>NC_084467.1:130193360-135193360 GCF_027409185.1 Cynocephalus volans
AATTTTTCAAAAATTTTAAAATAACATGCGTTACTTTTATAATTGGAAAAACAAAGTCTTTTAAAAATTAAAAATGCTATTACATTAAATGTATTTGAAAGGTACCAGAAGTGGAGGAAAGGTCATGGAACATATAATAAAATAATTTTTATCAGTATAAACCCAAGTAGTTAAAAATGGAGTTGTAAAGTTTTTCTGACACAAAGGGAAGAAATGATCACAGAAAACTGATGTTGAGGACATGCAGTGCTCTCTCTCTCTCTCTCTCTCTCTCCCCCCTTCTCTCTCTCCCTTTCTCTCTCTCTCTCTCTCTCTCCCTTTCTCTCTCTCTCTCTCTCTCCCTTTCTCTCTCTCTCTCTCTCCCCCCTTTCTCTCTCTCTCTCTCTCTCCCTTTCTCTCTCTCTCTCCCTTTCTCTCTCTCTCTCTCTCTCTCTTCTCTCTCTCTCTCTCTCTCTCTCTCCTTCTCTCTCTCTCTCTCTCCCTTTCTCTCTCTCTCTCTCTCTCTCTCTCCTCTCTCCCTTTCTCTCTCTCTCTCTCTCTCCTCTCTCTCTCCCTTTCTCTCTCTCTCTCTCCTCTCTCTCTCCCTTTCTCTCTCTCTCTCTCCTCTCTCTCTCTCCCTTTCTCTCTCTCTCTCTCTCTCTCTCTCTCCCTTTCTCTCTCTCTCTCTCCCTTTCTCTCTCTCCCTTTCTCTCTCTCTCTCTCCTCTCTCTCTCTCCCTTTCTCTCTCTCTCTCTCTCTCCTCTCTCTCTCCCTTTCTCTCTCTCTCTCTCTCTCTCTCTCTCTCTCTCTGGTTTGGAAAAAGTAAAGGTCCTCCTGATAGGAGACTCAATGGGATTTTGTTTAACTGGACTAAAGCCAGTTGACAGTGTGTTCATTAGTGAAGGAAAGAACAAAATTGGATATGACAGAAGTGTAACAATGAGAGGATGTCTAAATGAGAATTTTACCTATGCTTTTAGATTTCTGGCAATTGAACTTCTCCTTATAACAGTGTCTGTTTCTGACTTGACTGTCAGGAACTTATTAAGTGTAGGAGTGCAGGACTGCCTGAGGTTGTTTTTTAATTCCTGAAGCAGAGGAAGGTGTCATGGAGGAGGGGGGTATATTGGTTTCCTGGGGCTTCCATAACAGAGTACCACAAACTGGTTGGCTTAAACAACAGACAGTTATTGTCTCACTGTTCTGGAGGCCCAAAATCCAAGATCAAGGTGTCCACAGGGTTGGTTCCTTCTGAGGGAGGGCTACAAAGGAGAATCTGCTCCAGGCCTCTCTCCTAGCTTGTGGTGGCCTCGGGCAGTCCCTGACTTGCAGCTGGCGTTCTCCCTGTGTCTCCACACTATCTTCCCTCTATGTGTGTGTGTCTCTGTCTCTAAATTTCACCTTTTTAGAAGGACACAGTCATAGTGAATTGGAGCCCACCCTAATGACCTCATTTTAACTTGATCATCTGCAAAGACACTATTTCCAAATAAGGTCACATTCACAGGTACTGGGGGTTAGGATTTCAACATATTTGAGGGGTACACAATTCAGCCTATAACAAGAGGCTATCTAGCAAGTTTATCCTGAGTAGGGGCACAGTGCTGTCTTGAAGCTACAAAGAATCACTGGTTGAAGTATTTTTATCCCACGAGAGTCCCAACTCTGGGATGTATTTAAGCCTGAGTGATTAATGCTAAATTCTTACCCTCTCTCACTGATTCACAACCTGCAGCAACTCTTACCTGGACAAATGCAACCTAGATTAAGATATTTCCTCTCTGCTGCTGGCAGCTACAATCTCAGAGGAATAATTTCTAGGGAAAATCATCAATCTCCTTAGGGCTGATTCTTAGAGACTTGTACCTGCTCAGGAAAGCTCATTGTTAAATTTTCAGTAATTTTGTGAGCCAGCTTTTGATCAAAGCCATCTTTAAAATTAGCCATGGTGGGTGTATTGATACCACAAAAATTGGCAAACACTGCAAATCAGGGCTTTTTTTCTCCCCAGAGAGCCAGTTTACCACCCTACCACTGCCAAACTCAATCTCCTCATTCTACAGGTTGAGGGAACTGAGAAGCTAAAGTACTTGTGTGAAGTAATATAGCTAGTTGGAGGTAGAGCTGACACTAGAACCGAGGTCTTGGCTCAGTGCTCTACACTCTCTGCCTCCCAAAATCTATTAAACCACAAATAGCTCAATCATTTAAAGATCTTATACTCTACAGCTATGTGAATTAAATGCCTTCACAGAAATCAGCTGCAGGGCTGGCAGTTTGGCTCAGTTGATGGGGCATGGTGCTGATAATACCAAGGTCAAGGGTTTGGATCCCCATACTAGCCAGTGGCCAAAAAAAAAAAAAAAAAGAAAGAAAGAAATCAGCTGCAAATATTTTACGTTGCTGCTTGGTACAAAATTATCAGACCTCATAATCCTTAAATACTCATACATTTTGCTGAACTTTTGAATTGAATTGAGCTGAATTGATCTAGCTTTTTGGTTGCATATCTGAATGAGCATAAGGAATCCATTCTACTTAACTAGATGACAACTCTCCCCAACTTAAAATGTTGTATGTCAGCACCAGGAGTCTTCTAACGTGGAGGGGATGTTAAAGGCTCTAAGGAATCCCATCCTGGCCCCCTGCCCCCAATTCACACCCATAAACATCCCGTCTAGCAGGATGTCAAGCACTGATTGGAAGCATCTCCATGTTTTAGAAAGAAAGGGAAAGAGAACCACCACTTATTGACTGCCCTATTTTGAGCCCAGTGGCATACTGGTAAATGTTTAACACCAGCTCTCTGGGAATGGAAAAAAAAAAAAAGATCTGATTTGCAGTGTTTTCCAATTTCCATGGTGTAAAGACTCCCACCATGGCCAGTTTCAACCTACTAACATAACATCACTTGAACACAGAGTTGGGAAGAGGTGTCCATAATCAGCTCTGGCTCTCGCAAGCCAGTAAGAGCTATCTCCAGCACACCAGCATGAGCAAATCATATAACACATGTGATCTCATTAATGCTGCAATACTCTCTATAAATTAGGTGCTATGAAACCACCTTTATAGATGAAGAAACTGAAGCTTAGAAAGGTTAAGTAATATTCCAAGGTCAACAAGCTAATAAATTATGGAGCTAGGATTCGAACTCAAATCTGCCTAACTCCAAAGCTCTTCAAAGACTAGAATCAATTTATAAAACCAACATGTGCTAAATTACTATCCAGCAGATGGCAAGATCTGAGCTTGGCTAAGAGAAGATAGAAAAGAAAACAAAAAATTGTTTTGACTAAAAGACAGCTTCCACCTTAAGGAACTCACAATCTCGTAGAGAGAGAGATCAAATTAAAATTTTTTCTTCAGACATTTAAGGCATCCATAAAAGCTTAAGAGGAGAAAAGAAATAAAGAAAGTTGAAGAAAATGAGCCTTAAGTGAATATTTTCTATAATTTTACTGATTCAAGGCAGTGAGCAACCCACAGGTGGCGATGTATCTGTAGAAGAAGCAGAGCTTTTAGGTAAGTGGAGGTGAAAAGAGGAGTAATTAACCTCTTGATAACTGAGTTCTTTCATGACGGAAGTTGCTTTACTTCCATGATGAGAACAAAAGCAGAATTTGACAGTTTGGCGATATTACAATGTCTCTGGAGGACTGGTTACCTCGGTCAGTCTAGCAAACACTTTAATTCCCAATTTCACTGGACTAAACTAGCTGAAGGTCCACCAGTGCTGGGCACTCTTACTCCTGCAATTATTCTGTTCGCCTGCTTCTCTTCCAGACATAAATATACCAATTTCTCCCTTTCCTTTCCCGCCTCTGAGCCTCAGGTAAGGACTGCCATTTTTACAGTCCCCTCAATTTGGTGCCCATTGAATTAAAGGCTGTTGGGCTGGAGAAGACCTCAGAAGCATCTCTCCCAACTTATTCGTTTTACAGATGGGTTGCTCAGGGTCAGGGCAGGAATGAGCTGAGTGTTGATTCTGCTCCCAGGGGGCTGCCAGTGATTACATATAAGGTCAAAGAGTACAGCTCAGAAACGATAAGAGAGTAGCCACAGAGAGCAGTGCAAAGGGGAAGGGACAGGGAGTTGAAATAAAGAGGATGTTAAGAGAGACCAGAAAAGAGCTGGAGGTGGCAGTAAGATGACAAGACACACAGAGGGGCCAACAAAAAGGGGGAAGTTACAGGGAAGAAATAACTAGATTCAAGATCAGGGGAAATATTTATAAAGCTTACTTTGAGGATAGCATTTTTTGTATTTGTTTCTGTCTTACCAATGTAGAAAGTCATGTACACCAATGAAAAGCAGAGAATGACATTAGTCAGCGTATTGCTAAAAAGGTCAGTCAATATAAACTGAATGATTCTTGCACACCAATATCCACATATTATACTTCCAAAAATGTCAAGGAAGAGTCCCATGACTACATTTAACTCTAAAAAAAAAAGAAAGAAAGATAGAAAATAAGACACAAAATGTTGAGATATAATTTTTGGTTTCTTTCCTTGATGGCATTTGGGTCTGTGCACTTTGGTTCACTCTTGAGATTTTGACTGGGGACCTCATTCTTCGGCAGATGGAGGTGTCCCATGAAAGCCTGGCAAAAGAGACTCTCTCAGGATATCTTTCCCTTACAGTCTGCACCTTGAGGTTTACTTATCCAGGGACAGAAGATTCGAATGTCCTCAGGAGGCAGGCAGAGAACATAAATGTGTAAAACCTGTGACAAACTAAAGAATGAACATTCAAACAAAAGACATCCAAATTCAAATTTTTTTACAAACTATGGCAGGGCCAAGCAAACCATGCCAGGGTCCCTGCCAACCTGCAGTCAGTTTGTGACTCCTGCCCCCAGCCCAGGGCGCATTTGCAAAATGAAAAGAGGAAATTTTCATTAGTGACTATAACTCAGGGCACTAGTAGCTGTAAGTGGGTAGTTATCAGGGTAGTCCTAAATAATGAAGTCCTAAATGACAAAAATTGTCCCACCCAAATGTCTATACTATCCTCATTGAGAAGCACTGCAAACCCCTCTTTATCCACCAATATTTCTCTCTCCTTAGCCGCTCCCTCCTCTTGCAACTGTCACAAAAATATATCAGGAGGACACCTTTTCCCCCTTCATGCCATGACTTTTTTCCCCTTTCTTCTCTACTAGTACCACATCTGGAAACCTAGCAAGGCAACATGCTCCATATCCCAGTGGGCTTTAGCCACATGAATCCGGCTATTGTCACTTCTAGGACCTGACTCTCCCGTATTGCTTGAACCATTCTGCTTTCACCCCCAGATGCAAATCCAGGACAAGCCAATTCTTAACATCCACTCATTGAGATCCAGATTCATCCAGGATAAAAGTAAATCTGAGCCAGCTGACACAATTTTTATATGTGTGCATGCATGCGATTATGTATATTGAGGGAGATAATTTTTTTTAACATTCTTTCCCTCTTAATGTTTCCCCCATGAAAATATATAGATAGTAATTGTTTTCTTGTTATTTGATATATCATTTTAAATGGTCCAAGAATAAAGTAGAGGGAAAGCAGCAAAATTAAGACATCTTGAATGTATTTTAATTTCAATAAGAATGATTTTTAAAAATATACAGACCAAAAAAAAAAAAGCTCTTACCCCTAAACATAGAAATGTGGACTGTGGTGCTCCGAAAAAGTCCAAAAATAATGCTTGTGATGCCAGAAAAGATCAATGATTCTCCTCTAATGATATCAGTATACATTTTAGAAATGCCTGGAAAAGGAAATAGAAAATATAATTTGGTGTGCTACATGAAAATTATGCTCTTGCACAGGAAACAGAAAGAGAAGAGAAGGAACAGGATACAAAAAAGAAGAAGGCATCCATGAAGGCATCCATGACTGGGATGGGTCTGTAAGGCGATCACAATCACCATTTTCAAATTTCTCTGTTGTGCCTTCTGTATTTCCAACAGCAAAGGAACGTGGCAGTAGCACTCCTTATATGCCCATTGCCTTGACCGTGCTCAGACTTCAGGAGACAAACACTTCTCAGGACACCAAATTTCACTTGAATAAACATGAATCAGACTCCAAGAGAACCTCATTTTAGAAACAAAATATGACCCAGCAACCCTACCCCTAGGTATACCCAAGAGAAATGAAAATGTCTGTCCACACAAAGATTTGGACACGAATGTTCATAACAGTGTTATTCATTATTGCCAAAAAATGAAGACAACTCAATGTCCATCAGCTGATTAGTGGATAAACACGTGTGGTATATTACTACAAAGGGACATTAGTCCTCCACAGAGAGGAAATACTTACTGAAACATGTTACAGCATAGATGAAGCTTGAAAACACTATTCTAAGTGAAAGAAGTCAGACACAAAAGCTACATATCATATGGTTTGATTTACATGAAATGTCCAGAATAGGCAAATACATAAAGACTAAAAATAGATTACTGGTTACCAGGGGCTTGGGTTGATCAAATTCCACATCCAAATTTCCATTTTATGTCATTTTCTTTCTGCCCAAAGGACTTCCTTTAGCATTTTTGGTAGTGCAGGTCTGCTGGTGATAAATTCTTTCAGCTTTCGTATGAGTTATGTTTAAGAAAGTCTATTTCATTTTTGCTTTTGAAAGATATTTTCACTTAGTACAGAATTCTAAGCTGACCGTATTTTTCTTTTTTAGTAGCCTGAAAATGTTGCTGCACCATCTTTTGGTTTGCATTGTGTCTGGAGAGAATTCTGTGATGGTTACTATTTTTGCTCCTCTGTACGTAATGTGTCTTTTTTTCTCTGGCCGCTTCTTAAATTTTCTCTTTATCAATGGTTTTAAGGGATTTGATTTTTATGTGCCTTGGTGTGCTATTTCTTGGGCGTGGATTTTATTGAGCTCCTTGAATCTGTGGCTTCAGTTTTCATCAAATTTAGAAATTTTTCGTTCATTATTTCTTCAGATATTTCTTGTCCCTCCCTCTCTCTCTCTCTGCTCCTTTGGGGACTCATACGTTGGGACATTTGAGGTTGTCCTACAGCTCACTGATGCTCAGCTCATTTTTTCCAATCTTTTTCTCTCTGTGCTTCATTTTGGGTGATTTCTAGTGCTATGTCTTCAGGTTCACTAATCCTTTCTTCTGCATTGTCTAATCCCACCCAGAGTATTTTTCACCTCAGACATTGTAGTTTTCATCTCTAAAGTCTGATTTAGATCTTTTTTTTTTTTAATCTACCATGTCCGGTAGTGTGCCAATAAAGAAGCTCTCCAAAAATTTTTTTAAAAAGGCCTGATTTGCAGTGTTTGCCAATTCCATGTGTAAACATCCCACTATAGCCAATTCCAAGCTACCAATGAATTAACAACTGGATTGTAAAATTCCTGGTCATTTAACAATTGGCTCTTATAAGCTAGTCTGAGCAGGTTTTACCCCATACTCAATCTTTCTTTTAACTTTTTTAACATATAGAATATGGCTATAAAAACTTTTAAGGTAAGGGTGGAGGGGTTCAGGGGACAAGGGCCTCAAGACCCTCAATGTTCGAATATAGCCCAGCAACAACCGAGCCACCACCAGAAGCCCCCGGGGCTCCTGAGCAGGACTTGGGGGGTGGCCCACGGGCCTCATCCATATGCGCCGCCCTCCACAACCAGGCCAGTGAAGGAGCCAGCCATGGGCCAGCCCTGCCCTCTCACCCCTACCTTCATTTCCCTACCCTTCTACCTCTTCCCCCTCCACTGCTCTGCAACATCTTAGAATATAAAAAAAGAAGAAATAAATAACTTTTTAAAAGAAACGCTTCTTAAACTTAACAATGACAGTCGTTATCACTCAACCTTGCTTTTCCCTATTGCAAAAGCTCCTTCCTTCTCACTGGACTTGTTTTCAGTAAGTTTAGTCTCGTCTGTCACTTTTCTCTCTTTTCCCATTTCTGTACACCCTTCTTAAAAGTGTGGGCCAAAACTGGATTCAATATTTCTCAACTCAAATATACTTCAGTGTGATATATATCTAACTTATTTACAAAAACTATTGAAAATCATATGTAATTTAATATATGTCTTAAAATTTTTCAAAAGTAGATGAAAAAACTTTTAATTTTTTTTGCCTACTGATTCTATCATCTGCATCATTGCCAGGGCTGCTTCTGCTTATTATTTTTGTACTCTCCATGGGTCATATTTTCCTGCTTCTTTGCATACCTAGTAATTTTTGATTGGATGACAGAATTGTATATTTTACCTTATTATGTCCTGTATATTTTTGCATTCCTATAAATATTCTTGAGCTTCATTCTGTAATGCAGTTAAGTTACTTGGATACAACTTAAACCTTTTAAGTCTTGCTTTTAAGCTTTGTTAGGTAGCGCCAGAGCAGCCTTTAGACAAAAGCTAATTCTTCCTACTACTAAGGCAATTACCTTCTGAGTCCTATGCCTGATGTCCCATGAACTGTGAGGTTTTCCACTCAGGCTGTAAGAAACATGAAGGGAATTGTTCTCTCTGCTTCTTCAAGTATTTTCCTTCTCCAGCCTTGAGCACTTTCTTCACAGGTGCACTATGGAATATTAATCCAAAGACTCAAGGGGGTGCCTCTGCAGATCTCTTGAAGACGTCCTTCAGTGTAGCTTTTATCTCTGCAGTAATTTGCCTCGTGAACTCTAGTTGCCTTGGCCCTCCTGGACTCCCAACTCTGAGTCTCCCCAACTCAAGCAAACCACCAGGCTCCACCTAAGTTACCCTTCACCACACTAGACCTAGACACTCTCTCAAGGTAAAAAGCTGAGGCAAGAGCCATTGGGGACACCCCTCTTTTTTTCCCTCTCTCAGGGACCACTGTCCTGCACTGCCTGATGTCCAATATCTGAGAATTGTTTTTTTCATACGTTTGTCCAGTTTTTTAGTTGTTCCAGGCGGGAAGGTAAATCCAGTCCCTATTACTCCACCTCACTCACAGGAATATATAAATAGAGGAGCCTTGTGTCTCTGATGAGTTTGTAGAGCTACATACATACTAGCCCTGGACTTCTTTTACTTAAGAGCATAATCCCCAAATTTAAGAACATATGACCCATGATGGTACATTATGCAGCCAATTACAATTACAAATTGATATAAAAAGGTCTGCACAGCTATATATTTTTTAAAAGCAGCTGTTTAAATTTTTATTTGTATTTATTTTGTGGGGTACAGTGTGTTGCTTCAATACATGCATACAATGCACAATGATTCATTTAGGGCAGATAGCATAGTTCTGTACCATTAGGCCACCCCTTCTCCTCTTCCCCACCCACCTCCCCTCCCAGCCTCTGGTAACCATTATTCTACTTTCTACTTCTATGAGAAACACTTTTCTTCTTTTCTTTTCTTTTTTTAGATTCCACATATGAGTGAGACCATGCTGTACTTGTTTTTCTGTGCCTGACTTACTTCCCTTAACATGATGGTTTCTACTTCCATCCACGTTGCTGCAAATGCCAGGATTTCATTTCTTTTTATAGCTGAATAGCATTGTATTGTGTATATATACCACAGGTTTTTTATTTATTTTTATTTATGGGTTTTTTTTAAAAAAGATGACCAGTAAGGGGATCATAACCCTTGACTTGGTGTTGTCAGCACCACACCCTCCCAAGTGAGCCACGGGCTGGCCCTATACCACAGTATTTCAATCAATTCATCTGCTGATGGGCATTTAGTTTGATTTCATCTCTTGTGTATTGTGAATAACATTATGAGGAACATGGGAGTGCAGGTGTCTTTTTGATACATTGATTTCATTTCCTCTGGGTATATACCCAATAGTGGGAATAACTAGGTTGTAAGATAGATCTATTTTTGGTTCTCTGAGGAATCTCCATACTGTTTTCCACAATGGCTGTACCAATTTACATTCCCCCCAACAATGTATGAGAGTTCTCTTTTCTCCGCATCCTCACCAGCATTGGTTATTTTCTGTTTTGTTGATTATAGTCATCATAACTGGAATGAGATGATTCTTCATTGTGGTTTTAATTTGCATTTCCCTGATAACTAGTGATTTTGAGCATTTTTTCATGTGCTCATTGGCCAATTGTATTTCTTTTTTTGAGAAATATCTCTTCAGGTCCTTTACCTATTTTTTAATTGGGTTGTTTGCTTTTTTTGCTATTGAGTTGTTTGAGTTCCTTATATATTCTAGATATTAGCCCCTTGTCTGATCTGTACTTTGCAAACACTTTCTCCCATTTTGTAGGTTGTCTCCTCACTTTGCTGATAGTGCCCCTTGCTGTGCAGAAGCTTTTTTTGTGTATTTTTTGCTTTAGCTGCCTTTGCCTTTGTGGCCTCTTCAAAAATGTGCTGCCCACTCACATTTTGTGTAGCATTTCTAGTAGTTGCACAGTTTCAAGTCTTAAATTTAGGTCTTTAATCCGTTTGGAGTTGAATTTTGTGTATGGTGAGAGACAGAGGTTTAATTTCAATCTTCTGCATGTGGATATCCAGTTTTCCCAGCACCATTGATTGAAGAGGCTGTCCTTTCCCCACTATATATTCTTGGCACCTTTGTCAAAAATCAGTTTTGCTGTAACTGCACGGGTTTGTTTCTGGGCTCTCTATTCAGTTCCATTGGTCCATTTTTCTATTTTTAGGCTGCTACCATGCTGTTTTGGTTACTATAGATTCATAACATATTTTGAAGTCAGGAAGTGTGATGCCTCCAACTTTGTTCTTTTTGTTCAAGATTGCTTTACTGATACATGGTCTTTTGTGGCTCCATATAAATTTTAAGATTTTTTTTTTTCTATTTCTGTGAAGAATGTCATTGGTGCTTTGATAGGGATTGAGTTTAGTGTACAGATTGCTTTGGGTAAAATGGACATTTTGATGATGTTAATTCTTCAAACTCATGAACATGGTATATTTTCCATTTATTTGTGTCCTCTTCAATTTTTTTCACCACTGTTTTACAGTTTTCATATTTCACATGCTTGATTAAATTTATTCCTAGGTATTTCATTTTTTGGTAGTTACTGTGAATGGGATTACTTTCTTGATTTCTTTTTCAGCTATTTCATTATTGGTGTATAGAAAGGCTATTGATTTTTGTGCATTGATTTTGTATCCTGTCACTCTACTGAATTCATTTATTAATTCTAGTAATTTTTTGGTGGAGTCTTTAGGGTTTTCTATGTACAGGATCATGTCCTCTGCAAATAGGGATAGTTTGATATCTGTTTAAATAACTGATGTATTATGACAATTAGATAGAAGTAAACTATTTGAGGAAAGGATCATTTATCTAATTCACACAAAGGAATTACGTGCGGGCCCTGCCAACACCAGAAATAAGCGAGAGTGATTTTCCCCATAAAAACAAGTCAAATTTGTCTTATTAGAAAAAAAATGGATCTAAAACCCATGTATCACGTGAGTGTTATTGATTATTTAAGGTCTAGCCAAATGCCTTTACTATTTTTGTTTTAAAGAAACAGATGACTTTCTACTGTACTCATTTAAAAAAAGAAAAAAAATTTGAATATTGAAACTGCAACAAATAATGTTTATAGTTTATTATAACCATTTACAGTCAAGAGATTGCTGAAAAGGGGGTGGGAAGAGAATGAGGTAATAAAACAAGTGGCAAATATAAACAGCTGAAAGAGAAAGACAATTAAAGGAAAGAGAAAAAAATGTACTTAGGGGAACAAGGAGAGAAAAGAGCACAGGATCAGTCTTTGAGAAGTATAACTACTTTGTAACAATTTAGAACATCGAAAGTGTACAAAACCCTCCTGTGTTTTCCCAACCATAGGTATAAACAGGTGTAAAAAATAGGAATATCACTTGCTGAAAAGGTTGGAGGTTTCTCACTCCAATTATAAGGTAATATATTGTCACTAAATTCAACTGATACGTTAAAACTGGTTAGGAAAGTATGTCTGATTCGAAACCAGAAACCATGGCATCTAATCATTTCATGTTTTTACTGCTATGTTAATGAAACATGACAATAAGGAGATATTTCAGAGTAAAATCACTTTTTACCTTACCAAATAAGATGCAGAGTAGTGCAGGACCACGAACTGTCTTGGGAATAGTTTTTATTGAATAATATATTTGAGTGCCAGACTAGCTCATTACCCCTTTTCTTGAACTAAACTGCAACCACCTCTACCACCTGCCCAACCTTAGCTACTGCAAAATGGAGGCAGTTCTAACAAGAGTTGGCAAGGCCTTGGAAGTGTTTCATTAGGGGTCTTCATTTTTTTCTCTGTATTGATCAACAAACTCATCAACTCTGAATCTCTACTTTGTGGCTTAGAATTTATGGAATGGAATAAGAATGCCAATTTTTATCACCTTCTGGAAAGATTACATTTTCTTCTGAAAAAATTGTTAGTGATTATAATTGAGGTTATTGATCACAGATCTTCAGTGGTTGTCTTACTTGCGCTGTCTCCTTAAAGTTAATCAGTGCTCGGGGAGTTTCAAGACGGCGGTGGCTGCGGCGGTTGGCGCGGAGTAGCTGAGGTGGAAAAGGCAGCCACTGGGCCTCAGGCAGCCAGGAAACTTGTGGACCTTCCTCTTGCCATCTCAGAAGGGAGGACCGCAGCTGCTGGCCGGTCGTGGGGGGTGACCGCCACTTTGCCCTCGTCAGGAGAGGCTGCCTCATTTACAGGCAACAGCTTTGAAGTGTGGAGCAGGAAAAGAACTGTTTCTTAGCTGCAAAAGCGAGTCTCTAAACAGGGAACATGGCGCCAGGGCTGCTGTGGATGCAGCCAGGATCCCGGAGGCCGGGGCCGTGCTGAAGGAGGCCAGCTGCCCTATTCAGGATTTGAGGTTTCAGGCCGGCATTAAAGAAGATTCCTGGGAGCCCCCGAGCCGCGCTGCAACTGAACAGCCCAAGGCGGCAGCGGCCGAGAACAGGGAAGGCGACAAACCAGAGACAGAGAGTGAACACCCGACCTGGCACAACCCTGTGAGTGACCCCTGGCCCAGCTCTGTTCGGGGGGATTACACCCACCCGGCTCCCGCCTGCACCACCAGGCCACTCACCGCCCCGGGGCTGCCTCCATTTTCCCAGGTGCTAGCAGCTCCGCCCGGCTCGGCCGTCACTGAGCCTTCCCACTTGCTTGGCCAGGCGCGGGGCTTTCTGGAGCCTGCGGGCCGGCCTCCCCTCCCACTCCCTCCGCGGTTCTCAGGCGGGGCTGGTGGCGGGGGGCGTCCCCGGCCAGTGTCGGGAGGGCAAGGAAGTACGGGCGGTCCGACTATCACTCCACCACACCCTGGACTCCGGCCCCCGGTAAACTTCCTGTTACTGGGAGGCAGATACCATCTCTGCAGCCACCAGTTCAGAAAAAAGCCTAACCAATTTCTGGTTGGGAATAGTGTGGTAGGAGAGTTCCCAGATCCACTTGAACCTGCCGGAGAGCAGGCTGCAGGTGGGCGCTAGATTCGGTCTATGCTGGGGGGATACAAAGGTGAACAAGACCTGAGAAAGATCTACACAGTGCTACAAAGGCACCCAGAGAGACCGGTCGTCTGTGTCTAGCAGAAACCTGGTAGACTTCCTGGGTGAGGCGGTGCCGAGCAGGGTCTTGAAGGCCAAGCTGATAGAAGAGGGGCGCAGAAGACACGCCCCAGCCCAGCACAGTGAGCACAGAGTGGGGAGACGTGCGACCTGGGAGGCGGAGACTCGACAGAAACCACACACCCGGTGGGGTCGCCACTGCACGATCCAACAGCCTGGGCCAGAGCACACGGAACAGGGAGAAGTCCTGCACAGGAAGTGAAAGCTCAACAGAGATCACACACCCTGTGGTACGTGATCCACCAGCCCAGCAGAGTCCAAGCTGACCAGAAAGGTGGCTCCCCGGAGAAGCCCAAGACCCAAGTCAACCACACACACAAGGCACTAGAGGCCAACTGAGCAGTCATGGAGGGAGCCATACCAAATTGGCAACCACAGCAACATCCTAGTTAGTCATTAGTCTCAAACCGGTGGTCTGTGAAACCCCCTGCCACAATGAATAAACATCAAAAAAAAGATACCAGAAATACAAAAAATCAAGAAAGTACACCACCAAAAGTTAATAAATTTCAAACTCTAGATCCTATAGAACAAGAAGCCACTGAAATAACTGACAAGGAATTTCGAGTGATAATTCTAAGGAAACTGAATGAGATACAAGAAAACTCAGCTAGACGTCATGGTGAAACGAGGAAAAGTATACAGGACCTGAAAGAGGAAATGTACAAGCAAATCAAAGTCCTGAAAAAAAATGTAGCAGAACTTGCTGAACTGAAGAAGTTATTCACCGAAATAAAAAACACAACGGAGAGTTTAACCAGCAGGCTTGTCAAAGTTGAAGAGAGAACCTCTGAACTTGAAGATGGGCTATTTGAAATAACACAAGCAGACAAAAAAGAAAGAAAAAAGAATCAAAGACATTGAAGAAAATCTGAGAGAGATATCAGACAACCTTAAGTGCTCAAATATACGAGTCATGGGTATTCCAGAAGAGGAGGAAAAAGGAGATTGCATTGAAAACATATTCAACAAAATAGTGGCAGAAAACTTCCCAGGTATAGGAAAAATCACAGATCTTCAGATCCAGGAAGCTCAACAATCTCCAAATGTATTCAACCCAAAAAGGCCTTCTCCAAGACATGTTATAGTCAAATTGGCAAAACTCAGAGACAAAGAGAGAATCTTAAAAGCTGCAAGACAGAAGCGTCAAATCACCTATAAGGGAGCCCCAATCAGGCTAACATCAGACTTCTCATCACAAACACTAAAAGCTAGAAAGGAATGGGATGATATTTTCAAAATACTAAAAGACAAAGATTGCCAGCCAAGAATACTCTACCCTGCAAGGCTATCCTTCCAAAATGAAGGGCAAATAGTATATTTCTCAGACAAAACAAAAACTGCGGGAGTTCACTACCACACGACCACCCTTACAAGAAATTCTCAAGGGAGTACTGGGTTTGGTTCCTGAAAAATAACTACCACTGCCATAAAAACCTAAGAAAAATCAATACCCACCAGTATAATAAAAAAGGCATCCATGAAGAGAAAACAAGCAAACAAAAACACTATCTACAACCTAAGGAACCAACAAACACAGAAACCAAACAGTAAATCAGAAAGCAAGGAACAAAAGACACCTAAGACAACCAAACAACCAATAAAATGCTAGGAATATATCAACACCTTTCAATAACAACTCTTAATGTAAAAGGCTTAAATTCCCCAATCAAAAGACACAGACTGGCTGACTGGATCAAAAAGCAGGACCCAACTATATGCTGCCTACAAGAGACCCACCTCACCCATAAAGATTTACACAGACTAAGAGTGAAAGGATGGAAAAAGATTTACCATGCAAACAGAAAAGAAAAACGAGCTGGAGTAGCTATTCTTATATCTGACAAAATAGACTTTAAACTAAAAACCATAAAAAGAGACAATGAGGGACACTACTTAATGATAAAAGGTCTGATCCATCAAGAAGACATAACAATCATAAATATGTACGCACCCAATGTTGGAGCAGCCAGATTTATAAAACAAACTCTATTAGACCTAAAGAAGGAAATAGACACTAATACCATAATAGCAGGGGACCTGAACACCCCACTGTCAATATTAGACAGATCATCTAGGCAAAGAATCAGTAGAGAAACACAAGATCTAAACAAGACTCTAGACCAATTGGAATTGGCAGATATCTACAGAACATTCCATCCAACAACCTCAGAATATGCATTCTTCTCATCAGCACATGGATCATTCTCCAGGATAGATCACATATTAGGTCACAAATCAAGTCTCAATAAATTCAAAAAAATTGGAATTATCCCATGTATTTTCTCAGACCAATGGATTAAAACTAGAAATTAATAACAAACGAAACTCTGGAAACTATACACACATATGGAAATAAAACAGCACTCTACTTAATGACATATGGGTCCAAGAAGAAATCAAGCAGGAAATCAAAAAATTTATTGAAACTAATGAAAACAATGATACATCATACCAAAACCTGTGGGATACTGCAAAAGCAGTATTAAGGGGGAAATTTATTGCATTAAGTGCTCACTTCAGAAGAATGGAAAGATGGCAAGTGAACAACCGAACACTTCACCTTAAAGAACTAGAAAAACAAGAACAATCCAAACCTAAAGTTAGCAGACGGAAAGAAATCATTAAGATCAGAGCAGAACTGAATGAAATTGAAAACCAAAAAACAATTCAAAAGATCAACGAATCAAAAAGTTGGTTTTTTGAAAAGATAAATAAAATTGACAAACCATTAGCATGGCTAACAAAAAAAAGAAGAGAGAAGACTCAAATAACAAAAATTAGAAATGAAAAAGGTGATATTACAACTGATTCATCTGAAATACAAGGAATCATTCGAGACTACTATAAACAACTATACGCCAACAAATTTGAAAATCTGGAGGAAATGGATAAATTTCTGGACACACACAAGCTCCCAAAACTGAACCGTGAAGACGTAGAAAATCTGAACAGACCAATAACAATAAAGGAGATTGAAGCTGTTATCAGAAGGCTCCCAACAAAGAAAAGCCCAGGACCAGATGGATTCACAGCAGAATTTTACCAAACATTCAAACAGGAATTGACACCGATTCTTTACAAACTATTCCAAAAGATTGAAACGGACGCAAATCTCCCAAACTCATTCTATGAAGCAAACATCATCCTGATACCAAAACCAGGTAAAGATATAACCAAAAAAGAAAACTACAGGCCGATATCCTTGATGAATATAGATGCAAAAATCCTCACTATAATACTAGCAAACAGAATACAGCAACACATAAGAAAAATTATTCATCACGATCAAGTGGGATTCATCCCAGGGATGCAAGGTTGGTTCAACATACGCAAATCAATAAATGTGATACCCCATATTAATAAACTCAAACACAAGGACCATATGATCATCTCTATAGATGCTGAAAAAGCATTTGATAAAGTTCAGCACTCATTCTTGACAAAGACCCTCTATAAGTTAGGTATACAGAGAAAATATCTCAAAATAATTAAAGCCATATATACCAAATTCACTGCCAATATCATCCTGAATGGGGAAAAGCTGAAAGCTTTTCCTTTAAGAACAGGAACTAGACAAGGATGCCCACTCTCACCACTCCTATTCAACATAGTGTTGGAAGCACTAGCCAGAGCAATCAGAGAAGAGAAGGAAATAAAGGGCATCCAGATTGGAAAAGATGAAGTCAAACTGTCCCTGTTTGCAGATGACATGATCCTATATATCGAACAGCCTAAAACCTCTACAAAAAAACTGTTGGAATTGATAAATGATTTCAGCACAGTAGCGGGATACAAAATCAACACACAAAAATCAGTAGCATTTCTTTTCTCCAATAGTGAACATGCAGAAGGAGAAATCAAGAAAGCCTGCCCATTTACAATAGCCACCAAAAAAACAAAATACTTAGGAATTGAGTTAACCAAGGAGGTGAAAAATCTCTATAATGAGAACTACAAACCACTGCTGAGAGAAATTAGAGAGGATACAAGAAGATGGAAAGATACCCCATGCTCTTGGATTGGAAGAATCAACATAGTGAAAATGTCCATACTACCCAAAGTGATATACAAATTCAATGCAATCCCCATCAAAATTCCAAAGACATTTTTCTCAGAAATGGAAAAAACTCTCCAGACATTTATATGGAACAATAAAAGACCACGCATAGCCAAAGCAATGCTGAGCAAAAAAAATAAAGCCGGAGGCATAACACTACCTGACTTTAAGCTATACTACAAAGCTATAATAACCAAAACAGTATGGTACTGGCATAAAAACAGACACACTGACCAATGGAATAGAATAGAGAATCCAGAAATCAACCCACACACTTACTGCCAGCTGATCTTTGACAAAGGCACCAAGCCTATTCACTGGGGAAGGGACTGCCTCTTCAGCAAATGGTGCTGGGAGAACTGGATATCCATATGCAGGAGAATGAAACTAGATCCATACCTCTCACCATATACTAAAATCAACTCAAAATGGATTAAGGATTTAAATATACACCCTGAAACAATAAAACTTCTTAAAGAAAACATAGGAGAAACACTTCAGGAAATAGGACTGGACACAGACTTCATGAATACGACCCCAAAAGCATGGGCAACCAAAGGACAAATAAACAAATGGGACTATATCAAACTAAAAAGCTTCTGCACAGCAAAAGAAACAATTAACAGAGTTAAAAGACAACCAACAGAGTGGGAGAAAATATTTGCAAAATATACATCTGACAAAGGATTAATATCCAGAATATATAAGGAACTCAAACAACTTGACAAGAAGAAAACAAGCAACCCAATTAAAAAATGGGCAAAAGAGCTAAGAAGGCATTTCTCTAAGGAAGATATACAAATGACCAACAGACATATGAAAAAATGCTCAACATCACTCAGCATCCGGGAAATGCAAATCAAAACCACATTGAGATACCATCTAACCCCAGTTAGGATGGCTAAAATCCAAAAGACTCTGAACGATAAATACTGGCGAGGTTGCGGAGAAATAGGAACTCTCATACATTGTTGGTGGGACTGCAAAATGGTGCAGCCTCTATGGAAAATGGTATGGAGGTTCCTCAAACAATTGCAGATAGATCTACCATACGACCCAGCTATCCCACTGCTGGGAATATACCCAGAGGAATGGAAATCATCAAGTCGAAGGTATACCTGTTCCCCAATGTTCATCGCAGCACTCTTTACAATAGCCAAGAGTTGGAACCAGCCCAAATGCCCATCATCAGATGAGTGGATACGGAAAATGTGGTACATCTACACAATGGAATACTACTCAGCTATAAAAACGAATGAAATACTGCCATTTGCAACAACATGGATGGACCTTGAGAGAATTATATTAAGTGAAACAAGTCAGGCACAGATAGAGAAATGCCACATGTTCTCACTTATTGGTGGGAGCTAAAAATTAATATATAAATTCACACACATGCACACACACTCACGCACACACACACACACACACACACACACACACACACAAAACCGGGGGGGGGGGAGAAGATATAACAACCACAATTATTTGAAGTTGATACGACAAGCAAACAGAAAGGACATTGTTGGGGGGGAGGGGGGAGGGAGAAGGGAGGGAGGTTTTGGTGATGGGGAGCAATAATCAGCCACAATGTATATCGACAAAATAAAACTTAAAAAAAAAAAACAAAAAAAAGTTAATCAGTGCTCCATCCCCAAGGAAAGGAGCACAAATTCCTACTCAGCTAGAGGCACAATTTGTGCAGGAAAAATGTAACCAAAAAATAAAATAAAATAACATAGCCTCATATCTTCAAGATAAGAGAAAGAAATAAATCTGACATACCCATAGTTTTCAGTAAATTCACAGAATGAAGAGGGTCTGTAATGCCAAGGATCATGCTAAAGAGTAGGCCAGATTGGAAATCCCACGACTCTCCAACGAATTTCAGAACCACGTATCCAGTTGTGAGTAATGCTGTAAAAAAGCTAATTAATCCAATTAACAAGACCTGTGAACCAATTCAGAACACAGTATTAGGTTTAACATCTAAAGATGGCATGACTGCATTTACTTAGGTCCTAAGAATCAGATCTTAGTTATGTATTTTATTTCATTATATTTTTTAAACATGGAATATCTCAATTAATTTTATTTTTTCTTGAAGCATAATTGGTTGTACATGTTTGTGGGGTACAAAGTTGATTATCAATAGCTGTATACAACGTATGATAATCAAATCAGGATAGTCAGCTTATTCATCATTATAATATGTAATCATTTTTTTGGTTATGTATTTTATGCAATTTCTCTGAAAGATAACTTTAAAAGGTATTCTAATTTAACTATCTGCCTCAAACGAACCATCCCTTTCAAACAAGATTCTACTTTATTGTTTAAAAGACCAATTCTACTATCTTTCTGGTTGCTGTTCTGCTTTAACAGTTCTCAATATCAAAACATTCTTAAAATGGAATGCAAATTTCTCCTGCTTCTGTATAAAACACATCATGTATTCTTCATTTGAAAGTAAATCATTAGACTCGGTTTCAAGATGGCGGCGGCTGCGGCGGCTGGCGCGGAGTAGCTGAGGTGGAAAAGGTGGCCACTGGGCCTCAGGCAGCCGGGAAACTTGTGGACCTTCCTCTGGCCATCTCTTAAGGGAGGACTGCTGCTGCTGGCTGGTCGTGGGGGCTCAACGCCACTTTGCCCCCGGCAGGAGAGGCTGCCTCATTTACAGGCAACAGCTTTGAAGTGTGGAGCAGGAAAAGAACTGATTCTTAGCTGCAAAAGCGAGTCTTGAAACAGGGAACACGGCGCCAGGGCTGCTGTGGATACAGCCAGGATCCCGGAGGCTGGGGCCGCACTGAAGGCGGCCAGCTGCCCTATTCAGGATTCGAGGTTTCAGGCCGGCATTAAAGAAGATTCCTGGGAGCGCCCGAGCGGCGCCGCGACTGAACAGCCCGAGGCGGCAGCGCCGAGAACACGGAAGGCAACAAACCAGAGACAGAGCGAGCGCCCGACCTGGCACAGCACTGTGAGTGATCCCTGGCCCACGCGGCTCCCGCCTGCACCACCAGGCCACTCACTGCCCCGGTGCTGCCTCCATTTTCCCAGGTGCGGGCAGCTCCGCCCTGATCGGCCATCACTGAGCCCATTTGCTTGGCCTGGCGCGGGGCTTTCCGGACCCTGCGGGCCGGCCTCCTCTCCCACTCCCTCCGCGGTTCTCTGGCGGGGCTGGGGGTGTGGGGCGTCCCGACCAGTGTTGGGAGGGCTAGAAAGTACGGGCGGGCCGACTGTCACTCCACCACACCCTGGACTCCGGCCCCGGTAAACTTCCTGTTACTGGGAGGCAGATAACATCTCTGCGACCACCAGTTTGGAAAAAAGCCTAACGAATTTCTGGTTGGGAATAGTGTGGTAGGAGAGTTCCCAGGTCCGCTTGAACCTGCCGGAGAGCAGGCTGCAGGCAGGCACTAGACTCGGTTTATACCGGGGGGATACAAAGGTGAACAAGACCCGAGGAAGTTCTACACAGTGCTACAAAGGCACCCAGAGAGACCGGTTGTCTGTGCCTAGCAGAAACCTGATAGACTTCCTGGGCGAGGCGGTGCTGAGCAGGGTCTTGAAGGCCCAGCTGATAGACGAGGGGTGCAGAAGACACGCCCCAGCCCAGCACAGTGTGCACAGAGGGGGGAGACTCGACAGAAACCACACACCCGGTGGGGTCGCCACTGCACGATCTAACAGCCTGGGCCAGAGCACACGGAACGGGGAGAAGTCCTGTACAGAAAGTGAAAGCTCAACAGAGATCACACACCCTGTGGTACGTGATCCACCAGCCCAGCAGAGTACAAGCTGACCAGAAAGGTGGATCCCCGGAGAAGCCCAAGACCCGAGGCAACCACACACACAAGACACTAGAGGCCAACTGAGCAGTCACGGCGGGAGCCATTCCAAATTAGCAACCACAGCAACATCCTAGTTAGTCATTAGTCTCAAACCGGTGGACTGTGAAACCCCCTGCCACAATGAATAAACACCAAAAAAAAGACACCAGAAATACAAAAAATCAAGAAAGTACACCACCAAAAGTTAATAAATCTCATACTCTAGATCCTATAGAACAAGAAGCCCTTGAAATAACTGACAAGGAATTTCGAGTGATAATTCTAAGGAAACTGAATGAGATACAAGAAAACTCAGCTAGACATCATGATGAAATGAGGAAAAGTATACAGGATCTGAAAGAGGAAATATACAAGGAAATCAATGTCCTGAAAAAAAATGTAGCAGAACTTGCTGAACTGAAGAAATTATTCAGCGAAATAAAAAACACAACGGAGAGTTTAACCAGCAGGCTTGTCGAAGTTGAAGAGAGAACCTCTGAACTTGAAGATGGGCTGTTTGAAATAACACAAGCAGACAAAAAGAAAGAAAAAAGAATCAAGGACATGGAAGAAAATCTGAGAGAGATATCAGACAACCTCAAGCGCTCAAATATCCGAGTCATGGGTATTCCAGAAGGGGAGGAAAATGGAGATTCCATTGAAAACATATTCAACAAAATAGTGGCAGAAAACTTCCCAGGTATAGGAAAAATCACAAATCTTCAGATCCAGGAAGCTCAACGATCTCCAAACGTATTCAACCCAAAAAGGCCTTCTCCAAGACATGTCATAGTCAAATTGGCAAAACTCAGAGACAAAGAGAGAATCTTAAAAGCTGCAAGAGAGAAGCGTCAAATCACCTATAAGGGAGCCCCAATCAGGTTAACATCAGACTTCTCATCACAAACCCTAAAAGCTAGAAAGGAATGGGATGATATTTTCAAAATACTAAAAGACAAAGATTGCCAGCCAAGAATACTCTACCCTGCAAGGCTATCCTTCCGAAATGAGGGGCAAATAGTATATTTCTCAGACAAACAAAAACTGCGGGAGTTCACTACCACAAGACCACCCTTACAAGAAATCCTCAAGGGAGTACTGGGTTTGGTTCCCGAAAAATAACTACCACTGCCATAAAAACCTAAGAAAAATCTAAACCCGCTAGTACAATAAAAATGGCATTCATGAAGAGAAAACAAGCTAACAAAAACACTATCTACAACCTAAGGAACCAACAAACAAAGAAACCAAACAGTAAATCAGAAAGCAAGGAACAAAAGACACCTAAGACAACCAAACAACCAATAAAATGCTAGGAATAAATCAACACCTTTCAATAACAACTCTTAATGTTAAAGGCTTAAATTCCCCAATTAAAAGACACAGACTGGCTGACTGGATCAAAAAGCAGGACCCAACTATATGCTGCCTACAAGAGACCCACCTCACCCATAAAGATTCACACAGACTAAGAGTGAAAGGATGGAAAAAGATTTACCATGCAAACAGAAAAGAAAAACGAGCAGGAGTGGCTATTCTTATATCTGACAAAATAGACTTTAAACTAAAAACCATAAAAAGAGACAATGAGGGACACTACTTAATGATAAAAGGACTGATCCATCAAGAAGACATAACAATCATAAATATGTACGCACCCAATGTTGGAGCAGCCAGATTTATAAAACAAACTCTATTAGACCTAAAGAAGGAAATAGACACTAATACCATAATAGCAGGGGACCTGAACACTCCACTGTCAATATTAGACAGATCATCTAGGCAAAGAATCAGTAGAGAAACACAAGATCTAAACAAGACTCTAGACCAATTGGAATTGGCAGATATCTACAGAACATTCCACCCAACAACCTCAGAATATTCATTCTTCTCATCAGCACATGGATCATTCTCCAGGATAGATCACATATTAGGTCACAAATCAAGTCTCAATAAATTCAAAAAAATTGGAATTATCCCATGTATCTTCTCAGACCACAATGGATTAAAACTAGAAATTAATAACAAACAAAACTCTGGAAACTATGCAAACACATGGAAATTAAACAGCATTCTACTTAATGACATATGGGTCCAAGAAGAAATCAAGCAGGAAATCAAAAAGTTTATTGAAACTAATGAAAACAATGATACATCATACCAAAACCTGTGGGATACTGCAAAAGCAGTATTGAGGGGAAAATTTATTGCATTAAATGCTCACTTCAGAAGAATGGAAAGATGGCAAGTGAACAACCGAACACTTCACCTTAAAGAACTAGAAAAACAAGAACAATCCAATCCTAAAGTTAGCAGACGGAAAGAAATCATTAAGATCAGAGCAGAACTGAATGAAATTGAAAACCAAAAAACAATTCAAAAGATCAACGAATCAAAAAGTTGGTTTTTTGAAAAGATAAATAAAATTGACAAACCATTAGCATGGCTAACAAAAAAAAGAAGAGAGAAGACTCAAATAACAAAAATTAGAAATGAAAAAGGCGATATTACAACTGATTCATCTGAAATACAAGGAATCATTCGAGACTACTATAAACAACTATACGCCAACAAATTTGAAAATCTGGAGGAAATGGATAAATTTCTGGACACACACAAGCTCCCAAAACTGAACTGTGAAGACGTAGAAAATTTGAACAGACCAATAACAATAAAGGAGATTTAAGCTGTTATCAGAAGGCTCCCAACAAAGAAAAGCCCAGGACCAGATGGATTCACAGCAGAATTTTACCAAACATTCAAACAGGAATTGACACCGATTCTTTACAAACTATTCCAAAAGATTGAAACGGACGCAAATCTCCCAAACTCATTCTATGAAGCAAACATCATCCTGATACCAAAACCAGGTAAAGATATAACCAAAAAAGAAAACTACAGGCCGATATCCTTGATGAATATAGATGCAAAAATCCTCACTAAAATACTAGCAAACAGAATACAGCAACACATACGAAAAATTATTCATCATGATCAAGTGGGATTCATCCCAGGGATGCAAGGTTGGTTCAACATACGCAAATCAATAAATGTGATACACCATATTAATAAACTCAAACACCAGGACCATATGATCATCTCTATAGATGCTGAAAAAGCATTTGATAAAGTTCAGCACTCATTCATGACAAAGACCCTCTATAAGTTAGGTATAGAGGGAAAGTATCTCAACATAATTAAAGCCATATATGACAAACCCACTGCCAATATCATCCTGAATGGGGAAAAGCTGAAAGCTTTTCCTTTAAGAACAGGAACTAGACAAGGATGCCCACTCTCACCACTCCTATTCAACATAGTGTTGGAAGTACTAGCCAGAGCAATCAGAGAAGAGAAGGAAATAAAGGGCATCCAGATTGGAAAAGATGAAGTCAAACTGTCCCTGTTTGCAGATGACATGATCCTATATATCGAACAGCCTAAAACCTCTACAAAAAAACTGTTGGAATTGATAAATGATTTCAGCACAGTAGCAGGATACAAAATCAACACACAAAAATCAGTAGCATTTCTTTTCTCCAATAGTGAACATGCAGAAGGAGAAATCAAGAAAGCCTGCCCATTTACAATAGCCACCAAAAAAATAAAATACTTAGGAATTGAGTTAACCAAGGAGGTGAAAAATCTCTATAATGAGAACTACAAACCACTGCTGAGAGAAATTAGAGAGGATACAAGAAGATGGAAAGATATTCCATGCTCTTGGATTGGAAGAATCAACATAGTGAAAATGTCCATACTACCCAAAGTGATATACAAATTCAATGCAATCCCCATCAAAATTCCAAAGACATTTTTCTCAGAAATGGAAAAAACTATTCAGACATTTATATGGAACAATAAAAGACCACGAATAGCCAAAGCAATGCTCAGCAAAAAAAATAAAGCTGGAGGCATAACACTACCTGACTTTAAGCTATACTACAAAGCTATAATAACCAAAACAGTATGGTACTGGCATAAAAACAGACACACTGACCAATGGAATAGAATAGAGAATCCAGAAATCAACCCACACACTTACTGCCATCTGATCTTTGACAAAGGCACCAAGCCTATTCACTGGGGAAGGGACTGCCTCTTCAGCAAGTGGTGTTGGGATAACTGGATATCGATATGCAGGAGAATGAAACTAGATCCATACCTCTCACCGTATACTAAAATCAACTCAAAATGGATTAAGGATTTAAATATACACCCTGAGACAATAAAACTTCTTAAAGAAAACATAGGGGAAACACTTCAGGAAATAGGACTGGGCACAGACTTCATGAATACGACCCCAAAAGCACGGGCAACCAAAGGAAAAATAAACAAATGGGATTATATCAAACTAAAAAGCTTCTGCACAGCAAAAGAAACAATTAAAAGAGGTAAAAGACAACCAACAGAGTGGGAGAAAATATTTGCAAAATATACATCTGACAAAGGATTAATATCCAGAATATATAAGGAACTCAAACAACTTTACAAGAAGAAAACAAGCAACCCAATTAAAAAATGGGCAAAAGAGCTAAGTAGGCATTTCTCTAAGGAAGATATCCAAATGGCCAACAGACA
Organism: Cynocephalus volans; assembly: GCF_027409185.1. Lineage (NCBI taxonomy): Eukaryota > Metazoa > Chordata > Mammalia > Dermoptera > Cynocephalidae > Cynocephalus > Cynocephalus volans. Next base: position 130,219,378 of record NC_084467.1, read on the forward strand.
TATGAAAAAATGCTCAACATCACTCAGCATCCGGGAAATGCAAATCAAAACCACATTGAGATACCATCTAACCCCAGTTAGGATGGCTAAAATCCAAAAGACTATGAACGATAAATGCTGGCGAGGCTGCGGAGAAAAAGGAACTCTCATACATTGTTGGTGGGACTGCAAAATGGTGCAGCCTCTATGGAAAATGGTATGGAGGTTCCTTAAACAATTGCAAATAGATCTACCATACGACCCAGCCATCCCACTGCTGGGAATATACCCAGAGGAATGGAAATCATCAAGTCGAAGGTATACCTGTTCCCCAATGTTCATCGCAGCACTCTTTACAATAGCCAAGAGTTGGAACCAGCCCAAATGCCCATCATCAGATGAGTGGATACGGAAAATGTGGTACATCTACACAATGGAATACTACTCAGCTATAAAAACGAATGAAATACTGCCATTTGCAACAACATGGATGGACCTTGAGAGAATTATATTAAGTGAAACAAGTCAGGCACAGAAAGAGAAATACCACATGTTCTCACTTATTGGAGGGAGCTAAACATTAATATATAAATTCACACACACACACACACACACACACACACACAAATCGGGGGGGGGAGGGAAGAAGATATAACAACCACAATTACTTGAAGTTGATACAACAAGCAAACAGAAAGGACATTGTTGGGGGGGAGGGGGGGGAGGGAGAAGGGAGGGAGGTTTTGGTGATGGGGAGCATTAATCAGCTACAATGTATATCGACAAAATAAAATTAAAAAAAAAAAAAAAAAAAAAAAAAAAAAAAGAAAATAGAGAACTAAAAGAGCTGAAAGTGATTGCTTCTAGGGATTGAAAAATGCGGACAGATTCTTCTGTTTCCTTGAAATAAGTCTTATACCCAAATGTATACTCAACTATGTACATGAATAAATTTGATAAAATATAATTTAAATAAAACAGGGTTTTAGTCATAAAAAAAAAAAAAAAAAAGAAAGTAAATCATTACCGACAAACTGTGTCCGGTACATGATACAAATTTAAATACCAAGACTCTAAAATATTCAAAGAAGATTCCCCCTTTTGCCTTTAATTGTAAAATAAATAGTTTCACAATAGGGAGAAGGGAGGCCATGAAATACTTAAGTGATTTATTTATACAGTTTTGTAATTTCTATGAACACATTGTTTATGCCCAAGTATAAGGAAATATTTATTTTCCAAAATTATCTCTCAGGAAAAAAAAATAGTTGTGTTATTCAATCCTTTTTTTATCTTCCATCTCTGTTTTTGTTCTGTTTTCTGTGAGATTTCCAGAACTTTCCCATTAAACCCTTTTACTGAATTAGTTTATTTTAGCTATCATATTTTCAATTTTCAAAATTTCTTTCTGGTTCTTTGTTTCTTTTTATAATATAATGATCTCATTCCTTATCATTTCTGTAAGGCTATTAATTACATATATTTGGAAGTTTTCTTCTGTCTCTTATTTTTATCATGAATAAATGTTAATTTTTATCAAATGTTTTTTCTTTATCTATTGTGATATCATATGGCTTTTCTCCTTAAATCTCTTAAGGACATAAATTACATTAAGAGATTTTTTTTTTAATGTTAAATTAACACTGTAAGGCCTGCCTGTTAGCTTAATTGGTTAGAGCACAGCCTTATAACCCCAAGGTCATGGATTCGGATCCCTGTACCAACAAGCTGCCCCCCTTCCAAAAACAAATTAACACTGTAGTTCTGAAATAAACATGACTTGATCATGTTTTTATTGTTCATATGTTACTTGATACTTCTCACATAAGTTTTTCTTCTCTGTTGGAAAACCCTTAGAAACTCACATTTTTAGTGGCAATTCCCTTTTACTTATAAAGGTTAATAATCAAATTACTATCATTAAAATGAATTAGACCTTTCAGTAGTCTAAGTACTTGGTAACTCCCTAGCTATCTAAAACATTACTTCAAAACAAAGCTAATTTATAATCCGTCTTACAAAATATTTAAAGTAGTATTGAGAGTATTATTTATGCATGCTATTTTTATAATTATGGAATTGTAAAATTACAGTAATGAACTCACTTAGCTAGAAGAAAATAAAATAAAAATGGAAAAATACTGTGTCCAAAAAAAAAAAAAAGTCATAATCTGACAATCAACAGAGTGAACAGGCAACCTACAGAATGGGAGAAAATATCTGCAAACTATATATCTGACAAGGGATTAATATCTAGAATATAAAAGGAACTCAAATAACTTAACAGTAAAAAAAAAAAAGTAACCCAATTTAAAAATGGGCAAAGAAGCTGAATAGACATTTCTCAAAAGAAGACATACAGATGGCCAACAGGTACATGAAAAAATGCTCAACATCACTAATCATTGGAGAAATACAAATCAAAACCTCATTCGGATATAATCTCAGTCCAGTTAGACTGGCTATTATCCAAAAGACAGAGAATAACAAATGCTGGCGAGGATGCAGAGAAAGAGGGACACTTATACACTGTTGGTGGGACTGTAAGTTAGTACAACCACTATGGAAACCAGTGTGGAGGTTTCTCAAACAACTGCAGATAGAACTACCATACAATCCAGCAATTTCACTGCTGGGCATATACCCAAAGGAATGGAGATCATCATGTTGAAGATATACCTACACTCCCATGTATATTGGGGCTCTATTTACAATAGCCAAGATATAGAACCAACCTAAATGTCCATTGAAGGATGACTAGATAAGGAAAATGTGGCATATATACACAATGGAATAGTACTCAGCTATAAAAAAAAGAATGAAATTCACGGGCCGGCCTGTGGCTCACTTGGGAGAGTGCAGTGCTGATAACACCAAGGCCACGGGTTCAGATCCCATATAGGGATGGCCAGTTAGCTCACTGGGTGAGCGTGGTGCTGACAATACCAAGTCAAGGGTTAAAATCCCCTTACCAGTCATCTTTAAAAAAAAAAAAAAAAGAATGAAATTCTGCCATTTGCAGTAGTATGGATGAGCCTGGAGAAAATTATGTTAAGTGAGATAAGCCAGGCACAAAAAGAGAAATACAGCATGTCCTCACTTATAAGTGGGAGCTAAAAAAATAAGTAAATGAATAAAAAAGAGAGAGAGAGAAAAGAAAGAGAAAGAAAGAAAATGAATAAAAAAGAGAGAGAGAAAAGAAAGAGAAGAAAGAAGTATTATTATATCATAATAATACTTTGAACTTTCAGAAGGAGAGATCAGAACTGTGGTTACTAGAGGCGGGAAAGGGGGAGGGAGAGGGGGATTAGCAAGAAATTATTTAATGGATGCAAACAATGATTACATTTTGTAATGATGAATATGCTAATTATCCTGATTTGATTATCACACATTATATACAGGTATTCATATTCAACTCTGTACCCCACAAATATGTATAGGCGATTACGTTTCTATAAAAAAAGTCACAGCACCAAAAAAATAAATGAAAAAATTTTTTTAAAAGTCACGGACAATATGATGAGAAAATCTAATATACAACTAATGAGAATTCAAGAATGACATAATGAAGTATCGGAAATATATTTAAGAGATAATAGCTAAAATGTGTCTAGAACTGATGAAATATATTAATCCTCAGATTTAGGAAGCATAAGTTTCAGTATTGATAAAGAAAAACATATCAACACCCAGAAACATCATTGTGAAACTACATTAGTACCTCCTTATCCATAAGGGATACATTTCAAGACACCCAGTGGATACCAAACCCTATATATATTATGTTTTTTTCCTATACATACCTGTGATAAAGTTTAATTTATAAATTAGGCACAGTAAGAGATTAACTACTACAACTAATAATAAAATAGAAAAATTATAACAATATGCCAACATTACTACTCTTGCACTTTGGGGCCATTATTAAGTAAAATAAGGGTTACTTGAGCACTGGCAAAAAAACTAAATAACCCAACTGAGTAATGGGCAAAGGATCTTAAAGGACATTTCTCAAAAGAAGACATACAATTGACCAACAAGCATATGAAAAAATGTTCAACATCGCTAATCACCAGGGAAATGCAAATCAAAACAAAAATGAGATACCACCTCACTCCAGTTAGAATGGCTATTATCAAAAAGACAAGAAAACAAGTGTTGGCAAGGATGTAGAGAAAAGGGAATACTTGCACACCATTGGTGGGAGTGTAAACTAGTACGGCCATTAGGGAAAACAGTATGGAGATTTCTCAAAAAATTAAAAATAGAACTACCATATGATCCAGCGATCCCACTACTGGGTATATACCCAAAGGAAATGAAGTCGGTATGTTGAAGAGATATCTGCACTCCCATGTTTATTGCAGTACTGTTCACAATAGTCAATATATGGAATCAACCTATGTGTCCAATGATGGATGACTGGATTTTTAAAATGTGGTATATATACACAATGGAATACTATTCAGCCATGAAAAAGAATGAAATCTTGTCATTTGTGGTAACATGGATGAACTTGGAGGTCATTGTGTTAAGTAAAGAAAGCCAGGCACAGAAACACAAATACCACATGATTGCACTAATACATGGAATCTTAAAAAGAGAGAGACAGATAGAGAATAGAACAGTGGTTACCAGAGATTGGGGAGGGAAGGGGAGAAGGGAAAACAGGGAGAGTTTGGCCAGTGGGTATAAAATTGCTATTAGATAAGAAGGATAAGTTCTGGTGTTCTGTTGCACAGTAGAGTGACTACAGTAAACAGTTAAGTTTTGTACATCACGTAATAGCTAGCGGAGAGGCTTCTGAATATTTTCACCATGAAGAAATGATAAATGAATGAGGTGATGGATACATTAACTACCCTGACCAGATCATTACACAACATATATATGTATCAAAACATCAGAATGTAGCCCATTAGTGTGTACAATTACAATGTGTCAATTAAAATAAAGAAATAATAATGCCTTTAATTTGCACACAGGGATAGTCAAATAATCACAACCACAATGAAAAAACAAAACAGATCCATCACCCCAAAAAATCTCCTCATGCCACCCCTTTGTAATCAATTCCTTCCTCACCCCCAGTCCTTGGAAACCAATGATCTGTTCTTCTAACCTACAGTTTTTCCTTTTCCAGAAAGTCTGTGAATAGAATTATACAATATGTATCCTTTTGAGTCTGGCTTCTTTTCCTTAGCATAATTCATTTTAAATTCTTCCATGCTGTGCCTATCAATACCCCATTTCTTTTTTTATTGCTGAGTAATATTCCATTATAAGATGTTCCATAATTTGTTTACCCATTCACCATTGAAGAATATTTCAGTTGTTTCAGGTTTTTGAGATTATGGATGAAACTGCTATAAATATTCACATAGAGGTTTTTGTGTGAAAACAAGTTTTCATTTCTCTTGGGTAAAAACATGCAGGAGTAGGATTGCTGGGTCATATGGCAAGTATACTTTTAACTTTACAAGAAGCTCCCAAACTGTTTGCATTCTCACCAGGAATGTAGGAGAGTTTCATTTTCTCTGCATCTTCACCAGCACCAGGTATTATCACGTTTGTTGCTGTTCCTGCTGTTGCCGTTCTAATAGGTCTGTAGTGCTATATCATTGTGGCTTTAATTTGTGTCTCCTAATGACTTATGATGTTGAGCATCTTTGCAAGTGCTTATATTCCATCCATATATCTTTCTTGGTGTCTCAAGTCTGTTCAAATCTTTAGCCCTTCTAAAGCTATTTTTAATCACAATAAATATGAGCTAAAACTAGTTTTTTAAAAAAACAAAAAACAAAACAGAGATTCTCCCCCTGGATAAAATAACAAAATCCAACTGTATACTATCAAAAGTACATCTAAACATAAGGACACCAAAATCTTGAAAATAAAAAGGTGGAAAAAATTATAGCATGCAAATACTAACCAAAACAAAGGTGGTGTAACTATAATAATACCAGGTAAAATTGACTTAAGGCAAAAGCATTATTTGGGATAAAGGGTTATTAAATAATAAGGAAATAAAATTACAATACTTTTAGGCATCTAACAACAACCTCTACTTATGTAAAGTAAAAACTGACAGAATTGCAAGAAGAAATTGATAAATCCACAGTGATGGTGGAAGCTAGTTAGATTGAGCTAAAAAGCAATATTGGCAAAGATATAGAAGACTGAACTTTATAATTAACAAAACAATCTACCTAACAAATTTAGACCCCTGCACTCAACAATTAGAGAATATGCATTTTTCTAAAGCAAACACAGAACATTTGAGAAAATTGATCATGTACAAGGCTACAAAGCAAATCCCCACAAATCACGAGTTGTTAACACACACCACATTCTCTGGTCACAATGCGATAAGAGAAGTAATGATAATAAGCCACATTTGGAAAATTTAAAACAACTGCCAAATAATTAATGGGCAAAGAAAAAGGTATTAAAAAAATTAGAATTGGAAAATGATGAAACACTAAAAATCAAAATGTGGGATGCCACTAAAAGGAAAATTTTAAACCTTAAATGCACAAAATATCTTTTTTTGCACAAAATATTTTTTTGAAAAAAGCTAAAAATTGCTACAGGAAGCACCCCAGGCTCTCCTGAGGCAGGGAGGTGGGGGGCCGCAGGCCACGGCCATGCCTTCCCAACACATGCAACTAGCCCAGCAATGACCACCGAGCCACAGCAAGAAGGGCCTTGGGTTCCCGAGCTGGGGTGGTGGGGGGTGTGGGCTTTTCCACATACCCCTGACATCTGCACCCCACCCAGCAATGTCCAAGCCACCACTGCAAGCCCCTCGGTCTCCCCTGTGGGAATGAGGGAAGTGCCATAGGCCTCAATCCTGCCCCTCCTCCTTCTTCCTTCTTCTATCACATTTCCTTCCCCTTTCCCCTCTCCTCCTCCCTCTCAACTGCTCCACAACATCATAGAATGTAAAAAATATTAATAAAATAAAATATAATTAATTAATTAATTATAAAATTTAAAAATCTAAAAATCATTCAACTCAAGATGTTAGAAAGAAAAGAATAAAACCAAAGAAAGTAAAATGCCCTCTGAAAATACAAATAAAATGGTCTAGCAAACATGATTAAGAAAAAAAGAAGGCACAAATAAAATAATCTTAGCAGTGAAAACAGACAGATCTACAGATACAGTTCAGATAAGTCAGACGTGGGACTAGAAACCAGGTTCTGCTATTTATCAACCTTGTCTGTGACCTCTGAGCTTCAGTTTGCTCATGTGCAAAACAGATAATATTTACTCAGTGCCAAGTCACAGTAGTCATTCAACAAATATTAATTCCTTCCTCTTCCTTTCAACTCCCTTTAATTAGTGGTTCTGCAGAGTGAAGAGGATAAAACAACTAAAAATGTGAGTCGTGAATTATTAACATTCTATATAGATAGTTGTAGTGGATTGAATTATGTCCCCCGAAAACTCCCTGAAGTTTGAATGGTTTTGTGTATTAGAAACTTAGCCCCTACTGTGACTGTTAAGAGGGTGGGAAATCCAATTATGGTAATTGAAAGGTGGAGCCTTGAAGAAGTGATTGGATTGCAGGACCACACTGTAGTGAATGGATTAAAAGTGGCGGTCAGGGGCGTGGTTCTGAGGTCTTTAAAAGAAGAGAAGGGTGTCTCTCTCCCCCTCCCTCTCTTTCTCTCTCTCTCTCTCTCTCCACCCACCATCATGCAATGTGAGACCCCTGGGTCACTGTTGCCACCACCAGATGAACTTTGGACTTCCCAGCCACAAAACCTGTAAGCAATAAATTTTTCTCTGTAAATTAGCCATATTCTCTATCAACATAAATAAGCAAGAATTGACTATGATTTGTTTTAAAATGTGTCCTTACCTGCCAAAACACATTCCTGAGTATATAAAAGTCCACATCCAAAGCAGCCATAAATATAATTATAGGTAAAAAATAACAATAAAGTGAAAAACTTGGTGTTCTTAGAAGAGGGTAGACAATTTGGTGCACCTAAAGTAACAACGGTAAATAAGAAATTTATTTGCTGCCATTTTCAAGTATTATAAATTAGGTTGATGTTTTATCAATCAATATAAATTTCAGAATATTCTAATTTGCAACTAATGAGAGATTGTCTAGAATGTCAATCTCAGGCGTCCTGTGGTGGAGTTCTTGATCTAGAATTGTGTGGTTTGGGGCTACACAAACATTGCTTGTGGGATGTAACCAGTACTTTCAAAAGTGGTACCCCTACCACCGGTGATACCTGAGATGATTTTAGGTGATTCACAGATAAGTATTTTTTTATTTGGCTGTTAGATATTTATACTAATTTGAATTAGGTGGGAAAAAGCACCCTACATGGGTACTTGTGTTCTCACAGACATTTGGTAAGGATTTAAAAATCTTTCAGTGAGTTAGTAGAAAAAAATAATATGTATATAAGAATACAGATTGTGTATATAAGACATAAATCATGAAGGTCATAAACAGATTAATGGAAAACAACAATAATGATTAAAGTGCTATAAGTATTCCCTCCTAAAAAGTTTATTTTATCCCAATCAATAGTTTAACCTCCATTACTTAATTTTTCTGTGCCTTAGTTTCCTCATCTGTAAAATGGGAATACAGTACCTGTTTCCATTGCATTGCTGCAAGAATGAATGAACTCAGGAGTTAATAACTTAATTAGTTAATAAATACAAAAGCCCTTAAAAGAGAGCCTGGCACGTAGTAAACACTCAAACAATGTTAGCTAGTAGTGGTGGTGGTATTTCGGAAAACTAAGAAGAGGTTTTTATGATCCTAGACGGATACAAGCATTATCTCCATTTTTTAAAAATAAAGGAATAAGTGGAAGCAAACTGTTATTGACCACAATGCTATGCAGTTGAAATCAGGAATTAATAAGAAGTTGATACATTAATGAATTTTTCTTGTATCTGTGTTATATATTATATGATGCATGCTTTACATTTAATCTGGCAGTTAGAACAAAGTAACCATGCCTCGTCAGGAAAATAACTGCTGCCTTTTTATAACTAGGTTCTCTGCAGGTATGAAACACAATGTCAGGGAAGAAGCCCTGTGTACATATGTGCAGGGGAAGGAAGCAAGAGCAAGGCTCCAAAGGCATGATGAAGAACCCAAGAATGGAAACAAATTTTCCTCACTTCCAAATTACTGCTTTATCATGAGCTTCCCTAATTTATGTCTCCTTAATTGTGTGGTTTTCATTTTCAAAATTTTAAATACAAGGTGAAATTTTTTGAGTAGCTGTTCACATAGAAAAACATTCTACACATTCAGGGACAGAATGGGAATGAACCTCGTTTTGGTATTTATCCTTAGTTCATTCTCTAATTTATTGTACATACAGTAAGTACCTCAACAAAATGGTAAGCCAGTTGTCCTATCACAAATCCTGATAGAGAAAGAATTGTCAAGACAATGACTTCAAAATTCTTTAAACACGTCTTCAAAAACCCTAAAGAAATATATGCATGTGTTATTTAAACATAATTTTAAAGTTTCAAACTAATTAATAATCCATCCCTCTGGTTATTAATTTCAAACTTCTTCTGTCATATAATTAAGAATGAATAACTGACAGCCTTTAAAAATTCTATCTCTTAAGTATGAGACAAACATAATGAGGCATCTCTCATGGGTGAATTTGGAAAATATGGAAGTTTCAACAGCCTTCCATTTGCCCATCCAGTGACACGTTAGAATCACTGTATGGGTATCCTACCAATGGACCTGATGATGAGAAATTATGAAAATCCAAACATTACATCTACATTGTACATCTCATATTAATCATTATTCACCCTAAGCTACAGCAATTTATGCTCTATAATTTTCCTGAAAGCCACAAGTATAACCACAGGGTAAACTGCCTTCATCAGACAAGTAACAAAAGGCACTTTTTATTCTCTATCTGCATTTTCTTGTTTTGAAACTCTCTACTATGTGCAAGATTAATTTCATTCCCTCCAGAGTCAATACATAGACTGTAATCCAATTAATTTATGCTTGCGGCAAGATTCATTGGCATCCCAGATTCTGCATTTCCTGCCTTCCAGCTATAGGTCAAGCCAAATCAATAAATTTTTATTGAATGCTTCTTATGTGTAAGGCCAGATAAAGAAATGTTTTTCACATTATTTCTACAATGCCGCTTACTGTTGGAGCACTTACCTCTATGTAGTCATAAAGGACCTACAGCAAGTACAGTTCATGGTCATTAGCACCTTGTGATACCAAAAGGGACCAAGGTCATTAGTGAGGATTTTAAATACCCCCCAGAGAGAGCAATTGCACTCCTTGATACAATGGGTAAAATTGAAATTCTTTACACATATTTGCTTTATTATTTGTTCCTTTATAATCTTTCTAGTTCCAGAACGGATTTTAAAGCAACTGACATTTTCCCCAAATAAATTTTCTTTTACAGGGGGCTTAGAAACTTCTCTCTAATCACTGGTGCTGAATTGTGGAATAAAGCACCTGCATAATTGAATATATTATTTTATCTGCATGAATATCATTCACTATACCTGTTGCATTCTTAATCCCGGTTTAAGAAGCCCTTTGTGAAGGCTTTCCTAATTTCTTTGGGGGGGTGGGGGAGGGGAGCATCTTCCCTGAGGAAAAATCACATCAAAAGCCAAAATAAAACAGACAAAATTAATTGCATCAACCATATAAATTGTGAATTGTATACCTGGGCTCTATCTGTCTGTTTTCCCGATTGTCCACACCTCATTTCAGATATCTTGGTCAGGTTAGGCCTGGCCAGGCAGGCAGTGTAAGGCTCTCTCTCCTCCTTGTTTCCAGAGAATTTTCACCCCATCTTTAGAGCCATACTTACCACACTGCATTGTAATTATGTTTGCCCGTCTCCCCAATGAGAGGGCTCCCTGAGGTTAAGGACCGTCTTATTCTCCTTACATGTCTACCACACTGCCATGCTCGGCAAATGTTTCTGAATGAGGGAACATCGAATAGATGCTACTTATAATTAATGAAGCTAGACTGACATCATTCACCCATGTCATATGATTTCACTGGGCCCCTTCTTTCGATCTGGTTGTAACCACTCTCTGCAAAGAGAAAAGTTTCAAAGGGCAACGGAGAGAAGAGTTTTAAAAACGATGACCTACCTCCGAAAACAACAGTGGAACACAGAAGCACTATGAAGTGGTCCTTTATAATAAGGTAGTCAGCTGGCCTCCCACAGAGTAAATCAGGTCTGTTATCATCTGCTTGTGTCCAGAAGGAAGAATTCATTTTTGCCATTGCTGTCTCCGGCCTAACTCGATGGATTCAAATGTGTTATTATTAACACTTTCACTACTGCCGACTAACCTGCTATAATATGCAAAAAGAAGAACATGAGACCTGCCAGGACCCAATTCATCCACACTCATTCTACCTAAGATTGTATCACATCTCCTCTTGTCACAAGGGATACATTAATACCTTTGGTTCTACCTCTTGCTCCAAGAACATTTTACGGGAACACTAGCAGCAGTGTTGGTGTTTCTTCCTCATACTACTACATGTATATGGAAAAGGGGTTATTGATTGTTGCACACACCATTGTAATGATACAGTAATTTGTTTACCTTCCCCATTGGACAGTGAGTTTCTCAAAGGCCAGGGCTGAATATTAACTTTCCTTAAGGCTGTGCACACAGTATGTGGCACAACATTGGCTTTCCATAAATATTTGACTAGCTGAACTCTTTGAGGGTGCAAGAGCAAGGATAACATGTGTTCCTCATTCTCCAAGGACAGAAATCGTTCTGGAATTCCACTTTACTACTCCAACCCCAACACCCCTTTTTCCTCTCTCAGCCCCCTCCAAATCCAAAATGGCAAATGGGAAGTAAAGTCAAAGTTGAGTCACATCAGTTAGGATTGGGTGTGAGGATGAGGACGAATAACCTAAAAACAAAGGAAAAGACTAAGGCCTAGGTTTGGTCACATGGTGCCTTGGAGTGAATTAGAAAAAGTCTCCCTTCCTCAGATCAATAAAGTTTAGGCAACAGGATACATGTCTTGGCACTTGAATAACAGGCTGGACTCCAGCCCCAGTACTCCGCCTCAGCAGGTGCCTGGTGTAGGGAGCCTGCACAAATCTATGTGGTGGTCCTGAGGACTTGTTCTTATTTTTCCTCACAGCCAGCCTTAACCTAGAAACTTCTAGAGGTTCATAAAGTATCCCCAATAATATTTAAAGCTTATCTTTGGTCCCTTGTTTTGCACTTGTTTGGTCAACAGGTCACAATGTTTCTGGTATGAAGCAGGGGGTGGGCCAGAAACGAGATTCAAAATGCTCTATCTTCAAATCACTTCACCTGTCCATCAAGTAGCCCTTCAAGTCCTTGGCATCTCCAAACTCTGCTATCCCTATGTGTTAACGACACGCAAATGAAGCTCTTCAAATTACCAAGACCAGAGATATGTTCTTCCAAGCCAGTAGGTTCAGAGTTGAAATCAAGATGATGGCTGTCGAAAATCCCAAAGAACAATGTTCAGCTCTGCGTCTGTTTGCCAGGGGCAGTACTACCAACTGCTATCAAGCCAAAAGCTGTTTCCATGCCCACTTCCCATTGGTTTCTTACCAACCTGCTTTTGTTCTGATTGGCTGTACACATTGTCCCCACTCCCAATCCAGGAGAAGCTAACTGATCTAGTTCCGGAGAAGCTTACATATCTTAATGCTCAAGCTGTGTCTACACCCACAACTGTTTTAACTGATTTTCTTTGCCTGACACAAGAGCTGAAATGGTCAAAGATATTAACCATGTACACAGAAATTCCTTTTATGTTTTTTTACATATATGAGTATATTCTGCTTTTCTTATACCAATACTAGCCAGTTCAGCCCTAACACTCTTTAACACTGCAGTCTCCTCTTTTTCATTCATTCTTTTACATTTTCTTTTTCTACCACACCTTCCTTTTTAATATCTCTCACTCCCATTTTCCTCCCTAGCTCCAACTTGTCATTAACTTTTGGTCCTTAATTTGAAGTAACAATGTCACCCATTCTTCATGGGATGACGAATGCATCCCAAATTCTGTGATGCCTAACTTATGTGATATTTTTTTGCCCCAAATCTAATCTCTAAAACCAAATACAGTATAGGTTTTATACAAATGAGCATTAATCATCAATTGGTAGGTTACTTTCAAGGAAGAGTTATTTTGTGACAATGAAATTCTACTCATTCATTTCTATGCCACAGTAATCAAGGTTACTGCACAGCCTGATCCCCAGGGCACCAAGCAGAACATCACTGCAGTAAGATTACTATATCTATCATCAATCTTCTCCATCACAATATATCAAGAAACTTTTGACAAATGAAAGCCTAAATTCCTCCTGGATATTAAACAGAGTTTCAGTTGACAGCTCTATGTCTGTCCCTGACTATAACCACCACCATTGGCACCCACACACCACCCCCCAAAATATTCTTTACAACTTTATTTTTTGTACAGGCTGGTGTCATCGTCTTAAGCCACTGTGCCCACCCCTACAATAAATGCCAGGGACTGTGTAAAAAAAAAAAAAAAACTTGTCTTATTCACAGGCTCTCTTCTTACTCTTTCCCATCCTGCCTTTATTTAACTCACTTAATTACCAAGTTTGCTACCCTTTCTCCCATTTTCATCTTCACTTTACCTATACTTACCTATACTGGTTGTCATCAGTAAGTTTGACTCTCTCCTTAGCTGCACTGCCTCAGATCATTTTGAGTAATGCCCTTCCAGGTTCTATCTAGTTTCTATAGTACTGCTGTCCCCTCAGGCTGACTTGGTTCACCTGAACCCTATAGGTAAGACTCCTGGGCTTTTAATTTAAGTTTCAAAACAGATTCAATACAATCCCCATCAAAATTCCAATGACATTTTTCTCAGAAATGGAAAAAAGAATCCTAACGTTCACATGGAATAACAGAAGACCACTAATAGCCAAAGCAATCCTGAGCAAAAAAAAATAAAGCTGGAGGTATAACACTACCTGGCTTTAAACTATACTACAAAGCTATAGTAACCAAAACAGCATGATACTGGCATAAAAAACAGACACATGGACCAATGGAACAAGATAGTGAATCCAGAAATCTACCCATACACCTACAGCCATCTGATCTTTGACAAAGGCACCAAGTCTACACGCTGGAGAAGAGACTGGCTCTTCAGTAAATGGTGCTGGGAAAATTGGATATTCATATGTAGGAGAATGAAACAAGATGAGTACCTCTCACCATATACCCAAATCAACTCAAAAATGGATTAAAGAATTAAATATACATCCTGAAACAACAAAACTCCTTAAAGAAAACATAGGAGAAACACTCCAGGAAGTAGGAATGGGTACAGACTTTATGAATATGACCCCAAAAGCACAGGCAACCAAATGAAAAATAAACAAGTGGGATTATATCAAACTAAAAAGCTTCTGCACAGCAAAAGACACAATTAACAGAGCAAAAAAACAATCATCAGAGTGGGAGAAAATATTTGCAAAATATACATTAACAAAGGAGTAATATCCAGAATATACAAGGAACACAAACAACTTAACAGCCAAAAACAAGTAACCCAATTAAAAAATGGGCAAAGGAGCTGAACAGGCATTTCTCAAAGGAAGATATACAAATGGGCAATAGACACATGAAAAAATGCTCAACATCACTCAGCATCTGGGAAATGCAAATCAAAACCACTTTGAGATACCATCTCACTCCAGTTAGGATGGCTAATATCCAAAAGACTGAGAATGATAAGTGCTGGCAAGGATGCAGAGAAAAAGGAATCCTCCTACACTGTCAGTGGGACTGCAAAATGGTGCAGCATTTATGGAAAATCGTTTGGAAATTCCTAAAACAATTACCGATAGATATACCATATGAGCCAGCTATTCCACTGCTAGGTATATACCCAGAGGAATGGAAATCATCATATCGAAGGGATATCTGTACTCCCATGTTTATTGCAGCATTATTTACAATAGCCAGGAGTTGGAACAAGTCTAAATGCCCATCATCGAATGAGTGGATAAGGAAAATGTGGTATATCTACTCAGTGGAATACTATTCTGCTACTCAAAAAAAAAATGAAATACTACCATTCACAGCAACACAGATGGACTTAGAGAAAATTGTATTAAGTGAAATAAACCAGGCACAGAAAGAGACATACCTCATGTTCTCACTTATTTGTGGGAGCTAATAATAATAAATAAATAAATATATGAACAAATAAACGGGGGGCCAGGGTGGAAAAGAAGACACAACAATCACAAAAATTCCTTGAACTTGTTAAGACAAGTGAACAGATATGATGTTGATGGTGGGGGCAGAGGGAAGGAGGAAAAGGAGGAATTGCTAAAGGGACATTATCATTTATATTCACCATTTTTGGTAAAGCCACCTGAAGTAGACTTTGGTAGATTTGGGGAGATGAGGGCTAAGAGACTGCCCAGTGTGTCTTCCTCCTACCCCATCTTCTGATAATAATAGACTATACTATTTTACTGAGACAGGCATATAACATAGGTGGGTTGGTCATAGTTTTCCACCCTGACAGGTTGGTTCAGAGTGGTTATGGGACTCAGACGGGATCAATCAAATGGTTCCTCGGGTAGATATATACCATTATTGGGAGAGAGCTGTTCTCTTCCCATCTGGGTTTAGCTGTGATGACAAGTGCCTAGAGCAGATAAAGGCCATCTTCCCAGTTGCATGGAGAAAAGCCCACCTGGAGTCTGACAGGTTCTATGAGGCACCACCTTAGATATTTCTGAGGTCTTAACAAATGACCTTATAATCCCAACCTGGACTTTATCTTTTCCAGCACCATTTCTTAGTTTGAAACCTTTCTTTGCCATCTAGAGAGGCTAGGAATGAGAAACAATTTTATTTTCAAACCCCATAAGTACTGGCTCCTTTATATTTCTTTTAAGTTGTATTTGAAAGCTAAAATGTTCCTTTTCAGGTCATCTCTCTCTTTCCACGTTTTAGTAGAAGAATCCAGGCGGCACTTGAACACTCTGTCTGGAAATATCCTTAGCAGGATCACCGAGTTCATTACTTAGACAACAGTGTGGCCAAACTTACCACCATCTCATACATAACAAGGGCAACTTTTCTCCAGCTTTGAATAACATCTTCCTCTCTTTCCTATAAACTCCACTAATAGCCCCCCAGAGGCCCTTAAGGCTTCTGCTAATACTCTTCTTTAGGGTCTGTACGTTTTCTCTCACCCTATTTTCTAATCCTTTCTGGCTTCTGCCTACCATCCCATCCCAAAGCCAATGCCACATATAGGTTCTGTTATGTCAATTTCTCACTTCCAGTTTCCAAAATTTGTATTTTATTTATTGCTGTATAATAAACAAACACAAAACTGAGTGGCTTAAAACAACAATAGTCATTTATTTAACTCACAAATCTGAAATTTTGGCAGGAGTCAGCAGAGAAGGCTTGTCCCGATTCCACACAGCATTAGCTGGGCTGACTTGACTGGACGATCCACTTCCAAGACGGCTCACTCAGATGGCTGGTAAGTTAGGGTTGACTGCCGGCTGGAGCGCAGCCAGGGCTGTGGCCTGGGGCCCCAGTTTCTCTCCATGTAGTTCTCTCCTCAGGCTGGTTTTCAACAGTGAGCATCTCAAGAGAACTGCCAGAAGCCATGTCATTTTTTATGATCTAGCCTTGGAAATCACATAGAATCACTGCCACTGTAGTCACAGGCCTGCCCAGACTCAAGAGCAGAGAATGGAGAACCACCTGTCTACATGAGGAATGCCATGACCACACTGCAAGAAGAGCATGTTGGGTGGGAGATGTGGCCATCTTGGAAAATACAATCTACCGCATATTAGATTGAACATTGAGGTAATTGTCAGTCCTTTACAATCTGGGACATCATGTTAACCAAAATAGCACTCCGCCTGCTTTAGCCTAGTCTAGAGCAGTAGTTCTTAAAGACTGGACTGTAGGCCAGTTATGATTCACGATAAAACTTCCATCATACGTGGCAAAATGAGAAGCATAAATATAACATAAAGGTCCATAGTAAAGCTTAATTTATTCTACTTAAAGGGTACAGCCTAATACCTTCTATGGTGTTAAAATGTGTTTTGTTAAATGATAGATAGTAGAGAGTAGTTGTTTTCTGGCAGTCATATCAATCTCCTACCTTTATTTTTATACATTTTTCTAGTCAATTAAATCCAAGAGTCTAAAGAACCACTGTCTAGAAGTTATCATAACATTGAATTTACCCTTTGATTGACAACGTCTCAAATAATGTGGAGGCTTTTTTGATTTACTAGTATGTGCTTTGAAATAGTAATTACTCTGTGGATGTTCAGAAAAAGCCATGCAGCTAACTCTGTAACAGCTCAAAATTGAAGCATAAGGGCATTTTAACTTTCCTATGATTATGTATATAATTCGATGAAACAATAGACAGCAGGAGGTTCTCACATCAAAAGAATCTTTGAAGTGAGATCCAAGAATCCCTTGGTAATCATTAGGTTCATATGCCTAAAAAGTAATATGACATTCAGGATGAATGCTTAGAAAAAAGAAGGGCAGAGGAAAAACTAGACACAAAGTCATAGTGTTCATTGTGCATGTGGCTTCTCTGCTGCAGGAATAGGAGTTGAAATGGGGCATTGGCATAAGCAACACATGGAGATAAGGTTTTAAAGTTATTTTTATAAAGGTGAACAAGCTTTGTAAATGAATGAAGAGGTAATGAGTTCTATCAATAAGATAGTACTAAAAGAGAATTCGTTCAACTGTTATTTACTAACTTACTATCTTATAGACTCTTTAGGTATATGGAAGAACTGACAAAGTCCCTACCCTCAGAAAGCTCACAATTCACATGGAGAGACAAACAATTAAATAAAATATAGTATGAGGCTATTAGCATTATGGGTACCCCAAAGAAGGAAGGATTAGTTCTTCACAATACTGGGGATAAGGAAGGTCATGGGATGGAGAATTATAGATTGTTTCACCAATGGTCAGACAGAATTTTGAGAAGTTCCCACAGCTGAGGGCAAGATGAAGAAGAGCTGGCAAAGGAGTTAGAAAATCAGTTTGTAAGACAGCAGGGGAATTGAGATTGGCAAACAGGTGCCAATACAAGAAGTTTCAAAAATACTTGCATAACAGCAAATGCACCAAAAGCTATAAAAAGTTTGAAGATAAAGACTGAGAGATGAATAAAGAGAGAGAGAGGGGTTTATTTTATATTAGGAGGTCCCCAGAAATGCCTGTCTTCTTTAGAAATCTTTGAAGTAAGATTTAGGAATCTCTCCCTAATCACCAGGAACACATGCCTGGAAAGTATGTTGTTTTCATATCAAGGCTCAAAAAATGCAAAGTTAGAGTAGAAACAACAAAAATGGCTCATAGTCTTTTCCTAAATTATTGCAGCGTTCAAGAACACTGGGCTTCTCACAACGTACGTAAGGGAACAGAGCAAACGTAGATCTTCTTACTACTCCATAAACACCCACTGGGTCTGCAAGAGGAGAGTGAGAGTTACTACCCTGTTCTTTTGCTTAAGGAAACTGAAACTGAGTTGCTCAGACATTAAAATGATCTCAAAACTTAAAAATTTGGGAGACATTTAAAACAAAGTTAACTCAAAACCATGGCTAAGAAAATGTCAACTGACAAGGTATTACTGAATTGCTCATTTCTTTTCCTTCCTGTGCAATGAAAAACCAGCTTTCAGGGCAGGACAAAGAAGAGAAAGTCATAATAACAAGGAATAAATGCTTTTTAAAAATACTTTCTTTTCTATAAAACTTCCAGAAAGTCACAAAGTAATAAAAGTTTCAGGGACTTGATTCAATAAACCAAAAGAAAGGACTTTCACCAATATGACACCAACTATGATATTTAAAACTTAGAAAATAGAAAATAGAAAAGGAGGAAAAATGGAATGGAGTCCAGCTATAATATCTACATTGCCAAACCTACAGAATAGGGAAAATCTTCTAAATATAAAGCAATAGAGATTTGTGTTTATTAATTTAGAGATAGGAAGAGGTTAAAGATAAATACGAGGTTTACTCAGAGACTGTAACCCAACCAATTCTTAATATTTCCTTGCTCCAAGAGGTTATCCCATGAGATTTCCTTTTCAGAGTGAGAGAGAACAAATTTTTCCTCCGGAAATAGCCAAATATGTCTTTTTTGCATGGAATTCCTCAGTTGAATGGAAATTTCCTGCTTTGATTACACAGAAAATTATTATATTCTCTAAATAGTTTTTAAGGTCTCCATATGGTCTTTGTAGGTGATTTATACCCAAGTGCTTTCCCAAAGGAGCATGTGAAACTCCCACGGGGCTGTGCTTGAAGAAACAGAAGCAAGACAAGAGAGTACGGACATAAGCATGCTGAACAGAGTAAAACAAACATGGGTGATTTAATTTTGTACTTAAATACTTGGATAAAACCCCACATCTATTTACTTGACTTCCATTGGCATAAATAGGTTTTCCTTTACATATACTAGAAGAAAACATGGCCTTTTACAAAATATATGTTCAGTAGAAGGTATAATCTTGACTTCTCTTCAGACCATGACTTAGTTTATAGATTTGGCACTTTTCACTTGACCTGAAAGGAAGCATATTTTTAAAATTACATTTAATTAGCTTGTGATATGAAACAAAATAAAGCCAGTTTTTAAAACAATGGGCATGGAATAAATCAGTATGTCCCAGCCTGAACCAGCCATATTGTTGGTATATCAATTAAGATATTCTCTCCTCCTTTCTTTTTTCATATTAAAAGCTATGAGGTCACATTTCCCAAATAATCAGTATTATTGTTCCTAGTTCTGCCACTGACTAGAATAACTTTGAATAAACTTTTCTTCATTTTCTTCATTGCAAAATGAGGGGCCATTTCGAAGGTTCTATCAATATCTAACATTCTCTGATATGAAAGTGCTTGGAGGAGATGTAATACAGGGGAGAGAGGCAATTCTTCAGAGGTGAGAAGGGAGGGAAGGTGGGTGGTTGGGCCAGGCTAATGGTAGTGATGGAACAGGTGGGAATCAAACTGTATAACAAATAATTCAGGTCTTAATCATATCGCTCCTGCACTGCACTGGTTTTGCTTTCTTTAGTCTCCTCTCCCTCCAATCCCTTTTACAAGGAAATCCAGATCATTCACCCCTACTTAACTCCTCTTCTCTCCTACCCCAAAGTCTTTTAATGACTTTTCACTGCCCATAAAATAAAATCCAAACTTCTAAGCTTACAACTCAGTAGCTCTAATAAAATAATCATGAGTTAACTTTATAATCTTACTTTCTACTGTTCCTTAACATAGCCTCAACTACAATCAGCCAGATGGGTACCGGCCACTTTCCTATTCCCACATTTGAACCTTTGAAACTTTCATTCTGGAATTTCTTTCATAATCCACCCTGACTACCCATCCTTTCAGGCAATTCCTCTTTACACTTAGGCTTCTCTGAACATCTTATCTTTTCAGGTATATATGTTTTTCTGGAGGGTACTAACATTAATAAGACACATGTATTTTACAGGGCCTAACTTTCCAGAATTGCACATAGAAATATAAGCTTGGGAAAGACAGAAAACTTTTCCCAGGCATAAGTCTCTGTTGTAGATAAAGAATTGTAACACAGCAAAAATGCTGGCTCTAAGGGCAGATGTCCTTGGTGCAGCTAAACCTAATGATTGTTGCCATGACGAATATCTTACTGTTCTTTTTGAAACCACCTATGTTCCTTTTCTGTAACTTTCTTGCCTGGACAATAAATACAGAGAGAAAACCCGGATTCGAGGTTAGTTTCCAAGAATTCTTCTCCCTTGAAGGATTTGTCTGGTAACCCTTTTGGGGCCTCTCACTGCTCAGAAGAAATGGGCTTTAAGTAATCCTTTGCATCTCCGTCACCCTGGGGGAGAGGTGACAGTTTTACTCACATACTAGGTGGTAGGCTCCTTAAAGACAGGGAGAGTCTAAAGCCTCTTTCTCCATTTAGGGTATATGTGTATGTTCAATAGTCATCAGTTATAGATGGCAAGGAATACTCTGTCACACCACCCAGACTAGGTTAAGAGTCTTAATCTTTTAAAATCTACAACACTTTTTGATAAACATAAAATCTTAGGTGCTGAATACCCAAATGCAAAGAATGAAGTTAGACCCCTCTCTTACACCATACACACACACACACACACACACACACACACAACTCAAAATGAAACACAAAATGAAACTTAAGAGCTAAAACTACAAAACTCTTAGAAGGAAACATAGGGTGACCTTGGATTAGTCGATGGTTTCTTACATATGACATTGAAAGCACAAGCAACAAAAGGAAAAGTAGATACATTGGACTTCATCAAAATTAAGGTCTTCTGTGTTTCAAAAGACATAATTAAGACAATGAAAAGACAATCCACAGAATGGGAGAAAATATCAGAATAACATTTCTGATGAGGGAGATGAGGGAGACTAGTATCCAGAATACACACACACACACACACACACACACACACACACACAAAGCCTCATAGCTAAACAATAAAAAAGAAAACTCAATTTTAAAATGGTCAAAGACCAGCCAGGCGCCAAAAAAAAATTTAAAAAGTAAAAATGGACAAAGATTTCAAATAGACATTTCTCCAGAGAAAATATACAAATGGTCAGTAAGCACATGGAAAAGATGCTTAACGTTATTAGTAATTAGGGAAATGCAAATCAGAACATCCGCAGGCATGCTTAAATTTTTCTTTTAAAAAGACAATAATAAACGTTGGCAAAGATGTAGAGAAATTTGATTCCTCATATACTGCTGGTGGGAACATAAAATGGAAAACATTTTGGCAATTCCTCAAAATGTTAAACATAGAGTTACCATATGACCCAGCAATTCCATTCCTATTTATATATCAAACAAATTGAAAACGTGTGGCCACACAAAAATTTGTACACAACAGTTCACAGCAGCATTATTTATAATAGCCAAAAGAGTGGAAACTCAAATATCCATCAACTGATGAATGAATTAAATTTGGAGGCATACAATGGAATATCACTCAGCCATAAAAAAGAATGAAGTACTGATACATGGTACAACATGAAGAACCTTGAAAACATTATGCTAAGTGAGAGAAACCAGCCACAAAGGAAACACATATTGTATGATTCTATTTATGAAATGTTCAGAACAGGCAAATCCATAGAGACAGAAAGTAGATTAGCGGTTGCCATGGCTTGGGGAGGAAGGAATGGGAAGTGACTGCTAATGGGTATAGAATTTCTTTTGGAGATGATAAAATGTTCTAAGATTAGGTGATGGTTATAATTACACAACTTTGTGAATATAATGAAAACCACTCAATTGTACCCTGTAAAATGATGAATTTTATGGTATGAAAATTGATCCCAGTAAAGCTGTTATTTTAAAAAACCTTAGGTATGCCTGCCACCAAGATTCTGATATGTGCACCTTCCCTGTTCTCAGGACATTATCTCCATAGTAGGTTCTTCCCCAAATGTAGAATTACAATACTTAAAATGCTTTTTCAAATTCTGCTACCCTATCTCCCGAAGGACATGCCTTCCTAGTTAAGAATCACTGGTCAAAATCAAAGGCACAATAATTACATAAAATTTAATGACTGGTAATGATAATAAGAAGATAAGTATTAGGCATTCCTTATAGAAAGAATTCAGTTATAATTAGTTATTACTAATATTAAAATTAATAATGAAATTGGGGAGTTATATCATGGGTTAGTGCTCATAAAAGGTAATGGTACCTTAATGAAGATTTTTAACAACAAAATATTTCAGAAATGAAAACATTGGGAACCTAATTTTCATCTT
The DNA here is from genome assembly GCF_027409185.1 of Cynocephalus volans. Lineage (NCBI taxonomy): Eukaryota > Metazoa > Chordata > Mammalia > Dermoptera > Cynocephalidae > Cynocephalus > Cynocephalus volans. Next base: position 130,242,279 of record NC_084467.1, read on the forward strand.
TTCTGACATTCAAACCACTTTTTATCTAAAACTTACGTGGTATAGACATCTTTGTGAGGATGGGAGTCACGATATCCTCCAATTGTTGTCTCTGCTCAAAAAGCTCATTAATGGAAGCTTCTGAATGGGTTTCCAACCACTCATTTTTAGCACGGCATGCATTGAGGATGGTGTTCTAAGGACAGAAATAGAGAATTTACTTTCTACTTATTTTTTAAATATAAAACTCTACAGTATCTCTAAACCAGCACTCTCCAACAGAACTTTCTGTGATAATGGAAATATTCTATATCTGCACTACCCAATACAGTAGCCATTAGATATACTCATATATATAGCTACTGAGTACTAGAAATGTGGCTAGTGTGACTGAAGAACTGAATTTTAAGTTGTATTAATTTTGAGTAATTCAAATTTATGTGTGTGTCTTTTTCGTGACCGGCACTCAGCCAGTGAGTGCACCGGCCATTCCTATATAGGATCCGAACGAACCCGCGGCGGGAGCGTCGCTGCACTCCCAGCGCTGCACTCTCCCGAGTGTGCCATGGCTCGGCCCGAGTAATTCAAATTTAAATAGCCACATGTGGCTAGTAGCTACTATATTGGACAATGCAGCTCTAACATTAGTGGTATGTGAGTATAATAAAATTCACCATCAAGAGTCATGAAGCCTTGTACAAGTCTACATTTTCTCCCTAATCCTTTATTTTCATTGAGCCCTTTGACAAAGAGAAGTGCTTGTAAAGGTTGGAAAGGAACAGATGGATGGTATGAGGTGCATACAGCTGACATTTTATTCCCTCTCAAATGGTTCACAGGAGGAAGAAGTTCAAGAAATGCAAGAATATGTCCACTTTACTGAAAACCTCTCAATGTGCATTGTAAAATCATCTCATTACACATTTGCAGCAAACTTCTGATATCTAATTTAAGATGTGTTGCTTTGCCTCCCCTGGATTTGTCACCCCTTTTCCCCTGGGTGAAGGAGCCACCAAAGATTACTCAAAGCCCATCTCTTCTGAGCAGTGAGAAGCCCCAAAAAGGGGTTAATCTCCCAGAACCCTCAAGAGAGAGGCATTCCTTCCATTTCGGAAATTAACCATGAATTTGGGTTCTCTTCCCACATTTATTCTCCAGACCAGGAAGTTGCAAGAAGAGAACATAGGTGGGGTTTTTGCTAAGCATAGTTAACAAGTTTAGAAATAGAAGTTGGTAACATTCAGTAAGACAAGCAAGGTGACAGTCCATAATGCAATTTTCAAGAAGTTAAGTCGATCCACCAATAAAAGCTTGATCTTAGCAAGCATTCTCTTCTTACAGCAATTTCCCACTATCTTTACATATCAATCAATAACCTGTCTGTCTTTGAGCTAGCAACCTTGCTGTGTTACAATTCTTTATCTTACAACAGAGACTATAGCCTGGAGAAAATTTCCTGTCCTTTGCAAGGTCAATATTTGAAACTGGAAGGCTTTGGAAAACCAGGCCCTGTGAAGTACATTTGCTTTATGCATACTCCATGAAGATGTTTATTGTACTACAGTTTACAATAATAAAAAGAAATTAATACATTTCTGATATATCCCATATTATTAAATAATAAGCAGTAATATAATATATGCAGAAGTATGTAGAAGGAAGTGGGTTTGAAAAGGTGTCCATAATATATTATTAGGAGAGCTCAGAGGTTCACCAATCAAATTCAGTTCAAAAAGGAATATCCCAGGTACATCATAATCAAATTTATCAAAAACCAAAGACAAAGAAAGAATACTGAAAGCAGTAAAAGAAAAGAAACACATAACATTCAACAGAGACCCAATAAGACTTTCAGTGGATTTTTCAGTACAAACCCTACAGGCCAGGAGAGAGTAGGATGATATATTCAAAGTGGTAAAGGAAAAAGACTGTCAACCAAGAATTCTATACTCAACAAAACTAACCTTCAAATATGTTTCCTAGACAAACAAAAGCTAAAGGAATTCATCAACACTACACCTGCCTTACAAGAAATGCTAAAGGAAGGTGTTCAATGTGAAAGAAGATGACACTAAAGTTTAACAAAAAAAATTTTTTTTTGAAGGTATAAAACTCACTAGTAAAGTAACTACACGGACAAACTCAGAATACTCCAATATCGCAAGAGTGGTAAATAAACTCCCTATATCTTTTGTAATAAGAATAAAAGACAAACCTATTAATAACAAATCCAACAACCATATAAGGGATAGGCAATATTAAAAGATGTAGTTTGACGAACTTTCAGAAGTAGAAACTGTAGTTACTAGAGGCTAGAAAGGGGAGGGGGAAGGGAGGATACTGAGAGGTTGGTTAATGAACACAAAATTACAGCTAGGTACAAAAAGTAAGTTCTAAGGATATACAGCAGTGCTAGGCAACTATAATTAACACTAATGCATTGTATGTTTTCAAATAACTAGATGAGAGAAGCTTAAATGTTCTCATCATAAAGAAAAGATAAATTTTTAGAATGATGAATTTAAATACACTGATTTCAATGGTACGCACTGTATGCACATATTGAAATATAACTCTGTACCCCATAAATATGTACAATCAATACACTTCAATTAAAAATAATAATAAAAAAGATGTAATTTGAAACAACAAAATGTCAAAAATGAAGAGAATAATATCAAAATATAGAGTCTGCTTTGTTTTCTTCCTTTTTCTTATCAATCAAAGTTAAGTTGTTATTAGTATAAAATAATCTTTCATAACTATACCATGTTTTTTGTAAGCCTCATGGTAACCATAACACAAAAACCTATAATAGATATACTAAAAATAAATGGCAAGAAATCAAAATATAACACTAGAGAAAATCACTTAATCACAAAGGAAGACAGTAAGACTGGAAAAAGGGATAAAAGTATCTACAAAACAATCAGAAAAAAAGTAACAAAGTGGCAACAACAGGTCAAAAAAGTAGAAAAACTTCAAATAAACAACCTAACATTACACCTCATGGAACTAGAAAACAAGAACAAAGCAAACCCAAAATTCCGAGAGAGAGAAATAACAAAGATCAGAACAGAAAAAAATGAATTAGAGATTAAAAACAATACAAAAGATCAATGAAACAAAGAGTTTTTTGAAAAGATAAAATCAATAAACTTTAGCTAGACCAATGAAAAAAGATTACTCATAAAATCAGAAATGAAAAAGGATACATTATAACTGAAGTCACAAAAATACAAAAGATCACGAGACTATTATGAACAACTATATGTAACAAACTGGAAAACCTAAAAGAAATGGATAAATAACTAGACACATACAACTTATCAAGGTTGGATCATGAAGAATTAGAAAACCTAAACAGACCAATAATGAGTAATGAGATTGAAGCAACAATAAAAATTTTCCCAAAGAAAAGCCCCAAGAAACTCCCAAAGAAAACTCCAGGACCAGACCACTTCACTGCTGAACTGCACCAAACATTTAAAGAAATAATATCAATTCTCAAGCTCTTCCAAAACATTGAAGAGGAGGCAATATTTCCAAACTCATTCTATGAGATCAGCATTACTCTCATACCAAAACCAGAAAAGGACAAAAGAAAAAAAGAAAACTACAGACCAGGGCCAGCCCGTGGCTTGCTCAGAAGAGTGCAGTGCTGATAACACCAAGGCCAGGGGTTCGGATCCTATATAGGGATGGCTGCTTGGCTCACTGGCTGAGCATGGTGCTGACAACACCAAGTCAAGGGTTAAGATCCCCTTACCGGTCATCTTTATATGAAAAAAAAAAGAAAGAAAGAAAGAAAACTACAGACCAATATCCTTAATAAAGACAGACATGAAAATTATCAACAAAATACTAGCAAACCAAATCCAACAACACATTAAAAAGACCATTCACCATAATCAAGTGGAATTTATCCCGGGAATGTAAGAATGTATGGTTCCTCATACACAAATCAGTAACTGTAAAACATCACATTAACAGAATGAAGGGGAAAAAAATATGATCGTTACAATAGATGCAGAAAAAGCAGCTGATAAAATTCAACACCCCTTTGTGATAGAAACACTCTACAAACTAAGTATAGAAGGACTGTACATCAATACAATAAAAGCCATGTAAGACAAACCCACAGCTAATATCATATTGAATGGACACAACTTGAAGGCTTCTCCTCTAAGATATGGAATAAGACAAGGATGCCCACTTTCCCACAACTATTTACATGTACTGGAAGTTCTAGCCAGAGCAATAATGCAAGTGAAAGCAATAAAGTACATTCAAATTGGAAAAGAAGTCCTCGAACTATCCCTATTGTCAGATGACATGATCATATACATAGAAAATCCTAAACACTCCACCAAAAAGCTACTACAACTAATAAATGATTCAATAAAGTGGCAAGACACAAAATTAACACACAAAAATCAATAGCATCTCTATATGCCAATGACAAAATATCTGAAGAAATCGAGAAACTAATCCCATTCACAATAGCTACCCAAAATATGAAATACCTAGGAGTAATTTAATCAAGGAGGTGAAAGACCTCCATGATGAAAACTATAAAACACTGATGAGAGAAATTAAGAAGACACAAATATGGAAAGATATCCCATGTTCTTGAGATGGAAGAATTAACATTATCAAAATATCCATATTATCCAAAGCAATTTACACATTCAACACAATCCCTGTCAAAATACCAATTACATTCTTCAGAAAAGTAGAAAAAACAATCTTAAAATGTGTATGGAACCACAAAATACCCCATATAGCCAAAGCAATCTCAAACAAAAAGAACAAAGTTGAAGGCATCACACTGCCTGACTTCAAAATATACTGTAAAGGTATAGTAACTAAAACAGCATGTACTGTCATAAAAATAGACAAATAGACCAATGGAACAGAATATAGAGCCCAGAAATAAATCCACACATTTATAGTCAACTGATTTTCAACAAAGGTGCCAGAAATATACACTGGGGAAAGGACAGCCTCTTCAATAAATGGTGATGGGGGAAACTGGATACCCACATGCAGAAGACTGAAATTAGACCCCTATCTCTCACCAAACACAAAATCTGTAGAGGGTTAAAAATCTTGATTCCTATTTGATTATTAGATAGGGTTTTTAGGTAATGCATGTGTGGGACAAAAGTCCTCAGACAGGAAGCAAGAGCCTACAGTTAGGAGGCAAGAGCCCACCAAATCAACTCTAATCACTGTTTAGGTAAGGGATTGTATACACTAATTGTTAATATAATGGGTTCACTGGAAGACTTTATGAGAAGGAAACTTACACAGGACTAAAGCCTTTAATGTGAACAAGAGAACTGAAGCAAAACAGGGATTGTTCTGAGGGCAATAACCCTTAATACAACAAAACTTAAATGATGGGAAAATATGTGAGTTAAGATTTCCAAGGACATTCTGCTAGATTAGTTAGAACATGGGGGTTGTTCCACATTTTGCTTTATGCTGTTTCTTTGAGTTTCTTAAGACGTCAGACACTTAATGATTATCTTACTCTTTCTTTTGCATGTCACATAGCTTAGATTTATGAGTCTTTGGATGGAATATTGTTGAAACTATTTTGAGCCATTCATGCATGGATGAAGACTGTTATATAGCCAATTTCTTTATGCTCTTACTATGATTGATTAACCATCTGTTCTTTTCCTGTAATTTCCTTGTCTTTACAATAAAAACTAAAACAGAAACCGACTCGGGGCTACACCCACTTTCTCCTTCTAACAGAGGAGCTGCTGAGCTGCAGTTTCTTCAGGCTTCTCATCACATTCATGTTGCTTTGAGTCATCTTTTTTGCGTCTCCATTACACAACAAGAGATGTAACAAAAATCAACTCAACATGAGTCAAAGATCTAAACTTGAGACTCCAAACTATGAAACTCTTAGAAGAAAAGATAGATCAAACACTACATAAAATGGAAGTGGGCAGCAATTTTCTGAACAAGACTACAAAGCACAGGCAATTAAAGCAAAACCTGACAAATGGGACTACACAAATAGGACTACACCAAACTAAAAAGCTTCTGCACTGCAAAGGAAACAATCAGCAAAGTGAAGAGTATAGGTTTACAGAATGACAGAAAGTGTTTTCAAACTACACATCAAAGGGCTAATATCCAGAATATATAAGGAATGCAAACAACTAGCTAGAAAAGAGGATCTTGACCATAATCACCACAAAAAAAAAAAAAAAAACAATGCTTAGGTTGTAAGTATGCTATCTACCCTAAGTGAATCATTGTTTAATATATGCATGTACTAAAGAAACACACTATATACCCCACAATGTGTACAATTAAAAATAAAACAATAAAATTAGAAAATGACAGGAAATAAAATGTATATACATATATGTTTAAGAGGAAATAAGCAAATTAAAGAATAATATGTATAGTATGATTCCATTTTTATAAAAAAAAATCTCACAAAATCCCTATTATATGCGTGTATACATATGTTTATATAAGCGAAGGAAAAAAACATGGTAAAATTAACACAAAACTTATCAGAACGACAAGGTGCTAAGACTGGACCAGAAAAGGGAAAACTATTAAATTACCTTTAGACATTTCGATTTTTTTCTAATTATTGCTAGGGATACATAATATTTTCTAGTTCAAATAACCAAATTTTTAAAAATTGAAATTAAAAGGCTTTTCTAGTAACTACTTTGAAAAAGCGCTATTTCTTCATGCCAGAAAAATTTTGTTTTGTAGATATGATAGCTCTAATAGCTATTCTAACAGAATATTGCCTATATTTGTTTCATGAGAGATTTTGTAATGTTTTACAAGACACAGTGCAATGTGTAACTTATCAAGTTCTCAGATTTGGTGATATCTTACACCTATAGCAATAGCTAATTCTTTTTCATCTGAATTATAAGTCACAGGAAATTTCCAGAGCATCCTGCACAGAAATGCATGAAATAATTTAAAACCAAAACACACTTCTGATGCCATAAGCATATTTTTTAATGTACATCCAAAGTAATAAACTAGTCCACAGGCAGTATTCTAATATAATAGATGGCAACCTGGCTTTATAATTACTTATCTTTACATCTGTGTATCTTTTTTCCCCCCATTATGGAAAATATGATACATTTAAAAATAGGTAACATATATGTACATACACATATTTGCTAAAATACGTAATGTACATCTAAGTTTTGAAGCAAAATAATGAAATAAATATTAGTGGCCCCTACTACTCAACAGAAGAACCAGGACACTACCAGTATTATTAACATGACTTCTGTGTACTTCCCCGATCCCATCTCCCTACCTGTCTCCAAGAGATAACCACAATCTGTACTTATCCTTTTGCTCTGCTTTCTTAACAGTTTTAGCCCCATATGTAGGCATCCCTAAACAATACAGTTTGACTTCGCTTATTTTTGAGCTTTATAAAAAGATTACGTAGTCTTTGTTTATTTGTTTTCACTCAATACTACATTTCTAAGATCCACTCATGTTGTTGGGAATGATACATCTCTATGTCATTCTTTAATACTATTTCGTTCAATTTTGATCAGTCTGTCCTTTATCAGTAGTTCATGAAGAAAGGAAGGAAGGGAGGAAAGGAGGAAGGGAGGAAAGAGGGATGGAAGGAGGGATGGAAGGAGGGATGGAAGGAGGGGTGGAAGGAAGGAAGGGAGAAAGGAAAGGAAGGAGGAAAAAGAGGAACAGTTAGGTACCACCCCCCACCTCCAGAGCATTAGTGTAGAAATTCAGATGTAGGCCAAAATTCTCAAAAGACTTCAGAACAAGCAAGAATTGCAATACAGTACCTTGTCTTCCTTAAGGAGCTTCCCTGGTCCCTTTTCTGTGTCAGTAATGGTAAAAGAGACCTTTGCAATATATTTTTTCAGAGCCAGCCTTGCATCTGAAGGAAAAGGACAATATAACATACAATGATAAGACAAAGGCCAAAAAATATGTTTGTAACATACTATTAAATATCCAGAGCTTTATGAAGACTGTGTGTAGGAGATTTGTTGTGGTTGTTTTCAGTGAAATTCAGAAAGCTAACACTCAACCAGAACATCATTTTGGGGAATACAGTAAGTTCCTAGAATTGTGCTAAAAATTTCTAAAGAACAGATAAAATGTAAAACACCTAATCCCAAAGAGACCATATTCTACTAACATATCTACTCTGGAGAAAGGAACAACAAAAAACATTTCCAATAGACAAACTGTTACTTGCTTTATTCTTCTTGATCCTTAAAAAAATTTACAGGTTACAAGGAGTCATACCAGGATATCTTTGGTAGCCATTATTCAGCCTACCACAGTCTGCCCTGTGTGCTCCCCTACCCCCCAAAATTCACATCAATCCCACATGCAAAATATATTCTTCTCATCCCCAAATCCCCAAAAGTCTGGACCCATTACAACATCAACTCTTGTCCAAATTCTCATCTAAATAACATCAACTCAAAAGTCTCAAATCTTATAATCTAAAATCATGTAAATAAAGTATGAGTGAAAATCTGGGTATGATCCATTATGGGGCAAAATTTTTCCTCTTCTGTGGACCTTTGAAATTAGGAAACAAGTTATCTTCTTCCAAAATACAATGGTGAGACAGGCATAGAATAGCAGTCATAGACATTGCTATCCAAAACAGGACAAAACAGAAGGACAAAGGTAGTCACTAGTCCAAAGCAATTCTGAAATCCAGCAGGGCAAATTCCAGTAGTTTTCAAGGCCTGGAAATAATCTTCTGTTGCTTGAAACTCTGCCCTTTGATCCTGAGGTTCTTCCCTCAAGGCCTGAGATTCCACCCTCTGTGTTATCTTTCCTTTTTCATAAAAGATTATGTGTTTGCAGCTGAATAGTTTTGTCAGTCTGTCTCTTTCCTTTAGAATTTGACAGCCCAGCATCCTTTTTTCATTTTGTTCTCTCTCTAACCCTTTGTCCCAGCTGGCATTTCTGCTAGTAAAACATTCTCAAATATCTTGTAAGTCTCCCTACATGTCACAGAGATTTACTCCATTAGACAAGAGGCTCCTCCACAGGTCTTTCAGGGATGACCTCATTTCTATTCCTGACTTCTGCTGAGATGACTGAAGAGATCCATGAGTCACACACCTAATCTCTTCGGCACTAGCAAAAGGCTGTCCAGGCACATGCTTGGCTTTCTTTCCAGAGCATAAGTTCTCGACAGAGAATTACTCAGTTTTAGCACCTTTTGCTATCTGGATAGGCTAAGAATTTCCCAGATCATCAAGTCCTGTTTCCCTTTTGAAAAGTTCTTCCCTCAATTTATCCTCTCACACTTTGCTATAAGCAGTACGAAGAAACCAGGTCATGCCTTCTACACTTTGCCTGGAAATCTCTTCAGTTAAATATCCAAGTTCACCCTGACAAGTTCTGGTTTCCACATAATGGAAGGACACAATTCAGCTAGGCTTTCTGCCTCTATGTAACAGATTGCCTTTACCTCAGTTTCCAATAATATGTTCCTCATTTCCTTCTGAGCCTTCACAGCAGCACCTTTATCACTCATATTTCCACCAACATTCTCTTTGTGATGATTGATACATTCTTTAACATAAGGTAGGCTTTCTCTACCGTGTTCCTCATTTCCTTCTGAGCCCTCAACAGCAATGCCTTGAATGTCCATATTTCTACCAACAGACTGCACCTCATGCACCTCAAAATTGTTCTGGCCATCTACCCATGACCCAATTCCAAAGCCACTTCCACATTTTTATGCATTTATTACAGCAGCAACACATTTCCAGTTAGCAAAACTGTATTAGTTTCCGATGTCCGCTGTAACAAATTATCACTCAGGTGGTGGCATAAAAAAATAATTTATTTTTTTATAGTTCTGGAGGCCAGAAGTCTGAAATCAGTTTCACCAGTCTAAAGCCAAGGTATTGGCAGAGCTTATTCCTTCTACAGTTCTGAATGGAAAATCTGTTTCTTGCTTTTTCCAACTTCCAGTCACTGCCTGCAGTCCTTGGCTTATGGCCTCCTCCCTATATCTTCAAAGCATATTACTCCAAAGTCTGCTTCTATCATCACATCACCTTCTCCTCTTCTATGTCAAATATCCCTCTAATTACCTCTTATAAGAACATTTATGATTACATTTAGAGCCCACCTAGATAATCTAGGACAATCTCCCCATCTCAAGATCCTTAACTTAATCATATCTGCAAAGTCCTTTTGCCATATAACATTCAAAGTTTCCAGTGATTAGAACCTGGATATCTTTGGGGCTATCCTACATACCATAGTTGGTATGTACAATCTCATGAAACTCCAGACAGGAATATTTGAGAGATTTGGTGAAACCACACTAAAGCTCAATTGTGTCATCTGCACCTGACAATCTCTTTAAGCCTCATTTGCTTATCTATAAAGTAGACATAATAGAAGTACCTTCCATAGCTAAATTCAGACCCATATCTGGAGTAGTATTAATGATTATAGGCCAGCTAATGGGTCTTCTTGCTTTGCATAATAAGCACACTGTTTTCACTGAGAGCACGTATTTATTTTGGGTGACTTGTGGACAGAGGAGCTTATTACAAAGATTCCCTTAATGCCACCATATATTAACCACTCTAACCTCAGTTTCCTCATCTAAAAAATGGAATTATTTATAGTAAAATCCTCATAGGGTTATAGTATAGTGTACACCGCATACTGTAATATATGCTATAATGCATAAGTACTACGAGGGTACTTCAAAAAGATAGTGGAAAAATAAAATTGAAAAATAATATGAATCTTTCCATGAACTTTTTGAAGTACCCTCATATAATGTAATATATAGTATATAATATATACAGTATAACACATGCAAATGTCTTGGCACAGTGGCTGGCACACAATAAAGCACTCAATGAGCTTATTACCATGTCACTCCTCTTCTCAAAACTCCATGAATTATCTATTGTCTATTGAATAAAATACAGGGCCCTCCAAGATCTATCTGGCCACAAACTATCTTCCCAACTTCATCCCCTCCAACATTCATTCACAGACCATTCACTTCCCGTCCCTCTGCCCCCACATACCAACACGGCTCCCTCCCTCAGCTCCTTTAGGACTGTGCTCAACCATCACCAAAGAGGCCTCTCCTAATTTCCCTCTGAAAAATAACACACGCACTCACTCATTCACTTGCTGGCAACTTCCTAACCCCCTTACCACCATCTTTCTCCGTAACACTCCACAGATATAGATACACAGATTTACACAGATACAATTAATTTCCATATGCCTCTACTAGAAAGGAAGCCCCATGAAGCTAAAGATTCTCACTTGTGCTGAGTTGTATATACAGTCTCAGCTCCTAGAACAGTATTTAGCACATAGTAGGCACTCAATAAATATTTGTCGTATGAAGATTTACACAGAATTTATTTGATTATGTTTCCTCAATCTGAGATGCCCTCTCTGCATGGCCACCTATCAAAATGCTAATTATTCTTCAAGGCCCGCTCAAATACGCTTCTGTGAAACTTCTGTGAACCCCCCAGGTAGAACTCATTGCTGTCTCAACTGACACACATTTATAATGTTATTTAGTTCTCATTTTACCCTGTCTTGTAATTTTTATTATTATCTTGGTTTTTGCTTTTACCTCTACATTGTCAGCTCCTTAAAGGCAGGGTCTATGTGCCATCGTTTTATCATAACTGTGACACCTCACCGTCTTACCTTTCTTCGCATACCATGCCACCTTCCTCACCCCTCACCCATTACCTACCATATCACCATGGCACCAGTGATAGCACCATACCAAAGGAACACATGTTAAAAAGGGATAGGCACTCAATATCTGTGGAACTATTTGAAAGGAAGGACATTCCACAGCGAGAAAATAGGAAGCAAATGCTAGGTTATGTGAAATGGTATAGGTATTTTTTAAGTTAGATGTAAACTTGCCGTACTTCAGAAGGAGGGTTGAAGGGGATACGAGTAAATTGTTCCCATGAGATTCTATTAATACAATTTCAGTTTGAATTTATTAGCTACCAAAATGTTAGTAAAGTCTTCATTTTTAAGAAAATTGAAAAAGCTCAAACCATTCTGGAAAAAAAGCAACAAAAAGCATCTTTAAGAAACTCAAGGTCATTCATTAGGTGACACCTTTTAGTTCCAGAGTGGTTCTTTATGATGTCACTGAATTTATCCCTGCATCACTATGACTGATGATGTTACAATGATTCTCAGTATATATTTTGCTGACTGGCAAATACTCAGAGCATTTTCTGTTCTGTCAACTAACCAATTTTTTAGCTATAGATTTTTTTTTTCCTGTTGAGAAAAAAAGATGTCTAATCAAGAACTATCTTTGATTTTTCCTCTGTTGTTTATCTGCTTCTTCAGGGAAAGCTTCTGCATTTGTGATGGAACTACCTGGACAAAGGTTGGATGGGAGATTTTTCCAGAAGAAGTACACTATCTGAAAGTTAAGCCTTCTTCATTTCATTGTCTACCTTACCCTCTGAACAAACTATGCTGCAACTTCGCTAACATGGATATATTTCAGGGTTGTTTACATCTCATTTATATTTTAGCACAAGCTCTCTTTTTAATCCTGTCTGTTTTATCTGTGCATTACCTGTGGATGAAATGGAAGAAACACAAAAAAAAGGTGAATTAGTGATGCAAATAGTAATAGTTTAAAAATCTCAAAGTGTAGAACATAAGATTATCAATTTCTTTTTAACTAGTAAGACCATTTTATTCATTTTTTTTTTTAAATGTAACTTTATTAATTTTTTTACATTCTAGGACGTAGTTGCGGAGAAGATGGGAGGGAGGGGGAGAGGGGAAAGGGGAAGGAAATGGGATAGAAGAATGAGGGAGCAGGAGGGGCGGGATTGAGGCCTGTAGCACCCCCCTCATTCCCACAGGGGAGACCAAGGGGCTTACAGCGGTGGCTTGGTCATAGCTGGGCTGGGTGCAGATGTCATGGGTGTGTGGCAAAAGCCCTCACCACCCTGGCTCAGGAGGCCCAGGGCACTTCCTGCAGCTGCGTGGTGGTCGCTGCTGGGCTGGCTGCAGTGTGCTGGGGTGGCGTGGCCAAGACCCTCATCCCCCACCCGCAGGATTGGTTGCAGGTGTTGGGGACCATTGCTAGGGCCCCCGACTCTCCCCCCTTTCTGGCTTGGTAGCCCAGGGGACTTCCGGTCCTTCTAGCTGTTATAGGTATTCTTTGGTGAAATGAGACCTTTAGTAGTTAATATCAAACTTTGTCTCTGGTCTAATTTTTCTTTCATTTCTTTGTTGGATTATTTGTTGTTCCCACCACTTAAATTCTGCACTGGAACTAATTTGTTGTCTTTTGCTTACTTCTAAAATGGGGAACTTCCTGTGGGGACCAGTACTTGAGCTGTGTGGTTGAGCTAAATTGCTGCTTTGGGGCTGATTCCCTAGGGAAGGCTTTTTGTGCGGCTCAGGGTTTAATGGTTGATTTTACCTGGGTTGTGTAGAAACTCTGGTCTGGGCTTGAGTCTTTTCATCAAACTGCACCCCATGCAATTCTATATTCCTGACCAGTCTCCTCTGACTGGTCCTTCGCTGATTGGGGTGCAGATCAGCTGTCCTTGCTGTGCCCCAGTCTTCTCCCAGTGGGCCCGTCTCCCCCACCACCTGTGATGCAAACACTTCCCATGGTTCAGGCTGTGCTCTAGTCTTGGTTTCTTGCAATGACTCACCGGCCTCTGAGTGGCTCCTTTTTTTAATTTGTGGTGGCTTCTCGCTCCTTTGTGGGTCCACAGGAACCCTATTAATGGTCTTGCTGGCCTGGGAGCCACCATGGCCCCCTTCTCCCCTGCCATCTCCAAGCAACTTCAGCTGAAGGGCACAGCTGCAGCTTTTGCCAGCTCTTGCTCTGTGCGCTCAGCAGCTCCAGCCTGGATACGGCTGGGACTCGAAACAGTCTGAGCAGTTTTTACTTTCTCTCATTGTGGCTTTCCCACCATAATGCACTCCGTAGGTCTTTCCTCCTCTTCTCCTGAGCTCTAGCCAAGATTATCAATTTCTTTGAGGAAAGGTACTATGTCTCATTCCTCTTTGTAAGCTTCTCCCCTCCTCATTCATCTCCAGCATCTAGCACAGTGTCTTGCATATACTAGGTGCTCAACAAATGTGTATTAAGTTAGAAGATCCTTAAAATCATCTAACCCAGCCCCTCTACTTTAAGCTACAAAGCACATCAAAAAAGTAGTGCATCACAGTGAGTAGAATGTATAGGAAACGAAATTACCTGTCTGTGCCCTTAGGTAAGTCATTTGATCTTTCTCAGCTGCTTCATCCATAAAATGAAGGATCTGGACAAGAGATCTCTTAGATCCTTTCTAGATCTATCTAAGAAAGCTAAGTACAAAAGTTGACACATTTTTTAAATGGACTGTAAACTAATCGCTAATGTGAGGATGACTTTTGGGGAAATGGCGCTCTTAAACTAATTTCCCTCTTTGCCAATAGATGGCACCATAGCTTGAGACAATCGAAAAGCTCATTGACCAAAAAACTTCATTGACCTTCAGACCAATAAGATATTTATAAATGTTTTCTTATTTTTAAAATCACTGTGATTTTATGGTATTACACCTTGAGGTTGTTTAGTAAAGAAAAGCATTTTGCTAATATTCAAATAATTTCTCCCAGCAGAGTGCTCTAACCATAGAAAGCATTAATTAAACATTTGCTCATGGTAATATGAGGGCACTTCAAAAATTCATGGAAAGATCAGTATTATCTTTTAATTCTATTTTTACACGAACTTTTTGAAGTAGCCTCATAATGATTAATCTTACATGGGGTATATACAGAAGAGCATTTTTTCCTGCACTTAAATGTTACTTATGTAGTAACCTTTCCTTTGTATAAATAATTGATGTGTGCTATTTTAATAGAGTTATGTACTCAGAATACAAATTCAATTTGAACTACAGTAAGATAAAATCTGTTTCATTTGTTTTTCTCCTTTTAGCTGAAAAAACAAGCCTCTTTAGGTAAATTTAGTAATGATCTAGAAAGTCCATCCATCTATGACATTGACCAAATACTCTGCAGACTGGTGGCCACAACATCACTCGTGGCCAAGTACCTGAATCAGGTGTCCGACCACCCTCCCGCTAAGAAAGTTAAGCACCACAAATTCAAGGAGAAGAGTGAAGGAGGAGACGGAGCCAAAGGACACTAAACATATGCAAATACAGCTCAAATATGGTAATTGCAAAAGAAATCTATTGAGAGAACTCATTTAAGGATAAAAATGATTCTTTGCCATTTTCTTTGCCCAATCTTTACTGAAATTTTCCAAAGAAGTCTGGGTTTAAATGTTATTTCCATTCAACTGAAAAAGAATTTATTCTTACTAAGTACTGGTAAAAAGACTGTACACTATGACTGCTACATGTGTAAATACTTCATTCTTTTTGATGTTATATTATTAATCATTAACCAATGTGTAGAACAGAAGCTTAGTTTAGTGTTTCAATAAATCTCTGATTTAAATAATATCTGTGATTCTTCTTTTCCTGAGCAAATTTTATGGCCACAGGGAGATTTTTAATTTCCCATGTTAGACTGCTAAAATAGCACGGAAATATAAAGAAATAGGTTAATTTTTTAAAGTATCAATTTTTGCATTTTCAGTATAACATGATTAATTACATATCAACATTTTTTAAATTTCGGGCTTTTGTTTTTAAGACACCTCAATTTTAAAAAGTATGGTTATATATTTTCCAAAGAAAAACTAGGAGATGGATGTGAGACTGGGAGAGAAGATTTTATTTTAAAAATCTTGAAAAATCCTAGAAAAACATGCCATACCTATAAACGTACCTCCCATCAATACAAGTATAACGGAGGGACAAAACTTTTTAGAAACAATCCTTGAAACAGTAATACATAACTCTACAGTTTTAAAAGAATATTGCCTGCCTTGCGCTATTACGGGTTATTAAAAGTTTGTTTCTTGTTCCACTTTCCATACTCCCCTTCGTACCTCCATTCCTCCTTAGCACAATCCCACCCCGATATTTCCATAAATGTTTGTTCCATCCCTTCAGAGTTCTGAACTGCAACTACTTCCTTCTAATATATATCAACTAGCTGATATATATTTCTTTTAATGAGGGACTCTTGAAGGCTTTTTGTAAAAATTCCCCATACCTGTAAAACCTGAAGAAATTTATCTCTTTGGGATAGGAAGTCCTTAGTCCCTTACATGTCTCCAGGTGAGTCCTACTCTAATCCTAGAATGAGGAATATAAGTGATGTATATACTCTTGGTAAGTGTAAATTAAACAAATGCTAAATTTCATGTTGAGTAGTTTATGTATCTGACATTTCAGTTACATTCCCATGAAGTTCCAAACCTAATTCTATCACTGATCTGGACATACAATACTAGTTTACTTTTTATAGTCTTCTTTTCTTTTTATCCCTAAGACATGTTAGGTATAATTCCTCCAAGAACCTAAGGACTCAAGTTAAACAGATGGATATTATGCAGAAGAAAATAAATGAAACCTTACACCCATAAGCCCTAAACATTTTCTTTTCAGAAAAGTTACAGCAAAATGTGTCCCTGGATTGTGATTTTTCAGTAACATGGGTAATTCATTCTTCAGAGGTGGTTTTTGAATTATGGAATGTGAATTTTCCCTACAATTTCTATTCACGGGGGATCAATTGAATCCTTTGCTATTTCTGTTTTGGTTTTTTACTTATAAATCTAATCACAAAATTGAAGATATTGGCATGAGAAAAAATTGTCCCTAGAAAACATTTAGTACAGGTATACTATTACCTATAAAATAAAACATTTAGTACAGGTATACAATTACCTATAAAATAATCTGCAAAGTACAACTCATTTCTTTCTTCTCAAATGTGCTTCTTTCTCTCAATTTCCTTACTTTTGTCAATCATCCTAGTCCCCTTCTCATTTCAGTGATAAGCAAGCTTCTTATTGCTACCAGCTGAATCTTCCTAAATATCACTTTCATCTCTTCCTCTTCTACATAACTTTCAGTGGCTCCCAGAATAAAAAGTAAACACCTTGGTCTGGCATTCAAGGGTATAACGTGGCTGTAATAATAGCAGCAGCATTTTTCTTTTCCTTTTTTTTTTTTATTGTGGTAAAGCATATATAACATAAGGATTGCCATTTTAAGCATTTTTAAACATACAATTGTGTGGAATTGATTACATTCACAATGCTGCGTAACTACTATCTCTATTTCCAAAACTTTTTCATCATTCTAAACACAAACTCTGTACCCATTAAGCAATAACATCTCATTATTCCTTCTCTGATTTTTATTCTGTTTCTCTGGTCTACTTCTGTCTCTGAAATTTTTTTCATTTTAGCTTATTTTTTCTAATTGACTCAAGATAATTGTATGTATTTATGGAGTACAATACAATATTTGGGTGCATTTACACTGTGTGCAACGATCATATCAGGGTGTTTAGCATACTCATCACCTCAAACATTTATCACCTCTTTGTGCTGGGAACATTCAATATCCTCTCCACTAACTACCTGAAGTTATACAGTAATTTGTTGTTGGCTGTAGTCTCCTTATATTGCTACAGAACAGTAGATCTCATTCCTCCTATATCTCTGTAATTTTGTATCCCTTGACCACAATCCCTATCTGTCCTCCCCACACCCCTTACTAGTCTCTAATAACCACTATTCTACTCTGTACTTCTGTGAGATCAACTTTTTTAGCTCCCACATATGAAGGAGAAACATGTGGCATTTCTCTTTCTGTGCCTGGCTTATTTCAGTTAACACAAATTTTCTCCAAGCCCATCCATGTTACTGCAAATGGCAGAATTCCGTTCTTTTTTTGTGGCTGAGTAGTATTCCATTGTGTGTGTGTGTGTGTGTGTGTGTATCCCATTTTCTTTATCCAATCATCCATTGATAGACACTTGGGTTGGTTCCAACTCTTGGCTACTATCAACAGAACTCCAATGAACATGGGAGTGCAGTTATCCCTTTGACATGCTGATTTCCATTCCTTTGGATATATACCCAATAGTGAGATTGTTGGGTCATATGGTAGTTCTACTTGTAGTTGTTTGAGAAACCTCCATAATGTTTTCTATAATACTTTACTAATTTACATTCCAACAAATAATGTATAAGAGTTCTCCTTTCTCCTCATCCTTACCAGCATTTGTTATTTTCTGTCTTTTTGACAATGACTAATCTAATCAGGGTGAGATGATATATCTCATTGTGGTTTTGATTTGAATTTCTCTGATGATTAGTGGATATTCAACATTTTTTCATATACCTGTTGGCATTTGTATGTCTTTTGAGAAATATCTATTCAGCTCATTTGCCCATTTTTTAATTGGATTATCTGTTTTTTTATTATTGAGTTGTTTGAGTTCTTTGTATATTCTGGATATTAATCCCTTGTTAGATCCATAGTTTGCAAATATTTTCTCCCCTTCTGTAGGTTGTCTTTTTGCTCTATTGATTGTTTCCTTTGCTGTGCAGCTTTTTAGTTTGATATAGTCTCATTTGTTTATTTTTACTTTTGTTGCCTGTGCTTTAGAAGTCTTATTCATAAAATCTTTGCCTACTCCTATGTCCTGAAGTGTTTCCTCTGTTTTCTTCTAGAAGTTTTATAGTTTTGAGTCTTACATTTAAGTCTCTAATCCATTTTGTTTTTTTAATTGAAATGTATTGATTATACATATTGTGGGGTACAGAGTTATATCTCAATACATTCATACAATGTGTGATGATTAAATTAGGGTAATTAGCAAAGTCATCACTGCAAAATTTAATCATTTCTTTGTGATGAGGACATTCCATCTCCCCTCTTCTAGCCATTGATAACATGCAGTAAACTATTGTTAATTATAGATGTCCAGCTCAACTTATACAATAGAATCAATTTTTCCTATTTTAATCCATTTTGACTTGATTTTGGTATATGGTAAGAGGTAGGAGTCTAGTTTCATTCTTCTGCATATGGATCTCCAATTTGCCGAGCACCATGTATTGAAGAGATTGTCCTTTCCCCAATGTATGTTCTTGGCTCCTTTGTCAAAAATCAGTTGGGCTGTAGGTATGTGGATATATTTCTGAATTCTCTATTCTGTTCCATTGGTCTATGCATCTGTTTTTCTGCAGTACCATGCTGTTTTGATTACTATAGCTTTGTAGTATATTTTGAAGTCAGGGAGTATGATGTCCCCCACTGTGTTCTTTTTTCTCAAGATTTCTTTGGCTATTCAGGTTCTCTTGTTGTTCCATATAAATTTTTGAATTGTCTTTTCTATTTCTACATGAAGGTGTCATTGATAGTTTGATGGAGATTGCATTGAATCTGTAGATTGCTTTGGGTAGTAGGGTCATTTGACAATATTGATTCTTCCAATCAATGAGCATGGGATGTCTTTCCAGTTTTGTGTGTGTGTTTTCTTTAACTTCCTTAGTCAGTGTTTTATAGTTTTCCTTGTAGAGATTTTTCACCTCTTTGGTTAAGCATTTTTCAAGTGCTGATCATATGCCAGGTGTATCATGCTAAGTGCTTTAGACCATCACATTTAATTTTCACAACTATCCTCTAGAGGTAGGAACTGTTACTGGTACCCTTTTTCAGAAAAAGAACTCAAGTATAAATAATTTAAGTACCTCGTCCAAGGTCACATAGGTTTCAATGGAGAAACCAGCATATAAACTCAATCTCAACAGGCCAAGTACTTAACCCTTTTATTATGCCACCTATGCTATAGCCTATGTGGAATCTATGACTCACTGTTCCAGTAAGGCAATCCTGTCACTGTCTCCCAAGCCCCCACTTTCATTCCCAGTTATAAGGGTGTTGCTTATAACAAATGCCAGAAAATGTAGAAGTGGCTTTGGAACTGGGTAATTGGCAGAAGCTGGAAGAAATTAGAGGAGGAGGGTAGAAATAGTCTAGATTCTAGTGAGGGCTTTGAAGACAATAAGACCAGAGAAAGTTTGGAACTTTTTAGAGACTGGTTAAATGGCATTGACCAGAATGCTGATAAAAACATGGACTGTAAAGACCATTCTGAGGAGGTCTCAGATACAATTAAGGAAGAGATCATTGAAAACTAGAGCAAAAGTCACCCTTGTTATGAACTGGCAAAGAGCTTGGCTGAACTGTGTCCCTGCTGGAGGGCTTTACAGAATGTGGAACTTAAAAGTAATGACCCAGGGTATTTCGCAGAAGAAATTTCTAAGCAGAAAGGCATTCAGGCAGCTGCATGGATACTTCTAACAGCCTATGCTGAGTTATGGCAGCAAAGGCATGACTTAAAGGCAGAATTTATCATTAAAAGGGAAGCAGAGGGTAAAAAATTGGAAAACTCTTAACCTGGCCACATAAAGAGTAAAAAAGTATGTTCAGGAGCAGAAACCAAGGATGTATCCCAGAGACCATTTGCTAAGGAGATCAGGACAGAAAGAAGGAATCATCAAGACAGTGAAAGAAAAACCTTGAAGGCATTTTGGAGATCTTCAAGGATGCCCCACCCTCACAGACCCAGAGGCCTAAGGAGACAATGCTTTGGGGGAACAGGCCCAAGGTGCCCTCCATGGGCTCACTGCCCATGGCCACCTCAGGATGCTGCTCTCCACCTCCTACTCCAGCTGACCTGGCTATAGCTAAAATGGCTCCAGGTGTGGCTGGTAGCCAGAAACCTTGGCAGCATCCAGAAGGTGTTAAGTCTGCAGGCTGGCAGAACGCAAGAGCTCTGGAGGCATGGCAACCTCCACTAAGATTTCAAGGATGTATAGAAAAGCTTGGGGACCCAGGAAGAGATCTGTCACAGGGGCAGAGTCACCACAGAGAGCTTTCACAGAGCAATGCTGAGCAGAAATGTGGGGTCAGAGTTACAGCAGAGAACTCCCATCAGGGCCATCCCTAGCAGAGCCGTGAGAGTGGGACTGACACTGAGACTTCAAAATTGTAGAGCTACCAGCATGGAACATCAGCCTGGGAGACCTGAAGCATGGGCTAAGCCCAGGAAAGCCATAGAGGTGTGGCTGCCCCAGACCTTAGAGGCCCAACCCCTGCACCGGTGTGCAGAGGATGACAGACATGGAGTCAAGGGAGATTATTCTCCAGCTTTAAGATTTAATGCCTGCCTTTCTGGGTTTCAGACATGCTTAGAAGCTGTTACCCCTTTCTATTGGTCTAGTTCTCCCTTTTTGAATGGTAATGTGTATCCTATGCTTGTCCCACCATCATATCTCACAAGTAGATTTGTTTGATTTCACAGATGAGACTCTGGACTTTTGAGCTGAAACAAGTTAAGACTTTGGGGATGCAATGAATGTATTTACATGTAAGAAAGACATGAAATTTGGGGGCCAAGGGCAGAATGCTATGGGTCAAATGTGTCCCCCAAAAGCTCATGTATTGGAATTTGATCCCCATTGTAACAGTGTTTGAGGGTAGCAAATCTGATAATGGTATTAAAAAGATGGGGCCTTTAAAAGGTGATTGGATAGCAAGAGCTATGATCTCATGATTGAGTTAATCCATTCATTGAGTAATGAGTATCATGGGTGTGGAGTGGTGGCTTTATAAGGAGAGCACATGAGAGAGCTCTTGCCATTCTTGCCTGACACTCTGCATTGCCACAGAACTCTGTACAGAGCCCCGACCAGGAAGAAGACCCTCACTAGAAATGTTCCCTGGACCTTGGACTTCCCAGCCTCCAAAACTATAAGAGATAAATTTTGTACTCTTATAAGTTATCCAGTTTCAGGTATTCTGTTATAAGCAACAGAAAACAGACTAAAACGCCCTTTCCCCTTCTACTGCATATTCAAATCCATCCATTCCTCAAGGCCCAGCTCAACCCCAACATACTCTAACTTGATGTTCTCTGACCACCCCATAGCATGGACTACCTGCTCTGCCAATTTTAACTCTTAATCACAATCTTCCTGGTACTGTATATAATTGTTGAATGTGTCTATAGCTTGTCATGCCCTACCTAACAAATGTCCAGAAGGCAGGAACAACCAATTGTACCTAACAATACTATACTCATAGTGGGCATTCAATAAATGCTTTCTAAAAACATGAATACAGATAACCACACAAAACGAATACTGTGAACTTCAGAACTACTAGCTAGCTTTTAACTAGTGTTTGTATACATACATAGGTATATCTTCCTGAAATCTCTCTAAGCTATATTCTAAAGGGCTGTGGGAATGATGTAAACAAAATATTAGCGAAACTCAAAATAGCACATAGTTTTTCTAACTTTGTATTGAAATATAACATACATACAGAAAAGCACAAAAATTATAAGCATATAGCTCAATGACTTTTCACAAATGAACACATAACCAGCAACCAGATCAAGAAAAAGAACATTACACCCCAGAAGTCCCGCATGCCATAAGGGTAACTACTATTCTGACTACTAATACCATAGATTAACTTTGCCTAAACAAATCATTTTCAAGTTATTATTATAACTTTTTCTATCTGGGGAGTCAAATATATTTCTCAAATATGTTATTTTTTTAAACATTTAACGAACGGTCCACTTTGCCTCGGTCTCTCAGAAAATGGCTTTGAACATATATTGTACATATATATATATATACTTTTTTTTTTTTTTTTTAAAAGATGACCAGTAAAGGGATCTTAACCCTTGACTTGGTGTTGTCAGCACCACACTCTCCCAAGTGAGCTAACCGGCCATTCCTATATAGGGATCCAAACCCGTGGCCTTGGTGTTATCAGCACCACACTCTCCCGAGTGAGCCACAGGCCAGCTCTTGTACATATATTTTTACAAAAATTATTGGTCAAATTGTTAGAAGTTGGTAAATCAACAAGCTTCCAATATGTACAGTTCCTAACTAAGTTCAATTAGGCCAAAAGCAAAATAGAAAGAAAAAAAAAAAAAAAAAAAGACAGATTTCACATAGTATTGCCAAAAGTGGCTGTGTTGTATCTACAGATAAAACATCTTAATGAAAGATGAAAATGTAAATCATCTCTTTGCCATGTTGAAGACACAGCCTATAAGTCATAGAAGAAAAATCCCTCACATCAATCAGTTTGCTAATAACTTGTGCGCTTCCTTACCTGCCCAGTCCAGGAATTCAACACACTCAGTCTGGGAATACCGAGCAGCAACATCTCGAGCTCTTTCTTCCCGGAAATTCAAAGCTTCTGTATCAACGTCCAGTTCCACTAGTGCTTTCAAAGTTTCCAAACGACCCCAGGCTGCGGCACAGTGTAAGAGTGTGTACCCTAAAAAACAGAATGAAGATGGTCAGGTCAAATAGACTATATTGTTTCAGTCTATTTTATGCAATACATTATCATAATGGTGATCAAGTATTGAATAATTACTATGGGCCAGGCACTACTCTAAGTGCTTTACATACAGTGAAGTTAATTTATAAAAACCGTATGATGTCATAACTATTATAACCTTCATTTTACAGATAAGAAAACTGAAGTCTAGAGAGGTTAAGAAACTTGCCCAAGGAATACAGCCAGTAAATGATGAACACAAGATACAGCACAGGCAGCCTGAAGTCTGAGCTCTTCAACACCTTCTAAGGAAGATGGCAATCTCCCTAGCAGTCATCTATTCTGGAATACAACTGCACCCATGACTTTTCATTACTCTAGCATTATTGTTAATACAATCATACAAATTACTAAAATATAACTGTGTACGCCTTTGGTTGGAAATTAATCATTTGAATTAAAGTTGAAATTATGATCTATCAAATTAGAAAGTTAGTTCTTTTTTTTTTTTTTTTTTTTTTTTTTTTTTTTTTTTTTGTCTTTTTCGTGACCTGCACTCAACCAGTGAGTGCACCGGCCATTCCCATATAGGATCCGAACCCGCGGCGGGAGCGTCGCCGCGCTCCCAGCACTGCACTCTCCCGAGTGCGCCACGGGCTCGGCCCAGAAAGTTAGTTCTTAGGCTTATTGATGTGTGACTACCATGAGGTATAATAATAAAGGTGAAAAATATGGAAGGCATCCTTAGAATTTTTTCAGACCGGTTTTTAAAAAATCAAGTCAAAGATCATTGTTTTAACTTGCCCACAAGGACATACTCATGACTGTCTTAAATGGACAAAGGTAAGCGCCCGGCTAGCTCAGTCGGTAGAGCATGAGACTCTTAAATGGACAAAGGTATATACTATACTACTACAACTAGAGTTGAACAAGAGAATAAACTAATGTGTTGAATCTATTGAATACCGTGCACTTTATGTGTACTTCACAGAATCCTCCCAATAACCCCATGAAGTAGATATTATTAGCCCCATTAAAGTATATGATAAAAAGTACATAATATAGAGTATATGAAAGTCAGAGGCTACACTGGTAGTAACCAAAGCAAGATTCAAACTCAGGTAGAGGGTTTATAAGCAGCAGAAAACAGCACCCAAATGTTTCCCTCTGGTTAAGGTAGGGAAAGAGAAGAGAGAATAATGATTCTACTTCCTTCCAGAAACCTCTCCTTGACTCCCTATGTGCCATATTCCCACAATCCCGGGCCTATCTTTGACCAAGCTGTGAACTACATTAGGCCAAGTTTGTAAACTATCATAACCAGAAGGGATAATAAAGGGCTAGCAAGGAATCAAAAGGAGCATGAAATGAACTACTTTGGGATCAGCCAAAATTTAAATTGCCTCACCTCTTTGGCCCAACTTTTTTTTTAAATATCACACAAGCAAGAAATTTCAAAACACTAAGAAACTGGCTCAAGAATTTTATTATGCCTTATTCTCTACTGTCTTAGTCTGTTTGTGCTGCTAAGACAGAATATCACAGACCAGGTAATTTATAAAGAACATAAATTTATTTCTCACAGTTCTGGAGTATGGGAAAACTAAGATCAAGGTACTGGCATCTGGAGTGAGCTTTCTTGCTGCATCCTCACATAGTAGAAGGTGGAAGGGCAAGAGAGAATTAACCCACAGCCACAAGCCCTTTTTATAGTGGCATTAATCTATTTCTGAGGACAGAGCACTCATGACCTAAACATCTCCCAAAAGGCCCCACCTTCCAATACTGTTGCATTGGGGATTAAGTTTCAAACACATGAATTTTGGGAGACACATTCAGACGTAGCATCTACAAAATGGGGGGCCAAGAAGTACAGCTTCAATCAGCTGAATGGTCCAGAGCCCCTTATTTGCTGGGGGAGGAAGACACCATCTACAGACAAAACACTGCTAGCATGATCAGGAGGCCATTCCAAATGGGGAGATGTTCCGGCTCCTTGCATTGCTCTCCGCAAGGCTGAAGTTATAGGCCAGTGGTAACATCTGATCACAATGCTCTTAAATTCGTGGGTTTTTTTTCTATTTTTTTAAAATAATCAGTTAAAAATCAAGGAAACAAGATTTCTAAATAGAGAGAGGCTTTTACCAAGGAATTTGCAACCTTTACATATTTTTTTCCCTTATTGGAGACAATCCATTTTCTAGAAAGAAAAACACAGATCCTCGTAGTACATTAACCCCATCATTTTTTCCAAGAGAAGGAAAATATCTAAATAAGATGATTTCAGAAAGAAAGGAATTTTCCTAAAGTTCTCCCGTAATGTTGGTAAGGAGCGTTACATCCCAGGAGGGGGATGTAGAAGGCTACATGTTGGAAACCTCCCCAGGGGAAAAAAAAAAAACATAAATGGAACTGGGAAGGACTGAGGTTGATTCTATAAGGAAAAATCTCTTTACTGAGATTTAGTAACCAGATTACTGGTTACTAAATGCAGAGAGAGTCAATTGAGCAGGCAGTTCATAGGAAGCGAAAAGATCAGGCAAGAAGAAAAGGCATCTTTTCCTCTGTGAAAGCACTGTTCTGTGTGCTTCACAGGTATCAAGTAATTAAAACCTCACAATGATTCTATGACATAGGGACTAGTATTAGTCTCAACTATATATATGAGGGTACTTCAAAAAGTTCGTGGAAAGATTTGTATTCTCTTTTAATTCTCTTTTTCCATGAACTTTTTGAAGTACTCTTGTAAGTAAACTGAAGGACAGAGAGAATAAGTACTTCTCTCAAGGTAGTGCTGTAAATTAATGAGTGTGCCAATGGTAAGGTCAAATCTAAGAAATGAGATGAAAATAGTTCAGGATAAGAAATAGACCATGGCGCAAGAAGATACTCACTTATCTAGAACCTTTCCCACAACCTGCCTACCACCAGCAGTACCAGACTCTTTGAATTCCCCAAACCATGTTGTTTCATGCCTCTATAACTTTGCATATGCTGTTTTTTCTGCCTGGAATAGTAATTACAGTAATAAAATAAAAGAATACCAGTACACATTTTATGTCTACTTAGTACTAATACTAGTATTTTATAAAACTGGATTCAGAATTTTTTTCCAATTAGTGAAACTATTTAAAATGTTTCAAATATGAAAATATATGATCACAAAATATCAAAAGTATAACTTTATAAAATAGAAATCTTAAGTGTATACTGTCATTCTATTGGCAATATAAATTGTCAGATAAAATTAATAAATATTAAGGAAAAAGCAAACGCTTTTCTTTTTTCTTCATAAAAATGAAGAAAATGTAATTAATAACGAAAATCACAAATGAAACATTATTTGATCTCTTTTTTAAGTGTGTCAGGGGTATCACCAGGATATTTTTATATACATTTGTTGTATTAAAAAAGCTATTAAAGTTTTTCCAACTCAACATTCATTGGAGATATGGTGAGAGGGTAATTACAAATTAACACCAAATATTTTCCTTCATGTTATCTTCAAATTATTCCATCTCTAATTTGAAAATAGAGAGATCTCTTTGAATAGCTTTTTGCTTTTTAGCTAGCAGTGCAACCTTTTTTTGAGATTAAGCTATACTTTTTTTTCCCCAAAGAAAACACTGCTGGTTTATATTTGTCTTTTTTAGTTTCCTCATGTACAGAGGGAGATACCATCACAGTTTCCCAACCAATCTCAAAACCACAAGGTTCACAGCCTACTGTTTGGGAGGTCTTTGAACTTAAGAATTTTGCTTACAAGAGAAATTCTACAATATCACAATACGGACCATCTAAATTTGTAGACTTCAGTTTGTCATTTCATTTACATTGAGCAATTAAATCACTGACATTGTTCTCAACCCATAAGTAATTGAGATTTCATACTTTATTTTTTTAAATACCAAATAATATTATTATACCTATTAAAAGACCAGTGTTCTGTTTATTTAAAATAGTAAGGTAAGTATCCCAGAATACCATAAACACTGCAGCACTAACATCTAACACTGGGATCTCTATATTGCCTGCCATGCCCCCCACCTCAACTCTCCTTTACTAGGTAAATTCTTAGTCATTCTTCAAGATTTAACATATATATTGCCCCCTGTGTGAAACCTTCCCTGACCAGGCCCAGACCTGTTTTTTCTTCCTCCCTTTAGATCAAAGTGTCCAAATCTTCAAAACTAGTGATATTTAAAAGGAAACGAAATCCTGGATGCAAACATGATTCATCCATCACCTTGAAAATCATTTTCCTACATGACTCAGCCGAGCTCGAATGCTCCGCTTTCTTCCCTGAGAACACTGTTCTCATTGCAGAGCTGAGGTGTGGACTCCAGGCCCTGACTGTAGAAGTTAGAGGTGCATCCTGTCCCAGAAAGTACACATTTGGTAACAGAGACTTTAAAAGTTTCCCATTCTATAACTCCCAAAGATACTGCCCCAACCCAGCAGAAAACCCAAAGGACTAATGGCCTAGGACTAAATAAAGCATGATGGGCTGAGAAAAAAGAAAAAGAAAATCATGTTCCTTCCTTTTCATTTCTGAGTACCATCCACAAATGAATAGCATACATCTTCTTACTTTACAGAGATAACTATACTGCAGTCTTCACTCAAAAGTCTTTTAATTTTGACCAGAGGTTTTTTATGCCCCAGTAGATCATTAGCGTTCTTGCTGCTGGTTGAGAGTATTCCATTGCTATGCCTGAATAACAGCAGTCTTTCCTTAATTCATGGAAAATATTATTAAACAAAATTTTCTCAATTTTAAATTTTTTCTCTTATATTATTTTTCTTAAAACCTTCAGGATCTGATGAGTCTCACTAGCAAATGACCTAAAAATTAAATAAAAATGAACATAAAATTCCAAAAATAGTTAAACATTCTTAACTTGTCAACTTAATCTTTTTATGGAAAGTTGCTCGTTGCTATGATTTTGGTTTTTACTCAAATAAAGTCAGTTTGTAGTATCAAAAATTACAGTTGTCAAATTTTCTTTGATAGAAGAAAGTATTTTACATTGTCCCACAAAGTCTAAGGTATTCTTTAAAGAGGATTGTTTTCTAGATTTTTCAATACCTGGACAAGATTAAAAATCTCTGCTCTAGGTCAAGAATTATAGGTGTTCACTGCTCTGTTTCCTGGCCAGGTCTCTCACCTGTGCTGCCCTCGTGTGGGGTGGTTTTCAAAGCTTCCAGCCACAACTGTATCCCCTAAAGCTAGACGGCTCAGGGGTGACAGGGCTTCACCATCTGTTTGCAGACCCCTGGTGGGCCCATCTCACAGGCTTCTGTCTCTCAACAGGGCAGGTGGGGTATGGAGGAAAGTCAGAGGTAAATCTTCTATTTGAGAAAGGAAGTGTCTTTGGAAGCAGTCGTTGGAGGACTGGAGGTCCCTTTCCTGCCCACACAGGGAGTCGCCATCCATCCATGGGGTTCAAGGGGCATCAAGACCTTCCCACATCCAAACTCACCTTCCAACAAGGATTTTGACTTTGGATGACAAGTCCGAAGTCAAAATACTTGTAAACATGCTCTTAATATGCAATTTTGAGAATAAAAATAGAAACATCATGTATTTTAAACTATAAGATGAAGTGTGACGCACTGTATACAATTTAATATATATTTTTAGGATTTTGTTACTTAAGAAAATGGAACGTAATGGTACTTAACTTTTACAAAAGAGTAAAAAATGTTATTTTTACTTTCTGAGAAAAATTAATATTTTCATTGTTGTAGAAACAAACAAACAACAACAAAAAAAAAAGTTATAGGCGTTCAGAACCCAGAGAATCACATGATTCGCCCACAACTTTACTTTAAGTACCAGGAGGTAATTATGCAAGTAATGTGGTACTATTTATAAGGCCCGGAGATGTCAAAGCCTTTTCACCATATATCTTTCAAAGTACCAATCTACATTTTAATGAAAACCAAAAGAGAGAATCTAGTTCTCAACCTTGCACGTTTAAGAACTTGATTTGATCTATTCTCCAAGGTGAACAATCTCATAGGAACTGAATCATACCAATCAAACAAGAAGTTGATGGGTGAGGGCCGGCCCGCGGCTCACTCGGGAGAGTGCGGTGCTGACAGCACCAAGGCCACAGGTTCGGATCCTATATAGGGATGGCCGGTTCGCTCATTTGGGAGAGCGTGGTGCTGACAACACCAAGTCAAGGGTTAAGATCCCCTTACCTGTCATCTTTAAAAAAAAAAAAAAAAGTTGATGGGTGAACCTTAATGTAATTCATTATTTTACAACAATTTTTTAAAAAGCATTGCCAAGTTAACTGGTATAAGTTCATACATACTTTCCACTGTAAAATCATCTTCATAGAATGCAATATCTTTATTTTACATAAATCCCAGAATTTCCTTCCCTAAAAAAAGTCTACGTGTGAAACAAACAGCATCAGGAGATTTAGCTGAGGAGATTCTGTATTGGTCTGGATCTGCCAAAACAAAACCAGCAACTACATGTCAAGTACACTTCAAACCTCTCTAATTTCTGCCAAATCCCCAGCTGGAGAAAGTTCTCTGCTTTAAAGGGCTTATGTGATTAGATTCCCTCCTCTGGATAATACAGGCCAATCTATCTTAATATCCTTAATATTAATTACATCTGCAAAGTCCCTTTGCCATTTAATGTAACACATTCACAGGTTCTAGGGATTAAGGCATGGACATCTTTGGGGAGTTATTCTTACTACTAAAGTCTACCCACTGGCCACCAAAGATTCACATGTCTCCCAAATGAAAAATATATTTGCTCCATCCAAGGTCCCAGAGGTCTCATCCCATTACAGCATTAACTTAAAGTCCATAATCTCATGTAAATCTCATCAGCTCAAAAGTTCTCAAATCCAAATCATCTAAATCATGTGAGAATGAGGTTCTGGGTATAATCCATTAAGCACAGTAACTGGAGCACAATTCCTCTCCATATGTGGATATGTGAAACTAAAGAAACAAATTATCTACTCCCAACATACACAGTGGGAGAGGCGTAAGATAACAGGTATAGATGTGTGGCTCAAACAGGGGAAGAGGCAAAAGGGAGTCACCAGTCCAAAGCAGTTCTGGAATTAAGCCTAAGATTTCAAAACCTGGGAATGATTCTCTGTGGTTCTCAGTGCTGCTCACTGGGTTCTTGGCTTCACCCTCTGGGCTCAGCCCCCTGAGGTGTCTTTTTTTTATGAAAAGTAGCATGTGTTTAGAGCTGAATGGTTGATCAGCCAGCCTCCTGACAGTACAATTCTGGGAGCCCAACAGCCTTCCTTCATTTTGTACTCTCTTGGCCCCTTTCAGTCCAAGCTGGCAGTATTTCTACTGTCATAAAATTCTCAAGAACTCTGTAGGTCTCCTGTGGGTGTGATGGGGATTTGATTCACTCCATTAAACAAAAGCCAGGTTCACAAATCTAGTCAGAACTGGTGAACTGGTCAGAACTCCGCCTCCCTTCAATAGCGTTGGAAGCACACTGTGAAATACTGATGTGGGGCTCTCCTTTTCCTTTACGCAGTATTGTTTTTAAATATTATTATTACCCACATTTTTAATAGATGGAGAAATCAGAGCATGGAAAGGTTATATAATTTTCCCAAGTCACATAGCCAAGTTAGTAGAAGAGAGAGAATTTGAACTCAGGCAGTCTGGCTCTGAAATCCATGCTCTTAACCAATCCGTTATAGAATCCTTGTGTAACTTGCTTTTTGTCTCCAGGTTATGTTTTTGAGTGTTATGCATTTTAATACCCAATGAGCTAATTCATTCCTATTAATTATTGTGTAATATTCCACTGTATGAGCAGATCATTAATATATCTGCCCCCATTGATTTAGATTATTTCCAATTATTCTCTATTATAAGCGATACTTGAATAATCATCCTTGTATATATGTCTCCCGTGAGAATTTCCTAAAGATACATGTCTGGAAATAGAATTCTGGATCATAAAGTATGTCCATTTGCATCCACTCCCTCCAGCAGAGTAAAGGAGTTCTTATTTCCCACATCTTTACCAATACTTAATGCTGTCAGATGTTTAAATTTTTGACAATCTGATGAGTGAATAGTGGTAGCTCATTGTTTAAATTTGCATTTTAATAGTGAGGTTGAGCATATTTTCATACATTTATTGGCCATGAAAGTTTCTCTTCCATGAATTGCTTGTTCTTATCCTTTGCCTATTTTTCTCTTGGGTTGAATTCTCACTGATTAATAGGCTGTCTTTACACAGATAACCCTTTGTCAGTTGAGAAGATACTTGCAATATCTTCTCTCAGTCTGTGGCTTATTTTCTTACTTTGTTTATGATATCTTTTGTGCATACTCTAAAATGTTTATATATATCAACCTTTTCCCTTAATGGTTGTGTTCTTTATGCCTTTTTTTTTTCCAAAAGATGACTGGTAAGGGGATCTTAACCCTTGGCTTGGTGTTGTCAGCACCACACTCAGCCAGTGAGCAAACCAGCCATCTCTATATAGATCCAAACCCATGGCCTTGGTGTTATCAGCACCGCACTCTCTGGAGTGAGCCACAGGCCAGCCCTCTTTATGCCTTATTTTAAGAAACCCTGTGATATCTCAATAATATAAAAATATTCCTGTATTTATTTTTCAGAAAGTTTAAAATTTTTGCTTTTCACATTCACATCTTGCAAGCACTTATAATTGATTTTTATGCATGGTACAAGTCAGTATCTAATTTTACTTTTTTCGGGGGAAGGTAGCAATTGCAGAAGGAGGAAACACTTTACACTCAAGACAGGGCCTCGCCACTGCAGAGAAGGAAAGAACAACAGAGATGCACCTTGAATCTTGGAATATGACATCTGCCTAGTTATACCTGCATCAAAGAGAATGCCATTGCCATGTGAACACCTGAGCTAGGCCCCTTGAGGATGAGAGACCATGTGGAGAGAGAGAGAAGTCCTGTTCTCCAGCCAGTCCATCTGAGGCCCCAGACATCCCCAGCGAGATCCCAGAGAGACGAGGTAGCGGCAGCAGCGCCAGCCCCTTCCTCCCCCAGGAAGTCGTCCGGGCCCCACACGCCCCACATTGCCCGGGGCACTGCCGATGGTGCCCGTCGCTCCTGCCACCAGACTCTCATATTCATTGTACAAAATTAATGTTGTATAAAATTGATGCCTGAAGCGGAGCCGGCGGCACTGGTGCCGGGGCAGCTGCATGAGCGGCGGCAGCAGCAGCAGCGGGGGAGGCAGCAGAGGAAGGAGCGACACCCTGCAGTACCACCCCATCACCCAGCAGCCCGGCAGAGTCCAAGCTGACCAGAGAGGTGGCTCCCCGGAGAGGCCCAAGACCCGAGGCAACCACACACGCAACGCACTAGTGGCCAACTGAGTAGTCACTGAGGTAGCCATACCAAATTGGCAACCACAGCAACATCTTAGACAATAGTGTCAAACCTATGGACTGTGAAACCCCCTGCCACAATGAATAAACATCAAAGAAAAGATACCAGAAATACGAAAAATCAAGAAAGCACACCACCCAAAGATAATAAATCTCAAGCACTAGATCCTATAGAACAAGAAGCCTTTGAAATGACTGACAAGGAATTTCAAGTGATAATTCTAAGGAAACTGAATGAGATACAAGAAAACTCAGCTAGACATCATGATGAAACGAGGAAAAGTATACAGGACCTGAAAGAGGAAATGTACAAGGAAATCAATGCCCTGAAGAAAAATGTAGCAGAACATGCCGAACTGAAGAAGTCATTCAGCGAAATAAAAAACACAACGGAGAGTTTAACCAGCAGGCTTGCAGAAATTGAAGAGAGAACCTCTGAACTTGAAGATGGGCTGTTTGAAATAACACAAGCAGACAAAAAAAAAGAAAAAAGAATCAAAGACATTGAAGGAACTCTGAGAGAGATATCAGACAACCTCAAGCGCTCAAATATCCGAGTCATGGGTATTCCAGAAGGGGAGGAAAAAGGAGATTGCATTGAAAACATATTCAACAAAATAGTGGCAGAAAACTTCCCAGGTATAGGAAAAATCACAGATCTTCAGATCCAGGAAGCTCAACGATCTCCAAACGTATTCAACCCAAAAAGGTCTTCTCAAGACATGTTATAGTCAAATTGGCAAAACTCAAAGACAAAGAGAGAATCTTAAAAGCTGCAAGAGAGAAGCGTCAAATCACCTATAAGGGAGCCCCAATCAGATTAACATCAGACTTTTCATCACAAACCCTAAAAGCCAGAAAGGAATGGGATGATATATTTAAAATATTAAAAGACAGAGATTGTCAGCCAAGAATACTCTACCCTGCAAGGCTATCCTTCCGAAATGAAGGGCAAATAGAATATTTCTCAGACAAACAAAAACTGCGGGAGTTCACCACCACATGACCACCCTTACAAGAAATTCTCAAGGGAATACTGGGTTTGGTTCCTGAAAAATAACTACCACTCCCATAAAAACCCAAGAAAAATCTAAACCCATTAGTATAAAAAAAATGGCATTCATGAAGAGAAAAAAAACAAACAAAAAAGCTATCTACAACCTAAGGAACCAACAAACACAGAAAACAATCAGTAAATCAGAAAGCAAGGAACAAAAGACACCTAAGACAACCCAACAACAATCAATAAAATGCTAGGAATAAATCAACACTTTTCAATAACAACTCATAATTTAAAAGGCTTAAATTCCCCAATCAAAAGACACAGACTGGCTGACTGGATTAAAAAGGAGGACCCAACTATATGCTGCCTTCAAGAGACCCACCTCACCCATAAAGACTCATATAGACTAAGAGTGAAAGGATGGAAAAAGATTTACCATGCAAACAGAAAAGAAAAATGAGCTGGAGTAGCTATTCTTATATCTGACAAAGTAGACTTTAAACTAAAAACCATAAAAAGAGACAATGAGGGACACTACTTAATGATAAAAGGACTGATCCATCAAGAAGACATAACAATCATAAATATGTATGCACCCAATGTTGGAGCAGCCAGATTTATAAAACAAATGCTATTAGACCTAAAGAAGGAAATAGACACTAATACCATAATAGCAGGGGACCTGAACACCCCACTGTCAATATTGGACAGATCATCTAGGCAAAGAATCAGCAAAGAAACACAAGATCTAAACAATACTCTAGACCAATTGGACTTGGCAGATATCTAAAGAACATTCCATCCAACAACCTCAGAATATTCATTCTTCTCATCAGCACATGGATCATTCTCCAGGATAGATCACATATTAGGTCACAAATCAAGTCTCAAAAAATTCAAAACAATTGGAATTATTCCATGTATTTTCTCAGACCACAATGGATAAAAACTAGAAATTAATAACAAACGAAACTCTGGAAACTATACAAACACATGGAAATTAAAGAGCATTCTACTTAATGACATATGGGTCCAAGAAGAAATCAAACAGGAAATCAAAAAATTTATTGAAACTAATGAAAATAATGATACATCATACCAAAACATGTGGGATACTGCAAAAGCAGTATTAACGGGGATATTTATTGCATTAAATGCTCATCTCAGAAGAATGGAAAGATGGCAAGTGAACAACCTAACACTTCACCTTAAAGATCTAGAAAAACAAGAACAATCCAAACCTAAAGATAGCAGACGGAAAGATATCATTAAGATCAGAGCAGAACTGAATGAAATTGAAACCAATAAAACAATACAAAAGATCAATGAATCAAAAAGTTGGTTTTTTGAAAAGATAAATAAAATTGAAAAACCATTAGCATGGCTTAGAAAAAAAAGAAGAGAGAAGATTCAAATAACACAAATTAGAAATGAAAAAGGTGATATTACAACTGATTCATCTGAAATACAAGGAATCATTCGAGACTACTATAAACAACTATATGCCAACAAGTTTGAAAATCTGGAGGAAATGGATAAATTTCTGGACACACACAAACTCCCAAAACTGAGCCATGAAGATGTAGAAAATCTGAACAGACCAATAACAATAAAGGAGATTTAAGCTGTTATCAGAAAGCTCCCAACAAAGAAAAGCCAAGGACGAGATGGATTCACAGCAGAATTTTACCAAACATTCAAACAGGAATTGACACCGATTCTTTACAAACTATTCCAAAAGATTGAAACAGATGCAAATCTCCCAAACTCATTCTATGAAGCAAACATCATCCTGATACTAAAACCAGGTAAAGATATAACCAAAAAAGAAAACTACAGGCCGATATCCTTGATGAATATAGATGCAAAAATCCTCACTAAAATACTAGCAAACAGAATACAGCAACACATACGAAAAATTATTCATCACGATCAAGTGGGATTCATCCCAGGGATGCAAGGTTGGTTCAACATACGCAAATCAATAAATGTGATACACCATATTAATAAAATCAAACACAAGGACCATATGATCATCTCTATAGATGCTGAAAAAGCATTTGATAAAATTCAGCACTCATTCATGACAAAGACCCTCTATAAGTTAGGTATAGACGGAAAGTATCTCAACATAATCAAAGCCATATATGATAAACCCACTGCCAATATCATCCTGAATGGGGAAAAGCTGAAAGCTTTTCCTTTAAGAACAGGAACTAGACAAGGATGCCCACTCTCACCACTCCTATTCAACATAGTGTTGGAAGTACTAGCCAGAGCAATCAGAAAAGAGAAGGAAATAAAGGTCATCCAGATTGGAAAAGATGAAGTCAAACTGTCCCTGTTTGCAGATGACATGATCCTATATATCGAACAGCCTAAAGCCTCTACAAAAAAACTCTTGGAGTTGATAAAGGATTTCAGCACAGTAGCAGGATACAAAATCAACACACAAAAATCAATAGCATTTCTATTCTCCAATAGTGAACATGCAGAACGAGAAATCAAGAAAGCCTGCCCACTTACAATAGCCACCAAAAAAATAAAATACTTAGGAATTGAGTTAACCAAGGAGGTGAAAAATCTCTATAATGAGAACTACAAACCACTGCTGAGAGAAATTAGAGAGGATACAGGAAGATGGAAATATATCCCATGCTCTTGGACTGGAAGAATCAACATAGTGAAAATGTCCATACTACCCAAAGTGATATACAAATTCAATGCAATCCCCATCAAAATTCCAGACATTTTTCTCAGAAATGGAAAAAACTCTCCAGACATTTATATGGAACAATAAAAGACCACGCATAGCCAAAGCAATGCTCAGCAAAAAAAATAAAGCCGGAGGCATAACACTACCTGACTTTAAGCTATACTACAAAGCTATAATAACCAAAACAGTATGGTACTGGCATAAAAACAGACACACTGACCAATGGAATAGAATAGAGAATCCAGAAATCAACCACACACCTACAGCCATCTGATCTTTGACAAAGGCACCAAGCCTATCCACTGGGGAAGAGACTGCTTCTTTAGCAAATGGTGCTGGGAGAACCGGATATCAATATGCAGGAGAATGAAACTAGACCCACACCTTTCACCATACACTAAAGTCAACTCAAAATGGATTAAAGAATTAAATATACACCCTGAAACAATAAAACTTCTTAAAGAAAACATAGGAGAGACACTTCAGGAAATGGGACTGGACACAGACTTCATGAATACGACCCCAAAAGCACGGGCAACCAAAGCAAAAATAAACAAATGGGATTACATCAAACTAAAGAGCTTCTGCACAGCAAAAGAAACAATTAACAGAGTTAAAAGACAACCAACAGAGTGGGAGAAAATATTTGCAAAATATACATCTGACAAAGGATTAATATCCAGAATATACAAGGAACTCAAACAACTTTACAAGAAAAAAGCAAGCAACCCAATGAAAAAATGGGCAAAAGAGCTAAGTAGGCATTTCTCTAAGGAAGATATACAAATGACCAACAGACATATGAAAAAATGCTCAACATCACTCAGCATCCGGGAAATGCAAATCAAAACTACACTGAGATACCATCTCACCCCAGTTAGGATGGCTAAAATCCAAGACTCTGAACGATGAATGCTGGCAAGGTTGTGGAGAAAAAGGAACTCTCATACATTGTTGGTGGGACTGCAAAATGGTGCAGCCTCTATGGAAAATGGTATGGAGGTTCCTGAAACAATTGCAGATAGATCTACCATACGACCCAGCTATCCCACTGCTGGGAATATACCCAGAGGAATGGAAATCATCAAGTCGAAGGTATACCTGTTCCCCTATGTTCATCGCAGCACTCTTTACAATAGCCAAGAGTTGGAACCAGCCCAAATGTCCATCATCGGATGAGTGGATACGGAAAATGTGGTACATCTACACAATGGAATACTACTCAGCTATAAAAACGAATGAAATACTGCCATTTGCAACAACATGGATGGACCGTGAGAGAATTATATTAAGTGAAATGAGTCAGGCACAGAAAGAGAAATACCACATGTTCTCACTTATTGGTGGGAGCTAAAAACAAATAAATAAATTCACACATACACAAAAAAAAAAAACCGGCTGGGGCGGGATGAAGACATAACAACTACAATTCCTTGAAGTTGATACGACAAGCAAACAGAAAGGACATGGTTGGGTGGGAGGGGGGAGAGGGAGGAGAGAGAGGGGTTTCGGTAATGGGCCACAATAATCAACCAAAATAAAATTTAAAAATTAATAAATAAATAAATAAAAATAATAATTTTACTTTTTTCCTCGGTGAACAGCCAATATTCTCTGGCACCATATATTAAATAGTTCATTATTTCTCTCACTGAAATTTAGTGTCAGCTTCTCAATATGCTCTTTTGTTTTTTAAATCTTCTGGTATACTAATTAGATTCATGAACTAATTTGGAAGAAATTGACATCTTTATGATATTTAATCTCACCATTTGAAACACATATATACTTCCATGTCTTCTTTGATGTAATTCAACAAAGTTTTATACTTTTTGCCATAAATGTCTTATGATTCTTTTGTCATATTTATTGCTAGTTTATCATTTTGTTATAAATAAGATCTTTATTTTTATTACATTCTCTGATTGTTGATGGTATACAGAAAGCTACTGATTTGGCATGTTGGTCTTACATTCACATTCTTGCTAAACTATTAGTACTAACAGTAGAGTCCCTTGAATTTAAGTCTATATACTTAAGAATAACGAGAGTTGTTTCTTATACTCTAATCCTTATGTCCAGTAGTGTGCTGGTAAATGTATAAAAATAAATTCTCTAGAGGGGAAGGCTCTGATTTGTACTATTACCAATTACCATGATGTATAACCCCTCATGGACGTGATGTCAACCAACTCACAAAATCCCTGAAAATTTAACAATCAATGCTAAAAGCTGGCATTAGCACAACACTGTATTATTTCTTTTATTTTTCTTGTCTTACTGGACTTGCTAGGATCTCAAGTATAATGGATAAATGGAAGTCATGATAGTGACAATCATAGTCTTGTTCTGAATTTATTTTATTTATTTATTCTTTTTAAAGATGACCATAAGGGGATCTTAACCCTTGACTTGGTGTTGTCAGCATCACGCTGACCCAGTGAGCCAACCAGCCATCCCTATATAGGATCTGAACCCGTGGCCTTGGTGTTATCAGCACCACACTCTCCCGAGTGAGCCACAGGCCAGCCCACCTTGTTCTGATTTTAAAGAATGCTTCTGAAGATTCAATATTAGGTAAGTTTACTTCAGTTTTTTGATAACTTTAAGAAGGTTTCTTCTATTCCTATTTCCCTAAGGGCTTTCATCATGAATGAGTACTACATTATTTTTCAAATGATTTTCCTACATCTGTAGACATGATCATGTTTTGCTTATTTAAACTTTTCATGTAATTAATTACGCTAATATTTTTTCTAATGTTAAGACCATACTTTCATTCATGGGATAAATTCAACGTAGTCCAATAAATTTTTGTGCGTGATAAAAGTGATTTTATTTATTTTCAATTGGGAAATAAAAATGGTATATATTTATCACATACAAAGTGTTATTTTGAAATATGTATACATTGTGGAAAGGATAAGTTGAACTATTTAACATGTGCATTACCTCACATACTTATCATTTTTTTGTGGTGACAACACTTAAAATCTACTCTCAAAATTTTTAATATACATTCTTAGATTCAATTTGTTACTAGTTTATTTAGGATGTTTGTATCTATATTATTAAATTAGATCAGCCTATAAATTTCCTTCCTGGTACTATCCGTAAACTAGTTTTGCAGGGCCGGCCCGTGGCTCACTTGGGAGAGTGTGGTGCCGATAACACCAAGGCCACGGGTTCAGATCCCTATATAGGGATGTCTGGTTGGCTCACTTGGGAGAGTGTGGTGCTGACAACACCAAGTCAAGGGATAAGATCCCCCTACCGGTCATCTTTTTTAAAAAAATAGTTAATTAATTAATAATAATAATAATAATAAAACTACTTTTGCTATAAAAGTTATCCCTCTCATACAATTAGTGGAGCAGCTTTCCAACTCTCTTTACAGTCTATGGAATATTTCTATAAACTAAAGATTACCTTTTCCTCTAAAAGTTTAGTAAACCTTAACTTTAAAAACATTTGAGTCTGGAATTTGGTGGGGAGCAGGGGGAAAGAGAGACAGATTTTGATAACTTATTTCATTTCCTTAGAAACCTTGTGAAGAATTCTATTTTTTTTTTCTTGGATTAATTTTAGTAACATATTTTTTTTTAAATTTGTCCATTTCATTCAAGTTTGTTAATGCACTGGCATGAAGTTGTTTATAATATTTTCTACTCACTTCTTTAATCATAGTTTTTTTGTGTATTAATGTTCCATTTTTTCAATTCCAAATATTATTTATGCCTTCTGTCTCTCTCTGATCAATATTATCAAAAGTTTTTCAACTCTGTCATTTTTCACTGAACCGGATTTTGGTTTTGTTGATTTCTTTATTTTCAATGTCATTATTTGACTCTATTATATCTTTTCTTCTACTTTCTTTGGTTACTAAGTTGTTCTTTTTCTGATTTCTTGAGTCAAATGCTTTCCTTAGTGATTTTCAATGTTTCTTATATTCTAATATATGCATTAAACTAGAATTTTAATTTTAGTTTTATCCCATAGGTTCTGACATATAGTGATCCTATTGCCATTTAAACATTTCTTAATTTCCATTATATCTTCTGTGACCAACAGATGTTTTAAAGTGTGTTTTTGTTTCCAAAATTAGAGATTTTGTTATCTTTTTGATATTATTTTCTAATTTTATTTTGTTGTAACCAAAGACTGCATGCTACATATTCTATTTGTTGAGACTTTCTTTATGCCCCAAAATATACCAATTTTTTAAAATGTCCCATGTGAGCATGAAGAGAATGTATATTCTTTATTTGCTAGAGATCACTGTATTATACTGCAAGTCAAAAAAACCAAATTACTGAATAATTACTAATTAAAAGAGCTAATTAGATAATGACTGTTAAAAACTAATAAAGGAAAGAGACAACAGTAATATTATTGATCATTTACTACATACCAATTTACTATGTGCCAAACACTGCAATATCTATATTTATCATCTCATTTAATTCTCCTAACATCCTATAAGGAAAATACAATTATTATCCACATTTTGCAATTGAAGGGACAGAGATACAAAAATGGTTAGGTAACTTGCCTAACCTAACAAATACCGAAGTCTGTATTCTTAAATAGTATGCCATACAATATCAACATTGATATACTTACATGTATACACATACATACACTCATATACAAGTGTACATATATATGTAAAGTATAAAGCAGGCACATCAAATTTACCCGTCCTTAAAAAGAGCACATAGCATCTTTAGGTAATCATAAGTAACACTTATGAGGGGAAAAAAAAAGACAAAATACCTCTGGTGGTCTTTTCATTCAGATTCACACCGTATTTTGCCAAAGCTCTAATCACATCACTTTGCCCGGCCATGCAAGCTGCATACAACAAATTTCTCCCAACAATGTCTTCTTCCAAGAGTAACTGCATGGCCTGTTCATGATGAGGATTCTGAGGATCCTCAAAAATCTTCTGCAAACCTTCTACGTCCCCTGTGAGAGCAGGTTGTAAAAGGGGGTTCACAGTGCCTGTTTTCTCTGATTCTTGAGCTTCTTCTTCATTATTCTCTTCTTCTTCTTGCCGTGGGGAAAATACTAATTTTTCTGAACTGTCTGACTCTGCAGGTCCTTCTGACTCCATTATCCAAAAATATCTAAGATCAAAAAAAAGTAATAAAAAATATAATCAAATCAGTATTTGTTTATTTATTTGACCAGCTGACAATACAGACAGACTGAAAATACTTAACTAGTTGAAAATAATTATAAAATAAGCTACTTCAGCCATTCAATCAAAAAAGTTTATTGTGTAACTACCATGAGTAAATACACTGCCTCAGTTCATACTAAAATGTGTGATATAAGTAGTATAACTGCTGTGTAGGTACTATGTAAATTACAACATTAGAATCAATTTTGTTTCCTGCCCTCAACAACTTATTATTTCAAGGGATAAATATGGCATGCACAAAATAAGTGTAATAACAGGTGACAAGTGGTAAAATGCTACGGAAGTTTAGAAGGGACAAGATTAGTTCCGTGTAGAATTAATCAAGGAAGTCTTAATTATGCTAACTCTTCCAAAACACATATTAAGTTGGAAATAATTCAGAGAAGAATACCATGGTCCCCTCATATGTAAAAGAATGTTTGTGGCATCACTATTCACAACAGCAAAAAAACCTGGAAAGGAAGACCAATGCCCAGGAACAGGAACATAAACTGTGGTATATTCACATAAAATGGTTAATAGCAGTTAAAAGGAATAAATAACAGTGGTCTACCATATGGTAGGCAGCTTTTAACATGGATCCCAACACCCTGCCCCTGCCTCCTGGTATTCATAACCTGTGTAATTCCCTCAGCTTGAGTGCAGGCTGGACATACTGACTTACTTCTAGTGGAAAGAATACAGCAACAATGATAGAATGTCACTTCTGTAATTCAGTTACAATAGACTGTGATGTTTGTCTTGCTGGTATTCTCTCCCTGGCTCTTCTCATGTGCTGTGATGGAGAAGGCCACCTTTCAAGAAACCAAGGGCGACCTCTGGCCACCTGCCAGTAAGAACTGATGCCCTCAGTCCAATACCCCATGAGAAACTTAATTCTGCCAATAACCACTGAGTAAGCTGAGAAATGGATCATGTCCCACCTTGAGATGACTGTGGACTCACGAAACACCTGGATAATAGCCTCATGAGAGACTCTGAAGTAGAGGATCCAACTAAGTAAGCTATGTCCATCTACTGACCCACAGAAACTGTGCAATAATGAATTTGTATTGTTTTTAACCTACCAAGTTTGGGGGTAATTTGTTACAAAGCAATAAATAACTAAGACATACAACAATATGAATGAATCTTAGCGATATAATATTACATGATAAAAGTAAATCCAAGGGCCGGCCCATGTCTCACTTGGGAAAGTGTGGAGCTGATAACACCAGAGCCACGGGTTCAGATCCCTATACAGGGATGGCTGGTTAGCTCACTTGGGAGAGCATGTTACTGACAACACCAAGTCAGGGGTTAAGATCCCCTTACCAGTCATCTTTTTAAAAAAAAAAAAAAAAGTAAATCCAAAAGATTACATGTGGGGGGGGGTGTATCAAGATATATTTTTGTCAAGTTAAAAGCAATTAAAGTTAAAATGACTTTTTAGAAATACTAGTAGATGCAATACCACTATAAAAAAAAAAGAAAGAAAGAAAGAAAGAAAAGCAAGACTGACCACAAGATTCGGGATAATCTTTACCAGAGTTTGGGGGTAGAAGGAGAAGAGAAAAAGCAAGAAATGGGTTAAAGGGAGTTATATATTTAGTAAAGAATATGGCATTTAAACTGGGCCATAAAGAATGGGCAAGACTTCATCATTCAGAAGTCAGAAGAGAACTCTAGGTAGAATAACATAAGTAAAAGCACCAAAGCCAAAATCACAAGGCATTTTGGGAATGAACAAATTGGCTGGTGTTGTTATAGGCCGTCCACAATAACCAGGAAGTATACTTTTAAAAAGAGGCTAAGATTGCATCAGTAAGTCTGAACTTGATTCTGAAGACAACTGGCAGAGGGTTGCTAAAGGTTTTAGTGCTGGAAACTACGTATGTTTCAAGAAGATTGATCTGACAAGGCTGGGTAACATGTGTTAGAGAAATAAGAAACTACAGGCAAAAAAGGTAGACCAATTAGACAATTATTGCAAAGTCTGAATTAGTAGGAACAGGGTTCTCATTATTCACTCATATAATTCAGTATTTACTGAATTCCTTTCTATATATGCCAGACACTGTGTTAGGTCCTGAGGATTCAACAAGACAGAAAAGATCCCTCCCATAATGAAGTTTATATTCTAGTGGCTGGACCCAGGCAATAAAAAAGAAAACAAATGAGACAATTTTAGATTGCAATAAGTGTTTCAAAGGAAATAATCATGGTGAAGTGCTAGAAGGTAAGAGAGGTGAAGAGAAAAAAATTTGAAATAGGAAGATTAAGGAGATGATATTGAAGTAGGACTGCAGAGAATGACAAAGACAATGATGGCCACAGGAAAATGGAACATTCTAAAGCTGGGGTAAAGGGCCCAGATAGCAAATATTTTAGGCTGTGGGCACTACTGTCTCTGTCGCAACTACTCAACTCTGCATTTTAACATGAAAGTACCCATAGACAATACATAAATGAATGGGTGTGGCTGTGTCTAAAGAAAACATTATTTACAAAACAGGAAGTGGCCCACAGGCCATAGTTTTCTGACCCTGTTCTTAAGTAATAGCAGTCTAAAGGAGCTGAAATAAAAGAAAACTGTCATTTAGTTCTATGGTGCTATGGTTTGAATGTCTGTCACCTTCAAAATTCATGTTGAAACTAAATCTCCATTATAATAATATTAAGAGGTCAAGGAAATCCAACTATGGTGCTTGAAAGGTGGGGCCTTTAAGAGGTGAATGGGTCATAAGGGTTTAATCATTACTAGATTAATGGGTTATTAAATTAATGTGTTCTGAGAGTGTACTGGTAGCTTTATAAGAGGAAAAGAGACCTGGACTAGCACACTCAGCCCCCTTGCCGTGTGAAGCCCTAT
Organism: Cynocephalus volans; assembly: GCF_027409185.1. Taxonomy (NCBI): domain Eukaryota; kingdom Metazoa; phylum Chordata; class Mammalia; order Dermoptera; family Cynocephalidae; genus Cynocephalus; species Cynocephalus volans. Next base: position 130,286,756 of record NC_084467.1, read on the forward strand.
GCTGCCTTGGGACTCTACAGAGAGTCCTCATTAGCAAGAAGGCTCTCACCAGATGTGGCCCCTTGACTTTGGACTTACCAGCCTCCAGAACTGCAAGAAATAAATTTTGTTTCTTTATAAATTACCAAGCTTCAAATATTCTGTTATAAGCAACAGAAAACAGACTAAGACATATGGTGAAGTAAAGAAAAGAAATGGGATAGTAACAGAAAGATAATTTTGGTATGCATTTTTAATTGGTAGAATGTTATAATCTTCTCTACTATATAGCCGTACATTAATCTCTTCCTAATATTGGCAAGGTATTGAAGTTAGGAATTTTTTAATTGTAAACAATAGAAATGCCAAACAAATTGACTCTTAAAAGTAGGAGATTCTTGGGCCAGCCCTGTGGCTCACTCGGGAGAGTGCGGTGCTGATGGCGCCAAGGCCACGGGTTCGGCTCCTACATAGGGATGGCCGGTGTACCCGCTGGCTGAGCGTGGTGCGGACAACACCAAGCCAACGGTTGTGATCCCCTTACGGGTCAAAAAAAAAAAAAGTAGGAGATACTTTTCTCACCTAACAAGAAATTTAAAGATGGAGATGGTTCAGTAGCTCAAAACTATAGATTCAAGCTCTTTCTATCATTCTATTCCATCATACTTAGTGTGTATGTAAGACTCATCTTTATGACTGTTGCCTCATGGTGATAAGATAGCTATCATAACTCTGGGGCATCACATCTTCTTTCATGACAGGAGGAATTGGGAATTCCCCCTAAAGATACCAGTGATATCCATCCCTTTTAAGAGGAAAGCAAAACAAAATCTTTCATAACAAATCCCAACAAACTTCCAGTTATTTCTCAAAGACCACATTGTGTGATATGGCTTTACCCATCGTTAACAGAAGCAAAAAAAAAAGTTTCTTGATTTTCCAGCCTCTATAATGGAAGCAAGCAAGGTAGATGGGGCTGGGGAAGGGAGCTAAATTAGCCAGTCAACCAAGATTCCACCATAAGATTGGATTCAAATCTTACCTTTGAAATTATTTAGTCCAATTCCTTAATTTTCCAGAAACAATATAGTAGAAACTTGTGATCCTTTTGTGTGTCTGGCATCCAACTCTCCACCCTCCCAACACACACACACACACACACACACACACTTCCTTAAAGCATCCCTATCTCCATTTTAGAGAATTCTTCTAATGGAAATTAAAGCTAACTTTCCACTATAGAAGCCAAAGAGGTAAGGTCTTCCTTCTCTCCATCTCAGCACAAGCCTGGGAGCAGGTACATGAGTTAGGCTCCACCAATTAGCTGTTCAGTCCTATGATCTTGACTCTAGAACAACATGAGGCTGACTGAAGGTCATTCATCACAAGCAACAGAAGCAGAGTACTGATCAAACTTCCTGCTGTGAGAACATGCTGTGCTTCTTGTGGTCTGACCTTCCAGAGTTTCCTTGGTTCAGGCTCATTTCCAGCCTCTCAGTGATTATGTGGACCCCAGATACAGTACTCAGCCACAAACTACTAGTTGTCTTCCCCGAAATCTAATCTCCCCTTTTATAGGAAGAACCCCACCCCCTTTTCTTCTAACAAGGCTTTTTTCTAAAACCAATCTTTATAATGGAATAAGATTATTTCCACGTATCTCTTGCAACACAGTATGGCCATACATACAAGTAGCAGACAGTAATATGTAAGCAGATGTATAGTATGCAACTTCCAGAAAAGTATAATTCCTTCTAACTGAATTACAAGCATGATGGCTGGAGCTTGGACAGTTACTACAGACCATGAGATGAATGCTCTGTCCAAATACATATATATTATTTTATATATTATATATATTGTTTATATTATAATATATAGTATATATTAGTTTATGATATTTTGTTTAATTATATATATGCAAATATATGCAATTTCTATTAATAGAGTGACCAAATAATTTACAGTTCAGTAGTAATGAACAATTTTTCCCTGGGAACACTGCATATGTGGGTATATTTGCATACACACATACACACATACAACACACAAGGGTACTCAAAAAGTTCATGGAAAGTAGAATTACATATAGATGTACATATAATTAAACAAAATAATATTTCTCTTTATATAACATGCTGATGTTTCCTATTGCACTCTATTTTTTAAGACTACGTGCCACCTGCCAAATTGATTCTTGACCCACTAAATGGGTTTCAACCCACACTGTGAAAAAACATTAGTCTTAAATAATCACTATGTAGACTACACCAGGAAGTCAACAATAAGGAATGTAACAGAAGTTGGACAGCATGTGTTTATGGTTAGTAGCTTGGATGACATACATCCCAATGTACCCAGGACAGTTCTAGTTACATCTGTTCCTCTGGTGTACTTTTTAATAGCATCCACTTTTATTCTCAAAAGTGTTTATTACTAGTAGACAATAAATTATTTGGTTATCCTATTTTTTTTATCTTAGAGATAACATTTACTAGTTTTCCAAGCATGACAGAAATGGAAAACACACATTAGAACACAAAAAATTTATGTTAATTTCCACAATCTGTGTTACTTCTGTGAGCAGTGCCTGAGTCTATTAAAATTAACAAATTTAAGCTCAGTCCTATGCTTAAGGGAAAAAAAAATCTAATGAGAGACTAATTTACAAAATATACAAGAATATAACTTTACAATAAATCTTTCCAGCGTCTGCTATAACTGCATTACATAAAATGTTTTCCTCCACAGAAATTCAGTAGACTAGTTCTTATTAAATGAAACAGAACTTTCTGTGCTCATTGTCAAGGAACGAAAAAATGCAACTTGCTCACAAGGATCCAAAAGTGCTGCCTCGGGAGCATAAACTACCACTAACATGATATATGAATAAGTCTTGGTGATTGGCTACTGTCTGGGATCTTCTCTCTTGCCACACCAGTGAGCCCATCTCATAAAAACTAAAGCTGTTGCAGAAGTGAAACTCAGCAAGCTCCACTCTGATTCTTCTAAAGTAACAATTTTAAAGCAAAATCAGAAGTCATGTCTTTTATCTTTAAAAAAAAAAAAAAACCTCAGTCATCAGACGGACTTACAGAGGCAAAAAAAAAAAAATGTGACAACAGCAAGGATTCAAGTAAAATATGTGTGAAAATTTAATCATGCCACTTTCAAGTTAAGGCAAAAGTGAAGGGAAGCTACGATCTTCATATCAAAGTCAAAAGCTTGGGCATTACCACCAAATGTTGATTCACTTTACAGTCATCAATGATACCATTGTATACCTTTTTGCACCTTGCACTTGTAAAAGCAGATAATATATTTAATATGTAATTTACAACGTATTTTACCAGCTCAGCATACAGAATGTATGTAGATTATATTAAAGTAGTAGATATTTAGGGGCCTGTGAAAACCCTGTAAAAATACTATTTCAGGTATCTGCTAATATAAAAAAATTAAAACCAAAAAGTTTGCTATTTAGGCATAATACAACTCAAACTACCACAAAGGGCTACAAAAATGTATACCATTCCAACAACATATATGTTATTAAAGATTTGATTTAAAAGAATATGAATGAAGCCTTTAAACAGGTATTTTCTACATGCATATTATTCCTCATTAAATTACATTAATATGTTAAATGCCATTCATTGGTAATTGCTTTGTTAACATATATAGAAAATGCCAATTCTCTGGTCACAAACTACACTAAGTCTAGCACTTAAGGTCTCTGTGGTGTTGCAATGTAATTTAAAATACTGTTAATTCTATAACTCCATTGGTAAAATAATGTAAGGTGGAATATGGCAGGCTTCAGGAGTGCTAAGGACGATGATCCACAGTTTCATTTTATTTTTTAATTTCTTAGGAGCGAACAAGTTATCCAGAAGAACAGCACCCTCCACCACGGCTCTGGTCTTGAGATTCATCATCAATAATCTGTGCACCTCGCCTTGCAGCTCCTGGGTGATTATAACCATTGCCTTTCGCCCTCTCATTCACTTGTGCTGTTTCTATCATCCTTTCACAAAAGTCAAGAAAGTGCCTCAATTCCTTTGTTCTGTTTGCTGAAGTATGATACCATTTTGCTCCCCAGATTCTGCATAGGAGTCTGCTTCCTGAATGGAAACATGTCTCTCCTATTCTGACTCTATTTTATTACCAGCTGTTGGGAAAATGGAATAATTTGGTCAGGCTCCCCTCCCTTGGAGCCGGTTCAGGGTGGTTCCATAAACATTGTGTGTGGGTGGAGTGAGTGCACCTGCATGGCGGCACCACATTGGCTGGTGTTTACTGCCTTGGGTGCCCACCCTACGTGGCCATGTTTTTCCAGACCTTCAGCTTCCAAGGACCGTGTGGCCAGTTACCTAGCTTACAGACCTGCGTGAAGGGGTCTGGCGACCCAGCCTGGCATGTGAAGGGTTTGTGACCCAGTCTGTGAATGGGCTTGAGGGGTCTGTAAGCTCCAGACCCAGCCCTAGCTCAACCATCAGCCCAGTCGGTGCAGGATTACCGGCAGGTAAAAGAGCCACGACAACTGGTGTGGTCACCTAGCTTTACAACTGGCATCATGAACAGGATTAAGAGCTAGACAATTGGTGCTGTGAGCAGGATTTGCAACATTAGCCTTGCAGTAGCCCTTGTTGTAGCCAGACACCGGCTCTATATAAACATTTAATTTCCCAACATTTTCCGTAACTCTTTGAATTGATTTTCTTTTTCATTTGTTCTGATGACTGGCTGTTAGGGGGATCCGAACCCACGACCTTGGTGTTATAAGGATGCGCTTTAACCTACTGAGCTAACCAGCCAGCCCCTTTGCCTCAGTTTTTCACTGTGCATCTGGTCGTAAGGTACAACTGCAACAGCTCCACACTCTTATTCTCTTCTGAAAAGAATCTTCATCTGTTATATCATAAACTAAAATAGCTCCACTTGAATCTCTGTAGTAAATTGGACCCAATGCACGGAATCTCTCTTGGCCTGCTGAATCCCATATGGCAAGGTTTATTCTTTTCCCATCGATATTTAACTTCTTTGTTAAAAATGATGCCTGCAGGGGCTGGCCCGTGGCTCACTCGGGAGAGTGTGGTGCTGATAACACCAAGGCCATGGGTTCGGATACCACATAGGGATGGCCGGTTAGCTCACTGGGTAAGCATGGTGCTGACAACACCAAGTCAAGGGTTAAGATCCCCTTACCAGTCATCTTTTAAAAAAAAAAAATGATGCCTGCAGAGTGGTGATGTGCTTGTTGTTGAAACTGTTCTCGCAGTAGCACAGCATCAACGACATTTCCCCCACACAGCCTTTCCCCAGCAGCACCACCTGCGACAAGTAGGGTCTGCCCACCACCGCTGCCATCCTGTTGCTCCCCAGTAGCCAGAGCCTGATAGCCATGCTCAGCTCCCGACAGCCCCCTCTGCACCAGGCGCTGTCCCCACTCCTTCCTCCAGCCAAGGCCTGGAACTGCTGCAGGGAAAGACTGAGAATGAAGGGTCCCAGCCACCAAGTCAGGCATCCTCCCTCCCCACTCCCTCTAACGGAGTCTCCTTCCTCCTTGTCTGGTTACCCTATTAATAGATGTTGAAATCTTCTGGAACATTTCTGCTAGAAATTCATATTCATACCTTGGAGAACAGAGGCAGGATGTGCTTGGAATGCCTTTCCTCACTGGCCCAGGAGTGGCCCAGACATGAGACCTTGAAGATACTGAGAAAATCCTATTTGTGCTTCATAGGTGTTCCTGCTACTAGGCCCAGAATGGCTTTTTACCTCCTCCATTCCAACTACCTGAACACTATTTAGGCCAAGCTATAAACCCACCTTCTTGCTTAAACTTTCCTTGACTCCTCTCTTGAATGCACCCTGGCCTCTTCCTCCTCTGAACTCCAAGGGCCATTTTATATACAGTCTGTACCATGCAACTTACCAAATCTGGTATTACCTTATTTTCTAATTGCTTCAAGTATGTAAGACATGTACCCAATTAGATTGTAAACTTGCTGGGGGCAGGGATCAAGCTTTGTTACATGTCTTTTGTGTCACTTCAGATTTACCACAATTCTTGAATGTGTTCAATAACTCTTAAAGCCAGGCTTGCAGTTCCCAATGCTTTTTTTTTTCGCAGCCAAGAGCAATGGGTTTTGGAGTCAGAAAGAACTCACAATCCAAACTTGCAACTTATTAAGTGCATAATACTAGACAATTTACCTAATCTCTTACAGGTGTAACACTACAACCTAGTTTATATAATTGTTCTGAGAATTAAAATAAATTAGATGGTGCATGTGCCAAGTACATGGTGAGCGCTCAGTAAGCAGAAACTACCATCATCGTCATCATTAGGTCATCATCAGTCCACCAGCAAAATCATCCATGAAGTAAAAAAAACACAGTAATACTATAATTTCTTTTCTTCTTTTCTATTTTAAAAATATTTTAGAGTACTTCTATGTAGGCATGAGTAAATGATTTTCTGTTCTACCACCACCAGACACTTGATTTCAGACAGATTATTCCACATCTAGAGATCAGTCTGATCCCAGGTTAATTCAGAGATTTGAAAACAAACTAGAGCAAATCCAGAAATATGATTCAAGCCAGAATACTCAAAGCTTCTCTTGGTACACCCTTGAATGGAGCTTCATTTCCATATCAGCCCAGAACTAACATGATTAGGAAGGTGGTTCTTAAATTCTTTAGTCTCAGAGCTCTTTAGTCTTAAAAATTGAGAACCCCAAAGAATTTTTGCTTATGTGGGTTATAACTATCAATATTTATCACATTAAAAATTAAAACTGAGAAATCTTTAAAGTATTTATTAATTCATTTTAAAACAAATACATGTTAACATAAAAAAACATAGTTTATGAAAAATAACTAAATTTTTCAAAGCAAAAAAAAATGGTGAGAAGAGACGTTGACTTGCATTTTTGCAAATCTCTCTAATATCTGGCTTAGTAGAAGACAGATTCTTGCATCTGGTTCTGCATTCAATCTGTGATGACACGTGATGTTGTAATATGAGAGTACTTCAAAAAGTTCATGAAAAGATTTATATTATATTTTAATCGCATTTTTTCACATACGTTTTGAAGTACCTTTGTTTTACACATCATGTAGTAGCCTCTGGAAAACTACTATACATGTAAGACAATGAGAGTGCACAGGCAAATAATGTCTTATTAATAAACTATTGACATGAAAATAGTTTGACTGGCAGACTCCCTGAAAATATCTTGGGGATCCCCAGGGAGTCCTCAGACCACATTTTGAGAACTGCTGGCCTAAGGGTAACCCTCAAGGCACAAGGGTCTACAAATCCTTGAGACTGTTCCAGTCCAAATCTAGACTGAAGGAGGATGAGCCTTTCTGAAATAAAAGGACAAAGTGAAGACTTCCAGGGCATTTATGCTTAGGCCTGACTTTTAAAAGACAATATCTAATCAGGAGCATAAAAGTTAACTTTCCTGTCATGTGCTTGGTTGTCTATTGCTGACTGTGTCCTTCATCATATTGTCTTTTGAAGACAAGGCAAAGAATTTTGTGTGTGTGTGGCTTTTTTTTTTTTTCTTCTTCTTCTAATATAGAAGCTTTAGAACATTTTAAAGTATTTTTACCATGAATATAAGTACTAATAGGATGATCATTATAATACAGCTTTTCCCAATCTACAGATTCAACACAATCTCCATCAAAATACCCATGGCATTCTTCACAGAAATAGAAAAAATCTTAACATTGATATGGAAGAACAAAAGACCCCATATAGCCAAAGCAATCCTGAGCAAAAGAAATAAAGCCAGAAGCCTCACACCTACCTGACTTCAAATTATACTAGAAAACTATAGTAACCAAAACAGCATGGTACTGACATAAAAACAGACATATGGACCAGTGGAACAGAATTGAGAACCCAGAAATTAATCCACTTATTTACATCCAACTTATCTTCTGCAAAGGTGCCAAGAACATAAATTGGAGAAAGGACAGTCTCTTCAATAAATGGTGCTGAGAAAACTGGATATCCATGTGTAGAAGAATAAAACTAGACCTCTCTCTCTCTCTCTCACCATATACCAAAATCAACCCAAAATTGATTAAAGACCTAAATATAAGACCTGAAACTATAAAATTCCTAGGAGAAAATACAGGGGAAACACTTCAGAATGTAGGATTAGGCAAAGATTTTACAAATAAGATCTCAAAGCACAGGCAGCAAAAAAAAAATAAACAAATGGGACTATATTGAAGTAAAAAAACTTCTGCAAAGCAAAGGAAACAGTCACAGAGCAAAAAGACAATCTGCAGAATGAGAGAGAATATTTGCAAACTATACATCCAACAAGGGATTAATATCCACAATATACAAGGAAGTCAACTTAATAATAAAAAAATAATAATCTGATTTTAAAATGGGCAAATGAGCTGAATAGATATTTCTCAAAAGAAGACATACAAATGGGCAACAGGTATGTGAAAAAATGCTCCATATTACTAATCATCAGTGAATTACAAATCACAACTACATTGAGATATCATCTCATCCCAGTTAGACTATTATCAAAAAGACAGAAAACAACAAAGAGTGTGGAAAAAGGGGAACCCTTATACACTGTTGGTAGGATTGTAAATTAGTACAGCTATTATGGTAAACAGTATGGAGATTTGTCAAACAACTACAAGTAGAACTACCATATGATCCAGCAATCTCATAATCATCATGTCGAAGGGATACCTGCACTCCCATATTTATCACAGCTCTATTCACAATAGCCACGATGGGGAACCAACTGTGAAAAATGTCCATTGATGAACAACTGGATAAAGAAAATGTGGTATATATACACAAAGGAATACTACTCAGCCATAAAAAAGAATGAAATACTGCCATTCGCAGCAACATGGATGAGCTTGGAGAAAGTTATGTTAAGTGAAATAAGCCAGGCACAGAAAGAGAAATACCATATGTTCTCACTTATAAGTGGGAGTGAAAGAAAGGAAGAAAAGAAGGAAGGAGGAACAATAACAATAAGTTGAACTTTCAGAAGGAGAGAGCAAAACTGTGGTTACTAGAGGCAGGAATAAGGGAGTAGGAGTGGGGATAATGAGAGGTTGGTTAATAGACACATAACAACTAGATAGGAAAAAAAAAGTTGCATGGGTGTACAGTCAAGGTAGGCATCTATAATTAACAGTAATTTATGCATGTTAAATGGCTAGAAGAGAGGAGATCAAATGTCCTCATCACAAAGAAATGATTAAGTTTTACAATGATGAATATGCTAATTATCCTGATTTGATCATTACATATTGTATATACGTATTGATATTCAACTCTGTATCCCACAAACATATATAATCAATGTGTTTCAATAAAAAAATAGTAATATAGCTTTTCCTTTCTTCCTTTTATCAATATTCTATATACTGAAAAAACTCAACTCCAGAAACTAGGGCATGAAGAAAATATCCTCACATTCCTGAGAACAGCATAACAAATAACAATAACAAAATACAAGAAAAACAAAATTCTGCTTCTGTCCAAGTCATGTGACTCTCTGAGCCTCAGTTTTCTCTTCTATAAAATAAGTTTGAACTATACTAAATCTAATTGGTTATTTGTTATACTCAGTTCTTTGTCATGGTGAGTAGCACAGTGACAAGACAATATTGATAGTACAAAGACAATGATGGGTAAAACTCCTGCCATTCTGGCTTCAATAAAGGCAGTGGCACCAAACTGTGCCAGTAGTCTTAATATTCTTCACTGCCATGCACTCGTGGCAAAAAATATTAGTTACACTTAAAAATGTTCTTGATGAAACAGTAGAAATTATTAATTTTACTAAAGCTCAATTCTTGAGTACACATCTGTGTGACAAAACAGGAATACACATAATACACTTCTGCTGCATACCCAAGTATGATAATTGTCTAGAAGAAAAACACTTATACAACTGTTGGAGTTGCGAGCTATTTTTCTCATGAAACACCATTTTTACTTGAAAAACAACAGATAGACAAACTATGGTTGTTCAGACTTGGATGTCTGGCAGACATTTTCTTGAAAATGATCAAAGTCAGCCTGTCATTTCAAGGAAAACAAGTGACAGTATTTGTTGCCAACTATAAAACACAAGATTTCAAGCAAAAATTAGTGTGATGAGTAATTTTATGTGTCAACTTGACTGGTCCATGGGCTGCTGATATTTTATTAAACATTATTCTGGGTGGGTCTATGAGGTTGTTTCTAGATGAGATTAACATTTGAATTGGTAGACTAAGTGAAGCAGATTGTCCTCCCCGATGTGGGTGGGTCTATCCAATCTCATAGGCCTTCTATGTATGAAGGCCTACATAGAGCTAAAGGTTGAGTAAGAGAGAATTTACTCTCTCTGCCTGTCTTAGAGCTGGGACATAGTTTTCTCCTGCCTTCAGGCTTCGGCTGTCCTGTTTTTCAGGCCCTCTGACTCAGATTGGAACTCTATCAATTGCTCTTCTGGATCTCCAGCTTGCTAACTGCAGATGCTGAGACTTTTCAGCCTCCAAAATCACAATGAACCAATTCCTTATAATAAATCTTTTTGTCTATACACAAGAGTACTTCAAAAAATTCATGGAAAAATAGACTTAAAAAATAGTACAAATCTTTCCACTAACTTTTGGAAGACCCCTTGTGTACACAGTATTGCTGTGTTTCTTTGGAGAACCCTGACTAATACAATGAATATTTTAGAAAACTTGTATTGGTCATGTGTTGGTCATCGTGAGGTTAAAAGCTTCTCAATACTTTTCTGATGAGATCGTGTTGTAGGATGTGTTAATTTTTTTTTTTTTTTTTTTTTTTTTTTTTTTTTGGTGGCTGGCCAGTACAAGAATTTCCTTCTTTTTTAAGGCTGAATAATATTTCACAATATGGACATACCATGTTTTGGTTATCCATTCAGCTGCTGATGGATACATGGGTTAATTCCAACACGAGAATCTGTCTCCTATTAAGCAAGAAATTAAAGGCATTTGCAGTTATGTAAAATAATGCCATTCTCACTGATTCTTTTTGTTTTAGAAATCAGTTCTTTTTCATGAGAAACATGTAATTTATGTTAACATATGAGTTTATTTTTGTCATTTTTAAAGGAATTAACATTTTTTAAATTCTCAGTTTAATTTCTAATTCTTGCTATATTTCTAATACTGTATCAACAGATACAACCCACACAAAGGAAAGCACTTTGGCATCAATAATTTTTAAGAGTATAATGGAGTCCTGAGATCAAAAAGTTTGAGGGCCATTGCTTTAGGACATACATGAGACCTAGAAGTAGCGAAGGGTCTTGCTGGTGTGCTTGCCCCCACCATTTGCTGTAGCAGGGCAAGGAGGCTCTGTAGGGAGGAAGGGCTGGCTGTAGAGCAAACCTCTCCAGCCAGGGCTGCCAGGAAGTCACAGCAGGAGCTCAGTGCAACTGAGTAAACCAGGGAGCACTACTTAGTCCTGGCCAAACCAGCAGAGACCTATTCACAAATTACATGACCCACAGGTTATAACCGAGAATACCATACGGGCAAGGAGCACCCATTTTACCTGTAACATTGTCCCAGAGCCCAGAGATGGGAAAGGGACCCAGACACTTTCCCATAATTGATTTCATAAGCCATCCACATTCAGTCACAATACCCAGAGTACCATCTCTAGGAAGGTATCAGAGATGTTATCTGAGAACCTAAACATTTTTATAGAAGAGAAATTAAACACTGGCCAAAGAAATCAATTGTTTTTTTTCTTTTTTTTTTTTTTAAAAGATGACCGGTAAGGGGATCTCAACCCTTGGCTTGGTGTTGTCCGCACCACGCTCAGCCAGTGAGCAAACCGGCCATCCCTATATAGGATCCGAACCCGTGGCCTTGGTGTTATCAGCACCGCACTCTACCGAGTGAGCCACGGGCCAGCCTCAAGGAAATCAATTATAAATTGAGCTAAACTTTAAAACCGATTGGACCTTCAGATTCTTTCTTTCCTAATAACAGGTGAGTGCTCATGCAAGAAAGTAAATCAGTCATACACAAAAATAAATTATGTTTTCTTTGCCCACAAAAGTAATAACATGAATCAAAATTGTAACCCCGCTCCATATAACGAAAGTTTCACAGAGAATATGAGCATGGGGAGGGGAGAGGGGAGGCTGGAAGGATGCAGGCAGAATGACATGGCTTTAGTACTGATTCCATTATTTATTATTTATGCAACTTTTCTGAAATGAGGATAGCATCTGCTCTGCCTTACTAAATGAGTGTGGCAAAACAAATATATAAACTTTTCTTTTCAGCTGTAGAGTGGAACGCTTTTGAGGCTGCTAAGGCACCCATAAGAAAAAATCACATAGGTCACGGTTCCTACACCATAGGCTGTCACAGTCTAGAGGGAAGACCCAAGTAAATCAGGGACGACAGAGTGAGATAAGGTATATAACGGAAGTAGGACAAGGGTATTTTGAGAGTAAAGAGGATGGACATGTACCTTAGATTCGGGGTGGGGAGGTCCTGGAAAGTGTTCTCAGAAGAGGTGACACTTCAATATTGAAGAGTGGAAGAGTCTTAAAAGGAGAAAAGGGCAACCCAGGTGATGGGACTAGCATAAACGAAGGGCAAGGAGGCAGACAGACAGCCTGAAGTCGTGATGGAGGAATACATCCTAAAGAGGCTTTTAAGCCAGTTAAATTTTTTCTTCAAAAACAATTCAGTCCCTTAAGGATTTTAAGTCCCAGCCCAGGGAGTAGGCACCCAGGAGCAGCTCTGGGCACCCAGAGTTAAACAAAGGCAAGGCCTGAGGAACAGCAGGCAGACAGAGGTAGCCCCGCCGCGCGATGCAGGAGGTCCCGCGGAGAGAGCAAGGGTCACTTCGGGGCACCGGCGTCCGTCCTCCGGCCTGAATCTCGGGAGACCTTCGAAGGTCCCCCACGGGGGAGGGGCCGGAGACGGAAAGCTCCGGACAGAAGCAGAGCCTGAGGACGCCACGGCTGAAGCCCATTTCCCTTCTGCCTCCTCCCGAGCAGCCTGGAGGGAAGGTGACCGTGTACCCCCCACCCCCCAGTCCCCCTGAGCTCCTATCCCAGCAGTTGGCCTGGACCCCAGACTCACCGCTCCCAGGGCCCGGGCTTCCGCGGTTACCATGGCGACGGCGCGCCAGGCGCACGGCAGCACCTCCCCCCGCGCCGTGGTTCCGGCGGAGCGCCAAGGTCAAGGTTGCAAAGGTGCGGGAAGAGACGGGAAAAACCGAGAGGAATTCTTCAAAGTGATGAAAATCGCTGTGTTCGGGCGGTGTTGTGCAGCTTTTTTCTTTACTTTGTAAATTTTCTGTAATATGTTCTATATTTATTTTACAAGTTAAAAAATAAAATTTAAAATAAGGTGTGCACGCTGGTTGCCGGCCTTAGTCTTATCTTTGGTCCTTAAACGGAAGAATTTTCTGGGAATATGAGGGTGCATTCTGAAAACTACCAAAGATTGTGATTATAACAGACAGCTTGCTTAGTTTTCTAGTTATTGAGGGCCTTTCTGAGACCTCACAAGTGCCAACTGTAGTAAGAGTGGAAGGAAATTGCAAACTGTATCTTTCTCGATTCAAGAATTTAAGATCCAAAATACAACTTGAAGAGGCAGGTGGGGTGGGTGGTTGGAGGATATGGGAGGAAACCAGCAAAGGGCCAGCCTTACCCAGTAACTAATGTTCACATGGATCGCAGAGTGAAGACCAGGAAGTTTTTTGTTTCTTTGTTTATTAATACTATCATATTTTACATTCTAAGATGTTGTTGCAGAGCAGTTGGCGGGGAAGGAGGAGAGGGGAAAGAGGAGGGAAGTAAGGTGGAAGGAGGAGAGAGGAGGGGGACGTGGTCCAGGCCCGTGTCACCCACCTCATTCGGGCAGAGAAGACCACGGGACTTCTGGCAGTGGCTTGATGGTCTTCGCTGGGGGGGGGGGGGCAGAGGGGCGGGGCTGAGGCCGTGGGACCCCCACCGCCCCAGCTCAGGAAAAAAAACTGGGAAATTTTGTGCTGAAGGCAAGTGTGAAGGAAAATATTCATTTCTTCACTATTTCTACAAGGAAGTCATTACGGAGGGGGTAATATTTCAGAGGGGCTCTGAACATTTGAGCTGAAAGCCTAGTTTTAAAATGAGTATTTGGCCTAAGGCCAAAGCAAAACATCAGCACAATAAGTCTGAACTTCTGCAATACAAGAATATATTTGAATTGTTTAAATGTAATTATTATCAAAATTTTCTTATTCGGGTAACTTGTGGTAGTCGAAATTTTAGAGTTTGACATTATAGACAGGAACAACGATCTAGAAGCTCTTTCAACTGCAAGCTTGTTCCTACAGTCACAATACGGCACATTTGCTCTACTAAACACTCATTTTCTACTGAAGTTGGTGAGGAGCAAGACTTATTTTAGGTGTTTCACTCTTAATACATTCTTTTTTTATAGTCTTTGTTTTTGGGTTTCTTTTAATTTCTGAACGGAAGATATTTATGATGCATAATTGTATATGATTGTATATGATTTGGCTTTTAATTAATCTTTATAGGATGTGAAGAATTCCCAAATATAACTTTCTTCGAAGTCCTAGATGGAATTAAATAACTAAAAATTAAATAGAGTTTTCAAAGATTTTTAGTGCTCCAAATGCTAGTACTAAAAATGTGGTAAGACACTAAGTAGGTTTAAGAAACCTAAAAGCAAAGGGGCCCTGTTGTCTGCTTGAACTCCATGTCAGAAATAACTGTGATGGATCCAGGCAGACCAGGTTAGAAAGAGACCTGTGTGGGAGATTTATGACTGAGTGTGGCCCAGATGCAGCAGCAGGACTCCCATTATCCCCTCTAACCTCTAGACACACCCCCTCCAAGTTTTTTGACTGGATCTCAAAGTGACAAGTGCACATGTGCAAGAGACATCTCAGCAATAATCTGTGGGTGCTAATGATAGAGGTCCAGATAAGACAGTGAAGGCCTGGTGAACAGATGGCTTAAGGAGCAGATGATACAAGCACTATTCCAACCCCCAGAAATTAGATCAGCTCCAGAAAATTATGGTGAGAAGGGGTCTCCAAATTGAAATTAGTTTTTTCCACTCTAGGAGAATAGGCCCTCAGAATAGAAATTAAATTATTGTAGAAAAAGTTATCTATAGTTCAATAGTTTATAGACAGATTCATGTCCTTTGTACAATGTTAATTCCTGATGAAATACCAAGATGAACTAGTTGAGAAAGCAACTCCAAGGTAACATAATGCGCTATAGTATATAATTATGTCTCATTATTTGAAGGTCTATTATATGCTGAGTACTATGCTGTGGAGGAAGTCTTCTCCCTTGAAGGATTTGTCTGGAATTAACCTTTTCAGGCATCTCACTGCTCAGAAGAAATGGGCTTTGAGTAATCCTTTCTGTCTCTCGGTCACCCTGGGGGAGAGGTGACACTATACTAATTCACATCAATTATCTCTAATGCTCATAGTCATTGTTATTATTATTATTAGTCAGAAGTATTACTATTATTCTTGAAAGTGACACTTAGGAAAGTTAAGTCACCTACCTAAGACCACACAGCTAGTAAAGGGCTGAAGCAGGATTTGAACCTAGGTCACTCTGGTTCGAAACACCATAAGACTGCCACTTGTTAGCTATAAGCTAATTAAATATTAGAGGATGCCTACTCAAAATAATTTTATTTCAAAATAATTTATTTTAAGCAAGTCTTTCTGGCACTAATTAGATAATATTAAAGCCACTCCCCTGGGGTGTGATTCTGTTATGACCAACGTCTGACAGGTAAAAGAAATTTGCCCACGAGAACCGGGTGATAGGAAAAGGAAAAGAGTTTATTTCTGGCAGCCAGGGCTACGTGGGCCAATCGAAGTGCACAGCCCCCAGTTGAAACCTCTCGCAGCTTTTATTTTTAGCTAGGCGGGAATTTTTCACACCTGACACAATCTAGTCAATGCAAGCAAGCCAGCGATACATAAGCTAATTTTGTGGGTAGCCCTGTAGCCCCTCCCCACCCTGGATTCCCCATAGGGACTTTTCAGGCTAAAATGGCAGAGCTGCCTAAAATGGCGTTGGCCATACTACTCTGTTTATTCCTCCATTTATTTTAGCAAGTGACTTGTACAGAAGCAGAATGCATATGTTAAGGTCAGTAGGGGTTGGGGCGTCCCTTAACATTCCCCCCTGTTGTTGTAGCTATAGCAAATCATTGCTATCTTAGGGGTTGAATTTTAAAAAGCATGTTAAAGTCTCTTTAGTCTTATCTTAGTTGGGCGGTCAGTGGTGTGGACGCTCCAGCAGTCGATGTTGAGGTTTGAGTTCGGTGCCGGTTTGACGTGAGTCCAATGCATCCAAGCGTCCTTTCCGGAAACCTTTACAGCTGTGGGCGTGCTGAGGATCACCGGGTGTGGTCCAGTCCAGCAGGGCTGGAGGGACGAGGCAGGTAACTTCTTTATGTACACCAAGTCCCCGGGTTGAGGGATGGGTCCGGGTGGCTCCTGCTTTGGAAGGGAAGTGTTAGCATTTAGTTTGTTTCTGATTTGTGAACAAATCTGTTGTAGAGTTTGAGGTTCCCCCAAAATAGGGGCAGGCAGCTTTTGGGGGTCAGTCTCCATGGGTACCCTGGGTAATAGGGGCGGGGGGCAACCAAAAAGAATTTCATAAGGTGTATATCCCTGTTTATATGGGGAATTTCGTACCCTTAATAGTGCAAAGGGAAGGAGGTCTACCCAGTTTTCGCCAGTTTCTAAATGAAGCTTACTCAAGGTTTCTTTTAAAGTTCTGTTCATGCGCTCAACCTGTCCTGAACTTTGAGGGCGGTAGGCACAACGTAACTTCCATTTTATTCCCAAACATTTGGCCAACTGTTGGGATACTTGTGCCATAAAGGCAGGTCCATTATCTGACCCAAGGGTTGTGGGTAGCCCAAACCGGTGTAAAATTTCATTGATTAATTTTTTTACTACTATAGAGGCTGTTTCAGACTTGGTAGGAAATGCCTCGACCCATCCAGAATATGCATCTACTAATACAAGTAGGTATTTGTATCCATACCTTCCAGGCGTAACTTCAGTGAAATCAACTTCTCAGTGTTCTCCTGGAGTATTTTTTGTCAAAATGGTCTACTGTTTGTCAAACTCCAGACCATCGATGAGTGACCTGTTTAGAGTTTACTTGAGTACATGCAAGGCATTGGTTAGTTAATGATTCAACAATTTTTGATGCATTATTAAAATTAAATGATTGTCTAATTAATTCTAATAGCTTTTTTTTTCCCTAAATGGGTGGCTTGGTGAATTTCATGAGCCAAGCATTGACCCATCTTTTCTGGTAGCCATATGGCTTTGTCCTTTGATTCATACCACCCAGTGGTTATGTTTTTTTGGAATCCCAATGTTTCAGCCTTTTTCTCGTTTTCTGGAGAGTACTCAGGTTTTAGTGGCAAATGAGGTTGTGGTAGCAAAGGTGCTATGATTGATGTCCCAATTGGTTGGAGTGCCACTGTTTTAGCAGTCTTATCAGCAAAGTTATTTCCTTGAGTTTCTACAGTTGTTCCCTTTTGGTGTGCCTTGCAATGAATAACTGTAACCTTGGTTGGAAGCCAAATAGCTTCTAATAGTGCAAGAATTTCAGGAACATTTTTAATTGTCTTTCCTTCTGAAGTGAGTAACCCTCTTTCTTTGTAGAGGGCCCCATGTACATGCACAGTAGCAAAGGCATATCTACTGTCAGTGCAGATATTTACAGTCTTACCTTCGCTAAGCTGAAGGGCCTTTGTGAGAACAATAAGTTCTGCCCGCTGGGCTGAGGTCTGGGACCCGAGAGCTTCTGCCCATAGTACTCATTCAGGAGTAGCCACCGCGGCACCTGCATACCTGACTCCGTCAACCATGTAGCTGCTGCCATCTGTGAAAAGAGTTAGCTCTGCCTCCTTGAGAGGAGTGTCTTGCAACCCTGGCCGGGTGTCCTGGAAGGCGGCTAAGATTTCAAGGCAATCATGTGTGACTTTGCAGCGGTCAGGGTCACTGTCAGGGAGCAAGGTGGCTGGATTTAGGGCAACCAGGTTGGAGAATGTAATATGTTGGGTCCAAGCAGTTGGGTCTGGTAATGAGTTAACCTTGCATCTGAAATCCATTTTCCTGGTGGGGTTTTTAGTATAGTCTCTACCCCATGAGAGGTAACAATATTTAGGGGCTGGCCCAAGGTTAACTTATTAGTTTCTTTTACTAGGAGTGCAGTTGCAGCTGTAGCTCGTAAGCATGTGGGCCAGCCGGTGGCCACTGGGTCCAGCTTGCATGACAGGTAAGCCACCAGTCGTTTCCATGGCCCTAGATCTTGGGTTAGCACCCCCTTTGCGATGCCCTTGTTTTCAGCTACAAATAAGGTAAAAGGCTTTTCTAGATTGGGCAGTGCCCGGGCTGGGGCTTGCGTAAGAGCAGCCTTTATGTTGTTGAATGCCAATTGGAGTCTCTCAGTCCAAGTAATTTGATCCCCTGGTCCCTTAGTAGCTTCATAGAGGGGCTGGGCCATTTCAGCAAAGTTGAGAATCCATAAGCGACAGTATCCTGCGGCTCCTAGGAATTCTCAAATTTGCCTTTTAGTCTTTGGCTCTGGTATATTTAGGATGGCTGTTATGCAGTCAGGGGACAATTTCCTTTCCCCTGAGCTTAAGATATATCCCAAATATGTCACCATCAGGGAGCAAAGTTGGACCTTTTTAGCGGATACCTGGTATCCTAGGTATTGTAAGGTCTTTAATAAATCCCCTGTGGCTTGTTTAAAAAACTCCAGGGTGGGTGCAGCCAATAGCAAGTCATCGACATATTGTAACAGTGTTATATTTGATCCCCACTTTACCTTGAAATCTTGGAGGTCTCGGCTCAGCACTTCATCAAACAGCGTAGGTGAGTTTTTAAATCCTTGGGGCAGTCTAGTCCATGTTAGTTGACCACAGTAGCTTCCATCTGGGGCTTCCCATTTGAAGGTGAACAGAGGCTGGCTGATTTTGGCTAGGGGCAGACTGAAGAAGGCATCCTTTAAATCCAACACTGTTTAAACCTGATGGAGGGGATTAACCAGGCTCAACAACGTATAGGGATTTGGTACAGTTGCATGGATAGTTTCCACCCTCTTATTGACTTCCCAGAGGTCCTGGACAGGCCTGTAGTCATTTGTCCCTGGCTTTTAGGCCAGTAACAGGGGAGTATTCCAGCTAGACTTGTAAGGCACTAGTATCCTTTCTTGTTTTAATTTATTGATGTGAGGTTCTATCTTGTCATGCCCTTAACGGAAGAGAGTATTGTTTTACTCTGATGGGGGTGGCAGTTGCCATGAGCTGGACCACTATTGGAGGTTGGTGCCTTGCTAGCCCAGGGGGATTAGACTCAGCCCAGACCTGGGGCACAAGTTTCATGTAATAAGCTAGCAATTCTTGGTGGTTGGAGGTTTTATCCTCCTGCAATTGTTCGGGCAAGAGCTTATATTCTTTGGACAAAGGCAGTGTCACCAAAAGGGTGGCAGGTTGCTCCAAGCTTAGTGGAGCAGCCTGTGACTTAAAAGTGATAGCTGCTCCCAGTTTGTGGAGTAAATCTCTGCCCAATAAAGGCACTGGGCAGTCAGGCATTAAAACAAACAAATGAGTGACTGTGTTCTTGCCTAAGTCGGTGAGTCGCCTTTCTGTCCATGAACAAAATTTAGTTTTTCCTGTGGCCCCTTGAATGGCAATGGGGGGCTTATTACTAGCCAATTCTGGTTTTTTCAGTGCAGAGTAGGTAGCCCCCATGTCCACCAGAAATGATACTGGTTTGCCCCCTACTTGAAGAGTTAGCGTGGGTTCCTGGGGGTTAAGGGGCATGGAACCCTGACCCCATCAGTCTTCTGTGTCTTCACCCAAATGAAGCACAGGATTAGTCTTTTCAGGCTTTTCCTGTAACCGGGGGCAAGCCTGTTTCCAATGACCTTTTTCCTTACAGTAGGCACATTGGTCTTTATCCAACAGTGGGCGTTTTTTCGCCCCCGTGTTGACTACTTCTTTTGGGGCCTGAGGTTTCTTGGGTTGGCCTTGTGTGGCCAGCAGAACCTTAGTTAGTCTTTTAAGCTGCTTATCTTCAGGTGGGTCACGATTTGCAAAAACTTTTTGGGCTATTTCTACCAACTCTGAAAGAACCTTGCCCTCAGATCCCTCTAATCTCTGCAGCTTCCATTTTATATCGGGTGCAGACTGAGTTACAAAGGCCAAATTAATTGCCCTTCGATTTTCAGGTGCTTCCAGGTCTATGGGTGTATAGATCCAGTACACCTCAAGACAGCGCTCTAAGAATGCACTTGGAGATTCGGCGGGCTGTTGGATTACTTCACTAACCTTAGGTTTGTGGGTTTTCGGGCTGCAGCTCGAACCCCTCGCAATAGGACCTGGCGAAACCGATCGAGAGCCTCCTTACCTCTATTACTATTTGGGTCCCAATCGGGGCGGCAGGTGGGGAAAACAGCAGCCAATCGCTCAGGGTCATCCATGGGGAGACCATTGGGGCCCAGGACAGCCCGTTGGGCCTCTCGGTGGATTCATTCACATTCCTCAGAAGTGAACAGAGTCTGTAACAATTGTTGGCGATCATCCCAGGTGGGCTGGTGAGTAGAAAAGACAGACTCAAGCAGAGACATGAGACCATGTGGATCGGCAGAAAAGGAAGGGTTCTGGTTTTTCCAGTTGTAAAGATCACTGGTGGTAAAGGGAACATATACCATAAAAGGGCCGTTTGCCCCTGCGGCCTCACGCCAGGGGAAGAGTCCAGGAGAGGAAGCAGTTGAGGGAGGTGAAGAAGGGGAAGCAGAGGAAGGAGGGGACACTGGTGGGGTGGGACTCTGGAGACGATAAGAGGCCCCAGAGTGGGTGTGGGGGAGAGAGAAGTGGGTCAGACACTTGGGTGGGGTCCTCTGCGTAAGGTGGAGGGCTGTGGATCAGGTCCGACTCCTCTGGAGAGGTTGATAAAACTTGCTTAGGGGCAGAATCAGGGCGCAGCTTTGTCAGGAGAATGGCGGCGGTTTCTCAGCAGTGAGCGTTTTTCTTTAACCCTGGAAAACATCTTTTTAACCAAGGAGGAGCGTAAAGACAGAATTTCAATCCAAATGAGAATATAAGGTATCTGATCAGAGTGTCCGAGTTTTCTGAAGATGACCCGTCTGACAGCCTGAGCTAAGGGGAGGCTAAGAGAGCCCTCTGATGGCCAGCGACATTGAAGGCCGGCCAATCAGTTTCACAAAGGACTCGCAAGACTTCGGGGTCCACGGAGGCCCCAAAGTCTGCAGCCTTCTCTCGGAAGGTGTTAAAGTTCATAAGAAAACATTGGAAGACAGTTGGTCTGGAGGATCCTTGTCCCATGATGTCCTGTGGAGCGGAAATGGCCAAGCTACACTTATAACAGACTACACAAAATGACACTTATAACAGACAACACAAAATGACACTTATAACAGACAACACAAAATGACACTTATAACAGACAACACAAAATGACACTTATAACAGAAAACACAAAATGACACTTATAAAAGACAACACAAAATGACACTTATAACAGAAAACACAAAATGACACTTATAACAGACAACACAAAACGAAACTAGACGGACAAAAGGACTTAAACACAGACCAAAACTAACAAACGATACGCATATAATAAAAGATTTTAAAATCAAAATGAAAGTCCCAACGACCTAAAAAAGGTCTCAACAGATCAGAACGATGTCTCGTTTGATCCAGGGAAAGAGGCGTCTACCGCTGCGTCCAGCCTTGCCTTTTTCCCAACCAAGGAGTCGACTCACCAAATTTGATGGAGCCTGCCGTGGGTTTGTCTCTCTGGGGCTGAAGAACGTCTTTTCAGGAATTCCCCCCTAGAGATCCAAAAAGTCCCAGGGCCAAAAAGACGGTTCTCGAGAGGCTTAAGCGATCCTGGACGAGCCCCCAAATGTTATGGCCAACATCCGATGGGTTAAAGAAATTTGCCCACGAGAACCAGGTGATAGGAAAAGGAAAAGAGTTTATTTCTGGCAGCCAGGGCTACGCGGGCCAATCGAAGTGCACAGCCCCCAGTTGAAACCTCTCGCAGCTTTTATTTTTAGCTAGGCGGGAATTTTTCGCACCTGACACAATCTAGCCAATGCAAGCAAGCCAGCGATACATAAGCTAATTTTGTGGGTAGCCCTGTAGCCCCTCCCCACCCTGGATTCCCCATAGGAACTTTTCAGGCTAAAATGGCAGAGCTGCCTAAAATGGCATTGGCCATGCTACTCTGTTTATTCCCCCATTTATTTTAGCAAGTGACTTGTACAAAAGCAGAATGCATATGTTAAGGTCAGTAGGGGTTGGGGCGTCCCTTAACAATTCAAATACCATTCCTGCATTTAGCTAATCTCCACAGTTGGGGAGGAGGAAGTAGTGACCATTCATTGTTTTCACCTGCCCCTTCTTCCTCTTCTGGTTACAGAACTCCAGATTTCTGTGAGAGAACATTTTTGGTACACTCAGTCCACATAAACTAGGTGGGGCTGAACTTACTCCAGATTAAGTCCTACTGAGCAATGCTTTCTATGCCTCTGGCTACAGCAATTGAGTCAGGAAAAAACATGGATACAGATAAGTGTAATCAAACAAATCCTGAATTTTTGCCAGAGCAGCCAGTAAAGTGGCACTTTTTTGTCAGCAGGGGTTAATGAGAGAAGGAGTTCAGCCTGAGTTGCCAGTAGCCAACATGCCACCATGTAGAGAGAGAGCTTGACAGAGGAATGACAGGCAAGAGGTGAGAGTGAGATCCAATCTTGACACCATCACTTGTCCTAAATGTAGACATATTTGAAGCCATTTTTATTCTGCCTTTCAATTATGTAAGTCAATAAATTAGTTTTTCCTATTTAACCCACAAAAGGATTAGATTTCTGTCACTTGTAATGTCAATTCTCACAATACAGAGGGGAAAAAATATATATCTTTATTTTAGAAACATGCTATCCATAAAGATAAATAAATGAAACATAGTTTGGATAATATTGAAGTTAGGTGGTTTTATTTGTGGATGAAGAACTGTGCTTGAATATATTGATTGGTGGATCAATTTAACCTGAAAGCCAGTTTCTAGTAGAATATCCTGGTGCTCTGTCACCCTCTCCATTTCAATATCCTTGTATTAGTGACTTAAATATAATCTTATAAGGCATACTTATCAGAAGATCTAAAGTTCATAATAATAATATAACAGAGGTTGTCATAGTGAAAATACCAAATCAAAAGATGACTAGAAATAAGTCCCTGTCTATAAATAATAACTCTAAATATAAATGAATTAAATTCCCCAATTAAAAGACAGAGTGGCTGAATGGATTATATGGATTATAAAACAAAAACCAACGATATGCTGCCTACAAGAAACTCACTTTACCTATAAAGACACACATGGACTGAAAGTGAAGAGATGGAAAAAGTTATTTTATACAAATGGAAACAAAAAAAGAGCAGGAGTAGCAATATTTATATCAGATAAAATAGACTTCAAGTAAAGAAAAAAAGTAAAAAAAGATAAAGTAAAAAAAGATAAAAGAAGGTCATTATATAATGATAAAGGGTTTATTTCAAGAAAAGGATATAACAATTGCATACATCTCTCTCTCTCTCTCTCCAACACTGAAGAACCCAGATAGACAAAAAAATATTATTATAGCTAATGGGAGGGATAGGGATAGGCTCCAACACAATAATAGTTGGGGACTTTTCACACCACTTTCAGCAACAGACAGGTCATCCAAACAGAAAATTAACCAAGAAATATTAGTGTTAACCTATACCATACACCAAGTAGACCTAACAGACAAATAGAACATTCCATCCAACAGCTACAGAATACACATTCTTCTCAAAAGCACAAGGAACATTCTCTAGAATAAACTATTTGTTAGGTACAAAGTTTCAACAAAAATATTTTTAAATAGTTGAAATTATATCAAGTATCTTTTCTAACCACTAAGAAATAAAAAGTAGAAAACAATGAGAAGGAACATCAAATCTGTATGAATACATAGAAATTTAACAACATGCTCCTAAGCAACAAATGGGTTAAAGAAGAAACCAAAAAAAAAATTTTTTTTTTAATTCCTGGAAATGAGGAAAATAAAAACACAACATACCAGAACCTATGAGCTCCAGTAAAAGCAGTTCTAAGACAGAAGTTTATAGCAATTAATGCCTACATCAAAAAAAGCAGAGAGACTTCAAACAACCTAATTTACACCAAAGGGAACTAGAAAAACAAGAACAAACCACATCCAAAATTAGTAGAAGGAGAGAAATAACAAAGATCAGAGCAGAAATAAATGAATTAGAGACTAAAAAAATACAAAATATCGGTGAAACAAAGATTTGCTTTTTAAAAGGATAAAATCAATAAACCATTAGCTAGACTAAGAAAAAAAGATTCAAAGTCAGAAATGAAAAAGGAGACATTACAACTGATACCACAGAAATACAAAGGATCATAAGAGACTATTATAAACAACTATGTGCTAACATACTGAAAAAACTAGAAGAAATGGATAAATTCCTGGACACGAGAAAATTTTTTTTTTTTTTTTTTTTAAAGATGACCGGTAAGGGGATCTCAACCCTTGGCTTGGTGTTGTCAGCACCACGCTCAGCCAGTGAGCAAACCAGCCATCCCTATATATAGGATCCGAACCCGTGGCCTTGGTGTTATCAGCACCGCACTCTACCGAGTGAGCCATGGGCCGGCCTTGGACACGAGAAACTTACCAAGGTTAAATCGGGAAGAATTACAAAACCTGAACAGACCAATAATGAGTAACGAGATTGGAGCAGTAATAAAAAATCTCCCAAAAAAGAAAAGCCTGGGACCAGACAGCTTTATTGCCAAATTCTACCAACGTTTAAAGAAGAACTACTACCAATTCTTTTCAAATTCTTCCAAAAAATTGAAGAGGAAGAAATATTTCCAAACTCTTTCCATAAGACCAGCATTACCTTCATACCAAAATTGGAAAAGGACAACATACAGCCACACAAAAACTACAGACCAATATCCCTGATAAACATAGATGCAAAAATCCTCAACGAAATACTAGCAGACAGGATCCAGCAATACATTAAAAAGATCACTCACCATATCAAATGGGATTCCTTCCAGGAATGCAAGAATGGTTCACCACATGCAAATCAATAAATGTGATACATCACATCAACAGAATGGAGGACCAAAAACATATGATCATTTCAATAGATGCAGAAAAAGGGTTTGATAAAATTCAACACTTCTTTATGATAAAAGTTCTCAAAAAAGTAGGTTTTGAAGGAATATACCTTAACACATAAAGGCCATGTACAAAAACCTCACAGCCAATGCCATACTGAATGAAAAAAAGTTGAAAGCTTTTCCTCTAATCTGGAACAAGACAAGGATGCCCACTTTCTCTGCTTTTATTCAATACAGTACTGGAAGTTCTAGCCAAAGCAATAAGGCAAAAGAAAGCAACATAGGGCATACAAATTAGAAAGAAGGAAGTCAGACTATTCCTATTTGCAGATGACATGATCGTATACATAGAACCCTAAAGACTCCACCAAAAATTGCTAGAACTAATAAATGAATTCAGTAAAGTGGCAGGATAAAAAATCAACATAAAAATAGTTTTTATACATCAGGGACCAATTATCTGAAAAAGAAATCAAGAAAGTAATCCCACTCACAATAGCTACCAAAAAAAATGAAATACCTAGCAGTAAATTTAAGCACAGAGGTGAAAGATCTCTACAATTAAAACTATGTAACATTGATGAAAGAAATTAGGACACAAATAAATGAAAAGATAGTTCATGTTCAAGGGTTGGAAGAATTAATATCATCAAAATGTCCATACTACCCAAAGCAATCTACATATTCACCACAATCCCTATCAAAATACCAATGTCATTCTTCACAGAAATAGAAAAAACAATTTTAAAATTTGTATGGTTCAGTCTATAAAGCACCTGGAGAAAAAAAATTGTTTGGAACCACAAAAGACCCCATATAGCTAAAGCAGTCTTGAACAAAAACAACAAAGCTGGAGGAATCACACTAACTGACTTTAAAATATACTTTAAAAGCTATAGTAACCAAAACAGAATTATACTGGCATAAAACCAAACAAATTGTACTGGCATAAAACCAGACTAATAGACCAATGCAACAGAATACAGAGCCCAGAAATAAATCCATGCAATTACAGCCAACTGATTTTTGACAAAGGTGCCAAAAATACATATTGGGGTAAGGACAGCCTTTTCAATAAATGGTTCTGGGAAAACTGGATATCCACATGCAGAAGACTGAAACTAGAGCCCTATTTCTCACCATACACAAAAATCAACTCAAGAGGAGGTGTAGCAAGATGGTTGAATAGAGTTGTCTGGTGCTTGTTCCACCCACAAAAAGAGAACAAAACAACAAATAAATAACTATATTTTGACAAGAAGGACTAGAGAAATATGGTGCAGAGAACCAGGGGAGTGATGAAATCCTTGTGGAGCATGGAAGACTGGAAAAGCACCATAGAGAAAAGAGCAATACATCCTGCCTCTACTTCACCGTTTCCCCACAGGGACCCTCTTGGAGCTGGGCAGAAAGAAGGAAAGCTGGAAAAACCTCAGCTGTTTCCGTTGCAGCCACAAACGCCAGCAATCCCTGCCACAAGAGAGTCCCCCAGTCCTCTCAGGACCCAAACCCAGTTTGGAGAGAAACTGGGGGTTTGTGCATCCACACAGCCTCATAGTAGAAGCTCAGGCAGAGCAACTCCCAGCCTCCCAACCTAAGCAGCTATGACACAGTGTCATCTTGAAACTGAATCTGCTGTTAGAGTGTGTCCTGCCCTGGGGACTGATGAGAACTAATTCCCTATATCCTGAGGTTCCACCTTAATTCTGCCATGTTCACATGGGCACTGGCAGGACCATGAGCCGGGCTACGAGCCTAGGCCATTCAGAAAGACTAAGACCTCAGTGTCTGAACCCTCACTACACCCCTTCCCTGCCCCACCCCAGGAGAACAGACAACCTGCTCAGCAGGGAAGCTGCCAATAAGCTGCAGTCTACCACATTCATGTGCACACACTCTGCACAACCCACTGGACTGCTGAGCCCACAGGTGCCCATGCTGGCCTGACAACCAGTTCAGCTGCAGCTCACCTCTCCTCAGTGGCCCTCCACAGAGCTGCTGGACCCTGCTGCACTAGGGTACACCTGATCCCTGACCAACAGCAATAAGGCAGCAGCTTTGCCTCTTTATAGCAGGCTCACAGAGCTGCTGGGTCCAACTGCACCCTTGTAGGCTTGCTCCAGGCTCAACAGCTGATCCAGTGGCCCTCCATGGAGCTTCTGGGCCCTGCTGCACTAGTGTACACCTGCTCCCTGACCAACAGCAATCAGGCAGTGGCTTTGCCTCCCCTACAGAGCTGCTAGGCTCAGCTCCACCCTTGCAGGCTTGCTACAGGCTCAACAGCTGATCTGGTAGCACTCCACAGAGCTACTGAACACTGCTACACCTGTGCACACCTGTTCCGTGCTTGGTAGCACATCAGGTGGTGGCTTTGCCTTCTCCAGCAGGCCTCCATAGAGCCACCTGGTTCTGCTCTGCCCATGCGTGCCAGCTCCTGGCCAGTCAATGGCATTTAGTCCTCTGACAAGCCTTCACAGAACCATTTGACCCTCCCACCCTGCACCCGGGCACACCTGATTCTAGCCCAAAAGCTGGTCAGGCAATGAGCCACTCCCTGGGAGAAACAACCTCAAAGCTGCATGCCCTCACCTGGCCTGATAGCCAGTCAGGCAGAACCTCTGTGCCTCAGACAGACTACCAAACAGCTGGGTGGACCTCTGAGCCCACATACACCAGGCCCAATAACCAGCTCAGAGTCTCAGACCCAGCAAAATAGAGCTAGGGTTGGCATGAACTCCTGTAGTCTAGGTCACTGAGGCATTTGCAGATGTCACTGAAGAAGTTTACAACCAAAGAATCTACACAGAGACTATACTACTAAGTCCACACAAAACCAAAGCCAGCACAACATATCCAACAGAAACCCTTGGACCTACCTACAAGAAAAAGTCATTTCTACATAATCTACTCCATAAAATTGTAAAAAGCAACTACTATACCAATTCTCTTCAGATTATTTCAAAAACTTTAGGAGGAAGGAATACTTCCCAACTCGTGTTATGAAGCCAGCATCGCTCCGATTCCAAAACGAGACAAGGACACAACAACAACAACAACAAAAATGGTTCTCACAGAAGTAGAGAGTAGCTTAATGATTATCAGTGGCTGGGAAGGGAAGGGGGACTAAAGGGGGAAGGGGAAGAGGTGGATTAATGGGTATAAAGTTCCAGGTAGATAGCAAGAATAAGTTCTGGTGCTCTAGAATGATTAGAGCTAATAATATTGTATATTTCTAAATTGCAAGAAAAGAAGATCTTGACTATAATCACCACAAAGAAAAGATAAATGTTTAGATGATGGATATGCTGTCTACCCTAAGTGGAACATTGTACAATACATGCATGTATTGAAACAACACACTGTACTCCACAAATATGTACCATTAAAAATAAATAATAGAAGTATAACTAGAAATTCAACAGGAAAAGAGTGAAAAAAAAGACATTCAAAAGAAATTTGGAAAAGGGCATGAAGGCACAAAATAAGTAGCAAGGCACATCGGTGAACATCTAAGTGTTTGAAATAGCAGGAGAATATGTAGTTGGAAGAGAGGCAAGAGATGTGTTTATAGGGATGTGAAGAGGTCAAACGGCCATATGACGGTGGAGGGGTACAAGACGATAGGCACAGAGTGAAGCCAACAGTGGTTTCTAACTTGGGTGGCTAGGTAGCCTGTGATTTCCTAATTAAGAAAGATTTTGAAGATCAGGATTAAAATCAGGATGATGAGTTCAGTCTTAGACAAGCAGAGGTAAAGATATCAGTGTGCCTCCAGCTAACATATATTTGAATCCAACACTTAGTAGAGAAGACTGTATACAAATATATATTTGAGAGTCAATCATATAGGTGGTAACAAACCTTCAGAGAGGACCTTCAAAGTCCTCCAAGGTGAGTGTATAGAAGAAGAGCAAAGGGCTGAGAGCAGAGCCCTGGGGAACAACTAAATATAAGTAGAAGGCATAGGAAGATAGGGAAAGAATGATTAGCGAATGAACAGATCCAGATGAATATGGGAACATAGAAGCCAAGAAAGAAAAAAGGGAAGGAGAAGGAGGAGGGGGTAGGAAGAGGAAGAGGAAGCAGAAGAGGAGAAGGAGGAGGAATATTGCCCACTTCCAGGATTAAAAGGGTTCAATAAAATCAACTTGGCCATAGGTAGGGCCTCATTTGGCCTTCCCAACTATGATCACCCTTATCCCAGAAGCCAAAGAACCGATATGAGGCTTACATAAAATACTGACTATGTCTATTCCAATTATACAGTCTGGGACTGGGGAAATGACTATTAAGTAGCCCAGCAGACCCAGAAAACCTTCTGCAAGCCAGATCTTGGCCAGATTCTATTTATTGACATCTATATTCCCCCACTCAAATGGGGGCCTCTGATGTTGCTTTGGGTCAATGCCAATTTGAGCCCTAAATCCACAATCCTGGAAAGTTTCAATATTTCCATTTCTTCAATGTATTGTGGCAGAGTAAATTATTTTAAGTCCCTTTGGGAAAGGACTGGGGAAATCATTTCTCTACACAACTGTCATGGTGTTGCAGGATCCTTTCTCCTAGGCGCAGGACTCTCCTTTAGTCAATAGGTTCTGGGTTTGCGGATTGGCTCAGGTTTGGAAATAGAGAAAGGGACTGTGACATTGTGGCTAGAAGCACAGCGCCTAGAGCCATTGCACATGGTTTCAAGTCGTGGTTCTGCCTCTTACTAGCTGTGTGACTGGGTAAGTTATGCAACACCTTGGTGCCATCTGTAAAATTGGAATGATGATAATAGGTCCTACCTCAGGAAGGCTGGTGTGAGTATTGATAAGTTAATATAACATGCTATATAAGTATTTGCTAGTAATATTATTATTATTAAAACAGAAAAACCACTTTAGAGAGCAATTTGACTAGTGCCAGTAAAGTTGAAGCTGTGCATAGCATACAACCCAGCAATTTTACTCCTAGTTGCATACCCTAGAGAAATTCTTACAAGTGTACACAAGGAGGCATATGTAAGAATTTACATTGTAGCATCGTTTGCAATGGAGAAAACTGGAAACAGTCAAAATATCCATCTGTAGGATAATAAATTTTTTTAAATCTGTGGTACCACTCAGGGACCCGGGGCATAGAGAAGGGGACTGGACCTCCCTCCCACAACCAGGCACCCTGTGCCAGCACCTCAGGGCCCACTCAGGGACCCGGTGCATGGAGAATGGGACCAGACCCCCCCTCCCACAACCAGGTTCACTGTGCCAGCGCCTCAGGGCCCGCCCAGGGACCCGGGGTATGGATCTGGGGACCGGACCTCCCTCCCACAACCAGGCACACCTTGCCAGTGCCTTGGGGCCCACCTGAGGACCCGGGGCATGGAGAGGGGACCGGATCCCCCTCCCACAACCAGGCATGCTGCCAGTGCCAAGGAGCATGCCAAAAACATCTTCTCCATGTGGGTGGCCCACCACAGCCACCACAATAACCATGGCTGCTGTGAAGGCAGCTAGATGCCACAACTACCACACAGATCATCCGCCAGCCACTGGAGTGCCTTAACACAAGGAGAGTCACCAGCAGAGATAAAGAAAGGAAGAGGATCTCTCTCTCCACAGAGCCCATTTCAGAGTGATGGAAGAGGCATCTGCTGTATGATAGTATTGGGGGACCTGATCACACCTCTCAGCATTGGACAGATTTTTGGGCAGCAAATAATCAGAGTAACCATTATTTTTTCAAAGGGTGAGAAGAAATCTAGGGTGATTAGAGGGGGGTGGGGGAGGGAAAGGGCGATGGTGAGGGATTGGACAAGGGGCATAAATAATAATTACAATTTGTAACAATATATATGCTAGTAATATTGATTTGATCAACATATCTCAGTGTTGAACTCCCAAAATTTGTATAATCAATTTTGATATTATAAAAATTAAAAAATTAAAAAGTAATAAATAATTAAACAAAAATTTGTGGTACATTCATAAAATGGAATACTATATAGCAGTGGCAAGCAATAAATTAGTGTGGTGGTTCTCAAACTTTAATGTGCATTATAATCACATGGAGAAATTGTTAAAACACAGATTACTGGGCCCCAGCTCCAGAGTTTCCGATTCAGTAGATCTTGGGCGGGGCCCAAGGATTTGCAGATCTTGGGCGGGGCCCAAGTGATGGTAACTCTGCGGGTCCAGGACCACATTTTAAGAATCATTGAATTGGACCTTCATTGATCAACATGGACGAATCTTACAAACAGAATGTTGAGTGGAAAAAGCAATTTGCAAAAGAATGCATACACTTTGATACCATTTAAGTAAAGTTTTAAAACATGTAAACAAAATAATTTTGCTACATGTGTGTATGTCACATATACATATGTAGTATAATTTTGGCCAAGATCACAAGTTTAGCCAGTCACAGGAACAGGATTTGAACCTGTGGGTTTCTGGATCTAAAGGCCATGTACTTCCCATTTCAAGCCTATTAAGAAGTTCCTTTCTCTTTTACAACAACTGGACAAACCTGTGTATATTGCACATAAAGAACAGCTAAAGAAACTCCGGTTTAGTTAATGCTTAGCCTAGAATAATTATCAGGAAATCAGCAACAGTCTTTCACTTATATTCCTGAAATTGTAACCCCCACCTCACCTTATTGTATCACTTGTTTCTTTCCTAAATACACTCGTTAGTAAAAATCAGGTGGCTGTGTGCCTTGGGAAAATCTGAAGCAAAAGACAAATTGAAAAATATTTTTCCCCCAATACTAAAGTAAGTCCACAGAAGAAGTGTTTGGTGAAGTGTCTGGTGGTGAAGACTAAGTAGAAAGGGCAAGTTGGCACAGTTTTAGAGTCCTGGATAAAACCCTGGTGCCTTGAAAGCTAGATTGTGAGAAATCTGGGGAGTCAGGTCTATTTCTGATTTATCTGTGTATCGTCAACACCTTGCACAAAGTAGAGGCTTAATATATGTCGACCCCGTATGTGCATGCGTCAGTCATTCAATCCACAATTTGAAACAACATTGTGCCAAA
Source organism: Cynocephalus volans (assembly GCF_027409185.1). Taxonomy (NCBI): domain Eukaryota; kingdom Metazoa; phylum Chordata; class Mammalia; order Dermoptera; family Cynocephalidae; genus Cynocephalus; species Cynocephalus volans. The sequence goes on from NC_084467.1 coordinate 130,319,061, forward strand.
AGGAGAGCAACCAACTATAAATAAATAAAAATTCCTAGCTTTCTGTCACTACTTCTATCGTTCTATTGCCTCTACTGGAAAACAAAGAAGAAAGGAGGAGCCTTCAGTATTCGAATAATGACGGTTCACCGGTGAACTCTTAAAGCGGATACCCTCGGCATTCAAGCAACTGGATATGAAAACTTGTAGTCTTTGGGGTTATCCCAATCACCAGCAAAGGGAAGGGTTACTTCCGGAGTCATACCGGAACCTCTTGGCGGAATATATTGGTTCCAGCGGGAACGATTTAGGAGTGGGACCACTTCCTGCTTCTGGACAGGAGTGAGTGGGGGGAAAGGAACTGGCTAGAGGAGCGGCCTCCTGCCTACGCTAGCGGCAGCGGAGGAGCTGGCAGAGTGGAGAGGAAGGCAGAGGAGGCTGCAGCAGAGAAGAAAGTGTCAGAGCCGGTAAGTGGGACGCCGTAGAGCAGGGGACAACGGACAACGCCCCAGGGCTCGCTTTGCAAATCTGTGGTCCCAAGTTGCTGAGCTGCCAGATGGAGTCGGGGCCGTGCTCCGTCGGTCCCCTGTCAGTCGGCACAGAGAAGATGATGTTGGGGCGCCAGGGCTGGGCCTCGCGGGACGCCACACTGGCTGATAACCTTATACTGCAGCCAGGGGAGGCGCTGGGCTGTCCTGCCCGGGGGCGTTGGGGTTCTACACCCTGGACAGCTTCCCCAGACACTGGATTTCGAGGGAAGGGAGTACTGTGCATCCCATTAAACCCTCGGGACCTGGCGAGATCTGCCAAGTGGGTGGTGAACATTGTTTAGGACTTAGGGACGGGCTTGTAAAGAGTGTTAGTCTGGAGCCATACTTTCCCTGCCCTGTTAAAGCTCCCTGGGCTGTCGGAAGCGGAGTTGTTTGTTTTTAAAGGCAAATGCCGCCGCCGCCTCCTCCTGTCACTTCGAGACAAGTTAACAGCCTTCAAATCCGTTGTTAAACCAGTGTGTTGCCTTATCCGATCTATCAGGTTAGTACTCCTGGGGATCTGGTGATGGCTCTGTAGATACACTTGATGGCGAGGTCAAAGTTAAATGTCTCCAGGCGTTTTTTGAAGAGACAAGACTGACCTAGCAATCGGGACTGTTTAGCGCACTTCATATATAATCGTTTTAGTATGAAGAGTAAGGATAGTCATCTTAAGGGTACTTGATTTAATTATGATTGGGCATCTGCAAAAGGCCTGTGGTATATAGCATATCAAATTACTGAGTATTGGCGAAATGAGTGAAATGATTATATAAAGATTGTTGCTGGAAAGATCAGAAATAGCTTTTACTAAGTTACTGCATTTCTCTTGTCTTAGGTTCGGCTTTAGAGTGTGGTGAAGGGTGCTTTTCATGGTGCATGGAAGGAAAGCAAATGCGCAGGTAAGCATTTAGGAAGAAAACCTTTGGTTTCACAGATTGAAATTCACGTAATAATCCAAGGTTTCATTTAAAATTTTTTAAAAAGGTTTTCAGATCTTACTAAATTCTGCTTGGAACTAATGATTTTTGTCCTAAAATAAATCAAAAGTAATATCAGAAATTAGTAGCTTCTTAAAATATGGAAGTTAAATTTCTAAAGAGTGCTGTGGATTTTATGTAGTTCTTAACACTTAAATTTTCCGTTTTGCATGGTAATTTTTTGTGATAAATATTCATTAAGTATATTATGATACTATGTGTGTTTATTGTAATCTTCAGTTCCCTATAGAATGTAGAGGGTTCTGTTGCCATATAAGAATAATAATAATTTATAATATGTTGTGCTACTTCATGCCTAATTATGGTTTTGGTTATTTCATGGATATTCACTAATACATTTGTTCTGTTAATTAAAATAGCTGCATTGCAGGGAAGATTGTTAAAGGGCTAAAAAAAGGTATCACACATAATAACTTAGTCTACAAAAAAATAGAACAGTGTGTGGGGAAAATACAGAAAATTTATAGGCCCTCTTAACCCTAGAATTTAGTACTGTTTTTCTCAATCTGTTCTTACAAATGAGACTAGAATCGACTGAAATAAAATCAGCCCTGTTCTGTTTCTTCATTTCTTAAACTCCTTTTATGTTTATTGAATTAATCATTTGTTATTTAACATCAAAGATACTCAACTCTTGCAGACCCTTTTAAGGGAAGAAACATTTTATGATGGGGGTATGACGTATAATTCAGAATTAGCAGGAAGAACCAGAATGTATTCCTTTTCCAAATCTGTTATAGATTTGTCAGTTGACCTTGAGCTATTCTCCTTCTCTATACCCCAGTTTACTTCTCTAGGGCATTTGGCTAGGATACTGGGAATTAATGAATGTTTGCAAAGGCTTTGAGATCTACAAATGAAAAGATATCGTGGAGTTGACAAATGCCATTATCTTATTTATCCTGTACTCTATAGTAGGAATAATATTCCACCACAACGTACATGAAGAAATTAACACATAAATACATGAATGCTTCATCACTTCAACTTCTAACATGATTGCAAAAGCCACTGATTTCTCCTCGTTTTCAGCTTCCAAAAATGTCATATCTCTTATAGTTGCTAAAATAAGAGCTTATTATTTTTTAAAAGGAAAGGCAGAGCATGGAAATGTTTTTGATTTATCAGAAATTTCTATATAAAGTATTCGCCTAAGCACTCTGTTCTTTTTTTCTTGCTTTATTATGTAATGCTGTCAATTATTTATGTCAAAATCATGTTGGATAGTTCTAGTGCCATTGTTAAGTTACAGCTCTTTCTTCATCACCATCACTTGGCCAGAAGCTAGCCTACCATTGCTCTCAGGTCTTACTTTTTACCTGCTACCTACATTAAGTCATGGTCACACTTCCCTCCCTTTCCTTGTTGGACTTTCATTTTTGCTGCTGCAACACAGAAAACAGTCTCTGTAAAGTAGTGTCGGGTTCAAAATTCAGCTGCTTTTAAAGAAGTTTGAATGAAAAGTAACTCTTTATATTGAGATTATTTGAATACATGTGTATTCTTCCCACTAGATTGTGAGCTATTTGAGTCTCACATGCCTTCAAATGTTTGCATCCCTAGTACTTGATGATTACTGAATAATTGTTTGAATAACTGAACAATTTCTGTAGACTTTTCCCCAGCCAAAACAAACAAAAAAAAATCTATGAACAAGAAAAGATTGAAAATTATTGTCAAAGGTATTCTAATTCTATTTTTCCTAATTCTTAATTATAAAGTTTTATGCAATCAATTGGCATTTTATTAGTAAAGTTTCATTACATTTATTTATTTATTTAACTGTCTATTAAGTGTACATGATGCAAAATTTAGAAGATACAATAGGATATTCAATGGAAAGTAAGTCTCCCAGTGCTGACTCCAGCTCCCAGTTCTCTCCAAAGGCAACCACTGTAAGCAGTTTTATGCATTCTTTCAGAGGCATTGTAATGCATATGCAAGCATATATCGGGTATCTTCGCTTTTTTTTTTTCCTTCCAAATTTTATTTTATTTTGTCAATATACAATGTGGTTGATTATTGTGGCCAATTACCAATATTATCAGTATCTTCCCTTTTTAATAAACACTCATATTAGCATATCATGCATTCTTTTGTATCTTTCTTTATTCACTTTACAAATTATCTTGTAGATTGTGACAAATACATATAGACCCAACTTATTCTAATAGTTACATAGTATCCCATTGTCTGTACATGTCATTGTTAATCATTCCCTTTTGAGAGACATTTATCACAAATGTTTTGCTGTTACAACCAGTTCTGCAATGAATATCCTTGTAGGTGGCTTTTGCCTAAATGTGTAAATATAGAATGAATTCTTAGATGTAGGATTGCCCAGTCAAAGAGTATGTGCATTTTTTAAATTTTGGTAGATATTGACAAATTTCCCTCTTTAGAGGTTGTACCAATCTATAGTCTTATCATAATATGCCTGATTCCCAAGATAGTATTTTTTAATTATTTGTTTCATTTAGAGATAACTAAAACATTTTGTAATATAATCCTTCCATCTTTCCTTAAATATATAAATAGGAAACCAAGCCTAATTTTATTAGAAATTAGTTTATTCACTCACCAAACATTTATATACCTGTTCTATTCCTATATATTGCGTGTATGCAGATGAAGTAATGGAAACAGACATCATAATACAACTTGAACAGGATTTTAATAGAGATGTAAACCCAGAGGAGGGAACTTCTGCTCTGTGGAAAGGAAAAGAGCATTACAGAGATGGTGATGTTTGAGCTGGATCTTCTAGAAAGGATAAGAATTTACTTCTAAAGAAGGGAGTTAATTAAGGTCACCATAAACAAAAGGAACAGCTTGTGCAAAAACAAACAAACAAAAACCTGGAAGTGTATGACATATGGAATGGTGAATAAATCTGGAGTAGAGGGGTATGTGGGGGAAGAAAAAAGGGAAGAAGGGGAATGTATTAGTCAGGATTCTCCAAAGAGATAGAATCAATAGGATATGTTATAATTATATGAAAGGGATTTATTAGGGGAATTAGCTCACTTGACTATGAAGAAAAGTCCCATGATAGGCCATCTATAAATTGGATGCTGGTAGCATGGCTCAGTCCAAGTCCAAAGTCCTCAAAACCAGGAAAGCTGATGGTGTTCTTGCTGTAAGTCCTGGAACCCAAAAGCTGAAGAGTCTCGAGCTCTGATGTCCACTCATAGGAGAGAAGAGTGTATCCCAGCTCCAGCAGATTGAGAGAGAACTTCACCTCTTTCCTCTGTCTCTCCGGACCTCCAGCAGATTGGATGGTTCCCACCCAAACTGAGGGTGGGTCTTTCCCACCCAGGCCACTCAGATTCTCATACTAATGTCTGCTGGAAACACCCTCACAGACACACCTAAAAAGATAGCTTTACCAGGTTTCTCAGCATTCCTTCATCTACCAAGTTGACATCTAGAATTAACCTTCACAGGGAAACGGGAAACATGAAAAACAAGGTGGCAACAATGGGAAAGAGTTTGATCTTTATCCTTTAGGTATTTAAGAGCCAATGGACATTGTTGGACATTCTTATACAGATCAGATTTGTTCTTAGGGCTGATTTTTAGACAAATAGGGGAAGGACTAGAAAGAGAGAAGAAATGATGGCAAAGAAATGAATTTAAAGGAGTTGTGGTAGTTTAAATGAAGGATGATGAGGACCTGAAGTAGATGTATGGCAGTGGAGATTGAGAGAAGAGGATGGAATTGAGAGTTTGTTTAATAGTAAAATCAAAAGGATTTGGCAAATATGGAATGAGGAAAAGGTAACAATATGAATGACTTCAAAGACTTCATTTTGGGAAACTGGGTGCTGCTATGAGATGAAAAATACAGGACGATGGACACACTTCAGTAAACCAAGAATAGATTCTGTTTCATACACTTTAAGAATACTATGTCTAGTAAACAACCAGGTAGAGGTATCCAGAATGTACTCGGGTCTGGGGCAGAAGAGAGATATTGGCTGGAAATAAAAAAATTGAGAGTCATCAATATGCAGAAGGTTCTTCAAGCTGTAGGCATAAAAGAGAGTAGAACAGAAAAGGAGAATGCCAAGGACACAACCCTAGGCAGTGCCGGGGCTTTAAGGTAGGGCCTCAGAGGAAGATCCAGTAAAGATTCTAAAATAGGTAAGAAGCTTTAGATGCTTTAGGTCTTATTTTATTTAATTATATCTAGAGTTTTTATTGGTGATTTTTTATTTCAAAAGACAAAAAAAAAATTCTGTTCAGATCTTGTATGTTTAAAATTTCCTGTTTATTCTAGTCAATCTAAAATGTATGCTTAAAAATAGTAGTATAAGGTATACCTGCTTGATTTGACTGTTCCCTAGTGTGGCATGCACTGTAGGTTCACTTGCCCAATGCCTCATCTTTCCTCCCTCCCTCTACTACAAACACAAGAAAATTAAATATTGTACTTAATTTCTTAGTCTTTGCATCTGGGATAGCTGCGTGACACAGTGCTGCCAAGGAGATGTCAGCAGAAGTTGCTCAGGGGTATTCTAGGAATGCTTTTGCTTTTCTGACATAAAGGGAGATCAGCTTGCTTATGTGACTATTTGCCCTTCCTCCTTCATCTTACCTTGATCAGTGGGCCAAGACACCTAATATACTCATTTTATCCAATAAATAGTGATGAGATGTCTTGGTGCTAAAACATTCACAACCTGTTTTCAGATAAAGCAGTTAACAGCCTGCCTTTCTGATATGGAATCAGGTATGGAATATCATGCATAGTGGGTGCCCTTCTAGTAAGCAGATCTGGCACTTTGAGATGTTACTGCTATTTTGAGGATTTGTATGCTCAAATCTCTAGCTCTCTCTATTCAAGTGTGTTTAGGACTATAAGTGAGGCTCAGCTCAACTGAATCTTTTTTTAAGGTCAAGCTGTTAATTTCCAAATTAAAACAAAATTTTTGAAGTATAAAAGGAGAAGGATTCATTTAGGTAGAGACACAATTCCAGACTAAGGAAAGAGTCTGCAGGTCTTTGGACTAAGAGATAAAACTTGATTATAAATGCCTTAGAATCAAAGAGTATGTTTTCTAAGCTTTTCATTGTGCTTGATTTTCAAATTATCTTAGCCACTTAAAGAAAATGATTCTTTCCTCAATTAAGACTATTACTTTTGGAGTAGTAGATCTGGGGAATGTGTGACTTGATAACTCTGAAATTTAAAGCTGGCTCACTCATTTTTGGTTGGCAGAAATGTTATTTACTTAGGGAGGTATCAAAAATTGTAACATTCCTGTGGTAAATATGAAGTACATTTAAGGTATTTGATTTGTTCTTTGCTTTATGCTTCTTAGATACGCATGATTTGATTAGTCTTCTCATTGTCATTTTAGGAGATATCAGCATTCATAGGAATGACCCATCCATTTACCTAGCATACATTTCCTTGTTTTTCTACCTCTGGTGACTTTTACCTTCACTCATTTCAATAATTTACTCTTGCTATCACTCATAAAAACTCTCTCTGGAATTTTAAGTCCTAATAACTTGTTCTCTAGCTGTAATCTCTTGAATGCCCACTGCATCTGTTCTTTGACATAGTCAAAATCAGCATTCCTTTGCCCTTTCTGTTTTCACCCAATCCAGTTCTTCAAACACAGTAACCATTTTCTAGCCATCACCCAACTCCTTAGTTTGTGGCATTTCCCAACTCTAGATTAATCCAGGCAATTATATTCTCTGATTAGGGCTGTTAAGTACTACAGAATAAAACTGGCCACAGGGAATGCATGCTCCTGTATTCATGGTCTTTAATATCATTTGGGCCAACAGTGTTATCCAACAATATTTCTATGAGTACTTAGTCAGTGCTTACTCATTCCCCACAGCAACTATATTACATCCTTACCCATTCTTCTCCTTACCCATGATCCCGTCACTACTCTTCTCACTAGCAACAAATGACCTGCTCCCCGCTTCTTGACATCAGAGAAAAAAAAAAAAAAATGGAGATCATCAGGTATGAATTTCCCCAACTTTCTTACCCCAGAGTAAATGTATCTACTTCCACATTATCTCCTCTCCCACTCCCTTCTTCTGATCTCCTGCTAAGCTCTTATTACTTTTGTCTAAGATCAGTCCCTTCTATATTTTCATTCTGTACACTCTCACTCTTCAAGGATCTTGCTCCATCATTTATTCTCCCCCTTTTACTTATATTTTTAAATTTCTCCCTCGTTTTAGTTCTTTGTATCAGTATTAGGGTGCTTCAAAAAGTTCATGGAATGGGCCGAGCCCGTGGCGCACTCGGGAGAGCACGGCGCTGGGAGCGCGGCGACGCTCCCGCCGCGGGTTCGGATCCTATATAGGACTGGCCGGTGCACTCACTGGCTGAGTGCCGGTCACGAAAAAGACAAGAAAAAAAAAACGGTTAAAAAGTTCATGGAAGAGGTCAGCCCATGGCTCACTCGGGAGAGTGTGTTGCTGATAACACCAAGGCCACAGGTTTGGATCCCATATAGGGATGGCTGGTTAGCTCACTGGGTGAGCATGGTGCTGACAACACCAAGTCAAGGGTTAAGATCCCTTTACCGGTCATCTTTAAAAAAAAAAGTTCATGGAAGAATTTATATTATCTTTTAATTCCATTTTTCCACAAACATTTTGAACTACGCTCATACTCATTTTTCAGTTTTTCCCCCTCTTTAAGCAAGCAGACATAGTACTATATGTCTCAGCTTTTCACAGCCAATCTTCTTTCTAGAAATACCCCATACTCACTGTCTCTTTCTTCACCTTCATTGACCATTACCATTGAAAACTTCTTTGTTTCCCCTAGCCACCATAACTCAAGCCTGTTGCATACCCTAGGGTTTTACTGAAATTTTGGGGATAGTTAAGGAGGTCATAAAGTTCTTCAGCCATTCACTAGCTGTTGTTCTCTTTAGATCACAACCTGCTGCCATTTTTAATCAATCTCTCTCTTCTCTTACAATTCTCCCTTTACCACCCTAAAACTTTCTCCGTTTCAAGTTACTGTTACTTTACTATACTGGGCAGTTTGGTTCTCTTTGTTACAATTCTGATACATCTAGAACACAGTTTTTAAAAAAAACCTTAATAAATCTTTAGGTAGTTCATGTTAATGTGTAGCATAGCTTCACATGAGACAGAGGGTGGTGGGGACTATGGCAAAGTAAGAGTACATGCCCTCCTAAAAATATTCAAATTCAACTTCAAAACAAAACAAAACAAAAAATAATACTTCACCTAATAAGAAGTAGCAATCAGCCAGTGAAGACACAGTATCTAGTCTTCTTACATTTTCACTTCATTTGAAAGAAAAGGCACAAATTCAAACCATAGTTTAGAAAATCCAACAATAATGGAGGGAGAACCTCTGTATATAAGAGTAGCTAACCAGTCAAACTAAGGGTAAGCTTCTATATTCAAGTTGGTAGTAAACTTAGAGTATGTGACTAATTTTACTGTTTCACATTTTAACTACTATATTTTTGATGTCAGAATGTTTTGGGCTGAAAGTAATAAAGTCCTGCTGCAAATTGGCTTAAGCGATATTGAAAATCTTTTATTTACATGACAGGTAGGGTGGGCTCCAGGGTTGGCTGATGCAGTGGCTGGATAATACTGTCTTAGACCCAAATTCTTTCTTTCTCTCCAATATAGATTTTGCTGTGTCAGCTGCATTCTCACCTAAAGTTGATCTCCCCTTCCCCTACCACCACTACCAAATGCTACATTCTTTTTAGTTAACACCCAGCAAAGCATCTCTCCCTGAATCATGGAATATAAGTCTGTTCCTTAAGTTTGATTAGCAGCTTAGGTAGGGGAATGCCTTTAGCCAGTTGATTTAAGAGAAGTCAGGACTCATGTTTAAAGCTGGAGATACAGTCAGTTTTCCCTGAAGCATATAGCCAAACAGAGGAACAAAATCAAAAATTATGTTAAAGTCTGAAAAAGTTGCTGGTAAAATATGTTATTACTAGAATTTGTCTTTTTTTTTTTTTTTTTCTTTTTAAAGATGACCAGTAAGGGTATCTTAACCCTTGATTTGGTGTTGTCAGCACCACACTCTCCCAAATGAGCCATGGGCCAGCCCTACTAGAATTTATCTTGAAGTTATGCTTTTCATAAGTACTGAAAGAATACAAAATATGCTAAAGTTATCATTAGCAGACTTCATACCCTTTGATTTTAGAAAGACCAGTTCTTTCCCAGAATTGACAGAGTCATTTTTGGGGAGAAGGCAAAAGGTCTGTTTGGTCTCCCTAGTTTGATGGCTGTGGATAGAGTACAGAATAATCCTTTCACTTGCCTCCTTCAACTTTAAAGTACATGTAGATTGGCCTTGCAAATTCAATTAATATAAACATTTTTATTTATTTTTTATTTTTTTATTTTTTTATTTTATTTTATTTTTTTTTTTAAAAAAGATGACCGGTAAGGGGATCTTAACCCTTGACTTGGTGCTGTCAGCACCACACTCAGCCAGTGAGCGAACCGGCCATCCATATATGGGATCCGAACCCGTGGCCTTGGTGTTATCAGCACCGCACTCTACCGAGTGAGCCACGGGCCGGCCCAATATAAACATTTTTATTTGAGTTTAAATTGTTTCTCTTTTTATTTGTAATGTCATTAATTCGGTATTGGGATAGAAATCCACAGTTGAAAAAGCAAATCATTTGAGATCCCCTAGTTTCTCTAGGTGAATTTTTACTTGAACAATAAAGCTTGCTCCTCCAAAACTTTAATTAAAACCTTTCATAGGGTTTTGCTCTGTCATGGGGAGCAGTTCACACTTCAATACTTCACCCCTCAGATCGTTACAGTATTTATTCCATCAGACTTCAAACAAAGAAGTTGTGAATATAGATGTGGCAAGGTGTGAACACCATCTATTTCTAGGGCACTTACTATAAATTACCTTCAAAGGCACCCAGAAAAATGTACGGAAAAATATTACTTTTCTGATAGTAAAACTCTTTGGACATGATAAAAATGATGGAGAGTGTGGCCTTAAATTTTTAAAAGCACACATTTGCAAAGACATGGAGCAGAACCATGGGAGAAATAGTTGACTATAATGAATTAAATACAACTTCTCAGAATATTTTAAATGAGGTGTTCCTTAAAGTCTCAGCCTACTGTGAACTGTGTTCTTGTTCCCTCTCATTATTCTCCTAAAAGAGCAGCACAGTCCAGTCATGTGGCTCTGTGCTTGCTTTTCCTCCCATTTAAGAATAACAGCCACATAGACCAGATTGCCAGGGTCATTTCCATTTCAAATACTTGATCCGGTTGCCCAAGAGAGCTTGGGATAATAAAGTACAGATTTTGGAGTCAGGAGACATACATTCAGACAAATCTCAACATTGTCATTCCTTATGAGGAAAGTGCAATTATTCCCACATTAAAAATGATGAACTTGAGGATCAGAGAGGTTAATCTAATTTCCCCAAGATTATACCTAGTAAATGATGGAGCTAAGGTTTGAACCTATGTTTGCCTGGCTACAAACCTGGTGTTCTTTCAAGAGAACTAGATAAGAAGTTTTGTGGCTATAGCTTATTTTGGCAAGAAGAAAAGTTTAATTCATTTAACACCTACTTAATGGGTACTGGTTCCAGGTGTTAGTATATAGCAGCGAGCAAAAGAGAACAAAAGTGTTCGTTTTCATGGAGTTTACATTCTAGTTGGAGGAGAGAGCCAATATATTTTGTCAGGAGGTGATATATTTATGAAGAAAAATTAAGCAAGGTAAAGAGCATAGAGTGGTGGGAGTAAGAGTTGCCATTTCATATAGGGTGGTCTGATAAGTTGACATTTGAGCAAAGATCTCAAAGAAATGAGGGAGTGAGCGAGCTCTGCAGATATTTGGGGTAGAACCTTTTGGAAAGAGGGAATAAAGCTCTGAAGCAAGAGAAGCCTTGGCATGTCCCAGAAACAGTAAGGAAGTCTGTGTAGTCGGAGAACAGTGAGCAAAGGGAAACTAGTAGGAGATGAATTCAGGGTTAGCCAGGGGAAGAGTCATGTAGAACTAGGCTGATCTCAAACCCAGTGATCAGAATGCTTGAGCCGCGAAACGTACTTTTGGAAGACTTTTCATCAGAGTACTGCTTAATGAGTCTAGAATCAGAAACAGAAATATAATGATCTGGAGCATGGATATGAGATATTTCACTTAGACTCTGGGAAAACCCAGTGTAATATTCCTACTTTATAACAAAATACACACCCATGAAGTAACCTAATAGATTATACCCATCAGATACATGATCTTTTTAAATGATGTTAAACAAATACTTCATGCATTTTGCCTGAGTCACATTTTTTAAAGCTTTATTGAGGTATAATATACAAAAAAATTGCACATATTTAATGTATACACTTGGTGCATTTGGACATACATGTACACCCATGATACCACCACCATAATCATGGTACTAAATCTCTATCACCTCCAAAAATTCCCTTGTCTGAGCTACATTTTCTGTCCTGGTTGCCCACTTTCTGGTCATTCATGTATCTCCCCCTCTAGATAATTAGGTTCTCTTTTTGCCTCTTTATATACCTTGATTTTTCGAGAGTCCATAACAAAATGCTCTATATATTATAAGCAATTAGTAAATATTTTTTAAAAGAATAATTACCATTTTAACTGAGAGGCACAGATTCTCTTCTCTCTGCATGTTTATATAGTGTGATGATTTTGAAAATTCAAATATCTTAGTTCTAATTATTTGTCACTAAGTTTGTGGCTTTTACCTGATAAGTTAGCACCTGAGTTTCTACATATGAAATATGAATATAAGATACAAATTTGCTTCTCATGTATTATCTGGAATAACTTTTTTAAAGATAATAAACCCTTGGCTATATTTTAGAAATACTTAAAAGCAATTCTGAAAATTTCTTAGACCCTCTCATTTTTTTTAGTTAAAAGAGGAGGTACTTAAGTTCAATTTTTTTATGCTTATTTTCTTAAATCTGAAATTTACGTTGTAGACCTCTTTTACCAAGTTATTTGACTCATGATATTTCACTGGTGATGTTCTTCATGGTGACTGAATCAAAGAAATCTCTATTTGTTATAGTTTCCTAGGCTTTTAAAAAGTGTTGTATAGAAATTTGGATAAACCATAAGAAAAAAAACCCACCTTATTTTGAATTGTTAAGTAATCCTACATACTCTCTCCAACTTTCACATGAATCACAGTTCCTCAGGAGGTAGCTATGGTTTATCAGGAGATCTGCTCTGCTGCTGAAGTTTTACCGTTTTGAGTAAGTCACCTAACCAAACTAGTTTCTTCATCTGTAAAAGGAGGGCATTATGCTAAATGATCTGATGATCCATTCTATTCCTAATCTAGATCTCCACTCTTTAAGATGGGTAACAGATTATGCTGAGCAAGGAAGGGCAGTTTTTATATTTATGACTTGTGGAAAACATCAACTCGAAAAACTTAGAGACTCATACATATATACCCTAATCCTACAGTGCAGTGTTTATCAAATTTCAGTAATTTACAGACATCCCACCCCTTTTTTAAAAATCCCTTTTTAAAGGAAAATAATTATTGCAGCCTTAACACAATTTGGGCAACACACATAAATATACAGGAAATGCTCAGCTTAGGGACTTCCACAGTTTACGTATACAAGTAGATCCCTAAGCTCCAGCCATCTCCCCACCCTAAAGCCTTTGTTTGAAAACCAAAAACAACAGCAACAACAAATCTTGGAATAATCTGAAAAAGAGATCCTTTCTCCCTTCTTGTACCTCTTGGCCCTTGTTGCGTGGGACTTCAAAACTCAGGCCAGAACTCTACATCAGTGGCTTTTAAACTTTTTTGATACAAACTGCAATTTACAAGAGAACCAATTTTATAAATATATATAAATTTGTGTATATACACTCACACACAACTGAACATACTTAACTAAATGGAAAGTATGCCATTATTTTATCTTCTATTTTTTAAAATTATTTTAACATTTACTTGTACATATGTGTGGGATATCTATTTAGGGTAGATAGCATAGTTTTGTACCTATTAGTCCACTCCTTTTCCTCCCCCCTATTTCGCTCCCATCCTAGCCTCTGGTAACCATTATTCTTCTCTCTACTTCTATGAGAAACACTTTTTGTTTTTAGATTCCACAAATGAGTGAGATTATGTGATATTTGTCTTTCTGTGCCTGACTTACTTCACTTAACATGACTGTTTCCAGTTCTGTCCATGTTGCTGCAAGTGATAGGATATCATTTCTTTTTATAGCTGAATAGTATTCCATTGTGTATATATATATATACCACAGTTTTTTTATCCATTCATCCATTGATGGGAATTTAGGTTGATTCCATCTCTTGATTATTGTGAATAGTGTTGCGATGAACATAGGAGTGCAGGTGTCTTTTCGATGTATTGATTTCATTTCCTCTGTGTATATACCCAGTAGAGGGATAGCTGGGTCATAGGGTGAACTTATGACCTTATGACATAAGAGAACTATTTTTACTTCTCTGAGTAACCTTCATACTGTTTTTATAATGGCTGTACCAATTTACTTTCCCACCAACAGTGTAGGAGGGTTCCCTTTCCTCCACATCCTCAACAGCATTTATTATTCTCTGTCTTGTTGATAATAGCCATTCTAACTGGGGTGAGATGATATTGTGATTTTAATTTGCATTTCCCTGATGATTAGTGATTTAGAGCATATTTTCATGTGCTTGTTGGCCATTTGTATGTCTTCTTTTGAGAAATGGCTGTTCGGGTCCTCTGCCCATTTTTTAATTGGCTTATTTTTTTGGCTGTTGAGTTTTTTGAGTTCCTTATATATTCTGAATATTAGCCCCTTGTCTAATGTGTAGTTTGCAAACACTTTCTCCCATTCTGTAGGTTGTCTCCTCCTCTATTGACAGCATCCCTTGCTGGCCAAAAGCTTTTCAGTTTGGTGTAATCCCATTTGTGCATTTTTCTGTTTCCCATGCCTTTGTGGTCTCAAACAAAAAAGCACTGCCCACTCCCATTTCATGTAGCATTTCCCCTTTGTTTTCTTCTAGTAGTTTCATAGTTTTGGGTCTTAAATTTAGGTCTTTAATCCATTTTGAGTTGATTTTTGTGTATGGTGAGAGAGAGGGGTCTAATTTCAATCTTCTGCATGTGGATATCCAGTTTTCCCAGCACCATTGATTGAAGAGGCTGTCCTTTCCCAAGTGTATATTTTTGGCACCTTTTTGAAAATCAATTGGCTGTAAATGTGTGGTTTTATTTCTGTACTTTCTATTCTGTTCCATTGGTCTTTTTGTCTGTTTTTATGCCAGTACCATGCTGATTTGGTTAATATAGCTTTATAGTTTATTTTGAAGTCAGGAAGTGTGATACCTCCAACTTTGTTCTTTTTGTTCAAGGTTACTTTAGCTATACAGGGTCTTTTGTGGTTCCAAACAAATTTTAACACCATTTTTTCTATTTCTGTTAAGAATGTCATTGGTATTTTGATAGTATTGTGTTGAATGTGTATATTGCTTTGGGTAATATGGACGTTTTGATGATGTTAATTCTTCCAACCCAAGAACATGGGCTTCCTTTCCATTTATTTGTGTCCTCTTAAATTTTTTTCACCAGTGTTTTATAGTTTTCATTGTAAAGGTCTTTCACCTCCTTGGTTAAATTTACTCCTAGATATTTCATTTTTTTGGTAGCTATTGTGAATGAGATTACTTTCTTGGTTTCTTTTTCAGCTATTTCAATATTTGCATATAGGAAGGGTACTGATTTTTGTGAGTTGATTTTGTATCCTGCCACTATACTGAATTCATTTATTAGTTCTAGTAACTTTTTGGTGGAGTCTTAGTGTTCTCTATGCATATGATCATGTCATCTGCAAGCAGGAATGGTTTGACATCCTCCTTTCCAATTTGTATGCTCTTTGTTGCTTTCTCTTAACTTATTACACTGGCTAGAACTTCCAGTATTATGTTGAATAAGACTGGGGAAATTGGGCATACTTGTCTTGTTCCAGATCTTAGAGGAAAAGCCTCTACTTTTTGTCTAGTATCACAATATGATATTAGCTGTAGGTTTGCCATATATGGCCTTTATTTTGTTGTTGTTGTTGTTGTTGTTGTTTTTAATTTTTATTGAATCAAAATTAATTATATGTATTTTGGGGGTTCATTGTTGAGATATGTTGATCAAATCAATATTACTAGCATATGCATTGTTACAAATCATACATATTCTTTATACCCCTTGTCCAATCTCACCCCATACCCCTCATCCTTCCCCCCTCTAATTACCCTAGATTTCTTCTCTCCTTCTGAAAGAATAATGGTTACTCTGTTGATTTGTCACCTAGATGATCTGTCCAGTGCTGAGAGGGGTTATCAGGTCCCTCAATATTATTGTAGAGCAGATGCTTCTTCAGTCACTCTGGAATGGGCTTTGTGGAAAGAGACATCCTCTTCTTTTCTTTATCTCTCTGGTGACTCTCCTTGTGTTAATGCACTCCAGTGGCTGGTGGACCATGTGTGTGGTGGTTGTGGCATCTAGCTGCTTTTGCAGCAGCCATGGTTCTTGTGGTGACTGTGTTGGGCCACCCACATAGAGGTGACGTTTTTGGCATGCTCCCGCACTGGCAGTGTGCCTGGCTGTGGGGGAGTCTGGTCCCCGGCTCTATCCCTCAGGTCCCTGGGCGGGCCCTGAGGCGCTGGCATGGTGTGCCTGGTTGAGGGGAGGGTGGTCCAGTCCCTAGCTCCATGCCTCACATCCCCAGGTGGACTGAGGCACTGGTGGTGTGTCTGAGCCAGAACTAATTTTTTTGTCCTTTGCTTACTTCTAAAGTGCGGGAACTTTCTGTTGGGACCAGTACTTGAGCTCTGTGGTTGACCTAAATTACTGCTTTGCTGCTGATTCCCTAGGGAAGGCTTTTTGTGCAGCACAGGTTATAATGGTTAACTTCATAGGTACTTCTGGCTCTCCAGAGACTCAATGCAGCTGGGTTGTGTAGTAACTCTGATCTGGGCCTGAGTCTTTTCATCAAACTGCACCCATGCGATTCTATATTCCTGACCAGTCTCCTCTGAGTGGTCCTATACTGACTGGGGTGCAGATCAACTGTCCGTGCTGTGCCCCAGTGTTCCCCCGGTGGGCTAGTCTCTCCCAATGCCGTTGCTGAAAACACTTCCCATGGGACAGGCCATACACCAGCCCCTTGTGATGACTCACCGGCCTCTCAGTGGCTCCTTTTCTTCATTTGCTGTGGCTCCTTGCTCCTATGTGGGTCCATGGGAACCCTAGTAGTGGTCTTGCTGGCCTGGGGACCACCAAGGCCCTCTTCTCCCCTACTGCCTCCAAGCAGTGCCATCCAAAGGGCAGAGCTGCAGCTTTCGCTGGCTCCTGCTCTGTGTGTTCAGCAGCTCCAGCTTTAAAGTGGCCGTGGCACAAAATGGTCAGAGTCGTTTTTTCTTTCTCTCATCGTGGCTTCTCCCACCTTCATGCACTCCATAGGTCTCTCCTCCTCTTGCCCTGAGCTCTAGTGTTCCCAGCTTGGCTGTTGTTGCTTTTTTATATAGTTGTAAATTGGTTGATTTCTGGGAGAGTGATGCTGGGGACTGTCTATTCCACCATCTTGACTGGAACTCATTCATTTTGTTTTTTAATGCTTCTTATGGTGTACTGAATTTTGCGACTAAATCTAGCCTCTGTTTATAGCACTCTTACTATAGAAAAGTACAAACCTCCAAACAGCCAACATAATATTAAATGTTTAGAAAACTGCTTATTTATAAATTGAAGAACGTCTGTTTATGGACCTGTACGTTTGTTTTGTAATCATAATAGAACCTCACTGATTCAGATCAATTTGGCAGGAGCAATTTGACTTTGTAGTACTTTTAAATGAGTCTTATCATATTTAATATTTGTAGGCCCAAATTAGTCTATCAAAATCTTGGTCTGGAGGCTCTTAAGAGTCCTGCTAAATAAATACATATTTTGCCTGCGATCTTCTTTGCCATTTTGATTTTCAAAAATGTTGAAGAAAGGATTTCTAAGATAAATGTCAATCCAGACTTGCTGAATTATCATTAATTCAAAATTCATTTAAATATTAATTGAAGCATATTAACTTTAATTTTTAATATGAATAAAGCATAACTACCACCTTATCTAAAAATAATGTAGATAGTTTTATTACTATAGTAGCTGCAATTTAAAATGATTAATATGTAGTAAACACTAAACTGAATGCTTTTATGTGCATTATCCTATTTAATCTTTACCTTATGACGTACCCATTTTAGAGCTACAGGAACGGGGGATTAAGAGAATAAGTAACCCATCTAGTAATTTTCAGTACTAGGATTTCAACCCAGGTCCCTCTGATTCTAGAGGCTGCTATGATTAAGTAAAGCTAGAAAGACTCTAAATAAATTTCAGAAATATAACACAATAGCCATAGTACCCAAGTGTCAGAGCTATTAGATTTGGGGGTTGGACAGTATGGATCTTAATTTAAGATATAGTAAAACTTTTGAAGACATTTGTGGTTTGACTCAGTCCAAGTTATGTAGGGGAAGGAATTTTAACTCTTTATACCCATTTCATTTATTTCTGTGAATAGCTTCAC
Source organism: Cynocephalus volans (assembly GCF_027409185.1). Lineage (NCBI taxonomy): Eukaryota > Metazoa > Chordata > Mammalia > Dermoptera > Cynocephalidae > Cynocephalus > Cynocephalus volans. Next base: position 130,337,203 of record NC_084467.1, read on the forward strand.
AGAAATGTATACATATATTTTGGCAGCTGGCCAGCACAGGAATCAGAACCAGCGACCTTGGGGTTGGTTATAAGGCTGCAATGCACTCTAACCAATTGCACTAACCAGCCAGCTCCATTGTAAAATATTTGATTTGTGGCTGGCCTGTGACTTACTCGGGAGAGTGTGGTGCTGATAATACCAGGGCCACGAGTTTGGATCCCATATAGGGATGGCCGGTTAGCTTACTGGGTGAGCATGGTGCTGACAACACCAAGTCAAAGGTTAAAATCCCCCTACTGGTCATCTTTTAAAATAAATAAATAAATAAATAATAAAATATTTGATTTGATTTTTTTAAATCTTTTTAGAGACTATTTTCACTAACTTCATAGTTATTCACTATAGTTCCTCGCTTATAAGACACACAGTTGATTTAATAACTTTTTAGAAATGTGAATACTCCCTGATGTCTGCATCCAGCCTAGCAACGAGCAAGCTGTGGCCAGAAGCCCCCTGGGCTCCCCTGCTGGAATAAGGGGGGTGCCATAGGCCTCGACCATGCCCTACCTCCTTCCTCCTTCATCCTCCTCCCACCCTATCCCCTTCCCCCTTCTCCACTTCCCTTCCCGCCCAACTGCTCTACAACATCTTAGGATGTAAAAATAATAGTAATAAATAAATAAATTTAGCAAAAAATAAAATAAAAAGAAATGTAAATACTACATTAACGGTACGCTAAGCTTTTCTTACTAGCTCACAGTATAGCACATAATTATCCATGTAATTAATACTCAGTTTTCTTTAGTATCATAATCAGAGTTTGATTCTAAGCTTTCCTCTCATTCAGAGACTGAAGAATCCTCTGAACTATGTTTGGCTGTCAGCAATTATCCACAATATCACAGTAACACACTACTTTATATAATGCATGACTGTGGTTTTTTTTGGCGGGGGGAGAAGGTTGTGTGTGTTTTTTCTTTTTTTAACTTTTTAGAACCATTGTAAATTGAGTATATAATTTTGAGACATAGGCAAATTGAGTATATAATTTTGAGACATAGGCAAATTGAGTATATAATTTTGAGACATAGCAAAATCCTATTTGGTTAAATGTTAAATCCTATTTGGTTTTAAATGAATTATATATCATTTGGAGTAAAATCTCTTCCCTTGAAAGTTAACCAAAAACTCTCAAATCCTGAGCAATTGTCATTTTCTGACATAAGAATCTGTCACATTGGACTCTCTTGGCTTTGAAAAGTTTTAAGAAATGTGGCTAAAATTCCCATGTAGGGGCAGTAACAATTGATTACAACTTCTCTGCCTGGTAGCTGGCAAGTTTTTTTGACATCAGCTCTAGATTATTTCCAATTTTTATTAGATATTAAACTATGAAAAGTATGCATTTTAGAATCAAGGAAATATAATACTAAATATAAAGTTAATTTTTTGGACCCTGACCTACTTTCCTTCAAGGTTTTTTCATGCAACATGAGCTATATTTTACAGATTTTGTTTTGAAACTTACAAAATTTCAAAATATCACCCAGTGAAAATGAGAAACAAACATTAGCTGTTTTAGAAAAATAACAATATCAAGAATTTGATTAACCCCAATGTAGGAATTAAATAGGTCTGTTTTTTGCAGAGAAAATCATTTACAAATGTATTTCATAAATTTTTATTAATGTTGTCATAAACGTGGCCCAAAACAGTCTGACTACTTCTAGGATGAAAAAGACTTGAGATTAATACCATTCATCCTTCAAGAGACTTTAAGGAAGTTTATGAGTTCTAGAATTTTTAGAAAGGGAGTTCTTTGAGGGTGTAGCTCTCTCTTTTGGTAATTGCAGGTTTCCCTGTCTCTTGACTTTTGAACACTTTAGGGCAGAAGTGAGCTTCTATTAATATTGCCCTCTTCTCTCCTTCCCCTCTTATTCCTGTAGGTGTACCAACATTCGACAAGGAGAGACTGGAATGGATGTAACAAGCCGCTGCACCCTTGGAGACCCCAATAAACTGCCAGAAGGGGTTCCCCAACCTGCCCGCATGCCCTACATCTCAGACAAGCACCCTCGACAAACCTTGGAAGTGATTAACCTTCTGAGAAAGCACCGGGAGCTATGCGATGTGGTGTTAGTTGTGGGCGCTAAGAAGATATATGCCCATAGAGTCATTTTGTCAGCCTGTAGTCCCTATTTCCGAGCTATGTTTACAGGAGAATTGGCAGAGAGCCGTCAGACAGAAGTAGTGATCCGAGACATCGATGAGAGGGCTATGGAGCTACTGATTGACTTTGCATATACCTCCCAGATAACTGTAGAAGAGGGCAACGTTCAGACCCTTTTGCCAGCTGCTTGCCTCCTCCAGCTGGCAGAAATACAGGAAGCCTGCTGTGAGTTCTTAAAGAGACAATTAGATCCTTCTAACTGCCTGGGCATTCGGGCTTTTGCTGACACACATTCATGTCGTGAATTGCTAAGGATAGCAGACAAGTTCACTCAACATAACTTTCAAGAGGTGAGTTGTACTTTCTGGTTTGAATGTATTTATAACCTATTTGTCAGGAGAGCAGTATGAGTTCACATTCTGCTACCACACACCTTTCTGGGTATTTACTGCTGATTCTAACTCATAATATCAAAGAAATAAGTTGTTAAGAAATTCTAAGCCTGGTTTTTATTTCAGAGGCTAATTTTGTGTTCTACCAGCAAAGTTAAGGTTTAGGGATTGATTCTCCCTAGCCATATATTTATAAAAGGCTAATTTATAAGCCAAAGTACAGTTCATTAATTCATGAAAGGATCTGTGTGATAGAATACCTGGTATCAGTCATTTGCATAAGGCATTTCCGTCCTGATTATATGGACTGTTCAGCAGAATAAATTATAATTAGAAGTTATTTGGTGAACTAATAAGTAGAAAAAAATGAACTTAGGTGTTATCCAAAAAATTTTCATTAAACCTATTATTTTTCAATTATTTACTCATTTAACAAATATTTGTGGGTTTTTTGTGTTTTTTTTTTAAATTTTATTTTATCGATATACAATGTGGTTGATTATTGTGGCCCATTACCGAAACCTCCCTCCCTCCTCTCTCTCCCCTCTCCCACCCAACAATGTCCTTTCTGTTTACTTGTCATATCAACTTCAAGGAATTGTAGTTGTTATGTCTTCTTCCCCACCCCACCCCCGGGTTTTTTTGGGTGTGTGTGTGTGTGTGTGTGTCTGTGTGTGTGTGTGAATTTATTTATTTATTTTTAGCTCCCACCAATAAGTGAGAAAATGTAGTATTTCTCTTTCTGTGCCTGACTTGTTTCACTTAATATAATTCTCTCAAGGTCCATCCATGTTGTTGCAAATGGCAGTATTTCATTCTTTTTTATAGCTGAGTAGTATTCCATTGTGTAGATATACCACATTTTCCGTATCCACTCATCCAATGATGGACATTTGGGCTGGTTCCAACTCTTGGCGATTGTAAAGAGTACTGCGATGAACATTGGGGAACAGGTATATATACCTTAGACTTGATGATTTCCATTCCTCTGGGTATATTCCCAGCAGTGGGATAGCTGGGTCGTATGGTAGATCTATCTGCAATTGTTTGAGGAACCTCCATACCATTTTCCATAGAGGCTGCACCATTTTGCAGTCCCACCAACAATGTATGAGAGTTCCTTTTACTCCGCAACCTCTCCAGCATTTATCGTTCAGAGTCTTTTGGATTTTAGCCATCCTAACTGGGGTGAGATGGTATCTCAGTGTGGTTTTGATTTGCATTTCCCGGATGCTGAATGATGTTGAGCATTTTTTCATATGTCTGTTGGCCATTTGGATATCTTCCTTAGAGAAATGCCTACTTAGCTCTTTTGCCCATTTTTTCATTGGGTTGCTTGTTTTTTTCTTGTCAAGTTGTTTGAGTTCCTTATATATTCTGGATATTAATCCTTTGTCAGATGTATATTTTGCAAATATTTTCTCCCACTCTGTTGGTTGTCTTTTAACTCTGTTAATTGTTTCTTTTGCTGTGCAGAAGCACTTTAGTTTGATATAATCCGATTTGTTTATTTTTGCTTTGGTTGCCCGTGCTTTGGGGGTTGTATTCATGAAGTCTGTGCCCAGTCCTATTTCCTGAAGTGTTTCTCCTATGTTTTCTTTAAGAAGTTTTATTATTTCAGGGTGTATATTTAATTCTTTAATCCATTTTGAGTTGACTTTAGTGTATGGTGAAAAGTATGGGTCTAGTTTCATTCTCCTGCATATGGATATCCAGTTATCCCAGCACCATTTGCTGAAGAGGCAGTCCCTTCCCCAGTGAATAGGCTTGGTGCCTTTGTCAAAGATCAGATAGCTGTAGGTGTGTGGGTTGATTTCTGGATTCTCTATTCTATTCCATTGATCAGTGAATCTGTTTTTATGCCAGTACCATACTGTTTTGGTTATTATAGCTTTGTAGTATAGTTTAAAATGAGGTAGTATTTTGCCTCCAGGTTTACTTTCTTTGCTCAGCATTGCTTTGGCTATCCGTGGTCTTTTGTTATTCCATATAAATGTCTGGATACTTCTTTCCATTTCTGAGAAAAATGTCATTGGAATTTTGATGGGGATTGCATTGAATTTGTATATCACTTTGGGTAGTATGGACATTTTCACTATGTTGATTCTTCCAATCCAAGAACCCAAGATTCTGCTATCTTCTTGTATCCTCTCTAATTTCTCTCAGCAGTGGTTTGTAGTTCTCATTATAGAGATTTTTCACATCCTTGGTTAACTCTATTCCTAAGTTTTTTTTTTTTTTGGTGGCTATTGTGAATGGGCCAGCTTTCTTGATTTCTCTTTCTGCATGTTCACTATTGGAGAAAAGAAATGCTACTGATTTTTGTGTGTTGATTTTGTATCCTGCTACTGTGCTGAAATCTTTTATCAACTCCAAGAGTTTTTTTGTAGAGGCTTTAGGCTGTTCAATATATGGGATCATGTCATCTGCAAACAGGGACAGTTTGACTTCATCTTTTCCAATCTGGATGACCTTTATTTCCTTCTCTTCTCTGATTGCTCTGGCTAGTACTTCTAAAACTATGTTGAATAGGAGTGGTGAGAGTGGGCATCCTTGTCTAGTTCCAGTTCTTAAAGGAAAAGCTTTCAGCTTTTCCCCATTCAGGATGATATTGGCAGTCGGTTTATCATATATGGCTTTAATTATGTTGAGATAGTTTCCGTCTATACCTAACTTATAGAGGGTCTTTGTCATGAATGAGTGTTGAATTTTATCAAATGCTTTTTCAGCATCTATAGAGATGATCATATGGTCCTTGTGTTTGACTTTATTAATATGGTGTATCACATTTATTGATTTGCATATGTTGAACCAACCTTGCATCCCTGGAATGAATCCCACTTGATCGTGGTGAATAATTTTATGTATGTGTTGCTGTATTGTGTTTGCTAGTATTTTATGGAGGATTTTTGCATCTATATTCATCAAGGATATCGGCCTGTAGTTTTCTTTTTTGGTTATATCTTTACCTGGTTTTGGTATCAGGATGATGTTGGCTTCATAGAATGCGTTTGGGAGGTTTGCGTCTGTTTCAATCTTTTGGAATAGTTTGTAAAGAATTGGTGTCAATTCCTCTTTGAATGTTTGGTAAAATTCTGCTGTGAATCCATCCGGTCCTGGGCTTTTCTTTGTTGGGAGCCTTCTGATAACAGCTTCAATCTCCTTTATTGTTATTGGTCTGTTCAGATTTTCTACGTCTTCATGGCTTAGTTTTGGGAGCTTGTGTGTGTCCAGAAATTTATCCATTTCCTCCAGATTTATCCATTTCCTCCAGATTTTCAAATTTTCAAATTTCCTCCAGTGGCGTATAGTTGTTTATAGTAGTCTCGAATGATTCCTTGTATTTCAGATGAATCAGTTGTAATATCACCTTTTTCATTTCTAATTTGTGTTATTTGAATCTTCTCTCTTATTTTTTTTTTTTTTTTGTTAGCCATGCTAATGGTTTTTCAATTTTATTTATCTTTTCAAAAAACCAACTTTTTGATTCATTGATCTTTTGTATTGTTTTTTGGGTTTCAATTTCATTAAGTTCTGCTCTGATCTTACTGATTCCTTTCCATCTGCTAACTTTTGGTTTGGATTGTTCTTGTTTTTCTAGTTCTTTAAGGTGAAGTGTTAGGTTGTTCACTTGCCATCTTTCCATTCTTCTGAGGTGAGCATTTAATGCAATAAATTTCCCCCTTAATACTGCTTTTGCAGTATCCCACAGGTTTTGGTATGATGTATCATTATTTTCATTAGTTTCAATAAATTTTTTGATTTCCTGCTGATTTCTTCTTGGACCTATATGTCATTAAGTAGAATGCTGTTTAATTTCCATGTGTTTGTATAGTTTCCAGGATTTCGTTTGTTATTGATTTCTAATATTAATCCATTGTGGTCTGAGAAGATACATGGGATAATTCCAATTTTTTTGAATTTATTGAGACTTGATTTGTGACCTAATGTGTGATCTATCCTGGAGAATGAACCATGTGCTGATGAGAAGAATGAATATTCTGAGGTTGTTGGGTGGAATGTTCTGTAGATATCTGCCAAGTCCAATTGGTCTAGAGTCTTGTTTAGATCTTGTGTTTCTCTACTGATTCTTTGCCTAGATGATCTGTCTAATATTGACAGTGGGGTGTTCAGGTCCCCTGCTATTATGGTATTAGTGTCTATTTCCTTCTTTAGGTCTAATAGAGTTTATTTTATAAATCTGGCTGCTCCAACATTGGGTGCGTACATATTTATGATTGTTATGTCTTCTGATGGATCAGTCCTTTTATCATTAAGTAGTGTCCCTCATTGTCTCTTTTTATGGTTTTTAGTTTAAAGTCTGTTTTGTCAGATATAAGAATAGCTACTCCAGATCATTTTTCTTTTCTGTTTGCATGGTAAATCTTTTTCCATCCTTTCAGTCTTAGTCTATGTGAGTCTTTATGGGTGAGGTGGGTCTCTTGAAGGCAGCATATAGTTGGGTCCTCCTTTTTAATCCAGTCAGCCAGTCTATGTCTTTTGATTGGGGAATTTAAGCCTTTTACATTAAGAGTTGTTATTGAAAAGTGTTGATTTAGTCCTAGCATTTTATTGATTGTTGTTGGGTTGTCTTAGGTGTCTTTTGTTCCTTGCCTTCTGATTTACTGATTGTTTTCTGTGTTTGTTGGTTCCTTAGGTTGTAGATAGCCTTTTTGTTTGTTTGTTTCCTCTTCATGAATGCCATTTTTATTATACTAGTGGGTTTTGATTTTTCTTGGGTTTTTATGGCAGTGGTAGTTATTTTTCAGGACCCAAACCCAGTACTCCCTTGAGAATTTCTTGTAAGGGTGGTCGTGTGGTGGTGAACTCCTGCAGTTTTTATTTGTCTGAGAAATATTCTATTTGCCCTTCATTTCAGAAGGATAGCCTTGCAGTTTAGAGTATTCTTGGTTGGCAATCTCTGTCTTTTAGTATTTTGAATATATCATCCCATTCCTTTCTGGCTTTTAGGGTTTGTGATGAAAAGTCTGATGTTAATCTGATTGGGGCTCCCTTGTAGGTGATTTGACACTTCTCCCTTGCAGCTTTTAAGATTCTCTCTTTGTCTTTGAGTTTTGCCAATTTGACTATAACATGTCTTGGAGAAGACCTTTTGGGTTGAATACATTTGGAGATCGTTGAGCTTCCTGGATCTGAAGATCTGTGATTTTTCCTATACCTGGGAAGTTTTCTGCCACTATTTTGTTGAATATGTTTTCAGTGCAATCTCCTTTTTACTCCCCTTCTGGAATACCCATGACTCAGATATTTGAGTGCTTAAGGTTGTCTGATATCTCTCTCAGATTTTCTTCAATGCCTTTGACTCTTTTTTCCTTTTTTTGTGTCTGCTTGTGTTATTTCAAACAGCCCATCTTCAAGTTCAGAGGTTTTCTCTTCAACTTCCACAAGCCTGCTGGTTCAACTCTCCATTTTGTTTTTTATTTCGCTGAATAACCTCTTCAGTTTGGCAAGTTCTGCTACATTTTTTTTCAGGGCAATAATTTCCTTGTACATTTTCTCTTTCAGGTCCTGTATACTTTTCCTCGTTTCATCATGATGTCTAGCTGAGTTTTCTTGTATCTTATTCAGTTTCCTTAGAATTATCACTCGAAATTCCTTGTCAGTCATTTCAAGGGCTTCTTGTTCTATAGGATCTAGAGCTTGAGATTTATTATTCTTTGGTGGTGTACTTTCTTGATTTTTCGTATTTCTGGTATCTTTTCTTTGATGTTTATTCATTGTGGCAGGGGGTTTCACAGTCCACAGGTTTGACACTATTGACTGACTAAGATGTTGCTGTGGTTGCCAATTTGGTGTGGCTACCTCAGTGACTGCTCAGTTGGCCACTAGTGCCTTGCATGTGTGGTGGCCTCGGGTCTTGAGCTTCTCCAGGGAGCCACCTCTCTGTTCAGCTTGGACTCTGCCCAGCTGCTGGATCACAGGGTAGTACTGCAGGATGTGTGGTCTCTGCTGAGCTTCCACCTCCCATACTGGACTTCTCCCTGTTCCGTGCGCTCTGGCCCGGGCTGCTGGTATGTGCTGAGGCACTGCAGAGTGTTTGGTCTCTGCAGAGCTTCCCCTTCCCCTGCAGGATGTCTCCCTGCTCTGTGCGTGCTAGGCCGGGCTTGGGATGGAGCCAGGTGGCGGCGGTGAAGCCTACCTGCTGCTGGATCGTGTGGCGGTGGCCCCCCCACTGAGTGTGTGGACTCTACGGAGCTTCTATTTCCCTTGCTGGACGTCTCTGTGCTCTGTACGCATTGGGCTGGGCTTCTGGATCACGTGGCAGCAGTGTGTTCCCCTGGAGTTCCCGCCTCCCCTGCCAGACATCTCCCTGCTCCGAGTGCACTAGGCCGGGTTGGGAATGGAGCCAGGTCCCTGCGGTGAAGCCTACCTGGTGGATCATGCAGTGGCGGCCCCACATGGTGTGTGGTTTCTGCGGAGCCTCTGCCTCCCCTGCCGGACGTCTCCCCACTCTGTGCGCACTGGGCTGGGCTGGGAATGGATCCAGGTGGCAGCGGTAAAGCCTATCTGCCGGATAGTGTGACAGCGGCCCCACAGGGCCTGTGGTCTCTGCGGAGCTTCTGCCTACCCCACTGGACATCTCCCCATTCCATATGCACTTGATGTTATGTTTTTATATTTTAAATCGGTTGATTTGTGGGAGAGAGTGACGCCAGGGACTGTCTATTCCGCCATCTTGACCAGAAGTCTATCTCCTCATTTAACAAATATTTGTAAAGCTACTATGTTTTAGACACTATGCTTAGGAATGTAGGCTACCATAGTGAATAAGAAACCTAGAGTATCTGTACTCATGGAGTTTATAATCTAGCAGGGAAGATAGCCATTGAATGCATAATTATATAAATAATTATAGTTAGTGGGTGCTACAAAGAAGCAGTCATGGATGATTTAAGAGTGTATTACAGAGTGATTCAACTTTGGTTCTGGAACAGCTCATGCAAAATCCTGAAACTTTAATAAGTAACTGTTTTGAAGTATTAATAAAAAACCCAACGAGATCCAGAGAGCAAGGGGGAGGATGTTACATAATGTTTTCACAGAAAGAAGGGGGCCAGATCACACTGAAGTTGATAAACCATGTTAAGAATTTTACATTTAATCTTAAGAGCAATAGGAAACCATTAAAAGATTTTAAGCAAAAGAAAGACATGGTCCATTTTAGATTTTAATATCACCCTCTGACCACCACCAGGATAACTTCCAATGGATTAAAGATTTAAACATACAAAATGAAACCATGAAAATATTAGAAAATGACATGGAGCAATTCTTTTATCTGATCTGTTTTGGTTTTTTTTATATTCTAAGATACTGTTGCAGAGCAGTTGGGGTGGAGGGAGAGAGGAGGTAGGAAGGGGATAGGGTGGGAGGACAAGGAAGTAGGGAGGGGACATGATCAAGGCCCATGGCACCCCCTTCATTCTGGCAGTGGAGCCCAGCAGGCTGCTGGCGGTGGCTTGATCATGGCTGGGCTGGATGTGGATGTCAGGGGGACATGGCTGAGGCTCTTGGCAACCCCCACCCCAGCTCTGGAGCCCAGGGTGCTTCTGGTGATGACTTGGTGGTCCTCACTGGGCTCGATGCATCAGGGAGGTGCAGCTGAGGCCCTTGGCTCCCCACCTCCCTGTCTCAGGGCCCAGGGCACTTCCAATGGTGGCTCAGTAGTTGTCACTGGGCTGGATGCAGATGTCAGGGGGATGTTGCTGAGGCCCTCAGCCTCTCTCCACTGTGGCTTGGGAGCCCAGGGACACTTCCAGTCCTTCGAGGTTTTATAGGTGTTCTTTGGTGGTGTTAGACCTTTACTGGTTAATATCAAAATTTTGTCTCTGATCTGTGAGTGTTTTGCTTTTGCTTTCAGTTCTGTGTTGGATTATTAGCTACCCCCACCACTTAAACTCTGAACTGGAACTAATTTGTTGTCCTTGGCTTACTTCTAAAATGGGTGAACTTCCTATTGGGACCAGCACTTGAGCCCTGTGGTTGAGCTAAATTGCTGCTTTGCTGCTGATTCTCTGGGGAAGGATTTTTGTGCATCTCAGGTTTTAATTGTTGACCTTGTAAGCACTTCCAGGTCTTGTGAGGTCTGGTACACCTGGGTTGTGTGGAAACTCTGGTCTGGACCAGAGTTTATTCAGCAAACTGCACCCCCTGCAGTTCTGTACTCCTAACCAGTCTACACAGAGTGGGCCTGTGTTGATTGGAGGGCAGATCAGCTGTCCATGCTGTACCCCAATGTTCCCCTGGTAGGGCCATGTGCGGTCCCTTGCAATGATTCACTGGCCTCTGAGTGACTTCTTTTTTCAGTTATCTATGGCTTCTCACTACTGTGTGGGTCCACAGGAATCCTGTTAGTAGTCTTAGTGGCCTGAGGGCCACCGAGGCCCTCTTCTCCCCTGCAGCCTCCAAGCAACTTCATATGAAGGGCACAGCTGCAGCTTTTGCCAGCTCTTGCTCCGTGTGCTCACCATGGCCAGGGCTTGAAATTGTTGGTGTGGTCCTTTTTTTCTCTCATCACAGCTTCTCCTGCCTTCATGAACTCTGTAGATCTCTACTCTTTTTCCCCTGAGTTTAGCGGCCCCAGCTTGTCAGTCGTTGCTCTTTAATAGTTATAAATTGGTTGATTATGTGCAGCAATTCTTATACAATCTTGACGTGAGAAGGACTTTCTGATTGACTAATCCAGAAGGTATAGAAGATGAAATTGATAGATCTGACTACATACAAATGAAAATTTTGGGCATAGCAAACCAAAACAATAACAAACTGGGGGGAAATATTTGCAACTCATATCACAGACAAAAGATTAATCTCCTTAATCTATCAAGAGCTCCTATTAGTCAATAACCTAGACCAACGACCTAACAGAAAAATGGACAGTAAACAAGAAATTCAGATACCCTTAAACATATGAAAATATGCTCGTTCAAAATAGCTAAAACACAAATTAAAACTACACCAAAGTACTATTTTTGAACTGTCAGATTACAAATATCCAGAAGTTTGTATAACTTGTTGGCAAGGCCATGGGGAAATAGATACATTGCCAGTATAAGTATAAATTGGTACAACACTTTTGAAAGGACATTTGGCTATATCAAAACTGCATGCTCATTGCACACACTTTTGACTCAGCAATCCCATTTCTACTACAGACATACTGGAGAGTAGAACAGTTTAAGGAGGTTAGCATGGTTTCTGTTTTAGATGTGTTCAGTTTGAGACACCAAGTAGAGTTATTGAACAGGCAACTGTTTATATGAATCTGTTCCTAGAAGAGAGATTAGGCTGATATTAAAATTTAGGTATTGTCAACATAGCGATTAAATCATGGCCCAGAAGCCATAAAGGAAAAGATTGATAAATTTGATTGCATAAAAATATAAAACTTTTTTATAACAAAAAATAGCACCATAAGCAAGGTCAACAAGTCAATGCCAATGAGATCATCTAGGAGAGAAAGAAAAGAAAAGAGCCCTAAAATTTTTCTGGTATTGATGGATGGTTAGTGAAGGAGCAACTGGCAAAGATAACAGGGAGTAACTGGAGAAGAGAGAAGAAAACACGAAGCGTGTGGTCATGAAAAAGCAAAGGAAGGGATTGTTTTAAAAAGGAGGGAGGTTGTGTGTGCACATGTGTATATTAGAATAACCAGGAAGTTTCTGAAAAATAGTATAAAGGCCATAGGCCTTAAGAAATTTTAAAACATTACAAATGTTTTGGTCCTAGAAAAGGAACAGAGTTTAGAAGTAGATATTTCAAGTCAGTGGAAGAAAGTGGAATTGTTTCATAAATATTATTAGGAACACTGGCAATTTGGGGAAGAAAATAAACTCCTTAAACTGATGAAATTCCCAATGGGTAAATAATTTAAATCTAAAAAAGAAAATTTTTAAAGTTCTAGAAGATAGCATTAATTGGCTGGGGGTTAAGATCTAAGTAGTATACAACCTAGAAACTATGAAGAAAGAGATTGATAAATTTGGTTACATAAAAGTTGAAATATTTTTTCTTTATAATAATGAAAATGCAACATAAACTGAAAAATCAATGTCAAAGTCAGGAAACATATTTGGAGCATGTGAGAATACTTCAAAAAGTTTGTGGAAAAGGGGAATGAAAAAGTTCATGAAAAGATTCGTTTATTATCTTTTAATTCCCTTTTCCACAAACTTTTTGAAGTGCCGTGATATGCTCCAAACAGGTTTTCTGCATGTATGATTCTAAGTCACCAAATTCTTCTCCGCAGGAATTGAACCATTCCAACTAGCAATATATGAGGATCACTATATCCCCTCAGCCTTACCAACAGAATGTATTGTCAACCTTTTGAATTTTTGGTAATCTAATAGATGAGAATAGAATCTGTGTAGTTTTAATTTGCATTAAAATAAGTTGAACATTTTTCATATATTTAAGAGCCGTCCTTATAATTCTTGTGAATTGTGTTTTGTATCTTTTGTCCATTTTTCTATTAGTTTTGCTCTTTTGTTCCCCTCAATTTTTGAAAGTTCTGTATATATTAACAGTAGTCTTTTTATCTGTAATACATGTTACAAATATTTTTTTCCAGTTTGCATTTGTTTTCCAACTTTGCTTATTGTATTTTTGGTCATGCGAATGTTTTTTGGTTTTTTTCAATGTTGTCAAATGAATCAATCTTTTCTTTTATTGCATCCAATTTTGAGGCAGAGTTTGGAAAGCCTCCCCTAAACCCAGGTTACAGAGAAATTCACACTTTTTTTTCTAGCAAGTGTATGGTCTTTCTGAATTTATCTTTGTGTATGGTATGAAATATGGACCTAATTTTATCTTTTTCTAGATGGCCATCTAGTTCCAATACCATTTATTTAAAGTCTTTCTTTACCCCAATGATTTGATATAGGATTATATACTAAATTTCCATATTTATCTGGTTTTGCGCCTTCCATTCTAGGCTGTGCACCAGTATCACACTGTTTTCTGTAATAGTCTAATTATTAAGGCTTTGTAATGTATTTTAATATGTGGTAGGGATAGTAACACCTGTTCCCCATATAACTCTTTGTTTCTTTTTCAGTGTTTTCCTAGCTTTCTTGCATGCTTATTTTTCCAGATGATTTTGGGGGGGAGTAGGGGATGGGCAGCTGGCCATTATGGGGATCCAAACCTTTGACCTTGGCATTATCAGCACTGCACTCTAAGTGAGCTAACTAGCTAACCCCAGATAAACTTTAGTATGACCTTATCCAGCTCCAAGAAAAAAAAACTTATTGGCATATTTATTGAGATCATATTAACTTATAAGTTAAATTAAGAAGAACAGTCATTTTTATGATGTTGAGTTGTGCTATCCAAGAACAAGATTTCATTTCTTCAATTTTATTTTTGTTTGTATCTCTCGGGAATGTTTTATAGTTTTCTTCATTTAGGTATTATACATTTCTTTTTAAGTTTATTTTTAAGTATTTTGTTGTTGTTGTTGCTATTGTAAATAGGTTTTTCTCCTCCATTATATCATCTAACTGGTTTTCATTAATGTATAAGAAAGCTACCTTATTGAATTTTTTTATTCTTTGAATTACTTTTACCATTGATTCCTTAGAATTTTCTTGGCAAGTTGTGACTTTGAGCTTTATAAAGTGTTCTCCTTTGTCAGATTTAATTCTTTTGTTGTCTGAATTCTACTTTGTCTAATATCTGGATTTCAACCCGTTTTCTTATTGTTTCCATTTTGCCAAATGTATCTTTGTCCATCCCTTTACTTTTAGCCCTTTTGGATTATGATGTTTTAAGTATTTTTCTTGAATTAGCATAGAATTAGGTTTTGCATTATGAGCCAATTTGAAAATCTTTTTTTTAGTAAATTTAAGCCCATTTGCACTTATTGCTATGAGTGATATGTGTGTTCTCAACTCTGTTGTATTACATTTTTATCAGTAGTATCTAATTTAGTTATGTTTACTGTATTTTTTTTCTCTATGTGGTATCTTTGCTTTTTACTTTAATTTCTTTTGGTATATAGGAAAGCTTGTATTTTTGTTCCAGTGGTTACTTTTGTAAACTAGAAAAAGAAGAACAAATTAAACCCAAAGTAAGCAGAAGGAAGAAAAGAATAAAAGTTAAAGCAAAAATGATTGTCTCTTTCAAGAAAATCGATGAGCTTCAGCTATACTGTTCAAGAAATAAAGGATGGAAGACACATTATCAGTATGTGTCTTCTATGAAAGAGAAGATATCACTACAAACCCTTCATACATTAAAAAGATTATAAGAGAACATTATGAACAACCTTTTGCCAATAAATTCAACAACTGAGATAAAATGGACAAATTCTTTGAAAAGTACAAAAGTGACTCAAGAAGAAACAGAAAACCAGAATAACCCTATTTCCATGAAAAAAAAATGAATTCATACTTTAAAAACCTTCCCACAAAGAAATTCCAGTCCCAGATGGTGAATTTTCTCAAACATTTAAGGAAGAAGTAATACTAAAAGTATTACTACACAAAGTCTTTCAGAAAAAGGAGGAAAAAATCGCAAATTTATTTCATAGGGCCAAAATTACCCTGATACAGACAACCACAGACACTAGAAGAAAACTGCAGATCAGTATCTCTCATGAACTTAGATGCAAAAATTCTTAACAAAATTTTAGTAAGTTAATTTCAACAAAGTACAAAAAGGGAAATACACCATGACTAAGTGGGATTTGTACCTCACTGAAGTTGACAGTCATTATTTTACGGTCGCACTTATTTTCTCATTCAAAATAATGTAATCTAACTTCTTCACATGCCTTCTTTAACAGACTTGACTCTTAATTTCTTTCCACTGTTTTTAAATATCAACTCCACTCTTCACAAATAAAAATTTGCCATCACTGAGGATGTCCAAAATTATGTGCCAAAGGCATTGGACCCCACATTAAGAATTCTCTGCCTTAGAACCTTTGGGGGTGATGGTAATGTTCTATATCTTGATTGTCATCATGGTTGCATGAGTATATTATTTATCAAAACATTGAACTGTACATTTAAAATAAAGTTTTTATTTAAATGTTCTGCTTTGACCATAACTTGTGTTTTAGATCTAAGGTATTCACAAATATCTGAAGAATATCCTTAACAGTAGAGAAAGTTCTGAAATTTGTGGCTGGCCTGCACAACAAGGTAATAATCCTTGTTGCCATTTCATCTCCATTCTGACAGTTTCCTAGCCTCGGGTAAATATAAATTATTGGTGTGTTTGTAGTTTTTCACTGACATACACAGTATCAGAGTGGTTTGGTCCTCAGAGGTTTTCATTGGTCTAATTTTCTCCTCATTATAGTCATTCTTGCTTGCAGAATTACCGACACCCTTATTTTTTTTTTTAAACTGACTCCTTGGTATTTCTGCCTTAGACACTGCCCTTTCAGCAACTAATCTTCCTCTGAAAGCTTTTTCTGACTTTTTATATGCCTTTTATATTTCTGGAGTTTTATTCCGATCTTTTATTTTTAAGAAAAAATAGTCACTTTCCTTAAATTCCTTGAAGCACAAATGATTATTTTTACTGAATTTTAATTGCGTCCTCTGTACTTTTTTTGTTTTCTCTTTCAACTTTTCTTTTCCTCTGGTATTGTTTTAAACTTTAGCTCCATTGTAGAATAGATCTTTGCCCCATAACCCTGAAGATAAATATTGAGACAATAAATTAAATGTGATCACAGAGTTTTTTTCTTTTATTCTTACCTCACTTTAAACAGGTGATGGAGAGTGAAGAGTTCATGTTGCTTCCAGCCAATCAACTCATTGATATAATATCTAGTGATGAGCTGAACGTTCGCAGTGAAGAACAAGTGTTCAATGCAGTGATGGCCTGGGTCAAATACAGTATTCAAGAAAGACGTCCTCAGTTACCCCAGGTGATGATAGAAATGCATCTATAAGAAACTGCTTTGTACTAGATGAAATAATAGGAATTCATCTTGCAAAAATGAAATGATTATCACTCTCCCTTATATTAGACTCCCTGTATTATATGAGAAAGTCCATCTGTTTCCGAATAATCAAGGAAATAAGTTTTAGAAGCATTTTGCTTATCGTTTTGAATTTTTTGCTTCTTTGCTTACCCTCTATTTTGGATCAATTCTGTATTCATCTATGGCACGATTCAAAATCTAAATTATATAAAATAAACAAAAGAAAGCAAGGATGCTTCTTTCCCTGTAGCTTGGAAATATAACCACATGCTTTCCCTATAATTTGGAAATCCTACCACACTTTGAAGAGTAAGGGGATGAATTGGAGCAGAAGTGGTCACTGAGTGAAATGTTTAAGATCCATTTTTGCTATTATGACTATAGTCTTTAGCAATTTTAAGGATACTCTTCTGTATTGTTAATTAATTTGAGTCCAGTATAGAAGAATTTATAAAATTGCTGAAAGCTTAAAGTAGCATTCTAAAGTGATATTGGTGTGCTTTCAATTTTCTGATTATTCTACATTATTGAATTGGTGGTTAGAATAAATTTAACTTAGTTTTCGTATTTATGCCTTCCCTCCTTTTTCCTTATTTTTCATGTTCAATTAGATCCCAAAATAAGTGGGAATACAATGGGGGAGCATGCACCATGTATTCTCTTAAATATCTTGCAGATGGGAGCTCATGCCTTTACTGGTGTTTGTTATCTCATAGGTGCTGCAGCATGTTCGTTTGCCTTTGCTTAGTCCCAAGTTCCTGGTGGGCACAGTAGGCTCTGATCCCCTTATCAAAAGTGATGAAGAATGCAGGTATGAGTGGCCTTGGATGGGAAAAATCAACACCTAAGCATTCCTATTTTCTCCTAATTTCCTTTTTTGTATTGCTTCCTAAATATTGTATTCCTTAGTGCTGAAACCAGGGCAGTATTTAACAGGTTTTTCTTCTGGGCTAGGGTCAAGAGGAGAAGGAAGAAGAGAAAACTGAATTTCCAGTATTCCATTTCGTTAATTTTTTATGTGTAGTGCTTATTGGTGTAGAAATGTCAATAAAGAGGTAGATTTCTAAGATTTTAATGCAAGCTTGAATTTGAAGAAGCAATTCTCTGCTAGTATCTTTTTTTTCTTGAGATAAATTGAATGAGTAATGCTGTTGACTCTGTGTCAGTGAGCACTTTTTCATTCCATCCCATATGTTTAGTTGGGGATTAGGACCAGCTTTGCTTTCTAAGATTGAGGACAGAGTTAAAGATCTACTGCCTCCTAAAGTAGCTGTGGAAAGATTTCCACTAGAGCTAGGTGGAACAGTTTCCAAACAGTTTCTTTTGACAAAAGAAACACTAAATGCTTTTACAAAGGGGAAAAAAAAAACTATTTTACTAGGCTGTCTCTGTAATATATACAAAATCTAATAAATTACTTTCCTAGTTTGACGGATTTTAAGATTTGGGTTTAAATCTGAAACCATCTGGCATTTTTTAACCATTTTCTTCCCCAGCGTGTTCCAACTATAAAAGTAAAAGAGCAAGTCAGTATTCAGAAGTCCTTAAACTACACTGACCTTTGGGCCTCCCTTGGTGATTAAAGAAATTTGGAATTCTCCCTGACTCTAGAACAGAGGTAGGACATGTAGATTCACTTGCATTTCTTCCATAAACTGAAGCCTGTTCCTTTAACGGGAGATGCCAGAAGGTTTTAGATGTTTATCTTCTAAATTTAAAAACAGACAAATGGCAATTAATTCCTCTAGATATTTGCAGTAGCAGAAAAGAAACTGTATGAATTATGCATGCTTAAATTTAAAGAAACAATACGTAGGTGCCCCTCCCCCATTAAATATAAATCAGATTGTACTGATTCTGACGCAGAAAGCAGAGGTACGTGTGAAGTCACTTTTAAAAGAGGACCCTTCCTGAAATCCTAACCTCACCATTTACTAGTTGTGCAATCTTAGGCAAATTACATTAATCTCTTTGTGCTGCAGTTTATTCATCTATAAAGTGAGGATAGTAATAGTGCCTAGTCCATAGGGCTGTTGTGAGGATTAAATGAGTTAAGTATATGCTGGTATTAAGCATTCAAAACAAGGACTAGCACTAGCCGTGTTATTATTACTACTAATTTCGTGTTGGCTTGCTAAGTATTAGCTCCACAGTACTCTTTCTAGGAACCCTTGAATGACTTAAAAACCAGCTATTAAGAGATCGAAGTCTTTGTCTTTAAGTACGGGAAACTAGAAAAAGCTCTTGATCATTGACTTGGTTCTAGGGGGTTTTGTTTAGCAAAGCCTTATATTGGAAAGTTCATTATTGGGTCATGCCTGGGACTGGTCCAGCAGGAATAAATTATTGTCTGTGGCATAAACAACAAGAGAAATGAAAATATAGAGTAATTTAGGAAACCCTTTCAGAGTTGAGGGAGAACAGAGTAACTTTGAATTTGTACCAATTAAGCACTGAATCACTTAAAGGACTCAAGTAAAATAAGTATATATACAAATAGTTTGTATTAGGATATTGTATTTAACAAGTGTAATCATTTAGGTTCTTCTCTTAAGGTACCTTAATTAGAAAAAAATTTTGTTCATCTCAGTGGACTTATTGAGAGCAAACCATTCATTTGGTACCAGAGAACAAATTAATATTAAATAACAGTACAGTATTTCTTTTTAGCCATCTGATTTTTGATCCAGTTTTATTCCTTTAGTTAATCCAGCAAACATCCAGGGCCCTGGCTGATGTGCTATTTTGCCAGTATCCTGCAGAATCTAATAAAACTCATTAGAAAGTAGTAACTAGGCAGGCTGGTAATCGAGTTCTAATTTTTAGTTTCTCGTGTTATTGTTGGCTCTAAGGATGTTGAACTTTAGGCTAAATTTGCACTGAGATATGAAGTCATGATGGAAATACCAATCAATTCACAACTCATAGTGTAATTGGCATCATTGCTTTCATGTTTGTGCCAATTTTAATATTGGCTGGCATTCATGATTTTGATTTATGCTTGCTCCCCTTTGCCAAACTATTTATTCCTAAACTATATTGGGACTCGACTAGCAATGTTATTTAGACATTTGGAATAAAGGTAGAATTTTTTTCTACAGAGACTTGGTAGATGAGGCTAAAAACTACCTCCTATTGCCTCAAGAACGACCACTAATGCAAGGACCAAGGACAAGACCAAGGAAACCTATCCGATGTGGAGAAGTACTCTTTGCAGGTTTGGATCATAATATACTGTGACTAAACTGAATATTTTCCCATGTGAGCAAATGTCATTTGAATAATTCTTTGGACAATTGCAATATGCTGTCATAAGAAACACATAATAAGTCAGCATATAGCTTTACTCTAAACCCGTGATCCAATACTGGTCTTCTCCAAAACTGTGCTGTATTTTTATATAAATCTAAAAATGTCATGCAGAGGGCCAGCCCGTGGCTCACTTGGGAGAGTGTGGTGCTGATAACACCAAGGCCACGGGTTCGGATCCCTATATAGGGATGGCCAGTTAGCTCACTTGGGAGAGCGTGATGCTGACAACACCAAGTCAAGGGTTATGATCCCCTTAGCGGTCATCTTTTTAAAAAAATAAAAAATAAAAATGTCATGCAGTGGATATTTTGTTGAAATGAGTCACATGCATTAATTTATATAAAAATATGCAAGTCCCCTCATAATTACATAAAGTTGTCAAAAAAAACTTTATTGTACAGTAAACAGTTACACTCTTTCCTAGCTCTATCAACCTAAGTGGGGCTGAAGACAACCTGCTATATTTTTTTGCTCCTGCTATCTGCCCCTAAATCTTTGAGATCTTTCAATTTCAGGTTCTTCAATTCTGTCTATGTAAAGTCAGCTCCCCTATCACCTGAATAACAACTTTCTCATTGGTTAATAAAACATGCTAGTTCTGTCTCTTTCATTTTTTTCAAATCCTGATTCATGGATTCTATTGTCCCATTTTTATATGTGAGGTGTTCTATTCCTTTTCATCAGAGAATTTCATGTAACCTCTGGGGCATATTCCCCTTTCCCATCATCCTAACCACTTGCCTATCTTTTTTTCTCCAATTTAATTTTCTCTTGGCATGTGGGAATGTATTTTCCCCTATATTTTTAGAAGGAATATTTTTTAATTTATGTCTTTAGTTCCTTCTTAAATTTTTTAATCTAATTTTCTTCATATGGAAGATTGCAGCATATCTTTGAAAAGAAAATTGATACCAAATTTTTTCTTTATTTGCTTTTTTCCTTCTCCTTATTCTTGTTTTAGATTTCAGACTTAATTTTAATTCATTATGCACTGAATTCTCATATACTCCCAGTGTCCTAATATCTCACTGTTGTTAATAGATTCATTATTTTTGTTATCATTATTTATTCCTGTTATTTTCATCCTATGTTTATATGCATATGTACATGTTCATGTGAGTTCAGAGGGATGCTTGCATGCCCACACCTACACATATCTGCATCTTTGTTCCTACATACCTGTCTATAGTTACCAAAGGGTAGTGAATAGATTCATTGTCAGATCTAGTTAAGCTCACAGGGAAGCCTATATAATACTTCTTTAGCTTTGACAGTTAAACTAAATAAATTATATTTTAAGGGCCTTTTATATATAAAAATAATGGAGGCTTGATGTCTAACATCAAGGTTCTAGTCGATTCATTTTCTAGAGAGTGCTCTCTTCCTGACTTGCAGATGGCCACCTTCTCACTATGTCCTCACCGTGGCCTTTCCTTGGTGTGTCTACATAAGAAGAGAAAGACAGCAAGAGCGTGCATAAGTGCTCAAGAGTGAGAGCCAGAGAACACGCTCTTTGGTGTCTCTTCTTATAAGAACAATAATCCTACCGGATCAGGGCTCCACTCTTATGACCTCATTTAACCCAATTAACTTTTTTAGAAGCCTGCATCTCCAAATACAGCCATTCTGTGGGTTAGGGCTTAAACATATGAATTTGGGAGGCATACAAATATTGAGTCCATAATACTCAATTATTAAAAATATAATGTCTTCAAAAATGAGTATATGAGATGAAATCCATTTCCTCTAATACTGTAAAAGAAAAACAGGCTTCTGAGTTATTATTCTTTTTTGGTACATTTATATATTGCTTTATACTTTGGAAAGCAGTTTT
Organism: Cynocephalus volans; assembly: GCF_027409185.1. NCBI lineage: Eukaryota > Metazoa > Chordata > Mammalia > Dermoptera > Cynocephalidae > Cynocephalus > Cynocephalus volans. The sequence goes on from NC_084467.1 coordinate 130,358,859, forward strand.
GCATATATGTTATTTTACTTTTTAAAATAGATTTTAATTTTTAGAGCAGTTTAAGTTTTAAAGCAAAATTGAGCCATAGGTACTGACATTTAACATACATGAACCATGTCTTAGTCTGGGCTATTATAACAAAATACCATAAACTGGGTAGTTTATAAACAACAGAGATTTATTTCTCACAGATCTGGAGGCTGGGAAGTCCAAGATCAAGGTACCAGCATATTAGGTGTCTGGTGAGGGCCTGCTTTCTGGTTCATAGATGGTACCTTCTGGCTGTGCCCTCACACAAAGTGGAAGGAGCAAGGTGGCTCTCTGGGGACTCTTATAAGGGCACTAATCCCATTCATGAGGGCTCCATTCTCATGACCTAATCACCTCCTGTAGGTCCCACCTGTCACATTGGTGATTAGGTTTCAACATAAGAATTTGGCAGGGACATAAACATTCAGACCGTAGCACCCCTTGTCATCACACATGCATATCTTCCCCCATTATCAACATCCCCCACTGGAATGGTACGTTTGTTACAATTGATGAACCTGCACTGACATATTATCATTCAAAGTCCATAGTTTACATTAGGGTTCATTCTTGGTGTTGTACATTCTATGGGTTTGGACAAATTTATAGTAACATGTATCTGCCATTATAGTATCATACAGAGTAGTTTCACTGCCCTAAAAATCCTCTATGCTCCATCTGTTCATCTGCATTCTTCCCTAATACCTGGCAACCACTGATCTTTTTTACTGTTTCCGTAATTTTGCCTTTTCCAGAATGTCATATAGTTGGAATCATACAGTATGTAACCTTTTCAGACTGTAACGTTTTCAGGCTTCTTTCTCTTAGTAATATGCATTTAAGTTTCCTCCATGTCTTTTCATGGCTTTATTGCTCATTTCTTTTTAGTACTGAATAATATTCCATTGTCTGGATATACCACAGTTTATTTATCCATTCACTTACTAAAGGACATCTTGGTTGATTCCAAGTTTGGGCAATTATGAATAAAGTTGCTATAAGCATCTGTGTGCAGGTTTTTATGTGAACATGTTTTCAACTCCTTTGGGGAGATACCAAGGAGTATGATTGCTAGATCATATAGTAAGAGTATGTTTAGTTTTGTAAGAAACCACCAAACTGTCTTCCAAAGTAGCTATACCATTTTGCATTCTCTCCAGCAACAAATGAGAGTTTTGGTTTCTCTACACTCTTGTCAGCATTTGGAGTTGTCAGTGTTGTGGATTTTGGCCATTCTAATAGGTATGTAGTGGTATCATTGTTGTTTTAATTTACATTTCCTGATGACATAAAATGTGGGAGCATTTTTCATATGCCTATATACCATGTCTATGTCTTTTTTGGTGAGGTGTCTGTTCAGGTCTTTTGCCCATTTTTTAATCAGACTGTTTTCTTATTGTTGAGTTTGAACAGTTCTTTTTATATTTTGCATAACAGTTCTTTATCAGATGTATCTTTTGCATATATTTTCTCCAGGTGTGTAGCTTGTCTTTTATTCTCTTGACAATACCTTTCACAGAGCAGAAATTTTAAGTCCATCCTATCAGTTCTTTCTTTCATGTATTGTGCCTTTGATGTATCTAAAAAGTCATTGCCAAATCTAGATTTTCTCCTGTTATCTTCTAGAAGCTTTAGAGTTTTGTATTTTACATTTAGGTCTGTGATCCATTTTGAGTTATTGTTTGTGAAGGGTATAAGGCCTGTGTCCTGATTCACTTTTTTTGCATGTGAAAGTCTAGTTGTTCAAGCACCATTTGTTGAAAAGACTATCTTTCCTCTGTTGTACTGCCTTTGCTCCTTTGTCTAAGATCGTAAGACTGTATTTATGTGGGTCTATTTCTGGGCTCTCTACACTGTTCCATTGGTCTATTTGTCTTTTCTTTTGCCAGTACCACACTGCCTTGATTATTGTAGCTTTATAGTAAGTTTTGAAGTCAGGTAGGTTTAGTCTTCCAACTTTGTTCTTCTCTTTCAATATTGTGTTTGCTATTCTGGGTCTTCTCTTCTCCATATAAACTTTAGAATTGATTTCTTGATATCCACAAAGTAACTTGCTGGGATTTTGATTGAGATTGCATTGAGTCTATAGATCAGGTTGGGAAGAACAGACATCTTAACAATATTAAATCTTCCTATTCATAAACATGGAATATCTTTCCATTTATTTCATTCTTTGGTTTCTTTCATCAGCATTTTCCTTGCAGAGATCTTACACATGTTTTGATAGATTTGAATCTAAGTATTTTATTTGGGGGAAGTGCTAATGTAAGTGGTATTGTGTTTTTAATTTCAAATTCCACTGGTTCGTTGCTAGTATATAGGAACATGACTGACTTTTAAATATTAATCTTGCATCCTTCAACCTTGCTATAATCACTTATTAATTCCAGGAGGATTTATTTGTTGATTCTTTTAGATTTTCTATGTAGATAATTATGACATCTGCATACAAGGACAGTTTTGTTTCTTCCTTCCCAAACTGTATACCTTTTATTCCTTTTCTTTTTATACTGCATTAGCTAGGACTTCCAGTATGATGTTAAAAAGCAGTGGTGAAAGGTGACATCTTTGCCTTCTTCCTGATCTTAGTAAGAAAGCTTTGAGTTTCTTACCATTAAAGTATGACATTAGCTGTAGGGTTTTTATAGATATTTATCAAGTCAAAGAAATTTCTCTATGTTCCTAGTGTACTGAGAGTTTTTATCAGGAATGGGTGTTGGATTTTGTCAAATGCTCTTTTTGCACCTATTGATATGATCATGTGATTTTCCTTTTTTAGCCCAATGATGTAATTGATGACATTAATTAATTTTCAGATGTTGAACCAGCCTCGCATACCTGAGATATATCCTACTTGGTTGTGGTGTATAATTCTTTTTATACATTGTTGGTATTTCACTTTTTAATTTTGATTTGTTATTTTACAAACAAGGAAACTGTGGTTCAGGGAGTTTACAGAATTTCTTCAAGATCACATAGCTGCTAGAGGCAATAGTCAAGCCCCAGTTTTCTAACTAAATTTAGTGTTGTATCCTTTATATGCCACATTACCTCACAATTTTATTTGAATCAGTGTTATTGCCATCCTTTATAAAATGGACATAATACCAACTTCTTTAGAAAATTAATTAATGTTTATAGCAATCCCAGTGCAGTAAGTTAAAGTCATAACTTATATTTTGACCTGCTTCTAGAGACATTTGGTTAGTCCAAGCATTAGGTCACGGTGAGGTTAGCAGTGAGTAATATATTCTGTGCTTTAGGACAGGTATTATCTTGATCATTTCTGTTACTTTCCCAGTTGGTGGCTGGTGCAGTGGAGATGCCATTTCCAGTGTTGAAAGATATGATCCACAGACCAATGAATGGCGAATGGTAGCTTCAATGAGCAAAAGGCGATGTGGAGTTGGGGTCAGTGTTCTAGACGACCTGTTATATGCAGTAGGAGGCCATGATGGATCCTCTTATCTTAATAGTGTTGAAAGGTGAGTAAGGTCAATTTGAAATTTTTTCTCTATTATTCATATAGTTTCATTTGAGGTGTTAATTAGGAAACATATGTGACTCTTCCTGCTTCAGTATTACATCTGTGGCTCTAGTTGGCAGCCTCAACAACTTATTTAGCATGACATACAAGTTTTTTATGATCTCCACCTATTTTTCCAGTCTGCCTCCTGTGGCACACTACCATTCCCTAAACATGCTACTGCAAATTCATCAAATTGCTTGCAGTTCCGTGGAAATGCTGTAATCTTTCATACCTCTTTCCTACAATGTGTACATGCTGTTTTTTCTTTCCTAAAATATCTCTGCCCCTTTAATACTTGTCCTTCAAGACTCAAATATTACTTCTTACAAAAAACCTTCTGTGATACCGTACAGATCAGTTAGTTACTCATTCCTCTCTCTTTCATAAATATTTTGAACATGCTCGTACATATCACATGATGCTATGATTGCTGAAATGTCTTTTCACAGTGTCTGGCACATTGGAAACCTACAGTAACTGATGTTTTAATAGCTTCTTGCTCTCATACAACCTTTTACATCCAGCTGTGTTGCTTTACAGTGATTCTTAGTATTTCCATAACACATCTATGAAACCCCACAGCATATCAGGTTCTAGAGGTATAGATTGTGTAGTGAAAAAAAAAACCAGAGAGATTGGTTCCATAGAGGTAAAAAATGGGCTGGCCAGTTAGTTCAGTTGGTTAGGGTGTAGCCTTGTAACGCCAAGGTCGAGGATTCAGATCTCCATACTGGTCAGCCACCAAAAAAAAAAAGAAATGGAAAAAAAAAAAGTACACTTAAAAATAAATTGATGGGTTAAAGAAATAAGAGTAGAAATGACTAAATATTTCTAGTTTAATAACAGTTAAGCCTATATATATATCAAAATATATAGAATGAAACTAAGGTGGTACTCAGAAGCAAATTTTATATGAATTTTAACTTATATGCATTCATCTAACTTATATGCATTTGAAAATAAGAAAGAAAATAAGTGAATCATGCTTTTAAATCAAGCAGTTATAAAGAGCAACAAAACTCAACAAAAAAAATCAATGAAAAGATTACTGAAATTTTTTTAAAATAAAAATTGATATAGCTACAAAAAGAACAATTTGATAACATTTTGATAGTATTTTTTAATTTAAAAATGAACATACTCTTTGCAACAGTGATTCTACTTATCATCTATTTGCACAAGGAAAAATATGCAAGGGTGATCACTGTCTTTAATAGCAAAATGATAGAAACAGCCTAAGGATACACCTATAGGAATATGATTAAATAATATAAGGTACATACAGCATACTGAAATAGTTCAAAGGAAGAATCTAGAGCTATATTAGCATAAATAGATCTCAAAAATACATTAAGTGAAAAAATGCCTACTGTGTGCTATTATTTATGTAAAGAAAACATGCTTGTATATAAAGAAATATATATATGTGTATATGAACCTATTTAAGAGTATTTTACTGGATAGTCTGGAAGGATATATACCAAATCAAAATGAGAAGAGACGAGAATTTAGGTTGAACTCAAAGAGGACTTTAGCTTTATCAATAACATTCTAATATTTTTTAAAAGAAAATATATTTATATATAACTTATTCAGGTAAAAATGAATTTCAAAAAATAAAAACATAAATTAGATTTTCATATGCTTTACTTATTTATTAATCAGCCCATATTTAGGGGAAAGAATATACTGTACTCATATAAATCATTTGATTTGGAATATGTAAACATAGCCAAGCATTTATTGTATAATACAAACTCTGCTCTTGATGTGGTCGTTGCAGGTATGACCCCAAAACAAATCAGTGGAGCAGTGATGTGGCCCCTACAAGCACCTGCAGGACAAGTGTGGGTGTGGCAGTACTTGGAGGCTTTCTCTATGCTGTTGGTGGCCAGGATGGTGTGTCTTGTCTCAATATTGTTGAAAGGTAATTTTCTTTTTTAAGTCATTTTCAATTTTTGTTATAGGACATATAGTGCTCTTTAAAAGAAACAATTACAGCTGAATTTAGGAACTAGGGGATCCACTATTCAGTGGATTTCCCATAGGCTTTCAGGAAGAACTTTTTAGTTGATGTTAAAATCTAGGAAGATGAAAGATGAAAAAGTTTTTTTATTACTTTTTTAATTGACAAATAAAAATTGTATATATTTATGGTGTATAACATGATGTTTTGAAATGTGCATAAATTGTGGACTAGCTAAATCAAGCTAATTAACACATGCATTACCTCACATTCTTTTTGTGTGTGTGATGAAAACACAAAACCTACTCTCAGCAATTTTCAATATGCAACACATTGTTATTAACTATAGTCACCGTGTTGTAAATAGATCTCTAGAACTTCCTCCTCCTGTATAACTGAAATTTTGCATCCTTTGACCAACATCTCTCTCCTCAATACCAACCCCCTCCCCCAGCCACTGCCCAGTCCCTGGTAACCACCATTCTACGTTCTACTTCTATGGGTTTGACTTTCTAAAATTCCACATATACGTGAAATCATTCAGTATTTATCTTTCTGTGCCTGGCTTATTTCACTTAACATAATGTCCTCTGTGTTGTCACAATAACAGGATTTCCTTCTTTTTCATATACCTGCTAGTCATTTGTATGTTTCTTTTGAGTAATGTCTATTCAGGTCCATTGCCCATTTATTTAATTGAGTTATTTCTTTTCTTTCTATTGAGTTGTTTGAGTTCTTTACATATTTTGGATATTAACCTCTTATGAGATGTATGGGGTTTGCAAATATTTTCTCTCTCTCTGTAGTTTGTCTCTTCCTTTGCTGTACACAAGCTTTTTAGTTTGACGTAATACCATTTGTCTGTTTTTGTTTTTGTTGCCTCTGCTTTGAGATATAACCCAATTTTATAAACTGTCACAATGATTGCACCTAACATTGAAACGTTAAAAATGATTTTGTGTTTGTTTGTTTGTTTGTTTGGAGGCTAGCCAGTGCAGAGATCAAACCCTGGACCTTTGGTGTTATCAGCACCATGTTGTAACCAGCTGAGCTAACTGGCCAGCCCTAAAAACAGATTTGAAATTGCATTCTGTATATACTATCAAGCATAGCACTTTGGAAATCTGTTCTGATTTTTTTACTCAGTCTACCTGCAGTGTGCTTAATGCATGACTCTGCCCAGACTTCCTCCAGAGAGATAGCAACAAATATTGAAAATAGATAAAAATCCATTATACAGATAATAGGAGTCCATGAAGAAAACCAAAGCAAGGGAACAAAACAAATTCGAGGGTACTTCAAAAAGTTTGTGGAAATAAAGAATTAAAAAATGGGGCTGGCCCATGGCTCACTCAGGAGAGTGTGGTGCTGATAACACCAAGGCCACGGGTTTGGATCCCATATAGGGATGGCCGGTTAGCTCACTAGGTGAGCATGGTGCTGACAACACCAAGTCAAGGGTTAAGATCCCCTTACCAGTCATCTTTTAAAAAATAAATAAATAAAAAATAAAGAATTAAAAAATAATACGAATCTTTCCATGAACTTTTGAAGTACCCTCATACTAAGAGCTATAATTCCAAATTACCTTCCTGTAATAAAAAAAAAATTGAAGCTGGGCCAGCCCCGTGGCTCATTCGGGAGAGTGCAGCACTGGTAGCGCCGAGGCCACAGGTTCGGATCCTATATAGGGATGGCCAGTGCGCTCACTGGCTGAGCGTGGTGCAGACAACACCTTGCTGGGGGTTGTGATCCCCCTACCGGTCCAAAAAGAAAAAAAAAAAAAATTGAAGCTGCTTATTGAAAGAATACACTATATCCTATGAATACTGACCCAAAACAATCAACAAAACACACAGACTTATTCTAATGAAATTACTGGACCTCGAGAAAAGAAAAAGATTGTTTAGGCATCTACAAATGGGTACATGTTACTTATAAGGGAAAGAAACTTAGATTATCATCTGACTTTTTAAAAGCAATACTTAATGCCAGAAGAAAATGGGGTAGCATATTTAAGATGTCCAAGGAAAATATAAACCAGGGATTTTATTCCTAAAGAAACCGACTGTGAAGTACAGATTGAACATCCCTAACCAGAAAATCCGAAATCTGAAATGCTCCCAAATCTGAAACTTTTTGAGTGTCATAACGCTCAAGGGAAATGCTCACTGCAGTATTTTGGATTTCAGATTTTCAGATTAGGGATGCTCAATTGGGTCTGTATTCTGTAAATATTCCAAACCCAAAAAAATCTGAAATATGAAACACTTCTGGTCCCAAACATTTCGGGTAGGGGATACTTGACCTGTATAAAGGGTACAGACAAATTGTTATCAATATGTACCAAGATAATAAATTTGGTCCCTATGATCTTCCCAAGGTAACTAAATGGGTTGGGGGAGGAGGCAATTTTCCCAGCAGTAAAACTGAAACATTGGTACTCTTACCTCAGGAGCTTAGAGGAGGTACCCCATCAGCTGTGGCGAAAATCTCCAAGAGGCATAACAAGGCTAGTTTTGGAGGTGCCCAAAAAAGGCTAGAAATTGAAATTAACTGGTGCAGTCAGAGTGAAGGGTCAGTGCTTAGACAGCATTGATTGGGTCAACAAGCAAACAGAAAGAAGTCCCTTTTCCCTTCCCAAGACCTCCAGTGTCTATCTAGTCCCTCCTTCTGGCAGACGCTTAACAGAGCCAGCAGGCAAGGAACAAATACGAGTATATTTGTTTGACAAAAACAAATTGCAAAGTTCTAACTCCAGCATCATAAGTCAAACTATAGAAAATAGCTGGTACAGACATAAATTCTAAGACTTTTTTTTCCCTAATAACTAAGTGAAATATGTTAGATTCTCACTGTGCACTTGACTGTAGCAAGTCTATCCATTATATCTTTAGTGTGATGTCAGACCTTATGAAAAAGGCTTCACATAGTGGAAACATGCATACAGCTTGGTTTCTCTTGCTGCAGGTATGATCCAAAGGAGAATAAGTGGACTCGGGTGGCTTCTATGAGTACCAGAAGACTAGGCGTGGCTGTGGCTGTGTTAGGAGGGTTCTTATATGCTGTAGGTGGCTCTGACGGGACATCTCCACTCAACACAGGTTAGTCCCTCCCAAAGGCAGTCTGGTTCTTCAAAAGCAGCATGTTTTCCTGAGGAGAGCCCCCTACAAAAAGTGTAAAAATCCAGAGTATCTTATAATTTATTAGGAAAATGCTTTATTTTCCCTCTAAGAGAGTGCAACTCTCAGCTCTTCCTTAGCTCCTTCTTCAGCGGTAGTCTTCTAGTGCATTTCAAAAATATTTCTTTCTCCCTCTGCTTTATAATCTGCTAGAAATTAATTTATAATGAATAAAAGAACTACTTTCTGAATATAATTATTTCCCTTCCCCCCACTTCTCCTCAAAAAAACATATACTCTATATTGTAATCTAAGAATAAATAAAAACTTAAATCTAGAAACTGGTTTATTTGTTAGTCCTTTCTATTTAGGGATAGCGGGTATTTTTGCCTAAGGATCTTGTCAGTGTGGCACTTACATCAGATTCATTGTCACATGTCTTGTCTTCTCTTCAATGGCTTAAAGTACACTAGGCTATAGGCAAGGGAGTATAAGAGTAATGATTATGATAATAAATTGCTAATACTGAATGGTTCTTATAGATCATATAGTCCAGTCCCCCCATTTAAAGACAAGGAGAGGAAGGCTGAGGGTCATGTAGCTAACTGGTCATAGAGCCAAAACTAGAGCTCAAGTATGACTCCAACACATGCCCTTTCTACCGTACCATACCTAGAAGAAACCAGTCCCTGATGAGAGTATATGTGGTATTTTCCAAAGGTATACAAATTCTTCTCAGAAGCAAAACTCAGATTGCTTGTTGAAAGTGTGTGTTATCACAAAGTTTCAGTGGCTGTGAAAAAAACTAGAGGTGAGAGGAAATCGTTAAATGGCCACTTCTGGTTTTTCTTTTCCCTGCAGTGGAGCGCTACAATCCTCAGGAAAACAGATGGCACACCATAGCCCCTATGGGGACTCGGAGGAAACACCTAGGATGTGCAGTGTATCAGGACATGATCTATGCTGTAGGAGGTAGAGATGACACTACGGAGCTTAGCAGTGCTGAGAGATACAACCCCAGAACTAACCAGTGGTCTCCAGTGGTAGCCATGACATCCCGTCGTAGTGGGGTAAGTGACCACCTACTGAGAGCTCTGAGTTTTGAAAAACAAGCACCAAGAGAGGGCTGTGAAGAAGGGCACTCTAATCTAAAATATTGAGGAATGAGGAGGTGAACTGCTAGTGCCTACACGTTTTATTTTTCAACAGCTTCATCTGATGCTACTGGAATGCTTTTAGGCAAAACAACCCCTGCTAATTTTATACTAGAAAAAAAATAAATTTATTTTGATTGCTTTATCTCAAGTAATTAAATATATCCAGTCATATCTTTAATTACAGAATTATGATTAATTAATATGACTATGTATGATTTATCTTGTGCCAGTTTCTTCTCTGAAAGACATCTCCTTGTATTATCTAACTTCATGCCTATTAGAGCTAAAAATTCCTACCTAATGTTTTTGTTTTGTTTTTGGCAGCTGGCTGGTATGGGGAACAGAACCCTTGACCTTGGTGTTACAAGGCTGTGCACTAACCAACTGAGCTATCCAGCCAGCCCCTCTACCTGATGTTGCTAGTTAATATTCCAAGTAGTTGGCATACTAATACAAATGTTTAGGCAAAAACACATCTGGCCCCACCACCAGTCTCTACAAGCTGGTTTCCATCTATAATACAGGCCAGATCAAGCTGACCAATGTCATGTTCCAGACCATGGATGGCCTGTAATTACAAGATACTTCCGGGATGGAGTATAGAATTTATCCATACTTTGGCTCAGAGTGAAATGCAAACCATTAACCACTGATCATGTCAGGAGTTCATCAATGTAGAATACATCCATATCAAGGAGAAGCAAGCAGTAGCTAACAACTCCATAATCTGAGGATAAAAAGGAGTAAATTCTGGTTTGCATAAGTCAAGGAACAAGGAAGGCATCCCCAAGTCAAAGCATTCACATTTGTATGTCTTTTTATTACTGGTAACTAACAGCTTCTTAGTCACATTCCTGTTTTCAGTGTTACATTCTATTGATTATATTTTCACTCATTTAGCAAATATTTATTAAGTGCTCACTGTGTGCTTGGAAAGCAGAAATGAGTATGACATTCTTCCTCTCCTTAAGGAGCTCCCAATTTAGTGAAGGAAATTAAAATATTTACATCTAACTATAACAAATACATCCAGTAAGAGTGGATGTGTGTTACAGGAGAATATGGAAGAGTGTGTGTAATGCTTTGGGGAAGTAAGAATGGGTGGGGACAGTGAAAAGACTGCCAGACAGTGACATGTAAGCTAGGTCATGAAGGAAGAGTAAGGTTTTCTAGAAGGACCGAAAACACCAGCCAGGGAAGAACTTGTGCAAAAATATGGAGGGGTGAAAAATGTGCATATGGTATTTTCAGGGACTACCAGTTAATCCAGTATTATTGAAGTATAGGGTGCATTAGGAGGGGGAAGGGGAAAAGGCTAAAAAGGAGGTGAGGCTAAACCAGTGGGCTAAGATGGAAAAATCCATCTTTGGGGGGCCTGAGTAACATAATACTTTAACCTTAACCTTAGGCAGTAAGTAGGCTTAGAAAGTTTTTAACAAAGAAAGTGATAACATGATTAGACTTGTTTTGGGGGGTTTTTCAGTGGCTGGCCAGGATGGGAATCCAAATCCTTGACCTTGGTGTTATCAGCACCATGCTCTAACTAACTGAACTAACTGGCTAGCCCCAAGACTTGTGTTTTTAAAAGAGAATTTTAGTAGCAATTTAGAAAGTGAATTAGAATGAGCAAATACCAGAGAAAGTGAGTGCAATTTGGAGGTTCTAAAATTTAGGAAATATATGTTTTGGACTCTGAATATTCTAATTTTACAGTTCCCATAATTTAATAAATTTTTGTCATTACTTTTTTCCATTGTGTTCAAGTAAACCAGAATGCAAGGCATTAAAGAATGATCTTTTATTAAAGAAATGTATCTAGAAATTAGTCTAGAGTTTCCCAGTAATTCTTCAGTAGCCACTATGTTTGGTCCTGTAGGTTGGCCTGGCAGTGGTCAATGGACAGCTCATGGCAGTAGGAGGTTTTGATGGCACAACGTACTTGAAGACCATTGAAGTTTTTGATCCTGATGCCAATACGTGGAGGTAATCTTTAAGCTGTATTGCAAATCACCTCACTATTGACTTGAAAATCTGGGCTTGAGATAGCCCATGACCATCAAAATTGGAATGGTCAATACATTGAGGTACCGCTTGCCCTACTTTGAAGAGGGCTGATGTCACCCATATTTGATGACTCATTTCGACCTGATTGCTCCAAAGTAGCTGATGTATTACAAAATTATGCTTTTTGGTAATTGTCCAGCTTTATAATTAGAGATGGGAAAACAGGGGGAAAAAATCTCCTTTCTAGCCCCATCATGTTCAGCTGAGAAAACGAAGGCACCAAGAAATAAAATGATTTGCCTAACAAGTTAGTGACAGAGCTAGAATTAGAGCCTAGGTCTTTGGCTCCAAATCTGTCAGTGCAATTTCTTGTGGGAAGCCTTATGCCCAAGAAAAAACAAATTATAGTTAGTTTTTTTAAAATAATACTTTATTTCATTTTAAGACCTTTTTTTTTTTTCTTGAGCTTTAAAAATCTATTTAAAGGGCCGGCCCATGGCTCACTCGGGAGAGTGCGGTGCTGATAACACCAAGGCCATGGGTTCGGATCCTATATAGGGATGGCCGGTTGGCTCACTGGGAGAGTGTGGTGCTGACAACACCAAGCCAAGGGTTAAGATCCCCTTAACGGTCATCTTTAAAAAATTTTTTTTAAATTAAAAAAAAATAAAATCTACTTAAATGTATTATTATTCTATTTTGAAATCTAGTGAATTTTAACATTCACTTTTAGAAAGGAGACTGTATCTTATTTAAGAGAGTTTAACTATGTTAAACTTCATTTATAGGTTTAATTTACTTTGCTTTTAAATCCTTAAATATCTCATAAACCCATCTTACGTGCTTAAGTAGTTCTTATAAATTCACATAAATCAGATGACTCTTGCATTTACTTTAAATATTCAAAAACTTTTACAAACTTAGCAAAATTCTTTTAAATCTTTAAACTTAAAATCATTAAGTCTAAATCTTAGTCACATTTTATATTGGACTCACAAGACTAATCTGACAGATGCTCTAGAATGCCAAATTCTCTTAAACATGAGAACTTTATGATATCAAACATATAGTTAATTCTCAAACTTAATTAAAAATATTAATACTATGAATTTGATGTACTTCACATTTATACTTAATTCTAAGTACTAGTCTTCTAAGAAAACAATTTGGGGTTTCTTTCCCAATAAATTGAGCTTACTTGCCTAAGCAAATTTAGAGTTACCATCTCAGTGGCTGAGGTTGCACATCAACCAGAGATATCAGTCTGGACATGAAGAGCTGAGGAAGAGACGTCCTGGGAGACTTTTCTTATGACCATGAAGGATGTTTCATAGTTCACTTTTCTGAACCAGGCAGTCTCATAGTCCATTCCTGCTGTGTTATAATGAAACATTTCCTAATTTTGAGACTGCAACTACCCACCCAGGGTTTTTCATCACCCTATTAGATTCAACTAATGAATTTACTGACTTCTTTTTATAGTCTTCATCTCTGATAAAGCCACAACTCTTACAGATATTTAAATGACGTTCTTTGGGTTCTGCATATCTTTCACAGCTCTGTATGGCTTAATGATCACAAAACTAATGTCAGGCTAATGACAGAGTAGTACTTTTTACTCCTACATCACATTTTCACAACACCGTTTCCTAAATAAAGATGTTTTGAGTGTTCCAGGCCATGGGGATACAAAGTGAACAAAACAAAATTCCTTGCCCTCCTGGAGCTGGCACTGTAGAGAGGGAGACAAACAGCACCATACCAGGGGTGGAAGTGCTGTGACGAATGGCAGAACAGGGGAGGAGGGGAGGGCAGGGAGGAGAGTCTGTTTTAAAGGTGGCCAGGGAAGGCCTCACTGAAAAAGTAACATTTTAGCAAAATCTAATAGAGTTAAAGGATAGATAATGGCAGGTTTTCACAAATTGGAGCCTCCCGGTTGTGGTATATTTTCTTCTGTACACTGCTTTCTATTGGTAGTGGGTATTTTGAGTGAGCATAATTTGGTAAGACGGCAAACTTACTTCTACCTAATCACTATAATCTTATGTAAGGCCTTGCTTCTCAGTAAGCATTACTAAATAGAATTAGTAACATATGATGAAGTAATAGTCATGAAATTCTTGAGGATCATCTGTTGAGATTAATATCTTAATTTTAGCAATTACATATCCCCAACTTAAAACCAATTTTACCTCACAGCTGATTAAGGACCAAGTATTCTTTGCCATAGATGTCCTTAATTTTGACTATGATCTTATTCAGATGTCACAAACGAGATGCTGACTTTATTTACTCACATCTAGTTTTGTTCCATAAAGGATTTGAGGAGGCTTACGAGAGTACATTCAAAACAAAGGGATAAAAATAATTGAGGAAGTTTAGGCAAAGGGAAAATGTGGATGGGAAAATAATATAGCCAGAGGCAAAATTAGACACAAAAATGTAGAACAGATGGTTCTGTGAAATTGTTAGAAAGCAGTCTGGTTGTAAAGTTGTAATGTTCTGATGTAAAAAGTTAATATGATGCTCTCATTCTTCAAACAGCGTCCGGTAAGTGAGTGCGTTTCAGTCAGTGTCTGAAATAATTCTACTACTTATCAGTGCTCAATTCCAGCAAGAGATGTATGAAGCTGAAAATATTATTTATAATGTAAAGCATACAAACTTGTGTTTGATTAACATCTTAGTTAAGGAAGAAACAGTGCTTTTTCCAGTTAGAAAATCTGATTTTGTTTCTTTCTTTGCAGGTTATATGGCGGGATGAATTACCGTCGGCTAGGGGGTGGCGTAGGAGTTATTAAGATGACACATTGTGAATCCCATATATGGTGAACATATAGAAAAGTCTTGTATTTGCTCCTCTGTATTCTGGAGAGCTACAACTTTGGAGCTTTGTACAGCTTGAGAAAACATTAGAACAAATTTTATTCTTTGCCGGTGCCTCAACATAAGGAAATACAAACCCAATGAAAGTACTTCACCTGCAAGATGCCACCTTTGCACAATAATTTTCAACTCTGTGCAGAAGAATATTTATTTTTGGTTTTAATTTATCATGGGTTTTTTTCTGTATTTTTGTTTGGTTTTTTGTTTGGTTTGGGGAGGGGGGCTTCTTCATGAAAAAAAAAGAAGAAAAAAAAAAAGGACAGCAATTCCAAGCAGCAAAATTTACTTTCTTTTTAAGGTATTGGTTTAAATTTGAAAATACTGATAAGGGCAGAAGGGCTATTTCTAGATACTCCATCCACATAACTCCACTGCTCACAAGGATTACCAGTAGTGATAAAGATAGGTATGCAAAATGTATTATCTAGCCATCCATCATCAGTCTTGCACTAAGAACCAGAAGACTTGAAAATCTAATAAACAGACAAAAGGAAACATCTCATTTTAAACAGTACAATTCAGACGGAATATTAAAAAAAAAAAAAAAAAAACAGGATTCAGATGCTAGTTTTCATCCATGGAAGTTCATGTCTTGTTTCCTTCTATATGAATCTGTTTTCCACTATATTTAAAGTGTCTTTTTTTTTCCTCATAATATTCTCATAGAGTTGCTGCTAGATCTAGAACTCTGCTCAGTGCCTCTTATATAAACAGTACATGAGTCTCATATGCTGTCTTGAGACTCCCCCAAGAGAATCATGTGTAGCTCTGCAAGAGTTTTTGCTCAAAAATCTTACTGACTGAGCAACTTTCCTTTTGCGGTCTTGCTACCAAGGATCAGCAGAGAAAAAATGTCTTTTCCCCAGCAGCAAATTCTGTTATGCAGTTTACACCTGATGCTCAGGCCTGGTGAAGCTGAGGCTTACCTTCGATAACAGCTTCCAAGGGAGTGAATTCTTCAGCTCATGTAATTGTACATGCTAATGAATATAAAACCAACTGAGACATATTATTAATATCTTGGTTCTTTTATACAAGCTATATATCATTATCTTCATTCTATAAGGCCACTGTTACTACTTCTCTCAAATTGCACTTTCGGGTGAAAACTTAAGATTTTTAAAGAAAATGATAATTCCAATGGTTAACGTTTTTTTTTCCTCACTGTATTCATAGACCAATTTTTTTCAATGTATTTTGCAGGAAAATCTTTGACTAAGACTTCAACTACAACCAAAAGGAATAAGCTCCTTCTCCCTCTCCCCTACTACAAAAATGTTTGGCAACTTTTGTGTTTACATTTAAAGATCATTTGCACCTTTTTCAAGGAAGAAAATAAGTATTTGGTAAACAGTTGTTTACATGGATCATTTATGCTTTTTTCTAGCATGTATAACTTTTTAAAATAAAGGTATTTACCATAAAAATTTTTTTGGTTAATGCTTTTTAATGCTTCTAACTTTGCTATTTAATTTGGATTTTCTGTTTCTATATCATTTATATTACCTTTATGTAAAGTTATAAGTGCTTTCAACCTAAAGGAATAAATGGATTGCCAGCTAGAATTAGGAATTTTTATTATATAATTTATATATTATACTACCTAACCTATAAACTTATTTGCTGGTGTAGGACTTAGAATCATACAATTTTGAACTAGAGGACTCTTAACAACCATCTAGTCCAAACCCATTTATCACACTGATCTAAGTCCGAAAACCAAGGAAGTCTGCCTTAGATTAAAGTCAGTTAATGACAGAACCTACATTAGAAATCAGCTTCCCAGACTCCCACTCCATTTCTCTTCCTATGCCACACTGCCACTACTGGCTTACCTGAAACATGGCCTGAAACTAAATATAGTTACAAACCTTATGTTGTATTCTGTATAAAAACTTTTATGAGATCCTTACGGCAGTGCCTCATTAATAGCCAGTCTTTAAGGCAAAATCACATATTTACCAAGCCTCTGCTATTGCATATATTTGAGAAAAAGGAATAACACGAAAAAAATTCTAGGGATTATACTCACCATTAGTCAGAAGTCCCCAGTGATGAGCAATTCATGTGGCAGTGATTCAAGAGTAGAGACCCAGGCAGAAACTATAGCACTGGCCAAAGTTTTCACTGGAGCCTGTTAGGGGTTTTCTCTCCTTCCATTGAAGGCACTCCAGTTTTATTACTGAGTGAAATGTAAAGTAGAATATTTATCTTATGTGATTCCAAATCCTTTGTGCTCTGTGCTGCTCTCCACGTTCCTAATTCTGTTATGATTGTTTTCTAGTTTTGTTCTGTTATGTTTTACCTCCAAATGTCCACACTACAGATAATACTTCTTAGCCACTGTGAAAAAGAAGAGGTCCCTCCTGAACAAGATGTGAGAGTAGGGAAAGCCTTTCAAACTTTACGTTAATGTAGGAAACATGGGAAAAGAAAAAAAAAATAGAAGGAAAGAAATACAGGAGAGGAGAGAGAAAAGCAGGTGGCAAAATTGGCCCAGCAAACCTGAGCCTGGTTGTGTAAGTAGTATGTGACAACTGGCTCTGCAAATCCTTTGAAGTCTCTGTTCTGGGAATGATTGAAAAGAATGGTCCCTAGAAATGAGAAAAGTCTTCAACTAAGTTGTCTTATGGTCCCTTAATAGTGATCATTCAGTTATTTAGCCTTTTAAGGTTAGGACTTAGATTCTTTTAAATGTGAAAAAGAGGTGGTATTCATTGCATTAACATTAAATATTTGGGGTTATTCCAATAACAGTAACCCATCAATACCCCTATTCTAGAAAGAATGTTTATTTAAGAATGTTTAAGTCTGAATTCCTAGGAAAAGAGGACAGACATCTTAAGTGTAAACTTGTATCAATGAACATTTGGACTTCTACTAAACAGAAACAGTCCCTGCCTTCAAAAAGCTTAGTTTCAAATTTGAGTTTAATCCACTAGATCAGTGGTTCACAAAGTATGGTCTGCAGACTGCTGAAGTCCCCAAGATTTTTTCAAAGTATCCATGAGTCAAAGCTATTTTCTTAGTAATACTAAGTTTTTTGCCTTTTTTACTGTGGTAACATCTGCACTGATGGTGCAAAACCAATGGTGGGTAAAACTGCTGCTGCA
This sequence comes from Cynocephalus volans, assembly GCF_027409185.1. NCBI lineage: Eukaryota > Metazoa > Chordata > Mammalia > Dermoptera > Cynocephalidae > Cynocephalus > Cynocephalus volans. The sequence goes on from NC_084467.1 coordinate 130,376,657, forward strand.
CAAATCAAGGCAGTGGCACTGAACCATATGACTTTAAAAACCAGAAACTCGCAATTTTTAAAAAAATTAGTTTAAGAATTCCTGTTTTGTTTTTGTTTTTGTTTGGCAGCCAGCTGGTAAAGGGATCCAGACCCTTGACGTTGGTGTTATAACACTGCACTCTAACCAACTGAGCTAACTGGCCAGCCCTAGAATGTCCTTGATGAAGCAAAATTAATTTTACTAAATCTCAACCTTGGATGTCTTTTTTAAATATTTTATACAACATGGGAAGTATGCATAAAACACTGCTGCAAACCAGAATACAGTGGTTGTCACAAGAAAAATTGTGTGACTGTTCTGAGTTAGAAGCAGAACTACTTTTTGGGCCAGCCCGTGGCTCACTTGGGAGAGTGTGGTGCTGATAACACCAAGGCCATAGGTTTGGATCCCATATAGGGATGGCTGGTTGGCTAACTTGAGAGAGCGTGGTGCTGATAACACTAAGGCCACGGGTTTGGATCCCATATAGGGATGGCTGGTTGGCTCACTTGAGAGAGCGTGGTGCTGACAACACCAAGTCAAGGGTTAAGATCCCCTTTACAGGTCATCTTAAAAAAAAAAAAAAAGCTGAACTACTTTTCGAAAGAATGACACACAAACTATGGTTATTCAGACTTGGGTGTTTGGCAGACATTTCTCTAAAATAAAGTAAGGCTGTCACTTTAAGGGAAACAACTGACAGTATTTATGGTCAATGATAAAATTCAAACTTTTAGGGCTGGCCAGTTAACTCAGTTGTTTAGAGCATGGTGTTGGTAACAAACACCAAGATCCAGGGTTCAATCCCTGTTACCAACCAGCCACAAAAAAAAAAAAAAAATTTTCAAGCTTTCAGGAGAAAATTAGAATTTTGGGGAAGCTGTATCAACCACTATGAGCTTGACAGCTACTTAAAGACTTTTATGATTGTGATGAGACTGGTGATGACTGTAGGGGTTTTGCTAAGTGGACAAGAGTGGGAAGGACAGTCCAGGCAGAGAGCAGCATGTGCAAGATGTACAGAGTATTCTGTGCCAAATTTGTACAGAATAAAGGCAATGAGAAAGCACAGGGTGTTCAGAGAAATCAAAGCAGTCTGCTTATAGGAGAACAAATGCAAAAAGGCCAGTGTCCAGAAATAAGACAGGAGACACAGTGCTCTTTAGCTCACTGCTAATGGGATTTCACTGCTTCTAGTCTTCTCCAGTAGACAACGCTAGAAATATGTGAGCAAAAGAAAAATAAATCATAAATCATCTCAATAGATGCAGAAAAAATATTTGACAAAATCCAACATCCATTCATAAAAAATTTTAAAAACCCTCAACAAGCTAGGGATAGAAGAGAACTCATTAACCTGACAAAGAGCATCTCTGAAAAAATGTATAGCTAACATCATATTTAATGATGAAAGAAAGACTTGATGCTTTCCCAGTAAGATCAGGCACAAGATAAAAATGTACATTCTCACCACTTCTATTCACCATTGTACTGGAGATTCTAGACAAGGCAATTAGGCAAGAAAAACAAAAGATTGAAAACTAAGTAAACTGTCTTTATTCACAGATGATATCAATCTTGTACATAGAAAATCCTAAAGAATTCAGTGAGAAAACTACTAGAATAAACAAGTTCTGCAAGGCCACAGGATACAAGAGTAATATGCAAAATCAGTTGTATTTCCGTACGTTAGCAACAATCTGAAAATGAAATTAAGAAAATTCCATTCTCAATAACATCAAAAAGAATAAAATGCTTAGGAATAAATTTAACAAAAAAGTGCAGTACACTAAAAACTGTAAAATGTTGAAAGAAATTAAAGAATATTTAAGTGGAAAGATATCTCATGTTCATAATTTGAGTTAATATCATTGTGACAGCAACACTCCCCAAACTGACCTAGATTCAACACAATTGCTATCAAAATGCCAGCTAGGTTTTCTGCAAAGATTGACAAGTTGATCCTAAAATTCTTATGAAAATACAAAAGACACAGAATAGCCAAAACAATCTTGAAAAAAAAAAAAAGACAAAGTTGGAGGACTCACACTTCCTGATTTCAAAATTCACTATACAAAGGTATGGTAATCAAGACACTGTGGCCTTGATTTCCAACACTGGCTAAAAAAAATAAAGACAATGTGGTATGGCATAAGGACTGTCATATATCAATGAAACAGAATTCAAAGTCCTGAAACAAACCCAAACATCTATGGCCAATTGATTTCCAAAAAAATGACAAGACAATTTAATGGGAAAACAACAGTCTTTTCAACAAATGGTGCTGGAACAACTCGAATATCCACATGGAAAAGGATGAATTTGGATCTCTACCTTACACCATACACAAAAATTAACTCAAAATGAATCACAGAGCTAAAATTATAAAATTCTTAGAAGAAAACAGAGGAGTAAATCTTCAAGACTCTAGGTTAAGCAATGATTTCTTACATTCAAACCAAAAGTACAAGCAATAAAAAAATGATAAATTGAATCTCATCAAAATTAAAAACTTTACAATTCAAAAATAAACAAGTTCATTCTGAAATTTCCAATTAAAATTTAATATTATAAATTTCCACTTCATTTTATAATTATATATCTTTTACACTGAAAATCGTGGCTCCTAACTGTGACATAATCACACGTATCTTTTATTTTATTATAAATAGTGAAAAAATAACTACCAGTATTATTAATAAGATAACTGAATGTGATTTAAGCTTTCTTTGCTGCTCTTTTCCTAGGGTAGAGCCCACTACAATGTACAATCAAAATGACTATAGATACTAAAAATGACTTAAGATACTAAAAATAATTACTTGTGTGGTTATGCCATGAACTTAATATAGTTAGCTTCATTTGTTTTCAATTTTTAAGGACTGCTTTATTTTTTTCCTTTTTTATCAATTTTGTTTCATAACTATATAAAAAACTTACATGGTTCAAAACTATAAACAAGGAACATTCAGGTAAATCTTAACTTCCATTCCTATCCCGTCTACCCAGTTCCTTCCTTCCTCCATAAGCAAACACATTTATTCACTTCTTACTTATCCTTCCATTGTTTTTTGAAAGCATAAGGAAATACACACACACACTCACATTTCCCTCATTCCTTACATTAAAAAAAAGCATTCTGTACACTCTGTCCACATCTTGCTCTTTCACATAACAATATATCCAAGATCACTCCTTGGGAGTACACAGATATCTTCCTCAATCTTTCTTATAGTTAGGTAGTAGTAATTTACTTTACAGCTATACCATAGTTTATTTAACCAGGCCCCTCTGATGAGCACTTGAATTGTTTTCAGTCTTGCTATTACAAATACTGTTGTAATGAATAACCTCACACATGCTTCATTTTGTACATTTTGCCCGTGAATATTTGCGGTATAGTCCTAGAAGTGGAATTGCTGATCAAAGGGTAAATGCACATATAATCTTGCTAGATATTGCTAAATTTATAGGGCTTCTATTATTTGACATAACTGTTTCCCCTCTTCCACTCTTGTCCCATATAACTTAATCTCCCTCATATCTTATAAAATCTTGTAAAATACAAATTGAGTCATATTACTCTCCTTAAAATCCTGCAGTGGCTTCCCACTGCATTTAGAATAAAATCCAGTTGCTTCACTGTACCTATAAAAACTTAGATTACGTGGATCCTGCCTCTGTATCATGTCGGAATTAGGTTTGGCTATGAGCAACAGAGACCCAAAATAACAATAGCTTAAACAAGACAGAAGTTTACTTCTCTGACAAACAAGCCTGGAGGAAGACCATCCAAGGCTGGCACTGGGTTTCAGCTTCAAGAAGTCCTTGGAGCACATGGTCTTCCCACACTATGCTCTGCCATCCCTAGGATCTGAGAGTAGCTAGAGTACCAGTCATTATATTAATGTTCCAGACAGCAAAGCTGGAAGAAGGGATGAATAAGAAAAAGCAAGGAGAACATGCCAGCTGTTTTTAAAGGAAGATTCCTTTAAAATGACACTTCTACTTATATCCCATGGGTCAGAACTTATTCATATGACTATACCTACCTATAAGGAAGGCTGGAAAATGTCATCTTTATTCTAGGGACCCCAGGGCCCCAGCCAAAAATTGGGAGATATAACACCATGGAAGAAGTCTCTGCTGCACAGCCTCTTCAGTTTCATCTCTTACTATCCCATATACCTTTACTCACCATGCTCCAGCCACACTAACTTCCTTTGTTTCTCAAATAAGCCAAGCTCTTACCTTTTATCTCAAGGCCTTTGCTCTTGCTGTTTCATCTGCTTAGCACACCCTTCCTCAGATAATCACATGGCTTGTTCCCTCATCATTCAGGACTCAGCTCAAGTTATTTCCTCAGAAAGACCTTCTTTGAATACTATATGTAAAGTTCACCCCTAGTAACCCTTTTTCATATTGCACTGCCTTATTTTCTTCACAGCATTTCTCTCCATCTGAAATTATCTATCTTTTGCCTTCCTTCACTAGAATATAACTTACACAGGACAGAGACCTTTTTCATCTTCTTCACTGCTATAGCCCTATTACCCAACACAATTCTACACACATAGTAGAAGCTTAACTTTAGTTGAATAAATGAATGTCTGACTCCAAAACCCATACTTTCCCACTACCTCTGCTGCTCTTAGTATATCTGAAATAATACCCCATCCCAGAAGTTAATCTTTGTTTTTATTTATTTATTTTTTTTAAAAAAAGATGACTGGTAAGGGGATCTTAACCCTTGGCTTGGTGTTGTCAGCACCACGCTCTCTGAAGTGAGCTAACTGGCCATCCCTACATAGAGATCCAAACCCGTGGCCTTGGTATTATCAGCACCACACTCTCCCAAGTGCGCCACAGGCTGGCCCTATTCTTTGTTTTTAGAATGATGGTCTATTAAAGTTACTTTCTTTCAAACAAGACTTTAAAAAGCATTGTTTCTAAAGAAAACAAAATCTTATGTTCAGTAAGTAAAAATAAGAGATTTAGATATAACATGATGAGCAAGTCTCTTAAGTTGATCAATCTCACAATTTCACCTGTAAAATGGAAGAGTTGGTTAAAATTCATTTAATTTACAGATATTTACCAAGCACTGTACTAAACTAGGAGCATGAAGTTTAAGCAAAATAATTTCTGCCCTTAAAAGGAGCTCATGGGCCGCCCAGTTAACTCAGTTGGTTAGAGTATGGTGTTACAATACCAAGATCAAGGGTTTGGATCCCAATGCCAGCCAGATGCAAAAAAAAAAAAAAAAAAAAAAAAAGGAGGGAGAGGTCACAGGTGCCTTTCAACTCTACAATTTGTACGATTCTATATAATTGTGGTTTATACCCTTTGTTCTAGAGAAAAAGCCTACCACTTCCCACTACTGAGACATTAATTAAAAAATGTCATCAAGGGCCGAGCCCGTGGCGCACTCGGGAGAGTGCGGTGCTGGGAGCGCAGCGATGCTCCCGCCACGGGTTCAGATCCTATATAGGACTGGCCAGTGCACTCACTGGCTGAGTGCCGGCCACAAAAAAGACAAAAAAAAAAAAAAAAAGTCATCAAAACATTGATAAACACACTGCTTCATTCTAAAAGTGAATATTTAATCAATTTTGGAATAGGAATTGAACAGTATTAAAAACAGAAACATTAGCAGCTTAAAAAATTGTATATTTAGTTTCTTTCTGAGGGATTTTGACTGCCAGTTCTCTACAGCAAAAATGTCTTTAAAAGACAGAAATTCTCCCTGAATACAAGTCTAAAATGCTTAAAAGAATTAAAGGATATAAAGCCCCAAATAAGAAATACCCTTATTAAATACATCTCATTTAAATCCTAAAAGTTCAACATAATAAACATATATATTTTTAGAAGATGACGAACAAATAACAACTCAGCATTTTCTAGACTAGCATCCCAGATCATCATACTAGTACACAAGCAACTGGCTGTGATTCATCCACTACCACATTCTTTGTTTCTTTTGATCCTTCTTGGCTTCCATCTGTGCAACTCCAAAGGCACTATGAGGAAAGATAGATGCCCATTCTCCTGCTTCCCTCTGAGCATAGCAATTAGACAATCAATGAGAAAAGAGTATATAATCCACAACCTGTAGTCCACACGAGGCCTCACTCAATTTGAAAAATGGCCAGTTCTGTCAAGTATGCCAACACTCCAGTAAGGTATTTATGACACAGAATCTGTTAAAAAGAAAAAAAGAAAAAAAAAAAGAAGACATTTAAAATTAGAATCGTATTAATTAAGATAACAAAGCAGTTTGGTATTTGAATGATCAATGTTACATCGGTCTAATTTCTGAATTTACTTCATTAAGGTTACCACACGTAAACCACTCTCATTTTTATATTTTCTATTCTATTTTCCTTTTTTGTTTTTTAACATTTGGTCTCTTCCCATCAAAATTATTTCCCAACCTACTATTACACTGTGACCTCCAGGTTTTTTTTTGGTGGCTGGCCAGTTTGGGGATCTGAACCTGTGCCCTTGGTATTACAATGCTGTGCTCCAACCAACTGAGCTAACTGGACAGCCCTGTGACCTCCAGTTTGAAAAGCACAAGTATAGTGCTTATAGAGTATATAACTTATAGGAACCTAAGAGATGAGAGTTCAAATATTGACTCCTGTTACTAAGCCATCTTGCATGTATCATTTAAATCTATCTCAGCCTCAGTTCCCCTGTTTTAAAACAAAATGTGGATAAAAACCTAACTACAGGATTGCTGTAAAAATGAGAATTCAAGTCTGTTAAACTCCTAGCACATGTTGTCATGATCCTGTATCACAGGAAACATTCAGAGTATATATTGTGGCCATATATTTTAATATATTTTAGGAGCCAATTCTCAGTTTATTTCTGATACTTCTTGTGATAAGCACTTCCTCGAGAGTAAAACAACATCTCTATTATTTCTTTTCCCAAAGGGGATAGAAACGTATAGAATATAAAGATGACATCTTAGTTCTGTGTTTCTGGCTATAATTTTATCTAACACACAAAATCCTTCTGTTACTCTGATAATTATTTCAAAATTGGCCAAGAAACAATTTTGAAAGTTTCAAAGTTGCTGCAGAATAATTCATATTATTACCAAAGTCTGTAGCACACAGCATATAATGTCCTTCCATTATAAAACTGCATGAAGACTTTGGTAAATCATTTATGAAGCAAAAAATTAAGTCTCTCTACTGTCTTGAAATGGCATACCTTCAAATGTGTTTCTTTAATATGAAGAATACAATCACCATACATTTCTGGCTTTTGTTTTTGTTTTTCCTTTTTCTTTTTGGCAGCTGGCCGGTACAGGGATCCAAACCATTAACCTTGGTGTTATAACACCATGCTCTAACCAACCAAGCTAACTGACCAGCCCCTCACCATACATTCTGAAAACCCTGCCATAGTAAGAAAAAATTATTAATCTAGATGAAGAAAAATTAGTAATCTTAGATTACTAATCTAAATTATTAAACTAACCTTTATTTTTCCATCGGTATGTGCTGAAGCTACAGACGTTGAAACACGAACCAATCTTGTGGCTGATAAATGAATTTTGAAATGCCTATGGAAATGTGAATAAAGGCAGTCCATGAACAAGTCAACCTCCTCCTGGGTAACCTCCCCAGGTGTTTTGTGGACACTGTCCCACAAAGCTTTTGCATCCTCTGGATGTATTGCATAAGAAATGTCCAGACTTTGAGGGCTGCAAGGTACAGACCAAAGAAATTCAGTAGTAGCCACATAATGGTCCATTTTGCATGCAGTCCACATAGCAGCCATCCAGGAAAGATTAAACGCACTGATCACTAAAGGACTGAAATAACAGTCAAAGGTTTTCTGAAACCAAGTTCCAACTATGGCTGTATTAGACTCTGCTCCATTTGCAAGGAATAAAGGTAGACAGGTGAAATCTTCTGAAACAGTCTCCAGAAGACTGTCTCCAAATATACAGCAGAACCAACCAGTCCACAACACTTTGCCTTCTCTGTTCTCAGATGACTGAGATTTTGACAGAATCTATAAAGGAAAGGAAAACAGGTTAAGTTCAAAAGTATACGTACTCTTAAATTACATCTTTTCAAAATTAATTGATACATTAAAAATAAGATCTGATATATTACTTGCCAAAAAACAGAGGATATATTCTCCCTAATCATTATCAGGGTTTATCAAAATAATTGACCTTTCTCCCAATATTCTTATACAGTGGAGACATGGTAAATGGCAAGATTTTGGCACAACCAAAATGCAAAATAAGAGATGTCAATATGTATAACCAGGTGCAGTCAGTATCCCGGTGGGGGGGAAACCCTCAACTTTAGAAGTGACTGTAAACACACAAATCCGGTGTGCTTGAATTCTTCCCCAGGGAGACTTCAATATTTACTAAGGCTGCTCTTCCTATCAACTTAAAATGTTCTTGCATATGTTGGTTTCCACCCACTGGTCCTGCTTTTGTCCTTATGGGCATGTAGAACAAATTCAATCCAATCTCTCTTCTACAGGATAAGTCCTTCGAATATTTGATGGTACCTATCATATATGAGGATACTTCCAAAAGTTTGTGGAAAAATAGAATTAAAAGATAATCCAAATCTTTCCATGAACTTTTTGAAGTACCCTCATATACTGGCCAAGTTTAACATCTCCAGTTTCTTCAACCATTCCTCCTACGACACACATTCACATTCTCTCACTGTCCTGGTCATTCTTGTCTGAAATTCTTCTGCCTACGAGTCATTCATAAGTGAACATAATTACTTCCAAAAAGTCTGATTACAACATTATCACCAATTTTTACCTAGATTCTACTCCTACTAATGTAATCTCAGATTGCAGTTTTCTGGTTTTTACTTGACGGCTTTACATAAACTAGCCCTACATATACATTTTTGCTGTTAATAGGTAAATCTCTCCCAAATTATACTGAGGCAGTAAACTTACTCCAATCCCCATACCAGCCAGCCAACAAAAAAAAAAAAAAAATCTCTTTCAACTGGGCCCATTGTGCCAATCCACTCAGATCATTTAGGATCTTGATTACATTTCTAGCTGATTGACTAAACCCTCAAATTTTAAATTTGTATATTACATAACAAACATACCTTCCAGATATTCATAGAAGTTTTTGTTAAAGTATTGACCAGGACAAGGTTAAGATCACAGCCCTGTATCATATCCCTTTAGAGAGGATCATTTAAACAGTTACTTTTACCATATTTCTCCTTCTTCAAGATATTATGAAAGATTCTCAAATATCTTGAGGCCCAGATATACTACGTTTATCACATTTTCATGACCTATCAAAAACTGAGATTTAATTTGAAAACTATTTGAACACTATGTAAGGAATTCAAGAGGTCATTTCTCATCCTCACATTTGTTTAACTGGTGACCTGCAAGTCAGCAACTTCTCTGAGCATCAGCTACTTCACTTGACAAAGACTAATTGTCTACCCAGTACCCATCTTTCCTTTCATAATAAAACAATCCCTTTACTTGAGGTGGCAAAGTACCCACTAAAAAAAAATGCTTTCTAGCCTCCCCTCCAACTAGGATATAAACAAGTTGTTGGGTCTCAGCAAGGTTTACTTTGTGCCAGGTACCCTGTTTGTCCTTCCCATCTTTACTTCCTGCCTGGAACTTGAATACTATGTTTAGAGCTCCAGTAGCCATCTTAGACCATAAGGTGACTTTTAGAATAGAAAGCAGGCACTAAGGATGACAGAGAAGAAAAATGGAAGGAGCCTAGATTATTAACAATTTCATCAAGCACCATACCAGCCTTGGACAGCTTACCTCCACACATCTTGGGGGGGTGGGGGGGAGGTGGAAAAATAAACCTCTGTGTTTAGTCCACTATTATTTAGGCTTTCTGCTATATACAACTGAACCTAATCCTAGAACATCTTGAGACCTTTGCCAATACCATGACAAATACAAGGGTCAGCAAACTTCTTCTGTAAAGGGCCAGATAGTAAACATTTAAGGCTTTGCAGGCCATATGGTCTTTGCCACAACTACTCAGCTTTGCTGTTGTAGCCCAAAAGTAGCCATAGACAATACATAAGTGAATGAAGTGGGCTATGTTCAAATAAAACCTTATTTACAAAAACAAGCAGCAGGCCAGATTTCAACTACAAGCTGTAGTTTGCTGACCCCTGATCTACAGAAACAAATAAAAATAAGACCTTTTCAATTGCTTGAGAACTTAATTTCCTTATCAATGATTAAGATTAGTTAACTCAGAAGAAACAGAAGCAGCAGGCATGAATAATAAACAAATCTAGTTTCTTAATCAATCAAAAGATAGTCCTAGGGCCGAGCCCGTGGCGCACTTGGTAGAGTGCTGCGCTGGCAGCGCGGCGACGCTCCCGCCGCGGGTTCGGATCCTATATAGGACTGACCAGTGCACTCACTGGCTGAGTGCCGGTCACGAAAAAACGACAAAAAAAAAAAAAAAAAAGATAGTCCTATTACTTTTATACACTACTTATAGGAAGGAATATAAAATGTAACATTTCTGAGAGTAACTTGGCATGATGTATCATAATATGTAATGATATGTTACATATTTTTTTTTACTGAAATTCTACTTCTAGGAATTTAATCCTAGTGAAAACCATAGAATTGCACAGCTATATCTACAAAAATGTAGAATTTGTAATGACATGAGTAATTATCAACAATATTGATTAGTAAAAGTGCCATAATGTAAAAGTATGGGCAGTATGATCCCAATTTTAAGACTACATAGATACAGACAACCAAACAGATGTATACCAAAATGTTAAACTCTGGTTTTCAACTATCTTTGTACTTTTATGTATTTCCTAAATTTTCTAAAATAAACATGATTTCACACACAGACACATTTCCTATATATCATAAATAAAATATTTTTTAAGTTGGCCATCTCTAATTATTATAATTTGGTAAAACAAGATATAAAATAGGTTATAAATCACAAGCTTAGGAATTTTTAAAAAGCATGAAAATACTACAACAAATCCCAAATGAAGAAAATGCAGACTATTTTCTCCTTGGAAGAAAATATTGCTTACATACTATACCTGGACAAGAAATGCTTCAGGGTCCCTTTGTGTTCCTTTCATTCCTAGGAGGGTAGAGAAAATCACTCTGATGTTGAAGTCTTCTCCCACTTCCACAGCAAGTCCTTTTTGCTTTTCAGCAGCAATAAATGCACTCAGAAGTCTAGAATACTCTTTGAGATTAGTGTAGGAGAATTTATGTAGGGGAGTTAAACTATATAAAGTCCATTGTTTATGCAGAAGAAATGCAACCTTTTGAGGATCAACATCTTCCTGAAAAAAATCAAGACAAAAGAAGTTTAAGAATTAGGAAACATTATTAAATACAAATTTAATCATAGTATTTTAGAGATTTAAAATAAATCTATTCCTAGGTACCTGATCTTTGCACTCCAGCCAAACTGGAGTTTGCAGGACTTTTTGCAGCTCCTTTAACTGGCCTTTGCATTGCTGTACCTTCCCTTTAGAATGCTCTTCCCCCGGGGGTTCACATGGCATGTTCCTTCACTTCATTCAGGTCTCTGCCCCAATGTCAGCTAAGAGGCCACCCTATATAAAGCAGCACTTGCACCCACTCCAACTTTGTCACTCTAAATCTCCTTACCCTGTTTCATTATTCTTCACAGCATTTATTACTACCTAACATTATATATTGGTCTAAATTTCTACTATCTGTCTTCTCTACTAGGGTATGAGTTTGATGAGAGCAGGGATTTTGCCCGTTATGTTCACTTTAGCATCTAGAACAATGCCATTTAGAACAAATAATCAATAAATATTTAATAGATGAACATTTAGGTTTCACTTTTAGAAACTTCAAATTATAGATCTTGAAAATAGTAACTATTAGTGAAGTATCTAGTTTGATTACCTTTAATTAAGTAATTTTAAAAATTGCTTGGCAAGGGCCGGCCCATGGCTCACTTGGGAGAGTGTGGTGCTGACAACACCAAGTCAAGGGTTAAGATCCCCTTACTGGTCATCTTTTAAAAAAAAGGAAAAAAAAGTTGTTTGGCAGTAAATCCACTCTATGACACAATGCCTAATTCAATCGATTAGATAAAAAGATACTTGGGAGTATTTTTTGCCATGCTCTACTGGAACTTCGCGTACCATCAAAACAAAAACACTTGTATTGGGGCTGGTCTGTTAGCTCAGCTGGTTAAAGCATGGTGCTGACAACTCCAAGGTCCAGCGATCGATCACTATGCCTGCTAGCTACCACCACCAACAACAAAAACACTTCATCTGTATTGGCCCCATGGTATTGATCAGGGTCTTCAAATATATCCCCACACAGGCTCCTAGCTTCCTCCTGAACTGAATTCTTCTAAAGAGTCCATACTTCCTGACACAGTCTCACACTCCAACTATCTTTTGGAACTTTCACTACAGTTGTCTACTTGACAAAAGTGTTTGTTCTGGCTAGTGCATTCATTGAAACAATAATAAACTTCTTATTATTACTATCAAAATATATGGGGGGAAAAAAGGGGTAACCAGTTAGCTCAATTGGTTAGAGTGTGGAGTTATAACACCAAGGTCAAGGGTTCGGATCCCTGTACAGTCCAGCCACCAAAAAATAAATATATATATATATATACACACACACACACACACACAAACACCAAAATAATGTAGCAATATATTATAAACCTATAAACCCTTGAAAAACTGGAATTCATTAGACAATAAATAATAAATAGATAAATTAATAGAGAAGAAAGGAGATATGGTTTACAAAAGAATGTCAAAGGGTGGCAGGTAAACATGGAGGTAGAAAATCCTTATTTTGCAATCACCATGATAAATATGGGATTAGGCAAAAATTATCAATGGGTACTAAGTCTAAAGGGAATTTTGACAATGAACAGGATATATGCCTAATCTTAAAGTTGTCTCCCCACAGACTGCTTATTAATTGCAGTGAGGGGAAAAACACTACTTATACAAAGTGAAGAAATTAGGCAATACCTTGACATGATGTTCAAAATTAACATTACCTATGTGCTACCAAATGTGATTCCCCAAGAAGGATACAACACCACCTATGCAATATTCCAGCCAAGAATATGTAACCTCAATCTAATCATGAGGAAATATCAAATACAAAAGGAGGAATATTCTATTTAAAAAGGGGACAGAGGCTGGCCATTTAGCTCAGTTGGTTAGAGCATGGTATTATAACACCAAGGTCAAGTGTTCAGACTCCTGCACCTGCCAGCCGCAAAAAAAAAAAAAAAAAAAAGGAGAGAAGGAGACTTCAAAAATGTCAGTGTTGTAAAAGACAGAAATACTGTGGAAATGAAAGGAGATAAAAAGACATAAAAGTAGTGGTGCTGATAGTGTGAAATTATTTGTCTTTTTAACTGTCACTTATTTTATTAGTTGAGGGGTTAAGATACTAACAATACTACAAATAGTAACTAAAATTAAAGTGTTTTGCTCACACATATCCCCATTATTGACTAACACAAAGGAACACAGAAAGCATACCTGCAATTGTGAACACTGGAGAATTTTCCTTTGCGGTGGAGTCAGGACAAATGAAGTCTGCTTCTTGACTGATTCCAGTCGTTTCTGAAGAGGGGTGGCTCCTGTAAGGTAATTCTTAAGCCTTGAGGATGCACTTTGTTCAGGAGTCGATTCTGATCTATCATAAGAGTCCATGATCTACATAAAAAGAAATAATACCAGAATTCCAAACACTAAAAAGGTAACTGACACTTACAGTTTCACTGACTTCTCTCCTCACTGCAGAGGAGTTCTTTCTCTCTTTATTTCCCTCACCCTCCTTGACCCCGAGTTTGACTTTTCAACCAAGTTCTATATTTCTCATTGGCTAAAGCCCACTTTTATGTATATCATATAATACGTCAAACACAGTGTGTTCAAAACTAAATTCAACTCCTTCCTGTCCTTCTCCTTCCAAGCTAGCTGTTCCATTTGCAAAGTCCTATAAATTTTCTAACTTAAACTCATTTAAGTAGTCCTCTACCTTCACTCTTTAACATGTAGTCATAAAGCAAATTCTATTGCATTTTTCCTTCAGGTCTCTGTCACCCATCCCCAAAGCTATTTATTTAGCCACCTTTTTATTACCACTGTAAGAGTTCTCTATAGCTAAGAGTAGTCTATTCTTCCAGAAACAGCACTTTGTTAGTTACCTGTACGAAAACCTTTACAGTGAGAAGATAAATCCTAAACTCTTCTGCTGGGTATTTAAGGTCTTTCATAATTCAGCTTGTCCCTATCCTCCCAATTCTCCTCTCCAACCTAGGACATAAACATACGCTCGCTCTCATGCTTTTGTCTATCAACTATATTTGTTTCCTGAAGTGTCCTTTTCCCATTCCACCTCCTTTAAGGCCATGCCTAATTTGACCTCCTTTCCAACAGTAGGGTTTTGTTTTTTTTTTTAACTTTTACCCCCTGAAATACCTATGTTATACATTTCTGTCTGTATCAGTGGCTAATTCCTGGAAGCAGAGTGTGTAGAATTAAATCTCTTCTTTAGATGAGTCTAACAAAATCCCTTAAGAATGTTGTATAAACAGGCCGGCCCGTGGCTCACTTGGGAGAGTGTGGTGCTGACAACTCCAAGTCAAGGGTTAAGATCCCCTTACTGGTCATCTTTTTAAAAAAAGAAAAAAGAGAATGTTGTACAAAAATCTTTGGGTATACACCAACACATATGACTCTCCTTGATTGCCCAGTCTGTACCACTCATTTTGGCCCCTGTTCATACACTCTCTTGTACTATTTTTTGGTATGTATTTCTTGCATCCCCAGTAAGACTAAGCTACTTTGGCTGAAACCATGCTTTATATTTTTCTTGTATAATTTCTCTTGTATTATCCTAATACAATGCTTGAGTGCCCTTTAATTGCTAAACAAGTATTTGGTTCAATTGAACAGAAGTAGAGCTCCCAAATTAAAATACAATTTTCATCAAAAGAAATTATCATTTAAAGGTTAAAACAATTACTCCCAACTACTGTGCAGTTACCCTTTCAAAAAAGCTTTTCACAAATAAAAAGTTGCATTTATTATTACATTTAAACAGTATTATATTTAAATAGTATTTTAAATTTCAATATGCCAAACTAGGACACCCTTTATATCTTGCCCAAAACTCCATAAATTACACATAAAGTCCTCAAAGCTCACAAAATGTCCAGAACAAGCATATACTACACAATTTAAATAGCAGTTAGTTAAAGCATTTGAGTTTTAAATCTATACTGACTTAACTATATAAAAGGAAATTTTATTTTATTTTTTTAAAGATGACCAGTTAGGGGATCTTAACCCTTGGCTTGATGTTGTCAGCACCACGCTCAGCCAGTGAGCGAACCAGCCATCCCTATATAGGATCCGAACCTATGGCCTTGGTGTTATCAGCACCACACTCTCCCGAGTGAGCCACGGGCCGGCCCTAATAAAAGGAAATTATAATCAGTCCCATGTATACAGAATGTTTCTTTCAAACTTTTATTTAAGACAAGAGTTGCTAACATTTATTGAGAATTCATCATGTTCCAAGTACTCTCCTAAGCCCTTAACAAATACTGTTTCATTTCATCTTCAAACAACCCCATGAGGTGGGTTATTACGTTCCCAGTTGACAGATGGGAAGACAGAAGTTAAGTAACTTGCCAAAGTCATATAGTTAGAGAGAAGAGTCAGGATTTGAACCCAGACCATCTAACTCTGGACTAGGTGCTCTTATCTACTTCTTTCATGTTGCCTTTCAAATAGGGATCAATTTCAAGGCAAAATAAACCCTGAATTTAACTCTTTTAGGGAAAAATACTATGAATTCCAAAAAGATTTTAAGGTCTAGCTAAGCAATAAATCTAGGTGAGAAAAAGACTATCAGCACTGAGATATTAAATATTTACTGTTAAGGTAATATGAAATAGCCCAATCCATGCATTAAAGATTAGTAAACAATTTATGCCTATTTTACTTTCACATTCCACACTCAAGAATGTGTAATTTTGCCCAGTTCAATAATCAAGAGGTTATGAATATAACAGGACTAGCCAGTTAGCTCAGTTGGTGCCGATAATACCAAGGTCCAGGGTTCAATCCCTATAACAGCCAGCCACCAAAAAGGAAAAAAAAAGAATATGGACAGGAAATATACCTTGACTCAGTATATTAGTGTCCCAGTATTCTTCCTTCCAGTAAGGAAAGAGTCCTCTTGCTTTCTAAAGCTAATCCGTGTACCAATATTCTGGATTCCCAAATCCCTTCGCATCTCCCCTAGACACCACTTCTTCCTGTATTTGTTTCAACCCTTTACATCTCTACTCTCTCATCCACAGCATCCTTTTCTTCGATTGCCAAGCATATTCTAATATTCCTAACACTAATACATTTTTGTTTAAATCCAATTCACCTCATTCCTTGTGAGACCAATCTCCTAGAAATGTGATATACACCTATTGCCTCCACTTACTAATAAATATTTTATCAGAAATCTTCAGCAATCTCCCTTCTGCATCTATCACTATAAAGAAATTGCACTTTTGAAGATCGCCAACATTTTTGCAAAAACCAAGAAATACATACCAAATACTTGATTCATCAAGTTTGCTCATCCTTATTTCTCTAAACTTTCTGCTACCTTGTTTCTTCTGACACTCAATTTTTAGGGAGTTCTTCCCCTCTCTGCTCCTCATAGTTCCTTGATTCATTTGCTGATTCTTTTTCTTCTCCGCGTCCCAACAGTGGGCATTCCCCCAGACTTTGAAATCATTCATTCTACATATAACTCCTAAATCTTTATCTTCAGACCTTATATCTGCATCCCACTCCTGCATTTCCAATTTCCTATAGGACACTAAGCTTCCATGTCCTCAAACTCATTAATTTCATAACTAATCATTATTGCACACCCCATTTAGCCAGTCTTTCCAACTACCCTGTTTTGCTCAGTAATAATTCCAGTCTCTCCTCAGGCCACTCCCCTGTCCCTAACCCTGGTAAAGAGGCTGCCCTGATGATGGCCACCTGCTCATCATTCCTGACTCACCACCATCCCCAAATGTACCGTTCCTGCCCTCGCCTTTCAGGTGCGATTGAAGGATTTAACTTTGCACACTTTGGGATCACAGTTGCATCACTGTGTATTAAATAATCTGAAGAAATCAAGCAGGTCTCAACAAAAATTCCATTCTTCCTTCTCATTTTCTTCCCCCACTAAAAAATACCTTAGTCATCGTTTACTCTTCCCTCAACTTCATCTTTACATCTAAATAAAAATTTAACTATATCATCAAATTCTGACATATTTCTTAAAGAGATACACGTAAATTAGCCCTCTCAAATTTGGCCGTCACTTCCATTCTCAATTATAACCATTTATCTTGTTCCCAATCTTAGCCCCTTTCCAAATCCATGACTAATCTTTCCATAGACACAACTTTTAGCTTGTATCTTTTATCTTGAAATTCCAAAACAATTACCACACACCTAAACGAAACCAGGTCAGAACTCCTCGATATTATCTGATCCTATCCAGGTTCATCTTTCTACTACTTCAGATCTTCATACCCTGAGATCCACAGACCAATAACCCTTCCAAAATCCAACATTTTGCATACAATCCTTCTTAAGGTTGCATGCAAAATATTGTATGCAGGTGTATTGAGGGGCGTGCAGGAGGTGGGAAGGAGGGTGAAGCAGACAATTCTTTAAAAGGTTAAGAACCTGCCTGCCTTGAAGAAAAAAAAAAAAAAACCCACTGTCCTACACCCAAACGTGCGTCCCCTACACTTCCTGTCGTGTTTGCAAAAGCAAACACGACTTTTAAAAAATATATTTATTATTATTATTAGCATGTCCTTCACAGATGACTGGATAAGGAAAATGTGGTGTGTATGTATGTATATCCACAATGGAATACTACTCAGCCCTAAAAAAGAGTGAAATTCTGCCATTTGCAGCAACATGGATGTGTCTGGAGAAAACTATGTTAAGTGAAGTAAGCCAAACACGAATTTTATTCACCTATCACCAATTAAGAATATTTCCCTATTCCCATTTGTATGACCAAATCTCATCCATTTTACAGGTCTCATCTCAGGAGGAGCCTTGCGGTATCCACCGAGCTCTCCCGCCAACTCCTCCTGCACCTGTAGTTCACATCACACAACTAAAACTTGACCGTTTCTCTTGTGGCTAGTCCGTGAAGAAAGGGACCCTGACTTAATCACTTTTCTACATTGCCACCAGTACCTCAATCGAACCGCCCCAACGCCAGTGCTTAGCCCTGTGCCAGGCACGTAGTGTGTGATACGTTTAAACGCACAAGTAACGTAAAGACAATATCCACAAAACAGGGCAAAATGCAAAGTTTACAGCCAGTGCTGGACCAGTGCAAAGCATCTTACCAATAAAATACCGTGATGACGCTGTCACCCATTCCGGACTCACGAAACGTTCTTCAAGCCTGGCTCCAAAACTCTAGAGACTGAAATCCCGGAAGTAAAAAAGCCACCAAAATGACAGCTAAGAGAGGCCGGAGGAAACCCTAGCCCTCCCAAACTCCCTCTCGCTCCACAAGCGGGCTCACCAAGGACACAATCGCGTCCAGTTAGACGACCTCTGCTCCCTCAGACGCGGGGCGGACCCTGCGACTTCACCCCGGGAGGGGCATTCCCGCTGACCCAGATACCTAGCCCTGCGACCCTTGCTCTGCGGAGTCGGCCTCTGCTCGCGGAGGGGCAAGGACAAAGGACGATGTGTCCCAACTCGCCCCTCTCCAGGGGAGCCCTCTAGGGATCAAGGCCAGCTCTGAAATCCCACGGCTGAGAAGCGGCCAGCGGGCCCTCAGCCGCCTCCGCGCCCCCAGCCGCCTCCGCAGTTTAAAATCGTTTCCCGGCTCACTCCGCGGCCCGAAACAGGAAGCCTCCGTAGCGCCCGGCCGATTCCATGTCAGTGAAGCAACTGAAGTCGCCATCTTAACAGAGGGCAAGGCCGAGCGACTTAACCATTATCGTCAACTGTCGTGATCGCGCGGTGTTGCACTTTCGCTTTCTACCGGTGCGAAGCTTTCCCTCCAGTTTCCGCCCGTAGTAAGCATGGCAGCTGTACCGCCGCTCTGATTAGTGGAATCCCTTCACAGTAATTTTGAGCGCTCGCTGGGAGAGTCGAGGGGCGCTTGGCTCCTGGCGGCGATCTGTGTGTGAGTTCGGGCCCAGGGAACATTTCGGATTTCCTCGCTTTCCTCTTTCGGAAGACCTTCAGTCGGCCGCCAGGTGTGGGAAATTTGAAACGCGAGGCCGTTCCTCCTCGTCTTCCGGTTCTGGCTGCTGAAACCTTCGGCGAAGCGTGGAAAGAAGAGAAGGGCGTGGGCTTGGTCACCGGCCTCTTCCGCCGGGCGCTGCTGTGTGGAATCGTCCTCTTGCCCCTTTCTCTGGCCGCAGCCTTGTTTAACAGAAGTGGAAACTGATGCACTGAGAGAGGAGACAGGTCTTTCCCTTATCCAGTCCCCCAAGGACCTCAAAGACCTTTCTAGTTTCTGGACACGTGTACGCGAATGTCGTACGAAGGAGGGCTTAAAAATTGGAGAAGAGAGTGGGACCTCCTAGAATTTTTAGGGGTTTCTGTATATGTACAAAACTGACTTTTGACCACCGTCCAACACCGGCAGCGTGGGACTCGTGATAGCCTCTCGCCATCCTGTCGCTCCGACATGTGCCTCACTTTTTGGTTAAGTCAGCTATGCAGGGGTTTACCCAGGCGCATCGGAAGGACCACCCAGCCGGTCTGGGATTCTCTCTCCAGAAATCTGGTGCTGAGTTCACAGAGGAGAATTCCAGGTGAAAACAGCGAAAGAGCTCTGTTCTCTGAACAGCACTTCCACCTGTTTTCTGCAGCCGCAGTGCTTTTATTCCGTTAACCCCATAGTTAGGACTGTTTTGCTTTTAGTTGATACTAATGCCAGGAAGCGTAAATAGTCCTTTTTCACTTTTAATAGTGTTTTCTAGTGTACAGGTGGCTCTTACACACTTGATTCATACTAAAGCTAAATAGTTACTGCACCATCTAACGAATGTAATTCTTACGATTATATTTCTTAAGATGTATTTCATTTGGGGAAGAAATATGTAATATTAAGAATTGGGTAATTAGGATTTTAGGTCAATGCTAACGCTAGATAATCCAAAAAATTTAGATTTCCTAACACAAGGCAAAATTTTACATTTAGACAGTTATTCACTTGGTTTTTGACACATTTGCAGGTAAATTTAATAGTGGATGAATAAAAGTACATAGTACTCTGATGTTTTCTAAGTTCACCCATTGACCTGAAATACCTAAGATGTTGTGATTTGAGAATTCTTATTTTTAAGCAATCTGCAAATGATATATTTCTAATCTTGCCTTTTAAACTTTTCTTAAAGAATTCAGTAGCTTTGTTGCCCGGACCAACACATGTGGAGAGTTGCGTTCTTCTCACTTAGGCCAAGAAGTCACTTTGTGTGGATGGATTCAGTACCGGAGGTAAATTAAGGCAGGCGGTTTAAGAATGCATGGTGGTTATTTTCCCAAGGCAATTCCAAAACTTTACTAATTTTCGACTAGTCAGAAGAATAAAGAGCTTTGCAACTCCTGCAGGATTCTGAGAATTCATTGAATTTTAAGTTTTGTTTTTGTTTTGAAAGACCCAAATAGGGTCAATGTCAGTAACTATCAGTAATATCTATTAAAGGGTATGACAATGAAGCTTGATCCACCAATGGACCGAAATAATCCTGGGCTTACTAAGGCTGAAGAGTTCCTATGATTAATAATTGGGAATGGGCCAACATCCTATAAATCATCTGTTGAGTTGCAGTAGCATGGGGAGGAGGAAAGCTTATTTTATTCTAAGTTTAGGTAGAGAAAAACCCTAAAAACATGAACAGTGATTCCTTAAGAATCACTTTTTTGTTGTTCGTCTGTATAATCCAGAACATACCTGAATAGTACATAAGTCCAAAATAGGTTTTGTGGCCTTCCTAAAGAATATGAATATATCTCAAGAGGGTGGATATTTGCCCCGTAAATTTGGTGACTTTGCCTCCTGAACTCAAAATATGAGGAGGCTTTCTGCTCCTCTTTCTGATACTAAGGACAGTAAGAGAAACGTAGATTGAATTCAGAGTTTTGGGATTTCTGGAACCTTTTGCTGGTTTATATAGGTGTTAAATTAGTAGTTGGAACTATTTAAGATTTATTTTCTTTTAGGAAGAGAAAAGACCTTATATTTCTATATTTCAAAAATGACCAGTGAGATGTTTCCGATATCCTAAAATATTGTCTTTGATTTTACTATATGAAAAGTTTCCAAACTTAATAAAATTTTCTTGTAGACTTAAGACAATGAAAATTTTTTAAAAATTTTTTTTAAATCTGCTTTTTCATTAATAAGCCAACTACGTAAGACTAGTCAGCTACACAAATGGCCAAAAAAAGTTAAAATTAAAGTGAAAAAAAAATCTTTTTTCATTAATAAACTACATAGATAACAATTGCATGAATGTAGCTAATGAAAGTATGAAATTATTGGGGCTGGCCCGTGGCTCACTCAGGAGAGTGTGGTGATGGTAACAGCAAGGCCATGGGTTCAGATCCCATATAGGGATAGCTGGTTCGCTCACTGGGTGAGTGTGGTGCTGACACCACCAAGTCAAGGGTTAAGATCCCCTTACCGGTCATCTTTTTTTTTTTTAAAAAAAAAGAAAGTATGAAATTATCACAAAAAAGAAACATGAGAAATCACATGGGTTTTCTTGTTCATTACTTGTTTGTTGTTCCTGCTCAAATTTTGGGCTCAGAGATTGTATCCTAAAATGTTCATTTCTTTATTTTTGTTAATCAGGCAAAACATCTTTCTGGTCCTAAGAGATTTCCACGGGCTTGTTCAAGTTGTCATCCCCCAGGATGAGGTAATAGAAAGTTTCCTACTATTATCTAAAAGCCTCTTTGATGCTATGGCCAGGGTAAGCTAAGTGGTTTGATAAGTATGTTTGAGGTTTTAAATTCAAAAGTTTATTGTTAATGAAAACTGAAAAGTAACATAAGCAACATTAAGACATGGAAAACTTGGAAAAAATATATGCAACTCATATCACAGACAAAGGCTAATTTCTCTTATATCTAAAAGGCTACAACAGATCAGTAAAGGACGAGTGACACAGTAGAATTATGAACCCAGGACATGAACGTAAAATTTACAGAAAAATATAAATGGCTTGTAGACATGAAAATATGCCCAACCTCACTCATAGGTAGAGAAATGTTAATTGAAACTATACAGAATTGTTCTTTTTAACACATTAGGTTGACCACATACTGTGTTTGGGAAAGTAGGTACTTATACATTCCTAGAAGGAGTATAAATTGGCACTAGCTGTATGGAAAGCAATATCAAAATTGCCTATATTTGGACTATTAATTCCACTTCTAATAAGTTATCTTACAATTATCTTTTTTTTTTTTTTTTAACTATCTTACGATTATCTCATACCTGGACATACACAGATGCAAAATGACATATAAATGGTACAGGATATTCATTTCAGGATTATTTTTAATGGAAATAAATTGGGATCAACTTAGATGTCCTCCAATAAAAGATTGGTTTAAAAATAATATATATCCTTACAATGGGATACTCTGCTCAGCCATAGGAAAAAAGGTAAAGAAGCTCTTTTCTAATAGGGAAAAAAATCCAAGGTATATTGTTAAATGAAAAAAGCAGGATACAAAAAAGCATATAGAATGGTACCATCTGTATAAAAAAGAGGGGGAAGAAAACAGAATGTACAGGTTGAGTATTCCTTATCTGAAATGCTTGGGACCAGAAGTGTTTCAGATTTTGGATATTTTTTGGATTTGTGAATATTTGCATATACATAATGAGATATCTTGGGGATGGAACACAAATCTAAACACAAAATTCACTTATGTTTCATATACACCTTATACACATAGCCTGAAGGTAATTTTATACAATACTTTTAATAATTTTGTGCATGAAACAAAGTTTTGACTGCAACCCATCCCATGAGGTCAGGTGCAGAATTTTCTATTTATGGCACCTTGTTGGTGCTCAAAGAGTTTCGGATTTTGGCTTTCCAATGCAGATGCGGAAGATGGCGGAGGGGCAGGTCCAGGTACTCAGTGGCCGAGGCCATCTCCTGGGCCACCTGGCTGTCATCGTGCCAAGCAGGTAGTGCTGGGCAGGAAGGTAGTGGTCGTGCACTATGAGGACATCAACATTTTCAGGCAGTTTCTACAGAAACAAGTTAAAGTACCTGGCCTTTCTCCGCAAGCAAATGAACACCAACCCATGCCGTGGCCCCTACCACTTCCAGGCCCCTAGCCGCATCTTTTGGGGACTGTGCAAGGCATGCTGCCCCACAAAACAAAGTGAGGCCAGGCTGCCCTGGACTGCCTCGGGTGTTTAATGGGATCCCACCACCCTATGACAAGAAAAAGCGGATGGTGGTTCCTGCTGCCCTCAAGGTTGTGCGGCTGAAGCCTGTAAGAAAGTTTGCTTATCTGGGATGCCTGGCTCATGAGGTTGGCTGGAAGTACCAGGCAGTGACAGCTACCCTAGAGAAGAGGAAGGAAAAGGCCAAGATCCATTACTGGAAGGAAAAAACAGCTCATAAGACTACAGAAACAGGCCAAAAAGAACATGGAGAAGAAAATTGACAAATACATAGAGGTCCTCAAGACCCACGGACTCCTGGTGTGAGCCCAATAGACTGTTTATTCCTCATGCTTGGCCTGGCCTACCATTCCTCCATCGCCTCCCTGGGATGTTGGGGAGCTGTCCAGGTGCCACAGGCAGCATGGGACCTAGGCAGCCAGGGACAAAGAAGGGGCCTTAGGCACTGCTCCTGTTTAAGAAGTCCGTTTCATAAGTTCAGTTTCGGTATTTACAGAAGTGAGCTGGAACACTAACTGGAGGGGAGCTCTACATGGTAGATTAGACATTTGTTTAAACTTCCACATGGTTAAATACTATACTCTGCAGCTGTTACAATGCGAGAAAAGCTTTGTGGGGATGGTGTGAACTTAGTGTTGTACAAAGGATATTTATACATGCACAGACTGGGAAGATGTGCAACCAAGGGGTTGCTGGCATTGTACTTTCTCATTCCCAGTATTTTGTGATCAAAATAAATTATTTCTAAAGAAAAATAAAGTTTCAGATTTTGGAGCATTTCAGATAGATTTTCAGAATAGGGATGCTCAACCTATATATTCACTCATTGGGTGTTTCTGGGGAGGGGAACCAAAGGGCGTGAGGACAAGGGTAGGAGGGACACTTTCATTGTATCTTTTTGTTCCCTTTGAAGTTTGAGCCACATGAAGGTATTGCTTGCTCAAAAAATAATTACCATTGAAATTAGGTAAAATAAAGAACTCTTATCTTGCTCCGTGGGCAATGTTGGTTTCTTCTTTTTTTTTTTTTTTTTTTTTAAATTTTATTTAAAGATGACCGGTAAGGGGATCTTAACCCTTGTCTTGGTGTTGTCAGCACCACGCTCAACCAGTGAGCTAACCAGCCATCCCTATACAGGATCCAAACCTATGGCCTGGTGTTATCAGCACCGCTCTCTCCCGAGTGAGCCACGGGCCGGCCCTGGCAATGTTGGTTTCTACTTTGTTAATTTTTGCAAATGCTTATATACCTAAGAAAAATATGATTTACTCAGCTCTTAAGTGTTTGAAATAAGTAAAGAGCAATGAACTATCTTTCAGGAATCAGGATCCAGAGATGAGCATAGCTAACCGTAGAGAATTTCTTTCACTTTGGACTCCATTAGTGCTATTGGATTTAACTGCCACTAAGTCTAACTCTGTAGACAGTTGACTTTAAATTATGTGGGATTGTCAGCATTAATAATAGTTATTCTCCTTATTTTCCTTTAAGGAATTTTTTTAAAACTCTTAACTAATTTACTTGCTATTATATAGAGTCAAAGGTGGGAATGCAATTTACCAAATTCTGTAATAAAGTCATTAACGGACAGCCTCAGTATTTATGGCAGTTAAGCTGTGAATTTTAACATTTTTCTAAACCATAGGCTTACAGTTACTGAAGATTCCTGTAAGTTCATTTGTTTCTTGGAATTATCTTTCCCCTCTTGTTCTATAGTCGGCTGCCTCTGTGAAGAAGATTTTATGTGAAGCCCCTGTGGAATCTGTGGTGCAAGTGTCTGGGACAGTTATTTCCCGACCTCCAGGACAAGAGAATCCAGTTAGTATTTAGAAACTGTCTTTTTTTAAAAAAAGAAAAAAAGACCAGTAAGGGGATTTTAACCCTGGACTTGGTGTTGTCAGCACCACGCTCTCCCAAGTGAGCTAACCGGCCATCCCTATATAGGCATCTGAACCCATGGCCTTGGTGTTATCAGCACCGCACTCTCCCAAGTGAGCCGTGGGCTGGGCCTGTATTTAGAAACTGTCTGTGTACATTTTACCTGTATGCACTTGCACTGTCTGTGTACATATTCAGGCAACATAGACTAGCACCTATTGGGACATTAGGCACTAAAGTTCAGTAAGTTCTACAAATGAAACTACAGATTTCAGAATCTTCACCACAACCACACACACCTATATAAATATATGTGCTAAGACATTTGTTGATGTTGACTAATACATGCTGACATTTTTCTGAGCACATCAGCTACAAATACGCATAACAATGTTAAAATCATGCAGAGACATTTATACTACGCATTAGAAGCACCTGCACATTTTTATGTATGTAAATAAATGCATGTGTTTTACAAATGTGCTTTGTGTACAAGTCCTGATAAGTGATTTTTAAAATACTTCTTTTCTCTCTCTCTCTCTCTAAGAAAATGCCAACAGGTCAGATTGAAATTAAAGTTAAAACAGCTGAGCTGCTGAATTCCTGCAAGAAGCTGCCCTTTGAAATTAAGGACTTTGTGAAGGTGACACCCTCTGTTATTAAAAGAATAGAGTATCTAGATAATGTTCATGACCAGAAAAGTATCTTCAGAGTTTTTTAAAGAAAAAGTTTAACATCTACAAAACTTAACATTTTATTATACATGTATCATGAATTGTTCTGTTAGTCTTACAACTTTTTAATGAACAGTCCTTAAATAGTGACAGTTCATTAAACGTTGTAGTCCCTAAATACTGAGACTGTTTCTTCAGACAAATTGAAATATGATTCTATCTTTAAGACTCAAGATGTTAAATTATTCAAGTTTTTTTGTTTCTGTTGGTTAATGTTTTGAAAGGAAATTTATGTCTAGCTTGGAAATGTCCAAATGGTATAGGGGATCCTGCACCTTTTAAGTTTAAGCCTTTAACAGTGATAAAATATGTGCTTAGAGCAACTCTTGACTTCCCAAGCACATAAATATAAATAGGATTACTAAAATTTAGGATATTCTTTGCTAAAGTTTGAGGGGTTGATGGAACTAGACAGCACTGGGTAAGTACCCCAGATAATTTTCAGCTTTGTCACAATTATAGACTTGTATACTTGTATACCTAATTTTTAAACTGACCTTTTAAGACAGTTATCTATTAATTGTATGGCCACATAGTCTTACATTTAAGTTTCCAATATTTAATCCTTTAATTAGAATAATTACAGAGTTGACCTTATTGTGAAAAAGAAAATATAGTTTTCCCCAGAGAAGCATTCAGAAAGAAAAGTTACAGATATTTCTTACTATTTGTGTTTTTATTATCAAAGAAATGAGCAATTTCAGAGGAAAGGACTTTTTTAAAAAGTTCTCAAAGGATGATACAGGGATTTACAGCCTTGAAAATAAGGAAACTTCTCACTGTGTTTCTACGAGTACGGCTGTGGAGATTCCATCCACCGTCCCCTTGCATTTCTTAAACTTGTAGTCACTGTCCCATTCAGGTGATAAAATTGTAGCTGTTTTGTTTTTTTTTTTTTTTTTTTTTTTCCTGGCATATTTTTTAAAAAGATCATTGAAATCTTAAAAAAATTTTTTTCAGGACTCAGCTATGGGCTTAAATGAATGATAAATGTTTAGCAAAGTAGGGCAAATTTCAATCAGTGTAGGGTGAAGTTAATAATAATGAATAGGCTGGCCGGTTAGCTCAGTTGGTTAGAGCACAGTGTTATAACACCTGTGTCAAGAGTTCAGCTCCTTACTGGCTAGCCACCAATAATAATAATAATAATGAATAGTAAAAAATGTAAAATCTTCTAGTAACAAACTTAAAACATTGTAGGAATTTAGGATGGGAGTGTATACACAAATGGAAGCAGCGTGCCAGGGAGCTGCTTGATGATGGTAACTAAAGACAAAGCTAAAGTATTTGAAAATTCAAACTCTGTATCTAAAGATAACACCTTTCTAACATTCAAAATATATTTAAACACAAAAATCTTTCCATTTGTTTAGAAAACAGAAGCTCTTCGCTTACAGTATCGCTACTTAGACTTGCGTAGTTTCCAAATGCAGTATAATCTGCGACTGAGGTCCCAGATGGTCATGAAAATGCGTGAATATCTCTGTAATCTGCATGGTAAGGGAAATTCCTGAATGTTCTTTGAAGATTTTTAGCGTCTCTTCTGTTTTATTCATCAGTTTTATTGTATCCTGTCCTTAGCATCAATGGATCAGATGTTGCCAGAAGTCTGGAAATCACTCAGTGTGTAAAGTCGTTTTGAAGAAAGGTTAATTTCCAGGTGTTTTGTCCTAGAGCATAATTTAGTAACTAGTTCCCTATTGATTCACAAATACATCCTTTATAAAAATGATAGTGCCAATTACATTGTTTAATATAGTATTTCCTGTCACTATTGAGGGCAGAACAGCCCCTTTGCTTGTTTGCTTGTTTGTTTGTTTGTTTGATTGTTTTAATTTTATTTTGTCGATATACATTGTGGTTGATTATTGTTGCCCCTTTGTTTTCTTATTTTTTTTTTATCATACTTATACATTATTTGTTGGGAGCTCAGAAATGTTATGTGCATTAAACTAGACACCTCAATCAGTCCTGGGGTTTTTCTTGCTATATTTGTGTTATTTTTGCTACACTCGCAGAAGATTTAGAAAACCAGAACAGTTCGGTGGACAAGAATCCATCAAATATTTAGAATTATCTTATGTCAAAAGTATCAACCTCATGAACAGAATAGGATTTTATGAAAATCTTCAGTTTCCTTCTTGAATTTGTGGAAACCAGTATCAGTAAGCTTGGTAGCTTATTTCAGCCAAAATTCCTAATTAAAAGGGAGTCTCAGATTTAATAGATTATATTGTAGACATCATATTTGACAAATTTCAAATTCCTGTCTATTAAATTCTGATGTTTTCTCTCTTTAGGGTTTGTGGATGTAGAAACCCCAACATTGTTTAAGAGGACTCCAGGGGTATGTATATTCCTTAAATCAGTCTACTAATAACATCCTATTAGTTAGGAAACTGGAGTACTTTGTTTTGTTTTTTGTTTTCTGGGGGATTTTGGCAGCTGGCTAGTACAGGCACTTTGTTTTTACATTCACTTGGTTCACATTTTATTTTATGTTATTTTATTTTATTTACTGTCCCAGGATGGTCATATTACCTAGGTTTATTTAAGAACTGAGAAAATTATGTGGATCAGTAGTATTTTGAGTCAGAATCCTTTTATTCCACAAGAGTTTTCTTTCCCTCAAGGTTTATAGATGCAAATCATTAATGAATTGGTTCTTTCAAAACAAATCCCTTGTTCATTAAGAACTGACATTTCTTTTTTTTTTTTTTTTTTTACATTTCAATTTTTTTCTTTAAAAGGAGTGAGTTGTGTACAGGGGGGTTAAATGCTTTATAGACAAGAAAAAAACCGCTAGAACCAACTTATTCATCATCATCATCTTCCTCTTCATCCTCGTCGTCTTCCTCCTCTTCCTTCTTTTTCTTGCTTTTTTCAGCCTTGACAACTCCCTTTTTTGCTGCATCAGGCTTTCCTTTAGCTCAGTATGCAGCAATATCCTTTTCATATTTTTCCTTCAGTTTAGCCGCCTTCTTTTCATAAGGCTGCTTATCATCTGCAGCGGTGTTGTTCCACATCTCTCCCAGTTTCTTTGCAACATCGCCAATGGATAGGCCGGGATGCTCTCCTTTGATTTTGGGGTGATACTCAGAACAGAACAAGAAAAAGGCCGAAGGAGGCCTCTTGGGTGCATTGGGATCCTTGAACTTCTTTTTTGTTTCCCCTTTAGGAGGAATATAGGTTTTCATTTCTCTTTCATAACGGGCCTTGTCCGCCTTTGCCATGTCTTCAAATTTTCCTTTCTCTTTAGCAGACATGGTCTTCCACCTCTCTGAGCACTTCTTAGAAAACTCTGAGAAGTTGACTGAAGCATCTGGGTGCTTCTTCTTGTGCTCCTCCCGACAAGTTTGCACAAAGAATGCATATGATGACATTTTGCCTCTCGGCTTCTTAGGATCTCCTTTGCCCATGTTGTTATTTTTCCCGGCGCTGTCTCTATGGAGCTCTCTGTACTGCAATGGCTGTGTCAAGAACTGACATTTCTAAATATTGATAATTAATTCATTTATCCAGTCTATGGACTTATAGAAGTACAGTTTAATTTAGAAGAGCGGTTACTTGGATAGGAAATGATGCACAGCATTTGTTCAGCTAGTAACAAAACTGAGAATTCATTTCAGCAAGCATACATTTAATAACCTACTATGTGCAAGTGATATTTAAAGCCTATCATGTGCAAGCTTTTTTAGGTACTGAAAATTGAGCAAAAATTGTCATTGTGGGAACTTTGCTCTTTAGTTAATTTCATTGATAAACTGAAGTATCAACTTCCACCAGTCATTTATACCTTTGGTTTGTTTTTTAATAATGTCTCTCTTGTCCCTCTTTCTCTCTTTAAAAGGGTGCCAAAGAGTTTTTAGTACCATCCAGGGAACCTGGAAAGTTTTATTCTCTCCCTCAGAGTCCTCAACAGTTTAAGCAACTTCTGATGGTTGGTGGTTTAGACAGGTGAGCCTTCTTTATGTTAGTAGTTGTCAGAAAGGGAAAAAGAGAAAAAGGAAACAAAACTGCCTGATCTCTTTTTTTAATTTTTTGTTTGTTTGTTTGTTGTTGTTTGCAGCTGGCCAGTACTGGGAAAACTGATCTCTTAAGAGAAGGTTACAAAATTTGTGAGAGTTTGGAAAACACTTATAAAGTACCCTGAAAATTTGTAGTCATCATTTAGTAAAGATTTATTGGGTGGCCACCATATACAAAGCTCTATACTAGTAGATGTCACAGGGGATTAAAAAAAAAAGAGAGTAGGTTCAGCTCTCAAGGAGTTAATGAGACCGGTAAGGCAGAATAGGAGAATAGGATAATGAATAAAACCAACTGTGATATAAACCAAAATATAAATGCATTGAGATTTACAAACTAAGTATTCGGAGGTTTCAAATTATATTGTTTGGGGAAATATTATAGAAGACTGTGAGCTAGACCCTCCGAGACAGAGCTGTGTTTCAGCAGGGGGAGATGAGCTGGAATGGCATAGCACAGGAAGGCTCAAGTGTGTTTATGGAGCAATAAGTATTTCCAGTTGGCCAAAGCAAAAGAATATATGTTAAGAAGTGTGGACTGGTTTGCATGCCAGTCTATCCAAAGGTGTCAGTGTATATTTTGAAAACAATATATAGAGTAGTTAACTTCTCATGGGTCAGCTGTGTATCAGATTAGATTAAAGCATCATAAAGAATTAACAAATCTCTTATGTCTTTTAGGTATCACAAATTTATATCATAGCCCACATTGCCATAAACGTTTAGTGGAAAGTGTGTATGCCCTCCTAGAATCATGACTCAATTAATGCTATTTTTCAATTGTAGGTATTTTCAGGTTGCCCGATGTTATCGAGATGAAGGTTCAAGACCAGACAGACAGCCTGAGTTTACTCAGGTACTAAGTTATATTCACTTGTCTCTTACAAATTCAGGCTAACTACAGCCAAGTATTTTCAAAACCAGGGCAGTAGTTTTATATGGTTTACTTCTCATTACATTTTACCCATCAAAATTTAATTAAACTAACCTGCAGTTGAGGTACTAATTATTTAATTTTTGACCCATTCATGTGTCCTTTCATGAGGAGTATGGTCCTCAACCAAGGAATGCCAGGGATTCCTATAGTGTTTTAATATTTATGATATGATAAAGTCCTTAAAAAAACAGTCTTGGAATAATTACAATTTGTAACAATATATATGCTAGTAATATTGATTTGATCAACATATCTCAGTGTTGAACCCCAAAAATATGTATAATCAATTTTGATTCAATAAAATGTTTTTTTAAAAAGTCTTGTATATTAAGAACCAGTAATTTTGTATAGCGATATTTAATCTATTTAATCTGTAGATTTATCAAAGCTATTATGATTTGGTTTCTGTATAATAGCATATTAACCAGTATGGTGAAATGCAAAAATCATAAGCCTTGGAGTTGGACAGACTGGGATCAAATGTGGCTTCACTACTGACTAATAGCACTTAAGCAGCAAGTTAGTTAGCCTCTCTGAGCCTTAAGCCATGAGTAGTTGTGGGAACTAAACAAGTCAATATATGTAAGGCATTAGCAGATCACCTGACATAAAACAGAGATACAATAATATTTATACCCTTCCTGCGTATTAACTATTTTTGTGGAGAATCCTATGGTAACTTGAAAGCAGAGAAATATAAATATGTATATATTGTGGCTGTTCAAGTTAGTCTCCATATGTTATTTTGGTTTCAGATTGATATAGAGATGTCTTTTGTAGACCAGACTGGAATCCAGAGTTTGATTGAGGGTTTGCTCCAGTATTCCTGGCCCAACGACAAAGAGCCTGTGGTGGTTCCTTTTCCTTCTATGAGTTTTGCTGAGGCGTTGGCCACCTATGGAACGGATAAACCCGACATTCGCTTTGGAATGAAGGTACTTCTCTCCACTTTTCTAGGACTCTGTCCCCAAATAGTTCAGCAGTCTTCTAAACCACTTTGAAATGTACAGGTGTTACACACTGTTAGATCATATATTTGTTGTTACCTTAGCTTTTGTTGTTACCGAGCTACAGCAAGAGAAAATAACAGCGTATTAACATTACAATGCTTTTTTATCTACCATGTTCCAAGACCTATTTCCGAGAACAAGATTCTTGCTGTAAAGTTTTTATTACTTATAAGTTACTGATTATATGGACACGAATGGTAATTTGAGAGAAAAAAAACTATTCTTTCCTTTTCAATTTTTTTTAGCCAAAATGGCACTTGGAAAGCAAATGATTAAGAGATACTTGTTTTCCCTCATCTATAAAGAGGTCAAATGTGTGAAAACAATTATTCAAGTTATTAACATCTATATGTACTTAAGGGCAAGGAAATAATTTATATAGAGTAGTTTCATTACCAGGCCTCTTATTATTTACTCTTGAGAGCAATATTCCTTGATTTCTATAGTACTGGTGACATTTTTGTATCTTAGCTCTCAGTTCAAATCCCTTAGAAATTGAATTCTGCCTGGTGTATGAATAGTCAATGTTCAATTCTTAGAATGAAAAAAATGTACAAAAAGTTATAGCTACCTGCTTAACAGCTGCCAACTTAACTACTTGTTTCTTCATTTGTGATACGGAATAGTGGTTCTTAAGTCAGACTGCTTGGGTTAAATTCTGGCTCTGCCTCTTATGATCTGTGTCATCTAAGGCAAATTACTTACTTATTTGTGCCTTGGTTTCCTCATCCATAAATGGGAATAATAAGAGCACCAGTCTCATATTCTTGTTGTGCAGATGAAATGAATGAATATACGTAAAACACTTGTCATAGTGCTCAACCCATAGTAAACACTATGAAAACACTTTATAAATGTTAACGTATCGAGGTTATTCTCTTCTTTAAAATATTGTTTGTAAAATGTTTTGAGGTAAAAATTATTCCATGTTTACCTGCCCCTTTTTGTTACCCATTTTCTAGATTATAGATATCAGTGATGTGTTCAGAAACACAGAGATTGGATTTCTTCGGGATGCACTTAGTGAGCCCCAAGGAACCGTCAAAGCCATACGTATCCCTGAAGGAGCAGTAAGTGAAGCACAGTTCTGGGTGTTCTCTAGATTGTGTTTGGAAATAAATGTGTTCAACACTGGCACATTTAAACTTCAGAAAGAACAATTCTCTTTAAACAAAAATATGTGTTTTTATATAAAGTCTAACAGTGTCCCTAAAACTATAATATAAGAACAATAAAACTTTATGAATATGACTTTACATTCACGATCTGGGGCTTTTTTTCCCCCCCTTTTATTTTATTTTATTTTATTATTTATTTATTTATTTATTTATTTTTGTCGTTTTGTGACCGGCCGCACCGCGCTCAGCCAGTGAGCGCACCGGCCATCCTTATATAGGATCCGAACCCGCAGAGGGAGCACTGCCGCACTCCAAGCGCCGCACTCTCCCGAGTGCGCCACGGGGTCGGGCCTTTCCCCCTCTTTTAAAGAATGCTATAAAGTACTCTGATACTTCATTTGGGCTGATTTCATTGGGGATATTATGAGCATAAAATAGTATTCAGCAGGGGAAGGGGGATAGCGAGAAATTGATAAAGGGCCACAGAAAATGATTACATTGTATAATGATAAATATAGAAGTTATCCTGATTTTTAAAAAATAATAAAATTAAATTAAATTAAAAAAAAATAGTACTCAGTATTCTGTCTCCAGCCTCAGTTTGTCCAAAAGCTGTGAGCCCCACATGAGCTGCAGCAAAGCCTTTGCGTGTCAATTCTTAGTCTTCTGATGATTCTGGCCTCAGTTACATTAATAATGGGGAGAAAAGGAGGTGAAGCTAAAAAAGCAAAAAGGAAGTGAAGTGGTGAGGGTAGAAGAAAGAGAATGGTTGGACTGAGCAAGCATTGACTCTAAAGTCAATGGGACACATGTATTTTCTGTAGTTAGTGCACCTTCTTTGAAAGTAATTTAATAAGAGGCATTCCAGAAATATTTTGAATAAGATTACTGTTTTGAAAGACTATATTTATTTAGATACATAAGCATATTAGTATATTCAGAATAGGTGCAAGAACTCAGTCTCATTACTTTTTATTTACTTTATATGTTCAGTGGAAAGTAATTTGGTATCCATACTCTAGTCCAGACATAACGAATGTGTTCAGGTAAGCTCAGTATAACATATTGCCTGTTGTTATTTAGCACATTTTGAGTGTGTGTATTCTTCCCGAAGTAGATATAAGAACTGCAGAGGTATGCATCATGTTTTCACCTTTTTGTACCTCCCATACCTAGTTAAATGTGCCATGAATAGAGTTGATGATAAGCATAGTGTCTCACTTAGAAAGACATTGGGATGGGCCGAGCCTGTGGCGCACTCGGGAGAGTGCAGCGCTGGGAGTGCAGCGATGCTCCCGCCCCGGGTTCGGATCCTATATAGGAATGGCCGGTGCACTCACTGGCTGAGTGCCGGTCACGAAAAAGACAAAAAAAAAAAAAAAAAAGAAAGACATTGAGATGATTTAGAAGATACAGAGAATTTTAAGAAACCTGAAGTATTCTAATTTAGAAAAATTAAGGTACAAAGAATTCTGAGAAACCTGAAATAATTAAATTTCTAATCCTCTTATTGATCTGGAAGTTTTTTCTTTCATACTTCAATTTTAGAGATTCGTTTTGAACATTTATCCTGCATATTACATATATGGCGGGGGGAGTCTTCTGTGGAATACAGCTGTTTCCAATGAGACCTGCATAACTGGAAAAAAATAAGCCCTGTAACAAGCTTTAAAATTTTGTTATTTGGGGGAAGAAAAGGTCGGAATGGTTGGCTCAGCTGGTTAGAGCACGGTGTTAATAACACCAAGGTCAAGGGTTCAGATCCCCTTTACTGGCCAACCACCAAAATAAAAAAAATTGTCATTTGGCAGCAGAAATTAGACTGTTACTAAATCTCACTATTGTGATGGAAAGACACAAAATATACTTGTATCCCATTTGATATCATAAACTGTTTATGAAGCTAGCTAGGTGTCATACTGATGAGTTTACTTTGATTTTCTTTCATCAGAGGTACTTAAAAAAGAAAGACATTGAGTCCATTGAAAATTTTGCAGCTGACCATTTTAATCAGGTAAGGAGTTAATTAGAGCAGGTTTTTTCCTTATGGGGATTCATTCAGTATTTTTAACTAATAATTGTTTGAGCTCTTAAACTCTCATTAGTTTCAAAGGTCTTGTTATTTCAGATCATTCTTCTGCTTTTCTTCTATTTATTTTTAAAGTTAATATTACCCCTGGGTACAACTCTAAGATTTCAAATTAATTGAATTCACCATTAATCAGAATGTGAAAGTTCCACCATACCCTGTATAAATGAAGAAAGGTATTTTAATCCTGTTAGGAAAATTAATAGAGCTCCATGTGCCCAAGGTCTAAACAAAAGCATGGCATGTGTGAAAGAAGCCCTGTATTGTTCTTCCTATACCCTTTTTTAAAATTCTGAATGTACCTTTGACAGGCACATTTTATGATCTTGGCTTGGTGGATAGTAAAACTAAAATAGGGAGGAGCAGGAGTGGGAAACAGCCACTCTTACATTGTCACTGGAAGTATAAATTACCTGAACCATTTTAGAATCAGTAACTTTATTTAGACATGCTCTTTGAGTCGGTAATTTTCTGTGATATACTTTTTTTCCCTCTCAGCATAGCTGTCTTATTTATTTATTCATTCATTCATCTATTTATTTATTTATTTGTTTATTTATTTATTTATTTTCTCAGCTTAGCTGTCTGTGATATACTTTAAAGAAAGGATCCTAGATATGGGGAGACTTTACATTCATTATAGTGTCATTTATAACAGGAATAAAATGCAGCCATAAGGGAGCGATTAAATACATTATGATAGGGCCGAGCCCGTGGCGCACTTGGTAGAGTGCTGCGCTGGGAGCGCGGCGGCGCTCCCGCCGCGGGTTCGGATCCTATATAGGACTGACCAGTGCACTCACTGGCTGAGTGCCGGTCACGAAAAAACGACAAAAAAAAAATACATTATGATATAATCAAAGGAATTTCTTTGTTCCAAAGATTTTATTTCCTAAGAAAAAAATGCTCATGTTGTAATGATTTATTTAAAAAAGGTTATAGAATTATATATACACTAATTATAACCATGTAAAAACACTATATTTGTTTATTGAAAATATACAACCTCTACCTCTACAACCACCTCGTACCTCAAGCTCAAAAAACCATAAAGGAATTTTTCAATAAGAAAGAAAGATTAGGATAGTGGTTTCCAAAATGGATCAAGGCAAAAATGAGAAAAGTCAGGGCAATATACAAAGCTTTTCATAAAGCTAAATTAACTTAATTTAAAGAACTGTCCTTCATTTCTCTCTCCCTCTCTCTTGCTGCAGAAATGTTCTTTCTTTTAGGAAATGATGGTAATAGTAGAGGATATTTTGTTGGGTTTTTTTTAATGCCCTCCCTTTATAAAATTGAAAATCAGCACCCTGTGCTTCCCAATTTCGTTTCTTTTCATTTTCCTAGTATATGAAATCTTCATCTAAGAACCACAGGACCAGGAAATAATCCCGAAGGTTAACTTTGGCAGTCTTTAGTTGATGGGACTATTACTACATTTTCTTCTTTTCTTCTCTTCTTTTTTTCCTTCCTAGTATACTGAATTTTTATACAAGAGATAGGTACTATTAAAGTTAGTAATGTTTTAATTTGATTTGGCTTCAAATTGTTTTTAATATTCGCATTAATTTTTAGCATCATGATGCATACACATGGTTAAAAAAACAAATAATAAAGAAGGATTAATAATGAAATATAATAATCATTTGCCCTAGCCCACACCAGCCTAGAGTATCATTTTTTAGAAATATATTTACATGTTGTCTTTTTTTTTTTTTTTTCTTTTTACTTAATTCATTTCAAACTTTATCTGTTAACTTCCTACATTGAGAGATAAGGCTCACATAAGCAGACCTCACCTAGTTACACTGTACATTCTGCACAGCTGTCTTTTTGGACCTTTTCTTCATTCCTCTTCTGAGTTGAAACCATTCTTCTCGGATCCTAGAACTTCCTGTTTCTTATTTGTGCTGGAGTATATACTTAAGTAACTTCCTAATACAACATATAAGAGATAAACTTACTGGGTTCTTACATGTCTAAAAATGTCTTTATGTTCAAAACCTCACATTTGATTAATAATAATTTGTCTTAGTATAAAATTCTGAATTGAGAGCCATATCACCTAAGAACAGTGCAATCGAATGGAACTTTCTGTAAAGATGGAAATGTTTTATATCTGCATCACCCAATTTTGTAGTCACCAGCCATTGTAGCTGTTGAATGCTTGAAATGGGCTAGTACAAATGAGGGACTGAATTTTTTACTTCCTTTTAATTAATTTAAGTTTAAATAACTGCAAGTGGCTAGACAGCACAGCCTTAGAACATTGAAGGCATTGTTTTTTCTTCTCCCTTCTGCTGTTACTCTTGAGAAGTCTGATGCTTGTATGAATTTATTCCTTTATAGCAGATCTTTTTTCTCTTTGCTCTTTAGAAGCTTTTAGCCTCCTGATTCTTGATGTTTTGAAATTTCACAGTTTGAGTAACTTTGGATCATTTTTCATTCAATGTGTTGCACACGTGAAGGGTTCTGTCACTATGAAGGCTATGTCTTTCATCTGTGGAAAATTCTTTTATTATCTAATTATTTTGACCTCATCATTTTCTCTAGTCTCTCTTTTTGGAATTTCTATTAGTTTTATGTTGAACCTCTTTATGTAACTTATATGTCTCTCTAGGGCCAGCACGTGGCTCACTTGGGAGAGTGTGGTGCTAATAACACCAAGGCCACAGGTTCAGATCCCTATATAGGGATGGCTGGTTGCTCACTTGGGAGAGCGTGGTGCTGACAACACCAAGTTAAGAGCCCCATCTTTAAAAAAAAAAAAAAAAACTTATATGTCTCTCTTTTTTTCCATGTCACTTTCCATTATTTTATCTTTTTTATTCTGTTTTCCAAGAAATTTCCTCTCCTGTTGAATTTTTTTTCAGCAGTCGTATTATTATTTCTCAGCTCTTTCGATTGCATCTTATTCTGGTTTTATTGATAAAATATCTTTTTGAGTGCCTCTGAGGATTCGAGTCCTTTTTGGTCCCTAAATTATCTCGTCTCTAAAATCATTTTTTTATGTTTATCTTGGTCTTTTTTTTTTTTTTTTTTTTTAATTCTGCAGAGTTTATTCAATGTATGGTGATTGTTGACTATCCATACATATTTGAGAAGGAGGCATCTTAAAAGCTGGTTGGAAGCACAGCTCCTTGGAGCTTTGTAAATGGCTAGGTTTAGTTTAGGGTAAGCAGCAAGGCCACTGGCTTTTACCCTGGACACTCAAGGCGTAAGTGTCCTGAGCCTCTCCAGATTCTGAGTTTCTTCTTGTGCTGAGACTGCCTCCATTGTTCTCTAGACCAGAGCTTTCTGCATCTTGCTTCTTTAATCATCCCTGTTCCATTCACTTGCAGTCTGCCAAAAATTTGTAGAGATCTCTTATCTACTGATATTCCTCCCCACCCTTCATTCCCTTTTTTGTTGTTGTGGTGGTGAGATTACTTTTTAAAATTTCTTTAGTATCATTTTGAAGGAATTCAAGGAGGCAACAAGAATCTCATGTAAGTTCTACTGGGAACAACAAATATTTGTACTATAGAAAATAAATCAATCCCACTTTTTTTTAAAAAAGTGTGAATAAGTCTTTTTTTTTTTTCTTTATCACAGGAAGTCTTACCTATATTCCTGAAAGCCAATAGAAACTGGAATTCTTCAGTTGCTAAATTTATAATGGAGGAGCAAAGATTGGAATTAATCAGACTAATGGAGATCCAAGAGGAAGATGTGGTCCTGCTAACTGCTGGAGAGCACAAGAAAGCAGTAAGAAAAATTACCTCCAAGTCTATGTGCTGTTAATACTGAATGATGCCTCTCGTGTCCTATGTATATAGTACATATTTGAAATTGACTGTTAATTTCATAAAATGGAACTGTTCTGCATAAATAGTTACATAAATAAATATCTTTCAGTACTTTATAATGTAGTATATAAAACCAGGTTTTTTTTCATCAGCTACTGGCCTCCATTGGCATTACCGTCACAGAACAGATCTGACTCTGTTTAGAAAAGCCACTTAGTTAATGGGATATTGGTATTATTTGTACAGCCATGGAAAAATATTTTCATTTTCAAAATTTTGCAGATGAAAAAAATTTGGTAGTCTTAAACTTTTGTGTATAATGCATCCCTAAAAATATGGAGAGACAGATCAGATCACTGGAGGGCTGCTGGGCTTGCAGACACCCCTGGACCAACTTGGTCAAGGTGGGACCCTTTTTCCTCAAGGGTAGCAGCTGTAGGTGGTGATTACTGCCATGTACGGGCTAAATCACCATTCCTCAAGGAATGTATATGGAAGACTGAATTTAGCTTTAGGGATCTTTGTAAAATATACAAAAGTATAGCATAAAAGTCAAACATGAATATTGAAAACATACTATAAGTAAAGGTCAGGCATGTTATAAATTCATTCTTTCACTAAAATATGGTTTCTTTAAAATAAGTGTTTAATTAGTACTTTATCAAGTTTATTCTTCAAATTTATATTTGCACTTATTTATCGTTATCTCTTCCAAAGAAAATGTTTCAGAGCTCAGCTTCAACAATTAATATAATACACTGTTTTTTCCTTTCCCTGCAATAGTAAAGAAAGTTATTTAATTATAAATTTCATTATCAGTGCACTTCTTAAAAAAGAACTTGGAATTTTGTACTATATAATACCCTGCTGCAAATTAATTTGGCTATGAAACATTCTTTTGCTATGAACCAAACATACTGGTGTTCCTTTCTCAGGAAGGTATGGTTCTAATTCCTGCTAGACCTTCCTTGAAAGAAAGCTAGAAACCGGACTTACAAGGAGTAACATTAACATTCTGAAAGTGTTACAATGAAGGTGCCCTCTGCAGATATTTAAATGTAAGATAGAATGGGCCACAAAGTCTGTGCATGTCTCCAGGCATGTGTCATTGTTCTGACTGTCCTTTCTCAAAGAAGCCCTGCAAACCACAGTTAGCACTTATTAAGCACTTCCTAATTGTCAAGTAAGCACCTTATATATGTTAACTCATTTAATCCTCATGCCAACCCTTTGAGAGAAGTACTGATACTGTTGCTGTTTTTAAAATAATAAAAAAACTGAGGCATAGAGGTTTAAAATTCACGCAGTCACATGCCTAGGAAGTGGAGGAGCCAGAATTCTAACCCATGAAGTCTGATTACAAAATTCACACATATTCCATATTACCTCAAATAATAGCCAGAATTTGTTGAACATTAATTATGTGCCAGACACTCATCAAATCTTCACCACAATCCTTCAGGAGCAGTGAGGAAATAACCAGAATAACTGCCATTCGCATACTTTTCAGGTTCTGCACCTTATGTACCTTATCTGACCTAAGCTTCATACAGTCTTTTGTAGATGTTTTTATCCCCATTTTACTATGAAAAGGGGTACAGAGAAGTTAGTAAGTAGCCAAACTGAGATTCAGATCCAGGACTATGAAGCTCTGATACCTGTGTTCTTAATCACTGTGTTATTAGGTACTCACCCAGTCTTGTGTTTACAGTGCTCTTCGTTGGGAAAATTACGACTAGAATGTGCTGACCTTCTAGAAATAAGAGGAGTGGTGCTCCGAGACCCAGCTTTGTTCTCTTTCCTCTGGGTGGTAGATTTCCCACTCTTCTTTCCAAAGGAGGAAAATCCTGGAGAGCTGGAGTCAGCCCACCACCCATTTACTGCTCCCCACCCCAGCGATATTCACCTCCTGTACACTGAACCTGAAAAGGTACCATATCTGATGTACTTCCAAATAAAAAGGAAATGTGTAAATAAAAGCAAAGAACTTCAGATTTCACAGTCTGAAGACAGATAGAACCCAGTTCTGGAAGCCCCAGAAGAAACTGAGATTTGAGCCAGTAGTTAATACATTGTTCTAAGTAACTACAGTATCTTCAATCTACAGAACAGAAAATCAGAAATTTTCTCTAACATAAAGGTTCTGTAAATCTTCTAGGTCCGTAGCCAACACTATGACTTGGTTTTAAATGGCAGTGAGATAGGAGGTGGTTCTATCCGAATCCATGATGCAGAGCTACAGCGTTACATCCTGGCAACATTACTAAAGGTAATACATATTCTAACCTGGCCTTATTTTTCAATCAGTATTTGTCAGTTTTGTTAAACATTTGTTATGAATGGAGGATTCGCTGGATATAAAATAGTGTCAGCTTGTTTCTGTACCTTTAGTGTCGGACTTGGAAAAATAAATGGTAATAGTAGCTGTTTATTAGTACTTACTATGTGCCAGGCACTATTTTAGTACTTTATATGCATTGACACATTTAATCTTCACAATTGCTTTATGAGATAGATGTCCTTATTCTGCCCATTTTAAAGATAATTTGAGAGCCAGCCCGTGGCTCACTCAGGAGAGTGCGGTGCTGATAACACCAAGGCCTCGGGTTCAGATCCCATGTAGGGATGGCCGGTTCACTCACTGGCTGAGCGTGGTGCTGACAACACCAAGCCAAGGGTTAAGATCCCCTTACCAGTCATCTTTTAAAAAAAATAATAAATAAATAAATAAAGATAATTTGAGTCAGATTAATTAACTTGCCAAAGCCACACAGCACAGAACTAAGCAGAGCTAGGGTTTGAATCCAGGCAGGGTGGCTCTTGAGCCCAAGCTCCTAACCACTAAAAAAAAAACTGCTCAAAAAAAAAGATTCAGTCTTAAGTGACTGGAAATGTTGATAATGTTAGAGAAAAAGAGAGGTTTGAAAGGATTTTATATCACTTAATAATACTACTTTAGCTCTGTTTAAGATGGGGCTATATTTTAGTAATAGAGAGTGAGGTAATCAGGATTTTAAAAAAAGAAAGTGGGGAGTCTATACAGATGCAGACCTAAAATTTGCAGTTTTTTGGTGATTCTATAGAAGGCTAGAACAGGTTTCAGGAAAGAGAAGGTCTGAGAGTCTGGTCCTAAAAGATCATTCTGTGGGATTAACTAACAGGTGCTAGGTAAGATGGAAGAACTTTATATGTGAGACCAGGACTGGAGAACTCAAAACATCAGACTCCCCCGTTAGCTTTAAGGGCATTGTAAATCTGTTAACGTTTCTCCTGCCAAGTCAGGCCTCCAATCATCAGTTTCCAGCCTATCTTTTGCATTCCTGTCATTGTCAAGCTTTTCAAAAGAGTAAGAATACATTGCTTCCCTTTCTTCCCTACGCACCAGTGGTTCTCAGTCCTGCTGCACATTAGAATAGAATCACCTGGAAAGCATTTTAAAAAAACAAAAAACACTGATGCCTGTGCCCTACACAAGACCCACTAAATAAAAAGCTCTAAGTATGAGGTTTGGCATCTGTTTGTTTGAAGCTTCCCACCTGATTCTGATCTATAGCCTGGTCGAAGAACAACTTCCAGACACATTTTCAACATCTCTACACGCACTGTCCCACAAAAGTTACTGGCATGGTCACCAAATCCAGTGGCCTGTTGTTGACCCTCCGACTCTCCCACCTCCCAGAAGCATTTGACACTGTTGCCTTCTTACTAATGTTCTCTTCCCTTGGTCCCTGTGACAGGCCAGTTTTCCTGCTTTTCATCCTACCTTTCTGAGCCCTGCATTATCAGTACAGTAATGGCTGCATTTACTGAGCACCAGGCATTTTTCTACATGTCATAATCATCTGTGACTTATCTTATTCCCTTGCTGAAATGTAAGCCTCGTAAGT
Source organism: Cynocephalus volans (assembly GCF_027409185.1). NCBI lineage: Eukaryota > Metazoa > Chordata > Mammalia > Dermoptera > Cynocephalidae > Cynocephalus > Cynocephalus volans. Next base: position 130,419,679 of record NC_084467.1, read on the forward strand.
TTTGGGTTTTGGGTTTTTTTTACATTTTTCCCAATGAGTTTTCATTATTAGTTAAGTCATATATATTAAGGTATTTTTTTTAATTCCACTTTATTTTCATTTTAGCACCTAAGCCTAGTGTGTGGCACTTAGTGGACCTTCAGTATATATTTAAACTAAATTATCTTTTGAATTTCAGGAAGATGTGAAATTGCTCTCCCATCTGCTCCAGGCTTTAGATTATGGGGCGCCCCCTCATGGAGGAATTGCCTTAGGTAAACAACTTGTCCTTTTACAAACTAAATTTCATTCCATAGCACAGTGTCTCAAATTTGGGCTCTCAACTTGTGGTGCTGGAGTGGGGGTGGGGGGTGGAATGAGTCCAAGAGTTCTCTGAGAATCTAAGTTTCTGTTTTAATTTCAGTAATGTATTTTAAAATATATTTTACCAGTTACAAAGATAAAACTTAAGTGATAATTTACATTTGAAAGATTTTTTAATAGACTAAAAACTGCAGAGTTTAATGTCAATATTGCTCAAATCCTGGGGCCTCACACACAAACATTCTTTGGGGTCTGGAAAGCACTGCTCCATAGCATTCAGCTTATATGAAAATAGGAATATGCCAGTGTCCTGATTACCATGGTTACTCACTTTGCTTGTTTTGCCAAGCAAGAATAGTGAGAAATTCTAGAAAGCTTACCTAGATTGTAGGCTCTCAACAAAAGGGACTTCCTTCTGTTTTTCTGGAGTTCCCTACAGAGCACCTAATATATATATTGTTCAACCTGTATTAGGGCCTTTAGTAAGCCCTTGCTAAGAACTTACTAGTTACTGTGATAATCTCAGTAGCATGTGAACATTAGTCCTGAGCACTTTTCCAGAATGAGGCAGAAAAGAACCTCTGAAGAAACAAAAATTCTCTAAAAGGGCAGGGAACTGTGGTTGGCTACAGCTTATAAAGATTCTTATGTAATAGTTCTCTATAACTTTTGATAGAAAGACTAAGTCATTTCCAATGTTAGATTACATTTCTCATCTGTTAACTTTGTATTTTACTCACAGGGTTAGACAGACTCATGTGCCTTGTCACTAGAGCTGCAAGCATCAGAGATGTCATAGCTTTCCCCAAATCCTTCCGGGGACATGACCTCATGAGCAATGCCCCAGATTCTATCCCTCCTGAGGAACTGAAGCCGTATCATATCCAGGTCTCTTGGCCAACGGACTCAGAAGCAGAAAAGAGCGCATTGAATCATCCACATCATCCAGAAAGTTGAGCTTCTGATTTTGTCCTCTTTGCTTTCCCAAAGCTAAAATCAGATCCAGAGTTCTGCCACAGATCTGATAATCAAGTCTTTAGGCAGAGGAATCGTTCTTTAACACAGTGAAGAAACAGAAGCTATTCAACTTTGACTTGAATATGCATCATCAGGGGTTTTTTTGTCAGCACCACACTCTCCCAAGTGAGCAAACCGGCCATCCCTATATAGGATCCAAACCCGTGGCCTTGGTGTTATCAGCACCGCACTCTCCCAAGTGAGCAAACCGGCCATCCCTATATAGGATCCAAACCCGTGGCCTTGGTGTTATCAGCACCGCACTCTACCGAGTGAGCCACGGGCCGGCCCATCATCAGGGGTTTTTTTGATTGAGACATTTTTGAAGTTCCTTTTCACTTCGAGAGGCGTGAAAGATGGCTCTTTGCAGTAGTAATACAGTGGCTTAGTTGTTTTCTAATCATGTTTTTTATACCGAGATAGTAAGTTATTCACTTAGGACAGAGATAATCAAATCATGTGAGAAATGTGGGAAAATGCTTGCCCCTGAAGACTGGTCAGTTGATGGAGGATTCGGTTCATCCGTTCTCATCTAGAGAATCAATCATATGAATTAAGCTTTTTAGTGACAGTTCAACTATCAACATAATATAGTGAGAAGTAGCATAATACAATGCAAAAAATATCACTGAAATGAAAGTCACAAAATCTTTTTCAGTGTTTCACCTTGAGCAAGTTACATAAACATCTCTAAGCCTCCTTTCCTGCTTGTGTAAAATGCAAAGGCCGAATCAGAGGAGATAATATATGTGGAAGACAATGTGAGTGCTTTGAAAATGTTTTGAAAAACTGTAAAGCATTACACAAAAGAAAGATGATATTATTTACCCATAAACAGGTACAGGTATATCCATATATATGAAGGTATTTCAAAAAGTTCATGGAAAGATTCACATTATCTTTTAATTGTATTTTTCCACTAACTTCTTGAAGTACCCTTGTATTTTGTAATTTAAGATCAAACAAAACTGATAACTGTAGTAAAAGAAAAAGTTTTATGAATCATTATTCTGTTTATATTTCTATTTTTAAAGATAATCACTAATCCCCAAATAATTTCTCTCAATTACACATAATTGAAAATACTAATTGAACTTAGATCAACCTCACACGTACAAAAAAATTAACACTGGGCTCATTGTGATTTTCTTATAAGTTTTAATGATGCAAATAAAAATTATAAAATGGGAACAAGGCCTTGATTAATGATGATTTTGAAATTATTCTTTTCTACTTGATCTTTGATTTTGCCTTGACATTCTTTTGATTTATAATTTATAAACACTAAGTATCAGTTTTATATCCCTGCCTATTTTTCTCAGTGCTCTAAGCAATACGATACTGTAATCTTTTTCTGTTTGAAAATAAAATAGGCTTCACTTCCAGGTCTATTTTGTGACACTCAATAAGCTACAAAGAGTATGAATATGCTTCCTTACTAATGAGAAAGCTGGTTTACCATTAGGTGGGGCTTTTCCCTAAATTTGTCCTTTCACCTAATCTCTCCCTCATTTGTGGGTATACTCTAGAGCCAGAAAGTCCTTGCTGGCAGGGTTCTCACAGTGAGAAGGGTGCCCAACACTGCCTGCCCTTTCTCAGCGGAGAGAATTTCTAGAGGTGCCCTACATCCATCTATGCCACAAATGTTACCTAACTTATAAATATAAATTTGCTATTCACTGTTTAAAGCCTAATTCATACCAAAACTTTATCTTTCTATCCTGGAAATGAGAGTTACAGAAGACACCCAAAATTCAGAGAATATTTTCTAGGCACAAATACCAAAGGCCTTAGGTCCCCAAGAGTAAAACAGTCGTGTCTTTTTTTTTCTTTTTTTTTTTAAGTATATGTGCTTCTGAAGTGAGCACAAACAGTACTGTCTTGATATCTCAAGAGGCCTAGTCACTTTAGGTTACTCAGCTTCGGACTTGTCAGGAAGAAAAAAATAATGCTTATTCTGAAATCCAAGGAAATGTCACTATATAAGATCTCTATGATTAGGGTAGGGTAAAATTTTAAATAATTTCTCAAAAACTGAAGAACTATTTGCCAGTAAAGTTGAAAACACCAGAACCAGGATTTTGGAATGCACAAATTGTAAACTGGAAACCAAGTTCTTTCAAATCGAATCTCCCCAACCTCCTAGGCAATTTAGATGTATTCTGTGTTTCCAGTTTTAAAAACAAGGTAAGCAATTGCCAGCTACAACAGCAGTAGTCATTATTAACTTCACAGAGCTTTGTCCTATGAACAATTTCTTCTTGTTGGAAAGAGTTATGTCAGACGATAAGTCTAATGGGATTGTTTTAAGCTCTTAGGCTTTGCTTTACTAAACAATGGATCTGTACAACTGCTCTGTCTTTTCCCAGAATTCCCCTCTCTGAAGAATCAGAACTATCTGTAACATTGATCACTTCCTTGCTGCTTTTTGTTAAACATAATTCACCCTAAGGATTCTTTTTATCTCAAGAAAAATGAGTCACTTCATAACTACTAGAAGAGTTAGCCAAGTATACAATAAAAATATCAGATGGGATATCTGTATAACAGTTGCATATGTAAGTCATGCAATAAATATTGCACATCCAAGTCAGTTTTGTATTTAAGACTTTTGATGCAGAAAGAACTTGTATGAGTCGGATGTACCTGGATTTAATTCCTGGCTTTACCGCTCCCTAGTTACGTAACTTTGGCCCGGTTGCTTAACCTCTCTAGGCTCCTGTTTCTTTGCCTAGAGAAAGTGAAGCTGGAGAAACTTGTCTTCAAATAAAGCTGAACATCTATCAGCTCTACCTTCAAAATACATCCAGCATGGATCTGGCACTTGTTCATGGCTCTAAAACAACCTTCCTGGTCCCTGTGATCATCTTGTCCTACCTGCATTAGAGCAACAGCTTCGTAATGATCTTGCGTTCATCCTTGCCCCTCACAAGTCTATCAGTGAGGGTCAGACCATGTCCCTCCTCTGCTCAAGCCCTCCAGTGGTTTCCCTCCTCAGAGAAAAGCCAGAGTCCTTAAAGTGGCCTCCAAAGGCCTCTGTGAACTGTCTAAGCTACTGACCATGTCCTCTCATTCTCCTTGCTCCCTCTGTTCTCTCCACACGGGAGTCCTTGCTTTTCTTGGTGTTCACTAGGCATGATCCCATGTCCATGCTGTTGCCCAACCTGTCCCCTAGCAAGTTTTCTCCAGGTAGCTGCTCTGCTTGCTCCCTAATATCCTCAAATCTTTGTTCAAATGCCCCCTTGGAGGTGAGGATTTCCCTGACAACCATATTAAAAAGAGCGAGCCCCTGCCTTGCATCAGCACTCTCTACCCCTTCCTTGCTTTATTTGTCCTCTGTACCACTCGCCACTATTTGATATGCTACCTTTTAGTTATTTTGTTTGCCCCACTAGAATGTATGCACCATGAGGGCATGGATTTTATTTTTGTCTGTTGTTTTCTGTAATATCTATTACCAGCACCTAAAAAAAATTGCTTTGCACATGATAGATGCTCAATAAACACCTTTCGGGCCAATTATAAAATGAATAATTAATACATGCCAAGCTCTGGGCTAGGTTCTGGGGAGCACGAAGATGAGTAAGTTGTGGCCCCTGTCCTGCAGGAACTTTTAGCCTGGTGGGGGAGCAGATACATAAACAGATCACGTTGATATGTGTAAATCATTAGATGAAGATATGTAGAGATCCTGAGACCAACCTCACCAATAGGGAAGGTTGATAAAGCAGATACTCCCTCAGATGTTGGCAGCTTAATTACTAGCAAGAATTAACCATTCTTTCATGGTTTTTAAATGAAATGGCTTCAAATAGGTCACTTACATAAAATTAATCAAGAATACAGTCTGTTTTAGAATACAGATGTCCAGCACAGTACACCAGTATTTTCCTTAACTTTATATCTGAAATAAGAGGGACAAAGGAAGAACAAAATGTATCATTTCCAAGCCCAGGGATTTTCAAGAGCATAAAGATCCCTTTAAAGTATCTAAACCTACAGCTTTATTAAAGATGAAAAAAAATCAATTTATCTATCTTAAAAGCTGTAATATTTGGAGGATATTCAGGCACTAGTTTGAATTATGGAACCCAGCTTTCCAGTTTGAGAACATAATTATATAAAAATCCTTTGTGCATTTGGCAGGATGTGCAACTAGTGAAACACATCATGTACATAACTAGAACTGCCACCCAAAAGTTCTGTGGTGGGGTAAAGCGCCAACTAATTATTTCCATTTTTCTCAATGAAAATAATTTGCCTGGCATCTTCCTATTGTTTGAATGTATACCTCTCCAAAATTCAGGTGTTGTCCATGTGACGGTATTAAGAGATGGGGCTTTTAAGAGGTGATTGGGCCATGAAGGCTCCTTCCTCATGAGTAGGACTAAGGATCGTGTAAGAGGCTTCATGCAGCCATCAGCTCTCTTCCCCTTCCTCTTCCCATCACATGAGGACACAGTGTTCCTCCCCTCCAGAGGATGCCACCCTCACCAGATACCAAACCTGCTATCACCTTGATCTTGGACTTCCCAGCCTCCAGAACTGTGAGAAATAAATTTGCTCTTCATAAATTACCCAGTCTGTGGTACTGTTATAGCAGCACAGACTAAGACAGATCTCATTTAATAAGTAGATATAACTTTCCAGGGGCCCAAATTAAACAAATGAGGAAATTGGAAGTATAAATCTAGAAATCAGTGACTCAAACCAGAATTACCTGTGGAATAACAGCACCCTACACACCCTATTCACCCACACCTCCCCTGGTGCATGCATGGCATGACAGGTTATAGAATCATGAGTTCCTAAGATGACAGGGTACCTTAGATTGTCTGAGTAGTCCACCTCCCACCCAGTGCCAGAATCTAAGACAGCATTCGGGTATTTTGTTTTAAAACAGCCCAGTCCCACTTTTGGATAACAGAGTTTGTATTCTATAAAGCCTCCAAGTCTTTTCCAAACAATCTGTCAAGCCAGCTCCTCCCCCCCTCACCCCCACATTCTAAGTACCCCATTGGGACCTTTCAAACAGAAAGACTAATATTCCTGTCTGTAGAATTTCATCTCGTAGCTTGTCTTGTCTTCAAGGCCAAGATAATCCTTCAATGTGTTAACTCTTTGTCAGTTGTTAATGTGATATGCTGCTGCATATTCTGACTCTGCCTCTACCACCTGTGTGGCTTTAGATAACCTTATCCTGAGTCTATCCCTTTATCCATAAGATGTAATTCCTAACTTGCCACTTTTAGAATGATTATATAAACTAGCATACAGTAAGCATTCAAAAAACAGCTATTATGAGGGCTCCACCCTTATAAACAGGATTAGTGCCCTAATAAGAAGCTCGAAGCACCTCCCTTGCCCCTTATGCCACATGAGGACGCAGAAGGCACAATCTATGAGGAACAGGCCCTCACCAGACACTGAATCCTTTGGCACCTTGATCTTGGATTTACCAGTCTCCAGAACTGAGCAATAAATTTCTATTGTTTATAAATTATCCAGTCTAAGGTATTTGTTAAAGCAGCCCAAATGGACTAAGACAAATGCCCATCAAAAAGACATCTTCGCATAGGGCCGGCCTGTGGCTCACTCGGTAGAGTGCGGTGCTGATAACGCCAAGGCCACGGGTTCGGATCCTATATAGGGATGGCCGGTTTGCTCACTGGCTGAGCGTGGTGCTGACAACACCAAGTCAAGGGTTGAGATCCCCTTACCGGTCATCTTTTAAAAAAAAAAAAAAAAAAGACATCTTCGCATGCCCAAGTCTTTTCCTGTTAAAGTTTACTCATCGTGAGGCTCATTCCCTAAATATTCACAGCTGCCACTTCAAGTCCATAGTAGTACACTGGTCATGTAAGAGCTGGTAGTAACTCAGCTCATGTGTTGCCCCTCCCCAAGGAGCCCATCCCAGAAAACCAAGTGCCTTAATTTAGATGACCATTTAGAAATGTGTTTCAAACCTTTTGGTAAGCCAAGTTACTAACATTACCTCTTGGATGTTCTTAAATATGTAATGTACTACACCAAGCAATTCTTGCTTGGGGTAAGAATGGCTCTAATCAGTTGGGACATCTACAATCAATTTACAAAACTGTAAAGTGAAGATACAGGATTAGATGATTTATGACTCTTCAATTCCCAGAGTCTATGCTTTTATGATCTTCAGACCTTAAGGCAATGTGGAAATGTATATGGAGTATTAACATTAAGGTCACACTGATGGGATTAAGGCAATGTGGAAATGTATATGGACTATTAACATTAAGGTCACACTGATGGGAATTAAGAGTGTTTTGTGGTTGGGGGAAAATATCTTAAATCATTGAGCCTGTTTTTTGGATATAACATGGAAATAATGCACACCACTTCTGTAGTTATCAGAATTATATGCTAATTGCATACAAAGGACATAGAACTGCATCTTGCTAATAAATGGAACCTACTAAAAAATACCTATTCCTCTTCGAGTTTATTGAACAAGACAGGGTTAAAATCCCTAATACACTAGAGATATCTCAGATTAATTGGTCCACTCGATACACTTACTGCAGTTTTCAACCACCCATGAATTCATTTAACTAGTCATCCAGGCTATAGAGCATGATAGGGACCCTTTACTGTACTTTAACATCTCTTCTCATTTCAAAATACAGGTAAACTTTATCTTCAATCTTTTGGCACCCAATCTCCAAAACTTCTGAAAACCCAATCTGATCAACTTGCAGGTTAACTACTCTGTCAAGGGTAAGAAAAGTTGGGGGTGGGGGTGTATTGGGGCAAGACTTCAGCTTGAGGTATAACTGACAAAAACTATATTTGCTTGTGTACAACTTGTTTGGCAGCTGGCCAGTGCCAGGATCTGAACCTGACCTTGGTTTTTTATCAGAATCACACTCTACCAAAAGAGCTAACTAGCTAGCCAACTTGATGTTGTCAAAAAGCTTGTGGAAAAATGGAATTAAAAGATAGTATGTGCTGGTTAACACCAGCTGAAATAATCCAAGCTTCTATTTTTTCGGTAAGGGGATCTTAACCCTTGGCTTGGTGTTGTCAGCACCACGCTCAGCCAGTGAGCGAACCGGCCATCCCTATATGGGATCCGAACCTGTGGCCTTGGTGTTAGCAGCACCGCACTCTCCCGAGCGAGCCACCGGCCGGCCCAAGCTTCTATTTTTTGTATCCTCAGGCCAATTTTTTTTTTCTCCAAAGGTGGCTTTGAGCTTAAAACAAATTGCCCCAATGATTTCATTTAGCCATTAAGAGAATTTGCTCACACAATTCTGCAAAATATATGGCATATCTTCAACAGATGTTATTCTGGTTTCTATCAGCACAAATACGGCATTTCTAAAATGAGAAAGACTATGTGTAGTCTATTCCTCAGCACAAATTACACTTTTAAACATAAGACATACACAGTAAAATATCCGAGAAAATCTTAACTGGCTGTACCTTTAATGAAGCAGATGCCAGGGAGCCTCTGATTTCTGTATACTTTTATTTCCAATTAACTTAACAGACAAAGCACCAGTACAGAATATTCCTTCATTATTTGAAAACATTCCTCCTTTCCCCCACCCTATTTGAAATAGGATGCTCCTCCTCACAAGGTTTACAGAAATTCCAATTGAAAGATGCTTAATCTTCTATCCCATGAGCATCCATCCAGCTGCCTGCAAGCAAATACACCACTTTTAGCCACACTTCCAAACATCAATTTAAGTAGTACTTGAAGAACACAGAATATCAGATCTTTTATTGTCATCAAGTAATCAGTGAGAGAGTTCAAGTTGGGTTGAGATCATCATGTATTCTGAAAAAAGAACAGTGCTGTCATTTTCAATTCTCACCTTTCAATGGGTAAGCTGCATGCTTGCTATAGTCATAAAAGCCCTAAAAAAGAAAGATTACATATTTATTATGGTAAAAAAAATTTTTTTCTGTGATACTGGTTAATACAGTAACCTCAGAATAAAAATGGAACGGTTTTACAAGTGATATCACTCTTATTTCATTTGGCAGAATCATTACATCACTGGTTACATTCCAACTTAGTATATACACCAAAAATTGACTTACCTTGAAGTTTTCAGGATAACGGAAAATAACCTGTTTGAAGAGAAAAAACATTTAAAATTTACCCTACTCAATTTCACTTTTTAAAACAGCTAAATCAATCCATCTGGTACAATCTAGTTTAAGATGTATTTATGCCATAAAAACTTCCTAACATTTGTAAACTAACCTGCACTTCACATAGGAGTTCTCATTCCTGCAATTAAGAAAGCATTTAGAAGTCATTATTGTAATCCAACTCTCTAAATGTTTCCTATGTAACAAATAGCTAAATTCCCCTTTTCAAGAGAATAAATTGGATTGTTGCAGCCAGATACGTCAGATAGGAGCGAAAGACTTAATACTGCTCATCAGTGTTAGTCTGCTGAACTATGTTATCATCACCGTATCGGCAGCTTTATATCAGTTTTAAAAACCCATACTTGAAACTGGTGTACCTTTTGATTGAAATTTCGTGCTCCATGTATCATGGCCAAGCAGATTATTCACACCTGCAGAAATTTATGCAAATTTGGAAACAGGAAGTAATAAGTAGGTTCCTAAAAGATTTTCCAACTACTGTTTCAGTTTAAAATTAATCTTCATTCTCTTTCAGAGAGATTCCCATCTGTTTTAACTTAAGTCATCACCAACAGCATCTTGGTCAATAGATAACTAAAATTTACAAAATATGTACCTTTATTTAAAAGGTCTCCAAAATCTGCACCTGAAAAAAAGTGTTTGATTGAATATCGCTTACTTTTCCACATAAATAACGTTAATTACTCACTGTAAGACTTTTGTCTTACAAAGCACATCCTAACAATCAGTTAAGGCATTTCAGAAATAAAACCATAAAATGCCTAAGAACTGACTTCATGTTCTTACCCAAGCCATCCATTGGAAAAAACGTGAAACCAGTGGCTAGAACAGAACAGAAACATGACTGTCATTAAAAACTAAATATCATTAAATCTAAAATTTGATGCCACTTTAGTTGTTTGTCACAGGGTTATTCAGTGTTAAGTTTGTCTACATGCTCATTTCAGGTCAGACATTTGATCAACATCATTACATAAACCCCGTTCGGAGCATGCTCAAAGAAAATGCAATCTTAGCATTCATTAGCTGAATATAAATTAGTTCATTATCGGCATTCTCCGTAAGTCTTAAACCACTGTAATGTTTCCATCAATACTTACTTAAAAAAAAAAAATGGTCCAGACAAGTCAGACTTCACACCTAAGAAATTTAGAGTGGTTTTAGAATAGCCAGAGATGGATTTTTTTCTCCCCATTCCCCAAAGCTAACAAATGCCCGAAATCAGTTAGAGCTAATTAACCACCTTCACATTCAGTCAGTATTTGCTCATCATCATCCGGGCCACATTTTCAAAATTGTCTTAATGGTAACAGGACAAGGCTCTGGCTTTTATTTAATGCATTCAGCACTCACACCAGGAGTGCTTGATGTAAGTACATAAGAATGCAGCCCATTTATGCCCGTTAGTTTGCCCAGTTACCTGTTTACTAGGATTATTTTACTTACCACATCAACTTTCAGCTGTTTAGTGCCTATAAAACAGATTTTAAATAACTTTAAAAAAACACATCTTAAGCTAATTGTTATACTACTGCCTACACTAATAGCTGCAAACACCAACCACCCCAGATACGTTAAACAGTATATCTCTTCATGCTTCAATCTGTTGAACTATGTATGCAACCATCATCTGTTTCTTCATTCTTACAGTATTCTATGTATTTTTTGTTGGTTTTTTTTGGGTGGCTGACCTACGGGGATCCGAACTCTTGATGCTGGTATTTTAACACCACACTCTAACCAACTGAGCAAACTGGCCGGCCAGTTTCAATTTAGCATCGAATTAAGAGCAGAGGTTCACACTTGAGAAAACCCTAATTCATATAAGCATCAACATTACTTTGGCTGTTCTCTAAGCCCTTAAAAACAATTGAAAGTACTGGCTTAACAGACTATCTAAAAAGGTTTCTCACCTGTGTGCCCAGGTTATCGCGAAAAGCTTGTTTTTAGGACCTGTGAAAAACAGACTCACGTGAACTTAAGTGCAATCTTTATGTTCCCCAAATCACCATTTTGTGTGCCTCAGTTAGCATAATGGTGGTTAAGATTCTCGTCATCCTCGCAGTCAAGAGTAGCAAATAAAATGTCATCATTGCGGCACATTCGGTGACGTTCAACCTAACTCTCTTCTGGAGGATATTTCGATAACTTACCTCGGCAGCCATTTTCATCCCTCCTTGGCACATAACTAGACAACAGACAAAAAGAAGTAGAACCGTAAGGCACCTACCTCCCTGCAGCCAAGTTAAATTCCATTACCTAATATATTAAAGCCTCAGAACAGAATTTCAGAAATCCCTTCTGTCCACTACTCTTAAAACATCACAGGCTTAATAAAAAGACCTCCTCTAAGCAGATTTCATTCTTTCCACTGTACTTTCTTACCTGTCTATAAAATGCCATCAAAAGCCACGTTGCGTCCGTGCCTAGCACCATTCCTAGAAAAAAAAAAAAAAAAGGGATTACTACAGATATTTAGTCCATTTTGTTCCACGCTACCTTACATCGCGTTTTTCTGTCACCTATGCAGGACTCTATGCACCCATAATTTAATTTCACGAAGGCAAGAGATAAACTTAATGTATACGAGAGCACTATACCTAAAGTTAAGAATCAGTGAAATAACGGAGCACTGCGCAATGCAGCCCCTTAGAGAACCACGTGGACTAGCACAACCACCATCCTTTTCCTGAGAAGTGCCTGAAGGAGGCTCGGCCGCGGTCCTTAACAAAGGCCCACTCGGTGAGTCGGCATGGGCCGCCATCAGAGCCGTTGGCATTCATCATCACTCTCAGATGTCCCTACCAACACAGGCTTCATCACAGGCAGAGCACGCAAGCCGAGGTTTCTCCGCAGTTCAGCCCACAACAACTGAGTAGTTTAGGTCGCGCCTGCACCGAAAGCGCAATCCCCCACCATCCTCATCCCGTGGGAACGCAAAGGCGAGCGACTGGCCTAGAAATGCCAGCCAGTTTAGGGCAACCTTAACTGTCCAGGGACGGAGGGTCCAAACCAAGAACTCGCTTAACAACCGTAATAAAATCACTCACCTCCAGAAACGCGATTCCTACTCTTGAAAGACCGAGATGGCGCCCGGACTCCTGTATATAAGAGTTCTTTTCATGACGTCATCACGCACTCTCCCCGCCAGCGCCCGCTTCAGCCCCTCCTTATCTCCTCCGTCAATCTCCAATCCTCCAGTCCCACCTCCTTCCCGCCCTCTAAACCCGCGGTCTTGGCCCCGCCCCACCCGCCATTGTGGGCGGGGACACGACCGCCCGCGTGACGCAGGGCTCCCGCCCTCCTCCCGACTGAGGAGGAAGAGCAGAGAGGGGAGGGGGCGCGAGGGACGAAAGCGCTAGGGGAGGGCGAAGGGGGGCGGTGTAAGGGTGAGTGATTTCCTTCCGGCACGTCGCCCGCTCAGGGGGAGGGGGTGGGGGGTTTCACTTCCGGGACGGTGTTCCGGCCCATTCCGGCCCATTTCCACCCCCGGAGGTAGGTGCTGCACCCTGACTGGGCTCGGGCCCCGCACCCTGGTCCCGCTGTCCTGCACCGGGGCCACCTTGCCCCGTCTCCGCCGCAGCCCGCTCCTCGGGCGCTCAGCCACTTCCCTTCAACCCGTCTCAAGGCACCGGGCGACCTTCCACCCCCTTGGCCCCGGGCCGGGCTGAGCTGCCGGACCCGCCCCCTCTCAGGGCCCCTCCCTCGGGACCCCGGGATGGACGGTCCCCTCCCCCACAGCAGCCGGGACACACCCAGAGACACACACCCACCTCAGGGCAGCTCCCCGCCCGCCGACGCCTACCGCTTGGACCCGGTCCCCGGGCGCCGCCCCCTCCCTAGTCCTTTGCACTCACCTGAGCGCGCGCGCCCCGGCCCGACGCCTTGCTCGCCTCCTCGGTGACATCTCGCCCCTCACCCATCTCCCCTCTCGCCACGCTTCCTAACGCAGACGAAAGCTACTCAAGTACCAGAGTGGCCAACCCCATGCCGTTCCCAATTCTCACTCTTACAGCTCTCACCTCGCCAGTGCCGACGGTAGAGAAAGAATTTACTCCAGGGGCTTCCTCCTCACTGGGGAATTGCCGGAAAGAGCAAACAAAAAAAGGCGCTGGTGTAGGCTCCAAAATAAACACATCTGAATTCATGATGGCATCGACAGAGGCTCTTATTGGATTAAAAGTTTCAAAACAAACAATAACGCTTTGGAAAAAGGTCAGATTGGCTGAAGTTGTTTCTTGAAAGCAGTGTGTACACTTCCCTATTTACTGATAAGTATGTTATAAATGCGGACAATACTGTGAGCTTGTCAGGATAAGTTCTGGAAGTTTCAGGTCTTATGTAACTGTAATATCTTACAAATTTATTGATAAATGTTTGCACATTGGGCTCAGATCGATGTCTTCCTATTGAGATTTGTACCAACTGTACTCTTCACTACTGAAGACTATTGGATGCAGTTATAGACTTAGTGTTTCAGCTAGTTTTAAAAACTCCTTTAATGTAAAAATGTTGGCCATGCTTGGTAAATGCTCAATTTTTTACAAGCTCTGGGGGACTAAATTTCAGAATCAAAGTATCATCACCACCCTGTAATTACCAACTTGGAATTTGAGTAGAGGCAGTTTTACCTAGTCTTTCCATATTTTGAGAACTGAACTTCAGGTTCTCTATATTTTGATTGAGTCTTGACATAGCTGTGGAATTTTTTCTAACGTGGAGTTTCCTTCGAAGAGGAAAAAGCCATTTTATGAAGGCTCTGACTCTTAAGCTTAGAATATTGGCCTACATTCATGCGGCATATTAAGTCACCTTGTAAAATAGTAAATAACTCAGGTAGCACATAGTAAAATATTAAGAGGGATATCTAATCAACCCATCTGTGATTAATGTATTTATTCAAAAAGCTTATTTCTTTCCTCCTCCAGGGACAAATTGTAAAATTGTCAGAATTTTTTATTCAATTTGGAAATAACTTATGATTAATTCTTTTGTTTAAACTGTCATAACTGCTTCCCTCCCGCTTCTGTTGGACTTCTGTTTTGGTGTTTGTGTGCTTATTAGTAAGGAAAGTATGGTTATAGCTTGAATTTTTAGGAGTCTAACAATCACTTTTTGATTTTAACTTTCTTGCTGTAAAACGTAGACTAAAAAACCTGTTCGTAATTCTGTTTCCAAATCTAAACGTAAGAAAGGTATCTCTTTACTTGAAGATTTTGAAATCTTACCAAATAATATTTTTAAATATGTTTGAACTGGAATGCATCAGGGGAATAAAATTATAATTATTAATGAGACTATGGTTTCTTCTTTCAGCAGGGTTGAATGCCTGCCTACACTATCAGGCATGACCATGGAGAAAGGTGGGAACATACAATTGGAGATTCCTGATTTCAGCAACTCTGTCCTGAGCCATCTAAACCAGCTACGCATGCAGGGCCGACTCTGTGATATTGTGGTCAACGTGCAAGGACAAGCTTTTCGGGCTCACAAAGTGGTACTGGCTGCCAGCTCCCCCTATTTTCGGGATCACATGTCCTTGAATGAAATGAGTACTGTCTCCATTTCAGTCATCAAGAACCCGACTGTTTTTGAACAGCTCCTTTCTTTCTGTTATACAGGGCGGATATGCCTCCAACTGGCAGATATCATCAGCTACCTAACAGCTGCTAGTTTTCTGCAGATGCAACATATTATAGACAAATGTACACAAATCCTGGAGGGTATCCATTTCAAAATTAATGTGGCTGAGGTTGAAGCAGAATTAAGTCAAACAAGGACAAAGCATCAAGAGAGACCTCCAGAGTCTCACAGGGTTACACCAAATCTAAACCGCTCCCTTAGCCCACGACATAATAACCCAAAGGGAAACTGGCGAGGTCAGGTTAGTGCTGTGCTAGATATCAGAGAGCTAAGTCCTCCTGAGGAGTCCACCAGCCCTCAGATAATTGAACAGAGTTCTGATGTAGAGAGCCGGGAGCCCATTCTTCGGATCAACCGAGCAGGACAGTGGTATGTGGAGACAGGAGTAGCAGACCGGGGGGGCCGGAGTGATGATGAAGTTAGGGTTCTTGGAGCAGTACACATCAAAACTGAAAATCTGGAGGAATGGCTTGGGCCTGAGAATCAGCCTTCTGGAGAAGATGGAAGTAGTGCAGAGGAAGTCACAGCCATGGTGATTGACACCACAGGCCATGGTTCTGTAGGACAGGAAAATTACACTTTAGGGTCTTCGGGAGCCAAGGTGGCTCGGCCAACAAGCAGTGAAGTTGACAGGTAAGTTTTGTTTTGTTTTTCCATCTAATGGCTCTTGTGCAGACATCACTAAAGTGGGTCCTCTGTGTAGTACAGAGAGCATCTTCCTTACCTGATGTTTTTATGTGTTTATGGTTTGTTTTTTGTTTGTTTGTTTTTTGGCAGCTGGCTAGTAAGAGAATCCAAACTCTTGATCTTGGTGTTATCAGCCCCATGCTCTAACCAAGTGAGCTAACTGGCCAGCCCTTACCTGATGTTCTTAGCCAAAATAAGTTATTTGGGGAAACTGGAGGTATGCCAAAAGACTTGCATTCTTATTTTTTTAAAGCAGGAAGCTCCCAGTCCTGAAGTACTCACAAAGCTGTGAGAACTATGGTAAAGTTAGACACTTCCATGAATCAGAATAGCATCTGCAGCCACACTAGGATCAGTAATTGCCAGGGCTTCTGGCATTCCAGGCAGGGAGCTGATCATCAGCTGGGAATCTGGCAGCATTGCCCTTCCTTGGTATGTTTTCACACAAGTAGGTGGCTTTGGGGAGTTTCACTTTCCTTTTTAGCACTGTTTACTTTTCTTTGCCCCCACCTACCAAATTAGAGGAAGTATGGTACCAGCAGTGATTATGTTTTTCAAATTAGTGTAAACACAGTAATTCCAAAGAAAAGCTTCTTGGATGTTTTTCATTTCTTCTTTCACTTGTCATTTGATTATATCTTCCCTGTTTTCTTTCATGGATGACTGCTGCTACCACGGGCCTGAAAGTGTCCTTTTTTTTCTACCAGTGCCTCACTTTTCTCTTTCTAATACACTATTTGTCGGAACATTTCTTTTTGGTGCAAAGCACTAGTTTTAGTATAATTCAGTTGAAAGTAAGTCTCAATTCAAAGAAATATTACTAATTTAGATTGGTAATATTTGTTATTTTCCCCCTTAAAAATAAATTAGTATTGGCCATATGAGCAATGGGAACTAAAGGAGCTATTCTTTTGATTTATAGCTGGTCTTGAGAGACATGTATTGTGGACGTTCAGGTAATACATGCTGTATCCACTTCAGGTGATCTTGATTTCAGTATTTTCCTTCTTGTGTCCTTAATAGTTAAAATATTCTTGAGCACATAACTTATTGTCCCCCTATGTTAGAACTGGATCAGAAGTAATAAATGCAAAGATTTTTAATCTCCACAATCTATATCAACAGTCTGAAATATATAACAGGTTATTATGGGAACTGGGGAAAGGAACAATCAAAACCTAATAGTTACATAGAAGAAACAAAATTATAGACCCAGTTTTAATTTATTATTTTATGGTCTCTCAGTACTTATGTAAGGATAGAAAGGTTATATTTAACTTTAGCTTCACTAGCTCATATGGTCTGTCTGCTATGTAATTTTGTATTTCTTAAATTTACTAGGGCAAGCCTTATCTTTTTTTAAATCAGATCCTATATTGACTTGGTGAAAATATTTCTCAGTTATCTGTTGTTTGGGTTTGTTCCCCCTTCCTCAGGCATAGGATAAAGAGGGGAGACATCACCATTATTTAAGTTCTTTAAGACTACTTTTCTATTAGTCCCCTTTATGCTCCTCTTCCGACAGATTTAGCCCCTCCGGCAGTGTGGTTGCCTTGACAGAGAGACACAGAGCCAGAAGTGAGTCTCCTGGGAGAATGGATGAGCCTAAGCAACCTAGCTCCCAGGTATGTAGTGTGGATTTAGGATTTCTGTAGTGGTTGGAAGAATCGCCGCTGTATATAAACAGAATATAATGAATAAGAAAGGAAAAATGTAGGAGAAATAACAGTGGCCCTGTTAAAGAAATACTATATTTGATTACTTTTTCTTTATTCTTGCTTGTGAGCATGGAGGAAATACGCTTTTGGTGTCAGCAGAGTTTGAGAAGTAGAAAAAGATAACAAGATTGTGGAACTCTTTCCTGATTGTAGGAACCAGTCTGTAGACCTGAGAATAATAAAAAATAATCCCTGAAAACTACATGAAGGTAATTTAGGACCTGGAATGGAAAGAGTCTGATTTTATATATGTGGGGGTGTAACAGTATATATGTATACATAGTTACTAATTTATATATTATGTATTTGTAAACAAATTGCTTATGCATTTTGTTTGTTTGCTGTTTTGTATGCTTGTATCTTATTTTCTTCCTGAGTCTTTTGTTATACTAAAATGTTCTAGAAAGGACAGGAATTGATGTCTTTCTTTTGTTTTCTTTGCAACTCTCCTTAGCAACTAGGATAAGTAGTTGGTTGATATGTTTGATTTTTCTCACAGGTCTATATCATCGAAGATTGATTTTTAAAAAGGTGGTGAACTCACCAAGTAGAACATGATAAATTGTAAACACTTTTGCTTTTAAAAAGGAAACACTGGTAGATTAAGATTGCATAGCTAATTTTTTTAGCCTCTGCATTATACTGATAGTATCTTATTTAATTTTTATCTAAACCACTGGGTGTTTTTTGTGTATGTGGTATATTAATAGCAGCAAGATGTTGTTACAAACTATACTTTTAAGTTTTGATAAGGTGCTTGAGAAAATGTAGGAGCTTGGAGGAAAAGTAAGTTTACTGATAAAATTAGGGCCCTTTTTCTCCCCATCTCTCAAAATCAGTGTGGTAACAATACCAAAGGTGACTATTATGTAAATAAATACAGTAATGAGACAGACCTTACAATTTAATGGGGAGATAAGGTAGACTAACAAATATATGAGATCATATATTTATATAATATAGACTTCAGTAACAGTAGGAATGCTTAAAAGGCAGTTACTGGAATCAATATCCACTTAAGGAAAGTGTTAAGGAGCTTTTAAGTGCAGTTTTTAAAGAAATTAGGAAGAGATAATTTATTCCATAAGTAGACAGGATAAGAATTGGAATTCTGCAAGAGCGTTTACCTGGCTGAAGCAAAAGGTACAGCTATAAAGAAATAGGAAATAAGTAATATTTGTATTCTCTGGAGATGATATTAAAGGTGATATACACGCCTTTACAGGTATGATAGTTTATTATAGTGAATCTACTCACGAGTTCTTTTCCCTTGCCACAGAGAACCAAAACAAAGCAAGGACTTACATTACAGTAAGAAAGACTTTAGATAAACTTGAAGAACTTCCTGATTATGGAGGTGATTAAACCGGAAGTCACTCCTTTACTAAAAAAAAAAATTCTGCAGCTATTTTTTTTTAACCACACGAAGATTAAAATACTTGGCGTAATTTTCCAAGTAATTTATAATCTTTATAACCCAACTTTTACCAGCATTTTACCTACCATTTATCAGCATTCATTAACTGTCTCAAATAGGTAGACTTTCTCTGTGTGTCAGAACCACATCAAATTTATTCCTTTCTCTGTATCTTGAGTCTGAGATGTCTCATTCTTCTCAGGTGTCTGGGCCCACCCAAGGCCCAACTCCTAGTTACATCTGTCCTAACTAGCGCAGTCCTCTTTGATCTTTCCTTCTTTAACCAATATTATAACATTTACAGATAGTGCAATATAATTTTTTGTAATTCTCCACTGACTCATGTAAGTTGTTCTCTTATTTGCATTAATTTCGTGACTCCTTTAAATGAGAATCTCCTTGAGAGCAGAGACCGTGTTTTCTAACCTTTCTATCTCTGACATTGTCTTATCAGGAGTTTGAGTAAAAGGAGTTGTTTTATCTCTAAGTAATTCTGAATAACTAAGATTATTAAGTAGATGCTCAATAAATAGGCATCTGCTAAATAAGAGGGTATTTAGTTGCTTGTGAAATCCCTATTTTTGGAAATCTTTAAATAACATTAATGCATCAAGTCAGATGATTTTTTGAAGCTACTTCAATTCTTTGAGTCTCTGATTAGTAGCTGAAGATTAGGATGATGGAAGGCTCTAAAGTCCATGTCGAAAATCTAGACTGGTGTTTGTTTTAGAAGATATGGAAATCAGTACCAGCCAGCCACCCAAATGAAAAAATACGGAAGTCATTCATTTATATGGAATTTATTCATTATGTGGAATAATTCTTTAAGAAATAGTTATTGAACCAGGTACTGGTTGAATTCCTGGATATTTGGCAGTGCTAAATGTTCCTGTGCTCACAGAGTTTATAATCTAATAGAGAATTGCCAAGTGGGAGGAGTGAAGTGATCCCTCTCTTAGTAGCATTGAAAACCAGGAGGCAGCCATTTTTGCCCTTGCTTCTTTTTAAAATTCAAAATAAAACTACCAAAGATATATTACTGCCTTTGACAAGGACCTAATCTACATTTTATGTTCATATATTTGCTCTTCTGTTCCAACTTTACTATGATAATTTTTTAGATGAGATTGATAATAATGTGTGATTTTTGTGATTATAGTTGATCACTAATTACTAAAATGCATCTACTTTCCACATATGGACAATACTGGTGTGATATTACTTTCCTTAAAGTTGGGCAGGTTTTTTTAGGGAATTGTTACCCTCAAGATTATAAATAATATGAGTTTGGAATGTTTAATAATAGCTAACATTTATTGAGCTACATTAAGCACGTTAGTGTGTTAACTCTATCAAAGCTCAAAGTAACCAGTGACGCAGGTGCTAGTATTTATTCACTTTACAGATGAAGAAACTGAGGGATAGAGTAGTTAAATAACTTGCTCAAGGTAACACTATAAATACAATTCAGATTTGAACCCAGGTTCCAGCATCGTTAAATTCTTTATAATACATTCATATATATATGCATAATATAATGCATTCAGAATATTTTAATTCCATCCCACATGTTTAAAAAACTTTTTTTTTCCTTTAATATAATGAGTTCAGAAGTTAGCACACTAAAAAATCAGCAAGTAATTTCTGAATGGTGATATTTTAATACATAATTTTGGACAAAAAGCATTTATAAATCTAACACTTTTAAATTATTCATTGAAAGTAATGTATTCCTACTCACTCCCGGCTCTCAGATAGGAAGAACCTATGTCTTCAGCCAGCTTACTCTTGAGGTCAGTTAAACTTTGAGTCGTCCTTAGAATGAAAATAATATGTTGGTATGGCGCCAAAATATTTTTTGGATAAAAAGGAATGCTATCACTTACAAGTTGTATACATTTTTATTAAGCTATCTACTGCTGGATTAAAACAGGGTATGAATGATGATGTCATAGCATAATTTATTATATATTTGCCATTATGTATTCCGTGTTGTCTGATATAGTAGCAAGTAGCCACATGTCACATGTTGCTATTAAAATTTTAATTAATTGAAAACAATTAGAATAAAAATTCACTTCTTCAGTTGCACTAGCCATATTACAAATGTTCAGTAGCTACATGTGGCTAGTGGCTACTGTACTGGATGGCATAGATTATAGAACATTTCCATTATCACAGAAAGTTCTGTTGGGCCAGCACTGCCTAAGTACTTGATTGTCTAGACTATAATTGCAAGTATAGGATCCAAGGAGTGGTATAAGTGGGTTCAGATTCTCCTATCACTGTAAAATAGTACATTCAGCACAGTTTAAAAAATATGCAATTTGTCAGCCAGAAAGTAACTTTACTGTGTTACTCTTTTATGGTAATAGAATAGAGTGTCCTCAGGTTTTTTTTTTAATTATTATGTTAATATCTTTACTTTTGGGGAGTAATTAATTTCCTATTTGGTTCTCCACTAAAAATAAGCATATATCCTAGTAACAGGTAAAAATGATGCAGTCACTTTTAATATGTGTGGTTAATAATATATGTTCTTTCTCGCTTATTTTCTTCACCTGGCATAGGTAGAAGAATCAGCAATGATGGGAGTAAGTGGCTATGTGGAGTATCTCCGAGAGCAGGAAGTATCTGAGCGATGGTTCCGGTACAACCCCCGTCTCACCTGCATCTACTGCGCCAAATCTTTCAATCAAAAGGGGAGCCTGGACCGCCACATGCGCCTTCATATGGGGATCACACCATTTGTTTGTCGCATGTGTGGCAAGAAGTATACCCGAAAAGATCAGCTGGAATATCATATCCGCAAGCACACAGGCAACAAGCCCTTTCATTGTCATGTTTGTGGCAAAAGTTTCCCATTCCAGGCCATCTTGAATCAGCACTTTCGCAAAAACCACCCTGGTTGTATACCCCTGGAGGGGCCTCACAGCATCTCCCCTGAAACAACTGTTACATCTCGAGGACAAGCTGAGGAAGAGTCACCTTCACAGGAAGAGACAGTTGCTCCTGGGGAAATTGCCCAGGGCTCTGTGTCCACCACTGGTCCAGATTGAAACATCGAGGAGGGGGCAGACCCTCATCCCCTTTGGGCCGTAAGCAGCCAGCATCAGGACCATGGGCTGGTGCTTAAATTCACAAAATGCCACATCACTAGAACAGAAGATGCTCCCAAGATGTTGCCAAACTAGAGGATCAGCAACATACACAAAAGCACTAAAGGCTCTTCCCCTCCTCCATCCCACCTCACACGTTGGAAAATAGTCAAGCAAATCAACTTTCTATAATTCAGGGATCAATAGCCTTGGTTTGTTAACTTTATAAGAAAACAGTTTTTTTTTTTTTAACAAAATGATAAATGGTCATTTATCTACCAGTCATTTTTGAACACTGTACTTTGGTCCATATCATCCTGGTGGCTGTAAGTGCCGAGATCTAAAAAATGCAGCAGGATCCTTGGCCATCTGAAGCAGCCAACCACAAGAAAGTTGGAGGTAGTCATGATGGTGATGAGGAAGAGGACTTTGTCCTCTTCCTTCCCTGCCAGAACGTGCATTTTCACATTTTAAGAAAAAGGAATACTGGTGGTTCTTTGTTTTGGAAGGTTAGACCTTATCTTTGGCTTGACTAGACGTCTAATGTTTTGCCTGATTGTTTCATGTAAATAGGCATCTTGGAGCAGTATTCTAGTGGGCAGCATCACCTGAAGCACTTTAGGCAACTGGCAGTGAAATGAGCAGCAAACTGTTTACAGTAGGTACTGCTACATTTGGGGTCTTGAGTGTTGTGTTGAGGAAGAAAGCAGGGAAGGAGGTGCTTTTATATTTTGCAAATGTCAAACAGCACAGAGTCGTATTGCAACTCTTCCTGACTGGTATTTGTAAATCCTAATGCTTATATATCCTTGACTATTAGGAAATGGCTCTAGTGCAGATGAATTAATGTGTTAGGCTGACTACCAAAGTTTCATCCAGTCTCTTCAGCTCCTAATTTCACATAACAGCAATATGTACATCAAAAATGTCACTTTCCAGTGAAATGAGCCTGGATTGTATTTTTTAAATCCACAGGTCTCCATATTTGGTAACTTTTATATGAAGTTTTAAACACTTTTTTTCTGCAACATTGTGGTTGAAGAAATTCAACAGTATGGTTCTTATTGCAACCACAATTCCATTTCCTTCTACATATGTAATAGTTTATATTTTCAGTCCAGTAGAAGAACCTCACTTAAGTCTGTGTCTCCGGTCTGCAAACCTAGTAATTTGTAAACCAATCATCAGCAAATTGCTGGTGACTCCAAGAGCTTTGCTTTTTAATAATATACTACAGGGCACTTACCAGAAAATATCATGCACAATCATGTTGCAATAAATGATCAAGAGATCAGTTTTGATCAGGTTTAGTTACTTAATCATTCCTAAGATTTTTAAAACTTCAAGGGACCTTTTTAGTAATTCTGGGTATTTTTAAGATTCTTAATCCAGCACTGAGAGAAAAATCTTACCAAATATGTAGCGCTTTAGATGCCCTGTCTTACATGCAGAGAGAGAAAGAGGAATATTAAGGGATGCAGGCAAATAGATGCTTACAACTTAAAGTGCAAATAGAAAAGAGTAAAGTCTCTAGCTTCTCTTGATTAATCATTTTTTTTTTTTTTTCTTTTTTAGTATTTAAATATGTAATGGTTTCAGAAATTGTTTTGGTGCAGAAGCATAGATGATTGTAATAGAGATTTGGGAGGGGGCTGGTCATACCTGCACTGGTGAGCCATTGTAAGAATATTAGTAATGTGCTCCCTTCTTGAGAATGCTTTGTGGTATGTGGAAAGGTGGGTAGAAAAGAACGTCACTTCTTTGATGATAAGAAATTAGAATGCAAAGGGTAGTTTGTAAGTAATCTGAGAATTGTACGTATACATACTGCTGCACCCTATCACCAGGGAAAGGTTATTTTCTCTTCTGGAAAAGCATAGAAATGCATCTTTTATAGGAATGTAATGATACTACCGTTTGATAAGCGCCTACCCTTAAAGGCAGCATTGAAACTGTATTTTTTTCTTTAGGAGATAACAGACTGAGGCATATTCCTCTGTAGTCGGGCAGCATCATGATAGGGTAAAAACTGTCTCCTAGAGTCATCCTGGGGATTGGCTATGCTCTGTGGCATAGAAAAGGTAGAGTTGAAGTTAGACTAAAATCCTTAGGGAAACATTTCAGCTGGTAATCAAGGCTTTCAATGGACATTAATAAATAAGGGAGGTGAGAAGTACATAATATGCTGCTTTAGATAGAGCTTCTAAGCCTACCAAAAAAATTCTACTTTTGAGAAATAGTATGCTGGAAAGTTCTTTATTGCTTTGTTAGTTACTTAGCTTATATGTGAGGAAATAGAGCTTTTAAAACTATTACCAAATTCTGAAAGTGAAGTGCAGTAATTTCTGTCACGAGAAACTGCAGCATTTGTCAAGACTCCATCACGGTTAGCAACAAACATCTTAAAGGAATTAGGGACTGTCTAATTCATGTGGAAATGCCGTGAGTGTTTGGTGGGTCCCCCCTCCCTTTTCATTCACTTCTAATAGGTTTTTACTGTATTGATACTGTGAATAGACTGCTTCCTGGTCATCTAGGACCACATCAGCACAATCATGTTTGCTGGTTCTCTTCTCTTAACTGGCCAAGCCAGAGCCGTGAAATTCATGAAAATTCAAGCGAGGCTAGCTTTTAAGTAAATTAAAGCTTCTGAAAGCAATTTCCCCATTTTAGTTAGAAGAGATATTACTCTGAATAACTATCCAAGATTCTTATTCAGGTTCACTGTGACATTGTCCTAGTTTTTAGCTAACATCACTGTAAGGTTGTAGGTGTTAGTAATGTTCTATCTACATTAGTGAATACCTGTACTGGTGTGTGCACTGAGGATACCTCTTTAGGATGTACTAAATGGACTTGAGCTGATGCTGAGAACTGATTACCAAATCTTAAATTGCACATGTCACCTTGTGAAGGGAACTGCATTAGCAATGAGAGCTAAATCATTATTAAGTACTTTAATGCCATGAAATTTGCAAACACTGGGACTGTTTTATTGTGTGGCACTTAGTAGCAAAGGAGTTATCCAATATTCTCAGCAAAGTAGAGAGACTGCAATATATTAATCTACTTTCATTCTAAGATGTACCTTTTATTCTCTCTGAACTCTGATACTGGTATAAAATATAGTATTGGTATGAACAGTGACACTGTACTTAGGCAGAAAGGCTCTTTCTAATGACTTGTTCTCTCTTTACTCAGAACCATATTTACCTCTGAACTGAGTTGAATTTTATTTTTTGTAAGTTATAAGCTACCCCACAACATTTTGTTATACTAGAAGGTTAAATCTCATCTTGAATATGTAAAAATAAATTGGTTCATAAAGGATAAAGATTGGTAAAGAAGAGAGATAGTAGTTAAGGAAAGTTTTCTTGATTTTTTGGCATTTTAAAATGTTTCCAGTTCCTTCTACATCAGTGAAACAAGGTTTTCCAAGAAATAGACTGTTTTCCCCCTAACTTCATGTTGAAATTTGGCTTTGTTTGGAAGTGAGCTGGAAGAGTGAAATAGGTAGCTTCATTCTTAGTAGCTGAATAATCTTTGGTCAAGAAATAACTTAGAAAGTTTTAGCTTTTGACGCTAATTGTTTTTCTTTTAACTGGTGAAAACTGCATTTTGTTTGATTAGAAGATCTAATTTAAAGAAATGAAAACAATGGATAATGGAAAGGAAATTGAACTGAACAAAGACAAAGATCATCTTCATCATAGTGGAAAGGCATTTAATCAGGAAGGAGTTGGGACCCTGGAAGTTTTTCTTTTTCAGAATCAACAGGTGTGTTTTATTTTTTCTTTTCCTCAAATGTCCTTCCTCTTATCTCTGTGTACTTATTTGTTCAAGGAATAACTGGTGAGTTTTAATTGAACTCAGTCTCTGAAAATGGAGCTCTTATGCCATAGGGGAAAGAGTTTAAAATATTGGAATATTTTGGTTGCTAAGATTTAGAAAAGGGACAACAAGCAATTGTCAGGTAAATTCCTAAATTTGAGAGGATGCCCTTTAGCAAAGTATATCCCTAGGACTAATGAATTAGATCAGGGTTCAGAAATCTACAGCCCGCAGCCCAAATCCTAAGGCCACCTGCTTGGGTAAAGAAAATTATATTGGAACAGGGCCATACCTATTCAATTAGGTATTGTTTATGGTTTTTTCCTATCATAATGGCAAAGTGGAATACTGGTGACAAAGACCAGATGGCCTGCAAAGCTTGAAAATATTTGCTATCTGGCACTTGACAGAAAAAGTTTGCCAACTCCTGAAAGAATTACCCCCCAAATTTGTCACTTCTCTCATTTTGCTATAAATAATTTGGTCAATGTTTTAAATTCATATTGTCACATATGCATCAGTTTCTTGAAAGAGTTTGCCATCATTTTCTAGATCCTCTTCTCATAACCCTGTTTGTGCTTCTTCGTGATTCCCATTGATTTTAAGGCATTTAGAATGGAACTTATGATTTGTCCCTGCCTTAAAGGTACAGGTAAATTAAAGTTTAGGATGGTAGTTATGACAAGATAATTCTTTAAAATAATTCACACGTGTAATGTAGGGTAAAATGGGTACCATGTTACATAAAATACCGTTAAAAAATTAATGTTTTTTATAAGTAAGTTTTTGCCATTCCTCTGAGTTAACTTGAACTGGTTTGCATAACAATAGCAAGATTGTATTTATTCCCACTAGGATTAAAAAACAATTTCTATTATTAATAAGAGTTTTTGTTTTTCATCTTGGTGGCTGGCCAGTAGTGATCTTAGTGTTATAACACCACACTCTAACCAGCTGAGCAAACTGGCCAGTGCCATGAGTAAGTGTTTTAGTTCTTTTCAAAGTACTGTTTTTCTAGATTAGAAATCTGTACCCTTTCCCTGTACTATAAATCTTCATTTTAGTTTCCTCAAGTAAACTCACTCTGTTCCATGTGGAGTAGTAAAAAGCCAAATCTTCCTCCCTTTTATTCCTGGATGTTTTAAAACAATGAAACATGAGGATTTCAAGTTCGTAGACCTATCTTCTCATCTCTTTCATTGTCTATAATTCTTCTAAATATGTATTGGACCATTATGTATTTGAACTGTGAATGTTCACCCTTAGTGTTCAAATAGCTTACTTATACCAGGAGTGGAAAAAAATGGAAAATGTTGGGGTATTAATAAACAGAAATCCTTGCAAGAAGAGAATTTAGTTGCTCCCCATTTGAAAACAATACATGGACTTCTGAGCTAAATTTGTCTGGACAGTTTACTAGGCCAGGCTGATACAGTGCAGTGAGTTTGATTCTTTGTTGTGAGCTCTACCAACATAGACAAAGTTCAGATGAGTGACAGCCTTCCTACAGGGCACCACTTCACTAGGTATTATTCTTAAAGTTTCCTTCTTCTAATGGCATATTGGCAAGTTTTATATGGTATACCCTTTGAGTAATAGATAATTCTCATCTGTAAGATTACAGAATATTTGCCTAGATTAGATCTGCCTTGTTTTAGAGCACTTATTCCATAGTAATAGTGGGCTCTTGGGATTTTGGAGTATTACTTTTCTGATTATTCTGGGATTCTGATTAATCTGGGATGAAGGACTAGTGAAAGAAATTGGATTTAGATACCCCAGTGAATCATCTGCATCCCACTCTATTTGAGGTTTTGGTAATAGATGTGATTTAAATATGAATCCATTGAAAGCAATGGAGTTTGTCAAGCATTGTGCCTTCTTTGGTAATTTTCTGTCTTTTTCCTTCTTTGCTTTTTAGTCGCTCCCTGTCTTTAATCTTCTTATTTTTAAAATGGTGCTTTTCCCAGGGCCAGTCTTTTTACTTACAAATAAGT
Organism: Cynocephalus volans; assembly: GCF_027409185.1. Taxonomy (NCBI): domain Eukaryota; kingdom Metazoa; phylum Chordata; class Mammalia; order Dermoptera; family Cynocephalidae; genus Cynocephalus; species Cynocephalus volans. The sequence continues at coordinate 130,447,553 of NC_084467.1, forward strand.
AGGCTTTCTTGGTCAAGACAAGCCAGAGTTGGATATTATGAGTACTTTGAAACATCTGAATTTGTTACATTCCAATAGATGTAATTATTGATAGGGGCAGTGATATCAAAACCTGAAAAATGTCTGTACAGATTATCCAGTTTTGTTGTGTAAGTAGACCATCTTTCACCTCAACTGTTACACACAGCAATGACTTGAGAAGGCAAATAACACTTGAGATCAGTATTATCTTTACAGAGGGCACATTTATAAACAAATTTCTTTTTTTTTTTTTTTTTTTTTTTTTTTTTTAAAAAGATGACCGGTAAGGGGATCTTAACCCTTGATTTGGTGTTGTCAGCACCACGCTCAGCCAGTGAGCGAACCGGCCATCCGTATATGGGATCCGAACCCGGGGCCTTGGTGTTATCAGCACCGCACTCTCCCGAGTGAGCCACGGGCCGGCCCATAAACAAATTTCTTATATCTCTCATCTTCCTTGTTATCTATACAACAGAAATACCTCCCATCTTAACACAGTTAAAAGAAGCCCACTATCTCTAATAGTGGAAGCTTTAAACAACAAAACTAAGTTATAAAGGCAGAGCAGTTAATGAAAAAAACTGTTTCTAATGCTAACACTCCTTTCATATCTACTCAGTAGGTGCTGTTGAAGAGGCTAGAATTCACCATCTAGTTAAGAGTCTTATGTTCAGCATCTCGTATGGCCCACACCACAATTTCACATATTGTGAATCTTAGGATCTGAATTAATCCATAATGCCAGAATTTAAAATATCTCATGGGAACATTTCTTATTCTATGAAAACATTCATCTTCAGTGATAGGTAATATATAGGACAATCTGTTTCTTTAAGTAAATATTAAGTGCTTTTTGGTACCAGACAACATGCTTGGAATTTGTATAACAAAACTGGCTTTAGAGATAGCATAGATGTGGCTTCCTATACTTGAGAGTCCTAAACCTACTTGGTTGAAGTCTGGGATGTATGCTTTTAAAAGGCCTGTACTTTTCTCTACAGAGATAAAAGACCAAAACAGAGAGGACAGAGTAGATATACTAAGTATTTTACTAGTATAACTGCAGTTAATCCTCAAAATAATCCTATCAGGTAATAACTGTACTACTAACCTTTTTTGAATGCTTACTCCATAGGCACAGGTCTGTGTGCTTCACATTAACTAATATCTAATACTCAAGACAATCCTATGAGGGTAGATACTATTACTATCCTCATTTTAGAGGGAATGAAACTGAAACAGAGCTTGACCCAGACAGTCTGGAGTTGAGGTTACACAACTGGTAAATTGCAGAGCTGGTATATACCAATCTGATTCCAAAGACCAGACTATCTCCACTACATCATATTGACTCCATTTACTTACAAAGAGTTGGTGTGAACTGAAATATACAATAGCCGCTGGTAACAGTATTACTTCTGTTGAACTTGTAATTCAAGAGTAAGTGATTGGTAGATTTCTTCAAAAGATGATACAGTTGATCTCTTAGTAGACTTAAGTGATAAATGTTTTCTGAGGACATTGCCCACCGATTCAGAGTAGTCACCTATTTGGTAGGTCTAATTGTGACTGAGTGAATGAGTTACTACCAAGGCAAAAATTGAAATAATGTTTCAGTTATTGCTGTGTAACAAACTACACTAAACCTTAGAGACTTAAAACAACCACCATTTTATGTATCTCTTGATTTTGTGAATCAGAAATTGAGGAAGGCCTTGTCTGGGCAATTCTTCTGTGCTCTGTAGCATTCACTTAGGTCCACTGGTGGTATTCAGCATGTGGTTGGACTAGTCTGGAGCAGCAGGGCTCTTCTCTCCCTCCCTGTGTAGTCTCAGGGACTCTCCATGTGTACTCTTCATCAAGGTAGTCAGACTCATTACATGACAGCTCAGGCCTCCAAGAGGCCGGGCAGAAGATGCCAGTCTTCCAAAAGGCTAGGCCCAGAACAGTCATAGAATCACTGCCATACTTTTCATCAAAGAAGTCAATTGTTGGCCTAGATTAAAGGGGAGAGGAAATACCCTACCACTTTATGGAAGGCATATCAAGGATTTGGGGGCCATCGTTAATCTGTTACAGGTAGCTTTAGGTTTTTTGATTTTTTCTCATTAGAAGGAGAATGAGACAGATACCTGGAGCATATTTCATTAGCTACTGTGTCCCCACCAAGTTTCATTTATAACAGAATTTCTATTTTTTGTTTTGTACTGTGTTCCAAGTTGTGAACATTTGCCTGTCTTTGCTATGAAGCCACAATAACTGTACATGCTGAGCCAGAAATTCTCCAGAGGGAGTAAAAAGCTTACTGTTAATAGAATTTGATTTATTAGAGATGTCACCTGTATTTTAAGTTTACAAATAGGTGAACATTCCTATAGTATGGAAGAATTATATGGCTACCAAATCTCTTTCAATAGTAGTTTCTATTGGGTGGCTAGATGGATTTCATATTCTTGAAATAGTGAAAGTTTTACCTTCAATCTTAGTCCTATCTCTACCTTCACCACACCTCCTCCAGCATAACGTTTTGCTAGAAGATGAATTGGTTCATCCCATTCTTATTACCTCCCATACAGGAAAACACCCAATTTTATATCTTGTTAATCTTTTAAACTTAGCAATTGCTACCAGCCTCTTTCATTTAAAGTAAAAGGTCGTTGAAGTTTTTTGATTTTTGGCTAAATTTGTCAGATTTAGGATACTTTATTTAAACTCCTGCTGACATAATAATTAGACTGTCCCTGTCTTAAGAGGAAATAGGAGCAGAGAATGGATTATACTCTACAAATGATCATCCCCAAATCAATACTAAGAGAAGAAAGGTTTGAGACTATCCATTCTATGTGTAGTGGATTCCTGGAGAACTAGCTGTGAGGGCTTGTTGCTGGTCATCCCCAATTATCATATAGTAAAGAGATCTCTGTTCCTAGGTGAGGCCTCAAGAATAAGTGAGGAAATAAAAGGGGCATTGAGGCTAAAAACTTAACTTAGAGCGCTATAAAATCATGGGAAGAGAAGACGACGACTTTGGCATTTGTAGTTTGGTAACCAAAGATGGAATGTTTGAGGCTTTTAGGCATGAAGATTAGTTAGATTTTATTGTGTAAAGATTGGGGTAAATTTTTTTTTTTTTTGTCTTTTTCGTGACCGGCACTCAGCCAGTGAGCGCACCGGCCATTCCTATATAGGATCCGAACCCGCGGTGGGAGCGTCGCTGCGCTCCCAGAGCTGCACTCTCCCGAGTGCGCCACGGGGTCGGCCCGGGGTAAATTTTAATAAGTAAAAAGTAAGAGCCTTAAAACTATCTTTTTCATCCACATTTCCACTGTGGTATAATCTATATATTTATAATCTATAATCTCAAAGTCTGCCCTTTGTGATGGAGAAAGCCCTTGAAAATAGCCCCAGGAAATGAAAATTTTTGTGATGTTATTTGGAGCTATCTCTCATTTTGTATTACAGCTTTTTGGGCCCTCCTCTAGATTTTCTATGAATCTTAAGTTTGAAATCATTTGGTGATTGTGCAAAAAATAATTCAAGTTCTGTCGTCTTGAATTGCAAAAGAGAACAAAGTCAGAAAAAAGAGAATCTTGTAGACTGACAAACTATTTTTTCAGCATTACAAGTCTAAACCATTTCAAGCCAATCATAACCTGAGTGAGTACTAACTCCTTAAGGCTTAAATTTCTGCTTTTAGCCACAGCGTAAAGCAGATGTTTATGACATATTTGAAGATCTACTGAGTTTCCTATAAAGTAATAGAATCCTAATTATAGTGGTTCTTTAAGAACCACTGCAAAAACAATTGCAGTGCAGGGAACAAAGCTTAAAAAGTCTCTCCTCTGGAAGCCAACATGCTCAAACAGAGGTCACTAAAAGTTTGAAGTCCACCTCTAGAATGGCTGTAAGATAGATAGCAGAAATATTTAGAATTTATATGGTATTTCTAATATTTTTACAGAAATAATTAAAATGTAACTTGATTTTTTTAAAAAAGGAGCCTGTTTTCTTTTTGGAAAACTGGCTCAATAAAAATAACACTAATGTAATTCAGTTGTATATGCATGTGCATTGAACACAGAATGGTATATTAAAGATAGTTCGTGCAAATAACTTTTGTGGGAAATTTGGCTATTTTTTCATAAATGTATGTTTATAAATATATGTACACATCCACTGACTTTGGTAGCATAGAGCATTTTGTTAGCTGAATGATTATTCTAAAAATCAAATTCTTGGCATAGTAGACTATGAGAGCTTTTTGTTACTTTGTATTTTGGCTGAGAACATTATTTCTTGCACTTTCTATTTATAAAGATGTTATAACACAGTGCACCCACTTAGTGCAGCTGTTTTTTAGAGACAAAAGATGTAGGTATTAAAACGATATATATGTTTAAACATCTGACAAAAGGAGGGACTTCAAAAAAATAAGCTTGGCTTGCATCTACCTGAGAAGGCCTGGGGATTAATATAAAATTTAGATTGCAAGTAGCAGTTAGGATAGACGTACTGTTGCTGTGAATTGCAGTACGGCCGTGAGTTGCCAACTATGTGTATGTGAGTTTCTGTGTGTATTTGAGGGAAAAAAAAGTGTTTAATGAAGGCAGATAAGTCAGTGTAGACTATCCTACCTCCCACTTAAGACTGAGCATGTTCAAGATTGCTCTATATAGCCCCTTGGGCAGGAGGCTGGATTTCTCAGCCACTGTCCATCCCCTTCTTTTCTCACTCTTTTTCTCACTCACTTCAGCTCCTCTACCTCTGAGCACTTGGCTGAAGAAAGAGTGTAGCTTTCTATACCAAGCAAAGTCAGACCCAAAATATAGAGGCGCAATATTTGAAATTCTTCTCGTCATGTGCAGATGTTAATGTTTTATTTTGTTGCTTAAATTAGTATCAGAATACTTGGGTTTAGTGCTTTTATCCACGGGCTTCTCTTTGGCAAGAGTAGCCAGTAGAGGTAGAATCTTTGTTTTTAAAGATATACCCTAGTCTTTAATGATGTGAAATATTTATTTGAATCCAGAATTTCTTTTTTAATTGCCATTTTTAGTCCATTTTGGGGGGACTGGAATATTAACCATATTTTCCTGATAATGAGCCTTCAGCCAAATCTTACATGGAAGTATGCATGATAGAGATTTTTGAATGACCTATTTTTCTTTTAGTCACTCCAAAGAGAGATATTCTTCTTTTTAAGGCTGATACTGTTGTAATAGTTAAGATGGCCACAGAAAATTCAGTTTCAGTAGTAAAATGCCATTAGGAATACCACCTAATCTTAAAGTTCAGTTGCAGCACTCAACTGATTTCCTATTTTGGACACTAGTACACTGAGCCAAGTCAGCTGACCTACCTTTTAAACATTTCTTACAGCTAAGGAGGTACTGTTGGCCCTTTAGCATTTATCCTAGAATGCTTTCCACGTTTTCATTCTAAAGCACTGACTGGTTGTAATGTCTGTCATTTTCTCTGGTTAGGAGTGAAAATGATAGAATGATCCATTTTCAGATTTTTAGAGGTTGGCATCTGTGTTTTAGGTACTAGCTGATAAGTATTTACTTTCCTGGTGACTTTGGATAGGGCAAGTAGTGATACAGAGATGAAATTCCAAGTAATGGAACAAGTATTACTCATAAGTGACAACTGATGTAGTAACTTCTGCCCAAATACAGTATAAGTCCTATAAGGAGATGAGGTGGTAAAGTCATATGAATCTATTCACCACAACAATTTTTTTTTTCTACCTGTAGAACAGTTCTCAGCCTATAAGCCATGCTAATATCCTAGACTCGGGAATTAATTCCTGCTTAGGAAAAATTTTCCCTCTGGCCTACTGTTTTCTTTATGCCCAGAGTCTTGTTTTATGCCAGTACCCTGATGTTTTGCTATAACACATACTTAAGGTGCAGTCTTACCTAAATCAATACTTAACTGTTGGTGTTGCTGCCTATTACAGCCAAAGTGATTTATTTAAAAGCAAGCAAATAAAGTGAAAAATGCCTGGGTAATTTCATTGATGCATGTTAAATCCATGAATCTGGAAGGAAGCCATGGAGTCTTACCTTTCTTATTTCTGGCTTGGATGAACACTGGCCTTAAATTCCTATTGACCTAGGCCAGTATTTCTCCATCTCGGCTGCACATTAAAATTGCCTGGGACCACCTCCAGACATTCACATTTATTTGGTTTGCTGTGCAACCTTTAAAAGCTCCCTAGGGGCCGGCCCGTGGCTCCCTCAGGAGAGTGTAGTATTGATAACACCGAGGCCCCGGGTTCGGATCCCGTATAGAGATGGCCAGTTAGCTCACTGGGTGAGCGTGGTGCTGACAACACCAAGTCAAGGGTTAAGATCCCCTTACCAATCATCTTTTAAAAAAATAAAAATAAAGGGCTGGCCTGTGGCTCACTCGGGAGAGTGCGGTACTGATAACACCAAGGCCACGGGTTCAGATCCCATATAGGGATGGCCGGTTCGCTCACTGGCTGAGCATGGTGCTGACAACACCAAGTCTAGGGTTAAGATCCCCTTACCGGTCATCTTTTAAAAAAATAATTAAATAAATAAAAATTAAAAAATTAAAGCTCCCTAGAAGATTCTTTTTTTTTTTTTTTTTTTTTAAAGATGACCGGTAAGGGGATCTTAACCCTTGACTTGGTGTTGGCAGCACCACGCTCAGCCAGTGAGCGAACCGGCCATCCGTATATGGGATCCGAACCCGGGGCCTTGGTGTTATCAGCACCACACTCTCCCGAGTGAGCCACGGGCCGGCCCTCCCTAGAAGATTCTGATGTGCAGCCAGAGTTGAGAATTACCGCCTAGGTATTTCTTAGTGGTCTTTGGCAAGGTAATCTCTACCTAGATCCCTTTAACCTAAGATATCTGTATTGATAAATCTCTCAGTTTAAAGCTTAGGGTGGGCCAAGGCTCAGACGGTAAAATGGACCATCCATTTGTCCTCAGAGTAATTCTGGAGGTTAATGTTGCCGTCCACCCAGTTTCCTTTCTATACCAAATACAAAGTATGCATAAGTAAGCAAAACACATTCTCAAAGTTTGTTCTCTAGAATCCTCTTCCTTTGCATATGTGATTTGGAGATTTCTCAACTCTGCTAGCTGAAATAGAGTACTAGGGTGATTCCTATTTGTAAAATAAATAGGTGGCATTGTTAAAGCTATAGAGAAAAAGAAGGATCCTGCCTGGGGTGTTGGTGATACATTTCATTATTTGTCTTTTAGCATCTCTTCTAAAAAGGATGTCCTAGTCAAGTGACTTTCACTTTTCCTTGATTGTTTCTTTGTGAATGAAATGAATTACCTAAAGCTTCAATATTTCTGAATATTATTGAAATGTGAAATGAATCATTTAAGCCTCTTTGTTCCAAGATGTCAAAGATCTAACCCAGTAATTCCCAAATGAGGTTCCATATCTTCATTTCTTCTCACCCCAGGTAGTAAAGATGTTTTAATGGCTCTCACAGTTTATCACCTGCACATAGCAACCTCCTACATGATAATAGGGAGGGGAGAGTTGTTTCATTACCCTTAAAAAGCAAGAACCACTATTCAAACTAACTAGCTACCAAGTGACTTCTCATGAAAGAAATTTGTGTTTAAGAGCAAGTTCAAATGTAGCAGTCTCTCTTCTGAGAGTATTCTGGACGCCACAGAAAATTTTATTCATATATTGCCTACAAATAATTGACAACTTGAACTTCAAATAAGTAGTGTATGCAAGAAGAAAAGTAGGTCGAGGAAAAAGCTGGTTAGTGCAGAGGACTGAATTAGCATCAGACTATGTAGATTTCATTAAAGTAGCATTAAGTCCTGGCTGCTTAGCATGTAAATGCTGCAGTGTCAGTTAGAGAAAATGCCTGCTATGCCTTAGAAAATTTGCTGATGGCTTCCTGTTACTGGGTGGAACAGAAAAGCAATAGCCTTTGGGACTCCAAAGAGAGTAGCCCTTTAGGGTTTTCATTCTGAAGAACTGTGGAGTACTGTGAAACATTGTTAACTTTATGCAAATTATACCGCACTGGATTTTAAGGTTTTGGGCGAGAGTAGAGGAGGCGGATGGGGAAGTAATGGTAAAATATAACATATAAATTTGTACTATATTTTAAGCAAGGAATGAAACAAATTTCCTAACAGGAATTCCCTGTCAGCACTGTGAAGTTCAGCCAAGTTGTTCTGCCCTAGTAGGTTTGCTTGCTGGTTCTTTTAAAGTCTTAAACCTCTAGGAAATCCTTTCCGAAACACCTAAACAAATACTAGTCTGGCTGCAGCTTCACCAGCCTGCCCCATCTTTCTACCCTCAACAAAAGAAAAGTGTTCCCAAACTGTAGGCAAAAGAAATGTGTTCTCTCTCAATCCATTAACTTTTCATCTGCTGTGATATGTGTTCACAGTTTTAGCCCACTTCATTATTTTGAGATCTGGTGGCAGAACTTAAATGGATCTGCTAGTTCAGTTAGGAACCAATGGCTTCCTTCCCCTGTAAGAAATCTTAAATTGGAACTCTTAATTTTTGGCATGTTAGCCTAAGTGAACAAAGGGAAAAGTACATTGGAAGAGCATTTACATTTCTTGGCTTCTTGTAATTTCAGGGTGGGACCCACTCATGCTCTGCCTCTGAGAAGTGAAGGCTGAGGGTTCAAAGATAGCAATGTCAATGTAGCAGAAATTTGATTTCCTCCAGATGGACATAGTCTGAAAGAAATCTATCCAACTGTTCTTTATGGTGCTTATACAATGGGTGACAGCTATCCCCCATCTACCTGTCCCTGGCACTGTGCCTTCCCACTGGTCACTGTGAAAAGCAGATCACACTGGACTCAGAGGCCAGATCTAGGACAAGTTCCCCTTCTCATCTTGAGCCCATCACTTCTTTGTACAGCTGATAATGTAGCATTTACTTCTCTAGGGAAACTCTTGGGTTTTTCCCCCAAGAAATAGTAAAGCATTTAAAGGAAACTAGTCAGAAAATGAGATTCTGGTGGTAGCTACCAGATAAAGAGATCATAGGAAAAATTTCACCTCTGCTCAGCTGATATTGATTCATAGCAAAGATCAACTATACCTATACCTGCCCCTTCCTGAGTTTTTAAAGGCTACCATAATATTTGTAAGCAACAAACTTATCTAACTTTTTTTACAACTTGCCAATCAAGGAGGATTCATATTAAAACAGACAATCAATTTCTAAAATGTTGTTATCCCTGAAAGGGAATGGGATAGAGTATTTTTAATTATAAGAACCTACCAGTCTGTTTTTTCCCTTTGAAAAAACTAACATTTGAGATTTGTGTCTTTTATCTGAAGCAATTACTCCATTAATAATAAAGATGCCTCAGAAAAGTCAGTGAGCCAGGATAGCACTCTTGGACCACTGATGGTGCTGGACTGGCTTTGTGCATCTTATTTCCTAAGAATATCTGTTTTTATTATGACCTTAATTATAAATACCTATACATAGGAATAGGATTTTCTCTCATCCCACCCTCCTTTAATCATTGTCATTTAAGTGTAAACCACCACCTACCCACCTACCCCTTTACTGAAAAAAAATGCACTTTAATTCCTAAGGAGAGTGACTGTTCTTGGCCCTGAAGCCAGATTACTTCAGGAGGAGAGTGAAAGACGGAGAACTCTTGCCAGACCCTGTGAAAGTAACCAAATTCCTTAATACAAACACACAAATGATAACATCCATTTTTCTGTTTTTGTTTTTTTGTTTTTTTTTTTTGGCAGCTGACCGGTATGGAGATGATAGCATCTATTTTTAATCTACCCCTACTCCCTGCCAAAAGGAAAAAGAAACAACCAAATTGAAAAAGAGTTCAAAATGCCTACCCTGATTTTGGAAGTTTCACTGGAAAAAAAATACATAATATTAAGTTGTTGTCTCAGCTACCAGATTGTCAGAAACTTCTGTGTTGTTTTGTGGGAGGCAAGGCTCTAAGATACGGTCCTGATTTGTGTCATTTTTCTAAATAGCAGATTTGTTCTCCCTTAATTTGACAGGTGTTCTTAGTCTCTCCTCCTGTAGATTCTGTCCTTCGCCTCATGACAAGCCAATAGTTCTTGGTGGGGTTGCATGTCTCCTAGAGCCCCAGGAGCCCTGTCGTGTCGGGGGTAGTGGGGGGCAGGAGGGTGGGCAGAGATGGGTTGGGGGAGGGAGATTCAAAGAAAGAGTGAAAATATGGGTTTATATAAACCTATTTAAAGCAGTTTAGCAAAAGCTTTCTCGTTGAACAGCTTTAAGAACAATGTGAATGAAATCTTAGCAACTTGGTTAGTAATCTGAAAAGTCTATTAATGTATACTTGAAACTGTATAAAAATGCATTTGCCTCTTTATTTTAACACTGTGTAAAAGAACATTATGCATGTGAGTGGTTTGAGAATTAAATGGTTTAATACTCAGATTTGAATCTCCATCTTTTCTGTATATAGAGATTAATTGGTTTAAATTTTTTGGATGTTTTTAGTGTGATGGGAATACTGAGAATTCAAGCTGCTCCTGGCCTTTAAGGATTGTCTACCATCTTTCAAGATGGAGTGACATATCTCCCTCTTTCATGTTCTTGACCCAGATGTGGTCACTGGATACGGAACAATTGAAAGCATCATTTTACCAAATGCCCCAACAGCATCTCTATTCATTTCTCCTTTCCTTGTCTTCATTTCAGTTGCCAAAATCCATTCATAATTATGAGATAGGAGTAGTTGAATTTATTTTTACTTCTATTCACAATCCAAAATAGGAAGAGGCGCGAAGAATAAGAACAATTTAATTAACACAAGGGTTGGCTACTCTGCCCATGAAGATAATGGTGTTTAGAGCAACTTCCCTTATAAAAATCAGGAAGGGTCTGTTGGCCTTGAAGGTCACCCTGTTGGGGTTCAGTGAACGGCCAGCAATCACGATGGCAGTACTTGCTGCTGCTTCACTGCCTTCCTCATTTACCTGCAGGTCACATAGGAAACAAAAACTGCTACATTAGCTACCCCGCAGTTCATTATTGGCAGGTAGATCACCCATAGACATGGCAATTCCTCAAAATGCTACTTGTTTTCCAGTAGAAAATACACTTGGGTCAGATTGGGTTCCCTCTAGATCCTAGTTTTACTCATTCTTTCATCCAGTGAATGTAATGCACCTGTGTTCGTCCATGCCTTGTGCTAAGTACTAAGTGCAAGAATTCCATTCATGTAACCCTGAACCAGAAATCTAATATACACAAGTTTGTCACATTTCTGGCTGACACCATCGTACTTGGTGTACCATCGTACTTGTTTTGTACCTGCTGCTAAGAGAGATTTTGACTCAAGATCAGAACTCTATAGTTGAAATAGTTTCACACTTGGAGCATGAAGATCCCGAATGTAATTACCCCCAAGAGCCACCCAGGACCTAGGGCTCATGAAAAGAGGAGGATTCTCTGGCTGGATGAGATGAGTTTTTCTTGGAGTAATAGACTGAAACAGTGGTATTTGAACTTGACTGATAAGCAGAATCACCACAGGTCTAAAGGGAAACACTTTCAGAAAATGTTGCCTGGGGACCCAGAATATCACTAAAACTCTGCTTCTTAATGAAAGCACTTCAGATCCCTGAGCTTTGTGGAGCTAGTTAACAATGGTTTTTTCCTTACCCCCGCCCTCCTTCCCTCCTTTCCTCTTGCTCTTCCTCTCCCCTTCCTTCCTCACTTCCCCTCTATCTCCTCATATATCTATTTCATGCTCATTCTAGGACTAAATTTATGAGCAGACTGGAGCTTTTGCAAGTTCAGGATCCTTTTATTCAAATCAGATTCTGGTTTTCAATGGCTTTCAGGAGATCTACAGTCAGCTGGGGTCCTATTTATTACGGGTTTCCAAGGTTGTTGAGAAAAAAAAAAAAAACATTCCAAGAGCCATGGATGAATTTTGCATTATTGTTTAGTGGTCTTCAGTGGATAAAATGAATCCAGACCTGTGCTTCTTAATAATAACTCAAAGTCCTCAAGGAGGTCTGAGTTGGCTACTTCTCATTGGGGTCCTTACAAGAGGATTTTTAATGAGTTAAAATCCTGAGGACAACCTCTCTTGTGTCTTCTTCCTAAGTGTTCTTTCTTCCAAAAATCCATATGGAAGGGGATGTCTGCAGTGTCATTTTAACTTCCAAAACCGTTAATCCAGTACTCATGGAAAATTCCTTGCTCTGACCTTAACACGTTTAAGATAAATGCCACTACTCTTACTGTTGTACTATAGGCCATTGACATTTGTTGTCCTATGGATTATATCCCAACACTGAAGGTTTTGGCACCTGGCCTTTCTGTCCACCTCAACTCCTATTACTTGACCTAGATAATTAAAAAATTTTGGTAGAAGCCCATTCAGCACCCCCCCCCCCCCACCGCCACTGTTTTCATCTCATCAAACTCAGCATTCCTCCACTCCACTTAAGCAAACCAGTCCCGTGGCTATACCTTGAACTTGCCATCTCTTGGAACTGCTCTACCTTTGAAATTATAGTATCCTTTTCACAGACTATAACCTTCTGTTTTTTTAAGCTATTGCATTTCCTCACTCCTGTTAAAATTAATCTCACTTCCTCCTGTTCCCTGATCCCTCCACTTTCCTCTGAAGCAAACATTTCCCACTGGGTTTGGATCCTAAAACTAGATTCACTAGCACCATCCTCTGAAACCTTTGTCTTTGATGACACCCTTCTCTCTCTGTAATTTCCTCAATCCTATGAACTTCTCTAACACTGGCCATCTCCTTTCCTTCACAGCCTGGCTCCTCCAAAGAACAGGCTACACCAGTGGTTCCCAAATCTGGTTATGCGTCAAAATCCCCTGAGTAGTTTTGTAAGTGTACCGATTGTCAGGCCCCATCCCAGAATTTCCAAGTGTGAAACTTCCCTGGTGACTAATGCTATTGGACTGTAGTTTAGAATTTGCTTGAGATCCAGAAGTTCCACAGGCGGTTCATCGCTATCACTCTAACACAGGCTTCCATGTGCACAGGGAAGTCAGGGGAGCACTAGGTTAAGCAATATTCAACCGTTTTCTTCACTGTGGGACTTCCCTGACCTCAACACACCAGTGCGCATTGTTAATCTCCCAAGAAGAGGATATACATTTCTTTGACCACCTAACTTTTTTTTTCCTGCAGTATAGCCTAGTGCTCTGGTTCTCCAGAACACACTTTCGGACACTCACCAGCTCCCCTTTCTTACCATCCATTTGCTCTTCAACCATTACAATTAGGCATGTGCCCCCACTATTCCCTCCAAATCCCTCAGGGAAAGGTAAACCATGGTCACTTTTCTTTTTTTTTTTTTTTTTTTTTTTTGTCTTTTCATGACCAGCGCTCAGCCAGTGAGTGCACCGGCCATTCCTATGTGGGATCCGAACCCGCGGCGGGAGCGTCACTGCGCTCCCAAGCGCCGCACTCTCCCAGTGCGCCACAGGCTCGGCCCCATGGTCACTTTTCAATCTTACTAGACATTTTCCATTTTCTTAAAACTGCACCCTGGGTTTCCATGACCCCATACTCTCCTGGTTTCTCCTCCTCCTCCTCCTCCTCTGCGTTCCTTCTCAGTGGCCTTTGCTCACTCCTTTTCCTGTGTTGCCCTCCCCTAAATGTTTGAGTTCCTGCTTAACCTACTGCAGGAGAGGTAGTGGGAGTGAGGGTAGAACAATCAGACCACAAGGGTTTCAGGGGACAGCTATATTGTCGCAGGCCTCCTGAAGGAGAGGGCTACAGATTTGGGATTTGAGGGGCATTGGAAACATGCCTTTTACCACAGTTGTGTCCTATTGTTCATCCACAAGAGCTGGTGGAGGAAGAACTCCAAAGTGATATTAATGCATTGAACAATAAAGTGGCAGAAAAGCAGCATGGGAAAAGAGCAAAGGGAGGTGGACTTACCTCAAGAAAAGCCTTATGGAATGCACTAGAGACATAGAGGTCATCGTGGCCTCCTGCAACAATACCTGGAAGGAAGACCAGAGAAGGCTCTGTGAGACGGGATAAAGTTGACTTCAACCCACAGACAGGAATTCAGTTTGAACTAAGAGGTCCTTTGGGGCTCTTTTGAAAAGTAGGGAGAAATGCCAGACTCTAACCTAATAATACGCCCACAATGAATATGTGTTAAAAACAATAAAGTACTTTGGGCTTCTTCAGCCTGGCTCTTTTGAATTTAATCTCATGCTTCAGCTTTTTGGGGGTGGAGGGAGGGCAGGACTCTGTTCTTAAAGAAAAACTCACTCCATCTAATAGGAATGTCATTCTTTCCAGTCTTGGCAACATTTTGAAGAGAGGGATTGGTTTTCAGAACTAGTTTAAAGACAGCTTGGTAAAGATAAATTCAATTACCTAACATTTTAAACTTCTTTTTAAGAAGTTTTTTTTTTTTTTTTTTAATAAAAAGATGACTGGTAAGGGGATCTTAACCCTTGACTTGGTGTTATCAGCACCACGCTCTCCCAGGTGAGCCACAGGCCGGCCCTAAAGAAGATATTTTAATGCCTTTTTCTTTTTTCTATTTTTTGGCAGCTGGCCTACACAGGGATCTGAACTTTTGACCTTGGTGTTATAACATGATGCTCTCCCAGTTGAGTTAATCAGCCAGCCCTTAATGCCTATTTTTAAAGGACGGTGGACTAAAGGAACCACACCGACTGCACACCATCACTGAAGTATCACTCTGGGAAAAGGTTGGCTCTGTCTGTCCAAGTAACCTTAAGAAAAGCATGTGAGCCCTTTGACATGTCAGGTAAAGGGCTATTACATGTCAGCTAGCCTGTTCTGTGGGACCCGGATGTCCCCAGCTCTTATTATCTGTCTCTTTGCTCTGAATTCCAATGTCTTTTCTAATTCTTCTCTATCAGATGCAAACTCATTGGGGGTCGGGGCTGGCTGGGCCTATGGAGATCCAAGAGCAAACTCCCCCTTTTACAGAAAAGGAAACTGAGTCCTCAAGAGGCAAAGGGTCCACAAGTCAGCAGTAGATCTGGGATCAGAAGTGTCTTTTCTATTCTCTCTCCAACTCTTCCACTTTTGGTCAGATTACCTTGAGGGCAGAGAGAGAAGGAAATCCCTACTGTACTAACCTGGGAGTTTAGACTTTTCACGGCTGAACAGATCAGTAAGGCCCATCTCTTGCAGCTGTTCCTTCAAACTGAAGCCGTCCTCAACGCGGAAGCGGGGCATGTGGACCACCAGCACCGTCTCCTCCAGCTCATCCAGCCACTCCTGCAGCAGCTCTGAGGTGAGCTCCTGCTCCACCTTGGCTAGGCTCTTCTCAGGCTTGGGCAGAACGAGCACCATGGTGATGTCGTCACCCTTGAAGGGCAACTCGAGCACCTGGGTGCCTTCTGCCACCCTCCGGTAGCGGAACTTGCCTTCCTGGAACATCATAGAGACCAAGCACGACTCCCCATCAGTCTTGAAGAACGGCTCTTTCCTTGTGTTCTCGGGGCTGAACTTTGACTTCCACAGGCCCTGGAAGAAGATGCCAGGTGGAGGAATCACAAAGCAAGCCAAACACAAACGTCCGTGGGAGAATATTCATCGGCATGGGGCATATTGTTACTTTAACTGTAATTATTAGGAAAAGAGACTGGAGGGTTAATAATGACTCTGTCAGAGTGATGGAATTATTAGTGGGTTTTTTCTGTGTACTCTTCTGTATTTCCCTGATTTTCAGCAGTGACTATTACTTTTATAATCAGAAAAAATAAAAACTAAAACCAAGAACAACCTACAAGCCTCTCTGCAAGTCTCTTCTTGAGTTTAAATCTAATTGCCTTTTGCTGCCTGCCTCCCTCCAGCCTCTTTTTCCAGGGCCAGCCACCAAAGTTCTGGGCTCTGCCCCTGACAATAAAGGCCAGACACAGATAACAATCGCAGAGGGCCTGTGGAAGCCCTGCCAGGCAGAGGGGGAGGCCCACCTGACTTCCTGGTCAAAGTGGGAGGGACCCTGAGATATAACACATGCCTTTGAAAATTAGTATTCCTTATCCCCTTTCTAGCTCTTTGGTTTTGGAACAAGTCGTTTAACTCTTCTGAGTGGTGGTTTCTCATCTGTAAAATTAGGAGCTGGTGGTAGCTGATATTTATAGAATGCTTTCTGTGTGCCAGGACTGCTCTAAGCATTTTACATGCATTAATTTATTACCATTGTATAAATGCAGAAATTGGGGCATAGAAAGGTCTGAGGTAACTCACCCGAGTTTACACACTCATAAATGAACAAGTCAGGATTTATTTATTTATTTATTTTTTTAAAGATGACCTGTAAGGGGATCTTAACCCTTGACTTGGTGTTGTCAGCACCACACTCGGCCAGTGAGCTAACCGGCCATCCCTATACAGGGATCCGAACCCATGGCCTTGGTGTTATCAGCACCGCACTCTCCCAAGTGAGCCACAGTCCGGCCCTGCAAGTCAGGATTTAAAACTTAGTAATCTGAGTAGCCCAAGATCTCAGTCATTACAAGGCAAAGAGGGCTAATAAATGTCAAATTGTTCTGTACGCTATAAGGGCAACACACATGGTGAAAATGCAATCTACTCTGTTCTTGGGGACAGGGAAACCCCAAGAGACAGAGTGATTGGCAACAGCAGTGACTGGCTAAATCCTGGCCACGTGGGAGAGAAGAATGCATGCAGAACACATCCCAGGACGGGCAAAATGTGCCACAGTTCCACCGGCCTTAAACTGGTGGTCCCCCTGGTATCAGTGATCTGTTTATTCCCACCACCCTCTCCCTTCTGCCCAAATGTAATCAAAGTGGGATAGTCTATAGGACTCTTGACTCTCTGAAGAAGACAAGGTCATCTGCATGGTCAAATAACAGGGCCTCTGGTGGGCCTGAGGTGAGCCTGGCACCTGGAAGTTTAGAAGCTTCAGGCAAGGGGAATTTGAGTCACTGTAAAAGCTACTCCTGATGATGGGGGAAATCTTATCACTGAAGACTCCGTCAAAATGACTCTGTCATTTGTTCCAGATTTCAAAACAGAGTTAACTGGACAGCAGAAACTGTCACATACACAGGTTCATGAGTTTATCACCACGCACATCTTGCAGCTGGGCACGCTGGGTCTGTGAGTGTGCACAGTCTGCCCCAGGCCTGCCCCACGGACCTCATCCCATCAGCCATGTCCCTCCAGGTTCTGGGCTCTCAGCAAATTTGTATGTCTGTCCAGACCACACACGACCATCTTTCAGAAAAGATCTACCTATACATGCCCAGTGGTGTGAAAGGGGGTGAGATGAAGAGCAAGAGGAAGTCCCTGGGGACTCTCCAGGCCATTTTGAGTACCTTGAAGTAAATGGTGTTCACCAGCACCAGAACAGTCAAATCATTGATGGCTCCGTGGGGAACGACGTCAGTGATGCGGCCTTCAGTCTTATTGGACACCCATGTGTTGATGGTCAGTCTGGACTGCTCTGCATTTCCCTGAGGAGAACAGGAAACAGATCTACCCACCCGTGCTCTTCCACCGGCTTCTCCATTCCCCATGCGGCATTTCACGCGCTCATTGTCCCTCTGCCCTTCCCCACCATTTGGTGATTTCAATTTTATTTGACAGTGTTAACTGTTTAAATTAAATAAGGTGTCTTGTAGGACTGGCATCTCCAGAATACCCTTTGGTATGTATTTGAACTTGGTGGATAAAATGAAGAACGGCCTATTTATACAACTTTTTCAGAGCAGCCCCTACAGTTTCAGCCATGGATACCGCTGCTTTCTGAGGTGTCAGGAATGAGCATTTCGGGGCTTGTGACGTGTGTGCAGCCCTCCAGCATCTCCAGCGGGCACAGCAGTGTGCACTGGATGCTGTTTCTCCACCTCCTCAGCCTCTGAGTGGAGAGGACGAACTCCAAGGTTAAGGATGACATCTGCGACTCACCTTGAAGTTCAGGGGCTGCAGCTTGGCTCCATACACCACCTCACTGATATCCTGGTAGGTCTCATTGAAGGTGAGGGATTTTTCTCCAAAAAGGCGGTTGGCTGATACCAACGTGGAAGATTTGTTAGCTTTTCGAAAGAGTCGGCAGTTCAGTTTGGCAAAGAAGAAGTGGATCTGATCAGATGTTTTCTCAGAGATGGTATCAAACTTAAAGACCTGTAGAAGCCAAAAGGGAATGGCGATGGGTGTGGGAGGGCAGCCGGCTAACGTGGGTGACAGGCGCCACTAGCCCTGACCAGCAGCCACCTCAGCTGGGCACGCCCTCAAGCACAGCACCGGGCATAGCACAGACGCCCAGCTCATGCTCTTTAGATGAACAAGTGGATAAAAGAAGAAAGGGTAGGAAGGACAAAGGGAAAAGAAAGCCAGAGAGACGGGAAGGCCGCCTAAAGTCTCTAACGGGCTCTGGACCAACATACAGATGTTTTCTTGCTGCAATGGGAGAAGTCCTCTTGGTGATTCTGGACAGAGAGGGGAATCAGGACAGCGTCACTCCTTATGACAAACACTTGTATAGCATCTACTGAGGCCAGCTGCTCTTGGGGGCTCCAGGATACTGGTGGTGGCAGGGATGAGAAAGGAAAAGAGTGATTCCATCAGCGAGAGATGAAACAAACCCACAACCAGAGTCTCAGGGTTAAAAGGACTTAAAGGTCACCCATGCCAGTCATAGCCTTAGACACTGTAATCCCCCAACCCCCAGCTTCACCATCACCAAGGCAAAATGGTGACCCTCCCTTCCACGCTCTCTCCTCAGGCGACCAAAGGCCGTTAGGTTGTGTCTGTTCTCTGCCTTCCATTTCCCGATTTTGTTCCAGTATGCACTTTTTCTTTTCGCCAAAAAAAAATTATGCTTTTGACCAGAAGCTTAATGCTGAGTTTCTCTTTTCTCCAGAGAGATATGGTCCCACCCCACTTTTCCTACACATGGCATCTTGTGCTGGAAGCTCATATAGAGAGGAGGACCCAAAGGATGTGCTTGGTTTGGAAACAGTGTTTTGTTTCTGTTCTTCTTATAAAAAGGGTCACATTTAAGATCTCACTCAGAGACAGAGACATGGGTACTATGAAAGTGCTTTGAGACCAATAGCAATGTGTACATAGATTACAGATGGGCCCGGAGAAGGCAGTACTATGTGTCCCAAGAGTTTCTGCAGCTACAGATTCTTTTGTGGAGTGAAGGCTTGGGTTAACTCATCACCCAGGGCTAAACAAGGTGATATAGTTCAGTGGAAATTGACCACTGGAGTAGAGGGAAACCCTCCTAAGATCCACAGACTTTAGTGTCTGGGATTCAGATCAATGCTGTGTACCATGCTGAAGGGACTCGTACCTCCCTATTATCTTTGCTTCCAAAATGTGATCCAACCCGAAGAAAGCCAGCCAAGCACCTAAGCCAAGGGTAGATTAGGGATCTAGTGTTTCCATCCATGACTTACTTCTGCTTCCCACCCACAAAAAAGGGGAAGAAACAGTCACTGATCTGAAATTATCAAATCTTCCCAAAGCCAGAAAATGGCTTCTTTTGGCTTCCCTGGAGCCCAGATCTCAATATATGGTCCTGGAATCTTTACCCACAAGAGCCCATATGCCTGAGCCACCCCCAACCCCCCCAGGTCAGGAACTGGGAAATCTATACGTCCCAGCACATTGCATGGCACACAGGAGGTGCTGAATAAATGCGCATATAAATGATCAAATGAATGAATAGCATATAAATAAAAGAATGACTAAAAAGAGAAGTTGGAAGAGACATAGGCCTTCCCCCATTTTAAGGTAGCTCAAAAGAGGAAACTCAGATTTACAAAGCAGACATCCAAGTAGTAACTTCATGCCTTATATTTTTTAGAAGTTGATTTTCAAAGGGAACTATAACACATGAAGTAGTGATTCAAAGGGAATCATATTGAGCTTCCCTAGTGACCTGTATGTAGTGTTGGTTGAGGAGTCAAAAAATGCTCCAAGCAAGAGGGCTAGGCAGAAGGACTTTGGATTTTACCTCCATCAGCTGCTTGAGGGTGTCGTTACAGGCACCCAGCTTGGTCATAGCAAAAGCCGTGGAGATACTCAGGGGCGACAGGAAAATGTTTTCAGTGTAATTTTTGGAGTCTGCCAGATGCTGATAGAACGTGGTGGCAAAACGAGAATTGGCCTTGGACAGTTCCCAGACCCGTGGGTTGGTGGCCTCAGGGATCTTCTGCTCTGAGCCCTCGACTTCAGTTGCCTTCTTCTCTGGGGAGCGGTAAATGCACATGGGATTCATGGGAAAGTCCCGCGGCTTGGCTATGCAGATGTCCTCCACAGGGCTCCCATGACAGGTCGCACAGCCCCAGAGGCCAATGAGCAGCAAGGAGAGAAGGCATACCTTCCTACAAGAGGACAGAGCGCTGAGTTAAGCTAGGCAGGGAGACCACCTATCCCCACTGCCCACCATGGACTTGCCCCAGTAAAGCACAGGATTCCAGCCCACCTGGCACGGCCAGGAGGGGGACCAGAGCCTTTGAACCAAGTACAAGGGCCCAGGACAAATTCAGTCCTGGACTACTTGCATGTGGAGAGTCCCACTTGCCTGGACATAGTCAAGTTGGGAGTAGAATCAGCTATTGAATTAACTGATGTTTATTAGAAGTATTGTGTGCTCAAGGCCCCATGCTGGGGGAAACAGAGAATGCAAAGCTCCCTGTCAGTGAGAGGAACACGCACAGACGAAAAACAGGCAGGGAACTCTAGTGCCCAGTGAAGAGTTAGAGCAGCAGGGGGAGCCACTACAGATGCTGTGTAGGGAAGGCCGCCTACATGGATGGAATTTAACCTGGATCTTAGAGGATGGAAAGAATTTTGACTGAGGCAGCAGAGTGATTCCAGCAATACAAGAGGGGTAAGAGGGAATGAATGGAGCAAAGGCAATACCCGTGTGCTGGAGACTCTCAGATCTCTAGCTCCAGCCCTAACCCTTCCACTGAGCACCAGACTGAGTGTGTTTGCTACACAATTCCACCTGGAAGGCCTGCAAGTTTCTTAGTGAAATATGACCAAACTGACCTCACAATTCTTGCCCACACACGTGCTTTTCCTTCTCTGTCCTCCAGCTCAGCGAATGGGAGCCCGGCGAGCCCTGGCATCCAGTCCAGAAACCCAGAAACCCCCTGGATTCCCCCCGTCTCACCTTCCTCACTTAGACCCCAGATTTGATCAGTTCTGCTTCCTTGCTCTCTCACTGGTTATTGCCACCTTAGTTCAGGCCCTCATCCTTTTTTCATGTCTGAATTCTTTTTTCTTTTGGCAGCTGGCTGGTATGCGGATCGGTCTGGAATTTTTAATAGCTTCCAACAAAATGAGATGATAGTGAGTTTGACAACAGATAGGAGAACTGGGACACCCGATGAAGCAAACCAAGAGATGAATTCTCTTGTAATATTTTTGTAGATAAGACCGGGTGAGCCAGGGGTTTCCTCCAGCTGGTTTGGGGTCCCTGGGTCCAGAGAAGGGAGTCTGTATGTGGGTACTGAATCTACTCAGTTTTCTCCTGGTAGAAAAAGACGGGCACGCAGCACAGAAAAGATTCACAGGGGCAAGCATGGGGCCGACCGGAAGCTGGGGGCAGCCAGGGGCACTTGTCGTCTTGTGTGTTCTGAGGCAGCCCTTTCAGGACCAGAGGCGCAGAGTGGGAGAGAAGTGGGGCGACCGAGGAGACACAGAGGGCAGAGTGAAGAGGCTGGGGAGAGAGAGGACCTGCCATTCGTCTCCCCATCCCGATTGCCTCCTACCTCCCCTTTTGGCCCTCGGCTACATTTGGATATACACGTGGAGGCTGAGGGGGCCCTGGGATCTCCGTTAAGCACAGAGAAAACCAAGATGGTGGAGCCAGCACCCCTCTTCTAGCCTGTGACAACCCAGATCAAGAAAGGAATGCGGGGGTGTCGAGGGGGCGGGAGTCTCACTGTGAGAAAAGGGAACAGGGCTTCGGCCCTAGAGTCAAGAGTCACTGGTATCTTGGGTGCGGGCAGGGGGACAGCTGAGTGGAAGGAGGAGTATGAAGGGCGTTGGGAGGGCCTCGGAGGTTAAGTTTGCCCTCTTTTCCGGTACATGGCGGGCCCTGGTAACTCCCCTTGGAGTGTCCCCTGGACTGCTGTGAGTGCCGGCGCTCTGCACGGCTTCTCTACCCAAGGGAAGACATCCCCCTTCCCCTTTCTCTTGGGCTAAGAAGCTAAGGTGTGGCTCAGGCAAAGGCCTTATCCCACGAGACGAGTAGGAGGGAGAGCGCTCAAAATGACAGGTCTTTGACTGTAACCACCAAGGAGAGAGAGGGCCTGGTCTTCTCAAGGGGCCGGGGATCATCCTCACGAGTCCTTCAGGGGTCAGAAAACCCAGTGCGGGCATGCAAAGGGAAAGGTCACCCTCTTACCTTTCTCCAGCAGCGACAGTTCCTCTCCCATTGGAATACATGGTCGCTGATCTTGCACAGGGCTGGGCACGGCGAGATCGTGCAGTCTGAAGCAATCCCTCTGAAAACTGCTGCTTTCTTCTAAATCGGACAGAGGTTCCAGAAACCAGGGTGGGGGAGGGAGCTGGTCAGGAGGGGAGGACTGAGGGCAAAGGCTGATGACCTCTTCCCGGGTTAAGCAAAGTGCAGAGTGCAGCATTGTTTAGTTAGGAGAGAAGATTTAAAGTTCATTCAGACCTAGGGAGAGCAAGGCCCACCTGTCTTGCCCCCACACCCGCACTCTTCTCTTCACCTGTACAGAAAAGGAAAAGGAGAACGTGTTCATGAATTCGAACTTGGTTAGAAAATACCTGACTGAAGAGAACTTTGCCTACAGGAATTTTTTTTTTCTGGTTAACCAAATCAAGAGGTACAAACAGGTGGCTATCACTAGCCAAGTTGAATGTCCAGAAACTTCTAGCCCTCTATCTGTTTAGTACAATACCCGCTTTCTCATAATTTTTTTCTATGGAGAGAAAGAGGGAATACTGATCAGAGAGGAAGAAGTAGCAGCTGCTACCTCCAGGCTTCTGAGAGCCGAGGTGTCTGACCCAGATCAGGACACACGTGATTACAGCCATTCCCTACTCGGCCTGAAGGGAGCAAAGCAGGGCACTAGAGCAGAGGCCTCGGGGTGCATGAGCTGGTTGGGAGGTACTTAGCAAAATTCTATCAGAGGTTCAGGACCTAGATTGTGGGGCAGGTAAAAAAAAAAACACATACATGCAACTGCTGAAATACTTCTTTAAAGAGCACACAAACCAAAATATATTTGTGCATATTGTTATTTTTACTAGTTATTTGGGAGATTAAGTACATTTAAGCTAATGGGGATAAAAGGCAGGTTTATTTATATTTCCCTCTTCCTAAATAGTCAAAAAACAACATGTAAGGATTTCCATGACAGTGTTCACAGGATACGTACATATGCCGCCTTCTGTGTGATCAAGGACTCCTTGAAACTGTTGTTGCAGTCACAGGAATTTTAGAGAGTTCTTCACTCATTAGAAAGGAAATTCCCCTCTGGACTGCAGCTGTGTCTAAGTTCTTGGCTGATTCAGACTCTGGACAATTCAAGGCCCCCTCGTGTACAGTGTGAACAGCTGTCAGGACCTGTCCCAAAGGGCCCCAGAAGCTCAGAGACTTATCATCACCCTAGATTAAAGACAATTGAAAAGTCTCCTATTCAACCACTTGTGTTCAACAAACACACGAGGGATACCTGCACCAGCAGGCACTGTTCTAGGGGCTGGGGATTCCTTTCAGGGGAGATACGCAGCAATCACATAATCAATACACAAAAAATAAATATGTAACATGTCAGTCAGACGATAGTAAGGGCCATGGGGAAAACAAAGCAGGGCAAAGGGATAGAAAGTGATTGGAGGGGGTGGGGAGGGTACCATTTGAGAGAAGGTGGTAGGAAAAGCCTCCCTAATGAATTGGCATTAAAAGAAGCCAGAATGAAACAAAAGGGAGAGCAATATAAGTATATTCGGGAAGAGCTGTCCATATAGAAGAAACAGGAAATACAAAGATCCTGAGGTGGGAACATGCAGTTGAGACCCATTGTTCCAGCCTGTAGGAGTTGGAAGTCTTGTTTCTTGTAAAGAAGGTCCTTGGAGGAGGGCAGACGAGGAAGAGAGATAAGGGAGCAGATGCCACCTGGCAGGGAGTTAAGAACTGTAACATCAGGGGTTGGGTTTAATTTGTTCCTTTACTCATTGAACCATATGATCATTTAATTAACATTTAATAACTGCCTGGGTATACTAGGCCTGGTGCTGGACCTGGGGATATGGAGATGAACAGGTCCTTAGGGAGTTCAGTGCTTCACAGGAGAACCTAGACATGAAGAGAAACATCCCAGTCAATGCTACTGGTCATACGACTGAACTGTGTACTGCGGAGGGTCTGGTCAATAGAGCTGGGGGCAGGGGAAGAGGCAACAAGGACCATCAGGAGGTGACAATGTTGTAAGAACTTTGCAAGACTGAGACAAAATATTTTATTTTTGAAATCATTTCAGACTTCAAGAAAAGTTGCAAAAATAGTACAAAATATTCTCGTATACCCTTCACCCAGATTCCCCAAATGTTAACATTTTAACATGTTTGCTTTTCATTCTCTCTCTCCATATATATGTATATATATTCACGTACATACAAACAT
This sequence comes from Cynocephalus volans, assembly GCF_027409185.1. Classification (NCBI taxonomy): domain Eukaryota; kingdom Metazoa; phylum Chordata; class Mammalia; order Dermoptera; family Cynocephalidae; genus Cynocephalus; species Cynocephalus volans. The sequence continues at coordinate 130,472,212 of NC_084467.1, forward strand.
GTCATTTTCTGTACGGTTTGAAAGTAAGTTACAGATATAATACTTCTTTACCCCTAAAGAGTGTGAAGTTCCTAAAAACAGGACACTCCCTTGTATGACCATAGTACAGTGATCCAAGTCAGGAAGTTAACATTGATATGGTATTATTTTCAAATATAGTACTATTTTCAAATCTATAAACCTTATTCTAATTTTGCCAGTTGTCCCACTAATGTTCTTTATAGCAGTGGTTTTCAATCTTCTTGGTCTCAGAATCTCTTTAGTCTTGTCAAATAACATCTAAGTATTATTAAAATAGTTGTTTTGACTTCATGCATCTACTGAAAGTTTTTTGGGATCTCCCAGCGTCTCTGAACCGTACTTTGGGAACCACTGATTTATAGCAAAATGAATTAATTACTTACTTAAATTAAATTAGAAATTTATTTTTCCTTTTCCCAGCCTAGGATCACACATTGCATTTAGTTGTCATGTCCGTTTTATCTCCTCCTGCTTGGCACAGTTCCTCTCTTTTGTCTTTCATAACTTTGGTATTTTTGAAGAGTATAGTCCAGTTAATGTTGAAGAATGTCTCTCAATTTGTGTATGCCTGAGGTTTCCTCATGATTAGATTCAAGTTATCCTTTTTTGGCAGGAAAACTACAGATGTAATATTGTGTCCTTCTCAGTGCTTCATATCAGGAGGCACGTGATGTCAATTTGTCCCATTACCGGTGATGTTAAGTTTGATCACTTGGTTAAGACTGTGACTGCCAAGTTTCTCTGCTGTAAAATTATAATTTTCCCTTTTTTACTAACTATATTGTGGGGATACTTTACATACCTTAAGAGTATGTAAATATACTGTTTTTCATCAAATTTTCACCTGCTAATTTAAGCATCCCTCAATCCTTTTGCAAGACTTTTTGTTCTTGTTTTCAATTTTTTGCAAGACTTTTTAAGCACTGCTCCTTCCCTGTTACTTCCATGTTTCCCTAAAAATGATTATCATAAAAACACTTAGAATTAAAAGAAATTAAGTAACTTAGACAACACACTCTGTTGATAGGCTATAAGGAAACAGACACTTTTCATCTTTTGCTGTTGTGAGTACAAACTCTTCGAGGGGAAATTTGCTATAATAATAATAATAATGCTATAACTCTTTGAGGGGAAATTTGGCAATACTGAAATTACACATGCATTTACCCTTTGAGCTGGAAATTCTACTTCAGGAAATTCATTCTACAGATATACTTGCATGGGTATAAATGAGGTTACCATTTGTAACCTGATTTGTAATAGCAAAAGATTGCAAACAACCTCCATCTGTAGGGGACTAGTTAAATAAACCAAGGCACATCCCTGCAATGGAAAACTATGCCATTGTCAAACAGAATGAGGATGCTGTGTGTGTACTGATACGGAAGGATCTCTAAGATAATTAAGATGGGGAAAAGCAAGCTGCAGAAAATGTTTATAGTATGCTACACCTTTTATAACACAGTGAGGATGATAGAGCAAGGGTAGGACAGAGACAAGGATGGGAGTACTTTTACTTAGTTTTCTATTTTTGAACATGTTAATGTATCATCCATTCAAAAATGTCTTGACTTTAGAAGCAACGAGGGTGTCAGTGTTGTATTTACAGAGACTTGGGGAGAGAAGAGTACCAGGGCAGGGTGAAGGCAGCAGCAGCAGCACCAGAGAGGAATTAGAGGCAGACTGAGCCCCTGGCTGGTGACAAAGGAGAAAAGGAGAGTGGGGAAGGCCACTTCAGTGTCTGCAGGTGGAATAGAGGTGTTAGGTGTGCCTAGCAAAATAATTTCTAATGGGCTGGACATTTAGCTCACTTGGGAGAGTATGCTGCTGATAACACCAAAGTCAAGGATTTGGGTCCCCATACTGGCCAGCTGCCAAAAAGAAAAAGGAAAAAAAAAATCTAACGGCTGTATAATATTCAATCGTCTATAATTTAACATTACTTTATTTTTATATATTAGCTTAGGTCAAACTCTTTGAATATTTGAGTATAACAATAATATATTTACTATACACCACTTTATTTTATTTATTTATTTTTTTTTTAAAAGATGACCGGCAAGGGGATCTTAACCCTTGACTTGGTGTTGTCAGCACCACACTCAGCCAGTGAGCGAACCGGCCATCCGTATATGGGATCCGAACCCGGGGCCTTGGTGTCATCAACACCACACTCTACCGAGTGAGCCACGGGCCGGCCCACTATACACCACTTTAAAATGCTTACTATATACCAAGATCTATGATAAACGCTTCTAGAGGCATTACATTATGTTTATATAATTCTCTTATCAGCTCTACCAGGAAGGTATTATTATGCCCAGTTCATGGATGAAGAAACTGCTATTCACAAGGGTTAAGTACTTGTCCCAATCACAAAGTTAGCAGAACTGAGATACAACCCCCCCACCTGCCTGTCTCAAAGGTCTTGTGCCCCAACGTGATAGCTATGAAGAAAAAACCCATGTCTGCCCAGGTTAAAACTCACAATGTACAATCGTTTTTCTTGAGGAATGATTTGTGACATGTCATCGTCTGGTTTTTCTCTGGATAGTCTCTATCAAGTTTATCCCTAATGCTCTCAAAATCCAGGGCCCAGACATCAACCCCAGGACTGCCATCTTTTCCTTTGGCCATCCACATTTTATTAGAACATATTTGTCTCTAATGCGCATTGCAAATGAGCACAGCCACAGCACAGCCTGGGCATTCAGCACACTGGCGCTTTCTTTTTTGGTAGCTCATGTCTATAAGTCACATGATGAAAATGAGGCTGCTGCTCAGCCCTGGAAGTTATGAGCCCAGGCATCCCCTGCCTCTCACCTCTTAGACCCAGCACATTTGGGAAACTGGGATCTCATGCCCTGGAAGGAAAGAAAAGGGCCCAACCATGTTTCCTGACCAAGGAGCAATGTGCTTTACTCTGTCCTATCCAACATTGCCATCAATGGCTTGGAGGAAGACGCAGTCAGGAAATAGTGCAGGGAGGCAGGAGCAGCAATCACCGCTGTGCTCAACCCCCCCCCCCCCCAAGGCCGCTTCACTCCCATCACTCCCGCGCTCCAGCCTCCCCAGAGTCCCAGTTGGTCTTTGGGAGTTTTTACTACCAGCCTACTCTCTGGTACTCACTGCACACAGTCCCCTTGGCTTTCACTGTTTAGATTTGGATGACCCCAAATCCTTTTCCTCTTGGTTCATCTTAGATTGGTTTGATTATGAAAAGGGGCAAAAAAGAGCCTGTATGCTGGGCAAACTGTACGTGTGTACACACATTGTGAACGTTGGTTATACTGATTGGGTCATTTTCATCATACCTAAACTAAAATTGGAGTCAAAGGGCCAGGAGAAAAAAAGCACTGGGGGCACACAGTACCTGCTCCAATTTTCTACAAACTCTGCTGTTGAACAGCCTGCTGTAACCCTAAAATTAGTTTTTATTTAGTAGCTATTGCTACAACCAATCCTTTATGGACTAGTCTGCTTGAAATACACTAGCACCAATCACAACTTTTGACAAACAACTTTTGTAACTGCCCCCTCCTTTTCACAGTCCTTTTTCTTTAAATGCTCAAACCCCTCTTTGTTCTGTGAACACACTTTCAAGGCCTCTTGAACTTGTGTCTCCCAGGCTGCAGTCCTAAGGAGCTCTCAAATAAACCCTCTTTCTTTCCAAATCTCAACCAAGTGGTCATTTTACTTTGGTTAACAACACACACACATATTAGTATTCTGCAAGGTGTTTTGTTTTTTTGTTTTTTTGGCAGCTGGCTGGTACAGCGATGTAAAATGTTTTGTGTATTTTTAAATATAATAAAATTTTAGGTTCTTCATGGAAACATCTAATCATTTCTGAAACTGGAGGCAGACTTCTTAGGAACTTTTATCAGGTAAAAATTCTCTTTTGAAGAGGATTCTTACTTCTGTGTGGCACTATTTTTCTCCATTCTGACTGGAAACAAGACTGGAAGGAGCTCACAAGGCCTCCCTGTGCTTTGCTGTGTTAGGAATAAATTTGAGGGGCCGAGCCCGTGGCGCACTCGGGAGAGTGCAGTGCTGGGAGCGCGGCGACGCTCTCGCCGCGGGTTCGGATCCTATATAGGACTGGCCGGTGCGCTCACTGGCTGAGTGCCGGTCACGAAAAAGACAAAAAAAAAAAAAAAAAAAAAAGGAATAAATTTGAGGAGCCATGGAGAGGAAAGAATGTAGCATTCGATCACTGTCTTTTTCAGTTCTTCCGTCAAGATCAATAACAAAATTCCTCCTTCCCCAGCCCTGCCTCTAGTCTCAACAGTAACTCCTGGGAGCAAGTAATTCAGCTGGTCTTTGCCCATTGCCTCATATCCTGTACTGTTCTTTTCTTCAGAACCAAGAGTAAGACCTTGGCAGAGAACAAACAGAAGGGCCCAGCTCCTGCTGTGTTTACTGAACAACACAAAGATTAACCCTTCCATGGAAATTTGGCAAAACATGTAGCACAAAAAACAATTTCCAGCTCCCTTGGATTTCCAGTTTACTGGCTGATCGTGGCATTTTAAGGTGAAACAAAGTTTATCAAAATAAACCCTGCATTATCATTCAGCAGCTTTTAGAGACTCTCAAAGCATCCCATTGGAAGTTGTCCAAATCTTCCAGCTGTTAGAAAGTTCAGTTTTGGCTTCAGGGAAACCAAAACAGCAAATATTTATTGAACATGTCAGTGCATATGGCACTGGCCCTTGATTATATCAGGTACTCAATAAATATTTGTGTTTTAAGAAATTCAGGTCCAGACTAGTTTTGCTGACTTAACAGGAAATACTTCAAATTCCTCCCAAATGGAGAATTAAGATTATTAAGTAAGGTAAAAAACGCTTATTTATCCAGAGGAATTGACACCTCCTATGAACACAAACATTGGGCAAGGGTATTCTCGTGAGGCTGAGCAAGAGTGTTGCACAGGGGTCAAAGCTTGTTGCTTCTACATTAGTTCAGAAGTTAGAGATGGTGAAAGAGATCACAGAGGCAGAAGTAGTGGGAAGAGTCCCCTGGAGAGATGAGATGGTTTGGACAGATCTAGAAGCAACAAGAAGAAACTCATGGTAAAGCTAGGGCCAAGAAACAGGACCTTTCTGCTTCTAAAATCGCCTGTCATATGGAAACTTACTACTCAAAAGTGTGCTCTTCGGTCAAACAGCCCTGGCATCACCTGGGAGCACGTTAGATACTTGTGGGCCCCACCCCAGACCTGCTGAAAAGGTAACTGCACTTTAACGAGAGCCCCAGGTAAATGACTTCCTCACTGAAGTTTGAGAAGCTGTGACAGAAGTGTTTCTCAGTAAACGTAAATAAAGAGGCACAAATCTGATCCCTTCATTCCCCTGCTTACCACCCTTCCTCACGTTCCCTTTACTTTCAAATAAAATCCAAACACTTTTGCATGGTCTACAGGCCTCTAATGATCTGGCTCTTCCTCATCTCAAGCCACTATCTCACTCCCAATACTCGAGCCTCACTGACCTTCCAGTTTCCACACCTCAGGCACTTTCTTCCCTGAATTCACACATCCTATTTTCTCTGATTAGGAGCCTCTTGTCTCCGACACCCTTCTTGTCCCCACCTCCCCCTCCATGATTCTTCATGTCTTACCTCAACGCACCTTCCTCAGGAAAACCTGACCAGCCAGGCAAGGTTAAGGCTCCTTGCTCTTCTAAGGACAATTGTGGTTAAATAATTCTTTGGTAATTCTGTTCAGTGTTTTGTCATTGATTGTTAACTATTCTAAAACTGTGTACTTGTCAAGTTCCATAATTAGAGATCTTTGAAGGTAGAGACAGTATTTTCTCTTTGTCCTTTACAGTGTTGTGAATATGGAGAGTACTCAATAAATTATTTTAGTAAATACTGTAGTGTGTGCTCAGTGAGTAGTTAATAAGTTCACTTTTTATATGCTAGGTTTCCAAAGCAAGGGGATTTACTAACTGATCATTACAGATTAGCTGGTTACTGGGACTGAAGCACTAAAGCACACAAGAACCAAATTAGTCTATGTGAGGTTCAGCCTAGGGGGTCAGAAAGTACCCTACTGCTTGTGAACAGAGTAAGCCTAAGTAAGTGGTAAAGACATCAGGTCTGGTTTATAAAATTCCCACTCTAGGTTTCATAATCATTCAGGGATGGCTGCAGCGGTTATCATACCTCATAACCTCTGAATTCTTTACTATGGTCCCTTCCCTTGAGGTCAGATATGGTACCAATGGACACCTAGTTGCTAATTTTTCATAGGAGTAAATACCTTTCTCATGGGTAATGCGTATTACTTTTCTTTTAAAAATATTTAGTTGTTATTTTAAAAAATAAGGACATTTTTCTTACATAACCATGTTGCTATTAACACAATAAAAATGTCATTGTTTCACATTAGTATCTAATACCAATACTTAATCAAATTTCCCTAATTGTATAAAAATACCTTTGTATATTTGGTTTGTTGGAATCAGGATCCAAAGTTCACATGCTCCACTTGATTCCTGTATTTCTTTTGATCTAGAATAATCCCTCCCCTTCGCTTTTTTCTTCTTCATGCCATTGAGATTTTGAGTAAAGTATGATCACTGAGACAATAAGCTTACATTTACCCTCTAACTGCCAGAAATGACTAATGGGTGGGGATTTCAGGACAATTAGAAGATCAGTAGGAATGGAAAGAAAAGAAATATTTTTCATCGGGAAGATAACCCAGAGCAAGACTGTTTTGCTTAAGGATAAAGATGGACCTGATTCCTAATGTGCAGTTGCTATATAACACACGAAGGAATCTGGACTATAGTGTATTTAAGGCTGGACTAATTCCTGTAATTTCTGCACAAAATTGGCTACTACAAATACATGTTTGTTTGTGCAAATTAGCCAATTCTTAATTTTTCACCTAAAAAAACCCACCATACAAAAGGTATAAGAAAATAACCCCAATGTTAGAATAAAGTGGCACAGACTCATTTACAAAAAAGACTACACGTTTCTCCTCATTAATTTATCATTTAATATAAATGCTGACAGAAAGCAGATAAAGACCTTGTAGACACTTTCATATATTTACAATCCAAAAGGTGAATCACCTCCTTCTACTTGTTAAAATAAATCCTTTTATCTGCAACTCATGGGAGCCTTAAACACTAAATAGGAGCAACATGAGGTTGAGTCAGTTTCCAAGGTAACAGAGAAAAGAAATAGCATTTTAACAAAATGTGGCATCTCTGACATAAACAACATGCACACAAATAATACAAAATTGAAAAAGATGGCCCTAATCCTCTCAAGAATCTGCAACAAGTGGAACATGTACTTATTCAGAGCCAGAGTTCTGCTGCCCTAAAAACTGTCCTACTATTATTTCTTTTCCACCTCACTTGTTTTGAAGACTGCTTTAAAACTGGAAATATTGAACAGATTTAAAAGGACAGGAAAACGGTCCAATTCAAACAGGGTTATTTCTCCTATTCCAAAAGTACTGTCACGAGATAAAGTCTTCAAATAAGATTTCACAGCTTGCCAGATGCTAAGGTATTATTCACAGCTTGTGAGATTCCAACCCATTATCTATGTCTTTATTATTTTTTTTTTTTAAGTTGGAAACACTTGGGAAAAGTAAAATTTCACAAAATTCAGCAAATTAAAAATTAGTGTCACTTTACGGCTCAATATTTTTTATTTCTGAGCAGGTGAGTGGAGGCAGACAAGAAAGAACAGGGAGCTGAGGCAATTAAAAAAAGCAGAATACAAGAAAACTTTTTAAAAAAATGGTATTTTTTCTAGCACTGATTTATAAGAACAGGAGATATGAATTCTCACTATCCAAAACTGTAAGTGATTTCATAAAGTCACTTATAACCTGACTCAAATCTCATGGGCTCCTTTATTAACCTAAATTATTTTTGCCTTGTTAAATATACCTCTGCAGGGCACAATCACATACAATCAATACGATTGGTAAATTACACAAGCTCTATCCCAAGCAAATATGCATCAATGTTAAAAAGTTATTTTCTTAAAAAACAAACAAAATAAAACAAAATAAAATCCACCCAAAAAGGTGATAATGACTGCAGAATGTCTCGGGGAGACTGGTATGAGCCTAAAGACCAAATTGACCGTAGTCAGGGGAAAAGGGTGGCAGGGGAACAAGGGGAGAAGACCACACAGGAAGAGGAATCTCACAACTGGAAAATGTTTACGTGGGTGAAAGGTTTTTGTTCATTACCGTAATTTACTTTTTCCATTGCTTTTGTTCCAGAGGCACAGATTCATCATAAATAAGATAATGAGGCCCATAGACTAAAAAATAAAGTGAAAAATAATGTTTTTCTCAAGTTCCTCTCATTCCCAGAAGGTGGGAAGAGGAGAAAGGATAAAAGGGGGAGAAATATGAAAATTTAGACAATAAATCTGGAAAAAATAACTCTCAGGACAGTATTTTTGTTGAACAGAGGATGTAAAACTGATAAGCAAAAGCTTTAAATGCCTTTAAATCAGAGGACTATTTTACAGGGTGGTTCAGATATTATTCTGAGAAAGGTAGCCACTCAATGGAGAGCGATTACACTAATAAAATGGGGATTTTAAAAAATCACCCCCCCCCCCAAAAAAATCAGGCAACCAATTATCCACCCAATAGTTTGTTTCCATCGTTTTCTTGACCCTTTCATACACTTACTGGGGGTGGGGACAGGGGACCACCTGACAGTTTCCAGTTATAAGATGACTCTGAGTGTACAACCTAAATTGGATGCCAAAGACTTGTGAGCTCTGTCTGCCAGGGGTTTAAAAAACAAAAACAAACAAAAGAAAACCAACCAGAAACAGTGAGACCTCAATATAAGAAAAGAAGTCACCTTATTTAGTATATAATATACATTAGGACTGCAAACTCCACAGGATTTTGTTTTTCTAGACACATTTTTGGACAGAATACTGTCTTGAGGTTTAAGTCCTCCCCCTCGGGTTATTGCGCCTTATTTTCTTGTGAAAATAAAGGTTGTTGCTCTAGAAATGTTTTGCTAAGGGATAAAGTTTAGGGGAAATTCAGTGTTTGGCTAAAAATCTAGAGGCTCTGAAAACAAGGATTCCAGTGGTGAGGAAAACCCCTTCATCACAGCAGGATTTTAAAGGGCTCTTTATTCACTTTGTTCAGTGCAGTATTGAAAACTTACCTATTGGGAGCACATTTATTACCAAAAAGTGTTACTTATTCCTGGTGGTGGCAGTCTCTTATTCTTCATTAACATTATAGCTAGTACGACTTATCAATTAGAACCTATCACCAGTGAAAACATCTTTAGCAATCACAGAAATAAAATCTTAAAAATCCAGACCTTAAGTTATTTACTACAATTAAGAGTACCTTTTGACAAAAACAGCTTTCTTTTTTAAGTGGCTAAGAAAAGCTGAACTGAGAATTTTTAAAATATTAACTGCAATCCATCTACAACTCCCAATAAGTCATTTCAGCAGGAAAATTTCATAAAGCTGAGCTGAAGCAACAAATAAATATTAAAATCATAGCTGTCCAAGGTAGGAAGGTATGAATATGGACCAGCAAAATGGGCACTCTGGTAAAATGATGACAGTAGTAGACTGCTTGCTTGTTTAATTTATAATGTTGAAAGTAATATTTGCTTTAGTTTAATAGCTCTGTCTGATTTTTATTTAAAAGCATAGGCAGATTTTTCAGTGGAAAAGATCACCTTGCAACACTGTAACCATGTTATCACCAGCTAAAAACTGAACACACTTGGACTCTTTTAGGGTAAAAATCAAAGTAAATGCTCATTTCCAGGCAGGTTATTAACTTGTCCTAAAAAGCAATCAGGCCATTCCCTTTAATTAAATATAAATCATTAGAGAAGTTTTACAGATAGATTTTATATTTGAATTCTTTACTCAATTCTTTAAAATGAGCAAAAAAGAAAGTGGAAAAATGATGACAGTGAGACCACCATTTGTAAATAAGTAACAGCAACTTAGTACTCTTTAGTGAAAAGAATATTTTTCTCTGAATCTAAACATAATCTGAACATTTACCTACTATAGTTAATTATTTCTCACCAGACACATGCCCTTTTACCCAGTCCCAGGAATTAGACCATAGTGATAGCAGATTGTCCTTTAGGCACAAGTGAAAAAACATAAAAACACAGAAAATGCTATCACAACAAAAAAACCCAGTGGATGTGTGGGGTGAATGCTGATGCATAATATTGTAAAAGACGATATTCACTGGTTTAGAGAAACTGATGAGTTTTCATTACTTTTACATTTTATAAGGCCAGCTAACTTTAATAGCCCACTTTGGATAAATCTACTTACACAGTATAATCAACTCACAAATACCAAAAGGTTTCACAATCAAAATGGCTACTACATCCTCCCAAACCAAAACAGAGAAAAGCACAAGTCTTTGGCTCTCCTTTAAAGAAAACAGCAGGTTACCATTCTTAACCAGACCTTTGTTTGCCTACCAGTAGGGCAAATACCACATTTGTGCATCACTGAGTAATAACACCATTAGAAAAGGCAACTTCACAGAAGTTATTGGCTAAGCGAATTCATTTGAATGCTCTGTTTTGAGGCAGCAAACTGTCACTGTTGCAGATTGGGGAGAGCAGCGGGTAAGTCAAGGGGAAATTGCAGAATGGAAAAGGGGCATTAAAAAAAAAAGAGACATTCATGGAAAAAGTCAGGAGTTAAAGTTTGAGCTCCAACCCTGAAGACCTATGCAAAGTGTGATGGAGTTATACTCAAAGTAGCAAATAAGAATAATACCAATTTTCTGTCTTTTAGGCAAAAGAAGAAACATATGGGAAAGAATAGGAGAAGAGAACCACACACATTAACGCTGTACCAAATTTTTATACATTCTGAGTAGTTGACTATTTGTAGCTGGCATTAGGCATAGTGTCTTATCACTTGAATAATATTACTAGAAACCTAAACTATAACTTTTCTTTTAATTAGAAAAGTAACAAGGAATGGATCTTTGGCCACTTAAGCCTCTGCAAATTATCCACAACAGGGCAGCTGTTGGACTTATCTTGCGATATTATCTATAAATTAGGTAAAAGAACTACATATAATACAGGAAACTGAATCTAGGTGTCTTCTCAATTCTTCTACTCTTTTCCAGAGACCCCCTGAAAAAAGAGTAAGTCAAAGTATTTTTTTATTCCTCACTATAATAAAATTCTGGTTTTGTTATGTAAACAAGAGTAAACACAATGCTTATTACTCCTACATTAACCCTTTCAGAATTGTTCATGTTCATTTGAAATGCCCAAGTCTTTTAAATTCAGTGAAAAGCAAGTAAAGTCATCTTCAGATGATATTTTAAGTAGAAAGCATAAAAACTGTATTTCCTGATTGTTTCACCTCTTACCTGTCTCTAAATAAAAAATAAAATTTAAAAGCCAGAAAAAAAACAATGAGTTGCAGATTTTGATAAAAAAGCAGTCATAGTCAAGCAATTATGCCCAAAGAGGCCATTTACCTTTACAAGCTCATCATATCACAAAGTACATCACAGAGAAAAGGAAAAGGAAGAAAACTCCCAAAGTTTGGAGGTTTTATTGAATTCCTAAACCGACTGGTGAGCACTAGGAAAGTTGTAGAATTTCTATCAGGTAAGGCAGAATAACCAGTTCAAAACAGATAAATTATAGGCACAATGGGACACTATAGCGTTCTTCTGCCTTTCTACCCAACAAGATTTCCTCTGGAGTAGGGGGCCTTGGAGGGATACAGCTAGAATTAGGCTATAGTTTAAGAGATTCCCCCACCGGCAAATGAAAATACATTTAAAAAGAGTAAGATACTATTTTAAGTCAACTCTAAACTGTGGCTTTTCCGGTTTTGTTTAGAACAGGAATACTGTATAAATTCATACCCTGCTCCTGCCTAGATCACAAAATCAAAATGGTGAAAGCAAGAATGAATGTATTTGAAAGAAATAACCACAAGAATAACAGAAATTGAGTTATTAGGGGTTTCAACAGATACCCAAAATGGAACTTTACTTTTATTATGAACTTCAACACAATCAATACCCACAAATTCTCTTCAAATACCAGAATCATTCTGAGTTCCAAAGTGTACCAAAGGTTTCTAAAATTTACGAATTATCTGATATATCCAAAAGAGAAATAAGATCTGCCCAAATCTGCCTAGAGAAGGTTGGAGGCCAAGAACGTTGCCTTCTACAGAGAAGTGAAACATCTTGGGACTTTGTCAGACATACAAAAGTTTCTTTCCTTCTCCCAATAAATAATAAGCATTTAAAGCATAAATGCAAGAGAGTTTAAAGTTAAAAAAAAAAAAAAAAAAGAAAGAAAGAAAGGGGGCAAAAAAGCAAATGTATTTTTAAAACAGGGGGGCGGGGGATGTATTTATCAACTGAAAAAATGCCTCACCTTCCTTCAGTGCTTCTAGCTCCCAATCAGTCATTTTATCGCAACAGCTGCGCTCATGCGAAAAAATCCTTAAAACATACCCAATATATATACAAATATAGCTATGTATATATGTATATATATAATATATATAAATTTTTATTTAAATAAAAAAGAAAGCTCGAATCCCAAGCCAATATGTGTATATCAAATCCTTGACCAGCCAGGTCTGTAGGGCATAATCAAATTCAATGTGAAATAGTATATAAACACGGTGCCTTGACTGGGCAAATTAAATAATTGCTACTCAAAAGAGTGTTCTGTTTGGACTCTCCTACTGGTAGGCAATGGCAGGACTGTATTACACTTCCCACCCCCCCCATTTGTTTCAATTAACAGTATGATGGACACAAAGCTTAGACTGAGGTTTTTATGACCTCAGAGGACTTAAGGGTTAAGAAAATAAGAAACAAGAAAAATATAAACTCTTGCTTTTACCCAACCAAAGCAATGCAGTAACTTATTACATAACCAGTGCTTTCTGATTTAGTAGTATAATCCAGAAAAGGAAATTGAAAAAATCAGGCAGAGGGATGGAAAGGGTGACTCTAGGAAACAATCCCCACTATACATGTTTTACAGTCATAGTTAAGCACAGACACATGGCATCAGAATATGTGCAGCAAAACTAAGTAATAAAAAAAATCTTCCTTATTCTTTTCAACATTTTCATGAAGACACTTTTTAAATATTGGAAAGCCAAGTCTATGAAAACTGACTTTGAGGTATTTACTATCTACTTATGCGAATGATTCTGAGCAGCAACAAGGGATCAATTCATAAATTATCCTTAAGACTCAGGTAGTTTGTATTTGCCAAATCTCTCTGAAAGCCAGGGGCTCCAGTATATAGGGATTTTATTTTATACTTTTAGATTTTGAGAATTAAACAAAAACATCCATTGAAATAATGTGGCTCTGTTCATTTTAAGTTCAAATCAAGTGTTGCAGTTTTAAAACATGGTTGATTGTCCTGGCTTTTGAGCATTCTATGATTTCAGCAAAAGTTTAATGTGGAAAGCACAGCTCCAAATTTCCAACCATGAGCTAAACACAGGCAATACACTAACTGTGTATTTTCAGTGTTAGTAAGCTACAGTTCATTCTTAATCTCTATTTAAATTGAATCAAATAATCCGAATGCTGAACCAGCTTTTTGATTACATTAAGGTGATACAAAGGATCTTTAATGGAAATGGGGACCTCAAAAATTAACTGTCTGATAATAATCTCTCTTTTCAGTTGAAAATAAAAACAAGAAACAAAAGTTTCGATGTCATTTAAAAAACATCCTTATCCATGAAGCTAGTGATTCAGAAAGGAAAAAAAAAATTACAAATAACAGCTCTCGGAAAAGTTGGTTTGCTGCACATTTTCTAATAACTCAGTCTATTACTATCTCTTTGTTTCTTAAGCACCACATAATTCTCAAAAAGGCTGGTGCTTTTTGTCTGTTTTAGTTTATTAGGTAATGAGGGTTGGCAAGGATTAGGGGTAAGGAATTATACACTGGGTATGTAATAATACCAAAATACAAGAAAAACCTACTTCATTGAGATCATACAATTAATCAAACAGAGTGTATATATAATATCTTCTTTTTTTTTTAAAGCCCTGGATCCAAGGCGTCCAAAGTTATTAAAATAAAGTTCATTCACAGAACAAAAACAAATTTAATCTGAATTGCTTGCAGATACTGCTAATTTTCTTTTTCTTTAAATTAAAAAATGCATTAATGGGAACTATGTGCAGGGTTTGTTTTTAGTAGTGGTGTTTGTGCACATTGCCTCCGGTGCATTTCCTGGATTTCTCTGACCACTCTTAGAGAAAAAGTTTAGAAGTTATCCGTTCTCCTACCCTACGCCCCACAAACTGATTAGGAGCAGAAGATAAAAGTAGGTCTCCTCATATTTTAGGGAGCAGAACTGGAAGTAACTCCTGATCTCTGGGAGTCAGTGTTATCCCCTCCTCCCTCGGGGTCCTCTGATAGGTTCAGAGAGCTGGTCTTGTTTGATAGGAGGCTGATATTCTCTTGTGTCAAGGCTGATCCATTCGGTACATCACTGTTAACATTAAAAAAAAGGTAGTTGGAATTTTTAAAAAGGAGAGAAAATTATTTAGTAGAATAAAACCAAAAGGGTTTATACCACTTAGCACTGTGGGAAAATATATGAATGACTTTCAAATTTTAATTTAGAGCTCCTCATCCATGTTTTAGCACAGTGATGGCAAACTAAAGCTAACCAGCCACCAGTTTTTGTAAATAAAGTTTTATTGGAACACAGCCTGTCCATTTGTTTATGTACTGTCTAGTGCAGCTTTCACACCTCAGTGCAGAGTTGAGAGTTCCAAAGATAGGATAAGGCCTATAACTTGAAATATTTTCTATCTGGCTTTTAAGAAAAAGTGCCAATCCCTGACTTAGCTGGTTTACTAGCATAAGAAATTATTTTGAACCCAGGATGATGCATGCATTTAAAATAGACAAAACCCAAGCCTGAAAGCAACAGGGCATTAAAAATTCCTGTTATATAGTATCAGGAGGGCAACACAGGATTATGTATTCAAAAGCCTCAAAATATCCTAAAAAAATAATTAAAGACATGTAAAAAAGAATTTATTACAATATCATTTATTGCAGGTTTGTTCATGATAGTTGATACGTATCTTTTCATACCTACAGAAGAATATTGGACGATTTGGGATAGATATGGGTGGTGGGTGGGTGGGTTTATAAAAACCAGCAAGAGGCTAGATGCCCACACACTTCAATTTCCTACAACTTATTTTTTGTAACATTTAAAATGGTAGGGGGGGCTTTTATTTTCTGGATTTTTTTTTTTTTTTTTTTTTTTTTTTAGTATTTTTTCACATGAATATATATTACTTTTATAATTTA
Organism: Cynocephalus volans; assembly: GCF_027409185.1. Taxonomy (NCBI): domain Eukaryota; kingdom Metazoa; phylum Chordata; class Mammalia; order Dermoptera; family Cynocephalidae; genus Cynocephalus; species Cynocephalus volans. Next base: position 130,487,607 of record NC_084467.1, read on the forward strand.
AAAAATAAGGCTAGAGGCTGGCTGGTTAGCTCAGTTGATTAGAGTGTAGCCTTATAATACCAAGTCATAGGTTTGGATTCCTGTACTGGCAAGCTATCCCCCCCCACCTCCCAAAAAAGGCTGCATTTAAAATAAATTTAAAAACAGGGGGAATAAGGAAATGTAAACAGAAAATTTCATTTGTTAATTATTAACAGATAATTAAACCTTGGATCTGTTCTTAGTACAAGTTTATAACTCCTACATTTATGCAAAAATACTCTTCTCAATGTACACAATAATATTTTAAAAATCAAAACATATTTATGAGAGTAATTCTGTTATGACTGGGTAATAAAATTATTCCTTTTATGTGTGGCTCAACAGGACTATGAAAATGACTCTTTATTTACCTGAATGTTAATGTAAGGTCCTCAGCTGGAACCTTGTTTTGTGGTTCTGGTTGTCCATTTTCTGCTTGCTTACTTGCGTTCAATTTACTTTTCATGTCCATAGAACACTGGCTTTCCTTTGAAAGAGAAGGAAATAAAACCATTATCTTCTACTAATGGTACTAATGGAAAAGGCCAAATACAGATAATACAAACAAACTGCTGACCCAAAAACCATATTTAGATTTGTAAAATGACCAAAGAAATAGGCAGACTAAAAAAGAGACAAGTACAAAAACATAGAGTACAACCCAGTTGCCTACTATCTAAGCTACACAATAAGGAGACTCCCTAAAGCCAACATGGAAAAATGTCACAGAAAAAAACAATGATGCAGAAAAAGCAAGCCAAAGTATGGTATAAGTATGTATAATATGCTTATTGAAAGCAGAAAAACTACACACTCAATTTATTTGCTTAGAAAGAATGTAAAAACTATGCAACAAAAATGTCAAGTAACACGCCAACTGCAAGGACAGTTCAATCTCCTAATATTCAAAGTTTACTGAAATGAATGTTTGTGCACTGTAAAGCAAATCCTAAGCCTATTCATGGATACAGTTCCACAGGAAAGAATGTGCAGACTGCATCTCACTCATAACAAAAAAAAAGTCACCAATAGCTTAAAGGTTACAAAAACTAGAATGTTATTTTGTTATCTTTATATAACATGATGGTATTGCAATAATAGTAAACACTATCCCATCTGCTTCCCTAATCAGTATGTTAAACAGAAACTTAAGAACTACCATTAACTACCTTGTTTTCCCTAAAAGTTAATGAAGAATCCTAAAACAAAGAACACACCCAAACCAAATGGGAATGAGGAGAGAATTGATAAAATGGGGAGGCAGCCCATCTTCATGAGACTTATTCTAAATATTAATCACTCATCAGAGTACTTTGGAGTGATGATTCTATAGTTCTAGATGATTCTAAAACTCGAGAGCCATGAGTTTCTGTGACATAACCACACAGAAAATTTCATTTCACCTTCCCTTTCTTTTGCCACCATAACACTTACCATACTTAGTTCCCGGGTTCTCTTCCCAATTTCCCTTTCCACCTGATGCAGTTCCAAGCTCAACTGCTCACTTGAGATCATTCCAGGCCACTTTGGAGGTGGTGGTGGTGGGGGCTGTGGCTGGCCTGCCAGGGTGTTCGCCTCCCTCTGCAACACCAGCCTGTTACTAACGGCCTAGTGCATAAAGCCAAGCACATATACAACTCAACACACTTCATACCACGCACAGAAGAAGCAGGCCCAATTCCAGACCACAGCCTTAAATAGTGTATCACCCAGGTATTTTGCAATAAAAGTGATAAAACTATGAGACATCATCTCTTTTTTTGAATACCATTTGAATTTTAAAAAAAGGATTTAAATTTAGTACATAGTTAACTTCATCTTAGGTATAAATTGCTCTTTTTATTTTCTTATTTGAAAGAGAAGTCAACTATAAATGTGTATATTTCCCTCTCTGTTTTAGTTAATTTTCTCTAAAGGAAACCCTACAATTTATTTCAATGAAAACTCAGTCATGGCAAAGACTTAACTATTAAGTGTGATAATCTTCCAAATAATACTGTTGTTATTCTGGGACAGAAAATGGGTCTACAAACTTCAACTAAGACAAAAAGCCATGAATTTGAGGATAAAGTATAATGCCTTATGGGGCTGAAGATCTGAATCTTAAAGAAGTTAATGAACTGAAGACTCACATAAGTAAACATTGCATTCTGTTTTTATGACAGGAATCAGCAAGAAGTTTTGAACCAATATAAATAAAGCAATGACAAAAGCAGACAAAATATAAACATTACATACATTTTAAAATTTCTAAACCTTATTGCTTTACATAGGAACAGAAGCCAGACATGTGTTCCAAAAGCAATGTTCTAATGGTCTCTCTAATGAGAAAGTCTAAGGTAAGATTAGTTACACTTTTTTTCCCCAAAGTAAAGACTTACTTATGATTAAAGGTTATGGTAGAAATATAAAGACTAATGTTCTACATTTCCATTTTTCCCTCCAGAAAGGAGTGATATACTTGTCCCTAAAATGTCTTTAAGTTTTCTGTATTCAAAGAATATGTTCCCATGTAAAGGATGATATAAAAAAAACCTAGTCTTCCTTACATGGCATAAAAGGGATTTAAAAAATTCTTTGATTTTGTTTTTCACTACTTCTTTCCTTTTTTTCTGGCAGCTGGCCAGTATAGGGATTGAACCCTGGACCTTGATGTTAACCAACTGAGCTAACTAGCCAGCTGATTTTGTTAAGTGTCAGGAAGCATGGTAGAAACACTGGGTTTGGAATATGAAGACTTGGTTTCATGTTTCAACCCATAAGAAACTCATATCCTTCAATCAAGAAAGGGGGACAATACCACTATAGGAACATTGTAAGATATGTGGTAGTAATAGGGGCTATTTTTTTAAAAGTCAAAGCTCTAAACTTCTACTTTTCAAAGACTTATAAAAGCTAAGGACTATAGGACATAAGAAAAGTAAAAAATTTTAAAGTAAAAGCATTTGTAGATAAAACCTATTTACCTTAAACTTAAATATGCCATCAGGGAAAATAAGCTCCTGCTGGGAAATTTTAGATAATCTCTTATCTATTCTCAGGTAGTAGAAATTCTAAGTTTCCCAAGAACTAAACCCAGTACTGGATTCTTTGAAGAATGGACACTAATACTAACTCTTAAGAAATAGACAAAGTTTTGTGTTTATAGTACCTCAAAAGTTTCTCCATTTAAAATCTCTGAGAACACTTCAAAAACTGAGATGAAAAAGTATCTACAGGCTGGTTGGTACCTCTAGTCCACGTAGCTGGGTCTGCTGGCTAATCTGATGGTTCAGCTGCTGCAATTCTAGTCGTAACTGTTCTCTCTGAGCAGATGGAAGGGGTTTTCCATGACTGGCCACTTCTGACATGGATATTCTCTCTCTTAGGTGAGAAAGAGAGAATGAAGTAAATTTTAAAGTTTTATTTTGTTAAAATATTACTGACAAGAAAAACAAAATAAGACACATTGAATAATTTTAAAGGTTTTTACTTGTTTGTACAAATTAAAAGAATGACTCATACCTCTCACTGAAATGTCCCTGAGAAGGTATATTTTGATGAGGTGAATATGGAGAACCTCCCCAGCCACCTTGGGTTCCATATGGACTATAATCTGTAAGAGAATGATTTATTGTGATGATGTATTTCACAGATTTGATTCTTCTTTTAAAGTACCCATAATCTATAAAGGCATAAACATATTGTATACACAGCTAGCTGGAAAGATATTTACCAAAATGGTAATAGGGTACTGATATTTGTTTGTTTCTTCCCCACTGAACCTTTAGTCTTTGTATTTTTTTCCTGTGTTTGAATTTTTTGAGAATGAGAATGTATTATTTTATTTTTATTTTATATATATATATATATATATATATATATATATATATATATATATTTTTTTTTTTTTTTTTAAGATGAGCAGTAAGGGGATCTTAACCCTCGACTTGGTGTTGTCAGCACCACGCTCTCCCAAGTGAGCTAACCGGCCATCCCTATATAGGGATCCGAACCCGTGGCCTTGGTGTTATCAGCACCACACTCTCCTGAGTGAGCCACGGGCTGGCCCTGTGAATGTATTATTTTAATAAAAGCAATAAAGCTATTTAAAAAAAAACAGGCAATCTTCATATTTAAATATTTAATTTTAGTTCATACTCCTAGAATTCCCTGAGTTATACTTACCTTTCTTTTTTTTTAAAAGATGACCGGTAAGGAGATCTTAACCCTTGACTTGGTGTTGTCAGCACCATGCTCAGCCAGTGAGCGAACCAGCCATCCCTATATAGGATCCAAACCCACGGCCTTGGTGTTATCTGCACTGCACTCTCCAGAGTAAGCCACAGGCCGGCCCGTATACTTACCTTTCATACAGTGATAATCTCATGAAAAAGCCTGAAAATTACTGCTTTGGAAGATTACTGAAAGTGCTGATAGTAACAGGAATAAGGGTGATGCTGGGAGTCATGAATATGAACCTTCTAGATCAGCATATCTCTAAGATTCTCACCTGAAATGTTAATAGATTTTGTGGGAGCTCCCTGAGGTGCCATAGCCTGCACTGGGCCAGCACCCTGATATATTGTTTTGGAAGTTCGAGAGATGGCACCAAACCGAGATACTGTTGGTCGGTCTCCAAATGGGATGAGGTCGTCATCACTGGTTTCAGCTGTTCTTCTCTGAAGATCCAATCGCTGCTCTCTCATTCCTTTACTCTCTACACTCTGATAAAAAAAAAGCAAAATGAGAAATACACCCCACACTTAGATCTCTAACATAATTTCCTCTAGCTCTGTAATAAGGTTAAATAAGAGTATAATGCTCTTATTGGTAAGACTAAAGTCATTAGTTTGCCTTTGGTTGTCATATAAGCATTGTTTTTTAAAAACTTTGATTACTCCCCACAGTAAGAAATATATTTTACATCATGATGTAATGTGTGTGTGTATATATATATATATATATATATATACACACACACACACAAATATATATGTTTTATTCACACATACAAATATACTCCAAATATACATGCAGATCCCTAGTTAATTTGTATGAACATTAACATTTGAGAAGTACTGGGTTAGATTTTTTTCACCTATTTGGGAGATTTTCAATTATCTCTACAATGGATTGCAGACTTTTTTATTCTTTACTGATTCAAGGAAATGAGTTTTATTTTGCTAATACTTATGTTACTTAATATAATAACCCTTTCTGATAGCCTTTCCGAAATATCAAAAATAGCATAAATGTCCATCAACATGAAAATAATCTATTTATATATTAATGTATATGTATTTATTGTATGATATCAGTTAGCATACAATATCTGACAAAAGCAATTAAAATGAATGAACCTAAGCTATCGGTATAAACACAGACACACCTGAAAAATAATACTGAATAGAAATACAAGTTAAAGTATATAGTTTACCTAAGTCTAGAAACATACAACACAACACTATTTAGGAATAGTACAAAACTATCCATGAAAATGATAAACACTAAACTCAGGATAGAGGTTACTGACAGGGAAGGAGAAGAGAAAAATGAGATTAGGGAGGTACATACATAGGGATTCAACTTCTTCTGGAAAATCTTATTTCTTTGAAAATAAAAAAGCAATTAAGATAAAATATTGATATATTTTTAGCTTGGTTTTAGATACATTAATGTTACATTATTTTTCATTGAAAAACAAAATAACTTAAGTATAATGAATTTCAACATCTCACAGCTCACTTGAAGCTAAGCAGCTATAATTCTGAGTCAAATACTACCTTTTTTTTTTTTTGGGTGGCTGGCTAGTACAGGGATTGAACCCTGGACCTTGGTGTTATCAACACCACGCTCTAACCAATTAAGCTAACCAGCCAAATACTACTACCCAAATACTACTCTTGCTCACTAGACTCAATTTTGTTGTTTAAAGTTCAGAGTTGTGAAAAAGAGTTTTAATTTATTTGGGGAAGAAATCCAAGATCTTGTACAATTATGTAAAATAATTTAGTTTGGGTTCTAAACCATTGCTGGAAAATTGCCATCTGCACAGAAATGTAATAAATATTCTTCTCTGTCTAGATAAGTATTAAAAGGAAAAAAAGATAAGTATTAAAAGATTTTTATTTATACCTGACTGAAATAAAAAACCAAATAGTTTAAATATAATTAAGTTGCAGAGTATAGTATCTAAAACTCTTACACGAAGCTAAATTTCTTCTGCTTAAACTATAACAAGTGAAAATTTATTGGTTTATCTTGCTTTGTATTAATTATTGCTTCACTATTGCACATACCATCATTTCCACACTCCCCGCTGCCACAACATCTTTGGGTTTTGCATCTTTGGTTCCAATGTAGGAGCCAATGGTGTCACATGACCAGGGAGAGTATTGGCTATAATCGTTTCCTTTGTATTTCCCAGCTACCTTCAAGTCTTCATCCAAAAACTACAGAAGGGGGACAAAAAGAAAGCAGGAAATAGGTCTATGAATAATGAGAGAAAGCAGGGAATTTCTTAGAACATTATACTGTATACTAATGTATACTATACATAATGATGGTTGCTTTTTAAGTGTCACAAGAGAAGATTTTTATAGACTGTGAAAAAATATTTAAATGAAGAATCATGTTTAACCTTCATACTTTGTTAGCAGAAGGTCAAAAAGAAGTATTTCCATATCTCTCAGGAATCAAGCTAGGATTTTAGAGGTTTAAAGGTTTCATCCTTTTCTTCATCAGATGAAGTCAACATTCAAGAGAACATGAAGGTACTTCTCAATGTTTCTTTCAATAACATTCAGATAAACAAGAACATTAAAAATGTTAAATGCTCTATACATGAGTACATAATGATGAATCAACATTTTACTGAAATCTCTTTAAAAGCAATAATTCATATCTTGAATAAATTCTGGTCCTTAGGTTGATTCAATAACATAAAAAGGATAAGATGCCTAATTTTTATTTTCTCAAGCTAAGTCTTGCAATTACCTAGTATCAGAGTAGCTATTTTAAGGCTAATGCATTTTTACTAAAATCGCAACTTTACATTTATGTGATGTTTTACCTTTTCAAAGTGCTTTCATGTACACTATCTCATATGCTCCTCAATTCCATGATAGGTAACATAGATGATAACCAAGGCTATACCATTAGAGGGCAGTGCTAGAACATCAGTGCTGCTTTCACTTTATCACAAGGTATATATACTGATATACTGATACCTATGGGCTAGTGGAACATTTAAGCTGCTCTATCTGAATCATCATTATTGACCTTCTGCACTGACAGAGGGTCTGCTTACCAATATCACTCATTTTCAACCACAAGTTCTGTTTCTTTTTTCTTTTCTTTTTTTTTTTTTTAAAAGATGACCGGTTAGGGGGTCTTAACCCTTGGCTTGGTGTTGTCAGCACCACGCTCAGCCAGTGAGTGAACCGGCCATCCCTATATGGGATCCGAACCTGTGGCCTTGGTGTTATCAGCACTGCACTCTCCTGAGTGAGCCACGGGCTGGCCCTCAAAATCCCATTTTCTATAACCACAGTTTATTATGCATTTGAACTTAATACGTATTTAAACGTTTTTGTGTGCATGAACTTTTTTTTTCTTCTCACCACTATACTAATGAGGACTTGTTTTTTTGTTTGTTTGTTTTGTTTTTTTGGCGGCTGGCCAGTACAGGGATTGAACCCTAGACCTTGGTATCATCAGCACCATGCTCTAACCAACTGACCTAACCAGCCAGCCTCATTTTTTTTTTTTTGTCTTTTTCGTGACCGGCACTCAGCCAGTGAGTGCACCGGCCATTCCTATATAGGATCCGAACCCGCAGCGGGAGCATCGCTGCGCTCCCAGCGCCGCACCCTCCTGAGTGCGCCACGGGCTTGGCCCAGCCTCATTATTTTTAATAGGATCATTTAGCAGTACATCTTGAGATTTTGTGTTTGTGTTTTGCATTTTTTGGTTTGTGTTTCATTTTTACTTAACCAGTTATCCTAGATGACTTTCTATCTCCGTATATAAAATTATTTCATTCTTTTTAATGGCTGCATAATATATTATAATGGAGGGGAGGTGACCAGCACTCTTGTTAGTAGGTCATGTGTTTTATTTATTTATTTATTTATTTTAAATTTTATTTTGTCGATATACATTGTGGCTGATTATTGCTCCCCATCACCAAAACCTCCCTCCCTTCTCCCTCCCCCCTCCCCCCCAACAATGTCCTTTCTGTTTGCTTGTCGTATCAACTTCAAATAATTGTGGTTGTTAAATCTTCTCCCCCCACCCCCGGTTTTGTGTGTGTGTGTGTGTGTGTGTGTGTGAATTTATATATTAATTTTTAGCTCCCACCAATAAGTGAGAACATATGGTATTTCTCTTTCTGTGCCTGACTTGTTTCACTTAATATAATTCTCTCAAGGTCCATCCATGTTGTTGCAAATGGCAGTATTTCATTCGTTTTTATAGCTGAGTAGTATTCCATTGTGTAGATGTACCACATTTTCCGTATCCACTCATCTGATGATGGGCATTTGGGCTGGTTCCAACTCTTGGCTATTGTAGAGAGTGCTGCGATGAACATCGGGGAACAGGTATACCTTCGACTTGATGATTTCCATTCCTCTGGGTATATTCCCAACAGTGGGACAGTTGGGTCGTATGGTAGATCTATCTGCAATTGTTTGAGGAACCTCCATACCCTTTTCCATAGAGGCTGCACCATTTTGCAGTCCCACCAACAATGTATGAGAGTTCCTTTTTCTCCGCAGCCTCGCCAGCATTTATCGTTCATAGTCTTTTGGATTTTAGCCATCCTAACTGGGGTTAGATGGTATCTCAATGTGGTTTTGATTTGCATTTCCCGGATGCTGAGTGATGTTAAGCATTTTTTCATATGTCTGTTGGCCATTTGGATATCTTCCTTAGAGAAATGCCTATTTAGCTCTTTTGCCCATTTTTTAATTGGGTTGCTTGTTTTCTTCTTGTCAAGTTGTTTGAGTTCCTTATATATTCTGGATATTAATCCTTTGTCAGATGTATATTTTGCAAATATTTTCTCCCACTCTGTTGGTTGTCTTTTAACTCTTTTAATTGTTTCTTTTGCTGTGCAGAAGCTTTTTAGTTTGATATAATCCCATTTGTTTATTTTTCCTTTGGTTGCCCGTGCTTTTGGGGTCGTATTCATGAAGTCTGTGTCCAGTCCTATTTCCTGAAGTGTTTCTCCTATGTTTTCTTTAAGAAGTTTTATTGTTTCAGGGTGTATATATAAATCCTTAATCCATTTTGAGTTGATTTTAGTATACGGCGAGAGGTATGGATCTAGTTTCATTCTCCTGCATATGGATATCCAGTTATCCCGGCACCATTTGCTGAAGAGGCAGTCCCTTCCCCAGTGAATAGGCTTGGTGCCTTTGTCAAAGATCAGCTGGCAGTAAGTGTGTGGGTTGATTTCTGGATTCTCTATTCTATTCCATTGGTCAGTGTGTCTGTTTTTATGCCAGTACCATACTGTTTTGGTTATTATAGCTTTGTAGTATAGCTTAAAATCAGGTAGTGTTATGCCTCCAGCTTTATGTTTTTTGCTCAGCATTGCTTTGGCAATGCGTGGTCTTTTATTGTTCCATATAAATGTCTGGATAGTTTTTTCCATTTCTGAGAAAAATGTCTTTGGAATTTTGATGGGGATTGCATTGAATGTGTATATCACTTTGGGTAGTATGGACATTTTCACTATGTTGATTCTTCCAATCCAAGAGCATGGGATATCTTTCCATCTTCTTGTATCCTCTCTAATTTCTCTCAGCAGTGGTTTGTAGTTCTCATTATAGAGATTTTTCACCTCCTTGGTTAACTCAATTCCTAAGTATTTTATTTTTTTGGTGGCTATTGTAAATGGGCAGGCTTTCTTGATTTCTCGTTCTGCATGTTCACTATTGGAGAAAAGAAATGCTACTGATTTTTGTGTGTTGATTTTGTATCCTGCTACTGTGCTGAAATCATTTATCAATTCCAACAGTTTTTTTGTAGAGGTTTTAGGCTGTTCGATATATAGGATCATGTCATCTGCAAACAGGGCCAGTTTGACTTCATCTTTTCCAATCTGGATGCCCTTTATTTCCTTCTCTTCTCTGATTGCTCTGGCTAGTACTTCCAACACTATGTTGAATAGGAGTGGTGAGAGTGGACATCCTTGTCTAGTTCCTGTTCTTTTTTTTTTTTTTTTTTTTCGTGACTGGCACTCAGCCAGTGAGTGCACCGGTCATTCCTATATAGGATCCGAACCCGCGGCGGGAGCGTTACCGCACTCCCAGCGCAGCACTCTACAGAGTGCGCCACGGGCTCAGCCCTAGTTCCTGTTCTTAAAGGAAAAGCTTTCAGCTTTTCCCCATTCAGGATGTTATTGGCTGTGGGTTTGGCATATATGGCTTTAATTGTGTTGAGATACGTTCCCTCTATACCTAACTTATAGAGGGTCTTTGTCATGAATGAGTGCTGAACTTTATCAAATGCTTTTTCAGCCTCTATAGAGATGATCATATGGACCTTGTGTTTGAGTTTATTAATATGGTGTATCATATTTATTGATTTGCATATGTTGAACCAACCTTGCATCACTGGGATGAGTCCCACTTGATTGTGGTGAATAATTTTACGTATGTGTTGCTGTATTCTGTTTGCTAGTATTTTAGTGAGGATTTTTGCATCTATATTCATCAAGGATATTGGCCTGTAGTTTTCTTTTTTGGTTATATCTTTACCTGGTTTTGGTATCAGGATGATGTTTGCTTCATAGAATGAGTTTGGGAGATTTGCGTCCGTTTCAGTCTTTTGGAATAGTTTGTAAAAAATCGGTGTCAATTCCTCTTTGAATGTTTGGTAAAATTCTGCTGTGAATCCATCTGGTCCTGGGCTTTTCTTTGTTGGGAGCCTTCTGATAACAGCTTCAATCTCCTTTATTGTTATTGGTCTGTTCAAACTTTCTATGTCTTCACAGTTCAGTTTTGGGAGCTTGTGTGTGTCCAGAAATTTATCCATTTCCTCCAGATTTTCAAATTTGTTGGCGTATAGTTGTTTATAGTAGTCTCGAATGATTCCTCGTATTTCAGATGAATCAGTTGTAATATCGCCTTTTTCATTTCTAATTTTTGTTGAGTCTTCTCTCTTCTTTTTTTTGTTAGCCATGCTAATGGTTTGTCAATTTTATTTATCTTTTCAAAAAACCAACTTTTTGATTCGTTGATCTTTTGAATTGTTTTTTGGTTTTCAATTTCATTCAGTTCTGCTCTGATCTTAATGATTTCTTTCCGTCTGCTAACTTTAGGTTTGGATTGTTCTTGTTTTTCTAGTTCTTTAAGGTGAAGTGTTAGGTTGTTCACTTGCCATCTTTCTATTCTTCTGAAGTGAGCGTTTAATGCAATAAATTGTCCCCTCAATACTGCTTTTGCAGTATCCCACAGGTTTTGGTATGATGTATCATTGTTTTCATTAGTTTCAATAAATTTTTTTATTTCCTGCTTGATTTCTTCTTGGACCCATATGTCATTAAGTAGAATGCTGTTTAATTTCCATGTGTTTGTATAGTTTCCAGAGTTTCGTTTGTTATTAATTTCTAGTTTTAATCCATTGTGGTCTGAGAAGATACATGGGATAATTCCAGTGTTTTTGAATTTATTGAGACTTGATTTGTGACCTAATATGTGATCTATCCTTGAGAATGATCCATGTGCTGATGAGAAAAATGAATATTCTGTGGTTGTTGGGTGGAATGTTCTGTAGATATCTGCCAATTCCAATTGGTCTAGAGTCTTGTTTAGATCTTGTGTTTCTCTACTGATTCTTTGCCTAGATGATCTGTCTAATATTGACAGTGGGGTGTTCAGGTCCCCTGCTATTATGGTATTAGTGTCTATTTCCTTCTTTAGGTCTAATAGAGTTTGTTTTATAAATCTGGCTGCTCCAACATTGGGTGCGTACATATTTATGATTGTTATGTCTTCTTGATGGATCAGACCTTTTATCATTAAGTAGTGTCCCTCATTGTCTCTTTTTATGGTTTTTAGTTTAAAGTCTATTTTGTCAGATATAAGAATAGCTACTCCAGCTCGTTTTTAGGTCATGTGTTTTAAAAGTAAACTGTTCTCCACGAAATTTGTAAGTAGAAAAGAAATAAAAAAGGGTATGAAATTTTTTTAGTAATGGTAGGATAAAGAAAATGAAAGAAGTTATGAATAACAGAAACAGAACTTGTGGGGGCTGGCCCGTGGCTCGTTTCTATAATGTATGAATTTAGTACAACTGGTTGTTCATAATCAGAACTCAGGTTTAAATATATGCTTTGTATGTCAGTAACTAAAAAATGATTCTAGATAAAGTCCCTCTAATAGCCAGCCATTTTTTTATTAGAAGTAAAAACAATAATAATATGAATAGTTATATTTGCCCTCTATGTGCCAGATGCCTTGTGTCTCATTTAAACTTCACCACACCACTATGAGGTAGACTTTATAATGCTTGATTTATAAATGGAGAAACCTGAGTCTCAGTGTTCAGGAAGGTTAAGTAACTTACAAAAGATCACACAATGAGTAATGCAGCTGAACCTTAACATTAAGTATGTTTGATTCCAAAATCATAATGTAATATTGCTTTCCATATTTATAGTACGGCATAACAAGGTTCAAAGACGTCTCTAATCCACAATTAAAAAAAATATATCGTACAAGCTATCTATATAAGTAAAACTACATTAATAGAAGATGTTATTTTACACATTCACTTACATTATTTTGGAAAATTTATCCGAAGTATTTAGATGGGAAAGCTACGCACTTAGAACAACTTCTATTTAGTAGATCATGTTCATACACCCAACAGATTACTGTTTATTTTGTGTGATGCACTCCACTTTTCAATTTTCATTGTTTATTATTCATAATTTGTCTGTGAGCAATGCTGTTTAGAATCATAATTCTATACATAAAGGATATCATACATGTTCCTTACATAATATTAACTGCAACCCTGCCAAGAAAACTTGACTCTGAAAAAACATATATGTAACTATAAGCTGAGGCAGCATGTACTATCAACAAAACAAATAAATACAACAAATAAGACCAACAAAGCCAAAAATTGGCTTTTTGAAAAGACAAATAAAATTGTCCCTAGGCAAGACTGACCAAGAAAAAAAAGTTACCAATATCAGAAACAGAAAGATGAACATCACTATAGACCATATTGACATAAAAAGATAGTAAGACAACACTCATTAATAATAAATATTTTTTTGGTTTTTTGGCAGCTGGCCAGTACCCTTTACCTTGCTTTATAACACAATGCTTCAACCAATGGAGCTAAACAGCCAGCCCTATTATCACTGTCTTATAGAAATAAAAAGATAACACCACAAATTATGGTTTACTCCCCTGTGATACGTTAACTAGTTTTTTTTTAAGCAACTTTATTTCAGTATTCTTGTTATTTTCTTACTTTCACTATCTATATTTGCCTGTTTTCCCTGTTCTTTAAACCAACATTACCATCCTTCTGATTTCCTCATTATTTAGTTAAATAAATCTTCAGTGTGTCTCACTTATTAAAAAAATTCTAAAACTTGGAATAGAGGGTAACTCCATTAATTTGATAAAGACTATCTACCAAAATACCTTCAGCAAACATTATAAAGATAAATTATTAAGAGCTCCATCAACTCAAAGATCAGATATGAGTCAAGAATGTCTGCCATCACCACTTCTTTTCAACATTATACTGGACTGCAACAAGAAAAAAAAAAATGATGTGAGGACTGAAAGGGAAAAAATAAACAGTTATTATTCACAGTTGTGTGCACTGAAAATCCAAAAAAATCCACTAACAAATATTAGAATTAATAAGGAAATTTAGCAAGCCTGCTGAATAGAAGTTTCAATACACAAAATCTACTTTCTCTATATTAATAATAGAAAATGAAATTTCAGAAAGGATTCCATTTAATAGTTTCAAAAAACATCAGTTATCTAAGAATAAATTTAATGTAAGATGTGCAAGACATTGAAATAAATATGAAGTAAGTATAAAGAAGATTCAAATAACTGGAGGGGTATTTCATGTTCAAGGAGACTTAGTATTACAAAGATGCAACTTTTTCTCATATTGATCTAAAGCAACACTGTCCAATAGAAATATAATGCAATCCACATAAGTAATTTAAAATTTTCTAGTAGCTACAATTAAAAAAAAAGAAACATAAAATTAATTTTAATAATATATTTTATTTAACCCAATATATCCAAGATACTAAAAATACTAATAAAATATTTTACTTTCTTTGGTACTAAATCTTCAGATCCAGTGTCTATTTTATGCTTATAGCACATCTGAATTCAGACTAGTCACATTTTATGCACTAAATAGCCACACAGGGCCTACTGGCTACCACACTGGACAGCATAGATCCAGAGATTCAATGTAATCCTAATTAAAACTGCAGCAGATATTTTTGTAGAAATCAACATGCTGATTCTTGAAGAAAAACAATAGTGGAAAACATACAGCACCTCATATCAAGACTTATAAAACTACACTGAGATGTAGTATTGGTACAAGAATAGAAACAGATCAGTGGAACAGAATAGGGTCCGGAAACACACAGTGTCACCTGATTATGACAAAGGTGACTGCAGAACACTGGGGAAAGGATGGTCATTTTATTAAATGGTGCTGGGTAAATGAGACATCTTTATGGGAAAAAAGATAAATCTTGACTCCTAAACACATTATATACACAAATATCAATTCCAGATGGACTATAGAGCTAACTGTGAAATAAAATAATAAAGCTTTTAGAAGAAAGCATAGCAAAATATCTTCATAACCTTGGAAACAGGCAAGGATTACTTAAATGGGACATAAAAAAACACTGAAAAAGGAAAAATGGATAAATGAGACTAAAAATGATGTGCTTACTTCCTCTTGATGGAAGGAAGGAGGCAATGTTGGTGAAGGTGCAAAAGGAGGCGGGGAGATAACCTTTCTTTCCTCTAGTTGGGCCATTATTTCCTTTCGTCGGCGATGTAGCTCATCTAGACTAGGATGGGGCTGCGGAGGAGGAGGAAGCCTGCTATAAGGAGGCTCCTGAAAATGGAAAGATTAATTAAAATTGAAAAAGAATTTCAGAACATATTAATTCACAAATAAACAGTATCTTATACACCCATCTTAACATTTGTAAACACTAAAACTTAATAGAAACCAAGTAAAACAAAACAAACAAACCCCCCAAAACTCTCAAGATCTCCCAAACAGCTAAATTTAGATTTCTTTTTCTTGGCCAGAGACCATAATTTCCAAACAGACCTAGAATTATTAATAAAATAATCTGAAGTTCAGAAACTAAGAATGGCTAGTGGGGGGTGGAGTTTCCCATAGTTTATAAAAAGATATAAAAAAAGAAAGAAGATTTCTTATAAAAAATAATTGATCAAAGGGTTATTACCATAGCAAAAACCAAAATCACTACAAGCAATAATCAGATTAAATCTATGTAATAAGAAAAAAACATATAGCATACTCTGAGATATGAAGGTCTGATCTGAGTTGGATGAGGAGCCACTGGATAGTAACCCTCCATCTGTTGGTATCTTTCTCTGGATTCTGGTACATAAGATGGTACTGCTGCAGGTGGAATCTCAATGGGTATAGGGCTTTCTCGGAAGATCTCCTCTCTCGTATAAGACTGAGTAGGGTACACTCGACGGCCATCATAGTGAGGTGGGTACATAGGTGGGTACTGTTGTGGCTGTGTACCATACTGAGAGTTTACTACACGATCCTGGAGGTAGGGTGGATAATGATCCAAGTAGGGAGGACCAGGTTCAGGAGCAGATGGTGGAGGTCGGACAAAGCGGGACACACACTGCGGTGGTGGAGTATAATAGATACCTGTATAATATAAAATAGAAACCAAAGCAACAATAAGACTATTTTTTTATATAAAATTTTTCATTTCAAAATATTGAAATACTAAAATATTAATAATCTGCTTATTTCTTTAGAAGTTTTCCTCTTCTGCTTATATGAAGATGCTTCAAAAAGTTCACAGAAAGATTAGTATTATCTTTCAATTCTACTTTTCTATGAACTTTTTGAAGAGCCTTCATATAGACAGGTTAGCTTTATGAAAAATAACACGCGAAAATTATCCTTATTATAAATCATTAATTTACAACAGTAGATTGGCTCTCATTGATCGACCCTCTATCTGATGTTGCCTTAATGTAGGACAGACATTAGAAAACAAAAAACATTTTCCAGACATCCTTGAAGTTCAGGTTCCAGAAATCAATTACTTGCATGAGTTGTTTTGTTTTGTGTGTGTTTTGGGTTTTTTTTTTTTTTTTTTTTTTTTTTTTTTTGCCATAAAACAAGTCTTAACACATTTAAAAAGACCAAGCTCACAGAAAATATGTTCTCTGACCACAGTAACAGAAGGAAATTTAGAAAATTCACAAGGGGGAGGGAGGAAAAAAAAAAAAAAAAATTCACAAATATGTGGAAATTAAACAACACTCTCCTAAATAATAGGTAAAAAGAAAAATCACAGGGAAATTAGAGAGTACTTTGAGATAAAAACCAAAGCACAACATGAAATTTATAGGTTGCAGGGCTCATGCATTACTTAGAGGAAAATTTATACGTGTATACGCCTATATTATAAATAAGAAAAATTGGAATCAGTAATGTAAACTTCTGCCTTAAGAAAACTGAAAAAGAACAAATTAAACCCAAAGTAAATATAAGTAGGAAATAACAAAGATCACAACAGAAATATATGAAATAGGGAATGAAAAAACAATAGAGAAAATCGACAAATCCAAAAGTTGACTCTTTAAAAAGATCAATAAAATTTGCAAACCTTTATCTAGACTGACCAAGAATAAAAAGAGAGAAGACCAAAATCACTAAAATCAGAAATAAAGCAGAGGCATTATCACATTGTCATTATGTTTCTTTCTGATGTTAAGATTTAGTTTCTCTTTCTCAGTTGCAAGTTTTTCCTACTACTGGGTTTTGTTCTTTCTTGTGTATTTGTGGTAGTGATTATCATTTTTTGGATTACAGATACAGGACTTCCTTGATGATTTTTTGTAGGGCTGGTCCTTGTGGTGGTGAACTCCTGCAGTTTTTGTCTGGAAAATACACTCTTTCTGAAGGATAGCCTTGCTGGGTACATTCTTGGCTGGCAGGGTTTTATTTTTATTTTTATTCTTATTTTATTTTGAATATATTACCCCATTTTCTTCTGGCCTGTAGAGTTTCTTTTGAGAAGTCTGCCATTAGTCAGATAGGGGCTCCTTTATAGGTGACCTGATACTTTTCTCTTGCTTCTTTTAAGATTCTCTCTTTTGTCTTTGAGTCTGTCAGTTTGACTATGTGTTTTGGAGAGGACCTTTTTGGATTGAACCTGTTTGGGGATGTCTGAGCCTCCTGGATCTGAAGGTCAGTGTTTCTCCCTATACCTGGGAAGTTTACCATTATTATTTTGATGAATATGTTTTTCCATGCCTTTTCCTTTATTCTCCCCTTCTGGAACATCGATGATTCAAATGTTTGTGCACTTAAGTTTGTCTGCTGGTTCTCTTACATTTTAAAAATTCTCTTTTCCTTTTTTGTCCACCTGGGTTATTTCTAAAGGACTATCTTTAAAATCTGAAATTCTTTCTCCTGCTTGTTGTAGCCTGCTGCTTAAGTTATTAGTCATGCTTTTTATTTTGTTGAATAAATCTTTCAGTTCCATGAGTTCTGCTACATTTTTTTTTAAGGTATTAATCTCTTTGTAAATTTCCTCCTTCATATCCTGGATTTTTTTCTTGTTTCATTATGTTGTCTGAGTTTTCTCATACTTCAGTGAGTTTCCTTAAGATTGTTGCTCAGAATTCCTTTTCAGTCATTTCAAGGGTTTCCTGCTCTATAGGGTCTGGTATTTGAAATTACTGTACTCATTTGGTGGTGTCGTATTTTCTTGAGTTCTTGTATTTCTAGTATCTCTATGTTGATGTCTGGTCATCTGGTAGAACAGCTGGTTCTTTATTACTCTGGAGGAGGCTTTGAGGAAAGAGACATGCCTTTCTTTTTCTGATCTCCACTGATGACTCTCTTTGTGTCAATGTAGTCAAGTAGCTGTGGCTGTGGTGGCCCATCCACATGGAAGTGGTGTTCAGCATTCTCTTTGCTTGCTTCTGGGCAGAGGGAGCTGCCCTTGGCTCCTGCCTAGAACCCTGTGCATGCTCTGTTTCTTGCCTGCTTCTGGGCAGAGGGGGCTACCATCAGCTCCTGCACTTGCACAAGTTTTGAATGTGAAACTGAATCAACTGGAAAGAGATGTAGCACACAAAAGGTCCATTTTGCTGGTCCAGATCTAGTAGCATATGCTTTGCTTTAGAGTTACTGAGATAACAGTTGTGGCAGTACCTTTTCAATTTCCAGACTTTTGCTTCAAGTGGTATAATCCTGGAACCAGCCAGCAGTCATGACAGAAGTTTTCTACTTCTACTGCTTCTTCATTATAACAGGTTCTCTTGGTGGCTAGTTCTGCAGTGCTGTTCTGAGACTCATTTCTGGAGGCCTAGCTTAAGCCCGCTTTTTAGCAATTCTACCAATTCTGTAGGCACCTAACCCCTGCACTAAATCTCCTTCTGCTTAATGATTCTGCTAGAATGATTTCTTTTACACTGACCACCTCAACAAAAACAGTTGGATTTTTCCTGCAATGAATGGTCAAAAGGAAGATACAAATAAAGTTGCATCATATTTTGCATGTATTAGTAATGCCATATCAATTAAAAACTATTATTTTGGAGATAGAAAAGATATTTCTGATTCAAAATTAAAAGACAGCCTTAGGAAAAGGAAATGGAGAGTACCTTTAATCTATTCCTTTCTTCAAACTAATAGCACTATATATTGCCTCTGAAAGAGAGATCCAACACTTCAGTTTAAAAATAATTCAGTGTCAGGGCCAGCCCGTGGCTCACTCAGGAGAGTGCGGTACTGATAACACCAAGGCCACAGGTTCGGATCCTATATAGGGATGGCTGGTTTGCTCACTGGCTGAGCGTGGTGCTGACAACACCAAGCCAAGGGTTAAGATCCCCTTACACGCCATCAAAAAAAAAAAAGAAAAAAAGAAAAAAAATCAGTCAGTGTTTATTTTACATATGAATTGTACACATGAAACCTCAGTCATCTCCTTTCCTTTATTCTCCATACCTAGTATTGTCATTAAACTGGGCTAATTTTTCAAATTTATTTGTTTTCTAAACCCTTTCTTCTCCTTCCCCACCATACTAATTCAGGCCTCAACACTCACATCTGTATTAAGAGCCTCCTAGCTCCTCCTATTAGCACCACGCTCTAACCAACTGAGCTAACCGGCCACTCCTAGCTCCTCCTAGACTCTAGACTCTCATCTTTCTAATTCATCCATAAATTTTTCTTCCTATTCCCAATGTCTCTATTTGTGCCCACTTTTTCCATGAAGTCTTTTTGATTCCTCAAGTTCTCAATAGTCTTTCCTTTTAGTCTTTCAGGCAATTTCTACCAAGCTAATATTAACCGCCACAACTAATCACTTTATTTTTTAACACACACGTGCATATACTACTTACACATATAGTTTTCTATGCTTTACTATTATTGATTTTATACTGTAAATTATCTAAAGGTATAATATGCTGCATTTTTTCATATACATTTCAGGGCCCAGAAAAATAATACTGAGAATTAAAAGGAAGAAAAATATACTGTTTGTTTAATTTACACCCACTTTATAAATTCTCTTTTCATTCTTGAAGAAAATTTTGGTCATGAATATATACTGCCTTACCCAGCAAATGTCCATTGTCTACTTGGGTGACTTGTCATTTACATAAATATAAAGACACATCTGTTATACAACTGCTTTTAGTAGACAAGGCAGTTTGATTTTTATTGCTTTGCTTTATTTATTTCATACTATTTAGTTGATCATAAAATCTCAGCTTTTCCAAAGTATTAAAAATGCATTTACTTATCTTAAGGAGGCTACTATGTAAATACAGTACTCCTAACTCCTAAGAAAAGTAAGTGACATAAATGAAAGACCATTACCCTGCTGATATGGTGCTGGTTCAAATGGTGGGGCAGCTCCTCGAGGATCCTGATAATAAACATCTGCCTGTTGTGCTGGATATAACTGAGAACTTCGTGGTACCATCTGAAGTGGTTTGGTGACAGGCATGGGAGGCAGATCCGTTGGCCCCCTTGGAGGTACAGGATGTGGATT
The DNA here is from genome assembly GCF_027409185.1 of Cynocephalus volans. Taxonomy (NCBI): domain Eukaryota; kingdom Metazoa; phylum Chordata; class Mammalia; order Dermoptera; family Cynocephalidae; genus Cynocephalus; species Cynocephalus volans. The sequence continues at coordinate 130,507,942 of NC_084467.1, forward strand.
CACAGGTAAGGCAGAAATACTCTTAGGGACAGATTCTAGCCTAAGGGAGTAAGATTATGCAAGTCAAGTTTAAGGTCATTAAAATACTTCTAATGTTCATATATTGTTGAATGTAAAAAAGATTACCACAATTTGGGAAACTAGTTTAATTCTAACAGCCATGCCTTCTACAAAATTTGCAAATTTTGATGTTATTTCACTTATGCTAATTATTTCTTAAAAATCACAGTTTTGTTTTTTAAAAGCAAAACATTAGTTATTCCTTCTTCATTCTACTTTAGGCTACTAAAGAAGAAACTTTAAATAAGAGTTAGAAAAAATGACATACAGGTCAGGAGGCGATCCAGGAGCACTACTGCTCAGATGATCTATCTTTCCTGGTTTCAGACTAGAATCATAGGTGGGGTCCGTCCCTCGTGGAATCAGCTGTGTTACTGTATTCCCTGCTGATACAATTCCATTTGGCAGAGCAGGGGGTTTTCTGCTAGGCAGATCCACTGCCCCTTCATCTGGAAGGATAGATGCTGAAGGCAGGCCCACCTCATTAAGCTGACCCAAAGAGGCACTCAGGGGTCTTCTGGGAAGCAAGCGTTTGTTCATTTTACGAAATCTACATAAAAAAGCAAAGGTACACACCAAAAACCAAATATAAAAGCAAATCCTAAAACTAAAACATACTTAGAATATTACTTTCTAGAAATTCTCTCTCTTCAAACATTGGCTTGGGCCGGCCCCGTGGTGCACTTGGGGGAGTGCGGCGCTCGGGAGCGCAGCAGCGCTCCCGCTGCGGGTTTGGATCCTATGTAGGGTTGGCCGGTGTGCTCACTGGCTGAGCACGGTGCGGGCGACGCCAAGCCAAGGGTTGCGCTCCCCTTACCGGTCACAAAAAAGATAAAAAAAAAAAAAAAAAAACCACATTGGCTCTATCAACTTGAGAATTGTGTGTGTGTGTACGTGTGTTTTTAATAAAAATCTCAAGCAGAAAGACACTGATTAAGTATAAAATTCTTCTTAATGAATATATGTAATATTTGTAACACTGCAAATCATGCTACCCATATTTTTACTATAACATACATTTGTTGAAATTTCTATTTCTAAAACTTATCAGAGGAGGGGTAGGAAAATCTTTAGAAGACAGTTTCTGAAACATTTTACTTTAGATATACCTTGACTACCTTGGGATACAATGAGCCTGTGTTAAAAATAAAGAACAAAATAAAAACAAAGCCAATGTGCACATTGAAAAATTTACCATGTACTCCACTAAAAAACTGTAATAATTAAGAATAGTGACTTATCAGAACTGCTTCAGAAATGCTAATATTATGTGCGCCTACACAAAATTGAAATTATTTTAAAAGTAGGTTAATAGAAACAATACAGAATAATGGCCTAAATTTAAACAAATGCTGTGGCATAAAAGGCATGTAGATTCTAAATCTAACCAAAGGAGAAAAACTAAGCCATCAGACACTAGGATCCTTGTCCCTAAACAATGAAAGCAAGTCTATTTATAACTGCTAACGCATTTTTAAAACAATTTCAAAAATAATCTCCCGTAAGAATATTCCTATTTTTCTACATTTCCCATATTTAACAAATTTCTGGGGAGAAAAAACTTTCCGGGGTAACCATTGTTAAGAGTTTGGTATATCATCATACAGATTTTTTTCTTCTATACACTAGCTTAATATTCTTATGCATATAAGATTATTATTTACAGAAACAGGTTCATATATTACTGCTTAGTAATTTTCTTTCTTCCACTTAATAATCGTGGATATTCCTTTATATTAAGTTCATTTTAGGTTGTTTTTTCCTTACTACCAAAACAATGCTGTAACAAATAGCGATACACATGTACTTGCACCCTTGTGAAAGTAACCAGAAGCAGAACTGCTAGGTCAAAGGGTGTGTACATTACAATTTTTATAATGCCATACTGCTCTCCAAAACTATCATAACTCCTATTAATAATAAAGGAAAATGTCTTTCAATACCCCCTCAAATACTTGGTAGTATCAGTCTTTGTTAACTTGGTAGCCTAAAAATATTGTTTTTATTTGCATTTCTTTAACAATTAGTGAGGTAGAACATAGTTTCACATGTTTACTGGTCATTGAAATTTCTTCTATAAATTGTCTATTTATGTTCATGATACATAAAGACTATTCAGAATTTTCCTTGCTATTTGCACATATTTCTTTTCAACTAAATGATTTTTTAGGCCCTTAACAATCATCATGTTGAAATTTTAATTGGGATTTAATGAAATTTACTGTTGAATTTAAAAGAAAATAATTTTATAATAAATTTTAATAATTATAATATAAAAATTATAATAAATTTTATAATAAACTTTTATAATGACAAGCCTTATCCAAGAGCACAGTCATGTTTATTCACTTATTTAATTCTTCTCTTATGTTCCTAGGCAGTGTTACAAATTTATTTTTTAATGTTGTTGCTAATGTGAAAGGGATCTTTAACTAATTTTTTAAATGGTTATGTTTTCCTTTTTAGTTTGTACGAGAGCTTCATTTTTGTAATTTTTTATTTGCCACCTAGCTAAATTGTCATTTCTTTTGTTTTTAATACTTCTCTTCAGTTTTTCCACATAATTTTATTGCTAATTTATTTTTTATACATTAGCTATTGCTTTCAGAATGTTCAATAAGTCTTACTAGTAGAAAATTTTGCCTTATTACTCATTTTAATGAGACTGAATTGAGTATTTTACTGACTAAGCACCTTGTTACCATGCTGGCTTTTGACTTTACAATTTATTATCATGTTGAGAAAGTATCTATAGTATTTCTGTAGTATCAAGGGATTTTGATCTAATTGACACTGGATTTTATTCAAATGCCTTTTGGTATCATTGGATATGATCACGATGTTTCTTCTCTAACTTATGGTAATTATAGTTGTACTACATTTGCACTAAGTTTTGGCGTCTATTTTAATGTATTATTGCTTTGTGTTTTAATTTTGGGGATTTTAATATTAATATGGGAGATAGAATTGCAGTTTAATTGTGTCATCTCTGTCAAATTTAGTGTCAATGTTAGACTGGCTTTATATAAAAAATTAAGAGGTTTTTCCTTTCGTTCTTCAGTGTGCTGGAAAATTTAACATCATTGGGATTATTTGGTCCTTGGAGTTTCAAAGAACCTGTGAAATTGGGCCAAGAACAAATTTTTCCACTGGAAAAACATGATGCAATTTATTAAAATCCATTAGAATTGATTAAAATTATTAATTTTAATTTTTTTTGTAGTGAAAATGACTCGCTTTTAGATTCAGTTACTGTAAAATAAATAAAATAGATTCTTATCTGTAGGCACAATGTAATGAAAGCTGAAGAAACTGCTTTTCTTTTTTTAAAATCATGTATTACATTCTAATATTCATTGAACAAAATGCAACTACTCTTTTTGTATTTTTCAATGTCAACAAATTTATTTTACTTATACCTTATTTCAAAGGCTGGGTCTCATGACTTTCACACTTACTTTTCCAGTTCCTCCTGTGAGTGTGCAAATGTACAGCTGGCCCCACGAGGGCATCCTCCTCTCTGCTTCATATCTCGACACATGTATGTTTTATATTTGCTATGCTGTGGAGGCTAAGACCAAAATCAAAACATCAGACATTTAAAAGATACAAAACCACAAGTTTTGTGTTGCCACTTTAGGAGCTTGATAATCTAGATGAATAATTCAGACTAATTCACATTACCTAGACTACCCAGAGCAAAAGCTTTAGAAAACCATTCTGTCTGAAGTCTGAGTCCAAAAATAAATAATTTAAAAGGTAGTTCAAATTTTTCTGATATGTTGATATTAATCCTCAAACATGCAGCATCATATAAATTCTTGAATAAATTTCATGGGGGCTCTGTGATCTTCTTTCCAGGTTTTATAATGGAAAAACAAACCACTGGAGTGTAAAACTTTCAAATGAATAAACTCTCTTTTAATATTTGTTTTGTATAACGTTCCATATAGCTATACATGTAATTATGTTTTCTTATAACACACAAAATCTACAAAAGGCCCTTAAACTAAACAATATTCTAGAATCATTTTTTTTTTGACCTGTGGAAGAATATACTAAGGACTTAAAATATCTCCAAAGGTACAAACGAAACTTATTATTTACAACTCAATAATAAGGCAGGAGGATGGGTTTAGAAGTTAGTGAGATATCAAACACAACAATAAACCGAACAAAATTTAAGTACAGTTTATGACTACTTGGCATGATTTGTTATATTCTTCAAGATGTCTAACGAAAGAGAGTTAAAAATTGTAGGGTTTTCCTTTCTTTTATTTCTTAGTCATAAAATAAAGCTCTCACCTGTGTTAAGACTGATTAGGAAAATCATATCCTGATTATTCTACTTATTAGCAGGATGCTCTTTATATTTCTTGCCTCACAAGAAAAAATAATAAATATTGAATAATCTATTGTTAATATTTACCTGAGCCAGGTAAATTACTAGCAAAATTTTAAGTTCATAGGCTTATTACTGCAAAATAAAACATCTAATGAACATAATATGAATCCTGAGAACAAAATAATCATTGGGAATAAAGTTAAAACCTCCAGCCATAAGTTATTATGTTTTATTTTCACATATTTCATCTTAAAAATTTTGAGGAAAATCTGGCCCACTGGCACAACAGAATATGAATAAAAAATCTTAAAATACTAATACAGAAAAAACATTTACAAGATATGTGAAAACTTTTAGAGAGATATAGAATTAGCATTAAAGTGACACCTACCGTCAAACTGAAACGTAATACAAACTAAAGAGAATAATCTTATTTAAATGGAGTAAACTTTAGCACGCTAAAGTCTACTTTCTCCATCAAATGCTGCTATATCTAACATGAAAAGTGACCCTTGTTTAACAACATTAGATCCATAAATATTATTTAATTACAATGTAATCAGATAAAATTACTAGGTGGAGTGCCGAGAGCCCCAGAGTGCTGTAGTATTGCAAATATCATAGCTTTCACTGGTGGTAAACTAAGATGGGATACAAGTAGAAGGTAATGCACTGACAGGTGTGGTGTGTTTCAGGCATTTGAGAAAGTACAAGAATACTTTTAAAAGTTCATGGAAAGATTCATATTATCTTTCAGTTCTATTTTTCCACAAACTTTTTTGAAGTACCCTCATATAGGGGAAATAGTAATTATCATGATAAGAGCTTTGGAATGAGTTGTACAGTAAAGCGGCTGCTAACCATCCTAAAGTAATTTATAGTTTCTACAGTCAGTCAAAATATTCATGTCATCTTTTTGGCTTTGTATCTGTATAGCCACACTGGCTTACCTGTAGTTTCAAGGTATATCCCACAGAAGCTTAACTCTAAGTTTCAAACTTCTCCCTTACCTGCTGCTGATCTGCTCCTTTTTTGCTATGGTTCTGGATATAATCAACCAGCCCATGTACCACTGTACGCACAGCAACCAGTCCATTTTCTAGCTGTTCCCAAGTAGGAGGAGGAGCATCTACACAACAAATTTAATAATATTTTTAAAACTATAATGTTACATTCAATATTGTGCCCTATATTAAATTAATAAAAAGGTTTTCAGCACTTCAGTGAAATCAAGTTAAGCTGCATGCAGCTTTTCAGATAATAGCTTATTCAACTAACCATCATTTTAAAGGAACGGATATATCCTTCTAAAGCTGGGGTTGTAAACTAGAATAACCACAGGTCCAGGGAAGGTAACATAAAGGTATTAAGTAGGCCAGACAATAATAGCAACTGTCATTAGACCCTCTGTGTTGAAGAGAAAATAGAGAGTGACAGGGATTGTACTGAACTAGAGAACATGTCTCTCATCTAAGGATACGGTTATTACTCAGCTTTAGCTTATTATTTTTGTGCAGGTGCAAGGCTGGAACTGCCACATATATCACTGTTTCCCAGGGAAACCTGATATCTGAGATTTTTAAGTAAAATTTCCCTGACTTTAGGTGTTGGGACCTAACAAATTTAAAACGTTATGCAGAACTGTGTTGGACCAAAGAAAATTTAACTGTGGACTACCTGCAGTATGTTAATTTGTATGTTTATCTTGAAGTTTTATATAAATCAAGTATTGGTTTAAAAAAAAAAGTTTGGGCCGGCCCCATGGCTCACTCGGGAGAGTGTGGCGCTGGTAGTGCCGAGGCTGCAGGTTCGGATCCTATATAGGGATGGCCGGTGCGCTCACTGGCTGAGTGTGGTGCAACAACACCATGCCGAGGGTTGCGATCCCCTTACCAGTCAAAAAAAAAAAAAAAAATTTAAAAGCTTAATACAGTAGATATTGGGTAAAGCAACTCTGCTACATGTCTTATTTGGTATTTGCCCAGTGCCAGCACTATAATTTTATAAAGGAAAACTAACCATGTAGTGGACTGAATTATGTCTTCCCAAAACTCACTGAACCTTGAATTGTGTCCCCCAAGTTTATGTATTAGAATCTTAGCCCCCACTACAACTGGTAAGAGGGTGGGAAATCCTATTATGGTAATTGAAAGGCTAAGCCTTAAATAGGTGATTGGATTGTAGGACCGTGCCATAGTGAGTGGATTAAAAATGGTGGTCAAGGCCGTGGTTCTGAGGGCTTTAAAAGAAGAGGAGAGTCTGTTTCTCTTTGCTCTCTCTGCTTCCACCATCTTGCAATGTGAGATCCCTGGGTCACTGTCACCACCACCAGATAGACTTTGGACTTTCCAGCCTTAGAAACTGTAAGCAATAAATTTCATTTTTCTTTATAATCACCCAGTTCCACGTATTCTGTTATAAGCAACACAAAACGGACTAAAACAAACCATAAGGCTAACTATGAAATATTCTCTAAAAGAAATATAAAATGAAGTGAGAAGAGAAATGTAGGGATGACTTCCTCTTGGAGACATTCTGAAAAACTTCTAGGTGATGGCATTTGAACTGGGCTTTGAAGGACATGTGGAATTTCAATAGGAAAACGAAAGGTGAAGATAGAGAGGTGAAGAGAACAGTCATTCAAAAAGTATTTTTTGGAGTCTCTACTAAGTCCAAGGCATTGTTCTAGTTGCTGGGGAAGCAATACAGATCAAAACAAAAATCCCTATTATATTCAAGAACCAGACAATAAATAAGACAAATAATCAAAATATACAGATGCTCCCTGACTTGTGATGAGGTTATGTCCCAATAAATTATAAGCTGAAAATATCCTAGTTGAAAATGCACTTAATACCCTAACCTAGTGAACATAGCTTAGCCTACCTTAAATGTGTTCAGAACACTTACAATTAGCCTACAGTTGGGCAAAATCATCTAACGCAAAGCCTATTTTATAACAAAGTGCTGAGTATCTTGTACAATTTACTGAATACTGTACTGAAAGTGAAAAACAATGGTTGTATGGATACTCAAAGTACTGTTTCTGCTGAATGGGTATGAGTTTCACACCATCATAAAGTTGAAAAATCCTAACCACCAGAAGTTGGGGACTGTCTGAATTTAGATAATGATGAATTAAAAAAATAGAGCAAAAAAGAGAAATGGGGAAGCTATGTGTAAAATTTTAGACAGAGAGGCCAGAGAAGGCCTCCTTGAGAAGGTTACATTTGATTAAAGACCTGAAAGAAGGGTCTGAGTGCTCTTTGCAGAGATACTAGAGGAAAAACATTCTAATTAGAGGAAAGAATAAGTGCAAAGGCCTTGCTGTAGGAGCGTGCCTGACATGTTCTATGAGGGTGGAACCAGAAAGAAGTGAATTAAGTAGGAAAAGAGTAGGAAATGAAGTTGGAGAGAGGTAACAGAAGACCAGACCATCCGAAGCCTTGCAGATCATGAAAAAGATTTTGGCCTTTACTGAGTGACAGAAAGCCACTGGAGAATTTTTGGGTGACAGAAGGATGACAGGATCACTCTGGCTCCTATGCTAAACTCAGACAGACAATAATCCATGGAGAGAGATGAGGATGGTAGCAGTGAAGGTAATAAGAAGTAGATGAATTCTGGATGGATTTTAATGATAGTTAGGGCCCATAGAATTTGCTGATGGATCATATATATGAGCACAGTATGAGAGAAAGAAGAATCAAGGATATCTGGTAAGGTTTTTGGACTGAGCAATTGAAAAGATGGAGTTGCTACTAACAAGATGGGGTGAGGAGCTTATTTTTTGGACAGATTAGGTTATAAATACTTATCAGATATTCAAGTAGAGCTGCTAGATGTTGAGAAGACAGTAGGATCTATAAAAACAAGCTCAGGAAAAAGGTCTAGGTTGCATATACTACATTTTATTATTTTATGTGCTACCAAAAGAGAAAAAAAAATTGTTATTAAATTATTACATGTCATTGTACAAACACATCTCAATTTCAGAAATGCTAAGATCTGAAAGAAATATGGGCCTCAGAACTGATAAACCATAGTAAATTTGTGAGTCATATAAATGGTACTTAAAGCTATGAGACTAGATGAGATTATTTAGTAAATGGATATAAATAGAAAATATAAGAGATACAAGGATTAAACTCTGGAACACTCCAAAGGTTAGAAGCTGTGGAGATAAGGAGAAATCAGCAGATAATGCTGTAAAGAAGAGTCCAATAAGTTAAGGGAATTAGGACAGTGTGGTGGCCCAGAAGCCAAGAAAAAAGCGTTTCAAGGAAGAGAGAGTGAACAATAATGTTAATTGCTGCTGACAGGTCAAATACAATGAGAACTGTGAATTGACCTTTGGGATTAGCTACATGGAAGCCACTTGTGTCTTCGACAAAATAAGTTTGGATACAGTGGTGGAGATAAATTCCTGACTGAAATGAGTTCAAGAGAGTGCCATGAAAAGGAGAGAAATAAGTGTGGTAGGTAGATGGGAAATGGTGTAAAAACTGGATTAAGATGAGAGAAGTAACACCATGTTTGTAATTTAACATAAATACTCTAATAAAGAAGACAAACTAAAGATACAAGAAAGAGAATACTGGACATTTGACAAGAATATTGACAAGATGATATCTAGTGCATGAGGCAAGAGGGTGGCCTTAGCTAGGTGCATAGTTTATCCACTATTATACAAGGAGAACAGAATATATTGGCACAAGTATAGGTAAACAGATTTGATTAAGTAATTTTTGGAGTAGATCTATAAAAGTAGACTGTTAAAAATTAGGAGGGCTCTGAATGTCATAGTCAAGAGTTCCAAACCTTATTCTATTTTCAATGGAGTGTCACTAAGTTTATGAGTGTGGAAGATCAGAAATAAGACTTACTTTCTAGCAACAAGTAGACTAGATTTGAAGAATTAATAGGAGAGGAAACTGGAAGGTATTCAAGTCTCAGGGAAAGGGAATGAGGCTCTCACTAAAGAAGTAATAACAGGCAGGGGACAGAGAGATATTTGTGAAAAGAACAGATAAATGCCATTGTCTGAAACGGTAAGTAGAGCAAGTGAAAGGAAAAGATACGAGGCAAGACAAAACACTAAGGTTTTAAGCTCACATACTACAGAGAATGAGGTCATTAACACAGAGAAAACACAGGAAGAACAGCTGGTATCAAAGACGAGCTTGCATTGAAACAGGATATAATGGAGAATCTCAGCAAGCATTTGTGAAATGGATCTGAAGTGATGAAGAGACAGGAGGGATAGAAATATTTGGGAGTCTATTTCTATACAGAGGTAATTCCTGATGCTAAGAATTAATAACCATCGGGCCGAGCCCGTGGCGCACTCGGGAGAGTGCGGTGCTGGGAGCGCGGCGACGCTCCCGCTGCGGGTTCGGATCCTATATGGGAATGGCCGGTGCACTCACTGGCTGAGTGCAGGTCACGAAAAAGACAAAAAAAAAAAAAAAAAAGTGTTAAAAAAAAAAAGAATTAATAACCATCATCAACATTGAATGCAGAGAAAATAAAGTTCCAAGAGCACAATCTGCCTACTCCTTAGTGGGGAGGAGGGGAAAGAGTGGTACAAATGAGACAGAAGCAGCGCTCATGTCAGAAGAGAACCATGAGACTACAGAAAGATAAGGTGTCAGAAGAGTTTCTATGTCAAACAAGTGGCCAACAACATTATCAAAAGCTGAAGACAAATGAAGTAATTTATGAACCAAGAAGAAGCCTTTGGAATTAGAAACTGGGAAACTACTAGTGAATATTAAGAGAGTTACAGTTAAGTAGTAGGAATAAACACAGGCACAGTGATAGGATAAAACCTAAAATATCTTAGATGTAAGTAATAGGTGAAGGTTTAGATATATTTTTAGGTCAAGAAGGAGCAGGAAAAGATTGACAAAGTAAAGATATGCAAGAGGATATTTGATTGAATAAGACATCGTGGAGAAGGCAAAACTGGGATCAAGGTAGAAATAAGAAAAACAAGTTTTGGCAAAGAGTTGAGGATGGTAAAATACAGTATAATTTTGTGCTGTGAGAAAGAAGAAACATAAAGACCAGAGAGATCTATCTTCCTAGTAAAGTGAGCAACACAGTAAAAAGTTTATTCAACAAATATTAGTTTGTTTAATACTAATTAAAGTGAAGTGAATTAACCTGTGACACAGAGGGACAAGATTTGGGACAAAAACTTAAATTCTGTAGAAAATATCTGGGATAACCACTCTGGGAAATTACAGAGGAATACAACAAAAGATAATTTAAAAATCATCAAGTAGCACTAAAGTTACACATAAGATAGTCCATTAATTTCTCTTGAGTTTACCTGGGCTAGGGTCAATGTTTGCTAATAGCTCCAAATGGGGTCTTAATCGGTTCAAGTTTGCTGGGTCTCCAGTCCGCTGGAGAGCAATTGTTAGTTCCTGAACACTCTGTGCAAAAGAGGCCGGAGTCTGCAACTTAAAAAAGATAAATATTAACTTTCCCAAAGGGCGGATAATCCTTTTAAGATAAAGATTATTTACAACATCACAATTATTTTTGCAGTTTATTAAATTTAATTTTTATTTTCCCCCACATCCTACACTTTGGCCAGAATGGATTACCTGTTACCTGAACAAACTCTGTACTTCTCTGCATCCACAGCTTGGCACACTGTACTCACTGTTCCTCTAGTGTCACATTCTTCAAATATGAGACCTTTCTCAATTCCTCAATTTACAAGTACCCTTTCCACCCTATGATCTTACAATACTATGTTATAGTTTGGCTCTTGAGGATCCTCCCAAGTAACTGAAATTTGGAAATACAGTCTAGTGATAACTCTATACCATATCAGGAATAATGACACATATCAGTCAAACTGAGTTTGAGTTCAAATTGTTAAGAGCAACAATCATGACACTGAATATAAACATTACAGACTCAATCTGAAGTCCATCTGTTATGTGGACTAAATAATTTCAGAAGTCCACTCCAGCTGAAAAAAATCCTATTTTAGTTTGGGATTCTTGGAAGCTATCAGGTTGTGCATTTCTCCAAGGTTTAATGATACTTTCACATTAACTCACCTCAGCTGGCCATACATATGACCTTTAATTTTTTTTTTTTTAAAAGCTGATTTTGTGATAGCAACTAAGGATTCTTACTTGTAAACATTTAGCTCTTTGTGCAGTTTATTAATATAGATGGGAATTTTTCTCCCCCAAAAGGTCACTGTACAAAAGGTAATTATTTTAAAAAGCACACTTTTTAAAAAAAACATGGAAAATAAACCCAATTACCACTAGAATGCAGGCATACCTTTATTCATTTTTCTCATCTTTGCAATTTTTTTAATGTACTTATCAGCCATTTATATACTTATAGTTTTGGCTTCCTTTATTATTATAATAAAGGCATTCTTATATAATATAATGACAATATCCATGTATCTATCACCAAGACTTAATAAATAATAACACTCCACTACCATTTTTTTTTTAATGGTTATGTATCAGCTGAAGAGGATATCCCTCGTTATCTACCTGTAATTTCAATGGCCATGTAATGGTGTTCTGAGCAGATAAATCTTAACTTTCTCTAACCATTCCCTTGTTTTTTTCTTTGTAAATAATGCGGCATTAATACCCTTGAGCTCCTAAGTTTTCAAAGTTTGGATTCTTTCCTTAAAACAAATTCTTGGGAATAGTAAGTCTGGTCAAAAAACAGGAACACATTATGGGTTTTTATTCACTGACAAATTACTTCCCAAAAACGTGTAATGTACTTTGTAGGCCATCAGCAATGTATGAGAGTATATACACTTTTTTTTTTACTTAAACAGGCAATATTTGGTATGTTACTGTTTTAAATATATATTTCTTTAATTATTATCAGGGCTGAATTCTATCCCATCAATTATATACTGATGGGTTCTCTTTGGGAACTGTTAATTCATTTTTCTCTCCCTATTAATTTACTAGGATTAATGATTTTCTTATTATTTTTAATAAGTTCTCTATTTGCACTGTCCAATATGCTAGCCTTAGCAACATGTGGCTATTTAAATTTAAATTAATAAAACAAAAATTTCAGTTCATAGTTGCACAAGTCACATTTTAAGTGTTTAACAGCCACGTGTGGCTAGTGATCACTGTATTGGACAGTACAAACACAGAACATTTCTATTATCACAGAAAGTTCTATTGCTCCATATAATAATAAGATATCACATATACTTCAAAATTTGTTTTATCAGTTTGTTGTACAAAGGTCTCTGGATGTTACATTCAAAATACTGCTTATGATGTGAGAAAATTATCATAGGATATACAGATAGTTATATAGTTCAGTTCAAGACAAGAAGGTTAACCTCCTTGTAGAATCTTTATAAAAGCAAGCCAAGTTTCTCTCCAGGGATAGAAGGGTACTCCTTTAAGAGATCATTATTAAGATTTCAATAAGTTATAATCAGTCAGTTGCATAATTTCAGGTACAAGCTCCTGTCCAAATCTTGGAGTGCAGGTAAAATCGTGTCAAAGGTATCCAGGGAAGACTTATAGGACAGAGCAAACAACATACATTACACTGAAAATTATGCACCAAGCAGTTAAAAAACACATTTCCTAATACTCTTTTGACATGAATTTATTACTCAAAGAATTCTATCTTTGAGAATAGAAAAAAAAGTGGAAAAGAATAGTCTGGTAAAAGGTTTAATGTTTAAGAACATGATTCTAGAGTCAGAATAACTGACTTCAAATCCACTTCTGTCACTCATTACCATGTGATACTGGAAAACTGTACTTAACTTCCCTGTGTATAAAAGGGATAGTAGAGGGCAGCTGAGAGGAATAAATGCATTATTTAAAACCACCAGGCACATATTAAGCTCTTAGTAAGTGTTAGCTATTATTTTTAGGCTACTCTTACAGTTTGACCCTATTTCTCTACATTAGGGTGGTCTCTAGAGTTGGCAATCATCTCTGCAATTATAACTATTTAAGGCAAAATAGTAAAAATTAAATAATACTATTGAACATAACATATATTACATGGTGCTTTAAGAATTTTTTACAGCACTTTCATACATTTCATGTTGAATTACAACAAAAATAGAGTTTAGCTCTAGTTTTAAGAAAAACATGGGTCTTGGAGTCAGATACAAATACTGAAACCTGACCTAAAACTCACATCTATTCTAATGGTCTTTTCATCATAACAGATAAAGTAGAAACAAGTTTACTGAGAATTTGATCAAACTTAGAATGATAGTAACTTTATTATTATGGGAAATTATTCTGGCTGAGAATCATAAGAAACTTCAATGTACAGATCTTCCAGACCATCAAATAACTTCTATGGGAAGACAGTAAAGGCATTTAGATGGGACTGTAAATTAGGGCAGTCATTATGGAAAACAGTACGGAGGTTCCTCAGACAACTACAGTTAGAACTGCCATACAATCCAGCAATCCTGCTGCTGGGTATATACCCAAAAGAATGGAAATAATAATGTTGAAGGGATACCTGCACTCCTGTGTTTATTGCAGTTCTATTTACAATAGCTAAGAGTTGGAATCAACCTAAATGTCCATCTTCGGATGACTGGATAAGGAAAATGTGGCACATACACACAATGGAATATTACTCTGCCATAAAAAGGAATGAAATTCTGCCATTTGCAGCAACATAGATGAACTTAGAGAAAATTATGTTAAGTGAAATAAGCCAGGTACAGAAAGAGAAATAGAGCATGTCCTCACTCATAAGTGGGAGCCGAAAAACAACAACAAAAAAGAAAGATACAACATTCAATAATTCCTTGAACTCTCAAAAGGAGAGAGTGGAACTGAGGACACCAGAGGTGGGAAAGGGGGTGTGGGGTGGGTGGTTAGATAGAAATTGGTAAAGGCCACAAAAAATGTTTATATTGTATAATAATAAAATAGAAGTAAGTAAAGGCATTTAGAAAATGGGTTTAACGGGCCGAGCCCGTGGCGCACTGGGGAGAGTGCGGTGCTGGGAGCGTGGCGACGCTCCCGCCGCGGGTTCGGATCCTATATAGGAATGGCCGGTGCACTCACTGGCTGAGTGCCGGTCACGAAAAAGACAAAAAAAAAAAGAAAATGGGTTTAACTAACAATGATTAAAACTCAAAGAACAGTAAATGAACGGAGAGAGGCAATGACAAAATAGAAATGGGAGACAAACAAGTGGGAGAACACTGGATAAAGCATTACAGCACTAATCAAATCTTTATATGAACAAATTGGTATTACGATGTGACTAGTATGACATGACACTTGGCTACAGAGAATACAATTTACAAAAGTCTGACATACAGTATTCACTTTAATACAATTTTTTTGGCAGCTGGTCAGTATGGAATCCAAACACTTGACCTTGCTGTTATAAGGCTGTGCTCTAACAAACTGAGCTAACCAGCCAGTACTTAATATACATTTTAAAAATAAATGAATCACCAAATTGCAAATTACCAAAACTCCAAGATTAGTCTAAGAAATAAGGAACAAAAAATGCTTTACCTTATCAATAATGGACTGCATATGAGATTTGTGAGACTGATCTCCATAAAGCAAAGAAGACCATTGGTCTGGTGCAATTCGTAAGCCTGCTTCCATTGCAATCTGCACTATCTGGGAGTCATGTTCTCGTCTCAGAGCTTCATAGGTTCTAAATTCTTCTTTCAGTTGCATCAAAGAAGAGTCTTCATCACGTTTGGTGACCTAATAAAACACAAAGAATCTCATAATGAGGTAAAAAACCAAAATGAGTTTATACTTTATATCAACAAGTGTAGATAAAATAACTTTAATGTAACAAATTTATCAACAATAGCAAGATTTCTCCTTTTGCAGATGTCAAAATCTTCTAGATAGGTCTTACACAAAGAATGAATGTGTATTGGAATAAAATCCAAAGACTAGATGAGCTTAACATACACATGTAATTTAAAGTGTATGTGTGTATATGCATTTTTTAAAATAAGAAAATACTTATACAATTATTCCAAAAACAATGTATGTTAGGGCCGGCCCGTGGCTCACTCGGGAGAGTGCGGTGCTGATAACACCAAGGCCGTGGGTTCGGATCCTATATAGGGATGGCCGGTTTGCTCACTGGCTGAGCGTGGTGCTGACAAAAACAATGTATGTTTCTTCTCCATAAATGTGGATTATGGGGCTGGCCGGTTAGCTCAGTTGGTTAGAGTGTGGTGTTGTAACACTAAGGTCAAGTGTTCAGATCCCCTTACTGGCCAGCTGCAATAACAAAAAAGAAAGTGGAGTATGACTCTTGGGCTTGTGTGGCATTGAGCTAGCTGGTACTGATAACTGAAGAGCTTCAGATGCTGATGTGATTCTAAAGCTCATTAATTTGTACTTGGCTTAATTTTCCATGGAGTTTTGTATGATGGGCCGCCACCAGAAAGTATAAAGTCTGAGATGCTAGACCAGAATAATCATAACGATGATAATATCTTTTAGTAATAAGAACAGCTACCACTTATTGCACATTTAGTATGTGCCAGTCAGTGTGTTAAATTACCTCATTAAACCATTGTACAACTGTACTAACTCAACTGGTTTTCTTAACTTGTTGAGGTAGGTACTATTGTCCTCACCACAATAACTCACATTTTGAGTTAAGCTGGATTTAAGTTAAGGCTAAAGGCTTAACATATCAAAGTAAAAGAATTAATCCTAACCTAGGATCACCTATATCCTTACATATTTTAGAACATATTTTGCTTGCTAACCTTTTATTCCCATAAGGACTCATATTCTTCAAACAGAAAATTCCCATTTTTTCTTTCCCCTCCCACCAAGAAATTACAGAATATTGTAGTCAGGACTTCTAGGCCACACTGATATTAGATTTAAAGATGTGTTCCATTCTAATTACAAAAAAGAACGTCTAACTTACTTTTGTTAGGAAAGTCCACAGAAAGATCAAATAGATATAAATCAAGAGCTACAGACACACAAACTAAATATATTTTGTTACTATTCATAGGCAAGTCAAAAGACCGTGCATATGTATGAAAGCACCCCTTCAATTTATGCTAAAACTCATTAAAATGTAGAATATGCTTTCCAAATTATATACTGATTCTGAAGACTTGGCTCTCAACACTCTCTTTAACCAAAAACAATCAAGGATTTCCAAGAGATGCAATGTCTAAAGTGCTAGAACTATATTAACCTTCAGCTCAAAAAGGTTTTTTGAAAGATGAAATTATCCGTCAGCTCATTTTTCTAACGATAATATAGGAGATACTAAAAAGACACAGCCATAACAGAGCTATATAAATACATATTACTGCAAGGAAAAAAATCATGACCGAAGTAAAAAATAATTGGATTTTTCCACATTTCCAATTTTTAAAATTACTGTTAATGCTTTTAGTTAGAATTGAGAGAGTTTTACTTTGTGGGTATTCTCAGGTTTTTGAGCCATTTATTATTCTTCATAGTGGAAGGCTGGAATTTTTTCTTTCCTTTTTTTTAAAGCTTCCTTTATTACATCTGTCTGGTGCTGTTAATGCAGAACAAGTAACACTAGAAGCACACATTCTGAAATATATTCTGGATTACATTATAGAATCATGTTACTCTAACTACTACAATAAAAGTGATTTATTCAGAGACAATCTGGACAAGATGGAATAATTTTGGTTAGAGGTTTTGACAGCTTCAGCTTAGGAAAACAGAGGCCCATTTTTAGTACAAAATCTGACTCTAGAAAGAAACAAAATAAGGTTATAGCATTTATCTAAAGCTTTTTAAAAAAAATTTTAAATATTAAATCTACGTGTTCTGTTAATTTTGTGAACCATTTTCTCCTCAATGGATGAGAGAAGAGAATAAAGCAGAAAGGCTAATGTGTGCTTTTTTAGTTTATGAGCATCAGATGTGGGAATGTGGTGACCTCAGGAATGGATTTCCTTGTAGCTAGCATAAATAAATGAACAATTTTTTAAAGACATGTTTTTCCTGGTCCATAAGGTACTGTCTATGGGTTGGGCCAGAAGAAAGAAGCCTTGACTTTAAGAAGTCAGAATGATAAGATAGGATAAACAATAAATGATATACAGTGGGCACCAATGTTTGAGGAAGTGCTAATTCAATTTGGTATACAAGGGGATATGTCCAGCATTACCATATATGCTGAAACTGAAATGGCAATCAGAGCTCCAGTACTACATATGTGGAATTATACCAGGAGCAAATCTCCAAATAAAACTAATTCATGCTTCAATGACTCTCTCTTCAGACCAATTCTGGTGGGAAACTGACACGGCTTATTAGACTCTTCATATGCAAAAATCTGTAAGTCCTGGTTTAATCTACATTGTTCAAAATTCAACATATAAATTCAATACACAGGATTTAACTATAATAGAACACCACCTACTTTCACTAAAAGAGAAAAGAGAAATTAGTGAATTTTTTGGAAAAGACATAAGCAACTTGCTTAAACTCAAAGTTTTTACTACTTAAATTTGGGAAAAGCACGTTTCCTTTCAAGCTGGACTTTTTAATACAGGTTCATACCTTGAAGCAGGAGGCTCTATAAAGGAGCTGAACAACATGCCCAATGCTAGTTTTAGAGGCTTGAGGAAACCGTGGCTCCAACCTTTGCACCACAAAGAGAACCAGTACTTTTCTTGACAAAGCAGAACCATCTTCTAAGGCCAGCAGAACCAGCTTTAGAGCTTCCTCCTGCATTGCTAGGAAAAGTTGAACAAAACCAAAACTTGTCATGTGCAGAGATAAGAAAAAGCATTTATTAGAAGGGTAACATCTAATAATTTCTGCAGATATCACTCAATTAATGGACAACACAATAAAAGATACTCACAGCTTTTAAACCATTTTTGTGGGCAATTTTGTATTATATCCTATATATTTTATTAAGGAAGCAGGTAAGTGATTAGAACATTAAAAAAAAAAAAAAAAAAAAACCTTATACTGAAATAATAGAGCTGGCTGGTTAGCTCAGCCAGTAGAGCATGGTGCTGACAATATCAATGTCAAGGATTCAGATCTCTGTACTGGCCAGCTCCCCCCCCAAAAAAGAAAAATTTTTAAAGTTGGCATTTAAAAAAATTTAAAATTGGCATTAAGAAAAAATTTTAAAGTTCTCTGAAAAACTAACTTAAATGGAAGTACCCAAGCCATGACTATCAGGTGGAATATTACTTGATAGCAATAGAATATTGCAAAGAACTAGCCTTTGTACATCACTTATAGTTCCTATAGTTCCTATACCATACTTTTAGAATTACTAGTAGAATAAATACCAAACTTTAATTGTATACCTGGTCCAAGGAACTGGCAGCCCCTAGCCCTGACTGCTGCCCAAAGATTGGAAGAGAGTTGCTGAGGATTCTGATGCTGGAGAATGAGCTCTGTAACTGTTCGTTCACCCAAGGATCGAGCTGCCCTCATGGCACGAATCCTGCCTTCTTCTTCTACTAGTTGGCAGTGAACCAGAGTCACAAGCTTTCTCTGCATTGGGCGACTCAGAACACTCTGAGTAGTGCTATTCAGACCCACTCCTTCAAAAGAGAGTAAAAACGTTATTTCTAGGTTTACAGTGCAATTCTACAGTCCAAAAGCACTTCTTCTGATGGGTTGATTGACTTGTGGGTATGTAAATAGACTTGTGGATCTTGCCAGAATATTTAAAAGAAATGATAAATAAAACTACACAAGTGAAGCCTAGTTAGCATTTTAAAAGAACACAAATGTATACATTAGTTATCTAGTGTAAATTTAACATTCATTATGATATTAATTATACCATCATTGATTTTAATCATGGAGAAAGCAAGAAAAAAAGGCTGATTACATTAACAACTAGTTTAAGACTCCAGTCTTAGGGTTATAATAGTTCTGGCATATCATTTCACAGTGGTTTAATCTTACTTTCATTATTAAATAGCAAGCCCCTTCTGGGCAGTAATGGCAACTTCCATTTTTATTATATCCCCTATAGCACACCATATAAAACTAGACAGAAGGCAGAGTTGTCAAATGATGGAAAACCCTTCTGAGACACTAGTGTACTTACACTTCTGCAATCATTCAAATGCTGCCAACATCACATAAACTCTAAATCCATTACTTTATTTGATGTGATTTGTAATAATATTACCTAAAAAGAGTGGGGTTTGTTTACAATAAATGAATTTCATTAACATTCATTTATAGCTGACAGTTTTTATGGTAATAGAAATATCTGTAGGTTTGCATAGGTAAGTTCTGGTCAAGATGGCAGAATATATGGTCCCCAGTGTCATCCTCTTCCACAAATCAACCAATTTACAACTATAAAAATGTAATGACAGCCAAGCTGGGGCCGCTGGAGCTCAGGGAAAGAAGAGGAGAGACCTACAGAGTTCATGAAGGGGGAGAAGCCACAATGGGAGAAAGAAAAACTGCTCAGAGTATTTCGGGCCTCAGCCGCTTTAAGGCTGGAACTGCTGAGTACACGGAGCAGGAGCCGGCAGAAGCCGCAGCTGTGCCCTTTGGATGGAGTTGCATGGAGGCAGCAGGGCAGAAGGGGGCGTTGGTGGCCCCTAGGACAACAAGACCACTAAGAGGGTTCCCATGGACCCATGCAGGAGCAAGGAGCCAGAACAGCTGAAAAATGGGAGCCATTCAGAGGCCAGTGAGTCATCGCAAAGGACTGGACTGGCGCAGGGCCCGTCCCATGGGAAGTGTTTGGAGCACAGGCGCTAGGGAAGATGGGCCCACCAGGAGAATGCTGGGACACAGCAAGGACAGCTGATCCACCTCCCAGTCAGCACAGGACCATTCAGAGGAAACAGGTCAGGAATGCAGAATTACACTGGTTGCAGTTTGATGAAAAGATTCAGGCCCAGATCAGAGTTTCAACACAACCCGGGTGCACCCAGTCTCTGGAGAGCCAGAAATACCTATAAGGTCAATCATTAAACCCTGAATTAGACAAAAAGTCTTTCCTAGGGAAACAGCAGCAAAGCAGCAATTTACCTCAACAACACAGCTCAAGTACTGGTTCCCACAGGAAGATCCCCCATTTTAGAAGTAAGCATGGGACAAAAAAATTAGTTCTGACTCAGGCACACCACAAGCACCTTTGGGCCTGCCAGGGGACCTGAGGCATGGATCAGGGGACCTGAGGCATGAAGCCAGGGACCAGACACCCTGCCCACAACCACGTACACTGCCAGCGCCTTGGGGCCTGCCCAGGGGCCCAGGGACTGGACTCCCTGCCCAAAACCGGGCACACCACCAGCGCCAAGGAGCATGCCAAAAACATCACCTCCCTGTGAGTGGCCCACCAGTCACCACAGTAACCACAGCTGCCACGAAAGTGGCTAGGCCTCACAATTACCATGCAGGAGGTCCACCAGCCACTGTAGTGCAGTGACACAAGGAGTCACCAGCAGAGTCCAAAGAAAAGAATAGGATGTCTCTCTCCACAAAGCCCATTCCAGAGTGACAGAAGAAACATCTGCTCTATGATAATATTGGGGGACATGAACACACTTTTCAGCATTGGACAGATCATCTAGGCAACAAATCAACAGAGTAACCATTAATCTTTCAGAGGGAGAGAAGAAATCTAGGGTTATCAGTGGTGGGAGAGGGGAGGAAGAGGGGAATAGGGAGAGATTGGACAATAGAGAATAAGTACAATTTGTAACAATATACAAACTAGTAATATTGATTTGATCAACATATGTCCACACAGAATCCCCAAAATATGTATAATCAATTATGATTCAATAAAAAAATAAATACATACAAACATAGATAAATAAATAAATAAGAAGTATCTTTAATAGACATTGCATGAGATCTCAGGTGTTCAATCTAAACCAAAAAAAACCAAAAAAGGCATTGCTTAGTACAGATAATTGCATCAGATTTTACCTCTAGCACTGCTGAGTGGCTTCAGGTACAATGCTAATTCTTCTACACATTTCTTGGCTTCCTCATAATGCTTTGTATCTTCCACCCCACTACACAAAGTAATGGGCTGCTGTTCAGGGACCTAGACACCAAAAGAAAAGGTCTGTCTGAGTGTTCATTAATTATGCACTGATAACTCTTAACACTGGCAACATCAAAACTCCCACCAAATTTACTGAATTCTTTCAGAAGACTTTTCCTATATACACACACCTACTGCATTTTTTTGTTTGGTTTCTGTAACAGTCTTATGAGATAAAATTCACATACCATATAATTGACTGATTTAAAGCATACAATTCAATGTTTTTAGTGCAACCATCACCATAATGAATGTAAGAACATTTTCATCATCCCAAAAAGAAATCCCATATCCTTTTTAGTCATTCTTCATTTCCTCCCGAAACCCACCAGCCCTAGATAACATGAATCTACATTCTATAGATCTATGTATGCATTTGCCCATTTTGGACTTTTCACATAAATGAAACCACTGAATCATAAAATGAGGTCTGTTCTAACTCACTTCTTTTACTTAGTATAATGTTTTCAAGAGTCAGACAGGTTGTAGCATGTATCATCACTTTTTCATTGCTGAATAACATTCGATTGTGTGGATATATCAATCTTATTCATACAAACATCAGTTGATAGACATCTGGGTTGTTTCTATTTTGACTATAAAAATAATGCTAATATGAATATCCGTGTACAAGTTTTTGTGTGTAATTATCTTTTTGTTTCTCTTGGGTATATACAAAGGTACTTCAAAAAGTTCATGGAAAGATTCGTATTATCTTTTAATTCTATTTTTCCATGAACTTTCTGAAGTACCTTCCTATAC
This sequence comes from Cynocephalus volans, assembly GCF_027409185.1. Classification (NCBI taxonomy): domain Eukaryota; kingdom Metazoa; phylum Chordata; class Mammalia; order Dermoptera; family Cynocephalidae; genus Cynocephalus; species Cynocephalus volans. The sequence continues at coordinate 130,530,173 of NC_084467.1, forward strand.
CTAGTAATGGTAACTCTAACATGTTTAACTTTTTGGAAAACTACCAGACTGTTTTCCAAAACAGGAGTACCAGAAGTGTATAAAGACTCTGATTCCTTATTATCTTTTTTATTATAGCCATCCTAGTGGATGGAAAGTAGTATTTCATTGTTTTTTTTTTTTAAAGTTATCTTTAATTGACAAATAATAATTGTATACACGAGGGTACTTCAAAAAGTTGATGGAAAGATTCATACTATCTTTTAATTCTAGTTTTTCACAAACTTTTTGAAGTATCCTCATATTTACGGGGTATGTGATGTTGTGATATATATTTACAATGGGGAATGATTATATCAGGCTAATTAACAAACCACCTCACATACTTATTTTTTTGTGCTGAAAACATTTAAAATCTACTCCTTTAGCAATTTTGAAATATACAATGCATTACTACCTACTATAGTGACCATTCTGTGCAACAGAACACTAATAAAGCTTTTTCCTCCCATCTAACTAAAACTTTGTAACCTTTAATCAAAACCTTCCTTTTCCCCATCTACCCCTTTCCTCCTTCATTGTGGCTTTGATTTGTATTTCCATGATGGCTAATGATGTTCATCAATGTTTTATGTGTTTACTGGCCATTTGCATGTCTTCTTTGGAGGAATATCTACTCAGATCCTTTATCCATTTTGCTTAATAAACTTTGTTTTATAGAACAATTTTAGATTTATAGAAAAATGACAAAGATAATACAGAGAATTCCCATTACCCTGCACCCCGTTTCCCCTATTATGAACATCTTACACTAGAATGGCTTATTAAAATTAATGAGCCAATATCAATATATTCATTATTACTAACTAAAATCCATGTTATTCAGATATCCTTAGTTTTTACTTAATGTACTTTCTCAGTTTTGGGATTCCATTCAGAAGACCATATTACATTTACCCTTTTTGTCTTGTTAAGCTCCTTTTGGCTATAACAGTTTCTCAGGCTTTCCCTGTTTTTGACGACCTTGACAGTCTTGAAGAGTACTGGTCAGGAATGTTGCAGAATGCCCCTCAATTGGGATCTACCAATTTTCTCATGAGTAAACTGGCATTATGGATTTTTGGAAGTAAGGCCATAGAGGAAAAGTGCCATTTTCATCACTCATATCAAGGATATATACTACCAACATGACTTCTTATTGTTACAGATGTTAACCTTGATCATCTGGCTGAGGCAGTGTTTATCAGGTTTCTCCACTATGAAGTTACACAACTTCCCACTTTCCATATTGTACTTTTTGGAAGAAGTCACACTTATATACAACCTCCTTGAGGGAAGAGTATCTATACAATTTATTTTGAATTCAGCATGGGAGATTGGTTTCTTTCCTCCATTTATTTATCCAATCATTTAATTTTATCTGTACAGACTCACAGACATTTATTTTATACTTTGGGTTACAATCTAATAGAATTCTATTTATTTTACTGTTCAAACTGTTTCAGCTTTGGCCATTGAGAACACTTTCAATTGGCTCCTGTGTGCCTTAGACATAACCCCCATCACTGTGTGTGTCTATGTGTTAAGCACGTGTTTACTTTTTAGCACTACAAAATACTCCAGGCTCATTTTGTGTACTTCCTGTCCCAGTCCTAGAACCAGCCATTTCAACAAGGAATTTTGGTTCCTTTTAACAGAGAATGATATTAGAAACCAAGGTCTGAATGCTAGGTATGCACATTGTTATTAAGGTGTTGTTCCTCGATAAATGCTGGCGAGGCTGCGGAGAAAAAGGAACTCTCATACATTGTTGGTGGGACTGCAAAATGGTGCAGCCTCTATGGAAAAGGGTATGGAGGTTCCTTAAACAATTGCAAATAGATCTACCATACGACCCAGCCATCCCACTGTTGGGAATATACCCAGAGGAATGGAAATCATCAAGTCGAAGGTATACCTGTTCCCCAATGTTCATCGCAGCACTCTTTACAATAGCCAAGAGTTGGAACCAGCCCAAATGCCCATCATCAGATGAGTGGATACGGAAAATGTGGTACATCTACACAATGGAATACTACTCAGCTATAAAAACGAATGAAATACTGCCATTTGCAACAACATGGATGGACCTTGAGAGAATTATATTAAGTGAAACAAGTCAGGCACAGAAAGAGAAATACCACATGTTCTCACTTATTGGAGGGAGCTAAAAATTAATATATAAATTCACACACACACATACACACACACACACACAAACCGGGGGGGGGGGGGAAGAAGATATAACAACCACAATTATTTGAAGTTGATACAACAAGCAAACAGAAAGGACATTGTTGGGGGGGAGGGGGGGAGGGAGAAGGGAGGGAGGTTTTGGTGATGGGGAGCAATAATCAGCTACAATGTATATCGACAAAATAAAATTTAAAAAAAAAAAAAAAAGGTGTTGTTCCTTGTAGGCCCTCCTAGCTGATAGAGTAAGGAAATATATGTATATAATAACCTGGGTATATACACATATCTATAAATATTTCTATATGTGTATATGTGTGTATGACTGTATCTGTGTTGAGCTAAGCATGAGTTCATATTGATGCCTCCAACTCTCATCTATTACCACATGGATCATTCTAGACTCTTGTTTATCTGTAAACTTCAAGAGTAAGAAAACTGGCTCCCACCATCCACCATCCATTTACTTTACTTGTTCAATTCAAGTAGATATGTATAGCAGTATCAGAACTAACTCACAACACTATATTGACTAAAGCACACTGCTTATGTACAATATCTTCTGCCTTTAACCTTACGGAATCCCAATTACTTTGACCTAAGTAAGTATCTAAAGTTACTTAGGTCTGTACCTTTCTCCCCCACCCTTCTCAGTGAAGTTGCTTCACACGTTTTAGATTGTTTTCCATAATCTTTGTAAAGTTCTACTGGATTTTGGCAAATGCAGAGTGTCTTATATCCATAATTACAAAATCATAAAGAATAGTTTCACTGCCCTAAGAAATACCTTGTGCTTCACCAATTTAATCCTCCCCCCTCCCAGACCTCTGGCAACCACTGGTATTTTGACTGCTGCTATAGTCTTGCCTTTTACAGAATATCATATAACTGGAATCATACAATATACAGCCTTTTCAGACTGGCATCTTCACTTAGCATTATGCAGTTGAGATCTATCCATGTCTTTTTGTGTCCTGATAGCTATTTCTTTCATCTTATACAATATGACATCATATGGATATACCACTGTTTATTCATTCACCTACTGAAAGGCACCCTGATTGTTTCCATTTTTTGGCAATCACTAATAAAGTTGCTATAGGGGCTGGCCGGTTAGAGCATGGTGTTATAACACCAAGGTCAAGGGTTCAGATTCCTGTACTGGCCAGCCACAAAGCAAAACAAAATATAAATAAAGTTGCTATAAAAAGTTGTCTGAGGGTTTTTGTGTAGACACACGTTTTAAAAACAGTTGGGTAAACACCTACATTAAGCTTAGTGAGAAACTGCTAAATTGTTTTCAAAGTGGCTGTACCATATCTTATTCCCAACAGTGAAAAATGAGAATTTTTGTGGCTCCACATCCTCACCAGGATTTGGTGCTGTCAATACTTTAGATTTTAGCCATTCTAATTGGTGCATAGTGGTATCTCACTGCTCCTTTAACTTGTAATTTCTCAATGACAAACTGCTGAGCAACTTTTCATTTGCTCATTTGCCATTTGTACATTTCCTCTGATGGGGTGTCTGCCAGATCTTTGCCCATTTTTAACTGGGTTATTTGTCTTTATGAGTTGTAAGATTTTAAAAATATATTCCAGATACAAGATTTTAGAATTATTTTCTTCCAATCTGTGGGTTGTTCTTTCACTTTCCTGATGGTATCTTTTGAAACAGTTTTTAATTGCGATGAAGTTCAATATATCTTTTTCTTTTGTTCCTTGTGCTTTTGGTCTCGTCTAAAAAACCACTGCCTACTCGAAGGTCATGAAGGCTTATGTCTATATTTTCTTCTAAGAGATTTGTAGTTTTAGCTCTTACATTTACCCTTTGATCCACTTTAAGTTAATCTGAGTAAATTTTTATTTAGGTCCTCTTAAATCTCTTTCGACAATGACGTGCCGTCTTCAAAGTATAGTTTTACACTTCTTTTGTTAAATATATTCCTGATATTATTCTTTTTGATGTTCTTGTAGCTAGACTTAATTCCTGTTTTCAGATAGTCTGTTGATAGTGTATAGAAATACAACTTATAATTTATATATTGATTTTATATGCTGCAACCTTGCCTAACTTGTTTATTGTTTCTAATAGCTTTCCTTTGTAGATTCCTTAAGATTTTCTCTATACAAGATCATGTAATCTCTTAATAGAGATGGTTTTACTTCTTCCCATCTTATCTGGATGTCTTTGATTTAATTTCTTGCTTAACTTCTCTGGCTAGAACCTCCTACACAATGTTGAATAGAAATGGTGAGAGCAGAGATCCTTGTCTTGTTCCTGATCTTTGAGGGAGGAAAAGCATCTGGTCTTTCGCCATTAAGTACGATGTTAACTGTGGTTTTTCATAAATGTCCTTTATCAGTTGAAGAACTTTCCTTCTATTCCTTCTAGTTTCTTAAGTATTTTTATCATGAAAGGCTCTTGGACTCTCCCAAATGCCTTTTTTATGTCTATTGAGATGATCGTGCACACATATTTTTAAAAATTCTTTTGATACAGTGTATTACACTAATTGATTTTTAGGTGTTAAAGCAACATTGCATTCCTGGGAAAAATCTCACTTGGTGGGTGATAGTATTTTTTTTTTAATTTTTTAATTTTTTATTGTAATAAATATATTTAACACAAAATTTATCATTTTAACCTTTTTTAGGTGTACAATACATCACAATGTTGTGTAACCATCACCACTATTTCCAGTACTTTTTCTCATCCCAAACAACAATTAAGCAGTAACTCCTCATACCCCTCTCTCCTCAGCCTCTGATAACCTCTATTCTACTTTTTGTATGAATTTGCCTATTCTAGATACCTCATATAAGTGGAAATATACAATACTTGTCTGGATTATATCACTTAACATAATGTTTTCAACATTCATCCATGTTGTAACATGTATGAAAATTCTATTCTCTTTTATGGCTGAATAATATTTCATTATATGTTATAGCACATTTTGTTTATCTATTCATCAGTTGGTAGACACTGACTTGGGTTATTCCCACTTTTGGCCATTGTAAAATGGTGTTATAAATATGGGTGTACAAATATCACTTCAAGACTCTGCTTTCAGTTTTCAGTACATACTCAAAAGTGGAACTGCTGGACATATGGCAATTCTATTTTCAATTTTTTAAGGAACTGCCATACCACTTTCCATAGTGGATATACCATTTTACATTCCCACCAACTGTGCACAAGAGTTCCAATTTCTTCACATCCTCACCAGCTCTTGTTATTTTTCTTTTTCTTTCTTTCTTTCTTTTTTTTTTTTTTTTGTCTTTTTCGTGACCGGCACTCAGCCAGTGAGCTTTCTCAGCCAGTGAGCGCACCGGCCATTCCTATATAGGATCCAAACCCGCGGCGGGAGCGTCGCTGCGTTCCCAGTGCTGCACTCTCCCGAGTGCGCCACGGGCTAGGCCCAGCACTTGTTATTTTTCTATTTTTGATAGCAGCCATCCTAGAGGGTGTGAGGTAGTTTTTCACTATGGTTTTGATTTGCATTTCCCTAATGATTAATGATATAAGCACCTTTTCATGTGCTTGTTGGCTATTTGTACAAGGGTATTTCAAAAAGTTTGTAGAAAAACAGAATTAAAAGATAATATGAATCATTTTGTGAACTTTTTGAAGACCCCTCATATCTTCTTTGGAAAAATGTCTATTCAAGTCCTTTGCCCATTTTTTAATGGGTTGCTTGTTTTTGTTATTGTTGAGTTACAGGAGTTCTTTATATTTTCTGAATATTAATCTCTTATCAGATATATGATTTACAATTATATTCTCTCATTCTGTGGGTTATTTTCCCAGTATCTTGATAGTTTTTTGATGCAAAAAAGTTTTTATTTTTGACCAATTCCAATTTGTCTATGTTTTTCTTTTATTGCCTGTGCTTTTTACATCACACTTAAGAAATCATTGCCTAATCCAAAGTCATGAACATTTCCCCCCATATTTTCTTCTAAAAGTTTAATAGTTTTAACTACCAAATTTAGGTCCTTTATCCACTTTGAGTTCATTTTTACATATGGTACAAGATAAGGTTCCAATTTCATTCTTTTGCATGTGTATATCCAGTTTTACTAGCACCATTTATTGAAAAGACTGACCTTTCCACATTGAATGGCCTTGACAACCTTGCCAAAAATCATTTTACTTATGTGCAGGTTTACTTCTGGGCTCTGTATACTATTCCACTGATCTATATGTCTGTCTTTATGCCAGTACCACAATATCTTGATTACTATAGCTTTGCAGTTTTAAAATCACAAAGTGTGAGTGCTCCAACTATGTTTTTTTTTTTTTTTTCAAGATTATTTTGGCTATTTGGGGTCCTTTGTGATTCTATATGAATTTTAAGATGGGTTTTTCTATTCCTTCAAGAAATACCACTGGGGTTTTGACAGGGCTTACGCTGAATCTGTGCGTTGTTTTGGATAATACTGCCATCTTCATAATATTAAGTCTGCCAATTCATGATGGCACATGATGTCTTTCCATTTATTTATGTCTGCTTTAATTCATTCTAGCAATGTTTTGTAGTTTTCAATGCAGACATCTTTCACCACCTTAATTAAATTTATTCCCAAATATTTTGTTCTTTTTGATGCTATGTAATTGAAAATGTTTTCTTAATTTTCTTTTCAGATTGTTCATTGTCAATGTATAGATATGTGACTGATTTTTACATGATAATTTTGTATCCTGCAACTTTGCTGAATTTATTTGCTAGCTCTAATAGTTTTTTAATGGAATCTTTAGGGTTAAAATAGTGGCTATTAAATATCAAAAAGCCCTATCCTCAAATTTCATATTTTGAAATTTGTTTCAGTTAAGATAATGCAATAGAAAAAGATTTAGTTCAGGCCGGCCCGTGGCTCACTCGGTAGAGTGCGGTGCTGATAACACCAAGGCCACGAGTTCGGATCCTATATAGGGATGGCCGGTTTGCTCACTGGCTGAGCGTGGTGCTGACAACACCAAGCCAAGGGTTGAGATCCCCTTACCGGTCATCTTTTTAAAAAAAAAAAAAAAAAAAAAAAGATTTAGTTCATCCTCAGGCAACTTTACAAAAAAAGTAAGCCTTCATTGTTATCAAAATAATTATATTTCTAAAATCCTTATCCCCAAGGAGTCTATTTTTAAAATATTTCCAAACTGTCATATTGGAATTTTCAAAATAAAGAGAAAATAATTATGAAATGAAAAATTAAGTTTGGGAAGAAAATAAAAATAATCAATTGTACTTTCCTTTTTGACAAATATTTTATAGTGTTGTTGGTGACATCAAGACAGGCTTGTCTTCTGGTCAAGATGACAGAATAGACAGTCCCCAGTGTCACTCTCTCCCACAAATCAACCAACTTACAACTATAAAAAAGCAATAACAGCCAAGTGGGGGCTACTAGAGCTTGGAGGAAGAGGAGGAGTGACCTATGGAATGTATGAAGGTGGAAAAAGCCACAATGAGAGAAAGAAAAAAACCACTCTGTTTCAAACCCTGGCTGCTTCCAGGCTGCAGCTGCTGAGCGCATGGAGCAGCAGCTGGCAGAAGCCACAGCTGTGCCCTTGGAATGAAGTTACTTAAAGGCAGCAGGGGAGACGAGGGCCTTCGTGGCCCCCAGGCTAGCAAGACCGCTAATAGGGTTCCCGTGGACCCACATAGGAGCGAGGAGCCACTCAGAGGCCAGTGAGTCATTGCAAGGGACCGGCGCATGGCCTGTCCGTGTAAAGTGTTTGGAGCACAGGCGGTGGGGGAGATGGGCCCACCAGGAGAACACTGGGGCACAGAAAGGACAGCTGAACTGCACCCCAGTCAGCATAGGACCACTCAGAGGAGACTGGTCAGGAACACAGAATTGCATGGGGTGCAGTTTGGTGAAAAGACTCAGGCCCAGACCGGAGTTTCTGTACAACCCAGGTGCACCAGATTTCACTAGATGCAGAAGTACCTATAAAGTCAACCATTAAAACCTGAGCTGTACAAAAAGCCTTCCCTAGGGAATCATCAGCAAAGCAGCAATTTAGCCAAACCACACAGCTCAAGTACTGATCCCCACAGGAAGTTCCCCAATTTTAGATGTAAGCAAAGGACAAATTAGTTCCAGCACAGTGTTTAATTGGTGGGAACACCAAATAAAATAATCCAATACAGAACTGAAAGAAAAAACAAAGTACCTGCAACCAGGGACAAAGTTTGATATTAACTAGTAAAGGTCTCATTTCACCAAAGAACACCTATAATACCTAGAAGGACTGGAAGTCCCCTGGGCTACCAAGCCAGAAAGTGGGGAGGGCCAGGGTCCTCAGCAATGCCCCCCAACACCTGTAACCAGTCCTGAGGATGGGAGATGAGGGCCTCAGCCACACACCCCCAACACATGCAGCCAGCCTCGTGACGACCACTGAGCTGCCGCAGGAAGCACCCCAGGCTCACCCAGGCTGGGTTGGTGGAGGACCTCAGGCCTCAGCTATGCTCTCCCAATATGTGCAAAGCCCAGCGATGACCACCAAGCTGCAGCAAGAAGGGCCCCGAATTCCCGAGCTGGGGTGGTAGGGGGCGAGGGCTTTTGCCACACACCCCTGACATCTGCACCCAGCCCAGCAATGACCAAGCCACCAATGGTATCTCCCAGGTCTCCCCTGTGGGAATGACGGGGGTGCCATGGGCCTCAATCCTCCACCTCCTACTTCCTCCTCCTTCCATCACATTTCCTTCCCCTTTCCCCTCTCCCCTATCCCCCTCTCCCAACTGCTCTGCAACATCCTAAAATGTAAAAAAATAATATTAATAAAATTACATTTTCTTTTTTTAAAAAAAAGCTGAAAATTAAGTCTTTCTTTTGAATAAGCTATTCTAGAACAGTTCTCTTTATCTCCAACATATGTAATATTCACCTTCCTTATATTTTAGCAATTTACAGGAAGACTAATTTTGAAAATATTAGTGAGGCCACACCCAAAGTTCCAATGTATATATTCAGAAAATGATTTCTGAGGCTGGCCAGATAGCTCAGTTGGTTAGAGTGTAGCCTTATAACACCAAGGTCACAGGTTCAGATTCCTACACTGGCCAGCCACCAATAAAAAAAAGAAAGAAAGAAAATGATTTATGGTATATATATGGGACTTCAGACTCATGCTATGCATATTGATGGTGATTATGTAAATGAATTATATCTAGTGCTCAAAAACCTGCTTCCCTTGGCTTTATAAAATCTGAGGACACTGATCTCTAACTTGAGAATACTGACATAAAACTTTCAAAGCATTACCTTCAGAATTACCAGACTAATTTTCATATTTAGGTACTTAAGGATATCTGCTCCTACTCTAAATAATGGATCCCAAAAATTATACTCTGCATAGTTTTTGTCACCATTCTAATCTTTCATTTCAGTTAGTGTCTACTAGGTAAAGTTGCCTGAAGCAGCTCTAACTTTGCTATTTAGTAAAGTGTAATGGTTTTATGAATAATATTTTCCTCAGTGTTAAGAGGTTCTTATAATTTACCTCTTAGGTTTCTCTAGTGATCTGAATAGCTAGGACTGTTGAAAATCTGACCACAAGATTAAATGGATGTTACTGTACCATAACTGAGAAACACTGGCCTACTATAATAAATTTAACATTCTGAAATAAAGGACTTCCACAGTACCAAACAGAATTATACCTATTTAAATAGAAGACAATGTTACCCAATTTTAATTCAACAGGTTTCTCAGGAGAAATACACACACACACACGTATTAAGTCACCCATCTTACACACACACACACACACACACACACACACACACACGTATTAAGTCACCCATCTTACCTGAGCACCCACTAGCTGCAGCAATGCTGAGTTCACAGGGAGAAGCTCAATGTCTGTATTGATAGTGGTCTGGTCAAATGGGCAAGCCTTGCGGTGGAGTTTATTCAGGCACATCTTGCAGACAGTATGGCCACAGCCCAAACTGATGGGCTTTCGAATCGTTTCGTCAAAAGTCTGAGTGCAAATTGGGCAGGAGAGGAAATCCGTCCATTGTGGAGCTTGTACAGGCATCGCTTCTGGAGTTACAATTCACTAACACACACACGCAAAAATCTAAAGCAAAGATTCCACTGGAATCAAAATCTTTGAAAAAAGTTTATCTTTTTTTTTTTTAAATATCTTCTGTAGATACAGTCAGCACATAGTGTGAAATATAACCTGTAAAACAAAGAAAAAGGAAAAAATTGAGAGCGTATCCCTTTTCAATTAAACTACTATAAAGGAACCACAAGTCCAGTTCATCCTACAATTTTTTATATCACATTTATATAACAGTAATCCATCTTTTCACACTTTTACAGAATTAGAGCCATAATAAAACATCTAGTCTCATTCACTCATTTTAGAGATGGGGAGTAGTCTGCAGAAAAATGAAATAAGTTGTCTCGGGTAACACTTGAAGCTAGTAATAAAGTTAGATCAAGGACCTAAGTCTCTCAAGTATACCAAAGTCTCTTATATTTTTATGTATATATGTATATATATTTTAAAATTAACCTTTATTTCCCCCCCCTTTTTTTTGTGGCCAGCCAGTATGGAGATCTGAACCCTTGACCTTTATGTCATCAGCACCAATCTCTAGTAAGTGAGCTAATCAGCCAGCCCAAAATTAACCTTTTTAAGTGAGCTACTAATATTGTTTCTTGATCTAGGTATCAGTTACATGGGTCTGTTTAATTACAACAATTTATCAATTTCTTCATTTATATGCACTTTTATGTATGTAACACATCAATAAAGAGGTTTTTTATTTTTTAACTTTTATTGTTGGCAACTGGCCAATACAGAGATCTAAACCCTTGACCTTGGTGTTATCAACACCACACTCTAACCAACTGAGCTTAACCAGCCGGCCAGCCCACCATTCTTTTTTTTTTTTTAATTGGCCTAAAATAAAAACTAGCTTGGGGGTAAATGAGATAAAAAGAGACTGTGGGTATTTTTTAAGATTTATTTTTAAGTGTTAGGTATTTTTAAGAGTTTTGTATACTGGTAGATATCTCTTTTAAGCTCCTCGTATGGCCTATACTTGTTTGCGATAGTGTGTTGTTAGAATAACATAGTTAAAATATTTACTTCAAAAAATTTTCTTAATTCCCAAATTTAAGAATGATAGACAATTACAATTAATTAGAACCCACATATAATTAAATTTTACTGTCTACACTCCCTTTTTGGTGGGAGATAAAAGCCAAATTGCAAAACTCATCACCTGTGTCTATCAGAAGTTTTCTTTATAAAACCCAACTTGAAACTTAAAGCACGTATTTTAAATGATATCTACTACACATACTCTGTGGTTTTTAAAAATGAGAATTGGTGCCCAGAATAATGGAATGACACAGTATTACAAATTATTAAAGATTTGATGATGCTCAGTATGTTTACAAAGATGAAAAGAATCATGTTTAAGCTGTAATTAAATAGGAAAATAAATTACCTATACATGTTATTCTTCAAGCATTAAATTTAATTCATGTTTTATTGAAATAACTCAACCTTGAATGCAAGGCCATTACTGATGAGAAAACGGTTTCCATGAGATATGTTTAAAAGTTTATCCATTCATTTAATAAATATTTACAAGCACTATTATATGCCAGACTCTGTTTAAACTGTTGGGGTAACAGTGAAACAGCATAGTCAAAGATTCTGCCTTTGTATAGTTAAAACAGTCTATTAAACTTCAACTTAGTTTGGGTTTGGGGGAAGTGTGCTACCAGATAATGAAAATGAACACTGAAATGAAAATGGAAAATGAATACAATTTTAATGGCTTAGCAGATAGTTCCCAAATTAATATCATGTTCAGGATCTAAAACTAAAGTTATCTCCATATATGTTCAAATGGCTCTTGCAATAACAAAAAAAGAGCAAATTAAGAAATTGCTCACATTTTGATTTCTACAAAGAGATTATGAGTAGCTATAAGTAGGTTTATATTAAATTATTACTACTTAATATATTAAGACTGTCACCTGGATGCCAAAAAAGAAAACACAGTATCTAATTACTCTATTCAATTGTATAGTCAAATAAACACAATTGTGCATGGAGTTGAAGCATGCTCCAAAATAACAAACTAAAAAGGTCAGTGTTTAGTTTAGAAGACATAATATTCAGAATGAGAGCTGGATATTAGTAAGAAAACGGTTGAAGCTGATTAAGTTGGTAAAGTATCAGCCATATGAACTTTTCTATAGATTAGCCATGGCAGTCTGTATCAATGCCTTTGAGGATTATGATCCCGTGCTAATCTCTGCAAAGTAGTTAATGGTTCCTTCTTTATGACTACTATAGCCTCGTAAAGAATTTAGAATTTGTTAATTAATCATGAAGATAAAACACAGTGCTTTATTCCATTAAATAATATACAAACCTGGAAGATCACAAAATACAAATATTTTATTGCACATCATTATAATTTTTACTATTTATATGGCTATGTGCCATGTACTGTGCTAAATGCCTCACACAGAGCAAACCTATAAAAGTTAGGTACTACTGTTAGCCCATTTTACAGATAATTAAAACAAAGGCTTGGAGAGGCTGAGTAAGCTAAAAAGAGACAGAGCTGAGATACTAAGTCAGATATTCTAAAACCTATGCACTTTCCACTGTACCAATTTAACACCAAGTAAACCAAAGAGAAGTAAAATTGTTTCACTCAGTCATGCAGTTTGCTAATGGCAGAACTGGGATTAGAAACCATGTTTCCTGACTCCTAGGTTTAGTGTGCCTTACACCCCAACTAGATTATCTTGCATACAAACTCACTACTGAACCTCTGAAACATTTCGAAAATACCCTTGTCATATTAAAACTGTAATTAACAATATTTGGCCTAGATCAAGGCATCAACTAACCTTGGAAATAATAAGTAAAACTGTTTATAAATACATTCTCATTCTTATAGGAAGAGATCCATGACTTTTTATCAGATTCTGAAAACTTTGTTTGGTGAGGATGGGAGGAGAGAGATAAGAATCAGTGACCCAGACATACATAAGATATCTGTTGAAAACACAAGAGTATTTTTAATAAAAAGCAGAAACAACAATTTATACAAACATGTATTTTCTTTATATTACACTACAATCTCAACAGACTTTTTTTTTTTTTTTTGTAGCTGGCATGGGGATCTGAACCCTTGACATGTTGGTGTTCTAACCAACTGAGCTAACTGTCCAGCCTCAGACTAACTCTTATATTCATGTGAGTCAAAAAAATTTTTAAATGACTACAGTGGAATATTTCCCTCCTGTCCTATCTCCCATCTCCCTGGTTCTTATTATCACTCCACTTGCACAGATAAACCACTGTGACTACTTTACTTTTAGTTTCTTTATATATATTAACACATATAGGTTAATATACAAATACTATTAATTGAAAAGAATTTTAAATATTGTTATTCTCATTTCTTCTGCCTCTTTCTTCATCAAACCAGTTTCTCTTAGAAATTATAGCTAGAAACCTCACTCCTTTCATAGTAAAAATTAAACATTTAGTTATATGACAAAAAATGTTTTATTAGTATTTACTAGTGCCAGGTACTAGAGATAAAAACTGGTGAACAAGCTAAGTCATTCCAGGTCTACATGGTGCTTACATTGTTTCCTTTACTAGATAAGTAAACAATAATCACACAACTAAATACATGATTGCAAGTTATGGTAAGTGATATAAAGGTAAAGTACAGGAAAGATATAAGCATATATAACACAGGAAACCTAACCAAAATGGGGTAGAGGCATGTAGGGTGTTGCTTCTCTGAGGTAGTGATATTTATGGTAATATCTGAAAGACGATTGCTGAATAAAAGTTATGGGACGGATAATGCATAATGTCTGTGTAGATTCTAGGTAAAAGAAAAGCAAAACACAGGTTCTGAGACTAGATAAAATACAGCACAACTGGGGAGCTAGAAAAAAACGTGAGACAACAGAGAAGCCAAAACCAAACCAAAACAACAAACAGAGCAGACAGCAAGAGAGAAAGGTATGAGAATAAAGAATCAGCAAGTTCCAGTCTACAACATTGGTAAAAATTTTTATTTTATTTTATTTTATTTTATTTTTTCAAAAGATGACCGGTGAGGGGATCTCAACCCTTGACTTGGTGGTGTCAGCACCACATTCTCCCAAGTGAACCAACAGGCCATCCCTACACAGGGATCCGAACCCGTGGCCCTGGTGCCATCAGCACCACACTATCCCAAGTGAGCCATGGGCTGGCCCTGGTAAAAAATTTTAAAGAATCAGCAAGTTTCAGTCTACAACACTGTTAAAAAATTTTTTTAAATAAAACATTAAAAAAAAAAAGAATCAGCAAGAATTGATAACATTGGACCTTCTACCTCATAGCATAGTATTATGTCATTATGTGAAGAGTAGTGTGAAAAGCCACTGAAAGGGTAAGGGATAACCCACTTCATTGTTTTGAATATTCCATAATCTATGATGTTACTCTCACCAGTTGTAGTCCACTAAGATCTCCTTCAAGGTCCAACTCGAAAGAGCAATCTAACAACTCTATTTGACTTCTCTCTTTTACTCTTAGGCACTAAAGCACCTTTATGCTGTTACACCATTACACCATCATGCCTACTTTAAGAAAACCTGGTTATGCACCGGCCCGTGGCTCACTTGGGAGAGTGTGGTGCTGATAACACCAAGGCCACAGGTTTGGATCCCTATATAGGGATGGCCGGTTCCTCACTTGGGAGAGCATGGTGCTGACAACACCAAGTCAAGGGTTAAGATCTCCTTACCGGTCATCTTTATAAAAAGAAAGAAAACCTGGTTATGTATAAATTCTAACACAGGCAACAGATTAATTATAATGATTGCTCATATTACAGAAATATAATCTACTTTACCAAAGTATTTATTCTTTTAAAAGAAAGATTAAAAATCTTTGTAATTGAAAAAATTGTCCAACAATAGAGGAATGGCTAAACAGACAGGTACAGCCATACTATAAAAATGTATGAAACAATTAAGAAAAGATACATGCATATAGAAATGGAAAGAGATTCGAGATACATTCAGTAAAAACAAAACTTGTAGACCAATACATATGACATCATTTGTGTTGGAAAACTAAACAAACCCTACATATTAGTCTCAGTATTAATGTATATAAATGGATGGAAGAAAAAAGTCTGGAAAGACACCCAACAAACTTAACAGCAATTTATACAGTTGGGCAGCTTACAAAATGTATATAAACATGAATTACCTATACAAGTGCAAATAAATTGAAAAAATGAGAAAAGAGAAGAAACAGTATACTTAGCATACAATTTAGTATGATTTCTAGGAGAAATTACTCTAAAACTATTCAAAATACTTTTCCTTATTAAATTGACCTTCTTTCACTCATTTGAATAAGCAAGTCACCAAAAGCTATTGGTTCTTTTCAAAACTAATTTAAAAACCTTTTCATAACTTCTCTGTAATATTCTCTTTCAAAGAACTAGCATCCCAGGGGCCGGCCCGTGGCTCACTTGGGAGAGTGTGGTGCTGATAACACCAAGGCCACAGGTTTGGATCCTATATAGGGATGGCCAGTTAGGTCACTGGCTGAGCGTGGTGCTGACAACACCAGGTCAAGAGTTAAGATCCCCTTACCGGTCATCTTTAAAAAAAAAAAAAAAAAGAACTAGCATCACTTTATTTTATATACCATTTCCACTTATTAACTTAGTAAAATGAGGTATAGAGATGCTAAACTCCTAAATTTTCTAGTAAAACAGTTCTTAGAGACAACTGTAACAAACTTGATCGAATAAACATACAAAATCAACAATCAGTTCTTCATTACAAATAAAAGAATCTTTTGACCATAAAGACAAGTTTGAGAGACAAGGGGAAAAAGTATTTTTAAAGCTTGACATTACCAGGGGAAATCTGATGATTAGAGTAATAGTAAGTCACTCTTAGATGATTCTACTTCAGGAATTACAAAATCACAAAGCAAAGTTTTCTTAGAGACTCAAAGTGTCAGTTAATTGTAGATAGAAGAAATAAGAATTTCCACTTCCCATTCTTTAAGTATCTTTCTCCAAATTCATTTTTCCAAACATACTCCAAGCTTCTCAAAGGCAGTTGTCTATATATTTAACCACGAAATGGATAAACCACCTGGGACATATGACTTAGTAATGTAATAAACATTCTTTCAGTCAAGAGTAAACATAAAAAATAAAATTACTAAAATACCAACATCCAGATTCTTTGAACTTCCTCAAAGTAAGATTTTGTCAGCAAACTAAAAAAATCCACAAAACAAAAACAACCCTAAATATTTCTATTAATCAAAGCACATGCATTCAAGGCCTGTGGGGGAAGGCCAAATCAAGCTCAGTAGGAGTATTTCTACTGGAACCTTCCTAATCAGAAACAGATGACAAATGACGAACCCTCTTTATTTCTAAAAAAAATAATAAAAAAAATCCAAAAGAGTGACACTGCTGCTCAATGATGAGTGCAATGATTAACTTTCCCCACCAATTTAAAAAGGCCTACTTTTCCACATAGCACCGCAACAATTAGTGATTTTTTTTTTTTTTTTTTTTTTTTTAAAGATGACCGGTAAGGGGATCTTAACCCTTGACTTGGTATTGTCAGCACCATGCTCTCCCAAGTAAGCCACGGGTTGGCCCAATAATTAATGAATTCACTGATGATAATCGATAATACATAATACAGAACACACATGACAATTAAATAGTAATCAGTCTAAGACCTTAAGAAGACCCAAATTCAAAAATATCATATCATTTCCACAATTACATATACATTTTTACACCAGGAAGAGTGCTCCTAGAAAACACTGAAAAGACTGCTTTATTTGGTTACATACCTTCTTCATGTCATTGACTGAAGCTACTGTACAGAATCTAACATCTAACATTTCACTATTAATTTATCCCAACTTCTATTTCCTAAATCTCTATACTTTCATAATTAACATTACCATTTGACTTTACTCAGTTTCGTGTTCTTTTTTGTTTTTGTTTTTGTTTTTACAAAGAAATAAAGATCTTAGAGTATGAAAATTACTTCAATGAAAAGTAAACCACAAGACCATTGCTTCAATCCACCAAAGACACTAGTTTGCAGATACCAAACTCCAAGTGTTGCAGCTGCCTTAGCTATTTGATTCAAATACATGCCTCCGCAAAATAATAACTAACTACATGTTGTGAGCCTCAATGTTTAACTGTAATGACAGCAATTGCAAAAGAGCTACCATAGACAAAATTATGATGACATGACACATCTGGAATGATGTAAAACAAAGTTTTCTGAAAATCAAGCATGTGTCAATCATTATGCTAAGTATTTCCAGATGCTTCTCTTATGTAAATGTTCACAATATAAACTATCACCAGTAAACAGCATTTGTTATGGCTGGCCAGTTGGCACAGTTGGTTAGAGCAAGGTGTTATAACACCAACATCAAAGAGTTTGGATCCCCATATTGGCCAGCCACCAGACATTTTATTTTCAGTGCTCTGTATATAGTATCTAATTAACAAAATGTTCACAGCAATACTGTCATGTAGTTAGGATCCCCATTTTAAAGATAAAGAAACCAAAGTAGAGAGAAGTACCCAAAATCACAAAACTAGTAAATGGCAGGACTATGATTCAAACTCAGGCCAACCAAACTTTCAAGCTGGTACTTTAAGCCCTATAGTTTGTGACACCTTACAGATGAAAGTTAACAGTCATTAATGTGAAGGGGCTTTTAGGAGCAATGGAAATGTTGTAAAATTGGATTGTAGTCCTGGTTGCACAAATCTGTAAATTTACTAAAAATCATTGAATTGTGAACTTCAAATAAGTGAATTTTATGGTGTATAAATTATACTTCAATAAAGCTGTCATTAAAAGCTTTTAATAAAAAAATCTTAGTTTTCAAATTTTAAGTGTAATAATATAAAAATATAGACACTATTCAGATTCATTCTATGAGCACAGCAATAGCCCTATTAAATCACTAAATTACATTGCTTTGAAGATTTCATTTAAATTTATCACAAGCTTATTACCATATCCTCTATTATACGTTCATTTTATATGTCCCTGGTTTAGAGAAAGAAAAATGGAAAATAAAATTCATCAAGTATCTATCTGAGCCAGTCACTATTCTGAGGCATTATTATGCCCATTTAATAAATGATAACTCTTGAGGTACAGCAGCATTAAGTAATTTGCCCAGAGCTAATAAACTGTTGAGCTGGGATTAAACCCAGGTCTTATATGAACCTGAAGTATAAGTTGTCCTGTGAAAGATATTATATCGAACAAAACCCTATTATCTATAAGAAGAAAATCTTGGATCTCTTCCCACCATGCTCCATGAGATGAGGTTTTTTTTAACTCATTATTCTTGACCTTAACTTAATTTCTCATTTCTCTGGAATATTTCCACAGCAACCAACATGCAGGGCCACATCAGAGAAGAGAAAAATTTTAACTATCTTGAAAAATGAAGCTAAAAGCAGGAAATAAAAATATAAAGAAGAAAAATAAAGCCTTATTATAACACTTAGTGTTATAATTCTCAGCAAAGCATCAATTAATTTACAGAGAAAATAATAGTCTAAAATTGAGGAGGCTAGAGATGAAGAACGACACAATTTTGATTACAAAAGTATTTCTTCTCAAAATATGAGTTGAATTGTGACTATAGAACAAAAAATCCTACATATAAATAATTTAATATGCTAATGTAGGTACAAATAGACAAGGACTAGGGTAAGGTAAAAGAGAAGGGTTTCTGAGTTAGAGGGGAAAAAAAGCCCGAAAAATAGAACTTGAACTGAAAAAAAAACTTGTCTTCAACCTGTCTTAAACAACAAAAAAAGTCATTCAGTCCCTGTCCCTGTCTTCCCCTAGTCTCTACTCTCTACCTCCTCACCCACCATTCAGTTTTCAAACTACCATTCTACCTCAACCATCATTTTGAAACAACCCTTTTAACAAGCACATGAAGAACCTTCTTATGAAAGTCCATGGTAACATCTCCATTCTTATTTTACTTCTTTCTATACAGCATTTAATATTGTTAAACAGTTATTCCCACAAATGCTGCCCTTTCCTGGTTTCTATAACAAGTTGTAGAGGTATTTCACTAATTGGCAGTCCATTCCTTATCTGTCTGTCTCTGTTGAGGGCTTCTTATCTGCCCATCCTTGGAATGTTGGTGGTTCCTCAGAATTCCTTTCCTCAATTCTCTTCTCTACAAAGTTTCCCTCAGTGATTTCATCTATTTTTACACTTTCAACTACCAACTAGATCCCGCTGACTTCCAAATCTATATCTCAAGTTCAGACCTCTATTCTGAGTGCCAGTGTCATATAACCAGTTGCCTAATAGTCATCCATGTCCAAGTAGGGTCTCAAACTTAACATGTCCAAAAACATTTCCTCCCCACCAAACCTTTTGTTCTCTTTCTCAATGACTGAGTAACACACCAATTACCCGTGACAGAAGTATGGGGAATCATCCTTGACTATTCTTTCCTCATACCCCTCCCCCTCAACTAATTAATCACCATATCCTACCTATCGATATTATTTCTTTAATGTTTCTTGAAACCTTCTCATCCATTTCTAAGACCTAAGATTAGGCTACCAATGTCTCTTACTTGGATTACTGTGACAATTTCTTCACTGGTATCCCTGTTAACTGATATCCTCAATAGAGCAAA
The DNA here is from genome assembly GCF_027409185.1 of Cynocephalus volans. Lineage (NCBI taxonomy): Eukaryota > Metazoa > Chordata > Mammalia > Dermoptera > Cynocephalidae > Cynocephalus > Cynocephalus volans. The sequence goes on from NC_084467.1 coordinate 130,550,156, forward strand.
ACTAGGCTATAATAACTAGATTGTAAGTTCCTTAAAAATCAGAGGATATCTTGGATTTTTTTCCCTTCTATTTTCTCTATGGTTTTAATACATAGGAAGCCACCCTGTATACGTTAGCAAACCTATTAAGTTGGAGTATTTACGTCTTCTTCAATGGAAAATCAACTGGGCTAATGGGAAGATGCTAGGGAAGAAACTCTGGGCCTTGCCATTCAGAGTAGCACACAAAGACTGACAATGATTTAGAAGACTTGAAAAACACCATAAACCAACTAGACCCAAAGACATCTATAGAACACTCTATCCAAAAACAGAATTATTTCAAGTGCATATAAAACATTCTCCAAGATAGACCATATGTTAGACAAACAAATCTCAATAAATGTTAAAGGATTAAAATCATAAAGGGGGGGAGACAGGTTTGTCCAATTAGCTCACTTGGGAGAGCATGATGCTGAGAACACCAACGTCAAGGGTTTGGTTCCCCATACTGGCCAGCTGCCAAAAAATAATTTCTTTAAAAAAAAAAAAAAAAGAGTAAATCCCAACGAATCCACAAGAAAGCTAGAGACTAATAAATGAATTTGGTAAAGTTGCAGGGTATAAGATCAACATGCAAATATAGGTTATGTTACTACACATCAACAGTGAACAATCTAAAAAGGAAATTAAAGAAGCAATTCCATTTACAATAGCATTAAAAAGAATAAAATATTTAGGAAGAAATTTAACAAAAGAAGTATGAAACATACTCTGACAAACTAATCCAAAATTCATATAGAATTGCAGCAGAACCAGAATAACCAAAACAATCTCAAAAAAGGGGAAGAAAGTTGGAGATTCAACCTTCTTGATTTCAAAACTTACCATAAAGCAACAGTAATCAAGAGAGCGTGGTACTGGTATAAGAACAGACATGGATCAATGGAATAGAATTGAGAGTCCAGAAATAAATCCATGCGTCCACGGTCAACAGATTTTTGACACAGGAGCCAAAACAATTCAATGGGGAAAGAATAGTGTTTTCAACAAATGGTGCTGGGGCAACTGGATTGCCACATGCAAAAGAATGAATTTGTACTCCTAACTCACATTGTATAAAACAATTAACTCAAAATTGACCAAAGTCCTAAATATAGGATCTAAGACTATAAACTCTTATGAGAAAACATGGGGGTAAATTTGCAAAGTGGCACATACTTAACAGTTCTTCAAAGTTAAGAAAACTGGAACAATTTAAGCAACAAAATAAAGTAGTACTGGACTGCCCAAAGTATAATATGAATATCCACTGAGTCTATATTGATATAAATAAATGACTGAATAAATTAATGGGGAAAAAAGACAAATTTCCCACGCAGAAGAATTGTAAATAAATTATGTATATTCTCCTCCTGCTGCTGTGCGTAGTGACTTCCTTCCAAAGAGTACAGTATGGAAAGGGGGAAACAAAGGAGTAACTTTAGAGTGGAGAAACCTGACAAATACCCCTTCAGCCAGGTGATCAAGGTCATGATCAACAGTCTTAAGTCATGCTGACAGTGATGAAGATGGAACTTTAACTTCTGTGGTTTTTCTTCCCAAAACTTAATTCCAGTTTATTCATGAGAAAAGCATCAGACAAATTCCATTAGAGGGGCATCGTACAATATATCTGAACAGTACTCCTCAATACTGTCAAAATCATCAAAAACAGGTAAAGTCTGAGAAACTAACAGCCAAAAGGAGACCAGGGAGACATGACCAGTAAATATCATGTGGTATCCCGGACCAGAAAAAAAGACATTAGGTAAAAACTAAAAAAAAGTATGAACTTTAGTTAATACATCAATACTGGTTCATTAAGTGTAGCAAGTATGGGAGCTCTATATGCTCAATTTTTCTATAAACCTAAAACTATTCTAAAACAATAAAGTCTATTAATTAAAAAAGAAAGAAAGAAAGAAAAAGACATGTGAAAAAAAATCAAGGAAACCATTTCTGCTTTTCCTAGGATTTTTGCCAGTGTTTGGAATGTTAGGAAAAGCAAGAAGGATAGCCATAAATAAGGGAAGCCTAATCAAGCATTATCCTGCTAGACTCCAATCAATCATTTTTTAGCACTTTTAAGTTTCCCTAAAATCTTTCTACCCTAAACCTTCTAATTAAAGTTTAAGTCAAAATTTACCTCTTTCCTTCATCTCTACTCCTTTCTCTCTTTTTCTTCTGTCCATCTAGTCTATGTACCTCTTTTTTTTGCTTCATTATCTCTCATATGACTAAAAAGAACTCTTATTTGGGTCATCACTATTAATATTTTTGGTCTTGTGATCTTACACTCTTATTTGATAGCTGAGACAAATAAATTTTTAGCTATAACTCTTGTTTACTTGCATCGTGCTAATATGCTATTTCTTATTGTTTTGATGGTACAAGATTCCCCAGAAAATCTCTTCAACCTTTACCCTTCAATACAAGAGTTTTCAGCAACATGACTGCAAACTCTATGTGGCCAAAATGTAAACTCTGAATTTAATATTGATAGCAAGTGATACAAGTTTTAGATGATTTATTTCCTAAATGTTACCAAACAAAAGCTTATAAACCAAAAACACTGAAAGCTTAAAAATCCAAAGCACCGTATTCTTATAGCTCAACAGTTTAATATTAATCAGTTTAAGAGTTGTAAATGACATTTAGAAAATCTTGACAGTTCCTTTTTACAATCAGAAAATACACACACATACACATTTCCACTTTGGGAAATAGAAGTGGGAGGAACACCCCAGGGTTTATGTACCCAAATACAAAATCTAGATTTTTGTTTGGTTATTTTAAGTAGACAACTTACTGTATGAGCAAATGAGTCTTAATATATTAAAGCTGGCAAACATAGAGGAAAAACTCCTCAATTTTCTTTACCTTTTGGAGGGCTTCTGGGACCCTACTTATCTGCAAGGTATATTAGCATTCCTATCATTGAAGGAGGTTATCATAGGTTCAGCAAATAAGTAAGCAATATAAGCAAATGGAGACTTAAAGGAATGATGAGTCTTAACATAACTACACTAGAATTTACTATGGTTCAAAATATTCTAAAGACTTAAAGCACATTATCTCATTTAATTCTTATAACCTTGCAAAGTATTTTTATGCTCTTGAGAAAAGCAAGGCTCAGAAAAGTTAAGCAATGTTCTCAAGGTCTCACAGTTATTACAATTGTGATTCAAACCCAGTTTTGTCGAACTTTACTATTTTAAGACTTTCCTCCTTCAATTTCTTAATCATTTGTTGTAGAAGTCTACAAAGATGGCCATTAATTCCTCCTATCTCTGCAGGTATGCTCTTTGTAATTTCACACTGATGCTCTTTCCATCAAGAGACAGGGTCTATTTCCCCAATCCTTCAATCTGGGTGGCTGACTTACTGTGAACAGTCGCATGCAGCATAAGCAATGTTGAGAGAGTTCCAGAACCTAGGTCTCAAGAGACCTTGCAGCTTCCACTCTCACTCCTGGAACATGAGGGAGCCTGAGTTAGCCTGCCTAAGGATGAGACCATATAGAAGAAAAGCTGTCCTAGCTCAGACACCTGAAACAACCAGTCCCAATATGAGGTGCCAGATGACTGAAACCACAAAAGTGGCCTCAGGGGAGATCAGCAGAAGAACCACCAAGCTAAACCGAGCCCAAACTGCTGACTCAGAGAATTATAAGCAAATAGAACAGCGGTTGTTTTAAGCCAAAGTTTACAGATGTCTGATAACTGTTTACATAATTAAGATAAATTTCATCACAGCCTTTTGAAAAAACAGTAATACAGAATATTGATGGAATTTGAAAGATTTTCTCATTTGAATTACAACTGTTTAGCTCCGGTCAAGATGGCGGAATAAACGGTTCCCAGCGTCACTCTCTCCCACAAATCAACCAATTTACAACTATAAAAATGTAACATCAGCCAAGCTGGGGCTGCTGGAGCTCAGGGGAAGAGGAGGAGAGACCTATGGAGTTCATGAAGGTGGGAGAAGCCATGATGAGAGAAAGAAAAAGCTGCTCTGGGCATTTCGGGCCGTGGCTGCTTTAAGGCTCAAGCTGATGTGCGCATGGAGCAGGAGCCTGCAGAAGCCGCAGCTGTGCCCTTCAGATGGAGTTACTTGGAGGCAGAAGGGGAAAAGAGGGCCTTGGCGGCCCCCAGGACAACAAAACCATTAATAGGGTTCCCATGGACCCACACAGGAGTGAGGAGCCAGAACAACCAGGAAAAGGGAGCCACTCAGAGGCTGGTGAGTCATTGCAAGGGACCAGCACCGGGCCAGTCCCATGAGAAATGTTTGGAGCCTGGGCAGTGGGCAAGATGGGAACACCAGGAGAACACTGGGGCACAGCAAGGACAGACAACCTGCCCCCCAATCAACACAGGACCACTCAGAGGAAACTGGTCAGGAATACAGAATTGCATGGGGTGCAGTTTGATGAAAAAACTCAGGCCCAGATCAGAGATTCTACAGAACACAGATCCACTGGGTCTCTGGGGAGCCGGAAGTACCTATAAGATCAAGCATTAAACACTGAGCTGCACAAAAAGCCTTCCCTAGGGAAACAGCAGCAACCGCAGCAATTTAAACAACCACACAGCTCAAGTACTGGTTCCCACAGGAAGTTCCCCCATGTTAGAAGAAAAGGAAAAAAATTAGTTCCGGCCCAGGCACACCACCAGCACCTTGAGGCCTTCCTGGGAACCAGAGGCTTGGATCTGGGATCAGACCCCACTCCCACTTCCAGGCAAACTGTGCCAGTGCTTCAGGGCCAACATGGGGACCTGAGGCATGGAGAAGGGGACTGGACCATCCTCCCACACCCAGGCACACCACACCAGCACCTCGGGGCCTGCCCTGTGACCCGAGGCAAGGAGAAGGGGACCGGACCTCTCTCCACAACCAGGCACACTGTGCCAGCACCTCGGGGCCCTCCAGGGTCCCGAAGCATGAAGAAGGGGACCGGACCTCTCTCCCACAATCCAGGCACACTGTGCCAGCACCTCTCTCCCACAAGCAGGCACACCGTGCCAGTGCCTCAGGGCCCACCCAGTGAGCCAAGGCAAGGAGAAGGGGACTGGACCCTCCTCCCACAACCAGGCACACCATGCCAGCACCTCGGGGCCTGCCCAGGGACCTAGGGCATAGAGACGGGGACTGGACCTCTCTCCCACAGCCAGGCACACCACGCCAGTGCCTCGGGGCCCGCCTGGGGACCCAAGGCATGGAGAAGGGGACCAGACCTCCCTTCCACAACCAGGCACACCATGCCAGCACCTCGGGGCCCGCCCAGGGTCCCGAAGCATGGAGAAGGGGACTGGACCTCTCTCCCACAACCAGGCATACTGTGCCAGCTGCTCGGGACCCACCCAGGGACCCAGGGCATGGAGAAGCGGACCAGACCACCCTCCCACAACCAGGCACACCATACCAGTGCCTCAGGGCCCACCTGGGGCAAGGAGACAGAGACTGGACCCTCCTCCCACAACCAGGCATACCACGCTAGTGCCTCAGGTCCCAACCAGGCACACCATGCCAGCACCTCGGGGCCTTCCTGGGGACCTGGGGAATGGAGAAAGGGACTGGACACACCTCCCACAACCTGGCACATGGCACCAGCGACTAGGGGCCTGCCCAGGGACCAGAGACATGGAGAAGGGGACCAGACACACCCCACAACCAGGCATACCACCAGTGCCAAGGAGCATATGAGAAATATCACCTCTATGTAGGTGGCCCCCTGCAGCCTCCACAATAACCATGGCTGCTGCGAAAGCGACTAAACACCACAAGCACCACGCAAATGGTCCACCAACCACTGGAGTGCATTCACACAAGGAGAGCCACCAGCAGAGTCAAAGAAAAGAGGATGTCTCTTTCCACAAAGCCCATTTCAGAGTGACAGAAGCAGCATCTGCTCTATGATAATATTAGGGGACCTGATCACATCTCTCAGCATTGGACAGATCATCTAGGCAACAAATTAACAGAGTAACCATGATTCTTTCAGAAGGAGAGAAGAAATCTAGGGTAATTAGGGGGGGAGGGAATGGGGGAAGGGGAGAGATTGGACAAGGGTCATAAAGAATTAATTATGATTTGTAATAATACATATGCTAGTAATATTGATTTGATCAACATATCTCAATGTTCAACCCCCAAAATATGTATAATCAATTTTGATTCAATAAATAAAATAAATTTTTTAAAAAATGAATTACAACTGTTTAATACAGTAAATCTAACCTCTTTTTAAGGTCCTCAAAATTACTAAGATTTTAACTGAAGTACCTTCATCACAAATACAACATGCCTAAATTTTAGCTCCTCAATCCTGTAGCTCCTCAATTCCTGTAGCTCCTCAATTCCTGTAAGTAAAAGGAAAAGCAAAATGGTACATTTTCAAAGCACAGCATGTACAACAAACCCTTTCTGGCTTAAAAATATGTACCACTTATGCTCAATTTAAGTCTATCTAAAATTTATTATATTCCAACTCAGATTTAAGTTGTCATCCATGCAACAGTTCATCACACCAATGTGCCAAAGCAGCATTATTAACTCTTTTTTTTAAATTAACTCTTAATGTTGAAAATGATATATATGTTTCCAAATTAGATATTATCAGTCCTTCCTGGTTGCTATCTAAAGACTGAACTTCCCTTACCATAATCAGCTTTGTCATCTTCAGTAAGTTATACTTGTTTTTACCTACCTACCTACAACTATGTTTATATACTCCCCAAATCTTCTCTCCCTCCACCCCAATACTGTGGAGGGGGAGAAGAGGATTTTACTGCCAATCACTTACAGAATATCTCATCTAATCCTCCTACAACCTTCTGAGATAGATATTATTACCTCTACTTTAGTGACAAAGGAAGGAAAGAAAACTGAAGTTACTCAGCTAACTTAGCGATCTAGTCATAATTTGAACCCACTCCAACTCCAAAGCCCGTACTTTTTCCACTATAAAAATGCCTTCCAACTTTCAACACCTATAATTTTTTATTATACATTTTAACAATTATTTTATTAGTCAGGCATAATTAAAGATCCAAATTGAATGATGCCTGTTTTAGGTTTAATCTGAGCTTACCAGTTTTAAATAGGAACCCTGGATCTGTTTAAGCCTACTTGCTTATTTAAAAAAAAAAAAAAAAAAAAAAAAATCAGGATGCAGCAACTACTGTATTTCTTTTGAAGAGAACCACAGAATAACTTTGTTTTGTACTGAATATTTTATTAGAACATTTCAATGAGAAATATGCAAGGGACTAAAACAGAAAATGATTCTTAATTATACATACTGTTTTAAGATACTTTAATTATACTTGTATATATTTTCAGTTATTTTAAGATGAAGTATAACATATATACAGAAAAATATTTAAATCAAGAGTGTTCACCTCAGTGAATTATCACAAAGTAAACATACCCACATACCCAAGACATAAAACATTACCAGCACCCCAGAAGGCTTCCTCACCATCCCTCTCAAGCATTACTGCCTTATTCTTCCCCCCAAATCACTACTGTCCTAATTTCTAACACTACAGATTAGTTTTGCCTGTTTTTAAACTCCAGAAAATGGAATCACCAGTATGTATTCTTTTGTACCTGGCTTCTTTCATACAACATTATTTTTGTTAGATCTCTCCCCCCTCTCATATTTACATTTTAAACTGTTACAAAAAACTATAGTTAAAATGACTACATTTAGGAAGCTACCCCTTTATGAACTCATTTTTGGAGCAGTGATGACATGCAGATTTTGAATGCAGGTTTCTGGTGTTGAACTAGAAGGAACAAAAATAGGTGTCAATAACAAAACTAGAGAAACAGAGCAGCACATATTTCATACTAATAGTCTCTTACTTGCTTCTTGCTCCCCCTATTTGCTTCTATTTCTTTTTTCCAGGGAGCTTGTGCCTTAATACTTCCTTGTGGCATTTGGTAGCTACCATAGGGCTTTGACTGATTCTAGAACTGGGCAACAAAGAGAAAACACGTAGATGCATTCAGAATAGGTAAGCTTCAGATGCAACACACTTCTTTTACAATGGTTGGGTAATACCTAACTGGATATTCTGACCTAGGGATTTTTACTTTTTTTATTTTTTGCATTAAAGATAAAAATCTAATATATTTAATAATAAAACAGCAATAATATCAGCTGTATTAAAATTTTTGTCTCCATAATCTACTGGCAGAGTTTAAGGATATTTTCATTCCTTTCTGTTTATTTTTATAGAATATGCCTTACAGAATTCAAACTATTTCCAGAAAACAATGTCTCAGTTACTTTCAATTGCAAATACAGAGTCAAAGTAGTGCTACTTGAAAATAGTGCTACCAAAAAAAAAGGCACTGATCCATTTTCTATTTTAGAATTATTTCTAGACTATTACCCCAGGCAAAATTTCATTTTTAAGAGTTTAAAAGAATGAACAACAACAAAAAATTGCTACACGAACTCCAAACACAGAAGCCTACAGCTACAATGTATCTATTCTACACTATTAATTCTTTTATCTTATGAGTTTTGGAACATATGTAATGATGATCTTTTAGGGATTAAATTCATATTTAGATTTGTGTAGTGTGTGTGTTGCAGGGACGAGGGAAGAAAAGATTGAGATAAGCCTAACTGCTGTGGGTTGTACAATAAATAGATAAGTCTACTAATACTACACTTGGTTCTTTGGCAAAAATAGGAACCCTGGTTTTCCTTATCTTAAAAAAAAATATGAATAGTTTGTCCCACTCTCCCCCAACCCTGGTCCTTTTCCCCATTTCTCTACAGGTGTTACTATGTGAATTCCCTCAGGAAGGGCTTTCCCTGATCTTTTTTTTTTTTTTTTGTATCACCTTATTTAAAATTGATACCCCAATACCAATTCCTCCCCTGCCCCTTGCTACCCCCACAACACACAAACTGCAAACTTCCAATCTCTTTCTGGATTAATTTTTCTCCATAATATTTCTCATTATTCAACATGCTATTTTGTTATGTGTACACACACCACTACTAAACTATGCTCCATAAAGACCGGGATTTTTGTTTGTTTCTATCTCTAACACATTTTGAGTACATTCTATGTGCCAGGCACTGTTCTAAGTGTTTTATGTGCATTATCTTATTTAATCCTCACAACGACCCTATTAGGTATCATTATTAATTTCAGAGTTAAAGAAACTGAAGCATGGATGTTAGGTAATATTAACTAAATAGGATAACTAAATGTACCCTTATTTTTAAACTGGTAATTCCTTCTGTAGTCATTATTTGGTGACACCACTTGCCAACCTGACCATGCACATATCTGGTAATCATCCCAGATTCCATCCTCTTCTACCCATCTATATCTTCCTTCCCATCTCTACTTCCCTGATTAAGGTCTTCATTCATTCAAAAAACACTTACTGAGCATCTACTATGTGCCAGACAGTGCCCTATGAACTGCAGATATAGACATAAATGAAATAAAGTCCCTCCCTCACAGAGCATACAGTCTCACCTGAATCACAAAGCAACCTTTTAACTGATCTCTACCTCTAGCCTTGGTCTTGCCTTCCTCCTCACAACTGCCAGTCATTTACCTACATAAAATTCTTGTGAAAAACAACTCAATTTTTTAAAAAGTCAAGAGACTCAAACAGACTTTTCACAAGAAGATATCCAAATGGTTGATAAGCATATAATGTGTTCACTGAAGAGTTATTACTCATGAAGGGAAGAAGATACTCAACACTCTAAGTACAATAAACTAATGCACATCAATCATCAGACGAATAGGTGCTACCACATCAATGTTCAATGATGCTTTCATAAGAATACTATCTGCATTAGACTTTGTGACATTCTAAGTTAGTTTTATATGCGTTTATTTTTATTTATTTATTTTTTTGTCCTTTTTGTGACCGGTAAGGGGATTGCAACCCTTGGTGTGGCGTCGCCCGCACTGCGCTCAGCCAGTGAGCACATTGGCCATCCCTATGTAGGATCCGAACCTGCGCGGCGGGAGCGCCGCTGTGCTTCCAGCACCGCACTCTCCCGGGTGCGCCACGCGGTCGGCCCATTTTATATGCATTTAAAGAGATTTAAACATTGCATTTTCTATTCTAAGCATTTTCTTATTTTAAAAACCATCAGATTTTATAGTGGTAGAAAGAAATACATTGCAAGAGTCTTTTGTGGCCTTTTGAGCAGGTTTTCATCAACTGGCGATCTACTAATAAAATGAAATTTCTGAAAAAACTGACTCAGATAATGAGTCAATCCAAAGAACCTAAAACTTAATTTTTTAAAATATATGGAGAGCCTTACATTTATTTTTTTAAAGATTTTAATAAACTTGAGGCTAGAGTGAAAGAGTGACAGTTTCAATCAAAACAGTTCAAAAATTATCAGTGAGGCAATTAATGTAAAAATCAACATATAAAATACGTGTTTTAAAAGTAGTCATTATAGGGAAAGCATTTTTAAATGAAGGTTAAAATCCTGTTTTAAGGTACAGGATTTAAATATGGAAGACTATTACTCATTAGCAGAATGTCTCCACAAAAATGGACTTCTGAGCAAGTGTAACTAGTTTACGGAAGTCAAATCAAGACCATACAGGATGGCTACTTTTAGCAAAAGACTATAAGCACAGAGGTACAGTTTACCTCGAAAGAAAAGCAAAAGAGACTGTTATGAGTCCCTCCCATTTTTCAAGCTGTGGAAATTTTAACATGATGAGTTTAGTAAGATACAAGTTCAGGTGGTAACCAATTTGGGTTTTACAGATCAAATTGTAGTTTGAATAGAATCCAAACGTAAATTGGTGCCAATAGAGAATTTTGGATGCCAATATGTTCAGTTAAATTCTATTCATCTTCCCCAGCCAATTGATATTTAGCACTAGACATTAATTTTTTTATCTAAAATAAGTCATACATGGAGGGAAAAATATCTTTCCCTCATAACTTAATTATACAGAGAAATCAGCTAAATAGGACTAATTTCCTCATTTTAGATTTTAACTTTTTAAAGAATAACAATAAAAACATTTATTAAATCAGTAGCTATTGCTTTCACAGATTTGATTTATAAGGACAACATTTTTAATTACATAGTACATAATCCGTCTCCAATAATCTCCTCAAAAGTGATTGCAACTTATAAAAGCAGCTTAGAGTATGGACCCTAAGAGAACTAGATAAGGAGACCTAGATTCTAATCCCGACTCTGTCCTATAAATGAGAGACTGATGTGGGGTAAAAAATGAGAATGATAACATTAAGAATTATTTCATTTCTGACCACCACTCCGCAAAGTAAATTTACAGTTAATCCTAAACTATACAAAGTTTTATATGTAGTTTGAATATTAACATTATATAGCAGAACTTTTTCAAATTTTCTAGATGAATATCTTTCTAAAATTATATTTGTTAAACAGAATTTGAGGAAAATAACATTTATCGAATAGGAACTAGGTGTCAGGTAGTATACAAAAGATATGTTACAACATATAAATTTCCAAACAATCTTTAGAGAAAAGTATTACCATTTCTGTTTTTAGAGATGAGAAATTATAAAGCTTAAGTCATAAAAGATGAGAATCTAGAAGAAAACAAAAAAAATGAGAACCTAGGTATATCTGACTCCAAAGTCTATGTTCTAGTACACTCTGCTCTATGTTTTTAAGTAATCATAAAAATATATACAATATATATACAAACAAAATTAAATTTCCCATAATGAATTTATCATCAGGAACAATAGGTTATATGGGTACCTCAAAAAGTTCATGCAAAGACCCATATTATCTTTTCTATTTTTCTATGAAGTTTTTGAAGTACCCTCTTATATAACGCAATACAATAGTTAATGATACACTCAGAGTCTAATGAGGTGCTGCATAGGTAGTTGTTGCCCCTAAATCAAATGGTCCCAGGCTTATGTGTGTGTGTTTTTTTTTCCTGTCACATCCATTGCTGTCCATCCTACTCTACTCCCACACCTAATTTGCACCTTTTAATCTGCTATGGGACTAGAAAACAGATAAACTTCACAGAATTATGTACAAAACAAGAAAGCTTCTAAACCAATTCCAGTGCAGATAATTTAGTTCATTAATTTTGTGACAGTTAAAGGCCTTTTTGTCTGTTTTTTATAATCCATACTGGGACCTGGATAGATGAAATACTGTTCTATAATAAAGCTAAGAATCATTAATGGTTCTGTTCCATTCACAAGTTCACATATTCACAAATATGGTTTGCCACTAAACCATATTTTCATGTATGTATCTCTAAACATCACTTAATTTTATAATGTTATTTTTTCCTGAGTGAAGGCCCAGAGAAAAATAAATAAAAATGTTATTTTTATGATTTAAACTTATCAATTTAGTACATTAGCTTTCTATTAAATGTTACTATCAAAATTTAATGATGGGGCTGCCAATTAACTCAGTTGGTTAGAGTGTGGTGCTGACACCACCAAGGCCCAGGGTTACCATCCCTGTACTGGCCCCCCCCCCCCAAAAAAGTAATGAGGGATATAAAAACACAGAAATATAACTATTTTCAAAGAGAATTGATATTTTCCTAGAAAAAGTCATTATTAAAGCAGAAATTTTACTGCACCGAGTTCTAAACATGCTTATATAATTCTCCTTTTAAGTTGTTCTGATAACTGAAGTATAATTATGTGTATTAAATTTCCCTAAAAAAGATTAGTATCAAAATTTAAATCCTTCCCCACATTAGATCTCCTATAACCCTCTTACAGATCTTACTAACATCATGAAATATATTTTTCATTTTTATCATAAATTTCATGATTTCAATTTTATTAGGGGAAGTACCATTTTGAATTTAATATAACAATATATTTCCAAAGCCCAAATCTGAACTTCCAACTTAGCAGTAATTCTAATTTCATAAAAGTCCACCTTTATTACTCTTTATTGCAGAAAGAAAAAACTAATTTTTTTTCTCCCTCAATCAACCAACGAAAACAATAAAAAAAGCTACAAACCAATTGCCTCTGTAATAGAGTCCATGTTTTTGGAGGGGGTCAATTATAGCGCCAAGATCAAAGTTTCTAAAATTTATTCAAGAGACTAAAAGCAGACTATAAGGCAAATCATAACTCTAAATATTCTCAAGGATTAGCTGAATAAAAGTCAAAGTTAGATTCATAAAGTTCAAAGAGTTTCAATCTAATTCTAAAAATAATTTCCCAATATAGCCTCAAATAACTCCTTTGTCTGTTAATACTCCAAGCTTTTTCTATACATTAAGAAAAACTAAAAGGCAAACAAGTTATAAATAAGAGAAATAATAATAAATAAATAAATATTAGGTGTTCACATTTGTCCAGAACATTACAATTTGGTTAATTCTCACAACCCCAATGAAGAAATACAAATGATTCTGAGAATCTGATTAAAACTCCTTTGGAGTGATCAAAACTAAAACAGCAAACTGCTGTGACTCCCAACATTTCTTCCATACAGAGTCCCTGGCAGCATGCCTACAGTACTTAGAGAAGCATGCAAAGAATGAAGTGGTTTTTGATTCCTAACAATTACATCCCAAAGTTTTTCCTGCAATTTCAATTGTATATAGTACTCATCTTAGCTCTAAACAATTTCACTTAAAACCATAGAGACAGAAAGCAGAATGATGGTTGCCAGGGGAAGGAGAAAATAAGGAGAAACGGCTTAAGAGGTACAACATTTCTTTTGGGGGATGATGAAAACGTTTTGAATCAGACAGAGGTGACGGTTGTACAATGCACTAAATGTCACTAAACTGTTCACTTTAAAATGGTTAATTTTACATTATGTGAATTTCACCTCAATAAAAAAAATTATGTTAATATGTAGATAAAACAGACCACTTTACAACTCTTCCATTCCTCAAAAACATTGCTACCATGCTATTTAGATCTTGGAGATTTTTAGATAAAATGCATTTTAAGTTAAATTACTACCATATATGTATAGTAATAATCAGTGAGAGGTATATTGATGTCAGTTTAAAACATTGCTAAAATGCTTGAGAAATGTCAGAAAAAAAATACTGCTCTGACATACATTTGTAAATAACCTCAGGGGCCGGTCCGTGGCTCACTCGGGAGAGTGTGGTGCTGAAAACACCAAGGCCATGGGTTCGGATCCCATATAGGGATGGCCGGTTGCTCACTGGGTGAGTGTGGTGCTGAGAACACCAAGTCAAGGGTTAAGATCCCCTTGCCGGTCATCTTTTAAAAAGAAAAATAAATAAATAGATAAATAACCTCAAAGAAAAATATAAATGAGCTTTAAAACATTTATTCCACTATGACAGATAGTGATTTCCGTCATCTCAAAACTTCAAATGTAGGGTGAATCAAATTTGGAGTAAATTATTTTCCTAAACTACTCACTCAATCAGGAAAACACTATAAACTGAAAAGAAGTGTCTAACCTAATATTATATAAAAAGTAAACAAGAATATTATAGAAGAAGTAAACAGGCACAAGTCTGACCAATAATGAATAAAAATAAATATGCTAAAGCTAACCGTCTTGGGGATGCAGGGCAACATTATATTACATTGGTAAATTTCATACTTGATAACATGAGGAACCTACCTTAAGAAACTCTGGAAAAGGAAAATTCGTTTTTTAAATGCCGGGCAAAATTAATCTTATAACCTCCAAGGCTAGTCCAAATACAGCCTAGACTCCAGGATTTAACAAAAGAAAAGGTGATCTTAAAGAGGATCCTAGGGAACAGGCTTTTGAAATCTGTTGACTTTTGGTACAGGCCAATCTGAGAATATGTGTCCCTCTGAATCCAATCCTGAAGAATACCTGAACCCCTGAGCATAGACAGGGCCAAAGCTAAACCAGGTCAGGACACACTGCTGAGGAACATCCTGATCTGAGGTATTCACTAAACAGGGATCATTTATCTGTTTATTCTTCACTTTGTTGGATGCTGACCACTTTCAAGGTATATGCAAGAGTAGGCTTATTAGACACCATCAAACTCCATTTGAAGCCCTAAAATCTAGAGGTGAAAAATACTGCAGAACTCTAAATTAGCTATGGATTAAAGAAAAAAAAATTATGAGTTTCAAATATCAGCTGACCCAAGTAACCTCATCGAATGTTGTTAATTTTAAAATTTTCACAAAGTATATCCAAGGCACAATTCAGTAATTACTTATATAACAAATTAAAACCATGAAACAATTATAGCAATACCACAAATCTGTCCTATGTAAATGGTATGAGTTTCTACATTTTATAGCATTCAGATCTGCTAAAAACAAAAATAAATGTTTCTCTTGTTCCTCACATGAATACTTTCTTCATCTTCTAAATGAATATTTGGCAGGGTCCAAATAATGATAATAGAATATTAGAACTAAAGACAAAACATAGTTCACAGTCCTAAAAAGGAATCTGTCAACCTGAAAGATGCTTCAAAGTTTAACAGTGACGCATTGTGGCAATAGTAAAGCATCTAATTTTTGTGTCACAAGACCTGGTTTTGAGTAAGCTCTCTTACCTATTATGTGACCTTTTTGCTGGTTACTTAGCTTCTCCTAACCTCAGATTCTTCTTATGTAAAATGAGGACAACACCACCAATATTACAGCATAACTAGGAGGATTAAATGAGATGTTTTTATTCATTCAACAAAATATGCTCTGAAAAACCATAATTTTTATTATTAGGTACAATACGCCCCTTTCCAATCTCTTCAAATGAATCAAACATATATGAGGGTATTTCAAAAAGTTCATGGAAAGATTCATGTTTCAATTCTATTATTTCACGAACTTTTTGAAATACTCTCTTATAATCTTTTAATATTACCAAGAAGATGCATACCAAATTCTTAAGCTATGGTCTCAAAACTTCTTAGAAGGAAAATTTTAAATATTACTTGAGAAAATTTGAACTGAAATAATCAGAATATTCATTGATACTAAAGGTATGACAATTGAGGTTCTGACACAAAATAAAAACAATTCCCTAAGAGATTCTTCAATATTAAACATAAATAGGAACCAAGACTCAACCTACAAATTACTGAGTCAATATCCAATTTCAAATACAAAACTTTACCACTTAGAAGTCTTTGTTTTCAGGAAAATGATATTAAATATGAAGTAAATTAGTCCTTGACACAATATGATGAGTATTTTTTCACAACAAAGCACACTAACCACTTAAAATTTACAAGCTCATAAATTATCATAATTGTTTTAATACGTTTAAGGCCACAGATAAATTTTACGTATCACTATAATACAGACTTTATTTGGACTCTGTACTGATATAACAAAATTCAGCATTAAAAAAAATCAGATTTGAGCACTTAAAAAAAAGGTGTTCTATCTGAAACTTATTCCCCAAAATGTCACATTAGCAGCAGCCATATGAAAGTTGTTCTTTCTCCACCATTCAAGAGATCAAAAAATCCACATTGTTTATACCAGGCAAAAAATGAAAATCATTACTGATATTCGACCACTATACTTTAATTCCTAAACAAGACAATTCAACCTCCATGTTTACACAATTTCTAGTCTATTATCAATTCTTATGGAAGAACTAGGAAATAAGACTTGCTGCTCATTAAACTTCATATAATCTGAAAATGTTTTTAATTACAGCAGACATAGACCAAATCTAATTAGAAATTTACCCTAAAAATGGGTGAAAGATATTAACTGGCATCTTCTCTGCACAGGTCAATCTTCCTCTTAAGAACCGGAACTAAAGCCCTTACTTAGATGGACTGTGCAATTGAATGTTAAACTGTAGAAAGCAATCTTCTTGGATGCACCCAAGCAATTTTGATACAAATTTCTGCACACCTAATTAGAGAACGGAATAGAAATAACTTGAATCTTATCTTTTTCCCTCACCTGGAAGTGAATGAAGTAGATGTCTTGAAAAATTAAGTTTAGGAGAAATAGCTAACTTTAATTTCAGACACCACTATCTGAAATTAAAGTTAGCTATTTCTCCTAAACTTAATGAACCTAAATATTAAAAACAAAACCACAGTAGTTTATAGTTCTTGAAAATTATTTTTTAAAGTTCTGAAATCTTAAAAAAGTATGCTTTAGGAATCAAATTTCAAACTCAGGAAAAGATTGGTCTTGAACAATTTTAGGACAAATTACTGGAAGGCAAAATTAAAACACGAAACGAAGTTCTAGCTGGAGATGAGCCACCTGTCTCTTGAAGAAGTGCTTCATTAGGTCTATTTTACAATAGTTAATGTTGTTTCTTAGGCTGCATACTAATAATCCAAAACGGTTTGTTTGAAAAGTTCTATTCAAACATTATAATGTGTCTCCACGTCGCCAGTTAAGTGGCTTTGTTTCCTGTTTCATGGACTATTCTGGGATATCAAGAGTTACATTATTACTGTTCCAAAAGAGCCCTTGTTTCAATTCACTCTCAACCGGGATGTGGGCATGTTTAGAGAACTGATGCTTGGAGATGTTCAGAGAGGAACATCTCTTACCACTCCAACCCTGATCGATAACCACATTTTGTATATTTTTTGTTGTTGTTGCAGTTAAGTTTTTTTTTAAAAAAGACACCTGCACACACAATTTCTCAATCGCCAACAGGGAGAAAGACGACTATCAGGCTCGATCTCCAGGAGCTCCAGGGAAATAGACACCGTAAAACCCACTTGGCCCAGGAAGGGGAGCTCTTAAGAGGGGAAGGAGGAGCCCTGAAGCGCAGGAGGCAGAGGCGGCGCCTGTTTACAGACGCCTTCACCCTCCCCCACCCCCCCACACAGGGGGTCCAAACAGCTTTTCCTCTGCGCTCTCTCCGCCCGGCCCAGGCCCTCGGAGTAACAGAGGGCCCTGGCAGCCTTTGGGCCCCCTCCCTCTTGCCCAAGCCTCCCTTGCCCTCCCCTCGTCCCGGGCGGCGTCCGCACCTCCCCTCGGCCTACCTACCACGGCAGGCCCTCCAGGCGGCACGCGGAGGCCTGAGGCCTAAAGGACGCTGGCCGCTGACAAGCCCCTGGGCCGCCGGCGGTGCCCCTGCGGGGCTTGAGGCAGGTCGGGCGGCCTCCGCAAACGAGGAACACAGGGTGAGCGAGGACGGCCCCTTCCCCGCCGCAGCTGCCTATTGTTCCCGATCAAGGCCCCGGCAGCAGCCGCCCGGCTCCCCACGCCGCAGCCCGCCGCTCGCTCACCGCGCTGGTCCGAGCAGCAGCTCCTCTCAGCTCCGAGTCCCAGCAGCCGCCGCCACCGCCACAGCAGCCGCCGCCGCCGCTGCTGCCACCGTCGACTCTGACTCTGTCCCAGGCCGCCGGGCCACGGCCACCGCCGCCACCGCCAGCGCCGCCTCCGGCCTCCCACCTGCTGCTGCTGAGGCTGCTCCTGCAGCAGGGGCCATCTTGTTGGTCTGCCTCCTCTTCCTCCTCCTCGTCCTCCGCCGCCCCGTCGCTCGTTGTCCTCGTCCCCTTCCTCTTCCTCAGGCTCCGGCCCGCCCAGGAGACTGGGGCGGAGATGAGGGCGAGGCTCCTCCTTCCGGGGGCGGGGCCAGCGGAGGGGCGGGGCGGGCGCGGCGGGGAAAGCTCTGAGTCACCGGCCACCAACGCCTGGGAGGGCGCCTGGCGACGCTCGCAGCCTCGACCCGAAGCGCACACACGCCCTGAGCCGAACGACGGGTCCGTGCGCCCGCGCTGCCCTCCCCACCAGCGCCTTGGGGCCCAGCGGGCAAGTGGCCAGGCGGCAAGGGTGAATTGGAAAATTTCTGTCGTTTGCGTCGCATCCGCACCACCTCCACCCTTTTGGCGTTCTCAGCGCTTGTCCCTCTACTCTTCTTTTTCACATCTCCCCTCCCCCCACCCCCATTTTTTCTTCTTCCATTTTATCCAGGTTCTCGATCACACCAGCTTTGCCCACGTCATCCCTCTCACCGAGTCCCAAAAGAGTTCAACTTCCCAAGGCAGTGAAACAGTCCAAAGGCTTGGCCACTCCCTGCTCCCAAACGTCTCTCCAGGCCTTCGTGAACAATAAGAGCTGTCTGGGGAGGACAAGGGAAAGATTCGGACCATATAAGAGCTCCTGGATCTAAAAGCTAACCTGTGACTCTTTAAAGTTTCTTGTCCCTTATGGAAAAGATGCCGTTTTGGTTTAGGGGAATGGGGGGGCCTCTTCAAGACAATTGAGTTCAGCCAAACCCTTGCTTTTGAGAAGGGAGAGAAATGGAATTCTTTTAATATACAGTACTAATTTCAAAATAAATCATCTAGAATGGGGGAGAGAATAGTCCCGAAATAAACACACACTTAATAATCTCCACTCTGCACTATCACCTTTTTTGCTTCAGGTCTTGGCCAAAAGAGCAGAGATTTTTTTCTGTCCTTTCTTCACTGCATACATCACCGATACCAAGAAAAGTGCTATATTTAGAGAAGTTTCTGCCTTTGACTGCATAAATTGAATCACTGTAATAGATAGTGTTTTTATTTGTAAAACATATCACACACCTTCCTCAAACTCTTAGCAGGGGAGAGTTCTTTTTTATTTGCTAATACCCTTCTGTTACTCAGATTTCAGCTTCTTTTTAGAAGACCTATTGACGTCTTTCTGTTAAATGGAATTTACTGCCCTTGAAGTGGCCTGTAACCTTCTCTTCAACCTACTAAATAGTAACTCCAGTCCTACAAAGAGTAAATTTGTAGCTACCACAGGGGGATTAGGTCAGCATGCTAATATAAAGGCTATCACTTCTGAATAGCCTTTCCCTCCTTAACCAAGCCTGTCCCCTGCTAGGAAAAACATGTTAATCTGTTCCTCCTCTTTTCCTGCTCCTCCCTTCTCACTCCTAGGGAACCTTCCACAACAGAAGGTTTTAGCGGCTGTTGCTAGGCAAACATGCCAACTTCCCTGTTTAGGTAAAGCCAGTAACTCAACTTCCATTACAAGCAACCTAGATAATGTAATTTCTTTGAACTATTAATAGTTCAAATTAATACCTCAGTTGGTGAAGCTCCTTCAAGGTTCCTTTATAAAATATGATTTTTAAATTAAATTTATTTTTATTTCATCAATATTTCAATTAAAAATAAGTTTAAAATGAAGGGGCGTCCCCAAATTTATTTTAATAATATAATTAAATAGAAATACTTGACAGAAAAAGAAGAGCAGCTTTAAAGAAAACATAGTGCTTACAATAAAACACTTTATTTTATTGTAAATAAAGTGAAAGTCATTTACATGTTTTGAACTCCCCAGTTAGACTAGAAGTATAAGATGCAGAGGATAATTTGTCCCTTGAAACTGAGTCTGTTTTGTTTTGTGTGGCTAGTCAGTATGGGGATGAGTCTACTTAGAAGAAAGATAATATTGTTATTCGGCAAGGGGCAAAAAAGATATTCTGAGTTTTATTCCCAAATTAACAACTTTTTAAAATTTTGAGCTAGTGAATTAAGCTCTTTTCCCCTGATTTTGCTGTTTAAATTTTTTTATTATTGTTAGGGTGCTGAGATTTGTTGTGAATTACAAATCAGATTAAATGAGACATGTTGAAATTTAGATTATATACAGATTTAATCTTCAGAACTCTTGAATAATTTGTTTTAATCCAGTGAAATTTTAATACACTGAAATGAATAGTGTCTGAGAAGTGTCTTGAGCTAAGATACATCAAGAATGTATTACTCAAGACAAACAGCTTAAATGTTTTTTAGTCATTTGTGCTTAGAAATTACTATTTTGTAACTTCAAGACAATTTAAGCAATTGAGTTTTATTTCATATTTTGTTATTTAATTCTGATGTAGAAATGCCCAGAAATTTAGACTCTGCTGTGGCCTCTACTACTGATATACTATGAAAATTAAATGAGTCATTTTACGTAAAGCACTTAGTGCATGGCACATAGTAAGTACTCAATACATTTTTTAAAAATTCGTTTTATGTGTATGTAATTATAGTCTTTGGTTTCTTGATCAATGAAATAAGGATGACAAGTCAATCAAATACATTTTTGCTCTTAGTATGAGCCCTAAAAAAAGATTAATGATATTCTTTGAATCATACACAAATCAGCTAAAATAATGCCTTATGGATTTTTTCAATATATTTTCTAGTGTGTCTATACTATATTGTTCCTTCTTTGATTTTTTTTAGAATGTTATGTTTTTACATTATGCTGTATGTTTTTTAAGCTACTACATGCTTTAAAATTGCTCTAGAATGTGTAATTGTCAACCTAAAGCATCGTTTTTATATTAATGCTAGAAAAGACCTTAGATACCCACTCATTTTGATAGTTGAAACTGAGACTAAGAAAGGTCAGGTGGATCACCCAACTCCTTTCTAGATAAACACCATGTAATTTTGGAGGGGGTTAAAGAAGGAGAAAGGCTGGGAAAGAAGGAGGAAAGATGAATGAAGGCATGTGTCCTTGCCTTAGAGAAATTTAATAACCTAGTAGGAGCAATTATAGTAAGACGTACATGTAACCACCTAGCATATAAAGTAGGTTGGTGATCACTGCATAAAAAGTGTAAAGTTCTATGAGGGTTAAAGTCTTCATTCTACTGTCATAGAATCTACCTCTTGACAAGTGACAATACTATAATATTAGATGTGTATCTGTGCATAGACGTACACAGTTTGTGGCACCAAAAGAATGAAGGAGGATAAGGGGTGAGTAATTGAAGGGTTCAAGAGTAGAGTTTTGATTAATGAAAAAACCTGGTTAAAGTACAGCTGGGACCCGAGACCTCTCCAGTGTAAATAGTTTATGTAGAGGGAGGGAATGACGTCTTCAAACACACACATCACAAACTAGGGAGTATTGGAGCTGAGCCACTTGGATTTTCCGAACTGCTTTAGGTAAAGTAAGGGTAGGAAGCCAACTAAGTCCTCTTCATCCTCACCACCCTCCCCTCCCCTCCCCCACACATAGATTCTTCATAACCTCCTACTCTCTCTGCCAGTCCACAACATTGCACCCCTCCTATTGCCAGTGCTTATTAAAATATAACTCCAGAAAATAAATAAGAGGAAGATGTCCCAAGCAATTACACAGAGGAAACAGGAGGAAACCAACAGTGTCTGACCCAACCTTCACCTTTAGAGTCCAGTCCCCAAAAAAGGCCCAAATCATCATCTGCAAACTAGGCCTAAGGGGTTGCCTTAGATTCAAGGTAGCAATCACATGGCAGATGTAGCCCATTAGTTCTGAGATTTCTAGAGCTAAGTCACTATAGACACGATTCCAAAAGAGCTAAATAAAATGATGTTTCTGAACTCTACGTGAAATTGCTTCTAAACTGGCCTGCCTTCCATGAAGGCCTCTGCCTTGACACTGAGTGTGTCTGAACTTCAGCTGATCCTCTGAGACTTATCCCAGGGTGATAGTAAACAGAACGGTTTTACAAAAGAGATATCAGACAACTTTCAGCCAAGAGGCCTATTCTAGACATTTCTCTAAACAATGTTGAGTTAAGAGAAAGCAGCTCCACTTTTCTCCTGACAAAATTCACTGGAATATCTTGTTTTCCATTATTTTATTAATTTGCTGGGGCTACCATACCAAATAACACAGAATGAGTGGTTTAAACACAGAAATTTATTTTCTCGCAATTATGGAGGTTTGAAGTCCAAGATCAAGGTATAGGCAGATTTGGTTTCTTCAGAGGCCTCTCTCCTTGGCTTGCAGATGACCACTTACTCCTTGTGTCCTCACTCACATGGTCATCCCTCTGTGTGCTGTCTGTGTCCTAATCTCCTCTTCTTGTAAGAACACCTGTCAGATTTGGATTAGGGACCACACATATGACCTCATTTTACCCTAACTACCACTTTAAAGGCCCTTCTCCTAATACAGTCACTTTCTGACCTACCGGGGGTTAGGATATCAACATATGAATTTGTTAGTGGTGGGAATTACACAACCTAGCCCATAACAATTATAATGCCCACTTTGATGACATCGTACTTATGAATAAAAGGGACCCTTGTGAAGGCATTGTTTAAAATCTACCTAGGTAAACCTAAAGCTTTTCTTTTTCTAATTGCTCCTTGCAGCATAAAATATGAATGCTTAGTATAAATTAGCAACAACAAATAGGATACTGGAATAAAAACATTGAATCTCGAAAATTATCTGAGTCACACCACAATGAGAATTATCAGAAGAGAGGTATCAGAACTTGAAAAGACTCAAGATTAATATGAAAGGATAAATCTTTCATCAAAAATATAAAACACTGGAGGAGGAGGAATAAAAGTGTAGAGTCTGTGTATGCAATCAAAATTAAGCTGTGATCAGCTTAAAATAGATAAGTATAAGATGTTTTATGTAAACCTCAAAGCAAAAGCCTATAATAGATACACAAAAGATAGAAGATTCAAAGCATACGATTATAGAAAACCATCAAACCACAAAGAAAGAAAGCGAGAGGAAGAACAAAAGGCTCTACACCACAAGGAGAAAACAATTTTTAAAACGGCACTTGTAAGTCCTTACCTATCAATAATTAGTTTGAATGTAAATGGATTAAATTATCCAATCAAAAGGCATAGAGTGGCTGAATGGATAAAAAAACAAGACCCTACTATATGTTGCTTACAAGAGATTCACTGCACCTTAAGGGACACTGTAAGTGAAGGAAAAGATGAATCTTTGTTTATATAGCTAATGACTGGAATCTCATTTGGAGCTCTATCTAAATGTACAATTCTAGACATTTTGAGGTCACATACATTTTTGTAACCAAATGATATCCTCTAGCACTAATGTATGTTCAATATCTCTTGGGCAATTTAGGTTTATCATGTCATGAGTAGCCAGGAAAGAAAAAGTTGAACTGTCATGTGTAAATCATTCAGGAAACCAGAATTTGAAAGGTGTACTTCAAGCAAGATGGAGAAGAAATTTCCTTTTGCTCCATGCCTTATTTTCAGGGATCTGGATTTGGGGGAGCCTTTAGAGTTCTTAATGACGTTCCAAGAGGCTAGGGATAAAAGTTGATCTCTATCACTTGGAGGCAGGTCCTGAACCAGGTAGGGAAACGTCCCTATAGCAGACTTCTCATTGAAAATTAATATTCAGCTTCATGTTACTCCATGAGTTGATTTCCCTTTTGTATCCTCTAAGTCTGAATAAAGTCTTCTTTGAATATTCCCGTCTCTTCTCAGCTGTGCTACCTTCTATTAATGTGTGAGTTCTGCAATCATACTTGGGCTAGTCATTCTCATACAGGCTAGTGTAACATTGGTGCTATCATCTACAGAGAGCTCCCACCAAGAAGACCCTCATCAGATGCACCCACTGGACCTTGGACTTCCCAGCTTCCCAAACTGTAAGAAATAAATTCTGTTTCTTTATAAATTACCCAGTTTCGGGCCGACCCCGTGGCGCACTTGGGAGAGCGCGGCGCTGGGAGTGCAGCAGTGCTCCCATCGCGGGTTCGAATCCCATATAAGGATGGGCCGGTGCAGTGACGTGTGGCCGGTCACAAAAAAAATAAATAAAATAAATAAAATAAAATAAACCCCAGCTCTTTAAAAAAAAAAATAAATAAATAAATTACCCAGTTTCGGGTATTCTGTTATCTGCGACAGAAAATGGACTAATACAATTGGTAATGGGAAATACTGTTCATTCCCAGAAGAAAAGCAAATCTCAGAGGATAAGAGTCCGAGTCCTTCTCCATCTTGATATTTCTCTTCTGTTGTGAATCTGGGACAGGCAGAAAGATCTCATTCAAACCCTGCTCCACTACTTACTAGCCGTGTGGTCTTGTAAAGTTAACTTTAGAAAGCTTCAATTTCCTTTACTGTAAAATAAGGGTTATAAATTGTATCTAATGTAAAATAAGGATTGTAAAATGTATTTTATGAAGATTAAAATGAGAAAATACATGTAGAACATCTAGTACAATGCCTGACATCTACTAGGCACTTGATTATTAAAATTATACTAGGTACTGTGTGTTGCATTAGGCTGGTGATTATCAATTTTGCTGTGAACTTTTAAAAACTATATATTTCCAGGTCTGGCCCTAGAGATTCTGATTTGGGGTATTGGTGTGGGGCCAGGCATCTGTACTTTTGGGAGGATTTTACAGGTGATACCATCCTATAATCTCAGGTGAGAACAACTGACATAGACAATGGTCAGCAAACCTGTTCAGTAAATGGCCAGATAGTAAATATTTTAGGCTTTGCAGGCCACACAGTCTCTGTCACAACTTCTCAACTCTGTCATTGTAGTGTGAGAACAGCTATAGACAAAATGTAAACAAATGAGAATGATTGTGTTCCAATAAAATGTTATTTGTAAAAACAGACAAAAAGAAGTGGTGAGATGAATTTGGCCCCTGAACTGTTGTTTCTTATATGAAGAGAGATTTTTTTTTGCTATTGCTAGAGAAAGTATACTATTATTATGTTCAATGACAGCATTAAAAGCCTTACATGTAATGACCAATGTTTGCTGCTATACACAGTTAAGCAGACAGAGCTCCAGCCTTCCAAGGAGTTAGTAATCTAAAACAACAGCACAGACATAATATTTATAAGTAATGCCATATGAATAATTGTCACAGAAACAGATGACTGTACAAGACTAAATGTGAAACTGCTGAGTTCAGGGGTAGGCAGATTTTCCTAAAGCTCTTGATTTACAAATATCAGATGAAATAATAGGAGCATAACGGCTCATTGAGGAACCAAGAAAAGGAGAATAATCTCCCAGAGAAGCTCCCCCTTTTCAGCAAGAGGCCATAGGGAGCATCTTTTTAAAAAGAGTTCTATAAATAATACTTCATGGCTCTCCACATAGCTGAATTTCACTTCTCTCAATTCTGATTTATTATTCAAAATACATTATTGTCAGATTTTTCTTCTGAGTTTAGGGGCTATATTATGGTTGCAGGTTAACGACACAGTGACCATCTCCTTTAACCTAGAACAGAGAAAAATATCTCCTTTTTAAAATAGGAAGAGTAAACAGAAGTTGGTAAATCAGTTTGTGTGGCTGTGCGTGCATGTATGTATGGGTATGTTTAAATCAAGTGATTGTTAATTTAGTAAACTATTGCCAACAACTGTAGAAATAATGCAATAGTAGCTATTGCATTAGAGCAAGGTTCTCGTATAACCCTGAAAGGTCAGCAAGTGTTGTGAACATTAGTAATTTTTTGGCTGACCCTCTCCTCCTTGCACTGGTTGAGGGTTCTCTATTTGGGAGTTTTTGTGGGTGGGATCTCTTCTCCCACTACAGGGACCAGGAAGTCCAGATACTTGCCTAGCTGCCCCCAATCCCCCTATTTCACCTAACACCCAATACATACCCTGCTAGGGTGAGGGAGGGTGATTCAAGTTTGGTCAACTATATGCTGTTACATGAGACTTTGAATCTGCAATGCATTACACAAAAGTAAGTAGAATTCATCCCACTGGCAGCTGTGGTACCCAGAGTCTAGTGGGACATCAGAGCCTGATGGCCACAATGTTGGGGTCATGTCCAACATCACTGTCAATGGCAGCTGTACGCTTACCAGGCCATTTCAAGGATGACTTTAGCTGTAGTTTTGGTTATCTAGGTTCCCTCAATTCCTGACCTTCAAAAGAGTGCGCTACTCCAATTTCTTCTAGTCAATTCCCATTCTGCTTAAATTAACTGCTGAGATATTTTGACGTACTGTAAGAGGAAGGGTGCAGAAATAAAGTGATTGCAGACATAATCTATTTTCCCATTTTTAGAATAGTCATCAGTTTAAAGGAATTAGCCATGTTTTTCTTCCTCTGTGCCCTGATTTTTATGACCCTAGGCATCAAAGCCTCAAAACTCAAGGGTACATGTCATTTCACTTAAACTGAAGTGAAGGTATCCTCAATTACATGTTTCCTTCTGTTAACTCAGTTCATTGATTATTCCCAAATAATAAGCACTCTTCTCAAGCTTTTGATTTGAATTTTTTACTCATTTGCTAAGAATGTTTAGTGTCTACTTTAAAATCTAATATGGTACACATTTCTCAAAGGGAAAGTCTCCATATAAATCTCTCTCAGCTAAAAATTATTGTAAAAAATGCAAAGTGCTTTTTATTTTTTTCTCGAATTCTTTTCGCTAACAAGAATCTTCCTAATCAACATTTCATCTGGAGCAATCAAGCCTTCCTTGCTAAAATTACACGGACAAAAGAATTTTAAAAATTTTTTTTGCAAAAATATTTTAGCTACCACAATTGAAATGTACATTTATAGTTCTTTTCTGCAGAAATTCTTAATCTTGTTTCTGCAACATGTAATCAAGTCACAAACGTTCTCAAGTGATGATATAAAAGTCACAAACAAAATCAATTTACATTAACACTGTGCTCTGGCGATATAGTAGTGAACAAGTCAGACAGGGTCTCTCCCTTAGGGGCTTATAGTTTAGCAGGGAAGATAGGATACCTATAGATAATTAAATAACCACAAGTTTGTTAAATGCCCTGAAGGCCAAAGTACATGGTATATTTAACAGTGAGAACTGAGCTAGTCTGAAAATGAACAAAGAAGTTTCCTCAAGAAAGTGACATTTAAGCTGAAGCCAAACAGTGAGTAGGAATTAGGTAGGCAAAAAGAGGGGGCAAAATGTTTCATGCAAAAGACAGCATGGGCAGACTCTCTGAGCTAGGGAGAAGTGTAGTATGTTCAATGAGCCAAACAAATCCTGTTTGGCTGGAAAAAGTATGGAGATTCAAAGGGAGCCTAAGATGCTAAAATGCAGCCAAAGAAGATACTGCAGAGATAGCCAGGTAGACCTTGGAAGCCAAAGGAGAAATTTTAAAATTTATTTTAAGATATGTTTGTCAGAAAATGTACAGGATGTCAAATTAATTGGTATTTCAAATATATACATGGAATTTGTATTTCAGATAAGCCATAGTATTTTAGTATAAGTATGTCCCCAAAATTGCATGAAACATACTTACATTGAAAAAATTACCCATTGTTTATGTGAAATTCAAATTTAACTGGGCATCCTGTATTTTTATTTGCTAAACCTATATCCTATTTTAAGAGTAATGTGAGGTCTGAAAGGCTGAGGAGGAACATGATAAGATTTGCTTCTTGAAAAAATTGATCTGTAATTATAGATGGAAAAGTATTGGAGGCAAGCAAAAGTACAAGAAGATCTTGATCAGTCTCTCTTTCTTGAAATCTTTTCTTCATTTAACTTATGAAACCACACCTGGTTTTTCTCCTATCTCTTGGCCCACCACTTCTCAGTCTCCTTTAATAATCCACCTCTTTTATCAGACATTTAAATGTTGACGTTCTAAGACCAACTGCCGAAGTTTGCAAGGATATGAAGCAAGTAGTTCTGTCATGTGTTGTTAGTGGGAGTGTGAAATACCTTGAAATAAAGGTCTAGCAGTATCTTACAAAAACAAAACATCTATGGGCTGGCTGGTTAGCTTACTTGGTGAGAGCATGATGCTGATAACACCAAGGTCAAGGGTTTGGATCCCCTTATTGGCCAGCTGCCAAAAAAATTGTTAAAAAGCATCTATGATCTAGCAGTCCCATTTGTGGGTATATATCCAAAATAATTGAAACTGGGTGTTGAAGAAATAGTTGCACATCTATGTTCACTGCAGCATTATTCACAGTATACAAGAGGAGGAAGCAAACATCCATTGAAAGGTGAATGGATAAAAAAAATGTGATATATACTTATAATGTGATATATACATATAACTATTATTCAGCGTTAAAAAGAAGGAAATTATGTTGCGTGCTACTGCATGGATGAAACTTGAGGATATTATGCTAAGTGAAATAAGCAAGTCACAAAAAGTCAAATATTGTGTGATTCCAATTACATGAGGTATCTAAAGTAGTTAAACTCGTAGAAACAAAACAGAATTGTGGTTGCAGGGACATGGGGAGTTGTTATTTCATGAGTGTAGATTTTTAGTTTTGTGAGATAAAAAAAGTTCTAGAGATTTGTTGCATAACAATACGGATATAGTTAACATTACTGAACTGTACACTTAAAAATGGTTAAAATGATAAATTTTATGTTGTGTGTTTTTTACTTTGGTTTTATCTTTTTTTTTTTTTTTTTTTTTAAAGATGACCGGTAAGGGGATCTTAACCCTTGACTTGGTGTTGTCACCACCACGCTCAGCCAGTGAGCGAACCGGCCATCCGTATATGGGATCCTGAGCCACGGGCCGGCCCAAAAACTTCTATTTATTTATTATTATTGTTATTTTCTGTCTTTTTCGTGAACGGCAGCACCACTCAGCACACCGGCCATCCCTATATAGGATCCGAACCCGCAGTGGGAGCGCTGCTGCGTTCCCAGTGCCGCTCTCTCCCGACTGCGCCACGGGGCGGGCCCTACCTTGGTTTTAAAAAAAGATACTACTCTAGAAGGATTCCCAAATCCTGTTTGCACAAGGGACTCCTTTTGCAGATTGTAAATTAGATTTGTCTAGTCAGAAGGTAAAAGAAACCAGACATATTTAACCCAGAAATAAGTTTTATTTGGGGGAGAGCTTGCAGGTCTGTAAACATCATTTTGCTTTTCAGGCTAGATTGGGATGCAGAAGGAGTTATTATTTTTTTAAGATTAATAATCACTGAAGAGTATTTATGGAAATATAATGGGTAGTAGTTCAAATCAGGATGGATAGATTGCTTGATTCTCTTGCTATTATACAAACATGTAAAATAAGAATTCTATGGCAGAAAAACAAAACATTTACCAACCATATGACCTTATGAGCAATTCTACTTCTAGATACTTACTGAGGAGAAATGACAACATGTGTCCACAAAGATTTATACAAAAATGTTCGTAGCAGTTTCATTCATGATGAGCCCAAACTGGAAACAGCCTAAATGTCCATCAATTGGAAAAAGGCTAACAAAGCATGATAAACCCATACAAAAAAATTCTACTCATCAATAAAAAGGAGTAAACCAGTGGTATGTGCAAAAACACAGATGAATCTCAAAAACATTATGGGAGTGAAAGAAGCCCTACACACAAAAAAGAGTATATACTGTATGATTCTGTTTATAAGAAATTCTAGAACAGGCAATCTTTAGTGGAAAAATATCAGAACTATGGTTGCCTCTGGGGGTGGGGGTAGAGATTGACTGTGAAAGGACTTGAGGAAATTTTCTAGGGAGATTTTCCAGGGAAATTTTCCTATATACTGATAGGAGTTTGCATTGAACAGGTAAGTATGCATGTGTTAAAATTTCTCAAATATTACATTTAGGATTGGCATATTTCACAATATGTTAAAAAAATTATTTTTTTGGTGGTTGGCTAAAAACAGGGATCGAACCCTGGTCCTTGGTATTACCTAACTAACTGAGGTGTTTTCTAACTAACTGAGCTAACTGGCCAGCCCTACAATACGTAAAATTTAATTTAAAAAATAACTGTAAATAAATATTGAATTGTAGTTAATGAAATGCATGCTGAAGTGTTTAGAGTGAAATTTACTAATAGCTGCATCTTACTTTGAAATGATAAAAAAAAGATGGCTTTATAGATGGATAAAATAATAGATGAATAGAAATGGGATAACACAAATACAGTGAAATGTTAATTGTAGAATCCTGGTGTTGGGTATATGGGTGTATGCAGCATGATTCTTTGTGTTTTAAATTTTTCAAAATAAAATCTTAAAAGGAAATGATGTTCTTTACAGCTCAGTTTTAGGCCTTCCTTTCTTCTTTATTCTGTTCTCTCTCCCTGTTCAATCTCATCCACTCTCATGACTTCAAATACCAGCTGGTGATGCCCATATTTATATCTTTATCCCAGATCTATCTCATGAGCCCTGACCCACATATGTCTTACTTGACCTCTCACTTAGACATCTTTTGGGCACCACAAACTCAGCATTTCAAAATGGACATAAGTTTCTTGAACCAAACCTGCAATCTAGTGTTTCTCACCACTGTAAATTGTGCCATTACCTACTCATGTGATCATGCCATAAACCATGACACCTCCTCAACACTTTGGTCTTCCTCATATCCAAACAATAACCAAATGCTGTTCATGATAATTTATAAATTTATATTAGAATCCATTGAATTTTCTTTACTCACCAGACACCAAAAAGGTCTGTTACCATATTTTCTTGTCTGTTCTATCACAGTAGCCTCTTAACTAGTCTTCTCTCCATACAAGAACCATACAAATTCATTAAAAACATAAATCAATCATGTTACTCCCTTCCACAAAACTCTCCAATAGCTTCTCATTACACTTAAAATGAAATGAAATTACATGGCACATGCTATGGACTGAACTGTGTTCACCCTAAATTCATATGTTGAAGCCCTAACCATGCGGCTATAATGAACATAGGGCCTTTAAGGAAGTGATTAAGGTTAAATGTGGTAAAAAAAAAAAAGTAGAGCCCTGGTCCGATAGAACTGGTGCCTCTATAAGAAGAGGAAGAGACACCAGAGTTCATTCTCTGCTATTTGAAGAAACAGTGAGAGGGCTGCTTTCTGCAAGTCAGGAAGAGAGTCCTCATCGGGACCTGACGGGGTTGGCACCCTGGCCTTGGACTTCCAGGCTCCAGAACTGCGAGAAAATTAATTCCTGTTGTTTAAGCCACTCAGTCTATGGTATTTTGTTATGGCAGCCTGAGCAAATAAAGACAGCAGTTCTGGCCTCCACCTGTCTCTACAGCTCATGCCTCAGCAATTTCCCCTTTGCTCTCTGCTTCAGCCTCTCTTGTTTTATTTTATTCCTAAACAGAATATGCTCTCTCTTGTCTCAGGGTCTTCATACACTCTGTTCCTTCTGCCTGGAAACTTTTTCCTCACTCTTCATTTGGCTAACTCCTATCCATCCTTTAGTTTCATTTTAAACATCACTTTTTCAAAGAGGCCTTCCCTGACTTCCCGGTCTAAATTAAGTATCTCTGTCACAGTAGCCTCTACTTTTTCCTATTATAAGGAAAAAGTTTAAAATTTCCTCTCTCCTGGAATTTAAGTTTCATACATGCAGAAACTATGTTTCATTCATTGTTATATCCTTAGAAGCAAAAAAAGTCTCATAGTTAATAGGGCCTCAATAAATATTTGTTGAATGAATGACTAAATAATGATTGCAGATGCATAGTCATTAAATAGATAAATGTCGGTCATACTTAATATAAAAAAGTAGGTTATAAAACCATACGATCCTTTTTAATAATAAACACAGAACAAAACTATACATCAGGTACCTAGACAGACCTTCCAGCTAAACGCAATGAAAAATGTTGGTTAAAAAAAATTTTTTTCAGCAAAAAAAACCAGAACCATCATATGATCAAGCAATCCCACTACTGGGTATGTATCCAAAGAAAAGAAAATCAGTATGTCCAAGAGATATCTGCATCCCCATGTTTATTGCAGCAATGTTCACAATAGCCAAGATATGATATTAACCCAGGTGTTCATCAACAGATGAATGGATAAAGAAAATGTGGTATATATGCAAAATGGGATGAGCCATAAAAAATAATGAAATCCTGTCCTTCATGGCAACATGCATCAGTCGGGAGGACATTGTCAAGTGAAACAAGTTAGGTGTGGAAAGATGAATACCATATGTTCTCATTCATATGTAGAAGCTAAAAAAGTTAATCTCATAGAAGTAGTGTAGAATAGTGGTTATTAGAGGCTGGGAAGAGTTGGGGGGGTGGGGAAAGGTTGAGTAAAGGATACAAATTATAGCTAGATAATAGAATAAATTCTAGTTTCCATAGCATTGTAGGGTAAATATAGTAAACAATAATTTATTTTTTTTCCCAATACCTAGAAGAGATAATTTTGAATGTTAGCAACAAAAAGAAATGATGAAGATTTGAGGTGATGGGGGCTTCCAATCAAGATGGTGGAATAGACAGTCCCCAGCATCCCTTTCTCCCACCATCAACCAATTTACAACTATTAAAAACAACAACTGCCAATTTGGGGCCACTAGAACTCAGGGGAAGAGGAGGAGAGACCTACAGAGTTCATGAAGGTGGGAAAAGTCACGAAGAGAGAAAGAAAGGACTGCTTGGACCATTTTGAGCCCTGACACTTCAAGGCTGGCCCTGGTAAGCACATGGAGCAAGAGCTGGCAAAAGCCACTGTTGTGCCCTTTGTATGAAGTTGCTTGGAAGTTGCAGGGAAGAAGAGGGCCTTGGTGGCCCCCAGTCCAGTTAGACCACTAATAGAGTTACTGCAGATCTACATAGGAGCGAGGGGCCACACAACAACTGAAAAAAGGAGCCGCTCAGAGGCTGGTGAGTCATTGCAAGGGATCAGCACACAGACTGCCCCATGGGAAGTGTGTGCAGGGTGGGGGAGATGGGCCCACTAGGGGAACACTGCGATACAACATGGACAGCTGATCTGCCCCCCCAATCAGCACAGGCCCACTCAATGCAGACTGGTCAGGAGTATAGAACTGCAAGGGGTGCAGTTTGCTGAAAAGACTCAGGCCTAGACCAGAGTTTCCACACAACCCAGGTGTACCAGACCTCACAAGACCCAGAAGTGCTTACAATGTCAACAATTAAAATCTGAGCTTCACAAAAATCAGCAGCAAAGCAGGGAATCAGCAGCAAAGCAGCAATTTTGCTCAACCACAGGGCTCAAGTGCTGGTTTCCACAGGAAGTTCCCCCATTTTAGAAGTAACCAAAGGACAACAAATTAGTTCCAGTGTAAAGTTTAAGTGGTGGGAACAGCCACTAATCCAACACAGAACTGAAAGAAAACACAAAGCACCCACAGATCAGAGACAAAGTTCTGATATTAACCAGTAAACATCTAACCCCACCAAAGAACACCTATAAAACCTAGAAGGACCAGAAGCTCCCCAGGCTCCCAAGCCAGGGTGGTAGGGGGCCAAGGGCCTCAGCCATGCCCCCCAATGTCTGCATCCAGCCCAGTGATGACCACCAAGCCACTGCTGGAAGTGCCCAGGGCTCCCCTGCCAGAATGAGGGAGGTGCCACGGGCTTTGACCATGCCCCTGCTTTCTCCTCCTCCTATCCTATCTCCTTCCCCTTTCCCCTCTCCCCCTCCCTCCAGCTGCTCCACAATAACGTCTTAGAATGTAAAAAAAATAAAAATAATAAATCAATAAATTAATTTAAGAAAAAGATTTGAGTTGATGGATATGCTAACAACACTGATTTGATCGTTACACGTGTAGCATGTATCAAAATATCATACTGTACCCCATAAATATGTACAATTATGATGTGTCAATAAAAAAGAAATAAATTTTTTAAAATTAGAGAAAGAACGAACAGCAAAAAAGTTAAAATAAATTTTTTAAATGGTCTCATGTATATACATGAGGTGGCAAGAAAGGGAGGAATATTCAGGCCATTCTAAATAAAGACAGGAATTCTGGGATTTAAGAAGGGCTCTGAGACCCTTCTCAATGAGGACATTTGCTAAGTTTTCCTCTCCTGGTAAGCTCAGTTGTCATAGTCCTGAAGGGGTAGGGGCACAAAAGACAAAGCAAGATTCAAGATATAAAGTGCAATGTGAGATTCTTCCCTTCAGAAAGTCAGAATCCAAAGGGTTGCACTCTCAGTATTTGGGTGAACTAAAAATGGATACCTCTCCCCTTCCTGGGGCTGCAAAAAATTATTATTTTAAACTTTGGTGCTGACTGGAGAGAAAACAATTTTTCCCCTGAGAATTTATGACCATGATCCAACTGTCTTGAAGGTTTATAGTTTGAATTCACACTCTTGGGTTGGCAAAAATTATCTCAAGTCAATCATCTCACTTAAAGTGGCTCCTGGCAAACTTTTTCTGGAGGAACCCACCTTCATCCCAGGCCTCAATCCCAGGCCTCAAGAATTTCCATAGCAAGTTCCAAGGAAAAAGCAGAATTCACAATAAAATGATGATGATGATGATGGTAATGATATTAATAAGTAATAATCACCCAAGGAAATATGGCATCATGAGCCATTCTGGCAGAATCAGGTCCATAGAATTTTCAGATGTTGAAATTATCTGACACAGAAAATCAATAAATATTTAATGTTTCTGGGAATAAATAAAGCTTTAAAACAGGAATAAAGAGTGGGTAGATTTTTTTAAAAAATGATACATTTATCTCTGATGCTGATGAACCGGGGAATCCAACCTAACCCTCTTTTGAGAACTACTAGAAAAGCTGATCAAAATATTTTTTAAATCTTGAAAATGTGAGAGAACTTACAAGGCAGTGAAGAAACAAATCAGCTATATGTAAGAAATTTGAAAATCTAGGTTAAATGTAAAAATTCTAAATATATATAAAATTTCAAAGTTGACATGAGAAGAAATGGAAAACTTGAATAGACGTGTAAGATTAAAGAAATTAAAATAGTAGTAAGACCACTCCTTGAAGAAAAAACAAAAATGAAAAAACAGGTACAGATGATTTTATAGGTGAGATTATCAAACTTTTGAGGAGCAATTCATTTTTTTAAGAAGTAAGATAATTACCTTTTTAAAAATTAATTAATTAATTATTTTCATTGTACATGTTTATGGGATACAGTTCATTATAGAGGAGCAGTTTATTCTTTTCATAGAAGTTTTTCCAGAAACTAGAGAAAGAACAAAAGATGCTCAGCTCATTTTAGAAGAAAGCTTGTATTAGTCCATTTCTGTTGCTTATAACAAAATACCTGGAACTGGGTAATATATAAAGAAACAATATTTATTGCTTACAGTTTTGAAGGCTGGGAAGTACAAAGTCCAGGGAACACATCTGCTGAGAGCTTTCTTTGGTGGTGACTTCAGTGACTCAGAGTATCACATTGTGAAATGGTAGAGCATACAGAGAGAGAAAGACTCTTATGTGCTCTCCTCTTAAAAGCCCTCAGAACCAGCCCATGACCACCATTATTAATCAGTTCATGAGGGTACAGTCCTCACAATCTAAGCACCTCTTCAAGGCCCTACCTTTCAATTACCATAGGATTTCTCACCCTCAACAGTTACAGTAGGGATTAAATTTTGGAGGGACAATCAACCCAAGGCAAAGCTATAGTCTTAATTTCAAAACCAAGTAAGGACAGTACAATAAAAGAACATCATAGGCCAATTCCACTTAAGAATATAGATGCAGGGCTGGCCAGTTAGCTCAGTTGGTTAGAGTGTGGTATTGGTAACACCAAGATCAAGGGTTTGGATCTTGTACCAGCCAGCCACCAAAAAAAAAAAAAAAAAAAAGAATATAGACACAAAAATTATATCTATGCACAACATGAATGAATCTCACAAACATAATGTTGAGCAAAAGGGGCAAGTTATTGAAGAATGTAATTACCATGGTTCCACTTAAAGTTAATAATTTAAAAAAACAAATAATATGCTATTTAAATGATTAAAAATATAAAGAAAAATCGGAACAATTAATCCAAAATTCAAGACTATATTCACTTTGGGAGTAATAAGGGGGTTCAGGTAGAAATATTCTGTTTCTAGGCCTGGGTAATGAGGACACACAAGTTCATGTTATCACATTATTCTTTAACTGCCCATTTCATTCATTCTTCTTCTTTTTTTTTTTTTTTGGCCAGAATGGGGATCCAAACTCTTGACCTTGGTGTTATAACACCACACTCTAACCGACAGAGCTAACCTGCCAGCCCTTTTTTTCTTTCTGTAGCTGGCTGGTATATTCATTCTTTGATGGACATTATATATTGCACAATTTTTAAAATGTGATAAATTAAAATCTTTTAAAAAGTCATTGTAACATCAGAATAGACACAAAAGCACCAAATCTCCACTCAGGAAATTTACTAATAAATATAAGGAGATTTAACAGAAAAGCAAAACAAAACAAAACAAAAGTGTACTATATTTTAAATTCTGACACTCCAGATGAAAAAGGAATTAGTGTGAGTGCTTTTCAAAAATTTGGCTGAATCACCAAAACTCTTTTTATTAGATTATCTATTGACTTCCTATCTATTATGGTAGATGAATCACTTGTTCAAAATCATAGATGTTGGAGTGAGCAGGACTGAAGCCATGTTGGGACCTAAAACTGCATGGGCTGTAGGCAAATTTTAAAAAGGCACAGTCTTTTTCTTGGCATGCATTTCTCTGAGTTCCCTCTTTTCCCATGGTTATTTGATATTTTGAAACTTGTTTCTAGGGCAAGATGACATTATTTACATGAATATAAAGTTGTTTTCCAACCAGCCTAATGCTGCAGACTTGCACATACTATCCAGACACTGGGAAATCAAGGAAGACATCAGTAAAGCTATGTTGATTCCACCCCACCAGCAGGACGATGAGATAACAATAAGGGCAAGAGCGGAAACCAGGTGGAGTCTTGTTGAGACTTTGCACCTGAGACCTTGCATGAAGCCTCACTGCTCATGTGCCCCTCCCTCCTGCTTTTCATTTCCCACGTTCCATTCCCTCATCCTACTCTTTAAAAACCCCTCAGTAAACCTGAGTCTTTGAGATGGCTTTAGCCTGGCCATTCTCCCTCGGGTTTACCAGAGAGATGGGTTCACCTAACATCTCTCTTTAGGTCACCAGTATTCCTGAATAAAAGCTGACTTCCATTTTCATCAACATTTGACTTTTAACTGGTTTGTTTTTACCACAGATAGCCAGACCTGTGAATTTGGTATCAATTCTGGGGAGCCTCAGCCAGGAGCTGAGTGTGCCCTGTAACACAGCCATATAATTCCCCTAAGAATGCCTGCTTGGTCTATTCAAATACATGTGCAATTTCAAAGATACAGTCCTTAGCTACTTATCCTTTGTACTCTTTCTTAAGTGGTTAATACTGTGGCTATGACTGTTACAGTGTACCCAAGCAAGCATTTATATGTGCAAGGCACCTCATAATTTTTTGATGAGGTACAAAAACCTCCCTGACATTTTATGAATTCAGACTTTTTAACCTCTGATAACCTTGATATTGATAAAGTGACTCAGAGGCCCAGTGATGGCTATATTTTGATTGGGAAAACCTGCGAAGACAGGCTGTTGGAAAGGCAAAAATGAAACACACACAAGCCTGGAGACAATCGCCACCAACACCATCATCATAACAATAAAGCATCCCCCATATGTAGACATTATGCTAAAAGCTTTATGTTCATTATGTTGTACCTTTGCAATTCTAGATGATAGATATTATTATTAGCATTTTACAGAATAAGAAACTGAGGTTTGGAAGAGTTAGGTAACTCATCCCAAATAGAGTCAATAGCAGAGCTAGGATTCAAAGCCAGTTTTGCTCCTTCCAATGTTCTCAGTCTGTATTACAACAATGCTGACTCTCTTGGTCATTCCTCAGTAAACTGAAGATTTGATTCAGTTAATGATAAGATATGGAGCTAGTCCTGAGCCCAGTTGCCCTCAGATCAATTTCTTGTCACCCTGATCTTTTCTGTATCACAAGGAGCACTGACCTTCTTGTGTCAGCTTACTTCCTGATGTGTTTGGCTAATGGGAAGAGTTTGGAGAGCAGGAGGCAAAAGAAGCCAGATTATTTCTCACCAAACCCATTCCTCCTGCTTCGAGAGGCATGTCGGGCATCAGGTATTTCCTGCATGGCTCCAGCTGCCACTGGGCAGGCTTCCACCTGGTAACCCTGGTCCCTGGCTTCCTTTAACGCTCCTTCTTCCCTTTGTAGCTTGAGCCTTGTGTTAGTGGCAAATCTATGGACTGCCTCTTTTAACATCTATGCAAACAATTCCCTGCATCAAATTCTGTCTTTTAAATATAGTTACTTAGAGTGACTTCTGTAAGCCTGAAGGGACCCTGCCTAATATAGATGTTATCTTGGTCAGTGTCACAGATAGGGTATTGCTAGTTTAGACTGAAGGACCCCTCTTTTCAACTTGATCATCTCTCATCCTGCTGGGGAGAACCTAAAATTATCTTTTTTTTTTTTTAGCTTAAAGCTTTGATTTCTGTCATTGATAGCAATACCACCAAACATTTTTACATGCTTCAAACACACTGAAGAACAATCTATTTCATTGGAAGGACCAGTACCCACAGCATCTTTCTAAGGGAAATCTTCAACAACGTTTGCTAAAGCAAAGGGCCTTGGGCATAGGAATAAATTAGTATTTTTGTTCCTCTTGACTCTGTCACCATGGTCACCACTGACTGGACCAGGAGAGTGCCTCTAACCCAAGAACAGCCAACTATTGGCCAGTTGGCTTCCTTTTTTTTTTTTTTGTCTTTTTCGTGACCAGCACTCAGCCAGTGAGTGCACCGGCCATTCCTATATAGGATCCGAACCCGCGGCGGGAGCGTCGCTGCGCTCCCAGCACGGCGCCCTCCCGAGTGCGCCACGGGCTCGGCCCGGCCAGTTGGCTTCCTATGAAGTAATTTGGAGCAAGAGCTTTGCCATCAGGACCTTAGCAACAATTCATTTGGTGTTTGATTTACAGATTTAGGGGGTCAATTAGTGGGTAGTAGGAGCAAAGGCAGAAAGTCACCCTGAGAGGAACAGAAACAGAGAAAAGATACAATGTTAGTAGCCAAGCACTCAGGAAAGATTGGCAAACTCTTGCAGTAGAGGGGATGCTTTATGTGTGCCCTGAAGAAACCTCCAGTTCAGAAACCACATTATAGTCTCTGTCTGGTTCAGCTGTACTCAAGCTCCCATTATCCCTGTGTGATCCAGTGATCTTGCCTGTTTTCCTGGTTGGCGGAGACTTGTGGCTAAGATTTCTGTCTTCATTAAAAAAAAAAATTCCCTGGATATCCTTTCAATAAACCATCTACTACCTGATATTATTTGGCTTGTGCTTATATTTCTCGCAATCAACAGAACAACCTAAAACAATTTTTAAAGCATGTTTATATATTTTTTCCATCTTATCTGCACTGCGACTCTAAGAGATAGGCGAGGTAAATGTTATTGCCATCATTAAAAAAAAAAAAAAAAAAAAAAAACACTGAAGCTTCAGATTAGCTAAATAACCTTCCTGCCCAGGTTCACTAGGCTAAATGACAGAGCTAGGACTAGAGTCCAGGTGTTTTGATTTTTATGTCAGGTATCCATTGGCTTATTCTTCTGTAGTTTCCTATAAACACACAAGCATTCATGTATCACCAGTGATTTATTTAGTGATGTATTTAGATATTCAGATATACTAGGGATCAAATGTTCACTATTGGGTATCCAAGTGTCTTTCCACTTCCATGGGAAATTTATATTTCTGGGCACCTTTTATGATAATGGCTCTCCTATTTTTCAGAGAAAAGATCAAGTTGAGTGATGATAGGCAGATATTTCACAACTGAAAACCAGACAAACCCATTTATTTATACAGAAAGATTTATTAAGAAAATAAGTACTCTGTCATGAAAATCTGCTAAGTGCTGGGGATACAGAGATGAATATAAACATCATCATTTGCCCTCAGGAATTATCAGCCCAAAGAGGGAGAAATATAAGTAGCAAATAAATCACAGTACAGCACAAGAGGGGCAATGTAAGCGTGGGAAAATCACAGATATAGACCAGATGAAGATCTGATGAACTCTGTGGGAGTGGGTCACAGGGAAGCCTTTTTGGAAGATATAACGTTTGGCATGAGTTTGGAAAATAGAATAGGAACATCCATAATTAATGGTAAAAAGGGAAAGAATACTGCAAAGAGATTTTTAAAAACTCAGAATGGAAGAAGAGAATGAGGAGGGGAGATGGCCCAAACACCAAGGGAGATGGTTTCCAGGAATGCTAGGTGAACAAGTTTAAAAAAACAGAAGTATCTGTCAAGTAACATATTTACTAAGACATGACCGATGGACCTGGCAAGTAGGAGGTTCTTGGTAACTTTTTCCAGGGCTACTTTGAAAGGAGGAGGGAGTTATGATTAAGCAAGAATGTAATGAGATCCAGAATAAAAAGGAGGCAAAATAGAGGTATTGAATGGGAACTATGTTTCCAAAATCCCAGAGAGAAATGAAAATTGTGCCAGTACTCTTCTGTAAAGTTGGAAAAGGGTGAGAGAACATAAAACATCATGGGGAATGAATGGAATTTGGGAGATTATCTAAGGTACTAACTTAAATTGGAGAATCTTTGCTTACTGCTATTTTCTGGCATGCTTTCAGTTTTATAGATATAAGACTATAATTGGTCTATTAGTCTTTCCCTCTTTCCCACTCTCAAATTAACCCACATGTATTGTATGGGCCACTTCCTATCCTCTTCTTAGTGTGCACTAGTAAGGGTATAATTCCTACCAATACCTATGATCAGTGACCATTTCACAGATGGTTACGTATTGAAAGCATGGACTCTGGATTCGGACTACCTTGATCCAAATACTATCTCCACTATCTATGTGGTCTTGCACAAATTACTTAATCTCTTTGCTTCTCACTTTCCTCATCTGTAAAGCAAGAATAATGATAATATCTGCTTCATAGGGTTGTTGTCACAACACGTAAAATGATTAAAAGAGTGCCTGGCACATACAAATTGTATATATGGTAGCTGTTTATTAGTAGTAGCATTAATTGTGGAAACAATAAAACAACATCTGAAATTGGAATTACATTGGAAAATTCCAAATGCTGGAGTCTTTAAAAATTGTAAACAATAGAAGCACAATTCAAACTAATTTTAGTAAAATGGTGAATGTATTGGCTGTGTTGGATTATTTAGACAGGGAGAGATTTGTTCTCTCTGCATCTCTTGGGACTGACTGTCCACCACTCATGTGTCTGATGGCGTCATTTTCTTCTGTAGCAGAATGAGAGGAAGGATATGGCTAGTAGTTTCAGACCTACATTCTTATAGTTCATAATGCAGAAGCAAGAGAGGGTCCCCACTCACCCCAATCCTCAGCACAACACACAGGAAAGTCCAGGAAATGAAGGGATTGGCCCACCTTTGTCATGTGCCCATCCTTGTGGTTGAGGAAATGCGGAACTCGATTAATAACTCCAACATCCCATGAAACCAGAAGAAGGGAGCTAGGCAAATAAATCTATGCTTATTATCATTTGCTATAGAGCCTTTTTAAATCATATGCTTACCACACTTTGCCTTTTAGGGATGATATATTGAAACTTAATTTTAGACAATTCAATAAATAACAACAATAAAAGTAACAATAGCAACTAATCTTAATTGAGTGCTTGCTATTTGTCAGGCATTATTGTAAATGTACTAACATTTAAAATCTTACAACAGCCTTATAAGCTGGTATTATTATTATTATCACCATTTTACAAAGAGGAAATGGAGAAAAAAGAAAGGTTAAGTTACTTGCCCAGAAGTCACTCATCAAAAAAGTGGTAGAGCTGGGAATTGAACCTTGGCAATTGGCTCTAGAATCTGGACTCTTAGGCTGTGCTGCCAAAGAGTAGAAGGAAAAACTGCCCAATACTGTTGGATATACAAAAACATATTTTCAAGTATTTCCACAGATTTTGGAATCAAACCAAAAGATCAATTTGGTTTTGAACCTGCGTAAGATGTTGAAGACTCAAAAATGTTAGTCGAAGGTCAGAGTTGATTTTTAAGAAATTTCATCCGTGTTCTAAATTACCCAAAAAAATATATTGGATACAATGTATTTTGATATCCTAAGGAGATGTCCACAAATATACCACATTCATGGGTATTAACCAAGAGCTTACTTGTATTACAAACAACTTTAAAGAGCTGCAAGCATTGGGCCAACGTTTAGTCAAGTCAGAAGCTCTTATTCGTAAGATCATGAAGTATTTCTTGAGATCCAGTGGCACCTCTGCACACCTCTTTGTTCCCTCAGGTTCATGCAATTCATCCTGCATTTGTTTGTTCTTCACAGTTGCCCCCATCTGTGTTTCTCCTCATAGGGCTGTCTGAGTAACTATCTCTTCAGCCTTCCCTAAACATCCTTCAAGACAAACATCCTTCCCCCAGAGGGCATTTTTCTTTTTAAGGAATTACTATTAATTGCTATGGGGAAACGAATTTGTGGTCAAAAGAAATTGACAAAAATGGGGGAAGTAACATTCAAAAAATTTCAGCAAATTCTACCAGTTATTCCCCATATTTTACCAAAATAAGTCAGTAGACTGGGGCTAAACTTGTTTCATCATAGTCCTATCTAGAGCTTACTTTTTTGTGTAATTGTGATTTATAGAGCACCTATAAGCTGGGGGCTGTTTGAATCATTTTATATTAGCTCCTCATGACGTCCTTGTGAGATAGATACAGTTAGCATCATATTTCCTATGAGGAAACATGAACAGAAGGGTTGGTTAGGTGCCCAAGGTGATTTAATAAATAATAGAGTCATGATTCAAACTGAGGCTGCCTAACTCTAAAGTCTACTCTTTTGACCACTATACTATATGGCTTCTCTGGTATAGCCAAAATTGGGACTGACGGGTTGACAAGTGGAAGTGTGTAACTCGGCGAGGGACCGAGTGGAAGTATGGCTTAAGGGCTGACTGCTCTGGCAGGCTCCCTTTGGCAAAATCACCATTGCCTGGTGACTGCTTCTCAGCTTTGGA
Source organism: Cynocephalus volans (assembly GCF_027409185.1). Taxonomy (NCBI): domain Eukaryota; kingdom Metazoa; phylum Chordata; class Mammalia; order Dermoptera; family Cynocephalidae; genus Cynocephalus; species Cynocephalus volans. The sequence continues at coordinate 130,593,709 of NC_084467.1, forward strand.
GATTCATAAACTAGATTTTCTCAATTATGCAGAGATAATGACTGTCTTGAAGGCAATTCACACTGGCCAAACTCAGATGACAGCCATAATGTCATGAGGCATATTCCTTTCCAGTGTCTGGAAATTCCTACCTCTATCTGGGACTTATTCTTCCTGCTATCAGAGAACCTGGAAAATCAAAAAGTTTACTAGTAAGAGTGGAATTGTAGCAAGGGAAATAGAAAATGGGGGGGGGCAGGTGGTATATTTCCTTTAGGCTCTGGGCATGGCTAATGAAATATTTTTTCTTCTGTACCAGAGGACACAACCTGATGGCCCTTGTTCCCAGATCTGATGTCTTTCTCCAAGAGTCAGGGGCTGGATGGACATGTTCAGTATTTGTCTCAGTGGCTCTCTGGATGTTAGAAAATAAAAATCTTAACCACAGTTATGCCACTCTGTAGGTGGCTTCGCTCTGTGAGATGCAAAATGTGTGTAAGGAACAGTCCTTGCCCTCAAGGAGGTTATAGCCTCATCGTGCAAGTAAGAGGAACAAACATGAAAGTCCATGATACAAACTCTAGGTGCCCAGAAAAGCCAAATAGGACAAGGAAAGAGAAAGATTACTGAGAGCTGGCATAGTAAGAGAAAACTTTAAAACTGATAAGAAACTTTAAGAATGAGTTAAATTTAGATTGGTAGAGGGAAAGGATAGGACATCCCTATGATATAAAGATTGTAAAGGACGGCATACTTCTAAGGAGAACAATGCAGCTGCATAGCAAGTTACTGCAGGACAGTGGAGTGGGGCCTGGTAATAGCAGGCCTCCAGAGGCAGGAAGGGAATTCAGATTTGGCGAGTTTGGTATACCCAGGGTGAAAGTGTGTTCAAGGAGGATAGCTAGGGGCTGCTGTGGTAATCCAGCTCTGAGATGCTGAGGGACCCAACTGGAATGAATGACACAAGTGGGAATGGACAGGAGGAACTGACATTTGGAGGAAAATATTATTAGGCCTTCTTATTAAGGGAGCGAAATAGAAGGATGGGTTCAAAATACCTCTTGGGTTTCTCTGGTGCCTGTTGATGTTTATATTTACCCAATTTTCTCTCCCTTCTCTTTCTTTGAAGTATCTTCCCCAACCCACATGTAAAACTATGAGGAGTAAAATCAAATCAAACGTTTCTGATAAACTTTTTTTGGCCAGTTTGTAAATGTTTATCTCAATGGGGAAAGAATATCAAGAATCAAGGATTATTATTGTTTTTAGCCTGCCTTCTTTGAACACTGAACATATGCTTTTTTTTCATTGCTTTCTTTCTTTGTTTCCTTTTGATATTTAGATATACAAAAGCAAGAAGGTTGTATTTTCTTAATCTACAATAGAATTATTGGATACTACCTTCTTTCATCAGTTACACGTTCACCTGAAGATCTTTGTTTCATTATATTCCTCCAAATACTGTTTGATTCTTTTTCAAACACTCATAAAGGCAACTTGAAGTTAATACTCTACCTTTCATTCAGGAAGAGCTCAACATTCCTCATAATGTGTACTGGTGTTGTTATTTTATGTAGACACACTGCATTTCCTTAGTGCCTTTCATCTGAAGATCATAAAGCACATAGCAAACATAAATTAATTCTTACAACAACCTTGTGAACTGTAATTTTTGCGTGTATATAGTAGATGAATCACCTGAAGGAGCAGCAAAACACAGCCTTTGCGGAAAAGACTAGGCTTGGCACAACTTGATGTATAAACAAGTCAGTCAGATAGTTTATGGCAGGAAAGGAGGCATCATTTTTTATTTAACTAAAACCACCAATGGAATTTCAGTAAGAAAATAATTATCCAGATAATGACTTTTCTAGGTTTCCATAAGCAACTCTTAGACTTTTGCAACTAACACCACCAGAAAAAGGAGGAAGTGTTAGAGTCTATTAATAGCTACACCTTCAATCTTATCGTCACTCCCAAGACAAGTGCTTCAGCAACAAAACAGGCCTAGTCATTAACTGAAGCTGTGATTTAGTATCAATGCAGAGAAAGTATGCCACAGGCTGACTCACCAATGCTTCGCTTCCTGCTGAGATTTTCCCTGGAGTGTCTCTCAGTAAGGTGCCTATTTGGCTGAAAAGATGGTAAATCTTTATTACTGTTTTTTAGGCCATTCTTTTTAAAAAAAACAAAAACAAAAATAGAATTTATAAAGGAAAATATAAGAAAGTGGCCTCTTTATTTTCTAAGTTGACTCACTGAACAATCAAGGATATATATCAACAAATGCTTTGCTCAGAGCTTTTCTTAGGAGCTCATCTTTATTTTAGCTTTTTAGTATAGAAATCTTCTAATATATACAAAGTAGGTAGAATGATATAATAATTCCACATACCCATTGATTAACTCTAACAATTATGTCCTTGGATCCTCCTACTCAAACATCACCATGAAGTGAATACTTTGCAGAAATTCCCCATCCTTTGCTTTGGCAACAGCGCAAATATCTTACAAACGGTCTCATGGAATCCTGAAAGCCAAATTTTAATTCATTTTAATTGAGTTTATGAAATAAATATACATACACATGTCATAAGATAAATTTACAGGAAGGTAAGAAAAATGTCACAAAATCAAACAAAACTTTTAAACCCTAAGTAATACTATTACTTGCCATTTGTTAAATGTCAGACACTTTACTAGGCATTTACCTCACTTAGTGATATCTTATTTAATTTTTTCAACAATACTACATGGCAAGTATTAGTATCCCTATTTTATTTTATTTTATTTTTTTGGCATCTAGCCATTATGAGGATCTGACCCCTAGACCTTGGTGTTATGAGTACCATGCTCTAACCAACTGAGCTAACTGGCCAGCCCCCAGTATCCATATTTTAAAGGTGAGGAAACTGAGGCTTGGAGAAGTTAAGTAACTGGCTCATTGTCATAAAGCTAATAAGCAACAGACTTTGCAACTAACATTACCTGATTTCGAAGTCCTACAAACTATATAATCGAAGGACCCACTAGAGCTTAATCCAAAAGACATATGTTACTAATGTTTGAAGGAGAAAGAAACTTGTAAACATTCAATGTTGGAGGGAAAAAAAGAGACTCATAAAAATTGTTAAAGCTTGGGCCGGCCTGTGGCTCACTCAGGAGAGTGTGGTGCTGATAACACCAAGGCCATGAGTTCAGATCCTATATAGGGATGGCTGGTTCGCTCACTGGCTGAGCGTAGTGCTGACAACACCAAGCCAAGGGTTAAGATCCCCTTACCGGTCATCTTTTTAAATTAAAAAAAAAAATTGTTAAAGCTTTAGCACCAAAGTTAAGGCAAGGGAATAAATGAAATCTACCTTGCATTTGCTCCATTTAAAAGAACTCTAGGGCTGGCTGGTTAGCTCAGTTGGTTAGAGTGAGCTTTATAACAGCAAGGTCAAGGGTTCAGATCCCCTACTGGTCAGCCACCAAAAAATTAAATAAATAAATAAAAGAACCCTATTTCTTAATATGACCAAATGAATAAATAAATCATCTCCTCAGCAATATAATAATTTAAAATAGCCATAATTGCATAGTAAGGTATAATTTAACCTTTCCCACTGTCATAACACTATGTTAAATCAGAAGCCATGCAAAATAAATGACTATTAATGTGTTCCCTAAATCCAGTATAAGCTCATGTCATTCCAGTGCAGTACATTAGAACTTGAATTTTACTGGTCAGTCATCCTTACCTTTTCTGACAAATTGATTGCCAAAGTGCCAAAAAAGGAAGAGGGATTTTTTTGACATATTTTTCTTAATAAAGGACCCACGATCATTTTGTGTTCAGCTTCTATTGCTCAGTACTTTCTTTTAAAAAATATTTTATTAGAGAAAATTGTTTTATTTTAAACATTTATATATTTCACTTCTTTTAAAATTTAATCAAAGTATCACATACACATAATTTAAAAAAATTCAAATAGCAACGAATAATTTGTAAACACAAGCAGTTTTTTTCCCTACCCCTCCAATGATTGTCTCAGAAACAATCACTTTTTAAAATTACCATTTTACCTGTTCTTTGTGTATTTAGGTCCATATTCACAGATGACATCTTTGTAAGGCTGCCTCTTCATTTATCATTTTTAGACATCATCTATTGATTTTCTTGGCGTGGTAGAAAGGATTTATTTGTTAAACAAATATTGGTTGAGGGTCTACTATATGCCAGACCCTGTTCTATATGCTAGTGGTATTAGAAGCAATAAAACAAACAAATCCTTGACTTTGTGGAACTTACAATCAAGTTGATTAGACTTTTTGACAATCCCTCCATCCACTCCTCCATACTACTAGTATAATTACATAATAATTTTTAGTTAAATTAATTATGTGTTTATGTCTATGTATATATCGTTCACTGCAGTGCTCCAAATTGTACTATGATTCTATTTCTTCTTTCTGCAGCTCTTGAATACTTTTTTAAAAAACATTTTGTGTCTTGGTCCATTTGTGCTGCTATAACAAAATATCACATTCTAGGTAATATATAAACAATAAAAATTTATTTCTCATAGTTCAGGAGGTTGGAAAGTCCAAGATCAAGGTGGCAGCATCAGGTGCCTGGTAAGGGCCTTCTTGTTGTGTCCTCACATGGTGGAAGGCCAAAGGGCAAAAAGGGCAGAACTGAATGTGAAGCCTCTTTTATAAAGGTCTCAATCTCATTCACAATGGAGAAGCCCTCATGACCTAATTACCTCCTAAAGGCCCCACCCCTTAATACTATTGCATTGGAGATTGTTTGGTATGAATTTGGGGGAACACATTCAGATCATTGCAAGTTGTTAGAACTGCTCAATTAGAGTCACAATCCACTTTTCACTAGTTTTCCCCCAAATGCTCATATATAACAGAAAAGCAATCAGTTTTCTTATTTTCCTAGAGACTCACATGTGGAGCTGCTGTCCTGTTTCAGTTTATATTAATTGCTCTCTAAGCCTGCATCTTTGGTGTTGCATTGCACTGTTTCCTAGAGTTCATGTCTTCCTCTGTCTTGTCTATATTCCTTCTTTTGTTGTAGTATATATCTAGTAAATTTCAAAGAAGGATGGACAGAAAACAAGTTTTCTGGGTCCTTGAATACATGAAAATGTCTTTAATCTATCTTCTAGTTCTGAAAGCATTGCTTTATTATCTCTTAGCATTCAATATTGAAAACAGAATTGTGATGCCATTCAATTTCTTGCTCCTATGAGTGTGATCAATTTTTCCTCTCTGGAAATTTTTATTTTCTACTTTATTTATTTTTTTTGGCAGCTGGCCAGTACCAGGAATTGTACCTTTGACCTTAGTGTTACAAGGCTGTGCTCTAACCAACTAAGCTAATCAGCCAGCCCTCTGGAAGTTTTTAGAATCTTCTCTTTGTCTCTGGTATTTTAAAATCTAACAATGACAAACCTTTGTGTGAATTTTTTTTATTCATTGCTCAAGATACTTGGGGTGGGTGGGGGGCATGCTACTTTTCAATTGTAGACTCCTGTCATTTGGGTCTGGGCAATTTTCTACGATTATTTCTTTGATAGTTTACTCCTCTCTTATTTTTCAGAAATTTACAACTTGGATATTGGCCTTTCTGGATTGTTCCTCTACATCTCTTTTGTTTTTATTTTCTACTCTTCTCTGCTTTCTGGGAGATTTCATTAACTTTCACTTTCAACTCTTCTAAGCACATTGTTATTTTGCTGTCACTTTTTTTATTTTTTTTATTTTTTTTATTTTTATTTTTATTTTTTTTTATTTTTTTTAATTTTATTTTGTCGATATACATTGTAGCTGATTATTGCTTCCCATCACCAAAACCTCCCTCCCTTCTCCCTCCCCCCCTCCCCCCCAACAATGTCCTTTCTGTTTGCTTGTTGTATCAACTTCAAATAATTGTGGTTGTTATATCTTCTTCCCCCCCCCGGTTTGTGTGTGTGTGTGTATGTGTGTGTGTGAATTTATATATTAATTTTTAGCTCCCTCCAATAAGTGAGAACATGTGGTATTTCTCTTTCTGTGCCTGACTTGTTTCACTTAATATAATTCTCTCAAGGTCCATCCATGTTGTTGCAAATGGCAGTATTTCATTCGTTTTTATAGCTGAGTAGTATTCCATTGTGTAGATGTACCACATTTTCCGTATCCACTCATCTGATGATGGGCATTTGGGCTGGTTCCAACTCTTGGCTATTGTAAAGAGTGCTGCGATGAACATTGGGGAACAGGTATACCTTCGACTTGATGATTTCCATTCCTCTGGGTATATTCCCAACAGTGGGATGGCTGGGTCGTATGGTAGATCTATTTGCAATTGTTTAAGGAACCTCCATACCATTTTCCATAGAGGCTGCACCATTTTGCAGTCCCACCAACAATGTATGAGAGTTCCTTTTTCTCCGCAGCCTCGCCAGCATTTATCGTTCACAGTCTTTTGGATTTTAGCCATCCTAACTGGGGTTAGATGGTATCTCAATGTGGTTTTGATTTGCATTTCCCGGATGCTGAGTGATGTTGAGCATTTTTTCATATGTCTGTTGGCCATTTGTATATCTTCCTTAGAGAAATGCCTACTTAGCTCTTTTGCCCATTTTTTAATTGGGTTGCTTGTTTTCTTCTTGTAAAGTTGTTTGAGTTCCTTATATATTCTGGATATTAATCCTTTGTCAGATGTATATTTTGCAAATATTTTCTCCCACTCTGTTGGTTGTCTTTTAACTCTTTTAATTGTTTCTTTTGCTGTGCAGAAGCTTTTTAGTTTGATATAATCCCATTTGTTTATTTTTCCTTTGGTTGCCCGTGCTTTTGGGGTCGTATTCATGAAGTCTGTGCCCAGTCCTATTTCCTGAAGTGTTTCTCCTATGTTTTCTTTAAGAAGTTTTATTGTCTCAGGGTGTATATTTAAATCCTTAATCCATTTTGAGTTGATTTTAGTATACGGTGAGAGGTATGGATCTAGTTTCATTCTCCTGCATATCGATATCCAGTTATCCCAGCACCACTTGCTGAAGAGGCAGTCCCTTCGCCACTGAATAGGCTTGGTGCCTTTGTCAAAGATCAGATGGCAGTAAGTGTGTGGGTTGATTTCTGGATTCTCTATTCTATTCCATTGGTCAGTGTGTCTGTTTTTATGCCAGTACCATGCTGTTTTGGTTATTATAGCTTTGTAGTATAGCTTAAAGTCAGGTAGTGTTATGCCTCCAGCTTTATTTTTTTTGCTGAGCATTGCTTTGGCTATTCGTGCTCTTTTATTGTTCCATATAAATGTCTGAATAGTTTTTTCCATTTCTGAGAAAAATGTCTTTGGAATTTTGATGGGGATTGCATTGAATTTGTATATCACTTTGGGTAGTATGGACATTTTCACTATGTTGATTCTTCCAATCCAAGAGCATGGAATATCTTTCCATCTTCTTGTATCCTCTCTAATTTCTCTCAGCAGTGGTTTGTAGTTCTCATTATAGAGATTTTTCACATCCTTGGTTAACTCAATTCCTAAGTATTTTATTTTTTTGGTGGCTATTGTAAATGGGCAGGCTTTCTTGATTTCTCCTTCTGCATGTTCACTATTGGAGAAAAGAAATGCTACTGATTTTTGTGTGTTGATTTTGTATCCTGCTACTGTGCTGAAATCATTTATCAATTCCAACAGTTTTTTTGTAGAGGTTTTAGGCTGTCCGATATATAGGATCCACTTTTTTTTTATTTCTAAGATTTTTTTGTATTCTCTGTTTATTTTTTAGTATCATTCTGTTTTTCTTTAAAGACAGGTATCACATAATTCTCCTACATCTCTGAAAGTTTTAAAGTTTTTTTAAAAAAAGGGTTTCTTCATCCTATGTTATCTCTGTCTTCTCTGGGTCCCTTTGTTCTGTTTATTTAGTTTAGGACAATTAGGTGGGAGCCAGCCATTTCACGGGAGACCCACCAAATGTCACTCTTTTCTGGAACTCTGCTCTGCTCTTTTTTTCAGTTCTCTGCAGAATCAGTTCTCTTTTAATTTTAGTGGAATGTTAGGTGGAAGAGGAGATAATTTCATTTGGTGAATCTGCCATCTTCAACCAGAACCCACTAGAGAAATGGATAAGCTCTCAAATATGCAATCTTTATGACTGTCATTAACAGGAATAGTAAGATTTATAGAAGTAGTCTTTAAATTTCACTTTTTAGTAAGTTTTCTGCTTGAACCAATTAGTTCAGTTGGGCAGAGTGTGGCAAAATAATGCCAAGATCATGAGTTTGATCTCCATGGAGGTCAATTAGCCTTGCTTAATTTCATGGACTCCATCTTCTCCCCCAACTCACAGAGAAGGTTAAGAATGGTATCTTGGGTATTTACAAAATAGGCAAGGAATAATTGAGCTTTTGTTTTACTGCTGCTGTTAGGACTTTGTGCCCTAGAGTGGTTCTGCAACATGCCACTCTATAGGAACTAAAGAAAAAAAAAATACATTCACAGATTAAAGGAAAACGGTGAGAAAAAAAAGTACAGACATGTATCACTATAAATCAGTTCACTTCTGGGCAGGAAATTAACCCATTTGTCTTACTTAGGTCACTTCCCCAGAAGCAGATTTTCAAATGGAGATTTGTACGAGAAAGGTTTGTTGGGGAAAGCTCTTACACAGAGAACCCCTGTAAGGGAGTAAGGGCAGAGGGAGAAGTTGATCTGTGATTCAGTAGCAACAGAGGCCTCAGTGGATCCCACAAGAAGCTCAAGAACTGGATTCCCTTCAGAGATGTCTCATCTTGAGGCAAGAGACCAGATCTTTATAACCTCACATTGACCAGTTGTTGGATAAGAACTATCTCCAGGAAAGGTGCATGACTTTCTGGGGACATGACTTTGGTGAAGTGCCTCCCTTCAGCTGATGGGCAATTTCCAGAGATTTTTGCAGTAGCAAGCCAGCAATCAATACACCTGTTAGTTGTGGGAATCCACTACCCTATGTATAAAGTACTTGTCCTCGTGAAAGTTCATGACCTGAAATATTGGTTCTTTCTTTCATTTCTCCTAGATACCTATGGGGAGGAGTAAATGAACAATTCAATGGCAGAAGTGCAACCATATTTGGGGTGAGAAGGAATCAGGACCTATTGAGTCTGTAAGCTAGATAGCCTCCAAGAAATAGAATGAATGAAATAAATTTTACAGGGGGTTGACTATTTTATTTCATGTTATTTTTGTATTTTGGGTGTTTCTCACTTTCAGTACAATATTCAACAAATTATGTGAGACATTCAACACTTTATTATAAAATAGGCTTCGTGTTAGATCGTTTTGCCAAACTACCATCTAATGTAAGTGTTCTGAATACGTTTAAGGTAGGCTAGACTAACCTATGATGTTTGGTAGGTTAGGCGTATTAAATGCATTTTTGACTTAATGATGTTTTACATTTACAGTGGGATTTAACCCCATCTTAAGTAGAGGAACATCAGTACTAAAATAAGTAAGTTTTAAATGTATAGAAAAAATCTTTTATTAGTACATTATTGCAATATTTATAGCAATAATGTACGGTACTGTCCATACTTTATTCTTTAAAATCATATTTTGTTGTTGTCAATAAAGTATTTGTACCACAGATATGTACAATCACCTGTGTTTCAATTAAAAAATATATTAAAAAGGTATTTGCAGTGGTTTAAAAAAATTGAGGAAAATAGGATATCATCTAAAGTGTTACCATCTCTTACCTGCCCCCAAATTCTTTCTCTTTGTCTCTCTCATTCTCCCTCTCTCTCCAACTTAGGGTTTATGGGTATAATTTTATCTCTAATGCTTATACTTCATTTCTTGGAAAAGGTAGATAAATTTAGTAACATCTTTTGATATCTTTTGTTGTTGCTAAAAAGTCAGGAATTCAATATTTTCAAAGCAAAGATATTTCAAAATCATTCAAGACAAATAGCTAAGGGAAACAATGATTTGAAACTTTAATTTCATTTTCTCAAGCCTCAAATCTGTGGAAAACAGAAGGTAAAGAAAGAGAGGGGAACTTCACAACCTAAAAATCTTTTCCCCATTATTGTTGGGAAACTGAACATTAGTCAAATAACCCAAACCTTTAAAAGTGGGAGCAACTTTTGTTAGGTGGTGACTTAATTGGGTTCAACATGACAAGATGCATTGTGAAGCCACGCGGTTGCTGAGTCATGTGCTGGGAACAACTAACTTTACTTCCAACATGCAGCTGAGTTCAGCATCATGTGGTAATTGAGAACAAAGGAAGCTGGTTTCTCTATGTCACAGTAAAGGCTGGATGGATGGTTTCAGCATCATCTCAGAGAATCTTCAGGAAACTCTTTCTGGAACTTCTGCTCATTTGAATGGAGTCTGTTCCATATGCTCAGTGGTTCCTGTCTTTGTGTCAACAGGGGCTTTATCAAGTGTGAAATCTTAGAGCTATAAAATTTAAAAAGTCCTTTAGGACAGACAATGAAAAATAAGTCTCCTCTCTCCTCTGTCCTCCAGCCTTCTCATTCCCTTTCCAGATGCAGACATTGTTTCCAATTTCTGGTATATTTGCCTCTAAAATATTCTAATGTGTAAGTTTAAATCTACACTTTCTATTTTTGCTGCCACCACCTCCTCCTCACTTAGAATCAATAGAATAGCTTTGTTTTAGAAAACTCACTTAGTCTTAGTCTGTAGTAAACCTCTGCTGACTCTTCATGATCAATCGCTACTTCTTCTTAAAGTGGTCCTAAACAATGTGTGTGTGTCCTCAAATTTCTCCTGGGACAGACTTTTGTAGGTTTCAGTGGTTACATATTGTCGTTTTCTGGGGAGCCAGGCAGGAAATCAAAATTTGTAAAATGGCTAGGAGAAGACAACTGGAAGTTGTGGGTAGTGTACAAACTGAAATGCCTCCTCTAAAGGTATTTCAAATGCCAAGGTCATTATATACATAGCACAATTAAACTACATAGTTTTGTCATTTCTTTCTTTTTTTTTTTTTTTTTTTTTTGAAAGATGACCGGTAAGGGGCTCTTAACCCTTGACTTGGTGTTGTCAGCACCATGCTCACCCAATGAGCAAACCGGCCATCCCCATATGGGATCCGAACCTGTGGCCTTGGTGTTATCAGCACCGCACTCTCCCGAGTGAGCCACAGGCCGGCCCTAGTTTTGTCATTTCTTATACAGTTCATCCTTCTTAAAAATAATAATTAAACGTATGCATCTCTAGCCTTCTAATACCTAGCTCATTTTTCCTTCTTCTTTAAAAGTTATAAACATCAGTACAATAATTTCAGAATCCTGGAAGATATTTGGTCCCAAGAGATTTAAATGTAGTATGGAAATGTTATTTTAATTTCATGAGGCCAAATCACAGTGCTTAAAGGACACAAGCTCTTAGGTCTGCAACTGGGGTTTGAGCTTTGGTTTATGCATTGGCAAGATTGGACAATGTTGGGAAAATAGAATAATTTAATCAGTCTCCCCTTGCCTCGGGGCAGGTTGGCGGTGGTTCAATAAGCAAGTTGTGTGTGGGTGCCATTAGTGCGCATGGGCGGTGCCACAGCTGGGCTGGCGACTGCCTGGGTAAGACTCCACTTGGCTCAGCTGTGCTGTTGGACCTACGGCTTCCAAGGACCTGTTTGCCTGTTATCTAGTTCGTAGACCTGCGTGTGAGGGGTCTGGGGACCCAGCCTAGCGTGTGAAGGGTTTGTGACCCAGTCTGGAATGGGCTTGAGGCTGTCTGTGAGCTCCAGACCCAGCCCTAGCTCAACAGACAAGTTCCCCAACCTTTCGGGCACTTAACTTCTTTATCCACAAAATGTGGATTAATAATAATTGCTTTGAAAATTATACAAGTATTCAATAAGGTAGGTTAAGTGCTCAGAACAGTGCCTGATATCTACATGGTGGTCGATAAATGATGATAATTATCATTACTTAGAAAAAGGTGGCATAATCTTACACTCCTTGAACTTGAATTCTTTCTTAACCAGGTTTTTTCTGCTTATTTTAATCCAAAGATCATTTTGGATAAAAGGCAGAAAAATATAAGAATTGATTCATTTGATGATAAATACTTACTGAGGTCCTATTACATGGTAGGTACATTCTAGGCAGAGTACTGAAGACAAAGTTCCTATTCTCATGGAACTTTCCTTCAAATCAGGGAGACAGACAACAAACAAATTAATGTATAATGAAATTTCAAGTACCAATAAGTGCTAGGATATAAAATAAAGCAGAGTAAGAGCCTAGGGCATAAAGGTGATCAGGGAAGAATACCGATAGATCACAGTCAATAGATCACAGTCGAGGAGCTCTTGTTGACACAAAGGCAGGAACCAATGAATAAACTTTGCCATCGGACTCAGGAAGTAGGGTAGTCCTTCCTTTTTCTTCGTGCTCTCCTCAGCATTTGCCCACAGGCTTAGTTCACTTTGTTACAGCCTTCTTGATAAGTATTTTGAAGCCAATCTGTTGCATTTATTCTTGGCTATGGGTCCTGCTTTCTGTCTTTGATATTTTTTTTGTTAAGAATTGCGATTATCAGGGATCTTCCTGTGTAACCACAGTGGCTTCTTTGGGTACTGCTCTGTTTTAGTCTTCACCAGAGACATTTGCAAATGTTCGCCTCACACCATGCTGATGATACCTAGAGTGACATAGCCATCCTTCCATGGACCAAGTCTGGCTTCTTCCTGCACAAACCCTGAGACACAACTTATCTTTGGGTCACATCCTCCCTCCTCCAATCTGCTCTACAAAATACTGAGAAGGAAAGCCAGATTTTACTAAAAACTTTTTATTTTATTTTACTTTATTATTTATTTATTTTTTTAAAGAAAATGTAATTTTATTAGTATTATTTTTTTACATTCTAGGATGATGTTGCAGAGCAGTTGGGCAGTTGGGAGGGAGGGGGAGAGGGGAAAGGTGAAGGAAATGGGATGAAGGAAGGAGGAAGGAGGAGGGGCTGGACTGAGGCCTGTGGCACCCCCTCATTCCCACAGGGCAGACGGGGGAGGGGGAACAGGAGAGGAGGGCCTTCCAGCAGTGGCTTGGTCATTGCTGGGCTGGGTGCAGATGTCAGGGGGGTATGGCAAAAGCCCTCGCCCCCCACACCTACCACCGGAACCTGGGGCCCTTCTTGCTGAGGCTTGGTGGTAGAAGCTGGGCTGGCTGTGCATGTCAGGGGGTGTGGCTGAGGCCCAAGGCCCCCACCACCCCAGCTCGGGAAAGCCCAGGGCGATTCCTGCATCAGCTCATGGTCGTCACTGGGGTAGTTGTGCGTGTTGGGGGTGTGGCTAAGGCCCTCGTCCCCCACCCTTGGGATTGGTTGCAGGTGTCAGGGGGCATTGCTGAGGCCCCCAGCCCTCCCCTCTTTCTGGCTTGGGAGCCCAGGGGACTTCCGGTCCATCTAGGTGCTATACGTGTTCTTTGGTGAAATGAGACCTTTACTAGTTAATATCAAACTTTATCTCTGGTTGTGGGTACTCTGTTTTTTCTTTCAGTTCTGTGTTGGATTATTTGCTGTTCCCACCACTTAAACTCTGCACTGGAACTAATTTGTTGTCCTTTGCTTACTTCTAAAATGGGGGAACTTCCTGTGGGGACCAGTACTTGAGCTGTGTGGTTGAGCTAAATTGCTGCTTTGCTGATGATTCCCTAGGGAAGGCTTTTTGTGCAGCTCAGGTTTTAATGGTTGACTTTATAGGTACTTCTGGGTCTAGTGAAATCTGGTGCACCTGGATTGTACAGAAACTCCGGTCTGGGCCTGAGTCTTTTCATCAAAGTGCACCCCATGCAATTCTGTATTCCTGACCAGTCTCCTCTGAGTGGTCCTATGCTGATTGGGGTGAAGATCAGCTGTCCTTCCTGTGTTCTCCTGGTGGGCCCATCTCCCCCACCACCCATGCTCCAAACACTTCACATGGGATGGCCGTGAGCCTGTCCCTTGCAATGACTCACCGGCCTCTGAGTGGCTCCTTTTTTTCAGTTGTGGCTCCTCCCTCTTATGTGGGTCCATGGAAATGCTGTTAGTGGTCTTGCTGGCCTGGGGGCCACCAAGGCCCTCTTCTCCCCTGCTGCCTCCAAGCAACTTCATCCAAAGGGCACAGCTGTGGCTTTTGCTAGCTCCTGCTCCATGTGCTCAGCAGCTGCAGCCTGGAAACAGCTGGGGCTCGAAACAGAGCAGTTTTTTCTTTCTCTCGTTGTGGCTTCTCCAACTTCATGCACTCCATAAGTCTCTCATCCTCTTCCCTTGAGCTCTAGCGGCCCCAGCTTGGCTGTCCTTGCTTTTTTATAGTTGTAAATTGGTTGATTTGTGGGAGAGAGTGAGGCTGGGGATATTCCACCATCTTGACTGGAAGTCCTCTGAATCATTTCTTGTATCAAATGGCCAGAGTTAGATAAAAAAAAAAAAAATGAAAAGGAGGCCATTGGATCCCCAAATTACTAAGATTTATTCGTTTTTTTCTTGCTCTTGGAAATGCACAGAACACTCTGGAAGCAGAGCTTCATGGCAAGGCCAAAACGTGAACCCACCACACAACTCCCAGGTGCACCCTGTCTTCAGACACCCTTAACTCTCTTCCTTTCTCCATCTTGGACTTGACTCCCAATCTTACTGAAGATTTTATGGGAAGAAAAGGTGAAGAATTGCAAGGCACACCACACAAGAAATGACTTTAAATTCCCAGTTGAACATTTTTGTCCTTTCCCCAAAATACTACCAGCCACAGGGTCTCACTCTCTCCTAATCCTTCATATACCCTCCTCTTAGAGTAATTAAGCACTTTTTGACTTCTCTGTTATAATTGTCCACTTTCCCATGACTTTGAAGCCTAGTGTTTCTAAATGGGTTTATCATGGCAGGTCTGTCCCTAGGAAAGGATGTGCCTGCTCCTCCTCCTTCCATTATCTTCTTCACAGTACTTTCCCAGTTCTCTCTCTAGGCCAAATCTCTTGTGAACTCCTGTTCTCTATATCTAGTTGCCACCTGTCTTTTCTGCCTGGAAGTCCCAATGGTACTTTATTTGATCATGCTTCAAACCACACTTACATTCTTTTCTGTCATTCCAATTCTATTCCTCTTCCATGTCTTTTATTTCAGAAAAGGGTACCATCATCCCCCTGGGTACGCCAAGGCAGAAACCCAGCAACCATCCCGGAGTCTTCCCTCCTTCCTCACACTTGTGTTATCACTGCACCCTTCCACCTAGAGTAATATCATAATTTTGGAAGTATCAGTATCTAGTGTTTTATTATAACTATGTAAAAACTATTAACATCTAAGCCAAATAATAAACTATAACAACACTTCTTGCACAACTGTTTGTTTCCCCTGGAATTAATAACTGTCCCTTTTGATGCCGGTGTTGGACAATTAGTTTTCTGTATACTTATCAATAATTTGACCTCCAGCTCTCTGCCAAATATCTAACTCTCCTCTCCATTCCTTTAGATATTTTATGTATTCTATCAATTTAATCTTCATGGAAAAATTCTAACCTTCTCCAATGTGGATTAGTTATCTGGTGCATGTCATCCTGGAATCTCCCTTCACCAACATCCTGGGGATTCTCCTCACATCTCTTCTTGTATACAACATATTCCTCTTTCTTGTTTTATTTGTTCCCCTAATTTTGGTGAAGCATACACCAGTAGTTTCCTAAGAAAGAGTACATGGGCTCTGCTTCTGCCGTCTTGCAATGTGATACCCTGTGTCACTGAAGCTACCACCAAGGAAGACCTTCACCAGATGAGTTTCTTGGACTTTGGACCTCCCAGTCTCAGAAACTGTGGTAGTGTGAAGAAGTGACTGACAGAACCTAATTTCCTGCTCTGGAAAGTTTCATCCGATTGGAGAAACTGACCTAAAACATAACTTGATAAAGATGGACGTTCTAAAACTCTGGAGGTTTTTGTTTCAGCAATGGCAGTGTGGAGTGCTTGAGAGATGCCTTCAGCAGTACTGGGAAGAATGTGCTAAAGGCAACATTTCGGATGAGAACCTGAGTAGAGTGGTCAAGTTATGGCCTCAACGTCACACAGCCTGAAAGAGGAAGATCCAAGATTTGAATGCAAGTGGTCCTTGTTGGAGGTCCCACCTTTAAACATTATTCTTCATCTGGAAGGAATCTTGAGGGAACAACACTTCTTTATTATAAGGGCAAATAAAATATGTATAGTCATGGGGGATAAAAAGAGTACATGGGAGGTAAATTGTTTGAGACTTTGTATGTCTGAAATAAATTTTCTTCAGAATTTTGAGGGTGTCCCCATTTTTGTCTAGCTTCCACTATTGCTGTTGAGAAGCTGCAATAGTTTTCTATTGCTGTTAACAAATCACCACAAACTTAGCAGCTTAAAACAGTACCCATTCATTAGCTTACAGTTCTATAGGTCAGAAATCTGAGCAGAGCATGACTGCATTCACTGTTCAGGGTATCATAAGGCTGAAATCATACGGACTGAGTTCTTGTCTGGAGACTCTGGAGGAAAATTTGCCTCCAAGCTCACTCAGAATTCAGTTCTTTGTGGTAGTAGGACTGAGATCACAATTTTCTTGCTGGCCATCAGCCTGGGACCAATTTCAGTTCCTACATGCCCCTGCATTCTTTGCCCTGTCGCTCCCTCATCTTCAGAGCCAACTATGGAGAATCTCCTTTGCCAGGAAGAGCCCCATCACTTTCAAGGGTCCCTCAGAAGGGTTATTACATAAAGACTTTCTTAAAGTCAGTTGTGCCAATAATAACATAACATAGTTCTGATAGTGAAATCCATCCCATTCATAGTACCAGAGATTATACAGTGCATGGATGCAGGGGTGAGGAATCTTGCAGGCCATCTTAGCATTCTGGCTACCATAGAAGACTAAAATTGCTCTAATTTGTTATCCATATTGCACATTCTATTTTTTACCTCTAGAATCTTATAATATTTTCCATTGTCCTTAGGTTTCTGCAATTTCATGATAGGCCTCAGTTCAAGTCTATTTTTATCTATTGTGCTGCACACTAGAGAAGTCATTTCAATACAGAAATTCACATCCTTCAATTCAATTTGAATATTTTCATTGATAATTTCTGCCCTTTCATTTTTTCTGCTCTTGCTTTCTGGAACTGTAATTATTTGGATGATGGTCCATCTGGATTATTTGTCTAATTCCCTCCTCCCTTTCCATCCCTCGTTTCTGCTCTACTTATTTTTTCTCAGCATCATCTTCCATATATTGAATTTTTCATTTAGGTTCTCAAAGTGTTAATTTATAAGAACTGACTTTTTTGGTTTTGTTTTATTTGTTTGTATCATGAATGTTCATTTTGTATGTCATCATGTCCTCGTTTTATGGGTGCAATGTTTTTTCTTGTTTCTTTGAGGAGGGTTTTCTTTTTGTAGTATTCTTCTCTCTACATAGTCTTTGTTTCCTTCCAGTTACTTTTACATATTTGTTAGAGGCTTTCTTCAGATACAGTGATCTTTGCTCATCTGCTTCAAATCACTAAAAAGCTGATTGGAAGCTCTGAGCCCATGAGTAAGGCTTGTCACCTGTTAAATTTACTATACAGGAAGCTGCTTTGGCCACTGTGTTAAGTTATCCCCAATGCTGATATCTTTAGGTTTTTCCTCTTGGACAACTTAGATAGTTCTGAAAAGACATCCCAAAGCCTTTTAAATCTCCTGCCTGAATGTTTTTGGCCTAGTTTTCAGCTTCTTGGAGCTTGCCGTGGATTGATTGAATTGTGTCCCCTAAAGCCCATATGTTAAAGCTTAATTCCCACCGTAACTGTTGAGGGTGGGAAGTCTTATTATGGCAATTGAAAGGTGGGGCCTTAAAGAGGTGATCAGATTGGAAGACCATGCCATAATGAGTGGATTAATAATGGTGGTCAGGGATGTGGTTCCGAAGACTTAAAAAGGAGAGCATATGAGAGTCTCTTTCTCTCTGCTCTACCATTTTCTGCCATGTGAGACGCCTGCATTGCTATAAAGTCACCACCAAGAAGACCCTCACCAGATATGTTTCCTGGACTTTGGACTTCCCAGGCTCTGAAACTGTCAGCAATAAGTTTAATTTTCATACAAAGTACTCAGTTTCGTGTATTCTGTTATAAGCAACAGAAATGAACAAATACAGAGCTGATCAAGGGATAGGAAATGAGTGTATATATTCCTGGCAGTCTGTCTGGAATTCAAAATCCTCTGTGTTGTGGCATCAACATTAATACATGTCATGGTTTTCTACTTCCACACCTGGTACAAACACAGAATGCACTCTTTGCATCCTCTTTGTCTATTGAATTTCTACCATTCTTCATAGGTAAATTCAATTGACCTGCCTAGAAGTAATCCTTACCACCTCTGTAATTGTTTAAAATATGGTTCATAATACTCATAGCACTTGAATCATATCTGTCTTGAATTGTACATAATTGTTTACTAGGGACTTGTTTACTCTTTACTAGGGACAAATTCTGAGGGCTGCAACTATGTCTATACAATGGAGTTTCTCATCATAGTGTCCTGCCCTTGTGGGCTTTTGACAAATACCTGTTGAATGAATGTCAGACCAAATTGTCATCACAAAGATTACAGTAATATTCTCCCGAGTGCGCCACGGGCTCGGCCCTTACAGTAATATTCTCTAAAACATATCTGTACTGATTCTTCTCCCTTAGGGGTTTTTGGAGAGATGTTTCACACTTATTCACTTGGTTTTAGAGACTTCTTTCAGAAAAATGTATTATGTGATTGGGATTGTAGCTGGGAAAGAGAAATGTAATGGCCCACCATCTTCTTGTGTCAAGCAACTTTCATATAGAATAACAATAGTGTCAAATAGAGATATATTAAGACAATACTTTTTTTGCTTCCTTTTCTGAATCATTGCCAGATTATTGTCAGAGATTTCCAGGATGGCAGGCATTACCAATTCTTAAATAATCTGATACCAGGTACTAGCATTATCTATTTTATGAATGGCTGACAATGCATATGAGATGTCTAGTCATTCTCATTCATTCTACATTCATTCTGCAATTCTATCGGAGCATCCTAGTGCTTTTCTTCAACAAAGAGACTCTCCAAAAATATTCATTTTTATTCCTAGAAAACCCTTTTCTCAATATTAGCAATGTAGACAAGTGGCTGAAGTATCAGAATTTTTTTTCTCCTTCCAACTCCACATTAATTTTTGTGGACATGTCACCTTCTTTCTCTTGGTCTCAGTTTCATTTTATGAAAATGACAAATAAAATACCCTAAATGTCAATCATCAAATCTCTTTTTTAAAAACATTCTGGGGCTGGCTGGTTAGCTTAGTTGGTTAGAGTACAATCCTACAACACCAAGGTCAGGGGTTCAGATCCCCTTACTGGCCAGCCACCAAAAAAAAAAAAGAAAAGAAAATTAAAAATATCTTGGAAGAAGCAACTTCTAGAAGCCAGACTTTTCCCCTCCTTTCAGATTCACTACAAGAGTTAGGGAAGCAAACCTGAAACCTGCTCCCACCTTCTTTTCTCTTAATTCTTATTTAACTTCATTCTTCAAGCCTCAGCACAAATTTTACCCCCTTTACTGAGTAATCCATGTTAAGCACAAAATAGTTTTGTAAATATAAAACAAATTAAATGAGAAATAAAAACTTGTAATCCTCCCATTCAGAGAAAATAATTTATTAATATTTTGGAATATATCCTTTCAATCCTTTTTCTGGGCACAAATATACACATAATTTAATTTTTAAAAATTGTATATATACAGTTGCATTTTTTACTTAAAATTACATTGTGTTTTTTTTCCATATTGGAATGTTTTTCAGGAGATGCTAGAGTTAAGACCACAGCCTCTAAAGTCAAACTCTTCTCTGGGTTCAAACATCACCTCTCCCAGTGATTAGCTGTATGATTTTGGGTGAGTTACTTAACCTCTCTATGCCATAGCTTCTTTATTCATACAATGGAGATGATAATGAAATACCTATTTCAGAATTTTTGTGTTTATTAAATGAGTTACTGCATATAAAACATTTAGAACAATACCTTGCACATAGTAAGCACTAAATGAACATTAGCTGTTATTATTTAAAAACACTTTTAATTGTAACACAGTACTCTATTATTTGGATATACTATAATTTATGTGATCAATCCCTTATTATTGGGCATTTAGATTATTTCTAATTTTCTAATATTGTAAATAACACTGTAATGTGTCACCATCCTTGTGCCTACATCTGTGTACATTTGTCTGTACATAGATTATTTACTTTGTTAAATTCCTAGAAATTATGGACCATGTTGTAATTATTTATTATTTCTTCCTCCACTTCCTCCTCCCCAAGAATGTAAGCTCCACAGGGCAAACAATTGCCTTTCTTGATTAGTACTTTATTTCCAGAACCTAGAAGTGTACCTGATGCATAGTAAGGACTTAATACATCTTTGTTTGTTGAAAGTATGTCCATGTTAAGAATCTTTATAGAAATTAACACTTCCGCCTAAAGGTATGAGTCCCTGACTCGTGACTCCCTTTCCTGTCTGACAATATTATTTACATTCTTTGCCTGAAGAATCCTTGATAATAGCATCATGTGGTGTCACTGCTCCTCTGGTATGCTGTTTATCATACTCCACTAAGTGTATGCTTGATAAAGAAGGGCCTCATCTTATACCTTTTCTTCCCTACTCAGTGTTCTGTGTACGGAGTGATCTTTTGCTGCAGTGATCGGTCCTGTCTCTTCATGCTCATGTTTATTTTCATGATTGTACTTGGCTTGGATAAGGCATATTGGTTCTGAGTAACCGCAACTAACTCAAGATGACTTAAGCAAAAAGGAAAATTATTTTAAGGACATGGTGTTTTCCTATAGAACTCAAGGACAAGAATGCAGTGAGAGACTCGGGAAGGGTCTAGTAGGCTCTAGAACCAAGAAATCAGGATTTTCTCTTGCTTCTCTCTGCAGATCAGCATTCCCCACTTCTCTATCTATGGCTCCTGATTTTACATGTTACAGTTCCACCCATGCTTAGGGAATTACCTGCCTGTTTTGAATCCCACTTCAGAATTTGGGGGATAGAAAATGTTATTGGCCTGGCTTGGTTTGGGTTAAGTATCCAGTGCAGTGTAATCCATCTTGCCGTAAGAAAAGGAATCACACAGTAAATCATGGCCACCAGGGGCTCATTCCTGTGGAGGGAGGGTTAGTTCTGAGAGAAAAGGGGGGGTGCTATTTTGGGCTGAACAGGAACCCCCAAAAGTATCTGCCACAATGATCTTGCTCAAATCCTTTCTCTGCCTGAATTTGCTGGTTTTCTTAAACATTATCCATCCTTAAACACCCAAGAAGAATCTTCAATTTTGGAACCACACAAGATTCGTTAGTCCAATTTATTCCAATAGTCCAAATCATTATTTTTTAAAAAAATCTCTGTTCTTCCTGAGAACTTATTTTCTGCCCTGTACAATTCAGTATTATGCAAAACAACAGGTTATTTTCTAATTGTTTTATTGAGGAAGCTTTTGATTTCCAAACTGGTAAGCATTTTAAGGATGAGGGATATCTCTCAAAATTTCATTTCTACACACTTAGAAGGTATTCAATCAATATATTGATTAAAGTGCTTCATAAGATCTTTGAATTTTTTGAAAAAAAGTAAAAAGAATTCATCCTGTTGAATGAATGAGAAATTATATCCTGTGTTTTTTCCAGTGTTTCTTATGCACAGAAGCACTACTAATAACCAGTGGAAATATGAGCATCTCAAAAATACATCTCAAATTCACAAACAACTTTTTATCTCTATTACCATTTTTGTTGAGTTTATTGTCATCTATCTTAGGGACTATTGTGTTAGGCTCCTATCTCCCTGTTGTCTTGTTCCTTTCCAAACCATTCTTCTCACAGTAGTAAAAACAATCTTCTTAAAATACAAATCCAGTCATGCCATTTCTCTGCTTAAAATTCTTCAGTGACTTCCTATTGTACTTAGAATAAAATCCAAGCTCTTACCACGGACTACAAAACTTGATATGATTTGACCCCAACTTAACTCTTCAACCTCACTTTTCAAGTCACTCTCCCCAATCTCACTGTGCTCCATCTGGTTTTCTTTCTGTTCCTCAGGGACATCAAGATCATTCTCTCCTCAGGGTCTTTTCATGTGCTTTTTATTGGCTCTGTCAGGGGAGCTGCAACCCCTAAACATTGCCTCTCCTCAGGTCTTAGCTGAACTGTCAGCATCTTTTCTGGACCTGACTTTAACACCCTAAGATCATTTTCCTCTGTTTTTCACTATGTTAATCTTATGTTTATTTCCTTTATAAAATGTTCACAACTCACAACCATTTTACTTTTCTCCTCCCATTTGTCTGTTCTCCTCTCCCCCAATATAAGCTCCATGAATATAGACTGTGTTGGTTTTCTTTGTTTTTTTCCTTAATGTATCTCTAGCACTTCTCACAGGCATGTAGTAACTGTTCAAAATATATTTGTTGATTTTATGAACAAAAGAGTAATACGATAGAATGCAAATTTTCCAGTAGTTCTGTGTGGTTCCAGTCGTTTCCAGTGGTTCTATGATTATTAAAAGGCAAACTTCCATGATTGATTTTATTTCATTTTAAGCAAATGATTTGATCTTTTTGCTCTTTAGTTTTCCTGCACACAAATAAAATATAATCATAACCTATGAATGTTTATGGAAACATTGCTCATAAAGGCACTTTGCAAGTGATGATGAGTGATCGTGCTACTAATCAGGCATGCGAACAGTGTATGTGAGTGTGTTTGAGAACATAAAAAACCTACCAGCTGGATGTGCTTTCTCCCTGAAAACTGGGAAATTTCTCTATGCAAACCGATGGGAGTTTATCTGGGAAGAATAGATGATTCCATGATAAAAAGACCTTTTAGCAAAGTCTCCTGAATTAATTTGTATGTGGAAAAGGGACTTGCAAAATCTTAAGAAGGGGCTGGAGAAAATATCTTGAAATTGTGATTACAGATTTCTGTTTTTTATCTCTGAATGAGCAAGATATACCCTACTGCCAGAAGATTCCAAAGCCACAGGCCTGGAATCAAAAGAGTATATGTAGGATTGCACCTTGTTTCTGGAATTCTTTTTTCTAATAGCTTGACTTTTTATACTTTAGCAATACTTTATGTATTTGCAACACATTTTCACATTCATAAGCAGGGGAGAAATTATAGCTATTTTAGGTTTTAGAGGTGTGGAATCTGAGATTAAGTAATTTGCTCTGGATCACATTAGTAAAGGGGGGGTGGTGCGGAGGGGTGGATTTCAAATTCTTTGTACATTTTTGGCTTCTGGCCCAGGGCTTATCCCACTACCCTAAGGCATCTCGCTCAGCAGTGCTAGGTGCTAAACTGACATTTCCTGTTGGCCCCAATAGAGGCTTGCAAACAAGTAATGGAAACCATTTTATAAACTGAATCACTGAAAAAAAATCTATAATTGTATGAGCATCTAGAATATTGACCAAAGGGATTTCGCCAATACTCATATTTCAAGCCTCTTTTTTTTTGGTTCATGGCTTATTCCAGTTTTAGAACGTTTCATACGCTTTTTAAAATCATGACTACGCAGTTCAGAAAGACACTTCTATTTGACTATTTCGCTACCTGAAGTTCAAAACTATCTTGGTCACCTAGTGCCCTCTGCTGAGACAGTCATAGCATAACAAATTAATACTAGAGAAACTAATTTTCTCTAAGAAACTTATTTTGACATTATGTCCCAGGATAGCAAAGGACCCCCAATTTTGTAGTAGTTCTGCAACAAATCCCTCATTTCTAAGTATATTACATAGACTAAGAATTTATATTAGTCACACCTAACTCAGTGACCAACTCAAAGGTAATTCAATAAATGTTTGGTGAATCAGTTTACATGGACATCAGCTTATTCTAGTAGTAATCATGTGACAATATACTGTGGCATTCTTTTGTAAAGTAATATCATTCTTTTGCAATTTCACTTGGTCCTGAGTAATTTTTCTCTCCTACTCCTGTAGCCCTGCCTTGAGACTTGGCAGCCATAGTGATTTCTAATCTTTCCCACCCTCCACCCCCACCTCCCAGATTGTTATTTTTGGTTTTGCTCAAAATGCACTGGAAGATTATAAGAGTTTAGACTTTTGAGTAAGACAGATCTGAGTTATCCAGGCTCTGCCACTTCTTTAAACAAGTTACTCATCCTTTAAAAGGTTTTCTATCTGTAGAATGGGGAAAATGGTCTAGTTTAAATCATAGGATCATTGTGAGGATTTAAATGATGTAATGCAAATAAAGGGCTCTACACAATACTTGTCACTTAGCCTCAACTGCTCGATTATTGTTAGCTTTTATCATTTTTTAATATTGTTTTGTTATGTTTTCGCTTAAGCAGGTTTTGTCTTGAATATTGAATTCTCTGGCTGAATAAGTGCTTTGGAAGGCCACGCTGTTTGTTGCTATACTTGACAACATTTGTGGGATGTATTTGTTTAATAAAAATCTGTCTCCAAGAAGGAAATTTCTGAAGAAAATCCCCAATTCTATAATTCTTTTTCATATCTCACATTCTAACAATTCTCAGCCAAAAAGACTTACCATAGATCCCTCAACCTTTCAGGCTTCTTTATACTTATCAATAATTTTTTATTATTTCTTCCTCCTTCCTTGTGAAGATGGTGAAATAATCTTCATTTAATAAAATGAGAGGGACCTGGAACACAGGGAAGAAGAAACTTGGCAATTATGAAACTGGAACAAAACAGAAACAAGCAAGGTTTTATTATTTCAGTGTTCTAGTTTAAAGGAGTTGGCCACATTTTAATTTAATTTTAACAAAAGAAAATCTTCAGTATATTGTGTTCTTTATTTAATTTAATTTCTTTGTCACATTAATGTATAGTTAAAAAGCCAAAAAGTATTATAAGACTTGTAATAAAAAACACAATCCCTGGTCCCATCCCTCCCCCAAAACTGCACTCTCCCTCTGTTCCTCAGGAATCAGTTTCAAGTCTTTTAGCTTGTACATTAGACAGGGTTCAACCATATATATGTATATGTTCTGTTTCTCCGGAGAACCTTGACTAACATCCAAGAGGATCTCTCTCTCTCTCTCTCTCTCTCCGTTTATTGTAAGGTATTGGCTCATGTGATCATGGAGGCTGTCCTACCATGTGCTGCTGTCTGTAAGCTGGAAATCCAGAAGAGCCAGTGGTGGAGTTTGAAGGCCTGAGAGCCGATGGTGTAGATTTCAGTCTGAGTCTGAAGGCCTGAGAACTGGGAGTGCAGAGAGCAGAGGATCAATGTTCTAGCTCAAGCAGTCAGGTAGAGTTAATTCAAACTTCCTCTTCCTCTTTGCCCTATTCAGGCCCTCAATGGATTGGATGATGCCCACACACTTTGGGGAGGGCCATCTGTTCTACTGAGTCCACCAATTCAAATACTAATCTCTTCCAGAAACACCCTCACAGTCACATCCCAGAAATTATGAGCCAAATATCTGGGCACCCCATGGCCCAGTGAAGCTGACAAATAAAATTAACCATCACAGCTGGTTCCTCTGGTATTTACACTATATGTCTAAACAACATTTATAAATGACTATTTACTATCTCCACATTTGTATATACTTTTATTTCCTCACTCCCCATCCTCTCATCTAGTCATGTTGTTAGATGAATACTCAGTATTCATTATGACTTTTATGCGCACATTACTCACAGTTGAACTAAGTATGAAGACTGCTATTTTTTCTTCCCGGTACTACTTTCTATTCTCTCTCAGTTAATAGTTGCATAGCTCCTTTGCTTAGCTTGCTGTACAACTATAACAAATTATTTCCCCTACTCTTAGGAAGAATTGGAAATATCCTTTCAGAACATTAAACATATCAAGTAATCAACTGATATCTTTCTTACTTTCTTTCTTTCTTCTTTTAAATTTTAAGATATTCACTCTGTAATTCCCCAGTGACTTGTTCCCATCTGGATTCCATTATGTAGTAGTCATTCAGGACTTTGTCTCATCTTCACGTTGACAAATCCCTTTACCTCGGTGCTTTGTTGATGCCATTTCCCAGATATCCCCCTCTGTACTGGATATATTTCATTTTCCCCCTTCCCCTCTTTTTTCCCTTCTCTGTTTGCTATGTGCCTTCCTGAAGAGGTTGATACGAATGGTTCTCTTTGACCTTTAGCTGTGTTTCGTTAATGGGAGGCACAGCAGTAGATCTGAAGGAGGGAGGAAAGTAAGGTTGGAGTATTTATTTCTCTCACCCCCTCCCTTCATCTAAAACCACTGATCCTGTCAGGTAATCCTCTTTACATAGCTTTGTCTCTGGGTTCTAGTAACTACTCTGTCCCTTGGCCCCTTTGGGCCTAGGGGTGTTACTAGGCCCAGAGGGCTACACTACTCCTTTTTGCTTTCTTTAAATCCTATAAATAGTCCAAACATCTGTAAATAGTCCCTTTATTAAACTCTTTTCAGTTATCTAGTTTGAGTATGCCGTCTGGTTCATCCTCTCCTTTTGATGACATACATCTTACACCAACTTCCTGAGAAGAGTGCCTGGGAGGTCATTTTAAAAAAGGCCTTGTCTAAAAATGTCTTAATTCTACCCTTATTCATAACCTACTGTTTGATGGGGATGGAATTCTAGGTTAGAAATAACCTATTGTTTGATGGGGATGGAATTCTAGGTTAGAAATAATATTAAAAAAATATATATATATAATTAATAATGATATAATATAATTTTTATAACATTATAATAATATTCCTTCATTTTGTTCTTGATTCATTGTTTTCTCAGTTAAATTATTGCTATTGAGAAGTCTGAAGATATTCTGGTTATTAAACCTTTGCACGTGACCATCACAGCTGGTTCCTCTGTGATGAACCAGCTTTTTTTTTTTCTTTCTAAAAGCCTTACAATCTTTTCTTAATCCCAGGTCTGAAGTTCAATGATGTGCCTTGATGTGGGTCTTTTTCATTTGTTGTGCTGGGTACTCAATGGTTTTATTCAGTTTGAAAATTTGTCCCTCAACTGTAGAAACTTTTTTGTATTATTTCTTCAATAATTTCCTCTATGCTTTTTCTTTTTCTTTCCAAATTTGGGTGTTGGAGCTAAAGTTTAAATTTTCTTATTTTTTTAATCTTTCATTTTTACTTTAGTTTATCTTTTTGTTTCCTTTCTGAGAGATTTCCTCAATTTTACTTCCAACTCTTGTACTTAATTTAAAATTTTAATTTTAATTTTTGACTTATTTTCCATTTCCAAGAGCATCTTCTTATTCTCTAAATGTAATATCCATTTTAAAAACAGCTTTATCATCTTATTTCGTGGATACTATCTCTTCTTTTATCTCCTTGAGGATATTAAATTGTGGGGTTTCTTTAAAGGGAATTTTTCTGTTACTTACTTGTCTCAGTTTTATCCAAGTTCTTTTTGTCTATTTATTTTGGTCTTTTCTATGTTAGAGACTTTTCTCAAATGCCTGATGATTCTTGGCTATTTGTTCATATTTAAGAGTTAGAGATAAAAATGTTCACTCAAATCTTAGCCTGTTTGGAGCTTGTCAAACTGGTGGGCTTCACTGTATGGATATCAGACAACAGTTCATATTGCTAGTTAATTTCCTCAGAGGGACGTTCTCTAATACAGTTCTGCCTAGAGTATTTTCCATGATGAAATAAAATGCTTGCACTAGAATGTAAACGAACTACTCCTTTCATTAAGAAAATCTTGCTATGGGGGAAAAAAAAGTAAGCTGAACTATACTTAGTGGCATAACTGATTTACATTCTTTCTTATCTTGTTGTATACCAGTAATAAATACCAGTTTGTGGACCACACTTTGAGTAGCAATGCTTTAATCTCTCTTTAAGGAATAAAACCCTGGATGCCAACATTCTGGAGCCCAGTGGGACTTAGAGGCTAAATATATTACTTGCAGTAAGTAGATTTTCACTTACTTCACTTGTTTTCAGTAGATTACTTACACCTTCAGCTATGCCTGGTGTCTCAGAGTCTGCCTTTTGTCTGCTTCATACTTTCCAGATAATAAACCTCCAATCTATTGGTGTGATTCTCAAATTCTAGCATGAACCAGAATCACATGGAGAGCTTGTTAAAACAGTTTGGTGGGCCCCATCTCTGGAGTTTCTGATTCAGTAGGTCTGGGGTGAAACTTAAGAATTTGCATTTGTAATTTGCAGTTGCTGCTGGTTCAGGGATCACACTCTGAGACCACTGGTTGAGAGTCTATATGAGGTGAAAGAAGAAATTTAGAAATGACCTTCCTCTTTATAATTTAACCAGTTCTTCTGTTCTCAATACCATACTTATTCCTTCTTCAGAGATACCTGTCCTTTCAATTTAAGAACCATTTTAGTGTTCTGCAGCAAAAGCAAGCTTGCTCCTTTCTGGATTAACACCTCCCCCACCCCATGTACCACCCCCCTGCTACCCACCCCCCAACAAACACACACATCTTCAGGCTTAAGGTTTTGGATTTTTCAGTTCTCTGAAATCAGTTATCTCTAGTCCATCCACTTTCCAGCTTCCAAAATTTTGTTGACATGTCTTAACCACTATAGTCTCCCCTCCTGAGCTTTTAGTTCTTTTGAGTTTATGCCTTTAAAAAAAAAAAAATCCTTTTCTGACATTTTGGTGTTAGCAACAAAATGAACATCTGCTTCATGCTGCCAGGTTTAATAGGAAGTCAAACAATACAGGAAGCTATAAAGAAGAAAGTAATAATTACCCCCAAATCTCACCATTCAGAAATAATCATTATTAACATTAGGTGAACATCTCATGAATATACATGTATAGAAAGATAGAAAGAAATGCTATTTACTTTTATATGTGATTATACTATATGTGCTTGTTAAAAATAAAAATTATTAAATTTTATATTTAATTTAAAAGAAAACATTTAAAAACTGAAGAAAATCACTGAATTGCAATTAAATATTTCTTCTCTAAAGTGATATTAAATTTGCAAAGGTGCCTAAGTGAAGAAAAGACATTATAAAAGTACTGAAGAAATTTTAATCATTATTTCCAACTAAGAGTTTCACTTTGCATATTATGAATTGGCTCCCTGAACTGAGAATTAAGGACTCTCACCAATTATTTTCACCTCTTATTCCCTACTTATTTTGGTCTTGTGTTGAATCTAGGTTAATTTGTGAAGAATTGGTATTTTAACAATATTGAGACTTCTTAAGCATGAACATGGTATAGCTCCATTTATTTTGGCTTTTAATTTCTCTTAGCAATATTTTGTAGTTTTCAGTGTAGAAGTCTTATGGATCTTTTGTCAAATTTATTTGTTTATTTATTCTTAAGTTTTTTTTACTGTTTTATCTTTTTTTTCTTTTCTTCTTCAAATTTATTTCTATGTCTTTCATATTTTTAAATGCTATTGTGAATAGTGCATTTTTAAATTTTTCCATTCTGATTGTTGTTAGTGTATATAAATACAGTTGATTTTTGTATATTGATCTTGTAACTTTCAACTTTTCTGAACTCATTTATTAGTTCTAGTAGCATTTTTGTAGATGCTGTAGGATTTTCTACTTGGAATTATGTTATCTGTAATTAAAGACAGTTTAACTTCTCCCTTTCCAATCTGGATACAATTTATTTCTCTTTCTTGCTTTAATAGACAGATTTGAATCTTTAGTACAATATTGAATAGAAGTGGTGGGTACTTACGTGCTTGCCTTGCTCTTAATCTTAGGGAGAAAAAATCAATCTTTCACCATTAAGTTTGATATTAGCCTACATTTTTTTGGGGGGGGGCAGCTGGCCTGTAAGGAGATCTGAACCCTTGACCTTGTTGTTATTAGCACCATTCTCTGACCAAGTGAGCTAACTGGCCAGCCCCTGATGTAAAAACTTTTAAATAGCATACTTTCCCTGCCTTAAAGCTGTCATTGTCTTACACTTTATTGCTATTATTATACTTTAAATATATAAATTTAATAGAATATGAATTATATTGTACATACTGTTTTGTGTCCTGCTTTTTTCAATAATATTATATACTGATCATATTCAAATATTTTTCAGTACAAATTTAAAAAGTAAAAATTTTAAGTCTTTAAAACCCTAATACTGCACATAATTAACACAAGTTTAGCAAAATTTTTATAAATGCATACTTTTGAATGACTGCATGAATCGTGTTCTCTAAAGATCTAGAATTTTTCTAAAGTAAAACTTTGATAGGCTGCCCATCTATTTCATTTCCATGGACCTTATAATTGTTAATTATTGCCACAAATCTCTTGTGTTAAAACACTTGATTAACACTTCCTCTCTGCAGCTTAATGTGATAATTGCATCTATCTTGTGTCTAATGATTAAATGCTGCCACCTCATCTCCTCCACTCTCAGATCCCATCATTCTATGGAAATTAGGGATTCCCAATTTCGTGGCAATCATTCCTACCATTATTGTTGACCCAAGAGGATAGCCAACACAGAGCTTTTCAAGGATACTGGGGTTTCTGTCACCAAAGCATTTATTAACTGATTAATTTTTTGTATTTATTAATTTATTAGTTGCTTGGTGAAATAAGTGCCCACTAGACCCCAGAAGATATGGTTGATGTGTGGCTAAGCTTATCTGCTCTAACATACCCATTTCCCTAAGCCTTAGATTAGCCTGTTATCCTTTAAGCTCTTCATTGGTATGAATTTTCTTGTTTTTCTTATTTTTCTTCTACTCTCGCACCTTCACATCTGACATCTGATGATTCTCAAACTGCTCTCTCTAGTCCTGTCTTCTCACTTAAATTATGATCTTTTCTGACTAAAAGACATTCTACTTGTCTATCCCACAAATTTCTTATATCCCTGGTGGATATACTCTTACCTTAATTACTAAAACTGCTAGATTAGCAGAGCCCAAAGTCATGGGGACAAAAAATAAACATTCTGTGCAAGGGCCATTAGGTAAAACTTTTGCAGGTCAACCCCACTTACACTCTTTTGGTTCCTGGAGAGGAGACTATGTGTTAGTCAAAGGTTCAGAGCATTTACCACATCCTGCAGAACCACACTTCAGCTTCACACCCCATTATAGCATGGTCCCCCAGGTGGCAATGTAACTGTTTACAATAGCCATTGCAGTGTTCTGTAAGATCAGCCCCAAGTGCTACTGGCTGGTGTGGCAAGATAAGACCTATAAATCCAAAGGATGTCAGACTATTAACTCACAGAGTTCTTTTGTTTGAAGCAATGTGGTAGGGAAAATTTATATCACATAGAGTGTTTTCAGTTGCAAGGAGCAGACTACCCAATGAGTTATAGCTCTTAAAGTTTCTCCCACAGGGAGGATATCTGTTTCCCACTGTCCTTCATGGTTTACATAAATGGAGCTGAATGTCTCAGAAGAGCTACTGGGTGGTACAGAGCTTTCTATAAACATGTTTAGATTTTTTTTCCTACTCAGGCAAGTGATCAAAGGGAAGTACTGCTGAGGCCATGGGAGTGGGATGTGGGAGGTGTGTTAGTGAAATCAGAAAAGGCAAGCTGGGCCTGTGAGCCACCTGCATGTGTAACTTCTTGTGACTTTGGACCTGCTTGAGTCTTGTCCTGTTTACATTGTTTCCACTTGGTGATGTACTGATGCTTGACTTTATGTCTAGTTGGAAATAGTATCAAGTTCATGATGGATGCCAGGTATCTCATGGCCTTGCATTCAGTGTCTACCAGGGATGAATAGCAAGACACAGCCAGTTTCTTAAAAAAATACATATATATATATAGAGAGAGAGATATAATTTTTATTGTATCTTTTATTTTATATTATACATTATATATTTATTTATTTATGAGAGTATAGATTTGTTTTGCTTTAAAACCCTGCTGTGATTCTTCTAACAAAACTTGGCACTTTCTCTATATGGCATAGACAACCAGACTTTGAGTATCATTGGCTGAGGACTCCTTGCACTTCAGCCTGGATAAGTTGGAGTTTTCCCTATGAAATGATCATATTGCTACTCTCCCTACCATTAGGAGACACAATGGTTTGCGAGCTCCCTGGGATTTTGGAGGCAGCATATACCACATTTGAGTATGCTGGTCTGATCCATTTTCAGGTTAACATGAAAGGTTCTCAGCTTTAAGAGGGCTCCAGAGCAAAAGAAGCTTTCTGTAGCTGATCAAGACAGACCCAGAAGCTGTACGGAGATGATGGCTAGTTCTAATAGGAGTATCAAAATGCAGGTGCCCTATGGTATGGGAGAAAAACTATGCCCCTTTTGGCAATTGACTATTCCCTTTTTGATGAGCAGCACTTGTTATGATACTGGACCCTGATCGAGACTGAACACCTGATCATAAGTTACCAAGGAGCCATGAATTCTGAGTATCCCTCCATGAACCAAGTGTTGTATGACCTACTGAGCCATGAAATCTAATGTTCCCATCAGCATGCCATGATCAAGCGGAAGCAGTATATAGATAGGGCCAGGAAAAAGCAAAACACAAGGAAGTGGCATATGCAGATGGCTCACATTTATAGCATCTTTTCCGCTGCTTTTTCCTTAGTGTAAGTAGGGCTTCATGAGGAATTCTCTATGACCATTTGTTGAGGAGGAAAAAAATGCCCAGTCTGGTTTACAGAGATTCAGGTTCTACTGGCACTAACTAGAAGGCTTACAGTTGCATTTATCCAGGAGAGCAGGTCAGAGGCTTAATTTTGGACAAATTAAGTCTGAGATATCTATTATTATTATTCCAAGTGCAGATGTCTTCAGTTGGATATATGAATCTGAATTTCAGGGAAGAAGAGTTGGTGATAGCTCCATTAGAGATGATTCTAAAAGACAACAGAAAAGAGAAATCCCCCAGTCAATGAAACTTTAAGCAAGATTTCTCATTGTTCACTTTACCTGGGAGAGATGATGTAAGACGAATACGTGCAATAATTCATGGACAATAATAATTTTGCTGAACGGTCAGAGACTTGGGAGTAAAAGGATTGAAGAACTGCCGACAAGGAGTTCTAGAAAAGTGAGGCTAGATCGATCAGAATAGGTCCAGAGTGTTAGAATATTTGTGTCTCATGAGAATGCTTACTGAAAATGCTCCCCTTAGAGGAAGAGCTTAATAATCAGGTGGACAAAATGACTGAGGCTGTACAGTCACCACTCAGCCTCTTTCTGCATCCATCCAAGTGTTTGCTCAGTGAACTCATAAAGTGGCCGCTGCGGCAGGATGAAGGCTATGAGTGAGGTCAGTGACATGGAATTCCTCTCACCAAGGCCACTCTGGCTGTTGTCTCTGCTGAGTGCCCCATTTTCTAGAAGCAGCAACAAGCCCTGAGCCTCTGACATGACACTGCCTGAAACAAATCTCAGTTCACATCTCATTTGACCGATCAAGAGCAGTTGGCACAGTTCATCTCTCTTTCCTGCCTGAAACGCATTCTTCAGTGGCTTCTTAGGGTACTTCTTCCTCCTGGTTTTCCTTCTTCCTCTCTAACCACTTCTGCTCAGAATGTTTTTCTGGTGCTTCTCATTTCCCCAACTTCTTATGTTGGGGTGTCCCAGAGCCCAGCCTTTGGACTTCTTTTCTTCTCTATATCCTTTCCTAGGTGAGCCCATCAAGTCTTATGGCTTTAGGTATCACAAATTTGCTGTCAAGTCACAAATTTAAAACTTAAGCCTGAATCCAAACCCATTTATCCAACTAAATATATTTCTGCCCGGATAGACATTCACATTTAATTGGTCAAAAACCGAGCCCTACACCTGTTCCCTAAGCCTGTTCCTCTGGTAACCTTCCCTTTCTGAGTTGATCACAATTTCAACTTCCCAGTTGCTCGGACCAAAAATATTGGAGCCAGTGTTGACTCCCCTCTTTCTCTCACACCACACATCCAACCCATCAGCAAATCCTATTGACATGACCTTCAAAATTAACCCAGAATTTGACCAGTTATCACTACCATTACCATTCAGGATCAAAATACCACAGTCTTCTGGATTATTGCAATAGCCACTTGGCTGATTTCTCTGCTTCTGCTCTTGCCCACCAACAGTCTGTTCTCTATATTGCATCCTGAGCTGTCCTTTGAAAAATAAGGCAGGACAGATCACTCTCTACTTAAAACCTTCCTATGGCTCTCATCTCACTTAAAGTAAAAGCCAAGGTCTTCACTCTGCTTTAGCCCCACTGGTCTCCTTAGGATTCCTGGAATGTGCCAAGCTTGTCCCCACATAAGGGTATTTGCACACACTATTCCCTGAACTTAGAACATTTCCCCTCACCCCAACCTTACCCCAGATATTGCTATACTGTATTTCTCTATCTTATTTCCTTAAGGTCTTCACACAAATGTCATCTTCTTAGAGAGGGCTTACTGAGAACCCTATTTAACCCATTCTCTACCCCCTTTCTCTGTTTTTCTCCAT
Source organism: Cynocephalus volans (assembly GCF_027409185.1). Classification (NCBI taxonomy): domain Eukaryota; kingdom Metazoa; phylum Chordata; class Mammalia; order Dermoptera; family Cynocephalidae; genus Cynocephalus; species Cynocephalus volans. Next base: position 130,628,141 of record NC_084467.1, read on the forward strand.
GACACTTATAATCATACTATATGTTTTATTTATTTTGTTTATTGTCTGTTCTCTCTACCTGCCAAGAAACCAGGCATTTCTTGTCTGTTTTGTTTAATGCTAAAAGAGTACCTAAGCATATTAAATTCTCAGTAGACATTTTCTTCCTTCCTCCTTCTCAACCTTTTTGTTTCAAAATTTTTCAAACCTACAGAGAATTTAAAACAAATATAATAAACATTTCTATATACCCTCTACTTAGATTCACTAATTGTTAACATTTTGTCATATTTGCTTTATTTCCCTTGCAGTTGTACTACACACACACACACACACACACACACACACTTTTTTCACTGATTCCATTTGAGAGTAAGTTGCACATATCATGATGCTTCACCTCTAAGTAATTCAGCATGTATTAGCCATGACACATAACATACATAACTACAATGCAGTTGTCATACCAAGGTTGTTTTTTTTTTTTTTTGGTGGCTGGCTGGTATAACATTCCAAGATAATTAACATTGGTATATATACAGCCCATATTAAAATGTCCTCAATTGTCCCAATTATGTATTTTATAGCTGCTTTTAAAAGATTGATACAGGGGCCGACCCAGTGGCGCACTCGGGAGAGTGCGGCGCTGGGAGTGTGGCAGTGCTCCCGCCGCGGGTTTGGATCCTATATAAGGATGGTCGGTGCACTCACTGGCTGAGCGCAGTGCGGCCGGTCACAAAAAGACCAAAAAAAAAAAAAAAAAAAAGATTGATACGGAATCCAATCAAGGATTATGCATTTCCTTTAAATGTCAAGTCTCTAAAAGGTTTGAAATTTAGAGCAGTACCCCCCAGCCTCTTTGTTTTTATTTTATATGATTGATAGTTTTAAAGAGTACATGACAGTTGTCAATATTTTCTAGACAAATGCATAATGGTCTCATCAAATGTTTTTGCTTCCTATCTCTGAAGATCTGAGCTTTGATTATAGAGCTTTGTAGTAGTCTGAGAATGCAGGAGAAAAATGCTTCTACCAGGGAATACAACAGCAATTCCATCCCATTTGAAATTCAAACTCCTATCTGGTCATTTCAGGCTCCTCTTACCACCAATAAGACTGTCAAGAAAGAGAATTATGGTAGATAATAGATTGAGATAATAGATTTCAGATATCAGGGGAAAATCGAATTGTGGCTACAAAATGGGGTTGGGGTAGTATAGACAGAATCCAAGAGATTATTTGAAGCTCCTTGTGTTATTGGCATATTCAGGGTCATGGAAGACTACAGCAACCTACACAGGCAGGACCACCAAAGGCTCACATCTTTCAGAAATGAAGGATGGGTAACCCACCAGGGAAAGAAAAATGGTTGAAGGCAAAGAGAACATGGGGTCAGTAGCAAAGAAGGAAAGTCATAAATACCTCCTGTGGCCTCATGACCATTTTCAGAATCAAGAACTGTAGCATAGTCCTGTATTTCCTCCCATGCTGTGTTGTAGAGTAAAAATCAGAGATTTTATAATGACCTCATGACTACATCCTCAGGCCCCTTCTTACCCTCTTGATATCGCATTGTCCTATTCTCACTGTCACTGGTGTTCTTCCTCAGGGCCTCAGTGCTGGTCTCCCTGTCCCAATTGTTCTTCCCAGATATCTGCATATCTCATCTCATCTCATCTTTAAGGTCTTTATTCAAATTTCAGCTTCTCAACAAGACCTTCTCTGGTTGCCCTGTCTAAAATTGCAACTCTCCTGCTCTCCCATACACTTCCATCCCCTTACCCATTTTATTTTTCTCCTCATCACCATCTAAGTGATATTTATTGCCTGTCACTCCCAATAGAACATTTTTTTTTACTGCTGTAACTTCAGTGCATAGAAGAGTGCCTAACACACAGTAAATGCTCAATAAATACTCATTTAATTAATGAATAAATGTGCATTTGTATATTTTTAAATTATTTTTTATTTTTTCTGTTGTCTACACAATATTTTATTTTGTGTAGGCACAAAATATTGGATGTGTAATCGATGTTTGTCTTTATAATTTAGAGGTTATAGAGTATTGTTATGGAATAATGATAGGATTGGAGAAATAATGGACATCACCCAGGGATCATAGACTTCAAGCTGGATGCACTAACTCAGTGGTTGGTAAACTTTTTCTGTAAATGGTCGGGTAGTAAATATTTTAGGCTTTGTGAGACATACAGTTTCTGTTGCAACTACTCAACTTGTTATTATAGGGCTGGCTGGTTAGCTCAGTTGGTTAGAGCACAGCATTATAACACCAAGGTCACAGGTTTGGATCCCTACACCAACCAGGTGCCAAAACAAAAAAAAAAACAAACAAAAAACTTTGCTATTGTGGGACAAAAGCAGCCATAGACAATATGTAAACAAATGAGTATGGCTGTGTTCCAATACAACTTTACTTATAAAATCAACTTGCAGAGGCTTCTGGTCAAGATGGCAGAATAGACGGTCCCCAGCATCACTCTCTCCCACAAATCAAGCAATTTACAACTATAAAAAAGCAACAACAGACAAGCTGGGGCCACTAGAGCTCAGGAAAAGAGGAAGAGAGACCTATGGATTGCATGAAGGCAGGAGAAGCCACAATGAGAGAAAGAAAAAATCGCTTCAACCATTTTGGCTGTGGCCACTTTAAGGCTGGAGCTGCTGAGCACATGGAGCAGGAGCTGGCAAAAGCCACAGCTGTGCCCTTCAGATGGAGTTGCTTGGAGGCAGGAGAGGAGAAGAGGGCCTCTGTGGCCCGCAGGACAGCAAGACCACTAATAGGGTTCCCGTGGACCCACATAGGAGCAAGGAGCCATAACAACTGAAAAAAAAGGAGCCACTCAGAGGCCATTGAGTCATCGCAAGGGACCAGCACACAGCCAGTCCCATGGGAAGTGTTTGCAGCACTGGTGGTGGGGGAGACAGGCCCACCAGGGGAACACTGGGGTACAGCAAGGACAGCTGATCTGCCCCCCAATCAGTGTAGGACCACTCACAGGAGACTGGTCAGGAATACAGAATTGCGTGGGGTGCAGTTTGATGAAAAGACTCAGGCCCAGATCAGAGTTTCTACACAACCCAGGTGTACTGTGTCTCTGGAGAGCCAAAAGTAGCTACAAAGTCAACCACTAAAACCTGAGCTGCACAAAAAGCCTTCCCTAGGGAATCAGCAGCAAAGCAGCAATTTAGCTAAACCACACAGCTCAAGTACTGGTTCTCACAGGAAGTTCCCCCATTTTAGAAGTAAGCAAAGGACAAAAAATTAGTTCTGGCCCAGGCACACCACCAGCACCTCGGGGACCACCCAGGGTCCTGAGGTATGAAGCCAGGGACTGGACCCCCCCTCCCAACAACAAGGCACATCACCAGTGCCAAGGAGCATGCCAAAAACATCACCTCCATGTGGGTGGCCTGCTGCAGCCACCACAATAACCAAGGCTGCCATGAATACAGTTAGATGCCACAACCACCATGCAGACGGTCTGCCAGCCACTGGAGTCCATTGACATAAGGAGGGTCACCAGCAGCGACCAAAAAAAAGAAGATGTCTTTCTCCACAAAGCCCATTCCAGAGTGACAGAAGAAGCATCTGCTCTGTGATAATTTTGGGGGACCTGAACACACCTCTCAGCATTGGACAGATCATCTAGGCAACAAAGCAACAGAGTAACCATTACTCTTTCAGAGGGAGAGAAGAAATCTAGGGTTATCAGAGGTGGGAGGGGGGAGGGAGAGGGGGATAGGGAGAGATTGGACAAGGGGCATAAAGAATAAGTATAATTTGTAACAATATACACACTAGTAATATTGATTTGTTCAACATATCTCAATTTTGAACCCCCAAAGTATGTATAATCATTTATGATTCAATAAAAATTTTTAAAAAATAATAAAGTGTTGAAAAAAAAATCTACTTGCAAAAAATAGTTTACCACTATTTATCAACCCTTGAACTAACTGATGATGTTCTAATTTTGGGAAGACAGTGAACATGTTTTCAGTTGTTGAAGGATATGTTGCAACATATTGAACTGAAGTACTTAGTGATACTAGGATGGGACAAAGTATGTTTGCTTCTGTTGGGTGGTTACAAGAATGGATTACAGTGACATTTGCCTTTTCCTTTTTGGTTGCCCAGCATTTGATGCTTCCTTTGTGTATATACAGGGCTCTTGTCTCCTGTTAGAGAAGCTGACAATTCCAGACACTTGCTTTCCCAGCTTTCTTTGCATTATGGCACCAGTCAGAGGCATTCCCCTGAAACCTCACAGCAGGTGCTAGTGGTGAGGGGACCATGAGGAACTCTCTCTGTTGGCATGGAAAATTGCAGAAAGATTGCCCCCCTTGAGAAGAAGTGGCATATTTATCCGTTAATGACCCAGTGTCTGGTGTTAGTGGTCTTTCTGGTGCAAATTGTCAAAAATAGTGCTTCATGTCAGCAGGAATGGTGCCCTCACTGTACCAGTTTTGAAGTGATTCTATGGACATCACTTAAGGCTGTGTAGTCCAGAGTGTAATTCTCCATTTCTCCAAGCAATTTTGTGAGTTGCTCGATATCTTTTCAATAAACTTATTTTCTATTTGAAACAGCTATAGTTGGTTTTTATTGCCTGCAACTGAAAATCCAAATATATTCTTTTTAGGTTTACATAAAAAGACATAGTCATGAAGCCCTTTTTAAAAATGAGTATCAAGTATATTAAGTAACTTGCTTATCGGGTTTTTTATTTCAATTATGATGTTTATAGTTTCTAGAAAACCTAGTTGGTTCTTTTCCTAATCTATCTTAAAAAAAATAACATCCCATGCCCCTTTCCCACTTTAGCTTTTTCCTTGCATGTCTTTAAATAGGTCTGGATTTATGTTAGCTAGGGTTCATTTTGCTTTTTTTGTGTGTGTGTGTGGCAGCTGAACAGTATGGGAATTGAACCCTAGACCTTGGTGTTAACACCACTCATTTTGCTATTTTCTATGAAATAGTGCAATACCGCTTCCCATCATTACTTTTTTTTTTTTTTTTTTCAGAATATCAGCACTACAGCTCCAATTTAATTGAGAGGTGGCATTTTAATGAGTCCTTCAGAGGTATTTTCATTATCTCACTCTCAACACATACACACAGAATCTGTACTCTTAACCAAATATCATTCAATAATTACTCAAAGAATTCAGTTCTCTGTTCTCTAACTACTTTTGTACTTAATTTCTAAACTGCATAAATTATCAGGTTATTTTGCAATTCCACAATACTATTTATATGTGTAATATAGTCTTTTTCAGCAATTATTTAATATATTTAGTTTATTTTGCTACCATTTGTACCCAAAGTTAGTACAACCAAGGACTTACATAGTTGATGCTCTAAAATTATTTGTTAATTGATTTTTTTATGCCATTGACTAGGTGGTTTCTCCCACCAATGACTCTATTTGATATTCAGAATAGTAACAGGAAGGAGGCCCTGGATGGACTTAATGTTGTGACCTAGTTCCAAATGTAAGTTATTTGATAATTTAAATATCTAGGGATCCTCCTGTCATCTGGAATTGGTTATTGCTACATTTGGCTCCTCACAGGTTGGGGTTCTTCTCAAAGACCAGAGAGGGACTTCTAAATCCAGAGGAACCTTCCAGGCAGGGTAAAAATGAGCAGGGAAATGGGAGGTATTCTAGCTTAAGAGCTATTTGATAGCTTAAAAACCTTTGACAGCTATTTGAGCAACTATAACTACAGCATTTCTGAATTCCAAAAGTCCTGTTATTAATACATGTATGAATATCTAAACAAACTGTAAGTCTTTCCTTTAAGAATGGGATATCTTGTAGCCTACAGGAGTAAGCACAGGGTTCTCTGGCATACTCTGGAAGCATATGAGATCTTTCCTCGTTGTTCTCACTTCCCCTATGAACAAAGTGACTGTCTTAGTCCATTTTGTGGTGCTATAACAGAATATCTGAGACTGGATAATTTAAAAGAACAGAAATTTATTTCCTCACAGTTCTGAATGCTGGGAAGTCCAAGATTCAGATGCTGATATCTGGCAAGGGCATTTGTGCGAGTGCAAGGTAACAGTATAATGCCCACCACATTGAGAAGGTATCCTGAGACCAAAGAACAAAGCAAGCAACTTCATATGGTTTACAAGGAGTTTATTATTATTGTTGCTATTATTGACAGGGGATTACTTACAGGGAATGGATTGAGTAGACCATCAGTCTGAGTGCTGTGCAGTTGCTTTCTCCACAACTCTGGGGGCAAGGGGAAGGGGGAGAGGAGTCAAACCTTTAAGGGACTTGGAAACAAAAGTGGAGCTATGCCAAAGAGAGAAAGGCTACAGAAGTGGAAGATTCTCAGGCACTTCACAGCCTACTATTGCTTATACTTGGGGTTGCTGGTGTCATTACCCTTATCTTACATAAGCACAGCATTCCATTCCTTTTCCTTCCTTGGTTGCTAAATAACCAGTGCAGGGGAAAGATTGTAACTATTGAAGCCAGAGTTCCAAAAGCCACAAGGATGGAGTAGGTTCTGACCAGCATTCCTACAACCTTCTTGCTGCATCACCACATGGCAGAAGGCCACATGACAAAAGGGGCAAAGTAAAGGAGAAGGGGGCTAAACACACTCTTTTATAATGCCATCAATCCCACCTGTGAGGGCAGAGCCCTCACAGCCTAATCATCTCTTAAAAGTCTCAGTTTGTAATACTGTTACCATGGCAACATGAGTTTTGGAGGGGAGAAACATTATAGCCATAGCAGTAACCATGCAATTTATTTATTTATTTATTTATTTTTAAAATTTTATTTATTTATTTATTTATTTATTTTTTTTAAAATTTTTTTTAAATTTTATTTTGTCGATATACATTGTAGCTGATTATTGCTCCCCATCACCAAAACCTCCCTCCCTTCGCCCTCCCCCCCTCCCCCCCAACAATGTCCTTTCTGTTTGCTTGTTGTATCAACTTCAAATAATTGTGGTTGTTATATCTTCTTCCCCCCCGCCCCCGGTTTGTGTGTGTGTGTGTGTATGTGTGTGTGTGAATTTATATATTAATTTTTAGCTCCCTCCAATAAGTGAGAACATGTGGTATTTCTCTTTCTGTGCCTGACTTGTTTCACTTAATATAATCCTCTCAAGGTCCATCCATGTTGTTGCAAATGGCAGTATTTCATTCGTTTTTATAGCTGAGTAGTATTCCATTGTGTAGATGTACCACATTTTCCGTATCCACTCATCTGATGATGGGCATTTGGGCTGGTTCCAACTCTTGGCTATTGTAGAGAGTGCTGCGATAAACATTGGGGAACAGGTATACCTTCGACTTGATGATTTCCATTCCTCTGGGTATATTCCCAACAGTGGGATGGCTGGGTCGTATGGTAGATCTATTTGCAATTGTTTAAGGAACCTCCATACCATTTTCCATAGAGGCTGCACCATTTTGCAGTCCCACCAACAATGTATGAGAGTTCCTTTTTCTCCGCAGCCTCGCCAGCACTTATCGTTCATAGTCTTTTGGATTTTAGCCATCCTAACTGGGGTTAGATGGTATCTCAATGTGGTTTTGATTTGCATTTCCCGGATGCTGAGTGATGTTGAGCATTTTTTCATATGTCTGTTGGCCATTTGGATATCTTCCTTAGAGAAATGCCTACTTAGCTCTTTTGCCCATTTTTTAATTGGGTTGCATGTTTTCTTCTTGTAAAGTTGTTTGAGTTCCTTATATATTCTGGATATTAATCCTTTGTCAGATGTATATTTTGCAAATATTTTCTCCCACTCTGTTGGTTGTCTTTTAACTCTTTTAATTGTTTCTTTTGCTGTGCAGAAGCTTTTTAGTTTGATATAATCCCATTTGTTTATTTTTCCTTTGGTTGCCCGTGCTTTTGGGGTCGTATTCATGAAGTCTGTGCCCAGTCCTATTTCCTGAAGTGTTTCTCCTATGTTTTCTTTAAGAAGTTTTATTGTCTCAGGGTGTATATTTAAATCCTTAATCCATTTTGAGTTGATTTTAGTATACGGTGAGAGGTATGGATCTAGTTTCATTCTCCTGCATATGGATATCCAGTTATCCCAGCACCACTTGCTGAAGAGGCAGTCCCTTCCCCAGTGAATAGGCTTGGTGCCTTTGTCAAAGATCAGATGGCAGTAAGTGTGTGGGTTGATTTCTGGATTCTCTATTCTATTCCATTGGTCAGTGTGTCTGTTTTTATGCCAGTACCATACTGTTTTGGTTATTATAGCTTTGTAGTATAGCTTAAAGTCAGGTAGTGTTATGCCTCCAGCTTTATTTTTTTTGCTGAGCATTTCTTTGGCTATTCGTGGTCTTTTATTGTTCCATATAAATGTCTGAATAGTTTTTTCCATTTCTGAGAAAAATGTCTTTGGAATTTTGATGGGGATTGCATTGAATTTGTATATCACTTTGGGTAGTATGGACATTTTCACTATGCTGATTCTTCCAATCCAAGAGCATGGAATATCTTTCCATCTTCTTGTATCCTCTCTAATTTCTCTCAGCAGTGGTTTGTAGTTCTCATTATAGAGATTTTTCACCTCCTTGGTTAACTCAATTCCTAAGTATTTTATTTTTTTGGTGGCTATTGTAAATGGGCAGGCTTTCTTGATTTCTCCTTCTGCATGTTCACTATTGGAGAAAAGAAATGCTACTGATTTTTGTGTGTTGATTTTGTATCCTGCTACTGTGCTGAAATCATTTATCAATTCCAACAGTTTTTTTGTAGAGGTTTTAGGCTGTTCGATATATAGGATCATGTCATCTGCAAACAGGGACAGTTTGACTTCATCTTTTCCAATCTGGATGCCCTTTATTTCCTTCTCTTCTCTGATTGCTCTGGCTAGTACTTCCAACACTATGTTGAATAGGAGTGGTGAGAGTGGGCATCCTTGTCTAGTGCCTGTTCTTAAAGGAAAAGCTTTGAGCTTTTCCCCATTCAGGATGATATTGGCAGTGGGTTTGGCATATATGGCTTTAATTATGTTGAGATACTTTCCCTCTATACCTAACTTATAGAGGGTCTTTGTCATGAATGAGTGCTGAACTTTATCAAATGCTTTTTCAGCATCTATAGAGATGATCATATGGTCCTTGTGTTTGAGTTTATTAATATGGTGTATCACATTTATTGATTTGCGTATGTTGAACCAACCTTGCATCCCTGGGATGAATCCCACTTGGTCGTGATGAATAATTTTTCGTATGTGTTGCTGTATTCTGTTTGCTAGTATTTTAGTGAGGATTTTTGCATCTATATTCATCAAGGATATCGGCCTGTAGTTTTCTTTTTTGGTTATATCTTTACCTGGTTTTGGTATCAGGATGATGTTTGCTTCATAGAATGAGTTTGGGAGATTTGCGTCCGTTTCAATCTTTTGGAATAGTTTGTAAAGAATCGGTGTCAATTCCTCTTTGAATGTTTGGTAAAATTCTGCTGTGAATCCATCTGGTCCTGGGTTTTTCTTTGTTGGGAGCCTTCTGATAACAGCTTCAATCTCCTTTATTGTTATTGGTCTGTTCAAATTTTCTACGTCTTCACGGTTCAGTTTTGGGAGCTTGTGTGTGTCCAGAAATTTATCCATTTCCTCCAGATTTTCAAATTTGTTGGCGTATAGTTGTTTATAGTAGTCTCGAATGATTCCTTGTATTTCAGATGAATCAGTTGTAATATTGCCTTTTTCATTTCTAATTTTGTTATTTGAGTCTTCTCTCTTCTTTTTTTTTGTTAGCCATGCTAATGGTTTGTCAATTTTATTTATCTTTTCAAAAAACCAACTTTTTGATTCGTTGATCTTTTGAATTGTTTTTTGGTTTTCAATTTCATTCAGTTCTGCTCTGATCTTAATGATTTCTTTCCGTCTGCTAACTTTAGGATTGGATTGTTCTTGTTTTTCTAGTTCTTTAAGGTGAAGTGTTAGGTTGTTCACTTGCCATCTTTCCATTCTTCTGAAGTGAGCATTTAATGCAATAAATTTTCCCCTCAATACTGCTTTTGCAGTATCCCACAGGTTTTGGTATGATGTATCATTGTTTTCATTAGTTTCAATAAACTTTTTGATTTCCTGCTTGATTTCTTCTTGGACCCATATGTCATTAAGTAGAATGCTGTTTAATTTCCATGTGTTTGTATAATTTCCAGAGTTTTGTTTGTTATTAATTTCTAGTTTTAATCCATTGTGGTCTGAGAAGATACATGGGATAATTCCAATTTTTTTGAATTTATTGAGACTTGATTTGTGACCTAATATGTGATCTATCCTGGAGAATGATCCATGTGCTGATGAGAAGAATGAATATTCTGAGGTTGTTGGGTGGAATGTTCTGTAGATATCTGCCAATTCCAATTGGTCTAGAGTCTTGTTTAGATCTTGTGTTTCTCTACTGATTCTTTGCCTAGATGATCTGTCTAATATTGACAGTGGAGTGTTCAGGTCCCCTGCTATTATGGTATTAGTGTCTATTTCCTTCTTTAGGTCTAATAGAGTTTGTTTTATAAATCTGGCTGCTCCAACATTGGGTGCGTACATATTTATGATTGTTATGTCTTCTTGATGGATCAGTCCTTTTATCATTAAGTAGTGTCCCTCATTGTCTCTTTTTATGCTTTTTAGTTTAAAGTCTATTTTGTCAGATATAAGAATAGCCACTCCAGCTCGTTTTTCTTTTCTGTTTGCATGGTAAATCTTTTTCCATCCTTTCACTCTTAGTCTGTGTGAATCTTTATGGGTGAGGTGGGTCTCTTGTAGGCAGCATATAGTTGGGTCCTGCTTTTTGATCCAGTCAGCCAGTCTGTGTCTTTTAATTGGGGAATTTAAGCCTTTAACATTAAGAGTTGTTATTGAAAGGTGTTGATTTATTCCTAGCATTTTATTGGTTGTTTGGTTGTCTTAGGTGTCTTTTGTTCCTTGCTTTCTGATTTACTGTTTGGTTTCTTTGTTTGTTGGTTCCTTAGGTTGTAGATAGTGTTTTTGTTAGCTTGTTTTCTCTTCATGAATGCCATTTTTATTGTACTAGCGGGTTTAGATTTTTCTTAGGTTTTTATGGCAGTGGTAGTTATTTTTCAGGAACCAAACCCAGTACTCCCTTGAGGATTTCTTGTAAGGGTGGTCTTGTGGTAGTGAACTCCCACAGTTTTTGTTTGTCTGAGAAATATACTATTTGCCCCTCATTTCGGAAGGATAGCCTTGCAGGGTAGAGTATTCTTGGCTGGCAATCTTTGTCTTTTAGTATTTTGAAAATATCATCCCATTCCTTTCTAGCTTTTAGGGTTTGTGATGAAAAATCTGATGTTAACCCGATTGGGGCTCCCTTATAGGTGATTTGACGCTTCTCTCTTGCAGCTTTTAAGATTCTCTCTTTGTCTCTGAGTTTTGCCAATTTGACTATGACATGTCTTGGAGAAGGCCTTTTTGGGTTGAATACGTTTGGAGATCGTTGAGCTTCCTGGATCTGAAGATCTGTGATTTTTCCTATACCTGGGAAATTTTCTGCCACTATTTTGTTGAATATGTTTTCAATGGAATCTCCATTTTCCTCCCCTTCTGGAATACCCATGACTCGGATATTTGAGCGCTTGAGGTTGTCTGATATCTCTCTCAGATTTTCTTCCATGTCCTTGATTCTTTTTTCTTTCTTTTTGTCTGCTTGTGTTATTTCAAACAGCCCATCTTCAAGTTCAGAGGTTCTCTCTTCAACTTCAACAAGCCTGCTGGTTAAACTCTCCGTTGTGTTTTTTATTTCGCTGAATAACTTCTTCAGTTCAGCAAGTTCTGCTACATTTTTTTTCAGGACATTGATTTCCTTGTATATTTCCTCTTTCAGATCCTGTATACTTTTCCTCATTTCATCATGATGTCTAGCTGAGTTTTCTTGTATCTCATTCAGTTTCCTTAGAATTATCACTCGAAATTCCTTGTCAGTTATTTCAAGGGCTTCTTGTTCTATAGGATCTAGAGTATGAGATTTATTAACTTTTGGTGGTGTACTTTCTTGATTTTTTGTATTTCTGGTGTCTTTTTTTTGGTGTTTATTCATTGTGGCAGGGGGTTTCACAGTCCACCGGTTTGAGACTAATGACTAACTAGGATGTTGCTGTGGTTGCCAATTTGGTATGGCTCCTGCCGTGACTGCTCAGTTGGCCTCTAGTGTCTTGTGTGTGTGGTTGCCTCGGGTCTTGGGCTTCTCCGGGGATCCACCTTTCTCGTCAGCTTGTACTCTGCTGGGCTGGTGGATCACGTACCACAGGGTGTGTGATCTCTGTTGAGCTTTCACTTTCTGTACAGGACTTCTCCCCGTTCAGTGTGCTCTGGCCCAGGCTGTTAGATCGTGCAGTGGCGACCCCACCGGGTGTGTGGTTTCTGTCGAGTCTCCGCCTCCCTGGCCGCATGTCTCCCCCCTCTGTGCTCACTGTGCTGGGCTGGGGTGTGTCTTCTGCACCCCTCGTCTATCAGCTGGGCCTTCAAGACCCTGCTCAGCACCGCCTCGCCCAGGAAGTCTACCAGGTTTCTGCTAGGCACAGACGACCGGTCTCTCTGGGTGCCTTTGTAGCACTGTGTAGATCTTTCTCGGGTCTTGTTCACCTTTGTATCCCCCTGGTATAAACCGAGTCTAGTGCCCGCCTGCAGCCTGCTCTCCGGCAGGTTCAAACGGACCTGGGAACTCTCCTACCACACTATTCCCAACCAGAAATTCGTTAGGCTTTTTTCCAAACTGGTGGTCGCAGAGATGGTATCTGCCTCCCAGTAACAGGAAGTTTACCGGGGCAGGAGTCCAGGGTGTGGTGGAGTGACAGTCGGCCCGCCCGTACTTCCTAGCCCTCCCAACACTGGTCGGGACGCCCCACACCCCTGCCAGAGAACCGCGGAGGGAGTGGGAGAGGAGGCCGGCCCGCAGGGTCCGGAAAGCCCCGCGCCAGGCCAAGCAAATGGGCTCAGTGATGGCCGAGCAGGGCGGAGCTGCCCGCACCTGGGAAAATGGAGGCAGCACCGGGGCAGTGAGTGGGCTGGTGGTGCAGGCGGGAGCCGCGTGGGCATCCACCCCCCGAACAGAGCTGTGCCAGGGATCACTCACAGTGCTGTGCCAGGTCGGGCGCTCGCTCTGTCTCTGGTTTGTTGCCTTCCGTGTTCTCGGCGCTGCCGCCTCGGGCTGTTCAGTCGCGGCGCCGCTCGGGCGCTCCCAGGAATCTTCTTTAATGCCGGCCTGAAACCTCGAATCCTGAATAGGGCAGCTGGCCGCCTTCAGTGCGGCCCCAGCCTCCGGGATCCTGGCTGCATCCACAGCAGCCCTGGCGCCGTGTTCCCTGTTTCAAGACTCGCTTTTGCAGCTAAGAATCAGTTCTTTTCCTGCTCCACACTTCAAAGCTGTTGCCTGTAAATGAGGCAGCCTCTCCTGCCGGGGGCAAAGTGGCATTGAGCCCCCACGACCGGCCAGCAGCAGCAGTCCTCCCTTAAGAGATGGCGAGAGGAAGGTCCACAAGTTTCCCGGCTGCCTGAGGCCCAGTGGCCACCTTTTCCACCTCAGCTACTCCGCGCCAGCCGCCGCAGCCGCCGCCATCTTGAAACTCCTCTTTAAATTTTATTTTGTCGATATACATTGTGGCTGATTATTGCTCCCCATCACCAAAACCTCCCTCCCTTCTCCCTCCCCCCCTCCCCCCAACAATGTCCTTTCTGTTTGCTTGTCGTATCAACTTCAAGTAATTGTGGTTGTTATATCTTCTTTCCCACCCCCCGTTTTGTGTGTGTGTGTGTGTGTGTGTGTGTGTGTGTGAATTTATATATTAATTTTTAGCTCCCACCAATAAGTGAGAACATGTGGTATTTCTCTTTCTGTGCCTGACTTGTTTCACTTAATATAATTCTCTCAAGGTCCATCCATGTTGTTGCAAATGGCAGTATTTCATTCGTTTTTATAGCTGAGTAGTATTCCATTGTGTAGATGTACCACATTTTCCGTATCCACTCATCTGATGATGGGCATTTGGGCTGGTTCCAACTCTTGGCTATTGTAGAGAGTGCTGCGATAAACATTGGGGAACAGGTATACCTTCGACTTGATGATTTCCATTCCTCTGGGTATATTCCCAACAGTGGGATAGCTGGGTCGTATGGTAGATCTATCTGCAATTGTTTGAGGAACCTCCATACCACTTTCCATAGAGGCTGCACCATTTTGCAGTCCCACCAACAATGTTTGAGAGTTCCTTTTTCTCTGCAACCTCGCCAGCATTTATCGTTCAGAGTCTTTTGGATTTTAGCCATCCTAACTGGGTAACCATGCAATTTATCATCTAAATTAAGACACTTTTGATAATAAAAGAAATGCTGTTGATAATAATAATGACAATTATTATTATTAATAGTTACACTCAGGCAACAGGCAAAAACTACCTCAGGCCAACTGGTTTGTGTGGTCACATTGCCTATAAGTCACCCTCCTGCCAGTTTCATGCTATTTGAAGTCATAGTCCATAGTCCACTCAATGAGATGTTGCTTTTTTTTTTTTACTTGTCTCTACTTCTCTGGAAAAACCTCCTCCTACTGACAGAAAGAAATTTTATTTCCTGCATAAATCCTCCATAACCCCTTCCTTGATATAATACACCAAGTTTGAACCACTTATTTTAAAATAGCATCCTTGAGGCTTCACCTAGATATTTTTAATGTTTTTTGATGCCACATAAATTGTGTTGGGCAGCTTGAATGTCTCAGTGAAGGGGAGTTCAGGGATGAGAGACTTCTGATTTCATGCTAATGGTGCAGGTAGAGTCTTCTGTTCAGATTGCCTTTTTGATATTTCCATAGTATAAGTTGTAGGCATGCTGGCTCCTTTAATTAGGGGACCTATTAAATTACATATGAAATCTTTCCCAAAGGCAGGTATTTGTCTTCCTAGTCCTATTCAACATCATACCAGAACTCTTAGCAAATGCAGTAAGGTTGGGAAAAAAAAAAAAAGAAGAAGGAAAAGTATACAGATTAGGAAGAAATAAATGAAACTGTCTTTGATCACAGATGACATGATTGTCTATGCATTACTATGAATTACTTTGTGGATACTGACAAACTAATCCTAAAGCTTATATGGAAAGGCAGAAGACCCAGAAGAACCAACACAATATTAAAGAAAAAGAACAAATTTGGAGGACTGATATGACCTGACTTCAAGACTTACTATAAAGCTGTGATAATCAAGACAGCATGGTATTGGCAAAAGAATAGACAAATAGGTCAACGGAACAGTGTAGAGAGCCCAGAAATAGACTCACACAAATTGGCCAACTGATCTTTGACAAAAGAGCAAAGACCAGTACAAGGGAAAAAGGATAGTCTCTTCAACAAATGGTGCTGAAACAACTGGACATCCACATACAAAAATATAAATGTAGACACAGACATTACATCTTTCACAAAAATTAATTCAAATGGATCATAGGGATATGTGTAAAATGCAAAACTGTAAAACTTCTAGAATACGACATAGGAGAAAATCTAGAAGACCTTGGTTTTGTAATGACTTTTTAGATAAAAAACCAAAAGCTTGATCTATGAAAAAAATTAATAACTTGGGTTTTATTAAAATTAAAAACTGTTCTGTGAAAGACACTTTTAAGAGAATAAAAGAAGAACTACATATCAGGAGAAAATATTTTCAAAATACATACCTGATAAAGGACTTGTATTCAAAACACACAAGGAATTTTTAAGACTCAACAGTAAGAAAACAAACACCCAATTTAAAAATGGGCAAAAGATCTGAGCAGACACCTCGCCAAAGAAGACAGACACATGGCAAATAAGCATGTGGAAAGATGTTCAACATCATGTGTCATTAGGGAATTGCAGATTAAAAGAACAATGAGATACCACTACACATCTATTAGAATGGCTAAAATCCAAAACACTAACAACACTATGTTATCATGCTGGCAAGAATGTGGAGCAACAGGAACTCTTATTCATTGCTGGTGGGAATGCAAAAATGGCACAACCACTTTTGAAAACAGTTTGGCAGTTTCTTAAAGAGCTAAACATAGTCTTACCATATTATTCAGTAATCACACTCCTTAGTATTTACCCAGATGAGCTGAAAACTCATGTCCACACAAAAACTTTATGCGAAAATATTTACAGCAGCTTTATTCATAATTGCCCAAAACTAGTTAGAGTACATCCTTATAACACCAAGGTCACAGGTTCAGGTCTCCTTACTGGCTAGCTGCCGAAAAACAAACAAGCAAACAAACAAAACACACACACATAACTGCCGAAAACATGGAAGCAAACAAGTTGTCCTTCAATAGGTGAATGAATAAACAAACGGTGGTATATCCATACAATGGATTATTATTGTTACAAGGGATTACTATTATTAAAATGGACTATTTTGCAATGATAAAAAGAAATGCGCTACCAAGCCATGAAAAGACATGAAGAAACCTTGAATGCACATTGCTGAGTGAAGATAGCCAGTCTTAGAAGTATGTAGCCTTCTACATACTTCTATTAAAATCATAATAATATGACATTCGGGAAAAGGCAAAACTATAGAGACAGTAAAAAGGTCAGTAGTTGCCAGTGATTTGGGGGGAGGGAAAAGAGGAAGAATGAGTAGGTGAAGCGAAGGGGATTTTATGGCCATGAAACTGTTGTTTATGATTCTATAATGCAGGATACATGAAATTATGCATTTTTCAAAAACCAAAAATACCTGGACAACACAAAGAGTGCACCCTAATGCAAAGTGTGGGCTTAATATAATTTATTGATATTCGTTCATCAGTTGTAACAATGTACCACACTAATGCAAGATGTTAATAATAGGAGAAACTTTGTGCAGATAGAGAGGGGGTGTTTGGAAACTCTCTGTACTATTCTACACAATTTTTCTATAAACCTAAAACTGATTTTTTAAAAATTATATTAATAAAAAAGCAGGCTTTAATTTTTACTATAGTCTAAATCAATATCGTGGAAGTATTTCATTGATTAGTAATATGCTTCACCCTAAATGTATAGTAATGAGATCCCATTTTTGTGCAGAATAGCATGTCATTTTTCTCTTCGTAAGGGCCTGCTGGAATAAGAGGAGAGATACACTAGTCTTTGATGTCTTCTCTCTGATGACTCTGTTTTTGATTAAATTCCTTTCATTCACTAGTCTCCCAGTTAAAAAAAATTAAAAATTGGGGGTTTCCAGTAAAAGGGAACACATGTACTTAATTTTGCTCCCTCCTAAAACTCCTCTGCAGCTTACTTAAACAAACAAACAAAAAAAAAAACGAAGGCCATAAACTGACAAGCTAGAAAACAGGAAAGTAAACAAAATCAACGTTTAAAAAGCTATGAAGCAGATTGAATGGTGGTTACTGACAGCAGTCCAGAGAAAGTGGAATCCTAAATTAGCCAGGGGAAAGCCAAGAATTAAATGGATTTGCATTTCAGAAATGCTTAGAAAGTCAATAATTAGGAGGATCAGGTACCTCTGGAAATGAAAATAAAAGTGAGAATGTTAAAACAGGAGGATTCATTGAAAGCTAATAAAGAAGTGGATAGTTAAATTTTGTCTCCCACTCCATGCTGCTGATTGATTACCTAATCTCTGCCTCCACAAAAGACTGAGACTTCTTTGGAGAGGGTAAAATAGAGTGTCTCTGGGCTGAGGGTCATCAGTCACAGCTGAATGTGGGGTACTCTTCCAAACATGGGGGGAATATGCATGTGTGCTGAATGCTGAGTTTTAAGTCCTCTTACCACATTTGGCTCCAAGACACTGGCAGCCAGGCCTAGACCTTCTAGACAGGAGATCTGAAGATCCTTCTCTGGGGATCAGAGAAGAAAGTTAAAGATATCAGTTTGGGGATTTCTCAGCAAATGACCTAGCTATATATCATCTCACAATGAAACTTGGAGATGATATATTGCTATGGTCTGAATGTTTCTGTTTCCCCCGAAACTTATATGTTGAAACCTAATTACCAGTGTGATAATATTAAGAGGTGGGGCCTTTGGAAAGTAATTAGGTCATTAAAGTAGAGCCTCCATCGTTGGTATTAGTGCCCTTATAGAAGAGGCCCAAGAGAGCTACCTTGCCCCTTTCACCATGTAAGGACCCAGTAAGAGGGCACCATCTATGAACAAGAAAGTGTCCCTCACCAGACACTGAATTTGCTAGCATCTTGATCTTGCACTTTCCAGCCTCCAGAACAGTAAGAAATAAATTTCTGTTTATAAGATACCCACTCTGTGGTGTTTTGTTATAGCAATCCAAGTGAACCAAGACCCATTTGCTTGGAGCTTTCAATCAGCTTTCAGTGTCATACTCTTAAATATGGGCAAACAAGCAATTGAGTACCAGAAAACTGAAGAAATCCTATAAAAGAAAGATAAAAACCAAAATGAATAAACACAAGAAAGAAAATTTTAGGAAAGAGCAACTAGGAAAGGAAAAAAAAATGCAATGCAACAGAAGATATCACATTTACGAAGCAAGATGCTATACTAAAAACAATACTCAGGTACCAAAAAGCACTTTTTGGAATTAAAATTTTGGAAAACTCAATAGAAGATCTGGAAGTTCCAATTGAGGGTATCTTTCAGACAGTAGAGCAAAAATAAGACCTAGAAAATAACACAGAAGGAGAAAGAAAAAATCCAGAGAACCAGTTCAAGAGGTCCAACATCTGAATAATAGGAGATCTAGACAGTGTGAAATAAAAATATATATATTGGGAAGGCATTAATAAGACAACTTAAGAAAATTTCCCAAAACTGAAGCCCATGAATTTTGAGATTGAAAGATCTCACTGAATCCATAGCACAAAAGATGAAAAAGGAACCACATCCACATATATTACTATGAAATTTCAGAATACTGGAGACAAAGAGAAGATCCTACAAACTTCCAAAAAGAAAAAAGGATCAAGAATCAGAACCGACACTAAGGTCAAGGGTTCAGATCCCCATACCAGCCAGCCACTAAAAAAAAAAAGAATCAGAATGGCTTTAGACTCCTCAATAGCAATGCTAGAAGACAAAAGCAATGGAGAAATAGCCTCAAAATTATGAAGGAAAGTTATTTCCCACCTAGAATTCTATACCCAGCATGTATTTTTAAGAAGGGAGAGAGGAAACATTTTTATATGCAAAGTCTCAAAATTATTTCTCATATATCCTTTCTGAGGAAGTTATTGAAGGGTGTGGGCCATCAAAACAGGAAATCTACCCTAGGAGAGAAGCAAAAGGATTCTCCAAGATGTTTGTCAAAGGAGATCCTAAGATAATAACTATGCAACAAGTCAAAGCTGGGATACATCAGAAGCCCTGGGACAGAAATACTTAAGAAGATAAAATTGATAGAATAGTTTATGTGAATTTGAACAATTGGCAGAGAGTATGATTGAATTAGGTATTAGAAAATTAAACACATACACACACCAAAATGATTAACTGCAAGGAAAACAAAACGTTTTGCAGGAAAGGTATTTACTCATGGTTGACTACATCGCTCTGCTCTGAAAGCACATATAGTCATAACAATATTAACACTACTTATTTATCTAACCAAATTATATCACTATATTGTGATGATAAAAATAAGAACTGCTTGTGTATGTATGTGTTTAACTGTGGTGGGGTGAGGAAAGACAATAGCAAATGCCAACAACTAAAAGAACATGAAACAGCAATACAAGCATGTTATTTAGATTATGGAGGTAACTTTAAAGAGAGTCATCTAGAGGTGAAAGTAGTTGCTTTTGGAGACAGGAAAATGATGAGTAGAAGGACTAAGGACTGTTCTTTGTTATGACATCTCATAGAACTTGTGGACTTTTAAAAAACGAAGACAAAAAGTTAATTGATAATCATAATATTTTAGAGGCATTATTTAGCACACTGCAATAGTTGTTTGTTTTTAAATCATGCACTGTACATGGTAAGAACTCCTCATTGGTTTTGGAATTGAATCCTTTAAAATACATCAGAAGTTGTAAGCCATTACCAGTCTGTAAGATCCTTGAGGTCAGGAATTATTTCTTATACATTTTTATGGCTCGTTTGGGACACAGTGTGGCATCATTTGCCCTATATTTAATATGCAGGATTTTCATGTATAAGTCTCAAGGAGAACTACATCGAATTCCTTTTCAGCCTAGTTATTATATAAACTATGCTGAGTGTATTTTTTCCCCCATCTGGCCAGTACAGTGATCAAATCCTGGACCTTGGTGTTATCAGCACCACATCTAACCAACTGAGCTAACTGGCCAGCCCGAGTATTTTTCTTTACAAAAAAGGTCTGCTATTTTCAGCATTATAAATCTAAGCTCTGCCTCCCAATTAAGAAATCAACTATACTGTGGTTTAAATGTGTCCACTTCAAAATTCAAGTGTTACCATTGTGGTGGTGTTGGGAAGCGGGGCCTTTGAGAAGTGATTCAGCCTTGAGGACTCCTAGGTTATAGGTGGGATTGGGTGCCCTTGTAAAAGATCTTGATGAAGGATGTTTTTCTGTTTTGCCCTTCTGTCTTCTACCATGTGAGAACACAGTGTTGCTCCTTCCTGAAGATGCAGCATTCAAGTCGCCATCTTGGAGGCAGAGACCAGACCCTCACCAGACGGGGAACCTGCCTGTGCCTTGATTTTGGACTTCCCAGCCTCAAGAATTGTGAGAAATAAATTTCCATTGTTTATAAATTACCCAGTCTGTGGTATTCTGTTATAGCAGCACAAACCAACAATTTTTTTTTTCTTGAGTACTTATTTTGGGCTAGAAAGATCACATAGTTTTTTTTTTTTTTTAATCAGCTATGTTACATATAGTTCTTTGATAACTACATTACTATATTTATTAACTATATAACATTCTCTAAGAAAGGAATCTGAGAGATTGCCAAGGTTACCCAGAGAATCAGGCAGCAACACCTCTTCAGATCATTTGCTCTAAACAAAACTTTTGTGATAAATGCGCGTAGAGTAGGTGTGAGGAATAAGTCAGAAGGGTTTAATCCCACTTGAGATTAACAGGCAGTGTAGTTTGTCTTCAACTAAAGTGTTGATGGATAAAAGACAAAAAGGGGTATGTAAATTCAGTGTTCTCTTTGTTGAAAGGGGATTAAAAATAGAAAGGAATTCTGTTTAGGTTTGGACAGTGAAAGTTGAGAAATGGACAGAACTTTTGTAAAGAGGTAGGCTTGAGATTTTTTTTCCTGCTGAAGCACCCTAACTACAGAGCTGCCAGAATAAACATCTTGCTCACCTGCTTGTATTTCTGGTGTCTTGATTAATCTCATGGCTGTCCTGTATCAGCAGTTTTTAATCTATAAATTCACAGCTCCAGAGAGTTAATATGAGATTACTCAGGCACTATTTAAGGGTCAGAGATCAAAGAAACAAAGGAGCCTCTTCATAGGGAGTATTTGAGTACTTTTCTAGTTCTTAGGCACTTGGTAGTTTCACAAAGTGGATATGATGTGTTCATCAAGCAAATCTCTTTCAACACATTCTCTTCTGTATTTGTTCCCTCTTGTTATAAATGCAGTTTATATTCTATGCTGCTAAGGGGGGTAAATATTTTATGTAGAACAATTCTACTATTTTCTATTTGTTATATTAATGGTTGTCTTCTGGATGGAATCTTACCTTTGATATCTTAGGTTTTTTAAAAAACCTCAGAAGAGCATCCCCAGGACTTAAGGGACCATAAATATACTTCAGAAAACTTTTGAAAGAATGAGTCCTGAAAACAGTAAATGCAAGAAAAATGCATTAATAATTACTATTTAAAAATCTGTCACACAGAAGATAACCACAAACTTAAAAGGACTTATATATCAGCTTTCATAATTTTGAATTGATTTTCAGAGGCATATTTTCTAGATTAAATCAAAGGGTGCAGTCTACATTTTTAGCATTAAATGCTGGAAGATGTAATTCAATAACATTTTGCCTTTACTGCTTTATACTTTTTAAAATGCTTTTGCATACATACTTTGAGATAGATAATGCAGGTATTATTATCGTTTATAGACTGAGGAAACTGAGCATTGTCCTTTTATTAATGTGTAGGATTTTGCATGTATAAAGTGACATGGCCAAGGCCTCACAACTATATTGTGAAAGGCAGAACAGAATTCTCATTCCAGTGTTTTGTTCTTTACCACCTATCAGTAAAAATTGTATCTTCGATTAACTATAGTTCAGTACATGAAGGCAAAAAAAAAATATCTTAATGGGTTTGTTCAAGGTCATTCTGTAAGAGAAATGAAGGCTAAGAAAAATATACACAAATCCTGACTTGAAATCCTTTTCTTAAGTCACCTGGCCACAATAAATGTGACGGTGAAGGCTAAAGAGTTGTCCATGACTGCCCTTCTTAAGGTTTGTCCTAGATAAAAGGTTTTCATTCAAATCCATTTCGTATTGGCAAGGACTGTAGCCTTTGTATAACTACTCTTCTCCTTGAGAACTATTAAAAACAAAAGAGAAAAAATTTTCCCTGGCTAAATAATAGAAACGTAGCAATCATTTATGATGAACAAATGTCAGAAAGGTTACATCTTTTACAAACTGAGTATAGAATTATTTCTTTCATACAGTTGTGTAGTATATTGCAGGTATAAACGATTGTGTGGCCAAATAATTATGATTATATTATAGTAACATCCTGTTATTCTGACTTTTAAAAATTAATTTGGAATCAAAGAAACCATTATACACCAGGTGAATGACTGCTGCAGTGTTCTCAAACAAATAATATTAGGGAATTAAAAAGAATTTGGATACTGTAGTGGAAATTGGTCATTATTTGGGCCACCTAAATGCTTCCCTATATTTAGAGTATTCCTCACTATGTAAATCTTGGTGGCAAGCAAAGACTGTCTCCCATAATGAAAACAGAAGATGTCACATACTCACTTTCTCTGCTTCTCTTGCAGTTTAGGATGCAGGCACGTGACCTAGGCTTTTCAACCAGACATCTATGCTAGACCTTTGATTCAGAATTGACCAGACTAGCAACAGTGTTTCTGTCTGTGGCACTCGTAGTTGTGTGAGCACTTTGTCAATCATACTTTGCCCAGCACTTTCCACATTTTAACATAGAAGGCTCTAAATCCCTGGAAACCACTCAGTCTCAGGAAAACCAGGACATTTGGTCACACTAGCTAACTTCCTCATCAGATCAGTTCTGTGGGTGGTTTTCCCTGCTGCTTAGCTTCAAGCCTGGTTTTTCAGTCCTTTCAGCAATTCCGAGCTACCCAATATTCTTTAAAAAAAAATTTTTTTTTTTTAATGCTAGTATAACAGTATCTGCTATGATATGAATGTCTGTGTTTCCCCAAAATTCTTATGTTCAAACCTAATAACTGATGTGGTGATGTGATGGGTGGGGCCTTTAGGAAATGAGTAGGTCATGAGAGTGGAGCCCTCATGAATGGGATTAGTGCCCTTAGAAAAGAGGTCCCAGAGAGCTACCTTGCCCCTTCCACCATGTGAGGACATAGCAAGAAGGTACCATCTATGAATGAGGTAATGGCCCCTCACCAAACACCAAATCTGCCCATCCCTTGATCTCGGACTTTCCAGCCTCCAGAACTGTGGGAAGTAAATTTCTGTTGTTTTTAAGCTACCCAATCCATGGTATTTCATTATGGCAGGCCAAATAGACTAAGACAATATTCACTTAATCAACTACTGTTCTGTTTAGAATAGAGTTGGTCTCTACTATTTCTACCATGAACCTTGACTGAAACAGATGCCTTTCTGTGTAAGCAGTTGGAAAAACTTCTGTGCTTCGCAATGACCCTATGAATCATAATGGTTTAATTCAGCTAATACAGTTATTACAGACCCTCTTTGAAATTAGTAAGCTGTTTAGCATTTTGAAAGGTTCTGAAAAAAAGCATCAAAAATGATTGTTCTTACTGTATTTTTGAAATCCTGAGACACTTCTGATTGTTAAGACTATCATGAACCATTTTTCCCCAGTGATGGGCTAAACAAATACTGACAGAATGTAAAATGACTTAAAAGTAAAATTGCTAACAGAAAATCTTTGATTTTCCCAATCTTTATTATGAAAAATAGAAAACAAAGGAAGACAAATAGAAATATTCATAATTCTGCCACTGCTAATATTTTGATTTTTTAAAAAAATCATTCATGTCTGTAGCTACAGGATTTTTTAAAATTTGGGGTGAAACTATATGTACTATTTCAGGACCTGCTTTATTAGTAGTATTGTGAATTTCTTTCCAGACGGTTATAATTTTAAGTGATTGCACATGTTTACAATGTATAGAAGTATCATAACATGTCATCAATAAATTTTGTTGGACATTTTTAGCTGTTATAAACAATACTGATAAAAATTGTATATTTATCCTTTAACATTCTTCTGATTATTTTCCAAAAATAAATATTAGAAGTGGAATTTTTACACCAAGAAGGTATGTTCATTTTTGAGGTTTTCTTATATTTTGCCAAATTGCCTCCTAGAAAAGTTGTGCCTTTTATGTTCTCACCAGTCACCTATGAGACTGTCTATTTCCACCCTCCATAACACTGAGTATTATCATTCTTTTTAATCTATTAATTTGATAGGCAAAGAGATAGCTCATTGTTTTATTGATTAATAGTGAGGCTAAAATTTTTTATATATCTTTTGGCGTTGTATTTCTTCTTTTGTGAATTATCTGCTCCTATCAAGTGCCCATCTTTCCTCAGTGTGGATATGAGATTAACCATGTAATTCTGTCTTGAAATGCAGAGAAGCAAACACAGATTCTGAAAGTAATTATAATTCCCTCCAAGAATTGTCATTATTTAGTTTGTCATCATCATCTATTTGGTTTTTAAATTATTTCCTTCCCAAAATAACTTTCTAGCTGATTTTCACTCTTTTATTCCCTTCTCAAGAAGTCCTTAGATTTTCAAGTTTTATTTTCTTTTATCCTAAGTGCCATATTTGGATTGTACTGTTTATTTTAAATATGGATGCTTGGGAATTTATGCTTTGTATAGGAAGAAATCAAGCAGAGAGTACCAAAATGCAATTAATGTAATCAGTTTTCTCTTTAGGTAAAAATATTGTCTCCTTTTTTTTCTTAAAAAGATGACCGGTAAGGGGATCTTAACCCTTGGCTTGGTGTTGTCAGCACCACGCTCAGCCAGTGAGCTAACCAGCCATCCCTATATAGGATCCGAACCTGTGGCCTTGGTGTTATCAGCACCGCATTCTCCCGAGTGAGCCACGGGTCGGCCCTATTGTCTCCTTTTTAAAATGAAAAAAATTACATCTTTTGGCTTTTTCTTCTATTCAAAGAACATGTAAATTATTAAATAAAATAGTAATTAGAGGAAGTGTAATCAGTATCTCTGCAGCAGTATTGCTGCCTATTTTCTAAACTGCTTTGCTGTTTTTTGCTGACTCTCATGCCCAATATTACCTCAAAAATCCATCATCACTTACTTCTAAAGTCTACCTACTGGGCATTGCTGGAACCTGTTAATATCAGTCACACCAGAGAGAAGAGAGAAATTCTTCAGGGGTTCTTGTTGGCTTCCATATCTCAGCTCTATTTTTAACTCTCTTCAATCCATGTTGATGACATTAGACCTTCACTTAATCTCAGTGTACTCAGTCACCCTTTCCTTGGCTCGTTCCTGTAATGCCTTAGAACCTTCTCCCAAGCTACAACTCATGCTTTCAATGACCATATGCTCTCTATTTTTCTGGAGAGTCCCAATTTCAAATATTCTGTCCTGTTGCCAAATCAGATGCCAGACCATATGCTTCATATTTTCTTTGGGGAAATATACGCACTTACCTTTGCTTCAGTTCCATAAATTCTGCTAATCAAGATTTCTATGGGTTTTGCTAGACAGTGTATGAAACATTTTATTAATACATTGTGTAATGTTGAATATACTAATTATCCTGAGTTGAGCATCACATATTGCATACAGGTATTGATACTCAATACTGTACTCCACAGGTAGGTACAATCAATTATATTTCAATAAATAAAAATTAAAAAATGCATCTCAGATGTCTTCTCCTCTGGAAAGCCTTCTTTCATAGCCTTCCTTCCTTAGATGCTGTTCCCACTCATTAAGATCTCCTTCCTTGGCATATATGGGAAAAGCGAAAAATAAAAGGGGTTGCTCCACGTGTTTCATGGGTTTACTCACCTGCTCTCTGCTGCTCATGGAGGCATTCTCTGCCCAGTTAGTGGACTTCATTTTTCTGCCACTAATGGTTTGAATCATAGACTGTAGTCCACATCCTCCTTCCCCTGTCTGGTCGTCTGTGGATTTAAGTATACCCAGCTGCACATTTCCCCACCTTGTATGTTTCAATCTAGAATAATACCATAGAGAAGGGATGGGGGTTACAGGTAGGCTTTCCACTCTAAATCCAGTTGCATAGTTTAGAGTCTAGGAGGAGTTTTGGTATTCTTGGGATCTGACAATCATTGGATCAGGCACATATAAACATGTTGATTTCTCAAGGATAATCATCAATTTTCAGAGCAGTATCAATATGGAGGAAAATAAACATTTTTCTAATTCTTTTTTTTAACATAAATATTTATTTTGAAATAATTATAGATTAACAAAAAGTTGCAAAGGTAGTACAGAGAGGTTCTGTGTATCCTTCACCCAATGATTACATCTCATGAAACTGTTGTACAATCTCAAACCAGGAAGTTGATATTGGTACAATGTGTGTGTATAATTTTGTCCTTTTATCATGTGTGTAGATTCATGTAACCACCACCACAATCATGATGCAGAACTATTTCATCATCACAAAGTTCTCCCTCATGCTCTCCTTTTATTTTCTTTATGTACCTCTCCTCCACCACCCCTAACCCCTGGCAACCACTAACCTTTTTTAAAAACTTATTTATTTATTAATATATATATTTTTTACATTCTAAGATGTTGTTGTGGAGCAATTGCATGGAAGGGGGACAAGGGAAGGGGGAAGGAAATAGGGTGGGAGGAGGAAGGGGGGCATGGCTGAGGCCCTCGGTTCCCTACCGCCCCAGCTTGGGAGACCAGGGAGCTTCCAGTAGTGATTAGGTAGCTGTCGTTGGGCTGGTTGCAGATGTCAGGGGGGCATGGCCAAAGCCCTTGGCCCCCCATGGCCCCAGCTCAGGAGCCCAGGGCGCTTCCTGTGGCAGCTCGGGGGTCATTGCTGGGCTGGTTGCAGATGTTGGGGGGCATGGCTAAGGCCCCTGGCCCTCTCCCCTCCTTGGCTTGGGAGCCCAGGGGCCTTGTCCTTCTAGGTTTTATAGGTGTACTTTGGAGATGTGAAACCCTTACTAGTTATTATCAAACTTTGTCTCTGGTCTGTGGGTATTTTATTTTTTCTGTCACTTCTGTGTTGGATTATTCACTGTTCCTACCACTTAAAATCTGCATTAGAGCTATTTTGTTGTTCTTTGCTTACTTCTAAAATGGGGGAACTTCCTGTGGGAACCACCACTTGAGCTCTGTAGTTGGTCTAAATTGCTGCTTTGCTGCTGATTCCCTGCTTTGCTGCTGATTTCTGTGCAGCTCAGGTTTTTTTTTTTTTTTTATGACTGGTAAGGGGATTGCAACCCTTGGCATGGTGCTGTCTGCACCATGCTCAGCCAGTGAGCGCACCGGCCATTCCTATATAGGATCCGAACCCACGGCCTCGGCGCTACCAGCGCCGCACTCTCCCAAGTGAGCCACAGGGCTGGCCCAGCTCAGGTTTAATGGTCGACTTTATAGGTACTTCTGGATCTTGTGAGATCCAGTACACCTGGGTTGTGTAAAAACTCTGGTCTGGACCTGAGTCTTTTCAGCAAACTGCATCCCGTGCAGTTCTATATTCCTGACCAGTCTCCATTGAGTGGTCATGATGATTGGAAGACAGATCAGCTATCCTTGCTGTGCTCCAATGTTCCCCCAGTGGGCCCATCTCCCCCACCACCCACACTCCAAACACTTCCCATGGGGTGGGCTGTGCGGCGGTCCCTTGTGATGACTCACTGGCCTCTGAATGGTTCCTTTTTTCAGTTGTTGTGGCTCTTCACTCCTATGTGGGTCCATGGGAACACTGTTAGTGGTCTTGCTGACCTGGGGGCCACCAAGGCCCTCTTCTCCCCTGCTACCTCCAAGCAACTTCATAGGAAGGGCACAACTGTGGCTTTGACAGCTCTTGCCCCATGTGCTTACTAGGGCCAGTCTTGAAATGGCCAGGGCTAGGGGCGGCCTGTGGCTCACTTGGGAGAGTGTGGTGTTGATAATACCAAGGCCATGAGTTTGGATCCCTATATAGGGATGGCTGGTTAGCTCACTTCAGAGAGTGTGGTGCTGACAACACCAAGTCAAGGGTTAAGATCCCCTTACTGGTCATCTTTTTTAAAAAAAGAAAAAGAAAAAAAAAAAAAAAAGAAATGGTCAGAGCTCAAAATGATCAGAGAGATCCTTTCTTTCTCTCATAGTGGCTTCTCCTGCCTTCGTGAACTCCATAGGTCTCTCCTCCTCTTCCCTTGAGCTTTAGTGGCCCCAGCTTGGATGTCCTTGCTTTTTTATAGTTATAAATTGGTTGATTTTGGGGAGAGTGATGCTGGGGACTGTCTGTTCTGCCATTCTGACTGGAAGGCCCAACATTTTCACAATTCTATATAACATAGCCTTGGTACACAATGGATTAGAACTTTACATTATAATGCAGAACAGCATTAGATCTTTTGTTTATTTTTCCTCTTTCCTCTTCTGCTTTTAAATAGAAAGATCCAGGCCAACAAGAAACAATGAAATGAATGAATTGCTAAGCCTCACTTCCTTCTAATGTATAAAAATATGATATAAACTGTGGCCCTTCTCTGCAGAAAAAGATGTACTTAGCAAATGTACAAAGGATTTTACTTAGTTTCAGGGCATCCATGGACCTCTCTATAATATTTCTGCATTTCAGAATGATTCCTGTCATATTTATATTTGTGCTAGGCACTGGGGAAGCAGATATTCATCAATGTATCATACAGACAAATGTAAAATTACCAGTCATTTTAGGTTCATAACAGGTTGAGTTGCCTTAAGCAGAGAGATCCCAGGTTCTTCTAGAGAAATGATGATTGAGAGAGTCAATCAGAAAGATAGAGAGACCAGACAGAAGAAAGAGCATGTTGGCTGAGAGAAGTAGGCATATTTAGGTAATGGAAAGGCCAATGGGGCTGACATACAGAGAATAAGGGAGAAAAGTAGTGAAACTGAGGGTTAGAGAGAGAGGTAGGGGTCAGGTTATGAATGGCCTTGTAGGCCATATGAGGGAATTTGTTTTTCTAAGAGCATTGGGAACTGTTCTTGGTACAAGGTTGACATCTGGTTTTGGTTTTGAATAGAACACTCTAGCTATCTTGTGGAGAATAAATCATAAGGGAGCAAGAATGGATGAGGAAAGCTCAGTTAGGATACTATGACTCTAGTCCAGGTAAGAGAGATGGTAAGCTTAAGTAGAGAAATGGCAGTGGAAGAAAGGAGAAGTGTCTGGGTTTAAGGAATAGTGTAGAAGTGAATTGATAGAACTAAGAAGTGAACTGGAAAATAGGAAAACAGGTGAGAGAAGAAAATGTTAAGAATGGCATCTAGGCTTTGGGCTTCTGCATTAGTCCATTTCTGTTGCTTATAACAAAATGCCTGGAACTGGGTAATGTATAAGGGAACAATTTACGGCTTACAGTTTCAGAGGCTGAGAAGTCTGAAGTCCAGGGAACATATCTGGTGAGGACCTTCTTTGGTGGTGACTTCAGCCATGCAGGATGTCACACTGAAGATGGCAGAGGAAGAGAGAGCTAAGTCCTCACTCCTCCTTTTAAAGCCCCCAGAATCATGCTCATGACCACCATTGAACCATCACTGGATTAATCCATTTACTTGGACATGGTCCTCACAATTTAATAACCTCTTCAAGGCCCCACCTTTCCATTATCATAATAGGATTTCCCACCCTCAACAGTTATATTGGGGAGTAAGCTTCAGTGAGTTTGAAGGGACATTCATTCCACTGCAGCTTCCATAACAAGTTAGTTGTTGGTGTCATTCAGAGATCAAGCATGCTAATAGAGGACCAGTCTTGATGGGGAAGATCCTAGGTTCATTTTGCACCTGTTGAATTTGAGATGCCCTTAATTATTTCAGTTGAAGTCTGCTCATGGTTACCATAACAAAATACTACAGACTGAATGACTTAAAAACAGACATTTACTTTCTCACAGGTCCAGGGGCTGTAAGTCCAAGATCAAGATGATAGCAGGGTTGGTTTCCGGTGAGGCCTCTTTTCCTGGCTTGCAGGTGGCCACCTTCTCTCTATGTCTCCATATGGCTTTTCTTCCTGTGTGTGAGTGGAGAGATAGAAAGAGACAGAGAGAGATAGAGAGACAAAGACAGAGTGAGTGATCTCTGGTGTCTCTTCTCTTGGATTAGGACCCTACCCTTATGACATCATTTAAACCTTAAATCCCTTTTTAAAGGCTCTATCTCCAAATACAGTCATACTGGGGGTGTGGGGTTCAACATATGAATTTTGGGGGACACAATTCATTTTATAACTATGCGTATCACATGGTAGGTAGAATCATAGACATTCAAGTCAAACAAAACTGGATTTAAAAACTTGGCTACCACAACCCAAAAAGTCCATCAACAGGTACATGGATAAATAAATTGCAGAATATCCACACAATAGAATGTTACTCAGCAAAAAAAGGGAAAAAGTATTGATACACAAAATAACATGAATGAATCACAAAATAATTATGCTGAATGAAAGAAGCTAGACTAAAAGAGAGTATGTGATTTTATTTAAATGAAATTCCAGAAAATGCAAACTAATCTATAGTGACAGAAAGCAAATCAGTGGTTTCCGGGGACAGTGGTAGACAGGGAGAGGCAGGAGACACGGGCATGAAAAAATTCACTATTTTGGTTCAGGTGGTAGTTTCACAGGTGTATACATATGTCAAGATGTATCAAATTGTACAATTTAAATATGTGAAATTTATTCTACATTATTTATATATTAATAAAGCTGTTAAATTTGAGGCGAAAAGTCAAAGGAGATTGTCTCCATGCCCTGACAAAGGCTTAGAAATCTTTCTTTACCTAGAGGGAAGGACATGTGGCTTCCAATTCAGGGGGTCAGTCTTGGGCCAGGTGCCTGGCCCATGCGTCTAATAATGCTCTGGATCTGTTTAGAGGAGTATTTTGGGGACCAGCTGAGCTTCTTCACTGTTATTCTCTTTGGGGCTGCTTCTTATCCCTGCTTATTCTTGGGTGCTTCATTTGCTGTTCTGAAACCAAAGATGAATGGGTGGTTTGAGGCTTCCAGCTCCCAGCAGGCGAAGGATAAAATTTGCCAATTGGTTGCATTGATTGGAGTCTATATTGGTTAAGATCAAAAGTCTGCTTAGCATTTGTTTCAATAAGCATTTACTGAGCACCTATTATTTGCAAGCTGTAGGCATATTCATTGGGCAATTTTGCCAAACCTTGAATATGGGCCTTGTGACTTGGTTTGCCCAATATGATGTGGCAGAAGTGACAATGTATGCCAGTTCTGAGTATAGGCCTTAAGAGATCTTGCACACTTTCATTTTCATGCTTGGAACGCTTCCAGTCTATGTGAATAAACTGGAGTTAGTCTGCTGGAGGATGAGAGACATGTGGCGCAGCCATCTCCATACGCCTAGCTGACAGAATGCTAAACCCCAAAGGCAGAACCTCCCAGCTTCCTGGAAATTGATGGCAGACACATGAATGAGTCCAACTGAGATCAGAAGAGTTGCCTATCTAAGCCCAGCCCAAGTTACTGATGCATAAAACCATGAGTTAAATGAATGGTTGTTTTAAGTCTCTCTCACACACATATACACACATCTTAGTCTGTTTTCTGTTGCTATAACAGAATACCACAGACTGGGTAACTTATAAGGGAAAGAAATTTACTTCTCAGTCTGGAGGCTAGGAAGTCTAAGAGCCTGGTGCTGGCATTTGGTGAGTCATCCCATGGCAGAAGGTAGAAATGAGCACATGAGACAGAGAGAGGCACCAGGGGCCTAACTCGGTTTATAACAACCACCTCTCGTGATAACTAACCCATTCCTGCAATAATGACATTACTCCATTCATGAGGGCAGAGCCCCACCTCCTAACACTGTTGCACTGGGGATTAAGTTTCCAACACATGAACTTTTGCAGACACATTTAAAACCATAGTAACACACCTGGTTCTTCCTCTTATTACTAGTACTCAAGTGACTTGGTCAAGTTACCTAACCTGTCAGTACCTCAATTTCCTTGTTTTAAAAATGGTTATAGAACCTGAGGCATGGATCTGGGGACCGGATCCCCCCTCCCACAAACAGGCACACCGTGCCAGTGCCTTGGGGCCCATCCGGGGACCCAAGTCATGGGGAAGTGGACCGGACCCCCCTCTCACAGTCAGACACACTGTGCCAGTGTCTTAGGGCCTGCCCAGGGACCTGAAGCATGGAGAAGGGGACCGGACCCCCATCCCACCATGCCAGCAACTTGGGTCCCACTTGGTGACCTGAGGCATGGAGAAGAGGATTGGACACCTCCTTCCACAGCCATGCACACTGCCAGTGCCTCGGGGCCCACCTGGGGACCCAACACATGGAAAAGGGGACTAGAACACCCACCAACAACCAGGCATACCACTAGCACTTCAGGGCCCTGACTGGGGGTATGGGGCATGGAGCCGGGAACCAGACCCCCCCCCACAACCAGGCACACTGCACCAGTGCCTTGGGGCCCATTGGGGACCTGATGCATGGAGAAGGGGACTGGACCCCCATCCCCAAACCAGGCACACCATGCCAGCACCTCAGGGCCTACCTGGGGACCCGAGGCATGGAGAAGAGGACTGGACCCCCCTTCCACAACCAGGCACACTGCACCAGCACCTTGGGGCCCACCCACAGTCCAGAAGCATGGATCCGGGGACTGGACACTCCCATAACCAGGCACATGGCCAGCACAAAGGAGCATGGCAAAAACATCACCTCCATGCAGGTGGCCCACCACAGCCACCACTATAACCATGGCTGCCGTGAAAGTGGCTAGCTGCCATAACCACCACACAGATGGTCCGCCAGCCACTGAAGTGCATTGACACAAGAAGTCACCCACAGAGATAAAGAAAAGAAGAGGACATCTCTCTCCACAAAGCCCATTCCAGACTGACAGAAGAAGCATCTGCTCTATGATAATATTGGGGGACCTGATCACACCTCTCAGCATTGGACAGATCATGTAGGCAACAAATCAACAGAGTAACCATTATTCTTTCAGAAGGAGAGAAGAAATGTAGGGTAATTAGAGTGGAGAGGAGGGAGGGAGAGGGCGATGGGGAGAGATTGGACAAGGGGCATAATGAATAATTATGATTTGTAACACTATATATGATAGTAATATTGATTTGATCAACATAGCTCAATGTTGAACCCGCAAAATTTGTATAATCAATTTTGATTCAATCAAAAAATTTTTATAAAATTACTTGCCCCATAGGGTTGTTTGTAGTATTAAATGAGGTAATATTTGTGAAGTGTCTAGTATAATGTGAGGCATATAATATGTATACAGTATATGATAGCAGTGATTACTTTTCAAGTCAGGGCCCATACCTTATTCATCTTTGTTTCCCCAACAACTAGCACAGGGTCTTCTTCATAAAAGGAACTCAGCAAATGTGACTATTTTGGAAACTATAGTAATCTCAATGAATTATATTATAAATGTCTTGAACATCGTACCTGCAGTAAATTGAATGGCCCTCTCCAAAGTCATTAAAGTTCAATCCCTACCGTAACTGTTGAGGGTGGGAAATCTCATTTTGGTAATTGAAAGGTGGGGCCTTGAAGAGATGATTAGATTGTAGGATCGGGCTGTCGTGAATGGTTAATGGTGGTCAGGGGTGTGGTCCTGAGGGCTTTAAAAGGAAAGCATGTGAGAGTCTCTCTCTCTTTGCTCTGCCATTTTCTACCATGTGAGACCCCTGCATTGCTGTAAAGCTGTCACCAAAGAAGACCCTCACCAGAATTATTCCCTGGACTTTGGACTTCCCAGCCTCAGAAACTGTAAGCAATAAATTTTGTTTTCTTATAATTTACCCAGTTCTGGGTGTTTTGTTTTAAGCAACAGAAACGGACTAATACAGTACCATATATTTATCTTAAAAGCAATAAGATATCATCACCTCTATAGTTGTGATTTTAAAAGCAAGCAAGCGAGCAAACAAACAAAAAATCTTTGTTATCCCTATTTCCTTGAAATTCAGGACTGATATTGGGATCGTTCAATACCTGCTCATCATCCTTTCTCTTTGAAACACTATCTTCATTTGGCTCCTGTACAGTACACCTTACTGACTTCCCTTCTACTTTACCAGCCACTTACCCTCAGTCTCCTTTGACAGTTCATCCTCATCTCCTTAGCCTCTACATCTTGAAGTGATCTAGGGCTCAGCCCTTGGACCCTTTCTCCACTCCCGCTGGGATCATCACCTTCCTTGGTGATTGCATTCAGTCTCAAGGCTTTAAATACCTTACCTATGTACTGGCAATGCCCAATTTTTATCTCTGACTCCTATCTTTTCTCTCCTGAACTCCACTCATAAATTCAACGTTATATACCGAAATGCCTACCTGACATCTCATTTGGTTATTTAATAGGCATCTAAACTTTACACATCCAAAACTTAACTCCTGATTCTGACCCCTTCCATCTCAAGCCTTCACCTCCTAAATTTTCCCCATCCTAGTATATAACAATTCCATCTTTCTCATTCTTTCCTGTGGCAGAAGAACCTAAAATCTAGGGAACAATTTTCCTGGGGTATTTCCCAATGTTCTGCCTCATGTTACACATGGCAACCAGGAGTGAAGGGTGGGAGAAGAGTTGCGACAGTACAGTAACTCTCAGACATTGTCAACCCTCGCTCGAGATCATTCATGATACCCTGCCTCTTCAGCAAAATTTCCCTGTCCTAAATTGCTTTTCCTTCTGGTCATCCTAGGTGACAAGAAAAATAACATGATGAAATGATTAGTTTCAAGGTGATACTTTTCCAACAAGCTTTGTGCCCTTAAAAATCTCCCTCTCAAACTTCCTAGTGGGTTCTCCTGCTGGCATCTTATAACAAACTCCTTTTCCTTGCTGAATTATTTCAAAATAATACATATATATTTAGCAGAAACCTTCGCTGTTTTTAATTTCAAAACAGTAAACATTAGCCACCATAGCACAACTAGTGGAGAATATATTGTTGGACAAGATAGTTTTTTGGTCCCAGTTAAAAATATCATATTGGCCATGTACTGTGCTTCTCAGAAATCCCCCCTCTCCCCAGAGGCTAATTCTGTTTAAAAAGTACTTTTTAAACATTTTTCCATCTTCTTTCTTTCAAAAGAGTTTTATATGCAAGGAGCCCAATTCTCTTTCCAGAAGGATATTCTTGAATGAAGTGTTGTCTCCTCCCTTTTCCACAGATTTATTCAGCATCTGGAGGATTATCCAAAAGAGGACTGAATCTGCATGGGATGGCTCATATTGTACAAAGTTTCAAAATTATTTTCACATCCTCTTTCTCACCTAATTCTATTACTATCCTAATTGTAATACTCTTCTCTCCTAATTCTTTCTTTCCTTTTCTTTCTTTTTTTTTTTTTTTTTGGTGACTGGCCGGTACAGGAATTGAACCACACTCTGACCAACTGAGCTAACTGACCAGCCCTCTCCTAATTCTATTACTTGTATTACTATTATTACTACTGTAATGTTACCTCTTATCCCTGCTACAAGCTGGAACCACATCCTCACTGAGCATTTGTGTAGCTCATCTGTTAGCTTCCTAACAGATTCTGACTCCATGTTCTTTGCTTTAATCCATCATGCAAAAACACCTGATTTATCAAATTTGGACTATTTGCTCTTCCCTTAATCCTCTGGCTTCACATAAGGCTTTATAATTTTCAAGAGGTTTTCATATTTATCATATTGCTTAATTATTGTAATAGCCCTGTAAAGTATCACTAACCACCCTTTACAGACAAAACAACAGCATAAACAAAGAGTAACATTACCAAAGAAAATCTCATAGGTAATGCATGTCAGATCTGAGATTGAAACCAAGGTCTTCTTATTCCAACTCGAGTATTTTTCAAGTAGAGATGCTCTTTTATAACCCCTCTGCCCACCTTCATTTTTAACAAACTGCACATTGTCCTCAGCCCCTTCTGTAGAATGGGCCTAGTTTACATGTTGGTACCACATTATTTTATACTCCCTAGAAATAGGTAATTGGACTGAGTGTGGGTATTTGAGCCAAACTGAGTGAATCAAATTCTCCTTCCAGGAAGTGGATCATAGAGACTCTGAGAAGTTATTGGGAACAAACGCTAAGGGGCTAAGGTAGTTTATTTCTCCTCTGTGCATATCTTGGTGTCTACTTATTGGAGAACCCAAGCTGACACATCAAGGTGGAAAGAGAAAGAAAAGAAATAGACAGTGAAGCTCTCTCTGCTCTCTCTGCTTCCACCATCTTGCAATGTGAGAACCCTGGGTCGCTGTTGCCACCACCAGATGGACTTTGGACTTCCCAACCTCAGAAACTGTAAGCAATAAATTTTGTTCTGTTTATAAAAAAAGGAAAGAAAGAAAGAGACAGTGAAAAATAGAAATGAGAGATAATATGTTTCCAGAAAGATGGAAAGATAACCTTGGTTCTTAACTTTCCAGTTCCTGGTTCTACACACTTGTAGAGCCTAGATATACTTCCTGCCTATCCTTGATTCTGTGAGAATTAAAAAAATAAATAAATAAATCCTATTTTACCTAAACTCGATCAAGTGAATTTTTGTTCTTGCTGGCAAAGGATTTCTAAAATATGTTGCTCTTTCCACCCATTTTTTTCTTCTTTACCTCAAATGTTTTTGCTCATGTCGTTCCTTCTGCCTAGAATGCTTTTACTCTATTCCCTATCTTTCAAAATTCTGCCATCCCTAAGTCCCAGTTCAAATACCATGTCTTCCTTAACTCTGTATAACTATAGAATTCAGTTTGTATCAACAATGTAACACTCATCACATACTGTTTTACAGAATTATTTGTGTGCATGTCTCATCTGGCCTACTGTTAAGAAACCCTCTTGAGAGTAGAAAGCATAGCATATTAACATTTATGTCCCACCACTGAGCCAACACACAGCAGTTATTCAAGTAATAGTGAGTGAATGAAGGAACACATAATTCTTACCCACTCAGTTCTAAATGGAGTAAGGCCTAAGGAACATCTGGATGTCAAAAGTGGAGCCACACATAGCTATCCTCATATCGTTAGTTCTAATGTATTCACCTATTGTCTTAGTTATGCTGTCTTGGAGTGAAATAATAAAATTGCTAAACTACTAGTTATTTAAGTTGTTGGTGCCTCAGGACAGAACCGAGGGGTAAGGTGGTTTGAAACATTTAAGCTATTAGCCCCCTAGACACAAAAGGAAAAATTTAGCCCAGTATTTCCTAAACTGCATTCAGTTCAGAGATGAGGAACAATAGCCATTTATTATAGAGCCTATAATTGTATAGTGATAATATTGATGATGATAATAATATTGACTTCTGAATTTACTTAGTATTTATAATACCTGGACACACAATATTATCTCCAAATGTAAATGACAGTTACAGTCAAGAAGATAATATTTTGTTTACCTATATATTTATATGTTTTTTATAAATACAGTATACACACACACACACACACACATACATGTGTCACTATGGTGAAACTACCTTATAATAATTATTTTAATTTTTTTTTTTTCGTGACCGGCACTCAGCCAGTGAGTGCACCAGCCATTCCTATATAGGATCCGAACCCGCGGCAGGAGCGTTGCTGCGCTCCCAGCACCGCACTCTCCCAAGTGCACCACGGGCTCGGCCCATTATTTTAAATTTTATTAAAATGCATTTTAAATATTACATGGTTAATATTTTGTAAACTCCTTCATGAGATGGTTTGTACAATGAGCAGTCATAGCTCACATCCTCAACACCCTTGCACTTTTCTCTTTTGGTACTTGCTTGGCAAAACCCCAGGTCTAGTGAAACATAACTTCTCACCTACTCAGTGCCTGCACCTAATCAACTGGAGAAAACCAAATTATCATGCTGACTGGACTCACTTTAACATTATGACCTCAAGCCTCAAGTGGGTTCTCAGTGTTGCCCAGCAATTCTTTACATTTCCCTGGTCATCTGACTCTTGCATTCTTCCCCTCAAGCCCCTTCCTCCCTCCTGCCTCTGAGCTGATGACCTTGCTTTTTATTTCAGTGAGAAAAAAGAAGCAATTAGAGGAGAACTATCACGTTCAGATCCTCGTACTGGCCAGCCGCCCTCCCTCCCCCTGCAACAAACAAACAAGAGAACTATCACAGTCTCTCCTCACTAATTCTTCTCACCTACTTGCATCTTACCTTCCTTCCTATTACAAAGGCTGAACTGTTCCTGTTTCTGTCTGAGTCTAACTTCTCCTCTTGTTCTCTGAGTCCTGACCCCTTTTGCTTCTAAAATTATCCCATCTCTTTCCTATATCAATTTTTCCCTTTCTGTAGGATCATTAACACCAATGTACAAATATATTAAATATTTCTCATTTAATAAAAGAAACTCTCCCTTGAACTCACACCCCTCTTTAGCCACTACCCCATTTCTTTAATCCTCTTTGCAGAAAATCACAAAAGGGGCCGAGCCCGTGGCGCACTTGGTAGAGTGCTGCGCTGGGAGCGCGGCGACTCTCCCGCCGCGGGTTCGGATCCCATATAGGAATGACCAGTGCGCTCACTGGCTGAGTGCTGGTCACGAAAAAGACAAAAAAAAAAAAAAAAAGAAAGAAAATCACAAAAGAATTATCTATATTTGCTGTTCCCATGTCATCATCTCTCACCCTATCTTGAATCCATTCCAGTAAGGTTTCTTGCCCTCACTATTCCACTGGTAATACCAATGATATACTCACCAAGTATGCCATTTCCCTCCCTATCACTAAACCTAATGCTGAGTTCTCAGTCTTCATCATGCTAGACCTTTTAGTAGTATTTAACACAGTTCATCTTCTTGGAACACATTCTACATTGGCTTCTGATAAACCTCTCTCTCCTTGTTTTTCCCTATGTCTTTGGCTCCTTTGCAGTTTACTTGTTTTGTTCCTCATTACTTTGACAAGTAAATGTCAAAGTTGAAGGGCCCCAAAGCTTAGTTATCCTTTTCTCTATCTACCCTAGAAGCTCTCAACCAGTATATATATGGCTTTCTTTTTCCCTTTCCTTTTTCCCCTTCCCCCTTCCCTTTCTTAATGATTTGTTCCCAAAGCCATTAGGTAGAACAGAGCAAGGCTGGAACTGGGCCTGAGTTGGAGAGAATCAGAGAGTCTCACAGTGGGGTTTTGGAGTCCAGTATAGGTAAGGAAGGTACATGTATAAGAGGACTGACTAGTATGGATAGTCATAGCCTGAGCAGAGTGAGTAGGACATACAAGCAGAAGGACAGACTGGCATGAGCTATTAGGTATCCACACAGAAAACTGGACATGCATGAGGAGTCAAAGCCTAAGCAGAATAAGGAGGGCATCCACATGAGAGGGACAGATAAGTGTGAATGTCAGAGCCTGAGTGCGGTGAGGAAGGGCATCTGGGCAGGGAAGAAAGTGGTGGTGACATTGGAAGATCTGCTACTTACAGGGGAGTTGCTTGCATAATATATTAAAAAGTAGGATCCAGGTTTCTCACTGCAGATGTAAAAGAAGAAAACTACAATAAACCTTGTGATGTTGAGTTGGAACAGGAGGTATTTGTGGGAATTTATGGTTATAGATCTAGATAGTTAGAGATATAAAGATATAGAAATAAATGTATATATCTAAAAATGTGTATGTGTTTATGAATCTCTGTCTCTGTCTCTATATTAGCTCTGTCCACTGAGAGAGTCTGGGAATAGCAGCACCCTAATAGCAACTGAGCACATTTAGTCCCTAGGTTTTGGCTTCTAAATACCATTCTCCACGAAAGTAACCATGTCTCTTGGAGAAATGGCTGATGCCAGTACTGGGGCAGCAAAAGTGTAAGATAATCCTGGAACATCTGTTAAGCCAGTTTTGATTTCTGGATTTTGATGGGTTTATTGTATATTCAGGAAAATGTCCCTATGTGTAGGAAGAACACACTAAGTGTAAGGAGGTAAGGGGGCATTGGGTCAGTATTCTTGCTATGTTATTATTGGGTCAGCCTTGGTCATTATTCTCCTATGACTAACGAAAAAAGTGGTTTGTACTATACTTGCAGCTTTCCTGTAATTTTTGAGATTGTTAAAAAAGAAAGAAAACCATCTATATGTTAATGAGTCTCAAATTTCTCTCTCCAGCTTGGACCTGAACCCAAGATTACATATTTATTTATTTTTTAGTCAAAATCTTCACTTGGATGTCTAATCTTTGTCAAACTTAAAATGTGAAACTGAACCTCAGATTTATTTTTTTTTTTGGGGGGGGGGTGTCTTTTTTTGTGACCGGTAAGGGGAGCGCAACCCTTGGCTTGGTGTCGTCTGCACCGCGTTCAACCAGTGAGCGCACCGGCCATCCCTATATAGGATCCGAACCCCCGGCGGGAGCGCTGCTGCGCTCCCAAGCGCCGCACTCTCCCGAGTGGCCACGGGGCCGGCCCAGAACCTCAGATTTTTTAACGTTGGACAGCCCCCAACTCCGTTCGCTCCCTTCCCAGTGTTCCCACCAAACTCTTAAAATAATC
The DNA here is from genome assembly GCF_027409185.1 of Cynocephalus volans. NCBI lineage: Eukaryota > Metazoa > Chordata > Mammalia > Dermoptera > Cynocephalidae > Cynocephalus > Cynocephalus volans. Next base: position 130,669,028 of record NC_084467.1, read on the forward strand.
TTTCCTTCTCAGGTCATCAGCAAATCCTGTTGGCTCTATCTTCAACATACAAAATCCAATCAATCTTCTAGACTAGCTTTCTGACTGGTCTCCCCGCTTCTGCCCTTGCTTCCCTACAGTTCACTCTCAACACTACAGACAGATCTTTCTAAAGCGTGGAACTGGCTGGCCGGGTAGCTCAGTTGGTTAGAGCGTGGTGTTATAACCCCAAGGTCAAGGGTTCAGATCCCCTTATCTGCCAGCTACAAAAGCCTTTCCATCAACTTACGACAAAATTTAGGCCCGGAAGTGAGGCTCGGTGCTCGAGCTTCCAGGCAGCCCGCGCATCCACGTCTCCGCGCCCAGCCTGGCCGGATGGACCGCGACGCACTTGCCTTCTCCAAGCGCCACTTCAGAAGCCTTGGGGGCCGTGTCCCCAGCGGGGCCGGGTCGTGTGGCCTTCGGTGAGGAGCCAGACACCCACACCCACGCCGACTTCTTCCGGGGCTACCTGCTGCCCTGCGTGCCTCACGTGCCCTGCGTGCCCCGCCGGCGGCTGTGGGTGACGCTCGCGGGGAAGTCCAGCTTCCACTGTCTGCTCCAGGAAGTAGGAGACGTGGCTGTGGCCGTTGCAAACTGCGGGGTCCGGGAGTACAACTGAACTCCAAAGAACACATGCCCTGCAGAGACTCTTTCAGTTACTAGAAAGAGTACAGCCAGGGGGCCGCTTCTGTCCCCGAGGCTGTCTCTACCTCAAAGAGCGGCACCTCTGCAGGACTTTTAATCAGCTTTTTAAAAAGCCTGTCTTCAGCATGGTTGGAAGCTTCCTCCTATAGGACGGTGAATGCTTCACGATGCCTGCATGGTATTGGCAGTGGTGAGGAACAGATGGGCTGAGGTCACGCGTCACTTTACCGTGTGCCCAGTCGTCCCTGATAGCTCCCCTTGATCCTCCCATCTCACCTGCAGCCCTACCTGCCCCTGCCTCTCGGATGCCCCTAGGACAGGCTTCTCCTCTCCACCCCACTTCTCCAGGTCAGGCCTATCCTCTTCTGAATTGGCTGCTGTAGTGTCCCCTCAGGTCCTGCTCCCCCTCGCTAGGTTCTCTAAAGGCGGTCCAGATGATTTTTCTACCACATCTACCTGAGGAGGGTTTTGAACTGGTGGTTTTTGTCCCATGTGAGTAAGCCCCACCCTTCACTTGGAGGCTTGTGGGATGCTGAGCTTGGTCACCCACTCAGAAGAAGCAAAGCCTACACTGGCCCCACTGGGCAGGAACAAAGAGCTTTGTCGCAGATTGCCATTTCACACCATCTTCCACTCCTTCAGCTGTCTGTCAACATCTGCAGGAGGCGGAAGTGGTTCTTCTCTCCTGGGCAGGAGGAGACCTTGCAGGATATTCACAGTGGCCTGCCCTGCAATGTGACCTCCTCCTAGCGCCTCTATGTCTGCCTGCACCTAGTGCACCTGCAGGGCAGGGAGGTCACAGCCCTGGAGGTCACACAGGAGGTCTGCAAAATGGTGTTTGTGCCCAGTGGGTGGCACCACCAAGTCCACAAACTGGCGAGGCAGCCACATGCCACCTGTGACACGCATGAGGCTACACAGGCCCCTGCTGGCCCGCAGCCCCTGTCTCCTGACTTCCTACAGTGTTGTGGGATGGGGCTTCATGCCGCAGAGAGGCTGGGGCCTCTCTGTGTCACCCCCTGCCACATTTCTCCCCTGGGCCCACATATTCTGGGTCAGCTGTGGCCTGTGAAGACCTCAGCCTGGTGCCTTCTTCCCTGATGAACTGTTGCTGTTGGGAGATGGGTGAGGGCCTTACAGTGTGTTCCCAAGTTGCCCACCTGGGGCCCTGGGCCTGGCACAGGAGGCCCTGATCAGTGCTTGCAGAACAAGCAGGAAGAGAGGAAGTGGTGCCTACTGTGGGCTCCTGGGCCAGCCTGTGTCCTGCTCCTTCCAGGACGACACTATCTCCATCAGCCACAACTAGGCCAACAGCTGTAATCTGGCCAACATGTAGCACTTTGTGCAGCAAGAGTTCCCTGCCATGCAGCAGGAGGTCAGCAGGTGGAGGGACTTCATGGCCGACTGGCACCACCACTGCCAGGTCATCATGAGGTCATGCTCAGCAATAAATTGTGAAGAATTTTACCACTTTCTCAAGGCTGAAGGAGGCTCCTCACCCTGGGGGAGGTTGTGGAGGGGAGGTGGCATGGCAGCCTGGCTTGGCCCGCAGCAGCCTTCTTCTGACGTGGCCGCATAATGCAGCCGCTGGCATCTGTGGCCGAGCACCCTGACTTCCAGAGAGCAGACACAAGTGCCTTTTTATCATGGCCCAGAGGAGCTGCTATGACAGCCGGAGGAGGCCATCATCACCACCTCATCCTTTTAGCACCTGTGGAAGGACAGGGTGTCCTGGAGGCCCGAGCAAGAATGTAGCCTCCCTGTTCCAGGGCTCTTCCAAAAATAATGATGGTTCTCACTCCTGTGGCCTGAGACATAGCCCCTGCTGAGCCTAGTGGGCTGGGTATCCCCAGGATGGTTTTTCCTGTGAAGGTCTGATGAGGTCCTGGCTACCCATGGTCATTTCCCAAGTCCATGTTCTTGGATGAGGCCCAGCAAGGACAGAGGCTCTGGATCCACTGAGAGGGTTCCTGGGTGGCAGTACATTGGTCCATCTGACCCACAACAATTCTGCCGAGGACCAGGAGCCAGGTGGCGGTGTCATGAATGGGTTTCCTCACACCCTCCACAGCCAGGACATCTGAGCTGATGGGGTCTGGTCTGCCTGCCTCTGGAGGCTCCTCTGTGTGCCCCAGCCCCATATCCTTGTCACATGCTCATGTTTAGCCACCCCCAGCCCTCTTAAACCTCTGGCTCTGCCTCCGTGGGCACTGGGGCTGCAGCATAGCAAGGAGGAGTTAAGCAGAATGAATATAACCAAATAAAGTAAAGAGAAACAAATAAAAAGAACAAAATCTAAGTTCTTTCTATGGTTTATAAAGAGCCACTAGCTCTTCATCCAAACTCATTTCCTACCATTTTCCCTTTACTCACTGGCCCCAAGCATACTGCCTTCCCTGCTGTTCTTAGAGCAGACCAAGGACTCTGTCATCTCAGGCCATTTGTACAGCCCAGACACATTTCCCCAGAGAGGCCCTCCCTGACTACCCTATCTAAAATGGCACTTCCTATTCCTCTACGCTGTTTCATTTTTCTTCATTGCCTTTATTACCACCTGACATTATACTGTCCATTTATTTATTTGTTTACTGCTGGTGTTTTCCACAAATATCCATGAAGGACCTGGACTTTTTTTGTCATGTTTACTATTGTATCCTCAGTACCTAAAATAGTACCATTTACTTGAGAAGAACTCAATAAATATTTGTTCAATGAATGAATGAATGGAAATAGTTACTATTAAACCAATATGACCAAGTAAAAATTAAATGGTAAGCTTTGACCACGGGTGAAGGGGAGGACTTTGAAGTAACATCCCTTGAAAGTCAGGATTTTGGTGGGTATGTAAAAGTAAGCTAAGGTTGTTATATCTTATCCTGATGGGTGGAGGCAGGGGGAAAGTAAGAAGGTAATCATACCATTCCCCCCACCCCCGCCTTTTTTTTTCTTTCTTCTTTGGAGAAGAGAGAGTTAAGTCATAAAGAACTTTAACTCAGTCGCAAGCTGTGTAGAATAGCCAGTCATTGGAATTATTCCATAAATGGAAGCAGTTACAAATTTCTAGAGCATTTGATTTTTAGAGAGGTGTTTCATTTTAACGAGGGCAATAACATCTATATTCTGAGAGAGTTTTTTTATTCTGAGATGAAGAATTCAGGGTTTGTTAGTGGAGGGTTTCTTAGGTGTAAAAACATTTATGGTGGAGTAGGGAAAAGGATGGAAGAATTACATACTCTATCGATAACATTTACTGATCACAAAGAAAAATACCAAATTTTACTTTATACGTTAGTGACTACTTTGTGATTATTATGATCAGTTTGTATTCCTGTTGTTCTAATAAAACGTTCTAATTTTAAAAGCATAATTTATTGGGAAACTGTGCTAATGTTCTCTTTGTTAAATATACCTTTGAGAAGCCTGGCTATTTGAGACCTGAAGCTGTAACAATTGTAACAAAAGGTTCCATACAAAAATTTGGCCTAAGCACTCCAATGCAACAGGTGTGATGTTTCAGAGTGAAGTACCATACCAGTAAGCAGAAATTTCAAAGCAAGTTTCAACTGGTTAGGTCGTTCTTAAAAACCACCAAGATCAGGTGTGGTAATTGAGACTGCATTTGTAAAGAGGTGTTCTTTAGAGAAAGCTATGGTATGTATCCTATGCCCCTCTCACTAGGGTGCAGGAGGGGAGGGTGCCTGCCCCTTACCTTAGGCCTACTCAGTGGAGCTTCCTCTGGAATTGTTCCAAGAACTACAGTGGGAATGATGAGGTCTAAAGGAACTGATGTCTGACTCCCCTCAGGAAAATCTGGAGGGCCAGAAAGAGAATGCCAGTCTGGAGCTCTTTTTGCCTCCTTCCCAAGAGACCTTCCTGAGATGTCAATTGGGCTCTAACATGAAGAACGATATGATGTGGATTGCCAAAAAAAATCTGAGATGAAGGTAGAAATGGCAGCGAGAGGAATAGAATATATGGCTTATATCACAGAAGGTGTTAGAGGAGTTGTAGTTTGAGTGGCCAAGCATGTGAGCCCCTGAGGAACTCACAAAAGTGCCCACAAGAGAAAGAGTCAACTTTAAACATCTGCTAGTCTCAGAGAGTACAAAGCCATCTCACCACAGGACCAGTCAATTAAGACGTTTCTGTTCCCTTTTTTCCTATTACCTCTTTGCACTCCAGCCCAGAGAGTCACTAACAGCAGTCACTGAGTAGGAGAGAATGTGAACAGTGAACAGAGAAGAAGCTGACAATATTCCTTTTCTCTAAAGCTTTCCTTTCTAAGTGTCAAACTGAGGCTGGATTTTGTGATTTTAAAATGTGAGACTTTACTTTCTACAAGTGAGCAGGAAAGTCATGAGATTTGCTGAAATTTTCATCTCAGTGCTGGGGAAAAACTCATCCCACTGAGTTAATTTCAAGAGAACAGTTATGTTTTGACTATATCTCATAAGTCATGCTAGCTCAATGTAATGAGTACACAGATTTTCTACTGAACAGTTGGTGGAAACCTTTCAAAACTTTCAGATACAAGCGTTAGGAGGAAAAAGCATTGGAAATGCAAATTTATAAAATAAAATTTTTTTACAATTCTTGTATTAGTTTTCTTTACCAATCACTACACTAGAATCCTGAAATAAATGTAGAGTACTCAAACTTTATGAGATAAATAAATTAAAACTTTGAATTAAAAAATTCAGTCTTCCAAAGATAGGGAAAAGTGCATTGTACTTTCAGTAAAAGGATTATCAAACCAAAATGGACTTTAAAAAAAATGAAAAAACCTTTTAGCCACGATTATTACGGTAACATAATTACTGAAATTCTCATCCTAACTTTCTATATAAGCTATTCTTCTGGATATAATGAATCCAAACAAATAATTTTAATTTAAAAGGAATTACAGTATTATGCAACTATTTTGATTCTCTTTTCTAAAATCATATGAATCAATTAAGAAGGAATATGATCCTAATATAAGGATTTAGGGTAAGAATAGTGGTTAGAATTAAGTTTGGCTGTAATGAGTGAAAGCAAAAAAGAAAAAAAAATAGTGGATTAAATACACAAGCTTTCACAAGGTAAAGGATTCAGATCCCTGTACTGACCAGCCATAACTAACTAGCTAACTAACTAAATAAATAAACAGATACGCTTTCATTCTCCATAAAAGAAGTTTGGAAGATGGCATTTCAGGTGGGTTAGAGGTTCCACAGACTCATCAGGGATTTAAACTTCTTCCAGTTCATCACTTCATCATTCCTAGAGTGGCTTTATCCTCTGGTTCAAGATGCTTGCTAGGTTCCAACATCATAACTATGTTCCAGGTAGTAGGAGGAAAGAGAGGGAGAAGAGCCCAGTCTCTTTCTTTGAAGCAAATTTCCCAGTTACCTGTTATTTGCCAGAATACGTGGCTTCAAGGGAGGCCAGGAATTACAGTCTTCTGCCTGTGCACATTTTAATGCTGAATAAATTTGGGGTTCTGTTACTAAGGTGGAAGGAGAAAATGGATTTTGAGGCAAGCAGTTAGGAGTCTCTAGCATAGAGAATTAAATGTATTTCTTCTAATAAAATGGTTAGGTCTAACATTGATTACTGTATGTTAGAATTATTGGTAAAGATTCTTAACTGTACTATAGATTTAATTTTCTTTAAATGCTTCCTTCCCCTATGTAGAGAACATTTCTGTCACTTGCAACCAAAGGAAGATTAACTCATGATCAATTATCAGGAAACTCAGTAATTTGTCATATTATTTAAACTCTCTGTTTCACTGAGAAGTGTCTCAGAAATTTCTAACACAAATTTGTGAATGAATTCATTCATTCAATCATTCATACACTAAACATTTACTGAATTCTTAGGTACTTGGAAAAAAAGACATTATTTTTGCTGTAAATTGAATGCCTTCCCAACCTCATTGAAGCTTAATCCCCATTGTAACTATTGAGGATGGGAAATCCTTTTATGGTAATTGAAAGGTGAGGCCTTGAAGAGGTGATTAGATTGTGAGGACTGTACCCTCCTGAATGGATTGATCCATTCTTGAAATAATGGGAATGGTTCTGGGGGCTTTAAAAAGGAGAGCACATGAGGAGCTATCTCTCTGCTCTGCCATTTCTGCCACTTGAGACCCCTGGGTCACTGTGACCACCACCAAGGCCTTCACCAGATGTGTTCCCTGGACTTTGGACTTCCCAGCCTCAGGAGAACAGGATACATGCTGTGAGACTGAAAGACTAAAAGGAATAGACTACTGACACACACAGCAACATGGATGAATCTCAAATTAAAAAAATAAATTTTGTTTTCTTATAAATTACCGAGGTATTTTATTATAAGCAACAGAAACAGACTAATACAACTAATATGACTTTTGTTTTCAAAGAGATCTTAGTCTAGTGGAGAAAGATAGTCATTAAAAATTTAAAATGTAAGAAAGTGTTATAGATGCTGTAAAAAAGTATGTACCAGGTGTTGTAGGGGCACAATAGAGAGAGAGATCAATTCTACAAAAGAGACTAAAGGGTACATATCCAAAGTAAGGCTCAAATTGATGGTAGAATTCAAATAAGAATGATTATGAGGAGTGGCTGGTTAGCTCAGTTGGTTAGAGCACAGTGTTATATAACACCAAGGTCAAGGGTTTGGATCCTGGTACTGGCTAGCTGACAAAAAAACCCCAAAAAGGTTATATGATTTTAAATATACCAAAAGGTATAGATAGAGACTGACATAATGAACATCCATTTACTCATCATCTACTTTATGAAAAAAGATATTTTGAATATAATTGTAGGATACAATTCTGATTGAAAATAATCCTAAAACCTAAATTTTGGTATGAAATTTGAAATGATCAGCAATTATATATGTAGGTTCATCAAATCAAAGAATTAAAGAGTAGTAATAATCTTCCTGAAATTGATAAAGTGTTAGCCAAAGTGTTAGGAATCTTTTAGTACATTCTGAAGCAACAGCATTTGTCATTTAATAATTCTTATTTACTTTTATATTAGACAGACTCTCATAGAATTTAGACATACATCTTTTTTCAAATATGCAGATTATTTTTTATGTGGCAAAGAGAAAAGGGACTAAAAAAAGTCTTGGAGGAAGGGGCAGGGGGCGGTGAGAAGGTGGAGTCAAGGATTTCCCTTGACTCAGAAGAGGAAAGTGGTAATTTTCCTCTTTTTGCCACGGAAGTATTTGTAATTTTTGAAGTTGCTTTTCTGCAACACATATGTACTTAAGGAATATTTCTTATATGTCCAAAACCTAGAATTTACTAGGCCTGTGGCAAGTACTTCAAGGGAACTTGGGGTTTACTGCCAAAGCTGTGTTTGGAAAGACTGGGGTAGGGAGGAAGAACTCTGCTAAGATGCCTCATGCCATATGTACAGAGAGGCAGCCTCCCTCTTTAACTATATAGTCTCTTTGCATGGTTAAAAAAATAGAGTTCCTTTTCAACAGACTTTCTTTAGATTGTAAAAAAAAAAAATTTAACCTAATTCAGATTAATATGGCAAACTTGGCTTAAAAGAGAAGACTCTCCACCTTTCCAAAAATATGAAGACGCTGGATAATAACTTTAAAAACTGCAAACGTATTTTGCCAAGCCTGAAAGCAAGAAAGGGAAATTCCCAGGTTCTAGAAAAAGGAAAACAGAAAAACAGAGCATTAGAGGATGCTGAAGGCGAGTACACGCTGAAGCCCAATGGCTCAAGTGGGTACTGGAACGGGATACATGCACGAGACTGAAAGACTAAAAAGGAATAGACTGTTGACACACGCAACAACATGGATGAATCTCAAAATAATTATGCTAAGTGGAAAAAGTAACACAAAAAAGAACACATACTGTATAATTCCCTTTAGAGAAAACTCTAGAAAATGCAACTAATCTATAATGACATAAGACCACTGTTTGCCTGAGGATGGGGGAGATGAGGCAGAGTAGGAGGGAGAGATTACAAAGGGGCGCAAGGAAACTTTTGGGGATGATGGGTATGTTCACTGTGTTGACTATGGTGATGGTTTCACAGGTGTATACATTTGTCAAAACTTGTTAAATTGAATTTCAGCCCTACATAAAACTGTGAAATAGAAAAGTTTTTCTTTTGTATCTCCAGTCTCACCTCAATTACATCTTTTGCTCTGTCTGTGATTTCCCCCTTCCTCAGGTAGCTAGTGTCTTTATTCCAATCTTTCCACATCAAAAAACTGTGCAAAAACCATCTGATAAATTCATTTATACAAGATTATTGATTAGAGACATGAGGTGCTCTTCTTAGGGAAAGTTGATCTAAATAGGACACAGGTTTTAAGTCAAAGTAAAAAAAAAAAAAGGCATAGTGATGGGTTCTCAGGCATCAAGTAATCTAGTCAGGGAAGGATTTTTGGTGGTGGTCAAGTTCCCTTCAAGACCTTCTAAAATCTTGCCAGATAGGTTACCTATTTATTCCACTGGCAATGCATCATTTGAAGAATCACATAATTCTCTTTTTTCTGTAACATGCACAGAAAAATTTAGCTTTGGCTGCAAGTAAGAAAATTTATTGGCTCAGAGAAGTTACTAAATCCAGAGGAAGGAGAGTAGGCTTCAAGCTGAGTTTGAGCTTTTCCATCATGTGTCAGCTTCATCCTCAGGCCAGCTTTCCTCATTGTAGCAAAGTTGCTGCAGTAAGGATAGGACTCACATCCACCCATCACACCAGCTGGAGTAAGAAAGACAGCACTTTTCATTTCCCAACAATCACAAAATCTGTCTTTCCATATGATTGGACCAATTTAGACCTGTATCAGTGCCTATCCAGAAACACTGAGGGAGTCAGGTGAAGATGAGATTAGGTTGATTGTGGTACATCAGTCAGGGCCCACACCTGGAGCTGGAGATGGGCCTAATCCCACTCAAATCCTTTCCTGCCTCGCAATTGCAGAAGGGGGAAATTTACGCTGGGAATCAACCAATAATGTCCAATATAAAAGCAATATAATATTCCACACTGTTAAATACCAGTTTAAATTCTTCCATTATTGTTCAATGTTTAACTTCTTTCCAGGTTTTTGATAGTATATTATAAATTGGAGTCACAGAGCTAAAATGAGGGAAACAAGGTAGTATAAAGTACAAGAGGGAATGTGGAGACATTGGCAAAAGGGACTTTGTATGTCCTGTATCTGACTGTTGTCATGTGAGAATGTAAGCCCACTATTACCGAATCTTCCACTTTTTAAAGAGAAGCCTAGAATGTATGTGAAATCTTGTTTTTATTTATTTATTTTTGTTTTTCACTTTTAAGCTTGGCTAATTTTTTTAGAGCGCAAAACATGTCGTAGATCTGAACCCGGGCCACCAGTTTCTAACATGTAATGAATCATGCTAGAATATTTGATAACACCTTCTCCCAAATTGAGAGCCTCAGTCCTTTCATGGACCAGGGCAGCTAGGATACGCTTAGTGCAAAGGAAGCCGTAGTGGAGACAGAAATGAGCAGCCCACATCATATGAAGAATGCTTTGTAATTAATTCTTTGGCATGTGCTTAGAATTGTTTTCCTGGTGATGAGGATGAGTTTGTACCAAATCACCTTCACTGTCTCTTATCTAGGTTCTCTTGTGACTTGTCTCTTATCTAGGTTCTCTTGTGACTTGTCTCTTATCTAGGTTGTACTGTGAAGAAAAGTTTAGTTTTACAGAATGACCCCTGGTGATTAGAGAAGTGACATGTGGCCACGGGACAGAGTTTTTCTTTTCCTTGTTAGCAAGCTGGCACACGGATTGGCTCAACCATAGAGACTCAGATATCATGCTCCACTTAAATAGAAGAATTAACTGGCAAGAGTCATTGGAGGCAGCTATTATGGCTTTCAACGGCATATGGAACTGAATTTGGGGAACATTAAACTTGTTTGGATTCACCGTTTAAAAAAACGTTTTCTTTTTTGTGGTGGCTAAGTTTCTTACTGAATGCCAATAATTACCACAGCATTGCCCTTTTTTTTCAAAAAGCTTCCCTCCCATTAGAAGATATCAGAAGGCAGCAACTATGGCTGTCTCATCTGTTGACTTCCTCATGGTGCCCAGTGTAAGCTTTACTTTACTCTATTTAGTAGAGGCTCACTGTCTACTTGCTGGCGTATTTATTAATAGATCCTATACGTCTCAGGAAATCAACAGATGATTTGTGTTATTCTAACCCTAACTTTATTAAATGTCATCAAAACTTACAGCATTTTTTGAGTCAGGGCCAGGGCTAGGTAGGCTCTTGGGATCAGAGGTTAATAAAGGACCTTCTGGGAAGGAGCTCAGGAGGTAGGGAAAACAAAATAGTTACAACACTTTAATATACCCCAGCATCTTTAGACATTAACACTAGGAAAAGGGGGAAAAAAAAAGAACTTGGGAGAGAGGGCCTTTTGGACAAATGTCACATTTCTCTAAGTATGTTTTTAATCTGTGTAGGTAAAATGAAGGCAGGGGAATTGAAGTGAAGGGAGAATTTCAAACTAAAGAAGTCCATTTTAGAGCTCAAACCAGACATTCAACTCTTGCTGCTCCATATTACTTATTCATCGAATTAACTTTTATTATTTCTTATGAATCAGGCACAATGCACTGTGCACAGATTAACAGGTTGAATACATTAGATGCCACAAACCTACAGAAAACAAGTTCTAAGGAGGTTCAGAAAATTTACAGGCCATTTCTGGCTGCGGGATCTAGGAAGAAGGATATCCACAGTTCAAGGATCAACACAATATTTGTAGCCAAAAAGAGTTGGTTTATTTGATTTCTACCTAGTTTATATCCCCAAATCTATTACCCCAAAGGATAAAAAGGTGCAAATGAGGATATGTTTTTATGTAAATACACGATCGTGCTTAACGCTTTCCTGTTCATTCTCCGCAGGTTATTTCCCTCTTGAATCTCCAGTCTTTTCCCTCTTCAATCTTCTCTCACAGAAGAAATCAACAAATAAGCACAAAGACCTACCTTGAAAGAGGCACAGAAAAGCCTTTCTGGTGAAAAAGTTAGTCCTTTTTATGGTGACTTCCCTGAAGATTACTGGGCATTAAGAATAAAAATACCTAAATCAAGTTTATGAACAAGAAAATAATTTCCCCAAACTCAGAATTATTTTAGAACTCAGGATGCGCTCTGCAGGACTTTAGCCCAGCTGTCTTCAAGCTGGCTCTTGAGCGCAGTTACCCCTCAGGGGGGTTCTCAAAGGCCGAAACACTCTAGACCTTCGGTCAGGTCCGCACTCCCCCGCCCCCGCCAGACCGCGGCCAGGCGGGCATGTGTACGCGCGTGAGCGCGCCGCCCCGAGGCCGAAGAGACACCTCCGCCCTCAGGAGCGCGCACGCCGCGCCAAGGGGCCTGGACGCGCGCGCTCTCGACCGGCCTCTTCCTCGGCCCGCCCCCTCCCTCGCCTCTTCCTGCCGGGTCGTCCCTCTCTCCTCCCCTCTCCGCTCCCTCCGCCCTGCTCCCTCCGCCCTCCCAGGGCTCTGGAGGCAGCGGAGTGAACGGGACGGGCCCGGCCGTAGAGCGCGGGGCGGCGGGTGGGACACGGTCGCCTGGTAGAGTTGTTGTTCCGGCAGCGCCCGCGGAGACGTGAGGAGGTGAGGCTTGGGCGGCCTTCTGGGGGCTCGAGGGCGGCCCGCGGCCCGGAGCCGTGGGCCGGTCGGGTCCGAGGGTGTTGGCGCCGGGGCTGAGTCTGGGGAGGGTCGAGGTGGGGCCCCGGCCCGGGACGGGGATGCTGGAGGACCGCTGGGAGGAGGGTTCGGGGCGAGTTCGGCACTGTCGGCAGCCTCCCGGATGCTGCGGTTCTCCCGGGCGGCCGCTCCTCGCGGCCCGGGCGGGCGGGGTCGGGCCCCTCACCTGGGGGCGGGATGGTGGCTTCCGCGGCCGCCGTCTTCAGCTGTGCCCTCCTGACTTTGCCGCCGCCTCCGCCGCTCCCGCGCTGTAGCTGCTGCCGGGTTCGCAGTCCCAGCAGCCCTGCGTCCAGGGGGCATGTGGTTAGGGTATTTTCCTACCCGCAGGCAAGCTTATGTTCTTGACCGTGTTTCTCCCTCGCCCTTCCCCTTACTCCGCTGAGCGCTTTGCTCGGCTCCTGCTGTTGATGCTTCTTGTGGTTTTGCAATCTGGGATGGGCTGCGTCCTGGGCAGATCTCTACCACCTGCAAGGAATGCCCCGCTTCAAAGTTAGCCGCATGGGTCGTGACAAACACCCCCCCACCTGCCCACTCCCCTGTCGAGTGTGTGCTCAGTGTCCTGATAACTGAGTCAAAGTTTCTGAGACTGGGCTAGTACTTTGCACTAGTCGCCAACGGTGCAGGGCTGGGCAGTGCGTCAGCATGTGGAAAGGGCCACCGGCCAGCGCCTGAACTGACAGGGCTTGTTTGTGACCCCAGGGCAGTGTGTCCAGGTAGTTGTGTATTCTCCTCCTCTCAGATAGGTTTATCTTAGAAAACGTACCAAAATTTAGGTGATCACTTGCAGGATTGCTAGTTTCATGCTAGTGAAATGAAATGCCAACCTCATTGCACTAAAGTAAGGAGAACTTTTGCTTACTTGACGGATTTTAGCGCAGTTTGGAAACTGATTTCAAGGCCTGTATTTTTGACACTGGAAGTTTTAGGAATTTTTAATACATTTAAATTTTGTTGTGCATGATGGGAGGTAAGCAGTTGCTTGTTATAATTCTGAAAACAATTTCATGAAAATTTTCTGACTTTTCTCATAGTAGTGTTTTGTATTTGGCATCTGCTGCACTTCTGTGAAATATGTAATAGTTATGATGTGAGATGATATGGACATGAAGTTTGCTTGTGGTCAAACTGGAAGTTGATTTTGCCCGTGGAAAATATTGGTCCACAAGCTGCTACCGCTGGAAAAGTGGCTTCTTAATTCATTATTTCAGTAGAGCTTCTCATATGAAACTGACAATGAGATTGCAAAGGATAAATACTAGATGAATTTAATGTATACATTATCATCAAGTTGTATTGAGTATTCACCTGCTTGGGGAGTTGGCTAAGACTTTGAGTTAGACTGGTGTGTATACTAAATCAGTTCAAGATTTGTATTACTAAGTCATTTGGAGAGAAGTAGATGACGTAGGGCAGTGCTTGTATGTGAACAAACTATATAGCCTGCATTATACTCTAGAAAGCTGGAAACAAGGTAGTAGGTCCCAGTATTGTTGGGGCATATAGTGAATATAATACCAGCCTAAAGAGGTGTGACTGTAAATGTAGAATTTTTTTTTGACCTGAGTTATTTGATGGGAATTTCTATATATGACAGTTACAGTGTTCTGAGAATTTTTTTACTTCTTTGATAACTGATTCATGATTAAGATTATTTTCTTTTCACTCTAGTAGTTTTGATGCCAGAGTTTTATTAGGCATGTGAAACAGTAGTTTTCACGTTTATTAGCTCACCAGTTCTAAATTCGTGACTTCTAAAAACTTATTTTTTTCTTTGCCTTTAACCGAAACCTGAAATTGCTCAATTACTGTATATTTATTTAAACTCTCAGATGATACAGCATTAAAGCTGAAAGTCGTTTTATCCATTCTTTTGGAATAGTCAAAAGAAGGAATTCTTTTGTGCCAAGTAAAAATACTATGTGTGTGGGAGATAGCCAGGCATCTAGAGATTGAAGAGAGTAGTAGCTAAGTAGCAAAAATTTCTTGTATTGGGAGTGTAGAACTGGGACTGCATTCCAGCCTACCGTTGTCTTCAAGTAGTGTGGGGATAATTATGACTTGATGGTGTTTGGAGAATGAAACTGATACCGTAGCCTGTGGGATTCCCAGGCACAGAGCATTTTTGCTGTTTTTCACAAGTTTTAATGAATTACTACATGTTTATAGTTTTTGCCTTATACACTGTAAATGGGTCAGCTATGGGGTCTGAGGATGACCAGCGGCCCAAGACTATTATAGTTGCTGGTACTTCAAAGACAGCTCAGGGATTTCTTATGGAGATAGTCTTATGAGCATTTGCCATGATAAACAGTGGAGGCAAAGTATAGACTTGAGCCTAAGTTATGATAAAACATACTCATTTTTTAAGGAGAGTTTTAATATTGAGATTATGGAGAAAGACATTGCTTGACTCCTGGCATTTCAGAGTGGGGAATAATTTTGACTTCATAGTCAGCATTTAAATTGGGTATAAGTATGTGAGTATCAGTGGACTCTAATATAATGAAGAGTTAATGGAATTAAGCAGAATTTGTAGCTTCAACATTCTCCTTTTTATACATCATATACTTTTTATATTTCTGTTATTCAACAGATAGTATTTGTTTGAATGTAGCAAGTTTATGTTCATGCTCTTTTGGTGTTTTTTGGTGTAATTTTTGGGGATTTTCCTGGGAAACTTCTAGGCATATATTCAGTTGATTTAGAGTTAGATTTGGGCTAAGATTATTTGTGTATTTGAAATTCTGAGTCTTCTTGTTTTCTAACTAGGCATAAATATAGAAAACACAATTCTTTATAAATACTTACGAACAATCTGGTTACAGGATGTGTTGTTGTGATAGACAGTACAGCCAAAAATATATTAAAGAAACTTCTCTCCTCCCCCAGTTTAGTAAGCTTAAATATGAAGTAAGGAAAATCAGAAAATTTTTTCAATAAAAGCCAGATTTTTCCCAGAATATCAAATCTAACAACTGTTTGCTGTTCTATTTTTCCCTTTGCGTATTCTAAATCCTATGTTGCCAGTCCATGGCAAAAACTTAATTCTAGTAGGGGATTCTTAGTAGTGGAGTTTCCCTTGAAGGATGCAAGGTCGTACTAGGGAATTTGTGAAACATCAAGTATGGAAAAATATACCTTTGTAAAAACTAATTCACTGGTTTTCGCTGTACCCGAGTTCTCAGTGGGGTGCGGGCATGGGCACAAATACTAGAATTACCCTTTGCTAAGTAAGGCATTGCTACCCGTAGGAGTATGTTGTGTCCTTCGAGTGTGTGGGGCCGAACAAAGGTTCAGAACCTCAGCCCTTGGCTGATACCCCCTAAACCAAATCTCTGCTCTCTGTAATTTGCCTTCTGGTGACATCAATAGACATCTGTTACTATAATTTTTGAAAAGAAATATGAATTGTGATGATGAAGAGACTAAATATGTAACCAAGAGAAAGAATTACTGAATTGTGTAGTATACATTGAGGAGATTGTGAAATTGTTTACCTGAACATTTATTAAATTGTTTTGACTGTGACCCACAGTAAGAAATACATTTTATATCTTGATTCAGCAGGCACACATACACATGGAGTTGAAAGAAAAGTTTGGTGAAACAAAATAGTACTTACAATACTGTATTTATCTTTTCAGGGCCGAGTTGAGTTGGCTCATACTGGCTTGCAAGAGCAATGTGGATATCTCTTCCCATGTTGCTCCATGTTCAGTGACATCATGTTCTTACCTTGAAATTGGCCATGGTGGGAGTATTTACACCAGGGAAATCAGCAAATGCTACAGTTCAGGCCCCTCCCCACCTCCATAGCTAGTCATTAAACATTTATAGAACACCACTTCCTATAGCACATTTTGAGATATTCTTTTAATTTCATTTAAAGAATGCTGGGTTTTGACCCTCAAATTAATTTGATACCCAACTAATTGATAACAGCCTGTAATTAAAAAAACTGGTTTAGCCCACATTCCTAACTTTGCAGATAAACATACTAAAATCTTGAAGTCCAAGGTCATATAGCTAGTTATTAGCAAAGCCAGGGCTCTGGACTCCTGATCTGGAGTTGTTTCTAGTGGGCTATATTCAGTATGTGCAAGGCATTGTGTTAAACTGTTTGAATAGATATAAATCAAGGCGTGGATCTTAACCCTGAGGATTTTATGCTTATGTGGGGGATTAAATATGGAAACAAAGGTTATGTAACGCAGAAAGTAATCTGTGGTAAAGAGATAGAGAGAAGCTACTCTAAGAGTTGAGGGAGGAGGGAAAAGATTACTTTTAGTTGTAAGGATAAGGGAAGAGGTGACATTTGTACTGTGCTTTGAAGAGAAGGTAGGATTTGGACATGTGGAAATAGGACAACTAGTATGAAGAGAAAGGCCTTTCTGGGCCAGGGTGATCAAAGGCATAGAGGCATGGACAGGGAAAAATGAGTGGTGAAAGAGCTAGACAAGAAAGTCAGCACCAGATGGTTAAGAGCCTAGCATACCAAGTTTCCTTTTTGTGTTTTAGCTTATCTTTCATTTCCTTCTCTGTTGTCATCTAGTACTTCTTAACATTAAACAAGCTTCATCTGCTGTGCTCCTGATTAAAATATGACCCAGAGAGCACTTACATATCCTTAGAGTAAAAGCAGAAGGGAAAAATTATTAGAGTTAGAGGAACAACCTTGAATTTACCAATCCTAAAACTGTTGGAAAGGGAAAATATTTTTTTCGTAAGGAGATACCAGTGTTTTTTTGCTCTGCCAAATAGCATCAAATTGGGTACATCAGAGCAGGAAGCAGTTTTGAAAGTCTTTTCAAAGTGCCTTCTAAAATGTGGTTTCTAAATTTCTAAATAGATCTTAGTCTTTGGAGGCAGGTCTGGTTTAGGCAGAAAGATAACTTATATAGATTCACAGCTGAGCTGACTAGCTTTCAGAATTTCAGGCAGCAAGGCAGGGTATTTCATATCAAATCCAGCTGTGAGGGATTGATATTCTTTACTCCAAGAACCTTCTTGGATTTCAGCATTTCTGTGTTTGATAGCCTGTATGACTGAGGATGTTTTGAAGTCCTGGATAGAGCTTGCCTTGTTGCACAGGGGAATTGAGTGGCTAGAAATGAAGATAAATGGCAGTAAGTTGTGTCTGTTAAATCGAAGCACTGGTGGCAGTTCTCAAGCTTTTCTGTCTGCTGATGATTTCACACTTACTGCTTCTAATTAAAATGATGCACAGTTGATTTGAAACCTTGCTTCTCTTTGACCCACCAGTTCTGTAAAGGTAAAAGCCCTCTCACAGTGTTGCCCAGGTAACAACACATACAGAGACTGTTTAATAGCTCATCCCTGAAGTGTATGGAAAATTTTGGGAATCCTGGTAATGAAGTTGTTATAGTAAATAACTACTTGGTTGATAAAAAGCTGGGCTACTTCTGGATGGTGGACAAAGAGTTTTTGGGGTGAACCTTGGTTCTAAAATAAATAAGAATTGTGCCATTGCCATACTGTTTTCCTCATTTATTTAAGCTTGTGGTGTGTAAACTATGTTGTCCTGTCATTTTAGAAAGTTTCAGCAGTTTCATATGAACTGCTCCACAAGATAGCACACCCTAAACAGCGTGATAAGAGTTCAGATGCAGGATGTTTCAGATGGCTTATGTCAGTAGGATGATGTAGCTAATCATGTTAGCATAGGGTTTTTTGGTTTTTCTCCCCCTCTTTTTTGAGACACGTTAGGTTTCACAAATTGAGGTAATTAGAATCTTTCCAAATTTTCTACCATTTTTTTTTGTGGTTAAAAAGTGTGATGTTCGTGCTCTTAATTTAAATTATGTAAACATATTTAAAATACACATATACCTTTATTTGTTGGAATTTGTGATGAAAATGCAGCTTACCTGGCAAATGACTGAAAACAAGTGGTCTGGCTGTTTGTAGACTATCGTGTGAAGTATTCACAAATATGAAAGTAATGCCAGCCTGAAGGGAGTTTTTGTATGCCACATTTCCAGGAAAGGAGCACATTTTAAAAGGCAAGTGTATACTTCATTTATATACCAGCGATGAATTTCTCAACCTCTGCCCTACCCCACATATACACCCATATTCTGCCCTCATTATCAGCAGTAAGCAAAATTACCGTACTTTTAAAAATCATACTTCTGCTATAGGGGATGCAAAAAACAAACACTATTTTTAGAAAAAATACAAACTTGTGGTTTTCAGTTTTGAAGGTTTAAGAGACATATAACCCTAGTGTTGATAAACCATACAGAGTGTTTATTTTGTGCTTCAAGATGTATTTGTCATTTTGAGGCCCTCTGCTAACAGCATTATATAAGTGCAGATGGTTGTTAGAATGGTTATTAGGTGTTCCTTTGAATAGTATATTTCTCTGTAGTAAATTTATGTTGGTATAGCACTTTCTGAGGTTGTTTTAGGGGGTGTTTTAGTAATTTTGTTATTCAGCAGCTATTTGCCACAAACCTCATTCATTTATTATTGTATTTCCCAAAAATTCTTCTTTCAAGAACTGTATTCTTTCATTTTAAATCTTTGTCTTATATTTGCCCTGCTATGAGTGGTCATGTTTGGACTAATGTTTTGATTTGCCTTTGTCCCAGACTTTTTGTCCAAATATCTGTTACCGAGTTGAATTATCAAGTTGGTACCGAATGGTATTTCAGTTAATGTCTTCTTTCCTCCATCCATTTTTTCCTCAGTATTCTAGAATACTAGTCCAAACTTTCTGGCTAAGTTAATGGGAAAATGAAATTAGATATTATTATTATTATTATATTCAAATGTTAGGGCCACCAGTTTTCCAATACTACATGAAACAGGTTTCTTTTGTTGAAATTGCTACCACAAATAATAAATTAGCCATCCTACCATTTGAAAATATCAGATAAAGTTTTCTAAAGATAATACAGTAATAGTATGAGAAACCAGTTTGTTTATCAATTAATATGATATCTCTCATTTTGAGAATAAATTTCATTGTGTTTGCATGGTAACTTTATTATGTTCCAGTGAGAATTTGCTTTTCTAAAGAGAGCTTTAGCAATTTTTTAGCTTTTGAGGATTTTTCTTAGAAGAGGATGATGATAATAGCTTTTAAAAAGTTTTATTGGCTGCCCAAGGGAGGAAAAGAAAGAAAAATAGTTGTTAAGATGCAAATAACTAAAAACATTTTTGGTTTTGTGGAAGACAATGTAGATGGAACACAAGACAGTAATTCTGATATAAAGCTGAAATTCAGAGAGAATAAGTGATTTGGCCACAGTTTTTCTCCTTTTGTATAAAAACGAGCTAACATTAAGTGAGTGTTTATATGGGGTAGTTATTACATAAGGTAATGCACATTATCTACTTAATCTTCACAGTAACTGTATAAGGTAGGAACTATTCTAATATTATTTCCAGTTTGCAGATGAAGAAACAGGCTTAGAGAAGTTCAGTAACTTGCTTGAGATCACATAGATCATAAGGGGCAGGTCTCTCTTGCTCTGAAATCTATTTGAGTGACTCAACTACTACTCTGTATTGATGATCTTTAAGTGGGAATGATGATACTCGCCTTGCCTGTTTCATAGGGTGGTTTATGATAATCAGAAAAGGTAAGATTTACAGAAGAACACCCATAAATGTCTCTAGTGTATTCATTTTATCAGATAATACTTAAGAAGCCAAAGAAATCTTTGAAATCTTGCACAGTTATTACTATGTAATCAGTAAACAGTAGTGCCATAAATTAAGTTGAACAAATGAAAATTGAAAGGCTATTGTCTGCAAAGTAGAAGACATTTTGTGTGGGTCCAGAGGATCAGTGAGTGAAAGGCAGAAATGTAGGGGTATATTGAATAAAAGATGGAATGGATGATTTCTAGCAGCCCGAATTCTTTCTGCAGTGGGGAGGAGAGTATGTAAATTACATTAGGTAGGATCCTTTCAGTATCAAGAATCTATGAGTCTTTGTAATGGGTGAGTTTTCTTTTATTCTAATATCCTCATACTAGCTAGATATGCCCCAAATAGCTTTTTTATTTTAGCTTAGATTAACAATCACCATTGTTTCTTCTTTGTAATTGTATATATTTAAGGTAGGCAGCATGGTGTATTAAAGTACATATACAGGCCTGGCTGGTTAGCTCAGTTGGTCAGAGGACGATGTTGTTAACACCAAGGTCAAGAGTTTGGATCCCTCTACCAGCCAGCTGCCAAAAAAAAGAAATACATAGTGAAACATTTACTATAGTTGAATAAATTAGTCTGTCCATCACCTTCCATAGTTACCTTTTTTGTGTGTGGTAACAGCATCTAAAATCTACTCCCTTAGCAAATTTTCAGTATACTGTACAATATTATTAATTATAGTCCTCATGCTGTTTAGATCTCTAGACTTACTCATCCTATATAACTGCATGTTTGTACCTTTTGACCTACTTCTCCCCAGTTCTTCCCCCTCCCTGCCCCATTCAACTACCATTCTACTCTCTATTTCTATGTATTTGACTTTTTAAAGATTCCACATTTGAGTGAGATGGTATAGAATTTTTCTTTCTGTGTGGCTTATTTCACTTAGCATAATGTCCTCCAGGTTCATCTGTGTTGTCACAAATGGCAGTATCTCTTTTTGTTTAAGGCTGAATAATATTCTATTGTATATTCATACCACAGTTTCTTTATCCATTCATCATCTATCAATAGACATTAAGGTTGTTTCCATATCTAGGCTATTGTGAATAATGCTGTAATGGATGTGTGAATGCAGATATTTCTGCAGGTGCTGATTTTATTTTCTTTGGGGATATATCCAGAAGAGGGACTACTGGTTCATATGGTGGTTCTACTTTTAATTTTTTGAAAAACCTCCATATGATTTTTCATAATGTCTGTAACAATTTACATCCCCATCAACAGTGTACAAGGGTTCCCTTTCCTCTACACCTTTGCCAACATTTATCTCTTGTCATTTTGATAATAGCTGTCCTAACAGGTGTGAGGTGATATCTCATTGTGGTTTTGATGATTTTCATTTCTTTGATGATTAGGGATGTTGAACAACTTTTTGTTTACCTGTTGGCCATTTGTTTTCCATGTCTTTGGAAAAACGTCTATTCAGGTCCATTGCCCATTTTTTAATTGGGTTATGTATTTATTTTTCTATTGAGTTATGTGAGTTCCTTATATGTACATTTTGGGTATTTACCCTGTATTAGATACTTGGTTTGCAAATATTTTCTCTCGTTATGTAAGCTGCCTTTGCATTTTGTTGATTATTTCCTTTGCTGTGCAGTGATATAGTCCCACTTGTTTATCTTTTCTTTTTGTTGCCTGAGACTTTGGTGTTTCATTGCCAAGGCCAATGTCAAGGAGCTCTTCCCCTGTGTTTTCTTCTAGGTGTTTTATGGTGTTAGGTCTTATTGTTTAGCTCTTTAATGCATTTTAAGAAACACCATTCCTTAAGTGTCAATTATTTGCTCTCTGAACAAAAACATACAGTTACCTTAGAAAAATTTAATTATTGTCTCTAAAAAAAAAAGAAAAAATTGCGGTTATCTATTTATTTATTTTCTTTTTATCCCCCTAAGTTAAAAAGATTTTTTGGGGATTGGGTGGGTGAAGCACCTTAATAGTATGTTGTCACATGCCTGATACTTAATGTGTTTCTTATGACTTCCCCTTAAGTTTGGATTTCCTGAGTGTGAATTTTCAGAAGAAATTAATATCATTATGGGTATGAAAGGTCATTTTAATTTTATGGAATGTTATATCTTTATGGCTTTTTATACAGTTGGTATCATTCTTTGTCACTGTTTTATTCAACAAGCATTTGTTTATAAGGCAGAGTATGGGTTTTGTGCTAGAGAAGCAGAGAAGAGAGATTGTAGAAGAGTTGACAGTCATGCTGGGGAAACAGATAAATGGAATGGAGTGTAGCAGGGATGGGGCAGTGCAGGATGTGTCTTGTAGGAAAGCTTTGCAGGGATTTGTAAGCTGGTCTGGGTGTCAGGTAATCTGAGTTGAGTTTAAAGAAGGCAAGAGGGCTATTTCAGGTAGAGGTATGAAAATTCGAAATAAGTCTTTATCTATCTAGACCTAGTGGCAGTTCCTCATCTCTCTGAAGCATTGCAAGAGCCCCCAGATAGATGCCATTTTAACAAGAAATTTCTTACAAATAAAGTGCTTTATGTTCTCACTGAGACCTTGCTTATTTTTATTTTATATATGATTCTTGTACTTTCTAAGGTTGTAGCTGATTAGAAAGAGAAATAATTCAGAAGTGGAGAGGTGCTGCCATAAAATTATATATATATGTATAAACAACCAAATAAGCCACAGGTAGTATGAGGAAAACATCCTTGGACAACCTAATTAGCTTTAAGGGTATCAACTGTATTTTAATTGTATAGAATAATAAAGTTTTTCTTTCTCAAGAAAAGGTTAAATGTATGGTCTTTATAGTATATGTATTAGGGTTCTGCAGAAAAACAGAACCAATAGTATAGGTAGATAGATGGATAAATATAGATATAGGAGAGAGGATTTATTGCCGGAATTGGCGTACATGATTATGGATGCTAAGTCCCATGATAGGCCATCTGTAAGCAGGAGAACCAGAGAAGCTAGTAGTGTGGCTCAGTCCATATCTGAAGTCCTGAGACAGTGTAACTCTCAGTCCAGGGATAAAGGCCTGAGAACCTGGGGGGCTGCTGGTGTAGGTCGTGGAGTCTGAAGGATGGAGAACCCGGAATTCTAATGTCCAAGGAAAGGACACTATGGGTGTCTGAGAGAGAGAGAGAGGGAGAGGGAAAGGGAGAAGGGAGAGAGAGAGGAGAGAGAGAGAGAGAGAGAGAGAAAAACTTTGTATCCCTTAATCCAGTGAAGTTGACACCTAAAATTAACCATCACAGTAGATTTATGACAGCATTAAAGCATTTATATTAGAAAGATTTTCTATATAAAATAGGATAAAAACCAGAGGGTGAACTTAGTTTACTTATCAGATTGCTTATTCAGCATGATTGGTTTCCGGAGGGCTTTGAATAACTTTAGATTTAGTTTTCTTCTATATATGACTCAAACAGACCTGCAGATCTTATGGAACACTAGGCATAGTTCATTACAGTATTTGTTATATAATTATGGCTAGAAGTTATTTGCTTATTTAAGATATCAGAGTCAGAGTTCGTGACCATTTGGCACCAAATATTTTTAGCAAGATAAACCAGGTCATTTTCTGTTCTGGATGACATGTAGTTGTGGTCTCAGGATAGATATCCTGAAAGCCTTTCCTGAGACTATAGACTCTATTAGAAATCTCTCATATGTGCTTTCAGAGCCCCCTGTTGAGGTACTAATCACATTGGATTGTAACTTGTCTGTTTCTGTGTTAGACTATAGACCTTTCCAGAGCAAAAACTGTTTTGTTTAGGGCTCTGAAATTGGTACACCCTAGATTTGAATCTTGATTCTGTGTGGCATTGGGATGTTATCTGTAAAATGAGAATAATAGTACTTACTGCATAGGGTTATTTATCTTGAATAAGTTAATGAATGAAGAGGAGAGGCATAGCACAATTTCAGGCACATAGTTAAATTCACATGTTTCCTCCTCACTTTCTTTTCTGTCTGGCATTTAGTAGTTTCTGTAACACTTGCTAAATGAATGCTCAGCTGTGTTAGAGCTGAATTGGATCTATCCATTTATTAGTCAGTCATTAACCTTATTAAGTGAAAATCTCTTAAAATGAAAAACTAGTATATAATATAGTCTTTGAGCTAGATGATAACAAATTATTTAGCCTCCAGGTTAGGTGATCCATTCTGGTGATGGGTGGTAGTAGTAGTAGCCACAACCTCATTTAGTTTCCGAAGCAACAGAGGCAGTGGTTCCGAGTATGGCGTCTAGACTGTTGGTTGTGTGGGTTTTGCATCAGTGCCCAGTAGCAACAGTAGATCAGCAACAGTGTCATCACTGGAAAGGTTGAGGCATGCTTTTGGGCATGTTTGTGTCTGTGTGGCCTTTATAGTTCTGGTTACTTGCTTTTCTGGAGATATCGTTTTAATAAATTTTCTACTTAGGTAGCTATAGTTTGCTTTTTTCTTAATAACAATTCTCTGATAATATTCTGATAATATAATAATGATTATAACTGATAATAATACTCTGCGATAAACACTTTAGAGGGATAATTTAGGGCTGGCTGGTTAGTTCAGTTAGAGTGTAGTGTTAAGGTCAAGGATTCAGATCCCTATTTGCTAGCCATGGGGGGGTGGGGATAGAGGGATAATTTAGATCAGAAGTTGGATCCAGTGGCTTCAAAGGTCCCTTTTATTTTTTCCTTTATTTTTTTCTTCTTTAAATTTTCTATAAAGATGACCGGTAAGGGGATCTTAACCCTCCACTTGGTGTTGTCAGCACCACACTCTCCCAATTGAGTGAACCGGCCATCCCTATATAGGTATCTGAACCCGTGGCCTTGGTGTTATCAGCACCCCACTCTCCCAGGTGAGCCACAGGCCACCCCCCAAAGGTCCCTTTTAAATCTGTGCTTGCATTTGCCTACCATTCTTAGTTAAAAAAAATTTTTTTGGCAGCTGGTTGGTATGGGATCTCAACCCTTGACCTTGGTGTTATAATACCACACTCTAACCAACTGAGCTAACTGGCCGGCGTCACCCCCCCCCCCCCCCCCCCCCGCTTTTTGGGTTGTTTTTGTTTTGTGTGGCCGGCCGGTGAGGGGATCCGAACCCTTGACTTTGGTGCTTGGTGCTATTAGCACTGCATTCTAACTAAGTGAGCTAAAAGGCTAGTCCGAAGTTACACTTTTATTTTGTGGAAATAGTGGCTCTTGTCTTCTGTATAAGATATATTTTTTCTTTTGTTTTAAAATTTGACTTATTTGTGTTTGTATGTTCAGTCTTGATAATTTAATAGTAATAAAAGCACTTACTATATGCCTGGTACTTGTCACATCTTTAACTGTATTTTATAAAATCAACATTGTGAAGTGGGGACTTTTCTTATACTTAATTTACCTACAGCTGGGAAAACAGAGGATACAAGGAGATTAAGTAACATGTACTACATGACTTGGTTTATAAGTGGCAGAACTGAGATGTAAACCTTTATCAGGTTCTTTTCTGCTGCAGTTAACACCAGAAAAATAGCTTGCCTACAAGGGGCTTTTATTATCTCACATTAACAGTAGGAGGGCAGTTTCAGGTTAATTCAGCAGCTCAGAAACATGATAAGTTTCAGATGCTTTTTATCATTTTGACCTGTCATGCTTAGCATGTTGATGTCTCATAGACATTGTGATGTCAGGCCAAAAAATAGGAGCATATTCCTCCATGCATCTCTATTAAGTAAGGAAAATCTTTTTTAGAAGTCCTGAGGTGGACTTCTCCTTAGTTTGCATTGGCCAGAATTGGATCATTGCTTCTTAAACTCATCACTGGTAAGGGTGATATAACCACCATGACAAGCTAGGGCTGTGAGAGAGTGTATGTGTGTGTTGTGAGATCACCATTCCTGAGCATATGGTAGTGAGGGTGACAATTAAATAAATCAGAGCTAAACTGAGAAGAGTCAGAGAAAGAAAATGAAATAGGCAGTAAGAGATGGAGCATAGGCTCTATAAGTCAATTACCAAAATGGTTAGAATTTCTCTTTATGTTGGTAAAGAGAAAGTTAATAAGTACCCTTAATAGACTTCAAGTGATTCCTGTCCCTTCTCTCCCCGAATCCTAGAAAAGGAAATTGAGATCACAATAAAATACTTTGGTTAGAGATAAAGAACCACTTCCTTAAATACTGGATCTTGGAGGAAGAGGGGCAGCTGTAGGTTTTAGTCAAAAGATGAAATGAAAAGTCTACAACCATAAATCATAACTTACGGCTTAAGCAGTGAGCAGGTTTTTTTAAGCTGTTGGAGATAGTGCGTAGTTCTGGGTCTGCATTCCTACAGGCAAGTTCCTGAAGTTCCTACCCACTACCCCCAAATGCATTTTTGGTAGCATTTAAGAGGTTTTTTTTTTTTTTTTCCCCCTTCCCCCAATAAACAACTCCTCAACAGTGTGGGATTAAAAAAATTAGAACACTCAAACCTGTGTCCTCCTAACAAATACAGCAATTATGTATTTTGATTTTTTTCATGTTGCCTTTCTGAGTATGACCACATAAAGTTTATGTATATTTATTATAGAAAACCAGCAATAACTTCTGTGTGCATCTTGATGTATAGTCTTCTAAAGCTTTTTCTTTACGTGTGTTTTAGAGTAGTTTGTCTCTATGTCCCATACATAATAATACTGAGTTATAGTAATGATGTCTCTTTTCTATTAGACCGTGAGCCCCTTGAAGACATATATTATTGTGTTCATGTTTATATCTCCTGTAAAATCTATGTGCTTCACATAGAGATGAGGTGAGAGTTGTAGATACAATTTGTATGTTTTCTTGATGTATTTCCCATGTTGGGATATCATTTTTCTTTTTTAAAAGATGACCGGTAAGGGGTGAGCTAACCGTCCATCCCTATATGGGATCCAAACCCGTGGCCTTGGTGTTATCAGCACCACGCTCTCCTGAGTGAGCCATGGGCCAGCCTCTGGGATATCATTTTTCTAATTGACGCCTGTATAAATCCCATTGGGTTCTATTGAGTTGAATAGTTTATCTGTTTTTTGTATGCACCAATTTTAATAAAATTTGGAAGAATATGGGATAATTAAGATGTCAAAAGGCATTAAGCAAAATATTTTCTAAACATGAAAAATGAAAGGTCTAGTATTTTTCAACTATCATTGACATCTGTGACCATGTTTCCTTTTATGTTGCTCCTAGAATTGGTTTTGTTAGAGAGTTCCTCGCTTTCCTGGTTTGCCCCACTGCCAAGCTGGAAAACTTTACAGAAGGAAAAATCAATGGATAGTGTTGTAGTTACTGTTCTCTGCAAAGAGCCATTTACTTTTACCTTTAGCTATCATTCCTCTTCAGGAAAAAAAAGCTGAGAGTGTAGGTATTTGAAGGTCTGTTCTAATGCATGCTATTTAACCAGGATTAATAAAATAAGCAATAAAGATTTTATAGGGGAGGTGGGATTTGAGGTGACGTTTGTAGGCAGTAGATAGATGAGGAAATAGAAAATCTTTATTGTTAAAAGTGAGTATTACAAACAAAGCTATACAAAATTATGTAGTCTCAAGATCAAAAGATTGAAACAATTACCATGAATTCAAGAGGCAGAACAAAAGAAAAACGACTTTAGACTGGGATCCGAGTTGTTTCCTAAAGTCTAGAGGATAATATAAAGACCATGGGGACAATTAGTTGACCATGGGGAGTAATAATGGCTAGCAGTTTGAGTGCTTTCTGTGTGCCAGATACTGATCAAAGTGGATTACATGTATTTGTTCATTTAATCCTCAAATAACCTTAGAAAGCTGATATTATTGTTAGTATCAGATAAGGATCCTGAAGCACAGAGAAGTTATGTTACTCACTTGAGATTACAAACTTAGTAAATGGTGGAATTGGGATTTAAATTTAGGTAGGTGGGTTCCCAGTCCTTTACTTTCATGGAGCACACTAAATTGTCCCTCACACACTGAGAAACAAGATGATATAAGGAGGACTAGTTTATGAAGTAATCTTAAAATAAGAATTTGAACTTGATGTAGGAAACTCTCGATAAATGTTTGATTTTGTAGTTGAATCGATTTAAGAAATCATAAAATATTTATTGAGTGCTTGCTATGTATGTGTCAGTCATTGTAGTGAGGAGACAAGGATGAATGTGGCACAGCCTGCTAAAATGTTCCTCAATACCTGTCTTTCCTTTCTTCTGAAGTGACAGAATTTTTACCTTGGCTCGTGATCACCTGTAATAAAGTGCATTTCCCAGCCTTACTTGAAAGCTGGGTGTGGCCATATAACTAAGTCTGGTCCATTGGGATGTAAGTGGAAATATCCTTGTAGCAACTTGTTGGAATTTGGTTAAGTGATAGGTAGGTTGTCTGTTTTGGCTGCTGTTGTTATAACAGAATTCCATAGACTGGGTAGCTGTTTAAACAACAGAAATTTATTTTTCACAGTCCTGCAAGTTAGGAAGTCCAAGATTAAGGTGTCAGCAGATTCAGTGTCTGGTGAGGGCCCCCATCCTGGTTCATAGACAGCTGTCTTCTCTCTGTCCTCACATGTCAGAAAGAGGAAGCAAGCTATCTCTGGACTCTTACAAGGACACTAATCCCATTCATGAAGGCTCTACCCTCATGACCTCATCAAATCTTAATTACCTCTCAAAGACCCCACCTCCAAATACTATCACATTAGGGGACAGGGTTTCAACATGTGAATTTCGGTGAGACACAAGCATTCAGTTCAGAACAGTGGTGTACATCCTTTGTCCTGTTTTTTCTTTTGGTTTGGTCCCTTTCTCAGTCCTGCCACCTATAAAATGCCAAAAGATACTATACTTGATCTTAGCTAAAAGGCTGAGAAGTGATCAAAATGCCAAAAGAAAAGGTGTGAAAAGGAACAGAATAGAATCTGTTCATTGTAGATGGAAATTATTCTTATAAAGAAGGATAACATAGAATCTTTTTAAAACAGCAAAAGGTGAAGGGAAGAAAACATTTGTTGTAAGAATTAAAATTTGGTGGGGCAGCAAGAATACCAGAGTTGTGTGAAAAACTGATTATTAGTAGTTCTCAGTTGATGAATGTGAACTTTTTGATCCTGGAACAACACATTCCTGCCCCCAACCTGGCATTTGCAGGAATTTCAAACTCATAAAGATGCTTGGCCAGGAAGGGCCATGATTATCTATTCATTTGAAGTGCCAGCAAACCTTGAGAAGAAAGTGGCAAAAAAGCTTTCAAGGCATTATGAACAGCCTCTTTTTATCTTTTTGCTTTTAACCCCATGATGCCATTACTTTTTTTGTTTGGGGAGGGGACTGACCGGCAGAGAGATTGAACCCTGGGCCTGGTGTTATCAGCACCATACTTTACCAACTGAGCTATCTGGCCAGCCCCATTATTTTTATTTATTAAACCTTTTAAAAAAATAGACTTTATATTTTAGAGCAGTTTTAGATTCACAGCAAAACTGAAGTAGAGTTTCCATATACCCCCATCCCCACACATGCATACCCTCCCTAACTGTGAACATCCCTGCGTCAGAGTGTTTACACAATTTGTTTCAATTGATGAACCTACACTGACAAATCATTTCTTCACTCAAAGTCCATAGTTTACATTATGGTTCACTATTGGTGGTGTACATTCTATGGGTTTTGACAAAAGTATGATGACATGTATCCAACATTATAGTATACAGAATAATTTCAGTGCTCTAATTACCCTGTGTTCTGCCTGTTCATTCCACCCTCTCCCGCAACTCCTGGCAGTCAGTGCTCTTTTTATTGTCTCCAAGTTTTACCTTTTCCATAATGTCTTATATTTGGAACTACATATAATACATAGCCTTTTCAGATTGGCTTTTTTCACCTCGTAATATGCATTTAAGATTCATCCATGTGTTTTCACGGCTTGATAGCTCATTTCTTATTAGTGCTGAATAATATTCCATTATTTGTACCACAGTTTATCTATTCACCTTTTGAAGGACATCTTGGTTGCTTCCAAGTTTTGGCAGTTATGAATAAAGCTGCTATAAACATTTGTGTGCAGGTTTTTGTATGGACATAAGTTCTCAGCATACTTAGATAAATACCAAGGAGCGTGGTTGTGGGATTGTATGATAAGACTGTGTTTGGTTTTGTAAGAAACTGCCAAACTGTCTTCCAAAGTGGCTGTGCCGTTTTGCATTTCCACCACTAATGAATAACTCTTGCTCCCCATCTTTGTCAGCATTTGGTGCTGTCAGTGTTCTGGATTTTAGCCATTCTAATAGGTGTGTAGTGTTATCTCATTATTGTTTTAATTTATAATTCCCTAAATGACATATGAGGTTGAGCATGTTTTCATGTGCTTATTTGCTATCTGTACATCTTTGGTGAGGTGTTTTGTTTACGTCTTTTGATATTTTTAAATCAGGTTGTGTTTCTTTTGGTTTGGTCCGTTCCTTAGTCTTGCCACCTGTAAAATGCCAAAAGAAAAGGTGTGAAAATGAAGAGAATAGAATCTCCCCATTGTAAATGGTAATTCTTCTTATAAAGAAGGATAACATAGAAGCCTTTTCCCTCTCTTAGCGGTAAAGTGAGAGACGGTATATCTTAGTAATTAAGACTGGGTCCTTTAGAATCAGATTGACTGTGTTAGAATCCTTGTTCCATCATTTAATAGCTCTGACTTTGTGAAAGTTACATAAGCTCTCTGTGCTTCAGGTTCCTTCTTGGTAAAAAGTAGTTAAATGCGGGATAGTTAAATGAGTTGATACATGTAAAGGGTTTAGAGGAAGACCTAACCTGTAGTAAGTACTTAACAAATGTTAGTACATAGTTATTACTTTGTCATTTTATGTACTTATTGTCAGTCTCTGCTTTTTACTGTATTCCTTCTGGAAAACTTTTGTTAAATGTATTCACTCCAAACTGTAAATTCTTTTTAGGGGTATTTGTATTTTTAAGTTTTTATTGCATTTAAATCACATTGGTACCACATGTCATGTGCATATTTTTTTGGTAAAAAATTTAAGTGATACACAAGTATATGTAGTAAAGAGTGAAAGTCCCCTGCATGTAAACCCCCTCCCCCGCTTCTCTTCTCTTTACAGATGTAATTACTGTTAACAGTTGTTGTAGTCCGTTTTGTGGTGCTATAACAGAATTACCTGAGACTGGGTAATTTATAAAGAACAGAGGTTTATTTGGCTTATGATTCTGGGACAGCTGCATCTGACACAGGCCTCAGGCTGTTTCTACTCATGGTGGAAAAGTGGCAGGTGGCTGGCAAGTACAAGCAGATCACATGGCAAGAGGAAGCAAGAGAGAGGAAGCAAGAGAGAGAGAGAGGAGGTGCCAGGGTCCTTTAAACAAAGGTCTCACGGGAACTAATAGAGCAAGAACTTACTCACTACCCCTCCTCCCCCAGGGAGAGCATTAATCCATTCATGAAGGATCCGCCCCCATTACTCAAACAGCTCCCAACACTGCCACATTGGGGATCAAATTTCCAAATGAGTTTTGGAGGGGACAACACATCCAAACTCTATCAACAGTTAATCAGTTAATAATATGTTGGAGCTGAGCGGATTGACCTGAGCTGTTCATAGTAAAAAAGCCTGAAGTCATCTGGCAGCTTTTCTTGCCTAGTACTCTTTCTGGGAATATATGTTTGTATTTGTTAAACTAAATTTCTAACTGAAGTAAAACTTGTGTATTGAAAAGTGCACACATCATAAGTGTACGTACAGCTCAATATATTTTCATAACGTTAACACAACTGTGTAACCAGCACCTAGATGAAGAAATAGAATGTTATTAGCACCATAGAAGCCTCTTTGTATTGCCTTTTAGTCACTATTTCCCCAGGGCTAACTATCCTGACTTTTAGCACTTGTTTTGAACTTTATGTGAATGGAATTATTTGGTATTTACTCTTTTGTGCCTGGCTTCTTTCACTCAACATTGTTTGTGAAATTTATCAATGTTGTTTCACATAGGTATAGTTTCTTAATGCTCATTGCTGTAATGTATTGCATTGTATGAATATACCCATTTTATCCATTCTGTTTGATGATGGACATATGAGTTATTTTTAGTTTGGGGCAATTATGGTTATTGCTGCTATGAATATTCCTGTACATGTCTTTCACTGAATGCATATATGCATTTCTTTTGACTGTACTCATATACCTAGGAATGGAATTATTAGGTCATAGAGCATGTGTATTAGTTATTTATTGCTGCAAAATAAGCTACCCCAAAACTTAGTTACTTAAACCAATGAATATTTATTTTCTCACAGTTTCTTTGGGTTGGGAATCCAGGAATGTCTTTGGTGGGTGTTTCTGGCTCAGGGTTCTCTCGTGGAGTTGCAATGAAGATGTTGGCCAGTGCTGCAGTTATCTGAAAGCTTGACTGGGTTGGAGGATCCACTCCCCAGATAGCTCACTCAGATGACTGGCAAGGAGGCATCAGTTCCTCAACATGAGGGCCTCTCCCTAATGCTGCTTGAGTGAGCTCTTGACATGACAGCTGGCTTTACACTCACCAAGTAATCTAAGAGAGAAAGCAAGGAGGAAGCCATGGTGCCTTTGAAAACCCAGCCTCCAAAGTTATACCATCACTTTCTCCAGATTCTGCTTGTTAGAAGCAAGTCACTAAACCAACCCACACTCAAGGGAGGAACATTACCCTCCACTTTTTGAAGGGAGATGTATCAAAGAATTTGTGGACGACTTTTTAAACCACCAGTGTTTTTAGTAGATACTGTCAAATTAGTTTCTGGAGGGGTTATTTTGATTTGTACTTCTACGGCAGTTTAGGAGAATTCTAACACTTGATATTAAAGTTGTTTGTATGTTAATCATATCCAATCAAAAAAAAAAATGGAAGTTGAGTTTTGGAGTTTAAGATTTTAATTTTTTCCAAGCAATATTTCTTTAAATGTCAGTATCTTCTCAGCATCCTTAAAAATCATACCAGTTAGGAAAGTTAGCTATTTTGCTTACACCAAAGCGCCTTCTGAATGTATATGGCACTCTCAGGAGATGGAGAAACTGAGCTGTATGGAATTGAAGATTTTGCTTTAGGAAACATGATTAGAATTTGGAGGTAAAAGAATATCTGCTTTACAACTGAGTTAACTGGTGTTTATTAAAAAGCTGATTAGAGAGTTGGACTGTATATAGTGTAGCACCAAATGGAGTTATTTTAACCTTATAAAAAGTTATAATAAATCTTAGTATTGATGTATTACTAATATATTTAATGTTATATAAATTACAAATATTTAATATACTATGTACTGTACTAAAAGTATGATATGTACTTAGTATTAGTTACACAGATTTAATATACTAATATGTATTGTACTAAATGTATAATATGTATTAGTAAAAATATTTTCTTTTTCTTTTCTTTTTTTCTTTTAAAGGATTACTTTATTGAGGACCTTAGCCCAGCTGAAATGACAATGGAGTCTTTATTTTCACTTAAATTTAAAATGACCAAAATGAAATCTATCAGTATTTTTCTTATAAATTAAAGCAAAAACAAAACACTCCGAAGCTTGGGAAAGCATTCTCCAGAGGACTTTTAAAATGTCCCAGACAATTTGGAGCTTAGCAAACTGGCCTGAGATGTTTCATATATATTATTAAAACAAAGTCTTCTGGTAGCTGTTCTTACTTAGAATCTTTCTTAATAGAAAAGTTTAGTAAAACTCTGCAATGTTATCTCTTGTACTCTTTTCAGAATTTAGTAGCTCAGATTCCCAGACTAAGACCTACATCTCTTTATTTACTTCATCAATTTGTGGTAGTCAAAGGTAATCAGCTCTTAATTTTGGCATTTGTATGCTGGAAATACCTGCTTTATTTAAGAAGATGCTTGGGCCGGCCCTGTGGCTCACTTAGGAGAGTGCGGGGCTGGTAGCCCGAGGCCATGGGTTTGGATCCCATATAGGGATGGCTGGTGCACTCACTGGCTGAGCGTGGTGCAGACAACACCATGCTGAAGGTTGCATTCCCCTTACTGGTCCAAAAAAAAAAAAAAAGATGCTCAACTTAAGTGGTGTGGGAGGTGATCCCACAGGTCACTCAAGGTGGGTGTGGAGTTGTTGTGGCAATCCTTCCCTGCTCATCTTGTTATTTGTTATATAGGGCAATGATTCTTGACCTCTCTGGGTTCATAGACTCCATTGAAGTGTGTTTCTAGGGATAGGAGGAATCTGGGAGGTATCTGTTAAGGCTTTCTGCCATCTTCTGTTTCTGATGACAGTGTCTGGGAAATGTGGGGTAACTTATAGATGCCCTATAATCTTTTAGATCTAATTTCCAAATCTACTGCTTAGAGACTGTTCAGTAAGTAAATATACCAGTTGAGGTGGAGAAAATTGTATGTACCTTGCCTTGAGAATTACAGGGCTAGGGTACATTGAAAGGCCATTTTTAATTTTATTTCTTTTAGAAGGTTTTACCTATAATTAAAAGGATTTTGTTTTATTTAAAGAAATATAGCATTATTTGTTAAATAATTATTCTTGAAATTTTTTGCCTTTGTTTTAAAATATTAGGTAGTATGTGATAATTGTAACACAGAAGGAGAGCACGAGTAAAAAGTGAAATTCTGCTTTTCCGTATACATCGTTTAATAAATATAAACATTTAAAAAATGAAACAAGCTTATAATGGACTTAGTGTATTTTGGATATCTTTCTGTGACAGTTCTGTGGCAGCATAATACCATGTAATTTACTGAACTGTTTTCTTATTGTTACACATTTACATTGCCTTCTCTCCCTCTCCACCCCACTTTAAAGTCAATGCTAACATGTATGTCCTTGTAATTGTATTTTTCTCTCTCTCTTTCTCTCTCTCTTTTTTTTTTTTTGGTGGCTGGCTGGTACTGGGATCTGAACCCTGTGTTTTTATATATTGGCAAGTATTTCCCTAGGAAAGATTTTTAGAGATGGATCACTGGATCATTGTATATGTTTACTTTAAAATTTGGTTAAAATTAAAAAGAATTCTAATAGTTAAATGTTGACTTCTGGTCCTTTTTGGACAGTAATGCTCAGACTCATTTTGGTAGAGATGAAAAATATTTCATTGAATGATGAAGATGTTTACCGGATAGAATATTGTAGGTAGAAACTCCCAAAGAAATTTTCTGTGTAGCTGAATTTCAGGTAGATGGTGAAGATGCAAGGATAGTTAATCTCACAAAGTAATAGCTAATATTCACTTCTGCATTTTGATTAAAAATTAAATGGAAATAATTTATGAAATGTTTTCTTGAAATGTTTTGTCAAGAAGTTTTGTTATTTCAGACTGCTTCTAGTGAGAAACATAATAATGAATGTCAGTGTTTTGATTTAAAAAATAATGCATGTGGTTAACATTTAAACACTTCTGAATGTCTCCATCTTTTGCACAGATCCCTGTACCCCTTCCACCGTTACCCGTAGAAGAATTCGTCTGCTCATTTATTCAGAGGCTGATTTCCCAATTTGTCATTATCCATGTACTTTTTTTCTCCTCTGTGTTTGACCATTTTATTGTTCAGTTGTACCTCTGCTAGTATGGAGATGAAAAGGGAGGAGAATGTGATGATTTCTGGTAGATGATGGGTTAATTAAAAAAGTTGTTTAAAGTAGGGAATCATGAAAAGGTAACATATATATACTTTAACCATTTTATTTTAACTTGAAATCTATGTGTATATTTATCAAGCTTTTGATGTTGGGCCAGGACCTTCTGGCATTTTATGTCTTGGTCTTTCTTATATCCACCTCACCTATAATGCTTCATTTTAGATTTTTCAATGTATTTAGAATAATAAAACCTTAAATCCTTAAATGTGGTAGAAGACTGTACATTATCTGTCATCTTGCTAAGTTTTTTCGAAATCTACTCTCTCTGGTTTTCTGTGATCAAGTTAAACTGGCTTTTCAATTTCTGAAACTTGCCTCGGGGCCTTTCCACATGCTGTTTCCATAACCTAGAATGATCATTTCTTTAAATCTTTGGCTGGCTCAAATCTTATCAGGTCTTGTCTCAAATGTTCTGTTCTTGGAGAGGCTTCCTAGATATTGGATAATATTCCAGTATAAAGTAGGACAATCCCAGTCCCACCCCAGCCCCACTAGTACTACCCTGTTCTTTTCCATCATTTGACTTGTCACATTTGATCAGTATATATTTGTGGGTTTATTTGTGTTTTCCACAAGTCTGAAAACTCCATGATGGCAAGGGCCATATATGTCTGGGTTACCATAGTATAAGAGCCTGTGCTTGCAGCAGTGTCTGTTATATAATAAGATGCTTAACTATTTGTAGACTTAATCAATCAAATACTTATTAATTGCATACAGTGTGT
Source organism: Cynocephalus volans (assembly GCF_027409185.1). Lineage (NCBI taxonomy): Eukaryota > Metazoa > Chordata > Mammalia > Dermoptera > Cynocephalidae > Cynocephalus > Cynocephalus volans. Next base: position 130,705,419 of record NC_084467.1, read on the forward strand.
CAGGTACTGTGGAGGGCAGTAATTAATAAAATGTCACTTAGTCACCTTATTGGTAGCCTGTAGTACATTTTTAAATGGAATGTGTACATCCAAGTATACATTATATTTAATAAAATATGGGACATTTAAAGAATTTTCAGATGCTAATGTTGGAGAGAACATGCAAATTTTATACTAAAGTGGAAGGCTTTTTAAAACATGGGGGGAAGTATTGCTTATCTTTTTAAAAATAGTCATTTGTCCATTTTTCATTGACACTATCTTGAGAATTCTGATGATCTTCTGGGAAGTTTTGAAAAACTAGGAAGGTCATAGGCATTAAAATTTTCCTTGTGACTGTATATAATATAAAGATACTTGCTCTCTGGAGAACCAAATAGGCTTGAAGTATAGAACTAGAACTGGAGCATAGGAAATTAAAGCTAAACTAATATACTGCAATTCTGATTTGTATGTCTTCAGGTCTGTTGCCCTTAGTAAGGTGTGCTAGGTTAAATAGAATGGAAGGCATTGTTTGTAAAGGTATTCCTGGTTAATCAGTTTTGTTTTTGCATGACCAGAAATTCTCTGATTTGACAGGGTATATTTAAATAAAGAACTATATGCAGTGAGTGTTTAGTGTTTGTCTTTATATTAAATCTATGGAATGTGATTTCTTCACTACAGGTGAGGAAATTAGCCTTTCAAATCCCATTAGCTGTAAAGTGGATTTGGATTTGGCATTTGTATGGATTGTCTAATGTAATTCAAATCTTTAAATTCTCTGTGCTGAAATGATCTTACTAGAGAGAAATTATTTTGGTCTTTGCAATGTATAGGGTGCACCCATTCATTCAATAAGTGTTATCAGGTGGTGTGCTGTGTTCCTTATATTTTCCAAAGAGCTGGAATACAAAGATGAATAAAGCATAATTGCTGTTCTAGAGGAAATAATTGTAATTGATGAGATACATATAAATAGTTATGTGATATGTAAAGTGTTGTATAAGCACTGTAGAGGAAGTGATGACTCTCTTTAAGAGAGTTGGGGAAGGTGCTCAAATTTGTTAAACCCAGTTATAAGCAATTGTTGGTGTTTTTAACCTCCTCTTCCCAATTTGTGGAAAATAGGGCTTCTTAAACTACCAACAAAGAACTCCAAAGCAGGGGAGAGTAAGAATACCCTTTGGGAGTTTGGGATATATACCTTAGAACAGCTTGAAAAATTTTTAAATTCTCTATTTTATCTTAAGAATTCATGTTAATTTTACATTTCACTGCATACTGTTCATGTAAATATAGAAATATTTTAATTACTACCCAAAAAAGAAAAACAAAAAAACATTTCCTGCTTGTCTATTAATTTTGGAAAACTGTGGTGAATGAAGAGAGCTGACACTATATACCAGATTTAGCATCCACCTTCTTTTTCTTAGTGTATCCCCAGTATGTTTCAGTTTATACCTGAGGATATATGTTACCTGTTTGAGAAAAAACATACTAGTCAGTCAGATCATGGAACATTGCAGTTCTTTTTCTGTCTCTTATCTGTAGTGTAGCCTTGGGGAAAACTATTTAATTTGAGTCTGCTGCCCTTATAAATTGGACTGATAATGTGTAATCCATACTTTTGTTGGGAGGAGGCCATATAGTAGCTCCTCATTAAATATTGATTGCCAGCTTCATCCTTTCTCTCATGCATTCCTGTTGCTTTCTTTCTCTTTGGCTTTAACCCTTTTCTTATAACTGCTTGGTATGCCTTGATCAGTTTGCTTACTACTCTGCTGGTTTTTATTTGCCAGTGAACAGAGAGCAATGCTAGAAGATGCTTGGGGGCATAACCAGAGAAGTTCCTGAAATAACAGAGACAAGCTGAGTCCAGAGCAGTCAGTATACAGAGAAATGATCAGATTGAGCTCATCAGAGTAACCACAAGTCTAGGAAGTCTCCTACTTTAATAAAGGGAAATATGGGCCAGACTATAAAAGTTGAAATTAGAATGTAGGACTGAGTGCACCGAATAGAGTTCAATTTCTGAGCAGCAATAAAAACAAGTGGTGTTGACTTATTTTTTTTTCAAAGTGGTCGGAGTATTAAACCAAATGGTCTGAAGATTTTATAGGTTGAAGTAAATGTATGTTCAAGAATAGATTATCTCTGAAATGTTATGGGTTTATTTTGTATATAATACCCATCCTCATGATTCTCTTCATGTATTTAGTGTGTTTCATTAACTACACCTGCTTGATCTCAAACCCCATCTGTTTATCTAACTGTACCGCACATGTCAATTGGAGGTTGGAGAGTGTCTAAGTCACTTCTGCACCTCTCCAAGTTCTTAACTAAGAACAGAAACGAGAAGCCAAATGTGGATCGAATAAAGTATGAGCTTCTTTACTGGTAAAAGTGGATTGGAAAACATAGTGAGGATTTCAGTATTGCACGCCTCCTAGCAAGAAGTGAAAGCCCCCACATAGAAATAAGAAAACAGAGAAATAAAGTTTTCTTTTTAGCGCAGTGAGTTATGACACCTGCCATTGCCACAGTCCCTTCAGATGGAAACTTTGGGCAGGAAACTAGGCAGGCATGTTTTAAACCGTTTAACTGGATCCCCCTGTCCCCACCAATAGGCTTGAGGTGGGCACCTGACTAGTGGGCAGTCATCATTGTAGGAGACAGACCACTGCAAAGTGATATTGATTTGGTTGCTTCAAATCTGGGATCTATATTTAATTAACTATGTTAACTAGAACAAATGAAATTTAATCTGTTGAATGTATTCCTTCCTTTGTAAGGTGGGGAGACAATTAGTTTTGTAACTGTGTACATAAACTAAAAGATAACTAAAATGCCCAGTACCGTTTGGTTCATAGTAAGCATTTTTTAATAATAATAAAATAATAAGTGCTATTTGTGGATTATAGTAACTTACTCTCAACAAACTAGACCTTGAATGTTTAAATCTTTAAAAATTACAACTGCTACACTAAACATTTAGTATGTAATAGTTGCTACATTCCTAAATTGTGCTGTTAAAAATAGAAAACATATATCTCCTCAAACTGATATTGCTTCCTTGGCCTATTCATTTCATAAAAGCAAAAGGCTGCAATTGCTTTACTTTGCAAGTGCCCTTACGTTGCTTACTTGACCATTGAACATTACATGGAATGACAGGTATAGGTTTTGATTTTGTTAGAATGAAATCTCAAAATTATCCTCCATATTATTGGGGAAGGGTGTGTATAGGTCAACTGTGTATTAGTGAACACCTGTTTTTCTTTCCTTTTTTTTCCTTAAATGATTTAAAGCTTTATTCACATTTAAAATACCAACACCTGTTTTTCTTAAGTGTCTTAATTGTCATTTGAAACACAAGTTTAAAACTGCATATATTTAAGGTACACAACATAATATTTTGATATGCATATACAGTTAAATGATTACTACAGTGAAATACAAGCTTTAATTTGTTTGAGCCAATGTGTTGATATTGTGGGGAAAAACATTTTATATTTGGGTTTAGCAAAACATGCAAAAAAGCATTGATCTGACTTAAACTTCATATGGGATGCCTTGCACTTAATTATTGTTTGGGAAATATTTGTTGACTGGCTTCTTGCCGTACGCTCAGATTTACTCAGATGCGTTAATGGAGATCCTAAGGTACTTCGTTAAGATTTGAAATGTAGGTAGGGACTGGCCAGTTAGTTCAGTTGTTTAGAGTGCAGCCTTATGACACCAAAGTCATGGTTCGGATCCCCACATGGGCCAGCTGCAAAAAAAAAAAAAAAAAAAAAAAAAAATAGTACGTATAACAGGATAGTCCCTTTATCTATGGAATGAAGAAAGGTTAAACATATGTTTCATTGTACTCAGTCTATTTGCTTAAAGTTGTAAAAGGGGGCTGCGATTTCTGGTACTAATAACATGTAGGGGTATTATGAAAGGCCTATGATATTTAGATATTTGTGCATATTTACTTAAATGACACAAAATTAAGGTGCTGAGAAGGGGGCTTTGACTAGTGGGAGGAAAGTTATTTGCAGGTTTTTTAAAAAAAAAGTGAAGTTCAGATTTAGTTTACTATGGTTTCTGTGTTGTTTATCTTGGAAATTGTTTCCCATTTGTAAAACTTAGTTTAGATATGGTAATTTTGATATAAAATATTTATATTTTTATCTGAATTCCTTTATTCAGAAGCAAGAGAGGATTCCTGCCCCATTTTTTGCCTTTAGGAAAAAAGGACAGCAAATAACATTTAGCTGTGTGGTTAGCCAACCAACCAACAAACAAAAAAGATATCTGGAGAATTTAGGGGGGAAAAGTCTTTGACTTTTCATTTTGTGCTTGGTTGTCGGTTTACCATTGTAAAATTCCCAAGTGTAAGCCTTGGTAATCTAGAAGGAATTGCTTGAAAAAGAGGAGGAAAAAAAAGTGTATAGCACAGATCCTGCCACTTACTAAGCTTGTTAAGTGGTAACGTGTGTGTGTGTGTGTGTGTGTGTGTGTGTGTGTGTGTGTGTGTGTGTGTGTGTGTGTGTGTGTGTGTGTGTGTGTGGAGTGGTTAAGAGTGGTCTCTCTGGTCAGATTGCTTTACTAGCCATGTGACCTTGGACATGTCATTTAGCCTTTATTGTTTCATCATTTATAAAAACAGATAAATATTGGCTCTGCCTCATATTGTGAAGGTTAAATGGAATGTAAAATGCTTAGTATAAGTACTCCATAAATGTTAGATATTATTATTGAATATTTTTTTCTTTCTTTCTTTCTATTTTTTTTTTTGCTTTATGACACTCAGCTATACTTCTTTTTTTGATAGGCATCATTCCATAATGGAAAAAGCAGAATCTTTGGAATCTGGTGGGTTGGTTTTGAGTTTTGCCTCAGCTGTCTGCTATGCTCGTGTTGTGACCTTTGGCAAATTACTTAACAACCATTCTCTTCCTGTTTTCATATCTATAAAATGAGGATAATAACTACTTTGTAGAGTTTTTGGAAGTATTATAAATACGTAGGTACCTGGTAAGTGGTAATTATTACAGGCATGATGTCTCCAATATAGGTCACTGGTATTTTCTTGGGTTGGCAGTATGAACAAGTCGGCTAGATTTTCCTGACATAGATGGCTAGTTGAATTGAGTACTTGCTTTACAATCAAGTCAACTGTGCTTTTTTGTATAAAAATAAACTTTATAACAGCTTAAATATTTTCTTATTTATAAAATTTTCATACGAAATATAAACTAGTATAGAGTATTTTTTGTGTCCTTTTATTTACTTTTGTAGAACAGAATATTATTGTAGGCTTAGGATGTAGAGGTGCTATTGTGACTCCTCTAGATGCCTTTTGCCCTATGTATCCTTGAAAAGAGAAATCCTGCTCATATGGGGTTGTCTCTAGGACTCAGAGGGTTTATAGAGATGTGATGGTCATCTGTCTGAGGTGGACAAGCTAGAACTTGTCTTGCCTAGACAGCACAAAACTCCTAATCGAAAGTGTCAGGTGACACTTTGTCTGCTGTGAACACAGCTGTCAGTGGGATCAGATAGCTTGGTTTCAGCTTAGGTCTGCAAAGGCATGAGCAGTGTTCTCTCCAGAGAGGATCCTGCTGTTAGAATTTACTGAGTACCAGTTACTAATGTAAAAAAAAACAAAAAACAAACAAAAACCCCCCTGCACGATCAACCACTCTAAAACGAAACTGTAGTAGTCTATCACATTTTCTGTTAATGGAGAATGTTAGCAAAGGGTTCCATGTCCATTCAGATATGCATATTATATGTTTATTGGTCATTTGTCTTTACATGTCCTTTATTTTATTTTCTATTGGACTATTCATCATTTATTTTTAGCAGCTTATTATATATTTAGGATAATACCATTTTGTCACATTTTGTCATGTTTCAAACTTTTACCTTGACATTCTTCTCACATTTTCATTTGATATGTAGAAGTCTTAAATTTTTATGGAGTTAAACTATCAGTCTGTTTCTTTATGATTTCTTCCTTTGCGTTTTGCTTAGTTCTTCCTCATGCTAGTGTTAGAAATAGTTATCTTTTTTCTCCTAGTCATTTTACAAAGAACCAAAATCTTTTTGAAATTTGTTTGGAGTATGGTTCCAGGTAGGATCAATTTTAATTTTTTTCCCCCAGTAGTCAGTTGTCCCATTACCTTTTATTGAATACTCCCTTCTTCCACTAATGTTTTGAATAAATTTGTCTGTCTTAGTCCTTAGTGCTGTTATAACAAGATACCTGAGACTAGGTAATTTATAAGCAATAGATATTTATTTTTCACAATTCTGGAGACTGGGAAGTCCAAGATCAGTGTGCTGGCAGGATTGGTGTCTAGTGAGGGCTTCTGTCTGCTTCCAAGATGGTGTCTTGTTGCTCCATCCCACATGGTGGAAGGGATGGAAGGGGAAGAGAGCACTCTCTTTAACTTTGATCCTTTTATAAGGGTGCTAATCTCATTCGAGGGCTCTGCCAAATCACCTTCAAAAGGCCACATTTCTTAAATACTGTTGCATTGGAGATTAAGTTCAACATGAATTTTGGTGGGGACATCATCATTTAAACCATAGCACTGGTCTTTCACCAGTGCTTTGGAACATGCTGCCTTTGCCTTATACCAAATTCTTGCATATATGGTAGGCTCTGGAATTCTCTATTGCTTCTTTGATTTGCCTGTGATTTCTTATGTCAGTATTATACAGTTTCAGCTAATCTGTCTTTACTCTCTGGTAATATACCTTCCCCCCAAATTTTCTTGATTATTTCTTCTCATATTTTCTTCCAGATGTTGATACTACATGGTGATTGTAAATAGAGCTGCAGTGAACATGGGAGTGCAGGTATCCCTTCAACATGGTGATTTCCATTCCTTTGGGTATATACCCAGTAGTGGGATTCCTGGATCATATAGCTCTACCTGTATTTGTTTGAGAAACCTCCATACTGTTTCCATAATGGCCAATTTACATAATTTACATAATGCCAATTTACAGTCCCACCAACAGTGTGGAAGAGTTCCCCTTTCCCCCGCATCCTTGCCAACATTTGTTATTCTAGGTCTTTTTAATAACGGGCAGTCTAACTGGGGTGAGATGATATCTCAGTATGGTTTTGATTTACATTTCCCTGATGATTAGTGATGCAGAGCATTTTTTCATGTACCGGTTGCCCATTTGTGTATCTTCCTTTGAAAAATGTCTATTCATCTCCTTTGCCCGTTTTTTAATTGTTTTTTTTTTTTTTTTTACTGTATAGTTGTTAGAGTTCCTTATATATTCTGGATATTAATCCCTTGTCAGATGTAAAATTTGGAAATATTTTCTTGCATTCTGTAGGTTGTCTTTCTGCTCTGTTGATTATTTCCTGTGCTGTGCAGAAGCTTTGTAGTTTGATATAATCCCATTTGCTTATATTTTCTTTTGTTGCTTGTGCTTTTGGGGTCTTATTCATAAAGTTTTTGTCCAGTCCTACTTCCTGGAGTGTTTCACCTATGTTTTCTTTTAGTAATTTTATGGTTTTGTATCTTGTATTTAAGTCTTTAATCCATTTTGTGTTGATTTTGGTATGATGAGGGGTACATGTACAGTTTCATTCTTCTGTATATGGATGTCCAATTTTCCCAGCACCATTTACTAAGAGGCAGTCTTTTCTCCAATGTGTGTTCTTGTTGCCTTTGTCAAAGATCAGTTGGCTATAAGTATGTGGGTGGATTCCTGGGTTTTCTGTTGTGTTCCATTGATCCAAGTGTCTGTTTTTTTGGCAGAACCATGCTGTTTTGGTTACAATAGCTGTGTAATATAATTTGAGGTCAGGAAGTGTTATGCCCCTGGCTTTATTTTTTTTGCTCAGGATTGCTTTGGCTATTTGGGGTCTTTTGTTGTGTCATAATGTTGGGAATGCTTTTTTTATTTCTGTGAAGAATGTCATTGGTATTTTGATGGGGATTTTATTGAATTTATAGATTGCTTTGGGTAGTATGGATATTTTCACAATGTTAATTCTTCCATTCCAAGAACATGGTGTGTCTTTCCACTTTTTTTTGTGCCCTCTTTAGTTTCTTCCAATGGTGTTTTGTAGTTCTCATTGTAGAAATCTTTCACCTCCTTGGTTAAGTTGATTCCTAGGTATTCTATTTTTTTGTGACCGTTGTAAATGGTCTTGCTTTCTTGATTTCTTTTTCTGCTAGTTCGTTGTTGGAGGATAAAAACACTACTGATTTTTGAGTGTTGCTTTTGTATCCTGCAACATTACTGAAATTGTTAATCAGCTCTAAGAGTTTTTTTGTAGAATCTGTAGGTTTTTCTATGTGTAAGATCATGTCACCTGCAAACAGGAAAAGTTTGACTTTGTCCTTTCCAGTCTGGTTGCTCTTTATTTCTTTCTCTTGCTTTATTGCTCTGGCTAGTACTTCTATATTCTACGTTAAATAGAAGTGGTGAGAGTGGGCATCCTTATCTTGTTCCTGTTCTTAAGGGAAAAACTTTCAGCTTTTCCTCATTCAGGATGTCATATATGGCTTTTATTGTGTTGATAATTTCCTTCTATACCTAATTTGCTGGGAGTCTTTATCATGAATCTGTGTTGAATTTTGTGAATGCTTTTTCTTCACCTATTGAGATAATCATTTGGTTTTTTCCTTGATTTTGTTGATGTGGTATGTCACATTTATTGACTTGTGTAGTTGAGCCATCCTTGCATCCCCAGGATGAAGCCCATTTGATGATGGTGTATAATTTTATGTATATGTTGCTGTATTCTGATTGCTGATATTTTGTTGAGATTTTTGCATCCATATTCATCAAGGATATTGGCTTGTAATTTTCTTTTTTTGTTGTGTCTTTGTCTGGTTTTGTTATCAGGGTGATGCTGGCCTCATAGAATGAGTTTGGGAGAATGGCTTCTGTTTCAAGTTTTTGGAGTAGCTTATAGGGAATTGTTATTTATTCCTCTAAAAGTTTGATAGAATTCAGCTGTAAACCCATCTGGTCCTGGGGTTTTCTTTGTTGAAGGACTGCTGATTACTGGTTCAATCTCATTGCTTGTTATTGCTCTGTTCAGGTTTTCTGTGTCATCTTGGTTCAATCTAGGTAGTTTGTATGTGGTTCAATCTAGGTAGTTTGTATGTGTCCAGAAATTTATCCTTTTCCTCCAGGTTTTCATATTTGTTGGCATACAGTTGTTTATAATCTCTACCACATTTCTGTGGTATCAGTTGTAATGTCTCCCTTTTCATTTCTGATTTTTGTTATTTGGGTCTTCTCTCTTCCTTGTTTTTTTGTTATCCTAACTAATGGATTGTCTATTTTGTTTATATTCTTGAAAAAACAACTTTTTGTTTCGTTGATCTTTTGTATATTTTTTTAGATCTCTATTTCATTTTCTCCTCTGATCTTAATTATTTCTTTCTGTCTACTACTTGTAAGATTGGATTATTGTTGTTTTTCTAGTTCTTTGAGGTGTAGCATCAGGTTGTTTATTCGAAGCTTTTCTGTTCTTTTGATGTAAGTGTTTATTGCAATAAACTTTTCTGTTAGTGCTGCTTTTGCAGTATCCCACAGGTTTTGGTATGATGTATCTTTATTTTCATTAGTCTCAAGAAGTTTTTTGATTTCCTGTTTAATTTCTTCTTGGACTCATAGGTCATTCAGGAACCTATTGTTTAGTTTCCATGCACTTGTATGGTTTCCAGAGATTCACTTGTTATTGATTTCTAGTTTTAATCCATTGTGGTCTGAAAAGATCCTTGGAATGAGTTCAGTTTTTAAAATTTGCTGAGACTTGATTTGTGACCTAACGTGGTCTGTCCTGGAGAATATTCCATGTGCTGATGAGAAGAATGTGTATTCTATAGTTGTTGGATGTAATGTTCTATACATATCTGCTAGGTCCAACTGATCTAAGGTGTAGTTTAAATCCTATGTTTCTTTGTTAATTTGTTGCCTGAAAGATCTGTCCAGTGCTGAGAGAGGGGTGTTCAGTTCTCCCACTATTACCATATTGGGGTCTATCTCTTTTTTTGCATCTAAAAGTGTTTGCTTTATATATCCAGGTGCTTCAGTGTTGGGTGCATGCATATTTATGATTATTATGTCTTCTAACTAGATAGATCCCTTTATCATTATATAATAGCCTTCTTTGTCTCTTTTTATGGTTTTTGGTGTAAAGTCTATTTTATCTGATATAAGAATAGCTACTTCTGCTTGTTTTTGGTGTCTGTTTCATGGTATATGTTTTTCTATCCCTTCACTTTTAGTCTGCGTGTATCTTTAGAGGTGAGGTGAATCTCTTGAAGATAGCGTATAGTTGGGTCTAGCTTTTTAATCCAGTCAGTCACATGGTGTCTTTTGAATGGGAGGTTTAATCCATTTACATTTAGGTTTTTTGTTGACAGGTATTGCTTTACAATCCTGACGTTTTATTGCTTTTTGTTTTGGTTTATTTAAATATCCTTTGTTCCTTTATTCCCCTTTTATTTTTCATCTTCAATGTTAGTTGGATTTTTGAGGTGGCATGATTTAGCATCTTCCTCTTTCTCGTTTTCATTTTTGTTTCAATGTTAGGTTTTGCTCGCTCTTGTGTATCTGTGGTAGTGATTATCATTTTTCACTTTCCAGATACAGGACTGCTTTGAGAATTTCTTGTAATGCTGGTTGTGTGGTGGTGAACTCCCACAATTTTTGTTTGTGTAGAAAATACACTATTTCTCCCTCATATCTGAAGGATAACCTTGGTGGGTATAGTATTCTTGGTTGGCAATTTTTTTTTCCTTTAGTATTTTGAATATATCATCCCATTTTCTTCTGGCCTATAAGTTGAGAAGTCTGCTGTTAGTCTGATGGGGGCTCCCTTATAGGTGACTTGCCGCTTTTTTCTTTCTTTTAGAATTCTCTCTTTGTTTCTGAGCTTTGCCAATTTGACTATACTGTGTCTTGGAGAGGATCTTTTTGGATTGAATCTGTTTGGGGATCTTTGGGTTTCCTGGATCTTAATGTCTGGGTCTCTTCCTATACCTGGAATGTTTTCTGTTATTATTTCCTTGAACAGGTTTTCCATGCCTTTTCATTCTCCTCCCCTTCTGGAATACCCATGATTTGGATGTTTGTGCACTTGAGGTTGTCTGCTAGCTCTCTTAGATTTTCTTCACTTTTAAAAATTCTTTTTTTTTTTTTTTTTTTGTCTGTTTGGATTATTTCAAAGAGACCATCTTTGACATCTGAAATTCTTTTTTCTGCTTGCTCTAGCCTGCTGCTCAAGCTCTCTGTTGTGTTTTTTATTTCATTGAGTGAATCCTTCAGTTCTAGGAGTTCTGCGACATTCTTTTTTAAGGTATTAATCTCCTTGTCAATTTCCTCCTTGTAGCCTGGATATTTTTACTTGTTTCATTGTGTTCTTTAATTGAGTCTTCTCTTATCTCTTTGTGTTGTCTTAAGATCATTGCTTGGAATTCCTTTTCAGACATTTCAATGTTTTCCTGCCCTGTGGTGTCTGATACTTCAGAATTACTGAATTTCTTTGGTGGTGTCATATTTTCTTGTGTATTTGTAGTTCTAGTATTTTTTCTTTGATGTTTGGTCATCTGGTAGAGTACTTGTTTCTTGTATTACTTTGGAGTGGGCTATAAGGAGAAAGACTTCCTCTACTTGTAGGCTCTGCTGGTGACTCTTGTATCATTCCATTCGAGTGTGTGATTGGCTGCTTGTAGGGTGGTCCTGGCTGCTACTGTGGTGGTGAGCCATCCTTGCAGTGGTAGCAGGTGTGGCAGTGGCTGTGGTAGACCACCTTGGATCCTGATCAGGCAGTGGGTCAGGCAGGTCTGGGTCTGTGGTGGCGGTGCGCAGGACAGTGCTCTCCTTGGCTCCTGGTTGGGCAGTGAGCTTCAGTTTGGGCCTGGGGTGGCCATGTGCCAGACAGCGCTCACCTTGGTTCCTGGTTAGTTGGTGGATGGGCCTTTCTGGGGCTCGGGTGTGGGCCTGGGGCCAATAGTTAGGCTTTAATGGCCTCTCTTGTCAATATCTCAAATGGCTTGAACTCTTGTAAGTAGGTTTAGTTCCAAACTGATGTACTGCCCCTTCTTACCCATAATGGTCAGTGGAAAATGTTTTTAGATCCCTCTTGCTGAAAGAATCCCCCAAGGCTCCACTCAATATACTTTGGAAAACCACAGAATTTGTTTCCTTCTTAATTTTACTCATTCACAAATAACCCCTTTCATTGCTACACTACTTGATTACCTATTTCCTAAACATAGCACTTATACCTGATCTCTCGCTTTTAAAAAATCTGTTGTGGTCTGTGTTATATTATGTAGGTATTCTTGGAGTTCTGGGCATGTGGCTTGCACCTTTCCTGGAGAGCAGAGAACTCCATTTTATATGAATATGCTTTGGGAGTCTACTATGGTCCCTGTCACAGAGGGTATACCTAATAATTATTGGTTGAATAAGTGTTGTATAAATTAAATTGGATAAGAAGATTCTATAGCATAAGTCCTCCAGGATGGGTATATTTAAAGTGGTTGGGTATGTATATCACAGTCAGCTGGGAATGTTTTTCTAAATACAAATGCTTATTATGCCTTAGAACCACTGTTCTAAGATGTTGAGTATAGTTGGAGAATACAAAATGATTGAATAGTTCTCTGTGATTGTTGCTTTTCTTGATTTTTAGATGTTCATGCTTTAATGATCAAAATGTTTAAATCCATAGTGTATATGGTTTAGATACGATTTATAACATTCAGGGAAAGGCTGCTCAAGAGGTAATAAACACATTATTACCTGGCTTATTGTGGAGTTATTTACTGTACTAAACCAGTCCCACAACGATTTGCAGATTGTGTTATTACTTTTAGTTTTTAGGGTGGGAGAGACATAGAGTAAATAATCTCTAGATTAAGGGACTTGACTTAAAGAGAGCAAATTTTAAATAGGTGAATTTGTAAACTCACTGAAATCTGGGATAGTGTTTTGATTTATTTGATTTATTAAGATGATTGTTGAGTTTACATGTAAACAAGTCTTTCCAAAATGAAAATATTTGTAGTAATAAAAAAGGAAATGAGACTTTCTGATCAGCAATAGGGTACATGATGTAAAAATAATGTTCTAAGTTCATATTACCAAGGAAAGTTAAAAAAAGAAATTTAATGTCTTCAATATAAACACTTAAAATTAAGGGACGTATAAGACCTGAATTTTAAGTTATTTTACCTAGTTGACCAGTAGAATCTTGAGTCATACATCTTAGTGGAAGAAATTTTACTCATACATTGTTCTTCATTCTAAAGCATTCTCTTTTAAAAGATTGGTAATTCTGTTCATTAGTTCCTTAATAGTGTATTCCTTCATGATTGTGGTAGCCAATTTAATATCTCTAATTGTCTTTTACAAATCTTAACTCATAGGTATATTCTAGTTTACCTTGACAATCCATGTTAATGGTTCACATCTCACCTCTCTCATAGAGTGGTTTGGGCATGTTGCTTCAGGGAAATTGAACAGTGAAGCTGGTTTAGGGAAAATTGAAAAACTCGTGAGGAAGTAATAGCTATTCTTATAATTGTTTATTTATTTATTTTTAGCCATATCTCTTAGTTGTTTTTTTTTTTTTTAATTTTTATTGAATCAATTGAACATACATATTTTTTGGGTATAATATGTTGATCAAATTAATGTTACTAGCATATGCATTGTTACAAATTGTACTTATTCTTTATGCCCCTTGTCCAATCTCTCCTTATCCCCCTCCCCCCTTTAATTACCCTAGATTTCTTCTCTCCTTCTGAAAGAGTAATGGTTACTCTGTTGATTTGTTGCCTAGGTGATCTGTCCAATGCTGCGTGGTGTATCCAGGTCCGCCAATATTATTGTAGAGCAGATGCTTCTTCTGTCACTCTGGAGTAAGCTTTGTGGAGAGATACATCCTCTTCTTTACTTTGGTCTCTGCTGGTGACTCTTCTTGGGTCAGTGCACTACAATGGCTGGTGGACCACCTGTGTGGTGGTTGTGGCGTCTAGCCGCTTTCGTGGCAGCTGTGGTTATTGTGGTGGCTGTGGTGGGCCACCCACATGGAGGTGATGTTTTTGGCATGCTCCTTACCTAGTTGGTGGTGGTGCTGGTGGTGTGCCTGGTTGGCGGGGGGGTCTGGTCCCTGGCTCCATGCCTCATGTTTCATAACTTTCCTCATAAGAGCATCCTGCTGAATCATTTTATTGAAAATATTACGTAGTAATCTCAAATATAAACTATATATATTTTTTGTTTTGGTTATAAATAAAAGAAAATGCCTTTTCTTGAAATCTAGTTAATTTGAAAGGTTTTCATGAATTCTAACTCCTCTTTTTTTTGGCACCTGACCAGTATGGGGATCTGAACTCTGAACTTTGGTGTTAATAGAACCACAATCTAACCAACTGAACTAACTAGCCAGTCCCAGATTCGAACTCTTTTATGTGTATCTGTGTTTTTCTTTTCTCACTAATTCTGTAGAACTAAGCATATATGAAAGCTTACTCACATTACAAACATATATGCACACAAATACATACTATATGGCCAAGAAGCCTTTGGGTGCTGTGTATTTCAGTTTCTTCTCCTGATGGGAAAGAGGTATTAAGTCAGGCATATCTCAGAAATACTCAATGTTCTAGTAAACCCAGAAGGCTCGGTACTTCAAAGACAGAAGTCAGTTCTTTGCTTGTAAGTTTTAATGGGAAAAGAAAAATAGATAATTAAAAAAATCATTTGGCTTCTCTTCCTTAGCTGTGTTGATGCTATATCTTCTTGAGGCTCCCCTGACTGCTGATTTTATTTAGATCAAAAAATTGAAGAGGATAACAGGGAAATCTCTTAGTAGTCTTTTCCTTAGCTTCAGAAACCCATGTCTGGTTGCCATGTTCATGAATTTTTGGTTCCTCTTTGAGTCTCTCTGTGGTAGACCTAACAAATTGGGTGATATTTTCTCTGTTAATGTTATGTAGGATATGCACAGTAAACATTAATTCACTCCCTTTCCTTCTTATTTTTGCTTAGTGTTGTACTTTGGTATACTTTTACAGAGTGCATTAAGTGATGGCAGAAGAGATAGTTAACTGAAATAAAAATGCAACAGTTTGTAATGTGTGTAATGATTACCAGTCCTTGGGAAGGTAATGTGCTAGTTAATATATTTCTCAACTGAAGATTTCTAGATACTGCTTCTGGCTCCGCAGCTTTTTAAGGAAATAAATTTCTGTGTGCCTCAACCTCATCTATATGAGGATACTTCCAAAAGTTGGTGGAAAAGTAGAATTAAAAACTCCAAATCTTTCCATGAATATTTTGAAATACCTTTGCATTATTACAGATATATTCTGGAAATAAATAATTGATGTGTAGAATTTTTAGAGTTCAGTGACCTTGGAGATAAACTAGCCCCAACCTCTTAATTTTCAGATAAAGAAACCAGTGTGTTCATAGAGGTGAGATGCCTTCCCCTGGAAACATTTGGCCAGAGCGAACTAAAAAAAATTTTGGCTGTTTTATGTGCATTGTGCAGCTCAGCACAACACTATACCACACTGCCTTTCATAAGTATTAGATAGTGAACCAAAGATCACAAGACTTTTTTTTAACACCAGCAGAAAAAAGGGGCTACAATTATGTGGGCTCTTTAGTGTGTTATGTCATGTGATGGATTTTTTTCCCCTTAACTATATGTCTCTACCTGTTTGGCACAAAGCTGATTTTTAGTCTTAGGCCAAGTTTATGGAACTCTGAATTATATAGCTGATAATCCTTAGTTTCCCAGGCAACAAGTAACATAAAGTATATAATTTTATTAACCTTGACTCTTGAATAGATTGCATATGTAATTATGTCAGAAAAACCAAGAGAAAAATCTAGACTCAAAGTCAGCCCTCATTAAAAATTTTGAATGTATTTGTTTTCAAAATATTTCCCATTTATATTACTACCTATGAGATATTGCTTAGTAGGCTTCTCTAAACTACAACATAATACATGGGTCAAAATTTTACACAACTGGGTATACCTAAAGTTGAATATTAGTATAAGAAGGGTAGCCTGTGGAAGTACATTTTAAGTGGAACATAAATAATAATTATATAAACCATTGGATTTTTTAGGTCATAATTAAAGACCTGTATCAATATCTCCTTGAGAGATTAATTTGTTAGTTGCCATGTTAGCCTTTTCTGATTTTTGTTTAACCTGAACATAGTATAACAATTTAATAAATTAAAAAATAGTAGGTCACTGAATTAGCTATTGCTGTGATAATGCTGTGTAACAAATACTAAAATTTTGATGGCTTACAACAACAAATTTTTTTTTTTTTTTTCCTAACTCATGGTTTTTTGGGTTTGCCAGGGGCACTCTGCTTCAATCTGTAGACTGGATTCAGGTCTTTTTCAGATGTTGGATTTTGTATCTGTTGGTTGCCTGGGGCATGCTGATCTCATGATAGGTGGCAGAAACTCAAGAGACCAAACCAAGTCACACAAGCACACTTAGAGTCTCTGCTTGTTTTGTTTATTGATATTTTATTGACAACAGCAAATTACATGGCTAAGCCCAAAATTATTGGGGCAGGGAAATATACTCCATTTTTTTCTAGTGGGAGGTATTACAAAGTCACATGGCAAGAGGCATAGATGTATAATTTTGTAACAGGGAGGGAGTGGAAAACTGGTAACAATAATTTGATCTACCACAGTTATCTGTACATCTCACTATCCTAACAGTTTTAAAATAAAGCTTTTTCCTGTATTCATTGTATTTTTTATGACACAGGAGTATTACATAGCATTAATCATAATGTGCCTACCATTTTAAATTCCTCTTTGTCCACTGATACCTTCCTATTTTGGTTACAAAACATTCTCCTATTGCCTTTTAAACCATCCTTTGACTGTGAGCACTATTTGTATTTTCATTTTTTCCCCCATGTAGTTATTTCAAGCAAGTCTTTCTTCTACCTTTTTTCTCCCATTCTTTCATCTCACTTACTATGTATGTTGTTTATTTGGGAAATTATTGTCAACTTTTCAGATTCTCTCTTCTTCCTTCACCCAGATTTCTATTCTTGCATGTACTATGTGAAACCATACTGCCATCTGCAACCTATTTAAATATATCTTGTATGTCATTTTGCTAGAATACGTATATATTAGGACTTAGGCTTCATGTGACAGAAACCCAATTTAAACTAGCTTAATGCAAAAATAATGTATCGGGAGGGGTATTTTATGGATATATTTTATGGGTTTATTGAGTTTGAGGATGGGAACAGGTGGAGCTAGGCCTCAGGAATGACTCAAAGGGGAGGACTTGGTTGAGACTCTTTCACTTGTCTGTTTCTAGGATTTACTTTTCTCTCTTTGTGTACACTGGCCTTGTTCGTTGTGGAAAAACATGGTCACCAACAATTTCCAGTTTACATCTTAAAAGTTTCTGCTCTAAGAGATACACTTTCATGATGAGCTCTCTTGTCACCAGTCCAGAAATCTTAGGAATTGGGTTAATTGGTCTAGCTTAGATTCAGTGTCTACCTTTGAATCTGTTTGGCTGTGGTGTTGAGGTTTCTGTAAAAGCCATGTGGTTTGAGAACAGGGAAGGCTTATTCCCAGAAAAAAAATATTTAGAGATTATTGCTGGACAAATAAAAATAGATGTTGACTAAAGTAATGTGAATTAATAAAGTTCTTTTGTGTCCTTTTCAGGGCTAGAGATATACTTGCATACATGAATACATAATGGTGTGGTGTTTGTTTGGGAACTAGAATAGTGCATGGACTGACTGTTTAGTAAACAGAGGTCATTTTCTGTTCAAGCCAGAGGACTGGCTCATTTCTTCAAAGCACAGAAGAAGTTTGGTTAGCAAATGTTGTTCTACATTATTTATGCCCATTTTCTTACTGTAAATTAAGACAATTTCCTCTTCTACCTTTGTAATGAGGCTACTGTAGTCATTCTAATTCTCATGCCTAATAGTCCTCCCAACCTATCCAATTTTGACTCAAACTTATATTTTTAAGTATCTATTTCAGTTCAAGAGACACTTAAAAATGAATAGGTACAAACAGATAATCTAAAAGCAAGAAGCAGGCTGACTGCATTTGGCACAGAGGGATATTAGATCATATGCACCATGATTTTATACTTTTGAATGTGTTCAGTTATTTGGGGAAGAAAGTAGCTTCCAGTTAGAATTTGCTAAATGTTGTCATACTGTTTGTAGTATATGTGAAAATTGTAGTTTTAGGCATCCAAGTGAGTTGTTAATTTAGATACCATCATTGCTCTTTAACAAAAATGATGTGGCATTAAGGTAAGAATTAAAAGCTATTTCACTTGGTAAAATTGACAGAATTGCTATAGATGTGGGGGATAAGTATGTCTTTAAGGGATTCAGTTCAATCAGCATATTTATTGAGCTTCTTTTGGTTCAGAGCAGTGGAGAAGGGGATGGATAGAACACCTCCCTCCCACCGATTTTTTGTAGTACTAAGTTTTCTGTCTTTTATTCCCACGTCTTTAAAATACCCTGGAAATGAAAATGTTTATGCCTAGACTACAGTTCTTGATATTGTTCTTTTTTTTTTTTTTTCCTTTTTGCATCTGAAGAGGTATAAAAATCCTTGGTCAGATTTTATATTCTGATTTTTGGATTGTAACAGGGCAGCCTTTTAACTAAATGCTCTTTAAAGAAGTTTTGCTTTTGTACACTGCTCTGTTGTACATGCTAGGTTGAAATGGATATATTAGTTTTGAGTACACAAAGCAGTGAGCTCCATATTATTTAAAAGACCTCTGAGAATTTTCCAACTGTTGTTTCTTTTGATCTGACGTAAATGCAGATTGCCACACATGAGGAGAGAGTTAACATTTTGCAATAGCACGCTGCTGCATAATAAACTTAGTAAATTGTATTTTGAATTTTTTGTATTTTTGTTCTTAGAATTGTATTTTTCTTTTTTCTCCTTCTCAAATTCCAGTTACGTGTATGCAACACCTTTAGGTATTGTCTCACAGATCTAGGTTGCCCTGTTCTGTTTATTTTGATTCTTTTCTCTCTTTGCATTTCAGTTTGGTAAGTTTCTATTGACCCATCTTCAAGTTGCTTGATTCTTTCCTTAGCAGCGTTTTGTTTGCTCGTGAGCTCATTGAAGGCATTCATTTTTGAAACCATGTTTTTTATTTCTTTTATTTCCATTTGGTTCTTTCCTAGGGTTCCTATCATTCTGCTTACATTATCCATATGCTCTTGCATATTGTCTACTCTTTCTATTAGAGCCTTTAACATATTACTGTTGTTATTTTAACTATTTACATTCCCCGTCTGATAATTTCAACAAATGTGCCATAGCAGTCTGGTTCTGGTGATTGCTTTGTCTTTTCAGACTCTGTTTTTTCTTGCCTTTTAACATGCCTTTTGTTCAAAGCTGGACATGTTGTACTGGGTAATAGGAACCAAGGAAAATCATCCTTCAGTGTGAGAAATTATGCTAAACTGATGAGTTGGACTCTTAATGTTTGCTTTAATTATAGGTGCCAGAGGCTTCAAATTCATCTAATGTCCTTGTTTTGGTTATCATTTGACTTTGGTTTTTCCCTAAGTTCTCCTCCCTGGAAGTTTTTTTTTTTTTTTTTTTTTTTTAATAGCTATAATCAGTTATCTTGGAGCTTGTTGGTATGATAGTAAGGGGTATGTGTGTGGTTTACTTTTGGGGGGAGGGAGGATGGCATTCTATAATCTTTTGACTAAATCTCAGTCTTTCATTGGGTCTATAAACTGTGACCTTTACAAGTGTTTCTCCAGTAGTATAGCTTTTCTCCCCCCAACCTCCTACTTCCTTCTCTGGTTGCAGCATTCTCAATCTGTTTACTTGAAGTTCTGATACCTGTGGACTGTGTTTTTCTTCCTACCTTATATGAAACAGAAAGGGTGGATGGATGGTGTGGAGTGGGAGGAATTCCCTTCCCCTAGCTGGCGTAAGACTGGCAAAATTTTTCTCATGAAGAGTAGGCCTTTCTTATGGAGAAGGCTCTTGTAATATTCCATAATGATTACTTTCCCTCTTCCCCTGCCAGAGTCTTGAGGGGATCTTTTCCTGAAGATAAAGCCAATCAAAGTGTGGGGGCCCTCCTAAGACTTCAGTCCCCATGAACTCACCCTCATCCTATTCCTCACAGAGCCTCCAGCAGTTTGCCAAAATTGTCATTTAAATGTTTCTATGGGTTCGTGACTCTAGTGGCTTCTGTTTCAGGTAAGTAGATTGCAGTTGCTGTGTCTCTCTCGATGTTCCTGTCTCTTCACATTTTGAGATGGCAGATTGTCCTGTGACCTCAGTTCTCTGAAGGACCAAGAAGAGCTGTTGATTTTCAGTTTGTCCAACTTTTTCTTGTTCTAAGGAATGGAGCAATGATTTCCAAGTTCTTTGGCTAAAACCAGAAGTTAGGTTATTATTATTATTTTTTATTGAGTTGTAAGAGTTTCTGTAATAATCTGGATATAAGACCCTTATCAGACATATGATTTGCAAATATTTTCTTATCCTGTGGATTTTCTTTTCACTTTCTTCATGTGTCATTTTCAGCACATTTTAAATTTTGATGTATAGTTCAGTTTATCTATTTTTTTCTTTTGTCATTTGAGATTTTGATGTGACATCTAAAAAACCACCACTTAACCCAAGGACATGAAGATTTATTCCTGTGTTTTTTTCTAAGAGATATATAGTTTTAGCTCTTACATTTAGGTCTATGATCCATTTTGAATTAAATTTTGTGTGATGTGAGGTAGGGGTCCAATTTCATTTTTTGCATGTGGATAGCCGATTGTCCTAGCACCGTTTGTTGAAAAGACTATTCTTTCCCCACTTAAATCTTACTACTGACCTTCTTGCCTGTTGAAATATTTTAAAATATTAACTTTGCGATCCTTAGATTTTTGTGTGCAAATCTGATAAGTATGTTATCTTTGTATTCAGGGTCAATGTTCAGCTGAATAAGGTAGCATTAGGCACACATCTAAAAGTATCCCTATGGCCTTCTGAGGCAGTTTTAATCCTTGTAATGAGAGCTGTCATAATTCTGAATAGAATGACAAGATCTGGGCTCTGTTCTGAAGAGGTCACAAAATTACGTGTGGTAAACTAATAGTTTTCTTGTTAGCTTGACAGAATATCTGACCATTCCCTTGTGTTAAACAAAACTTCTTTTAAAATGGACATTTTATTTGAACTGTGCAACCATTAGTATCAATTAACATGTTAATTCAGAGTTAAATATCAGTAATCTATATATCTCTTATCTGGGGAGAACGCTTTGGGGGAAAAGACAGATAAGTTTGATGGAGGAGAGGGTATAGAGAAGGTTCAATGCATAGTGATATTCTATTGAAGCAGGTACCAACCCTGGATTTCAAGGAACAGATGACGAGTCTTTAGGAGACACCATAACATAGCGGTTCAGATCATGTATTTGAAGCCAGACTACCTGATTTGAATCCTGCCTTCACATTTGCTATTTGTGAGAACTTTGACCTGGTTGGTACTTTTAACAATTTGCTCAACATATTTATTGAATATCTTCTATGTACCAGGTAGGCATGGGGTATTCTATGATAAACAAAACAGAGTTTTGGGATTGGAAAGGGGGCTTATTTGGGTAGCCTAGGAATCAGGAGTGCACTAAGGCTTCTCTGCCTTCCTTTCCAGATCTCATCTCATATTACTTTCACCCACACTTGCTGTGATCAAGCTACCATGGCCTCCTTTCAGTTCCTCAGTGAGTCCTTTCTCACATATGGGCTTTTGTATTTGCTATTTCTTCTTCTTGAAGTTCTTTCTCCCTAGTATTTTTGTCTGTTTCTTTCTTTTTTTTGGTGGCTGGCTGGTAGGGGGATCTGAACCCTTGACTCATTCTTGTTAAGCCCAAATATCAACTAGGCCCATATTGCCTTCTACCTTTTTATCACCTTTTGTAGTACTGCAGTATGTGATCCTGATTTATTTTCTTGTGTATTGTCTGTCTCTTCCATTAGAATGTTAGCTCTAGGAAGACAGGGACTGCAGTGGTCTTACTCATCATTATGTCTTCAGTTCCTAATATAGTTTCTGGTGCATAGTATGAACTAATTAAATATGTGTTGAATGCATGAACAAAAACTGATACCTGAAGGTGTCAGCCATTTGCAGGTAGGAGGCAAGAGCTAAAACCCTGAAGCGGGGACGACTTGCTCTGATTTAGAAGCTACAGTGAAAAAGTGGCACTGTCAAAAGTGTATTGGGCCTCGTAAAGTCCTGGCAAGGCATTTTTATTTTGTCTTGTAATGAAAAGGTTTTTTTTTTTTTTTAAATTTTATTTTGTTGATATACATTGTGGCTGATTATTGCTCCCCATCACCAAAACCTCCCTCCCTTCTCCCTCCCCCCCTCCCCCCCAACAATGTCCTTTCTGTTTGCTTGTCGTATCAACTTCAAGTAATTGTGGTTGTTATATCTTCTCCCCTCCCCCCGGTTTTTGTGTGTGTGTGTGTGTGTGTGTGTGTGTGTGTGTGAGAATTTATATATTAATTTTTAGCTCCCACCAATAGTAATGAAAAGGTTTTAATCTGTAGTTTTAATATGATCTAATTGATTTTTCAAAAAATTTCTTTGGCTGCTCTGTAAAGAGTAAATTGAGGAGAAGACTGGATATAGGTGATGGGTTAGGGGGCTTTTATAGTAGATAAGAGCATTGCTTGGACTAGAGTGGTAGTTGTAGACATGAAGAAAACTGGATTGATGTGGGGTTTATTTTGGAGATGGGGCTGACATGACTTGCTGATGTGGAGAGTGAAGAAGTGGAGGTAAATCAAGGATGACAGCCAGGTTCCTTGTTTGAGTAACTTAGTAGAAGGTGGTGTTATTTATTGAAATGGGGAATCTGGGCGAAAAACAAGTTTGGAGGAGACATCAGGAATTCCATTTTGGTCACATTTCATTTAAGGTGCTGGTAAAACTTCCATGTGGAAATACCAAGAAGAGAGTTGGATTCCACATCGGGAATTTAGAGGAGACATTTAGATTGGGATAGAAATATTGGAGACTGTTAGCATATAGATTTTATTTCAATCCATGACAATGAGAAATATTACTTAGAGAGAGAGTGTGGCAAGGGAAAAGGGCTCAAGACTTGAACTCAGGGAATTTCCAGCATTTAGAGGTCAGGTGGAGGAGCAGCAATTGAGAAGGACTTGGAGAAGGATTTACCACGGAAAGATACCTGGAATGAGTGGTGTCTTGGCAATCAAGGATTCATGGGGAAGCCTAGAAGAGTAAAGGCATAGCCTGTAACATGTACTGCATTTTCAGAAACTTATATGCAAAGTGAGAAAAACCTATAGAGCACAGGTTAAATGTGCTTGAAGGCTTTTAAAAAGAAAGGATATTAACATGCATAACAAATAAATGATGGCTAGCTAATTACACTAGTCTAAGAGTGCAATTCTTCTTTATTTTTATATTCTTGGAAATTTTGATGTTTGATAAAGTTGGAAAGTAATTTTTTAAAGTGTGACTTGAAGCTGGAAGTTAATCTTGTCTTTTTTTTAAACCAAGAGTAATGGTGTTAGTGTCACCTAATGGCAAAATGGAATACTGCAGCCGTATTTATATGTGGCAATGAAAAACATAACCTAATTAGAAAGAAAAACAGAACATTACTTGGAGATTTTAGGCATGGATCAGTAGACTTGTCATGATTTACAAGATCATGTGGTTTTTTTTAGCCCCAGCTTGCTTATCGTGCTGCTCTGTCATGTTACCCATTTGGTCACTGAGCAGATTGTTTAAATATTTCCCTCTCAGAGAGTTCTTTTCTTTACTACCTTTCTTAAAGTTGTCCCTGTACTCTCCACAGCTACCCTTTGTTGCATTAACCTGCCTTATTTTCTTGATAGCCTTTAAAGTGAATCGGACTTACCTTAATTTGTGGACTTGCTTGTTTCCTCACTAGTATGTAAGCTTCAGGAGGGTAGGATACCTGTCTGCCTTATTCAGTCATGTAACCCAGGGCTGAGTTTAGTGTCTGTTTTGTAGTATTTATCTTCAGTTAAGATTAGTTGTGTAAATATATGAACTTTTGGAGATGATGGAGAACATTGAGTTTTTATGGTGTAAAGTAGAGATCTATCCAGAAAACAGAATTACATTGTATTTGATTACTGAAACATTGTTTGCTACATGAGTGCAATGTGAAAGCGTTATTTTTCTTTTCTTCTTTTTTTTTGATGCTAAGTGGTAATGTGTCTGGAAAAGAGAAGATATATGTCCTAGAGTGTTGAATTCTATGTTAGTCAACTTCAGTGACCCAGAAAAAATATTCTAAGGTACAATACTTGGTCTTGAGGAAGTAAGTTTTTTGAAGACATTTAGAGTTAATTAATAATTTCAGTGAATGTAGTTTTGTTTGTGTGTGTGTGAATTTGTATGTATTTCTAGTATCATGCTTAATTATTTCCTTTGTGTATTAAAAAGGAAAACAGTATTTCTAGGAGAAATGAGAGAGATAGAAAAAGAGATTCTGTGTGTGACAAATAAACAGCAGTAAATCTGTTTAGTTGAGATATGAACTGGTTTGTGTTGTTTTTCAGAGAACAATATGGTTCTTTTAGTCTGGAAACTCAGGTTGAAGAGAGTACATTTCCATTATGTGGTCTAGTCCAAGAAGGTAGCCTCCCTAATTTTGAGATAATTATCCAGCCAACCAAATTCTTTTTCACATTAGCCATTTTTAAAGCTTCATTTGTTCATGTTATTAATTAGTTCATGTTCTTAATCAGTAATTTTTATTTTTTCTTAAATCCCTGTAGTTTTGCCAGGTGGATGTGGGAAGAGAAGTTTGCAGAACTGAAATGGAGGTCAGAGCTTCATTACAGAAGGTTACTGGGTCATCTGATTCTGTGGCTACACTGAACAGTGAAGAATTTGTTTTGGTTCCTCAGCATGCAGATGATATTTCTACAAAAGATGATGAAAAACCTCAACTGAAGGTATTTTTTTCTTTTCTACATATGGTACTATTTCAATTATTGTATTTTTTTTTTTTTTTTTATGATTTGAAACTAACTTATCTTGGGAGAGGCATAAAATTCAAAGGTTTTTCTTAAGTACTAACCTTGAGAATAAAATCAGTGTTTGATTTATCCAGAAGCTACTTATTTGGTTTGTGTTTTTTAATGCTTTTGCTTTTGGTTATTTACCTTGTAGTGTGGAATTTTAGGAGGAAGGAATAGGAGAGTAAAAAGATAAAGGATAATTGTCAAATTAAACTTAATGGTTAAATCTTACATTAATTTATGTGGATGTTTTTGTTTCTCTTACTGCTGGGTTTTAGAAGTTAATTATGTTCATGGTTATGCTTTGCTTTTACTTTGGAGACTTTTTTTCTTATGATTTTAATGTTTTAAATCAGTTGGTAACATTCTGGATTGTGATTTAACAGTTGACTTGTCTGTATATTTTTAAAACATATGTCATATTTTTAGCAGTTAAGTTTTTATTTGGATGTGGTTCTTTTTCATTTTTGTGTTGCCTATCCTAAGTTGAAGAAAAACAAGCAAGTAAACCCAAGTATATACGCATGAGAATTGTATAACTGTTCTCTAGAAACAGGAGTAGAAAAATTAGTGAAAAGTGCTATATATTATTTATGACTTTTATTTAGTATTCATTATGGCATCAACAGTGCATTAGTATATCAGTCTCATAAAATACATTATAAATATGAGATTATTAAATACCTATTTTATATTATGTTGGGAATATATAATTTTATTCAAATGATTAATGACTTTAATTTTATATACCTGTATTTTTAGCATTATTATGTTTAATACATTTATTTAGGCTTTGTGTTTCACCTGCTTTTAAGAAAAAGATGAATCAAATTAAATTTTAAAGAAATTAGAAATACTCCTTTTGGCAGATAGCAAACAATTTGTAAAGATGTCAGAAATACCTTTATGCTATGATAACAAGAAATATGACCTTTTCAATTATATTCACAGTAGGCCCTATCTGTTTAAACTTTTTGTTTTTCCATTTAAAACTCATACATTTAAGGTTATCTGATTTTTAAGATGTGTTTCTAAAAAGTAAAAAGAAAAAGAAGTATCTGTATATAAAATCATATGTCTACAAAAAATGATTACATTGTATAATGTTGAACATACTAATTATCCTGATTCGAGTATCACATATTGCACATAGGTATTGATATTCAATGCTGTATACTCTACAGATATGTACAATCAATTATGTTTCAATAAATAAAATAAAACAAATTAATTAAAAAAAAATCTTATGTCAAATGTGTGTGGAAATTGCCTGAAATGTTTATGAAGAATCCTTTTGTGAAGCTAATAATCTTCCTCTAATTTAGCTGGTTTTAATAATTCAAGATTTTTATGTATTATATCTATGTGAAATTAGGTGTAAATTAGTATTCAGTAACTATATATTTAAATATTTAGAATATTTTAATTTCCTTTAGAAATAAAATATTTTTATAAAATTAAGCTTCAGAATCATACTAGATTGAAATAGAATTGTCTTGCTCTGTCTATAGATAGTTTCCAATGGTGATGAACAATTGGAAAAAGCCATGGAAGAGATTTTGAGAGATTCTGAGAAAGGGCAAAGCAGTGTTCTCGTTGATTGTCACAGTTCGAGTGAGATTTCAGATAGTACATTTGGAGATGTTTCAGTCATCCAAACAAAGAAGCCATCTCTTCAGTTAATTTTGGATCCATCTAATACAGGTATTGTATCAAACTCTTAGAAACTATAAAATAAATTGGAATGAAAAGTGGTAATGAAAATTTTAAGATGAAAATTAAGAAATTTTGTTAGCTTTGTTTTAAAAGATTAGGGCCACCAGTCTTTCAGTTCTGGTTGAGAGTTCCCACTTTGGTTCTTATATTTCTGCCTGTATCGGGTCTCAGTGTTCTTTGAGAACAGTGACTATGTCTAGGTCCTTATTTTATCCCCAGTACTTGACATATGATAGGTCCTCAATAAATACTTATGGAACAAATGAATAAATTCTTGGGCATCAGAATAGTGTAATGGACAGTCTTTCATATGATGTGCTTTTTTACTCAGTTTGACTACACTTATTTCAAATTATAATTGGTAAAAATTCTAAGTAAAATAGCATACCAAGTTCTTCAGTGTATTAAATAATAAATACATCTGTGAGTGAGAAGGATTTGTACTCTGAATGCCAGCTGTATTAGTCATGGTTCTCCAGAGAGACAGAATTGATAGGATATTTTATAAATATATGAGAGGGGATTTATTAGGGGAGCTAGCTCATGCTGTTGTGAAAAAAAATCCCACGATAGGCCATCTGCAAACTGGATGCCAGTAGCATGGCTCAGTCCAAGTCCAGAGGCTTCAAAACCAGGGAAGTCGATGGTGTCCTTGGTGTAAGTCCTGGAACCCAAAAGCTGAAGAGTTGTGAGCTTTGATGTCCACCGACAGGAGAGCAGAGTGTACCCTAGCTCCAGCAGATAGAGAGAGAGATTCACCTTTTTCTCTTGTTTTTTTGTTCTCTCCAGGCTCCCAGTGGATTAGATGGTTCCTGCCCACACTGAGGGCAGGTCTTTCCCACCTAGTCCACTCAGGCTCTAATACTAATCTCTGCTGGAAGCACCCTCATGGAAATACCTAAAAAGACAGCTTTACTAGGTTTCTCAGCATTCCTTAATCTAATCAAGCTGACCTGTAAAATTAACCTTCACACCAGCTTATAAGTCAATTTGTTTTTGGATGTAAGAAAACCAAAACCAAAACCAACTCCAACATCAGCTGCTTTAAACACTAGAGTTAGTTTGATCTGGGCTCTGGTGTGTTTTTCAATAAACTACTCAGGTATGATCTTCTCCATGTCCTCTTTCTCCTTAGCTGGCTTCCTTCATGGTCACAAAGTGCCTACCAGTAGAAATTGGTAGATAAGGCTAGGTGGATCTGTTCATGCCTTGTGGCAGAGAGAAAGGTTTTCTTCTCTTACCAATTGAACAAAAGTTCTGAGTTTCACTCTCATTGGACCAACTGAACCACTTTCTGGTGGTCAGGGAATGATATGAGCTGATAGCTGTAGGCCTGGGTTAAGTTCAAACCCCTCAATAAGTCACTCTGACAGTGGTTAGGGTTTTCCTGATTGGTTTAGGGTACTCATGATTTATTTTAGGATCTTGGTATAGGGTAAGTATGGGCCAAACTGCTGTATAATAAGGCTATGATGGAATATGTGTAGGGAATGTAATCACAATACCTGCTATGGCAAGGATGATTCAGTATTAGAAAAATCTGTCAGTTTGGTTTACCCCAAAAGCAGTGAGAAGAGAAAAAAATATATCAATAGATACCAAACAAGTATTAGATAAAAATGAAGAACAATTTTGTGTATACACACACATAAAGATCTTGGCAAAGAACAGAAGAAAATTTTCCTGAGAATAGAAGAAGACTTATTTAACCAGATAAATGATGTCTATCAAAATTTTATGTTATATTTTATCCACAATTTTGTATTTATCACCATTAAGATGCATCTAAACAGGAACAATTAGGACATGATAGCTGTCACTATAGCTCTTTGACATTGTTGTGGAGAATGCAGCCAGTGCAAGATGACAGGAAAAAGAAATGAGGTATGATTAGAAAGAAAGAGAAAAAATTGTCACAGTTTATAAAATAAGAAAGTGAATGGACAAACTGTTAGATTTAAAGACTTTCAGGAAGTTTAGCAGCAATAATAGAAAATAAAGACTCCCTTTAATACCAACACAGATATCAAGAAAGAAACAAAAATTTAGGCAAAACTTTAACAAGGAAAATTATAAGATGTTATTGAAGGAAATGAACACCTGAATGAATAGGGAAAGATATTATATTGATTCTGGTAGGGGAGGATGCAACCTTGAAAAGATGTCATTTATTGCCAAGTTAGTCTGTAACTTGAGCAATAATTCCAAAATTTCAATTATTTTTACATACTAATTCTCAAGTATGAGGGTACTTCACAAAGTTTGTGAAAAAATAGAATTAAAAGAGAATATGAATCTTTCCATAAACTTTTTGGCAACTCCTCATATATGTGGACAAATAGAAGTACATGGGTAGCTAAGATAATTTTCAAAAAGAACACCAGATATTAAGATATATGCAAAGTTACTGTGATTAAACCTATGTAGTACTGACTTGTAACAGAAGCCAATCATTAGAACAGGGTACAAGAAACAGACCTATGTATATAAGGGAATTTAGTATATGATAGAATTAGCTTCACAAATTAATAGGGAAATGATGGATATTCAATAAATGGTGTTGGGCAATTGCTTCTTTGAATGGAATAAAACAAAGTCAGGTTCCTGAGTTATACTATACAAAAAAATATTCCTTGTGAATCAAATATTTAAATGTGAAATATAAGCCTGTAAGAAAAAATTACTTGAGAATATTTTTGTGGTTGTTAGTGTAGGAAAGCCAAACCAGAAAAGGAAAAGATAGTTGCATTTTAATGCATAAAAGTTTAAATCTTCTTAATGAGATAGGTGCTATAAGAAATATGGTTGAAGAAGAAATGACAAGCTAGGGGAAGATATTTGCATTGTGTCGATAAAAAATTGGAGGTTATCTCCAAGACCACCCCCTGGTTTGGTGATTTGCAAGAAAGACTCACAGGTCTCTGCACATAGTTGTACTCATTCAAGGGGTTAAGTCATACACACTCACACACTATATATATTTTATTTTATTTTATTTTATATATCTTATTCTTTATTAAAAAATACAAAATTGGAAACAAACATTACGAAGTATTTTTATTAGTGCTTGATTGAGAGTACATGGGAGATTATATTATTCTCCATACTTAATTTTATCTTTGAATTTTCTAAATCCCCATCTTTCCTAAAACTCCCAAAGCATACTGGTATCAACATTCATGTAATTAAGTTATTTTTTAGTTAGTATGTTAATTGAAAGGAATACCTTTTAATGTAACTCTGATGAGATGGAGTTAATTATCCTTTTCAATGGCTTGAGATAATATTATTTCTATTTCTCAGCATATTCTATAGGGACTATTTATTGTATACCTTTTTATAGTCTCAACACCCATTACACTAAATACGTTTTTAAAAATGTATCTTTCACTGAATATCTTGGTGGGTAAGAAGAATTTCCTTTGCTTTACAAGTAAGTTTTTTGTATTTTTTCCTAGTTATGTATTTTTTTTATATTCATTTTCAATGAAAGGATATTCATGCTGTCTTTACATAGTTGCAGTCAACACAGATTTTGCTAACAGAATTATTGTGGTTGGTTTAAAATGACAGATAACTTCAATGGCAAGGAACTGTCTCGAAACTATCTAGACTGAAGTAGTTTAAACTGAACATTTAATATGTAGTGTTTGCTGGTTACAAAACTAGGTAGATGATGACTTTTGTTTAAATATCTTGATAACTTGGTTTTTGTAATTTGGTGATCTTATATCCTGGCTACTTGGGTTCAACTCTAACAGGAAATCTTTCTTGGTTTACTGCTATGTGCTAAAATTCTGTTAGGATACAAAGATGAGTTTTCTCTCTCATGCTCTTTTGTTACTCTTTACATCTTTTTACTGAGGAACAGGTGAAAGGATTAAAGAAGTTTGACTTAGATGGCACTGAATTTATATTTATTTAGGTGGAATTGAATCCCTTACATTGGTGTGTGATTTCACCAGATCTAAAAGTCTGTCCTTGCTAAAAATATTTTTGCTATTCCCCTCCTTAACTCAGGATTTCCACTAGCCATAATTTGATATTTACCAAAGAATTTTGTCTACATGAATTTAGTTGTAGATGGGATAGGATCTAGGTGGTGCCCAGGATGACACGTGTTTGCCATAATAGGACCACTAGTCCTAAAAATTTTCATTTATTTAATGATTACTATTTTGATATATACTGAGTATCCAGTCTTTTGGACACTATTAATAAGTGCTGGGAATAAAAAGAGGGTGAGAACACTTCATTTTCTTGGAGAGCTGATACTCTCTATAATTAAGGATAGAATAAGAACTACACTTTGCTATTAACTCATACTATTTTGGACCTTCATAGAGGTCTTAAGGCATGATATCTGGTTCATACCTGGGTTTGAATCCCAGCTCTACTTCTCTCTGGCTATATGACCTTGGGCAAGTTAT
Organism: Cynocephalus volans; assembly: GCF_027409185.1. NCBI lineage: Eukaryota > Metazoa > Chordata > Mammalia > Dermoptera > Cynocephalidae > Cynocephalus > Cynocephalus volans. Next base: position 130,736,667 of record NC_084467.1, read on the forward strand.
TTAACTCCTCTAAGACTCAGCTTCTTAATGTATAAAGTAACAATAAAAATAGAATTTACATCACAGATATGTTGGAGAATGAGTGACATCATCTATATAAAGTGCTTTATAAAATGCTCTGTACAAAGTAAGTATCGAATAAAATGTTTATTATTATCATCATCATCAGTAGTAGTATTCAAAACCTTGAACCTGAAAATAAAATCACATAAAATCTTAGGCCCAAGTCCAATAATTACTAAACATCTCTTGAAACTGGCATGGGACAGTGTGTAGGTCCTTCTCCACTGAAGCACCTTGGTGGAACCCTTGGATTTCTGTGGAGCGATGTCCTTTGAAAAGCATTTATATTCTCTTATGCTACTGATTAAGTAGCTGAGGCTCAGATGGGTTAAGTATCTTGTTCTGGCTTATAAAGCTATTTTGTGGCAGAAATGGGATTAAAATCAGTCCTTTCTGAAATCCAATAGAATAAACTGATTGCATAAATTAAGAAAAACTTGATGTATTAAAAATAGCTCAGTTTTACCTTTCTTTCAGAAAACATGTTTTTGCAATAAAGCTCTAAAAATTTAGCTTAATATATTCTCTATATCCAATATTTTTAAAAATCCAGTTTACAAATTTATTTAATAGTGCTTTGGTCAGGCTTTTTTAGTCAGCATAACTATTTTGAGATTTATCCATGTTGACTCGTGTATCAAAAGTTTATTCTTTGTTTTCAGTGCTGAGTAGTGTTCCATTGTATGGCTATATCATGTTGAGGTCTACTTGAGTTGTTTCCAGTTTTTGGCTATTACAAATAATGCTGCTATGAACATTTATAAACAGGTCTTTTTATGGATATATGCTTTAATTTCTCTTGGATGAATACCTAGGATTGGAATGGCTGGGTCATATGATAGGTATGCATTTAACTTTTTAAGGAACTGCTACGTTCTTTTCCAAAGTGGCTGTACCGTTTTATACTGCCACTATCAGTTTCTGAGAGTTTCAGTTGTTTCACATCCTTGCCAACATTTGGTATGGTCACAGTTTTTAAGTTTTAGGCATTTTATAGGTGTGCAGTGGTATCTTATGGTTTTAATTTGTTTCCCTAATGACTAACGATGTTGAGCATTTTCTTACATGCTATTTGCCATCAGTATATCTTTTTTGGTTAAGTGTCTATTCAAATATTTTGCCCAGTTTTATGTTGGGTTGTTTTCTTTATTATTGAATTTTGAGAGTTCTTTATATATTCTAGATAAAAGTCTGTTATAAAATATATAATTTACAAGGATTTTCTTACAGTCCGTGGTGTCTTCATTCTCTTAACAATGTCTTTCAACAGAAGTTGTTACTGATTTTGATCAAAATCAATTTATCAATTTTTTTCTAGTGTAGATTGTATTTTTGGTGTCTGTATAGCTAAGAAATCTTTGTTTAAACCAAGTTCACAAAGATTTTCTCCTGTTTTCTTCTAAAAGTTTTATAGGCTTAGGATTTGCATTTGGGGTTATGATCTATTTTGAGTTACTTTTTTTATATGAGTAAGAGGTATTAGTAACTTTTTTCTTTTTAATATGGTTGTTCAATTGTTTTATTGTTCATTTGTTGAAAAGACAGTTCTTTCTTCATTGAGTGTCCTTTGTATCTTTGTTAAGAATCTATTGACCATATTTGTGTGGGGCTATTTCTGGACTATCTGTCTTGTTTCATTGCTTGATATGCCTACCCTTTTGTCAATACCATACTGTCTTGATTACTGTAGCTTCATAATAAGTCTTAAAATCAGGTAGTGTGTGTCCTCTTTGTTTTTTTTCCAAAATGATTTTGGCTATTCTGTTTTTTTGTGTGTGTATTCATAAAAATTGTAAAGTCAGTTTCTTTATATTATAAATTTCTTCTGGGATTATGATTGGAGTTGTTCGAACCTGTAGATAAATTTTGGGAGGAACGACATCTTAATAATATTGAGTTTTTCAATTCTATAAACACAATGTATCTGTTCATGTTTTTAAGTCTTCTTAGATTTCTTTTGTCAATGACTTGTTTTCTGCATATAGATCCTGCACATAGATTTATACCTAGATATATATTTTCGGTGCTTTTGTAAATGGTACTGTTTTTTAAATTTAGATTTGCAATTGCTCATTGCTAGTATACAAAAGCATAGTCGTTTTGTGTATTGATCTTGGATCCTGTGACCTTACTAAACTCACTCACTAGTTCTAGGACCTTGTTTGCAGATTCTTTGCAATTTTCTGCATTAGATAATTATGTTGTCTGCATATAGGAACAATTGTATCTCTTCCTTTCCATCTTCTATGCCTTTTATTTCTTTTTCTTACCTTATTACATTGGCCAGGACTTTCAGCCTGATGTTAGGTGGAAGTGATGAGAGAAGATTTCCTTAACTTGTTTTCAGTAGTAGGGTGAAAGCATTCAGTCTTTCACCATTAAGTATGAAATTGGGTCTAGATTTTTTGTAGATGCCCTATGTCAGGTTAAGGAAGTTTCTTTCTGTTCCTAATTTGCTGAAAGTTTTTATTTGAATGGATGTTGAATTTTGTCAATTTTTTTTTTCTTTTTGTCAACTGATTTGATTGTGGTTCTTTTTCTTCTTTAGATTGGTAATATGATCAGTTACATTGGATGTTGAACCAGCTTTACATTCCCAAGATAATCCCCACTTCTTTGTGATATGTTATTCTTTTCATAGATTGGTGTATCCAATATTTTGTTGAGGTTTTTTACTTTTATATTCATGAGGGATAGTGATCTGTAGTTTTATTTTCTTGTATTATCTTTGTCTGGTTCTGTTATCAGAGTAATGCTGGTCTCATAAAATAAGTTGGGGATTGTTTTCTTTTATTTTCTGGAAGAGACTGTGTAGAATTGGTGTTTTATCTTCCTTAGGTATTTGATAGAATTCAGTAGTGAAACCTTCTGGGCCTGGTGTTCTTTTCGTTGGAAGGTTTTAAATTACTAATTCAATTTATTTAGTAAATATAAAACCATTCAGGTTATCTATTTCTTCTTGAGAGAATTTTGGTGGTTTCATCTTTTAAGGAATTGGTTCATTTCACCCAAGTCTGGGCATCAAGTTGTTTGTAATATTCTCTTATTGTTCTTTTAATGTCTGAAGAGTGTGTTTTAATATCCTCTTTCTTTCTTTCCTGATATGGATAATTTATCTCTTCTCTTTTTTTTCATCAGAATAGAGGTTTATCACTTTAATTCATCTTTTAAAGACCTGGCCTTTTTTTCATTGATGTTTCTCTAATTTTTGGTCTCAAAAGAAAATACTTAATAATTTCTGTCATTCTTCTTTCCATAGGTTTTATTTATTCTTCTTTTTTAATTTCTTAGATTGGACACCTAGAGTATTGATTTGAGATCTTTCTTTTCTGATATGCATATTTAATGTTATAAATTTCAGCACTGCTTTAGCTGCCTTATATATTTTGATATGTTACATTTTTATTTTCATTCAGTTCAAAATATATCCTAATTTCGCTTGAGATTTTCTTTTTGACCTGTTGGGAGTATTTAGAAGTGTGTTATTCTGTTATTAATTTGTAATTTAATTCCATTACAGTTAGAAACCATAATTATGTGATTTCATTTCTTTTAAATGTGTTAAGATTTATTTTATGGTCTAGGATATGGCCTAGCCTGGTGAATATTTTACGTACACTTGAAAAGAATGTGTGTTCTGCTGTTGCTGGGTATTCTGTAAATGTCAATCAGATCAAGTTTATTGTTAGTGTTATTTAACTCTTCTGTATGCTTGTAGATTTTCTGTTTACTTTTTCTATACATTACTGAGAGAGTAGTTTTGAATTCTCCAAGTATAATTATAGATTTGTCTATTTCTTCATTTAATTCTATCAATTTTTACTTCATGTATTTTGAAGTTCTGTTTTAGGTATATACTCATTTTCATGTTTTCTTGTTGTATTAAATCATTTATCATTATGTAATATTTCTTTTTACCTGGTTATTTTCCTTGTTTTCTTATAATTAGTGTTTGCGTGGTATATCTTTTTCTAATTTTTTTCTTTTATTCTGTTTATTTCTTTATATTTGAAGTGTGTTTCTTATCGACAGCTTTTAAAATCCAGTCTGACAATCTTAGTCTTTTAATTGGATTTAGCAAATTACTATCTGTGGGCCAAATCCCACCTCCTACTTTTCAGTAGGCTTGCAGCATAAGAATGGTTATTAGATTTTTAAATAGTTAAAACCTGTCAAAATGAGAATAATATTTTGTGACACATGAAAGTTATATGAAAATTGAGTTTTCAGTGTTCATAAATTTTGAATTTTGTTAGAAATAAATCCATGGAAGGCTTTTTACAAGGTGCTTTCTTGTGTAAAATACCTGAATAATATCCTAGATCTTGTCTCTTGGCCCACAAAACCTAAAATATTTATCATATGGCCCTTTACAGAAAAAACTGATGACCCCTTTTATTAGCCTTTTACTTTTAATGCATTTTAAAAATGTATTTGGGTTTAAATGTACCTATCTTCTTGCTGTTTCTTTTCTCTTTGTCCCTTCTGTTTTTTGTTTCTTTCCCTCCCCTTTTCCTGCCTTCTTTTGGATTCAGTATTTTTTAATGTTTCATTTTATCTTCATTACTGGCATATTAGCTATATGATTTTGTTTTATTATTTTAGTGGGTGCTCTGGGGTTTATAACCTGAGTTTTTAACACATATACATTTTAATAATAATAGTTCATATATATTGTAAGAATCTTCTACTTCTTCCCTTGTAGACTTTATGCTTTTGTTGTCATTTATTTTGCTTATACATATGTTACAATTTCTACAAAATACTGTCTTGTTTTCTTTTTGCTTTAAATAGTCTGCTATATTTTGAAGAAACTAAAAAACAAGGCAAAACTCTCTCCCTCTAATTTATAACTTTTGGTGCTTTTCATTTCCTTTTTCTATTATTTTCCTTTAGCCCAAGGAACTTCCTTTAACATTCTTATTTTCTTCTGTAATTTAGAATTTGCTCTTATAACCATCCAGAGAATATTTCAATTCAGATCTTGTAATTTTCAGCTCCAGAATTTATTTTGTGTCTTTGCCTGGCTTTTATTTTTCTTCTTGTTCTGTTAGGTGTTTTTCTTTAAAGCGTTAATCATATTTACAATAGTTATCTTATGGTTTTTTTTTTTTTTTGACTGGTAAGGGGATTGCAACCCTTGGCTTGGTGCTGCCCACACCTTGCTCAGCCAGTGAGCGCACCGGCCATCCCTATATAGGATCCGAACCTGTGGCCTCAGTGCTCCCAGCGCCCCACTCTCCTGAGTGAGCCATGGGGTCGGCCCTACAATAGTTATTTTAAAGGCCTTTTAAAAAGAACTATTATAATTGTTATTGGTCTGCCAATTTTATCATCTGTCATTTTTGGATCCGTTTCTGTACTGTTTTATACCTTGGGTTACACAGATTTATAACGTACTTATTTCTTCAGTTTCTTTTTTTAATCTGTTTTTTTTTCTCACAGAACATTGCAAATAACTGTTGCTGTATAAGTGCTTGCTTTATTAGCGAAAGTGTATAGTAACATACATGCAAATAATAATGATACCAGAGGAGAGGGTCTGGGGAAGTCCGATGGCTGATCTCAGCCCACCTTGTTCTCTACCAGGTTCTTGACTCTGCCACAAGAAAGAATTCAAGAGCAGTCACAATAGAAAGTGAAACAGGTTTAATGTAAAGAATAAGAAATACAGACCTCACAGGGAAAGCACAGCCTAGCTCCAGAGAATGAGCGGCGGCTGCACCAAGGTTAATACAAAAATAAGAAATACATACTTTACAAAGTGCAGACTGGTTTCAGAGTGAACAGCAGCCTACTAAAGGCAAGTTTAACACAAAAAAGTAAGATATACACACCTCAAAGGTGAAGTATGGGCTGGCTCTGGAGAGAGTGAGCAGCAGCCCTGCTTTCTTCCTGGATTTGACTTTTATAGTTTGGCTATCTATACATATGCATGCTAATAAATATTTGACTAAGGGGGTGGTTCCCAGTTATGTAACATAGTCTTGCACATGCTCAGTTGGTCTTTTTTGAGCATGCTCATTGGTCAAATTCCACCATATGCACCAAATAGACTTAAAATATTCTAGGTGCTCTCTAGTGCCTCCAATGGGAGGTCATTCAAGGGATAAACTCCTTTTTATTGAGCATGTTTGGCCACTGAGATTGCCCAAGTCTGCCTCCTGAGGCTCAATATCCATGTGGTAGTGCCAAAAAGTAAGTGCTACAGGCCACCATAGCTTAGGATTCAGAGGTAAGGCTTGAGTCCAAGGGGAGTGGTTGAGACCCAGGCGAATGGCCTGAAACCTGATCCCAGGGGGACTGAGTACCTAATATCTCAATAACATACAAAACAAACAATTGAAACATATTAATATTCAACCATAAAATGTATTTGTAGTTTCTTATTTGTCCCTTTTGAGATATGGTGCATTAAACTGGTTCAAAAGGGAGAAAAACATGTTTCAATGCCTGAAGAACTCGGTAGATGAAGTAGTTCATTTTGAATGGCTTTAGTTTCTCAACAAAAAAAAATGTTGCATATTTTAATACAATATTTAGGAGCTGGAATGGGGAGGTTTGAAGTGGCTTTTGTGAATTACTTATTAAAATCCTGTAAGAGGGTCTGGCCCTGTGGCTCACTTGGGACAGTGCAGCGCTGGTAGCGCTGAGGCCGCAGGTTCGGATCCTATATAGGGATGGCCGGTGCGCTCACTGGCTGTGTGTGGTGCAGACGACACCGAGCTGAGGGTTGTGATCCCCTTACCGGTCCAAAAAAAAAAAAAAATCCTCTAAGAGGAATATTGGTAATGAGAATTTGACCATGCTGCAAGGATCTAGGGTCAGGTAAGACATGTATGCTTAATTTTGTCAGCATGGATATGGGTAACAGAGGGCAAGCGTTGGAGATAAGCTGAATGTGGGTTTTAGGTGGGGGCAGAAAGGGAGAACGTTCTGATACACGTAGAACAACCACAGTTGGGCCTTTGGTGCATGCTGTGCTTAGAATTAAAGTGAACAGGTTTATTTTTTTAAAAAGAAATTTATTACAGGGGGGTGTGGTGAAATTGGGTAAACCAATCAGAAATCATTCGTCAAAAGTAAGTACTTTGAGGAAAAAATTCCATTGGAACACTTACATAATTCATAGTAGCCAGCAAGCCAGAAAGTAGCAAAATAAGGAGCTTGATTTTTGTTGTGATTGTTATGAGATGTAACATTTTAACATTGTTTAGTTTTGCTTAGGAAGTTAGGCTGTGAGTGGAAAAACAAACTCATTGTTTTTCCTCTGCTCTCACACCACAATCAGCACAGAAGACTTCTGTGACCAAGTGTGTGGGGTTTTTCGCCCCCTGCACGCCAAGCGATCAGTTCTACAGTGGGCACCTGCTGGGTGCCCTTAAATTCTACTGTCTACCTGGGACAGCATCAGATCCCACAGGTTAAGGGCTCAGTCCCTAGGACTGTACCCCACTTCCAGTTGTCAGTTGCACGCCCCAGTTCTACTTGTGCTCCTGACAGACTAGCTATCACAGAACTCAAGAAAACACTTACATTTACCAGTTTATTATAAAGGATATTACGAACAATACAGATGAAGAGATTTATAGGATGAGGTATAGGGGGAGGTGCTTGGAACCTTCCATGCCCTCTCTGTGTTATGGGAGGAGAGGGTCTGGGGAGGGTGGGATAGCTGACCTCAGTCCTCTGCCAGATTCTTTAGTCTGCTTCAGGGAAGAATTCAAGAGCAGAGTTAGAGTAGAAAGTGAAAGCAAGTTTAACGTGAAGAATGAGGAGTAAGGAATGCATACTTCACAGGCAGAGTGCGGGCTGACTAGAGAGTGAGTAGCCACCTCATTTTGCCCTGGATTCCACCTTTTATAGCTGGCTATCTATACATTTAATGCTATCTATGAGTATTTAACTAAGGAGGTGGTTTCCAGTTATGTGACTCTTTTGTAATTCTAGCCTGGTGCATGCTCAGTGGTCAAATTCATGCACATACGCCAAGTGTACTTAAAATATACTTGGTGCTGTCTAGTGCTTGCAGTGGAAGGTCATTCAAGGACGAACTCCTTTCTGTTGATAGCGCTCGGCCACTAAAATTGATTAAACTTGTCTTCTGTGGTGTCAGTCTTACCTCCTGCTCGAAAATAGGTGCAACATGGAACAATAACTCTCTTTTGGCTCAGGCCCAGGGGAGGAGTCTGTACTCCCTGGGAGTGGTTTGAGACTCGGGAGTAGCCTGAAACCCAGACAGTGGGGTTCTGAGCATCTCCTATCTCACCTGGGCATGCTGCCCTCCAGGAACCTCCACATGTTCCGCTATCCAGAAGCTCTCAGAACACTGTCCTCTTGGGTTTTTATGGAAGGTTTGTTATTTAGGCATGATTGAAGCATGGATGACTATGTAGAAATGTGATTGAACAAAAGATGTTTGATCTTATACTAATAGACTGAGTGGGGAAACCCAGCAAGGTCTGTTTGTTCAGCTTCTTCTTTGCCTCTCTGTAGTATTCCTTCCTTCTGGGTATGGGGCAGGACATTTTTGAAATGGGGGTCTTATGACCTACAGTTTGACAAGATAGGTCAGAGAATTTCTTTACGGCCAGCTCCAAGACAGAAAGGTGTGGGAAGATTAGAGGAGTTTCTATAGCCTGCCTTGGGGAGAAAAAGGAACAGGTGAAAGGAGGGCAGGAGATGGTCAGAGATAGAGATTCTGTTTTCTGAGGCCTAAAGCATCATGCTTTTTGTTTTTGTCACTTAGGAAATAACAAGAGCTATGGGAGTTATGGGCTAGGAAACATGGATGAATCCATATATCTATATCATAATATCACAGGCTGCTTAATAAATGTGGTGCTATGAAGGATCTTTACAGCCAAGAGAAGCTTTTAACTGATTTTGTTTTTATCTAATTCTCATTATTTTTAGGCTAATTTACACTGCCTTTAATGTAGTTTTTTCTCTTTATTGTTGTATATCACTTGAACTCCATATTTTTGATTTTTTAAAATATAAAGCTTAAAAATTTTTTTTATTTTCTCTGAAGATATTATAGCTAAGTAAGATAATATTTAGAGAGATTTGAAAGTAGAAAATGGCCAATTCCAGAACTCTGAGTTAAGATTTAGGATTAGCAATAAAAGATATGAAAACGCAGAGAGATCTAAATTTTGTTTGAAATATTTCATTTCTTTTTGGGCATTCAACAAAATTGCACTGTAGAGTTTTGCATTGACTTTTGAGTGTTTCTTTTTTTGTCTTCAGAAATATCTACTCCCAGACCTTCTTCTCCAAGTGGATTACCTGAAGAAGATAGTGTTTTATTTAACAAACTGACTTACTTAGGAAGTATGAAGGTTTCTTGCCCACGTAATGAAGTGGAGGCTTTACGGGCGATGGCAACCATGAAATCTTCCAGTCAGTACCCTGTTCCTGTTACTTTGTATGTGCCAAATATTCCAGAAGGTTCTGTGAGGTGAGCTCTAATTTTTTTTTTTTCCTTTAGACATATATTAAGTCTCTTGGGTGGTGGTAAGAATGTTATATCATAAATCAGGTATAGGACTTAATGTGAATTCTCTCACACTCTGTAGACATGCAAAGTAAGCATTATGTTTAGGTCCCTGTCTGAAAGGGGCATTTGCAAAATTATGTTTAGAGTATTATAAATGGAAATAAAACTATAAAAATACTTTAAATTTATATTTCTCTGTTCTGAAGGAGCACCAAAAACCTGCTTCTCATGTGACAGTTGTTCAGAAAACTACAGTGAGCCCTGATTTTAAGCTGTTTACATTAGACTGGAAAGAAGCAAAATGGCTTTTTTTCTTATGTTTAATTAGGAATTTCTTTAAATATAAATCAGTTAACGTTATTCTCCTGCATTTAGCCCTTCAGTGGCCTCCAATCACACTTGTGATTATATTTGAAATTCTTTACATGTTTGGGCACTCATGACCTACTGCTCCAACTTTATCTTCTGCTCCTCTTCCTTACTCTGTTTTGGGATGCTATAACAAAATAACATAGACTGGGTGGCTTATAAACAACAGAAATTTATTACTCATAGTTCTGGAGGCTGGGAATTACTAGATCAAAGCTCTGGCATATTCAGCATCTGGCGAGGGTCTGCTTCCTGGTTCATGTGTCCTTACATGGTGGAAAGGAGTGAGACAGCTCTCTGGAGTCTCTTTTGTAAGGGCACTAATCTCATTCATGAGGACTCCTTCCTTTCCCCCCACCCATCAAAAGAAGATGAAAAACTTGTGTGTGTAAGATTTGCAAAAATATGAAGATAATTTCTTTTTTTGTATTTCTTGTACCAGTACCCTCTCCTCTCCTGCCCCTTCTCCTTCCTCTCTTCATTCACTCCAGTCATACTAGCCTCCTTGTTCTTTCTCAAATGCTTATCAGTCATGATTTCTGCCTCAGGTCTTCTGTGTATTCTTTTTCCTCCGCCTAAATAATTTTTCCTTTTTCCAGTAGCTTTTTCATTTCTCTCCAGTTTTACCTCAAGAAACATTTTATCATAAGAAACCTGTCTCAATCACATCATGTAACTATTCCTCTCTTTCCCCTTACTGGATCTTTTTTTTTTTCTTCATAGCACTTTTCTTTGACTAGATATTATATTTAATTTGTGTATTGTCTGTCTTAGACTGTAATCTCTGTTGGAACAGGTTCTTTACATTTTTCCCTGTTGTACCTTCAGTGCCTAGAGGAGTATCCAGTCAATAGCAAGATTTTAGTAAATATTTGCCGAATGAACAAATAAGCAGACCAGGTCTAGGAAATTAGGTTGAATGTATCCTGAATCTGGAATATTACCTGAAAGTTAATTTTTTTCAAACGCTTTCTGATTTGCCTCATTCTCTAAAATTTAGATTGTGGTAAAACTTTAGCTAAGTTCTAAGTATGGAAATAATAGCAATATAAATTTACAAAGTTTTGGTAAAAATGATCTGAGTTTTTTAGAGAAGTGTTTTAAAATAGATTGTTTGTATAATATCTCCTAAAAATGTCAAAATGTCTTTTAATGTTACCTACTTAGTTTCAATTTGCCAACACACCTTGACAGAGACTTAGTGTTTTGAGTTGCCTCCTATTACTTGTGGTTGTCTCCCACCCCTCATTTTCTCAGTTTGAGATCTTGAAGTGGGTCTTGAATACTTACACCAATCCAGGGCTTAGGATTTGTGCAGGCAAAGTCAGAGAATTATTTGCTTCTATCTACTTTTCTTTTGGGGGGTAAAAGTGGTCTCACTTTTGGGGGTTAGATAAACTTACAGTTGCTGCTCTGACTCTCTAGGGATGATCTGTGCAATATTCAGTATTGGCATTCCTTTTCTCATTACAGAACAAGACTAGACTTTAAGGGTGGGTGATATAGATTTTACTAAGCAATGTATACTTGGCTTTGGAGTAAATGAATTGGATCATAGGAAACACAAGAATGAATAAATTGTCAAAAGAAGATGAGTTTATGTGTCTGTGTATGTGTATGTAAGATTTGCAGGAATATGAAGATAATTAGTTTTCTTGCATATGAGTAACAGTTTATTTTTGTGATTTTAAGGTAGTTATGTTTGTATGCCATATATTGGCATAGTAAAATTATTTGTCTTTATTCTTTTATAGTATTTTATCTAATTTTTCATCACTGTTCTACAGAATCATAGACCAATCCAGCAATGTGGAGAGAGCATCTTTTCCAATCTATAAGGTATTATTCTGTGCACGTGGACATGATGGGACAACAGAGAGCAATTGCTTTGCGTTTACAGAGAGTTCCCATGGTTCGGAAGAATTTCAAATACATGTTTTCTCCTGTGAAATTCAAGAGGCAGTAAGTATAATATAGTATAGCAATTTGCTGTAGGGATGAATTAGGGTAATATTTTTGAACTCTAATCTCAGTGTCATATAAATAAATACACTATATGAATTTGGAATATATTTCTAAAGACAGTTAATATTTGTAATGGCAAGGAACTGAATATGGAAAGCTACGCCTGATATATCTATGCACTAAAGTGATATTGTAGGTAGGGCTCTCTCATAGCTCAGCAGGTATCAGAAAAATAGCACTTGATGAGCTTTTCTTCCTCCTACCGTGGTATTAATTGCTTATGCTCGCAAAGGAGGAATATTTTTGCATTTCTCTTTTTATTTTGCCCAGGTAGATTGGTCTATGTGATTTTAAAAAGTGCCTGTAACAACACCTATTTTTCTGCTGGGCTAATAGTTGCATATTGCTTTCACTTAGATATTGCACTAAGATTGTTTCAAAGATCTCTGTGGTTTTCACTGGTGATTATTTGTTATGCACATTCATGTAGAGCTTAGATTTTGCTCTGGAGAACTGGCCTAATTAAAAATACAAATGCTCACATAGAGCAGAGACATCAACTTGTAGTCCTTTGAAGACACCTGTAAGTTCGTCTTAGCAGTTATTAACTGCTGGTTTATTCTCAGACTGGAGAAGTAGTTCAGAATCAAATGGCTGTTAAATAGATAGGGAAATATCCTTCTTTTCTGTATCTACTGAATTCTCCCTACATTAAAAGTAAATTGCACTATTAGAACTTTAGTGCTTGCAACCATTTCAAAGGCATTAATAAATGGATTTGGAGACTGGCCAGTTAGCTCACTTGGGAGAGCATGGTGCTGATAACACCAAGGTCAGTGGTTCAGATCCCCATGCTGGCCAGCCACCAAAAATAAATAAATAAATAAATAAATAAACAAAGAAACAAAGAAACAAACAAATAAATAAAATGGGTTTGGATGGGCAAGGTCTCAGATGTAGTTGCTTTTGGAAATGTAGATTGTCAGTAGAAAATGCTAAAAGCAGCAGTCTTCTAGTCTCTGTTTACCATGAAAAAGGAATAAACCATTAGTAGGAGTTTTGAGAGTTTATTTCTGGCCACAAAATGGGAATTCTTAGAAATGTTGATTTCTGTGAATTTGAGGCTAAGCATGATGAGTATATCAGTTCTTACCCCCTGGTGATCAGTTTGTTTTATACTGAAATGAACATGGACAGACACACATAAATTAGATTGTAACCATAGAATTTCTCTGCCAGAACCCATGCCTTGTATAAGAAATTCAAGTTTTGTGTTTTGTTTTTTTTTAGACAGACCTTAATCTATTTCATCCCAACATGCACATATATCTATGTATATACTGACTTCTTGCTCAAAAAAGGTGTGAAAAACTGGAGAGTGAATGAGTACAAGCGCGCTGCTCATGTGCCTGGTGCATGGTTGACAGTGAATATAAAATATGTTGAAAGAATATGTGTGTGTTTGTGAATGAGGGGGGCTGTTTCTGATCCTTACAAACTCTACTACAGAGGTGGGGAAACAGATGGTAGAGTCCTGGCATTTCATGTTGGCAGCAGTCATTTAACACACCTGTGTGGTTTCTGGATCATTGGAGCTCAACAAACAGCAAGGGAGTGAACTTTGAAGAGCAGGAGAGCCTGCTGCTTGGAGAGATACAAACGCTGCTGGAGGAAATTGAAAGGGACCTTGCTGCGAGCATTCTCCATAGTTGTGATGGTATGAAACTCTCTTTTTGGATTATAGCATCCACTTGTTTATGAGTGGGGGAAATGTTTGTTATTTCTGAGAGCTTTAATAGTGGGTAAGCAGTGGAAGAAAACTGTAGGAAATTCTTGGCCTGACGATTTCAGATATAGTATTAAATAGTCTTAATTATATTTCTAGAGAGTATATTTGTTATATTTCAGGTTGTGAGAAAGTGATTTCCATGTATTATTTAATTTTTTTAGAGTACGTTTTTGAAAATGTTACATCGTGGGGCTTTGGCAAAATGCGTTGTTTGAAGGTGAGATAGGTGACAATGGTCATGAAACCTTATTATGTGACATCATTTCTAAATGAGGAATAACCTAGTATAAATATCTTTTGTCAGGCACTGTGCTAAGAATTTACTTGATGCTCATAATATCCCATGATATAGATGTTATTTATGTCCTTTACAAGTGCCCTTATGTACATCTTTGCCTGGAGTCCAGGTATATTACTGATATATACTACTTTATGCCTGTTGTCTAGGTATATTACTGATACCCTCCTTTTTATTTGCAAAAGTGTTCTGGTTTGGATGATAAATTGTATGGTTACCCTTTGCTTATCCTGACGCTAAGAGAATGGATGTTAGACCTGGGTTTCAAATTGAAGTCTTTGACTCTGAAGAGCCATTCCTGTTGCTTAAATATTATAAAAAAGTGTGGATTTTTGTCTTTCAGTTATGTGATTACTGGCTACATAGCTTATATTCCAGCTACTTTTGTGTTTTACCCAAGCTTTTTACAGACGCTGTCCAACATCTTCCTCTTTGCCCTCAAAAAATAATTATGCTTTTAATTAATCTGAAGTCTTTTAGTTACGTTTACTAGTCATCTGATTATCTGTTTACCAGAAGTTTCCTGTTCTGTGGTGAAGGGACAACTTTAGTCCTCAGTATTTGGGTGTCTCTTGATGGGCACAAACAGTTGGCACAGATAGCTTAGGAACCAGGTGACAGTCTTATTATTTAAGTGTGCGTTGTACAGGAATGCCATTAATTTATTTGTTTTCCTTTTTTTTTTTTTGCAAGTCCCCGGATGAGATCTGAAGAGGTTTGTCAGTTAAAGGCAAGAAGACAACTCTCAAGCAGGAGTAGCAGCATGGCTACCACCACCAACTGTCATTGTGATGATTTCATTTCACTGTAAAAACCCTCAAGCAGCAGCACCAACAGTGGTAGAAGGAAAACCCAGTGAGGGTGATAGCTCTCTTGGACAACTGTGACACAAGGATTAGGGGTTCTCACAGAAGGGTTAGGATATATTTGACTTGTTACCCTGGATATTCTTCTGCAGGACCCTATTGGAATGGATCTCCATAATCTGTGAAGAAGGAGTTGGGCAGTCCATCCAGAAGTATGTTGATGTCAGTGATCTTTGTACAGGGAGAATGATGTGCTAGGCTTCTGCTCAAGAAATGTAGACAAAACAAAATATCAGAAAGCATAGTGAAAAAAGCCAAAGAGGCACCTATTCTTGTTGCATCTTTATGGATAGATTACACAAAACTTTTTAAAGATACTTTAAAAGGCTTAGTTGACTCTAAGATTTTAATTCTACTAGACATTTTATCTACTTTCTTCAAAGCAGGTTTTAATGATGATGTTTGTATGTTTTAACATACTTGTCAATACTAGCAACTCTCAATGTTATATTTTAGAAACAGAGTTTTTATCATCTGGTATTGAGGTGTTCGAGGTATTTCATGATAAATATCAAGGGTATTGCTGGGAAGATCTTTATTCTTAATGCACTGGTTTTTCTTGGTGTTGCCAGTATGCCACTATATGTTAATATAAAGACTTATTCCTTGCATGGGAAAATATTATACTTAAGCAGATATTTATTGAGATTTTAGCTAAATGCCTTATTTTGGAAGACAGTGCAGAAGGTATATTGTGTTTTCCTTAAAGTAAATAGATTTTTATAATTTTTAAAAAGTTTCTTGGATAATATGCCACTTATTTTAGCTCCTTTCAATGAGTATTGTATTTGAGCAAGTTGTTTTTGAAATTTTAACACGTATCTTTCATTTCATGGAATGATTCTTCTACATTTATTTCTTGGGTGAACATTGTCTTTGATATATGGTGTTTCTAAAATTGTGGGTTATCTTTCACCAGTGTTAATGAAAAAGCTTTATACTGAAAAAACTAGCTATGATATTTATTTTAAGTAAATATCTTTGTTACTCAATAGTGTTGTTTGTGCTTTTAACATGTAATACATATTTGAGAGTTTGGAAAATACTGAAATAAAGAAGAAGATAAATGTTGCTCAGACTTCCACTGTAGTTAAGATTTTGGTGTATCTCCATTCCATATATTTACATGTGTCCTCTTCCCTACCTTTTCAAAAACAACAATAAACCCAAACACATCACATAGTTTTGTGTTTAATTAGTACTTTCTGTAGGTACCGTTTTCTGGGCAAAACATTGTTCTGTATTATTTGTCAATAAACCTTTGCCTTCTTTCCCCCCCACCCCCCCAAAAATGCCAATTGTAGATTATTTGTGTGTGTGCATATCCTTTAATAGTGTGATGTATATCAAAAGTAGTGGCCATGGTATATATTTTTAATTTTCTTTTTTGGTTGTAATTGGCTACCCAGTTTGTTCCAAGAACTGTAGACATTGATGATCATTGTTTCTGAAGTTTACCTTACCAGTCCTTAGAATACCATTTCACTTTATTCACAGACTTTGGAATTCACAAATTATTTCAGACTTTTTGGTGGAAATAGCAATTTGTAAGACATGACCAGTATTGTCTTTTTTTTTTTTTTGGTGGATGGCCAGTGCAGGGATTTGAGCACTTGACTTTGATGTTATCAGCACCATTCTCTAACCAAGTGAGCTAACTGGTCAACCATGGTCATTAAATGCAGTTTGATCACTGTTAATGTACTGTTGTGTCCTTTCTCCAAAAGTGAGAAAGCTGAAGTCTGATTTTTTTTTTTTCCATGATTAGTCCCATATACTTAGCCTTTTTAAAAAGAAATCCCTGAAGCTTTGCCATCTACTGTAGAATTTGCCAAGTTCTTTGGCTTTTTTGGTGTGGCCTTCTGATGTGACAAGCTTACTGATATCTATGACACAAATAAAATGAAAGAGAAGGAGATGGGAAAGGGAAAAAAATTAATAAATATTGGGATTTTACTCTACTAAAAGTGCTCAAAAAATATTTGTTGCATGAGTGAGCAAATTTATTATTGTCTTAATTATACAAGATTTGAGGTCTGTGGTTCTTACTAACATTAATCCTTTGCTGCTTTTGTTTTTACTGATTTATGTAAGATTATAATGGGATAACATGGTAAATATTTTTTAAAATTTTATGAATATCGTGTTACAAATAAGGTGCTATGCAGAAGTTGAACTTTAGGTTGTCAGGCAGCATTCCTATGGGGTTGTTAAAAGTGTTAATCAGTTAATTTAGGAAACTATAATATGGCATTAGAAAGGCAGTTTAGGGTAATCATTGATTAATGGATGTAAGTGTGGCTATTGGAAGTTTGAAGGCCACTTGGTCTTGAATGTGATAGACTATTGTGTGTACAAGAAAAGGTTCATGGCAGAGTATATGAATAAAACAAAAGTAGAAGAATAAGGAAGGAGTCTGCAGACTTTAACAAATTCTACTGTTGAAGGGCATACTCTTGTTTCAAGCAAGTTACACATATTGTATTCCTAGAGTAATATAATTCAATGAATAACTTGGAGTCACTTGATCAAAAGTGAAGGATTTGTTACTATTCAGAGCAGTTGTCTTATTCGTACCTCCCAATGTGAAGTATTGAAAATATGCTTTCTTCAACCCTTCTCATTTCACTCTGTTTTCATTGTTCAACCCATGGGTGAGTGCAGAGATTTGGAGTCTTTTGTGCTTCAAGCTCACAAGTTTGTGATGGTATAAAGCTTCTTTTGGAACCAAGTGTGGTTTTAGAAAAGTGTGGACTGGAAAAGTGTGGGATTTAGAGTATTTCTCCATTTCAAGGGAAGAATATGAGTCATTGATACATATTTTTATGTAGTAACTAGAGTGGCCTAATAGAACAGATAGGACCATTTCAGCATTTGTTCACTCTGGGAATCCTTTAACACTTTTATGCCACAACAACATTGAGCAAAAATGCTGGAAGATATTTAAATCATTTTGCCATGTATGCTTATTGCTAAAGCTGATATAATCCTTATTCTGTGGCTCATATCTAGCCCTCTGAGGCTAAGGGAAGTGAAGAGAAATTGAAGACTTGGGCTAAAACCTTATTGGTGAGTGTTCATTGGGAAGATTTAAATGCCAGAGTTGAAAGAAGCAAAGCAAGAATACTTGAAAGATAACTCTTTAAGGACTGGCCCATGGCTCACTTGGGAGAGTGGGGTGCTGATAATACCAAGGCCATGGGTTTGGATCCCTATATAAGGATGGCCGGTTAGCTCAAGAGTTAAGATCCCATTACCGGTCATCTTTTGTTTTAAAAAAAAAAAAAAAAAAAAATATATATATATGTATATGTATGTATATATATATATATATATATATATATATATATATGAATAACTTTTTTTTAAAGTAAAAGGAAAGAATTCTTTCATAGTGAAGCTATCGTTCCTCAATGTGAACATGCTTGTTCATATTTATATACTGTAGCTAGGAACATATACATAAATTCATTGAGCTTATTTCTCTTCTTTACTACTGTATGAGAGGAAGTCATTGATAATAGGGAACTAGTCAAAATAATGTCAGGAGGCAGTTTCCTTGAAAAGCCCTCTACTCAGAATTCTAGTCCTAGCTCAGCCACTTAATAAGCTACATGATTTTGGGAAAGATTTTGAACCTCTTTTTATGCATTTGTCAAAAGTATTGAAAATAACTATTAGGCTTGCTTTATAAGGTTATTTTGGAAGATCAAATGAAGTAATATCAATGGAGTTTGTAAACTAAAAAGCTATATATGGACACAGTCATTATTGATTGATAGTAGTAGTTAACATCTAAGTTCCCTAAGTGAGAAATAACTTATTCTGGGCCGAGCCCGTGGCGCACTTGGGAGAGTGCGGCACTGGGAGCGCCGCAACGCTCCCGCCGCGGGTTCGGATCCCATATAGGAATGGCCGGTGCACTCACTGGCTGAGTGCCGGTCACGAAAAAGACAAAAAAAAAAAAAAAAGAAATAACTTATTCTTTCTATCTACTATAGAAGATACTCTGGCTGGGGTGTGGTGGGGTGGAGGAATAGTGAGAAGTTGGTTAATGGACACAAAATTACAGCTAGATGGGAAAAACAAGTTCTATTGGTGTACAATTGAGCCAGCATCTATAATTAATAATTTCCTGAATGTTATCAAATGACTAGAAGAGATCAAATGTTAACATCACAAAGAAATGATTAAGTTTTGCAATGATGAATATGCTAATTATCCTTATTTGATGGTCATGCAATGTATACATGTATTGAAATATAACTGTACCCCATAAATATCTACAATTAATATGTTTCAATAAAAAAACCCCCAAAACTTTGGCTGTCTATTGGGGGAAATTTCTGTCATAATGAAATATTCTTTGTTCTGTAGAATAAATTTTTCTTGAAAATGATGTGCACACTATATCCAAATAGTACCCAAGCATAACTAGCTAGAAGAGTAGTTTTTTTGAAAGAAATCTTGCCTTTTCATTAAATATCATCTGAGAATGTCCTAAAAAATTTCTATAATAATGAAATGATTCCCTGTGGTACTGACAGTGTTAGCTTCTGGCTAGGCCCTGTGTGTTTTTATAAGGGGAGAAGCTCTCAGTCACAGTTAAAGACACCAACTTATTGTCCTCTGGGTGGTCCTCATCCTCCTTCCTTTTTTCAATCTCAGGATGCTCAGACCTTGGTTGCACCTCCTAAATCTTGTTCTTTTCTGGTCTTTAGTGTTTACACTGGTGGTGCTTACTGTTGACCTTTGTCTGTATAAGTTTGAAAATATACCTCATATTTGAACTTAAGTTTCTATGGAATGATGTCCCATTAATTTTATGAGTTAAAATTTCTGTGAAATTAATCTGCCTTTTGAGGAATACTTTTAGCAATATTTCCCTTCTTGGATTTCTCTTTAGGGTGTAATAATTCAGAGTTAGGATGGTCTGTATTTACTGTATACTCATACAGTTGTTTACCAACCCCTCTTTAATGTGTAAGTGATGAAAATTTTGTCATTCAATATCTAAACAACTGATAGATGATTATACTATATATGCTTTATCTGCTGTAGAAAATTGTGGTCATTGAAAGTTATAGATCCAAGAATTAGGAGGGAAGGGTATCAGAATGTAGCTAATACCTTTGCCTAATGGTATTTTCATTTTTATTCTTTTAGGTAAGCAGAATTTTATATAGTTTCTGTACAGCATTCAAACGTTCTTCCAGACAAGTGTCTGATGTTAGAGACTCGATTATTCCTACCCCTGACAGTGATGTGTTTACCTTCAGTGTCTCCTTGGAGGTAAAAGAAGATGATGGAAAAGGAAACTTTAGGTGAGGTTATTTGAAAAGAATAAAAATTAGCATTGTGCTTGAAATATAATTTTGTCCAATATGAAGTTTCTAGACGTTATACAATGTTGGTGTAAAGCTTTAAATTGATAAAAAAATTTGGCTGAATGAGTATGTTCCACTGTTCTCATGCTTTTCAGATATTTAAATGATTTTCTTAATGATTTAAAAAATACTGATATTTATGATAGAAAATTTAGTGAAATAATAAAAGTAGAATAAAAAGCTATAATCATATGAGCCACAAACAATCACTTTTAACATTTGGTTTATTCCTTTTTTTTGTTTCTAGGGGAACTTTTGCACAATTTTATATACAATTTTTTTCTCTTGACTTTATAAGAATTTTTTCATTAAAATGTGCTTTATCAATCACTTCTAATAGTTATTGGTAGTACATTATATGGTTTGACCATCATTTAATTAATCATTTCCTTCTATTGTACATTTAAAATGCTTTTTTCCAGTTCAAAGATAAGCAGTCTGTAGGAAACAGTTACACTCTTTAATGATCACCTATGTGCCTTAATTTACTTTCTTTTTTTTCCTCTGCCTTTAATTCTAACAATCATTAGGGGTGTATTTTTTCTGTATTTTACAGATATTGAAATTGAGTTTCAGATGAAATAAGTTGCTCAGGGTATTTTTCCTTTCCAGATAACAACCCATATTTTAAACATTTATTGTTTTAATAAGTTAATTCAGAAGAATAGTCAGTTTGGCCTAAACTAATAACTTGCCGCTTATCTATATCTCTTTGTCTGTCTTTATATTTACTTGAATATGTAATAGTCATCTGAAATTCTAAGTGTGTGATACTAAGCTCTTCTCACTTTTATTTATTTATTTATTTATTTATTTATTAAATTTTAACTTCTCAATATACATTGTAGTTGATTTTCGTGACCCTTTTCTTCTCACTTTCTTTGCCTTGGGTTTTACTGTGTTACAGGCACTCTTGACCACCCACCCAATTAAACCAGAAGTATGATAGTCTTAAAAAAAATTGAATAAGCTGTGTTTCTAAATTTGTTAAATTTAAAAATTAAAATTTGACATTATATCATGTCATTTTTAAGATCTTGATTTTAACCTTGGTTAAGAGATAAAATATAAGGCAAAATATAAGAATTTATATTAATATTATATAAGAATTTATATTTAATAACATATTCTTATATTTAATATACATTTTTATATAAGAATTTATATTTATAAAATATAAGATTTATTTAATTGGATTTAATTTATATTTAATATAATTTATATTAATTTAATTTATATTAATTGGATTTCTCCAACTAAATTAGACTTAAAAATTAATATAAATTCTGTTTTCCTGAGTATATAATTTATAGTTTGCTACCTGTGGCAAGGTGAGTGTTCAGTACATCTTAAGAATAAGAATGTTGTTGCTTAAATACTTCGTTGTCTCCTTCTAACCTTGAAATAGGTTATCTTACCATTTTATTATATTGTTGTATTGGTGATTATTATTATTTTTGAATATTTCAGTCCTGTGCCTAAGGACAGAGATAAGTTTTATTTCAAGTTGAAGCAAGGAATAGAGAAGAAGGTTGTGGTTACAGTGCAGCAACTTTCTAACAAAGAATTGGCTATTGA
Source organism: Cynocephalus volans (assembly GCF_027409185.1). Lineage (NCBI taxonomy): Eukaryota > Metazoa > Chordata > Mammalia > Dermoptera > Cynocephalidae > Cynocephalus > Cynocephalus volans. The sequence continues at coordinate 130,758,484 of NC_084467.1, forward strand.
AAGGTAAGCAACTTGCTTCTGAATGCTACCAAAAATTTGTATTGATATTGCTATTGTGTTTCGGGAGATATACTATCAAATTTCAGCTGTATTTTTTGCTGTGACTTTCTCCAATTAAAAGTGAAGATGAGGATAATAATTGTTTCTCCACTTTAAGTTAGATGGAACTGGTTCATTGAAAATCTCAACTGATTGGGAAAAGAAACATGAAATGGCTGTATTTTTTCAGTAATAACTGCTTCAACCCCATTTGTTTACATCCCTTCTTCCTTCTATTCCTTATTTACATATAGTGCAAATATCTTAACTTTTCAGTCATTTTTGATTATTTTTCCATTTAGTTACTGGAGTTTCAAAAGCTTTGCAAAATAGGTACATATCTCTAAAAGAAATAGATGCACACACATATACGAGGGTACTTTAAAAAGTTGATGGGAAGATTTGTATTATCTTTTTTGTTTGTTTGTTTTTTTCTTTTTTTTCTTGATCTGTAAGGGGATTGCAACCCTCGGCATGGTGTTCTCTGCATCACGCTCAGCCAGTGAGTGCACTGGCCATCCCTATGTAGGATCCAAACCTGCGGCCTCGGCGCCACCAGCGCTGCACTCTTCCCAAGTGAGCCATGGGGCCGGCCCAAGATTTGTATTATCTTTTATTTTATTTTATTTTATTTTATTTTATTTTTTTTGTGACCAGGGAGGGGATCGTAACCCTTGGCCTGGTGTCGTCCGCACCGTGCTCAGCCAGTGAGCGTACCGGCCATCCCTCTATATAGGATCCGAACCCGCGGCCTCGGCACTCCCAGCGCCGCTGCACTCCCAGCACCGCACTCTCCCGAGTGAGCCACAGGGTCGGCCCTGTATTATCTTTTAATAACATTTTTCCATGAATTTTTTGAAGTTCTCTCATATGTATGTATGTGTGTGTGCGCGTGTGTATCAATTCACAGGAAAGCTATTCAGAAATAAAACAAACTCTTGTAGGACAAGCAATACTGTAAACAAAGTCAATAACAAATGATAGTTCTAGAAAAAATATTTGTAATGCAGATGACAGATGAAGGGCTAATGTGTGTAATATATATAAATTTCTTAATAGGCAAATCACAGGAAAGCTAGTCAGATGGCTAACAAATATATGGAAAGACATCCCCATTCACAGGTAGATAGAGAAATGCAGATTGAAGTAACTGTAAGACATCAGATTGCAAAAATACATAGTGATGGTGGGGATATGGAGAAAAGGGTATTCTTATATTGTTAATAGAAATGTAAAGTGTGTGTATACCCTTTTTGAAAACCATCTGTCAACATCTATAAAGATTAAAAAATACCTGTAATTGGGCACATCTGTCTCATTCTGAGGAATCTATGAAAATAGATTCCTCAGAATCTACTGGAAATAAAATAATAGAATCTACTGGAAATAAAAGTACCACTACCTAAGAACATATTTTTAAGGATGTTTGTTAATAACTGGCATTGTTTGTAGTGGCAAAAAAGTGGAAATGCAAATGCTTATTCACTTGACTTCAAGGAGTGGGAGAAATTGATGATCAAGAGAAAGAAAAGCTCCTTTATCAAGACTGCAGTATGCTGTGATCATTCCCTCCCTCTCTCCTCTATATTCTCTAGACTGGGATAAGGGTGGGTGGCAATTGAGGTGCTGGCTGTTGGCTAACTCTGTCCCTCTTAAATCTAGGAGAAGGTGTCTGTCTCGCAGTTAATTTCAGCTTTCTTTAGAAGGCAGGGTATTTAGTTCCACTTTTTCCCATCTTTGGATCTTGCTGCCAGTATTCAGGTAGCAGAAAAAGTTCTAGTCAGCATCTTGGTACAGAGATGCATGTGTATGTTTTTATTTGTTTGTGAAATTTGGCCATATATAAAAACCACATTTCACCAGTTTTAAGACATATGTTTTCATATTTAAAATCTCTGAAATGGTGGTGTTTTGTATAGTTGATGTCAACTTATAGTTATGGTTGTCACCTTTTTTTTTCTTCGTGGTATAAAAATAATAGTCTTAAAAATGATGGTGTTTAAAACTGATGAAAAATAGCTGAAGATAAAGGTACTTTTCATGTTGAATATTGTAGTCCTAAAAGAATATGATTAGATTTTACATATAGCAACCTTTTAATTAAAAAATTTTTTTTCTGTTAACAATTAGAAATAATAATGTTATAAACTTTTTATTTAGAAGTAATTTCAAACTTACAGAAGAGTTAAAAAAATTAGTACAGAGAATACCTGTATACTCTTTGCTCAAATTCACTTAGTGGTAACATTTTACCCCATTTGCTTTGCTCTTGCTTGCTCTCTCCTCTCTCCCTCTCTCATGCTTTCTCTCCCTCTCCATTCATACGTAGTTGTTTTTCTGAACAATTTGAGTGTTACATACATCATGGCCCTTTACACCTAAATACTTCAGTGTATATTTCCTAAAAATAGGGATATCTCTTAGATAACCATGGTATACTTATCAACCTCAATGAATTTAGCATTCATATAATGCTTTTTATCTAGCTTACCGTTTGTCTTCTGATTTTGTTAGTTAACCCGATAACATTCTTTGCTGCCTCCAGTTCTCACTCTAGGATCAGATTTTTGTTGTCATATGTCTTTAGCTTTCTTTAATCTGGAACATTTCCACAGCCTTTCTTTGTCTCTTAACACATGGACATTTTTGAAGTATACATCTTTTTTCTCTCTTTTTAATATAACATTGCTCATTTTGGGTTTGTTTAATATTTCCTTATGATTAGATTCAGGTCATACATTGCTGCATAGGTGATGTGTATCTTTCACAAGGTATGGCATGGCATCTGGAGATGCTTGATAACCATCTGTCCTTTGCTGGTAATGTTAATTTTATTACTTGGTCAAGATGTCTGATTTCTTCACTGTGTAATTACTTTTTTTTCTCCCTTTCAAGTAAGAAGCAGTCTGTGAGGAGACACTTAAGACAACAAAAATATCCTGCTCCTCATCAGATTTTCATTCTTGATTTTGCATTCACTCATGATTCTTGTCTGATCCAGTCTTTACTCTGATGACTGCAAAATGATAATTTCCCAACTTCTACACTCTCTCTACATTTACCAATCAGTCTTTGGCATTCTGATGTAAGCCAGAGCTTTCCATTCTCTTCCATTTATTTATCTACTTCTGTTGGTATAGACTCCTGACATTCCACCCCTCCCCACTCCAGTGCTCTATAATTCACTATAGTACTTAATTATTTTGGTGTTTAAATTGCCCCAAGATTGGACAGTGGGAATCCCTTCAAATCCTGTGTTCTTATGATGTGCCCCCATAATTATTTTGAGCACTTCCTTTATGGCATAATAAGAGCAGCTTTCAATTTAACAAGTCTGTAGTAACACAGGCAAAGAAATATTAGGTGTTGAGTAATTTAACTTTGAATAAATATTATTTTAAAATCTTGGAGTTTTATGATTAAATGGTACGTTATACGATGAGTATAAAGCAATCTTTCCTTTTTCCAATGAGAAAGCTCCAACTTTGATTAACTTGAATATAGAAACTGTGATGAATACCAGGAAAATAGCTGAATGCCTAACTGCAATATTTTCTTTGATAACTTAAACATTTGCACATGTTTTTAAAATATATTACACAAAATGACAACTTAGAAATGTTACTTTTTGTCCAGTCTTATATTCAAGAAATTTTATTCAGACTCTCCCCAGTAATCTTTAATATCTGTGTCTTCATCACTTTAGGTATTTTTTGGATAATTTTATGGCATTTTTCTAGGCCACATTATCTCAATTTCTGCCTAAGTTTGAGAGAAACTGCCTTTTGAATCATTGTATGTTACTATCAGATATTTTGCCCAAGACACAAGTACTCCTCTGTGTACATTAGGACAATTGTTTTTAAAATTAATTCCATACATAACCACTTACTATACTGCTTTTTTAAATTTATTTTTTAATTGACAAATACAAATTGTGTATATTTGTTGTGTACAACATGTTGTTTTGAGATATGTATACATTGTAGAATAGGTAAATTATATTGCTTTCAATGTAGCTGTCTTTTTGATGATAATATCTCAAACGGCAACTGTGGGTTCATATATCCAGCAATAAATACTAAATTCATGTTAAATTTCTTTGCTTCCTTTTTCACTCATTTTGTCAGATGATTATGGACATGCACATTAAGATTGACTGAGATTGCTTCAGCCTAGTGAGTCATCCCCAAATAATACTTTGTTCAGCACAAGAGACAGAATTACCTGTGATATGCGAGATTTCGTAAATATTTGGGTTTATTTATTTTTGAAAAAGAAACCTTTGCCTTTTATTGGGTTAAAGATGGTATTTAATGTGTTTAAATCACAAACTGTAAATGGTGGAATTTAAGGTAATCCAGTAGGTGGCAGTCTTGTCGAGAGAATTCTTAACACCTTTCTTTTTAACACTGCTTCTGACAAAGTTAATTTGTAGTACAAATACATTGGTGTGAAAGAAAATCCTTCAGATTACATAATTTTGGCTTACCTTCTGAAAGAAAATAAAATTTATCATTTTAAAAAGACTTTTCATTATGTAAAGTTTCCAACATACATAAAAGTAGAAAGAATAATATATTAAACCCCAGTATACCTGTCGCCTACTCAGAATGCTAATTATCAATATTCTGTTTTTTAAAAAATATTAATTTTACTTACAAGAGAAGACATTTCTCTGTGCCTCTAAAGGTTTGAAGGTTCCTCATATATATATATTTGAAAAATTATACTACAGTTGTCTGTCTCGATCCCTTTGAAGGCAAGTGCTGGGTTGTTTATCCCAGAATCTCCAGCATCTAAGCCTAGTGCTTGGAAAACAGAGCTTTACAATTAGCTACTTAATCCTTACTTAGCACTTTCCTGTTCTGGGCACTATTCTAGATACAATAAGTTGTAGGAACTATTTTTTCACTTTACAGTTGAGGGAACTGAGGCACAGAGGTTAAATAAGTTGCTCAAGGTCATACAATTAATTTTGACCCAAATCTGTCTCGTACCAGAATACGTTTTTTTCTCTTTACTACCTCTTTTTAAAAACTTGGATAAATGATAAAAGTCATATAAAATGTTATAAAATTAGAGAACTGGCTAAATTCACTGTAATATGGGATGAGTAATTGAACATTGCACTTAAAATCCTGTGTTCTTTAGAGGATGTGTGATAACTGCTCTCATGTCTCGACACCTTCTAATATTCTTTTCCTTAATTAGCCTTGTGGGATGTTACATATTAATGTTACTAAAGAACTGGACATAAGAGAGAAAACAATAATAGTAATCACCAATGTTTATTGATCACTTACTGTTTGATGGCAATTGGATAATTTAATTGTCTTAACACGTGTTACTAAAGAACTGGACATAAGAGAGAAAACAATAAAAGTAATCACCAACATTTATTGATCACGTACTGTTTGATAGCAATTGGATAATTTAATTGTCTTAACATGTGAAGAAGGTACTGTTATTACCACATTTTTATATTATCCAATTTATATTACCCTGTTTTTGAAGATGATGCAGCAGAGATTTTGGTCACTTGGCCAGAAACTGGTAGAGCCAGGATTTAATCAAAGGATATCTGGTTCCTGGGTGTGTATACTCTTAAAGACCGAACCCAATTAAAACTTAGTTATGCACTAGGTTTAAAATTATTCAAACCAGTTGGAATTGGTATATTAGACTGTTTCTGTTACTTACAACAGAATACCTTAAACTGGGTAATTTACAAAGAAGCAGAATTTATTTCTTACAGTTTCAGAGGCTGAGAAGTCCAAAGTGTAGGGAACACATCTGGGGATAGCCTGGTGGTGGGTTGTGACTCTTCCCAGCAATGCAGGTGTCACATGTTGAATATGGCAGGAGCAAGAGAAACTCCTCACTGGTTCTCCTTATAAAGCCATCATAACCACGCCTAAGATCACCATTAAACCATCAGTGGATTAATCCATTTACTAGGGCATGGTCCTCACAATCTAATCACCTCTTAAAGGCCCCACCTTTCAATTTCCATAATAGGATTTCCCACCCTCTTAACTGTCACAGTAGGGATTAAGTTTCCAGCCTCAGCTTTGGGGGGACAAACATACCCAAACTGTATCAATTGGTATTCTTTGGTGTCTGTTTAGCAGAATTTGAAAGTGAGAACATAGATTTTTGCAGCAGTCAAGTGGTTGCTCAGGGATTTCAAACCTACCATATCCTGGGAGAAAAGTTGACTGATTTGTAGAAGAGAAAATCAACATTAAATACTAAGAGGAGAAAGCAAGATGAGTGTAATCTGAAATGTGTGAGGAAAGGGAGGTCTGAGCCTAAGTATTGAGGGAGTCTGCCTGAAATGTTACAGTGCATGCAGATCTGATCAGGTCAAGCTCTTCTGGTGTTCCCAAAGCAGAAGTGAAGATCACTTCAGTCCGGAGCCAGCTAACATTTCCATGGGTTTTAGTATCACCACATGTAGAAATATTGCAAAAGATTTTCTTGTACACTAATACATTGATATGGATTTTTAAAGTCTTATCTAGTGTTTAAAATTCACTATTACTAGCATTGTTACCTAGCTCCCACCTGGATGCTTCTTTGAGTAGATTGTTAGTTATGCTAACTAAAAAGTGAGAAAGGGAAAGGAGAAATTTTTTAATTTTTGCCATAGTAGTTTTCTGACTTGTTGATTTTTGCCAAATATTACTTCTTACTTTGTAATAAAATGATTCAGGACAAATAATACCGTATACATTTAGGAAATGGACTTCTTTACAGTTCCCTAACAAGGAGAGGAGTTCTAGTGATGGTAATTTCAGGCCTTGTGGAAGGGTAATTGGGAAGAGATTTTTGGTGTCAGCGTTTTGTCTGTTACATCACTCAGTTCTCACTGGTCTGCCTTCATGCTTGCTATGCTCACCAGAATGAAGTAAGCCAAGCCGAATACAGTGATTAGATTTGTTAATAGTACAAAGTTTCTACTGAGTAATATGGGCCAATACTGCTAAAAGGGAAGGATTTCCATGAGTCACTTTTATCTCACCCTAATTTAGGGAGATATAGTCATTACATATACATTAGGAAAAAATATAACAAATCATTACTGAAAGACTGATCGTATCAGACAATATGGAGCAATAGATTTAAGACCCATTTAGTTTGATCATTTGTAGAGATAGCCAGTTTCAATAGCAAATTCTGCTTCAGTTCTTAATTTGTACTTGCTGGCTTGCAACAAGAACCATATGATGAGAAATTGAAGTGATAAGTACCATACCTCATAGCATGAATGATTGACAGGTAGCTTTCCTTGTGTTATTTTCTTGAGGAAAAGATCCTTGGCCTAGGAGAACTGAAAAATCACCTGGGGCTCTTTTCTCACAGAACAGTTTTGCAGTATGTTTTGACATCACTGAATTTGATGGATGGTAGAATTTGAATTTTTTTTTTTTGGCTGATCTAATTTCATGTGAGACCATTTTGAAGGTCTTTTGATGAATTTACTTAGTACTGATTTTTTGCCATCATCCTAGCAAGTTGTTACAGTTTTATTTATTTATTATTTTGGTGTATGTATGTATGTATGTATGTATTTATTTATTTTATTTTATTTTATTTTATTTTAAATTTTATTTTGTCGATATACATTGTGGCTGATTATTGCTCCCCATCACCAAAACCTCCCTCCCTTCTCCCCCCCCCAACAATGTCCTTTCTGTTTGCTTGTCGTATCAACTTCAAGTAGTTGTGGTTGTTATATCTTCCCCCCCCCCCCCCCCGGTTTGTGTGTGTGTGTGTGTGTGTGAATTTATATATTAATTTTTAGCTCCCACCAATAAGTGAGAACATGTGGTATTTCTCTTTCTGTGCCTGACTTGTTTCACTTAATATAATTCTCTTACAGTTTTATTTAGAAAGAAGCTCAAGTCATTGACTTGAACTTGCCTAAATATTAGTCTGTTTTCTAATGTAAATTGGTGTATCTGTGAACTCTTTTAGCAAAATCAAGGTTTTAGAAGTTCTAATAATTTCAAGGACATCATTTCTCTCTTCCCTGAAAATAGGAAAAAATCTGGTGGTGTGACCCATACTCTGCATAGTATTTCTGAATGTTGCTCCATGAGTTTATTTGTCCTCTTTGTGTTTTCTCTCAAAGTAGTAGAAAGGTAACCTTCTTTTTCCTCATTAGGAAAATTTTTGTATACAAAAATACGTTGGGCCAGCCCCGTGGCTCACTCGGGAGAGTGCAGCCCTGGGAGCGCAGTGGCGTTCCTGCCGCGGATTCGAATCCTGTATAGGGATGGCCGGTGTGCTCACTGGCTGAGCGTGGTGCCGACGACACCGAGCCAAGGGTTGCTATCCCCTTACCGGTCACAAAAAAAAAAAAAAAAAAAAAAAAATACGTTCATTGTTCTCTGATAGTGATTTAATTGACAAGTGGCAAAGAGCTATTGGCATTATCAGATGCTTTGGGGAGTAGATAATTGGAAGCTTCTGTCTCTCTCTCAGCCTTTGGACTGGGACATATAATTAGGACAGAATTTTCAGCAACTTTCATTGCTGGCTTCTGCTGGCACCCAGTGGAGGGAGGTGGCACCATCGTGTGAGTATTAAATATGTATTTAAGACTATATATACTACCTTTTCATCATCATATTTTAAGAAATACCTTTTAAAATATGAGCAATGAAAATTTACATTATTTTGGGCCGAACCTGTGGCTCACTCGGGAGAGTGTGGTGCTGGGAGCACAGCAGCGCTCCTGCCGCGGGTTCGGATCCTATATAGGGATGGCCGGTTGGCTCACTGGCTGAGCGCGGTCACAAAAAAAAAAGGACAAAAAAAAAGAAAAGAAAATATACATTATTTTCTGTAATGTGTTTTTATAAGTTGATTGATTCTAGATGTCTTAGAGCTGATTTTTAAAAAACTTTTACTTTGAAACAATTATAGATTCACAGGAAAGTATAATAATATACAGAGAGGCTCCATGTACACTTCCCCAGCTTCCTCCAATGGTAACATCTTACATAACTATAGTACAATATCACAACTAGGAAACAGACATTGGGACATTCTGCAGACCTTTGTTGCATCTCTTTTTGAATCTGTTTGTAGATCATACTTCTATAATATAATAATTTCTTAATTCATTGGCTTAAGAAATTTTGATTTGTAACTTGGATGCTAAGTAATTAGAAGAGATGAGATATTTTAACTATATCTTGTGCCAGTTATTAGTTTATTGCCCCTTGGCTCCAAATCCACCTGCGTACCTGATCTGCATTAATGGAGCTTTAAACATTTCTTCTTTGCAGCAAGCACAATATTAAATTGTGCCAGTAGAGGGTGATGGAGGGACACTACACAAAGAAGGGATTTCTGTTTATGGTTCTGATGTGAGGATTCGTTTCTTAATCTTGCTGCAAGGTCCAGGGATATCCAGTTATGCCCTACCCCAGCTGTGCATGCAGTCCCTCCTTGAGCTCATAGCTTTGGTTTTGGCTCATTGAGGCCCTTCTTCTGCCTTTCTGATATAGACACTGTGCTCCCCAGGCCTTGCACCACCCTGCCAGTGAACTGCTCTTGAAGCTCTGATTTCCTTTGCTCACCAGCCTGCCAGCTTTGGCTGCCTGCACCCCAAAGGATTGTTTCCTGCTTGCTGGTGGTCCAAATTTGCCTGGGCAGTAAAGCAAACTTCTTTGCCATCACTGGGCTGCAATCATACCTTCTCTAGTGAGGTCTGAGTATCAGCTTTAGGGAAAGTTCCTCCCTTTCAGGTTTTCTCTTCCGTGGGGGACTGTCCCTCAGCCTTAGGGTTAGAATTCTCTTATAGTTACTCTCCTGTTATAGTTAATAATGTTTGTAGTAAACTTTCCCTGTTCAGAATATTGTGTTTTCTCTCCTGATTGGATCCTGACTGACAATATCTAATTGAATTAGTATCTGATGATGTTAACCAGTTCCACAGATAAAATTTCTGATACTTTTCTGGGAAAAAGCAAAACAAACAAAAAACAATTGGTTATTTTTAGTTAGTCTTTTAACTATTGTAATAATAACTCATAATAATGGCAAGGATGATGACTACTGTTTAATGATTTCTACCATATATTTATTTCCATTCCAAGTGTTTAATTAATTCTAAAGTAAGAAATCCCTCCAAGTAGATTATATTTTATTTACTTTTTGGGGGGACGCAAGGGGTGGGTGGATGTTAAAGACTGCTATTTTTCCTTGCTAAGAAAATATACCTAATAAGAGGCAACATGAGGATTTGAATCCAGGGCATCTTGCTGTTCTTCCTAAAGCCTTCTAATTTAACTCTTCTATATGACCTTTTTTTTTTTTTTTTGGGGGGGGGGGAAGTATTAAGTACCTATAGATAGGTTAGAATTATTTTATTTCACTAATAAATATTGGTTAGTTACTAATATTTTGTCCTTATTTATAATGGTAGCATAGTTTTTTTTTTCTTTCTTTTGAAGATCTTTGGATCTTTCTTTTGAAGATCTTCTTCCCATTTGAAGGGAAGAGGTAAGAAGACATAAAAATGTTGTTTTTATTTAGTGAGACTATGCAATTAATTAACAAAAGTTAAATAAATCTTCTAGGTAAAAATTTGTATTTGTGCTTTAAATGTTAATTTGATTTTTAAAATTTTCAACATTTTAATAAGTTTACTGATCCTTTTTATTCTTACTTTATTTTTCTAAATGTTATTCACATGTTTTCTTTAAGGTTTGTATATTTAGGTGAATTATTTCATTATTACACTGTACTATAGGAAATTGTTATTTTGATAACCCATTGAAGCCTTATATAGCTTGATTGAACTGTTTTAAATGGAATTGAGCTTCTAGGAGTCTACATTATTTTTTATGCAGGTGATATTTTTTTTTTTTTTTTTTTCTTTTTTCGTGACCGGCGCTCAGCCAGTGAGTGTACCGGCCATTCCTATATAGGATCCAAACCTGCGGCTGCTGGGAGCGTCGCCGCGCTCCCAGCGCAGCACCCTCCCGAGTGCGCCACAGGCTCGGCCCGAGGTGATATTATTTTATACTAAAACTTTATTTACTTAAAATACAAATACCAAAATTGGGCTGTGTAGAAAAGAGTTAACATGAAACTGCTATTCCTAAAGCCCTGTTTGGCTGGCATCTGGAAACTTGGATTTTGAGAGGTTTCTGCCATTCCCACAACTGACAGGAGTGACTCACTGTGCCTGAACTGTTTGCACAAGTAATGTGGTTTATGCTTTCCTCTGGGAGTGTGGAATTTTGATAGGTGCGAGGTAGAGGGTGCCTGTGTGACCAGTCCCCAATAAAACCCCTAGGCACTGAGTCTCTGTGAGCTTCCATGGTAGACATTTCATACATGTTGTCACAACTCATTGCTGGAGTAATTAAGTACATCCTCTGTGACTCCACTGGGGGAAGACTCTTGGAAGCTTGTGCTTGGTTTCCTCTGGATTTCATGCCTTGCATTTTCCCTTTGCTGATTTTGCTTTGTATCAATTCACTGTAATAAGTCATAAGTGTAAGTACAGCTATATGCTGAGTCTTGTGAGTCCTCCTATCAAATTATAGAACCTGGGGTGGACTTGTGGAATCCTCAGCACAAGGGCACTTTGTTATTACTAGTTTTTCATCCAGGAATCTATTTGCCTAATTAAAGGCCTATTTATGAGAAATAAGATGGCTCTTTTACGTCTTCTTTTCAGAGGAGTGGTAGCATTTGTGAGACAAGGTTATGAATTAATGCATAATGAATATATATCTGCGTTTACAATTTTGCATACGCATCACCTGAGAGTGTCTTTGGACACCCAAAAGAAATCAATTTTTATTTTCCTGATATACTTCAAGTACAGTAAAATCTTGTCTACACTCATATAACCTTCTCTCCTTCTTCCTCCATACCCCTCAATAATAGTAAGAGGGTGCCCAGAGCTCCATATTCCTCTAGTAATACTGCTCCTTCCTTGGTTTGTACACCTTAGTTTGCCAAAACTGGAGTAGAGCAGGGTACTCTAGAGCTCTGCATGTTCCTGCCAAGATCCTTCTTCCTACCTCCAACATTCAGACTCAGTGAAATGATCTGTTTTGTCTGCTTCCCTTTGGCCTTGTAAGATGTCTGAGACTCCTTGGTTTTCCATCAATACTCAGAACTTTATCCCCACATGACTCTATGTCCCTTCATCTGATTCCCATCTTCCATCCCTGCCTAACTTTCTAAACCATTCCATTCTATACTCTGTAACTTATAGTTCATCATCAGCATAATTCCTTTTATCTTCAATCTTATTTCTGAATGGTACCTTGACTTTATAAAACCCTTCACTTGAATCCACTGTGTCCCTTACAGTCCTTTCAGATGATGGTGGTTTTCTCTCTCCCAGCCTGCAGGTGTATAAATATCTTTCTTGCTTGACCTTGCTTCTTCCAGACTGTTATGTCTCTTTCCTCTTTAAAAACTCCCATCCTTGAAGTTAATGCTGTGAGATTTTACCATCTGCTAACTTCTCTTGCTGCAGTTATCTATAAATCCTTGGGATTCTCATCATTCTTTGAAGATTTTAGCTCCTGACTCACTGTCATTCTCTTTAATATTATGCTTGTCTTAATTTTTGGCAGTTTCCATATTCATGTAGATGATTGTTTCTAATAAATTCCTTCCTACCTCAACTACCTACTCCACAGTCATACCCTAGAAGTTGTCATTACCATTAACTGCACTCTTCATAATCTCAAGTTCCAGTATCCCATTCTTTGGTCACCACTTTTATCTCTCTACTTCACTCTTAATCCTTAATTCTATTAATTTTTTTTATCTCACTGAGAGTAATGATCTATCGTCCTACAATCTTTTTACTGTCTCTCACCCACTCACCCATGTCTTTTACTTATTTTCAGCTTAGATTTACTTTGCAACTTAGATCTTATTCTTTATTATTATGAATTATTCCTTTGTGTTTACTCCCACAACTCTTTTGCCTTCTCTACAGTCTTCCTGTTCTCATGGCATATTTCCAACTCTAGTCAATTCCAACTTTCTGCTCCTTTGCACCAACACCTGTTGTAGCTGAATGCAGCTGGGAAAACAAAACAAAAAACATGTAACCATTCTGATTGGCTTAACTTCAGACTCATGATCATAACCTCAGGTGGACCTTAGTGTTGCCATTAATCCTCTATCATTTTATTAGGCATGCTGTTCCATCTCTCTCCTAGACTATTTTAACCTTCTTTTTAAACCTCCATAATGTTTTCCATCATGTTTATTGTCAGCTAGTGCTCTTTTCTTATTTAAGACAATAGAAGCAAGAAGAATAGAATTTACATATACCTATCACCTCATCTATCAGTATGTCTCATCTGTACCCATATATTCTGTCTTCTCTCTTATTTCTCTGGATGAAATGTCCATGTTTTTAAAGGTCAATTTTCTACTTGTATGCTAGATTTTATTCCATTTTGCTCTCTCAAAGACATTGTTGAGCAGTCTTTCTTCTACCATACTTGCTCCTTAGGTTAGCTCATCTAGTCTCATGACTATAAGTATATCTACAAATGAATGAATTCCAAATTTTTATTTCTGACCTGAAGTCTCCAAACTTATATATACAACAATTTGATATTTTCTTTTGGCATCTCAAAATTAATATGTTCAGAAATCAATTTCTCGATTTCTAACCTTGTGCCAAACTTGTTCCTCCTGTAATCTCTCAAAGTCTTAATTTTTTGTTTTTATTTTGGTGGCTGGCCGGTATGGGGATCTGAACCCTTGACCTTGGTGTTATACCATACTCTAAACAATTGAACTAGCCAACCACCCCACGCAGTCTTAATTTGTAACTTGATCCTTCCAGTTACTTGGGCTGAACAACTTGGAGTCATCTTTGACTCTTTTCTCCCTCACTGTACATGTAATTCTTTATTAAATCATATCAGTTATACTTTCAAACTATATAAAGCAAGATAAAAATCTAGAGGAAAGGGATGAAAAAAATGTATGAATAGACATGGAGAAAATGTAGATTAGATAAAAGAAAAAATAATTAGAAGATAAATAAAAAGTGAAATGACAACTGAAAGAAAGAGAAGCAGGAATTCTAGATAGAATCACTAAGTTCTTATTTTATCTAAAAGTTTAATGAAGTTGCCTATGCTGTAAATTTTGTCATAAAATTGAATTTATCATTTTTTGCTGAGTTTCATTCAACCCTACCTTTGTGAAGTAGAAAATGGGCTCTTGGTAAACAGCTGTAGCTATAGAGGGAAAATATTATTTTTTAAAATGCTTTTTGATGTTTTTGAATTGTGTTTACAAATATATTTTTAGTTTGGCTTTTGTTTATTTTTTAAGTTTATTTATTAATAGTTTTTTTTTTTTTTTTTTTTTTTTACATTCTATGATGTTGTGGAGTAGCTGGGGGGGAGGGAGAGAGAGGAAAGGGGAAGGAAATAGGGTGGGAGGAGGGGAAGAGTTGAGACCTGTGGCAGACCCCTCATTCCTGCATGGGAGACCAGGGGACTTCCAGCGGTGGCCTGGTCATTGCTGAGCTGGGTGCAGATGTCAGAAGGGTGTGGCTGAAGCCCTCACCCCCCCGCAACCAACCCAGTTCGGGAGTCTGGGGTGATTCCTGTGGCATCTTGGTGGTTGTTGCTGGGTTGGTTGTGCGTGTTGGGGGGGTATGTGGCTGAGGCCCTTGGCCCCACACCGCCCCAGCTTGGGAGAGCCCAGGGCCCTTCCTGCGATGGCATGGTGGTTGTTGCTGGGCTGGTCGTAGGTGTCAAGGAGGTGTGGCCAAGGCCCTTGGACCTCCACTGCCCTGGCTTGGAAGAGCCCAGGGAGCTTCCTGTGGCAGCTTGGTGGTGGTTGTTGGCTGATTGTGGGTGTTGGTGGGGCATTGTGGAGGCCCCCAGCCCTCCCCGCTCACTGGCTTAGCAGCCCAGGGGACTTCCAGTCCTTCTAGGTTCTATAGGTGTTCTTTGCTGATGTGAGACCTTTACTAGTTAATATCAAACTTTCTCTCTGGTCTGTTGGTATTTTGTTTTTTCTTTCTGTTTTGTGTTGGATTATTTGCTGTTCCTATCTCTTAAACTCTGCACTGGAACAAATTTGTTGTCTTTTACTTACTTCTAAAATGGGGAACTTCCTATGGGGACTAGTACTTGAGCTCTGTGGTTGAGCTAAAGTATTGCTTTGCTTCTGATTCCCTGGGGAAGGCTTTCTGTGCAGCTCAGGTTTTAATGGTTGACTTTATAGGTACTTCCGGCTCTAGTGAGATCCGGTACACCAGGGTTGTGTAGAAACTCTGGTTTGGGCCTGAGTCTTTTCAGCCTTGCTGTGCCCCAGTGTTCTCTCGGTGGGCCCATCTCCCCCACCACCTGTTCTCCAAACACTTCCTATGGGACAGGACATGTGCTGGTCCCTTGCAGTCACTCACCAGCTACTGAATGGCTCATTTTTTTTAGTTGTTATGGCTCCTTGCTCCTGTGTGGGTCCATGGGAACCTTATTAGTGGTATTGCTGGTCTGGGGGCCACTAAGGCCCTCTTCTCCTCTGTAGCCTCCAAGCAACTTCATCCAAAGGGCACAGCTATGGCTTTTGCCAGCTCCTGCTCTATGGGCTCACCAGCTCCAGGCTTGAGGCAGCTGAGGCTCAAAATGGTGGAGTGGTTCTTTCTTTCTCTCATCGTGGCTTCTCCTGTCTTCATGCATTCCGTAGGTCTCTCCTCCTCTTCCCCTGAGCTCTAGTGGCTCCAGCTTCGCTCTCATTGCTTTTTAATTGTAAAATGCTTGATTTGTGGGAAAGAGTGACACTGGGGATGGTCTATTCCATCTTGACTGGAAGTTTGGCTTTTATTTTTCATATGCCTAGTATATGCAAAAGCCCAAATAATGTATCACTTTCCAAATATCCTGTATTATTGTTATTGAATGAAAAAGCAAAGTGATTGATTTACTAAATGTTTTTAACAGTGATTAAACCATGTTAGATTTTGAAATTTATCAGTTTGGTTGTTATAATCATTTTTAATATTATATTTTTGATCTGACTATAGCTAACTTCTCATTTTATATTTGAAGAGAGTTAGGGAAAATACTCACATTTGAGTTATGGTCCTGCATTTCAAATTTTGACCCATTGTTAATCTAGGAGGTAATGGGAACATTATTGCCCAAGGATGGTATGGAGGTAGTTGTATGTTTTTGAGGTTTATTGGTCGGTAATTGGAAGAAAAATTACCCTTAAAATATTATCTCTTATTGCCTTCTTGTAGGTTAAACTGAACTGGTAGCAGATCTAAGGAATCCTAAGCATCTATTTTAAATTATCTTTTTCCTTCTAATTTGTTCTAGTGTTCTATGAAATCTTTGGGGAACAAATAAAATTTCCTAGGTGATGAATGAAAAGAAAGGAGTAAGCAGTTTTTAAACTTCTCTTCCTGATAAGTATAAATCCTAATGGATACTTCTTCCCATTACTGATGGCAATGAAGCTAGGAGAGTGAAATTTTTAAGATCAACAACTCTGGAGTCTCCTCATCTGGGGTTTAATCCTGGCTCTACAGTGACCTTGGTTCAGTTATTTAACTTCTCTGTGCTTCAGTTTCCAATTTGTAAATTGTGAAGAATACTTACCTATTAAGATTGTTGGGAGGATAACTTAGTTAATAACTGTAAAGTATTTTGATAGTCCCTGACACAGAATAAGTGTGTAATAAATGCTTGCTATTATTACTATTGGTGGTACTATTACTGCCACTAGAATCATGGTTTTTACTGAGACTGTTGGTGCTTTGTGAGTGATAACTGGGAATAAGCAGCCTGAAGAATCAGAGTAGACTGCCACTGTGGGAAGACAACATTTTGGCTAGATTTATTTGGCATTTCTGTTACCATGGTTTAGTTAAATAATACCAGCCTCACAAATGCATAGTTCAAATTGCTGTTACTATGGTATATTAACTAAGAGTAATTGCATAAAGCACAAACTTTGCTGTTAGTTCTGTAGTTCACAAATCACTACATAAATACATGATCACTGACCAATCATGTCACTTTCTTCAAAATCTGTTGGTGATTGGTTCCAGCGCATCTGATATTTAGTTCACTCACAGAGAAGAAAGCAGGTTGTTGTGTTGCCTTCTTGTCTCCCAGTGATCATCCCTTGTGACATTTAAAAAAAATAGATAATTGAAAGAGGATATTGGCAGACAAAGATAAAAGTGCAATAAAGAAATGAAAAAGAAGTAATGCTGAAAGTGAAATTACATGTGATCTTAGAAGATTGGATGATCTCAGATTTGAAAATAGTGACAGCAAAATGAGAATAGGATGAGACCTAGGCCTGTGTGAAGTTATGATTATGAACCATGTTGAAAAGTGTGATGAATTTAAAAAAACCCGAAAAACACAATATAGTCACTCCAGTATTTTTTAGTTTAATTTCATTAGGACTAGAAAGCTGCTTATGGTTGAATTGGAGCATTTACTTCTACTTTGGATTAAAGAGTGTAATAAAAAAAAGTTCTAATCAGTTTTGCCAGCATTCATGCCAAACTGTTGAGGTTAGTTTCCACGTTGAAAGGAAGTGATAATTACAAGATCATGCGTTTTTTTGCTTAATTTTGAAAGAAATATGACATAAGGTGTGCAGTTTAAAACATTCAAGCATCACATCAGGAAGCAACAATGGATAGTATGGCAAAACTTTTTATTCTCCATAGAAATAACATTGCCAGATTTGAATAGGACATATACGGAGTTAAAGAAGAAATAGCTGACTCTGGGAGTGTTGACAGTGCCACTATTCAGTGCTCTCTATATATGCAGCCAGAGGAGCTTAGTGAAGATGAACTTACCAAAAACAAATAAGGAAGATGGTTGTGATGAAAAGGATGGACATCTCAGAGGAAGTGACTGTGGCAAAAACTTTACATTGAAGGAACTCTTGGAGATATTTTACAACATTGAAAATGCAAAGGATAAAATATTGGAAGCTGATCCAGACTTAGAAAGGAGTATGACAGTTTGCCAAGGCATAGAAAAGATGCTTGCTTTGGGTTGTAAATTATACAAGAAGGCAGCAAGCACTGTTCAAACTATTCTTGATAGGATTTTTCAAATAAATAAAATACTTTAATTTTTAATGTTTCTAAGTGCTTTAAATGACAAAGTACTAAATAAATAATAGTTTTACTATATAGTTTTACATTTATAACTGACAGAGAATTTTTAAAGTTTTGACAAAAATTTTTAAAGGTCACAGAACAATTATAATTTTTGCTATTGATTATTTGATCACTTTGCATAGTTTTGGCTTGTATGGTTATATTTATGGTTTTACAGTACTGTGTACATCGAGGAATGCCAGTGTATCTTGCTCTACTTGATCCCTTCAACAAGGAGAAAACAATTCCAAAGACTCTTATCACAGGAGACTTTCCCAACTATCTTCTTGTTTTAGCCTCTTTAGGGTGAGACTGACTGGGATGCCAATTTTTATGAAATTATTTAGTTTTAGAGTTTTGCATCTTGTTCTGAAAAACTGTGATTGACTTACAGATTTTCTTCTTTGAAATTCTTTTTACCCTTTCTGTCATGCTGTCACTTTTTAACAAAAGTTTAGTCTACTAAGAGATAGCATTCTGTAACTGATGATTGGTCAGATGCCGCCTCTTTTCTTCCTTCCCTTCCCACCCTCCCTTTATTCATTCCTTCCAGTTTTTATCCGTAGTCTCCATGCAGTTATATAGAATTCCTAATGCTTTGATGGATTAAAGGCAAAAATTTAAAAAATTTTCCTATTGCAGGACATTTACATAACATCTATTTTTCTCACTTTTTCCTACAATTAAGCCTAAA
The DNA here is from genome assembly GCF_027409185.1 of Cynocephalus volans. Lineage (NCBI taxonomy): Eukaryota > Metazoa > Chordata > Mammalia > Dermoptera > Cynocephalidae > Cynocephalus > Cynocephalus volans. The sequence goes on from NC_084467.1 coordinate 130,777,383, forward strand.
GTAATATTAGAGATGCTGAATTTTTAGTGATGGATTTTTGTGATGAATTTTTGTGATCAATGCTAACTTGGTGTTAAAAACTACTTAAACCTCTATTTTTAGTAAAAACTCATACAGTAGTATGGAAGGCAGAACATTCTCTTCTTGATAGTGGTAATTTTAATAATAATTTATAGCTGGCAACTGCTTTATAGTTAACAGTGCACTTTGATCATGGCTTTTTTCATTTCAACTTTACATTAACCTGATAAATATATAGGCAGGTAATATTTGTATTCCAGAGATGTGGAAAGTGAGACTCTGAAGTTTGTGACTTGACCAGGTTCACACAGGGAATTTATAGTCTTTTTTACTGATAGCCTAGGGAGGTGGCAGGCTACAGTGTAAAAGACCATACAGTTTTGTAGTGATAGACATGGGCTTGAATCCCAGTCCTATAACTTAATAGCTGTGTGGATTTGGGTAACTCACTTCTACTTTCTGAAGATCAGTTTTATCATTTGTTATATGAGGGTTGTTTTGGAGTGTAACTGTGATAATGTAATAGCATCTGGCTTGAAGTTAAGACATTCAGTAAATAGTAGCTACTATAATTAATATGATAAGGGTTAATATGATAAATTCATTATCTCATTCTCAGAAGGTTTGACTTCCAATTTTGGGTCAGGTCAACTACTTAAAATATTATAAATAATGTTAGGTATGTCTATTCTCTGCTTTGTTAGCATTCTGTTCTTAAAGGTATTATAGAGCTTACCACATCAGTTTGTAATTGCTTGTTTACTTATTTTCCTCCTCTACTACAAATAGCTGGGACAGCAATTTGCTTTCTACCTTATTTATTGAGTTAATGAGAGAAGGTTGGATGCTTTGAACTCCCCAGTGAAACTTAATATTTGTATTAGGTGTTGGTGTTACTAATAATATGTGTCTAATCCTGACTCATTATTCCTAATAGATCTTGCTGATCTCTATAGGAAGCCTGATGTGCTTTAATGAAGTATAATTTTGGAAATGACTAATACAACTTCATCAAAAAATTATGTAATTTTAGTGCTGAAGAACGCTTAAAGTTTACGTATTATACCACTCCCATTTTCTAGAAGAGGAAGCAGAGACCCAGTGGAGTTAGGTGCTTTCTCTGTGGTCACACTGCTGGTTGATGGCAGAGTTTTTTATTTATGAGCCTAGAAAAAAGCAGTACATCAAAGGTCATTAAAATAAGGTGATAAATATTGTTATTCAAGGAAAACCCAAACCTCTAAGGCTCCTTTTGCAGTAGAGTTTAATATAGGAATATTATGCTAAGAAAATGTAAAATTTTATCTATTTTACCATTTATCTGGAAGTGCTTAAGAAATAGTATAAAACTTTAAATTTTCAAAAAGAGCAAAAAGAAAGGTATATAGAGAGGATGTATTTCAAACTCTTAGCATTCGTTCCTAAGGGGGTTGAGAGAGAAGAAATTATTTTTCTTTATATACTTTGTTATTTGTTAACTTATTACAATGTGTGTGTAATAGTTTTATAACGTAAGCCCTATAATATAGAAAATTGATCTTTAAAAACCCATGGGAGATGCAAGCTGAAACAAAATATGTAGGGAAATGGGTGACATATCTGTTCTCATTGACCTGACCTTTTAGTTGGGGAGACCAAATTTTATATCTGAAAAATAATTGAATCTTTTATTATTGCTTAACAAGAATTTAAGACAGTAGTAGAAGAGATAGTACATTGAATTGCGTGATTAATTACCACTGAATTTGCACACACAATGTTTATTACAAGAGTTCATAGGAGAGAGATCATAGCAGTGTATATTAATCATATTAAAATTATGAATATTAGAGTATAATTATTTCTGTTGTAATGGATTATATTTTGTTCATTATTACAATAATGTGTTGGAAAGTTATCCTCAGAATTTGTCAGTTTTACCTTTGCTATGTACTTGATTATTTTTGGATGCCAAAAGGGAGCCTTGAGCAAGGCATTCTCAAGCATTCACAGGAAGTGTCTGTTTATTAAACTTGTATTTTGATAGGACCAATCACTTTTATTCTTCATGTAAGAAAAAGCTATGCTACTAGGAAACCTTTGGAAAACAACAAGGACCAGATTAAGTGTTGACTAGTCAGCAGCCATTATTCTGAAATTTAAAAAATCTTGTTTTTAATTTAGTTATATTCTTTACTCCTTCTATAAAATGCTCCATAGCATATCTTTAAATTTGAGGGAATCTACAATAAAAACACTCTAGTAAGTGTGGGTATATGTTGTTGGCAGAAGGACACTGTGGATAGTTTACATTGCCTCTTGAGTTATAACACCTAATTAATAGAAATATGAATTTGAGTAAAATTTTTAACTTTTCTGGACTTCATTTTGCTTACCTGTAAAGCAGAGTTAATAACAAATATAAAAATGTTAGATTTAGCTAGCATATTAGTATTAACATGCTACTCAGTAAGAGTGACTGTTGAGGGCCAGGGTAATAGTTTTCTTTCCATCAATCTGGTTTGATGCAGAGATACAGCACAGTGTCTTGTTCTTATTTTCAAAAACCTCCTTTTTTTGATTTAAATGTGTTACTTGATCTTGACTTACATGTTTGGAATAATTCTAAGGCAAATAAAATTTCTTATCTCGCTGGACACTAATTTGTATATTTTCTTCCAGTCAACAATTTGTGACCATTTTTATGGCATCTTTTGATCATTGGTGACATTTTACATACAAAATAAAGATCTGGGGATTTAGATAACTTATTCCTATGTGATGTTATGATGTATCTCAATGAATTCTTACTGCTGGTATTCCTAGAAAAAAAAACTAAAGCTCTTTGTAAGTACAGAGCTTGATTGTGTAGTTATTATAAAAACATTTTTTGCTCACTGGGCTTCTGTATATTCTTGATACCTTATTTCTCCTTTTTTCCCCCCCCAATATTTTCAGATGTTTTGGAATGTTATTAAGCCCAGGTCGAAACGTGAAGAACAGTGACATGCATTTACTGGATATGGTAATGATAATCTTAAGCACTTTAACCAAGTATAGATGATAGTTTACATTTTTAAGTATTTTTATTTTAAAATTTTGTCATATTGTCAAAATTGTTTCTTTCAGCTGTATGACAGAAATAATTAAATTCGGAAACCCAAACTTAAAAATACTTGTGTTGGAGGGATTTGGGAAATTTTCCACCAAAACAATCATATGCAAGTTGAAAGCAAATAAAGTAAATAAAAGGATGGTGTTTTGACAATGTCAGTCTATTCATCTTTTGGCTTCTTAGGAAGATGTCTTTTCTTTGAGCCCAAAATAACAAGTACATGATTATATCAAGCATCTCCAGAGTGAATATGGTACCTTTCATTTATTTAAATGCACTGTTATTAATTTAAGTACTGTGATGAATGCTTTTATTTTCTTTGAAGCATTTCCCTTGCTGAATGTCTCCTTGATTACCTGTCCTTATTGTGTGTGTGTGTGTGTGTGTGTGTGTGTGTGTGTGTGTGTGTGTGTGTGTGTGTGTGTGTGTGTGTGTGTGTGTGTGTGTGTGTACACACATAGTGGGAATGGTATTTATTTAAGGAATGCCCTTAAAGGTTATTGGGTGGGTGGGTGGGTGGGTGGGTGGGTGGGTGTGTGTGTACACATAGTGGGAATGGTATTTATTTAAGGAATGCCCTTAAAGGTTATTGGGTGTGTGTGTGTGTGTGTGTGTGTGTGTGTTAAGGAATGCCCTTAAAGGTTATTGGGTGTGTGTGTGTGTGTGTACACATAGTGGGAATGGTATTTATTGGGTGTGTGTGTGTGTGTGTGTGTGTGTGTTAAGGAATGCCCTTAAAGGTTATTGGGGGTGTGTGTGTGTGTACACATAGTCGGAATGGTATTTGTTGGGTGTGTGTGTGTGTGTGTGTGTACACATAGTGGGAATGGTATTTATTTAAGGAATGCCCTTAAAGGTTATTGTGTGTGTGTGTGTGTGTGTGTGTGTTAAGGAATGCCCTTAAAGGTTATTGGGGTGTGTGTGTGTGTGTGTGTGTGTGTGTGTGTGTGTGTGTGTGTGTGTGTGTGTGTGTGTGTGTGTGTGTGTTAAGGAATGCCCTTAAAGGTTATTGGGTGTGTGTGTGTGTGTACACATAGTGGGAATGGTATTTATTTAAGGAATGCCCTTAAAGGTTAATATATATTATATATTCAAGAGTTGGTATTTGATGTAAAAGTACAAAGCCATTTTAACTTCTTAGAAATACCTTCTAATATTGCAGTTAATGAAATTGTTTACCTTGTGATTTAGAAATGTTATAGGAAATAGACATCTTAGAATAAGTATAAAGTTCCTTACTTATGGAACTGAGATTGTTATATTTAGTGATAACAAGCACTACATGTTTTCTTCCTTTAGCTGTGTTTCTTAAATGTCAGTTAAATACCACTAATTATGTCAACCTTTTCTTTGAATTATTTCAGGGTAATATCAACACTGATTTTCTAGCAGTACTAGAAGGGTTCATTGAGGCTTCTGGGCACCTGTTTGTGTGCCAAATGTTGTGTAAAGTGCTGGGGTTATAGATATGAGTAAAATATATCTCCCACCATCTGTGGGTTCATAGTGTTGCGATGGAAACAGACCTTTTAAGTATGTAACCACAGCAGTGGGTTAAGTGCTCTCCCTGGTGGTACAATAAGCCACAGAAAAATAGAGGAAGCACTGCCTGGATAGGTCAGGTAAGGACAGCCAATTATATTGAATGTGAAAACATAAATTAGCTATTGATTCCTCTCTCTTCCATCCCTCTCTACCACATATCAGTAATACATGTGCTTTTACCTAAGGCAAGCCGTAGTATTTTGGAGCACTGAAAATTCCATGAGGAGGTAGTTTGGGAGCATTGAGACATTAAAAAGTTTGTAAGATCCTAGGTCCTAATTAATCATGCATGATCTTTCAGAGATTGAAAGATTAAGATGAATCTTAATCTTTGTCCATAAAACCTAAGGTTTAGTTACTGAATTATAGAACTGGTGAGAACTTCTGAAACCCTATTGCCATGTCTGTCTAACTTGTAGAGCAGTCCTCCACCTTTGAGTCCACATCAAAATCAAAGGATTTATCAGCATTCATCCTCCTGGAAAAAATAGAGGGCTTACTCGCACAATAAATAGTTAGGCAAATGGGAGGGTTTGTATTTGCTATTTTCAACAGTTGTGATTTGTTATTACCCAGTGATGTTAGTCTTCATGGTATCTTAATATGTGGTCATTGACCTTCAGCTAGACTACATTTAATAAAAAGGAACTCATTACCTTATTTTAAAGCCTGAGAGAGAGAGTTCTGATTATTACATAGTTATTTCTTTATAATCACCTGAAATCATATTCATTGTAACTTTGCCTAATTAGTCTTAGTTCTGCTTTCTAGAGCAAGATGTTAATACTTCTGCTCCTTTTATGACATAACTGAATATCATGTGGACACTGAAAATAAATTTCACCTTCTCACAGTTTATTTATTCTGACAGTTTGAAAAAGCATACAGTTAGATTTAATTTAACTTCAGAATTTGTGAGACTTTTATATTTGTTGAACAGTTTTTAAGCAATACTGACTTTTCTTCCCCATGAATATTTTCTAATAATCAAGGTGGATTGAGACTTTTCTAGTTTAATAACTCTATAAATTTAGCTTATTAAAAGATCTTCATAAAAGAGAAAAATCATACTTACAAATATATTTTTCAGTCAAACAGCCAGATTATTTATATATATTTTATATGCGTATATAAGTAAAATCATTTATAAACCACATTAGTTTTTTTGAGGGGTGCAAGTAACAGAGGCACAATTTTTTTTCCAGTAATGAGAATATTTTTGGTCAAGATACTTGTAGAAATAAGGAAATGAGGACTTTGACCTGTAGCTATTGATACCTAGGAAAAACCTAACAGCAAGACACCAGAAAAAGCAGAAGACTTAGTAGAGCCAGGTTTGTTGGAACTGGAACGTAATTTAAAATTAAAGTCCTAGAGGTGCCTTGGAAAGTTTGTGGAGTTTTACAACTAACCATTCATTGACACCAGACTAATAGCTGAACCCACAGTTAGAATAACATTTTACATTGTAATCCAATGCACTTCTAATGTGTGTGTGTATATGAAAAAGCTGAAGTAAAGGTTTCATGAGACAGTTCTTAATCTTTGCATATGTGATGAACTGTGCTATTTTCTCTTTTCCTTTTTAAAAAATTTAATTGATTAATTTATTTTTGTAGCAGACCTGTATGGGGATCCAAACCCTTGACCTTGGTGTTACAATACTGTGCTCTAACCAACCGAGATAACTGGCCAGGCTATTTTCTCATCTACTTGCTCCTTTCCTATGCCCTTTCCTCTTTTTCTCTCTGACTCTGTTCTCTCTGCTTGTCCTTCCTTCCCTTCCTGACTCCCAGTATCTGCCTTAGTTTTTTTGTCTGTATGATTTATAATTTTTAAGGTTTTTTTAATGTTTGTTTTCTCCATTTCTCTTTTACCACTTATCAGCTTCCAAATACTCTGCTGTTCTTTATATATTTTTCCCTACTTCATAATTTGTTATCATATAACTTCATTTTATATGTGGCCTATCGTGGACTGACTTCTCATCAAAACATTTCAGCTTCCATTGCTAGCTGCCCATTTTCCTTGATATTTGTTAAATGAAAGAGAGATTTTGATTGGTCTAGTTCAACTTTTTGGACTCAAGTACAGCACAAGTTCTGGTCCAGAAATGGGTTGGGTTCTTTTGGGTCAGAAGCCCGTTCCTGTTCTGAATGGGGGCCTACTTAGGGGGTAAAGAGGGGGCATAGGGCTGTGTGTGTGTGTGTTTGTGTTTGAGAGAGAGAGAGAGAAACAGAGAGACAGACCATGAATATAGGAGTGTTGGGGGTGCCGAGTGGGCTTCGTTTACAAATGGCCTTGAGTGTACTTCATCTCTGTAATGCAGGGTCCCTGCATTCAAGCTATACAGTCTGATGAGTGGAATATTACTAATACAGTAGAAAAGCATACATAGTAATTACCAAATGACTGGCACAGTTTTATAGGGATTCAGAGAAGCATCTGTGAGGGGGTAATGAAACAAAGCTTTTTTGTGTGTTTTAGTCTGACCCTTTTAGCACTCTCTATTCATATATGAGGAAATTGGTGCAGAATATTGAAAGTACTATAGATACTATTTTTTCGCATAAGCGTATACTTGTGTGCTTGTATGCTGTTCTCTCATGGGACAACCTCTACCCCCCACCCCCAGTCACACATATATATACAAACTGTATATGGCCTTGCTTTCACTATATAGGAGTTGCTACTTTTTTAGTGAGAGTCAAGAGCTGGCTTGGTAAAAAGTCTTAAGGAATAGAGGAGTTGAGGAAGGAGAGAAGGGAAAAAGGAAGTAAGGGTAAGGTTAGAGGGAAAGAGTTAATAAATTTGAGTGTTGATTACAAACCAAAATTAGTGCCCCAATATTGACTTATGATTGTAAGAAAATGTCCAGATATCGGACGTATAAATAATTGAAAAGTATTAACTTTAAAGATATTAATTGCTGTGAAGTAAATTAGTATTTTAAGAATACATTAAAAATTAGAACATTAGAAAATTGCTAACTTTTCCCCTGTGGTTAGCTATTAATTCATTTTAACTGTCTTCAGTTAATTCTGTATTATAGTTACAATAGAAACTATGTACATCCTTATATGTGTAGGTATATGAGATTTTGACAACCAGCATAAGATCAAGTTAAATATAACTTCATAGCAATATGATGTCTTTGTGATTCAACATGTAAGGGTATGCCTCCTTTTACCCAAGATTTACATGTCTTTAAATAGAAACTATGTTTGAAGAAAACTGTAGGAGAATTTAATATTTAAAGAAATGCTTTTGTAGGGTGAAAAAAATTTACCATGAAAATAAAGCCCCCGTATGATTGTAAATCCAAATTTTAATAAGTTGGATCACTTAAAGTAAGATGTAATTTAAAATGGTGATTTTCCTTAATGAATCTGTTATCAGTGATTTCTGTCTGAACTTTTACAGGAATCCATGGGAAAAAGCCATGATGGAAGAGCTTATGTTATCACTGGCATGTGGAACCCCAATGCACCAATATTTTTGGCACTTAATGAAGAAACCCCAAAAGGTGACTTTTCTTAAAGATCCCTTATTATTTGCTTTAAATTTTACATTATGAATGATATTGTTTTGTCATGTTTTTAAAAAATTATGGTGCTCATTTAAAATGGCAATATTGTTCTTATTTAGAATTTGAGGTTCCTTTTCATACTTTATGCTTCTATGGGGAAAACCCTCACTATTCTAAAGAACCCCCCCAAGGCTGGCTGGTTAGTTCAGTTGGTTAGAGTGTGGTGCTGATAACATCAAGGTCCAGGGTTCGATCCCTTTACCAGCCAGCTGCCAAAAAAACCCACACACAAAAAAATGAAAAGCAAAAGAATCCCCCCAAAAGATGCAAGAATCAATTTTAATAGATTACGTAGAAAGCATGTGGCTTTCATGTTTCATTAATTACTATAGAGTTGTTTTGTTGGGGGAGGGGCAGTGATGGAGGAATATAAAAGATAATGATGAAAGGAAACATGCTGGAATTTTGCATATCTTTGATTATTATTTTAACTTTTTTTTTACATTATAAATTACTTTTATTATGTCATTTATTAACTATTGGTTCTAGTCTTTTGACCTTTGGGATTTTAGTAATATACATTAAGGATTTTTTCATATGTGACAAATTTTTTTCCTAGTTGTTTATCTTTACATTTTATTTAACATGTCTAGTGTTGGACAGAGTTTATATATGTTAAATAGTCACATTTGCTATTTTTTCCGCTGTGTATTTTTTTATTTCTATGTTATCCAGATATCTGTTAATTGCTTGGTTTTTATGCCCCTACATCATCTGCCTTTAAACTAAATTTAAAGTTTTACCTGATAAGTTATAGTCTTACCATAAATGCTTTACTGTCATTCAACCAATAATTTATATTTAGAATATAATGGATCAGTTTGTTTTATCTTTAGTCTTGTATTATTTAGTTTATACCCACATTAGACTTTTGGTTAAAGGTAGGAAATGTTAGTGAATACTGGTGTGGAAATACAATATATTAATGAAGAACATTAAAATGATAATTATTCTCAGATTGCCTTAAAGAGAGTATTCACTAGTTTCGTAAATTGCATATATTTGATTGCACATAAAGCTGTCTAAAAATGAGGGCTAAAAAGAGAAAAAATTAATGGTTACTTAAAATTGAGCTTTTTATATATTAGCAATAAACAAATTTTATACCCATAGTGTGTTATTTCTAGAGACCAGCCTGTAACTTTCTTTCTTATAAATGTTCAGAAAGAAAACATGAAAATGAGAAAAATAAGCCAGTTGATAATTTTGAAGAATAAAATACAGGGATTTCAAATATCAAGTTATAAAAGTAACTGGTATCTGTGTTTAACGTAACACATAGTTCAATTTCATTTTGTATTTTAAGACATATTTGGTCCTCAACTAAAAGAAAATTTTAATTTATTCTATTAAAATAAACTTTATGTATACATACAGAATCATAAGAACTGCACAGAACTATTTCATTGGGAATTTGATTAATGATTTTCCTATGAGTAAATATATATTATGAGCAATGAATATATATATTATGAGCAATCTCCAGTCACTTTCCTTAAAGCAGACAACACGAAAATATTGATATCAATAACATTTTACCTGTACAAGTTTAATATAGAGAAGGCTGAATGTCTTTTCTGATTTGACAGTTCCTCCTATGTAACTCATTAAACAAACACAATAATTTCTAGTATCTCCATTTATAAGATGGAAGTGATTTTCCAGAGGTTCCCTGGGAAATCTGATAGTTTTAGAGTGTAAGTTATCCTGAGAACTTTATTTTTATATTAAGGATCTCATTTTGGGAATGAAGAAAGTAAGCTGTCAGGAGATTTGGACACTCAATTAAGATAGGATCATTATTAGTGCCTGAGAAACATACTTGGAATACTTGGTTACCTATTTAATTTAAAGCAATAATAAAACATTTAAAAATAAATATAGAAGATAATATAATTGTAATGAACCTTAATTCTTTCATAAGATAGGACACTTTGTTTTCTTAAATAATCAAGGAATAATAAAGCCAGAATAAAATCCAGAAAATTTCCACTGCAGATAAACGAGTGTACATGACTGTGGCAGTGGATATGGTAGTCACAGAGGTGGTGGAGCCTGTCCGCTTTCTCCTGGAGACAATAGTTCGTGTGTACCCTGCAAATGAGCGATTTTGGTATTTCAGCAGAAAGACTTTCACAGAGACTTTCTTCATGAAGTTGAAACAGGTAGTACCTTTTTGTTCTCTTCACATAGTAACATATTTTTCTTTCTACCTTTCTTTTTTAATGCCACAATAATTCCTGAAGTAGCAATAAAAAGCAATAAATTTCCTCAAAAAGTCAAATGTTATTTTGAAATCAGCCAATAAAGTGTTTGAAAAATCTACACTAGGTAATAAAAGTTGAGTAAAACCCAGCTAGTGTAATAGTTATGTACTTTTCTTCTAGAAACCAGTAAAGTATGAACATACCTAATAGAAATATTGATTCTGTATATAGAACAACTATCCTGCTTTTTATATGCAATTACTTGAAACCAAAAAGACAGAGCACAGAAATACCATATGCTTATAAGTTTTAATGAAAAAAATTCCCAAGAAATATCTAATTGCCAGTTATTTCTGCCTGTAATGTTAGGTAATGAACATTATATGAACATTTCATTTGACTCATCAATAAGGATACAAAATTATTTTAATATTAAATGAACAAAATTAGGGTTTCTATGACATCCTTAACTTAGGCAGTATTAGTAGATAAAATATATAATTTTTGTTTTGTAGTAAAGGAAGAAGGTAGCTGAAAAAAATCTGAACTTTAATAGTGTCAGTGTTTTAAAATTAGGATAAAATACTCTATTCGAATAATGGATACCCTTTATATGCTGTTTTTGTTAGTACTCCCACTCTCCCAAGTTTTAAAATTCTCAATGCTTCATATACCGTAATACGCAAAATGTGATATGGTAAAAGCAAGCAGCAGCTCAGTGAGGAAATATGGAAGCCACCCACCCATTTTCATAAAAGAAAATCTGTCATGGCTCTGTTAGCCTTCATATACTAGATACTCTGAAATTATTGTGCTTTTCATCTTTTGTAAAATTATTATAACTGATTTGACTCAGCTTTTATTACTGAACTGTACTATGTGTACTGTTTTATTACTGAGCTTTACTGTGTGGACATTTTGCAGCATATTCTAATGAAGATTATGTGAACATTATTCAAAAACATCAGTTTCCTGAGCATCTTCTAATATTTTGTCGTGAGATTTTTCCCCTGCTTGTCTTGCTCCCTCTCTCCCTACCTTCTGTCCTTCCTTTTCTTCCTTCCTTCCTTTCTTTCTTTTTTTTGGGTAACTTCGTTTTATGACTATCAGAGATTTTGTCATTTTGAGCTAAACGATTATTCAGAGTTGCATAACAGTGAATGATGGAGCTGTGTAGAAAGTGGGTTGTCATTCTTATAGTTATAAGTTATTGTCATGTAAATTTTACCTCCTGGAAACCTGAGAAAAAGTTAGCTTTTTTCCCAGTTCTTGCACATGCTCTTGTTCTCTCTCTCTCTGTATTTTATTTTATAAAATATAGAGTGGATTTTTTATTTTAAATATTATTTTTATATTTTAAAAACTGCTGATATTGAGTGACTTTCAGTGGTAAATACCATGAGAATTTTCTTAGTAATAAAGCATTAAAAGTGCTGTATGAGGCCATTTCATGTGAATTAAAAAGATAGATTCACTTGTAATACTTAGCTCTACTAAGTGTGAGACTGATTTAAATGAGGATTAAAAATGAAGAAGATTGTTTCCAACTTTAGTGCTAATATTCTATATTAATGACAAAATGTGGAAAGCTACGGAAAATAGACTATTGAGTGGTCCACATATGAAGACATACCCAGCTTAAGCAGAAATAATAAAAATGAAAAAATTGAAATCTAGAGAAGTTAAATGAATTGTTGAAATTCATATGGGTAATTATTGGAAGAGCTGAGACTACAACTCCTTATCTTACGCCAGACTGTGCTGCTGTAAGGCCACACTAGCTTCTGTCTGTAACTCTAGAGACTGGGTCATGGCTGTTGATAGTAATCTGGAAATGATGGTGTAGACTTGACAACATTGGTAAAAAGAAGGAATTTGGTGAGCATCTCACATAATTCAAGGTAACCTTTGAAAATCTGGGTCTAGCCTATTACTCCTTTAAAAGACTCAAGGGAGAGTGAGTTAGTTTCAGTTTTGAGTAACTTAGATTTAGACACTTAGAACTATTTCTTTCATTCTGAGAGTTTTAGATTTATTGAACGAACCCGTAACTAGTTCTGTGCCCCAGAGGGTTAAACCAGACTCCTGGTGACAACACCAGACTAGATAGGATGTCCTGTCCCCAAATGATTTTTTTTCTTGGCAGCTTTCCTGCTTTCAAATACAGCAGGACTATATCTGTGGGCACTGAGGATGTATTAAAGTCTAACTTCTTCCTGATTAGTGTCCACTCAGGGACAAATGGCATTTTCATTTCATTCATATTTTACATGTAGGGAGCAAGGAGAGCATGTAACAAGGGAACTGAAGCTAGAGAGTCTGGGAAAATTTCCTGGAGAGAGTCATTTGACCTGAGGTTTAATAGGGGAGTAGAAATTAATTAGGTGAAAGTAGGAAATAGTACGTGGAAATGCCCAGAGAGCTAGAAAGGCTGGAGCTGCCAATAGTTGATGAGGAGGGGAAGCTCGGTCCCTGATCATGTGAGACTTTGGAGTCCATAAGTGTTCTTTTATAAATCAGCTTTATTGAAGTATAGTTAGCACACCATAAAATGCACCTGTTTTAATTGTACATTTTGATGCATTTTGACAAATGTATATAACTGAATAACCACTACCAAAATTAAGATATATAGCATTTCCATCATTCTTAAAAGTTTCATTGTGCCTATCCCATGCAGTCCTCCCCAGCCTCAACCTCAGGTAACCACTGACCTGCTTTTTTTCGTTATAGATTATATTAGTCATTTCTAGAGTTCTCATATAACTGAATTCATACAGTACTCTTCGGTGTAAGGCTTCTTTATCACAACGTTTTTGAGATTCATCCATGTTGTGTGTCAGTTGTTCATTCTTTTTATTGCTGAATATTACTCCTTTGTATGGAAATACCACAATTTGTTTATCCATTTGTCTGTTGGAAATTTCAGTTTTCAGTTTTTGTCTAGTAAGGTTAAAGCTTCTATGTAATTGTTTTGTCAAATAATTTTTCTTCATCTATTGAGTAGATAATATGTTTTTTATCCTTCATTCTGTTAATGTGGTATATCACATTTATTGATTTGCATATGTTGAACCATCTGTGCATCCCAGGGATAAATCCCACTTGATTGTGGTGTATGATCCTCTCAATGTGCTATTGATTTTGGTTTGCTAATATTTTTTGAGGATTTTTGAATCCATGTTCATTGGGGATATTGGCTTGTAGTTTTCTTTTCTTGTAATGTCCTTTTCTGGCTTTGGTATCAGGGTAATGCTAACCTCATAAAATAAATTTGGAAGTCTTCCTTCCTCTTCAGTTTTTTGAAAGAGATTGAGAAAAAATGTTTGATAGAATTCACCAGTGAAGTCATCAGGTCCTGGGTTTTTCTTGTTGGGAGACATTTTTATTACTGATTCAGTCTCCTTACTTTTTATTGGTCTGTTCAGATTTTCTGTTTCTTCATGCTTCAGTCTTGGTAGGTTGTATGTTTCTAGGAATTTATTCATTTCTTCTAGGTTTTCCAATTTGTTTCTAATGTGTTTTTTTTATGATCCTTTGTATTTCTGTGATATCAGTTGTCAGGTGTTTTTCATTTATAATTTTATTTATTTGAATCCTCTTTTTTTTTTCTTGGTTAGTCTAGCTAAAGTTTTGTTAATTTTGCTTATCTTTTCAAAAAACCCCAACTCTTAATTTTATTGATATTTTCTGTTATTTTTTTATTTCGTTTATTTCTGCTCTGATCTTTATTATTTCCTTTCTTCTGCTAACTTATGTTCTTCTTTTTCTAGTTCCTTGAGATGTAAAGTTGTTTGAGATCCTTCTTTTTTCTTAATGTAGGTATTGCTATAAACTTTCCTCTTAGAACTGCTTTTGTTGTATCTCATAAGTTTAGTATGTTGTGTTTCCATTTTCTTGATTTTTGAAATATTTAAAAAATATTTCTCAAGATTTAAAAAAATATTTTTCTTTGGCCTACTGATTACTCAGGAGTGTGTTCTTTAATTTTTTTATATTTGCAAATTTTTCAATTTTCTTCTGTTATTTATTTCCAGTTTCATACCCTTGTGGTTAGAAAAGATACCTGATATGATTTCAATCTTCTTGAATTTGTTATGACTTTTTTTGTGGCCTAGCATATGATCTGTCCTGGAGAATGTTCTTTGTATGCTTGAGAAGAATGTGTATTTTGCTGCTGTTTTGTATATGTCTGTTAGGTCATTTGGTCTATAGTGTTGTTCAAATCACTATTTCTTTATTGATTTTTTGTCTGAATGATCTATCCACTGTTGAGAATGGGGGATTTAAGTCCCTTGCTGTTTATTTTTCTTTCAGATCTCTTAATACTTGCTTTGTATATATAGTTGCTCTGATATTGTATACTGTGCATAAATGTAATTGTTATGTATTCTTGATGAATTGACATCTATATCATTATATAATGACCTTTTTGTCTCTCATGACACTTTTTGGCTTAAGGTCTAGTTTGTGTGATATAAATGTAGCCACCACTGACTGATCTCTTTCAGTTACTGTTTGCATGGAATATATGTTTCGTCTCTTCATTTTCAACCTACATGTGTCCTTAAAGCTAAAGTGAGTCTCTTGTAGGTAGCATGTAGTTGGATCTTGTTTTTGTATTCTCTCAGCCACTCTTTGTCTTTTGATTGGAAAATTTAATCCATTTATACTTAATTTTTTGTGGTTAAGGACTTACTATTATCATTTTCTTAATTGTTTTCTTCCTATTTTACAGTTTCTTTTTTCCTTTCTCTTCTGCTGTCTTCCTTTATAATTGATGACTTTTTGTGGTGGTATGCTTTGATTCCTTTCTATTAATCTTTTGTGTATCTACTTCAGGGTTTTGCTTTTTGGTTACCATGAGGCTTACCTAAAACATCTTACAGTTATTATGTCCTATTTTAAGTCTTATTTATTTTTAGTCTTATGTAGGCTCCTTTGTATTTGACAAGTTTGACAATTTAATTATAATGTGACTTGGGTGTAGACCTTTTTGGGTTCAACCTATTTGGGGAGCTTTGGGTCTCACAAAACTGGATGTCTATTTCTCTCCCCAAATTTGGGAAGTTTTTAGCTATTATTTTTTAAAATAGATTTTCTGTCTCTCTTTTCTCCTTCTGAGACTCCTGTAGTATGTATATTGTTTTGCCTGATGGTATTTTATAAGTCCTGTAGACTTTCTATACTTTTTCTTTTTTTCCCTTCTCTGACTGGATAATTTTAAATGACTTGTCTTCCAGTTGACTGATTCTTTCTTCTACTTGACCAAGTCTGCTGTTGAAGCTCTCTGTCGAATTTTTCAATTTACTCACTGTATTCTTTATCTCTAGGATTTATTAATGCTTTCTGTTGCTTTGTTGAACTTATCTTGATGTATTGTTTTCCTGATTGATTTAGTTATCTGTGTTTTCTTGTAGTTAACTGAATTTTAAAAGGATTATTTTGAATTCTTTGTCCAGTAGTTAATAGATCCATTTTTTTAAGGATCATTTATTGCTGGCTGTGCTCTGCAGCTGGGCTAGGCTGGTGACTAGGGACCCCAGCCAGGCAGAAGTGCTGACCATGCTTCTTGGCTAGACAGGGTGCCAACTCAACTCTGTAGGTGGGAGGAGCTGCTGGTTGGGCTCCCTGGTCAGACAAGGCTGCCAGCAGAGATGTGGTGCCACTGCCAAGATACACATGCTTATTTCTATGAGCCCTGCTCCCAGCTGACCCCTTGTGGTCTAGCCCTGTTAATTCCCCCAGTGTTCCCCAGGAGGCAAGACAGAAATGGGCCTTCTGGGAAGCTTTCTGGAATGCTGGGGAAGCTGCATGTCCACCTTGTACTTTCTTTTGCCCACTGAAGAGGCCATAGGCCTAGGAGATCCATTCTCATTGTAGTGCTATGCTGGCCTGGGGGAGTGGCAACATGATCAAAGTGAAACCACTCCCCTTATCCTTTATTAAAATGTGACATTTCTCAGTTTTGTGCATACAAGGTGGTGCTTCAGCCTCTCCTCCAGGTTCTGGGATTTTTGCAAAGGCATTCTTGTCTTTGGATAGGTGCAGGTTGGTATTTCTGAGCGGGACTAGAGCAAAGGACCTCCTATTCTGCCATTATGCTGATGCTACTCCCCAGAATCCGCATGTTTTTAATATTACTATAGATTGTGTTTTTTAATTTTTGATTGTTTACTTCTAGAATATAGAAAGATAATTTATTTTTGTATATTAATCATATTTCCTGCAACCTAAGTTCACATATTAGTTTTCATAGCTTTTCTAGAACTTTTAAGGCTTTCTATATATGATCATGCTGTCTGCAAATAATGACAATTTTATAGCCTCATTTTCAGTCTGAATGCCTGTTGCTTCTTTTTCTTGCCTTGCTGAGTTTTTTTTTTTCTTCCATGTACATTTGGTTTTTATTGAATGTTTTTCTGCATCTATGGAGGATTTTTTTTTCCCATTAATATGTTGAATTATACTGATTTTTCAAATGTTAAATCAGCCTTGCATTATTTAGGATAAGTCCCCTTGGTAATGATAGTATTCTTTTTATATGTAGCTCTATTTGATTTAGTAATATTTTGTTAATTATTTTTATGCCTATTTTCATAAGAGATATTGGTCTGTAGTTTTCTTGTAGTGTCTTTGTTGGGTTTTAATATTAGTTCAATGTTGTCCTCAAAACGAGCTGGAACTTATTTTTTCTTCTATTTGCTGGAATAATTTATATATGATTTGTGTTATTTCTTCCTTAAATGTTGGTTGGAATTTATTTGTGAACTTATCTGGGACTATAGTTTACTTGTGGGAAGGGTTTTAGTTATGAATTTATGTATTTATTTCTGTATTTACTTTTAATTGGCATGTAATAAGTGTACATATTTATGGGGTACAGTGTGATATTTGGATACATTTATACAATGTATATTATCCTATGAGGGTAATTAACATATCCTTCACCTCAAACATTTACCATTTCTTTGTGTGGGGAGCATTCAAAATCTTCTCTTTTAGCTACTTGAAAATGTACAATAAATTGTTGTTAACATCGGTCTCCCTACAGTGCTGTAGTACACTGGAACTTATTCCTCTTATCTAGTTGTAATTTCGTATTTGTTGACCAACCTCTCTTTTTCTGTCTCTCCCCTCTAGTCTTCCCAGCCTCTGGTAACCACTATTCTACTCTGCCTATATGAGATCAACTTATTTAGCTTCCACGTTTAAGTGACAACAGATGGTATTTATCTGTCTGTGCTTGGCTTATTTCGCTTAACATGATGTCCTCCAGGCTCATCCATGTTGCTATGAATGACAGGATTTTTTTCTTTTTTTTAGTGGCCAAATAGTTGTGTATATATATGTACAACACATTTTCTTTACCAAACCATTTGTTGATGGACACTTAGGTTGAATCCATATTTTGGCTATTGTGGATAGTGCTGCAATAAACATGGGTGTGCAGGTATCCCTTTGATATATTGATTTCCCTTCCTTTGGGTATATACTCAGCAGTGGGATTGCTGGATCATATGGTAATTTTATTTGTAGTTTTTTGAGAAACCACCATACAGTTTTCCATAATGGCTTTACTAATTTACATCCCCACCAGCAGTGTTATAAGATTTCTCTTTTCTCCACATCCTTGCCAGCATTTGCTATTTTCTGGTTTTTGATAATAGCTATTCTAACTGGGCAGAAATGATAACTCTTGTTGTGGTTTTGATGTGCATTTCCCTGATGATTAGTGATGTTGATCATTGTTTCACATACTTGGCTGTTTGTATGTCTTCTTTTGAGGTATGTTTATTCAGAATATTTGCCCATTTAAAATTCTATTATTTGTTTATTTGTTGTTAATTTGTTTGAGTTCCTTGTATATTCTTGGTGTTAATCTCTTGTTGGCTGAATAGTTTGCAGATATATCTTCCATTCTGCAGGTTGTCTCTTTACTCTGTTGTTTTCTTTGTTGCACAGAAGTTTTTTAGTTTGATACAATCCCATTTGTCTGTTTTTGCTTTTGTTGCCTGTGCTTTTGAGGTCTTTTAAAATCGTTCCCCAGACCAATGTCCCGAATCATTTCCCCTATGTTTTCTTCTAGTAGTTTCATAGTTTGGGGCATTACTTTTAAGTCTTTAATCCATTTTTAGTTGATTTTTATATATGGTGAGAGATGGGGGTCTGGTTTTATTCTTCTGCATATGGATATGCAGTTCTCCCAGCTCCATTTATTGAAGAGACTGTCCTTTCTCCAAAGTTCTTGACACCTTTGTCAAAAATCAATTGGCTGTAGAAACATGGATTTATTTCTGGGTTCTCTATTCTGTTCAGTTGGTGCGTGTGTCTGTTTTTGTGGCAATACTATTCTATTTTGATTACTATAGCTTTGCAGCATATTTTGAAGTCAGGTACTGTGATGCCTTCAGCTTTGTTTTTTTTTTGCTCAGGATTGCTTTGGCTATTTGGGGTCTTTTGTGGTTTCATACAAATATTAGGATTATTTTTTCTATTACTGTGAATAATGTCATTGGTATTTTGATAAGGATTGCATTGAATCTGTAGATCCCTTTGGGTAGTATTAGTTATGTCTTTTCTTTAGTAGATTCTGAATTGTTCAACTTATTATTTTTATTTTTTTTTTGAGTTAGCAGTGTGTGTCTTTCAAGGAATTTTTCAATTTCATTTAGGTTATTTAATTTATTGTTCAAAATGTTGCCTTATTTTCTTTTTAATGTCTTTAGGATCTGTAGAATCTGCTTTTATTCCTCATATTGACAACTTACATGTTTTATTTTTTCTCAGCCTAAGTAGAATTCTGTTAACTTTTGACCTTTTTTTCCTTCTAAAGAAACAATTTGGGGTTTATTGATTTTGCTGGGTTTTTTTTTTTTCTGTGTTCTCTTCTGTTTATTATTAATTTTTTTGTTTTATACATATATATATATTTCTGTTTGGGTTTAACTTGTTTGTCTTTTTCAAGCTTTTTCATGTGGATTAGATTTTTTTCTTTTTTTCTAATTCCCTTTAATTTTTTTAAGGTTACAACCTCCCCTCTAATCACTGCATTATTACATTCTATATATCTTATATATTGTGTGTTCATTTTTATTGTATTTGAAATATTTTCTGATCTTCCTTGTGATTTCTTTTGTGTCCTGTGAGTTGTTTAGAAGCATATTGCTTGATTTCTCAACATTGGTAGATTTTCAAGCTATTGATTTTGGATTTTGTTTCATTTTGGTTAGAGAACATACTGTGTATAATTTGAAATTTTCAGAATTGTTTAGATGTATTTTATGACCCAGCATATGGTCTATCTTTGTGAATTTTCCAATAGTACTTGTAAAGAATGTATATTCTGCAGTTGTCGAGTACAGTATCCTATAAATGTCAATTATGTGTCAATTATACAAATGTGTATAATGTTTTTCTGTGTTCTCTACTCAGTAGATCAACAATTTCTATGACTACTACTATAAGCAGTAGTAGGAATAGCCACTACTACTTACAAAGAGTTACGAAATGCTATACAGTGTTCTGAGCACTTTATATAGATTAACTTACGTAATTATCAGTACAACTCTGTTGAGGTGTAGGTATCATTATTATCTCTATTTTTCAGATAAGCACTTAGGCACAGGAAGGATATTAGGTGGTAGGACCAGGAAGTGACCCTAAGCAGCTTGACTCCAAAACGTACTATATTAGTCCATTTCTGTTGCTTATCACAGAATACCTGGAACTAGGTAATTTATATAGAAATAGAATTTATTTCTTACATTTTTGGAGGCTGGGAAGACCAAAGTTCAGGGAACACATCTGTTAACGATCTTGTTCTTGGTGGTGGCTCTACAGCAATGCAGGATGTCACTTGGTGAGAATGGCAGGAGCAAGGGAGAGACTAAGCTTCTCACTTGCTTTTCTTTTAAAGCTATCAGAACCATGCCCATTACACGGTCCTCACAATCTAATCACCTCTTTAAGGCCCCGCCTTTAATTAACATAATAGGATTCCACATCCTCTTAACAGTTACAGTTCGGATTAGCTATCAATGAGTGTGGGGGGACATGCAATCCACAACATGTACCCTTGTAAAATGTTTATGAGAAATGGAAAATTATGCTAGTCCTACACTAAAATTGGGATTTTTTTTTTTTTCCTGAAAACTTTTCCTTATGGGTATTAGTCATACAAGTACTAGTGTTGTATTTCACTTCAATTTGCCTTTTCGTTACTTGCATCATCTTTGACTGTTGACATCACTATTTAAATTAATCATCAATTATATGAAGAGTTGTCAGAATTGAATGCTTGCTCTCATTATAACTACCGTTATAATTATTTGTTCAGGAAGATTTTCAGAGCAGCACTAGTATGTGGAAGCCATTTTTCCTTCTTAGTTATTCCTATATGTGACTCACACATGTACAACAGGTTACACTCTCTGATGCCCCTGAGTATTGGCTTTTTTTTATGTTTTCTTGTGCAGAGGCAAATAGAAGTTTGCCTGGAAACGTTGTATATATGTGCAGCTTAGTGATAGGGACATGAAAAAGAAACTGAGACCAAATACATATAGCAAGGATTTATTGAGCCAAGATGATGATTGCAACCAGGGAGACACCGGGCATCCCTGAAAATGTGTTTCAAAGAGGGCCAGCAGAGCTTAACATATTAATCGTAAGAAATGGGAAGGGTCAAAGGAGAAAGAAAGACAGCCCTGCCTAATTTCTTCATCATACTTTCTAGTGGTACTACATGACATATAGATTTGGGATTGTTATTAGGTTACATCGTACATGCAGGGATCTAGAGTAAGGGTAACAAGAAGTATTCTAGGTTATTTTATGGCTTTTTTGGCACCGTTATGTCTGCTTCTAAGTAAAATGGTCTTATGGTTACATTTTCCAGGACAGGTGGACATGATTACTGACTTTTTCCAGATCTCCCAAGGCACTATAATTTAGCTGATCTGGTCAGAGCAGATTCTTTTTATTATCAATGAGAATATCTGATTCTGTTATATGGTTTATATAGACATTTATGTTTTAAAAAAAGAGGTTTTATATTATTTTATATTTTATATATTATTTTATATTTTATTCTTTATTCAGCTTTGCATCAGAATCACTCGTGATCCTTTAAAAAAATCCAGATTTCTGGATCCCACACTAAAATTCTGACTAGCAGGCAGTAGTGTTTCAAACAGAAAGCCCCGGGTCTAGTTTCCTCATTTATAGCCAGTGTGGAGAGGAGAGGCTTCAGAAGATTTATAAACAGGTATCAGTACGTTGTACTTTGTCTTTCTTTGTTGTCTTTATTGAAGTACAGAAGTACTTCAAAAAGTTCATGGAAAGATTCTTAATATCTTTTAGTTGTATTTTTCCATGAACTTTTTGGAGTACCTTTATATACCATGTTGAAAAAGAATTTAGAGTTTATTTGCATAAGTGATGAATATTTGTATGTGACTTAGTCAACCCACATTTATTGAGTTCCTATCAATAAATATTTACATGTTGCTAAAGTGTGATAAATTCTAATATGAACCAGGTAATTATTTTACAAATACAGATGGATTTTTTAGCTGTCTAAAAATATGTGAATATTGGAAATGTTTTTTATTAAAAAGCTATTTGAAACAATTGCTAGGTACGATACTTAGTTTCTACATAAGATCAAAGTAGTGGAGATTCTGCTTGTATAGGAAACTAGGTGCAGATGAAATATTTTACCATTATTCTAGCACTTTTACGCTACAACAACAAAGTTGAGTAGTTGAGACTGAGATGATATGGCTTGCAAAGCCTAAAATATTTTCTGTCTTGCCCTTTATAGAAAAAATTTTTTGATTCCTGAGAAAGACAATTATATTGTTAGTAAATGAGAACAGTTTTATTCCCAATCTGTATACATTTTCTTTCTTTGTTTTGCCTTAATGCACTGGTCAGGACTTCCATATGATGTTGAATATGAGTGATGACAATGGACATTCTTTCTTTGGTATTCATCGCAGGAGGAAAGTATTCAGTCATTCACCATTAAATGTGATGTCAGTTGTAGGTTTTTCATAGATATCATTTACCAGGTTGAGGAAACTCCTTTGTGTTCCTAGTTTACTGAAAGCTTTTAACATGAATGAATGAGGGATTTTCTCAAATGCCCTTTCTCCATCAGTTGATACAATTATGTGGTCTTTCTTTCTTCTGTTAATGGATGTCAGTGATGCATTTTTTCTGATAGTGAACCAGCTTTGCATTCGCCAGATAAACCCCACTGGTTGTGATGTGTTATTTAATACACACAAATAAAATTTGTAGGTTGATTTATACATATATATTTAATTTGAAATGTATTTGAACATATATTTGATTTGGAATTGATTTATATATATTTATATATTTATACATATTTATACATATAAATAGCTGAATTTGATTTGCTAATACATATATATAAATGAGGGTTCCTCAAAAAGTTCATGGTAAGATTTGTATTATCTTTTAATTCTATTTTTCCACAAACTTTTCGAAGTGCCCTCATATATATATATATATATATATATATATATATATATATATATATGCATGCATAATTTGTAATGTTATTAGCAAATCAAATCCAGCTATTTATGTGTGTGTGTGTGTGTGTGTGTGTGTGTGTATATATATATATATATATATATATATAACAAGTTATTACGAAAAAGAAAACCACAGACCAATATCCCTGATAAACATAGACAAAAATCCTCAACCAAATATTAGCAATATTTGATTTTAAAGCTGGATTTGATTTACTAATATTTGGTTGAGGATTTTTGTCTATGTTTATCAGGGATGTTGGTCTGTGGTTTTCTTTTCTTGGAATAACTTCTTTAGTTTTTATATCAAGGAAGTGTTGTCCTGGTACATGAGTTCGGAAATACCCTCTTTATCTCCCAGAAGATTTTTAAATAGCATTAGTGTTATCCCAGACAAACAAAAGCTAATGGAATTTTTTCTTTATGTATTTGGTAGCATTTGTCATTGAAGCCATCTGGCCTGAAGTTTTCATTTTCATGAAGGATCTTAACTACAAATATAATTTTTAAATTAGATATAGGATTTTTTCAGCTTAATCTATTTCTTCTTGGATAAGTGCGGGTGGTTAGTGGTTCTCAAGGAATTGGTCCATTTAATCTAAGTTGTCCAATTAATATGCATAAGACTTTTGGCAGTATTTTTATTACTTTTCTGATATCTTTGGGATCTGAAGCAAGATCCACACTTTGTTCCTGATATTGGTAATTTGAGTCTTCCTTTTTTTCTTGTCAGTTTTCCTGGAATTTTACCAATTAAAAAAAATTTTTTTTTAAAGAACTGCCTTTTGGTTTCATTTATTTAAAATTTTTTCTTCCCCCAACTTTATTTCTGCTGTTATCTTTATTTCCATTTTTCTGTTTGCTTTGGGTTGTTTTGTACTTCTTTTCCTAGTTTCTTAAGGTGGAAGGTGACATTATTGATTTTTGGATGTTTCTTTTGTAATACAAGCATTTATACCTCTAAATCTCTCTATGTGCACTGTTATATATGTATTCCACTAATTTAGACTTGTTGTATTTTCATTTTTATTTAGTTCAAAATATTTCCTAATTCAAATTTTCCTCTTTGGCTTTTATTCATGAATTATTTAGAAGTGGGTTCTATTATTTTCCAGTATTTGGGGGTTTTTCAGATATATTTCTGTTGCTTATTTCAAAGATGGTACTTCAAGAAGTTCATGGAAACGTTTTGTATTATCTCATTTATTTTTTTTATGATCAGGTACTCCACAGATGCCTCATTTCAGTTATTTATTTATTTATTTTTATTGAATCATAATTGATTATAGATATTTTTGGGATTCATTGTTGACATATGTTGATCAAATCAATATTACTAGTATGTATATTGTTACAAATTGTACTTATTCTTTATGCCCCTTGTCCAATCAGTCATTCCCTATCTCCCTCTCCCTCCCCTGTCCCACCACTGATAACCCTAGATTTCTTCTCTCCTTCTGAAAGAGTAATGGTTACTCTGTTGATTTGTTGCCTAGATGATCTGTCTAATGCTGAAAGGCATGTTCAGGTCCCCGAATATTATCATAGAGCAGATGCTTCTTCTGTCACTCTGGAATGAGCTTTGTGGAGAGAGATATCCTCTTCTTTTCTTTGGTCTCTGCTGGTGACTTTCCTTGTGTCAATGCACTTCAGTGGGTGGTGGACCATCTGCATGGTGATTGTGACGTCTAGCCGCTTTCACAGCAGCTGTGGTTACTGTGGTGGGCCACCCACATGGAAGTGATGATTTTGGCATGCTCCTTGGTGCTTGTGGTGTGCCTGGGTGTAGGGGGGAGCCGGTCCTCAGCTCCATGCCCCGGGTCACCGGGCTGGTCCCAAGGTGCTGGTGGTGTGCATGGTAGTGGGCACGTGGTCTGGTCCCTGGCTTGACACCCTGGGCCCCCTGGGTGGGCTTCGAGGCACTGGTGATGTGCCTGGGCTGGAACTAATTTTTTGTCCTTTGCTTACTTCTAAAACTGGAGGACTTCCTGTGGGGACCAGTACTTGAGCTCTGTGGTTTAACTAAATTGCTGCTTTGCTGCTGTTTCCCTAGGGAAGGCTTCTTGTGCAGCCCAGGGTTTAAAGGTTGACCTTACAGGTACTTCTGGCTCTCCAGAGACTGGGTGCACCCTGGGTTGTGTAGAAACTCTGATCTGGGCCTGAATCTTTTAATCAAACTGCACCCCATGCAATTCTGTATTCCCGACCAGTCTCCTTTGAGTAGTCATGCCCTGACTGGGGGACAGATAGGCTGACCTTGCTGTGTCCCAGTGTTCTCCTGGTGGGCCCGTCTCCCCAACTGTCTGTGCTCCAAACATTTCCCATGGGATGGACCCTGCACTGGTCCCTTGTGATGACTCACCAGCCTCTGAATGGCTTCCCTTTTTCAGCTGTTTTGGCTCCTCGCTCCTGCGTGGGTCTGCAGGAACCTTATTAGTGGTCTTGCTGTCCTGGGGGCCACCAAGGCCCTCTTCTCCCCTGCTGCCTCCAAGTGCCTCCATCCAAAGGGCACAGGTGTGACTTCTGCTGGCTCCTGCTGCCTCCTGCTGTCTCCTGCTGTATGTGCTCAGCAGTTCCAGCCTTAAAGCAGCCATGGCCTGAAATGCTCTGAGTAGTTTTTTCTTTCTCTCATTGTGGCTCCTCCCACTTCATGAACTCTGTAGGTCTCTCCTCCTCTTCCCCTGAGCTCCAGTGGCCCCAGCTTGGCTGTTGTTACATTTTTATAGTTGTAAATTGGTTGATTTGTGGGAGAGAGTGATGCTGGGTACTGTCTATTCTGCCATCTTGACCAGAACTCTCTCTGTATTATCTTTTAATTCTATTTTTCCATGAACTTTTAAAAATATCCCTGTAGATTATTGTGTTATGGTCACCAAATATATTTTTATGATTTCAGTTTTTAAAACTTTCTCAAAGTTTCTGTTATAACCCAAGAAATGGATTATCTTGGTGAATGTTGTATGTGCTTTTAAAAGAATATGTATTTTGCTGTTATTGGGTGGAGTGGTGTTTAAATATCAGGTCCTGTTGGTTGATGATGTTCAATTCTTCTATAACCTTGCTTAATTTTTGTATAATTTATCTATTGATTACTGCAAGAGGAATGTTGATGTCTCTACTTGTAAATGTGGGTTTGTCTCTCTCCTTTCACTTGTATCAGTTTTTGCTTCATATAATTGAGACCCTGTTGTTAAGCTTATACACTTACAGGATTCTTATGTGTTCTTGTTGAATTGATTATTTTACCATTGTGTAATGTCCTTCTTTATCCCTGGTGATTTTTTTTTTTCTTGGTTGGTAATCTACTTTGTCTTATATAAATATAGTATCTTTGGCTTTTTTTTTTTATTAGTGTTTCCATGGTATGTTTTTTCCCCTCACTTTACTTTAAACCTGCCTATATCATATTTAAAGTAGGTTTCCTTGGTAGACAGAATGTATAGTGTCTTGTTTTTAATACAATCTGACAATCTCTGTCTTTTACTTGGTATGTTTAGTCCATTCATATTTAATATGATTATTGATACATTTCAGTATAGGTATACCATTTTATTATTATTCTCTGCTTGTTTTGTTTTTCATTCCCTTTTCCCCTTTTCCCACTGTCTTTTGGATTAGTTGAATATTTTGTTAGTATTTCATTTGTATTATATTTCTGTATGTTTCCTTTAGTGGTTGTTGTGTGGATTGAGGTCTCTGTTTCTTGAATATAGTAGAAATGCAATAAAAATTTGGTTGTTTTAAACTTAACCACTTAATTTTTTGTGGCTATCTTTTTTATTTTTCTATTTTTTATGCAGTGGACAATTTTAACTCTCATTTGAAATGATTTAGAAGATGCACTTGAAATTTGACTATGGTTAGAATGAATTCTTGAAAACAGAATGCTTCAATAATTAAAATAGTTATATTTTTGTAACAAATGAATCACAATACAGGTAGATATTAGAGATAATTATGTCTCTGTATATGCCTGTATTCTAATTTTGTGTCCTTTAGAGCCTAGTATGGTGCTATAAACATAATAGTAATAATAGTAATAAATTTGTTTCAGGAATTTTGGTGAATGTCAAAAGTATTATTATATTTAAACTTTTTAACAATTTGGAGGAAGCATTATTTCCATTTTATTAATACAGATACTGTGATTTAGGAAAGTTAAGTAATTTGTTCAATATCGCACATCTGATTAATAGTGAAATTTGAGTTCAAACCCAGGTCTATTTGACTCTAAAATCCATATGTTTTACCATTGGCCTAGTCATTCATTCCACATATATTTATTGAGTACTTTGTGTACCATATAATTTCTGATTGCATTCAACACAGTCCTTGCCCTTATGGTGCTTACTGTCTTGTGGATGAGACAGATGTTAAACAAATAAATATAAAAATAAATGTGTAATTACATTGTGGTAAGTGTGGTGAAGAGGAGGGACAGGGTATGATGAGAATCAAAAATATGGGAAACTTAGATATGGTGTGTGTGTGGTGGGGGGTGACTGGAAAACCTCTTTACATAGAAGTAACATTTGAGGTAAAGTTCCAAATATCTGGGAATTAGAAAAGAGTAGGAAGAAAGCTGTATTGGGAGAGAGAAAAGGATATCCTAAGGCCTTGAATTGGGAAAGAGATTAGAGGGTTCAATGAGCTGAAACAAGAGTTTCCAGAGTGGCTGGAATGTAGTACTAAAATTCGGATGTGAGATGAGGCTGTAGAGAGAGGTAGGGGCCAGTTTATCCAGGGCTTTGTAGGCCATGCTGAGGAAGTTGGTTTATAGTTGCCTTAATTTTCCCTCCTGAAAGAAAATTGCCTGTTATACTTTCCTCTGTGTAACCTACACGGAGAAAAGAGAAAGAAAGAATTCGCTCAAAATACAATCAATGAGGCCTAGAGGGACTGCCACCCATCAGGGGAGCACCCCCTATCCAAAATCAGCCTTTCTTTTTATTGACAAGACAAGGAAGTTTTACAGGAAAAATCAGTGGCTTCAATGATTAAAGTAGGACATAAGGACATGGGCCGTGTTACAAAAGTTGTCCATGGGTAAGTATAGCTTAACAATGGAAACTAGTAACATCAGTAAATGAATTCGACATTCCAAAGTACAATTAGTAAAGAGCTAAATTGGTCAAACTGGCTCATTATCTAAAGTATGACCTCTCCTTAAACAAAAGTTAAACTCTTATAAAATCTAAATACAATTATATCTAAAGTTTTCTCCAACAGACAGCTTGCCCCTAGCAAACTTCTTTTCCACAACTTTCCCTTTGGCAATTCTTAAAATCTCTTAACAGAACCAGTATGACACCTATCTGTCATCTCTAAAATAATTAAAGTATACAGTCCCGTACCTAACCAGTGATTAAGAGTTGATTAGATGGGCTTTGGCCACACTCTCTATGGACTGTGGCCCCCGGTCTGAGGGCTTTTGCCCCATACATGCATATACCTAAAAACCTTATTCTAAAATCAAATGAGAATCATGATTTCTAACCCACTACAATTGCCATGTATAGGCAAATTTATAAGGTAAAGATGATCTACTTCAAAGAATTAGTTGATGGGTGTGCGGTAGTCAGTTCTGAGAATCTAGCATCACTTGCTTTTGTGTCTGTACAGAATTTGTGGTGTCTTGGGTTTTTCTTATAAAAAAGAAATTGAGTTTCTCAAAATGGCTAGTAGGTTTTATTGTATTGGTTAAAATAATACTAGCATATCATATGAAGAAAAATGCACTTTAAAAGTTTTCTCAACCTCAGACATGTTGTAGATCAAACATGATCTTCTATTCTTCATTTCAATTCTTTTTAGTAAATCATTGAAATGCTATCTTTCAGTATTTCCTTCAAATTTCTAATATTTAAATTTTTTTATGTATTTCTCAGTCTGAGGGAAAAGGCCATACCAGTACTGGAGATACAATATATGAGGTCGTGAGTCTACAGCGAGAATCCGACAAGGAGGAACCAGTCACTCCTACTAGTGGAGGGGGTCCAGTGTCACCCCTGGAGGATGAAGCAGAAGAGGGTAAGAAGTTGGACTTACTCAGTTCCCTCTACTTACATAGTAGCTTTACTTATAATCTTCAAAGGTTTGTGTGTGTGCTTGCACACACAGGAGGGGAGAGGAGTGGTCATTATACCTTGTCTCTGCCACTCATAGGTTTGATTCCGCTAGATGGAGAAGAGAATTTGGTTCATCTGGTTGCTTGGTTGCATAGTCCCCAGTGCCACATATGCAGCTATTTTGTCACTACTTAAATTTGACAGCATCATTTTGCTGTTTTTGCTTTGTATTTCAAGTATTTTTGAAGTGTTTAATGTGAAGTTTCAGATTCTCTCAAGGGTTTTTAGAATTTTAGTGATATGTCATGTCCTACTTTTCATTTTACATTATTCAGTTCTGACTTGTTTTTTGTTGTTACTGTATACCTCACTACTTACTCGTTTGGAATAGCATGATCTCTACTCTTTACTACATACATGATGCTGAGAGATCCTAACGAACCTCACAAAAGTCACATCATTTGGCTCTGTGCTCAGTACTCTTTTTATAGAAATTAGAGGTAAATGACAGATTTTTACTTTAAGCCCTTATATTATCTGCTTCTAGGGTAAGGCTTATTAACAGTAAGTTTCTGAATTTATGTTATATTTGAAAAAAGTTCTTAGAATTCTCAATCTTTCACTATATGAAACCATTCCTTACTTTGATTTCCCATAATAAGAATAGTTTTAGCTAATATTTATTGAATGCTTACTATATGCTGGGCATCAGTCTAATTGTTTCAAATGTGTCAACTTATTTAATTCTTATAGTCCTATGAGTACTTCTCTTAACTTGGTTTTAGGGAAGATAAACTCAGGCACAAAGAGCATTAGTTACTTCCTTTAGGTCACTCAGCTAGAAGCGACAAAGCTGAGATCTGAGCCTAGGCTGTCTGATTCTAACATTTGCACTTATAACTATGACATTATTCTGCCAAGTTAGCCAAGACACTAAAAATACATAAGCAACTCACTTTTTAAAAACTAAGCTAAAATTCACATAACATAAAATTAACCATTTATAAGCATACAATTCAGTGGCATTTAGTATGTTCACAGTGTTGGGCAACCATCACCTCTATCTTGTTTCAAAACATTTTCATCACCCAAGAGGAAACACCATACCTGCTAAACAGTCGCTCCATGTTCCCTCCTTTCCCTGGTTCCTGGCAATCACTTTCTGTCTTTCTCTGTTTACCTGTTCTGGATAATTCATATAAGTGGAATCATCCAATATGTGAACTTTTGCATCTGGCTTCTTTTTGAAGTTTTTGAGGTTTATCCACATTAGTACATGTTGTTAAAATGTATCAGCATTTTATTCTTTTGTAAGGGTAAGTAATATGCGATTGTATGGATATACCACATTTTCTGTATCCATTCATCTGTTGACAGACACTTAGGTTGATTCCATGTCTTGGCTATTGTGAATACTGCTGCAGTGAACATGGGACTGCAGATATCTCTTTGACCTACTGATTTCATTTCCTTTGGATACATTCACAGTAGTGGGATTGCTGGATCATGTGATAGTTCTGTTTTTTGAGGAACCTCCATCCGTTTTCCATAATGGCTGTACTAATTTACATTCTCACCAGTACTGTGCAAGGGTCCCCTTTTCTCCACTTCCTTGCCAACACTTGTTATTTTTTGTCTTTTTGATAATAGCCATTCTAACTAGGGTGAGGTGATACCTCACTGTAGTTTTAATTTATATTTCCCTGATGATTAGTGATGGCACTTTTCCATATACTTATTGCCCATTTGTATGACCTCTTTTGAGAAATGTCTATTCAGGTTCTTTGCTCATTTTTTAAATTGGGTTATTTGGTGGTTTTTTTTGTTTGTTTGTTTTTGGGTTTTTTTTGCTATTGGGTTGCATATGTTCCCTTTTTAAAAAAGTGATTTATTTTTTAATTGAAACAATTGATTATACACATTATGGGGTATAGAGTTGTCTATCAGTATTTGTGTACAGTATGTGATGATTAAATCAGTATTGTTAGTATGTTCATCATTACAAATTGTCAACATTCTTTGTGTCCATTACCCAGTTTCTCCTTTCCCACTTCTTGTAACCACAGATCTGTTCTCTCCTGTAAGGTCAACGTGTTATTATGGTTGTTCTTCCTTACTTCTCTTCTGTCCCTTCCTCCCTTCCTCTCTTTCTTTCTTCCCACTTATGAGTAAGAACATGTGGTATTTCTCTTTCTGTGCCAGGCTTATTTCACTTAACATAATTTTCTTCAGGCTCACCTGGGTTGCTGAGAATGGCAGAACTTCATTCTTTTTTATGGCTTAGTAATATTCCATTGTGTACATATACCACATTTTCCTTATTCAGTCATCCGTTGATAGACTTTTAGGTATTAGTTCTTTAAATGTTTGGTAGAATTCAGCAGTGAAACCATCAGGTCGTGTGCTTTTCTTTGTTGGGAGACTTTTTGTTATTGATTCAACCTGCTTACTCGTTATTTGGCTGTGTAGATTTTCTGTTTCTTCATAATTCAATCTTGGTAGGTTTTATGTGTCAAGGAATTTATTCATTTCTTCTGGGTTATTCAATTTCTTGGTGTATTGTTATTCATAGTAGTCTCATCATCCTTTATATTTCCTTTGTATTAGTTGTAATGTCTGCTTTTTCATTTCTGATTTTACTTGTGTCTTTTTTTTACTTAGTCTAGCTAAAGGTTTGTTGATTTTATCTTTTTAAACAAAACAAGTCTAGTTTTGTTTATCTTTTTATTGTTTTTCTAGTGTATATTTTATTTATTTCTTCTCTGATCATTATTATTTACTTCTACTAACTTTGGGCTTAGTTTGTTCTTGTTTTTCTAGTTATTAAGGTGGCAGTGTTAGGCTGTTTGTTTGAGATCTTTCTTGGTTTATGATGTAGGCATTTTTTTTCCTATAAACTTCCCTCTTAAAACTGCTTTTGTTGTATTTCATAAGCTTCAGTATGTTGTTTCCATTTTTATTTGACTTCAGAAATTTTTTAATTTTCCTTTTAATTTCTTCATTAGCCCGTTGGTTATTCAGAAACATGTTGTTTAATTTTTTTTTACTTATGAGTTTAATCATCATAGTAAAGCTATAAGTGATTTATACACCACTATTACAGTATTAAAGTATTCTGAATTTGAATACATACTTATTTTTATCAGTAACTTTTATCATTTTTTAAGAGTTTTTTAAATAGACTTAATTTTTAAAGAGAAGTTTTAGGTTCACAGCAAGATCAGGAGGATGGTACAGAGATTTTCATATACTTCCTCCACTCCCCCCACCATGCCTCCAATTATCAACATCCCCCACCAGAGTGGTATGTTTGTTAAAATCCATGAACCTACATTGACTATCAGTAAATTTTATATTTTCAGATTTTTTTGTGTTACTAATTAGCATCCTTTTCTTTCAGGTTGAAGAATACCTGTTAGCACTTCTTTTAAGACAGGCCTGGTGACCTGATATTCTTTGATTTTCTCTACCAGTTTTATATTTTTCCTCATAGACTGTGTACATACCTTGCTGGATTTTTTTCCTATATACTTCGTTCTTTTTGTTGTTAATATAAATTGTATTGTGTTTTTAATTTAAAATTCCAATTACTCATTTCTAGTCTATAAAAAAGTAGTTGACTTTTTGTATATTGACCTTTCGTACTGCAACCTTACTAAATAGTTCCAGGAGGTGGTGATGGGGTGGTTTTGTCAATTTTGGGGGGATTTTCTACATATATTATCATGCCACTTGTGAATGAAGACAGTTTTATTTCTTCCTTTCTGATCTGCATACCTTTTATTTTCTAAGTGTCATTGAATTTGCTAGGTGTTTAATAGGAGTGTTTAATAGCAGTGTTTAGTAGGAGTGATAAGAGAGAACATTCATGCTTTCTTTCAGATCTTAGGGGTAGGGGCAGGAAAGTATTTAGTTTCTCACTGTTAAGTATGGTATTAGTTGTAAGTTTTTTGTAGATGTTCTTTATTAAGGTGAGGAAGTTCTCTATTTCTAGTTTGCTTACAGTTTTTATCATGAATGAGTATAGGATGTTGTCAAATACTGTTATTGATGTGATTATATAGTTTTTCTTCTTTAGCTGTTGAGGTGATGGATTACATTAATAAATTTTTAAATATTCCTTTGTGTTTATCTGATCAGCACTTGCTGCTTCCTCATGCCATCCCATTTTGCTTCATCTGTTCCCTAAGCAAAAGTCTTGGATCACTCTTGAGTACGTATCTTCCCTGCTCCAGCATATGAACCACCAATTGCAATCCTTGTTTCCACTCTCTCACTATTCAGAACAAGACATCTGACTGATTTTTGTCTGAAAATTCTGATGTAGATGTTTTGCTACAGAACTATTAAAAATAAGCTTTATGAACGTATAATTTATATACAATAGAATTAGCCTGTTTTGAGTGTATAGTTCGAGTTTTGAGTGTATAGTTTATTGAGTTTTGAAAAATGGATACATTTGTATAACCACCAGCTGAGTAATGATATAAAATATCTCCATCACCTAAACTGCCTTTATGCCACTTTATAGTACATTTTTTCCCCTCCCCTGTGGTCCTTGGCAATCACTGATCTGTTTCTGTCACTGTAGTTTTGCATTTTCTACAATTTCTTTTAAATGGAATCATTATGTACATAGTATTTTTGTATCTGGCTTCTTCACATAACATAATACTTTAGAGATTTATCTACATTGTGTCAGTAGTTGGTTCCTTTTTATTGCTGAGTGGTAATCTACTGTATAGATATGCTACAGTTTGTTTAGCCACCAGTTAATGGGCCTTTGGATTGTTTCCAGCTATTGGCTATTATGGATAATGCTGCTATGAATATTTGGTTATAATTCCTCAGTGAATATATCCTTTCATTTCACTTGGGCAGGTACCTAGGATTGGACTGGCTGAGTCTTATGTTAAGTATGTGTTTAACTTTATGTAAAACTACAGCTGCTTTTCAAAGTAGCTTTACCATTTTCCATCCATACCAGCATCATATGAGTCTGTTGCTCCACATCCTTATCAACATTTGGCTTTGCCAGTTTAGCTATTTTAGTGGGTGTGTTGGGGTGGTATCTTGTAGTATTAATTCACATTTCCCTAATGATTAATGTTCTTTTGCATCTTTTCATGTGATTATCTGCCATTTGTATATCTTCTTGGTCAAGTGTCTGTTCAAATATGTTGCGCAGTTTTAAATTGGGTTATTTGTTTTATTGATTTATAAGAGTTTTTATGTATCATGGGTAAAAGTCTTTTATCAGATGTGTTTTGCAAATATTTTCTCCCATTCTCCATTGTGCTTTTTCATTTTCTAAACAAAGTCTTTTAGAGGAAAAGTTTAATTTTTATGAAGTCTTGTTTGTCATTCCTCCCCCCTCATTATTTGTACTTTTTGTGTTCTAATAAATCTAATAAGTCTAACTCACTGTCACAAAGATTTTTAAATTTCGTTCCTCTAGAAGTTGTATAGTTAAGTTTTACATTTAGGTCTGTGATCTATTTAAATTTTTAGGTATGGTTGGAGATAGAGTTCACAGTTCCTGTTTCTTGGCTTAAACAACAACAAAATTATTAATTATCTCTTACAGTTTCCATGGGTTAGGAATTAAGGAGTGGCTTCTCTGGGCAATTCTGGCAAAGAGTTTCTCATGAGCAGTCTTATTGGGCAGGTAGCCATCTAAAAACTTGACTGGGTAGGGCTGAAAGCTTGGAGCTGCTCCAAGGAGCTTGCTTATATAGCTGCCAAAATGATGCTGATTGTTGGCAGGAAACATTGTTCCTTTCCACAGAGGCTTCCACACAGTGGTTGCTTGGATGTCTTTGTGATATAAGGCCTAGTTTCTGCCAGAGAGAGCAATCTAAGAGACCGTGGTGGAAGCCGTGGTGGCTTACATTTCCTAGCTGTGAAGTCAACATCACCTCCACAGTGTTCTGTTGATCACAGAGTTCACCTTTACTTCCATTGTGTGATTTCACTATATTCTATATAGTCTCTGAGAACACTGTTGGGATCATCTCCATCCCAGCTGACGTGAATGGGAAAAGAGCAGAGATCACATGAAGAAATTTTGGGTCAGGCGTAGTAGCAGTGCACATTCTTTCCTGTGAAACAAGAACCACAGGGGTGGTTGGGGAATATAATTGAGCTACGTGTTCAGGAAGGAGAATATATAGGTGGGACAAGCTAGTACCAGAAAGTTATTTGAACACAAGATTTCAGATAATTTTATACAAAAATGCCATTTCCTTTAGAAATGAAAAATATATGGAACTAGAATTGGGGGAGAGAACAAAATTAATAAAATGACAGGTGCTTTTCAATAAGAATGTATTATCCAATTTATTATCACATAATTCTGCTTTTGCTCTAATTTAGTAAAAATGTTCTTCACTTCTATCCTACTTTTTTTTTTTTTTTTTTTTTTTTTGTCTTTTTGTGAATGGTAAGGGGATCGCAACCCTTGGCTTGGTGTTGCCCGAACCGCACTCAGCCAGTGAGCGCACCGGCCATTCCTATATAGGATCCGAACCCGCAGCGGGAGCACCGCTGCGCTTCCAAGCGCTGCACTCTCTCGAGTGCGCCACGGGAACGGCCCTCTATCCTACTAACTTTAAAGAAGGATAACTAACATAGATTAAGTGTCTTTTGTGGCATAAAATATATTATATATTTAATAGACCTTATTTCATGTTTTACTCATACAAGTATTAGCCCTGGGAAATAACTATTGATCCTTATATTACATATGAGGAAATAGACTAAAAAACTTTAAGTAAATAATTCGAGGTCATAGGACTAATAAGGGTAACATACAGAATTCATACCTTTATCAGTCTTATCCTAAAGCCTATGATTTTTCATGTCACACGAAATGAAGATATTCTCCTTTAAACCACTGAATGGATATAACTCCACTCTTAATTGTTTAAAAGGTAGTATTTTTAATATTCCCTTGTATCACAGGAGTCCCTAATCTGAGAGTCCACTCGGGTCGTGTTTGCCTATTCCAAAGAACTCACCTGGTACTTCAGTAGGTAGAGACATCAGTTTATTAGACTTATGGAGGTTGCCGACAGTGGCCAGCTAGCTAGATATCCACACCACCACAGGGTGCACACAACAGTTATATAGGGAACAGATCAAAGTAGGGTGTAAATCATTTGCAAGCTTATAGGTAGACCCTCACCCAGCTCACATAACTCAGAACATGCAGGAGATCTGGCTGAATAGATAAGTTAATCTACCCACTACTCTGCTGGTTCCGGAGTGCTTTAGCACCAGCATGCTAATTCATTTATTTAGGGTCCCTGCTTTCCCTAGTCTTCCAGTTATCTTAAAGGGGATGTGCCTTTCCTTGGGTAACTATCTTGGCCAGGGGTAGATGCAGGGGAGGGAGGGGGGGTATAGGGCTATGTCCAGCATTCATCCTATATCCCTTTACAGAAAAGATATTCTAGATCTTAATATATTCTAGATAATATCCATATTCTAGATATTCTGGATCTGTCTAAAATTGCAGACTTTTGATTGAAAGGATATAATGCAATATAATGTGTAAATGTAAAATGAAACCGTGTCTTCTAAACAGTGTTGTTTAGGGAGCTTTCATCATATTTGGAAGCATTTTTAGAGTGATTTTAAGCATGTAAATAAACTAGTGCATTAACAAAGAACTTTGTATATAGAATATTTATGTCAGCTGGAAGCCACACATATTTCTCTAAAGGACCACTTGTAGAAAAATCTACTGGAAATCAAAATATTTTCTTCAAAAGGAGTCTTTTAGACAACAAACACACCTTTAATTTCTCATGCATTTTGAATGATAAATTACTCCATGCCATTCAAGGCTTGGAAAGGTATTTTATGATCTAGTGATGATTACTTTAGGGGTGATAAGATTTGAAAGTTGTGCAGATGTGCTCTTTAGTGGAAGAGCCATTTACTTATGAAAAGCAACATTACTAGAAAACTGATACGTTTAGAAGTAAATGGCAAACCAGATAACCTCACATTTTGGCCTGTTATTACTCAGCAAGGTATCCAGAAGCATCAACTGCCAGGATCTCAAAATAATGTAGGTAAAGCATTGGAAAAGTTCATCATTTTTTTAGTCTTAGCAGAGAGCTAAATTGGGTTCAAGGTTCATTCTTGACATAAATTTTGACAGTTGTTTTGACACAGTTGCCTTGAAATGGCTGTCTCAAAATGTAAGAAATGAGGGGCAGAACAGATAGATGTGAGAATATTCTGGAGGTAAAAATCAACAAGGCTCATTAATGAATTGGATGTCATGAGTGACAGAAGAGAGTAAGAGAAAGAATCAAAGGTTATACCAGAGTTTCTAGCTTAAGTGATTGAATAATATTGGTAGAGGAAACACGAGAGCAGGAACACTGGATTTGGGGGTGGGGGTAAGATTCATTCAGTTTTAGGCCTTAATGAATTTGAGTTTGCTGTGGAACATTAAAGTAGAACTGGTTTTTGGTTATTAGAAATAGTCTTAAACTGTGAAGGAAGTTTGATAGCTAGAGATAAAGGTTTGAGAGTTATTATCATGAGATAGTGAGAATGGCTGAAATTACCTTGGGGGAAAATGTGGGAAAGGTGGGTTAAAAGTAGATGTTAGGAGATCATAATCGTTTGGGAGGTAGGGTCAGGAAGAGGAAGGAAATGCTCTGTAGAAGAATGATCAGAACAATATAGGGAGACCCAAAATGATGTGGTAATAGACTGAGGAGGGGACATCCTCAAGGAGGGAGTAATCTGCAGTGTTGTCAAATGGGACAGGGATTTTCAATAAGGTAAAGACCAAACACTGTTCATTAGATTTGGTTAATTTGGAGGTCAAAGAAGCCTCATTGTAGTGGATTCAGGATTGACTAGAGATGAGAAAGGGAAGAACGGTGTTCAAATTATATTTTCAAGGAATTTGATGAGAATAAAAGGAAAGGGATTGGACTAAAAATACTATATTATTTCTGGCCAAGAGAGGGCATTTTTAGGGTGAAAGAGATTTGCGCTTCCTTGTAGTTGGAGAGGGAGAGCTAAAAATAGAGAGGAATTCACCCACCCAACGTTAACCATAGTTTTCTGGCATGCTTCTGTGTGTTTGCAAGTGCTATTTACTGTGCTTAGAAGTTTTCTTCCACTTGAGTCCACCTGAGTAAGCTTTTCAACAAAGGCATATTAACAGTCAAGGGAAAATATTAATTTCAGCGTAGTGGCAGTTTCTATACTTAGAAATGTTTCAAAATATTTTCTATGACATTTTTTAGTAGGTTATTCAGCCAAATTACATTTAAAATGCATTTAATGAAGAGTGGCTGAGTGAAGAGCTTGGCAAATCCACTTATCACTAAGGAATAATAAAATTGTCAAAAACAGACCAAATTGTCAGGACTTTGGAAAGCAACCAAAATCAGAACAAATTGAGTGCTTAAGCATTTATTCAAGAAAAACTACTGAACCTGTGGAATCTGTGGTTTAGCCCCCAAGGCTGCTCTCATTCTGCTCATTCCCTCTACTGAGTTATTGTCATGATAATTTTATTAGGGTGGGACAAGATATAAAAACCAGCAGCTTTGTATTTGCTGCTGGAGGGGGCTCACTTGATTTGGAGCAGAGCATGGTTGGAAACAGTAGTGATTTTTGTAGGAAAAGGATGGGAAGGCTAGTGTTGCAGGTAGCGTGAGGTTATAATCCTGGTTGGGAAAAGTCACAGACTGGCCAGAATTTTAACAAGGAGATCTGAGGAATAAGTTGATCAGCATATTGCTGGTGGTCTGGAAGTTTGTCTATGTGTGCAAGGTTGTGCACACACTCAAAAGAGACTAGAGAGGGCCCTCACTAGTCATACATTGATGCTGGACATAAGGCCTTACCCATACATGTATGATGGAGATGTATTTCTAGAATTCTGTCTACTAAATGGTTTTGCTTCTTTTCTATGGTATGGAGAGAATCTGTGTTCCAGGTGGAGAAAGTGACAAGCCTGATTCTCTCACAGCCACGTCCTCAGTCTTCTCTTGTCAGCAAGTAGGAGCTCCTAGACTCAAAATCTAGGAATCCAGAATCCAACCTCTATTAGGCCCTATTACTGTATTATTGTGATACCTCCAAATTGGTCTCCCATCTTCTTCCATCCTTATCTCCTTCCCTGTGTTCTATGTTTTACATACCAAGCATAGTCATACTTTTGAAATTTTTACGATCATGTTAACTCTTCTTAAAATCCTTTGGTGGCTTCTCAATTCACTTAGCCAAAGTTCTTTTACCATGGTTCACAAAGCCACACATGATTTTATTGTCTCATTTTTACCTTTTTGGCTTCATTTCCTGCTATTCTCTGCCTCACAAATTCCTCACTTGTCCTTTTTCCATTCTTCACACACAGATTACACTCTCCTGCCTCTAGGCTATTGCACTTGCTGTTCCCTCTTCTGCCTGGTACTCTTTTTTTCCCAGATAGCCACGTGGTTCTCTCCTTCCCTTCTTTTCAGTCTTTTCTCAAATGCTACCTTTTCAGTGATCTTGCTTGTTCAGTGAATAGTATGAATAATAATATATGAACAACAATAATAATGCTACCTTCTCAATGATCTTGCCAATTCAGTAAATATTATGAATAATAATAAATGAATTATTTAATACTAAGATGAGAGAAACAGATTTTTTTCTGTAATTGCATTTGAAAACATGAAAAACATACATAAAATTTTCATTTTTTCACTCAAATATGGTCTGAATAGGAGCAAGTCATCAAATTTCTGTTTTTCTCTAAATTTTTTTCACTTCTTAATTTTTCACTGAAATGCCACCTTGTCTTTTGCAAAATCTATTAGCTGTCACCTATATGAAAAAAGCTACAAAAATAACAGAGTA
Organism: Cynocephalus volans; assembly: GCF_027409185.1. Taxonomy (NCBI): domain Eukaryota; kingdom Metazoa; phylum Chordata; class Mammalia; order Dermoptera; family Cynocephalidae; genus Cynocephalus; species Cynocephalus volans. The sequence goes on from NC_084467.1 coordinate 130,817,363, forward strand.
GGAAGTAATAGTTTCTTTTTTTTTTTTTTTTATAGATCAGGCATTTCATACATTTTCAATACACTATTATTAGTTCTGTAATTGGCATTTCTGTCAGCGCAAACATCAAAAGTTAGAACTGGAGGTGGCATAGAAATGTTTCCTGCTGGGGGAATTGGAGTATTCTTTTATTTAATTATTTTCAACAGTTTGCCTGTCAAAACAAAAGTGGAAGTTCAAGTCATTCTAAATTCTCTTGACTTAGCCTGTAATTTAACTAAAAAGGGATACAGATTTAAATGAGTGAAATTACTTTTAATTTTCTGGGAAAGATTTAATGTAAAATGAATTAAGGTATCCTGGCATATTTCTCAAGTGCTATTCAAAAAACAAAGTGTGTTAAAGGGTATTAATTTGAATGCAAGGAATCTTAGCAGAAAGTTAAGTCCACCAATGCAGCATTATAGGGTTTATTTTTAAATTACCTCATTACATGTTCTGAATTACGCCTACTGTTGAAAGTCGAGGTGCACTTGGTGTTGCTTCATAGGAATTTCGGACTGGCTTTCTCTTTGTGGACCTCATACTTGAACTTAATTACTTGTAAACATGGATAGTAAGCCACAAGAAGAAGCTGTTTGAAGGTGACAAAGGGCAAATCCAGTGTGCTATTTTTTAAGACACATTCCCAAGTAATTGTGAAAGTCCAGGTTAACAGTAATATTAGGTGAGTTTAACACTTGATTATACCTTTTAGTATAATTTCTTTTTGTTTTTGTATTTGGATTGGCCAAAATGCTATCTTAAAAAAAATTCCCCCCTGACTTAAGTGACTGTTAGCTGTTCAATGCTACTTCTAACTGATTATAACTAGGGAGTAAAATAGTCTCATACTCAAATTTATTTTCTTTTAATTTCTTAATTCATAGTTGAAAGAAAGTGAGCCAAAATGCTGGGTACTGATCAAGCTTTATTAAAGGAAAAAAAATCTGCTGGGCTGCACTCAAAATGGAGCGTAGCACCAGTTGTGGGGGTGAGACAGCTCATATAGGCTGTAGAGAAGGCTGATGTAATCAGGGAGGGGTTTGGTGCTGGTGTGGAAGATAAGGCTGGAGGATGCAATCAGGTGGAAGGTTGCACCCATGTGGAAGTAGAGGAGTTTCTATTTCTCAGAAACCATGAGGTTTTTCGTAAAGGAAAAGCTGATGGCTGTTTTGTGCTTATTGTGTGCAAAATGGCACCAGTCACATCCAGCATCCATCATTCCCACATTTTAAGTATAGGGAGAATGGAAAAGGGGCGAAGGTCTCATTCTTCTATAGCTACTTCCTGCTGGAGATGGGCGAAGATATGAAAAAATAAAAGATTTATGTTGGCAGGTAAAACAATTAGGTGGCAGGGTATTGGTTTCTTGTGGGGAGTCTGTATTCTTCCGGGGAAGTGCTGCTGATTCCAAGGGGCTGATATCCTCCTCCCATGAAGAATTCAGTGACCTTTTGATTGGTGAAGGCCTGCATATGTCCCTTGCAGGCTTGCACCAGTCTCATCAGCTGATCAGATGGCCACCTGCAGAGCTGCCAGGCCCTGTGGAACCTGTGTACACCTACTGGACCGACAGCTGATTGGGTAGCAACTTTTCTTTCCCAGAGGACATAGAGAGTGTCTGAGTCCTGTGGCATCCATGCAGGCTCCCTCCAGGCTCAACAGCTGATCAAGCAGCTTTGTACAGAGCTGCCAGGGCTTGCTGCCCCAGTTTACACCTGCTCACTGACCAACCGTGGATCAACCACTCCAGCAAGAAACCCACTCTAACAAGAAACCCACTCCAACAAGAAACCTGCTCCAACAAGAAACTGCTGAGGGCCCCACTGCCTAGGCCACAAAGGCACCCAAAGATAACTCTAAGATTGAATAACACTGAAGAAGGGACATGAAACCTGCACTACTGCACTCATGCAGATCCAAACTTAAAATACCCAACCTGACTGTCATCATAGAACACTTCTACAGGAAAGAGCCTTTTCAAAAACCACTCCTAAAATTAAAAGAAGTGACTATACCACCAGATGCGCAGACATCAATGCAGATGTACAAGAAGCATGAAAAAACAGGAAAACATAAAAGAAGACTACTGTTCTCCAATACCAGACCCCAAACAACAGGAAATTGATGAATTGCCTGAAGTGGAATCCCAAATGGCAATACTAAGGAAACTCAACATGATGGATGAAAAAATAGATAGAAATCACAGTGAAGTGAAAATTAAAAAAAAAAAAAAAAATCCAAGACATATATGAGCAATTCAAAAAAGACTTAGAAACAAAGAACCAAGCAGGAATCCTGGAACTGAAGAATTTACTTAACAAAATAAAAAATACAACAGAGAGCATAAACAGCAAGATAGAATAAGCTGAAGAAAGAATTTCTTAACTAGAAGACAGGCTTTTTGAATTAACACAGTTGGAACCCCCCCCCCCAAAAGAAAGAAGAATATAAAAAAAAAAAAAAGATGAAAAACTATGAGATCTTTCTCATAATCTTAAGTGTGCAGACATTTATATTATGGGTATACCAGAAAGGGAAGACAAAGGAAAATGCATTAAAGCCTATTTAATGAAATAATAGCTGAAAGCTTCTCATGTATTTGGAGAGACACAGATTCAAGAAGCTCAAAGATCCCCAAACAGACTCAACCCAAAAAAGGCCTCCCCAAGACACATTAGCGAACAGAATATAACCCATCAAAAAAAATTATACAACATGAGAAATGATGGTTCAACATATGCAGATCAATAAGTGTGATACTGCACATCAACACAATCAAGGACAAAAACCACGTGATTATCTCAATAAATGCACAAAAAGCATTTGACAAGATTCAACATCCCTTCAGGATAAAGACTCTCAACATGTTAGGTATAGGAGGAAAGTATCTCAACACAATAAAAACCATATAAGACAAACTCACCACCGATATCATCCTGAATGGAAACAAGACAAGGATGCCCACTCTCACCACTCCTATTCAACATAGTATTGGACATATTAGCTAGAGCAGTCAAGCAAGAGAAAGAAAGAAAGGGCATCCATACTGGAAAAGATACAGTCAGATTGTCTCTGTTTGCAGATGACATGATCCTGTATAAAGAAACACCTATAAACTCTACCAAAAACTCCTAGAGCTCATAAATGTATTCAGTAAAGTTGCAGGATACAAAATCAGTATGCAAAAATCAGTAGCATTTTAATACCCCAACAATGGACAAGCAGAAAAAGAAATCAAGAAAGCCATTTACAGTAGCTACCAAAATAATGGAATACTTAACCAAAGAGGTGAAAGACCTATACAATGAGAACTACAAATCACTGCCTAAAAGAAATTAAAGAGGACATAAAAGGATGGAAAGACATTCCATGTTCATGGACTGGAAGAGTTAACATTGTGAAAATGTCCAAAGCAATGTTCAGATTCAATGCAATCCCCATCATAATACAATGACATTCTTTATAGAGATAGAAAAAATGATCCTAACATTCACATGGAACAACAAACAAATCTTGATTAAAAAATAAATAAATAAAATCAATAATAATAAAGCCTGAATAATAATAAAACTTCAGATCATACTACAAAGCTATAGTAACCAAAACAGCATGGTACTGGCATAGAAACAGATGTATGGACCAATGTAACAGAATAGAGAATCCAGAAATCAACCACATACTTAAATCCAACTGATCTTTGAGAAAGGCACCAGAGAACATACATTGGGGAAAGGACAGCCTCTTCAGCAAATGGTGCTGGGAAAACTGGATATCCATGTGTAGAAGAATGAAACTAGACCCATACATCTCACCACACACCAAAATCAACTCCAAATGGTTTAAAGACTTAAAAATAAGACCCCAAACCATACAACTCCTAGAAGAAAACATAGTGGAAACATTTCAAGATGTAGGACTGGGCAAAGACTTTATGAATAAGACCTTAAAAGCACAGGCAACAATTAGAAAAATAAGCAAATGGGATTATATCAAACTAAAAAGTTTCTGTATAACAAAGGAAATAATCAACAAAGTGAAAAGACAACTTACAGAATGGGGGAAAATATTTGCAAACTATATATCTCACAAGAGGTTAATGTCCAGAATGTACAAGGAACTGAAACAACTTAACAGTAAAAAACAAGTAACTCAATTAAGAAATGGGCAAAGGAGTGGAATAGGCATTTCTCAAAGGAAGATATACAAATGTCCAACAGACACATGAAAAAAAATGCTCACTAAGCATCAGGGAAATGCAAATCAAAACTGCATTGAGATATCTCACCCCAGTTAGAGTGACTATTATCAAAAAGACAGAGAATAACAAATGCTGGTGAGGAATGTGGAGTAAGGGGAACCCACCTACACTGTTGGTGGGATTATTAATTAGTACAGCCATTATGGAAAACAGTGTAGAGGTCCTTCTGATTACAGGTAGAACTGCCATATGATCCAGCAATCTTACTGCTGGGTATATACCCCAGGGAATGGAAATCATCATGTTGAAGGGATACCTTCACTCCTTTGTTTATTGTAGCTTTGTATACAATAGCCAAGATATGGAACCAACCTAAATGTCCATCTATGGACTAGATAAGGAAAATGTGGTATATATACACAATGGAATATTACTCAGCCATATAAAAGAATGAAATTCTGCCATTTGCAGCAGCATGGATCAGCTTGGAGAAAATTATGTTTTGTTAAACAAGCCAGGCACAAATAGAAATACTGCATATCCCCACACATAACAGGGAGCTAAAGAAAGAAAGAAGGAAAAAAATAAAACAACAATCATAGTAATGCATTGAACTTTCAGGAGGATTGAACAAAACTGTGGTGACTAGAGGTGGGAAAGGGGGAGGAGGAGAGGAGTTAGTGAGAAATTGGTTAACAACACAAGGTATGATTATGTTTTGTAATGATGAACAGGCTAACTATCCTGATATGATCATCACACATTGTACCCAGGTACTGATATTCAACACTGCACCCCACAAATATGTTTAATCAATTATTTTTCAATTATAAAAATTGCCTACCTGTATTAACCCATTTAATCTTAACACCATACTTATAAGATAGTTACAGTTATATCTATTTTACAGGTGAGGAAATGTTTCAATAAAATAATCTTGGCATGCTAGATACCATTTCTTTACCGGTGAGATACTTTCTATGTTTATAAATTTGTGTGTGTTAGAGAGAGAAGGGAGGGAGGAAAAGTCTTTAAAATATTGTTTTATTCTTGCACTTTTACATTATATGTTCCAAGAAATTAAAATGGTGAAAAAATATATTTGATAAAGAAGGGTATTTGAGAAAAAGTGGTGGGAAAGGAATGTATTCATTTCCTATTGCTGCAAAACAAGTTACCAAAAAATTTTAGGGTCTGAAAGCATCACACATTTATTATCTTAGTTTCTCTGTGTCAAGAGTCTGAGCATGGCTTAACTGTGTCCTCTGTTCAGGGTCTCATGAGGCTGCAATCAAAAGTTTTGGCCAGGGTTGTGGTCTCTTTTGAGGCTTGGGGTTCTTTTCAAAGCTCATGTGACTGGTAGAATTCATTTTCTTGTAGCTTTAGAACTCAGAGTGGCGTGCTTCTTCAAGGGCAGCAGGAGATCTCAGGGAAAAGTAGAACATAGAAAAGATAACATTTTGACATTTGTTAAATAAGAAGTGTAGATGTGCTGAATCTGAAATATAGTTACAAGACAGTGTTGAGGATGGAGAGGCAGGGTAAGAGCAGTCTATGGAGAACTTCAATAGAAATATTGAACAGTATGGACTTTAATTGTGTAAGGCAATGGAGAATCATTGAGGGATTTGAGCTAGGGCACAGCATGAGCAAAGATATGAGTTAGGAAGATCAAGTTAGAAGCAAGCAATGTAAAATGCAGTTAAGAATCTATGATATATATATATATATATATATATATATATATATGTAAGTCCAATTTGAAGAGATAAAAGCCTGAATGAGGGTGTTGACCATGGAGATAGAAAATGACTGATTTTTAAGGAAGTAATTGACAGGAAAAAGCGACTGAGTCATACCTGTTCTTAATTGTCATATTGGAAGAGGGCATATTTGTATACTAATTTCATTCATTTAACAAATATTTATATATCTACTGTGTTTTTAGCACTGTGCATGATTTTGAGAGATAACAAAAACATTTCTTTAAGGTTGCTAGCATTTTGGATAGGAATAAATGTTATAAATCTTTGAAGAAGTTAGGGAATACTATGAAGCATCACAGTGTGTGTTGAATTTGACCCAAATATAATGAGGTGTCAAATGTGTGGCTTAGATCCTAAATGCTGTGAGACTAATTAAGAATCATTTGGGCTCTTGATCTTTTCTTCTACAGATAACCAATGATATTTCAAAAAACAAGTGAACTTACCACTGGATGCTTGGGTATGATTGAATCACATGTCAACTGAACTCAAGCATTTAATATTAATTTCCTCTCATGATTTGTATTTTATTAAAAAATCTAAAATACAAAATAGCAATGTTAAATTCATGAGTACAATTTTTTTTTTTTTTTGTCTTTTTCGTGACCAGTACTCAGCCAGTGAGTGCACCGGCGATTCCTATATAGGATCCCAACCCGCGGCGTGAGCATCGCTGCGCTCCCAGCACCGCACTCTCCCGAGTGCGCCATGGGGTCGGCCCCATGAGTACAATTTTTAAAGGTCTAATCATATTCTACTCTCAGTCGTATGGTAATCTTTATATATTTTTTAAAATACAGTAGCTTCTAAAGAGTGAAAATCTACAGCATTCAAAGAAAGTACATTAAATTTTCATGTTTCTGTGTTGTACTTCTTTTAAAAATAAAAATCCTTGTGCATTTTAAGGAGTAATTGACCTTTCAGTTTGACAAAGAATGTATTTTAATCAATTCCTGCAGCAAGATTTTTGTGCCTGGAGAGTTTAGTATTCTTTCTTTAATTGGTGGAAAATTCACTGGATTCTAGTGTTTGTTTTAAGTGGTAAGATTCTTGAATTTTGTGGATTGAAATGTGATTCTTATGTGTTTAGTAGGTGTGGGAATGATTTCAATTATATTTAAGTTGTAAAATATATAGTTTGGTATTTTGTATTTTCTATAAGTATATCCTCACTTTTAATGAAATTAAGTGTTTCTTTGGAAAATGTAGTATTGGACAATTAAAAAATTCATCTTTTGTATTTTTGAAGCAAATAAAAATGAATAGTTAACTCTGAAGGGGTCCTGGAGTTGGCATATTGCGAATCTTGAACTAAGAATGGTTTTTACACTTTAAAAGGGTTGTAATAACAACAACCACGTGTCCCCTACCCCCAAGAAAAAGAAAGAAAAGGAAAAGAAAGATGACATGTGACAGAGCTGAAAATATTCACTGCAGTATTTGGCTCTTTAGAGAAAAGTTTGCTGACCCTGACAGTCACAGCATATTTGTGAATAGCTTTAAATATGTATTATATAATTCTTGAAAATCTGTGGAGTGTCCTGTTTTTACTATACTTTCATTTGTGTACATAACATGGGACCTATAGTTGATTTTACTTTTTGTTAGTTACATTTTGTTGTATAATTACTTATTTTTGTATTAGTGCTCCATAATAAACTGTTCTTTTTTTTTTTTCTTTTTTTCTTTTTCGTGACCGGCACTCAGCCAGTGAGTGCACCGGCCATTCCTATATAGGATCCGAACCCGCGGCCGCTGGGAGCGTCGCCGCGCTCCCAGCGCTGCACCCTCCCGAGTGCGCCACAGGCTCGGCCCATAATAAACCGTTCTTATAAAACTTTTTACTGTGGATAGTATGTTATGGCAAAGTTTTAGTATACTACTAACAGAAAATATGTAAAAAAAAAAAAAAAAAAAAAAAAAATTAAAAAACTTTTTTTTTCATTTTGACACAGCCTTAAGTCCAACAACTCAACTATCATGAATTGACTTTGTTTTTAATAGAAAATTTATTTGAAAGGGAGTATGAGAAGTTGCAAGAGAAAAAGAAAAGCCTGCTGAAGTTAATTTCATCATATAGGCATGATGGCTGATACCCAGTTTTCTCATTTAATTGTTGAAGTGAGCCTAAACAACTTGTCTGTATTTAAGACAACAACTGTACTGTTGGTAGTTTTGGCAAGTCCAAAATGTGTAGATTAGACTATCACAAGTAGACAATCTAATAGAAAAAGTACATTTTAAAATCTAAAAAATATTTTTTATATTATTCATATGCCATTTCAGGAAGGGTTGGTCTTCAGTGTTAACACTGTGCATAATCTTTTAGTAAGAAAATCAGTTTTGAGGGCAATTTTATCCAGAAGATTCTTTAACGCATGAATTTTAAAATTTAACTTTATGGTAAGTATCAGATTGTGAATAAAATGAGTTGGACTTTTTATATTGTATGCTTTTAGAAAAGAATTAATTAAATCCGTGTTTATTTTTAAATCTTCCTAATTGGTTATTAAACTTTTATAGATTTGGGTTTTCTTGGTGTTCTTTTTTTCCCTTTTCTTTTGGTGTTTTTGTTTTCCTGCTGGTTTCACATGTAGATATACTATTTACATTAATTGAAACATTATTAATATAGAGACGTTGCCAAGAATTAAGTGAACGTGTTTTTCTTCGTACATTTCTTTCTAATTTGCTTAAAATATTTATTGCAGATGTTACAAAATTGGTTTATGAATTAACCAGTGCTCCATTGAAGGTCATCCCTAGTTCTTTCTTAATTAGTGCTATTTTCATGTCATTGCAATATGCATGCAGCTATCTGTCATTCCTCTCACTTAACTGTGATAAATGCTTTACTTCCCAACCTCTCAAATTCTGAATGCCAACTAACGTGACACTTCTTTGAGTTGCTATGTCTCAAACTGTTTCTTGAAGATGGAGATTTAAATTAATTACTTATCCTGAAGACACTGTCACAATACTGGCTTTGTGATTTTCAACACTTTCTGTAAATATAGAATTGCATGGAGTTTGGATAGGAGAGAATATTAGAACTAAGAGGGAGGTTGAATTTTATAAAATTTGGTTATGCAAATTACTGGATGTAGCACCACATCAAGCTTAGATGGAAACTTGACCACTTGCTCGTGCTTCTTGTTGACATTCAGAGTTCATGTTGTTTTTATTTGAAATCCCTGAAATATGAACTGAAATGGGATTTTTCCTATCTTCACTAAAATCTCTTTCCCCTACTTATTTAAATTCATAGAATAATTGGGAGGGAATTGGGAAAAATTTTTGATTTCTGAAGTTTTAAGTTAATTAAAATTTCATTGTCTTTCTTTTTTAAGGAGTTATTATCTCATAACCTGGGTATTTTGTTTTGTTTTGTTTTAATGAAATGTGTTTCAAATAGACAGAAATAAGTATATCTCATGTATCTCATGCAAAATGATCATATTCTAAATAAAGTTATGCATTAATATCTATTTGAAGGTTGGAAGACTTAATCTAATCCATAAATGTCTCTGTTGTGTTGATAGTACAGCCGACCTTTAAATGATGGAGACCTGAACTTTGTACATGAAGGGTCAGTGCAAATGGCTAAATGTTAACAGTTTTTCATAGAAACTTGATTTATTTTTCTTATCTTTCTATTAACATTTTTATGTGTAATTATGTTTTTCTAGGTGGTCCATTAAAGCATGTGTTTGAAAAGGTTGTCTAGGTCCAGCATGCTAAAAGAAGATAAAAATGATATTAATTCATAATGGCTACAGTTTAATATGTTATCAATAACATTTTAAATGGTCGCCTAATAAAGAGAAGGGGTTGGTTACAAACAGGTTAGAATTCTTAAAATAATTGTTGTTGACAAATGATGAACCAAATGAAATAGAAAAACCGAAAGTGGATTTTTTTCTGAGATAAATTTATAGTAGCATGTTCTGCTTTTCCCTACAAATATTGTTATATTTGTCATTTCAATTTTTCCAAGTACATGAATCAACTGAAATGGTTCTCTGAACTAATCTTAGTTTTTGACTGAGAAAATCATGTACTTGAGACATTTAAATAAATCAACAATACTACTATAAATATTGTCTTTTTGTAAAGCGGGTCACTGATTTATGATTTGGGAAGATAAAAGCAGCTTTGTGTTACTTGGAAAACAAAGAAAGAATATGGAATTTTCTTTCTCATTTTCTTTTTTATTGTTTAAACGTTTAAAATAAACAAATGTAAAATGGACCATCCTCCTCCCCTGTCTACCAATTTTAATTCTTAAGAGAAACTGTTTTAAAAAGTTTATCTATCCTTTTCTAAAAGGAACATTCTGCATATTCTGCCTAAAAGCATTGAGCACTTGAAACTTATTTTTGTGATGATAATAGCAACAGCAGGAGTAGACTTTTATTGAGTATTTACACATGGCTGGGATTATTGGCAGCATTTTATATTTCTTCTCCATAGTGTGAAGTAAGTCCCATCTCTGGCCTCCGGACTTATATCCCCATAAGTAGAAGTTGAAGTTCTGTAGCTATGCAAAGCCCACTTCTTCAGAGACCTTATGTCTAGGAGTGCTTGTGTGGCCACCTTACCCTCTTTTGCTGCCGACTTAGTGATTAAGATTCAGACTGAAAGATTGTAGTGATTACCTTAGTGTGATCATTCACACACAATGGTGATAGTGATACAGCTACATATTTTCAGTGAATCTTTGATTAAAAGAGATCTTAGAGTTATCTACTGCTTACCCTTTCCTGAAATAGAATCCTCTTAATACCTTGTGGGTATACTAGCCTCTAAGGAAACAGATTGAGTGACTCATTCCCAAAGCAGTTAATTCTACTTTCCAGTCACTTATAATAATGGAAAAGGTATATGAAAAACTTACATTGTAAATTGTCCATTTACGCCTTATCTCAACCCTAAAAGGTGGCATTTTGTCCATTTTTCAGGACAGAAAATTGAAGTTTAGAGAGGTTAATCTGCTTGGCCAGTGTCACATGGTTGTGAATAGTTTTCTTGCTAAAACTTTTTTTTGTTTTTCAGACTCAGACCTTGTTTAAAATTCCCCTTTCCTCCTCAAGCGCTGCTCCTATTTCAGGTGGGAGCAGAGCAAGGCACATCTATTGTTTACCAAACTCATGCTAGGGTTTGGGTTGGAGCCAGAAATTGTTGATAGCAACTGTGACTTGTAAGTGCATGTCTGTACAGGCTTGGGGAAATAGGTGTCTGAGGAGAATCACTGATGAGATGGGTGCTAGTTGTCTGGGATCTCCCTGGTTTTTAAAAATTTATTGAAATATAATTGACTGTACATATCTGTGGGGTACAGCATTGAATGTCTGCCTGTGTGCAATAATATGTGATGGTCTATTCAACATTACACAGTGTGATCATTTTTTGTGGCCCATTACCAATTTCTCACTAACCTCTTTTCCCCCTCCAACCTTGCAATCTCTGGCGGCCTCACTTTTTTTCTCTCCTTTTCAAAGGTCAACAAATTATTGCGATTGTTGTATCTTTCTTTCTTTCTTTCTTTTTTTAGCTCCCATTTATGAGTGAGGACATGCAGTATTTATTTCTGTGCCTGACTTATTTCACTTAATATAATTTTCTCTTAAGTTCATCCATGTTGCTGCAAATGGCAGAATTTCTTTCTTTTTTATGGCTGAGTAGTATTCCATTGTGTATATATACCACATTTTCCTTATCCAGTCATCTATCGATGGACATTTAGGTTGGTTCCATATCTTGGCTATTGTAAGTAGAGCTGTGATGAACATGGGAGCACAGGTATCCTTTCAACATGATGATTTCCATTCTTTTGGGTATCTTCCCAGCAGTGTGATTACTGGATTATATGAAGTTTCATCTTTAGTTGTTTGATGAACCCCTATACTGTTTTCCATAATGGCTGTACTAATTTATAACCCCAACAACAGAGTAGGAAGTTTCCCCTTTCTCTACATCCTTGTCAGCATTTGTTATTCTCTGTCTTTTAGATAATGGCCAAACTGGCATGAGATGCCATTTCAGTTTGGTTTTGATTTGCATTTCCCTGATGTTTACTAATGTTGGACATTTTTTTGTGTGTCTGTTGGCCATTTGTATATCTTCCTTTGAGAAATTCCTATTCTGTTCCTTTGCCTATTTTTTAATCGGGTTACTCATTTTTTCACTATTCAGTTGTTTGAGTTCCTTGTATATTCTGGATATAAATTTTATGTTGGATGCATAGTTTGCAAATGTTTTCTCCCATTCTGTAGGTTGTGGGTTTCTCCCACTCTGTTGTTTCCTTTGCTATGCAGAAGCTTTTTAGTTTGATATAATTCCATTTGTTTATTTTTTCTTTTGTTGCTTATGCTTTTGGGGTCTTATTCATAAAGTCTTTGCCCAGTCCTACATCCTGAAGTGTTTCCCCTTTGTTTTCTTTTAGGAGTTTTATAGTTTCAGGTCTTATTTTATGTCTTTAATCCATTTTGAGTTGATTTGGTATATGGCAAGAAGTACAGGGCTAGTTTCGTTCTTCTACACATGGATGTTCAGTTCTCCTGGCACAGTTTATTGAAGAGGCATTCTTTTCTCCAGTGTATGTTCTTGTTGCCTTTGCCAAGGATCAGTTGGCTCTAAGTATGTGGGTTGATTTTTGGGTTCTATATTCTGTTCCATTGGTCCATGTGTCTGTTTTTATGCCAGTGCCATGCAGTTTTAGTTACTATGGCTTTGCGGTATAATTTGAAGTCAGGGAGTGTTATGCTTCTGGCTAAATTTTTTTTTTACTCAGGATTAGTTTGGCTATTCAGGATCTTTTGTAGTTCCGTGTGAATGTTAGGATTGGTTTTTCTATTTCTATGAAGAATGACATTGGTATTTTGATGGGGATTGTATTGAATCTGTAGATTGCTTCGGGTAGTACAAACATTTTCCCAATGTTAATTCTTCCAATCCAAGAGCATGGAATGCCTCCATCTTTTTATGTCCTCTAATTTCTTTTAGCAGTGATTTGTAGTTCTCATTGTAGAGATCTTTCATGTCCTTGGTTAAATTGACTCCTAGGTGTTTTATTTTTTTGGTGACTACTGTAAATGGGCTTGCTTTCTTGATTTCTTTTTCTGCTAGTTGATTATTACAGTACAAAAATGCTATTGATTTTTGCATGTTGATTTTGTATCCTGCAACTTTACTGAAATCATTTATCAGCTATAGTAGCTTTTCCGTAGAGTCTTTAGGTTTTTTTATCTATAGGATCATGTCATCTGCAAACAGGGACAATTTGACTTTGTCTTTTCTGATTTGGATGACCTTTATTTCTTTCTCTTGCTGGATTGCTCTGGCTAGTCTTAAATAGGAGTGGTGAAATTGGGCTTTTCAACATTCAAGATGATATTGGCAATGGGTCTATCATGTATGGCTTTTATGGTGTTGAGATACTTTCCTTCTATACCTAGTTTGCTGAAAGTGTTTATCATGAAGGGATGTTGAATTTTCTCAATGCTTTTTCTACATGTATTGAGATAATCATATGGTTTTTGTCCTTGATTTTGTTGATGTGGTATATCACATTTATTTATTTGCGTATGTTGAGCCATCCTTGAGTCTCTGGGATGAATCTCACTTGATTATGGTGTATAATATTTTTGATATGCTGCTGTTTTCTGTTTGCTGTTATTTTGTTGAGGGGTTCTGTATCTGCGTTCATCAGAGATATTGGCCTGTAGTTTTCTTTTCTTGTTATGTCTTCTTCTTATTTTGGTATCAGGGTAATGCCAGCCTCATAGAATTAGTTTGGAAGAATGGACTCTGTTTCTGTTTTTTGGAATAGTTTGAAGAGAACTGGTATTAATTCATCTTTAAAGCTTGGGTAGAATTCAGCAGTAAAGCCAGCCAGACTTGGGCTTTTCTTTGTTGGGAGGCCACTGATTACTGCCTCCATATCCTTGCGTTTTATCGCACTATTCAGATTTTCTGTCTGTTCTTGGTTCAGTCTTAGCACTTTGTATGTATTCAGAAATTTATCCATTTCCTCCAGGTTTTCAAATTTGTTGGCATATCATTGTTTATAATAGTCTGTAATGATTCTTTGTATTTCTGTGGAATAAGTTGTAATGTCTCCTTTTTCATTTTTGATTTTTGTGTTTTTGGATTGTCTCTCTCTCTCTTTTTTTTTTTTGTTAACCCAGCTAATAGTTTGCCTATTTTATTTTATAAAAAAAAAAAAAACCTTTCTGTTTCATCAATCTTTTGTGTCATGGGTCTCTGTTTCATCTAGTTCTGTTTCGATCTTAATTATTTCTTTTTGTCTAGTAATTTTGGGATTGGATTGTTCTGGTTTTTCTAGTTGTTTGAGGTGTAGTGTTAGGTTGTTTATTTGAAATCTTTCTATTCTTTTGATGTAAACATTTATTAAAATAAACTTTCCTCTTAGTACTGCTTTTGCAGTATCCAACAGGTTGTGGTATGATTGGTCTTTATTTTCATTAGTTTCAAGAAATTTTTTGATTTCCTGTATAATTTCTTCTTTGACCCATGTCAAAGAAGGTCGTTCAGTAACATGTTGTTTAGTTTCTGTGTGTTTGTATAGTTTCCAGAGTTTCGCCTGTTATTGATTTCTAGTTTTAATCTGTTGTGGTCTGAAAGGATACTTGAAATTATTTCAATTTAAAAATTATTTGGTGAGATTTCATTTGTGACCTAATATATGGTCTATCCTGATTAAAGTTCCATGTGCTTATGAAAAGAATGTAAAATCATAGTTATTGGTTGAAATATTGTGTACCTTACTGAGTTTTCTTTGTTTAGACATTTCCTTTTTTTTTTTTTTTTTTTTTGCAGCTGGCCAGTGTGGGGAACCGATCCCTTGACCTTGGTGTTATAAGGCTGAGCTTTAACCAACTGAGCTATCCGGCCAGCTCTCTGAGTTTTCTTAAGAGTGTGCTGAGAGAGGGGTGTTTATTTCTTTAGGTCTGGTAGTGTTTGCTTTATATATTTGTGTGCTCTTCTTTTGGATGAATACATATTTATGATTGTTATGTCTTCTTACTGGATAGATCCCTTTATCATTATATAGTGGCTTTCTTTCTCTCTTTTTGTGGTTCTTGGTTCAAAGTATTTTATCCAATATAAGAATAGCTACTACTGCACATTTTTGGTTTCCATTTGCATGGCATATCTTTTTCCATCCTTTTACTTTTAGTCTTTGTGTGTCTTTACAGGTGAGGTGAGTCGCTTGAAGCCAGCATATAATTGAGTCTAACTCTTTAATCAGTCAGTCTTTGTCTTTCGAATGGGGAATTTAATCCCTTTAA
Source organism: Cynocephalus volans (assembly GCF_027409185.1). Lineage (NCBI taxonomy): Eukaryota > Metazoa > Chordata > Mammalia > Dermoptera > Cynocephalidae > Cynocephalus > Cynocephalus volans. The sequence goes on from NC_084467.1 coordinate 130,832,665, forward strand.
CATATAAGATTGTTACAGAAAGGTATTGTCGTACCCCTGGTGTTTTCTCAATTTTCATTTGGATGTTTTAAATATCATTGGTTCCTTTCTTCCACTTTTATTGTTTGTCTTCAATGTCTGTTGTTTTTTTTTGAGTTTGTAAGATATAGTTTTTTTCTCTTTCTCATTTGCATTTTTGTTCTACCATTGTGTTTTGTTCTTTCTTATGTATTCATGTTAGTGATTTATCATTTTCAGATTCCAGATTCTGGACTCTCTTGAAAATTTCAGAGCTGGTCATGTGGTTGTGTACTCCTGCAGTTTTTGTTTGTTTGGGAAATACAGTATTTCTCTCTCATTTTCTCTCTTAAAGTTCTGAAGGATAGCTTTGCTGGTATAGTATTCTTGGCTGGTAGTTTTTTTCTTTTTGTATTTTGAATATATCATCCCATTTTCTCCTGGCCTGTAGAGTTTCTATTCAGAAGTCTGCTTGTAGTCTGAGGGGGTCTCCTTTAAAGGTGACTTGACACTTGTTTCTTGCTGTTTTTAAGATTCTCTCTTTGTCTTTAAGCTTTGCCAGTTTGACTATAATGTGTCTCAGAGAGGATCTTTTTGGATTGAATCTGCTTGAGGATCTTTGAGCCTCATGGAACTGAAGGTCCTTGTCTCTCCCTATACCTGGGAAGTTTTCCACTATTATTTCATTGAATAGGTTTTCAATGCCTTTTCCTTCTTCATGCCCTTCTAGAGCACCTAGATTCAGATATTTGTGCATTTAAGGTTGTCTGCTAGGTCTCTTAGATTTTCTTCATTTTATTTTAGATTCTTTTTTCTTTCTTTTTGTCCACCTGGGTTATTTCAAAAAGACCATCTTCAAGATCAGAAATTCTTTCTTCTGAGTGTTTTAACCTGCTGCTTAAGCTCTAGGTTGTGTTTTTTATTTCATTGAAAGAATCCTTCATTTCTAGGAGTTCTGCTACATTTTTAAGATATTAATCTGTAAATTTCCTCCTTCATATCTTGGATGCTTTTTCATACTTTGTTGTGTTGTCTGAGTCTTCTTGTACCTTACTGAGTTTTCTTAAGAGTGTGCTCGTAATTCTTTTTCAGCCATTTCAGGGGTTTCCTCCTTTCTGGTACTTGAGAGTTATTGTATTCCTTTGGTGGTATCATATATTCTTTTTTCTTTCTTTTTTTTTATTTCTAGTATCTTTACATTGGTATCTGGTCATGTAGTAGAGCAGTTGCTTCTTGTAGTATTCTGGAGTGGGCTTTGAGGAGAGAGATTTCCTCCTGTACATGTGTTTTATATTGACCGTTGAGTAGGGTGCCTTAATATTGGTTCTGGGTAGATGCATTAGTGTAGTCTCTGTGTCGGTACTTCAGTTGTATTCAGTGTTGGAGTTGAGTGTAAGTATCTCCATGGTCTAGGCACTGGGACACTTAGTAATTCCTTGCTGAGGTTAGTGACACTGTGTTGGCTTGTTGATGATGTGGGCAAACTCTAAAGTTCTTGGGAGAAGTGACTGTGTGCCCCATTGCTCTTTGGATAGAGTGGGTATCCCTGGGCAGGCTAGTTGGCAACCTGGCTAGCTTCTTGTGACCCTGATGGGTGCACTGGGGTATACTGGAGCTCCTGAGTATACCCCAGTATACTCAGCTCCTGAGTTTGAATGGGTGACCCTGGGTGGGGTTTCTCTTTACTTTTTCCTAAAGGCAGAGGTTCCTCCTGGGTCCTTGCTTCCACTGTTTGGGGGATGAGTTGGTGGTGATTGGGAGTTTTCTTCTTTACTCTGTTTGGGTATCCTAGGTTTCTGCACTCTTGATGGGTTCCATGTATGTTTCTCCCTGGATCAAGGCAGTTGTGTGGGCTGTACACATACCTCCTACCCCCAGGTATGCTACCACCTGTGGCAGCGTAATTCCCAGCGTCGGTTGGGCCACTGGGCCATGGGTCTGAGCTCGCTCACCTATTTCCCCAGGCTCCACTGATGACTGCCCTTCTGTTGATGTAGTTGAGTGTTTGTTGGGCCACCTGCATGGTGTTGGTGGCCGATGCGGCAGCGAGCTACCCTTGCAGTGGTAATGGCTGTGGTGGTGGTGGATCACCTGTGCAGCAGCAGTGGGGGCTGCCTGCAACTCCTGAGGTCCCTGTGAACTCCTGCTGTCTATTGGGCAGGGGCTGCCTGTGATTGCTGAGGTCCCTGGGCCTTCCCACTGTCTGTTAGGTGGGGTCTGCCTGCTGCTCTGTCTCGGTTCTCTTTATGCAGTCTATTACAATCAGGAAAATGTTAACCTCAAATCTTTAAAATATTTAAAATTTGGAGACTGAGAACAATGTAGGCATTATCTATTTACACACAGAATATTCTCAGTATATGTTGCTTGAACTTAATTATACTGAACCAACGCATTTATAGTCCTGGAAACTGAGACCCTGAGATTGTGACAGTGGCAGGACTAGAATCTAGGCTCCTGATTACTTTATATTTATGTCTGTAAAGAGTTAACTGCCTTAGCTGGAGCAAGACTGAGAGCTTATTAACTATTTGCAGAAAGTGTATGAAAGTAAATCAAATGCCATTTTCTTTAGCCGTTGCTAGTATCCAGAAGGAAAGAGGTTAATTTTTCAGTTGGAGAAATTATGGCTCTTGTCACACGAGGGATATGTGGTGTTCTAATGATTTGAATATGGCATTGAGAGTTCAGTGACTCACATCTCTTATAACTGCAGGAAGAAAGCAGAGCTTTCTGAAAACTTAGTGCTAAAAATATTATACTGGCTCATTGGCCTGGAATAAATATTTGTAAAATATATGTCAGCAGAAATTCTACACCATAGAGCACTGTTAGTGTTTTTATTACACTGTTAATTTTTTTTATATTATGTATATAGAGTCAGGCAAACTATTCAATAAAAATTCTTTAAAAAGTTTTTTTTGCTTTTTTTTTTTTTTTTTTTTTAAAATCTAACCCAGGTCATGAGTTTTAAAGATTGAGCAACACAACCACAAATTGTAAATGTTGGAGGGAACTGCAGAGACCATGTTAACTGACTTTTTTCACAGATGAGAAATTTAAGGCCCAGAGGGAGGTAATATCAGAATTAGTGACCTCTGTCCATGGGCAGAACAGAGCTGTGCACCCAGGACACACAGGACAAGGGGAAGGGTGGGAGAGACACATGCGTTGGACACTGGGTGGATTCCAAGATACCATTGCTGGGGGAAGGGTAGAGCTGGCATGTTGCCTCCATCCACACAGCCTTCTTACTGTCACCTCTAGCCCCTGCTGACCTTGTGGAACCTAACTCCTACCCATTTTCCTTGGTGGTCGTGGGATATCCCATGCATTAAGATCCCCAGCACAGTGACATCCTCCAACATCTTAGTAGAATTAGTGGCTTTCTGGTTTCTACCTGCTACTTCCACACCTCAAGCAGGAAGTGACTTCAGAGCAGTAAGATGCAGGTGATTCTTGAGAAACTTCATGAAATCACTGGTTCTTGGTAAGCCTTCTCTCCCATGTGAATGTGAACATGGCTCTTGAGGATCTGTAGGTGGTGGAAGTGGTCCCACAGGTGGGGCAAGGATAAGGCTTCTCCCTGGTGTGGATCAGCATTTGCGCACGTGGAGGTACTACCTGTACAAAGTATGAACTGCATGTCTCTCACTTGCAGGGCTTTTCTCCCAAATGAATGTGGCTGTGCATTTTCAGGTTAGCTGGCCAGTTAAAATGGGCTTTGCAGATGGAGCAGTGGTAGGCTTTTCCCCGGTAAGCACCATGCAGTGACTGGCCAGGTTGCCTTTGTAGTGGAAAGCAGAGTGGCAGAGCTGACACTTACAGGGCTTGTCCTCATCCCCAGGAGCCGAGGGTCTGGCCCCAATGAGCATGCAGCCATACTTTACAGTTCTGGCAGCTGAAAAATTCACTTCCTGGTGGTGGACAAGCCCCCTCAGGGTCTCTTGAGCTTGGGGTGTGAGCAGATGGAGGGTATGGTTCGAGCCCCATATTTGGCAGCAGTCTGAGAGACCCTGCTCTCTGGGGACCAGGAATGGTCTTCTCTGCTGCTTCTGCTGCTGGAGGCCTCATCTCTACTGGGGAACCTGAGTTGGGGGAAAGATTGACCAGAACTCCCCTCCCCCACCAGGTTTCCTGCTTGGGAGGCCTGATAGTTTAGCCCGATGAGCTCATTGTACTTTTTCTAGTTGTAGGCCTTGGGGTCTGACCTGACTGGAGTTGAGGAGCCTTTACTGCAGCTTCGAGACTCATTAGGTGGGCCTTGGTGCCCTTTGGAGTTCCTGATGGAGGGACTGTTGGAAATATGGGGGTTCTGACTTCAGGGGCCATACAGAGATAACCAGAGGTTCATAGCTGGTGTGAATGAAGTGGTGGCATGCCCAGGCCATGTGTTCCATCTGCAAGTAGGTGGCAGCCACAAGGACTGCTGGTGCAGTGGCCAGAGACAGGTGCAGGTGTGAAGTGTACATGAAGTCCATAAGAGAAGTGAAGCCGTTAGCTTTGGGGCTTCAAGCATGAAAAGCATGTCCCCCCCTAGCCCCCACACGGCCCTGGAGAATTGAATAGACGCTGGTAGAGAGGGTAGATAGGTCATTTTAGGGGCTGGGGAATAAGGGAGACCTGGGTCACTTTAGAAAGCCCTGACTCTACTGTAGCCCACCCCCAATTCCGGGACACTCTGCCTCATGTTTCTGGAAGAATTGGCTTTGGGTTCCCCTCAGTAAAAATTCTAAGTGGTGCTTATTTGAGTACATGTAAGTTTTTGAGTGATATTTTAACAAATAAAATCAACGTTTGAATCTAGATAATATAGAGCTTTAATTTGCCCTGTCTCTTTTGCAAAAACACATGCAAATTTTACATCAGAGAAATAAGAGTTTTAGATTTTTTCTTGTCTCTTCCTAATTTCCTGACCATAATCTGCTTAATAGTCTTTGTCATTACTTTTGTCCCCCAAACCTTAATGACTCTCCAGTGTCATGCTTGCTTCCACCATTCCTAAGCTTTGCTTTGTCTTACTTATCCTTCCTTGCCACATTCCTTTCTTCCATCCTTCTCAGATTCAATTAGATTTAGTGCCTGTTAAATGCAAGGCACTGTATTAAATGCTTACGATATAGTTCCAGTCTTCAAGGAGCTTTGCAGTCTAGAGATGGGAAAAGACATATGTAAAAATAAATGCAAGATATCAGAGGGTACAGATACTTGGAGAAAGATGAGTTGAATTCCAGTGGTTAGAATTTGGATACTTCTTGAAGGCTATACACCTATGATAATTCCCAAAGTAAGATTTCTGTTGAATATACACAATGCTCATTTTATCCAGTTAAGCAATAAAAACTCTCAAATTTAACTTAAGAAATTGAGTTTTATTCTCACTACTTTTCTTGAAAACAGGATGATATTTTGCATAAATAGAATAATAAGTCAATAATAAAATGATGTAGCAGATTCCCATTCTTTTCACTATGACTAGCAACCAGATATTAGGGCAAAGGAGCAGAAGTATGTATTGTGGTTGAATTTAATGGCGTATCTGACCATCACATAAGTCACATTTTGTATGCTAATCTTTATCACATGTTCTTTTCTTAAGGAAAGAAACTATAAGTGCATTCATAAAAAGATTAGTATATCAGATCCTATGTGATCTTTTCCAATTGAAGCAATGTATGTAGGACAGAAATTCTCAATATGTAGGAGTGCCTTGTTACTCCACAGGTGTGTGTCCCCAGTTGAGAATTTACTGTGTGTGTTAAAAATATCATTCATGAGCATGTGAACAACACAGAGGTAGAAAAAGTTGAGAACCATTGATTATGGATCACCTGTGTCAGGTTCAGTGGCTCTCACTCCAGGTATGAATACTTTGGAAGGCTCTTTGACTTCTGCAGTGCAATTTCATTTTTGTTACCCATGCACCTAACAAATATGAAGGGCAAATGGATCTTTTATTCACAGTGCCGACCAGAAGTACATTTTGGCATTTGCTAATGATCTCAGTTTTGAAGAGCCTGTGCTATAGATCCTGTGAAAAATGTAGACAATTGATGATCAGAATGGCCCCTCTAAAGAAAATGTTAATGATGTATTATTATTCTAGGATTTTCAAGTATGATTCCTGGATCAGTTCAGATCATTAGAAAGTCATCTGTAGCTCGTTTTTTATTCAGTAGGTTTTATTATCAAACTTGTGAAAATTTAATAAACTTTTAGTGGGCACCCACTACTCTGCTAAGTGCTACAGACACAAAGAGAAATGACATGACTCTTATAGAAACAGACCCATAAATAGATAATTTAAACAAAATATAGTAAGTGCAGTAATAAGATATGAACACGGTACTCTGTGAACTAAAAGGAATTTAGTTTGGCCTGGAAATTTAGGGAAGATTTTCTGGAAATTATTCTTCTGCACTCAGTCTTGACTAATGCTTATTATTTAGCCAAAAATATTTGGATTCTGTGGTATGAGAAACCATTCAGGTAGAGGGAAACTTTGGGTGATGGGAAACAGCATTGTGTGAGCAATAAAATATACATAGTTCATTTGTAAGTGTGGAGAATGACAGGAAATGAGATTAGAGAGAATGCAGAGGCTGGGTAACCGAGGGCCTTTGATGCCATACTAGTGTTGTATTCTCTGCTTTAATCAAGGGTTGGTATAAGAAATATCTCTACAGGTTTGGTAAAAATTTCTTTGAGGACATAACTTATTATGTTATCTGGGTGTTTTGTATAAAGACTTCGGAGATCAGTTGCTCACACAGGTTAGAAAAAGGTATCTCCTAGTGAAATTATTTTTTAACTTTTTATCATCAGTGAAAGTTTTATGTGTAACCCTTATTGTTATTTTTCGTCTTCTTTGCCTTTCTTTGGGTGAAGATTAAAGCTTAGTTTTTCCTTTACCTGTCGCATGTTGTTTTAGCTTACATGTTCTAATCTGAGCCATTTTTCCATCCCATCTCAAGACTTGACTTTTCTATTCCTATTTCCATTATAGCATGCATTCTATTCTGTTGTTATGTATCTACATCCAATTCCTTTTTTCTACTAGAACATAAATTCCTCAAGGGCAGGAAACATGTCCATTTTACCTTTTTAAGTTTGGCCATGTAGTGCTTAATAAATATTCGAATGAAAAAATAATGGATTAATTGATTTTTAGCTTTGTTTTATTTGTACCTGTTTTTAACTTCTGCCTCAAATCCTTCTTGTGAGTGGATAGGGTAGGTGTAAATAAGATTCAAATATACTAGTAGTATGGGCTTCAAGTATCTAATTTCTTAATGCGTAAAGAGAACATGATATTATAATAATAGCTACCATTTATTGAGTGCCTAATATATTCTAGGTACTTAGGGCTTTCCCTCAAATGGATCATTCTCAGCACTACTGCATATATTATTCCTTGTCTGAAAAGTACTTTCATTAGAACTTCTACTAGCTGCCTTTTTCTCATCATTTCAATCTCAGCTTTAGTCTCAAGTATTATCTCTTCAGAGAGGTTTCCTTGATCACTTTTAGCTAAAATAGGCTCTTCTCTTTTGTTTTTTCCTGAAAAATCTTTCCATACACATTCAGGTAGTATAAGTCTTTCCACCATCTTGCTCTAATAGTTCTTTAAACACACCATTACAGTCATTCTTAAAATACTATATTATAAGTATGGTCTTTGTTTATTCATCACTCTCACCTTCTAGAGCATGAGTTCTTAAGAGGCAAATGGTATTTTATTCTTCTATGAGTTCCCATTGCTTAGTATGTGACAGGTGTTAAGTAAATGTTAAGTGAATGGAAATCTCTTTAAAGTGTTAGATTCAGAGAACAACGACATATTTCTGGTTTGTAGCTCTGTTAATGGAAGTTAGAATAGGTGATACGGGGGTGAATAATTGTGCAGAAAAGAGTTAACATAGCAGGCTTTAGAATGCTATCCTTAGAGAAACCTATTTGCAAAGTTGGCCCTTGGCTGGTATCAGGGAACATGAATTTTGGGAGGGTTTCCACCATTCCCTAACTGATTAGAATGGCTCACTGTACTTCAACTGTTTGTGCTAGTAGTATGTTTTATGGCGGACACCTGCTTTCTTTCTTGGAGTCTGGAATTTTGGTACAAGCTAGGCAGAAGATACTTATATGAGTAGCCCCAATAAAAACTTCAGACGTTGATTCTCTAATGAGCTTTCCTCTTTCCTGGGAGACAGTGTTTGACACTTGTCTCAATTAAGTGTTGTAGGAATTATATGTGTCCTATGTGACTCTACTGGGAGAGGACTCTTGGAGGATTGTGCCTGGTTTCTATTGGACTGCACCTCTTTCATCTATTGCTTTGCTAATTTAGTCTTGAATCCTTTCACTGAAATAAATCTAGGTGTGAGTATGAATATGTGCTGAATCCTTTGAGGCCTCCTAGTGAATCATCAAACCTTGGGGGTGATCCTGAAGACCTCTGTAAGAATAAGATAGGTAAATTCTGCTTCTCTTTGGGGGAGAGATGACACATAATAAATAAATAAGAAAAATATAAAGAACTTATATTTCATTCAGACAGTTAACATTGGTTGATTGGTAGTTTGTCTGCATAGTTACTTTTGATTGGGTGTTGAACAAAAAATTTCTCTGAAAAGGGTTTTAAGCTGGGGAGGGACAAAGATTTGATTCACGGTTTCAGAACACCATTCCAGCTTTATATATGGAGAAAGGGTGTCAGTGGAGCAGGTGTGGAGGTAGAGAGACCATTTGGGAGACTCTTAACAGCAGTCCCTGCCGGAGATGTTGGAGGCTTGCACTATGGTTGTAGTTTGGAGAAGGAGAAAAATGGATAGATTTGAGATGTGTTTTGGAAGTGGAGTCAACAGGTTTAGTAATTAACTGTATAGATAGTGAGAGTAAATGTTTTTAAGAAAACTTTCAAATTTTTAGTTTGAATAGCTGGATAGATAGTGCTATAATTTATGAAAATGGGGGAAATCAGGCAATTATAAGTATGGGAAGAAAATTAAGAGTTTTGTTTTGAAATTCTATTAGATATCCAAATGGAAATGTGCAGTAGGCAGTTGATAAATAGGTTCTGAAAATGTTGAGTTTTTTATTTTATTCATTGAATATTTGTTAAGCGCTACCCAACTGCCACGTACTTTTATAGGGCGAGGAGTACAGTGATGAGAAGAACACAGTCTCAAGCAAGAAATTTGGTTTAAAAAGGGAGGCCCACAACTATTCAGGTCATTACAGAGAATAAGTATTATCCTAGAGCTATAGAGGATGCTTAGCAGGCCCATCAATATGGCACTTCTATTCCAAAATCCTAAATTTTACTCCAAAACCCATTATTTTCTGTTCTTACAATTCTACTTTTACTACTCACTTTTGAATTTTAACATCCTTATGTGTAAGAGCTGGTCTGTTACAAAGACTAACCTGAGTCTATTTTTGCTTTTTCTGCTTTTTCCCCCTTTGTGTTTTATACTTGGTAATCTCTTTATCAGTTCATGTGCTCTTTCTTAAGTAGAACCTATTTCTTACAGATTTTACATACTCCTCCCTTCCCCCTTCTGGATGGATAAACTGGAAACATTTATCCATCTCTGTTTCTTCCTCCCTCCTACTTTCCCTGACCACATATACATACACGTACACACACACACACACACACACGGAAAGATAGTTGCTCTGTTATTAATATTTTACTCTATCTTTACCATGTCTAGTTTTCTAATTTGCTCAGTAATTCACCTTGGTTCCTATTCAGTGGCATAGACTTGAGGAGGGGATTATACTAAAACCTGAACGCAGATATAAGCCTGCCTGATTTCATGTGGCTGTTCTGGCCTGTGTTGTGGACGTATCCCCATTCTTACTGCTTTGTATTTTCCCTTTTACAGTTACATGCTTGGTTGAAGACAGTGATCTGCCCAGTTAGAGAAGGACTCTAACACCTAACACAGCAGATGTTAGCAAGTTCCTTTTCCATCCATTAGTTAAATTTGAGCTATCCATAAATTCTTTATTTTCTTGCACCTCTTTGGTTCTCTTTACCTCTAACTATTGCTTAATTTTTTCTTCTAATTGATTGACTGCCTTTTTAAAAGTCCTTCCTTGAATGATACGTTTAAAAATAATCCTTTCATGTAGCTATTTATATATGTTCTTTCTTATAATCTGCTAGGTGCTTCTTTCCTTCTTCACTACCCCTTAATTTACTTTGAAAAAAAAAAAGTCACAGATAATAAATTCAAATAGACATTTCTCAATTTTTTTTATAACAATATACTAGCCTCATGATTAAGAAATCAGTTTGCTTAATATTGTTAAGTGTCCTTCAGGTAAGGTGTATTAGCTGCCCTAGTTCTCTTCAGTTTTATTGACAGGTTTTAATGATCAGTGATACATTTTTATTAATCACTTGTTCTTAGCAGCTATAGGGATTATTAATTAGAAACCTGTAATTTGATTCAGAATGACAGTGATGATGATTTAGTTGGGAAAGAAATCACTCAAGTTATGGTCTCCTCTACGTTGAATCTTCTCTTTCTAATAAATCACCTTGCATTTGACAATGAGAAATATTATTACATTTCAGAAATTAAAGAAAATCTTTTGTGTTAACTTTAATGGTTTGAATTTGTATATCAGCTTCCATATAGACCAAGTATATTCTGACTCTGTCATGTGAGAAATAAGAGATTATATTATATTCAAGCTCATATGGATGTGGTTTTAGTTTTTGGCTGTCCAAAATAATATTATTTACCATGAAGTAATCAAAAGAAACCACTTTTATACTAGTCTATATTGAACAGGTATCATTATTATCTTTACAGATCTGTGCACCTACAGGTTTTGCACTATTAATAATACTCTGGTTTTTTGTGGCTGAAGAAGGGTTTATAGCCACCTGTAGTTGCCTGTATTATTTTCAGCAAGCATTTGTTTACTAAAAACAGTAAAATTAAGAAAAAAATCTCTGAAAATCCTCAATAGTTACATTTTATCTGTGTTCACTTTTCAGCTTTTTATTTTTTGAGTCATTTTTTGGTTAAAAAAAGAAAAGAGGGCTGATCGGTTAGCTCAGTTGGTTACAACATGGTGCTGATGACTCCAAGGTCCAGGGTTCAATCCCTGTACTGGTCAGCTGCCAAAAAAAAAAGGAAAAAAAATTAGATTTTGTGCATTTTTGCCTCTAATTTTGTAATGTAGTTTTAACTTTATTTGAAAAAAAGTTGTACACACACATATATATTCCTTTAATAATGTCAATACTAGTTCTGAAAATTTCCTTTTATGATTAGGATGAAAAATATTGCTAATAGAAACATGATGTTTTTTCCAATGTACAGAGTGGCTAAAGTTAAGAGAAAGAGTCCTTAAATTATTTTGATTGAAGTATCATACATACTTATTTTGTTTGATCTAAAAATTTATATCATATCTTCTTTTGGTGATGGACAATTGGCTACTGCTCTCTGCATGTTAAAAATCAGTGGGTTAAAAGAGATAAAACAAACCTGGAATGCTTTTCTAGTTACTTTGAAGTGGTGGGCAGAAAACTGAGGACTCAATAACAACAATAATAAAAATGATAGCTAACACTTGTGTACTACTGTGTGCCAGGCACTGTGTTTAGTACTTCATATGTATTTTTATTTAATTTTTATATTGCTATGTGAATGAGACTATTATTTTATTTCACACATATTTAGATTAAAGCAAGTAGTGATCCTACTGAATGGGCCTGATAACATCTGGAGGACTCTATATAATTCTGGTTTTTGTGATAGACCAACCACTGCAGGGAAACTGAAATAGATGAGGAAAATGTTCATGAAAAGGAACTGAAATTAAGCGTATTAGAAGAGTCTTCACCAAATCCTACTCTCTATGTTAAGTATAGTATCTCAGATACCTCTTCTAATGTTAAATATCATAAAGGAGGTTGAGATTATTATCTATGAATTCCCTTAACTCTCTCTCTTAACATCTTCAAACTTTCCCAAAGCCCCGTGTTCAGTCAGAAGATAAAATGCCCTCCTGATCAGTCACCATCACCAAACCTGGGCACTTTCATGACTTTAGGGAATTTACCCAATTCCTTATTTTTTTCTCTCTAGTGTTTCTGTTTTTCTCCCATTATGCTAAGTATATGAACATATTTTTTTTTTTTTTTTTTGGCTGCTGGCTGGTATGTGGATCCATACCCTTGACCTTGGTGTTATAGCACCGTGCTCTAACCAACTGAACTAATTGGCCAGCCCAGTGTATAAGCATGTTCTAGAAATAAAGCAATTACAAAGAAATCCTTCTGTGTATTTCACATTTGAGTGTTATGTGCTAGAAAGGCTACTGTATAAAAACAAATAAGATCGTCCTAGCACTTGAAGAGCTTGTGTTTCAAAGAGAGGGAAAAAGACATGTAAAACATGAATGTTGTATATATTAAATACTTGAGTAAATAATGAAAGCAGGCATGTTTTTATGAAAGTCTTACAGGTATTGTGGTAAAGTCTATATAGGAGCAAAAATGGAAGGACTGACCAGTTTTCTAGGGAATGGGGGATCGATAGAGCAAGTGTTATGCTTGAATTGACCTCACAGATCCCTTTAGCTCTCTTATCCTGTCTCTCACCTCCCTGTATTTCACGAGTTTGTGTAAAGAAAAATCTGCATTTACTGTTTCCACTTCCCTCTTATTCATTCCTCAGACCCTGCACTCTAGTTTCTACCCTAGTACTCTACAGTGCAGACATTTGTATCTGTTGAATGAAAATGGTTTGTAATAGCTAACATTTTATATAGTTCTTACCTTTTGCCAGGCACTGTAGTATGTGTTTTGCTTATAATAACTTGCTTATTTCTTACAAGTACTCTAAGGTAGGTACTATTATTATCCCCATTTTAGAGATAGGCAGCTGAAGCACAGAAAGTTTAAGTGTCTTCACCAGGATCACAGCTAGTAAGTGATGGAGCTGAGTTTCAAATTCAGGTGATTTGGCTTCAGGATCCATGCATTGTGGATGACTGAATGAACCTAGTTCTCTTTTACCCATGTCTGCACATAAATGCCTCTGTACTAAAGGGCTCTAATTTCCAAGGCATACATTTTTTTTGTAGTTGTAACGGATTTTTCTTCATCCTCTCCCCTCACTCATTCAGGAAACTTTTAATACTTTTATGGCCAAGTACTAATCTAGGCACTGGGAATATAGAAATAAACGTTAGTCCTGTGGAGTATGCATAAAGCAAGTGTACTTCACAGGGCCTGGTTTTCCAAAGCCTTGCAGTTTCAAATATTGACCTTGCAAAGAACAGGAAATTTTCCCCAGGCTATAGTCTCTGTTGTAAGATAAAGAATTGTGACACAGCAAGGTTGCTGGCTCAAAGACAGAAAGGTTACTGATTAATATGTAAAGATACTGGAAAATTGCTGTAAGAAGAGAATGTTTGCTAAGATCAAGCTTTTGTTGACAGATCAACTTAACTTCTTGAAAACTGCATTATAGAGTGTCACCTTGTCTGTCTTACTGAATTTTACCAGCTTCTATTGTTAAACTTGTTAAACTAAGCAAAAACCCCACCTGTGTTCTCTTCCTGTAACTTCCTGGTCTAGAGAATAAGTGCGGGAAGAGAACCCCAATTTGTGGTCAATTTTCCAAATGGAAGGAAGGCCTCTCACTTGAGGGTTCTGGGAGATTAACCCCTTTTCGGGGCTTCTCACTGCTCAGAAGAGATGGGCTTTGAGTAATCTTTGGCGGCTCTGTCACCCAGGGGAAAAGGGGTGACAAATCCATGGGAGGCAAAGCAACAAGTCCAACTCATGATCTGATGGGAGATGTAGAGGAAAATAGACTATTTTAATGTGGTATAAGTGCTGTGATGGAATAGGCCTACAGGGGGAACACTTAGCCCAACCATAAGAGGGATTTTGGTGGAAAAGCAGGATTTAGCCAAGCCTTTGGCTTGGATAAAAGAATAGGAATCTTAGCCTTATATCATTTGTCCTCCTTTTTTTTTTCTAGGTAGAATGAGATACAGTTGCTTTTTCAAAACCTTAAGTTACCCTGTTATGTATCTGCATGCTTACATTGTTTCTTCTCTTTTCTTCTTTGTCATGTTTTTCTACTTGCCAATCTCCTCACTGTGTTTTTCACTGTATCTTGTATTCTTATTTCTATCTTACTTTACTTCTTTCATCTTATCTAGGAACTCTGTCTTATCTAATACAGTAGAGATTTTAGTTTACTTTCCTTCACCCCACTTTCTTCCTGTCTAGCAGGTTGGCCAATACATATTTAAAACACGCATGGGTATTGGTTTCTGTAGCAAGGCAGATAGGTCTGGCTCACACTCTTGAGGTCACTGAGATATTAATTTCATTTTTGTTCTTCCTGGCATCAAGGAGAATTATATTCCTTGAAGCCTTTCAATTAAATCTGTTGTCCTTAAGTTAGTGTCTCTTGGTATGTGGATCCATACCTTTGACCTTGGTGTTATAGCACTGTGCTCTAACCAACTGAGTGCGCCTCGCTTTTCTATTTTTGACTCAGGCTCCCAGCATTTACTGGATAATGGCACTTGGAACACAGACTGGTATCTGCTAAATGCCAAGTACAGCCTCCTCTAAAAAACATGGTAGGAAAAACAATAAAGAAAGGTAGAATTTGACTCTGCAAACCAAGTTTGAATTCTCTCCCTCTGTCACTAATTAGCAGGTTAGCCTTGGGCAAGTTACTTAACCTCTCTGTGCCTCAGTATTCTCATTTTTAAAGTGGGCAACTGGTAGTGACTATCTTAGTAGGTTGTTTAGAAAATTATATGAGTTAATACCTACAAAACTTAGAACAGTGCCTGGAATATAAGAAGACATTTGTTAAAAGCCTGGTATTCCTATCCTCCTTGGCTATGTCCTATTTTTCCATGCAAATATTTGGCCCCTGACTTGGTATTGCCTCTTCCTTAATTGTTCATCAGGGACCTGGTTTTACTTCAGATTGTGCTCTTTTTCTTTCCTCCTTCTTGTGGTTATCCTTTGCTATTGTAGGTTTTTATAGTTCTGATATCCTTATTGTAGTGAAAAATAACTTAGGAAATTATCAGGAAGACAAGACATTGTTATCAGTGATGATTTTATGGCTCATTAGTAGGGGTTTATAATAACAAAATAGATTTTTGTTTCATATAGCAATATGGATTATTCAAAAGATAAAAATCCTTTTCCATGCTTATTATCATGATGCACTATTTCAGAAATATAAAACTCAAAAGTAAAAGATGTGTTCCCTAAATGTTTATTTAGTGCACACTGTGTGATAAAGATGCTGTTAGTGCTGAATTATTATTGCTGTTAATTGTTTGGTGTATATTCTTACAGATTTTTTTTAAAGATCTGTGTAATCATATAAGTAATGTTATTTACTAAAACAAATCCATACTTTAAAGTGGTTCTTATTTCTTGCTTTCTATCAGAAAATAATATATTTTAGATGGATGTTCTCATGTTAGCATGTACAGATTTATTGCATTCTTTTAAACTACTTGATAGTATACTTTGAATAGATATATCATAATTTAGTTAATAAAACTTCAGTTGATGGATTCCTGATAGTTTTCAGTTTCTTTTTATTATAAGCAGTGATACAATGAAAAATACTTTTATATATATATCTCTTTGGTGTATGTGTTTCTGCAGGATAAACTTCTAGCAATGGAATTGCTGGATCAAATGGTGTATTAATTTAGAATCTTAATAAATTCAAAAGATTGCTCTTATTTAAATATCAACTTTCCTGCCTGTTTCTGTCTACTTTTAGGAAAACTGTGTATTATCAAGCTTATATTCTCTTTCAGTCTAATTGGGAATCTGTCTTATTGTCTTAATGAAAAATTGTAAGGGTTATTATCCTGGCTAGTTGTTTACATGGGATATTTTCTTAGGATATTTTAATACTATAGCTTCAGTTGTTTTTGTTTACATTATTCTTCCAATACTTAGTAATACTTCATTTGCTTTAACTTTTTAAAAATCTCACATTTCTGTTATTTCGCGATGAACTTGTTACAAGCTTCATAGAGTTGCTTATGTGAGGTAATTCCAGAGCAGTAATGCCAGTGTGTACCCTCTTTGCTGTCATTCCAGTTTCCAGAATGTTCACTTTTTGAATAAAATGTCCCTCATAATTCTTATTTATCTGGTATTGTTCCGAAGATGATGAAGCATTTTTCTGGTTATGTGCATGTGTTTTGGTTATACTGGTATTTTACTGAATAATGTGGTCAAATCTTTTCATATGAATATGACCAAATCTTTTAACCTGGCCAAATAAACCTTTATTTATTACATTAACATTTTATGGTGTTGTATATATTCCCAGATATGAATTAGTTTATTTTTGGATCATTGGCTTTTGTAATATGCTAAGTAATACTGTTCTTACCACAGACCCCTGTGGGAGCCACTTAATGCCAATTCCTGTTGTGCAGTAGTAGCACTGATAAAACTTTAGTGCTTGCTATCTGCCAGGCAGATTTTTACCTAGCTTATTTTATTCAGACAGTACTTCTTTTCTTATATAGTACTATGTCAGAGTCCTTTTTGTAACGTAGATAAACTGGATCCATTACATTTCCTTTCTCCACCACCTCTGTAACTCCTTAAAAGGTTTATAGAGTTGAGAATTAGTCATTTCACCACTGATTGTAAACTGTAAATTAATCTTTCAAAACTATTACTTTACATTTTGTGATGTTTTGTAAAGTTGCCATTTTAAAAGCCCAAACAGTTTCATCTTTCCTTTAGTCAAAAATATCTTTTTTTATGAATATAGCTTTAAAAACCTAAAAGTTCTTTTTACATTTCTGGTTGTTTGTGTTCATTCATAATATGTTTCTCTGTGCTACATGATGATATATATGTTGGACACTTAATTTTGATATTTGTTGCTCTTACTAATAAAATATTAATATTTGAGAATATTAATCTGTGAGCAGAGCACCATATAGAAATTTCTTTTAAAAAAGCCTAAATGTATTTATTTATTTATTTATACCCATTTATTTAAAAAATTTTTTAGTAAATGCTTTAAAGTTTAACATTATATAATGCAATCGTTTTTCATGTCCCTTTGATAATTATATTATCATTTGCTTTTAAATATTACACTCTTTAGATAAAGTTATTTATAGGTATTTCATTCTATGTAACTGTGGATGAGAATTTTTATAGAAAGTTTATGTTTTGAAAATATTTGTCTAGGCATTAAAGATAAATTACTTTAATGAAGTCTACTGATTTTTTTTGATTGGTAATGTAGGAAGTATTGTTTGACTGTTTTATTAGACACATAGTCATGCTTCTTGTTTTATAGTGTATAAATATCTACTATAACATGTAATACAAAGTTTATTGGTTTTATTTTTGTGTTTTTTTCTGTAGAGAGTGATAATGAACTCTCAAGTGGTACTGGTGATGTTTCTAAGGATTGTCCTGAGAAGATCCTATATTCTTGGGGAGAATTGCTAGGAAGATGGTAAAAATTTATTTTTCTTATTGAAAATTTTACATAGTTGATGTTAATTTGTTTTATTAAAGCCTATATATTAAAATAGATTTGAAAAGATTAATATTAACAACTATCTTAATATTAATATATTAATGTACTTTGTAAACATAAAAATTAAAATATAGTTCATAGATACTCTTTACTATGGCTAGGTCTTTCTTCCAATATGGTCTTTTCATCTTAACTTTTGGAAGATATATTTGCCTTATTATTACATTTAGACATAACATCGTTCAGAGTAGTCAATTTTGTGCTACATTGCCAACACATTTAAATATCTGTTGTGAAAAGGTTACACTTCCTTTCTTTACCAAGTGCATTACCACTAAAAGGACTGTACAGCTTATAATTACTCATTTCACCACTGATTGTAAACTTTAACTCAGCCTATTTTATTCTTTGTAAAACTATTACTTTACATTTTGGGGTACTTTATCTGGAGTACTATAAAAGAGTCTATAAAAGAATACTCTGTTTATATTTCTTATAATAAATATTCTGTTTATGATCAGTAAGTTTTTAAAAAAGGGTATTATAACTGTCATATGTTGGTGAAATTAAAGAATCCTGCCAACAAAAAGACTCCTCTACACCAGTATAGACATAGAAAACACAATTTATTTTTGAGTGTGCATATCATATTATATCCATGCACATTGTCTGGGAGAGACTACAAAGTCTGGACAAAATTTCACAGAAAAGTAGAAGAAAGAAAAATTAAAACTTATTTTATCTTCTTGACAGACAAATGGATGCTCCTCATGGTCTTCTGTACATACTCTGAGAGACTCTTGGGTAATAATTTAGAAAGTATGTATTTACCATTCTGAGGATTGAAAGGCTCATGATTTCTTATTGTAAAATCTGGAGATGATGTTTACTAAGCTCTGACCAAGTATTGGGCCTATTATATTTTGAAGGAGACACCCAGAGAAGAAGGGAGGGCCAACTGCATCTCCTTTATTAAACAAAGAAAATTTCATTTTATTTATCCTTATACGTACAAATATAAAATGTACACATCTCAGAGAATTTATTTAACTCAATTAATGCAGAACTGGTAAGAGTTTCTCAAAATGAGGATTTGATTTAGAGATTTATGTTCTTTACCTGACAATTCATTTGCATTACCATGAATAGTAATAATTTGCATAGATATGGACAGAAAATATTTGCATTGCTATGAGTTTTCTACACATCATCTTCTATCTCTTGAGAGTTGTAAAGCCTAGTCTAAGACATAAAAGCACACTCCCCTATAGTATCAGATAATCCTCAGATGTTCCAGCATTCCATTGAAATGATGTTGAGTAATCTCTTTTGTCCATTTCAAAAAGTCTTTCACAGTTTTTCCCTATACTATATCCAGAAGCTAATTTATTGATTTGTAAGTATTGTCTACCTAAATATAAATTTATCTCATATAGGAGTAGATATAATGGTAGCATTTTCTTTGATACCATAGCTTGGATTCTATTCTATGTTTTCTTCCCTACCCCTTTCAAATTATTTGCTAGGGGAAGAAAGAGGAATTTATATGGACCTCAATACATCATAGAAATAAGCAGCTGTGTCCTATGGCAGCTCTACTTTATGGTCAGGATTTATTTTTCCCTGATTCTGTGGTCAGGAACAGGGGCATACTCTTTTGTAGCAGGTCATTCAGAAAATAAGGTCTCCTTTATTGGATCTCTCACTACTGAGAATTGGGTGTTTACTTTTTACTGGCCCAACACATTCTTTCTAATATAGCAAAGTATAGCATACCTAAAGCTAATATCTTATACGCCAACTTAAATCAATCACCAACAAAACTTTTTGATATTCTATATACATGAATTGCAGAAACCAGTTTTTTTTTGGATAAAAAGTTTCTCCTTGCCTCTAATTTACTCTGTGACAAAAATTTCAGTTTGATAAGACCTGTGGAAAGGTAGTGTGATTTAGTGGGGAAAAAATTATGCTAAAACTCAGTAGAACTGGATTAGAGTTCTACTTGTAGTACTGACTTGATATATAGCTTGGGCATATTATTTAACCTTTTTGGGTTCTGTTTTTCAAGTGAAAGTATTATGTCTTGGCACTTGCGTGCATTTCTCTCTCCCAGAAATGGAGTATCTTTTTGTAGAGTTTTCATTTTGTTCTCTTTTTTGCTTTTTTCCCCCTTGCCACTGAATTAAGAAAACATCTGAATTTATATTTTGTCATTTTATTCTTTGGGATTATATCACCAATCTTGAAGAAGTTACAATAACAGTGTGGGGCTCTTCCATTTAAGGGAGTATATACAAACATTACACTCTCTAGATTTTCAGTTAGCAAGTGCACATGTTCTTTGGGAGGAGTGGAAAAGTGAGAATGGTTGGGAAGGAAAGTAGAGACATCTTTTTTTCAAGCAAGTTTTAAAAAATTATTTAAATTATTTATTCATAACATTCACTTCATAGCAGTTAATATTCTAAAACTCTGAATGTAAACAAAATTTAATTTAGAAAAAAATCTTATGCTTCTTTTGCCTTTGAATGCTCTTATTTCAATATATATTTAAAATTCATGGCATATTATATTGGAAAACAAGTTTCAAATCAGTGACCTAAGCTACCTTAAGATACCAGAAAAAAAAAGAGTAAATTAAAACCAAAGTAAGCAAGTAATAATAGAATAAAAATAAATGAAATTGAGAATAGAAAAGCAGTAGAGGAAATCAAACTAAAACTGGTTTTGTATAAAAATTAATAAATTTGATAAATGGCTAACTAAACTGATCAAGAAAAAAGCAAGGGGAGAGAGGACCCATGTTACAGGAATCAGAGAATATATCACTACAAATTACTATAGACATTACAAGGATAATTAAAATAATGTTACAAACAATTCACTGTGTATAAATTTAGAAACTTAGGTGAAATGGACACATTTCTTGAAAGATGTAAACCGTCAGAGTTCATTCAAAATGAAATATAACCTGAATAATCCTATATATTTTAACAAAATTGAATTCATAGTTAAAAACTTTTCAATATAGAAAACTTAAGGCCAAACTGGCAAGTTCTAACAAACATTTAAAAAAAAATAATGTAAATTTTATACAATCTTTTCCACAATATCCAACTAATTTTATGACACTGACAAAACCTGATATCAAAACCAGATAAAAATATTACAAAAAAGAAAACTGCAGACCAGTGTCCCTCATGAATATAGACTCAAATATCCTCAACAAAATACTAGCATATCAAATTCAATAATATATAGAAAAAGGATAATATGGCATGGTTATAAGAGGATTGTTCTGGGAATGGAAGGCTGGTTCAGCATTTGAAAATAAATCAGTGTAATTAACCGTATCAACAGGCTAAAGAAGAAAAACTATATAATCATCTCAGTAAATTAAGAAAAAGCATTTGGCAAAATTCAGCATTCATTCATGATAAAAACTCTCAGCAAACAATATAAGGGTACTTTAAGAAGTTCATGGGAAAAAAATAGAATTAAAAGATAATACGAATCTTTTCATGAACTTTTGGAGGTACCTTCGTACAAGGGAGCTTCCTCAGCCTGATAAGAGGAACCTGTGAAAAACCTACAGCTAACATCTCACATAAAAGTGAAAGACCAAAGACTGGGAATAAGGCAGGGATGTCTATTATCACTCTTACTCAGCACAGTCCTGGAAGTCCTAGCCAGTGCGGTAAGACAAGAAAAAGAAATAAAAGGCAAACAAGGTTGGAAGGGAAAATACAAAACTGCTCTATTTGCAGAGACATGATTGTCTATGTACAAAGTCCCAAGGAATCTAAAAAAACAAGCAAACCAAAAACCTCCTAGAACTAATAAGTGAGTTTTGCAAGACTGTAGGATACAAGGTCAATATGTGAACATGGGTCTCATTTCTAAGTCCTAGTAATGAAAATTGGAAGTAAAAATTTATAAAAACATACAAAAGTGCCAGAGAAAAAACCAAACATGAAATACTTAGATAGAAATATAACAAACTGTGGGCTAGACCTGTACTTTGAGACACTAGAAAACCATAATGAAAGAAATCAAAGAAAACCTAAATAAATGGAGAAATAGACCATGCTCATGGAGTGAAAGACTCAATATTGTTAACATTTCAGTTCTTCCCAAACTAACATATAGAGTTAGTGTAATTTCATTAAAATCCCAGAATTTTTTATGTAGCAACTAACTAGCCGATTCTAAAATTTATATAGAAAGGCAAAGTAACTAGAATAATTTCAAAAAACAATTTTGAAAATGGAAAAAGTTGGAAGGCATGCTGTCTGATTTCTGGGTTTACTGTAAAACTACATTAATCAAGAGAGTATTGATGCAACAATAATCACATTGTTCGGGGGCACAGAATAGAGAGTTCAGAAATAGAGCCACACAATCTAAATAGACAAATTTCCAATTAGCACATTAAAAGATGCTCAACATCATTAGTCCTCAGGGGAATGAAAATTAAAACTACAGTGAGATACATCTTCATACCAGCTAGGATGCCTGTAACCAAAAAGACAGGTGATACAAGTGTTGGCAAGGATGTGGAAGAATTGGGAACATAGCATAGCAACTGCCAGTCTTGTTTGTTGTTAGTGGAAATGCAAAATGATGCAGGAAAATAATGTGGTATTTTTTGTAAAGTTAAACATGCTTTCCATGCTACCCAGCAATTCCAATCCCACTCCTATGTATTTACACAAGTGAAATTAAAACTTTTGCATAAATGTTTATGGTAACTTTGTTTATAATAACTCCAAACTGGAAATAACCCAAACATTCTTCAACAGTAATTGGATCAATTAACTGTGGTATATCCATTCAATGAAATACTACTCACAAATCAAAATAATGAACTATTGACATACACAACAACATGATCTATTTCAAATGCAGTATGTTAAGTGAAATATGCCAGATTCAAGTGGCTTAATACTGTATTATTCCATTTATATGAAATTCTGGTAAAGCCCAAGCTATCATGATAGAAAACATATATATCAGTGATTGCCTATGACTGGAGGTGTTGGGGTGATGTTGACTACGAGAGGGCACAGGGAATTTTGGGGAGGTTGTAGAACTGTCTTATATCTTGGTTATGGTGGTGGTCACACATGTATATGCATTTGTCCAAACTTACAGAACTCTGTGCTAAAAAGGTTAATTTTACTGTGCATAAATTGTACCTTAAATAAATAGCAGAAAAAAAAGAGAGAAAAGAAGCCCAGAGTATTAACTGGACATTGTAGTTATTGAAGCACAGAATGTTACCACTACATCAAAAAAAAGAAAAGAAGAAAAAAACAGGAATAAAATTTATGACATATGATATATAGATTAGCTATTCAAAGTGTGTCCTTTTCTTATCTCAGACAATTCCTTCATTATTCCTTGTATAACTCATTCCTCTCTCGCTACTTTGATTTGTAGTATTGTACGAGACACTGTCTTAACTAATTTTTTTATTCTAACCCTTCAAAGTTATATCAAATACACATGACCTCCTTAAAGCTACTATTATTTTACAGGCATCTGTGACAGTGCCTGGAGTATATATAGTAGGTACTCAATAAATATTTATTGACTGTATTTATGAATGAAATATTGTTGACCATTACAGATTTCTGTATGTTAAATTCCATGAACATTTTATATTTCTACAATTTGATACTTGATTATTTTTGTCTTATGTAATTTTTAAGTAAATATAAGTGGTTATATTCCCTGTTAGCTTGTAAGTAGATTTGTTTCTCTTGTACCCAGCTCCATCTTTAACCCTAGGAAAGTTACTTGACGATCACTTTTTGTTTTGATCATGTCAT
Organism: Cynocephalus volans; assembly: GCF_027409185.1. NCBI lineage: Eukaryota > Metazoa > Chordata > Mammalia > Dermoptera > Cynocephalidae > Cynocephalus > Cynocephalus volans. The sequence goes on from NC_084467.1 coordinate 130,856,051, forward strand.
GTCATGGTGAGGTGTTTTGACTTAAACATTTAAAAAACATCATTCTGGCTTCTAAGTGAAACATAAATTATAAGGGAACAAAGATGAAAGCTGTCAGAATAGTTAGAATGTTATTGCAAATAATCCAGGGGAGAGATGATGGTGTCTTCCACTAGGCTAGTGGCAGAGGGTGATATGCAATCAAATTCTGGATTTATTTTGAGAGAAAGCTGATAGAATTTGCTTATGTTTCCTGTGTGGCCTGAGAAAAATAAATAACTGATCACTGATGTCAAAGTTTTTGGCTTGAACTACTAGAAGACTTGCCATTTACTCAAATATGAAAGATGGGGGGGAAGAGTAGGTTTGGAGGATAACATCAAGATTTTGGAGATGTTGAGATGCCTTTAGATGTCTAAATGAATGTGGCCATTAGTCAATAACATATAAGATTGAGTTCAAGGGAAAGATAGGGAAGGAAATATGAGTTTGGGAACCATCAGTATATAAAGCTGTTAAAATGGAATGGGGGAGAGGGAGTGAGTATAGATAAGAAGTCATCCAGGGGCTGGCTGGTTAGCTCAGTTGATTATAGTGTGGCTTTTTAACACCAAGGTCAAGGGTCCAGTTCCCTGTGCTGGCCAGCCACCAAGAGCAATAACAGCTGCAACAAAATAAGAAGTCATCCAGGGACTGTGCTCTGGACCACTCCAATGTTTGGGGGTTGGAAAGATGAAGAAGATGGTGCAAAGAGTCCAAGAAAGCATAAAAAGTGAGGTAGGAGGAGAACCAAGACAGAAAGGAAGTGAACTAAGTCGATTAAGAGGGTGTAATCAAGGCTGATAGGTCAAGTCGGATGAGCCTGAGAATTTTATTGGGTTCAGCAATTTGGGTGTCACTGATGACTTTGTCAGCAGTTTCAATGAAGAGATAGGAATGAAAGCTCAGTTGGACCATGCCTAAGAGGAAGGGAAATCAGCAGGTATAGATAGCTCTTAAGAGTAGTTTTGACATAAAGTGATGATAAAAAAAATGGGTACAAATTAGGAAGTGGAGGTGAGTTGAGAGGTTTTTATTAAAAATCAATCAAGATGGGCAATATAGCATATTAGAAATAACCCAGTAGAGAGAGAAAATTTGATAATGTCAGAGAAGAGGACACAACTACAAGATAAGTTGATGAATAGGCAAGAAGAGGTGGATTTGTTGACTAATGGAGGTGTTGTACTTAGGAGTCCAGACAGCTCATTGTAACAGGAGGAAAAGTGAGGCATGGTAACAAAAGTAATAGCTGACATTTAAGTGTACTTCCTCTGTGCCAGCTGCTATTCTAAGCACTGAGCCTGTGGTAGTTAATTCAGTTATAACAACCCTCTGAGCTAGGTACTATTATTATCCTCATTTTAGAGATGAGAAAACTGAGGCACAGCTATGTTACATAGCTAGCATAAAAACACACAGCAAATAATGGCAGCAAATAGTCAACTTGTTCAAGGTTCCACAGCCAATAAGTAATTTGCTTGTGGTCATATAGCAAGTAAATGACAGAGCTGATATTTGAATCTAGGCAATCTCTGGCTCCACAGCCAGAACTTTTTTTAACCGGGTGGCAGGCTGCCATTTCTATAAATATAGGTAGGTTGCTGGATTAGTTTTAATAGGAGCATGTAGAAGTTCTAGTAAGAGAGTGAATAGACTAGGAAAATTGATACTCTTGCTGCCCAGGTAGTATTAGAAGCTTCTAGTTGTGAGTTTAAAGAGAGATCATGAGAATGGCAGTATTGTGGGCAGGAAAACAAAATATTTTGATGACTGAATATAAATAGCCAAAAAATTGTTTCTAGGGGCAGAGTTCAGCACGTGTTGTAACTAGTTTCCTACTTCCAAGTTCCTGATAGCTGTAGTTAATGTTGTATCAAAGCAATGGCCATATGTAGTTATATTTTTTATCAGAAATATTGAAAGCAAGGATAATTTTTATAAATTGCTCTTTTATTTATTTAGTTCTTCTCTGGTTATAGATGTATATATACTACCAGCATTTTGCTTAACATCTGTTAGCAATTCTCAAGTAATTGGGTGCCATATGCAATAGAATTGTTTATTGTTACCAGGATAGCCAGTAAATTAAGGCTGTTAATGAAACAGTGTTGTGAATGACCCAGTTCTTTTTAAATGTCAGTGTGTAAAGCTAAAAAGTGCCTAGGTTTTTAAGAGAGGAGAAAAGACATTTTCATTCTGCTTGGCCAAACAAGTGGGTGTGGGTCCACTAGAAGCTGAATGTCGATTGAGTTGAATTATACTATGGTAAAATGTTCCCTGGGGACTGTTGACTATTAACCTTAAGGGGGGTATGGATGAATGTGTGTATTCATGTATCGGAAGATATATTCAAACTCCAAAATCTTAGGTAAATCATTAAACAAAATAATCTGAGCCAACAGAATATTTAATCAAGCTGTTATCTCTCTTCATTCTGCCTGCAGTATTGGAAATATATTGTAGTAGGATGAGTAGATGTTAGGAGGCTATCACAGAGATCTAGGGCAGATAAAATTGGTGGCATGGACTTTGGAGAGATTGGGGAAATAAGATCCATTAGACTTGGTGGTGGATTAGTGATGGATTATCGGGCAGAGAGTAATGTCAACAGTAACTCCCAGGTTTCTAGTTTAGATGGTTTGTGGTGACAGTTACTGAGATGGGATACCCTGGAAGACAACCAGGTTTAGGGAGAAGAATGTGAGCTCAGATGGGTACATGTTGATTTTGAGGTGCCTCGGAGCCTCTGGTGCTGAGAATATTTGTGCCTAGGTGATAATGCCTCCAGACAAGAGAGTGAAAGAATTAGGTCACTGGGGGTAAGATTGTGAGAGAGAACTCAGAACACTTAAGAGCTTAGTAGAGGAGAAGCAGTCAACACTGAGGTTTGTAAGGGGGGATAAAGAGGTAGTACGTTGTCACTGAAGCCAAGGGAAACCGAGGGGTCAACAGTGAAAGGATTGAAGAATGTCCCTGAATTTAGTGGCTTGGAGGAGGTCATAAATTACTTAAGTGGAAACTTTTCAAGGAGAGATGGAGAAGCCATGTTGAACTCAGTTGAGGAATGAGTGGGAGGAGAAGAAATAGAGATACTGAAAATACAACGACACTTCTGAGAAATTTGTGCCAGGTAGGAGGCAATATGATATGTGGGCTTGAATAAAGATCTTTTTTATATGGAGGTATTTATTGGAGTTTTAATAGATGTGGATACACAGTGATGATTTATTGACTTCTATATAACATGTAGAATATACTATATTTAATTACTTTTAATTCCCTTTATATGATATTTTACATTATGAGACTCATAATTCAAAGTATCTTTGCATTTAATTTCAGAAGAAATGAATTTAGCTCATTGCACACTGTTGCTTTTAATTAACTCAGTTTTCTACAATAAAGGTATAGAAATTAAGTTACCCTCAAACCATATGTGTTTCTCTTATTCAAAAGTGTAATCAGAGCCAAACATAAAGTTGTGAAAAAGATTCTTCCATGATTGATCCTGGCTCTCTGTGGCAAGCATTTCTTTAGTTATGTCAAACTCAATTGGATAGTGAAGAAGCAGCAGCTGGAAGGAAGTTCCAGGCATCAAATAGTTTACTCAGGTGTAAATCTTTAAAAAATAGTTACTACTCTCCCTCTACCTGACATCTTTTATGGAGTAGATTTATCTATGATGTTTTTTTCAAATTAAGTAAAATTATATATTCCTTTTTTTTTTTTTTTAATTTGGTGGCTGACTGGTACGGGGATCCGAACCCTTTACCTTGGTGTTACAATATCATGCTCTAACCAAGTGAGTTAACTGGCCAGCCCTATATATTACTTTAAATCCATGAGAAAGATGTAAAGAATTGAAATGAATTTTTTTATGTTTTACAATTATGAAAGAATTTAAGGTCATTGTAAATATTTCATGTAATATGGGAAAATAAAAGTGGTACTTTCCCTCTCAATTCTATTACACAGATATTTTGGGGGTATATTCATTCTTAGTTTTTTTCCTATGCATGTTTAAAAGCAGGTTTTTAAATTGTGTATGTGTACACCTCATATAATACTTATATATTATTTTGAAACCTGCTTTTGTCACTTAGCTACATAACTATGTTCTTTAATTGCATTATATAGTATGTTAAATCATATAAGCTGTACTTGTTTCTACTTCATTTTGCTTCAAGCCCATCAGTATTATCAGCTTAGTTTCTCTAATCCAACAATACAAAAGTTTAGCTAGAAGAGGCTGAAAGATAGCAGAATCAGTATAAATCTGATGGTTTATTAAGAATATTAATGGAATGAGTTTACTTTAACTTGCTTGAGTTATGGAAGTTACGGTTTTTTCAAAGATAGGCAGATTATGGCAGTATGGGAAAAGCATGGAACATATTTTCAGAGGAATGGCATGCCAAAACTGGGGTCTGGGCTGGAGGTGGAAGAGTATGTATAATCTGGAGAAGTAGGTGGGAGGCCAATTTTAGAAAATAAACATGTATATTCTATGACTTTTAAGGCTTAAAACTAGAAACCAGAGCTTGGAGTATTAGGCCAAACCAGAGTACATTGTCAGGGTAGGTTTGGAGTCCAGATGGTTGCACCAGGGACAGCTCTAAGAGATCAAAAGTGAGCAGCAAATGTAAGTAGAGATAAAGTCTGAGCAAAAAGAGATAGAACATAGCTCCAGGTTTAAGGTAGGCACCAGGAAAAAGGTGAGGAATGGAATTACATTCACAAGACTTGAAACTGTAATTCAGTTTCTTGATCAAATGGGCAGGTGATCATAGTAGCAAACCTACTATGTGATCGACTTTAGGAAGTGAGATTTTGCTTTTGTTCTGATTCTAAAGATTCTTGGGAATGGAAAAGGCTGGCATAAGGTAAGAGGTAAGGCAACATAAGTTTATTTTGCTTGCCCGGCAAGGTAGAGTTTTATAGGTTCTGGTGATTGTAGGAAATGGCAAGGTCCTTCCTTTAGGGAGTGCTTGCAGTTTTAACAAATCAGGGAGACAAATCCAGATGCTCAAACAATAATGAACTCTTCTTACTAGAAAACCTGTCTTAGGTCATTTTAATCTGGAAGATCCTTGATATTTAACTTTGTGCTGAAACAAAGAATTCCAAGTTAGGTCATTAAGAGATAGACTTTCCCAGGGACCTTTGGATCAGGATGTGACTGCAGCATGAAACCAAAGTATAGATCTACCTCATGCTGCCTATAGTGCCTGCTTTTGGCACCTGGACCAACTCAGCCTGACCTCAGAGAAGGGGGTATGGTCAAGGTGTGATAGGTCTATGATCTGCTTTCAGCATTTCTTCCTGAACCTCATCCCCCACCACACAAACCATTAGTCAACTTGCCATACATTAATCTCTGGGGATTCAGATGATTCTTTTTATGACTTGAAATGCTGCCTAGAAATATATAACTAGCACATTTATTATTATGAATAAGTTTGTAGGATGATTTTAAAAAGTAAATGAAAGGAAGAAACAACTTTCTCTGAAGTAGGAATAACATGGCTCACCAGTAAAGAAGATGAGATAAAAAAAAAAAGTCAAAGGCATCACTGAGCTTAAGCACTACTATTTCACTCCTCCTACCATTTCTCTCTTAACTGAGGTGTACACTTCTTTATAAACTAATAAATATACTTTCCATAGCAACAGCAGTTCAGGAGTCGTAAAGGGAGTGTGAATGGTTTACTTTCTTGTTTTTTCAGGCACAGTAATCTTGGTGGACGACCAAAAGGGCTATCTACTCTGGTGAAGAGTGGTGTTCCTGAAGCTTTGAGGGCAGAGGTGTGGCAGTTATTAGCAGGCTGCCATGACAACCAGGCAATGCTGGACAGATACCGAATTCTTATCACAAAGGTAGGAAGCTCTTTTCATTTTTCATATTATTTTTATGGGATAACATGTTAAAAAATCCTGTTTTTCATAGCTTGCAGAAGTCATAATGCTTTGAACTTCTTTAAAGAATATATTGGAGTTGCTCAGTCAATACTTCTGCCTTTTGTTCTGAACACTTGTTGGATAGTGGTAACCATGCATGTAGCTATCTATGAACGCTTTATGCTTTGGCATTCCTTTTTTCATTCAAGTGAATTTATAATAACTTTATTAAATTGGGATGTATTTATATTTTAAGTGTTTTCTAACTTTTCAACTAACCTTATTGTATGAGATTTATATATATACTCATACATAGTTACACTCATACATATTTACTGTAGTATAATTTTTAAATAAAATTGAAAGGCCTTCTTTGCTTATGTCATCTTGCATTTAAACAATGTGGATAGTTGCCCAGATCCTTATTCTGTCAGGAGCCCTTGGTTCCAATGTAAATTCCTTTGATTATGTTCGGATATCTGATTTTAGAACTAAAGGTTAAGTGTTGGCCTTGACCCTAGAGTCTTCTCTTAGGTGTCACCTCCTAATTTCTTAATCTACTCTAATTCATAGATTTTTAAATAATAGTAACATTTTATTTGTGTTTTTTAAAAACCTCTGTTCATAAGTACGACTTTTGATAATGAAGACTTTGTTCCTTAGAATATATCAACTTTAAAAATGCTTTATCCACAATAAATCCTCCTTAATTTCCTTTCTTCTTTGCTTCCTTTCCTTCCACAAATATTTTCTGAGTGCCTTGCATATTCAGTCATTGCTAAATTCAGATTTTTTTTTAAAAAAAGAACTTTTACCTTTTTTTTAAGATTAGTAGTCTCTGCAGTGAGATATGCAAGATAATCCATTGGTATGTGGGGGGAAATGTCTAAAATTGCATTTGTATTTTTAAAATTATAAACACGAAAGGATATTAAACTATACTAATACTAGGTATGCCATGGTACTTTGGCCTTACTAGGTTCTTGGGTTCCATTGTCACTTGTCCCACATGGCTCAGGAGTAACCTTAGGGAAGAACGGAACTTGCAAATCTTAGAGTGGGATATATTTACTTTCAGAATATTACAATTTTCTTGCAGTTTACTTGTGCTAGTTTAAGTGGATTTATAAGTTATCCGGTTTTAACGTAACCCTCATAAATGGATAACTGGTTTAAAAGATTGTCGCCACAGGATGCTGCATGTCAAGATATTAAAAAAACAAAAAACAAAAAAAACTGTTAATCTTCTCCTTCAAAGAAGAGTTAATGTTATGAGAATGAGTGACAAAGCAGCTACTTTTGGCAATAAACACATGTTGTAGAGAAGGAAATTTTGAAATATTTGGCAATGTAAACATCGTGATTTTGTCACTGAAAACTGCATGCGTTTGTTACTATAAAAACTCTTATATTTTCATACTTAAAAACCTGGAATCAGAAACTTCAAATATGTTTAAAACTTGTAAAAATAGCTTCAGATAATTTGGAGCTGATTGTTAAAAATGTAAACCTAATATCTTCTGATTTATTCATAAGAATACCTAGAGAAAATGGGTAATTTTCTAGCAAAATTTCAACAAAATAATTAATGGGTGGGACTGAAAAAATGATACACTTCTACTTAGGTCTATGGATCTGTGTAAGTCTTTTTTAGATATGATAAAAAATAAATCCATGGATAAAAAAACTGACTTAGAAACAAAATTTCAAATTATTGTTTTATAAACTAATAAAATGTTAAAAAATAATGATCCATATTGTGCGATTCTATTTATGTTAAATGTTTAGAATAGGCAAATCTCTAGAGACAGAAAAAGGCTGATTGCTGGGGGATGGGAGAGGGAAGAATTGAGTGACTTCTGACAGGTGTGGCATTTATTGTTGGGGTGATGGGATGTTCTGGAATTAGATGGTGGTGATGGTTGGGCAACATTGTGAATATTACTAAAAACCACTGAATTATGCACTTGTATGTGGTGAATTTTTATGTTATGTGTTGTTTATCTCAATAGAAAAACTACACAAAATAAAAAAAGGAGTCATATTCAGTATTGAATAATATTTTTGTAGTATTTTTATGAAGCAAAGTTTTTTCATTTTTACCTCTTTTTATATCCTATCTAAATTTTTATGCTTTATAGTATCCATAGTACTGTAGTAGCTTATAATAAAAATAAATACACATATATTGGAAATCATGTTATTGCATATAATAAAAATAAATACACATATGTTGGAAATTTATGCTCAGAAGTTTTTATTGATGGATATCTGATCAAAAATGTGCAGAGACCATAACTCTGGGTATCAGATCACTTTTTCATGTAAATAAGAAACTGTATATTTTTAATGGTTGCTCACGTGGTGGCAGGTACAGTCATACCTCTTTCTCCAGTAAGAGGCTTTGTTGATTCATACCTTTTAAGATTTCAAATTTGGGGAAAAATATAAGGAATACTATCCCATAATATTATTTGTGAACTCCTGATCATGCAGTATATATTCAAATATGTGAAAAAAGTTTTATCTTTTATACCAGTCACCGTGGTAGTTTTGAATACACAACTTGGAGAAAAGCTTTAAGATCGAGAAACAGAATGGCAAAAACATTTTCATTAAATAAAATATATAGAAGACACTTAGAACCTAAGGAACTATATTTCCCAGATCCCTTTCCCTCTGGAATTCTGGCTGGAAGACTGCAGGGAGACAAAAGCCATATTTTTCTCTGTCAGTGGTGGGCAGATATGGAGGCTTTGCAGGGTATGTGGTTTTTGCATCTGCCTCTGGGCGTTTCATTCTCAATCACTTGCCTTCATTCTCTGGTTCTTCTTTCCTGCAGTTTCCTAACCTGAGCGGCACCAGCAACCTTCTGAATCTCTGGACTATAGCTTTGGTGACAAACCTAAAAGCTAGCATCAGTATCTCCAATCTTTTGCTCTTCCAGTGTTTAAGTACCTTAGTCCCTGCATTAAATGCTTTTTGAAATACCTAGAGCAGGTTCTGTTTCCCTGACTGGACCCTGATACACTTAGCATGTAATTGTCACCTTGTCACAAGATGGGTTTTCCATATCCAGCATCATGTTCATAAAAGAAGAAAAAAAAGACAAAGGCTACCCAAATTAGCCAAATTTGAGGCTGAGGGCACAGTCCTCCAGACTGCCACGTCTGTTCAAGACTTCTGACACCAGCTGAAAATTTGGGTTCCCCAGGGCCACCCTTACTTCAGACCTGTTAGCTACAAATTTGTTCATTCCCATAGACTCCCTCAATTTTGATAATTGCTAGAATGACTCACAGAACTCAGTGAAGTGCTATATTTATGATTTATATATATATATATATATATATTTTTTTTTTAATAGCAAATGGATATAAATCAGAACCCGTCAAAAGAAGAGATGTGTAGGTAGAATATAGGATTGGGAGAGTTCCAAATGTGAAGCTTTCATCATCCTCCAGGGCATATTACTTCCTGGCATCATCTTCAAGCTATATTACCCTCCTGGCAACAATTTGTAGCGGTACACACTTGGAGTATTGCCAACACAGGAAGCCCACCAAGCTTCAGTGTTCAGAGTTTTTATTGGGGTTTTATTACATAGATATGGTTGATTGGATTTTCGCCTATCTGGTTGAACTCAATCTCTAGGCTTCCCTTGTTTCCTACCCCGAGGTTGGGCTGATATCACATGGCTTAAAGCCTTAATCCTCTAATCACTTGGTTGGTTTTTGTGGTTTAGCCAAACCCATTCTGAGTCTTTTTATTAGCACAGCTATCAAGGGGCCCACCATGAATTTCATCATTAGCATAAACTATCATATATGGTTGGAGGGGCCTGCCATGAATAACAAAGGCACTCTTAACATTCAGGAAATTCCAAGGGTTTAAATATTACCTCCCATCAGCCTAGACAAAGGTCAGACCTCTCTTTGTTATGTCTGAACCAAGTCTATCATCCTTTTAAAGAGCTTTCCCTTCAGCTCCAATCAACAGCTCCACCAGTATCTCCTTGACCAAAATTCTATTATATGGCTACTATCTCATGGAAAGCTAGACAATATTTTTTAGGATGAGCAGTTTGCTGCTTTACTCCACTCTAACAGCCCAAGTCTGTTTGTTTGTTTTTATGTTTGTTTGCTTTTTAATAAGAAAGAGAGAATAGATATTGAGTAGATGGAGGGGTGAAGGGAAAGCTTCCTCTCCATCCTCTGAAGGTTTGCTTTATTAATTTGCACATGGACTTAGGAGTCCTACAAATATGAGACTTAAAGCTGAGCGTGATGGTTTAGGCTTAAATACATTCTTCATGGGGAATAAGGAAGTGGGAGGCTCTAGGAAATTTGAGGGGTGGTAAATGATCTTTAGGGGAAATGAATGGACCCAGGAGGCAGACACTATCTTGTAAATGATTCTGTTAGGAAAGTGAATGGGTAAGTTACAGGGTGGTGAGAGGCTGAACTGCACTGTGAACAAAGGTTGTTCCATTATATAGATAATGTCTCCCAGGTAATCTCTGAGAGCTGCTCTTAGAAGAATAGATCAAAAGTCTGTGGACATGATGATGATTTTTAGTCTCTTCTCTTCTCCTCCTAGTTATTTGATGAGATTCCTAGGGAGGAGGTCTTAAGACAATTGCATTTCCTTTGGAAAGAAGTTTCCTTAGTCAGATAAGGAAATTCCAGAAGGATTTCCCCCTTCCTGCACTTGGCAGGAGTAGGGAGGAAGTGGAGGAGAGAAAGTCCTTGGTTCTGAGGCAGCTTCTAAGGCCTACCCTTTCTTAGAAATTCAAAGTGCTCAGTGAAAGAAAGTGAACCAAAATGCCAGGTACCAATCAAGCTTTATTAAAGAAAAGGAATCTGCCGGGCTGCATGCAAAATGGAGAGCAGCAACCATCGTTGGGGTGGGAGAGCTTATATGGGCTACAGGGTGCCAAGGGCTGTCTGAAGCAGTCAAGGAGGGGCATTGTGAGGGAGGGGCTTTGCACCCATGCAGAAGCAAAAGGGTTTCTATTTCGCAGAAGTCATGAGGCTTCTTGTAAAGGGAAGAGGGGAGGGATTGGTGGTCATTTTGTGCTTGGCCTTGCCTAAAATGGCACTGGTTATGTTCAAGATCTACCATTTCCCACCTTTTAAGTATAGGGAGAGGGGAAGAAGGGGCGGAGGTCTCTTTCTTCTGAAGCTAATTCCTGCTGGAAATGGGTCTTCACATGAAAAAAATAAAACAATTAGGTGGTGGGGTATTGGTTTCGTGTGGGGAGGCTGTATTCTTCTGGGGAAGGGTCTGTGGTTCTCAGGGGTTGATATCCTCCTCCCAGGAACAATTTGGCAACCTTTTGGTTGGTGAAAGCCTGCATCCACTCCTGTAAGAAATTAGAAAGACACCGAAAGAGGCAAGGACCAAAGAGAAGGATCAGTTCTTGAGGCGTTTGGAAAGAGGGACCAAAGGTGTTAGTTTAAAAGGTACATTGCCGCAGTGAAATTGCTAAGAAGCATCCTACTGATAGGAGGTAAAAGAGTGCCAGGAGAAATCTCTCTATATTGTTACAATCCTTTGGGGCAGCTGCTGCCAATCCTGTAGCAAGTACTTGAACAAGTAATAAATAAAGGTTAGGGAGATGGGGTGGCGTATACTTATCTAGGTTAGGACTAGACTTAGAGTAGCTCTTGTGTGAGCGATGTGAAGCGGGCCTGTAAAAGTGAGAAGATGATCACTGGAGGAAGGATTATTTTTCTTCTGGAACCGGGGAAAGAGTGGAGATCTTGGCAGAGGTTTTGGAGATTTTTAGTTTTGTACGTCCTAAAATGGATGAAGTGTAAAGAGGTGTTGGGTTAGGGTCTGAACTGGGGGGCCCTTCCGGGTTGTTGTTAACTGGCATTTGGGGTAAAGTTTAGTACAGAATTTGCCTGTTCTCGGAGAAGATCCCTAATGAATGAGAAAGTAGGGTGGTACTGTCCTAAAGGTGATAGGCTGGAAGGGAGAGGTGTGGGAGTGAAGGTCTGCCATGCGTGAGTGAAGAGGCTGAGCCCAGTGGGCTTGCGGGGGGCAGCTCGTAAGCAAGTGAGTGCTGGAGGGAGAAGTTGGATCCAAGGGAGGTGAAGTTCCATGGACAGCTTGGTGAGGTGTGTTTTTATGAGGTGATTGGCTTTTTCTACTTTGCCTGATGACTGAGGCCAATATGGTATATGTAAATCCCATTTGATATGTGAGGCCTGTGCTGTGAGTTCTATAATCTGGGAAATGAATGCCAGGCCATTATCAGATTGGAGGCTGGTGGGTAAGCCAAAATGAGGGATGATTTCTGAGGTGAGAGCATACATTACTGCTGTAGCATCCTCTGAAGTACAGGGAAAAGCCTCAACCCAACCTGTAAAGGTATCTACTACGTTTTGAAGATAGTGTGTCCTTTTGTGGGGAGGCATGTGAGTAAAGTCAATTTGCCAATCCTGGCCAGGAGTGTGTCCTCTGGCTTGGTTGGTGGGAAAGGACTGAACTTGGCGGCCACCTTGATTGGAGCAATGAGTACACAAAGGACAATTTTGATTGATTTATTTAAGTAACTTGGCCATGTGGGGAGAATAATATAAGGGCTGAAGAAGGTGTAGTAGGGGTTCATAGCCTATATGAACTGAATTATGGAAATCTAAAAGGATTTGCTCAGTTTGTGTGATAGAGAGGACATAGTGACCGGAGTATACCAGTTGTCCTTCCTCTGTGCTTGCAACTGTTGGAGGTGTTGTATTTCTTGAGGTGTGTATTGGGGTAAGGGCATAGGGGCCATGAGAAGGACCTGAGTGGGAGAAGAAGGGGGGGGCCAGGTGACTGAGCAGCCTGTTATGCAGTTATATCCTCCAGTTTGTTTCCCTGGGCTATGGGGTCATTAGAGGTTTGGTGTCCTCTGCAGTGTATAACCCTAGACTCCTTTGAGAGTTGTGCAGCCTCAAGAAGTGTCTTGATAAGGTGTCCATTTTTTATGGTCCCTCCCTGAGTGGTCATGTATCTTCTCTCCTTCCAGATGGCCGTGCAGGAGTGTAGGAGGTGGTAAGCATACTTAGAGTCAGTGTATATATTGACTCGTTTGTTACTTGCCAGAGTGAGAGCACATGTGAGGGCAATGAGTTCTGCCTGTTGGGAAGTGGTGTTAGGGGGAAGGGGGGCAGCCTCAATAGTTTGTGTTAGATTTACTATGGCATAACCCATCCTGGGGGGGGGTGGGTGTGGAGGTGGCACTCCCATCTATGAACCATGTATGTTGGGGCCACATAATGGGATGCGGGGATATGTATGGAAAGGGATCGAGAAAGAGGTCTAAAGCCTCCGTGCAATTATGTTCTAAGGGTCGTGAGTGTTTTGGGATGAGAATGGCTGGATTTAGGGGAGGGCAAGGTTTAAAGGAGAACTGGGAATTTATAATGAAGGTAAGGTGGATAAGTTGTAGGCAGGAAGGGGAGAGAATGGACATGGCCTTATGGCTGAGAAGGTCTTGAAGATGATGGAGGAACAAATGACTGTTTGTTGTCCAAAAGTTAGTTTAGAGCTTTTTTATGCTAAAAGGGCAGCTGCTGCCAAGGCCCATAAACAGTGAGCTCATCCTTGAGCTGTGGTGTCCAATTGTTTGGAAAGGTATGCAACAGGGGAGAAGATATTTCCCACCTCTTGTCCCAAAACCCCGACTGCCAATCCTTGGGTTTTGGTGACATATAGGATAAAAGGATGAGATAGGTTTGGGAGAGATAGAGCTGGGGCTGCAAGGAGAGTGGCCTTTAATCACTGGAAGGGAGAATGAATGGGCTTTGTGGGATCTAAGGGAATGGCAGGATCCCCTTTGGCTGCCTCATAAAGTGGTTTTGCTATCACGCCAAAGTTAGGAATCCATTGGCAAAGATACCCTGCAAGCCCCAAGAAAGAAAGGATTTCACCCTTTTTGGTAGGAGTAGGGAGATCAGAAATTAAACTCTTATGATCTGTCATTATTTCTCTGGTGTTGGGGGTGAGGTGGACTCCCAAATAGGTGACTGAAGGAGAAGAAATTTAGGCCTTGCTGGGGGACACTCGATATCCCCTGGAGGACAGGAAATTAAGGAGAGCAAAAGTGTGGGCCTGTGAATCCTCATAGGAGGGGCTACAAAGGAAGAGGTCATCCACGTATTGTATTAAAGTGCTAGAGGTTGGAGGAAGTTCAGATAAGTCTTGAGCTAAGGCCTGGCTGGCAGAGTGGGGGCTGTCCCGAAACCCCTGAGGTAGTACTGTCTAGGTGAGTTGTTGGGAATGATGCGTATCAGGATCAGTCCAAGTGACGGTGAACAGGTTTTGACAGGAAGGGCGTAAGGGGATAGAAAAAAAAGCATCTTTGAGGTCAAGTACAGAAAAGAAATGGGTTATTGTTGGGATTGTGGATAGAAGAGTATGGGGTTAGAAACATTTGAGGTTAATGGTAAAACAGCTGCATTAATGGCCTTGAGGTCTTGAACTAAATGGTATACTCCATTAGGCTTTATAACCAGATTCCCCTTGTCTGAGGGGAAGGGGAAGGTGGAAGCCTCAGGGGCAGGGTGTGGGGTGGCCTGTAACAGGAGTATTGTAGCTGGAATTAAAGTGTCTAGGGTAAGGGTAGCTTTGAATTTGGAAAGGATGTCCTGTCCCAGTAAGAGGGCTGGGCATTGAGGAATTATTAAAAATTTGTGTGTGAATTGGGTGGGATGTAGGGTGCAGGAAAGGGGTTGAGTGATCTGTGGGTGGTATTCTGATCCCATGACCCCTACTATTGTTGTAGAGGATGGGGTTGTTGGTCCTGCATATTCAGAAAGGGCAGAGTAAGTGGCCTCTGTATTGATGACAAAAGAGATTGGCTTACCTGCCACAAGGAGAATTACTCTGAGCTCACACGTGGTGATCTCTGTGGGGCCCTGGGCATCATCAGTCCTCCTCTTTAGCAAATCTAAGAAGTTCTGGTAAGGATGGTTGTGATGCCAAGGGCTGTGGGTTGGGGACTGGGCCACTCCCTCTCTGGCGAATGGAACAGTCAACCCCCCCAGTGACCTGGCTGTTTGCAGTGGGACAGGGCCTGGGAGGAGTCTGGGGTTAGGACAGGCCTGTACCAAGTGGCCTGGGTAACCACATTTGAAGCAGTTCCTGGGTGGCTTGCCCAGCCAGCTTTGGAGTGTGTGATAGCATTAGCAAGAAGCTGATATTTGTCACGATCTCTTTTGTATCGGTCCTTCTTCTCCTCCTCCTCACTATTGTTAAAAACCTTTAAAGCTGCATTGAGGAGGTCTCGTTGGGTCATATTTGGACCATCCTCAAGGGTTTTTTTAGTTTTTTTTGAATGTCAGGGTCTGATTGGGTAATGAAATGAGAGTGTAAGAGGGCCATGCCTGCAGAGGAGTTTGGGTCTATGTGTGTGTATTTATGTAAAGCCTCAGAGAGGTGGATTAGGAACTTGCTGGGATTTTCAGTGGATCTCTGTGTGATTTCTCTAAGCTTGTCATAATTGACCAACTCGTTAGTAGTGTGAAGTTGGTGTGTGATCATATTATCCCAGAGATCCCGGTCCCTGTGGCTGGCCTGGTAGTCCCAATTTGGGTCCGTGCGAGGGATGGCAACGGCTCCTACAAGCTGGCTATTATTTTGGGCAAGTAACTCATCTGCCTGTTGTTGGGCCATTATCCAGACATGCTCCCTGTCCTCGGGGGGCAAGGTCGAAGTGAGAATCATGAAAACATCATGCCAGGTGAGATCATAAGACTGGGTGAGATATTGGAATTCTTTAAGATATGTATCTGGGTCAGACTAGAAAGATCCCAGTTGTTTTTCGATTTGGGAGAGATTGGAAAGAGAAAAGGGGATATGGACCCGGACAATTCCCTCCATCCCTGCCACTTCATGGAGAGGGTATAAAGGAGCTGAAGCTGAGGCGGGGTTGTCACCTGATGAAGGGGAAGAAGGAGAGGGGTTGGGTAGCTGAGGATGAAAAGAGGGAAAATGTGAAGGGGCTGGTGGAGGATCTGGAGCTTAAGGAGGTAGTTGGGGAGCAGAGTGGTCTGATGGATCAAAAGATTGATCTGAGTCCAGAAGGGGAGGTTGGGCATGAGCTAGGAGAATTTGAGATGTAGGACAGTATTGACAGAGGGAAGGATGCAATTGGAGATAGAAGAAGGCTTGAACATAAGGAATCTCTCTGGCTTTGCCGTTTCAGTGACAAAAGTTGTCTAGGTCTCTGAGAGTACCCAAATTGAAAGTGCCATTTTCTGGCCACTGGGATCCATTGTCTAGTTTGTATTTAGGCCAAACCTGATTGCAGTAGAAAATGAGGCGTTTGGGTTTAGTGTCTTCCTGGAGGCCAAGAGGTTGGCCCGGAGACAGCCCAGAGGTGTAGAGCATGGAGGAAATAAGATGTTTAGGTTTAAACTGGCCGGGAGAGAGCCCAAGGGCGTAGAACGTGGAGGTATGGATTGTGAGGATCCCATTTAGAGGATGAGAAAGGAGGTGATCAGTCCCAGTAGAAGAAGGGTAACACCAAGGAGCATCCTCATTGGTGTACGCCTTCTTTTTGAGAGAGGAGCCACCAGCTGGCTAGAGGAGCATCCTCCAATAGCTGGGGGCCATGAGAGGGGTTCCCTTGGCCAGGCGCCTGGTCTTTGGGAAGTAGACAGTCCCTTTGTAGAAAGTAGTTGGGGAAACCTGTAGAAGTAGGACAGACCCACTGACTCACCCTGAATTGAGGTCGATGTTGGATGTGTTGGTCTTGAAGTGGCAAGAAGAGAGAGTCCCGGAGGTACCCAGTTAGGCAGGTCCCAGAAGGGCGGCCAGGGGGCCAATCAACCCAAGAGAAGGAATCGTCCGAAGGTCCCAGCCAGGACCCCTCCTGGGTTTTGGCACCAAAATGAAAGATAGTGAACCAAAAAGCTGGGTACCGATCAAGCTTTATTAAAGAAAAGGAATCTGCTGGGCTGCACTCAAAATGGAGATCAGCACATGTCTTTGGGGTGGGAGAGCTTACATGGGCTGTAGGTTGCCAAGGGCTGGCTGAAGCAGTCAAGGAGCATTGCGAGGGAGGGGTATGGCACCCATGCAGAAGCAAAAGGGTTTCTATTTCGCAGAAGTCACGAGGCTTCTCATAAAGGGACGAGGGGTAGCGTTGGTGGAAATTTTGTGCTTGGCCTTGCCTAAAATGGCTCTGGTTATGTTCAAGATCTGTCACTCAGCATGCCAAAGCACCATACTTTGAGGTTCTCTGTGACCCCACATAGACAACTTTCTCTGCCACAGCTTCCTCTTAATAAGGGAAATAGTTGAGATCAATTATCGAATAATTTATTCTAAAAATATATGTAAACTTAGTTTATTTTAGAATCACAAATATTTACTAATTGGCTCTTGAGATTGACTAGCAATATATAATTAAGGTAGTATAGTAAATACTTCCACATTCAGCTTATAAATCTGTGACAACAGAAGATTTTTAATGTTATTTTTATGTTTAACAGTATCATTTATCAAAAACATTTTCATACAAACAATATAGAAATGTGTGGCTCTGATTGTGTGCCTTTATTCAAGCTATTAAGTCATAACATTTCTGTGATAGGTACAATGGTATGTTTGATTTCACTGTCTCCCTTGCATCATTGCCAAAGGTAACAATAAGATGAATAATTTCATTATTTCTGAAAATTATTTTCTCCTTTCTCTATGCTTAGGGCTAGAAAGGAGACAACAAATGCTTGTAGTCAAGACTGTATGTATGTACTTTGGTGGTGAATATACCTGAACTCACCAGCCACTCAGTGGAAAGAGCATGAATACCCAGAGGATTTTCAGTAGGAAGTGTCTGCATGTTTGGCACTGTTGGTCACAGTTCAGCAGCTGTTAGTCTCTTCTTTTGGTCCAGTTAATTTTTCCTGTTTTATTAAGGGAATGACAAGATTTCAAGGTCAGTTAGTGAAATGATTTGGCTGGAACAAACAAAATTGCATTATAAAAACCCTGCAGAGACCTCAGGTTACACAGGGAAGAAGGAATATGATTTACAGAAAACTTAAGATTTGGCTTTTATGCAAAAGTATTCCGTCATCTAATTCCATAGTATGGGCATGCTAGTTTAGAATTTGAAGCCACAAATAACATTCTGAAGCATTCTTTTCAAGGGGGGCGAACATATAGCCAGCACGTTGGATCTAGCTTATTAGCATGCTTTGTATAAACATCAGTAAATCAAAAAGTAGAATAAGACACCTCCAGGTCTGGCCTGTGGCTCACTCGGGAGAGTGTGGTGCTGATAACACCAACACCATGGGTTCGGATCCCATATAGGGATGGCCGGTTAGCTGATTGGGTGAACATGGTGCTGACAACACCAAGTCAAGGGTTAAGATCCCCTTACTGGTCATCTTTAAAAAAATAAATAAATAAATAAGACACCTCTGGCCCAAACTTGTACTTTCTGTTTTGTCATAGCTAACTACTGTATTTCTTACTTCTCTCCTTTATACATTTTAATACCTGTTTGGCCCTCAAATATGAGTATATTTGATTTTGTAACTCCACTATACCATCATGTCAGCCATTTCCTCGGAAGAAGGGACATCATAGTGAGCTTTTTTTTTTTTTTTTGTCTTTTTCGTGACTGGTACTCAGCCAGTGAATGCACTGGCCATTCCTATATAGGATCTGAACCTGCGACGGGAGCGTCGCTGCGCTCCCAGCGCCGCACTCTCCCAAGTGCGCCACGGGCTCTGTGCCATAGTGTGCTTTTAATTGACTAAAAATGTCTACTTCCCCAGCAGAATCTAAAGCTTAAAGACCACAGTGGTTTTGCTCTTTATGGGATACCCTGTGCTTGGCATAGGGCCTGGCATATTCTAGATGATCAATAAAATTTGGTTTTATGCTTCCCACGAGGAACCCAAGGTCATTTGAGAACTTATTCCTATAGTCATTTATTCTTTCTTTTTTTCCCTTTCCATAAAGTGTTAGGCCCTGGGTAAAGCTGATAAAGTATAAATCAGTGTCTTCTTCCTAGGAAACCTATCCATTTCATTGGGGACAGGTGTAAACAATGGGATAATTGCAGCGGCGGGTCCTGGTATACTAGCCTCTATTGTTTTTGCCAGGGAGTAGGTTGGAGTCACTAAGAATGACTGGCCCAAAGTGTTTTGCAGTGGTAAAGCAGTGTGTAGATTGAGTCACCCTGAATTATGGTAGGTCAAGGCTAGAGAGTAAATTGAACAGGGAAGTGGGCCGAGATTACAGTGTGGAATAATCACACTCTATGGTCTTGTTAGTTTTATAATATAATCTACAGAAAATAAAGCTCTATGAATCTTTTTCTTTTTTTTAGTGGCTGGCTGGTATGGGTATCTGAACCCTTGACCTTGGTGTTATAATACCACGCTCTAACCAACCTACATATCTTTTTGAGTGGTAGGAAGTAACTATAGGGACCAAAAGTTTAAAAAAGGATGAAAAACTCTGGACTAAATTCACGTGAAGATGAACCAAGTCAGGAGCTATAGACCAGCTGATAACCTCAATCTGGAGCCAAGGACCAAGCAGGATGCATCAGAAGAGCTGTTATGTCTAAATCTGTGGAGAGTTATGTTGAATCTACTGTGAGCATCACAAGGAGCTTTCAGGAACAATTTGCCTTGGTGAAAGTGGTTGGTCCACGTTAGGAGGAAATGCCAGTGCTCACTACAGAGAGAGAAACTGGGTTCACACCTCAAACTCTATTTACTAGCTTTTGACCTTGGGCACGTTTCTTAACTATCCTTAGTCTCAATTTCCTCATTTGTAAAATGGGCATAATAATGTGTATATTACAGGGTTGTTGTGAGGATTTAGTAAGATAATTCATGTACATAGAAGAAGAGAGTAGAATACTGGTTACCAGAGGCTGGGAGGGGAGGGTTGTTGTGGGGAGGAGAAGAGGTGGGCTAATGGGTACAAAACTATGCTGTCTACTCTCAGTCATTGTGCAGTGTATCCATGTATTGAAAGAAAACACCGTATCTCCCGAATATGTACAAGGAAATGTTAAATAAAGATGATTCATGTAAAGCACTCAGTGCATGCCTAATATAGGGTAAGCACTCAACAGTGATAGGAATCGAGGAAAATTATAAAGTAATATATGCTTAAACATTAAGCAAATGGCACAGAAATACTGTAGGAAATATGGAGATTATTATGGGCTCTTAAGGTCTGTGCGGGTTTCAGGATATCTATCTGAGAAATGGGAAGAAAGGAATAAAACAAGATTTGTATAACACCCTGTTATGTACTTGTGTCACTAATTCATTCTTTAATTTATCAAACAGTAAGTATCTCTTTTGTGTCAGACACTATATTAAGCACTGGAGATATAAAGAAAAGTAACGTCTATACCCTACCCTTGAGTTTACAGTCCGGGGAGGAGATAGTCGAGAAAGCAGAGAAATGGATGTTAAGTACTCTAACACAGGTATATGCAAAGTGACAACGGAGCACAGAGACTGGGTCTGCCTAGGAACAGAGAATGGGAGGCTGTGTTAGGCTGAGGCAGTGCCATGTACAAAGACACAGAGTTGTGAAAGGTCCTGCCATGGTTGAGGGAAGTTGAGCATGACCCAGTGGGGCACTCTAGACTGTAAAGTCTAAGTGAGCAAGGATGGCATCTAGGTTCTGCTCACTGCCATAACCTTAGTACCCAATACTAGGACTGCCCTCTAGCAGATGCTAGATAAACGCTTGCTGAGGGAATTAATGGGGTGTGTTGTGGGCATTATGTCCAGTGCTTTCATATGCTCTTTCCATGTAAGCCTCACAACTTCAGTGATGTGATTCCCATCTTCATCATTGAGGAAATAAGAGGTACACAGCGATTGAGACACACAGTTGCTAAATAGCCGAGTCGGTATTTGAACTCATGAAGTAGAAAGCTCTCAGACTGAAATGAAAGAAAGAGACCATTCCTACTTTTTGTCTTTTAAAGATCCTTTAGCAGGAAAACCTCTTTCTCTGTATTTTAATGATCATTAATCATTAAGAGTAATACAAATTTGAAGAAATAAGAGCAGTACTCTTTATATTCTTCATCGTATGGAAATGAAAATTTATAATTTACTTTAGGAACTATTCTGTTTATATCAGGAGACATGTATACACCTTCCAAGTGAATCAGTAATAGAAAAACGCTAAAGCACCTAACTGCAAGCCATCTGTTTTAAGATGGGCCTTTACATTAGCTGTCCTAAAGTGGACTTGAGGCTGCAACCGCTGTCTGCTGCACATGATTTGTACTACTGAGGCTGAGGGTACCACCGCTGCTGAATCACTGGAAGACTGTACCACATTCTTCTGAAGTATGAAGTCCTTTATTGCTCGTCATTGAGATTTCTTGTTATTCCTATTAAACTAGCATTCCTCATAATTTTTGAGGTGATCTGAAAGGACAATAAAAGGATCATGACTCTACTGCCTCTGTAGAAGCAAGCAAACAAAATTTTGAGCTTCTGGAATGAGGATTAAATCTTAACTGCTGGCCTGAGGAGCCACTGAGTAATATCACATTTTCACATATTCTGAACCGCTTGAAATGGGGAGGTTGTGTGTGTTTTAGGGCAATTTGAATTTTATGTAGCCTAACAGAACTGTGCGTGTAATTTCAGTAATTACATAGCATGTGTGATATAGTTTACCTATCAAATCTGCCGATTACTACTAACATAACACAACAAATATTAGATTATAGTGTTTTGTTCCTTTGTAGAGGTAATCTAATTTGTAACATTTGTACTTTATAGTTTGTTAAAATCAACACACACTTTTAATTGATAAACTTTTAGAGATAACGTTGTCATGAGTCAGTCATCATGAGCCATGAATATACATCATATACCATTTGAATTCTTTTTTTTCCCCAGATGAATCTTCTCTTCCAAAACCGTGTGTGTATATATACGTGTTTGTATGTGTAGTGTGTGTATACTATTTCTTTTTAAAGGATTTAAGTTCTAGTGTTTGATAGACCTGGATTTGAGCCTCACCTCCCCCCATGTTTTAATTTGTGATCTTGGAACAGTATCCCAACTTTTTAAGCCTCAATTTCATCATTTCTGTAGCAGGTATAATAGTAGTACCTACTGGGATTGTTGTGAGAACTAAATAAAATGATGGAGAGCTTGACACATAGTTAAGTATTCAAGTTTAGCTTCTACTGTCTCTATCAATGTGATATTACATCATTACACCATGAACAATAGTTAATAGTAATGATAATAGTAATAATGGATATTGGTGACAGCATATGTTTCTACTTATTTTTTTGACAGCTGGCCTGTACAGGGATCTGAACCTGTGACCTTGGTGTTACCATGTTTCTACTTTAATATGTGTGTTGGACAACTTCTGGTTACATAATTTTCACAAGAGCACATGATGTGAATAACTGCTGATGGAACTGAAGTATGACGTGTCAGATTTGTCTTTTTCTGTTTTCGGTTTAGTTTTTTTCTTTCCCTGATTGGTAAATATCATGGAGTATTTGAATCCTAAAATTTGACTTTGTGGTGATTATATAAATTGTTATTTTAGTGATTGTGCAAATTCAAGTATATCATAGAGTCAAAAGATATTCTCTAAAAACACTCCTAAAGACTGATATAATCGACAATGCAAGACATGTATTAAGCAGTCACTTATTAATTCACCCATTCATTCAGTAAATCCTAATTGGGCATCTTTTATGGGCCAGACTCTGTATGGTTTCTAGGGGCATGTAGATGAAAAGAGTTCATACTCTTGGGAGTACAGCCTAGGGAAAACCAGGTCTGTGCACTGAAAGATCAAGTATGCATGGATAGATGAAATATATTATGATGCTAGTCATAATAAGTGTCTTAATCAACTATGTGTAATACAGAAGAGGTAATGACAGCTCTGCTTGGGTGAACCAGGGAAGGCTTCACAGAGAAGAGGATGTCTGAGGTGGGGCTTAAAGAATAGTCTGAGCAGGATAGAGGAGGAGGTGAAGTGTAAGGAGTGGCTTATGTAAGGATTCAGCTACCATTTAGTGACTTAGCTTGGGTTATCCAGGGAGCCTTAGAAAATGAAATCGGTGTGCTCCTTCATCTCCCACTCCCACCCCAATTGGCCAGCTACATCCACTGTTCATGGATCAGTGCTTGTCCCCTTGTTAAATAGGAAGAACTTAATACAAGTATATTCCTGTTAGAATGCATCTGTATAAAGAAAAAGCTCAGAAAATATATATCATATCAAAATGATATCCCAAGAAAATATTTAATTGGTCATCTAGGGTTGATGTAATAGAATTTTAACCAATAATATTACAGTATATTAAGTAAAAGTTTAAGTCCCTTTTGTGTGCCAGGTACTGTGGTAGGATGCTAATGCATATTAATTTTTAAAATCAGCGGAAAATCTGTCACCAATTGGCTAAAATAAAACAGTTTAAACTTGCAAAGAAGAAGCTCAATTTTGTAAACCTATATCAGAAAGCAAAAAGGGCAATAGTTGCTGCCAAAAATCCTTTTTGGTATAATAAATAAAAAAACAACCATGAGAGTGGCCTGTTTTAAGATTCTGCAAATTCCCTTCTTATTGAGCATTGTATGGACAGATAGAGCTTCACTGTGTTTATTCCTGTCAGATTATTGGTACTGCTCAGAGTAAAGCCTGTCTTCTCTCTGTTCTTCAGTGTATTATTGTAGCAGATGGCTTTTAATAAAACATCTAGCTAAAGAAAGTTTTTTACTTTGGTTTAGTGGAATGTGCTATAATTATAATGCTGGAAACTCTCAAGAGGAAATGTTTAAATTGGTATTTTTCTTATGATTGAATAACATTTAGTGAATATTTAATTGAAAAGCCAAATTATAGTATCAGTTATATAATTTTTTATTTGGTAGGTTTTCACAACTAAATTGAACTTGTATGTCATTTAACCAGGTAAATGTTTGCTTTTTCTTTACATGGTTTACTGAACTTAATTTTTTAAAATTGACAGATAACATTGTATGTTTTTATTTATCTTTTAAAAATTTAATACAGTTTGTTAGTTAAATAACACTCAACACAGATTTCATTGAGAGAGCATTGTTTAATTACATGGCTGTTCTGTTCTCCAACATCACCTTGTCTAGTTGTAGAAAATGAGTTTTTGATAGAATGAGGTTATTCCAGCTGGGTCTGTACCATTGGTATTTATAAGAACTTTTGTACTGGTACGTTACTGAAGTAGCCGTAAAATTTAAAAATTTCTAAAGAAAATCTTTGGTTCTTTAAAATTTACTAACCAAAAAAATAAGGTGAGCAAACAGAATATAAAGGGTATCCATTGTATTGTAATGTAAATGCTTTGAACATGTAGTTACTGGAAGATCTTTATTAAAGGAAACTAAGAATTAATAGAGATTCTTTAAGAAAATATAACTTTTAGTCTCTCTTTTCTTGCATAATAAGGGTAGTGGTTTCTTACTAAATAAGTATACCTTTGTTTATTATTATTTTTTCACAGCATAATTTTTATTAAATTTTCTTAGTCCTCTTCCCTTGAGGTCTTTCATTTTCTATTGTATGTAAATATATATACATGTATAAAAACTATAATTATATGTGACTGAGAAGTAACAGTTTTCCTCTCAACCCCCCAACACTGAGGTTTGTGTAAAAATTTAACAATATATTCTTAATTATTTTTATGTATTTAAGTGATGTGTTCTATTACTAGATATAAATATAGCTTTTGCTATTCTTTAAACATACTTAATAGTTTTGAGGTAAATTAAGGAAAAAATTTTCTAATGCTACTTTCATTTTCATATTATGTAATTAGAGTAAGAGGATATGTTTTGAGAGAGGACTTTTGAGGTTATTGTTGAGCATAGATCATTCTGTGGCATAACAAAATCTATACTATTTTATAGCTATACCTACACTTATAGAATTAAGGAAAAGAGAAAAGGATGATATTTTTCTTAAATCTCACAAATTTTCACAAGCCTGGGATTACACTCTTGGATCCCAATTTCATGATAACTTTTTTGACCTTAACACATATTTTGTAGAACATATTTATGTTTTATTGGGTAATATACTGTCAATAAGTTTTCTCTAGGGCTTCTGCTTTGACTTTACTTGTCCGTTCAAATTTATGTGTGGATGTGTTTACCATTAATTAGCGCCAAGGTGATGGAAGGAATAGTCTGTAGGTACCAAAAATCCCTCTTTCGTACCCCCACCCCAAATATATTATACATTTCTGCTCATGTTTTGGTAACAGTTCCATTTTGCAGCTTTTTGCTTAATTCTTTCATGAATCTCTTTCTTGGTATCTTCTCTTTCTCTTTTTGTGTCACTTTACAGTTTATTATTCTTTGTCTCTTCATCATATCTTCCATTCTCTTTATTATCTGCCTCGCTTCCTTAACTTCCTATGATGTAGTTCTGAAAAGCGGTTTTCATTATTTGCTGTTTTGTATTTGCTGGGTTTCATGTTCTCTGTGAATTTCTCAGATTAGGTTGCTTTTTAGTTGCATGGCTTTTAATTGATTTTTAAACTGACAAGGTAGTAGGCTGTGTCAAGATAGAAAAACTATGTTGTTGTACTTTGTATCCCCAGTGCCTGGCACTAGCCTTTAATAAATATGTGTTGAATGACTAAATGAATTAAACTCCATTATTTTTTTTAAAGTCATGATGGGTTAATTGGCTATGGCATTGTAACTGAAGAATTTGATTATAAGTTATGAATTTTGGGTTATTTTATAGAAAACTTCAAGTTATAGACCAGAGCTTTAACTGAAGTCTCACTTTTTTCATCACATTTAAGAAGTAGCTCCTAGGGATGAGATGCAAAGCTAGTCATTGAAAAGTTATCTTTTTAACTTATTCAGTTTTTTTGCTATAATTACTTTTTACTTATTACTTACGGAATGTATGTGTAATTGTTAATGTGCACACACAAACACCTGTCCCTGCAGTATGACTTGCAGTACACCCCCTATTGTAAACTCGTTTCCTAGTTTCTACTTCCATTTTCCATCAAATAGAAAAAAATACATGGAAAAACGAGAAGACCTCTGACTAAATTTAAGTTTATTGCAGGCTTTGGAAAAATTCAGTTCCTCTGTGAAATTTCTTGAGCTTCTTCAAAAAGATACTATATAAATACCATGTTGGAGATATTATTGAGGCTGAAAAATATTTTTAGACTTTAAAACCTTATTCCATAAACTGGCTTTTTATTTAATATATTCACTTAGCTTTATTCATTAGATTGGTTCAAACTAAGTATTATAATCAATTCAATATGTTGCAATTTTAAAACAGTAATTATGCTATAATAATTTATTAGGATTTTCTATTTAGTTCCCTTTTCTCTATATTAAATCTTTACTTTTTCCTTGATTTACAATGTATTTTATCAGTAATTCTTCTATTAAGCACACAATAGACTTCAGTTTTTTACATACAAATCTTTTTATTTCTAATGAGTTATGAATAGACTAGGTAAAAGTTGCTCAGAAATTTTTTATTCTTGGATTGGAATATCATGGGTGTGCATACTTTCTTCCATTAAGAGAGAGCTTTAATTGTTACTAATGTCAGAGTAATTCAATCACTTCTACCCTTTGAGAAGCTGATCTCTGACATGTTATGAATACCACTTAATCTTTTAATAGATGACTAATTATTTGAAGACAGCATCATGAAGCTTTTACCTTGATACCTGCAAAAGTGATGTGAAAAGGAGCAACTTTCATTTGACCCTTTAAATCTTTACTTCTTGTGTGAAAAAGCAGAATGACAATCTTGGATTAAAAGCTTATCTTTATTTATCTACCCATCTATCTAGTTGGTATGTAAATGCTCTGAGTAAGGTTTCATTTTTTCATAGAGATTCTTTAATCAAAGTTGCTGTGGTTTTCTCTCTGTTTTCCAAGGACCTCAGATCTTCTTTACTTTGAAGGGTTTCAAAGCTCAAGTATTTGCAGGGGTGATTTGGGTATGTTTGCAAAATTTCTGTCTCATTCAGTCCTATAGATCTGACCTTGCATTCAAAAGAGTAATTGATCTTTATTATATACTATTTTAAATCAAGATTTTCTCAGTAAAGTATGCCAGAACCTTAAATTAGGGATTAAAGGAATTTCTCTAGATAATTTACATGTACTGTTTTTCTGTTGGGGCTAATGATATATCACTTGATTTTGAGCTGTAGTTTTTCCAACTCACTTCTGTTGTGTATATACCCTTTCCCATTTGAACAAAAAATAGATAGAGCTTAATCCTATATTGTGAAAAGACCCTTTCTCATTTGAACAGAAAATAAATTGAGCTTAGTCCTAGGGAAAAGATGGTGCTTAGCTATTACCATGAGGAGAATCATTGTTTGTCCCAGTGGCACAGTGTAGTCTTGCATTAAGTGTTCTGGGACTAATTAATCAGGAAATGACTCTAATTAAAAAGGAAACTGCTCATCAGCTGCCTGCTCAGGCTATTTTACAGAAAGAAACTGTAAATCTGGCTAGTTGCATTCCAGCTTCTAGTAACATTCTTTAACTGCTTATGTCCCAGTTGAAGGGGGTAATTTAAGTATTTATAGCAGACTTTATTTTGTAGTGATAAACTTTGATATTTAATGGACTTCTTTTCAGATATAAATTTACATAAAAGCAGTAATTTTGGAGTTAGAATATTTTGATTGATCTGCAAATCTTTTTAACTCCTAACCTTACCGTGTTTTTAAAGTCCAGAAACAAACTATGCTATTTAGAAATAATTCTAGTAAACAACATTTGGGTGAATGTTATGAGGGCACTTCAGAAAGTTTGTGGAAAAATAGAATTAAAAGATGATACTAATCTTTCCATGAACTTTTTGAAGTACTCTCATATAAATATAAACAAATATGTATGTATTTGTCATGCAAGATCAAAATTAAAAAATATAACAACTGTTAGTGAATTTATTTATTTAAATAATATTGACATTTCTGTTAGCTTAACTGAAATCTTAAAGAATTACTGTATAAGAGATAGTATCTTAATTTTACAATAGCATTTGCATTCCATATGTGTTATATGTGTTGTTTTCCAGGCTGGTTTGTGTTTGTATGATGACTGTTATATCTAGCATATCAGGTCTTTTCTTAATTCGCCAAATGGTAATTGATTATGAACCACTAATGAGAATTTTACAGTTGTTCTTAATGTTACTTTTGTTAATTTTACCTCATCTTTTGATATTTGTCCTAATACATATGAAGAAGTTTATCAGTTTCTAAAATGGGCAAGTAGTTGAATGAATTAGGAAGGTAAGAACTGGAAAACTATTCTCAGTATTATTGAAATTGCAACTTACTCTTCCTTGTATCCTTCCCACCCTTCCATCTCCAGCCACTGGCACATAGTATACTCTGAGCATAATTTTATGAAGCCAATTTGAATTGTGGCCCTTTGGGGATCAGTTTATTTTGTACTATTATTTCAAATCAGTTATAGTTCAAGAGGGTAAATCTTGTAAAAATGATTGCTGCTACAACACAGTGTAATGTTTACAAACTTCATGGCAAACTTAGCCAGGGCAAAAGTCTTGTGAATGATGGAGGAATTGCTTTTTAGTAGGTAGGTGTGGTTCTGTGTGGTTCTATTAAATTTGTAGTTTGTTAAAACAAAGGAAGAAAAGTTGTTAACCCCCAAATGCTGCTGACCTACTTTATATGTGATGCATCTGATAGAAACAACACAGTATCTTGAACAAGAAGTTAAATCCTGGAGCCATGGATTTTATTGAAGTTTTACATCTCTGGGCTTATTTTTGTTTAGGGTTTCCTTTGAATTTTAAGTGTGTGGATTTGTCTGAATTTGCCTAACTTACTCAAATGATCACTTAATTGTAGTATGGTTGTATGTTTAACACAGTTTTAAGAAATGATTTAGATTCACTCATTAATTTATTTTTGTGACTCATCTATGGAATTTATTGATTTCAAAAAATAGTATTACAGTTAACATGCAAGTCTAAAAGTTTATTACAGTTTATTATTCTTTGTCTTTTCATCGTATCTTCCATTCTCTTTATTATCTGCCTTGCTTCCTTAATTGTCTATGATGTAGTTCTGAAAAGCAGTTTTCATTATTTGAAACCCAGCCTAAGGTCAAGTGAAGATATGTGTCAGAATTGGAAGTAGAAACCTGGAGTAGCTGATAGTTTATCTGTGATTTCTAACTCTCTTTTTAATGTTTCTATTGAACATTGTTTAGAGCATAAAGCCAAAGAGAATATTTCTTCTTTATATTGTGAAAAAATTGCATGCTTTTCAAAGTTTCCATCAATAAATAGTAATTCCAGAGACTAAACACCAAGAGGTGACTTGTGGCTTTCCAGAGGTGACCTTTCAAATGCTGAGGCATGACAGCATATATGCAGAAACTTGTTCTGCTTGTTGTTTGGGTTGCTCACCAATGCCTAGCCTTCTTGGTGCACCTGTTGCAGTGGATGAAGGCTGAGCATCACTCCGAAGTGATGCTGAAGTGATCCAAATTTGGCCCTCAAATCACCTACTTTTATTTTTGTTTTTTATTTTTATTTTGAATCACCTGCTTTTCTAAGGTAACATGTCATGTCCAGATTCAGCAATGTAGTAGATATTATTTCCATTGATATTGTTTATGGGACTCTACTTTGAATGATTTTATTACCACATAAGAGGAAAGATTCTCTTGTTGCTAAATTCTATCAAGTTTGGACCAGATTCAATGATGTCTTAAGTCACTGAATAATTCTTGAATATAGGTTTCCTCTGGTGGCACATGGCTTTTACAGATGGTTATCATTAAATCATGACTATGTCTTTTTATTCTGGAGATAGAGATGTTCTCTAAGAATGCCGGCAGCAGTGAAGTATCCTTGAAAAATGAGAAAAACCTGTGTCTTACCTTGGTCATCTTAAGTGTTCTCTAAGGAGTCCATGATGCTTCAGGGACACTCCAAAGAGTTGTTAGTCTCATAAAAATACGGCAGTAAAACTGTATGCCAACATTATGTCATTTTGATCCTATGTAGTGTTTAAACTTATAATACAGTGTATGGTACCAATCCCATACCTCTCTTCAAGTCCTGATTTAATTATTATAGCCCTTAGTCCTGGTAGTCTGTTCTTGGCTTGTTTACATTCGGTTTTAATTTCACTGTTGCCTTTTATTTTTCAGAAACGTTATCAAAATTTAATGTACATTCAAAACACTTGTGGATCTTGTTAAAATGCAAATTCAGTGGGTCTGGGGTAGAGCTTGGGATTCTCATTTCTAACAAGATGTCAACACTAATACTAGTTCATGGACCTCACTTTGAAGCAAGGGTCTTAGTCCTAGACCGTAATTTCTAAAATGTTTCTGAAATATTTTTTGAATGATTAGTAGCTCACTGAATGCATGTAATTATTTCTGGCTTACTTTAGTTTTAAGAAAGATAAATATGCTAAAAAGCCACAATGTATCTTAGTATTTACTATAAAATAGTAAAGAAAATTTTTTAAATTGTGGATTGCTTTCATTGTAATAGAGAGTTCATACCATAATTTGTTATTGTTGTAAAAAGATGAACAGATGACCCAACATAGTTTAAAAACTATTTATAGTTCTTTATAAAGAATATTATATAAATAAATATAAAATGATAACCTGAAAACGGGTTACGGAGAAGTTGCCTTATAAGGTTTAAGTTATTTATTCTTAATTTATGCTTTATGTAACACCTAAGTCATCTGATACTTGGCTTTTACTTGATGGAGAAGTAGGAAGGAAAGTCAGAGAATTAAAGAAGTCAAAGGTGATCCTTCTGAATGATTTTTCTCTCTTGGGTTTTGGCTGTCCACTTTCATTTTTGATTCAGGCTTGTTCTTTAACTCTCCAAATGTATAGAGGCTTTTAGATTTTCTATTTGAGCTCAAGGACAAGAATTAAATTTTGCTTCGCACTACTCAACCCATCACATTTAAAACCAAGATGCATTTTACTTCCCAGGAAGATAAGTCTTGTTACCCATTTCTTCTGTCAGATTATATTGAGAGAAGAAACCTTTAGTGAAAAAGCCAACCACAGAAATTTAAAATATTCATTTGATCATGGAGATAGTAACTTAACACAGATTTTAAGGTTACTGGAGGGCCTTTTATTTCCCTGAAATGGGTGAAGATGTAGCCAGAAAGATATTGTGACAAATAGCTCTCTAAGAAAACCTGGCGAGTGCCTTTTCTGTGGAAATGAACTGACGCATACTAAACGCATTAACTCAGACTATTTGCATTACTTTTAGAAATCATTCCCGAGGAGAAAATATGTTTAGATGTTATTCATGATATCTTTGATCACCAATATAGACATAATGATATGAATCTTGGACATAATATACACTAATCTAGATTGTTTATTTAGAGAACATTAGGTTGAATGTTACTAATATAATTTGCAGGAGTGCTTTTTATGTGATGCTCATCATTCAAGACATCTCTAGTGTTATTCTAAATGCTGAAGAGGTTTTATAAATTAGGTTTTAATTTTTATTCATAATATGCCTTTCATCCCTTTTGTGCTACTTAGTTTTGTTTAAGTATCCAATGTGCATTCAGGTTTTGTAGAGCTTGAAACTTACATAATTTGGAGGGAGGAGCTCTTTAAACAAAGAACCTTTTTTGTGTGTGTTTACAAATATTACAAAAGCATATAATGAACATGATTTCTAGGGACACTTCCTGGACAGAGTGAAGATTAAGCTAAGCTTCATCTTCTGCCTGTATCACTAACTGAGAAAATACTTTGTATTTTTTTCATGTTGAAGTGTAGTCCAGTATATTTGGAAAGAACATAGGTCTTATGTTACAACTGGAATTCAAACATGAGCTTTCCCTGTCTTTGCTACTGCTTGAGTCTTAGGTACATCTTTTTCCTAGGCAACAATAGCAGCTTTCTAAATGGTCTTGACTCATATCTTTTCACATGCACCCCTTTCCGACAACCTGTTCTCCACATTGCAGACAAGAAACTCTTTTAAAAATACCTTTCAGTGATATATTTAGGATGATGAACAAAATCCAGATATTTTTACTATTTTTAGTGCTCATCATTCCTTCCTGAAGATCTGAGTTTATCTCTGCTGTCATTTCCCTTGAGACTGAAATAATTTCTTTAATACTTTATATGGTTTGGGCCTATTGATGACAGCTTCTCTTAGTTTTCCTTTATCTGAAAATGTCTCTATTTTGCCTTTATTCTTGAAGGGTATTTTCACTGTATATGGACTACTGGGTTGCCAGTTTTGCTTTCAGCATTTTGAAGATGTTGTTCTATTGGCTTTTGGCTTTCATAATTCCTGATGAATGTACTTCATCATTCCAGGATCAGTTTCAAGGGCATGTGACTTGTGCAGTTGCATAGGGCCTCACACTTAGAATGAGTCCTGTGCTTGGTTAAATGTTCTGCTCTTGCTGTCTTGAACTTCTTAAAAGTGTTCGAACAAGAAGCCCTGCGTTTTTATTTTGTACCTACTTCAGTTTGGAGACTTGTATATTATAAATGTAACAAACCAGAGTATCTTTTCTGTTCATTAGGTGAGAATTATCTTGTGTCTAGGCTGCCTGACTAATAAATATCATCAAGATGTAAGTAAAATTTAAACATTTGACCAACTTACAAATTTAAGATTTTGTTTTGTTTGTTTTTTGATTTTTTTGGTGGCTGGCCAGTATGGGGATCTGAACCCTTGACTTTGGTATTATAACACTGTGCTCTAATCAACTGAGCTTACTGGCCAGA
Organism: Cynocephalus volans; assembly: GCF_027409185.1. Lineage (NCBI taxonomy): Eukaryota > Metazoa > Chordata > Mammalia > Dermoptera > Cynocephalidae > Cynocephalus > Cynocephalus volans. The sequence continues at coordinate 130,888,789 of NC_084467.1, forward strand.
CCCTAAATTTAAGAATTTTTTATTCTTAAATCTTTTGGCAGCATCTCCTGATGTCTTTTGGACTTTTTTCTTCTTTATTCTCTTCTGGAAAATGTACTATGGGTTAAACTGCTTTATCTTAATCTCAAAATAAACTGCATAATATTTCCGAAGTGCCATGTACCTATTCTTTAAATTATGAATCAACTAATAAAAAAACTTAAAAGACTTCTTGGCCAAAAGGGCTATTTAAATGCTAAGTAATATGCTTTGGGATGAAAATACATATAAATATTTATATTTAATAATTTTTCTATGTAATCTTTTGGGAGGTCTTTTGAAGGTTTCTTTCTTTGCTGTTTCCTACCTCCCTATCTCCCTTCCTTTCCCCTTCCTCCCTTTCTCGTATAGAGTGCTGTCTATAAAAGCTATATTCTATCTTCTGCCAAACCCTGAAATCTAATTTTCAAACAACTTCTGTAGGTAATTTAAAACAAAAGGTAGATTGAAAGTTCATCATACTTTTGATCTATGTATGACGTTTGTTTGGAATCTAACTTTCTTTTTAGAAACAGAAAAAAAATTATTTTGGACATGTAGGCCAAAGGCAAATGATCTGGAAGTAAACTCTCTTGTTTCTAAATGAAAAGTTCTCATAGTTGATAAGAAAAGAGTGTTTTTGACCAAGACCAAAGGATTTCAAAAAGAAAGCGTAGCATATAGTAGGCTTTCAAGAAAGTTTACTGGATGATGAATCAAGAAAAATGCGTGTCTATGTTTTTATGGCCTTCCTAGATAGGTGTATTAGACCGTTTGTGTTGCTATAACAAAATACTTGGAACTGGGTGATTTACAAAGAAAAACAACATTTTTTGCTTAGTTTCTGAGGCTGCGAAGCCCAAAGTCCATCTGGTGGTGGCGACAGTGACCCAGGGGTCTACATTGCAAGATGGTGGAAGCAGAGAAAGCAGAGAGAGAGAAAGAGAGACTCTGCTCTCTTTTAAAGCCCTCAGAACCATGCCCCTGACCACCATTTTTAATTCATTTGCTACTGCACGGTCCTACAATCCAATCACCTCTCCAAGGCTTCACCTTTCAGTTACCATAATAGGATTTCCGACCCTGTTAACAGTCACAGTGGGGGCTAAATTTCTAATACATGAAACTTGGGGGACTCAATTTAACTTTCAGGGAGTTTTGGGGGAACATAATTCAATCTACTACAATAGGATATATTTTCTTTTTCTCACAACCAAAGAAGTGTTATGAAATTACTGTCTTCAGTATTGTTGGCATAGAACAAGACTTACTATGGTGTGAAAGTACTAACTTTTATGAGCCTTACTGTCAGACTTTGTGCCTTTTGGGTGAGTAGAGACATTGGCTTACAGCTTTAAGTACTGCTACTATTTTATTCTCAATGTGGCATTTAAAATTAGTGAAATACAGATCTTCATTTCTTCCATTGAATCTAAGTCATTTCTGTGTTTCTTTAGTTATTAAATACCTTTTAATAATATAACCATAATACACATTGCATTGACTTTTAGGAACATTTTCATCATATACTTTTCAAACTTTAATGTAGGGCCTTGCAGCTATGTGTACCCTAACAATAACCATATTTTAAATCAAAGTTGGGCAGCAGTTGGCTTTTCGTTTCCTTTATAGGAGACAAAAAGGTGCTGGAAAAAGGTGCTGAGTAATTTTAAACACATGCAGTGTAGTAATGGCCTCGAAATCACACTCTTTCTGAATTGTCTTATTCCTACTATGTAATAAAAACAGGAATAAATTCCGGTGTTTAACACATTTTATTGACTTGTATATACAGGATCATTCATGGCACACATTCATGTTCCATTTGTGCACATGATTAGCACTTTATTGGTGTTACTATTCTTATAAAATTGTAGTATACAATTGGAATTCAAGTTTTTGTGGAATTAAAATAAACCAAGAATATAATATAAGATTATCATTCAGTACTTAGAACAGAATGGTTAAATTGTTTTGGTTGGTCAGAACAAGCAAGTAATAGGATTTTCTACTTTTTGTTGTTGTTGTTGCTGGGTTTAGTAGGTATGGAACATTGTTACATACTGAAGATTATTTGAGATGCATAGGTCATAAGCCACAGCATTGGAAATCTTTTTGTTGTGCTTTTCCACAGGAGTTTGTTATGTTTGCTGTAAATGGGATTTGACCTATATAACCAACAGATACTGTAGTATGTTATTGTTTATTATAGTTTTCTGGGACTATTATGTCTTACAGTCTTTTGTCCCAGCCCACATTTATAATATGCACATCTCTTAATAGGCACCCTTATGAATGAAAAATTTCAGGGCTCAAGAACTTTAGAAAAGCATCTAGTCTTACTTCTTCATGCCTCACATGGTAAGTATCTCATTTTGTAAATGAGACAGATAGGTATTTAGGACTGGGAGAAGTCCTTACTCCCTGTCATCCAGTGAATAAGTGAACTAGAGCTTTCTTCTCTCATTTCCAGTAGTATTTGGCTGAGACATGATGAATATTTGCAACAGATGTATTCAGAATTCTTCATAAACTTGGATTCTCATGAAAAATTCCCAAAATGTAAGGAACAAATTAGACATAACCTAATAGATTTTATTCTAACAGATTAGAGTAATGTTTATAATTAAGTTTTATCTACTTGGAAGAAACTTTATTGTTTGAATAATAGTTATTATTGTCATTGTTACTGCTTGAGTGGCATAATTTTACCACATTACAATCAATTTGCCATCATCATTCGCATGAAGTTCTGTAAGAAATACTGCCTGCTTAACACCTTTGCTCTTGAATAACACCAGTAATTTCATTTCCCTTTGGGGCATACAGCTGTTTCCAGCCTACTCAGTGCTATGTCAGGGCATAAAATCTTCTTGACAGAAAGCTCTAAATTATAAATAGTCCCATAATGACATTCAGCTTGGGCGGTACATTTATAAAAAGAGTTTTTAAGGAAAATGTCATTCCAACCCATTACTGTAACTAGAATCCCTCATATTTCTGCAGCCATCTTTTGGTATCCAGATAATATTTGCATATGTAAGCATTTAAACAATTAGGGCTATCAAATTTACGATTACAAAGACATACTAAGAATATTAGATAAATGGTTTCCTAAAATTTTCTAAAACTTTTCTATCACAGGTACATCTTAATACATGCCTTTGCCCTGTGAAGACTGCTAAAAGATTAGAGAATTAAGACTTCAAGTTCGCAATATTGTTCAAAAGGCATAGCTCTGGAAATACTTCATATATGATAAAAGACGAACCAGAAGTAGGTTTATCCCATTGTTCTCTTATAAGCAACTTCAAAATATTGGATATTGAATAAAATTATGTGAGCACCTAGTGTAAATATTGATTATAATAAGTTACTTGGTGTTATTTTTCTAGTTTTTAAATACCCGGTTAATTCTGGCATCTTATTAGGACGTTTAAGTCCTATGAGAATCTACTCTTAACTCAAGGTTTGTTTTTCTTGGAATGAAATTATATTTTTAAAAACAAAGCTTTAATATTTAAAAGCTGTATTACTGTAAATCATCTTTCAATTTTATATTGCTAAGGTTATTTCAGCACCTGAAAGTAAGGATGGGTAAAAGAAAGTGAATGAGAAAGTAAGAGGATTGTAACAGTGTGTACTGTATGTTGTAGAGCCACACTTGTCAAGCTTTAGGTTGTGTTATGGTCATCACTGAAAAAATCTAGAGCATTTCTGGATTGAAGGCATTGTGGAGATGTTAATGTTAGATTAACAGGAACATTTAACTTCTGTGAATATGCATATATGTGTTTATGTGTATGTGAACATTAATTTTATTTAAAGTTCTATCCCCCAACCCAGTAGTTTATAAACATTGTTACATTGTGCTGCTTAGTGGGTCAGAAATTACCCAAACTGATTGCTGATTCCTACTTCAACCTTTTAATTCAGTTTTTAATTACATTTTCTTCTTTGATACCAAATCCATCTCAATAGAAACATTTTTTACCAGGCTTCTGCCAGTTTAGCAAAATTTGTTCCTTTTTTAAAAAGGCATGCCTTGAAAACAGCATAATAAGTTTATTCTTTCCTTTCTCAATTTCTGTCTCTTAAAAGTGATTTCTGTCAAAGGTTCAATGTTCTGAGTTGTTCGCTATGCTACCTAATCACTTTAGCCACTTAGCTTTGAAACTGCCTGATGAAAAAGAAAGTTGTACTGGCAGATGTAGGTCAATTCGTTTGATTTCTCATTTTCTTTATTCCCCCATAACATGACCCAAGAATGATGAGAAAGTATAATATTTTTAGCTTTCTTTTAAAAAGCTTTATGTTCTGGGTGAGTTTAAGCCACCCCAATTTCTGATATTTTAACAGAATCCTGATATTTATTCTAGATTAGGCTCCAGCTTTGTAAAATAATATTTTGTGTTGATAATTCAGCAGGAGAACAACACAAATCAGTCAACTGAATTTATTTAGCCACATATATTATATGCCAGGCACTGTGCTTGCCATTGAGGATAATAGCAGTGAAAGATATTCTCAGAGGAGCTCATTGCCTAGTGAAGAAGGTGATCAAATATTCTCAAACCTTTGTTGGTTGGTGAATTAAATTGCCTAGTAAATTATTTTAGGCCCCTGCAACAGGCTGTTAATGATCTTCTGGTTAATACATCCCTGGTTTGAGTGTTAGAAAGTTTTCATGTCATTCCTTTCTGTTGGCATTTCATCTTCCATCACATATTTAGTATGGTCTGTCCTTTTTTTTATTGAAACATAATTGATTATACATATTTGTGGGGTACAGAGTTGGCTATCACTGTTTGTGTACAATATGTGATGATCAAATCAGGATTATTAACATATTTATCATTGTGAAATGTAGTTATTCTAAGGTCTGTCCTTTCAACAAACATGTACTGAATGTCTGTGGTTGAAGTACTGTGTGTTAGGCCCCATGAGTGATACAAAGATAAATGAGACAGTTGTCTAGGTCTAGTAGCTGACAGTGCTGTACATGGGTTGGAAATGGGGTATGGGGGAAGTCTGTGGAGGAGAGGGTAACAATCAAGACATTTCTTTAGTGCTTTTATGTAAGAGCAAATGTATGTTTAAATGAGTATCTTATGATTATTAACAATATTCTGTCCCTTGTAACTCTTTTCTATCTGTTCATAATGATTCGTGATTGGATATTTTCCGTAAGCTTAATGGGCGGTGTAGACTAAAAAATTAAGCTAGTTTCTTATCAACTTAAAGTTAAGTAGTGTTCTTTTGCTTTGTCTTCCTTTTTACTTGTGTTGCTGGAGTACATAATCATCATTATTAAGAGATGTCTTTTGAATATCAACTATATGTGTCAGGGTTTTCAACTTTGAATAAGAAGCAAAACCATTTCATGTGGGAAAAAAATCCTCAAAGATCCTTCTTCCACCATTGTTGGTTGTATATATTATTTCAATCTAAATATGTGGAGATATAAAATTAAACTATACTTTTAGCTCTCGTGACCATTATCTAATGGAAGCAAACATAAAATAATAAAAATGTATATTTACTATGTTAATTTAATAGTATGGATGAGGTTGTCTTCCTGAAACTAAACTGTTGCTGACAATGTAAACATGGTTCTGACAGCTGCAATAGAGTTTTTTTTTTTTTTTTTTTTTTGAGCTTTTTTTTCCTCATGTGTGTGAGGCCATGTGCCTTCACATGATTCAGTTTTCCCAACACACTTTTCCAACCCACCGGAAAAACTTACTTGTATGGTGTAGTGGTAGGTCATATGACCTTCGCTTGGCACATCATTTACATATTAAATATCTTTATGTTCTGTTTTCTTAAACTGCAGCATATTAAGAACTACTTGGCTCTAACTTAATGCTTCAACAAATGTTGGCATCAACATCGCATAACAATATTTTTTTAATGTGGTAGCAGCCAGATTATCAGAATCTACTTCTAGTAAAGCTATAGATGGTTGTGGAAATAAACATTGAAAATTTAAAAAAAATTAATGTTGGAAAACTAAAGATAATAATCTCAAGAATTTCTTGGACTCAAGTTTCAGAAATATTATAAAATGTTAAAATATTATATATACATGTATATAAGCACTATTTATATATATGGCTTAAACAAGTAGAAATCCAACTTATGAAATTAATCATATAAGGTACTACATGGACATAAATTAATATATAGTTAAACATAATGATTAAATTAATTATTTAATTGCAGTCTAAGTACTTAATACAAGTATGTAAAATTATATTAGGTGTTTTTCTGGTGTTTTTGAGTGCTTGTAATTATTTTTTATAAAAATTAGGATAAATAAAATTTTGTTGGATGATGCTAATAAGCATAGATTAAGAATAAAGCAAGGTATTGCAAATCATTCATCTAAAGGACAGTAATAGTTATTTGTTTTGATGAAAGGGAAATAGAATTGTATTCGTCTCAGGACCAAAATAACAGTGGTCATCACTAGTCATCTTACTGGGTAAGGCAGTTAAGGGAAGAAAGTTTGTGTTATTGATGGCATTCTCTTTCTACAGAGTTATCATGATCTATAGTGTAACAGGAGGTTTTATCTAACCAAGTGCTGCGTAGGTCTAAGATCATAGTACTGTTTCCCACTGAGCCCAGTCTGATCTCCTCAATTCTTTACCAGCTCACAAGATAAAACAATGGTTTTAGGTAGAAAACAACAACAACAAAAAAACAAAACAAAACCCAAAAGGAGTTATTTATAGGGTGAAAACAAAGCAGGAGAGTAAGGAGAGAAATATATACATAGGGGTCTGTGTCTAGCCAATTTTCTTCAGTCCATGAATGCTTGAGAAATCTGCTATGTTAGCAACATATATTACTACATTTGTTGCTGTATCTTGGTCATTAGTTATTAGCAGGGAACATGTGAAGCTAAAGACTTTTCTTGATTTTCTAATGGACAGCATGTAAACCTAAAGTGTTTATTTCCTAATGTAGCCATCTCAGAAAAAAATTAATTCTCATTACTTTCCAGTTTAAATTCTTCAAAGGCCTTATCACTGCTTATTTATAGAACCTTCATGAATTTTCTCCTCTGTGAGAACAGGGTGCTAGAACCTCGAACGATGCCTATATGCAACAGCCTTCAGTATAATTTTAATTTAACTGAACTCTAATTGGGTGAATCTGGGCACAACATTGGCAGTGAGTAAGTCTTTTCCACCTTTAGTGTATTCAAGTGAAAACTTGAGGTAAGAAGCAAATTAGAAGACCAGAAAATCTGGATTTTACACAAATTGAATAGTTGAGTTCAGCTCAACAGACATTTATTGAGTAATCAATATTTCCTGCTGTTCATGGAGTTCAGAAACATGTAGGGTTGTCAAAGCCACATTACTGAATATGCAAAGAATGATGAGAGATATAAGTAATACAAAAAATACTTCAACTCTTAAGCCAAAGTTTTTGCTTTTTGTTTTTTGATTTGATCTACAGTGACAACTCATAAAGACAAGAGCACAAATATTTCAAGTTTTCTTCTGAAAACTGAGTCATAGATGTTGCATTTCAAGCCAAGTAAAGGTTTGATTATTCTACACTTCATGGCTTTTTAAAATTCTAGTTGCTATAACAACTTTGATATTTCTTTATTATTTTTAGCACTTCAGTTGCCATAACAATAAGATATCTTTAAAAAAAATAGCAACTTTATAAGGGAAAAAATTCTTTTCAATTAAAAATGAACTTAAATCAGCATTTCTTTCCTATAATGTGAACCCATTATTTAAAATGTGATTGTGCTCTTCTGTTATCATACAATTTTAACAGGCTTTTTGCAGATGTTTTAAGGTTCAACTTTTCCCTCTATGTTTTTACCGTACAAAAATTGAATGGAGGTGTCTGTTTGAATCTTTTCTGTTATTGTTAATTATTGATGGAATTTTATTGATACAAACATCTCTTTAAACAATTTCCAGATTTGTTATTCCATAAAGTAAGAAAAGATAAGATTGATGGAAAGCTCTTAGCCATGGGAGGTATAAGAAAGCTTGGAATTTCCTTTTCTCCTGTGTTATTTAAGTGCATTTTCATATCTATTGTCATACTAAAACAGTTAACACCTCACTTATCTAGAAGTAACTGTCAGCTTAGACCTGAGCTATGACGCTTTACTCATAGAACAGTATTTTTATTATTAGAAGCTGAGTTTTTTATATTTAAGCCTGTAGAAAATTAAACATATCAAATTAGAAGAGGAAGGAGGGGGTACAATATGTTTTCTATGTAAATAGGGTTAGAAAATATAAGGAACTATATATTATTTTTTTAGGTACCTGGTTACTTGAGGAAATTAAATAAATCTCTCTTTATATATCTGTATATACATATATGTTGAAACCAGCAGCTACAGAAGTATGATTTTATCAGAAGACAATATTCTAATTGACGTTAGCAATCATGATACTGGCTTTCCAGGCAAACATTGTTTTGTTCATAATACTTGGTTTAAGAAGGCAGAGGAGTACATAATACATCTTATAGAGATTTACATGTGAGATTTGATAGAATAAAACAAAAATTTAAAAATTAATTTAAAAAGCTCCTCAGTTATCAGATCCATGTAACTGAGGTTGTAATGGACTAAGGCTTGGTAATTTTTATGTTACTTGCTAATCACAGGATTTTCCAAAGATACATTATCAGGTTCAGTAACTATATTTCTTTTAAGAATGTACTTTTTAAAAGAAATGTTGAGGGAGGTGGCAATTCAACAGAAAAGAGAAAGTATTGTTACTGATTTCCTAATCTCAGCAGGTTACCCGTGGGTGTAATTTCTTAAGGAAAAATGATTAAACAAAAAGCTTACTAATAGTACAGTAATACACTTATCTTACTATCAGTGAACTTTGAATGAACAACTGTTATCTGCTTTATATGCTTTATTTTTAATTTTTATAACTTTTAAAGGTAGGTATTATTATCTTCATTTTATAGATGGAAGTTGAGACACATGGAGAGAAAGACAAACCCAAGGCCTCATAGTGGTGCCTTACATGAGTGGTGCCGCCATCTTGCCAACCCTTATCGGTCCGATTCTAAAACCGATATTCTTTCCTGTAAGTTATAGTCTGTCCTAGGCTTCAAACTTAATAAATGTTTATTAAAGGTAATAATAACACACCTAGGTGAAAATATGGAAAGAAAGATCATAAAGTGCATAGTTTTATTTTATTGCTCTGCATATTATTTGACCAATTAATTTTCTGTTTGAAGGTTTTCCTCCACTAAGAAAGAGAGTTAAATATACATGTAAATTAGTATTTTGTTTCTCCATTTTCCTTTGTGATTGACCAGATATAGTGGAATCTTGCAAAGGTTTTGTTTACTTGGCTGATTGTCTTAGATCCCAGCTAGCTATAGGGCAGTCTCAAAGTGTTCTATAACTGGCGTTTAGTAAGTCTTTTCTCATTGAGTTCTCACTTGCATCTGGGCTCTTGAGTCTGTGAGTACAAACACTGGGCCATAAGTTAGGTATACTGATAGAGTGTGAACGTAAGCACAGGCTAGATAGACTTACTCTGTCATCCATTCTTGATGGCACATTGCTTCAGAGGTTTCTGGTATTTTTCTCTTTAAACATCAATACATATAATTTCCTGGCAATGTCTTAAAACTTACTCAAGTAAATTAGAATACACATTTGGTGGTTGTACACAGAAATGGAGCACTTAATACATGCAAGTGCAAATGACATCTATAACTTGCACTGGTCTGAAATGTTAACATTTTTATGAGTTTTGACGTACTTGCATGCGTGTAACCCATACCTATGAAGATATAGAACATTTCCCTCATCCCTGAAAGTTTCCTTATACCTCTTGCCAGTCAATTCTTGAGACTGTATGTGTTTCCACACACACATGCATGTGTGTATGCATACACCACCTGAGGCAACTACTGTTTGGATTTCTTTCAGCAAAAGTTAGTTTCCTATGTTTCAGAACTTTATATAAAATCAGACAGTGTGCACTGTTGAATGTGTGGCTTCTTTCCTTTAGTTTTTAGATTCATCCATGTTGTGTGTATCATTAGTTTTGTTCATTTTTATTGCTGACTAGTATTCCATTGTATGAACATTTTGTAATTTATCCATTCCCCTTTTGATGGATGTGTGGGTTTTTCTAGTTTGTGGCTATTTCATTTTTATACATACCGCTATGAACCTTTTTATGCAAGTTTTTTGTGGACATATGTTTTTATTTCTGTTGGGTGGAATTGATGGGACATAGAGTAGACTCATTTAATGTTGTAGGAAATTCCCAAACTGTCAAGAGTTTTCAAAGTTGGGCCATTTTACACTACCACCTGCAATTTATAAAGATTTCAATTGTTCTACATCCTTACCAACATTTGTAATGTCAGTCTTTTAACTTTAGCCATTCTAGTGGGTATATAATGGTCTCTCATTGTGGTTTTACTTTGCATTTTCCTGATGGCCATGCTGAGCTCTTTTTCATTTTCTTAATGGCCATTTGTGTATCTTCCATTGTGAGGTGTCTACTCCAGTTTTCCCCCCATTTTTAATTGGATTATTTGGATTTTTACTAACAAATTATAGGAGTCAATTATATATATATTGGTTACAAGCCATTTGTTAGATATATGTTTTGTTAATACTTTCTCCTGGTCTCTTGGCTTGCTAATTTTCTTAATTATGTCTTTTGATAAGCATAATTTTTATTTTAATTATAATTTATTAAAATTTATTTTATTGCTTTTAATTATCCTAAGAAATCTTTTTCTACTCTTATGTCATGAAGATATTCTCCTGGAATTTTTTTTTTTGAAGCTATATTTATAGTTTCAATTTTTATGTTTAGATCTATGATCCATCTCAATTAAATTTTTATGTATGGTGTGAGAAAGTCGTCTGAGTTCATTTTTTCCTCAGATATATCCAGGTTTTTCTAGTACCATTTGCTGAAAAGATTTTTCTTTCTCCTTAACTTGTTTTAGCGTTTTTATTGAAATTCAGTTGATCATGTAAGTGTGGGATTATTTTGGGACTCTATTCTTCTCACTGATATATTTGTCTGTCCTTATGTAAGTCTTGAAATTGGGTTGTGCCAGTCTTCCAACTTTGTTTTTGCTTTCTGAAGATTGTTTTAGCTTTATGTTTACATATAGATTTTAGAATGAGCACCTTCTTAGTTCTACAAAAAAAGCCTACTTGGATAAAAAAAACTGGATGAATTTGGGAAAAACTAACTTTCTTAACAATATTGAGTCTTCCTTTCCATAAAAATGGTATATCTCTCCATTTACTTTGGACCTCTTAATTTCTCTCGATGACGTTTTATAGTTTTCAGGGTAGGGTTCTTACACATCTTTTATTAAGTTTATCCCAAGTTTCTGTTTTTTAAGGCTATCATATATTTTTTATTGTTTTAAAATTTCATTTCCTATTGTTTATTGCAAGTATATGGAAATGCAATGATTTCTGTGTATCAATCTTGTATTCTGACAAAATTTACTCACTAGTTCTGATGGGCTTTTGGGTAGATATTTTAGTATTTCTTATGTAAAACATAATGTTTTCCTTTTCTTGTATGGCCGGCCCACCCACCTGCCTGCCTCCCTCCCCTCTCCCTCCATCCCTTCCTCCCTTGCTACCTGTTATACTGACTGGGACCTCCAGTACAATGTGCATAGAAGTGGTAAGAACAGACATCCTTGCCTTGTTCCCAATCTTAGAAAGCATTTTACCATTAAATATCATGTTAGATGTAGGTTTTCCCATAGAGTATCTTTATCAGATTTAGGAAATTTCCTTCTGTAGTGCCACTAACTTAACTTTTGTTAAATATTCTTAATTGCTAATAATTTGCCTCATTATGAAATAACGTTAACAATATAAACTTGTTTTTTTCCCTTGAGAAGTCACTAAATCAGTAAATTATGATGTGTATTACTTCAGAGGGTTTATTTGTTCCCTAGCACTTAGACCAAGTTTCTTTAATACTGCATTTTGTAGTCTGCTTAAAATGCATTGATACTGTATTTTGCAGCAATTGGCATTCTTAAAATGATGAGTGATTAAATAATGATTATTGCTTGCTAGATATGATTTTTCAAAGCATTAGTAAAATATTCATATCGACGTGGACTTAGGTAGAGAAATAGATGACTAACATTGTTCTTCTTAATTTGAATCTATTAGGAGGCTAATTTTTCCCTCTTCCAGTTTGGTCATATATTTCTAGCTTTTTCTTCTGATACAAGGGATTGTAAGTCACTTTTTGTATTCTGAGCTTCACAAAAACTATAAGTGTTTTTCAGCCCTCTTATAGACTCTACAAGCTATTTTTGTATACTTTGTTATACTAAAATTATGTTAAATTCTTATTTGTTCAACTCCTACTCCGTGCCCAGCAGTGTAGTGTAGGCACTTGAGATCTAATGGCAAAGAAAACAGATATTGTTCCTCCACAGGGCTTGCAATCTAGTGAGAAGACAAAGCTGGATGAAATAAATAATTACAAACTGTGATAAGTGTGGAATCTTGTCTGGTTCCTTGCAGGAACTCAGGGAAGGTTTCCCAGAGGAAGTGGTATTTGAATTGAGACCTATAGTTTGCATATGAATTAAAGAAGTGTGCTGGCCCAGCAAATGGCAGATACAGACATCCTGAGGCAGTAGGGGAAGGAAGAAGTATGTGTGGGTCTTGGAGGTCTAGAGGTAGTTTAGCTAATCCTAAAGAACACAGAAGAGGAATGAGATTGGATATGGAGACCAGTTTTTATAGGACCTTTTAGGACTTTATCCTAAGGGCAGTATAAAACCAATGAAATATTATAAATAGGGAAGTGACATGATCTGGTTTGTATTTTGGCAAGAATATTCTGTGTGTTTTGTGGAAAATGAATTGAAGAGAGGCCACAAACAGCTAGGTAAGACCAGACTGGCAGCTCCTGTAGTAGTCCAAGCACCAGATAATGCTAGCCTGCCTAGGGTTATGACAGTGGAGGTGGAGAAAATTTAACAGATGGGAGAGATAGTTGAGGAAACAGATAAATTCGGAATGCATACACCTTTAGGTACCATTTAAAATATATTAAAAGACAATAACTTTTACTTAGCCTATATTTGTTTACTTTTTATGATACTGTATTGCTTATGTAGGTCTCTTTGATAGTCATTGCCTATTATTTATCTTAAGTGCCACTGATGGCTAATGTCCCCCTCTTGCCTGCCTAGGTGCTATTGAGTGGTTCTTTGAATTGGCCAGATGTTTAATCATGAAATATTGATGCATATAAAAGAATATATAAAACATATCTAAGGTGTAAGTAAAAAATAAAATGCCTGTGATGTATCATCTAATCAAGCTATACAGTTTTAGCTATAAGAAACAATTGTGAAGTAAGCTCCAGTAATGATTCCTCTTAGATAGTTCCTGATTAGCATTCATCATTTGAAAGTTAAGGGAGGTAGTTGATAGTGATTGTAAAAGGAACGGCAATAATAAAATACCTAATGACCCCTAAAATGAAGAGAGTTATGCCTAATGTAAAAACAATGAATGCTTTGTGTAATGAGCTATGTAAATATATGATATTAATACTCTTTTGTTATTAGAGCTTTATATTATAAATTAGTCCCTATTGTAATCAGATCAGAAAAAGATGGAAAAGATGAAAAATGAGGGGCTAGTAGAGTCAGTAGTTAGAAAGATAATCTCACCAGAAATACTGAACATTTTTTATTTTTATTTTTGAAGTTGATGGAAGGAATGAGGAGGTATAATGGGTCAAAGGCATTGCTTCTTAAACTCTGTCTCATATTATCATATACCTTTGAAAACGTGCAATTATGGATTATTCACAGTATTTTTAGATTCAAATCCCTGCTAGTGATTATTTTTTGGAAATAAACATGTCAGACTAAATCGGTCTAGTATTTGAATTTCCCTTAATGAGATTTTTTGCTGTTTAACTAATTTTAGAAATATCACAGTTCAAAACTGTTTTTAAAAATATGTAAATTCTATACTTTTAAAATGATTTGTTTAGATTTTGGTGACTTGAGGTAGATTTAGTAATTGATAGCATTTAATTTTTCAATTGTTTTGTAGTAAAGCTTAGTATTTAACTTTTCTTTATATGGAATGTGGGACCTATCTGCATTCATGAATATTTATCAAATGCAGTTTCATTTTGAATATTTATTATTCTTGTACAAGAGAATGTTAGATCTGATGTTTGATTTTAATGTTTTTAGGTATCTCTAAAAGTCAAAAGGCTTCTATGTAAAATAGGATTTTCTAGTCTTTTTGCATTAAATTTAAATATTTACTTTCAAACCTAAACATGGTATTCATTCTAAGATTGTTATCCTAACTTGTCTTATAAATATTTCTGGTAATGAGAAATATACTTGCCATTCTATATTTCACCTACCTCCTCCCCAATAATTTTTTTCTCCAACTTTATTTATATTTATTTTTGTGAGGTAGAGTGTGTTGTTTCAATACATGCCTATACTGCACAATAAATCACTTAGGGTAGACAGTATAGTTTTGTAGGATTAGTCCACCCTTTCCCCCCTCCCCCCCACTCCAAGATTTTAGCAATAGTATGGTCTTCCTGAAAGGCAGTTCAACATGGAGGGAAGAATAGAGCTTTCTATTCTTTAGAACTAATTTTTATGGAATTGATATAATTCTTCTAAGATATTTCCTGGCTGGCAGCTATCAGTAGAAAGGACAGGGTGGAGTTTATCAATACAGCGTCAAGAATGATAATTTTGACTTGTTTCCAGCTGAATTACAACTCTGTAATTGTAGCAAGTTATACTAACCTTCTTGAATACCCACTTTCTTTATTTGGAAAATGATAATGATGGTACCTATTTCATAGAGATTTAAGATTTTTATAGAGAAAAAAAACATACAAAGCACATAGCACAATGGTTGGCACATAGAACATGCTCAACGAATGTTAGTTATCTTCTGTTTTCATCTTAATTTTCCTGATTTTTTTTTGAAATAATTTGTAAATTAGTTTTAAGTCACTTTTAAGAAAAGTGCTGACTCCATAAAAAATATGCTTGAAATAGTGAATGTTTGTATGCAGTAAGTCAAACTAAATGGAAATGTTTTTAACATCCATCAAATATTTGGGCCTAATTTGCTTTCTTCTAAATTGGGTACATGTAACTCAAGCATTTATGACAAATTTCTTTGACCCTTTGACCCTTTTTTCATAGGATAAAAGGTAGACTAAACAATCTTTCTATTTATTCTAATGCCTATACTTTTCTGAGATCATATTTGACCTTAAATATTTCTCTGAATAGATTTTAGTATAATGGTGTTAGTTCCAGTGTTTTGTTTGTACAGTTAAAAACATCAAACTCAGCAACTTTGTGTGGGTGTGGCAGAGATTGGAGAAATTAGTGAATGGTTTTTAACTTCTATTAATCAAAATATAACTGTATATTTTAGAGAGAAAAACTAGTAGTCATGTCACTTGAGTTCATAAAAACTTGGCTAATTTTTAATAATCAATAAGTTTTTTCTGCCAATTGGCATTAGGTTACTGCTGACTTTTTAGTGTCATAATAATACCTTGTAGTAGTTTCCCTAGAGGGTTTAAAGGTATATGCCAGGTTTTTTTTTTTCTGTTCTGCCCATAGGAAATAATCTTTACAAATACTATAAGAAAAATACCTCTGAAAGTTTATAAATGCCATTAATATCCTTTAAGGATCGGTCAGTTCCATTGTCTTCTTTTGTCAATCTTTATTGGAGCTTGCAGAGTAAGTCTATAAGCCTGCATGTGCCTGGCAACTGTTACCTAGTGACAGTTTCAGCTGCAGTAGCCATTGGCTGTGCTGTTGATTGGGGCAGGAGGACCGAGTCACCTTTCTGATGGTGAGTTCTTCTGCATCAGCTCAGGATGAGGAGGAGGAGCAGGGCTCGAGCTCAGGTGGAGGCAGTGATACTGAGAGATTGTGAAGAATATACCGACAGCATCCTGGTAACTGCATCACAGTAAATCGGACTTCTGAATCAAGCAGCCCAGCCTAGCAGCTGATAAGAGTGAATGTAGGTGAGAAGCATTACCTTATTCCTGTAACAAGAGAACTATTTTGTGATAAGTGAAACTAGGAATGTGCAAGGAGGAATATCCTGTGGCTATTATAAGAAAAGAAGGACTTCTCTGAATGACTTGGTGGTGCATGAGAAAATAACTTTCAGAAGAATGCTTTCTATTAAGCTGCTGCATTGTTCCTGAAGGAAATGTTTTTATTTCTAGTGCATGTTATTTCTTCAAAAGGTATGACAACAAAGACTGACAAAAGACTCTCTGAAATGCCTGTACTTTAAAAAAGACTTTGGCAACTGTTAACCTGTTATCACAATGACCTTGGAAGCCTTTTGGATGGATTCTGTCCTGCCAGCTTTTCAGTATTTCAGACTCTAGGATTTAAACTCATCTTGATGCTTTAGAGATATTTTAAAACAAGACTATCTCACAACCTATCTAATGGCCCCCGTATTAATTGAGCACTTGCTCAAAATAGAACACAGAAATAGAAGAGGCATTTTCTTAACGTATGGCTGCTACATAACTGCAAACATAATAAACAAGGTAATTTTCCACTTTCAGAAGATTTAGTTGAAGTAATGATTTAGTGTATTAATCATCTAATGAAAATAGGAAAAGTATAGCAAAATAGAATATGAAGTCTACTGGAAATACCTAAGTCATAAATAATGGCAGCATTTCTAGTCAAATAAGCTTGGGTATATAGGGAAGTTTCTATTATTGTCTAAATTTTATATATATTTACATATGTATGTGAGATACGGGTATGGTTGCAAATGTAAGAAATAACTTTGAGCTGTATATTTTATTATTATGCTCCAATATAGGAAGGTGGCATATTAAATAATGAAATTTTTAGCTATAGATTCCAAAATTAGTAGCACAAAATATTTCTTTTCATTTTGAAAGGGAAGAGGTATAAATTACATTGCTGGTGATAGCACCAGTAACTGTGATGGACTAAAACTGTTTTCATTTAAATGCTTTAAAAAAATGCGTGCAGAATTAAAACTTCAAAAGTTTATCATATTTTGTCAGGTGTTGAACCATTGATCCATTGTATATTATCTTCCCTGTGGAAATATACTTTTTTCTCGTGAGAGTTACAGGGCAATCTGGAGTCTGTTTGTTACTCCTATTCTACCCCTTTGTGCTTATATAGAGATGAGTCTTTTGGAATCAACCTTGATAGAGTTGTTTTTCTTAGCTTTAAAAGAAATGAAAGAGATGGATCATAAAGTTTACCCACCAACATCAGTCCCTGACCTGAACCCAAACCAGTCTGCCACAATGAAGTTTTTCTTAGCTTTGCAACCCAAACTGAGATCTTCATTATTTAAACTGTAAAATACGAATGCATTTTTAATCATAGATGAAGCAGGAAGCCTGAGACAATTTAAGACCTTTTCTTTTCTGTTCTTTCTAGTTGATCCAAGAAACTACCTCTCTCAGGAAAACAAACAGCTCACAGAAGCTTTTCTTCCATTGGCAACTGATTTTTTTTTCTTTTTACAGATTTAATTTTTTGTAGTGCAAGGTAATAAGAAATCTGTTTTCTCTAGAAGTCCCTTTTGTCTGCAAAAAGTTGTTTGAGAGCACTGGGGAAAGCTAATCAGTGACCTCTGTTCACCTCCTTTCTAGCTTTCCCTCTCCCTTTCCTCCCAAAGCTGAGGTGTGTCACTGCTGAACTGAGGCTGATGAAGAGACTCGAGCACTCTCTGGGATGCTCAGCTGTGACAGAAGCACTGATACTGTCTACCAAAGCAGTTTCTGAGACACTCATTTGCAGAGTTTAACAGATGCTGGGCAACGCACCTGCTTGCTGTAGCCAAGTCTGCAGAGTCCCTTAATTCCAAGCCATGAACGAATCCAGGTGGACTGAATGGAGGATCCTGAACATGAGCAGTGGCACTGTCAATGTGTCAGAACGCCACTCCTGCCCACTTGGATTTGGCCACTACAGTGCAGTGGATGTCTGCATCTTTGAGACAATAGTTATTGTCTTGCTGACATTTCTAATCATTGCTGGGAATTTAACAGTCATCTTTGTCTTTCATTGTGCTCCACTCTTACATCATTATACTACTAGCTATTTTATTCAGACGATGGCATATGCTGATCTCTTCGTTGGAGTTAGCTGCTTGGTTCCTACTCTCTCACTTCTCCACTACTCCACAGGTGTCCATGAGTCATTGACTTGCCAGATTTTTGGATATATCATCTCAGTTTTAAAAAGTGTTTCTATGGCATGTCTTGCTTGCATCAGTGTGGATCGCTATCTTGCAATAACCAAGCCTCTTTCCTACAATCAATTGGTCACTCCTTGTCGCCTGAGAATTTGCATCATTTTGATCTGGATCTACTCGTGCTTAATTTTCTTGCCTTCTTTTTTTGGCTGGGGGAAACCTGGTTACCACGGTGACATTTTTGAATGGTGTGCCACCTCTTGGCTCACCAGTGCCTATTTTACCGGCTTTATTGTTTGTTTACTTTATGCTCCTGCTGCCTTTATTGTCTGCTTCACTTACTTTCACATTTTCAAAATTTGCCGGCAGCACACCAGAGAGATAAATGACCGAAGGGCCCGATTCCCTAGCCACGAGGTAGATGCTTCTAGAGAGACTGGACACAGCCCTGATCGTCGCTATGCCATGGTTTTGTTTAGGATAACCAGTGTATTTTACATGCTGTGGCTCCCCTATATCATTTACTTTCTTCTAGAAAGCTCCCGTGTCTTGGACAATCCGACACTGTCCTTCTTAACAACCTGGCTTGCTATAAGTAATAGTTTTTGTAACTGTGTCATATACAGCCTGTCCAACAGTGTTTTCCGGCTAGGCCTCCGAAGACTGTCAGAGACAATGTGCACATCATGTATGTGTGTGAAAGATCAGGAAGCACGAGACCCCAAACCTAGGAAACAGGCTAATTCCTGCTCCATTTGAAGAGAACTACACAGTAAATCAAATATAACCTAACAGTGGTTTTGGATCGTATTCTTGATTCATCTGGAAACTTGCCATCAGAGAAATATTTACTTGAATAGTTGACTATGAATTGAAGGATGAACCTAAAAGTATCTTTCTTTCTTTCTTTCTTTTTTTTTTTTTTTTACTTTTTCATGAAAAAAACTAAAAATAAGGATGTATAGAGAATAATCTCATGAGGTAATTATAGTGTGTGAGTATAAATGTGCAGTAATAGGAAAACTGAAGCACTGAGGGTGAGAAAAGTCTCAAATCTACAGGACATGAGCAGCCTCTCGGTGTCTCCTATGTCTGACTGTTCTCTCTCTCTGCCTCTGTGTTTGTCTCTCATTTTTTCTCTCTCCGTTTCTCTCACTCTTTGTGTTTGTGGAAATTATTACTTACATAAATTGCCCCTTATACAAAAATGTATATTATATATCTGGCAAAGGATAACCTTTTGCCTCAAAGTGTACTTTTAAACACAATCTAAGATTCATAAGTGATCTCTTCATGGAGGATGCACATTAAGTGTTGTATTTTAGCACTTGCACACAACTCCTTTGCTTGTGTTTTTATAATCTTCTCTGCAGCACAAATTTTCTGTTACAAATTTTAAAAACCCAGTATTTTTGTTTCTTCTGGGCAAAATGACATTTGCTCCCCACCCCCCCTTCTAACAGCCTGCTGTTTTCTCTCTTTCTCTCCATTTTTCTTGATCTACGTCCTTTGGAACCTTACTCCAGAAGTGTCTTAGCTAATGAAAGAATCTACTGTATAAAGCAATCATAATGTTAAATAATTTATTCCTTCCAACGCAGCAATTTAGTAGCCTATTTGGGAGATTGTGTTAAATATTTTTGACGGTTTTTGTAAACATTTTTATCTGATTTCTTTTAAGTTTGTTCATGTGCCTAAAGTGGTGTCTTTTTGCTACAGTAAAGCCTTGTTTTTCTTTAAGAAAACCCACAAGTATTTCTAATGCAGATGAAGGATACTTACCCAGCAGTGAGGTATCACTCTTAATGCTACTTATAATATTTTTTTTTTCCTTAAAAAACAGCAAGACATTAACTTTTTTGTGTTAGGTCTACAATATTTACTGTTGTGTCCACTAGTCATTTGTGTGATATGCATTTTCACATACTATGTTTTTTACAACAAAGAAAATGTAAATTATGTGATCTGTGCCTAATGTTTTCTTAGCACAATATATAGATCAATGTTGTTTAAGTTGTCAACATTGGAAAAATATATACAAAAACGTATTTTAAGAGAAAAATACTTTTGTGTAGTTGTTATTTAGTATTTATATTAGACGAAGCTGCATTCTTAGTGCTGCTAAGAATATAATATACTTAATTATCAAACACAGGTAAGAGCCATCAGTATTTTCTTTTGTAATGATTTGTTTTCAGATGCAGAGATTAACTTATTTTTTGGGATTGTGTAATAAATTGTCAGGAGTTTAGATGTAGCAGAGTGGCATTTAAGAAATTAGTAGTGAAGCAGGTGTGAGCAGTAAAACATCTACACATTACTTTTTTACCATAGGTCTCTTGCCTGAAAGATATTTTAAAATTTTTATCAAACTACTGAGTATTTTTCTTCTCAGCATTTTTGATTTGTTTTATGAAATGCATTTAATGAAATGTGCCTATGATTCTTCAAGTTAGAAGCCAACCATGTTTGCACTCTGGTGGTTTGACTTGAGCGGTCCTTTAATAGAAATGTTGTCATTTTATTGAGGTTGTTCTGAACCCCTGTATACTTTTAAACATGTAAGAAAGGTTTAAAATAAAGAATAAAATAGTATTCTATATATCAACCTCAGACTTTTCTTCAGTTTAATAAAACACTTACTTAGAACAAGAGTTTACTTGTTTGGTAATCAAAATCTAATTGTTTTACACTTCTGTAGCTTGGGTTTATATTTATAATTCAGACCAGTTCAAGAAAACCATAAAGTTCAAGGAAACATAGTACTGCTAACTTTTCAGATATCATAAATAAAACCAGCAATACTATATGTATTATTTGGGAATCAGATTTTGATTTAGAGTGTAAATGTAGTTTTAAAAGACCCAGTAGATGCTCCCTACAGAAAGTCTGAAGCCCTGCTTATTGCATTTTCCTCTTCTGGCTTTTCCTTATAATAATTATAACAGTTATGTGCCAGGCGTAGCATTAACTTTTACATCTATTACAACGTTTGATACTCACTACAACCCTTTGTGATGGTTCTGTTATTGCTCCCACTCTGAAAGATGAAGAAACTAAAGAAAGGCGATTTATCCAAGGTCACTCAACTAGTCAGTGGCAGGGGTTCCTGTACACAGTTGGCCTGGAGCCAAAACCTGTATGGTGAATGCTGCACCGCTTTCTCTTCAAAAGGCATCCAGCCTTTGTACCTCTCTCTGTGTCAAAATTTCTTTGAGCTTTATTATTTTTTTCTTACCTTAAGTCTTTTGCTTTAGTTCTTTCCTTATCTTGTAGTATCTTTTTCTTTAATCTTTTAAGTTTATTTTATTAAAACAATAATTTGATAAGCCCAAACCTACCAGTTTAGTTTAAAATCAAACTGAAAATCTGGGGCATGGCATTTCCTTGATATTACTTTTGTTCATTTTTGTTAAGTTTTCTTTGAGTAGCTTTTTCAAATCTCTATGAATTTCTTTTTGAAAAAAATTTTTTTGAAGGGGAAGAGTGGAAACAAAAATTCTATCATAGGGTGAAAGAAGCTGAATGAGGCTTTGTCTAGGTTTAGGTTCTTCATTTACTGTAACGTTTCATGTGCAACTCTAGGTAAGCCAGTTGGCTTCCTTTTGACATATTTTAATATGTAATTATATAATAAGATAATACTGATTTTGAAACTACTCTGTCTTTTTAGATTAATGTTTTAAGAATAAGAAGCATAATCATTATTCCCATCATTATTTTGTATTCTGTGGTAATTATCAAGTTTGGTTATAAACGACAGCCAAAAAATAGTGCTGTATTCTATTACCTAAGGGTTCTGTTATTTGTATAATTGTTTCTAAAGTTATATGGTGTTGGAAGGCTTTATAACCTACAAGTGTATGAAACTTGAGCTGAAATCCTGGCCCCCATAAGCTGTTTGGCTTTATGTAAGATACCGAATATTTCAAAACCTTAAGTTTTCTCATTGGTACAAATAAAAGGCAGAGATTTGTACCTCCCTGTTCAGCTGGATTTGAGGACTAAATGAGATTTTGTAGTCTGTGTGGTCAGCATGGCTCCTGGCACATAGAAAGTGTTCAGCATGTAGAAGTCATTATTTTACCATCTTTCTGGGTATCATATTTATCACCATCACAACTTAAATATCACTGATTCCAGTTAAAACAGAATTCATCCATTGAGCATTAGGGTTTTCTAAGATACCATTTTTCTCCCAAATCTGTTTAAACTCAGATTTTGGATTAAATTTAGATGTTTTTAAATATGGAAAAGTTCCATAATTTCTGGAAGCTCATTTCCTAGGAATAATTATTCATGAAGACATTTGAGATTAAAGATATCCAGCAAGCAGATGCTGTGATGAGAAAGTCAGGGATGATTCTGAGATTAATTTACCTGCTTACTTTATTGTATTAAATATACTCAAACATTTTTTTCTCTTTAGAGTGGCACTAGTAGGAAAGGATTGTCCAGGGATATCTTACCATTTGTCTTTGCATTTTAGCTTTCCTCATTTATTAAAATGGCATTTAAGGTATTTCTTCTCATACACGTTACCCAAAAGAAACAGTGATTAATAAGTTTAAAAATAAATGAAGTTTTTGCCTTAAAGGACTTTCCTTTGTCCTTCACCACCCCAGAAGCTACTCATTAGATGTGAAAAAGACACATTTATGTAATAAGCAGATAAAAAAGATTAAGATGTGGGGAATCTGCTAGTATAACACTGTAAATATGGCATCACCTATGTTCACATAGGACCATTGTAGTGCACAAGAGCATATGTTAGTGAGTCAGTGCTATAGTCTGATGTGTAGGTTCCAACAGATGCTCTTTTCTTTGAGCAAAACAAATTTATTTTAGGATTAAGAAGGATATGTAAAAAATGGCATATTCTATAATGAAATGTATAGATATTGAGGAAAACAAAATGGCTGGAAAAGAAAAAAATGCGTAGATTTCCTTTTTAATATTTCTCATAAATGAAACCTTTATCCAGTGCTAGTTTTGCTTTGTAATTTAAAATATCCATAACTTTTTATTTGAAATAGTAAAAGTGGCTATCTTTTAAAATATTAAAGGTGGTGTAATTAAGGATTTTCTTTTTTTCTTTTTTATTACTATTCTATTAAAAATTTTTTTTACACGGTGAATTTTTGTTTACAATCAGGAAAATTAATGTTTTATTAAAAAGAATGCTGAATATTTAAAAATATTTTTACAGTTTACAAAACAGCTTATGTTGATAGCACAAGTAACACTATCCAATAATGTTTCAATACTATCTTTTTATGAATGTAGTTTCTATAGTTTTTGACTTCGGTAAGATTTATTATTTTAGGTAGACTTTTCAGAGAAACTCAGTGACCTTCTACTTGAAATATTAGATGTTCTTGACTTAGTTTTGCTTTAACATAAACAGTTCGAAGTGTTATTTGCTTAATTTGAAATGGATCTCAGTCACTCTAGGATTTTTTAATGCATTATTGATATCATCCTTCAGCTTTTTTCTTACCTTTAAACAACATGAGGATAACCCTGCATTAGGGAAATAGGGTCTAGCTGGTGCATTAACTGGATTTCCTAGGTAGGTAAGATTCAGCTTTCAGTCCCGCATCTCTGAAGACCATATCTAAAACTTTTTAATGGTAACTTTTGTATTTTTATATATGATTCCCTATGAAAGGTGAAGAAAATCACAGTAATAAATTCAGCAGGAGTCTGTTATGCCTGATAAATATTTGTCATAAAAGGCATGCATGATATCAACACCTTCATCATAGTAAATGGGACTAAATTGGTTTCTGAGATTCTAAAATTCTAAAATTTTTAGGTGATAAATATCAAGAAGTATAATGCATAATGAAAATTCATTGAATGGCAATATTTGCTAAGTCTAAAACTTCCAAAAATGATACTTTGTACAAGAGAAATCATATTTATCTTTGACTTTAGAAATTTGACCACGGTTTTATTTTATGTTTTTTACTTAAGCAAGTGTAAATAAGGTTGATGCCAATTTAAAATGCCCAAATACACTTTATAAATTCAAGATGGTGCCATTATTTTATGGAAGGCACACACACAAAATAATGTACAAAGTTATATAGCCTTTAAAATTACATAGTTTAAAAGTTATATAGTTTTTAAAATTCAAAATTTTTAATGAAATGCAGAATGTAGCAATAGGGAGCAGTGCATCTGTCTGATATTATGCCTGACACAGAAGTGTTCATGTATATACTCTATGTAAAGTACAATATAAAAGTGTTTACTTCTGTTCCTCATAGAATTTGAAGTTTAAAATAGGTATTTCTAGATCATATATTGATAGCCTCTTCACAGTTATTTCATTTACTCTTTTAGGAATTTTTTAATTAAAAATGCTAAATTGGTAAGATTGATATTATAAATGATAGATTTGGGAAGGATTAAAAGATAATTTGGAAAGGAGCAGATAACGTAAATTCTGGTCTTACTATAACAAGCTAAATTATATTTGGATTTTTCTTATGTTTATTATTTTGGAAAAGAAAAAATGATTCAAAATTCTGTTTTTAGAATTGCTTGAAGTTACTAATTTCAAAATTGAGTCTAGTTTTTCGTATATAAGAAAACAACTTTAATATAATTTGTATCTTGGTTTTTGTGAAATGTTCTTACCATGGATTAGATTTTAAAACATAATTTACATTATAATTAAAAAGCACAAATAGTATGCATTCAATTTTTTGCTCTCTTTTTAAAACTCATGACATATCAAAGATCTTAAAACTTTACTAGATTTTTAGGTATATTTATTTGGAAATAATTTTGGAAAAGTGCATTTTGAAAATTCATGGAGTGTAATGTTACTAAATAGGTCTTGTGATTGCTTCTGTTATTTTAATCATCAGCTTCATATATCAGCCTACTCTCTGTTTCTAAAATGCAATTTAACACTTATATTTGAACAAACTATTAAAATTTATTAGAGGACTTCACTTTGATATACTTTTATAGATTTTAAGTCCAGGATATATTGTGGCAGCATGGTGCAAATAAGTGTGTGTGTGTGTGTGTGTGTGTGTGTGTGTGTGTGTGTGTGTGTGTGTGTGTGTGTGTGTGTGTGTGTGTGTGTGTGTGTGTGTTAATGCTTTCACTTGGCAGCATGGTGCAAATAAATGTGTGTGTGTGTGTGTGTGTGTGTGTGTGTGTGTGTGTGTGTGTGTGTGTGTGTGTGTGTTAATGCTTTCACTTCTACCCAAGTTATAAATTTGGGATAACCCTGCACTCTTGATTTGTAGTCATTGTAAGGTGTTTAATTACTTTCACCCTAGTTAAAGGTACATATTTTTAAAGAAAACGTGTTAGGATTTGAAGTAACGTTCTTGGGTGGGATTACCCATGATGTCCAAGTTTTGGAATAGTGATATGGGATATATTTAAGTGATTGATTATACCGTGAGGAAAATGGAGACGGGTCTCTTGCTCCTTTCATCAAGTGTGAGCGTTAAGAAATTATTGGAAAACACTGCAAACTGAAATTTGAAAAAGCTTAAAATACTTTTGAACTTGTATAATGCCCTTGACATTATGAATTAGGCATATTCTAAATGCCTCTGTGAGTAAACACTATCTCATTTTACATGTGGAAATCTGAGATAAGATTTTTTAAGTGATTCTAACAAGATAATATTGTTAGACAGAGATACTGCTGACCACATGTGTAACAATAGTATGACTTGTGATAAGATTCTTGATAATGTTGTTATGGATGGCTGGTGCTAGAGTAAATGGACCCTTCTTTCTTGAGTAGAAAATTAAGGCTTATTTAGTTGATGTGGGAAAAATTCCATGTGAAATTTTCCTTTAATATATGAAGTAAGGATTATTTGAAAATTAACTATGTTGAAGGTGAGATTTTGAGATCATGGAAGAGTTTAATGAGATGTATTTTCAGCTCTGTTCAGTGTTTAATATTTCTTAAAACAGTTTTTTGTCTATAGAGGATAATGAAAATGTTCTTCTCCTTTTCAAAACATGACAGTCATCCGCTGAATATATTAAGAGATGTATAGACTCAATTGAACAGTGTTTGTTGTGTTTTTTAAAAAACTGTAACTTTAATGATGAATTGTCAAAATTATACTATATTCAAATAACAACTGTTGAGAAGTAATCATATCATAGCCATGCACTTTATGTTCAGAACTTTCTTTGTAATGTATTTTCAGTGTTGTTGAAGTTATCATAGGTTGCATTTTTCTCAAGCATTATGATGGAACAGGTTTTGATTTTTCTGCCTACAGTGTTTTATATGTTTGTGTGTAGTCTATAAAATATTACCCCGGGAATCAGAGAGATCAGTCTGAGTTAGTTGTGATTTAAATAAAACTTTAAAAATACATAATTTAGTTTTATTTCAATGAAATAATATAGTTACATAAAGATTGAGGGAATGCAAATTAGGCAGACACAGTATTGCTTTATAAATGTCCTTAGATGAAACCTTTCCTTAAGTAGTTTCTAGTATGGAATATTTTCTTAAATGAATTACACTGAGTTATTTGAAAAGTTTATTTTTTTTTAATATTTAAAATTTTCCTAACAATTTTATGACTACTTCATTTATGCTACTCATTTACAGAGTTTGCAAGATGAATTATTACAAAATCCATATTATTAAAATCTGAATTAACCAGATATTTTTGTATTCCAAACTAACAAATTAGGATAATATTTATTGATTATGTTTTATATGCTGGGCATAAATTATGGAATATATACAGAAAACTATTGTGTAAGGTAGGAATTGACAAGTTACAGTCCACTGCCTATTGTAAATAAAGTCTTATTGGAATATAGCTACACCCATTCATTTATGTAGTGTCCATGGCTGCTTTCATGCTACAATAACAGAGTTAAATAGTTGTGATGGGAGATTTTATGTACTGCAAAGGCTAAAATATTTACTGTCTGGCCCTTTACCGAAAAAAATTAGCTGACCCTTGGCATAAGACATTATAATCCCCTTTATGTGGTACCACAATAAAAGAATGTTGTGCATTTATAATTGCTAAAGGATCTCATAAGGAGTGGTTACTGATTTCAACCTGATTCAGCCAGCCGTCAGGAAAATTTCTGGGATATGGGTAAAAACCTAGGTACTGATTCCTCCTCTATGATTCCAGTGGTTTGTCAGTTGAATACCTCACTCTAAATAAAACACAGACCCACTCTTTCTAATTATTTTTGACCTTTATATAGTTAGTCTGCATACTTGTATTTCCATCTTTTTCCTATTTGGGTAAAGTTCTTTGTATGTGGAACTTACTTCCTAGTCTCTTTATTAAACTACTAATGTAGCATAATCATACATTATTTTACCCTTAAGTATGGAGTCAATAATAATTAACACTGGATGTACTCTTCAAACATCGGAACCATTTGTTGAACTTCTCATCAATAAATGATAATCATATCATCTGAAAGAACTGATTTACTTATAAATAAGCAGTCTTTTTAAAATAGTAATCTAATAGAAGGTCTAGCTGTATAAGAGCCAGACTTGTACGCATCTCTAGAATGTATATGACTTAAGAGAATTTATAATTCTGCGCTGATGTATGACATTTTAGTAGGCTTTTGGTGATTTAGGTTAGAACATAAATGGATGTAGTCATATTCATAGCTAATGTTTATTACAGCACTTTGGAATTTTATAGTTTTTGATGATGTCAATTAATGAATGAGAATATGGAAAGCAATTTCAAGTGAGCCATAATTTATATTTACACAAAATTAAGCAGTATAAAAAATCTTGGCAATTCAGTTAATCACAGGTATTTGATACATTATCTATTAATTTTTGCCTTGATCAGTACTATTGTTTTAAACTAATCCATCAGAAAGTTTTGGTTTTCTTCACGTTTAGTAAATGGATGAGAAAATGAATAAATGATCTTGATATTTAATTTGAAGATACATTTCATTTGGTCCATTGGAATAAAAACAAATACTTATATATGCTTTTATGCACAAGGTACTGTTACAAGTCATTGAGACAGTAGAGCCATCATTTGGCTCCATATAATCTGGGTAAACACTTTAATAAATTATTTATCATTTGCTTTCCTTAAACAAATGAATGGGATGATTTCATGTAAAACTATATGTTAAAAGGGTTTCCAAAAGTTTGATTTTAAGTGAAAGATTTCAGAGGATCTTTAGGTCCTCCTGCCCTTTTCAGAATAGTCAGTGAACTGGAGGGTCTTAAGAAAAGAACTCAAGGATTTCTTATTCATATAATTTAAGTGGTAAAATATGCTCCATGTCTTTTAGTGCCTTTTAATTTCCAACAACTCTGTAAAAGAATGAATTATAGCTAATCACTGTAAACTTATCTCTCAATTCTGCTTCTCCTAATTCTCATCACTTCTACAAAACTAACTTCCTCTGTTTTTTCCTCAGTCAAGATTTATTTTAGTTGTTTTTATTTTTAATTTTTAAAGAAATAATGCTCCTGAAGGAAATTTAGGTAATGTTTAAAAGGATAAGAAAAAGAGAATAAATCGTGCGTAGTTTCCTTACCCAGATATAATTAGGTATGATAACAACTACTGATTTCAGTTTTCTTTCTTCCATTTCTTACCCCCTGTGGATTAGGACTCTTTCTATGTAAAGGATTTTTAAATGTAGTTATTTATATCTTAAACATTTTCCCATATTATTGCATACTCTTTATGAACATTTTTTATAAATAAAACTTTTTATCCATATTTAGTGTTTTCTCACATTTTTAAGAAAGGTAAATACTGAGTCAAACTGTATGAAGATATTTTAAGATAATTTATACATTTTACCAAATTGCTCTCCGAAAGGAGTGAGCCAGTTTATCTTTACACCAATAATGTATCAGCCTATGGTGTTTTGCCACAAACTTGATAGCAGCAATTCTATATTAATAAATAAATTAAGGGAATTGATTTTTTACTTTATCCCCTACCAGCCCCTAGAAAAGATTTCTTTGGTTTTCTTGGTTTTTCCTTCCCTACAGTAAAAATTAAAAAAAAAAAAAAAAATTGAAGATATATTAAATTAGGTTGGATATGCTGAGCTTGTTTTACCCCAAATTCTTTATTCCAGATGTCTTTGAGCTCAGATCTTTTTTCCACTTTCATTAGCTCGCCGTTTACTCTGTGTTGCTGCTTTGTTGTTTATGGCCATGTATTATTTTAAGAACACCAAACTCTGTCATTGCTGTTCTTCCTTGTTAGTCCTATCTTCAACATTGTCTATTTTATTGTATCTTGTATATGCCACATAGCCACCTATATGTATACTGGGGTTTAAGAAAGGCTTAGAAAGTTTTTCCCTTGTATTCTTCTGCCTCTGTTGTAACAGTGAAGCTTCTACTGGCCTCACAGGGTAGGGTTGGATCTTTTCCTAAGCAAAAAATTTTGAGGCCTGTGTCCTTGGAGAGTTTTGTGGACATCAAGATTTCAGTTGTTGGAGGCTGAGGACCCTAGACCTGGTTTTGATACTAGGATTTCCTCAACCTGCAGAACCATGGGTATAGTTCCACAGTGGCGACTAGAGCCATGGTAAGCAAGTAAGTGGCTTTATCACTTTGGAGAAGTCACACCTCACCTGGTGTGGATGTCTGAGGAGCAGGCATGCTTGCAGGTCTGTACTTTTTCTCTTTGTTACATCTTTTACATCTCTCTAGTTCCTTAGAGTGCTTTGTATCTAGTGGCAACTCAATTATTTGTTGAGATGAATGCAAATGGCTCTGTTTTATAGTAAATCTTTTATTTGTTGGGATTAACAACACTCCTCTTGGGTCTCTTCTCAGCAGTTCTTTTCCCTGCAACTCAGTGGAAGTTGTGGTTGGACTGAAGGTTACTTTAAGATTCTTTTCCTCTCTGCCTTTATTTTACATATAAATGAGGAAGCTATGGAAAAGAGTATTTTATTAGAGTTGAAAGATTATTTAATATGGCCATCATTTGATATAGCTCTCCACTTTAATTGAATTCTTCCTTCCAAAATGCACATTCAGTGACTTGTAGACTATTTCTTGAATATGTGTCCTAAAGGAGGGTTAATACACTTTGAGGTAACTCTGGCTTTTAGATAAGTTTTATTTATATTCAGCTGAAATGAATGTCTTTCTGATTTCTTCCAACTGTGATTATATAGAAAAAATAAAAATTTCTGTTTGGCCCAAGAACCTTCTGTATACCTTAGAAGAACCATTGTTTCTGTCAAGTCTTCTCTCAGTCTTGAACTATTGCCATAAAACATGGTTTTGAAGCTCACCACCAGCTTTTCCCTGAATATGCTCTAATATATACTTCTTTAAAGTGCTCAGAGGAGAATATAATGTGAGTGTGATATGACCAATAACAGATGAAAGTGAAGTTATCATTTTCCCTTGGCTTACATACTATTTCGCTATTTATTCAGCCCAGAAATAAATTAGATATGTTTGGTAGTTATATTATACTGTTGAACATATTGAGTTTATTTTCAATAAACACATACATCTTTTTTTACATTTGCTTAATTATATATGTTCCTTCTCCCTATATGTAAAATGGCTTGTGTTTTTGTAACACAATTTTACATCTTACCTTTATGTCTCTTGAACTTCATGTTGTTACAGCTGGCTCAGTTGTTCCAGCCTTTCTGAAACTTCATTCTATCTCCTAACATGTTCATTAAACTTTTTCCATCTGCAAATGTGATAAACATATCTTTAATGGTAAATCCTGATAATTGATTTAAAAAAATTAAACAATCCCAAACCCTGTCTTTGTCAGGGATTCCCAAAGACTACCCCCAGGGTTGGTGATTTGTTAGGACTCTTAAGGTTTAGCATATAGTTATATTCATGGATAAGATTTATTACGGCAAAAGGATATAAAGTAAAATTAGCAAAGGGAAGCAGGTGGAAGCTTTTAAGAGTCCTCTCCCAGTGGAGTCACACTTAATTCCTCTAGCAATGAATTGTGACAACATTTGTGAAGTGTTGTGTACCAGTGAAACTCATCAGAGACTCAACACCCAGGGTTATTATTGGGGGTTGGTCATGTAGGCATCCATTCATTGCCTATCACCTACCAAAATTCCAGATTTCCAGAAGGAAAGCAGGTATTTAACATAAGCCATGTTGTTTCCACAGTCTAGGCACAGTGCGCCACCCTTTTCTTTTAGGGGAAGTTTTATATCAGTGTGGGGAAATGTTTATCGGCCAAGTTACTAGAAGCCAGCTCAGGGCCAGTCTTGCAAGCAGGCTGTTCAAAGGATAGGCAGTCTCAGCCTGCTATATTAACTCTTTTCTATACATTATGTTATGTTGACATTTACTAGAATGTATGTATAGTGTAAGTATTTTAGGATATTGGTGGGATTCAATTTTCTGTAGTACACAGTAATTCAGTTTTATGTTCATAGAAATGACTTTGAATGAAGGTCTTTTTGATGACATTAGACCTGTTATTTTTACAGCGGTAGACTTTTCATTTGTCATACACCTTGTGTTGATTTCTTCTAAACTATAGTTTTAATTATTTATTTTTGGTAAGAAATGCTTAACAACATTTGCCTCTCTTTTTTCCTCCTGATCACTAATTGCAAAATATTGACTAATTTTTTAGGTTCTAGACTTTTGAATGGCTAAATTACAAAGGTACCATTCAATTTATAGAACCTAGTTTTCTTCTAATGTTTATTATTATTTTAACCTTGTTTATGATTTTGTAGTGTTGACCAGAATTAACAAAAATAAAAATCACAATTTGGAAAATAAAACCAACTAAATTTTCATTATTTAAATTTCATGGATTATAATGTCTTATTTAAGTTGTTGCCAGAAGGTACCGTTTATTTTACAACATTCAATTTGATGCAGTTCCAATAGTTTAAACTTGTCAGAAGAGTACATTATTTTCTAAGCTTATACTAGATACTAAATTATGAATTTTTAAAAGGCCGAGAAACAAATGTTTAAGTCCTTCTGTTTATCCATTTAGCAAATCAGATTATAATTTAATATATGATTATTTGATAGCATTTATGATGAGAAATTTTACTATTTGTATTTTATAAGTATTACTCTTAAAATATACAAAGATTTTAATGCAGATGTCTTTAGCATTTGGAACATATTTTGCAGAGAGATTTTCAAGAGTGCCTTTTAGTGGAGATTTTTAAGATGAAAGATAATGACCTTTGGGGTTTTTATTTAAGTGCAGTTTTGCCCAAGGACAAATGAATGAGTGGATGACTTTTTAAAATAATCCTTACAGAGTTATAATTTTGTAATGCTCTCCCGATCATTTTTCTCTTTAAATATTTCCACACAAAGCCTATCCACTCTTAGGGATTGAACTATCCTTTTGCGAAGTATTCCAAAGTAGAGATCTTCAAATCTGACCCTGTGCCTTTTCTTTAGTCACTTGTATCTAGCTGCCTTCAGCCTTCTTATTCTGGATTTCTCATAAAAATTAAAATACAAGCATTTACAAAGGGAAACTTAGTAATAACTCATTTCTTAAACTGGTCATCTCTGTTTTTCTTGTTAATGTCATTTTTTTTTTTTTTACCAATATCTTCCTAGATTTCCAACTTACAGCCCTGTATGTTTGATAAATATTCACTGAGGAAACACTTATTCTATTTTATGGAATAATGTATTGCCCTGTTTTAGAATTGTGATAAAGCTGATTGAGATCTTTAAAAGAAAAAAGTTCATTGAAAAAAAGACTATCGGGACTTTTTCTTCTCCCTTTCTATTTTATTCAGAATCCAATTTTTATAATTCTTTCTTCACTACTTTTAAGATACCTTCTCTGAGTAAACACATAGATCACTTTCTTTTCTAACATAGAAAGATCACTTTTCTTTCAATATTCATGTGTAGTTTTAGTATATTGTTTATGTGCCTCTCATACAAGCTTTAGGTTACTGATAACTTATACATACAACTTTTTACCCTAAGAATCTTTTTATAGCTAGGAAGGTGGCCTCTTCAGTTGTTAGACAGCTCTATGACTTGGAAGATGCTTTCTAATTGTGAGCCAAAGTCTTCTTTGAAATGTTCACCATATGATCCTATGTCATACCTCTGCAGAAACACAGAAATGTCTCCCTTTTAGATATAGCTCTTTTGGTGTAACTACTGTTGTATCTTTTCTTCTCAGATTATACATCTCTATTTCTTTAACACTTCATTCTTTCATTCATTCAGCAAATATTTATTGAGCACCTCTTAGGTCTAAGTCACTGTTTGAGACACTTGGAATATGGTAAACGAGAAGGATAAGCTGTCTTCTCATAGGGCTTACGTACAAACAGAGGTAAACTAAAAGTATTCCATATTAAGACATCAACAAGTAAAGATGGTAATTTCAGATTATGATAAATGCCACGAAGAAAATAAAATAGGGTTGTAGCATAGAGAGGGAATGGGGTGGGAGGCCACTCCTCCACGTACTTTGGTTTACAGATCTCTCATCATTTTGGTTGCCCTACACTACAACAACATGCATGGCTTTTGGCACTTTTCAAATCCCTATAATGACAGACTTCTGACATGCTAATGTTCTCTACATACATAGGAAGATAGGGGCTTCTTCGTTATGTGTGAGATGGAGCCGTTGGGACTGCCATGTTAGTGAGACCACTATTAAAAAGGAAGACACAAAAATTTAGACCTTTGGGGTTACTGTTGGACTTAGACACAGTATTTTCTAGTGTGCTCGTACAGTAGTTGCCATATCTAGACAGCATGCTTCTGTTACTGCAGCCCCAGATGTACTTCGCTGTTTCAACATCAGGGTCACCCTTGCTTTGTGGTGAACTTATTTAGGTTTATCATATATGAACTATTTTTCAGCCGGATATTACCTATTCTGAACTTGGATAATCAATTTATTGAACCTGGTTGCAGGGCTTTACAGTCATTCCTCACTTAGCTCTTCCTTCTGGTTTTATGTGATCATTTTAAACCTTATTGTAGATTTGAAAAGCTTACCTACTCTGTTGTCTTTCAAGTCAGCAATAATGATGTTAACAGAAGAGTACTAAGGCAGAACTTAGCAAAAAGCTTTCTTCTAAATTGATTTTGCTTTATTTAATTAGCACATTTTGACTATGGCCGTATATCTGCTGCTAACTCTACCTAAATGTGTTAATATCTATTTCCCATTTTTTCCTTTTATTTTCAATTATTTCATGAGATGTTTGTCAAAGAGAGTGAAACATAATTGTTCAGCCTGCACTCCTGAGTCAAACTGATTTGGGTTTTAATTTTTTGTTGTCTCTTATTATCTGTGGGATACTTGGTATGTTACCTGACCTCTCTGATCCTTGGTTTCCTAGTAATTGTACCTGCTTTATAAGGGTAAGTGAGATAATGAATATAAATCACCTGTCACAGTGCCTGGCATACAGAAGAGCCCCATAAATGTTAGCAATAGCAGCTGTACTCATTGTTGTTGGCTCTGCAGGAATTAATATACTCTTTTTCAGCTTTCCTGATCAAAAACCTTTTAAATGCTTGTGCACACTCACAAATATACACAGCGAGGTTTTTCGGCTGTTTATTCTTAGGGATGGATACAGTGAAAACATATTTATTTTTTATCAGATGAAGCATCAAACTTACTATCTCTGAAATCTATATGTTCTCATTGAAAGCTTAAACTTTGTTTTCTCTCAAGTCGTTTATCATCTTTCCTGTGGCCCACAATTTCTCAAAGATTAGTAATATTACCAGATTGTTTAGTAGCTACTTTGGTGTATCTTTGTTTAAGCCTAGTTAAAAATGAGCTATGGGCATGGGAGGCTGAAAGCAAATTTAGGAATTGCTTGGATATTTTACTTAGTCGTGGTTCTCAGGTCTTTGGTAGAGAGTAAAATTGTTTATAGCAGGGAAGAGAAATAACATTTATAACACAGTTACTGTATGACAAGCACTATAAATATATATAATGTATATTCATATTGTATATGTGTGTGTGTATATATATATATATAATTTTATTTAACCCTTTTAGCCACTCCATTTCAGAGGTGAGGAAATTGAGCATCAGAATTTAAATATCTTGGTCATCACACTTCTACTAAGTGGCTGAATCTATAGAATTTGAATCCAGTTTTATCTGACCCCAAAACCATGCCCTTTCCACTCTAATATATGCTGCTTCTCTTTTCCCCTTACTATTTGGCAATTAACATTATACTGATATATGTATTAAATTGAAACCACTATTCTTTTCTTTCAGTAGGCATGTATACCTGGGTAGCTAATAAAGGTTTGCTGTAGAAGAGATTTCCAGAGTCAAAGAATTGGTGAACATCATGACTAAAGTTGGCAAATTTCTCTAACTAGGAAAACTTTAGAATTTTAGAAATATTATAAAATCATAAAATCTTAGGGTTGCAAGAGACCTTATTAGTCATAAGTTTTGTTTTCTGGCATGTAACAGTCATATACGTGGGATTATATAAGGAGGTAACTTTAGTATTTATGTATCTGAAATATTTTGGTTGAAATTTAAGATCGATTCCTCCTGCCTTTCTTTATTATACTTCTCTATAACACATGGTATTTTCTTTCTTTTTTTGGCGTCTGGCCAGCATGAGGATCTGAACCCTTGACTTTGGTGTTATAACACCATGCTCAAACCAACTGAACCAGCCAGCCTCAACACAGTGTATTTAAATTTTTCTTTTGTATTTCTATAATCTAATGGTTACAAAAACATGATATATATGAATAAAAATAAGCAAATATAGAGATTTTAGAATTCATCCACAAGTGAGAGATGCCGTTGTGCTCCAGTTTATAATGGAGGAATCCTAAAGTCTTACACAAAAATACCGGAAGAGAGTTCTGCAAACAAAAAGTAAGTACAGATAGGCTGATTTCATACTAAATAATCCCGCTTTATTTTTTTAATAAGGATTCATCCTGATCATTGTTGAATAATGGATTCACGTTATACATTAGTTTTGTGATTCTTGCTAGTGTCATAGCATAAACTATAGGTATTATCTATCTACTTCAAATTTAAACAAATATTGTTGGCGAGGTAAAATTAAGCAGATTCCATATGACGGAGTGGACAGATATTTTTGTGTAAATATCAGACAGTGAATTTCAAATGATGGTTAGTTCTTTAGACTAATATTGGATGTTACCACTCTAGAGAATCTAAAGAAAAAATTTTAAAACCCAGAGAAGAAAGAACAGACAGTGATATACATATATTCCAATTTTCTCCCACTAGAACGGTAAGTTCCATGGGGGTTGGTAGTTGTAACATTCACCACTGTATTTCTAACACCTAGAGCAGTATGCTATGCTTGGTGGGTGTTCAATAAGTATTTGTAGACCGATTGACTATCTTGACTTTACTTATGAGTGTTATACTAAAAATAAGGGGAATATTTCTCCTTTTCAGTAGATTACACTGCTAATAATTTGGGGGTTCTACTTGAATATTTCTAAGGTTATTTTTTTCAATTTCTAGATGCTATTAGCAAAATGTTTTATACAAAATCTAAGAAAAGAATGTATATATTTGGAATAACTACCAAACGTGCTTGTGTGCGTTTATGTTCATGTCTTTTTATCTAGTATTAGAAGAATACAGCTGTGACTATATAACAGCCTCTCATGAATTGCTAAATGTCAGGTAAATATTGCTTTGATTTATACTCCCAGATGATAGGCTCAAGTCTTTGCATTTATGTATAATTGTACATGAATATATTGGTGATAAGGGAAATTATTTTGATTATCAAATATCAGAAAGTTTCATGTTGTTACCTGTATATCTCTAGCAACAAAGTTACTACTTTCTAGTAAATCAGGTCCTTTCTCTGATGGGAATTAATCCTTTAAACTACTAATCTAGCATTTATCAGAAGTGTAAACTGTGGACAATTTACATCAGATTCACTGGTAGTACTTACTAGAATACAGATTCTCAGCAACCACCTTAGACCCCCTAAATCAGAGTACCTGGGATGTGGGTCTCTGAAAACTGAATTTTTGACAAGTTCTACAGGTGATTTCTCTGTACTCAGATGTTTGAGAATCATCGTATGAAACTTTGCTGGAAGTGTCTCTGCCCTGGGCAGGGGCTAGATCTTGGAAGCTCTGCAGAAAGAATCCCTCACCATAAGTTTTCTGCCCCAATTAAGTCCCAAAGTAGTCTTAAGACACTCAGTGTGTAAATTTAAGTTAGAACCAGAAGTATACTGTTTTCTGAAGTTGTTGGACTGGAACAGGAGCATCACAATTGCTCTCTAGACCAACACTTAAAGGAAACAAAATTTCACTCAGTTCCTGTTCCTGACAATATCCTGGAAATGTCTCAGCTGCCTTCATTGGGGATTGTCACTGCCAAACAGGCCTCATCCTTTTAAAACTTAGGAGGCAGCCAGATACGGTAGGACTGAGCTGCCTAGAGGAAAAAAAAAGTGTTTCGGGTCTACAAGAGCAGAACTTTTTCTGGTACTGTGAGAATTTTATCTTAAATGTGATGTGAGAGGGTGATCGTTTCTGGCCTGTGGCTGAATGATCAAGTCCTCTCTACAGTCATGACCTACCTTGATTCTTTTACCACTACTGCTACTACTACTACCACTACTACTACTGCTGCTGCTGCTGCTGCTGCTGCTGCTACCACCACCACCACTACTACTCCTACTACTTCTACTACTTGCACAGGGCTATTACTATGTTTGGCAGGTACCTATCTAAATGCCCCAGCTCAGCATCTCCCCATCTCACAGAGTAGCTACCATTTCATGTATGGATCTACCTTCTTTTCACTTCTCTATCATCAATTAGAAACTGATTCTGAATTTCAGGGTTTAAGTCAGGCACTCCTACTTTCTAGTCCCTCAAAAGTCTGTTTAGAAAAAACACAATTTCACATATGCACATTCTATGTAAGTTTGTATCAGAGAAGAAAATAGTAGTGCTACCTTTTATATACAAAGATGATGATACTGAATTAATTTTCTAGAAGTTATGATGAGTTTTTATTGATGCATTCATGTTCAGTGTCTGGCCCTCCTTGAATTCAGGGATATTCCAGGCTACAGTGTCTAGGTAGAGAGCAGAGCACACCGATTAACTTATACATAGATTAAATCCATGACATCATTGTCATTGTGCCCCAGACAAGTTATGTAGCATCAGAAGTTGGATTGTGCCTCTACATTTGTCTAGTTTTCCTAGTCAAAAGTTAAGAGTGCTCAACAGTATGTAATAAGCTTTTTCGTATCCACTGGAGTAACCAACTGGCATGGTGGCTTATAAATAGCAGATATTTAGGGGAAAAATCTTGATTTATTGATACTGATTGTTTCAGTACAAGAGTGTTTTAGCTATTTTGCGTGGTTTCTTTGGGAAGGATTTACTAGGATTTTTATTTATTTGTTCTCGTATGTAGTTTTTGTTTGAATTCAGTCCTACTTACCACTTAGCAGTCTTCTTGCTGAAGTTTCTTTTTGATTGAATGTGATTATTGCACCGATGGTATATTAATTGTCTTGGAGAATCAGTATTCCTTTCAAGTTCAAATAAAAAATTTCTTACAAGCCTATGATGTGACTCAGGCTGCTGATACAATGATGATACTAAGACAATGTTCATCTCTTGTAATAGGGAAAGTTCATCTCTTGTAATATTGCTTTTGCATACCCAGTATACCTGTTAGGAAGTAATTTTTTTAGGAAGGTGATAATCTCTTTATATGTTAGAAAATTTGCCAAATTATACAAAATCTAAGAGAAGTGGATATTTATTAGAATTTAATACTACACAATCATGTTTTTAAAAGGACTTGAACATCTCTAAATCAGAACTAAACACTTACACAAACAGCTGTAATTTCTTGACCGCCAAGCAAACCCCATTCAGGTGTTAGATATTGGCTCTGTAGTAAGCAGGTAAAGTAGTTATTCTGACTTTAAGCAATGGACATTTGTAATGATTGCAGTCTCTTAGGAAACTTAATCTGACTGCAGAATGCAGAATTCATTACAGGAGTCAGAGAGACCAGCTGAGAGACTGTTATGAACTGAATGTTTGTGCCTCTTCCCCCGAGTGCATATATTAAATACCCTGACAAGCAACGTGACTTTATTTGGAGATGGGGCCTGTGAAGAGGTGATAAAAGTTAAAAGCCCTAGTCTAATATGGCTAGTTACTTTACAAGAAAAGGAAGAGACACCGGTGTTCTCTTTCTCCATCATGCGAGGATACAGTGAGAAGGTAGCCATCTGCAAGCCAAGAAGAGAGTTCTCACCAGGAACTAAATCTGTTGGCACCTTGATCTTGGACTCCCAAGCCCCCAGAACTGTGAGAAATAAATGTCTGTTGTTTAAAGCCAACCAATCTGTGGTATTTTGTTATGGCAGTCATGGCAAAATGTGACAGAGAACACTGTCATAATCTAAACTTGAGGTGATAAAGGGGAGTGGCAACAGGAAAGAAA
This sequence comes from Cynocephalus volans, assembly GCF_027409185.1. Classification (NCBI taxonomy): domain Eukaryota; kingdom Metazoa; phylum Chordata; class Mammalia; order Dermoptera; family Cynocephalidae; genus Cynocephalus; species Cynocephalus volans. The sequence continues at coordinate 130,928,575 of NC_084467.1, forward strand.
GCAAGGAGATGGGTATGGTGGGAAAGGAAAAAAAGTGATATAAAAGGAGTCTACAGGACCTAGCGGCTGACAAATGCATGGAGGCAGAGCATGAGAGAGAGATTTCTGATGAGTCTTGAAATGGATTATCTATTTTTCCCCAAAGTGGATAGAAGTTTTTTAAGTGTAATCATGTTGAGAGTTCCTAAAACCGCCCCAGGTTTGGTGATTTGCTAGAAGGACTCACAGGACTCAGCATATAGTCCTCATTACTATATTTATTACAGTGAAAGGATATAAAGCAAAATCAGTAAAGGGAAAAGGCACGTGGGTTAGAGTCTGATGGAAAAAAGGCACAAGCTTCCAAGAATTCTCTCCAGGGGAGGTGCACAGGATGAGTTTAATTCCTCCAGCATCAGGTTGTAAACCCATGTGCAAATTGTTGTCTACCAGAGAAGCTCATTAGAGCATAGCAGTCCGGGATTTTTATTAAGAGCCTGTCAATATGCACCCTTTGCCTAGCATGTGCCAAATTTCCAGACACCGGAAAGTGGGTATTTAGCATAAATCACATTGTTTGTATAGTGAGCCACATTTATCATTTGAGGAGAATGGTGAGACCCCTCCCGGAACTCAGGTTCCCAGATGCCATCAAAGGGCCAGTCTTCTAAGCAGGCCTTTCTAAGGTTAGCAGTCTCAGGCCTGCTCTGTTAACTCTTTTCTGCACAATAATATTTTAAACTAGAAGGGGAAAATTAAATATACGTCACTCTGTTTTCATAAAGTTTATTTATAATAGAAACAATTTTAACCCTTATCATTGTCTTCAGTTGGGCATACATATTACAAGGATATTTTTGACAAGTGTTAGGAAGAGAAAACAACTCTGAATACAGTGAAATGTTGCCATACCTTTAGAGTCATGCCACGGAACAGTATTTTAGGTTATATTTGTATTTTCTTATACGAATTAGCTAAACAGTATCTTTAGTAATAAATGCTTAGGTTAAGGAGGTATGGCTACTTCATAATAAATTTTGAGCTAAAGCACCACTCCACGTTATATTATTAAATGTCAGTATTCTTTATATTTCTAATAGACCGTTTCTAATAGACTTGCAAGAGAGCTATATACTAAGAATATTAGCTCTTTTCCATATATAGTATATCATTACCTTCTCTCCCAACTTCTTACCAGAATGTTATTTAGATAAAAAACTTAATTTTTATTCAGTCTGCAGAAGGATTCTGTAACTTTATATGAGACTGGGTTTTGCTTGGTTGCTAAAAAACAGGCATGATTAAAGTGTGAACATGTTGAAAATCAAATGGGCTGTGTTAATTTAATTTCCAAGAGCGCCATCTGAACAATTCAGTGTTTGTGAGAATCTATACCCTATGTAAATGGACTTTTAACTGAAAATTTTGAAAAACTCAGCATCAAGAACAGTGTTATCCAGGACCATTTCCAGAATAATATTTAGTTCGTATTTAAAAATGGAGATCAATATTAATATTATTTGAGTTCTGTGACATGAATTTATCTTAAATATTTTTTGTCCAAAGTCTTGCTGTTTAGTTATTGATGTTAAACTAGAAAAATACAAAAGAAGATCCATTTCGATGAATGATAAAAATGATGTAAGTCTAGTCAAGAATTATGATGGGAAAAGAAAAAATATAGTAATTATATTAAAAAAGGATTTAGCCTAGTCTCTGATTTTTGTCATGAAGTCAAGCGAATGCCATTCATATTGTTCGTTTCACTCTATGTAATCTTTTCAAATAATTGGAGATAGGTCATTTTTCATTGTCCCCAAAATAGTCACAGTAGAAATGATAATACTAGTAAGTTTACTCCTTCTACTTTATTCCCTCCAAAAAATCAAGTACAGTAAAAAAGTTGGCCAGTTATATATCTTTGTTTAATTTTTAAATACTATTCTCTCTAAGCCTGCAAATTCCAAAATTGTGTTTCTTAAGCACAACAGAGGCAAAACTATGGTATAGGAATATTCATATGGTATTTGGTATTTTTCTGAGTCTGCCCTATCAAAGTTTTCCCCATTGCTTTTAGGCCCAAGAACCCAGTTGCTGGTGCTATTAACCTTTCTTTCTCTCCTTCTCTGACTCTTGTGCTCCTGCAGCCACAGAAGTTAGGTGATGTCCACCTCTGCCTCGTGGGAGGCTGCTGCTATTTGATATCTGTGCTGAGCGCATCATCTCTTGATTACATAGGACTTCTATGAACCCTGCTGGTGTGCAGAATTCCTCATATTCCCGGAGCATATTGTTTTCTCTGTAGCTCTGCAGAAGTATGCTGAATTCTGTATTACCTTAGTAAAAAGCCAGCTCTTTCCATTCCAACAAAGTGGCTACTCCACGGATCCCAAAGCTTTCCTGCCTTGTACTCCAAGTATCACAAAGAGATTTTTAAAACAGCATCTTATTTTCTTGTTTTCCATATAGCATCTGCTGTTCAGAGCTCTGGACAAGTCCCAGTTAGAAGTGGGAGTACAAGGGTGTCTTCAAAAAGTTCATGGAAAGAGTCATTTTATCTTTCAATTCTATTTTTCCACGAATTTTTTGATGTACCCTCCTAGAAACAGCATAGGCTCAAGAGCATCCAGAAAACAGGATGCCCTGAGGGTGTTTTCCTCTTCTGCACCACCTATGGCCTCTTAGGAAGATTTCTTACCTTAGAGGCTCCTTTTGCTAATTAATAGAGAGAGAGTTTCTGGGCAGACCATGAACTCCTTGACATGCTCTGGGGTAGGCATAATTTGGCAAATATAATTATATGATGCTAAATTTTAAAAGTTTTCAAAATTCCTTTTAAAGCTAACAAAATCTCCTTTAGAATCCATATATGTAAAACATATATAACAGCTGACCTGCTCAGCAGGTTGAGCTGAAGTAGGGTGAGGAGTCCAGCAGGCGTCTACCCCTAAATCTCCTGCATAGAATGCTACAGGTTCTTGGAGATTATTGATCTTCTCTAATTCCCTTGATTTATAGATGAGAAAACGAATGCTCAGGGAATTAATTCATATCCATCAGTACTTTCAGGCCCATACCAACCTTTTTCTAAATATTCTTTGACTAACCCTATTTTCTCCTTTGTGAAGCATGGTGTAATTAGCTATTCCTGTGGCATTTTGTGTAAACATAGTGCTTATCATTTTGTTTTATACTTAAATGTTTGTACTGTCTTCCTCATAGTCCCTAGCCTCAAAGAGTCTATTTTAAAAATTAATTTTAGATACTCAGGGCCTGTGTAATCCTAATATATATTAGGTAGTTAATAAATATTACATTAAAGTGAATAAATTTATTCAACACTTTTCTTGGAAATTATGTATTCAGTTTGTAAAGTGTCATTTTTCATTTGTTGATGTTTTAATTTCAATTGATTCTGTTTGTGCGAGCTAGTTTATTTCTTCAGTTAAATTGTCAGCTTTTTAAAAACCTAGCATAATAAAATCACTTTGTTGTTTATGTTTGTTTATTTTTACTGAAAGGTAATTGACTATACATATTTGTGGGGTACAGAGTTGAATATCAATACCTGTATGCAATGTGTGATGGCAAGTCAGGATAGTTAGCATATTCATCATTATAAAACATAATCATTTCTTTGTGCTGAGGACATTCAATCTCCTCTCTTCTAGTCACTTGATAACATGCAGTAAATTATTGCTAATTATAGGTGCCTAGCTTGACTGTACATCAGTAGAACTTATTTTTCCTAACTAGCTGTTGTGTTCAGTAACCCATTTCTTAGTATCCTCCCTGCCCCGTAATAGAAGCACGTTGACTAACCAGAGAGAATTCCATAGAAAATGTCATGATACTATAGCTTTACTCACTTCTTAGTACCTCTTAAAATATTCCTAATATTGACAAGCAGCAGTTGAGTGTTCTTTGTTTCAGGAGGCCAGTAACTTACTATGAGATTGAGTTTTTTCTTGGTTGCTAAAAAAAAATAGGCATGACTAAAGTGTGAACATGTTGAAAATCAAACGGGCTATGTTAATTTAACTTCCAAGAGAGCCATCTGAACAATTCAGTGTTTGTGAAAATCTGTACCCTAAAGAAGCACTGTATAACTGAAATAAAATGAGTTTCTATTTAGAATCTACCACAGCTTTTGACCATGGTCATCCTACCTAACCTCTCTGACCTTTAATTCCATTATCTGTAAAGCAGGGAAAGTAATATCTACCTTGTTGTGATAAGTAAATGAAATAACACTTGAAGCATCGAGCAATACAATGCATGTTATGATAAATAAATATTCAAATGATAGCTATTGTCATATACAAGCAGGTGCAATGAACCTGCTATTCCAGTGGTACTTAAACTTTAACATGGGTACAGATTCCTTGGGGAGATTCTTAAATTGCAGGTTCAGATTTGGTAGGTATGAGATAGGGCCAAAGATTCTTCATTGCTTTTTTTATGGCTGAATAGTATTCCGTTGTATATGTATACCACATTTTCATTATCTAGCTGTGTCTGTTGATGGACATTTAGGTTGGTTCCATATTTTGGCAATTGTAAATAGAGCTATGATGAACAGAGAGTGCAGGTATCCCTTAGACACGATGATTTCCATAATAAGATTTTAATAGTAAGTTTTGGAGCAATTTATTGGCCAATTGCCTATCTTAGATATTTCATCAAAATTTGAATATATTTTATAAAAATGTAAATTAAAGCAATTATAAAATTTTTTTTAAACTATAATTTCAGGTTATTTTTTCTAATATATGCAAAATTATCTATTGAAGTAAAAGACAAAACACAAGAAATTTATGAATTTCTTAATGTTGTAAAATATTCTTCAGCCACTATGTGCAACTCTAGCAAATACCATGTTTGTGAGTACCTTCAGAAACACAGATTAAAACATGAAGCAAGAAAATGGATGCTTGGCACTATTGGAAAATGATACTTTGTTAAGCAGGGATTTATTGTGTTCATGATATCTGTGAGGAAGGATTTAATTAATTAAGGATTAATTAATTTGTCTTTTCTGTTACCTAAGTGCTTTCATCACTCAAATTCTCCCGAAGCTCCTGAGCAGTATCTGTCTCTGTCTTCAGCAGCAGTACAACCTATGAACCTTCGGAGTATTCTGATACACGATCACTTTTTATTGTGAGGACTTTGGGCAAGAGATGCAGAGAAAAATTTCCTTGGGGCTTGAAAAGTGTTACTTACGAAAGTAGATGTTTAGGGTTACAGGTGACAACTATGTCAGTCTGAGGGCCAGATCCTAGTGGTAGAAGGCATCCACATGTTCTTCAATAAATTTAATTTGGGTTATTTGTGACAGCTAAGGCCCTCTGAAACATAGGGTCTGTGGCTGTGTCCCCTCTTTCCTGGACCTAAGTGTGGTACTAGAGTACCATAGTCACAGAAGCAGAACTGGGTTTGCTGAAATATCAAAGGTATGCATATAACCTGAGCCAGATTATTATAATTAAAGTATTATTTGGGTACCAGATAAAATGCCAAAAATTATTACTGGGCAGACTGCTCTCACAGATCTCTGCAGCTAATCTATGTGTTTGAATGGTAGCCTGACTATGAAAATACATGAACAAACAGTATTACAAGCTAAAATTATGCTGTTAGTAAGCAAATAACCTCCACTGTGCTTCTAGGCATTTTAGAGCTATTCTCTTCTTAGTTGTAGCAACTATTGTGATATTTACATATAGTAATCATCATTGTTTAACATTTAGGACTTCTGAGCAATGAACTAAGCATCTTATTTTTATCTCATTTCTGGTATAGACAGTATAGAAGGACGTGGAATAAGTTTTCAGTTTAGTGTTGACTCAAAGTCAGTGAGTGGTTTATTTTACATGATTTTGTGGTATTTACTTCCTATAGCATTGTTTTCAAACTGAAATGGGGAAGAAGTATAGGACATCTGGACAATAGTTTTTTCTCTTTCAGTATTGTCCTAAGTTGTAACATATTTTATGTTTAAAGCTGATGTAATAATCAGGTAATATTGTAGTGTACAACAGGGATCCTTACATAATGTGTGAAAATAGTAAAATTATATTTATTCAAGAGGATGTTAACATTTAGTTTGTACTTGACTCAGTGTAAAATTAGTTTTTACTGTATTCACATTAGTTTTCCAATAATTCTGTGAGATCAGTTAGTGCTTAAATGAATGCTTAGAGATCAGTTCTCCAAAGAGATTTTTTCAAGTATTTCTATAAAACCTTTATAGTATATTTTATGAATAGGCTGTATATGTAGAAAAGATTCCCATATCTGAGTGGTAGTAATGTTATTAACTAGTAATACATTTTTATAACTTATTTAATATGCTTCTGTGATTAAGAAAATACATTGCCTCTTCTATGTAAAATATTATTAGAGGCAGCATAATGTTTTGTCAGGCAGTATATTATTAACCCAATGTATGCATATTACCTTCTATTTTGCTTGACTAGTATTTAAGTGTATTTTTAAAAATTTTAGTCCCCTCTATGATTGACTTGTGCCCCACCTTGTTTTAATTCAAAGGGACTGTCTCTTAACTTTTTTTTTTTGTATTTTATTTTTTGACTTTATTCCACAAATCTTATTAAATACAGAACTAAATTTCAACCTCAAGTGCATTCACACATGGGAAAATATAACTTTTAGAATGGGCTGAATTAATAAATGAATAAAGTCTTGGTTATTATTTATATTTTAAATGGGTCTTAGATTAGAGACTAAAGCAACTTACAAACTGTTGCTACCCATGAAACCTGTTTGTTTCAGCTTCTGTCTGTTTTCTGTTGTATTTATTTTTTTTATTTTTTAAAAATTTTTTGTCTTTTTCGTGACCGGCACTCAGCCAGTGAGTGCACTGGCCATTCCCTTATAGGATCCGAACCCGCGGCGGGAGTGTCGCCGCGCTCCCAGAGCTGCACTCTCCCGAGTGCGCCATGGGCTCGGCCCTTCTGTTGTATTTTGAATGACTTCTTCCTATCAATGCTTGGTATAGTAGAATGGAAACGATATCACCACAAATGTTTTTAAATGTATCAAAAGATATTCAGAATCTTTCCTCTGCATTTCAACAGGGCCTTGGCTTTGATTGTCTCTTTACTATAAAGTATATTTCAGGTATTTGGCACAAAATCCCTAATATACTTTGCTATTTGACTGATGTAAGATCATATCTCAAGGAACATCTGTATCTAAGAATAACTGCTCTAAACCAGTGTGTCTTATGCTTGAATGCAAATCCAAATCACTTGGGGATCTTGAGAAACTACAAGTTCTGATTCAGCAGGGTTGGGATAGGCCTGAAATTCTTCATTTCTAGCAAGCTTCCCTGTGATGCTGCTGCTCCTGGTCTAAGGATTATACCTTGAGTAGAAAGTAGGGGTTACCTTTATGTGGTCTGTCTGTCTAGTGCTTCTTAGAGCATTCATTAGTGTCATAGGTCTAACTTGTTCTTAGGCAGTGGTTCTCAAACTTTAACATGTGCCTGAATAACATGACAGAATGTTTGCTAAAAATATTCATGACTGGGCTCCACTCCTCAGAGTCTTATTTGGTGGGGCTTTGGAACCCGGGAATCTGTACTTTTCAGAATTTCTCAGATTTTGATCCAGGTGGATTTACACCCCACTCTGAGAAACAGTACTTTTAAGTTTGGAATTGCTGTGGAAATTCATGGTCACCTTTTAAAGCCAAGGATACAGTGAAAAGCCCATCTGAAAGTGATTGCTTTGGTTGCTAATTGTAGAATTTGGCTAATGGGCAATCATAATTTTGTATGTTTTCTTTTCTATCCCATTGCCTCAGGCAGAGCATGCATAATTTATTGTAATATATCATAGCTTCATTCACTCCCTAATTAACCCAAAGGGGTCTTAACTGGATAATTGGTTGGAACTAATAGATGAGTGGGTATGTTAAACGTTGTTGAATGTATGATAAGTATTGATTCTTATCTTGTATATTCTGACCAGGATTTTACTCTCTCTTTAGGAAACACTCACTTATCTAATATTACTTGCTATTATATTTACCAAGTATCTTAAGACTACCCTGGTTCATATATAAAATACAGAATTGTTTCTCATGCTTCAAAAAAATTAGAAATTCAGATAACTAATGTGTTTCTTTTGTCATTTTAGTTTGATAGTAAATTCCAAAAGTGCATCAAAGTGAATTTTTAAAAATTGATTCTTTATCTACTCATGTTTCTTTCTGTTTTAAGGATGTGGATGGTATTTATATAATTCCTAGTTGATTCTATATAATTCTATATAATTATTTAAAACAAAAGGGTTATACAGAGGTTACAGTTATTAGATAATCTTACCAGAAACAGTGAGTGCCATTTAGAATAGAATACTTGGTTCAGCAAACTCTGTGTAATGTCAGCCAAAGTGATTTAAAAGCTTTATTTAGGATTAATCTGTCATTTGCTTAAATTTATTATCTCATTTATTTACTAGTTTGCATATGGTTTTGCAATTCAAAAATTTCAAGCAAACAGTTGTGTACCCAAAAATGGATTGTAGGATGAATTGAATTAAAGCAGATTGTAACCAAGGCCAGGTCCAGACAGAAGTGTGGACTTAGTGAGCTGTGATTACATCATTCCTTTCTGCTCCTCTGCCCTTAAGAGCAAGTTCCTTTATGCTACCTCTCAATGGTTTTGTTCCACTGCAACAGTACCCCTGTGAGGTCTCTCTTGCCCTTGAGGATTTCAAGGTCAATAGCAGAGTCAGTTTTGAAAACCATCATGACCACGTGTAATAAATACTGTGTGAGAAGGATATCTATCATATGAAATGCTTTATGGTCACAGAGAAATTAATTCTGTCTGAAGGGAAAAGGGGAAAGCATGACAAACATATTATGGGGCAATTAACATAACATAAACCTCTATTGGTGAGGACACTGCACATCCAATGACCTCTTTGAGGTGCCTTTATAATTAATTAATTTCCTTGTTTATTAATAACCTAAGAACTGTGCTTCACAATCCATAATGTTCATACCTCTTTATTTTTTTTGGTGGCTGGCTGGTTCAGGGATTGAACCCTGGACCTTGGTGTTATGGGCACCATACTCTAACCGACTGAGCTAACCAGCTAGCCTTCATACCTCTTAATACAAAGGTGATTAGGATTGGGGAGGACAAGTTGCTACTAATTTTTGGGGGGTGTGTGGGAGGGCAACTGGCCGGTATGGGGACCCGAAGAACCCTTGACCTTGGTGTTTTACTATTTTTTAAAGTAGAACTAAACAATTTGCATTACATGTTTGGAAGTAGTTTAATTGAAATTTGAGTGAGGATTTTGCTTTGATATTCTCCAGCAGAATATTAGGTCAATTGTTAATGAATTGAAGAGGCAATACAATTTTCTAGATTTTTTTTTTAAGTATTCCTGCTGCTTTGAGTTAAGAGATCATATGAATACATTTCAAGAGAAATGTAAAAAGTATTTAAATCCTGTTACATTTTTAATAGAAATGGATTTCTAATTAAGAAGAAAAGCAGGGCAACTTTTTGTATGAAAGTAGAAAGTCTGTTATATACCCACTGTCATGTTGTCTTCATCTTCACAATTAACAACCAACATTTTGAGTTTGTACAGTATGGCTCAAGTTAAACTTTTAACCAAAATTACTTTATCAAAATGTAACTACAGGCATATCTCTTATGAAAATGAAGATAATGATTGGAATTTTACTTTATTGTTATATATAAAATAGGGAGGAATTTTATATCATCCAAAGATTAACTCAGTTACAACTCTGATGCTTCTTGATGCCTAGAGCTGTACTAGCCAGGACAATAGCTCTTAGCCACACGTGGCTATTTAAATTAATGAAATTAAGTAGAATTTATTTTTTTTTTTTTTTTTTTTGTCGTATTTTCGTGACCGGCACTCAGCCAGTGAGTGCACCGGTCAGTCCTATATAGGATCCGAACCCGCGGCGGGAGCGTCGCCGCGCTGCCAGCGCAGCACTCTACCAACTGCGCCACGGGCTCGGCCCGAAATTAAGTAGAATTTAAAAGTCTGTTTTAAATGTTAAGAAACATTTCAAGAGCTCAATAGTCACATGTGGCTAGTAGCTGCTGGACTGGACAGTGAAGATACAGAACATTTCCATCATCACAGCACTATCCCAGACCTTACAATATATGCCAGGAGTGAAATTGTTAGAGCATTCACATTGTGTCAATTAGGATTAGGTTCGCTCACATAAAGCTGGATGCACTAAATAACAGTGGTATAAAGAAGGTGTAAATTTATTTTCCTCCCATGGAAATGAAGTCTGGAGGTAGACAATCCAGATCTAGTGAGCTAACCTGCCATCCTTCATACTTCTTTTTTTTTTTTTTGTCGTGTTTTTTTTTTTTTTTCTCGTGACCGGCACTCAGCCAGTGAGTGCACCGGTCAGTCCTATATAGGATCCGAACCCGCGGCGGGAGCGTCGCCGCGCTGCCAGCGCAGCACTCTACCAAGTGCGCCACGGGCTCAGCCCATCCTTCATACTTCTTAACACAAAGGTTATGAAGATTGGGGAGGAGGAGTCTCTACTAATTTTTTGGGGGGTGGTGGTGAGGAGAAGGAGGGGACAGCAGACCAGTAGAGGGATCTGAAGAATCTTTGACTTTGGTGTTTTACTGATTTTAAAAGTAGACCTAAACAGTTTGCATTGCATGTTGGGAAGTAGCTCCATTATGTAAAGAGCTGAAACTCATCTCGCTGCCACCCTTCCATCACATAGTTTTTATGTTGTAGTTCAAGATGGCTGCTCAAGCTCCAGCTATCAAGTCTGCATTCCGGCCAAGAGAAAAGGGGGAAAAAAGGGAAGAAGAAGGGAGGGTTTTCTCTTATTAAAGATGGTTTCCCTCTTAACGCCCATAGGATACTTTAACTTATATTTTACTGTCTAGGGCTTATATTTTAAATTGTGCATGCCCAATATTAGCTGCAATAGAAGTTGGGAAATGTCTGTGTTTCTTTTGTGAGGACTTGCTGTTGTCAGGTTCCTCAGAAGAGCCAATGAGAAATTATGTTTAATATTTAGAAATTAATTAAAATTTTTTTGTTTTGTTTTTGGCAGCTGGCTGGTACAGGGATTGGACTGTGGACCTTGGTGTTATCAGCACCATGCTCTAACCAACTGAGCTAACTGGCCAGCCCTTTAGAAATTAACTTAAGTGAATATTTTTTCCAGGAGTAAAACTCTTCTGTAGTATGTTCTAAAACCTAGAAAAGCAGTAGGAAGTAGACAGAGTTATCTTATTTAACTGAGGCAGAGAGATCATTCAGAAATCATAAATTTGATTGGAAAATTCCCATTTTGCCCATTTGCCATGCATTTAGAGTTTAATGTTTTTAATATTGCACTCTTTTTTAAAAAGAGAAGTTGGTCATAATATCTATGAAATATTACTGTTCAAGTTGCAATTTCAATTGTGTGGGATTTAGCTCAGACATATAACCAAAATCTTTAAAATTAAGTTTCCAAGTATACGATTTTTGGTATTTTGAGATTACTTAAATGGGCAAATTAATCAGTGAGAAATGATGCTTTTTCAGAAGAGTAGTACTCTTCATTTTATATGTGTTCAAGGACTGGTAATGTTTTCTAATATTCTGTGTATGTTTGTTAATAGTCAGAACAATTTATAGTTTATTTCACTAAGTGAAATTACTACAAGATGAGAAGTTGCTATTAATCTTTCCAGTGTTTTGTTATTTTTATTATTTACATGTTTTATTCTGTGTTGGAATCAAATCATTTTGTTTGCCATTTTCTTTATTTTTATCAATTTTCTCAAATTTGTTTTTCAGTATTACTAGCCTTCTCTGTAATTCATTTTTAAAATGTCTATCTGTACATTCAGAAAGTTGAGAAGAGAGTATGAGAAAATATTTTAGTGAAGAGGACATGTTCACCAGCTGTGCTGCTTTTTGATCACCTGATCTTGCATGGCAGAACTTTACCACCACTGTTTCTGTAATTCCTTTGGTGCCAGTGTTGTTTCATATCTCATGGGGGATGTGGCAACAGACAAGAGTGGTCTTGGGACATGTAATGGACCTGAGTTCAAGTCAAATGTAGTTCCTTAGTGCTATGCAGCTTAATTATTTTTAATTATATTCTTCGTGGTTATTTAGAGCCATTAAAAAGAGTACATTATCAGAAGGCAGAAAAAAGAGGGCCACAGAATAACCATTATTTACATTTTAAGAAATCTTATTTCAGCCTTTATTCAGAGAAAAATACTTACACTGACGTAAGCTTCCAAGGCTTATGATTTCTGTTTAATGACTTGTATCTTTAAATCACTAGATTGTTCCATTTCTCTCCAAACACATGATTTTATTGTCCTAAATTTAGGGGAGACTTCTGGAAGTTCATATCTTGAAAATTAAATGTTAATATATTTTTCTTCTTTTATAGGGAAACATCAGTAAAACTTTGAGGAAAAATCAACTTATATTTTCTTACATGCTTGGGTGGTAACCATTACTGATACAGGCTTTCTTCTGGAGTTCTTGTTTTGTCTAAGAACCTTTGTAATTTTACTTGCAGAATTTCCTAGGAAATCTCATATATGAATCTGAAGAATAAAGACAGAAAAATATTTTTTCCCAAAATATTTTAACATTTACTTGTACATATTTGTGGGTTACAGTGTGTTGTTTCAATATGCATGTACTGCACAATGATTCACTTAGGGTAGATAGCATAGTTTTATTTTTAATGGACATAGCCCAGTAGTCCATTTGTAAAATGAGGTTAGTAGTTAAATTCTGCTTCACTATTTCCCCAAAAACTGAAAAGTCAGAACATGGGTTCTTAGTTGATACTGTCAGCAACTTCATTAAAACATTCTTTACCCTTAGGTATTGACTTGAGGGTTGCAACTTGTGTCTTTGATTTGATTTTTTTATTCTTATCTTTCTTTATCTGTCCAGTTTCATTTGTATACTACCACATCTTTTATCTTACTGTCCTCTCAAACTTCTTTTTATTTTGCCTTTTTAAACTACAAATTTATCAAGAGTCATTTACATTTGTTGCCAGCCCACTTTGTAAAAGCTGCAATCTGGCTGCTGCCACCAGCACTTGACTGAATACTTATTTGAAGATCACCAATGATCCATGTATTAGTCCATTCCTGTTGCTTGTCACAAAACACCTGGAATTGGGTAATTTCTAAGAAAACAAAATTTAGTGCTTACAGTTACAGAGGCTGGGAAGTCCAAAATCCAGGAAACATATCTGGTGAAGGCCCTGGAGTAGCAACAGTGACCCAAGGGTCTCAGATGGCAGAAAAATGACAGAGCATGGAGAGAATAACCTCTCACATGCTCTTCTTTTAAAGCCCTCAGAACCATGCACCTGATGACCATTTTTAATCCGTTCACTAGACATAGTCTTCAGAATCTAAAGCCCCACCTCTTCAAGGCCCCACCTTTCAATTACCATAATAGGATTTCCCACCCTCAACAGTTACAGTGGAAAGAAAGCTTCTAATATATGGACTTTGGGGGACACAGTTCAATCAACCACAGCAATCCAGTAATTGAAAACTCCAGTTGTCTCTTTTTGTGTTCATCTCTGCCACAGTTGAATCATTGTCCACTTTTTCTATGAGAATCTCGGTTCCCACTGCTTCCTGTTGACTGCTCCCCACTCATTCTACCTGAGTGGTACTTGTTAAATATGTCTTCCTTTTCTATCTTTCCTTGATTTAGTCACACAAAACCCGCACCTGAATTATCACCCTATACTCATCTCTACCTGTTACAGATCCTGTCTGTGCTTTAAAGCCTGTTTCATACACCTGCTTCATATGCCATCTTCCCTTTAAGCTTTTGAGCTATAAATATTCTATCATTTTTATAGCTGTCTAATTCCTACTTGGAGCACTTTTAAGATTCTTTTTTTTCGTCCCCTTGATAGTATGGTTTTATACATATTTCTTATCTACCCTAGCAGATATAAATTATGGGAGGAGATAGGCCATTGCTATAGCTTCCTCAGTGTTGTGCATAGTCAATAATCTTTAATTATAATTAAATATATTAAATACTTATTTAATATATTCTGGTAGGCAGAACAATGGCTCCCCAAATATGTCCATGTCCCAAACCTCTGAATATTTTACTTTATATGGCAAAGGGAAGTTAAGATAACAGATGGAATTAAGGCTGTCAGTTGTAGGGAAAGTGAAAGTAAATGGTCAGGCTCCCTCAGGGGTTTGGAATATTGCTGAGCATTTGATGTAAATAACTATGCATGTGTGCCCAGGTGTTCCTGGGTTATCGGACTTAAGTATAAAGGATGAGTGGCTCTGATTTACAGTGCCCCCTCCCCCAGGATGCTCTGTGGGGGCCACGGGGAGACTGCGACTGCTGTTGGAGGCTGTTGCTGCAAGCTGTTGCTGCCAGGGCCCCCAGGATGCTCCAGGAGGTCACGACACTGCTGCTGGATCTCCTGTAAGCTGCTGCTGCTACTGCTGCTGAGGAAGTTGAGGGCTGAGCTTGTGTTGGAATGAACCTGTCAACTCTGCCAATGGCTCCCAGGGTCTTTTCCCAATAACCTAGCTCACAACCTGTATGTGAGGAGTTTAGTGACCCAGCCGGGCACGTGAGGGGTCTGGTGACCCAACTGGACATGTAAGGGGTCTGTGACCCAGTCTGTACAATGAGTTTGAAGGGTCTGAGCCCTAGCCCAACATCAGTTGACCTTAAAATATGGAGATGATCTTGGATTTTGCTGTTGGGTCCATTGTGATCACAAGGGTTCTTAACAATGGAGGAGGGAGGCAGAGGAGAGAGAGTGATGCCATGTGAAAAGGACTCAATTAGTCCTTGCTTTAAAGAAAAGCAAGGAATGTGGGCAGCCCTTAAAAGCTACAAAAGGCAGGAAAACAAATTCTCTCCTAGAGCCTACAGAAGGAAAGCAGCCGTGTGGACACCTTGATTTTAGTCCAGTGAGACCCTTGTGAGATCTGTAAAATCTACATGTTCTGAAAATTTGGAGGCAACGGGATAAGAAAAACAGGAAAATAAATAAATAAACCAGTTATTCCAAGACTTCCTTAATAACTTCCAGAGGGAATTTATTCATTTCTGTAATAATTTTTTTTCCTGGTTGTTTTATAGAGGAATTCTGTGTAATATAGTTATCCCAATGGGGAAAGAGCCTTGATAGGATATATTAATTTCTTTTTATTTAAGCTTCATAATTTGGAAAAGATAAGGATACATCCATTGTTGAACAGGGCTGTTACCATGTAGGAGCTGAATAAATAGTAATTGAATGAAGAACAAATAGAGTTGATGAGTGAAGAGAGAATGTCTTTATTCATTCTAAGACATGAATTACTATAAATTCCTCAAATGCTTTGTATTCTTATCTCCACTCTACCACAATCCTCCTCTCCCCACCCATCCTCTCTTGTACAAAAAATACTTCTTTTATTTGGAGCCTTCTTCCCCCGTCCTTTGAATAGTCCTAGTGATCCTTAAAGTCATGGTTTAAATATTAAACCTTTTGTAAAAAGTTTCTTCCTTCACCACTCACTATCCCTCCTCCTCTCTTCCTTACTAGTCAGTGTACCTGCTTTGTGTTCCCACAGCACCATCCACTTTAACCTTAATACACTGCAGTATTATCGCCCACATAATTGTCTTTTTCATTATACTGTCAGCTCCACGAGGTCAGGGACTGTCTTTTTTCCTCACCATTGCATTCCCAGGGATTAGCATAATGTGTATTTAATAAATATTTATTGAATGATGGTCATGAAATTCAGCAGTAATCTCAAATGTGTCAAAAATAAGACATTTGATCTAGGTAGATATACGGTATTGTTTTCAGGTTCTTTAGAATGCAGTCTCTATTAAGAAAATGTGCTTTTATTTTTAAGTATGTGGAACTTATCCAAAGTTTAAAGTTGACATTAATTTCAAGACTTGATGTTTCACCTTTATATTTGAACTTACATACTTAGCAGTTGCCATTTTATAGCTGGATTTATTTTTCTGCAACTTTTCTTCATTGGAGTCTAGTATTTTTGAGAGCATATATTTAGAACATTGTGTATAATTTTTTTAGAGAGAGAAAATGGCACTGATCTGTTTCTTGCCTTTTGAAAATAATACTCTGTTGGTGGCTTGGAAGGGTTTATGTAGAATTAAGTGGGCTTATGTATGTTGATGGGCTCCTGCAGATAAGGCTACAATCACCTTCAGCCAGGCTGCTTTTGTGTTGATGTACTGTTTTTTTCCTTGGGCCAATAGATGCTGTTTCTTGTAAGATAAAAACGTGGTAGGAAAGGAAATTTGTTGTATTTTGCTGCTATTTAAAGCACCACACAATTGGTTGGTATATCTTGACACTTTGTTCACCTCATCCTCAGTTGAATTATTGTTGTTTTATTAGGGAAAAAAGTTCCTCTGAGATAATTTCTACAAAGTAGCTATAATTTTCAAGAGGTCTCATGGTTTTCCATAAATGAAGTGATTCTCTGGAGATTTGGGCCTATTAATACCTGGTTTCAGAATCTTAATCACTAGATTATTTTGCCTTCCATTCAGATGGTTAAAGTTAATAAAGCTAATTTATTTCCTCTGTTTTCATTATTAATGTGAAGTTTTAAGTTGGCCAATAGAAAGAATTCCTAGCAGCCAAAATCTTTGGTCTTTTAGAATGTCATTTTGAAGTACTTTTCCCCCACTCTTCTTCTTGTACGTGTTTGCTCTCACCCTACCTTTCACTGTGGGTTTCATTTACATGCCTGGGACCTAGGTAACAAGGGTCTGAAGGAGATACCTGGTACCCTCACCCATTCTTCCACAGCCAAGAAAAAGGGAAGAGGGTTTTGGTGTGTATACGAACAAGTCAAAGTGGCAGAGACCTGTGTGAGTCAAGTGTGATATGTCTTTGCTAAGTCCTGCGTACTGAAGAATGCTCAATTTCTGCAGGGAAAACACCTTTGGTAAGGGAATAGCCTAGCTTCTAGCATTTTTCACCCTGTCCACCACTTATTCTCCTGTTAAAAGAGTTGAATTGCTCCCGAGAAGCTTCTAACTTCCCAGAAGCATGTGGTACCCTCCAGCCTAGGTTGTAAGGTTTTTAGTGAGTGTTTGCCCTACTCCTTACACTTCTACCCTGCAGGTGTTTGTTGGAAACATCCTCCCTCTGAGAGATGTATACTATGAAATCCCATTGTTTCAGTTCACCTTCTTCCAGTCTGACAAATTCATGGAGTAGAAATATGTCAGGGTAAAACTTTGCTTAGTTTCTATGGTGATATGAGTAATCTTTGGGGAATAGTGAAAACATATACTTTTGTTCCAAGTATTCCCTTGTTCCTGTTGTTCCAGGGCTTTCCCCTATCCACCTATGGGATCTTTGGCATTCATGATTTCAGGACAGGGTAGATAGAGCCTCAAATATAGGGGTCATTACCGAGCTCTGAGGTTTCTGTTTATTTTTTAAATAAATTATCTTAACGTAAAATATACATCCAGGAACAAAACTCAAAAGGTACAAAAGGATATAATTGTACATAAACCCCTCCTTCCCCCCAATCTCTCAACACCTTTTCTCTCTGTCCTTCAGTTCTTTTTATCAGCTATGGTAACCATATCCTATTGATGCATATTTTAGTTCCTAATTTTAAGCTTTAATAAATAATGCTGTAGTGAGTATCTCTGACCATACATCATTTTGCACACATATGAGTTTATCAATAGCATTCTCAGAAGTGGAATTGTTGGGTCCAAGACTAATATTTTTAACTCTGAATTTTAAATCAGATATTTTTGTTTTGTCTATGCAAAATTGTAGTTGTGAAAAATCTGGATTTTCTGAGAGAAATGAGAGAAAAAAGGGTTTTCTAAATTCTAGAACTAATTCCTCAATATGTATTAAGGAAAACATTAGAAAATCTAAACATGATTTCACTATATACCGTGGTGTGGAAAGCACTCAGGATGATACGTAGGTGATTTCTGCCACAACAGAAGAAGAAATCCTTTCCAGTGCTGAGGAGAAGAGTCATAGGTCAGTGTCTTCATTCCCCTGTGTGCCTTTATAGGGTCTGAACATCAAAAGTAGGAGACATGGAGGTGTTGACAGCGATACGATGGTAATAGTAAAAACAACCAGTTAGGTTCAGGAGAATATCTGAGAACAGCAGGATTGTCTGAGAAAAAGGGACCCATTAGGGATAGAGAAATTGTAAGAACACTGGCTTAGTCTGATTCTGCTGTTGCTTATAACAAAATACCTGGAACTGGATGATTTATAAGAAAATGAAATTTATTGCTTACAGTTTTGGAGGCTGGGAAGTCCAAAGTCCAGGGAACAGATCTGGTAAGGGTCTTGGTGGTGGCGACAGTGACCCAGGGGTCTCATATAGCAGAAAATGGCAGAGCAGAGAGAGAGAACATCTCGTGCTCTCTTTTAAAGCCCTCAGAACCAAGACCATGTCCACCATTAAACCATCAACTCAATCACCTTTTCAAGGCCCCACTTTTCAATTACCGTAGTAGGATTTTCCATCCTCTTAACACTGTCACAGTGGGGTCCAAGCCTCCAACACATTAAACTTTGGGGGGGGACACAATTAGATCCACTGCACTGGCAGACTAGCCAAGCCTATAAACAGAGCATGGAGGCTGCAGAGTACCTGGTCCTCAAAACCAGAGGCTACAGCAAGATTCAACATCATTAGTAGTGGTTGCCTAAAAGATGAGCCAAATCTTACTGGACATAAGCACTGGACATTTAGTGACCAGGTTGAATGGTAATGTCTCAGGTGAAACCAACCAATTTTGCCTGGCCTATAATGAGTGAACCAACATGTCTCCCCTCCACTGTGATGGGGAGGCAACTCAACCTTCTTCTTGTACCCTAGTTACCATCCCAGAAAAGAAGAGGGAGTGGAGAGATTCCTTAAAGATGTTGTAACTGAATGATTCTCTACCTGAAAGAGACTGCTTTAAATGAGGAGAGACTGAGCTATCTTTAGTTGGTAAATTTGTGACAACTTCCAACTCTACCCACACCCATCACTATTAGA
The DNA here is from genome assembly GCF_027409185.1 of Cynocephalus volans. NCBI lineage: Eukaryota > Metazoa > Chordata > Mammalia > Dermoptera > Cynocephalidae > Cynocephalus > Cynocephalus volans. Next base: position 130,947,665 of record NC_084467.1, read on the forward strand.
GCAAATGGATGCTGAAGGACAAAATGACATAAATTGTAGAAAATAAATAAAATTATATATTCTTTGTACACCTCAGTTATTGTACATAAATTTTATTACCCTCTCCAACATATACACATACGCCCATGCATACACATTATAGAAGAGTATCTCTCTGGTTACTTCAACCACATGTAGGGCACACCCAGGGGTGAACCATGAATTGCAACATACACAAGTTTCTATATTGCTTCTATTGGCTTCAGTAGAATTCTGTTTGAGTACAACTATAGTAACTTCTGATTATCTGTAGCTATCTTTACTAAAATATTCCATTATATATTCACCATATCGCAATTACCTATATATGGTCTCTTCTCTTCTTATCAAGTATAATAGCAGCTCACATTACTGAATGCTCATTATGTGCCCAGCACTGTGCCCATACATTATGTTTTGTGAGGATCACTTTATTGTATATGAGGAAACTGGCACAAGGAAGTTAAGGAACTTGCATGTGGAATTTCAAGGTGGAGTTCATATTCTCAGCAAGGAAGCTATATTGCATCCCACTGCCTTGTGTTTTTGCTTTCAAACCTTTCTTTATAACCTCACTGTGCTGTGTAAATTCTTTGTCTTCCCATATTCTCTCTCTCCCACCGCCTTGTCCAATTTGCTTTTCTGGTCTTTCTGTGTTGTGTGAGTTCTATTTCCCTCCTTTTATCACCTGAGGTCCTTCTGGCATGCTGATTCCTGGTTCACTGAGCCTGTTTCTTATGCTCTTCTTCCCCTCCCACTCTTTGCCCATTTGTCATTGGCAGCTTCTTGTGGATTCCCTTGCTCTTTTTTTTCCCTCAGTCCAACAAAGACTGCTTAGAAAGAGCAGTGGCCTTGTCATTTGAACAAAAGATTCCAAGAACCCTGTGTAGGTTGGCTATTGATTTGCCTAACTGAAAAAACTGATTAGCCATTTCATCTGTTGTTATTTCTATTAATGTCAAGGAGTTACATGTTACAGTATTAGGAGCTATAGAGTAGCAGTACTGACTGCCTTCAAATTAATTTTACTTATTGATTTCTATCTCAGACGTCTTAAACTATACAGTGATTACTGCAGTATCTCCCAGAAGAGAAGATAAAATTCCTGAAAGTGCATTACCTTACAGGCTTGATTTATTTCAAAGTCCTGTTAGTTTCATAAATATTACTTGGATCACATTTAGAAAACCAGTTTTTATTTCTGTTTTATGTTTTTAAAGTTCTAAATTGGCCTGGAAAAGATGATATAATTTAGCTTTGAACTCATTGATTTGTATTTTTTGTTTAGTTTTGAAATATGGTAATTGAGAAGGAAAGAATATAATCATTTAGCTGAGGAAGAGTGAAGTAATATATGAATATATATGTAAACAACTGTATATATTTATAGAAATATGCATATGCTTCAATGAGTATTAACTATATGATTATGTGTGTAATGGTCACATGTTCGTTAGGTATGTTAATTGATAAAAAGAGCTTATTGAAATCAATATAATAATGAAAAGTCATTAAAAGGAAGATTATAAAACATATTTGATTTTGATAAGCATGTTTTATAATCTTCCTTTTAATGACTTCTCATTACTGTGCCGACTCCAATAAATCTAATCAGTGAGATTCATTGAATTTATGGGTATGAGGAATACACATATTTTAACCAAAACAAATTTTGTTTATATTTATTTTTGTGGTATGCAGTGTGTTGTCTTATCTTTATACAAAGATGAAAGTTTTTTAAAGGTAAAAACCAGTTTATTCAGGTTTGTATTCTCTACAGCGTAGTGTCTTGTACTTAGTAAGGTGCTCATTGAAGACATCCTTTATCATGAGTGGATTTTCTCTACCTACGAAGTAGCATGTTGTAGCTGCTTTTCGAAAGAGTCTTAAGTTTGTAAGTGAATGAAAAAACAATTGTATGAGTATTATGACATTTTGAATAATAGCATTTCATTTTCCTGATTTCATTTATATGTGGTTTGTGCTAGTGATCATAAAGACCTTGTCATTTTCCATTCTGTTGAAGGGGAACCCTTATCTTCCCCCCTACACAATTCTAGTATGTTGCTCTAAAATAAAGCCGAATAACCATTATTATTATTATTTTTCTAAATTCCACCACTGCAGCAGAGAACATCTTTTAATGTGATTTTAGACGGTGGGCTTTCAATATTTCTAAGATAGGTGTTCGGTAAATCTGTTATGTACTTTTATTTCGCAGTCCTTTGCTTTTCCTCTGAACCAACATGGTTATGCAGTTTACTTTGCTATTTAATCTCAGGGTTATTTTCTTGATTATTAATATAATTTTTCATCATTTGTGCCATGTTCTCTTTGGAAGAGTCTTGATTGCTTTTTTACTAGCTGGTACCACAGCCAGAGAAAAAATGGTTAAGATCTTATGACATTTGATGAATTGGCATGTCATTTGCAATTGTGTATTCTACCCAGTTCTCTATTTGATAGATATGTTTTCTCCTGGGAGTGCTAGAGAAATTATTACAGCATCATTCCTCAGAAAAGTTATTCATAGTAATGTATCCGTGAGACACATTTAGACCAAGGATATCTTGTGGAAATGATTGTCCTTTCTGAACAGATGCCACATATCTTTATTTTAAAACTTATTTTCTTCACATTCTGGAAATGATGATATTAAACACATTATATGACTAATGAACTGTGGCTCTGATATAAAACAATGCCTGTTTTATTATTTCTATATAAAGTGCAAGTCCTGTTTAGCTGAGTTCATTTTGATAGGAATTGAGAAACAGCACCTCTGCATTTTCTGTTTAAGTAAATTGTAGTGATGTGTTATACCATCTTTTAAAAACTACGGACAAATTTAGAATGTTTAGAGCACTATATAGATATGGATGAGCAGAGTCTATTCAGGGCAGAGTAATTAGAGCACCTTTGGCTAGAAGATCTCTGAGTAAAAATAGTCTCAGATAGCATTGGAGTAAGGTAATTAAGGCCTGAAGAATAATGATGAAAACCTTTTGCTCAGATACCTTTTCTTTATTTTAGGTTTAATGCCTTACATTCAAAATAGTGAATCTTGGCCTAGAAATCTCTGTGTAATCAAAACTAGCCCAGTGGGTACTACCGAGTGAGATAAATTATAACATCTTATTCTGTATCCTTGCTGAAGAAGGGAGATGCATATGTTCTGGTAACATAACATCTTATAAATTAAAAATATTTGTCTTGCATCTATTTTGCCTTATTTCAACTTTATGTATATTTATATACTTTCTTTTCTTTTTTCCCCCTCTTCCTTAGGTAATGTATAAGAATGCACTAGGTAACCTAAATTGAGATTGCTGGATTTTTTGTTCTTTTTAACTCTGACAAATAATTTATTATAGCTTTTTTCTAAACCTTAAATACAGGCATCCTTCAATGAGCTGTCTTAGCCCTTTTCTTTTCTTCCCTCAAATTCATGCCTTGGAAGTTCTATATTTCTACTACTATACTCTATGTAATGGTTTCCAAACATTTATTTCTGGTCTTTAAGTCTCCTAGACTTCAAAACTACATTTCCAACAATTACCTGGATATCTATACTAGAAGTGTAGTGACATCTTAAACTAAGTGACTTCAAAGAATTATTGAAGAATAATCTCTGTTCTCTCTAATCTTCCTACCTCCACTACACATAGCCTTCACTATTTCAGTTTGTGGCACCATCAGTTACTTTTGATAATTTTCAAAACGTTACATATCTATTACAAAGACATGTTCATTCTACTTCCGGAACATCACCAAATTTATTTCACCCATTTCATTGTCATTGCCTATTGCAAAGGTTCAGGCCAACATGTCCTGTCTAGGAATATAGCAATTGTTGCTACTGGTCTTCATGTGCTGCTTCCCGTAGTCCATTCCACCCACCATTCTCAGATCTGCTTCCTTAAGAACTTGCCTGATGATCCCATTACCCTGTTTAAAATGTTCCACTGGCCTTCACTGCCTCTTAACCAAAGACCAAAATTTTCAGCCTTGTTTCAAGGCCCGTCCCAGTGTAGCTCTTTATCCTTCTACACATGTGTCGGGTTCTAGACAAATGGAATAGATTTTCCCCCTCAAATATGTTCCCTCACATCTTTTCATATTAATATGTAAGCTTCATGAAGGCATTGATTTTCTTTAAATCTGTCTTATTCACTGTTCTATCCCCAGCAAATAAAAGCAATGTGTGACACATAGCAGGTATTCATTGAACGAATAGATGAGTAAATGAATAAAAGAAGGAATTGAAAGGTATCTTTCATGAGACTCAGCTATTCCTTCCTGACTGTGGATTCTGAGTAAGAATCCAGTATCTTCTCAGTGAATTTCCTTTGCTTATGCTAACTTAAGTAGATTGTATTCCTTCTAATCAAATGATCCTTGACTAAGATAGCACAGAAGTTATGAAAGCAACTTGGATAAAGGGACTTGGTTTTAGAGACCTGTTTTATTTTGAGAAGAGCTCCTTACGGCTTTTATCAGCTTTGCTTTGTCTTTGCAAAGTATAAACAAACAAAACCCTACCCTAAGGTCAGGTGTCCTACAACCCAAATATGTAGTGAATGAAGAAACATCCTGATTTCAGTGGAACTACTCATTAAATTAGTGCAGGGTCGCTCCATGATTTTACAATGCCATGTTTTTGCTTACATGTAACAAATAAATTTAATGAGAGCCCTGTTTTAATTAAGAAGCTTAAATAGCTAAATAGACTCTTTATCCTAAGATACTAATTCAATATACTCAGTTAATTTTCAAGGTACACTAATTTGGTTGGTGGTCGAACCACAATAAAAATATCCCCGGTGTTCTATATCCACATCCATTTACTTAATAAATGACCAAAACTTTAGGTAAGAAGGAGAAACAGAATCATGATGAGACATAATGTCAAAACCTTGAAGTTTTGACTAGTAGACCTATTTCTTAAGGAACCAGGGCCTGAAGTGGGAGAGTCTAGATTTCTAACCTGATAAAACATTTCTTATTTGAATAGATGCTTAGAATACCACTAAAAGCCAACCACAGGGCTTCAGTTATATGGAAGAATGTGACAGACAATGGACCTCTTCGATTTTAAGCATAAAGTCAAAAAATAAATGTGTTTATGAGGTACATAAGTCTACAGATTAAGGAGGACGGGTTCTGTTTCTTTACCAACAAAACACTTAGGCAGAGATGTATGTTTTCAGTGAAAGATAGTTGCTGACAAGTATGCAATTTTCTTTGGTTATAAAAGAATCTAGGAGACTCATGTATGATACTAAATGTCTATAATTAAGTAAGCCTGCTCTAATAAGCACAAATTTAGAACTGGAACTAAATAAATTAAGCCATAATTTCCACCTAAGAGATATTAAAATTTCATGCTTTTTAAATTTTATTTATATTTATTTTTTATGGCTACTGGAGTAATTGTAGGTATACTAAGCATTTTTCTTCCATTCGATTATATTTCTGACTCTCCATCAAGTCTTCTAGTTAATTTCTCTCCTGGTGGGCTTTTCAATAGAGTGTGATTTTTTTTATAGAACTAGTCATATTGTGAAGTATTTTGATATTTTTCAATGAAAAATCAACCAATCTTAAATTCTAATTAGGAAAAATAAAGAATTTCTTCATTATATTTATTCACAGTAGAAGTGTGCTCATGAGACAATAAGACCATTTAGGAAACAGCATTTCTGGCATAGTATTCTTTTTTGTGTGTGTGTTTTGTTTTTTGACTGATAAGGGGATCGCAACCCTCAGCACGGTGTGGTCAGCACCACGCTCAGCCGGTGAGTGCACTGGCCATCCCTACGTAGGACGTGAACCCGCAGCCTCTGCGCTCCCAACACCGCACTCTCCCAAGTGAGCCATGGGGCCGGTCCATTTCTGGCATAGTATTCTATTCACAGTGGTAGCTAATAGCTGACGTTATTCTCAGGGACAGTGGTAGTGGTAATATTACCACTTTTACAGCTTCTGTTCTAGTCAGTGGCTTCCAATGAACTTGTTGTCGATATGTATGTTTTAACTAACATTTCACATAATTTTTAAAACGAATGGTGGCAGGTATTTTAGACCATTTTATTCTAAAATAGGGACATGCATACATAAGAAGCTAGTGCTTAAGACTATACTAGAATTTACATGTTATGCTGCAGAACACCCCCTTCTTGGAAGTGCGTGGGACAGCTGAAATTCATCATCTTTCCATGTATAAAAAGCTATGAGTTCAGAGTATAAAAACCACATTGTAAGCCTTCAGTCTTTCTTTAATCTTCTTTAAATTTGCACTTGGGTAGCAGGCAAAGAATTCAGAATGGGGTATTGAGGTAAACCAGAATTTTACTTATCTGGATCTGTATGGCTCACTTGGTGAATTGGGTGGCCTCTATGACAGTGGTGTTAAATGTACTCTTTTCTGGAACCCAAAATGCTGAGGACATTGCTTTAGGCTAGATTGTTCTGCTTAGAGAAAAATGAATTTTTATATATGTACATATATAAAATAAATATGTTATCCAGGATAGTTATGTTTTAAATACAAAGATTTATATACTAGTTTTGTAGCTCCTGCTCACATTCTCTATAGTGCTCTAGCAGTATAATGCAATGGAATTAAGCCTCTCTGATACCATCAGTTCTCCTTCAGAATGAGTTTCTACCATAGCACTATAATGCTAGAAGATCATACATATGCATTAAGGGAAGACTTCATGACAGTTGTTAATATTATAACCATACTGTGCTTTTATTTCAATGTTAATAATTCATATGGGGCCCAGATAGTTAGTACCCCTTAAGTGCATTATTCATTTATTTATTTTCATTAAGTGCTTTTAAAACATTGATTCTGTAGCCTCCCTCAATATTTTCTTTTTGTGGCTGGCTGTTATAGCGATATGAATCCTCAATAATATTTTTTAAATATAATTTTAAATATGATTTATCTGGTTTGAAATATAGTGTCTGCCATTGAATGGATTATTTGCTAACTAAATAAACTTTGAGCCTAATAGCTGTTTGTAAATTGCCACTTTTCTAAGAAGTCATTATGTTATTATAGCTAAACTATGTTACTGACATTGTGTTTTCATTCATGTAGGAGATGCTTAAAATATTTAACATTTATTCACAGTTTATTTTAATGTAGAATTTCTCCTAAAGGTATACTTAAATTATTTAAAATTATTAATTTTATTTATTTAGATAAAATTGTTTATTTAATATGTATAGTACAAATAACAGATCTTTGTTAGATCAGTAACAGAGGCATTATTATTTAAAGCACCCTTAAATTTTAAAGCCAAACTAACAAAATGAGTTGTACATATTTGTATGAGTTTATAATTTATTTGGGGATGACACAGTGTCATGAAAGTCAAAGGAGGAGAGGATTTTGAAAACTAAAAGGTAGTTAAAGTGAATGCTGCTATTTATTTAAAAATGAAGTTTCAGCTATCAGAGAAGGAAGTTATAGCACAAAATCTAAAATAAATAATTCAAGAAATAGCAATGTAAGTATATGGATATTTAGGCACAGTGCTACTTATTAATGTTAGGGAAGAAAGTTTCTTCTGGGAAGAGGAATCATGAGCTGTTTTGTGCTGTTTGATTTTTTAATCATGAAATGTGTTATGTTTTAAGCCTAAAAAAGTGAAAGGGGGATCCTTGTGTTAGTGAGATTTGTTTACCACCTTTAAACGATTTGGTAAGGATGTTGAGGTAGAAGCCAGACGTTAAAGGGACAAGAGATGAGGAAAAAGTGGAATAGCAACTGTACCACTCCTTCAAGAAGCTTGATCTTGGAAGAGTTCCATAGCAGTTAAAGGTCATGAGATATGTAGCCAACACCAGAGCTCCTAAATATATAAAGCAAATATTATTAGATCTAAAGAGAGAGATAGACTTCAATACAGTAATAGGTAGGGACTTCAACACTGCAGTCAGCATTGGACAGATCACTGAGACAGAAAATCAACAAAGAAGCATCAGGTTTAAACTTCAGTATAGGCTAAATGGACCTAACAGACATTTACAAGATATTTCATCCAACAACTGCACAAAAACACATTCTTTTCATCAACACATGGAACATTCTCTAAGATTGACTGTATGTTATACCACAAAACAAGTCTCAGCAAATTTTTAAAAATTGAAATCATATCAAATCTTTTTTCTGACCACAATGGAATAAAACTGGAAATCAATAATGAGAGGAACTTTGGAAACTGTACAAATACAGGGAAATTAAACATCATGCTCCAGAACTGCCAATGGGTCAAGGAAGAAATTAAGAAGAACATTTAAAAAAATCCATGAATCAAATGGAAATAGAAATACAGCATACCAAAACCGATGGGATACAGCAAAAGCAGTATTATGAAGAAAGTTTATAGCAATGAATGCTTACATCAAAAATGTAGAAAGATTTCAAGTAAACAACCTAATGACGTACCTCAAGGAACTAGAAAAACAAGAGTAAACCAAACCCAAAGTTACTAGAAGGAAAGAAATAATAAAGATCAGAACAGAAATAAACACAGTTGAGATAAAAAAAATGCAAAAGATCAATGAAAAGTTGACTTTTTGCAAAGATGAACGGAAACGACAAACCATTAGCTAGACAGAGGAAAAAAAGAGAAAAGACCCAAATAAATAACATCAAAAACAGAAATGGGGACATTACAACTGCTACCAAAGAAGGATTATTAGAGACAATTATGAACAGCTATACATCAACAAATTGGAAATCCTAGAGGAAATGGATAAATTCCTGGACACATACAATCTACCAAGATTGAACCAAGAAAAAATGAAAAATCTGAACAGATAATAATGAATAACAAGATTGAATCAATAATAGTCTCCCAACAAAGAAAAGCTGAGGACCAGATGGCTTCACTGCTGAATGCCATCAAGCTTTTCAAGAACCAATACCAATTCTTTTAAAACTATTCCAAAAAACTAAAGTGGAGAAAATTCTTCCAAACTCATTCTATGAGGCAATCATTACCCCGACATCCAAACCAGACAAGGACACAATAAAAAAAAAACCCTATAGGCCGATATCCCTGATGAACATAGATGCAAAAATCCTCAACAAAGTACAAGCAAACTGAATCTAACAGCACATCAAAATATTATACACCATAATTAAGTATGATTTATCACAGGGATGTAGGGATGGTTCAACATATGCACCTCAGTAAACATGACACCTCACATCAACAGGTGAAGGACAAAAACCATATGATCATCTCAATAGACACAGAAAAAAAATTGACAAAATTCAAACATTTCTTCATGATAAAAACTCTCAACCAGTTAAGTATAACAGGGACATACCTCAACACAATAAAGGCCATATATGAAAAACCTAGAGCTAACTACATGCTGAATGGGCTTTTCCATATATGAAAAACCCACAACTAACAACATGCTAGGAGCTTTTCCTGTAAGAACTAGAACAGCACAAAGGATGCTCATTCTCACCACTGTTACGCAATGGAGTAGTGGAAGTTTTTGCCAGAGCAATTAGACAAGAGAAAGAAATGCAGGACATCCTAATTAGAAAGAAAGAAGTCAAATCATCCCTGTTTGCAGATGATATGATCTTATATAAAGAAAAACCTAAAGACTCCACCAAAAAACTCTTAGGCCTGATAAATTAGTTTAGTAGTTGCAGGGTACACAATCATCATACAAAATCAGTAAAAAATACAAAAATCACTAGTGTTTCTATACATCAACAACAAACTACCTGAAAAAGAAGTCAAGAAAACAATCTCATTTATAATACCTACCAAAAAACCCCCAAACAACAGCCTAAGAATAAATTTAACCAAGCAGGTGAAAGGTCTCTATATGGAAAACTATGAAACACTGGTGAAAGAAATTGAAGAGGACAGCAGAAAATGGAAAGACATTTTTCTGTTCATGGATTGGAAGAATTAATATTGTGAAAATGACCATACTACCCAAAGAGATCTACAAGATTTAATCTATAAGATTTAATGCAATCCTTATAAAAATAGCAATGACACTCTTTACAGAAATAGAAAAAAAGAAATCTTAAAATTTGTATGGAAATACAAAACACCCCAATAACCAAAGCCATCCTGAGTAAAAAGAACAAAGCTGGAGTCATACTACCCGACTTCAAAATATACTACAAAGCTATAGTAACCAAAGCAACATGGTACTGGTATAAAATCTTCACATGACATTGGTCCAAGCAGAGATTTTATGGATTAACCTCAAAAACACAGGCAACAAAAGCAAAAATAGACAAATAGATTATATCAAACTAAAAACTTCCTGCACAGCAAAGGAAATAATTAGTAAAGTAAAGAGACACCTGCAGAATGGGAGAAAATATTTACAAACTATCTGACAAGGAGTTAATATTCAGAATATACAGGGAACTCAAACAACTCAATGGCAAAAAACAAAAACAAAAACAAGCAAACAAACAAAAACCCAAAAGAAGACCTACAAATGGCCAACAAGTGTATGAAAAAATGCTGAATATTACCAATGATGAGGTAAATTCGAATTAAAACCACAGTGAGATGCCATCTTACCCCAGTTACAATGGCTATTATCAAAAATAACAACAACAACAACAACAACAAATACTGGGAAGGATGTGGAGAAAGGGGAACTCATACACTGTTGATGGGTATAAATTAGTACAGGCATTATGGAAAACAATATGGAAGATCAAAAAAACTAAAAATAGAACTACTACATGACCTGACAATCCCACTATGGGGTATGTATCCAAAGTAAATGAAATCAGTATGTCAAAGAGATATCTGCACTCCCATGTTTATTGCGGCGCTATTCGCAATAGCTGAGATATGGAATCAACCTCAGTGTACATCAGTGTGTTAATGGTTAAAGAAAATGTGGTATATAGGCACAATTGAATACTATTTAGCCATGAAAAAAAAAAGAGTGAAATTGTGTCATTTACAGCAGTATGGATGAGCCTGGGTACATTATGTTTAGTGAAATAAGCAAGGCACAGAAAGAGAAGTACCACACGTTCTCACTCATGTGGAAGCTAAAAAAGTGTATCCATTGTTAAATGGACACACAATTACAGCTAGATAAAAGGGATAAGTTTTAGTAGACTGTATTGTGACTATAGTTCACAACAATTTATTGTATATTTTCAAATAGCCAGAAGAGAGGATTTTGAATATTCCCAACACAAAGAAATTAGTGTTTGAGATGATGGATTTGCTGATACTCTAATTTGATTATTACGCATGCATTGAAATATCACACTGTACCCCATAAATTTGTACAATTTTTGTGTGTCAATTAAAAATAAAGAACACTCTAACTGAATAGTAAGAAAACAACCAGTCCAGTTGGAAAATAGGCAAAAGACTTGACATGTGATAATGCAACTCAGTGAATGCAAAAACAGATTTTTAAACTGTCTTATATTAAACCAGATATTAAAGAGATTTGCAGTCACCATTTACTTCACCAGAAAGGCTATATTGGATGGCAAATAAGCAGAAGAAACAATGTCCAGAATCCTTAGCCATTAGGAAAATGCAAATTAAAGCTATGATGAGATATCACTACAAACCTATTTAAATGGATAATATAAACAATATTAAAAATACCAAGTGCTGACAAGGATCCAGAGCAACTGGAACTCTCATACATTGCTCATGGATTCATCAGCCTTTCTGGAAAATGGTTTGGCAGTTTTTTTTTTAATCAAGTTAGCCATACAGTTGCTATACAGCTTGCCAATTGTACTTTCAGGTATTTAGCCCTGAAAAATGAAGACAGGTTTATGCAAAAGTGTGTACAGGAACATTCATAGTAGCTTTATTTGTAATGGCCCAAAACTGGAAACAGCCAAATTGTCCTTCAATAGGTGAATGAATAAATAAACTGTGGTACATTCTTAAAAAAGAATAGCACAGTAATTAAAAGGAATGAACTACTGATAAAAATGACACCTTGAATTGATCTCAAGGGCATTATGTTGAGCAAAAAATGCCAGTCTTAAAAGGTTACCTACACTATATGATTCCATTTATATAACATTTCCAAAGTTATAATTATAGTGATGGAGAACAGATCAGTGGTTGTTAGGGGATAGGGAGGGAGAGTGTGATTATAAAGTGTTAACACGAGGGAGGGTCTTTGTGCTGATTGGAACAGTTCTATATGCTGATGGTTACAAAATCTGTGTGAGAAAATGTCATAGAACTATGCAGCAGAAAACCAACCTAGTCAATACAGCTATTGCATATAAAAACTGGTAAAATCCAAATCAAGTCTGATTTTGAGTTAATAATTTTGTACCCATGTCATTTTCCTGGTTTTGTAAGGAACCATGATTATGTAAGATGAGATATCACTGGGGGAGCTGGGAGAAGCTGAGTGAAAGGTACATAGGAACTCTCTGTACTATTTTTGCAACTTCTTGTGGGTCTTAAAGTATTTCAAAATAAAAATTAAAAAAATAAAGAAATAAAGACTATGAGACGGGGAGGGTAATTTGCTATAGGTTATAACTCATATAGTTTGCTAATTTTTATAATGAGTTAAATATAAGTACCATATTAGTCTGTTTTGTTGCTTATAAAAAAATACCTGGAACTGGGTGACTTATAAAGAAAAACAAAACTTATTGCTTACAGTTTCTGAGGCTGGGAAGTCCAAAGTCCATCTGGTGGTGGTGACAGTGACCCAGGGGTCTCACATTGCAAGATGGTGGAAGCTGAGAGATCAGACAGTAACCACCTCATTCACTCTTCTTAGAGCCCTCAGAACTACGCCCCTGACCACCACTTTTAATCTGTTTACTACTGCACGGTCCTATAATCCAATCACCTCTTCAAGGCTCTACCTTTCTTTCAATTACCATAATAGGATTTCCCACCCTCTTAACAGTCACAGTGGGGACCAAGTTTCTAATACATAAAACTTGAGAGACACAATTGAAGCTCCACTGAATTTTGGGAGACATAGTTCAATCCACTACACTCACTTATTTAAATTTTACACTACCAGTCACTATTATCGAAGTAGATGCCTAAGTGGCCAAATTCTGTGCATAAGAAGGTGAAGGCAGAAACTATATTCTCAGGAGCTTCAGAGTTTCACAGTAGAGTTTTGTTTTCCTGGTCCTTTTATATTAGCTAACCTTGGTTTCTAAATCAAGATGATTGTCCTTTATTTTCACAAGGCATTTCCAATTGCACCACACTCTTTTTAATCACAATTTCTTTTGACAGGTTTTTCATTGGATCCAAATTTGCAGCCTGGGCCCTGAGAATCTAATTTATGTGTCTATTGCAGCAGTTCTCAAACATTTTAGTCCCAGGACTGCTTTACATTCTTAAAAATTATTGAGGACCCCAAAGAGTTTTTGTTTGTGTGGGTGTTATTTATTGATATTTCCCATATTAAAAATCAGAACTGAGAAATTTTAGAAAATGTTTCTAATTTATTGAAAAAAATTATTAAGCCCATAATGTGTTAAAATAACATTTTTATGAAAAATAATTATGTTCTAATATCAAAATAATTCAGTGATAAGTGTGGTGGTGGTGTACATATTTTGCAGATTTAAAAAATTGTTTAATTCTCTTAGCAGTTTTCAAGAATGAAATGCATTGTTATTAACTATAGTCACCATGTTATACAATATATTTCTTGAACTTATTCCTCCTATCTAACAAAATTTTGTATTCTTTGATTAAGATCTTCTTATTCTCTTCCTCTGTCCATCCCTAGTAACCACCATTCTCCTTTTTATCCTCTGATTTCAACTTTTTACATTCCTTCTGTGCCTGGTTTATTTCACTTAACATGATATCCTTCAGGTTCATCCATGTTGTTGTGAATGATAGGATTTCCTTCTTTTTATGGCTGAATAGTATTCCATTGTGCATATAAACCACAATTTCTTTATCCATTCATCTGTTGATAGACACTTAATGTTGATTGCTTATCTTGGCCATTGTGAATAGTACTGCAATGAACAGAGGAGTGCATATATCTCTCTGATATACTGATATACTTGTACTGATTTCATTTCCTTTGGTTACATACCCAGCAGTGGGATTGTTGGATCAGTTTGCAAATCTCTTTAATATCTTGCTTAATGTAAGACAGTTAGAATCTCAGATCTGCTTCTGCATTTGCTCTGTTGCATTGTTACATGTCATGTGGCCTCTGGAAAACTCCACTGTACACTCATGAGAGAAAGAAAGTGAAAAAGGCAAATAACATCTTCTGTTAGCAAGAAATAGTTTTGACCTTGAGCATCCTCTGACAGGGTCTGAGGGGCCCTTTATTAAGTTTCAAGTATGTCTGTTTTCCTATCAGCCACCATCTAGTGAGCATGTGCTTGTATACTAACCTATGGTTCTTGTCTTAGTTCTGGCTGCTATAACAAAATACCGTAGACTGGTAGCTTCTAAACAACAGAAATTTATTTCTCACAGTTCTGGAGGCTGGGAAATTCAAGGTCAAGGCACCAGCAGATTGAATGTCTGGTGAGGATTGTTTCTTGGTTGGTAGATGGTGCTTTTTCACTGTGTCCTCACATGGTGAAAGGGGCAAGGCATCTCTCGGGGATTATTTTTTTAATAAGACACTGACCTATTGCTGAGGGCTCTGCCTTTATGATCTAATCACCTCCCAAAGGTTCTACCTCCTGATACCATTACATTGGTGATTATGTTTCAACACATGAATTTGGGGGTAACACAAACATTCAGACCATAGCAGTGCTTCAGTGTTAGGAAGCCTTGATTGCTATGCTCGGGTTTTCACAGTTGCTTACACTAGTGGGATTCCCCCGCCCCCAACATTGTGTTTTCTTCTTTCCCATTGAAAAGGGAGGTTCAAATTCAGCAGTATTCCTTCTCTGCTCTTAAATCCATGTCCAGACAAGAAATTGGAGGCATTAAATCCTAGACTGGGTGATAGTAGAGGCCTCAGTCACTCCCCTCAGCTCTGAGCTGCAGTTGGACGTTCTCCAGGCTTTTTAGAATGCATACCCTGTCAGTAAAATATATTTGAGCACATACCTCTGAGTTTTGTAAATTTATTATATATGATTTATATGTATAACCTACTGCACTCATATATGCATTTATTTATGAGTTACATGCATATGCTATTGCACTCATCTTATAAAGTGTACAAAATATAAATAAAATAGATTAAAATAAATATTAAAAGTTTTAAATAGTTTGTTCTACACATAAGTGGATCATAGCATATACTCCCTGGTTGCCAGCACCTCACTTTGGAGACCCAGTCAGTGTGGCTTAAACCACACAAAAAGGGGTGAAAAGATAGTATCTTGAGAGGGACTCTTAAAATTAAGGGAGGTTATTTTGTTTGTTCACCAAAGGAAAAAATCTATTTATGGAACCAAAGATGCAAGAGATTGTTCACAGAACTGATAGAGAAGATAGGGGTGAGTGGAGAGGCACATGTCCAGAGGTTTACACTAAAAAGCAAAAAGGACAATTCTAAATAGCCAGTAAATAATAGACAATGTATGATAATTTAAGGAGGTGTGAAGTGAAGAAGAGGAACGTTGAAAGAATTTCAGCTGTTCAGTTAAAAGTAAGGTAATCTGCTAAGATTAAGAGTAGGTGTGATGGAGTTTGGAGTTAGAGTAGAAAACATTTAAAATGACCATTGTGGGAAATGTGAACTTGATTGGAAGGACAAGAGAAAAGACTATGTGGATTGCTCGGCAGTAGGAAAGGCCATATTGAACTTAGATATGCGTTTATTTTAGGCCCATGAAGCATGGGTTGGTGACTTCTTTAGTAATGCTTGGAATCCTGGAATTCAGAGTAAAGAAACGAAGACAATAAATAAAGAAAACAGACGAGAAAATATTCATGGTTGGAAATTAGTGAATTTTTTATGGCAGAATTTCAAGAGGAGAAGGAATATAGTATACTGTTGATGACATATTTGAAATGGTTGCAAATGGGGCTGGGTAGAAAAGCAAGTGAAACCAAAAGGGTTTTGATGAATTAAAGGGAGATTATGAGGAGTATTTACTAGAACAAGGAATCAGAGGAAATGGAGCTGAGAGTTATAGTGTTCAGAGTCTGGGATATGTAGCAGTTCATATTTATTAGGATAGTAGTGATGGTGGATGGTTGGAGTGGATAGATATGAAGATCACTGAAGTTTGGCAATGTGGCTATTAAGGTCACCTTTGAGGAAATGGAATAGGGCAGACGCTAATGTTTCAGACATTAAATAAAAGGTGAAACAGTCCATTGAGGTGGGTTATTAGGGAGGGAATAGATTGGTAGAAATGGATGGCTAGGATCTGAAAAAGGAGGTGATAGAACAGTGGTCTGTAATTGGCAAAGAGGAGCTAAGGAGTGGTTTATGGCATAAGAAATAATTTGCATAGGAGAGGTTGAGAGAGAAAGCCAGATTTTAGTTAAGGTGAGAAGATAAAGGAACAATCAAAGAAAACTTGAAGGATATAGGAGAGTTAACTCACTATTCCCAAGAACTAAGTGACCATCAGAATGGTGTAGTGGACCAGGGAGGGATAGAGTAGGCATGGATAATGATAAACATTTAGTCAGGATGAGGATGATAAATATAAATAGCAAAGAGGAAGGAAATGAGAGAAAACTTTGCTAAGGATCCTTAGTGAATTTGACTAAGTAGAGCTTTTGTTAGAGAAACTTGTGAAACTAACCAGTCCCAGCTATCTAGATGCAGTAGCAGTTTGCTGGAAAGAGCCTCTGCAAATCTGCCTTCATAGGTCTGAACTTCTCACTGTGGAGATCAGTTGTAGTGCTCTGGTGAACAAGTATTGCCTTTGTTTACAGGTGTGTGTTTCTGAGAATCAGCCCACCAGTATTTAAGTTCTGTAGTATAGTGTATAACTCTAGTTATATGAGTATAAAGACTTGCAACCAGGAGCTGGATCTGATTCACTCCTTCACACCAATTCACTCTCTACCCATAACATCTGAATCTACGTGTGTGTGTGTGTGTGTGTGTGTGTGTGTGTGTGTGTGTGTGTGTGTGTGTGTGTGTGTGTGTGTGTGTGTGTGTGTGTGTGATTCTAGGTATACCAAGTTCCTTCAGGATTTTACCCATTGACCCTCTCTTCCCTGTCTAGATGTTTCCTTCTTCTCCTGTTACATCTTAGTTAATAATCTACTCTAATAAAATAATCTTGTTTATGAAATATTATTTTTAAAATTTACCTGTCTTTCTCTGGCTTTGAAGAAACTTCTTTGATCTGTTTCCTAATGTTTTTATCTATTTTGTAATGATCTTTTCCTTATTTCAACCTCTGCTTATAACTCATTTTGTTATAACTCAGGAGATGTTTTCTGCCCGCCCCCCTGCAGGTATTCTAATCAGGGCTGATACACTATGGAAGGGATGCTGGCTGAGGAGGCAGGGTGCTACTCAACTCTCTCAGGTGTGCACCTTCCCTTGGGATTATACCTGCCAATTGAGGGAGAGGTGCTTTTTCTAACGTGCATAAAGGCACTTTATGGACTGTCAGGGCCACGAGTAGTAAAATCTGCTAGCACTCATGTGTGTTATTTATTGAATAATAATGAGAAGAAGAATCACTAACCAGTAATGAGCACTTGCTAGTGCTGTGTGATGTGCTAAACTCAGCAAGGATTATTTCATTTATTTCTTTAAATAATCCTATATAGTAGGTACTATAATTACAGATAATCTAAAGGAGTTGACAAATATTAAGAACAAGTTAAATTAATTCAAAATATCCACCGCATTTGCACTCTTTCTTGAATTTGAGTTCAAATGATCTGCTCCTGAAATAAGATTAGGCAAAAATCTTAAAATCAATTAGAGGGTACTTAAACTATTCCAGCTTTGAAAATGAGTGTGAGTGAGTGTGTGTGTGTGTGTGTGTGTGTGTGTGTGTGTGTGTGTGTGATTTATTCAGCAGAAACCCCTCCCACAGAGCTTGTTCCCACTTTGCAGGAGAGTTCTTTTTTCTGCTTACCTATAGTTTGAGGTTATAAGTTTAACAGTTTTGAGAGATCTTAAGAATTATCCGGTAGTTGGAAGATTGATTTGTCTCATTTGCAAATTGGTCAGTTTCTACATATGCCCCTAATACACACACCTGTTGTTAGTTACTTTCTATGTGTTTGTTATTGTTGCAATCATATTTACATATTTTTCATTGAATTGCAAGTTCCTTAAGAACAGTAATGGTATTTTTAAACTCTAGTAACCCACCATGATTAGATGTATGAAGTGCTCTGTGCCTACTGACTGACACATACTCAGGTAAAGTTTACTGTAAATAGAAATAGTCTTTCTCATTAGTCATAATAATGTCAAAGGTATAAATCTGGAAATTATTTTTATTTTTAAAAGATAAATAATCCAATAGAACTACCATATGATTCAGCAATCCCACTGCTGGGTGTATATCCAAAGGAATGGAAATCATCATGTTGAAGGGATATATTCATGCCCATGTTCATCGCAGCTCTATTTACAATAGCCAAAATATGGAACCAGCGTAAGTGTCCGTCTGTGGATGACTGGATCAAGAAAATGTGGTATATATACACAATGGAATACTATTTAGCCATAAAAAGAATGAAATTCTGCCATTTGCAGCAACATGGATGAGTCTGGAGGAAATTACATTAAGTGAAATAAGCCAGACAAAGAAACAGAAATACCAAATGTTCTCACTCATGACTGGCTGGTAGGAAGGAGGGAAGGGAGGGAAGGAGGGAAGAAGAAAGAAATGAAGGAGAGACAGAAAGAAAAGACCACACAATATGTTGAACTTTCAGAGGGAGAGAACAAACCTAAGGACAGTAGGGATGGGGGTGGGTGAGGGAGGGAGTTTGGGAAGTTATAGGTCGGGCAAAGGGCATAAAGAAATCATGATTTGTAAGAATGAATATGCTAATAATAAATAAAAATTTAAAAGTTAAAAAAAAAGAATAGAAAAATAATCCAGGTAGCACTCTGTCTTGAATTTGAGTTTGATTTTTGTCGTTTCGATCAGTTGGAAACATTTCTTGGGCATGTGCTCAATCTTTGTTAATCAAAATAGGAATAAGAGACTTTAAGACTGAAGCATCATATTTTTGACATTAATATGAAGAACAACTCTAAAATGATGGCTGTTATTCTAATGTAAAGGCCAAATTTAGACCAGTTTATCATGACTCAATCATAATAGATCATTATAGTGGATATTTACTAAGTGCACACTATGTTAAAACTATATGAATTTTCTCATTTAATTCTCAAAACAAGGATGTTATATTACCCTCTTTTTATAGGTGAGGAAACTGAGGCTTAACAAGGTTAAATAACTAGCTCTAATAAGTGGCAGAGCTGAGATTTGAACCCAGAGATTTGAGCAGTAATTTTTAAAATTGTAGATGCTGTAAAATGCATATTAATATAGTTCTGAATTCAAGTATTAGTGTGTAATTATTTTCAAATGTGGAGCTAATAATAAATTATTTCAAAAAAGAACATATTGGAAAGTCCTTAAAGTTTCACTAAGGGATGGGCTCAGGTACAGTTATGAATTATATTTCATTAAGGCATAACATTATTATCATTACTGAGATATTATGGTGATATAATCTAGCTTAATCTTTAACATGTTATTAAAATTGTTTTTATTACATCATTGAGTTAAGCGTTCGTGGAAAATATTCATTTCAAATATGTTTTGTAAGGGGAAATTTAAAAGCAGGATTGAAAATCCTTGTAAAAGCCCCCATCGTTATTTCTAAGGGGGCCTGAAATTCTCTCCTGGCAAGTGACTAGACAGGTGATAGAACATTATAGATCTGGAGCAAACAAGTTATATAACTGCAATTCTGGGGGACTATTGATACAACTTCTAGGAAGGAAAGTTTTTTAAAAGTCTGTATCCAGAGATACAGATACTGTATAAATACATTGTAGAAGTCAGGCTGTACCTTTTAAACTTCCACCTTCCTTATTATGAAGTAAAAAATCAGGTATAGATATTGAATGTCAATGCTATTTGGTTATAGTAGAGCCTTCCAGATGGTACCCACTCAACTCAGTAAATCTGTTTCTCTCATGAAGAATATTTCACAGTCTCTGGATGTATTACATTGACATTCCTTAACTCCCTCTATTTTATACCTTTACAAAGGTGACATTGAATGTTATTTTGCATCAACAGAATTCTTTATATTTGATGCTTGTTAGCATTTGTCAGCTAAGAATATTACTGATTTTTAGGGCTGGCCAGTTAGCCCAGTTGGTGAGAGCTGAGTACCTCAAGGTCAAGGGTTCAGATCGCCAGCCAGCCTCCAAAAAAGAAAAAAGAGAATATTACTGATTTTTTTAAAATGTTAAAGCTAGGTAAAAAGTTTTAGGTAAAATATTTTGGGATGTCAATGGATACAGAAGGTTAAATCATTTGTTTTTGTCTTGAAAGGCAGATCAGATCTGGATATCATTAGATTAGAGGTTTTCAACCCCGGTTGTGTATTAAAATCACCTGAGAAAGTTAAAACAGACAAAACATTAAAAAACAAAAAACGATGCCAGTACCTGAGATTTTGATCACCTGAGAATTTTATTTAACTGATCTGGAATGAGCAGGCAAGAGTATTTTTAACTAACTCTCCAGGTGTTTCAGATGTGTGGCCAGGGTTGACGGCCATAGCATCGAACTATCTGTATATTCTGTACTCATCTCATGTTGAGGGTTAATTATACGTTTAGTACTGCCATGTTTTACATCTCCAGAAGACACCATTCACATTGTGTTCTAGATGAATGGTACTTCTACTGGTAGTGAATGGTGCCTCCTGGAGTTGGCCATTGGTTGTGTAAATAAACTAATGGCTTCACTAATTACTGATATAGGAATAACATGATTACTGATATAGAAATATACAATATGGCAGTAGCCTTCTGTACATTCCTCCTCAACTCCAGCATACAAATGACTGCCTTGATAGTAGTCACTTTCTATTTAAAATAGGTCAGATGTATGTAATGGGCAAGACTGGAAGAAAAGTCTGTATCTTACAGTAGCTGAGGATTCAGAAGATCCCAAGAGGAATAATGGGAGCTGTGTATGAAATTAAAATTTGCTTGGGGTTTTAGAACTAAGAGAGTAGGGAAGGGTCAGGTACAGTAAAAGGGCTTTTTCATTATTGTTGACTGTGGAAGTGTTACAGCAAGCTTATCTTTTTAAAAACAGAACAGGAAAATACCCATGATTATAAAAAGAAATGCCTCATTAAATACCATTAGAATAAAGAATATGTGGTATATCTATTGAGTCTCTTGCTAACATGACAAACACATATTGCTAACTGTGCTTAGGTTCCTTGCATTTTAATGAATCCTCAGTGATGTAAAGTCACTGGGCTTTGACAACAGTTTGATTTCAAACCCATTTATGAGGCTAGGATGAAATGTGGCTTTAGGCTCTGGGCACCATTGTTTATGCTTTATTGTGGTGAATATCAAAACAGCAGTTAATTATAGTAGTACCATTTCTGTTCTTCACCTCATTATCTCTGTCTTGCACTATTATTTTCTGCTGCTGCTGGCTATACAACATCAGGCCTGGCACCAGTGAAGTGTGAACACAATGCCAGCACTGCATTCAGCACAAGAATAGAACAGCAGATGGCAGATCTTACTATTTATAGTTGGAGCCAATCTGCCTGAGGTGAGCCCTGCTGAAATGGTTCTTATCAAGAATGTTTTCATTTATTAGAGGGATAAGGAAATGAAAGCCAAATAAAAAGCCTCAGTCTCTAGGACTCTGAGAGTAAAACTGTTGCTATAGATTGCAAAGCAATTCCAAGTGTTGATTAGACATTTATGAACTGGAAAATTATACATTTTTCTTCCTATTCTCAAAATAAAGACCTCAGGCCAGCAACATCCTTCATGGCAGAACTTGAGGAATTTATTGTTCAATGAGGTTGTGCAGCCATAGCAACTGATACAGAGTGAATTTTAATTATTAGGAGCAAAGTAGGTTTATGATAAGAACTAATTACTTAACAGCATCAAATATATTTATTTAAACTATGAATAGTTTTCACTTTCTCAGCAATCATTTCTTGACTGCCATGGAAAGAACACTATATAACTGCTTCACATTTGATTTTTTATACTGTTTTTTAAAAAGATTGTTCAAAACTCTGATAAATATTTTATAATATCAATTAGTATGTTGAATTAAACTTAATTCAAAATTGAATGATATGTGAATTGTCTAGGTTTCTTATCCTTTAGACATTTGATTTAAAAAGTGTTTTATTCTTAAGAACATAATGAGTTGGTAACTGAAATACCCTGTTAATGACCTTAGGTGGTCCTGATAATCTGCAATATAGCAGTGAGTTATGATAGTATCTAATAAAATTTATATTCCACTGAAAATAAATAGCTTTATATTATAGACTGAATAAATTAACTTAATTCAATAATAGTAATAAAAGAAAAATATCTTGATTACATGTATTGGAATTTAGCAGGTTATTCAGTCATATTCTAAATTATTCAAAAACATCTGTACATTTTAAATCATGGTAAAATATCTGTCATATGAGTTTATTGGTTTTGTTCAGATAAACTGATTAGTTGATTTGAATTTTTCTCTTTTCTATGGCTTTTACTTTGGTAGATAGAAGAAGCTTATAGAAAAGCTAAGTTTGGAAAGGGACAGCTACAATCTAAATTTAGAAATTAGATTTCTTGCTTTGTGAATTTTATATTCATTTTTGAAACGTAGCAAAAAAGTAGTAAGGACTTCTGATTAGACATAGCAAATTAAACACATGCAGATAGGCCAGATCTTTCCGAAAGCCCTTCTAAAAGGAAAGTAAAGGGAATTCTTAAATAAATAAACTCACAAGGGCAAAGAAAATAGGAGAGGAGATAAGTTACAAAATTTGGAAGCTGGAAGGCAGATGGATGAGCGCTAACCAATTTAGACCTGAGAAAGCTCAATTGTAAGTTTACAGTGGAGAAAACTGACAAAAACCTGATTTACATACCAGTATTATGGTAATACATCCCATAAAACTCAGAAATTGGAAACAGTGGGGACTTCTGGAAGTAGGAGTTAAAATGGGGTTACAAACAGGAGAATTGATTTTAAAATCTATTTAAGCAGCAGTTGGCTTCTAAGATTGCATCCTCCTCACCATGCAGCTGGGCTACAGTGCCTTTCCTGCTTGGCCGAAGACGAAAGGCATATCTTCTGTAGAGAGAAAAATAAGGGTCCCAGGACTTCGAACACCATAAAACAGTAGAAGGCAGAAGGGCAGATGGGTACCAGATTGAAATCAGAGCTAATAAATGAAATTTTTGTGTACCGAATATTGAGACTCACAGTCTTCTGTTAGCCCTCAGCATATTGATAATTAGGCATAGATCATCCAAGAAAGAGATTGAAAGAGTTTTCTTTAGCAAATCTAAGTCCAGAAAAGAAAGACTTATAGATTCCTAGGGTGTTACTCAATGAAATGGCTCAGTCAGATCATCCTTTTGTGAATACCAGTGAGGACAATCTCCATCCATTCTACTGAACTTCCACTTAGCTTTTTAGTGCCCTACTCTTGAATCTGAGCAGACAGCAAAACATCATTAGGCATTGGAAGAAAGCATTTGACATTTAAAAAAAACCATAAAACCACAACAGATAAATGCAACTTGGAAACTTGGAGAACACAGAGACTTTCAGGGAGAAGAAAAAAAATTTAAAAAGAAGCTAAACTAAAATAAAATTAATATCTTGGGAGATAATAGAAAATGAAACTAAACCAAGATTTTTATATACACATACATTTGTTCCTGTAAGTAGGAACATTCAGGGAATTAAAATTAGCTTGTGGAAAATCTTTTTAAAAGTTTAAAAAATAATTGAATAAAGGGTTAGAAAATGAAGAGGAAATCTCAGAAAATATACAAAATTAGAGAGAGATATGAAGTAGGATAGAAAGTTAATAAAATTAGAGAACTTTTAGCAATAAAAATAACAAATTGGCTAGATGCAACATGGATGAATCTGAAAACATGATTATTGAGTGAAAGAAAACACAAGGAGTATATAGTACATGCTTCCATTTATATGAAGTTGAAGGACTGACAAAACTATAGTCATGGGTCATAATAGTGGCTGCCTATCAGGTGGGTATAATACAGGAAGGCATATTGATATGGGGTGGTTCCCCAAGTGTCTACACATGTAAAAATTCTTTTAGCTGTATACTTAAGTTTTGTGTACTTTACTGTGTGAGTGAACTCAATTAAAATAATAAGAAAAAAGGGGAAAATATTAGAGAATCAGTCCAAGAGGCCCAATACTTGAACAATAAGAGTTCTAGGGTGACATAAAAATAGAAAAAATAGAGGGCAGGAAATAAGGGAAATACATCAAGTTTTCTGATACTGAGTACATGGGTTTTCAGAATGAAAGGGCACACCAAGTGTCTAGCATATTGGATAAAAATAGACAGATACCACGACATATTATTGGGTAATTGTGGAACCCTGGAAACAAAAGTTTCTACAAGCTTCCAGAGAGAAAAAATCAGTTTTGCTGTTGAAACGAGCAAAACCTGAAGCTAAGAGGCAATGGAACAACACCTTCAATATCTGAGGGAAAATTATTTCTAACCTAGAATTCTATACCCAGCAAAACTACTAATTATAAACACAGATTAAAGGCATTTTTAGGCATGCTGTCTCCATTCATCCCTTCTCAAGAAGCTACTGTAGTATGCTCACCACCAAAAATAAGAGAAAAAACTAGAAGAGAAGACATAAGATGTAGGAATTAGAAAATCTACCATGAGAGAGAGGTGAAGAGAACCTTCAGGATGGGGAAAATGAAAATCCCAGTCTGACAGCTGAATAGGTGGCCTGTTGAACAGCCAGTTCAGAACAGAAGTCAGAAGAATCTGGGGAGATTTTTTTCAAGAAGATGAAATCAATAGATTATTGCGGGCATTTAAATCTATTGAGAGAAGATTCACAAAACTGGGGGAGACTTTTGGGTACATAGAAAACTAAGCAAAGAAGCAAGACAGCCATTAACTCTGGGGTTGGAGAATGCTATGTGGAAAGGAAGAGGAAAGATAATATATTACATGGTTCTGCTATTAATAGCCTATGTAGCTACAGAAATCTAATAATAGAAATGTCCCATCCAGATAGTGTATTGCATACAGCGGAGTACTATCAAACAGCAAAAAGTAGTGAATCATAATTATACCTCTCAACATAGATATCAAAAACAATGTGGGGCCGAGCCCGTGGCGCACTTGGTAGAGTGCTGCGCTGGGAGCGCGGCAACGCTCCCGCCGCGGGTTCGGATCCTATATAGGACTGACCAGTGCACTCACTGGCTGAGTGCCGGTCACGAAAAAACGACAAAAAAACAAAAACAAAAAAAAAAAAAACAATGTGGAGTGAGAAAAGCAAGCTGAGGAATGCATGCCACTTGATACCATTTATATCCTGTGGTGTTATGACATGTTTCTACCAACTCCTAAACTATAGAGAATAGTATTATACATATCCACAATTGAGCTTAAGAAGTAAACATTACAAGTATAATGCATTTCCCCTGTGTTCTCCTCTCTGGTATCATTATGCTTCCTCTTTGCCAGAAGATAACCACTATTTTAAAGTTCATGCTTATCATTGCTATGTAATCTTTATATTATATATATAATATATACATCTTTATATTCTGTATGTATATTTATTTCCCTGTGAATTTGGTTGGTCATTCCTCTCATAAGTACTCCTAGGAAATGCTTGAAGAAATAACTGGAAATCATTTATGTACCTGAAAGAGGGGAAGATTTCTCTAAAGCAGTGTTCTCAAAGTTTACCTTTTATCAAAATCACCTGGAGAGTTTGTTAAAGCACATGTTGCTGGGCCGCACTCTGAGTTTCTTATTCAGTACACGGGGGATAGGGCCCAAGATTTTGCATTTTTTATTAGTTCCCAGGCGATGCCTGTTAGGAGCTCAGCTGAGCTGGTACAGAGAGAGCGTGCTGAGCTGCCAATCTGAGTATTCGATTAAAAGCAAAAAGCTCCAAATCAAAGACTTAATGCCTTTGTAAAAAAATATATTTTATTTTATTTAGTCAATATACAATGTGGTTGATTATTGTGGCCAGTTACCGAACCCTCCCTCCCTCTCCCCCCTCCCTCCCAACAATGTCCTTTCTGTTGCTTGTTGTATCAATTTCAAGGAATTGCAATTGTTATGTCTTCTCCCCGCCCCCGTTTTTTTGTGTATTTATTTATTTTTAGCTCCCACCGATAAGTGAGAACATGTGATATTTCTCTTTCTGTGACTGACTAGTTTCACTTAATAAAATTCTGTCTAGGTCCATCCATATTGTTGTAAATGGCAGTATTTCATTCTTTTTTATAGCTGAGTATAATTCCATTGTGTAGATGTACCACATTTTATGTATCCACTCATCTGATGATGGACATTTGGGCTGGTTCCAACTCTTGGCTATTGTAAAGAGTGCTGCGATGAACATTGGGGAACAGGTATACCTTCGACTTGATGATTTCCATTCCTCTAGGTATATTCCCAACAGTGGGATAGCAGGGTCGTATGGTAGATCTATCTGCAATTGTTTGAGGAACCTCCATACCATTTTCCATAGAGGCTGCACCATTTTGCAGTCCCACCAACAATGTATGAGAGTTCCTTTTTCTCCGCAACCTCGCCAGCATTTATCGTTCAGAGTCTTTTGGATTTTAGCCATCCTAACTGGGGTTAGATGGTGTCTCAGTGTGGTTTTGATTTGCATTTCCCGGATGCTGAGTGATGTTGAGCATTTTTGCATATCTCTGTTGGCCATTTGTATATCTTCCTTAGAGAAATGCCTGCTTAGCTCTTTTACCCATTTTTTAATTGGGTCGCTTGTTTTTTTCTTGTAAAGTTGTTTGAGTTCCTTATATATTCTGGATATTAATCCTTTGTCAGATATATATTTTGCAAATATTTTCTCCCACTCTGTTGGTTGTCTTTTAACTCTGTTAATTGTTTCTTTTGCTGTGCAGAAGCTTTTTAGTTTGATATAATCCCATTTGTTTATTTTTCCTTTGGTTGCCCGTGCTTTTGGGGTCATATTCATGAAGTCTGTGTCCAGTCCTATTTCCTGAAGTGTTTCTCCTATGTTTTCTTTAAGAAGTTTTATTGTTTCAGGGTGTATATTTAAATCCTTAATCCATTTTGAGTTGATTTTAGTATATGGTGAGAGGTATGGATCTAGTTTCATTCTCCTGCATATGGATATCCAGTTATCCCAGCACCATTTGCTGAAGAGGCAGTCCCTTCCCCAGTGAATAGGCTTGGTGCCTTTGTCAAAGATCAGCTGGCAGTAAGTGTGTGGGTTGATTTCTGGATTCTCTATTCTATTCCATTGATCAGTGTGTCTGTTTTTATGCCAGTACCATGCTGTTTTGGTTATTATAGCTTTGTAGTACAGTTGAAAGTGAGGTAGTGTTATGCCGCCAGCTTTATTTTTTTTGCTCAGCATTGCTTTGGCTATGCGTGGTCTTTTATTATTCCATATAAATGTCTGGATAGTTCTTTCCATTTCTGAGAAAAATGTCTTTGGAATTTTGATGGGGATTGCATTGAATTTGTATATCACTTTGGGTAGTATGGACATTTTCACTATGTTGATTCCTCCAATCCAAGAGCATGGGATATCTTTCCATCTTCTTGTATCCTCTCTAATTTCTCTCAGCAGTGGTTTGTAGTTCTCATTATAGAGATTTTTCACCTCCTTGGTTAACTCAATTCCTACGTATTTTATTTTTTTGGTGGCTATTGGAAATGGGCAGGCTTTCTTGATTTGTCTTTCTGCATGTTCACTATTGGAGAAAAGAAATGCTACTGATTTTTGTGTGTTGATTTTGTATCCTGCTACTGTGCTGAAATCATTTATCAATTCCAAGAGTTTTTTTGTAGAGGTTTTAGGCTGTTTGATATATAGGATCATGTCATCTGCAAACAGGGACAGTTTGACTTCATCTTTTCCAATCTGGATGCCCTTTATTTCCTTCTCTTCTCTGATTGCTCTGGCTAGTACTTCCAACACTATGTTGAATAGGAGTGGTGAGAATGGGCATCCTTGTCTAGTTCCTGTTCTTAAAGGAAAAGCTTTCAGCTTTTCCCCATTCAGGATGATACTGGCAGTGCGTTTGGCATATATGGCTTTAATTATGTTGAGATACTTTCCATCTATACCTAACTTATAGAGGGTCTTTGTCATGAATGAGTGCTGGACTTTATCAAATGCTTTCTCAGCATCTATAGAGATGATCATATGGTCCTTGTGTTTGAGTTTATTAATATGGTGTATCACATTTATTTATTTGCGTATGTTGAACCAACCTTGCATCCCTGGGATGAATCCCACTTGATCGTGGTGAATAATTTTACGTATGTGTTGCTGTATTCTGTTTGCTAGTATTTTAGTGAGGATTTTTGCATCTATAATCATCAAGGATATCGGCCTGTAGTTTTCTTTTTTGGTTATATCTTTACCTGGTTTTGGTATCAGGATGATGTTTGCTTCATGGAATGAATTTGGGAGATTTGCGTCTGTTTCAGTCTTTTGGAATAGTTTGTAAAGAATCGGTGTCAATTCCTCTTTGAATGTTTGGTAAAATTCTGCTGTGAATCCATCTGGTCCTGGGCTTTTCTTTGTTGGGAGCCTTCTGATAACAGCTTCAATCTCCTTTATTGTTATTGGTCTGTTCAGATTTTCTATGTCTTCTTGGCTCAGTTTTGGGAGCTTGTGTTATCCATTTCCTCCAGATTTTCAAATTTGTTGGCATATAGTTGTTTATAGTAGTCTCGAATGATTCCTTGTATTTCAGATGTATCTGTTGTTATATCACTTTTTTCATGTCTAATTTGTGTTATTTGGATCTTCTCTCTTCTTTTTTTAGTTAGCCATGCTAATGGTTTGTCAATTTTATTTATCTTTAAAAAAAAAAAACAACTTTTTGATTTGTTGATCTTTTGTATTGTTTTTTGCGTTTCAATTCCATTAAGTTCTGCTCTGATCTTAGTGATTTCTTTCCATCTGCTAACTTTGGGTTTGGATTTTTCTTGTTTTTCTAGTTCTGTATGGTGAAGTATTAGGTTGTTCACTTGTCATCTTTCCATTCTTCTGAAGTAAGCACTTAATGTGATAAATCTCCCCCTTAGTACTGCTTTTGCAGTATCCCACAGATTTTGGTATGTATCATTATTTTCATTAATTTCAATAAATTTTTTGATTCCCTGTTTGGTTTCTTCTTGGATTCATATGTTGTTAATTAGAATGCTGTTTAATTTCCACGTGTTTGTCTCGTTTCCAGAATTTCATTTGTTATTGATTTCTAATTTTAATCCATTGTGCTCTGAGAAAATAAATGGGATAATTCCAATTTTTTTGAATTTGTTGAGACTTGATTTGTGACCTAACATGTGATCTATCCTGGAGAATGATCTATGTGCTGATGAGAAGAATATTAATTCTGAGGTTGTTGGATGGAATGTTCTGTAGATATCTGTCAAGTCCAATTGTTCTAGTATGTTGTTTAGATCTTGTGTTTCTCTGCTGATTCTTTTCCTGGGTTGTCGAGGTGCTCTCTTGGTCAGCCAGGCCCGGGCTCCAGATTTCCCTGGCCGTGGCCACTGAGTGATCCCCTGCAGACTCCCAATCCCCCCCAGGCAGGACCAGATAAGTTGCCCTCTGCGTTGTAACCCGTAGAAGGATCCCTGAAGGTGGGTGAGTGCACCGCCTGCCTATTCAGCACTGAGGCACAGCGGGGGTTCCATCAAGCAGTTCCGTTTATTGTCTTTTAAGTACTTGTATTTATATCTAAGCAAGAAGGGATTTCCACACTGAGAGCCAATCACTGGAAAGGTCACATGTGCGTGCGCCTTACTTTCCTATGCTTAGCGTACTGATCATGCACTGATCACGAGCGCGGAAAAGCGCAACCACCAATAAAAGTTTTTGCGGAACTAAAAGTGACACTCCCCCTTTGCTCCCTTAGGTGCCATCTTGTGTGGACCATGCGGGTGGGGAACTTAAACAGCCTCCATTTGGTGTGGCCTGCTTTCACCCTAGCAATTGCTATAGCAAGTGGAGTGGTTGCAGCCCAACACTAGATGATCTGTCCAATATTGACAGTTGGGAGTTCCGGTCCCCTGCTGTTATGGTATTAGTGTCTATTTCCTTCTTCAGGTCTAATAGAGTTTGTTTTATAAATCTGGCTGCTCCAACATTGGGTGCGTATATATTCATGATTGTTATGTCTTCTTGATGGATCAACCCTTTTATCATTATGTAGTGTCCCTCATTATCTCTTTTTGTGGTTTTTAGTTTAAAGTCTGTTTTATCAGATATAAGAATAGCTACTCCAGCTTGTTTTTCTTTTCTGTTTGCATGGTAAATCTTTTTCCATCCTTTCACTCTTAGTCTATGTGAGTCTTTCTGAGTGAGGTGGGTCTCTTGAAGGCAGCATATAGTTGGGTCCATCCAGTCAGCCAGTCTGTGTCTTTTGATTGGGGAATTTAAGCCTTTTACATTAAGAGTTGTTATTGAAAAGTGTTGATTTACTCCTAGCATTTTATTGGTTGTTTGGTTGTCTTAGGTGTCTTTTGTTCCTTTCTTTCTGATTTACTGTTTGTTTTCTGTATTTGTTGGTTTCCTGGGTTGTAGATAGCCTTTTTGTTCATTTGTTTTCTCTTCATAAATGCCATTTTTATTATACTAGTGGGTTTTGATTTTTCTTGGGTTTTTATGGCAGTGGTAGTTATTTTTCAGGAACCAAACCCAGTACTCCCTTGAGAATTTCTTGTAAAAGTGGTCATGTGGTAGTGAACTCCTGCAGTTTTTGTTTGTCTGAGAAACATACTATTTGCCCTTCATTTCGGAAGGAGAGCCTTGTGGGGTAGAATATTCTTGGCTGGCAATTTCTGTCTTATAGTATTTTGAATATATCATCCCATTCCTTTCTGGTTTAAGGGTTTGTGATGAAAAGTCTGATGTTAGTCTGCTTGGGGCTCCCTTATAGGTGATTTGGTGCTTCTCTCTTGCAGCTTTTAAGATTCTCTCTTTGTCTTTGAGTTTTGCCAATTTGACTATAGCATGTCTTAGAGAAGACCTTTTTGGGTTGAATACGTTTGGTGATCTTTGCGCTTCCTGAATCTGAAGATCTGTGACTTTTCCTATACCTGGGGAGTTTTCTGCCACTATTTTGTTGGATATGTTTTCAATGCAATCTCCTTTTTCCTCCTCTTCCGGAATAGCCATGACTTAGATATTTGAGTGCTTAAGGTTGTCTGCTATCTCTCTCAGGTCTTCTTCAATGCCTTTAATTCTTTTTTCTTTTTTTTTCTGCCTGTGTTATTTCAAACAGCCCATCCTCACAGTCAAAAGTTCTCTCTTCTGCTTCTGCAAGCCTGCTGGTTAAACTCTCTGTTGTGTTTTTTTTCCTTGAATGAATTCTTCAGTTTGGCAAGGTCTGCTACATTCTTTTTCAAGGCATTGATTTTTTTGTATGTTTCTTCTTTCAGGTCCTATACTTTTCCTCTTTTCATCATCTTGTATAGCTGAGTTTTCTTGTATCTCTTTCAGGTTCCTTAGAATTATCACTCGATATCGACAAAATAAAATTAAAAAAAAAAAAAACAGAATTACATAAGCTGTACCAAAAAAAAAAAAAAAAAAGAAAAAAAAAAGAATTATCACTCGAAATTCCTTGTCAGTCATTTCAAGGGCTTCTTGTTCTATAGGATCTAGAGCTTGAGAGTTATTATCCTTTGGTGGTGTACATTCTTGATTTTTCATATTTCTGGTATCTTTCCTTTGGTGTTTAGTCATTGTGTCAGGGGGTTTCACAGTCCACAGATTTGACACTATTGTCTGGCTAGGATGTTGCTGGGGTTGCCAATTTGGTATGGCTACCTCAGTGTCTGCTCAGTGGGCCACTAGTGCCTTATATGTGTGGTTGCCTCATGTCTTGGGCCTCTCCAGGGAGCTACCTCTCTGGTCAGCATGCACTTGGCTGGGCTGCTGGGTCATGTGGTGGCACCGCAGGGTGTGTGGTCTGTGCTGAGCTTCCACCTCCCCTCCTGTACATCTCCCTGCTCTGTGTGCACTGGGCCGGGCTGCTGGGTTGCGTGGTGGCACCACAGGGTGTGTGGTCTCTGCGGCACTTCCGCCTCCCCTACTGGACATTTCCCTGCTCTTTGCGCACTGGGCCGTGGTGGCTATAAATAAAAGTCCCACTATAGACCGTCTAGAAACTGGATGCTGGTAGTGTGGCTCAGTCTAAGTCCAAAGGCCTCAGAACCAGGGAAGCTGATGGTGTCCTTGGTATAAGTTCTGGAACCCCAAAGCTGAAGAGTCTCAAGGTCTGATGTCCATGGATAGGAGAGAAGAGTGTATCCCAGCTCCAGGAGATCAAGAGAGGGCAAAGACTTAATGCCTTTAATCACTCACTGCTGTGCTATAAGCAAGAGACTACAACTGGAGGAAGCACTGAACTCTTGTGTTTCATTTTTCCCCATGGAAGGGTATACCTGTTGTAGGGCAGGTGGATCAGCACAGATATGGGGAACTTGTCTCACTGTTGAGGGATCCTCTAACAAAAGGCTCAGGCTGGGGTGGGGAGGGTAAGAGGGAGAGGAATACAAGGCATACGAGTGGAAAAGCACCGAGTGTTTGGGGAAAACATATTCAAGGTTCCTTTTGCCCATCACTGTCCCCAGGAGGTCTCAGCAGAGGAGCCTGAAGAGGACCTCTGCCCTGAGTCTCAGAGAGACCTAGGAATGAAGGTGCCTGGGCTAGGCATGTACATATGTGAAAGAGCATGACTGGGTGGGAGGCAGGTGGTTGTGTCTGAGTTCTTGACTGCAGCTCCTCTCCAAGTCTTTAGTGCACTGGCTGTACACCAAGTCTGGTGTGGGGAGGAGAGCTTTTCCCACAAGGCTTGCCAAGTAAAGCCGTTGTAATTGCCTGGGGGCAGGCCTGAAAATCACACATAGATTTTTAAGTAGGAGCTGGAATCTTCATGGTTGATTGATGTTGTTGGCTCAGGAGCCACACTATGAGAACCACTGATTTGAATTCTAAAATACAGCAGTGCTCTTTCATCTGCCACTCACAAGCTTGTGCCTATTTAGGATATATTCATCACACTGAATTGTCACATTTACAAAATAATACTCATGCATTATTTTAAGATTGCTTTTAACCATCTCAAGTAGTAAATATTAGCCTTGTCACTAAGTGATAATATAAAATGTTTGTAGTATGATTAGACAATAAACCTTATTGTACTTGAAATTATATGTAGACTTCTACAGTTGAAAACTGAAGTAGTTTAGATCCCAATTTGTACAGTCATAGTCCTCTACCTTAAATATAGCTTTTTGTGTTGTAACAAATAGAGTAGTGGTTAAGAATTCAGTTTCTGCAGCCACACTTCCTGGGTTTCTGGCATAGCTTTGGCTCTTTCTAGCTCTCTGAGTTTGGACATGTTATTTAACTGTACTGTGTCTTAGTTTCCTCATCTATAAAATGGGAATAATTATATCTCCTACCTCAACGGTTGATTTGTGGATTATTACATGTAAAGTATAAAGAACAACATCTGGCTCATGGTGAAACACACAAACAATATTAACAGCTGTTATTAAAATTACCATGTCCATCGCCATTAATATCTTTTTCATCTGGGAGGAATTTTATGTTGCATTAAATATTTTATTTACTAAAAAATGAATCATTTGCTATAAATAGCTACTTCCTTTTTTTTTTTTCCCTCAAAGAGCCAGTAGTTGTGCTTAGGTGACCTGGGGATAATATCTAGCCTTTTATAATATCATTAATTACTAGCACCCAAAATTGGATTCTGTAATTGTAAGATAAAGAATGAAATCTAATATCTACATATATTAGCTCTTTAGATTTGAAAGTGTGAGGTGTTTTTAAAATTACTATTTGGTTCAAGGATGTATTCCATGTTATAATTTTTATTTCCTTTTTTCTCAGTATACTAGAGTAAAATGATTTTGAAGATAAAATATTTTCCAATTTTGATATACTGCATTAGAAGGCACAAAGTTTAAGGATTTGTGGTCTGCTAAGCAATTTTTTAATAGAAATATGATTATCCTTGATTAATTTTTGGAAAGGTTTTGTTTTTTGGTGCTCTTATCCAAGTAACTCTTTGCATGTTGTTTTTTGAATACAGTATCTTTTACTTTATCATTATGGGGCCCATATGGTTGAGCCTTTCTCCCATTGCCTGAGATTTTAATATTCTGGGGAGATGAAAGTGGATGAATTTAGGATAAAGACGTTTCTGTTTTGGTTGTTAAAACTTTTGGGATTCTAAATTTGATTCAGATCCAAAAGGTAGAGGCAGTGACTGGAGAGTCTTAAAACTAAAAGTACAGTGAAATGGAATCCAATAACTGTTGTAAAGAAAACTTCAAGAGACAAAAAGAAGATATAAATTGTGTATAAAGAAGAAAACCAAATAATGATAATGATAATTAGTTAAAGTGTACAAGGAAAAGCAGAGAGAAGCAATAAGACATTTGGTGAAACCTTAAAAGAATGACTAAGAAAAGCAATTTAATACCTAAACATTGAGGAAAATTAAACATCAAGGGAGAATATGCCTATTGATATTGTGAGAAATAAGATTAAATTAAGGATGATTAAGAAGTGGTTAAAGTCCTGATATGTATCATTTCCTGACCTGCCTTTAAAAAAAAAAATTAAGTAAACTCAGCTGTAGGGAAAGAAAAAGTAATAATACCTTTGAATATTGATAGACAAAGTAAAAAATAATCTCGGGAAACTTGAAACTTTTATTATTAGGTATAGATTATTGGGTTAACAACCAACAACCTGCAGGTCAAATCTTAGCCTGAGAGCCAAGAATGGTTTTTTGGGGGTCAAGGTGAGCCAAGACCCACGTGGTGCTAGCAGCCCCTTCTCCTTGGACCCAGCGGGTAGTGCCCACAACCACAGCAGACCCTGCCAAGGTGAGCCAAGATCTGTGCAGCACCAGTGGCCCCTTCCCCTTAGACCTGGAGGGAAATGCCCACAGCCGCAGCAGGCCGCACCAAGGTGAGTTGAGATCCACATGGCACCGGCAGCCCCCTCCTTGGACCTGGAGGGAAGCATCTGCAGCTGCAGAAGGCCCTGCCGAGGTGAGTTGAGACCTGCACAGTGCTGGAGGCTCATTCTATGGCCACAGTTTCTGGAACAGGACCTGAGGTGGTATAATACAGCCACTACCACACCTACTGTCACACAAGGACAATTCATCACCACAGTAGCAGCCAAGGCCATTCTACAGGTTACCTACTGCTCACTCAACTACACTGATATAACAAGAGTCATCAGTAAAGCCTGCAAACAGAGGAGGGAATCTTTATCCTCATAGCCAACTTCAGAGTAATAGAAGAAGCAAGTCCTTTACCAAATGACAATGAAAAAATACTAGAACTACAAACAAACAAGATATGATGCCACCGAAGGAATACAGCAATGCTCAAATTTCAGACTCCATGGAACGGGGAATCGTTGAAATGTCTGAAAAAGACCTCTGAACAATGATCTTAAGAAAACTTGAAGAGATAAAATAAGACTTAATTAGAGAACACAATGAAACAAGAAAAAATATCCAGAATAGGAAGGAGGAAATTTACAAAGAGATTAATACCTTAAAGAGTGTAGCAGAACTCCTAGAAATGAAAGATTCACTCAATGAAATAAAAAACACAACAGAGAGCTTGAGCAGCAGGGTAGAGCAAGCAGAAGAAAGAATTTAGATCTTGAAGTTGGTCTTTTTGAAATAATCCAGGCAAACAAAAAAAAAAAAGTTAAAAATAAAAAGGAAAATCTAAGAAAGATAGCAGACAACCTCAAACGCTCTAACATCCAAATTGTGGGTATTCTAGAAGGGTAGGGGGAAGGAAAAGTTATTGAAAATCTATTCAAGGAAATAGTAACAGAAAACTTCCCAGGTGTGTAGAGAAATGCAGCCCTTCAGGAAGAAGATCCAGGAAGCTCAAAGGTCCCCACATCGATTCAATCCAAAAAGATCCTCCCCAAGACACATTGTAGTTAAATGTGCAGAGCTCAAAGACAAAGAGAGAATTCTAAAAGCAGCAAGAGAAAAGTGTCAAGTCACTTATAGGGGAGCCTCCATCAGACTAATAGCAGACTTCTCAACTGAAACCCCCTAGGCCAGAAGAAAGTGGAATGATATATTCAAAATACTAAAAGAAAAAAACTGCCAGCCAAGAATTTACCCAGTGAGGCTCTCTTTCAGAAATGAGAGAGAAATAGCATATTTCCCAGACAAACAAAAGTTGTGGGAGTTCACCACCACATGACCAGCTATGCAAGAAATTCTCAAGGGAGTCCTTCATCTAGAATCTAAATAATGATTACCACTATCACAAATACATAAGAAAGAGCAAAACCCAACATTAAAACAAAAATGCCAGCAAGAAAGAGAAAGAAGCTAAATCATGCCACCTTAAATTTCCAACTAACATTGAAGAAGAGAAATAAAAGGGGAAGTAAGGATCAAAATTTATTTAAATTATCTAAACAAAAAGCAATTAAATGACAGGAGATAAACAGTACCTGTCAGTAACTACCCTAAATGTGAATGGATTAAGCTCCCCATTCAAAAGACACAGACTGATTGGATTTAAAAGCTAGAGCCAAGTATATGCTGTCTTTGAGAGACCAACCTCACCTGTAGAGACACACACAGACTAAAAGTGAAGGGATGGAAAAAGATATACTGTGCAAATGGAAACCAAAAACGAGCAGGAGTAGCAATTCTTATATCAGACAAAATAGACTTTAAATCAAAAAACATAAAAAGACATAAAGAAGGCCACTGTGTAATGATAAAAGGATCTATCCAACTAGAACACATAACAATCATAAATACATATGCACCCAATGTTGGAGCACTCAGATATATAAAGCAAACACTCTTAGACCTAAAGAAAGAAATAGGCCCTAATATGTTAATAGTGGGTGATCAGAACACCCCTCTCTCAGTATGGGAAAGATCTTCCAGGCAACAAACCAACAACGAGACTTAGGATTTAATCTACACCCTAGACCAACTGGATCTGGCAGATATATACAGAACATTTCACCCAACAACTAAAGAATATATTTTCTTCTCATCAGCTCATGGAATATTCTCCAGGATAGACCCACATATTAGGTCACAGATGTATTCTCAGCAAATTTTAAAAAATTGAAATCATTCCAAATATCTTTTCAGAGCACAATGGACTCAAAATGTAAATTAATGATAAGCAAAACTCTTGAAATTGTACGAACACATGGAAACTAAATAATAAGCTCCTGAATGACCTATGGGTTCAAGAAGAAATTAAACAGGAAATCAAAACATTTCTCAAAACTAATGTAAATAAAGATACATCATACCAAAACCTGTGGGATATTGCAAAAGCAGTACTAAGAGTCCAGTTTATTGTCCTAAACACTTACATCAAAAGAATGGAAAGACTTCAAATAAGTGGCCTAACACTATGAAAGATTTGAAGAACAACAATCCAATCTTAAAGGTAAGAGATGGAAAGAAATAATTAAGATCAGAGCAGAACTATATGAAATAGAGACCCCAAAAACAATGGAAAAGATCAATGAAACAAAAAGTTGATTTTTCGAGAAGATAAATAAAATAGACAAATCATTATGTAGGTTAACAAAAAGAAGAGAGAAGACCCAAATAACAAAAATTAGAAATGAAAAGGGAAACATTACAACTGATACCATAGAAATATGAAGAATCATTAAAGACTATTATAAACAACTGTATGACAACAAATATGAAAACCTGGAAGATATGGATAAGTTTCTAGACACATACAAACTACCCAGCCTGAACTAAAAAGAGATAGAAATCCTGAACAGACCATTAACATGCAATGAAATTGAAGCAATAATCAGCAATCTTCCATCAAAAGTGCAGGTCTGGATGGCTTTACAGCTGAATTCTATCAAACTTTTAAAGAGGAGTTAATACCAATTATCCCCAAACTATTCAAAAAAATTGAAACAGAAGCTACTCTCCCAAAGTCATTCTATGAGGCCAACATAACTTTGATACCAAAACCAGATAAAGACACAACAAAAAAAGAAAATTACAGGCCTATATCCTTGATGAACATAGATGCAAAAATCTTTAAAAAATATTAGGAATCAGAATACAGCAATGCATTAAAAAAATATACACCATGATCAACTGGGATTCATCCCAGGGTTACAAGGATGGTTCAACATACGAAAGTCAATAAATGTGATATATCACATCAACAAACTTAAGGACAAAGACCATATGATTATCTCAATAGATGCCAAAAAAGCATTTGATAAAATTCAACATCCATTCATGATAAAGACTCTCAACAAATTAGGTATAGAAGGAAGGTATCTCCAGCACAATAAAAGCCATTTATGTCAAGACCACCACCAGTATCATTCTGAATGAGGAAAAACTGAGGGCTTTTCCCTTAAGAACAGGAACAAGACAAGGATGCCCACTCTCACCACTTCTATTTTATATAGTACTGGAGGTACTAGCCAGAGCAATCAGGCAAGAGAAAGAAAGAAAGGGAATTCAGATTGGAAAAGATGAAGTCAAACTGTCCCTATTTGCAGATGACATGATAGTATATATAGAAAAACTTAAAGACTATCAAAAAATTCCTAGAGCTGGTTAATAACTTCAGTAATGTTGCAGGATACAAAATAAATGCGCCCAAATCAGTTGCATTTGTTTACTCAAATAATGAACTAATAGAAAGAGAAGTAAAGAAAGAAAGCCTATTTACAATTGTCACACAAAAAATAAAATACCTAGGGATCAATTTAACCAAGGAGGTGAAAGAGCTCTACAGTGAGAACTACAAACCACCACTGAGTGAAATTAAGGAAGACACAAAAAGATGGAAAGATATTCCATGCTCTTGGATTGGAAGAATTAACATTGTGGAAATGTCTATGCTACCCAAAGCGATCTACAGATTTCATGCAATCCCCATCAAAATACCAATGACATCATTCACAGAAATGGAAAAAAACAATCTTACCCTTCATATGGAACAACAAATGACTCTGAATAGCTTAAGCAATCCTGAGCAAAAAAAATAAAGCTGGAGGCATAACACTACCTGACTTCAAATTATACTACAAAGCTACTGTAATTAAAACAGCATGGTACTGGCATAAAAATAGACACTCAGACCAGTGGAGCAGAATTGAGAACCAGAAATCTTTCAGGCTTACAGCCAACTGATATTGGACATAGGCCACGAAAAACTACACTGGGGAAAGGGCTGCCTCTTCAGTAAGTGGTGCTGGGAAAATTGGATATCTATATGTAGAAGAATGAAACTAGATATGCACCTCTCACCATATACTAAAATCAACTCAAAATGGATTAAAGCCATAAGTATAAGACCTGAAACTGTAAAATTACTAAGGGATAATATAGATGAAACTCTTCAGGAACTTGGTCTGGGCACAGACTTTATGAACATGAGCCCAAAAGCACAAGCAACAAGAAAAAAATAAAGAAACGGGAATACATCAGACTAAAAAGCTTCTGCACAGCAAAGGAAACAATTGATAGAGTGAAATGACAACCTACAGAGTGGGAGAAGATTTTTTGCCAATTATGCATCCAACAAGGGATTAATATCCATAATATACAAGGAACTCAAGCAATTACACAGTAAAAAAAACCAAATAACCCAATTAAAAACTGGGCAAAAGAACTG
The DNA here is from genome assembly GCF_027409185.1 of Cynocephalus volans. Classification (NCBI taxonomy): domain Eukaryota; kingdom Metazoa; phylum Chordata; class Mammalia; order Dermoptera; family Cynocephalidae; genus Cynocephalus; species Cynocephalus volans. The sequence continues at coordinate 130,987,624 of NC_084467.1, forward strand.
AATAGACAATTTTGAAAGGAAGACATACAAATGGCCAACAGTACATGAAAAAATGCTCAACATCACTTGTCATCAGGGAAATGCAAATTCAAACCACATTGAGATATCACCTCACCCCAGTTATACTGGGTATAATTTAAAAGATATGAATAACAAATACTGGTAAGGGTGTGGAGAGAAGGGAACGCTCCTGCACTGTTGGTGGGACTATAAATTAGTACAACCACTATGGAAATCAGTATGGAGGTTTCTCAAACAACTACAGATCGATCTTCCTTTCAGTCCAGCAATCCCACTTCTAGGTATATACCAAGAGGAATGGAAATTGTCATGTTGAAAGGATGTCTGCACTCCCCTGTTCATCGCAGCTCTGTTTACAATAGCCAAGACATGGAACCAACCTAAATGCTCATCAATGGATGATTGGATAATGAAACTGTGGCATATATCCACCATGGAATTCTACTCTGCCATAAAAAAGAATGCAATTCTCCCATTTGCAACAACACGGATGAACTTGGAGAAACTTATGTTGAGTGAAATAAGCAAAGCACAGAGGGATAAATATGGCATGTCTTCACTCATAAGTGGGAGCTAAGAGAGAAAGAAGGAAGGAAAGATAGACCACAGTGGTGTGTTGTACTTGCAGAGGGAGAGAACATACCTAGAGATACAAAGTGGAGTGGGGGACGGGGGGGTCGGGAGGGGGATAATTGGGTGGGGAATACGGGGTACAATCACAGGTTTTGGTAATGACCATTCTGCCAGTATGGATCTGGCCTTCATGTTATTTCATACCCCACTCCTCACACAACTTATCCTTTATTAGAACCCAATTATTTCCCTAACCTTGAGGGAAAGAAAGGTGCTAATGTGTTGTAACTCCTGCATTTTGTGCCATGATTATGTTTTTAAGTATTGTATCTAGTATCAAAAATATGCAAAAATGGATTGGTTACTTAAGTATTTCAAAACAAAGTTTCTGGTTTCATGGGTCATTTGGAGATGAAAGAGAATAATAGACTACTAGTAGGTATAATAGAAAATTGAAAGATTAGATTATGATCCTGTGTGTCTACACAAAATGAAAATTAAAAAATGAAATTAAAAAGATTAAAGCCAGAAATGAACAATATATGCAAATTAATGATCTCCATAAATTTACAGTATCTATCAGAATTATATTTGAGGCTTTTGACCAGAATGCAACCAAGAGTACACGATATTGTTGAGAAAAAGTGCATTACTATAATGTGGAGGGGGAAAGTAAAAATGCTTACCTTTGTGATATGTGGAAAGAGACAAAGCATTAGTCATGGATGCTGGTGTTCTAATTATGTATTTTTGACCCTAAAGCTAGAATCAGAGTTTTAAGGTAGGTAATAATTACTAGCTTTGTTTGTGTTTTTCCTCACTTATACGGAAGTAGGACTTTTTATTTGTAATGTGGTTTTGAATGGATGCGAATTTGCTTTTTCTCTGTAGAGCTTTTATTTTCCCTTTCACTGGGATTTAAACATTGTTTAATTCTGGTGTCCAGAATTGGATTTCATTAAAGATTAAATTATTTAAATGTTAAAAAGAATAGACATACACAAACAAAAAGAAATGGGCATTTATTCTGCCAATAGAATTCAATTGTATTCAAATTTTTTTATAGTTAGATCTTTATTTAAAAACATGATCTGCCAACTTAGCTTTTTCTACCAACTCGAGGGGTAAAAACCTTGACAAACTTCATAGTCTTTTGCTTACATGCTGTCTTTGTCAGTCTTAGCAGCGGCCATTGCTGTCTTTTTAGATGCTTGCTTATATTCAATTTTGTTAGTCTCCTTGGATGTGTGTAAGAAAATGAGGCTCAAAACTCTTTAAATATTTTAATAAAATACCTTGTTTTAGGAGATTATAACTTACATATTTTAGTAAATTGAGTTTAGGGGTTAACATGGGATCATGATTCTAGGTGTTAACGCTTATGTGATTGCTATGTCTTAAATAAAATTATGCTTAGATGTCACTTTTGTCCTTTGGGACTTGGGAACATTAAAATGCCACTTTCCTGATGAGAATGCATTATTCCAGTTTACTAGAACTTGAATTTTCTGAGTTAATATTTGTGTTTCTTCTCATGGGATGTGATATTCACCAACTCTTTCCTCCATTGCACATATGTCACAATTAAATAAAATCAAGCAAAATTTCCATGACAGCTCCATTTAATACATATTTCTACAATTTTCAGGAGTGTACCCAATCATTTTTTGTTTGTTTGTTTGTTTGTTTGTTTGTTTTTACCCAATCATTTTTTAAGGGAACATTTCTCTCCATATCTCAAGATTTCAGGATGGTCTAGGAGGCCCGGAACTCTGCAGGTCTAGACTATTAAGATCTCTGAGAACTGCATGCTCTGCACATTATAGGTACTAAGCAGTGATTGCTTGTGGCATAAGCAGCTAGAGCTACATAATAGCTAGAATGCAAAGATGCCCAATTAGTTGATGACTGATTTGCCAGAGGAAGTTTGTCTCCAGCCAGGATAGTTACTACTATGAGAGTATCCTAAAAGATGCACTTGGTGCCTGTTAGATGTTCAGAATCCTTTTCGAAGAACTCAGATTTTCAGCACAGCGGGAACATCTTGGGTCTTCCGTATTTACAGATTTACAAACCTCTATTTCCCAGTTTCTTCAGCCTTTCTCTTCCTGAAAGTCATATTTCATAGTTTGGGGAAAATAATTAGTTTTATAAAACATGCAGTCCCTAAAAGTTTAAGGATTAACTCCAAAGGAAAAAAAATATTCATTGTGGTTATGAAAAATGCTCTGACAGCAGGCTTTCATCTTTCAGAATTGCTTCCTAGTTTTTCATTGAAATAGAAAATTCAAAATTTTTCATGAGTTTTATAGAAAAAATTGAGCATATTTAAAAATTAAGTTGAACATGTATAATTTTACAAGAATCAAAGCAGTTTGACCTTGAAAAATTCTTTTTATCTTCAGTTTTATCATGTTATAAAACAGTGCCTGCACATAGTAGGCACTCAATGAATATTTGTTAAATGAATATGATAGCATCATGTTTATGGAATGCACAAGAGCTAAAACAATATAGATGTGTGTTTTTTGTAGGAAATCTTGTCCTTATTTCACCTCAGGTTTTTACCATAACACACTTTTTCTCTTTGCAAATATCCTTTCGTCAGTATTTTAATTATTGATGAGGTCTGCACTTGGAGAATTTTTTTCCAGTGTCAGGGAATAAAACACTCTGGAATTTTAATGTATAGCATTTTTTCAGTGTTTATGTCATTTACCTTAAAGGGGAAGCTTGAGAATGAAGAACTCTAAAGCAAAAATAATTATAACTTTCTGTAACTGTGTGTGTGTGTGAGAGAGAGAGAGAGAGAGTGAGAGAGAGACAGAGAGACAGAGAATGTGAGAAAAGGAGAGAAAATATGTGCCTTCCATGAAATCAGACACGTTTCCAGGATGTCCGAGAATGATAAATTAAGTGGAAAGAAAAATAAGCATTTTCCTTTCATGTGGGAAAAATTATGCTTTTTTTCCTTTTAAAAAATTGATTTTCATCAAAATAAGCGGTAATATGTTTAATAAATAGGAACTTCTAGATCAAGCAGATAGTAGCTTTTAGATAATTGTCCAAGTCATCTATTAGAATAGAAAAACTGTCTTGTGAAAACTGTGTGTGTGTGTGTGTGCGCGTGCGTGTAAAATTGTATATTATGGTAAAATAAAAAAGTAATCATTTTTCAGAAATTTTCTAACATTTAGCAAGAAGGAATATTATTATTTCTTTTCAGGAGCAGGTAGAGTGTCTGCATTATTGCCTAACTTTAGACCTTTCAAAGAATTTATTTTTTCCTTTTAATAGAGAAAAGGGCATGTTTAGATATTGGATGTTTATTTTACATTTTAAAACAATTTTCTTCGGTGATGAAGGTTGAAAATAGTCCTGAAACTAAGGAGATTTTTTTAAGTTGTAGAGTACAAGTAGACACTGAAAATTTATCTTGCTACTTCTAAAGTTGGTTCTTTGACTTAAAAGGCCAACAGTCTCATTTATTGTTTTTTTGAAGTGAGTTGTCTTTCGTTTTTCCTTCACCAAATCATAAAGATAATTTCATAAGTGTCTTTCTAGCTGAGCTTTTGTATTTTGCCATTTTTTCTATGACTTAGATGAAACTTCAATTAAAAATAGACTATACGCTTATATGTAGGTGGCAGTTGATTGAGTTGCTATGACAGTTCATATTATGAGGTTGAACAAAGTGCAAAGTAATTAACCAGATTTGAGAAACATAGAGCTGTATCAGTACTAATGATTACCCTTCTTTAAACTGGGCTGGGTTTAAAGGAACATGTCTTTCTCTCAGAAGGCAAAAGTCATACTGAGGGCATCTGTGGAGCCTGTAGCCCTGAACTCACTGCTATTAAGAACCCCTCTTCCTAAGGAACCACCCCTCTTTCGTATTTGTGGATATGGGTAAAAGGTCTTGGGGAAACCAAATCTTGTTAAAACCAAGTCTTGTCTGTATCTCCTCAGTCCTCTCTAGCCAATCCTCAGAAGAGGTGCTTAATAAATGCTACATACCATCATCCAGTTCTTCTATTTATTTATTTATATTGAAACATAATTTTGATTGTACATATATATGGGGTACAGTGTTAAATATCAATACCTGTGTGCAGTATATAATGCTAAAATCAAGATAATTAGTATATTCAACATTACACAATGCAATCATTTTTTCTGGCCCATTACCAATTTCTTGCTACCCGGCCCCCCACCCCCACCCCATCCCACCGCTGGTGGCCTCAGTTCCATTCTCTCCTTTTAAAAATAGATTGAATTATTGTGATTGTTTTATCTTTCTTTTTCTTTTGTTATTTGTTAATTTTTTTTTTAGCTCCCACTTATGAGTGAGTACATGTAGTCTTTCTCTTTCTGTGCCTGGCTTGTTTCACTTAGCATGATTTTCTCTAAGTTCATCCATATTGCTGTGAATGGCAGAATTTCATTCCTTTTTATGGCTGGGTAGTATTCCATTGTGTGTATATGCCACGTTTTCCTTATCTAGTCATCCATCAATGGACATATAGGTTGATTCCATATCTTGGTGATTGTATACAGAGCTATAATAAACATGGGAATGCAGGTATCCCTTCGACATGGTGCTTTCTATTCCTTTGGGTATATGCCAGCAGTGGGATTGCTGGATTGTATGGCAATTCTATCTGTAGTTGTCAGAACTGCTATACAAGCATCATGTTGAACGGATACCTGCACTCCCATGTTTATTGTAGTTCTGTTTATTGAGGAACCTCTACACTGTTTTCCATAATGGCTGTACTAATTCACAGTCCCACCAACAGCATAGGAGGGTTCCCCTCTCCTCATCTTTACCAGCATTTGTTATTTTCTGTCTTTTTGGTGATGGTCTGTCTAACTGGGGTGAGGTGATATCTCACTGTGGTTTTGATTTGCATTCACCTGATGCTCAGTGAACATTTTATTCATGTGTCTGTTGGCAATTTGTATAATTGCCTTTGAGAAATGCCTATTTAGCTCCTTTGCTCAATTTATAATCAGATTACTTGTATTTTTGCTGTTAAGTTATTTGAGTTCCTTGAATATTGTGGATATTAATCCCTCGTCAGATGCATAGTTTGCAAATGTTTTCTCCCTTTCTATAAGAATTGTTTCTTTTGTTGTGCAAAAGCTTTTTATTTTTTATGACCCCATTTGTTTATTTTTTCTCATGTTGCCTGTGCTTTGGGGGTCTTATTCATAAAATATTTGCCTAGTCATACTTCGTGAAGTGTTTCCCCTAAGTTTTCCTCCAGGAGTTTTACAGTTTTGGGTCTTCTATTTAAGTCTTTAATACATTTTGAGTTGATTTTGGTATATAGCAAGATGTAGGATTTAGTTTCATTCTTCTACATATGGATGTCCAGTTTTCCCAGCACTGTTTGTTGAAGAGGCACTCTTTTCTCCAATGTATGTTCTTGGTGCCTTTGTCAAAGATCAGTTGGCTGTAAGTGTTTGGGTCAATATCTGGGTTCTCTATTCTGCTTCATTGGTCCAAGTGTCTGTTTTTATGCCAGTACCATGTTGTTTTGGTTACTGTACTTTGTAGTATAATTTGAAGCAAGGTGTTATTCCTCTGGCTTTTTTTTTTTTTTTTTTTTTTTTGCCCAGGAATGCTTTAGCTATTCGAGATCTTTTGTTATTCCATATGAATGTTAGGATTGTTTTTTCTGTTTCTGTGAAGAATGTCATAGGTATATTGATGGGGATTGCATTGAATCTGTGGATCACTTTGGGCAGTATGGACATTTTCTTTTTTTATTTTATTATTATTTTTTTACATTTTATGATGTTGCAGAGCAGTTGGGAGGGAGAGGGAGAGAAGAAAGGGGAAGGAAATGTGATGGAAGAAGGGGGAAGGAGAAGGGGCAGGATTGAGGCTAGTGGCACCCCCCATATTCCCAGAAGGGAGATCGAGGGACTTCTAGTTGTAGCTTGGTCATTGCTGGGCTAGGTGCAGATCTCATGGGGGTATGGCAAAAGCCCTCTCCTCCCGCCACCCCAGCTTGGGAACCAATGGTCCTTCTTGAATGCAGCTTGGTGATTGTCGCTGGGCTGGTTGTGCATATGGGGGGGCATGGCCGAGGCTCCCCACCACCCTGGCTCAGGAGAGCCTGGGGTGCTTCCTGTGGCAGTTCATTGGTCATCACTGGGTTGCTTGCTCCTGTTAGTGGGGTGTGACCGAGGCCCAGCAACCCCCACTGCCCCAGCTTGGGAGAGCCGAGGGCACTAGTATGGACATTTTCACAGTGTTAATTATTCTAATCCAAGAGCATGGAATGTCTTTCTTTTTGTGTCATCTTTAGTTTCTTTCAGCAGCGATTTGTAATTCTCATAGTAGAGATATTTCACCTCCTAGGTTAAATTGATTCCTAGGTATTTTATTTTTTTGGTGACTATCTTAAATGGGCTTGCTTTCTTGATTTCTTTTTCTGCTAGTTTGTTATTGGAATATCAAAACACTACTGGTTTTTGCATGTTGACTTTGTATCCTGCAACTTTACTGTTTATTGACTCTAAGAGTTTTTTTGTAGAATCTTTAGGTTTTTCTGTATATAGGATCATGTCATCTGCAAACAAGGAAAGTTTGACGTTTTCCTTTCCAATCTGGATGCACTTTATTTTTTTTCTCTTGCCTGATTGCTCTGGCTAGTGCTTCCAATACTGTGTTAAATAGGAGTGGTAAGAGTGAGCATTCTTGTGTTGTTCCTGTTCATAAAGAAAAAGCTTTCAGCCTTTCCCCTTTCAGGATGATATTGGTGGTGGGTTTATCATATATGACTTTTATTGTGTTGAGATACTTTCCTTTTATACCTAATTTTTGAGAGTGTTTATCATGAAGGGATGTTGAATTTTGTTAAATGCTTTTTCCGTGTCTATGGAGATAATCATATGGTTTTTGTCCTTGATTTTGTTAACGTGGTGTATCACATTTGTTGACTTGTTTATGTTGAAGTATACTTGCATCTCTGGGATGAATCCTGCTCGATTATGATGTATAATTTTTTTGATGTGTTGCAGGATTCTGTTTGCTAATATTATGCAGCTATATTCATTGGAGATATTGGCCTGTGGTTTTCGTTTTTGTTGTATCTTTGTCTGGTTTTGGTATCAGGGTGATGTTTGCCTTATAGAATGAGTTTGGCAGAAAGGCCTCTGTTTCAATTTTTTGGAATATTATGAAGAGGATTGGTATTAATTCCTCTTTAAGGGTTTAATAGAATTCAGCAGTAAAGCTGTCTGGTTCTGGGCTTTCCTTTGTTTGAAGACTGCTGATTACTGCTTCAATCTTATTGCTTATTATTGGTCTGTTGACGTTTTCTATTTCATATTGGTTTGGTCTCAGTAGTTTGTGTCCAGAAATTTAGCCATTTCCTCCATGTTTTCACATTTGTTGGTGTTTATTTGTTTATAGCAGTCTCTAATGATTCTTAGTATTTCTGTGGTATTGGTTGCAGTGTCTCCTCTTTCATCTCTGGTTTTTGTTATTTAAGACTTCTCTCTTCTTTTTTCAGTTAGCCTAGCCAGTGATTTGTCTATTTATTTTCTCAAAAAAATCAACTTTTTGTTTCATTGATCTTTTGTATTGTAGTTTTGGGTCTCTAATTCATTTACTTCTGTTTTGATATTAATTATTTTTTCCATCTACTAATTTTGGGCTTGAATTGTTCTTGTTTTTCTAGTTCTTTGAGGTATAGCATTAGGTTGTGTATTTGAAATCTTTTATTTGTTTGATGTAAGCATTTATTGCAATAAATTTCCCTGTTAGTACTGCTTTTGCAGTACCCCAAAGGTTTTGGTGTGATGTGTCTTTATTTTTATTAGTTTCAAGAAATTTTTTGATTTCTTGTTTAATTTCTTCTTGGATCCATAGGTTGTCCAGGAGCATGTTGTTTAATTTCCATGTATTTGTATAGTTTCCAGAGTTCCACTCGTTACTGATTTCTAGTTTTAATCTGTTGTTGTTTGAAAAGACACTTGAAATGATTTCAGTTTTTAAAAATTTGTAGGGACTTGATTTGTGACCTAACATGTGGTCTATCCTGGAGAATGTTCCATGTACTGATGAGAAGAATGTATATTCTGTAGTTGTTGGATGAAGTGTTGCATTGATATCTGCCAGGTTCAGTTGGTCTAAAGTGTAGTTTAAATCCTGTGTTTCTCTGTTGATTTGTGGCCTAGATGATCTATGCAGTGTTGAGAGAAAGGTGTTCAGGTTCCAACTATTATTGTATTGTTGTCTATCTCTTTAGGTTTAATAGTGCTTGCTTTATATATCTGGGTGCTCTGGTATTGGGTGCATATTTATTGATGATTATTATGTCTTCTTGCTGGATAGTTCTCTTTATCATTATATAGTGGCCTCCTTTGTCTCTTTTTCTGGTTTCTGGTTTAAAGTCTATTTTATCCAATATAAGAATAGCTACTCTTGCTCATTTTGGTTTCCATTTGTGTGGTATGTCTTTTTCCATCCCTTCACTATCAGTCTGTGTGTGTCTTTGCAGGCGACGTGAGTCTCTTGAAGACCATATACTTGGGTATAGCTTTTTAATCCAGGCAGTCAGTCTGTGTCTTTTGTGGTGGGAGTTTAACCCATTTACATATAGGGTTGTTATTGAAAGATATTGTCTTACTCCTGGCATTATATTGATTTTCCTTTGGATGTTTAAATATTTTTGGTTTCTTTCTTCCCCTACTGTTTGTCTTTGCTGTTTGTTAGTTTTCTGAGATGGTAAGAGTTAGTTTCTTTCTCTTCTTTATTTGCATTTCTGTTCATGTTCTTTCTTGTGTATTTGTGGTAATGATTGTTGTTTTTCAGATTCTGGAAGCAGGACTCACTTGAGGATTTCTTGTAGGGCTGGTCTTGTGGTGGTGAACTCTCACTTTTTTTTGGTGGTGGTGGTGGGGATACTCTATTTCTCATTCATTTCTGAAGGATAGCCTTGCTGGATATAGTATACTTGGCTGGCAGTTTTTTTCTTTTAGTATTTTGAATATATTATCTCTTTCTCTTTTGGCCTGTAGAGTTTCTGATGAGAGGTCTGCTGTTAGTCTGATGGGGACTCCCTTATAGGTGACTTGATAAATTTCTCTTTCTGTTTTTAAGATTCTCTCTTTATCTTTGATCTTTTCCAGTTTGACTGTAATAAGTCCCTAAGAGGACCTTTTTTAATTGAATCAGTTTGGAGATCTTTGTACCTTCTTGGAAGTTTTCTGCTATTATTTCATTGAATAATGAAATATTTCAAAGCCCTTTCTTTCTCCTCCCATTCCAGAACACCCATGATTTGGATGTCTGTCTACTTAAGGTTGTCTGCTAGCTCCCTTACATGCTCTTCATTGTTTTTTATTCTTTTTATTTATTTTATTTTTATTTATTTTTAATTTTTTTAAGAGTCTCTCTTATTAATGCCAAGGAGACACAGGCATGGTAAACTACTTTAGCTCAAATTGATTTCAGTTTTAAAGCCACTACATCAGAAAAATGAAAATTAAACCTAATTATGAGCACATTGCAAGAAAGACTTTTTTTGGGGGGGGGGGGTTACAATTATTATTATTATTTTTTTAATTTTATTTTTCTTTTTTAAATCTTATTTTGTCGATATACAATGTGGTTGATTATTGTGGCCCATTACCGAAACCTCCCTCCCTCCTCCCTCTCCCCTCTCCCACCCAACAATGTCCTTTCTGTATGCTTCTCATGTCAACTTCAAGGAATTATAATTGTTCTGTCTTCTTCTCCCCCTGGATTTTTTTTTTTTCTTTTGTGTGTGTGTGAATTTATTTATTTATTTTTATCTCCCACCAATAAGTGAGAACACGTGCTATTTCTCTTTCTGTGCCTGACTTGTTTCACTTAATATAATTCTCTCTAGGTCCATCCATGTCATTGCAAATGGCAGTATTTCATTCTTTTTTATAGCAGAGTAGTATTCTATTGTGTAGATATACCACATTTTCTGTATCCACTCATCCGATGATGGACATTTGGGCTGGATCCAACTCTTGGCTATTGTAAAGAGTGCTGCGATGAACATTGGGGAACAGGTATACCTGCGACTTGATGATTTCCACTCCTCTGGGTATATTCCCAGCAGTGGGATAGCTGGGTCATATGGTAGATCTATCTGCAATTGTTTGAGGAACCTCCATACCATTTTCCATAGAGGCTGCACCATTTTGCAGTCCCACCAACAATGTATGAGAGTTCCTTTTTCTCCGCAACCTCGCCAGCATTTATCGTTCAGAGTCTTTTGGATTTTAGCCATCCTAACTGGGGTGAGATAGTATCTCAGTGTAGTTTTGATTTGCATTTCCCGGATGCAGAGTGATGTTGAGCATTTTTTCATATATCTGTTGGCCATTTGTATATCTTCCTTAGAGAAATGCTTACTTAGCTCTTTTGCCCATTTTTTAATTGGGTTGCTTGTTTTTTTCTTGTAAAGTTGTTTGAGTTCCTTATATATTCTGGATATTAATCCTTTGTCAGATGTATATTTTGCAAATATTTTCTCCCACTCTGTTGGTTGTCTTTTAACTCTGTTAATTGTTTCTTTTGCTGTGCAGAAGCTTTTTAGTTTGATATAATCCCATTTGTTTATTTTTCCTTTGGTTGCCCGTGCTTTTGGGGTCATATTCATGAAGTCTGTGTCCAGTCCTATTTCCTGAAGTGTTTCTCCTATGTTTTCTTTAAGAAGTTTTATTGTTTCAGTGTGTATATTTAATTCTTTAGTCCATTTTGAGTTGACTTTAGTGTATGGTGAAAGGTATGGGTCTGGTTTCATTCTCCTGCATATTAATATCCAGTTATCCCAGCACCATTTGCTAAAGAGGCAGTCTCTTCCCTAGTGTATAGGCTTGGTTCCTTTGTCAAAGATCAGATGGCTGTAGGTGTGTGGGTTGATTTCTGGATTCTCTATTCTATTCCATTGGTCAGTGTGTCTGTTTTTATGCCAGTACCATGCTGTTTTGGTTATTATAGCTTTGTAGTATAGTTTAAAGCCAGGTAGTGTTATGCTTTCAGCTTCATATTTTTTTTTTGCTCAGCATTGCTTTGGCTATGCGTGGTCTTTTATTATTCCATATAAATGTCTGGATAGTTCTTTCCATTTCTGAGAAAAATGTCATTGGAATTTTGATGGGGATTGCATTGAATTTGTATATCACTTTACTCTTTTTTCCTTTGGACCACCTGGATTATTTCAAAAAGACCCTCTTCAAAATGAGAAATTCTTTCTTTTGCTTGCTGTAACCTGCTGCTTAAAATTTCAGTTGTGTTTTTTATTTTGTTGAATGAATCCATCAGTTCCAGGAGTTCTACATTCTTTTTTAAGGTATTAAACTCTTTGGAAATTTCCTTCTTTATGGTCTGGATATTTTTTCTCATTTTGTTGGGTCATATAACTGAATTTTCTTTTATCTCATTGCGTTTCCTGAAGATTGTTGCTCAAAATTCCTTTTTAGTCATTCCAAGGATTTCTTGCTCTATGGTATCTGGTACTTGAGAATTACTGTATTCCTATGGTGGTGTCCTAGTTCCTTGTTTTTTTGTGTGTATTTCTAGGGACTCTATATTGTTGTCTGAGTATCTTGTAGAGCCGTTGCTTCTTTTGTTACTCTTGAGTGGGCTTTGTGAATAGAGATTTCCTCCTTTTTTCCAGGCTCCATTGGTGGCTTTTCTTATGTCAAAGCAGTCTAGTGGTCATTGGGCTGCCTGCATGGTGGTTGTGGCTGCTGCTGTGTTGGTGAGCCACCCTTTTGTCAGTAGTAGCTGTGGTGGAACACCTGCATGAAAGCGGTTTTTGTGGCATTGCCTCGGGCTGTGGTCTCCAGGTGCGCTCCTGCCTTCTAGAGCTGCCCACAGCTCCTGCTGAATTCTCTGGTCATGCTTCTGCCTCTGTCAGGTGGAGGGCTGTACATGGGTCTATCATCTAATTCTTGCTTTCCTTGTAACCTGTATTTTAATTTCACTTAACAAATAATTGTGAACATTTTTCATGCCACCAAATACTTTTTGATAAGATAATGACTGTGCATAATATTTAATTGTAAGGTTATTATGTATTTAACCATTTTCCTATTACTGAGCCTTTTGTGAGAGAAGTTTTAATATTCTACCATGAAGTGTACAATCATTTTTTACCTTTCATGTACTATATACTGAGTTTTTACAATGACACACAAAGAAAATATTTTTGTTTTTGTTTTTTCTTAACTTTAGTGCTACATACAGTGAAAAAAATAATTCCAATAGCCCACATTAAGTAGCCCCGTTAGTAAACTTCTAGAAACAGCTTTCTCAATAAAACTAGTAGGATTAAATGGGACATTTAGTCTTTACTTACTTATGTTTACACGGCTACTTGTAACTTTTGGTTAATGATTAATGGTGCTCTACTGTCATCATTAACCATATCATGTAGAGTAGGATTCTTTCTTTGCTTACTCCCTTTATTGAGCTGTATAAAGGTAGCGTATGGACTCTCTTTTATACTTAATAAGCAGAAAGTAGCTGCTTAGTAATTTATTTTTAGTTATTCAAGAAATGAAATGAGTAGGGAAGAAAGGAAAGATGGAAGATTATTTCTTGTATTCTTCTCATTCTTAAAATCAATGATGATGAAATTTAACTTAGAGTCACATTTTCCTCAATTCTTATTTATAATTTTAATTAAATTTCATTTAAAAATTCCTGTTTTAAATATTTATGACCCTTATTGTTGAGACATAGTTTTGAACTGTACATTTTTATATTTTTAGATAAAGATTTTATTGAAAATGAAATTGTTTTATATAACTATTGTAAACCTACAGAGGAATGTTGAATATTATAATCTTATCTGGAGATATTGATATTACTTGGTTTATAAGTGGTATACTATGACTCAGTGAAGAGACATTACTTTGAAACTAGTACATCTAGACTAAATATTTTAAACACAAGCACATAAACATGCAGTTTACACTCACATTCAAATTAAACAACATTAGATTGTAGGAGGTGGAACAGGATGGTTGACTAGACTTTCCCAGGGTGTATCCCTTTCATAGTAATGGACCAGAACAACTAACAGCTAAATATTGACCAGAGCATGTGTGAGAGAGTACAGGAGTGCAGCAGGAGACTGGTGAGACCCTTTGGAGCATGAAAGCCCAGGAATGCAGCGTAGAGAGGGGAGAGAGGCACATGGCTTCAGCCATTAAGTCTCTGCCACCAGGATTGGTGCAAGAACGACTTTCCCTTGCAGGCGACAGGTAGAATAAAGGCCAACACCAATCCCTGTCTTCACCATAGCGGCCTGCGATTGTTACTGCAGGAGAATTCCATAGCCCTTGTAAGCCTAGAGCCAAGTGTGGGGAACTGCCTAGAATACATGCACTGCATTGCTCATGAAAGGAGCATATACTGTGCATTCCCCACCCTGTATCCTTGTGATCCAAACCAGTGCAGTACAATGCCATCTCAACACCAGAGCCACTGCAGGAGCACATCCTGCCCTGTGGCTAGCAGTCACTGAGCCTTCCTAGCCTTAAGGTTCTGCCATCATTCCAATGCACTCACAAGAGAGGCTACAATGCCCTGATCCTGGGGGCTGAAAGACAGGACCTCAGGTATGAGTGCAACTCTAGTCCTGCTTGTCTGGTAAGCCAATCCTAGGCCTGCTGAACTTATGTACCCCAATGTACCTGGTCAGAGATGAGACAGGCAAGCATTTCCCCTCCCCCACCCACTGCCAGGGGCTGAGTTGTGTGCATTCAAGCTCCCAATCTGGAAAAACAGCTCATAGATCACTACTCTAATGAAAACTACCTTGGGGCAGAGGAAATAAAGCTCATCCTTCCCCTCCCAGAGAGGTGGCTAGGTGGTTGTGCCCTGAATAGTCTCACCTAGCAGCTTTACCCCCTACCCAAGAAGCAGCTGGCCAGGACTCCTTTGGGCATGCCTGCTATGTAGCTTCATCTATCACCTGCAAAGTGGCCAACAGATTCAGCCTTGGTGGACCTGCTCTCAAACTAGTGAGGGAATCATGACCTCACACCTCACCCCAAGAAGTAGTACACTGTGCTGATCCCTGGAAGACCTGCACTCAGCTAGCTGAACCAAAGTGTGCCCACACCCCTGACTCAGAGAAATAGCCCACCTGTCATGCCCCAGAATGACACACTCCTGAGTTTTTGAGCCATTGCATGCCCACACATCTAAGTGAGAAACAGCCTCACTGACAAGCCCATTGCCTGCCCACCACTGGTCAGAGAATCAGCATGGTGGCCCTGCCTCTGGTAAACCAGTCCCAGAATCACTGACATGCCACATGCCCACACCCCAGCCAGAAGATTAATTTAGAAAGCCCATCCCCAGTGAGCCAACTCCTGAGATGACTGGCCCACAGTGAGCATGCACACACCACTAGCCTGAGAACCAACACAGTGAGCCTACCCCCAGCAAAGCTGTGCCACTGCCACCACAAAACCCCCCAAGCATAGGCTGTTGAGTCATGTGCACATGTAGTGAAACTGGATTACAGGCAAAGAAACTGCACAGAGTTTATACTACATCTATTCAGAACAAAGCCATTGTACTCTACCCACTCAACACTCAAGGACGCATCTACAGATGACAGCCCTTCCTTATGCATCCCACCCTACAAAACTCAAAAAGATAACTGTTCCACCTCATGAATAGATACTAACACAGCAAAATAAGAAACATGAAAAAGCGAGGAAAAATGACACCACCAGAGAAATACAATAATGCTCCAGTAATGGATCCCAAAGAATTGGAAGTTGCTGACCTTTTGGAAAAAGAATTCAAATTAATAATCTTAAGGAAATTCACTGAACTACAAGAGAATACAGAGAAACAGTTCCATGAAATCAGGAAAAAAAAAAAAAAGAAATTCATGTTCTGAATGAAGAATTTAACAGAGACAGATATCATAAGAATCAATAAGAAATCTTAGAATTGAAGAATTTATTAAATGAAATAAATAATACACCTGAGATTCTCAACAACAGGCTAGATCACGAAGAAGAAGAAATTTCAGGTCTTGAAGACAGCTGATTTGAAATAATCCAGGAAGACAAAAAATAAAATAAAATTAATAGAATAAACAAATCCTGTAGGATTTATGGGATACTATTAAGTGAACAAGTATTTGAAATATGTGCATTCCAGAAGGTGAATAATCCAAAAGGGGTATTGAAAACATATTTAATGATGTAATAGCTGAAAACTTTCCTAATCTTGGGAGAGATATAAATATCCAAATCCAGAAGCTTAAAGTCCCAAAATAGATTTAATCCAAAAAGGTCCTCTCCCAGACACATGGTGGTCAAATTGTGAAAAGTTAAAACAAAGAGAGAATTCAGCAAGAAGAGGAACTTTCAAAACTACACAAATACATGGAAATTAAAGAATATGCTCCTGAATAACCAATGTGTCAAAGAGGAGATTAAGAAAGAAATGAAAAAATTCCTTGAAACAAATGAAGTCAGAAACACAACATACCAAAACCTATGGGATACAGCCAAGGCAGTATTAAGAGAATAATTTACATTTAAAAAATAGTTTTCAAATAAACAACCTAGTAATGTACCTCAAGGAATTAGAAAAGCAAGAACAAACCAATTGCAAAATAAGTAGAAGTAAAGGAACAATAAAAATCAGAGAAGAAATAAATGAAATTTGATTAAAAATATAATATAAAAAGACCAATCAAACAAAAAGCTGGGTTTTTGAAAAAATAAACCAAATCAACAAACCATTAGCTAGATTAACCAGGACAAAACAGAACATGCCCAAATAAATAAAATCAGAAAGTTGAAACAAGACATTACAACTTAGTTGCAAAAGATCATCAGAGATTATTATGAACAACTGTATGATAATAAATTTGAAAACCTAGAGGAAATGGGTAAATTCCTGGACACATGACCTACCAAGGCTGAACCAAGAACAAATAGAAAGCCTGAATAGATCAATAACAAGTAGTGAGATTGAATCAGTAATAAAAAGTTTCCCAACAAAGAAAAGCCCAGGGCCAGGTGTCCTTACTGCTGAATTCTACCAAGCATTTAAATAATTAATACCAATGCTTATTAAACTATCTCAAAAAATTGATGTGGATTTTACTTTTCCAAACTCATACTACTAGGCCAGCATTACCCTCATAGCTAAACCAGCCCAAGAATACAACAAAAAAAGAAAATTACAGCTAATGTCTTTGATAAACATAGATGTAAAAATCATTAATAAAATACTAGCAAACTGAATCCAACAGCACATCAAAAAGATGATACAGCATGCATGATCAATCAAATGTGATTTATCCCAGGGATGCAAGGATGGTTCAACATATCCAAATCAATAAAAGTAATACATCACATCAAAACAATGAAAGAAAAAAACATATGATCATCTTGATAGATGCAGAAAAAATATTTCCTAAAATTCAATATCTCTTCATGATAAAAACTCTTTGCAAATTAGGTATAGAAGGAAAGTATCTCTACATAATAAAAGCCATATGTAATAAACCCACAGCTATGATCATCCTGAATGGGGCAAAGTTGAAAGCTTTCTCTCTAAGACAGGAATAAGACAAGGAGGTCCACTCTCACCATTCTTATTCAGCATAGTACTTGAAGTCCTAGCCAGAGCAATTAGGCAAGAGAAGAAATAAAGGGCATACAAATTGGAAAGGATTAAGTTAAATTGTCCCTGTTTGCAGATTACATGATTTTATTTAGAGAGAAACCTAAGGACTGTATACCAAAAAACTCCTAGACCTGATAAACTAATTCTGTAAAGTTACAGCATACTAAATCAACATTCAAAAATCAGTAGTAGCATTTATACACACCAACAACATGCTAGCAGAAAAAGATATCAAGAAAACTATTCCACTCATAATAGCAACAGCAAAAATACCTAAGAATAAATTTAATCAAGGAGGTGAAAGATCTCTACAAGGAAAACTATAAAACACTATTAATTCATTAATCAAATGAAATTTAAAAAGACACACACAAAAGTGGGAAGATATCCCATGTTCATGGATTAGAAGAATTAATATTGTCAAAATGACCATACTACCAAAAGCAATCTATAGATTCATTGCAATCCCAATCAAACTACCAATGGCATATGTCACAGAAATAGAAAAAACAGTTTGAAATTTGTAAGGAACAACAAAAGACCCTGAATATCCCAAGCAACCCTTAGCAAAAAGAATAAATTGTGTGGCTTCACACTCCCTGACTTCAAAATGCACCAAAAAGCTATAGTAATCAAAAGAGCATGGTACTGGCACAGGAAGACACATACAGCAATGGAACAAAATAGATAAATCAGAAATAAATCCATGTACCTACAGCCAACTGCTTTTTAACAAATGCATCAAGAACATTCATTGGAGAAAGAATGGTCTCTTCAATAAGTTGTGCTAGGTAAACAGGATATTTATATGCAGAAGAATGAAACTCTTTTGGACTATCAGTTTGCATATTCCAGTGCCTCTCCTGAGAGTTAGAAAAAAAGCCCTTTAAGTTGCTTTAATGTTGGGTCTGGAGGCAATCCAGGAAAAAGAACTGGAAAAATTCTGTATCTTTAGATCCATGGTCTCCAAAATGAGGAGTATGCTATAATACAGTGGGTGAGGGAACAGATTGGATCATCTATTTACATTTATTTTATCTAAAGATATTTAATATACATGTTGTATATGCCTAACCTACTGAGTAGATATATTGAGATAGGGACTCATATTTTTAAAAATATATATACTATAGACCACTCCTCTGGAGAATGGGTATATGAAGCCAAAGTTGTAGTATAAACAAAGCTTAAATATTTTCTGATTATATAATATGGAAAAACTTCAGTTCTCTAAATTCATCAGGTCTTTGTTTTCTTGTGATGTTCCCAGTGTGGTGAGGGGAATAGGAGCTTTGCTCTGAATCCTTTTCTATAGGAAACTCTTTTAAAGATGCCTCTTTTGGTTGTGATGAGGTGGGGGAATTAGAAACATTAGAATTGCTTCACAAAAATTGAGGAAAAAGATTATAGAGCTGATTTATTTAGCCATTATTCTTAAATTCCGTATTTTGGATTAAAATAAAGCAGTTAAATTAAGACAAAGCCCGTTATTTTTATGTTCACTTTTTAAAATAGAGTTTTGGCATAGAGATTTAAAATTAGATCTGGATTCAAATCCTAGTTCTAGATATTGTTAGCAATCATGTTTCTTTGTGTGTAAAAAGTGTTAATGATAGTAATAACAGAGCTTCTTCCTGCTGACACTTAGCAAGCAAGCTCTCAGTGAATGTTAGCATTTATTATTCTTAGGGTGATGGAGGTGTTGAGAAGAGTAAGTATTTCTTATGCTATAGAGCTTGACTTACTTTAGAAGAATACAAATTGAGAGTGACCCTAAGCTCTCTTAGAGTTGAGTGATTTCTCTGTAGAGTTTAGATATGCATTTATAGTATTAGTATTTAAACTGACCTCATATGCATCAGTTTATTACCTACTATTTTATATTTTTAAAGGATTATATTTATTTTGTCTTCTAGCAAGATTAAATTTACTCTCACATTGAGACAGACTATTTACCTAGTCACAGGTGATCTTAAAATCCTGTTTAGTTCCTGTGAAGGTCTCTATGGCACCCTCTCAGCAGCTGTAATTTGACATTAGATGTTCTAATTTCTTATACTTTTTGTTCTAGTTCCTTTCATGAACCTTAACTGTACAAGTATGTCCTAAAACACCAACTTATTAGGAGGCTTAATACCTGTTAAATTCATCAGTGCTCTTGGTGGCTTGGCTTGAGTGCTGTTGTGTGTGGGAGGTTAGAGGTTAGAAGCAACTTTATGGATCACTTCCCAGGTTGATGTCGCATATGTTCACTTCAGAACTCGTATGAATAATCTCTCAGGGCAAAGGCAATTAAGAGAAAGCATGACCTACAGAATGAAGCCAAGTAATCTAATATTTTGTTTCTAAATTCTTTGCTATATAGTATTAATTAAATCGTTTACCTTCTTAATTTATCCATTTGTAAAATAGTTTCTGTTGTTAAAGTGCTCTATAGTCCTTATTTAAAATTTCTGTCTACCAGGATTTTTAAGGGTATGAATAGAAATAATGAAGAAAGTCTGAACCTGCTTATATATGGACATGTCATATTAATACTTAGAGATAAATATAATAATCAACCTTATTTTCTCATGACAGTTCACAAATGAAATTATTCTGTAAGTTTTTCAGAATACTAAAACCTCCATTTTTCATCTGTTTCTGAGATGTACTTTTTTCATCCCCACATAAATTCATAGAGGGCTTTTGTATGCCACCTGTCTTCCAATATAAGAGTACTTGGCTATGGTCTCCTCATTTTGCTTACCTAATTCATCTTGGCTGGAAAATTTGACAACTTCTGAAGCTTCAGGTTCTGTTTCCTTACCACTTTTCTGATTTTTAAGTTTAACATTCAGTAACTATTTGCTGTTATTTTAGCTACATGTATTTAATTGATACTAAAAGTATACCTAGATCTCTTGTTAGTATTTTACAAGCTTAGTTAGAACTGCCAAAAGTGTTTAAAAATCACTTAATTAGAGCGCAGCCTTGTAACACCAAGGTCATGGATTTGGATCCCCATACTGGCCAGCTGCCAAAAGAAAAAAAAAAACAAACTAAAAATCATTTAAAACTACAATATTGATCTAAATTGAAAAAAATTCACAACTATAAAAATGTCTTACTGTTTTGCTTATCCCATAAAGATTTAAAAATTCAATGACTGATGCCTGCAATAATATAGGCAAATGTTATATAACATATATTAAGTCATTTTGTCAATATACCTGAACCCTTGACCTTGAGTCCCAAGTGAACAGAGAAGTGGACTGAAAACTAGATCATCACTCTTAAATCCATCTGTAAGGTTATGTCCAACTCTAGAATGATAGAAAAAACAAAGCTTACTTTGTTGGTAGTTTCTGCTATATTCTTGATTTCTTGTACTCTACTCTTAAACATATAGCATTTTTCAGTGTAGTTGTAGTTCTCAAAAGGAGGTAGAATCAGCAGGCTTATTTCCCCGGGGTGGTGTATTATTTTGACTGTTTCTGTTCTTAATGAAAATTATAGAATGTAAAACTCAACATTTTCTTGGCTTGTAGAGGAGAAGAAAAGTGGTTATTGTAGGTACTTGAAAGATAGAATAATAAAGCATTAAATAAGGAGATGGGATTGTAAATATTGAGATGTGATTCTGCATAGGTATTCAAACACAGAATTGTGGTGAATAGAAAAGCCACTTTGAGTTTGTGCAGAATTGGTCTACATTTCAGGTTAAAGTCTGGATGTGTGCAGAGATAAAGTGAAAGAATTATATTTTTAGTATAGCTCTTGAGAGCTCAAGGAGTGGAACAAGCTGAAGTGAAACTATTGAAAAGCCAAACCAACCTGTACTGGAATCCCTAAAACTAAGAGTAATTCCAGGGACTTAGATTTTTTGCTATAAATAGCGTAGAGGGATTAGCTTTGCCATTAAAGGGGAGCTGAGCACTATACCAGTCTGAAATCCTTGAGATTAAAACTAGCTGGGGACAAAGCTTTATTTTAGTTTATAATCTCTTCCTTCAACCCCACCCGTTAGTTTATGGAAATATGCTTATAGTAACTGAGGGATCTCATTTTCATATTTTTCCTAGATTGCTATTATATTTAAACAGATCTCCTTCCTTTAGTCTGTACCTCTTCAGGCTGCCCCCCCACCCCGCCCCATTTCTGAAACATTAATCTAATCATGTCTTTCCCCTATTTCAAAAGCTGTCAGTGGTTCTCATTGTCCGGAGTCCAAAGTCTTTATCAAGACACACGCATTCCTTCACAATGAGGATTGTCAGTCATCCTGTTTTCAGTGATTGTGTTCTGTGTCCTGTACTCACTTTGTTAAGTTACATTCAATGTCCTGTAGCTAATATTTTTCAATAAGTTACAAAAATTCTGTACTTAGAACTATTTTTTTCACCACAGTAATTAGCATTAAAATCACTTAAATGGTAACACTAGTTGAAAATCATACCTCTGCAAATAGAGATCTAGACAGTCCTTTATGATCTCTCCTGTAGGTTTTTCTGAGGGAACACCAAAAGGGGAACTGAGAATTAAAAGTAGTTAATTTTTATATTTAAGAAAGGAAAAGACTGTTCTTTGCGCAATGTCCAAAGTCATGAATAAGTAATCACCAATAATTAGTAATCACTTTGGATCAATACACATGCTGTAAAAACCAACTGGTTGGTGACAGCTTCACTCCAGAGGCAAGGCTTCTGAAAAATCAGCCAGTCAGCAACAGCCTCATTCCAGTAATTACACCATGAAAGTTAGCAAATCAATGACAGTACCAGTCTTCTGAAACTCAGCCAATCAGTAGCTGCTATTATATATTCAGTATACCAACTCATCATTCATTGTTGAATATTCAGAAAATAAAAGAACAAAGTAAGTCTGATTGGCCACTATAGAGGCTATGTTAAAATGTAAATGGACTGGTAAAACTGCTAGACAGAAAATCAGCAAAGATATAAAAGATCTGAACAACACAATCAACTAAAGAACCAAATAAGCATATATAAAAGTGTTCTACCCAACAAGAATAGAATACAAGATAGACCATATCCTGGGCCGTAAAACAAACCTCAACAGATATAAAATCATTGAAAGCATACAGAGTGTATTCTCTGACCACAGTGGATTCAAAGCAGAAATCAGTAACAGAAAGACAACAGGGAAAAAATGATCCATGGGTCAAAGAGGAGGTCTCAAAGGAAATAAGAAATTATACGACTGAATGAAAATGAAAACAATGTATCAAAATATGTGGGAGGCAGCTAAAACAGTGATGATAGGGAAATTTGTAACATTAAATGCTTACATTGGAAATGAGGAAAGTACTCAAATCAGCAGTAGAAATTCCTCTCGTAAGTAACCTAAGTTTCTACTTTAAGAAACTAGAATAAGAAGATAAAATAAACCTAAAGCAAACAGAAGGAAGGAAACAATAAAGATAACAGAAATCGAGGAAATTGAAAAAAAGAAAACAAAAGAGAAAAATCAAAGAAACAAGAAGCTGGTTCTTTGAAAAATTAATAAAATTGGTAAAACTTTGGCAAGAGTGAATAAAATAAAAAGAAGACACAAATCAGTAATGGAATAGGGGCTATCAGGAGAGATCCTGTAGCCATTAAAAAATTAACAGGGAATACTATATTTCAGTAGCTTTTAAATTACTAATTCAATTTCTTTAATGGTTTAACAACTATTCAGATACCACATTGAGATACCATCTCACCCCAGTTAGGATGGCTAAAATCCAAAAGACTGTGAACGATAAATGCTGGCGAGGTTGCGGAGAAAAAGGAACTCTCATACATTGTTGGTGGGACTGCAAAATGGTGCAGCCTCTATGGAAAATGGTATGGAGGTTCCTCAAACAATTGCAGATAGATCTACCATATGACCCAGCTATCCCACTGCTGGGAATATACCCAGAGGAGTGGAAATCATCAAGTCGCAGGTATACCTGTTCCCCAGTGTTCATCGCAGCACTCTTTACAATAGCCAAGAGTTGGATCCAGCCCAAATGTCCATCATCGGATGAGTGGATACAGAAAATGTGGTATATCTACACAATAGAATACTACTCTGCTATAAAAAAGAATGAAATACTGCCATTTGCAATGACATGGATGGACCTAGAGAGAATTATATTAAGTGAAACAAGTCAGGCACAGAAAGAGAAATAGCACGTGTTCTCACTTATTGGTGGGAGATAAAAATAAATAAATAAATTCACACACACACAAAAGAAAAAAAAAAATCCAGGGGGAGAAGAAGACAGAACAATTATAATTCCTTGAAGTTGACATGAGAATACAGAAAGGACATTGTTGGGTGGGAGGGGGGAGAGGGAGGAGGGAGGGAGGTTTCGGTAATGGGCCACAATAATCAACCACATTGTATATCGACAAAATAAGATTTAAAAAAGAATAATAAAATTAAAAAAAAAATAATAATTGTAACCCCCCCCAAAAAAGTCTTTCTTGCAATGTGCTCGTAATTAGGTTGAATTTTCCTCTTTCTGATGTAGTGGCTTTAAAACTGAAATCAATTTGAGCTAAAGTAGTTTACCATGTCTGTGTCCTTGGCATTAATAAGAGAGACTCTTGAAATGTTGTGGTGATGTTAGGTTTTCAAAAAGCAGTACTTTAACTTCCAAATAAAATATGGCCTGATATATTTCATAGGACGAAGCGTTTGTTTTTTCTATATACAATGTAATTCCATGTCATGTTCCCTTCTTTAAAAAAGACATTTTGTGTATGTTTGAAGTAATTTCCCTCAGTTTCAGGCAAAGTACATTCCTAGAAGTTTAAAATTAACATTTTCCCTCTAATTAAAGAAAGAGTTTCCTGTGAAAATAAAATGTTTGTTGGAGAAAGGAGGGTTGTCACAAATCTTACCACAGGTCATATCTGTTTTAAAGGAAGAAAATGAAAGTCCTCTTTAAATTTAATTGGTGGTATATAAATCATGTTTGCTTTTTGCTGCTTAATATGTCTTGAGGTAATAATAAACGGTGATTGTTGCATAATCTTTTTTGCATTATTCTCCTTCACTTACACTTGGAGTTTCCAAGGCCAACATGCAGAGAATTGTTTATTGCTCCTTAATAAGAGTTCTAATGGTTAGAATGAGCCAAGAGGGTGCTTGGCTTTTGGCATTGTGGTATGTCCTGATAGGCTTCCCTTTGTCACAGTTAAAGTAAATAAAGAAAAGAGCAAGCATTCTTTTACAATTATATTTTTTATGTAAATGAGAATTCTTTATTAAGATTTTAGCATTGAAAAGTAATAATATATGCATTAAATAAATGGAATATATATTTAGTCCCCTTTAAAAAGGATTACATTTATACCAATGTACAAATTATCTTTCATGCTCAATTGCAACTGTTATCCATCACTGCTTAACCTACTCCTGAGTAATACCAGCATTCTTGAAACTTTAAAACACTTCCTAATATGTTTATAATACAGGTAGAATATCCGTCATTAGTTTTACAGCAAGAGCCCTTGCAGTCATTTTCCTTATTCATGTAAACACCAAATATTTATTGAACACCTGATTTGATTATATGTGAAGTATTGTAAGTGTATTTAGGGATTCATTCAATGAACATTTGTTCAACATCTATTATGGCCCAAGAAGAAAAATACAAGATATGCTTTTTTTCCTTAATGTTTAATGTGATTAGAGATTAGGTATACATAGGAGGACAACTAATAATTTATGGCAGTAAATTTCCAGTGTTGACTCTCCAGTTGGGGAGAAGTTTTAAGGAGGGAAAAAGGATCACTTTTGGTTTGTGGTAGATGTAAATAGCATCAAAGGTGATGGAATCTATGTGATGAAGATAATTTTGATAGGCAAGGACTTAGGGACTATATTGTGGTAGAGAAGCGAGAGCAAAATTATAGGAAGGTTGAAAGAGAGAGAAACATGTTTCTTATTCTTTCTCAGGGAATGTGAATAGATCAGTATTTGGAGAACAGAGTTCATTGTAGAAGATCAGTGAATGGTTAGAATCGGAAGGCACTGGGGGGCGTTATGTCAGAGTGATGTGTGTTCAGACTATATTGTGAGAATGAAATAAAACAAAGTTCTTTTAAAAATAATTTCTTTGTATAAGAAAGATTAGAATATACTGATAAGGAAAAATTAGAAAGTAAACACAAGAAATAGAGGTTTTTAGAAATACTCATTTGGTGTTACCCAGAATAGATGAAATAGGGAAAGGAATGGCTGAAGGCAGGAGGCTGGTTAGGAGGCTATTGTAGTGGTCATTTCTCTCTCTCTCTCTATCCTGTGCTCTTCCTTCTTATCAGCTGGCTATATTGGTGGCAGAAGCTTGAAATCTGAGAAGTCAGAGCCAAGACAAGGATGCAGTCTGAACAGTAACTGGGACCAGGTTTAAACAATTGAAATAAGAGTAGATATTACACATTACTTTTCTTTGCTGGGTCTTGAGGAAGTTCTTTTCTTTTCAAGAAATTTGAAAATATTTATAGATGGATGAAGTGAGCTTAACTTTGAAAGTGGTTTTGTGTTAGCTGATGAGTATACATTTAGCCAAGTACAAACCCATGGGACCATTACTAGTGGTTGAAGGAGGAAACCCATGGGACCATTACTAGTGGTGGAAGGAGGAATCTGGAGTTTTGCACCAGTGGGTTAGTGGCATTTTTGCTGAGGGAAGTTCAAGTCTCCAAATTCTTCAACCATCCAAAAATTGAGGATGTTAAGGAATCTTTATGGCTAACAATAAGCTGTAGGTTGGTATGTCCTTTAATGCCATATGTCTGCGAAGGATCTGATCTCATCTGTTTATATTTTTGAATGCCATGAATGAACTGGCAAGTTCATGACTAATGCAAATGGACTAAATTGTACCCATATGCAAATCTCTGTAGCTAGGAAGGTCAACCTGACTGGCTTGTGCAGCACTCCTTGCGATTGCCCTTGCTTGATAATGCTGTAAATTGCCCATGATTTTCATAAGTACAGCATGAAGGTTTCACCCAGGATTAAGCTTGAAGTTCTCCAGTGAACTCGTCAGGGTTATGGCAGGTCTAATATCAGTTTGGAAATTACTGATGGCCTTGCTGATGTCTTGATTGAGAATGAGTGGCATAGTGTCCCTCTGCTAGGTACAAGTATCACTTCTATCAGTTTAATGGCCATGTGTATCTCTTGCCTAGGTACCAGTTCTGGCCTGAGCTAGTGATATGCTGTTTACCATAGACCATTCAGTGGGAATTTTTCTCCTTACTCCTGTGACCCCAATGTCAGCTGCTTCATTCCACTTCTACCTTTTTGGGGACCTGCACTTCCAGTACAGCCTTGATGTGTTAGACCAGGTGCTAACACCCTACTAAACAGTTCCTAACCAGATCAGAGGCTGTACCTGAATTTCATCATCCTGTTGCTCTCATGGTCAAATATAAGGGCAGCCAGCCCAAGCTAGAATCCCAGTGGTTAATTTAGCTTTATAACAAGCTCAGATGAGCTGGAGATAACTACCTAAGTATTCTAAACCTCTGGAGGCTGATCTAACTGTCTAAAACCTAGTAGAGGAAAGGAGCCATTCTTAGAGGCTAGGTCATCACATCCTTGAGGTTACACATTGGAAAAGGAGATTGCTTTCCCTGGGGGACTAGCTGCTTTTTTTGATTGAGAAAGATGATGTGGTCATGGAAAGCAAAGAGACCACAACAACTTGGGGTCAGAGCAATGAGAGGGCAGGCAGTCCCAGTGCTACCACCTCAGCCTTCTGAAAAAGTAAGCGCTCCACCTTAATTCTTGCATTTTAACTGTTCCCAGTTCAAAGAGTTATATTGCAGCCACTTCTTCATCATCCCCTATAAGGAAAACATCCTTATGCACAGAGTTTTCACCAAAAATTGAAGAAAGAAATTTTTTAAGTCATCAGATAAAGACAAGGGCAATTCATTCCTATTACTGTTTAGGGTGTGGATATGTCTAAATCAAAATCTGTGTTAATCTTCCCATAGCTCACTTGTGTTGACCTCTTTTTTCATACAAAAGCCTCACCCTGGAGCTGCATGCCAACTACCTTGGTGCTTTCTGTAAAGGCCGTTATGCTTTGTCTTAGCCTAAGGGAACTCCTTATGCTGTTTTATTGTTTTACTGCCAAAATAAGTTAAAATTTCCATGGAATCAAATATATATAGCTTAATAAGTTTGCTCTTTTACCTGATTTAACCTTGCCTCACTTTCAAGGTTTGTCAAGAGTTACCCAAGAGAGATCGAAATTCTTCCTGTGACATCTGTCATTCTATTGACCTCCATAGTTGATTTGCCTAATCTTTCTAAACAAAGGAGGACTGATTATTGGTTAAAAGTAGATGTATCTGGACCTCTACTCTAAGTAAGCTTTTATGTTACATTTGGAGATGCTACTTGAGTATTTCTTTTGAGCGTATTGTGTTTCTTAACCAGGATACTGCTGCTAATTCATAATATGCTAAGTGGTACCTTATATTTATTATTCCTGAGAGTGAAAGTTACTGGTACTGTGGTGATAGAAGGCAAACTCCTGTGGGTATTGTATGAGGCCATAAGAAAAGGAAAGAGACAGCAAATCTATGGATTTGTGGTTCAGGCAGATATTTCCTTTAGTTCTGTTTCTTAGTCATTATAAGACTCGACTTCTAGACAAATCTAGATGTATTTCCCTCAGAGAAAATGATGGAAGGAATCTGAAGGTAGCAACTTAGCTTTCTGTTGACAGAGAAACAAGGAATAACCCATCCAGAAATGGGTCACCTAGCCATCCTTTGCAAACTATGCTTTTTTTACTTAAGTATTCATCGAAATTAAATTCCATATGTTCTACCTTATACTTTACATTCTGAAAGTATTATTTTATTAAATATGTTTTTAAGAGATGTACTGTGTTTTTATTCTTATACTATTATGAATATGTCTTCACACTTTATGTATATCAAAGTAGTAAAAGTTTCTTTTCTTTCTTTCTTTTTTTTTTTTAATAAAAGATGACCGGTAAGGGGATCTTAACCCTTGACTTCGTGTTGTCAGCACCATGCTCTCCCAAGTGAGCTAACTGGCCATCCTTATATAGGGATCCGAACCCATGGCCTTGTTGTTATCAGCACCACACTCTCCCAAGTGAGCCACGGGCCGGCCCCAAAGTAATAAAAATTTCAAGTTCAGTATGTCTCAACCAGACCATAGAAAACCAAGTACTAATACACAACACACACACACACACACACACACACACACACACACACACACACACACACACACACACACACACACACACACTCTTACTTCATCAAAAAGAGATTGCTAGCGAGTTGCAAATTCAAATTATTTAATTCTGAGTGCAAGAGACAGGGACCTCAAATCATTGCATTGTCAAGGGACTTATCCACATCTTTGATAATTCAGGATAGAGTATCTCCAAATAAACTTCCTCTGGGCTGGAAACTAAACCTTACTAGACTGCTAACACATTAGGAATATGCTTAAAATATTCTCTGAATTGAAATATCACCTTTTAGTTTAAATGTCTCTAGTTTAAAGATGGTAGATGTCAGTTTTCTTGTACCACTGAGTGAGGCTGAGACTAGAGAATTGGATGGAAGAAATAATTCAATTTGAACCACTCTATTTCATGTCTTTCCTAAATGGTCAGTTTTTCTGGTTCTTGTTTTTAGTGAAGTCATCTGGATGAGAAGTAGAGTTGATAGAGCCAAAAGCATGACCTGGGAATTCTGATGGGTTCTTGATTCTGCCTAAAGTCCACGTATATCAGTGGCCCTGGCATTGTGAAAATGGTACTGGCATGTGTGTCCAGAAAGGTTCCCTTTTATGAAAGCTGTATTTAAGTATTGATAGTTGTAGTGGTTTTAGTGGAGGGAGTACTGAGGGCTTTGGGGGGACTTTGTTTTTCCATTTCCCTGATCCTACAAGTGTATCTCCATCTTGGCCAAAAAAACGTACCTAAGCATAGCATTCACAATAGTCCCGTGTATCAGTTCCATTTTCAGTTGTATAGAAGTTATACAGCTGGTGAGTGCCCCATTCTATGAAACAAGGGAGGAACTTAAGAACGATGAATAGAGAAGAATATTGGGAGGTGACTCTGTAAGTAAGCAAGCAGAGAAGGTGGGGGTGGGGGTGGGATCTACTTTGTAGGTTGTGTTAATTGTGATGATTGTTTTCCAGGGTATTTTTTGAACAGTGATTTAACATTCCTGAAATTCCTTTCTGCCTCCCAGGATTGAATCTTAAGTCAGCAAGGTCTATAGTATGGAATTCATTGTTTTTAGCTTCATATTTTGAAAAAATAACTTTAAAATCACCCTTTCAAGTACAGCTTTTACAAACACATGTTAAAATGCTATGAAGTATAGGAGGGCAGACACCGATTTTAAACCATTAAGACCTGAGTTTGAGTTTTAGCTGATACATAAAAGGCTTTGTGAACCTTTGTATATCATTTAACTTCTCTGAACGTTAATTTTCTTTTGCAGAAAATGAGATAAACTGGCCCATCTTCTCTTCTTTACGGGGTTATTTCAGAATCAAATGGGAAAGCTCTTTTAAGAGGGATAGGTAGAAAAGACCCTCTAAATAAATTTTTGTTTTTAAAACCAAAGTTTTTCAACTTTGGCACTGTGGCATTTTTGGCCAGATCATTCTTGTTGTGGAGGGATGTCCTGTGCATTGTAGGATGAGTAGCAGCATCCTTGGCTTTGATCCACTAGATGCCAGTAGCATTCTCGTAGATGTGACAACCAAAAAATATCTCCAGACACTGCCTTGGGGACAGAATTGCTGCTGGTTGAGAACTACTGCTTTAAACCACATAAATTATTTAAAGCAACTTACTTCTAGTAATGCAGTTAGTCAGATTTCATCATAGTAGAGTTCTTATTTTCATGTGTATTGTCTTTATTTAGAGAAGAGGTGAGCAAACTAAGGCCCTGAGGTCAAATCTGGCTTGCCACTTGTTTCATAATAAAATCTGAAGTTATTATTTGCATGTTGTCTATGGCTGCTTTGGGGCTACAAAGGTGGAGATAAGTAGTTCTCACAGAGATCGTTTTGGTGACAAGCCTGAAATACTAACTGACCCGTTACCAAAAAATCTGTTGACAGACTGTGTTAGAGTATTTTGACAGAATACCCTTTGCCATGCACTGAACTGTGAGTTATAGTGTTTGCTAAAACTTAAAATTAACTTTTGGTTTTATATGAAGATTTTGGTGGAAAAAATTTTGATTTGCACAAACATGTAAATTAGGTATGAAATTAAATTTAACAGTTATTGCATATAACTGTGCTAGCTGCCATATGGACATACAATGTAACACATTAAATGAGCAAAGACTGGAGACAGACTGCTTTGGTACAGAGTCTGGCTCTACTCATCTATGATCTGGGGCAAAGCACTTAACCTGTCCGTGCCTTGGTTTCCTTTTCCATAAAATGAGGATAATATTAAAACCTGTGAGGACTAAGCAAATTAGTATATGCAAAGCACGTAGAACAGTGTTTGGCATGTAATAAGCACTGTATTTACTACTACAATAATCAAAGGGTTTCAGAAATCAAACTCAATTGATATTTTGCCTCTACACATCATTACTTAGCAGTGCGGTGCAAAGATATGAATGTGTAATAGTTTTCACAGTAAAATGTGGGCAAACAATTTCACTTAACTTGTTTCTTCCCTTAATGCCAGCATCCTCAGTGCCACAGAGTATACGTTTTCTGTGCTGGTCTGCTCAATTGTACAGAAATGGATGAATAGGGAGAAAGTTGTTAAATTGGCATCCAGCCAGACTACTATTTAATTCCGGACACAAATTAGTTTTAAGTCACAAGAAATTGTTGTTACTCCAGGTCTTGCCACTAGTAGAAAACAAATTACCTCTAAAAAAAAGCATAGCTTTTTCAAAATGTTTATCACTTTCAGCACCCTTCCTGAGATGTTTACTCCAGCTCATGTAAAGCTCTGCATTGTAGTAAGGGATATCCATCAGGGTTTAGACACCCCAGCCACATGCCTCCCCTTACTTTCTAGAAATGCACATTTTAATATAATTTTCTACTTACGGAGTATCATTGTGCCCAAAACACAAAGGTGGTTATAAATAATCTTTTTAATCTCTTGTATTATATTTAACAGTTATAGTTTTCTTATTTTCCTTTTTGGAAAACTAAAAACAGAAGGTTGGTAAATACCAAGATGAAATTTTTATTCCCACTTTTTTTCCACCTGGGACATACTGGTTACGTTAGGGCTGCCACATAGAGAATTTGAAAGGAAATATAATACATTGCTCTTGCTCTCAAGAGGCCCACTGACTATATGAGAAGACCACAATACATTTATGGTTGCCTAAATAGCAATATAAAAATCATACAGTATTTTAAAAGTGTTCCAAGGGATGCCACATGGTTTTTCATAATAATTATCAAGTGAGTTTTATAGACAGTGAGTTTTATATTCAGAGAAGAGATTCCTTATGATAGACTGTGGTGTATTTGTCCTGAATTCCACAAGAATTTAGGGTCTTCTACGTGTCAGGCTCTGTACTAAAAATTGGGGACTAAAACAAGGCAGTGCTTTCTCTCATGGTCCCTCAAGGGACCTTATGATCTGATGAGAAGGACTTTTTCCCCCACTATACGCAGGTGTGTAGTAAATGTTTAAATAAAAATGATGGGAATACTAATGGCAGAGGGAATGCCTGTGTGGAGTGAGAACATCTTCCTGTGAGTTTTTTAAAAACTGTTATTCTAAGGAACTCAGACTTCTCAGCAGCAAAAAATAAACCGATTAAAAAATGGTCAAAAGACCTGAATAGACATTTCTCAAAAGAAGACATACAAATGGCTTATAGATATATAAAAACATGCTCAACCTTACTAATCACCAGGGAAATGTAAA
The DNA here is from genome assembly GCF_027409185.1 of Cynocephalus volans. NCBI lineage: Eukaryota > Metazoa > Chordata > Mammalia > Dermoptera > Cynocephalidae > Cynocephalus > Cynocephalus volans. Next base: position 131,019,819 of record NC_084467.1, read on the forward strand.
TCAAAACCACAATGGGATATCACCTCACCTGCGTTAGACTGGCTATTATGAAAAAGACAAAAAATAACAAATTCTGGCAAGGATGTAGAGAAAGAGGAACTCTCATACACTGTTGATGGGAATGCAAAGTAGTACATCAGTTATGGAAAACAGTGTGTAGGTTCCTTAAAAAACTAAAAATAGAAACACCTTATAGTCCAGAAATCTCACTACTGGGTATATATCCAAAGGAAAGGAAATCATCATGTTGAAGGGATAACTGCACTCCCATGTTTGTTGTGGCTCTATTCACAATAGCCAAGAGATGGAACCAACCTAAATGTCTGTCAACAGATGATTGGATAAAGAAAATGTGGTAAATATACACGATGGACTACTGTTCAGCTCTGAAAAAGAATGAAATCCTGCCATTTGTGGCAACATGGATGAATCTGGACGCCGTTATGTTAAGTGAAGTAAGCCAGACACAGAAAGACAGATACCGCATGATCTCACTTCTCTGTGGAATCTAAAAAAGTTGTTCACGTAGAAATACAGAGTAGAATAGTGGTTACCAGAGGCTGAGAGAAGAAGGGGATGGGGAGATGGGGAGAGGTTGGTCAACCAGTACAAATTTACAGTTAGATAAGAAGTTCTGGTATTCTAGGGTGACTATAGCTAATCATATTGTATTGTATATTTCAAGAGAGCTAGAAGTGAGGATCTTGAATGTCACCACCACAAACAAATGATGTTTAGGTGATGTATATACTAACTACCCTGATTTAATCATTATGCAATGTATGCATATATTGAAACAACACACTATACCCCATATACATGTACAATTTTTTAAAAAGACTTATTCTAACATAATTCTTTTTCTTTTCCACCTAAATAACTTCCCATGCAGAACATCTATCAAATATTTCTCTTTCTTTAAAAGAGATTTTCATCCTTAAAATAATGTGAACATATGCACTACCCAGTACATTACCTCAGTGTAGATAGCAGTGGTGAGAACTATTTGCTTGTCATTAGACAGACGTATATTACAGGACATAAAAACTGCCGAGCTCTGTGTTATAAAAATTCACACATTTGTAGCATTTTATAGTGCTTTCACACATGTGATCTTACTTGATCTACAAGGTTAAGCAGGCAATTATTCTCATCCCTATGTTTCAGATGAAGGAACTGAGCTTCATAGAGGTTGTGCTTTAGTAACTCTAGGTCACATGATTAGCAAGTGGCTTCCTAGGAAATGTAGAATTCAAGTTTCCTAAGCCCTGATCTACTGCTTTTTCTGCTGAGATACACTTTCTTCTTTCAGTTAACATTTATTGACCATTTAGGATGTCAGCCAGGTGCTTTGCATGTGTTGCTTTGTTTAATCTTCACAGCAACCCGTGAGATACTGCCATCATTATCACCATTTTACAGGTGAGGATAGTGAATCATAGAGAAGACAAGTAACTTGCTCAGTCACATATTTGGCAAAGTAGCCTGTCAAGGTTACACCCAACTCTGTCCAATTCTAGCATTTTTAACCACTCTCTTATTCTGCCTTCTTACACTCTTTTCCTGCTTGATTGAAACACCTCAGATCCCTTGCAGGGGAGACAGATGTAAAGGACTCTGGTTGGATTTCAGCCAGCTCAAGTGCCTTGGAAACCTTTTTGCTGGGTTAGAAGTCTCAACTTGAGAGGGGTTAAATATGGGAGCATATGAAATTATGGGAGAAAAACCTCTTGTTTAATATGTTTAGAACTCTCTAGCTAAAGTCAAGGATTCTGATCCTTGTACCAGCCAGCTGATGTGGGGTGGAGGGGGGGGATTGGGGGTGGGCAGAGCGGCTGGTGGGGGAAAGAACTCTCTAGATCCTACAGATAGGAAAATTGTTTTAAAAGTGGCAAATCTGAAATATGATAGGCCATCTTGAACACATGCCATGGATTAACTGCCTTCTAGTTCCAAAAAAGTAACTTTAACCTGCAACAAAAGTATAAGGCCATGTTATTCATCCTCTTGAGCACTGCAGTCATTTCCCCCTAGAATATCAAATATTTGCCATAACCTTAGTTTAATTATTCTGTTTGAAAGGACAGAGTGCATGTGTTATAGAATATGTATCACTATGCTTTGAAGAGATACGTCACATTTAGTGAGGGATTAGTAGTTTAATAGACTAATAGAGGGGATTATTAGAGGGGATGGGTTTCGTACGTTGCATGATGTTTCTGAAGCCACATTCAGCCAACCAGAATATAAAAGAGCTGAGGCTAAAATCAGTTTTTTTCTAACGTAGAAGATAGCTTTCACTTTGGAGACACATGTAATGAAACATGACTTTTCCACATATCTCCTGACTTTCACTTAATACATATGTCCACCTGTGCATTAATGTACAATTTCACCTACTCCCAATAGAGGAATTTTGCTTCCTTGGATTTTGATTATCACAAACCTCATTGCAGGATTATCTGCTTTTTTGGTTTCCAGCTAATTACCTTCACTTTTTTTTTTTTTTTTTTTTTTGACTAGTTGCTTTTTTCCCTCCTCTTAGAATCCCTCTAGTTTCTTTTGGTTTTCACTTTCTCTTTTGTTCTCCCCTGAATTCCTTTGTGTATGTTTATATTAAGCTGGTAGTCATAATATTCATTGTGTGGGCTTTACACAGTTTGGAATTTTTCTAGCACATATGAAATTAAATTTCTAATACCAAATAAAGCTGTGCTGCAATATAGCTTAAGCAGCAGTCACAAGCTGAAGAACCCATGGCTTATTTCCCCCAAATCCAGGGTGCTTCGTGTTGAGAACTTGTCACAGAGTGTTTAGGGAGGCAGGGAAGGTGCTATAGTAGGGGAAAAAAGGAGGATTGGGGGAGAGGTGATCTTTCAGGAAGCTGATCAGATCAATTCATTTCATGAAAAATGTGGTGAAGATTTGGCTGCTTTTGAGTGGAGTCTTTTTCCTTGTGTTTATTTATTATTTATTTATTTAAGATATTTTCCCAGCTTTATTAAAGTATAATTGACAAAAATTATACCTATTTAAGGTATATAGTATGATGGTTTGACATACATGTACATTGTGAAATGATTACCATAATCAAGCTAATTAACATATCCATCACCTCACATATTTACCTCCCCCCCCCACAAAAAATTTGTACAAGAGTTTTATAGCAAATTTATTAAAAAAGGCAAAAACTGAAAACACCAGGTATAACCCATCAACGGAAGAATAGATAAAAGGTGTGGTATATTCAATTAATGGACTGCTATACAGGAATAAAAACAGAAAGAAGAGAGGAAGAAAGCAAGCAAACTACTAATATGTGCCATAACATGGGTAAATCTGAATATCCTTTTATTGAGCAAAAAGGATCCAGACACAAAAAAGTACATTCTGTATGAATGTATATGAAGTTCAAGAAGAGCAATATTAATCAATGGTGAGGGGAACCCAAGCAGTGGTTGCCTATGGGTGGGTGGGAATTGACAGGAAGGGGACATGAAGAGACTCTCTGGGGTGATGGAAATATCCCATATCTTGACTGTTGGATGTGTGTATGCAATTTATAAAATCTCATCAAATTAAACACTTACTATGTCAATTCACGGTATGGAAATTTTACCTAAATTTTTAAAACAAAATTTTTTAAAAATATAAAGACTATACACATGCCACAATTTCTAGGAGTGTGATGTGAGTATATTTAGTTCAGAACTTCCCCAGGTGAAGATAATGCCCATTTCTAGTTAAGAATCACTTAATTAGACTTACTGTCATTTTTCTTAATTGAAACATAATTGATTACACAAAATGTAATTATTACCCATGTTCATCACAGCTCTATTTACAATAGCCAAGATGTGGAACCAACCTAAGTGTCTATTGATGGATGACTGGATGAGGAAACTGTGGTATATATATACCATGGAATACTACTCAGCCATAAAAAATAATGAAATTATGCCATTCCCAGCAATATGGATGAGCTTGGAGAAATTTATAGGCACAGAGGGAAAAATACCACGTCCTTACTCATAAGTGGGAGCTAAGAGAGAAAGAAGAAAGAAATACCACAGTGGTACATTGGACTTACAGAGGGAGAGGGCATACCTAGTTGTGGAGTTGGGTGGGGAAAGGGGATAAGAGGAGGGAGGTCAGGGATTACTGGCTAGGGGACCTGGGGAATAATTGCAATTTGTGGTAATGGGCATGCTGATGGTATTGATCTGGCCATCACATCTTGGGCACAAGTGGTGAGAGTCAGCTTTGTATCCCATGAACATTCATAACCAAGTTAAAACAATGTAATTATTCTTTGTGTCCATTACCCAATTTCTCCCTAACACCCTTCCCCCTTTCCCACCTCCAGTAATCATAGTTCTGTTCTGTCCTTCTGAAAATTCAATGTATTATTGTGGTTATTGCCTGTCTGCCTGCCTGCTTGGCTGCCTTCCTTCATCCCTTCCTTCCCTCCCTTTCTTTCCTCTGTTTCTATCTTTCCTTACCTCCCTTCTTTCCATTCTCCTACCTATGAGTGAAGTCATGCAGTATTTCTGTTTCTGTGCCTGGCTTATTTCACTTAACATGATTTTCTCCAAGGTCATCCATGTTGTTGCTAATGGCAGAATTTCATTATTTTTTATGGCTGAGTAGTATTCCATTGTTTATATATACCACATTTTCCTTATGCAGTCATCCATTGATGAACATTTAGGTTGATTTAATGACTTGGCTATCATGAATAAGACTGGGATAAACATAGGAGCACAGGTATCCCTTCCACATGACAATTTCCATTCCTTTGGGTATATACCCAGTAATGGGATTGCTGGATTGTATGGCAGTTCTATATGTAGTTGTTTGAGAAACTTCCATACTGTTTTCTATAATGGCTGTGCGAATTTACGGTTCCATCAACAGTGTAGAAGGATTCCTGTTTGCATCCTCACCAACATTTGTTATTCTCTTTTTATTAATAGCCAGTCTAACTGGGGTCGGATGATATCTCAGTGTTGATTTGCATTTTACTGATGCTGAATGGTGTTGAGCATTTTTTCATGTGTCTGTTGGCCATTTGTATGTCTTCCATTGAGAAAAACCTTTTCAGCTCCTTTGCCCATTTTTTAATCAGGTTATTTGGTTTTTTTCACCGTTAAGTTGTTTGACTTCCTTGTATATTCTGGATATTCTATATATCTTTTGTCAGATATATAGTTTGCAAATATTTTCTCCCACTCTGTAAGTGTCTTTTCACTTTGTTGATTGTTCTCTGCTCTGCAGAAGCTTTTTAGTTTGATATAATCCCATTTGTTTATTTTGTTGTTGTTGTTGCCTACACTTTTGGGGTCTTATTCATAAAGTCTTTGCCCAGTCAACATCCTGAAGTGTTTCCCCTGTGTTTTCTTCTAGGAGTTTTACAGTTTCAGGTCTTATATTTAAATCTGTACTCCATTTTGAGTTGATTTTGGTATATGGCAAGATGTAAGGGTCTAGTTTCATTTTTTTACACATGCATGTCCAGTTTTCACAGAACCATTTACTGAAGACATTGTCCTTTCACCAGTGTATATACTTGGTTCCTTTGTCAAAGATCAGCTGGCTGTGAGTACGTGGGTTGATTTCTGTTTTTCTGTTCTGTTCCATTGGTCCATGTGTCTGTTTTTATGCCAGTACCATGCTGTTTTGGATATAACTTTCTTTGGTTGTTTACTAAATGTAAAACTTAATTTGTTTTTCAGATAAGTAAGTATTGATCTTATGCTGTAACATTATATTAATAATTCCTTACTCCTAATTAGTATTCTTAAGTCCTTTTAGAATTCATTCCAAAAAATACAAAGATATCTCAGTGATATTTCCAGTTATAAAATATTTAATTGGCGAATACTTTACCTTTTATTGCATCTTTTCTCCTCTTATGTCAAGCTTTTGGTAATTCTGTTGTTTCTCCAATAGAGGCCAAGCAGAGAGGAAGAAGAGAAATTACATTTTGCTGCTTGTCAGCAGTCAGAGATGGGGTGAGGATATGAGGCGTATGAGGTGGAGAAGAGTCTGGCTGGTGAGCTGTAGTCTTGCCTACAGAAGGTTTTGGGATCTGTTCATCAGCCAGGGGTTAGGGTCACTTCCTTAAAGAACAGGTGCCACCTTTGTTTCTCTCTCAGTCATGATCACTCAGTGGGTAATTGTTTGCCTCCTTTGAAGTTCTTTAAATACTCTCCTTTTAGTTTGGAGGGGTATGTAGGATGCTGTAGGGAGGACAGGTGGAGGAGAGCTGCTGGTAGTAATCACTGCTCTGCTTTAGTCTCTTGTAATATGAGTATTATGGTTGATGTTTTGTGACCTTTTATAAAACTGCGTGATCCAGCAATTTACCAAATGTTAGGCAGAGAACCATAGCTTTACAGAGTGATTCAAACAGCATCATTTCTCTTTGTGCCTTATATTCTCCAATTATAAAATGAAGATTATAGAATTGTCCTTGAATACCCATAGAAATAATTGCAAAGATTAACTATGTATTTGTGTCTTTGTGAGACTTTGAATATTGAGTTTAATTAAACAAGACTTTAGAATCTTTTTTGTGTGTTCAAGACTGTTTTCATGAAAGTATTATTGATCATGCTGGTAAAGCAAGACACGGTTATGGATTTATTGTTCAGGTGTTTTGTAGAAATGGTAGTTTTCACTTGCTATCTGCCACCGATTTGAAAAGTATATAAACCAGCCATGCAGAAAACTTCCTCAGAATCTGCCAGTCCCAGAAGGGTTTCATCATCCTTAGGAAGAGTATATGAAGTGTGACTATAATGTACTGTACCTGATATTTTTTATTGTGGTAAAATATAGCATTGTATTTATCATGTTAACCATTTATAAATGTATAATTTAGTGTTGTTAAATACACTGACGGTGTTGTATAACCATCACAATTATCTGTGCTCAAAACTTTATCATCATCCCCAACAAAAACTCAGAACCTATTAAACAATAACTCCCTCTTCCCCACTATCTCCTGCCCCTAGTAAGCTCTATTCTACTTTCTGTCTGTATGAATTTGGCTATTCTAGGTACCTTATATAAGTGGAATCTTATATTTGTCCTTCTGTGACTGCCATGTTTCACTAAGCAGAAGATTCATCCATGTTGTAGCATATATCAAAATTTCATTCCTTATTATGGCTGATTTATTCCATTGTATGTGTGTATCATATTTTGTTCATTTATCTTGTGCCTGATATTTTAATACATGAAATGGTCATAAAATAAAAGGCTGTGATAAAATGTCTAAATAAGGGATACAGGAAGGATATATTTTGTTAGAGAGGAGATGAATTATGGAAGATAAAGGAGTAGCAGTGTGGTCTAGTGGTTAAAAACATGAGCTGTGCGTTCATGCTACCTGGATTAGAATCCTGACCCCACCATTTACTTTGTGAATGTGGGCAGGTTTCTTGGTACTCTAGCACTAATTTTCCTTATTACAAAATGGAGATAATTGTGGTCTACCTTATAGGAGTTGTTGTGAGGATTAAATGAGTTTATATATGTATAGTGCTCAGAACAGTGTAGTATGGTAACAGTATAAGTGCTATTTTGCTGTTTGCTATCATTATCATTATTAGTTGATGAGGGCTCCATAAAAGAGATAAATAAGTCAGACCTTAATGAAACTGTGCATGATTTGATTAGAAAAAAATTCTAAGGCGACTCAGGTAAATGTAGAGAGAATGCAGATGACATGTTTGTGCAGGAAAACAGGTGTCACACAGTGGTTAAACCCACAACTTTGGAGTTCAACAGACCTCTGTTCTGTTCAGATCATAGCCCTGCCATATACTCATTGTGTGGCTTTGAGTATAACCTTTCTAACCTTCAGCTGTAATCTATAATACGGAGATAATAATGGTGATAATCTCACAGGATTATTAGGATTAAAAGAGAGGGTTTAATGCAAAGCACTTGGCATATTACCTGGCAATGAAAAAACTCTCAAACAGTGATGGCTGGGTCCCTGCGGAGTTTGTGGAACAGAGCCTCCACACCAGCCCTGGACTGTTAACCTTTGGGCCATTTACATTAGAGAGAAAAATAAACTTCTCTCTGGAAGTTTCTCTTATTTTTTCATTCAGCCTGAATCCACACTAACAAAGATCACCGGGCATTCTGATTCTGGATCCTGTAATTACGATATATACTGCCTTACTGTACTCTTTACCTTGGCAACTCTCAGATGCCCACCAGTTTTTATAACGAATAGTTAAAAACTAACTCTGGTGTTACAGCTCAGAAAGCCAAATTTATTGAGGTTAGGCACGTGTCCAGAAATGGATTCAAGAATCCAGTGATGTATTTTCTCAGCTTCCTTGAGTAAAAATCAACCAAGTACAGAAACTTGAAAGCTCTGCTTTTTCTGTTTTCTACTAGAAAAGATTTCAGATAAACTAGGTTTTACTTTACCTCTACACTGGACAGATTGAATGACCATAAAGCTTTACATCTCAGTAACTAGTGAACAAAGATGTTGTATTTAATAATTAGTGGCATGTGTGTGCAATATAAATGCTTTCTCCTAGAGGATTTCAAGTTCATATAATCATTCTGAGTCACATTCTGTGCCAGAGGTCTTCAGACAAGAACTTCTCATATAGTTTAAATTGTGCAGAATCTCAAAAGGGCAATAAGTTTCTGAAATAATATCATTAACCCCAAATTCACTAAGAATTATGTAATTTCAGTGCTAGGAACCAAATGAATTATAAACTGTATTTACACTGCTTCAACATGGTAGCTCCATTTTAGCTGCAAACAGGAATACTTGCCTTTCCTTTCAGGATTATTCTCAATTATTTAAGTTTAAGTTGTCTTGAATCTTTAGGAAGGATTCACAAATAAAAAATAGGAAATTTTGATGTTCTCTGGTCAAGGTTTTGCTCTGCTTTCCTAATCTTATGGGACTGTGATAGCTTACAATTAAACATTTTTAGAAACATTCCTTGGTAAATCAAACTGAGATCTGGAGGATTTATGTGTACATTTGAGGTAGTTTGGTATAATAGCATTGAGTGTCAAGTAAGACGCACATGGACTGTGGAGTAAGAAAGACCAGTCCTAGTGCCATCTTGGAACTTGACCTTTGTAAAATGGGAAACATAACAGCTCTCCATCTTGTTGAGAAGATTAAATGAGATGACATGTGAAAGTTCTTTAAAGAACAAATGTTCAATGTTATTACAGTTGGCCTGTTTTCATGTAACATCTTAAAATTTTCTTTGAAGCCCCTAAAAGTTGTTTTTAAAGATGTTAAAATCAGAGCATATGACTAGGTTGCACTTGGTTGAATATTGCTGTACTACTTTGGCAGTGAAGTTTAAGGCAGAAGAGTAAGATGAAGATTTTATACCTGTGAGGTGGAAAACAAAGAGTAGCTTTCCTCTTTTATACAGAATCATAGCAGGCTGGAACTGAGAGAGTGCTGGTGATGAGTTAAGCCAATTTCTTCATTTTGTAGTTAAGTGAACTGGGATCCCAATATTAATTGACATTCCTAAAGTCACATATCTAGTTAACTGCAGGAAAGGCAGAACCTCTTGAATCCCAAGCCAGTGCCCATTTCACTTTGCCTTATTTTTTAAATCATTGATTTTAATACATGTAAAACTTTTAAAGTCATTTCCTAATGTCAAGGGGCCATTTGAAATTAAATCTGGCTTCAAAAAATGTTACTGTTAAAAGTAGCTGATAGTTTTCTGGTTTGGGTAATTATAATGTGGTTTTATAAGAGGAGGAGGTCCTTGCTCCTAGGAAATACAGAAGTATTTTGTGATTAAAAACAATAATAATTACCGAACACCAATTTTTATGTTAGATATTTTTCAAGGTAGTGGGATTTTTCTTTTAACAAACTTATCCTTGAGAGATTTGATCTATTATCTTATTATGTTATGGTATATTTTTGCCTCATAATTATTATGATTTTTTTCTTCCTGCTTCTGAATGTGGAATTTATGGATAGAAATTATAAGAAATGGCTGCTATTGGTCTCAAATTTATTTTATCCTCTGTTATTATCATAAACTACTGAATGCAAAAAAAAAAGTCTCTGAGAGTAATATGTACTTTACAGAGAAATGTTTAGCAAAATGTAAAGCCAAATTCAGTAATGATCTCATTAATTTAAACTCTATTTAAGTTATGGATTGTGAATAGTGCCTGAACTGAAATTTACTTTTGCATCCAGAATTCTATTTTCATTGCCTGTGCAAAATAATAATATGAGCAAGATTTGAAGAAAAATGTTTTAAATGGTTAAAAGAACAAAATGTTTCTGAGCAGCTAGCCTTCAATAGTTGGGAATACTCATTAACATACACATTAGAGACATGCTAATTACAGGCAGCCTTATCTGGTCATTACAGCAGGTCCCCCAGGACTTTTCTGTTACTGGGTAGAACTTAAAAGTAATAAATTTTGCTTTTCTTTACAATTATTCTGTAATTAGAAATTCTGCAAATTTATTTTCTCACAGCATTGCCCTGATTAAACAATTGACTTTAAACAAATGATCCTACATTTCCTGATATGTATATAATGCAAAGTAGATTCTAATGTATGAAAAAGAAAGATGGTGACTTAAGTTTGTTAGAAACCATCATTTTTCATTTTTCCACTCTACTATTTTGATGAGAAAACTTAAAATCTCTTTTACTTTATTGATCTATGTCTGAGGACTCATATTGATCTTGTGCTTTACTTAATGAAAGTCAACAACCTTCTTAGATCTCAGGACTAGTCTTTTCATTCTTTGATGGAGCAGAGGATAAGGAAATTTATCTCTTCTATTGATGTGAAGATTGAAGCCTTAAATGGAAAGGAGATATTGGTAGTTCCATTTTTCAAAGAATACAGTTCATTTAAATTGTGCCAGTCTTGTTTTTCCATAAGTAGGACAATGAGATATAAAAATGGTATTTTTTTTTTTACTTAGAAAAAGACTTATTTGGTTACTGTTGTAGGTATTGATGTGGCATCTTTTCTTAACTATTGAAATATTCTTCTTAGATATTATTAATAAACAACTGATTGGTTGTTGTGACATTTAATTTGTGGTCATGTTTTATTTTTTCCAATTATCTAAATAGCATATAAACAGAGATGAAAATAGCCTAAGGTTCAGACTTCACTGTTTGTACTAAAGAAATCAAACTTTTCATTAAGTGAAAGGAAGAGTGGACTGGATTTTCTCTTAGGTCTTTTTACCTCTTTCTTTTTAGAGTTTTTGTGGGATGGGATAATTTTTTTGCCTGGATAATGTATTTGATACATAGCTTGTTTTTTCACTCTTTCCTTGTCTTTTTCTATACCTCAGAAAAGCTTTGATCCCTGGTGTGCCCAGAAAATAATTTCCAGCTCTTTAGGTTTCTCTGGTTAACACAACCAGGGAAGAGATAATGATTTAAGTTGCAGAACACTGATTGACAATCTCTGCTGCTTCTCTCCATCACTCCACTAGAAATTACTCCCCCCCACCCCCGACAGCATCAGCCTCCTTGTTTTACCCAAAGGGGGAGCATTTTAGTTCTTATTTAGATGTGTCTGTGACATTTGATATTCTTAAACATTATTTCTTGACACTTTCTCTCTTTTTTTGATGTCCTTATCACGATTCTCATCTAGTTGATGTTTTCTTTCTCTCTGTCATTTGTGCAGCAAATGTTTATGGTGCTCCTTGTTAGGTCTTGGGGATTTGGTTGGTGAACAAAAGATACATTCCCTGCTCTCAAAGAGATTATTGTCTAAGGAAGGAAACAGGTCAGTAAACAGTTTCATTCTCTCCTGGCTTTATTCCTGCTAGTCCTTCTGTCTGGAATGATCTCCTCTTCATTACTATTACTCACTCTCCCTCACATACAAACACCCCCTTTACACTCTTAGGCTTTTTGTGAAAATTTAAGACATAGCTCAGATATTTAATAAATAAAAGCACAATTTCTTTTTTTTTTTTTTAAATCACAACGCCTGGGTTCTTATCTTGTTCTTCCATTTTCTAGCCATGTGACCAAGTTGTAATTTAACTCTTCTGGAGGTTTTGCTTCCTCATATTTTATGTGCCTCATCAGATTGCTGTGAGCATCAGATGAAGTGGTAACATAAGCAAATGCTTATGAGGTAAAGTGGGGTTTTTTTTCCTTCAGTTTGCTCGCTTCCCCCTACTCTTTTCCTGGCTTCTTCTTTGCCATCTTTCTCTTCATATGATCTTTTCCCCCCCCACATTCCTTCTACCCCTTTCCACTGGAGGAAATCCCACTCTCAGCTTTTTTTAAAGCAATCACTGCTCTACTTTCTATCAACATAGATTAGTTTTGCCTATTTTTGAACTTCATATAATGGAAATATACAGTATGTATTCTTTTGAGCCTGGCTTTTTTCACTTAGTATAGGGTTTTTCAGCCTTGGCACTATTGACATTTTGGGCAGAATAATTCTTTTTTGAGGGGGGTGCCAGGGGCTGTCCTGTGTATCATAAAATGCTTACAAGCATCTCTGACCTCAACCTACTAGATGCAAGTGGCAACCCTCTCCCCGAGTTGCGACAATCAGAAGTGTCTCCAGACATTATCAACTGTCCTCTGTGGGACAAAATCACCCTGTGAGAACCACTGACTTAGCATAATATTTTTGAGATTCATCCAGGTTGTTGCATATATCATTTTGTGGCTGAGTAAAATTCCATTGTGTGGATGTACTACTCTTTTCTATCCACTCACCCAATGTAGGACCTTTGGGTTGTTTCCAGTATGATCAAAGCTACTATTAACATTCTTGTACTGACTTATTGTGGATGTATGCTTACTGTTCTTTTGGGTAAACATCTAAAAGTGGGATATGTTATGTTTACCCCCCCCCAATATTTTACTACAAAAATTTTCAAGCATAAAAAATGTTGAAAGGATTTTTAGTGAATACTCATATATTCACTATCGAGTCCTCTGTTAATGTTTTACTTTATTTGCTTTATCACATATCTATTCATCCCTTCATCAATCCACCTTATATTTTGATGCATTTCAAAGTAGGTTGCAAATATCAGTACAGTAGTTCAACTTTTTAAAAAAGTACCAACCTGATTTCCAAAGTGATTATATCATTTCAGTCTTTGTTCTGGCCCTTCTAATTATTTAGTACCTCTACCCTTGGGGATTGCTATGAGAAGTATTGAATTTTGTCTGTTCATGGAAGGTAGGAGGAAGTAAGACCAAGTAAGCTAGAAGGAAACTTTATTTCATTCCAAAATTTGTATATCAGAAAGAGCCGTAGAAATTTTAAGCAAGGTCTTGTATATAAATTAGAAAGGAAAAAAAAAAAAAAAAAAAAAACGCAGCAGAGATGTATTACTGGTATTTTGTTCTTGGCAACCAAGGATAACAATTGTATTATTCACTTGTTTGTGATCTCAGAAAAAAATATATTTAAAAGACATTTTATTTTGACCACCAAAGTATTTATAAATGGTTTATTGTGTTTGTAAATTTTTTCCCTATTTGTTTATGCTGTTATATTTAAGTGGTTCCCTGAGAGCTCACCTGACAGATCACTCTTTATTGGGATTGAACTAGATTTCCCTAGTCTTCTGCAAATTTAATATCCTATAATTCATTGACTATGTAAGTTAATGCTAACCATTGATGTCGAAGATACATGTCTTCTCATGGGTTTGTAAAGGTTATGTACAGAAGTCTAGTTGTTAAATAACAGAGCTATCTCCAGAAGTGAAAACTGGTAAGAATTTTGTCAATGCAAGAACTTACATACATTTGTTGTCCCCAAGTACACAACTTCACAGTGTTATTAAAAGTATTTTTAAAATATCAACATATATAAAATACTTAGAACAGTGCCTGGCAACCTGGTAGGTACTACAATAAGTGTTTACTCTCACCACCTCCACCACTGAGGATTCAGCAAAGGACCCTATGATAAGTTGTCTTTGTCCTAGTAATATATATCCTTCACAGTTATTGGAAGGAATATAGCCAATAATCTAATCGGAAAATACATAGTTTCCTAGCAGCTATAAGCTATTTTTAAGTCATTCTAAAACCAACCATTACAAGCTGAGTTGAATCTGTTTAACACATAAAGAAAGCTGTTTCATAAGACTCTGAAACATTTATAAATTAAAATGCTGTGGCATCAAATATTAATATTCTGCTAGCAGCAGGCAGCCCAAATGTTAATGGCCGGTATACATTTGAAGGTCTGCTTAACTGTGAATTCTATTAGGACCATTTCTCAGAGCTGGAGTTATAAATGGGCTTATAAATGAGAAATTAGCCACCCCTCTAGGGAGCAGCAGTTTCTTTGAAATCTTAATTAACCAATCACACTGATCTTCTCTTCTTTCAATTGCCAACCTTGGTTAAATGCTGAAGAAAACCTTGTCTGGTTGGAAACAGCTTAAATAATGGGGATACCGTTTGTTTATATGGTGAAATAAATGTAGTTGTAAATGAAAAATAAAGCAAATAAAAAACATAGTTCATAATTGCCTGTTTGAATATTTTCTTTCATCAATTGCATTTTTAAAAAAGGCACTGTTAAAAAATTATGATGTAAAACTAGGAAATTTTTTTAAAAATCAGAGGTAAGTATAAGAAATGTAGGATCTTTTGTATCTATGATGATCATTACTTACAATATGACTTTTGAAGTACCCCTTTATTTTCTTCCACATGGAACGTCACAAATTGAGGCAATACATTTGTAAATAAGTTAATTTGAAAAATATATAAATTAATTGATCCATTGCAAAGCAATGGCTAGAAAAGATTGTTGATGTGGTAGAATGAAAATATATAGGTGAAAATTTAGCAACCCTTTAAACTGAATATCTTTTTGCAGCAATACATTATATTTTCTGAGTTAAATTCTTCTATGTTATGTCATTACTTTCTTCAAATAGATGCTACAACCAATATGATCTTCATAATAAACTTAGGAGAAGAACTTACAAAAGTGAGATTGTTTAGTGATCAAGTTTACTTTACCTTAAGTTTATTATTACTATGAAATTGTTTTACTTATGCTATATAGTTTTCATACATATACATATGTGGTTTCCCAATATTAACTCTTGAATGAAAAAAATACAGATATAACAACAGTCATTTAAGCCACTTAAATTTCTAGAAATAAAATATGGATCCTTGATTTCCAAAATATACTTGCTAAGTCCCTTTTCAGATTTAAGAAACATTATGCCTTCTATATGCCATGCATATTTGCATAGTTATCATATTTAATGTTTAAAACAATCTTATGAGTTGGAGGAATATGTTTCAAAGAGAAGGAATGGTGTGTATGTACAAAGACATGTGACTATAATATAACGTGGGACATTGGCAGGGTTAGACAGCTTTTAATACTAACCTGTGGGAAGCCAGTATGGAGATTGGAGAACAAGCAGGCTAGAATGATGGGTCAAGTCAGTTCCTAGTGGATATTGAATGGCAAGTGAGTCAAAAAAAGATTGGACTTTGTTCTTTTGGTTAGGAATTCTTTTTTTTCTTTTGGCAGCTGGCCAGTACAGGGGTCTGAACCCATGACCTTGGTGTTATAAGGTGATGCTCTAACCAACTGAGATAACTGGCCATCCCTGGCTAGGAATCCTTGAATGGGCTTTAGTGTATTTGTGAATCTCTTAAAATCACAAACATATGTGTGTGTGCACACATGTATGTTAGCATGCATGTGCATTTGTACATCCACATCCACACTTACTGTGGAAAGGTTCATAATTTCCATCAGATTCTCTAATCCCACAAAATTAAGATTCACTGCAGTAGATATGACAAAGCCATTCAGAGATTCTAATTGTGTGATGATGGACTGGGAATTGTTTGTTTGCTTGCTTTTTAAGAAAGATAATGTTGGCAGCAAGACCAGAGGTCAGTAGATGGGTTAAAAGGTTATTATAGGACCCCTCCATCACACCATATACAAAAATGAACTTAAAATGGATCAAAGACCTAAATGTAAGAGCTAAAACTATAAAACTCATAGAAGAACACATAGGGCTATATTTTCATGACCTTCTATTTGACAATGGGTTTATTTTATCTAAAACCAAAAGTGTAAGCACCAAAGAAAAAACAGATAAATTAGACTTCATCAAAATTTAAAATTTTATGCATTCAAAGGACACCATCAAGAAAATAAAGACAACACAGAGAATGGGAGAAAACATTTGCAAATTATATATATGATAAGGGTGTAGTATCCAAAATATATAAAGAATTCTAACAACTCAATAAAAAGACAACCCAACTGAAAAATGAGAATAGATTTCTTCAGAGAAGATGTACAAATGCCCAGCTAGCATATGAAAAGATGCTTAACATCATTAGCCATCAGAGAATTGCAAATCAAAGCCCCAATGAGATACCATTTCATACCTACTAGTATGGTTGTAATCAGAGTCAAGTGTTGGCAAGCATGCAGAGAAATTGGGACTTTCATATGCTGCTGGATGGGATATATAAAAATCCTGCAGCTGCTGTAGAAAACGTCTGACAATTCCTCAAAAGTTAGACATAGTGTTACCGTATGACGCAGGAATTCCGCTCCTAGGCATATACCCATGAGAATTGAAAGCATATCTACTCAAAAAGTTGTACATGAGTGTTCATAGCAGCATGGTTCAAAATAGCCAAAAAGTGGAAACAACCAAAATGTTCGTAAAGTGGTGAATGAATAAATAAAATATGCCATATTCATACAATGGAATATTAGTGGGCAATAAAGAGGAATGAAGTAGTGATACAGGCTACAGCATATATTAACTTTGGAAACATGCTGAATGAAAGAAACCAGTCACAAAAACCACATATTGTATGATTCTGTCTATATGAAATGTTGAGAATAGGCAAATTTAAAGAGACAGAGGCTGCCAGGGCCTGGGAGGGATGAAAGTATTGGGGGTGATGACTAAAGGGTATGAGGTTTATTTTCGGAGGATGAGAATGTTCTAAACCTAGACTTGTGGTGATGAATGCACAACTCTGTGAATATGCTTAAAGTCATTGAATTGAACATTTTAAATGGGTGAGTGTTTTGGTATGTGAATTATTTCTCAAATTTATTTTTAAAACAAAATAATATAATATTCTAGGGAAAGGAAATTCAGGTCCTGAAATGAGGTAGGGGCAATAGAAATGGAGAAATGATGATAGATTTGAAGATCAATAATGGGAAAGAAAAGATAGGACTTTGTAATTAATTTGATACTAACTGGAAGGAGGATGCATATATGAGTACTTCCAGATTTCTGGCTTGCCAGGACTAAATAGAGAGTGGTGCCATTCAACACAGTGGGGCAAGAATATGGGGATGGAAAGAAGGCTTTGGTAAAAGGATCATGAGTTTGTTTTTCAATACACTGAGTTTGGGGTACTAGAGGGGCAACCAGGTGAATATGCTCAGTAGGCAATTTGAAATGGAGGTCTGAAGACTGGAGACATAATTTGAGAATTATTAGTGAACAGCTTAAAGTTGAGGCCTTGAGTATATCCTTGCAAGGAGAGTGTTGGTTAAGAAGAAAAGAGACAAGAACACATCAGAATTTTACAGAAGAAGAAGTGCTGGCAAAGGAGACTGAGAAGCTGCAAAGAGGTAAGAAGAAATCAGGCAAGAGGTATTCAGGAGCCCACGGAGGAGGTTCAAGAAGGAGGGAATGGTTAGCTTTGTCAAATACTGTCTACTTCACATAACATGAGCACTGAAATATATCCTTTGTGCTCGACAGTTTGGAGGTCACTGTAACCTTAATGAGCAGTTTCAGTGGAGTGTTAAGGGTAGAATCTGTAAGGGGTTCAAATGAAGGTTTTTTTAAAGATAAAATAGAGTTAGCTTTATAAAAGACAAACTTGTTTTTCCTAATTCTTTTATGCCTTAATGCTAGGACCTTTTTTTTTTTTTTTTTTTTAATCCAAGCATTTCCAATCCATAGTGCATCACTGTTTAAAAATCACACGTGCTTTAATCCAGGTTAGTTTTTCTTTTTATAACCAAAAATAGCAATGCAAACTATACTATCTGTATTATACACATTATTATGATTTTCAAATTATGCAAGTCTCTAACTCCATACACGAAAAGGATTTATATCAGATTCTATTTATAAAATCAGGAAAATTTCTTTCACCAGAACCTTAACTCTTATATTTCCCAAGTGTTTTTATAAAGAAATAGTCATTAGGGAAAAATGACTGCATTTTACTCAATGTAGATTTCATATTATCTAGCCAACCAACTCTACTTTGTCCTATGATCATTTGAGGGTATTTGGACTTAACATGCCATGTTGATCAGAGTGAGGATCATTATACCTTTATCCCTTGTCCATATCTCGGAGACTATTTTTGACAAATCTTTCTCATGGTTGTCCTAAAAGTTTCTTTCCAAGGGAGCCAGATGCTGTCTTCTTTTCTGCCCATCTGCATCTCCTAGAAAGTAAGAGATTTCAGGGCTCCTTGAAATTCTAGTGTTTTTCTAAGGCAGTGGTGCTCAAACCTTTTTTTACCCTTCCTATATATCCATCTGTGTTTGTCTGTCAGAAGTAAAAGTTTTTGGAAATGATTCTGTGAGATGAACTGTAATATTAACTGTTTTTCTTTTTTTCTTTAATTCTGATAATGACCCACTATGCTTAGTAGTAGGTCATAATCATGACTCATTAATGGAGATTTGAAGTTCCCACGGCTTATGGAGAAGCTCCAGGGATGACTGTATTTGCTAATCTCCATTCCTTTCAACATGACACTGTCTTGGAAGTTTTGGGTATGATCCGACATCCTGGTAGCATCAGAAAGCTCCAGGAGTTGCCCAGCTTCCAGGTGCTAGAATTATTGCACTTGCGCTGTAGAGAAAAAGCAAAAGAATTCCAGGCTTAATAATATCCACCATGAGTTGGATGTTTACTATGTATCAGGCACTACTATTGACATAGGTAAGATCTGATCTTAAGACAATTTTGAAAGTTATAATTAGCATCACCATTTTGATGGGGTAGCAGGGGTAATGAAGAAAACAAAGTTTAGAGACATTAAGTGACTTGTCTAAGAATATATGAAAGTACTTCAAAAAGTTCGTGGAAAAGTAGAATGAAGAGATAATACAAATCTTATCAGGAACTTTTTGAAGTACCCTCATATAGTCTGTAGATATCTTTAAATCCCAAGTTTTGTTTGTTTTTTTGGTTTTTGGTTGTTTTTTTTACAGCCACATGCTTTCTGAAAAGGGCATTTCCATTGTGAAGGGTGGTCTTTAGTGCTCTTTATTGTGACTAAAGAAGATTGGGAGGACTGGAGAAAAAAACCCCAAACCGGACTTGTATACCTAGCCTTTAAGCATTCTCACCCCTTAAATGTAGAACTCTGGCAATGTCAGCATAATCAGGTCACTGCTCTCTCAATACAGGATTAACTAGAATTGCTTCGGTAATTTTTGGCAGTCCCTGGAGCAAAAGTTATATCTGAGATCTACACAGTCAGATGTGGAATTCTTTGAGGCCAAAGTGTATAGAAAATGTTTTAAGACCTTGCCCATTTGTGCTTTTGATTGGTGTTTCTCTATTAGCCTAGTTAATTGTATCCCATTGGGAAGCTTGGCTAAGAAATATCATTCTTGGTAATGGGTATGGCCACTTTATAAGAAACCTTGGCATCTCAGAGGACTGATGGAAGAATCAAAAGCGTAAGTTATCTGTTATGTTTAGTCATAGGAACAATAACTTATGCTCCTGGAAGTAGGTTTTAAAAACTTCATATTCATCCTTCTCTCCTCCTCCTAAAGTTTGTGATAAGGGATTGAAGGTATAGGATGTGGTTTGTGTGTTAAAATCTACCTGCATTGTCTAATGTAGTAGCTACTAGCCACATGAACTATCAAGCAATTGAATGTGGCAAGTCAGAATTAAAATTGTTGTAAGTATAAAAACTTTCATACCAGGTTTTAAAGTCTTAGTATGAAAAAGAGTAACATATTTTGTTAATAATTTTTAATATTGATTACATATTTAGATAATATTTCAGATATATTGGGTTAAATAAAATGTTATTAAAATTAATTAATTTCTCCTTTTAAAAAAAATATGGCTAAAAGAAAATTTTAAATTACGTGTGTGGCTTGCATTATATTTCTTTTGGGCAGTATTTGTTCTAGATCTGTACTGCCGTCATCCCACCTAACCTAGCTTTGAAATATGGCCTATTATCGTAAGACTCAGCCACCTTCCCAAAGAGAGCTACATTTTGAGTAGCCTTTCCTTCCGAGTCCTGTTCACTACCTTACCCAGCTTGAACAAGTATTTGCTCCTTTACTGGAGAGTTACAGCACATTAAAGAAAAAGAAAAAATCAAGTTTGCCTCAGTTGAAGGTGAGGACAGATGGTCTTCCTGGATGGGGTAGGGACACCAGGCTGCTGGGGTCCAGAGGCGATGGATTTGCTGAGGATACTCCATGAAACAAGTTTAAGGAATTCCAGCAAAGTTCAGATTTTTCCCATTATGACTGCTTCAATGGTTTCATTTTTGTTTGAAATATCTAATTCTTCCAAGACAATTTTGCTGCTTATTTTTCATTGCACCTGTTTTGTCAGTGTCCTAGGTACATGCTTAGTCACAGTCTATGTGGTTCACCTCCAAAGACCACCAAACACTTGATGATTCTAGCCCCGAGGTTGTCAATTTCTGACCATTGGCAGCTGAGCTCCTTCTGTGGTTGATTGGTTGCATGCAAAAAGAAAAAAGTTGCAGATGAAAATTGTTTCAAAGGAAGTGGGATATTATGTTTGTGTGCGTGTACATGCGTGTATGTCTATTAAAGTTTCTGCTTAAATTTTTTCTTAAAAATGATCTATTTTAAAGAATATAATATGAGAAGAAAAATTACATTTTTTAATTAAATAATTTATATTTTAATCAAAGAAAGACTAATAATTTGTTCAAATGTGCACCATTATGATCAGATTCTGTTGTACCTGCTAGTTTATGAAATTACAATAAAAATTCTAACCCCCCCCTGGAAAAATAATTAAAAATGTTTAAATGTAGATGCTAACATTTATTTCCTTAAATTTTTCAATTAAAAAATTGTTTAAATTATGCAGTGCATGGATTTTTATTTTTTCTTAATTGGCAGCTGTAAAGGTTGCTTGTCACCACTTCATCACCCTCACTTTCTTTATTGTGCCCTGATACTTTTTCATATCGATATTTACAATTTAAATATCAGCAAAATAAATTGTCCTTTGATAAGGCATAGTATATCAGTGAAATCTGAGGTATAGGTTTATGTTATTATGCTAATTTTGAAACTACTTTCTTCTGTGACCAGAAGAATTTTTCAGAGGGTAATTGATTGATCTCTGTTTGGCATTTGATCAGAGAAGAGACAATGTTGACAAAGTAAACATTCTCAGCATGTTTGTCATTTATTCACTGAGAAGAATCTTTATCTGTTCTCTGCCTTCATGTCTTCAGGGACCTCAGACCAGTCTGCTGTATCTTAATTTGATCTTGTTTTCTAGGTCATCAATTCAGTTTTTCTGTGCCTCACAGGCTTGGTCTTCTCATTAGTGATGATGTCTGCCCATTGTTATCTAGATGTCCTCATTTTCCTCTTGTCTTTTCTAGTTTAGATCAGATCTTTCTGATTCTATTTGTAACAGTATCTATAGCTTTTAACTAGTATTTGCTCATTTTTATTAATAAAATTTAATAAAATTTAAATTGCTTGAGTAGTCAAATGTGCCCAATAAATGTCAAATATGGTACCTTTCAGACAAAAATACTTAAAAGCAATTTAAACAAGTGCAAAACCATGTATGAAGAAACTCAGGAATTGCATTTCCCAACACTGTGATATTGGTAATGTGGATAGGACTGCTAGATTTAGCAAATAAAAATACAGGATACCAACTTAAGTTTTAATTTCAGATAATCAATAACTTTTTTTTAAATATAAGTATGTCCCATGCAATATTGAATCCCATACAGATTAACTGGGCAGCCTGTATTTTATCTGGCAACCCTAAAGCTGGGGCAAAACAGTAGCTTTTATTTTTTAAAATTTATTTATTTATTTTTAAAAGATGACCAGTAAGGGGATCTTAACCCTTGACCTGGTGTTGTCAGCACCACTCTCTCCCAAGAGAGCGAACCGGCCATCCCTATATAGGGATCTGAACCTGTGGCCTTGATGTTATCAGCACCACACTCTCCCAAGGGAGCCATGGGCCGGCCTCAAACAGTAGCTTTTAACCTTTATGGAATTATAAAACTATAGGACAATTAAAGCCTACATTATAGTTGAGCATATTGAAGTGAATATATTTTCTTCACAGGGCACTAATTCTTGTAATAGTTGCCCTACCGAAATCCCTTAGTGAAATACAAACAAAAAGCCATCAAGTTAAGAATTCTTCTGAAATATTTTTATCCCCCCGTTATTCTCCTCCCCCTCTCATTTGGCTGAAGTTGCCTTGATTCTCTCTTTGGGCAATAGGCCAGTGCTTTTGTAGCACCTGCTCTCAGAGGTTGGAGCCAGA
The DNA here is from genome assembly GCF_027409185.1 of Cynocephalus volans. Taxonomy (NCBI): domain Eukaryota; kingdom Metazoa; phylum Chordata; class Mammalia; order Dermoptera; family Cynocephalidae; genus Cynocephalus; species Cynocephalus volans. The sequence goes on from NC_084467.1 coordinate 131,042,419, forward strand.
GCACTCTTTTGCCTCATTTATCCCATCCTATCGCTATCTCTCCCTGACTTTCAGGGGATGCAGACATTCCTCTAGTTGCAGACATTCCTCTAGACATACCTCTAGTGACGAAATTAGGGGTGTCCTCTTGGCTGATACTCAGGATCAACAATCTTTGTTTTTTAAAGAATCTGCCACCATTCTTTTCCTCTCCCTGTGGCTCTCAAATTTGCTGCATATGTGAAAGTTTCTCTGGTTCACACTATCCCAGTTTCATTTCAGGGCTGCATAATTTACGTTACGATCTTGAACACAGTATCACAGCCATAATCAGCAAGAAATACTTACTGGGAAGAGTCCTATTTTCAGTGGCTACTTAAATAAATGTAGCACTACACCATCTTCATAAAGCATTTTAGCCTAGGCTGATTCGAATGTAGATTTCAGCAAAATGTGTGCTTTATAAATCTGTGTAAAGGCTTTTTTGATCCTTCTGTCCTATACATCAGGAAGATGCGTTGTGAACTGAGGTGCGATGACTTGCTCCAAAGTTATCTCTAAGTCACCCCTGGCAAAGTAGAGTTTTGAACAATGAGGCCATCTGTTTCTTGTGGGTGATGATGTTGTGAATCATGGCACTGGTTGTGGCAATAGTCCCATCAGATAGCATTCTGCCCTGTGATGGTTTTTCTAAACTCTTTTTTCAGGGAGCCAGCCCAAACCATTTTACGGGGCAGATATGACATCCCAACAAAGAAACATTTGCTCCAACCTAGCTTTCATTTGTGACTCAGTGTGAGAGGCATGACCTCTTCACTTAGGCAGCAACATAAACTTTCTTTATTCTCTGCCTTTCTGCCATGGTTCACCATTTTCTTTTTTCATAGAATCATTATTCAGCAAATATTTATTTAGCCTTTACTATGTATAGAGTATGAGATGTATTACTCATCAGACACCATTTCTGGTGACCAGGAGCTTATCTTTCATTTAGTGAAGGCAAGATATGTCTTAGCCCAAGGCAATATGATTGAAAAAGAGAAAATTTAGAGATGTGGTGATTTATAGGCTGATGAAATAATCTAGGCATAAAGTGATAATATCTTGAACTAGGTGGTGGTGCCAGAAAAGGACACCTGTTCTAGCTGACCCAGACAATGGCTGGATTGTCTAAAGAATATTATTAGTTATTTTCATACTGCAAACTACTTAACACTTATACCTAATTACCTTGCAATATAAGAACAGGTTTGTATATGTAACTTGGTATCAATCACTTAAAATTTTGGAAAAATGAGAGAGCTTTTATTTGTATAACTAGCCATAAGTAAAAATGCAGGGCCAGCCAAGTTCCTGGAAAGAAACTTTCTTTCAGCCCCCATAGCTCCGTAGCCACATAGAATCAAGTCAGATATCTTCCAGGAATAGCAACCTAATACATGAGGAATAAGTGGAGTTACTTTTATAACTTATTACTTTTTACAACAGTTGCATTTTCTTTGTCTTTATTAGAAATTCAGACTTAAAAAGTTCTCTCTGAACAGAACTGAGCCCACCAGAAGTGGGAAAGGGGGAGAAGGAGGGGAGGTTAATGAAAAATTGGTAAAGGGCCACAAAAAAATGATTACATTTTGTAATGTTTAATATACTAATTATCCTGATTTGAGCATCAAATATTGCACACAGGTTTTGATATTCAACACTGTACCCCACAGATATGTAGAATCAATTGTTTCAATAAATAAAAATTCTCAGTTCCTTGGGTCTGTTAGAAAAAAATTACATAAAAATGTGTGACCCACATGGCACATAAACCAAAAGCCAATATGTATATTGATTAAAAGGGTGAAGGGGTGTTTCAAAAGTGAGAAAGACCTCAACCATAAATTGTTTCTATCTCTATATGGTATTAAGACTAGCTGTTGTGAAGAACAGTATGAAGGTTCCTTAAACTACTACAGCTAGAACTACTATATGATCCATCAATCCCACTACTGGGTATATATATACCCAAAGGAATGGAAATCATCATGTTGGAACTCCCATGTTCATTGCGGCTCTATTTATTATAGCCAGGCTATGGAATTAACCTAAATGTCCATCAGTTGATGACTGGATAACGAAAATGTGGTATATATACACAATGGAATACTACTCAACCATAAAAAAGAATAAAATGCTGCCATTTGCAACAACATGGATGAGCTTGGAGAAAATTATGATAAATGAAACAACTCAGATGCAGAAAGAGAAATACCACATGTCCGCACTCATAAGTGGGAGCTGAATTAATAAATAAACAAGAAAGAAAGAAAGAGAGAGAAAGAAACAACAATCACAATAATACATTGAACTTTTAGAAGGAGAGAACAGAACTGTGGTTACTAGAAGTAGAAAGGGGGAAGGGGAGGGGAAGAGGGGTTAAGGAGAAATTGGTTAACAGACATAAGGAATGATTACATATTGTAATGATGAATAAGCTAACTATCCTGATTTGACCATCATATATTGTACACAACTATTGATAGTCAATTTTGTACCACACAGATAGGTATAATCAACTATGCTTCAATTAAAAAAGAGAAAAAGGACTGGCAAAGAACCTGAGCCTATTAAAAACCATAATCCAGAAGTACGCTGAATAGGAATTTACTGATTTGTGCCTAACTTTGAGATCAATCTACTACTTCAAGCAATTTTACTGAGAAAAAACGTTAACTGTGAAAGATACTTGAGATTTCTAAAACATCATATTTAATGTAATTTGTTTCTAGCAGAGTTTTGAACACATTTATTATGTGATTCATCTCTTGTCACTTCAAGGTAATGACTGATTTTAAAATAATGTAGCATTTGAATCTACCTTTATCTTTTTTATTGCTTTTCATATAAAATGAGGTAAAAGTGAGAAAACCTCAAATAGCTTTTTGATTATTTTGGATGAATCCAATAGTGGTAGGATTTCTAGTTTATTTTTTAAGATGGAGATTCTTTTTTTGTGTGTGTGTGTGTAGATTATATAATACCTACAGTTATTTTCATGTGTCATCTTTGGTATTAGAAATAAGGATGTTTTGGTATGCATTTTGCTATGAAATTTTGAATTGGATGTCTGTGAGTCCTTGTCATCATCTTTGGTTTTGGTATAATTTTTTTCCTTTTACTACTTCTTTTGACTAAATGATGTTGGAAGAGAATTTCAAACTCAAAGCAAAAATTATAGAGTTTTCAAGATGGCGGCGGCTGCGGTGGCTGGCGCGGAGTAGCTGAGGTGGAAAAGGCAGCCACTGGGCCTCAGGCAGCCGGGAAACTTGTGGGCCTTCCTCTGGCCATCTCTTAAGGGAGGACTGCTGCTGCTGGCCGGTCGTGGGGGCTCAACGCCACTTTGCCCCCGGCAGGAGAGGCTGCCTCATTTACAGGCAACAGCTTTGAAGTGTGGAGCAGGAAAAGAACTGATTCTTAGCTGCAAAAGCGAGTCTTGAAACAGGGAACACGGCGCCAGGGCTGCTGTGGATGCAGCCAGGATCCCGGAGGCTGGGGCCGCACTGAAGGCGGCCAGCTGCCCTATTCAGGATTCGAGGTTTCAGGCCGGCATTAAAGAAGATTCCTGGGAGCGCCCGAGCGGCGCCGCGACTGAACAGCCCGAGGCGGCAGCGCCGAGAACACGGAAGGCAACAAACCAGAGACAGAGCGAGCGCCCGACCTGGCACAGCACTGTGAGTGATCCCTGGCACAGCTCTGTTCGGGGGGTGGATGCCCATGCGGCTCCCGCCTGCACCACCAGCCCACTCACTGCCCCGGTGCTGCCTCCATTTTCCCAGGTGCGGGCAGCTCCGCCCTGCTCGGCCATCACTGAGCCCATTTGCTTGGCCTGGCGCGGGGCTTTCCGGACCCTGCGGCCGGCCTCCTCTCCCACTCCCTCCGCGGTTCTCTGGCGGGGCTGGGGGTGTGGGGCGTCCCGACCAGTGTTGGGAGGGCTAGCAAGTACGGGCGGGCCGACTGTCACTCCACCACACCCTGGACTCCGGCCCCGGTAAACTTCCTGTTACTGGGAGGCAGATACCATCTCTGCGACCACCAGTTTGGAAAAAAGCCTAACGAATTTCTGGTTGGGAATAGTGTGGTAGGAGAGTTCCCAGGTCTGCTTGAACCTGCCGGAGACCAGGCTGCAGGCGGGCACTAGACTCGGTTTATACCGGGGGGATACAAAGGTGAACAAGACCCGAGAAAGATCTACACAGTGCTACAAAGGCACCCAGAGAGACCGGTCGTCTGTGCCTAACAGAAACCTGGTAGACTTCCTGGGCGAGGCGGTGCTGAGCTGGGTCTTGAAGGCCCAGCTGATAGACGAGGGGTGCAGAAGACACACCCCAGCCCAGCACAGTGTGCACAGAGGGGGGAGACGTGCGGCCAGGGAGGCGGAGACTCGACAGAAACCACACACCCGGTGGGGTCGCCACTGCACGATCTAACAGCCTGGGCCAGAGCACACGGAACGGGGAGAAGTCCTGTACAGAAAGTGAAAGCTCAACAGAGATCACACACCCTGTGGTACGTGATCCACCAGCCCAGCAGAGTACAAGCTGACTAGAAAGGTGGATCCCCGGAGAAGCCCAAGACCCGAGGCAACCACACACACAAGACACTAGAGGCCAACTGAGCAGTCACGGCGGGAGCCATACCAAATTGGCAACCACAGCAACATCCTAGTTAGTCATTAGTCTCAAACCGGTGGACTGTGAAACCCCCTGCCACAATGAATAAACACCAAAAAAAAGACACCAGAAATACAAAAAATCAAGAAAGTACACCACCAAAAGTTAATAAATCTCATACTCTAGATCCTATAGAACAAGAAGCCCTTGAAATAACTGACAAGGAATTTCGAGTGATAATTCTAAGGAAACTGAATGAGATACAAGAAAACTCAGCTAGACATCATGATGAAATGAGGAAAAGTATACAGGATCTGAAAGAGGAAATATACAAGGAAATCAATGTCCTGAAAAAAAATGTAGCAGAACTTGCTGAACTGAAGAAGTTATTCAGCGAAATAAAAAACACAACGGAGAGTTTAACCAGCAGGCTTGTCGAAGTTGAAGAGAGAACCTCTGAACTTGAAGATGGGCTGTTTGAAATAACAAAAGCAGACAAAAAGAAAGAAAAAAGAATCAAGGACATGGAAGAAAATCTGAGAGAGATATCAGACAACCTCAAGCGCTCAAATATCCGAGTCATGGGTATTCCAGAAGGGGAGGAAAATGGAGATTCCATTGAAAACATATTCAACAAAATAGTGGCAGAAAACTTCCCAGGTATAGGAAAAATCACAGATCTTCAGATCCAGGAAGCTCAACGATCTCCAAACGTATTCAACCCAAAAAGGCCTTCTCCAAGACATGTCATAGTCAAATTGGCAAAATTCAAAGACAAAGAGAGAATCTTAAAAGCTGCAAGAGAGAAGCGTCAAATCACCTATAAGGGAGCCCCAATCAGGTTAACATCAGACTTTTCGTCGCAAACCCTAAAAGCTAGAAAGGAATGGGATGATATTTTCAAAATACTAAAAGACAAAGATTGCCAGCCAAGAATACTCTACCCTGCAAGGCTATCCTTCCGAAATGAGGGGCAAATAGTATATTTCTCAGACAAACAAAAACTGCGGGAGTTCACTACCACAAGACCACCCTTACAAGAAATCCTCAAGGGAGTACTGGGTTTGCTTCCTGAAAAATAACTACCACTGCCATAAAAACCTAAGAAAAATCTAAACCCGCTAGTACAATAAAAATGGCATTCATGAAGAGAAAACAAGCTAACAAAAACACTATCTACAACCTAAGGAACCAACAAAGAAAGAAACCAAACAGTAAATCAGAAAGCAAGGAACAAAAGACACCTAAGACAACCAAACAACCAATAAAATGCTAGGAATAAATCAACACCTTTCAATAACAACTCTTAATGTTAAAGGCTTAAATTCCCCAATTAAAAGACACAGACTGGCTGACTGGATCAAAAAGCAGGACCCAACTATATGCTGCCTACAAGAGACCCACCTCACCCATAAAGATTCACACAGACTAAGAGTGAAAGGATGGAAAAAGATTTACCATGCAAACAGAAAAGAAAAACGAGCTGGAGTGGCTATTCTTATATCTGACAAAATAGACTTTAAAGTAAAAACCATAAAAAGAGACAATGAGGGACACTACTTAATGATAAAAGGACTGATCCATCAAGAAGACATAACAATCATAAATATGTACGCACCCAATGTTGGAGCAGCCAGATTTATAAAACAAACTCTATTAGACCTAAAGAAGGAAATAGACACTAATACCATAATAGCAGGGGACCTGAACACTCCACTGTCAATATTAGACAGATCATCTAGGCAAAGAATCAGTAGAGAAACACAAGATCTAAACAAGACTCTAGACCAATTGGAATTGGCAGATATCTACAGAACATTCCACCCAACAACCTCAGAATATTCATTCTTCTCATCAGCACATGGATCATTCTCCAGGATAGATCACATATTAGGTCACAAATCAAGTCTCAATAAATTAAAAAAAATTGGAATTATCCCATGCATCTTCTCAGACCACAATGGATTAAAACTAGAAATTAATAACAAACGAAACTCTGGAAACTATACAAACACATGGAAATTAAACAGCATTCTACTTAATGACATATGGGTCCAAGAAGAAATCAAGCAGGAAATCAAAAAGTTTATTGAAACTAATGAAAACAATGATACATCATACCAAAACCTGTGGGATACTGCAAAAGCAGTATTGAGGGGAAAATTTATTGCATTAAATGCTCACTTCAGAAGAATGGAAAGATGGCAAGTGAACAACCTAACACTTCACCTTAAAGAACTAGAAAAACAAGAACAATCCAATCCTAAAGTTAGCAGACGGAAAGAAATCATTAAGATCAGAGCAGAACTGAATGAAATTGAAAACCAAAAAACAATTCAAAAGATCAACGAATCAAAAAGTTGGTTTTTTGAAAAGATAAATAAAATTGACAAACCATTAGCATGGCTAACAAAAAAAAGAAGAGAGAAGACTCAAATAACAAAAATTAGAAATGAAAAAGGCGATATTACAACTGATTCATCTGAAATACAAGGAATCATTCGAGACTACTATAAACAACTATACGCCAACAAATTTGAAAATCTGGAGGAAATGGATAAATTTCTGGACACACACAAGCTCCCAAAACTGAACCGTGAAGACGTAGAAAATTTGAACAGACCAATAACAATAAAGGAGATTGAAGCTGTTATCAGAAGGCTCCCAACAAAGAAAAGCCCAGGACCAGATGGATTCACAGCAGAATTTTACCAAACATTCAAAGAGGAATTGACACCGATTCTTTACAAACTATTCCAAAAGATTGAAACGGACGCAAATCTCCCAAACTCATTCTATGAAGCAAACATCATCCTGATACCAAAACCAGGTAAAGATATAACCAAAAAAGAAAACTACAGGCCGATATCCTTGATGAATATAGATGTAAAAATCCTCACTAAAATACTAGCAAACAGAATACAGCAACACATACGAAAAATTATTCATCACGATCAAGTGGGATTCATCCCAGGGATGCAAGGTTGGTTCAACATACGCAAATCAATAAATGTGATACACCATATTAATAAACTCAAACACAAGGACCATATGATCATCTCTATAGATGCTGAAAAAGCATTTGATAAAGTTCAGCACTCATTCATGACAAAGACCCTCTATAAGTTAGGTATAGAGGGAAAGTATCTCAACATAATTAAAGCCATATATGCCAAACCCACTGCCAGTATCATCCTGAATGGGGAAAAGCTGAAAGCTTTTCCTTTAAGAACAGGCACTAGACAAGGATGTCCACTCTCACCACTCCTATTCAACATAGTGTTGGAAGTACTAGCCAGAGCAATCAGAGAAGAGAAGGAAATAAAGGGCATCCAGATTGGAAAAGATGAAGTCAAACTGTCCCTGTTTGCAGATGACATGATCCTATATATCGAACAGCCTAAAACCTCTGCAAAAAAACTGTTGGAATTGATAAATGATTTCAGCACAGTAGCAGGATACAAAATCAACACACAAAAATCAGTAGCATTTCTTTTCTCCAATAGTGAACATGCAGAAGGAGAAATCAAGAAAGCCTGCCCATTTACAATAGCCACCAAAAAAATAAAATACTTAGGAATTGAGTTAACCAAGGAGGTGAAAAATCTCTATAATGAGAACTACAAACCACTGCTGAGAGAAATTAGAGAGGATACAAGAAGATGGAAAGATATTCCATGCTCTTGGATTGGAAGAATCAACATAGTGAAAATGTCCATACTACCCAAAGTGATATACAAATTCAATGCAATCCCCATCAAAATTCCAAAGACATTTTTCTCAGAAATGGAAAAAACTATTCAGACATTTATATGGAACAATAAAAGACCACGAATAGCCAAAGCAATGCTCAGCAAAAAAAATAAAGCTGGAGGCATAACACTACCTGACTTTAAGCTATACTACAAAGCTATAATAACCAAAACAGTATGGTACTGGCATAAAAACAGACACACTGACCAATGGAATAGAATAGAGAATCCAGAAATCAACCCACACACTTACTGCCATCTGATCTTCGACAAAGGCACCAAGCCTATTCACTGGGGAAGGGACTGCCTCTTCAGCAAGTGGTGCTGGGATAACTGGATATCGATATGCAGGAGAATGAAACTAGATCCATACCTCTCACCGTATACTAACATCAACTCAAAATGGATTAAGGATTTAAATATACACCCTGAGACAATAAAACTTCTGAAAGAAAACATAGGGGAAACACTTCAGGAAATAGGACTGGGCACAGACTTCATGAATACGACCCCAAAAGCACGGGCAACCAAAGGAAAAATAAACAAATGGGATTATATCAAACTAAAAAGCTTCTGCACAGCAAAAGAAACAATTAAAAGAGTTAAAAGACAACCAACAGAGTGGGAGAAAATATTTGCAAAATATACATCTGACAAAGGATTAATATCCAGAATATATAAGGAACTCAAACAACTTTACAAGAAGAAAACAAGCAACCCAATTAAAAAATGGGCAAAAGAGCTAAGTAGGCATTTCTCTAAGGAAGATATCCAAATGGCCAACAGACATATGAAAAAATGCTCAACATCACTCAGCATCCGGGAAATGCAAATCAAAACCACATTGAGATACCATCTAACCCCAGTTAGGATGGCTAAAATCCAAAAGACTATGAACGATAAATGCTGGCGAGGCTGCGGAGAAAAAGGAACTCTCATACATTGTTGGTGGGACTGCAAAATGGTGCAGCCTCTATGGAAAATGGTATGGAGGTTCCTTAAACAATTGCAAATAGATCTACCATACGACCCAGCCATCCCACTGTTGGGAATATACCCAGAGGAATGGAAATCATCAAGTCGAAGGTATACCTGTTCCCCAATGTTCATCGCAGCACTCTTTACAATAGCCAAGAGTTGGAACCAGCCCAAATGCCCATCATCAGATGAGTGGATACGGAAAATGTGGTACATCTACACAATGGAATACTACTCAGCTATAAAAACGAATGAAATACTGCCATTTGCAACAACATGGATGGACCTTGAGAGAATTATATTAAGTGAAACAAGTCAGGCACAGAAAGAGAAATACCACATGTTCTCACTTATTGGTGGGAGCTAAAAATTAATATATAAATTCACACACACACATACACACATACACACACAAACCGGGGGGGGGGGGAAGAAGATATAACAACCACAATTATTTGAAGTTGATACAACAAACAAACAGAAAGGACATGGTTGGGGGGGATGGGGGGAGGGAGAAGGGAGGGAGGTTTTGGTGATGGGGAGCATTAATCAGCTACAATGTATATCGACAAAATAAAATTAAAAAAAAAATAATAAAAAAAATAAAAAAAAAATAAAAAAAAATAAAAAAAAAATAAATGGGGAAAAAAAAAAAAAAAAAAGAATAGAGAATCCAGAAATCAACCCACACACTTACTGCCATCTGATCTTCGACAAAGGCACCAAGCCTATTCACTGGGGAAGGGACTGCCTCTTCAGCAAGTGGTGCTGGGATAACTGGATATCGATATGCAGGAGAATGAAACTAGATCCATACCTCTCACCGTATACTAAAATCAACTCAAAATGGATTAAGGATTTAAATATACACCCTGAGACAATAAAACTTCTGAAAGAAAACATAGGGGAAACACTTCAGGAAATAGGACTGGGCACAGACTTCATGAATACGACCCCAAAAGCACGGGCAACCAAAGGAAAAATAAACAAATGGGATTATATCAAACTAAAAAGCTTCTGCACAGCAAAAGAAACAATTAAAAGAGTTAAAAGACAACCAACAGAGTGGGAGAAAATATTTGCAAAATATACATCTGACAAAGGATTAATATCCAGAATATATAAGGAACTCAAACAACTTTACAAGAAGAAAACAAGCAACCCAATTAAAAAATGGGCAAAAGAGCTAAGTAGGCATTTCTCTAAGGAAGATATCCAAATGGCCAACAGACATATGAAAAAATGCTCAACATCACTCAGCATCCGGGAAATGCAAATCAAAACCACATTGAGATACCATCTAACCCCAGTTAGGATGGCTAAAATCCAAAAGACTATGAACGATAAATGCTGGCAAGGCTGTGGAGAAAAAGGAACTCTCATACATTGTTGGTGGGACTGCAAAATGGTGCAGCCTCTATGGAAAATGGTATGGAGGTTCCTTAAACAATTGCAAATAGATCTACCATACGACCCAGCCATCCCACTGTTGGGAATATACCCAGAGGAATGGAAATCATCAAGTCGAAGGTATACCTGTTCCCCAATGTTCATCGCAGCACTCTTTACAATAGCCAAGAGTTGGAACCAGCCCAAATGCCCATCATCAGATGAGTGGATACGGAAAATGTGGTACATCTACACAATGGAATACTACTCAGCTATAAAAACGAATGAAATACTGCCATTTGCAACAACATGGATGGACCTTGAGAGAATTATATTAAGTGAAACAAGTCAGGCACAGAAAGAGAAATACCACATGTTCTCACTTATTGGAGGAAGCTAAAAATTAATATATAAAATCACAAACACACATACACACACACACACACAAACCGGGGGGGGGGGGGGGGAAAGAAGATATAACAACCACAATTATTTGAAGTTGATACGACAAGCAAACAGAAAGGACATTGTTGGGGGGGAGGGGGGGAGGGAGAAGGGAGGGAGGTTTTGGTGATGGGGAGCAATAATCAGCTACAATGTATATCGACAAAATAAAATTAAAAAAATAAAATAAAAATAAAAATAAAATAAAAAAAAAAAATGAAAAAAAAAAAAAAAAAAACAAAAATTATAAAACTTGAGTGTCTTCATCATGGGGAATAGATGCTTATTCTGCCTACTTCGTTTATTTTGATTTATTCAGCACTCACTTACTAAGGACCTACTAAAGTCTCAGGCACCAGGGAAAGAAAGATAAACAAGAACTCATGATCCACCTAGAGGTGGCAAAAAAGTGGGGGTATTCAGATATGGATACCGGATCATTAAAATAGCATCATGGAAGCTTAGAGAAACAATTGAGTAAGGGAGGAAAAAGGAGAGGAGATATATTTGTCCATTTGTATTGCTTATAACAAAGTACCTGAAACTGGGTGATTTATAAAGAAAAATGACATTTATTGCTTACAGTTTCTGAGGCTGGGAAGTCCAAAGTCCATCTGATGGTGGTGACAGTGACCCAGTGGTCTTACATTGCAAGATGGTGGAAGCAGAGAGAGAGAGAGAGAGAGAGGTAAACTCTCCTCTTCTTTTAAAGCCCTCAGAACCATGCCCCTGACCACCATTATTAATCCATTCACTACTGCAGGGTCTTACAATCCAATCACCTCTTCAAGGCTCCACCTTTCAGTTGCCATAATAGGATTTCCCACCCTCTTAATAGTCTCAGAGAGGGCTAAGTTTTCAATACATAAAACTTGGGGAACACAATTCAAGCTTTGGTGAGTTTTGGGGGACTTCCACAATAACTGTATGTCAGCCATGAGATGATAGTGGAAGTTTACTCACTGAGATTGAGACTATCCAAGGACATTTGATTATGTAGGAAATTCCGAATTGAGTTTTTGACTTAAGTTTTAACTGTGGAATGATAGGTTTATTAGACCAGAAGTTCCCAAATAACAGTTTATGGACTTTAGCTGGTGGCTGCATAGATACTTTTAAAAGTACAGATTGCCTGGAAGTACTATAGAGATTTTGGTAGATTAAATCCAGGTAGGATCTGGGTATATGTGTTCTGAAATAGCTTCTCAGGTAATTCTGATAATCAGTAAGGTTTGGCATCTACCTTAGTAAAGATCCGGGAGAGAGAAGATAGATGGTAGTTGAAGTTACAGGAATGAGTATAACTTCCAGGGAGAGCATGGGAAGTGAGGAAAACAAGGTTAAGGGTGAAACACCATAAGATAAGGAGTAAACAGAGAAGGAACCAACAAAGAAACTCAAAAGGAATACTGTGTCCAGAAGCTGGGATGTATATTTACCTAAACCTCCTAAATCTTAGAAAGGTAATCCTCATTTCTGAATCCATACAGAGAAAAAGGGTGTAGAATAAAAATCTTTAGACTTCTACTTGTAGTTTGCCTTTATTCCAAAAAAGGATTAATCAAGTTTCTTTTTTTTTTTTTTTTTTTAGAAAAATTTTTTTTTTTTTAGAAAAAATTTTTTTTTTTTTTTGCTTGCCTAAGTTATTTTTTTTTTTTAATTTTATTTTGTCGATATACATTGTAGCTGATTAATGCTCCCCATCACCAAAACCTCCCTCCCTTCTCCCTCCCCCCCTCCCCCCCAACAATGTCCTTTCTGTTTGCTTGTTGTATCAACTTCAAATAATTGTGGTTGTTTTATCTTCTTCCCTCCCCCCCCCGATTTGTGTGTGTGTGTGTATGTGTGTGTGTGAATTTATATATTAATGTTTAGCTCCCTCCAATAAGTGAGAACATGTGGTATTTCTCTTTCTGTGCCTGACTTGTTTCACTTAATATAATTCTCTCAAGGTCCATCCATGTTGTTGCAAATGGCAGTATTTCATTCGTTTTTATAGCTGAGTAGTATTCCATTGTGTAGATGTACCACATTTTCCGTATCCACTCATCTGATGATGGGCATTTGGGCTGGTTCCAACTCTTGGCTATTGTAAAGAGTGCTGCGATGAACATTGGGGAACAGGTATACCTTCGACTTGATGATTTCCATTCCTCTGGGTATATTCCCAACAGTGGGATGGCTGGGTCGTATGGTAGATCTATTTGCAATTGTTTAAGGAACCTCCATACCATTTTCCATAGAGGCTGCACCATTTTGCAGTCCCACCAACAATGTATGAGAGTTCCTTTTTCTCCGCAGCCTCGCCAGCATTTATCGTTCATAGTCTTTTGGATTTTAGCCATCCTAACTGGGGTTAGATGGTATCTCAATGTGGTTTTGATTTGCATTTCCCGGATGCTGAGTGATGTTGAGCATTTTTTCATATGTCTGTTGGCCATTTGGATATCTTCCTTAGAGAAATGCCTACTTAGCTCTTTTGCCCATTTTTTAATTGGGTTGCTTGTTTTCTTCTTGTAAAGTTGTTTGAGTTCCTTATATATTCTGGATATTAATCCTTTGTCAGATGTATATTTTACAAATATTTTCTCCCACTCTGTTGGTTGTCTTTTAACTCTGTTAATTGTTTCTTTTGCTGTGCAGAAGCTTTTTAGTTTGATATAATCCCATTTGTTTATTTTTCCTTTGGTTGCCCGTGCTTTTGGGGTCGTATTCATGAAGTCTGTGCCCAGTCCTATTTCCTGAAGTGTTTCCCCTATGTTTTCTTTAAGAAGTTTTATTGTCTCAGGGTGTATATTTAAATCCTTAATCCATTTTGAGTTGATTTTAGTATACGGTGAGAGGTATGGATCTAGTTTCATTCTCCTGCATATCGATATCCAGTTATCCCAACACCACTTGCTGAAGAGGCAGTCCCTTCCCCAGTGAATAGGCTTGGTGCCTTTGTCAAAGATCAGATGGCAGTAAGTGTGTGGGTTGATTTCTGGATTCTCTATTCTATTCCATTGGTCAGTGTGTCTGTTTTTATGCCAGTACCAAGTTTTAAATATGCCCTATCTCAAAAAGATTTCTTCTACTTCCAGAGGAGGTACAATCACAAAATCTGTTGGAGGGGCAGAAAATGACCTTCTTGAATAGAGAAAAATGAAGAAAGTAGAGTGTCAGAAAAGAAAGTTGTAATATCAACCAGAATTTATAAAACAAAAAAATGCTCCATTATACTCTTACCAGATGGAATTAGAATATTTAATTTATTGAAATGACCTTTATAATTGAGAACTAGAACTATTACAGTCTTTCAAGAACAAATCCTTCTGTTCTTAGCCATTCCATTAGCAACAACATGGATGGATTTCTTTTGTTATTAATGTTGTTGGGTGACTAAAAACTTATGTTAATGGAAACATGCTGTTATAAAAAGGAACAAAATGGCATAATCTGGCATAAAAATTAATTGCCTTTTTCAAAACCCATGTCCCAAGATAGAATAACTGTTGATCCTAAAGGAATTTTTAAATATATACATTATTGAAATGTATTTAGGTATGCTAAATTCTTCATTTTTTTTTTCTTTAAATGGATGAGTGAGACTCCTTTGAGGTTCCAGGTGATCTTTTATACAAGTGAATTTTAAGATCATTTCAATAGTTATGTTTATGTGATATGCTTTTTTTGGTAGTATTCATTTCACTGATCAGGTGTAGATTTTTCAGGAACTCAGTGAAAAAGTGGTCAGATGGTCATAGTGGTTCTAATATGTTTAACCTTTGAGGTTCTACATTAAACGTAGTTTTTAAAAAGTCACCTAAATTCATATGGCCTTGGGGAACTATTTATTCTGAATAATATTTTGTCAAAGACAAAGAAAAAGGTAGGCACTGATACATCTCTCTCAATAAAGTTTACTGGTGAGAATACCACAGTAGATCTTCAAATTTGCTGAGAGCTAACTTGTGAGAGTCTAGCCATCGGCAAAGTTAGGGAGGGAGCACAGTGCACACAAGACTTCCCTCACTTTTGACACCAGTTGTAAATTCAGGGGGTTACCAAACCACCTCCAGTTCACAATTCACTAGAAGCACTCACAAAACTCACGGAAAGCTGTTATACTCACAGCTACAGTGCTATTACAGCGGAAGGATACAGATTAAAGCCCAGGAAGGGAAGAAGCACAAGGGACAGAGTCCAGGACAAGTACTAAACACGGAGCTTCCTTTGTCCTCTCCCCATGGAGTCATGGACTAATATTACTTTTCTGGCCTCAGTGCGTGACAGTGCACATGGAGTATTGCCAGCAAGGGAAGCTCACCCAAAGCCTTGTTGTCCAGAGTTTTTGTGGGGGCACTATCACATACTGTGTGGCTGACCTTTAGTCTCCAACCTCTTTGTAGGTATAGCTAATAGTGTGTTGCCCAAAGCCTTTATTATAAATCACATTGTTAGAGTGGCCAATGCTCCTTTGTAAAGAAAGGCCTCCTAAAGGCCAGACCATTCTTTGGGAAAAGTTAATTCATCACACCAGCTCTTTGAAATAGTAAAAATAAATGAGGCCAAACTGGAACAAGGGTTCACAAAACTGAGATACACAGACAATGGCAGATGAAATGGCTCCTTATTGTCCACAGGATTAAGTTAAAGCATTTTCTTTCAAGATCATCTTTTTATATTCTTGATCCTCCTCACCACACCCCTTTATGAATTCTCTTTTGCAGTCAGTTCCAGTCATATCTCCTGGGCATGCCAAGTGCTTTCCTGCTTTGGACCCTCTGCTCACACTACACTTGGTGTCAGTGTACTTTCATGATCTTTCGATTTTGTTGAGCCCATCCTGTCTACAGGGCCCAGCTCAGCTCCTGTCTCCTGTTGAAGGCCACTTTTACTGTTGGGTGTCTCCGGCAGCCGCATGGGACCCCAACAGGTTTTTCCTTTCCCTAGAGGGTTGGAGCCAAAGGGATTGCTCTCCGCCCCCCCACCCCCCCCAGGATGCAGGGTGAAAAGAGATTCCAAGAGATGGGTGAGCACACCGCTGCACTCCCAGATAGGGAACAAACACATACACACATGCAGCGGGGATTCTGTCAGGCAGTTCCATTTATTGTAACACAAAAGATCATATTTATATGCTTAGTAGGCGGGGATTTCCAAGCTTAGGCCAATCCTTGAAAAGGTCAAATGTGCACATGCCTCGCCTCTCTATGCTTAGCCCTCCCCCTTAACTTCCCTTGGGTGCCACCTTTTATCCGTTTAGGCCATCTGTTGTTTTTGCTTAGAAAAAGGGCACGGTCCCATATTTTACCACTTGAACTCTTTTGCAATGACTTTCTCTACTAAATTTCTGTAGCTAGCATTACCCATATAATTTATTTTGTTAGCATATGTTTCCATTGATATTTATACCGATATCTTGTTTTTACAAGCAGATTTTAAGCCTCTTATAATTTAGGGACTTTGCAGACTATGTCCTATGCCTTTCTAATCCCTCAGATTCTATTATAATGTTTTGCATATAACAAATGTTAAATCAATTTTTGAATGGTAAGTTTCATATAGACATGTGCAACTAGGAGTATATTATACAAATTATGAATTAAAGCACCTTGTAAAAATAGTCTAAATTATACTTATAAATTTCTAAGTTAATATTAATTCAGGAAAATATTACAGCTATTTTGGGGTTTAGGGCTGTTTTGTTAAAATTATGATAATTTAAGATTAGATATAAATCAAACTTTGGAAAATAAGAGCATGGAGTTCAGCTATTGTGCTTCTTTCTAACAGAAGTTGCAGGATTCATTATTGGCTGTCGATATGAGTTCCAAGGCAGTGTATATTTGTATATAAATATTTGGATATATGTATAAAAAGAGATTGATATATATCTAATCAATTTGTATTTGGAGCCTAAAAGTAACTCCAGATATTCATCATAGAGAGTCATTTCTAACTTTGACCTAGATTCTGGGAAATTCAGGCTGTGCCCGTAGACTTCAGTGCCTCCTTGTCTTCTAATCCCAAAGGAATGCTTCATCGTATTCAAATATTTTTCATTCCCATCCCAGCACTTCTTTCAGGAGTAAGGTACCCGCATGAATACTGACTGGTCTGTAAATACACTTCCTCCTGTCCCTTCTCTCTCACTGCCTTTAGTTCTCGTTGTTGCAATTCTCCCAGAAGAAATTTCTTTCTACTTGAAGCCAGAATATGAGACTGACGCGCTACCTACTGCGCTAACGAGGCACCTGAAGCCAGAATATGGATGATATTTTTGACCTTTGCATTAGGCTTTGATTCTGAGGCATTTGGCAGCACGTGTGTGCAGTGCCTGGGAAGTAGCTTGCTCACAGTATGACTTAGTTGATTTTTATTTCTTAGCTTTCATCTTGTCCCATTTATGTTAAGACTTCCCCCCTATTCAAGGAATAAAGGCTGGCAATGATCCAGCCTTTTTGTGTTACTGTTTCTAGCTCATGATTTTTGTGGCATGTTTGAAACTAGAATACACTTTTATATTTTCTTCTTTCATCTCTGCCTCTTTAGATTTTTGGCAAACATCAAGGTGAATAAATCAGACCCACCACTGCAAACCCATCTGCTTTCAGGGACATGTAAGCAGACTAGTTTGTGATATTTACCATCCAACATAGAACTAAAGGAGGATCCCTACAGAGTAAGAATAGCACGCACATTCTAAGGTCAAAATTTTTGTAAGCTCTGAATCATTTATCTGCTGACTGATTGTGGCTAGGGATGGTCTACATTAGCATTTTTAATGGCACTAACAGATTGATGGTACTTATAAAATTGGAATGCTTTTGCAGTAGATGTAAAGTGAAAATGTAGGCTATACTTTGGATTCGATGATAGTGATTAATAAGAAAAGATGCTGTCATAGTTTTTAAAATATGGCAAATCAAGGGATAGCCAAGGTGTTCATTTGTCAGGATATTACTTTCACACTTCTTCTGCTGCTAAGGTCACATGTGAAAACAGTCATGCTCAGTAAAATGCCTTTCATACCTTCAAGTTGTTGACAGCTCAGAAATTGTTTCATAAAAAATAATAGGCTGTGGTCATCCAAATATGTCTTCCTAATACTTGTTGTCACTTGAATGCTGCATTCATTTCTTTCTCACAACAAGCAAGTGATGGTTCTCTTCAAACAGGAATTAAGAGAATTGCAAACATGTCAAGGTGTGTAAGTTATACTAGAACAGCTTGTGTTATACTCTTAATAGCAGGCTCAAAATTGAATCCATTTTTAAATGATCAAAAGTTGATCAAGCTGCTTATACCTCTTGGAATTGTTTTTAAACCAATCTTCAACAAGCTGAATTTTATCCTCTGTTGGATCATGGATTTTATCCACTAGAGATTGATGTCTTTTTTGAGGTTAAGTTTAGTCTTATGATTTAATGGTTTGGAAATAAAAAAGTATTTTGAAAGGTAGATTTGGTTGCTGTGTTGTGGTAGTGTCAGGGTTGTAGGTATGGGGGATAAAACTCAACTTTTCAGACTTTATTACAAACTGCTTACTACTTTGTGGTCTGAGTCAGCTTTTGTGTGTGGCTCAACCTGACTAAGGCAGGAGGAAGGATGCTCTCAAGGACTTTGCTGACAAGTTACATTCTTGGTGGTGATGGTCTAGAAGGGAGGCATCCCTTTGTTAACAGTGGCATTTGTGCTTTACATAACTGTGACTTCAACCCTCTGATCCTTAGAAGCTAAATTCTTTTTTTTTTGACTGGTAAGGGGATCGCAACCCTCGGCTCGGTGTTGTCTGCACCACGCTCAGCCAGTGAGCGTACCGGCCATCCCTATATAGGATCTGCACCCGCAGCCTCGGCGCTCCCGAGTGAGCCACGGGGCTGGCCCAGAAGCTAAATTCTAAAGTAAAGATGGAAATGGTGACTGCTCTAGCCAATTTAGCTTCTACCCTAATCTGTCCTTCCCAACCTCCTTCTGGTATTTTTTATACATCTTTCTCTTTTGTATGGGTTATATGCAAAGCTGGGTCCAGAGTGTGTATCAGTTGATAAAAACAGTACTTTATCCAAATTATTGTTTACTTTTGCTTTTAATAATTGATTAATAGAAACAAGGATAATCTAGGACACATAAGATACATGATAGGAAATAAACATGGTATGTATGTACATCATCATGCTGTAACTCTCTAAGGGAATTGGTTTCATAATCATAACGCTTATGATACCCGCAAAAAACCGGTTGTTTTATTATTTAAATTATACAAATACAGAAGGATGTCTAAAATGTATACTCACCAAAAAATTTAAATGATTAAATATTGATTCTTGAGGAAAGGAGGAATAATTATTAACAGTAATATCTGTTTACTTAATAAGTACTCAATTTATGTGCTAAGCACTTTATATACTTCATTTTATTCTAAATATCATTATGCATTTGGTATTATCATCCTATTTTACAGATGGGGAAACTGATGTTTAGGAGGCTTAAATAACTTGTATGAGATCCTATAGGTATTAAGTGAGGAAAACAGAAATAGAATCAATGAGTTTGGGTCTAGGGCCACTAAACCATCATATTGGACTCTGAGAAGAAGAATGGGAGATACATGTGCTAAGAAGTAAATTGTGGGTCAGATTGTGAGTCTGGACATTGGTGAAGTAGCTGCCCATCAAGGCGTGAGTTCTTTCCTCTTCTCATTCTGGAGACAATTGGCAGGACTTAGGGAGCCCCTGCTTATGGGAGCTTTCCAAGAAAATGACCTCTTACCAGTTCTGGTTGTGTTATAAAATGTTTTTAGCCATATAAAACTGAAATGTTTTCACATGAAACCCTTTAACTTCAGATATTTAGATGGTGAATTATTTGGCCTCCTTTTGTCCTTCCTCTCTGTTCATTTTATTTCTTATAAAAGTTGACCACTGCAATTGGAGTAAGTCTAAAAAGAAAGGAATTAATGTTGAGGAGAAAAATTGTTTTGTCCTTTTTAAAAAGAGAGTTAGGTTCGGTGACTCCCTCACTCAAATATTTTTGAATGAGTGAATGAGTGAATTTGGAGGATTAGGTGTGGATTCCCAATATATGTACTGTTTTTACTCTCAGCTGTTATGGATAATTGGGAGGTGGGTTAACTTTAACTTTTACTTCGAAAGCACAGTTATTTTATTTTTATTTTCATTAGTCCAGTATGCAATTTCATTGCTATCAGTATGTTTATGAGTCGATTATACCTCTTGACCTTCACTTATATGAAAGGGATCTGTGAACAGTATAGCAAAATAACTTATTTAGTCTATAGAGTGAAGTTCCAGAAATTATTCTTTTAGCCAACTGAGAGGAATTTATAGGAAGAAAACTCTAGAAACACACATGCATAGAAAGCATTTAAAAGTAATCCTAGGGAGGAAAAATTTATTAAGTAAGGAAATGTTGGTGATTTTATTTTCATTTGATTTTGCCCCTTTATTTCTTAAACAGGAAGACTGACTGTGCATAGAAAAACATTACTCAGTATTATACCAATTTACTTTCTAGAAATTTTTGGTCAGCTTCCCTTTCTGTGAATCAGACTATTGGTACCATTTAAGAACAGCATGATGCTAAATGTGTAAGCAGTTCCTAGGGAATATAGCCCAATGACTACTTTCTCTTAACGTCCTAAAAAGTACAAAAAGAGTTATCCTGTGGGCTACTGGGCACATTTTTGCCTTGGAAATAGTTCAGCAACGGCAGTAGTAGCATTTTTGTTGCTTGTCTTTTCAAGTGGTTTGCTAAGTGGAAACAATTACTGTATGGAAAAAGAACCCTTCTACTGGAGAAAACCTGGGCAGTG
The DNA here is from genome assembly GCF_027409185.1 of Cynocephalus volans. NCBI lineage: Eukaryota > Metazoa > Chordata > Mammalia > Dermoptera > Cynocephalidae > Cynocephalus > Cynocephalus volans. Next base: position 131,063,436 of record NC_084467.1, read on the forward strand.
AAAACTCTGGTCTGCCTGGTTACCATCTTCTTTGTACTTAGACACCAGACAAGATAAAACAAATATATCATTGTATGTCTCTTCATACATTACTTTTATACTTACCTTGTTCTATACCCCCACCCCACTCCAAATTTTCTTTATCATTAGAAACTGTTTTTACCTTAACAAATACAAACTTTCTATGTATCCTTTTATTTAAGTTATGGTGATTTTTTTTTTAAAGTTCCATTTTTATTCAGTTTTAGCATTCTGTTCCTATAAGACATCAAAATTTCCTCTGGACTGATTTGTAATATGTTCGGTGTTTGCTGGCAAATTTGGAACATTTCAGTTTGCTTCCTTTCTTTCTCTATATGATCTAAGACATAATTACCACCCAAAACGAAATAGCAGCTGAAATGAAAAAGGCAGCAAGAGAAGGTACTGGCTTAAGGTAGAGCTAATCAACGTCCCCCTTCTTCTTATATACTTCTTAGCTATAAAGTGAAAGGGAAATAGCATTCATTGAAGTAACTCATATATTAAACATTTTTTTCCTTTCTGGATTTAAATCTGGAAGAGGGGATTTGTTCAAATCCTTAGGAAAGCAAAACGTTAAACAGTACTTCTAATTTGCAATTAGTAGTCTTTGATACTTCTTTGAATCGTACAGAATATTTTCATCATCAGGGTTGCTAGAAGTAGTCCCATCCTTTTTTCTTGACATTTAAACAGACAAAATAGACATTTCCAGGAATAAAATAAAATCAAGTGAATGATTAATCATTTTTTTATAAGGCTTAGAATTTTATTCAATTTTGAGCTTTTGGTTCCTGAGTTTATCTAAAAAAAAAAAAAAAAAATCTCCAGGTAATCTTAAAGTATATGTCATCTTAATATAGTAATTTGTAGGCTTTTTGTTTTGTGAAGTGAGTTGGGTAATTAATCTAGTGGGGGGAAAGATGGATAATATTTTTACTTTTTAAATGACTGTAGTCTTAGTTTTCATTTATTAGATTGTCAAAGATTAAAAATTAGATAGTACGTGGTACTGGGCAGGCATGGAGAAACACTCTGTTCTTATTAATGACCACATTTTTCACATTTAAAAAAAATTTATGTAACAAACAATATCACAAGGAACATTTTTATATGTATGTATTGGTCTGACAGCTCTGGAAGGAGAGTACGTTTACCAAAACTGGAAATGCATATACCCTCTGACCTAGCAATTCCACCTCTAGGAATCTATCCTTGAACATGTACACAAGACATATGTATAAAAATGTTCCTTGTGATATTGTTTGTTATATAAACAGAAAAAATGCAAAAAATGTCATTAATAGGAATGTTAAATAAATTATGATATATTTATACCCAGATGTACTTCATTCTTTTTAATAACTGCTTCTAAAGAGAATAAAATACATTTGCATGTCGTGATAAGGAACATTCTATAAGTTATACTATTAAGTGAAAGTTACAGATAGTTTGCTTCTATGGAGATAGATGTATATGGTTTCTTTCCCTCCCTGTCCACTCCCCATGTAAACATACATAGACACACATGTATGGATAGATGAATAAAAGTATACAAAAGAAACTATTGGCAGTACTTATCTCTGGGGAATGAAATCATGGGTCTGGGATAGAAGGGAAGAGTTTTAGGGGGCTTTTGGGGTATACTTTTTTTGAACTCTTTTTTAAAACGTGTACATGTCACTTTTAATAATTGAAAACAAATTTTAAATTAATAATCAGGTCTAATTTTTTCCCTTTTAGGACTCAGCCCAGGAGAGTGTTATTACTCGAGATATTCATCGTACGTTTCCTGCACATGATTACTTTAAAGATACAGGAGGAGATGGTCAGGAATCGCTCTATAAGATCTGCAAGGTAGGGCTCTTTACCTCAGTTTTTCTGACTTATTTTACAGGGTTATATTTTAGGAACCCATCTTGAAGATTTTTAGATTTTTTTGTCTTCATTTTTTATCTGTACTATATATACCATGTTCTCTGCTGCTAGATACTCAGTACTGAGCTCAGAGGGTGACGTTTTGGCTGCGTGTTCTGTGCCTCCTCATAAGGGAGGAGGCACAGTGTAGCCTCAGTTTGGCTCTCCTGCTGACAGGAAAGGAACAGAAGATCCCCTGAGGCTATGCTGTAAAGGCTCAAAGGAGTCCCAGATGACTCTTCCCTTCTGACAAGATAATGTGGCAATTATCTCAATTTTTTGACAGTAGGCAAGTGTAATAATCAGTGTGGGGCTTGTTGAGTACTGGCAAGTTCTCTGATATTGTGGATATACTCTGAGTTATGCCACATCATACATCTTTGTGCATTTTTTAGGTCCCATTTGGAAATCTTCCTTCTTCCTCAGTATTAGTAGACCTGGGAAAAAACTATTTCCTGATTTCCTGTAAATGTACTCTGCTTGAATACAAAAAATTCTATCAGTGAAGAGTGGCCATCAAGTTATTAATTTCTCAAGGTTATATTGGAAATGCAGAATAAAGTGTGGTGGGTATACTTACATTGTCCTTACTTACCATTCTGGTAGAGATTGTTGATGAATAGTGAACTACACAAAATTCTGGTAGTAATATAGAGAAAAAGCAAACACCAGGGCTAATTTGTAAGTTAAATAATCAATTCCTGAATAATCAAATATATCCTTTTTATTGAGTAGCAAAGGTTAGCTAGTAGGTAGTCAGAAGTATACTTACAAATCTATTTTATATTTACTTTAAAAAAAAATAGTGCTTATAAAAGCACTCGCCTACATATGCTAACCAAGTAAGGTTGATGTTTAATTCTGCAAATGGCACAGCTTTCATTAAAGTCTTTCTTGTATGTTGGTGGTTTTGCCCTCTTCCCACTCCTGTCTTTTTGCCCTCTCTCCTTCTCTCTCTCTCTTTTTTTTTAAAAATCTATTTTGGAGGATTATAAATATACAGTGATCAAAAATCTATTTTCATGTGGATGTATCATTCAGAGCTAGTATTCATAAATAACTTAAAATACTGCTCTCTGGAAGGTGATACTTCATCTGGTTTAAAAATACCAAATCCATTGGACACCACCAAAATGAATAATATATTCATTATTTGCTTGTAAAAGGCAAAAGTAATTATTTAAAAATTTTTTTTTACCACTTTTGAAATACTACAAGCTAATTAGCTTCTGGCTTGTGTAAAGAAGATAGGAAAATTTATATAGTTTCTGAATTTATTTAGAAGGGCCTGGCTTATGGCATATGGAACATTTTTTTTCCATAGCATTTAGTATATTTTCAGCCAGTCAGTGACTTTTTCCTCGATTTTTCTCTGATTGATATGAGATACTTTCTTCACATAACTAAAACAGATGGTTCTCTGTTCTTGCAGCCTCTGACTTATAATTTTGCTGTATTGTAGTAAAAATAGTATTTGCCTCATTATATAATATTTAGAGGCAAAATGTCTGAAACATTACTAAACACAAAGATAAAAGTTAAATGCTTGGTAGCTTTAAATAGTTGGTACCCTTTCTTTTGGTGTTGCAGATAATAATCCAGCATTGAGTTCATTAGAAAATATTCATTAGAACATTCACACATCTCATTTAACTATTTTAGATTATCAGTATACATTTTATAACATGATTAGATAGTTTTAAACCTCTTTCTCAGCAGAGAATATTAGGAAAATCTACATATAAGATACTTTATTATTGACAAATAGCTTAAATTACACTAAATTTTGTGCAGATATGGAAAACAAACAAAATCATATTCAAGATAGTAAATAAAAGTTGTTAAGGCTTTTAATATTATACTAAAGTATATATACATAAAAATAATTAACAATAGTCTTTGATAATGGAGGTGAGCAGATACACACACACACACACACACACACACACACACACACACACACACACACACACACACACACACACACACACACACACACACACACACACACACACACACACACACACACACACACACACACACACACCCACACACCAGCAAATGTTGGAGAAACCAAAATTAGATGGGGTCCTCCCCTGTGGAGCACTTGGTTTGTGATTGACCTAGTTCCTTCTTCTGTTCTATTATTTAGTGGTCTAGTGCTTGTGCCAGGAAACCTTAAGTGGTGGTGATAACTCACAAATAGGATAGCATACTTATGAGTAATTTAGAATTGAATATTCTTCTCACGTTTTTCCATCTACTTGCTTCTGCTTTTCTTATCCAATTTGAGTCACAGTCTTTCATTTTATGACCTTCATTCCATATTCCCAAAAGCTATTTTTGCGTAACCTTTTGAGGCCACTAAGTATAGTCTACCTGTTTTAACATTTTTATTTCTAGAATAATATCCAGCATGTTACTTCACACTCAGCAGTATGCCTTTGAGTTTCCATTCTGGATACTCTGCACAGAACTGAATAAACATTAATGATACTTTGATCTTCTATCAGCCACTTGTATAATCTGTAAGTAAGGGCAGTTTTGCTTTTTCTTTTCCAATATTTATTCTTTTTCAATCTTTTCTTGTCTTATTGCACTGACAACAACCTCCAGTATAGTGTTAAAATGAAGCATTGATAGTAGACATTCTTGTCTTGCTCCTAATTTTAAAGGAAATGCATCAATTCACATCAGCAAAACAATTAAAGGCCTTTTTATGGTACGGTGCCTTTCATGTGTTATAATAATTTCACAGTTGTAGTGTACTTTCACATATATTACCTTATTTATTTCTGACAGTTGCTCCTTGGTAGAGCCTATGCTAAAGAAACGATATGCTGTGCCCTTAAATTGAGCAGAAACTATTAGGACAATTTCAGTTACAATAAGTTTAGAAATCAGCTATGGTTTCAAGGATACAGCAGTCTGACTTTATATTTGAAAAGTTTTCTGTGGCTGGGGTGAAATGAAAAATGATCTGAACTGTCAGATTAGAGAGAATCCTGTTAAAAACTTACTGTCATGTTTTTATGGCCTTGTCAATTCCATTTTTGCCTCTTAATATCTTTTGAATAGAAACAGTTCAAAGCTGCTTCTGTTGTTATAAATTTATATGAGGAAAGTTGAGCTGAAAGTATAATAGTAGAATTCATAGGCTTTTGCAAATGAAAAGGTTTGAAAATTAATAGGTTTCTGCAAATTAGAAGCTTCTGCATATGTAAAGATTTGGTCCTTTCTTACCTGTCTTTCCTATTAGTTACGTCAATAACATATTTTAAGAGAATGTTCTTGAGAGGGGGAACAATGTACTACTACTCCAAGAATCTTCAGCACTTTTCTAATTTATGTATGATGTAAATCTGTTTTAAGTTGGAAGACAGCTTGGTACAGGTCCAAGGACTAGGCATTAGGAGATCTGGTTCTAGTTTTGCTTCCTCCACTAAGCAGATCTAAGACTTTGGAAAAATCACTTTTTGGATTTCTGTCTTAGTAAGGGTGTGGAGTCTGATATCATTACTCCAGTTCCAGTTTGCTATGATTCTAAGTGTTGTTTAAAAATTTTTTAAATCTAACATATGACAGATGAATGTAGAATTTAACAGTTAAGACCTATGTCAGTGATTAGCTCTGTCTCTCAATACCAAAGCTATAAAGAGATCTACTTTTAACTTGAAGACTTTACTTGGCTTTCTGTTATTGTGTTTGCGTCTGTCACATCAAATGGAGTGTATTTAGTGATTTACTTTTAGGTATACATCTCTTTGTGAGACCTAAGACTAGTCAGTCATAGTGATCAGCTAAAATATTGTTCACAACAGTATAGAGCAAAGTGATTTTTGGTGTGCAATTTAATTTGTGAATATTACTTTTTCTAATTTTCTGATTAGAGCAACTGCTTTGTGAAAAAGAGGCTACTGCTGTGAATTTAATGGGAAGGATTGAATATATTACAGAGAAATCAATACCTTTGTTCATCTGGGTTAATAATTTGATAGTATAATGGTTTGGTGGAGGATAAAAATAAACTTAACCCCTGTTCTACAAATATTTTTGTCAAAACAAGATTGGATTTGCTATAAAAACTAAAGTATTTGAGGTATTATTTTGATACTAATAATGAGTGAGCTGCTGTGCAATTTTGAAGAACACAGAAGATTACTGACTTAAAACGAGATATAATTATACATTATTTATATAGTTTTCTAGATTTAGGGGGTATTTGCTGTTATGGAGATTGATTATTTTTCACTGAATGGGTAGTATTTTCAGTACAATTTTCTAGCTATTTGACTACTTTTAATTCAACTCTCTTCCTTGGAGTGCCTGAATGAGCCCTAGTTTGAATGGCAGCATTTACTGAACAAATTACAGTCCTCTATTCTTTACTCTACATAGCCCAATTTGCCTGACTATGAGCAACCTGTGGGATTCCTCCTACCTATGTCTTTGGAATCTGATTGGCTCCAGATTGAGGGCTGTTTGGTGTGGAATGATAGGTGTTCTTGGATCAAAATGGACCCAAAAGGATATAGTTTGGAGCAGTACCTTGGGGGAGTCAGGCAGCTCTTGAAGAATCAAGAAGGTTTTTGTGTTTTCTGTGTACCTCCTCTTGTTCCCTTGAGTTTCTGTGAGCTTCTTTGAATGATGGCAGCTGTCTAAGGTAGATCCAAATATGAGCTTCTGAGGAATCCTTTGAACCCCTGGGGCCACTTGTCTTGCCCCATCACATCCTAAAGAGCAGTGAATTCAGTGGTTTCAGCAGACCTTGAGGGACAGCAGCGTATTTTCAAAGCAAATTAACTTCCTTAAGGAAAAATGAATTCTTGCAGGTCTTACAGGAAGTCTTGGAGAAACTTCCTAATGTTGATTGACATAATTAGAGCACTTGTGAAGCCCTGTGGTTTAGAAAGCACTTCTCTACATGTTGTTATTTGATCCCCATAGGTACTCCAGAGGTCAGGTACAATTTCCTGCATTTTATAGATGAAATCCAGAGAAATTAAATTATTGGCCTAAAATTACATAGCCACTAAATGGCGGAGAATAACTTGAGCCCAGATCTTTTAGCTTAAAATTCTACGGTATTTCTACAGTACTATTATGATTATGTAATGAAAAATAAAAATGATGATTTATTAAATAGCTCCCATGTACCAGAGACTATGCTAGGCACTTTTACACACATCATGTTATATAGTCTTGACAGTTATCCTGGAAATAAGAAGTATATCCCTATTCTTATACTGAGGATAACAAACCCTCAGGAAGGTTAAATATTTAACCATAACACACAAATAAGAAATTATAAAACTGGAAATTCCTTTCAAGGCAGGTCTGTCTAACTCTAAGAGTCCATATTCCTTGTATTATGGTCACTTTTCTCAGTAATAGAGGGACAGTATTTTTTTCTATTTAAAATTTCATTTGCATATGTGTGCAGACACATGCATGCACATATGCACACATACACATCTACATACATAAATATACAAAAGTCATGTTGTTGGTGGTCTTTATGTGTGTGTGTTCTTTTTTATAAATTTTTTATTGAAACTGTACATATTTATGGAGTACAGAGTTATATTTCAATACATGTATACAATGTGGGGTGATCTAATCACAGTAATTAGCATATTCATCATAGCAAAACAATAATTTCTTTGTGATGTGAACATTTGATCTCCTTTCTTCTAGTCACTTGACAATATGTAATAAATCATTGTTAATTATAGATTCCTGGGTCAACTGTATACCAATAAAATTTATTTTTTCTATGTAGCTGTAATTTTGTGTCCATTAACAGCCCCTCATACTATTTCCTCTCCCTTCTCCCCTTTTCCACTTCTTGTTACCACAGTTCTCTCTCCTTTTAAGAGTTCAATATTATTGTTATTATTTATTCATTTGTTTTTGTTTGTTTGTTTGTTTTTTAGCTCTCACATATCAGTGAGAACATGGTATATTTCTGTGCCTGGCTTATTTCACTTAACATAATTTTCTCCATATTCATACAGGCCACTGTGAATGGAAGAATTTTATTGTTTTTTATGGCTGAGTAGTACTCCATTGTGTATGTGTACCACATTTTCTTTATCCAGTCATCCACTGATGGACATTTAAGTTGGTTCCATATCTTGGCTATTGTGAATAGACCTGCGATAAACATGCGAATGCAGGTGTCTCTTTGACATGACAGTTTGAGGGACAATGTTTAAAAAGCAAGTTAATCTTAGTAGTATCATCATAAATGAAATCCAGAGGTGTAGAAAATATTTTTTTTGTTAAGCTAAATACTAAAGTGCAAGGAAAAATATGACCTTATATTCCCTACATTAAATGTCTTACTAAAATATAATAATAAAAAGAGAATATCAGGCGCACTAGTGGGGTCTTCACCAATGTACTTGGAGTGTTACTCAGGCTCCTAGGCAAGGAAGTGTTTTAATTATTGTTTTTCTGGGACAGCCAATGCAAGATTATTCAGAAGATAGACCAAGATATGCTTAAGGGCATCACAAAGAAAAATGAGTTCATCTTTGATGATTTCATCCAGAATTTTATAATCTGAAATTCTAGAAATTGTTTTAATTTCAGCATGCATGTAAGTTTTTATTTCTTTTAAAAAAGATTATTTGAACTACAGCAGAGAATTGGCACCATAATTTCTTTAGTGCTTAAGGCCTTTAAAGGTTTTAATAAGACCCTAAAGACTTCTAATAATAATAAATAGAGATTTGATATTACACTTATACACTTTGTCTTTTCTTGCGGCCAGTTGTAAGAAGACAAAATCTTCTAATTTTTGAGTGAAAGCCTTCACCTTTATAAAGAATAGTTTCTGTAAGATCATCTTAGATCTCACTGTTGCCATTAAAAAGAACCTTTTATTAAAGTATAATGTGTAATATACATATAGTAAAGTGCAGATATTTAGGGTATATAACTCAATGAATTTTACCAAGTGAACACTCCTGTGTAAACACTATAGTATAAAGATGTGGAATATTACAAGCACCCCAAAGCCTCCTGACAGTCATTACCTCCCCTAAAGGTAACCATCATTTTGATATCTATTAGCGTATGTTCATGTTACCTCTTTTGAACTTTAAAGAAAGGACTCACACAGTATGGACTTTGTTGTGTCTGGTTTCTTTGTGTATGAGATTATGAGATTCATCCATGATTTGTCCATGTTAGTGCATTGGCTATGAAATTCATCCATGTTGACTATGGATTCATCCATTTCATTGTATATGGTAATAGTTTATTATTTTCATCTCTGCCTAATATTCCACTGTACAAATATACCACAATATTTTATCCATTCTGTTTGTGGTAGGCATTGGGGTTGTTTTCAGTTTTTATCTATTATGAGTAATGCAATTATGTAAATTCTTGTATTAATTATGTTTTAGTGCACATATGTTTGCATTTCTGTTAGGTAAATACTAGGAATGGAATTTCTGGGTCAAAGGGTATGTACGCACATGTTCAGCTTCTGTACATATTGCCAAACGGGTTTTCAAAGTTTTACCATTTACATTTCAACCAGCGGATGTATAAGAGGTCCGGTTGTTCTATATTATCACTGATACTTTGTAAACTTTTAAATTTGAAACATTTTAGTGATGTGCAGTAGCAGTAGCTCATTGTGCTTTCATGTGCATTTCCTTTATGACTACTGAGGATGAGTGCAGTTTCACATGCTTATTGGCCATTAGGATATCCTCTTTCATGACATAATTGTTTGTCTTTTGCTCATTTTTACAATTGAGTGTTCTCTTATTATTTTGTAGGGGTTTTTTATATGTTCTGGATATGAGTCCTTTTGTAGACACACATGTTGCAAATACTTTCTCCATGGCTTGCTTTTTCATTCTCTTAATGGTATCTTTTGATGAATAGAAGCTATTAATTTTAAAGAGGTCCAATTTATTAATCTTTTCTTTTATGGTTAGTGTTTTTGTGTCCCATTTAAGAAATATTTGCCTAACCCATAGTCATGAAAATATCCTTTGATGTAATGTAGAAATTTTATTCTTTTGCTTTGAGCACTATGATCCATCTACAATTGATTTTTTTTGTGATGTACATGTCAAGGTTCATGTTTTTGTCCATATTTATCTCAAGTTAATCCAGCACTATTTTTAAACAACCATACTTTCTTCATTGTATTGCTGCAGAATCTTTGTCATAATCAGGTTCATGAATGCATGCATCTGTTTCTGAATGATTGTCATATGGCGATCTCTCTTTGTACGAATACCACAATATTATAATTGTAGTAGCTTTATATAAGCTACTAATAAGATCATAAATCTTATTATTTGGTATTTAGGCCTCCAACTTTGTTCTGCTTCAACATGGTTTGTGCTGTCTTGGCCCTTTGTATTTCCATATTTTAGAATCAGCTTGCCAGTTTTTGAGGAAAAACCTTAAGGATTTTTATTGGGATTGCATTGAATCAATACTTTATCAATTTTATTAGTTTTTTCAAAGAACCAACTTTGGCTTTGTTGATTTTATCTATTATACATTTGTTTTCTGTTTCATTGATATATCTGCTCTTGTTTTTATTATTTTACTTCATTTTTCTTTGAGTTTAATTTAGTGTTCTTTTTTTTAGCTCTTTAAGTCAGATTTTTAAATCAATGATTTTTGAGACTCTCCTATTCTAATAGATTGCTTGTACATACTGCTTTAGATGCATCTTTACAAAGTTTGTTTCTTTTTTCCTGAGGTAAGCCTCTGATTTTCAAATCAACATAATTAATATATTATTTGCAGATAATAAACTGTATTCATTTTAAGCATACAGTTTGATAACTATTGAGAAATGTGTACATCTAAGCAATCACAGTCAGAATACACCACAATCAAGATACTGAACATTTATATCACTCTAAAAAGTCCCTTCATGACCCTTCACAGTCAATCTCTCCACACGTACATGACCTCAGGCACCCACTTAACATCTGTCATTACAGATTAGTTTCCATTTTCTAAAATTTAATATAAATGGATCATATACTGTCTTGCATCTGGCCTCTTTCATGTAGCATAATGCTTTTTTAGATTTATCCATGTAGTTGAGTATTTCAGTAGCATTTTTATATTGCTAAGTAGTATTTCATTGTAATCTCATCAATTTTGTTATGTTGCATTTTACTACCATTTAGCTTAAAACATTACCTAATTTCCATTGTAATTTGACCCATCACATTTGGTGGTTTTCAGGTTATTTTTTGGTATTGATACTAGCTTGCTTTCACAGTGGTCAGAAAACATGTTCTGTATGTTTTCAAAACTTTGAAATTTGTTGTGACTTTTTTTATGACCTGCATATGTCCTGTTTTGATGTCAATTAGGTAAACTTTTAAAATATACTCTCCTAATGTTCTTTATAGCTCCTGGGTTTTTTTGTTTGTTTGTTTGTTTGTTCTGTCTGTTACTGGTGACATTGTGCTAAAACTTCCAACTGTAATTTGGGACTTTTCTGTTTTTCCTTTAAGTTCTCTCAAATATTGCTTTGTGTATATTGAGGCTATGTTTTTAAGCGCATACAAATTTAGTATTGTTATACATTCATGTTGAATTAAACTTATTATCGTTATAAAATGTCTTTATTTTTAGTGTGTATTTTGGTAACAGTATGGCCATACTAGCTTTATTTCGCATTGTATATCTTTTTATATACTTTTACTTTTAATTGTTTTGAGTTCTTATATTTAAGGTATTTCTTTTGTAAGCATCTTATAGTTGGGTTTCATTATTTTAAATAGCTCTACAATCTTGTCTTTTTGACAAGGGAGGTATTGAGTGTATTTATATTTAATCAACTTATCAACATTTGATTTTAAACTTAAACCCCTCTTTTCTTGCATTCTTTTCCATTTTCCACTCTGTAAGTCTTAGTTAGTGCAACATTTATTCTTGGTTTTTTAGAATCCTCCTTAGATTAGTACTTTAATAATTTCCTGGACAATGCAAGAACCTTACATCTCTTTAACTTTATATATCACTTTTTTGTTTGTTGTCCTATTATTGTGATATATTTAATTCTGTACATGTATTAACACCACCCTCTATGCACACAGGATATTATTTTTGTGTTTTAAACAGTTGCTATTCATTTAGACTCACCTATCTATTCTCGTGCTCTTCGTTTCTTCTGCTTTCTTTGATGGGATTCTCTTTTTCTTCTCTTTTCTTGAATAGATTAATCATAGTTATTTTAAGGTTCAAGTCTGATGAAGTATCTGATTACTATTCAAATATTTCTGTTGTCTGTTGTTTCTTGATTTTTGTTTGCTTATACTTTTTTGATGCTTTGTCATTTTTAATACAATGCTGGACCTTGTGTATGAAAAATTACGAAGGCTCTGTTTTGGTGATGTTCTTTTCTTTTTTTGTGATAGATCATGTATTGATTTATTTATTTCCATTCTAAGATGTTGCAGCAAAGGGGTAGGAGGAGAAGTGGGAGGGGGGCAGGGGGAGGGTATGGCCCATGGCTGGCTCCTTTGCTGGCCTGGTTGTGGATGGAAGGGGAGTGTGGCTGAGGCCTATGGCACTCTCCCTGCCCCATGGCGCAGGGGTCATGGCTGAGGCCCAGTGGGGATGGGGGGGGAAGGGGTGCCAATGGCTCAGGAGCCTGGGGGCTTCTGGTGGCAGCTCTTTTGTTACTGGCTTGGTTGCTGTGGGGGGTGGTGTGTGGCCAAGGTCTGTGGTCCCCCCCTCCCAATGACTCAGGAACCTGGGCTGGGTGATGTTATTTTCTTCCAGAGTATATTCAGTGTTTAGAGGATAAGGCCCTTTCAAGATCTCAACTGAAAGCCTAAGATATTTGCTAGAGACTCTCCTTTGTGATGAGCTAAACACTTTGTTTTGTGTCGCTGATACTAGACACTGAAATCTTTGCTTAATAATTCTTAGCATTCTTGTAGCCAGTTTTTCCAAAATTTCCTTTTCTACAAGATATCATTTAGTTCCAGTGAGGAAATATGAGAGATCTATTTTTTACAATGTTCTTCTTAAACTTTTCAGTAGACAAGTTGTTCGTTAATAGATATAGATTTTCTAGGGGATAGGGGGAATTTTCACTGATCCTCTTGTCTATAGTAAGGTGAAGAGGGCACCAGATTTGGGACACAGATAAATCTTAATCTCTCAGAGTAAGAGTTTTATTTGTTTTTTCCCCCTTTAAATCATTTTACATTATCCATTTTAGAAGAATTGTCCAATTCTGTTTTATGCCAAAGACAGTTATAACTATGCAGAACAGTAAGTATTTGCACACACATATAAACATAGGTGTGTTAAGTCTTAGCAACCCAAAGTTGAAAAGCTTCACTTGTCTAGGGGAGTGTGTGTGTGCGCGCGTGTGCACGTGCGCTTGGGGGTTAACTTCATACTTAACCTTTGTTTACAAGACTTCACAATCATTTATTGTATCTTTTGTATGACTATAGTCGTACAGGAGAGATAATTTTGGGTTTTTTTGGGGGAGGGTTTCTCTTTAAAATAATAGGATAGACTTTCTTTGAGTCAGAACTCAACTGAGAGGTTATAATCTTAAAATATGGATTTTTCTTTTGAGATAGTAACAATGAAAAGGCCAGGTTTGTGAAGCTGGAGTCCTGGAAAGACAATCAGTGATTTTGAATGCTCTTTTTCTTGAGAGTGCTTGAAGAGATTTTTAAAATTTCTTCATGTTCTTGGTTCTACAGGAGCTTTTCTTAAAGTAGCTTTGTAGTTTCTGTGGAGGATGTAGCCTTTCAACTGAAAGACTAATTGAAATCATCACACTAGGATTCAGAAGAGAAGGGGTGGGATTATGAGGATCATAAAAATGGGTAAAATTAGAATAAAGGGATTGGTGCAAATCCTAAGGGTTTGATTATAGTCGCTCTTTTTAGAAATCCTTATTCTTTGAGGAAGAAAAGTAAAGTAAGATTACTTTCTAAAACAGACAGATAAAGGGGAAAAGAAAACCCTGCAAAGACAAAACACAAGGAACCTTCAAATAAAATGCTATTCATGGTGTCTCCTAAATTTATGATTTTCTCACAAGTGAGATCTAGTCCCATACTAGATTTAAATGCCTTAAATATACTAAACAATAAACTCAGTTATTCTTGAATGGATTATTTATGTTACAGAGTTATGGGGAGTTATCTCCTGTTTACTAATTGTTATACAGTTGGCAGTGTCTTTATAACTTTGAAATCTCCTCCGTAAGCAGATCTCTTCCTGTATCTTTGAAGCCTCCTGCCTCCAGACCTCTTCCTACTTTCTCCCCAGGGGGAATATGAATCTGAATGGCCCTCCTCCGCCTCCTTCCCTTCTGCCCAAATCTCAGTTGCCCTTCTCCCTTGTAAAGTTTGTCCTGCCCACTCTACCCACAGTGTTTACAAATTTAAACAAGACTAGAAATCTAATATGTAACATGAGGACTACAGTTAATAAAATTGTATTGCTAGATATTTTTGTTAAATGAGTAGATTTTGGTTGCTCTTGTTACAAACACAAAAAAGTAACTATGTGAGATGATACGTGAATCAGCTTCACTATGGTAACCCTTTTACTATCTATACATACCCCCTATCATGTTGTAAACCTCAAATATACACAATAAAATTTATTTTGAAAAACACTCTATAAAATCTAGATTATTATCATGGATCATATTTTGAACAATATTTGATTAGTTTCATTTAACTCTTTTTCTTCATTGTGTTCAGTTTTTTAGGGAAGAGGCTACCTCTGACATTTTCTTTTTCTTTGTCCAGATAATCAAATGTAATACTAGTCATACTGTATCATTATGATTAATGGACTTGACTTGATGAAACTATGTTAATTTGGATCCTCTGAGAAGCCTGTCACCAAGACAGGATTAAACAAGTAAGAAATGTATTAGGGGAAATGTTTGTAAGAGAAAATAGGGAGGAAGCTAGGAAAGGCTGGGAAAGCGACTGGACTACAATGCAAATCTGACCCGAAGGGAGGAAGAAAGGAAGGTAGGTTGGGTGGAAATGTAGTATGTGTACTTCTAAGGAAAGTTTGAAAAAGCCAATGGAAAGTCCTCAGCCAAAGTTACCTATAAGGTCCCACTTCTTTCAGAAGCTGGCCCGCCTTAATATTCCTGCTGTGCTCAATCACTGGGTGCGAACAGCCTGTGGGAAGTGTGGTCTTTGTGCTAATGCAGGAATGGATTTCAGAGCATAGCAGTTGGGCCCTAGTCAATTACATTCCCTGCTGTTGGAGATCTGAGGTGCATTATCATGGCCAGCATACAGATCTTCATGTATTTTAGATGAAAATTTAGTGTATATAAACCCTAAAAGAGCTCTCTATTCCTACCATTTCCTTCTTCTTTGAAATAGTTTTATTCATAAAAATTGTTCAAGCTAAGCTCCTCAGTTTTTTATTATTTCCTTCACTTTCTTGATCATGATACTTTTGAAAATTATGGCCAGTCATTTTTAAAAATGTCCTTCAATTTGGGTTTGTCTGATGTTTTGGGGTGGTTACATTCAGGTTATATGTCTTTGTCAGGGCTGTTGTTTTTCTTTTCTGTGTAGAGTTTCTGAATGGTGTTGTCTTCTATTATACCCTTTTTATTTTTTAATCAAAAGTTGAGTGTAAACTAAACAATCTGAATAATTTACCATACTCATGTAAATAGTTTACTTGTAATGGGGACATTAAAACAATTTTTTAAGGATATGGTAGTCTAGTTGTTTTACATTTCCTTTTAAAAAAAGAGTATGTCAGCTAACTTTTAGGTTGTTGCCAATGGCCTTTGTTAAAAAGTGTAATATAAAAGGAAACTTACATCTAGGAATTTTGCCAGCTATGTTAGATAAGAAAATTGCTTTGTGAGTGAATATTTGTGAGTACATCTAGACTTCTACATTTATCGTCTCCAGTGTTCAGATTATTTCATATCAGTGAATCTGTTTTTAGGGCTTATGTTGATACTCTCCTTTTTACCAGCATATAGAACAAACTTAACAACCTTTTTTAAGCTCAATTTTTTATTATTACATTCAGTAGACAAAATGATATTGTCAAATTTATATATGTAATATACATATATTTCCATATTTCTATATATTTTTAACAATCTCAAACTTTCAGAAAATTGCAAGTACAGAATTTTGTTTTTCTGAACTATTTGAGAGTGATTTGCCAACATGATGCCTCATCACCCCCAAATACTTTAGGTGGTTTTTCTTACAAGCAAGAATATTCTCTGCATAACCATAATACGATATCCAAATCAGTAAATTAACATTGATATATTGCTACTACCTATAGTAGTCATTCAGGTCTCACTAATTGCCCAAATAATGTTCTTTACAGAAAAAGAATGTAGTTTAGAATTACCCATTTCATTTAGTCATCGCATCTCTCTGATTTCCTTCAATCTGGAACAGTTTCTTTCTCTTTCCTTTACTTTCTTGACCATGATACTTTTGAAAATTACAGGCTAGTCATTTTTAAAAATGTTCCTCAGTTTGGGTTTGTCTGATGTTTTGGCATGGTTAGATTCAGGTAATACATCTTTGTCAGGAGTAACATGGAAGGAATAATCTGTTCTTATTTCTCCTTCTTAAGTAGTATACAATTTTGATTTTTCCCATTATTGATGATGGTCACTTTGATCACAAAAATAAGGTGTTTCTAGCAGGCTTCTCCACTGTGAAGTTACTCTTTCCCGTTTGTAATTTATAGGTATTTTGTGTGGAGATACTTTGTAACTATGTAAAATGTCCCATTCCTCATCCGACTTTCAGTTTATTCACTCATTTATTTATTATCCTATCCATATGGACTCATGAATTTTCATTTTATTCAATGGATTATATTCTCTTACTATCATTATTTGTTTTGTTGTTCAAATTGTCTTCAGATTAGCCAGTGGGTGTCCTTCAAGCTGGCTTCTGTGTCCTTTTGACATACTCCACTATTCTTTGATCATTGCCTTTCTCTATGGCTCAAAAAAATGTTCTAGCTTATTTCTGTACCCCAGCTCTAGAATTACCTATTTCTCCAAAGAGCCTTGTTTCCTTGAGTGGAAATGGTAAGAAACCAAGACCTGTATTTTAGGTGTGTTCATTGTTATTGGGATATTATTGCTTGCAAGTCATCTCATTGGACAGAGATAGGGAATATATGTATTTACACAAGCATGTGTGTGCACACAGACATATATTTGCATTAATATTTTTTATTGAGATATAATTCACATGCCATAAAATTTAATTTTTTTAAATGTATAATTCAGTGGGTTTTAATATTTTCACAATGTTGTGCGACCATCACCACTACTTAATTACAGAACATTTCTATCAATCCAATAAGAAACCCTGTATACTGAAAACTTTTAATAAAAATATTCGTTTATAACCAAAACTTAAAATGTAAAATTGTAGTCTGGTGTATTGGTTTCCTGTTGCTTATAACAGAATTCTTGAAACTGGATAATTTATAAGAAATGAAATCTATTTCTTACAGTATGAAAGCTGGGAAGTCCAAGGTCCAGGGAGCATATCTGATGAGGGCCTTCTTCTATGTGGGAATTCTCTACAGGGTCCTGAGGCAAGCAGGGTGTCACTTGGTACATTAGTCAGTTTTTGTGTTGCTATAAAAGAATACCTGAGACTGGGTAAAGAAAAAAGGTTTATTTGGCTCATGATTCTGGGACAGCTAGTTTGGCATTGGCCTCAGGCTGCTTCTACTCATGGTGGAAAATGGCAAGGCAGCCAGTAGGTGTAAGGAAATCATATGGTGAAAGGAAGAGAGAGAGAGAGAGACAGAGAGAGGGAGGAAGGGAGGGAGGGAGGGGGGAGGGGCCAGGCTCCTTTTAACAATTAGCTCTCATGAGAACTAATAGAGCAAGAACTCACTCACTGCCTGTCCCCTCTCCCCTCCCCCCTGCCAGGGAGGTATTAATGTATTCATGAGGGATCTACCCCCATGACCCAAACACCTCCCAATACTCCCACATGGTGGAGATTTCAACATGGGCTTTGGGGGAACAACGATCCAAACCGTAGCATATAACAAGAATGGGCTGAGCAAGACAGAGCTAACCTCCTCCCTTGCTCTCCTTTTAAAGCCATCAGAACCACGCCCATTACTTCATGAATGGATCAATCCGTTCACAAGAACACAGTCCTCACAATCTATTCACCTCTTAAAGGCCCCACCTTTCAATTACCGTAATAGAATTTCCCATCCTCTTAACAGTGTTACACTGGGGATTAAGTTTTCAATATATGAACTTTTTTGGGACACATTTGACCCATAGCATCTGGGAATTTATAAACATTAATATTTTACTTAGTTAAATTTTTTCCGATGTTTGTGACCCTTCCTAAAACTAAAAATACTGACTCTAATTAATAATAACTTTGGTATATTAATTAAAAACACTTTGTATTGATTTATTTTTTGTAGGCTAATGTAGAAATAAACTATTTCAACTCAGTTTTGGATATGGATATATATGTGTGTGTGTGTCCAATAAGATGTGTGTGTGTGTATGTGTGTGTGTGTAAATGATCTGAGCATACGTTTCTCAAAAGAAGACATACAAATGGCCAGCAGGCACATGAAAAGATGCTCAAAATCACTAATCATCAGGGAAATGCAAATTAAAACCACAATGAGATATCATCTCACTCCAGTTAGAATGGCTATTATCAACAAGACAAAAATAGTAAATGCTGGCAAGGATGTGGAGAAAAAGGAACCTCTCTCACATTGCTGGTGGGAGTGCAAGTTGGTGTAGCCAAACATGGAAAACATATGGAGATTCCTCAGAGAACTGAAAATAGATCTACCCTACGACCCAGGTATCCCACTACTGGGTACATACCCAAAGAAAATGAAATCAATGTATCAAAAAGACACGTGCACTTCCTTGTTTATCACAGCACTATTCACAATAGCCAAGAGATGGAAGCAACGTAAATGTTCAACAGATGAGTTAATAAAAAACTGTAGTACATATACACAGTAAAGTATTAAAAAAATTCAGCTAAGGGCCGACCCCACGGCACACTCAGGAGAGTGCGGTGCTGGGAGTGCAGCGGTGCTCCCGCCGCGGGTTCAGATCCTATATAGGGACAGCCGGTGCGCTCACTGGCTGAGCGCAGTGCGGGCGACACCAAGCCAAGGGTTCCGATCCCCTTACCGGTCACACACACACACACACACACACACACAAAAGTTCAGCTATTAAAAAAAGATATCTTATGATTCTAGAAAACAATAACAGAAGTAACATCCTTGAACCTACATCTTAGGAAATATAATATTACCAATATCTTTGAATACCCCCAGGTGCTCCTCTTAGATCCAGTCTTCCCCACCAGTCAATCACTCTCCTGAATTTTGTGGAGAGTTCTTTAACTAAAGTCGTCTCTCTGATTAGTTTATGAATATTTACAGAGTACATATCAAAAAGAAAATTTTGTCTTTAGAGTTAGGTTTTATGTCCACCTGAATTCAGCAACATATGTCAACAATCATTAAGATCCAGAGACCAAATAATGACAGTGGCAAAGAGCTTGGACTCTGGAATTTAACTACATGAGTTTGAATTCTGCCTCCATTGTTTTCTAACCGGATGACCTTGAACAGATTCTTTAACTTTTTTGTGCTTCAGTTTCTTCATCTATAAAATGAAAATAATGCTACTTACCCCCACAAGAGTGTGGTAAGTTTTAAATAAATTAATATATTAAATACTTGGAACAGTAGGTAACAGTTGTTAATAAATAAATGTTAGTGGTTATTTAACAGGTACAGAAATTAATGCTAAAGAATTCTTTGAAAAGCCACTTGTATTATTAACTGTATTAAACAATCTTACTTTAAATGTTACCCTAATTTCTCTTAGACAACTTGTATCTTAGGGCCAAGAAGCTGAATGGGGATCTGTTTTAGAAGTTTGACCCATTCTTGTGTCTTAGGATTCTTGTCACTCTGTGACCTTTCATTTAGCTTATTGTGACGTTACTTAAAAATAATCTTTCCTTGGTATCTCTTTTTGTCTCCTAGATTGTGTGAAAACAGATCTCTTTTTAGTTTGTAAATTACTCCACATATTTTATAATTGGTTCTTCCATGATATACTCATTTAAGGGCTACTGGTGCAACGAACAATAATTCAAAGTCTGATTTATTTGTTTGTTTTCACCTCAGGGTTGGCAGAAGCTCATTGTAGGTTGTAGACGAAATAGTTTGTCTGTCTAATAAATAGCAAATTGCTTTACATAAATGTCAAGCTCCTGTTAAAGTGAGAAGGAGGTCTGAGTTAGCATTGCCTGTTCTCACCATTGCTCTTAGATCTGCACTGAAATAACCACGACAGCTCAATATCTAGATTTGAATTTGGAGAAACACCTACATGTCACAGTTAAAACTGGTGAACTTAACCACTGAACTTATCAATAGCCAGTACATTTGTAGATATGTCAGTTACGTTAGCAGTGCCAAGAAGCTGAAGGGGAATCTGTTTTAGAAGTTTGACCCATTCTTGCACACCCATATAGCAACCTGTTTATGTGGTTAGAGAATATCTTTTGATTTCCCTTTCATTTATCCTATGAATCTGAGCTTCCCTCATCTTTACCCATAAGTGTGCTTATGTGATCAAATTGTACTACGTAGTGCCTATTCCTGAGACAAAAATAAGAGAAATACCATTCTGTAGTTCCTGTACAAACTCAGTAAAGGTTTTTGTGTGTGAGAGTGTTTTGTGGGAAAGAGGGTTGTTGATAAGTCTTTAGCCATAATCTAGCTAGAAATCTAAAAACTTTCTTAATGATTTTAAGTAAAGATTGGTAGTGGTTATTGTGTGTTTTGAGTTTGCAAAGAAAGTCTCACTGCCCCGTGGAAACTTATTTTCAATGTTAGCATTCCTATCAAAGGATAACAGTTACTCACAAGGCAAAGAAAAAGTAAAGTGCTTTCCATATTTATTTTATTAAGGAGACTTTACATTATGTATAAATGTTGGCACCAGAAAGATTAAGTCCTACCAACTGTCTGTATTTTCATGCCTAAGTTTTAGCCTGTGGTAAGCATAATAATACATATGTTATATAAAGAAATTAAAAAGTTTTTCTTCCAGAAGCCCAGAAAATGTGGAATGAAAAAGAATTCAGCTGCCCTGATAAGACTGTCATTTCTACTTGAGGATATGGAGTCCTATCCTCTATTGTTATTGAACCCCAAGGCAAATCAGATTCTAGACCCTCCCACCTTCCGTGGATACAAATACATAAATACCTAAGAAGAATAATTCTGCACAGAGATTCTAAGTGATATAATGAAGGTATTAAGGGTATTGGCTTTGTATTCAAACAGATTTGGGTTCAAATCCTGGCTCAAGTTAGTTACTCTCTCTAAGGCTCACTTTTCTAATCTTACAGGAATTTATGAGGATGAAGTAATAGCATGGAAAAGCACTTAGCACAGCATCTGGCACATAATAAATAAATATGTCTCATCACATGCCTTTATGCATCCTTTCCTCTGCAACATGCCTGAAGAATCTCTGTATTCTTCCTTCAGGAACATGAGGCCAAGTTTGTAGCAATTCTGGTCACACCCTCATTTTTGAGATTAAGACATCACCAACTTATCTGTGATGACTTTCTTGCCTTTAACTTCGCTACTGTGCTGTTACCTGGTTACTCACTCTTTCCTTCTGGACTTCCATGTATCCGTGAGCACTTCTCACACTGTGTACATTTTTATTGTACATGCTTATCTCTTCCACAAGACTCTGAGCTGAGGCACATGGACTATATCTTTTTATTTTTGTGTCTGCCTTACTTAGCACAGTGTCTGATACATAATAGATGCTCAGTAAATATTGGCTTGCTGAGTGAACATACAAAGCATTCTTGGGAACCTGACCAGAAAAGTAGTCTATACTTCAGAGCAGAAAAGGGGGGACAGGCTGATGCCACAGATCTTTTCCCCCAACTGTTATTGTGAAGATTTTCAAATATACAGAAAAGCTGAAAGAATTGTACAGTGACCATCCATAAACCTGCCACCTAGATTTTACACTTAACATTTTGTTAATCACCTATCTATTCATCTATCTATCCTTTTATTCAATTAATCAATCAATCTTAGTATTTTATGCCATTTCAAAGTAAGTTGCACATCAATATACCTATGCCTAAAGATTGCAGCATGTATGTTATTAACTAGAGTTCAGTATTTGTTAATAGTTCTTTTTTCTTTTAATGAAATGAAATTTACTTTTAATAAAATGTGCAAATATGAAGAGTGCCATTTCATTAATTTTGACAAATGCATATACTGGTGTAATCCGAGACACAGAAGTTCTCTCATGTCTTTTCCAGTCAGTCGACCCTTCTGTCAGAAGCAAGCTCTGTTTTGATTTTTTTAACCATATATAAATATGACTTGTTATAGAACTTTATGTAAGTGGAATAATAGAGTTATGTACATTTTCCTTTGGTTTCTCTCTTATTTCCAGAATTTCCATTCCCACATTCTAGCTGTTATGGTTACCCCAGTGTGTTCTCTCGTTCTTCAACCTCTAAGACTACAGTTTTATTTCCAAGTTTTAGCCATTCCAGTGTGGTACCACTGGAACCTGACCTCCGGGCTAAAGCCTTAAAGAATGGGACTTTTACTCGGTGTTGTTCCCTTCTTCCAAGGGTATTCTCCTCTCCAATTTCTGCCTGCTTTTGTTCAGCTCTTCGGTGCTTTCAAGTATTTTTTTTTTTTACGTATTTTTTCTGATTTAGTTTAAATTTGTTACCAGGGGGGAAGTTGGTTCAATAGGAGCCACTCCTCTATTACCAGAAGTGATACCCAGGTGGTTTTTAAAAGTCAGGCTGAGCAGGCAGCTAGCTGAAGAAGCGATTTAAAGTGAGGGTGGGAGAGATAGGGTGTAAAGAGAGGCAAGTTTTGAATAAAGGGAGAGGATTCTGTTTAACTCAGAGAAAGCTTAGACTAAAACAAAACCATGCTTTGAAGAACTCTAAGCGAAAGAATTTGCTAGAATATTGTGTTTTTAAAACTGTGCATCAAAATTCTTTAGTGGGTTGTAAAATCAGTTTAGTAGGTAGTCTCTGAAAAGTCATTTTTGCTGCTGATCCAACCCCCACACATGAAACAGGTAGGAAGGAAGATCAATGCATTACTGATTTGATCTTTTATCTTCAGCTCTCTAGTTAGAGAGTAGGCTGTGGAATCACTGAATTCATACCTTCTCTGATATATCATGGACCTTCATTTTCTATTGGACTTCTCTTTTAACAGAAATGGATTTATAAATAGCACAATTCTCAATAAATGTTAAATTATATTTGTGTAAATAGTGATCGAACATTTGTCAAAATGACGTCAGGGTTGATGAGGTATAATTGACTTTTGAAGACCTACAGTTTTAAGGAATCCTCAACTTAAACATCTTTTATGGGAAGAAAGCCTTGAGAATATATTTATCACTCATGTAACATGCTTTCTCATCAGCAGATTGCAGATTGTAGTTCATGGAAAAGGAAGTGACAGATCAACTTATAATAAGGAATACTCCAAATAAGGATAAGATTAGAATGTGCCCACTCTTTCTTACCTTTTTTCCCCCTTCTGTATTCTCTCTGTATCCTTGTTCCAGCCCCCAACACACACACAGACACACACACACACACACACACACATACATCCATGAGCTCTGGATGAACATACAAATTAAGCAATCAGTAATAGTATAACTGTATAACTCAAAGAAAATTAAATAAGTAAAAGGATGCTAATCAATCTTTCAATTTTTTAAATTAGGCAGAGCTGTGGAAACTGGTGATAATAAAGAAAAGCTCCTTTCAGATTCATTAGGTAATGACTCCAGCGATCTGATTTTTCTCTCATTAGAAGAGAGTGTGATAATATCATTAGCAGAAAAAAGCTTAAATACAACAATAATAACATAATATGATTGTTTTTGTAATTGAGTGATTGCCCTTCTGTTTACTGAAAGAGCTTAAAAAATTAAAACTCATGTAAAATAGATAAATACAGTAACCAGGAGGAGTGGATGTTATCAGGTACCAGAGATGAGCTATTTTTTAGAGTTGAGTAATGCATTTGAATATTAATTCATGGCAGTTAAGGCTAAAAGAAAATGCTGATTTATATAATATTTATTATCTTATTAGCATATAAAAAATAAGGGCACAAAATTTTCAGGCACAAGATTAGAGGAATTTATTGCATGGATCATAGCATGGATTGGATGGCTCTATTAGTTATCATCCTAATTAGGAAGCTTTTGAGGGTGAAGATGATGTTGGTAATAATTATACTGGGACAACAGGGATATATGGTTATACTAGGTTTGGGAGTTTTGGGTAATATGATGGACAGTAACTTCAATGTGCCTTTACAAATGATGCATAAATGCTTCCTAAATGGATAATTCCTATACAGACCTGAGTTATACAATTGAATATATTGAAGTCTGAAGGCTGGATATGTCACGTCAAATGTTAACTCAGTAAAGATAGTTCCACGGAATGAGGTACTTTGCTTCCTCATTTTTAGCTTCATATAGTGGTAAAATTTAAAGACTCCAAAGTGTTTGTCATCAACACATCCAGTAATATGCCTTTTTCAAAAAAAAAATCAAAGGGTAAATTTTACTATATGTAAATTATACCTAAATAAACATGGTTTTTATAAAAAGAATCAATTGTTTTTAAGTTATCTTAGTTATTAATAGCTGAAAGCCTACTTTGGTATTGCCTAGTTCTTATATATCATATGTTTTAGGTGATTCTGCCCAGGTGCTGAATTAGAGCCAAAGCATAGTAGTACCTGTGTAGGACAGTTCTCCTAGTGTATGCTTTTAGCTAAAATGTGAGAAGTTTTTCACTTTTTTTTTTTTTTTGGTGGCTGGGAGAGAAGGTTTTGAAGGAAACATAACAGTCACCATTTTTTTCTGAAAATTTAAGAGCCAAATTTGTATTCTCACCCATATCTAAGGTCAACCCTCTTTACTCTTTAGCACAATTGTGGTAAATTGTAAATTGTGGTACCTACAAGTAAAACCAAAATTTTATTTTTTTTAATAAAAGAAAGAAAAAGAAACTTTGAGTCATATTAAGTACTTACACAAATACTACCTTCCGCCACGAACTAATCATATTTTATATTCTATTTGAAGCAACACTGATCCCAACCTTGATTATCATCAACCGTGAGATACCAAATTTCTATACCATAAGGTATGGAAGAAGTGACTGCATCTGAAAAATAATAGGGCATATGGGATACTAATTGATGACTTTTAAAATAAATAAAATCCATAAAATTAATTTAGTAATCCTATGGAAATTCTAATTTTAGTTGACAAGACAAATGCTTTTATAGGACTGAATATTGTTGAGACTATAGTATGTTCCCTTAAGAAGACTTTTGAATAGCTTTGTTGAGTATGGGATGATGATTGCCCTTTTAAGTTTTAGGGAATTCTTACAAGAATCACTATTTTAGTTTTATCATCATAGATGCTGAGAGGCTTCTCCTGGTAGTGAAAAGTCAGATGATACTGTCACTGTAGAGTTCATTGGGGTACTTAATTAGTTTTGTACATGTAAGAAGCTGTTCCTCTGTAGAGATTTTAAACAGTTTTTGTGACAAAGCAAAAACAAAACAAACAGACGAAAGTAACTCCTGGTTGAAGCAGCTGATCAAATATTTATAGTTTGGAGTTCCAACTTCTAAGTGAAAAATTCCCAGAATTAACAATATAAAGGGATTATTTGAGAAGCATATATGTGAATGAAGAAATATATCTGTTTACTAGTGAAGGTTTATATTTTGGTGATTGCTTTTGGAGATGCGATAGTGTAGACAGCAGTATTCCAACATTTGCTTTGGATATTGTTACCTGTGACTATTATATGGTTTGAGTCATTGGACTGTTTCCATATGTTGGAGTCCATGATAATCTAGAATACTACTCAGCAATGAAAGAGAATGGACTACAGATATACACAGCAACATGGAATAATCTCAGAAACATTTTGTTGAGTAAAAGAAGCTAGATACAAAAGAGTGCATATTATGTGATTTCATTTATATGAAATTCTGAAAGATACAAAGCTAAAGTATTGTGATAAAAATCAGATCAGTGGTTGCCTGGAGCAGAGGTGTTTGACTACAAAGAGGCATGTGGGAACATCCTGGAATGATGGAAATGTTCTGTAATGGTGGGATTATGTAAATGCCCCAACTTAAGAAATTGTGCAGTTGAAATGTATGCATTTCATTAAATATAAGCCATACTTCAATATGGTTTGTTTTTGTTTTTCTAAGCAGGAAAAGAGTTCCAGACCCTGTACTCCAAGTACTTTGGCATATGGGGGATACCACATTTAACCTCCCTATAGTAACCTTTCCTAGTTATCTTTGGTAACCATTGACCTGGACAGAGACAATTTTTATAATCATAAAATTACGATGCATTGTATTACACAAATTAAATGGAAATTCCCTCACTGAAATGAAGCACAACACATAGATAGGTTACATTTCCAGGATTCCATCAGCACTCTAGGAATGTTTGCCTTTTAAAAATAATTGTAGGAGGACCTGATATATTTTTTTAATTTCTAAATCAGGGGACAGTGAACTATGGCCCTTGAAGCCTGTTTTTGTACTGTTCTTAACCTGAGTCGTTTTTACATTTTAAGAGATTGTGTTTTTTTAAAAAAAGCAACTGATAGCCATAAATGTCCTTCAAAGCCTAAAATATTTACTATTTGGACTTCTATAGAAACAGCTTTCTATCTCTCCTATTCTTTACACTTTGTTTGGCACACTCTGCCTACTGTAACTGATTCAGTTTCCTAAAAACTAGTATGGGGTGTCTTTTAAAAATATATTATAATTCCAGATGTTTGAAGTACTAGTTAGTGTATATGGAACATAGAACCTTATTTCCTTTCCTCTGAAGACAAGGAGGTGAATGTTAAGTTGAATGGTATGATAGTTACTTCTCAAGGAATGCTATATTTCCCATGAATGGGCCTCTTTGGCTATATTCTAGCCAGCCTGGTTAGAATGACATTAACGATGTGGAATAGCCAGAGCACCTGTAATAGCAGGTGTATATGTGGCATGAGTTTTTCTCTCGGGTATTCTGAAAAAAGCACAGAGCAATGCTAAATGTCTCTGGTTTGCCCTAGTGGTATAGATGGGAGGAGCCATTTTTACTTTTCACCTTCCTGGAAAGTGGGAGGGTAGTTTAGAAGTTCTTTGAGAACTTCTAGAGGTTCTAGAGGGTAATTTTGGGAGTGGGAGGCTGTCAAAATAGTGGATCTGCACTATACTCTCAGAAGCTTCAAGATTTCTCTCTTGTAGTACATTAGAACTCCCACATCAACCTTGGTACCTTCTTCCTCTTACCCACTCCTTGCACCTGCCTCCCATGGTCTCATACCTCTGACCTCAAATCATAATGGATCTTTTAAAATTAGGTGCTCTGAGCATCTCTTTCTTTCCAAATTTTAAAGATGGTTCTGGGATAATGGGATATCTAGAACTGCTTTAGGAAACACACAGTCTCTTTGAGGGATCCCACTGTGCTAATGGTACACACATTCAAATTGAAAGACCAGTGAAATTGTGCTGAACCCCCCAGGGACGGGAACAAACAGCAGCCTGATGTGAGCTAACACTTACGTTAAAATCTGTGAATGTTTACAGTATTCCTTTGTCTTTTCTCTAGGCCTACTCTGTATATGATGAAGACATTGGGTACTGTCAAGGACAGTCTTTTCTTGCTGCTGTATTGCTGCTGCATGTAAGTAAATTTCTATGTGAAAAATAGCACAGTGCTGCCAAGTTTATTTTATTTTCTACTGGTTTTGTTCTTCTTTCTTATTTTCCATTTTCTTGATGAAGATTGCATATGGCGTTTGTTTTTAAAAATGTACCTAGGGTGATAAAGTAAGAGATCTAATGTCAAGAACAGGAGACTTTCTCAATAGAATTAATTTTGCTGGGTAGAAGGAAATAAATTGCTTATTTGGAGTTTTTTTTTAACTAGAACTCCTCAGAATTAAAGAAGTCAATGTCACTGCCCAAATATCAGGACCTGGGCCTTTATGAACCACTGTACTATGGCAAGGAAGTCTTTTATCTTTTCTGTGATTTTTTTTTTTTATATTCTCTTTCCTGTCAGTCACCTTCATTTAAGAGGACATGTATTTGAGCATCAGTTGCCAGGTATTGGGCTAGCAAGGAGAATTACAAAGATGAATCACTTATAATTTGTGTTCTCAAAGACCTCAGAGTCCAGGATGGGGCACAGATAACACAGGCACACACTTGTTATTTTTATTCTCTTTTCTGATAACAAAAATAGTGCATGTACACTAAAGAACTTATAGTGTGCTCAGTGAATATACAGATAAGAGAATGGAGAGAATTATCCAGCCCAGTTCTGCCAGAATTTTTAGGAAAGACTTTCTGGAGGAGGTGGCAGCTTTGCCAAGACATAAATAATTGAGGTTGGGGAAAGCAAGAGGGGACAGGGAAGCGGTAGGGAATTCTAGACAAAAGTATCAACATGAGGAAATGTATAGAAATACAAAAGGGCTATACACAAAAAAGTATACAAAGAGAAAAATATGAAATTACAGTTTACTGTAGGACTTGCTTGTAGGGAGTATTGTGAAGTAAAATGGGCAGAGGCCAAATTATGAACACTGTGTAATCGTGTCAAAAATGTAGACTTTATCCTAAAGTCAGTGAGGAGCCATTGATCAGTTTAAAGCAAGGGAATAACATAGTCAGATGATCATTTCAGATAAATTCTTATTATACCTGTGTAGAGAGTGGAATTGAAGGGGGCAAGCAACAGCAGAAAGACTAGTTTTAGAAAATATCTATCTAAATGAAAGATGTTGAGACCCAGGGAAAAAGAAGCAGAATTTTAAAACATTCAGGAGGCAAAATTGGTAGGTTTTGCTGATGGATTGGCAATGGAAAGATCAAAGGTGATGTGCCTAGGTTTCTAGCTTTGGTGACTGAGTTGATGTGGTATTTTGGGCTGAGATAGAAAATATATCCACTGAGAATGAATGGAGGAAAAAGTTCAGGAGTTGATGATGAATTTTGTTTTTAATTTTTTTAGTTTGGGATATTTCTCAGGCATCTAAGTGGACCTCTCTATCAACTGTTTGAATTCTGGAGACTGATGCTTGGGGGAGAAATCAAAGCTAAAATCATGGGAGTAGATCAGATCATCTAAGAAGAATAAATAGAATAAGAAGAACAGAATAAATCCCAGGGACACCAAAGAGTTAAAGGGCTCAGGAGGAAGTGGAATCCTTAAAGAAGTACAGATTTTCAGTAGGGAGGAAGCAGTATTTGTGTCAGTCGCAGCAGAGAGGCTCAGCAAGTTTAAAACTGAAGCATTTCTTTTGCGTATGGCATTCTGGACATGAAGAGCAATTATGGTAGATTCATGTCGGGTCTGCCGCCTGCCGACCCGAACAGCCCTAGCCTCGTTGCTTTCGGTGGGCGAGCGAACAGCCTGGGATTCCTCTTTCCCTCCTGTCCCCTTTGGAAGGAGACGGGGGAAGAGAGCCGTGAAGAGAGGTGAGCGCGGCCGCCGGCCCCCCAAAAACAGCCCAGTTAAAGGACACTCAGATGCGGCGGGGGTTCTGTCGGGCAGTTCCGTTTATTACCACACAAGCACTTGCTTTTAAAGGCAAATGGGGAAGGGAGGTTTTTTACATAATCTTATCAGCTTAAAGGTCAAGAGAGCATGCATCCTGTCTCAATGCCTAGCTATTGCAACGTCGAGCGTGGAAGCGCCTATTTGGCCAATAAGGGCTAAGGCAAGGTTCCTGCAGACACCCCCACCCTACTTCCTCCCGGCGCCGTCTTAGGCTGCCATATTAATACGCCCTTGTGGGCCTATAATGGCGCCGCTTGTAATGTCACTTAAGGTGGTGTTAGTTTTTAAGGCCCGACAGATTCATGGTCCTAATTCTGATAACCTGCTTCTAATGTAATAGTGATGCACAATGGTTCTATCGTGATTATTCATTTAATCTCACTTTAAGTTTGATTTCTTCCTCTGTTGCATTATCATATGTTTATAATGTTCTCTATCTCCTCCTTGTTATCCTTCTTTCTTTTATATCTCCAGATCCCATCTTCTGGGGACTCCCTGTGATGATCAAGCACTTTATACTCACAAATTATCAGGGGTCCTTGTTTCACTACTAAACCCACCTAGTATCTAGAATAGTCAGGTCCCTACCACAAGAGGCTGGAGACTATAAGCAGTGACATAAGTGTGTTGATCAAGGTTCAGAACCATCTTTTTTTCTAAAGGAAACCTTCATAGTCACTCTGATGAGAATCTGATGTTTAAGCCATGGGTGGTGAAGCTTTGTTTTGAACAAGGTGATTTTTTAATATACCACAGTTCAGAATTTTTGACCCTATTTAACACATTATAATATATTGATTAAAGTTCAGTGAGAAGAATATCTCTCTGAGAAATCTGGTCTGAGATTTGACATAGGTTTAGATTAATTGTAAATTCATAGGTATTTGGAAACACCCTCCCTACACTTCCCCTCCCACTGAGAGAAAGAGAAGAGAGAGAGAGAGAGAATGACTCAAATAACTAGAAAGCTCAAATACCCACAATTATTTTTCCTACACTATCAACTCTATTATTATATGGGCCACATGGAAAGTCAGTCTTTGTGAACTTATTCAACAAAATAATTCCAAAGTATGCCACAGATGGACAGAAAATCAGTCCAGTTTCTCACACTTTCTACATTAATAGAATTATGCACTTATTGCCATGACTTATAAAAATAAATTATGGGAATGTTTACAGAATCCTTGAGGAAAGATTAACTGATATTCAGCATAGTGTTAATGAAAAACATATTCTGATTTTTGATTGGCAGTATGTGTGATAAGTCTGTTAATCAGCATATTCCATTAACTGACCAACCTAAATATCAACCACTTCGAATAACAGAAATTAACTGTAATTTTTCCCCATATTTTTGGCTCCATAGTTTAAACAGGTAGAAAAATACAGACTGGCTTAAACCATTAATCAAATACACTATCTCATGTTCCAGGGAGATGTGTTATTAGGGTCTTACTGACCAGTTTTTTATCAGTTACATAAGGTATTGCTTCTTTTTTGCTGCCAGACATTCCTTGGCAGCTCTGTATTAATCATTGTCAGAGCCTGCTTCTTTCTGTGATGCTGTCCTTTTCTCACCCATGGTCATTTATATTTTACATTTATTGCCTAAGAGAAAAGAAAAACCAAAAATGAAAGTTTGTTCAAAAACAAAGTTTTGAATTTTAAAATTATTCCATGTCTGAGTAGTTTTAAGAAATAATTAACCTCTTCTTGTGCTTGGAAATTTCCAGATGCTTTGACAATAGTTTTGTAACATGTGGTAGTTTAAGCAGTAGAAGAATTAGATTTTATCACAGTAGATATTAATATATCTGTTTATGAAATTATGAGAAATTTATTATTAACAGTTGGAGAATAATGTTATAGCACAGCTGGGCCGGCCCGTGGCTCACTCGGTAGAGTGCGGTGCTGATAACACCAAGGCCCCGGGTTCGGATCCCATATATGGATGGCCGGTTCGCTCACTGGCTGAGTGTGGTGCTGACAACACCAAGTCAAGGGTTAAGATCCCCTTACCGATCATCTTAAAAAAAAAAAAAAAAAAAAAAAAAAATGTTATAGCACAGCTTGTGACCATTATAATGTTCAGCTGCCTTTCAAATTAAATATGTGATAATGATTCTTAATATCATTATTATAATATTAATCTTTGCTTAATTGGAGGTATAATAAATAGTGCCCTATTATGTATTTATATCATTGATTCTAAAAATTATATAAAATATCTTACATAATTTTTAGCCCAATATATTTTTCTACCACATTTATTGTTAAGTAGTTAAAAATTTTTTTATTGAACATGTACTTTTTTAGACCTTAGAAAATCATGCTCATTTTTTGGGTTAAATTACTGTATGTATACTAATGTTGGCATGTAGAGAAGCTTTTCACCTGCAGAAAGGATTATGTTTGAATAATCCAGAATGTTTAAAACTACTGAATTTTTAAAAAATTGACTAGGCACTACTTTGGAAACCAATTTGGCTTTATCTAATAAAGATATGCATACCCACCAATTATATTTTTAGATATATTACTTCAGTCAAATTTTGCACATGTACCCTAAAATACATATATTAGGATTGTCCTAGGATGAGTGTTTATAATAGTCAAAGCATTGAAACAACTCATATATTTACTCTTAGAATGTCTGATAGTAGAATTGTAATTAGACATTAAAATATGAATATATGGTAGAGCGCTATACAGCAATGAAATGAATGTTTTACACTACATAGGTTAATATGAGTGACTCATGTAAACATAAGGTTTAGTAAAAAAAGCAAAGTACAAGATTACATTTGGTTTAATTCCATTTGGTATAAAGCTCAATAACAGGCAAAACTAAACTTTATTTTAGGATGCTATGTAGATGGAAAAACTATAAAGAACACCAATGAAATGATTACTGTTGAAGTCAGGATAGTGATTTCTCTGGGGAGAAATTGGAGATCATGACTGAAACAGGACACATAGGGGTCTTCAGGGATATAGACAGTATTCTCTTTCTTAACTTGGGTGGTAGTTACATGAGTCCTTTATAATTATTTGTTTTACTTTATAGTCAATTATTCATTAAGGTGCACATTAACTTTTATGAATTTTTCTGTATTGTACCTCAGAATAAAGTAAGATTTAAAAATTATAAATTCTTTAATATAACCCCCCAAAAAGACAGGTTTAGGATAAGATTTAACCAATGGATATAAGACATGAGGAGCAGAGCTATTTACTGGTTTTCTTGAAAATAGTGATTCCACAGAGTTCAAAGTGACAAGATAGAGGCTTCCAAATGTCATTAAATGTATATATAAGTAAAAGTATTTGTGACATTATATTATTCAGGACTCTTACTGCTACAGGTAACAGAACCCTAACTCAAAATAGCTTAAGTCATAAGGAAATTTATTGGTTCATATAACTGGGAAATCTAGGACAGAGGCCATTTTGACACGGTTGGATTCCAGAGTTCATATTTTGTCATCAGAAATCTGTGTTCATATCTCTGCTCTTCTTGAATTTTCTTGCCTTAATTATATGAGTAGGCCATAACGTGGGCAACATGGCTGGCCTGGTTTTATATCCTTTCAGTTTTGCAACTTCATTTAAGAGACCATCTTTTGCTATAGGTCTTGCCTTAGAACCAAACAAAACCAAAAATTTCTCTCTCCTTTTCCCCCTTGAAGACTCTGATTGGCCTGGCTTTATATAAGTGCCATACCTGAATCAATTCCTGAGGTTAGGAGAGTAAGGTATTCTGACTAGCATGGCCCAGGTCCTGAGTTCACCTTTGTGCTGATAGTGAAGTGGATGAGCCCCTCCTGAAAAATGGAATGGGTTTCCTACAGAAAAGGGGTTCTGATATCAGATGATCAGGAGATAGGGTGCTAGACAGATGTATAATGTCATCTTGGGTGGTATCTTTACCACGAGAATTTTAGTATATTTTTAAAATAAGTCCTTCTATACATCCAGTCACTTTTCCTTATAATCCAAGAGAAAGAAGCATTCATTTTCCTATTATGAGTTAATTCTTGCATCAAGACCTTTGATGCAACATCATCTTCCTGTGTACTCTAATGTCCAGTACTCAAGACATTTTACCTTTAAAAAAATCATCTTCTGTAATCCTCCTGTTCAGCTACTGCCTTATGTTTCCCTGCTCTTTCAAAGCTAAACTCCTTCAAAGGATAATAAAAAGCACAACTATGAATTTGAATTGCAGTTCAATACCTTTCAAGTTATATAACCTTGGGCAAGTTTCCTAAACTGAGCTTCAGTTTCCTCATTTAAAATAATGGAAATAATGTTATCATCCTTCTAGAGTTATTATGAGTATTGAGCACCTTATGTTATAAGTGTAAAGAGTCTTACTTTGTACCTAGCACAAAAAGAGTACAGTCATGAAATTAAATCCAGGCTTTGCTTAATAGATTTGTAGTCATTGGCAAATCACTTAACTTCTCTGAACTTCACTAGTCTTATATTTAAAATATAAAAATAATGCTTACCTTGCAGGATTTTTGTGAAGATCAAATGAAGTCATGAATGAATATGTCTAATATTGGTAGCTGCTACTCTTATTTCTAAAATTATTAATTATTTTCCTAGCCAATTTTCTTTTGGCTGCTGGTCCCACTAATTTAAATTGATTGCCCACAGGGAACTAATAATATATTGTACAATGACTGTGTCTTATGGCTTATAAATAAACATTCAATTAAAATGTATTTTAGCATCTACTCAGTTTAAAGGAAAAATAAACAAATGGCTAGAAGTTTTCATTCTATTTGCTTATCAATGTGTAAACAGAAAACGAAGACTCATGAGCTTGTGGTTTTCAAAATACTCACAAAGTATCCATCTTTGTTGAAGAAAATTTTGAAAATCAGTGGAGTGTTCATTATCTTCATAGAAAAATGTAGATCATTCACAATAGGTGTGAAACACAAATGTGAAATAGGAAATTTAGTTTTATCCTAGACATGGGGATTATTTTTAATTATCAAGATATAATTTTACTTCAAAAAATATCTTGATATATTGAAGACTCGGGTGAGTCTTAAAGACTTTTGAAGTACTTAGAGTTACTTTCTTTTATGGTTCGGTGTAGAGAGAAGTGAATCTTGGAGACTGTCTCCATTCAGTGATCATCTCCATTAATACTGAGGGTAGATCATTATCAACATTTGGTACCAAACAGTGATGACATTATGCTTGATTCTCAGATTGTGCATGTGAAGCAGGTATTTTGTTTTGTATTTCATAGAGCCATGGATGATGTTTGGTATTTAGTCCCAGATCTTGATTGATTTTTTTAAATGCTAATTGAGGGACAAGTGTAATAGCCAATACAAAATACAGATAATATAAAAGTTTATTATATTTAGCATTTGTAATAATATTACAGGAAATCAAGTACTGATATAGTTGCATTTGGCTGCCATTTGCTTCCAGCTTTTATACCAATACTTTCCTTCAACATTTTGTTGTCTCTTAACCTTAGCAATTACTGGCACATTGCCCTAGTCATGTGGCATGTCTGTATTGATAAAGGCAGATGTATTCAAAGTTTTGCTAAAGTTGTCTTAAACAAATATTTAATGCTTTAAATTTATTGAAGGCTGTATGCTAAGAGCTGTGGGGAGGATACAAAGTTAAAGCAGTATCCAGAGGTTAAGGGCCACAAATAACTATAATGCATGCAACAAAGAGTTTTTGGGATTTACAGAAAGCAAAGATCTCATCAGGTTAAAGGGAATAGCAAAGACTTCATGATCTAAGTGCCACTTATGATTAACCTTAAAAGATCAGTGAGATTTCAAAAGCAAAGCTGTGTTATATAGTATACCCCAACTTAGTCATCCACTCTGAGCTTGTATGCCTTAACTGCAAGGAGAACCTGGAAAGTGTAGCATGTCACTATTTGAGTTATTAAAAAAGTGGGTAGGACAAGGGAGACATTCTTCCTAGTGACAAGAAATGCTGTTATTCATATGAAAAGTAGCACATTTTTGCTGCTACCTTTTTAAAATAGTAGAAAGGCCTTATAGTAAAAGTTTATGTTTGTAATTTTTTATTAGATAAAATTTTTACCCATGCATTTATTTATACTTTTGAATAAAGCACTATGGTAGCTGTTGATGTGTAAGACATCGTTTCTGTCTTCAAGGAGAAAAAGAGGAGGGAAATTTAAATTTATAGATGACCAACGATATGCATATGTTGTGTGTCACATATGTTTCACTTAATCCTTGGAGCATTTTTATAGCATAGGTATTATTATTTATAATTTTTTAGAACTAAAATGTTGAGATATTGAGAGGTTACATGCTCAGGCTTACCCAGGTAGTAACTAAAAGCTTGTCTAGGAATATAGTTCCAAAACCATGTTTTTCCACTGAAGCACCTTTTCTATATTCACCATCTATTTATGGGCAACTTTTGAGGGGAATAGTTGAATATAGGTTCTTGTAGATTACACTTTCATACAGAAGAAAAGTGATAGGTTCTTACTAATCCAACATATTTATAATTCTTCTATCCCTGTAATCTATTCTCCATACAGTAGCTCGTGACCTTACTAAAAA
This sequence comes from Cynocephalus volans, assembly GCF_027409185.1. NCBI lineage: Eukaryota > Metazoa > Chordata > Mammalia > Dermoptera > Cynocephalidae > Cynocephalus > Cynocephalus volans. The sequence goes on from NC_084467.1 coordinate 131,099,733, forward strand.
TAAAAATCAGATCCCCTGCTTAAAACTCTCCAATGATTTCCAACCACACTTAGAATACAGTCCTAACTCTTCATCATGGTCTGTGTCAGCACTGTGCTGGAGCCAGATCATGCCAGCTTGTGAGAGCCAATTGGTAAATTTTCAGGAATTTTGTGAACCAGTTGTTAAACATAGCCATTGTTAAAAATTAAATGGTATAAACTTACAGTTAAATAACTTCTGTTAAAAATGAAGAGTAATAAGTATTCAAAACTGCATAGTTTCTATTTCACCACTTTCTACTGTTATTCATGTTCTTGAGACTGCTGACATTTTCTGTCTTACATGTGTGATAGAAATAGTGTAATAGGGTGCTGCTACACCACTGTTGTACATCACTTCCCAAGTCCAATCCATTCTATTTTCTAGTATTCTCTGAATTATGGATAGTGGCCAGACATAACCAATGCAGGGCCCCATTACCCATCTTGTTATTGGAATTATTACTATTTTGTTTATTTGTGCTGACAATGCTAATAATTTATTAATGTCAGTAAGTTTTTCTGACATCATCAGTAAGTAAATATTGTTTAAAATTTCCAAAATATCTTTTCATATCATACATTTTATATTATACAGTACTACAAATCTAGGCTCAGCCTTTACTCCTTGACATTGTCACTGCACTGAGCTATAATACCTTCCTTAATTATGAATTGTCTTATCCTTCAAAAGGAAAATACTATTACAACTCAGTATGTGAATGTCCTTTTTTCTTTGCAGTGTAAATGCCAATCAGCATTTGCTTTTCAGTCATATTTTATTCATTTTTAGATACTTGTTTTTATTTTTAAAATCTTTGATATTTTTGCTAAATTTTGTATGATTACCCTGATTGCTGCTGCTGATAATGAATTCATTAATTGAAGAAAGAGAAATACCAGGAAAGCTTAAGTAGACATGCTAAATAGATTCCATTAATCTTCAAACCAGGAAGAGAAGCCTGCCAAAGGATTAAACTTATTCCCATTAATTTCTCATGCATTTTGTTAGCAGTCTTTTTTTGTCTTCACAAGGGATCATTTTAGTGAGTTTTATGATAAGATAATATCTGAGATCCCATAACATCTTAGATCCTGTAACATCTTATATCTGACCTTAGTTTTCACAGATAACATTGATTCTACCTCAGCTGGACTGGTATTTTGTGGGTTTAGTGTACTCTTTTCATGTGGCACATAAACTAACTAAAAACTAAAAACCTGGCTATATTGCCAAAGTTAAACATAAAGGGTACTAATACCTAGACTACCTCTCTTCCCCAAATATAGATGTATTTGAAAAAAAATAAAGATATGGGCTGGAATTGTCAGTTAATATTCTCAAGTTTTTATTTTTTAGGGATCAAGTTTAAACATTTAAATGATTTTACTTTTGAAGAACATTTATTAAATATATTGTTTTCTTTGTATGAGGAAGAAAGAGGTAGAGGGGGAGATGATATACGGTATTTAAGTTCCTTATCTTAAAATAAGCAGAAATTTGTGTTCGTTTGTCATTACCCTATTATTATCCTGAATAATTCATCTTGATCTGGCCCATTCCTTTACTTACATTCTAGCTGTAGTAATGTCACCTTCTCATCCACATACCCAGCTTCCCCTTCCCAGGACTTCTGTGACCTTACCAAACCCAAGTAGAGTTGCCTGTTAACTCATCCTTTGGGAAGGCGGTATATCTTTATCTCTGTATCCCCAGAGCCTAGCACAGTGCCAGTATCTCATCTATTCAGTTATTGTATGTATGAATGCTAAAAGGTACTTAAGACTTTTATTTGCTTTAATGGTTTTACCAAGTAAAAAAGCCTTATCCCCTTTATAGTCAACTAATTATTATTCACTTAGAAAGTTAAGTGAATTAATTTCTCTAGGGCTTTCTATAGTTATTTTACATGCAGCTTTTCTGTATAGTCATTTGAGTAGAGATCTGAGAGGAAGATGAAGAGGCTTAGAACGTGGTGGTAAGAGAAGTATTATAGGACATATACTGTATGTGCATCTTAGTGTCCATTGAGGCATCAATGACAGAATTGCTTAAGGAGTAGAGAATATAGTGTACTTGTATTCTCAGTAACTGAATAGATGCTGGAAATTGTTTGCTGACTTGAATAGCTAAAGTCAAAGGCCAACAATTTCGAAAAGGCCTCAAACAACTATAGATAAAAAAGGAATAAGCAAATATTTGGAAAGCCAAAATGACAACAGCAAAGTGTACTTATGTAGCTTCAGAAGATTTTATTTAACTAATTTAGGTATTTCATTGGTTTATAAGTAGAAAATAGAAGAGGCTGATTTGTATAGAAACTTAAATAAACCATTACATTTCTAAGTGGGTAAATAGAATTCTATTTGATTCAGTTATTCAGGCATGGAGTTAGTTTGACAAAGGTGTGAAATACCATAATCAGCCAAGTTCAGATTTTCAAGGAAGTGACATTTAAAGTAGACGTGTACATAATAGTTACCTCCTAGAACACTGAGTAAGTACAACTGCATTTTCTGTCTGCTTGGTGTAATTTCTAGAATATTAGATATGTCCCAGTCCATATTCTTCCACCTTATTAATACCACAATTTAGAGATTTGTTCCTTTGATTTGAGTCTTTATTTCCTGTTCAGATAAAAATACCTCACAGAGAGCTGAATGTTAGGTTTTATTGGTTACTTAGACCTTAATGACAGAAGCTCATAAGATCCTTTCCTGAAAACTGTTTTTTATAGAAAGAAAAATAGCAACATCAAGAAGACTCTGGGAGGACAGTATCACACTATCTATCAAAATTAAAAATGCATTTTTCCTTTGACCCAGCAATCCCTCTTTTGGGATTGTGCTCTACCCTTACTTCACCCCTGTGTATGTAATAAATGATGCATATACAAGGTTATTTATTGCAGCTATTGCTGACAGAAATTAGGAACATCTGAAATATCCATTGATAGGAAACTGGTTAAATGAACTGTGGTACATCCACATAATGTAATACTGTCTAGCTGTTTTAAAGAAATAAAGAGGCAACTCTATATACTGAGATAGAAATATTAACAACTTTATTGTTAAGGGGTAAAAAAGCAAGATGCATAACAATATATATGGAATGTTATCTTTTGTGTAGGAAAGGTCATAATAAAATAAAAAATGTTATTATTTATTTGCATAAAGAAACATTGGCAGGATTCAGGAGAAATTATCAAGAGTAGTTAGGAGGTTATACAAAAGAGATGGGGGGACAGGTACTAGGGACTAGTGTGGATAAGATAGGGAAGAGTGAGACTTTTGCCTCTATATTCTTTTACATTGTTTTGGGTGTGTGTGTGTGTGTGTCCGTCCGGGTGTGTGTGTGTGTGTGTGTGTGTGTCTGTGTGTGTCTGTGTGTCTGTGTGTGTGTGTCTGTGTGTCTGTGTGTCTGTGTGTGTGTGTCTGTGTGTGTGTGTGTGTGTGTGTGTGTGGTAAGGGGATCGTAACCATTGGCTTGGAGTCATCCGCACCACACTCAGCCAGTGAGGGCACCGGCCATCCCCATATAGGATCCGAACCCATGGCGGAAGTGCCGCTGTGCTTCCAGCGCCGCACTCTCCCGAGTGAGCCATGGGGTCGGCCCAACATTGTTTTGATTTTTTAATCACATGATTGTATTACCTGTTTTTTTAAGATGGCTTAATGAATGAATGACAGCATGATTAAAATGAACAAAAAAGGGCAATTCGTCTCAAGTAAGAGGGCTAGAATCTTTGAACACCAATTTTACCTATGTCACTGTGCAGAAGGCTGGCTTTAAAGGACTTCATTTATAGCAGGCTTTCAGCCATTTATGCAGAGGACTAATAACATGACGGAACTTTTCTGACATTCTGGCCAAATGCCACTCAGTCATGTTCTATATGTGTATGCTTTCCTGTAGATGCCAGAGGAGCAAGCATTCTGTGTTTTGGTGAAAATCATGTACAACTATGGTTTGCGAGACCTCTACAAAAACAACTTTGAAGATCTTCATTGCAAATTCTACCAGTTGGAGAGACTAATGCAGGTACATAAAAATTAGGAATGTTTATCATTCAGAGATTTAAGTTATTTTTAAAAAGGCTAATAGAGTTGATGAGCATTAAGGAGTTATAAAAGTTTAATGGAGTACTACAGAAAATGTAAATCAATTTGGTTTCTGACCAATATCTACACTGGTCTTAATAACATAATATATTTATTTAGCCATTTGAATATTTTAAAAAATAATCTCCATTTTAAATACTAAAGTGTAATACATGTTGAAGTGAGGATATAGTGTTAAGTCAATGAGAGATTGCCAAACGTTATTTGTAGAGGAATGAAGATATTTACAGAATAAAAATTGAAATACTTAAAAGCTTTTTCCATACTAATTAGCACCACTAGCATATTTGAGTACACACAGAACACTTGAAAAAGACAAAAAAATAAAAAACACTTAAAATATCATAATGGACATATTTAAAATTTTTCCTATATCATTTTCTAACCCCAATGTTGTTGTGCTTCATAAAATGTATTTGCAATTGTATATGTGTGAGAAACTTACATTCTTTTGTATATTTCAAATATTACATAATAAAAAAGACTGTGAGCAAAGACAAAATTATTGACTAGGGCTGACAAAAGAAATTATTGAGTACCTTTGATGTTCCACCTGAAGTTGGAAATCTTAGATTTATAATGTCCTATTCAGCATGTTTACATGACTTTCTCTAAAAGGGGTGTTAGCAATGAAATACTACTCAGCCATAAAGAAGAATGAAATTCTGCCATTTGCAGAAACATGGATGAGCCTGGAGAAAATGATGCTAAGTAAAACATCCAGGTGCAGAAAGAGAAATACTTCATGTCCTCACTCATAAGTGGGAGCTGAATTCATAAATAAATGAGAAAGAGAGAGAAAGAAAGAAACAACAATCATAATATGTTGAACTTTTAGAAGGAAAGAACAGAACTGTGGTTACTAGAGGAGGAGAGGGGGAGAGAGGGAGGGGGGTTAATGAGAAATTGGTTAACAGACACAAAGAATGATTATGTCTTGTAATGATGAATAAGGTATCTATCCTGATTTGACCATCACACATTGTACACAACTACTGATAATCAATTTTGTACCTCACAAGTATGAATAATCAATTATCCTTCAATAAAAAAATAAAATAAAAAAATAAAAGGGGTGTTGGGAACCCAAGAAAAATGTGAAGGAAATAAATGGATGGGTTTATTCCATGTTGGGGAAGATGGTTAGCGGGATGTGGGAATAGACAATGTTGGTAGAAGCTTATTGACATGACACATCAGGAGAGCCATAGGTGTCTAACGAGGGAAGTGAAGCTAGTAGGAGACTGAAAGACTAGAAGACCGGGAGAGTAGAAGACTGAGAGTTTACAGGAAGGTTAAGGAGCGACTCTATTGGGAGAAGGGAATGTAGGACAGTAGAAGACCTTAAAGGTGAAGAAGAAATAAAGGGAGGGAGGGTTGTAAAATGAGCCATAAGCACAATGAAAATGGACATTGAGGGGGGAAAAGACTGTAGAAAGGAGAATTTGGTTAACTATGGAAAAGCAGTAGGCTCCTTTTTAAAGATTTGATTCTACAAGTAAATATTTGGGATTACTCACTTTTTACCTTCCATTTACAAAAGTTCATATTTTTTCAAAGGCCAGTATTCCTAAGGGCTTTAAGAATCAAGTAAACGTTCCTGATAAATGAAAAGCCAGTTCGTGAAGGAACTCAACCACATTTTTCTATGAAGCACTTTTTTTTATGTTAACTGGATGATTGGACAAACCATTTAAAGTACCTGATGGGCACATTTGGGTGTTTTTCAAAGAGGCATCTTGTACAAGAAATGGTTTATTTTTTAATTTATTTTATTTTTTGTTTCATTTTGTAGTCTGTTTATGAAAAGAAAACAAGGGGCTTAAAAGCATTTGCTTGTTTAACTTGGGGGAAAAAATAAAGCTAGCATAAAGGCATAATTAGGAGATACTCAATGTCATGATTATACCCTTGCATAATTTCTTTATTTTGCCATTTTAATATGTTAAAGATAGGTGATTTTTTTTCTTTATAAGGTAGGTTTTTAAATATTTGGTTATGCTTTGGGATTTTTCAAGTACTCAAAAAATATACTGAAATGATATCATAGACCCCACATGATATCAATATTAGATAGTCTCCAAAAAGAAGGTACATTTCTTTTTTAGCTCGTTTAGAGTTGAACCCTGAATGGAGATGCTATTAACTTGACCCTGGAATCAAGATATTCATTAGACTGCAGGTATTCTGTCAGAGTGAATATTTCCCAAGAAAAAAGAACAGTCAAGTGAGCTAGAGATAATATTTGTTATTTGTTTATAACAATTCTGTCTTTATTTTCCTCTATTACATGCCGTATCTCATCTCCTGTCATCACTTCTGTGTAGTTACATAAAATGCAACCAATTCTAGAATAAAGTTTAAGTGATCACAGAAAACTTGTTATAAATTGCAGTTGTGGCAGGAAGTTAAGATTCTTCAGTGCTCCTCCCCCTAAATTTTCCACTTTGACTTTTAGGAACAGCTACCGGACCTGCACAGCCATTTTTGTGATCTGAACCTGGAAGCTCATATGTATGCATCCCAGTGGTTTCTTACTCTGTTTACTGCCAAGTTCCCGCTCTGCATGGTGTTCCACATCATTGACTTACTGCTTTGTGAGGTAGAGTGACTCCCATGTTTCATACCTAAGCCAAAATAGAAAATAGTTTCTGCTTAAATGGTTACAGTTTTCTTTATTTTCTTTTTTCCTATGACCTTAAGCCATGAATACTCACTGACCAAAAAGTTCTATTTGAATTATTAGTAAAAACTATTTTAATTGTAATTTTGTTTTTTGTGAGGAGTAAAAGTATTAAGATATATGAAATCCCTATAAAGTAAAATGAGGCAGTTAAGTTTGTGTAATTAAATTTATAATAAGCCTATATAGGTGTTTTCAATATTAATGGAATTACACTTCAAGAGTAAATATAAATGAGATTTTTACAGTAAATATAAATGAGATATCTTATGAATTCATCAATTCATAAGATATCTCTCTGAATATGTTTGAGGCTCCCACCAGACAATGAGAAAACTGATAAACTAAAAGCTTTTATGTTGTATAATTATATTTTTAGACAGTAGAATATTTAAGAAATTACTTTGCAAAATTCCTTAGGTGTTTATATGAGGGTACCTCAAAAAGTTCATGGAAAAATGGAATTAAAAGATAATACGAATCTTACCATGAATTTTTTGAAGATCCCTTGTATTTGTTTATTTTGTTGCTTTTAGTTCCTTGGGTGCCTGTATTTACTTACTTTACTCTTTGAAAGAAATAAGTAACATTACACATACATACATCTTATATTGCCCATTAAAATGTGTGACAGTCTTAGCAGTGATAGGAAAGTTGCTGGATGAGAAGAATGTAATGTTTTTTCTATTTTTTTGGTGGCTGGCTGGTACGGGGAACCAAATCCTCAACCGTGGTGTTACAAGGCTACGGTCTAACCCACTGAGTTAACTGTCTAGCCCAGAAGTATGTTTTTTTTAATGGAAGTATAAATGTGTATTAAAATATAGCTGTCTTAAAAAGCTGAAGTAATCAGAAGTATAAGCTTATGAACATGATTATAAACTTAATATAATCTAGAGAGTTTTGTATTACTATACTTTTTTTTAGGTATGGATTCTTCTTTCTTAAAAGAAAACTAACCATTTTAATCAACCTAGGAATTAGAAGTTTAAGTGTAAAAAAAAAAGATTTAAAAAGATAAAGTGTAATAGCTAAATAAAACATAACTTATTTCTGAAACTACAACAACAATAAGGATTTTATATGCAAGCATAGCTGGGCTTTTGCTCTTCAAAGGCTCTATTTAGCGTTTTGCATAGTACCTGAATGTCGCAGAGCATTTTGTAAGCGTTTGAGATTTTTAATCATTTATAAGATACTTCGATGAAGAAGGATTAGGTGACTTGCTAGGCTCACAGAATAGGTTCCCAAATCCTGAACATATAACAGCTAGAGAGTCTGATTGATAACATATTAATTCTCCTATTTGTTTTATTTACAAAATAATTTATAAAATGTCTTGCTAAACTTAACCTGAAGGAAGAATACGGAATTAGGAGCTACAACCTTATTCAGAGTCAACATGATGTGATCACGATATACACAAAGCATATTTAGGCATTTGTACTAAAAGTTCTACTTCACCTGATTGTCCAAATCAGTAGAGTTCTGACTCCCCTATTTTAGTGCAATACTCTTTGAAAGTTAAAACCAAATTCACATCTTTGAGTTCTATAGTCTTAAAACAGGCTAATACTAAAAATTAGTTTTGATACATACAGTTTGATGGGTTCTATATATTACATACTGAGATGAGTTTAATATTTCATGGTATTTCATAAAAATAGGAAAGTGGGGGTATAACATTTTAATGGTTTTTGCATTATATGTAGTATGAGCTTACAAATGTTTATTATCATCCCTTCACATTTTTTTGCTGAAAAAGATTATCCAATTTCATTCTAGATTGGTTCTATAGTGTTCATTATAGAAAAGGGAATAAAATTACTGTGCTTAATTATACCAGCTAAGTGGGATTTCTCGATCACTTTTGGTAGAGTAGTAATGCTGTCCTTTAGTTCAGTGGAATGGTGACTTTCTAAAGTTGTCTCAGCCTGAATGGTGGCCCACCTGGCATCAGAGCATTGTCCATGGGTCTTCTGGAACCAAAGATTAACAGTTTCTCATGAAATTTTATCTTGAAGATATTTGAATTTCTAATGTCATTTGCTGAGAAAATAAGCAACATTTATGGTACAAAAAAGAAAAGTAAATTTATAATCCTTCCCATCACTTGTCAACTGTGATTCATAATCACAGTGTTTTAAAGATTGTAATGTTTAAAATTAGTAAGAGCATCGTAGATGTTACTTTCCCTCCCCTTAAACCTGTACTCTGTAGCTGTTTAAGGAAGTCACATAGCTTTCCAAAACAGGGAGCAGGTTGTAATCACAGCATCATTATATCCAGGGAAATAAATTATAACATTCCTTAACAAAGTAAAGGAGCTTTTCAAAATAAACTTTTATTGGGGACAATATTGTAGCATGCTTCAGGATATTCGTTCTTTCCATTAACTCATCTTTGTCAAGGATTATTTTACAAAGGAAATTTTTAAGTAAACTTTCACTTCCTGCCTGTCTGTGTTTTCTCTTTGCCCCTTTCCTTCTTGTGGTTAATAAAATATTTATATCAAAAGCCATTCTGTCATATGTGATGAAATATTCTAGGAGAAAAAATAGTAACATAGTCTTAAATAGGTCATCCATGGGTGTTTGTTTTTGTCATAGTTTCTCTTTTTAAGAAAACAATTCCAGTCCTGATGGTTATGAATTAAAGTTTAGTTACAAATGGAAGGTTAGGAAATTCTCAGAATGGAAAAGTGTTAATTTTTCAAAGTTCATCATTCTGACAAAAAAAGTATATTGGTCTGCAACATATTTTACTCAAAGATCCTTTTGCAAAGCGAAAAAAACAGAAATTGACTTTGAGACTTTACTCTTAGAAGGCATATTATCATGTCATGCTTTCTTAAGCTACATGCTTTTAAGGATTTCTTCATTTGTTCTGAGGTAAAGAATATGAGGTTAATTTAGCAGAAAAGAGAAGAATTTTATAGACTTTGGCAATGCAGCCTGAGTCAAAAGCTCCTAGTTATTAACAGTTTTATTTAAAATGTTTACTTAAACTTGAATATATGATGAACTGAGTTTATTCCCTTGTTTAATTGAAGATGGAGGGCAACAGGATGTGAAACTAGAGTTTAAAAATGCATTTTCTTGTATTAAGATGAGTAAAACTCTCTGTAGATTGTCTTTTATCCAATAATTAAAATTAAAATCATTAAAAAAAAACAACCTATGTTTTATTGTCTGCCAAGAATAAAACATTGCAGTTTTTAAAGTAACTTTTTATTGAAATATAACAAAATAAGAGAAAATGTGCGAAAATTAGTGTAAAACTTGATTTTTTTCACGAAATGAGCATTCTAGGTAACCAGCACCCAGATTAAAAAAAGCAGAACATTATCTGCATTTCTGAAACTCTACTCCCCTTCAGTACCCCTTTCTAGTAACTGCCCTTCTGACGAGTAATTACTATCCTGACTTTTAATACCATAGATAAGTTTTGCTTTTCCATATCGTACAATGTGAACTCTTTTTTCTAACTTTTTTCATTCATCGTCTTGTTTGTGAGACTCATCGACATTGTTGAACCTAGGCATGGTTTGTTTGTTCCACCGAGTGAATATTCTACAGTTTATCCCTTCTTCCATTCTATCATTGATGGGCATTTGAATTGTTTCCAGCCTAAGGCTGCTATGGATAGTGCTGCTGTGAACATTCTTGAACTTGTCTTTTGGTTAACATACGTATACACTTCTGTGGGTACACACCTAAAAATGGAATTGCTGAGTCAGGGTGTGCATATATTCAGCTTTAGCAGATATTGCCAAACAGCTTTTCAAAGTAATATGAGCATTATCTTTTAACTTGTTTTTATTGAGTACAGACCTTCCTGTTTTGTTTTGTTTTTAGATGGGAGATGTGGGTCAGATTATGGTTTATGAATACACAACAATATGAAATTCGTTTGGTGATTTGAGGTGATTCACTTGATCTCCGAAGTTGCATGCAGATGGGAACTAAGAGCTGAATCACTGTGTGCTTCATGAGAAAAATTATCATAATGGGGAAAATCTAGCAAAGTATTCAGTTTTAGAAGAAGCAACATGGAGACAAAATAACATTGGAGTTAGGATATTGGACATTTTAGTAAACCTCCCTGGATCACCTTGTTGAAGTTACTTGACCTATATAAGTCTGTTTCTTTATTTGTAAAATGAGGCTAACAATACCTACCTCCCAGATTTAGTGTAAGGATTAAATGAGATTATGATGTAAAGTACTTAGCACTGTTTCTGCTACATAGTAAATATTCAATTAATAATAGTACTACCCTGCATTATGCTCCATCCATGATACAGCCCTTTTTGTTGCTTCTCAGTTTCTCCAATTAACTAACTTTCTACTCACCCTTTTCCCTCCCTAGTTGAGATGCTTCTTTGCTAAAAGCAAAATTTTAGTCAGTGACCTTAGTGGAAGTTTGATTCTATTTCCTTTTCCAGTGGTGATTCAAGTAGTTCTCCAAAAGTGGGGTTTTTTTTTCTTCCCCTCCATCTTCTTTCAGAAGACATAAGGAAACCCCCAGTATTTCTCTTATTCTTGATGAGATAACTGACTGTGTTTGAAGTTGACTCTTCCCAGATAGTTCAATTTTTAGAATACCAAATATATTTGGCTTTCTGTAGTAACTTGGTATTTCTTGAAATTTAAAGATATCATTGACCCTTCAAATTAGAGTATATCTTCTGCTTCTCCTTTCTTCTTAGGATGAATTAAAAAATGACAGTACTACATTATCTGATTAAATACCACCAGGTATAATCCCCCTTTCAAGGCAGCTTTCCGAATTTGTTATATGAGAATAGATTCAGTATATAATATTCTTCCTCTTCACTCCCATTCTTCCTCCCCCTAAAAAAAAACCTCATCAGGATGGGCTGATATAAGGAAGATTAAGACCTCTGACATAAGTATAAATGTCTCTTACAACTCTTAGGAGTGGTAATTGACCACAAGAATAGAGAAAAAATGCTTTGACTAACCAATAAAAAACTATGTAGGCTACTTTATAGTTTTACTTCTCAACAGAAATTTTCAGGACCAGAAAAACTCTCTAGAATCTAATCTCTGTACCCTAGCTCTTTCTAACCTACTTTATGTTTCTCACATTAGTTAACTTACAACTCTTCCTTGTACTTCAGTTAATTTTGGCATTACAGAGGGAAGCAGAAATCTCAAGTTAAAATGGCAGAACCATTGTCTATGCTTCTTGTGACTTTTAGAAGAACATTTTTTCATTTATTCAGCAAACATTTATTAAACCAAGTAAATTTAACCTAAATAAATTTAACTAGATGCCTGGCACCATTTTGGTTTAAGGATACAATAGTAAAGAAAAAGCAGATAAAACTCTTGCTGTCATAAAATTTTTGTCCTTATAGAAGAGACAGACAATAAACAAATGATTAGGTAGAATATATAATACATCAGAGGTAAAAAGTGCTGTGGAGAAAAATGAAGGAACAGAAACACAGCCAATCTTCATAGGGCCTTTTGACCATTGTAATGATTTTAGGTTTTACTTGACTGAGATGGGAAACCACCAGAGGGTTTTGATTATAGGAGTGACATACACTGATATACATTTATCCTGATCACTCAGGTTGCACTGTTGAAAAAGATTGTGGGGGGGTTTAAGGAGAGAAGTGAGACCTGTTGGGAGGCAATTGTAGTAATCCAAATGGGAGATCATGGTTGTTTGGATCAAGGTAGTGACAGTGGAGGTGGTGGGAAGTGGCTGAAGTCTAGACAGGTTTCAGTGATAGAGGCAACAGGATGTGCTGATGGATCAGCTAGGGTAAGTTTTATTGATTACATGTTCTTGTTTCATGTGGTGATGAGAGAGAAAGATGTGAATGGTTTTGCAGTTTCTGTGCTTCTAGGGAATGTTATTGTTACATGCTTTATTCCGACAATGCTTAGGTTGCCATTTCTGTGCAAAGTTAATTCTAGAAGCAGGTTTGGATACTCTTGGGAACATTTAAGGTCAATATTGGTATCTTTAAATAAAAAATATAGAGAGTGGAATAATTATAAAAGATGAAAAACATGAAAGTACGCATGTCAAACCTAGTACTTTTAAATAAAGTTGTATGGTTATTGCTAAAAATAGGAGTGATATTTTGCCTCAACAAAATCAGACCCATATTATGTTGAAGACTCACAAAGACTTTATGTACCTTGGACCTGTTCAGTAACCCACAGTATTTAGTTGTTGAATGTTTAGTTTTCATGATCAGAACCAGGATCACTGACTTCAAGTTATAGGGTGACAGATTTTTTTTTCCTAGTAAAAATCTTCTAGTTCCTAATGAATTAGAATAACTAAAATTACTTTATTATAAATACTTTAATTTTTTGTTGTTGCAGGAAAAACTCAGAGCAGATAACTGTGAATTCAGTGTATGGATTGACTAAAATAACTAAACATTATTTATTATTTATTTAACCCCCCACAATCTTTTTTCAACAGTGCAACCTGAGTGATCAGGATAAAAAGTGTATCAGTGCATATCACTCCTATACTCAAAATCCTCCAGTGGTTTCCTATCTCAGTAAAACCTAAACTAAAACATTTTTTAAAATTTATGATTAAATATTTAAAACATACAAAAAAGCATTGAGACATACTTTGAACTCCTGTATATCTACCTCTCTGGTTAAGAAATAAAACAATACCAATGAGATTAGAAGCTGTATACAAGGGTACTTCAAAAAGTTAGCAGAAAAATAGAATTAAAAGATAATATAAATCTTTCCATGAAATTTTTGAAGTACCTGCGTATGTACCTCTCTTCCTGACCACACCCACCTTGGCCTCCTTTAGAACAACCACTATACAGAATTCAGTGTTTGTCATTCCCATGTGTGTCTTTATTTTTACTACATGTGTACATATCTCTGGGAAATTTATAATTGGACATATTTGAAAAATATTATTGTACTCACTAGTTTGTCAATTTTACCTCCAAAATAGGTCTTGAATCTTTGTTCTTTAAGTCGGCATCGTATCCTGTTCTGTAACCTCCTAACTGGTCTCCCCACTTATTCTACTTTCTCTTTTATCCCGTTATTCTCCATAGCTTCCAGAGAGAATTTTATAAAACACATATCAGATCATGCCACTCCCCTGCTGAAAATCCTTCAGTGGTTTTCCACTAAATAAAACTCACATTGTTTCACTCAGCGTCTACTCTTGCTCTTCCTTCCTGTCTAGTGGCATCCTAGGCCGTCTTCCTCTTACTGTACTTCAACACTGGCCTTCTTTTAGTTTCTGGAACACTTAGATTTTTTCAGGTTAAAAACCTTTATACATTCTTTCCCTTCTGCCTAAAATGAATTCTTCATTTTTTACCTGGCTAACTCCTTCTAGTCTAAGGTTAAATGTTAATTCCTCTGAGAAGGTTTTCCTGATCACTCATTCTTAAGTCAGTCCATCCTTTTGCTTTCTCTGATATTACCCTCTGGTTGGTGGTTGTTTATATATTTACTTTGTATTACTTTCCAAATGTCTGTTTCCCCTACTAGATTACAAATTTCTGAAAGGAAGAGCCATGTCGTTTTTGTGAACTATTGAATCTAACTTGACACACACGAAATATCTGTTGAAGGAAAATAGGAATGAAGAATTAACGGAGAAAATTATTTTTATTATCTTCATTTAAATTCTATATACTGAAAAATAACTTTGTTCCTGAGTTTTAAGAGGAAAAAAATTAGTTAATGTCTTTAGGAATTCCTTCCATTTTAGATACAATGTTTTAAGAAACGGAAACCCAGACATGGTAGCTTAGGTACAGTAGGGCAAGTTGAGCAAGTAGACCTCAGGAAGGACAGACACCAAAGTAGCTCCAGGCACTCATCTGTATTACTTATTCTGTGTTGCTCTCTATGAATCAGATATTCTCCCTTCTTTCCTGAGCTACTTCTTTGGAGCTTTGTTTTGTACAGGGCCTAAAATATCTCAGAAAGGTTTGTATGACCTTTAACTCTAATACCAATAGTTCTTGGTAATTTCCCTATGTGTCCTTTAGATAAAATTCCCGAGGGAGAACCTGATTGGCCCTGTGCATATTTTAAAATAAGTCCACATAGTCATAGGTCATAGGTATGGGTCACCTTAGCCCAGTTGTCCATCTTTTGTCCAGTATGCCATGGCAGGGGATAGGATTGGGGTGAGTCAGATGACCTACAGCCCACTCAACAGGAACTGTACATGGAGGCAGATTTCCTGAGAAAGGCCATTGGTGGATCTGGCACAACAAAACATTTCTAGTGTGCATGTAGCTCATAGACTAAAATTCTTAGTGTTGACTGCATTAAAATAAGCATTTGATAAATATACTTTTTATTTATTTTTTAGTCTATTCAATTTATTGACTCTTCTATTTACACTCACATTTTGTGAACAAAGAAAGAATTTCCTTGAAGAAAAGTGCATTGAATAGATCTTTCAATTCACATTAACACCTTTTGCTTAAAACTTCAACTACAGTTCCAGTTGTAATTCCAAAACAGCTATAATGCCTGTATTCTTAGTGCTAATTCTTAAACCTCATCCTATATATATATATATATATATATATATATTTTTTTTTTTTTGTCTTTTTCGTGACCGGTAAGGGGATCACAACCCTTGGCTTGGGGTCGTCCGCACTGTGCTCAGCCAGTGAGCGCACCAGCCATCCCTATACAGGATCCGAACCCGCGGCGGGAGCATCGTTGCGCTCCCAGCGCTGCACTCTCCCGAGTGCGCCACTGGGTCGGCCCTCATCCTATATTTTAAAATAACTTTTTTTCCCTCTTTGAGGAAAATAACCAAACCAAGATAACCCAAATACAGTAAAAAATAAAGTTTAGGATCTTGGGTTCTAGGCAGTTCAAGAACTCTGCCAAAAGATTACCTTCACCACCAGGATACAGTGGCAGAACAACCTATGAATCGGGATAATCCAGCTGCCAAGAGTTCACAAGTCCTCCCCTCATTGTAGAAGGAGGCTGTGCAGGGTGGTCCTGCAGCTGTCCCTAGCCAGCTGCAGTGCAGCCACACAGCTGGAGTGCACTGCTCGGCCAGGGTGGAGAGGAGGAGGCTGGAGGTGGTCAAGCAAGCAGGCCTCATAGCAGATGTGGAAAGAGTGGCCGTGAGGCTGCACTCTGGGTACCCTTTGTACCTGAGGAGGTGACACAGCAGCCACATCCGTGATGACCCCAGGTCTCTGCACTCTATTCTGACTGGCTGAACAGCACCGAGCTAGGCCCACATCCTTCCCGGCCTTTGCATCTTGACCTGGGCTGAGGCCATGAGGGTCGTTCATTCTGGCCATTGCTCACATGGGTCTTTTCTGGTTAACAGTTGCCTTCCTTCCCAAGACCCCAGCTTCCACTTACAGTTGCTCAGGTTCCAGCATGCAAACCCCCATGCTTACCACCACCACCCAGAGAGTAATATTTGTTAAATAAAACTCTAATGCATCTCAAAAACAAGCTGTATATTATCCAACCATAGATATTTAATTAGAGTGGGGAGCAGCTCAGTTTTAATATAGGGTATACTTTTTAAAATTATAATTTTGTCCTCAGGGTTGAAGTGGAAGTTGTATTCCAAATCATTTTCATGGTATACTTTTTGCAGGTAGGGTTTTGAGTAATTGCAGCATGCAACTTTGACCTATATAAATTATTTTAATGATTATCTGCAAAAATTTTTTTAAAAAGTCCAGACATTGGGGAGTATTTAAATGCATTCCCATTGTCTGGAAATTGGATTGTAAAAGAATTTTCTGACTCATACTTGTTGAAAAACCTCCATTGCAATTATTAGTAACAGCATTCCTCCAATTTAAATTATTTATGTTGCAATTGAGAAGGAACTCTATCATATAGTATCAGCTGGAAGTAGATTGGAAAAGACTTGTATTGGAGAGTAGTTACTTGCCTTTACCATCCTGTTTTGTACATAACCAATTTTAGCTGATAAACTTTCAGGCTTCCCTTTTTAAATCTCAGAGATTTGAGAACAGGATACTGGCAGGCTTTATTGGAGAGTATTTCTGGGCCACACACTGTGCTAAAAACTTTACATACCTTGTCCCATTTGTTCTTACCTCCTCCAAACAGTCTGCTGCCCTTCATGTCCCTTATATAATTGGCCAATTTGGAAATGGGGTTTTGTTTTTTTAAATTCACATGGGCAGATAGTCTGATTATTCTTGTCCTTCATCTCCTCAGCAAATTGTCTTTATAAAGAAGTCCTCATTATTCCCTCTCATTTTAAGGTTGAAGTCCTATCAATGCTTCACATCAGTTTGGGTCTCTCAGTCTGTAACTCTGTTGATTTCATATCCTAGGTGCTCCTTCTATAGTCTAGCAGGATTTCGCCATGTGAAAGTGCTTCTCCTAATGCTGCTGGTATTCTCCATCTGCCCTTTTCAGGTACTTTATTATCAGCATCCATTGTTTGGCATTTTTAGCCTAACAGTGGTTTGACCTTTTTATTATTTACCCAGGACCTCTTAATTATATCTGGACATATAGTATTCAGCTCCCAGTTCTAGAATTGCTGATTGCATTGTATAAAAAGAGGCATAATAGGACCTTCTGGTCTACTACTTTTCGTGTTGTCTCACCAGGGCTTTCAGAAACTCTTATTTTTTAGAAGTCCACTTGACATTTTGCCTCTTGTCCATGTCCTAGTAGCATAGTCCATTTTGTCTTCTTTTCTGAGGGATAATGCCAGAAAATTTTTCATAATTGAATAGAACAATTTCCTGCTGGTCCACTGGCTCATTGACCTATTGGATTGCAGCATGGGCCACCTCTTAGTCAGTAGCTGTTTCTTACTTAAGGCATTGAGTTGATTCTTACTTAAGGCACTTAAGGCATCTGGTGGTTTGCTTCTTACTTAAGGCATGGTCTAGTTGTTCTCCTAATATCCCAATGAGGTAGGTACATACTACTTCAGACTCGTTCTCTTGGTTATGCTAAGTCACAGATAGGTAAGATTTCATTTTGTTCATAAAAATTCTTTTTTGGGCAGCTGGCTGGTACGGGATCTGAACCCATGACCTTAGTGTTATAAGTCTGTACTCTAACTAACTGAACTAACTGGCCAGCCCCATAAAAATTATTAATACAGAGGAAAAATTAGTGCATTCTTAGTGTCCAGAATCTATCTTACCCTGGAAATCTATTTAAAAGATTATTTATCAGTATTAACATATGACCCTTTGTAAAAGGACATTGAATAGTAATGATAAAACCTCTAGTTTAAGTACCTTTTTTTCCATTAAATAGAATCAAAGCACATTTTATATAATAATTAATAAGCTTTCAACTTAAAAAATAAATAGCTTAAAACAAGTGACTATGGGTTGAAGATAATAGTGCTGAACATATTTGGATAGTATGAGTCAGCCTTGAAACACCATTTTTCAGGCTTCTGAAAAACAGGTCACCTTCAGAAGGCAGATATTACTTTACCTATTCACCTATCTAGATGTATGATGTAATTCTTGTCCCAGATCTTACGTTTTTTCAAAAATCAGTATAGTTGCTTTCTGTTTATGTCAGGTAGTAAATCACATGGACATTTTACAAATATTTCTTGTTCTCTGAGAATCTCCTTCATATGAAAAGCATGATGATACAGTCCAATGTTGAAAAGAAAAAGAAGTCTCGGTTTTAGTTGATCAGTCATATCATTGAGTCTTGAAGGATATACAGAGTGATTCTTTTCTCCAAGCTCAAGTACCTGTTGTAGTCTGCACAGAACTCATCTTCAGTGGGGAATCAGGTAGAGTGGGGTTCCTCTATGTCCTTCGACCTGTCCCCCTTACTCCTCAAGGGTAACACCTGAGTCTTTTCAGCCAACCTTCTCTTGGTATCTTAGGGAGCCTCTCTCTGAAGCTTTCTGTTTCTTTACTTATTCCTCTTGATTCTCCATCTTTTGTCTTCTGCTTTTACTCCTTTGCTCTGAGGTCTTCCTTCTTCTTAGATTTTTAGCCTGGGTTTCATTTATTCAATTTTACCTAATTTTACCCTGAAGACTATTTCATATCCACTCAAGTTGGAGAGTGGAAGAAAACCACTTGTACTGGCCCTCAGGATGTACTACATGTGAGGATACTTCAAAAAGTTCATGGAAAGATTTACGTTATCTTTTAATTATATTTTTCTACAAACTTTTTGAAGTACCCTTGCATTTCCCTCTACCAGGATGATTACCTGTTGGCATAACTTTGTTCCTAAAAATCTCTACCTCATTTCTGTGCTTAGAATTGTGTTACAAATAATTCTCTTCTGTTGTCCTAGGTCAGTAAGTGCCCAGTCCCAAAAGGAAAAGAGGGGATATACTATGCCCCAAGAATGGGATGATAGAGGAGGAAAAATCCTGTCCTGGCTCATCTGATGTCTCAACTGGATTTTACTTAGCTCTTAATGTTTAACAAACTCATCTATTTTTGAAGCCCTTGGTATTATTTGTCATCATGTAGAGTGATGATAAAGCATTCCTCTCACTGTATCAAGAGTGTAAGGATGGTAGAGACCCAAAGCAGCCTGTATAAACCCTCTGTGGGAGGCAGGGAGGGATGGGAGAAAAAGCCATGGAGAAACTACAGCCTTAGCTAGAATGGGGGGCTGAAGTAAGTACCCATGTTCCTTCAGATGGGGGACCAGCTCCTTCCCCAGTAATTAAAGATAAATTTAGTTTTTGTTTGAAATTTACAGATAAACCTCAAATTACATTTTACCTACCATATTAGTTATCTTCAACTTTCAAATCTTTACTAGACTTGATATCAAACAGTATTTTGAACCCAGTGGGATTTCACCCCCTTTCCCTGAACTTTCAAGTCATAGAACTACTCCCAGGCAGTAAACATGTTAAATCTTCCTAAGTTCAAGAAAAGGTCCTTGAATTTAACATTTAAATAAAATCCTTGAAAAAAATGGGTGTCGATTACAATAAAATAAAAAGAAATCAGCATTCTGTCTACTTTTCCTTAATGGGGGTATTTTAAGGATTTATTTAGATCAGATATGGCCAACTCAAATGCACAAAATTAGGCTAATTTATAACACAATACAGAGTAGTGGGAATTTTGATGAACTAGAGAGTACATACTCCATGTAGAGGAACTCAAATTCAATATTTGTAAAAATACTGTGTGGCTAGATACAATGCATCATCAGTTAGAATTCAGGTGACCGACCTCTGATAATATATTATTTGTGACCAGTATTATGAAATATTATTCTTTTTGGGAGAAATTTGGAGGTAGTAGGAGTGACTCTAAATCATAATGAATTAATATATTTGTATTTTAGTAGCCCATATTGCAAAAGATATATTCATGGTGGCCATATAAGAAAACCACATTGATAAAAGAGTCTAATTGTGCTCGAAGGCATAAGATAGTTTATCTCAAAGTGTAGTTCATAGAAAGCTTTCATCAGAATAATTGGGGCAGGGGTTGATTTCAAAACTTACTGCAAAGCTACAGTAATAAAACATGTGAGGTAATAAATCTATAGATTAATGAAATGGAATTGAGGGTTCAGAAATAAACTCATACATTTGTAAGCAATTGATTTTTGACAAGGGCACCAAGACAATCTGATAAGGAAAGAACAGTCTTTCCAACAAATGTTGCTGGGATAACTGGATATTGACATATAAAAGAATGAAGTTGTACCCCTACCTCATACTATATACAAGAGTTAAAATGGATCATAGGCCTAAATGTAAGAGCTTAAACTATAAAACTCTTAGAAGAAAACCTATGTGTAAATCTTTGTGATTTTGGATTACCCTATGGTTTCTTACATATGACACCTAAAGTACAAGCAACAAAGTTAAAAATAAAGTGCATTTTATCAAAATTTAAAACTTTTCTGTTTCAAGGGACACTATCAAACATATGAAAAAAACCCATAAAAAGGAAGAAAGTATTTGCAAATCACATATCTAATAAGGGCCTTGGAACACTTAAAGACTCAACAGTAAAAAGACAGATAATCCAATTTTAAAATGGGCAAAGGATCTTTACAGAATTTCTCCAAAGAAGGTATACAAATGGGCAATAAACACATGAAAAGATGCAGGGAAACGCAAATCAAAACCACAATGATACCTCTTTTTTGCCCACTAGAATGGCTATAATTAAAAAGGTAGACAAAAACTAGTGTCGATGAAGATGTAGAGAAATTGGAACCCTCATAAATTGCTGGTAGGAATGTAAAATGGTGCAGACACTTTGGGAAATAGTTTGGAAGTTGCACAAAAAGCTAAACATAAAGTTACCGTGACCCAGCAATTAGGCTCTTACGTATATACCCAAGAGAACTAAAGACGTATGTTCACACACACAGCAATTGTGTGTGAATGGTCATACCAGCATTATTAATAATAATAATAGCTACAAAGAGGAAAAAACCAAAATTTCCATTAACATAAATGAATAAACAAAATGTGGTGTATCAATGTAATGGAATAGTATTGTCATAAAAAGGAGTGGTGTACTGATACATGCTGCAACATGGATGAACCTTGAAAGCATTATGCTAAATGAAAGAAGCCAGACAAAAAGGCCACATATCATATGATTCCATTTATTAAAATTTGTAGGCAAATCCATAGAGACAGAAAATAGATTAGTTTCCAGGAGCTGGGGGAAGAAGGATTGGGGAGTGACTGCTAGATGTTTCTTTTGGGGGTGATGAAATGTTCTGGAATTAGATAGTAATGATGGTTGTCCAACCTTGTGATTATGCTAAAAACCACTGAACTGTACACTTTTAAAAGTTGAATTTTATTATATCTCAATGTAAAATAACTTCAGGGGACTGGGGAGTGCTTGTTAAACAAAAATTCTGTAGACCCATCTTAGACTCAAGATTCTTTGAGGATGTGACCCTAGAAATCTGCACGTTAAATACATATCCCCAGGTTTCTTTATTTTCTAAAGTTTAAGTTTTAACAGTTATAGATACTTATTCATTGAAATGTATTTGGGCTGAAGGATATGTGTTTTTGATAGTTTTAATCAGCAACAGCAACAGCAGCAAAGAGTTATCGGGATACCACTTTCTGTACCATATGGGAGTTATCAAATGATATAGGTGTGGTTCTTTCTCATGGAGTGAGATGGAGAGACTTCAGGTAATGCACTTTCCTCATTTCTTTGAATTCATTACTTTGGCAAATTCTAGGAAGTAAGATAAAAGTCCAAGGTAATGAATTCAGAGAAACACAAGATTTAAGGGAAATATCCAGCGATGTTTTTTGTGGTTGCTGTGTTTTTACTGTTGATTCTGGAGGTAAAAACTTTGGTGTGTTGATTTTTTCCCAAAGCTTTTTTGATGAGATGTTACTGTGGGTCTGTTAACAAAGCCTACTTGATAGAGAACAGATGCATATTTTAACAACTAAACTTCCTCGACAATAGCATCTGGATAACATTTGTTTCACGGTAATACTGCAGCCTGACAAACGATGATTAAAAATAGGCAGATATTTTATTTCATGAAGATTTAGGGGAAGAACAAGATGGAACCTTTTAGAGTTAGCAGTTGCCAAATAGGGAATGAAGGTGGGTCTGCACTTTACCAGTACAAAGTATTTGGGGGCTTTTTCAGATTTTTACTTTCACTGAGTTTGAAAATGGTATATGATCATTAACAGCATCCTATAAATATTAAGCTTAAAAATATCTTTTGAAAATCTAAAACTGCTCCTTTTCCCAAATTATCAAAGATTTTTAAAAATTCTTATTCACAAGTACCTTTTTAAAAGAGAATTGTGGCTTGATACTCAATAAATTCTTTATGGTTGACTAAGCCTATTTTTCTTTGACAATAAAAAAATGATGATCAAGCTTAAAAGATTCTGCACTTATGTGAATGGCATATTATAATGGTTTTGTTATATGTAAGCCCAATAGTATGCTGTAGGACAAATACTTTGTTCAATTAAGATCTGGGAACGTGAATGACTAGCTTCTCCAATCACTTCTTTTTATGTCAAGCTTCTGCCAGCACTGTTAAGTGGCTAACAGGAATCTTCTAAGCCTCAACCTGAAGGAGAGGGATTCTATTACCAGTCTTCTTTCTTGCAAAATATAAAACTTCAGATGCTTCCTTGTACTCATTGTGCACAGATTGACCCAGCCTGAGCCTTCTGGCAACATTTACGGTGCTCTATTTTAGGCCAGTCACAGCACTTGTTGATGAAGATACAGAACTAACATACTTTTGGAAGGAGGCAGGTTGGGGTGAACAGATACAAATAAGATAGAAGGACTTTTATGTTATGTTGAACCATAGGAATGTGCAAAAATTATTGAGTATTGGCAGTTTCCTATGGTTCAATGTAATATTATACTGACAATAGTTATATGTTGGAGATAAGGTCGTGAGAACAAATAATACCTAATCCAAAGTAGGGGAATGTCCACTGTTCAATACCAGTATTGCTGGGCAATAGTAGTCACTGTTTAATAAATGAATGAATCATCTGTAATGTCTTTTGGACAAAGTTATTGAGTGTCTATTATGTGTCTGGAAAAACAGTCTTTGAAAATCAAAGCTTCTTTGAAATTATATGTCATATGTTAAAAGTGCACATAGAATTTGCATGTTGCTGAACAGTAGAGCCATAGTTGTCTTAGTATAAATATTTTTTTCTTCATATGTTCAAAATAAAAATTTTCTGTCCAAAGAGATGTAACATATTTGCCTCGGCTTTCCCTCTTCTCACACCCAGCTCTCTGTACCTCAGGGGTTTGGCATACCCCAATCTGGGAAGCACAGTTATACAAATGGGGAGCCACTGAAAGTTCAAATCAGTAGAGAGGGATAGTGAAACTGATGTTTCAGAAAGATGATTCTGGGAGAACCAAAATAGTTGTGTTGTAATATCAGCTGGCATGTATGCATTAAGAATTAAACATTAAGAATAAATGCTGACGTGGGTTGTTCATTGCTTTTATGTCTATCTTCTAGCACTTGTTCTTTTGTCTTTTGCATTAAATATGTATTTAGGAGTATGTACTATAACACCAAATTGTCAAACAGTGCTACGTTTTTGTGGAATTATGGGGGAGGGAACACATATAATGAATGCAAAATTTTTAGGTTAGATTTCCTTTTTATAGCCATTTCTCTGATGTGGTTTCTTATATTTGGGGGGAAAAACAATTCATAGAATATGTTAATGTTTTGCATTATGTCAGCAGGATAGATAGATTTTTAAAGGTTAGGTTATTAAAGGTTTATATAGGAATCTAAAAGGACTCATGAGTAATTTACTTTTAAAGGCATTGAAAAGAGTGAAAAGTGGATGACTGACTAATTCTAGACATGGATATGAGACAGACTAGTACTTATAGCAGTTAGTAGAATGCCAGGAAAGCAAAACAACAACAACAACAACAACAACAACAACAACAACAAGAAACAGAGAGGAGCAGCATATGCTTCCTTCAAATTGTTTTGAAGTGAGCCTTTATCTCCAGAAAAACAGCTAATAGCTCACCAATTCAACATTTAGGGTAGTAGAGATATTCACTGAAAGGAATGTCATGTTATTAATTCATTCAGCCATTTGTTTAATAAATATTGAACACGTAATATGTGCTGACACGGAGCTAATCCCAACAGATACCATGGCTAATAGAATAGATGTTGTCTTTGCATCCATGGAACTAACAGACTAATGGGCAGAAGACAGGTAACGAATAAATGCAAACGTGCATATGATTATACACTATAATAAATGCTATGAAGGGAAAGTACAAGTTGCCTCAACATTTTGTAACAAGGAAACCAATTTTAGATTAGGGTTTCAAGAATGGTCTCTCTGAGTAAGTGACATTTAAAGCTGAGATCTGAGAGATGAGTAGGAGAAATCCCAGTGACAGGTGGGGGAAGTGCATGTGTGAGGCTCTTGGGTGGGAGGATCTAAAAGGAAGCTAGAACTTCTAGAACACAGAGAGCATTTGGACAAGAGGTAGGTAGGACCCAAATTATACCAGCGCTTGGTGACCCTTTTGAGAAAGACATGAGATTTCATCCCAGCTGCAGCAAGAAGTCATTGTGATCTTTAAGCGTGGATTGTTATGGTCTGATCTAAATGTTTCAGAGATGACTATGGCTGTTACGAATGCACTGAAGGGGACAGGAGACCAGGGAGACCAGTTAGTAGCTACTGCTCAGGTGAGAGCTGATGGTGGTTAGTTTTAGTGTCAGCAATGAACTTTTGCTGTTGAAGGTCGAAGCTAACTCTAAGCTAAACTCTTAAGCAGTATTATTGCTGTTATTTCACCCAGGAAAAATATGTGTCTAGGACAGTGGAAAACATTACCCCCCAAAACACTACATAAATGGTTTGATGGTTGAGAAAGAAGAACATATTGCAGGAAAACTTTTGGTGAGGTTTGTATTTTATTGTTGTTACTGTTTTTTGCTTGTAAAACATGATTTCCTTTTTTCTCCCCCCACAAGTTTTCTGTTCAGGAAAAGAGATTTAGTGGAATTTAGACTTACAAATTGGAAGCATTAATAATGTATAACCTTTTACCTCACTTTACTTTTTATTTTTATTTTTAACTTTTCATTTTTCCTTCTAAAACTTTTATAGAAATCATATCTATGGAATCTCCTTACTGTCTTTGAGAAAAGATAGCACAGGTGCCTTATGTTTTTAAGATTGAAATAGCCTCTGAAGTAATGTCTGTTTGCTTGCTGGCTTGTTGGGTCAAAGAAAGGAAGGGCTCACTTATACTCTAACAGTGTTATGATTTAGCATGCCTGCAAGATTTTCAGTGTGTCTGGATAGTACATTTGGAGTCAAAGCAAAGAATTGCAATGAGGTTAGGTGGCAAAAAATATAATTCCCCATGAGCTGCAGTGGACAATACCATGAATTATCTTTATTGATTGAAATCAGTTTTGAGGGTATAATAATTGTTTTATGGTCCTTAACTTATATTTAGATTTGTGTGTTTGCTTAAGTATTAACACTTTGAATTTTCTCTTTGAGTTTTTATTCTTCCAGAACCTCTAATTAATAAGTTCTGCTTATAAATTGATTTTCAGCAGACTTTATAAATTAACAATGCCTCTTAACTGTTTTATTTTCTCACATAATTTTTGATCAGCAAAGCTGAATCAAAAGAAACTTCAGGCTGGCCGGTTTACCCAGTTGATTAGAGCACAGCCTTATAAAACACCAAGGTCACGGGTTCAGATCCCTGTACCAGCCAGCCACCAAAAAAAAAAAAAAAAAAAAGTAACTTCATCTTTAGTGAGTGAATTATCAAAATGAAGTCTTTTAAATTATCTGTCACTATTATAAAACTAGTTAGAAAATTTGTGTCATTTTCTAAAAGATTGAAATTTTGACAGCTTAATTTTTATGACTTTTCGTAGTTTCTTCACTGATGTATGGTGCCATCTGCTGTTTGTGGGAAGTAGATTGTATTTTGAACCACTACGGAGAATAGATATATATAATGTCTAAAAGAAAAATGCAAAAATACATGAAATGTAAAAAAGCAGGAGTATGACCTGTTTGAAACTTTGTAGTCTGTGGTTTATTTGCTTGTTTTTTATATATAAAATCGTTTTTAAAATCTGATTATGTAGTAGTACTAACATGAATCACAAGATTTTATACTCATTGTATTCTGTCTTCATTTTGTTTTCTTGCTCATCTTAACTTTCTTCTTAGAGATCTCAGTCCGGAGTAGGTAATCAGTAAACGTTTGTTGGTTGTTTGACTTAAGTCTCATTTGGTTTATTTTTTGTAAATACATAGGCACCTCTTCTGTAAGCTGCTGCTTATAGGTGGCACAGCCTCAGGCTAATCATTTCACTTCCTAGCACCTCTGTTTCCTCCTCTGTAAGAAGATAATAGTATCCATCTCTTAGGGTTTTTGTTTAAATGAGATAATTCTTGTCATATGCCTAGCACAATCTTTTCCTTTCATTGAAATGTTATTATTTTCAGGTTCAGTGAGTTTCTCTTTTACCTTATGTCAAAGACACCTTTGTCAAGAATCAGATTTTGTAGTTATAGGATCATAAACTTTTCTAGCTAGAAGAAACTTTATCAAGTAAGTGTCAAATTTTATTATGCATTTGAATCACCTTGGTGATCCTATATAAATGCCAATTCAGAGTCAGGGTTGGTGGTTCTGGGATATGGAATCTGAGAGTCTGCACATCAAACTTACACTTAGGTGATACCAGTACTTCCTCCACAGAACACTCTTTCTGTAGCAAGGCTTTAGAGAACAACAAACAAAAAAAACAATTAGTAAAGATCCAGGTTTTCTTTTTCACGGATAATCTTTTTCTTTTGTTTTTAACAGTTAATCTCATGTACCAATCATCAGAACTTCATTTCTTTATAGAGGAGAAAAGGAATCCAGAGTCTCTCTCCAGAAGACATTCCAGACTCATTTCTTGTTCTTCACACTAAGCACTAAATTTTGTTACTCATCCAGTAACATTTTCTTATTTGTAGCAGTGTTTATCAACAGTAACATTGTTAAGATAAATTAAGGGAATTGTACTCAAGACCCAAACACTGTAACCTCCAATAGTGTAACCTCCAAACATTTAAGTGGAACCAATTCAAAATTCAAGTACAACTTTTATTTCCATTTATAATTTGTTACTCAGTTCTTTTCTCTTTATATTGTCTTTATGATTTTACAGTATTAAGAAATGAAAAGCTAAACAAATTAGCTCCAATAACTCAATATAAATTCTAGAGCAATTGCTTGACTCAAATAAGACTTTTTTTTTTAGTGAGTTAAATATACAGTGCTCCTTCTTTGATGTTTTGATTCCCCACCACACACACACTGGTAGATTGTATTTAAACCTGAATACTCACATTTCCAGTGCATGAGTGTGTGCTCACCAGGATTTAGTGTTTATACATAGTATTCTCTGAGAAGATATCCTTTAATTTTAGCCAGAGAGTCATAGAGTTGTACGCACCTGAGGGGTCATCCAACCCAATCACACAAGTTCAGGGTCCTAAAAGAAATTAAAACAGACATAAAATAAATTCTGCTCAGGAACATTTGAATTAATTAAAAGAAAAACGATGGCCTAGAAAAAAACTTTTTTCCGAATTAAATCTTGTACGGAAGGACAATATTGATTGCCCTTCCTTCCCCCCACCCCAGAGGTGATGCTAGGGAGTATCTTGCTTTTACCTAGTGTAGCACACTGTCTTCACAAGCATTGCTGTGATATCACAAAAGGTCATGAGGGCCACCAGGACTTGTGCAAACGGGTTTGACTGTCATCCTATCAGCACATACTTAGATATCCCTCTAAAGTGTGTGTTCATCACATTTAGGATGTCTAGAAGGGGAACTCACTCAGTCTACTTTGGTAACTTTTTCAGGATTTTCAATTCTCTTGCTTTTCACACATTTGTGAAAAATAGATTACAGTACTTTTTGAGATATATTTCTCCCCCATGGATAATCCAGACAGCAAAACCAACCAACCAACCAAACAAACAAAAACACTTTATACTATAGCAGTGCGACTTGAGAATTTTCTTTTTCATAACGTTATTGGCTGTCCATCTTTACTCATTCGTAGACTCGCCCTCCATTGAAGTTTGCAAGATGCCTGGAAATTCCTCCAATCGTAAAAGGCTAGATTTCATAGGCATATTCTGTAAATGAGTCTTGGTTTCCAGACTCTTCCCTAGTAATGTCCTTGCCATGTCTTCTAGAAACTAGAACTTAAAGATTGCCATGTCTCTATAAACCTATCCATCTGTTCTTATTTTGAAATCAGAAATTCAAGGAACTGTTTCTTCTGTATTCAAATCATAAAAAAAATCATGGATTGTTAGACTTGGAAGGTATCTTACAGGTAGTTTAAGCCAATACCCCTTATTTAAAAGAAGAGGACTGTGTAAGTACAGCAGTTAGGTCATAACAGCCATGGCTTATCTCAAACTCAAAGTAGGAGTAGGCAGTTTAGTATTAAGGCTTCAAGTTAATATTCTGAGTATAGTAGGTAATTCATTAATAGTAGTCTGTACCATTTGGACCTATGCTACAGGATTCCATCTAATTTTATTTTTTATTAAGTGATGTATAATGGTCTTGAAAAGAGTGTGTAGGTGAACAAAATAATTTTTAAGTAGTACCCATAAGGTCAGATAGAAGGAATTAAGAATATTTAACCTTGAAAAGGATACCCTCTAAGCATCTTTAATGACATGAAAAATTGTGATCAGGTATTATCCATGTCTTTTCAGGGTAGAACAGGAGGAAGGAAATTTACACTATAGCAAAAGGAACAGCAGCAGTTAGATGTGAGGCAGATTAACACAATGAAGCTGGTAAACACTGGAACAGGAGGGATATTTGGCTTCCTGGTTATCTTCCTCAAATTCTCTGCTTATTCTCAGTATCTGTTTCCTGTGGTTGGGATTTGGCATCCAAAGGCCTGAGTCGATGCACCTCCAGAGATCCTGTCCAGCTCAGTGATCTTGCATTGTCTCTCTAATCAAGACTGTTAGGTGCCTATTGATGTCAAACTTACTACATCATCAGTGCCACTAAGCTCTGTTTTATTGCAATCATTTTTTAAACCTGAACTAGCAATTAAGAAATAAATGTCAAAGACTAAATTAGTCAGCTTCCATCATTTTCTAGAAGCAAAAGCTATAAACACCTCTCCTTTCTATCCATTTGTAAGTTTATTAATCTTTTGATGTTTTTCTCCTGAGGTACTAGCTACTTCCAGTTTCCTGGTGACCTAAGCTTTTCCTTTTGAGACTGAGTTATGGATATGATCAAATCGATTGGGAGAGAGAAGACAATTTTTTTTTCAAGAAGTTAAACAAGAAATATTTAGGTCAGCCTTTATCAAAATATGTAGCAGATTCCCTGGGCTCTTGAACAATTGAATTCCTAATAAAAATTCTGGGGAGCTTAGTTTGGGAGGCTTCAACATAAATAATGTGTCAGGACATGTAATGCTGAACTGTGTGTCAGACACTATTCTTTGTGCTTTACATATAGTAAATCATTTAATCCTCACAACAGCCCTGTGAGGTGGGTGCTATTTATAAGGAAGCTGAGGTAGAGAGAGTTTAAATAACTTGCTCTAAGTCATGCAATTAGGAGGAGGTGAAAAGTTAATTCAGACCTTATAAGGCTGGCTCCAAAGTTCATCTCATAACCACTACATTCTACTGCCTCTCCAAAAAGGAATAAAGGCAGCAAGGGGTCAGACTTCAAGGGAAATGAAATTTCTTTTACATTGCCCAGGTATCTCTGAAAGTGATAACAACTGGACCAAGGTATGGAAAGTTGCAGGGGTCAAGGAGGGCCAGCAAGCAGTGGAGCACTTGCCTCCTCTCCAGTTTCGTTCCTCACGTGCACTTTCTCAGTCTCAGCCCTCCTGGATCATGTGAAGTTCCTGAGCACATGTGCTGCTTCATTTCTGAGATGCTGTGCTGCTGGTTTGCACTGCTTTCCTCTCAACCCTTTAATTTGACCAATTTGTGTTTATTTCTCAAAATCTTGTTCAAGCATCCACTGCTTTGTGAAGCCTTTCCCAGTCTACCCCAAGGACTGATCTTTCTAGCTTTGGGCTCCCCCTATGCCACATACATCTCTCTTTTGGGTTTTTATTCATTCATTTGAATAACTAATTATTTAGCACTACTATGTGCTAAGCACTGGTCTTGACACTGGGGAAATCAGTCAGTCCAGACATCTGATCTAATAAAGCTTATAATATCTAAGTGGGGGGAAAAAAGCAGGATTTTGAACAGAGAAATTATTTGATCTGATGCTTCTTTTAAAGAGGTCATTCTGGCTACTATGTGGCAAATAGGCTGTTGGGTACCAAGGGAAGGAGTAGAGCTACCAGGAGGCTGTTGCATTAATCCAGGTCAAAAGGTGATGGTGTCTTGGGCTAGGGTGGCAGCAGTAGGGATGATAAGAAATAGCTGAATTTGGTATATATTTCACAAGTAGAGCCTTTGAAATTTGCTGATGGATTGATTGTGGGTTGTGAGAGAAAGAAAGGATGACTCCAAAGTTTTTTGCTTGAGCAACTAGAAGAAGGCAGTTGTTATTAACTGAAGTTGAGCAGACTGGAGAAAGAGCACATTTATGGGAAAAATAAAGAATTCAGATTTAGACATGTCCAAGATTTCTATTTTAGGATATCCAGATAGAGATGTTGAGGTAGTTGGATATATGAGTCTGGAGTTCAGAGGAGATTCTGAGGGTGAAGATGTTAATTTGACTCATCAGTCATCAGTATATACTGTGTATTTAAAGCCACAGGACTTGATGAGGTCACTTAGGGATCTAGTTGGAAGAGCAGATATGACTATAGGGAGCTTGAGTGATGGTAATATTCAGAGTAGAAGGTAGGTCCAGTAAAACTTTCAAATCCTCAGCCAAACGGATAGGATTTAGTGGCAGGATCCTCATTTCTAAAGAAGGGGACTGGCAAGAGTAAAATGAGGTCCCTGTCCTCAACAGGCCTGAAGAATTGGGAAGGTTCTCAGGACTGCAGCTAGACAAAGGTAAGAATCCAGAGCCAGAACTCAATTAAGAGATAGAAACTTGTTCTTAGGAGAAAGTTAAATGCCATTTATAATAAATGAGGCACAAGGTCAGAGATGGCCTATAATCAAACTTACCTTGATGTTGAGCCTCTTGAATATTGGAATGTAGAACTCCTTATTTTCTTTCCAACTGGGGACATGCACCGAGGTCTCTCTCCAAACCATGGGTCAGCCAGAGCTGGAGGCAGAGCATGAGTTGACCTTTGTTTATACTCTTCAATAAAATAGAATTATTTGCAGTATAAATAATCTTTTCTTATTTTATACACTGAACATTTTTGTACCTTTCCTACTAATTCTTCGGATTGCTTCAGATCACATATGTGTCTGTTTAGTCTTTATTTTTAAAAAGTGGGAAGAAAGAAAGCTCATTTAATTTGGGAAAGCAGTGTCTTGTTCTTTTATAGCCCTTCTCTTTTTAAGAAACTTAAAGCCTGGATTGTTCTTCCTTAAATAGAAAGCTTCCCAATTTCTAGTCATTTAGATAATAGATAATAGTGTCAACTCAATTAAATTAATTTTTGAAATTATTTAAAAATTATTAAGTACTTACTATATGTCCAGCTCTGGATTGCCTCTGAGCAGTAAAACATGGTCCCTGGCCTGTGGGAGAAAAGGGCATACTTAAACAACTAAGTGACATGACGTGAATTTGGCAATAACCCTAATGGAAGATGTCATGAACAGGGAATTGTGGGAACATAAGCTGTGACATTAGTAAACCTCTTTGAGGGGGTAGCAAGTCAGGAAATGTTTCAAGGATGTGATTACCTTGAGCTGAGCTTCTTCGTGGTCATTTGGCCATCTGGAAAGGAAACGGGTCCCTGCCACAAGAAGCATAGGAAATTAAGTCCCAGTTACAGAAATAGGAAGAGACTCAGGAAATAATCAGAAAGATAGATGTTCATGCCCATCTTGGGCTTGCTGAATCAGAATCTTCCAGGGTGGGGCCCAGGAATTTGAACTTTTAACAGATCTCACTTTTAATTCTTAAAAAGTATTCCTTATTTCATTATTTAGGAATCTTACACACAGAGAGATTGAGACACTTACCTAAGCCAGTTGGTGGCAGAAGGGGAACTA
Organism: Cynocephalus volans; assembly: GCF_027409185.1. NCBI lineage: Eukaryota > Metazoa > Chordata > Mammalia > Dermoptera > Cynocephalidae > Cynocephalus > Cynocephalus volans. The sequence continues at coordinate 131,132,277 of NC_084467.1, forward strand.
TGATACTGATCTAAATCACTTTTGGTTTAAAGCATAGTATTAATTATACAGACTGTTTAATATCAGGTTTAACTTATCATGTTTAGAAGGGAATGAATTTCACAGGGTTTCTAGAGCCTTTCTGTATAATTATAGAATTTTTGCAGCAACAACTATATTCCTTTTGGTACAGTGTTCTTTGCTAATTAGGTCTCTGCTTTATTATAGCCCTCACTTTTAACTTGTTTATTTATTTATTTATTTATTTAGGTCATTTAGTAGGTCTCCAACCAATTAACTGAACTAATTTTTCTATCTTTTTAAAAATGGGGACATCTCCTAACTGTGGCAGGCAGATCTGTGATTTCAGTATAATTTCTTGATGTGAGAACAGGGTTTCTTGGAAAAGAACTTGCAGTATGAGTGATTTAATTATCTCCCTCCTTCAGATAGATACCTTTCTCTTGGTCAGCTCTTAATAAAGGAACAAGCTCTCTCATCCATTTTAGAGCTTAATATAATTGTGACTGAGCTGAATTATATCCTGAACCCTGAAGCAATCAAATGACTAAATATATTTAATGGTACCTGAAATCATAAGTATTTTGTTCCATGACAGCTAATTACTAACAAAACAGTTTACTACATGCATTATAGTATTTAATTGAAAATATACTGGATGCTTGTTTGCCTCTCACTTCTTAAAAAGATGGATAATTATTAAAGTTCACTGATCAGAGGTTGTAGATTTTACATATCCCTGATGTATGAATGCATAAGTGGAAATAGGAAAAGTATGCTCTTAAGTTATTGGGATGTCTGTGCCTTTTGTCTGAGTAGAAACATCTTAAAGCTATAGAAATAGGGCCTTTGCCAACTTATAAATGTTATTAGTATTCAAGGAATATCAATTGCTCATCTGAATATTTTGTTATATGTAAGATTTTTTCTCAGTGAAAATGAAAACAGAACATACCAGAACCTATGGGATACAGCAAAAGCAGTTCTAAGAGGGAAGTTAATAGCAGTAAATGTCTACATCGAAAAAGAAGGAAGACTTCAAATAAACAACCTAACATTACACCTCAAGGAGCTGGAAAAACAGGAACAAACCAAACCCCAAATCAGTAGAAGATAAATAACAAATATCAGAGCAGAAATTAATGAATTATAGGTTAAAAAAAACAATACAAAAGATTGATGAAACAAAGAATTGGTTTTTCAAAAAGATAAAATCAAAAACCTTTAGCTAGACTAATAAAGAAAAAAAGAGAGAAGACTCAGATAAAATCAGAAGTGAAAAAGGAGACATTACAACTGATACCACAGAAATACAAAGGATCATAAGAGGCTACCACAGAACAACTATATGAGAGCAAACTGGAAAACCCAGAAGAAATCAATAAATTCCAGTACACATACAACTTACAAAGGTTGAATCATGAAGAATTAGAAAACCTAAACAAACCAGTAACAAGTAATGAGATTGAAGCAGTAAAAAAGTTTTCCAACAAAGAATATCCCAAGAGCAGATGGCTTCACTGCCTAATTCTACTGAACATTTAAAGAAGAACTAATAATCATTCTCAAACTCTCAAAAAATTAAAGGGGAGGTAATACTTCCAAACTCATTCTATGAGGCTGGCATTAACCTCATACCAAAACCAGAAAAAGACTCAACAAAAAAAAGAAAACTACAGGTCAATGTCCCTAATGGACACACAGATATGAAGAGACTCAATAAAATGCTAGCAAACAGAATCCAACAAGAAAAGATCATACATCATGATCAAGTGGGAATTATCCCAGGGATGCAAGGATGGTTCAGCACACACAAATCAATAAACGTGGTACACCACATCAACAGATTTAAGGGGGGGAAAAAAAAAGATAATTTCAACAGATGCAGAAAAAGCATTTGTAAAATCCAATACCCCTTCATGATAAAAAACACTCAAAAAATTAGGCATGGAAGGAATGCACCTGAACACAATAAAGGCCATATGAGACAAACCCGCAGCTGACATCACACAAGGAGCAAAAATTGGAAGCTTTTCCTCTAAGATCTAGAACAAGACAAGGATGCACACTTTCCCCACTTGTATTTAACATAGTACTGAAAGTTCCAGCCAGTGCAGTAAGGCAAGAGAAAGTAATAAAGGGCATCCAAATTGGAAAGGAGGAAGCAAAATTACCCCTACTTGCAGATGACATGATCACAGACATAGAAAACCCTAAAGACTCCACCAAAAAAATTAACTAGAACTAGAGAGCAGCCTTGAAACTGTTTTTTCGTAGTTCTATTATTTCTTCACTGATGTTGGTCATCTGGTAGAGCAGTTGCTTCTTCTATTACTCTGGAGTGGGCTTTGAAGAGAGAGACTTCCCCCTGTCGAATGTTTCGTATTGACTGTTGAGTAGGGTGTTTTAGTATTGGTTCCAGGTAGACACAGTAGTGTAGTCTCTGTGTGGGTTTCGGCCACATTCAATGTTGGAACTGCAAATGAGTGCCTCTGTGGCCAAGGCACTGGGCACTTAGTGTTGCCTTGCTGAGGTTAGTGACAGTGTGTTGGGTTGTCTAGGATATGGGCAAACTCTTGAGTTCTTGGGAGAAGTGCCTGGGTGCCCTGTTGCTCTTTGGCTGGGGGGGGGTGACCCCAGGTGGGCTTGTTGGCACCCTGGCTAGTGTCCCCATGATCTTCATGGGTGCATTGGTATATACTGGAGCTTCTTAGTTTGCATGGGTGACCCTGGGCAGTGTTTCTTTTTCCTATAGTCAGAGGCTCCTCCTGGTTCCTTGGATCCCCTGGTCGGGAGATGGGTTGGTGTTGGTTGGGAATTTCCTTCCTTACTCTATTAGACTACATTGGGTTTCTGCACTCTCCAGGGGTTTTGTGTGTGTTTGTCCCTGGATCAAGGCAGTTGGGAACGGGAGCTGTGCAGTACCTCCCACCCCCAGGTGTGCTACTGTGGGGGACAGTGTAATTCCCCCTGTGGGTTGGGTCATGGGTCTGCGCTTGCTCATCTCTTTCCCTGGGCTCTGCTGGTTACTCTCCTTGTGTCAATGCAGTGGAGTGGTTGGGGGCCCACCTACACAGCAGTGGTAACTGCTGCAGCAGCAGTGGTGGCTGCTGCTGTGGTAGTTGACCACCCTTGCAGTGGCAGCAGTAGTGGCAGGCCATCCTTGTGGTGGTGGTGGCTGCTGTGGCAGTAGCTGTGGTAGACCACCCACATGGTGGCAGTGTCTATGGCAACAGCAGGCTGCCCATGTGACAGCACCCCATACTCCTGCCATCTGTTAGCAAGAGCTGCCCTTGGCTCCTGAAGGTCCCTGTGCCTGGAAACATTTTAAATATTAGGAAGTAACTACAGTATAAGGAGACTTTAAGTTAAAGAATTTTAAGATGTGCTTGTTAGAGGCACTGTGTGGTGATTTCCACACTTGATTGCATATTAGAATCACCTGGAGAGCCTGCCCCCCCCCAACCAATTAAATTAGACTTTAGGGTGTTATTAAGCTTCTTGGGTGATTTTAATATACAGTTGGCTTGAAAACTCCTGGTAATGCTCAGTTCTCAATCTGGATTTATGTTAGAAACTCCTAGGAAGTTCTTAAAAATACACCCCCTGAGAAATTTTTATTCATTTGATGTGAGGTGGAACTCCTGCATTAGTGGGTTGTAAAAGCTCCCCAGGTGATTTTGATAAACAGCCATGGCTGAGAACCACTAGTCTAAGGGAAAGAGAACTGAATTAGAATCAGGAAACTGGACACTGCAGTTCTAATTATGTGAACTTCGGTAAATCACCTGGCACATTTGAGCTTCCTTTGTAAAATGGGGGTATTAAAAATGGCTGATATAATGACAGATATTGTTACAGTTGAATGAAATAGTATGCTCAGGAGTTCTTTGCAATAAAGTGCTATACAGATGGTAGCAATTAAGCTTTACCATGTAGTGGCTACTGTAAAGTGGTATGTTTAGTTTGGCAGTAAGCTTTATGTACTTCTGGGCAGAAAGACACCAGATCTCCAAGGCAGCAACAAACTTAGGCTCCTTGGCTATCCCCAGGGTATATCATCATGATTCTTAAAGTTTGTACCACGTTTTTGTGTGGACCAGGCTGCTAGTGGCTCTGGGTAGCAGGGGGCAGAAGGTAGAGAAAAATGGGGAACTGCCCCAGCTGGCAACTAAAAAAATCTATATGATTAGTAACATACTTATACTTTCACAGAAACATGGTGGGCAACTCTAGAGCCATTTATATGATTTAATTTTTCAAACCCTTTCCCACATGCTATTTTTCAGTGTTTTTCTCTCATATCACTCCTGCCTGATGTTCCTAGTGTGTAAGCTTTACCAGCATTTGTCTATATACTGGGTGAGAACAGAAGAGAAAGAAAGAGTCACCACAGATGAATACACTCATTACTGGCTTCTCAGCATGACACAAACATCAGGACTTCACTCTTGGAGGGGTGAGAGTTTACTTTCCATAACATTCCCTGGTGTGTTGGTCTAGGTACATCCTCTTGCTGCATTCATCACCTGTTTCCAAGCAAAATTACATACCACTTCTTGAGAGTTTTATAGCCTCCCAACTGTATATTTGACTGCAAGTTCATGATTCTGCTTTGAGAGTGCTTAAAATATCAGCTCTTGCTTATCTCTGAAGACTGTGATTAATGTGTGATTGGTTTTGTTTTCCTGAGCAAATTAGCTTGATGAAGTATACCCTAGTTTTTAGATTTGGAAAGAAGTGAGCCTTTCCCATCTGGGACAGAAGAAGATGAAAGATAACATGTCTGAATTTTAATGTTACTGGTCCAAAAGCTTACTTTTATGCTAAGAGGGAATTGAGAGTAACATGTGTTATCAAGTAACTGGAAAAAGGAGGCTCAGCAACCAAAGAGAAGTATACAGTTAATATTAAGAAATTATAGGAAGAAATTACTTTGAAAGTTCTGTTTCTTCAATCCTAGCAATTCTCTTATCTCATACATTCATTCAACTAATATTGAGCACCGACTCTATTCCAGGTGGTGTCCTGAGTGATAGAAATATACCAGTACAGAGACAGTCAGGGTTATTCCCTCACATAACTTAGAGAACTAGAGACAGGTAAATGAGTCATTACACAGCGTAGGATGAGTGCTATGTGTGATATGGGGGGTGTGCTTTTCAAGAGCACCAACAAGGGGTACCTATCCCAGCCATCTAAGCTCAGACCTAGAGGAGGAGGGGAGTAGCCAAGTGAGAGAGAAGGATGTTGAAGTAGAAGGGATGTCACATGGTAAGCTTCAAAGTTTCAAGGTCTGGCCAAATATGGGGGAATTCACTGAGAAGAAGCTATTTTTTATTTTCCCATAGCTATGAGATTATTAAGGAGGGCAGGGTTGGTGGGGACTGGGTATCTCCAATGAAATCCCTTCATGCAGCAGGGGGGAAGGTGCTATTTTATGTTGATGTGAAATGGTGTCAAATTGTTTAGCAGATGGTACATGATGTAGCTGCCAGCTGAGAGAGGTATCAGGGAGCACCTTACAGTGTATCAGTAGACTTAGATCTTCTGGTTGGTATTCCCTGGATTGGCATATATCTAATTCTCAGGTTTATATAGTAACATATACCTTGTAATAAGTTGACACATTCTCACGTATTCCGTAGCCAATGGTCTTATGGAGCTGTGTTTAGTATGAAGAATCAAGTATTAAAATATCTTCATTGTTAATTCAGCCAACCTTTAAAACAGTCTTATTTTGACTTTAAATAAATAGCTTCAAATTTGAGGGAAATGTATGGTATACTGTGGTCATTTCAAACATCTCTAGAGAAAGACTGCCTACTTTTGAGTCCCAGCTTCAGCCATCAGTGTGTGGTCTTGGATGAGGAGATTGGTTGGATTACCTTTAGTAACATGCTTCAGTTTCTTCACCTCTCACGATTGAATTAAATTATATATGTAGTGTTCTAGAATCAGCTTCTGGCATATAGAAAAGTGCTCAATAAATATTAGTAGTTGATATTATCATCCGTCATCTCTAGTTTTAGTTCGTCAGTTGGAATTGGGTCAAGTTCCAGCCATCAAGGGAAACTCAGACTGCTCTTATCCAAATTATTCCTGTAAACCTTGACTGCCTGTTGTATTTGGGGGCTGGGGGTGAGGGAGTGTCTCTACAGCATTTGCTGACACATTGTACCAAATAATGCTTTCATCTGTTGTCTAACGTTTGCATGTGACTTGCCTCACCAATTGTACTGATTATTTTTTTTAAAAAGACATTTCTTTAAATCTTTAGAACATGTCCATGCAATGTTGAGTACATAGTTGGTGCTCTATAAATATGATTGAACTTAGAGTAATGTGTTGTGGGGTTTTTAAAAGAGAGATGGATACAGGAACTCTAACAACAAAACTCCTGTACCTCTGACTTCTGGGTGAATTGGACCAATGGGAAACTCTGGCAGAAGCCTGGAGGAGGAAGGAGAGAGGGTCAAGTTCAGCTGGCAGTTAGTAATTGTTTGGAAGTTCCTTGTCATTACAAAGGGCACCGAAAACACCCGTCAGCCTGGGCTGGTTGATAAGTGCAGCTGGAAGACAGTATAATTCAAGGTGCACATCATTGACTTAAGGGCATTTAAGGAGAACGGAAGGGCAATTGTTAATGTTTAATGCCAATAGGGTATATTGATAAGGACTTTATAGCACTAACTCAGTGCTCTAATTTCCAGGGCACACCTCTTCATCATTCCCCAGGGGTGGTATGTCTTCTGTTTATATTTTTATCTCCTGTCCTAGTCTGAGAGTCCTTTCAGTGTAGGGATGACTTATCCATTCCTGCAAACGTACAAACGCTGTATTTAGTAAGCAGTCCTCAAATTGCCTGACAGATCCGATGAATACATGTCGAAGCCAATAATTTGACTTATTCCTCCCATTTTGCTTGCCTTGTTTCTGAAAGTTTTATCTGATTCAGATGTTACTAACCTCTAAGAATTCTTCCCAAAGTTACCCATAATTGAGGACTTTCATACTTTGTTGATACACCTCTATTTAGTACTTTATTTGTTAAAATGAGTGCAAACCAAGCAAAGTTATTCATAACTAGACAGATGCATACATATGTTAAATTTATCTCTCATCCCCTCATGTTCTTGAACTCTTTCTTATTTACTACTCATTCATGAAAAAATAATAAATGAATCTATAATAAAATGGGAATCATCCAGTTTTTTGTATTTTTTATATTATATTGGTAAATTAGTAGAGGACTTAGCCATGAGGGTTTTAAAATGGCATGACTTAAATGAATTTGCATTCAAGACTACTGTGAGGGTCTGTGACATCCTTTTTAAAGCTGTTGCTTGATTTCTAGTGCTGCAATCCTGACCTCTACTGGACATCCATAAAACAAAACCCCCAAACCCAAACATCACATCATTTTACTATTTATTCCATCAAACTCTGCTGTTTAGCCATCCTGAAAGATTTAGCTTTTAAGAGCTTGAAATATGAGAAGCAGAATAAAATAAAAGACTTTTTTTGCTTTTACAATATTCTTGCCATAGAACCTATATTTAAAAGCAGTCAATATTTCCTTCTTTATATTTACATGCTAATTATCTGTCACTTTTACTTTCTCTCTTTGAAAAAATGCATTACTTTACAGATCATAGAAGTAAGAAATTTATCAAGGAGAAGCCAGAGGGATTCTGTTCTGGTTACTTGTTACTTGTGCATAACAAGCTACACACAAATCGAGTGGCTTTAAAACAATGATTTTATAGTGAAACATATTGATCTTAAGTAGCATCGTGATAGGATGCACTGAGGAGGACACAATATCATTTCTGTGGTATTTGTGCCAAAAATACATAATGTAATCATTTTTAAATACATGATTTAATCATAAGGCAACATCAGACAAATGAAATTGAGATACATTCTACAAAATAACTGGCCAGTACTCTTCAAAAATGTCAAGGTCATGGGGGGTAAAGACTGAAAACTGTCCCATATGAAAGAGACTATGGAGACATGACAATTAAATTCAATGTATGATCCAGGATTGCGTCCTGGACCAGAAAAAGTACATCGTGGCACATTTGATAAAATGTTAATACTAACTTGGTTTTGATCATTGTACTGTGGTTATGTAAGTTGTTAACATTTGGTGAAACTGAGTGAAGAGTATGCAGCAATTCTCAAAACTGTTTTTGCAAATTTTTTCTAAGTCTGAAATTATTTCAAAATGAAAAAAATTTTAAATTAAAAATAGTCGTTTATTTTGTTCACGATCTTGAGTCAGAAATTTGGGAAAGGTTCAACTGTAAGGTTCATCTCTGGTCCATATGGCATCAGCTGGACCACCTGATGTACTTCCAAGATGACTTCACTCACATATCCAGCACCTTGGTGATCCTTAGTCTTTCTTTTTTAGTGATGACATCTGGTCATCCAGGCCCTCTTTTTGTTGCTTGCCTTCTTAGAACATGGGGGTCTAAGTGTAATTATGTGGTGTCTGGCATCTCTTATGTGGTGTCTGGCTTCTAAGAGTGAGTATTCCAAGAGATGGGACATGGCAGCTGTCAATCTCTTAAAGCCTGGGCCCAGAAACTAGGATGGCATCACTTCCACCATATTCTATTTGTCAAAGTAGTAGTATAGTCTGCCCAGATTCAGAGGAGAGGACAGAGACCCCACCTCTTAATTGGAAAAGTATAGAACTGTGGTCATCTTTAATCCATCATAGGTATATAACCAAAGTCTCACTGAATTAGCAGTCAGAATGGAATTAGTGAAAAAAGCATGGATTTGTTTTAGTCTGACAGACCTCAATTCCAGTCTTGGCTTTACCATTTACTAACAGTGTGATGTTTCTGAGCCTTAGTTTTCTCATCTCTTAAATGGTGGCAATAACACATATGCCATAGAATTGTTGAGAGGATTAAGTGAAAAATATATATAAAATGCTGGATATAGTAGGTAATAAAAGGTCGTACATGAGCCTAATAATAATTGCTAGCATTTATCGAATAGTTGCCAAATGTTAAATTCATTTGATGTACTTTTCATATGTTCTCTTTAGTCATTACCTCTTCCTGGTGTGGAATGTCCCATTTTGAAAGGGTCAGAAGGGCTGTACCCTATGTCCTCTAGCTGTCTGTGGGCCTGCTCCGTTTACCTTGGCCACTTTTGGTTTGATAATTTCTCACTGCCTTCTGATTAGGATTTCCATTTCCACATACAATTTATTTCACCTTTATTTTGATCCCTAAGGATCCAGGTGCTGATGCACATTTGACACTTTTGACACTGCCTTTTCAGCATTTGTTCTCAGAGCTGTCAGCATAGTTTCTGACAGCTTCTCACATAATCTGTCAGCTCCCTCTGAACCCATGATTGCCTGCTTGTCAGAGCCAAAGTGTTCATTGTCTTTGTTTCAGTGAGTGCTCTACTGCCAGCCTTTGTTTTATGCAGGATTGTGGGTGCTCAATTGTTGGCCTACCCAGGAACACCTTGATCTGCACTTTGGAGCAATTATTCAATTTTGGGCAATTACTCGTTAGGTGTTCTTTAAAGCAAAGATGTTGCCAGACCGTGACTGGATTTTCAAACAGCAGTGTCCAAATCAGTTAAGGAACCACTTCCTCATGTACGCTAGACTGATCTCAATCTGTTGTCACTGGAGGAAGGTGGTGACCCTTTCTCTGAACAGCAAGCTGGGTTTTTATTGCCTTATATCCAGCAAGCAGTCAGCGACTCTTTGTGAAAGTTTTCTGTATAGAAGCAAGTAATAGAATTTGGTTTTGGTAGAAGTCACCTACCTATTTGTTATCTTTCTACTCTCTGCTCTCAAAATTTACTTGCCTTTAAATGGAAGGAATCATTTTACTCCTTTAGGAATTAGAAGACACATTAAGTGATACCCAAATAAGGGATTGATTCATTTATCACATAAATTGAGCCATCTTCTCTAACTTAGTGGTTTAGAGCATTACTTTTAGAGTTAGGCTGCTTGGGTTAAAGTCCTAGATCTGCACTTACTAGCTGTGTGACTTTAGGAAATTTACTTTGATTTCTCTAAATCTTAATTTCCCTGTATGTAAATGGAACTTAGGGTTATTGTGGGATGAAATAAAAACATGCTTTCAAATGTTGGCACATAAAAAATAGGACATTGGCTCTTATTTGTTATTTTGAACTTGGAGTTAGACCTTGTACTGTAAATAATGTGTCCATAAAAACATATTGACTTGTTATTTTTTACTCTTAATAATTCTCCAGTTTTTTTAGCCCTTTGAGTCCTACTAGTTAACCCTCAGTAACAAATAAGTTGCCAGAGATTACATATTCCTGAAAAATGGAGGCATCTTGAAACTGTATGACATCTTTTCCTTTTAAAAACGCATTTCCAAAAAATATATTTCAGCTCATTTAGGCAGAGATTGGATTATGGAAAATAAAGTAACAATGAAGAACTTAGTTAATGGTGGCCTAGAAGAGTGAAGGGTGGTTCACTTATAATTCATATCATTGTTGGCTAGGGGCATGTGCTGAAGACCAAAGCTTTTGCGTTGCTGTTACTTAAAAACCAGCCTATTTGTAGTGTCCCACTTTAAAACTGACCAAGGGCTGGTCTGTGGAAGCTTTCTATAAATTTTTTTTTGGAGGGGGGATGGTGGCTGGCCAGTATGGGAATCTGAATCTGTGACCCTGGGATTATAAGGCTGCACTCTAACCAACTGAGCTAACCGGACAGCTGGTTCCTATAATTTAATGACACCTGTTATTATAATCCTAAATTAAAATGTCTCATTTAAAAGAAAAAAAATCCAACTAAGATTGCTTCCTTTACTGTCCCTCAGGGAATCAGGAAACATTTTGTAGTGCAATAAAGAATTTGACAGAATAACTAGTTTTTCCGGGTTTCCAACAACTTAGAGGTCTGAAAGTATGTAATTTGTTTGCGTAGTCTTGCCACTCTATTCTACTTTAGTTTAAGGTTTAGCAAGTCTTTTTTTGCTTTTTATGGGTAAAGTCTAGAGCTCATAAAAGCAGGTACAATAAAACTTTATTATTCTGAACTTGTTTAAGGAATTCACATATACACATTTTTCTGGTAACAGAAAGTTACCTCTTTAGCTTCTCAAACTTAAAAGAAAAATCTGCTTTTTATTTAAAACACATACTGTGCTCCCTTCTTAAGCAAAGTATTTTAACGTAATGTAAGCATTTATTAATGCTGCTGGACTATCTTTATTGATAATTAGAATTATGAATAAGTTAATAATTAACTATTGAAGGGTTATTGGCTCCCCCAAGTGGGCCCAGATAACTACACATTTTATAGTTTCTTAAAAACTATATCTTCTATTTCTGTTAGATCTAATATTTTAATTCACTTGTCTAATAGTTTCATCTTGAAATAATTGAAAAAAAGAGGTTCTTACTGTAATTTGATGATGATTGTATAAATTGGTTTAATTGGGTCCATAGGGAAAAAATTTACCCCCAAAAATTTGAGATAGAAAGTATAGTTCAATCATTCAGTCATAAAATAAGTACTTACTATGTATATTATACCAGCATCAGTGAAAATGACATTAGACTAGATATAAGGCTTGGGTGGTGATCTTAGCCTGCTACTAACTAACTAACTAACTATATATAAAACCTTAGACTTGTCACATTCATATTATGAAAAACGAAAATCTTAGTACAGGTTGTTATGAGAACCAGTGAGATTTCATCCTTTCTGCAAACTTGAGGTGAAGGGAATGTTTGACAAGGAGGTTGAGAATGCAGCAGATATGGTTGAAAATAGAGTTTCCAGAGAATAAAGTGAAAGGATTTGGTAAGGGGAGAAGGAATGAGAAACTAGCTTAGGAGAAAGGACCAGAGCATTATGAGGATTTGTTTATCCCTAAAGAAATATGGTTCTGATTTTCAGGAAAAAAAAGAAAAGGAAGTCTGGCAAATAGCCCTTAATTACTACCTCTAGTCATACAAATAATACTTGAAAGCAAGTACTAAAAACAAACAGCAAGACAATAAGAAGAGTAGTGGGAAAACAGTAGTGTCTTGTTTTGTTTTGTTTTGTGGGCCACTGACAATTTAATTGCATCACACAGAAGTCCGGACTAGGATCAGGAATTTCAATTAATAATTTTAGATTTCTGCATCTCTGCCAGCTTGAGCAAGGAACTTAACTTTCACAAGTCTTAAAGACATGCAAATGATCCAGAAATGGATTGAAAAAAAATAATTTATTGTAAAAACAATAATTTTATATGAACATTAATTAAATAGCACCTAGTATTTACAATAAGCCAGTCAGAGAAGGAAAATACCTTTTAAAAAAATCTCATGGTTTAATTATTATCATGTGTGAAGATGAAAGTAATTAGGAATTTTGTTAAAGATGGATGGAAGTCTTGGGAAACTATTTAGTAAAACAGGTTTGGCTGTATTGATTTTCTCTTTCTTTTTCTATTTCAGGGTTTGAACATCATCTTTCATGTAGCCTTGGCTCTCCTAAAGGTAAGTCTGTTTTTGTCTTGTTATCAAACTGTCTTACCCCTCTGCCCTTGGGATTGCAATAATTCAGTTTATAGCCTTTGATTCATTCTAGGTGCTTGAACACAAAAAGAGACTACGTCGCTGAGAAACTTGATCTTCTTCCCTCTTCTCATCCTTTTTGGTGGTTGTTTATTTGAAATTTGCTTGTATGTTTTTCTTTTTCTTTCTTTTTGGCAGCTGGCCAGTATGAGGATCCGAACCCTTGATCCTGGTGTTGTAACACTGTGCTCTAACCAACTGAGCTAACTGGCCAGCCTTGTATGTTTTTCATGCAGGGCATTTAATCTTGCTATCATAGCATTTCGTCTAGTAACATAAAAAATGTTTTCATTCATACAAGTTGGATGATGTAAGAGAAGAAGTTAAAACCTGTTTTCTGTCAAAATAGTGCCATCTTCTTACTTAAAATATTCTAACTGTAATATCCCTGAAGGTACCTAAACATAAAATCGAATTATTAAAAAGCTTCTGTAATACACTGACTAAAAAAGAAACTGCTACATTTCAACTTGCAGTTCTTTCCCTGATTGCTGCAAATTTATAAGACACTTCAGAATTCAATTATAATTACCTTGTTGAATTTTATATCATCCTATCAATACAGCTTTAACAGTGTGTTAACAGCAAGACATTTGCTGCAGAGTTGGTTACATAACCCAGTTAGTTTTTGTCCTTCAGTCAAAGAAAACATTCTGTTATTGAAGGCAATAATTGCCTTATTTATAAAAAGAGACAGGCTTACCCTCTCCCCAGTATAACATAGTGTTTAAAATTGCAGACGCTGGACTCAGACTGACTTGCTCCTAATTTCAGCCCTCCTGTATGACCTTAGGCAGTTTACTCTAAGTATCCAAGAGTCTGAGTTTTGAGATAATAGAAACTAATTTATGGGATTGTTTGAAGAATTAAATAAGATGAAACATAAAAGTCCTTAATGTAGTGTCTAGAAAATTTTACTGCCGCGTAAATGTTAGCTGTCATTATGATTGCAGTTGTTGTTTACAAGGTAATTCAGAATGTGTTCCTAGATCCCCCATGATTCTCCCCAGTTCCTCAAAAATTAATCTTAGGCATGCCTCTTAATATCTTAGAAGATCCTTGACACTTAACAATTAACATACCTTGATTCTAAACAAAGGCATTTTAAGAAATAGTATGGGCACTCTGCAACTCAACAGGTGTGTTGCTGGGCCTCATCTCTTATTCTGTTAAACATTTGCTTTTTGTGAAGTTCGTAAAATGCACTGTATTAAATCATTTTGTGTTTATGTGTGAACAATTCTTATGACAAAGTTATTTTAGAAGTTAGGAAAATATTTAAAATATTTTTAATAAAATAACAGAAACATATCTTTTAATGAAGTCATGGATCTTGACCGCTAATTTTTTTTTTTCTTTCATTAAAACAAATCAAAACCAAAAACTTTTCAACATGCCCTTTCAACAGGGCTTGGAATAAGACTTTTAGGATGGTTAAGCAGTGAAAGTATTATGTAATTCAGACTAAAAAACAATACTAAACCTTAAAGTAAGTATAAGGAAGTCCAACAAAGTTCTAATTTTCCCTATCATCTAATTTTTTATTTAACTCTCAGATATTACATCTTTCCCAAAATGTCTTTTCTCATTCTTTTGGTGACTTATCTTTACTGGGGCTCTCAACACATGCTTAGTCTTTGTTTTGGGTAACTTAGTACTCTCCTTCTGGATAACAGAAATATACCCTGTGTCATCTTACTACTGTATATGTTGATTGATTATTTTCTTGATTGACATATTGGCTTATTTGTACAATTTTTATTTATTTTGGGCCATGTTAAACCAGACAAGGCCTGTACAGACTACATTCTCTGGCCATTGGGCAGAGAGGCTTTTTGTATCTTCTCTAGCAATACATGGACACTTCTGACATCATCTTGGAGAATTCGGCTAGTTAGAGAAGATAAAAGGAGAACCTCCTCATACTAGTGACCCATATTTATGTCCCTTCATTGCATGAATCCTGAAGCTGACCCCACATAGAAACAGTATACGTAGGGTTAAATTAAGGTATACTTTTACTTGAGCTGATGGTCTCTACCTGGTAAAAAGAAAACACAAACATGACAAACAAGTTTTCAGCTTCTAATCTAGTATGCCAGAAAAAAAAAATGTAAAAATACATTTGTTTATATAAAAATAAAAAACTTTGGGAAATTTCAAAGCACTCATGAACCCAGCCTAGCTAATTTTCAGTATAGCTGCAGAGGGACTTTAGATGTCTTTGTATTAGAGCTATTTTTTGTGGTGAGGGGACTCAGAAAGGTAACTAACATTTCTTGAGCAAATTACTCTTGTGCTAATTGCTGGTATAAGTTATCTCATTAGCACACATTAAATGTCCAGGTATTATTTGTAGGAGAATAGTAAATTGTGTTAGCCAGAGAAAAACATCTAATTCTCACCTTTTAACACCACAGATATGGGATAAATGTCTTTGTTACTCAGTTTGGTTTAGACTTCCTATTGGTAAAGGGACATGAAAATCAACTACATTGTATATTGATGAATTAAAATAAAAAGAAAAAGAAAACACAGATGCAGAGAAGACCAAATAAATAAATAAATAAAAGAATGAATAAAAATGAATTAAAATTAAAATTTTAAATAATTAAAATTAAAAAAAATAAATAAAGACACCTACTTCCTGAATGGGACCTACTTCTATTGGGTTAGAAATAGCCTACCAGGTAGCTAGAAAGCTACTGAGCTAAAAGAATGATTTACTATAATAAGTAAGTCAGATATATTCACCCAAATCTAATTCATTTATTATATAAACATTTGTAGTCATAGCACAGAACATTTAGTAGATTGGAGATGATCAGGGAAAATTGACCTTAGCCACTTCATGTTGGGCAGAGAAATTTTTCAATCAGCATAGGTTCTTTGCTTTCTGACTGTGGTTAAAAGCAAATGACAGAATGTTTTTCTCTGTCTTTCCCCAGGTATTATATGCTCATTTTGTGTCTTATGTGCATATATAAACATTACAGACATAAAGAACGCCCACTCTGCCCCCAGTATGAATTTGGCCCCCACATCATGGGCAGGAAGGGGGACAATCAGCTTTGTATTTCATGAATATTTGAAATAAACATATAAATAATAATTTAAAAAAAAAAAAAAAAAGAAAGAAAGCCTACTCATAATCTCACCCCCAGAGATAACCATAATAAAAATTTGGTATAAAATTTTGTTCCCATGCTTAAGTCTGTGAATATGTATGCTGGTATTACAAATTTATATATATATGTATGTATGTGTATTTTTTAATAGGGGTTTGAGGATTATAAATAAGAAGATGGGAAGGTAGGAGAGAAACCCAGAACATTGTAAAAGGATGAACGTGTATTTATTTTCTTTCAAAAAATGTTGAACAGTACTCTTTTTCATTTAATGATATATCACAAATGTCTTTCCATGTCACTGTACACATGTAGTGGTTAAAAGCATAGGGACACTGACATAGACTACTTACTATCAAACCCCATCTCCAATAATTTATGCAAGGATCTTAGGTAAATTACAGTTTCTGCATTTGAAAATGGGGAAGATTAGTAATACTCGTCTCATAGGATTATTGTTAGGGTTTAATGAGTTAATATATGATTGGTGCCTGGAATTCAGTAAGTACTACAATGCACCCAAGTGCTATTATAGGACATAGAACTCTCTTATCCTTCCTTTTAAATTACTTTTTATTCTACTGTATCTACCATAATTTATTTAATCAATTTTACATTTAATTTTCATGGATATTTATTTTCAGACTTTCTTATTAAACAAAACCAGCAAACATCCTTAAACTTCCATCTTTGCATACTTATATAATAATATCTCTTGGGTAAGTTTCTAGAAAGGGAATTGCTGAGTCAAACTGTAATCACATTTTAATTTTTTATACATGTTACAAAATTGCTCTCTGTGAGCATTATGAGAGTGCATTTTCTGATACTCTTTAAAAAGCAGAATTTCTAAATAAGCACTTTTACAGACATTGAAAGCAAGTTGTTAAACAAAGCAGCTTTAAAAGTAATTGGTAATTTGTTTCATTGTAAATAAAGAAAATTCTTCAAACAGTTTCTGTTCTTTTGTTTGGGAACATTCAGTTTTGGATGTTCTCTTAGCTTGGAAGGGATTTGTATATCATATAAAAATTCCAAGGTATATTTTTTATGTTTTTGGCTTTTCATCCCTTTCCACTATGGTTTTTCCTTACTGTTCTATTGAAGCTTTTTTGATGAAGTCAACAGTAATATCTAGTGGACATCTTTCTATTTATATCTTACTTGATCTCTCAGCAGTTGTCAAAACAGCATAATGACATAACTCTTTTTTCTTTTCTTCTTATTTTCTTTTTTGGAAACATCTTCCTTTGGCTTATGTCTTATTTTTTCATCTCCCTTTCTGCTGCTTCTCATTCTCCTTTCTCATGCCCTTCTTTATAGCCATTAACGTGAAGTTCCACAGAGCTCTAGCTTCTACAAACTCACTTGATGCTTCTCCCTTGCTGATCCTATTCATTCCTTTGGTTTCATCTGTAAATGTTCTCTCTCATATTTATGTTTAGTCCAGACCCAAATATTTGGCTGTGGACTTAACATGTCTGCTTGGATGTTTCACAGGCACATCAAAAATCAAAACTGAACTAATGTGCCATCCCAAATGTACTCCTCCTCCAGTAAAGGCACTACCCACCTGCTCAAACCAGAATCCTAGAAGTTATCTTTAACTCTCTTCTTAATACTACATATCTCCTAATTATCAAGTCCTGTAGATTCTACTCCTGAGAATTTTTAGAATCATTCCACTTTTCTCCTATTCCCATTTTAGTAGTTTAGGTTACCAAACTTTCTAACCTGGACTATTGTAGTGACTTCCTTCAGTAACAAATATTGAACACTTACCAAGTGCCAGGCACTGTCTAGGCACTGGAGATAAAGTAGTAACCAGGACAGACCCTGATGGAGCTTTCATTCTAATCAAAGATAGATGGTCATTAAACAAATACAGGAATATGATTACTTTAGATCATGCTGATATTTATGAAGCAGATAGGTATGAGAAGATGGTGGCTTGGATTTGGGTGTTAGCAGTGGAGCTGAGAGAAGTGGGTGACTGCTGTTCCTTCATCTACTCTTGACCATTGTCTGGTCCATTCCCACATTGCCACCACAGTAGTCTTTTTTAAATAGATTTTATTATTCATCACTCAACAATATTTACTGAGCACCTATTCGAAGACAGATGATATTCTATGTGTTTGAATAGATCAGTGAACTAAAGTAACAAAGATACTTGCCTCCATGGAAATTATGTTATGTTCTAACAGGAGACAGTTAAACAATAAACATAATAAATATGTAAATATAGTATATTAGAAGTAATAGTGTTGTGGGAAGAAGTACAGCAGGGTAAAGGGAGTTATGTGTATGTTGTAGTGTTAAATAGGGTAGTCGGGATAGGCCTCACCCAGAAGGTAAGATTTGTACAGACTTGAAGCCAGCGAGGAAGCTGTCTCTGCTGGAAGTGTGACTGAATGCTGAGGGCCAGGAGGCCAGTGAGGCTGGAGCATGTGAATGAGGGAGATGGGATCGGAGCAGTACCATAGCCCCTTGCTTAAAATCCTTGAATGACCTCTCATTGTTCTGAGAATGAAGTTCACCATTTTCAAGAGGCCTACACAGTTCTCATGATCTGGCCCAGCTTACCTCTCTGTTCTCAACTCCCTGTTCCCTCCCTCTCACTGGCACTCTCTCAGTCAAGCCAGAATGAACTTCTTTCAGAGTTTCTCAACATGCCAATCTCTTTTCCACCTAACAGCCATCACATGCTCTGGTTTCTTCTGCCAGAAATGCTCTCTCTCCCTTTCTTCAATAGGCTAATTTCCACTTTAGCTTTAGCAACACTGTCTTAGAGGAACTTTCTGTACCTCCTTCAAACTTAGGTCATACAGTGAAACCATAGTCCCCTCTAGTGTCTTAGTGCCCCTACCCAAAAGCCCTTTGCACACCTGGGATCAATATGCGATTAAATGGTTAGTTGGTTGGTCAGTTGATGTTTGTCTTCCTCATTGTAGTTTAACCTCTGTATGGGGCATGCCCACCAATGTGCCTTTGTGTTGAAGTGCCTGGTACATAGTAGGTACTTACTTACTTACTTAATTAATTTTGGGGGGGGGGGGTGCAGCTGGCCAGGATGGAGATCAAAACCCTTGGTGATACAACACTGTGTTCTAACCAACTGAGCTAACCAGCCAGCCTGCAGTTGTACATTTTAAACGGTGAATTTTATGGTATGTAAATTATATCTCAATTAAAAAAATAAAAGACGTTAGTACTGGGAGCTAGAGCAATTAATTCAAGGGCTTTAAAAAGCAAAGGAGACTTGGGTTGAAAATAAGCTGCTATCCTGGTGCAATTCTTGTTCATAGACATGTGTTAGGAAGTGAAGATAAATGGAGCCTATGCTTTCTCAATTTGGCTATTTATCTATTGCTGGATCATATGATAATTCTGTGTTTAATTTTTTAGGAACTGACAAACTGTTTCCCAAAGCAGCTGCACCATTATATTCCCACCAGCAAAGTATGGGTATGGTATAAGGCCTAAAATTCAAGCTCAACATTATGTGCTGCCCCAACACCTGGAGGAAACCAGGAAGGCCTTAATAGCCAAATTGCAAGGTCTTTTCCTCACTCTGCTCCTGCAGATAAGGTTCTCTAGCCAAAAAACTCTCATTATCAAAAGGCACTGTTCTTACTTATTCCCAAATAACAGGTTTCAGTTCTTTGCCAGCCTGTGTCATTATTGAAACAAGCCAATCACATCCTCCTACAGGAACCAGGGGCACCCCACTTTCTTGATACTACAACGCCTACCTCCCACAACCCCTGATTGTTCACTGTTCTTGAATTCAGTCCCTGCATGATGTTCTCCTTCCTTGGGGCTGTGAGTATACAGGACTAATAAGGACTAATAAGCTGCTGTCAATCTTGTCTGTCCGGTGTCAGGTGTGTTTAACCATCCTTGAAATTTCTAGGTCAGGAATCCCTCCTGCAACAAATGGGTGAATAGGAGGTGATTCAAATAGTGAGGGCTCTAATTTCTCCACAGTCTTGTCAACACTTGTTATTGTCTACCTTTTTTATATAGCCACCTGAGTGGGCG
Organism: Cynocephalus volans; assembly: GCF_027409185.1. NCBI lineage: Eukaryota > Metazoa > Chordata > Mammalia > Dermoptera > Cynocephalidae > Cynocephalus > Cynocephalus volans. The sequence continues at coordinate 131,152,052 of NC_084467.1, forward strand.
TGAAGCAGCATCTTGTTATGATTATGATTTATATTTTCCTGATGGCTAATGATGTTGAACATTTTTTCATGTGCTTACTGGACATTTGTATATCTTCTTTGGAGAAATGGCTATTCATATTCTTTGCCCACTTTTTAATTGGGTTACTTGTATTTATTGTTGATTCGTAACAGTTCTTTATATATCCTGGATATTTTTTCCCGTTCTGTGGGTTGTCTTTTCATTTTCTTTATTTTTTTTTCTTTGGCAGCTGGCTGCTATGGGGAACTGAACCCTTGACCTTGGTGTTACTGGGCTGTGCTGAAACCAGCTCAGTTAACTGGCCAGCCTGTCTTTTCATTTTCTTGATAATTCCTCTGAAACACAAACGTTTTTAATTTTGATGAAATTCAGTTTATTTTTTAATTTTGTTGTTTGTGCTTTTGCTGTCGTATCTAAGAAACTCCTTCCTAATCCAAGGTCACACAAACTTCTTCTTCTGAGTGTTTTATATTATAGCTCTTACATTTAGGTCTTTGATATATTTTAAGTTCATTTTTGCATATGATGTTAGCTAGGGTATTATGGCTGGGATGTGTCCCACCTCTACCCCCAAAATTCATATGTGGAAGTCCTAACCTCCAATACCTCAGACTGTGACTATATTTGGAGACAGAATCTTTAAAGAGGTAGTTAAGTTAAAATGAAGTCATTAGGGTGGGCCCTAGTCCAATATAACTGGCATTCTTATAAAAATAGGAGATTGGAACACAGGGGAAAGATGGTCATCTACAAGCCAATGACAGAGGCCTCAAGAGAAACAAATGCTGCTGACACCTGGATCTCAGATTTCTAGCCTCCAGAACTGTGAGAAAATAAATTGCTGTTGTTTAAGCCACCCAGTCTTTGACTCTTTTTTAGGGCAGCCCTAGCAAACCAGTACTCTAGGGATATGACTTCATTCTTTAGCATGTGGATATCTAGTTGTCCTTGCACTATGTTTTGAAAAGGCTATTCTTTCTCCATTGAATGGTCTTGGCATGCTTGTCAAAAATCAGTTGACCATAGACACATGGTTTTATTTCTGAATTCTCTGTTCCATTGATCTGTGCATCTGTCTTTATGCCAGTACCACATAGTCTTGATTACTACAGCTTTGTAGTAAGTTTGAGATCAGGAAGTGTGATCCAGATTTGTTCTTTTTCAAGATTGTTTTGGCTATTCTGTGTCTCTTGCATTTCCATATGAATTTTAGTCATACGGAAATGCATTTTGCATTTAATTTCTGCAAAAAAGACAATGGAATTTTAATACGGATTGCACTGAATCTCTAGATCAATTAGGGAGTAATGCCATGTTAACAATGTTGAGTCTTCCAATTCACGAACACAGGATGGTCTTATTCATTTAGGTCTTCTTTAGTTTCTTTCAATGATGTTCTATAGTTTTCACTGTATAGCTTTGTTAAATCTATTTCTAAGTATTTTATTGTTCGATGCTATTATAAATGTAGTTGTTTTATTAATTGCCTTTTCAATGCTTTATTACTAATATCTAAAAATACTTATGATTTTCCTATATCAATCTTATATCCTGCAAGCTTTCTGAACTCATTTTCACCTCTAATATTTGCGTGTGTATATTTCTTAGGATTTTCTATATACAAGATATGCCACCTTATAATGATAGTTTTACTTTTTCCTTTTAGTCTGGATGCCTTTTTTTTCTTTTTCTGGCCTAATTGCCCTGGTTAGATTGCCCTGAATAGAACATTCAGTGCAATGTTGAATAGAAGTGGCAAGAGCAAATATTCTTGACTTATTCCTGATCTCATTTACCTTCTTTCAGAAAAACTTTGTTTCTGAGAACTCCATTTCTGAATGCTACTACCATTACTATCACCACTACCTCTTTGCTGCCACATATGGTGATAGCTTGACTATATTAGAAAGCTAAACTGTGTTTATTAAAGAACAAAACTGCCATCCGTAAGGAGTGATAAAGTCCTTTCCGTTATTTTGGGAAAATCTCCCTTGTGCCCATGCATATGTTTTTTTAATCTGTCACCACTGTGATTCAGACTGGATGTATAGGAAACTCCTGCGGTTTACTGTTTTTAAAAGGAGAATCTTTGTGTACGTCTGGGTTTGTGTAATCTACTTGCTTAATTTTGAAATTTTTCTCTCAGATTATTCATTTTTCCTTGCCTATTCCATTTGCTTTAATGTTCAGCTTTTACAAAGAAAGGATTTCACATTACATGAGAAATAGGAAATATATTTGTATTAAATACTAATTTATTTTTTCCTATTGGTTGTGTGATTCTGATTTGTGTTTCAAAAGGAATCTAAATGCATAACTATAACACTTCTTTCCTTAACTAGACTTTCCTCATATCAGTAGCTTGCTACTGCAGGCCTGGTTTCTGTGTCTCTGCATCTTCCTTCCAGGAATCTGTCTGGAATTCTATAGGATAAATAGCCTTTCATATTCATCATTTTGGTTACTATCAAAATCTTCCAGCTTACTGTGCTATCACTGGGCTGGATGCTCGCTCATGAGCCAGGCACCCGTGCATCCCACCCTGCTCCTGCTGCTCCAGTGCCCCTTTTATAGCTGAAGTAACCTCCACCATTCCTTTTTAGGACCTTTAATAACCTAATCATTTTGTAATCTTCCACTTCTGGTAGATGAGTTGGTGTATACAACCACCTCATCTACCATTCTTATTCAAAACTCTTCTAGGACCCATGAAATGCATTGTGTATGTTGTTAATTTATTTGTTCATTCAGCAAATGACTTTTGAGCACCAATTATGAGGCAGGCGCTGTGTTTAATGATTGGGATATACCAGTAGAGACATAGTCCCTTTCCTAAAGTTTAAAAAAGTAGTATCTGACAGTTCTCTTAATGCATATGGGCAAATAAAATACCCTCCTCTCACCTCTCTCCTCTTCCCTCAAAAAAAAAAAAAAAAAAATCTGCACATCAATTGACAAAAAGAGGCTTTCCCAATTTATGTCACAACAAGTCCCTATAGCAAGAGATCCCAAAGTGATTCTTAACCTATTAGTGGACTAAATGCTTGGGACTAAATCTCAAGGAGCTTGTTTAAAATGAAAATTCCTAAATGCCTCTTCCTCCTCCCCCACCCTTCCCCCAGATTCTGATGCAGGCAGTTCCAGAACCAAAAGGGTAGGAATACTGTGCTGCTTACAGCAAAGGTTCTCAGCCTTAGCTGTATGTTAGAATCACCTGTACTCACATATCAGAATCTAGGTGGGACCAAATATCTAGGTGGGAACCATGCCTCAGTATTTTTTAAAACTCCCCAGGAAATCCCAGTGTGCAGCTAAGCATCTAGTAGGTTGTGACTAAACATTTTCATGTAAATATCCAAACAAACGTAATGAGGGAACAAGGGGATGTGGGAAAGAAGAGAAAATACATGTGCAGTTAGAGCAAGCATTCACAGTCACATTTAGAAAATGGGTAGTCCTCATTTTCCTTGTTAGCGATTGCTGATTTGTCTGTTTTGTCTCAGTGCTTCTGCAGCTCTAAACTCATTTTTTTAGAATTTTAGCAGCTGCTCAATGGGGCCTGTGAGAATGATCAGTAGATTCCCGGGGAGTATTAAATTAGGGAGCTCCTTGAAGAGGGAGATGAAAGAGGCACCTGGGTTGGGGTGTGGATGGTGATTCAGCTAATTCATGTCAGATTACTGAGTGTTGCTCAAACCATAAAACTCAATTTATAAGGCATAACTCATCCATTGTTAGTATCTTCAAATGGGCAGAAGAGAAATGAATGGAGAAAAGAGGCTTAGTTGAAAAACCTCCTAAAATTCCAGAATTAGGACCTGTTTATTTGAGAGAATAAAAAATCAGTTGTAATTTAGCACCATGCTGGTTAATTAGTTGAGTATCCCTTTCATCTTCCAAAGTTAAATTTCCCCTTCCCTTTCTGCTGGTATTGGGAAGAAGAGCCAACTTGTGCTGAAGAGGCTCTACCTGCCACTCCTTCTGCAGGGCCTTGTTTGGATACCATATAGGGCTAAAGGAGGAGAAGTGAAGAGCAAAACTTGAAATTGGGAAATGGATTTCAGTTCTCCCTCATCTTTGATGCACCAGCTTGGGTTAAAAATTCTTGTTTCTGTGCTTGAAGATGGTAACATAAGGAAGGACTGAAGTTGGGAATGTGGTTTCTGCAGTTAGCCTCCAGAATATAAAATTAAAGTCTAAAGACCTGAAAAAATGTAACAACTCATATACATTCTTTTAGATTAGCAAAGATTTTTGCACAATTAATTTTGTAACTTCCATGAAGGAATGCCTGTTGTCCTGTTGGTGGCAGTAAAACACTACTCCTTGGTATGGAAATGGAATTTAATAGCACAGCACTTTGAATTCTGTGACATTGGTATTCCTTTATTTTGGTTTCTTTTTCCAATATCATTTGTTATTTGAATATTTTGTTTTTAGCTCTTCTCTAGTGTATCTTCAGTTTGGTGATAGGTTAGTTTTAAGATGATATTTAGTAAATGCTAAAACAAACCAACAAACACAAATACTGGGCTTCTAACTGGACTAGGATACTCAAGGAATTTTAAAGTTTTAGAGTTTCAAAAACAATGCATTTTCTGAAATAGGGATATATATTAGAAAAAATATATATTTTCACAGTGCTGTGAGTATATTATACAACACCTTAAATTTGTTGAAGCAGTTTCTCATTATTTATTTCTCATGAGACAATCCATAATGCCAGGAAGGGAGAGTAGTTGAATAAACACATCATGTTCCAAGCAGTCAGTAATTAATTTTAACTTAACATACCCTTATTAAGAAATATGAGGTTATTTGACAGAGATAAAAACAATAAAATGCAGAGTCCTCCTTGTCCTATTTTTGTGAGCAAAGTGAATACTCAGCATAAACTCTTTCAAGCTTACAGCCCTTTTACTTAAAAATCTTTGTCCTTCTACTGTCTTCTGTCTTTAGTGAAGACAAAAGACCTGCCTTCATTCCAAGGCTAACTTCCCACATGGGTCCTTAATCTCATCTTTCTTGCTTCCCCTTGGAGAAGCCTGTAATGGTCTGTCAGTTCACTTATTCAACAGATATTCACTGTTAACAGACCCTGGGTTAGGGGCAATGTAGATATTACATTCTATGTCCAAACTGTCATGACTATAATGGAGGGGGCAGATGAATAGTTATAGTTCCAAATGATTGGTCTTGGGTTTTAAAAGGGAGCCTTGGGAGCCCCCAAACAGGGAGAACTAGGGAAGATTTTCCAAAGGTGGCAACTAAACTAAGAATAGGGTATTTTAGGCAGAGTGACAATAAGCAAAAGAGGCGTGAGGAGGAACTGCCAAAGAAAGTTCTTTGCTGATGCATTTGAGGGTGATGCACAGAAGGTTCTGAAGGGCTTTAATTACATCTCTGCTGTCAGCTGACTGTGGGATTTTAATCAAATTGTCTAACCTTTCAAACACTAAATCTCCTTATTTATAAAATAAGGGGACAGGAAAATATAGTTTCTAAGGCTCTAAATTTCTTTCTTGCCAATTTCTATGTCTATCTGTGATATATATATAAATATATATCAATTTCTGTGTCTACCTATGATATATATGTGTGTGTGTGTGTACGTATATAAACATATACATGTATATGTGGGGAGTATATATGTATGTATGTATATACACATGTGTATAGTATCTGCAGGGATTGGTTCCAGGACTCAAGTTCTTATATAAAATGTAATATTTGCAGAAAACCTATATACATCATCCCGTATGCTTTAAATCATCTCTAATTGCTTACAATACCTAATATAACTATGTAAATAGTTGTTATACTGTATTTTTATCTGTACTATTTTTTATTCTATTGTTATTTTTTATTGTTTTTAAAAAATATTTTAATCTGCAGTTGGTAGAATCTGCAGATGCAGAATCTGTGGAAACGGAGGGCCAACTACATAACTTCCTCTTAAAATGTTTCACCAAAGAAATATTTAAAAAGTAGTTGGCGGGTGGGATGGACACATGCAATGATCAGGGCAGAGTGGATTGAAGGTGGGAGAAAGAGCCTTTACTGGAGAATAATCCAGAATGAGGAACAGCACAAAGGAGGCTCAGGAGGCCTGTGTCAGTCCAGGGTCCATTTTCACAGGCAGCGTTGTCCACTTGGGGCTGAGGTGGGTGGAGTGGCTGGAGTGTTTGGGTTTTTTTTAATTGAGGTGAAATTCATATAACCTACAGTCAACAATTTTGAAGCAAACAATTCAGCAGGACTTAGTACATTCAGAATGTTGTATAGCCACCACCTCTGTCAAGTTCCAAAACATTTCATGACCCCTTTCCGCAATCGTTCCCCATGCCCCTCTTCCCTCCTACCTTGGCAACCACTAATCTCCTTCCTGTCTCTATGGGTTTACCTGTTCTGGACATTTCATATAAGTGGAATCACAAAAATATATACAAATAAGTAAATAATAAAAATGTCACTGGTCGAACAGGATAGAAGCAGATCCAGAGCAATGAAGAGCCATTGTTATATCAACAAATAATTGAATGTAGGCTAGCTCACTGTCAAAGATGATAATGAGATTAAAACATTTTCTACTTTCGACTGGATGGAGTAATATTTGATGCCTGAGTTCCGCCTGTCTGCTTCATCTTCCACAGTCTTTAAGACGTAGGAAGTCATCCCTCAAATTGTTAATGCTTTACTCAGACTCCATTTCACCCAGACCAATCCCTGTGTGTGAGCTCGTTGTGGGGAAATCTTATCAGGAGAGTTTTGTCAAAGGATGCCAGGGCCCAATACGTTTTTATCTGTTAGAGTTGCTGGTAGTGCTTTTCAGCATGAAATAGACTAATTTTGTTCTTTAAAGTATTGACAGTTTGATAGCTCACTATGGGAGTTGATTGATATTATCACAATAGTTTAACCAGTCAGAGGAAATGCAACCAAAGTACATATAAGTGTATTTGATATAGGCCCCATGGGCTTTTTCTTTTCTATCCCTTATTGCTTTCCTTTGACTCAGGGAATTTGGTTTTGGCAAAGCTAAATGAATTTAGAACAAAATCATTTATTTGTGGCATATGTAATCTTGATTAATGAAGTTTTTATTTATTTCTCTTTAAAAAGAAAAAGAGCACATAAAAAAGAATCATAAAAAATACAATGGTTTAAACAAGATAGTTTATTTCTCTCACAGATATCAATACAGAGAGAAAAGGACTGGCCCCAAAACTCAGGTAACTCAGCTCTATGAGATCACTCAGGGACTCGGGTCCTATATGTTTTTATTTCACTGTCCCCTAGGATATTGTCCTCACATACATGATTAAAGCTAGAACAATGCAACATCCATGTTCCAATTCAAAGAAAGAGGGAAATATCAAGCAAAAGTGGAGGGCAAGCAATTTCCTTTTAAGCAAATAATAAGGAAGTTGCATATATCACCTTGATTCACATTCCACTGACAAAAATTTTGTCCATGACCACTTTTATCTGCAAGGGAACTTGGAAATATAGTCTATAGCTTGGCCACCATGTGCCCTGTTAAAATTCTTATATCTGTGGAAGGAGGAGAAAACTTTTTTAGAGAACATTTAACAGTCTGTCATAGTCTGACCTACTGTCAATATTTGTTATCAACCAGCCAGCCGCCAAAAAGAAAACAACAAAAAAAGCAATATCTGTGATCACTTTTATTCCCACACATAGACATTCCCTCCCTCCCTCCCTCCCTCCCTCCCAAGAGAGACATTCCAAGGCTCCATTCAATTACTCATCTGCTTGAAGTCAAGGGGGTCCTTGGATAATGCACATTCCTGTCTTTCAGGTCTGGGATTGTTCCTTTCTCCAGTGACAAGTTACCTGCTCATCTCACATTCAGTGTACAAAAGTGGTAGGAAAAGTATAACTGCAGTAAAAGCTGTCATTCAGAAAAGGGAAAAATAGGAAATGTCACAGTCAGTGGTCCATAGGAATTCCTAAGATTCCCTGCTGTAGCATTAGAGGTTTCTGGGTTAGCCCATCTGGCTGTTCCCTGGTTCTAATCTCTAGGAGCTACCCCATTATTCCTTGTCCTCCATGGGCTATACCTAAAGCTGGTGTTAGAGAGTACATGCTCTTTGGGAGCCGCATAGTTTTCAAAACTCGCTACCTAAAATTTAGAAACCTGAGAGTTGTATTAGTGATCAAATATAGACTTTTTTTTAAAGGCCAGCCTTTTGATTTCTTCTGGGAAATAATTCTCTCAATACTTTTTATAGGCTGTTGGTCTTTTTGCTTCCGGTCAGTTTCTTCTGAGTAAACAGATCCAAAGATTTCTTCCAGACACAGTTCTTAAGTCTTGTAGTTTTGTTTGTCTGTGTTTTTAGTGGCACATCTCTTCTTCCTCCATTTCAATGCTGGTACCCTGAGGCTGGCTAAAACTACAAACTTGGGTGAGAAGGCAACACTCTTAATTTGATTTTTGCCTCTTGGCTAGTTCCATATATTGGCTAAGAAGTCTTAATGAGGGATACTAGTGAAAAATATACAGCCTTTTAATATTTCTGTTTGGAGACAAGTAGCTGATTTCCTAATCATGAGGCCTCAAATCACTGTACTTTGTCAGTTTAGATTGTAGACCTCCTTCCAACCACTTTCTCTAGATTGACAGGTATCATAGGCAGGTGGTCTACCTTTCAAATTATCAAAGGCAACAGTTTTACCAAATATTGTGATGTGACATAAAAAGGATTATTAGTTTTCTAGCCCGGAATATTTGTTTTCTCATCTTGTCTTTCACTAAACCACAAAGCCAAGAAAAATATTTTAAATTTAAGTTTTTATTTTGGTAGCACTTCACTCTGGGTACCATTTTCTATATTACAGTATAGGCTAAACTCTATACCAAATAGATCCCAAAACACAGTGGCTTAAATAAGAAAGAAATTTTTTATTTTATGTGACAGTATGTAGAGATAGGATGTGGTACAGGCCTATATGTGGCTCAGCTCCATGAGATTATTTATGGACTTGTTTTACTTCCATCCTATTGTTCTTTAGCAGGGTTTCTTAAGTAGTACTATTGATATTTGGGGCCAATTAGTTCTTTGTTGTGGGTGGCTGTCCTGTGCATTACAGGATGTTTAGTGCTGTTCCAGAGCTCAGCCGCCTGGATGCCAGTAGCACCTCCCCAGTTGTAACAAACAACAGTGTTTCCAGACATTGCCAAATGTCCCCTAAGGAGCAAAATCATCCATGGTTGAGAATCATTACTTTACAGTCTTTTAGAATCTCATCGTGATCTAAGTGGTCAAAGCAGATTTTGATCCATAATAAAGGGAAAAATCCACTAATTGAAATTGGCCCAGGTGTTATAATTAGTGGCAAGGACATTAATACTATAACTTTATTCCATATGTTCAAAAAGTTAAGTAGAGAAATGGAAGGTATTTTAAAAAGAACCAAATTGAACTTCAAGAGATAAAACTTTTACAGTGTCTGATAGAATGAAGAAATATATTGAATAGGATTAAGGGCAGATGGGACATTGCGGAAGAAAAGATTAGTGAACTGGAAGACATAGCAATTTAAACTATTCAAAATTAAATACCAAGGTGAAAATGAATTTAAAAATAGAAAGAGAGGAGCATCAATGAACTGTGAGGTGCTTCAAAAGGCCTAGTGGATGTGCAATTAGAGAATATGAAGCGGGGGGGGGGGATTTGAAGAAATAATGGCTGACGTTTTTCCAAGTTTGATGGAAACTATAAACCTAAAGATCCAAGAAGTTCAGTGAATTCCAAGCAAAAGAAGAATGAAGAAAACTATACAAAGTCAGGTCGTGATCAAAATGCTCAAAACCAGTGATAAAGGGGAAATTTTAAAGGCACCCAAAGAAAAAAAGACAATATGTACAAAGGAACAAAGATAGGTATGACAGCGGATTACACCTTTGATACAGTGCAAGCAGTAAAACAGTGAGACAACACCTTAAAAGTATTAAAGCAAAGAAAGAAAAAAAAAAGGAAAAGGAAAAATGTCTTTCAAAATCTGTTTAAATACTTTTATAGAAATACAAAAGCTAAAAGTATTTATAACTGGCAGATCTGAATTACTAAAATGTTAAGTCCTTCAGCTAGAAGGAAAACGATACTTGGTAGAAATGTGAATCTGTTCTGCACTGAGGAATCAGAGCATTGCAGATGTTACCTATGTGGGTAAACGTGTAAGGTTTTTTTCTTAGTATTTAAATGGCTTTAAAATGTAATTGTTTAAATAAAAATAATAATATATGTAAGAGAAAATGTGTGACAATAATAGAATAAAGGCTAGGTGGGAAGAAATGGAAGGATAGCATTGTAAGGAGGCACTTACACTATTTGTAGAGGGGTATAATATCACTTGAAGGTAGACTGTGATAAGTTAAAGCAGCCCTAAAGCTATCACTAAAATAACAGAACAAGGAGTTACAGCTAATATGCCACCAAAGGAAATAAAATAGAACCATAAAAACTATTCATTCTAAAAGAAGCAGAAAAAAACAAAAAAGGGAATAAGAGTAGATCAAACAAACAGAAACACGTGTACAGATGATCGCTATTTATGCATCTAATAACAAGTGTAAGCAGCCTATAGGGAGGACACAAATGATCAATATCAGAAATGAGAAAGAGGACATCATGTTAGAGTCTACAAACATTAAAAAGGATAATAAGGGAATACTAAGAAAAACTTTACAACAATAAATTTGATGACTTAGATGAAACACACAAATCCCTTGAAAAACACAAACTACTAAAGCTTACTCCAGAAGAGTTTACCTGTGGCTGGCTGGTTAGCTCACTTGGTTAGAGTGCAGCCTTTTCTTTTTTAAATGGGATTTTTTATTTGTCACTATTAAAAATCTGAATTTTAAACAGATTCTTGGACTGGTGGTTCATATCCATCAGGTCCTTCAACTTTAGCAACTGTTTCACCCCCAATAGCTTTTCCAGAACTTCTACCTTCACCATGAAGCTCCATGAGTTTTCCCAGTTCAAACTTGGGCTTCTTCAGCATTTTTACTTTTCTAACGAAGTCATCATGAAGAGGATAAATAGACTGGCAAGGCTTTTCTATATCTTTTCCAGTGCTGTCTGGAATCAGTTTATTGACCACTTCTTTCAAGTCATTGTCTGCACCTCTCGGGTCATGATTTCCATCATCTTTTTCCAGATTTGGTGGACCTGTTGGTGCTGAGCATAAGAAGTCTTCCGTATCTGATTGTTGCACTTTTTAGTAAAACCAGCACAGAACAGATGAAGCAAATGACCATCGGTAGTCTTGACATCAACATGAGCTTCAATCATGGTCTGCCAATTTTTGACCATGGAACACATTTTGTCATGAGTTAAGATCCATGCCATGGAAGTTAGGCAGTTTTTGCCCTGAACATCCTCAGTAATTAGCTTGAATTTTCTAAACGCAACTTCATCATTCTACAGATCAGCAAGGCTTACTTCAAACACACCACTTTTGTGGCTATCAGATGCAATTTTGGTTCCTTGAGTCCTTGTGACTAGTGTTTTTCCAATATTTCTTATATTGAACATAGCAGGCACTTTCACATTTTACCAGTCTTTCTTAGAAAATGAATCAACCACTTTCTTCTTGGCTCCCTTTTTGCTGCCTTTTGTAAGGCGCTTGTTCTTGCCGACTGGCATGGTGCTGCTCAGAGATCCAAATGGGTAGAGTGCAGCTTTATAACACCAAGATCATGGGTTCAGATACCCTATCAGCCAGCTGCCAAAAAAAAGGAGTTTACCTGAGTAGCCCTATGTATTTTTAAAAAGCACTCTTTTCACAATACATTTAACTTTGCAACTTGAAATTTTAGTAACTAGAGGAAGTGGAAACATGGTGACATGGGTACTACGTTCCAATAACTACATAAAGTAGTATATTAATCTTGTTTTTTAAGACAAAAGCTGTGAAAAAAAAACAGCATAAAATTGAATATATAATAACAGAAGTTTTCATGGCTTGCCTCACACCTAGTCATAATCCTCTAATGAGACTGATCGGGGGAAAAAAGGATTCTGCATATGGTACCATTCTGTTCTTCCACAGTTCTGTATTCTTAGGGTCTCTTACTTCTTTTCCCATTCCTTTGGTTGGTTTCTCTTTCTTCTTAGCTTTCAGCAATAGGTAAGTCCTTGGGCCTTCTGCATTTTTACATGTCATTCTCACCTTTGGAGAAGTTGTAAATTACTTTCCAAAGAGAGTAACTCTTAATTTTTGTCCTAATCCAATTTCCAATTTTATGTCTTCAGTGACCCATACTGTATAAAATCGTCAGAGGCTTTTGATTTTTCATTATCATTATCGTTATTCATATGTGGGCCAGGCAACTTGTATACAGCATAACTTGAGGGGGCACCAGTCACATAATGCACACCTATACATTCTGTCCTGATTACTGCGCTGAATTCTTTTCACTCTCCCATGAAAAGTCTTTGAGCTGAACTATAGCACTGTATCCTGAAACCATCTTTATCTCACATATTATCTTCCCTATTCTTTGTGTAATACAGAGCCTTCCTAAAACCTATGTTGTGGCCTAAACACCACCTCCTTTAAAGGATGTTCAGGACTGTTTCTGCCCAAAATGAACATCTGCTGCAAATTACACCATGTATCATTCACTTTGACACTAACATACTGTCTTTCATTGTTATTTGGGTGTTTCATATGTGTGTGTTTTGTATTCTCCAAGTAAACTGTTTATTTCTTAAAGACAGCCTGAAGCTTACTTTTTATCCCCTAGAGTAGGAAGTGTAGTTCTCCATGTTCAGCAAGCTCCCCCAATTCCAGCATTGATACATAGAGCAGCAAAGGGCCAAAGAATTAACCTCATCCTTTTTCCAGTTATTCTGCTTAAGTAGACCGTACACCATGTAAAGCAATGTTTGAAGTTTTGATTTTTCCCTAAAGATCCATGCTTTGTTTTCAAGTTCTATATTAGAAAGAAACCACATTAATCATTACTTCTTTTGATTAAAATTTGTTAATTGTTAACACAGTAAATACAGATCTTTTCACATAGATTATCTATACTCAACCCCTTTCTTTTGAATACAAAAGCCCCATGTTTCCCAAATTTAAAGATTTTATTTAAATAATTAGGTACTACTTAAAATTTCCTTCTATTGAGGAGAGGCTGCCACATTTACAGGCAACAGCTTTGAAGTGTGGAGCAGGAAAAGAACTGTTTCTTAGCTGCAAAAGCGAGTCTCTAAACAGGGAACACGGTGCCAGGGCGGCTGCGGATGCAGCCAGGATCCCAGAGGCTGGGGCCGCGCTGAAGGTGGCCAGCTGCCCTATTCAGGATTCGAGGTTTCAGGCCGGCATAAAAGAAGATTCCTGGGAGCGCCAGAGCCGCGCCGCGGGACGACAACAGCCTGAGGCGGCAGCGGCCGAGAACGGGGAAGGCGACAAACCAGAGGCAGAGAGTGAGTGCCAGACCTGGCACAGCCCTGCGAGTGACCCCTGGCCCAGCCCTGTTCGGGGGGCTGACGCCCACCCGGCTCCCGCCTCCATCACCGGTTCACTCACCGCCCCGGGGTTGCCTCCATTTTCCCAGGTGCAGGCAGCTCCGGCCCGGATCCGCTCGGCCCCTCACTGAGCCTTCCCACTTGCTTGCCCCTGCGTGGAACTTTCCGGAGCCTGCGGGCCGGCCTCCCCTCCCACTGCCTCCGTGGTTATCTGGCCGGGCTGGTGGCGTGGGGCATCCCCAGCCAGTGTCGGGAGGGCAAGGAAGTACGGGCGGGCCGACTGTCACTCCACCACACCCTGGACTCCGGCCCCTGGTAAACTTCCTGTTACTGGGAGGCAGATACCATCTCTGCGGCCTCCAGTTCGGAAAAAAGCCTAACCAATTTCTGGTTGGGAATAGTGTGGTAGGAGAGTTCCCAGGTCCGCTTGAACCTGCCGGAGAGCTGGCTGCAGGTGGGCGCTAGATTCGGTCCATGCCGGGGGATACAAAGGTGAACAAGTCCCGAGAAAGTTCTACACAGTGCTACAAAGGCACCCAGAGCGACCAGTCGTCTGTGCCTACCAGAAACCTGGTAGACTTCCTGGGCGAGGCGGTGCCGAGCAGGGTCTTGAAGGCCCAGCTGATAGATGAGGGTTGCAGAAGACACACCCCAGCCCAGCACAGTGCGCATAGAGTGAGGAGACGTGCGGCCAGGGAGGCGGAGACTCGACAGAAACCACACACCCTGTGGGGTCACCACTGCACGATCCAACAGCCTGGGCCAGAGCACACAAACAGGGAGAAGTCCTGCACAGGAAGTGAAAGCTCAACAGCGATCACACACCCTGTGGTACGTGATCCACCAGCCCAGCAGAGTCCAAGCTGACCAGAAAGGTGGCTCCCTGGAGAGGCCCAAGACCCGAGGCAACCACACACACGAGGCACTAGAGGCCAACTGAGCAGTCACGGAGGCAGCCATACGAAATTGGCAACCACAGCAACATCCTAGTTAGTCATTAGTCTCAAACCGGTGGACTGTGAAACCCCCTGCTACAATGAATAAACATCAAAAAAAAGATACCAGAAATACAAAAAATCAAGAAAGTACACCACCAAAAGTTAATAAATCTCAAACTCTAGATCCTATAGAACAAGAAGCCCTTGAAATGACTGACAAGGAATTTCGAGTGATAATTCTAAGGAAACTGAATGAGATACAAGAAAACTCAGCTAGACATCATGATGAAATGAGGAAAAGTATACAGGACCAGAAAGAGGAAATGTACAAGGAAATCAATGTCCTGAAAAAAAATGTAGCAGAACTTGCTGAACTGAAGAAGTTATTCAGCGAAATAAAAAACACAACGGAGAGTTTAACCAGCAGGCTTGTCGAAGTTGAAGAGAGAACCTCTGAACTTGAAGATGGGCTGTTTGAAATAACACAAGCAGACAAAAAGAAAGAAAAAAGAATCAAGGACATTGAAGAAAATCTGAGAGAGATATCAGACAACCTTAAGCGATCAAATATCCGAGTCATGGGTATTCCAGAAGGGGAGGAAAATGGAGATTCCATTGAAAACATATTCAACAAAATAGTGGCAGAAAACTTCCCAGGTATAGGAAAAATCACAGATCTTCAGATCCAGGAAGCTCAACGATCTCCAAACGTATTCAACCCAAAAAGGGCTTCTCCAAGACATGTCATAGTCAAATTGGCAAAACTCAGAGACAAAGAGAGAATCTTAAAAGCTGCAAGAGAGAAGCGTCAAATCACCTATAAGGGAGCCCCAATCAGGTTAACATCAGACTTTTCATCACAAACCCTAAAAGCTAGAAAGGAATGGGATGATATTTTCAAAATACTAAAAGACAAAGATTGCCAGCCAAGAATACTCTACCCTGCAATGCTATCCTTCCGAAATGAAGGGCAAATAGTATATTTCTCAGACAAACAAAAACTGCGGGAGTTCACTACCACACGACCACCCTTACAAGAAATCCTCAAGCGAGTACTGGGTTTGGTTCCTGAAAAATAACTACCACTGCACTAAAAACCCAAGAAAAATCTAAACCCGCTAGTATAATAAAAATGGCATTCATGAAGAGAAAATAAGCAAACAAAAACGCTATCTACAACCTAAGGAACCAACAAACACAGAAACCAAACAGTAAATCAGAAAGCAAGGAACAAAAGACACCTAAGACAACCAAACAACCAATAAAATGCTAGGAATAAATCAACACCTTTCAACAACAACTCTTAATGTAAAAGGCTTAAATTCCCCAATCAAAAGACACAGACTGGCTGACTGGATCAAAAAGCAGGACCCAACTTTATGCTGCCTACAAGAGACCCACCTCACCCATAAAGATTCACACAGACTAAGAGTGAAAGGATGGAAAAAGATTTACCATGCAAACAGAAAAGAAAAACGAGCTGGAGTAGCTATTCTTATAACTGACAAAATAGACTTTAAACTAAAAACCATAAAAAGAGACAATGAGGGACACTACTTAATGATAAAAGGACTGCTCCATCAATAAGACACAACAATCATAAGTATGTACACACCCAATGCTGGAGCAGCCAGATTTTTAAAACAAACTCTATTAGACCTAAAGAAGGAAATAGACACTAATACCATAAAAGCAGGGGCCTGAACACCCCACTGTCAATATTAGACAGATCATCTAGGCAGAGAATCAGTAGAGAAACATAAGATCTAAACAAGGCTCTAGACCAATTGGACTTGGCAGATATCTACAGAACATTCCACCCAACAACCTCAGAATATTCATTCTTCTCATCAGCACATGGATCATTCTCCAGGATAGATCACATATTAGGTCACAAATCAAGTCTCAATAAATTCAAAAAAATTGGAATTATCCCATGTATCTTCTCAGACCACAATGGATTGAAACTAGAAATTAATAACAAACAAAACTTTGGAAACTATACAAACACATGGAAATTAAACAGCATTCTACTTAATGACATATGGGTCCAAGAAGAAATCAAGCAGGAAATCAAAAAATTTATTGAAACTAATGAAAACAATGATACATCATACCAAAACCTGTGGGATACTGCAAAAGCAGTATTGAGGGGGAAATTTATTGCATTAAACACTCACTTCAGAAGAATGGAAAGATGGCAAGTAAAGAACCTAAGACTTCACCTTAAAGAACTAGAAAAACAAGAACAATCCAAACCTAAAGTTAGCAGACGGAAAGAAATCATTAAGATGAGAGCAGAACTGAATGAAATTGAAACCCAAAAAACAATTCAAAAGATCAATGAATCAAAAAGTTGGTTTTTTGAAAAGATAAATAAAATTGACAAACCATTAGCATGGCTAACAAAAAAAAAGAAGAGAGAAGACTCAAATAACAAAAATTAGAAATGAAAAAGGCGATATTACAACTGATTCATCTGAAATACAAGGAATCATTCGAGACTACTATAAACAACTATACGCCAACAAATATGAAAATCTGGAGGAAATGGATAAATTTCTGGACACACACAAGCTCCCAAAACTGAGCCATGAAGACATAGAAAATTTGAACAGACCAATAACAATAAAGGAGATTGAAGCTGTTATCAGAAGGCTCCCAAAAAAGAAAAGCCCAGGACCAGATGGATTCACAGCAGAATTTTACCAAACATTCAAAGAGGAATTGACACCGATTCTTTACAAACTATTCCAAAAGATTGAAACGGACGCAAATCTTCCAAACTCATTCTACGAAGCAAACATCATCCTGATACCAAAACCAGGTAAAGATATAACCAAAAAAGAAAACTACAGGCCGATATCCTTGATGAATATAGATGCAAAAATCCTCACTAAAATACTAGCAAACAGAATACAGCAACACATACGTAAAATTATTCATCATGATCAAGTGGGGTTCATCCCAGGGATGCAAGGTTTGTTCAACATACGCAAATCAATAAATGTGATACACCATATTAATAAACTCAAACACAAGGACCATATGATCATCTCTATAGATGCTGAAAAAGCATTTGATAAAGTTCAGCACTCATTCATGACAAAGACCCTCTATAAGTTAGGTATAGAGGGAAAGTATCTCAACATAATTAAAGCCATATATGCCAAACCCACTGCCAATATCATCCTGAATGGGCAAAAGCTGAAAGCTTTTCCTTTAAGAACAGGAACTAGACAAGGATGCCCACTCTCACCACTCCTATTCAACACAGTGTTGGAAGTACTAGCCAGAGCAATCAGAGAAGGAAATAAAGGGCATCCAGATTGGAAAAGATGAAGTCAAACTGTCCCTGTTTGCAGGGATGATCCTATATATCGAACAGCCGAAAATCTCTACAAAAAAACTCTTGGAATTGATAAATGATTTCAGCACAGTAGCAGGATAGAAAATCAACACACAAAAATCAGTAGCATTTCTTTTCTCCAATAGTGAACATGCAGAACGAGAAATCAAGAAAGCCTGCCCATTTACAATAGCCACCCCAAAAATAAAATACTTAGGAATTGAGTTAACCAAGGAGGTGAAAAATCTCTATAATGAGAACTACAAACCACTGCTGAGAGAAATTAGAGAGGATACAAGAAGATGGAAAGATATCCCATGCTCTTGGATTGGAAGAATCAACATAGTGAAAATGTCCATACTACCCAAAGTGATATACAAATTCAATGCAATCCCCATCAAAATTCCAAAGACATTTTTCTCAGAAATGGAAAAAACTCTCCAGACATTTATATGGAACAATAAAAGACCACGCATAGCCAAAGCAATGCTGAGCAAAAAAAATAAAGCTGGAAGCATAACACTACCTGACTTTAAGCTATACTACAAAGCTATAATAACCAAAACAGTATGGTACTGGCATAAAAACAGACACACTGACCAATGGAATAGAATAGAGAATCCAGAAATCAACCCTCACACCTACAGCCATCTGATCTTTGACAAAGGCACCAAGCCTATTCACTGTGGAAGGGACTGCCTCTTCAGCAAATGGTGCTGGGATAACTGGATATCCATATGCAGGAGAATGAAACTAGATCCCATACCTCTCACCGTATACTAAAATCAACTCAAAATGGATTAAGGATTTAAATATACACCCTGAAACAATAAAACTTCTTAAAACATAGGAGAAACACTTCAGGAAATAGGACTGGGCACAGACTTCATGAATACGACCCCAAAAGCACGGGCAACCAAAGGAAAAATAAACAAATGGGATTATATCAAACTAAAAAGCTTCTGCACAGCAAAAGAAACAATTAAAAGAGTTAAAAGACAACCAACAGAGTGGGAGAAAATATTTGCAAAATATACATCTGACAAAGGATTAATATCCAGAATATATAAGGAACTCAAACAACTTTACAAGAAGAAAACAAGCAACCCAATTAAAAAATGGGCAAAAGAGCTAAGTAGGCATTTCTCTAAGGAAGATATCCAAATGGCCAACAGACATATGAAAAAATGCTCAACATCACTCAGCATCCGGGAAATGCAAATCAAAACCACATTGAGATACCATCTAACCCCAGTTAGGATGGCTAAAATCCAAAAGACTATGAACGATAAATGCTGGCGAGGCTGCGGAGAAAAAGGAACTCTCATACATTGTTGGTGGGACTGCAAAATGGTGCAGCCTCTATGGAAAATGGTATGGAGGTTCCTTAAACAATTGCAAATAGATCTACCATACGACCCAGCCATCCCACTGTTGGGAATATACCCTGAGGAATGGAAATCATCAAGTCGAAGGTATACCTGTTCCCCAATGTTCATCGCAGCACTCTTTACAATAGCCAAGAGTTGGAACCAGCCCAAATGCCCATCATCAGATGAGTGGATACGGAAAATGTGGTACATCTACACAATGGAATACTACTCAGCTATAAAAACGAATGAAATACTGCCATTTGCAACAACATGGATGGACCTTGAGAGAATTATATTAAGTGAAACAAGTCAGGCACAGAAAGAGAAATACCACATGTTCTCACTTATTGGAGAGAGCTAAAAATTAATATATAAATTCACACACACACATACACACACACACACACACAAACCGGGGGGGGGGGGAAGAAGATATAACAACCACAATTATTTGAAGTTGATACAACAAGCAAACAGAAAGGACATTGTTGGGGGGGAGGGAGAAGGGAGGGAGGTTTTGGTGATGGGGAGCATTAATCAGCTACAATGTATATCGACAAAATAAAATTTAAAAAAAAATAAATAAAAATAAAAAGAAAAAGAAAAAAACAAACAAAAAAAAACCCGGGGGGGGCAGGGAAGAAGATATAACAACCACAATTACTTGAAGTTGATACGACAAGCAAACATAAAGGACATTGTTGGGGGGGAGGGGGGGAGGGAGAAGGGAGGGAGGTTTTTGTGATGGGGAGCAATAATCAGCCACAATGTATATCGACAAAATAAAATTTTTTTAAAAAATTCCTTCTATTAAAATTATCAGTGTTAAGTATAGACTCAGACACTGTTTCCACCCTGCTTTTCCCGTAAGTAATAAACCTTCACTAACTCCAGAACATTGAAGATTGAGTTCAGATACCTTACTTCAAAACTCTCCACACTCCACTCAGATGGATGATTCCAATCTCATCATGAGTCTCCACTCCAGCTAACCTGGCAGTGTACTCAGGATTAACCACGTGCACCTTAGGCTGGTCAGCTTTCTGTTTGCAAATAACCTTTTTCTAGCCTTTCTAAGTGTACACGGTTTTCAGGTCCAGCTCACATCTAACCTCTGATTATCACTTACTTTCCTCTGTTTTTACATTACTGTCTTAAATAGAGGTAACTCTCAGGGAATAGTGTTGTATTATAGCTTACTTACTAAAGTAAGTGCTTTTAAATACCTGCCTTAGTTAACTACTGTTTAAAGAATTTGAGGGAAGCTCTTTGAAACATTTCTTCATTTGTTAATCTTCTCTGGGGCGCCACGCTTTCCTGCATGGGGTGGCACTTTGTGTCATAAAAGAGATTAGACTTTTTGTGGGTAGGATGGATTGCAGTGGGGATGTGAGGGAGTACCAGATAAGGAATCTGAATTTCTCACTCTTCCTGGGTCTGGTCTTTTCTAAATTACATCGTTATTTAAGTTCATTCCTAATACATAAAAGATACTCAAAATAGAAATACAGCATATTCAAATCTGTGTTAATCCTCAATTTGAAATTAGTGCCGCCTTTCTCTTGATAATTGAGGTGACTTAATATCTTTGCATCTTTCATAGTTTTTTCCTCTTTTATTTGAGTAAATTTAATTTTTTCTTCTCTTACTCACCTCCCTTCTCTTTAGCACTCTGTTGTCAATTTATTATATTTATCTAAGGTTTCTTTTCTTTCTTTAATATCAGCAGTCTGAGATCCCACCTCTATTATGGTATGAAGTGGGAGAGGCTGACCCCAGCAGGTGTGGGACTGGTAGTGGGAACATCTTGTATCCAGAGATGGTAATACATTGTAAAAGGTTGAGAGTTGAGCAGATGAACTGAAAGAGGTAACTGAGACAAGCATGGGTCATCAAGCAAGGCTGGCCTGATGTGCAGATCAGGAAGCTGACTACAAAACCAAGGGTGACACAACTGCCAGGAAAGCAAATCAAAATGAGTGAGTGTAAAAGAAGGCAGCCTAGAGATGGGTTTGTGGGGAGCAGAGTAGGTGCTTATCTACTGCTGGGCTTTTACGTGTTCTGCAAGCCTTTGCGTGATTGAGCCAGCTCCATTTTGAAGGCTCAGCATTGGAAAGGAAGCCACTAATCAATTTCTTCTTAATCATTAAATTATGACTGCCTCCTCCTTAATTATAAAGTAATGAATGGTGCTATATTTCAAACAGGACCCATTGTGTTCTTGGCAACATTTGAAAAGGCTCTCGGAAAGTTTTTACTTTGTATGTTTTCTTTTTTTCAGTGAGAATATACTACAGTGTTTCAAAATACAATATATTCATTTAAATTATTTTAAAGTAGAAAATTAAGTCTTGCTCTTATATTAATGTTACTTTGTTACTCAGCTGCTACTTTAGTAAAATAAACAATTTCAGTAAAGGAATTATAAATATAATTGTAATTATTTTGACTTAGTATTTTATGCTATATTTGGGTAATATTAGGGTAAAGAGAAGAAATCAAAAGTTTTTGCTGAGCACACTTGCTTCTGAGGCATTCTTACTGGAAATTAATGTGTTTTCATTTCAGAACAAAGATGGCAAAGCTGAGTCTGGTATTTGTAGAGCTAAAAGAGTGATGGCTCTTTTAGGAACAGGACCATTCGAGCCCTATAGAAGCATTTGAGCACATGTCTTCAAGTGTTCAGTCTGTCATGCCTGTAACCTGTGCTGCTTCTCCACCGTTACATGGAGACAGCTGCGGTTGGGCCCCACGGCCTTACATACAGCGGAATGCTTATGTATTAGACTTTTAGTTCCTGTGTGTTGGCTAGATTTTCCAACTTTCTTTTAAATACCTTGTTTTCTCTTGATCAAAGCATTATAACCTGGTATATCATTGATAGGAAAGAAAGAATAAAAACCACATGTAAATGTAAAAACAAATGGAAGTTTGAAATTAATTCTTTGATTAATTGTTTATCCATCTTGGCTAATTCCATTTTGAACATCTTACCCGTTTTCTTGTAGTTTTTATCTTCTCTAAATGTAATAGCTCATAGAGGAGAAATATGAAAGAGTCTTCCATTAACCACAGTGGCTGCCATGTCATTTTCTTGAGTTTGATTTCAGTCCTGTTATTAGTAAATTCTAAGCATGTGCAAATAAACCTATCAGATATTTTCTTAAAGGCATATTTTATGTTAATATTAGTTTGGGTGCACGTTGGCATTGCTCAGAAATCTTAGATAACCATAGTGACTTGGATCTGCAAGACTTATTACTTATAGTTAATGTTACTACTTCCATCAACACCTATACTTTGATTCCAAGTGAAATGAAAAATACTGTTTTATTTGATATCCTCCTCCCCATTATATCTTACACATTAAAATTCACACTACAACAATAACTTCTGGACTTTCATGTATGTCCATCCTGCAAAATATGTGGGTCTGTCCATCGATTTACTTCCAGAGAACCAGCCTGTCTGATGTTAAGAACCCCCACACTCCACTAATTAAATTTACATGTTTCTGAAGGAACATCAGCTGGTAGTGATATGCTCTCATTTTGCTAAACAACACTGAATTTTATTTATTTTCTTATGGCTTTTACACTGTTTTACTATGTGTCAGTATTTTCCCTTCCTTCTTTTAGAAATCCATGAACATTGCACTTGCTTTCATTTTGACCTTTCTTCTTACTAATTTAGACATTAAATAAAAGAGATACGCTTATCATCCCCTAGCTTAGTACATGACTTTTAAAAAATTAAGCTTATAATTGTATTTAAAGCTCATGTCTTCATGTGAGCGTCATTTATTTATTCATTTATTTACTCAACATTTATTTAAATTATCTGTAACGAGAAGGATTCCTTGGGCAGCACAGGAAGGGCCGCTTGCGACTGTGGCCACAGATGTCTTTAATTCCAAAAACCTGGCCGTTCAGGCACAAAAGAAAATCTTGGGTAAAATGGCATCCAAATCCATTGCTACCACCTTAATTGATGACACGAGCAGCGAGGTGCTGGATGAGCTTTACAGAGTGACCAAGGAGTACACCCAAAACAAGAAGGAGGCAGAGAAAATCATCAAAAACCTCATCAAAACGGTCATCAAGCTTGCCATTCTTTACCGGAATAATCAGTTTAACCAAGATGAGCTAGCACTGATGGAGAAATTTAAGAAGAAAGTTCATCAACTTGCTATGACGGTGGTCAGTTTCCATCAGGTGGATTACACCTTTGACCGGAATGTGTTATCCAGGCTGTTAAATGAATGCAGAGAGATGCTTCACCAAATCATTCAGCGTCACCTCACCGCCAAGTCACATGGACGGGTTAATAATGTCTTTGATCATTTTTCAGATTGTGAATTTTTGGCTGCCTTGTATAATCCCTTTGGAAATTTTAAACCCCACTTACAAAAACTTTGTGATGGTATCAACAAAATGCTGGATGAAGGGAACATATGAGCATGTGAATTAAGATTGTGACTGATCATGATTTATTTGAAGACAGAGCACTGCTGATTTATGAAGGAAAAATGATTTTTTAAAAAATAATTACACATATTTCAGAAAGACTTTGCCTGATTCATTTGTCAGACATTTATGATAGTGCTTTTATGAGGCTTGTTTTATTTGAAGAAAAACATGTTGCCAAAAATTCTGGTTAAAGGTTTCCTATAGGGGTGACAGATCATGGGAAAGATATATGGTTGGGTAATTCCAGTGGAGAGTCATACAAAGGAAAATACACATGGCCCCAAATCTTTAGACCTTTTTTTAGGGCAGTCGTGTTGGCAGCACATTGGATATTTCTAACGTGTACAAAGCTATGTTTTTTGGTTCACTTTTATTCCTTACTTGTGTATATGTAGCTCTTTTAAAAAGCCAGGAACTTTCTCTTGCTGTCACTGCTCCTTTTGAGACAATTCCATTTTTAAGTCTACCTTGATTTCTTTTGTTAAAGATTGTGTCATTGACATTCAAGAATTAAGCCTGAGGCAGTCAAATTGAACCCTCAGAAAAATAGAAAACTGCTTATCTGAAATCAGTACTGTGGAAATGAACCATATTAGACATTACAAATAATGTCAATATAAGATTATGCTTCTGGAATTGAGTCCTGCTTTTTAGTATCAATGGTGATACTTAAATTTCCAAAAATGTAATGACATGTCATTGCCTCCTTGATTAGGGCTTCACTTTCATGTTATCTTGAAAATGTGCTTTTGAAATCTCTATTTCACATGTAAGAGTCAAGGAGAACATCTAGATTGGTTTTGATATCTGGACAATGAAAAGTAAGCAGCATTAAGAAAGATAAAACTGGGCCGGCCCCCGTGGCACACGCGGGAGAGTGCGGCGCTGGGAGCGCAGCGATGCTCCCGCCGCGGGTTCAGATCCTATATAGGAATGGCCGGTGCACTCACTGGCTGAGTACCGGTCATGAAAAAGACAAAAAAAAAAAAAAGAAAGATAAAACAATCTTCATTTTAGAGATGAACCTATCAGAATAATTTAGGGGGATGAGGGGCAAAAGTTAACATGAGCATGAAAATAAATGCATTTCAATGTTTAAGAAGGTTTGATAAATAAAGAATGTCACTTTTTTATTTAACTGATAAGGTTTTTGTTATTTGCTGTTTTGAGTAAACCAAAGAATATTTGCATTAAAAAAAAAATAAATAAAAAAAATAAATTATCTGTAACCACAGTGACTAGAAACTATTGGATAGTACAGATGCAAAGATAAGTATGTTGCGGTTAATCTCAGGAGTTCACTGAGAAGTAGGGGAGACAGGTATTACAGCAAATAATTGCTGTAGACGAGTTGTTATTGTAGGGTCATAAACTGGACAGGATGCAAAGGCAGAGGAAGGAGGTAATGATAGGGATGACTCGAAAGAGAAAGTGACATTCGAGTCTTGAAAGATTAGCAAGAGAAGACAAGGAATGATGTTTTAGGCAACAAGAACAGTATATGTAACGGAAGCACCATAAAGAACAGCATGTTTGAGAAATGGTAAGAAGTTCCATGAGAACATCAGACATGATGGGTCAAGGTGACAGATGTAATTGGAAAGGTAGGATAGGTCTAGATTGTTTGAAGGGTGTCTTGTGGTTAGGGTGTGTGCTAACCTTTGAACCTGTGATTACATGATCAGATATTATGTTTTAGGAAGATGATTTTGGAGACAGTGAGAAGGATAGACTGAAATGTGAGGAGACTATTAATAAACAGGGAGACTAGTTCAGAGATTGTTAGAATAGTCTAGGGGAGAAATAATGAAGGGTTCTTTAACCAAGGCTGTGACAATAGGGGTAGAAGGAGAGGGACACTGAGCAGCATTTCCCAGGTACTGTGTCAGGGAAACTTGGGAACAGTTGGGTGTGTGGGATGATGAGTACTACGAGTCACTGTTACTCTCCACTTTTCTTTTGTTCTCTCTCTTTCTCTTCCTCTTGAAAGCTTTTTTGTCACGTTCACTTCAATTTTAGTGAAAAGCATTCTTTGTAGAGAAGGCAGCTTACTAGACTTTACCTGTTCTCACTTATGGCTCATTTAATGATAACCAGTGTGTCCCTAGGCAATTGAATAGTGAAGCCAAATCAGCTTCTGCTTGGTTCAGCTTAGTGTATTGTAGTTTGAATTCCATTAGTAACTAGACTTGCAGAGAAAGCAACCAAGTCAAGTGATCCGTTAATCAACTTTGTGCCTCGAAGTCAGGATTTTTGAGAGAGCCACTGTGTTCATTTATCAGGGTACATTCTGTTTCCTCTGTGGATGTCACTCCCTGATGTGGTAAAGAATATTATCTCTCTGGCGGTTTCGTTTCAGTGAGGTATACAAAGAAGGACATAATAAACCACATGTACTTGGGAAAGTTACACAGAAACACTGGCGAGGTGTTTTTCCATCATGATGCTTCTCAGATTCAAGCATGGCTGTATCTCCATGGCAATACAGTCCAGGCTCTCATTTTCTCACATTTGGTTTACTGAAAGAGCTTTCTCACTTGTCTACTTTAAGTCTTTTTCTCTCTTAAGCTGTCCTGTCCTCTGCCACCAGATTAATCTTTCTAAAAATCACCTTCATAGCACTACTCACCTGCTTGTTGTCCGTTGTAAGCCCATCCTTTTGCCATTTCATTTCCTCTGTAATCTGGCCTCAGTGGACCTACTGGCTTCAAATGTACCTACTGGGAACATTATTACACATCATCATGTGGACCCCCTGATTGTCCCAATCTGTGGGTATTTATCGTCTCTGCCGTAAAGCCTATGATGCCATTGAGGGTACAGAACACATATGTGCTAGTTTTTTATTCCACCTAGCACTGAGCGCAGTTCTGGGCCCATGGTGTGTACATAGAGAATCAAATATTTCCTCTTTTATCCTTTGCTCCTGGGTTCATTTATTTCTCTCTATCCCTACTTGATCTAAGAGCTATTTCTGGTTGTTTTGTGTTGTCAGTTTCCTTCTTCTTCCTAAATTATTTGACAGTTATATAGCATGTATTATCCGAAGCTCACAGGACACTTCAAATACCAATATTATGAAATCTTTATTTTTAAAAATAGAAGCCTCTCTCTTCTTTACCAGAAACCACAGTGACTCAGCTACTTGCATGTCTAAAATGGTCTTTGTGTTTTCCTGTGGCCAGTCTTTATGATGGTTAGAGATCAATAACGGACAGCCTTTTTGGAAGCATAGTTTGGTATTAATCATGACATTCTCATAACTGCAGTTAACCAGGTAGGCCAATTTAGTTGAACTGTGGTCTGTTTCTTTACCATATATACACATGGGTTCAGGGGGGGGAAAAAACACTTAACATTCATGAAGGACATATTCTAAGATGCTTTTAAATTTCCTAATTTTTAAATATTACTAAGATTTTTTTACTCAGTTTATTTATGAAACTGAGGTAAAATAACTGCCTTGCCATAAGACCATGTAATAACTGAGAAGCACGAAGACTAAGCTTACTTACCATCTGTTAAATGGGAGTAACTCAAATTGTTCCTCAGCATCCCACAAGTTGCTGTGTTGTGGCCCTGTGGGGTCTCTGGGGGAGAGCAGAAGCAGTTAATATATATAGTCTATAAATGTCAAGGGGTCACTTTAGTTGACTATTGGGTGCTAAAGGAAAGAGAGGTTTGAAAGAAAGTGAGCCAAAACACCGGGTACCAGTCAAGCTTTATTAAAGGAAAAGAATCTGCCGTGATGCACTCACAATGGAGGGCAGCAGCAGGCGTGGGGGTGGGAGAGCTCATATAGACTGTAAGGAAAGCTGACGTAATCAGGGAGGCGTTGGGTGCTGGAGTGGAAGAGAAGGCTGGCGGATGCAATCGGGGGAAGGTTGCACCCATGTGGTAGTAGAGGAGTTTCTATTTCTCAGAAACCATGAGGTTTCTTGGAAAGGCTGGTGGCCATTTTGTGCTCAGTGTGAGTAAAAATGGCACCGGTCACGTCCAAGATGGTGCTGGTCTCATCCAAGATCCATCACGGTTCAAAGGCCCTATAAAATTATGATAAGTAAAAATGAATGAATGAATGAAAGAGGCTAAGATAGTCTTATATTGTGTGTTTTTTCCCCCCCTCTAATATCCAGGTCAATGAAGGTTTTTAAAGCTCTCACTCCTTTCCACTGTAAGCCTGCCCTGATATTTTCTAGTTGGATAGAGAAATAATACACAAGAAAGAATTAAACAATTTCAAATAGTGATGAATGTCATGAAAGAAATAATACAAGAAAATCTAACTGTTATTGCCCTCCATTAGATAGGGTGGTGTGAGGAACTATTCCTCTACCCTCTTAAGGTTTCAGTAACTGAGTCTATGAAATAAACTGACAGTAGACAAACAGGAGAAAAGGTATACAAATTTATTACATGCGTAGGGGTATCACATGAAAGAAAAGTGCATACCCGAAAACCCAGTGAAATCTACAAGCTTATATACCCTCTTCATAGGGAAGAGGGGAGGGGTAATGCAGGTAATTTAGGAGAGAGTAAATGATGTTTTAGAAAGATGAGTGGGCCCTCAGAAGTATAGGTGATGGCCTGTGGCAAAGTCTGTCTGAGGGTGGTATCAACCCCCAGTCTCCTTTCCTGTGATCCAGTTAATCTTCCCTGGTTGTGTGATTCCCAGGGAGGGGACTCATTAACAATTGAATTCCTTTTGGAGGATTCATATTTAGGGAGGTAAAAGCAGCTCAGAAAAAGCCACTGCCTCTGTTCCCCAATTGCCCTCAGTACAAAATAATCAACACACCAAAATGTTATATTTTGGGCAGGCATTTCTCGCACTCCTTCAGTGATAAGTGAGAGACATTGGAGTTGAATATGCAGTAGAACCTGTTATATGAAGATCAGAGGCAGTAGCAACTGCAGAGGCCCTGAGATGGGAGAAGCTTTGTGTATTCAAAAAAGAAAGAAGTCAAGCATGGCTAGAGCATAGTGAGTGAGTGAGATGCAGAGGAAGGAAATGTGGTCAGTGAGCTGGACATGAGCCAAATCAGTAGAGACATAAGTAGTAGTACAGTGTTTGCATTTGGGTACAGTGGGAAGCCATAATAAGTTTTAAGGAGGGAGAAATTTAATCTGGTTTACGGTTTCCAGACATCATTTTGATTGAGGAATTCTGGTATGTGGAATGTAGATTGAAAAGAGGTGACAGTAGAAAGCATAGAGTCTAGTTAAGATGTTATTTTAGTAGGGCAAGCAGGAAATGATGGTAGCATGGGCCAAGATAATGATAGTAGATATGGAAAAAAGAGGACAGATTCAAGATTCATTTTGAAGGTAAGGGTGACAGGACTCGGAGATAAATAGGATTTGGAAGGCTGAGGAAAAGTGAGAAATCAGTGATGACAGGGCAAACCGATTTTTCACAACATGAGGAAATCATTTATTTAAGCCATGATTTTCATACAACATATTATAACCACGAAATGAGATCATGCATGGGAGTGGGTGGCACAATGTCTGGCTCACAACAGGCACTTGTGAAATTTTTTATTCTTCCCTCCACTTCAGCACCCTTTCATTAAGAGTTTGTATTCTCATTTTACTATTTATTTAGGTCACCAAATTTAAAGCAAATGATTAGAAAGCCCATTGGTGAGTATTACATGAAATTCAGTCATTTATCAACTCTGTAAATAATTGCTGAGCCCATTCTATATGTGCTGGGCATTGGGTGCTGGGAACTCACTGGTGAGTGAAGCTAATGCAATCCCTACTGCAGGAAAGGAAAACATAATTTTCTCTCTACACTTTCTGAGTTCTTAGCTGGGACCCCTTGTAACAAAATATAGATTAACAAAAGAAAATCAAAAAGAAGTTTATTAACATGCATACACTACAGATAACCCAGAAAAGTGAGTAAATCTTAAAGAGGTGATTTAAAATTCAGGCTTAAATACCATCTTTAGCTGAAATAAAGAAAAGTGTGGGGGGGGAGGAGGCCAGTTATACGGAGGTAACCAGGAAAAGCACTGTAAACAATTGTAAGATTTGTTACGCAAATTTAAGTCTGTGCATATTTCATTGATGAGAGTCTCTAATGGTTTAGTCAACCATCTCTTCCAGGTACAGAGAGGAAGACACCCTTACAAATGGAGATTTCCTTAATGGATGTAAATCTCCCTTACAAAAGGGTAACTTTTACTCCTACTCTTTTCATTTTCAGAGCTTCTCCTGTGTCTGCTGTTGCTTAAAATAGTCAGCTCAAAATAATCCTTGTTCAAAGAGGAATATTGATTATGCCGTGTATGCATGTATGGAAACAACACACTGTATCCCACAAATATGTACCCCACAAATATGTACAGGTAAATGTTTAATAAAAAGACAAAAAAAAAAAAAGCCATATTGTGGGGTGGCATATTCTGGTCTCCTACACTATCTATGTAAGAAACTTAATACTGGATAGGGCAGGTAATTTCACTAACAATACATTTATACAAGTAATCATTTAATTAAACCTGTGGTAGTTAAGAAAAGAATATCAAGATATGCTGTGAGAACATCTCTTCATTACTCAAATTTTCCCTACGTGACCTTACTCATTCACGTCTTTCATCTGCCCACTTGTGATTTCTAAACCCAACCCTGGGCTCCAGATTTATATTTCTCATGGCCTATGGGAAATCTCCAACACATTGTTCCATAACCTTTGTTGACTCCATTTATCTTCCATTCTTTGCTGTCTCCAGTGCTTTCCCTTTTCTGTTGCCTATCAGTTAAAATCTTTATCATTGTTGGGAGGGAGTCTTTTCCTCTGCCATCTTGAGTTGAAATGGTGGGGAGCTTGCAATTAGCTGACAATAGACAGATTAACCAGGGCAAAGACCAGGTTTATTTACATTGTGCACTCAGAGTTTCCTCATAATGAATACCTCCCCGAATAGCAGGCAATAAAGGTTTATACATCAATTTTACAAAAAGGAGGAAGGGAGAGTTAAGAGCTTCAGAGGGAAAGTATGGAAGTTTCCAGTGGAATTTTTGATGCTAATGAATAGCTGAATTTGCATTTCCTGCTAAGGATCAGTCTTTCCCCAATTTTGAAACTCCCTGGAGGATGGTCAATGGCAGCTGTATTTTCTGGAGACTCTACTTACATTTAGATGATGTTTCTATGGCTGCTGATTGTCAGATGTTTTCAGTTTAAAGTAATTTTCATACCACTTTGGTGGGTTGTTAATCCCTTCCCTATCTTCCCAGTTTATCACGCTAGAAATGTCACAGTTGTTAATAACAATAGCAACTTCCTAAGATTACTGTTATTAACCTCATTTTCTTAATGAAACAAGACTTGTATTAATTAAATTTCCTAAAGTCACACTGGACATCAAATTTTGTGTTTAAATCCCGATCTCTCTGACATCTCAGCTTGTGTTCTTCCCCTGACAACATTTTGAAGAATTGTTAAAGGAAAAATGATGGAGAACATTCTACAAAGATGAACGAGCATTTTAAAAGGCTGTCTTAGTCCATTTTCTGTTGCTGTAACTGAATACCTGAGATTGGGTAATTTATGAAGAAAAGAGTTTTATTTCTTACAGTTCTGGAGGCTGGTAAGTCCAAGGTCTAGGGGGCCACATCTGGTGAGGGCCTCATGTTGCTTCAAAGCATGATGGGAAAATGGAAGGGGAGGTGGGTGCATGTAAATGGGGTTAAAGGGGACAGATGGCCTTGCTTTATAACAACCTGCTCTCCCAAGAACCAGTCCATTCCTGTGAGAACTAATTGTCTTGAGAGTACTAACCCAGTCTCACAGAAAGGCATTAATCCATCTTAATGACCTAATTAAGTCCCTACCTCCCAACACCATTACATTGGCAATTTAGAAAAATTTATTTTTTTGTTTGTGGCAGCTGACCGGTACTGGGATCCGAACCTATGACCTTGTTGTTACAACACCACGCTGTAACTAACTGAGCTAACCCACCAGCCCCTGGCAATTAAATTTCAGCATAAGTTTTTGTCAAATTACTTCCAAACCATAGCAAAGGCTCCAAAATATTAAAGTACCAATATCTCTAATCAGAAGAATGCATATGTATCCCTTCCATTGATGATAATAGTATTTTACCCATTTTTAAATGCTGAACTATTTCAGCAAACATTTAAGGGGTAGCTATTGTGTGTTAA
This sequence comes from Cynocephalus volans, assembly GCF_027409185.1. Lineage (NCBI taxonomy): Eukaryota > Metazoa > Chordata > Mammalia > Dermoptera > Cynocephalidae > Cynocephalus > Cynocephalus volans. The sequence goes on from NC_084467.1 coordinate 131,183,891, forward strand.
GTAATTGCCTCTGCTGGGTTTTTAGGACAAAAAGAAGGAAAATACACAGTACCTATCAACTTAGCAAGGGAGAATGACCCCAAGCATTAATTTCAATGCAACTTATTTACATACAAGCCTGCTAGTGCTATGAGATAGACATGCATGGGTAGGAGGGCCACATACCCCAATCCCCGGGGGTTGAGGAAGTGGTTCCTGCAGGAGGTAATATTTGAGAGTTGAGTTTGACAGATTAAGAAAAAGCAAATGAATGTTTCCACAGTTCAAGAAAACATGAAAACATTAAAAAAAAGACATGGAGGTATGCAACTACCTGGTATGTGCAATGAACGTCAAATAACTTGAATATTGCAGATGGTGGCGATCTTATGTCATACTGAGAGCTGATCTCAAATAAGAAATGATGGGAATGGAAAAGGAGGGAATAGCTTTGAGAGGTGGTGAGAAGGTTGAATCAACCAGACCTGAATGATGAGTTTGGTGTAGGGAGAGGTAAAAGGAGGACTCTAGGATGATAACCAGGTGACTGCTTGAGTAATTGGGTGGATGAAGGTACTGTGAGCTGGAATAGGAAATGCAAGAGGAGTAATTGCATTGGGGATGAGATGGTGACTTTGGACACATTGAGGGTAAGTTGCGTGTGAGGTTGCATATATTCAGTAAGGAGGTAGATGTATAGGTTGGGAGAGAGGGCTGGTCAATGATTGGGTTGTTTGATATTAATAAAATAGAGGGTATGGAAAAGATTACCAGGGTACAGATGCTATTCTTTGAGTGTAAATTTTTGCTTTGTATGCTTTTTGTTTTTGTCATTTCTTTTAGAATCCAAGATGTGTTAGTTCCTCAGTATATTCATAGTTACATGACTGTGTAAATCCTGTTGTTTCCACTGGACTAACTTGATTACCCTCCAGGATCTAGCCTGTTCACCTGTACTTCCTTTATTATTTTGATTAACCCAAATTAGATTTAAAACACTTAACTATATTATGTGTAGTTATCCAAAGAGTATAGTTGCAATTACCATTTACTAGTGTAGGGGAGGGAAAATATCTTTCCTTCTACCCTTCTAAGTGCTTGGCTAGGGCCCCTGTAACAAAAGACAGAATAACAAGAGAAGAACATACAGATTTATTTAATATAAGTTTTACATGACACAGGAGCCCTCATAAGATAATGAAGTCCTGAAGAAATGGTTAAACCTGAGGAGTTTTATACTCGATTTGATGAAGAATGGAGAGTCATGGAAAAATGTGAAAAGACAAAGTGTATGAGCTAAGAGTAGTTAACAGGAGAGATTTAGCAAGGCCTGTATGTTCAGATTCCACTTGATGTCCCTCCATCTTCAGAGATAATGATGCTTTTTTCTTCCAAGTATAGGGAGGGTACCTCTTACATGAGGGTTCAATGAGAAAAATAATAATAAAATAAAATAAAATGCTTGTCTAGGTTGAGAAGATCAGGGAATAGTCTAGATTCAATATGTCATAATTTTATTTGTTTGTTTGTTTATTTATTTATAGCAGCTGGCCAGTACAGGAAATCTAACCCTTAACTTTGGTGTGCAAGGCCACACTCTAAACACCAGAGCTAATCTGTGAGACCTTTATGTCATAATTTTAATCTTATCAATTTAAAATTAAAAATACAGGCTTCAGCTAACATGCTTATTATGCCTTCTGCTTAAGCCTGAACATAAATATGAGCTTTATACATATTACCCAGGAAAGGGGATGAAAGCCCTGAGGTAACATTCCATTTTCAAGCCTGTGTCACTAACATGGCTTCAAGAAAGCAGCTCTTACACAGACACTGTGGCTGAGCTGCTAAGGCGGTAGTCACTTGAATGGTTTGATTGAAAAAGAGAGTGCTTATCAGTTAAAAGTTGAGAAGGCAGATATACTTTATTACCATAAATGTATGTTCAGAAGTGACTTTCCTCAAGGCAGGCTTGTGGATATTTCTCTCAACTCAAATCTAAGAATCTTAGATCCGTTCATAGCAGATGGCAGGCACAGGCTCCAGACCAATTTCTATGTGGAATAAAATGGTAAAGCATAGTCTTCCTAATAAGATAGTTTCTTTGTGGGCTACATTAATCGAAAGATAGCAAATTACAGTGCAGGAAATGCTAGGTCCCTGCCGTGCATCTGTGCTCCAGAATCTTGGGTTCCTGGCTCTGCCTCTGACAAGTTTTATGATCATGAGTACTTACCTGCTGCCTTGGTCTTTTCATCAATAGGATAAACATGTTAGACTTTGATGTTTTCTAAGGTCTAACAAGATACCATTATTTTATGATTCTTTTATCATATTTAGAGTATCCATTTCAGTGTGGGCAACACTATATTGATAGACACTTTCCAAACAAGTGTGTCCTTGGGCAGCAGGCAGCTCTGTGAACAGTCTAGAATTGTCTAGAAACCACCTCACAGGAGACCCAGTTAGTATCAAGGATGATTAGTTTGAAGACAAGAAAACGAAGACTGTCTTAAAATATTTTAATTAATGTCACATGAGAAAAAAGTATACTTATTCCCTGTTGTTAGAAAATAAATAACTGTGTGCTGGCTAGTTAGATCAGTTGGTTAGAGCATGGTGCTGACAACACCAAGGTTCAGGGTTTGATCCCTGTACTGGCCAGCTGCAAAAAATAAAAATAAATAAAATAAAATATGTAACTGAGGTCGATCTTATATTAAGTGCTCTAAACATAAAAGGAAGGAAAAAAAAAAGAGAGAGAGAGAGAGATGGGAGATAATTTTTGGAGATAATGATTCAGTTTATGGCATTGATACCGATAAGGGTTTCATGGGTATATACTTATGTCCAAATACATCTAGTTGTATACATTAAGTATCTAGAGTTTTTTGTATGTCAATCATACCTCAATAAAGTGGTTAAAAATATTTATGTATTAACTGAACCTAGTGACTTAGAAGTTTCAGATTTCTGGCTTACTATATATAGTCCTTTTTTAACAAATATGAGTGTCCAATAATAAAATAGGCAGCCTCTTGAGCTACCTGTCTATGACAATAGGGAAGCAGAGAGAAAATGACCAACTCTCAAAGAGGTTGTGATAGAAGTTCTTGTTTTAATGAAGGCATTACAGTAGAATCTGATCACAAAGATAGGTAATAAGGTATTAGTCACGCTCCCAAAATTGTTCAGTGTTATTAAATTGCTTTTGATAGGGGAAAGTTCTCTCTTCTGTTTAAAAACAAAAACAAAAACCTCCTTTAACAGTTATGCCTTAAGTCTCACAAGAGGTTAGAGCATTCCTAAAAAACTAGGTAAGTCTACAGTATTTTACAGGAATCTTTTTTTTTTTTTTCTTCAAATTCCTGTAGACATGTGACCTGAACCACCCACCTCAATGTCAATTAATTATGTAATATCTTTATTTTGTACTTTAATTCTTTTTTTTTGTGGTACTCTAATTCTTTGATGTATGAGTTCCAACTATAAAATAATGAGACTCATTTCCCTGTGATATAACTTGTAAGCTCAGTCTCATTATATTTCATTTTAGCCTTTTCTTCAAGTAACTTGAATAATCCATAAAGTTAGAAGCATCTGATACATCTATGTCCAGATACATGTAACACAGTGTTGAGCAGAATCGAGACTAGATTGGCAGAAAGAGTGTGAGTTTTGCAGGATTTTATAGTACTGAGATACCAATACTACTTATTATGCTGTCTTTATTTGGCCTGTTTATTGGATCTTCAGAATTTGCCAAACTATGAGGGTTCATCTTTTTAAAGGTAGTCTATCAGACAAACAAGAAATAGCTAGAGAATTAAGTTTCTGAAATTTTACCTGTCTTGGTTGAAAAGAGCATGGATCGTTTACTACTTACTATGACTGTGTCTGTATCTTAAGAGTTAACTGAAGAGGCAGGTAGTCTCATAAGAACAACTTATGTCAGTGTTTGGCTGACTCTTTCTATTGTTAATATATCTAGAGTACTTTTTATCTTTCTAAACCCTAACCCAGATGAACACAATGCGTTTTACACAACATGTTCTCTTCTGCATCACTTCCTGGAAAGAATAAAGAAAACTGCCAGTTACTGAGCACCCACCATGTGCTAGGCACTATGAGAAATTCTTTTATATGTATTAACTTATTAAATTTTCAGAGCAACTTAGCTAGCTAGGTAGGTGATGTTGCCATTTTACAGAGGATCAGAGAAGTGTTATGTGACCTACCCACCTCAGACAGCTAGTACATGTGACTAAAAGATGATGTAATAAGCAAGGCCCTGTTTTGCTCTTAGAAATATGTCTAATTATCATTACTTATGGATTTGGGTTTAGACTAATCCCACTAGTAGAAGCCTACCTTTGTTTGTATCTACTGTGGATAACAAAGACATGCCTACATCATAGCACACAGTTCTTCCTTTTATAGTGTCCATCACACCCTGCTTTGTATTTGTGTTTGGATATCTCCCCGATTTTAAGCTTCTGCAGGTTGGAAAGTGTTTCCTTTTTCATGAAGTAATTACCTGGCATGTTCTTTTGTACTCAGTGTTCTTACGGATAAGTCCATGAATTAAGTAAAATGTGCTTTCCTTTGTACAATGGATATCTATTATGTCCTGAACATGTCTAGCAACCATGACACAATGGAGTGGCTCAGGAAGAACACTGTCAACTGCACTACTCTAATTAAGATTACACTACCAACCACCTGCTTCCAGAACTCCAGAGAATGACACTTCTAGTCATTAGACTGTGCTTTGAGACCATTGTCTGGCCCTCTCTCCTTCTTTCTCTCACTGGCTGTGATGGGCTTCAGAGTATGCCACCCAAAATACACATTCTGGTGTAAGGATTATTTTGAGCTTAAAGCAATTAAGCAAAAGTAGACATAAGATAAGCTCTGTTCCATCTCCCTATATGCCTGACTGTAGAGCATAGATTATCCTTGTGGAAAGTAATCCCCCCACCCAACCTTTCCATGCCAGAAAGGGGATAACAGCCTTATCATTGGAGATGAGATGGCACCGAGAAAGAGTCTACACATACAGCCTACACAAACAAATCTCACTAACTAGCCTTTATCTACCAGTAGTTTCCTCACATATTTGCCTGCCTACAATTTGTGGCCCTTGAAGCTCAAAGTCCTTTTCCTTGGTCCTGTCACTTCTCTACAAAATTACTGTTCTTTGTTAAGATGCTATATAAGCCCCAAGTTCTAACCAATAAGTAACCTTTGAGTTACTTATTGCTGAGTTTCTCCCATGTGTTTGCACATTGCACATGTTAATAGACTTCTGTTTGTCTTTCTTTTGTTAACCTGTCTTTTTGGTCAGACTTATTTGCAGGACCCCAGGCAGAAAGCTTATGTAGGAGAGGGCCGGCTCACTGTGGCTCACTTGGGAGAGTGTGGTGCTGATAACACCAAGGCCACGGGCTCAGATCCCTATATAGAGATGGCCAGTTAGCTCACTGGGTGAGCGTGGTGCTGACAACACCAAGTCAAGGGTTAAGATCCCCTTGCTGGTCATCTTTAAAAAAAAATAAATAAAAAGAAAGCTTACGTAGGAGGATAGAAGGGGAAAGTTTTTCCTCCTCTATAGGTGATTCATTCAAATTTCCCATATTATCTTTAACTTGCTGCTGAACTTACTTTTCAAAAGAAAAACAACAACAACAACAAAAAACCCCCCACCAAACTCCTTTGTGATAATGTAGGGAAATTTGAGAAAGTATGTTATTATTAACTGGTTAATTCAGAAGAGTTTCTTATATATTATTGCATTTTTTTAGACTTCTTTATAATTCACAATTTTTTTTCTCAAAAGAATTCTGTGATTTATTGCTGAATAAATAATCAGCAATAAATATATCATTTGGGGTTTGGTAAGGAAGAGAAAGAAATGCTCACCGAGACAACTGATTCTTCTAGGGCTTCAAAACTCCCTAGAGTTCATTCTTCCATTTCACCAAGTGATATTCTAGAAGGGTTATTTTACTTGATATTGATCAACAACTGTTGTGAAAGGACGACCTGAAAATAGGACCAGAGCTGAAAAATTATGGAAATTTTGGAAGAAAGAATGATAGGCTTTTAAGGGGAAGCCTAATGGAGAGATTGGAGAAACTGAAATACATGACCACTTGTTGTAGTGCCTTTTATATAGCATTTTGTTAAATGTACCTAAAATTTCAAATGTAACTTGGTTTGCTCATTAAGATATCATATCTTAATTATTACAATTAATAAATAGTATATATAACTTTAACTTCTTTTGTGAGCATCAGAACCAAACCATACAGCTCCAAAATAACTTGATTAATTTTTACTTCTGTTTAGCAGAATCCTTTTGGGCAAGAAGTTTTTTGGTTTTGTTTTATATAAAAAAAAAAATAAGTGTTTCTGCTAGTGTTCTTTGAGACCAAGTCACCTGGATGGAAACATCTCCCCTAACGTTTAAAAAGTCGATCAGAAAAAAATCCTGAAAGCTAAGGAGTCACTGAATTCTTCTTTCCTCTGCCAGTAAAAATGCTCCCTTGTGTTTAAATGTGAAGTGTTTATGACAGTGCTCTTTGCCCTTGCATAGCAGTAGCGCAGTCTTTCAAATAAAATCTAATGCTTAGCACCAGTATATAAATGAGGTAAAAATGGAGCTGTTCTGCACATGCGTGCGTGTGCGTGTTTGTGTGTGTGTGTGTGTGTGTGTGTGTGTGTGTGTGTGTGTAGAGGAAGAGTATGAAAGGCCCAGAACCTCTTCCCTCTTCCTACAGTCTTCCCCCTCCAGCTGAACCTACTTCCTTCCTAGGCAGCCCGTCAAATATTTCCTCCAAAACATTAGCAACTTGAAATGTATTTATATGTATGTAGTATTCTAATGCTTTTTATCATTTTCCATTACAATCTTTACTTTGTATAGTTTTTTAAGAAATATTTTTTGGAAGAAATAAAAGGCTTGACAGTAATATATAAGTATCTCATGCAAGATATTTTGTTAAATAATACTTAAAATGGTTAACTTTTTTAAAAAAAGTTTTGTTTTCCTGAGATCTTAGAAAAAGAAACCAAACAATATTTTTTTAAGGGAGGCAATATCTTTCTTCCTATTTCTTTCCCTTTAATTCCAGTTCCATAATTAATCTATTTCTTTAACCAGGATTACAGAGATATGTCAATAAATATGTTCCTGAGTGGTTACCTGCAGATTTCTAACTCGTATTTGCCGTAGTAGGAAACTAAGACTCAGAAAAACCTACTCTGGTCCTCTTAGTTCTATTACTCTTTGTACCATGCTACAATTTGTATGGAGAAACTGGTCTGGTATTTAAGACCAACTATAGAACTGCAAAACCAAGATGTCGAATATGGATTAGTTAATTGTTAGGATAAAGTTAAGAGACTGTCCCTAAAGGTGCTCTTGTCCCTTTGCCTTCATTTGACTTTGACTGATTATTCATATCAGTGAGATTAATGTAATACTTTAGCACTAAGATTGTAAAATTTTAAACTATGGATAATTTTCTGTTATATTATTAGTAGGGAAGGATTAATTTGACCAGAGATTATTAAAACAACGTTTTAAACTCTTTATTGAGTATTTATCAAGGTCTGTGGCATTACAAAGTTATTTTTCCTTTGAGAGTCTCAACTTTAGTAGTTTTTAAATGTATACATGTAGGTTTTTATGTTTTAGCATATGGCATGTTTATAAAAATCTTCCTTTTAACTATGGCCAGCGTGCTGAAATGCTCTGCACATCCTAGCATTGCAAAAAGTCATTATTATTGCATAAAAACTTCAACTTGAGGGTGTATCATTTGTTAGATGCTCGGTCCTTGCTCTTTAGTCCATACTCTGTCATTTCACTCTAATACCTCTTTTCTTTGGAGATTTCAGTAATCTAGCCAGGATTGGAGCATCCCACTTTAAATACACAGTATAAGATCAGACTTTTGTCTGTTCTCTCCTTATTAGAAAGCAGGAGTGAATAAAGGTCAGCCTTTTAGATGGCTGGCTGGCTGATTATTCTGTGAGCATCACATGTTAGGAGAAGCTAGTTCATCTGTCTCTGGGTTTAGGATTCAACAGCATAAGCTGTCAGACTAACACTGATTGAAGGTGGACTGGGAGGGGGAATCGCATCTGTCCAACAGCTCACTATTGGCTTCTTATTACAGCATTCTCCCCTGAGACACACTCTGCATGCTCATTCACCCACCTCCTCCTTTTCCCTCCCCTTCCTTTTCTACCCCTTCATTACTGATTCACAGCGAGAGGCGGCGGCGGCGGTGGCAGCGGCAGCAGCAGCAGCAGCAGCAGCAGCAGCATCGCTGCTTGTCACGAATCAAGGATTGCAATGAGCTCATCCTTTCTCCTTGCAGCTTCACAACTGCCCTGGCTTCCTGGCTACTGCTGCTGCTGTCTCCTCACACACACACACACGCATGCACACTCACTCTCACATGCTAGACCCTTCTAAACAGCTTGTTCATTTTTACTCATGTGTCTGAACTCTCCTGCATCACTCTTGGCCATTTTCTTGCATTTGGTTGCTTTTGCCGTTTTTTATTTAGATCAGTATTTGGTTTTATTTCATTTTCCAGTCTGCTTTGGGGCTCTTGCACAGTGGATAATTTAGCCAAAATGTTTTTTTTGTGGAGACATTAGCTGACAATTCCCACCACAGACTGGCTTGTGCATCCTCTTGGGGAGACCCAAGCCTGGCTCCCCTCCCACTGCAGTTCTTAAAATTGTGGATAAGAGATCCAGCTTTCTCATTCTGGATACCTACTTACTGCTCATGGAAGAAGGGGTGCCCTGCCCAGCCCCAGCTGCTAAGCTCACACCTCCTGTCAAAAAGTCTCAGGACATGCACGACGAGAGGAGCAAGCTGGTGAATGAGTATGCGTGTCGAGTGCTGGAACTTCTGGGAATGGGGCATCGTCTGTTTGTGCCTCGGCTTCTGGCGGTGAGACTGTTTTTCATTAAACTTCATTTGTAGGAAATCTGCTACCCTCTGTGAAAATTCCTTGTATCCCAGGAAGAGGCTTGTGGTCCCGTTTTCTTCCGCTTCTCCCCAGTCTGCCGAGAAGGAAGTACTGAGTGGTCACTGCTGTGCAGTGGCTTTTGGAGCCTGGTCCATGCCACTCCTTAATTGGCTAGAGAAGATCATGGCTCTTTTCTCAGAGCCCAGGGTCACATTAGAGGCATTATCTCTGTGGCAGCAAAAAATGCTTTTCTTGCTGGCTAGGGTCAGCAATAAAGCAGAATACCCAAGTGCTTGATGTAGGCATTCTGTTATTTATGTCTCCAATGGGTTAAATTTTACGACAGACATAGCCACTTATCTATAGCCTACGTGTGGTTTGCTTTCTAACCTCCCCATTTGATTTTTTTAAATTTTCTCTCCCAGTAGGGGATTTTACCACCTAAACATCCTTGGGTAGGAAATTGTATGTTTCTGTCCTGGAATGACTGAACTGTGTTTATGTGAAAGAGCTTAAAGCTGCAGGGTCTGTGCTGTGAATCTGGAAAGTCTGGCTTGCTTGTTATTTGATTTCCTGAACAAGAGGAAAAAATCACTCTTCCTTATTTTCTACCAAGGGTTAAAATTAAATACCCACAATCACTGTTTTAGGATTTCTCTTTATGGTTAGAGAACTATACCTAGCAACTATTCTATAATGTAATTGGTCTACAGTAGTCCTGTACAATTATTCAGTAATTGAACAAGAATAATTTAGCTTTGTCTATTTTATAGAATGGAGTTTAATAATTCCATATTGTTTCCTCATTACAGTTCTCTCATATTCGAATCTTTTCAGTACAATATTTACTTGACTGAATTTAACTCTTTTTTCTCTTTTCAGTACAATATTTACTTGACTGAATTTAACTCTTTTTCTCTCACATATCTCTCTCTGTAGGACAGTTCACCTTAGTTTATATTTACCTTTACAATTACTCATTCAGTCTTCATATACGTATTTACATGCAAATACAATCTCTTCTGTATAATCATAACAGAAATGTTAGGTAGCCATGTACATACATAAGGAAATTCCCACCCTGAAGAAAATCTGTTTTTCATTGCAATATGAAGTTAGATGCAATCATCAGCATGCAATTTAGGGGGCTTATTTTTGAGTTGTTCCTTTGTCATTTAAGGAAGAAATAAAAGGAGCTCAATCCATATGTTTTAATGCCTGGGTGAGGTCATTGTTTCCCTGAATCACATTTTTTTCTTAATAAAGGAGAAAACTGAAATTCATGAGTCTTCTACAAAGCAGTTTTGTTTTTTTAAAAGTGAAAAAAAAGCATTTTATTTCAGTAGTTTTGACACTACAGAGTGCTAAACTACATTTCAACAAATTCTGTTCATCTCTGAGGAATCAGGTTTGGTCCAATATATTTCCGTATCTTAAAGACTAACTTTGTGACACAGGGGCTTCCATTGGTGACATTCAGGTAAATCCAGTGCTGCCTCTCTTTGGCATTTACATTTTCAGTGTATTGGAGGAAAATATGAATTGATAACTAAGAATATCTCTCACACTCAAGTTTGTATTAGGGATTAATTTATACTGACTCTAGTCTAAAAAAATTAATCAGCAATAAAATCCACATGGAGTTGGGTTCACAAGCTTGAGATCTTTGGGTCGTCATATATATCGGTACGTTGCAATTGTACAAAGTCTGTTTGGTTGACAAATTAGGTATCTGAGATGGTGCATCCCTCAGGTTGTTTTGGGCTTTAACATTCAGATCCTAGGTAATAGTGCCACTTGTTTTACATTTGAAAAGCATATGCTGAGTTGTCTGTGGGGCCTTTTGGAAATCTCTGGCTTTGTTATACACGGTTGCACTTGAAAGATTATTGGAAGAACCAGGGTACTCTACATTTTGGGAAATCACATGTCCTGTAATTAGCAATATTGCTATGAATTGGGATCTGCTATGCAATAAGTAGTTGCTCCAAGTTTAACATGTGTACTGGGGGAAGTACAGTTGTTCAGCTTTGTGTTATTGGACTGGCTAATGATGCAGGATCGATGGCTAATCTGCACAGGGTGGTCCTAAGAGGAATACTGCCACATGCAGTATTGCAATCTTTCCATTTCCAGTCCAAGAGGGCAGGCACTGAAATTTAAGATATGTCTCTGGGCCTTTTTAGTTGTGTTTTAAACATGAATGCATGTGAGTTAAACACATGCATACCTTATTTTACCTTAAAGATCCCATTATTCTTTTTCATTATAAGACAAGTTAATTAAAAAAAAAAAAAATCAAATAAATGAAGACTTACCAAGACAGTGTTGCAGATTTAGACTCTTAGTCTTATTTAGTGTTCTCTGATTCACAGATAGAGTATCAAACTGCTAGAACATGAGGTTTCCATAACTCTTAGTGGGAAAGAGGCCACTGATTGAATAGAGGATGCGTATTTGGAATTTTTGCTTCAAAGGTACATCCAGTAAAGAACAATTTCCCTTTAATAAAACAGGTACAAGAACAGGTTCTTCATTTTAGATATTACCACAAGACAAATTCTATGTGTAGACTCACCAAACACACATTTCTTTAGTGAAATTAAAATACCAAAACAGGAGGTACAAATATCATAGACAGCAGCCAAGTAATGTTTCCCTCTTCTAAAACCTATGCCTACAAGTGATTTTTAGACCTCCAAAAATATTTTTCAGCTGAATGGAAATCTGTTGGGCACCATAACTAGGAGCTGGCGAGTTAGTTTACTTGGTTAGAGCATGGTGCTGAAAACAACACCAAGTTCAAGGGTTTTGGATCCCCATACCAGCTAACTTCCGGAAAAAAAAAAAAAAAAAAAAAAAAGACAACATAACTAAAGGAAGAAAAAGTTATTAAGCCATTTGTAGTAAAAATAGTGAAGGTGAGAAAGAAAATCACACTTAAATTTTTTTTCTCGAATAATCCCCTGAAAGAATCAAACCTAGAATTTGCTGCTAATTAGAGGTCCTTAAAGAAAGATTTATCATCCAAGAATTTTATCCAAGTGTGGAATAGAAGCATCTGGAGCTAATACTCAGATGTTAGAACCAATTTTCATCCACCCTGCCTCTTTTTAAAAAATTACTTTAAAATGTGATACTCTTGCACTGAATTTTTCAGTGGGAAAAACACATTAAAAATGGTACCAGCCCTAGCACATGGCCAGAGTCCATACTCTGTAACTGTAGAAAATTTGGGAAAGAAGAAAAACTTTTACTTTGCTCATGTTGAAAATTTCCCCTTCTCTGGATTTTTTTTTTTTTTTTTTTTTTTTTTTGGTACTATATGACATGAGAAGTTATTATCAGATCATTACAAATTAAAATTGATGTTGGCTGTAGTTTCAGTACTGTTAGTCTGGGCAATTTCCACAGGCCAAGGTGGGTTGACATGTATAAGCAAATGCTCTAGCTGTCCCTTTAGTAGCCATTTTAAGATTTCATTTTGATCAAATTTCTTATGCTGTCGAATTGCATCCTGATTTTGTTTGTTTTAAATTTGTGGACTTTCTTAAAATATTAATTTTAAGCAGGGATAAAAGAGCAGAAGAGAGAGTATGTCTCTAATTTTTACGTCTGTTGCTAACAGCCATAAGGATTGCTTGTTGAAGTGAGATTAAAACTTTTAAAAGAAGTTAAAGACCCACATACAAAAGTTGCCATGTGTACTTCTGATGCCCCCTGAAATCTAAAAATCAATTTTTATATCAAAATAAGTCCTACATCTCTTCTTTAATTTCCATTGTATAAATTTTGACTTTTTAATAGTGGGTATTCTTGAAGTAGAGCCTTTATGAATTCATGGAGCAAATTTAGGTTGATGTTTATTGTGTGTCAGGCAATTCACTTAATTCATTTTATTGGGGCAAGTGCAAAGGATACTTTCATTAACATCCTACTTATCTTTTCTCTTTGGAGATTTCTTCCCACCTATGTAAAAGGAAATAGAAATAGGACTTGTTTAAATATCTTTAATTATCCATGTAATCTTTTAATATAATTCTATTCCAATGAAGGAAGCAGTAATGTCACCTTTGAAGATGTAATTGGTAAACATGTTTCATATCATCACTTAAAAAGATTTGTCAGAAAGTTTGGGGAGCAAAACGTGGGTGTTAGTAGATCCACTAACTTTCAAAAGTTATTCTTTACTAGTTCTTGTTTAAAAGCTGATAGAGTCTTTATTTTATAAGAGAAGAAAACATATCTTTGCTTATTCAGATTTCCCTAATTCTTGCCTATATTATCTTCTGGCTAACATCACTTAACAAATAAAGTTGGGAAAGTAATTTCATTTTCATTATTTTTCTCTTCCATCACTATTGTTCTGAAGGCAATGTAGAAAAACTCTAAGAATTTACTAGTTGGAGAACAGTCTTTCCAGTTTAAATCAGTTCTTCTGGCCTGGTAGGATTCTGTGTAGTGAGTACAGATGTATAATGACAGTCCAGAAGCCAGCACAACCTCTTGGGTACTTGGTTTGGTTTTTAAAGTGTTAGTCTACCTTTTTAAGCGTACTTTTTTTTTTTTTTTTTTTTGTCTTTTTCGTGACCAGCACTCAGCCAGTGAGCGCACTGGCCATTCCTATATGGGATCCGAACCCGCGGCGGGAGCGTCGCCGCGCTCCCAGCGCAGCACTCTACCAAGTGCGCCACAGGCTCGGCCCTTTAAGCGTACATTTTTAAAGCTTGAGTCTTATCATCGTAAAATCATGTGTTAAGCCTCTCTTCACTGAGAGGGTAGAGGATTAGTATCCATACAATTACAAACTTGATTATAACCATTAAGTAAGTTATCTCCATAGCCAACTTATTGATCATTAGTATATGTGAGAACTGGTCCTGTAGCCCTGGTTGAAGCAGTTTTATTTTTATAGAAAGCACTGCTTTAATGCTTGACATTTGTGAAGTTTATATATTTAACAAAATAATATGTACAGTATGATTCAAATTGTGTTAAATATATGTCAGATGTTTGTGTAAAGGATAGGGGGAAAAAGGACTAAAAGTAAAATAACAAAATGTTAAATGTGTTTGTCTTTGGATCATAAGACCTTATGTTAGACTTAAAAAAATTTTTTTTCCTTTTTTTGGGCCATGAATATGTAATCATGAAAAAATGTATGACCCCACCATGTAAACGCACGCACACACACATACAAATTATGATCAAAAAAGAAAATATTCTTTAAAAAAAACCAGAAAACTTTCTGATAAATTCTTAGTGAGACACCCAAATCTTTGCAGAGCAAGAAGTGTCTATCCCTCAATTGTAGAGGGAAAAACCTCTTAGATACAGTTGTCAGAAAATGGAGAGTTATTCCTATAAGCTTATAATCTGCTTATGGCATTACAAAGGCACTTGAGGTGATAGTGATGATGAAAGTCTCTTAAAGATAGAAAATTGGAGGAAAAAGCCCCTGAGTATCAAAGTAGTACTGTAGGCAAGGAAGGTTTTTGTTTATGTGTTTTTTGCCTGCTAGCATTTTTTTCCCCCATTCACGATGAAATTAGCTGTATTGCAGTCCATGAGAAGAATATAAATTCTTACAACTTAGACTGTCTGCTTTATGGAATTAAAAATGTAAGTGAGAACAGAGTACAATCTTTAGCCACTAAAATATCAGTAGACTGTCTGCTTTATGGAATTAAAAATGTAAGTGAGAACAGAGTACAATCTTTAGCCACTAAAATATCAGTATCAGAGCGTATTTGAGCAACACAGAGACAACTTACTGAACTATCATCCCTTATATCTGTTTTGCAGTTCACAAAATGCCCTCATATGCCTTAACTTACTTCATTCTCAAATACTTGAGATTGAAGATATTCCCATTTTCAAAATGGGAAAACCTGTGCAACACCGTGAGTTAACCAGAGCTGGAATTAGAATGAATTTATTACATCTTTTGCAACTTTGTTTAAGTAACTTTATTTTTTAAATTTTTAAATTTTTTGGTGGCTAGCTGGTAAGGGAATCCAAACCCTTGACCTTAGTGTTATCAACACTGCGCTCTAACCAACTGAGCTAACCAGCCAGCCTATTTGAGTATTCTTAATGTGCCAGTGCCGAGTACTCTCTAGAGGCCGAGGTTAGAGAATTGAGTAAGATGGAATTTCCACACGTTTGCATACCTGGGCCTCCCTACTCCATTGGTTGTTAGAGTTCTCTCTTCTTGCACTTAACTGAGTTGGGCAAACCATGTGATCTGGAGCCTCATCAACACCAACAGTGTCTTGGAAAGGACAGCAGCCACTGAGTACTCTGGCTTCTGGGGTCCAGAGACTCAAACCTGAGTTGGGCTTCAACCCCAGCCTAGTGAGAAGCCCCTTGCTGCACCTCCCCTCAGACTATAGCCTTCTTCAAACAGCATCTCTGTCTACATGGCCATCCCTGCCTGACCAGGGGTCCAAGGTATGAGGATGTAGGATTCCTCATCCTTTGGTCCCAATCTTTCTGCTTTTGTGTGAGTTCAAAGGCTAGACTTGAAATTAGGCCTTGGGCAATATTAGAATGTTAGGTAACTGTGCCACTGCCTGCAGGCAAGAGATTGTCCCCTACCATTTTGGGCAACTATTTCTAGGAAACTAGAGGTTAGTTGCACTGAAAATAGAAAAGGTACTCTCAGAGGCCTTTGAGTAGTGAAGAAAGGGCTAATCCTGTTTCCCTAGAAAGTCTGTAAGCAGCCTGTCTTGAATTTTCTAAATTATCAGAACCAATACTACATGTGGGGTGGGGGGGAAGACTAAGAATGTTGTGTGTCTGATAAAACTGGTAGCTGGATACTTTCCCAATATTCAGCAGTTGATATTTTAGTTGGGTAGGCTTTCTTTTGTACTGAAGTTGTTTCCTGTAACTGCCCTTTCCAACTAGGTAAAGTTGATGACATGCTAAACATTCTCTCCACCACTTATTGCCATCACATTTTAATATTTATAAGGGAGGAAATAAATCTGAGATGCACTGAAGTTTTTTTGTTTTTTGTTTTCATTGCCACTATTAGCTTAGCTCAATTTTTTGATTGCTAGTTTACAGACCTAAACCTAGATTCTTGCAAAACTGCCTGGTATGTTAATTAAAATAGTCATTTCTTTTACATGTTTCAGTTTACAATGCAGGGGAGAAGGGAAAAAAATTATATAGTCACATATAGTAAAAGAAAGATGAAAGTAGGGGCCGAGCCCGTGGCGCACTCGGGAGAGTGCAGCGCTGGGAGCGCGGTGACGCTCCCGCCGCAGGTTCGGATCCTATATAGGAGTGGCCGGTGCACTCACTGGCTGAGAGCCGGTCACGAAAATGACCAAAAAAAAAAAAAAAAAAAAAAAAAGATGAAAGTAAATTTCATTCATTTATTCCATAACAAATTTTGAGTGTCTCTTGTATTCTGGCCATTGTTCTTGTTGTTGTGGATTCAGCAGTGAGCAAGATGGACAAGGAAAAGAAGAGAAACTTCCTTAGGAGGTGAGGGAAGGGGAACAGATGTACAACTGAAGAGTGATTTGGTGGGAGATAGGCTGCGGTTGGTGGGAGATTCAGGTGCTCAGAGAAGGCCTCCTTCAGATCTTGCATTTGAACTAAAACGTGATCACGCAAAGTCGCTCTCCTTGTGAAGATCTGGGAAAAGAATATTCCAGACAGCAAGGGCAATAGCTTTCAGTTAGGAATGAACTTGGTGTGTACAAAAAACAGAACGAGCTTGAGAAAAAGGAGGGAGAAATCATTCAAGTAAGATTTGAAGGCTGGGATCATGAAGGCTCTGGGGGCACTGGTAAGGATTTTGGAATTTATTCTGAGCACAGTGGGAACCATTAGGGGGCTTTACACAGAAGAGTGACATGATCTGACAGAGTATGTACTGTCAGGACAGTAGATTGTGGACAGCAAGAGCAGAAACAGGAAGACCAGTTAGGCGGTTACTGCAGTGACTCAGCTGAGAGATGACAGTGGCTTGGACCAGGGTGGTGATGACAGGAACTCAGGCCCTTTTGTGAATAGGAGTTTCTCTGATTTCCTATATACTTTTTCAATGCAGTATTTAGAGTTAATAAGCTTTATATTTGAATTTAAATAAAGTAACATTTTTCTGGCCTGTAGGGGGATCCAAACCCGTGACCTTGGTGTCATAAGGCTGCACTCTAACCAACTGAACTAACTGGCTAGCCCAATAAAGTAACATTTTGAACTAGCATATAGTTCTATTATTTCTAGGGACTTTTTAAAAAAAAATTACTGAAGTTTCTGGCAATTAAGTAACGACTCTAAAACATTTAATTTCTTTTTGGCTTACTTCTGTGTACATGGACTACCTAAATCTATAATGTGTATCATAGTATTTGCTAAAAGTTCTTTATAGTTGTTTATTAAAACATTCACTGTCTTTCTTATTACAAAAGCATTACTGCAGAAAATACAATAAAATGTAAAGGAAAAAAACTTACGATCACACTATCCAAATAAACATTTTATTTTGTTTCCTTTCAGCCTTTTTTCTGTGCATGGAAATATTTATTTCCAAGTTGTTATTTTTTTAAAGAAATAAATTTTGCAAATAATAGTTTTCATGAGAAGTCGTAGTTAAGTGGTTTGCTTCATTTACATTTTTGGTAACATTCTTTAAAGCTGCTAAAGTAGCTCAGCTGAGAGATGACAATGGCTTGGACCAGGGTGGTGATGACAAGAGCTCAGCCGAAAAGTCATCTTAAGGTTAGGTATTTGTCATGTAACTCTGATGTGCTTTGTTTGCATTGTCTGTGTCTTCAGCCAGCTTTGGAATCAGATCCTTAAAATGCTCATCAAGCAGAAGCCATGGATTATTCCCAGAGTTCAGTTTTTTTCCTTTTTTGGCCTTGTTCTTTTCTCAGAGCTGTAACTTGGTAAGCTTTACCAGAATCCGCCCTTGTAATCTTCAGGTGATATGAATTAAATATGTTAGTTTGTTCACTAACTCTTAGATTGCTTCTATGATTTATGGTGATTTATTTCAGCTTATAGCAGTATCTTCTAAATGTTAGAAATGTTAGAAATATCTTCTAAAATTTTTTAGAACTATCTTAGCTCTTAACTATATATAAAAGTGTATTCAGGAAAATAAAAATTCTTTTGGTAATGTATTTGTCCTGAATGCAGGCTAAAATGTAATGATGATTCTTGGTGATTATTTTGCAGACCTCAAAGGAAGACCTTCTGCAGGCTGATTTTGAAGGTGCTTTAAAGTTCTTCAGAGTTCAGCTACCAAAGCGATACAGGGCAGAGGAAAATGCTAGAAGATTGATGGAGCAGGCTTGCAATATTAAAGTAAGATATATGAATTCATACATAATAAAAGTGAAATTTAAATGCAGAATAACATGGCAAATTATGTAAAGCTTGTTCTATATGTTGCAGGGTTTTGACTATATTTAAGATGATATTGCATATAAACTAATCTCTCCCAGATGTTTTTGTCAGGCTAGTATGTAAATTGTAGCTTTACTTTCTAGTAGGACTTGAGTGTCAGTCGGCAGGTTCAGATTTTAATAGGGAGACAAACATTTGTCTTATAGGTGGGGTTCTAGAATGGGCTGTTGTGATGGTTTCCATGGAAGCAGACTTACTATTTAGCTTTTGATATCTGTTTTAAGATTATTTAGGACAAAGCAAAGAAAGCCTACTTAGGGTGATGCTTTTGTTTCTCTAAGGGACTTGGAAAGTTTGTCTTGATCTGCTCATTCCCATCCCACACCTGCCATATGTCTATGGATACATATCATGAGTCCATGTCATATGTTTGATAAAACTAAACAAGTTCTTAAGCCAGAAAATGCAAGCCATTGTAAGGATTTAGACTTTGAGTGAACTGGGGAGCCCTTGAAGGGTTTTGAGTGGATGAATGATATGATCTGTCTGAGGTTTTTAGAGAATCATGATGGCTGTTTTGTTAAGAATAGATCATAGGAAGGTAAGAGAAGTAGAGAGATTAGACAGGAGATTTTGCAGTAATCCCATTGAAAGACGATGATAGATTAAACCAGCTTGATAACAGTAGAGATGGAGAAGGAGGTGGTTGGAACCTGGATATATTTTGAAAGAGAACCAACAAGATTTCATGATGTACAGGTAAACGTGAGTGCGAGAGGTAAAGAGAAGTCAAGATGGTTCCACAGATTTTGAGCTAAGCAACTAGATGATAGCAGTTCCATCAGCTTGTTAAGCTCATTACTTAAAGTGTACTTTGACAACAGATTTCTTTTAAGCACCACACCCACCGCAAGACTTTTTTGGCGTAACACTTTTGTTTTGAATTTTAACCTATTTTATTTGTTTTTTGGGTTTTGTTTGTTAAGGGCTGGCCAGTCGGGGATCCGAACAAACCTTTGACCTTGGTATTATAACACTGTGCTTTTAACCAGCTGAGCTATCTGGCCAGCCCTTAACCTATATTAAAGTAAATTATAAATGTTAAAAAGTATAATTCAATGCTGAAAGTAAATAGCTGAGCAGAAAAAAATTTATGGTCTTTCAAATAAACTCTGTATTCAAAGATAATTTTCTATAGATATCAAGAAAGATGGGCCTCTGAAATCTTAATCCTGAAATACAAACTCTTTAAAGCTTTGAAACTGATTATTTTATTTGGCTCTACCAAATGAATAAGCCTAAACCATGTGTGTCTGTAGACTTTGAAAGTACATTCCAGTGGGCATAATGTCTTTGATTAAATTTTGTGAGTGGTGAGTTTGAAAGGTAGGCTTCAGCCAGTTGATTGTTCCAGAGATGCCAGAGACAATTACTGTAAGCAGGGGCAATGCTGTAGCAATCTGTTGAAATAAAACATTTATTTTTAAGAATAAAAGAGTAGAAAATTACAGGGTACATTGAGGACCAAAAAAAAAACCCAGGAAAATGATCCAAAAATATAAAGTTTATAGGGAAAGATTTTTTTCCCAGTATAATTTATGAAGTTCCTCAGAGGATGGAGGTAGTTAATAATTGTCAATCCAGAAACATGGGATCAAGAAATGCAGAAACGTAAAATGTTAGAAGACAAGTTCAAAATATGATCTGAATGGACTAGTCCTAGAAAGAAGTGCTGTGTACAACCAGAATGATTTATGTGGACATGGACAGGTAGATATGAATATTTTTAAAAATGTTTTAATAATTAAAAAATTTAATAATGTAAATAATTTAATACTTTTTAAAAGTTTTAATAGGTTTTTTGTGGGTTTTTGTTTTGTTTTGTTTTGTTTTTTGCATTATCTAAGGAGAGTGCCTTTGTCTTAGATATTTAAAACAGTATCCAAAGGATACCATTTTAATTTATAACTTAATGATTGTCGGGGCTGGCTGATTAGCTTAGTTGGTTACAGCATAGCTTTATAACACCAAGGTCATGGGTTCAGATCCCCATACCAGCCAGCTGCCAGAAACAAAAACAAAAACAAAAACAAAAACGTGTATATAGTATGTATATATGACTGGTGATTGTGGAGTGGATGATTGTGAGGCAGATGTGAAGTGAAACCAAAAGAAAGAATACATTATGTACTACATATGTACAGTATTCAGGGAGTGTGCTGGGACTGGAATGTAGGACTCCAACCCAAAGATTTAAAATCATTTTTAAACCCAGACCTATATTTTGGAATTGCTTTTATATCAAGACCTTGAACAAACATAAATACATGCATATATATATATCTGAAGAGAAACTTACCCTTTCATTGTATGAGCTACTATTCTACTGTATTGTATTCTGTTTCATTTTTAACTTCTCCCCTCACTCCAAAAAGCTGATCACAACCCACTGAAGTGATTTCAAACAGCTTGCAGTTTTGAAAAATCACTGAGGCCTATCCCACAGTTCTGTCATCTCCCTCTTCCCCATACCAGAGAGAGGCTGTGGACGCCGAGGTGTTACCGTGAATAATGGAAGTGTGATTGTGGGTAAGGATGTGAGTCATCATATCATCATTACAGTGGTGTATGCTGGCAGTTGGAAATTTTAAGAGATGTTGGACTTACAAATCGAGGCTGTGTGTTAGACAAAGGCTTCGTGGGCAAAGGTGACTGCAGGCGTGGGATAGGCAAAAAAACTCAAACTCACAATTTCTTATCCACAGCCTGTTTTAAGATTAAGGATAGAATTTCTGTCAAAAGTAATAAAAATTTTTTTTTTTTTTTTTTGTCGTTTTTTTCGTGACCGGCACTCAGCCAGTGAGTGCACCGGTCCGTCCTATATAGGATCCGAACCTGCGGCGGGAGCGTCGCCGCGCTGCCAGCGCAGCACTCTACCAACTGCGCCACGGGCTCGGCCCAAAACTAATAAAATTTAAAAAAATTTTTAAATTGTTTTCAAAGCTGATATTTGTATATACTTATATCTTCTTTGAATGGACATGTTTGCATTCAATTACCCAACAAAATGAATCACTTCCTTCTGACTTAAGGTACTGAGTGATCAGTGATTTCAGTGAACTGACTGGTTTTAAAATAGATACAGTAGTTGCAGATAAAAAATAACTTGTCAGCTATGTATGTGGTCGATTTCTGTGAGTGTACCAACAAGATTTATTAATAAAGCACATGAGATTTGGTAAATAATTTTATTCTTCTAAAACTTGTGTGACATTAAATATCAGGAACATTTTTTGGTAAATGCTTATTTAACTAACGTGATTTTAAGTTATTCTGATATACTCCTGTTCGTATGGTTTCTTTCAACCAGGCTAAAATCAGAAAACATGTTGACTCATCAGATTTTACTTTGAATAGTTTGTTTGTTTACTTAATATTGAAATCAAGACCTAAATGAAAGATGCTTAAATTAAAGTGGCTAATATGAATATCCTCACTTTCCTAAGAGTCAGCTTTTATTGAATATCATTATTTGATTTTTACCTTATAATTAACAATTCTGCTATTACAGAGCTTCTTAAATTTGGACTTTGGCTTGAGGCTTGGAATCACTAGAAATTTGAATTTCTTTGTATGAGCATATAAGCGTTTTGTTTTTCTTGGTAAGATAACACATAGAGCTTTCATTGAATTCTTTTTTTTTTTTTTTTTTTTTTTGTCTTTTTCGTGACCAGCACTCAGCCAGTGAGTGCACTGGCCATTCCTATTAGGATCTGAACCCGCGGCGGGAGCGTCGCCTCGCTCCCAGCGCGGCACTCTCCCGAGTGCGCCACGGGCTCAGCCCTTTCATTGAATTCTTAAAGGGAATACAGTGACTCAAAAAAAAAGCTAGCCTCTGTTATTAAAAATTAGTTAGATTGTTAAAAGTTAGCAATCTTAAACTTATTAAGCAAATTGGTATTTCTGTAGAACATTAGAAGTTCTGATTGACACCAAGGTCTGAGGTTTCCAATCCTTGCACTGACCACTCAGTACCTTAAAGTCAGAAGGAAGTGATTCATTTTATTGGGCAATCAAATGAAAACATCCCATTATGAATGGGATAATTAAATATGTTCAAGTGTATAAACACAACCTTTATAATTCTTGATCTGATTACCTGTTTTTCTATATATTTTTGTTTCAATATCATTTATGTCGTATTAGGTTGAATTGATGAAATTACCATTCTTGTTGGTCAAAAACTGTCAGGTACAGATGTTGCATTCAATATTTTATGCCTCCTTGCAGTTCAAATAGGTGCTATGAATATGGATGATGAAATATTAAAAATTTGAATCAAACATAATGGAATTTATTTAGCTAACATTGTTCTGATAAAAATAAGAAGGTGAACTGAAAGAATGAAACGTCTATAGTACAGAGTATTATATGTACCATGTAAACCTTTTCTGAGAATTACTCTCCAAAGACTGGGAAGCAAGTCTTTTTATTTTTAAGTTGATTTTTGCTTGGGATAATGTTGCAAGTGCCACAGTTATGATGGATTTCCCTAAGAGCAAAGTTCATAAGCACATCGTTCAAAATATTCTGTTTGTAGATCTTCATAATAGCGTGCTTTAAAATATGAATTAGCCTATTTCATTTGTATTTTATTAGTAAAATAATTGAGCAAAATTCAAACTGCGAAGTCTGACATTAACCTAAAAGAAGGGAATTAAAAAGGAAAGGTCATATATTGAGTGCCTAATGTGTGCCAGGAACTATGCAAGAGGACTTCTCAGAGGAAGTAAGACCTGAAGGATTATTAGGAGTTAAGGAGGTTTTCAGGAGAGGGAAGGATGTTTAATGCAGAGAATATGCAGATGCACATAAGTAAGAAAATATGGAGTTGTTTAAGATCTGAATGTAGGTCATGACTGGAGATTAGGGTGCGAGGAAGGAGAGAGAGTGAGGGGAGTAGGTAGAATTCTAGAGCAGTAAGCAGGAGCCACAGAGCTTGTGCAGAGCCATGTAAAGCCATGGTAAGCAATTTGGATTTTATACTGAGGGCAGTGCTAAGAACTGCTGGGCTTTATGTAGGAGACAGAAATGATCAGATTTATGGTTTGTGAAGGTCATTCTGGCTTCTGTGTGGAGAATGGATTGGAAGGGGTTAGATTTGATACGAATATTGGTGGCAGGCCATTTCAGTGACTGTTGCAGTAATTTAGGTGAGAAATGACCAAAGTATTTGTTATGAGCTGGAGAGATATGGACAGATTCCAGAGACATTCAAGAGATGGAAGTCACCGATCTTAGTGATTAAGTGTGAGCATTAGGGCAGAGGAAGAGACCCAGATGGCACTCAGGATTCTTTCTTAGGCGACTTGTTAGTAATCACACTGAGAAAGGAAACAAGAACAAATTACAAGGATGGGAGATAATGAGTTAAGTTTTGGATATGTTAGTATATGGTACATGTCCCCAAACTCATATCCAAGTAAATGAAATATCCAATAGGCAGGTGTATATTGAAGTGAGATCTGGGCTAAAAGCAGACATTTGGAAGTCATCAGCATTGAAACCATGGGAGTGGGTTAATTCTCACAGAGGAGTATATAAAATGAGCAAAAAGAAGGGCTGAGGATACATGCATTAACATATAAAATAGGGGCTGAGGAGTAGAAGCTGGTGAGACTAAAGCAGCAGAAAAAAACCCAGAAGAGTTTGAAATGTGAACACTAAGGGAAAAGGTGTCTATTTTCAAGAGGAAGGAGTTAAACAACTGTCAGCAGTGCCAAGAGGTCATGTGAGGTACTGAAGAGTGGAATGTGGCCATTGTGCAATATTTAATAATAAACAGGTCCTTGATGGATTTAGTGAGTGCAGTTTCAGTGGAGTGATGAAGGATAAAAACCAGTAATTCAGGTAAAAAAAATAGGAGATGAGTGAATGGAGAAATGAAAATGAGACAGTTTTTTGAAGGTTAGTATAGTATAGGGATAGGATGGGAAATGGAACAGATAGCCAGCAAACCTGAGAGTAAGTGCAAGAGAGAAAGAGGTAAGAGGACATGAGGCTAAGATGGATTTTTGGAGGATGGGAAAGATCAGTCTTTGAATATTAAAAAATCTTAATGATCTTAATTTCTTCATTGAGCACCTACTATATGCCAGGCACTGTGCTAGATCCAGCGAATACTAGGTTGATAAAAAGAAGGTATGCTCTCTGAACACATGGAATTTGTAGTGTTGTGTAGATGTTAGATAATCACTTTAATAGATATATACTTACAAAGTGAGATAAATGCTCAGAAGGGATATAATAAGGATAAATGAGAACAAAGGGCAAAGAAACTGGACTTTGACTCAGTGATTTAAGGAAAACTTTTGAACTGAGATTGTAAAACAGCATTCCAGACTGAAGGAATAGCATGTACAAAGCCTGTGAAGAGGGACAGAGTATAGTAAGTTTTAGAAACTAGAAGAAGGCCATTGTGACCATAGTTCAGAGAGTGATGAGGATTGATATCTGGGGGCCAGACCACTCTATCTGCCAATAAGAAGGAAAGGTCCACAGAAAGAGAAAAGGTTAAGATTCAGTAAAGAGAAGAGGTATATCAATAGAGATAGGCCTCTGAAGAGGTAAGGAGTTAACCTCAAAAGAACGGACTTTTCTTCCATTACAGCAGGAGAGGATTCGCAAGAGATCAGTGGGGATAAAGGTGAAGGCACAGTTTGGTGAGTAGGAAATTGAGGATATTCCACCTGAAGCTTTCTGTTATTCCTACTAAGCAGGATCTAGGATGAAGGGCATGCAGTGGAGCGAGAGGTTCGTAAACCATGGAAAAGCTTTTAGATAGACATCTTATTGAACAAAAGGACTGGAAAAACACAAAAAATTGCTGGGCTGTCTTGTTGGAGACCATGAGTTCATAGTAGCAAAAATCTGCAATGGTTTGTGAGTTTCTCTGGAGACATTCAGCAGTGCAACTGTATTTATGAAGAAAGCAGACAGTTGTTTTAACCTGAGTTGAAGCTTGTCAAGCATGAGGCAAAGGAAGGCAGTGGAGCCAGGACAGTGTTGTGCTAGTGAGCTGTATCTTGGGTGGCGGACAAGAGGAAGAAGGAAGAAGAGACAGAGCCATCCCTGATTTGTAGCTTTGGCCAATTTCCATGGTTTCAATACTCCCACCATGGCCAATTTCAAGTTACCAATGACTTAACAACTGCCTCACAGAACTTCTGAATATTAGCTGGTAGTTGCTGACTCCAGCACACTTCAGGGTCAGCGAAATGATGCTGATGGCAGGAGAGTGGTTGACCTGATAGAAAATGGAGTGTGACTAGTGGAAAAGAAAGTAAAGGCAGATGGGGACTCAGTCACTGTAAGAAAAGGGGTTGGGGGCAGGGAACAGAGAACTGTTGAACTCTGTGAACGGGAAGAATGGTGGAGGAGAGTAAATGACTTTGTGGTGGTTGCCCAAGAAAAGAGCATCTTTTCTTCAAAACTTCCAGTATTTTAAAGACAGTTTTCTGACAATTAGAAGTTAATACTGACCTGTGCTCAAAATTTTCAGATTTCAGCTCAGGTTAATTACTGGCAGCAAAAGGATGCCAGTGCTATTTTGGGATTCATGGCCAGCTCCTATGATTTGCTTCTCTTTGTCCTAACAACAGCACCACCATCACTACCATTCTACTGTGATCACATGATGAAAGGCTCGAAACGCATTCTAGGAGGAAAAAGCAATATGGCAGAGGCCATGAGAGTAGTGGGGGTGAGGAGGGCTCCGAGAGGCTAAAAGCAGAGCCCTAATGTGGCATCTTCCTCTCACACACCAAAATTGTCTTCCTACCCCGTGCTGGAGAGGTGCTGCCAATGACAAAATGTTACCATGGTAACTACTTGCTTCAGAAAATTCTGAGCTCTGCTCCAGCTCAGTTACCTGTATGCCGTGCTGGACAGTATTCCACTCCCCCAGAGTGGATCAATACAATTTCATCTTGACTGTCGTAAGTCACGTTTTTAATGGGATAGTGGTGAATTTCTTTATCTAGAATTTAGCATTTTTTTCCAAGACCTCCATATTTGTAACCATGGATTTGAATTTATTTGAAAATAACTTTTGCACAAATCTATAAAGAACATTTGTATTAAAAGCAATTTACCTCTGATTTCTTCATACTATCTGCTATTTATTGCGGGCTCTTGTTACTGTATGTAAACAGGAATATATTCTCCGAAAAAGAGGCTTTCTTTGAATTAGCAGTGAGGCCACACAGAAGCTTTTGTTGACTCCATGGATTTAAAATGTGTGCCCTTATGTGCACCATTGAAAAGGTTCATTTTTAATGAAACCACATCTCATGTTCCTTTTCTGTAAAGATCTCTGTACATTCACAACCACAATTGGGATATTTGATTTAGTGTCATAATCTTCTGCTGGAGAAGTGTTTATTATGTTATAGGATACAGAGATGAAGTAATTAACAAATTGATAATGAAGTAGTTTCTATATCAAAAAATTTACCTCTTTTTTTGTATGAGGTTTCTACTAACATTCATCATCCTTTTTGCATTTTGGATTTGGGGCATTGTTTTGCTTTTTTCCCAATGAGCAGGGAATGTGTAAATGTTCAACAGGCTCTGAAACGGTTGATAACAGGTAGAGAAAACAGGCCATAGCTCCTGATGCCCAGGCAACAGGCACCTTCCACATTTAGAAAACTCCGCTTTTACGGCTGTTTCTAATCAGCTAGAATGCATTCGTCTCCACTGTTTGCTTCTGCCATTTTATTTCTAACCTTATACCTATTTCTGCCAGTCATCTTCTGTCAGTTCATTAAAAAGAAAGCCATATAGACATTTCAAATTAACTTGATGGATAAAGTAAGTATTGTATCATGACCTACTGTATATATGTCATTCAATTTTCCTACCCCAAAGGAAAGTAAGATAAATGGATATAAAGATTGATTTATGTATAGGCATCTCTTTTATTAGAAAAAGAAATAGTAAAGCATAGGAATAAAGCATTAAGCCCTGTGTACATTCCAGAATTGGTATTACATGCTTTCCACTTATAATTAACAACATTAAAGAATACCAGAATTGCTATTTCACTCAAGAGTTTCTCTCTCTTCAAAAACTTTTAAATATTTTTTCCATTGTACCCAATTCATTCCCAGCAGTATTCTAAAGAATTAGTAAGACCAATGGTTATGCTCTTAAATGGGAGTTATTGTATTTCATGAGTCTTTCTGAACTGTTTTGCTAATTACCTTTTATCCAGTCGTTATGCTTTTTATTTATCAGTGTTGATGGATAAAGTTAAGACTCATCTTCACTTTTGGGAACATCAGTAATAAATAATTTTCCCAAAGCCATTTACAATGAGATACACATTTCTTTGAGGTTTTTTTTTTTTTTTTTTTTTTCTTTTTACTATTTTAATTCACATTAAGATTAAAGTGTGCTTCATGGGTTGTATTTGGGGATCTGATTTAGACAAAAAAAAAAAAAAAAGTGCCCATGTTGCTGCTCACTGGAAATAATTTTGTTCCTTTAGGGAGCAATAAAATAAATTTAAATGTCATAAGTGTTTGGATCCTGATGGTTTAGTATTCCAAATGCTTCAACCACAAGCATTTCAGATACCAGTGCCTCTACTCTGGGGTATATAAGGTATAATTACATTATATTTACTTAGTTATTATTCATATTCTCATTCCTCCAACTCTTGGATACATTTAGCATTTAGCTGGCAAATAACTGAATCTAATTAATACTCTAGAGAAGTTACTTATTATACTATTGTACCTCCTCCCTCCCCACACCCCCTATGAATTTTTTTTATTTTTTCTTTTTAAATGGTGGAAACAACATGTAAATGAACATAGCAACCTGAAAAAGATAGTGAAACATTTTGAGTTTTATTCACATATCTCCAGCTGTTGTTTGCCAGGTTCTCTGAAGCTCCACTTAAAAGAAAACAGACAACTGAGGGGAAGGCTATATTCCTTGCTGTAGTTAATAGTTGTGATTAAGTGGGCAGTCTTTTCTCACTGCCAAGTCCTCTGACTTGGGGACTTTCTGAGGCCACCACCTGTGGGAGGAGGGAGCGATTTCTTTCATACAGAATGTCTAGCCTTTTGCCTTCTCTCTTTTCTCTGCCTGAGGCACTTCCTACTCAAGTCGTCATACAGTACGTCATTGACATAGTCTCTTTCAAAAACTCAAGCTTGTTTTTGTTTTCATTTCGTTTTCTGGTTATTATAATATGAGGGAATTTAGGAGTACAAACCACATGAAGAGGTGGCAGAAGGGACTAGGAAAGCTTCAGCTACTTGACCTGGCACAGATTCAACGCATTTATCGTTGTGTTCTGGCCTGTGTTTTCATTCTCTTCCCAAGCATATTATCCTCTTATCCCTTACCCCTGGGGTCACTGTTCTTCATACTTGCTCTTGTTACTTTTATCCTCAAAACTTATCTTGAAGTTTTCTCACAAAGTTGGTCCCTGAAGAGGCAGTACTTTTGTTTCTGCCTCTCACGTCTGCCCCAGTTTCGTGTCTGTATTAGTTTGCTCAGGCCACCATAATAAAATACCACAGACTGGGTGGATTAAGCAACAAAAATTTATTGTCTTGCAGTTCTGGAAGCTAGAAGTTCAAGATCAAGGTGTCGGCAAAGTTGGTTCCTTCTGAGGCCTCTCTCTTTGGCTTGTAGATGGCTGCCTTCTTGCCGTGTCCTTGCATGATTGTCCTTCTGTCTGTGTTGTCTCTTTCCTAATCTCTTTTTACAAGGTCACCAGTCATATTGGATTAGGGATCACCCTAATGATCCCATTTTAGCTTAATTATCTCTTTGAAGACCTTATTGTCAAATACAGTCACATCCTGGGTACTAGGGGTTAGGGCTTCCACATATGAATTTGTGGGGAGTAGATGGAGAATTCACTCCAAACAGTGTTTTTTTCATAGTAAACTGAATGAAAATTTCTTTTCAATTTCTCTGAAAATACTTCCTTCTTCTAAACATGAATCTTGCTTGGCGGCTCTGAGCTGTACTTCCAACATATGTTAACGCATGACGGTTTCTATTACTGTAAGCATATCCAAGTTCTCCCATTTTCTTCTAAACTCTCAGATTATCTAAAAGATCTGGGTTTTTTGGGTTTTTTCTTTACAACTCCACCCTCCACTTCCATCAACCCACTTGGTTGGCAGGGAATTTCCTCTGGCTTGCATGTTAACTTGTTAAAAGTTCCAATTTACCTTATATATCCTGTTCTGGTGTGGTCTTGTTGCACTAACTTCCTTATAGTCCTGCCTTTATATTGTGTCATATCTTATACAAACCATAACCTTCTTTGTTCTCCTCTTTTCCTCAAAAGAAAGGCAATGAATTGTGCAAGTAAATAAGTTATGTCTTAGCACAATGTCAGTGGTAGGAGAAACTTTATATTATAATAAGATGAGTATTTTAAGCAACAACATTTTTGAATACTGTATAGGACACAGGGACTTAGTTTATTTTCTAAAGTTATTTATATAAAACCTTTTATCCTAAAATATTTTATCAAATTTTAGGATGGCCATTGTTTAAGAAGCCATATGGCAGACATTGCCCTTGTGAAGGAGAACTTTTGAAGACTGTCTGACACAATGGGATCTTGTTGGAGCCTTCAGAATTCATAGTTCATAACCTCTGACGTTGCTTGTTTGGACTGTTGTAGCTGCCTCATAACTGGTTTTTCTGGCTTGAGATTCTGTCCTCTCATTTCCTCTACACACTGCCACCTGAGTTGTCTGCCTGGAAAGCCAACCTTATCTCATTGCATCTTGGCCAAGAGAACACTGCAGCTCTCTGTGACCTGCAGGATAAGCCCCACACCTCTCTGCTAGGCACACTTCCCCTTCTTTCACACCAAGATGCCTTGCCCTTGTCTCTTGTCTCTTCTGCCTGGAATGCTTGTCCTCTATGGAGTGCCTAGAAAAGGAAGAGACTTTGGAGACAGACAAGTCTTGGTTTGAATTCTGGCTCCAGTTCTCACTTACTGAGTGATCCTGAGAAAGTTACTTAATCTCGTTGAGTATGGATTTCCTCATCATGAAACAAGGCTGATACCTACTGCACAGGGATATTGAAAGAATTGATTAAGCTAAGTGCATGTGTGAAGCACTGGCTAAATTATTTATCAGTTACTTCTTGTGGCCATGCAGTCAAGCAAACTCCTATTCACCCTTTAAGAATCAAGTCAGATGTCACCCCCTCTGGGAACCTAGGCTATTTATTCTGACTCTGCAATTCCTCCACTAGAGCACCACTGTTGGGGCTAAGAATGTGGTTTTCTGAAGTCATGTTGTTGGAGCTCAAATCGTGGCATCCCTGCTTATTAGCTTTGTGATCTCTGGCAAATTACTTCTACTTACTGTATGTCATTTATCTCTTCCATAGAATGGAGACAATATTATCTTTGAAATAGGATTCCTGTTATAGTTAGTGTATTAAAAATGTTAACCATTATGGCTGTTGTCATTTTGAGTCAGTTTTTCTCATTGTGAGTTTCTCAGGGGTGTGACTCTACCTTGCTCCTCTCCAGAGGCCTTGTGCCCAATCCAGTGCCTACCCTAGTAGAGGGATCAAAGAAGTCCATCTACTATTTATTTATATTTATCCAGTTAACAAATCCTGTTCATAAAAGATGAAGAATATTGGGCTTTAAATTCTCCCTGAAAATACTTCTGGAAATAAATAGAAAAATCCTCCTGTGTTACACTGAATGGTATTCCAGGTTTCTTCCTACAGAAAAGTGAAATAAGGGGGCTGGCCTGTGGCTCACTCGGGAGAGTGTGGTGCTGATAATACCAAGGCCATGAGTTTGGATCCCTATATAGGGATGGCCAGTTAGCTCACTGGGTGAGCATGGTGCTGACAACACCAAGTCAAGGGTTAAGATCCCCTTACCGATCATCTTTAAAAAAAAAAAAAAGAAGAAGAAGAAAGAAAAGTGAAACAATAAGTGAAATTGGTCTGAATTCTGCTTTTAAGAATGGTGTCTATCATACTGTGTAGCTTGCAGGGATCATGAAATATAAATGTATGAATTTTTCACCTTTACAAACCTTTAAGACTTGGATACAAGGTCAGCTTTCTTCCTTGATGCAATGGGTAACCAGATGTGCTCCCTTATCTATATTAGATTTTTTTGGATCATTATTCAATGATTTTAGAGTACTAAAGGTTTTTTCAAGTCTCATTTGCATAAACTTAGTTGTCTGCAGTAAAAAGAACTGTGTTGAAAGAATTGAAGCTAAGTTGTATATGCCACAGACTTTTTAACAGGGTAGAAAGTCAAACTAATAGAGTTTATAATCAAAAGACTACTAATATAGGTCTTCAGTGACAGACTAGTCAGCTCCTTCTTTATGTATGAGGTTATAATTATGTTTTGTTATTTTGATAGGAGATTCCATTTATTTATTTTATAATTATCAATTATATTTTATTTTTTGTAAATTAAATTCAAGGAATGTCATGGGTGTATGTGCATATTTATGCTTATACATTGTATCAGTTATCTATTGCTGTGTAAACCATCCATTGGTTTAAAACAATGATTAATATTTCTCAGCATTCTGTGAGTGGCTGGGTGGTTCTTCTGCTGGTAGCTCCTGGCTTCACTCAGTTGGTAGCATTCAGCTGGTGGGACAGCTCAGGACAAGGCCTCTCTTTTTGCTTTTTCATGCTCAGCTTCTTCGTGGCATTGTGGTTTCAGGTGTCCATGAAGGCAAGACCCAACGCACAAACGCTTATCAAGCCTCTGCTTGTGCCCCACTGACCAGAGCAAATCGCATGGCTAAGAGCCAGTGTAAGAGGGCACGACACAAGGGAAATGTATACCAGGAGACATCACTGATTGGGAGCCATTCCTGTAACAATATACTACATACATGCATGGCAAATTTGTGTTTCAGTACATAAAAAAATTAATTTAGTTTCTGAGGAGAGGGCTGAGAGTCTGGTGTGGAAGGGAGAGTTGCTTGCCGTTTAATAAAATTTACTTTTATTTACTAATACTTTTTATTTAATAATATTCTTTTATACAATTTGACTTTTTTTTTTTTTTACCATGAGCTTATTACTTTTCAAATAAAACAAAAACACTTCACAAAACAAGTGAATGAGTAAACCTGTCTTTAGATTTTCTGATAGCAGAAGCAGTAGATGCTTATGAATTTTTAATAAAACTTGAGTAGAGGGCTAGCCAGTTAACTCAGTTGGTTAGAGCATGGTGTTCAAACACCAAGGTCAATAGTTCGGATCCCCATACTGGCCAGCCACAAAAAAAAAAAAAAAAAAAAAAACCAACAAACTTGAGTAGAGATTCTCTGATTACAAGGAACATCTGTCCTATGATACTGATTTTATCATACATCAGAAATTTGGGTTTCCAGAGTTCCGAGGGAGGTTCAAAATTTTTAAAGTTTTCTACCTCATGGTTATTAAGAATTCATGGGGAGACTATGGCCATACCACCCTGAACATGCACAGTCTCTTTTGATCTCAGAAATTATTTATGGTTAGTACTTGGATGGGAGACCACATGTGAATAGCAGGTGCTATAGGCTTAAAAAAACAAAGTATTTATAGGGGGTTTGAGAGGAAAATCTCAATTCCGTGTTTATTTAATTTAATTTAATTTTCACAAGATTTTGGTTTCTTCAGTTGTGCTTTATGTAATCTGTTGAACAATGTTGACTGTAAAAAGAATTATTTAGACAGCATAAATCAGTGGGAGAAGAGAAGAAAATATTTGCCACAATGAACATGAATACCTTCTTACAACAATGGCACATGAGAGTATTGCAAAGATTTAGAGACTAATCTGAATCCTCCCAAATACCTACTTTCTTAGTCAAGATAGAGCAGCATCTGACCTTTTGTTTTTTTGCTGTTGGTTTTTTTTTTGTTGTTGTTTTTTTGGCTGCTGGCTGGTAAGGCAATCCAAACCCTTGACCTTGGTGTTATAACACTGCACTCTAACCAACTGAGCTAACTGGCCAGCCTGCATCTGACCTCCACAAATTCCAAATTCAATAGGAAGTTAAGGTTGAATATTACAATTGATTTTTGAGGACAACTGTCCCACATTTTTTTCTGAGGATAGGTTGAGCCCACCTTGTTTTAAAGAAAGGATGACTTGATACTTCAACACTGACCAATTAAAAATATGCTGGAACCAAATGAAAACTTCTCACATATCTACCTAGCTCTTCAATGTTTTGCTGTAGGCAGACCCTTTCATTGGACCTAGTTAATCTGTTCTTGTTTTAATTCATCTCAGGGTTCAGCTTTAATCATTTTTACCTGATAGATGTAACTGTAGTCTCTTTCTATGGGTACAGAATTTAAACTCATCCGAGTGTAAATTTTCATGGAGGGCTATGGGTAGATAGTCTAAAGGTAGCTAAAAAAGAACTAGTTTAATATATAGATAGAAGAGTAAAACTTTGTTCCTTGTAAAATAATCAGACCTATAGTCATTGAAATATCACAAGATCTAAACTCTAATGACTTTATTTTAGATTGATCCAGGACCTGGGGTAGGAGAACAGGGCGTGGGAGTAGGCACATGAGAGCAGATTATGTAATATGCTCTCAGTATTTGGAGAAAAATGTAGTTGAAAAAGGGAGGAAGACAAAATAAAATGGGAAAGATCTAGTATTTTACCTTTTGAAAAATAAGATCCATGAGTAGAGTACGCCATTTGTCAGGAAAACCGCTGCATTAGACAGAATTTGCTGTTAATGGCCAGAGATACTTGCTGCTGTCAAAAGGTGCACAACTTAATCTTGCCTCCTTGGCTGATGTTCCCAGCTATTCTGGATGAACTGAGCCCAGAAACAGATCCAAAGACATCCTTCCCCACAGAGAGTTGATGATGGATCAGATGCACTAAGTACTGTGAGCATGTTGCAAAAGGAGATCACAGGCCAGCTCAGGCTGTGTCCAGCAGCCCCTTCTCTGACCACTGTGTCAGTCACATTCACATGCTGGCAATGGGCAGCCACACAGCCACTTCTCCCTGCTTCCCTCCTCGATGTCTCTGTGTGTTCCTGCCTCTTGCTGGCACATATGCAATCCCAAGTCCCTTTCCACAGCTTGCTGCTTCTACATATTTTTCCTTTGTTATTCTGTGCAACTCACCATTTTCATTTGAAGGCACCGCATTGGTTAACATTAGCTTTGTAATGATAACAACCACGTAGCAATTATATCCTGCTTCCTTGGATGCCTGGCATGTTTATCATTTAATCATCACAATAATACCGTGAAATAACTCTTTTTGACACACTTTTATAGATCAGAAAACAGGCACAGAATGTTAAGTCCTTAACAGGGATTACTTGGCTAATAAGTGACAGAGCCAAATTTGAATCCAGGCAGTCTGTTTCCAGAGTATGAACTTCACCATCTCTCTTATACTCACTACTTTTTGTATTAATCTTCCACAATACTACATAGTTTTTTAAGGCAGTAAAAATTTAAAAGTTATATAATATTGCCAGTTTTTATTGGTCACTTCCAGGATTTAAAAGTACTCTAATACAATATGATCATATTAAATTGCATCCATTCATTCTTTTACTGAATCAGTATTTGACATTTATTGTGCACCTACTATGGCCTAGTATTGTGGCAGGCGTTCTATTCAGTAATAAACACAACAGAAAAGATTCCTGTCTTTCTGAAGTTTACAGCACAATGGAAGTGAGAGATTACACAAAAGTAATGTATAATCACAAGTTGTGGTAAAGGTTAGAAAGGAAAAGAGAAAGTTGTCATGAGAGAAAATAGTACCAAGCTAATTCAGACTGGAGAATGAGGATCAAGGAAAATTTTTCTGAGAAAGTGATGTTTTAAACTGAGGCCCTAAAAGATTAAAAGGAGGTAGCCAGCTGAAGAGGAGTAGTTAAGTATGCTATAGAAGAACTTTTAGCTATCTCTGGGAAAATAGTGGACTAGATGTCAGTGTAAGGTCTGGATAAAATAACTAAAATATATACTTTTAGTGTGTGGCTGAGTTAGTAGGAAAGTAAGAAAAATCTTTAGGAGCCAGAAATTATGAAAAAATCTGAATCCTGAGATGTAAGTGAATTCTAAACCTGTGTTTTGTCCTCTGGGCATTTGCTGATGCCTGATAGTTTAGACCTTGGTTTTTAATAGGCTTCCTGCAGGAGATGAAAGACAAAGCCAGGACCTCTGAAAGGTTTCTGGGGGAAAAAGCCCATCCCCTCCATACACCTCTTCTTCCCAGAGGGATACAGTTGGGATAATTGCTTGTCTTGGCCTTAGTGCTTCTGTGGGTAGGAGTCATGGGATCATATATGAAAATATGTTTCATGGTAAAAAGACAAATTTTAAAACCCTCTAGACAGGAAGTACTATGTTGCTGCAAGCCCCTCAGTCAGAAAGGCATCTGGCCTTTTTCAAAGAACTAAGAAGGCTGGTACAGACTGAGCAAAATAAATTCTGGAAAATAAGGTTGGAGGTAAAGCCAGAGACCGAATTCTTTCTTGCAGGGCCTCAAAAGCCCTGGTTAGGATTGTGAATTTTATCCTAAGTACAATGCAGATCTTCTGAAGGGTTTTCAAAAGATTATCTGACATCTGTGAGAAAGTACAGATTAAGAGAATGTAAGAGTAGAGAACCACTCTAAAGATGCAAGTAGAGAGGAAACTGCAGCAGTAATGCAGGTGAGAGGTGGATCTGGCTTGGATTAGGACAAATGGAAAATATTAATGGATTCAAGATACATTTGAAATATAAAATAAGATATATCTAACCTGCTGATTAACTAGATGGGGAACTTGAGAGTGAGTAGGATATAAAGGGTTATTCCCAAAGCAACTGGTTGTCCGGAGGCCTTTTTTTGAGCTGAGGAAGTCAGGAGGAGATTTGAAGGGCAAAATCAAGAGTTCAGTTTTAGAAATATTAAGTTTGACAAGTAAGAAATGCAAATTGAGGTAGTACCTCTATTTGATATAATAGAACTGAAGTTTTAAAAACATTTTTAAGTGGTTGAACTCATAATTGAATAAACCAGCGTGTAAAGGTAATGAAAATCTACCTTTTACAGGCAATTTAATTTATAGTAAATTTCATCGGGAGGCAAATTTGTTAAGTAGTAGAATTTTATTGTAATAAATACACCATTGATTTAAATTCACGTTCTTAGGTTACAAGAGCTGAGTGAATCTGCATATAAAGTATCATATTCTGAGAAAGGCACTGTGGCAGAGACTGGCTAATTGTTTACTGAACCTATTTTCCTTTCTTTCTGCTGACACAGCTTGACTGCATTTCCCAGCCTCCTCTGCGGTTAAGTGTGGTCATGTAACTGAGTCTAGGCAGGGGACTGAGAACGAAAAGTGTGTACATTTCTTCCTTTGGTCTGGTTATTTTTTAAAAAATCTCCTGTACATCTTCAATGCTGTCTACCCCTTTGTGCCTGCTGGATATTGGCACCCAAAGTGACCTTGGAAGCCACATGTTGAAGATGATAGAATCTTCCTCAGTCAGAATTCCTAAATGACTATGTAGTTCAGAATCCTCCAACCCCACTCTCCTGATAGCTGAACTTTGCATGAACAAAAACCAAATTTCTATTGTTTTAAATCACCAAGATTTTGTGACTTAACTGTTTCAGCAACTATCACCACATTAAAATATGTTAATTTCCTTTCAAGGTGATATCAAGGACATAATTTCATTTCTATTCATTTTTTTCACACTTTCTCTCTTTTTTTTCTGTGTATGTTTGCTGTCTCATATGACCAGGCAATTTGAGTAGTTTAGGATGTTAGGAGGTTTGTACAGGGAGTAAGCAGAGTTGAGATGCTTGAGGTATAAAGTTGGAGGATATAATTGCTTCCTATTCTCCATGTAAGATAACCCTCACTCTCCTTCTGTCTAACTCAGTGATTTATTGCAAAGATCGATATTCCTTCATCCTCTTCTTCCCTCCCGCTAATAGCACCCTCACTGCAAAACAGAAAGTTGATGACAACCTTGATCACCTCTCCTTTCTTGCCTAGTTTAACATTTGCATGTAATCAAAGTTACACACTGGGATACAAAATAATTGCAAATCAAAATTGAGAAATATCTTTTCTTCCTTTATACATCTGAAAATAGATGTCACAGGGTCTCTTGTGGTAAGGACTTTTGATAGAGATGCAAAGTGTGTCAGAAGACGTGCAAATTTCTGATAGGACACAATGAAATCAGAGCATCCCCTCTGAATCTTTGGCCATTGGATTAGCCAGTTAGACTTACTTTTACAGTGGTTTCTTATTATTTACTTATCAGTTTTTTTGCATTGTTGGGCCCTCATGGCCCCTTCCCTTGAAGAAGGTATGAGGTAAATTCAGTTCCATGTGCTGAATACCCAGCATGATTCCTGGCAAATTGGTATTGTAAGTGCTCCATAATTCCTTGGATGAAAACCAAATAAATGCTGAACTTAGTATGGTATGTGTCTGATTAATAAGAGTGTTCTTTGTACAGTGCATTTTCTGGCTTATTCACTATAATGAATTCTTTTTAATCACATCCGTAATGTACCCATAAAATACAGATCACTATCTTGTAATTGAAAATGTTTTTATGAAAAACGTATTATTATGATAATGTTTGCCATGTAAGGATCTTTTCTAAATTTATATCTCTTTCGTTTGATGAATATATCTTTAATTTGTGTACTCTAAAAAAATTATCAGATTATTCTCATGATTGGCAGAGTTTATAATTTTGCAAGAATTAGGCAAATCTCACACACAGGGACAGGTGGGGTATGTGCCCCCACAGGAAGTTTAAAGGAATACATTCAAGCCCTGTGGAGAATTGCCTCCTCTTCAATTCCAGTGGCATATGGCTAGATTGGGCAAGCAGATGCTGCACCAAATAAGGCATTTATTGCCTTAGTTCAGTGCTAGGCCAGGCTGAACTTTACAGCTATGCCCTGGTTGAAATTCTAAAGCAATAGGAGTTTATTCTCTGAATCTAATATACCTCTAATCTATAATGATGGCTTGTTGGCTTCTGGAATATTTTCTTTCCTATTCTGTAAGAGGACAGTAAAACCTGTTCTCATGGTGATTGTGATGAGCAAATCTAAATTCAGTTCTAAATTGTCATAGTGAAATAAAAAAGCTTTGTCTCTGTGGTCTTAGGTGGAAGAAACGTAATTATAAGTAAGCCTTAATTTCTTCTAGGCACACCAGTGCCTGACCCTAGTGAATGGTTGGTCCCTGTACAGAAGCAGATATATTAATCATTTTAACCCCTTGGAAAACTAGCAGTAGGAGCTATTTGATAACTCTTTCAAAGACTTTCTACCTGGCTAGGCTTATCTTGACAGTGATTGCGTTTAGGTATTTAAAAAAAGACAAAACACTTGTAATGCAATAAAATGAGCAAATCTGTTTCACGCGACTAATGCTTTTTGGTAATCATAGAGAACCTGGGGAAAATGCATCATGTTGGTCATCAGAACTGAGGAAAGCTTAACTTCTATATTAGGTAAGCTAAATCCAGGAATATCTGTATACCCATAGTGCCTTTCTAAGGGGTCCTACCTGCTGAGGACATAGTCCCCTGCTGAGGGCATCAACTCTAGGCAGATGTGACGTATCTGCTGTATGCCATGTTCTATACTGCTTGACCTTATCATCTTTGACCATATCTTAGGGGAACATTTGACCTAAAGCAGTCAGGTTGTTCTGAGCTGGCCCATTAGATGAGCTGGTACAAGTGCTTTATTTGATTGATGATGGTGATATAGTGAACTTATCAGGTGCTCCCTCATAGGAAATTTTAAATTTGAGGTAGAGAGAATTATTTGATAGGCAAAGATGACATAAATCAGTAAAAGCCATGAGTAAGCAGAGTGATGAGTAAGTATAAACTAAGTCATGAAATTTTTTAAAAGTGTGTGTGTGTGTGTGTGGGTGGGTGGGTGGGTGGCATGGGGTGGGAAGATACAAAGATTTTGGTTGCTATCTATAGGGGAAGAGAATGGTCAACAAGTTATTGCTTCCAAGGGCATAAGGAACTAGCCATGTCATTACTTATCTGTCTTACCCGGGACAGCTTGAAATCGCCATTTATAAAATGCAAAGTAAAACCACAATGAGATATCATCTCACTCTGGTTAGAATGGCTATTACCAAAAAGACAGAAAATAAATGCTGACGAGGATGTGAGAAGGGAACTTTCATGGTGGGAATGTAAACTAATATAGTCATTAGAAAACAATATGGAGGTTTCTCAAAAAACTAAACATAGAATATTATATATGACCCAGCAATTCCATTACTGGGTATATATCCAAAGGAAATGAAATCAATATATTGAAGAGACACTTGCAGTCCATGTTCATTGTAGCACTATTCAAAATAGCCATGAGATTGAATCAACCTAAATGTCCATTAATGAATGAATGGATTTTAAAAATGTAGTATAGGGCCAGCCTGTGGCTCAGTTAGGAGAGTGTGGTGCTGATAACACCAAGGCCACTGGTTTGGATCCCTATATAGGGATGGCTGGTTAGCTCACTTGGGAGAGCGTGGTGCTGACAACACCAAGTCAAGGGTTAAGATCCCTTACCGGTCATCTTTAAAAAAACAACAAACAAACAAACAAACAAACAAACAAAAAGTAGTGTATATATACACAATGGAATACTATTCTGCTATTTAAAATATGAAATCCCTGTCATTTGTAGCAGCCTGGATGAAACTGGAGATTATCATGTTAAGTGAAATAAGCCAGGCACAGAGATAAATACCACATAATACCACATGATCTCACTCATATGTGAAATCCCCCCCCCCCACCAAAAAAAGGTGGTTCTCATAGAAGTACAGAGCAGCATAATGGTTACCAGGGGCTGGGATGGGAAGGGGGAGAGGTGCATTAATGAATACACAGTTACAAGTAGATAGGAAGAATAAGTTCTGGTGTTCTAGGCTGACTATTGCTAGTAATGTTATATTGCATATTTCTAAGTAGCTAGAAAAGAGGGTCTTGAATATAATCACCAGGAAGAAAAGATAAATGTTCAGGTGATGCATATGCTGTCTACTCTAAGTGAATCATTGTGCAATATATGCATGTATTAAAACAACACACTGTATCCCACAAATATGTACAAATAAAAATAAAGAAGGAAAGAAATTCTCCACCTGTGTTCCTCTGCTTCTCATGAGGCTTGGTTAAGCTGCTTTCCATGTGCTCCCATAAGGCCTAGCCACATGGCATAACTTTATTTCTTATTTTCATGTGAAACCTTACAATAACTGCCCCCACTGTTACCCTTCTTGCATGCATACAACCACACGTAGACACTTGAGATAACTTGAGTGACTCTCTGTTCTTTGTGGCCAAAGGATCCTAATTTATACTGTTCTATGAGTTCAACTTTTATTATTTTGCCTCTGTGACTGAAGCAAGGACTAATGAACAATACAGTGTTGTGCGCACCCTAGAAAGAACAGACTTTGAGCAGGAAAAAGCAGTATATCTACCTCTAATTGTTTAAGAAAGGTGGTATTATATGGGGAGAGTCCAGACAAAGATGGATAACACTAATAACATAATATGGATAACACTAATAACATAACATAGTCTCTTCTGTGAAGAGACTACACAGAAAGGTGCATTTAGCAAAAAAGCTTAAGAACAATATTTCTTCTGTCTCTCCTGCTAGATTATGACTTCCTGAAGTTTTCACCTTGGAAGGCCTCACCAATGCCCAGGAGAGGGCTTCGCACGTAGTAGGTGAAACACTGCAAGCATATAATGTGGCCCAGTTATTGTTTTGTCTCATAGTTTAGTAGCAGCTTTGACTTGGCTGGTAAAAATATTTTTTCAGGCATACTAAACTGAACTGAAGAGAGAGACATGAGTCAGGGACAAGAGCGCTTTCAGAAACTTCTGGGAGAGGTAGAGATAGCATAGAATGGCTTAGAAACCATGAGAGGAATTTTAAGGAACCAGCTAGGAAACTGCCTTTCTCATTTAGAGGACAAAGGATCAGAACATACTGTTATCAAGAACATCTGCAGAGCACAGCACAGCGTGCCTTTAGCCAGAGAGCATGACATAGGGAATGAGATAGTGGAGGAGAATGGCAAAAAATGAATTCTAGATTCTGATTTTAAAATGACAGAGCAAAGATCACAGCATCATTCTTCTTCTCTCTTACAAATCATTCAACTGCATTAGGAGAACAAAAAAAGAAGAAACATAAACCCCATCTTCAAAGAAAGCAGGAGACGGCGCAACCCCAAACCAGACTATGTGATGAAGAATGGATAGACGCAGTTGAAGAAAGATGCCCACAGCTGCAGATCTCAGGCAAAGCTGGCAAACTCTCTGAGGGACAAAACCAGTAATGCCCAGTTGGGACTAATGGGATGGGGTTTGTGGACTGGCAGCAGGAGCTTCCTTGGCTCTGATTAGGCATGAAGAAGAAACAGGATAGGGCTGGCAATCACACAGACAAGATTGAAAACATGGGAAAACACAAAAAAGTAGAGTTTGTATCTTTAATATGACAAGGTGAATTTAGAGGAAAAAGCTTTAAGTAAGGCAAAGAGGGATGATTCAAAGAAGCAGTATAGCATTGTCATCCGTACAGCGAAACTGCAGAAAATATGAAGAGAAATACTCATGTGATAGTGATAGGAAACATTAATTCACTTCTCTTAGTTCATAAAAGATCAAGTGGACAAAAAGTAAGAAAAAACCAAATAAAAATAATGAGTAAAGTAACAATTTGATATTTGTCAAACTTTGTAGTCTAAAAACTAAGAATAGGCCTTTTTAAATGTCAACTAAAATATTCACAAAAATAGACCATGGAGAAAATTTCAATGAATTCCAACAAGCAAAATGAATACATACAGCACTCTTTAATCTCATTGTAATAAAACTAGAACTTAAGAAAAGATTAGAAAAAATTTGTATCACCTTGACATTTTAGAATTTCTAGCTAAACAATTCTCAGATCACAGAGGAAACCAAACAAGTTTTCGAAAATCTAGGAAAAAAGCACTGTGAAAATACTACGTATCAGAACCTATGGCACAGAGCTGAAGTAGAATTCAGAAGCACCTTTCTTTATGAAGAAAGAAAATAACTGTATTAAATATCTAATTCAATAAGTTAGGAGCATGATCAACAAAATAAACTTAAAGAAGTAGAAGAAGGGAATAAAGATAAAAGTTGATAAATTAGACAAAAGAGAATCAATCAGACAAATAAAAAACTGGTTCTTTTAAAAAAGCAAATCAAATTGATATATCTATGTCAATTTATAAAATTAAAACATGGGTAGGGAAGGGAGCATACACTGAGAAATAATGATGAAATGATAGAATAGAGTAAGAATAAAATGTTTTGCTCAATTCTGTGCAAATTAATTTGAGAACCTGGAAGAAATGGGAAAATAGAAATGATCGATAATAACCTCAGATGATTAGAAAATCTAAATTATTTGTCACAGAATAACTTCGATCCTCCTCCAAAAAAGCTTGGGGCCCAGGTGATTTAATAAGGAACTTCTATGAAAACTTTCAGGAATGGATAAATCTAGTCCTCCCAAATATATATACTTTAATAAATATGGATATTTTTGGAGTGAGACATAAGAAACTAGTAAACGGTTGTTATTCCCAGGGAACGGAACTGGGGTTAAAGGACAGTATGAGAAAGAAGTCTTACATTTTACTATTATCTTTTGTATTTTATACCATTCGCATATGTTACTTATCCAAGTGTGAGGAATTTAGCATATCTTTGTTTCAAATTTGGACAAGTTCATGACAGCATTTGCCTTTTGTTATTTTTGGTTTACCTTAATTTTTTAGTATAAGTGGTAGGCATAATTTCTTAAATCCCCCCTCCCCCCCAAAAAGTCTCACCATAGACCCTGGAACCTGAGAATATGATGAGCTATCACTTCTGTGGTTATATTATGGTATATAACACAGTTGATCTCAAAATAGGGAGATTCAGTCCTGGATTATCTGGGTGGGTCTGATCAAATCATATGAGCCTTAAAAGCAGAGAGCTTTTTTTGGCTGATGACAGAAGGGGAAGTCAAGGAGATTGGAAGTATGAGAAGGACTCAGTGAGCAATTGCTGCTTTGAAAATGAAGGGGACCACATCAGAAGAAGGCATTAGAAAGAAGGCTTGAAGAGCTCAGGGCAGCTCCTTGCTAACAGCTAGCAAGGAAACTCACCTCGTTCCTACGCCTTTAAGGAACTAGCTCTGCCAACAACCTGAAAGAACTTGGATTCTTCCCCAGAGCCTCTAGCTAAGAGCCCACCCAGCAGGCATCTTGATT
The DNA here is from genome assembly GCF_027409185.1 of Cynocephalus volans. Lineage (NCBI taxonomy): Eukaryota > Metazoa > Chordata > Mammalia > Dermoptera > Cynocephalidae > Cynocephalus > Cynocephalus volans. The sequence goes on from NC_084467.1 coordinate 131,227,648, forward strand.
TTGGCATTATGATACCTGAGCATACAGAGGACTCCTGACCTACAGAGTTGTGAGATAATAAACGGGTATCATTTTCTGCTGTTAAGTCTATGGTAATTTGTTATACAGTAATAGAAAACTAATAGAGCAAAATTACATTTTAAAGCTTCCATATGTGGAGCTTTATGAGAACATAGAGATGGGAACCTTCTTCCCTCTAGTCTGGGTGTGGTGGGGTAGTGCCCAAGCAGCTTCAGAGTCCAGGGCCACGTGTGGAGGCAGAGGCTGCATCATTCCCCAGTGCTATAAGTAAAATATGCTCTGCTGTATTTTCATTACTTTCTCCAATTCTGTAGAAGTGCAATTTTGTTAACATAGTGAAGAGATTTTTTTTATACCTGTCTCGTTTTCCCCCCGTTTTCAGATTATAGTTTTGAAAGCAATTATTTGGCATTTCTATTTTTAACAATCTTTTATTTTCAATGAAAAAGTTGGAATTTTTTTTCTTTGGATATCTTAGGAAATTAACTCCTACCTTTCTAAAAATTCTTGGGTTTATGTGACCCTAGATTTTAAATTGGCACTAGAAAATTTCTGATCATGATAGTGTAATCAAATGACACTGTAATTCTTTGACTACTTTAGTTTTTCTAGAGTTTAACTTGAGTTAACCCAATTTTGTTCCGATGGCAGTTTTATCCAAGACTGAAAAAGATAGCTTACCTTTAATTTGCCAAACACTAGAACTTATCTTTCAACGAAGTATTATAGTTTAACGGTGTAGGAAACAATTGTTTACATTTTATTTAACCGATTGTACTTTTGTAAACTTTTACCTAGAAATGTTAACTCTGAGAGCCACAGAGAAGAAACCTATCTGTTCAGGTCTCTGAAGAATGTGGGAGGAGTTAAGAGTGGGGGGATTTGTTTCTGTGGTTTTCATTACTTCAAATTCTGAGTAGAAAAGTACAAAACAGATGCTGCAAGTTGGTGTCAGGAAGCCAACCTCGTAGCATCATCATCATCAGGGACAATAATATGTACAAATCTCTGATAGTGAGTTTTGATGCCTTTTCTTTTTCCTGCTCAGTTACATGACCAGTGTTCCTGTCCTGGATGACTCCAGGGTCGTGTCATAAGCCTGCTGAAGCCAGAGAATACTTCTGCCTCATGTACAATATCACTGTCCAATGTGTTATAAAAAGTTTTACTTATGATAAATGAAAAATTTAAACAACGGATTTTAATGACTATACAGGAATGTGAGTAGCAGGCAGAAAGATGTTTTTATTTTGTTTTGATAATCAAGTTTCTTTAAAGAAAATATTGATTATTTTTGTTATTTTTCTTTAGGAAATGAAATTAAATATTTTTCTTTGTTTTGTTTTTAATGAGATGTTTCTAAAAGGAATGGTACTGTATTATACCTAATTCTGTTGTGGATTTAGGCATTTAGAGTAGCAAAAATTATATTAATACTCTATGCCAAAACATATAAAATGGCTTTACTGCTAATCGGTGTCTCCATTATGAAAGGGCAATAACTTGCATAATATAAGAATGCTACTCAAAAGAAAGTAGGTCATTTTTCTTGAATTCCAGTAATCTTTTGATATAGTCAGACTATACCTTACACTGAGCTTTATCTTATGTAAAATCCATACTTTACAGATACTGGTTTAAAAGAAATTTAAGTCTTGGGGGCTCAGATTTCAGATTTATGCATAACTCAAGAGTGAGTTTATGTGATGTGAATGCCTTGAGAGCCACACTCGCAGGTCTCACCTCAAAGGCTAGCTTTGCTCCAAAGCCCAATCCTGGCTCTGGTAGATTATAGGAAATGCACAGATCACCCCCAGAGTCACGCTTGGCTCTCTCCTGCATTTGGGGTTTTCCTCTGGCATGTTTATCTTCTGAATAATACTTCTCTTTGGCTAAATATAAAGCTACTTTGCTGCCTGAGCCCCCCGACCTCATAACAGATGTGTCAGAGGTGTGCTAATGGTCAGCAATGATGTGCAGTCCACAAAAGAGAAAGAAATCTGAGGGAGTAAGACTTTGAGAAGTTGAGTGAATGTCATATTGTGAGCTGCCCACGGTACATCCAGCATCAGCACACCATAGTTTGCTTTCACCAACTTGGGCCTCTGCAGCTTTGGGGTAGTATTGCAAATAGGTGGTATAATAAGTTTATTTAAAAGATTTCCATCACTTAAATATAAAAATCTCAGTTTTGTCACGGTAATGATATTGACCTCATGTTTTTATTTTTTTCTGTTCACTGATTTCGCGAATGAATTGCTTAGCAGGAAAGCAGATAATACACTTCCAGACCTCATATTACATATGTGTAGAGGCTAAAGAATGTCGCAGAGGGGTGTCCTTATTCATAAAAGATCAGGAGGCAGGGAGCCTTGCTATGTTTTATTATGCAAAGACCTTTCTTTGTAAAAAGAAACCATGTAAATTACTGAAGGGAATTATGAGCAAGAATATGTTTTGGGTGAATAGATGCCAAATGCCCATGCTCACTGGATGATTACTATTCTAAATATTTTTCCATTAGCTAGTTTCAGCTCAGGAAGTAGATAGATCCTTAATGGCCTAAGCAACCAGGAAATGACTGATATATTTATAGATTTCACCAGTGAATTTGAAATACAACTTCTTGCCTTTTAAAAATTATGACTGCAATAGACTCAATGTAAATGCCTTTTTTTTTAATGCTTTTTTATAATGTGCCCTCTTCCTTTCCCATCTCATCCCCTTTTCAGGTATATTTTCTTTTTTTTTTTTTTTTTTTAAAGATGACCGGTAAGGGGATCTCAACCCTTGGCTTGGTGTTGTCAGCACCACGCTCAGCCAGTGAGCAAACCGGCCATCCCTATGTAGGATCTAAACCCGTGGCCTTGGTGTTAACAGCACCGCACTCTACCGAGTGAGCCACGGGCCGGCCTTCAGGTATATTTTCCCTGTGATATTCTCAACAAAGAGAATAAGTGACCTAAAATCATATTTTGAAGGAAAGCTTGATTTTAAATTTATTGTGGAGAGTCAAATTACCATTGAGCCTAGGTCACATGTGTCCAGTAGTAGAGACCAATCCATTTCTGGCCTCATTCTGGGGTCTAGAGGAAGTTTCAACTAGGACAGTCATGTGGATCATGCTGATGGCCCCATTCAGGTTTAAAAGGCTGGAGGAAGCTTATTCCCACCTTACTTGGCCCCAAGAGTTTAGCCATGCTGCATGGAAGACTAGGAATAACCGTGTCCTATCCATAGGCCGAAGGCAAGATGCGCTGTCAGCTTCCGTTAAGACCCTTGCTTAAAAGTCAGGAGGGCTGGTACCCATCTTAATTTTGCCACTAAATAGCTCTGTGATTCAGGGCCTTTGACTTAGCAGTTGAGTTAGAGCACCCCGGAGGGCCTGTCCAGCTATTCTATCGTGTGGTTCCACCTGTGATTTCACAGAATCCTAAAGTAAGCATTCCACTTCTATGGGCCTTGTTTTTGCACCTTTTAAACAAAGACATAGGTTCTTGAGAAGGAAGGACTGTTGAAAGCAGTCATGTTTTTGAAAAGAAAGGCTCAAAATCAGAGATAGTTTAAAACTGAGATTAAAAGTTATTTGTGTGTGTGGGAATATAGGATTGATATTTATTTTCATTATGTATAGAAATTTTATTTCTGCAGCCTATAGATAAAAATCTGAGTTCCTTAAGTTTTTCATTTTGGTACCCCAGATATTTAGGAAACACTCAGCAACTATGTAATCTCTTGAATTTTACTGAAGTGCTACTTGAAAAAGTGAAGTTATATAAACTACCTTTTAGTATTTGAATTGTCTTTAAGCCTTTTTTTAAATGATGGATGTGTTCATGCAATGACCCATTTTTTGTTTGTTTGTACTAACAGAATGTAGCTTCGTGCATGAAGTGGCCAGTTTGACTGGGAAGATAATTTGTTCTCTAAATTTAAAAGAATTACATAGTCCTATTCCCATACAGATACTCTCACATCAGACTGACCAATTACACAGTGGAATACCTAGACAGATTTAAAATACGACTTAAATTTGGAACAGAAACACCAAAGGTCAGCCACTGTGTTTTACTGGTTGTACCTTTTACTTCTCTATTTTATTTATTGTATATACTTTAAGTTATACTTTTGGATTAAAAAGCCTCATGATAAACACATAAGAAAAGCCTTCAGAATTTGAAAGGTTAAAATGTGCTCAACACAGCCTTCTTTCCACCCCACCAGACAGCACAAGTTAATCAAGTGGTATAAAACATCATCCTACAGTTCTGTCCACCACGGCCCAGCGTGGTTCTGTCCATGCACTGTCACCTGCTGTTACAGGTCTCCACCAGATTCCTATCAATTTCCCCTCGATAGGCAGCACCAGCTTGCTTCAGAGCTGAAAAACTACAACCAGCACCTCTCCTGTGTGAGCTCAGGGCCTGAGATGTGAAGTTTGTGGGGCTTTGGTTTGTCCCACTCCACCACGCCCCATTAAACGCATTACTTTTAAACGCATTACTTTTCTCTCTCTTGGCTTTGTATCTTTTTCCTTCTTTTGCTACTTTCTCCCCCTCTTCTTCCCCTCATATTTTAAATGTAATTTATTTTTGCTTTTTTAGTTGCCTAAGACTTAGACTTTCATCTCCCCATCTGTTAATCAGGAACTAGATAGTAATCCTTAAAACCGAGTCCATTAGTCTATGAACTCATGGTATTATATATTTATGAATAAATATATTTATCATCTTTTTAATGATAAATTTATCAACAAACCCTGGGTTGGAAGCATAAGTGAAGAATCTGAAAACCCTTTAGAATACTCCTATCTCTAAAATTCATGGACACTGCTGTATAGAACTGATTGAATCTGAATAATGCATATTTCACTTTTAAGTAATTAATACATACATAAACAATAATTACAACAAGGCACCCACAGATGACTGGTCACTAACTGATTTGTGATTTTCCCGCTTTAAGTATGTTTAAGTGTGCTGGTTGTAGTCTATGAGGGCAAGAACCTTGTCAAAGTAAAATTCTTCACAGATGTTAGTTCAATGACTCATTTACTGATAATTTTCAGTAAGGTCTGAGACTGTATCAGTAGGATTTGAAATTATAAAAAATATTTTAAAGGGTTTAATGGTTAGAGATAAATTTGGGATGAAAAACAACTCCTTTCCATAATTGTAATATACTGTATATCTATGGTTCTCAACTGGGGTTAGTTCCCCGTACCGCCCAGAGGGACATTTGACAATGTCTGGAAAAATTTTTTGGTTGTTACAATCTTGGAGCCGGGGATATGCCACTGGTATCTAGTATGTAGAGGCCTGTGATGGTGCAAAGCATCTTAAAATGCACAGGACAGCTCCCCAAAACAAATAGTCATCCACCCAAAATATTAACAGTGCCAAGGTTTAGAAATTCATCTATATGTGACTCTATGACTCAACATAAAACATAAGATTTCTACAATTTGGAATGTCTTCTCATATTTAATTCTGGTAGGCAGTGAAAATAAAATAAAGGTCATTAAAATCTCATAGCTCAGCCATGCATATCATTATGAAATGCTTGCCCATTCTCTCAGCCTTTTACTCTTACATGGACAATTAGACCTTCACAATGGATTCTTGAGTTTGATCTGAAACAATGTTAATACTATGGGAAAACAAAAAGAGAAAGTACTCAAAATATCCTTCTGACTGGCAGTGTGTCCCCCCCTCCCCCATCTGAGCAGGTTTAAAGATTGAGTAAAATTTTTTTTGCAAGTAGCAGTTCTTATATAGCAGAATGCTTTAAAGTAGTGTCATGGGCTGTTAAACTAGACTTCACCACTCATTTACTCCAATGCTGTTGTTTTAAATAAAGTAAGAAGCTGCCTATCTAAGCTCATGCGGTATACTGGCTGCAGAACTAATAAAAGACATGATTACATGATCACAACCCAGACACAAGGCACTTCCTGCTCTAAGATGAGGAGAATCTACATTCATCACAAATTTAAGTTCTTTCCATGGTCTTATTTATTCAAGTTGCCCTTCACTAGCTTCTACATCAAGGTTTATTCAATGTGGACTTTTAGAAAACTTGGGGAGGAATTGATTTAGTGAGTAAGGGGATTGGCAGTTGTACCCTGGCACCATTTATACAACTTGCAATGTAATATTAAAAAGTGAAGAAGGGAAGAAGTATGGATATAGGTTGGAAAATTTTCTCTTTAATCCTCCAAATGATAAAACTGTGTATTTCTCTTCTTATTTTTCTTCCTCTACAACAGTTGAAATTCTACAGTAATTTTACTTTCAGTTATTTGTCTATTTTCTTCTTAATGAGCTTCCATTTTTATACTCAGTAAATTAAATAACATTCCTCTTTATTGCTTTAGTCGATGTAGTAAGATCTGTAAAAAGAGTTATCCTTACAAAATGCCGACAATAAAGAACACATTTTTTAGGGATATAATAGTTTTCTTCAGCTTTATTGAGGTATAAGTGAAAAATAAAAATTGTATATATTTAAGGCATACAACTGGATGGTTTGTTATATGCATACATTGTGAAATGATTACCACAGTCAAGCTAATTAACACGTCCAACAACTCATAAAGTTACCTTTTGTGCATGTGGTGAGAACACTTTTAAGATCTACTCTCTTAGCAAATTTCACTACACAATACGGTATTATTAACTATAGTCACTGTGCTGTACATTAGATTCCCTGGAACGGAATCAACTTATAACTGAAAGTTTTGTACCCTTTGTCTATCATCTCCCCATTTGTCACCCCCGCCCCCAGCAATTGGCAACCATGAATCTACTCTCTGCTTTGTGAGTTTGATGTTTTTAAATTCCACAAGTTACTGATATCATTCAGTATTTGTCTTTCTATGTCTGGCTTATTTCATTTAGTGTAATGTCCTTCAGGTTTATCCAGGTTGTTACAAATGGCAGGATTTCTTTCTTTTTTTATGACTGAACGATATTACATTTTATGTATAAATATATACATCACATTTTCTTTATCCATTCACCCATTGACAGACTCTTAGGTTGTTTTCGTGTGTTGGCTATGTGAATAATGTTGCAGTGAACATGGGAGTGCAAACATCTCTTCAAGATACTGATTTCATTTCCTTTGGATACATACCCAGAAGTAGGACTGCTAGATCATATGGTGGTTTTATTCTCAATTTTTTGAGAAACCTCCATTTTGTTTTCCATAATGTCTGTACCAATTTACATTCCTACCAACAGTGAACAAGGGTTCCCTTTTCTCCACATCCTTGTCAGCAGTTGTTATCTCATATTTTTGATAAAAGCCATCCTAACAGGTGTGAGGTGGTATCTCCTTGTGGTTTTGATTTGCATTTCCCTGATGATAAGTGATGCTGAGCATCTTTTCATTTCTCTGTTGGCCATTTGTATGTCTTTTTTGGGCAAATGTCTATTCAGGCCTTTTGCCTATTTTTAAATCAGGTTATTTGTTTTTTTGCTGTTGAGTTGTGTGAGTTCCTTATGAATTTTGGGTTATTAACCCCTCATCAGATATATGGTTTGCAAATATTTTATCCCGTTCTGTAGGTTCCATTTTCATTTTATTGATTGCTCCCTTTGCCATGCAGAAGCTTTTCAGTTTCATGTAGTCCCACTTGTTTATTTTTGTTTTTGTCGTGCTTGTGGTATCATATCCAAAAAATTATTGTCAAGACCAATGTAAAAGAGCTTTTTCTCTACATTTGCTTCTAGGAGTTCTGTGGGTTCAGATTTTACATTTAAGTCTTTAATCTATTTCAAGTTAGATTTGTTATGGTGTAAGATAAGGGTCCAGTTTCATTCTCTTGCATGTAGATACCCAGTTTGTCCGTCCCCATTTATTGAAGAGACTGTCTGTTCCCCAATTTGTATTCTTGGTGCCCTTCTCAGGGATTAATTTTGAGTAGTTTCTATGCAGCATCATGATGCTGTAGCTTTACTAATTCCATGTTTCAACAAGATACATTTTTTAAGCACAATCAGAGTTGTGATATACGCTGAAACTGTTGATTTGACGAAAATACCATTGAAGAAAGGGATTTATGGAGACCACAGTTAGTAGTAGTAATTGGAGTATCCTGATCTGATTTAATTTGAGGTATTCAGAATACTTTGCCTTTTGAGTGTAGAGGTAAGCATAATGCTCACTATTTCAGTAACATTAAAATATTAAAGGGCTGAAGCACTATCTCATTTGGTGCTAGAGGAAAACGAAATGCTTAACTACTATTTCTAAAGTCACTAAACCTCTCTTACAGCCTAATTAACAAGTTAATGCTTTTTCCCTTTCTGCTATTACCTAATTTTTCACTCAATTTATCTTTTCCTGAAAACCTGCTAATTTCATGCACTTTAGCCTTACAGAAGAGAAGGTTGCTTAGCAACCACCTAAATGACTAATTAGCCTATACCTAGTAAAGGCTTAAAGGACTTACTTAATTTAAATTTATATATCTTTGTATTGACCACTAAAACCTAAAGAAAGTTGTTTTACTTTGAGTTTCTTCCGATTTTTGCATTTTTGTACTTAATACTTAATGTATGCATTGGTTGTTGTAGCAAAAACAAAACAAAAAACACAGTATATTTAATGTGAACTCCCATTTCTCTCTTCAGCCTCTTAGCAGAATTGCTGTGTTCATTGTTTACTTTTTAGTTCATCTTTTCTAACACAATACCCTATCAGTGATACATGCTGAATTAAATGTTTTCTTATTCATTGGATACAGAATTCTGCAATATTTCTTTTTAATGCTAAGCTAATTTTTAGAGAAAATATATTAAAGTTTTAGGAGAGGAAATTACTTAGAGATTAAATTGAAGCAGTCGATATTACCTATAATGATTTTATTTTTGGTTATTTGACCCAGAAGTATCTCAAAAGAATCATCTGAGTTGAAGGTATTCTAAGGCTTGGGGTGGGGAGTGATGCTGTCACATTGCAGTGTCCTGTCAGACTCCTGCTTAGCCTTGGTGTGTTCACTTGTCTGGGGTTTGAATCTTCCCACTATGTCATACAAAGCTTTATCATCATCAAAATCTCAGACCTATTTTCTTCATTTTGCTTCTGTTCAACTGACCTGAGCCAAAAACGAATTACCAGCAAATTTACTTACTCTTCTCTTTCTATTCTTTGGTGTTGAAAAGTTAAAGACCACTTGTACAAAAATATTAACAATAGAAAGAACTGAGGCAACTTAAACTATAATAGTGCTAAGGAAGCCTGTATGAAAAAGAAACTGTGTGTGCTTCCAAAGAGAACTTTTGTCTTAGAATGAAGCTCCTTTACAGAATGACTGCTCTAGAATTCTGTCTTGCAGAGAGGGTTTGGACAAATTTATAGCTTATTTTCTTTCATAGGGAAGAACTCCTAAGATATCATTTTACATATGGTTAATTACTAATGGAATATCTTCAGTAAGACATTACCCTAACATAAAGTGTTTTTTTTTTAAAAAAAAGCAATCTTGAATTACTGGTAGCTGCAGTAACTATAAAAATATAGAACAGTTCCTCTACAGTTGGCTAATATAGAGTTCATTTATAAACTGTGATCTGTAAGACGACACACTGTCTTCACATCTCTTTTATATTGTCAACCCTTGTATAAAGAGAACAATGTAAGATAACTAGAGTTAAGTTTAAGGATGTAAACTTAGTTATCTGATATAAATGCTGTATGTACCAAATAGTTTAGGACAGAAATAATCTTTTAAGAGAGATGTATGTTTGAGAAAGAGGGAAGTGGGGTAGAAGGAGAGGGAGGGAGAGAGAGACAGATAGATAAATAGACTGACATGGCAGTGGTCGAAGAGTTTAAACTTCAGCCATAGTATTTCTTTTTTCTCTTCTCTCATCCTTCCCCCCCGTATCTATCTAAATATAGAAAATTTTTAGATTTAACATGAAAACCGAGCTGTCATTCAGATGAATGAAGTTAAAATGCTGTAGACATTGCCACTGCTGCTACTATGACCACTATTTAAAAAATATAAACAGCTTTTTATCATTTTATTATTAGCCAATTACGCAACTTACCGTTACACTTAAAGCAGACATTAAGGCAATTTTTAACATTATGGAAGCCACCACTGATAGCTCATTCAAAGAATGCTGTCTCAATCCACTCGATGTTTTCTGTGGTAGCAGACTGTTAATATATGCGCAACACTCATCAGTAACTGGAGGAGAAATTGATAGTTTGCCCTGTCTTTTTTTCCTTTATATTTGCAAATGCCTTATAAATGATACTATTAGAGGCAATATAAGTTTTCAGTTCATATTTTCAGTGTGCAATAACATAATATTAAGAGCAAAATACTAAGCAAAGAGAAATATAGAGTTCAGCTTTGGACATTTAAAAGTTTCTATTTCCAGACCTCCAAGTGCACTATTCACAAGTGAATTGAATCTTTCTTCTCTCTTGAATTCATTTTATGAGGAGCCTAGCCTAATGAAGGTGGGGAAAAAAATCTGAGCCTTTTATGTAATAACATATTTCAGTTTTAATCATACGTCTGATTTACTGGTGGTGTGGCCTTAAATTACTTAGACTCTGAAGGCAGGTACCCTCTTCTGTAAAAGGGGGATAATAAAACCAGCCACATAGTATTGTTGTAAGGACTAAAAGAGACAATGTAGTTAAAGCTGCACCTCAGCACAGTAGGTGTTAAGTGTGTGTTACTTCTCTCTTCCTCCTCATTCACCACCAATTCACACTCAATTGATATCTTTGAAATGAAGTGGATTTCAGGTTTATTGATTAGTTTTAAACTTCAGGATAAACTGCTACTCTAAACCATTGCAGGCTATTTCTTTTTATTCTAAGATACAAATGAGTGGTAGAAGACCTTATTATAAAACAATTATAAAGAAGGATTATTTATTTCTACACGATAGCCCATAGTAATGGTGTTTTGTTGATCAGTTTACAACAGATATCGTTATACAACAAATGCTCTCTTTGTTCCCTGTTCTTGTCACAATCGCTCAATTTAATAAGAGGTAGTTGATTAAATTCTGTTTGCATTGTAATCAGGCAACTGGAGAAGGCAGCAAACTATAGGAGATTAACTCCCCATGCTCCATTATCAAGCTTTCACCTCCTCTAACCTGTCTCAATCATTTCTGACAAAAGGACTTACGTAAATTACCAAATTATTCACAAATAATATATCTAGAAAGATTTAGTTGCTTAGGGAAAACTGGTAGAGGACTGGAGTTGTGTGTCATCTTTTATTTGTCCCTCTTGAATTTCTATTAGTTGGATAAGGAAATAGAAAAAAAAATGGAGGTATTGGTCGTGTTCTTGTATACTGAGACAGCACCCCCCCCCCCCATTTCTAAAGGTTACTGTTCCATCGTCTCTTCAGTTTTGGGCACATGATCTTGTCCCTCTGGGAATCATTTTTATTAATATTGATAATAAAAGCAACTAACATTAATCAAATGCTTTCCAGAGCTAGTTACCTTGCTGAGAGCTTTTACATGCATTATCTTATTATCCCCTGTAATATCAGCCCTGTTAAATTATTTTCTTTTTATGGATGAGAAAACCAAGAGTGAGATGGTTTAGGTAATTTGGTCATGGTCACTGCTATAGACTGAATGTTTGTGTCCCTCCAAAATTCGTATGTTGAAATCCTAACCCCCAATGGGATAGTATTAGGAGGTGTAGAAGATAACCAAAAAACCCCAAAACAATGAGGTAGAGGGCTTTGGGGAGTGATTAGGTCATGGGGGTGGAGCCCTCTTGAATGGAATTAGTACCTTATATAAGAGACCCTAGAGAGATTCCCTTCTCTATTTGCCATTTGAAGACACACCAAAGAGAGTCTGTGAACAAGGAAGCAGCTCTTAACAGACACCAAGTCTGCGGGCACCTTGATCTTGGGTTTCCCAGCCTCCAGAAATCTGAGAAATAAATTCCTGATATTTAAAAGTCTCCCAGTCTATGGTACTTTGTGCCATAGCAGCCCAAACAGACTAAGACAGTCACACAGCCAGTGAGTGGCAGAGCCAAATATTGAGTCAGGTTATCCTCAACCCTGGAGTCCACGCGTTAACCATTACATTATACTTCCTTCCTCTGATGGCAGAAATGGAGGCTAGAAAGGCAGAAACCCTGTAGTTTCAGTGACTGCCTTTGGTCTGCACACCACCCATGTCAAATTTGTTGATCTGATACTTGAAACCTACCACAGTCCAATTCAAATCTACCTTTGAAACCTCTCCTGTGTCCAATATCAACTCACCACTCTGGCCAGGCTAACTTAATTTTTCCTGTAAAAAAAATTATTTCACTTTGCCTATCCACATGAATTCATCTTTTCCACTAAGGCTTCCCTGTCTGTAGAGGGACTTTATTCTGTTACAGTCAAATATCACTTACTATTGTATTACTTGACAGACATAGTCTGTTTTGCATTCTGTAACCTGTGTTGCATGTGTGTGTAGGAGACATCAGTGTTTGAGAAGCAGTAGTGTCTGGCACGTGGCCAATTGTGGTATACGTTCGCGTCCCTTATCACCACTTAGTGATGAAGGGCATGCGTGCTGGAGGCAGACACACCTGTTTTTGAGTCAAATCACTAAACTTCTCCATACCTTTGTTACCTCGTCTATAAAACAGGGACAATTTTAGTACCTGGCTCATTGACTTACTGTGAAGATTAAATGGGATTCTGTGTCTAGTACATAGTATTTATTAAATATTAGCTGCTATTACCATTATAAAATTATTAGTAAATATTATTCATTATTTCAACTAGATTATATGTATTACTATAATACAAATTCTGTAATCGCCCCTCATGCATATTATGAGCATTTAGTAAGTCATGGGGTTTTTTAAAATTAAGATATAAATTAATCAGATAGCAAATTTATCAAGTTTTAACTACAGTATTTTAGCCGAGTGCATTGCTGCAAGCTGCCTGCATATAACTTAAGGCTGAGGACCAGAGGGGCCGTTGGAAAGGGGATTATCCAGGTTGGGAGAAGAAGTTGAGTCAAATGAGCACTTGCAGAAACCTAAACCTAATTTCTGGTCTTGTGAAAAAATGAATTTAATACATCAAGTTGTTTGATTTGGTTGCTAGTAAAAATTTTAAAATAGTTATTTAAATGCTTTAGGAATTAAGGTAAAGTCACGGGTAATTAAAATTCAGTTGTGTACTCTGCTCCAAGTGAGACAAGGTGAAGCATCGCTCATGGTTTTAGATGCGTCTGAAACTATCTTCATTTTGGGTGTTAACAAGTTATCAGTGAATACAAGCACTTGGAACACTTATTTTTGGTTAGGTGAAGTTTAATGTGAATGTGTTGGCTGTGGATTTTAGAGTTACAAATAAGATAAAAAGCTGAATTGTTAGAGAGTTACAGCTATCCTTTCACAGTCTGGAATCTACTTCATTCTTTCAGTGCAAACAAGGCAGTAAGATACCCATTATACTTGTTAAGCAAGTATTTATGTCCCGCTGGTTTTTCTTAGTTTGATGGTGGGGTTTGCCTTTTTTTTTCTTTGAGAATCTGTGTTCTTTAAGGTTTTGAATTTGCCTAGGAATTGCTAGGAAAGATAGGAAAGAAAATAAGCTGAACGGCTGAAATTCAACACAAGAATAATAGTTTCTTTATTTACCTTTACATAATGTTAAAGAGAGCTAAGATTTCGGTTATTTATCTTTTACCTGTTCTTTTCCCATTGTAAAAACTCACTGGGTGTTAACGAGACTATTCTAAAATCCAAAATATCCTGAAAAGCTTTCTTCTATTGATACTTCTGTGGTTTCTCATTCACATCTTATTTTATCTTTTGTTCCCCCACTTAGCATACTTGGGTTTTGTAATGTGCCCTCCAAAGTGTAGATAGAACCCTGCATAGAATATTGGATTTCTGTGTTTAAGAATGTACCCATAGAACTCTGTCTTTCTCACAGTTCCCTATCTCTAAGTCAACACTGTGAACATTTTGTGATACTTCATGAAAGTTTATGTTGGGTTATTTAGGAACATCTGTAAGGATGTTCATGAATGATTAGACGAGGGCCACTTGGGCAGAAGGAGAAGAGTTTCTGCAGGGCTCTGCCTGTACACACAGGGGACACAAGAGACCTTTCTGCCCTCTAGGCCATATTTCTGTCATGGTGGTTTTATCCTCCTTTCTATCTGATCCTGATTTTATGGCTCATGAGAAAGTTCAACAAGCAGAACCTGAGACATAGGAAAAGTGTCTTTACAGCCATTCTCCTAAGATGAGAGAATCTTCTTATGAGGTAGGGTCATTTTTTAATGTAATACTGCTTTGACTGGTGGTAACGAAATACTTCTCCCATAACGAAACTACTTTGCTTTGGAGAGAACATTAGGAGAGAACACAGAAATAGAAAAATGTTCATTGACATTTGACACCTGAGAATAGATGTTCTCTGAAGGCCAGAACATGGTTTACTTGACTTATAGTTATTCAGTGTGACCCAGGTCTGTTTTTATTAATAAGTCCAGCCCGAGAAGGATGACTGTTGGGACAAAATAAGCCACCGAGTGAGATACTCTTTCAATCAAATCTTAAAACAGCATTTAATAATCACTGGAAATACTTTATTTTTTAAAATTTTCTTGTCTTAATAAGATCCAGAAAGGCTTTCAAATGTTATTTTATAGCCAGTTTGGCCTCTGAATAGAAGGTCTATAAAGAGTATTTGTATTTAGTAAACAGTATGCTTACTATCATCGAATCCTCTTTTTGAGATGAAAGAGTTGATATTAGAAAATCTAAATTATGGTACAAGGTAGACTGCATTTGTTGAGACACGTTATAGCAACTCTAGATGAAGTTTCTCAATGTCTAGAATTAATGTTGTACTTTGTTTTTATTCTGATAGAGATTTAAAAAGTATTCCCTCCTTAAAAATCCCCCAATAAACCAATTTAGTGGAAGGAAATAAGACACATTGCTTTTGATTCTTTCTGCACACACGTGAAAATCACTGATCCTATGATCTGTTCCATCCCTCTCAATTTACATGAGCATGAGGAAATTGAAACCTAGGGAAGTTAAATGACTTTAGGGAGACAGCTAACTAGTTCCTGCTTGAACTAGGGGCCGTCTGGTTATCACAAATGCGGTTTCTGCTGCCTGTTTTGATACACAATCCTCTCCTCGTAAATTTTAGCAGCAAATGATGTTCCCTGCACCACACCCCTTGATCTCAGGTAATTCTCTACCCCTCTGCCTTTTTTTTTTCTCTTTTCCCCAGAGCAGTTGCATGGAGTGAAGTAGGGAACTGTAGAAATTCAGTTGTAAACAACCCTGTGAGATCAGTGGGTCTCAATCCTGTGAGATCTGGCTGGGGAGGAAAGAATAAGAAAGATGTCTTGCAAGGGAGTAAAGGACTGTATGTAAACATGACTGTGTACAATGGCTCCTGAAGTTTGGAAAAGTAGTGGTGTAGCTGTTGTTTCTGAGCCCAGAGAAAAAGTCAGTACAGTGACAGTTTTTCTAATAGATCATCAGTTTTAAAAGAACGTGCTTTTTGTTGGAACTACAGGTATACATTTAATTATGTAAGGAGAAAAAGAGCACTTGAATTTTTCCTTCCCAGGTTCTGAAAGCAAAGCACATTTTAAGGGTGACAAAAAATAAAGGTTGAAATAAAACTTAGGGAGTTCTTGCTCAAGAAGTTCTATGCACTGTAGCTACAATAGAGGACTTCTTAAATTTAGAAATGACATGTTATTAAGAATTGTAGTCACTGTGGCTAATCAGAACAATCTTTTAAAGGTAATAAATTAGAAGCTTTAAAAAATATATATCTAAGAACCCAAGAGGACTTTATAAAAGGACTGAATTATTTGAAGTTGTTTGTTTATGTAAAATTAAAACTTTTTACAGCTTTTGATTATTTCTAAAAATTTTTTTGCCTCATGCCTTAAATGTTTTATGACTTTAATACAGGGCACCTCTAGGTGCTAGTTGATATTATTTTCCCAGTCCTTTTTTTTTTTGCGTTATAAGAGTTCTTCTTAACCGAGAAGGTTACCTATTGTTACACTGAATGTGCTCTCCCAGGGTGCATAGGTAGCTGCTCAAATGCGGTTATAATTCTTGTTTGCCCCTGGGTGAGTGCCAGCAGGGAGTAGGGCATTATGGGAAGTACTTTCTTTACTTTCCACAACAGGTGTCTTTGTCGTTACACCTTATTCAGATATCAGTGTGTGGAAGCACTGAGTCACTGTAGCAAAGAAAAGTATGAAAGCAAGAGGAATTGCTTTCACATCTAGAAAATGGTGCTGCAAGATCAATCTGAAATCTTCTGGTGCTAGTGAATGCATGAAGAGGTTCACATTATCTTTTAAAGTACTTCTGAAAAGGTGAAAAGGAACTTAAAAGGTATGAACTGCCTAGATGCCTTATAATGCCTTGTCTGCTGATTATCATTTAATTTTTAATTTTTAATTTAATACCTGGTTAGTTAATGTTAAGATGAATGTGGCTAGAAAAATTTTTTTAACAAAAATATACTTAAAATACAAACCTGCATTGTAGTAAAATGAAGTAAAAGTGCTTTACTGACTCCAACCAAGAAGGGTCAAACACAGTTAGAAGCTATTTTAATCTTGAGGATTTATTTGAAATATTGCATTTTTTTGTTTAAATAAGCCTATTAGCTTGCTTGTTTCCTAGCAATAAGGCGATTTTTTTTCTCCCTTCCCTGTGTGCGCACTTTTAATCTAGAATGCTGTAGAAGTTGCAAAACTCTCCTAATCACATTAAATGGGGCAAGGTACTATTTAAGTAATCATGTTAATCTAGATGAAGATACTGTAAGAAACCATGAGAAAACAGATACAATAGATCTCATTCTGGGTTTTGTTTGTTTTCTGAAAAGCAAACAAATTTAGGCAACATAATCCTGCTTGCTATAGGTAATGACTAAAAATTACAGCCAGTGGCTATATATTTTTTGATTTTAAACAAACATTAATTGATTTCTAGTTCTAGCAAATAATATTTATTATAGTACTACAGTATCATAATCTATTATGAGTAGATTAGGGAAGATATTAGCTTAATTGAGAATACTGGAAAAAAACTTATAGAGGAGTTTTATCTATCTTCCCCCCTTTTATTTGCTTAGTACTTTTTCCATGGTATTAGCATATTTCCTGGTAATTTAGGCAACTTTGTAATGATAATTGTGGGCACCTTTCAGACTTTTCATCTGGAAACATGGAGGTTTATTTATCATCTCTAGCTGTACTGTAAAAAACACTTCTGGTGGCTAAGCCAACAGTTGATGGCTATCTGCTTATTTGCATAATTAAAAGAAACCTCTAACCTTAACAATGAAAAATGAAGAGAACTTTTTCCTATGGGAGAAAAACAATTCGTTTATAAATGAGACCCTTGTATTGCTTTCTGAATAACAGCAGAAAATTAAGTTTTCATTTGAAAAAAAATTTTTTAAGTGGGAGAAGGGAAAATGATTATTAATTGATATTGCTGTCCCTGTTTCACTTTTATATTTTGGTACTTCCCTTTTTTTTTTTTTTAACAGAAATAGAGGGGAAAAAGAATCTTTTATTTTTCATCCTACAGGAGATAATTTTTAACTGTACCAAGAATTCTATAAATTCCAAGAAATTAAAATGTCATCTGTTTATTTTCTGAGAATATGAAAATATAAGCAGTAAGAGTGTTAAGAAAATCTGCATCTCCAAGAAGAATCTTCATATAAATAATACTGAAGTGAGAAGATGAACTACTATACAAATTTTTAATTACCAAGAACTTAACATAAATCGGTTTTTGTTTTCAGTTTTTTTGTTTTTGCTATCGGATATTTCTAGGAAAGTCTTCTTTATTTTTTATTTTTTTGAAGTTTGAAACTGTCCCCAGACTGAATTTTCCAGCTGCTGTGTTAAGAATGCAGAAGGTGTTTATAGTGTATACTTCCTGTATAGATAAGAGACCTCCTCTAGTTTTCTACTGGGGGTAAATTTTGCTAGACAAGCCGGTGATAGCAGCTGCTTTTTTTTTCATTTTCTTTCCGGATTTTTAACACTCCACCCCCTGGAACTCAGGTGGCTGTATGCATTGGCAGTGACCTGCAGTAGGATTATTCCTTGGATAGTCTGGTCTGGAGCAGGGACAGCAGCTGCTGCTGTGGAAAGGCCAGCTGGCAAGATGATGGAAGAAGTCTCCATTATGGTAGCCTATGACGCCCATGTTTTCAGCCAGCTGCAAGATGAAGACTTCCTCACTAGTCTGGTGGCCATCAGCAAGCCCAGGTCTATGGTAGGTGGTGCCTTGCACACTACTCTGGGGCTGTTTTTCTTTTCCAATATGGTAGTTACACTCCTGCAGCAATTGAGGCATAGCTTCCTGGCAATTAAAGTAGAAGTATTGCTGTTGGCTTTGTGTTATAGGCTACAACAAGGCCTACATGTTTTCAATGATTACTTACATAATTAAATTAAACACTATTATCTGTCAGTAGTACATTTAAAGTGCTAGGCTAATGCTTTCATATGTAGTAAGATTGAGAGGAATTTTATAGTGCCAAATATCACTTTGTCCCTGGTGTTTGCCTTATATGTATACATATGATTATTAGGTGAGAGCTACCTACATTTGCACACATATAATTCAGTCTTTTTCAAGTGGAACATTCCTACCAGTGGGCCAGAACATCAGTGTTGAGAACTGAGCTATCTAAAAATCAAATAACTTTCAGGGTCTTAAATTGTTACTATAAGAACTATTACGAAAATAACTTCTAGTACGATTTTAGTTCGGATTTAATATTTGGAAAACAATTTTTACCATTCTCAAAGGGTTTTAGTGTGCATGTCCTGGCGTAATATAAAAAGTTTTTTCAAGTGCTTGTTGTTTCTTCAGTGTAGATGTCATCATTATAATGGCTACTGAGTTTAAGATATCAGGGATTCATAACTTTTAAACAAACTTTCCTAACTGTATATGTGGTTCATTATATTTAGTAGTGCTCATTACAAACAAAAGAATGAAAGAGTATATCATAACAGTTAAACCTTACTAGTATGAAACCGTACTTCTCTGTTTTAATGTACAGGAAACTTAAAAAATAATATGGCAATTTCTTTGAACAATAAATTACAATGAAAAAAATAAAAGAGAAATACATAGATTGATTTAAAAAGACTTAAGGGTTGTGTCAGCCAGGAGCAATGTATCAACTTTGTTTAGATGCTGATTTGAACAAACTGTAAAAAGTATCTATAACATTATCAGGGAATATTTGACCAACAGTTTGGTATTTGATGATATTAACAGAATTATTTAATTTTTTTGTGCAGTAATGATGTTATGATTATCTTTAAAACAGTGATTTTGGAATACATATTGAATAGTTATAGATGAAATATTTGCAAAGGATGAAACTAGATGACTCTATGTTGATAACAGTTGAAACTGGGTGGTGAGTACATAGGGATGCATTATACTTTCTTCACTTTCGTAGATGTTTTGTAAATGCAATTTAAAAGAATCAGCTGGACCAAAAAACCAGCAAAAGTGACATAAAGAGAAAACTATAATATGCTTCTGGAAGTGTTTATTAATACAGAAACATCTGGCCTATCGTATGCTTTTCTTATTTAATATACATAATTTCTATTTTTATGTTATATACATTATGTGAAGATTATTGTCAAACCCTAGTTAATGTCAATATATATACTGAGTCAGGATAGGATGGCCCCTCATTGTGGATAATCTTTAAATTTCATTAATTTCACAACTGTGGATAATCTTTAAACTTCATTAATTTCACAATATTCTACCATGAAAACTTATCCAAAAAATTTAAGAATTTTAAAATTTCTTTTAATGGTCCTGTCAAGATCCTGTCTGAGCTGAGTCTTCAGAAACCTATAGGAGTTTTCCAGGACAAAGGGGAGAAGAAACAAAAACAGAGAGAGATGTGAAGTGGCAGAGTATACAGAACAACAGAGGAGCCTGAAGAGGTAGACAGTGACCCAGCCATAGGGAACATCCTATGTTCAATATTACAGGACATTGTGTTTGTGTGTGTATGTATGCATGCACACACATGAGACAGGGAGAGAGAAAAATGAACAAACGAATGAATGAATATTAGTGTGAATATTCATTTGTAGGTTATCTATATATGAACATATAGATAAATAGATATATATTATGCCTTGATGAGACCTCACCTCCCCCAAAGGGGACTCCTACTCCTAACCCAGGAGCTTATTTGATACAGAATTTGTACACTGATATGGAAATCCTTGGAGACACGATAGAGACACAAAATATTGCTTTGTATACCAAATTTTAAAATAATATAGATATTTGGGTGTTAAACTTTCTGATGGTATTTAGTTTTCTTTATCATTTGAAATTTAAAATAGTCTTTTGTATGTAATATTTGGATTTGGTTCATCTGGAAAAGTCATACAAAAATTGTGCTAAGATAACATTTGTCAGTTGCTCTTGATTTCATATTGAATTCAATATTGAATTTTTTGCTTTATCTGAGATGAGCCTTTAAATCATGTGAAAGAAACAGTTTTCTACAGTATAAAATAAATTCCTTCTCAATCTGATTTATTACTACACTGTCAAGTAAATTACCCTCTTACTAACATATAAATCCTCTTTAGGTTTAGGTTGACTAATATGAAAGATATTTAGAAGGTTTCTTAATACAGTATTAATTAAATATCTTTCTGTAATTGGACTTTGTTTCATAATGGGAGGGGTTTTGATTCCTTGAATGGCAAAAATCCCATTAAGTACAGTGGTTGTCAGGTGTGTATACTGAATCTTTTCTTATCATAAGTAATCTTATGGCTCTCTAATGTTTTTGATAGAGACCCATAGTAAAAAATACATTGCAAGCAATTACACAAGATAGAAAGAAAATTTGCCTAAACAATACCTACTCTTGTTACATGTGATTTAATAAGCTTTTTTTCTATTCTATTTAATTGTTTAAAGACGAATCATGAGCCACTAAATTTATTTCAGAAATCTCTAAATCCACTCTTTGAAAAATCTGGCTATATTCTATCGATCCCTTAAAGATTAATGATAATGCAAGAAAGTCACAGATCCTTTACATGAATCACAGATAGGTAAAAAGAATAAGGAGGCCAAGCGTAACTTCTGATGTCTTCTGTAACACACACACACACACACACACACACACACACACACACGAAATTACCTAGACCAATATTGTATTTACTAAGACAAACTAAACAAAAGCCTAGAGGTACTACTAGTAGAACTTAAGAACTTTTTAATAACAGTATGAATAAATTGGTGTATGAAGGGTGAAAACCCAGTATAGTCAGAATCACTCCAGAAATATTTAGAAAGGTGCCTTGTTGGACACAGTATTCCTGCCTTCTCTTATATCCAACAGGTCACTTTTTAGTTGTTCACTGGTGAAATTAACTGGCTTGTATTTAGAGGCAAAATTTTACCCCTCACCCCAAACACAAACACACACACATACAAAAGTATCTTTAAACTGGGTTTGAGGTTCTCACAGAAGAGGAACTGAGTGAAATCTCTGAAGTTTTCCTGTCAGGGTTTTCTGTCTCTGAGAATGGCCAGCATTCCTTTCTACCACCTCTGCTGTTTCCAGTTATTTTTATACCTGACTAGTATAAAGAAAGAGAAAGGATCACATCTGTTACATTTATTGAGCTCCAAAGGAGACTTTGAATGTGTATTTAAATTCAAAAGCATGATTTAAGGTGTAAACAATGAACTAGCCTAATAACCAATGCATATTCTTGGCAAGCTTACATGTTCCAGGTTAAATGTCAATTTATATTCCGAATTATTTGAACTTTTTAATTTATAAAGTGGCTATTAAGGGAACATTGTTTTCAGGTGTATGTTAGTAGAGGCCAGTATGTAATATTACAAACATTCTGGGGATTATTACAATATGCTCATCATAAATAGAATGTCCCTTCCTTCAAAGACCTCACAATCCAGTAAGCGAGAGAAGCAAAATAGATATTTATGAGGCTGCTATTTGCTATTATAGAGTAGAACCAAGTGGGGAATAATTACCACTAATTGAAAAGTTTGGAAGAAGCCTCCAGAAGGGGATTGGAGCACTTAAGCTAGGCTTTGAAGGCTGAGTAGGTGCTTGCCAGACAGAAGAAGGGGGTAGGTCCTTTCTGAGCAGGAGAACAGCTTGTGCAAAGGCTGAGAGGTTAATAACTACTTCGGGGGCTTCAAAGTCACATGGTCTTCCATTCAAGTTTTTTATATCTGCTATTTACCAGTAAATTATTTAATTTCTCTAGGCCTCAGTTTTCTCATCTGAAAATCAGGGATGTAGTAGTATCTGATTCGATTACTGTGAGGATTAAATGAGAGCACTTGTAAAGTATTTAGCACACTGAAAACTCTTACTAATTGTCTCCTTTTAGGAAGGAGTGGGATGAGTAAGTAGATAAGGCACCATGGGGATGTAGAAGAATGAGGGGGAGGACACAAGGAGAAAATGGACTCTGGTGAATTACTGTTTTTAATTAGGGAATCACTATCAGAATATCATTCCTACATGAAACATGAAGCCTTCTGCCCTGAAGATGGTGCAGATCTTAGGTTTGAGCTCAGGATGGTGGGAAGGCAATGTAGAACCAATAAGAAGGAGTGTGTATGGGTAGACCATCTGCTGAGTAGATGGGGTCGATTACTGCAATGATAGTCTGGCAGTAATCAACTAGCAGGGGCCACATAAAAAAATTTAAGGGCATTAGAACAATACAGGTTGCGGGTTGACAAGTGTCTGGACTTAGACACTTGACAGTGGCAGTGTGAATAGAGAAGTTAGTCCACATGTGTTGGTTAGTTCTTGCAATGGATGGATATGGTAACATTACCTAGGAAGAAACAACAACTGATCTATAGGAGAAGAGTTAATGATTGACATAAGATGAAAATTACTGTAAGCTTCCCACCTTATAAAATTGGAAAGATTGTTGTGTCCACTTGAATGGGAAAGTTAGATATGAAGAATACAGTGGTGAAAAGATGACCCATTCTGGCTTTACTGTGCTCTGCATCTAGAAATTAGATGTTATGGTATCACTGTAAGAGAATTGACTGTTCAGTGGTTAGAACACTGTCTGATAACAAAAGCCGTTCAACCAGACCAACACATGGCTGTACTATATTGGCACTGGATAGATGTTCTTAACTGACAGATACCAAAATAGCAGCACTGTGCCGGCAAAGGAAGGGAGCTCTTTCTGGGAGCTAGTTTCTCTGTTCTATAAATGGGAGATGAGGGTAAGCATTCTGTAATTACTTCCTCCTTATCGGGTTGGCACATAGATTTCCTCAAGCATGCCAAAAAAAAAAAAAAAAACCAGCAATTTCATATGCCAGAGATGGGGAAAACAATAAAATCAATATACTGTAGTTATTTCTAAATCTTCGCTGGATATACATTTCAAATATTGATTATAATAAAACATTACAAAACCCATTAATTTTCATACGTGTTTTAAAAAATGTTATCTGAACATTCGTATTCTCATTGTTATTTAGCATGTGCATATTTTGGTGCTGTTTTATTAATTTCAGTTTAGTCCAAGGAGCCAAATCTTCCCTCATTCGGTTTATCAGTTCTGATGAGTTAAGGTTCTTATGGTTGCAAGTAATAAAATCTTGTGCTATCTTAAACAAGAAAGAGAATTTATCACGTGGCTACCAGGGTGTGTTCCCTTAAATGCAAGAGCAGGAGTTCGCTGCTACTGAACTGATGCTGGCAGGCATTCTCCCGTCTCTTGCCATCTAATTAACTTCTCTCTTTACATCTACTTTATTTATCTCCCTGTCCCCAAGTCTTCGGTTTTTCATTCCCATGGCAGAACATTGCTGCCATACAGCATCCAAATTTACTGTTCTGCCATATGCAGAGAGTTAAGTTGCTATCCCTGAATCACAACTTCAGATTCCTGTGGAGAGAATCTGATTGAGTAGTGTTAGGTAAGGTGAGACAGTATCAAGCAGAATCCAAGATTCTGGAACCAAACTTCCTGGGTCAATCCCACCTCACCCCCAATTAGCTCTATGACTTGGGCATGTTACTTAACCCCTCTGAGCTTTATTTTTCTCATCTGTAAAATTGGAATCATGTTAGTAGCACCTATAGAATTGTTGTGAGAATTAAATCAGTTAACACATGTAAAGCACTTAAAAATACCTACCACATAGTAAGAGGCATATGTATATTAGTTATTATTCCATAGTGATTCTTCTTTTTCAAAATCCTGAAACAGAAGATTAACTTTTAGCAAGACTTGGGACTGTCCATTTAGCTCATTTGGTTAGAATGTGGTGTTGGTAACACCAAGGCCAATGGTTTGGATCCCCATACCAGCCATCTGCCAAAACAAAAAACAAAAAAAACTTTTTTTTTTTTTTTGCAAGATTTGTAAATAAATTCACCATCCAAAAATTGTTTAGGTTATTTTGCTATTAAATATGAAATATGAAATCAATCAAAAATACTTATTGATCTGCTACTATATGCTATGTTGTATTCTTGGCATACTGGGAATCTAGGTATGGACAAGAAAGACATGATAAGGGGAGAGGTAAGACAAACATTGGCTAGTGATATCACTTTTCAGCTAGTGATAAGTGCTACCAGAGACTTCAGATAGAGTGATGCAATCAAAATTGATTAATTGGAGGCTTTATGTTGTATAGTCTGTGAGGACCTCACTGGTATCATTTGAGATCTGAATGACAGCCATGGGAAATTTGGAAAAAGAGTACCTTGGATAGAGGAAACCTCTGAGAGAGAGGCCTCAAAGTGGTGAATAGCTTGATGTATCAGCAAAACAGGAGAGTCAGTGTGGTTGGAGCACCATAAGCCAGGGGCAGACTGGGAAGAAACGATGTTGGGGAGGAGCTTGAGGCCAGGTTAAGATGTAAGGCATTATGGGTCAGACAAAGTAGTTCAGGTTTTATTCCTTATATGATGTAGTTGTGTTTTAAAAATTGAGTGAATCAGATTTTAGGTGTAGTTAACAGAAATTTAAAATGATGATTAAATTATTAGAGAAGCCAGTATTATGTCAAAAACTCATCACAGTGCTCAAGCTCAATGTGAAATCAAGGAGTAGTATTCAAACTCAATGCAAGGACTTCAAGGTGGCTTATGAACAGGATTTGCAGCAAAACAAAACAAAAAGAACACTGTAGCCCTGATGATTGATTGTATTACCCACAATAGGATTTCCAGCAGGCTGAAATGTTTTAGAAGCTCTTTTGTCTGACATAGTCAGGACTGTAATTGGTTTGGTTAATAGAAAAAGGTGGTTCAAGAGAAGAAACACAAAAGATGGATGTATACTATTAAATATCTATTTTAATTTAAAACACAAATTGTTTATTATCAATTTTGTTGTAGAGCCTTTAATGCCCTTTTCTTACATAGGAATTCTGAAACCCATATGCTTTGTAGTTTCAGTGTCCTTAAGGGGGGCAATAAATTAATAAACTTGTGAACCAATCACTGGTAAAATGTACAGAGATTTTTATAACTTTTTTTTTAACATCTGGAATGGTAGCATTGTCACCATTTAACGAGACATAGACTTTTGTATTTAACCAGTAATCTTTGTCAGGTCTTTCCAAACCATTCAACTTAGTTTTTATAGAAACAATAATTTAGTTTCTTTTCATATTCATTTTATTATGAACATAAACAGGTTGGGGAATAAATGCAGTTGACTCTTTTTAAACATAAACTCAGTCATGGGAGCAGCCTGGTAGTTGTGAGTTTAGCATGTCCAGGGTATCAGATTCATTTATAGTGGGAATGGAGAACATAGTTAATCAGGCAAGGTTTTTAAAGAGTACTATAACATTTTCTTTGTTAGATATTGCTGCACAGCAAACAACTGTAAATCTCAGTGGTACAGAACAATAGCATTTATCTTTCCATTATGAGTCTTTGGGTGGCTAGGGTTTGGCTGGTCTTGGTGAGTTTAGCTGAGCATAGCTGAGATTAACCCCAGGCCACAGATTTAGTTAGATCTGTTCCACATCTCTCATTCTTCTGTTATCAGCAGGCTACTGGGGCTGTGTTCTCATGGTAGAGTTTGGAAGTTCCTAGAGGGATCAGTGGAAACATTTGATGCCTATTAAATGCCTAGGCTTGGATCTAGCACACTTTGATTTTTGTCCATGTTCCATTGACCAAAGCAAGTTGGAAGATCAATTCCAATGTAGTGGGGCAGGACAGTATACTCTACCATAGAGGTTGGGGGAGGTGGAAGTGAATATTTGCTGAACAATAATCTACTACATATATATGTAATAATTGACCCTTCATGCGATCATCATGATTAGGTTAGTTCTATAAAATATATAAACACTGTGTTCCTCAGCAGCACACATAGTTTCTTTTCACAAAAACAGTATAGCCATAGATTTGTCATTAGAAAATTACACATACTCATTGAAAAATGCAGTACAACCTGATTGGAAATTCACACTTACCAAACACTCTCTATTACCCTTTTTTGTTTTATTTGGAACACTGAAGTAAATTGGCACTCATCCCTTCCAAAGTTAATTAAAAACAGAAATCTCTTGCCAGTGACATTCTAGGGTGTGCCAATGTTGTTATCCATACCTAATCCATCTTTATATCTTAGGGATTCTCAGCAATTTTGCGGTAATGGATTCCTTTGGCAGTCTGGTTAAGTCCATGGACCCCTTATCAGAAAAATATTTTTAAATGCATAAAATAAAATGCATAAGATTATAAAGGAAATCAATTATATTTAATTAGTTATCAAAATAGATAAAAATCAGATTTATGATATAGTCATGTGCTTCTTTATTAAGACTTTAAATAAGATATGGTAGCAAGACTGATAGCTACTGTAATTCCAAAATAATGATAAATATAAACAATATTTTGTGATATATGCAATACCTCTAATGTGAATGGAAATATCTGTAATATCTATTGGTGACAAAATCACAAATAATACAGTGGATGGTAGCCTACATTTATAATTGAAGGAGCTGATAAAGTTCAGTAAGAGGTTTAGGAAAGTATTTTTCCATCTAAGTTTAAGGACATTGAATTCTCTGCATGACACCCTAATGTAACCTTAAGCTTATATTATCTGAGATGCAAATGTTTTAGATACTTTTTCTAACCTTACAGCTGGCTAGGAGAACTCTTGAACATGCCTTCTAGTTTCTCTCTTTTTCTTAAACATGTGGAAAAATACCTGTGAAACTTGTGTGATTATTTGTTTAATCTCTGACTAACCCATATGACTAACCTCTATGAGAGCAGAGCTGTTTTTGTTTACCATTGTATCTCCAGCCCAGCAATGTGCCTGGTGTATTCTATACACTCTATATGTATTTAGTGAATAGTATTGGGGGGAAATGAAGGCACCACATAAGTGTGTTTGTGACAATTAAATACATTCATAAATATGTATACACATAAGGTATGGAAGTTATTTTTAAATCTTAGACCTATACACTAAATTCTTATAAAATAGATTGTGGAATCAGGTTAGAATCTACTGAGTACTTAATTAGCTCTTTTAAAAAAAATAATGCAGCGGTTATTTCTGTTATACCTCAATTTATTCAGTGGTTCATTTAATGTGCAAACCTTTGTGCATAGCAGTGTGTTAAGCTTTGAAAGATCTTCGAACAGATGACAGTCTAGTTTGGGAGATAGCCATGTAATCAGTTACTATGAGCCAATGATGTGAGCATCATTAGAGATGTGTAAGGTGTCACTTCTCCTGTGTGCTCCTGTCACATCCTGCACCATGGACACTCACTGAAAGGGAATATTCTATCTGCTTTTCTGAGTTGTACACTGAAGTTCATTTTTCTTGCAGGTTGTTTTTTTTCCCCTTTCTCTACCTACCATAGCATCTAGCACATCGTGTCAACAGTCAGTAAGGTTCTAATTAATGAATAAAGGAATGATGGAGGAGGATATGGGAATTACAAATATTTTCATAAAGATATGGACTTTTTTTTAGTATTTTGATTTTTAAACTTTTACAATTTTAGTTTTTGAATAAGTACTGCATTCACATGGTTTCAAAATTTCAACAAACATAAAATAGCATCCACTGACATTTTTAACGCATTCTTGTTGTCCCAGCAATGTTACTAGTTTTTTTTGGAGGTATCCTTTCAGAAATATTTCTATACATATAAGCACATTTGTATGTGTTCTCCCCCTCTGTTTTTACAGAACTTTTGTTGTCCCATTCATGTTCAGTACTTTTCTTTTCTTTCTTTTTTTCTTTTTTTTGCAGCTTGCTGGTTCAGGGATCTGAATCCGTGACCTTGGTGTTATAACGCTGCACTCTAACCAGCTGAGCTAACTAGCCAGCCTAGTACTTTGCTTTTCTCACTTTACAATAGGTGTTGGAAATTTTTCTATGTCAATTCACAAAGCATGTTTTTGTTCATTTGAAAGCTGCATAGTGTTTCACTTTATGGGTTTATATGTCTAACCAACTCCCAATATATGGGTATGTAGGTTGTTTCCAATATTTTTCCACTACAGTGCTGCAGTTAAGAATCTTATATATAATCATTTCACTAATGTGTGTGAGTATATCTGCAGATTAAATTCCTAGGAATGGAATTGCTGGGTTGAAGGATTCATGCATTTGTAATTTTGATAGGTAAGGCCAAATTGCTCTCCTTTAAGATAATATCAATTAATATACCCACCAGCAATGTGTATCTGTGCCTATTTCAATGTAGATCCTTTTGAGCAGAATTCTAAAGAAAAATAGGAGTTTGTCAGATTGTCAGGGAGAGGGAAAGATGTTCCAGACAGAAGGAAGAGCACTTTCAGAGGCACATGGGAGAGAAGGGTAGAGAGGCTGGAAGTCCTAGATCAAAGGTGCTAGCAGATTTGGTGTCAGGTGCAGCATCACTGTGCTTCAAAGATGGTGCCTCTTGCTGCATCCTCACAAGGTAGAAGTAGAGGGTAGCTCTCTGGGGTATCTCTCTTTTCTTTTTTCTTGGGAGGGGTCTCTTTAAGGGCACTAATTCCAGACCTAATCACTTCCAGAGTCCCCACCTCTTAATGCCATCACCTTAGGGATTAGATTTTGACACATGAATTTTGGAGGGACACAAACATTCAAACCATAGCAGCTGCCATACTGCTTTTATAGCTGCTTAACCATTTTACATTTTCACCAGCAATGTATGAGGGTTCCAGGTTCTCTACATTCTTGTCAGCACTTGTTATTTTCCATTTTTTGATTATCACATCTTATTGGGTATGAAATGTTACCAAATTATGTTTTTTTAAAGTTTTTAAAATTGTGATAAAATGTATATAAAATTTGCCTTATACCAATTTTAAATGTGCAGTCAGTGGCATTAATTACATTCACAACGATATACCAATATCATTAATATTTATATCCAAAACTTTTTCACACACATCCCCAAGATAGAAACTCTATACCCATTAAACCTCAACCCCTGGAAACCTCTAAACTACTTTCTGTCTCTATGAATTTGCTTATTCTATGAGTATATGTTTCATATAAATGGAAGTTTGTTCTGTGTGTCTGGCTTAATTTACTTCATGTAATGTTTTCAAGGTTCATCTATGTTGTAACGTGCATCATTACTTTTTTCTTTTATATGGCTGAATAACACTTCATTTTATGTATATACTATGTTTTTTTTATCCATTCATCTGTTGTTGGGTACGTGGGTGCTTTCCAGCCCTTTTGGCTATTGTGAATAATGCTGCAGTGAACATGAGAGTACAAGTATCTGTTTGAGTCTCTGTTTTCAATGCTTTGGGGTATATACCCAAGAGTGGAATTGCTTGCTCATATGGTAATTCTATATTTAACTTATCGAGAAACGGCCATATTGTTTTCATAACAACTCACCCATTTTACATCCCACTGGCAAAGCACAAAGATTCTTTTTCCACTATTCACCAACACTTGTTATTTTCCATTTTTTGATTCTGTCCATTCTAGTGGGTATGATGTGGCATCTCATTGTGGTTCTGATTTGCTTAATGACTAATGAAGTTGAATATATTTTCATGTGCTTGGGTTGTTTGTCTTTTGTTGTTGAATTGTTATAGTTCTTTATATATTCTGGGTAGCAAATTATTATCAGCTATACGATTTGCAAATATTTTCTCCCATTCTTTTTGCACAAAAGTTTTAATTTTCATGGAGTCTCACTTATTTAAGAAGCAAACCTTTATGTAATTTAATAATGAATCCGGACTGTTCTGCTGAATATGTACAGAAATAATATAATAGCTAAGTTGAATGCAAATTTGTGTGGGTTGAGTAACTTTGTTACCTTTTCTAAGCTTCATATTTCTGTGAAATAGGGTCCTGTTCACCTTTAAAGGATATTTTGGGATTTTTCCATAAAACATAAAACCTGAGAATGTGCTTACAAGACTGGCGATAAATTTTGCGAGCATGTTGTCTACTTAGTAATGACATCATTTGTCTTTTTAGATTTCACGATGTTGAAAATAGCCCATTCAAATACTCCTGTTAAGTAATTGAGTTATCATTTATTATTATAAAAATCAAAGCTCCCTTGGTAATCCTGTGGTTCTTCTAAGCTGCTGAATATAAAGACACATGACTAAGCAGCAAGAGATGCTTACTGCTTCTAGATGTCAGGCTGTGCTTGCCTTAATGGTGTAGAATGGAGATAAAGATGACTATGGAGATAGTAATTTTTAAACTGCTCCCAGAACCAGGGCTTGATTTATTCCAAATAGCCCAGTTTTCCATTCGAAGCTTCTGTGATGTAC
The DNA here is from genome assembly GCF_027409185.1 of Cynocephalus volans. Lineage (NCBI taxonomy): Eukaryota > Metazoa > Chordata > Mammalia > Dermoptera > Cynocephalidae > Cynocephalus > Cynocephalus volans. The sequence continues at coordinate 131,258,570 of NC_084467.1, forward strand.
TGACAAGGCTCAACATAATACGTAAAAGACTTGCTCAGTTTGGAAACTTGCTCTTACTGCTGTGTTTCTGGCACTACCATTCACAGTAGCTCCTACTCTTGTAGCCCTGTTTTTGCTTTGAGGGTCAAGTGAGAAAATAGGTAAGATTTGATTTTTTACCTTTGAAAAGTCAAAGTATAAATTGAGTTGGGTAAGCATTTATGATTTTATAAGCTCATTTTTTAGATAAAATCAAAAACATAAAAGATTGGTCATTGGCTTTGTCCATGGCTGGGAGGTGTTAATGAGATAGAAGCCATATGCTTCACATTCACATGAGACAGATGATTGCCTTCTGTTCCACAAATTTTACTATTTTTTCCTGCCAATAGCCCCTCAAATTAATTGCGCAGAAGGGACCAGGCAAGAGAATATGGACAAATCAGCTCGCATCTATTTTCTTGGAAAAGTAACTCAAAGATATGCTCAAAGGATTGGATGCTTGTTTCATCCTTGCGTAAGCTGGAATGGTGTATTTCTAAGTGGCCAGGATATATCAGGTCTTATTAAAAGAGATATCCAAATACATGGTCTTGGATCTCAAAAAGTTTTAATAGTCTTAGAAAAGAACACATCCATATCTAAAAACATGTTATAACTTAAAAGCAAGGTATAACCAAGTGCAGATTAATAGGGTACAAACTGAATCTGTTTGGGACAGTGCTAGCTATATCTAATCAGATAAGTTTATTTCATATGGAAAATATATATCAATCTAAGAGATGAGGCATGTCAGTTAGTTGAAAATAACTGGATTCTGGTCTCTTCTAGATTATCAGAAAAGGATTTACTTAGCAATAAAATTTATTTCGGATAGTCTATATGTTTTCAGATGTTTTAACACTGAAAATAATGGAACTATTTTAATGGCATCAGCTTCTGATTGCTTTCATCTCCATCATGACTAGTATACCCATCATTGAGCAGCATCAGTATTCAAGGTTTAGTTATTGCTTAGCACTCAGTGAAAGCTTATGTCTCTTATGTCATAGCGAGGTGTCTGGCATAGTCCACTCTCTACATGCTTATTTATAAGAGCTATATAATAAAACATTACAACTGTGAGGATTTTGGTTGTCTCCCCCAGAGGTTTTGACTTCATAACATTGCCTTGGGTGAGATGGCAGCACTAATCCTCGTGTTTCAAAGATAGAAGGTTTGGCCCTGTGGGCTCTCAGTTAAGACAGGCAATTTCTCTTGTCTTGCCTGAAGAGCAACATACCTGTTTGTGAATTACAACCTTTCTGATAAGGTAAATATGTTTAGCAAACCCTTATTTTGTGGAAATTTTATAAGGCTTACTCCTGTAACGTCTATAGTGGAGAAAAGGACACTACCTTCTGATTTTAGCTCTTCTCCTGGTTGATTGCCTGCCATGATTCTATTTTAAACTGGGTGGCAAGTAAGTAAATACCTAGCTTTTTTCTGTGAATGAGCTGTCTGCAAAAGGTTTTTTGTACTATCTAATTATCTTAAAGTTTTACTGGAGTAACTATAGGAAAAAGAAAAAGAATGGATTTTTACTTAGTGCTGTTTTAATGCCAGTGTTTGTATAAAATGAAAGTGGCAATTTATTATTTCAGAAAATAGGTCTTGACACCCAAAAGATAGAAGCGAGTTATAAGGCTGCAAAAACTCTCTGGAACATTCTTTACATACAAACACTTTTGATACATACTAGTGTCCAGGATAGAGTTCCCAGCATATTTATCTACAACAGATCTTAAATATTGAAAACTAACAGAAGTTGTTGCATAAATTTTTCTGTAATTAGATAAAAACATTCTTATTGCTGGTCTGCAAACAGTTTATGAAAATAGTTGCTGCCTAAGATACTTTACAATTGACAAATGTTGAGGGATGAACTCCATTCTTCATTTTCTAAAATGTGATTGTATTATCCTAAAATCCAGCATTTTTTCTCACATACAGTCCTGGGTTGAGAGGTCCTCTGCCATCCTCACAAGCTGCTTCCATCTATGGGTTCAAGGAGCTGTTTGAGCTCTTGCCATCTCCCTGCCAGTAGGGGAAAGGAAGAGAGGGCACATCCCTCTCCTTTTAGGGGCACAAATATGAAATGGCATACATTACCTTTTGCTTATAGCCAGGCTTAATCATACGGCCAACCAAGCCACAGGGATGGCTGGGAAAGGTAATCTTTATAGGGATAACCATGAGCCCAGATGAAACTCAGGAAGGATTATTACTAAAGGGAGAGGCAGAGACTGGATGTTGCGGGTAGTAGTAGTCTCTGCCACAACAGTATCTCTGAACACATACATGAGTCTATGGGCACAGATTTAAAATGGGACTGGAAAGGACTGGCGAAGCTTTATAATACTATATGGTAGTCTCCTTTTCCTTTCTTCCTTTCTTACTGTCTGCAGAAAGATTCTGGCTAGATTTTTTTTTTTTTTTTTTACTTTAAAAAAAAAACAGGTTTATTAAGGTATAATTTATATACCATATAATCCACCTATTTGTACTATTCAATGATATTTAGTGAATTTACAGTTGTGGATTGTTTCAGTTCATTTTCTGCTGTTGATAACACAGAGTACCTGAAACTGGGTAATTTATGAAGAAAATGAAATTTATTTCTTACAGTTTTGGAGGCTGGGAAATCCAAGGTTCAGGGAGCACGTCTGGTGAGGGCCTTCTTAGTGGTGAGTCTCTACAGAGAACAGTGGTGGCCCAGGGTGTTACATGGCGAGGAGGGGGCTGAGAGCTTTTACGTGCTCACTTGTTCTCCTTATAAAGCCACCAGTCCACACCCATGATAACTTATAAAACCATTAAGCCATTACTCCATGAATGGATTAATCCATTCATGAGAGCACAGTCCACACAATCCAATCACCTCTTAAAGACCCCACCTTTCAACACTGCCACAGTGGGATTCAAGCTCCCGTATGAGTTTGGAGGGTATAGTCATTCAGACCCTGCAAAGCATGCATCCATCACCATCATATCCAGTTTTTGAACATTTCTATTCATCACATAAAGTTCCTTCATGCTCATTTTTAGTCAGTCCTCATCATACCCTCAGACCCAGTCACCCCTAAATGTAACTTCTGTCTCTATAGATTTGCCTTCTCTGGAAATTTCATGTAAATGAAATCATACAAGGTGTAGTCTTTTGTATCTGGCTTCTTTCACTTAGCATGACGATTTTTAGGATCCTCTCTGCTATAGTACATATCAGCAGTTAGTTCCTTTTTGTTGCATAATAGCATTCTATTGTATGTATATCTCACATTTTGTTTATCCATTTACCAGTTGATGGAGTCGTTTCTAGTTTTGGGCTACATGAATAATGCTCCTAAAAACATTCCCACACATGTTTTTGTGTGAATGTATGTTTTCATTTCTCTTGGGTAGATGCTTAGGAGTGAAATTGCTGAGTCGTATAGTAAGTTTATGTTTAACTTTTAAGAAACTGCCAAACTGTTTTCCAAAGTGACTGTAAGATTTTACATTTCCACCAGCAATGTATAGGGATTCCAATTTCTTCCTATCTTCAACAACACTTGATGATTGTTAGTCTTTTTCATTTCAGTCATCCTAGTGGGTGTGTAGTAGTATCACATTTGAGGTTTTTATTAATATTTTCTAATAATGTACATCTTTTCATGTACTTATTACCCATTTGTATATTTTCTTGTGTAAAATGTCTGTTGAAAGCTTTTGCCCATTTCCAAATTGGGTTATTTGTCTTCCTATTGAGTCATGACAGTTCTTTGTATATTCTACATGTAAGTTCTTTATCCAGGTACATGATATATAAATATTTTATCCCAGTCTGTGGCTTTCCTATTTGTTAATGGTGTCTTTTGAAGAGCAAACATTTTTAATTTACCAATTTTTTTTCTTTTTTGGGTTATGCTTTTGATGTTGTATCTAAGAAATCTTTGTGTAATCCAAGGTCACAAAGATTTTTTTCCTGTATTTTCTTCTAACGGTTTTATAGTTTTAGCTCTTATATTTAGGTCTGTGATCCATTCTGCATTAATTTTTTTGTATTTTGTGAGATAAGGGTCTATGTACAATTTTTACATAGGTATATCCATTGGTACCACTACCATTAGTTGAAAAGATTACCCTTTCCCTCATTGAATTTTCTTGGCATCTTTGTCAAAAATCAAATGACTATAAATGTAAGGTTTATTTCTGAACTTTCAGTCCTGTTCCATCCATCCATATATCTGTGCTTACCTGGCTAGATTTTTAAGACTTTCACAGTAATATTTCTGAGCTTACCTTCTTGCCTTGTCATCCAGTCCTGTCAATGGTGGGACCTGAAATGACCTCATAACACTTAAACATCACTGAAGAGAGTGATGCAGGAGCTGAACAAAGTTTTATATTTACAGGACAGATAAATAGAGGATAAGAAGCATGTCCAGAGAGCACAAAAGCAGAAACTGGGAAAAAAAGGTTTATTGTCACAAAAATGAAGTATTTGTTGTCTTAAAATACAGGTTAACAAAGAGACCTAAACAAACATTGGCTTAAACGAGATCTTCATTTTTCTCTTTCAGTATGTTTGAGTGTGCATAGTCCAAGTTTGATGGCTGCATTGAGGTCAGGAATTCAAATTCATCCTATTTTGTTATTCTGCCATCTTCAGCGATTGTTGTCCTAATCTTCATGGTCAAATATGCTCAACACCACATTTTTTAGGTCCACATTCCAGCTGGAAAGAAGAGGCAAAATGGGGAAAAGAGGCATGTCTCTTTTTCCTTTGAAGGAAGTTTTCTATATCAATTCCACTCATTTTATTGGTGAAAACTTGTCACTGGCCATACTAGATGCAAAGAAGACATGAAAGCATAATTTTTAGTGGAAGGCCATGTACCCAGCTAAAACTTACATTGCTAAAGAACAAGCAGTGTATCTTAGTAATCTTGAGCTGCCATAGCAAAATACCATAGACTGGGATGACTTAAACAATGGATATTTACTTCTCACAGTTCTGGAGGCTGGAAAGTCCAATATCATGGTACCAGCAGATTCAGTTCCTGGTGAGTGCCTCTTCCTGGCTTGCAGATGGCCTCCTTCTCATTGTGTTCTCACATGGCGGAGAGGGAGAGTTCTGGTTTCTGTTTTCTTACAATCACACTAATTACACTGTGGGGGCTCTACCCTCATGACCTCATCTAAATCTGATTACCTCCCAAAGGTTCTATCTCCAAACACTGCTGCATTAGTGGTTAGGGATTGGACATCTCAATTTGGGATTGGGGGGAACACAAATATTCAGTCCATATCAGGTAAAATGCATAGTTAGAGGCAATTAGCAGGATATGCCTACAATTATATTAGTATTATATAGAGTTATATTTATAAATCTGTATTGATAAATACATAGTTATATTTATGTATACAACAGAAGATGAACATTGAGCACTTACATTTGAGACACTGTTGTGGGGATTGCAAAGGTTGATCTCAGTGAGATTTCCAGAATTTAATAATTGGTGGTGGGGGTCACAATCATAGTGTTACATTTTGTTTCAAAACTGAGGATGCTATTTCTGTTTTTCAAACAAAATCACTACAGATCCAAGCTGCACCATTATGGTTTTTTAAGCTGCCTTGATTTAGTAATTCTTTACTTCAGGAAATATTTATTGAATGCCTGTCATGTGCCAGGGATATTAGGGTTAATTTTCTGTATCCAGAAATACAATTACATTTGGCCTTGAACAGAAAGCAGTCTTCTCATCCTGAAATATTGCAGTTTGAATAACAGTAAGAGGACTTTATAATTTAGAACTGTATTAAGAAGTAATTGTGTTATGGAAAGATCTCGGTACCGGAAGTGAAGAGACTTAAGTGCAGGCCCGATATTTGACACCGTGGGCTAGCCTCAGTTTCCTCAACTTTAACACGAGGGGGTTGATTATATACTTTCTACAGTCCCCTTTGTTTCTATGATTCTATAGTTCTAGTTATCTATAATGTATATATTATATATACTCTCTTTCTCTTTATATATATATGTTTTTCTTCTCTCTCTCTTTTTTTTTTGATGGCTGGCTGATAACAAGGATCTGAACCCTTGACCTTAGCGTTACAACACCATGCTTTAACTAACTGAGCTAACCAGCCAGTCCTATATGTGCTATATGTTATGTATTATCTATAATCTGTACATTTCTATGATTCTGTAGCTCCAGTTATCTATAATCTATTGTCGTAGAGTATTTTTTGCAAATCACGCTAAAACAGAATCATAAAACAATGGCAGTTATGCTCGCAGATCCTGTGGATCAAGAATTCAGACACAGCATAGTGGGTATGGCATATCTCTGCTCCATAATGTCTGGGGATTTACCTGGGAAGACACAAACAGCTGGAGGTGACTTGAAAGACTAGGGGCCGGAATCATCTGGAGGTTCATCACTCTTGCGGCAGGTACCTGGAGTGGGATGACTCAAAGACTATTAATTGAAACACCTACTTTCACTTTTCCATATGACTTGGGCTTCCTCACAGCATGGTGACCTGAGTGTCTTAGATGACAGCTGAAGGTTTTAGAAGCTAGTGTTCTCCAGGAACAAGTTTTTATCTGATGAGATAATTGAAAAGATTTTAGGGGAATAAAAAAAGTTAAGAATTATTTTTAAAACCAAATTCATAAAAAGTATCAAGTAGAGTTATAAAAGTTTGGTACAGATTACAAGGACCCTAAAACTGGCATTTGTTGAGTATATACTATATGCAAGGTGCTGTACCATAAGCACTTTTGTGAATTATCTCATTTATTCTTTATAGCAATCTTATGCAAAAACCAAGGCTTAGAGAAGTTGAGCAACTTGCCCAGGTTAATGCTGTTAAGTGGATGAACTGTGACTCAAAACAGATTTAACTCCAAAGTTTGTGGCTTAACAACTGTTATGGGCTGAATTGTGCCCCCCACCCCCATTCATATGTTAAAATTTTAACCTTCAGTACCTCAGAATGTGACTGTATTTGGAGATAGGGTCTTTTTTTTGGCAGCTGGCCAGTACAGGGATACGAAGTTGTGACTTGGTGTTACAAGGCTATGCTCTAACCAACCGAGCTAACTGGCCAGCCCTGAGATAGGGTCTTGAAAGAAGCATTAAAGTTAAATAAGTCCATAGGGGTGGGCCCTAATCCAATATGACTAGTGTCCTTATAAGAAGAGGAAATTTGGACACAGACACACTCAGAAGAAAGATCATGTGAAGACACAGGGAGAATATGGCCATCTATGACCTAAGAAATAGGCCTTACAAGAAACAACCCTGCCAGCACTTTCATTTTGGACTTCTAGCCTCCAGAACTGTGAGGAAGTAAGTTTCTCTAAAGCCAACCAACCTGTGGACTTTATTATGGCAGCCCTAGCAAACTAACACAATCACTAATAACACTTTACTAATGTGTGCGTGTGTGTGTTTTAATCAGCCTATTTTAGTGCTGTCCTTCAAATTGTCCTCTCCTTTACAAAAATATTGTCAACAGATTCATGTGTTTTTTATGGCTCTAAAAATCTTTCTTACCATTATCACATGCTGAAGCATGTAACAAAGGTGTACAGTTCTTCAGGGTAAAAATACCTCCTCTCAGGCATACTCTTTTTTTTTGGTCGCAGCTGGCCAGTGGGCATACTCTTTCCTGCAGAATAAAATTAGAGTTCTTCCCTCTTTTGAGATGTAAGCATTAATTAGTAGCCCTTAAGGAGATTAGTTTCTGCAAAGGTCAAGATTTAATTAAGATTGTTTCAAAGTAATTCAGAAATCAACATGAAAGTCTCTGGTTTTCTACAGCTAGTTTTCTACAGCTACTGAGAACTGTTCAAATATGCTAAAAATTAAACTTCATCACAACATAGCATTTACTCCCTGAACCATATATTTATTACTTCATTATAGTGTGTCATGTATGATTTTTTTTTTTTTTGTCTTATTTGTACATATAAATCTTGCCTCCCAATGAGCTTCCTAAGGATGCATCTTTTTGAATACTTTCTGGTTAGTAAAATGTAATGAATGTGTTTGCAGGTAGATACTAAATGCATATTAAACTGAATCTTGATTTTCAAATTTACATAATTTGGGTATATTTTTCCTATAAACCCCACTATTGAAACAACATTGAAATCAATATGAGGAGTGCCATTTTGATGCATTCACTCTGTTTTTCAATTTTTTTAAAAAATGTAATTTCCACTTTATTTTTCTCCAGAGGACAGCTTTCCTTCAATCCTTAAGGACTCAGCTCCTTACATGGGCTTGGCAGTGGTCGTGGGGCAGCACCTGTAAGTCTAAACCAGGATGGGGTGTTTGGTCCTTCTGGGCTTCACAAGAACAGTTCCTGACCCCCTTGCTGTTCATGGCACAACTTACACAGTAATGCAGTTTCGCATATGTAGGCATCGAAGACACTTGCATCAGAAATATCCCTGACTGCTGCGGCCTCTGCTATGCTTTGAACGATGAATTTCTTAATGGCTTTTTCCTTGGGCATGCATCAGGTGCAGTTCATGCAGCAAATAGGCTGCACATGACCGCAGCCCTTTTTGGCATGACCAACGTTCCTTCTTTTCTTTGTCATCTTCAAAGCAAGGACCCGAGGGCTGCCCTTCAATTTCTAAAACTATTTCTTTTCCCGACATATTCTTCAGACAGTGGCTTTCTTTCTCAGCACCGTTTTCTCAGCATGAAGTTTAAGAAAATGACTTACTCGGGTATTGGAAGAGAAATGGTTCTGAATAAGGACCCAGAATTTGATCATTTTGTAAGATATTCTTCTTCTTCTCTAGCTGAAGGAACAAATTATTTCTAAAACTGAAACTCATACATATTATTCACATCTCAAATGCACTAAAACTTTTCATTTCCTGATAAATTCAATGTAGTGGTTTAAAGTGTGGGCTCTGCCTGGGTTCAAATCTCTTCTGTGCTACTTACCACCTGTGTAACTTTAGGCAAATCAACTTAACCATGTTGTACTTCAGTTTCCTGTTTTGTAAAATGTGACCAATTATAGAGTATAACTATAGCATTGTAAGAATTAAGTAAGGTAAAGCATGTTATATGCTTATAACAGCACATGGCACATAGGAAAGTCTCAGTGAGTGCTAGCCATTTATTATCATTACAGTTACCTATTGGGTATTTACATTTTGGAAAAAAACAAAATCAACCTTTTAGGGCCAATGATTTGGATAAAGCATAGTATTCAGTGAATATTTGTTGGGAAATAGGTAAAGATATATAAAGCATATGCAGAGGTTTTACTGAATAGATTACTATTTTTAAAAAACAATGACAGGTTTTAGAGAGTTGGTTTATTTTAAGTATATGGTACCTTTTCACAATTTTCATAGTGCTGAACTCTGTTTGATTCAAAGTCCAGAATCTTATCAGTGAAAAGGAGCTCAAAGCCTTACCCTTAGTGCCATGTCTGGATAAGTGATACATAGTGAAATTATATAATAATGCTAATCATTTTAGTGTATTCTACACAAAGATTTGGGAGTCTGTTGCTTAGTTGTCATTTCTAAGTTTTAATCACGAAAGTATTTAGTCGAAATTTACATTGCTGAATGGTTTCATTAGGAGATACAAACATGACTAAGTTATTCCACCTGGGTCAGAGGTACCTAAGTCTTGTAGGGATTTACTTTCAATCTACAGGACAGTTCAGAAAGTTTAATAAGAAAGGTACAAAGTACTATGGAAATCTGAAAAAAAGGGAAGGAGAATCTCTTATTGCAGAATCAGGAGAGAAGGCTTTCTGAAAGAAGTAACATTTATGGGGAGCTCTAAAGGATGGCTTTTCTTCCTAGTTCCCAGAACATTTAGAGTAGTTGGATTCTGTTCAGATGCATTTCTCTACTTCCCACCTTGCCTTACTTCTTTTCTCCAGGCTCAGAAAAAAAGATCTGTCCTCCTGCTATTCAACACTAATCCCTTCAAACTTGCTGTCATCTGATTCCTTCCCATCCCTCCCCAAAGCCTTGTACCAAAGGGTAATCTCAATTGTCATGAGGGTTTCAACTTCTTTTATAATGGCTCTTTCCTTAAACCTGGAAAATGTAATCTCTCTCATGTTAAGAAAAACCAGTCACTATTATAGACTCTGGGAATATCATAGTAATGAATAAAAGAGGCAAAATTCCCTGCCCTCATAGAACTTACATTTAAGTGGAGACAAGCAATAAACACAATATCTAAGTAAAAATATATGGCATATTAGAAATTGTATTAGTTTGTCTCTGTTGCTTATAACAAAATACCTGAAACTGGGTCATTTATAAAGAAATAAAATTTATTGCTTACAGTTTTAGAGGTTGGGAAGTCCAAGGTCCAACGAATCCTTCTGGTGAGGGCCTTAGTTGTGACTCTTCACAGTGATGCAGGGTATTATATGGAGAATGACCAAGAGAGACCTAAGCTTCTCAGTTGCTCTCCTTTTAAAGTCATCGGAACCACACCCATTACTCCATGAATGGATCAATCCATTCATGAGGACATAGTCCTCACAATCCAATCACCTCTTTAAGGCCCCACTTTTCAATTACCATAATAGGATTTCCCACCCTCAACACTATTTCAGTGGGAATTAAGTTTCAGTGAGTTTGGGGGGCATTCAGTCCTCAGCAGTAGATGATAGGTAATATGGAAAATAGAACTAGTACAGGAGAATCAGTAGTGCTTGGGAGGGTGCAATGTTAAATAGGGTGTGGTAAGTGCAGATTTCATTAAAAAGGCGCATTTGAGCAAAGACTTGACTGAGGCAAGGGAGTGATCCACATGGCTTTATAGAGGAAAGAATGTTCAAGGGAGAGGAGACAGCCAGTGAAAAAAGCCTGAGGCAGGTGCATGCCTGGTATGCTTGAGAAACAGTAAGGAGGCTGGAGGCATGGTAAGCTGAAGGGAGAGTGGAGGAGACCAGGCAGAGAACAATGTGGGCAAAGAGAGGCAGATGGAGTAGTCTTGTAGGCCAGGGAAAGGCATTTGGTCTCTAATTGCATTATGATTTGTGCTTTTGGTCTCTTATTCTAGATTTCTTCCTTACCCAGGGATCATAGATGATGATGATGATGATGATGATGATGATGATGATGAAGAAAAAAAGGATAATTGTTAATGTTTATTAAGTACTTACTGTGTTCCAGGCACTTTTTAAAAACTGAGTTTACGGATGTTCATAAAGATGGTAAAGTTCTATATGTAAAATGTTTTGAATATTTGTTTTTCTTATTTAGGTAATCAGTTTACTTGTGCAAATTATTTTTTATTATAATGTGAGATAGAGAACCTAATTTGTTTTCTCATTTTGATAGCAAGTTGTCTGACAACCATTTACTAAATAATTCATCCTTTCTCCACTGATTTATCATAACGTCACCTTAGTTTTCTCTCTGGGCTCTTTAATTCTGTTCTGTTGGTCTATTCATGACACATTCCAATTAGTAAAACTTTTTATAAATCTTTGCTATCCATAGGGCAAATGCCCTTTCCTTTATTTTTGTTTAAAATTTGTCTGGCTGTTCTTGGTCATTTGTTTTTCACTGTGAATTTTTTTGATCAGTTTATTAATGCTCATATAAAAAAAATCCTCTGAAATATTCAATGGAAGTGTTGAATTTATAAATTAGTTTTAGAAGAATTGATACCATAATGTTGATATCAATATCATAGTGTTCTCATCCATTCTATTTAGGTCATATTTTATGTTAAAAGAATTTGAAATTTTTTCCTCATAGCCGTTTTATTATTAGATTTATTTCCAGAGACCATATAATTTTTGTGGCAAGAATGAATGGGCTCTGTTTTTATTTACATTTTTAATTTTTAATTTTTTTATTTTTTAGGACACAATATTTGCTTTCAATATTTCTTTGGGGGAGGGGACACCACATTTCTACTCAATTAAGAGAAGCAGTTTTACAGTACAGTGGTCTTGGTCTTTTATTTATTTTTTTTAACCCATTATGCCATGAATTCATAAGAAGTAAGTTCTAACAGCTCAGGCTCCTTGCCACTGGTGCTCACAAAGTGAGCTGCTCTGGGTGGAGCAGGCTGGCACTTCAGTTGAACCCAAGTTCCTTTCTCTTTTGCTTCCTTCTTTTTCTGATCGTTTTCCTTCACGTGTTTCAGGAAACTGTCTCAGCTCTTAGAGTGCTTAATATGCTCAGTAAACAAATTAATTCTCTGGGCAAGAACATTGCGCTTATCTTGTTTACAACAGTGCCAACAGCATGCTGGGTAACACTGTACATGCTTCCAGTTTCACCATGGTATTTCCTTTTTGAACAGCACCCATTCCCTTGATGTCTACAATATCTCCTTTCTTGTAGATTCGTGTGTATATGGCCAAAGGAACAACTCCATGTTTTCTGAAAGGCCTAGAGAACATATATTGAGTGCGTCTCCTCTCTCCCTTTGTGTTCGTCCTTTTGGCGAATTACTGGAAGATGGTGGTTCTGGCTGCAAGGAAGCTATTTATATTTTTTAATTGGTTATTATTAATGTATAGTGCATTGACTTCGTGAATTGATCTTTCACATAACAAACCTGTTAAAGTCTCTAAATAGTTTTATTCTTTTATCAACAGATTATTTTAGGTTTTTCTAATTAAATGATTATAATCATGTGTAAATAATGACATTTTTTTGCCTTTTCTAATTTCTAAACCTTATATTTACTACTGTCATCTTATTGCAGCAGCAAGAACTCATTCACAGTTAAAAGAGGCTTGATAATAAGCATCCTTATCTTGTTCCTTGCTTTAAGGGGAATATTTCTGATGTTTCATTACTAAATACTATGTTTGCCCTAGGTTTTAAATTGATGGCTTTTGTGGGGTTAAAAACAGTCCTTTCTATTACTAATTCACTTTATTTTTGCATCTGTTGAGGTGATTTTATGATTTTTCTCTTTTAATCTAATATGTGAATTGTAATATTTCTTCTTTTTAAATAATATTTTATTTTATTTATTTATTTTATTTTATTTTTATTTATTTATTTTTTTCTGGCCAGTAAGGGGATTGCAACCCTTGGCACGGTGTGGTCAGCACCATGCTCAGCCGGTGAGTGCACTGGCCATCCCCATATAGGATCCAAACCCGCGGCCTCGGCACTACCAGCGCCGCACTCTCCCGAGTGAGCCACGGGGCCGGCCCTTAAATAATATTTTAAATAATTTGTAAAATAATGTGGTTCAAAATCCAAAATGTAGAACTGAACTTATCCTCTAAACCTGCCCTTCCTCCTCACTTCCCTGTTTCAAAGAATGGTACCATTAGGCATTCAGTCAAAAAAGCTTAGGAGCTGGTCTAGACATTGCCTACATCTGTTCAGTGACTGGGTCCTGTCATTCTTAACATTTGACCTTGCCTCTCTATTCTTTCCTGGTTGCCTAATCACTTTCCATATTCCTGCCAGAGCATGAAATTCCTCTGCTTATAATCCTTCAGTGACTTCCTAATTCATTGTGTCTAGAAGTCTGAACTCCTTACTATGTCTGATAAGGACCTGCAGGTTCTGGCCCATCTCCAACCTTTTGGGCCCTTCTGGTTGCATGCACCTCCTACTGATTCCTTTGTGAATCAGTCATTCCTTGGGCCTCTTTTAGTGTGCCTCCCTTTGTCCTGCTGTCCAGCACTTACTCATTTTTTCCAGTTCCAAGCCTTAGCTACCTCTATAATACATGCTCTGATTCCCAGATAGAGTAGACCATTCAGTGTTTGTATCCCCATTTTGCCCTACACAGCCCTTAGTTAATCTTTTGGCAATATATGGTCTTTACTCATTTATGTATTTATTCTCTCCTACTAGACTAAGTATCTTGAAGGTAGTGACCAGTTATTTTATTAGTCATTGTATCCCCAACATAGTGAAGGTATTTGGTACACATGTGAGGGATAGATGGATGAACAAAAGAACAAGCAGACAGGTAATGACTGAGACAGAAGAGAAACAGATTATTCCAGAAGAAAAATAATAGAAACAGAAAGCCTATAAAGATTTAGTTGACTTAATTTCACTATCTACCTTGAGTCTTGGGTGGAGCCTCAGAGAACTCCAGAAATGCTTCTGATTGTCTAATGATTGACTGAAATAGATTATTTGACCTGCAATATTTTGTGAATTTGTTGCCTTTTTTTTTTTCTTTCTCACTTTATACAGAAGCTTTTTCTTTTTCTTTTTCTTTTTCTTTTTTTTTTATAAACCCTAGGCCAGAGGTCTGAGATGTGTTTTATCCAGCCTATACAGAAGCTTTTTCTATTTCCCGTACTTTCTTTGGGGATTTTATTTCTTTTAAATTCATTCATGTATTCAGTCAGTAAATATTTAATGAGTACCTGCTGCTTAGTGCCAGCACTGAGAGCCAGTTAGAGCCTGTCCCACCCTTCAGGATCTCTCTGGGGGACAGACTTGTAAACAAACAATTATAGCAGTGCTTTTTTGTATCTATCCTCATTTTCTTGTCATTTTTTCCACTATGACCCCCACGTTGTAAAGGAAGTCTGTTGCTTACTGGGGTTTTAACCGTTTTGTTTGGTAAACAAGAGAGTAACTGGAAGTGACTGAGGATGGGATGTTGGAAAGTAATAGTCCGAGACGCCACTCTCCTATTTTACTTATTCCTAGTTCCCAACTGTCAGTACTGAAGGATTCTGTTCCTCAGACTGAGAGGACATTTGACTGGGTTTTTGTGTTTAGGTTAGATTAGATAGAAATTTAGGAAGTATGTAATCCCTATTTATGAGCTTGTTCTTAATGAAATTAAATGAACTTGTTTTTGTCATTGGTGAGTGATGATTTAGTTGGTACTTGTTTTCTTTATTTTCCATGTTGAGAAGGAGATAAGGAAAAACTGTGTCTCAAAGAACCATGATCCACAAATTGAAATATAATGGAATCCATTTATAAAGAAATCATTTACAACGTGGGTTCAGGAAATAGGATCATCTTTCTATATAAGAATTTATGTCTACCTTTTTTTTTTTTTTTTTGGTTTTGGCAGCTGGCCATTAAGGGGATCCAAACCCTTGACCTTGGTGTTATCAGCACTATGTCTAACTATGTGTAAATGTGATTTGACCCATAGTATATCTGAATATGGATAAAAATTGGTTGTATTATATTTGATATTTAACTGCAGCCATTCAATATCTCTGATTATAATATTAGGTGTTTGAGAGCATCAAAGATAGAGTTAAGATTTCTAAACTAATGTTTCAACTTAAGTCCAGACCAAAATTTATTGTGTCAGCCATAATTGTACCCAAAGGCCTTATTATTGGGTGTATTACAAACCTGTTTATAAATTGTCACAAACACACAAAAGTAGAGAGGAGTACCATGAACATCCACGTACCCACGATCCAGCTTCAGCAACCTTCAGCCTCCCACTTTTCTTGTTTTATCAACTTTTTTGCAGGAGTATTAAGTAAAAACTTCAGATATATCATTTCACTCATAAATCCTTAAGTATATCTTAACAGATAAGGACTTTAAAATCATAACCATAATATTGATACCACACCCACTAAAATTAACAATAATATAATAGTGGAAGTATTTTGAAATTTAAATGAATACGAAACAACTAGAGTCCAAGTAAAGGAATTTATTGTTTCATTTTACCAAGTGGCGAATAGTTTGGTTTTTTACCCCCAAGTTTATGGGGATTCTTTTTGTTTGTTTTGATTTTAACCAGAAACATTTAAAAATCATCTCATCATTGTCCCCTCTTTTAAAACAGTGACAAAGTAAGCAGTGTGGGTGCATAATTTCGTTTATTCTCAGGGTACTTCACCGTATACTTGTACTTCCTCTGGGCCAGACTCTGTGTGGTGGGAATGAATATCTGTGTCCAGCAAAACTTTGTATTTTCTTGTATGGTGAATATTTCCCATTTCGTTTAAAAAGGAAAGCTGATGGGATGTCTTTTGCATTGTATTCTAAGAATAAAATTCAGAATCCCTGCTGCTAATGGTGAGATTGATATTCTAATATTCTAGTTGTAAGCCTGGCACTGAATGCTTTGAATAAGGAAAGTTGTTCCTTATGACTTGTAACTGATCCTCTTATAGGATTTTCTTTGTGAGGCTTTTCAAGCTTAATAGAAGCCAGTACTCTTGAGCCAAATCAAAGCTTGCTTCAGCCCTGGCAAGACATGTTTTTTTAAAAAAGAGATTAGGGAAAAGACAGTTATTGTCATGTCTTTCACTAGGCTGTGCTAAACCAAAATTAGTCATCTCAGCCAATTGGAGTATTTATAAAGGGAGGAGGAAAGGCAGGGCATTATTGTATCTGTATCACATATGTAGGTCTCTTCTTTGTTTAATGATGTTGAAGATTGTGATTAATTGGTAAACTGTAGCCATCTCAAGTTGAGTTATAAAATAAACTGATGTTACTTTAGATCTACATTTACCACTTACCATTAGTTTCCTAGGCACCACAGGAAACAGAAAGATGACTTCTATTTTATACCAGAAGGTTTCATTAATATTTAACTTAAAAAACATTTAAATATATTGCTTTTCATTACTTCCTGGTTAAGCTTGCAATCAACTGGCAGAAATAACGTGTGAAAAATTGTATATGCTGGCCTCTCTGGTTAAAAACATTGCCTACCTCCCTCCCATTTTGTATCTAGGTGTATATTTTCAAGACTTGCCTTCTTACCATTAAAGTAAGATTTAAATTATAAAACAGCTTTCCTTAGACAGATTGGTTTTTTTTTTTGGTATGTGGTAACTTACTTGTCCAATGAAGTTCTGAGCTATCCCTGCTCAAAATCTACTAGTGCACTCTGAATAATAGATAAGCAGTTAGATAGTAAACAGAGTAAAATTGGTAGACTAGCAAGGATGCAGAGAAATCATCTAGTACTTTTCCTTCTTCATGTAAGATGATATCAGAACCACTCCAGAAAGTCAATCCTTTTCTTTCAAGTTTTCAAAGAGGGATATTTATTCACTTATTTAACAGAATTTTTTAAAGAAGAATTCTGAACTAGGTCTTGCTCTGTTCAACTCTCTCTTTAGCTACCTCAGTCTAAAGTTTCTCAGTCTTTGACTTTCATAACATTGATACGTTTGAAGATTACAAACTAGTTATCTAGTAGAATGTCTTTCAATTTGAGTTTGTTTGATGGTTCCTCATTATTAGATTTAGGGTATGGGTCTAGGGCCAGAATATCATAGAAGCAATGCTGTGTTTTTCCTGTCACATTCATTCTATCAGACGGAACATAATTTTAATTTGTCCTGTTACTAGTGATCATTTGACTACAGTGGCTCCTGAAAGGTTCTTCATGTAAATTTGCTCTTTTCCCCTTTATGACTAACAAGAATTTTGTGTGGAAGTACTTTGAAATTATGTAGATATTCCATTTGTAATCAAACTTTTAATTTATTTAGTTTATATGTATATAGACTCATGATTTCCTATTTTATGCAGAGTTATATCTTTTACTATCATAATTTATTTTAATATTGAAAATATCTCTCATTTGGCCACTGAGAGCTCCTTCAATATAGCTTTTGTGTTCTTTTGACATGTTCCTATTATTCTTTGAGCTTAATTGCTTTTGGAACAATGAGACATTCCAGGCTCTTTTTGTATTTTCCTGGCCCTTGCACTAGAATAAGGTATTTCTCCAACTATCCCTAGTACTTTTTAGTAGTCAATGATATTTAGAAACCAAAATCTGTGCAGTAGATATGCTCGTTGCTCCTGGGGTATGTATTGTTACATCTAGGTCCACTCAGCAGATAGAACTAGGGAAAACACACACACACGCACGCACCCACGCACACACACGCAAATGCACACGCACATACCACGCGCATGCACACAAGTGTGTATATTTCTCTTTCTAACTTTCTGACTGCTGTATTACCCCCAATGCTAATCCAACACCATGGAGCTCATTCTAGTTTTCTAGTACTGTAACTCCCTTCTCTGACAATGAGAAATCTGAATCCTCAGCTTACTTGATAAATGCTCCTGTATGTGTCAAGTCTTTTATTTCTGCTGTCTGCCCTTGAATTGTGTGGGTGCCCTCCTCAGCCTGCTGTAACTTCTCATGCCAGATGGCATGCTCCCATGGATGCCCCCTCATTCTCCTTGGGCTCCAACACACCTGTGCCAGGCTGCCTCCTCATTCTTCTTGGGCTCTGACATACCACACAGGCCTTCCCGTTGTGTGGTGACCCTCCTTACCTCGCTTGGACCGGGTTTCACCACTCTAGGCCACTCTGCATTCTGTTTTCATGGGTTTGGTTCCAAAGTAAATTGGGTGATGAAGGGTACTCAAGAATTTATCCTAAGAGGACGAAACTAGAGCAGAGGTTTTCCAAGTGTGGTCCCCAGACCCAGAGCCTCAGCATCCCCTGGGAACTTCTTAGAAATGCAAATTCTTAGGCTCTATCTCAGACCTACCGAATCAGAAACTCTGGGAATGGGGCCAGCAACTTGTGCTTTCACAAGCCCTCCAGGAGATTCTGACACATGCTAATTTTTGAGACCCACTGTCCTAGGGAGAGTAGAATACTGAGTCTCTACTACTTATTATTCCACTCTGCATCTACATTATCTCTGGTATAATGAGGAATCTCTCATTGTCAAAGCCTTGGGACTTTTTGAGGTTTTGGAGTCATCCGAGAAATTAAGGCCTTTCATCTGGGTCAAGACCAGAATATCTATCTGGTTCCACCCATCATCCATGGAAAGCCCAGTTCTCTAGGGAAAACCAAGGAATTGTAAGAGAATTCTTTGCCTTGTCTTTTTGTCTTAGAAAACTTTTTTATTAAATCCTAATAGTTAGAAACAGTGAAATAGGGGTCAAAGATGGTAACGGGAGTTGTACAGTTTTTATTTATTTTAAGCTCATTTATATCTGATGTAAGAATGTACAATTAATGAACTATTACACTCCTATACTGGCTACGTTTTCTGCAGCATCAAAAATATGCTTCATGGGCTGGCTGGTTAGTTCACCTGGGAGAGCATGGTGATGATAACACCAAGGTCCAGAGTTCAATCCCTGTACCAGCCAGCCACCAAAAATATACATATATACATATATATATGCTTCACAAATTTGAACTATATACAGATATGGAGGTTTAACATTTCAGGAGAATATGACAGGCTCTGAAGTAAAACAATTTGACAACAAGGAAGTCTTACCTCTTTTTCTTGAGTGGCATAAAACATAAGCAAAACAAATCTGTATTCACAACAGAGAACACAGCAAATTCAGTACCCTGACCTTCACCTCAACTGGATTAGCCAGGGAGTATGTTCTTTGTTTCTTTGTTTAGATTCCTGGGCTAGATATATTCTGTATCCTTTAGCTTTTCTGTCAGCAAAAAGGAATAATTATGACACAGTACCCAATTGTAAAAATACTTTCAATTCCAATTAAAGGTTCTCTTAACTACAAACTGCTTCTCTTCTTTTTTTTTTTTTTTGTCATTTTTCGTGACTGGTAAGGGGATCGCAACCCTTGGCTTGGTGTCGTCCACACCACGCTCAGCCAGTGAGCGCACCGGCCATCCCTATATAGGATCTGAACCCGCCGCGGGAGCGCCACTGCGCTCCCAGTGCCGCACTCCCCCGAGTGAGCCACGGGGTCGGCCCTCTTCTTAAAAGGTGAATTGGTATTTCTGATTTTTTGTTTTCTTTGTTCTCAAGGAAGGATTTTTAGTATTGTTTCTCAACAAAATTTTTGTGCATGGTTTTTGAGTTCTCTGTTTCTAAATTTACGTGATTAATAGTTTTGAAAATATCTAGGTGTAGTACTTCAAATTTGTCTGGACTAGAAAAAACACATACATAAATCCATACCCACTTGCATTTACAAAGTCTGGGAGGTAAAGTAAATCACTTAATAAGGACTTTGGCTTCATTTTGTCTGGTCCTTATTATTTGCACTTATAAATAATCCCTTGAAAATGAATCTTAGGAAAGTATTAGCATTGGAAAAGGAAATATGAAAAACTTAGAATTCCAAAAATTATAACATAGTAAATTTTTAAATTCATGAATTTATCATTTGTGATTTCAACACTTTTGTGAAATTTCCTTAAGAGCATGGCACTAACATTCTGTAATTTTGTAAAAGTCCTGATTATCAATATATGCCCTGTGAGGCAGGGTAAGGAGTAAGTCTTGATCAGTCCAGTTTTCTTTTCAGCATCCAGATTTATTTTTTAAATTAATTAATTTTATTGAGGTTTTTTTTTTCTTTTTTTTTCTTTTTTCTTTTTTCTTTTTTTTCTTTTTGGGACTGGTAAGGGGATCTCAACCCTTGGCTTAGTGTCGTCCGCACTGCGCTCAGCCAGTGAGTGCACCGGCCATCCCTATATAGGATCCAAACTTGCGGCAGGAGCGCTGCTGCGCTCCCAGCACCGCACTCTCCCGAGTGAGCCACAGGGTCGGCCCTTATTGAATTTTTTTTAAATGAACCTTTTTTTTATTGGAACATAGTTGATTGTACATATCGGTGGGGTACAGCATTGAATATCAATACCTGTGTGATCAAATTAGGATAATAATTTATTTTTTAATTGACACATTGACTATATGTATTTATGGGGTACAGAGTTTTATTTCAATACGTGTATACAATGTGTGATGATCAAATCAGGGTAGTTAGCATATTCATCATTACAAAAAAATTATCATTTCTTTGTAAGCATCTAGATTTTAAACTTAGCTTTATTTCTGGGTAGAAAATGTCTCCCAAAAGAAAGCCAGCCACCAGTGCTGATAGTAGAATTGATGAGAACATGAAGACCAGGGAAATGATGGTTTTTAGCAAGAAAAGAGGAGCTTGGATTAAATTGAAGCATTTTTTTTTTGGCGGGGGTGGCTAGCGAGGGAGCTGGCCAATAAGGGGATCCTTGACCTTGGTGTTATAACACCATGCTCTGACCAACAGAGCTAACCAGCCAGCTCTTGAAGCATTCTTTAACTTGGCAAATTTCACCATAGTTTCCATCTATGTTATGAACCTAAATTATTAACGAAGTGCTTCCTTAAAACAGACAACAAAGTGCCTCCTAAATTGACTTAACTATTATGTTAACCAGCAAAAATTTGCTTATGAACAGAGAAAAAAGAAACTTTACTGAGAATTAAATAGTGCCAGAATTTATTAGTTACTTTGGTTCCATATGTATAGAATCTCATGGATCCCAAGAAGTGACTTTCATTTTTTCAATTATTAATCTGCATTTTAATAGCTTAAATTATGTTACACTATAACATATAATTAATATAAATTAATAGCTTTAATTATGTGTTACACTATAAGTGACATTTGCAAAAAAGTCTCAGAACAACCTTCACGTACATTGTCTGGCGAGGGATGGGAAAGGAGAGCTATCTTATTTTTAAAATAAGATTAATTTTAAAATAGCAATACTTCATGTAAAACTCATAAATGTTGGTATTACAGTACCTGGTGCTAGGTGATAAGTTGGTCCTCAGTATGTGCTTCGTGAAATAAACAGAATTAATCTTTACTTGAATCAACAGTGAAAACTGGATATCCTAACTAGGAGCTCTTCCATTGTTTATTCTCGTATTCCTGTCCTGGAAATATCACATTGGAGATTGTGGTAAGAATAAGCAGCCCATTTAGGTCCCAAAGGTCTATTCGAATACTTCTTTCTTATCCTGTTAGCTAATGCTCTTGATGCCATTCTGTCGAATTGTATTAGAAAATGTTCAGGTTTTGTATTTGCCTAGGGCACGTATGAGTAGAATCTAAGTTGTAGTGAAAAATTTGGGATCACGAACTGTCCAAAAAGGGTGATAAAATTTGAGTTATGGACATGTAAAACAAAAAGAATTCTTTTTTTTTTTTCTTTTTCAACCTTCGTGTATGTTTCATACGATGGCATTCATTTCTGTTTGTTGACTAGGATATTTCTCCTTGAGCTCAAGGTTTATAACACAGATTTCCATCTATAAGTCATTTTACGTGCATATTCTAAAGTCCTTGGATGTAGAGGGGATATGAGTAATCTTTAACAAGTTCCGACCTGTCCTTTTCTTTTCTTTTTTTTTTTTTTTTTTGTTTTTTCATTTTTTCTTTTTATTTTATTTTATCAGTATACAATGTAGTTGATTTTTGTGGCCTGTCCTTTTCAATTACAGTAGCTCAAGAAATGTAGGTATACCTCACTATTTGAACTTTGGGACAAAGGTGATTTCTATAGCAATACTATATGTTTATAGAATTTTCTCCAAAGGCTTAAGTCTAGATCTCTCACCAAGTTCACCAGGCTTGCCAACTCTGGATGTAGCTGATAATCTTTACATAGTTTCTTGAAATAAATTATAATTAACTAGTGTTTAAATGTTAAATTAGATTCCTCTCTCCCTCTCTCCCTCCACTTTCAGTTTAGTTACTCAGTACTTTTTCCTCATCCACCATTCAGGGGAAGTTTGTGACATCAGAAGGACTCGATGAGTCTACTCTTTCTTTCACTGCATTTCCTATTGCAGTCATTCTTTTAAAAATTATATTGGAATTATGAAAAACAGCAACAGACTAGGCCTCAACAGATCCCTTTGAGTGTTCATTCTCACACTAGTTTTATATATATATATATATATATATATATATATATATATATATATATATATATATATATATCATCAGTTCCCCCCCTGTAAATTATTACAGTGGGAAATTTATTAGGGAAAACATCATTTAAAAATTTTAACAGCTGCTATAAACTGTCGTTTGCAACTGTCAGCTGACATTCAAACAGCTGCAATCTGTGAGTGAGCTTTTACTTTCCACTGCTGGAGGTCTTTCAACTTTTGTTCCCATGGAAATGAGGAGGGCTGGATGGGTGGAAGGGAAGTGGGGGTTGACAGACACATTTCAACATACCTTATTTTTCTTTCATCCCCATGGTTTCCATAGAAGTCAGAACATAAATGCCATCCCACCCTGAACTTTGGAGAGCAATTTTTCATGTGTAAACTGCAGTAGATGACTGTAAAGAGACTCACAAAACAAACTAATCTTATATTCTTTCCTTTACCTGTGTGTGGCCAAGCTTCATTTCAAATATATTCTCATTTGAGGCCGGCCCGTGGCTCACTCGGTAGAGTGCGGTGCTGATAACACCAAGGCCACGGGTTTGGATCCTATATAGGGATGGCCGGTTTGCTCACTTGCTGAGCGTGGTGCTGACAACACCAAGCCAAGGGTTGAGATCCCCTTACCGGTCATCTTTAAAAAAAAGCAAACAAACAAACAAAAAAAACAAATATATTCTCATTTGATCTACTCTGCCCACAAAGAAATGATTCAATATTGTTTTCAATCAGTATTTTTTTTTTAGTGGCTGGCTGATGCAGGGATCCAAACCCTTGACCTTGCTGTTATAACACTGCACTCTAACCAACTGAGCTAACTGTCCACCCCTATGTTTTCAATCAGTTTTTAGAAAGTCTGTTTGATATTACCTCTTTTCCAAACTGAGAATTCTCTTAAACATACTCTTATTGATTATTAGATCTATATCTATTTTACATGTGTTAAGAATTTAGCATGCATTGGTGTCTTTATTTTCTTATGTTTGTTTCCCCCAAGATTAAAGAGATACATTTTAATTTAGGGAACCTTCCAACTGCATAGCATAAAAAGTCTCCTTAAATAGTCTCATTCTTATGCATTATTTTAGAAATTGCCCCACAGAGCAGAGTTAATTATTGGCTCTGTCAAACATATCAGGGAAAACTGCCATTTTTAATTGGCTATCACAGTTTTCTCATTTAGGTAACAAAAATGTCCTATGTTAGGTGGATTTCTATGTCTTTCCACTTCTTAGCTCTGTGTCATCACGTCTCCTATAATACCCAGGCTCAAGGAAAATATACAGGCATAGTCTTCATCTGTCTCTTTTATTCCAACATTTTAACTAATTAGCAAATTTCATTTGAATCATGAGACATTAAGAATATACTTAACTGAATAAATCTGCTTTAGGCATCTACTAAGTATTCAGCTTTGTGTTAGGTTGAAGTAGATACCGAGTTTAAGTAAGGCAGGATTTTTTTGCCTTAATGCATCCCAGTGCTTTTAGGAAAATTCATCACAGGAAAAGCTCATCACAGCCTTATGTCATATAGACTAATTATAAAGAAGTTCAAGGAGGGGAGGGATCACTTGGCCTAACTGAAATGACAAGGAAAGCCTTGCTTTAAAGACCTGTCTTTTATTGGTTCCTTCCCTTCCAGTTCTACTGTCACCTTCTTCACAAAGGCCTTTTCTTCTGATCTATTTTCATAACTTCCTAAGTGTTCTTTCAATTGCTGCCTTTCTCCTTTTCTTTATCCTCCCTTCTGGTTTAGCATATCTACCATTTCCAGATTACCTTTCTTAAAAGCACAGTTTTGGTCCTTTTACTGCCTGATTTTAAAACTTCAGTGACTTCTGATCATTATTTGGAAAAGGCTTTCTTTTAAAAGACAATTCTAATGTCAAATATTCTGCTTCATAAGCCCTATAAGCTACCAAAACAGTCCAAAAATTTTTAGTATTTTAGATTCTTTCATATTCCAAATTGGTTCACATATCCGGGATGGAGGCAAACATCTTTTAAGACCATGTGCCTGATTTTTATGTCAGAAAATATGGTCACAGAACTAGCAACTACTGAAATAGGTTCACACTTTCATCATTGAGGCGGCAGCCTAGATCTTCTAAGATCTGGATACAGTGTATTCTTTCCAGCCTGCTCTGCAGGTGCCTTATGCCTAATCATCTAGCTCCTCACCCAGACAACACAACTGCTTAGCACAGTTAGTAGGCCCATATTGTTTTTAGCTCCATGCCTTTGCTTGCAGAAGTTTCCTTCTGCTTTCTTTATGGAATAAGGAAAGAAATAAGCCATAGTGAGTTGTTCCCTCCATCTGGAACATCTTGCTCCTCTCTGTATCTCTCACAGCCCTACTCTACTGTAATACTACCTGTAACTTACATTAAAATACTCCAGCCTACACAGTGTGTTAGTTTACACTTTGGACATGATTGATTAACTTTGAAGCACACTGATATAGGATACATGGTGTAGGGGTATTGGCATGGGAAAGTTCCTAATCAGGAGATAACTATTACAAATTTAACCCATTTATATTTAAATCTATACCAGAGGGTTTTCTAATTAGCATAAAGAATGTCAGAAATAATTTTAAATTGGATTGACTAGTAATATTATATAGGCTGGAATTGCTTGTAAGATTCTGGCAAGCCAGGCAGCCTAACATGTGAAGAACGGCATCTGAGGCAGGGCACTCTGTTTGGGCTTGATGACTACCACCTAAAAGAAGGTGCTTCCTACCTGGTAGGAAAGTAGTAGGGAGGAGACCTATGGGCATGCCTATCTCCAATCCTTGGAGGTTACTGATATCTAGCCCCACCCCCCACCCCCAAATCCTGATACTTCTGAATGATTGATAGCAAAACCTCTCTCCGGGGCTATGCTTACATGCCAGCTCCTTCTTAAAGTCTGTCCTAAATTTCTTGATAGATTTGTGAAATCATTCTCTTCTAAGCCACGATAGCCTGAGGCTTGTATTTCTGTTATAGCATTAATAAAATTTTAATGTTTACTGTAGGTATCTTGGTGAAAGGATTGTGCTGTAACTGTGTTTGTAGCGCACACAGCACGTGGCATGGTGCCTTGGATGCAGTAGATATTTGTTGAACTAATGAACACATATATGTGCTTCCCAATTCTTATAAGGAAGAGATCCAGCATTGGGTCATGGGGATACTGGGAGCTTGTGTATGAGTCCCAGAGTTCCATTAATTGAGTGTTCACAAATCTCAGGAAGTCAGTAATAATTGTCCATGTCAGTAATAATTGTCCATGACTACATGAGCTCTAGTTAGTCATCAGTACTAGGACACGTTGGGACAGTCTTCAATAACAGAGGAAAGTAGTGTTGTCTATATCGTCTTTCAAAATTCATGTCTAAATGTATTTCATACTGCTACTCTAAATGATAAACATGGACAAATCTTTAGGACAACTGTTTTTCTTGTTGTTTATCTCCTAGCCAATGTGAGGCAGTATATGTAACTAACTGAGTAGATGAAAAGGTTAAAGTGACAACAGAAAACCCGGAGAAAAAACAAAAGAGGCACAATTATGGCACATAGGTTTTAAAAACAAAGCAAAATAAAACAATGATACTAAAATGGTAGTATAGTGTAGTAGTTCAGAGCAAAAGCTTTGGAGCCAGACTGCCTTGATTGGAGTGAATCCCCACCCTACTAGCTTTGTGACCATTGGCAAGTTATTTTACCTTTCTGTGTCTCTCTTTCCTCTTCTGTAGAATGAGGATAACAATAGCACTTGCCTCACAGATGTGAGGCTAAAATGAATAGATGTAGAGCACATAGCACTCAATGCCTGGCACATAGGAAGTGCTGGATGTGTTTGCTATTCCTGCGGTGGTATGGTCAAATCATTGCCCTAAAGGCAGGAGAAATCTAATTTCAGTTTGCAGTCCTTCTATTTGTATGTTTTGCAGTTTTCTACCCTAAGTGAGTAATCTTCATTTCTGAACCCCCCACAGATTGGTGCTTATAGCTTTTTTGTGGACCTTATCACATTTTACCCTAAATTATATTATTATTCGTAAGCCCCTTAAAAGCAGAGACTGTCATCTTTGTCTTCCTCTCAGCAGCCAGCAGATTGATTACATAACAGCTGTACTTACACAATAGCTCTTTAGTAACATTCCGGGAACTATGAGGGAGACTAGTAGTAGGTGTTCTGTGAGGCTGGTCCCCCGGTGTGTATTTCTCATACCTCTTCAGCCTCAGCTACCAATTCTTCCTCTCACTATGCTGCAACAGCTGGCCTTCAGTCCCTCAAATATGCATCCTTCTTTCCCTTGTTGGATGGGAAGATGATTTTTAAAAATGCAAAGTTGTAGGGATAAGTTTTTCTTCCCATGTTAAAGAGTTGATTTATAAAAATGGCAATGCAATCATCATGAAGTTTAATACTGCTGGTGATGACTTTTGAACAGTTTTACTTACTTCTTTTAAAGGTTGATAAACACAGTAAAGTTTTCCCATTTCTCTTTCTTTCCCACTGTTTACCCTTCTCAGATAGTCTGGCATAGTAATGTTGAATCTCTCTAAAAACAGATTTATTCAGATTGTCTTATGTATTAATCTTGAATTAAGTTTCCTATAGCATAAATGTCTATAACCTTCTGCCTGTTGTGAGTATTTTTAGCAAAAGACGTATATTTACTTTTGATCTACTTGCCAGTGACAACTGACATAAAAGTACTGCTTCAGGTTTCTCAGCATTTTGTGGTAGAAAGGCCAGTGCTGCTATAACCAATGTAACATTTGATGTTAATGGAGATCATTGTCCTACTTAGCTCCCCACGTTCTTTCTCTCCTGTCTCATTGTCTAGTTTTAAATAAGCTTAATTAGCCCAGTCAGAATGCACAGCTGTATCAGCTTTCTGTGGCCCATTTTGGAACTACATTTGGTTAATCTACTCCCTGGAATCAGACCAATACCATTCAACATGTACCCTGATTTAATGTATTACATACCGTCTTACGATCTTAATTTTTAGTACTTGGTAGTCGTTCTATTGCTCTCCTAACACTATACTAAATTTTTTTTTCTTTTTTTTTACATTCCAGCTAGGTAGATATACTAAAATTTTTAAGTGATATATTTCTAACCAAAAACTCATTTAGAAATGGAATTTTACTTGCAGTTTGACAGGGGGTTTTGAATACTTCTCCCAGAAGTAAAGAAAGAAAAAACATTCAGTGTGATATACTAACTTAAGATAGTATTGCTTCTTAATTTTTTGCAAAGAGAAAAAGGATCAGAATTTTCATAATTTAGCCCGAGATTGAGGATAACCAGTCTAGTGAGAGAGGAATTTTTATTGCTTAAAAGAAAAAACAGGCTAAATGTCTTTTTCTCTCTTTCAAGTGCAAAGAATCTGAAAAAAACAGATGTAAAAACCAGTAGATGGAATTGGTTATGATCCAGCAGCAACTGTTGCATGTGGGTGAAGAAAAGAACCCAGCATTCTTAGTACAAAGCAGTGTGAGATGTGGTGGGAACAGAAGGAAATAAAGAAGTGCGGGAAGTAATACACAGAGAAGAAGGGCATTGTCAATGGAGATATGGGCCTCACAAAATGTTCCATCTAAGTGCTGACTGATTCCAGTACCTTAAGGTGATTTGCTTTAAGCCGTAAATCTCCTGGGTAGTTATGCTCTCAATGCTTTTTTTTCCATAAGGCTGCAAGAGGAGGAAAGTATATCATTTCAATCTGCCCCCTCTTAAGACTTTATGGAATTTTAAGCAGGCTTTTTCCAGAGTTAAATTCCTGATTCAGCCATCTCAGGGTCTCTTTGACCTTCTCCTTTTTCGTAGCTTGCCCAAAAAGATGATAGTGGAGATATTCATAATTTTGAGCTCCTATTTTATGCCAGGTAATATGGCAGGTATTTTCAGTTCATTTTCTCTCAGTCAGGAGTTAACGTAACAGTTTCTCCATTCTTGAGTAGATTAGTTCAGTTAGTTGCAGCAGGCCACTGGTGAGGCTTATCACAGGTCCTGGGCTTGGGAGCTATGTGTGCTAGCTAGGTGTCAAACAGTGTGGGTGATAGTCATGTAACATGCTACAATGAAGCCTTTAGCTTTGGTATCCAAAAAGCCTGTTGAGTCTGTCGTTATTATGGTACCTGTGCATGTTATTTAGTTTTTCTCAGTTACTCAGTTTATAAAATGGGTATAGTGGGCTGGCTGGTTAGGTCAGTTGGTTTGAGCATGGTGCTGATAACACCAAGGTTCAAGATTCGATCACTATACCAGCCAGCTGCCCCAGTATAAAATAAAATAAAATGGGTATAGTAACACTCAGCTCATCTTTGTGAGGCTTAAATAAAATAAAACGAGTGCTTAGCCCAGTGCTATGGCATGCACTATGTGCTCAATAAAAGGAGACAGTTATGGTACTGTTGTTTGTGTTACCCCATTACAAAACATAAAAAATTGAAGTTCTGAGTAAGGGGTTTAAATGAATTGCTAATAAAATTGTATAGCTGAATCAAAAAGAAAAAGAAAGAAATTGTATAGCTAGTGTTTTACAGAGCAAGGTTTCAAATGCAGGCCATTTTAACTCCTCAACTACCCTACATATGGTATTGAAGGGAAACTGTATTGCTCAAATAATTATTCTTGAAGAGTATGGTTTTCCCAGGCTTTAAAACTTGATTTTATCCTTATATCCAAACTGCTTATATAAATAGATTATTGAAATATTTGAGAAAATTAAAAATAGTCAGTCTTTCCTGATCTTACCAATTTGTTATCTCCTGAAGTTTATTTATAAATTGGTTGTTTGAAACACAGAGTGGATATTCCCTTAGGAATTGTGGTTGTATTCTCAGCCAATTCATAAAAGCCTCTCTAGCCTGTCTCTTACTCCTCTTTTTCTAGCACTTAATGTTTTGATGCACTGGTTTTCAAATGAACAGTATATCAAAACTGCCTAAGGAGCTTTGTAGAAATAGAGGTGCCTGACCACACCTCAGACCTTTTGAATCAGAATCTTAGTGTGAATGTTCTGGGTCCATGCTGGCAGAAGCCTGAGTCAGGGCAGAGCATGATGTACTAAAGGAACTAAAGGAAGTCCAGTGTGGCTGGAGCAGAGATTGGTTGTCTCTAAACTCTTTTGATTGTGCATCCTTGTCAGTAAAAGTCATTTGAGCTCATAACTCCAATATATGTATATTTATTTTTTAAAAATTGTATACCTACACTACAATAAAATAGGTACAAATATAGCTATTTTTAAAAGATGAGGTAAAAGAAAAATAAATAGAATAAAAAATTCTAATGATTGCATTTTGCTTTTTGTACCTATTTGGATCATTTTATATACTCCCTGGCATGGGTAAACCAGACTTTTGCAAAATGTGGGTGTAGAGCGTGAGGGGGAGAATTGGATAGAGACCAGATCCTGTAGAACCAGCAGAGGCATGTCAGGTATTTCTTTCTTTATCCTAAGTGCAATGGGAAGGAATTGAAAAATTTTAAGAAGGGGAATGACATCAGATTTCCATGCTGAGAAAATTACTTTGTCTGCCCTGTGGTGAAAAGATTTGGGGTAGAGCGAGCATGGATGTGGGGAGACCAGTTTGGAGATTATTGCACTAGTCTTGATAAGAGGCGATTATGGCTTGAACTAGGACATTGCCAATGAGGTTCAAAAGAAGATAAGACAGAAAGGTGTTTTGGAGGCATACTATATAGAATCTAGTGATGGATTGCATGAGCATTGGTGGGGGGAGAGGTCAAAGGTGACTTCTGGATTTTTGGCTTGAGCTTCTGGATAGAAAATGAACAATGGAAGAAGAGCAGATTTGGGGGTAGAGAGTGGCACATGAGTCCAGGTTTAAAATGTCTCAAATGTGAGCCATCCAAATGATGATAAGAAGCTAGTGGATATGTAGGTTGAGCTCAGCAGAATTTCTGGGCTAGAAACTATAAATTTGGGAGTTGTCAGCACATACACAGTACAGAAATTCCTCTACCTCCTGGTATTATTTATTAGCTCTAGAGCAGAAGTGCCAAGGAATTCCACAAAAATATTATACAAGATTAGATTTATAGGACTGTAGATGAGGAATTAGAAATGAACAGATAAGCAGATTCTATAAAATGCAAGAGTCTCCTAAAGTTGCTACAGCATTGGGACCAGGCAGCTTATATCAGAATGTGGCAAAAAATATATATAAATCAATATTTCAGAAGCTTTCATAGACACTTTGATGAGCATGCTACATTCTGGAATGAGCTATGAATGCTGGAAAGTGGCTTACCTCATACAATTATTCATGAAAGAGTTCAGGAACTTGTCACAGATGTGTGCACCATTAATTAGGCTGAGTAATTGGGTGGAAGCAAGTGCAGCACCAGAGGTTGAATGTTAGTATGAGTTTAGGAAAAGAATGCCGAGTACTTTGGTGTTTGTAAGCCTTGGAATTATGTTACAGTTGCAGCAAGAGATAAGTGCTTTCCTCGTCCCCACCCCCTTAAGCCATTATGCTCCTTAAGTATTAGAATACAACTAATAATCATTTAAAGGTTCTTATGTTCTGCAAAAGTTTTTTTCCACAGTCCCATGGAGTAAAATATCATTGACTGATATGTTCCGCCACCTCCTAGCACTAAAAGTTCAAAAATAGTCAAAGTAGCTTCTTTTGCTGACCACTATGAAGAGGATTAAGTGAAGCCTATAGGACGTGGCCCCTCTGTTCGATCTCTTCTCTTGGTTCCTTCCCTTCTATTTCTTCCTAAGTCCTTTACACTACTGCAAACTGTTAGAATTTCGGTTGCCACTGATCCACCTCATGTCTAGATCTTGATTTGTCCTTGCAGAAGTGACTGTGACTTGGACTTGGAAACCTGCAGTCCCCTCCCTAAATTTCCAAAGAATGTGATACTATACTTCATATCTATTTTTTCAGTATCCAGTGATTAATATATTAAATAGGACAATTTATATTCATCCTAAAAAATTATCTGAAGTGAGCAAGAGCAGTACATAATGACTAGTATCCTTGGCTTATTGTATTAATTTTTTAGGCGTTTGAACTTCTGACCACCAGGAATCTTTACATTGGAAAATATTAACCTGGGTCATATGAACTTTTTTTTTTTTTTTTAAAGCAGTGATTTATTTTACCAGCATTTGTATCCATTAGTAAATATTTTTGTATCTTTCATTTCTGAAATAGAGTAGTAGATTCAAGTCCTGAATAACAGCTCTTACAAGTAACTGGCCCAATGTTGAAACTGGGCTCAGGGGAAAGGCTGTATTTTTTAACTGGGCAAAGAAGCTTGCATAAACCAGTCATGATGAAAATCCTCCTCACTGAGGCGTTCCTCCCCCCCTGCCCTCCCCTTACTGCCCCACAAATTTCTTCTTGATCACCTTTGTTCCTTTTATGAACACCTGTTATTGCACTGATGAAACTATATGGTAAGTAGACACAGATTTGGCAGTGTCTAGACTGTCAGCTTCTTGAGTAACTTTGCTTTAATCATCTGGTCCCAGGCAGTAGAGCTAAGTAGTTAAAGACGACAGGCTCTGGAGGCTGACTGTCTGGATTCCATTTCTGACTCTATTTACTGGCTGAATGTAAACTTAGGCAAGTTACCTCTCTTCAGTTTCCTTATTTATAAAATCCAAATAATGCCTCACAGAGTTGTTGGGAGGATCAAATATAGATTTTTCTACGTTATCGCTTTAAAACTGTTAGGAATTTTTTTTGACATGAAAGAATTCCTTACCTAATGCCAATTACTGCTGATCAAAAATAGAGCAGAAGGGAGTAGACATCAAAATACATCAGGGCAGTGCTGGAAACCTTGCATGCTGGTCCAGGCTTCTCCCTTTGTCTTTATCGACAATTCAGTTCAGTGGTTTTCAGTAAGAATCCCATGTCTTCTCAAGCATCTGCCTCTTGAATCTCCCAGTCCCCAATATCCACTCCTGGTTTGGAACTGTCACAATGACAGGAGGGCACTACTGACATTTTATAGGTGAAATGATAAATAGGACCAGGTATGCCGAGGGCTGAGAAATGGAAGTAGCGTCTACACAATCAAACATCATTCGACCCAAAATGCCAATAGTACCTTACCTTGAGAAACACTGGTAGTTCCTAGGTTCTTTTCTTTACTTAAATGAAAAAACTAACTTTTCACAGAATTGATATAATGTTCCATAAAATCAGTGTATGCTAAAGATCATGCCATATTCATTGCAGAGCATAGACCACGTTGAAAAATCTCCACGTGTATTTTTCTATGTTGTGTCATTTTTCTTTTCTGTGTGTAAGTTTTCTGTAAGTTAATATAGTAGTTGTGTTCCAAATTTGTTAGTTAAGAGTTAATTACTATAGAAAGTTTAACACCATTAGAACGTGGTGTTGAAAAGCACTTGAGTTCCTAAATGTACAAAGATCATATTTGATAATAAGGAAACCTAACCAAATCACATGTGTAAAAGAAAAAGTATGTTTTATTAGAAATAATGCACTTGAGTCTGGCTGGTTAGCTCACTCAGAGCATGGTTCTGATAACACCAAGGTCAAGGGTTTAGAACCCTTTACCGGCCAGTTGCCAAAAAAAGAAATAATGCATGTGAAATTCAAATATTAGTAAGTATTCAAAATAAGATAATGAAAGTAAATATACAGAATAGGGTGATAACCCTGGTAGGTATGATTAGTGAGTGAGATAAAGATTATTAAGGCGAGTTCATCTAAAATTAACTGATATACAGCAAAATTAATATATATTTAATCTATAAGAGTCATATATAAAAATAAGAAACATACATTTTAAGTAAGAAGAAGAGAGAGAGAGGACGGGGGAATGAAGAAAGCTGAGTATATTCTTCTGCGCTCTGCCCCTGCCATATCTCCGACTGAGACCAGCATGATTCACACGGAGAAAGAGTAAAGCAAATGAGTGATCACCGTGCTTTCTCCTTTCCGGTTACTGAAGGTCACTGTTTAATACTCCCTCACCATCCCCCTACCATCTCCTTTGCCTTAAACTTATTAGGCTCTTTTCTTTGTATTTCCTGATAACAGGTGGATGCAGGTGAGGGTATTGGTGACAAGGACTAGAGCTAATAAGGCTTCCGCAGTGATTTAGAATTATAACCCTCTGAGTATTATCATCAGGAGAATAGATGAAAAAGCCCATTTGATTTAGTGCAGTGTCCTTCAAACCGCTGGTGAGAACAGACATTTAAAAAATGGAATACAATAAAACATAATGGAAAATATCAGTGGACATTGCACAGATCCTTAGCAAGAACTGGGTACAACTTAATAAACACCACAACCAGTTGCCATTAGTGCTATGAGGGAAAGAGGACGTGAGCAAGTGCATCTACACATTGGCTGGCGGGGAGTTATTTTTATCTTTTGCTTATTGCTGTCTAATTTGGTATTATAGTATTTACAACATATGGCTTAACAGTTTACAGTTTATTTTATATTGACATAATTTGCAGTTGGTTGTAAAATAAAGGGCAGGGGAGTTTTTATTTTGCTTTTAGCAAAAGTGTTAAGACTTTCAACTGAGTTTTGTCTGTAAACATTTAGTAGCTCAGTTAATAGTAGTTATTACTTATAATGTGTTGTTTTAGTTTCCTATTGTTACCATAACAAACAACTACAGATTTAGTGGCTTAAAAGAACATAAATTGATTATTTTACAGTTCTGTAGGTTAGAAGTCTGATATGGCTCTCACTGAGCTAAAATGAAGGTACTGGCAGGACTGCGTTCCTTTTTCTGGAGGTTCTTGGGGAGAATCCATTTCCTCACCTCTTCTAACTTCTAGAGGCTGACCACACTGCCTTATTCATGGCCCTTTGCCTCCCTCTTCAAAGCGAGCAACATTTCTTTGACCCATTTGCTGTAGTCACATCTGCCTTTGAAGTCCAGAAAGGTTCTCCTCTTTTAATGACTCATATGATTTCACAGGGACCACTCAGATAATCTAAAATAATCTTCCCATCTCAAGGCCCTTAACCTTAATCACATCTGCAAAATCTTTTTTGCCATGTAAGGTAACGTTATTCCCAGGTTCTGGGGATTAGAATACAGAATCTGTTTACCACAATTGTTTCTAGTTACTTTAAGAAAAAATGGTAAGTAGGATGTGTATGGATATAGTAAAACTATGAAAGTGGTATTCAGATGACTAAAGTTTAGGAAACACCTCACCTGAAAGATGGCCCAGTTCCAGGAAGGAGTAGAGTACAGGCCAGAGAGGCCATAGGCCCACCCAGACTCCAGACTTCTCTGCTGTAGCCAGCTTGCTCCATCCTGGATTCTAGTCACTTTTGTTCCGTTTCCTCATCCTAAAGAAAGGGATTGCACCAGACAGGCAGCCTCCAAAGGACCCTCGAGCTCCAATTTACTAATTCTGTGTAAATGAATACTTATGTTATAAATTCAAATGTCAAGGCCAAGCATAGTGCAAAATATCTCTCAACATCATAAATGATTCAAAAGGTGAAAACTTTATATCTTAAGTGCTGCCTTCCCTAACTGTAGTTGTCTAGTCCAAAATGTCAAGCCGGGCTGATTATTTAAATGATTGCTGTCATAGTCATTAGGGGTCGTCTTGCCAGTGTTGGATATCTTTCTTCTTTTTCTATTTGTTTGGTTGCTTGTTTTTAATAAATACCATTTGGAAGTGGTGAGTGCTCATTTTCAGTAGAACCCATCAAACAGCAGATTCTTTGAGGGCATTTCCTGATCTTAGCCAAATAGGAAGTGCTGGAAAGGCAGAGAGTGGACAGTTGATGGAACAGGACCCCAAAATTAGGTAGACATTTAAAAGGATTGGTGAGTGATTCTCAACATGTTCTTCAAGTGCACACTTACATTAAATTGATTTAACTTAAGGGAAGAAATACCTCTGCTGCTCCTGAGATAAAAGGCTGTTTCAATTCTAATAATTTGTAATGACTTTTTGTTCTTTTAATTAAAACTACATACCAAAGAGGTTTTTTATTCCTTTCTCCAGTAAGGAAAATTTCAAGCTTCGATATTCTTTTCCCTAAAATAAAATCAATTTTGTCCTGAAATATAATTTTAAAGACTGAAAGTCTCTCTGTTTTCTTTGATTACCTCATAAATAACAAGAGTTTCATATCAGCCCTCCTGTCTCTTTCTCCTCCACCCTTTCCCCCCTTTCATATTGTGCCAGTCACAGGTGGATGCTCAATATTACCCCACAGCACAAGATAAATAAGCTTGGAAGGTTTCCTAGCAACATATTGTTCTGGGAACCTGCTCTGTTTCCCTGAACAAGATGAAGCCAAACATCCTAGAATCTCAGCCAGATGGAAAAGGATTAGCTTATTAAGTGTATTTAATGCATTTTTTAAAAAAAATTTCACTTTGAAATGAGCCTCTTAACATAAGTAGCAAGATTGACTTTTAAAAGGACACTTTTATATGTAAAAAAAATCTCAGTAATAGTCTGGATTTTTAAAATATGGTTTTAGAAGAATTCTCTAGGAACAAACTTGCAATATGCAATTCAGTCACTGGTGAATAGATCCATTTTAGAGCCATGTAGAAAATACTTCAACACAGAGCTGATATTCAGCCTGGTACCCAGTGGCATGGTATTCCAGTTGCAAAAATATTGAAATACTTCCAATCTGTTGGGTAAATGGTTTCTGGAGTAATTCCTCTCCTCACAACACCTTTAGCTGCTCCGCTTTGCCCCTGTTCCTAGGGATACATTTGAAACACCTTGTCGCTGCTTAAAACCCTGAGACTTCTTTCCTTTTTTCCTTAGCTGAAGGACTATTTCAGTGCTAGTGATTTGCCACTTCATCTTGTGAGTCTATTTTTCGTTTTCTGAGTCTATTATTAATGCATATAAAGAAAACTAAAGGAAATTGAGACTGTTATCAAAGTCAAGAAAAATGTTGTTTTGTTAGCACATGATCATTATGTATTTCCCTTGTTTATCTAATGATCTGTGAGACTGCACCGTTGGCAGGTGGTGCTTTTCTTTCTATTGCTCTCTAGTTGGTCACAGTGTACTGCTGAAGGTCTCTGGAGATGGAGTAATAAAGGATTAGTGTTTCTCATTACATTATTCAACAGTGGCTTTGTAATTCAGTTACACCCTGGAAAATGTCCTCACCTCTTATTTGGGGAGACACTCTCCCATCAGCCTGATGAATATTCTCATAATGTGGTTGTCAAATGATTTACACTGTCTGTCGGGTCTTGGACTGAGTTTGTGAAACTTCCCCATTGTGGTCAGAAGCAGATAATTGTAGTACTTCACAGCACTCCTAGATGGGAAGAACGAAGTGATTAGAATAAGATGGGAATGACACCTGGTGTCGTAGTTTTTTATTTAACAAATTCTCTGGCCAGATTCCTGAGAATTGAAACTGTCCTCATCCCAGAAAACTGTAAGATAATTTTATATTCATGCTGGGTGCTTTCCATTCTCTTTTGCTTTATCTCCCACACATATACATGTTTCCTAAATACCGTCATTTGAACTCTACAGAGACAATCTGTGGAGGGCACAGTATAGACCAAATACTTTGCTAGGTATCGCAGTGGAGACTGAGGACACTAACATCTCATCCTTGCTTCCACCCAGCCTTAAGAAGTCAGCAAAATAGCACGTTTATAATCTTTTTTTTTTTTTTAAAGCTGTTTTTCTTCATTTCAAGTCACTTACTGTAGGACCTAAATATTAAGGAAAGATATTGATGTTTAAAGGAGTTATATAATTTTGACTGTCCAAGGAAAGATTAAAAATAGACTTAACATGTCATATGGAACAGAATAGGTTATAATACATTATTTTGATTGAATACTTTTTAAAAAAGCAATTAAAAAAATTTCCATGAACCAAGCATTGTTTTAGATTCTTTACCTATGTTATATCATTTGATTCTCCTGACTATCATGATGAGGAAGAAATTTGTTTACCTGCCGTTTTACAGGTGAAGAAGCTGAAGCTGAGAGAGGTTAAATACCTATCTGCTGAGGGGTCACACATTTGATAAGCAAGTAGTGGGCGTTCACACCTTGATCTGTCTAGTGCCAAATTCTATGATCTTTATACTGTGCTTTGCTTATTTGTTTATTTTTAGAATTCTAAGATTCTGTAAGATTCTAGTCTTTTTTCAGAAAAGAATAAACTACTGTTTTTTGAGGCTGACATAATTTTGGCAAGAAATGGATAAGTTGTTTAGATGATTTTCTATTATCTCATACAGAAAAATGATCTATATTTCTTTGGGTTTTCGGTGTTGAGCTTTAGAATCTCTTTTGGATATATTAATTCCATCTAAAAGTATTTCTTCAGTTTTTTATTTCTATAAAATAACCTTTATTTTCAACATAGGCTGTGACTAAATTGTGCTTAAAGAAAGATAGTTAAAATTAATAACACTAATAAATACATTAACAAGAAAAAGTTATGACATCAGCAATATTGTAAATCAGAGATGGAGAAACTATTGCCTGTTTTAGTAAGTGAAGTTTTGTTGGTACACGGCCATGCTCACTCATTTATGTATCACCCTTGGCAACTTTTTTGCAATAACAGAGTTCAGTGGTTGCAACCTAGACTGTATGGCCCGCAAAGCCTAAAATACACGTTATCTGGACCTTTACAGGAAAAGTTTACTAAACCCTGCTCTAGAAGCTAGCTTTTCCCCCTGTGAATTATACATTCTCTCTTAGAATGCCAGAAACTTAATTGGGAAACACATCAGAAAATTTTTTTCCTAAGTGATGTTCTTGTCTAACATGCTTTTCCTCTAATCCCTGCAGGTACCAACAAAGAAGCTGAAGAAATATGAGAAAGAATATCAGACAATGCGAGAGAGCCAACTGCAGCAGGAAGACCCAATGGATAGATACAAGGTATGGGGGACACTGCACCTGTCAGAGCAAAGTACCTTTTTTACCCTAAAGCAACACTTGTTCGAGTTCAATTTCCTCTGTTCCTCCTTGATTGACTTAGATGCTGTCTGGTCATGCTAAACTGCCCAGGTATGTTTTCATTTCAGGAGACTCCCAAGTAGCCAACCATAATATTTCTTTTCTTTCAGTTTGTATATTTGTAGGTAACTCCAGCTGTTGCATTTATACTGGGAATCTTCATAAGAAGCTGAGAGAAAGAGAGGGAAAAGGAAAGAGAGAAAGTGGCTTTCTACTTTCAAAAATGAGGAAAAAAGGAAAATGGCAAAGTCCTGTTTTAGCTGTGCATGGGCACATCCACAAAGACCTGTAGAAGGTGAACTGTTCCAAGACTGGCACAAGGATGTTTCAAACTTACCTCTGTCTGTAGCAAATGTTAAAAATACAAACTCACTCGGAAGGAAAAATAAAAACCACAAAGGTATATTGAGCACAGTAATGGTGTTTGTTGCAACATTTATTTCCACAGACAAATTTATGAATAACTGTGACATTCAACTACAGCATGCAGTTAAAGAATCAAAATGATTTCCATTTAATGTCTTAGTTAACTGTGGTATTTTTAAAAAATTGGGCCATTCACAAAGATAAATCTTCAATGATAATTAGCAACACTGTTCCCAGGATGCAATGTTAGGAAATACTGAGTTCCAGCTTGTTTTTTCTAAGTGAAATATTATTGTCTTTCTCCTCAACATGTTTTAATTCTTCAGACTCATACAGATGCATAATAGTTCCCTCCCTCTCCACATCAGTACACTAAGATAAGAGAATATTGTATTTTTGGCACTGAGCACCAGTGCTGAAATGTCCTGCCAAGAAAAGTACTGTGGTGGCATTATTAGCTGAATCACCCACAATGAGATGACTTCCACTTTTGGAACTAGATTTGCCTTTGTGTGGTCAGAGAGCTGGACATGGGCAGCACAATCACACAGCACACCTTGTCTCTGTTGCTGAATTGAGCAGAAGGGATGTGTACAGAGGAGCATGGTAGAAGGAGTATGTGGATTTTGTAGTCAGACCTAAGTTTAATCCTAACTCTCTGAAAAAAAGAGCTCAGGATTTGGAATCCAAAGTGGGGATTTTAATCCCCAAGCCACTGTTCAGCATCTTGGACTAGTTATTAAACCTCTTCCTCATCGA
This sequence comes from Cynocephalus volans, assembly GCF_027409185.1. Classification (NCBI taxonomy): domain Eukaryota; kingdom Metazoa; phylum Chordata; class Mammalia; order Dermoptera; family Cynocephalidae; genus Cynocephalus; species Cynocephalus volans. The sequence goes on from NC_084467.1 coordinate 131,298,353, forward strand.
TAAAACGGGTAGTGTACACGATTCCTTGATGGATTGTTGTGAGGGTGAAGGAGGTTGTATGTTAAGTACTCAACACATAGTTGGTGTTCAATGAATGGTTGCTATTAGTTTTATGAAGCCTCTGACTGTGAGTTACCTAAGTATTCCTAGAATAACATCACCTTATATGGTCTGCCACTCCAGTCCCTCACTGATCTTTCTCATACTTCTCCCTAGTATTGCTACCCAATAAGCTAACATCAGTATGTTTCTTCCTTTGTTTATAGAACTGGCTCAAGAACTGATAATAAAATCCCATATACTGCTATGGTAGATAACTGTTAAAACATAAGGTGCTCATAGGTAAGGTTGGAAGCTAATTCCTATCACCACTGTCCCCCGAGTAAAACCAATTTTAATGTAGGTCATATAGCATGCTACTTTAGAAAAATTTGGGTAGTAATCCTAAAATTTTATTAAGGACCCAAAATGAAACCCTTCTACCTCTTGTATCATTTTCTAATTTTCTTATTGCCACCATCATCATGAATAAAATCTGTGAAGAATGCTTTAAAATAAAAGAGAGGGAAATGAAAGACCACACTTGTACATTTAAGTAAGCTTGCGGGGCTGGCTGGTTAGCTCAATCGGTTAGAGTGTGGTGCTGATAACACCAAGGTCCAGGGTTCGATCCCTGTACTGGCCAGCTGCCAAAATAAAATAAATAAAATCAGGCTGGGACTGAACTCATTATTGTGTTTTAAGTCATTTTTTGTCAAAGCAGGGATCTATAAATAAATAGTAAGATGTGTGTTAATTTTTTACTACACTTGATCTTAGCCAAAAGGCCGAGAAGCGATGTGTGTGTTAATTTTTTAAAAAGTATTTGTAACATGTAGATTACCAATGTGTATAGTTTTTATTGAGGGACCAATGTAGAATTAAACTTCTTTTTTGTTTTGGATGCAGATATTACTTTTAAGTTTGGGTGTTGTGGCCTCTTATTTGCACATATCAGATCCCCTCTATACCTATTTCTTTTGGATTATTGTAATAGCTTGTCAATATACTATCTAACTAATATCTCTGTGCCCTTTTAATAATGTCTAGGCATTTGTCCTGGTGATACACTTAGCAAAGTCAAAGGCATAGTCCCCAAGTTATAATTTTCAAGGTGGCAATTGATAATATAGTTTCCAACCATCAGCAGATTTGATCTTTCAGATGATCAATATCTAATTGAAGAAGCTAATTATAATTAAAGTAGCAGAGTGTCTTAGAAAATAACTTTTAGCATCTTCTAAATTTAATCCTGTTAAGATAAGATCTATGTTCTAGGAATGAGCACTTTATAATTGATAGATCTTGAACTGAGAATCAGTTAATGTAAACTCGTAAGAATAATTTGGGAAGATCTTTGAGGGCACTGAGTGAGCACTTGTAGCAATTCAGTAACAACCCCTCCTCAACCATTAGAATCTATTCTGCTTAAAATGACATGTCTACCTGCTGGCTGTACGGCAAGGGAGTTAGGAAGATTGTGGGAACTAAAAGTCCAGAAGTGTCATACAATAAAATATTCTAACGTATTTCAGTTTGATGCTATTTCTCTTTGACATGGTAGCGTACATAAAAGGACCATTGCAGGGAAGCCAGAGGCAGGATTAAAGATCCAACAAGGTAGAGGTGGCTCTCAGCAGTCACACTTCTTGCTGTATCTGTCTCAACATGTGTTTTGTGTCTATTTTTATGACATATGCAGATATCTACATTCTTGGATTATATCACCGTGCTTACCTGTATCCAACACTTAAATCTCAACCACAAAGAAAGGGAAGAAATAGTGTTGGTATAAATTAAAATTTAAAAATTCTAAGCATGATGAAATGTTCTGGAATTAGGTAGTGGTGATGGTTGCACAACTTTATGAGTATACTAAAACTACTGAATTGTACATTTTGACAGTATGAATTTTATGGTATGTGAATTATATCTAAAAAAAAAAATTCAAGCAACCAAATGGAATGTTCCAAGAGGATTGGCATGTAGCCCACAATCTCTTTCAGGAAACCCAGGTCACACCAGAGGTACCTGTATAGAAGCCATACTTGCAGGAGGGAGTCCTGTCTGTCAAAATTGGATCTAACTAATGACTATTGATTTTATATATACACATATTTATAGGTAAAAGGCCAACACATGTGGAAGGTACATTCATTTTTAGTGATGCCCATTAACTTCCAGGTAGAATATATGTTGTACATGTATACACACACAGAGACATATACATACATAAATAGGTGATACACGCACATACACGCTGCCTACGCTACCTGGTCTTTCAATTTTGTGCTTGAAATTCAGTGAGCATCATAATGACCATTTTACAGCATTAGTGCTCCTTCTGTTTATCTTCATGACTAGATTCCAAGAGATGGAAATTTTATTGGAAGAAGAATAAAGAATATTTATTCTAAACCTTTTTTATTGTCCTTCTTAACTTGGACCTGGCCAAATTTGTGTAATATTCTTTATCTGATATTTTGGTTTGTAAATTTATTTATTTCAAATGAGGCGAAATGTCTGATAAAGATTTGGCTGTAGAAATACATCAAGTACATTTTCATTTTTGTACAGGTTCCCAGAAAACACAGTTTAATGGACATGTGTAGCTGTTTTAGTATATTTTTAAAATTAGTAACCAGGCCCCTAATAAGCAGTTACCAGTTTCAGAAATTAAAATATTTTCTATCTTAAGAAGATGAATTGTTTCCATTGTGGAGAAAGTTAGTTTTCTAGTGCTGTAATCAATTGACAGTACTTTTTATACAACTGCAGCCTTCATCTACCTTTAGAGAATGATATGCTTTTCTTGTTTAATTAAAGAGCTACTTGCCCAAATGTGGGTTAAGCCTTAAAAAACACCGCTAATTAATTAATTCAGTGACTCTCTCAAAGCATAATGAAGGTTATCTGTTCCGGATGAGAAAACCCTAGAAAGAATCTGGAATGCTTAAACTTCCTTGGGTTTGGGACACAGATAGTGTAGTAAATACATAATTTCTAACTGAAGTATTTTATCTGTGTTCAGTAAAGTTAAATTTAGAATGTTTAACATTTTTCTTGAGGTTAGATATAGTAAGTTTTTTTTTTTTTTATCAAAATGTAATTCAAACAGAAAGAAAATGATTCCTCTAAATTTACAGTTTTTAAATTATTATTAATTTTTTTGAGTTTTTTTATTGAAACAATTGTTTATACATACTTGTGGAGTACAGATTTGAATATCAATACCTGTGCACAATTTGTGGTGATCAAATCAGGATAACTAGTATACTCATGTTTACAAAACGTAATCAATCTTTGTGACCCTTAACCAATTTCTCACTAACCCCCTCCATGTCCCCCTTTCCCACCTACAGTTTTTTTGTACATACTAATTGTTATAGAACAATTGTCCCTACATGTAATTTTAAATTAAGTTAATTATACATAGTAGAAATGATACAAACAAAATATTTGAAGTAAAGTTTAATTGTACTTGTATTATCTGCCATTCTTACATACCTAATGAAATGATTTAGAGCATTTATCACATTTTTTTAACTTGAAAAATGAGGAAGTTTTAATTATGCTAAATTTCTTACCTGCAAAAAAAGGGGAGTGGCATTTTTTACTCCCCACCATATTTGGGTGGGCCCTTCCTTACTCAAGGAGGTCACGATAAGTGAATCTATCTTTGGAAAATGTTTTTCTACCAATGAAAATAAGCTTACATTTTATTACGTTTCCATGTCACAGAGACCATTGTTGGTTTTTAGAAATATTATGTAATGAAATAATGTGCTTCTAATGAATGGTAATAGACAAGAGGATGGTTTCTGTCTGCCTGTGATAACTTAATGATACTCGAGCTTGGATGACCAACTCCTTGACTCCTTTCGAGCTTGGATAACCCAATGAATTCATGTTGTAGGGTGGTGAAGAACAGAAGCCTAAGCCCTTTTGAAGCTTCTCAAGCAATATAGCTAAAAAGGAGCAGGTGTTTTCTGATGATGTTGGTCTGCTGATTCAGTTATACTTAGCACTTGGGGGAGGAGTAAGTGTTAAGTACATTAAGAATTTCTAAGTATGCTTACTGATGATCTTGAGAATTAATTTTCCAAATTTTTTCTTTATTTTTTAGAAAGTTGTGTTTCCTGTTAAAAGATTACTGAAAAGATTATATGACACTAATATGTTTCTACATCATCTGTAACCCATTTTCTTATTTAAAATTTGATTTGTGTGCTAGAGTAGAGCAAGAATCTGCAAACTGTGGCCTATGGACCAAATCTGGCTCACTGCCAGTTTTTGGAAATAGTTTTACTGGAACACAGCCACCCCTGTTTATTTACTTATTGTCTATGGCTGCTTTTGCACAACAGTGGCAGAGTTGAGTAATTTCAGCATAGACCGTGGGGCCTGCAAAGCCTAAAATATTTACTATCTGGCTGTTTACGTTAAAAGTTTGCCGACCCTGTGCTAGAGTATAATCTAAGATTGCTTTGTAAATGCTGAAGGAAATGCAGTCTGGTTTGCCAAATGTCAGTTATTACTGACAAGATTTTGTTTTTAGTTTGACATTTGAAATTTTAAAAATTCCCATCAGAAAGAAATTGGATGTCATGGGTAAAGGAGGGGAGGATAAAACAGTTTCAGATATCCAGATTTTTTTCCCCTCAGTTCTTTATTTACAGACAGTATAAGCATTTAAACATTTCATCAGTAGCCCTTTATTTGTCTTTGTATGTCAGAAAACTGCTGAAAATTCGAATATGATGATTATCAACTCTTTTAAAAGAGGTATCCAAAAGAAAATATGCGAGAGTTGAGTATTTTTTTGCTAATAAAATTGCACTGGGTCTTTTAGGAAAACATTTTCTCGTGACCCTTAAATGTCTTTAAAAACATGTGCCAGGAATTCATCATAGCAGCAGACAACACACCCAAAATACTGAACTACAGTTTATAAAGCCAACTCCTTCTCCATCATTTTTTCCTTTAGTTTATTTTCTTTTGATTGCCAGTTCACATTTCTCTGGTTTCTCATTTGGAATAAATGACATTTACCATCCCTCTAGTTGCTTCACCCAGACTTCAGTTTTTCTTCTGCATTTCCCTGCCCAGCAATTTCATTCTTTTGCCTGAAGATGAACTATTTTGCAAGGTTTCTGACCTTGTCATATAAGGAAGTTTTTTCGACCCAGCTTTGATAACACGGTATGAACAACTCACGCATAGTTGCTAGTACTTCCACATACTGCATTTTCATCAGTCATGCAAACTGCAAATAGCAGCGTGGAAAGGGAGGAGTTTTAGTGTTTGAGTCTTCCTGAGTTGAGACTTGCCCACTGGCTGCCTCAAGTATACTTTCTTCCATCGAATGTTTGCAGTCCCAGAGAGAACTTAGAGTACATGACACTCTAAGGAAAAACAATAGCATTAACAAGTGTCTGTTTTTGTTATTGCCATTTCCTAAATGTATTAGTAGGTGTACAATTTCACTGGATTTCTTTTTTTTTTTTTCAATTGTCTTTGTACCTATGATTGAAAACGGTAGTTGGTCTATGACTTTTGAGGAGGTAAGTTTTTTTTTAATCTATGTATGTCTGTAATATCATCGTCTGTCTCTTTGAAAAATGCAGTATCCTCCTCCCAAAAGTTACTAACCAAACTTTCTCAGCTGTACATCTCCTACGCAAGAGGGGAGGGAACTAATGAGGAAAGATGTTGTCTGCTTTTTGTCCAAATGTTGTAAGTTGTATGAAATAGAATATGTTTCAAACAGTGCGAAGTGGTTTTAATGGTTATGTAAGCAGTGTCTCCAGTAATCTTTTCTGAAAGGCAAGGGAAGCGATTTGCCTGTTTTGTTTACAGGCTCTGAGCATTCAGCACATCTGCTTGTGCATAGTTAGAGCATGTGAATATCTCTGGGCTAACAGAGGTTATCAGGGCTGACTGTAAGTCTCTCTCCCGTGGGCAGCCCTTCCCAGCATTTCAAAATGAACTGAGCAAGGTTTCTACCTTTCCCAAGCCCACCCAAACTTAACTTTCTTCTCCTATCTAGTATAAAGGCAAACTTTTTCTTGAATCAGTCAGTTCTGAAAACAGTTTTAGTTCCTTGGGAAGGGCTGGAAAAGACAGCCAGCCAAGCACCATAATCTCTGTTTAACCCTTGGTAAGTGTGGGCAAGTTCTTTATAGAAAATCCCCATCTCGGTAGCAGTGTCTCAGTGCAGCACTCAGTAGCACTCAGTGGCACTGGAGGACTCACGAGGACAGCTTGCCACCCCCAGGTTCATACTTTGGAGGATGATACTGCATTTTTGGCCCGTAGCTTGCTTTCTCACTTGTCTGTGAGTGCAGAGCAGGAGTCTGACACTTTCCCACTGTGCTGCTTGCTTTGCAGACACTGAACTGAAGCTTCTTGCTGAGGCAAAAGCCAATAAGCGTGCCCCCTAGGCTGTTTTGCTTTTTAGGGACCCTCAGACACTCAATTTCTCCCAAATTTTCTCCGCCCCTCCCCTCCCCTTTTAGCTATGTATCTACAAGGGTTCGAGTTGCAGCACTCATTGTAGTGAGATGTTACCATTCAGAATTGCAGCTGAATTGTAGCCTCTTTCTTACATAACATATCCTTTTTCAATAGTTAAGTAGCTACCTGGTATGTTTTAAAATACTTGAACCAAGTACTTTTCCACAAACATCATATGACTTTACCTGGAGGTTACTTTAACTTACTTCTAAGCATATAACTGTAACCTGAAAAACTGGTAGCAACAGCATTTTTACTTGTGCCAAATTAACGTAATGTAAATAAGTGTTGAGGGAGCTTTTTTAGTACCTAGGAGTTCTATAAGTACAGTTTCAGTAGAAATAGGACACTTACCTCAGGAATAAGTATTGAATGAGTCTTATTTTGGTTTCTTGAAGGTATTTTATCAAGAAATGAAAAAAATCTCATCCCCGCCTAAGCAGTCTGCACTGTGAAATGCGTTGTGTTGACATTGTGTTGGGTATTTCTGCTCTGTCCTGGCAAGGGGGAAATTTATTGAAAAAGTTTCTGAAACTTTTTTAAAATCTAAGTTTTCTACAGTCTGTAAGTTGTTTCTACAAAAGGTGTGATAGATATATCAGAAATAAAGACTAACTCTCCATCCCCTATTTCTAATATAGGGTTAGTTTGGCGAAGATTGAAATGTTCAACTGTAGAATCCCTGGCTTTTTAAAATATATATTTTAGTCCCCACATTTATCATGCTTCTGTGGGAGGGTGGACACTCTATAGATTGAGGGAAAAGACAGAATTGGGTGAGTACAAGTTGCCCCTACAAGTACATGCACTATCTTTTCAGGAATATCTGGGAAAGCGTTCCTGGCAAGGCAGCGCTTTTGAGGGGTTACGTTGTATCTTAGTCAGGAAGGAAGATCCAGTATGGTTTTGTGTACAATGTGACCTAACAGGAGTGGACTTTAAACAATTTCTTGTTTTGGCATTTTATCCCTTCCAGTGGGATTGAAATTCTGAATTGCTTTTTTTTTTTTTTTTTTTAAACAAAACTTTTAAAAAACTCCTATTACAAATATATTACATGTTCATTGTAGAAACCTGGAAACATTTTAAAAAGACAAGGGCAACAATAAAAATAACCCAGTACCCACAGTTAATATCTGTTATTTATATTGTTATAAAATCAGGAATTTTCCAGTTATTTATATATTTTTTTTCTTAAAAGGTAGCATAAGCATTTCTTCTGTTATTAGGTATTCCTCTAATATTTTAACACTGAGTAGAATTCTATCATGAATTTATCTTAAAGTATCTAAGTGATTTGGAATTGTTTTTATCTTTTTAGTAGATATCTTTTTCAGGAATATTTTGACATTCTCCCGCTATCCTGAAGAAAAAGACAGGAAAGGGCCCTGGTGGCGGGTTATAGTCAAAGTGCAAGTTCGTCCTTTAACTTCTCGGCTGGCCTTCTTCCCTGTTTATGCATTCTCTCCCTCCATGAAAGTCTTGTTAGGCTTTGCCCTTACCATCTGTTTGTTAGCCTTCTTTAAAAAAAAAAGAAAAAGAAAAAAAGAGATTAAGTTCTTTTCTTTCTATATAACAAACACCAGGTTGTTCTATAGAAGATAAAATTAACTTCACCCTACCTAATATGCTATGATACACTGTCTTCCAGAACTTATATTTGTCTTCTGGTTTTGCATCACTGCTTGGTCTGAGTTTTTGCCACCCTTGCAGAAACATTTTTGGTGTAAATCTGAAAAACAGGAAGTTCTTATCACATTGAAGTCTTTCCTGTCAGCTCTCTTTCAAATCTATAACTGCTAACAGTAGCAGGGAAAGCACTTTTGATTCTTTGAAATGGAAGACACTAAATTGCTATTCTGAAAATGTGTGAACATACCAAATTCATAATGGCTACTTAAGGGGAGACCTTGCTTCCTAAGCATTAGCGACTTGGTTCTTTCAGCATATAACTTTGTTTTGGATTTTTCCTGGGAATCAAGGGGGAACAACCAGCTCAGTAATTTTCTTTTATGCAAAATCTTTTAATCTGAATTTTTTAAAAAACCAAAACAAACATTTAGTGAACTTATCATAAGGACTGTTGCTCTCACTAACACAAAAACAGGTATTCAGAAAAGTAAATAACATTCTTACTCAAAGAATTAAAATGTCAGTTAATAGCAAAGTGACCCCACTTCTACCCGACCCCTTATCCCCACATATCTTGATTCTTGATTTAGTGCTCTTAAGTATACTCAATTAATTTGAACCCCAATATAGGAAACAGTTTGAAGAAATGTCTAGTGGTGTTCCCCGTTTCATCCTCTGTGTCTTGCAGTTTCTCTTAAGATCAAGGGTGGGACTGCTGTGCATGTTTCAAACAAAGAACTGCTTGTGTCTGTGTCTATAGGAAACCCTCACAAGATTGGGGGTATGTTTGGAAATTTGCTCCTTGTGGAACATTTTTTATAAAGAAGCTCTGTCTAGAGGGCTTACGAGACCATTGTAAGTTTCACTGGGTAGAGTACGGCATCTGCACCGCTAGCTCAACTCACTGTTGTTTCCCAGACAGCAATCCTGCCTTCCTGCGCCACCTGCGCCTTCTCCTTTTTACACCTTCGAAAGTTCACTTTGTTGTTGTTGCTTGTTTTTCCTCACCCATTCCATTTGTTTCTGCCAGTATGTCTAGGCACTAATGTCTACCTCTGGCTGTTGCTCTTTTTCTGCAGAGGGAGAACCGAAGATTACAGGAGGCCAGCATGAGGTTGGAACAAGAGAATGATGACCTCGCCCATGAACTAGTAACCAGCAAAATTGCTCTGCGGAATGACCTGGATCAGGTAAACCTGGCATTCACACAGTGATGACTTCCTCAAGGGCGAGGACCAAGTTGCTGTTTTTTTTTTGGTGGCAGCTTGCCAGTACTGGCATCCGAACCCTTGACCTTGGTGTTACAACACCACGCTCTAACCAACTGAACTAACTGGCCAGCCCCGAGTTGCTCTTTACTGTGGACTCCCCAGGCTCAATCTGTTCTTTACATGAGTGAGCTGCGTGACAATGAATAGGTGGGTGGCAGGTGGGAGGGGACTGTTTTGCTAATTGGTGAGAGTGGAAAATGCAAGCTTTTGAGAAAGGGTTGGGTCATTTTTAAACAGCATGTGTGATATACTTTTTTTTATACTTCCAAACTTCTCTGGTGTCTCTTCTCTTTATCAATATTTTTCCTAAACCAAGGGCTGCCAGCATAATTACCTGAGGATATCAGTCACCAATAGGAATGCCACACTAACATTAGTCTAATGCTTTTGTTCCAGTAAGAATTCTCATCTATAATAAATGTGAAATTTTATATGAAGCACATACATTAAGAGTTGGTTATTGGATTAACAGGCATCTTAGTGGCTAAGAGCCAGACTGCAGGGGGGTGAATCCTGGTATCACCACTTACTAACCATGTGACCCTGTGCAATTCTTAACCTGTCTATGGGTATAAAAAAGTGCCTACTTCATAAGGATGATGTAAGAATTAAATAAGATAAGGCATTTCAACAATATATGTTCAATAAATGTTAGCTGTCACTAGGAAGACCTTAAATTGTCTATTTTCCCTGTTCTTTCCAACTGTGCTGACAGTCTTAGGACTTACTGTTTCCTATTGTTGGCATTTTCAGAGATAATTGGCAACACAGAAGCAGTCTTGTGCAGATTTAAAATTATCAGTATTTCCTGACTTTTATAAAGTAGATATTCCCAGCAGATGGTGCAGGGTCAGAAAAAACTGAGACACACACACTGTTGAGTCTGTAGAAAAAAGTCATTCTCTGTGCTATAACTACGCATTAACAATGTTTAAAATACAAAACCATTAATAACATAAATCTGTTTAGATGTTTAAAATTGAAGGATGGCTAAAATGGTCCCTGCTACAATTCCTTTTTCCCATATAAACAGCTGATTTTGTAGCTCAAAAGTTTTAACCACAGTAAGATGGGAGACAAGACCACTGTTAAGGAAAATAAAGCTGATGGGCAGAGGAGGAAGCTGAGGGAGTCAGCACTGAATGGAGTTTGAAAAGAAAAAGCAGCCCAGAAAATGATTTTTAAAAAAAATTTTTTGGCCCTTTCGACTGAAAACCCCATTCAGCCAGCCCATTTGGAAGTTGTTCGAAGTGGTTTGAAAAATGTGTGACTAAGAGAGACAAAACCAAGGCAGGTAGAGGGATCCTCATTCAGTCATGGCCCAATTTAGCCTGCCTCAGCTGTTACATTTTTGTATTAACGAGGCTATCATGGTAAGTCAGTACTATAGGGAAAGTCTTGGTTCCTATTAGCTTACCAAATGGTCTTGACTCACACTTGATTCTGCCATTTTGAATCTTTAATCCATTAATTATTTTCTTAATATGGCTAACTACATGAAAACATTTCAAACAGTTGGTCTCAGTGGGGATGCAATAAAATGAGCTAAAAAGAGGTTGAAAGACATTTGGGAAATATATCTGGTAGTATAAAAGTACTTCAGAAAGTTCATGGAAAATTTTAATTAAAAGATAATATGAATCTTTCCATGAGCTTTTTGAAGTCCGCTTGTATATACTAAGCCTTTAAAATGTTTACGCCAATAATAAAATTAAATTTTTATTGAGTCACTACCATGTACCAAGCACTATATATAGCAGTTTATAAGCATTATCTCATTTAATCTTAACCTCCCATTTTGTGAATAAGAAGACACACACACCCACACACAGAAGCTTTCTGACTTGCAAAGCTATTCTGAAAAAAAAAACTAAAGATTTGGTAAAAAATGTATATAAAAGGTTTACTATAGTGTTACTAAAATAAAAATAAGAATTAATGTGTATATTTAATAGTAGGGAAGAATGGTGGTCTGTCTGTAAAATGTCTTTTTGTTTGTTTAAAACAATGGGAAGATAATGATATAGTATTCTTTTTTTTTTTTTTTTTTTTTAATTTTTTTGTGACTGTCCTATACGGGGACCTGAACTCCAGACCTTGGTGTTATAACACTGCACTGTAACCAGCTGAGCTGACCTGATGTATTTTTTAAAAACAGTAAATCTGTCTGTAAACAGTAAACTTTTGTAATGTTTACGTCTAAACTGCAAGAGCTATTGCGTGGCATTGGGTCATCCTATAAGGAAGAGAGACAGACATACCAAGACAGGAAAAAAACCCACAAGGAAATATATTAAGATGTTACTACTAGGTATCTCTGAGTGATAAGATTAAATCTAATTTTTGTATTGACCTTTATACGTTTTTCAATTTATAGAAGAACCTGAAGTTACTTAACCACTCTTGGTTAAGTAATAATGAGCATTATAACTTTTAATAATCCGAAAAATAATGTGCATTATAATGTGTTTATTGGGCGGGCCAGTTAGCTCAGTTGTTTAGAGCGCAGCCTTGTAACACCAAGATCAAAGGTTCAGATCCCCGTACTGGCCAGCCACCAAAAAGGAAAAAAAAAGTATATTATGTAAGAATATAATATTAAATCATATGCATAAAACTTTTAATATTTTTAAAAAATCATTTCACTATCAGGAGAATCTTTTTTGTGGATCAGTCTGGATGACTGCTGTTATGAGTGCTCCTGAAATAATTGAATATGGAGTACCCAGGTACTTCATGTGGGTACCAGATCAGTTCCTGACGGAAAGATCCCATCACTCCTTCATTCCTTCTGTCTCTTCTTCCCTCCCTCCATTCCCCTTTCTCTGTCTTTTAAACAAAGTAAATAAGACCTGGACCCTGCCTTTTGGAGCTTATTATCTAGATGAAAAATAAAAACTGCTATTTCTGCATATTTCTTGTAACTTCTGATTTTGCAGTTTCTACCACAGTGGGATTCATTTGCCTGGCAAAAAGCCGTCCCTGCAGTTCAGGTGTCCTGCTCCCAGTCTTCAAGCAAGGGCATCAGCCTGAGGGTGGGCTCACTGGCTTTGCCCTGCCCTCACCCAGTTTGCCCAGTACTTTTCCATTCCCAGCTTGTCAAAATCAGATCTCTTAATTAAAATAGCAAAACTTTGGCAAACACTAAAAAACATGAAAGCAGATTGTATTTGAGACAATATGTAAAATGAACAAACACTAATTAGGTAATTAGGTACTTTTTAAAAATAAGTCATTACTCTTGTCATTTTGGTGCTGACTTCAGGCTTCCTGGGCACCAAAGGCTCTTCAGATTTTCTCTGAAAGAGCCTTTTCTTCTGACAGCTCACCCTCTCTCAGGCTGAGGCATTAGAAATGAAAAAAATAAATAAATAAAACATCTGCATTTCAGTTCCTGTTGCTGCCTGTTTTGGGCCCTTCCTGTTCTTCTGTGTTCTCAAAGATCACAAAAGAAGAGATACAATTGTACGTTCTCACTGAAGGCCACTTCTAGGTTCCTCTAACCATAGTAAATTCTGTTAGACCAGCAGCTACAGGTAATAAGTGGTAAATTATTTTGTTTTGTTTTAAATTGAACAACTGGCTTGGCTAGTTCTTTCATAGATCATTTCTGAAGAGCCTCATCTTGATGTTGGAGTTGAGCCTTTTGATCCAGTTATTGGTTGACTCGTGATTAAATCACATATCGCAGCACTTGTTTCTCTCGTGGGTGTCACAGAAGCCCTAGACTACAATTAGAACGTTCACTGTCAATCAGACATTGTTAAGACAATGGTAAAGTTATCAGAAGACTTAATAATGACAGCGTTCCACTCAGTCTTATTAGTAAATTATGGTGAAGGTTTTATAATTTGTGTTCAAAGATAGAATTTGTGAATCTATCTGTTTAGTGTTATGTTCTTTTAACATTAAAGATCATTTCTACTTAAGTGAGGTATAGTGATTGGCTGTGCGAAGATCCAGAAGATCCTTTTTAGGGGGAGACCCCAGTTTTCAGACCCAGTCCTATGCTGATGAGCAGAAGAATTGCTCCCTCTTCACTATTAACATAGAGGCGACATTTTGGATGAAGCTTCCAAAGAACTGTGGGACTCCTCCCATACAGGTCCCACAATATGATAACAGATGTAGGTGAGGTTGCCTTACCTTAATCTACTGAAGACTCTGAAGCAGGAAATGTGTAAATGAAAATAATATGTCCTCTCAGCATAAATATTTAGGAGTTTTTTAAAAAATTTCCTCAGGGAAGTTTTTTTCCCCTTTTCTTACAGAGGTTTCCAAAACTATAAAAGAGCTAGATACACTACAGATCCCAAGAAGCTTGTTACTGTATAGGATTAACTATTCAAAAGTTTATAAAAGGCTTAGATTTTAGATGAATCTCTCTTTAAGACACCAAACTTGTAAAACATTTATTTCAGCGTGTTATGATGTGTATTATAAAAGGATTATTCTCTTCACAAAGTGGAAACTGCTCGGGGGACACTGTAAAGGGGTTAACTGCAGTTGTCTTTATTAGCAGGGTACAAAGATTCTGGCCTAGAACTTGAACCAGTGGGCTGCACTTACAGGGACAGATTTGGTTAGATCTTTAAAAACATTGAAATGATCAGTACAGCTGCTCTTGATATGCCACTCTGTGACCATCTGTCACAGACTTTGAGGAAGGTCTCCCTGATTTGTGGGTAACCTCAGTCACCTGGCTTGCAGCTCTAGAATTTGCAGTTTTGAGCATCTATAATCGATATCAAGATATCTTAAAATTAAGTGAATATTTAACTTGTGTATATTGCATTTTTAAGTTCACATCTAATTTTAGTATGTTCATTTGCTATATAGATTTTCCCCCCTAAAATATAATGCATTGGAACCAATTTTAGAGTCTTAAAGACTTTTAAGGGACTTTTTAACCTTAACTTACCTGACAGTTCCAAATGATCTACAAAAGAGCCCTAAACCCTGGACTAGGGGCCATCAGAAACTAGAAGCTCATGAGAACAGAGGAGCTGGATGCACTTTCTCTGCCAGTGCCCAGCAGACTGTGCTGGCCTGGCCATCTAGATGTGTGGGAAATATAGCAGGACACAGAGGCCACCTGGCCAGTTTTCACGATTGCTTGGATAACATTTTGCTGCTGTTGGCCAGGGATAGCTTCTTCAATAGCTGCCTCTCCTCTGCGTCTGGGTTTTCTCTGTTGAATTCATCCTGTGGTCTTCTGCTATCTCTACTCCGCACAGTCTACTTGTGCAGCAACCTAGCCACATTCTCTCATTCAGCAAATACTTAGGGAGCACATAGTCTTTACTCGGCTCTGGGCTTGGTGCTGGGCATATACTGATGAACAAAAGAGATGGTTCCTGCCACCTGGAGGTTAAGGTCTCGTGGGCAAGACAAATAAATCCCACATGTCATTTGTTATTAACAGTGTTGTCAAGGGAAATATGAGGGATTTAAACGGGGGACCTAATTTAGATGGGGGTGAGTGGGGCAGGGCTCAGTCAGGGCATGCGTTTGCAGTGTGAACTTGAAGTTAGGACCTAGAGGAGAAGTTGAGGGTCCTGGAGTGTAAAATAGACATTAGCTAAATTAAATACACACAGTCACAGTGCTTTCAGAGTTAATTTTGGCTCTGTGTCCAAGTTAAAACCATGGTGCTTTCTCTGAGTTTTTCCCAGCCATTCTAGAAATATGGTCTTTTCTGCCTTGATTCCTGGTCCATACTTCGGTTTTCCTCATTGCTCTATCAAAGGTTTTTGGTGTTAATTTCTCTTTATTTTACTCACAGACCTGTGCGAGTGGCCTTATGGGCCAGTTTACCTCCTCTGGTCTTTGAATTTTCTCACCTAATCGTTGTCCGTGGATCAGACATTGTCCATGTCTGTCCACTTATCTTCTGAACCCACCCACACACATCACCAGTTAGACACTTCTATATGAGGCTCTACCACTTCATCAGATCCATCTACACAATGAGTGCTGTTGTGACATCTAAGAACATGTCTAAGAAGCCTTTGGAAAGTGCATGGACTTTAATGTATTCAAATTTGAATTCAGATCATGACTCTGACAGTAGATGTGTGACCCCAGTTTATTTTATCTCTCCAAACCTCACTGTCATTATCTGTAAAATTATTTATTGTATGAGGATGAGAAATAATGTGTGCCTAGTGTCAGGCACATGGTTGGCATTCAGTGAAAGAATCCACCCCCTGGGTGAGCTAGGAGGGAAAAGAACGGCCTGTAGTAATTTTGGAACAATAACCAGAGACTGGTTTTGGAGAAGGTGTACACACAGTTTCTTCCCCTTCTTTATGACTGCGGTCACCCTTATATGCAGGCAGAAGACAAGGCAGACGTGTTGAATAAGGAGCTCCTCTTGACCAAACAGAGGCTGGTGGAGACTGAAGAGGAGAAGAGGAAGCAAGAGGAAGAGACTGCCCAGGTAAGAGACATGCGTGGGCTTTTCTTCACACAGGTATATTGGTAGAGAGTTGATTAACACTATGAAAAAGAAGTAAAATTAAATTTGTCTAAATCAAGGGTGATGTTTAAAGCAGTTAATGTAAGTAGTTGAGTCGTGACATTTCTTTTGAAGGGTGTTAGAAGAGGAGGCAATATTTCTACCCTTGAACAGCTTTTAGGAATTTGCCTTTCCTGAAATTTTAGCAAGAGTGTTGAGTTTTCTCTAAGTTTAGTAACGTGAAATTACGATCCAAGAGCTTTGACGAATCTGCAAACTTCGTGCCGTATTTCTAAGATAATTGACTTCTCCGAAGGAGTTGATGAGCCCTGGGAAACTGAAAGCCTGCAGAGATCTCTGCTGGGAGCTGGCCACATAGCCTCTCCCTTAATCAGTCACGCTTGATTTTCCTGCCTCACGCCTTAGAAGAGCGTTCCTGGCAGAGTTCTCAAACCTATTCCTGGGGGAATATAAAGACACCCTTTGGGAACCAGCCTTGAACTGGTAGCCCTACACTCTTCATGTGAGTTGTGAGACTGATCAGCCAGAAGACCCACCATGGCAGAGGAGTACAGGACAGGGCAGAGGGACCTCTCCACCCGAGGTGGAGCTCCTGGCTTCCCTAAGGAAGAACAGGCTGTGTCACCAAGGTTCTCCACCCCTGTCAGTCCCAGCCAAGGGTCGGCACAGATTAGATTATGGGTTAGATTTTATCACAAATGACTGAACTCTACTGCCAAGAGCTTATTTGAATTTTACTAATATAACTAACTATTAAAGTGAGGAAACGTCTTAAATCACGATTAACTTATTTTAATGAGTTTCTGAGATTTCAGTAATACTAAATATAAAACAGAGCATAAAGAATTTCAAAAACCTATATCCAAGCAACCAGAAAAAAGTTCCAGTCAAGTTACACATGGAGGAATGTGTCATTTAGCACCCTCCAGGGTTTATAAAAAGTGTTTTATGATTTTTTTTTCCCCTTGGAATCTGATGAAATGAGTCTTTGGCATTTACAATAGCCCAAGATTTTTTTCTACCTACTCAAAAATTTTCAGGGGCTGATTACCCAGTTTATGGATTATCTAGGCCTCCTTCCCTCCCTCTGTCTGTGTAACTTGTTTTAATCCTTATGGGACCATTGTGAGATAGGGATTATTCTCCTAATTTTTAGATGAGGAAACTATGGCTTAGGGAAATTTAGTTACACTTGCTCAAAGCTTCTTTGCAATCTAAGTCTGTCCTAAAGTCAGTGAAGCCTATTGCAGCAGAGTGGAAGGTTATTATGTCCTTAAATTATGTAAGAAAGAGAATAAAAACTAATATAACAGCTAAGTTTGAATCAATGTAACCTACAAATTGCTTTTAGAATTTTAGAATCTAGTAGATGTGAAGAAATTTAGAAATCTTCTAATGATAAAGAACCCAATTATAAATTGCACTAGTTTAGGCTGGCCAATTAGCTCAGTTGGTTAGTGTGGTAGTAATAACACTATAAGGTCCAGGGTTCAATCCCTGTGGCTGGGCACAAAATAAATAAATAAATAAATAAATAAAATATATGATTTTTAAAATAAAAAATAAGAAAATAAATAAATTGTGATAATTATGAACTAGCAAGTACAGAGTAAACCCCACTAATAATTTAGGGTGTTGTAGTGCAGAATTTGTCCCTTTGTTCTAATTGTGTACTTAAAGAATAACCAGAGTTGTTTTTTGTTTGATTATTTGTTTGGTCCGTAACTTGGCAGAATTGAATTCTTTCCTTTTTATCTCATAGCATGTGAGCTTTTTCATCAACTTAACCTTCCCCTGTACCTAGAATTCTAGAGCTGCTGGGCTACAAAAATAATTGTGGTTTTAAGTATAGCATTCGTAATTTAGCATTTCAGTGACTATAACAAGTACCTGCATTATGTGTGACTTTAGCTCCTTCCAAAGTCACCGTTTCTTTAATCCCCGAGTCTCCTGTCCTTCTCAAGAGCTTGTCTTCCCTCATCTTTCTCTGACTGCATTTTCAAAAGCCTCTTGTTCCTGCCTTCTGAGAGGTAACAGCAGTAACAGAAGGGTACTATGAATAAGAAAGCCTAAAATGTGTTTTCAGTGATTTATAACACAGCATCAAGAGTAACAAATTTAGCATGCAGTGTTGACTTGAGGTTTTGTTTCAGACTCATAAGGATAAAGATAGCTTCTGATTGGATACTTATTTAGCAATATGTTTAGAAGTAACTAGCAACGTAAGCAATTTTATAATAGCGTTGCTCGTATGTCTTATACTTTACAGGAAAGAAAGTGAGATTTCTGCATCTCTGGAGATGACTACATTTTTCAAATTATCAATATGCAACTTCAGTGAAGAAAATTTGTATAGTTGTTACCATTGTCATTGACTCTGAATCAGGCAGACTTGAATATACATGTTTGCAGAAATTTATTAAGATTTTGGCTGAATCCTGATGTTTCTCATTCTCACTCTTTCTAGCTAAAGGAAGTCTTCAGGAAACAGCTAGAGAAGGCAGAATATGAAATAAAGAAGACTACAGCTATCATTGCTGAGTATAAGCAGGTAATGTGCCACGGTGGTTTTTGTTGTTATGAAAGTAATTATTTTGTTGTTGTTGTTTTTCTTTGGGGAAATAAAAACATTTTTGTTTTTAGAGTTTCCAGAACAGTTTTCCAGATTTATTAAATGTGTTGGTTCACTCTCTCCTCTGAAATAGACAGTAGTTGGCCATGCTTGCTGATAACTTCCGAGGTCTAATTGACCAAAACAATCTGTTGATTTTTTACAATGTTTGGTAGATTTAGAAGGATGGGGAACCTTATTATTACCATTGAGGTCCTATTTCTGCCTTACTCAGAAGCTAATTTCCAATGGATCACACTAGTGACATTTGCTTCTTTACAAAGTTTAGTGATTATATTAAATAGCAATAACTAGAGGACCAGTATGTCCTTTCCTGTCACAATAAAGAATGTGGGCACTCTTTTTCCCCCATGCCTATGTGGCCTTAGCCACTACAGGCTAGTACTAGCAGGAAGCTGTCTGTTGTGAACCTTAAAATGCTCTTTTATTTATTTATTTTATTTTATTTTATTTTTTTTGTCGTTTTTTCATGACCGGCACTCAGCCAGTGAGTGCACTGGTCATTCCTATATAGGATCCGAACCTGCGGCGGGAGCGTCGCCGCGCTCCCAGCGCAGCACTCTACCGAGTGCGCCACAGGCTCGGCCCTAAAATGCTCTTTTAACAGAGGGCTCACTTTCCTTGAGGGTGTTTCTGTCTCCCTGTTCCTCCTGTTGGCCAGACATGGCAAGGACTCCTCACTGCTGAGAGACCCTGAGTGGACTGTTCAAGTTCCAGGTTTCCAGAATTGAGGCACCATATGCTGTCTTTTGGTCCAAGGACTTCCCTGGGATCTTCTGCTTCACACCAGACTTTGAAGTCTGATACTTCTTGTATTTTTAAAATGTGTTTTTACGCTTATAAATGAAATTTGTGTGTTTGTGGAAAATTAGAAAAGTGCAGAAAGCCCCAAAGAAAGCAGATCTCCCTTAATCTTGCCAACTAGAGATAATCTTTTTAATATGTTGGGTATACACTGTTGTTATATAAGTAAATAAATATAAATAAAGTTATTATATATATAAATAGATGCACTGTATTGTTCATCCTATCTTTTGGAACTAGCTTTAGATCACTTAATATAGTGTGAACATCTTTCATAAGGAGTCCCCATTCATGGAAGATTGCTTGGAAATAAGACTTTAGAGCCACCTTCCTCTTTTATGATGATCAACGTATGTTTATTCAATGCCTCCTACATGTGAGGCTTAATAATTGGGGGAACAAGAAGATGAATTAACTTAGTTTCTCTCCTCTAAAAGCTTATCTTGTAATGGGGAGATAATCCTTACATGCAAATGAGAGGAAAGGGAACTTATTACATGTGGAAATGAAGAAACCCTTCCTGGAGAAGGGATGATTTGAGCTGTGCTTCAGAGGCTAAGTGAGACTTAGAGATGGAGAAGAAGAGGATGGAAAGGTGGAAAGAAGGAACATGCAAAGGTATAGACGTAGATTAGTGAACAGAAAAACATCTTATTTGGCAAGAAGTACAGAAGAGGAGCAAAGGAATGTTGAGGCCCAGATCAGGGAAGTTCTTCAGGGTTAGGCTGAGAAGTTTGGATTTTTATTTTGTTTGTAGTAGGAATTTTTGAGCAGGAAAGCAAACTGATCAGGGACATATTGTTAACACTAATCTGTCCCAGTGAAGAATGTGGAACCAAGTAGAGAGATCCTCAGGCAAGGACATAGACCAGAAGGAGGCTGATACCAGAGTCTAAGTGAGAAGAGATAGGGCCCTGAACCAAAATAAGTAATAGTGAAAATGGAAAAGACAAAGGAAGATGCTGACAGTGTTCCTAAGATTTTGAATTTGGGTAACTAGGAGAAGGATGGTTAGACATTAACCAATACAAGGAACATTAAAGACGTCGTGCTATGGAATTTTCCATCACTGCAAGTGCATTTTTGTCATTGCCTCATTATGCCATGGGTGGCCACCATATGCAGCACTCTTCAAATAGTCCTTGGCACTTCAAGTAATGTAAAAGGCAACACAGACCCATCTGTATGAAGATAATTAGGATATAAAACATAATTTAAATGCATTCTGTAGTTGGAATTGGCTATTATTGGCTGTATTTCAGAATGCTTTGGTTTATTTAAAAGGGTATGTGGTTTGCAAAAACTACCAGGGTGATCCTTTCTTCAGTACAGTCCTGGGAACTAATTGTTCTCCAGGTTTGGATCTGCAGAAATTGAAAACAGAATTCAACAAGCAAGCCCTGGTCTCCAGAGCTATTTTTGAGTAGAGACCAGGATTTTAAAAAATGTCTGTTTTGATAATAGAGGTAGACCATATATGTTTTTAGCCCAAATTGTACTTTAAAATTTGAATCCTCTGTTTTTTCATCCATTTTTCTAAAAGAAAAGATTCTTATTTCAGTCAGTGGATTTGAACATACAACATTTTTTAGGTAATTTTTTCCTTTTTTTTTTTTTTTTTAAAATTTTATTTTGTTGATATACATTGTAGCTGATTATTGCTCCCCATCACCAAAACCTCCCTCCCTTCTCCCTCCCCCCCTCCCCCCCAACAATGTCCTTTCTGTTTGCTTGTTGTATCAACTTCAAATAATTGTGGTTGTTATATCTTCTTCCCCCCCCCCCCGGTTTGTGTGTGTGTGTGTGTATGTGTGTGTGTGAATTTATATATTAATTTTTAGCTCCCTCCAATAAGTGAGAACATGTGGAATTTCTCTTTCTGTGCCTGACTTGTTTCACTTAATATAATTCTCTCAAGGTCCATCCATGTTGTTGCAAATGGCAGTATTTCATTCGTTTTTATAGCTGAGTAGTATTCCATTGTGTAGATGTACCACATTTTCCGTATCCACTCATCTGATGATGGGCATTTGGGCTGGTTCCAACTCTTGGCTATTGTAAAGAGTGCTGCGATGAACATTGGGGAACAGGTATACCTTCGACTTGATGATTTCCATTCCTCTGGGTATATTCCCAACAGTGGGATGGCTGGGTCGTATGGTAGATCTATTTGCAATTGTTTAAGGAACCTCCATACCATTTTCCATAGAGGCTGCACCATTTTGCAGTCCCACCAACAATGTATGAGAGTTCCTTTTTCTCCGCAGCCTCGCCAGCATTTATCGTTCATAGTCTTTTGGATTTTAGCCATCCTAACTGGGGTTAGATGGTATCTCAATGTGGTTTTGATTTGCATTTCCCGGATGCTGAGTGATGTTGAGCATTTTTTCATATGTCTGTTGGCCATTTGGATATCTTCCTTAGAGAAATGCCTACTTAGCTCTTTTGCCCATTTTTTAATTGGGTTGCTTGTTTTCTTCTTGTAAAGTTGTTTGAGTTCCTTATATATTCTGGATATTAATCCTTTGTCAGATGTATATTTTGCAAATATTTTCTCCCACTCTGTTGGTTGTCTTTTAACTCTTTTAATTGTTTCTTTTGCTGTGCAGAAGCTTTTTAGTTTGATATAATCCCATTTGTTTATTTTTCCTTTGGTTGCCCGTGCTTTTGGGGTCGTATTCATGAAGTCTGTGCCCAGTCCTATTTCCTGAAGTGTTTCTCCTATGTTTTCTTTAAGAAGTTTTATTGTCTCAGGGTGTATATTTAAATCCCTAATCCATTTTGAGTTGATTTTAGTATACGGTGAGAGGTATGGATCTAGTTTCATTCTCCTGCATATCGATATCCAGTTATCCCAGCACCACTTGCTGAAGAGGCAGTCCCTTCCCCAGTGAATAGGCTTGGTGGTAATTTTTTCCTTTGAAAACTCTTATTTGTACCTGTTCCTAGTACTTGTTAGCATCTGATCTCGGAATCAATAATAATAATAAGATTTCATATTAAGCACTTAGCATTTGCCAAGTGCAGTACTAAACCCTTTACATACATTTTTTTCGCTTGATTATCATAGCACAGAACTTTTCAATCATGAGGAAACTGAGGCTTAGAAAGATTAATGTACTTGTCCAAGGCCACAAAGCTATAACGTAGTAGAACTGGACTGGCCTTAAACTCACATGTGACACCAGCACCTACGCTTTAATTTCTATGCTGTGTAGCCAAACTGCTAGATATGTATGAGTTTTAGTTTGTATTATTTTCTGCTCATTTTGCTTTATTCACTCTGCCACTTCTTAAAGAAACTTTTGTGACTGAAAAAAGAGACTCTATGGCTATAGACAGAAGAAGTTTTTGGTTCAGAATTTTTGTCGTTAGACTCTCAGCATAGTACCTTGTACAAAGTAGATACTCAGCAAAGATTCTATTGGTTGATTCCAAGTGAGGCCAGGAATTCTCTGGAACTAGTCACAGAAGGCTGATGACAGACAGAAACCAAATGTACCCCATGTATGTTTCTACTAATTGAGAGTTGTGCTGTACACATGGAACTCTCAGGGTTGTCTGCTGCTTGTTTCAGAAATGACTGGCACTTGCATTGCTGCTCATCTGCACAATTTCTTCTGAGATCAGCTACGCTAGAGTAATATATGAGTTGATAAAGTTATGTGCACATGCTGTTTTATAGTAAAAAAAACCTCCTTTCTTTCCTGTAGATCTGTTCCCAGTTAAGTACCAGGCTGGAGAAACAGCAAGCAGCCAGCAAGGAAGAGCTGGAAGTGGTAAAGGTGAGATGTGAAATGGTGCTGGGGTATACTTTCATCCAAATTCACATGGTTTTGTGAGTTCCTAAAAAATTCCGCTGTCCCGTTCCCCCCCCCCCCCACGCCCAATTTTGAATGAAAGGATTCAGGAATTATGGAGAATAGTATACCTCTCTTCTGACTGGGATGTGACCATCTTCCCTGCCACCTGAAAGGTTATGCTCCCATAAATTGTATAGGCTGTCAGAGGCAGTAGCAGGAGAAGAGGTGAGGTTTGAGCACTGTCACAAGAGCCAGGTAGCTTTGGATGAGCCTTGCAGCTTTCTTGAATGGCGGCAACCTGGGAACCTGTGGCAGCCCACATCTTTCTGTGTCTGAATTGATGTGGCTTCAGTTTTGGACTCAGTAGGATCATCTATCACTCTGTTGAACAGTAAACACCATAGAACTTAGTTGAAAAACACATGTTAGGTAACTGATTATTCCACCAAATTTTGAAAGAAAACCTGTAGCAGTCCTTTATATGCTGCCCCCTTGTGGTAAAACTCATTATGTTGATGCTCTACTTGAAAAAAGTCGTGGCTTATTCTATAGAAACAACAGTAACCAAATGGATATTCTTAAGAAGCAGTGTTGGCACAGTCAGCTCTTAGGACCAGAGTTACAAAAACTGACATCATCCTATTTGAATATATTCAGGTTTCATACTAATAAATAAATGTGTTCTAAGCATATAATTTAACAACTTTGAAAAGTTATTTAACCCTATAAGCTTTATCTTCTATAAAATAGAGATAACATTACCTGTCTCATACAATCATTTTGAAGATTAAAAAGATAGTGTGTGTAAAGTGCTTAGATTAGTACCTGACATATAAGATCTTATATACAACAAGTGTTGTTTTTTTTTCTCATTTCATGTTATAAAACATCAATCTGAGATTATTAGTGAGTATAGGGTTGGTGGTCTCCTTCTCCAAACCTGCTAGAATTTGAGGTTCATATCTTCCTTTTTTGGTTTACATTTGCACTTCTTTCAACTTAGCATTTAGCATTCTTTGTATATTGTAGGGACATTGACCAAGATTCAGTTGATGAAGTATCATGTCATGAAAGGGTTAACTAGCCTAAACTGAAATCTTTATGGAAATAAAAATGAAACAAAAGTATCTATCAATCACTCAGTTAAGGTTTTATTGAGCATTTACTGTGTGCACAGCAGACTGCCATTCTGTTATAGAAGTTACACATGAAAAAGAGCCTAGAATTCTCCCGCAGGACAAGTTACATATACACACACGAAATATTTAGGAAACAGTTCGAGAGTGCTGAATTGGGTCACACTGACAGAGTTGTACTAAAAGTAAAATCGTAAGAACCAGAAGCCAAAGAAGGCTTTATGGAGGAGAGTGGACTAAAGCAGGATGGGTAGAATTCAGTTAGAGAGGACGTTCTGGAAGAAACACTTTGAGCAAAGACCCAGACATAGGAATAAGCATTTCAGTTTCTCATTAAGGAGACTGGTATGATTAGAATATGTATTAAGGGGGCTGGGCTGGTTAGTTCAGTTGGTTAGAGCTCAGCCTTATAACAGCAAGGTGAAGGGTTCAAACCCCATACCTGCCAGCTGCCAAAAAAAAAAAAAATTAAGGAACAGAGGAAAATATTGGATGAAAGGCTGTGACATTCAGGAAGAGGAATGTGAACTTGTTTTAGCCAGAATAAAGAACAATTACTAACATTTATTAAGCATTTACTGTGTGTACTGTTCTAAGGCTTTACAAGTATTATTCATTTATCCCTCCAACTACCCTAGAAAATAAATAGACACTATTTTTTCTTCTCTTTATTGATGACAAGGCCCAACACAGGTAATTCATTTGATCAAGGTTACACCACTGGTAAGGAATAGAACCAGGATTTGAACCCAGGGGGTCAAACTCTTTAAGTCCTTACCTGTAGCCATTAGACTATACCAGCTCCCCTTTCTCCAGTGCTACTTCCTCTTCATCTCATTTGGTAAGATATGATAGCTTCTAGTTTCCCCAACTTTGTGGAATAACCTTCCTCTTTTACGACCACCCATTCAGTTCATCCTCTACACTGTAATCAGGTGAGTGTTCCCAGGTATAAATTTGACTGTATCACTCTATGTATCAGTTTAAAATTAGATTGGCCACATATAGGAACCCCAAAATAACATTGGCTTAAACACAAAAGTTGTTGATTATCTCATGTAAAAGCAGTGTAGGACTAGAAAGGTAGATTCTGGTGTCGGCAGTGACCAAGCTCATCAGTCTCTAGTGACCCACATCCTCAGCATGGGCTTCCATCTTCAAGGTCACCTAAAAGTCAAATCTGTCAACTAGAGCTTCTACCATCACACTCATACTCCACAGCAGAATTTTTGGCTAAAAGGAGATGCAAGTATATAAGGGCCTCAGTCCAGCTGGGTGAGTGCTCTCTACACAGTCTTCTCAGAAGTTCCATACCACACTTCTGCTTCCATGTCAGAACTTAATTTCATGACTACTCCTATCTTCAGGTGAATCTGGGAAATGTCAGCTTTTATCTGGACACATTGCCAGCTCAAATAAAATCAGGGTTCTGTTTCTAAAGAAGAAGGAGAGATGGATGTTGGATTTTAGCATATGGTAGATACTGCATTTTAGCATGCACCTCCATGAAGCTTATTGCTCTGTCTCCAACATACAGCACAGGGTTCGGTGGAGTGAATGCATGCATTTTCTGTAGGACAGAACCAGAATTGGGTAGCATGGTATTTAAGGGCCTTTATAACCCTGGCCACAGAGAGCTCTTATCTCACTTCTTACCCTCTCACTTACTCTCTGCTGGAGCCATTTCAGATCTTTTGAAATTCTCTGAGGTGCAATATCTTTGTAAGCATTTTCTCAGCTGAAATGTTGCCCTCCCTTTTATGAGATCAGTCTATTTGTTCAAATGATTCAACCTAATAAAATTGCTTACCCAGCTTAGTAAACTTTTAATCATTTAAGATCCAGATCAAAAGCCATTTCTTTAACGTTTAATGTTTAGTTAACAAATACACAACAAATATTGACAGCATGCCTATTTTGTGCCAGTATCTCAAGTAAGAGACTGACAATTTTTTTTTTTTTTTTTTTTTTTTGTCTTTTTCATGACCGGCACTCAGCCAGTGAGCGCACCGGCCATTCCTATATAGGATCCGAACCTGCGGCGCGAGCGTCGCTGCGCTCCCAGCGCTGCACTCTCCCGAGTGTGCCACAGGCGCGGCCCGACAATTTTTTTTTTTCTTTTTTTTTAATGTGTCTAATGAATATTAATCAGGCAGAACTTGGAAGAGTATATTATGGGTGGGATAAGAAAGAAGCTGGTGGTGACTGAGAACGTGACTCTTAGGGATTCAGGCCTGGGATGGGAAGAGCTTGACATGTCAGAGGAAGTTAATGATCATCTGGATATGGAATGAAGGAGAAGCTAAAGAAAAGATGACACCAAAATCTTCAGGCCTCAGTGGTGGAGACATGCACAGACATGCACGACAGAAGTATGGTGGAGAGTGACTTTACGTGCGTGTGAAGAGAGGAGTATAGGTACAGTTGTAGATACACTGGGCTTGTTGTAACATTAGGACATTAGAACAGAAATAGTGTATAATATCTTTTATCTCTAAATTATTTTTTGAAGAGATTTTAAGAAAACAACAGCACTGTTGTCTTGAAAACAATTGCTATTCAGTGCTGTGTGTGCTTGATTGGCAATCCAGGCATGTGGTGGAGTTAACTTTTATTACCTCAAACAATAATGATCATCTTTGCTGAAAGATGAACAACAGGACATGTACTTGTTGCAGGGGTAGATTCAGGTTAGTCGTGATGACCTTCCTCAGTCTACTGTAGGCAAGTTATTTAAACTCTGAGTTTCTTCATTTATAAAGTAGGGATGATAATAGTGCCAACTCGTGCAGTTGCTCTAGGATTAATGAAATACTACATCGAGAGCATATGATATGGGGCTTGGCATCTAGTAAGAGTAATGGTAGCACAAAATTTCTAGAACAGATTTCAAAGAGATGTGATAATGCTTTTTATTCCTGGGGCCTTTCTAGAGACACTTAAAGAAAAAGGAGCACCTGTCTTGGATAGTTGGGTTTTGTGCTGACTGTAACCATTTTGCTTACAGCACAAGAAAAACAATTACTGTCAGAAATGGGCCTGTATTTGATGACAATATGCAGGGTTTTAAAAAAATCATATCACATTGTTTCAGGAAGTGATTTAGCCTGTGAAACAGAGTCTGATGTTGGTTATCTCTTTTGGCTATTTCAGGGTAAAATGATGGCATGCAAACATTGCAGCGACATTTTCAGCAAGGAGGGCACTTTGAAACCAGCAGCCATAAGCCGAGAGGACCAGGGAATTGAAACGGATGATGAGAAGGACTCGCTTAAGAAGCAGCTGAGGGAGATGGAGCTGGAGCTGGCACAAACCAAGCTGCAGTTGGTGGAGGCCAAGTGTAAAATCCAGGTTGGTGGTGTGAAAAAAAATCAACAAGAAAAAATAAACAGTTAGTGGTCTGGGACAGCCTAGTCCTTCAGAATATACCTGTCTGCGTCAGAGTCATGTTACTCTATCTGCTTGTACATTTTGTACCCACTAATGTGTCCTGCATAATCGCAATTTACATCATTTATTTTTAAACATTGATATAAGCAAACACGTAATTTGAAATGAAATTTTAATTATTAAAATTTTATCTTGTGAGAACTTAAGCATATGCTTTTTAGTTTACCCTGAAATTTTTTGCTAAGATCCCTTCTCATTGAATTTGGTCACTTTGGTAGCTGATCTTGAAAATGAAAGTCACACCCTCTGCTGTTTCCACCTTGACAGTTGAACATTGGCTGACACCCATTCTTTTCTTTAGAGCTTCTTTTTATCTTCAGCTGATTTGCCAAATCCCTTTTCCCATTATACCCTCTGTATTGGAGGGTAACATAATTAGAAAAATAGTCCTGGCTTCTGATGGAATGTTCCTCATTTCCTTTTTACCAGTGATCCCTACCCACCACCATGTCCTGCCATGGCACCGATATATGTCACACTAGTGATCCCCAACTATTTGTTCTGGACCTTGTACGTTCTCAGGGACAAGGGCCACGACTTTGGAACTGGAACTCATTCATGCTTACACTATCAGGAAAAATACAGTCCATCGATATATTTACATTTATTTATGGTTTTAAACATGTTACCTTGGGTTGCAACCTAAACCTAATTTTGGACCTAAATTGCAGGGGGTAAAAAAAGAATACAATGAGTTTTCATTTCACTATTCAGAGAAAGCACAGATTCTGGGTTTTAGTGGTGACTCTTTTAGATCTAAACTTATTACTTGCATTAAGAAGCCAGTTAAATCTCTCTTGGGTTTTGTGGGAGGAAAACTATGGCCGCATAGACCTGGGATTCTGAACAGCTGTACTTTAATTTTTTTTGACAAAGAGAAAATACTTATGTAACTCAAATTATTTTCTTTCTTTAATTAGGAACTTGAACATCAGAGAGGAGCCCTTATGAATGAAATCCAAGCTGCAAAAAACTCTTGGTTTAGCAAAACCCTGAACTCTATCAAAACAGCCACAGGTACCCAGCCACTGCAGCCACCACAGGCCACCCAGCCACCCAAAGAGAGCACATAGTTCTGGCCTCACCCAAGCACAAGAGCACAAGGATCAAGGCAATGGAAACCCAGGAGGATTATTCCTGGTGTCCCTTTGAAGGAAAGTAAAGGAGACCAGAAAGCAAGCCAGAATCTTTCAGTAGCTGTCACTCTTTCTTGTATGACACTTTTCAAAGGGATGTTGTTTAAACTGACCTGATTTGTGTTGAATACCTATTTTCCAGCTTCTTCATGGAAGGCCATGTTCAGACCCATCATAGTATTACACATTATTTTATATGCCTGATGTTTAGTTGGAAATAAGTAATTCAAAACTAAACGCTTTTTATTTAGAGCTAATTATTCATAATTATTTTTATCTTACATAAAAATGGAGACATCTATTGTTCTAAGGTTGAAGTGATAGGAAAATCTTTGTCACAGCAAAAACACAGCAACAATAAAAAATTGAAACCTAAACCTCTTAACTTTTCAGGATTTATTCAGATAAAGCACACTGTGGGGCCAGTCATGACCACTGTCAGGATTCCTCCTGAAAGTAATTCCCAGGGTAGCGATAATCCTGTCCAAAGGAAAAACAGACCAGGGGTTGAACAGTCCCCAAAGATAATTGGTTTATTTTCATTTTCTGCTGGATACATCTGGAAATGAAGTGCCAAGAACCATGGACTAGACGGATTATTAAGAATATACATTATGTAAAATTTTGATAAATGCAGGATAAAATAATTTGGCCTTGGTATTCTAACAGATCCTTTTAAGAATGCCACATGGGACTTGCAAGTTTCTAAGGAAGCCTAAATATGAACACAGATGTGATTTCTGGCAAATGTAAAGGTGGATATTACAAGTTGCAGACTTAGGGAACCTTCACCAGAGAAGCACAGAAAGGCCCAGGTTCAGCATTGTACTTAGAGTGGAATACAGAACCAGCAACAGAGTATTTCTTTTAATGTTGACATATACTTGTTAGGAAACACTAATATACTTTAACTTC
Organism: Cynocephalus volans; assembly: GCF_027409185.1. Classification (NCBI taxonomy): domain Eukaryota; kingdom Metazoa; phylum Chordata; class Mammalia; order Dermoptera; family Cynocephalidae; genus Cynocephalus; species Cynocephalus volans. The sequence goes on from NC_084467.1 coordinate 131,328,168, forward strand.
ACTAAAGGACATAGTATTGAAATGGGAAATAGAGGTCAGCTTCACATCATCTTAGTTTAATGTTAGGCACCTTTTCCTGATATCTGTAGCTCCCTAAAAATGTGCCCTTAGTACCCCTATATGAAGAGATACAAATGCATTTGTAACATTTTTGATTGAACTGAAAACCTTTATAGAAATACTTCATGGAAAGGTAAAGCTATTGTTTAAAAGTTGGTGGAAATATTTTTTCAATTATATTTAACATGTCTGTATATAGTCATTGCAAAATTAATTTTCCCATTTTATTCCCATTCTATTTTGGAGGACTCTGGTTTTTCAACACCAATCAAACTACTTTCAGCTATCTACAATAACGTTTATTTATACTTAACCTTAGATTCATTATTGAACATAGTGTTTGCAAAGGATCTTAAACTCTGTAGTGCCAGAGTGATTCTCATCTGTGCCATATGTTGTAATTAAAAGTAACACTCTTAGAAGAATCAAATAAGAGGCATCTCAACCCCAGAAGGATGCACTACAAGTTGCTCATGGTGGATCCTTTCCTTTAAAGTGATCTTTAAGCTTGAAAAAGTGAAATCCCCTTCATCTGTATTTATATCATCTACAACCCATAAAATTGATATGGTTGTTTGTTATCTGTTACACTCATCAAATAATACTTTTCTTACAGAAATTTTTTTTTTTTTTTGGTTCTAATGTCTTTTATCATAAAATTAATTTCTTTTTACTAAAAAGGAAAATAACCCAGCATTCCAGGTGTCTGTGTTGACGTTAACATTCCTTACATGGTTGTTTAAATAAGCTAATAATTTTAAAAAATATAATGAATGGCTAGAAAATTGTATCTTCGCACTTGTTTCTGTAAATCATTTAGTATAGTCTGTTAGCTTTATTTGTACTTTATGTTTTGATTCCAAGAAGCCCTGTACAAGTCACCTTATTAATTGGCCAGCTAAATTAAAGATGCTCTTTTATGTTGTGAATCTCATAGCTCTGTTCAGAGAGCTCTTAAATTCTAAAAATAAGTTCATTCCACAGAATGCCTACATTGTATAATTTTCCTTAAATGGTAGGTGAGGGAGAAATAGAATGGCTCTAGGTCAAGTTCTTATCTGTAGACCTGGTTCAATTTCATAGTCCATTTATTTTTTTTCTTTAAACAAAATCACCAAGTGCATATATTCCAAATGTTTGATAAACCTATCTTTTCAGTTTTCTTTTAATTCTTTCAAAGGATTATGAAGGCAAAATATAGATTTTTTTCTTCTCCAGTCCCAAGTCATACATGGGTATGTCTGTTGGTACTATAAATCTAAACTGTCCCTCACTGCTATACCTTTAAGTTAATAGCAATAGTAAAGATTGGAAAGAAAGAAAATTCAAAATTTGGTATATGATATGATTATTTATACAATATGTTATAATAGCAATATTCCAAATGACATGTCCTTCACTGTCTACTGCTTGAAAATGTATGCATGCCAGCATTAAGTAACTACTGGTTTTAATGTCACTTATTTGAAGATGTATTTGAGAATTGATATTCTCAAATTTCTTTTAGAAAGAGATCAACCAGCCATATAGTCAGGAAATTTTCAAACATTTTAGTGTTTTTCATCCTTTCCTAGGATGCACATTGTATAAAACATTCATCTAAAAATCCAACATTTGCAACATCTGAAAAGAGATTTTTCATTAAATTCTGTAGAATAAGTGAATGAAATTCAACTTGGTAATTCAGTTCATTAGCGTTTATATCTTGAGAATTTTGTTTAACACATTCTTTAAAGCTGAAAAAAAACCAAGCTGAATTTTGCAGTGCATATGTTTGCTAGTTTCCCACATCCTGAGCCACTTCTTAATTTGGTTATATTTAGTTACATATAATTTAATGCAAAGAAATTCTCAGTTACCTAATGTTCTGTACACGAGTGCCTATCAGAAACAGTAATAGGAATGTCATATAGGCCTATGACTTATTTTTCCGTACAACCAATATCTCTCTTCTCCTCTCCCAGCTCTAAATTAGTAATTAATTTCTTCTTCACTGGCTTCCTGAACTCTCCCTGCTAAAGTAGAAAAGCAACCTTTGTACTGATGTTGGGATATTTAATAGTATTTATCTTGCTCAACTCTAAATGTCCATTCTTTCCCACTGTGTATTAATATTTTTCTCCAACCCCTACTTCATTTTCTTAAAATACTTTCCAGTTAATAACCAGTGGCTTCATTTCCTAGCTGAAGTGAGGAAAACAAGAGAACACAGAGATTAGGATACAGGAAATAAGAGATCCTTAAAGGAGTTAGTCGCATAAGATGCTAACCACATGTGTAACTAATGTAAGGGATTGAGCTTTCTTTTGCTTTAGCTGAAATCAGTCAGTAATTATTCCACCAAACTTGTGCATCAAACACTGATTGTCTGATTTTAGGACCCATTTAAGGGAACAAAAAGAACTTTTTAAAAATGAAATACCTTGGTTGTTTTATCTTCTGGGAAGGAACATTTTTAATTAGCAAGATGATTCTGGTGTTTAACTAACCCTTAAAAAAAAAAGCACTCTAGCTCTAATTCTCTTGCTTCAATTACCAAGTACTAATGAGAGAATGAACAGTTTTTGTTGTATGATTTGAACACGGTTAGAGTTGTTTGTGTGTGTGTAATTGGTGGAATTTTATATAGAGTATCCCTGCCTCTTTTCTATACCTAGGTACCATGGAACCAAATACACACTGAGATTTCAAGACATGGCAATCAAAGCCAGAAGGCCAGACAACAGCTCTGTGCCGTGTTTCCTGCTACTAGATATAAAAACAAATCTCCCTCTAGTTACCATGCTTATGGTCACACTGAGCTAGAACTGTCCGAAAACATTCTTCCTCTCTCATAGGGGCTTCCATATAATACAGGCAAGACCCTCTACCTTAGCAACTTCCTTATCTTTCAAAAGCTACCAAAATGAGGACTTCAGCATGGGCTGCCTCTCAATATGAATCTTGAGTTGTAATGAGAAAAGTGGATGTTTATGAGATTTTAGTGACAACAGTCAGCCATCTGCATACCTTTCTCAGTTTCCATCTGAACGACTACATGTCAATCTTATTTCCAAATTAATTTGCTACCTGCTATAAAAATGTCCTCATCAACATAACCCCTTCTCCCTACCCCCATTCCTGGTTTACCATTAGTGGTATTCTGAAAAGTTTAAGAGAAAAGAATCACCAAGTTAAAAAATGAACATTTTAAGTTACTTTACTTTTTCATTTGCAATTAACATGTAAAAATTTTTTTCATTAAATTATTTCTAATAACTATATATTAAATATGGAATAAATATATGAAACTGAATTGTGAGAATATAAATGCATCAAAAGACTCTGGTGTCATGAAAGCACAAGAATAAAGCTGGAGATGGTCCCAGAATCCAAGATGTCCCATAGCCTTTTGCATCAGTTTCTCTATTTTTAGTATTTTGCATAATGCATGGATCCTTAGTTTAAATGAGGGAAAAAGGTTTCCAATCAGCCCCACTTCCCTTTCTTTCCAACGTCTACCTTTCCCTTGCTGAGGAGGTAGTAGAAATTCTATACTATCTATTTTTATGAATTCTATGATTTTGCCCACATCTCTAATGAAAACAGGTTCTAGAGTAAAGTTTATTTAGTCTGAACAGTGCTATTAATGATGAGCCTCTTCCTCTATAAACATTGACCAGTTAGATGTTTCCACAATTCCATGTATTATGTATAGTACACTCTGTAAATGTATATGTAATGCTTGTTAAAAGTGAAATTTATTGTACATTGTCCCAACAAATGTTTACTTTTATAATTGTTATGAACTTGAATTGGATTAGTATCTTGTTTTCATGTGTGAATGAAGCCTTGTGAAATAAACAAATGCAACCAAGAAAGTAACAAGGTGACTTTTTGTGAGCCAGTGATGTTTTCAATGCTTTGTGTTGCCGCTTTGGCCCCATTAAACAGTAATAAACATTTGTTCTTAAGTCCATATATGTTTTTCTGATTTTTTTCCAGGTGCCTTTATTCTGAATCATCTCAACCCATGGCTGATGGGTTAGCTCAGTCAGAGTGCGGTGTTATAATACCGCGGTCAAGGGTTTGGATCCCCATACCTGCCAGCCACCAAAAAAAAAAAAAAAAAAAAACCAAGAAAAAAACCCCAGTGTTTATGTACCACTTCTTATCTGACACTAGACTCCACTCAACTTAGAAAAACATATGTAGGAGTTTGCTCCAGGGTATACCCTGCAAAATATCATGTACAGTACCACTGCCGAGTGCCCTATTTTACTATCAAGGTTCTTCAGTTGCATGTAACAGAAACCTTCTCAAGCTAGCTTAATGATAATTTCTAATAATGATAATTTAAACAGGCAATTAATTAAATGGAAATGGGGGTATCTATATCACGGGTCCCAAAGGACAGTTGGGCCTGAAAAGGCACTGGGACAAGGGACTGGAATGCAGCCAGGGATCTAAGCTACTATTTTCCTAACTGCTCTTCTGCTGGTCTTTCCAGATGATCCTTACCTGTTTCATCCTTCTGTCTCTAAAAACAAGCTTTCTCTGCTTCTAAGTGCATAACTACCAAGTTTACAGGTCCTCTCTTGAAATGCCCAGCGGAGATGGACTAGCATCTCAGTGTCCCAATTCCAAAATCTTGCAAAAATCTGATTGGCTAATTAATCCTGGGTCAGGTGGCTGCTGCTAGTCCTTTAGGGTACACAAAGCAGGTGACATATAATTCAAACAGAACTCAGAGGCTCTTCTGAAAGAGGAGGCAGTTGCAGAGAATCCCAATGGTGTGTACTTTGCATCTGCATTTTGTTTTGGGAGTCCATGGAACCTAAGTGAAAGCTAAGAGATTGCATTTACAATGTATTAAAAAATATTAATCAGAGGTTATAAAATTACAGCTTGTGGCCCAAATCTAGGCCACAGACATCTTTTGTTTGGTCCATGTGGTATTTTAAACAAGAAACTTTACATAAAAAGTGGAAACAGTCAAAATTATTCAGAAAATATCCACTGAATTTGGAAAGGAGGTCATGAATGGACTTGACATGAACAGTAACTGAGGGAGGCAGGAAGGCTGGCTGCAGTAGGATAAATGAAGAAGGGAGAATTTCACTTTGAAAGAAAATTATACAAAACTTGGAAACAAGGCAAAATGTGAGTGGCATGTCCTTTCAATATGAAAACAAGGATTGGGGGATTTTACTTTATTTATCTCACTGTTCATGAGCGATTAAAGGTTCCACACTTAATCTTCATGTTAACTTACAGATTTTTATCCAGTAGGGATGCAAGTAAGTCCCTACTTTCCAGTGGAACAGATAACTCCAAAAGTTCATTACCATTTAGGACATTACCACTTTGTATCTAACCTTGCAACCTTATATTAACCGGTCCATTGTTAAATTGCCTGTAAATACCCAGCTACTCAAATACACTTTGAAACAGTTTTAACATCTTACTGGTTTCCTCATTGAGTTGAATAAAATATTTGTCACGTGTTCATTTTATATTTTCATGACAGTCTTGATTTTACCTTTTTTGAAATTACACTAACAAAAATTTTGATTACAATCAAAAAAAGACTCAGAGCAACATCCTAAAGTTTATTTGCAAGGAAAGTTTGCAAGAAAATTCATGCTTTCGAAGAATTGTTTCACAAAATAGAAATCACAAAAAATACTTAAAGGAAAAAAACTACACAATTTCCATGTTTATAGATTCTGGGAATAGTTTGTTCACGGTGGGAAAATAGCAATTCTCACGCTATCATATGTTTTCAAACATCAGCATTGTAAAATTAGTTTTTTTGTTTGATTGATTTTAGGGAGTCTAGTTTTATAGGAAAGTTTCAGGATCAAGGTTTCATTTACATGGGGACTAGAACTAGACACAATAACCGGGATGTGTGTTTGTGACGGTGGTGTCATCACTGCCATTTTTGGTTTATCTCAGGATGCAGTTTTTTGCTTTTCCTGACACTGGGATCCAATGTACCCAATTACTCTAAATGACAGCAGGGCAAGGAGTTGGTTTTGCTCTTACATGGTAGATGTAAGGACAATTATAGGATACAACCAGAGAGAAGCTAATGAGTTTCTTGCTGGGTAGGTGCAGTAGAATGACAAAGGGCCAAGAGAGTGGCCCAGGGGTTAGGACAGAAAATGGTAAAATTTATGATCATAAATCTAGCCTGAAGGGATAATAGAAAGGGAAAAATGGAGATATCAAAGGACTGGAGTATTGATGAGGTGGTGTGGTAGGAATTAGAGAGTAAGAGTGCTACAAAAATAGAAAATTGGTTTTCAGAACACGGGCTTTTAGAGTTTAAGATTTTAGAGATGGGCAGTTCCATGACTTAAGGTCTTAGGTATGGTCAATGGATGTAGGTGGCTGAGAAATAAAATCAGAGCTAAAATAAATAGTGCTTACTATTTTTATTTATTTTACTATTTTTATTTTAATAGTGCTTACCATTTTTAGTTTTGTGTATCTTAAACCTAATTTCTAAACAGTGTTATTAGGTATTCTATTCTCCACAGAGAATAGAGGCTTCTGCGAGTTTAAATAACTGGCCCCAAGTCGCAGCTAACAAGTAGAAATTATTTGAAATCAAGAATCTAAAGCCATTAATCAACATCTAGGGTGTGCTTCCCAAACTTCCCTGATAAGAATCATTTGAGGGTGTATTAAAAATAGATTACCCGATCTATTACATTCATTAAAACAATATTTACCTATTGTCTACTATGCTGGTCTCTAAGTGGTAGAAATGAGGTGAACAAAGAAATCCTGCCTCTGTGGGGTTCAAACTCTAGTGCAGTTTCTCAACCTTGGCACAGTTGCCATTTTGGGCCACATGATTCTTTTTTGTAGGGGGCTGTCCTGTGCACTGTGTTTAATAGCACTCCTGGCCATCAGTATTTCCCCAATAGTGATAACCAAAAATATTTACAGACATTGACAAATGTATGGTGGGGGGAGCAAAATATCCACAACTGCCCCCAATTGAGAACTGCTATAGTAGGAAAAAGACTAATAAACTTCAGGTGCTAATAAATATTATAATTAACAATAGAGGAAGAGGATGAAGAGAAATGGTGAGCCTAGTGAGGATGAAATTGGTAGGAGGGTTGGTATGATGGTTTCCGATGTGTAAACGTAGCTGGCCCACACTCCCAGTTGTTCAAACACCAAATTTTGCTCTGAAGGCATTTTGCACATGTAACTAAAGCCCTTAATCAGTTCACTTTGAGTAAGGGAGATTATCCTGGATAGCCTGGATGGGCTTGATCTAAAGCCTTTGGTTGGAAGGCTTTAAAAGCAGGCCTGAGTTTCCCGGAGAAGAATGAAGTTCTACCCTAATTGTGTTCTCCCCCTGACTTCCTGTGAATGAAAGCTTCAACCTTTTCTCATGGGGCACAGCCTGCCTGTCATCTTCCTTTCCTGCCTGCCTGACCTACAGATTTTGGACTTGCTTAGCCAATTCCTTGTTAAAAATGTCTATCTATCCATCTCCTATTGATTCTGCTTCTCTGATCGAACCATGGTGAATACAGACTAGAAAAACCTCCCTAGTGATACTTTTTTTCCTGGCAGCTGGTCAGTAAGGGTGATACCGAGCCACGTAGCTCCCGGCGTGGCTCACCAAAATTTGTTATCAGGCACACAGGCCCCCTTTCAAAAACAAACCATTCTAAAGTCAAAAGGAAGCTAAATAACCAGGAAGCTAAATATCCAGGCAAAATAATAGCAGCTTGGTCTTGAGTGTTCAGGGGAGGAAAATATCTCTTCCTTCTACCCATCACAGATAGGTTCATTGGTTGGGGCTCTGGAACTAAAGACAGATTAATAAGAGAAAAGCATGACATGGGAGACTTCGAACAAGTCTGGGAGACTTTTGAAGAAGACATGGAAGAAATGAAGACCTGAAGAAACAAACCTTAGTGTTTTTTTAGTAGGTTTTTAGTTTTTATAGTAGGTTTGATGAAGAATGGAGAGTTGTGGAAAAACATGATAGGGCAAAAAAAAATTCTGACATAAGGGTAATTACACTGGGAGAAACAGCAAGGCTCTTTAGCTTCCTCTCTGTGTCCCTATGTTTTTGGAGATAAGACTGCTCCTTTCCTCCCAGTATAGGGAAGGCACCTCTCACATGAGGGTCTTATGACCTGCTTCAGGGGAGAAGGGTGGGGGAAGGTCAGAGAGCCCTTCCTGCACACGCTGTTTCTCCTTCAGCTTTAAGTATTCAATATGCCTTAGGTGCCATATTTTGGGAAGCCCCTCAGGTGGTAGCAGCGGAAGCTGTGAGAAGTGGCTTGATTTTGGACATATTTTGAAGAACAAGCCAGCAAGACTTGTGTTATGGCCAATGTCCAATGGGTAAAAGAAATTTGCCCACGAGAACCAGGTGATAGGAAAAGGAAAAGAGTTTATTTCTGGCAGTCAGGGCTACACAGGCCAATGGAGAAGCGCAGCCCCCAGTTGAAACCTCTCACAGCTTTTATTTTTAGCTAGGTGGGAATTTTTTGGGCCTGACACAATCTAGCCAATGTAAGCAAGCCAGAGGTACATAAGCTAATTTTGCGGTTAGCCCTGTAGCCCCTCCCCATTTTGGATTCCCCATTTATTTTAGCAAGCGATTTGTACAGAAGCAGAATGCATATGTTAAGGTCAGGAGGGGTTGGGGCGTCCCTTAACACTTGCTATAGGATAGGCTGTAGGGCCTGACACTGAAGACTCAAGTATGCCTCCTTGGCCTGAGCAATTAAGAGAATGAGGTGACCATTCACTACAGATCAAGCTTTCACCTAATAGATCTGCAACATAACCAGCGCCACTTTAGACAAACCCAAGTACAAAATGGCGCCGCCCACCTCCTCCCCTCCCCCCTTCACGAGAGTTCTCCTGACTTAAACAGAAACCCCTTTTGCTTCCACAAGGACAGTTCTCCACTCCATCTACATTAGCATAATGACCCTCCTTGATGGTATCAGCCAGCCCTTGGCGCACTATATAAGCTCTACCACCCACACCTGGTGCTGTCCCCCATTTTCAGGGCAGTTCCGGGCTGTCCTTCATTTTGAGCACAGCCTGGCAGACTTCTTTCTTTAATAAAGCTTGAACGGTACCCAGCATCTCGGTTCACTTTCTTTCATCACCCAGTGCAATGGGTTTGTTCATATTTAATAATTCCTGGCTACTGGTTGGACATTCTTATTTTTTTTTTTTTTTTTTTTTTAAAAGATGACCGGTAAGGGGATCTGAACCCTTGGCTTGGTGTTGTCAGCACCACGCTCAGCCAGTGAGCAAACCGGCCATCCCTATATAGGATCCGAACCCGTGGCCTTGGTGTTATCAGCACCGCACTCTACCGAGTGAGCCACGGGCCGGTTGGACATTCTTAAAAAACTGGGGTATAATTAAGATACAATAAAATACAGAGCTCTTAGTGCATTCCAAGAACTTTGACAACTGTAACACCTTGGAAAATTCCCTTCTGGACCTTCAAAAATATAACTTTTAGTTAAGTATAACCTACAAAAGAAACTACACAAATCGTGTAAGTTTACAGCTCAATGAAATTTCTACAAAGTGAACACACCTATAACCCAGAATTCGATTCAACAAAATAACCACCTGAAAAGCCCCCTCTGGTGGCTCCTTTCCGTCATTGTCTTCCCCACCCCAAAGAAAGACTATCATTTTTTAACACCATAAGCTGAACAGTTTTGCTGTTTTTAGACCTCATTCAAATGGAACCAAACAACATGAACTCTCCTGTCTGGCTTCTTTTCCTTGACGCCGTTTTTTGTGAGATTCACGCACGTTGTGTGTTGCGGTAATTAGTCTGTTTTTGTACCGTACATGCGATTTACTACGATAACGGTCATCCCGCATTTCTCCAGCAGCTTTTTTTCCTCTCCTAACATGCTGACTTTAATCGCTACCTTGGGCGATCTATAAAGCTGCGTGCGGGATATTTGACCTCTCTGGGGCGACTTTATGTTTTCACAGCTGTGTTGCAAATGTTTAGGCTGCCAAAGACTTAAATGACTTGAAAAGTGGGTTTCTCCGGGGTTTTACTGAGCGGGACTGCTAGCAACAGGAGAGGAGGAGAATACCAAGAAAAGTCATTCTACCACATTTCCTCCGACGGTCAACAGGCGCACTCACATGGAATCCAAACCCGGGTAAGTTCTAGAGGATCGAGGAACGGTCAGTGAAAGGGGCCAAGGAATCAGGAAAGCATTCTTCAGCTGCCCACGAGAAAACGGCCAGACCAAAATTGCGGCCCCAACCAAAGTCAAGGGTTCAGATCCCTGTACCGACCAGCCGCTCCCCGCAAAATACACTGTGGCCACATAAGGTGCCTTTTCTTAGCAGCCCTAACCCCGGCTTGCTGCACAGGGCCCTGTGACGTGGCCAGCGTAGCCCCACGTCCTACCGCGGCACGCGATGACGCCACCACGTCGGAGACGCTAGTTCGTGGTGACGTCTCCAGCACGTCAGAGCCCACTGAAAATCAAGCTTCCCTTTAGGAATCCCCCACGTTTATATGTTCTTTCTTGACCGCTTTAACATAATTAGGTTGCTCCTTCTCCCTCTTTTTTATCCTTTTCTGTGGGGGGCTCACAAGCTACCTTTAAGCAAGTTGGCTGTTTGGTTGTCTTGGTGACCTAGAGAGGACGGAAGCAGCCGACTCTCTAGTCAATTTCCGCCGTGAGGCCGCAGAGTGGTACGTCATTTCCGGGGCTGTGTTAAGGTCGCTGTTCCCACCTACGACTGCGCAGCTAAGGCAAACGCGGTACAGTTTCCCGGGCGGGCAGGAAGAGGCGTTACTGCTCTCGCACCGCCGATTAGCTCGCGAGAGTTGAGCATTGCTAGGAGGCTCGGCGGGGCGGGGCTGAGCGAAGAGGGTGGTGCTCGGGGTGGGCGGCGACGGCGGCCTCGCGAAGGTTCCAGAGGCACCGCGTGAGGGAGGCGGGCCGTCTTCTCGCTCGGGTAGGGTGTGCGTCCGGGCTGCGGGCACTGCGACTGGTGCCGGTGGGGTCTGCGGCAGGGGTGGGCGCGCTCAGTGCGGCGTTTCCTGGTCCCTTCTCTGCGCGGCTGCAGCTCCGGCCTTCGCCCTGACCCAGCCCGGCCATGGCTTCAGCTTTGGAAGAGGTAAGGATCCCGGCCTCATTTTCTTCCCTCGCCCCTTCTGGAGCTCCGTCTCCGGTCGCTTGCCCCCACCGCCCTGCGGCGACCCGATCCCGCGGCGGTCGGCCGCACCTTCCCCGGGGCCGCCTCCCTAGCCCCTTCCTGCTTCGGCGGGTCCCCGCGCTGGCCCTCAACCTCCCACCGCACCCACCTGCCGCGGCCCCCCGGGCCGACTCGGCCCGCGGTCGCGGTGCGGATGAGCGGGGTGTGTTGTGATTCTCGACTGCAGGTAGCATTGATGGTGGATCAGTGAGAGCTGGTCACCTCCACGTTTTCCTCAGTCCCTTTCCGCTCCCGTTTTATTAGCCGGAGGACAGAAAGCTTTAAATCAAAGTTGTTTGCAAAAACTGCGTGTCATTCCGTGGTGGAGGGCAGTTAGAAGGTGAGAAGTTCTTGGTCCCAGCATTTTAATTCTCTTAGTCCTGTTTTCTCTACACATACGAGTAGCTGTGTTACTTTGAGGAAGTTGCTGCTCCTCTGTGCCACAGCAGTATCTATTTCTCAGGGTTTTATGAAGATTATTTCTAAATGTTTAAACCAGTGCTTAGCGATATGTACTTTTTAAAATAAATAATTGGAAAGCTGTAACTAGTGGTTGGACATTGAATGGCCATTTTTTAAGGTCTATAAATTCATCGTGAGCAAGTTAACTTCATGGAGACTTACGTTTGCTCAGTTGCAAAATGGGAATAATGATACTTGCATTGCTCGTTTTCTGGCTTAAGTAGGGGGGTCAGTACTTGATACTGCTATTCACAGTAAAGTGTGGGGTATCTATTGGCTAGATTTGCTTTCCGGAATTTTTTTCCTCTATGAAGAATAGATACCTGGAAATCTCCAATTCGTCTGTTTTAAGTCAGAAAATTTGCTTTAAATGAAGAAAAATGATCGGATGTGTGTGTTTAATTATTAATCTGGTTATTTTGCCACAAGTTTAGGATAGGCCTTGTCTACCATGTGCCCTGAGGAGAGAACCTCTGAGGTGGCTTTACAATCATACATATGGATAGCTCAGAATTAATCCTTTTTAAAGTAAGGGGACTTTCTCAATTTAGGTACTTAGAAATATACATTTAGAACACTTGGTTTTTGTTTTGTTTGAGATAAAATTTATCATTTTTAACAATTTTAAAGTGTACAAATGAGTGGATTTTAGTATATTCACAATGTTTTGCAACCATCACCTCTCTCTAGGTCCAGAACATTTTCATCACCCCAAAAAGGAAATCCATTTAAACAATCATTCGCCATTTCCCTTTCCCCCCAGCCCCTGCAGCCAGTAATCTATTTTCTGTCTCTATGGATTTGCCTATTCTGGGCATTTCATGTGAGTGGAATCATACTGTATGTGGGCTTTTATTTTATGGCTCCTCTAACTGAGCATAATGTTTTAAAGTCCATCCATGGAGTAGCATGCACCAGTACACCTTTGCATTTTTTTTTTTTTTTTTTTTTTTGCCTGAATAATAGTCTGTTGTGTGGATGTAGCATATTTTGTTCATGAGTTGATTGACATTTGTTTCTCCTTACTATTGTGAATAATGCTGCTGTGAATACATGGGTATAGGTTTTTGCGTGGACATGTTTTCAGCTCTCTCAGGTATACCTAGAAGTGGAATTGCAGGGTCATATGGTAACTCTTAACTTTTGAGAAACTAGTAGAACATTTCCAGAGTGGTTGCACCGTTTTCCATTTTCATAAGAAATGTACCAGGGTACTTCAGAAAGCTCTGGAAAAATAGAATTAAAAGATTAGAAGTATCTTTTCGTGAACTTTTTGAAGTACCCTCATTAAGGTTCCAATTTCTCAACATCCTCATCAATATTTGCTGTTTTCTGGGTTTTATTTTTATGACACCATCCTAGTGTGTGTGTACTGGTGTCTTGTGGATTTGATGAGCATTTCCCTAATTACTAAAGATGTTGAGCATCTTTTTGTATGCTTGGTGGCTATTTGTATATCTTTGGAGAAATGTCTGTTCAAGTCCTTTGCCCATTTTTGAGGTATTTTGGTTTGAGGGGGGGTGTTTTTTGTTGTGGTAGTATATATAACATAAGTATTCCTATTTTAAGTATTTTTAAATATATAGTTCTGTGGATTCATTACAGTCACAATGCTGTGTGACCACCACCTCTCTTTCCAAAACTTTTCGTCATCCCAAACATAAACTCTGTACCCATTAATCCGTAACTTCTCATTATTCCTTTCCCCCAGTTTCTGGTAACCTCTAACCTATTTCTATCTCTGAAATTTTTTTTAAATTTATTTTTTCCTATTTGACTCATGGTAATTGTATATATTTATGGAATACAATGGCATATTTAGGTACATTTATACGGAATGCAATGACTATATCCATCAAAACATTTGTCTCCTCTCCCTATGTTGCTATAGGACACTAGGTCTTGTTCTTCCTATCTCAGTACAGTTTCGTATCGGTTTACTGCTCTCTCCCCATGCCCTCATCCCCCAGTCCCTTCCTCTTACCAGTCTCCTAATTACTATTCTACTCTCTACTTCTGAAGGCACTTTGGTTTTAATGCCTCCTAGTGAAGGAGTAGAAATAGAAGATAAAGTTTGAGTGTCTTTATGGGTAAGAAAAAAAGGGAGATAGATTTTTGCATGTTAAAACAAATGCATGCCAACAAGGCAAGGAAAATTATAAGATAAATTAGATAAAAAACTATCCAGGATATGTTAAAGTAGGTATGCACCAAATGGATCACCTTTGCTGGTTTCAGAGAATTCAGGAACTACCTAAAACAGGCCTTTTGTAAGCTGCTTCAGTGGATGCCTTACAAGAGAGTACTTTACAGCCAAAACTGGCAATAAAGAGGGTCTAGGAATTCAGCATTTAGGGGGAATACCTTGCTTAACTTTTAGTTCTTTTCTGGGTCTGCTAGAAAAAGGATTCCTATTCCAGTCAAAAAGCAAAACCTCTTATTTATATTTGATACCTATCCTTTCTGTTTATTTTTGTTAACTAAATCTCTACATTAGAACAAAAGTACTAATTTTATTTTCAGTGTTTTTTTATGTTGGTATTAAAATCACCGTGAATTTTGAACTAAAATGTGTTGATTCTGTGCTCAAAAGATGAGTCTGCAATTTTTTTTGTCTTAGTGATATGAGTTTTTCTTTTGAGAATGTAGACAGGAGGCTGGGCACAGTTGGACTTTTTAATACCATGTTATCTGTTATAGATAGGCAAAAGAAGGGCTTCTGAGTTAAATGAGATAAAAGAGTTGGGGTTAAAGAGAAGTATTAGTTGTTCTCTTTCTGCATTTTATAAGACTGTTAAGAAACATAAAGGCTTTCAAACTCTGTTGTGCTTCTGATGTTATACTGAGTTATCAAGCATTTAAAGATTTTTATATTGAGCCTTTTTTATTATCTTGAGCCAGAATGTAAAGTCATTTTAGGAAAAATGAATCAGTTGTTTGGAAAGATCTTATGCATTGAAATATGTCAGAGGATAATTGGGGGAAAATGTTTAAGACCATTTTCTAACAGTGTCTTTAACTCTTGAACTTCATAAAATGTTGGCTCTATCTCTGGAAAGAAATGACTTCAATAGGTAATGTATAAGCATGAAAAGAAAACAACAGGAATATATTGCATTTTGGATCATTTGTCTGGGTTTTTCCTTCTTCTGCACAACCAACTCCTAGACTTCTGGCTGTAAAATTGACTTAGAACAAGACTTTTTCTTAAAAGCAGAATTTTTTTTTTTTTTTTTATCTTTTGTCTTAAAAATTTAGATTTTTTTAATGTGTGGTATTTGGAGTAGGAAGATCAATGAGGAGCAATCAATGACAGAAAGCAGAGCAGTAAAGTGGCCATAGCATTTCACCGGGGTCAGCATGTATTCTCTCCTCTCTTTTACTTTAATGTTTTAAAAATTTCTAACATCTGATAACAGTAGGACTGGATGTTAGAAGGAAATCTTTGAACTCCTTTTTAAAAAAATTATTTCTTTGGGCCGGCCCATGGCTCACTCGGGAGAGTGCGGTGCTGATAACACCAAGGCCCCGGGTTCGGATCCCATATACGGATGGCCGGTTCGCTCACTGGCTGAGCGTGGTGCTGACAACACCAAGTTAAGGGTTAAGATCCCCTTACCGGTCATCTTTTAAAAAAAAAAAAAAAAATTATTTCTTTGATCTACGTTTATTTTAAATAATATGTTCTGAAACAAAGACAGGTGAGTCTACCAAACTGGAAAATTTAGGCTTGATTACTTAATCTTAAGTTTTTCTTTAAAAAAAGGAATATTGAGTTATTTACAGTTCAAGAAGCCAGAGGACAGAATCGAAGATGTAACTCAATTCTAGAAAATTTAGATGAACCTCTCAATTCTTATGCTTCATTTTAGTAAACTGAAATGGGTAATGGGCACAATATCAAACCACTAGCTTATTTATAATAGCTAAGTTACCTTTTTATTTTTAACACAGCTACAGAAAGATCTAGAAGAGGTAAAGATGTTGCTGGAAAAGGCCACTAGGAAAAGAGCACGTGATGCCCTTACAGCTGAAAAATCCAAGATTGAGACAGAAATCAAGAACAAGATGCAACAGAAATCTCAGAGGAAGGCAGAACTTCTTGATAGTGAAAAGCCAGCTGCTGTGGTTGCTCCCATTACAACAGGATATACAGTGAAAATCAGTAATTATGGTATGACTTGACTCCTCTACCTCCAGTTCTTTCTACCTCTGAGCAATTGATTCAGTTGTGTGACCCACTAATTAATTTTTGGTGGCTTGGCAGAGGACCTATCCATTTTTATTTAATAAGATGTTTTATTTTTTATGAGATAAAAAAGAAAGGATACATTCTAGAAGTTAACAAGAAAGTAAGATGATTTAGTACAAAGATGATGAGTAACAATGAAGAAGGATCCTATTCTGAAATACATTCAGTATATATGGAACACAGCTGTGTTGTTGTTTTTAAATCATGTTTTACACGTCACTCTGCCAAACAACCACCAAGATTAACAGAGGAAAGGAATCCAATTAAATTCAAGAAATGTTTTTGAGCACTTAACATGTGCCCTGTTGTGTTTGGACTTGTGGATACAGAACAGTGGCTAAGACCGTGCTCATGGTGTGGTTGGGACACAGACATACAACTAATACCATAATAATGTAGTGATACTATTTTCCCTCAGTGGAGTGTAAAGTTTTTTGCTCTGGAAGCAATGCACCTTGAATCTGAGTGATGAACTGTCATGAGGGCAGGGACAGTCATTTTTCTTAATGCTCACAGTTTCTAGAACATAGTAGGTACTTGATAAATATTTGCTTAACTAAACTAAATAGAGATTTTTAAAGTATTATGAAAATATAGCTGTTGAAATAATTGTGGAGGTGAGGAATAGTCAGGAAGAATTGGAAGAGACATTTAAGTTTGAGTTTGAAGGGTGAGTGTGTTCAGCAAGCCCAAAAGGAAGGGAACAGCATGAGCAGAGGACATGACTAGAGCCTTGAAAATCATGATGTGTTTTGAGTATTCTAATAGTGAAAAGCAGTGTGTGTCGTGCTTAAGAGATGTACTATATTACTATGGGAGATGCACTATGTACTCAGGTGACTATAGGAAACTGGTCTGAAGATGTTCGGATTATGGCATTTTAACCAGAAATAGAGATTTGTATTTAGGGAGAAACTGGTCCATATGGAGGATGGATTGAACGAATGAGACAAAACTACATGAAGTTTTACAGAACTCTTTAGGACTCTCTTTGATATGTAACAGTTTTGAGACTCAGTTTCTCAGTCTAGAAGATTTTTTTCATGTTTCTATTACTGAATATTTATATTTTTATTTTACTGAGTTTTGTTATGAACCACATGCATTTGCTGTTCTTGATTTAGTTTCAGAGACTTACTCATCTTTTTTTTTGTTGTTGCTAGGATGGGATCAGTCAGATAAGTTTGTGAAAATCTACATTACCTTAACTGGAATTCATCAAGTTCCCACTGAGAATGTGCAGGTACATTTCACAGAGAGGTGAGTTCTCATTATATTGGGAAAGACAGTGGTCATTAAGAGTCAGATTGTCTTATAACGGACTCATTTCCTTGCAGTTTCTAAAATTCTGTTTAAATTTAGAGTTATTTACCCTTTTCACCTCCTTTGAAGAGGTGAGTGTTAAATCTTCTGGGATAGCCAAATGCACACCCTGAAATAAAACTGGTGGCTTTTTTTCATAAGGACTGTAGAGTACCGTTCATAGAACCAGAAGATAATGTATTCACTATTGTGTTGTAGGTCATTTGATCTTTTGGTGAAGAATCTAAATGGGAAGAGTTACTCTATGATTGTGAACAATCTTTTGAAACCCATCTCCGTGGAAGGCAGTTCAAAAAAAGTAAGTGTGTTTTGTTTTTTTGGTTTTTTTTTTTTGGTCATAATACTATGAAGCCTTATTAAGTTGGACCTGGCTGATTTAGAATTAAGATGAACTATAATTAATTTATCCTCTGTAACAGGGACCAGCAAACTATAGCGCACTGCCTGTTTTATAAATAATGTTTTATTGGAACATGCTTATTTGCTTGTGGTGTTTGTGGCTGCTTTTGTGCTATTATGGTAAAATTAAGTAGCTGCAACAGATCATATAGCCCATGAAACCTAAAATATTTACTATCTGGTTCTTTACAGAAAAAGATTGCCAATTCTTATTGTAGAAGAATAGACTATTATAAGAGTATTGTATTAAAATCAGGAGGGGAATGAACTTTTGAAGTGGTTGAGTGAGATTTGAGTTCAGTGTCAGCTTTACAACTTACTAGTTGTGACCTTTGGCAGCTTACTTAATCACTCTGTGCCTCAGTTTCTCCATTTGTACAATGGTAGTTATTCACAAAATTGAAATGATATACTGAAATGAAATACTGTATGTAAAGTGCTTAAATTAATGGAAGCTATTGTTAGAAGCAATATGCATAAGTTTTTGATACATTAAAGGTGGTCTTAAGCGCTTAGCCTAGTTAGAGTTAGTATACTAAGTTCTGAAAATAACAAAACTATCTTTTAAAGAACTATTATTCATACTTGTCACTCATTCAGACAATCCAATCCCACTTTTCTACATAATTTGAATAAATGAGGTTTAATGTTACAGGTATAGAGACATGCCATTCTGCCATCTGTGTTTACATATAGTTACATAGCAGCTTTAAGGTGATACTGAAATGTAATGTACTGATTAGCTTGTGTCTTACTGCAGTCTTCATCCAGTAATCCTGTAGGTGAAGGAATTCTCAAGATTCCTAGGAATTACACTGATCATTGTCGACAGAGTAGTATATTGCTCTTTCCCCTTCTGCATCTTCCAAATGCCTTATCTTACCCCAAACTGCCTTATGTGATCTGGTTTCCTGCTTAGCCCTGACCCCTCTTACTGTATTACTCTTTCTTTCAGTCACTAGAATCCAGCCACTCCTCCTTTTTTCAGGCGTACCAGGATCATCCTGTTTTGGAGTCATTCCGCTTGCTGTGTCAACTGCCTAGAATGCCCTTCTCCCAGATCTTTGGCTTCAGCTCATATTTTGCCTCAGAGAGGTCTTCCTAATGAAGTTGCTACCCCTACCCCCCATTAATATTTTCTTTGTATTTATAGCAGTTTATTAGTATTTGAAGGCATTCAAGTATTCTTTATGGTCTTTCCGCTCCGTAGGTGTTCAGATTTTGGCCTATTCATAAAAGTATGGCTAGCATGTAGAATAAATCCTACACATATGAGGCACTTGATAAACTGAGTAAATAATTGTTTTCTGAATATTTGTGTTTATCTCCACATGTTCTAAGTTGTACCTGTTTTGCTGCTTTTTCTTCTAGGTCAAGACTGATACAATTATTATCTTATGTAGAAAAAAAGCAGAAAACACACGGTGGGACTACCTGACTCAGGTTGAAAAAGAGTGTAAAGAGAAAGAGTAAGTCTATATTCATTTCTTTAAGAATTTTAATGTATTCTTTGTTGGGATTATAGATTTATTTTGGGGGGCGGGCAGCTGGTTGGGACAGGCATGCAAACTCTTGACCATGGTGTTATAATACCACATTCTAACCAACTGAGCTAACTGGCCAGCACTAAGGATTATAGATTTTTAATAGTTTGTTTTTAGGGATAATTGAGTTGTATAGACTGTAATTGGACCATTTACCTCTTGATGGCCACTGTCTAACCGATTAATCTTATGTGTCTGTTTTCAACTGTTAAAACCTACCTGAAGAGGGCACATGTCCAGCAGGTTGCTTTTTAAGAAGGTCTTTGTAATTATGGTTGGCTCCTTAGCAGTGGTTTTTAACCCTAGACACAGTAGTTCTTCCATGCAGATACTGTGCCCTTTCCTAGATATTCTATTTCAGTAGTTCCAGAGAGGTTTAGATACCCAGGTATGTTTTTTAATTAGTAGTTAGTTTAATTAATTAGTTTAATATAGTTAGTTTCAGGGCTGGCCAGTTAGCTTTCTTGGTTAGAACATGGTGTTGATAACACCAAGGTCAAGGATGCAGATCGCCATACTGGCCAGCAACCAAAAACAACAGCAACAATAATAATAATAATATAGTAATTTCATTATTACTGGTTTAGAATGAAAAAGTATTTTTATCCTTCTTAATAATGACTGTTTTAAAATTCAAAGATGCAACCATCCTAGGTCAGTTGGTCCTCTGCTTTAAATTTTCTCTTGCAGTGGTACTGTACTGCATTGAGTCAGTTAGCTGTCCGCATTTCTCTCTTCTCTTCTGATAGCCAGCATTCATTTGGGATATGGTTGGCTAGAGTTAAACATATCAGACTATCCAGGGAATTGATTTTAAATCTAGACTGAATTACCTGACTACATCTGTCTTATTCTTATTTTATCCCTAGTGCCCAGTATAGAATTGGGCACTTTATAAATAAATTGAATGAATAATTAAATGTAAAGTTAATTGACCCAGTTTGGACATTTCATTGAACTGGCTGCATTGATCAAAGAGTGTGCTCTCACCATCAGGCCCAGATTCAAGTATCTCAGGCTTTTCTAATTAAAAATGTATGCGCTTCTTTAGTATGTATCCATGTGAAATATATGTTTGTGTTTTCCCTCGAAAGTATTTTTCAAATTATATGAAGAAACATGCTTTTAAAAATTAAAACAAGTCAGAAAAGTAAATGCTTATTTACTTATTTTATCTGCTAAAAATCACCTGAAATCCCACTGCCTCAAGGTAACCCCTTACCATTTTGATTATCACTCTTTCATGCACTAAGTGTGTGTGTGTGTGTGTGTGTGTGTGTGTGTGTGTGTGTGTGTATTGTTTGCATTAAGATGAATTTGTGCATTCTGTTTTGATTGTATCTGTCTTCCTGTTGTCTCCACCCCTCCATTCCCTGCCAGTGTTACCAACCTGAATTGTATCTTTTCATGCTTTCATTTCTCCATTATTGTGTATGTTTTTTTAACAGAAAGCCCTCCTACGACACTGAAACAGATCCTAGTGAGGGATTGATGAATGTTCTAAAGAAAATTTATGAAGATGGAGATGATGATATGAAGCGAACCATTAACAAGGCCTGGGTGGAATCAAGAGAGAAGCAAGCCAAAGGAGACACAGAATTTTGAGATTTTAAAGTCATTTTGGGAACTGTGATGTGGAAATACTGATGTTTCCAATAAGGGAATGTTGGTGAGCTCCACCTATAAATTTGACAGATAACTACTTACATGCCTTCTTCTAAGTAAAGGCAGTGAATTTGCCATTTCCTTCTGGAGGATTTATTTAAATAAAATATGCTTATTAAATACTTCCTCCAAAGATGATTTCATTAGTACCCTGCTCATTTTGTTCAAGAAAGGGTTATATTGCATTCTGATGTGAAATGTAAAAAGCAAGTCTTACCTAATGTAAACGCTATGTTGTGTATAATTTGTTCAGCTAAGAGAAAACAAGTATTTGTTTGCCTTTAAGTTACTGACCCCAGCTCCCTCCAATGTAAGAATAAGTAAGAGTAAAACTTGAATTTTTGCATAAAATGCAAATTTGTACCTGTGCTTGAAGGTTGCTAGTGGAGTGGTTGATCCCTTATTGCCAGCTTAAGCAGTGCATATACCATGCATTACCATGCACTAATAATCCAATCATAAGTGTTTCTACCTAGATTTAAATATATTTGTTTATGAATGTGGAATTGAAACTAAATCTAAACGTAAAAGAATAGACAAGCATCTTTGTATAGTACCATGTAGTAAGTTTTGCCATGGATCAGATGGTTTACAAAAGTAATAACCATAAAGCAAAAATAGTTAATTTGAAAACCCATCTATTCTTGGGTTCGATAAAGTTAATTTTTTATTCAGTAGAATAGTTTTACTATGTTTGTCCAGAAGTATATCAGAAAAGTCAAGCTTTTAGAAGGAATTGTTTGTTTTAGGGAGAATTATTTATTTTCCCTAAAATCAGGAGCCAGAGAAAGGTGCCTGTGGTCTCCATTACTACATTGTACTGGAGGTATTAGCCAGTGCAGTTAGATAAGAGAAAGCAAACACATAGAGGAAAAACCCAAAAGAATCAACCAAACCTACTGCAGCTTATATGAGAATTTGGTAAAAGTGGTAGGATTTAAAATTAACATACAGAAATAGCTTATAAATAGGATAGCTGTTAGCAAATATTGAAACATTATAATGCGTCTGTAATTGAGGTGTTGGCACATGAATAAACAGGCCAAATGGTACAGAACAGAAAAACAATACATGTGTAAGTTTTAGAGTACAGTAAAAGTGGCATTTCAAAACAGTGGAGGCAAGATGGGTTTTTAAGGATATTCAGTTAAGTAAGAATAGCCATATGGATACATTCCAAACAGATCAAAGGTAGAAATGTAAAAATGGAAGCATACAAGTACTAGGAGACATGGATGGAGTTCCATTATAACCCAAGAGTGGAGGAAAACTACACTATGTGGCTTAAAATCTAAAAGGAATAAAACTAAATATTGATCAGTTTTAACTACATAAAAATAAATGTTTACATGGCATAAATGTTTACATGGCAAGATAAACCCCATAACCAAAAACAAATGACACATTGAGAGGATTCCAAAAACTATGAACAAACAGTTCATAGAAAAAGAAATGTAAATGACTTTTCAGCATGAAAAGATGCTCACCTTGTTGAGAAGAGAAATGCTAAAAAAGCCAGTTTTTTTTTTTTTTTTTTTTTTTTTACCAATTCACTGGACAAACTCCTGAAGTTTAAAATTGATCATATGAAGTGTTAAGGCTATGGAGAAATAGGGACACATAAATGAGAATGGAATGAAAAGGTTGAAACTCATATGGAGGGGTATTTGGTATCTAACAATTACATGTGCATTTATGCTCTGACTCAAAATTCTACTTCTAGGCTCTATCTGAAAGATACATTGCCAAAGATTTGGAATGATATATGCAAAAGATTGGAAACACCCAAATATCTAATAATGGGACTAGTTGAACATATTGTGGTAGATCCACATAAGGGAATATTTACAGTCATAAAAAGAAATGGTGATCTCTGCATGCTGATGTAGAATGATCACCAGGATAGAATAATTGGAAAAGCAAAGTGCAGAAGGTTATTTATGGTATATGTACTGCCCTTTTGTAAGAAAAGGTGAGAAATGTGAATACATACACATACATATATATTTGCATTTCAAAAAAACTGGGAGAGTAAACCCAAAACTAATAAAAATCATTACTGATAGGGGAAGGAAGGAGATGGGAGTGGAAGCAATACTTAACGTGAATATACCTTTTTCTACAGTTTTGACTTTAGAACCATCTGAAATGGAAATAATTGAAAAAGTAAGTAAAAAATAACCCTTGTTATAACACCAAGGTTAAGGGTTTGAATCCCTGCACCAACAAGCTGCTGCTCCCCCACCCCCAAAATAAAAAAAATTAAAAAACCCCAAAACCATAATACTTGAAAGACAAACCTAACATGTCTTAGTTCATTTTTGCTGCTATGTCCAAATACCTTAGACTGAACAATTTATAGAAATTTATTTCTTACAATTCTGGAGGCTGGGAAGTCTAAGATCAGGGTAACTGCAGATTTGGTGTCTGATAAGGGTTTGCTTTCTGCTTCCAAGATGCCTTCTCATAGTACTCTCATGTGGTGGAAGGGTAAAAGGGACAAACTCACTCCCTGGAGCCCTAAGGGCATTAATCCTATCCATGAGCGTGGAGCTCACTTGGCCTAATCACTTCCAAAAGGCTCCACCTCTTAATGCTGTTACATTGGAAATTAAGATTCAACATGAATTTTGGAGGAACACATTCAAACCAAATCTATCAATTTGGCAGCAGTATAAACAAGTTTCTTTCAAATAACTTTAAATCACAGGAATTTCAACAGTCCATTGTAGTGAAATGGATTCTAAAGACAGAATCAAGTCTTAAACTGATTCTGGAGTCTTAAACTACAATTTGTTAATATTGTTATTAGTAAGTTAGTAGCATATTGAAACTTAAAGTATTTTATGATAAAGATAAACAGGTTAATGTCATTAGTTGATAAGATTTTCATGTAAAAGAGAAAATCAGTATAAACTCACCATTTTTATCTTTAAAAAACAATTTTCTAGCAAGGCCCACCAAAAGGACATAAATGTAATAATGACTTCAGTAGCAGTGAGCACCCCGTAGTGCTCAGTGTGATCTCTAAACTAAACACCATTTCCTACTAAAAGGACTAGGGACTCTTGAAAAAAGTCTTGAGGCAGGAAATGTACAAGGTAGGCCTGGGTTACCTTATTCTAGAAAGCAAGAAATATTAAATAATCCTGTACCAAGGCAACAGGGTACAGGAGTCAAGGGACTCCCATTGATAATGCGAGTATCGAAAAGAATAAAGACTGGAGTGGATTGAAACATTAAGTGTATACAAAATCTGTAATTTCATAAGTGAAAAATAAATGATTTGTTACCATTTTCATTGGCCTGAGCACCATGTCACTTATCTTGAAGATTGATAAAGAGTCATGCATTTATCTTGGTATGTCTTTCAGGGAAATAAATTGTTAAGGGAAAGTTTTACAGACAAATTCCAACCAATTCAGAGAAAATAATGGAATTAGACACCATTGCAACCATGATGAAATAATAGATCAAGGTAATGATCATCAATGAAATGTGGTTAAGAATAGGTGACAGGTTAATGAAGGATGAACTTCAAATGCAGGGATCAGGCTGACCCCACCTGAACCCACTGATCAATCTAAGCATCATTAAATGTTAGACAACCAGATATGTGCCTTCAAATGTGGTGTGACAGAGTACACAACACTGCTAGTGAAAATTCATCCCTAAAAAACCTGAATCTAGTCCAGCCTCTGAATGTTAACTACCAATTTACAGGAAATTTGGAGGACAGTGGAATAAAAGGACACATGAACCAAACAGCCAAGTGTCAGACATTCTACAGGACAAATGGCCTGGTTTCTGCAACAAATGACATAAAACAAAGTGAAAGTAGGGGCTTGTGGGATGAAAGTAATTTAAGAGACATAGCAACCAAATAGAATATATGGATCAAGCTTGGGCTTATTCAAACCAACCAACCAAAAGGTGGGGGTGTCCTATCAATCATGATATGCCAGAAGTCAGCAAATGTGATTGTTGTAGTTATGATTTGATTGACCCTAGTTACTAGTTGAGATACTAGCTACAGCATTGCACTTGGTAGATTGTCATAAATTTAGGAAATATGAAACCAAGGTATATCATGATAATTCCCTCATAACTTCCTCTTCAACTGAGTTCTAGACTTTTGCTGTCCAGCTGTAGGTTAGACTTCTCCATTGGATGACACAGGCATCTCAAACATTGCATGACTGAAACCTGAACTCGTATCTTCTGTTCCCCTAAAACTGTTATTTTTTTTCCTTATTTTCCAACTTGGAGTTGCCCTATCTCATCTACCTAGACACTGACCAGGAATCTGAGAGCCATCTTTACCTCTTAGCTATAATATTTCTTGTGTCTTGCCCAATTTTCTTTTATTTTGCTAAATAATACTTTTAAAACCTGTTCTCTTACTACCTTAGTTCAGGACCCCATCTTCCTGAACAATTAAGACATCCTAATTGGTTGTCTTGCCTGTAGCCTTTTCCTCTCATGGCCATCTACCACACAGCTGTTAGTTATCTGTGGAGCAAGCTGATGCCGACATTGCTTTGTTGAAAACTCCAGTACCATGTGCTTAAGTCATAACTCCTTCACATATGTGGGATCCTCCATGATGTGGCCCTTCTTGTGCTTCATATTTTTTGATACACTGAAGTAACTGTAGTTTCATTGTTTGATGCCTTCTCTGTGTCTGCTTCTTTGTGCTTTTATTCCCATGGCAAAGGGTCTTCTCAACCCTTGCCTCCTGATTTAAGTTCAGGTGTCATCTCCAGGAATATTTTCCTGATGTGAAGTAGTTGCTTCCGTACTACTAAGTATATTTTTATCACTGGGCTGATGACGCTGTTGGGTCACTGCATGAGACAACCTTTTGCTACCCTTACTTATTTGTTACAGATTAAATAAACATGAACACAGGGAATATGTTCTATTCCAACAGAACTTTTCTTTGGATAGATTTTCAGGGGCTCAATGAGGCATATTTTGCTCTAAAGGCCCTCGAAGGCAGAAAAAGAAAGCAATCAGTGGTATTTTTTGTTCAGCCATCACACAAGTTAAGCATAATTAGATGATCCAGAATATCAGCTTTATCTAACAATCTATTTTCTCTATCAATAAACTAATAATAAAGTGAGCTCTGCAGGTCAGGGAAGCCAGCCACGATTCCAAATTGCCAGAGATGAAGCTATATATATATATATATATATATATTAGTTGTATTATCTATGAGATAATGCTGTTTTATGAAATAATGCTCTTAAAAAAATAGAAAAACCCTTATATGTTACTAAAAGATTGAATTTGAAGGAAAAGAAAGCATATTCTCACAGAAAAAGAATTTTATTACTCTACTCTTTACACCATGTAACGGGAACAGTATGTTTATTAAATCCAAGAGAAAAGATAATTCACTGACAGAATGAAACATCCAAATTTCTTCATTTAAAATTTAGAAGTAATTTAACCATAGACAGCATCAGGTAGACTAGACAATTATACTGAGCTCCTACAAAAACCAGAGTTTTGTGTGTTAGGAAAGTTTCTTGCCAGAAGTGGCAGGTTCAGTAGGTTCTGGATTTAATTTACCACATTGCTCGCTGGACCCCAGAAAGTTGCCCATGGTCGGCTAAATGACGGAAGACAATACGACTAAGCCTCCAGCGCCGCTTTACACCACGTGGGCGGGAAGTCATAACACACCGATTTCTGATTCTAACAGGACAGCTATCCCGGGGAAAGGCAGCGATTTCTTCATCGGCCACATCCTAAGGAAAATCACAAAGTTATCCCACAGATCGCATGCATTAATTTACTCTAAATGCTTAAGTCAATGCTTAGAGGAAGAGAAGAAAGGGCCAGATTCTTTAATGTACTCAGAGTTCAGCCAAAGAATTCTGGACACAGTAGTGAACCTTAACCTATGAATAGAAACAAACAGATCAGAACGCTGCCAGAAATGCTTAACATCCTACCAATATTTTTAAAAATTGCAACATAACATAGAGCCATAAGAATCCACAAATCATAAGTATAAAGCTCAGTAAATTTTCACAAACAGAATATACCTGTATAAACCAGCACTAGATAATTAAACATAACATTACCAGCACCCCAGGCCCTACCTGTGCCTTTCAGTCATCAATGCTCTGGCTAACAGCTAACCTGATTGCTAACACTATAGATGAGTTTTTCTTGTGAATTGTATGTAAGTGTAACCACAGAGTATGTATTCTTTTTATTCATTTCTGTTTGGCTTTTTTCCTTTAACAATATGTATATAATATTCACCAGGATTGTTGCACCTGTTGTAATCTGCTTGTTCTCACTGGTGGTAATTTTCATTGTGTGAGTATACTGTAATTCATTTATACATTCCACAGCTGATGGACATCTGGGTAGTTTAGTTTCCAGTTTTGAGCTATTACGAATAGTTCTGCTATATACATTCTTGTTTAAGTCATTTGGAGAATATGTGAATGCATTGCTGTTGCCTCCCTAGATGATTTGTGAATCATGAAAGTTTGAAAACTGTGCACTATCAAGTAGGAGAGAATATGGCTTGAGATGAGACTGGAGAGGGAGAAAGGGTAGAATAACACAGAGCCTTGAAGGCTACGGAAAGAAAAAGATTCTGACTGCTGGAGAAGGAGAGTGATTAGAGATTTACATTAAAAATTTTTTTTTTGCAATGTAGAGATGAATCTGGGAAGTGCAAAGTGGTTGAGAGGAGAAAAGTAGGCATTACAGCAGTAGCTTGGGCTAAGGTTTTGTCAGCAGAAACTAATTCGTATGTACGTGCTTAAGAGTGTGTGTGTGGATCACACTCATTTCACTCCAAATGTGCTGACAAGTATGACCGACCCTCTGCTAGACTATGGTGAAAGCAAAATAATTACTCTAACTCACTGAAAGGACACACATTAAATGAGATAATACATATGAAAGCCACTAAATTAACATAAGTTATCAAGTATTAAGAATAGTTCCTGATCTCTAAAAGATTATGCACGTGCTGCCATTATGAAATACTTATTATGTAAAACATCATGATTAAGTCAGTGAGTGGGAGACAATAAGTGCTGTAGAAGAAACTGGAGAGGAGAGATGACTGGGCTGGAAGACTGAAGCAAAATTTCATGGAGGCAGACCTTAAAGAATGGCTACAAATTGTTTATTTACTTATTTATACATACTGCTTGTTCCCAAAAAGATTTAAGGCAGTTCGTAAATGAGGAAATTGGGGTAAAGGGGAATGACAGTAGAAAAGATAAAAGCCTGAGGACACAAAAGTGTATGCTGTGAAAGCCTGTCTATTTGGTAGAAGTGGGACATAAATTTGACATGTAAGCTATTGGGCAAGTAACAGAGCCAGGATTAGTTTCCATAATTCATCGTCTCTGCACAGCTATTGATACAAGAGACATTTCTTCTGGGGGTCTTCATAAATAATGGACTCAACAACACCCACTCTGCCCCCAGCTTTACTGAGGTATAAGTGACAAATAAAAATTATATATATATTTAAGGGGTACAATGTCATGATTTGATGTACATATACATTGTGAAATGATTACTACAGTCAAGCTAATTAATGCATCTCCCACCTCATAGTTACCTTGTAATTTCAAGTATACAATACAGTATTATTGATTGTAGTTACCATGTTATATATTAGGTCTCCATAATTTATTCATATTATAACTGAAAGTTTATACCCTTTGCTAACAGATATTTCCATTCCCCACCAGGCTCCCTGTCCCCCTCCTCCCCCTGGCCTCCCAGCTCCTGGCAACCACCATGCTATTCTATTTCTATGATCACATCACCTTGAGCGAGTTTCTCAGGGGCTACTTCTTATTACTCCCCAAATGTAGGCAGATAGCTTAATGCCACTACAGTAAAAGCCATAACTGTGGGCTAGGTCACTCAGTTTTCTGCTATTCTGGCTTAACCCAGACAAGATTTAAAAGAATTCATAGTAATGAACAGGCTGTATATCATTCTGACAACTTTTATAAATGTTATTTTTTAAAAAATCTATGCTTCTGATAAGTTAAGTGGCCTTGAGATTGATTTATACTGCCTGACAAACTCTTAAATGCAGATATTCAGGAAACCAAGCAGGGTTGACATGCTCTTATTCAACTTGAGGAGTATGAAGAAAGCAAGCCTAAATGGAAGGCAACCTCAGCACATTCCTTGATGTGGTCAAGGAAATGCAGGAAGACAGGCCAGGAATAATCCTGAGTAAGGAACAATTCAGGCCACCTGCTAGGCACATGGCCTCATGCATCAGCAATGCCTTCTGATGCCTTGAGAGCTGAAAGACTGGCATGAAGTAGGAAAGAGACCATAGGTCAAAATAACTGCCCAATTTCTGTGTGTTAACAATTCACCAGTACTTTCTAAGGATCACATAATGAAATGATTGAAATCATTAACTAGACAACTAGTTAGTTGTCTTTAATCTGAAATTCACCAAAATCAATTTCAAGGCTATTTGTTTGTGTTGATTTGGAGTATTTGATCTTATTCTCCAGATACTGATCTCCAGATACTTAAATTAAGTTGCAACAAATAGCATCAAAGGTGATCTGATGTAAGTTAATGATTTTGTGGTATAGAAAGGGACTCGTCTTAATTAGCTAACCTGAAGATCTTTGGGCAAAATGGTATTCTTCCTGAGCGAATTGATCCGTAGCCTCTCATCTGCATACTCATAGGCCATTTTTCGTCTCTTCACATCACGCAACATTCTCCAGTCTACATAGTAACCTCGAACTTGGCCTGAAGCTGATAAAGGAACCATCTAAAAGACAAAGACAAAGAACAGTGAAAGATAGGCCCAGGCTCTGCATGTGTTCCCCAATCCTGCAATCCGCTCTCAGTCACTATTTATTAATTAAATAGTGTCACTGTTTTTTTTTTTTTTAAGTTGTTTTGGATCACTTTAATAATTTAAAATAACAGACTTCCCAATTCAGAATAAATAACTTTTATGGATGTACATTAAGTCAAAGTGGTAATAAACATAATGTCAATAATGTGATGCAAGGTGAAAAATTTTCTGAGATATTAATATAAAATATAAGACATACAGTGAAAAGTCTCCCTCCCACTTACTCCTCACCTGCCCAGTGACCCCCCATCCTCCATCAGTATCCACTGTTACTAGTTTCCTATATATCCTTTCAGAGATTTTTGTCTATACAAATACATGTATACACTCCCCCTCCCATTTTTCATTCCCTTTTTTCACTTAACAATATATTTCAGAGAGCTTTCCATATCTGTATATAAAAAGCTTCCCCCTTTTCTTTAGATTGCATAATCTTCCACTGTATGGATGCATCATAATTTATTTAACTTGTGGCCTATTGGTGGCAGTTAGACTATACGAGTATACCTCACCATTTATCATTACAAACAATGCTGCAATAAATAGTGTCTTCATATGTATTCTTCCTATATACCCTGTAGGTTAAATTCTTAAATGCAGAATTGCTGGATCAAAGGGTACTTTGAAATCATCACTGACCTAATATTTCTTAGCATTAGTTGTCCAGTAATAAGACAGAAGTTGTCTTATTGTCACACATTTACATGGTGATAGTTCTTAGTGCTGACTCACAGCACAGTCAAAGGGAGTAAAATGGCTAGAAACTTAAGTCTCTCTCCCAGAAGAAATATTAATTAAATTGCAGCTATAGAAAATAATGGTTTTCTATAACTTTTTAATATAAGTAATATGTACAGCAGAATATAAAACTGAAAATAAGAATACTATAATAGAAAGCCAACTTTTTTTTCCAATCTATTAACAAATGATAAACCGAGTGCTTTCAGTGTTCAAATGATTAAATAAAAGTCCCATGGGGAAATACAATGATTCTACAATCATCTTTTGAAAATAAAATAAGAATGAAAAAAATAAAAATAAATAAATAAAAACATGAGCATGAATGGAATTTAAATATCAATTTGGCACATGACTGAGTCCACTGAATACTATGGTAACCATGGCTGGAAATATGTGTCATGGAAAGGTGAATTTAAGCAAGGTTTGAAAGACTGACAGAATTTTGATACAGTTGGGGGGGGCAGGGGAGGAAAGAGAAGGTACAGTGTGTTTAAACCACACAAGGAAATGAGCAAGACATGTTCATAAGACCAGGTGGAAATCATTCTGGCTGAAAGAAACAGTTCATGTAGAGGGGCAATATAAGGTTTGCTTTACCTATGAAATTAAAAGTCAAGGAGACTTAGAAAATGAACTAAACATTTCTTCTTTGAATTCTTTTTCAGACTTCCTAATCAGCTTCCTCTCTACTGTCTCCTAAAAGGTTTCTATTTTTTAAAATAATCTTTCATTTTTTTTACACACCTTTTTTCTGACAATAAAAGTAATACATTTTAAAACAAAACATTTATTAGCCTATCAGATTATTTCTTCTGCAAATGTTTTATGTCTGTAGTGTATTTTCTTATCAGTTTATAACAGTGCTTTATATATTAAGATTGCATTCTATTCTGATCTGTACACATCCTATCCTGCCCCTATCTCCCACCCCTCTTCACTTCCTAAAATTCTTCCACTGGGCCCTCTTCAATTCACGGTCTACCATTACCAAAATCTTCTAAATCCTCAACTCTTAACATCTCCTTCACATTTTTGCTCTAGCTGAATCTTGAATCCTTCCTGATAGTTTCCTCTGTACATCTTTTTTTCTCCCACAACTGGGCCTGGAGGTGGGGTAGGTATCTTCTTTGCTCTTCATTGTACCTTCCGGACCTGCTTCCCTCCTGAAAGCTCCTGGCTTTGGCTCTCATGCCATTGGGCTTACCTCCCACTACCTCTCCCTGCTGCAGTCATCTACCACAACCCCTGCCCTTTCATTTTTTAACAATTTTGGATCCTGGTTCACTGTCACTCCAATATTCTTCCTGTGTTACTTTCTGGTGATTTTAATATACATGAAATTATACCCTGATCTCTCTGTTCTTTCAATTCCTCTACTTAAATGATTTTTGTCCTCCATTCATCTTTATTCATTTCCATACCCAAGGTCTTTTATTACCAATATGTGCAAACTTGCAATTACCTCAATTTTGTGTATCTCAGTCTCTATCACTTCCTTCTAGCTTGCTCCTTCTAACATCCCAATAATAATCCTTCTGGGAATTTCAATCCATTGATAGATCCTATTATCATTTTACTGTGTCAGCTTTTGGTTTCTTGTCATCTTCCCTTTCCAAGCCTGGATTCCATGGTCTATAAATACAATGTTTTCTTGAATACACTCTCAACTCTCTGGCCTCTCTCACGTCTCTGTACTTAACTCCAGTTTTCCCGACTATTCTTCCCATCTATTCCCAGCTATTTTACATTTTCCCTTCTTTCCTTAAATCTCTGCCACCTGCTCCCACATCCTCACACTCAGCTGGTGAATTTGCTTTCTCCTTAATTATAAAATTATAAGCAATCAGAAGAGAATTCCACCAATTTCCATTACCACATCTACCCACTTACCAGCATCTGTATCATATGCTCTACATCCCCTCCTGTTGTTATAGATCTGCTCTGTCCAATACAGTAGCCACTAACCACAGATGGCTAGTGAGCACCAGACATGTAACAAGTGCAACCAGGGAACGTAATTCTTGATTCCAATTAATTTAAAATTTAAAACTGAAGCAGTGTAAACACTAAACAATCTTATTGTTTTGGTAGAACTACCAATTTTCTATTTTAACGGTGGAAAATATAGCATCCAAACTGAGATGTGCTTTCAGTGTAAGATACAAAGTGGACTTGAAAAATCTAGTATGAAAAAATACATAAATATCTCATAAGTCATTTTTATATTGATTACATGTTAAAATAACTATTTTGGATATACTGCTTAAATAAAATATTATATTAAAATTAATTCCACCTGCTTCTTTTTACCTTTTCAATGTGGCTACTAGAAAAATTTTAAATTACGTATGTTGTTCACATTATATTTCTATTGGACAACACCGCGACAGATTAACTGTCCATGTTCCTAAGACCAAACTTCATACACAAGACCGCATCACCCTTTTCCTACACAAAGGTACAGCTCCAGCAATTCTTCCATCTCTCCTACACCATTAATTTTTCCCATTGTACAAGATCTTTCCCTTCAATACACAAACATGCTGTTACTTCTGCCATGTTGAAAGAAAAACCACTCACTCTTAACCCACCTTCCCCTCCAGTTACTGACCTATTGTTTTTTCTTTATAGCAAAACTCCTTCAAAGGCTTGTCTATGCCCATAGGCTACAATTTCTTTCCTCCTTTTCTCTCTTGAACATTTTCGCCCTTATCCCGCCTTATCCTGCTATGATCAAGGTCCCAATAATCTTCACACTGCTAAACTCTACAGCCAATTCTCAGCCCGTCTTTTTACCTGACCTGTCAACTTTCAGCAGAGTTTCCCAATCCCTGCTCCTTGAAATTCTGTCATCGCCTGCCTCTAGGCTATCACGTTATTCAGGTCTTCCTCTTCCCTCGCTGACGTCTCCTTTCATTCTCCTTTGCACGGTTCTGATCTCTTAACGACGGAGTCTCGGAGGCCTCAATCCTCGGATCTCTTCTCTCCTTGCACTCGCTCCCTCTCAACTCGAAGTCAATCTCGCAGCTTTCAATGCCAGTCAGTTACATGCTTACGAATACCCCATTTATATCTGCAGTTCGGACGTCCCCTGAACCAACCCGTAGCGGGGAGGTGGGCGGAGGAGAGGCCCCTGGGACCGGTCCGCATTGGGCACGACAGGTGGCAGAGTCGTGAGTGACCCGCGGGTTTCGGAATTCAGAGGTGAGAGGTAGGGGTGGGGTAGAGGCGAGGGCCTGACCTGCCGGAGCGTCCGCAGCAGCGAGCCTAACGTGGAGACCGCCATATTGTTCGCCGCCGATGTCACAGCGCGGCAACTTTATTGACACCGCCGGATACAGAAGGGCGTGCGGGGAGGGGCTGCAGGGGGCGGGGCGGCGGGCGGGATTTTAGCCTACAGGGAGGGGTCAGTGACGGGATTCGAGCTCTCGCGTTACTTCAAGGAACTTGGGCAAAGCGCGGCCTGGGAGCGTTGCCGTGGTGCCGCAGGTGCCGCGGGGTGCTCCTCGCGCGGGGCTCCCCTCCCGTTCGTTCTACACACCCTCTTAAACTACCTGCGTCCCTACCTGCCGGCTCGTCGTCACCAATTTCTCTTCCCCTGCATCCTTCTTGTCCTACTCAACATACTCCTCCTATATCCTCCATTCAGTTTAGGGCACTACTTGCCAGAAACCTCGGAATTATTGCCAACTTCTGTCCATCCTCCTGTAGATTTTGCAAATCTCTACTTTCTCCCCGCTGTAACGGTGGTGATGATAATGACGTTGATGATGGCGGTGATAAAGATAGTTCATTTATATGTCTGTATCGCGATTTTAGGTGAAAGGGCTAAAACATTTTGTCTTGTTGGTGGACATTGTCATTTAAAACTGCTGTTTTCAGTCTAGGACAAGGAAATAACTTTCAGGTCATCTTCATAACAGCTGTTCTTCTGGGATGAACCCTTTGAGAGGTCCCATTCCTTTGTGCGGAAGTAAGGCCAGTACCACTGAGCCACCATTCTGGTAGAAGAGAGTCAAGGAGTATGTATTAGCTTGGCAAGTACCTGCTGTCTTAGACGTGTTGGTGGATGAAATGAGACGACTATGTGCTACTTACATCTACATAACATACACAGGAGCCTTCTGGGATGAAGGAGAGTTGAATGCAGACTCCTTTCTATAGAGGTCCAAGTTTATTGGAAAATGTCTGATGGACATTTTCTGATGGTCTGATGGTCTGACTGAGGCCAGCTGGTAGGAAAAAACAACATGAGCTCTGCCATGGTGGAATCAGAAAAGTACTAGACCAGCACAAGGCATCAAGCCCATGTAAGACTCTTCTCTCCCTCCCCACAGTTGAGGGTCATCTTCTGTAACCAGCCCATGAAATGGGTGAGCTAGCTCTGTGTGCTGTAGCCTTTTGCTTCCTTTCTGTAAAACTTGTTTTGAAAGCAGCTTTTTTGTTTTCCTAGTAGGTTATGTTTTTATTCTACATTATTGGTACGACAGAGAACAGGGCCAAGAACCTTCCTCCACAATCTCATAGGAAGAACAGTGAGAATTGTATACATCCAGAGTGGGCACATGACTGAGACAGATCTTCCTGGGAAATGGCGGGAAAAACTCGGGCTTTAGCCATAGAAACCAGGCCAGACTGAGTGTTTGCTCTGTCATAGACGGGTTGAAGAAGTAGCCCAGGATCCAGAGCTCTTTGGGGTGGTAGGGATGTTTATGACCTGGAAACAACTTGTGCAACCCTGTTGGCTGTTTACCGGTTTATTATAAAGGATGTCACAAGGGATACAGGTGAACAGCCAGATGAAGTGATGCATAGGGCCAGGTATGTGGGAAGGGGCACTTCTGTGGAGCTTCCATGCCCTGTCCTGGTGTGCCACCCTTCAGGAAACTCCTGAAAGCATCTTTAAACAGCATTAGTAACTTTGAAAAAAATTGTGGTACAATATATGTAATATAAAATGTACCATCTTAACCATTTTAAGTGTCCAGTTCAGTGGTATTAAATACATTCACACTGTTGTGCAGTCATCACCACTATCCATCTCCAGAACATTTTTATCTTCCAAAACTCAAACTCTGTACCATTAAACAATAACTCCCTATTCCTCCCCCCCTGCAGCCCCTGGCAACCACCATTCTGCTTTCTGTCTTTATGACTTTGACTACTCTAGGTACCACATACAAGTGAAATCGGTGTTTGTCCTTCTGTGACTGGCTTCTTTCACTGTTAATGTCTTCAAGTTTCATGCAGGTGCAGCATGTGTCAATACCTCATTCCTGTGGCTGAATAATATTCCCTTGTATGTCTGTACCACATTTTGCTTGTCTATTCATCTGTTGATGAAACACTTGCTTTGCTTCCACCTTTTGACTATTGTGAATAATGTTGCTATGAACATGTGTGTACAAATATCTTAAACAGCATTAGTATCTAACAAGGCTGTTTTTCACCTTAAGAAGAGATTATAGCAACTTAATGGTGCTGGTAAGACAGGAATCTCTGAGAGAGTGAGATGAGACTCCAGGATCCTCTTTAATTGACTGAGTTGATTTTGTAAAACAGCCTAACCTTCCCCCCTCCCCTTCCACAATGTACCCTCCTCCCTTAGAGTGCGGGAAGCTTGGCAAGGCCTAAAGAAGGATCACTTTACCTTGAGTTCTTCCAAGGAGTCTGCTATTCTCCTTGGCCATTTGATGGAATGTGGGGGAAGGCTGTTGGCCTTATTGTCCAGGAATATTAGAATCAGAAGAACCATCATCAATCATTCAACAAATATTTATGAAGTGCCTATTTTGTACCAGTGTGTGTGTGTGTTGTGGGGGAGGAATGGAGAGACTGGAAAAAATTCCTGCCCTTGTGAGCTTATATATTCAAGTGGGGATTATAGATTCAGATAAAAGTGGAGATACCACCATCACCAGTTATATTACCTCTGCTTTTTCCTTCTGTTCTATTCTTTCTTTTGGAGGCTTAAAAGTACTTTCTGGGTGGACAGAATAAAATTTAAGAGTTAAATATTTTGAAATTTGATTGTGAGAGATGATTCTAGTTGCCATATTGATTCTGGGTCTAATAATATAATAAGCATGATTGTATAGATGATGAAACTGAGGCACACGAAGGTTAGGTAACTTGCTAAGGTCACCAAGCTATTGCTGGGCCAAGGTCATGCTCTTAATCCTCACTCCATGTTGTCCTCTGGAGAAGCAATAGCTCAAAGAATGAGGCCTGACTGCTGTCACAGAATTCTTACTTATAAAATGTATAAATTGATTAGTATATAGATTTTGTGTCATTTCAATCAATACTCCAATGGAATTTTTCTTAACAAAATAATTCTAAAATATATGCAAGAGAATAAGTGGGAGAAGAAGGAGGTAGATAGCTATGACATTTTGTTTTTGTTTTGGTGGCTGGCTGGTATGGGGATCTGAACCCTTGACCTTGGTGTTAGCACCACGCTCTAACCAAGTGAGCTAACTGGCCAGCCCTATGAAAGTTTTTTTTTTTTTTTTTTTTTTTTTAAAAAGATGACCGGTAAGGGGGTCTTAACCCTTGACTTGGTGTTGTCAGCACCACGCTCAGCCAGTGAGCGAACCGGCCATCCCTATATGGGATCCGAACCCGGGGCCTTGGTGTTATCAGCACCGCACTCTCCCGAGTGAGCCACGGGCCGGCCCCCTATGAAAGTTTTGAAAAAGGAAAATAGTGAATAGTCTTGCCCTACCAGATATGAATATGCCATATATTATAGAGTCACCGTGTGTTTTAGTCCATTTTGTGTTGCTATAACAGAAACACCCGAGACTGGGTAATTTATAAAGGAAAGAGGTTTATTTGGCTTACGATTCTGGGACAGCTGCATCTGGCACGGGCCTCAGGCTGCTTCTACTCATGGTGGAAAGTGGCAGGCAGCCGGTGGGTACAAGCAGATCACATGATGAGAGGAACTGAGAGAGAGGGGGGGAGGAGGAGGGAGAGGGAGAGGGGGGAGAGAGAGATAGAGAGAGAGAGAGAGAGAAGGTGCTTTTTAAGCAATGAGCTCTCGCAGAACTAATAGAGCAAAAACTCTCTCATTAATCCCTCCTCCCCCAGGGAGAGCATTAATCCATTCATGAGGGATCCGCCCCCATGACTCAATCAGTTTCCATCACTGCCACATTGGGGATCAAATTTCCACATGAGTTTTGGAGGGGACAACACATCCAAACTCCATCACAGTGATTGAGCTAGTGTGGTAATTGTGCCAAAATAAACATAAAGGTAAATGAGCTAGAATCCATAGGTCAGAAAGAAACCCCAATGTAATTACAATTTGGTTATATATTAAAGGAAGTGTAAAAATCATTGAACAAGTGGTACTAGAACAACTCGTTAAAGATTTGGGAAAACTTTTAAAATTGTATCTTCACTTCTTAACATATATCAAAATAAATTTTAGATAACTTAAAGAGTTAAATACTAATAAAGACTTAAAAAAAAAGGAAATACCATCTGTCTATATCTTTTAAACATTTAAATCCCAGTAGATTATTCCCAGAATGTCTAATAACATTAAAAGTATTCAACTTCACTAGTTCCCAAGAGAATGCGAATTAAAACAATGACATTGATTTAAGCTGGCAAATTAGCAAAAATTAAAAAAAAAAAATTCTGTGTTGTCATAGGTGTGGGAAAATGGGCAGTTTCATATCCTGGTGGTGGGAATATGAATTGGCATAACTTGTCTGCAAAGAAATTTGGCAAGAGTCTTTTCAAAGTTTATGCCTATCGACCCAGTTATGCCACTTTAAGGAATCTATTCCAAGGAAATACTGTGAAACTCTAAAATTTTAATATAAATATATTTAATAAAATTATATATTTCAAGGACACTTACCATGGAATTATTTATAACATGAACAAATAAATAAAAGTCCAGCAGTAGAAGGAGAATTAAATGAATTAAGAAATAAAATGTTAGAATTCTAAAAAATCTGTTGGGTTCCAAATTTTATTTATTTATTTATTTGGGGGGAGTTGAAAGAAAATATTTATGTTTTTACAAAAAATGGAGCTATATAATGTAAAACATCATTAAGTCAGACAGAGCTGCATTAGGCATTTTTGCTTCTTTTTCTTAAGAGAAAGGAGTTATATGAAAACTTTTCTCAGCTCCCCCACTCCTCTGTGTCCAAAGTTGAAGGCATGCCATACTGTAGGGTCCATCACATCTTCTGAAATGAAAAACGACTTAAGTTACTTTTCTTCCAGTCTTAGCAACATGGAAAACAAAGTCTCAAGTACTATATTGGACTCCACAAAAAAAGGATGAAGTAATGTGTAAGTAGCCTCTCATCCTAGGGAGGCAAATAGGGTTCCATCACTGAACTCAAAACCATTTTGTTTTCTTTTGCCATCCTTTCAGTAGACCTAAGCATGCATTAATAGGGTTAGTTGTTGCACAATCTGGTACTTCCTTAGAAGAATGAAAAACATTTAAAAATATAAAATGTCCAAAGACTTCTGAGAAAGAAGTCAAAGACAGTTTCCTTCTTTAGGAGAAAAATCCCTCTTCTCATCCAAAAATATGTATTTGTATGGAGACTGGGATGGTTTATTTGGATATGAAATTAACCGTAATATTTTGTCTTTATGCTTCTTTATCACATCAAATGTTTAATTGCAAAATTGGTTCTTCTTATTTAGTTGTATTAGTCCATTTTGTGTTGCTATAACAGAAATATCTGAAACTGGATATTTATAAGAAAATGAAATTTATTGCTTACAGTTTCTGAGGCTGGGAAGTCCAAGGTCCAACTGGTGGTGGCGACAGTGACCCACGGGTTACATTGCAAGATGGTGGAAGCAGAGAGAGAGGGCTTTCCTCTTTTAAAGTCCTCAGAACCATGCCCCTGACCACCATTTTTAATCCACTCCCTACTGTGCAGCCCTACAATCCAATCACCTCTTCAAGGCTCCACCTTTCAATTACCGTAATAGGATTTCCCCCCCTTTTAACAGTCACAGTGGGGGCAAAGTTTCTAAAACATAAAACTTGGGGAACACAATTCAAGCTTCAGTGAGTTTGGCGGGGACATAATTCAATTCACTACACCAGTAAATCTATGTCACAGCATGAACCAGGATTTAGATGTATACATATATGTAACTTTTTAACATTTCTTTCATTTCAAATTAGAATGCATATTTGGAATTTACAGCTGCAGTCTCAACTGTGCTTATCATGATAGTGGCTGAAACTGGAAGACATTTTTAAAAACCCTGAAGTCATTCATGCTGTTTATTTAGTCTACTTGTTTGGAACAAAAGGTAAAGAATTCACAAATACCACCACTTAAGCTCCTGTTTCAAATGAAAAATCAGCCTTCAACTTGCAAAATAATTTCTTTATAATTAAGCAAACAGCAGAAAACTCATGTCAGTTCCTTCTTTCTTCCTGGAGAAGTCGACAGGATAACTGCGTCCTAAGGGCTTCTCTGTGTTGAATCTGAGAGGTAGGAAAAAAAGA
Organism: Cynocephalus volans; assembly: GCF_027409185.1. NCBI lineage: Eukaryota > Metazoa > Chordata > Mammalia > Dermoptera > Cynocephalidae > Cynocephalus > Cynocephalus volans. The sequence goes on from NC_084467.1 coordinate 131,368,247, forward strand.
AAAGCGAGCAGCCGTTTCCATTCCAAATCATGGAGGTAATGTGTAGAGAAGAGATATCCAATTTTAAGAATAGGGAAAGTGGCTAGATAGAAAAGCAGGACTACCCCGTCTAGCAGACAGCAGAGAGATGCTATGATCCCCAAATGTGAGAATGTAGAAACAACTGGGGCTGGCTGGTGAGCTCGGTTGGTTAGAGTGTGGGGTTGATAACACCAAGGTCAAGGGTTCGGATCCCCTCACTGGTCAATTGCCAAGTCCTGAGTTCAGAATTCTGTTTTCAAGATGAAGATAAGGAAAATGTCCTTTCTGCGATAAGGAACCTCACATGGTCCAACAGATGCATTCGGCCTCCTGGGGCCCCGTTGCCCCAGCCCAGAGGCCAGTTGGCCACAGCACATGTCACCCCACCATCTTTGCTCCTTATCCCCAAATTTTAAAGTATATCCATTTATAGATACAGATATAAGTATAGATTAGACAGACAGAAAAAAATTAGAAGGAAATATACTTAAATACTAAGAGAAAAGATGAGTGAGCAGACTACTGGTTATTTTTATGGTCTTTAAACTTTTTCAATTTTTCTATAATTTTCGTGTATTTCTTTTAGACTCCTACATAGGTTGATTTGAAAATATTATCCCATTCTTGTTATTTTAGGCCTCTGTTATTTCACCCAGAATATTTTTGGAATGTACTTTTCAAGGGGCATAAAGAAAGGGCCCATTCCTGGTCTCCATCAATACACTCTGCTTCTCCTCAGGGCCAGGTGCAGTCAGAACCCTGACCACGGTGGCGCAATGTTGAGAATTCACCGACCAGCTGCAGAAAAAAAGAATACAGGGATGCTTGCTTCATTCGCATTTAATACCACATCATTCACTCTTCTTTTTGTCTTCATTTCTCTGGCTCCTCTGTGTCTACTATCAAATAAGTTGTCCCTTTGCCGTGTAATCTGTACCTTGTTCAGGATTGATCATTTCCTTAACTTCTCTGTTTTTCAGGAGGATTAATTAACTATTCCTTTTCATTATTTTGTAACTGGTAAGTATCAGAGCTAACTTGGCTGTAGCCGTGGAGTAGCACAGTGAGCATATTGAGCTGGCGTGTGCTTGTCCCAAGAGTCTGGTCACCAGCATCCTGCAACAGCCTCCCTGATCCGCCCCTGCGGTGGTGCTTCACCGTGATGTTCACCAAGAGTGGCCGTGACACCAGGCCTTCCATATGACATCTGGGGGTGGTTTGACTCAAAAAAACAAAGACAAAAACAAAAACAAAACAAAACAACAAAACTGGACTTTGTAGACTATCGGGGGGAGCCGCAAAGAGGAGGAAGGTGGAAATGAAGAGAAAGAACAGGTGAAAGGGAGAGAAAAGTCCAGGGACACACACACACAAGCATTTCAACCCTGGCTCTGAAATGGTGTGTGTGGGTAGTGGGTGTTCTCATCACACATCCGCCTTCATTAAACACCACCAGCTGAATAGTCATCTATTGTTTACCAGTTTGGCTGAAGAGTGTAGCTGGCTTTAGTACTTCTGGAAGCAGCTCCAGGGCCCAGGCTCATGAGCCTCCTCCTGGAGCTATGTGCTGTGCCCTGTATTGGACACAAGATGGCAGTAATACGACATCTGAGCTCCAGCACCTGGCCAGCCTCTCGGTGTGGTTTCCACCACACACACATACAGTCACACACAGCTGACCCCCTATTAAAATGACACTTAGCCTACCATCGGGTACCTGTGTTTGAGATTGACTGGCTTCTTTGTAGGCGTCAGGACAGGCAGGACAGGCTATGCGATTTGTAGGACCCAGTGCAAAAGGAAAATCCAGGGCTCTTTGTTCAAAAACCAGGAACAGGTGCTGTTAAAGATAGTAAAATATGAAGTTTTTTTCTTTCTTTCCCGGGCCTTCAACTTGTCACAGGGCTTTTAAAATTTGCTATTTAAGGTTGTTCCAAGGAAAACAAACGACTAAATCATTAAATTTAATTTAAAATCATTAGCATGAATTTTACCACTCGTCTTTATATTGTGTAATACCGGTTCACAATGCAAATATAAGAACATTTAACTTGTACGCAGAATCAGTGAAATTACACAATTCATATTTTGTAGCTTATACATGCCTATTAATCTCATTCTTAGCAGAACATTGGAAATACTCCATAAAACTGACTCAGCTGCTCTTATTTCACTTCGTGATACAAGCTCATTCCCAGTCCACGCTTGTATATCCAGTGGGCATTTTCATCCAGGGGACAGAGCACCTTAAATGCCACATGTCCCAATCTGAGCTTATGAACATCGATTCCTTCAACAAACGTTTACTGAGAGTTTCTGCTGCATACAAGGTCCAGTTCTAGGAGCAGGGAATGCAGCAATGCACAAAGCAAAGTCCCTGCCCTCATGGAGCTTACACTAAAGTGGAAGATGGGAAGAGCCAATTTACAGATAAATGAATATATGTCAAGTGGAGACCTGCTATGAAGAGTAAAGCAGAGTAAAACGATAGAGAATTATGGTGGGAGGTAGTGTCATATAATGTGGTCAAAGAAGGACACTGATGGTATGGCATTTAATCAGAGACCTAGAGGACATGAGGGTGTGAGCTAGGATGTACCTGGGGGAAGGACATTCCAGCAGAAAAAAAGAGCAGGTGACAGTCCGTGAGGTGGGGGTGTATACAGCGTGTTTGAGGGAGAGCAAGGAGGCAGTGGTTGGCACAGAGCGGGTAAGAGGGAGAAGTAGATGAGGTCCGCACAGCAGTGGCTGTGGGGTGGACCACAGAGCGCTTTGCATTCCCGCCATGAACTTGGGCAAAGGCTTTCTCCTCCAAATTGCCTCCTCTGTTCCGAATTGTGTCTTGATTATTGGCATTACGGGGAGTCTCAGTCACCTTTGACTCCTTTTCTTTCATATTCTGCTGGACACCACTGTGAACCATCTTCATCCCACCTCTTGCTCCAGCTACTGCCTTTCTGACCAGTTCCAAGCAGGCTGTTACCAGCTTAGTTCAGTTACAGTAAAGTGCGCCTTGGGCTCACATCAGGCACCTCTCACTTTTGGCCATGGGGCTCCTCTGATGTGGCTAAGGACACCTGAGGAACCAGGAATCTGCTCAACACTCACACATGCACGGCTACCAAGTGCAGGGGAATTAACACCCGTGGGAACACCCTGACCCAGTGGGATGGAAGCCTATGGATAACACATTTCATGTGGCTCCTCAGAAGGCCTCAAAGAGATACTGTGCATCAGACACCTGTAGTAGAGGTTAACTCAGTATCAGTGGAATCCTTGTTATTTCTTTTTCCTTCTTTCTTGTTCCACTGCCCTGATCCTTCACTCTTGCTCCAGATCTCTTCCCAAATAAATTACTTGCACATAAACTTCTGTCTTGCATTCTGCTTTGGATGGTGGTGTTGCGAGCTCAGGCTAAAATAAAAATATTCTATCCAGCAGATCATCCAAATCTTGCTGATTCTACTTCTAATTGTTTAATTTTCTCCATTCCTACTCCTACCCCCTAGTTCAGACCCTCTTCATCTCCTGTCTGTACTAATACTAACTGGATTCCTAACTGCTCTTTTGGCCTCCGATTTATTTTACTTAACCCATCATCTCCCCCACAAAAACACCCAACCTTTCTGCTGCTAGAGTGAGCTTTCTAAAACACCGCACTGCTCACTTTTGGTAGCTCCCCATCACCTACGAAATAAAGTCCAAACCCCTTAATGTGATATTCATGATGGCAACAGATCTCTGCAGCACCATTTCCTGTCACTCCCCCTAAACACCTCTGTCCACACTGGATTCTTCACCCCTCAAGTTTTCCCTTTGGTGGCTCTTCCTGTCAAAACCTGTCTTTCCACCAGCCTTTCCATTCAGTTCAGTTTAGTTCATCAAATGCTTAACTGAACACCAGGCACTTGCTAGTTTCTGTCAATCAAGGGGACCAGAAGCAGGTGACAAGATGGAGGCAAGGGTGATACAGAATATGTCCCAGGTCCCTAAATCCCATTCAGAAGGTTTTTAGCTAGTCTGCCCAATGTAGGGGCCTGAAAATATTTTTTCATTAGGCCAGAACCCCTACTGGGGCTTTGGTATGGGGATAGGAAAATTTGCATTTGTGGAACTTGAGATCTTTTGAAAAAATAAGGTTCTGAGTGGGGGTAAATGTATGAAAAGCCTTTTCACCCTTACATTAATCATAAAGACTGACATCTAAATAAAGACAATGCAACTGACATTTTGTACATCTTAAATTAGTAGTAGCAAACATGGTACTCAATTTCCACTTACCATCCCGACTTCAAAAAAGTGTTAAACTTCTCAGCAGTTTCAAGGAGATGCTCACATATTTGTTTTGATTCATTGTGGATAATATGCATGCAAAGAGGTTTTCCTTTTCTGAGTCACATTTTCTTTCTTTTTTTAAAAGATGACTGGTAAGGGGATCTTAACCCTCGCCTTGGTGTTATCAGCACCACACTCTCCCGAGTGAGCCATGGGCTAGCCCCTGAGTCGCATTTTCCATCCACACATTCAATGTCTTCTTGACTTGAGGACTTGGAATTGTTGACTTCCACCTCTCCAGTTCTGCCTGTAGTGCAGGCTGGCATGGGTGACTGCGTCAGGCCAGGGGGCCACATGGGCCTTCATCCAGACCACGAGGTTTGCCAGCGTGGGGCCCCTGGCTCATGACAGCATTACATTTTTATAATTTAATTTTTTATAATGTATTAATTTCCTCAATTTATTTGAAAGTCCCTTAAGGAAAATTTTTTTTCAACTGAGCAGTGTCCGGTATGTAATAGGTGCTCATAAATATCTGTTGGATTGAAATGATTCAAACTCTTACCTTTGACCATGTCTTAACCAGATATTGTCAATCTGAATGGGCGTATTAGTCAATTTCTGTTGCTGATAACAAAATACCTGGAACTGGGTGATTTAGAAAGAAAATGTAAATTTATTGCTTACAGTTTTGGAGGCTGGGAAGTCCAAAGTCCAGGGAACACATTTGGTGAAGGCCTTGGTGGTGGTGATAGTGACCTGTGGGTCTCATATGGCAGAAAATGACAGAGCAGAGAGAGAGAGAGTTCCTCATGCACTCTCCTTTTAAAGCCTTCAGATCCATATTGCTGACTACCATTGTTAATCCATTCACTAGGCATGGTCCTACAATCTAATCACCTCTTCAAGGCCCCACCTTTCAATTACTGTAATAGGATTTCCCACCCTCAACACTAACAGTAGGAATTAAGCTTCTAATATATGAACTTTGGGGGACACAATTCAATCAATCCAAAGCAATGGGAAAGGACTGGACTGGCACAAAATTCTCTTTTCATTGCTTATGGACTTTCCCCTCAAGTCCAGCCTCTATGGATACAAGCTGCTAGCCTACTAGTTTAGAAGAAAGTGCCCTTCTGTTTCTCTTTTCCCAGGCATGGCAAAGACCACACTTACAATAGTGATGGGGATAACCTTTGTCTCTTCCAGAGAAGACAATCAAAAGTATATTCAACAGGACAACAGAGAGAGTGAAAGGTTTTCATAAAGCTCTCTAAAACACAGTTGTAGGGCTGGCTGGTTAGCCAGCTGGTTAGTGTTATAACACCAAAGTCAAGGGTTCAGATCCCCATACTGGCTAGCCTCCAAAACAAAATAAAAACAAGAACAAAACCAAAAATCACAGTCATAAAGCACATCTTGTCCCTTTGATAAGACAGAGGACAGAGATGAGGCTCAGTTTCTGTGTTCCTAGGGCCAAGCATGCTGCCCTGCTGCAGAGCCAGCAACCAACAACCCTTGGATCATGGTGATAATGGTGATGTTCACAAAGGCCATTCATTAGCTGGCTAGAAGCCAAGCAGATGTGGTCACTCTGTAATCCTCTGGAATGCCCAAGAGAGCCTTGCCTGCCACTTGGAGAGACAGGGACTTCCAGGGCTATCTGACCTTCATGGATTCCAGACCTCTTGCCTCCAAGGAGTTCCAGGAGAGCTACAGCACCCTCTTCCTGCTTCCTCGATGCTTAAGACTATGGTCTTCTTGATTGTCAAGCTGACTCTATTGCTTGCTTCTGCCTTTTCATACATGTGGGTGATTCCCTATCCTCTTACCGGAGGGAAGTCTGTGCTTACTCTGAGGTTTTGGATCTGACTCGGTGCCCTTCAAGGCACTTTCCTCCAGCTGCCTGTGGCCCAGGCTGAAACACAATGTTTTGTGTGGTTTCAGGGACAAGGAACACACATTTTCTTTGGCAATGTCCTTCATAAATTTTTGTTTTGGGGAATAAACAGTTGATGGGAAGGCAGTTTTTTTCTTTTACATCATTTCTCTTTGTTATTTTTTCTTTCCCCTCCTTCTGATTTTTCTAAATTTCAAACCCATCTGATAAAAAGGCAAAATGTTAGCAATTTAGCTTAAATGCATTGCTTTTAGTAGCCATAGGGACAGACTTATCAAAGAGCCATAAATTAATGGTATTCAAGGGTAGAAAACCTCTGCAAAGCCACGTAGCAAGTCCTGATGATACCAACATAGGCAGATGTCCCCTTTTCTGGAGAAGATCCATGGCCCAAGTAATCCTGCAGGCCACCCAGCAGCCCCAGAATAGTAGAAATATGTACCATGTCATTATGTCTGTGTTCCACGCCAGGGCCTGGGAAGGAGCAGGGGATGGAACGCTCCCTTTACATTCCCTCTATCAGAGATGCCCTCTCTATGGCTTTCTCTCTGGGCCTGATCTAAAAAGCCCCAGAGATCCTTTAGTTCCAACCCACCCCCCCACCCCCAGGCTAACTTATGTTAGGGTAAGAGAAGTGTTCCTGGGGCTGGCTGGTTAGCTCAGTTGGTTAGAGTGCAGCCTCATAACACCAAGGTCACAGGTTCAGATCTCCTTACTGGCCAGCCACCAAAAAAAGAAAGAAAAGGAAAGTGTTCCTGGATATGCCTAGTTTCCTGCTGGGTTTTATTAGTTGTCATTCAAACCAGGTGAATTTGCATTTTATCTGACCTACTTTAGAAAAGGAAATTAAAACTGTATTTCTAGATGTATTTTTCATCCTCTGCTCTGTGTTGTCATAAAGAGCTCATATCATCTTCCTGTGTTATTTGCTAATTGTTCCCTGTCTTATCTCTGAGAATACTGATTCTGTCATAACACTTTCTTGTGTTTCTCACAGTGCACAGCACAGGCCTTAGGCATGTAGTAGGCATTCAGTAATCCCCTTTTGATCAAGTAATTAAGTTACAGGGTTGAGTTCTACTTTCTGGACATCTGCTTTCAGGATTCCATGTGGCGTATTGTTTTTTCTTCTTTGGATCTAATTCATAGTGAACTAGTACCCTTGGCATCTTGTTCTATATAAGGAAGAGAGGAGAGGGGAAAAAAAAGTACAATGGTAACTACCTAAATTGTTCCTTCTTCATAGGATAAAATCTGTCATGTCTTCTCAATGTTCATTAGTATCCTGTACAGCACTGAGAGATCTAGTTTATATTCCCTAAAGATACATGTAGAATACAAACTATCATTAACTCATTTACTTCCCTCACAGAACTACAGAGAAATACTTTGTTAATATTGGCTTCCTTCTTCTACAGGTGTTACCGGACCAGGTTCTTGGGTCTTAATGTCATAGAAATGAACAATGCACCCAGCAATAAAGCAAGCAATGCTTTATTTAAAGAGAAGAGAGCTTATGCATAAGGGAGACAGCTACAGGGAGGCTAGCTACCTTAGGGGAGCAGTTCAGGGTCCTTTATAGGGGAAGGGGTGCAGGCCAGGCCAGCATCACCATTCTGCACCTCTGGAGGTAGTCCATTCTGTTCTTCCTAGTTGCAGCATGGCTGCATGCTCAGTTCGGGCTTTAGTCCTTGTGCCTGCTCAGTAGGCCCAAGACAGTGGTGTTCCTCATTATTACCACCCTAGAAGGGTCATTGTAGCAGTCACCTTGAAGCTTTATGCATGTGAGGGAGTGTTGCTTTGCCTCACACTAGGTGATGGAGATGCAAAAAGGATTACGCAAAGCTTATTGCTTATGAGCAGTGAGACACCCTGAGGGGGTTAATTTCCTGAAACCCTTAAGAGAGAGGCATTCCTCCTATGGGAAATTAACCCTGAACTAGGGTTCTGTCTCAGTACTTATTCTCCAGGCCAGAAAGTTACAGAAAAGGAACATAGGTGGAGTTATGGCTAAGTATCACTTAACAATAGAGGCTGGTAACATCAGTAAAATAACAAAGTGACATTCCATAATGCAATTTGCAAAAGGTTAAGTCGATCCACCAACAAAAGCTTGTTCTTAGCAAACATTTTCTTTCCCTACAGCAATTTCCTTAGTATGTTTACATAACAATCAAGTAAGGTTAACCTGCACCAAGGACATCTACCCTTTGAGCCAGCAATTTTGCTGTGTTACAATTCTATATCTACAACAGAGACTTTAGCCTGGGGAGAGTTTCCTGTCTTTTGCAAGGTTAACAGTTCTATATGTAATTTTAAAAGGTTACGTTAAACCTGAAACTACAGGGCTTTGGAAACTAGGCCCTATGAAATACATTTACTTTATAAATGTTAGTATACTCCACAAGAGAGTCAAGTTAACTGCCTGGGGGAAGTTTGTGATTAAAAAAAGTTGCTTATCTTAGTTTGTGAAAATGGCTTATCTGGGTGTGCTGGGTTCTTTGAAAATAGGGGTGAGGGGCTGAGTCAAGGGGCTGAGTCCCATCCCTATCCTGTCTCACGGGGTAAGCTAGTCTGTCTTTCCCTCTAGAAATGTAAACTCCAGGAAGGCAGGGGATGAAGATGATGATGATGATGAAGAAGACGATTAGGCTATTTTGTTCAATTCTATATCCCCACTTCATAGAACAATCCCTAGCACATAATATACATTCTTAATAACTATTTGTAAAATTGTTAATTGTAGAAAGAATAAAGGGAGTTCAGGTTATATTCATTATAATCTTACAGATTATGGTAATCAGCAAAGTAGAAATGAGACTCATCTTCTCATACATTTGAAGTCTGTCCCTGGTGTTTGACATTAGGCTGTGTCTCCCACTCCGGGTTGATCTGGGATTCTGTACAAAACCTCAGCCTCATGCTTTAGGTGACCACAGAGATCTGCTTCTGGAAGAGGAGGAGCATTTTCAGTAATGAAGGGGAATGGTGACCCAGTAGGAAAAGCTGATGTAATGAAGATGAGAGAACAGGCCCACACATGCAGATACTTCACTGATGAACACATTTGTCTGTGTGGGATGTCATAGTTACCACAGAGGCCTTTTGCAGGATTCTCTCTCTTTCTTTTGCTTCATTTAGTTATCCCTTTACCTCTCTATAGTAATAGATTGGGATCTAATTAATGTTGACTTTAATACTGGGAAAGAATCAAAGAAAATTGACACTAGTCATTGTTAATGATATTATTTGGATTAATAAATCCTGGTAATCTTTGTTTCCTCTTGAAAGGACGAGTCGACACCAGTTGACGATCCACTGGAGAGAGCTCGTTTATTAGGCAGCACACACACACATATATAGGGCTTCTAGGGAAGGCTGATTGGCTTAAAATACAATCCCTACTTAGAGGGCAAACAGCGCCATGATGGGGTGTGGCCGAGAAGGACTTATGTGATCAGGGTGTGATCCCTTGGGGCATTTGGGTTCTTACACCTCTGAGAAGATCCAGAGTTCTCAGACACAAACATGGAGTTAATCTTGCTGTGCTTAATGAGGCTGAAAGATCATCAGTTCAATTTTTTAGGTGATGAGACCAAAGCATGTACATTTACCAGGGGCCAAGAAAGCCAGTCCTGCCATTGTGGTTTTTTATCCTAGTCACTAGCCTTCCTATTGCCAGAACATGGTAGGACATGGACTTGTCTCTACTAGCTGGTGGAGAAAATGAGGAGTTCCATGATTCTAACATTATCTTCTTTTTTTACAGCATACATTTATTACTACTGGAATAAAAGCTTAAGCCAAAGTGATCATCTATAAAGCTCATTGAATTTAGGACCTGCCAATCCCTACAGAGAAAGAGAGGGGGTTGGAGAAAAATAAACTAGTGGACATTAATTAGCTTAAAAAGATTTAAAAATAATTAGTAATCTCTGACCTACACACTAGGGTATAAATTCAAGATTCTTTTGCCTTAGTTTTCAGCCCTGAGGGTGGGATACAGAATGAGTTGTCTCAGGGGCCAGACATTGCCGGCGCTACCGTGTACTTGCCTGGGACCCTGAGTAAGTTTCCCGACCTGTTTACGTGTGGACTCCTTGTGTGTATTACTACCCACCTCACTGGGTTATATTGTGAGGATGAGAGGATTTAGCATGCCTCATACTCAAAGCATTTAAAACAGAACCTGGCACACAATGAGTTTTCAATAAATGCTTTATGATGACTATAATGACAATGGTTCCCTCTTCTAACTGTAGGCCACAGGTATCTTCTCCAATATTGCCTCATGTCACAAAATGACAATTTCTATATCTGATTGACATCCAGTTTACCAGAACTTATTCTAAAATAAAACTCTCTGGGCAGTTCCAGCCAAGAAAAAGAAGAGGAGTAAAATGGAGGAAGAAAGCAGAAAAATGGTCAGAGAGACACAAACAGAAAAAATGATTAATTTTTGTGTTCACTCAAAAGGCCTTCATTATACATTTGCCATAGGCAAAATATTGTGCAGGAGCTATGTGAGATATACATTGTACATGTATGCACATGCCTATTCATGCATATGTATGCACACACACACAATATTGTTTCTGTCCTCAAAGTACCTGCTATGGTTTGGATGTGGTTTATCCCTGACAAAACTCATGTTGAGATTTGATACCCAGTGAGGCAGTGTCGTGTGGTGGGGCCCAGTGGGAGGTGTTTGGGTCATGGCGGGGATCCCACATGAATGCATTAGTGCCCTCCCTCAGGGCGAGTGACTTCCAGCTCTAGTGGGAATGGATTAGTTCCTGCAAGAGCAGTTGTTATAAAGTCTGGCTTCCTTGGTTTTCTCTTCCTTCCTCTCTTGCCATGTGATCACTCCTCTTCCACTTTCCACCATGAGTTGAAGCAGCATGAGGCCCTCACCAGGTGTAGCTGCCCAATCTTGAAGTTTCCAGCCACCAGAATTGTAAGCTAAATAAACCTCTTATCTTTATAAATTACCCAGCCTAAGATATTCTGTTATAGCAACACTAAATGGACTAAGACAGCACCTAAACCATTTTCTCTAGGAGGCTTTCCCTCTGTTCACTCTTAGCACACCATGCTCACCTCCGGCACTCATGTGAGTAAGAGGTTTGTAATGGCCTGCTTGTCTAGAAGACAGTGAGCTCCACGAACTCAGGAACCACGTCTTCTTGGCTTTTTAGCACCCAGCAGGGTGCCTGGTGCTCAGTACGCTTGCTGGACAGGACAGGACTAGACAGAACTAGCAGAGGTTGTCACTTTTATGTGTATCTTCTTTCCCCCAGTTTTGATGTCATACCCTTAGCCTTAGACCTCACTTTTAAGATTGATTATTATCCTTGACACCTTCTTGGTCCCTCTTCATCTGTGACCTTCTCTCTGGTGGCTTTGCCTCTTTGATTCCATGGGACATGTTGGGCCTCACCAGTGGGCCAAGAGAAAGAAGGGGCATGTTTTCTCCAACATGGTGCAGCTTGAAGAAGCTTAGAGGGCTCAATCTCAGGCTTCTTGTGTTGAGGACACCAGCTACTCAGGCTCTGGCTTTTGCATCCTCTGGAAGTGGTCTTTTTCTTAAAAAGACTTCTCTGCCTATTCATTCACTTTCCACTGAAAAGAGGAACCCAGCATGGAATAAAACTGAGAGGACAGGGGAAGGGATAGCCAGAGCTTTGATCAAAGAACTTCATGATCAGCTGTGTTTACCTTGCTCTTTATTCCCTATTCTCCCCAACCAGGCTTCCAAGCACGGAGTTCTCAGGGCCAGCCATGCCCTGGGGCAGTAGACCTGTCCAGTTCATCCCTCAGTTGAGCTGCTGCAGCTTCTGGCTCCTGTCGGTGGCTGGAGCCTTAGGGCTTTCTAAAAGCAACTGCACAAAGTGTGTCTGCAAAGTGTTTATCCAAGTGCAGTAGCATGCAGACATTCATAAACACACCGCCAGTCACCAACCATCTTTTCATCAGTCTGAATAATGGCTCATCTTTTCATTCCATGCAGAGAGGCACATTATCCTGTGACATGCATGCTCCATAATGCACGCTACCCAACAGGACATCTGCTGAGGCGCCTTCCTCCACGTTCAGGTTCACATACTCGCCATGCACCCTTCTGTCTCCTTGGTGGTTGAGTTTAGCCAGATCTTTCATTTGTGATTGTTTTTGAAGCTTAGTTTTAAACCTCTCCCAAAACCACAGTGCATGGCAGAAGGTAAGACTGCCAAAGTTTAAGAGTCATGATGTCTGTTTTCCTCTCGCTTCAGGCCATTTTCTTATGGAACATTGTAATGGAAAGGTGGGCAGACATTTTTCTGCACTTGTCTGACGGCTCATTCTGCAACATAAACTAAGAGCCCCGTGATTCACGTGGCACCGAAGCTCTATGACAAGCACATCGTAGAGGCTATTTGAATGAGCTGTGGATGGTTTTGGACTTTGGTAAACCAGCAGGATTCCTGGGGGATGTTTTCTGTCCTTTGTCATTGCTGAGGGGCCAAGCTATAAGAGCCAGGCTAAAATAATGATAGCCCTTGAAATTCTGGGTTTTACCCTCTAGCTTATTCAAATCAGTGGTGATTTGGTTTAGATGACATAGTTTTTGATGAGAAATATATTCTTAAAAGGTCACTTTCTACTTCTTACCTCCAAATCTCAGATTCTGGACCCCTGACCCTGTTTCTCAATCTCCTACAGGGCTGGGAGGGTCAGCCCACAGCTGCCAGCACATCTACATTTATCATCACCACTAATCATGAAGGTGCTGGATAAAGAGTCAGTGGCTTTGCCTGGCATTCAAGGACCTCCAAATCTGGCTCCTACTGACCACCCCAACGTTCTATGTACTCCTTTGAACTCCTGATTTGATCAAAGTCGTACTCCTTGTTTCATAAAATTTCCTGATAGTTTCCTTTTCTTTCTGACCGTTCCTTCTCAACTCCTTTTGGGGCACCTCTTCCTCCATAAATACCAGTTTCCTAAGGGTTTCGATGCTGGTCTTTCTCTGCCCTTCTCATTTTATACGTGTTCTTATTTACCCCAATGGCTTCAGCTACCACCGCTATGACCATATCTCTATCTCCATCCAGAAATCTCTTCTGAATTCTAGACCCTTATAATCTTATTGTGTATCTTGGCTGTCTCAGTAGACACTTAGTCAGACTCAACTTATTCAAAGCCGAGTTCCTATTTCTACTTGCGCTTCGTTCACTTTCTGTATTTCCAGCCTCACAGAATGACTTGCAGCCCAAAATCTGCATTTCTCCCCACTCCTTCTTCTCATCCAAAATTGGAGCTCTCAATCCCTCCCCCACAATTGCCTCCTCCGTCCCAGAAAATTTTATCATTATTTATCCAACTGCCCAAGGCAAAGCTCTTGAGGCCTCCTCGATGTCTCCTTTTCCATCATTCCTGCATCTAATACATCAACAAGTCCTATCAGTTCTAGCTTTGAAATATCCCCCAAACCTCTGCTTCTTGTTGGATGAATCTAAGTAGTCACTGGGTTCTACAGATTCCATCCTAGGACACGTCCACACTGCTTTCTGCCTCCCAGAGATTACAGTCTAGTAAGTTCAATGCTTAATAGATCTTTCTGAAAAGAAGTGAGGCCGTCATTCTCCGTTCCCACCCTCACTCCCTGTGACTCTGGCACGAATGTCATCAAGGTCACCAGGCCTACTGAACCCCTGGTGTAACACTAGAGTCTCTAGGAGGTGGGGCTGTGAGCCAGGCCCTGCCTGGGTTCCCCCCAGCAGGCCAGCATTTTAGCCTCGTTGACTATAGTCAGGGGTAGCTTGGTCACTTCTGGATTGTTTACTTCCTGCTCAGCATTTCATTCATTGTGGAAAGCTGGCCTGGAAGCTAGTGCCATCAACCGTAAATACTAGCGAAAAAAGGCAAGGAAAATAGTAATGTGACTGTTGAAAGGCAGGGTTGGATGAACTTGTAGAGCAAGATTCTGTGCCAGGCCACAGGGTGGAACATACAGGGGACAGAGTAACAGTTAAACACTATATCTTGAGATTCTAATGAAAAAGAAAAGAAACGTAAAATCCACTAAGTAATTGAAGGGCAGTGCAAAGGTGACCATCCCACGGGGTCAGCTAACGTTTATCAAGGGCTTACTGTGTGCCAGGCACTGCTCCCAGTAAGTTACATTGATGATTCATTTAATCCTCACGACACCCCTGGGTGGGTGCTACTGTGATCTTTATTTGACAGGGCAGGCAATTGAAGCAGGAGAGAAGAAGAGTCTTGCCCAAGGCCATATAAATAAGTGTTAGAACTAGGGTGTGAATCTGGGTAGTTTGATTAAAATAGGAAGAGAGGTCAAGTCCCCATCCTTTGGGATTTCTCCTAGTTCCATCTGAGTTAGCCTGAGCTGGATGCCAGGTAGCCAGTGCCAAAGAAGTGATATTTTAAGAGGGAGTTTGAAGGGAGCTTGCAGATGTTTTTCATTATTGTTGTGATCCGAGGTGTTAATGCTCAGGCCTCAACATCACAGTTATTGCTGGGTCTAGACTTCTTCACCAAAATGTGAACTTGCCATTTGGTTGATGATCAGCCATCAGGATCTTAGTGTGAATTGCCACATTATTCACTTTATTTTCAAAAATAGAGGGCAAGGAGAGAGAACGGGTCAGAGAAAACGAGTGATGGAGGTGGATTTACTGTGCACCCATTGCAGGATGCCAGAGGGCAAAAGCCCCTTCAGAAAAACACGTGACCTTGAACCTTCAGAAGCATCCCCTTGAAGATCAGGACCATAACAAGGACACTAGCTTTCAGTGCTCCTATTCATTTTTGTAAAAAAAAAAAAACCCATAAAAATAGAAAAGAAGGAAATCAAACTGTCAAACTGTCATTATTCAGATGATATAATTTTTTTTCACAAAGAAACTTGTGAAAATCTATCAAAAAATTCTTGGAATTAGTGAGAGAATAAAAACAAAAATGTAAGATATCTTAGAATAACTCTAACAAAGGATATATGAGATCCCTATGGAGAAAACTTTATCAATAGAAGATGATAAATAATAATAATAAATGGAGAGGTAATAAATAATTAATGGAGAGATAGCCTCTGTTTGTAGACAGGAAAACTCAATATTATGACTATATCAACATTCCCTGGATTAGTTTGCAAGAGCTGCCGTAACAAAGTACCACAGACTGTGTGGCTTAAACAACAGAAATTTATTTTCTCACAATTCTCAAGGCTAGAAGTCTGAGATCAAGGTGTCAGCAGGGTCGGGGTCTTCTGAGGCCTTTCTCCTTGGCTTTTAGATGGCCAGCTACCTTCTTTTTGTGTCCTCACATGGTTTTCCTGTGTGTTTAGTACATAGCAGCAGAAATAAATGGACTAGAGTAACATGTATCAACATCATGGCAGACAGATCCTGGGCAGACAGACAGATCCCAATAATTCCCACCTACTGGTATCCGCACCTTTTTGAAATCCCCTCTCCTTGAGTGTAGGCAGAACCTGTAACTTGATTCTAATCAATAGAATATGTCTTGGATAATAATATTGGTTAAGTCTTATACATTATATAAGACTGCATTATAGCAGACTAGGGTGAGAGACTCTTCTGGCCTTGAAAAAGCAAGCTGTATGACATGAGCTGCCTTGGGAGAGGGCCGTGTGTCAGAGAACTGTGGGCTGTGGGCAACTGCTAGGAGTTGAGACCCTCAGCCATTCAAGGAAATAATTATGCCAAAAACCTGGATGAGCTTGGAAGAAAATTCTTCGCCAGCTGTCTTCTCCAGATGAGAATGCAGCCCTACCAACACCTGGATTTCAGCCTTGTGGGACCCTGAGCAAAGCACCCAGCTAAGCCACACCTGGACTCCTGATCCACAGAAACCGCGGGATAATAAATGTGTGTTGTTTTAAGCCCCTACATTTGTGGGAGTTTGTTATTCAGCAATAAAAAACAAATGCACACATGAATAAAAACATAATATTGACAGAAATAAAGCAAGTTGCCACAAGAGACATAAAATATGATACTATTTGCATAAAGAAAGCTTAAAAGCATGTAAACCAATTCTATATAGTGCATACACTTACATATAGACAAATGTTAAAAATATAAAGACACATACTATAATGATAATCCCAATTTCAGGAAAGTGTTTCTCTCATGGAGGGAGGGAAATATGACCAGAGAGGCATACACAGGAGCTTTAATAGTGTTTATAATGTTGTATTTGTTAGGCTGGGTCATTGTGTTGATAATGAATTTCACTTATTTTACAACATGTCCCAGACCTGTACTCAGCAAGAGGGGTGGGAGAAAAAAGAGCCTGTGAGGTGGGCTGGGGATGGATGTGGGTAATAGAGATGGAGGGGGACGGGAAGAGAGAGGGGCAGAGGGATGGCAGTCTGCAGAGGTGCTCTATGGGAGCCCTGTCCCTCAGTCACTTAGGGAACCACCCATAGACTCATCTCCCAGAGACCACAGATGGCCTCAAATGGGTGACTTCAGCAGTTCTGCATTAAAACCTTGTCATTACCCGTGGCTTTGCCCTTACATGGAATGGAACAGTTGCTCACACAGCAGCCTTGCTGTAATTCTACCCATTGAGAAAACAACAATAAAAAATTAAAAAATAAAACCCAAATATTGGCTGACAGGCTATTAGGGGTAATCAAAATTGTGTTTAAAAAAAGAAAAGACAAAAAAGCCTGAACAGCATGGCCTTAGGAGGAAAATTTGAGATGGGAAGCTATGACTCAGTGGGTAGAGAGGATGATTGGATTTTCCTACCATTGTTCAGCAGTTAGTCATCTGCAGGGAGGGACACTGGGGACATTTCATCTTTCTGATTTACAGCCATGAAGTCTGGGAGATGTTATGATGATTGGTTGTATAAAGGAACCTTTAATCCCCAGAAACAACTTAGAGGGGACTTCTAGTGGTGTGCTGGTGACATTTAACAGCTGGCTTTCTGGGAAGAAAAAGCCCTTTACTGATTTCCATGGTGGCTGATTTTTCCAGTGGCTGATTTTTAAGCTACCAGTGTGACCTCCCTGAAAGTGGAGTTGGGAAGAGATGTGCATATTCTGCTTTCGAAAGCCCATACAGGTTGACTTCCATGTACCGCTAACATTTCCTCCCTAGCAGGATGGCGGACACCCCCAGCTGGAGGTGGCAGCAAGAGAGAGGATGACCACGGTCAGGAAGGAGACTCCTGGATCAATGGCCTCTCCCTCTCAATCCAAACATGTTGAAATTTCATCATTCCACTTCCTTCACAGCCAAACATTTTTAGAGGATAAGAATATATTAGACACATGAACACCAAAACTCTATCCCCCTTTGAGAAAAGTGCATTAGTCATTTCTGTTACTGATAACAAAATCCTTGGAACAGGATAATTTACTGCTTGCAATTTGAGAGGCTGGAAGTCCAAAGCCCAGGGAACACATCTGATGAAGGCTTTCATTGGAGGTCACTTCAGTGATGGCAGAGTATCATATAATGAGATGGTGGAGCAGAGAGAAATAGTTCCTCATTTACTCTCCTTTTAAAGCCCTCAGAACCACACCCCTGACCACCATTATTAATCCATTCACTATGCCAAGGTCCTAAAATCTAATCACCTTTTCAAGGTCTCACCTTTCAATGACCATTATATGATTTCCCACTCTCTCTACAATATCACTGTGGGGGCTAAGTTTCCAATACCTGGAACTTCGGGAGAAAAATGCAGTCAATCCACAGCAAAAAGCAATGATGGTGAGTTGTCCTTCCGGAAGAAGCCAGTGACCCAGTGTTGGTAATGGAGTTTAACTTGTATACAGTACTTTTCCCATCATCATCAGTCTAGAGGGCAGGTCTCTTGGCAGATCTCAGGGAAGCTTCACCTGGGGCTAAGTTTGGAAACTCTAATCTTAGAGAATTCCAAATCCCCAGGTCACTGTACTCAGCTTTATAGTTTCCTTGAAATTTTTCAGTCTGGAGGGTATTTCCTGTGACAAGTCAAGAGGTCTGTATTGGTTAGAATGATTTCAGTACAAGTAACAAAACCCTGGCCCAATTTGCTTAAATATTGAAGAAATGAACAATCTCAGATAATGAGAAATCCCAAGGTAGGAAAGCATCAAGATTGATTAATTAGGGGTTCGAGAATGTCATTGAGGACCCAGATTCCTCCCATTTTTCTGCTCTGTCATCCTTTGTCCTGTTTAGCTCCCCTCATAGTTGTCAGATGACTTCCATATTTCAGGCATCATGACAACAGCCATTAGAAGAAGGACCAACCCTGCCTTCTTTCCCGAAGCCCTACATGACAGAATTGAGTCAAATATCCTTTCCTAAATCAAATCATGTCAGGGATACAGGAATTACTATGACTGGCTTAGAATTAATCAGGATTTAACCATGAGTCACATGGGGGAGGGGTCAACACCCAGACAAAGTTGTGGTCCTGCTTGGAAGGCAAATATCCTCCCAAGAGGGCCGGCCCATGGCTCACTTGGGAGAGTGTGGTGCTGATAACACCAAAGCCACGGGTTTGGATCCCTATATAGGGATGGCCAGTTAGCTCACTTGGGAGAGCGTGGTGCTGACACCAACTCAAGGGTTAAGATCCCCTTACTGGGGCCGAGCCCGTGGCGCACTCGGGAGAGTGCGGCGCTGGGAGCACAGCGACGCTCCCGCCGCGGGTTCGGATCCTATATAGGAATGGCCGGTGCACTCACTGGCTGAGTGCCGGTCACGAAAAAGACAAAAAAAAAAAAAAAAAAAAAAAAAAAGATCCCCTTACTGGTCATCTTTAAAAAAAAAAACAACTACCCCACCACCCTGAATATCCTTCTAAGGTTTTTCCCACTATTCCAATTCTTAGACCATCAATTTGTACCAGTTTGTTTGGTCCTTTCAGCTGATCAAAGAGATCCACTTAATCAGATTTCTTATCCAACTTGATAAGAAACAAATTATTCTATTTTTACTAAATTGATTAACCTCAAGAACAATTTATAAAAAAAAAAAAAAAAAAAAAGTATCATTAAGAACCTAGTAGGGACCTGGAATGGAATTCACAACTACTAGGCTCCAGGCCCACTGATATGTAGACATGGACAACTGGGTTTACAGTCCATAATCAACTGACACAATATGTAAAAATTTCTTCCAGGTGAGCAAAGGTAAATACTTTTAAAAGATGTGTATGGCTATGATTTTCAACAAGAGTGCCAAGACAATTTAATGGGGAAAAATAGTCTTTCCAGCAAAAGTTGATGAGACAACTCAACATTTTGGATATTCATATGCAAAAGAAGGGAGTTGGACTCTTACCTCACATCATATGCAAAAATTAACTCAATGGAGTCACTGACCTAAATGTAAGAGCTAAAATTATAAAAACCTTGTAAATCTCATGACCTTGAATAAGTCAATGGTTTCTTATATATGACACCTAAAGCACAAGCAATAAAAGAAGAAAAAATATAGACCTCACCAAAAGGAAAAATGTTTGTGCTTCAAAGGACACCATCAAGAAAGTGAAAAGACAATCTAAAGAATGGGAAGAAATATTTGCAAATCATGTATCTATCAAAGGTCTAGTATCTGGAATATAAAAAGAACTCTTAAACTCAACAAAAACAGCAGCAAGACAAATAACTCAATTTAAAAATGGCCAAAGGATTTGAACAGACATTTCTCCAGAGAAGATACACAAATGTCCAATAATTAATCATTAGAGAAATGCAAATCAAAACCACAAGATACCACGTCAGGCCCACTGGGATAACTATAACAAAAACGTCAGACAGTAACAAGAGTTAGCAAGGACGTGGAAAAGTTGGAATCCTTATATGTTGCTGGTGGGAATGTAAAATTGTGCAGCTACTTTGGAAAACCCTTTGGAAGTTCCCAAAAAGTTAAACGGAGTCACCATATGGCCCAGCAGTCAATTCCAGGGCAAGGTAAATATCCAAGACAAATGAAAGCACACGTTCACACAAAAACTTAAACACAAATGTTTATAGCAGCATTATTTACAACAGCTCCCAATTGAAAACAACCTAAATTTCCATCAACTGATGAATGAACAAAAAAGTATGGTATGTCCATATAATGGAATATTATTCACCCATAAAGAAAGAATGAAGTATTGATACATACTATAACATGGATGAACCTTGAAAACATTATGCTGAGAGAATACAGTCACAGAAGTCCACATATTATATGATTCCATTTATATGGAAATGTTCAGAATAGGTAAATCCATGGAAATAGAAGATAGACTAATGATTGTCATGGGCTGGGGGAAGGGGAAAATGTGGAGTGTCTTTTGGGATTGATGAAAATGTTCTTAAATTAGATAAGGGTGATGGCTGGATAATCTTGTAAATATACCAAGAACCACTAAATTGTGAACTTTAAAAAGGTAAATTTTATGGTATGTGAATTATATCTAAAAAAATACTTATATGACTATCTCAAGCTTTGGGGGAAATAGGACAAAAAATATCAGCAGGCTAATAAATGTTTAGTTTGCAAAACATATAAAACTATTTTATGAATGTGAAATTTATGCATCTCTTTTTATTTCCCCCTGCCTCCTTGGTCTAAATGACTTGTTATGTAAATCAGTGGTTCACAGCTCTGGCAGCACACTAGCACATTTTAGAACACCATGGGGGCTTTTAGAAAATATGGCTTCTGGGCCTGACCTATGGCCAACTAAATCGAATCTCTGTTTTCCCTTCTCCCCCTCACTGCCAACTTTTTTAAAATTAAAAACTCCCAGGTGATTCCCAGGTTCTGCCAAGACAGAGAATTAAAGTGTAGGCTAAGACCAGGGCACACTGGACCAGGTTATGTGGTGATCCTCTAGCAAGTCTTTTTTCCTTCTTAAATCAGGTTTATTGAGATATAATTTACATATATTAAAACTTAAACTATACAGTTTGGTGAGTTTTAACGAATGTTTAAAGTCCTATGACAACTACCACAATCAAGATATAGAACATTTTCATTATTCCCCTAAATTCTTGGTGTCCCTTTGCAATCAATCCCTTTTCCTGTATATTAGATACACATACTAAAATACTATGTAACATTAAAAAGCATGTGCTCAAAAATAAATGTAAGAAAATGGAGAAAAATTTCCTATATAAAGAGCAAAAAGCAGAAAAATTTCTCTATGTAATACAATTCTGATTGTTTAATCTTAAAAATATATATATGTGCACAGATATGCCCATCTTTCCATACATGCACACATTTGTAGAAAAAAAATCAGTGGTTATCTCTGGTTGTGGGAATTGCAGGAGATATTAATTTTCTTTATTTTTTTAGTATGTTCTAGTTAGTCTAAATAATAAATTACTTTTATAATGAAAATAATAATGATATTTACAAAACAGTGACCTATGGGTAAGAGATGTATGAAGAGCCTCCTAAAGACCAAAATGTCATCCCCTGCAAGATTCCAGTCCCCTGGCTGTAAATCCAGCTCTCTGGTCCCACGCACTTCAGGCCATTGGCTCACAGCGACTGTTATTGCCAAAAGAAATCAATAACAATATATTGACTTCTGGTAAGATGAATATCAAAAAATATTGACCCAAGAGAAGAAAATATTGACGAAAGAAAAATCAAGGTCTTTCATTGCCTGGAAGGGAGTAATGAACCTTCCTCTTTGCTGAATTCCATATTCTGTTGTCTATTTTATAGGCACTTGCACATCTAAAGTGAAAGACGGCACATCTCTGTAAGCACTATTAGAGACTTGAATTCAGAATCTGCTACAAGGAGAGCAGGGGAAAGATAATCCTATGGGTACAGAATAAATATAATTTATGGCTCAGAGAGAAGGAGAGACAGACAGACAGAGACAAAGATAGAAACAGAGAGAGAGCGGAAATAAGATCTTGATAGAAGAGGTCTGTTCAGGTTTGGTTTCTGTTCTTTAGATTCAGCAGAATCCTAATTAAAAATACTAAAGCTCGTCTTCCAGCCAGCTCAAACAGACCAAAACCGGTTGAGACCAGCTCTGGGTCTCTAAACTAGACACAACCGATCAAGCTCCCTCAGAGCCAGTGCATTAGTCTATTGGGTTTTTGGTGATTTCTTAAAACAAATACAATTAGAGATGACTGCAGATGACTGCAGTTATGCTTTTTCCTACATTTTTCTAAAATAAAAGAAGATGATATAATAACATGTTGGTTGAATCGTCATTTGAACCAGCGACTTTTTTCCAGGTTGTTCTGGAATGGGTTATACTATTTGGACAAAATAATGAGTTGAAATTAGCTTCATGTTAAATTATTCCCTTAGTTTGGGTATAGGCTCTTGTGTCATTTTTTCCTTATTGACTAGCAAACCTTTCCAAGACATAGTGACTTAAAACATTTATTTGCTCTCAATTCTGTGTTGGCAGTTTGGGCTAGACTGACCCGGGATACCTAGAACTGGCCTGGCTCCTTCCTATGTCTAGGGCCTCAGCTGGGAGGGCCAGGCCTCTCTCTCCTTCTGCTTTCATCCTTTAAAAAGCACTGTGTTTTCAGGGGGGCGAGCAGAAGCTGCAAGGCCACTGGAGGCCCAGGCTCAGAGTCATGATGTCACTCAGCCACATTCTACTGGGGAAAGGAAATCACAAAGATAGTACAGGTTCCAGCAGTGGGGAAATAGACTCAACCTCTTGATGGGAGGAGCTGCAAAGATTCTGTGGCCATTTTTAATCTACCATCATCTCCCAATCTGAAAATAGCACAGTGGAGCTAAAAGAACAGAAAGCTCTGAAACCTGACTTCCCTGTCTCCAAGCCAAGGCCCGCCGCTGGCTGTGACTCTCCATTTTCTCCTGGGGTTCTCTACATAGCTCTCTCTATGTTCTCAGTAGCATGTCAATAAATTGGTTTGCTACTAAGAAATTAGCTGATCAACGTTGACCATAGTACTATAACACTGCACTCTAACCAACTGAGCTAGCCGGCCAGCCCCAACACTGAATCCCTTAGAATGCTTGCAGCTCTAAGAAACAAAATCCTGACTCGAGAAACTTCTGAAGTATGAAAACTTGAGAGGTCATTAATTCAACAGCTTAGCAATGTCATCAAAACCCTACATTCCTTCCATTTTCTGTTCTGCCATCTTTGTGTTTACTTCGTCTTTGGCTAGTACCCATTATGATTGGTTGCTAAGTGTGTGCCACAGTTCCAGGTGTCCTATGCACATGTGACAATATCCATCTCCTCTTTGGGTCATTTTTTGGGGGGGGGAAACTTTGAATCCCTGCCGGCATCCTCTCCTTTATGTCTCATTGATCCCAAATATAGTCATGTGTCACTTAACAAAGGGGATACATTCTTTTTTTATTTTTTATTTTTTATTTTTTTATTTTTTATTTTTATTTTAAAGATGACCGGTAAGAGGATCTTAACCCTTGACTTGGTGTTGTCAGCACCACACTCAGCCAGTGAGCGAACCGGCCATCCGTATATGGGATCCGAACCCGGGGCCTTGGTGTTATCAGCACCGCACTCTCCCGAGTGAGCCACGGGCCGGCCCAGAAAGGAGATACATTCTGAGAAATGTGTCATTCAGTGATTTTGTCATTGTGTGAACATAGACTGTACTTACACACACCTAGATGGTATGGCCTAGTATACACCTGGGCTATACTTTTGTATGACTGGCAGTGCAGATTTGTTTACACCAGCATCACCACAAACATATGAGTAATGTCTTATGCTGTGATGTCATTGCAGCTACCATGTCACTAGGCAATATGGCTTTCTCAGCTCCATTATAATCTTGTGGGACCGCCATCATATATGCCACCCATTGCTTGTTACACTTCCCTCTGTGTAACGGAGATGCAAAAAGGATTACTCAAAGCACCATGAATGCCATGAGAGGCCCAAACTGACTGCACTTCAGCAACTCCCCCGTTCAAAGGAGAAAGCTGAATGTGACAGCCCCGATTCAAAGTTAGCTTCTCTCTTTTATTGTAAAGACAAGGAAGTTTCACAAGAAAAATCAGTTAATTCAATCACCAAAGAAAGACATAAAAATAAAGGCAGTGTAAAACTAGTAACAGCAGTAAAATTAACAATGTGACATTCCAGAATGCAATTTGTAAAAAGCTAAGTCGATCCACCAACAAACAGCTTGCCCTTAACAAACATTTCCTTTCCCTACATCAATTTCCTCAGCATATTTAAACAACAATCAAGCAGCTTCCTCAACATATCTTAATAACAATCAGTAGGTTAACCTGCACCAAGGACATCTACCCTTAGAGCCAGCAATTTTGCTGTGTTACAATTCTTTATCTACAACAGAGACTTTAGCCCGGGGAAAGTTTCCTGTCTTTCATAAGCTTAACATTTCTATGCGTAACTCTAAAAAGTTGGGTCTTGTGAAATACATTTGTTTCATTAATGTTAGTACTCTTCACAATTGCTGACCAAAACATCACTGTGTGGCACATGACTGTACATTGTGTGCTCTTGCCTGAATCAGTCACCAGCGGGGGTGATGGGGTTACCCTGGCTCGCTTAGATCAGAAACCCCCTCCTGGGGCAGGGAATGGGCCCAGACTCACCTGAAGCCCAAGATCAGGAGGAGTGAGTGTGTGTGTGTGTGTGTGTTGTGTGTGTGTGTGTGTGTGTGTGTGTGTGTGTGTGTGTGTGTGTGTGTGTATAAACTGAGATTCTCTTGGGAAAGAGGAAGGGCAAGACTGTTGGGGAGGCAGATGAAACAGAGCCTGCCACTATGGCTTAGGCCAAATATGCTTGGGGAATTTGCCTTGTCCTTGGCATCTTGAGGATTAAATCTGCTGTGATGGAATTTCAGGTAACTCATTATGTACTTTGCAATACCATAGGTAGTGAAGGCAGTAAAAGAAAATGTAGTCCTCATCCTCCAGAAGCTCATACTGAAGTCAAGGAGCCTCTGCATGGACATGTCTAACAGCCAACCTGCACTGCGGGTCTGTAAATGGGGAACCTGAGAAGAAATTCTGTAACTGAGGTGCCAGCAGAGGTCATCTTTCATAGAGAATTAAATAAAATCAGCTCCAACCTTGATCCTACAACCTGTGGGAAATCCAAAGCATCCCCACCACTGTCACCACCCTCTGTGAATTCTGTGCTGAGCAGGACAAAAGGGCTTATGTCCTGTGGTCATGTTTGGCTCCTAATTCTTGCTTCCTCTGAACTTGATTGCACTGTGTCTTACATCTTCTGGCTCTTTCCTTCTCTTTGTGCAGCACTGACCCAGATGCGGGACCTAGCTCCTTTCCTTTGGTTTATTTACCCCCTTTGAACCAGTTTTAAAACGTATTTGTGTGGCCAGAAGACTCAGCTTCAGGTTTGGGACCATGAAGAGGGATTTATATAAAGCAGAGCAAACAATTTAATATTGAATAGACATTCTTGTTCTTAAAGTAACTTAATTTCTAAGGACCATCTCACTGACCCCACTCTTGCCCAGGCCCTAGTCTCACCACCTCCACAATCTTTTGTTTTCCCACTGCCAGTTCCTAGTCCTGTTATGCAGAGCACTTTAACTTTTTTTTTTTTTTTTTGTTGGTTGGTTTGTTTCATTCCAAGTCCGACCTCAGGATCTTAAGTGTTTTCCAGAACAGAGAGTTACCTCCCTAAGAGAAATTCTAGAGCCAGCTGTTTAAAAAGTAGAAATTTCACCACAATTTGGGCCTGAATAATAGGGAAATCTGAGAAGACCTCATGGAGGGGGAGACGGGATTGACTTTAAGAAGTGAGGGCTGTGTCCCCAGTGACCGTAGGCAGGGAGGAGCAGCATGTCTACCAGGGTGGGGAGGAGTACGACTTGGTTGGAACTGATGGTTTGTATTCGTAAACAGCGGGGGAAGAATTTAGATAGGGGGGTGCATAGGAAAGGGGGTGAGGGGCCGGCCCGTGGCTCACTCGGGAGAGTGTGGTGCTGAGAACACCAAGGCCCCGGGTTCGGATCCCATATACGGATGGCCGGTTCGCTCACTGGCTGAGCGTGGTGCTGACAACACCAAGTCAAGGGTTAAGATCCTCTTACCGGTCATCTTTAAAAAAAAAAAAAAAAAAAAAGAGGGAAAGGGGGTGAGGGGGCCATTACAGAGAACTTTAGAAGCTCCATCCTGTAAGTAAGGAGACTGAAGTGATGCGATTTTACAAATCAGGCAGAACAGTCTGCCAGTGGTGTATGGCTGGACTCTGGCAGACTTCGAGCTGTCCCCCAGTGCTCATGACCTTCCTTTCTTTACTCATGAGTGAACTCAGGAGTTCCCTGAGCTTTAGCCGGACACATGACCACCCATGAGAGATACGCCAGCCTCTCTGGCAGCTGTGTGTGAACATGTGACTGAATTCTGACCAATGAGACGCAGTGGAAGTGAGGTATATTCCTTCCAGGCTGCACCCTGATCCAAACTGCATCAGCCTCCAACAGGAGGAAACAGGCCTCCCTGGAGAAATGGCTGGTCCTTAGGGCTGGACCAGGAGAAGTACAAGATGAGCATGGAATATCTTCCTGTGCCAGAAAGTAAGGAAATGCTCAAAGAGTGATGGGGCAGGTTAAAAGCACACAGGAACCAGCCTGCAGGGCTCCGCCTGGCCCGATCTGGGGCAATTTGAACAAAAAAATAAATAATGATAGTAAAGGATATAATACACAGAATTAAGAAAGATTACAAGTCAGAATATAGATAAATAAAATAATTAATTAATATAATGGGGCAGGGGAGGAAAAACTCTTCTTTACAGTAGAATTCCACCGAATACACATAGAAGGAAAGACAGAATTAGAAAAATCCCATTTGAGAACCACCATAGAAGTAACTTTTTCAGGCAAGAATCAACAAGGGGTGTTAAAACTAGTGGGTGAAAGAATAAGCAGCAGCAGGATATTCGCATGGTTTCAAAATATCTTCCCACAAAATACTTGTCAATTACAAAGGGGGCAAATATTTACCACGGAGAAAGCTGGCAGTCTTAAATTAACCAATCACCCACACTGGGACAGACTGACTGATGTCAAGCGCCTCCTGATATGATGTATCGAGGACAAAGCACTCTGCAGCACTCCTGCCAAAAGTGCAGAACTGAAGTCTAGTCAGGAAGAAACACCAGACAAACACAAACTGCGGACATTCTGCAGAATACCTGACCTTCACTCTTCAATACGTCAAGGTCATAAAAGACACATACTGATGAACTGTTCTATGCTGAGACTCTAAAGACAGCACAACTAAATGCCATGAATTATCCTAGATTGGATCCTGGGTTGGTCAAAAAAATTTTTTTTTCTCTTTTGCTGTAAAGGACATTAGCGAGACAATTGATGGAATTTGAATCCATACCATATATAAATTATGCAATAGTATTTTATCAATGTCAATTCCTGATTTCGATCATTGTATTGAGGTTACGTAAGAGTGTGCCCTTGTTTTTAGGTAATACTATAAACTAAAGTTAGAGATAAAGGGATAAAGAGGTAATTCATGTCATTATCTTTCAAATGTTTTAGGAAAAAAATATATAAAGAGAATGAATGATAAAGCAAATATGATAAACTGTTAACATTTGGAGAATGTGGGTGAAGGGTATGCAGGGATTCTTTGTAATATTTTTGCAATTTTCTGCAAGTCTGAAGTGATTATAAAATAGGAAGCTTTTGTTTTTGTGCTTTTAAGGAATGAGTGTGCAAATCCCCTCTGTCCTCCTCGTTTTCCCTTCTCACTGGCTGGGAGATGGTCCTAGAGAGAGGGGGCTGTGTGCTGTGGGTGCTGGCACTGCCCTACCGGCCTTGGACCACCTTCTCCTACTGCTATGTGAGAATGAAACTGTCTTCTATCTTGTTAAGCTACTGCACTGGATGGCAGGGTCTCTTGTTACAGATCCCTGGCCTGCGGCTAACTGATGCAGGCTGGAAGGAGAGGCTGGAGGGGGGCGGGCTCTCAGGAGCTTTATGCACTGGTTTAGTTATACCTATCGAGGGCATAGAAGGTGGGGTAATGGAGAGAGTTAGTGAAGAGCACTCACTTGGTGAGAACTGGTGGAAGGAAATTAAAAATTGGAGAGCAACTCGAGGAGGCAGCAGGGTCTTAGGAGCCTGTAGGGGAGATTTTTCTATTTAAGAAGCAGAGAAAAAAGGTCCAAAGGAAAAAAGAGATGTCTGGGGCAGGAGGACTTTCTGGTGACCCCCAATTCACACTACACTGGTCAGCTTCGTGTATAACAGGCCCTGATTCCAGGGGCAGATGGCAGAACTATTTGTAGGTGTAAGGAAAGAAAGACAGAGAACTGTGACACCATCTGGACTGAGGTGGAGATTATCAAAGACGACTCAGTGGGATACATAAGAAGGATCAAAAATGATAATAATCACAGCAATAGCAGCTGATATGTGTAGAGTCCCCATCATGTCCTTGGGAGTAGTCTAAGTTCATGACCTGTATCAACTAGTTTAATCTTCACAATAACTGTGCTATTTCTATTTTAGAGATGAGTAAACTGGGGCACAAAGAGGTTAATATAAAGCTCACCTGCAAGCAGCAGACACGGCTTCAGATACAGGCAATCTGGCTCTGAAACAAACCTCAGACTTCTAGGGGCAACTCTTTGATTCCCCATCTCTCCTGTCCTCTTCTTCTTTCTCTCCATCAACATTTGATGCCAACATAGGTGAACTGAAGACATATGGTCTCTTTCCATTGTGTTGTGCATCTGACTCCAGAATCTGCTTTGGGCAGGGTGGGAGGGAAATGGACGGTAAGGAAGAGCAGGAGGTGTCGGGCTGTGACCTCCTCAGATAGCTCTGGTTCATAGAAAGGAGAAAGTCTATCCATCTGATGGCAAAAGAGGAAGGGTGGCCTGAAAGGCCACTGTCCTTCTCTGGTTAGGGAGCTCCTGTGCGCTGGTGTGGGGAGCATCTGGGAAGGAGTCGGGGGCAGAGTGGGCTGTGGGACTGAACACTGGGGTCTGCTCTTCCTGACCTCAGCCCTGCCACTCACAGGCCTGAGATGGTGGAGGGAGGAGGTGTGGGGTCAGACGAGTTTCTGTCCCTGAGGGGCTCTGCTAAAAGTCTTCTCCTGTTTTAAAAGCGGTAGGCACTATGTCCCAGAATACTGGAAACAGGAAAAATAGAAGCAGGAAAGAGACTTTATAAAAGTACTTCCTATCCCCGAGACCCAGCTCCTGGCTGGAAGACATGCAAATTCTTTTAATATCCTTATTCTGGATTCACTTAAATAGAAACAGCCTCCAGTATTTTTAGCTGCTGCATAATCGACGTAAAAAAAAAAGGGGGAAACGTATATATTTTTTCTGTCCAGGTTGGAAGAAGAGAACGAATTGCTCATTATTTCTTAAGAGAGTCCCTGCAGGAGGGGAGGAAACACCCGAGTCCCCGTTGGCTCCTCCTCTGGCCTAGACAGAATTTAAACCCAGGGAGGGAAGCCAAGGAGAGAGGAGCAGGAGGGACAGACCGGCCCCGAGGTCTGCAGCACAAGGGGCCCAGCTCGCAGGAGCCAGGAGTGTTGCAAGCGGTGCCAGCAGCCCTCGAGGTAAGAGCGCTGGTTGCAGAGGCTTTCCCTGTGAGGGGGAGGAGGTGGCCAGGTGGGAAGAGCTCGAAGGCTCAGGCGCCTCAGTTCCCAAGTCCCCAGATCCAGGCAGCGTAAGCATCTTCTATCACCTCCACGAGGACTTAAAATCAAATGAGGAAATACTTCCCAGGACCTGTGTCCCGCGTCCTTAGCCACTGGACAGGGTAAAGGATAGTCATCTCACCGGGCCAAATGCAGTCTGCGTTGCACCAGTTTCTACCTAGAGTAATACATTTTTATGTAAAATGTTCCCTTTAAATCTAGTGTGTCCTTCTCATCTTTTGTCTTTGTTGGTTTCTTTACAAAGTCAAGGGCCTCTTTTCTGGGGTCATTTTTTTTTATCTGTTATAACTCACTGTTCTTTGAAATCCTATAACAGAACTTTCATTGTAGTTGTGATTGGGAAACTGTTATAACTCTCCCTTTGTCTGCATTTTGAGTATACCAATGAAGATGATATTTGCAAATGTGCTTGAAGAGCTTTGAAGTTCATCCAAACATTTAATTTTATAGGTTTTAAACTTTTTTCCCCAAATTTCCCATACTATTACCCTCACGATACCTCAAAGAAAACATTTCAAAACATCTCAAGAAATGGTGTGGTAGACCAGTTTTTGGAAGTCTTTTTATTTATTTATTTATTAACGTTTGTGGTTGAGAGAGAGCTGGGGGAAGGAGGGAGAAAGCGTGAGTGGGAACAGGCATGATTTCACTTAAAAGCACGAAACTTGAGTTGCTCCTATACTCCTTAAAACACCAAGTCTCAACATAAAAATAACAAACTACCCGCATCTGGACATAGGCTAGTCACCGTGCCCAAAGTGCACTGAGTTCTTGAAGAAGCCAAGGTGTCTCCAAGATATCAGGTGATACCTGTCCAGGCAGTGCTGTGTATTGGTAGCTGGCAGAGCACAGCCTCTGCATGGAAAGAGTAAGCACCTTTTGGCATTTGGGCATTTGTTGCAAACTCAGAGTCAAGGTGAGTGTATCGAGAGAAGGAACTCAGAAAGCAATAGAGGGTATCAGCATTAGTATCATTTTTCCCAGAGAGGAGGGAAAAAAGCACCAGACATTCTTTCATACAGCTTTGAGACCTGCTATGTCCCCAAGTGTGTAGATTGCAGTTGACTCCTGAAGGAGGGAAAATAGAACAGATGATTTCAGATCATCTTGTGGCTTCTGGTTTCCATTCCAGTACTGTTCTGTGGTTTGAAATGTAGGGTAAACTGAGCTCTGTTCCTGAGAGGATGCCTGGGGAAATCGTGCCCAGGCCCAGTGGAAACTCTTGTGCTCATTCCAGAGCTCTGGCTCCTAGAGGGTCTGGATGCAGACATGGGATTGTGGTTTATGTTCTGTAGCAGCAGTTCTGGAGCCATCAGTCTGCGAGTGGCTGATGCTGAAGTCCCAGGTCTGTTCCTTGGATGGACAAGGGCTTTGCCTGGTTTCACCCCAGCAGAAGCACTCCTAATGCTAACCAGCCACCATCTGAATATGGACCCAGTGGGTGTGGGTGGAATAGTACAAATCCTTGGAAATTAGCAAATCCTCTCCTCCTTGATAGAAGGCTGGAACTTTAAAGTTATTGCAATATGTGGAAAACTACATGTTAAACTGAAGGAAGGAATTGCAAATTTTCGTTTTATTTGTTATGTTTTTTTTGCGGCTGGCCAGCGGCAGGGATTGAATCCTGGACCTTGGTGTTATCAGCACCACGCACGGCTCATCATTATGTGCCTGTCTTCATTACCACCCAGCTGAAGCAGAGTTTGTCATGAGATGCCCCTCATGCCCATGGGGAATAGGACTAATTATATATAAAGTAACACTTGGTCATTCTGGGGACTGGGTGCTTGGTTGGACCTTGGGGGAGAAAAGTCCCTGAATTTAGGCCCTGTGACTATTTTATCTTCTCATTGTGCATGAGTCTGGTCCCATGAAGAATAAAAAAGTTCTTTCTGTGACAAAGTGACTCATTCCTGTGAAGGTAAGGGAACTCTTTGATGTCCAGGAAGAATTTTTATTTTATTTATTTATTTAATTTTTAAAAAAATTATTATTTTTTTAAAAGATGACTGGTAAGGGGATCTTAACCCTTGACTTGGTGTTGTCAGCACCACGCTCCCCCAGTGAGCTAACTGGCCATCCCTATATGGGATCCGAACCCGTGGCCTTGGTATTATCAGCACCGCACTCTCCCGAGTGAGCCATGGGCTGGCCCCTCCAGGAAGAATTTTTAAAGTGCTCAGCACAGAGCCTGGCATGTAATATGAGCTTAGAAAATGGTAGTGTATGAATATATACACAAAGTGTATATGAATATATAACACAAAGTATTTTTCCTACACTCTTACTCAACAACAAGCACAATCATCAACACAGAAGACAGACTTCTGATGTCTTTGAATAAATGTGTGGGGATTTCTCCCCACTGGCAAGCAAGCCAGCAATTCTTCAGCAGACACCAGTGGGGTGTCCTTCAATTCAACTCTGACACTATCTACCTGGAGATAGTGTCAGATTGCACAGGGTGAGGGCTTAATCCCCAAGATTGGCTCTTGCTTCAGATGCCAGTCATAAGCCCAGGCCTCTGGAACTTTGGACGAACCAGCTATAAATCAGGGTTCCCACAACCCCTTCTTTGGGTTTGATTAGTTTGCTTTAGCGGCACACAGAACTCAGGGAAATACATACTTATGTTTACAAGTTTATTATAAAGGATATTATGAAGGATATAGACAAAGAGATGTATAGGGCAAGGTATGGGGGAAGGGGTCGGGAGATTCCACGTCATCCTGGGTGCACCACCCTCCAGGAACCTCCATGTGCTCAGCTATCCAGAAGCTCTCTGAAGCCAGGCCTCTTGAGTTTTATGAAGACTTCATACATAGGAATAATTGATTAAATCTTTGGCCACTGATGATCAGCTTAAACTTCAGCCCCTCTCCCCTCCCTGGAGGTTGGGGGTTGGGACCTAAAAACCTTGTCCTGGTCTTTCCATCCTGAAGCTACCTAGGGGCTGCCAGCCATCATTAGCATATGAAAAGACTTATCATTTTGGAGATTCTAAGAATTTTAGGAGTTGTATGTCAGGAGACAGGGATGAAGACCAAATATATATTTTAATGATATCACAGGTAGCTACCATTATCATCACCCATTTGAACCTTTGCAAGGCAGATTAAGATTCAGTTGACAAAACAAAATGATACAAAACAAGCCTGTGACCACCCTTAAAAAAGTGGGTGCTGAGGCTGAGCTAGTTATGCCATCCTTTATCTTTTCTAGCCTACGGTGGGCAGGCAGACTTGATGGAGAGTTCTTTACGAAAAAGTTTACTGCACTGTGGTGTGCGAGTCATGTACAAGGACTTCCTGGGGACTCGCTGAGTGTATCCCACTGAACTAGAGGAATGGGGGGACACAGTGATGCCTGGAATGTGACCATATGAAGCCTTATCGCATAAAACCAAATCTTCATTCTCGTCCACACCTAGCTGTCTCATATCTCACATGGAATGACAGTGCACAGAGCTCAATGTCACAGAGACTAGAAATAAAAATGTTCATGTGTACTTGATGCAACTGGAGCTTACCTGGGAGAAACACTCCTGCCTTGCGCACGGTACGCTCTTGCATACCGAAGGAGAAAGAGATGGAGGTGAAATCCGTTTGTTGCCTGAGGTCTGCCGTCCAGGATTAGCTGAGCCAGGGTAGATTCCTCAGCCACCTGAGAACTTCCTCTCCTGGACAGTTCTTGGGTCAGAAGACTCCTGAGTCCCCCAGGTACCCAGGATGTAGATCGCTGTCAAAATATGCCTGAGAGAGTTAAGGAAGGAATGACAAGTTTGCCAGTGACATTTGTGACACGGATGCATCCCTAGCCACCACCTCCTTCATTTTTGTTCATAGTTCAATGATGTCCACCCTGTCATTTGGGAACAGAATATCTTCTTAAGTGGTTCCACTGGAAATCCATGATAATACAGTTTTTCTAAAACCCAAAGCAGTGTACTCATTTGCTTGTGGTTAATTGCAGAGGCAGGATGAGGTAATAAGGGAACCAGACGAAGCCCTGAATTTAAGTATAAAGATCTGTAACAGTGGCTAGAAATTGGCTACAGCTCTCTTTTGTGTTAAGTACTATTTTTTGTCCTGACCCAGGGTGTATGTCCTTCTTTGGAGACAATGAGGTGACACAGAGTATCCAGCTCTAGGGTTGAAAGAACCATTGGGGTTCAGAGTCCATCCTTCTCCCCTGGCCAAGGCTTAGTCGACATCTGCCCCTGTAGAGAGAAATCTTGGTGCACTTTGGTGTTTCCTAGAAAGGGCATTCTCCAGCTTCTCATGAGAAATGACTGGAACTTAACCTCCCTATGGGGAAAACACAATTCATTTTTCCGTGAGATTATCCTTGGCACTGCTCAGAGGAACTGCAGGCACAGTATCTAGTTATTGATTTATTAATGTTTAACTAAGCATCCAGTATGCCTTGGGTTCTTTTATTTTCAGAAGAACCCATTTCTTAAAAGAAATATAGCAGGGAAGAGAATATTTGGTATTTAAAAAAAATTTTTTTTTTTTTTTTACATGACAGTACATGTAGCAGAGATAAAGAACACAGACACAGGAGTGAACAGAACTGGTGGGCGATCCTAGCTCTGATACTTATTAGTTGTGTGTTTTTGGCAAACGACTTAACCTCTCTGAGCATCTGTAACAAAGAATGATATGATTTGATGTGAGGATTAAATGAGCATAATTTTATAATGTGTTGAATACAATGGCCATCATCTAATAAACACACACACACACAATCCAGTGGCTATTATCTACTTCACAAAATAACACTTTGGCAGGACTGTGGTATGAAGCTGGGTATACAGAGGGGATTGACATAGTCATAGCCACTGCCATCCCTGAGCTCACAGGGATGTCTGGGCTAGGGACATACATAGAGATTTGGGAGCAGTCAATATTTGTCTGGAAATTTAAGCCACAGGGGTAGATGCAGCTGCCAGGAGAGAACAGAGCACAAACGTAGAGCCCTGTGACATTAGTGTGTCTCTGAAGGCAGAACCAGGGGGTTGCAGCTCATGGTCAGCAGTACGCTCCTCAAAGAGCCTTTCTTGAAAAAGGAATACAAGGCAGTGTTTGTCCCTGAGTCTTAGGATGCCTGTGCCCCCCACCTTCTCACACAGCACCCAACACCCCTACTTCAGTGAGAATTTGACGTGATCAGCTTCAATGAGACAGTGATTTGTGTGGACACCTGGTTTCCTGTGGTTTCCTGCATGCACATTTCCTGTATGTAAATGTCTTTCAGCTTACACATTCCTGCAGCATTTAACCCCATTTTCCATGGGAAACTACCCCTCAATAGAATAGTCCCCGTTTTTCAGAAATGCACCATCTTGCATTTTTCTTGGTGAAATTTGGTGCCCTCTCCACCTCCTCCCCACCCTTGGGGAGCTCAGTCTGTGGTCTGCTGTGCATACTGAAAGCGTCGATGAAGTCATCCCTTCCTTGCACTGTGAAGCAAGGCAAGTCTCTCGTGCCACGTGCTGGAGCGAGAGCCAGCAGGCTTTTTTGCTCGTTACACTTGACAGAGTGTTGGACTGAGGATTCTCCCCGCTCTCATCTTCTTTCGAGCAATCACTCTGCCCAGGGAAATCTGAGCTCAACACGCAGAATCTGAGAGGCTTTAATTAGCAAGGACATCTTGTTAAGATTCAGAAGGACAGGCGACACGGTGAGCTCCTGCAAAGCATCTGGGGTTTCTCATATTCCAGACTTCAAAAACAAACACTGTGAGACTGGGCTTTGGGCAGCCTTGCTGTGGTTTATGGCAAGAGTCCGTGGCTTTTCTGCATTCGTTCAGAACTTCAGAAAACCATCTGCACTCCATTTACGTCTCAGAGAATGTGAGCCTCGGGCTGGGGTGGGGGTTGGATGGCAGGAGAGGGAGAGAAGTCTGCTTTTTAGGCTCTATTGTTGCCCAGGAAGGGGATTTTGCACAGTGGAAGCTCATGTTCTGCCATGAATGCAGTAGGTGCTTTAGAGGTCAATAAGCATCGTTATGGGGACACTGAAGCACACAGGGGTTAGTGGCTCTGTACCCAGACGCTGTGCACCTGGGTTTGAATCTGTGGCCTTGAACTCATTGGTTGCACCATCGAGCATGTCGCTCCATGCCTCTGAGCCTCAGTTCCCATCTTGGGGATCAAGTGGAGAATACGTGTGTGACTGTTTTATCACTGGGCTGAACGTTTTGAGACAGCAATTGTGAAGTATTGTTTTTGTCCTACACCTGCCTTCCAGCTCACTCTACTGGCTCAGATTCCAGAGCTTTTCTGGTCGCGTTTTCAGTCTTAAAAGAGAACGGCTTTTGTGAAGGCAGGTCCATCTCAGAGCCTCACTCTCTCATCCAGGCCACGTCTTTTCTTCTCTCCCAGCTCAGGCCTGATGCTGGAACACACAAGCAGGAGGGAAGGGGCCCGTGGTTGGCCTGGAGCTTTCCTTCTTCCATTTGTCCCCAACTTGCACAGCTGCTTCTGGCTTCCCCAGGTGCTGCCTGAGGTGGGTGGGTGAGGTTGGGTTAGAAAAGAAGGGAAAGGGTTCTTTATTAGCTGGGGCTGTTGTAGTCCTCTCTAGTTATTGGATGCCCTTCTTATGACAAATGCTGCCAATGCTGGTGCCGCTCCCCTTGGTGGGAACCTTTTATGGGTCCTCCAGAGATTCCCTGAGGTACCTAGGACTTGCCTGATCTGTCTTTCCATCACACCGCAGCTGCCTCTCACCATGTGCAGGGAGAGCCTGGGCTTGAGTAGGTCACAGACACAGGAAACAACTAGGCTTTCTGACTTCTTCAGAGTTGGCACAAGTAATTATGAGCCTGAAGTTGGTTACAGAAACCCATGGTCAAGAGGCAGCTCTGCAGGTCTGTTTCCAGATAACTCCTGCTATGCGAGCCCCACTAGGATGTGTTCTTGTGACTGGGTTACTGTGAGTAAATGTGAGGTGCAGACCTCTTGTGGTTTGCCCTGCCTCAGCTTGTTAGTGATCAAAGAATATGCTATCCCAGATGGCGGCTGGGACGCTAAGGGAAATGGGCTGGGGAGAGGGGCCATTCTGCCTGCTGACATCGACTAAGGCCCACACCTCCTCCTGGTGGCAGAGGTGGCAAATCTAACCACCTGCTCTGGCCTGGGTCGCCTGGCCTGGCTGACAAACCAGGCCACTCACACACATATGGATTTGAAAAACAGTGATCGAACCCCTCTGCATGTGTGACTGTGCTCCTGACACAGGAGGCCCCCAAGGTGAATCGACCCAGGGTCCTGTTCTTGAGAGGCTTACTGCCTAGTGGGGAGACAAGGTGCATACTCTTGGTTACTCTTGGTAACTATAACAGGAAGTAAACTGTCAAGAGACCAACAGAGAGGTACCAATACATTTCTCTGAACACTTAGCAGGAGGAGAGCTAGTTTCCAGCTGGAGTGAGGTAGAGGGACAGAAGGGAAGACTTCTTGGAGAAAGTATTTTTATTAGAAATTCTTATATTTTGCTGGTTTGTAAGCAGGGGTCATGAGCAGGTTACCAGCCTTGGTGTCGATGGGCTTGGGTCTGAGTTCAGGTTCTGCCCTTCCTGGCTGTGGTATATAGGATAGAAAACTTGCTCAACTTTTCGAGCCTCAGCTTTCTCATCTATGCAAAGCATGGACTCTGGAGTCAGATTGCCCGGGTTCAAATCCTGCCACTCTTAGCTGCGTGCCTGTGGGTAAGTCATTTAAGGTAGCAGCACCTCAGTCCCCCTATCTGTAAAATGGGAATAATAATAGTATATTTCACAAAGGGTTGTTGTGAGGATTGAAGGAGTTGATAAATGTGAAACACTTAGAATGGTGGCTGTCCTATAGCGAGTATTCTACATACAGCTGTTGTTGATAATATTAAGGGGAGGATGATCTTAGGGTGGTTACAAAGATTAGGGATCGGGGGATCAAAGTCTGGCACACAGTGTTCTCATCATTAAAGCGCAGGTGAATACAGAATTAGAAGTGAAGAGAAGGTGGTATGAACAGTGTAAGCAAAGGCAGGAGGTGGGAATGTGCAACTTGGGAGGAAGGAGCAGAAAATAATTTAGTTCGGATCCTCGGGAGATACAAGATGAATTCTTTCTGCTGGTTTCTCAGCTTTCTATGCATTCTTTAGAATCTGTTAAAAAGGCCAATTTCTGTCAACAAATCTTCATGGCTTTTTTTTGCATTTTTTTCTGGATACAGGCCTCCTGGAGGGTCAGCTTACTGTCTTTCCAAGGATGGGTCTCCGGGGGATGTTCTGCTTCCCCTTGGGATTCCTGCTTGGTTCTGTGCTCCTGGTGGCTTCAGCCCCCACCATGCCCGAACCACATGGCTGCAGCAACAAGGAGCAACAGGTCACTGTCAGCCACACCTATAAGATTGACGTGCCCAAGTCCGCCCTGGTCCAGGTGGAGGCCGACCCTGAGCCCCTCAGTGATGATGGGGCTTCGCTCTTGGACCTGGGGAAGGCCGGGGAGGAACAGAACATCATCTTCAGGCACAACATCCGCCTTCAGACGCCGCAGAAGGACTGCGAGTTGGCAGGCAGTGTCCAGGACCTCCTGGCGCGGGTGAAGAAGCTAGAGGCAGAGATGGCAGAGATGAAGGAAAAGTGTAGTGTCCAGCGCTGCTGCCAAGGAGCTGTGGGTGAGCTCACCACCTGGTATTCATTCAACAAACATTTAATGAGCACCTACCATGTGCCATGTGTTCCACCAGCTTCGTGAGCACTCTGTGAGCCTCGTGCATTCGCACCTCTCACCCTGGGTTTTCTCTGGGGAGCCATGTCCCTGCTATTTATTCATTGGTATTAGCTCCAAGGTGGATCTAGAAGCCTGAGCAGGGGGGGAACAGCAGCTCTTCAAGAGAGTCTAGACTAGGGTTAATGCTTCCAGATGGGAATGCTTCCAGGACTGTCTTACCTGTAGATCACATCTCTACTCAAAGGGGAAGCAGTGGGATATGGAGGAAAGATAGAGGCCTTTGGGGATAGATAAGACTCGGTTCAAATCCCAGTTCTGCCACTTTTTAGCTGCATGACTTTAGGCAAATATCTTGTTTCCTCAGCTGTCCAATTAGTATATTTCTGAGAACTAGAGATGATATATATAAGATTCCTGGCACGCAGTAGATATTCAGCAAATTGTAACTATTTCCTTAGTAATAAAGTACTATAATTTGATTTTACAAATGAAGGTTCCTCTCTACACTTCCTTTTTTAAAAATATAAACTGCCCAGGCTGATCCAAATGACAGTGAATGGTACTTTGGCATAGATTTTTATGCCTGAAGGAATTGCTGTGGTTAAGAGCACATCCTATGTGCTAGATACAGAACTAGGCACCTGGGACACAGCCATGAAAAAATAGTGTGGAATTGCCCCTGAAGAGCCTCCACCTTGGCAGTGTTTTTAGGAAGGAAAGAGAATGTTCTGAGAAGTAGGAGCTTGGGCCAGCGAAGGGATTGCAGTGACCCGCCTGCCCTCTAGCTGCCTCTTGCTATATAGGGTCAGAGATGGGGGAGCCAGATAAGACAAACTCCAGATAAGACAAACTCCACCAGCCTGGATCTCGCCTGCCTCCCCCACGAGCCTTGCCCTGCGCCTTAGTGTCAGCGACCAGCTGACATGCAGGAAGGAACACTTAAGGCCCCTTCATAGAAAGGCACTAAATAATTACCACCAGGGAGATTTACACGAGGAAGGCAGGGGAAGAAGTGTGGTTCCTGCGGCTTTTCAGGCAGAAAAAGGAGCGCACGCTTGTAGATTTCTTGGGTCAGGGTCTGGCCCAGGCTGGAAGGGGCCAACACTCCGTCTCTCTTTTGGAGACCCATCCTCCCCATGCAGGACCCAGAAATCACCAGCCCGCTCTTAAGGGTCTCCAAACAAGGAGATCCCCACCCACCACCCTCACCCCCCAGCCTACTGCTTTTCCTCTCCCTCCCAGATCCGAGCCGCAACTGCAGCGGCCGCGGGACCTTCTCCCCCGAGAGCTGCAGCTGCCGCTGCGAGCAGGGCTGGGAGGGCGCCGACTGCGAGCGGCCCGCCTGCCCCGGGGCGTGCAGCGGCCACGGCGTGTGCGTGCACGGCGCGTGCCAGTGCCACGAGGACTTCACGTCGGACGACTGCAGCGAGCGGCGCTGTCCCGGCGACTGCAGCGGCCGCGGCTTCTGCGACACCGGCGAGTGTTACTGCGAGGACGGCTTCACCGGCCTCGACTGCGCCCAGGGTGAGAGCGCAGATGCGCCTTCGGGGGCCCCCGACTCCCCTCTCCCTGCGCCCTTTAACCATCGGTTCTACATTGTCCTTTAGCCTGAATCAGGATCCTGCATGGGGGGGGGGGGGAGCTGGTTAAAACACAGACTTCTGGGTCCCACCCCACAGGGTTTCTGATTCTGGGGTGGGGCCCGAGAATGTGCCTTTCTAACGAGTTCCCAGGTGATGCTGATGCTGCTGGTTTGAGGATCACTGGTCTTATGTTTGACTTGTGTGGGGGATTGGGTGGGGTGGGAAGGAATGTTATTAACTCCCGACCAGTTAATAACTCCTGGGAGGAGGGAGTGGAGTGTCAAAAATGGTGCCTAAACCAGGTCTGCATCCTAGCACGGGCATTGCAGTGTCAGGTATATAGGAGGTGCTCAGTGAATACCCATGGGCCCCTCATTCCTCACCCTCTCCACCCGCTTCCTGTTCTGCTGCAGTGGTCACCCCCCAGGGCCTGCAGCTGCTCAAGAGCACAGAGGATTCCCTGCTGGTGAGCTGGGAGCCCAGTGAGGTGGACCACTACCTCCTCAGCTACTACCCCCTGGGGAAGGAGCTCTCCGGGAAGCAGATCCAAGTGCCCAAGGAGCAGCACAGCTACGAGATTCCTGACTTGCTGCCTGGAACCAAGTACATAGTCACCCTGCGCAACGTGAAGAAAGAAGTGTCCAGCAGCCCGCAGCATCTCCTTGCCACCACAGGTGAGGAAGCAGCCAGATGCCCAGATTTCCCACGAAGGGCCCCATTTTAAATGTTTTCTCCCACTGTCCCCACAAATACCCTTTTGCTAGTCAGGCTGTTGCCCTGATTTGTGGTCTGAAAAACATAGTTTCTGCAGTCCTAGGTTCTGGAGAAGAGTCCCAGTTCTCTCTCTCCTTTCTGTGCTCCCCAATTGTTGGGTCCTCCTAGCCAGTGATGGCAGCTGGCTGGATTGGGGCTCATGGGGTCCCCTTTGTCCCTGAGACTAGTAAGGTCTGTTTGCCTCCAGCCCAACATGAGCAGTCAGAGGGTACTCATGCACCCCCAGCCACTCATTGAGCCTCCACGGCCATCCAGCAAGTTCTGGTGGGTATGGGAGGGGGGTTGCTAAAGCCACCTGTATTAGATTCATCTGAGTTAGATTCATCTCAGCAGGAAAGACAGGACACAAATAGGGTAATTGAACAAGTTGGGTTTATTGATTGTTTTAGCATGGGAGAACTCACACCCTGGGGAACCATGGGCAAATCTCAGTAGAATGTTAGAAAGGACTGGTTATGGAATTCGGGCTTATATTAGGTGATTTGGTGGAAGGTTTAAGGAAGCAGGGATTTGCTTTGGGTTGGATGCTGTCAAGAAGTGGGGTGTAATTCTATGGTTGGGTATCTCAGTGAATCTTATCTAGAAAGAGGGCAGACTGGAGGGAAGCTAAAGCTGTGGTCAGTAAAGAAGAAGCAGTGGTTTATATTAGTCAGGATAGGGGATGTTGAGTCATTGGTGTGCTTTGGACAATGGTCATGTTTTCATCCATGTTCAGACCTGATCGTGCAATGGTCTTGTCCTTGCCTTGGTCTCTCATGGTCACAGAGTGGCCTTGTTTGATGTTGCTGTTATTTGTGTTCAGTGAGAGAACAGCAAGCTCTAGCTGTGCAAGCCAGGCTCGCTCCCGGCTGGCAGGGGCTGCTTTTCTCTCTCCCCTTTTTGTCTGTGGCTACCTCTCCTCTCAGTTGGGATGGTGTCCAAAGCCTCCCAGAGAAGAAGAGACATCTGTTCTGAAAGTCTTAGCAACCCCTCTTGGCATCTTGCTCTAGGGACTTGTAAAATCCTGGCAGTGAGAAGTTTGTCCTTCTGGCTAATCCGATTCAAGTTAAGCCCATTCTTATTTGCTCCTCAGGGGAGCCGCAGACCGAGAGACACTATTGCCATCATAACCTTGGATGTTTTCATTAAGTCCTTGCTTTTCCACCTGTGAATCCCTCCCAACTCTCTTATGCCGTGGACCTCTTCTATAATCCTTGAGTCACTTTCATTACTTGCCTCTTGACCTGTCCCTGAGGGAATCCCATCTTTGAAGGAAGTCCAAAAAACAGAACCTGGAGGCTGGCGAGGGAAGCCAGCGGGTGAGAGGAAATGCTTCAGAGAAAAGGCTCAGTGAGGCTCTTTATATCCATAACAGTGAACCAGGGATGTTCAGAGCCAAGGTAACTGGAGATCGCTGAGCGCATACCCTTTCTGATGCACAAATTCCCTGTGTCACATCCAGGCAAGTGGTCGGTCAGCCTGGTGGAAACACCTCCAGGGACGTGAAGGTGGGGGTAGGACCGAGGAAGGGGGCCAAGGCTGGGAATCTGGGGCACTCGGCTTCCCTGTTCCAAACTTCAAGGCCTGGCTCCATCAGCCTGCGGTACAGCTGTTGGAATTCACGGTGCTCCTAAAAGACCCTCATCTCCCCCACCCTCTGAAAAAGTTCTTCCCTGAGAGCCACATCAGTGGCTCCCACATCCCTTTGTGTTAGTCATTATAAATCCATGGCTTTTTTTTCCTGAGTAGAAGGGTAAGCCATTAATGCTTTACTATGAGCAACTGTCTACAGTCCCTCTCCTCCTTCACAGGACAGATAGACTGGACAGCACCACAACACCAGGTACCTGGTCGAAGCGCTAAGATTTGGTGGAAGGTGCAGGAAGGATACTCAGAAGGACCAAATTAAAATTCATCTACTTTATAGTTTGGCCCAGGGTTAATCCTGAGAGGACAATTTGAGGGGCCAGGGCTCTAATTTGGGGGATGGAGGAAGGAGCTGGTTGTATTATCAATATTTTCCTCCAGAAAATTTGAAATGCATTTCCCCAGCTTTGCATGGAAGGGCTCATGCTTCTCATCCTGAGGTTGGCTCTGAGGGCAGGGACTCTGTGGCTAAAGTGGGAGCACTGAGTTCAGCACAGTCTGATCCATGGGCTAAATGGTTTGGCTGGCTGGCCTGGGAGGTGCAGTTCGGGTTTGACCAAAGTCAGTGTGGACAGGGAGGGCTGTGCGGCGTCTGATGGGATGGGGTACTGGAGGCTTTCCTAGAGATGGTCCACCCTCCATGGAAAATTTGAAAACCAACAGCTTTGTTGCTACTTTAGTAGCCTGAGACACCTGCTAAGAACTCTGTGCTGGGGCTGGGCCCTCAGTGTGTCAGAAAGGGAGTTGGCTTGGAAGCCTGCACTGTTGCAGACCTTTGGGGCCTCTGCTCTTCACTGCTCTCTCTTGCCTTCCCTGCCCCCCCCCAGATCTTGCCCTGCTTGGCACTGCTTGGGTGACAGACGAGACTGAGAACTCCCTTGATGTGGAATGGGAGAACCCCCCGACCGAGGTGGACTACTACAAGCTGCGGTACAGCCCCCTGACAGGGCAGGAAGTAGCTGAGGTCACTGTGCCCAAGAGCAGTGACCCCAAGAGCCGATATGACATCACTGGTAAGAGCCAACATTGGGGATGAGATTTTTGCTGTGGGTGTTGAACGGGGACAGTGTGTGCAGAGGCCACCAGCATCTGCACTGCTCCAGTGTGCACAGAGGGTCCTGGGACGTTAGGAACCACACTTGACCCCCAAAACTCCCAGACATGAGCCCACTCTGGAGGCCTGCAGACTCTGCTGCAGAATCCCAGAGCACCTTGTTCACAAGTTACACTTCTGAAA
The DNA here is from genome assembly GCF_027409185.1 of Cynocephalus volans. Classification (NCBI taxonomy): domain Eukaryota; kingdom Metazoa; phylum Chordata; class Mammalia; order Dermoptera; family Cynocephalidae; genus Cynocephalus; species Cynocephalus volans. The sequence goes on from NC_084467.1 coordinate 131,412,044, forward strand.
CGTCCTCCCAAGTCAGCTGAGTCTCTTGAAGACCCTGTGTATGTCTCAGGATGGATTTGATGGTGTACAGACACTCCCAGAGAGAGAGAGGGAGGAAGAGGAATATTGAGTCTGGTTTACAATGCACTGAAGGAGCTGTGTCAGGAGGCCTGGGTGGGGGCTTCCCTGTCTCAGATGACTGAGTTAGTGCTGCTGAGAGCTAGAGCTCAGATGGCTGCTAAGGAAACGGGGGTGCGGGGATGGATGGAGTTTTGCAACTCTTGAAATTTATACAATTTTCAGGGCCCTCTTTAAGAAAAGTAATACACAGTCACAAATACCTGATTAGGCAGTGGGCATTGGAAGTGGCTCTGGAAAGTGAGGGGCCCTAAGGCTTATTGACTTTGCAGAACATCCTCCTCTGGGGCCTTGTTCCACCGCCCGCTGCCTGAGTTCTGTCTTGAGAGAGAACGCCTTGGGGTTCCCAGTGTTTGTGGAGTGGAGAACGCGAGCGTGTGCCTTGTATGTGCTGCTGTTTGCCTGCCTTTTGCTACTGGAGTTCACATATTTGTGCCTTGAAGAACAATCATTCAAGTTGCTTCTCCACAGAGACTTAAATTTAAAATACAGGGAAAAAATCCAGGCCAATTATTACAACGAGAAGGAAAGAAACTTTTGAGGGAAAAGGATTTCTGGGAGCAGGAAAACATGTGGGGCTGTAAATCCAATTGGGAAATAAGTGCTAGATGTCCCAGTGAAGACCGGAAGCTCCAGCGACTTCATCTCATCTGTTCTGACCCCCCTTTCGCCTCCCAACCCATAAGTCTCCTCAGTGACGCCTCATATTCCGCTGGTCCTGTGGAGCTTTGTCTGCCTGTAGACAGGGGCAGTGTTTGGAGGAGGAAGCAGAGCCTTTCATCTCCACCTCACAAGAGAAATCCTGGGGAGAGCAGTGCTGGGAGTGGGGTCCGAGCCCATACTCACCTCCAGCACTGGCTGCTTGTTTCCAGGCCTGCAGCCCGGGACAGAGTACAAGATCACAGTGGTCCCCATGAGAGGAGAGCTGGAGGGCAAGCCGATTCTCCTGAATGGCAGGACAGGTAAGAGCCACTTGCAGGCGCTATGAACGTTTAATCATGTTCGTCTTCCAATGCTTTTCTTGGCTGGCTTCTTTCTGTTTAAAAATTCTGGGATTTGCATGAAGAGAGATTCTATGCCTTTATGTACTGACATCTATTTGGGGGGGGCAGGAGAGGGGAACAGACTTCTCTTATTTCAAATTTTTCTTGCCATTGAAAATCTCTTTCAGAATCTTGGAGTCAAGAGCAAAGACCATTTCTGACACTTTTTTGCTTATTTTAATAGCTTCAATCACTGGGTTATTTTTAAGGCATTTATTATCTTAGACCTATGCACACAGCTCCGTATTACCTAAAGACAGGTGATCTATACTTTTTTGTTGCTGCTCCTGTGTTTTTTTTGACACCCACACTCATGCAGTCTGCTTTAAAATATCAAAAGATATTAAGAACCCTTACATGGCAGTAGTCATATATTTAGTATCTGTGTATACAGAAAATATGTAATGATAAAATGTTAAAAATTGGCAACCCTAATTTATTAAGCAGAACAGAATTTGTAAACATTGTAGGCCTATATATAAGATATCCTATGAAACTTTTAGTTTTTAAGCAACGCTTGAGCCCATATTTAACTGTGAGCCTCCTGTAATAACTCGGTGCTCCTGCCTATGCCAAGTTGGCAACTGGTGACTTTAGAACATAAAGCCACTGGTGGAGACTAATCCATGGACCCAGCAAAGCAGGGATCCTTGAATTTTAAGTCTTCCTTGCAAAGTTTTTTAGTTCTTTCCAGTACAGTCTTGGAAATAGCTGGTTGGGGTGGTGAGAATAAGGGCAAGATGGTGCAAGAATTGAATTTGTGATTTCAGAGGTTTAACAAATTGCGTATCTGGAGTATGAAAGTATTATAGTTGGGCAATTGTAAAGGATAAAATATAATCTGGTTTACAAACTACCAGTATAGAATGTGCAGCCTGCCTGAATATTGGACTAGTGAAATGTTTTAGTGAGTTGGAAAATGGCAAGTACTTCCTTGCTTATGGTGGCTTTCTCTGTAGCTGTGGATTAATTGAGAGCTTACTATGTGCCAAACGTTATACTCACTAAGCACTTTTCATGAATTATCTCATTTAGTTCTCACAGCAATCCTATGAAGTAGGTACTGTTATTATTTCTATGTCATGTATAAGAAAACTGAGGCTTAGAGAAGTTAAGCTTAGGATTGCCCAGCCAGGAAATGACAGAGCTGGGATTTGAACCCAGGACTTTGGGGTTAGCTAGAAAGCTAAAGTGCTTCTCACTTGTATCCTCCTGTAAGAGATAAACAAAAACACTTATTCTTCTCTTACACAGTCAGTACAACACAGAGCTCTTTATCTCTGGTCACCAAAACGTGTGTGGGGACTTTCCCCCCACACCAACCAATTCTCTATCAAACATAATTCAATTCAATTCTGATACCTGGAGAGTTGCAATTCCCACAGATTTAACGGCTCAGTCCACCATGACTGCCCTCACTTCAGATGCCAGTCACAAGTCCCAGGTTGTGATTGTATTTCTGACAAATCAGCTATAAATCGGGGGTTCCTAAAACCAATAATTTGCTAGAGCGGCTCACAGAACTCAGGGAAACACCTTATTTACATTCACCCATTTATTGCAAAGGATACAGATGAAGAGCCAGATGGAAGAGATGTACAGGGCGAGGTATGGGGGAAGGGGTGCAGAGCTTCCATGCCCTCTCCCGGTGCACCCCTTTCCAGGCACCTTCACATGGTCAGCATCCAGGAAGCCCTCCAAACCCCGTCCTCTTGGGTTTTCGTGGCGGCCTCATGATTGATTAAATCTTTGGCCGTTAGTGATTAAGTCAATCTTTAGCACCTCTCTTTGGTCAGGGAGATAAGAGGAGTTAGGGCTGCAAGTTCCAACCCTCCAATCATGGTTAGTTTCCCTGTCCACCCCCTCTGCCATCCTGAGGCTCTGCAGGAGCCACCAGCTGTCAGTCATCTCATTAGCATACCAAAAGACACTTATCACTTTGGAGATTCTGAGGGTTTTAGGAGTGTGCCAAGAATTGGTGATTAAGACCAAATAAACATTTCTTAATGTAAATCACAGTATCATACCTCCCATCCTTCTTGTCCATCATTTCTGGTTAATTTTCACACCGTTTACTCGCTAGGTAAAAAATTCCTGTGACTCCTCACTTCCTTAGGATAAGGTATAGCCCTTGTATCTTGGCCTCAGTGGGCCTGTCCAACTGGGGCCATCTTTATTCTTACTGTTTCCCAACAGGAAGCCTTCCTGTAGCCTGACTCTTCCTGGGGTTTTCTAACACAAAAGGCTTATCTTTATAGTGGGTTTGTTTGTGTTGTTACCCCAGCCTAGAAAACCCTCTGCTATTATCTCTAGCTATCAATTAATTGATAATATTCATTAACAAACATTGATTGCAGGGTACAGTTGGGGAGAAGAGATATGGTCTCTGTAGACACTTCCTACCCTTCCAGGGTTCATAGCAGAAATGTCAGTCATCCTTCCAGGCTGGGCTCAAACCTTAGCTTCTCCACTGAAGCCTTCTATGACCACATTAAATGTTGGCCATCTTCGCCTCTGAGTTCCTAGAGCATTTAATCACAAATGGCCTTCAATTGCTAGTTAACCTTTCAAGTATATTATCCCAAATAGTGGTAGCACTCAAGAAGTGTTTTATTTTTTTATTTTTTTATTTTTTAAAAGATGACCGGTAAGGGGATCTTAACCCTTGACTTGGTGTGGTCAGCACCACGCTCACCCAGTGAGCAAAACGGCCATCCGTATATGGGATCCGAACCCGGGGCCTTGGTGTTATCAGCACCGCACTCTCCCGAGTGAGCCACGGGCCGGCCCATCAGAAGTGTTTTTATTGTCAATTATATCCTAAAAGCAGGATGGAATAATTTACTGGGTTGCAAATAAATTTGTGTCATGTGCTTTACCAGCATAAAAAAGAAAAGGTACTGTAATTTCTAAGGTAAGGAAGCACTCTCAAACCTGGCTAGACTGTTAATTAATTTAAGGGGTAAAAAAGAATCTCTGTTTTCTTCAAATATTTTAGATCCTAGGGGATGGAAAAAGACACTGAGAACTTAAGAACAGCATAAGCATGTGCAGGGAGGACATGAGACAGTTCAAGTGTTTGCCATTTAACAAGTCACCCAGTGGAACTAATACCATGAAAGGGAAAGGTTGACTGGAAATCTTCACCCTGTTAACATACTCAAAGTGCACTGGAACACCTTCCAGAAAGGCAAGGCTTCAGAAGCAGTCCGGCTTTAAGCCCAATGAGCAAAAGCCAGGCCAGTGCCTTTGGGGGAAACGTCCCTGGACTTCTCCATCAGACCCTCATGCCGTACTCCACATCAAATGATGAGAAAGAGGCCACTATCTGAGAGGTGACGCTATTCTTCTGTCCTCGCTGTCTCCATGTGTGAAATGAAGGGTTGGACTAAATGAATTTAAGTCCTTCTCTCTCTTTTTTTAATGATTATATTATTCTTTTAATAACTTCTGTGATTCATGCCTTTCCGTGGTGGGTTAAGGCAAAGCATGCTTGCTTTGTTGTAATTCACAAGCTGCCGTGCACAGCAGAGCATACGGCCCAGCATATCTACTTGTCAGCAGTTTTCTCAGAACTTTCCCCTTTAAACTTTGCTATGAGATAGCAGTTTTGCTTCTCTTATGATCTGTTTCACTTTTTACTGATTTTCAAACACAGTGTTCCATTTGAAATGGCCTAGCCCTAAAACTTTCCTTCCCAAACTCCTTCATGTTGCAAAATGAGCTGTCAACATTTAGATCTCCTGTCTCATGCACAGCCACCCAACACCCACACCCAGTGGCTGAAGAATAATAATGCTCTCTATCATTTGAGAGACCACTGTATTCTAGTGGGCTTCTGTATACTGTGAGGCCCATAAATATTACCTCTGGCCCTTGTGATAATATTGCAAGCATTATTATTCCCATTTTACAGATGAGAAAATTGAAGCCTACAAAGTTTAGGAGACTCAGGAACTAGTGAATATCTGAGCCATCATTTAAACTTAGGTTTGCTTGAGACCAAAGTCGATAACCTTTCCAGAAGCAAAGTTAGAGGACAGCAGGAAGAAGATTTCTGAGCACATTCTTTACAAATGGTGCCTTTTGGATACTTCCATTGCCACCATGGGAAGGCAGTAGAGGAAGCCTGTGAAAGCAAGACTTGAAATGCATAGGTACTGTAGTCTAAAGGTATCTCTTCCATGAACTCATCTTCAAATTGCTGACATAGGCCCTGTCCTGTATCTCTGTCCCCAAGCTCACATCTCCATAGATTTTACATCCTGGCTATGCTGTTCTCCACTGCACCAACTGGGTGATTCACAGGTGTCAACTGTGAATGGAGAAACCCGTTCCTAATGTCTGTGGCCACCTGTTGGAGCATGGACATGTGCTGTTGGGTGTTACAGCACAGACTGAAAATAGCCATTCCTTGCCTAACCCCGCAGTGAATCTTGTTATAAAGTGGAATAAACTTCCCAGAGCTCCTAATTAACTTCTTCTGTATATTAGGGTTTTGCAAATTAGATCTCTTTGAAATGGGGCTCACTTTTTTTCCAACTAATGCATGCACTCAAAGGTAAGTCCCACCTATCAAGCCTTACAAATCTTGCCCTAAATCTCTCTGACCTTGAATGGTCCTGAGAAAGGTCCCACCGGGGCTGCTAGTGTCCAGCAGGTGGGCAGTTGCAGCCTCAGGATGAAGTTGGGGCTGGGCGGGGGAACCTGTCTTGTGGAGGATCCAGCTGTGACTCGTCTATGATTTGGCCAGCTACTGCAGCTACTGAAAAGCTATGTTCCATGGAAAAACTGTTTAATGATCCCTTCTTGGCAGAGTGGGAGGTTTGGTCCTGCAAAGCTGGCCTCTTCCAGCAATGTGGCTTACGGTGAGGGTTCCATCTGTGAAGACTTCCTATCATTCCTGTATCTTGGCATCTGATTCTCATCCTGAGAAATGGTCAAGGAGAACAGCTCTGTGCAGAGCCCCCTTCTAGTTTAAGTCGTTGTTGGGGAATTGAAAGAATGTGGGGAAGAAAGGGGCAGAGAGCCCTGAGTTCTAGGCTGGCCCTGCCTCTAACTAGCTCTGTGAGCCTGGGGAAGTTCCATCTCCTCTCTGTGCTTAAACTTCCAGGTTTCCTATAACCCAGCATGGTACGATTGTGTTTTTCTTTCCTAGTCTTCATAGCCATGATCCCTTTTCTTGGTTCTTCTCCGTGCCCTGAGTGCTCTGGGACTGCTGGGGGACAAAGGAGCTCCAGGGCTGTTTGCTGTTTTCTCCACGCACATGTGTGGATGTGATGGTCTTTCAGCACACACAGGCAGCACCGACCCTACAAAGCCCTGGGCCTGTACGGTGGGTCCTGGGAGCTACGACGGCAAGCACTGATCTGGGCCAGGGAGAGTGGTGGAGGGCACTGTTGGGACCCGGGGTTGAACAGCTGTGGGTCACTTTGGAGAGGGTGAGGGCCAGGGACCTCAAGAGCAGGACTGTTAGGGTATTCTTGCTCTCTTCTCCCCCATCCTTACTTTTTCATCCTTAGCTCATTACTAATTTCCCAGGCTGAGATGGTGCCTGTGGAGGGCTCTTGTCCTTCCTTCTCTGTCACGTTGCAGAATCATGTCTTACACGGAAAGGGCAACAGGGTGGAGAGGGAGTCTTTTCTATTGTCATGTGTGCTTTCTCCTGGGCACCATCTTAGAGCCTGCTCGAGCCTCCAGAGGCCCTGGATGTGGCCCAGTGGGTGTTTGCATCCTGACGGCTCAGCCATGTCCTTCCATGAGGCCCACTCTGCCGGTGAGCTGTGCCTAGTGCTGGTCTCTCAGAGCCGTCATTCCAGATCATTTTTTCTCTCTTGTTGTCCCTCCAAGGTTCAATCTACTACTGCTGCTGGATTTTAGATTACAGCAACTTTTCAGATCACACTTTATTTTATTTACAATTTATTATTATTGTAAGTTCCTTAAGAGTAAACTGATGATAGTGCTGCTTAAGATATAGAGGTATAAAGTGGAAATGTGTAGTCTGATAGACAAGAATGTGTTTAAATCTTGTCTCTACCACTTAATATGTCCAAAAGCAAACTCTTGGTCCCATCCCCCTCCCTGCCCCCTACTGCAAACCCTCCCCTCCCTCAGATCTCCCTATCTCTGTAAACGGTCACACCATTCTGCAAATTGCTCAGGCCCCAAACCAAAAAATCATTCCATTGCATCCCACTTCTAGCCCATCAGTAGGTTCTGGTAGCTTTACTTTTGAAAACTCCCAAATCCAGCCTTTCCCATGACCTTCACACCCCTGCCGTCATGCACACAGCTCTTGTAGCAGCCTCCTAGGTGACCTCCACTCTTGGTGTGCTACTGTCTGTATTCCACCCAGCAGCCAGAGGGATCCTCTTATGACACAAGTCAGATCGTGTCATTCTTCTTTGCAGAACCCTCGGAGACTTATCTCATTCAGTGTAAAAGCCGAAGTCATTGCCATGGCCTTTGAGGCAGTCCCCAGTCTGCTCTCCCCTTCACCTCACTGGCCTCACCTCCAGCCACTCGACTTCCTCTGCCAGGTGCACTGGCTTCTTGCTGTTCCCTGAATACACGAGGCAGGAGCTTTGAACTTGCTGCTGCATCTGCCTGGAATGAGGTTCTCCCAGATTGCACGTGGCTGCTGCCTCATTTCATTTAGGTCTCTGTTCAAATGTTACTTTCTCAGTGAGAGAGATCTTTCCTGACTTCCCTGTCTAACACCATGGATATCCTCTGTTCATTGTTTTCTGATTCCTTTACCTTGCCTTATTTGCCTTCATGATACCGTCACTGTTTGTTTACTGTTCTTCTCCTCCCAAGAGAATGCAAGCTCCATAAGAGAGTCTTTATTTTGTTCACTGCTTGTATTAGTTTCTGCAGGCTGCTGTAACAAGGTACCAAAAAGTGGGGTGGCTTAAAACATCAGAAATTTATTGCCTTACAGTTGTGGAGGTTAGAAGTCTGAAATCGAGATGTTGGCAGGGCCATGCGCCCTCCGATAGCTCCAGGGGGGGATCCATCCTTGCCCTTGGTGTTTGGTGGCAGAGCTTGGTGTTCCATGACTTGTAGATGCATTATCAGGTCATAGGGCCGTTATCTCCTGGTGTGCCTTCATATCACCTTCTTGCTGTGCATGTCTGCCTGTGTCCAGGTTTCCCCCTTTTACAAGGATGCTAGTCATATTGGGTTAGGTTCACCCTAATGATCTCGTTTTAACTTGATTATCTTTGGAAAGATCCTATTTCTAAATAAGGTCATATTCTGAGGTATTGGAGGTGAACACTTCAGTTTTTTTTTTTTTTTGGTGGGGGGGGGGGCACAATTCAACCCATAACACTGCTGAATCCCCAGCCCCAAGTAGGCACTCAATGAATGTTTGTGGAATGAGTGAGTGACTCCCATGTACTAGCTGAGTGATTTTGGGCAAGTTCTTCAACTTCTCTGAGTTGGGCATATAGTTTGTGCTGTAAAAATGGTAGCCATTATGAATTTTCCAAACTAGTACATGGTCTAGAAACTAAAATTTGGAAGGAACGGATAGGAGAAGTGAAGTTGTTTCTATCTGAGGAGAATTAGGAAGGGGAATGATAACTGTCTTGAATACTTGCTGTGTGATCTTCTGGAAGAAGAGTTAGATGTATTCTGTATGTCTACCTAGGGTAGACACATGGAAGGAGTTACATCTTGAGTGGCCACACTTGAAAGAATTTTCTCTAATGTGTTTAGTGGTCTGAAAATGGAAAGGATCATTTTGTCTGTCAAGGACCACTTTTTCTTTAGGTTTAGGTTCAAGCAGAGGTCAGTTGTCCACCTGTCACAGATGATGGAGCGACCCTCTTGCGTTGTGTAGACTATTGAACTAGGTTGTCCGGAATAATTAGATCGTTAAGCATCTGTGATCTTGATCTCCAAATGGTTTCTCTGATTTTCCTTTCTCATGTATTTTATGAAGAAATTGATGGTCCAACTAATGTGGTCACTGATCGAGTGACAGAGGACACGGCGACTGTCTCCTGGGACCCGGTGCAGGCTGTCATAGACAAGTACGTGGTGCGTTACACTTCTGCTGATGGGGATACCAAAGAGATGGCGGTACCCAAGGACCAGAGCAGCACCGTCCTGACGGACCTGATGCCAGGGGAGGCATACAGAGTCCACGTGTGGGCTGAGAGGGGCAGCCAGGGGAGCAGGAAGGCTGACACCACGGCCCTTACAGGTAACGAAAGAACAAGAGCCCAAACAGGTTTCCTCATGGCAGGGGCAGGTTGATTTTGAATCAGGAGGTCATTGCCACCTTGCCTTGGTTCTTTTGTTTGCAAGCATGGAGGAGAGAGTTGCAAAAATAATTTTGGATTTCTTCATTATGATTTTTTCCCTTTTTAATCTCAAAAAAAAAAGAAGACCAGCCTTTTCATTTGATACAGAAGGTCACACTCACTTGGGATGGAATTCCATATGCAACTCCCTCCGAGTAGAGTAACACTTTCTAATTTTCATTTTCAGATGTGAAAACTCAAAACATTGGGCTGACAGTGAATTTGAATGCTTATCTCAGTTTGCAGTGGCTGCACAGGCACTTTGCATATCATCTGGAGTTCTCTTTCAGACCGTGGAAATGGTTTGCATCCTGAGTCAACATTCACCAAATGTACCGATTCTGCCTTTAAAAGCTTTTAGAAACCATAAGGGTCACTGTAATTCACCCAGTCATTCTGCTCAGCTCAAGCCTACAGGTGTCCTGAGACTCTACTGGGACATAACCTGGCCATTCTTTCTGCTTAAACGCTCCTCTGGTGTGTCCCTGAAATCACAGCAGCCTGATCCTGGATCCCACTTGTGGTTGCAACACACATGACAGGAAATCAGAGGAAAAGGATTCGCTCATTGTTTGGGCTCTGTTCTGTTCAGTCAGTGAGTAGAGAGACTCTCAGAGAAGCAGATAAGTAGTTAGGAATATGGTTTCAGAAGCTTGACTGTCTAGGTTTTAATCCCAGCTCTGCCATTTACTTTGCTGAGTGGCTTGGGTAAGCTACTTTACCTCCACTCCTCAGTTTCTTATCTGTAAAATGGGGCATAGCAGTGTCTATACCCTAGGATTACTGGGAGGGTTATGTGAGTTAATTTGTATAAAGTGCCTGACACATAGTGAGTGCTACGTAAGTGATAGCAATGATTATTTCTTAAAATGTTAGTCAGCATTTGGCCCTCAAAGTGTTTCATGATGCACAGCCTCCTAGATCCAGGCGGGCCTCAGAGAGCTGACCAGGGGAGGAGAGAAGAAGTTGACAGTCAGGATGGGGAGATCTAAATTTGCTTAAAAGGTCAGCAAACTTTCTGTAAATATTTTTGGCTTTGGGGGCCAAACAGTCTCTTGCAACTACTCAGCTCTGCCACTGAAGCATGAAAAGAGCTACAGGCAGTAATATGTAAATGAACGGGCATGACTGCATTCCAATAAAACTTTATTTATAAAAATTGGCAGTGGGGCAGATTTGGCCTGTGGGTTGTAGATTGCCCCCTCCTGGTTTACATTACACACAGCTTTTTGTTTACTAGGATTCTGAGTGTTGTGAAAAGAAAGAGCATGTGTCTTTTTAGGATGATGGAAGTTGGAGTAGAGAAGAACCTTCCTCTCTCTCAGGGGGGTGGTGTGAGTAAGCCCCTCAGCAAATTTCTGCTTCTCTGAGAGCCACGGGAGTGTGGCATTGCTGCTTGCAAGGGTGGGGGTGGTGGTGGTCAGGCATGGAGCTGGGCTCTGGGGGTGCAAAGTTAAAGCACACGATTCATGTCTGTGTGGCGTTCACAATCCCCTGGGTAGAGAGGACAATTAAAAAAGATGAAGTACAGCGAGTCATGTTCTAGAGCAAACAAATGTCCCTGGAGCTGTGGGAATCTGAAAAAGGGTACCTACCACAGACTGGAATGGGAGAGGGGTCATGGCAGGCTGTCGGAGGAGGTGACACCTGGCCGGAGCCTGGAGGACGGGTGGGAGGTAGCAGCAGAAGCAGCGTCTGCAGAGGCCTAAGTTGTGAACATATGACAGGTTAGGTAATCCCGGGTGGTTTTTATGGTGGGCAGGTCTGTGAAAGAGGTGCAGTAGTGAAGGAAAAGGCCAGCTCAGGGTCCCAGGAGCTAAATTGTCTATCCTTACATGCCAGATGTCCGTGGTACTCCTTCAGACAAGTTGTCTCACGTGGCGGTGTGTCCCGCCGAGCTGGACTGCTTTGTGTGGTGGGTGGTGTGTGCAGGTTTGAAATGCAGTTGCCATCACTGAAAACTCGTGGGTTTTCAAACAGGATAAAAAAAAGGGACGCTAATCATATACCCAGTTACTTGGATTTTTGTTTCACATTCTGAGGAATGTGAAACAAAAATTTCAAACCTCAAATGCCATTAGTAATAACAACTCATATTTAAGCATTTACTGTGCAATATCTCACTTTTCACTATACATAGGAGGTAGGTACTGGTATTTCCCTCTTTGTAGAGGTGACGAGATGGAGACTTAAATTACACAGCTTGTCCAAAGTTAGCAACCAGGAAATGGTGGAGGCCAGCTTCTAACCTAGTTTAATCACGTAGAAACCCAGACAGATACTACAGGTAGTGTTATTTTTATTAGCTCAGGCCTCCGATATCATCAATTTAAAAGTTCCCTAACCATAGACATAATGCTTTATATAGAAAGAACTGACAGCACCTACTTTCAGGATACTTTTTCTTCCCAAAGAATATATTAGAACAGATGAAGAGATTTATTAAATATAATTGCTTTCAGGTACAAGGCGTCAGGGACTGAAAGAGTGTATTATAGAAATCCAGGGTAAAGGAAAAATTTGTGTTAGAAAACTGATTGTTTTTATCCCAAAGCACCTTGTGGGGAAAGTTTATAGAGTTGACCTATATGTTGATTTTGTCTGAGAACTCTACTTCTCATTAAACGTGTTTAGCTAATTTGTGGAATTTCCAACCACTTGCTAAATTAAACCCTTGAGTTATCCCAATCATTGGCGTATGACAGGCTCTGAAATTTTTGAGATTTTGGCTGTGTATGTGCTGGTCCTTCAGGAACTGGTAAAGGCTACATTCTTCTTTCATCTCTCTCTTAAAGAAATCGACAGCCCTACAAACCTGGTGACTGACCGGGTGACAGAGAATACAGCCACCGTCTCCTGGGACCCGGTGCAGGCCACCATTGACAGATACGTGGTGCGCTACACCTCGGCCGATGGAAAGGCCAGGGAGGTTCCTGTGGGGAAGGAGCAGAGCAGCACCGTCCTGACGGGCCTGAGGCCGGGCGTGGAGTACACGGTCTACGTGTGGGCCGAGAAGGGGGCCCGTGAGAGCAAGAAGGCCGACACCAAGGCCCCGACAGGTAACAGGAGGGAACTGGTCAATTGGAATTGACTTTTGAGCGTGTGGATTTGAGTGTGCATGATACCAAAGGATGTGGCCTGAGCGGAGAGACTTTGCAATTAGAAGTCTTAAAGATCAAAGAAAGACAGTGAGTGAGCTCCCGTGCTGTTCTCAGCGGGCCGCCGTCCCTGACAGTGACGAGCTGTTCATGAAGCCACTGGGCCACTAGAAAGGAGAAGTAAAGTTGTGTTGTTGCAATGTTTGTAGCGGAATCCCCGAAGACGTGTATGAGAGGATCCGGTCATTGCCATGCTGGTGGCGATTCTTTTAGAGTTCTCGCCAGTGAAGTGGCCCTTGATAAGATGACAACTTAGGTACCCTGAATGTCAATGGCAGATACCTAATGGGCGGTCTTGATGTGCCATATGCTGCTAAGGAGACCTTGTTCCTCCCACATTTAGGGAGCTGAAAGCCAAGAAAGAGTACCAAATTTATAATGATTCCTCCTTTGAAACTGTGAGTCAGGGGTTACTTTCTCCCTCGACTCCCACCAGAGGCTCAGGATGGGAATGTGCTCGCCTTGTGCTAAGAGAGCTCTGGAAGATGAAAATCATGGTGATGGGGTGTGGAAATGTCTCTCATGGCTTCAGAGCTTATACTTTTCCAAACATTTTCCTTTCAGACATTGACAGCCCCCAAAACCTGGTGACCAACCGGGTGACAGAGAATACAGCCACTGTCTCCTGGGACCCGGTGCAGGCCGCCATTGACAGATACGTGGTGCGCTACACCTCGGCCGATGGAGAGGCCAGGGAGGTTCCTGTGGGGAAGGAGCAGAGCAGCACCGTCCTGACAGGCCTGAGGCCGGGCGTGGAGTACACGGTCTACGTGTGGGCCGAGAAGGGGGCCCGCGAGAGCAAGAAGGCCGACACCAAGGCCCCGACAGGTAGCGGAGCATCATTATCATTGCGTCGTTGCTAAGCTTATGGTCTGTCTATGCGGGTTTTCCTTCCCTGACCTGGGCAGAAGGGGAGGTTTTATAGAAGAGCAGGTTGATACCTCTCCAAAATATATTGTGTACCCCTCACTTCCTTGAATTGCTTCTCTTAAATGCACATCTTGTTTTGTGGTCTCCAAACTTTGCCCTTTGAAGGTCAATGGTCATCGCCTGCAGTCCTTCCTTCCGCCGTCCGTACACCTTCTTTCTTCCCACATAAAACGCTTCACCTTGAGAAGGAATAAATATCAAGAAAGCACAAGTGACTGCCAAGCTGAGGGAGCCAGACTTGTAGATTGTGATCCAAAAGCACTTTTTACTTTTAACTCCTCTCCTGTTTAAACCCTTGCTCTGCTTGTTTTTATTTCTGCCTTTTGGATGAACGTTTGCAGCAGAAATAATAACAGCATTTTATTAGCTAAAAACAAGCAAATATCTAGCCACTTTTAGCCTGCAAAATGTATCATTTTAGCAATTAAAATGTCCATTTCCATGAAATAGCCCATACTTCATTTACAGTTACAACTTCTCCTCTGTATTGGCCTGGGCCGCCTGTGGGCTAACTGCCTGCTGTAGGAAGCTTCTCTTGTATTTTCCTCCTTGTAACTCAAGCACTGTCTTTCCAGCTTGATATCTGCAGTTTCTGACCCATCTGTGTTTGGCTGGAAGAGTTACGCTGAGGAGAGGCTGGGGTCACGGAGGTCTTGTTTGACTGTAACAGTCAGGACTAGGACCGGCTTGGGCCTGTCATGGGGCCTGATGAGTGTTAAAGCTGCCTCTTTCTCTCAAGGAGCACTTATGTGCTCCTCTTCCACTGGGGGTCTCTCACTGTGGTGTCCTGTGGGCAAATGCTTGTCTCCTACAGGTCCGTTTCTGCCCTTCCTCTGCACACACATCAGGAGGTGCATGCCAGTGTGTCTCTGGTGGGGCTGCCTTGCCCCCGTAGGCAGTCCTCCTGGACAACTTCCAACACAGCCATAGGCGGGCCCTCCTTTGCTTGGCCCACATCTGGTCCGCGGGGAGCACACATGCATCCCCTGCCCACTCAACTGGTTGTGCAGGTCCTGTGCAGTGCTGCAGCCTCTCTCTGCTCTGCAGCAGAGCAACCAGCCATTCTCTCACCTCTTAGATATTTTAGGTCTGTGTCAGACACCAGCCCGAGGTGTTCCCCAAGATTTGGGCAGGGTTCCTCAACCTTGGCACTAATGATATTTAGGGCTGGATAATTCTTTGTTGCAGAGGTCTGTCTCATGTATTGTAGGATGTTTAGCTGTGTCCTGGGAGTCCACCTATTAGATGCGAGGAATCTTCCTATTCCACACTGAGTTGTGACAACCAGAAATGTCTCTAGACATTGCTACTTGCTCCTAGTTGAGAACCACTGCTTTAGGGTATATATAGCAAGCTCTGTAAGGGATCCCATTGAAACTGTTTATTCAAGTCTTGGGTCTCAACGTGGGACTCACAGTGTAACTGTTTCCAAATGAATTCATTCTTTAAGTCCTACCTCACTGGCCTCACTGACCTCTTGATCTTGCCTTGGTTTGTGGCCCTCAGGTTGGAATATAGATACCAATTTTCTTGGGGTCACAGCCTAAACCATAAGACTAGTCCCACTTTAACATACCATCACACATGTGATAGGACCTATGAGCAAATGGTTTTGGGAAAATGGCCTTTGCAATAAACTATTTAGAACAAAGAAATGCTACTGTTTTATTGGGGAATACAGTTTTGAATACCTTCTGTGTGTGTAGTATGGAGGAGTATTATCTCTTATTTATAAAGTATCAACAAACTGATATCAGTAATAATACTAGCTTATGATTATTGGGCATCTACTAGGGGCTAAAACTGTAATAAGGGACATGTTATTAACTCATATAATACTCACAACAACTCTATGGGATAAGCACTAATATTACTCCCACACCAGCCTCCCCTTTTATTCCTGTGGAGGCAGAGGGGCTGATTTGCCTTTGATTACATTTTGAATTATGGAGTGAATATTCTGTGGCTTCAGAGCTGTAAACGCTGTAGAACTTTAATGTTTTTAAAGCCCTTTTTCTATATGACATTTTTTGTTTTGGTTTACAGGGCTACCCAAAGAGAGATGTACAATAACTACTAACAACCCCATTTCACAAATACAAAAGTAAAGTGAAGCACTTTGCCCAAGGTCACAAAACAAGTTAGTAATTTATGAAATTAGATGCATGCATGGAATATTAGTGTTTAGGGGAAGCTAAAGCCCATCCAACCTGAACCTTAGATTTTGCAGATGAAAAAGCTGATACCCAGCCAGAGGCAGCTGGGTTGTCAAGAGCCAGAGCTGGCTGATGGCAGAGCTGAGACTAGATTCCTGGTCTGCTGGCTCCATCCCAGGGCCTTCCTGGCCCTCTGCTCTGCCTCTCTGAGCTGGGACTAGAGCCCAGCTCTTCTGACTCTGAGTCTGGTGCTCATTCCACTCTCCTGTTTGTCTCCTTGAGGATTCAAGAATCCAGCTGTGGAGCCAAGGTCTCTGTCCATGAAACAATTGAAAACCAACACATGATATGGGAAAACCATAAGAACAGGAAACTGTCTCAGCCCAAGAAAAATGGCCTCACTCTTTGTTGCCTGTTCATAGTGTTCATGAACCAGCATTTTCCTTTCAGACATTGACAGCCCCCAAAACCTGGTGACCGACCGGGTGACAGAGAATACAGCCACTGTCTCCTGGGACCCGGTGCAGGCCGCCATTGACAGGTACATGGTGCGCTACACCTCTGCCGATGGAGAGACCAAGGAGGTTCCTGTGGGGAAGGAGCAGAGCAGCACCGTCCTGACGGGCCTGAGGCCGGGCGTGGAGTACACGGTCTACGTGTGGGCCGAGAAGGGGGCCCACAAGAGCAAGAAGGCCGACACCAAGGCCCCGACAGGTAACAGAGCATTGTTCTTTGGGAATGCAGGACCTGTCATGCTAAGCCTTTGGGTGGTCAAGTTTTGTTTCCTTCTCTTACACTGGCAGAAATCAGTGATTTATAGAAGAGCGGGATGGTAGACCTTTGTCATTCTACTCACACCATCCCTCACTACCCTTTAACACATTATCTCAGAACAAGGACCTCATATCAGCCTCACACTTTGGTCTGGCAAAGATTGATGGTGAGTGGTCACATCCACCCACTGTTTCTCCAACTGTGTATTACTTTTGTGATTAATCATTCAATATTTCTTCTTGAAAGGGACAATATAAAGAAGCCATAAATGTTAGGATCTATGAGCTAACTAATTTAGGGAAAAGACTTCTGCTGAGATCTCGTTGGAGCAAGAAAAGGTTATTGCTTTCTTAGTGAACAAATCCTCTTTTGAGTACTGTGCACTCTATCCTGAGGATCTTAAATTGCAATTATATAGAATAACTGTTCATAATTTTATTCTATTTTATTTATTTTTTGTGGCTGTTCAGTACGGGGATCCAAACCCTTGACCTGGGTGTTAGAACACCACACTGTAACCAATTGACCTAACCATCCAGCCCGACATTTCATAATTTTAAAGCTTTTTCATCTCTGTTTTCTCGTTTTTTAAGAACTGCCTTATTGAGATATATTTACATACTATAAAATTTACCCTTTTATGAGACTGACGCACTGCCTGCTGAGCCAAGAGGGCCCCTGAACAAATTTACCCTTTTAAAGTGCACAATTAAGTGGTTTTCAGCATATTCACAGAATTGTGCAACCCTCACCATTATCTAATTCAGAACATTTTTATCACCAGAAAGAAGCCCCATACCCGTTGCCAGTCACTCCCTATCCCCACTCCCTCCAGCCCTAAAATAACCAGTACTTTCTGTCTCTGTAGATGTCCTGTTCTAGACATTTCATATAAATGGGTTCCTATGACATGTGTCCTTTTGTGACTGGCTCCTTTCACTAATATAACATTTTCCAGGTCATCCATGTTGTAGCATATATCAATACTACATTTTACGGTGAAATAATATTCCCTTGTATGGATATATTACATTTTGTTTATCCATTTGTCAGTTGATGGACATTGGTGTTGTTTCTACTTTTTGGCTACTGTAAATAATGATGCCATGAGCATTCATGTAAAAGTTTCTCTGTGGACATATGTCTTCGTTTCTCTTAGGTATATGCCTAGAAGTGGAATTATTGAGTCATATAATGGCTTTGTTTTTAACTTTTTGAGGAACTGCCCAATGGCTTTCCAAAGTGATTTCAGTATTTTACATTCCCACCAACTATGAATGAGAGTTATTTTCCTCATTTACTTCATTCTCAAAGAAATTTGTTGAGATGCGCAGAGCAGGAATCAATGTCTCCACAGTTGAGAAACCTCCAATACAGAGGGGTGCATGATTTCTACAAGTCACAAAGTTAGCTGATGATTCATGGAGTTAGATCCATGGACTATTCATGGAATATAATGATACCTTAAAATCTGTTTAGTCTAAGGCCAACATTTTACAAATGAGGAATCTGAGGCAGGGGCAAATGAGATGTCCAGGGCCACAGCTGGCTGATGGCAGAGCTGAGACTAGATTCCTGGTCTGCTGGCTCCATCCCAGGGCCTTCCTGGCCCTCTGCTCTGCCTCTCTGAGCTGGGACTAGAGCCCAGCTCTTCTGACTCTGAGTCTGGTGCTCATTCCACTCTCCTGTTTGTCTCCTTGAGGATTCAAGAATCCAGCTGTGGAGCCAAGGTCTCTGTCCATGAAACAATTGAAAACCAACACATGATATGGGAAAACCATAAGAACAGGAAACTGTCTCAGCCCAAGAAAAATGGCCTCACTCTTTGTTGCCTGTTCATAGTGTTCATGAACCAGCATTTTCCTTTCAGACATTGACAGCCCCCAAAACCTGGTGACCGACCGGGTGACAGAGAATACAGCCACTGTCTCCTGGGACCCGGTGCAGGCTGCCATTGACAGATACATGGTGCGCTACACCTCTGCTGATGGAGAGACCAAGGAGGTTCCTGTGGGGAAGGAGCAGAGCAGCACCGTCCTGACGGGCCTGAGGCCGGGCGTGGAGTACACGGTCTACGTGTGGGCCGAGAAGGGGGCCCGCGAGAGCAAGAAGGCCGACACCAAGGCCCCGACAGGTAACAGAGCATTGTTCTTTGGGAATGCAAGACCTGTCATGCTAAGCCTTTGGGTGGTCAAATTTTTTCTTGTCTTGCATTGACAGAAATCAGTAATTTATTGAAGATCAGGATGGGTGTCTTTATAATCGACTGCACACACCATTTCTTACTTCCCTTTAACTGGTTTTCTTACAAGTCAGGCATGTGGCAGTCTCCACGCTATGACTGCATGGTCACGTTCATCAGCTCCTCTTCTGATTGCATGGATCTTTTGCTATAGTCAGTATTGAGGGTTTCTTAGTGAGTTTGTGAGTGGGAACAGAAAATGAAAATCAAATATTATTGATATTAATAATAGTATATTGAAAATTGGACTTTAAGAATGTAGACTTCACATCTGCCATCGCAAATAGTGCATGTGGTTTGCTTTACTACCACTGAATCATATTATAGTTATAAAACAAATTTGTAACTGTAAGTTATGATACGTTCTATGCAGGAGATAACAAGGCATAAGTATGGGGAATGATGCACAGGGATGTCTCTCAGATAATATGGTTGAATAAATAAGATATGCATTGACAGAAACACCCCAATAATAGCTGCTTAAACAAGAAAGGAGTTTATTCCTCTCTGTGAGATGGCTTAATATAAGAGGGTCAGGGTTTTGAGGGTAAGGTATTATATTCTTATCTTGTTAATGTGAAAGAGATATATGACCATATTTTGTACAGTGATTTAACCAGCAAACCAGCATGATGAATGACTCTATGATATACTGAGGAATATTAAAGCAGGGTTTTAGTTTTTCTGATTCATTTAATGATATATAATGACTACTTTCCATGTGCCTTGTCATCTACTAGGCACTGGAAGCACAGAGGGGAGTGAGATGTGGTCCTCTTCCTCTAGGGAGCTTACATTTGGATCTGGGTTTTAGAATCTTGTGGTATAAAATGGGAGGTCTTCGATGACATTATGATAGATACAAAATTGTTAGTTGAATAGACCGTGTTTTCTTCAACTCTGGACTTTGCACACACTGCCTAGAATGTGTCTTCTGTTGAATGGGGGCTTGATATACTCTTACTCAATGAATAAAGAAGTATGTTTTGCTAAAGTCATGATAGTAGGATTAGCCCAGATTTTCAGATGCTGGTCTACTCTACTTTCTACTTGAGGAGCCAGGTCTATCCAGTGAGAGAAGATGTATGTCCCTGGAACATCCAAAAAACAAAACAAGAGCATATGAAGTAGAAAAACCACAGAACGTGGAAGGGTGTCACCCAAGCAAAATGATCACCAGTTCCTGCACTCTGAGGCCTGTTAAAAGTGCATGTTGACCAGCATTTCTCTTTTTAGACATTGACAGCCCCCAAAACCTGGTGACCGACCGGGTGACAGAGAATACGGCCACCGTCTCCTGGGACCCAGTGCAGGCCGCCATTGACAGGTACATGGTGCGCTACACCTCGGCTGATGGAGAGACCAAGGAGGTTCCTGTGGGGAAGGAGCAGAGCAGCACCGTCCTGATGGGCCTGAGGCCGGGCGTGGAGTACACGGTCTACGTGTGGGCCGAGAAGGGGGCCCGCGAGAGCAAGAAGGCCGACACCAAGGCCCCGACAGGTAACAGGAGGGAAGAGAAGAGCAAATGGGTAATTAATGTGGGGTGATCCATTGCTGCTGAATGATTACACAGCTGTTTTGACGGTCTGTGACCTCAGGGACTGTGGACTGTTTTAGGAGAGTTTGCCGTAAAAAACTTTCAGTCACTTAAAGAAAGAACAAAACATAGTAGTGGACCCACTACTGTTGAGCAGTCCTGTGATGTCTTAAAATTCTTTCCAAAGCCTATGTTTTTAACTTTTGTGCTTTGGAGTTATAGAAAATTACAGATGTAAAGCCAATATAAAATTCCTAGAACCACTCGATGAAAGAACTGTTTTATCACAGCTATTTTATGTTGGTTTGATTTAACAGATTCTGTGTAGCATGAAGGAGCGAGTGTTAACCTGGGAAGCTGGAGCCCTGTGTTCATTTCAGAGCGCAGCTATCTTTTAATGAGCATCTTCTAAATGCCAGGCCTGGGGATACAGTGGTGAACAAAACAAATATGATCTCCACTCTCTCGAAGCCCAGCGGGGAAGATAGACAAAGACAAGAAAACAAATTTATACCCATAAATTATGATAAGTTCTATGAAGGTGATGAACATGGTGTGGGTACAGAGAATAACAGAGTAGGGATGTTTCTTAGGTAGGATGGGTGAATAGAAATAGTATACGCACAGATACACCCAAATAACAGTTGCTGAAACAAGAAAGGAGTTTACTCCTCTCTTTGGAGTGGCAGAGTGTATGTGGCCCGGGGGTTTCTGGTAGCTCCGTAGTACAGGACCCAGGCTTCTTCTGTGTTATTGCTCAGTCATTCCCAGGGAGTTGCCCTCATTTACATGGTCACCACCCCATCTGCATTTCAGCTCATGGGAAGGGGCAGGGAAAGGCAAGTCGTGACCGGAGCACTGCACTCACCAGTTCTTCTCACCTTCCGTTGCCAGACCCAAGCTGCAGTGCCAGGCTTAATTGCAAGGGAGGCTGGGAAATGAGGTCTTTAGCTGGATGGCCACGTGCTCAACTTTAACTTTTGTTACCTGTCCTGACTAACACAGCAGCCACTAGCTGTACGTGGCTATTTAAATTTTAATTAAAAATAATTAAACTAAAGAACTACTTTCTCAGATGGACTAGCCATATTTCCAATGGTCAATAGCCACATGTCAATCATGGCTACTGTATTAGACAATGTAGATTATAGAATATTTCCGTCACTGCAGAGAGCTCTATCTATTGGACAGCTTTTAGAAGAAGGGAAAAATGGATATTAGGAAAAACTAGGCATTTCTGGCAGAGGGAAGAGTACGTGCGATGGCCCTGAGCTGCCACAGCACATGAGATGGTTGAGGAACTAAAAAGAGGCTGGTGTTGTTGGAGCCTAGAGGGTGAGAGCCCAAGTGGCCTGAGAGGTGGGAAGTAGCAGGGGGCAGACCACACAGGACCACGTGGTGCCTCAAAGAAGACGTGTGTTATATTTATTAGGAGAAGAGTGCCATGATGCGGTACTCATTCAGAAACGTTATTCAGGCCACAGTGATGAGAATAAATGGCAGAGATGACAGGGGTAGACTTGGGAAGATCAGTAAAGAAGCTTTTATGAAAGTCTGGGTAAGAGAGGGTGATGCTTTGGACAAGAGTGTTGGCAGTAGGCATAGAGAAAAGGAGATGTCTGGGCATATATTTGGAGATATAAATACTTGGAGGTACTTGTTGATGGATGAGATGTGGGATAGGAAGAAAATGAGTACTCGAGCAGGGTCTGCGTTTCTGACTTAGCAATGTGGAAAATTGGGGTATCATTTTTTTTGGAGAGGGGACATGAGAGAGAAATAAGTTTGGGGAGGAACATTAAGAGTTTTATATATTTAAGCTTGAGGTACTTACGCGATTCCTTGGCTAACTGAGTGATTTATTTATTGATTCCACAATACTTATAGAGTATCTAATCCAGGCCAGACACTGGGGTGAATATGCAGTCGTAGATACATGTCAGAGGCTCAGAATTCGTACATATCGTGGAGCAGTGAGCATCAGTTGGTATTTAAAGCCATGGACATGAGTGAGATCACCTAGGGATAGATGTAGACAGAGGAAAAGAGGAAGCTTTGGACATTCCAACATTTGAAGGTTGCTAACAGGGAACTGAGGAGGAGGAGCCAGTAGGTTAGCAGGAAAATCAGGGGGTGTATAGTCACGGAAGCCAGGAGTTGAGAGTATTTCAAGCAGGAGGGTGTGGACCAGCTCTGCCAAATGCTACTGCAAAGTAAATCAAGGATGGCAAGTGTCCATTAGAAGTGGCCACACAAGTAGTTGGTGACCTAGACGAGCGGATTTAGTGGTGTGACTTGGGAAGATGCCAAATGTGATTGAGTTGAGGAGTGAATGGGAGGTGAGGAGTGAATGCAGAGACTTGTCCTGAGACAGCCTGTGGGTTCCGAGTGCAGAGGAAAGGAATGATATGGGAGGGGAGGGGAGGTCCTGGAGCTTGCTTGTCTGGGGCTGATGGTAGAGAAGAGACTGCTGTGTGGGGGCGGGGCGGGGGCAGATGAAAAGGGGCAAAGTCCCTGAGAAGGTGGGAGAGCTCAAAATACAGAGCAAGGGGAGTCTAGTCTGGTGTTTGTTTTTTTTCTTTTTTTTGGTGGCTGGCCCAATGGGGATCTGAACTCTTGATCTTGGTGTTATCAGCACCACGCTCTCCCAAGTGAGCTCACAGGCCAGCTCTTAGCCTTGGTTTTAATACAAGAAAATAACAGGAACTTGGACAAAACTCGATTTCTCTGAGCCTCCATTCTCCTCCACTTTCATAAGTCAAGAAGTTCAGAAAAGATACGACTTCGTCTCTGAAATTCTGTGAAAAAATAGCTCTATACCGTGGAGATTGTAATAGAGGTGGTTTCGACAGCAGTTTTGGTGGCTTATCTTGTTGCTCGGGAGATTTTTATTGTTATTTTGGTGAGAGCTACAAGGACAGAAAATTTCCACATTGATAAACACGGAGAAGATCCGATTCCTTCCAGTTTTAATACCCAGTGGTTTGTTTCCCTGGAAAATCAGAACCTGGGGCCTTTCACTTCTGTTTTAAATAGCATTATGCCATTATTAATGATAACCTGAGTGGAGAGCTCCTGGTGACAGGGTGGTGGGATACCCTCCCTTGGTTCTAAAGTCCAACCTTTTCTAAATCTTTTAAAAAAGACATCGACAGCCCCAAAAACCTGGTGACTGACGGGGTGACAGAGAATACGGCCACCGTCTCCTGGGACCCGGTGCAGGCCGCCATTGACAGATACGTGGTGCGCTACACCTCGGCCGATGGAGAGGCCAGGGAGGTTCCTGTGGGGAAGGAGCAGAGCAGCACCGTCCTGACGGGCCTGAGGCCGGGCGTGGAGTACACGGTCTACGTGTGGGCCGAGAAGGGGGCCCGCGAGAGCAAGAAGGCCGACACCAAGGCCCCGACAGGTACTGTGAGGGACTGGGACCGGGGAACCCTTCACACTGACCAGGAGAGAGTGTTTCTCCATAACTGGGGTGTGGAGGGGAGCAGGGAGGGTGGTTGCTTCACCTGAGGACATTCTTCAAAGCAGCCCTGTTTTACCTTTTTGAGGTAATATGTTGACATGACAGTTCAGATGAGATGAAAGAGTGTCAAGGACATGGTGCGAAGGTTGTGCAAAAGGTGGCCTCCCTCACCTCTCCACCCGGCCCAGCTCTCTGGCTCTCTGCCCTTGGCATTAGAACGTGGCTGGGCCTCAGCTCTAGTTGGGTGAAGACAGACAAAAGTGCCTTCTGTTCCATTTTCCAGAAGGTGGGCAATGCTGGAGCATCTTCCTCTGTTCCATCTCCAGTTGTTGGTTCAAGGTGCCTGAACTGCATGTATTATGTGTGTGTGATAGGCCTCATGGAGATCAGGCCTCAGAGGGACCTGGAAAAGAGCATTATGGCCACCCTGAGGTCTGCGGGCCTCTTTGGGCAGTGTGGGCAAGGTCTGTCCATCCCCTCTGTGGCCAAGTGTACCAGGTGTGGCCACTGGAGTTAGAGGTACCTTGAATTTCTTTATGATTGTTATTAGTTAAAATCAGCCAGCCTTTTTCATCCAGACAGTAATACGGTGTGCTTATAGTAAAAATTTTCATTCTAAATAAAGGTGTGTTTTAAAAAAATATCAAAAACTCTTTTCCCTGTCCCAGACTCCCTAGTGCCCAGTGTTGCTCTTGAGAGGGGACCAGTAACCGGCTTATCTCTCTTTCCTTCATATTTTTTCCCTCCTTCTCTTGCCCCCCATTCCTTTTCCCCCCTTCTTCCTTCTTTATCTTCTCTTTGCTTCACTTTTCACATTTTTTAAAGATAACAATAATGAGATTATCATCTTTCTACTTCACAGAAATGTGTGAGTAACAGAGACAGACATCTCAAGTCCATAACCAGGGCAGGCGTGGGCAGGCAAAGAGGTGGCAGAAGCTAACTTAAGATATTTAAATAGTTACAATTTTGCTTTGATTTTGAAAGAAGGATATTCAGTCTTTCCATGTGATGGCTAGAATACAATCCATGCCAGATGTTATGCTCTAGAAAATCAAACCAAGCTGATAGTACAGAAACCCAAAATTTGTCAAAACATCCTAATTCAAAACAACAGCTGTCTGATTTCTATTAAATACTCCAATTCAGTCCTCAGCTGAAATGCTACTGGGTAGAAAATAGCCTGAAGACATCGTTTTGGGAACTTCTAAATTAAAATGATGTTTTTTCAAAATGGAAATTTCCATTCATATCTTATTTGGTTAAAAAAAATAAGCCATCTGAGCAGTTACTATGCTGTTGACTAGTGTTATGGCTGAGCTTTAGTTTTCCTGGTCTGCAGTGCACAGCCGCATGCCCATGCCTTCCCGCTGCTGTTTGGGTGGGGAAGTATGTACAGGAAGAGTTCTCTGCTTTTTCTACTTTTCTCTTCTCTTTCTCCCTTTCTCCCTTCCTTTCCTTTCTTTTCCTGCTCTCTCTCTCCCCCGCCCCTGTTCCTCCCTCCTTCTTTCTGTACTAGGTGTGCATCTAAAGGCACAAACTTAGGTATGTAAGAAATATAACTTTATATTTCTGTACCAACTTATTTTTCATCATAAGCCCCCTTTCTGCTTGTTGGTCAGAAATCTCAGTAAATTGAGGGTCATGCTCTCTCTGCAGGGTGGTTTCCCAGTGCCGGGCACTGGGGTCCCATCTGCATTTCAGTCATTTTTTCCAGGTAGTTGTTGGCTGAACCCCGCTGGTTTCTGTGTGCAGGGCGCTTTCACAGCTGTGGCTCTCTCCTCCTTCCCTATCACTTTTTTGCTGTCTCTGAGAATCTGTCTGCTAATGTGGATGTTCATATCCATCCATCTCTGGGAATCTGCTGGGGTGGTAGGGACCCAGATTCCCTGCCTCTGGAACCCACCCAGTGCCCTGTTCCTTAATTCTCTAATCCTCCATAGGTCTGCACTTTTGCAAACAAAGGTCAGAAAGGCCCTGTGGCAAGAAATAACAGAGCCTGCTACATGCTTGAAGGGAGAAAGAAATGGGGGGGATATGTAGAGAGAAAATATAAATCGATATCTAAAAAACTACTTTGCCTCAGTTTTATCTTAGTAATCATAATTACCTGACTTTTTACATACAGAAATTGACCCTCCCAAAAACCTTCGTCCATCTGCTGCAACACTGTCTGGTGGGGTATTGACCTGGACACCCCCCTCGGCTCAGATCGATGGCTACATTCTGACCTACCAATTCCCTGATGGCACGGTTAAGGTACGGGGCATTCCTTGCCTTTTCTCTTGGTGCCTTCTCTTCTGCAGCCTCAGTGTGAAGCAACTGACTTGGGCCAGTCAGCTTCATTGCCGGCCTCATGGCAACCTGTGTGCCAATCATTGATCCTTACTGATCACCTGCTGTGTGAGGGGGATAGTGCTAGGCACAGTCATTTGTGAACACAATGGTGTCACTGTCAGGACTAACCTCTGTGCCTATTCCTTGCTGATCAATGCATAGTTGCTGGCCACACATCTGCCCCATGTTATTTTGTTTATTGTTGGTCTTTCACGATAAATGTAAGCTCCGTGAGGGCAGGGAACTTTTGTCTGTTTTGCTTATCATTGTATCTAAAGTGCTTAAGACAGTGCTTAGCACATGGTAAGTGCATAACAAATATTTATCTAATGAACTGATTAACCCTTATTTCAAGGGTTATTTCTCCACATGGGATCTGAAGGCCAGCAAAATTCCAAGACTTGTCCCAATGAAAAATTGTTATTTGGTCTCCTTGGCAAGGAAGAAAGAAGGGAGGAAGGAAAAAAGGAAGGGCACCTTCATTTATTCATTATCTCAATACTTTTGATAGTCCTGCTGGGAAAGTTAGCCCTTGGGGGAAGTAAATTTTAGAAGGAAGTTTATTGAATACCAACTATCTCCATGTCTCAGTTAGCAATGGCCAGTGTCACCTCCCCATGCACATCTCCTTAGGCCAGCATTGCCAGCCTGTTATTGCCAGCAGTGGCCAGAGTCAGTGCCCTGGCGTGTATGTGAAATAGCAGATGTCTCCAGGAAACCTGGCCAGTGCTCTCAAAGTGCAGTGCCTGGGACTGGCCCTCAACTAATGCTCCCAGCAGTGTTGAATCTCTGTGACACAGCCCTTCAGAGAAGTGGCTGGGATCTGCTGGGGTTCTGGGATGCCACTGTGCCCTTAGAGAGCTTCTGTCATTAGTACCCGGCAATGCTGTTGATACCTAGGGTGCCAGGGGGCATAAACTCAATAACTGACTGCCTACTATCTCCTTTGTTTGGTAGGATGTGCAGCTTGGACAAGGTGACCAGAGGTTTGAGTTGCAAGGCCTTGAGCAGGGCATCACCTACCCCGTCTCCTTGGTTGCCTTTAAAGGTGATCGCCGGAGCAGGAGTGCAGCCACCACCCTCTCCACAGGTAATCTTGCACTCTGCACAACATTGCAATAGAGGACTAGCATGGGAGGGGCCAGGAAAATTGTCCAAGGAGGAGCAAGTGGATACAGAACTATAGATTTCTCTCAGCCTGGGAAAATGGAAATGGGTGATGGCTTCAAAAGAAACCCATGCCATAGTGGAGAGACTAAGGAGGGGAGCAAAATGGAGTATTATTATGTGGGGGAGTTGGATTGGGGGAGGAAATGATGTGAAGTTGACCTTAGTTCTGGTACATTTGGAGAGTTTGATGAGAGCAGAGTGAGTGAGAAAAATAAGAAGCGAGTGAAGAGTTAGAAGAAACAAAATAGGAGATTATGAAATAATTTCCAAACAAAACAAATTGCCTTAAAAAAAGTCCCACTCCCCTTTGTTCTTGCCCTTCTGCTAATGACCCTGTCCCTCTGCTTGGCCCCCAGTTGGTGCCCGTTTTCCACACCCTTCAGACTGCAGTCAGGTTCAGCAGAACAGCAACGCTGCCAGTGGGCTATACACCATCTACCTGAACGGTGACGCCGGCCGGCCCCTGCAGGTGTACTGTGACATGGACACGGATGGAGGCGGCTGGATTGTGAGTCACGCAGAGCCCTGGGGAGTCCATGCAGGTCTTGTTTTTCAGCCCAGGGAGCTGGTCATGGCTGCGTCTTAGAATGTTTGGGGGCTCTATCTCTTCTTTATCCATGGGAGAGAGGAGATTTGATGACTTGCGGCTGTTTTTAGAGAGATCCCAGCCCGCTGTAAAAATAGAGCCTAGTACTTAACATGGGTCATAGAACAGGTCTGGTTAAATTAAGGCTGATGACTATGAAGGCTTGTGGGTTTATGATCTTCTAATAATGCTCTTTACATATTTATTTCGTATGTTTTATCATATTCAAAGCACTTTCACAAACATGACCTCTCACACAACAGCTTTAGAGTAAGTGAGAGAGGATTATTGTTCCTATTTTACAGATAGGGAAAGTGAGGCCCACAGAGAGAAGTGCCTTGGTTAAGTCACACAAGTTCGTGACAAAGCTGGGACCAGATTTCAGGACTCCAGCCTCCTAACTCATTGGTTTTCCCAATAGGTCATCTCAGGTCATCCAAGATGGAAAGGCACAACCCCTTTGGGGCATCAGTGCTCTGAATTAGAGCCCATTGTCCAGGTTCTGCACCTTGGCTCTGTAGTACAGAAACAAGGCCTTTGGGATTTTGATTTAAAAGATTAAAGCCTGCAAGATGGAAACTTGGGCCATGTTCTATTCATCCCTGTTCTGTGTGGAGGTTTCATTCTTTTGGGCCATTGTCTGCTTAAACCACATGGCACCTTCTTTGATTGCATCAGCCTGATCCAATTATATGATTAGCTGCCTTTGAGGGTTGCGATCTGATCCTTGCATCTCCCCCTACCCCGCTTCTCCCTGTGCCTGAACTGACAGAGGCGCTCGCTGCCCCAGACCAGCATGCAGCCTTAACCTGCTGTGCATCGGCAACTTGTAGTGGGAAGGAGAAAGCATGATCTTATGGTGCTCAAACTGTATTCATTTACACGTTTGCTCAGGGGCCTGGGAACGAAAGACACTTGAGCAGCCAGGGATAAAACGGTATCATCTGATGAGCAGCAATGAAGAAAACATTATCTGCACAGCAGCAGCTGACGGCTGAAAGGCAGTTATTGGGTTGGATGGGGAAATTCCCTATTGATTTATAAAAACAGCAGAACAGAATGTAGCATGGGGGGTCTTCCACCTGACCAGACCCATAGGGCTGTACCTGCTGCTTTTCATCAGCACCATTGTAACTCTAAGATTTCTGTCCCTTCAGACCTGAAGCCCAATTTCCTGCCTTTGTGTTGGTAATTGACCATGGGTAGGATGTTTGTACTGTCTGGTGTGGCCTTTTTTATGAAAGCCAAGTTCTCATAGGGAAGAAGATGTTTGTTCTAGGGCAATGTTTAGAAAGAGATCTATCAGTCTCTGTGCCTGGGAATACCCATCATTTATTGAACACATAGTTATTGAGTGCCTGCTCTGTGTCAGGCACTGTTTTAAGTATTCAAGATCCAGCAGTGAACCAAGCAGACTAAAATTCCTGACCTTAAGGAGCTTGCATTTTACACCCTGCCCATGCAAATAACCTTTACTTAAACACGGAGGTCAGTTCCAAAAATAGTAAGACCACTCTGCATTCTAACCAACACCAGTCTCCTCCCCATCCCAAGTCTTGTTTCCTGACCCAGACTCCTGGAGGTAATGCATGAGCTGAGATTCTACAGAGTTCTCCTCAAAGCCACCATGCTCCAGAAAACACGTGGAGTCCAAACTTCTCCACCAAATGTTCTACTGACAGTTTCCATGTTTTTTAGGTCCAGGAGTCTTCTGTCACTGACGGATGACCTATGGTACATTGATCCTTTTTATTGAGTTTTTAAAATCCTTTTAAGTACATTCTTCTCCACTCAGGCAGCAGGAACCCAGTTTGATAAACAGGCCAGGAGATCTCTGCCCTGAGGTAAGCTGGGCTGCTGTGAGAGGCCATGAGGAACATCAGGGAATGCTTAATGTCTCAAATATTTCCATCTTTGTGTTCTGTCTTGAAGTCTTAAGGACCACATTAGAGGCTCTTTCCATAGGCATTTAAATGCGGTTTTGACTTTTTTTCTCCTGATTAGTCATTCAGGACATTGAGTAAGTTCTAGAGTGCAATGACAACTCTGTAGTGTAGACCAGACGTAAAGAGATTTTTCCCCCGTTAAGGCTTATTTGCTAGGGGGCTTTTGTTATTTCCAAATAGCTCACTATAGGGTGTTTTCATCTCATAGAATAGGAATGAACTAGATTCGGAGTGAGTCAATTAAAGTTGCCTGATCAGGATGTATAAATGATCCCTGTAGGTCAGCTCATTCAGAATCTGACATAATAAAATGCGAACTAACATTTATTGAGATATACTAATAACTTATTATATCTCTATGAGCCAGACTCTGGCCTAAATACTTCATGATTTACTATGATGAATTACCTTGCTGAAGCCTCAATTTAAGCCCATGACAAAGGGATATTAACATCTTGATCTGACAGTTTAGAAAAGTGAGGCTTGTCAAGGTTGGCTAACTTTCTTAAGAACACAGCTAGGAAGTATAGAGCTGGGTCTAAACAGTGATGCAAAGATCACCAGAATTATTTTTGGAAGCTTCTATGGCCAAGGTGAAGCATTATTAAAAAGAAAAAAAGTAGCTGAAAGAAAAGTTTCTATCAAGCTTGGACACTATGTTCACTGACTGGAGATAGAGACCAAATGCCTTTGTAATGTGTCTGTACTAGAAGGGCAGGATTGAATTTGAACCTGACATTGTAGTAGGATTTGACCTAATGGACATGGAACCAAACATGGGTGCCACGTCCATGCTAGGATTCCACTATCCATTGTATAGGAAGAGTCCCAGAGAAAAGGTTGCACCAGGCACCTTGCTGAATTAATCAGTCCTTAGAGACTTAAGAAATGCCGTTTGGGAAATAGACTCAGTAGAGCTGGTATTTTCAAACTTTCTGAATGAAAGATAAGGAAATTTGTGTTTTATCCTTAGATTAGTTACTAAGTAATTAGCTGCATGACTTCAGCTACTTGCTTTTCTGGACTTTAACATCTTTAAAATGGCATCATAAATACTTGCCCCAGAGCCAGCACTTAACAGATGCTCAGTATGATTAAATAGTAGTGACTAAATGAATGAAGAAAAACAAAGACAGCCAAGAAAGGAATGGGGCATCTTTAAAAGACAGACACTTGAGAAAAGGGGAGAGAGAACAAAAATGTTAATGCACTGTGTAATTGTTTGCCATGGTCATTCCTAAACTCTGTTCAGTAGCTCTTTCCCATTTGTAGAACGCTTTTACGTGGACCATCTCGTTTAGTCCCCTCGGCACCTCTGTGAAGTAGACTTCCTCCTCCACACTGCGGTCCCTGTTTACAACAATGGCTGAGGCTCAGGAATAAGAACAGCTGACTCACCAAACTGCTGCCAGCAAGTGCCTGTGGTCAGACGCAAGAGTGTGGAGCTTTCCCCCACTCTTTGGTGCCTTAGTTCAGCGCCTCCTGGGCCAGCAAACATGGACTGGCACTTCAGCAGGAGTTAAATGTGAGGTCCCACGTGGAGCTTTCTGCAATGTTGCAGCACGACCTGCTCTCTCTTCCTTCCTTGTCTCTTCCCAGGGAAAAATGTAAAGGATGCACAAATATTTAGGACGTTTACCTTACCAAATCCAAGACAATTTGTTTTACTTCAAGGCACCTGCTGTGAAGCCTGGTAGAAAGGAGCAGGGAGATTAGATTTTGTGTTGGGACTTCAGCATTTGAATGAATACAAAGAGAAATAGGTGGAGAGAAAGATGCAGTCCCTGGCTTTGGTATGTGGCAATCATTTCTGAGGTTAGTTAGGATGGCTTGAGCTTGGCTGTCAAGGTCATGCGGAATTATATGTATTATCAATTCCAATCGTGCACACAAGTATGTTTAGCTTTTAGGTGCTTTTCAAGTTTGCTTCATATAAAGGAATCTAATTTACTCTGACTGGAACTGCTTTCCTTCTCCAAATACAGGGATTTTTGCAAAGAAGGCAGCCCACATTCTTGGTAGTGCCCAGCTCTCTCCATTTCCTTGTTTCTCACTCACTCTTCAGCCCGCTCAAGTTTGGCTCTGTCCTTTTCTCTCACTAATGAGCCCTTGCTAAAGTCATGAGTGATTTCCCTGTCACTAAATTCTAGGGACGGTTTTGGCCTCATGTTCCTCGACTTCTCATCAGTGTTTGACACTCCCGACTGTACCTTTCTCTATGGTTTTTGTAATTCCACATTTTTCTAGTTTTCCTTCTCTACTTGCTCCTTCTCTCTCCTTAATGAACTCATCCTTCTCGATGTGGCCATTATATACTGGGGGTTCTCAAGGCTTGATTCAAGGCCACTGTATCTTTTCAGTTTCCATTTTCTTTCCTGTGACTTCATTTTACCCTCTGTGTCCCCATGGTGCTCTGTATCAGTTAGGACAGAATGAGCTGCACTGCAGTAATAAGCCAACCCCAGATTCCAATGATTTAACACACAAAGTTTTGTTCTCACATGTGCAATGTCTTCTGTAGGTCCTACAGCCACTTCTGCATGGTGACTCAGGGATTCGGGCTCTTTCCACCTGTGGCTCTGCCAGTTTAATGTGTGCCCTTCGCCATGGCACCGTGCATATGGCAACAGAAGTGAGAGCATGGAGAACCCACCACTCTCCTGTGCTCCCGCTTACAGACTCTTGTCTAGACCTAGTCAAATGGAGGGAAGCTGGAAAGGAAGTCTTCCTGTGCTTCCAGGAAGAGGGAAGTGAGATGGGGCTTGGTGAGCTCCTTGCACTGTCTCAGACACGCTCCCACCTTATCATGTCTAGCATAGACCTCTCTTCAGAACTCTAGCTCTTATGTTCAGCCGCTTGTGTGGCCTCTTCATTCACCAGGATACCTCAGAGAATAACTCACACTTACCATGTCCCCAAATGAGCTCATGATGCACTCACAAAACTCCGTCTCTCTCAGAATCACCCATCTGAGTGAATAGCCGAGTGAACAGTCATCCAGTTTTCAGGCCAAAACCCTAAGAATCACTCTTGACTTCCTCCTGTTTCAGTGTCACATTCTGTCTATCTGTCAATTTACCTTCCCTCCACTTCTGTTATCTTCAGGGCAGCCCCTAGTCCAAGCTACTTTCACCTGTGCTCTATAGTGGTCTCCTACTGGTCATCTCACTTCCAGTCTTGTGCCTGGCCAGTCCATTCTCTTACTGCAGTTAGAGGGATCTGATCAAGATGTGAATAAGAATATCTCATTTCCTGCTTAAAACCCCTGAATAATTTTCACTGGTCTTACAATGGGCCAACATCTTCAACAATACCTGTAAAAGCCTTACCAGGACAGACCTGTGCCCATCTTTCCAGCCTTCCTTCCTGTCCCTTCCTAATCAGCCCCCTGTAGCCCCAACATCACGACCTCCATTCCTCTTGCCTGACCACTCTTCCTGGGGGGAGCTTTCCTGGCTCCATGGTCAGGTCCTTCTGCTTTATGCTCTTGCGGTCCTATTGCATCTTTCCTACACAGCCCTTATCACAGTTTTAATTGCATGTTTATTTGCTTGCTTGTTTAATTCATGGCTATTTTATTTGCTGGACTGTTAGCTCCATGAGGGCAGGGACCATTTCTGGTTTATTCAGTTTGCACATCATCTTGCACAGTGCCCAGTACATAGTAGATGCTTGGCAAATATTTGTTGGATGACCTTTTTTCTCTGTAAGTATTGCTGTTAGGAATGAAGTGAATTAAAAAATAATTCTTAGTTTCAACCTATTTTAAGGGAGGAGAAGACAACATATGAATATAACATGCTCTTATTTAGTTGGATAGATGTTGAATGTTACAGGTCAGAACCAGCAGAGGTCTGGAGTGTTTTGCCCTACACAACCCACCACTAGCAACCGAATCACCAGTTCCCCAAGTTTCCTCTTGCTCTAGAATTGGAATCTCTTGAGGACAGGTACCTTCTGTGCTTTTGTTGACACATTTTCTGTACCCAGCCTATTGCTGTACACATAAAGAGTGCTTATTAATATAGTAAAACCAATATAGTGAATCTACTGACATATATATATATATATATATAAAGATACTTTCTAAAAAAAGAAAGAAAGATGTACTAGTTGGAGGAAATCTGTGTATGAGCAGATTCATAGTCCCTCTTGGCTCCCAGCTCCACCTTGGAAAACACAAATATTGTTCCCCTTCCGCTCAGTCATGTCTGTCCCGTGTGTCAGAGTGAAGTGTCCATCTCTCTTCTCAGGTCTTCCAGAGGCGGAACACTGGGCAGCTGGATTTCTTCAAGCGTTGGCGGAGCTACGTGGAAGGCTTTGGGGACCCCATGAAGGAGTTCTGGCTTGGTATGATCTCTGAGAATCCCGGAGGGCTGGGTTGTAGAAGGGTGACTTCCCCCTTGACCAGCTGGTCGGGCAGCTGGAGGAATCCCACCACATTCAGGGAGAGGTCCAAGTGACAGGGACATTGGGGAACCTGCCAGCAGGGTTGTTGGTAGGGCCCTGTTCACGGGAAGGCTCTAGTGTGCTCTGGACTTGTGAAAAGGTAGGACTGTCCCAGGTGGTTTTTATGCTGTATCTAAGCTCTACGTGATCTGCATGGAGTCTGAATTTCTTAGAAACCACAGTAGTAGAAAAATAGTTGACTGATTGGGGTTCTGAGCTATTATTGGGAGGCCATTCTAGTAGTCCCTGAAATTCTGCTAGTAATGCGTTATGGACATTGTTTTCTCCCCCCTTCCCTCTGCTCTCTTCTGGAGCAGATAATTCACAGAGAGTGAAATAGCCAAAGGCATCAGTTTGCAAATGAAGAATTAAAAAAAAATCATCATCTGGATACTCAGCGTCTAATAGAGTAGATGATGTTTGTGGTTTGCTTGGTACAAAGTCTCTTCAGCGATCTTAGAGTGAGTGGTTGATCTGCTCTTCTACTGGGTGAGCTAAATGGGTGATACATAGAACTGCTTCTGTTGTAGAGACACGGAGCCAGTGGAGGCAGATTTGGCTCATGATTACTCTGCTCCCCTCACTACTTCCTTCCATGGGATGTAGTTTCCATGCGAACTAGCCCGACTGTGCCAAAGAAATAATAGGATGAGAAAATGAGCCACCCGAAAGAGAGGGTGTTGGGAAGGCCTCCTATTAGCAGAGCAGGTGAAGGCTAAGGTGACTTCTGGTCCTGAAAGTCTCAGAAGCAAGTGGTGAATGCTCACACGCTTCTCTTGATTGGCTATTGGAGTTCCATTCCTATTTTCAGGACTTGACAAGCTGCACAACCTCACAACCAGCACTTCTACCCGGTATGAGGTGAGAGTGGACTTACAGACTGCCAATGAATCCGCCTATGCCATATATGATTTCTTCCAAGTGGCCTCCAGCAAGGAGCGGTATAAGCTGACTGTTGGGAAATACAGAGGCACAGCAGGTGAGGAAAAAATGTTTGTTTACTGTGAGGGTCTCTTGCTGTCTCTTGTCTAAGGACTGGTTTGTCAGGTGCCATGGATCTGGGGGTGAAATATTGTCCTTATGGACGACTGAGGCCCTACTCCCTGCAGGGGCTGGGGGATTGGAGTGTACAAAGTAGTTAAAGCAACGCTCAACCCTCATAAAACTGGGACTTTCGTACATTGTACACCCATCCCTCTCCCAATAAACCCTTCTCTTGCACTCCCCCAGCTCAGGCTGTCGTGCATGGGTGGATGCGCCCACATCCTGAGCAGTTTCCCGGTGCCAGGCAGCCTTTCATTCAGCCTCAGCGGTGTGGCTGTCCACTTCGTGTGCACAGCAGTGTGTGTGTGTGTGTGTGTGTGTGTGTTGTTATTTAAGCATTTTATGGCACTTTGCTACAAGTAAAGACAAAAAAACGAAAGTGCTGATTCAAACAGTAAGAAGCATAGGTCTCATTAGCTTAATACAACAACACAGAAATGGGCATTTCAGCGGAAGGCAGGGAGTCTTCAGCCTCCGTCAGCTGCTCGTGGGATTTAAGCCAGTTGATGATATGTTCAGTTGTGAAGGAAAGAATGAAATTAAGCAACATAACTGAAATACAGGGATTACACCCGTAAGTATTTTACCAAAGAGGGGAGGTGTGGTTATTGTTTTAATACAAGTAGTTTAAAACCTACACAAGGGGTCTTTCAAAAAGTTCATGGGAATATTCGTATTATCTTTAAATTAACTTTTTCCGTAAAACTTTTGAAGTACTCTTATATTTATGGTTTTTAAACCCTAGCAAGTAAGTTTGTTTTTGACTTTTGCATTATACATAACTATGTAGGAATGCGTTACCAGCCAAATCGACCTACTGTATGGGACATGGTCTTTCTCTTTAGAGTCACATGTAAATAGATAAGGAAGAATATAAGGTACCTTTCGCAGAGTCACCTAAGTGGTAAGGAAAATAAAGAGCTACAGGAGTGTGGAGAGAGTTGATACACTGAGGAACGAAGTGGCTGAAGGAAGGTTCTGGTAGGACAGGGGGCTGGAGTTGGATCTGAAAGAAGGGTAGAACTTAGATGGGAGGAAAAGAAGGGGCTCCCCAGGCCTGGGGGTTCCAGGGGAGAGCAAGGACTGAGCAGAGGCTAGGAAATTGGGGTGCACTCTTGAAACCTTCCAGGACTTCTCTAAATTTTGCACTCAAGAACCCCGGATGGCAGAGGACTATGAACAGAACCTCTGAGTGTCTGGGGCCATGATCTGAAGTGGCCATCTGCTAATGCAGAATTTCTTTGAGATCTTATAATTTCATTCTGAAAACAATCACGAGAGTTTTGCATTTGCTCTTGTTTCCCAGGGCCTCCCACAGGGCCTGCCTGGCACAGAGTAGGTGAGTTTAAACAATGAAATTGCTCACAGGACTTTTCTGTATAATTTCATGCATGTTCAATATCTTGAAGAATAGTTCCTGAGACACAAATAGGTTCATAGGGATCAAGGAAGGAGTGAGTTTGGTGACATGGTGACATGGGAGGAGACAGAGGTGGAGGGGTAGGCACCCACCAGGGTATGAGGAGTTTGGGCTACACACATGGAAAACTGTTCAAGGATTCCAGGTAGGGGTTGGATGGGAAAAAGTGTGCAAAGAATTGTTTTGGGGAAAAAACAATCATTAAAAAATAAAAATAAAAAAGGCATTGCTGTTAGGAGAGCCTGTCCTGCTTTACATACTGTTATTTCTTTCCTCAGGGATCCTGGGACTCCAGAGCCTGGAAACAGGCTGTACTAAGTCCAGCAAAAGTGTAATATGTTTCACAAAAGTCAGGCACAGGAAAAAGGCAGCTAAAATACAACTGGGAAACACAGATAGACGTTCATGTGATAATGAGGGTAATAACCAAATGATTTACATAGCCATAATAATTGAATAATCATAAACAGTTTATCGATGCTGTTTTGTAGGACTAAGCACACTTCCTGCCTCTCCCCACCCCACCACCTCCCCCAGTCTCTAAATAAGATCAGACTACCTGACAGCGTTTTACGGGATTTCCTAACCCTTTGCTGTAATAGGGTACGCACGTTCCACTCTCCCTTAGGCCAAGTGGGCCTCCTCCTGCTCTGGTCTCAGTCCACATGGAGCCTGTGTGGTCATCCCTTTTGCTTCCAATACCCTGTTCTCTGTTCTTGACCACGGTGCTCGGTTAGCTGCAGCCTTTCTTTCTCAGGCTAGAGCACCAGTCTTCATAGGCTCAATTTGTGGGACCCTCCCTGGAAAAGACATGAAGCTGAGTGTTTCTCTTTGGCCCCTGTGCCCCACATGTCTCCCCGAAACTGGCTGTCCTCATTGGCCTCCTGGTTGGGGACCTCATTCAGGCCTGTCCTCTGGGGCTGCCTGTTCCCCTCTCCTCAACCATTAAAATTTGCCTTTTCTGAGGCCTGTGTTCAAATAACCCAGTAAATGAACTGATGTTGATGGGGAAGTGAGCGGAAGGGAGTGAACATATTCATGAATTAATGTGATTCTCCTCCCAGCTATTCTATTTGCATTTTAACGGTGAATAGGGGATAATTCCTGTTCTAAGGTTGTTCAGGCCAACAGTGCCGGTCAGTGGAGGATGTATTTTTTAATAGGAAATATTTTTCAATAGGAGACTTTCAAAGCACACAGCATTTAGGCAGCGATCTAGTCTTCTCATGTGCACTATCATTCCCACTTTTAAATTCCGAATTACAGTGGTGGGGTTAGTGGAGTTTTAGCTTCCTCATAAATGCTGATTGGTCCATGAGGAGGGTTTGAAATTTAGGAAGCTTCTAGCTACTTATGTCCTTAATGATGAGGCACTATTTAGAGGACACGGCGTTCAAATGGAAGGTGAACATTTTGATATCTCCGTGCACACGCCAACTCTCCCCAGCTTCTAACTCCTTGATCGCCTGATTAGAGCTGACAGATGCACAGCCCCGGCAGAAGCATGTGGTTTAAGACTTGCTGCCTGCTGAAACTGTCCAGGTGGGCACTCACCTTTTGACTTTCACTGAAGTCATATTGGAAAGCCCATTATTCCTTCATGAAGGAAACTCCAGCAAGGTAATGATGTGTAAATTTAGTTTCTGGTTCTGGGTCCTTACAGTGGGGCAGGGAGGCTATCTTATGAGCTCTACCTTCAAGATGCTATTGATCTATTCAGCAATTATAATGAAAACATAGACAGACATTCAGAATGGTGCAGAATGACTTTTATGCACTGACAAGTCATTCATAGCTGATCTCAAGTCCCACATGCGTGGGACTCAGTGGTGCCTGACCAGGGATGGGCCAGGCCCTAGGACACTGGGGAATGTGGCTGGGGAGCTCTCCCTGAATATAGGGGGCTGGGGCAAGGTTTGCCAACTGTCCACAGTGAAGAATTGTTCTACCCCAAATGCCTTCCTTGTTTTTAAATGCTGGTGCTTGAAAAAGAGAAAAAATTAATGGGTACATGAAGAAAAGGGAAAGGTATAAGTAGCACAAATCGCTCTTCTACTCGCCTACTCCTACTTCCAAGGTGAAGGACATTCAAGGTCCAGACACACCGTCCTGTGTCTGTGTGCGTCTTACAGCAGATACAATGTTAATGGCTCCTTTCAGTCTGAGATGATGCAGCTGCCAGGGTCATCTTCTGTGTCCTGTGAGGTGCTGGAAGAAAAGGTGTTTCAGAGTGACATTTTGATGAGATGGATCACGACCAGCGCAGTGGCTCCCACCCAGAGCTTGGGTTCAGACGTTTTATGGGTCTGTCACCAACCCCTCCAACCCCCACCTAAGAAGAAACAGCTTCCCACCCAAAGCCATAATGCCAGAATTGGGGTCTTTATCTCTCATCAGTGTTTCCTCCTGAAACTCCAATAGGAGGGAAGGAGTCTAAGCACCACTGGCTCAACTACTTTATCTTACTTAAGGAGATATGCTTAATAAATCAGGATACTGTCCTAGCTGGGGCCTGAGGATCAGGGCAAAGTTCTTTTCTGATTCATGACTACTCTCACTATCCCCACTCTGAATGTTAGGATGGCTTTAATTTCTAGAGGGTAGAAAATCCATCTGCAGAAAAAAACTCCCACAGTTGGGCTGAAACCTGCTTCACTTTTCTTTATCCCAGTGCCCAAGGTTAGATAACCACAAACACATTTTTAAGAAAGCCTCTGCCCAGATTCTTAGAGAACAGCTCTGGGAACTTTCTAGCCAGTTAGGTAAGCTGTGCTCATTTAAATAATGTTATTAAGGGAGACACTGGGTGAAATTTCAAGGTCTTGTTAACTATCTGCCAGAAATCTGAAGGAGGAAATGCGTTTGGATAAAGTGACAGTGTACCTTTCTTTGAGTGGATTGGTGTCTCAGAAAGACACCTGGGCTTGGAATCTGAGGACCAAAATTTGAGTCCCAGCTCTGCCATTTGCAGACCTTGACGAGTCCCTAAAGTCTCACCTCTGTGACTTTGTTTCCTCATGGGACTATGAGCTGTCCTGCCCACCTTGCAAGCTTGCTGTGAGAGTCAGATGAGAATGTATACATGGAAATGATCTGTAAATTCAGAGATTAGATGTAAATGTAAGAATCGTTATTGCAGGAACAGAACGTGATGAAGCTTGTGATTGATATGGGCCCTTATTGCCTCTTATGAGCTCAATAAGAAGGTAAACTTATAAAGGATGACAAATAGGATAAATACAAGTAAAATAATTAAAGCAGATTTCCAGACAGGGTGTGATGAAGCGCTAAATTGTACGTATATCCCTGGAATGGCTGCAGAAGTTCAGGTGCGTGTGTGTGCATGCGTGTGCGTGCGTGTGCATGCGTGTGCGTGCGTACATGTGCACACGTGTGAGAGAGAGTGTGTGTGTGTGTGTGTGTGTGTGTGTGTGTGTGTGTGAGGAGGGTGTCTGGGAGGCTCAGTAAGGAGACTCTTCCTCAGGAGGGGGCTGAGCTGGGCTTTGAGGGATGGTTGGGATTCAAACCAATGAGGCAGAGAGAAACCCCATGGAAGGTGGACCTGTCCACTCCACAAGTGGAGGCTGCCTGGGGGGGGACAGTAGGATGTGAGATTGTCATAGGAATAGCCAAGTCACAGGCCTGCAAAGCAAGGAAGAGTAATTCACCTCCAAGTGGTAGGAAGTAGGACGTCAGGCCTGAGGTGAAGAAAATGGGTGTTTAAGCTTCAGAGGGGCTGGCAGGCAAGATGCCAGAGAGAAAGCTGCTGGCCCAGAGGTAAGAAGAGACCGAGGCAGCAGCCTTGGGAGCAGAGAAGTGGGGTGTGTGGGAGTGTTCTGCAGAGGCAGGGCTAGATAAAGGGGTACAAAGGGATTGTCCAACATGGCGCAGGAGGTTCAGGTCTGGGTGGTGGGAGGAAGGGTTGAGCCATGGCAGAGATGGGGAGGATGGATAGTGGCTGTCTTGTGTGACGGCTGGTCAGGGGCCATGGGGGAGTCAGTACATTTGGTTTTGGGTATTTGACATGACTGGGGAGCTTCCAAATGAAAATGCTGTGAAGGCTGTTGGAGAAACCGGCCTGAAGTTTGGGTGACAGGCCAGGAAAGAGGACCTGTTCATCTGTGTCATGTCCTCATTTTGGCCATTTTGAGAGAGTGGTGACTCCCTGTGACGTCTGACTGGATCCTTGGCATTTTCATGCCTGGAGATTTTCCTGCCAGGTCCTTTTTCGGGCTAGAATATGATCATCTCTGTGGCTAATCCTGGGCTCTCACCTCCTGTCTCTTCTCTCCTGCAGGGGATGCTCTTACTTACCACAATGGATGGAAGTTTACAACTTTTGACAGAGACAATGACATCGCCCTCAGCAACTGTGCCCTGACGCATCATGGCGGCTGGTGGTACAAGAACTGCCACTTGGCCAACCCCAATGGCAGATACGGGGAGACCAAGCATAGCGAGGTAGGTGACAGATGAACATCTTTTCTGTCCCAGGCTCTGCCCACATTCGGCTCCCACAGGGATGCCCTCCAGGCTAGTAGGGTGGCCCCTCTTCTTCCAAGGCTTCCAGTCAGGGCACTAGAGCTTCTTCTCTTTGAGGTCATGGCCCTCCCTGCCTATGAGCTGGGGCCTCTGCCTGCTGTGCATTCCCACGAGTGCTGCACACTTACTTAGTGGCAGGTGAGCGGAAAGCTCAGGCTGCCCCCTGCTGTGTAAAGAACGATGATGTGGGTCTCACTTTAGTTCCCACATGGACACTGTCTTAGTCAGCTGGGGCTGCTGTAATAGAATAGCATAGATGGGGTGGATTAGACAATAGGCATTTATTTCTCACAGTTCTGGAGGTTGGGAAGTCCAAGATCGAGGTGCTGGCAGACTTGCTTCTTGGTGAGGGCTTCTTCCTGAATTGCAGACAGCTGCCTTCTCACTGTGTCCTCACATGGCAGAGAGACAGGAGCTCTGGTCTCTTCTTCTTTTTATAAGGACATTCATACCTTATGGAGCTCCACCCTCATGACCTCATCTAAACCTAATTACTTCCCAAAGACCGCACCTCTAAATACTGTCACATTGGGGGTTAAGTCTTCAACATATGGATTTTGGGGAGACACAGACATTTGGTTTATAACATACACTTCACAATCCCTTCTAATTGTTCTCTTAGTTAAACCAGAGCTATTTCTCTCAAGTCCTTTCGTCACTAGAAAAACAGTCTTTTCTGGCTTAGGTCAGATCCATCCTTGGATCCAGTTCAGCTAAAGCCATCCAAAGTCTGCCTAGAGCACTGTGCTAGACCAGCCTCTCCACTTCAGGAGTGTGTGACAGGTCTGAGAGTCTAGGAGCGCTCCTGTCCTTCCCCTTGCTCGGACCTCCACGACCCACGTATAACACCTTGACTCCTTGCCAGCTACAGGGCATCTGTTGCCTGCTTCCTCTCAGCTTCCTGAAAATTGCACCTTTGTTCCTACTCATCAATAATCCTCTACCCTCCCTAAACTCTCGGAGTCCCACCCTAAGTCCTGATCCTAGCCTTCAGGAAGAACTCACTTCATACTGACAATCCTGTAAATATTAGCACATCTAAGGCCCAGGTACATTTTCATTCTTTGTCCCTGACCAGGCTGTGGGGAATCCCAATCCTTATTTGATTTTTCAAAGGGAAGAAGAAATTTGCCCCTGGGGAAGCCAAGGAGGGTGGGCTCATGAATCACGGTGGCAGTGGGTGGCCTGATTCAGGGAACCATGTGATCAGATATCAAATATTTGAAATGGGCAGCCCGCATGCCCTAAACCATCCCCGCATTTGCTAATAAAAGACATTCGTCTGGTTAATGTGCTTTTCACAGTCTGCAAGGCATTTAGCTTCTTGTTTATTATTTACCTCACAAATTAAAATACATAAAATTGGTCACTTGGGCTCTTTATTGGCCAGGTTGCAAGGTTATTAAGTGAATTAAATATTATTGTGCTCACCAGTCAAAAGACATAAAATGAAATTTAGTTTTCAGCAGGCTGTTTGTTACCCCAGAGCTAATATCTAAACAATCTAAATTGAAAATGATTTTACACAATTGGCCAATTAATGTTTATTTTTGCCTTCAATTTTTTGGGAAGGAAAAGTGAGACAAAGATAATTGGCTCATTGCTGGCCAGGTTGGCCCCGTGTTATCTTCGAGGCTGCTCTAGCCTTGCCCACCTCCTGGGCTTACACCCTCATCCTCCTACCCCAAGTCCTTCCAAGTCCTCAGCCTGTCTACCCCAGCTGCCCAGCAGAGGGCGCATGTTCCCAGGTCCTGTCCTCACTGCCCTTATCACACCCCAGGCGCTGCTTATCTCTTTTTCTCTCCCCTGAGCACAGAGGAAGCGGTTTCACAGCTCAAGAAGGAGGTCCCTGTACCAGGACCCACCTTACCCTCTTCCCAAGTGCCTCTTCTTGATGTTGGCTTTTTTACGTAGGGTGTGAACTGGGAGCCGTGGAAAGGACATGAATTCTCAATTCCTTATGTGGAGTTGAAAATCCGCCCTCATGGCTACAGCGGGGAGCACGTTCTGGGCAGAAAGAAGCGGATGCTAGGAGGAAAGACGAGAACGTTCTGATGGCCCCTTGGAGCAATCCTTGCAGGAGACAAGACCAGCTGAGGTTGGGGCTGTGTAAGCTTGGGGCGGGGTGGGTCGTGGTGACCGGTGAAT
This sequence comes from Cynocephalus volans, assembly GCF_027409185.1. Lineage (NCBI taxonomy): Eukaryota > Metazoa > Chordata > Mammalia > Dermoptera > Cynocephalidae > Cynocephalus > Cynocephalus volans. The sequence goes on from NC_084467.1 coordinate 131,455,430, forward strand.
GGAAGTCTGAGGGAAGCTCACAGCCTCTAGTTTCTGAGATCGCTGGATAACCCACAGAACAAATCACATCAGCATGCTTCACGAACAAGTCAAGTCACAGAGATTCCTTCCCTGTCCCCTACCTTTTTGCCCTTGTATACTAGGGGGCTCAAAATCAGCAAAATAGTCTTTGCATAGTATGTATGGGAATGACAGTACTGCAACTGCAGGGGGTTTTCAGCCTACCTCCAGTAGCAAATGTACTGGATTAGGGCAAAAAAATGAATCACCCAGCACTTCACCAATTGGAAATCTCTAGAAATTGGTATATATATTTAAAGCTCTGCTAATACAAATCTTCTCTCCAGAGAGAACACCAAAGAAGGATTCTGACTACCAAGGGGTCTGGGCTGAGACAACCTGACATTTGTTACCTCCAGTTCCCACTGGTGTCAAGGAAAAAAGTGTAAATCTCCCCCCTTTAATGGCTGGTGTTGGGAGGAAGGATGAAGGGAATAAAAAGGGGCCAAGATGGATTCACATTTAGCCAAGTTCTGACTAGTATCCTCATGCTGGAAACCAAAGCTCCTGTTCTACTGCTATTTTTAAGTGTCCCCTTCCAGCCATTTGCATAATCCCTTTCGTAGATTGGCATATGTTGTGAATAAATTCTCACTCATTTCAACTTTAAGCAACTGGACTCTCTTGAGAGTTGGTGCCTCCAAAGACTCTGTGACTCCCTCCTCCCCCGCTCCCCGCACTGTGGGACCCCTGGGTTCTGAGGCTGCTCAGCCCCGGGAGGCTCACTGTTTGAGTAGAAACTTGGCAAGGTCAGATCCTTTTTGCTTATTTGCTATCATTTTGGAAAGTTTTCTGTAGCAATTCAGTGACCATTGAAGTAACTTAAATTCCTATTCAAGAAAAATAATAAAAAACCACTTGATTGAAAAAAAAATTGCCTTGTGTTATTTTCCTCACATAAGTGCACTTGAATTCTAAATTTAACCTAAGTGCAGGTGAAGGTACAATTTGTGCATTATAATGGAATTTGGCTGGCTGTGGTCTCTTTCTTGCATGATGACAGATAGTGATATTTGGAATGCAGGAGAAGGAAGGAAGACAAATGCCCTAAAAGCCGCAGCCCCCCTCCAGGACTGGGGTGTAGTTTATTGCGTACGTTCTCCAGGTTTTAACCTCCAGGTGAATGCCAAGCTCTACGCCTAAAACCGTTTTTGTCAACCTTTGAAGTTTTCAGTATCCCTCTCTCTTGCCCTCCACCCCCAGCCCCGCTTCCCAGGCAGACACACTGATCAATGCCACGGTAACTGCTAGATCTGATAATGGGTGGTCTGGATGAAGTACAGTTTTAGTGTTGGAGCTGATCATTAACAAATGTGCTTTCACATTGTTCATTGATTCAACAGGAATTCATTAAGGGTCTGCCTGGTTTGTATCAGGCAGTGTGCTGGGCACTGGGGAAATAAGTGAGCAACAGAGGTGAGCTCACAGAGGAGAGCAGGCCAGACATGGTCCTTGCACTCGTGGAGCTGTGTGCTGTCATTTATTCATTCATTTACTCATGCATTCAACCAATATTGATTAAGCCCTATTATGTACCAGGGTCTATTCTAAGGAGTGGTGCTACACAAGTGAACAAAACAGAATATTCCTGCTTTTGTGCTTATATTCTGGTGGTGACACTGACAATAAACAACAAATAAACGTATAATTTCAAGAAGTAATAAGTGCCATGGAAGAAAAATAAAGTAGGATTAAGAGATGGAAGTAGTGAATCGTGGTGGAGATGGGAGACTGTGTTCTATCAAGGGGTGGGGGGAATATGAGGCCTCTCTGAGGAGGAGATATTTGCAGAGACCTTCCAGATTTCTTTTAGTCTTGATCCAGCTTTGTCAGAGCCTGAGCCTGAACTAACTTCCTCGTCTGTCTTAAAGGTCCCTCTGTATAACTTCACGGTTCCAAGTCCTCTCCTTGAATGCCCTTCTGCTGTGTTCTGTGACCCTGAAGTGTATTCACCTTTGTGATTCAGAAGCTTTGGGCTCATCCCAGTGGGTCCAGGTTTTTAAGAAAGAAGAGGCTCCTCTGCAAAGTGGGTCTAACCCCGGGGACTGGCTCAGAGCCAGGAGGGCAGAGAGAGTCTGCTTTTGATGTTCTGTGAACCATGCTTGTTAAGACAGATGGCTGGGCCCCATCCCTGGGGGTTCTGATTACATAGATCTGGGATGGGGGCTGCTGCTGGATTGGTGACCACTCTTTGAGTAGCTCTGGCATGGGGAGCTGCCGTTGGTCTTTCTGCTTTGAAGGAGTCTGTGATGGCAGCAGATTACAAAGCGCACACCCCCGAGCTCACTGACCTGGGCGTTTCTCCACGACCAGCCAAGAAGAGGACTTTCAGGGACTTGGACTTGGTTTTGGCACTGCTGTGCCTGTAGGACCCATGCTGCCCAAAGGGAGGGGGTGGTGAAAACCTCGGCTGACCCTTTAGAGGTTCTGCTGGGGGCAGAGAAGGAAGTCTGTTCCAGCCCTAAACCTCCATGCCCAACCTCATTTTAACATGACCAGTGCTGGCGGCTCCCACCTGGTAGCTGAACGTGGGCATGGAATGGGTTTCTGGATAGACATGCTTTTCAGAGAGGGTCGAACGCTTTTTTTAGAGCCAGGTTATGAGCCATTGAAGTTTTGAAGCTTACAGGGGACAATTTCTACCCTTTAGGACAGACCAAAGCAGACAAAAGCTCTCACAGAAGGAACATGCTGCAAGGCAGGCCCTTGGGTGGAAGCAAGGATGGCAGGCTCATGGCATTTGGTACAGTTTTCAAAGCACTGCTTCTTCTGAGCAAGACATGAGCAAGGCCATGGCCAACAAAGCACACCAGTGCCCTGGGGTGGCTCGCAGCACGTGGGGGAGACAGCTGTGGGAACAAACCCTGACAGTGGATAGCACAGCGGGGTGACCAGTCCTGCTGGGGCCTCAGAAAGCTTCACACGGACATGATGTCTAAGTCTGAGTTTTCCAGGGAAGAAACCAGAGGCTGAGGTGGAGGCAGGGCACCTCGGGGAAAAGAGACTTGGTGGCAAAGATGAGCAAGCGTGGAATGTGGTGTATTTGATGGAGGAAAAGTGGTTTCTTGGTGAGGTGAGGAGAGCTCGGTGGGGAGCCGAGCTGGGGTGACGGGCAGGGACTTTCTTCGCCATGCCGGTGCTGTGGTTCTCAGCTCTCATTGCACATCAGGGTCAGCAAGGAGCTTTCGTGTCTCCACATGCTCACTTCCCCTCCACAGACCTGCTTCGGTGGGTCTCAGGGGAGTCCTGGGCATCTGAGCTTTTTGAAGAACCCAGGGGATTCTAGCATGCAAGCAGGTTGGGAGTCCTGCTCAGATGGAAGTGTTTGGACAGTGAGTGAGTGGAGAGCACTCAGGTTTTTAAGCCTTGGAATGTCACGGTCAGGCTTATAGTTTGGAAGTACATATAAATTTGGTGACAGGGTAGAGAATTGGTAGGAGGGCTGTTGAGGGGAGCTCTGTTCTGTTGTATTGTTAAGGCAAGACATAATGACTTTCTCAGGCGGTGGCAGAAACGGTGGGGAAGGGGAGAGGCCACAGATGAGAGAATTTAGGAGGAAGAATCAGCAGGATTGAGGATGGGTGTAAAGGCCAGGGATGGGTCCTTTCATGGAAGAGCCTGAGTGCAGCTCCCTCTGGGTTGGGATCCCAGAATTTCCGTTTGCCAAATGAGGTTAAGAGCTCTGTTTTTTAACTTAGAATTTCCAGGATTATTAAAGACAGAAAATGCTAAAGGAGCAAGGGAGGAAGATAAAGAATGACTCAAGGAATTGTGACCACGGAAGGGAAGGGAGCAGGTGTGTGGGGACAAAGAGAGCATGTGGACAGGGAGAAACACAAATGAACACAGCAGGGCAGAAGGAAAACCAGTATAAAGGGTGAGAAGCTCTCGGCAAAATTTCGTCAGTTGCTGGAAAATGTCCTCCACTAAAAAAATTTCCACGTCATTACCTTAAACCCTTTCCCCAGGGCGGTGGAGAAGCTGAGTGCAGGTCAGTGAAGAGCTATCAATGCGGGTGGCTGTACCCAGCCTGGCCAGCAGATGGCAGGGTTGTCCTGCCAGGAGCCTCTCCCTTCAGCACCACTTTTCTCCTCCGTGAAGAGTTCCGGGGTTCCAGGGCCCCCACTTTTCTTCCTTCCTGGGTAACATTGCCTGGAGAGTCAGTCAGTGGGGTCCAGCTCAGCCTTTAGCCTGCATGTGATGGTCACTCAGGCTGGACTAATGCACAAATAGGTAACTGGAAATATCTTGAAGAGAGGGCTTTGTGGAACCTGGACTCTACCCCCAGCCCTGGTGCACTGGGCTGGGCGGAGAGAAAAGATGAATGGAGGTTGTCGGCATGATGAAAGCTGAAGGGGACCCTGGGAGGGATTTCAGGCAGTTCTCAATGTGCAAATTCTTCCCAAAGTCCTCCTTTTAGTTGGCTGTTTCTATAGGGGAAATGATTTGAGTTCCAGTTCCAATGTCATATAAAAAAGTTAGGTTCCAGGTTAGCCCATGCAAGCCTGTCTATTCTATAAGATAGGTGAACTTACAAGTGAACTTTAAAAGGACAAAAATAGAAAACAATAGTATAGCAATATTGTGATTTAAACAAATGAAGGAAACGAAATGGAACAGAAACAGCTTGTGATTTTGACTAGCAAAGAATATTGGGTTTAATTAGAGATGGATAAGGAGGCAGACAGGGCCTACTCTAGAACATCTGAAGGAGACATTTGGGCACTTTACAGACTCACAAGCAGACCCTCAATCGTGTTCAAAAAGTTTCTTACTAAAAGAATGTGCTCCGGTAAATTCAATAGTCTCTGAGGAGTCAAAATCAGCAGATTGACCTGGATCAGGGTGCCCCATGTACAGGAGCACCGGGGTGTGAGTCTGAAGACTTTGGTTTCTATTCAAGGTGTGGAGAAACCGACTTACCTTCTCTAGGCCTCATTTTCTTCATTTATAAAGTGGGAATGAATGGAAATAATGAAAGAGGTCTTTACGTACTATAAAGCACTCTGGAATGGTAGGATAGTGAGCTTGGATCTTTAGTCTTTATAATTTCATTAAAACCTTTTTCTTTTTCTTTCTTTTTTCCTAGGTAGGGGTGTATCTCTAGTCAGCCGTAAGACATATTTGCTATGATTATTATGGGTCACAAGTGGAAGAATTAGAAAGGGAAGAGTGAGAAAGGGGAAGGTTAGTAAAAGTCAGGGAGAATCTGCATGCACCTCGGGAAGGGTTTCCCTGGGATGATATTGATTGAGCTGTGGGCAGCGGAGGTCAGGAGCAGATGAAGCATGTGGTGTGCACAAGCAGCATTTCTCAAACAGTGTTCCCTGGAACCCTTGCCCTCCAGGTGTGTTAAAAGAAAAAGAGGTTTCGTGGTCAAATAAGTTTGGGAAAATTCTGAGTTAAGCAGTGTTAAATCAGTTTCTTTATTATAATACTTGTTAGAACCTTTAATGTCAGAGTGAGGAAGTCATAGCATGCAGTGTTTTAAGAACTTATTTGACCATGGAATTCTTTTGTGGCTTTGAGTATCTAGATAATATTTCTCAAGGGGTGGTTCAGGGTCCACCTGCATTTACCTAGAGTGCCTGTTAGCAGAGCAGGTTGTCTGGTCTCATCCTAGACTTAAAAAATCAGCCAAAAGGGCAGGAAGGGAAGAGGATATTGCACTTTTAAGAAATACCCCAGTGATTACTTTTTACCCCAATTAACACATTTACTTAGTATATAGTATATACCAGGCTCCATGATAGATACTGGAAGATACAGTAGTGAATACAACAGTTATAATTTGCTAGAAAGGCTAATTTTAATGCGAGTGGGAGCAGGGGTGGAGTACTGGAAATACAGGAAAACACACAATTACAATAGAGTCTGATCTTGCTGTGATGGGAAAGACATGTATGGTTATAGAAGCTTTCACGTAGGCAGTGATGCTAAACATGGAACACTTCACCAAAAATGTTTGTAAGAACAATTAAGACTTAGGTTATGGAAATCTCCATCCCTCAGATGAGCATGGTGGTCCTGGCCTGACAGATTTGTGAGCATCAAGTAAAACCCAGTGACTCTTTTGAACATTTAGTTTGAGAACAAATGAACTGACTGGATTGAGGTTCTAAGGGAAACACTGCTCTAAGGTGAAAAAGATCAACTCAAACTCTCTCCTGATCTGGCCACCAGGTGGCAGTGTCCTGCTAGGGTGACTTGGTTGCAGGCAGGGGGCAGAGGCAGGACGGGTAATGAAGCAAACTTGCCTGCCATATACTGTACATTGGGAGATCTTAATTCATGGAGTATCTGTAGGTAATCTTGTAGATAGTGCAGTGTATGATAAAATTAGGGAACACATTATTCCAAGGAAAATAGAAAATGCAAATTATTTTCAATCCTTATTTTATTTGACCTGTCTGCATCGTTTGACTCTGTGGACTTGCTTTCTTGCAAGTTTCTTCTCCTTTGTCTCCTAGGACACGACTCTGTCACAGTTTTTCTTCTACTCTTAATAACAACAACTAACATTTATTGAGTACTTACTATAAGCCAGGCACTGTGCTAAATGTTTTATATGTATTATCTCATTTAATCTTCTCATCCCCACGAGATAGGTGCTATCATTAGCTCTACTTTACAGATAAGTCTTTACAGAGAGATTAAGTCATGGGCCTAAATTACGTAACTAGGGAGAGGAAGTTAGTATCAGGATTGGTGCGACCCTCGTCCTGAGTCCTTACCCGTAGCACTTACGTCCTCCAGAGAGCCCAGATGGTTTCTGAATGGTCCTCGTCAAGCTATCCTCTGCATCACTACTCCAGGGTGCATTTTACGTTGCAGATTGTGCACATGGTACCCTTCTTTCTCAATTTCTTCCTGTGCAACTCTCTAGACAGTTCCTGGGTGATCTCTCCTCAGCCCATCCTGACGCTAGCCTTGAGGCTTCCCTGAAAGGAAGCAATGACCAAACCATATTTTAATGGTCTGTTCGCTTGTCTATGTTCACAACCAGGCCGTGAGCCCCTGCAAAACAACTTTGTGTGCTGGGCACATAGTCAATAGTCAAAACGTTAATGGAACAAATAGCCTCAAGAGGGGGCTAGACGTAGGCTTGTGTGGCCTTCCTGAAGGAAGTAGACAGTGGGGTAGCCCTCTTCTTCGGTATTTGAAAACATCCTTTGAACCTATGACAGAGACAGAAAGCTGGTTGCAGGGATTATTTTTTCAATCTTGTAATCCTTTGACTTTGAATTTGGGACTAATACTCAGGTCAAAGGGCAAGGGCCAGTGCAGAGTGCTGTGGTTAGCTGAGAATGCTGATGGCGTCGTCCTAATCCATATTCGCACCCCAAGGTCAGGGAGCATCTGGGTGGGTGGGACTGGTGGCATTTAGCTCTGGCCTCCCCTCAGGTGCATGGCAGACGCTCCCCCTCCCAGATGGCTTCTGGGCAGCATCCCTTCCTCTACACTGGAAAGTTGTGGAACGTTCTGGAGGGATGAACAGGGACCTGAATGAGGAGAGCTCTGGTTGTCATGGGTATGTGGTGATGGGGAAGGGAGCCCAGGAATCCACTAGAACCACAGAAATAGCCTGTCTTGGGGGAGATAAGTCAAAGGGTGAGCCTGTCCTGTAGGCCTTCTTTCCTAAGCCCCTCTTAAAATACAGCCTGCACAATGTTTTGCCGACGTGTCTGACCACTCTGCCCGCAAGCGTATAGACCTATGCTGTCTAGGATGTAGCCACTAGCCACAGATGGCCACTGTGCACTTAAAATAAGGCTGGTGTCACTGAGCTAGTGAACCTTTCATTTGATTTAATTTTAATGAACTTAAATAGCTATACATGGATAATGATTCCATATTGGGCAGTGTAGCTATAGAACATTTCCAGCATTCTTGGTTCTATCAGACAGAGCAGGTCTAGACAGTTTCTGCTTTAATGGCAAGCTTAGCACCATCAGGAGAGAAATCAGGAGCATCTGAATCATTTCACTTCACAACCAATGGAAAGCTATGGCTGACTTGAAAAAAGGTACATAGTTATGCATAGATGCATGCGTGTGTGCGCACGGAGACACGTATCTCCACCCCCAGTGGCTACTATAGATCCTTCCCCTTCCCAACACTACGTTTAAATCAGAGATCTATTTTTACTTAGGTTTTTGCTATTTCCCCCATTTTCCCGTTAGAGGACATTGATTGACGTCATTGAAGGGAAAGTTCTCTAAGCATTGCCAAGGAACATCAGTGTGTTTTTTTCTGTAGCTGGCACCTCTGAGGGTGTCTGGTCTCTGAGACCGACTGCTTTGTAAACAGGGGTGAGAGAGCCACATTTCTGATCTTGCAACCTAGGTCTCTGCCAGGGGGATGGCAGTGACCGGGTAGGGCGGGGTCTTTTGTGTCCCAGAGGAAGAGTCTCTGAATTCACCATGTCTGAGGTCTGAGCCAGGGTAATACCTCATATTAAGAGAGTAACTGTCTGACTCCAGCAAGTAAGGAGGCCAGGTGTGGCTTTTAATTTTCAAAGTATTTTATTTAAATAAGTTGTTCTTTTGTGTGTGTTTGAACGTTACAGGCAAAAAAAAAAAAAAAAATACTGACAAATACTATACAACTTTGACCATTTATATTCTTCTTGAAAAGGTGGCTGCACTTTCACTACATCTTCCCCTCCCCTCTTACCCCTTCCCCCAAGAGATAAAAAAAAAAGCGAATCCATTGAGCAAGGGGGCAAAGACCTCCTCCGACTGCCTGAGTCAGACTCACTGTGGCTGAGTACGGCTGAAGCTGTTCAGAAGCCCAGGCCTGGGGGATCTTCTCTCTGAGCCTGTGCTGGTTTAAGAAGTCTCTTCCTTAGGAATCTTTTTTGGTCCCCCATTAACTTAACCTCCCCATACGAGCCAAGTAGGTTCTGGTCCTGAGGTCACCCTGGTTGCCAGTGGCAGTTCTGGGACAGAGGCTGGAAAGGAGTAAAATGGAGAGGACTAAAGAGATGGAAGCAGGATGGTACAGGGAGAAGAAGGGATAAGAGAAGCATAAAACATGGGAGAGAAAGGCGAGAATAAAGCAGAAAGAAAAGAGAGTGAACACCAACAGTCGTGTTAGGCTCCTTTCAATCGTCCATTTATTCAACAAAAATCTGAGGGTCTCTTATGCGCCAGCACTACTCTAGGTACCCCAGTGAAGGTTGCCAGGGGAGGCCGGGGTGGGAAAAAGATAAGCCGCTTTCAGGGACTGGGTCTTCTGGGTCCTCAGCTATGGTTGCAGATGAGGAATGAGTTACTGGGTGTTTCATGCCTGGGGCCAGAGCGAGTCCATTCGATTAGGAGACATCAGGGATGCTGTGCCTGGAGACAGAGGCCTTGTCATGGCAGTGACAACTGTCTGCTGTCTTAATTCAAACTAGCAACAGTTGCCATGGAAACCATGCAACTCTTATGGTTCCTGATCCCAGTGATCCACTCTCCTAGATCACAACTGATGCCCTGTCTCAGCTGTCAGCCTCCACGTCTCCCCCAAGACGTCCATTTTAGGGGGACTGAGAGTTAGCAACAGGAAGGGTAACTGGTTCTGGTGGTCAGTATTAGGCACGGGGAGGCATGTGCATGTGGTGTAGGGAGATGACCAGTTGCCCTGTAATGTGAAGGGGACAGCCAGAGGCTCCATGACAAAACTCTCCATCTGACCAGGGGCAGAGAATCAGAGTGCTTCTTTCTCTGGTCAAAGGGGTTTATATATGGGGTGTCTAAGTGCCCAGGGGATTTACAGCCACGTAGGGTGAGAGAATGAACAAGATTGGCTCTAAAATATATGCAGGTCTGAATTATGATTCATAAGGTCACCTGTTAGAAGACCCTGGTGCCAAGAGTGACCACTAGACACTCGCCCTCTGCAGGCCTGGAGTGCACCTGGAGGGCAGGTGAGTACCAGGAAGCCCAAGTGAGCAAAGAGTACATCTTTCCATTAATAAGTCTTATGAAATTTCGTTTTTTGCTCCTACGAACATCATAGTTTAGCTACATTATTTATTAGACAGTGATTTCGCCACTACTTAGAACAGCTTTTGTGGGAAAACATTTCACAAGAACTCCCCAGCATATGTGCAAATCAACTTTTAGAGCACAACCTGCTCCCCAGTTAGGATTGCCCATCTTTGTGATATGGTCACAATACAATCAAAATACCAACCAGTTCATCAGGTAAGTGGATTAACTCTGCCTCCCAACCTCAGCCCGGTGGGGAGAAGTGCTCCTCAGCTCACGTCAGATCTAGTCTACATACTCATGTACTTCAGGGCATGCATGTCACCTCGACCCTGGGTCTGCGTGTACTCTCCTGCAGAATTCAATTCCTAATTTTACCCATTGCAGCAATTAGTGGGCTCACTTAGAAAAGAAGGTCACTTGGGGGGGGGGGGAACTGACGAGGTATTATGAGTTTACCCTTAACATTATCACATATCCAACAGCAACCACAGACAGTTATGAGTACCTACTGTGTGCTGGGCACTTGCCTGAGCTTCAAGATATAAATAAACTTCTTAATAGCTTAATTCTACTTTCATTTAAACTCTGTCACTTCTGCATCCCACCTGTAACATACCACAAACCCATTACAACCTTATGAAACTGTTTCCAGTGTGTCTTCTGTGAGACTGTACCAGTGATTATCTTAATTCCTTCCCTGTTGAAAACTTTTGGCCACACAGGAGACACCTAGCTCAGGTGTAGCATCTCCTTTCCCTTTCTACTTGTGAGGCACACGTTGCACAGGTACTTGATTGCAGTCCACTGATGTGAATGAGTGGGCTTCCACAGCTTTCCAGTAGATACTACCAAGAGCCGTTTGCTCTTGCTTGGAGAATGGAGTTGTTCTGGGGGTAGTGTCTCAAAGAGAGGTCTTGGACCACATTAAACACCTATCGGTGGTAATGAGGACCTTGCCAAGAGTTGCAAGGAAAGAGCTTGGATGAATGAATTTGATCCATCACACTTTAAATTTTTTGGCACAGGTGAGGGGCCCAAAACACAGAAACTTGGTGTGTCTGTATCAACATACACAGGGGTGGGGACTGTACCAGGTTGCTGGAATGTCCAATTCTGAGTATTTCTAGTAAAAAATTATGTAGAAATAGAAACAGAAAAGCACACATCTTCAACCTGAGTAGTATATGGAATAGACAGTGCACAAGGGCCTTGCCTGGTTATGTAATTGTGTATATGACCAGGCCTTCCCATGAGACATTTTTCTAAGTGTAGGTAATGTACTTCCTTGCACAAAGTACATATCCAGTGACCACCTGATGGACAGAATATATTTGCCCATGTACCTGTTGCCAGAATCTGTGTTTGTGAGCACACGCACGTGTCTGTGTGTGTGTGTGTGCATGCACACTGGGGAGCAATATCAAGATGTATGGATAAGTATTCTTTGTGCTTTTGCATATGGGGTGTGCCCGAGATAGGGTTAAGGCATGCCTCTGCAGTAGAGAACATTGCTGCTGGACACACAGCTGCCAAGACAGTGCCCAAGAATTTGTTCACCTGCTCCCCTGGGAGTGCCCTCCACTGGGACACTTAGTCTGAGGTTTGTTCCCTGTGAGTAGTTACTCCATGGACAGGAGTGCGTCACTCCAGACATTCCTGTTCTTAGTCTGTGTGTGGTTGGAAGGAGGCTTAGCCCCAGAGCAGGGCCACCTCTGCTTCCTGCCTTACTAGACAGGCAGCGATGGCCTCTTCTCCAGCTGGAGCAGCTTGGGCTGAGCAGAGATCCACAGGTCTTCCTCATCCCTCTTCTTTTTCTTCTTCCTCTTGTTTTGCTCTGGCTGTTGTCTGCTCTTGCTTAGCCGGCTCCAGCAGCAATGGCAGCAGATGAAGAGGAGAGTGGTGAGCACCAATAGAGGCAGCCCCAGGAGGATGCCTAGGCAGATGGTGTTGAAGATGCCCTCTTCATGTTTGGTCAAGATGGTGTCCCAGATAGAGCTGAAGAAGGAGCCAATTCTCTCCATGGTGCTGTCTGGACTGGGGCCAAAGAGCCCACTCAGTTCACTAGCAAGTCCTGGGCTCAAGAAGACGCTGCCTTGACCACTTGTAATTTATTCCTCTTCCAGGTTTGGGCATGTCACAGATAGCACCTGAAGAGATTAAAACAGACCATTCAAGAGGAATGCAGTGGGAATGGCCTACAACTTTAACTGCATCATAGATTTTAGGCTTAGGAAAGGGAAAGAAATTGAAGATTTCCAGAGAGTTCACTGAAATTGCACTGAGACTCAATAAACAAGATAAATGAACAAGATAAATGTAGTCAATAAGCATTAACAAATTCTTGCTATGTACACACGTTATATTGGGCTTAAGATATAAAAATTAATAGTATATCAGGTCTGGCTCATAGTTGGGGTGCCCAGCAGTTGCTGGATAAATGAATCAGTGTGTGTATTCAGTGTCCTGGTTAGGAGTTGGCTTCCTGGACCTTCTCAAGCAGCAGTTCTCAATCTGTTTTCTGTTACAGCTCACCTGACAGGTGTTGAATGCACACTCCCCACAGGACAGTTCTGTATGTGACCTTCTATGAACACAACTTGCCACATTCAAAGCTTTTTAAAGCTTAAGCCCAAGATGAAATGTCTATGCTTTGTTGCCTGCGGTAGGGGACGTGGGACTCCCCCTGTTGTGGCCATCAGTCCTCATCCTGCCTCATTCCTGCCTTCCTTACTGTCCCTTATGCTCTCTTCCTTGCCCCATGTCTCCTATGCTCCTTATGTCCCCTTCCTGTACCTGAGGTGTCCTCTCCTCCTGAGTCTGTGGGAACCAGGGGTTCTCTGCTTTCTACCTTCTTTTCCCACATTACACTTGTCTCTGCTTTCTGTCCCTCAACCACACATACCCGGGTCTCCTTCCCTGCCTGCTCCCTTTCTTCTCAGTAGGAAAGGAGCCTTGCAGGCTGCATATTTATAGTGATGGCACTTGTGTGTGTGTGTGGGTGGGTGGGGGGCTCCTGGATGCCTCCCTGTTCCTATACTGAGCTCAGTTAGAAGCTGGAGCTATTCTCCTGGTTGCTTGCACAGAGTAGCCCCTCTGCCTTTGTCATCCCCCAGCTCTCCACGTATATCTTAGGACTCAACTGTCAGGTATAAGGACTTAGAGGCTCTCTTCAGTTCTGGAATCCACAGGTTCTTGCATCTAAGCAAGACTTCAAGCAGAGGCATAATTCAAGGAAAGTTAAGAGCCTCTTGGTGCAGGACATTGAAAGTTAAGAGCCTCTTGGTGCAGGACATTGAAAGTTAAGAGCCTCTTGGTGCAGGACATTGCCCTGGGCCCAAATATCAAAGTCATTGATTTTCAGGCTGGAGACTTTAGAGATCATCCTGACCAACCCTCTCACTTAAAAACGAAGAATCTGAGGTCCAGGTAGGTGAGGTGACATGTCTGAAGCCACACAGAGCTGCAATGAACATCCAGACCCCTGGGCAATGGGTCCAGCACTCTCCCAAGTCTGCCCAGCAAGCGGACGAACTAAGGTTGATAATGGTGCTACTTTGCATTTATATTTCACTTGATACTTTTCTAATTGCCTTCATGTGCATTTTGTCTTTTAAGCAGGCAACAGGACAGTGCAGTGTCTATGGATGGAAGCACTGGGAAACCTGGGCCCCAAATTCAAGGCCAGCTCAGGCTTCATTCTGTTGCTCTGCACTGGAGCATAAATGTGTGGCCCTCCTGGGTGGTGTGCTGTACCTGGTACCGCAGGAGGTGTCCCTGGAAGTCTAATTAGGAATTATCTAAATAGGAATAAATGTCCTATGTACCCAGTGCCCACGTGCCCATCCAAGCTCCACCTGACCTCAGTGTTGGTCTTCTGGAATGTGGCCCCACCCCCTTATGGCATTATTTGTGCGATTTTTGCACCTACTTCTGTGCTATTTGGTCCGTAGAGCCTGAAGTTATGCTATAGGAGGACAATGATAATGTGAGCTGACTTTTGTTAAGCACTGATATGCCAGGCACTGTTGTAGACACCTTACGCCTATCAACTCATGTATTCTTCAGTTATACCTTATGAGGTAGGTCCTGCTCTTCCTCCATGCTGCACCTGAGGGGATGGAGGCACAGGTCACTTGGTGGGTGAGTGGCAGAGCTGGCCTTGCTCATTCTGGGGAGGCTCAAGGTTCCCACAGGGTGAGCTGTTCACAGGCGTTGCTCTGTGGCCTCCTATTCTTTGTGTGGAATTAACCCATTTTTAGCAAATGGCCCAGGATTTACAGAATCTTACAATACTTTTCTATGCCCCAGATTGACTTAAATGTTTATCCCAGTGTATTGTAAAAGAGACTGCAGAGAAATTTACTTCCTTTTGTTAGATACTTCCCAAATGCATGAAGATACACAGAATAAAAACCAAGTCTTCCTCAAGTGCAGGTTTATGGAAAGCATATGGCTGCCTGAACTTAAACTCAACATACAACAAAGACAAACATTCTGAGAAGTCATATCCTCTTGCTGGAGGCTCTGCCCAAGCCCCTCTAAGGCCTGGGAACAGCCCACCACAGTGATCCACGCACGCAGCAGCCAGCCCCTGGCTCTCTGCAGAGAAAGCAACCCCTGGAGAGCCAAGAACTCCCTCGGTGCTTTTCCTTCTCACGCCACTCATCCTGTTCCGAATTTGCCTTCTCCCTTTGACGTGACCCACACTTTCACCTCAGCTTTGTGTGGCCAGTATTTTTTGACCCCTCTAGAGGGATTTCTCTGCTCTATTGTGAAGACTTTGGGTGCTTTCCTCTAATTTTGTCCACCACATAGCTTTCTGGGGACCAAATGCTCCTTGCACTGTGGTTCTGTGATTCACATTAGACGACACCACCACTGCAACTGTGGGCAAACTACTCTGTGCCAGGGGTCTCACTGGTCCCTGCAGGGAGCAGAAGGGCATCAGGGGCCCACTCTTGGGCTCAGCCATGGGGAGAGGAAGGACATCGAGCCCTTGGACAATATTAGAGCAATTTTCATGAAGGTGGGGCCATTTGAGGAGCACTTTGAAAGATGAGTAGGCTTTTGACAGAGAAACCTGGGTGAAAAGGATGTTCAAACAGTCCAGGCAGAGAAACTTCTAGAGCATGAGCAGGAGAACAGGGGGGTCTTCTGGTGAGCCTGGAGCTCAGGGTGGGGGAGGAGAAGACTGGAAGAGAAGCTGGAAAGGCAGGTTGTGGCCATGGTAGAGAGGGCCTTTGTAGGGGTTGTGTTAATTTGGGGGCTTTATAACTGGACAGTGTTGTGATCAGAGCTGCCCTTTAGGAAAAGATAAAATCTGAAAAGCTCTGGAAAATGTTTTAAAACAGCTCTTTATCCACTTAACACATATTTTTTGAGCACCTAATACGTGTCATGCACTGTGTATGGTGTTGAGGATTCAGTAAGGAGCAATGAAGATACGATTTCTGACATTATGGAGCCTCGTACACTCCGGGAGTTATTATTATTGAAGGATCAAGTTATAAAAGACAAATATAATAAGCAAATTCCAACTTAGATTGCTTAGTTGGCTGAAGTAGAAGCATGCATTTGAATTATGTGTTTATCTCAATGTCCCAGGCCTTCCTACCCCTCCCAACCTTTGTCTTAAACTTGTCCATCCCATGGCACCTAAAATAGCCTTTGAATAAATAGATTTCTTTTCAAGCTAAAGCTAAGTCAATAATTCACTTCTGGATTCCTAAAGGTGCTTACTTGAGTCTGCTCTCCATACTGCCAAAAAGAGTATTCATTAACATTTGGGAACCCAATCTAGAGAAAATTCAATTAAAAGGTATTCTTTACATTTGTCAATCTAAGAATTCTTTTCTAGCACACCCTTCCCCCCTCCCCCCTCCCCCCAGGTTACTTGCTGAGCTCTGCTAATCTATAGTGTTTCATTAGTATTTATGAGCTTTGCATTATTAGCATTTCCAGGAAACAATCAAATATCTCCTTGGTGGTAAGAATTAAAGGTTAGAGCTTCCACGGAATATTTTGCAAAAGAAGTCACATTTGAGCTCTAGAAAGGCACTCTGGGAGACCCTGTTCTTTTGTTGACTTTCAAGTATTGCTGACACTGTGTGAAAAGTAATTCATCTATTCTTGTTAAATCAACAATAGGAGCCAACCAACATTGATTTTTTGTGGTTGGGGGGTGGGTGTGAGAAGGGAGAAGAGGAGGAAAGTTACTTTCAATTTCCTTGAAACCAAATGTTATTTATCTTTATATCCTCTGTAGTATCCAGCTGGGGAGAAAGAGTCATTCATTTATTCTTTCTTCCACAAGCTTCCACCTGCCCATGTGTGAGGTGTTGATGCTGGGGCCAGAAGACCTGGGTTTAAGCCCTGGGTCAACCCGCATGATCTTGATGAGTTACCAAACCTCAGCTACAAAATGGAGCTAATAAGCTTCCCTCAAAATGATGTTGTGAGGATTAGAAGGCCTCAAGAGACTTAATGCATTTTGTAAACTGCAAAATACTGTACAAACATAATCTATAAAATAACAGGTTATCTCCAAATAACAATGGACTAATTCTAGCTTTGAGATTTTCCTCCCCACCCCTCACTTCCAAATCCAATCCTCGTTGCCAAAGAACCATAGGATCCCACCCATTCAAATGAAAAAGGCTTCACAAGTAACCTCTCTGCTTATGGCTGCTCTGCAGGCCTGTGGCTGTAATTCTAGACTCTGGCATCCAGCAACAGGATGGAGAAGGGTCATCCGAGGAACATCTGATGGTTCCTGGAGGACTGTAGAACTCACAGCTGAGGCCTGAGAGCACAACGAGCCATCTGCAGGCCGGAGCCTCTCTCCCCAGGTTTTGAGAAGCCTGGAAGTGTGCAGGGGTGGGTCGTCCCACAGGGAGGACTGATCCAGTTTCAGAGCCAAAAGCTGCTCCAGGCTTGTGTCCAGGGCTAGCTCTGGGACTGGTGTTCCTTCTGGAGTGCTCCCCAAAGGGGGTGGGGCATTCTGCTTTGCATCATCCTCTCATTGTTCCTGTTTATTAGATGAAATAATACATGTAAAGTTCTAGAATGGTGTCCGTCAGATAGTAAATGCTTTCTAGAAATGCAATGATAAGGATCATGATGGCACCCAATTAAAATCCCGAGACTAATTCCAGAATGACCTCCAACTGGTCAAAATCTTCAGCCTTCTTGTGGGACACAGGGTGGGGTGGGAGGTTCAGGTCTCTATCAGAACCAGCTGCAGACTCCTGGGTACACGTGTGGAGCCATCTTATACGTGAAAGTTGGGGGTGAAAACCTTCCCTTGGGTCTTTCCTCAAACAATTCCACTGACCTTTTTGCCTCATGTTCTGATTACACCTGTGCTTGCTTGATCTGCTCTACCCAAGGATCCCAGGTGACAGCAGGATGGATTGCTGGCCAGGAAGAGTCACTTAGGGAGTTAGTTAAAGATACAGATTCCCGGGTCCCACTCCTGGAGACTCTGATTCAGTAGGTCTAGGGTGGGCCCAGGAATTTATGTTTGTAACAAACAGACCAAGAGTTTCTGGACAATTGTCAGGTTTGAGAACTACCGTATAAGCAAGTTGAGCAGGTGACATTGGTCTATGAGCACAGGAGCCTTGTGTTGACTGAAAAATGTATCATGGGCAAGGGGAGGTGGGAAGAGGTTTATCCCTGTTCATAGCAGCACAGTGGCCTGCCATGGGGAGCCTCCTTCTACATTACTTCTTGCTCTGTGTAGCTGGGGCATCAGGGAGAGAACTGCTTTCCTGGAGGTCTCAATTCAGTGTAGTAAACATTTACTGAACACCCACGACATATCGGCCCTGTGCATCAGATGCCGAGCACCCCCCAGCCTGCTAAGGAGGAGAGACAAAAACAGCACAAGTACAGTGTGAGGAGTCCTGTGGTCAGTTCTGCATAGGGCGTATGGGAGCAGCACAGCAGAAAAAGCAGCAATTCTGCTGGGAGAGGGTTAAGAGAAAGTGGTTCAAAGGAAATAGCAATCAAGATGGGTATCTGATGGGTCATGGTGCAATGACTATTTATGGAGCATCTGCTACATGTTGGGAAGTGTGTTGGTCGTTGGGTGTCCAGGAACCAGCAGACCAGATCCCTGTCCTTTCAGTGTTCAAAGTCTAGTGTGGGAAGCAAACATTCATCGAATAACCATACAAACAGATGCAAAGTATAATTACGGCAAGTGCTGTGAATGAGAAACCCACAGTACTATGGAAGTCAGTAACAGGCACAAGTAGCCCATCAGGGAGGTCAGGAAGGCCCTGACTGGGGATGACGGAGCTGAGATCTGAATTACAAAAGCAGCAAACACACGATCAGGGTGTCTGAAACATCTCCAAACATAGGATGGACTCATTTTAAAGCATTTCTAAGTAATATGCTTGATGTCTTTTTTCAACCCTCAGGTGCCTTTTCAGGTGAAGTGTCTCTAAATTTAAAGCAATGAGTTCAATTGTTAAGATACTATAAAGTGTCCCCCCAAAGCCTGGAAACACAGGGAAATAATACATTTGTTGTGTGTTTATCAGACAAACAGTTGGACCCATTGCTTCTTCTGAAAAGCACCTGAAGGGAGGATATGGCAAATGTAGCAGCAGTGGGTGGGGGTGACATCGGGGTCACATGGGCCCACGAGGCAGGCAGCCCTACACCCAGGGCCTCGTAAGCCACGTGGAAGGCTGGTATGCTCTGGGAGCCATAGCGCTTGAAGCAAGGAGGGGATATAATTGAAATGTGTCTTGTAAAGAACACTCTCACTGAGGTGTGAGAGAACAGTCTGGAGATGGGGACGACTACCGTTGTTCAGGGAAAATGGTGTCTGGGCCAAGAGTGATGGGGTGTGGGGGGTGTCGAGACAGGCAGCCTGGCTCAGGTGATGTCCAGTGGACATGGGTGGAGAACTCTCAGTAAAGGGGCACGAGGAAGTGTCCCTGGGTATGCTCTACTTTCCTTCTTCCAGCCCTAGTCTTATGAGGTCTCTGAGTCTGAGATCTGTCTACCTATCTAATCTATCTATATCTATATATGTGTGCGTGTATATATATTTTTTCTTAATTTTTTTTCCAAAATAGGAATCTTATCAAACAGTCTCTACCTGACTCCCTGTCATCTCTCCTGGGGATTTAAAACATCTCATTCAGCCCTAGGCCTCTCCCCTCTGCCTGTCCAAACTTGCCCCAGCTCTCAAACCCCTCTGCCTTGCAAAATCCCTGTGGTTATGATAATTTCACACACTTCAGAAACCAAGGCTCTCTGGCAGTGAGGGCATGAAGTGGAACCTCAGTCAGTAGCTATTAAATCTGCTGCTCTGGATATATATTTTCTTGATGGTTCTCACCTTGCTAACCTGGCGTGCTCAGATACCCTCTAGTAGATATAAGTACTGTTTTGTATAAAAATTGATCATAGCAAATAACCTGCTTGTATAAAGTTTATTGCTTAAACCTGGCTCTAGGCAGTATGAAATAGATATTTATATTTTCCTCAATTTAATTAATTGCTTCAAATAACTAGTCCTAATTCAAAGTTGGAGGCTCTTTTTTCCTCTAGACTGTGCGTATATGATGTATAATTAGATTTTGAGTATTAAAGGAAAATAGATATTATCTTCCCTCAGAATCTGTTATAACTATGGTTGTGGTTTTGAACAAAAGCACAAATAGATCATAAATATAGAAATGATTAATGCATCATGGTTATTAAAAATAATAAAATGATGCTTTATCATGTAGACATTCTGGATTAGAACAATCCTGAGATTGGCCATTGGGTTGGATGCTTTACTTTATTGATGAAGAACCCGGGACCTGAAGTGGCACATCTTGATGGAGGTCACCTGTCTACTGACTGGTAGAGTCAGGGCCAGAACCAATGTCTTCTGACTCCCAGCTCACCCTCCTGCCAGGTCTCCCTTACAAAAGTCCTTAAAAATAAGCTTTGAGGCAGTGCTTTGCAAGATGCCCACCACACCCTCTTCCAGGGCACAACTAGACTACACTTCCAGCCCCTTCCATGCCAGTGGGGCATGCGACTGAGTTCTGACCCAGGGAATGTGGCTGCTGAAGGTCCTCTGTGCTCTCTCTGCTTGCTCATTGGCTGGCAGGTGCAGAGGGCCCAGGGGAGGACTCCAGGAGCCCTTGAGATGGCGAGACGGAAGGTGTTCCTGAACGGCTGCATGGGGTAGAGCTCCCCTGCTGACCGCAGTGAACAGTGAGGTGAGTGAGAATCACAACTTTGTTGAGTGAAGCCATTGAAATTTGGGGATTTTTTTTTTTTTTTTTTGGCTATAGCCATTAACCTATCCTGCTTAATACAACTAATAAAAAAGCTAATAGTAAATGTGCAGTAAGTCCAACAACTGTCCTGGAGGGCAGCTTCGACCAAAAGGGGTTTACCTTAGTGCTTTAGAGCAGTGGTTCTGGGACCCAGTATCCCATGGGTCCCAATTCAGGCTCTGCCACTCACTGGCTGTATCACAGTGAACAGGTTAACCTTTCTCTCCGGGGCTCAGTCTTCTCATTTGTAAAATGGAGTGGATGGGAATAGGGTGTTGTGAGAATTAGATGAGTCAGTAGATTGAGAATAGCTCAAAGCTTAGTCAAGCAGTGAATGTGAGTCCTGACTATTTGACCTCAAACAAATAGGCTGGCCAAAGTAAACATCCCTTGACGCCTTAGCTAATATGATTTTATATGCCTTCTTTGAATTTGGGACGGCTCTGGAGTCATGCCTTTGATTATGCAGGTCTCCTCAAAAAGGCATTTCCTTCTCTTTCTCTAGTTTTCCTATAGCAAGGAGACACTTCCCAAATTGTTTCATTCATCATTTCTTTTCAAGCCGCCATTTCAGAATTACAACACGGACAGGCATTATCAAAATGATAGGGGTTTAGGTAGTTTCTTCACCTTCCCACCACGGATCTCACTTTATTGGGAGGGATGAGATGAGCCCTCCTTCTCAGTCCCACACCAAGCCATCCCTTTTCTCCTTCTACCTTCCCTTCTTTCCTTCCGCCAGTGTATTTAATGAGCTCCTAGTATGTGTTGTTTCCTGTCCTAGGTGCTGTGGATATAGTCATGAATAAGGCAGATGAGGTAAAGCTCATCTTACCTGAGAAGACAGGTAATAAACAAGGGCACAAACGAATAAAACCAGATATGTCGTTAGTGCTATAAAGGAGACAATCGGAGTGGCCTCTGCAGAGTTGACTTTGCACTGAGATCTAAGGGATGGCAAAGACCCCGCTGTGCACAGAGCCCAGGACATGGCCTTCCAGGTAGCAGGAATAGCTACTGAGGTGGAGGAGCATGGCATACCCCGGAGAGAGGGAGCCAGAGCAGCTGGACCATGGTGAGCATCGAATGCAAAGTGGGGCTTAAGCCAGGGAGCTTAGGCCATGTGAGTGTCGGGGGCGGGGACTGGAAAGGCAGAGAAAGGGCCCTAAGACCTAGAGCTGCCCCCTCTTCACCCCTGTTGTTACTGCATTTGGGCAAGCCCTTAGACAGGTCTCTAGGTTTTCCTTCCTGCAATTCATCTTTCTAAAACCCAATGTGATCACTCACACCCTGCCTAACCCTTCTTTGGCTCTTCTCCACCTATATGCTAATCACAACTCCTTAGCAAGGAGGATGAGGCGCCTGTGGTGTCCCTCCCACCATCCCAGCCTCATCTTCCCCACCCCCACCCCACTGCCACCCTCTCCTTAAGTTCCCCACATTCCCTGCTCTCTCCCATCGCAGTGCTGGGCACGTGCTGTTCCATGGGCCTGGAATGTCTTTTCACCTTCTTCCCTCCACATCTGTTTACCACAACTCGTCATCCTTCAAGCCTCCTCTGTGAGGTCTTCTGTGACTGTCAGTCCCCTTCTCTCCTTCCCCAAACTGATTTCTTTCTCTTCTGACCTACCATAGAACCAGCTGCCGGCCATCTCCCTTATTTCATTGTATTATAATTACTTGTTTCATTTAACAAGTTTATAGAATACAGAAGCATACAAAGGGTTATGTATCTCTCAAACACTTTCTTGTACTTGACATTTCTCCTACTCTCTTCATCTCCTAAACAGTGATGATTCTCACGCCTCTGAATAACCTGAAGGCCTCGCTTCCTGCCTATCACACAACAGGCACCAATAAATATTTGACAAATGGACAGATTCTTTTCTGCTCAGACTGGGCAGAAGGCTGACCACGCACCCTTGCTTCCACCCCATCAGCTGGTCTCATAGATTCTATGTTCAAAACAAATCCTGAATCCATCCATTCTCTCCATCTCCATGGCTAGGTCACCATTGTGTCTCACCTGGGTCACTGCAGTGGCTACCTAACCAGCCTCTCTGGTTCTACTCTTCCCACATGAGCCGGCTCATGTAGCCCTCATCCCGTTTCCACCCCATGGCTTCCCATCCCTGGAAGTATAAAATCTGAAGTCCTCCCCATATCGCACAAGTCCCTCCATCACCTGGCCCCTGCCTCCTTCTCTGACCTCATCTGACCTCCTTTCTCTCTCCCTGTGCCCTGGCCACTCCAACTTAGGGACTGCCCACCCATTCAGGACCTTGATTGTCCCTCTGCCTGGGATATTTGTTCTCAGATCTTGGTGTGACTACTGCATAGCACTCAGGTCTCAGAAATGCATTTCCAGTCAAATTTCCTCAACTGTTACCTTGTTGAGAGGCTGCTCCTAACCAAGGAATCTAAAGTAGCCCAACCCCCAGTCAACCCTGCCATGCTATCCTGACCTACTGCTTTTGTAAATTTCCCATTCACTTACGATGCTCTTGTCACTTTGGTTTACATATTACTGCCTGTCTTCCTCCACTGGAATATAAACTCCAGGAGGACAGGCCCTAGCCTGTCTCATTCTGTTTGAGTGCTCAGAGTATGGCACACAGCTGAATAAATGAATGGAGTTAACGGAAGGGTTCTAAAGAAGAATGAGACCTTGAATAAACATCAAGCAGTCAATCCAGGTCACTGGGGAGAAAGGGCACAAGCAGTGAGGGGCACGGAAGAGTGACCACCAGTCACATCTGTGGCTGGACTCTGATGATAATTAGCCACCAATTTAGTGCACGGTCCAGCCAGATCCTCCAGCCACAAAACTCATTTGAGGAGGAAATAATGATCAGGAAAATCCCATATCACTGAAAGCAGCAGGGAGTGGGAGCCTGTGTTTTATCAGCTCCTAAACAATCACCTGCCTTCCTTTTGCTCAGTTACAAAGAGCCCATTGTAGCTGGGACTTTCTGGTAACAAGGGATCCTTTCCTAATTACTATATGCTCTATTTCAGGTTCAGCAGAAGAGAAAATTAAAAATCTCCATTGCACTTCAGGTTCAAATGAGTCAATCTTTCAATCAATCAAATATTAATTAAGCCATGCTAGGAAATACAGGGGAAGTAAAAGACACCCTGTCTCTTCTCAAAGATGGTACTAGGGAAATAATTAGGGAATGATTTAAGAACAATGAAAGAGTTTAAAAACGTTTTGATTTGGGGGTTTCTTTGATTTTCTATTACAGAAGGCCTTGAATCTCCAGTTCCTTTATTCTCCTTTATCCTACCTCTTTCCTTCTTTCCTTCTTTTTCTCTCTTCTCATCCCTAATTACATTGTCTCCAGAGGGTCAATGTCACAGACTCAGAATAATTAGTTCTTTTCAGCTTACTCTAAGGGACCAATAGCTAAAAATCATGACTCTCTGATTCCCTGAAATACCCAACAGTGCTAAACGTGATTGAACACAGTATCTCCAGCCAGTTAGCAAGTCAACAACTTCCTCATATTTTCTTCCCTGAGATCATCAAGGAAATTTCCAAATATCCCTTCTCATAAAAACGGAAACTTATAGTCAAGAATTTTGCCTCCACCACTAATATGGTGTGGGGTCTCGGGAACATCCACTTAAGCCTTTGAGTTCTGTTTTCTCTTCTGTACACAGAGACATCAGCATCTTTCTCAGAGGGTCAGGTGTTTTATCTACTGTGCTGTGTCATCTTACACTCAGAGTCTGGCACAGTGCCTGGTAGAAAGTGGGCTGGCAGCAAGTATTTGCTGAATGGATGAATGAAGGAATGCGTTGCTGGGTCGGGTAAATGAGACAATGCGTGTGGAGCAGGCAGCGTAAATATACTTCACACAGTGGGTGCCTTAAAATTGTCTTGAAAGCTGTAAAGCACTGTGTTTATTATTACACTATTCATACTGTGTGAAAGGTGAGAACATTATTTATTAAAAAATTATTTAATTGTTCTAATTAGAGTTCGACCAATTTTTCACTGAATTGGTGTAAAGAGTGAGATAACCGACTCCTAGGGAATCAGGGCAGACACATTAGCCTCTCCCCTGCCTTCTTGCTCACTTTAACTCTACTCATTCCCAGCTGCTCCTCCCTTTTTCAGTCCTCCTGACCTCCAGGATCTAGTCTCTCGGGGGAAGCCTTGTTTTGCCCATCACTATCAATTTTCTCCTCCTCATTTCAGCTAGAATGCTCACTTGTTCACTTGTTTTTCTTTCACCAACCTCTTTTGACTAACGTACCTCAGGAGGCCAAAACCTCAAAAACAGAGGGCTGGCAAAATGTCTTATCTTCTTTCACAGGAACTGTGAACGATCTGTTAAATCTGAAAGGCACCATTTGTTAAGTCCTTACTAAGCGTGCAACTCTGTGTGTGTTATCAAGGCGTTACAGACATGGTCACATCCCACAACTCAGGAGGTAGGCCTTTTAATCCCCATTATACAGATGGGGAAATTGAGGCTGCCGTTCTCAGGGGGCTGAGGACTTCAGTCTCCAGACCTTCTCTTCTAAGATAATGGGGTGTTCACCCATTGACATTTGAAAGCCTGTTCTGTGTGCCATACCCCGAGACACTCTTGATTGAGATGTCTTCTGTGACCTCAGGACTTCACATTTTGATAGGACCAAACATATCAGAAGAGAAGTGAGGGCCAGCCCCATGGCTCACTCGGGAGAGTGTGGCGCTGGTAGCGCCGAGGCCACGGGTTTGGATCCTATATAGGGATGGTCGGTGCACTCACTGGCTGAGCGTGGTGCTGACCACACTGTGCGGAGGGTTGCGATCCCCTTACCGGTAAAAAAAAAAAAAAAAAAAAAAAAAAAAGAAGTGAAATACCATATCACATATGACAGTGTTTGCTGGGGGCCCAAAGGCATAAAACTGGCAGTCCAGAAGCTATATCCAACCCACAGTCACTTTTATTTTTCTGCCTCCTCTGATTTCATATAGAATTCTCAATCTTTAGCTAGTCCTAAAATTTGGCCACACTGACTTCCCACATAGCCACAGTCTGTTGGAGCTTTAAAGGGGCCTGTGTCCTCTCTGTTTCTCCTACCCCACACCCCAGTCCCTACCCCGCCCACCTCACCCAGTCCTGTTCACCCGCCTGGTCCCAGGAGGCATTTTAAAGTTTGCAGCCGCTGGATTGTGAACTCCCTCAGGAGTAGGTACTAAATTACCTACTCTGTGCTGTCATCTAGGGAGGGGAGAGCTGTACAGGGGCTTGAAAAATATAAATGAGGACAAAAGGCAAGCCTTACTTAGCAGCCCTAACCTCTAGTTTGATTGCCTGACTCTGGTCTGTGGTTAATCAGACAAAGGGTAAGAATGAGGGATATTTGCAAGAAGAATTAGTATACATCAGAACATCCCCGGGCATAACACAAAAGGCTGGCAGAGTGGGAGCAAGGTTAAGCTTGGATCAGAGGACCCAGTTCTAGTCCCAGTTCAGTCGTCCCCCATGCCTTTGACCTTGGGCAAAATCATAGGCTTTCTGAGCCCTTTCCTCATCTGAGACATGAGGTTGTTACCCATCCTGGGTATCTCTCAGGATTGTTGTGAAGAAAAGACAAGACATGTGAAAGAACATTGAGAAGGGAAAATTGCAATATAAACACAGGCAGTGGAATTTTAGAGGATTATACTAAAAAGCTGAATTAAAGCTAAAATTAGAACACTGAGCTTCTCTCCTCTCCAGAGCTAACACCGAGTCCTGCACCCTTCTCTCCCTCCTCTCCCTTTCCCCGGGTCTTTCATGAATCAGAGTCATTAGGAACTGTTTCCAGTGTGGGGAATTTATGGGTGTGCACTCTGACACCACTCACTTCTGTCTGTCCCCTGTACACCTCCGATCTGACCACATCCTGGAATTAGTGCGAATAAAACCTGCAGCCATGGTTACAGTGAAATAACTCCGTTATGCAGCTCTCACTTCAATTCAAAACTTTGGTAAAAGGTTTTGGAGCCAATTTTTGTGGGTGTGGTAAAACATCTAAGTAAAGTTTTATTTTTGGAAAGCGTGAGCTGAGGCTCTGTGGTCACCTGTGAGTTAGGAGCAGCTGGGGCAGGCGGTGCCTTTTCTCTTCCACTAATGAGGGCCAATGGAGGGAAAGCTCTACTTCTGCCTGACTCCAGCTGAGTGCCAAAGTCTTGGAATGTCATATCCTCTTGGAGGGACAGTGTTTTTTGAAAAAGCAAGAGGACAACCAAACACTTGTGTGATTCAGGGTCTCCCACACAGGTGGTAATTAAAAAAGAGACCTTAAATTAAAAGTTGCATAATTCCCTTTAATACTAGAGAAGGGAACTTAGAGTTCTGCAAACTTTGCAGCAACAACAGAATGACTGACATTTCTTTTCCTCAGCGGTAGTGGGGGAGAGATTTATAGGCAGGAATAGCTGAAAACTAATAGAGTGGCAAAAATATACAATTATGCAACTCAAAAACAGTACAGATATGGTTCCATTTTCCTTTCCATTTCTTCCCTTCATTTAATGTTAACAAAATTCAGGGCAATTAAAAGCCAAAAGCTATCTTACTACAATATTGAGGCTTAAAATGCAAAGGCCAAATCATAGAGGGAATGAGCAGAAATATTCTCTTTCCAATAATAACTCACCTCTGGGAAATGTCCAATGTGGTATATTTCAGATTCTCTAGGCTCTGGGTCATAAAGGACTTCATGTTGCCTGAGGATGAAACTTCATTTCCTCTCTGCATTACAGTTTTGGTAAGTAATAGTTGATGAATGCAGAGTATATAGATGAGTGAGCTAAAATATTTTTTTGAGCACCCAACCAGTGCCAGGCATGCAGCTTCCTGTTTTTGTTTTTTTCCTCCTCTTTTTGCTTCAACATCCTCTTTCTTAGATACAGATGACATTTTCTCAGTCCCATAAAATGCAGCTTTAGTTCCCTCTGTGCAAGTAGATTATTGTCCCTAATCTCCACTGGCTTCACCCTTTCCCTGATACCCTCCGTGTGCCCAAACATCTTCCTCTCCATCCCTGAAATGCCCTTCCCAAAGGAGACTGCAGGTATTGCAAATACATGATTTGGGAGTATGGATGGAAGAAACTGTTTAAAATGGGGATTGCAGAGTGGTGCTCCGTGATACCACACACACACACATCCTTCCCTCTGCCCTGCACCCTCATTCCTTTGCATCCACTACCTCTGCTCTATCCATGACTGGAGACTTCAGGCTTTATGGAAGACTTTCTGGAAAGCGCCTGGGGCCCCTGGGAAGTGGGGGTTGGGATGGGAGAGGCCAGGGAACTCAGCCCTTGTCTCCAGGGTGTGGCCTCAGGACACCAACCTTCAGACTTTATTTTCCCTTGCAGCCCAGAATACTTTTTTAAAAAAAAAATCAGACTAACCTTCAAGGTATCAGGGTCTTGAAGGAATAGGACAATGGGTGGGAATGCTTTGATAGGGCATAGAAGTCTGAATGTTGGGCCCTGCCCCTGCCAGTTAGAAGGCAGGTAAGGGTCCTAGGGGTGGTAGGTGGCTTGGAGCAGCCAGAGAAGGGAGCCATAACTGTACAGTGCCTAACAGGGGTAGGCAGATATGCTCTTTGGTGGTGAGTCTGTGGGGCTCCAGGCCTCCTGTTCTGGCTTTGACTTTTACCTGGTTTTATTTGTTTATGCTCTTGTACATTTTCATAAAAGCCAAAATCTTGGCTAAAGAATAGTTTGGGATCCATCAGTGTAGGGGAAGCTGTGGTATGAGAAGCAGGTATGACTTACTCAGTGTGCGTCCTTGGGAAAGTCACTCAGCTGCTTTGGGTCTCAGTTTCTTCAACTCCAAAATGGGGAGAAATCTAGAAGAATACACAAGAAAATGATAGTACATGTTATATCTTTGGAAGAAAACTGGGAACAGCCCTGGGAAGCGAGACTGGCTCTTCCCTCAGTCCTTTGATGCTACTCTGAATGTTTGATCATGCACACGTACTTCCTAAAGTAAACAGACAGCTGGAAATGAAGACCTGCCTCACAGTGTCTTTAGGTCAAAGCAGATAAAGTATGTGAATGTGTGCCTGGGCTGTTAGGAACTGTACAAATATTATAAGTCATAATTGGTCTTATTCCAGGCAGATGTAGGGGTATGGCCAAAAAAAAGTCACTCCCCAATTCTGCCAGGTACTGAAAATGGCCTGAAATTCTTGGGAAACTCACTCCAGTGTTGAAAGGTCTTCCTGCCTGCAACCCAGAATGGATGGATGGATACCTACCCCGCCCCTCCCAGGAGGACTGTTACCTGGCTGTGCAGTGGAGCTGAGACCTGTCTGCTGGCTCTATGCACAAGTGACCCCAGGTTTCCAAGGGCCAGCAGGCTCTGACAAGCACATTCCATTCACTGCCAGGAGGTGGTGGGACCATGCTGCCCTGTGAGCAGAGAGAGTGGTGTACCCACACTTGTGGCTGCCCTGATTGACCCTGGGGTGAGGGGGGGCTTTGTATAGGATGTGTGCGAGTTTCCCTTAGGTTGTTTGCTGAGTTACTATCATAAAAATAATGCTGCAAGCATATTGTTCTTATACATGAGGAGGCTAATAGTACCAATAACAATTATTTGCATCAATAAAATAGGCCATTTGAATTATTTTCCCTGTAGCTGCATATGAATTTCATTTCAAGAAGTGTTAGCTAAGTGTCTACTATGTCATTGACATGGTGCTGAGTGGGAAAAAGAGAAGTGTATGAACTGGTTCCTATGCTAAAGGAGTTTCTTCATGAAACTCGGAACACTGTAAGTCCTCTGTTTAGCCAGGTGGGTAGAGCAAGTCACAGAACCCGGTAAGCCTCAGGCTTCTCATCACTAAGATGGGAAGATAATAATAACATTGAATTCATTTACCATCCAGTGTTGTTGTGAAAGTCAAATAATAACATACATTAGAGTTCTCTGTAAACTGAAAATATCCTGCAAAGTTTAATTTTCAGTAATAAGAGTAGCAATTAAGTGCTAAACTAAATATCAGAAAGTGCCAAAACGTGTGCACTATTCGAAAGGAGAGAGATCAGCGTTGGCTCAGGTTTTAAGCAGGGGACGGCATGCAGGAGACGGGGGTTGTGCTGGTCCCTGTGCTGCATGTTATCACGTGGAGGGTTGGACATTCTGGTGGGGTAAGGGAAGGTTTGGGGTGAGCTGGATAGGATGGGAATGCTGGGGCAGAGGAACAGAGGCCAGCACGTATGGAGTCTGGGACTGGGATGGCAGGGGAGAAACCTTCTGAGGAAGAGTGGGAGATGAGATGGTGCAGGCAAAATTGGTGAGATTACAGAGGGTTTTGAAGGCCTAACATTAAGTTTGGTGCAATGGGCTACAGGGAGGCCCCAACGCTGTGAGCAGAGGAGACCTAGTAATGTCAATGTTTTTTTTTTTTTTTTTTTTTTTTTGTCCTTTTTTCGTGACCGGCACTCAGCCAGTGAGTGCACCGGTCAGTCCTATATAGGATCCGAACCCGCGGCAGGAGCGTCGCCGTGCTGCCAGCGCAGCACTCTACCAAGTGCGCCACGGGCTCGGCCCATGTCAATGTTTTAGTGACCACATTCTCTTACCTGATCTTGCTCGTAATTGAAAGTACACCTTACCAGAGCTCGAGATCATGCATGATTAAGCTCCTGCCCCCCGCCACCTCCCCAGGCTCACTGGCAGTCTGCCCTAACCTGCCAGAGTAATCACAGATATCACAATTAAAAAAAAAACTTTTATTAATAGCACACTTTCTCCCTTAGATGAAATCTGATTATTAACTGAAATGAAATATCACCAAACCAATCAGAACGAAACTGCAATTTATCTCCCGATCCCTTGGGAATGGGAGGCGGGGGATAGAAGCATTGATGCACTCGCTTCTCTGCTTCGAACTGACACCCCAATGGGCTTGGGTTTATTTATGATTAGGGAAAGTCCTATCGAGACCCTGCACTTCGAACTCATTTTAATTTTTTAAAGGCTCCTGCAAACATTTCTGCCTTCAATTCACCGTAATGTGAGGAAGTGAGGGATTTCTTGCCCTATTTCACAGAAGAATAATCTGAAGAGGAAAAATTTGTTCAAAATCTGTCAAAATTGCAAAGCTGGTTAGTGGCCAAGGGCAGACAGGGTTCTCCTAAAAAGCAACAGAAAGCGGAGCAAGCAACAGTACCCTATCACTTCACAGCTTACAAAGCCTTCTGTTTCTCAAAGTCTGTGAGACTGTGGTGCCCCTCTTGGTTTGGGGCCTCACACAGCTTCTGTATGTGGAACTCACAACTGTCCACAAACCCCACCCCCAACCACCACAACCACCGAACCTCCTGACCTCTACTCATCTTTTAAGTCTCAGCTGAAACATTGTTCCCCTTGAGAAAACTTCCCTGACCTCATTAAAGGTTAAAGGCCCTGCTCTGTGCCTTCCACTGTACCTATTACTGTCACCATAACCCATAATCGGCATTGGGGTAATTATATAATCATCTTTCTTCCTTTCTTGATGGAATCTATTCTCATCCCCAATATCTGGGACATACTTTGCCTTTGGATATGTTTGCTGAATTAATGAATGAACATTTTTATAGATGAAAAAACTCTAAGGCGTACTGAAATTAAGTGACCAGATATTCTTGGGCATACCAAAGCAGGGCACACTCTGCAGACCTCTTTTGGTAACTGGCTACTTTTGAATCTCCAGTGAGGCTGTTAGTACTAAGAAACAGAGAGGAGAGCAGCTGAGAGCTGACTTCCAAAGATCGCTGGTCTCAAGTGGAGACCAAGCCTTGTCCTCATGGGGTGCCGTATTTATATTTAGATAATATCACTTGGAACTGAGACTACTCCCAAGTTGCTGGAAAGCTGCTTGGCTGTGTGCCTGACAGTTCGTGTTCTCGAGTCGATATCATTTCATTCTCCAGCTGCCAAGCCAACTGAGTCGCGTACGCCTGTGTGTAGCACTCAGCGTCCCCCTACCCCACTGCTATTACTACAAAAAGCCCTTGCTGTTTTTTCCCGGAGGGAGGAACTCCTCTGCTGGCTTTTTTCTTCCTTCACTGAGTGTGGGGTGTTGACACCACTGAGGCAGAAGAGGCCAGGAACTGCCATTTCCGTTCTCTGCAGCACAGCAGCAGATAGTTCAATTCAAGTCACGTTTGTTGAGTACCTACTGCATGCATGAGGAAATTCCCTTTTCTAAGGCTTCTCAGATAATGCTGACTATCAAGATGCAGAAAGCCTGCCAGCTCTCTGGATAAGGGATTCAAAACGGAACTACAGATAGAGACGGTGAACTCAAGGAATTTGTTTTTTATTGGGGAAATGGGTGAGCTCAGGAGAAGTACCATAAGGCATGGCTAGTTAAGTGTCCCAAGGGAAATTCAAACAAATGGTTACTGGAGCAGTGAAGAAAGAACTGTCAGTCCCAATGAAGAATCTAGGGAAGGCTTTGAGGAGGGTGTGATTGGAGTTGGCACCTGCAGGTGTACAGGATGTTTAAAGGCAACAAGGAGGGGAAAGAAAGGGGATTCCCATTGCTGAAGGACGCACAGCTGGCTCAGAGAAAGGATCCAGGCAAGGTGGCCCAGGCTTTGGCCCAGATCTAGAGGCTTCCAATGTCTCACTGTTACCATGGCAACACTCAAACAGCTCACTCAACCCAACCCTCCCTCTCCGTGGGCTCTTCTCCCAGAGGCTCCAATTGCCATGGCATACAGTGAGCAGTCGTCTGCATAGTGGGGATCCCTCAAGGTGTGGCCTGAAAGAGGAGGAGTCCTACTGGGATATCCTCTCTCCCTCCGTACCTCATAACATATTATGCCTTGAACATCCAGGGATAGGGCTGGGGGTGGTGGTGACTGATGATGGACTGTGCCCAAGGATCTTCAGGGGATATTTTTCATGCTTGTCCCTGAAGGCAGATTATTGTGAGTGTCTCTGTGAGGGATATGTGTTACCTCCCCTGGGCCGGGGGCCCACATTCATCACTGGCACCCTGAACCCTCCTATCTGTACAAGCTTGCTGTAGGCCTCTGCAGGGCCAGCTCATGGCATGATCCAGCAGGGGAGGGCTACAGCAGGGTAAGGGGACCAGGACTGGGTCCTGGGCAGAACAGGAAGGCCTTGCAATGGGTTGAGCTTCCACAGTAGGGGCTGCAGCCAAAAGCAACAGGGTATAGCTCAGGGAAGTTGGTCAGACGATTGATTGGTAAGCCGGCTGAGCAGGGCTGGAGCAGGTGTCAGGGATTCCAGAATGGTACAGTCCAGAGCCTGGGAGGTGGGTGAAGAGACAGCCAGCAGAGATCCCAGGATAGATTAATCCCAGGGAAGAGATTGTTTCTCACAGTTCTAAATAGGGGCAGGATTTGCAGCCAGGTGTTCACAGGCTCCTGGGTGGTAAGTCCCTGAGGATAAAATCTGTGCCAGCTTTTTGTTTTGTTTGCTCATTTTCTAAATTCCCCACTGTGTCTAGCATAGTGTCAGACACACAAAGAGGTATTTAAGAAATGAGTATGGAAAAAAATGCAGCCAGAGTCATGTTGGGGCAGCTTCTGCCATCTTAAGTGAAGCCATTAGGCCTCCTAAAAGTTTTACAATTCTCCTTTGCAAAGAGGAGCTGAGGATGACTGAACAAAGGTAAATGATACACCCAGATCTTACTGACAGTCCCTGGGGAAGAGGAGTGAGAATTACCAACTGGGGAAAGAGTCTGGACCTTCCCATGGAGCTACTGCTCCTTGTACCTGCTGGCTGAGAATTGCCTCAGGTACCGTAGAGCCATGAGCTAGGAGTCTTTGAAGCAAGAATAAAACCTTGAGATGAAATGGAGAAATTATGGTTTTGGAAAGAGGTTTACCAGTTCATTTCTTTTCTAGGGACCTGTGCAACTCTACAGTCTTTTCTCCTGGGCATGAGAAGAACCTCACACAATGCCATTTGAAAGATCTCCTGTCCCTCTCCCTATTCCCCCTTCCTCCTCTTCGCATGTACACAGAGCCTGATCAGAGGCAGAGAGAACAACAACAGCCATTGTAGATCTTTTCTCATCTTCCCCTGATCCCTGGACCACACATCTGTTTTGAGAAAGCCTATGAGTTAAAATATAGTCTCAGGTGCTGGGGTCCTGTAACAGTGTGACAGGGGCTGGAAGTTCCATCTATTTATGTTTAATGACCTGCTACTCCATGCCAGGTACTAAGCCGTGGGAACACAGTGACGGAGGGGGGTGCCAAAGGTGATGGTGGGATGGGCAAACCTTACCAAGGGTACCAAAGATTTAGAAAGAAAATAATAGACTTATATTTCATTTCCTCTAGGAAGTTTATGGCCCAGAGTTGGGCTAAGTGCTCTTCTTCTGGGTCCCATGAGTCTCTGTTGTGCCACCTATCATAGCATTTATTACATGGCATTATAATTGCCTCTTTACCTATCTGTCTGCCAAAATAGACTGTAAGCTCCTGAGAAACAGAACAGCTTCTTATTCACCAGCTGCAGAGTTTCTTTGCAGGAGCCAGAGGAAGAGCACTTAGCTTTTGGTAGAGAACTCAGTTTCCTCATCCGTATGTAGGGATAATAGTAATACCTATTTCATTGAGTTGTCATGAGGGTTGAAGAGGAGAAAATAGGTAAAGTGCTATGCCTGACACACTTCATAAATATTGCTCTTGTGAGCTGTTGCTTCCTACTCAAGTTACACAAAGAAGAGCTTTTAGTTTACCCCATTTTCTATCTCGTCTAAATAATTCTGCATCTCTTGGACATCAAGAGGTAGAATTTAATATCTCTTATTAAAGCATAAGCTCAAAGGCATCAAATAAGAGATCAGGCACGGGAAAGTATGCCACTTAATATGCATATTGTCTTCAAGAAAGGAAAATGAGTTTATAAGTATGTTGATAAAAATGTGGGGGAAAGCAGTTTGGCAGTTCTGCAAAAAGTTAAACATAGAATTACCATACGATCCAGTAATTCCATGCCTAGGTATATGCCCCAAATAATTAAAAAGAAGTATGCAAACAAAACCTTGTACATGCATGTTCATAGCAGCACTATTCACAATAGCCAAAGGTGGAAACAACTCAAATGCCCATCAATGCATGAATTGAAAAACAACTTGAAGTAAACACAATGTATATACAGTGTAATAGTATTGAACCATACAAAAGAACGAAGTACCAATACATGCTACGACGTAAATGAACCTTGAAAGCATTATGCTAAGTGAAGAAAGCTAGTCACAAAAGGTCACATATTGTATGATTCCATTGGTACGAAACATCTAGGATAGGTAGAACCATAGAGGCATGATGCAAATTGGTGGTTGCTGGGGCTGGGAAGGGGGGTAAGAGGGAGAAACTGCTTTATGGGTACAGGGTTTGACTCTGAGGTTATGAAAATATTTTGGAACTAGATAGAGGTGGTGGTTGCACAACATTGTGAATGTACTAAATGCTA
Organism: Cynocephalus volans; assembly: GCF_027409185.1. Classification (NCBI taxonomy): domain Eukaryota; kingdom Metazoa; phylum Chordata; class Mammalia; order Dermoptera; family Cynocephalidae; genus Cynocephalus; species Cynocephalus volans. The sequence goes on from NC_084467.1 coordinate 131,490,226, forward strand.
CTAAACTGTTCACTTTAAAATGATCAATTTCATGTAATGTGAATTTCCCTTGTATAAAAAAATGCAGGAGGAGATAATGCAAATTTCTTGAAAACTAATAGATGGCACATGGGAAAAAATGGTATAGTTCCCATTCTTAATCATTTGAAACGTATAAAATGTTGTCAATGATCTTTTTAGTGTTTATTTATTCATTCACTCCAAAACTAAATGTTCAATGATCACGTGCCCAGCAGTTTAAGTATTTTTCCCTTACTCTTAGGCCCCACCTTGAAGAAATAACATTATTTTAAGCCACCAAAGTTTTATTCCTGGAAAATGTCAATCAGGAGCATGTGACCTTCTTCCCCGTGTGGCACATGCCCTGTTACTGTGCCTCTTCCCTTGTCCCCGTGTGGGGGATCAGTGTCTTTGGAAATGAGGTATTCTTTCCATGGCCAGCTTTGGAAAGCTGTGCCATCCATCCATTGCAAACTGTCAAAACCCGGCTCTTTCCTTGGAGGGGTCATTAATATCCTTGTGCAAAACTGGGAAGAGCATGGTCCCTGGAAATGAGCAAGTATCCTGAGGCACCTGGCAAAGCATTGCTTTTTTCCTGAACCAGCAAAGGCCTCAGTCCAAATGTCCCACAGGGCAGGGTCTGAGTTTCTAATTTGGAAACCAGGAGAGCTCTGAGCAGGTTACGTCTAGGTGGTGTGGTGTGCAAATGTGCTCCCCTTTCCCAGCGGAGGTCTCATTATGGGATGGTATGGCTCACCTATGTAATGAGCCTGGAGGCTTTTATCTAGGCCACCACTGCACTGTGCTGGCAACTGCTACTCAGCAGATTGTGGGCCTTGGGCAGGAGGAATGTTTCAGGTCAGGAGTAGAAGGTGGAGAGAGCAAAAGCCCTCAGTCATTTACAAGAAAGGGGCTTGGCAGATGGGGTAAATCTGCAGGGCTGGCCTTAAGAGTGGCATATTCTCTTTTGGCTTTGACATTTCTCCCTAGCCTAATGTAGAATATCCAGCATATACTGTGATGTGCTCATAAAGCACCCTAGTGGGAGGGGGCAGTGATGGCTGTTTACTTTGTGTGCCTCAAACTCTTAGTAACAATAATCAACAAATGGCTATTGAGAGCCCAGTGCACTGACAACTGGTGGGAGCCAAGAAAGGTTGGATGCACATTTGTTTACTCTGGGTTCCTAATCACTGGGGAGGTCACTTTGACCCCAGTGTGAATTCCTGGGTGGTTTCAGGCCAGTGTGTATGAGTGGCTGTCTGGAGCTTACAGGTCATGGCTGGGGCTTTGGGTGTATGATGACCACACACACAAGGGCTTTTGAAAGCTGGCTCTTTGCTTTGCTGGTGGATCCACCTAAGAATCCAATATTAGAAACCACAAGTAGAAGGATGCAGACTCAGTGTCTTACTTGAGTTGGGGAGGAATAAGCAGGCTCCTGACTCAGAAAGCATTCTTTTCTCTTATTTACGATGGCCACTGTCACATGTCATTTAGGTTAACACACAGCATGTCCACTGTGCCATTCTGTTCCCGTAACACTAAAGCTAATGGGACTTCCCAGTTCCCACTGCTTCTTTCCCTGCCCTCAACCCAAAGCCTCTACCCCCATCTCTAAATCTGTGACCCAGAACTCTTTTCCCTCTCAGGACAATGTGAAGTACTGTGGCATGCAACTAGCCTTACTGCTATTATTCCTATATTTTTTCCCCTATCTTCTGCTGATTTTCTTTTATGACTTGCCTGGAAAACTAAAAATAATCACCAATGGGCTTTCCTTCAGCCTATCCAGCTTGAGGTTAGGGTTGTATCTGAAGAGAATTAAACTCCCCTGAAAAACATCTTATTGGGAAGAGGTTATAGAAGGTTAAGAGTGAGGGGAAGTCTGCAGTGGCTTACCAGCACAATCTTCTTTCCAATTTTGACCAAGAAATATAGCAACGGTTAAGTTTTCTTTCATTTCTTAGTGACAAACTCCATGAAGCAGTTTGCTGACGATTGTGGGAGCAAGTCTCTTCCCAGGGGCGGGGACTGGGTTTGGACACTGCCATGGCCCCTTGGGAGTTGTCTCTAAGAAAGGAATCTTGTGTTTGTGGGAGAATCATTTTGCAACTTAGCTACCCTTTCCCTGTCTCTACTAAACGTCTTCTCATGTCCCCAGTTGATGCTCTGTTTAGATGGCTCAGACCGATGTGGGGGAAAAGCCAGAAACCTGAGCCAGGCTGCAGCCCTGGGGATTGCCCTTCACAGAATTTGCTGTAAATTTTCCTTTCGCTGCTTGGAGAGGGAAAAGTCTATCTCGCCACTGTCTTTGTCTCTTTTTCTGTACCTGTGACGAGTCCATGAGCTCCTATTATTCACCTGGATTCTTTCTCATGGAATGGTAAGCTACTTCTTGCTGTTGGATGCGTGATGCCGACTTGTCCCCCAGCCTCCAGCTTGTTCTGATCTCTGAGGTGAAACACCCTTCCTGACAAGTCTGATGAAACACTCACTAAAAGAGTTTTAGTTAATAAAGGCACCTAATGTTGCTTCCCTTCTTGAGGGGTCTCTGGGAACTCTTGAGAAAAGTTTAAGGGTTGAAATTAAGGAAACAGAAGGGATGGAGGGTGGGCTGGAGATTGCCTTAAAGGATGAGATCTGCCCAGATACCGCTTGAGGAAGAGTGAGCCTTCCAGTGCAATCTTTTCACTTTACCTCTCTGCCAGCATTGCAGTGCCTGTTGCGTCCCTGTGTGTGAGATACAAGAAGTCCAGGTGATGGAGACCCTAGGCAGTATGGGGACATCCCTGAATAGAGAGACAGAGTCTGGATTCTGGTCCCCCATGAACCAGGTGCATGACCGGGCACACACTTCACCTTGCTGAACCTTAGTTTGTTCATCTGTGAAGTGAGGGGGTGGGGTTGGCTCATCTCTAAAGTGTTTTTTCATTTGAAGTCTCTGAATCTGTGGTTACTTCCTCTTCTTCATCAACAGCCAGCCCCAGTTAGAACTCTGTTCACTTGAAAGTTTTAATGTTGGCATAAAATTTGAGCTTTCCTGGTTGGGACAGGGGAAAACTACACATACGTCAAAACCATCCACTGATACTCAGATTCAGGGCCACCACAGGTTTAATCAGTACCTTGGTGAGGATTAGAAAAAAACATCCCCTCCAGGTGGACTCAGCTGCAAGTAGGGCGGGTCCACGGCCTAGCAAGTGAAACACTGGCTGCTCTGAGCCCCACGAGTGCCTAGCAGTCGGTGCTCAGCATACAAACCTGCATCAGCATCAGCGGAGCATTGACTTCTTTGGGCTCTGACCACTTTACCTAAGGAGTAAAAAGGGAAGAAGCCAGACTAGATGCACATCATTGATGTGATGGAAGGAGACTTTTATAATTACTGCCTTAAAATATTTCTTACAATTAAAAAGCTGCAAGTCTGGGCCTAAGATGCTGCCCAGATCCTACACCTATACAGTCCATCTGATTTTGGTAGCTTCAAGAGAAGAGATTAATAATAACAATAAAGCCCCTTACATTGTTATAGAACCTTGCAATTTATGTAGCACATTAAATGTGCCTTCTTTTTCAATTTGATTCTTGTTCTAACCATTGCCTTGGTGAGTAATAATTATCTTCATTTTAAATGTAAGGGAAATGAAGCTGAGAGATTCAAAGACTTGTTCAAGGTCAGCTAATAAGTGGCCAAGCCAGGAATTGAACATCTGTCTGTGTAGCTCCAAGTTCAAGGTTTTTTTCTTCCATGCAGGCCACACAAGATCCTGGTCTGGGCATTGGCAGCCAAACCTAAAGGACTACTCTTCAAGGGTCTGGAATTAGTCTGAACAGGTCATTCTTCTTGTTTTTCTGAAGGCAGGACTCTCCCACACAGGTGCGTTAACTAAAGACTTGGGTTATGTATTCTGCAGAGGTCTTGGCAGATCTTACACAACTGAACTAAATATTTATTTCTCATGTGCAGGAGTGATTACTGGGGTTTCATTTGTTTAGTTAAATGCATCTATCTTCTCACCAAGATAATTTTATACAAGTTTATAATCTTCATCATCTTATGAAAAGGCCTTGAATTTCCCTTTATGATTAAGAAAAAATAGCACTGCAATATTTTTAAAGTCAATTTTACACTGTACATGTTAGATACAAATGATTTGATACATCAGATTTTTTTAACTTATGCATTGCAAAAATCAACCTCCTGTCCCCACTCCCCTCTCCCCCTGTTCTAGTGGTACAAAGAGCAAAATTGTCCATTTACAACTTATTTCTCTGCTTTCACATTCCCATCACATAACTTAAAAAAAAATATATAATGTTTTAAAGGTTAGATTATTTAAAAAATACTTTTACAAAATCATATCAATTATTACATTTTCCCTCTTTTTGTTAATAACCAGGACAAGGAAGTCTCTTGGAAGAATTTTTAAAATCTGCACAGTTCTCTCCATAGATGACAAGAGCTCAATAGCCTGGTCAATGCAGCTCCCAGAAGGCCAGTCCATGCCTACTGTTCTCAAACAGAAACACAGCATCTCTACTACCTGTGTGCCATTAACCCAGACTTCTCTCCACCATTTTAGGAATTACCCTGCAAGGCATCCAGGGGCAGCCTTGACAGTCTGGAAAGAGTCATCTGGAAGTCACCATACAATACAAAAATATTATCTATAGACCCCTACTGACAAATCCAAGACTCTGCACTGTCAATGTGATCTCACTGATAGTGCTATCACAGGTCTTTTTAGCTGCCTTCAACACTGCTTTTATGTACAACATGTGGGATAGTTAAATTGTAGCAAGCTCCACACCTGTGTACCCAACTGCTGACCACATATCTCCACCTGGACATCTCCTGGGAATGTCCGACTTAAATACAGTCATGTGCCACATGACGACATTTTGAACCATGTATCTGATGTTGGTTCCATACAATTATAGGTGTATAGAGCTATATACCATGTAAGTTCGTGTAAGTATACTCTATGATTGCACAACGATGAAGTTGCCTAACGATATATTTCTCAGAAGGTATCCCAGTTGTTAGGCGACACATGACTGTATGTCTAAAGTGTTAATGGCCACCTTCTTCCACAATCTGCTTTCTAAGCTTACTCCTCCATTAGTTAATTTGATTTCCATTAATGGCACTACAATGTGCCTTCCCTCCTCCACATAGCTCAACACCTTATCATCCCCTTCTGTTCCATTCGCCCCTCCCTTACCACATTCACTTGGTCACTAGATGCTTTTGATTCTAATTCCTAACCACCATTAAGATCCATTCCCTTTCCTCACCTCCTACTGCCCTTGTCTTAGTTGAGGTCTTCCTTATCTCTGCTTCCCATCTCTCCAAGGCAGCCTCCATCTGGCTGTTAATTCTTTCTCCAAACACAAATCTGAGGGTATCCTTTCCCTACTTAAAAAACAAAAATGGCTTCCCACTGCTACAGGAGAGTTCACCCTTCGTAGTACGGTAACATAATCCCTATTACATGCTGTTCCCCCACCTGCCATTGACTTTGCACATGATCTTTCCTTTGTCCAAAATACTCTTTCCCCGGGAGCTCCTAATCATTTTCAAGACCTTGCTCATCCATCTCTTCTGTGGTGTTGACTTCCCCCCAATAATTCTTGGGGGAGGAATTCCTGCTCTCTCCTTTGGATTGTTTCAGTACCCCTGAAGCTACCCTATCTATTATGATGTATATTATTCTGAACTGTAGTTTGTTTCTGTATCTGTCTTGTTTACCAGACCGGAGCTCCTCAAAAGCAGAAAATCTGTCATTATCTTGGACTCTCAGACCCTGGCATACTGCCCAGCACACAGTAGGTACAGTAAATATTGAATGAATTAATGGGATAGATATACCTCCCTCTTTGATGAAATCAATAACAGCTCGTTGAGTGTACATCATTCTCTTGCGTTTAGTCTTGAAGAGCACCTAGCCCAAATTTGCGTCACCCTAGAGGGCTTCCCATAGGAAGGGATTTATGAGATAAGAATGAGTTAGCCAAAGAGCTAGGAAGAGAACGTGCATGGCCAGAAACTCTGACCCCTTGGAGACAAAAGTTGATGGTGTCAAGGACATCTACCCATCACAACAATTCAATTCTACCCAACAATATTTATCGCAGTCCTACTATATAGAATGCATTCTATTCTGTATAATCAGAAGTCATCCTCTTTTCATTCTACAGGCTAAATATTGACAATGTATGCAGGCCAGAGAAACATTTGTTTTGCTATGCATCTCTTTCCTAAAATTGTATCTGGGGTGGGGATAGGGAGGCAGAATTTCAGACAAAAAGGACTTAATCCTATATTCCTTTACAGCTGCCTCCTCAGTGCATCAGACTAAGTGGTTGAGGGAACTGAATCAGCTTAAAGGCTGTTTAGAGCCTTGTAGAATTCTACAGGTGGAACTTGCAAACCATTTGTAAAAGGGTTAGGAACAAGACCTATCAATTTTTTTTAAAAAAGTCCTGCTGGTTGTCACTCAAGTTTCTCCCATTATCCAGCAAGGACTTCAGGCTGAGGGTTCCCTAAAAAAGAGCTTTAGGTTCTTATGAGCTGTAGCTGAGTGAATGAACGAAATGCAACAGCTTTCAAAGGGAAGTGCTTCGGAGATGCTCGATGCACTTTTCATCCCCTTCCTCATTCAACAGAATCAGTGGAGCAGTCCTGCAAGTTAGCCCCGCCGTGCTGCTGCCAGCACTTCCCTGTTATATTAGGGCAAGTGCTTGTCTCTGCTTCGGTTTCCTTTCCAGTTAGGCAGGGCTGGTGTTCTCACTGGCTGACATCTACAGTTTACTTAACTCTATTATTGCATAATGCATTCTTATAAAGCTCTACAAAAGGCGGGGCGAACAGGTCCTGTTATGTCCCCCATTCTACCTTCATGGGTGGAATGGGGTCTGGGAGGGGGACCATGTAGAGTCGAAGAGGTTAGGAAGCAACGTGTGTCACAGCATATTCCCTGGATACTCTGAGACTAGCAGACAGGTTTCCACTCCGCCCCTGGCTCCAGGCCATATTTTCGTTTTGGCCGGTGTCTCAGCCCCATAGAAAATTTGGCTTCACCTAGAATGACTTAGAAGCATCTCAGTCCCTGATGCTTTTTGGAGGGTCTCAGTCCTTGACTTTGTCAGCAGCAAACAGAAAGTCCATGTGTCCCTTTCAAGCCGCTCCTGCCGGCAGCTGTTGTCCACTGGAGCCAGAGAACTCCAACCCGACCCCCCGAGGAGCCCAGGCGGACTCAGCCCAGAAGCAGATGGAAGACTGCGGGGAGTCTCGTCGCGGGGGAGCGGAACCGGCACGAAGCTGGGAAGGGCCGAGAGGCTGTTTAGAAACACTCCCCCGGTCGCACTTCTCCCTGAGGCTGGTCTTACGCCTCTAAAGAAAGTGGTGAGAAATCCCTCCCTGACAGAGGGCAGCTTAAAACGTACTCCAACACACCTAAGAGCCACGACACGAAGTTTCACACTCACCGTTCCTGCAGGCGCGGTGGCCCCGGGCCCGACTGACGTGCGCCGCGCCGTCCCCAGCGCCCGTCCCCAGCGCCCGTCCCCGGCCGCCGCCCCTCCCGCCCCGCGCCGCGCCTACCTGCCGCCCCCGCCGGCCGGCGCCGCGCGTATTGGAGGTTTCTCCCACCGCGTCCTGCCCCTGATGTCACAGGCACGACTTCCTGAACCCGCCTCGCGGTCCCTCCGCTCCCTGGGCTCGGCCCGAGCTCTCCACCCGGAGCCGACGGACCGCGGGTGCCCTTGGACTTGGCGCACACGCCCCGGACGCGCCCTCCCTCCCTGTCTTCCCGCCAGTTCCCACCTCCCCAGCGCCCCCGCCATTACGTGTTCTTGTCCCCTCCGGGCCGGAGCACGCCTCCTTCGGGACACAGCCGCGCTCCTGGCCTGTGGAGCCGGCCCCCGTTTCTTTCACAGACGCCCCAGTGTTCCCAGGGACTTGAGGGGACAGCCGGGTGCCGCCTAACAGATCTGCCTTCTTAAAAGGGGGGTGGGAGGCGTTGGAGACGGAGACCGTGGAAAGGTCGGGGGAAGGTTCCAGGGCTTTATCTGGACAAACGGAACGACAGGCCCCTCTAGGCGACGCTGTATACTCCGAGGGGTGCACGCTCACCCAGGGCGCCGAGGAAAGCTCTGCACCCTCGGGAGCTGTCAGAAGCGGAGAGCGGGGGAAAGCTGACTTCGCAGAGTTCCGAGGGGCTCTTCCCTCTCGCCCTCAGTTGCCCTCCATCTACTTTTTATTCGCATCTTTTGGGCGTAGTTCCGAGCACCTGGAAGCCAAGGAAATGAAACGGCCCGCGCAGGCGTTGGACACCCGGCTCCTCCGGACACAGAGTTCTGATGACCAGGGCAGGGAGTTTGTTCAGTGTCTCCAAGGTTACTGTGTGGGGGAGCAAAGGGGTGATGCTAGGCGAGCTGTGCAGCGTCTAGGGGCTTTTCAGAGTCATCTTGGGAGGTCCTGTCCCCTTGACTGTATTTGTCAGGTGCACAGGTACCAGGGGCCAGGTGCTGAGCTGGGACTTGCCCTCCACCGACTGTGCCTGAGCAGTGGTGTCCTTTGGCCTCTGCGTGTGGACATTAAAATGACTGGTGCAACCAACTGTTGCAGCTGAGGAACAAGAAATCCTGTTTGTTTATGCAGGAGAAACCAGATGGCTCTGAGTTGAAAGGCCAAAGAAAAAACCCAGCAATCTGGCTAGAAATGCTGAGAACGGTTAGGAAAAGAAAAAAAGTTTTTCTTTCAAAGGAAGATTAGATAAGACCTTCTGCCCAGAAATTCAGGTGGGGTAAACTCAGTCTGGATTTGAACAGGAAGGGAGAAGAGGTGGCCCAGAAATAGATGAGCTAACAGGTGTTCAGGTAGGGCCAGTAGGGAGGGGGAGGTTGGACTTTGAAAGAAAAGACAGAGCTCTTAGGGAAGAGAGGCCCCAGACATAACTCAAGCAACTCAGTAAATGTGTTTTCAAATCTGGAAAAAGCTCAATCTCTAATGACACATTAAGTCTACAATTGTCTACCTATATAGAGGTAGTTCCTCTAAAACTCCTGGTGCCTGAAGCCAGAGTATAGAGTCTAATAGAGTTTAAGGAAGATAGGCTTGGGGGTAATGACAGTAAGATGTTGAATGCTGGGCTGAGAATTTGGGAATGGATGTCTCCTTCCACCTGGAGCTTTACACACTATATATCATTCAATCTTTCACAACACATTTACAAGATGTAGTATTATCCTCATTTTACAGATGAGGAAACTGAGATTCAGAGGAGGTTAAGTAGCTTCCTCAAGGTCAGACAGCTCGTAAATGGAGCTCAGATTTGAGTCCAAGTGTTTCCAACCCCCCAATCCATACTTTTACCACTATATCATCCAGTAGAGGAGGAAATCTCTTTCTGTGATGGAATTCTGCTCTTGAGCAGAGGTAATATGCAGGCCTGGAATGATCCTTAATGGGGGAAGGCTATGGAGAATACTTTGCTGGAACTCTAGAGCATCATTACAGATAGTGTCTGGCCAAGGTAACAGTTATGTAGGGTTACTTTTAAGAGAAAACAGGAGGAAACTAAATGAGAGAAACTGAGACAATCAGCTTGAACTCAGGGTTTCCTGGACATGGCTGTCTGCTAGTAGAAAGAAAACCAAAGGCCCATCCATAAGGTGGTATATCTCTGTGCTATCTCAGTATGGAGAAAAGTCTAGTGCTGAAAGCCCATAGCATCTGTGGCAGAAAATCAGGGACTTATAGGTGGGCAAGATAGTGGATTTGCTCACACTAGATGGCCAAGACTGCAAAGTCCAATGAGGTACTGACACTACTGGGAAGATACGATTATGGCAGAAGAAAAGGAGCGGGCATCTGGCCAGATGTTCTCACTCTGGGTGATGATGCCTCCCTTATATAAAGGCGGATTAGAGCACCCACCTACTACGTTATTCTCTTGGCAGTGGAATCCCAACTCCTGTGAACTCATGAATGGCCCCAGGCAACCACAGTGCTATTAACGTTTTGCTTAATCCTCATTATTTTTCTTATTTTCAGCAAGGTTATTTGAAGGTGATCAAGAGGTTAGTGGGCTCTAAATGGAGTGAAACAGAGCATTAACATCTAATTTAAAAAAAAAAAAAAAAAGAAGAAACCAAAATAAGCAGATTTGTGAACTGAGACTGGAAATTTGAACAACTTTTTTGAGTGACACCCTCCTACTACCCCCAACTTTAGCACCTGCTGAGCTCTGGTTTCACATCAGTGTCATGTGGACAAGAGATGTTGCCTCTCCCTCAGATGTTGTGGAAGTTAGTGGAGTATTAAGTAACAAACTTTAGCCTGCTTTGAAGGCTAAGCCTGACTACACTTGCTTTTCTTTCTTGGTAATGCCCTGTTTCAGACAGGTTGACTTACAGTATTGGCCAACACCGATCTACCTATGTTGCCTGGAGACAGTTTCCCATCAGTTTCCAAACTCCTTGAGTCTAGAAGCCACGTCTAACATAATGTGACTGCACCCAGGACAGTGCTGCCCGAAAATGGGCACATTCTTCAGGTGTGGAAAATATTAAATCGAGAACATTATTTTACTCTCACCTGAAACTGTGGTGCATTCTTGCCTGTAACACTGTGCAAGGGTCTAGGAGGATAAAACAGGGCTAGAGAAAGTCCATGAACAGCAACCTGGATGCTCTGAGGAACTGATTGGAAGTCAGAAGAGCTAGTGACAAGGCGAAGGCTGTTAGAAGGAAAGGATCAGACTATAAATGGTGTGAATAAGATGAGCTCAGACTTGCTCATCAGATCATGAAATATAGTGGTGCCTTGAACCACAAGTGAGGCAAGTTCAGGACAAGTCAGAGGAAATACTACTTCACACAGCAGGTAATGAATTTATGGAATGGATTATTTCCCAGAGGTGGCACGAGCTGGCAACATAAATGGATTCCAGAACGGTGAATAGCAGAGCCTAAAGGAGAACTGCAGGAAGCTGAGATACATTCTATGTGGTCGGGAGTTCAGCGTGGCCCAACAGGCCCTTACAGTGTGCACCTGGGGGTCTTTGTGGACAAAAGAGTCATTCCTGGCCTCCACGGAACTTGGATTTGAGCCAATGGGCAGCACCGACACCATCTCCCTCATTCTATAGTCTCTGTGGCCTTTGCCTTATGAAGACAGCAGAACCTTGTTCTTTCTGCCTGAGCCTTACAGCCCATTTAAAATGCATTGCTTCTTCATGTTGGCTTGTGACTTGTAAACAGATTTTGAGTGTCTGTTTTCATACTGGTTATTATACTTATCTCTTGCAGTTAGATTTCTGTTCAGACCTTCCTTCCTAAATGATCTAATTCTGACATAAATTACTCCAATTATAAATGTTACTCTAAAAAGAGCAGTAACAATATCCTTTTCTTGGGAGCTCTTTTTAATGCAACATTCAAAATATTTTCAATGCTGCGTCAAGGATCCCAGGAAAAATGATACTGTTATGGGTGTAGCTCCAAATCTTGGCACTGGGGGAAGTTTAGGAAACTCTTGGATGTCACCTCTAATAATCTGCCTGTCTCTCCCCCACCCCCACACACCCATCAGTTTCCCATCAGTTTGTAAACTCCCTGAGTCTAGAAGCCATGGTCTAATATGATGTGGTTGTACGCCTTTTGTGCTTTCTCTAGCACTCCTGTAAGTTCTAGAGGTAGAGCCCCCTGCCCCTACCTCTTCCAGGATGGCTTGGAAGTCCCCTTGTGTATACCTCTGGGGCACAAAGGGGCTCAGTTTCGTTTTCTGTTTCTGGCTCACAGCCCCCCAGAGTGGTGTCTTTAAAGCTATTTTACAGCACTGTCGCTGGCAGATGTAAACTGGGCAGCACTACTGTTCAGGGCTTTTTGTTGAGAGTCAGCATGGGCTTTGTTCAAATGTAAACAGTGGGCTTCTAGATTCCATTTTGTGGCAGGGGTCTGAGGGCGGGAGGTGAGGCCACAGAGCTCTCATTTCACCTGTCTTTGTGGTTCCCCTTGTCATCTGCTCTTCTCTTGGGGATGGGTTTACACATCGATTTATTGAGTGAGCCTATTGTGTGGGTTTCATATAGAATTTACATGGACTAGGTAGAACATTTCTTGTCACTTTGTCAGGGAGACTCCTGGGAAACCCCAGCTTGCCCTTCCCAGCACATTCATTCTGGCAGAAGTTTTTGTGAAGCCTGAAATTGTTCATCCCTCTTGCCCTGAGGTCCCACAAAGTTACTGTGGCTTTGAAATTTGCTTCCTTAACTAGACTCAAAACATCAATGTTGCCACAAACGTCCTCTGCCTAGGCTGGCTCATTCACAACGGGTAAAAGGAAGGGCTGACAAAAACATCATAAAACAATGGGATAGACTTCATTTACCAGGTTACAAAAATACACTCACACTCTCTTTGTTTTAGCTACTATTGACTTATTGCTTTCTATGTGCCACACACTGTCCTAAGTAGATTCTACACATTGCCTTTAAATTTCTAAAAACACTGTGAGCTACTATTACCATAGCAATCTAATAGATGTGAAAACTGAGATCTAGAAAATTCAAAAATGTGTCGAAGGCCATGTAAGTGACATGCAGAAATTTCAATAAATAGAACACATTTACTGAGCACATATATGTTCCCAGTTCCATGCAAAAGATTAGAAATACACAAATGAATAAGACTCTACTCTGGTGGAGCTTACATTAGAGTCAGGTTTCAAACTGAAACTTCCTAATTCAGAACTACACTGCTACCCACTTTAATCAACTGGATGGGTTTTGGGATGTCTGAGGGATAGAATCAAATTAACTGATTCTGGGATGATTTCAACAACAATAATAATACCTGGAGCTTTGTAAATGTTCAGTTTACAAAAATGTTTCACATGTGTTATTTAATTTGCCCCAACCTTTGTTAGGGGATGGGGTAGATGCGTAGCTGGGGCTTGAAGAGGCTGGTTGCCCACAATAGTTGCATAACTGGTCTACAATCAAGGTGTTCTGACTCCTAGACCAGTGGTCATTCTTTGCAGTATGCAGGATGAATGATACATTCCAGGAACTTCTCTTGGTGGGATTTTGAAGTCATCATCTGAAAGTATCTAGAAGTAAGCCTAGACTGATGAACTCAAGCCAAATATGGATATCAGCCTTGGAGGGAATTCCTGTGTCTGGGAAGGCATGGGCTACAAAAGTGCTTCTTAAATTTTCCTATTGAAGTATCCCTAAGGGTAGGAAATTATGGTGTTACGAAGACATTATTCAATGTCTTGTGGTTTCACGTACACTTGACACACATTTCCATACGCCTCCAGGGTTGTGGGCACCATAGTTTGAGAAGCACAGTATCAGAATGCATATGAAACCACATTAAAGCTGTGCTCTAACCAACTGAGCTAATAAATACAGCCCATGGGATTTCATCCATCCATCCATTCATACATTCATCCATCTATCCCCTATGAAGGAGAAAATCAAAATATCACCCATAATCCTGGTAACCAAAGATAACCAAGGTAACATTTTGGTATTGGCTATTCTAGTCTTCTAGAAGAAGATTAGGATTTGTATGTAGGTAGGTGGAGCCACTACATATTTTAAATCATAGTCCACTCTCAAAGAAAGTTAATCTGGTGGCCTTTTGTAGCGTGTATTAAAGTGGGGAGAGATTAGGAGACTGGAGTTAGAAACTCCAGCCTGATAAAAGGCCACTATATACTCCTGCTTTTAAAACTAACTAACACTAACTAACTAGTTGCCTTGTTCAGTGGTGAATTCCCCACCATGGAAGCAATTCACACAGAGGCTGGATGACCTCCTGACAAGGATGTTAGGAGGGATTGCTCTACCTGGAGAGAGGATTTAGTGGCTTGCATGACTTCTTCCAACCCCAAGATTCTAGGGCTTATGTTGTCAGCTGTGCAAATTTACATTCAAATAAATTATGATACTCTCTTCTCTTATGATTTAACAGCAATTGGTTTGCTTAGTTCCTATTATTGGGTAACATGGTAAATGTTATTGGGGGGATAGAAATCAACTAACTTTGAGGTGCTTGGGTTAAGTTCTTATTGATTTTAGCCTTGCTATGTTATTATTTGAGAACTGCCCTTACATGAAGAACGTTAGAGGAGAAACTCTTATTTCTACCCAGTCTCTAGCTGCCTGGGTCCCAGCTCAGCCACTGTCGCCTCTGAAAAGGTCTCCTTGACTCTCCAAGACTGAGGTGAAAGCTGTCTGCTGTATTCCCACAGGATGTGGTGCTATTCGGTGTCGAGCTTGCCCACAGTGGTGAAACTGCCTGTTGATCTGTTTCCCATGCTGGACTGGAAGGTCTGTGAACAGGGATGGTGTCTGGTGCTCGGTCAACGCTGGTCAGTGAATGAAGGCCCTCAGGCACAAGGCCGTGTGTGGAGAGCTTTAGAAGCTTTCTCTGAGCATGGATGAGCATGGTGCCCTTCCCGGTGCAGTTATCTCCTCGTAAGCTCCCAAAGCACTGGGTTCTTTCCTTCCTCAGTACTGCTTTGGGGCCTGCAATTCTATCTCCTCATGAAGGACTGGAAGTATAGTTGGGACTATGCGTGAAAAGGGACATAGAGGGGAAAAGTACATAATTAAAGGTGATGACAGGGCTGGCCAGTTAGCTTAGCTGGTTAGAATGCAGACTTGTAACACCAAGGTCAAGGATTTGGACCACCATACCTGCCAGGTGCCAAAAAAAAAAAAAAAAAAAAAGAAAGAAAGGTGATGTGGGGTTGGGGTCTGGCAGGAGCAAGGCTACAGAGGCACTTCTGAAACAAGATCAAGTGTACATTTTTCCTAAAGCTTCTGTGACATTTATAAGAAAGGACCTCTGTGTCCCTCTTCTGTGGGGGCCTTGGAACCCCCTTCTCACAACATCCAATCCTGTTTCAGGCAAACGGAAAGAAGGAATTGATGCTCCTATTATTCCGCACCTCCAGCCCTATGGTGTCCTTTCTTAAGTTCCTGATGTTGCCAGCTGTCAGCAAGGGCTGGGTTGGAAAAAACACTGAAGTCTCATCAAGAATTCTGGACACAGAGTGTACGCCTGAAAGGTGCCAGATCTGAGTTCCTGTGAGATTTATACAGATTCCAACTACAGCCTAAGTGAGGAGAAAAAAATCTGTGAGCTTGTCTTCATCCCTCCAATGGAGTCACTAGGCAACACACTTTTCAGTGGCTTTAAAAACCATGTGGGTAAAAGATTATTTATTTCTATATACGGCCAGAAAATAGCCCAATCATGGGGCTGGCTTCCTGGTTGATGCTCTCCAGTTTTTCCAGACCTGTAGAATCCAGAGACTTCCAGGCAGGACATTGGTTTCTGTGGCCTGCATGTAATTAGGTTCAGCAACAGAAATTTTGGCTCCCAGCATGACTGCTCCTATTTTCCTTGTCCCCCAATCCCTCCACTCTGGCCTTAGCTCCCTCAGAATGCTGCTGCTAAAAAGCAAAGAATGAAGTTCTCACAGCTGCAGCTCTGCTAAAAATAGAAAGTTTGTTTATTTTTATGTTCATGAAGCCCTTTTCCTGCTGTTGCTGCTGTTATGAGTGTAACTCCCGGGCAGGAAGGGGAAAAACTCTGCACTGGTCGCTGGCCAAGTGGATTCTATCTTAGGTTGGGGCTCAAATCCAGCCCATTAGGGGCCAAGGATTTGGTGATCTGTTTTCTTTTTTGAGCCTCTTCTCTCTTAGCTGACACCTGCTCTCCAGAATTTAGGGTGTATGTTTCTCGGTTTTTAGACAATCTGCTTGAATGCACTTCCCTTTCAGACATAGCCTTCCCTACTGTTACAATTTGCTCATAGAAGAGGTATGGCTGGAGGAAAGGATGCTGAGCTAGGAGGCAAGAAACCTAGACTTTTCTTCTAGTTTTCTTACCTTGTTTTGTGACTGGGAACAAGTCACAATCTCTCTGAACCTTGGTTTCCTCCTCTGTATCTCAAGTGTAATGATGGATATGAAACAACTCTCAGAAGTTCAAGATATCTGCAAATGGATAGTTTTCTACTTTTGCTGAACCCAGGCTTCTCAAAAGTGTCCAGAAGATAGATATTTCCTCTGCCCCAAAGCGCTCTTGAGTCCCTTCTCCCAAAAAGGGGAGTGGAAGGCAGAGAGGAGAATAATGCATGATCATATTTCCCTTGAGAAATGCAAAAATCATATCATGTTGAAATACCTGAGAGGTGATTTAGGCTTAAATAAAGATTTCTGGATTATGATTTGGGAATCGAAGAAGGGAAATATTCAATATTCTGTTAGCTTGTTGTGGGCTTTGGAGCAACCATTATATAGCTGTGTGTCCCATCTCCCTTTTCATATTTTAGAGCCATTATTATAGTTGACTGTCCAGCTCGAAGGGATCTCCGCTTGCTCAGCTGTCTAGATCACTTGGTTCATACCACACACATGATGCTCGTCACATGTTTCCAGACGGCATCCTGCAGTGTCATCATTGACACTTTCTCTCTCCTCTAAAATCCTAACAGCTGAGGGCAGGGCTGTGCTGGATACATCTTTCACTCATCTGAAGCCACTATGATTGTTGTGTTTGCTTATTTTCCGTAGAGAACCATGCTATACCCAGGGCTGGTCCTGGCACCTGGTTCACATTGGCTACCTGTATCCAACAGGGTTCTTGGTTATAAGCCACAAAATGACAGCTTTGGCTGATATAAGCATCAAAGGAATTTATTTAAATCAGAACTCTTAACTTGCTTTTCTTGTTGAAAATTTAGGGGTTTTGTGATTTGGATGGATTCCTTTTTTTCTTAATAGTCTTTCACTGATTTTAGCATTTCCTTAAGTTATGAATGTAGACAACAAACCAGGTATCTGTGACTTTATCATCTTTGCAGACATTCCAAATATTGTTGATGTTCATGACTACTTCTTAGTAAGAGAAGTTACTAGACCTGCCACTACATTTAGTTAGTTTCCCCTGTATTTATTTTGTGCATTCAAAAACATTCCTCCTAGGCTTTATAGGCTTCCCCAGGCCAACAAAGGGCTCTTGCACGTAAAAGGTTAAGAACTCCTTGACCTAAAGCATATTAGCTAGTTCACAGCAGGACTGGCTACATAATTTTCAGGGCCCAAGCAAAATGAAAATGTGAGACCTATTGTTCAAAAAATTGTAAGAATTGCATGATGGCAACAGCAGAGCATTAAACCAAGCACAGGGCCCTGCTGAACCTGGGCCCTGTGTGACTGCACAGCTTGCATACTGCGAAGCTGGCCCTGGCACATCGAATTTCCAGAAAGGCCAAAGTGCAAGGCTCATGGGTTACACAGCCAGGAATGATGTCGAAATTGTGCTGGAGAACTGGTCTGGTGAAACCCCAGTGCTGCTTCCACTGGGCACAGATACTGCAGCCTGTCCCCATGCCACACTGACAATAAATGCTGTATACTGCTATTGAATCTGTTACCACTGGTGCATCAGTAAGCTGGATGGCGCTGTCCCCATTGCTAGAATGGATTCTGTGTGACTCCTGCTTTTTGGTATTACTAGTTCCAATTTAAAGTCTGGGTTAGGTGCACTTGATTGGTGAAACCTAGTTCATGGCCAGCCCTCCCTCCAGCCGCAAGAGAGGCAGCTGAAGCAAATGTCTGCCCTAGACTCCACAGAGGGAGAGCAGCTCTGCCTCACAGGGACAGGGGCTCCTGAAACATAGGAAGAGAGTTCAGATGCGAAGTGGCCAAAAAGAACGACATATGTCCTTGACAGAACCCATGTATCCAATGGGTACCCTGACCTCTTCTGAAGAAAGCCACAGAAAGTGTGGCTACTGTTAGGTAGACCAGACTGTCTGGGAGAGAATACTTTACATGCTAAAATATTTTTAATTTCTAGGACATTCGGAGGGTTTGTAAGAAAAACAAGGCAGAATATTTGAAATAGAGATTATTCAATGAAGTCCACAACTTATGAAGGCAGGACATAGAAACTTGGCACATTCACCAAATATTCTCTATCCACACAACCAGACAAAGCCAGGAAGAACAGATGGGCTTTAAGTATATCTACACTGACTCACTGTCCTTTGCTTCAAGGCAATTCTTAAATTACCTGGGCCTTGTCACTTTGTGACAGCCTACAGC
Source organism: Cynocephalus volans (assembly GCF_027409185.1). Lineage (NCBI taxonomy): Eukaryota > Metazoa > Chordata > Mammalia > Dermoptera > Cynocephalidae > Cynocephalus > Cynocephalus volans. The sequence goes on from NC_084467.1 coordinate 131,508,369, forward strand.
CCATCCAAGGGGAGCAAGTGTTGCTAGAAATGAGCCATGTGTGGGGTCGTGAGGCACCCTTCTGTTGGGCAGGGCTAGGCCCCTCACCTCAGCTCATGGCTCATGTTTCCCTTCTCATTTTCCGCTGAAAAATTGTGTCAGCTAGCATGTGGTAGGCTTTTCGGTCTCCTGATCCCAATAGAGTGATGGGTGGGCCATTCTTTAAAAAGTGGTATGAGGACGAGCTGCCACCAGGGTGGCCTGGCAGGAGCCCAGCAGAGTGCAAGCTACCCTCTGGAAGGGGGCTTGAGGCACTGGGGCTGGCAGTCGAGGTGCTGGGCCATCTGACAGCTCCTCAGCAGGCCAGGAACACAGGGCCCTGCCTAAGACAGGAGCAGTAGCTTCCACCCAGATGGACTGCCCATGAGAGCTTCCCCGAGCGGCTGACCGAGCTGCCTGTGGCGATGTCCTGAGGAGGAGCAAATGGAAGTGCCACTTACCCAGCTCCTGACATGTGTCCAGGGCTCTACATCCGCTGTCTCCTTTATTCCCCGCAGTAATACTTGAGAGAGATCATCATCCCCGTTTTACAGACTTGAGAGCCCAATTCCCAGTTCTCTTCACTTTCCCAACATATTGCCTTGAGGGGAAAAGAGTTGATTCTCAGTGAAAGGCTGGAGAGATTTGTCTTTTTAATATGCTTTTCACTGGAGAGAGAGAAGAAGAATCCCTAACTCTCTCATCCACCAAATAAAGGTTCTTCTGCCAAAATCCCTTGACATTATTATTATTATTATTATTATTATTATATGCGACTTAAAAAATTAACTTTTAAATAAATTCTGGAATAATTTTAGATTTCAAAACTAAGAAATTAGCATTGGTATAATACTACTAACTAAATTATGGACTTGTTTTGGATTTCACCAGTTTATCCACTTATGCTATTTTTTCATGTTTTAGGATCTATTTTAGGATGCCACATTGCTTTTAGGAAACCTTGAGTTTTAAGAAAACTTTCAAATTGCCAATGGAATGTTTGACTCAGGAAGAAAAAAATGGTTTTATTTATAATTTCCTCTCATTTTTCTTACCAAATGCTTTGAGCATTAAGTGCTCTTTAAAGTTTTGTGGCCTCCATGAGCTTTCAGCTGCTTCGCTGTTATGTTAATGCAAGCGGTTTGAAGATCTTGGAATAAAGATGCTGCAAAAAATGCAAAATGTTGTGGTCTTTGATTGGAAATTTTTAACATCCTGGTCTGTTTCTTACCTGTTAAGTCTTACTAAACAGGATAGTTTTCACACAGACTTCCATCTCACACCTTCCTGTGGAGTCATATAAGTCTGGGCTTGGAGTCTTGCTTTGTGCTGGAGGAAAAGGAGAATAAAAGCAACGAGATGTGTGTGAACCCAGTTGTGCTACTGGTTTGTCTGAGCTACTCAGTCCATTGCTCATAGCACTGGGCTTGTGTTGGCAATATTCCAAGTCATGGAGTGTCTTATATTTGTCTGGGCTTCTGCTTATTGATTGGGTATCCTTGCTAACATTGTTTGTTTTCTCTTGAAATGAAACCGAAAATAAAATTATGGTTAGGGATTCCTGAGTATATGACAGGTTCCTTTTCATAGTCTACTGGCCTGGACCCCTGATGCTTTTGGAAATCTATAAAATTTCAGTAGCCGGGATGCTGGGGGTTCCCTGTCATGGTTATATGGAACTGAGATCCCCCAGAATAACTCTAACAAGAGTTACCTAGGAGGCATCATGGAGTAGATCTAGCATAATCATAAGTGCTTTACTGATAATTTAGCTCTCCATTCCCAATTTTTATCCACCAGAATACAAAAATGTGGTATATTATAGAACCATACATATGAATCTATTTATCTGCCCTTATAGCCCACCTAACTCTTAGGGATTACTTTTAGAATAGTGATAATGGCTAATATTTGTTATTTGTTATGTGTTAGGTAGTCTATTATACTCTTTTCATGTTTTTGTTTTGTGTCATTTTTTATAATTCTATGTGGTAGATACCATTATTATGTTCACTGTTTGGAAGAGTAGAATTAAAATAAACTTAGTTTTATCCAAGATTACACAGATAGAAAATAGTGTAGCTAGGATTTGAACTAAGAGCTAACTCCAAATCTAGTGTCATCTTAACCACCTTGCCACACCGAGTCAGGATACATGGATAGTTGGTAAACATACACACACACACTTTTCCAGGTAATGCATGACTGTGCCCCCTTTAGGCAAAGATTAGTCAGGTTCCAGAAATCAATAATCTATGTCATTTATTGAAGTTTTCTTGCATGCAGAATTCTGTGCTTGATACTGAAGGGGATGAAGAGATCAAAGAAAATCAACAAACTACTGGAGTGTGAAGAGCCCAGGAGACCTGAATTGTCACCCCAGCTCGATCACTGATTGGTTTGGCCACATCATGCGACCTCTTTAGGCATCAAATGATTTACTTATAAAGTAAGAAGGTGAGATTAGATGAACTGAAAGGTCCCTGCCAGATCTTTGATTCTTTGCCCCCAGCTTTGTGTCAGACATGGCACATGATAAACACCAGATGTCATCCCTGCCCTCAACGATCACAAAACAAAACCTTCAAACACACAAAGTAATTAGAGAACAGAAGACTGGTAAATTGTCTACCATGGGCTATAACAGATCACTGGACAAGTACTTACTTGAGCCTCTTATGTACTCAGTAGTTTTAGGGATAAAAGACATATGTAATATTTTCTGCCCTTACTAAGTGTACAAATTATTTGAGAAAACAGGACATAAGCATTCAGAACAATGACTAACTCAAGACATTAGACAATTAAGTGCTAAATTATGTTGCATAGTCATTTACTGAGTTCTTAGGTGAACATGCAAATTTAAAGGGTACAAAAAAACTTATTAGTAATTAAGATAGGTAATATTTTAACCAAAATTTTGATTGATGAAGACAGGATCAATATTGTGGAGTTTTTTTTCTTTTTTCTTTTTTTGTCTCAGGCTCCAGTAAGGCTCAGTACAGCACTGTGTGCTAGATACCACACCTTATTGCTTTACATCATTGTCTTATTTAATCCTCACAATGACCCTTATGATTAGATTCTACTATTAGCATCATTCTATGTATCAGGAAGCTGAGGCTCGGAGAGCTCAAATTGTAGAGGTGATAAGTGGCAGGGCATGAACCTAAGTCTCTGGCTTTATAATTCATGCTTTTATAAACACTGCCCTATATGCCCTTACAAATGTACAGACAGACACTGCCGCAGTGGAAGGCCATGTCCCCAGTGTGGCTGTGCTGCTGAGCTCTGCTCATGGCAGCCTTGTGGTCTTCCAGGAGGGGTGCTCAGTGCAGCTGTGCTCCTCACACCTGTTGTCTAGAGCCTGGAACACTCAAGGGGCTCTTCTCTCCCCATCCAGTAGGTTCCATGAGGCTGAAACTGCTGCTGGGGGTCCCCCCCAACACAGCAACTCCAGCATGCTCTTCACATTCCAGGGTGTTGTTGACAATCATTTCATTCAGAAGTAAGAAATCCAAGGTGGAGTCCATTCAAATTGCGCTTTCTGCATGACCCCACAAAAAGAAGAGGCGCTGTGGTGTTTATCAGTATCTCCCAGCAAAGGAAACCATGCTGAACTCAGAGCCTGTCTTAGAAGTGTTTGTCATCTTAGGCCCCATCTGCAGCGCTGAGCTTCGTTTCCGGTCAGGAAATGAAACCACAGAGAGCAAGTGCGATCTTGATTTTGAAGTTAACACTTTGGGGCAGCAGTCACTGTCTTAGAAACTGTACATATAGTGCACATTTGCCCGAGGTCAGAGGCAAAGACGCTGACTAGCTAGGCCCATTGGGCACTTCAACTGAACTATGTTTGGGCCAAGAATCTACTCATGTGCCTTCAGGGACTAGAAGTTAGATTTCTGCTGCCCAAGGCAATTGGTTCTTAGTATAGATAGAGGCTTGGGATAACTAGATGTGGGGTGAAAGGAAAAGTCAGAATTATAAACTGTCAGAGTGGGAAATGACTTTGGAGATCATCTGGTCATTTCTTTATTTTATTTAATCAATCAATTAATTAATTTTTTCCACCGTGGTCTGTCTTTATTCTACAGAAGAGGAATTAGAAGCCCAGAGAAGTTACATGACCTTGGGAAAGGTCACATAACCACTTTGTGGCAGGTATGGGACCTGAAGTTGAACAGATGACATTTTGAAGTGGTAATCTTAAATCAACCACAGGGCCATTTTGATGAAACCTAAGAAGCATTATTTTTAAGAGCACAATGAATGCTTTCACTCTACTCTGATCTTGCTCATTCCCTTCTCTCAGGTCCAGTGGGATAACACACTGAGATCATTTAGTGATGTCTGCAGTGGAGGCCTGCGTGCAACATATTTGCTCTTTCTGAAGCATAAATAAGACAGTCTGTGATGGCACAAAACCCTAGGAGTTGAGGGTCTCTCCACAAATGAGCATATATTGTCTTTGTTTTTATTTTTTTATCTTGATAGAGAATTTTTTGCTTTTAAATAGTGGAAGAAAAAACCTGAGTCTTAGGCTTCACAATGTTCATAACTGATTCATGTAGTACTCTCCATTCTATCATATTTCTGACAATTCCAAGATATTTATCCAGGATGGTGAGTTATTTTGTTGGGCCGTTGAGATGCCCACACTGGAAAGTGTGTCCCTCTATGCTTCAGCCCCTCTTCCTTCCTGTCCCTCCCCAGGATTCCCATAATTGTGGGTGGCCTGTTTCATAAGAATTTAAAAGCCTAGGAGGAGCAAGGTATCAATGACTGAGGGCTAATTAATGGCCTATAACCACAACTTCAGGTGTTTAGTTTAAAAATATTAGGTGAATCTGATGAGTTCACAGAATAGGGAGTGAATGTTTATGGTGCAAGCATCAACAAAATGAGAATAATTATTTGCTGCCAATTGTGCAAGGATATTAAGGTATGTTTACACTATACATGTAAGATGCTATATACATACATTACATATGCCTTCTAGTTGTCCCAGTTATTATGGAGCTACCCACAGTTCCCTGATTTCACCCCATTATTTGAGCCTTTGTCCAGGGTGTTTCTCCTTTCCCTAGCATGGGCTTCCCTCACCTTCTGTCGGTGTGGTGAGCTTCTTATCTTTTAAGGTTCTGTTCAATTGTTACTACCTCTAAAACATATTTTCTTAAACCTTCAGGTAAAACAGATCACTCCTTTCCTTGTGCTACCACGTGTCCTCGTACGCACTTTTAGTATAGCCAGTCACTCTCCATTTGCAATTATTGGTTTAGGCATCTATCTCTCTACATGAGGACAAGGATCATGATCTGTCCATCTCGGTGTCCCAGAACTCAGCATGGTACCTGGAAGCTTAATAAATGTTCATTAGGTAAACCCTAATGATGTTCTAGACAGTGTTCTAGCAGGGTCTTTCGTTGTGAGTGCATAAGGTGGCTGGGTCTCTTAATCCTGGGTCAATTGGAAAGAGGCAGTCACAGATGTCATGAATACACATATTCCTCAATAACTGGAACACATTTACTTCTAATTTAGCAATTCGCCAGTAAGGTGCCAGCATTTTGGGTACTATGCCTATTGGTATTCATATAAACTTGTGGCTGTAAGAAAACTTGATTTTTTTTTTTCAAATGATTTTAGTTTCTTTTACTATTGCCTTAAAAAATATTATTGAAATATCATTTCCCGTGTGGATTCCAAATTACCTTTTTATGCTTTTATCTCTTTCCATCTATGTGATTTTATGCTCCAACAATGCATTTGTCAGTCAACAAGTATTTATTGAGAGCCCTGTGGGGTGTCTAAGATAACATTTTTTATGCATATCATACTTTTCTTAAGTATTCTCCTGGTGTTATAACTTTGGCTTCAAATACAGTTTCAATGAGAAAAATATTTCACATGAAGATGTTTTGAAGTTCATAATGCAGAGATGGGTCCCTTTGATGGGGAAAGGGACAGTTATAATTTATGGGCCTACTGCGTGCTAGGCATTATGCTTCCTGATTTGCATACATTCTATTATTTAATTCTCACACCCATCCCACAGGTAGATGCTCTGATATCACATTATACAGCTAAGGAAACAGAACAGAAATAACTACAAAGGACCGAGCCAAAGCTTGAATTTAGGTCCATCTAAAGCTAAAGCCCACACTTTTTCTCATGCACTATTTTCTTACTACATTAAACTACCCAAATTTCATTAAAGGCAAATGTTTGGAATGATTGCAATTGAAAGTAGATTGTAAATTCCTCATGGCTGGGACTGTGAATAAACCTGAAATGTGCCGTTTGATGATTTTCACACATCTTTGTGTCTCTTTTTTCCGCTATATGTAAAAAATAGGATTCACGCTGGGATTCCTCACTAAGTAGCTAGAAATGATGTGAAGATTTCACACCCTCCCTCTTCCCATCAGTCTCAAAGAACAATTTGAAGGACCTCACCCCAAATTCAAAAGCTATACAATGACATATTCATTTTTTTGTTTGTGCTCCTGCTCCATAGAGCTCTTTCTTGTGAGTCATATGGTTTTTGTCTTTCTGTATTACTCTCTCTCTCTCTCTTTGCGTATAAATGCTCCTGGAGTGAACAAAAAAAATAATCTACATTGTATAATATATGTGGTATTGCATGCTCATTCATTCATCAATCAGTTTTGGGCCCTTTGATATGTATGAAGAGTGTTTGAAAAATGCACTCTGCCCACCCTTGAGGAAAGCTTAGGCAAGTATGAACACAGCTGACTGCAAGATGATATATTTATTCCAGATTAGTCCTGTGAACAAAGTCCAAGGGCCTTCAGGAGAATAAGAAATTAATTATACAGGGAGAAGGGTGAGAAAGGGGAGAAAAGGAAATCAACAGACTGGAGGAATCATTGAGGCTGAATGTTTAGTCACTCCACAAACATTTATGGACCACCTAACATGTGCCAGGAACTATTTGAAGTGCTGGAAATGCAAAATTGGATAATACACAGTCACTATCCTCAAAGCAATCACAGATTAGAAGAGGGGAAAAAGATACATAAGAAACTGAGGTTAGGTACCCAGATCGATGTACAGTATAAGTTACAGTGCAGCTGCAGAGGGATGGTGAATTCTCTCTGGGTGGGGCAACAGGCAAGAACTCTTAGAGGAGATAAGTTTAGCTGAGTTTTGAAAGATTTGAGGATGTTTTCTGGGTGTTTGTGGGGCAGAGTGAGCAGGCAGAAAATCATGAAAGAGCAAGCAAGGCACATTAAGGAACTCACGTGGTCAAGAGTTGAAGAAAGAGGCGTGTGCAGGTGGGCAGCAGAGAAAGGCGAGTCACAGTGTATAGTTCTTTTTATATACTGCTGAATTCTATTTGCTAAGAGAATTTGTTAAGAATTTTTGTATCTATATACACAAGGAGTACTGGTCTATAGTTTTCTTTTTTCTTTCTTATTGTACTGTCTTTATCTCATTTTAATATCAGGGTAATACTAGCTTCATAAAATGAATTGGGAAGTATTCCCTCCTCTTCTATTTTCTAGAAGAGCTTGTGTAGAATTGGTGTTAATTTTTTTAATATGATATTTTTCTTTTATTTTTTAATTGACACATAATAATTGTATATATTTATGGGGCACAGAATAATATTTTGATACATGTATGTGTACACTGTGTGATGATCGAATTAGGCTAATTAGCATATCCATCGCTGCAAACGTCATTTCCCTGTGATGAGAACATTTGAACTCCTCTCTTCCAGCTATTTGAAAACATTCAATAAATTATTGTTAATTATAGATGCCTTGCACTACTACAGAATACTAGAACTTATTCTTCTTATCTAGCTGTAATTCTGTATCTATTAACCAACCTCTCCTTATTCCCCTTACCCTACCTTTCCCAGCCTCTAGTAATCTCAATTCTATTCTCTCCTTTTATGAGCTCACTTTTCGTTAGCTTTCACATATGAGTGAGAACATGAAGTATTCTTCTTTCTGGCCTAGCTTATGCCACTTAATATAAAGTCTTCCAGCCTCATCCATGTTGCTGCAAATGAAGTGATTTTATTCTTTTTTATCTTTAAGTAGTATTCCACTGTGCATGTATACCACATTTTCTTTATCCATTCATCTGCTGATGAATGCCTAGGTTGTTTCCATAGCTTGGTCATTGTAAATAGTGCTGCAATAAACATGGAGGTAGAGGTATCTCTTCGGTATACTTTCTTTCCTTTGGATAAATACCCAGTAGTGAGATTGCTGGATCACACAGTTCTATTTTTAGGTTTTTGAGGAACCACCATACTGTTTTCTGTAATGGCTGTACTAACTGACATTCCCACCAACAGCATATAAAAGTTTTCTTTTCTCCACATTCTTGCTGGCGTGTGTTGTTTTTTGTCTTTTTGATAGTAGCCATTCTAACTGGGTTGCAATGGTACCTCATTGTGCTTTTGACTTGCATTTCCTTGATGATTAGTGATGTTGAGTACTTTTTCATATACCTGTTGGCCACTTGCATGTTTTCTTTTGAGAAATGTCTGTTCAAATCATTTACCTATTTTTAAACAAATTATTTGTTTTTTTGCTATTGAGTTGAGTTCCTTATATCTCCTGGATATTAATCCCTTGTCAAATGCATAATTTGCAAATATTTTCTCCCATTCTGCAGGTTGCCTCATTGCTCTGTTGATTATTTTCTTTGCTATGAAGAGGCTTTTTAGTTTAATGTAGTCCCATTTGTCTATTTTTGCTTCTGTTTCCTATGCTTTAGAAGTCTTCTCCATAAAATTTATGCCCAGACCAAAGTATTGGAGCATTTACCCCATGTGTTCTTCAGTTATTTTATAGTTTCAGGTCATGCATTTAAGTCCTTAATCCATTCTGAGTTGATTTTCTGTATATGGTGAGAGATAGAGGTCTAGTTTCACTTGAAGTAGGCATAGAAGGACCAAACCTCAACACAATAAAGGCCGTATATGACAAACCCACAGCAGACATTATATGGAATGGGAAAAAGTTGAAAAGCTTTTCCTCTAAGAATAGGAACAAGAAAAGGATACCCACTTTCACCACTGTTATTAAACACAGTACCAGAAGTCCTAGCCAGAACAATCAGTCAAGAGAAAGAAAGGTCATCCAAATTGGAAAAGAGGAAGTCAAATTGTTTCTGTTTGCAGATGACATGATCTAATATAGAGAAAAACCTAAAAATTCCACCAAAAAACTCTTAGAACTGATAAACAAATTCAGTAAAGCTGCAGGGTACAAAATCCTCATTTAAAAATCACTAGTGTTTCTATACACCAACAATGAACCAGCTGAAAAAAAAAAAAATCAAGAAACCAATTGCATTTACAATAGCTACAAAAAAATAAAATTCCTAGGAATTAATTTAACCAAGGAGGTGAAAGATCTCTACTATAAAACTAGAAAACACTGAGGAAAGAAATTAAAGAGGACACACACAAAATGGAAAGACATTTCATGTTCATGGGTTGAAAGGACTAATTTTGTCAAAATAATCATAATGCCCCAAGTGACCTACAGATTCAGTGCAATCCTTATGAAAATACCAATGACATTTTTCACAGAAATAGAAAAAACAATCCTAAAATTTATATGGAATCAGACAAGACTCTGAATAACCAAAATAATACTAAGCAAAAAGAACGAAGCCGGAGGCATTACACTACTTGACTTCAAAATATACTACAAAGCCATAGTAACCAAAAGAGAATGGTACTTGCAAAAAAATAGACACACAGACCAATGGAACATAATAAAGAACCCAGAAATAAATCTGTGTATCTACAACCAACTGATTTTCGACAAAGGTACCAAAAATGTATCTTGGGAAAAGGACAGCCTTTCTTCAGTAAGTGGCACTGGGAAAACTGGTGTTAATTCTTTATTAAATGCTTGGTAGAATTCTCCAGTAAAATGATATAGTCCTAGATAATTTTTTTCAGGGTTTTAAAATTATAAATTCAATTTCCTTATAGTTACGGGGCTGTTCAAATGATCTATTTCATATTGGGTGAGTAGTGGTAATTTGTGTTCTTGAGAAATTGGTCCATTTGTCAAATTTAAGAGGGTAGAGTTGTTTGCAGTATTCATTTATTATTTTTTGATGTCTGCAGACTCTGTAGCAATATCCCTGTTTCACTTCTGATATTGGTAATTTGTATCTTCTCTATTTTTTTGTTGTCAGTCTTGCTAGAGTTTTGTCAACTGTATTGGTCTTTTCAAAGAATGAGCTCTATGTTTTGTTAATTTTCTGTGTTTTAATTTCACTGATTTTTGCTTTTCATTGTTGCTTCTTCCCTTCTGCTTACTTTAGGTTTATCTGACTTTTTTTTCTAGGTTCTCTGGATGTGAATAAGATTATTGATCTGAGAGTTTTTCTTCTCCCTAATGTCCATTTAGTGTTGTGAATTTACCTCTTAATACTGTTTTACCTGTGACCCACAAATTATATGTTGTATTTTAATTTTCTTATATTTCAATGTATTTTTAAAAATTTCCTTCACACTTTTACTTTAGCACATGGATAATTTAGAAGTGTATTTTCTTAGTTTCAAAGTATTGGGACTTCCGGTCAAGATGGCAGAGTAGATGGTCCCCAGCATCACCTTCTCCCACAAATCAACCAATTTACAACTATTAAAAAGCAACAGCCAAGCTGGGGTTGCTAGAGGTCAGGGGAAGAGGAGAGACCTACAGAGTTCATGAAGGCAAGAGAAGCCACGATGAGACAAAGTGTTTGGAGATTTTTCTGTTACCTTTCTGTTGTTGATTTCTAGCTTGACTCCATTGTGGTCAGAAAACATGCTCTGCATGGTATCAGTTCTTTTAGATTTGTTAAAGTTTGTTTTATGGCCCAGAACATGGTCTATCTTGGTGTATGTTTTGCAGTGACTTGAAAAGAACATGTATTCTGCTGTTGTTGGGTGGAGTGTTCTTTCAGTGTTGATTAGATTCTGTTGGTTGATGATGGTGATGAGTTTTTCTATATCCTGGATGATTTTTCTGTCTAGTTATCTAATAATTGCTGAAAGAGGGGTGTTGGAGTCTCTAACTATCATTTAATGTAGTTATTGATAGGACTGAAATATGTCATTTTCTTTTTTGCTTTCTGTTTGCTCATTTTTCTATTTTTCTGTTTTCTTTTTCCTGCATTGCCATGGGTTACTTAAACATTTTCTAGAATTCAATTTTGATTTATCTGTAGTGTTTTTGCATGTATCTCTTTGTATAACTTTAAAAATGGTTGTTCTAGGAATCACATTATATATACATAACATCACAGTCTACTGGTATATAGAATATAGAAGTCTTACCTCCTTTATACTCCTTTATCCTTCCCCATCTATAACATTTTAAATATTTCCTCTACATACATTTAGAATCATATCAGACAGTGTTATAATTTTTGCTTCAAATATCAAACATAATTTAGAAATTCAACAGGAGAAAGAAAGCCTACAGTATTTAATCTACATTTTTGCTTATTATGATTTTTCTTCCTTCTTGACATTCCAAGGTTTCTTCCTTTAGAATTTTGTTTTTATTTCTAGAGCTCTTCATTTAGCCATTCTTTCAGGATATGTCTTCTAATGACAAATTCTCTTAGTTTTCCTTCATTTGAGAATATCTTTATTTCCCTTTTATTGCTGGAGAATATTTCTTTGTTGGATATGATTCTGGGTTGGCAACTCTTCTTTCAGCACTTAAAAAATATTGAGACACATTTTTTCTGGCCTCCATGATTTCTGATGAGAAATCCACTGTCATTCTAATTATTTTTCTCTCACAGGAAAGATGTCATTTTTTTTCTGGCTCCTTTCAAGATTTTTTTCTTTATCTTTAGTTTTCAAAAGTTTAATTATGATGTGACTTGACATGGCTTTTTTTGGGTGTATCCTGTTTGGGGTTGTTCAACTTCTTTAATCTGTAGGTTTATTTCTCTTGCCAAATTTGTGAAGTTTTCAGCCATTATTTCTTTGAGTACTTCTTCAGCCCCACCCTCTTTCTGCTTTCTAACTCCATTGACAAAAATGTTAGATTTTTTGTTACAGTCCTGTGGGTCCCTGAGACACTGTTCTTTTTTTTTTTTTCTCCCTGATCTATTCTCTCTCTGTTGTTCAGATTGAGTAATTCTTATTGCTCTACCTTTTGATTCACTGTTTAGCTCATTTACTGAGCTTTTTATTTTGGTTGTATTTTTCAGTTCCATAATTTCAATTTGGTCTTCTCTTTCCTTTTATTTATTTCTTGAAACTTTCTATATTTTTATTTGTTTCATGTGTGTTCGTAATTGCTCATTGAAGCACTTTTATCATGGCTGCTTTAAAATCTTTGTCAGGCCATGCTAACATTTTTTTCATCTCAGTGTTGGCATCTATTGATTGTATTTTTTCCTTGTGTTTGAGACTTTCCTGGTTGTTGGTGTGATAACTGATTTTCAATTGAAAAATTGACATTTTCATATTATGTTCAGAGATTCTGTATTTTATTAAAAAACTTTCTGTTTTTGTTGGCTTTGGCAGGGGAAGGGGGCAGGTAGAAGCCCAGGTTCTTCACTTGTCCTCTGTTAACAGCTGACACCTGAGGAGGTTGCTCTCATTACTGCCAGGTGGAGGTGGGAGTTCCAGCTCCCTGTGTGGTCTCCACTGGCTCTGCAGTAAGGGTGACTTTGTTACTGGGTGGTGGTGAAAGTTTGGATTCTCCACTAGGCCTCCACTGACACCTCCCCAGAGGAGAGGCTCCTTGTTACTGCTCGATGGGGGTCCAGGCTTCCAGTGACACTATGATGGTGTAGAGTGAGTGTATTGTTGCCGGCTGGTAAGGGTGAAAGTCTAGGCTCCCTGTCTGATGTTCTCTGACACCACCCCAGCAGGTATGTTGGGCACCTCATTACAGTCTCTCAAGGGTGAAGTTCTAGGCTCCCACTTGACCTTTGCTGGCATAAGTGGGAGTGAGGCCACGGTTTTTTCTCTGTAGTGTTTAACAAATTAGAATATAAAGAGAGGGGAGAAAATGTGTTTGGTGGGAGAAGAATGGTTATTGTGTAGAAAGTTTCCTGTCTTTCTAGGCTGCTCCTTTCCTGGTCCTTTCGCTAGAGAGAGAAAGGTTTTGTTGAGGGTTTTTTGGTCTGTGCCTGCTGGTGTTTCAGAGTTGCTAGTTTGTTCAGCTCCAAGTCTGGGATATATGGGGCAAAAAGAAAATTCAGGGAATATACCACTCTGTCATTTTCTTGGATTTTGAAGTCTCTAGCCAATCTGCCTTCTTTTCTCTACCTTTCAGTGTCTTTTTATCTTTATTTTATATATAATTTCCAGGTGTTTTAGTTGTACTTAATGGGAGGAATAGGTATGTCTAAGTACATCTACTCCACCTTTCTGGAAGCAGAAATATTGAATGCCTGTATTTTATTTTATTTATTTAATTTTAATTTTAATTTATTTTATTTATTGAATCAAAATTGATTATACATATTTTGGGGGTTCAACATTGAGATATGTTGATCAAATTAATATTACTAGCATATATTATTACAAATAGTAATTATTCTTTATGCCCCTTGTCCAATCTCTCCCCATCCTCCACTCGCTCCCCCCTCCTCCCTCTAATTACCCTAGATTTCTTCTCTCCTTCTGAAAGAATAATGGTTACTCTGTTGATTTGCTGCCTAGATGATCTGTCCAATGCTGAGAGGTGTGATCAGGTCCCCCAATATTATCATAGAGCAGATGCTTCTTCTGTCACTCTGAAATGGGCTTTGTGGAGAGAGACATCCTCTTTTCTTTATCTCTGCTGGTGACTCTCCTTGTGTCAATGCACTCCAGTGGCTGGAGGACCATCTGCATGGTGGTTGTGGCATCTAGCCATGGTTACTGTGGTGGCTGTGGTGGGCCACCCACATGGAGGTGATGTTTTTGGCATGCTCCTTGGTGCTGGCAGTGTGCCTGGTTGTGGGAGGGGGGTCTGCTCCCTGGCTCCACAGCTCAGTACACTGGATGGGCCCCGAGGTGCTGGCATGGTATACCTGGTTGTAGAGGGGGTCTGGTCCCGTTCTCCATGCCTCAGGTCCCTGGGTGGGCCCCAAGGTGCTGGCACAGTGTGCCTGGTTATGGGAGGGGGGTCTGGTCCCTTCTCCATGCCTTGGGTCCCCAGGCAGGCCCCAAGGCTCTTGAATGCCAATATTTTAAATAAAAATTTTCTAAAAAGCTAAACTTTAATTTTTTGAAAATTTAATTATATATGTTTACATACTTTTATGAAAATAAAGCTATTTATAGTTTTAGTATTCAGTTTTCTTCTAATTACCAGTAAAAATATTGGTATTATGCTTCACTTGTATATACAAGTTTAAGGGCAATATGATTTGTTTACTATTGCAAAATGTTCTTCAGCTGCTACTTGCATCTGTTACAAATACCATGATAATTTGTGTATATTTCTGGAACATCAAATTAGAATATAAAAATAAAGTATAAAATAGACACCTGGAACTTACTAGAAACAATAATTCGGCATGCAAGAAATACTGCCTTTATGCTGAAAGGAAGGATTTGACAAGTTAATTTGTCTTTACTGTTATACCTAAGAGTGCTTTTGCTGCTCAAACTCTCCCCATGGTTTTATGTCTGTAGGACAAAACCCACTAACCTTCACGGCATTCAGATGCTGCTGCCTTCTGCTTCAAGGACGTGGATGAGAGATGTGAAGTGTGTCCCTGGGGACTGAAGGGTACTAGAGACAAGAGCGGGTGCTTGGGGCTGTGTGTTGCTTTGTGTCAGTGCTGAGCACCAGACCCCGAGTGACAGAGGTGTTCACGTGATCTGTAAGGAGTGTATGTGTGTGTGTGAGGTGAGAAATGGGAGATCCTCCAGCACACAAGTCCATGGCTAGGACCTTCTTGTCAGAGCCTAAGGGTAATGTTGTCTTCCATCAGGCAAGTTAGGCTAAGACGTTTAAGCTATTGCTGTATTTTAAGAGTTTTCTTTCTCATCTGTTTGGTTTTTTTTTTTTTTTTGGTAATCTAGTGTAAGACTATTAACAATGTAAATGAGGCATAACTAAACATTTCCACATTCGATCAAGAATTAATATGAGGTAAACACAGATCAGGAGATGGTGAGAGCTCTGTCTCTATAATTTATGACACAATTTTAATGGCACTGCACCACTGTGTCTCTTGGAGATGCTGTGTGGGCAGAGAAGGATATTTCTCCCTCTGAATTATTGGAGAAAGAATGACTTTTTTTTAAATGGTCAATTTCATTTTTCTAACTAGAGTCAAACGCTTGATAAGATAATTAAAAATCCATCAAGTCATCCAGAACAGTAGCAATTGTGTGTTTGGTCAGATGACAGGATAATTGCCAACCCTTATCTTCAATTTTCAGACCTAAATCTCTTTCCCATTTAGTTTTAATTGCCTCTGGGCTTCCATCCATCCTTAACTTTGGGTTCATTTGTTGCAATTGTTTTACATGAGCTCAGTCCTTTTCCAATGGATACAATAAATCTACATATCTGATTCATCTTTGTTTTTATGGTTAACATTTTAAAATTATAAAACCAGTCTCTTCAGAATGTGAAATGTAGGAGTGAACGTCTCCATCTCCATTTCAGAATTACTTTGTCGATGTTCGTGAAGAGACATTAGCTCTTAGTCATTAGCTTATTGAACCATATTTTAAAAAACTCTAAAAAAAAATTTTTTTTTTTTTTTTCCTGCTCTTAACTGCTGTTGATTTTTCACAGCTCCTATAGCAGATATTTTTGGAATTTCGGTCTTTTATAACAATTTCTTCTAAATAGTGATCTGGTTTAAGGCTACCTTACCACCTTAGGCTGTATTGTTGATACCAAGCTCAATATGATCCTGTTCAATGGCTACCTGATGATGGTTAAAACATTTTTAGGGTGGAGAGGGGATTGGAAATGCCTGTAAATATCTTATTAAAGTCATAAACCTTCTCCTTAGAAAAATGCACACAGATGCATACAGTTTTAGGAGATTCACAGACATCTTGCAGTTGTGCCTAGCTTTCTTAGGGTTTTCATTACCTCAGGCTAAGCCCCCTTGGTTTAGACGTATACACTCATGTATGTATGGGATCGCTTGCAAGATTCAATATGCTGATGCTGTTTGGGGGAGGGGGGTTAGGTTGAGGCAGGGAAGTTCACTTTATTAACCATAGGTGTAATTGGAGAGTCAGGGCTTAAAGGACAGTAGGGTAGAGAGTTCTATAAAACAGGGAGTGAGCTTATTAAAGTGAATTAAAATTAAAGTTATAATTATATTGGTGAAAGGAATGCAAAGGATCACCATTTAATGCAGCCATCTTTGAAAGCTGGTTCTTCTAAAGGGGCCAAACGATTTTGGTTCCATTATATACCTAGATGAGCTTCAGATATGCAAAGCAGGGGAGAGAGCTATCATGCTCTGAGTGAGAAATGGGAGGAATTCCTGGGGGAGAGAGGGAGAGAGGAGCCGTGGTGTTGCACATTAAGGGCATGGCCAGTGAGAAATCCCTAGAGAGTGCTCAAGAAATAGGACATCTAGTATCAGATGTTAGGTTGTTTGCTGCGTATTCAGAAAATGTAACCCATCCCTCATGACCTACAAACTATCAATAAAAATTCTGCTGAAGTGCAATGCTTGTAAAAATGATTGCTTTTAGGCGAGAGGAAAGGTTTGGGAGGAGAAGGTGCAGAATTCTGGACAGCAGAGAATAAGAATTCAGTGAGGGCAGGAAATTGGAGGCAGAGGTGAGAGGAGAGTGTGGGTTTCCTTGCAATTTGCAGAAATTTCAAGGCAGGCATTAGATTTTCCCCTGGGACATAAAATGGGGGTTTGAGCCAAACAGATACATATTTTAAGGAGCATAGTGACCCCCGCTGATCTCTGAGTAACATTCTTCTAAAGCGTTTACCTTCCTGGAGTGCCTCTCTATTCATTCGCACTGTTTGTTCTCCTTTGACTCCAGGCACACCCGAGTCCTTGCAGGGCTGGCAGGTGCTGGCCTCTTAGTCTTGTGACAGTCACCTGCCCAGGGAGCAGTGACCAATGGAGGACGCAAGAGTGCTTTTAGTAGATGTGGGGAAGGAAGAGACTAATGCAACTCTGAGAGTCAAATAAAAACATCAGGGGGGCCCGATGACTTGAAAAGCATTTACAAAGCTTCGTGACAAGGGTCCCCATTCAGTCATATCTAGTTCCCAGCTGCAATAACCCTGGGGCCCAGAGGTGCTACTATGCTGCTTCCTGGCAGAGAAAGTCCATTAGGAATATCCTGACCTGCGCTGACCCCGTCCTCTCTCGCAGGAGTGTAGAGCTCTGACTGTGTGAAGCAGGATTTTGTCGCGTAGAGCAGCGTGGCAGGGTAGGGGTGGGCGGGGAGCAGGGCTGGAACAATTCCTTTCTCCTTTCAATTGCTGGCTGACAGGATTAGGGCCTGGGACAAATTTGGTCTACTGACTGAAAATAGAAAAGGACACCCTGCCTCCCTTGCTTATTAGTGTGCCTTATATGTGTTTTGACTCTGCACAGGAATTCCTTCCTGAGGAAATCTTTAGTGCCCTTTGAATGGACTCTGTGAGAGGAGGGTGGGGCGATGGGGAGGCTCATTTGCAGCCACAGAGGTGGAGGCAGGTGTGTGGGGCCTGAGGGTCAGTTAACTGGCTGACTGACTTCATTTGGTCCCACCGACCTGCATTCCCAGTTTTCTCCCAGGACTGGGTGTAAAATGGTCTCTGGAGACCTCTGGTGTCTCTCTTCAGGGTGGGTCAGGACACATCTTTGAGCAGTGACAATACTAAGTCTTATGTTGCATCAGGGATGCTTGCAGGGCCAGAGGGGGCATGGAAGTGTGGGGGAGGGAAATAGGGGCTCGGGTTGAGAACTCAGTGCTGATACATGTACCGGGACATCATAATGAGCGCATTTCACCCGCAGTGATTCATTCAACAAGTATGTATTGGGTGCAGGTAATATGCCAGGTGTTGGGATGCAGAGATGAAAGGCATGGTCCCTTCGGTAATGGAGCTTATGGCAACTTCTGTTCCAGTTGATGGATTACAAGTTCTGACACACACTTACAAGACCCTAGGTGACTCGGCCCCTGTTACCTCTTCATGCAAACTTTGACTTTGTCCTGTGCTCCCTCTGACAGCCCAAGACACACTGGCCTCTTTGCTGTACTTGGAACACATCAGGCACACTCGCACCACAGGGCCTTTGCTTTGGCTGTTCTCTCTGCCTAGAATGTTCTTCCCCCTCCTCTCTTGTAATTTTTACTTAAATGTCATCTTATGCTGACCACACTATTAAAAGTGCAACTGGCCCTCTTCCCAGTACACCTGATCTCTCTTATCTTGTTCTACATTTCCTTTCTAAAGCATTTATCTCCTTCTATCCTATCACATACTTGACTTATTTATTATGTTTTATAATTTCTTATCTCTCTTCAACTGCTAAAATATAAGTTGCATCAGAGCGGGAATCACCGATGCATCCCAAGTTCCTAGAACAGTTCCTGTTGAATAAATTAATAGACTAAAGTGGGGGCTTTGGACGGTCACCCTGCCCTCCCCATCTTTATGCCAGTTCTTTTCAGGGCCTTACTTGAGCTGAGCACTCCTGTCCTTCTCTGGAATCTCTCCCTTGGCCTTGCCTCAGGGAAGATTTGTCAGGAACTTCCTTCCCGTGGTGCCTACAAGAAGAGCAGTACAGCCAAGTGGAAGAGACATACTGACATTCTGGTCATTGTTTTCAGGAATTTAATTACTGCAGCTTTGAGATGACTTAGCAAAGGAAGCTCTTTTTTTTTTTTTTTTGTCGTTTTTTCGTGACCGGCACTCAGCCAGTGAGTGCACTGGTCATTCCTATATAGGATCCGAACCCGCGGCGGGAGCGTCGCCGCGCTCCCAGCGCAGCACTCTACCGAGTGCGCCACGGGCTCGGCCCAAAGGAAGCTCTTGAGAGAAGGCTTTGTCTTCTGTGTAGAGATCCAATTCTAGTCTTCCAAATATGACCTAAATTTTCCCCATCCCTCTAATTCTACTTCTCCTTCAAGAGGCTTTCCAACTATACACACGCATGCCTGCTTCTATCTCCCCAGCATAAAATGGAGTGTAAGCTCCACGAAAACTGGAACCTGGTCTGTCTAGTTCACCATTGTAGCTCCAGAGCCTAGAAGGGTTCCCCTGGCACATAATAAGTGCTCAATAAATATTTGCCAAATAAATTGATGTTCAGATCCTATCAAAAGGCCATAGTTTTTGATATGTTCTGATTTTTCAAGAAAAGCCAGATTTCATATTTTAAGTATCATCTTTCAGAGTGGCAGTGTGTTAAAAAACTTTAAAATACTGCGTTAGTTAAATAAATCAAATCTGTAGGGTTATCTGTCCTGCCAGCTTCTGGTTTGGGGTCACTGCCCTAAACTCAACACAGATGCTGTGCTAAGTATCTTGGAGAGGGGAGGAGGAGAGGCGTGGACCTTTGAGGGGAAAGAGATAAAAGAGGAGAAAGGCTGAGAGAGTCCATCCAAGAGTGGAGACCCCTGCTCCTCTCCCTGCCAACGTCTCTGGGAGGGAGTGAGATTTCAGAAGGGGGAAGGACCCCGGGCCCCAGAGGGACTGGGCCTTACAGTCCCCCTCTAAGTTTGTATGAAAGTCTCGGGGAGCTTAGACTCCAAGGGATCATGTAGAGGGTCCAATGTGGTAACCACTTGCAAAGCTGGAGGGGCCTGGCCAAATACTTTGAGCAGCATAAGCTTGCCTGGGGCCTTCTGCATTGCCCGAAGGGGTGGGGGCTACAGGAGCGACTCGATAGGATTTCCCACCAGACTGGAGGGAAGAGGACTCAGATTCAGATTAAAAGGAAAGTAAATAAAGTGGTATGACATTTCCTGGACAACTGAGTTTGTGGACTAATATTCATTCCTATTACTTGACATTTTGTTTTTGTGCAAGTGGGGCAGACAGCCGGGAAGGGCACTGGAGAAGGTATCACGCCAAACCTCACATCAACATGGGCTCCCAGTCCTAGGGTCCCCCTGGACTCTCTAGGGCACCTTCCAGCTCACCCTTGGACAGTGTCCTCTGGCTGTGTCTCCTGGTTTGAACTCTCCCTGCCCAGAGTAAAGGCCCCATTTGCTCCAAAGGCTTGTTCCTTAGGAATTGTAGTCACAGCATTTGCCACATATGTTTCAGCAGCAGGGAGGAGGTTAAGGCGTCAGAGACCTCTTGTGGTCCAGTTGGGGGACAATGAGGGGCAATTTTACAGTATCCCCCAGCTGTGTCCTCAACACGAACAGCTTGTGAAGGGGAATTCCTGGGCTCTGCTGGCTCAGTCCTTTTTTGGAAGAGAACAAAACCCTTTTTGACCCTTGTCATGCCCTAAATACCCTTTCCTCCCCAGTCTTCCCCCTTCAACCCTCTCCCTAGAGAATGACTGGAAGAAGGAAACCAGCTGGCTCAAGCTGGCAGACAGGATGAGACTATTGTGCAGAGAATTTTCCACCATTGGGAGCAGGAGCTAGAGGAGGGATTGCTGCTACCATCTAGGAAGCGGGTTTCCCTCTGGCAGCACAGGTGCACGTGGCCTCACAGGCTCTCCAGCCTCCCCATGTCCACACCTGGGAGCTAAGGCTGAAGGGCCTCCTGCATGGGTGGGCTGGCTCTTATGCTGGAATGTTTTCATTCTTCCCAAGGGAGTGAGTGCATGCAAATACAGGGTGAAAAGGAAAAGCCAACTGGAAAAATATAAAACACATTATCTGCTTGAGCAATGGAGGCAAAGTATCCCCAGGATGAACCTTGCTTATGCCTTTCTCCAAATCTCACCACTCTTACTCCACCTCCTCTTCTTGGACAGATAAAGGAGGGAGAGAGAGAGAGACGAAGGAGGAAGAGGAGGGGAGGGGAGGGGAGGGGCCCAGGGAGAACCAGAGGGACCAGAGGTCTGCTATGGAAGTGGGTTGGCCAGAAATGAATGTGAGATTAAGAGTGTCTTCTTTATTGAGGGCACTGGTGTAACTGCTTTAGGGGACTTGAACTCTGGTCATGACAACCACTATTTATAACATAGGGTATACTGTATCTACCACTGGAATTCAGGCATGTCTGGGCATCTCTGACAAATTGGGCTAGTGAGCCAGGCAGGAACTCAGGAGCCTATTAGAAGATTCCTCATCCTGTGGAAGCAGGAACCAAGAACCACAATTTGGCCGTGTAACAGGGCATTAGACTTGTGAAGGCATGAGTGAGGGTGTGAACCCGGGGTCTGTCACGCAGATCTGACCCAGTCTTGACCCATGCACTAGGGAGAGAGAGGACTAGCTGCAAGAGGAAACTGAAAGAAACTGAAATGGGAACTCTACAAGACATCAGGTGCGAGCATTGCCACTTCAGTAGTCCTGAAACACTTTGTGGCACCACATGGGGAGGGAGGCATTCTCCTCCACATCTTGCATAGATAACTGAGTGCCTGGGGGGTGATGGAGGATGCTGTGGGAAGTGCTTTGTGGGAGCCACGTGGTAGCAGATTCAAATGTCTGGATAGCACACGTAAGACAGCTCCTGAGGATTCCCAGAAATACTTGGGTGGAGCCTGGCAGGGTGGGCACCGGGGGTCGTACATCAACAGGGTTACAACAACCATAATTATAATTTTACCTTGCATTTACATGCTGGGGTGGACTCAGCAGAAATGTTCACATACCTGTTCTTATTTGCTCAGTATAACCTCCCAATGGTAGAAGCAAGTACGATAATCCTCCCCAGTACTGGGAGGGGCTGGGCTCACAACTTCAAGGCCACCTCTGCTCCACCAGGCCAGGGTTTTCAGGCCTTGTCCAAGGGCTCCTGTGGACTATTCCTTAGGTAGATGTGCTTCCAAAGCTGTGAAGTCAAGAGACACCCATTGCCTGAGGGCCTTGTCCCTGCCCAGGGTTCTGAACAGGAAACAAAACAGTAAAGATGGAGGAAAAGTATTACCTTTATTACTGCTAGAGGCTAAGCTGGAAGATGCAGCTTATAGCGAGAAACCAATGGCCCTGCAATCTGAGCACTGAGTTGGGCAGACTTGCCTACCCTGTCACAGCACAGCTGGACATTTTCCCAGGTAAGACTCTGGGCCTGAAAAGGCAGAGAGCACAGGAGAAGAGGAGAGGCTGGGCGACTCTGGTTCCTCTACCTGGGAAAGGCATTGAATGGTGTGCTAGGGAGTTATGACTTCCTCCTGAAGATAATAGGGGGCCACTGACAGTTTTTAAGGAGAGGAGAAACACATACACATATATATCCTATAAATCCTACTGGTTTGTTTGCCTGGAGAGTTCTGACTAATACAGCAATGAAGGACTGCCTTCTGGCAATGCATGAAAAGTGGATTGAAAGGTGGTCAGAGGCTGGTGCAAGAGTCTTGGTGAGAGCTGGATGAGGCCTGACGTGGTGGAAACGAATGTGAGGGGCTCATTTGAGAGAAGTTTTAAAGGCAAAAACTGATACCCGTTAGAAGTCATTTTGTCTGGTGTGGGAGGAAATCAGTCATGACTTTATCCACTGGTCCCTATTTTAACATTCAGCATGTTCTACCTCATGTCAGAGACTCTTCCACCTGTCCTGGGTCCCCTGTGCACTGGAGGTTCATTGAAGGTAGAGGGTTGGGGCTTTCAGTGTAGCATTGTGTGCCCCTCAGACTTCAGCTCAGAGCTCTGACCATATAAGGGCCCTATATACATGTTTGTGATAATGAAGTGTCCCCAGGAGGACAGGCTGTGGCATGTAAATCACACGAGAGAGGGTCTGTTTGTTGCTGTGGGGCGTGCTGTCTTGTACATGAAGTGAAACTCTGCAAAGTACATGTGTGAGGCCTAAGAGCCTGCGTGGGAAATCCCCACCTGACAGCTATAAGTGGTAACCTCACCCGTGCCCCCCACCCCCAAACTGCAGAGAGAGCCTTGATCAGCAACAAGAGGCTGGGGAGGGTTCTGCTCCTCACCCTGTGCTGCGCTGGGGAAGCTCACTTCAGCTCAAGAGACAGGCGGGCCAGGATCCTGCTGAGGGGAGCGCAGGGTCTGGCTACTCACTGGCCTGGGACTCACCACCTACGGCCATCACAGGAGCCACAAGAGGTCACCAACACTGGCATCTGTCTGGCAGGGTGAGGAGTGTGAGCTAAACATTCCCATCTTTTATATTTGATTTACTTCTTTTTTTGAAAAAAGGAATGCATGTAGAAAGTTTGTAGAATATTTGAAAATCCATACAATTAAAAAGATAAATAAAAACACCCATTGTCCTACCAATAAAGATAGCTGGTGCCAAATTTCCATGGTTGTAAGGCAATATATCCTTTCCATATGTGTAGGGTACACAGGTAATACTACTTACCATATGTATGGTATACCATACACCATGTCATACACACACACATAATTATACAAAATTACTTCAAAAAGTTCATGGAAAGATTCCTATTATTTTTTAATTCTAGTTTTTTGTGAACTTTTTGAAGTACCCTCGTATATGGCCATTACCAAACATATGCTTTTTATCTCCTCAGTTAATCACTAGGGTGCTCATCTGTCCTTACTGGCAAGAAGTCCAGGATCTCATCTGTGGTCCTTCCCTCTTCCATTGTCTGTGAACACCAGGTCCAAAGAACTCTTGGTCCAAAGGAACCAGACCTGCTGTCAAAGGCAGTAAGTGACAAGGCAGGGTCTGATCAGTCCAATGCCACTTGATTTTCTCGCTGCCACATGGTAGCCCTGTTGAAAACTATTCACCGATCCCACAATGTCTTCAAAGGTCTAGACTATTGTCACTACTGTTGAGAAACCCACACTTGGGCTCCAAGTTTACAGCTGTTTAAGGTCACGCTCTTGCTCTCAAGTATTGCTCCCAAAGTACTACCATGGGTGCTGGTTGCTTCTCAGTGAGACTTCTCCCGCATCAGCCACATGCTGTCCCACAACAGGCCCAACCCCATGGAGCAATGAGCCTGGGTCCCCAGCACGACATCTGTTTACCCTTCTTGCCTTCGGAGACTTTGGAATCTTCTGCCAACAAAATGTGGTTGGGCTACTCCTGTTTTCCTAATTTTAAATCTTGGGGAAAAAGGTGGAGTCTGTGTTAATTCCTTCCCAGAAGACCTGGATTCATTATGCAAATTGATCCTTCTCTTCCTTAGAAACCAGCTCTGCATATCAAGGAATATTTGCCAGGCTACAAAAAGTTTAGTTACATTGTCCTCCAAGGAACATGTCACAAAACTAAGATCTCCTCCAAGATGGCAAAGAGGGTAAACTCAGTAGATAGTTGTATGACTGATGGAAAAGTCACCTGATCTGTGCACCTGGGCAGAGAAGCAAGAGGCAGTGTTGGCACATTGCTACCTGAAGCTTTCCTTTGGATCTTATAAGATCTGCTGGTCTCTTCACCCTCGGGCTGTGCTGGTGATCTGGGCCTCTGCACTCAGCAGGCAGGTTTGGAATGGCAAACATTGCCTCCCAAGGCATTGATGAAGAGCCCAGCTCAGTGCTTTCAATCATCAATTTAAAAGATGGAAATTCTTTCAAATCTCAGAGCTGAGGATTCACTCTGAATAATAATTGTGTGAGTGTAATAGAGGTACTCAACGTTCAAAATACGCCTGTGTCTTATCACTTCTTAGCACCCAGGTCCAGGCCACTGTCATCACTCATCTGGACAATTGTAACAACCTCCAAGCCAGTTTCTCTGCTTCCATGCCTTCCCCTCTGGCCTCTGTTCTTCACACAGCAGCCAGAGTGAATTGCTGAAAGCTCTCTAGTGCCTTCCACGCTCCTCGCTGTGGGACGAAGGCCCTCCAACATGTGACCCCTGTGCGACTCTCCAAGCTGACCCGTCTCCCTTCACTCCAGCCACTAGGCCCTTCCTGCTCTTCCTTGAATAATCTAAGCCTGTGTCTTCCTAAGGGCCTTTACACATGCTTTTTCTTCTTCCTGGAACATTCTTCTTCCATTTCTCCATATAGTCCACTCCCTCAATTGATTCAAGTCTTTGCTCAAAAGTCACTTTTTCAGAGACGTGTTTAAAAATAGACAGTTCTCCCCTGCTCATGCTCTGTCCCTGAATCATATTTTGTTTTCCTTCATAATTCTTATTATTGCCCCCTAAGTCTTATGCTTTCTTGATTTGTTTCTTTATGTGTTGTCTTCCTAGCATTAGAGTTGAAGTTCTTGAGAGCAGGCCCATGTCTGCTCTTTTCATGGTGATCCTCCAAGGGGCCTAGAACAGTGCCTGACACACAGTAGATGCTTAATACTTGTGTTTTCCATGCATGAATGAATGTGTGAGGCTGTACCTCAGATTTATGGAGATGGAACACAAGGAGTGAAATGGGCTTCTTTGCTGTGGCATCAGTAGTCTCCCAATTATAGTGCATTTTTTGGCTGCCTCCTGAAGTTCTTAGCAGTGTCTGTGTAGGGGACATTAAATAACGGGCACAAACACACACATGCATGCATGCAGACAGTGTAGCAATTGAATGGGTAGACAGAAACATAATTACGTTTTCTTTCCTGCTATTCAAAACCATGGTTTTGGGCAGTTCTTAGCCAGAATCTGCTCTACCTGGGTGTTCCTTCTGGACCTAGAAGGGCCATGTCACTCATTGCTACTGCTCAGGTAGATTCTTCAAGAGGCATTTGTCTGTGAGAGAGCAGTCTGGGGCTCTGAATGACCCATCTCTCTTAGGGGAGCCTCCTGAGGGCCTCTAACATTTTGGGTTTAAAAACAGGAATGGTTAGCAATTTGGACAGGATTTAGCTCAGATAGTTCTGTTCCATGTGATGCTGGCTGGTGTCATCTGCATTAGCTGGTGCCTAAAATGGGCTGGAAGATCTGAGAAAGCTTCACTCACATGTCTGGTTCATCGACGTTCTCTGTGAGGCTTTTCTCTCTCCACATGGCTAACTGGGTTTCCGCACCGACCTCACGCTGGTCTCAAAGTAGTTGAACATTTAATGTGGTGGCTTGCTTCTATCAGGGAGCAGCAGTCTAAGCACTGAGTCCTAATCTCGCCTCTATACCTTATTAGCATTGTGACACTGGGCAAATGATTTCAATTCTCTAAGCTTAAACTTTCACATCTGTAAAATGGGGATAATAACACACATCTTAGAATATTGTTGCCGGGGTTTAAAGTGATATCTATATAAGAGGAGAATGGAATCCCAGAACCTCATGACCTGGGAATTTGCTAGGGATAGGAGGAGAATAACTTTTCTCTTCCCTCTCTTTCTGCTTATAAGATCTATTGATAGGAGAGAGATCTCTGACCAGAAGTGTGATCTGGGCACATGCAAGAAATAGTGCCATTTTGGAGCTTCGCCTTGTTCCTTGTGCTGTTGGGAGTGGAGCCCAGTAGAAACTCACATTAAAGGTCCCTTCGTGGTTGTCAAAGGCAAAACCCAGGGAGGTGAGGTGAGACAAAGGGGATCTAAAAGTGCCCTGCATAATAAAGTAACAGAGAAGTGTCTGTTTGCTAGCCTTAGAAAGAGAGAATGAGAGAAAGCTCACAGCAGGAGGTTGACATCCCAGGCACGGGGCAGCCTCGGGCCTAGACTCTAGAAGGGAGGGGTTGGCAAGATATTGCCTCTGGCCTCATGTGTGGTATTAAACTTCAGTGCGCTTTCTTTTCTGTAATTGCCTCCATTATCACCAAACCTTCAGGAAAAGCTCTGTGTTGCTGCTATGTGGAGGCCTAAAGAAAAGGGGCCATATTTAACTTTCAATGCAATAAGAGAGAGGACATCTCAGGAAGAAGATGGAGAGAGGAAGTCAGAAAAATGCCGACAGCAGGGATGTGAAGAACATCTGAGCCCACCTTGGAAGACGTCTCTAATTCAGTATGTTAGGTAGGGACTCAGACTACTTTACTAAGGGAAGCTGAGCGTAGGAGGCTAGTAGAATTGGAGGCATTCTGCTCATGTACGTAAAGAACTGGACCTATTGCTGACTTACCTTAAGTGGTGACTTCTGCTATCATTATTCAGAGTTCAAGTACCTTGAACATTATTCAAATTAGAGGGAAATAAAGCTTGGCATGGCAACTGACATTCAGTCCCAGGTTTGTCTGAGCCTTAAAGTCTTCACTTTTTCCACTATACCACATTTCCTTCAGATACTATGTATTTGTTAGTAAATCTTTATTTAGAGTATTAAAACCAAATGAAAGACCTGGTGGCAGCTTGCAGCTGAGTTAAATGGTGACGCACCCTAGGTCACCCAAGGCAAGGCAGGTGCATTTTTAGGGCTGGGTGGGGATTGCCCAAATACACTTCTCTTGATTATTTTGGGGTCAAGTCTTCAGGGATTAGCAGGCTCTAAAGTCCTTCTCTATTTCAGCTCTTTTAAAATCTTGTTTATATGCTAATTGTACTCCACCCTCAGCTGGGTTTCTATCATTTGTCAAGTAACTAGTGACCATAATGAGAAAAGAGACCAGAAACGCAAATGAAGGAAGACACAGCATGTGAGCGAGCAGGAGGCAGCTTAGCAGAAACATAAAGTCCTGCTCAGAGCTGCATTGTCTCATATCTAAACTCACACCTTTATTTTTTACTCTGGCATAAGAAGCTTTCCTCACATTAGTTATGACACTGTTAACGTTTTATGGGGTGTAGAAATCATGGTCACATTGAAATCCTCCCTTAGTAAGTGGAGGAATCTTATTGAAACATATGCTGAGGTTTGAGTCAGACTGTCGTCCACCCCTACCAAGGACCTGAGGGGGTGTTGGTGACGTTTGGCCCTCTTCCCATTGTTAACACACACTTCTTTATGTCCCCCAGGAGGCTTCAGAAGGCTCCTCAACCCCTTTTTCTTAACTGAGACCTGGTTCTCCTCAAAGTCTCAACTTCCCCTGTACCTCCACCAATGCATATTCTTCCACACTCCATGCAGCATCCTCCCAGGAGAAACGGTGCTGTTCTGACTCCTGCCTCCACGTCCAGACCAATACCACCAACCTTCCTGAGGGAGCTCTTTTCCTTCCAAGTCATTTGGTGCCACCCACTTACCTCATGTTCTTTTCTCCTTGTCACTGATATCTATTTCCAAGCTGTATTAGTCCGTTTTGTGTTGCTATAACTGAAATACCTGAGACTGGGTAATTTATAAAGAACAGAGGTTTATTTGGCTCACAATTCTGGGACAGCTGCATCTGGCACAGGCCTCAGGCTGCTCCTACTCATGGTGGAAAGTGGCAGGCAGCTGGCGGGTACAAGCAGATCACATGACGAGAGGAAGCAAGAGGGAGAGGAGGCACCAGGGTCTTTTTAAGCAACGAGCTCTCGCAGGAACTAATAGAGCGAGAACTCACTCATTAATTCCCCCTCCCCCAGGGAGAGCATTAATCCATTCATGAGGGATCTGCCCCCATGACTCAATCAGTTTCCAACACTGCCACATTGGAGATCAAATTTCCACATGAGTTTTGGCGGGGACAACATATCCAAACTCCATCATAGGTTAATTCCTTTTTCTCGTTGACAATTTTGGGATGTGTGTCAGCCATTATTCCCATTTACTTCAGACATGATCCTAGGATATTTTGACATTTGTCAGACAATCAACCCAACCATCTGGTCTCCAAACTCCTGGGTGTTGTGACTCCAATGTCCTTCCTTTCTCTCCTCTTCAATGAACCTTTGCTTGGGCAGCACGCCAGCATCCCACCCTGATCGCAATGTCCTGTTCTCACAATATTTCTCCCATTACACTTCTACATCACATGCCTTCCTGTCCCTTGATTGCTCCATTTTATCAGGACCTTTATGGCTCCACTTTTTCTCTACCCCATCTAGATCCCGTGGGTTATTCCGAGATCTAAACCACTCTTTTACAAGCATCTTTGATTCCTTTCTATCCTTTATGCTTTTATCATACCACTTGGTAAATCCCAAGCTAGCATCGATGGTACTCTATCTCCTTTGTTCCTGCACCCGAGTAGGGGACTATACTGAAAAAATAATCGTGTAGTCAGACAGGTTAGCATGTTGAAAAGCTCATGGTCTTCCATCTCAGCTTGTACTGTGGCATTACCTTTTGTTTTTAGTCAACTCTTTCTCCCATTTCCTCTGATGACTTTCAAATCTCATCTGTTTCTTCAGTCCTCATACTCAACCCCTATTCCTTCACTCTCAACAGACAATCAAGAAAATTAAGCATAATTTCTACCCCTGGATAGAAATGTTTCCACATTTACCCCAACTGTTACAGATACTTTTGGTTTCTTATCTAAAAACCATGTCCACCCATTCTTCTTGATAACAGAACCCTGATTTAGGTAGTTGGTGGCTATGTTCTTTAGAGAGACTGGCCTCTTGCCTCATCCCAGTGGATGGGTCATAATTAGTCCAGCCCAATTAGCACTGCTTCATTTCCTTTGCCAGTATTTGGCTTAGCCATGTGAAGAAATTCTGGCCATTGAATGGAGGTCTGTTGAGGAACTCGGGGACAGTTTTTCTCCCTCACAAAATGCAGCCCAGAGAAGAGATCTTTATCACTGCTCTTTAGCTACTGTTCCGTGTGTAGACTGGAGATACTGCAGCGAACTTTTGACCATGATGATACCAGCTGATGTGTTGACGGTGCCACTGCAGAAACACAGAAATAACCTTTACCCTTGAAGACACTGTTAAGCCACTGAATTAGCCAACCCTACCTGTAATCATCCCCCTCTTTGACTTCCTGATATGTAAAATAAATTTTCCTTATTAAGCTTCTTTTCATTGGATTTTCTGTTGCTTGCAAGCAAAAGCGTTCTAAATGTTATACTAACTCTTTCTTCCAGCCCCTGAAGGTGCTCTCCTCTTTTCAAGATAAATCTCTTCACCCGTGCTCTTGAGCCTGCTGCTTCCTGCTTCTTCTGGAACTTTGTTACATCATTTTTGTCCTCTCTAGCTTGTACCTTCTCCCTCTCCTTCTCTAAGTCTGTCAACTTAGTCAAGTTGCCCCCAGTGTTAAAAGCTTCCCTTGAATCCAACTCTTCTAGTTCCCAGCAAATGTGTCTTCGCTTCTCTTCAGACCTTTTAGGTGCACTGTACTTTCTGTCTTCACCTTCCATTTCTTTTCAAGTGACTCAGTTTGGCTTCTGGCTCCATCCTTTTATTAAAATGGTCAAGTTAAAGTTACAAATGATTTCTTAACCACCACATCCAATGGGATGTTCAAGATTGCATGTTTTTCTGTACCAGTGCTGTATTTGATGTAAGTTATTAAATATCTTTTTTTTTTTTTTTTTTTGGTGGCTGGCTGGTATGGTATGGGGATCCAAACACATATCCCTGATGTTTTAAGTTATTAAATATCTTGACTATTTTTCATTCAGCCACACTATCATGGTTCTCCTTATCTTTACAACCCTTCCTTTAGGTCTCTTGTGGTTGGACACTCACCTCTCTTCCTACCTTTTACATTTTGTGATCCTTAAGATTGTGCCATTGGCTCAGCTCTCTTCTCATTCTGTATATTCTCTCTGGGTCAGCGCATCTACTTTTAAGGTCTTAATCATCCCCACCTTGCTGGTGATGACTCCCAACTCTCAGATCTTTTGCTTGACTTTTAGATCTTTCTGTTGAATGACCTGCTGAAAATCTGCACCAGGATACCACTCAGCCTCCTCAAACCTCATGTGGCTAAGCTGCACCCATCATCTTCCCTACCAAACTTTCCCCTCCTGAATCCTGCAACCAAGTTTGTCACCGCCCCATCTACAAATCACATAAGTAAGACACTTGAGGGCCATCCTGAACATTTCCCTTTCTTCCCCTTTCCTCATTCAATCTACCTCCAAATGTGGTTGGTTTTGCCTCTTCCATAGCTCTCAATTCTATTCCTACCTCTTTATCCCCACAACCACTCCTCCAGTTTGCGACCCTGTCACCTCTCTCTTAACCATGCTGATGAATGCCCAAGTTTTCTCTCTACCTCTGTTCTTGACCTTCTCCAACTCATCCTCCACACACCCAGCAGGGCGTCGCATCTACATAATCAAGTTTGATTATGATATGCCCTTGAATGAATTCTGTGCACGACTTCCCAGTTTGTATTTACAGAGTGAATGAGTGGGCATTAATAGGGCATACAAGTTTCTTCATGAGCTACCCCTGCTGGCTTCTCCAGGCTCATCTCCTGGCATCTTGCCTCACAATTTATTTTCTAGCCACAAGAATTTTCTTTTGTTCCTTATGCATACCATATTATTTCTCAATACACAAACACACACACCACTTCACCTATCTAATTCTCTATGTTGGATGCCGTTTCTTAATTCTATCACAAGACTCTGCCATTTGAGAGCAGTCTCATTAATATTTGGGCTGCCAGTGATTAACTCACAATAGGGATTCCTCAATATTTGTTGAAAGAATGAGTGGATGAATAAACACATCCTCTAGAGCGTTCAGTATCCTGGATTTGTGTGTAGATTGGGCCCCTTTGTGGCTTCAACTCAGAGCTTAAAGAGTGAACTAAGAACTGCCTACAGATACCTCTGAGATTACTTTGTCACTATTCCCTTATTTCCCACCCTATTGTAATTCTCAAATTGTTTTTTCACACTTCTGGTGTTGGAATATAAGAATATTTCCCTGTGGATCCACATACAGAAAATAGTAAAAGCAACTTATGATTCTGGGACTATATATATAAAACTAACATAAGCATAAATAAACTTTTATGTTTATTTTCAAGCTACCATGGAAGTTTTTTTCTGATTTTTTTCTACACCTCCTTATTCTCCCATTCTCATTGCCTCAAAGCTGCCGGATAAGAAAAGATCCCTCATCAAGAGAAGGAAATTCATGGAGTTGGAGGAGACTGAAAGACAAAGCAGTGACCACTGAAAACTTTGCTTCTTTATGAATTTTACAGAGCACTGAATTTTCCAGTTTAGAAATATCCCTCTCTTAAGACATAAAAATTGCCAATAGGCACATGAAAAAATGCTCAACATCACTCAGCATCAGGGAAATGCAAATCAAAACCACATGATATCTCATCTCACCCCAGTTAGACTGGCTATTTTCAAAAAGACTGAGAATAACAAATGGTGGTGAGGATTCAGAGAAATGGGTACCCTCCTATACTGTTGGAGGGACTGTAAATTGGTGCAGCCTTTATGGAAAACGGTATGGAAGTTCCTCAAACAACTACAGATAGAACTGCCATATGATCCAGCAGTTCCACAGCTGGGTACATATCCAAAGGAATGGAAGTCATCATGTTGAAGGGATACATGCACTCCCATGTTTACTGCAACTCTATTTACTGTAGCCAAGAGTTGGAACCAACCTAAATGTCCATTGACATACAATTGGATAAGGAAAATGTAGTATATATACACAATGGAATACTACTCTGCCATAAAAAAGAAAGAAATTCTGCCATTTGCAGCAACATGGATGAACTTAGAGAAAATTTTAAGTGAAATAAATCAGGCACAGAAAGAGAAATACCACATGTCCTCCCTCATAAGTGAAAGCTAAAAAATAAATAAATAAATAAATAAATAAAGAAAGAAAGAAAGAAAGAAAGTGTATTATTCCATTTCTGTTACTTATAACAGAAAACCTGAAACTGGGTAATTTATAAAGAACAGAGATTTATTTGGCTTATGATTCTGGAACAGCTGCATCTGGTGAGGGCCTCAGGCTGCTTCTACTCAGGGTAGAAAGTGGTGGCAGCTGACAGGGACAAGCAGATCATGTGGTGAGAGGAAGCAAGAGAGAAAGAGAGAAGGTGCCAGAGTCCTTTAAACAACCAGCTCTCGTGGGAACTAATAGAGCGAGAACTCACTCATTAATTCCCCCTCCCCCAGGGAGAGCATTAATCCATTCACGAGGGATCCATCCCCATGACCCAAACAGCTCCCAACATTGCCACATTGGGGATCAGATTTCCACATGAGTTTTGGGGTGACAACACATCCAAACTCTATCAGAAAGACAGAACGGTCACAATTATTTGTTGAACTTTAAAAAGGAGAGAATGGAACTGAGGTTACCAGAGGTGGGAAAGGGGGTGTGGGAGAGGGTTTAGCGAGAAATTGGTCAAGGGCCACAAAAAATGATTACATTGTGCAATGCTGAATACACTAATTATCATTGTTTGAGTATCACATATTGCACACAGGTATGGGTATTCAATGCCGTACCCCACAGATACATACAATCAATTATGTTTCAATAAAAAAAATTAATTAATAAAAAAAAGAAATGTTTTTCTCTCTCTCACTACAGCTCTCCCTCTACCATTCACCTCTTTGTGGCCCCCAATACCCAGCTGGGACCCTCTCTACCCTCCTGAGCAAACTGTAGAATGCATGGATTTAGATGCATTGTCTCATGTCTCTTCCCTCCCTGCAACACAGAAGAAGAAGCTTTCCATCAGTGATTTAGTGACAGAATATCAGGTCAGGGAGAGAGAGAAACGTATGGGGTAGCAGACCTTTTGTTGATTCATGTCTTCAGGCCACATTACAGAGGCAATTGCCTACTTGACCTGTTACCCAGGGTAGGGAAACATCTGTCTTTGAGCAATATGTTTTAAGATTCTTCAGACTTACTGTATATTCCTTAGCTTCTTCTACTCATGAAGACTTCTCAAAGCAAAATGAGAGGGAGGGGATGGTAGTAACAAAATTACAGGTTTCTCAAGGGCTCGAATCCCCTTACCGGCCAGCTGCCAAAAAAAAAAAAAAAAAAAAAAATTATGGGTTTGTCTTTGTTACCCAGGAACTTCCAAATGCAGGCTGTTCCTGAGGTTAAGAAACATTCTAAATTGGGAAAGACAGTATGTGAGGAAAAGAATACTTGTCCCAGCAGAGACACTTGCTAGTAAGTGGCAGACTCTATTTTTCCTCTTGTCATTTGCTGCAGAAACATGAATCACAACCATATCTTCCCAGATCAGGAAGTGCCTCAGAGTCACCCATGGACGCTCCCATGTGTGCCTTGTGTCAGATGGCCTGAGTATGACTGTGAACTGTCCAAATGCTCCTTTGCTCCTTTTAGGGCATTGAGATGGAAAATCCCCATAACGTACTGTCTGTAGTTCTAGGGCTGCTAGGCTGGTTTGCTCAGCTGTCTGGTACATGATAAGAGGAGTGGGGAGAATGCTCACAGAGGCCTCATGGCTGGGTGCAGTGGGCAGATGAGCAGCGCTGCAGAAGCATGGGACGTACACTTCAGGGTGTGCTGGTGGGGCATGCAGTGGGAGATCTGAGGGGTGCATTTCCCCTTCCCCACCTTTCTTGCTTTCCCCAGTCTGCTCAAGAGGTAGCAGAAATCTCAAAGTTGCAAACATGCAGTACATTTTACCTGAGAAAACATTCTGCTTTTGATTTTAGGAAGTTATGGCCCTGCATATAGGATAACCTTGTAAAAATGTTCAAAATATGGATGAATCATGGATTAGGACTTACCGAATTCCTTACTTAGGAGGTCCACAGGTTTTAAAAAATCAATTGTCAAACTCCCCAATTCATTTTATGAAGCAACCATCATTTAAGTCTCAAGATCGTCGCCAAGAACTAAAATAAAAAGAAAGTTTCTGACCATTTTCTTCATAGATATAGGTACAGGAATTCTAAATAAAATATTAGCAGATATAGAGTAACTAGGTTGATAATGAGCTGAGGAAGTCCTAAAAGGGGGATGGAGAAGGAAGAGGTAAATAGGAACGTGTTAAAGACAAGCTCTACTCTCTTTATTACTCGTATTGGAGCAGGCCCTGTGATATAATTAAATGAAGAAATGAGAGAGAAGAAAGCAGCAGAAAACATGAAGCAATGTTATCAAAATAGTAGATACCAGTGTGCAGGAGAAGTGAGTGCGAGAGCCAGATACTGGCGAACCTTTATGCCAGTGCAATGACCTTATATGGAAATGAAAGCTGGATAAACTAGCTGAGTGTAATGAATCAGTGGTGTGTGTAAGAAACAGCGTGGTGCAGTTTTAGTAGCCAGGAGACTGGGATCTAGTCCAGCTCAACTACTAATTTGATATGGGATCATACAGAAGTCACTTACCTTCTCTGTGAAATGAGGTGATTGGTCTAAATCAACACTTCTCAAACTTTCATATGCATATGAATCACCCGGGGATTTTGCTCAAATGTGGATTCCAGTTCAGTAGGTCTGGGGCTGGCCTGAGATTCAGCATTTCTAATAAGCTTTTAGGTGATGCCAGTGCCTCTGGTCTGTAGGTCACACTTTGGGTAGTAAGGATCTAGATCTCTATGTCTCTTCCCATTCCATTGAACATGGTTTTATGATATGCTCTGTCACAGGAACTCAGCTAAAATAGGATGAAGGTAAAAACAATGATAGGAATTGCTACGGTAAATAAGAAAAAATCAAGGGATGTGGGCACTCAGTCGGATGGATCCAGCAGTGAAGTTTGACTTGGTGACTCAGTGAGTCAGAGAGACAGAGACAAGGTAAAATCAAGGAATGCATTTTAGTCCCAAGGATGTGACTGGAGAGAGGGAAGAGCAATGAAGAAATAGACCCAGGAATCTTGTGGCAGCGAAAGCACTTAATGAAGCCTTCCTTATATTGCCAAGGAACAAAAGGGACCAGAGCACTGTTGGCTCTTCTTCAGTTCCCTCTGTGTCTCACTGGCTTCATTTGGACGACACATTGTCACTATGAGCCTTGATACCCCCTCCCTTATCACTTAGCATCTTTAAAATGCAAAGACAGACAATGGGTTCATGTGTGTACATTATGGTGCATTCTGAAGAGCCACTCAGATGCTGACTGACAGACATCCTAGTCCTTGGTTTAGGGCCAGGCACCAGCAGTAGAGGATCCACAGCACAGATGGCAGGTTCGTCTGAGAACCGGGGAGGGGGAGGAATGAACGGGAAGGACCCAGCAAGATGGGCATTCAAAGTGCCTTCAAACCAGAAGTCTTCCCATTGTGTTTATTCATTGGACCACTAACTTCAGTCTCATGGCAATAATGATTTAGTAAGCTGTTTGATATTAAGAAGAAACTCTGGGGGATATATACAGGCAGGCATTGTTATACAATGCAAAAATGGAAGAAATCAAGATTAGACAGGTTGAGAACACCCAGCTAGTTAGTGTTGAAGGTGGGATTACAACTCAATTCTCATCCCCAGTCAATGGCATTCCCCTACAGTGTTATGTACCTAGCACCACACATATCGAAGCATACTGGACTTTGACTTTTCTCTCATACTCCACTAACCTTTTGTATCCATTATGGTTATAAAATTACCAAATGCTTTGATTCATTATTTGGTAGCAAATGTTTTAGAAAATAAATAATCCGCCACATTGGTGGGAGTGACAGTCATTGCTGGTTGCCAGTTCTACAACATTTACCATTTTTTCTTTGTGGATGAATTTTATTTATCTTTGTCTAAGAATCTGTGTTCTTCAGCAGGGGCTGGGCCCTTTCCCAGCCTTAAGGTGCTGAGTCTTGATTGGTCTAAGGTAATATGGTATCACTTGCCACGTGATTGTTGAGGTTAAGGGCATTTGATGAAACTGTGCTGATGAGACATGAGGGGAAGTTTTTAAACAGGGACACATTACAGAAATAGTCCCTTTTCTGCTTCTGGACTTTATTCACTACAGGTGATGCCTGGAACTATGGCTACATCTTGGAA
Organism: Cynocephalus volans; assembly: GCF_027409185.1. Lineage (NCBI taxonomy): Eukaryota > Metazoa > Chordata > Mammalia > Dermoptera > Cynocephalidae > Cynocephalus > Cynocephalus volans. The sequence goes on from NC_084467.1 coordinate 131,545,091, forward strand.
ACTTGAGGAGAAAGAACCTGGGTCCTGGGTCATCCAGGATGTCACTAAGACATCAAATCAACCAAACCTATAACTGCTTCAGTCCTTAAGCTGAGGTCTCTTTTATTTGCAGCCCAAAGCACCCCAATGAGTATAGAGTGATTGGAATTCAATTTGTCATAACTGGCATCAAATGACCAGGGTTGGAATCTCAACTATATCACCAACTATCTTTGTGACCTTTGACAAGTAATTTTCTAGCCAAGAACCTAATTCCTTATAAAAGTGGAGATAACGAAATACATACTCCACAAGGTGGAAGTACTAAAATTATTTATGAAAACACCTAAAAATTGTTATTACTGTTATATTGACAAATACTGTGTGATATATAAAATAGCATTACCATAATCAGGTTCCATAATAAGCTATCTGCAGTGAGAATGCTTTAAAATATTCCAATGTTTCCAGGAAAATCACTGCATCGTGGGACATTTGTATTTCCCCATTCTCCTAAGGGCACATGAAAAAAAGCCAGGCTGGATACCTGGGATGGGAACTCCACAATGGGATATCAAAGCAACACCTCATAAAAAACAAAAGGGGGCTCAACAGACTGCTTTTGGGGCTCACGTTCCATGAGACTATTTCCAGCATATCAATGCATATTTAGGGCTGCAACACACACCAGGTAACTTTTCTTTCTTTTTTCCTTTGCACTGGGAAGTGGAGAGCTCCACAGATTTTTCAGATAAAAGGTTATGTTTCTGATGTATGAGAGAGAAATAAATCTAGGAGCCCAACTACACTGCATAAGTGAGAATAGTAGGTCCCTAAGTAGAGATTTGTAAAGGGCCTTCTTTTATTCCATTGTTTCTGTCCTCCCCACTCCCTGGGACAAGACCACTGTCTTATTTAGTTTGAGCTGATATAACTAACAAAGTACCATGGACTGGGTGGCTTATCAACAACAGAAATTTATTTTTTCACAGTTCTGAAGACTGGAAAGTCCAAGATCAGGGTGCCAGCATGGCTGGGTTCTGGTGAGGGCTGTCTTCCAGGTTGCAGACTGCAGTCTTTTCATTCTATCCTCACAGGGTGAGAAGAGAGTGAGAGAGCTCTCTGGGGTCCTTTTATAAGGGGACAAGTCTCATTCATGAAGGCACCACCTATTTCCCTCCCAAAGGCTCCACCTCTTAATGCAATCATACTGTGAGTTAGGATTTCAACATACAAATTTGGGGGGGAGGACATAAACATTCATTCCATTGCAAACACTTTTTTTGGCAGCTGGCAGGTACGGGGATCATAACCCTCGACCCTGGTGTTGCAACACCATGCTCTAACCAACTGAGCTAACAGGCCAGCCCTTGCAACCACTTCTTAAGCAACCTCTGAACACTGCAAGACTTGCTCTAGACATTTTATTCCCACTTTTGTTGCAAGAGTAAAGGCCAGAGGACCTCTACATTTTGCATGTGTTTGTGTTAGAAACAGCCTCTTGTTTCTGACTGAAAATAACAATGTTGTGATTCTGATGAATATGACACCTAGGAGGACACTCTCATGACTGTTTGTTGTTGAAGCTCTGGAGAGGACCAGCAGTGAGCTTGGAATGCATAATGAGAATGAGGAACCCATGGGATCATTGCTTGGCCCAGTTCCATCCCAGAGCCCACTATGTCTTATAAGATCAAGAAATAAGGATCTGGATCTATGGACATCTGCCTGGAATGACATTTCCAAATTGGTCTTTCTTCTCTGGAGGTTCAGTTTCAAATTTAATTAGCTACCTAATGATGGTAAATTATCATAATTAATTGATGAATGCTAAAGTGCTTAGACTATGTAATAATAATACTTTTTATGGCTTGGACCGAAGCCTTCTCTTGGCATGGAACATTGCCTTAGGGAAGCATCTCGTACAGTCTCTAGTTTCCCACTTAGTGAAAAGACTTCTCTTTTTGCCAGAGGCATCCCTGAAAGAAAAGGCCTTTCGAGGGAGCTGTTAAGTGTGTCTTTATAGTCCAGTGGGTAAGATAGAGAAGTAAATAAGCAGTTATTATCCATGAAGATATGTGCTGTGGTAGGGAGATATCCAGTGAGATATGGGATTACAGGAGGGGCTCTGGGAAGTGTCCCAGTGAAGGTAAGAGCTTCTGGTGAGAGGTGAGCAGGAGTTCCTCAGGTAGACGAGGGGATAGGATGGGGAGGAAGAAGGGCAATCTGAGCAGAGAGAGCAGCATATAAAAATGTGTGTGGGGGGGGAGAGAGAGAGAGAAAGAGAGAAGAGAGAATCTAGCACATTGGGGAACTGAAAATAGAGTGTATTTAGTAGGGTAGCAAGAGATGCAATTAAAAGTCCAGGGGGCTTTTATTTAAAGAAGAAAAATTGAACACATGCATTATATCTCCTCCCTGCCAAGACTCTATTAGAGAGAATGATATTAGGATTTTTATAAAGACATAAACCATAAGAATGAACAGGACAGGAGAAAAGATAACAGTCGCAAAATTTTTAGAAGCTAGGCAGTAGAAGGAAGAGCGGCAATTGATTTAACAGACTGGAGAAAGTAGAATTCTAATATTAAGTGAGCAGTGGAAAAAACAAAATAGGAAGCTGATTTGAATCAGAGATTGCCCCCACAAAATCCCAGGAATCAGAAGTAATGGGCTAGAGATAAAGGAGGATATAAAACCAGCAGGATTAGTTCAAATTGTTTTAAAGAAAGACTTGGACTCCCAACTTGTACAGTTTCCCCAACTGTACAAGAAGATGACTTCCCACTTCCACTTTGACTAAAGACGGATGGGTTATTCTCCTGAGGAGGTCAACTAGATGCCATGTAGAGCTGAGTGTGGGCCTATCACAATGAAGGTATGGTGAGTTAGTGAAAGTTTACATACTGAGATTAAGATACCCCCAGTCTTTATCCCCTACCAGTCTCTCAGAATTTTGACAACTGTATCTTTATACTCAGGAAGGAGATTGACAGAGCCTTCTCTGGAAATATGTGATCAACCCAAGAAACATGTCTGAAAGATACTGACATCAGGGCTTCCCACAGGAGCCCAGTGAGATACCAACAATGAAGACCACAAATCCACCCATACACTTAGAGTTTCCAATCAGCTTCTTACAACACCAAGGATTATGAGATATCCAAGGAAATCCACACATATAAAAGGTAGAGACAAAAAGAAACAGAACTAAGTGGCTTAGAAGAGACAGAGACTACAAAGGGAGAAGAAAATTGAAATAAAATATTATTATGAATATCCCTGGAGAGGTAAGAGAAGGCATTGCATCTAAGAAGCAGAAATATAATGCTATAAAAATAATTCAAAGAACAAAAGGAGAGCTCATGAATGCTAAAGACATGAACGTAGAAATAAAAAAAAAAAACAATAGAAGTTTAGGAAGATAAAATTAATATACTATCCCAGAAAGAAGAACATGAAAACAAAGAGAAAATAGGAGGGAAAAATATTTTAAAAACTGTCCAATGTTAAAATAAAAAGAAAGAGAACAAATAAAATGAAGAAAAGGAAAGTATCAACAAGAAATAACAAATTTCTGAGAACTGAAGGACATAGTCTCCAGAGTCCTGTACAATAAATGAAAACAAAACCACATAGAGGCTCATCACTGTGAAATTTCAGAATTATAGAAACAAAAATGAAAATCTATAATTTTTGAGATAGAGAGGGGGATAAAGATGCCATACAAGCATCAAAATTCAGGATGACATCAGAATTTCCCTTATCAATGCTGCAAGCTGGAAGACAGTGGAATGATGTCTCCAAAATACTGAAGGAAAGTGATACAACCTAGAACTGTACACTAGCCAGATTTCTACTTAGGGTAAAATAAGGACATTTTTAGACATGAAACGTTTGTAAAATCTACTACCACACATTCTTTTTCAGGAAGCTAATGGAGCATGTGTGCTACCAAAATGAAGGATTGATATCAACTCTGCAATCTAGGGAACAGAGGATCCAGGACCAGAGACAGGTGAACGGAATCCCCACAATAATGATGAGCAGAGTTACCAGGATGACAGCCTTGTAACACACTTGGAGAGCAGGAAGCTCGGAACGAAGCAGGTCAGAAGACATCAGGATGATTCCTTCAAGAAAGTGTGACTGATAGGAAATTGATAGGATATCTAACATCCCAAACGGGTTCCACAATTGGTGGAAATACCAACAATGAAGACCATAAGTCCACCCCTAAACTCAGAGCTTCCAATCAGCTGATAAGAACTAATAAGTACACAGAAAAAACTAAGGATATATGTTCATTGAAATCTAAGTGAATAAACAAACAAAAGACAACTATTAACTCCAGGGAAAACAGAAAGTTGTTGAGGAAAGAAAAAGTCATTACTTGGCTTTTATATATTACATGGCTCAGTTACAAAACATGTTTAAATAGTCATATTAATATAAGCATGGAATACTTATGCAACCAAAATTCTAAATTACAAGTAAGATGAAGGGATTAAAAGTGTGTGTTGGGAACAGGGGTGTATGTGAAAGAGAACACTCTATTCTTACCTTCCACAGTAAAAAATCAATAAGTTATGTCTAATAATAGAAAAATCAGGAAGTTGTAATATAGTGATCTTCTTTATCAAGATAAAAAACACAGAACAAGAGGAATTATGAAGGAAGGTAATAAAATTAATTACTGAGATGTGGTTTTTCAGATACCTGAGGAACAGCCAAGTGGAGATGACTACTAGGCATTTGGCTCTATGGGTCCAGGCCAAACAGCCTCAGTAAGTGTTCTTGGAGAGAAGTGAGCCCTACAGGAAATTATTTAGATGACTATTTTCTCAGTTCTTCTCCAGAATGGTTGATAGTTACTCCCATGATAGATACGTCAGGAGAGAAGTTCATTAATTACATGAATGGGATGCCTAAAGGCACAAGGGCTTAATGACCTTGCAGAAGCCAGTTGGGAAGGGCTGGATCAGTAGGGTGGGAAATAGAGATTTGGAGTCATTGTCAGGGGAGTAGATGAAAATGGAAGAGGGCCAAGGATAACCACTAGAGGATCCTAACAGGATATAGATGGGCAGGGAAAAGGAGGCTGCAAGGAGACTAAAGAGCAGCTGGAATAGTCATAAAAGAAATACAGGCAAATGTGGCATCTACAAGTTACAGAAGAAGGGATTTTGAAGAAGGTGCATGGGAGGTCTCAAAATCTGCAGAGAAGTTATGTGAAAGAGGACTTTGAGGGGGCCATTGGTTTTATCTGTAAGGAAGTTGTCAGTGACCTTAGCAGAAAGTTTCATTGGAGTAAGTGGTATTCAGAAGCCAGATTGCAGTGTACTTGGAACCCAGGAATCAGTCCGCTAAAGCTTGTTATTTCTTAATGCTTACCTCTCTAACCCAAACTAAAACTCCATTCATATTCCAAGTCACCTCTAGGAGGGAACTGTGTTTTTGCCCAGGAGACTACTTACACACACAGTGTTGGGTTTCCACAATGACTTTGTGAAAACATTTCTAGGGATTCATGGAGCCTGGTCAATCTTATTACTGCATTTTTTAGATAGTTATTTTTATGTTTTTAAAATGTGAAACCTTAAATGGAATGAAGTGCTGAAACTGACCATGGGAAGATTATATTGAATGACCTTGTCCTTCAAGTAATTTCTCAACATAAGCCAAGAACTTTTCACTTAAAAAAGTAAGAGCCTCCCTGTAATATGAATGGGTGGTATTGATCTTTCACTGGAACTTCTGGTGGTACTGCATTACTGCTCCAAATATCTGTCATTACCTATGTTCATTCATTCATCCATTCAAATAATTACCAGTCTTTAAGAGTTATAGATATAAAAACATGGAGCAAATATGGATTGTGCTCTCAAGAAGTTTACAGCAGAGGGATGGGTCATGTGCTCAAATAGCGCTGGTATAAGGTAAAAAGAACTAGGGAACCTTCTTCTTGTGGGGGGTCTTCTATCCAAATCAGCTATACATGGGAGGGCTAATGTGGGGTGGTGTCTCCTAGGAAGTGTGTCCATCGTTCTGCCTTGACATTGCCCCTTGTCTGACCCGAGTGCAATCTCAGTCTTTCCAGAGCTGTGTGGGTTGTGAACCTTGATCTATAGGACTGCTTTCAGATAGAGTAGCTGGGCTACATGTGCAAAAAGAGGGTGGTGAAGAGGAGGCTCCATGTGAAGCTTGTGTTTAAAGTCTGTTACAGTGCTCCCTCCCTAAAGGATAGGGAAAAAACCAAACTGTTTTTCCTATGCTCTACCCTCACAGGACCTCTTGTCACCAAAATGTGTGGGGATTTCAACCCACACACAAACAAGCAATTCTGCAGTGGATTCACCAGTGGACATCACCTGGGTATCTTCTAATTCAATTCAATTCTGACACTATCTACCTGGAGATAGCGTCAGATCCCACAGGAGGAGAGCTCAGTCCCACAGGACTGCGTCATACTTCAGATGCTAATCACAAGTCCCAGGTTGTGACCTGTGCTTTTGACTGGCTACAAATTGGGGTTCCTACAACTCCCTCCTTGGCTTTGATTACTTTGCTAGAGTGGCTCATGGAACTCAGGGAAATACTTATGTTTACTTGTTTATTATAAAGGATATGACAAAGGTTACTGATGCATACCAGATGAAGTGATGGGTAGGGCAAGGCACGTGAGAAGAGGCACAGAGCTCCCATGCCCTCTCCAGGAGCATCACCTTCCAGGCACTTCCATGTGCTCAGCTATCCTGAAGCTCTCAGAACCCAGTCCTTCTGGGTTTTTATGGAGGCTTTATTATGTAGGTATGATTGATTACATTGCTGGCCATTAGTGATCAACTTAACCTTTTGATCCTCTCCCCTACCCAGAAGTGAGTGGATGGGGTTGAAAGTCCTAACACTCTAATCATGCCATTGTTTTTCCAGTAACCAGCTCCCATCCTGAAGCTATCTAGGGGTCCCCAGCCACCAGTCAACTAGTTAGCATACTAAAGACACTCTTACACTCTAGAGATTCCAAGAGTTTTAGGAGATGTATTCCAGGAAATAAAGACCAAATATATATTTTGCAGTATCACACTCCCTCCCTCTGAAAGAATTATGAATTGGGGTACGTGAGTGAAGTGATACTTCTGACCTGCTGGATACTCAAACTATAAACAAGGAACCTCAACCCTTGTAACTGGAAGGTCCAGGTCTTACTCATCTGTGGCTATGAAATCAAATCAGATTTACAGTAATACCCCAAATGTCAATGCTCAGAGCCCGTCTAACCTTGGTAGACAGAAGTCCTCTTGCTTCCAGGAGTTTCTCTTTCCACATATTTCTGGGCCCTCTCTCTCAGATTTTTTTTGTGCATCTCAAGTGTTCCCTTGGTCTTTGGGGTTGTCCTAGGTGGGGATGTGTAGGGGACCAGCAGGTTCTCACAGTTGTAATCTGAGCCTCGGCCAGCAGCTCTGAGATCCATGGTTGTCAGCCAACCAGGGGTGCTGTGTACTCCTCCAGCTGGCCTGCTGGCCTTTGGAATGCTTCTCTGTCTGAGTCAGCTGAGAAATGCCTTTCTCTTCTGACCACCTCTTTCAGAGGTGTTTTGCACAGCAGAGCTGTTGGAGCTCAATGGCACAGTCTCTTCTTTGCCCTGGAGCCTGTGCCTTCCCAGAGCGGACAGTTCATCTAGGAGGGGTTTAGCTGGGTGACATGAAGCCCCACATAACACTCCTCTGGAACCTTTGCCCCTTTGAATTCCAGACCCCTTCTACCACCACACTCAGTTATGACATTGTTTTGTTGTTGGGTGCGAGGCATACCAGGGTTGTTTCTGGGTGGCTCTTTTAGGGTCTTTTAATATTTCCTGGCAGTTAAGAAGTTTCTGGAACATGCTTAGGGAATTTCAAGAGCTTCTCGAGGAAGGTGTTGCCTAACTTCACAACACTGACCCAACCAGCTTTTTGTGTGGGTTGTGGGGAGGTTAAGATAGTGGATATAAAGATAAGGTTAAGACAGGGGATTTGTTTCTGAAACTTTTCATGTTGCTGTAAAATTTGTACTAGACAGAACAAATATAATGTGTGTGTGTTGTAGGGAGATGAGAGAGCAAAATATAATTGAATGTGAAGTAAGGAAACAGAGGGAAATGAAAATAATTTGGGGGAACAGGGCTTCTATCATTATTTTTGGCTGCCTACTCAACCCCTCCCCTTTTTATCTTTGAGACATCCTCTGTTCAGCAGCGAGCAGAGTCCTCTTGTAGAAAGTAGATGCTCACCATTCTAGCCTTCCTCACAGCTAGACCACAGGCATATGACTAACATTTCATGAATCACGTCCATCCAGGGTGTATTTTAACTTGGAAGCTAAGAATCCAAAAGCACCAGGGCTATACAGAGCCACCTTGGTGAGGTTCATGGTGTCAGTGGTAGCCAGGTCCAGCTTCTGGAGTCTACAGTGACCATGGCTCTAGCAGCAGAGGCCAGAGTCAGGTGTCAGTGTTGTCACTGGAGCAAGCAGATGGGTCTGTGTCCTGTAGAAGCAACAACTGTGCCTTCACAGAGCCAGTTCTGTGAGAGAATTTTGGGTGTTTTTCTAGGACAGGTGGCATTTAAGCTTGATTCTGACCCTCTTGGAGGCTCTACATCAACTGCAATATACGTTAATAATTCACTTTCTACCTCAATCACTCAGCTTGCAACTAAGACACCTGACACCGAAATAACAAACAAACTCATCAAAACAATTTAGATTACGACATGCTTGGAAAGGGGAAAAAAGACACCCATAAACCTATCACTTTAACACAAAAATAATGACCCCTGTGTTTCCCTCATGGAACTCTCCTAAAGTGTTTCCATAGAACACCAGGTGTCATGTGGACAGAAGAAAACTCCATCATCAAATGATATGGGGTATTTGGGGAATGTTCTGATAATAGTATACAACTTTCTTTACATAACTTCTCAAAATCTCTAGTATGTTAATGTACTTTGAGAAGATTCAAGAAAGAGATAAACAACTACTTTTTTTTTTTTTTCTGGGAACATTTGAAGGGATATTGAGGAACACCTGCTACTAAATGCTGTCTTATGCTCTTTTTGCACGGCCAAGTGATCTGTGTAATGGTAATCATAGGGCACATGCAATTACGTGCCCTGCTTTCTTCTTTTACTATTGTATCATGGAGACTTTGAGAGCAAGACTTCACGTGGGAGAAGCTTCTCTCCTGTTGTCTCTAGGTTAACCTGAGATCATCCAGGAAGTGAAAGGTAGAAGGTAGGCAGCCCTGGCCTGAGCCAGCAGACCTCATCTTGGTACTCAGTCTCTGCTCATGAGTGTTCTGTAGAAACAGATTGTTAAGATTTAAAATTAGGGCCAAGACCTCCTAATCCTGAAATAAACTTAATTTATTTGGGTATTTCTAACTCATTAAAGACTGTATCCAACTTCCCATTCCCTCCCCAAGCTTAAAGGTGAGAACTCTCACAGTGATTTGACACATATTATAAAGACAGAAAGAAACCCTGATTTTCCTCAAAGGAAGAAATTCAAGCATGATCAACCGCAGCCGGTTTGTCATGAACATTTGCAAATGAACATAAAGTATCCTTGTTGCTCCTAATTATGCCCAGTGTGGGAAGGGCAGAAATTTGAGATTTAACTCAGAGGAAAGAAAAATAATGGATTGCCTGTGGAGCACTGGCTGTTAAAGGGGGGAAAAAAACCCTTTCATTCTATTATTTTTTTTCACCTGCTGGGTTGACCCCAGGAAATATAACACTCATTGATAGCTATATCCCAACTGTGCTACATAACTCTGCTGGTTAGAACACGGTACTGAGAAAGGCACAGGTGTGAGTTTCCATTGGAATTCAATGAGGACAGGCACTTGCTGGTTTTTTTTCACTGCTGTTTCCCCAGGATGTAGAGTAGTTGCTCTATAAATATTTGTTGAATTAACAAAATCTGTTTTCTTAGAGAAGAACTAGTTTGTTTGGGCCTCACAGACTGAGGTTGAACCTCTAATTACCATCACCCTGAACTTCTGGTTTGGTACATAACTGTGTATAAAAGCAATTACCATCATGCTTCTCTAAGTTCCCTTTGAAAAACTGTCAAGCCATAGATCTCTGCTTTGTCCTGTTTAGTAGAAATTTACTCTGAATTATCTCATTGTTAGAAACCTGCATGTTCAGAAAATGCATAGTTTTGTTTCTGGTAATACAATGGCTTTCTGCTAATAATAATAAAAAAGCTAGTTAATGCATACTTAAAAAAAAAATCTTCCCAAAGCATTTGAGAACTTATAAAATATAGCAGCAAGGATTTATCAGTTCAACATCTAAGGGAAAGCAGAAACAGAGAGAAGTAAGCAAAGTTCTAGAACTGTTTTTTACCCTGAGGGCTTTTGCTGAACCTGATGAACTTGAGCTTCAATTTTCATCTATTTTTAGGCAAGCATCTCTGTGTGTGTGTGAGTGAGTGTGTGTGTGTTTGTGTGTGTGTGTTTGTGTGTTAGAGAAAGAGAGAGAGAGAGAGAGACAGAGAGACAGAGAGAGACAGAGACAGAGAGAGAAAGAGAGAGACAGAGAGAGAGACAGGCAGGCAGGCAGAGACAGAGACAAAGAGATGGGCAGGGACAGAAAGCAAAATCCAGTGCCTGTTCCTAAATTCTGGAATCACAATGGGTCACACACTAAGTGTATATGTGAGCCAGACCTAAACCCAGCTTCATCCCTTCCACACACAGGACATTTCAAGACAAGTTGCTTAAGCACCAGGCAAAACAGGGATTAAAAAAAACTCCCTAATAATTAAAATTTTAAACTGACCTTCATGCGGACATGTTAGTCAAATTCATGCGACCTAGGTGGTCTAAAAAACTTCAAGTTAGATTTTAAAGTATTCCCAGAATGACAATGCCCCAAGCATCTGGTAAAAGCAAGCCGAAATCTTTTCTGAAAAAAATCTACTTTCATCCAAGACTTCAACAAATTCTCCCAAGAAAAAGGAAAACAGCAGCTAACAATTAAAAATCACTAAATACATAGACAGAAAAAAAATCTGCACAGACATTAGATATTGTAATTATCAAGTTCATAATCCAAAATAAATATGATTACTATGTTTAAAGAAACAAAGACGAGCTTAAAATGTCTTTAGGGAACACTAAATTATAATGAGAGTCTAAGCAGATTTGAAGAACCAAATATAATTTCTAGGTATGAAAATTATAATAATAAAATTAAAAACCCGATGGATGGGTTTAACATCAGATTAGAGAGAGGTGAACAGAGAATGAGTGAACTAGAAGATAGGTCAATAAATTATACACAACGTAGCATAGAGATTCAAAAGAGAAAGTAAAAAAGAGAGATCCAGAGATGTAGAATAGAATGTGAAGATCTAGCAAGCATTTCAATGCAGTTCAGTAGGAGAGGTGAGAATGGGATAGGGAAAATGTTTGAAAGAATTTTTGCTAACTGTTAAAGACTAAAATCCACAGATTCAAAAGTCCCCGCAAATCCCAAGAAGAATAAATAAAAATAAATGTAAATCTAGGCACATTGTAAGGAAACTTCAGGACACCAACACCAAAGAAAAATTTTAAAAGCAACCAGAGCCAAAAAACCCCCCCAAAAACCCCCCAAAACAAACCCCAACAGATTACCTTTAAAGGAACACATCAAACAGAAAGCTGATTTTTTTTCCCAGCAGAAACTATAGACACCTGAAATGAAAGCTTAATGTTCTGAGAAAAAAATTACTACTGATCTAGAATTCTGCACCCAGGGGAAAGCATATTTCAAGAATAAGAACAAAATAAAAACATTTTCAGAAAACCAAAAACCAAGAGAATTTGCTGCCAGAGGACTCTTTCTAAAAGAGATTCTAGATGATCTTCAAGCAAAAGGAATGCGATCTCAGATGGAAGGCCGATGATCAAGGAAGGAATAGAGAGGGAGAAAAGTGGTGAATACATGTGTTAAACGAAATATTCATTGACTATATAAAACAATAAAAATGATATTTTACTTTTATAAAAAAAAAGTAAACAATTTTAATGAAAATAGCATGTAAGTCTGGAGGAGGAGTAAGATATTCTTTAAATTCAGACTTGGGTACATTAGTATGCATGTTCTAATTTCTCTGGTAGTCCCTGAAAGAATAGGAAATAGTGTCTAACTTCCAAAGTAACAGAAGAGAAAAATGAGAGGATGAAAACTCCTCAACCAATTAAAAAAATAAAGGCCAAAATTGAGAGAGAAAAAACATAACCAGTGGAAAAAATAAAAAGTACAAAACGAAATGAAGGAACACGTAAAAATATGAGTAATTTTATTAAATGTAAAAAGAATAAGTGAAAATATACAAAAAACACATAAAACTCAACAGTAAGGAAACAAATAAGCCAATTAAAAAATGAGCAAAAGATCTGAATAGACACCTCACAAAAGAAGACAGATGGAAAATAAGCATATGAAAACATGCTCAACATCATTTGTCCTTAGGGAATTACGAGTTAAAACAACAGTGAAATACCTCTCCACACCTATTAGAATGGCCAAGTTCCAAAAAACCTGACCGTATAAAATGCTGGCTAGGAGTCAGAGGAGCAGGAACTTTCATTCAGTGCTGGCGGGAATGCAAAATGGTACAGCCACTTTGGATGAGCTACAACTCCTTAGAAAGCCAAACATAGTCTCATCATATCCAGCAATCACATTTCCATGTATTCACCCAGCCAAGCTGAAAGCTTGGGTCCACACAAAAACCTTCACACAAATGTTTGTAACAGTGTTATTCATTATTACCCCACATTGGAAGCAAGCAAGTTGTCCTTAAATAGATTAATCGATAAACAAACTGGTATATCCATGCAATGGATATTATTCAGTGATAAAAAGACATGAGCTATTGAGCCATGCTAAGACATGGAAGAACCTTGCATACATATAGATAATTGAAAGCAGCCGGTCTTAAAAGGCTACATTCTGTTTGATAACAATTATATGAAATCCTGGAAAAGGCAGAACTATAGAGACTGTAAAAAGATCAGTGGTTACCAGGGAATTAGGGAGATGGAGTGAGGAATGATTAAATGAAAACACAGGAGACTTTTTAGGACAGTGAAACTATTCTGTATGAAGCTATGATGGTGGATATATGAACTTATGTTTTTGTCAAAACTTATAGAACATCATAACACAAATATTGAACTTCAATGTGTGCAAATTAAGAAGAAAATTATTTAGGAGTCTGGGGGATCCCAGACAATAGAATCTCACTCTGTCACAAGTGTACTTAAAAAGACCTCATTGAAGGGGGTGGGAGAAAAAGTGCAGACCTAACTAGCTTTAAAAATGAATGGCGTCTGTAAGGCTAAAGGCGAAAGGAACTGAACAGAAGCCCTGTGTTCTAGTTGATAAAATTGCTTCCCACAGAGGTACAACCTAACAATTCTGACACTACCAAGCCTGTATACTGGAATTGAACAATTAAATAAACAGATGGTGAGAGCTAGGTTTCTTGGTGATCGAGTAGGAATTTACAGATAAGTATGGGGAAGAGGCTGGAATGATCCAAATGGGTAATAGAGTTCTTACATTAGTAAGAACTCATGTCCAACCTAATATAGATGAAAATGATTACATATAGGTTTATATACACACATGTATTTGTTTGCTCTGTCAGCTGAGAGGCCCTGAAAGAAATGACACCCCAGTAGCAATAAGTGCACCTAGCTTCCAGATTTTGGTTTATTGGATAACAGCACCACCATTATCCAATAAAAGAAGCCAGGGTCCTTGTAGAAATGGCTGATTCTAAGACTGGGGCAGGAAATAATACAAGATGAGCCTGGAACATCTTGTAGTGCCAGAAAGTGAGAAAATGTTCAAAACCCAAAACAAACTAATTAAAAAAAACTTCACAATGATCAAAAGGGTGTAGAGAGTCAACTGAAAGAGCTCCCAATGGTCAAAGCTAAAGAAATTTGAGCAACAAAATAAAGCAGTATTGGTTTATAACCCAAAGTATAAAATAAATATCAATGAGTCTGTAAAGATATAAATGAATAACTGCACGACTAATTAAGTGAGAGAGGAGAGGCAATTCTCCCATGCAGCAAAATTCCAAATTATTTATGTAGATACTTTGCCCTCAAGAAGATGATGTGTAACTCCCACTCCTTAAGTGTGGTCTGCATATAGTGACTTCTTTCCAAAGAATACATATGGATGGGGGAAAAAAGAGTAACTTAAGAGTGGAGAAACCTGATAACCACCATTTTAGCCAGGTGAGTAAGGTCAGCATCAGTAGTGATAAGTCGTGTTGATGGTATGTAGCCTTGATGTGACATGATGAAAATGGCACTTTACTATTGTGGTCTTCCTCCTCCAAACAAACTGTCCTAGTCTGAGGATGAGAAAAACATCAGACAAATCCCAATTGAGAGACATTCTACAAAATATCTGACCAGTAATCTTCAAAACTGTCAGGGTCATCAGAAGCAAGAAAAGTCTGAGAAATCATCACAGCCAAGAGGAGCCTAAGGAGACATTATGACTAGATGTAATGTGATATGCTGGATGGGAGTCCGGGACAGAAAAAGGGTATTAGGTAAAAACTTAGGAAATCTGACTTTACTTAATAAAAATGCATCAGTGTTTGTTCGTTAACCATAACAAATGTAACATAATAATGTAAGATGTTAATGACAGAGGAAACTGAGTGTGATACATCTGGGAACTCTCTGTACTATCTTTGCAATTTTTCTGTAAATCTAAAATGGTTTTAAAAAATAAAGTCCATTAATAAAAGAAAAGGAGTGAGTGCTACAATTAGGAGAAAAAGGGTGGTTGGACTGTATAGAATACAGAATCCAACTATATGTTATCCATAAAAGAGATATCTAGAATATAAGGATATAGAAAGGATGAAAGTAAAATGAATGAACAATACATATATATCAGGCAAAATCTCACCAAAAAGAAGCTGGTGCAGTTATTTTAAGATCACAAAAGTCAAAATCCTTACTAGAGATAAAGAGGATCATTTTATATAAACAAAAAGTTAAGTTCACCAAAAAGTTTAGCAGATAAAAGCATAAATTGGAGTACAGAATATTTCAAAAACATGATGAAAAAACTTGACTAATGAACACATATCATTGTTTTGATCAGTGTAGCATATGCATTTTTTTCAAAGTTCACAGAATATTTACCAAAAATTGTCTATATGCTAAACCATAAAGCAAAGGTAAAAATTTTTTAAAAGGCTGAAAAAAGGGTTTTCTGAGTATAATTTAATTAAGTTAGAAACCAATAACAAAACGATAACCAGAAGAGTTACCATTTAGTTGGAATTAAAAAATACTTGTAAATAATCCTCAGTTCAAAGTAGAAATGATTATGAAAGAAAATATTTTTAATGATAATAAAAAATACTACAAATCAAAATGTGTGAGATGAAGTTAAAGCAGTACTTAGAGAGAATTTTATACCTAAAATGCCAACATGAGTAAAAGGTAATCAAATTTAAGAATGTGTGAAAATTGTAATACATCATGACGAAATTGAGTTTATCTCAAGAATACAAGATTTTAATATAGAAAATTGAGTTGAACATTGTTAGATGAGTGATGGGAAATCATGTAAATTATTAATTTACATGTAGATAATATAATTATTAATTATAATTAATAATTAATATATACAACAATTAATATGTTATAATTACTATTAATTATAATTATTATATGATTTCAATAGGTGCAGAAAATATGTTATCCATTTACAAACATTTAGCAACCTGGGAGAAGAAAAGAACTACTGAATTTAATAAGGGGCATCTGCAAAAACAAACCACCCCAAAACTGCAGAAAACATCATCCATAATGGTAAAACTTTAAGAGCTTTCTCTTTGAGATAAAGAATGAGATAAGAGTGCTATCTCCCAGCACTTCTCTCAAAATTGCTTTAGAGATTTTAGTCAATAAAATAAACCAGAAAAACAGATATAAGGTTTAGAACAAAAGAAACAGCATTTCATTACACAAAAATATTATTTTTACATGTAGAGAATTCTATAGAATCCAAAGATAAATGATTAGAATTGATGGGTTTAGTAAGATTTCTGTATAGAGAATTAATATACAAAATATGATTACATTTCTATGTATCAGCAACAGGTAGTTAGAAAATGAAATTTTCACAAAGGTAATCATTCACAAGATTCTGTGGAGTACTGTTGGGAGATACTCCTCCATAAGTCTTTCATATTTCTACATTCTTTGCTGGATATGCCAAAAATGCAAGGCCCTGACAACTCTTTTTTTTTTTTTTTTGTCTTGTTCCCATTTTTTTTTTTTAAATTTTATTTTGTCGATATACATTGTAGCTGATTATTGCTCCCCATCACCAAAACCTCCCTCCCTTCTCCCTCCCCCCCTCCCCCCCAACAATGTCCTTTCTGTTTGCTTGTCGTATCAGCTTCAAGTAATTGTGGTTGTTATATCTTCTCCCCCCCCCCGTTTTTTTTTTTTTTTTTTTTTGTGTGTGTGTGTGTGTGTGTGTGAATTTATATATTAATTTTTAGCTCCCACCAATAAGTGAGAGAACATGTGGTATTTCTCTTTCTGTGCCTGACTTGTTTCACTTAATATAATTCTCTCAAGGTCCATCCATGTTGTTGCAAATGGCAGTATTTCATTCGTTTTTTTCCCCCCCCCCCCCAGGATGGTTGGCTTTCCTATTTTTATTATTATTATTATTATTTTTTAAATTTTATTTTGTCGATATACATTGTAGCTGATTATTGCTCCCCATCACCAAAACCTCCCTCCCTTCTCCCTCCCCCCCTCCCCCCCAACAATGTCCTTTCTGTTTGCTTGTCGTATCAACTTCAAATAATTGTGGTTGTTATGTCTTCTTCCCCCCCCTCCGGTTTGTGTGTGTGTGTGTGTGTGTGTGTGTGTGTGTGTGAATTTATATATTAATTTTTAGCTCCCACCAATAAGTGAGAACATGTGGTATTTCTCTTTCTGTGCCTGACTTGTTTCACTTAATATAATTCTCTCAAGGTCCATCCATGTTGTTGCAAATGGCAGTATTTCATTCGTTTTTATAGCTGAGTAGTATTCCATTGTGTAGATGTACCACATTTTCCGTATCCACTCATCTGATGATGGACATTTGGGCTGGTTCCAACTCTTGGCTATTGTAAAGAGTGCTGCGATGAACATTGGGGAACAGGTATACCTTCGACTTGATGATTTCCATTCCTCTGGGTATATTCCCAACAGTGGGATGGCTGGGTCGTATGGTAGATTTATCTGCAATTGTTTGAGGAACCTCCATACCATTTTCCATAGAGGCTGCACCATTTTGCAGTCCCACCAACAATGTATGAGAGTTCCTTTTTCTCCGCAACCTCGCCAGCATTTATCATTCAGAGTCTTTTGGATTTTAGCCATCTTAACTGGGGTTAGATGGTATCTCAATGTGGTTTTGATTTGCATTTCCCGGATGCTGAGTGATGTTGAGCATTTTTTCATATGTCTGTTGGCCATTTGTATATCTTCCTTAGAGAAATGCTTACTTAGCTCTTTTGCCCATTTTTTAATTGGGTTGCTTGTTTTCTTCTTGTAAAGTTGTTTGAGTTCCTTATATATTCTGGATATTAATCCTTTGTCAGATGTATATTTTGCAAATATTTTCTCCCACTCTGTTGGTTGTCTTTTAACTCTGTTAATTGTTTCTTTTGCTGTGTAGAAGCCTTTTAGTTTGATATAATCCCATTTGTTTATTTTTCCTTTGGTTGCCCGTGCTTTTGGGGTCGTATTCATGAAGTCTGTGCCCAGTCCTATTTCCTGAAGTGTTTCTCCTATGTTTTCCTTAAGAAGTTTTATTGTCTCAGGGTCTATATTTAAATCCTTAATCCATTTTGAGTTGATTTTAGTATACGGTGAGAGGTATGGATCTAGTTTCATTCTCCTGCATATGGATATCCAGTTATCCCAGCACCATTTGCTGAAGAGGCAGTCCCTTCCCCAGTGAATAGGCTTGGTGCCTTTGTCAAAGATCAGGTGGAAGTAAGTGTGTGGGTTGATTTCTGGATTCTCTATTCTATTCCATTGGTCAGTGTGTCTGTTTTTATGCCAGTACCATACTGTTTTGGTTATTATAGCTTTGTAGTACAGCTTAAAGTCAGGTAGTGTTATGCCTCCAGCTTTATTTTTTTGCTCAGCATTGCTTTGGCTATGTGTGGTCTTTTATTGTTCCATATAAATGTCTGGATAGTTTTTTCCATTTCTGAGAAAAATGTCTTTGGAATTTTGATGGGGATTACATTGAATTTGTATATCACTTTGGGTAGTATGTACATTTTCACTATGTTGATTCTTCCAATCCAAGAGCATGGGATATCTTTCCAACTTCTTGTATCCTCTCTAATTTCTCTCAGCAGTGGTTTGTAGTTCTCATTATAGAGATTTTTCACCTCCTTGGTTAACTCAATTCCTAAGTATTTTATTTTTTTGGTGGCTATTGTAAATGGGCAGGCTTTCTTGCTTTCTTGTTCTGCATGTTCACTATTGGAGAAAAGAAATGCTACTGATTTTTGTGTGTTGATTTTGTATCCTGCTACTGTGCTGAAATCATTTATCAATTCCAAGAGTTTTTTTGTAGAGGTTTTAGGCTGTTCGATATATAGGATCATGTCATCTGCAAACAAGGACAGTTTGACTTCATCTTTTCCAATCTGGATGCCCTTTATTTCCTTCTCTTCTCTGATTGCTCTGGCTAGTACTTCCAGCACTATGTTGAATAGGAGTGGTGAGAGTGGGCATCCTTGTCTAGTTCCTGTTCTTAAAGGAAAAGCTTTCAGCTTTTCCCCATTCAGGATGATATTGGCAGTGGGTTTGGCATATATGGCTTTAATTATGTTGAGATACTTTCCCTCTATACCTAACTTATAGAGGGTCTTTGTCATGAATGAGTGCTGAACTTTATCAAATGCTTTTTCAGCATCTATAGAGATGATCATATGGTCCTTGTGTTTGACTTTATTAATATGGTGTATCACATTTATCGATTTGCATATGTTGAACCAACCTTGCATCCCTGGGATGAATCCCACTTGATCATGATGAATAATTTTACGTATGTGTTGCTGTATTCTGTTTGCTAGTATTTTAGTGAGGATTTTTGCATGTATATTCATCAAGGATATTGGCCTGTAGTTTTCTTTTTTGGTTATATATTTACCTGGTTTTGGTATCAGGATGATTGTTTGCTTCATAGAATGAGTTTGGGAGATTTGCGTCTGTTTCAATCTTTTGGAATAGTTTGTAAAGAATCGGTGTCAATTCCTCTTTGAATGTTTGGTAAAATTCTGCTGTGAATCCATCTGGTCCTGGGCTTTTCTTTGTTGGGAGCCTTCTGATAACAGCTTCAATCTCCTTTATTGTTATTGGTCTGTTCAAATTTTCTACGTCTTCATGGTTCAGTTTTGGGAGCTTGTGTGTGTCCAGAAATTTATCCATTTCCTCCAGATTTTCAAATTTGTTGGCATATAGTTGTTTATAGTAGTATCGAATGATTCCTTGTATTTCAGATGAATCAGTTGTAATATCGCCTTTTTCATTTCTAATTTTGGTTATTTGAGTCTTCTCTCTTCTTTTTTTTGTTAGCCATGCTAATGGTTTGTCAATTTTATTTATCTTTTCAAAAAACCAACTTTTTGATTCATTGATCTTTTGAATTGTTTTTTGGTTTTCAATTTCATTCAGTTCTGCTCTGATCTTAATGATTTCTTTCCTTCTGCTAACTTTAGGTTTGGATTGTTCTTGTTTTTCTAGTTCTTTAAGGTGAAGTGTTAGGTTATTCACTTGCCATCTTTCCATTCTTCTGAAGTGAGCGTTTAATGCGATAAATTTTCCCGTCAATACTGCTTTTGCAGTATCCCACAGGTTTTGGTATGATGTATCATTGTTTTCATTAGTTTCAATAAATTTTTTGATTTCCTGCTTGATTTCTTCTTGGACCCATATGTCATTAAGTAGAATGCTGTTTAATTTCCATGTGTTTGTATAGTTCCCAGAGTTTCGTTTGTTATTAATTTCTAGTTTTAATCCACTGTGGTCTGAGAAGATACATGGGATAATTCCAATTTTTTTGAATTTATTGAGACTTGATTTGTGACCTAATATGTGATCTATCCTGGAGAATGATCCATGTGCTGATGAGAAGAATGAATATTCTGAGGTTGTTGGGTGGAATGTTCTGTAGATATCTGCCAATTCCAATTGGTCTAGAGTCTTGTTTAGATCTTGTGTTTCTCTACTGATTCTTTGCCTAGATGATCTGTCTAATATTGACAGTGGGGTGTTCAGGTCCCCTGCTATTATGGTATTAGTGTCTATTTCCTTCTTTAGGTCTAATAGAGTTTGTTTTATAAATCTGGCTGCTCCAACATTGGGTGCGTACATATTTATGATTGTTATGTCTTCTTGATGGATCAGTCCTTTTATCATTAAGTAGTGTCCCTCATTGTCTCTTTTTATGGTTTTTAGTTTAAAGTCTATTTTGTCAGATATAAGAATAGCTACTCCAGCTCATTTTTCTTTTCTGTTTGCATGGTAAATCTTTTTCCATCCTTTCACTCTTAGTCTGTGTGAATCTTTATGGGTGAGGTGGGTCTCTTGTAGGCAGCATATAGTTGGGTCCTCCTTTTTGATCCAGTCAGCCAGTCTGTGTCTTTTGATTGGGGAATTTAAGCCTTTTACATTAAGAGTTGTTATTGAAAGGTGTTGATTTATTCCTAGCATTTTATTGGTTGTTTGGTTGTCTTAGGTGTCTTTTGTTCCTTGCTTTCTGATTTACTGTTTGGTTTCTATGTTTGTTGGTTCCTTAGGTTGTAGATAGCGTTTTTGTTTGCTTGTTTTCTCTTCATGAATGCCATTTTTATTATACTAGCGGGTTTAGATTTTTCTTGGGTTTTTATGGCAGTGGTAGTTATTTTTCAGGAACCAAACCCAGTACTCCCTTGAGGATTTCTTGTAAGGGTGGTCGTGTGGTAGTGAACTCCCGCAGTTTTTGTTTGTCTGAGAAATATACTATTTGCCCTTCATTTTGGAAGGATAGCCTTGCAGGGTAGAGTATTCTTGGCTGGCAATCTTTGTCTTTTAGTATTTTGAAAATATCATCCCATTCCTTTCTAGCTTTTAGGGTTTTGGATGAAAAGTCTGATGTTAGCCTGATTGGGGCTCCCTTATAGGTGAGTTGACACTTCTCTCTTGCAGCTTTTAAGATTCTCTCTTTGTCTCTGAGTTTTGCCAATTTGACTATGACATGTCTTGGAGAAGGCCTTTTTGGGTTGAATACGTTTGGAGATCGTTGAGCTTCCTGGATCTGAAGATCAGTGATTTTTCCTATACCTGGAAAGTTTTCTGCCACTATTTTGTTGAATATGTTTTCAATGGAGTCTCCATTTTCCTCCCCTTCTGGAATACCCATGACTCGGATATTTGAGCGCTTGAGGTTGTCTGATTTTCTTCAATGTCCTTGATTCTTTTTTCTTTCTTTTTGTCTGCTTGTGTTATTTCAAACAGCCCATCTTCAAGTTCAGAGGTTCTCTCTTCAACTTCGACAAGCCTGCTGGTTAAACTCTCCGTTGTGTTTTTTATTTCGCTGAATAACTTCTTCAGTTCAGCAAGTTCTGCTACATTTTTTTTCAGGACATTGATTTCCTTGTACATTTCCTCTTTCAGATCCTGTATACTTTTCCTCATTTCATCATGATGTCTAGCTGAGTTTTCTTGTATCTCATTCAGTTTCCTTAGAATTATCACTCAAAATTCCTTGTCAGTCATTTCAAGGGCTTCTTGTTCTATAGGATCTAGAGTTTGAGATTTATTAACTTTTGGTGGTGTACTTTCTTGATTTTTTGTATTTCTGGTATCTTTTTTTTGATGTTTATTCATCGTGGCAGGGGGTTTCACAGTCCACCGGTTTGAGACTAATGAGTAACTAGGATGTTGCTGTGGTTGCCAATTTCAGATGGCTCCCTCCGTGACTGTTCAGTTGGTCTCTAGTGCCTTGTGTGTGTGGTTGCCTTGGGTCTTGGGCTTCTTCGGGGAGCCACCTTTCTGGTCAGCTTGGACTCTGCTGGGCTGGTGGATCACGTACCACAGGGTGTGTGATCTCTGTTGAGCTTTCACTTCCTGTGCAGGACTTCTCCCTGTTCCGTGTGCTCTGGCCTAGGCTGTTGGATCGTGCAGTGGCGACCCCACAGGGTGTGTGGTTTCTGTCGAGTCTCCGCCTCCCTGGCCGCACGTCTCCCCACTCTGTGCTGGGCTGGGGCGTGTCTTCTGCAACCCTCGTCTATCAGCTGGGCCTTCCAGACCCTGCTCGGCACCGCCTCGCCCAGGAAGTCTACCAGGTTTCTGGTAGGCACAGACGACTGGTCGCTCTGGGTGCCTTTGTAGCACTGTGCAGATCTTTCTCGGGTCTTGTTCACCTTTGTATCCCTCCGGCATAGACCAAATCTAGTGCCTACCTGCAGCCAGCTCTCCGGCAGGTTGAAGTGGACCTGGGAACTCTCCTACCACACTATTCCCAACCAGAGATTGGTTAGGCTTTTTTCCGAACTGGTGGCCACAGAGATGGTATCTACCTCCCAGTAACAGGAAGTTTACCGGGGGCCGGAGTCCAGGGTGTGGTGGAGTGACAGTCGGCCCGCCCATACTTTCTTGCCCTCCCGACACTGGCCAGGGACACCCCACTCTACCAGCCCCGCCAGAGAACCATGGAGGGAGTGGGAGGGGAGGCCGGCCCGCAGGCTCCAGAAAGCCCCGCGCTGGGCCAAGCAAGTGGGAAGGCTCAGTAATGGCCGAGCCGGGCGGAGCTGCCAGCACCTGGGAAAATGGAGGCAGCCCCGGGGCTGTGAGTGAACCGGTGATGCAGGCGGGAGCCGGGTGGGCGTCAGCCCCCCGAACAGAGCTGGGCCAAGGGTCACTCACAGGACTGTGCCGGGTCGGGTGCTCACTCTCTGCCTCTGGTTTGTCACCTTCCCTGTTCTCGGCCGCTGCCGCCTCGGGCGGTTCAGTCGCGGCGTGGCTCGGGCACTCCCAGGAATCTTCTTTAATGCCGGCCTGTAACCTCGAATCCTGAATAGGGCAGCTGGCCGCCTTCAGCATGGCCCCGGCCTCCGGGATCCTGTCTGCATCCACAGCAGCCCTGGTGCCGTGTTCCCTGTTTCGAGACTCGCTTTTGCAGCTAAGAAACAGTTCTTTTCCTGCTCCACACTTCAAAGCTGTTGCCTGTAAATGAGGCAGCCTCTCCTGCCGGAGGCAAAGTGGTGGTCACTCCCCCACGACCGGCTAGCAGCTGCGGTCCTCCCTTAAGAGATGGCAAGAGGAAGGTCCACAAGTTTCCCGGCTGCCTGAGGCCCAGTGGCCGCCTTTTCCACCTCAGCTACTCCGCGCCAACCGCCGCCGCCACCGCCATCTTGAAACCACTCCCTGAGGTCCTGACAACTCTTTACATGGGCCATATCTTAGTGTTGTTTTTTGCAGTGAAAAATCTTTTCCTCTGGGAGAAAGAGCAAGCCTACTTATTGCTTGCAATAGAATAATGGGTTTCCCAAGCTTACTGTTCCTTACCTGTAAAACAAACCCACTCTGTGCAAAGCACCTACCTTGGGTCC
The DNA here is from genome assembly GCF_027409185.1 of Cynocephalus volans. Taxonomy (NCBI): domain Eukaryota; kingdom Metazoa; phylum Chordata; class Mammalia; order Dermoptera; family Cynocephalidae; genus Cynocephalus; species Cynocephalus volans. The sequence continues at coordinate 131,568,776 of NC_084467.1, forward strand.
CTGCATGAGGCATGGGTTGAGAAAAACCAATGCACATGCTGCTTGCTGTGCCATGAGTAATAGAGTTTTTATCTCTGCAGGAGTCTTGTGTCTTCTGCCAGCATTTGTGAAATAATGGGCTAACTTATTAGCTTTTAAGTAGTGTGAAATCAAATCTTAGACCCAAAAAGGACCTGGCAGTAAATCTAATAAAAGATGTGTAAAACCTCATAGAAGAATATTATAATTCTCTATTGAGCTATGATAATTAAGCTATAATAAGCTGGTAGATATTCTGTATTCATTGATTGTAGGACTCAACATTGTGAAGAGGCCTAGTCTTTCAAATTGATATACAGAGTTAATGAAATTCCAATAAAAAACTCCCAACAGTTTTTTTTTTTTTTTTTTCCGGTGGAACTTGACAAGCTGATTAGAAAATTTATTTGGAAGTCCAAAGAGGCAAGAATAGTCAAACTCTCTTGTAGAACAAGGTGGGGGGGGAGTCTTGCCATACAGATTGTATTAGTCCGTTTTGTGTTGTTATAACAGAATACCTGACACTGGGTAATTTATAAGAAACAGATGTTTATTTGGCTTATGATTCTAGGACAGCTGCATCTGAAGCAGGCTTCAGGCTGCTTCTACTTGTGGAGGAAAGAGACAGGCAGTTGGTGGGTACAAGCAGATCACATGGTGAGAGGAAACAAGAGAGAGAGAGAGAGAAAGAGCGTGGAGGTGTCAGAGTCTTTAAACAACCAGCTCTCGCGGGAACTAATAGAGCGAGATTTCACTCATTAATCCTCCCACCTAGGAAGAGCATTAATCCATTCATGAGGGATCCGCCCCTATGCCTCAATCAGTTTCCAATACTGCCATGAGTTTCTGCATGAGTTTTGGCAGGGACGACACATCCAAATTCTATCACAGATACCAAGAACTATATTAAGACCATAATAATTGATATGGAGTATTGGGGTTGGGATTGGCCTACATTAGAAAGGTGATATTGCAGATCAGTGGGCAAGGATGGACTTTTAAACAAATGGTAATGGGAAAATTTAGTATTTATATGGAAAGAAATAAAAATATATTCCCACTTCATATCATATTATGTGTTGAACTACAGAGAAATGCTATTTTGTAGGTCAGAAACCATCAAATATAGGTATTTTCATGTAATTCTACCTAATAAAAAATTCCAGGTAGATTAAAAACTAAAAGTAAAAGGTAAAACCGCAAAGCTTCTGAAGATAACATGGGAGAATATATTTACGTCTCAGGATTAGAAAACAAGACCAGCAAACACTAACCAACAAGGAAAGATTGATAAATTTGACTACATTAAAACTAAGTAATTCTGTATGTTAAAGACACCATAAAAAGGATGGAAAGACAAGCAAAGAGTACGCTAAGATATTTTAAATGCAGATAACTGACAAATGTTTCCTATCTAGGATATATAAAAATAACTTCTAAAATTAATAAGAAAGCGACAAGTAACCTAACAGAAAAGTGGTTCAACAAGTTATACACATCTTCCTTATTTGACACATTTTATTATACAATATCAAAAAATAACATTTTTAACATCACCACTGATCTCATCAGAGAAGTTCTTAAGTATTGAGAAGCTGCCAAGCTTACTGCAGTGGATACAAGTTTTTCAAAATTCTAATTTTCTCTGGAGAGCTCAAATTTTATCAAGATTGTTTTCCTTGAAGTGACAGGTTCCCTTGGCTCATTTTCAAGAAAATGTCTGCCAAATACCCAAGACTAAAAAACGACAGTTGTCTGCCAGTTGCTCTTTCAAGTAAAAATGATGTTTCCTGAAAAAAGCAACTAGTTCAGCTGGTGACTTGAAGGTCACATAAGTTCTTTTGCTCAAGATGATTCTTGTACATGGGTAACTGCAGAAGTGCTTCAAGCATCCCCTCCATTTAGTCACACAGAATCAAAAGGACATGCACTCAGGATCAAGATGTAATAAAATTAGTAATTTTTACTTTTTCATCAAGGACATTCTTAAGTAAACTAGCTTTTTTTTCTTTTTTTCTTTTTTTTACTGTGAGGAGAGACTATAATTACTACGAGTACATTTTGTTGCCATTGCCTTGATCTGTGCTAAGACCCCGGAGTTTTGCCGACATTCAGTGCAAATGTCAAGGCAATAAAATATTATCTTACTATGATTATAAAAACAGTTTGGAATTTTGTGGGTCCCCTGAAAAGGTCTCATGAACTCCTAAGGATTTGTGGACCATGGTTTGACAACTGCTGCATGAAGTGGGTGATTTTCCCAATGTCACAAAAAGGCAATAATAGAAACACCTAAAATCCAGGTATTCGTTGTCTTTCTTTTCTGCCATAGCATCTCTCAGGACCATTCTGGCTGAGCTGGTAATCAATCATTTTGCCTATATGATGAAGCTCTTTTGACATAACCTATTTGAATATACAACCGACATGGTTTGGGGGATGGGTGTAGTAGGGTCAAAGATGGAAAGACGTTATCTTCAACTTTTCTTCATTTTCTTTTTCAAACCTGGAAGTTAATTGCAGGGTTTTGAGGGTTTTTTGGTTTGTTTGTTTGACTGGGTCAAAATTTTCCTGGTCTAAATGTCATGAACCTACTTACCGTATTTTATAGGATAAGATGTCTTTAGTATTGTTAAATTAAACTAAATTTGGCCTGAGGATGCCTCCGTACTTTGAGTCCTCAGGTAGCAAACTGCAGCCTCACATAGCACTTACACTGAAAGCCCAAGTCAGGAGTACAGTTTTGTAACAAATAGTTGTCTCAGCCAGTCATAGCAGCTGAGCTTCAGTCAGTCATAGGCAGCCAACTGATCAGACCAGGTTCAAATAAGGCTAACTGAGCTGTAACCAACAGAGCTGTTTCTGTACCTCACTTTTCTTTTCTGTTCGTAGATGCTGCCTGTCTACGTTGTAGAGTGGAGCTCTCTGAACATCTGCTGGTTCCGAGCGCTGCTCGACTCACAAATTGTTCTTTGCTCAACTCTGTTAAATTGAATTTGTTGAAAAAAATGTTTTAACAGTATCAGATAACAGAAAACCCAACCGAAACTGGCTTACACAAAAAAAGGGGATGCATTCATAAATCCAGGTTAGATTTGATTGAGCAACTTAACAGTGTAATCAGAACCCAGCTTCTTTCAGTGTCTGTTTAGTCTCATGTGGTGTCAGCGTCATTCTGAGGCTGGCTGGCTTTTTCCACGGAGGGAAAATAGATGCACTGATTCTAAGAGTTTAGTCCATATATCACAAAATTCAGAGAGAGTGAGAGTTTCATTCTTTGAAGCCAACAAAAACATTTGCTGTAATATTCTTGAACTGGGCACCCCTGAACCTGTAACTGTGAGCCAGCATGGGATTGTACTGATTGGTTTAGGCCTGAGCAACTGCGCCTTACCTCTAAAGCAATGGTTTTCAAAGGAGGGTGATTTTTCCCCCAGGGGACATTTTTGGTTATAATGACTAAGGAGGGGTGGGGTGGGGCAAGCCATGCTACTAATATCTAGTGAGTAGGGGCCAGCGATGACGCTAAACATGCCACAAAGCTACAATGCACAGGACAGCCCATCCCTCCACCCCACGACAAAGGATTACCGGGCTCAGAATGTGAATAGTGCCAATACTAAAGAGGTTCTTCTCCTAACAAGAGAGAAGGGAGTGGATGTTCGGGAGAAAAGTATTATGTTTATTTTACATATATTTTCTCACTTCTGGGCCATTGGAAACCCTTCCTTGTAGAAAACTAAATATCTTCCATTTGGCTTCATTTCCTCTCAGGACATTAGGAATAATTTTTTCTTTACATTAGAAATATGAAGGGATTCAAATATTATTGATTGCCTTTGAATATGTTACATTAAAAATTGAATAAGTATGATAGTATCTGAAGTGAAAGTAAAAAAATTCTACCTTAGGTAGACACAAAGGTATATGGTTTCTCTGAATTAGGGATTCTGTGACTTCCTGGCTCCCAATTCCCTAGCTAAATGTTGTAACCAAGTCACTATAGAGATGCTCCCTGACTTACGATGGGGTTATGTCCTGACAAACCCCCTATAGGTTGAAAATATCATAAGTTGAAAATGTATTTAATACATCTTACCTACTGAACATTATAACTTAGCCTAGCCTACCTTAAATGTGCTCAGAACACTTACAATAGACTACAGTTGGGTAAAATCATGTAACACAAAGCCTATTTTATAATAAAGTATTGGCTGTCTCATGTAATTTATTAATACTGTACTGAAAGTGAAAAATAGAATGGTGGTATGGATACTCAAAGTATGGTTTCTACCAAATGCATATTGCTTTTGCACCATCCCAAAGCTGAAAAAGCTGTAAGTTGAACTATCCTAAGTCAGGGACTATTTTACTTATAAGGCCTTCCAGTTTTCTCAAACTATTATACACTCTAAAATAAAATGCCTAAAGGGTTTGCAGAGGTTCACCTGACTGCTTCTCAGACAAGGAAGAGAGAACTCAGACTATTGAAAATATCCTTAGAATTCATCCCATCCTCTATACACATGCATTATTTCTTCCATTTTGATTTGACTTCTTAGGGAAAGAAGAGGCAGGAAATCTGAAATGCCTTTTCCTATTGCAATCTGACTTCTTTTAGGTTCCTCTTGAACTATGACCCTCTTCCCTTATATTCCTCCGGGGGTTTCACCCACTCTAGTCAGGCTTTCACATCATTGCCACTAGTCCTCCAAACTGCCACTGTCAAGGTCAAAATAATCTGTTCCTTTTACCTCTCCTCTCAGCAATATTCAACACAGTTGATTTCTCCCTTTTCCTTGAATGTTTCCTTTACTTGGCTTTCAGGATACCACACTCTTCTCTCAGTAATGTCTCCTTTTTAGGCCTCTTTTCCCCTCAACCTCTTAAAGTTAGAGTGCCCAAACTATTAATTATAATCCTCAGGGCAACCATAAAGAAAATAGCTCAAAAAATATAGTAGAGGAAACAACAATTGAATTAAAATGGTACACTAGAAGATGTCTAACACAAAAGAAGTTAGTAATGGAGTAATAGAGAAATGAAAAAGATATAAGACATATAAAAAAGAAAAATATGGCATAGGTAAATCATACCTTATCAGTACTTACCCTACATATAAAGGTATTAAATACTGTTATCAAGACACAGAAATTGGTGGAATAGATTTAAAAAATGGTATGACAATGCTGTCTACATGAGACATGTTTTAGATTCACAGACAAAAATAGGCTGAAAATAGGTGGAACGTAGAGGGATGAATGAAGCTATGCCATACAAAAAGTAATCCAGAAGAGTGTCTGTATTAATATTGTACAAAATGGACTTTAAGACAAGAATTGTTACTAGAGACAAAGAAAGATATTTTGTAATGATAAAATGATCAATCTATTAAGAAAATAGAACAGTTATAAACACATATGCACCTAAAAAGAGAGCCCAAAATACATGAAGCAAAACCTAACAGAATTGAAGGGAAAAACAGACAAATTAGCAACAATAATTGTAGAATTCAATACCCCATTTTTAATAATGAACAAAACAACCAGAAAGATCAAGAACAAAATGATAGACTTGAAAACATTATAAACCAACTAGACTTAACAGACATCTATAAAACATTTTACCCCAAACCAGCAGAACACCCATTTATCTCTAGTTTGCATGAAACATTCTCTAGGATAGACTATGAATTAGGCCATAAAACAAGTCTTAATAAATTTAAGGATTTATATCATACAAAATGTATTCTCTGTGTACAATGGAAATAATAGTAGAAAGAAGTCTGGGAAATTCACAAATTTGTGGGAATTAAACAACATACTGCTAAGTAACCAATAGTTTAAAGAAGTAATCACAAGAAAAATTAGAAGATACTTTGAAGTGAATGAAAATGAAAACACAACATACCAGACCTTATAGGATGCAGCTAAAGCAGGGTTAAATGACCATACTAAATACTAGGAAAGATCTCAAGTCAACAACCTAAACTTCACCTTAGCAAACTAGAAAAAAAGAGTATATAAAACCCAAAGCAGGCAGAAGGAAAGAAGTAATAAAGACTAGAGCAGAGGTAAATAAAATACAGAATGGAAAAAATACAGAAAATGAAACTAAAACTTTCTTATTTGAAAAGAACAATACTGACGGATGTTTGACTAGACCAATGGGGGCTCTAATTACTAAAATGAGGAATGAAAGAGGGAATATCATTACTGACCTTAAAGAAATAAAAAGGATTGTAGGATAACACAGAAAATTATATGTGAACGAATTTGATAGCCTAGATGAAATGAAAAAATTTCTAGAAACACATGAAATATTGAAACTGGCTGAAGAAGAAATAAAAAAGTTCTAGATCTATAACAAGTAAAGAGATTGAATTAGTAAGTCCTTTTTTTTTTCTGGCTGGCCAGTGCGAAGATCAGAACCTGAGATCTAGGTGTTACAAAGCTGTGCTCTAACCACAAACAGGCCAGCCCTGAGACTGAATTAGTAATCAAAAACCTTCTATAAAGAAATTGCCCAGCCCGGATAGTGTCACTGGGTGAATTCTACCAAATGTTTAAGGAAGAATTAACATAAATTCTTCACAAACTCTTCCAAAATAGGAGGAGGAAACACTGTCCAAAGTCTGGTATTATTCAAAATATCAAAACTTAACAAATACATCCCAAGAAAAGAAAACTACAGAGCAATGTTCCTTAAGAATGCACAAAAATTCTCAACAAAATATTAGCAAAGTGAATCCAACAACATATAAAAAAGGGTTATAAACTATGACTAAGCAGGATTTGTCCTATTAATGGAGGGTGGTTTAATATATGAAAATCCATTAATGTGCTATATTTATACAATGGAATACTAACCAGCCATGAAAAAAAATGAATCATTGACACATGCTACCGCTATGGGTGAATATTGAAAACATTACACTAAGTGAAAGAAACCAGTCATAAAAGGCTACATATTAAATGACTCCATTGATATAAAATGTCCAGAGTAAGCAAATCCATAGAGACATAAAGTAGATTTGTTGTTGCCAAGGGCTAGAGGAAGAAGAAATTGGGAATGAGTAACAGTGGGCATGAGGCTCCTTGTTGGGTGATAAAATGTTCTGGGATTAGATAGTAGTGATTGTGGTACAACTTTGTGAATACACTAAAAAACTTTGAGTTGCATACTTTGAAAAGGTGAATTTTATGGTATATGAATTATATCTTGATTTTAAAGAACTCTTATTTAAAAAGTCAGGGGTTGGGGAAACTTGGAATTATTCTTGACCCTTAATATGCCATATCCAATTGATCAGGACATCCTGCCAGCTACACCTGTGATATATATCTAGAAACAGACCACTTCTCACCACCTTCATTGCTACTATCCTGATTCAAGCAACCACCATCTCTTCCTCGATTCTTGTACCAGCCTCCTCTTTGGACTTCCTGCTTTCATACTTGCTCCCTACTCTATTCTTAGCACAGCAGCCAGTGCGTTTATGACATTCTTCTGCTCAAAAGTCTCTAAGGTCTTTCTGCTTCACTTAGAGTAAAAGCCAAAGTTGTTGTTATGTTCCATAAGGCTCTATAGTTATACTGTCCAACATAGTAGCCATGTACCACATGTAATTATTGAGCACTTATGTTACTGCTGTCCAGGTCCAGCTGCTCTCCTCTCAGAAACAAAAGACTCGTCAGTCCCAAATGTTGCTGTGACGCAGGAAGTTTACTCAGACATCTGAGGAGACAGACTAGAACTGTCACCCTGCTTTAGGGTTTCGAGGGGTTTTAAAGAGGAGCTGAAGGAATGGAGCGTGGGAAATGGAAAGCAGAAGGGAGGGGGATGTGCAAGGGGTCAGGTGCAGTTTTGCCAAGCCTTGTCTAGTTTCTGCTCCTGTCCTTGCTGTTATCTCACAGTCTAGCTGGAGGGGCAGAGTCAGCATAGCTTTATTGATGTTTTTCTTGGTTTCCCTTAGATAGTACATGCAGGTCTGCAGCTCCAGGCTGACTGGAAAACAACTTTACATTCATGTAAATAATGTCATCTTGCCCCATAACCAAGGTTCAAAATATCAAATAACCACGGGAAAAGAGGGAACTCAGAGAAATGCATGCTAAGAAAACCAAAACAAAAACAGCAACCACAAAAACCAGTGCCCTTTTAAAATCTTTCAGAGCCCATGCAGTTTTAGGTCCCAACATGGCTTTAGTCTAGCTCACTCCAACACCTGAAATGGAACTTCAGCAAATTAGAAACTTTTAAGTGTGTTCGGAACAACTTGTGTATGTGAAGCTACTTTTCCAGCTGTGAGTCTTATGTAGTTTTAGGTTAAGAAATCCAAATACAGGTTTTATTGGTTTGCTAGGGCTGCTGTAATAAAGTACTACAGACCGGGTGGCTTAAACAGAAATTTATTTTCTCATGATTCTGGAGGGTAAAAGCCTGAGATCAGAGTGTTGCAGGGCTGATTCTTTCTGAGGCTTCTTTCCTTGGCTTTCAGATGATTGTCTTCTTTTGGTGTCTTCACGTGGTGTCTTCCTAATCTCTTCTTGTTATAAAGACAGCAGTCATATTGGATTAGGGCCCACCGATACAACCTCATTATACCTTAATTCCCTTTCTAAGGGTCCTATCTCCAAATGCAGTCACATTTTGAGGTGCTGGAGATTAGGACTCAATATATGAATTGTGGGCAAACACAATTTAGCTGATAACATGAATTAAATATGCCTGATGAACATCATCCAATTAACATCCAAATTGAGATGTGCTGTAATTGTAAAATATATATCAGAATTTGTTGATATAGTAAGTAAAGAATCAAAAATATCTTTAAAATAATTTCTTTTATATTGATTACATGTTGAAAACAGCATTTTGAATATATTGATGTGATGGTTAATTTTAGATGCCAACTTGGCCAGATTAAGGAATACATAGAAACTTGGTAAAGCATTATTTTGGGGTGTGTCTATGAGGGTGTTTCCAGAAGAGATTAGCACATGGACCTGAATGGATGGGGTAGTGAAGACATGTCCTCAATATGGGTGGGCACCGTATAATCCACTGGAGGCCTGGAGAGAGCAAAAACTGGAGGAAAAGGCGAATCTCTTGCTCTATTTCCTGTGGAGCTGGGATACACTCTTTTCTCCTGTCTGTGGACATATGCACTCCAGACTCTTCAGCCTTTGGGTTCCAAAACTTACACCAGCAGCACCATGGCTCTCAGGCCTTTGGCCTTGGACAGAGGATCACACCATGGGCTTCCCTGGTTTTGAGGCTTCTGAACTTGGACTGGATCATGCTACCAGCATTCAGTTTGCAGATGGCCTATTGTGGGACTCCTCAGCCTTCATAATCGTGTGAACCAATTCCCCTAATAAGTCCCCTCTCGTAAATTCACATACATATCCTATTGGTTCTGTCTCTCTGGAGAACCCTGACTAATGCAATTGACAAAGTGTATTATTAAATCAATTTCCCCTGTTTTTTTAAGAATGGGGCTCCTAGAAAGTTTAAAATTATAGCTGTGGCTAACCTTCTATTTCTACTGGTCAGTACTGCTCCACAGTCTGGCCTCTTATCACCCAGCTGATCTCATTTCCTGCTGCTCTTCCCCAGTCTCTCATCCCGGCTTTACTGGTGCACTTAGAATGCTGAGCAGCTCCTCATCAAGCTCTCTGTACTTGCCGTTCTTTCCTCCTGGAACACGTTAGCCTCCGATCCCCCACATTCTTCATGGGACATTATTCAAATGTCACTTCACTAGGCCTTCCCAGCCATATTGTGTATATATTTTTAATTGAAAACCGCTATCTTAATTTGGGTCCTCCCAAAAGCAGACCATGAGACAATGGGTGTGTTAGTTTTTTTAGGATGTGCTCTCAGGAAGAATAGTGAGATTGTACGAAAGTGAAAAAGAGAAGGGACAAAAGCCAATGAGAGGCGTCACAGCTGTGGACACCAGAAGACCCTCTGAGAAACTAGCTAGAGCACATCTCAGAATTGTCCTGCTCTGGAGCAAGGAAGCTGGGGTATATCTAACATCTCCTTTCTCTAATTATTTGAGGTTGCTCCTGGGGGCATTAATTCCTTAGCACTTCCATAGAAAAATATTAGAGCTTGAGGCATAACGGAAACTGTCCACCAAAGCCACAGGTGATCTTGAGGGAGAACTGATAGCCTCTACCACTCCCCTGAACCCCCAACACTACACACCCCATTAGGAATAAATTTTATCACCCCAAATTCGTGTGTTGAAATCCTAACCCCCAGTGTGATTGTATTTGGATAAAGGGCCTTTAAGGAGGTAATTAAGGTTAAATAAAGTAATAAAGGTGGAGCTCTGATAAAATAGGATTAGAGTCTTTATAAGAAGAGGCACCAGAGAGCTTGTGCCCTTTCTCTCTCCACATGCACAGAGAAAAGGCCATGTGTGCACACAGCAAGAAGACTCCTGTCTGCAAGCCAGGAAGAGAGGCCTCATCAGAAACTGAATTTTCTGGCACTTTGATCTTGGACTTCCAGCCTCTAGAACAGTGAGAAAATAAGTTTCTTTTGATTAAGTCACTAGGTCTATGGCATTTTGGCATGGCAGCCCTAATAGACGAATACATTCCCTTGCTTATTTATTTATCTTCTGAGGCTTATCACCACCTCACATACTATATAAGTATATTGTACTAATTTATCTCATTTGCTGGTTTTGTCCATCTACTATTATATAGGGTCTTTGAGGGCAGTTATTTTTATCTCTTTTGTTCTCTGCTGTATCACCACTGTGTAGAACAATGCCTGGAACATATTGAGTGCTCCATACATATTTGCTGAATGAACAAATACATTCATGTCTGTAGCTTCAGTTACTATCAGCATCCTATTGATGTTATGATGTGTTAAGGACCAGGTACATAATTGTCAGGACCCAGTGCAAAATGAAAATATGGGTCCCCTTTTCAAAAATTTCAAGTTGGTGACAGCAGATCATTGAGCCAAGTGTGGGGCTCCTCTAAGCATGGGCCCTTTCTGACTGTATAGGTCAAAAGCCCATGAAGCCCTCGCTTTATGTAATCCCCAAATATCTCTAGCTTGGGCTTCTCTTTTGAGCTTCAGTCCTATACATGTAGCTGCCACTCTGTCTCTTGCTTGGATATCTCAAGGTGACTCTAGCTGACTTTTAAATAGATGTCCTGCCTTCTACTTTCACCTGGTCTCTTTTCCTTTTCTGGGGGGCCACACCCATCCACTCATGCCACCCAGAATCCTATCAGAATCCCTCATCCACATGTTCAAGTCTGTCGATTTACCCCTGAACATCTCTCGAGTTTGTCTATCTTCCCAACCATATTAAAACCACCTGAGTCCAAGTTATCCTCATTTCTCATCTGAACCACTCATGACTTTTCCCCCAAATCTCGAGTATCCCCTCACTTACACAACAGCCACAGCCAGCTCTTTCCAATGCAAATGTGATCATCTTACTCTTCTGCTTTGGATCCTCCCAAGCTTCCCACTACTATTAAAAAAGATCAAAATTCATGTGTGACTTGGGGGTCCTTTCTGAATAGGTCCTGCCCTTCTTCCAAGCTGCTTCTGTGTAACCCCTCCCCACCCATCTGTGCTCCAGCCACTCTGGCCTTCCACCAGTTCCTGTACAGTGCTGACAGACAGGGGTATTCACAGACGCTTTGTCGACTGAATAAATGAATGACTGTGTGAACGAGTGAGTGAAGGAGTGAACGAATGTTCTAGACTAGGAGTTACTGAGGCGGCTCAGATGAGAAGTGGCACTGAGGGACATGGTCTTCCTTGCTATCCTACCAGGGCTCTCTTCGGCAGGTGCTATGTGTAGGGAGGTGCTCTCTTACTTTCTGTGTAAATATCATGCCTCAATGGGGAAAACTGCAGCAGAGAGGCTTCAGTGCCCCCAGCACATCTGCCGCCGTTCACATGACACCGCCAGAATGAAAACTAACCCAATGAACTGCAGATTTGTCTGTGCCACCTGGGTGCAAGCAGGAGAGTGTGAATGTGAGAGTTTCTCTTCCTTTTCTTTTTATAGATCAGGGCCTGGGACAAATGAGTGGCTCTGAGGGTGACTATGAACCTTTTGCCCCTTTGTAGCTCCAGACAGAATCAGGGCTGGGGTGTGACAAGCTGTGGGGCTGGGGGAGAGGTTAGTGACCAGCACCCAGCTCACCCTCATGGAGTCGGGTGGGGGACCTTCTCTGAGAGCCCACACTTCTATCAGTGTGTAGTTTTGAGTCCATTCTGAGGGGCAGAAACAGACTTCTTTCCTATGTGGGGCTTCTGTGCAAAGTTTGAGGGCTGGGTTGAGACATGTGGGCATCCAATAATTGCCTTTTCAAACAGACATTCTTTAAACATTTGTTTCTCATCTAAGACTCTAGCCCCCGTGTAAGGAAATGTAAGGAAAGGTGCCAACAGCATGACTGCTCCCCTGTTGCTCAGCTCCTTAGATGCCTGCCAGAAGCTCCCTCCCTAGGAGTTGTCATCTACGCTGTTGAAACATGCCTTTGGGGGTCTGACACCGGAACCCAGCGGGCCTCTCAGTCAGAAGGGTGGTCTCCTGGAAGGAGTTCTGATCAATACAGGGTCTCTCAATGAGGAGCCTTCCACCCATACATCTGAAATGTTGCTATTAAGTACCTCTGTGATGCTGCTGGGTGCTTGCTGGGGTCTCCCTCGTCCTGATCTTAGTCCTGGGGTAGCATAGTGGGTGGAGGAATGGACTGGAACCCAGCTGTCCTTAGAGAGCTGTGGTGCTACAATGTACCAGGCTGGCTTTCCACCCAGAAGGGTCATCCTCATGGCTGGCCTCACACGTGGATGTGTTGTCCCACTCCTTTGTCCTCTGTTCCTTGTTCTCTTGCTTTTCATCTGCTCCCTCCCCTACTCTTGCCCCCTCCTGCGCTCAGATAGCTATCAGCTAACCCCCAGTAGCACAGTAGGGCTCTTACTTTGCCCAGGGCATTTTCTTAAGGCAATAAGTTGCTTTAGGGAACCAGGTTAGTGAAATTTCAGGCCATAACATTGCTGTGGAGGTATTTGAGATTGAAGGCTAGTTTTCAACATTTTTTAACTTCTGCCAAATTAACACATACCCAGTACTAACAACACCTACTGCAAAGCATTTTCTGCCCATTTTATAATTTGTCCTTCTGTGAAGTAGAAAGGAGTTATTCTTGATCCCATTTTATAGATAAGGACACTAAGCTCCAGAAAGGCAAAAAGGCCCTAGGGCACATTACCAGTACATAAGTGGCAAAAATGGTTTGGCCACATAGGCTTTTTGACGTCAACTCCCATGATCTTTCCTCTGTTCCTCAGTCTCAAGGTATGCTCTTCTTGAGTATTTTAGGGATCTACCCTACATTTTGGCATGACTAAAGCTGTTAACTGAGTCTCTTTCATAGGCATAAGATACAATTGATTCACTTCAGCTCACATCAATTTTTTTGGGATCCATACAGAGTTCTGTACTAAATACTGGGAATAGAAATGGAAAACCCAGCATCTGAACTCCAAGAGCTCACAGGTCAGGGAATTCTCTTTTCAGTAGTGCCTTCCCAGTTTCTTTTCAATCCCCTCCAGCCATGTGGAAGGAAAGCAAGCCAAGCTAGAGGTCTCACCTCCTTAAAGTGGCTTGGTCTTAGAAGAGAAATAAATGGTTCTAGAAATCTGGTGATAGGCTGCCGCCAGACCCTCATAGCAGAGGCACTTTTTGAGCTGCTTCTGTGGCTCTTGGTCTGGAAGAAGACCTGTGGTGAAAATGTCATGATGAAGAGCAGAACCTCACTAGATTCTCTTGAGCCAGACCTGTCTGTCTGGCAAGAGAAGCAAATGTGAGGGCCACTGATGCCAATCACACTTGCATGCTGACCATCTCCTGATTCCAGAAGACCTTTACAACTGACATGATGTAACAGAGATCTACTCTGGTGACTACATTTCCCTCACACAAAACTGGACCAAGTAGCCTGACAGGCATGGCTAGGACAATAGGAAAGAAAAATCAACCTTGCAACTTCTCTGAAAGAGCTGGAAGTCAAAATGGCATCCATTCTCTTTCCAGTGTCCTGGATTGCTTGCTTCGGAGGATGGGTTGGGGAAAGGGGCTTAGCCGTGGGTGTGCTTCCCTGCCATATCTCAAGGCCTCAGTAGATTTCTTTCTTGGACAACCATTTATTTTTCCCTTTTGCTCCATTTATTTTCTTGTGACACAATTAACAGTTTTTCTTGGCTGGAAGTCTGGTTAAACCCTTTGCTTTCCTGATGTCATGGAGCACTCTTTCAGGCATGTGACTGATACCCACATTCTCCTGGGGAGCATGGGTGGTGATATTGGCCTTTCTTGCTCAGCTAACCAGAATCCTGGACTGGAGCATCATTCTAGGCAGAATTTGGGAAAAAAAATCTTTCCTTCCTTTTATCTTTAACGCCTAACTTACCCTTGATCTCTTTCGTTTAAGAATCTTTTAGAACATATGAGATGGTGAGGTATTTGGGGATCTTAAACAATCAATACAATTTATTACTGCCCATCAGGTGAAGCAACAGAGCCAAAGGTCTAATTTACAAGTGACTCTTGATGTGAAACCTAATTGATTCCTGGAGAGACATGACAATTGGAACCATTGTAAGACAAACTCATTTTCTGTAAGCACCATCTTACAAATTCCACTCCCTACCTTGGAATCTAATCTTATACCACAAAAACACGCAGAGTAAGTCCAACAAAATGAACTAAAATAAAACACAGATATAAGATTTTCAAATATTTATAAACTATATAAAAAGAAATCCTGTAGAAAACTATAACAATTTTCCATTTGGGAGATTCTTTTGTCTCTTGGACTGAAACGGACTGGCTGAAGCTTCTTAAAATGTGGCTTCCATGAGTCTGGCTTGAAGTAATTTTTTTTCTGTGATAAATCTCCTTTTAACAGTTGTTCTTGACTGAAGGTGATTTTGCCTCCCACGGGAAATTTGGTAAAGTCTGAAAACATTTTTGGTTGTTATAACTTTGAGGTGGTGGTGTCCTACTGGAATTTAGTGGGTAGAGGCCAGAGAGGTTGCTAAATATTCTACAATGCACAGGACAGTTCCCCACAACAAAGGATTATCTGACCGAAATGTCAATAGTACTGTTGTATTGAAATTCTGCTCTATAGCAAGCATGGGCATTTCAAACTGAGTTAAAATTCAGGTCGTTTCTTTGAGGGGAAAACTAAGGGTTGCAAACTAGATTTTCAAGAATATCTTTCAGAGTCTTTAAGTGGTGCATGATGGGGGTTGGGGTGGGATGGAGAGGAGGTAGTTTTCTATTAGCTTCTTTAATGATCTCTTGCTCTTCCACGTCAATAAGTCAACTGAGTTTCCTGTAACAGCAATCCAGGTTGTCATTGCTCCCGATTGTTTCGATGTAGCTTTGGTTGTAAATACAAGTTTTGGTTATCACTCAGTGGGTTTTATTTATGGGGAAAAAAATCATAAAAATTGAATGTGGCTCACAAATCAAGCCAGGTATTGCCTGCATACAGACATAATATACATTCCCACATCGTTCTCACTGTTTTTCTTGGGTTGTTAAATTTCCTGTACAGCTAGCATATTGAATTTTCATAATTGCTACTGCATTTCTTGTCATTTATACTCGTTTCCCAGAAACCTGTAAATAGCTTATTGTTTGTCATGAAGAACAGACCCAAAGCTCTCGCACAAGCTATGAATGAGTGGTTAGCAGCGATCTCTGATGACAGCAATTTTTATTTAAAGCATTAAAGGACATCAACATCTGAAAGGGCCAGCACCTTTTTGGATGCTCCCACCCGCCCCTCCCCCCCGGAGGATTCTATAGTAATCAGTCCTTTGAAGAGGTTCTGTTAGTTTTTTCAGATTCAAGCAGATCCTTAATTGCCATTTTTCCTACTGTTTGAAATGTGTCTGAGTTTAAAAAAATATTGTAAATATTGAAGTGACAACACTTATCTTCATTAACTGAGTTCTTTTACTTTAAATCTTTTTCTAGTTCCTCATGAACATATGAACGTAAGTTTGGAAATTTTATTTTAATCTGTTTTAAAACCTTTGGAGCTAGGGTCCTTACATATGTGTGAAATGTCTGGATTGGAGAGTATGAAGTTTGTTAAAAATGGGTGGAAAAGGAAAGAGGCAAAAAGGGAATAAATATCTGGCCCATGGGCCGTAGGTTGCTCAATCCCAGTTCTAGAATATGACTTCCCCACCAGCAGGAATGCCTACGGGAAAGGAGCCATATCCGTTTTGTTTACAACCTTGCAACTGTGTGATGGTTAATTTTATGTGTCAATTTGGCTGCGCCACAGGGTGCCCAGATTAAACACTATCTCTGGTGTGTGTTTGTGAGGGTATTTCTGGACGAGACTGGCATTTGAATTGGTGGACTGAGTAAAGCAGATTGCTTTCCCAATGTGGGTGGGCATCTTCTAATCCACTGAGAACCCGAGAAGAGCAAAAAGGCTGAGGAAGCAGGAATTTGCCCCTTTTTTTCTTCTTGCCTGCCTGTTAAGCTGGAACATCGGTCTTCTCCTGGCCTTGGACTTAGATTTACAATATCGACTACCCTAGCTCTCAGGTCTTCGGACTGGGACTGAATTACACCACTGGCTTTCGTGGGTCTCCAGCTTGCAGACTTGTGGAACTTCTTAGCCTCCATCAGCATGTGAGCCAATTCCTCACGATAAATATCTATCTCTCTGTGTATCTATCTATATTGATATCTATTTATTTATTGATATCTTATTGGTTCTGTTTCTCTGGAAAACACTGACTAATACAAACTGATATCAAACAAAGTTCCTGACACATAGTCTGCATTTAATAAGTGTATGGTGAGGGAATAAATAAAATAATACCTTTTCACTGGAAAAAAAAAAAAAATGAGGGAGAGACCAATCTCTTCAAGGGAGGGTAGGCAGGCCTTTTATCTTTTTGTACATCCAGAGTCAGCATCAGGTCTGATATACAGTAGCTGCTCATTGAATGTGACTGATGAGAAACAGGAGGCACATTTACACGTGGATTTATGAGTCCAATGCATAATCTTTTTGTAATTCCTTGAAAGCCTGGGCGATGGGGTGCATGTACATGTCACATGAGAGGAAAGACACAGGCCTGGAGGGCCCTACTTTTGTGGCGATGTCTTATTGCTGACTGGCAAAGTGGTCACTGCAGAAGCCTATGTCCCCAGGGCCACTGGGGGCATTATGGGAAAGAAGACACTGCTGGGTAATTGCACTGATTACTAACGCTGCTAACATTTCTCTTGCTTAATAACCCACTTTTAATTTTACCCGTGGCAGTTCTTCGTTCTCACAACACAGCAATAATTAAATCCGTGTTCAGATGGTTGTAAATGTGCCCAGAGGTCTTAGGCAATGGGTGAATTATGCTCATTTAAGTTAGAACATAATGCTAGCATTCAGCCATCTCAGGAATAAATACTAATCACTGAAGTTCCTTTAAGTTCCACTGTATCCCTTTAGTTTCTGTTTCCCAACTAACAAGCAGGACAAGATTCAGGTGACAGGTTTTTATCTTGATATTACAACAGTCACTCCTCCCAACCATAATCCCAAGGTTTAGATTTCCAGGGTGGCTTATTCAAAACGGGACCAGGACATGTGTCTGTTTTTAAAGGGCCTCCCTTGTCTGACATTCCAGAAATCTGTTTTTTAGGAAATGAGAAAAAAAGGAGGAAATGAGGTACAGGGGACGAGCTAAGAAAAGTGTCCCTCCCATCCCCTTCATGTAGGGCACCTTCAATGGTGGATTGTCATGTGGCCGAGGCTGGGACTTTGTCCCTGTTGCTTACTTGGCCTCAGGGTTGTAAAGAAGCCTGCTGGTGTCTAGAAAAGACTAGGAGGAATGAACATTTTTCTGATTTGTGTTCAGGACTGGGATTCTGTCCTTTCTTTAAAGCACTCACTATTTCTCCCTGTTGACAGGGAACGTGGAGAAAGTTCTCTCCTTGGCCTTAGGATTTCACATGGCCCGGCCTGTCTCAGGCTGCTCGTGCAGAGCTTTATCATCAACCCCCTCACAGGGCCCGGGGAGCCAGGCAAACGTAAATAGTTTGCCAGCCCTGGCCCTGCACCCCATGCTGCTTCACGCCCCACTCTAGTTTATGCTGTTCCCGCCTCACCTTCCCCCTGGGATCAGGATCGTTCCTATTGTCAGAAGACCTGGCCAGGCCGGCCCCCTCTAGGCAGGCTCCTGAAAACCCCCTCTCCGCTCCAGCAGGGGAAAGAAGTTTATGGGTTTATGACACTCGCCCCACTCTGTTACTCAGTTTTCTCTGTACTTTCTGGCCATGTGTCCTTGTGGAACTAAACTGGATACATGTCTCCCTCATGACCCTCCTCTTGGGGCTGTTCCCGGGCTGAAGTCTTACCTAATGTCACCTGGATGTTGTAGTTGATCTTGCCTTGTGCACCTGGCCCATTTTCAAGAGACAGAAAGGAAATAAGTTTTCCCAGATGACCAAGTCTGAGGGGCAGGTGGTCACGGGAGCCACCATCAGAGTGAATGAGTTGGAGCTGGCTCGAGCAAGAGCCGGAGGACATGGCAGGGTAGCACACGGGCTGCCAGGCCCAGCAGGCCTCCGCCAGCACCCACAGATGGCGCTAGAGCCTTGGAGATCTGGCTGCCACGGGGCACTCCAGGGTGGAGGGAGCCAGAAGAGGAGGAGGGAGGCAGTGAGTCACTGTTTTTGTGGTTGATCAAGGACTCAAAACCATAGACAAGACCAGTCCCGGTGACGCTGGGGCAGCAGAGGCTGCCACTCACTGGTGACCTTTCATAATGGTAAAAGCAAAGGGTGAGATGAAGAACTCAAAGTGGGTGGGGGATAGAAAGGAGAGAGAGACAGAGAGAGAGAGACAGAGAGAGAGAGAGAGAGAAGAGGAGGAGGAGGAGCAGGTGGCAAGAGCATGGAGGGGAGCACTGAGGGGGTAGACACCGGGAGACACAATGAGAGAACAAAACTGGGTGGACAAAGGACAGAGGGAGCGGGGCCATGAGGAATAGGAAGAGCCTGCAGAAAGAGTGACACAGAGGAGACATTTGGGCAGAAGTGGCTTGATAAACACTAAGGAGACGAGGCCCAGAGAAAAGAAGACGGGCCAGCGGTTAGGAAAGCCGTGCCTCCGTGACGCCCACAGGACTCAGAAGACGCACATCATTCCTTCAGGATCTTTTATTAACGTATAGAAAATGTGTTTAAAAAAGGAACTATACAGAGGCTAAAAGCAACCAGGACTAAAAATACTAGTTAACAATGGTTAACAAGCAGAGGTTCCAGTCTTTGAGCTACAGTGCCATGAAAGGATGGGGGAAGCTGGCTCTTCCTGTCCCTTCCTCTGTTTTGTCATCTTTTGGTGTATTAAAGTGCACATCACCTGAGGAGCATGCACTCCCTTTTTTCTTCTTCTGTCCAGTCTTTCTTTTAAGTAAGCACTTTTTCAAGCACATTGTAGCTACAAAGTCAATAATTGGTCTTTGTTATTTTGACCTGAAAAGGCTGTTAAAGGTTAAAATGATAAACTCAGATGTGGAGGGACTGGAGGATTTGGTGTTTATGAATTCTCAGAAGAACAATCTAGAGACCACCAGGGGGGGGGGGTTTCAGCTGCCGGAGCCCCAGGTAATGACTCCTTCATAGTGACTTGTGTAGGGCACCTGGGAATTCCTATGATCCTGGAGAGTATTTGGGGTTGGAATAATTGGGAGTGTGTGTGGGAGAGAGAATGACAGGAAGGAGGAGCCCATGTATTAACAAGAATAGTCTCATACAGATGCTGAACATTTAGCCTGTGAGAGCAGGGTGTGAGTCTAGACCTCAGAGGGGGGATGGATGGGAAAGGGGCTGCTACAGGAGCACTGAGTAGACTGCATGTTTGCAGGCATCTTGGTGTCTGCTGCATCTAACATATAGGTATCCCCAAGCAGCCCCCATACTGGAAGGTGACCATAAAAAGCAGAGTTCTCTCCTGGGGAGATCTATTCCTTTCTATATAAACAACGTTTAATTAAGGGAAAGGAGTATACTTCAGCAGTTTTTGGTCTGGCAGCTAAAACTACCAAGTTACCAGGTACTGATTTCCTTCTAAATTCCCCAAAGAGGCAAAGAGAGCTGAGATTGTAGCCAACTGTCCTCTGAGCCCTCCATCCCCACTCCTGGGCACATGCGGTAGGTAAGCCATGGGGAAAAGAAACCAGGGGGAAAAAAAGATTAATTTCTCTCCTGCCTTCTTCTGGCCTCATTCCTCAAAAATTCTCACTGATGTGCCCCTACACGGAACCACAAAAGTATGTGCACTCAGGGAGTCTGGAGGAAGTATTCCAAATCAGTCTGTAGCCTGCTGGCTTTAGCCTGAAAATTCATGAGATTTCTGCATTCAATACTGTCTGTACTGGTTTAAATACATTAATGCTATAACCCTTTCTTCCAAGTTCTAGAAGAAAATTGATGGTCCAGGAACACATTCTATGTTGATTCTGTGGTTTTTCCCTCCCCAATCCTGGCTACACTGCCTGCTGCAGTTTGAGATGAATGACACTGGAATATCTCACTCTTCTAATGTTGAGAGAGAGAGTAGCTGTTACGTTCCCAAAGGAGTGGGGGAGTGGCGTGGGGGAAATTGTGCTTGTGTCCTGGTCCCTATCGTCCCCTCCAAACCCACTGTGGACCCTCTCCTTCACCTCTCAAATTGAAAAAGAAAGAAAATGAGCTGCCAGGATGTTTCTTACTCCTCTGATGGTGAGGTTGAGAGTCCCTGGAGTATGTGACAATTAAAGTGCAAGAATTCTCTTTTCTTAAAAGACAGAAGAGAGAAGAAATGGCATCAGAAGCCCATTTGTGAGAATATTAGTAAACTCCAAGATGGGGGCCGCTCGACTAAATAAATTCAAAATAGAAAAATCAAGGGCTTTAGAAATAGACAGAGAGGTTCAGACGATGGCTGTAAGTAGTAGCTGTGTGATTCTGGGCATGTTATTTAACCTTCCTTTGCCTCCTCTCCCTCTTCTGTAAGTGTTTAAACTTGACTCAGGCTTGTGGTGAGGATTTAATAAAGTAATATTTGTAAAGCCTTTAGCACAGTATCTGGTAAATAGTAGGCGTACGATAAGTGCTATTTCTCTTCATTTGGGGAGAGACAAATTAAAAAGCCTATACCAGACTTAATTTCAGCTCTCCTACTAATTTTTTTTTTTTTTGCAACTGGCTGGTACAAGGATCAAACCCTGGACCTTGGTGTTCTCAGCACCACGCTCTATCTAACCAACTGAGCTAACTGGCCAGCCCTCAACTCTGTTACTAATCGGCCATGTGAACTTGGGCAAGTTGCCTGACCTTTTTCTGCCTCCGTTTCCTCGAGAGGAAATGAAAGGATTGGATTAGATGATCTGGCTCTGAAGGTGTGCTCCCAACGTTTGCCTGTTGGAGACAGTGTTGAGCATATTAGTGTTCAATGATGGGATGTTAACAAGCAATACAGGGTCTCCCTCGGGGCTGCTAAATCAGTGATGGGAAGACATCAACAGTTCTTATCCATATGTTTACCTCCTGGTCATGCATCTGGACCCAAACCCTCTCTTGTGGCTTAGGTGTTCCAGGCCTGTTGGGTGTGTGGGTTGCTTCTCAGAGGAAGACGCTGCCTGACCTCAGCCCATGGTGCCCAGTGAGCCAATGCCAGTACCTGGGAGAGCTGATCACGAGGCTGAAAGGGTTAAACGTTTCTGAACTGGAAATTGAACATTAACCCAGCCTCACCACCCAGACAATAAAGAGCTGTTTTATTAAGTTAGCAAAGGAGGCTGAGTTTGCCGGAGGAACAAGGGCTGTGTTATCTGGATGCTCTGCAATAGCTTTATGAAGCTTGGGGAGGGAGGGAGGATTTCCTGTTTGGAGAAAATGCAACACTGTCCAAAGACGGTGAGGTTTGCCAAGGACATTTGGACAATAAAGTGCTGCAGGTGCAATGAAGTCATATTCCAGGCAAGGGGTGACCTTGAAAAATTAATCAGAATGCTGGAGATGACAAATCAGGCGTGTGACTGCTGGTGAAGAAAATGTGAGATCCAGGCAGGATTGGTTGAGCAAGGAAAGAAAGCCCTCTGTTTCTCGTTTCCTGTGCAGTGACAGGCCTTCTGTGCCTTAGTTTCCCCTCAAGTGAGGTGGATGAACTGACAGGAGTTCTAGTGGAAGGTAGGAGGCCAG
This sequence comes from Cynocephalus volans, assembly GCF_027409185.1. Lineage (NCBI taxonomy): Eukaryota > Metazoa > Chordata > Mammalia > Dermoptera > Cynocephalidae > Cynocephalus > Cynocephalus volans. The sequence continues at coordinate 131,591,076 of NC_084467.1, forward strand.
AACTTGAGAAGCCAGTGCTGGCAACTCTACCATGGCCTCTCACACCTGGTCTCTGCATTTTTAGTGTGAGGCCATCTGTAGAAAGCTGGCTTTTAATCTCCAATGATCCAGAAGCTTTTTTAAAATTTAATTTTTTTCTTCTGCCCAGTGGCTCTCAAAGCTTGAAGAACACAGACTGGCATAAACAAATCCAGCGTGGATACAATTAGAATGAACCAGAGCAATTGTTTCAAAGTGGACCTGAACTTACACCATCACGTCGTCTTAAAGCATACTAGCGTTGTTTTCCCTACTTACTTTTGCAAGTTTCCATTTGGTGAGTGCTCATTTGGCCTAGTAGTGTCAAAATGCTCCAGTGTTGTTGAGAGCAAACTTTATTGCATGTGTGTCATGTTGGGGTATGGAAGAAGTGAAGGTTTGGGAGGGCATTAAGCCGAAGATCTTCAGAGATGTGGTCGAAGGACCCTGCAGTATAGCCAATGAGAGGCAACAGGCACAATCCAGAAGTGAACCCTGTGACTCACCTTTCCTCAGAGGGTGGAACCTCTCTGTCTTTATTACCTGGGTGGAAACAGACCATCCAAGGGAGTTAGGCAGGGCTGAGTGTGCAGCTCCTGGTATCGGGATGAGAGGCAGACTTCTGAACGTCACAGATCCACCCCATTCCTCTGAGTCCCAAGACTTTTCTTGAAGTCTTGGCAAGTTTGAGGCGAGTGAAAACAAATGATTCCACCTTCACTAAAGTGAAGTTTGTATCTTCCAGAGGTTCCTTGTCAAATTGTTAAGAGTGAACAGTGAGATGCAAGTCGAGGTGGAAAATGCTCCCACCCCCACCCCTGCCCTGCACCCTTGGAGAGAAAGAAATGGAACTAAGGAATTAGATTGAATTCTGGTGATAGCAAAGCAAACAGTAGAAAAGCACATATACTGGTAAATGGCTCCACCTTTCCTGAAATTCCGGGTGGAGGTCAAAACAAATAATTTCATGCCCCATGAATATTTGCAAATCCAGGTCAGCAGCTAGTCTATTTCAACACCCTCAGCTTGGTGCATCCAGTGTTCTTACAGGTTCCATTTTTTTCTCCAGAGGAAAGGACAAAGAGGAATTCATAAACTCTTTCTCAACTAATGCTTTTAAAAGAGCTCTTTGAAAAGATTCCATAATGACCTTTTGTTCCTTAATGTACAGCTCTGTTCTGGGATTAATTAGATTTTTAAAAGTAAAAATGTGATGGGGAGAGTTTGGCTTGGCATTGAGCTCATGGGCAACCTTGGTCCTTCAGGTTTGTCTTTGAAATAACAGGTTGCTGATTGGTTCCCAGGTGGAAGAATCAGGGTGTCAGGTGTCTTACTTTATGAGTAGTGGAGTAAGGGAGTACTCACTGTCCTCAACCCCCATGATGCTGCGTTATGTAGCGTTTCAAGAGGCGGCTGGGTGTTGTCAGCATCACCTAGTGGTCACACTTTGTCAGTCCCCCTCCACGGTTAAATCTGGTCTATGGTGGAGGGGGGCGGGGGGGCAGCAGTTTCCCACAGATGTGTCATCCCTGCCACCCCCTCTTCACACCTGACTCCTTCACCTTCCAGAAATAACCCTGGAGAGTGTTAGTTTCATCTATTGGAAACTATCTTTGTATGACGGGAAATGCAAAAAGAAGAAACTGCCTGGATCTTGGGCCTAGGCAGTGAGTCTGCTGTGGTCAGTGGTAGTTGTTTTTGTTTCTGGTATAGATGCATATCCTGACGTGTCTGCCATGAAACAGCCTTCTGGGCGGCATCCACTTCTATTCATTTTGAGCCCCTCGAGGGAAGCCTTGGTGTGCTTGGGGGGTGCTTTGTGAGTATTGATTAATGGATCCACCTTTAGGGCAAGCACACGTGCTTGGAGGACCGGGATAAGCCAGGAAGGTTAAGGAGCTTCCAGTCAAATCGACCACAGGCCTGGGGAAGAGAGTGGGGCACAGAGTCTTTTAACAATGGTGAAGACCCTAGGAAAATCATTCTACTTAATAAAAAGAAATCCTTTTATAGAGGGTTGGGTGAGCTGATCTTTAAAGTCCCTTTCTTGCTTTAAAATTCTTTAAAATGAATCTAGGCAATGCTGCTGATACTATTTATAAAAATATTCCATAGGGTAAAATGGTTCCAGTAAAAGATAGGTTTTGGTTTCCACTGATGTTTTTTGACTTTCACCTGAATTGATGGCACTGTACTCTTTTTCCGTTTCAGTTCCCTTGATGAAGTGGGCTGTACTGGCATTTCCCAGGTCCCCGGGCTCCACTTTTATAAACAAAATGAGTTCAGCCTCTTATTTTGCATTCTCTTTTCTGCGATGTGTGTGTGTATGTGTGTGTGTTTTACTTATGACTTCTGAATCTTCCCTCCCTGCCTTCCTTCCTTCCTTCCTTCTTGTACTTAAAACTCGGCTCCTGGTGAATTTGCATTACTTAATTGTGTTCTCTCAACAATGCCAAATTCAACTCAGATTTTCAGGCCACAGCAAGCACTATTGACTGTCAAAACAGAAAGGAAAGTTACAAATCTTTTTAGTCTAATCTCTCATCCAACAGGTGAGGAAACAGAGGGCCAGAGGTGAAACAACCGTCTGTGTCATGTAGCTAACACAATGGCAGGAGATGGCCCATACCTCAGTCCCCAAGTTCCTCGTTCGGTGAGCTTCTAACTATCCATTGATGTCCCACTCTCCAACTAAATCTTATCTAATTTATAGCCTTCTTGAAAGAATTTATTTCCGTTTCTTCCTCCTCCTAGTTTTTTGAAGCCCATGCTGAATTGAGAAATGAAAATACCAGCTGCATTTTTCAGCACTGGGTATGTCAGTCACATCCACACCATGGCAGTGGACGAGGCCTCGGAAGCTGCTAGAAGGAGAGTGCCCACAGCAAATGGCAGGCTGACTTCATCCTCATAGCATTAGAGGTGTGGTCATCGGCTCAAGGGACTGTCCCTTCCTGGTTATCAAAGTTCGGTTAGAGTGTGGATGTTTCCATTAGAAAATTGCCAACTCTCAGGCTCATTCAGTGACTGGCTAGAAAAGGTATAAGATGCCATAGTTTGACAAACATGGGCTTTACAAAAAACATAACTGGGGCCTTAGAACAGGAGAGGAAAAGGAGATGGCTGCTGAGGGATGGGTCATGGATTTGGGCAAATGCTGCAGGATGGTTGCAGCTGACATTTGATCCAGAGAAGAATTTGAAAGGTCATGACTTCTAGAACCTTCAGCTCTCATGGGCTTAAAAATCCAGTCATGCTGGTGAAGACATCACATCTCAGGAAATGGGAGGTAGGCCCACAGTCCTTCCTACGTACCTCCAGATGTTTAGATGCAATTTCCTCTGACACTTTTCATTTTTTCTCTCAAAGGCAGAATAATAAAAGATGACAGAGAAAAGCTTCTCATGATCTCACCTCATTAAAGAGGTCATTTTTGTTTCCTATAGTACCACAAAAGAGGACAACCCCCGTCCCTCAAAAAAAAAAATTTCACCTTTTCCCAGTGATTATCGGTCAGGGCAATGGCTTGCTGGTCATATAACTTGCGTTTCTGACTCTTATTAAGCAACCCACACTAAGGAGAGCTTGGCTGAAGACAGATATGAGACCTTCAATTTGCAAGTCAGAAGAAAAAAATCCATGACAAATAGAACTGGAGATACAGAAAATGGAACTAGGTGAGATCTGTTTCTCATGGGACTGGTAATCTCTAAGGCAGGTGCCCTGATTTCTACTACTTCTGTCCTTCCCTCAATGCCTGATCCCAAAGTCCTGAAAACAATAGTCTCCCACCTCCCACCTCCAAAGTTAGTTACTGTCTGTCTGACCTGAGGGCAGGGCAACAGTTTGTGACTCACAGGGACACAGCCTCTGTGCAACCCAGGCCGGGAGCCTGCTACACCTTGGACTAGATTCCAAAACACTGGGTGGGCTTCCAGGGTTGTGGCGTCTAAGATAGGATGAAACTAGGCAAAGGACCGATTGCAGCTGGAAAAGAGCCTCTACTCTTAAAAGATAGCAGGACACTTGGCCGGCAAGAGCAAGAGTGTTAGAAGATGAAAATCTTTGGCCCATTAAAAAGGACTTGGGTTGTTGGGACAGGGTGCGGCTGACCTGTTTCCTCTAAAGAGGAGTTGTTGGCAAAGCTCTCTTGTTGAGGCTTCTTCTCTGGGCTGGCGTGAGAACCTGGCCATGACCAGATTACAAATACCAGGAAGGTGAAGGGCATCTCAGAAGGAGGGCAGAAAAAGAAGGTGTGTGCCTGTCACCACAACGGTCTGCACTCCACAACTTGCTTTTGAATTGGTCTTTAAGAAAACTTCCCGCATTTCCTCCGTGGTGGGAAAGGAGGGGAAGGTTAAGGATGACTGGGTAGGAGGGAGACGCAGACCGAGGGCCGGGCTCCAGGGCAGCAGAAACCATGAGCAGATGATGGTCGACTGATTCCTGCCACACCCCCACTTCCTTCAAATACTCGTAATATGTTGCAAAGCACATTACTACTTCCCTCCCCCCAGATTCATATTATGAAATACAAACAAATGACAGAAAAGATCGGCTGGCTGGCAGCCTCCCACTGCTCAGAACGGTAAGGATCGCCGTTTCCTCCCCGCCGTGAGACGGTGGCTGTAGGGGCGCATCTTCATTTCCACAAAGGGGATGGAGAACTCGTGGCCCTTCCAGTGGTACCAGTTGATCCCCTGGACATGAGAAAGACAAGCATATCAGATCGCCCTTGCCCTCCGAAAGAGCGCCCACTTGAAGAGAGAGGCGGGACTGATGGGAGCAGGGAATCCAAGATGGGGATTTAGCTATTTCCCATGAACGTGAAGCTCTGTGGTTAAGTTTCCAACAAGGCAAAAGGAGCAGAGTCTCTTTCCAGCTTTCCCCTTACACACGCCTATGGCCTGGCTCTTTTCTGGGAACATGTGGCAGGTCATTCCTATTGCCAGCTTTGTTTTAGGCTTTCAGGAGTTGCATGCACCTGTAGATGGCGGTGAATTTCAAAATCCCAATAGTGTGGAAGAATTTTGGAGAGAATGACTGTGTTTGACTGCTCACTCTCCATGAAAGACTCAGATGGTTTTCACCTAGGATGACCAGCCATCTGGTTTGCCCAGAACTAAGGCATTTCCCTGGATGTGGGTCTTTCAGTGCTAAAACTGGGAAAGTCCCAGTTGGTGCAGCTGGTCTCCCTAACACCCAGCCAAACCTGTAGACATGTAGTCTCTGATGGGGGAACATAGACCAGTTTACACTGGTATTTCTCTTATCTCTCTCTGGCACCCTTCTTAGAGTGAAGTTGAGCCTGTGACACTGTCCCCAGAATCGATAATCTCTTCATGAGCTCTGCCAGATGAGGAATTGAAATGGGACTTGACTGAGCATCAAGAGATTCTCCGGGTGAGTTCTGGCTCCTGGGTCAGATGCTTTGCTTTCTTCCTCTGGCTTCTGCTCTGTCCTGTCTTTATCCCTGTGCCTGCATTACTTTTCTCTTTATGACAGTTCTTTCTCAAGACTCTAAGTATTTCTTTTTAAAAGGAAAATGTAAGACTCGCATGTGCATTTAAAACACAAAGCAAAGGGACCATGGTTCCGTAGCTCTGGGCCATTCAGGAGTGGCCGGCCTCACCTACCTGACTGTGCCTGGACTCCCCATATTTCCCGTTGAGGTTGGTCCGGTGGCAGTTCTTATACCACCAAGCTCCCATGTATGACATGGCACAGTTGGTAACTGCAACATCATTGTCTCTGTCCTTGGTGGAGAAAGGGCGTCCCTGATGATAGCTGAGGGAGTCCCCTGCAAAAAAGGTACGTTTGTGAGACTGCCCCATTTGTCACTCTTTTATCAGGATTTTCTGGACATTCAACTCACTTGCAGTAAACCTGGCCTCCACTTATGGAACCTTCCACTTACCTCTCCCGTTTCCCTCCTGTTTCCACCCCGTTCCTTAGCCTGGCTGTGCAGAACTCTTACTCTGCCTAACCCCTGGGGCCAAGTACTTCCATGCTGCTCTCCCATTTCCTCATCCCCTGAGCTTTTGCTGAGAACTCTGTCCACACAGCCCCACCTCATGGCCTGTCTGCTTGCTCCAGGCCTGCAAGGGGACGTAGAACACCTGGGGTCCCTTTGTCTCAGAGGAGACAGTGCTGAGCCATGGCCACTTGGACCATGCTGAGTCACACTGTGCAGCCTCAGCTGGGGCTTCTCCTTGGGTCACCAGTCCTGGTCAGACCACCCCCAAAACCCATGTCCAGAACTTAGTGCCACATGTGGAGAGGGACCTTAACGAACTAGAGTTCCTGTCTTAGGAAACAGGATGGTGAAAAAATCAAAACCGTGGCAGAAGAAAAGTGGTGGGAAAACGGCTGCATTTTGGAGAAGAGCAGGCTTGAAGGATCTTTGATCACTGTCCCTAATTTTTAACATTTCCACCTTCTTTCACCCTAAGCCACATTCATATCCTTTATCTTAAAAATTCCTGGACTAATCCTGCTCTCTAGTGACCCTTTCTTTCAGCATCAGTTCCTTGATTCTGCTGTCTCTCCCCACATTTCTATCCTCTCGCCCCTGCTTATCCCTCTGTAATCCTCACCTTGTCCTTGTTACTCTCCTGGAACAATTCTTTCCAGCTCCATGCCGATGGGGCTGGCCGCTGTCTCAGACACGCTCCCCACATTGGTCTTTCTGTCCTCCCCAAACCTACTCTCCCTCCCCATTTCTGTCTCCTATCACCACCTCATTTTTCAACACATTAACTAAGACCTGGTTTTCTCTCTCGAACCACGGTCCAGATTTATACCTTTCTCTTAATCGCAGCATTAGTCAAGGCTCCTATTATCTCCTATCAGGATTAATGCAGCAGCCCCTGGCTGGCCTCTGCATTCCTCACTCAGGTTTACTTTATCCTGTTTATGGCTGTCACGCTGGTCTTCCTAAAGCCCCACTTCCATTATGCCATCAGGACTTACAGTGGCTCCCCACTGCCCACCGTGTTAAGACTGAATTCCTCTGCTCCCTCGGTTTCAAAGCTGTCCAGGGCCTGGCTCCAGCCCCTCCACCAGTCTTCTTTCTATTCCCCCTGAACTTACACTCTGCCCTGGTCAGCCAGGCCCTTCCACATCAGCCGGGCCCTTCCAGCCTTTCCTTCCTCCGCAGTGACTGCTCCTTCCGTGGCTCCTCTTCCAGAATCTGTTTTCCTCACCATCGGGATCCCTTCAAATGCTGCTGCCTTCATGAAGCCTTCCTCCACTCTCCAGAACCCCCTCCCCTGAACGCCCCTTAAACTGGGAATGAGAACCATTTACTGTGGGGTGAGTTACTTCCTAAGTGTTCCTTTTAAAACTAGATGTTTAGTTCTTGCAGAGGCTGTGTTGTATGCATCTTTTGCGTCTCTACCATTTGCCCCATAAACCTTTAAAAGTTGCTCACAACCTCTTATTGATAACCTGATTTGGAATTTTCAGTCCTCATCCAAGTGGAGTCCCCAGGGAGAGACTTGGATGTTTGCAGCCTTGAGAAAGGGGGAGCAGGAGAAGGGACTGAATTTGGATTGGAGGCCCTTGGGATGGACTGTTGCTACAAGTAGTGCTAATAAAAATGAGTAACAATTAGAGATAAAGGCCACAGGTTTCAGGTAATGTTAAATGCCAAAAAGAGAGGGGATGGGCCTTTCTTCCCTGGCAAACTTCTGGTCTAGAAGGAACATCCATTGATTGTGTGGAGTTACCTAGAGAGAGGGGCAGCCTCAGCTTTTCCTGCTTTTGAAGATGATGAACTAAATACTCGAGGTGAGGAATCAGACCATAATTAATTTATGATGATCAGCTCAACATTGTCAGTATTTGTCTCTGAAATGTGAGTTGGAATGCAGTCCAAAAACTCTGTTCTTTCTGGGGCCCGGCAGGGAGATGGAGCTGGAACAGAGGAGGCAGGGGCTGGGCTCACGGTGGACAGATGAAAGCACAGGCTTGGAGCGGGACGGAGAGGAGGGAGGAAGGGAGACATGTAAGGAAGTGGGAGGGCTCACTTGTCTTCCTGTAGGAGAGGTAGGAATGGCTTTTCTATAGGCATAATTCTAATTTTAGGGAGTGAATAGCATCAGGTTATTTTTGAAATGATTTAGTCTGACATCTTGTTTAATACGCTCCATTTCAATGGCTATTTTATGTCCAAAGTGTGGCAAATTGGACCTTTTGTTGAGATACTTCAGGCTGGTCTGATTGCCATTGGGAATGATCTCAAATATGAACAATAACAAAAGAAAGCGCGTCTTCTCTTTGGAGTAAAAATACCTGGCTGAGCAGAGTAGTAATTGAACAGATGCAGTAATTGGAAGGGCACATCTTGATGCTCTTGTTAATTTCAAGAGGCATAAAAATGTTGCTAAAATTATATACCAGCATTTAGCCCTAAAATTAGAGTTAATGAAAGGGCCAATAATTCCGTGTACCAAACAGTTGAATATTTGGCAAAACAGGTTTTTATGAAATGTGTTAGGACAGAACACAGGAAACAGATTGGCAAAGCCCAAGGAGCAGGCTGGATGTTATGTTCAGATAAAACTATTAATACCACAGATCTTACAGAGATGGTTGTTCTGCTTAGTAGAAATGCCATAAAAATCTATACAGAAAACCTGACCATGTATGTAGTTCTCGTGGAGGAATGAAAAGAAATGTGGCCAGTGAGGACCACTCACTGGTGTCATTTGCTCCTGGATGTGATGTTGTGATGACTGCTGATGGCCAGGGCAGGGGGTGAAAGGGCTGGGGCATCTCAGAGAATGGTGGATCTATATTATTTTTGTTAGTTCAAAGATGGTTTTCCTAGATGTCATTGCAGGGGAAATTTCTACATGGATAATAAGTGATTCTGCTCTCACTGGATAAGAGCCCATATTGATTACTCTAGACAAGAAAAGCAATCCTATGCTCTCACATTGCACTTTTTATTTTTTTTAACTTAAAAGCATTTTCACGGCATTTATCACTTTTTTTCTTGGCTAGTCTGTGAAGCAGGGCAAGCATTATTATTATTATTTTCCAGATGAGGAAACTGAAGTCCTGGGAAATTGATTTCAGGTCACCTGAGTGGCTGGGGAGAGCCAGGACCAGAGCGACCCCGCCACTCGGCCTTCCTCACTGGCTAGAGGGAATTCACGAGGGGCCCCGTCCTGCTGCACGCCCGCTGCCCGGGGTCACCCAGGGGCCATAGGTACCTGCAGTGCCATTGTAGCTTCCCAGGCGGAGTTTGTACAGGCTTCTGCTGTCCTCCACAGAGAATCTGTCGTAGGAAGCAAAGGCGGCCTCCTGGCCATCCCGCATATCCACACGCAGCTCATAGCGGCCCTGGGACGTGATCCTGTGTATGTTGTCCAGCCCTGTGGAGAAGAGCGGACCATGCCCTGAGTCTGGCCCCAGCAGCCTTGGAAATGGGAGGAAAAATGCGACTGTGACCATGAAACAGATGTTATGGGGAAGGAGAGGGGTATCCAGATGGTGTTTGTCTTCAGCCCTCCCCAGGTTGTTGTCAAATAGACCCTGCCAGAGTCTGAATTTCCTCCTGCAAGGAGGTCAGCCCAGGTGTGCTGATGCGTTTCCACTACAGACAGCTCAGGGGGCAGGGTCCTAACATCCAGTGCTGACCCAGTAATTGACAAGCCCTGAGCCTCAGGATTCCTGGCCCTGTCCCCTGCCACTTTCTACACCCAACCACGGTATTGGAAGAAAATGATAAGAGGCATTCCACGGGTATGAGTCCTTTGGTGTGAGTGCTGAGAAACCAGAGGTAGAGGTGCTGCTCAGAGGAGTTCAGGGTGTCCGGGATACCTGGATATCCCAGCACCTACTAGCAGCCTGCAGAGGGGGCTCTGTCCACCTTTTATTACACTGCCCCTGCTGTTCTCAGCCCCAGGCCTCCTGGGGCTCCCGTGGCCAGGTCAGACACTGTTGTTCTCTGCCTCCTGACTCAGTTCCTTTCTCTCTAATCTCCCTGCTACATCTTGCTCTGCTACCTCTTCACTGGTCTTTCTGGCCCATTATCCCCACTCACCTGCGCTCTCCTTGGTCTCTGAGCTTTCTAGGCCTTGGTCTAATAGATTCTCGTAAAGTGAAAACCCCTGTAAGTGCAGAGTTTAGGTGAAGTGCAGATCCCTCTTGGTGATATTTTCTCATATATATTTTCCTGTCTGTTTGACCTGGTTGGCTTTGCCCCGGGACCCTCAGATTGTGACCAACCTGACCACACCCCAAACCTCTCGCCTTACATTGCTGGTGACCTCTGAGTCCTCCTGATTTCTATCTGCTCGTTGAACTGGGGTTCTCTTGCTTTGCTATGACATCTAACATCTATCTGAGTATGCCATGATTTAGAATCAAAGAATTGCAGAGATGGAAGGAAATTTAGAGATTACTGAGGCCAGCCTCTTTTTTTTGTGGAAGAGGAAGATGAAGTCCCGAGAGGTGAAATGATTGGCCTGAGGTCACCCAGATCTTTTGGCTTTCCTATCCCATCTGAGATTTGAAGCTTTACCTTGATTATAAGTAGAAGGCTGTTTGACTGCTGTTCGCAGAATTGCTGACCCACAACCTCCCCCAGATGTGTGCTTGCGCAGATGTAGTGGATGCTGGTGGTGCCATGCCCCGAAGCCCTTAGGTGGACCCATCTCCAGCGGCTGGAAGTGTTGGCTGCTCGCAACTCACAGCTGCTTTCTTCTTGGATAATTAATTGCCCTTGACCAAATGGGAGTCACTTCATCCTGGAAGCTACGCTCTCCCTCCCCCATGCCTTTGGGCAGACCTCCATCAATGACTGATGAGGAGGGTACAAAAGCAAAGCCTCCTTGCCCCAGTGGGGACAAACTCTGAGCAGCAAATCATGATCCAGAGCTTCCCTGGGATCAGACTGAAGGAGTCTCTAGACAAGACCATGTTTTTGCAGTTTCCCCTGATCTATCCTGCTTCCCCCATTTCTCTTCTCTTCAGAGAATTCCCCAACAAATCACTTGAACAAGAATCCCTGTCTCAGGCTCTACCTCTGGAGAACCCAACTTAGGACATAAGCCATGGGTCACAGTGTACCCCCAACCTGTGTATTGCTGCCAGATTACACATCACCTCTATCCAAGAGCCCTCAATGTTCCTATTAGCTGTATCATCAAGTCAAGACTTCTCTTCCCTACTTTTAAGTTCCATAATGTGCCTTCCCTTCAACCCATCTAGCCTCATTTTCTTCTTTCCCTGACGTGCACCTTTCCTCTGGTTGGATGGATTTCTTCCTGGTCCTGAGTTTGCCTGTATCAAAAGGATTCCTGCCTTTTCTTTTTTCTTGTCTCCTTTCTTCCTTTATTCTTCCAACTCATCCCTCAATGCCTTCTCCATGAAGCTGATCTCTTCCTTCTCTGAGTATCTGTGGCCTCCTTACAAAGGTTAATACGATGTTTCCCAGTGTGCAATGGCATCTCTGAGGATATGGGAAGTACTGTAGGAATAAGGTACCAAATAACCTTGGACATACAGGGAGAAAGGTATTTCCAAATTCTGTCACAGTCTTTCTTAATAGATGAAGGAGAAACCTTACCCCGATATTAACCTTAGCTTTTGGTCTCAGTTTGGTTCTAGTACTTGTGGTGTGTTTAACCTTTCTAATCTCCGTTTTTAACAGCATCACCAGCAGCAGCAACAACAGACTTAGAGTTCCTGTATTGAATGATATTAATATTGTTTTCGTTGCCTTTATTTTCAAGCCTTCCTTTTATTTACGGCACAGGATAATTGGCTTTCCATTTTTGGCAATGCTATAAAGTTTCTTTAAAAATAGAATTAATTCAATGAAGTATAGTATATGTTTGACTTCTGTCCCAACGTTTTTATATGGTCTTAACCTTGTGTATTCATTACTCACATTGACAAACACAGATCTGGGTATCTAATAGGTACTCAATGCGCTCTTTTCATTGATTGATTGATCTCGGTACTTTAGGCACCTCCTATTCCCCAGGCACTGTAATGGGTAATGGCAGTAAAAGATGAATATGATATGGTCTCATCCTTAAAAAAATCTCACACAGTATAGTCAAGAGAGATAGAAGGTAAAATGGACACTATGATCTGGGCCACAAAAGAGGGAGTGGTCAATTCTCCCTCGGGCAATGGGTGAGAAAAATGGTTAGGACAGGTTCTGTGGAGGAAGAGGTGTTTAGCTGGATCTTTGAATATACACAGACGGGCCCCACAGTGTATGGGGAAGGGGGCATTGGTTGAGAGTGCTCCCTGCAGAGGAAACATCAGTGATTCTGATGTTTGGAGTCTGGGGTTGGGAAGGCGTGGGGGAAAGAGCAGGTGAGGTATCCGTGGTAGAGAGCCGGCTCTGGGGTAGCTCAGAGAGGGCCCTGTACCTGAGCAGAGGTGTTTGGCCTTCTGGTGGTAAGGAAGAGTCACTGAAAAGTTTTACAAAGGGAGTTAACCCCTGCTCAGATGTGGGGTATAAGGAAGATCACCCCAGTGGCCGTGTGGACAATGGGGTGCTCCTGGAGGCAGGGAGGCCAGTTTGGGAGGCTGTTATCTGGGCATCCAGGAGAAGATGGTGAGGCCTGGATGAGACGATGGTAGGGGAGACAAAGAGGAGACCACACATGTGGAACAGGATGAGCTGCTGTTCCCTCTGCCTCCTTCTCTCAAACCCTGTGAAAACCTGACCCAGAGGGAGATGTGGGTAGGAATGAATGGACTGCTTTCTGGGATTGGCACCACCACCAGCTGCCTGGCCTGGGTGTGTGTTTACCTTCTCACCCCAGCTTGTTCTCAGTCTGTACCTCCTGCTTGTGTCACACCTCTAGGAAATTGCCAGTCACCTCTAATGCCACTTTAGTTTTTTTCCCTCCCTTTCCAAGTCAGGTAATAATATTCTCCAAAGAACTATGCGGAGTGACCGGCCTCATTCCTCTGCTGACCTGCAGCCTGGCTGCCCGGCTTCTGCTGTGCTCCTTGGCTCCTCCCCCACCACACAGCTCACTCCCATTGTAGTGGCCTCCTGTCGAGGCCCATCAGCATAAGAGACTATTAATGAGGATGGGAAGAGACACAGCAAAGAGGAAAGCACCACAATAAGATAAAAACAGATCAATATCAGAGCCACACAGAACAAGAGGTACTGAAAGCAATTCACAAGCTGTCCACTGCTCCACAGAGGCAGGCTTCCTGATAATCCCAGATGGACACAGAAAAGAGAGAGATGGACAAAAAGCCAGAGCAGCGCACCGAGGGAAAGCAAAAAGGACGAGTTACCCAGCCAAAACTCATCCTCCAGGTTCCCGAAGCCAACACGGTAATCAGTCCATTTCCGGAAAAAATCAGTTTGGCCATTCTGCCGCCTCTGAAATACCTGTGAAGAGAAAGGGGGAGAAATGAGGAGATGCTAAGGAAAATAAACTGTAATGAGTAAGATTGATGTAACTGGGTTTTGTATCTGCAATGACAAAGATGCCCAGATAAGGAATATTTCAGAACAGATCTCGATATTTACACAGCAATTTTTGTAGGAGATACTCAGAGCCCTTCTCTAATAGTCTGGGGTGCGATGTTGGCACCAACTGGCACCCCTGCAATGTAGAAAGGATTCAGGATACATATCAAATCCCCAAGTAGTCAGGAGAAAGAGACCTGGCTCTTAAATTAATCTTTCGCACGGCAGAGTGCAGTAGAAAGCATAGGACCAATTTCAAATCAGCGAGTAACTGTCCCTCTCCTATTGCAGGCAAAGCAACTGCGTATCGTTCACTTTCAGAGCTGTTTAAGTGCTAATTTCATTTAACCTCAGACACATCAGCCTCAGCTTCAATTTCCAATTATGCTTTAAGAAGGAGGCACAAATATGTCAGAAATATAAAAAAAAATGTCTCCCAAGAGTAGCTGTTACGAGCACAGCCACCATTTAACCTGTTTTGCACCATGAAAAAGCCAGCACTGTGTGTTAGCTGCACTAGAGCGGGAGACTGCAGGAGGGTGGAGGGGCTGAGTTTCCAACCCGCACTGATTCAGATGATGCTGGATGTTTTAGGGCCAAGCTGTGGCAACTCTCCCATCTGCACAGTAGCCTGCGTTGAGGTGGGGCCATCTGTGAAGCTACCCTTTTTCTTCCACTCTGAACTGCCCTATCAGGCATGGGAGGCACTGATGCTCCCTGAGAGCTGTGGCAGCTCTGAGAAGAACAAGGATGGAGTCAGGCGTGGCCTTGGTAACTAGAGGTGGCTCTCCATGTTCTGCCCTCATCAGCTCTCCCAATGCAATCCCCAGTAGAAGTATCCTAATCACCTCACCACAGAGAGGCTCACCTCCTCCTGCAGAGGTGCCCCTCCTCCACTGCTTTCTTATAGCTGCAGTCCTCCGCAGGCAAGATCCCTGGGTCTGCCTGAGCCACTACTGCCTTTCTCCAGCACCCTCTTGCACAATTCCTCACACAGGGAGCAGGGGAGGAGGCAGTAATCCTGGAGTCCCTTCACTGGGCCAGGCCTTAATCTTCTTATTCCTTTCTCTGCCTGGACAAACTTGTGATTGGGCTGCTGAACGAGGGTCCTGAGGGCCGTGAAGAGCCCCAGGATGGACATGTAGGGGGTGGATGAAAGGATGGTCAGGAGGATGGTGAAGTTTGGGTGGACGGTGCTGAGCTTGGTGGACTGGAACACTAGGATATTGGCATGCAAGGAGAGCAGCCGCATCTACTTACAATCCAGCCGCCCCCGTCGGTGGTCATGTCACAGTACACTTGCAACTTCCGGCTTAGCTCCCCATTGAGGAAGATAGTGTAAACCCCACTCAGAGAGTCTCCATTCATCAAGTGCTGGGCACAGTCTTGAGGATGAGGGAACACCCGGCCCCCTGCACAGGATAAGAGGCAATTTACAGAAAGGATCCATATTCTCTCTATGCGTAAAGGCCCCTTGCATCAGAGAAGGTTTTAGAGGGCCTCATGGTGCTTCACCAAGAGCTGTAAGAAATCCTCAAAGAATCTCAGACAGTGTGTGGGTATGAGAACTCTGCATCAGCTTGCTTTCCCCTTCATCAACTGATGTTGGACTTATGAGACCATATATAGTTTTACAGGATCTGAGCACCAAAGAGCTGCACTCATGGTCTGGCTCCTCCACTTATCTATTTATTTGACTTTAGGCAAATAGCCTGAGTTCCTTGGGCATCAGTTTTCTTATCAATGAAACGGGATAATAAAAATCTCCCCCGTTGCAGGGTGAAGATGTGTTAAGGCAGTTAGTGGTTGGTTACTCAAGTAATTACAGATGTACAAGCCAAAATAAATCACTGAAGGGTTGACCTTTCAAAAGGATGAGAGGCATCTAAGCAAAATCTTCTGTCATCTTCACAGCAGCCAACAAGGAATGCTCAAACAAGCTCAGCATTAGCAAGAAGGTAGATATCTATTCCCTGTACAGAATAATCTCCTGATTGGACTAAACAATCAAAGGGCCATATTTTACAGTTCAGTTTAAGTTTAAGGAGAGGGCAGGGGAAGTAAATTGCAGCTCATCTTTCAGAGAGAACAGCCCAATTTGTAGAACAATATCTAATTAGATGAAAGAGAAGCTTAAATCATGTGTCTTGAAGAGCTTAGCTTCAGGGAAAATTTTAATGCTTAACCCACAAGCCAAGAGGCAGGCAAGAAGAGAGCCCACAGGAGGAGCTCTTCTGGACTGCAGGAGTTGATAGAGCAAGGTGGAGGCAGAGCTTGCCACGTGAGGAAGGGTGGTTTGGGTGCTCTGGAAATAGAATGACCTTCTGAGGGTTGGAGTGGTTCTGCATCCTTGGACTGCCACAGTCCTGAAGAGAGGCTGGGGAGGGACTGCACACGTCAGTCACCATAGTGTAGCCTAGTGGCAGAACCAGTACACTACAGGTGTGATGTAGTGTCACTTGGAATGCCTGCTCGTGGGTCACATGAGGAAGGTGACATAGCAGCCTCATTGAAATCCCTGGTCATCTACGACCCTGTCCAGATCCTCAGTGAAGCATCCTGGGTTAGGAAGAGGTTGTGGAGTTCGGTAGACTTTATGCAAGGCCCCTCTACGGATGTGTTAACTCCTCCTAGCACAGTACTGTCCTTCAGCTTGCTGTCACACCATGGTCACGGGGGCACCCATTTAAGGTAGTTTAGAACAAAGGCATTGCCTACTTCAGGCATGGTTGCCCCAGGGAATAAAAATGTATTTCTATAGAACTTGTACTTTGCAAAGTGTATTTTTATTTCCATTTAATCCTTGCAAAAAACTTAAGGCAGATTGGTATAGATCAAATTACAGAGAAGGAAACTGCTCTCAGAAAGACCACATGACTTACTCAAGCCACTTGAACTCAAGATTTCAGACCCCAAGTGCAAAGTACTCTTGGCACTCTACTAACACAGGAAATACATGAATGCTGTGGTTTACTGGAGCTCTACATCTATCCATACAGCAAAGGATAAATTAGTATCTGTATTTATCTTATAAGCATATAAAACCCCCAAGTTAAAGTTACCTCAAAAAGTTCTACGTTTGGGCCGAGCCCGTGGCGCACTCGGTAGAGTGCTGCGCTGGGAGCGCGGCGACGCTCCCGCCGCGGGTTTGGATCCTATATAGGAATGACCGGTGCACTCACTGGCTGAGTGCCGGTCACGAAAAAATGACAAAAAAAAAAAAAAAAAAGTTCTACGTTCAAAATGAAAGAAAAAAAGAAAAACAAAAAACAGTTCTATGTTCAAGTTAAATATCTTTACCCCCCTCCCCAAACTTATTTCCTTAATAGCTGCAGAAACGCTGTTAACCTTCATCTCCAGCATGTCCCAGAACTCTTTGAAGTTCTTGACCTACCTATTCCTAGTGGTTACAATTACATATCAGGGGATAGGCATGTGTTGCCTCTGTCCCCTCTCCCTGCTGCTTTTATTTCCTACTATTACTTCCTGGCATCTAGGCCATTCCTGACTTGGTCTCTAGAGCAACCAGCCTGTCGGCTTTCCTTTCTCCCCTCTTCTCTCACTGTCTGTTTCTCATTTTAGACGATCAGCACATAATTATCTAGGTCTTCAGTTCACTCCTACCTTATGCACTAACAGCCTTTTCTCCTGAAGAACAGTTTCTTCATTAAATCAACTCAGATTCTTAACCCCAAATTTCTTCCCAATATCCAGCAAAACTTCTCCCCCCAAACCAAACCTCAAAACAACCTCATACAAATATACATATAAAATCAAACCAAATTTCGGAATAGGGAAATAAATGATCTTACACAGGCTTCCTTACCTTGATAATGTAGACTATTTAGTATTTATACTTTTAAAGGACTTAAACATATTAGTTGCTTTACAGCTAGACCTGCTATAAACAAATATAGTAAACTGAAATGTCTTTTGGAAAAGGGAAGTTTTAAATATCTGAATGACTGTCATAAACAAGATATATTCATTTTTTTTTTAATGTCAAAAAATGAAAATAAAATCAACCTAAGAAAAAAGTGTTGTCTAAGGGATGCCGAAAGGTTGGATGGGATAAAGAGCCCATATTGTGCCCTGGGAGAGGAAGGACCACGCTTTCTTCTTCCAGGCCCGCAGCATCGAGCCAGTTGGTGGAGACATTCACTAAACATGCATGAGGCTGATGCTTGGGTGCTGGGGGCACTTGCCTTACCCCTGATAAAGTGAAAGGCCATCCGGTTGTTTATAGATTCCATGGACTGTTATTGAGCCTGTGGCATTCATAGAAAGACCATCAACAAGCATTTTGCTTGTGCAGACTATCAGAGGCAGCACCCTGGGATTTTCACATTGGGGGCCCTAGGAGAAGACATGACATTCACCATGTAGCCAATCCTCTCCAACCCACTGCAGCCTTCAACACTGCCAGAGTTTTGCCTTACCTCCACCAGTCCTTGATCAAATTATTATTCCTTTTCACCAGATGAGAAAAAGCAGAGGTTTACAAATAGTTCTCACACCAGGGACTTTATAAAAATTCAGATTTCTGGGTTTCATGGCATGTCTACTGAATCAGAGTGTCAGGGTGGGTCCTGGGAGTCAGTGTTTTACCAAGGTTCCTCAAATGAGTCTGAAGACAGCTGGACTTGAACTCCACCATTTGTCTGGCATATTTTCCTCTTCTCCTCGGAGAGGCCAAGAGGTGGAATTGGTAACTAGACAGTACCCCAAGAAGACCTGTGGTCTTTCTCTGCCTAGATCCATATGGTTTGGTGGATAAATAGACTGAATGTCTGTGTGTCTCTCTCAATCTCTGTCTATGTATGTGCCTTGCTCTTTCCCTTTCCTTCTCTCTCTCTCTTTCCCAGTAGATATGTACTGAGTGGGCTGGTCCCAAGATTTAGGTTGGATAGGATGGGAAGGAGATGGGATAAGAGATTCTATTTGGCCTTGCATTTAAGCCTTGTGTTCCAGTTTTTATCACTTTGTTCTGCTTGGGGGGTTGTTGGACTTTGGCTTGCATAATAACAAAGAACACACTGATTCCTGTTCTGAAAGAAAATAAAATCAACCTAAGAAAAAAAGTTTTCAGTGTGCAGGTGCTGGAGTTTCACACATTATAGAAGATTGCCAGGTCAGGTTTCAGGCTTTCTTAGATCGCTGGATCACTATTTAATATGATCAAAAAGTCACTTTTAATTCTAACATAGATCATCCCAGTAATTTTTCCCAAGGCAGAAATTTTAGGACCAAGAACAAAACTAGAAGCCTTTTCTTCCCTTTGGTGCAGTAACCAGAGTGTGGCCTGACAAAGAAGGATTATTTTTTTTAAGCACAAGCTGTGGGGATTACCAAGTTAAAAGGAAAGCAACGCCAAGTGATCAGTACACTGAAATGTCTCCTGGTTAAGTGTTTCTGGATGTAATTGTGAGATCAACAGGACAGGGCAGTTACTGGAAGAATTGCTCCAAAATTGGCTTGTGTTGGACATCGGAGGCTGCATGCTGAGTGGAGTGGAGCCAGCTACATACGTGCCACGCTGCACGATCAGACATCACCCGGCTGGGTGGGCGTGGAAGAGGAGGCTTTGACCCTGTGCTGCCCTGACTTGTTTTGGATCCTTGAGTGCAGTCTTTAAAATGCTCAAATTCAATAGCTCTGGAGAGCGTCTGTCCACTGCCCTCTCCTATGGCCTCAGCATCAAACTGAAGCCAGGAAGTCAGCATTTCCCTCTGAGGACAGCCTCAGCAGGTTCCTCTATAAATGCAGAGCAAAGTGTGTTGTTCCATAGAGGCATAAGTGACCACCTCTGGCTACAGCATTTAGATTTGTTTTTCCAGAAGTATGTTCAGCTTTCCACCATTCCCCCTTGTCAGCATTAATGACCCACATTTGCAAAGTACCTGGCTAACCTGTGGGGAGCAGTCTGAGTCCCTGGACAGGGCAAGGTTACCTGTTCAGCCCATATAGGCTGTTGAACCTACCACCTTAGCCTCCCCACAGCATCTTCCAATTCATTTGCCTGTTTATTCTCTTGTGTATTCATTCAATAAACACACAGGGAGTGTCTGCTGGGTTCTAAATACTGGGCTAAGGGATGGGAATATAAAGAAGAAAAAGACACAGTCCTGCCTTTCAGATTGCTCACACTCTGATAGGAAAATAGGCAAGTAAAATCTCGAGGCTAAGTGCTCTGGGAAGGAGATTAAACACAGAGAGCTATCAAAACATGGATGTGGGCATGCAACGAAGTCTGGGGCTGGCAAAAGTGTGGTGAGAAGTGGGGGTCGGGATAGAGCAAGGGTTGGCAAGTGTTAATTAGAAAGGACTTCTTATTTTAGAATCTGGTGTAGAAGTTAGGCACAAATTGGAGAAAGGTTGGAGAAGGGTGTTCCAGGCTTGTGCAAAAGCATGGCTCATTTGGGGAACTGAACGTTTAGCAGGAGACAAAGCAAAAAGTGGGTTGGATTGATGATGGAGAACCCTGAGGAGGTAAGCAGGGACTGGATCATGCCACATAAGGACTTGGACCTACTGCTGAAGGCCACAGGCTGAAGGGTCCATTGATGAACTTTAAGCTCAGTTGCTTAAAAAGATCATTCTCACTGCAGTGTGGAGAATGGATTAGATGGAGATGAGACAGGAGTTGGGACCCCATTCAGGAGATAGTAGTGGGATCCCGGGAGGAGCAGTGAGAACAGCCTTTAAGGAAGCAATGGGAGCAGAGAAGCAACGGAGCAATAGACAGGTTTGATTTGTTCATCCTAAGCAGAGCTGCTGAGGAAGGTCCTGAAGCTCTGTAGACCACCTGCCTTCTCCCCAAGGGCAAGAGCAATAGGCATCCAAATCTTCCCTTCAAAGATCAGCTCAACGTATCCTAATAGTAGAGAAATGTTCTGACATAATTTGTCTTATTATTCCTCGGGTTCACTTATAGCAAAAGACCCAATTTCAAGGCAGGTTAGGTTGATCACAGACTGGCTCCCCTCTGTGTCTCTTGATTCAATATGGCAAGGAACAGGTTGGGTCGTAATAATGTCTTCCTGCTGCCTTCTCCATACTTTAACCATGTAAATGTGATTCAATCCCATCCTATCTCTCACTTGCCCAAAACCCTCCAATGGCTTCTTCACTGCAATTAGAATAAAATCCAAAATCCGTACCATGGCCTACAAAGCCCAGCTCTGTCTTGCACTCTTCCTCCTTTCCCATCGGCTTTCTTTTAACAGATTGAACATGCTGGACTCATTCCCCCCTTGAGGTATAGTAATTACTCTTTCATAGGCCTGGAATGCTCTTCTTTGTGTGATTCACACTCAGCATTCAAGTCCTGGCTCACATGTCTCAGTTCAAAGAGAAGCCTTTCCTGACCAGGAGACCAGGGTCTGGGACTGGAGGAGGCAGTGACAATCAGGGAAGGTCTCCTACTATAGGAGCTGTCCTAGAAGTTAGCTCTTCACACCTGTCCCGATTCTATTACTCCGTTTATTTTTTTAAAAACAATATCGCTACTTGAAATTGCCTCATTTCTGTTTTGTTGGCTTATTCCCCACTGCACTATGTGAGCACTATATCCCTCCTCTATGATTATGAAAAGAGAAATCAAAATTAGATTTTCTGAAAACCTTTGGGACAACACAATTTAACATGGGCCAGATCAAATCCTATACATAGCGATGTATAAGGTCCTTCTGTAACACTCACAATATCATCTTACAACCTATGGCAGGTTGTATTACTACTATTTGACAAAATTCAATGCCTCCCTGTAGGAGGATCACACATCCCCATCGTACTGAATAGTACAAACCACTCTATGTAAACAAATTCAACAACTTAGATGAAGTGAACCAATTCCTTGAAAATCACCATCTCCCCAAAAGTCACCCAATATGAGATGGGATGGGCTGAATAGTACAACAGCTACTTTTAAAAATTGGATTTGTAGTTAAAAAACCTCTGGAAAAAAAAAATCTCCAGGCCCAGGTGGATTTACTGGTAAATGCTGCCAAGAATTTAAAGAGGAAATGTCACCAACTTTACACAATCTCTTCCAGGACAGGAAATTTCCCAACTCATTCAATGAGGCCAGCATACAAATATCAGAAAAAACAGTACAATAAAAGAGAAAGGATGGGTTGCAAGAAAGTTTTGAAATTCTATTCTTGCTTCTTCTCTGTATTGCCACGGGGTAATCATTACCTACTCCTTCACATGTATTTGGTCTTTCTCTAATGCATACATTACCAGTCAGAGGAGCTGGTAATCCCAAAGAAACATCACAATCATAGGCCAGAATATCCATTCACTGAAGAGTAAGACTACTGTGAAAGAAAGACCACAAACAGTGTGACATCGATCACCTGATGCACACTTATTGGAATAGAATTTAAATTAAGCATGATAACTTTATGTAAGGAGGTAAGAAAAATGTTAACAATACGAAAATGAACAAGAAATCGAAGACTTAAGTAGGAATATTAGTTAATAGATAATATAATCGTTTAAAGTAAGAATACAGTAGATAAAATGAATAAAGGATTTAGATACAGCTAAAAAATAAATAAATGAATTGGAAGATCTGATTGAAGAACGCTCTGAGCAGATAAAAGAAAAGGATAAAGAGAAAAAACATAAGAAAAAGCTAAGAGATTCGGAGAATAGAATGTACATTCTAACATCTAGTTAATAGAAGTCCTAAAAAAAAAGAAAAGAAAAAAGAGGAAATGCTTAAATAAATAATGAAGATAAATGTCTCACAATTAAAGATAAAGCACCTTACATTTAAATGGCTCATAGAGTATCAAACTGGAGATTAAGTGATAAATGAACCCCAAGACATATAATGAAGTGTAAGACTGCCAAAAAGAAAGAAAAACATTCTAAAAGCTTCTAGAAAGAGCAAGTCACCCTCCAAAGAACAAGATTCAGATTGACATGAGACTTCTCAATGGCAACACTGCATATAAGAAAACAATGGAATAACATTTTAAAATATGACAGAAACAAATATCTGTATTTAGTATTTTACATCTGATCAAATTGTATTTCAAATGTAAGGGTATGATAAAGAAAAACTTTCTCAGGCATATGAGATTTCAGAAGGTTTGCCTTACAAAATGTGTTACTAAAAATTTAAAGTAATTATACAAATAAGCAGAATGACAAATCCTAGAGATACAAAAAGTAAGGGTGATTAACTACTTTATTTTTGTGTTAAATAAAAAGCTGTAATTAAAGAAGAGAAAAACAAAAAGTCTATCCATAACAATCCGGAGCCAAAATCTAGACAGAGTTTGTCTGGGTGGAGGTGAGGGCTAGGGAGTGCAGAAAAGTCCAGAGGAATTTGAGAACAAGCTCAGGTAGTTGGGATATTACAAAAAAGGTACAGTATTGATACATTTAAGAAATCGATAGGGACAAACAAACATGAATATGGATCTGAAATCTAAAAGCTGGTACTTTGAAAATATAAATAAGAGATATATCACTGTCAGGACGGATTAAGAAATAGAGAAGATAAAAAATAAAATGAAAAGGGAAAACAACTACAGATGCAGTAGAGATTAAAAACATAAAAAGTCTTTTGAAGAATTTTATGCTACTAAATTCAAATCTCAGATGATACGAATTAATTCCTAGAACGTTATAAAGGGCCAAAACTGGTGCAAGAAGAAATCAAGAACTTGGATAGTTCATTTTAAAAACTTAGATTAAACATCTCCCATTCCAAAAACAAACAAACAAAACAACAAGAAAACATGCCCATGTAGTTTTAGTGATGAGTTCTGTCCAAAATAAGTTCTTAAAAAAAAAGAAAGAAAAAAAGAAAGTGAAAGCTGTCTAACCCTTTTTAAAAAGTTAAATGAGGTTAGTGAAACATGGATTTCCAAACCCAGTAAGGAGGTATATGCAAGAAAAATCTGTGCAGGTCAATTTCATTTATGATTTGTAGATGTGAAAAGTCTAAACAATAACTAACCAAGTCTAACAGTGCATTGAAAATCATATTCAAGTAAAGTTTCTCCAAGAATTGTAAATAAATGTTTCAAAAAAATCTGTCAGTATAATTTACCTCATTAATAAGCTAAAGAATAAAAATCATGTCATTAACTAAATTGGTGTAGTAAAAACTATTTAACAAAGTTTAACAACAAAGTTTATTACGAAAACTCTTAACTTGGAATAGAAGAAATATTTGTAACTTAATAAATATTTTGAACCTCAAATCTAAGCAAACAATGTTCTTGCTCATTTTAGGTTAGCCAATTATATATTTTCTTTATTTTAGAAAAATTAAATAGCTATTTTTTTAATCTAAAAGAGGTTTAAAAAAAGGAAGATTTATCAAAGACGAAGCTTTAGTGGCATTCTCCTTGGGAACAGAAACAAGTCAAGGCTACCTGATATCACTGCGTGTCCTGTATAATATATATATGGAAATAAAAATAAAATAAAATATATAAGGTTCTGAAGTATAGAAATGTCATTATTTGTTAGCTTGTGTGATGGTTAATTTTATGTATCAGCTTGATTGAGCCACAGTGCCCAGATATTTGGTCAAACATTATCCTGGATGTATCTGTGAGGGTGTTTTTGGATAAAATTAACATTTCTTTGGGTGAGAGGAGGACTGCTAGTCAGTACAGGGGTCTGAACTCTTGACCTTGGTGTTACAAGGTCACTCTAACCAACTGCGCTAACTGGGCAGCCCTAAAACTGTCATTATTTGTAGGTTATATAAAACATTTACCTAAAAATATTAACAGAAACAATAGATAATTAGAATTAATAAGAGTTCAGCAGGATTGCTAGATACTGAGTCAATATAAAAAAATCAATAATATTTTTCTGCATCAGCAGTAATCAACTAGAAAATATTTTTGTAAAATTAAGTGGAAGTCTCAAAGCAATAAAAAAAAATTATAAAATGTTCAGAAAATAGCCAAGAACATAAAGAATGCTACAGGAAAAACTTTAAAACTCTACTAATAAAAGTAAGAATGACTTGAGTAAGTGAAGATATATTATATGCTTTTAGAAGGGGTGGCTTAGTATTATAAAGAAGTCAGTTCTCCCCAAATTAATTTTAAATTTATTGCAATTCCTATCTAAACTTAAGTTGAAATTTCTTTTGGGGAACTTGATAAACTAAGATGGCTATGGAAAAATAAAGGTCATCAAATGGCTAAGCCAACTTTGAAAAAGAAGAAACATGTTCTATAATATATTAAGGTATTAATATTAAGATATTAAGCTATAGACATAAAAAAAATGTAGTGTTTGTAAAAGAACAGATAAAGAGACCATGGAGTAGAACAGGGAGTTCAGAAGTCAGAGACAGATCATGTACATAGGGAACTTAATGTACAATAAACCACCATAAATCAATGGAGAACAGATGTATTGTTTAGTAAATTATGTTGGAAAAACTGGCTCACTATAGAAAGAAAAATGAAACTGCCTCCCTACCTAATGCCACATATAAAATAGACTAAATATAAAAAATAAGTCTAAAAAGTTAACAGAAGAATGCAATGAAGAATAGATTTTGGTCTCCAGGCAGAGAAAGACTTCTTAAGAAAGACTTCAAAAGCTCAAATAGTAATAGCTAATACTTACATAGTACTAGAACCCTGACAGAAAGAATGGACAAACTATATGAACAGGCAATTTATAGAAAAAGGAAACTCAAAGGCTAACACACGTATGAAGAAATGTTTAAACTCAAACTCATTATTATTTAAAGGATGCAACTAGAACAATGAAATATCCATTATATCTAAGCTATTGTCAAAAATTACAAAACTGGACATGTCGAGTCATTAGGAATGATGCATGTCCTTAGGAATAGGAGCCCTCATGTACTGTTGGAGGTAGTGCAGACCACTACAACCATACGGGAGAGCAGTGCTTAGTTAAATAATATAAACACATAGCCTATGACATAGCAATCCTCTTTTGGATGTATATCCCAAAGACTTGCCTCATTGATCCATAAGTGGACAGGTACAAGGCATATCTGCAGCACCATTTATGGTGGTGGGAGGTTGGAGACAATCTGATGTCCATCTTTGGGAAAATGGAGAGATAAAAGTGATGGGTACATGCCATGAAGTATTTTGCAACAGTTAGAAGCAAAAGACTACATATATGCATAACAACATGGATGGGTATAAAAAAACAGTGCTGAGTAAACATATGAGAATAGGGAATGAGTTATGTGACCCAATACCATTTACATACATTCAAAATATCTATACTCAAGACCATTTTACAAGAACATGTTTTTCAAAAACATGCAAACAAAAGGATACAAATTTAACACATCAGAATGGTTGCATATGGAAGGCGGAAGAAGAGATGGGAGTAAAAGGGCATAAATGAATAAATACAGGAAGAGACCTTGTTGGAGACTGATGTTGGTAATATGCAATAAACTGGGCAGTATGATTAATTCATACTTCTGATCTGACACCCATCCATTCATTCTGGAGAAGCATGAGCATGCCTTGTTCAAATGATATGATTGGCACCCTACTTCCTTCTCCACAGCCAGGTCCCAAAGAAAGGAGAAGGTGGACCTCTCCTGTTAGGGGTTTGCTTGTTGCAACGAAGCAAGAACTCCAGTTGTTTCTAAGTAGTGAAGCAGAGAGAAGTTCCATCAGCTTCCCACATTGTTGAGCTGGGGGGTTGTGTGGTGTATATAAGGGCAGGTAGCAGAGAATTGTGATCACCCATCAGGTTTTCCTTCCCACTGGAATATCTGATAACTATGTGGAATTCCATGATCCACCATCTGTTGTCCCAGAGTCTAGGGTTTGCTGATCTTCATTAATTTTCACAACCTCAGAAACTGAAGTTTGTGTTAGAGTAGACTCCAGAGCTTTCCCTAAAAGCCCCACAGAGCAGCTCTGCCTGGGTGTGGGATAGCAGGGACTGGAGCAAAGGTAATAAAAGAAAACGTCTCATACCCATCCCTGGGTACCTCTGCAAATGATTGTCTTCATTTAACCTCAAGGTCAAGACAACCTATTTTATAGTGTTCACTGTCTCTGAGGACAAGTTTTAGCGACAGCCTTGTTTGCTTTTTATAGTATTAAAAGAGACAATGAAACCTGCCTCTCAGACGATCACTCACCAAGTCACTGTTGCTCTGCGGGGAATATTTGTTTCCTCATTTATATTCATGTCTCTAAAAGACAAGTAGACCTTGGATGAAATTTCAGGCGACAGTAAATTATAAATAATGTATCCATATTTTTTCTCTTCCATACTACTTGTATTTAATTCCCCTCAGATTCTGTGCAAACATCAGAGACAAGCGGACAGGAAGCTATTAACGTGATAGGAAGAATGAAACGGGCTTATGTTGTGTGTCAGGAACACAACGAGGGAGGACATCTTGATCAAAAGAGGTTTGAGAGGTCTTGTAGCGGCCAGTTCTTTCGTTTTCTCTCTTTTTTATTTTTATGATTTTTTGATGTCTTAACTCTTTCCCAGACCATTAGGTAGGCATCTGCTTGAAATGAATGTCTTATCTTGGTCCCCCCAGGGCAAGGTGAAGGTTGGATGAAAGATGTCAGTGGATGAAGACCACTGTGGGGCCAAACTTTAAGCTCTGTTGTTCCATCAGAAGAGGCATAGAAAACACTCAGAAGGATCAGCTGAGATCAGCCCTTCCTAAGAATAGCATGCTGCTAAGTGGAAAACTCAGGTACTGTCAATGAAGTTGGAAAAGACGCTGGTTGCTAAAAAGAAATTAGCCGCTAAATCCATCTGCCCTGGTTTGCCTTCACAAAGGAGGCTTCCAGCAACCCTCAGACTTTGACAGGAGCAATTCATGTCTGTGCAGTCCAGACTGGCAGGACTCCAATCCCGCACGTAACTGAAGATACGGCTGTTTCCGTCCCTTCTTGGTAATATATCCATCCCCACACTTAGGAAGCTGATGCCCTTGTAGTCTCTTCCTCCTTAATAAAATGTGCTTGTCAGGGGTAGAAAGTTGTGGGGAGGGGGTGGCACAGCAATGAAGACTCATTAATATTAACATGCAAATGACTATGTAGCTTAGTGTAATTTATTCAGGGAAATTTGCATTGGGGTGGCAGACAGAGCCTGAAATTAGAGGGATTTGGGGCACTGTACTCTGCAGACTGTACCTCTTTGCCTGTGCCATCCCTGCGAGGGGTGTCAAGGATCTTCTTCTCTTTCAGCTTTGCTTCACCAGAGACCCCTCTTCTATGCTCTGTAGTTGGGATTTAACTATTCAATTCCACCAAGCACCAACTGAATCCTACCAATTAAATTATCTCATGTCTGCTATGTACCAGGCTTTGTGCAAGCTAATTTCACATGCATTATTTCTGCTCAAGAATTTTTCATGCTGCAACCAGTCAATTCAGTGGCTTCTGATAAACCTCTTAGACAAAGCCAACAGGCTCTGCATCAGTGACTTACATTTAAATTTGAGCTTTCCAATAAGACTCTGAAAAAGTTTCCAAACATGGACACATCTTTGCCATGTACTATGGTGGTAGTGGCTAGTCCTTCTCTGGTACCCCAAACTCTATATGGAGCAGCTTGGTAAGTAACTATACTTATTGCACGGGAAATTGGGCTCTTCAGTTTTCTCCTTTCTGAGTTGGTATTGGTCATGCCCCAAGAGCCCAGCGCCAACTGGATTCTTGTAAAAAGAAACAACCTAAATACATCCTGATGATTCCCTGCACTGTCCACCAAACAAAGCCAATATCCTGCCCTCCTCTCCAGATGTCCACATGAGTTATTAACCTTCTGCCTATTTGATCCTACTGACCCCACAGCTGGATTTGAAATCCCTGATCTAAACTATTGCCCACCCCTTGGTGCAGCTGCATCTGTGCAGGGCAATGATAGGCACAGACACTGGTACACCTTTCCAGCCCAGGTGGGTCTGGAGCGAGGCACAGCTGCAAGATACAGCACGACTTCAGGCATATTGTCATACTGCACACAACCATTAGCTGTGGCATCACCACAGGGGGAAGTAAACGTTTATCCTACACTGAGCAAGCATTGAAACCCAGGCATTCTGGGGATAAAATGACTAGCTTAGGCCCAATAAATATGCACATTTGGAGCTCTGTTTAAGTGTCTGTCATCTGTGTCCTTTTTATGAGATAGAAATTCTTAATTCAGTGGAAAGCTCCAACCCATGAGTCTTTAAGAGGTAGCTTGGAAATGGGGACCATGCATGACCATTTAATTAACCTGTGAATGTGCAGGGAAGGGCTTGAACAAGAAGAGGGTGACACTTTAGTTCTGAGTAAGACACCTTTGAAAGAGCGTGGAGGATGAGCATAATTGACTTTAGCCCCATAAAAGAGATCAAGTGTCCTCTAAGTTCCACTTGACACGTCTTGGATTCATGTCTTCGTTGTGTGACCAAGGTTTATTTTTATTAAAAAAAAAAAAAAACATTTGTTTTTCTGATTAATGTACTCACTGAAGACACTTTGAGATATGGAAAAATATAAAAAAGAAGGGGAAAGAGGACTCATTCACAATCTCACTACTCTATAGAGCCACTGGGGACATTTGGGTGTATCTGATTGGTGTCTTACTTTGTCACTCAGTGGGGAGGGCACGTGGGTGGGGTTGGGGGACTTTTCATCACCTCTCTGGGAATGGAGGGACAGGCTCTGGAGCATGGACAGGAACCCATCATCCCGGTGCTATGAGGTGGCAGGCAGACATGCGGCTAAGGATAAAAGACGTGCTTCCACTGGCCCCACACATGTGCACACCCACACCCCAGGATGTGGGGCAGGGAGAGAATCCAAAGTCTGGGCTGGGCAGTCTCACATCACAGACTGTAGAGAGACAACGTGGGAGGTGGCAGAGAGGAACGTTAACAGCGCAGACCCCAGAGCTGGAACATCTGGGTTCAAATCCCAGCTCTCCCAAGGAACAGCTATGGGATTTGGGGTGTTACTTCACCTCTCTGTGGTCCAATTTCCTTATCTGTAAAAATATAGAGAAAGTAGTACATACCACATAGGCTGTAGTGAGGATTAAATTAGACAGTACCTGTAATGCAGTTGGAACAGTGCCTGTCAGAGGGCATTCAAAGGTTAGGTATGAGTATTAAGTTATTTGCTGTCATAAACATTAGGACACTTTTATTCCTTAAGAACATTTCCCAAATATCTTCTGCTAACTTAAGTGAGGGAAGACAAGAGGAATAGCTGGATCTAGAAGTAGAAGACCTTGGCTCAAGTTCTGACCCCCGCCACTTACTAGCCATGTGAGTCTTTGATTTCCATGTGCCTCAGTTTTATCATCTGCGAAATGGGGATCCTAAGGCCTTCCTCACCTGTTGTTATAAGGACTGAATTGAGATCACAGAGCTTTGGGTAGGAGAAGAGTAGTAAACTTAATAATGAAAGTTTACTACTGCTACTTTGACTAGGTAAATCTCTGATTACAGGCAGCAGAGGAAGGAGGGAGAGAAGGGATTTTCTGCTGGAAAAACCCTCACAGAAAATCTGAACAAGAAGGAAACTGATGTCTTTATTTGGTGCACGTAGTTGGTCCAGATGGACTGGGGATTTGCGCTGCTGGTTCCTGTGGTTGCCTCAGTGGTGAAAGGTTTCCTAACAGGGCCTTGGGAAGGGGGAAGGAAGGAGGAGGCTGCTGAGTTTCTTTGATAGGCTCCTCCCAGGCGGTGTCTCAGCAGAGGCTGCTGAGGAGCCAAACGTCGCACAGGGGACAAGGAGGCCTCAAAGTGGCCGTAACTCCCTCACCTGTGGTGAAGGTAGTGGAGGTGATGCTGCTCCACGAGGCGTCCTGGGCTGCCTGCAGCAGCACCGTGTAGTCCGTGTTCTCTGACAGCCCCTCCAATCGGATCCAGGTGTCCTCTGCATCCACAATCAGCTCCTGCGAAATGAGCAGGGGAAGGGAGGGGGGAAGGGAGTGACCGGCTCACAATACGGGCAAGTGTGGGAGGAAGTCCAAATCCCACGGCCAGCTAGGTCAGCACTGCAGTGGCCATTGTCGTCCTCTCCATCCCCCAGTAGGAAGAAAACCGTGCCCACAAGCAGAGAGGACAGCTTCCGCATGAGATTTAGGCTGTTCCTATCTCACAAATGCACACTGGGATAAATTTAGGTACCCAGATTACCGAATCCAGTGGTTTTCAGATTGCACTGGTCTTGCGGAGGGCAGTGGAAGAATCTGAGGGAGCAGGATCCCAGGCCTCCCTACTCCCATCACACAGACTAGCTCTGCTTATATCTATTCCATTTGGCTTCTACATATGATTGCACATTGAAAAAGGAATCCACTGCTAAAAAAATTTGAAAACCCAGTGCTCTAGATGGATTGTTTTGACTGATCACATAAAACAAAAATGTGTCGTCTCTTTACTGTAGGCTATATAGATGTAGCCTTTATAATGCTCATCAAGAAGTATAAAAGCCTGTTGAATTTGGTATCCAGCTCATGATTGCTTGGCCTTGCTAGTGAAAAATCATTCCAATACTATGTATTTGGAAGATTCCAGTGTGCTTTGCCTCATCATATTAGAAGCGTCACCACAACCTAGTGAAGTTGCAGGGGCAGACACCCCCATCATTGAGAAGGAGGAACAGAGGCTCAGAGAGGGCTATTGCTTTGCCTCAACTTGTATAGAGAGTAGTAGTAGAGACAGGACTAGGACCCAGATCTTCTGGCTTGCAGGCGAGAGCTCTCTCCTCACCAGCAGGCTGTGCATCCATGATCGGAAACCTAGTTTGTTCCCTGTAGATTTGTTCCCCTCCCTCCAAATTCCACTGGTCAGTTTCCACTTGGCCTCACTTCAGAGAAATGGTCTTTCCTCTTTTCAGCAAAATCTCACCTTGCGGCTTCCATCAGCTGATTTGTAGGTCAAGACATAGTTCTCAATCTCTGCCCTGGGAGCCAGCCAGGAGATCAAGGCACTTTGTCTGGTGACTTCACTGGCTGTCAGGTTTGCAGGAGGGTCCAGCACTGCAAAGAGGAGAAAATGCCAGGATGTGCCTGTCTCTCCAGCTCTTCCCTGCTTGATTTTAGACATGAGTATCTACTCGCCCACTTCTGTGGTCTCAGGGCTGCTCACGTGCTGACCCCAGTTCTGGTTTGGACAGGAACACAAAGGGAGCTCTTGGGTCAGAAAATCATTATTCAGTGCTATGATCATACTTGCAGCTATTCCCTGCTTCTTTCACCTGGGCCTCTGGGCCTGGGAGTCTGACCCTCTATGTCTGGGACCCTGGCCTTATTAAACCTGCATGTCTGCAAATTCACTCTTGAACTTATAACATTCCCACATTTTACCTTTGTCTACTGTTCTGGTCATGACACCACCCAGCAGCCCTCTTCCCTAGATCCAGCATTTTAATATCCATCAGACTTTTCTGGGCCAGATGAATTCCAAGTACTGGCCTCTCTTAGCTCTGATTCTACTGCTGTCACCCAGACCCAGGGTGAGAGCAGAAAATAGACATGTGTCTGCTGGCCAGGAGCCACAGCTCACTTTCACTGGATTTGGGCTGCAGGCAACCAAAATAAGAACAGCTCATAGCTGCACTGTCCAAAGCCTATAGACTATAATCTAGTCTACCACATGGAAACTGATCATTTCTAAGGATCCACAAAGCCTCCAGGTATATCAGGTGTGTAGATCACCATGTACTCACAGGTAGAGAAGTTGGTGCTGATGGTGCCACTGGTGAGAGGCCCACTGGTGGTATACATGGTGACAGTATAGTGAGTACTGGGAAGCAGGTCAACAAGCTGGAATTCCTCACTGATTCCATCAACCAGGATGGTCTCTCCAGCAACTGAAATCAGATGAATATGAATAAGGATTGAATAAGACTACTCAACTTAGGAAAGACCTACCAAATCCAAAGACATTTCACAAGGATTTAATACTGAAGAATTTTGGAAAAAGCCTATTACAGGTTATCTAGCTTAGCATTTTATTCTAAACAAGGATCCCTTTCATCTCTTTTTACATTTTAATTGAGAAAAACAGTCCTTATATAAAGGCCAAATTGTTTTCTCTAGAACTTCTGCTCGGGTCGCTGGAGTTACAAAGAATAAGCTGAATCCTTTGTCTGCACTTTTCTTCCTACAATCTTTCCTAATCAAGTCCTCTGTCCTCTAAATGAGAAAATTTAGCTCCCACCTCCCATTACATTTACGTGACTACTCTAAAACCTTAGTGA
This sequence comes from Cynocephalus volans, assembly GCF_027409185.1. NCBI lineage: Eukaryota > Metazoa > Chordata > Mammalia > Dermoptera > Cynocephalidae > Cynocephalus > Cynocephalus volans. The sequence continues at coordinate 131,623,788 of NC_084467.1, forward strand.
GCCTGGATGCTTTTCTCTGGACAGGTAACAGTTTATCAGTGTTCCTGCTGAAATGCAAAACTCAGAAGAGAATTGAGAATGACAATTGAGATGCACTGACCAATGCGAAAAACAGGGTCAGCCTCTGCTTCTATTTCTGCTATTTATATTAATCCATTAGGTATTGGGACAGCCGTGTGATATTGTTGTCAAGTGCTGAGATTATTACTAATCAATGACGTTGTTTATAACCTTCCCAACCCTTCCCCCCAAAAAATCCCAGCTGATTTTTTGCACCCATGGGCAGAGCTGTGCGTTTATTTGTACTGTGTTTTGCCTTGTTGATTAAGTTTTGGACCACTGTTTCAGCTTATTAAAATATTTTTTCATTTGGATTTTATCAATCACAGTTTTGTTTTATACACAAATTGGGTAAGCATGTCTTCTCTGAATTCATTCAAGCTGTTGACAAAACTGTTCATTAAATCAGGGCCAAGCCCTCTGTTGGGCAATTAGTGTACTTCTGAATCATCCAGCATTTAACAAAGTTTATCGGGTACATCTCCAAACTAGGTAGGGCATGAGATTTCAAGTTTCTTGTGGTCTAAAGGCATAGAAAGGCATATGAACAAGTTAAAACCCAAACTCATTCTTTGGAAGAGCATGCATAGGACTCCGTCTTTTCAATATCCACCTTTGCACATCCTGCCGCCGTCTGTGCTCCAGCTGTACCAAACTGTGTCACCTCCTCATGCTCCACATGCTCTGTCTCACCTCTCAGATGCACTCAGCCTGCTCTTTTTCTTGGAGTTCCCTTCCTTCTCCTCTTCGCTTTCTTTCACTTTATCTAAGAGCTTCTTCCTTTCTTCCCCTTCACACCCTGACCCCAAATCATAGTGGCCTTTTGAATGAGTCCCACAGTCTTCTGTGCTTGTCTGAATGATGACACTGCTCACCCTGAGTTGTAACTATCTACTTCTCTGCATCACCACTGGAAATGAGTTCCATGAAGAGAAGAACTCATGTTTTGTTTCCAGATCCTTACAGCCTCGTAGAGTATATGGCCTATGAGTGGGCATCAAAAGTATTGGTTGAGTGGGCCGACCCTGTGGCGCACTCGGGAGAGTGCAGTGCTTGGGAGCGCAGCGGCGTTCCTGCCGCGGGTTCGGATCCTACATAGGGATGGCCGGTGCGCTCACTGGCTGAGCGCGGTGCAGGCAACACTGAGCCAAGGGTTGCGATCCCCTTCTCGGTCACAAAAAGGACAAAAAAAAAAAAGTATTGGTTGAGTGAATGAAGTTAATTGCTGTGATGGGGCTGGGTGAGGTGCATCTGACCGCCTTGGGGGAATACGGGACGCTTTGACAGAGGAGATAGTGTGGAAACTAAGACTTGAAGGATGGGTTTTGTAGGCAGACAAGTGGGGAGAGAATTTCCTGGTGGAGGAAACAGCATGTGCAAATTCATGGAGGCTTGAGAAAGCATGGTGAGAGTTAAGAAATGCAGAATCATGTTCTGCATGGAGGGGTGGTGGTTGAGATGAATTGCACATGCACACAGATGATGATATCCACTCCTTGAGGAGGGTCATTCAATTGCACAGTTCCAGCTAATTAGAAATATGATCCATCATGTATTTTCCATCTTAACTAAAGACTAAGGGAGAGTTAGTCTTTTCTAATGCATTGCTGAAATGTGTTAGCAGATTTGCCAAAAAAAAAAAAAAAAAAAAGGATATAGAGTGGTTTTGATAAAATTTATTCTCAGTGAACCTGTGCTCATATGTAGTAATCACTAATTCCTTTTCCAGTTTGTTTAATAGTCTGTTTAGTTTTTACTTTCTTAAGCTTTGACAGTAAGATTATTTCTCTGCAGCTTACAGAATTGGCTTTCTCTGCCATTTCTGAAAATCAAGACATCTGTCTGCCTTTTGTCTTATATCTTTGTTCTCTGGGTTCCTGAATATAACCCACAACAATTCTGTGATCACATGTTTAATTTAGTCAGGGAAATAGTTTTCTCAAACCTAGAGATGTGGAGTATTCAACACTATTTTGCTTTTGGCTTCTCTATTCAACTTCAAATAGCATAAGGTGAACAAGCATGATGGAGACATTGGAATTTGAAATTACATGTTGATTCAACCTTTTGGGCTAGATATGTGTAAAGAAGACCACACACACTGTAAGACATCAGGAGTGTGAACCCTTTGTCACCTGTTATCGTGTACTATTTGCTCCAAGATTGGGCCTATGACTTCAGTGTTTTTCTTACACTGTAAATAGCCATAAAAATCTACTTTCTAGTCTTTAACATTTGGGGGCATGTCTAGCACAATCTGAGTTTTGACTTCCTAGTACTGTTTCTCTGTTCTTGTATTTTCTCTTGGTTATGTGCCTTTTTTGCACCTTTCAGGTTTGGCTTTCACGATTCCTATAACTGATCCAGTTTGTAGAGTTTGGGGATAGCATGAGGGCTTTATAGTATAACTGAAGCAGGAAAATTGCTAGTTTTTCCCTCAGATTGACAAAATGTTCTGTTTCTTCACTTCCATACTGCTCTGCAGCCCCAGTCCCCACCATCCCCACCTGCCTGATGCACAGGCCTGCAGACGCCCACCTGCCAAGTGTGTGAGAATAATGACGTAGTTCTCAACTTCACCCACGGGCGCCTTCCACTGTAACATGGCTTCTGTTGGAGTGATGTTGGTAGCAGTCAGATCCACAGGGTTGTCCATGGCTGAAACAGAACAGGAGAAAATCAGTTAAAGGTAGGAGGATCTGCAGGAGGGAAGAGCAGAGAACTATCTCAGAAGTTGCACTCATGATGCACGTCTGCTGCTATGCTGGACGAAATCATGACATAAGAGGAGGTCTCTTCCCTTTCTCCCCTTCCAGTTCCACCAGCCCCTGCCTCTTCTCTCTTTCCTCCTTCCTCTGAAGTATCCATCTTTTCCTGATGGCCCCATCTCTTCCTTTTAATTCATTCATTAACTACTTATGTGCAGAGCACTGTGTCGGGGGCTATGGGGGATTTCAAAGTATGGCTGCTGTGTTTTAGACATTTAAATCTAGATGGAGAAACTAAGAACACACGGAAATTGTTATAATCCTTTAGTTAATGAGATCATCATGCTTCCCAGGCTATTTGCACTTTCATAAATGTAAAGTTGTGCCTTGGGGAAAGATCTCTGTTGATGCATGTCAGGAAGAGTGGTGGCAGCCCCATGAGGGCAGGGGTATTCCCAGTGCTGAGAACTTAAAAAGTCCTCAGTCAGCACTTGTGGAATGACTGCATGGGACTCAGGTTGCCTCTACAGTCCTATCTGATTATTGAATTCTTGCCTCACTATGAACAAGGCTCCTTCAGGATTGAGTCCTGGGTATTCTTTTTTTTGCATTAAGAGTCAAGGGGGGCCAGCCCCGTGGCTCACTTGGGAGAGTGCAGCACTGGTAGCACCGAGGCCACGGGTTCAGATCCTATATAGGGATGGCTGGTGCGTTCACTGGCTGACAACACTGTGCCGAGGGTTGCGATCCCCTTGCCGGTGGGGGGAAAAAAAAGAGTCAAGGGGATTCTTACAGGCTTAGGGGGGCCAAGAGTGCCTGTCGGGGGAATAGAGTTTGGTTGTCATATAACCATCTTCCCATTCTTACTTGTCCATGCTCTAAGCCTTCACTTTATTTACCATGCTTCCCTTCCATAAAGTCGGGATTTATTTTAGAAATGAATGGATGCTATTGCCACAGTTTGTCAGCTCAACCTAAGCATCGTGCAATTTACTTGTGGGAACCAAGATCTTCTGCTGACCTGACTCTGTTCTCCAGCTGAAGGGTTATTTTGTTTGCCTATGTCCTTCATCAAACAGCAACAAACAGAAAATATTTTTATAATTTTAAAATTTGAATTGTATCCATAATCTGTTCTTTCAAAGAGTTCTTCAAATGCAGTCCTTATGAAACCACAATTGTCTTGATCTCTCTGAGACGTGTGTGGTACCATGAGATGGGCATGAACTTCTGAAGGAGTCCTCATTTCCAGAAGCTGCAAATCACAGACCTCAAGTTAAACAACAAAATAAGACACGTCTGGGGGCAATCTAGTTATTGGACATTGCCAAAGTAGATCTGCCTAAACCTGAAGGAGAGCAGCTCGGGTTGGTGCACCACTGAATATCTGCTTTAGAGGTACCTGCTGCTTATGACTAAGAGCCCGAGGAATGAGCTTTTGACTTGAGTTGCTGCTCTTTTTTACCTTGGGGGAAAGAGGCTATTGAAATCCATTTCATTGTCCTCAATGAGAAAAAGCCTAATTTCCTTAACATGAATTTCTAGGACTTCCAGGAAGGTGGAAAGGGGGCTTCTTTTGGCTCATTGGACATCACTTCTTGTCAACATTTGTTGATATTTTAATGGTCACAGATAATTTGGTGGATAGGGCAAGAATGAATAAGAAAATATGGCTAGGTTATCCACAGTCACAGGCCTGGAAGGAGACTAGGGAAGATTAGACTATCTTGTGCTGTCTTTAGAAGAACTTTGTTTCTGAACGAATATTTCTTTGGCCATTGCCTTAGAGATGCTGTTTCTGAGCTTGTGGAAACCTCTACAAAAGCAGCGAGGAATCCCAAGCTACATTTTCCTCATTCAGAAAATACAATTCTCCAGGGAAATTAACCTTGGGAAATCCACGTGTTCTCCTAATGAAGCAGGCTGGATGTTTTCCCACGTGCTGTGGGAATGACGGTTTAACTAGGAGTTTGGTCTGGGAATTGAGCACAGAAAACTTTGGCTGTGCCTTCTAGTGACTTTCACAGCAAATCTTTGCTAGTTCTGCATGGTGGGCTGGCTGAGGGGCCAGCAACAGAGGGCCAGTGGAGGTACTGAAGGAGCCCTGTCCTCAGGCCCATCCAGGGGGCTTGTGTTCCAGAGAAAAGCCATGGGATTTGGACTTCCCTCTCCCACTTTCCCATACTGTGAGCCGGTCACTCCCTTCCACCTCCCTTCCCCTGCTCATTATGCAGGAGCTGATTGTGGATGCAGAGGACACCTGCATCCGATTGGAGGGGCTGTCAGAAAACACAGACTACACGGTGCTCCTGCAGGTGGCCCAGGACTCCTCATGGGGCAGCATCACCTCCACTACCTTCACCACAGTGAGGGATTTACTGCCACTTTGAGGCCTCCTTGTCCCTGGAGCATAAAGCAAGAGTAAATGCAGCTACTTGGTGATTTCTGGCCATATATGATGAAGAATTTCATGACCCCAATTTCATGTTACTGGAATAACAATGTTTTTCTTGTCTTAGGTTAAGCATCTTTCTCTGAGTCCTTTTAAAAATCAGATGGAATGATTCAGATGTCTGTTCTGGAATTCACTGCCATCATGTGTCTTTGAAAGGGCCCTTTTCATATTGGAAGTCCCATGAAAATTTCTAACCTAAACCAGCAAGCCTCCTAGAGGGTGACTCTTTAAACTCCTAGTATTAGAAAGGAATATGAGGGACAGAGCGGGGAGAAATGGTTAAGTGCCCTGCATGACACAGTGTGTCGGAGGAGCACCCAGGAACGGAGGCTCAGAGCCTGGAACTGGTGTCCTCTGTGTAAGGCATGACATCACTCTTTGCCTCTTCTCTTTGCTGAAGGTCCTCAGGCGGGTTCTGAGCTGACGCACAGCAGGGACACATGCCTACCTGTGTGCACGAGAGTGCAGATGCGCTCGCTCTCTTCCCTGCCCCGCACGCTGTTGAGGCTGATTTCGTATTCAGTAGCTGGGTACAGCCTGGTGATGGTGAATTCTGTCACAGTGTTGGGCACCACTGAGCTGTCCAGCCGACCCACTAAGGGAGAGCAAATTTCACAGTTAAAGTTCAGTGGCTCTCTCAATGTGGTCCATGTAGAGCCTACAAAGGAGCTCCCGATGGCACTTTGTCTTGAAGCATGGATGGACATGGGACTCAGCACTCACGGGGAGAAAAGATAAATGGTTGTGAGCTGGGAATGTTGGAGTTTGAAGAGACCTTGCATGCTGATCCCACCCCTGCATTTTATGGGCTCCCTGGAGCAAAGACCATTGAAATATGTATTAGGTGATTTTTTAACACGCTAGTCTTCTCTGAGGCAATTACATCAAGGCGGTGTAGAGGTCTTGGCTACAAAGAGTGGTCTGTGCAGCCCAGAGACAGGATAGCGTGAAAAGCTGTCCTACCCCCTCACTGGAAGTGAGTGTCCCCTCTGCTTCATTAACAATGCCACATGCACCAGCAAGAACTGGCAGGATGTAGGCGAGGTCTCAGCCAACTTCCTCTGACTCATAAGTTGGCTGGAGTGGCAGAAACAGGACCACGTCATTGTGGTTCCCTCCAAGGCTCCATCTGGCTCTTCTGGGTCTTTAGCCATCCCCCCAATTCTGGTCTTGGACTTTATTCTCTTGGGAAAGTACACATGACCCTGGCTCTTAGCTGATCCTTTTAGGGCTCTGTTCTCACTACACGCCTAGATAATAGTGACTAGTTCCCTCTGCTGGTGAAGGGCCTGCTTTCTGGGTGAATGGGATCAGACCCTTTTTGAGAGGAGTTGGTGACTGCACCAGGGGTTTCTTGGCTACTCCTCACCAACTCACTCTCATTCTGATGGAGCATGCCATGGAGGGGCGCAGGGAAGGGAACGCAGACAGGGGCTGATTCCTGTGGGATACGCTAGTTCTTCCATACTAATCTTCACCTGCTCCAAATACCATTCATCTTTGACAAATCAACTTCATTACCTTGGGTGGGTCGATATGATACTCGGTAGTAATCAAAAGATGCAACAGGAGGGCTCCAGGAGACCATCACTGAGTCCTTGGTCACATTGCTAATTGTGATGTCTTTAGGAGGATCAATTCCTATGAGGATCCAGGCGGTTGTGGGAAAAAGACAGAAAGCACAGTGTGAAAAAGGAATTCCCATCCCTGGTTTTATGTTGAGCAAGAGCCAGTGGTGTTTCAGAGGCAGAACAGGCCTTGCTGAGTAACACGGCATCCTTAAAACCATGGTCAGGCTGATGTCTCACCTGCAACCTTGTAGGTGTGGCCAAGGCTGTGTTCATGGAGAACATTTTAACAATATGAAGCCAAGCTGGCAAGGTCTGTGCCTGTGCTGCAAATATTATCTATCTGAAGCACAACTAGAAACTTTTCTCTTAGTTTGTATGTTTTGTTTCAGAGTAACATAGTCATTTTCTCTGGGGAAACTTCTCTTGTACAAACCCAAGTCTCCCTCTGTCTCTTATTTTTAGCAGCTACCTTTGGTTCAATTTGGGAAAACTGCCTGTTGACTATAGAGGGATGTCAGAGCACAAGTCCAGAACAAATCCACTTTCCTAAATTGTATTTCATTTGTGCTGTATGCTTTTTTTTTTTGACAGCTAGGGGATTGCAGGGTTGAGTCAGCTGAGTGTTGTAACCACTTTTCCAGTTTGTGAATTCTTGTCAATATGAAGGAAAGTACTCAAATGCATATGTCCTCATCCACGTGTACCTGATATTTGGGATTATACTGGGGAATGATGAGATGGGAATGATTCACCTCATCGCAGAGGGCCTGTGTTTTCCAAATGTGCAAATCAACCCTATTCTATGAGTGCTAGTCACCACGTGGGTGCATGCTAGTAAAGTGTGATTCTGAGGAAGCATCATTTGCACTGGTGACCTTGCTGGGCAGTCAAGAGGTGGCTCTCCAGAACAGAAGCAGGTGTCTCCTCACTCTAGAGGGCTTCCTCCTGGAGACAAGATTTCTCCAGGGCTTTCTTCTAGGGCCTGGACGAATGCATTCAAGCCTTCCATATGGAAATTTTGGGTCTGTCCTACCTTCCAAATGGAAGTTTCCCACCTCGTGATCTTGTGCAGCACTCGAAGAAGTAGCTGTTTCAGAACAGCTCACTGACCCTCTCTAGCCATAGAGGCGATGCCTTACTCTTTGGGTGTTTCTCTTTTTAAATTTCATTGACTTGTCAAAGGCTACTGAGAACCCCATTCACCACCTGCTGTCAAGTTCTCCAGGCTCACCTGTGGTGATGGAGCCTACGATGGGCTCAGAGGTCACTGTGCCGTGGACAGCCACCAGGTTCACAATGTACTCAGTGGCGGGCTGCAGGCCCATCAGGACAGCATGCCTCTTGGTGGCATCCAGGGAAACCTCCATCATCTCTTCCTCTTCATCCCGGGGGCTGTAGTTCAGAATGAGTCTGTCTGCCGGGGGCGATGGGTCACTCCAGGTGATGTTCACACTGGAGGAGGTCACATGAGAAAAGTGCAAATGGGAGATGGGGCGGAAGCCTGCAAAGCAGAGATGGATGGTTCTGAAACACGTGTGGGGTGGTGGGGCCACTGGGCTAGAAGGGCCACCTGACTGATGGGATCTGTTCTCCTTGCTAATAAGGGCTACACCTTCACCCGCTAACCCACAGCTTCCACCTACTCACTCTCCAGGCCTGTCCATGTTCTTTTTTCCAAGCCATCTACTGAAAAAGGAATTCTGGTAAAACCAGAGATACCTCTGGGGGTTATTCATAATACTGACCCAGGATTTAAAGGCTCTCTCCTGGAAGGAATTGAACATAATCCCATGGATCCTCTGAATGCCCACTGATTTAGCGCAAGCCGAATCAGAACCATGTCCAGGCTCTGGGAAACCAGACATGAACGTTCAGGCATGCAGCAGCCTTGCTCACCTCTCCTCTCTACTTCCAACCATTCCCTGTTGATGTACTCATTCATTTTTCTCTCTCTTCTTTTTCTACCCATCTCTTCTTTCTCTTTTCTCTGAAGGAAATGGGGCTTTGCAAAAGTGGGTTGTCTGAATGACCTTCTCCTGCTGAAAACCACTGATCCCTGCATTGGGCTGGGCTCCCTATCACCCTGGTACCTGTGAAGGCATCCACAGTGGACTCCAGGCTCTGCTGCCGACCCCTCTCTGCGGTGATGGAAATGATGTACTCTGCCCCAGGCTCGAGATCTGTCAGAGTGTATGAGGTCCTGTCCCTGGGCACAGTGACTTCTGAGGCGATCCCAGAGGATGGGGTGAAAGTAATTCGGTAGTGGTCAATGGGGCCAGTGGCTTTGGTCCAGATGAGGGAGATGGAAGTTTCTGAGGAGGCTGTCACCATGAGGTCTCGGGGACTGTCAAGCTCTGTGGATCAACATAAGCAGTTTTATACAGGTTCCTCAGGAGGGCCAGTGTTTCTGAGCTATCAGCAGGCCTGCTGACCATGAGCATTAGCCTGTTATGGCTGACACTGATCCAGGGGCTTGGCAGGCAGACAGACAATTTGCAGAAAGGCGTTATGAGCTCTGATACTCCTGGAGGACATCCACCTCTGGGACAAAGGTGGCTGCTGATTTTCAAGCTCCCCATATTCATTTTCTCCCAGGCTCTCTCAGTAGGCCAACCAGGGCAAAACAGGAGCCACCATTAGATAGGGATATACGTTTCCTGGCAACAGCACTGCCCCGCCTCCCTCCCTCCCCCATCCCTGAGGTTGTTCTGACTTGGCCTAAACGTGGGTGTGCAGGCAAACAGATCTGAGGACTTCTGAAGACCCTTTTCCATCTGGCTCTCTAGAGAGGTTGTCTATGCTAGATTGAACCTTGGGACTGGAATTGGTCCAATATCCTCAGCCCAACCTAGGCTGTTTGTTATCTAAGATACTGGAGTGACTTTGAAATTTACACAGGGTTTGGAAGCAAAACTGTTGGATCCAGGGCAGCAAGAGTCCCAAATGGACTTTTATACTGCCCTTGGATTTAATGAGTTGTTCCAAAGTCTAGAAGTCTACTCCAGTGGCCTTTTTGAGGGCTTCTGTGGTACAGAGTAAGGGACACCCCATTCTGCCTGCTGTAGGATGGTCTGGATAGAAAAATGGCCTGTTATGGCACCAACCTATTTGGGATTTTCCACCTCTGCTTTGCACAGATCAGATCTGGGCAGTCCTTCAGACCATGGGAGACCAAGCACAGATCTACGGGGACGAAGGTGAAACTCCATCCTGCATGTCACATGTCAGAGGTTAGTTATAGGGTGGAGGTTGTTGCTAGGCTGATAGTTGTCACCAGAGACCTGTGAACTGGGGGGCATTGCCTTCTGACTAATCCTTGCCAGGACAGTCCTCCGTGGCTCCTCAGGCTTACAGGCTAACCGGGTCTTCTTCCTCACCCATCCTCTTACTCACCAGTCCTGGCATTCATGGTGGCTGGCACGCTTTGCTGTGAGTTCATGACGGCAGATATTCCAATTCCATACTCGGTGCCAGGTACCAGATCTATCAGTAGATGCAAAACCAGGCATTAGTGTGTGTGTGTTGGGGGTGTGGAAGGCTGAAAGGAGGGAAGAGAGTGGGCTTAGACTCTTGTTCAGATCTCATGTTTGGTCTTCCCAGAACCCCCTCCTAATTTTACCTATGAGGAAATCCCAGTTCCACTACTGAGGAAACCCATACAACGTCAATAGGAAGATCCAGCTGGTGCAGACCTTCCCTCTTGCTGCCTGTTGCCCTGGGAAGGCAGTGAGGCTACCCTTGTCAGTGACCTTTAGAGGTGCTCACCTGTGGAAGGTGTCCCTGTGTGCTTAGAGTCTCGGGTTGGCTAGAACCAGTGAAGGGGTTTCTTGTTAAATTGTGAATTGGGGGAGTGTGTAACCAAGAGGGACCGTGTAGACATGGGCCTTTAAAGCATTTCTTGAACGCTGTGTATGAGGACCAAATTACACCTTTTATAGATAGGAGCTGAGGCCATATGGGGACTCCTGGGTCCCTTCTAGAGAGCAACCATAGATGAACTTTTTCTCTGAGCACAGGGCTGTCAAGCCTTTAACGTGGTGGCATACAGAAGCCCTGTTGCTGTGGGTTCCCCAGCGAAGTAATTCAGGCCTCAGTGTAGTTAAAGCTATGGATCCAATTTTAGGATGACTTCTGGGGAACTCTGGGAGGATGGAAGAAATGCAAAAACTGTCCAACTAAAGGGTGTAAACCTCTCTGGGGAAATTCTTTTGGGGCTGAATACAAAGGATCATGAGAGGCTCCCAGAATGTCCGAAATTCTCTAAAGTTTCTGCTTACCCTATTCCATGTTCATTTTCGGACTAACTGGTTTGACTGGTGTCTTAGTTTTCTATTGCTGCTGTGACAACTTAACCACAACTTAGTGGCTTACAACAACACGAATTTATTATCTTACAATTCAGGAGGTCTGAGGTCTAAAATGGGTCAGCAGGGTTGCATTCCTTCTGGAAGCTCTAGGGGAGAATCCGTTTCTTTGCCTTTTCTGGCTTCTAGAGGCTGCCTGCGTTCCTTGGCTTACAGTCCCTTAATGCATCCTCAAAGCTAGCAACTTAGCGTGATCAAATCTATTTCTCTCTGACCTCTGCTTCCATTGTCACATCCACGCTGATTCTGACCACCCTGCTTTCTTCTTATAAGGACCTTGTGATTACATTGGGCCCACCTGGAGAGCACAGGATCATCTCCCCACCTCAAGATCTTTCATTTAATCACATCTGCAAAGTCCCCTTTGCCATGTAAGGTAACAGATTCACAGGTGCTAGGGATTAGAATGTGGACATCTCTGGGACCATTTTTCTATTTTCCATAACTGGCATCAAACCCATCCTCATTTATTGGGACTGGGATTGTAGAAAAATGCAACAAAATCAAATTATCATGCCTGGGGCCCTCTGATGGTCATTCTGAGTCTTTCTATAGGCTCTTTGTGGGACCTTGTGTGGCTCCCCAGAACCATGGCTGATTACAGTGCTATTCTGTAATTAAGTAACTCTTGTGCTTTTCAGAATTGAATGTGTTGGGCTGGCCCGTGGCTCTCTCGGGAGAGTGCGGTGTTGAGAACACCAAGGCCCCGAGTTCGGATCCCATATAGGGATGGCCGGTTAGCTCAGTGGCTGAGCGTGGTGCTGACAGAATTGAATGTGTTTTGGAGTCTCACCACAACCTTGTGAGGAAAGTGGGAAGGCAGTGTTTCTCCATCTGTATTAGTTTCCTGCGGCTGCTGTTACAAATTTCCACAAGCCAGGTGGCTTAAAGCAACAGAAACTTATTCTCCCACAGTTCTGACGTCTAGAAGACTGAAACCAAGGTGTCAGCATGGCCATGCTCCTCTGAAGGCTTGGGGGAGCCTCCAATGCCTCTTCCTAGCTCCGGTGGTCACCGGCAACCCTTTGGCCTTCCTTGGCTTGTAGCTGCTTCGCTCTCATCTCTGCCTCTGTTGTTCATGACCTTCTCCCTGTGTGTCTGTGTCTTGCTCGCTTCTTCTAAGGACACCAGTCACACTGGATTTAGGGCCCACCCTAATCTGGTATGACCTCATCTTAACTTGACTGCATCCATAAAGACCTTATTTCCAAATAAGGTCACACTCACAGATTCTGGGTGGACATGAACTTTTGGGAGACCACTATTCAATGCAGTACACTATCTTTTTATAAAGAGAAACTGAGGCATAGAGTAGTTCTGTGACCAGCTAGAAATGACCCCCAGGCTTCAGATCTCAGGGTTCAGGGCTTTCAGGAGGACTGGTAGGCCCCATCCCTCCCCTCGCACCTTACCACCTCCCCAGAGAAGCTGTGACTTTCCTGGGATCCCTAATTTTGAGCAACCTTTCCAAAACAAATGGTTTGGTTTAGCCAAGCAGAATGTTGCATGGTAGTCAGAGGGTTCCACACACCCCCCAGCCTGAGTATGGCTTCAGTATGGCCATGCAATAAATAACCCTATGCTTGAGAATGGCAGAGCCTACAGGGTTTTACTGGCCGGGCTCCCTCAATGGAATGCAGCCCTGAAGCCCTGCCCGGGCAGGCATCAGAATCAGCCCTCTTTTTTCCTTTCTTGAACCAGCTTCATCCTTTCCCAATCCTTAATTCTTTCTTTCTCTAAAGTGGCAACAGCAGTGGAAATAGACTGAAGTTGAACAGACTTTTAAGTCTGACATTCCTATGTTTATATTCAGGCTCTGCTACCCTCTACCTGTCTAACTTTGATTACTTAACATCTGTGAGCCTCAGTTTCTCTAGAATGGAAATGATAATAGTATATATTGCAGGATAGATACGGATTAAATGAATCAACTTGTTTAAAGTGCAGTCCCTGGCTCATAGTGACATTATTACCTTACACAGAGAACTATTCCAGAATTTTGAGCCCTTTTTTTGTAGGTGGTCTTATCAGTTACAAGAAGCGTCCCAGGGAGGTACAGGTTGGTCCTAGGTATACTTATGGTTGTTGGATTGCTGAGGCTTAGCCTGTTGGCTCTGATGGAAACCAATGACTTGGGGAGTTCAGGTGCTAGTGAGGAGCTCGTCCCTGGCTGTGCAGATACCTGTCTCTAGATTGAGTGGGTGATTGCAAAGCCCCAGATCTGTTCAAAGAACACATTTATCTGCATCAATATGTTCAGTGAGTCCCAGATACATCCTTGGTTGGAGAAATTAGAGTACCTTTGGTTGGAGAAATTAAAGTACCTTTGGGACATAAACCACTTTTCTCAGGCAACTGATTGAGACCTTCAATTGTCTATAATGGAGTAGAAATTCTCCATCGTAGATGAAGGGCGACAGATCAAGGGAGTAAGACAGAAATTATATGTTGCCAAACATCTGACATGTAACATTTTCATTTGAGTTTCTTATTTATGAAGCTTAAATAAAATGTTCAATAATTTACAACAGAATCATCTTTTCCCAGAAAACTGCAGAGCAGAATTTAAAGCACACTCTTGCTAGGTTTTCTGTCTAGGGGATTGGGAAGTGGGACTGGCTTACAGGTTTGTGCCTGCTGCTTTCCTTTGATTTCCAGCAGCTTTCTTCCCGAGCTACAAGTGAATTGTTGCTCTTCGCCAGCAGGTAAAATACAGTTCCACTGGCAAAGAAAATGTGCATCCGAGGCACATTCAGTGCACTTATATATCAGCACTCTGAGTACTCCTAGGGATTTCTCTCTTTTTAAAGATTCCATTGCTCTCTATCAATGCGCCCTTTATCCTCCCATCCAACTCCTGCAAGTGGTAGCATATAAATGGCTCTGTTCCTTTTCTTAACGATAGCTCTGAAAATTCGTCCCATAGGAAACCACCACTCTCCATCCTTATAGAACTTTCTTTGTTCAGCTTGGAGGCTGACAATTTTCTCAACTCTTACCTCACACCCATTCTCCTCTGAACCCCTGAAGCACCTAGTTTATCCACTTGACACGTATTATTGAAGACCTCCCTTGTGTTGGGCACGAGGTTGTGTGTTGGGGATACCAGAGAGAGCTGAACAGACATCACCCTTGCCCTTTGGGGGATAAAAAGGAATCTGTACTGAAAAAGTAAGTTAATGATTTATTGAATGCCCATAATATGTCAAGCACTGAGCTACACACACTAGGTAATCTAGAAAGATAACGAAGAAGAAACAGAGAGAAGAAAGGAGGGGCGAAAAATGAAGGAGAAGTTTTGAATGTCTGTTGATAAAGAGTTGTATAGTTATAATTAAGCTTCTTAGAGATCCGTGTATGTTTTCCTATTTAATTCCCTGGCAGCTCTGCTGAAAGTGTATTGCTGATGAGCAAACAGATGCTCAGAGAAGTCCACACCTTGACCCAGGTCAGAAAATGAATATGTGGGCACTTCAAATAGTTTGTGGGAAAATGGAATTAAAAGATAATATGAATCTTTTCTTGAAATTGTACACAATAAAACTAGGTATAGAGCCCAAATCTCTTATTCTTTCTGATACCTCATAGCTTGGTTCCTTTCCCTAAGACCCTTACAGGCTGGTAGGGGGGAGGGGAGTAAGCAAATTGGAATTTGAGAGTGATTTGGTTCTACATCATGGGCTGCTAAGAGCCATTCCAAAGGGGGGCTGAGATCAGCATGGGCTGATTTTTTTTTTTTCTTTACACATTTTCTAGAGAAGGGACTGGAGGTGACCCTCGAAAGCTAGCTATATTAGGAAAGACAGAGGGAAGGAAATATGCACTTCTCTGGGGGTCAGAATGGGGCATGGCAAGCAGTAACAGATTTAATTAGGGCTAGAGAAGAATGGGGACTAGCACCTTCCCACCTGCAGGGCAAGGACCATGGTGATGAAGTCAGAATGACCCCCCTCACCCCCCCGCCTCCATTCAGGAAAACTCTTCTTCAGCTTGCTGCTGCTAGCTGGGAAAGTGGTGAGGAGAAGGAGGCCCAAGAAACCAAGACTGCTGTCTTTTGCCAGCAAAAACATGAATGAGACACTTGGGGTCCACAGGCTTGCTTGAGTTCAGGTGGACATGTGGAAATATGGACCCTTTGGGCTCATCTTCCAAGTATCTTGGCACTCAAGTCTACCAAACTGGGTTTAGGGACTTGATTGGCCTTAGTGCACTGAACACCTGCCTTCACAGAGAGGGACCCACTGAGGGCCCTGCCCCCAAGGAGCTTGCAGTCAGTCTCTTAGTTTTTATATCAATATATTATTATATTATTATTTTTAGTTTTCATATTAGTCTCCTCACTTTGGGCCAAAGGATTTGAATTTTTTTTCAGTATATGGCATAGTGAAAAAATATATGCAGCACAGAAGCAGCATAGTGGTGGTGGAGCGTATTGGGGAGACTTGCAAGAGAAGATATCTGGACTGGGTTTTGAAAGATCTGTGGGGAAGGCATTCCAGGCAGAGGGAGTAGCAGATTTGAAGGCAGACTTGGCAACATTATTTATGAAAACCAGGGACCTAATGTAGGTCCCCTCATGGGAAAATTTTCCGATGGTGGAATTTGGAGAGCAGAGGTTCCATAGATGGGGAGATATCTGGGGACACAGGATCTTCTGAGAGCCTCTGAAATCACATCAGACAGGCAATAATCTACTTTTTAGTTAAATGGAAATCTAAGCTCCCAGGCTCCCCACCTTTTTGGATAATGGTAGGTGCTTCTTCAGGGTTCCCTGAGTGAGTCAACCTTTCCAGGACATCTCCTGCTTTTTTGGGGTGTGCGTGATGTTCATGTATCAAGAGAAGCAGTCAATTCCATCCTGATTTTAAGGAAAGGACTGGCCCAACAAACCCATATTTAAAAAGAAAAATAATATACTAGGGAATGTTCTCAGATGGAACTTTCTTGTTGCCAGTAACATTAATGAAAAGCAGGCTCATCACCCCCTGTGCTACGGGAACATCCCGTTTCTGAGTATTTACTGTAAACAAGCACTGCCTGCTGAAGAAGCTGAAGCAGAAGGTGAAACATTCCCACCTGGCTTTCTCCTGGTTCCCTTTTCTCCAGACTTTGAACACAAATAAGGGGAAGACGCGCTTATGTCCAGACTCTGAGGAGGAGGCCTGTAGAAGCCTCTGCCAGCTCTCTCCTCTTCCACTTGGGTCTCTGTAGTCCACTCTCCACCTTCCTGCCCCCCAGAAGGTGGCACCTTGTTTAGATGGTGTCTTATCAGAGTGACCACTTGGGGGCACTGTGACTTCACCCGAAGGAGGCTGAGCACAGCCTGGCCCTGGCCCCCAGGCCCAGCGCCCAGACCCCTAGTCCTCAGAAGAGCCGGGTCTGGCGCTCAGTTTGGGGTTTGTGCGCTGGTGCGCCAGGGGAGTGCAGACAGGGTGATGTGGACATGGACCGCCTTGGTCCGCACAGATTTGCCAGCTGGACTGCTTGTGGAGTCTCGGGTTTCTTCACGGAAAGTCCTCCTGTGGACAAGCACATTGCCTGCCTGGGCACCTTGAGGAGCCCACCTTATTGTCACTAGATCCCCATTTGGACCCTGAGGAAAAAATGTGGGGGTTGGTTTGTGGCCCCCATTCTGTGACCCCAGCACCCACAGACCTTGAAGGTGGCAGCTCACAGAGCTTGATTGGGACACGCGTGCAGACGTGAGCCTGGCAAGTGTGAGTGAGTGTGTGCGTGTGTATGTATGTGTGTGAGTGTGTGTGCATGGCTGGCTATGAGTCTGGGTTTTCTTGCAGTCCTCCCTTGCCTCATGTCTGCAGGAGTCTTCAAGCCCCCAGGCTTCCTAGGCCCTGCTGGTAACTTTTCTGATTAGCAGCTTGCTGACTGGAGGTGCAGGGGGAGGTGGCTGGTTGGGAGGTGCCACCATGAGGCACACAAGGGCACCCTGCAGTGAGTGAGGGAGGCACTGGGGTAGAGCCCAGTGCGCACATGGCCATAAGGGACAGCTCCTTTTGCCTGTGTCCTGGTCTCATGGACCCTCAAATGTGGGCTCTGTTGATGACGGAGGACCAGGTGGGAGAGTGTAGATGACTGAGGTGAGCCCCTCTCCCCTCCTGGGAAAACGCGGCAGCCAGGCGCCCTTCTGATGACAGACTGGAGGAGTCACCTCAGACACAAAGGCCAGGGTAGTGTTTACAATTTTCATTAGTCCCAGGCAGGGAGGCTGGTATTTTGACTAAATTCCTTTTAGGGACTGAGAGTCTCCTTGCTTCCCTCTCTCTATCTCCCTCCCTCTCTCTATTAGGAGTTTTCTATATGGTTTACTGGGTTTTGTTACTACCCAGAAAGCAGAGCAGTGCTGCCAGTCCTTGTTCCATGGTGTCAAGTTCTAATCTGGGGCACCTTGATGAATCTGTAAGGTGTGTGACACTCGGTGGCCCCTTTGGGACTGCAGGAATGGTACAGGGGCCAAGCAGACATCATCCAGCCTAAGAGGCTGAGCCTAAAAAAAAGACTCGTCATTAAGGACACAGAAGCCACTAGCAAGGAGAAAGAAAAAAATCATTGCAGACACAGAATCTATTGTTCAGAAACAAATTTGTACTCCAGAGGGAATTCTCTGGGCATTGCTTACAGAGAATAATGGGGAAAAAATGTTTAGTACTTTGTGCCCATCCTGAGCTCTGTTGCAAAGGGCAAGGCTTGTGAAGAAGGAGGTTGGGGGGGTGCTTGCTGTGAGCCCTCTGAGTGACTCAGAGACCCGAGAGTCAGAAAGAGCCTGGGTTCCACAGCAAAGAGGAAAAAGGTGGCCTCTCAGACAAGGGCTTCTGCAGGGAATAGCAAATGCAGGTGTCCTCCAACTTTGAGGGTCAAGAGTCAGTTATGAAAATAGAGGGGGTCTGAACTGTGCCAGGGAAAGGCCAGGCTGCCATGGATCCAGGTCTGAGCTTTGTGGGAAACAGATCAAATACTGGGTGCTCCCTGTGTGCCAGGCTCCATCCTAAGTGCTTATGTGCAGAGATATGATTTCATTTAATCCTCACAACAACTCTAGGACATACACAGGATGTCCTTCAGACAAGGAAATTTGCCCAAGGATGCACACCTACCAGGGTGCTGTCAAACCTGAGTGGGGTGACTTCAGAAGTTCTTGCCCACTAATGTGCACATGAATTACGTGGGGGGTTTCTAAATGCAGGCTCTGATTTGTAGATCTGTGGGGACAGGGCTCTAACATCTCCCAGGGCAATGCCCATGCAGTGGATGCCATGTCACACTCTGAGAAGCAACGGTCTACACCGCTGTGCCACGTCATTAAAGGAAGTCATCCTAAACCGTTCGTGACCTCACAAACCTCCTCATGTTGACACTATGAGGTAAGTGGTATCATTCCCCCTTTACAGATGAAGAAACAGAGGGCTTAGAGGGGTTAAGTCAGTTGCCCAAACCCACAGAAATTGACCAACCTGGAGGCAGAGTCCAGAGTCTGGGCTTTTAACATGTGGCACAGAGCAAAGCATTCAAACAAGACTGGGGCCGAACACAGGCCACAGAGGCGGAAGAACTCTCCTTCTTAGGGCTCAGGTTGGGGAATGAGGGAGAAAGGACACCTGCTTAGATCTGGGATCAAGCTTCTCCCTTTCCCCGTTCTATTCTTCATGCCCCTTACCTCTCTTCCCCCAGATACTGCTGCAGGAGAGTGAGCAATGCTCGTAACTCGTGTCTCAGCCAGTACAGTTGTATGCGATTTCCTCACATGCCTATAAATCCCTTCTTAAATAACGTAAAGCTATTTGCTTTTGTAAATCTCCCCAGCAGTAGCTCCCTGGGATAATGATGTGATGTGATGTGATGTGATGTGATGTGATGTGTGTGTGTGTGTGTGTGTGTGTGTGTGTGTGTGTGTGTGTATGATTTCACAAGCCCCACTCTAACACAAAAAATCAACCTAAGTGCACTACTCAATAATAATTTTCCCATCCCTCATAGGTCTGCAGCATTTAAATCTGGACTGTCCCTTTCATTTTACTTCTTTGGGAGAAGCAGCCATGGAAGGGAAGCCTTCCAGCTGGGACTTGGAAGAACTGGCTTTGAATCACAGCTGTGCCCCTCGCTAGCTTTGTGAACTTGGGCAAGTTTCCAAACTCCCCGAGCCTTAGTTTCCTCATCTATAGAATGGGGATTCTGACAATACCTACCTCACATGGTTGTGGTGAAGATTAAATAAGCTATAACTATGTGAAGGTGCCTGGAATAAGGTAGATGATCAATGAATGTAGAATCTCCATTTTTCCTGGCAGTGAGAGAATAACTAGGACATGACTGGGTTCTCTATATCTCTCATGGTTTTATGGTGTATCCTCCATCCAAACAACTAGCCATCAGTTTTGTAAAACTGCTAATTGCAAATCAGCCTGCAGCTGTAGGCGGGGATGGGCTGTGTTTAGAATCTGTTCCCTCCTGTATCATTTCAGTTTTTTGTTTAGCTTTAATTTTTGTGACTGTCTTCAGATCTCTGCCAGGCCCTTACGCCAGCTGGTCTGTCCTCTCTATGTCTAATTCACCCCCGCTGACCTGCTTTCTCAGCATATCTTTCCATCTCCTTGCTGTGTTTTCAGGAGTGTGTTTGTCTGGAAAAGCCATTTGTTATATTTACTTTAACTGGCCTCATTTGGCAAGGCGGTCTGGGATTTCAGCTTGGGAAGAAGACAGCTTTGATTATACTGCCTTTGTTTACTGTACGCACTCTTCGCTGTGCATCCCTTGTCTACTAAGACAGCAAATACTTTTGCAGAAAGCCAAGACACATGTTAAACAGAGTCTCTGTCTTGAGCACACTGGCAGCCCCTGGTCCACAACTACCTCACATAGCATCTCTTTCATCTGAAAACCATGCCCCGTGCTATGGTTCAAACGTGTCCCCCAAAAGTTCATGTGGTGGAAAGTTGATCTCCATTGTAACAGTGTTGAGAGGGCGGGGAATCCTATTACATCATTTGAGAGGTGGGGCCTTTGAGAGGTGATTACATTGTGAGGACTACACCCTTGTGTATGGATTGATTCATTCATGCAGCAATGGTTGTGGTTTTGATGGCTTTAAAAGGAGAGAAAATGAGGAGGTTAGCTCTCTTGCTCAGCCCATTCTTGCCATGTGACACCCTGCATTGCTATGATGAAGGTCCTCACCAGATGTGTTCCCTGAACCTTGGACTTCCAGCCTCCAAACTGTAAGAAATAAATTTCACTTCCTTATAATTATCCAGTTTCAGGTATTCTGTTACCAACAACAGAAATGGATGAACACACCCTGCATTTCCACACACTTTGCTGAGTCCAGCAGGTAGGTTTTCTTGGATGGGTGTGCCAAAGTTCCCAGGAGGAGCACTGACAGGGTCCCATACCCCTGAGAGGACAGAGAACACTCCCCAGCAGGCACCAAGTGGCCTAAGGCACTGCCTTAGTCCACCACCATCATCTCCCGCTTTGACTCCAGCAACAGCCTTCTGACCATTCTCCCTGCTCCTGGCCTTGCCCTCCTCTGTACAAATCTAGTCATTGCACTGCCTTGTTGAAAATCCTCCAGCGACTCCCCACTGCCCTCCAGAATAAACCCAAATCCTTTACAGGGTGTATAAGGCATGACCAGGATCTCACCTCATCTCTGGCCTCTTGCAGCCTATGCTCCAGTCCTAGAGAACTTTTGCAGTTTCATGTATTCATTCATTCTAGGACCTTATACATGTTAGCCACTGTGCAGGACCCTGGGGATTCAATGATGAGCAGAAACAAATATGGGAAGTTGTTTCCAGAGCTTTAGGTCTAGGGTGGGAGACTGGCAATCAAATAGCTGTGCCCACGTATGTAAAATGCCAATGTGAGGAATGCTAGGAGGTAGGTGGTAACTGGCAGGGTGAGTGCAGGACAGGAAGCTCTGACCTTGGCTGGGAACCAGAGAGGCTCCCTGAGAAGTGACAAATGGCTGGGAGCTGCAAGGGAAGCCAATGTCAACTAGGTAAAGAGGGTGGTAGAAGTGCCTGTTGGGGAGGGAACAGCATGTGCCAAGCCCTGCGGCAGGAGGGACTGAAAGAAGCAGACTGCAGGCCTGGAGCACAGAGAGCACTGGTGGGGCAGTGGGGCGTGGAAACCAGGCAGGGCCTGCTGGGCCACTTTAAGGGTCTGGGGTTAGCCTAAGAGCAGTGGGAAGTCCCTGGAATGTATGCACAATGCGATGGCATCATCAGGAATGCACTTTGAGAAGACCACTGGTGGAGTGAAGAGAGGGACAGACGGGGCAGGAGAGAACGTGGGGAGGTTATTGCAGTGGTGGAGGTAAGAGGTGATAGTAGTTTAGACCAGGAGATGGCAGTACCGTGGACACATATTTGATAGATACATAAGATTAAATCAATACGATTTGCAATGGGTTAGATGTGGAGCGGGTAGGTTGGAGAGAGAGCTGTGAGAGTGTAGACTCAGTGACCTACGCGCCCCCAAGAGATAGGTCTTACTCACCTGTGAGGGTGGCCCTTGTGGTTGGACCGATGCTCTTGGGGACCAGCACCTCATGGTATTGCTCACCAGCCAGGGTGCTATACACAACCTTGTACTCCTGAACCTCAGCCTCGCTGTTATCCCACTCGAGGTCAAGGCTGCTTGCCGTGCGGGAGCCAACCCGCAAGTTCTTGGGGGCATCAATCTCTAGAAATAGACAGACATCACCAACATCACCTTTGTGGTGCATATCGGACTTTAAAAAGCTTTGGGGTGAGAGCCCCCACCCCTGTCCCTCTGCCTCACATGCAAGGCTGCCCTTGAGTTTTTGGTCTGGCGTGACAAATTCCTTGGAAAGATTAGAGAGTTTTATTTGGAAGTCAGATATCCTCGCACTTTGTGCTTCTCTTTCTGTTCAAGAATTCCAGTAGTGTTCTAGAAACTTTAAAATGAACCAGTTAATATCACAAGCTTAAAAATAAAGCAAGGGAAACCCTGGTAGAAGAAAATCAGAGACGGCTCCTAAGTGATTAAGATGGAAGAGAGGGACATCCAATTTGACCACTAAGCGAAAAGAAGACGGCTGATATCAAGATTTTGAAGCATAAGCTGTCTTCCCCTGGGCTGACTTCCAGCCCACAAAACTTCCAGACACTGCTGGAAGTTTTGTGGGCTGGAAAATTAAGAGATGTTTAAAGGATGTGATGTAGTGAAATGAGTGTGGGCTTTGGAGTCAGGCCTCGGTTTCATTCCCAGCTCTGACACAGTGATGGGACCATGGACAAGTATTTGAACATCATGGAGCCTTGATGGCCACCTCTGTAAAGGAGGCAGATAATTCTGACATTTCAGGTGCTTGTACATAATAGATCTGCAACATAACCAGTGCCATCTTAGATAAGCACCAGCACGAAATAGCCGCCAGCCTCATCTTCCACTCCAGCACCAAGACCCTCCCCCTTTCCCTTTAGGAGAAGCCTCCTGACTTAGAAACTACTTTCCCACTTCTGCATCGGTGCAGTTCTCCACCCAGTTACATCAACCTAATGGTCCCTGCCCTCATACATTTCACGCCCAAAAAGTAATATAAACTCTTGCAAACCCATTGCTGGGGCTGTCCCCATTTTCAGGGCAGCCCCGGGCTATCTTCCATTTTGAGTACAGCCCGGCAGATTTCTTTCTTTAATAAAGCTTGAACGGTACCCGGCATCTCGGCTCTCTTTCCTTCACTACAGTTAGACTATGCAAATGAACTGTGTGGCCCGGTGCCTGGTGCAAACACAGGTGCCCAAGATGGCTCACTGCCTGTTGCCACCGAAGCTCTTCCTGAGGTTCACCAGCATGGCACTCCCAATACTTGCTCTCTGGGAATCCAAGGATTCTGAAGCCATGAAAGAAGCATTGCACTGGGTTCTCTCCCACAGTCCTGGGGGGCTGCTTCTCTCTCCAAGACTGGCCATCTCCTCAGTCTTATCAGGGCAGAAACAACTTGCAGTGTAATAAGGTACTGCCCTGAAAAACTTCCACTTAAAAAATTCCAGATAGTTCTTGTCTTTGAGGCTTGAATTTCACTTTGGAGCGAACCATTTGTTCTGAGAAATCCTCCTTGCAAATAAATGCGAGGCGAGTATCCACCATTGTTCTTGTGGAAGACTGGAATGCTGTGAATCAATCTGAATGCAGAGGCTTGGGAGTAAGAAGTGTTCTGTTTAGTGATGTAAATTGGGTGAATCTTTTAGCAGATTTATGTCCCTGCAGCTTATTTTTCTGAGAAAAGTCTTCTCACTCAATGTACTTTAGCAAACCAGATAAGGTGTGTGTTCTCTCTCCAGCAGTTGGATGGACAGAAGAGCTTGGATAGACACACATGTGGAGGGACGGCCGGGACCACCCGCCCCTGAATCGCATGCGTGGGGAGCAGATGGTCACAGGGACCAGACTGGGCTTGGTATGCATGGCCTGAACTGAACTGGAGCAGAAAAATGTTAGAGTTAAAGTTAAGGTTGAGACCTGTACCCAGTGTTCTTCACCACTAAAAAACTCACACCTTGGAAATGTTAGACTATGGTTTTTGTTTTTTGGTCATAGGGCCTGTGCCCTGTGGATAGGGGGCTGTGTTTTCTCTAAAAGGACCAGACATTTCCAATGTCAAGGACCCTAAAAGAGGTAAGTCTTAGAACGAGGGCTTGGATGGTAGGTCTTAGAAGTGAGGTTGTTGAAAGGTTAGAAATCTTAGATTCTCATTGATTTTAGAATAGGGTTTTTAGGTAAATGCATGCATGGGGCAAAAGCCCTGGACAGGGGGCCACAGCCCACAGATAGTGTGGCAAAAGCCCATCTAATCAACTCTTAATCACTGTTTAGGTATGGGATTGTATACTTTAATGTTTTTAAAGATAACAGGTGGTTGTCTTATGGATCCTGTTAAGAGATTTTAAGAATTGCTGAAGGGAAAGTTGTGGAAAAAATGTTTGCTAGGGGCAAGCTGTCTGTTGGGGAATCTTTAGAGATAATAGTATTTAGATTTTATCATAAGAATGTAACTTTTGCTTAAGGAGAGGTCATACTGTAGATAATGAGCCAGTTTAACCAACTTAGCTTTTCACTAATCGTACTTTGGAATGTCACATTGTTAATTTTACTGATGTTACTCGTTTCCATTATTAGGGTATACTTAGCCATAGATAACTTTTGTAGCATTGCCCATGTCCGTATGTCCTTTTGTAATGATTGAATCCACTGAATTTTCTTGTGAAACTTCCTTGTCTTTACAATAAAAAACCAGAAGCTCACTTTGAATCAGGGCTGTTACATTCAGCTTTCTCCTTCTAACCCAGGAGTTGCTGAGGTGCGGTCCCTCTGGGCTTCTCAACACATTCACGGTGCTTTGAGTGATCCTTTTTTGAGTCTCTGTTACACAGGGAGATGTGTGACATGAGGTGACCTTGTTTGCTCCCCCTGACCTTGAAGCCTGACCTCTAGGAGGGGAAGCTGCAGGACAGCCCGTGGGTGGGTGCTGAGCTGGTGTCTGCAACACGTCAGCAGGACAGGCCTGAGGCAAAGACAGATGTCCAGTGGGGTCCTGCGGAGGGACTTGGGACTGAGGACTCCGGTCATAGCCATATCTAGACTCTGAAACATAAATTGGATCAAATGATTCCTCTCCTTAAAACTTTCCTGTTGCTCCCTGTTACAAACCCCTAATCGTGGCCTGCAGGGATCTGCGTGGTCTGGCCCTGCCTGCTTCTCAGACATCATCCGGTAACACTCTTGCCTCTTTTCTACTCCTGAAACACATCAAGCGTATTCCTACCTCAGGATCTTTGCACTGGCTATCACCTTTGCCTGGAATGCTCTTCTCTAGGTCCTCACATGGCTTAGCTCACTTAGGACTTAGTTAAAATGTCACCTCTTCAGAGAGGCCTTTCCAAACCCTTCATCCAATGTGGCCTTCCTTCTATATCATCCATTCCACTCATAGTACTCATGACTGAAGTGATCACATGTTTCCTTTCTTCCTCATTGTCCAGTTTCCCCACTAGAACGTAATTCATGTGAAGTAGCATCTTGTCTGTTTTATTTGTTCTGTAGCCTCAGTGCCCAGAACAGTGCTTGGTACCCAGTAGGTGTTCAAAACATACATGCTAAGTGACTAAATAAATATTGTCAGTTGTCTGTTTTGTTTGCTACCTTAAAGCCTTTAGCAGAGTCTCGTTAAATATTGTAGCTGTGGGCTTAGAAGACGCTTGGGTGAGGTGGTGCAGGGAGAACAGCTTTGACCGAGGGCAGCTGGTCTTTCAAGGGCAGGAGCCCTTTCTGCCGTCTGCAGCCAGAATCTTGTTGAGCTGGCAGGTGCCATCCATGTTGAACTTGCGAAAGGATTTCCTGGAGGATCCCAGAGTGGAATCATTGCCAAGAAGGTGGGGGCTTGAACTGCTGTGACTTGGGCCTTCCTATTTGTTTTCTAGGGCTACTGTAACAAGGTACCACAAACTGGGTATCTTAAACAATAGAAATTTATTGTCAGACATCTGAGATTAAGGTGTCGGCAGAGCTGCTTGCTTCTGAGGGCTGGGAGGGGCAATCTGTTTCATGCTGTTCTCCTGGCATCCAGTGACCATCTGATGACCTTTGGCATTTCTTGGCTCATAGAAGAATCAGCCGGTCTCTGCCTTCATCTCCACATGGCATTCTCCTTGTTCGCATCTGTCTCTGTGTCCAAATAGTCCCTTTTTACAAGGACACAGTCATATTATCTAATTATCTAATCTTAATTTACTTATCTGCCAAAACCCTATTTCCAAATAAGGTCACATTCACAGGTATTGAGGATTAAGATTTCCACATCTTTTCAGGGGACACAATTCAACCCCGTATCATCATTAAAGAGAAGTCAAAGCAGCAACCTCCTGTTGGCCAAATGCCCTGTTGCCTGCTTTTGGTGCCTTGAGAGACATGGGCTAAGGGAAGGTCTTTGGTGGAGAGAAAACAATCCCAGGAGCTACCCCCCCCCCCCCCCCACGAGGGCAACTGAAACCAGAGGGTTTCCTAGGGCTGGCTTCTCCCCAGTCACCAGCCTTGCTGTGCTTCGATCAGGGCTCTTTCCTTTTTCAGAGCAGCTCTATGAACAGGCAAATATCCTACTCACCATGCAGGAAGCAAATCTCTGTTTTAATTGCCTGTGCAATTAGTGCACTCCTATTGTCGAAGCCATCACCTGGAAAAGCTCTTTGGTTAATTTGAATTTAAGTGAAGTTCTGAAAGGACTGAGGGCCCTGCTGTGAGGGTCTGGGCACCCTCTCATCACTCAACTACACCTGCCAACCCCGGGCCTAGACGATCTATCTCCAAAGTTGTTTGTCTCTCTGCCCTTCTTCCTCCTCACCCTCCTGGAGCAGAGGGGAGCGGGTCTGAGGTGCAGGCTGAGGCTGCATTGAGAAGGCAGCCACCTAACTGCTGCCAATCCACCAGGCAACTGGAAACAGAGAATCACACAGCGACAAACTGAAACTCAGGGGGAGCTCCTAGGAGGTGGAATGTAATTGTCTGGATTGGAATTTTCCTGGGCCACTGGCCAACCCTGCTTCCATCCTGTCGGCCTGAACATCAACAATTTGCTTTTCATCACACTGCTCAAGAGCTCTCTTCTCCTTCTTTGCCTCTTCAAACTCCTTATCAGAGCAAAGCACAAAGAAACCACTTTTCAAACATAAACTATCTTGAAATTAGGAATAGAATGCAGGACTCATGGCCCACAGGAGATACCCCGACCCTAAGTGAGTGGTGTTGTGGGGGTGGGGAGGAAAGGCTGACCTTGAATAAGCCAAGAAGGGACACCGTGGGATGTCCTTCCTCATGATCTGTTCTAAACATTTTTGGTTAAGTGAGGAAGAAGAAGGAAAGAAATAGGAGCAGAATTCAGTTCTTTTTTCAAGGAGCACACTCAGTCACTGGGGATCTCAAGATATGTTTGGTGAAAAATCCCACTGGTCACCCCCTGGGTTAAGGTGGGAAGGGGGTTGGACAGAAATCCTAACAGGATCCCTTTCAGAATCAAACCCTGCCTTCTCCAGCTCATCAATGTCTATACTTGCTTCCTTTTAGGGGGGAAGCTTTTCCCCCTCCTGATGTTTCCTTCTGTGGCAGGGAGGAGGCCTATCATAAGACTCCTGGCCTCTTTCTTTTACTGGGGAAGATGGACTTACCTAAATGGTGAGATTCACGGCAGGACCTGGGCATGGCCCTTCCGCTCTTCTCTCCCATGGGACGGGCTGCCCCCAGGGATCAGCCATTGCCTATTTCTCCATGCTGATAGTCTGGACCTGAGTAGTCTCCCACCTTCTGCCCCATGGGGAGACTTGCCCAGGTCCAGAGGGGCCATTCAATTTGCAAACCCATCTGGCTGTCACACTGAGCTACATACTCCAATCTAGAAGATACTTTGGCGTCCATCTGTCTTACTCTTTGTCTTACCTATCGGTTGATTTTAAACACAGATAGAGCAGAGGGATGCTATTTATTGAGCCTCCTGGAAGCCTCTAGACTTACTTTATCCTGTAATTGGCTCTTATGCTGCAACCCAGGGTAGGATGATCGAATTAGTGATTCTCCTAATTTACCCTGTCAGAAGATGCTGGTTCTTAGATCTTACAAATGTTATCAGTTTCTTTTGATCCCTGGGACAACTTGCGAGTTGGCAGAGACATTCCTTGACATGTGATCTCCCCAAGGCAGAGAGGCTGAGACAGAGAATGTCGATTAGCTAGAGACTCAATAACTAATCTGATCACAGGTCCCTGTTGACCCAGTAAGGGTGCCAGGAAACCTGTCTTTTGGATGGAGCCTGTCCTACTTGCCCACTAACTGGACAGACTGATGGGAACTGAGGGTCAGGGAGCAAGTTATGCTGGGGCCTGGCCTTTTCTGACCATTGGGGAAGTTCTTTAAAAGTCTCAACAGCCTTGGGAAAGGGGGGTGGTCATCACAGCAAGGCAGGGGGTATTTTTATGGGCTTTTTCCAGCCTCCCATCTGTGGGAATCAGGCCTCATATGAGCCTTATTGTTAGCACTTCCACATGGCAGGTGAGTCACAGAATCTGTTAGAAGGTCTGCTGGGGTTGTGCAGGTGGGCTTTGGGCAATGCCATGATGCACCACCATGGTGGTGTAGTCATTGCAGATTTATAGAATTATTACAACAATTTCCAGCAAACGGCAATAAAGTATCTTGAGGAAGGGGCACCTTCTCTTGAACCCTCTCAAAATTGCCATCTGGGCTAGCAATATGGATGCTTAAATGTCTTCAAGACAAACTTGGCATTGTACAACTGAGAAATGTGAGACCCTCAGGGTGAAGGGACTTATATCAAGTCACAGATCTGGCTGGTAGCAGAGATAGGATGAAAACCAGCTCTCCTTGCTGCAGGTGCACTGCCTGCTTCCCCTCTGTACTATGGTGTCTGCATCAGCAGGAGCCTGGAGCCTCTCGCTTCCTCCTTGCAGTGTCTGTGATCACGCAGAGGCCCAAGCATATCTCCTCTCACTCCACCCATACTCCTCCTGCCATGACCACAACTCCAGTGGCCTCCACCCCTCTACCCCCACCACCCCCTTACCTGTAGTAAACTGGGTGGTCGTGGAATCACTCTCGTTGGTTCCTCGGACTGCGCTGACAGACACCTCATAGCGGGAGCCAGGCCGCAGGGCCTGAACAGAGTATTGGCTCAAGGGGGGCTGCAGCCGGAAGGTGGTCTTCCCACCTTCCCCGCCCACCAAGCCATATTTCAAGAGAATGAAATCGACTTTGGCTCGAGGTGGGGTCCACTCCACAAAAGCCACGGTGTCAGAGACATCTCGAACCAGGATCTGCGTGGGCCCATCAATGACTGAATGAGAAGGATCAAATAGAATAAAAAGTGGGATTGAGAAATAAGCCTTCAGTGTCAGCTCTCTCCTTTCCTCCTTACGCTAGTCTGGATGGGTATTAAGATGCCATTTTACAGATGGGGAAAATGAGGCACAGTAGGATAAAATATCTTTCCTGAGGATACGTAATTTGGCAAGAGGGGAGCTGACAAGGGAACTCAGTTTCCCTGAATCTTGGTCTAATTCTCCTTTTACTAGGCTGTGGTTTTCAGGTGCTGGCATTTTCCAGTCTTGGCAGGGGAAGGGCACTTACTGGCTTGGGAAAGTCATCCTTGTTTCCTTCTGGAGGTAATGGGGCAGAGAACTGAGGACTAAGCTTGGGGTGTGTGCCTGGTGCTCAGCCTTAGCCTTACTTACAGCCCTTAGGAAAGACTAGGAAATGACCTGCCCTGTCTAAACATCCAAGACTTCCAGCTTGGTTGCCTAAGATGACATCATGAGTATCCAAAAGTTGTCTCTGCTCAGCCACACTAATAGCCTAGTCAACCCAGCTGCTAAGACTGTAGCAAAACCCAACAGACATTTGCACTTGTAAACATGAAACATTCCTTCTAGGGAAACTTGCTCCTTTGAATAAAAAGAACCCCAGCTTTGAAACAGTTTCTTGTGGGTCATTTTTTCCCACCTGTTCTTGCGTATTCCTGAGCTGGAAGGGCTCTGCAGTCACACATATGTCTTTGAGGTTCCCCAGCATGTGTCTCTCATAAGCCCTGGCTTCTGGTGCTGTGCAGCTGAGGGACACCTAGAAAAGCTGGCTGGTTTCCTACAGGGCCCACCATCTGTGGTTCCAGCACCCACATGGGGTCCTGCCCAAATTGAATTAGATGATGGGAGGGAAGGGACATGAGGGAATGTAGAAGGAGAATAGAGAAAGAAAGGGCTTAATGAGGAGAACAGAAAATGATGTTCTCAACTCCTCATGGGACGTCTGCATGGCCAACATGCCCTTTGAGAATTACCCATCACTTGCTAAAAGACTAGGCCCAGCCACCATGTTCACATCACTATTTGACTATGCCCTCTGGCTGGAGGTGACTAGTATTAATATTGATTTTCTTCAAAGGTTTGGAATTAAAACCAGAAACTCTAGTTCTCTAATTAGCTTGTGTTGGGGCCTGTATGGCAGGGCTAGTGTGGTTATTCTCTACCATACTCACATAGAAATAGAAAACATCTGATATAAAGAAGCGGGGGTTGGGGAGAGAGAGAGAGAGGCAGAAATGAGTGACCATGTGGAGCTTCTAGAAAGATACAGAGAGTAACTCGATTCCTGAAGTCCTGTTTGCTGGTTCAAGTCTTTTGTGAGGCCCGGATACATTTCTGGCCCTGGGGTTCCCATGAGACACTCTATATCCTTCCAGTAAATTTTCTCTTTTGCTTTAGCTAGTTGAAGTAAGTTTATCTTCCTTGTTACCAGAGAGTATGTCTTGACTGAGACTTTTTTTTCTAACCAATCCACACTGGGCCACTTTCTATTCTGCATCCAGAATGAAGTGTCTCTCTCAGGACTGTCTAAGGCTTCTCTTGGACCTCTCAGTTTTTCAGAGTTGGGCCTTTACAACTTTCCACCACACCCTCTTTCTGGGTCTAGCCCAGTCTCATTTAATCTTAAGCAGCTTAGGGTTTTTGGTCTTGAACCAGCTAAAATGAAAATCGCCAGACCATTTTGGTGCCACCTGGTTTGGAGTTAAAATGAAGTCCAGGCTTTCATATATAAGGTAGTAATGGGATTAACAGCACACATCCAGACGGTTTCTTTTTAGCAGGCTGCTCCTGGTGGTTTTAGATAACTTGGGCCTTTGAAATTTAATTTAATTTAATTATGAAATGGGGGAAGCAGCCTCCTCAGTGCTGTATGAGCATAGTGCCTGAAACATGGTAGACACTCGGTTAATGAGCGCTGAGTAAATGAAACGAATGGATGATCCTCTTTATCCATGAGAAAGAAGGGGAAGCATTTGAATGAACTGGAGATTTTTTAAATAAAAGGTGTGTAGAAACTCAAATGACAACATAAGCCACATAAGGCTTTTGTCCTTCAACTCTTTAAATCCAAAATACCCTAATCATAATGGATTGTCCATATTAGTATGTGATTATGTAGCACAGAGGGCTCTAGCTGCAGGAGGTCTTGTAATTTGCATTCACGAAATGGCCTGCCTGGAAGGAGCCAGTCTGAGTGGCTGATGAGGATGCAGAGCTCCGCAGTAGGGGGCTGGTGTAGGTCAGACCCTCGCAGAAGGAAATAATTAAACAATTGTTTCCTGAAAACAGCAGACAGGGTTGGGAGCCAGCCATCCTTTCTGCAGCCTCTCTTGGTTTCTGCCCTTTGGCTGGCCACTTGGTAGCAACGTCCCATCCCAATCAAGGAGGTATCAGCTTGCTTTCAGTTTAGCTCTAATTTCTAAACAAACACAAGTTCTACTCAAAAAGTAAATTGGAATAAATGTTTTTCCATTTCTTCATGACTGCATATAATGCCAAAATATTAACTAGGACCTTTTTTTTCTTAACTGGAAAAAATTCTGTCTGGCTTTACCACACATTTCTAGATCTGAAACTTTTAATTTTAATCTTAAGGAACCCCCAAATACTGCAAATTTTGTAAAAATATGGTTTGAATGTGAGACCAAGGCCAGGTTGGACTACCTTCTCTAAGCACTCTCAACACTTTAGGAGGAACATACTCTTCACTATAACGTCCTCTGTCCTCTTATGAACCATCTTCTCCTGCTAGCCTTTTGTCTTCTACTAATGCTTTCTTAATATCAAATCACATGAATGACTTGGGGACCCTGAAACAGTCCACATCAGAAGAGGAGAATCCACACATGCTGTTGTTGGGGCTCTGAACACACTACACCAAAGTACTGATGTGCTTAGTACTTTGAACTAAAGGAGATTGGAAAGGGCCTCAGGAGCAAGGTCTTCTGACCTTCCCCATCCTCCTGTCTCCTGCCCCGCTTTCTCCTCCCTAAGAGATTCACAGAAACCAAAATCACTCTTCCCAAGGTGGGCCATAGAAAGCGAGCCAGAAAACCTACAAAGGTCACTCTCTCCCTTCTCCCTTCTTTGTTAAAAATCCTCATTCCAGAGGGGTTGTGGCCCACACCTGGGAGGAAGGAATGCTACACAGAGAGAAGAAACTGAGCAGACAGGTCTAGCTGGGTTCTCCACCCTGCCCACCCAATCAGTCTATCAATCTTAGATCATACCCTTTGTCCAATCACATTTCTACCTGGCTGTCCATTCTTTATCGAACCGAAGCATAAAAATAGAAAATTTTCACTAGGTTTTTGAGTCTTCATTTCTGAAGACTCCTGTGTCACTTGAAAATTTGATTAAATAAATTTGTTGTGCTTTACTTGTTAACCTATCTTTTGTTATAGGAGTGTCAGCCATGACCCATAGCAAGGAAAGGTATCACAGCTTTCCTCCTTCTACATTATTAAATGTCAACTCTTCAGGTTCCAGCACAAAAAGTTGTGGGAAAACTCCAGCCAGTGTCTTTCTGGAGAGATTCCTACAGAACACTTTAGATTTTATGGCTCTGGGTTTTCTTTCAAAATCAGAACAATGGTTTTAAAGCATTTTGGGGGGGGGTAAAATTTTTTTTTGATGAACAAAACCTTAAATTGCTATACAAAATATAAAACAGATCAAGGTGAAGCTGCCCTGGTTGGAGGCATGGAAGAGGGAGAAATTAGAGGCTTGGGTCTGCACCTGATCCTAGCATGGAGACACTCCCATAGAACCCTCATGCACTAATGGAACATAAACCAATACCACAATAGTTATAAATCAGTATTTTCTAGACTGAGCATAAGCCTCATAACCTGATGCTCTTTAGTTTGGATCCAAGTAGCAAAGTACGAATCACTAATCCATGAACATGGTCTCATTACAAAGTGTTGTGATTCCCTCTTCTGGCCAACTCGTCCTTACAACTGGCTTTCTGGGGTGGCAATTTCTGTTCATGAAAAATAAAGTCATACCAATATTCACCATTCTCAGTGTTTGTTACTGACATCAAAAATTGCTTAACTTCTGAGTCTCAGCTCTCCCGTCAATAAAATCAGAACTAAAAATAATACCAGATGCTATTTATAACTTTTGAGATATTCTTGGCCAGGGCACACACACATGCATCACAATTGCTAATTTACAGCATTGAAGTTGGACATCCTTTGTTAGCTAAGATAACAATAAGGTGAAATATGACACAGATAATGGATCAGTCCTGGAAATATAATGATCTTGAATGAGTCAGCTGTGGAGATGAAATAATAATGAACTTGAGTCATCACCTTGAACAGCGACCCACTCTGTACCTGCTGACTTTGAATGACTTTTTTCCTCCTGCTCTTACTTCTATATGTTCTCTGGATATGTGTGTCTACACTAAGCACTAAGCACTCACTCTCATCAAGACAGGGCTAATCGCTTTGTGTGCTTTATCTGATGGAATCCTCATGTCAACTTAATGAAGGAGGTGTTACTGCTCATCACTGTAAAATGAATTGAGGTTTGGGAAGGTTTAGCTTTTTCCAAATCTCACAATAGGTGAGAGCAAGTCAACTCTTGCTGGTTCCAAAGCTCATGACACTAGGTTGTTGACAAATGAAGCTTCTTTATGAGTAAGATCAGAAGAACACTCTCCCAGATTTCTGTGCTTGCAAGGATGAGAAGTAAGGAAGATAATCAGCTAAGCATCTGGTAGAGAGCTCCATCTCCAGGTCCTAGCTCTGGGAGGAATCCTAGCACTTCTTTTGTCTTTCAGGTTCATGGGCAATTCTGTGGTTCCTTTTCCTGAGTGACACAATGGGGAGGAGTGTTGGAGGCACTCACTGGTGGAGACGCTGGCTGAGGTCGGGGGACTGCGGGCTTGTTCTTTCAGAGCCACCACATTGACAATATACTCCTCCCCAGGCTTTAGTCCTGTCTGGTTAAAGGACGTCACATCACTGGGGAGCTGAGCAATCACTCCTCCTTCGTTGTTCTGTGGGGTGGGGAGAAGCAGAGAAAGCAAAAGAGAAAAGTCATTGGGAGAGAAATCCGATGAAAGATAAAGGTGTGGAACATTGGCTGTGAACTGGGAATTAAAAATGGGGCTACAGCTATTCCCAGCATGCTGACAGCTAAGTGTGTGGGGCCAGGAACAGCTCTCAGAGGGCTCCAGAGGAATGCCACCACTCTATGAGGATTTGGCAAATGGAGAACGAATTTTCAAGAACATTTCTTTGGCCTCTCCTGAGTTTGCTGAGTTTGGCAATAAAAATTAGTCATGAGGTGATGCAGTGTGGTTCTTGCCAAAGATTGAATGTTTGATGGTTGACGTTAACATCCATCAGATTTTTATTTTGAGGGGCATTTATCGTGATTAGCATGCCCCTGGCTATTTAGAAGAGTATAGTTGTGGGTGTTTGTGTGTAAATGATTTTATATATATACACACATGACCTCGTTCAAACAAAGACATTCCCAGTTTTGTTCTGTTTTGTTTTGTTTTTGTTTTGAGAGAGAACTGTTATTTTGCTGTATCTGCAGTTTCTCATGGTGTTACATTGGGTTCAAACCTGTCAATGTCTTATTTCCCTTTCACTCAGATGAGTTAGGACTCCATGACACAACCAAATATGAAGTTCAAAGAAAGGAAAAAAAGGAAGCATGGAACAAAGAAAAATACAAAGGAGAGAGGGAGGAGACAAACTGGTGGAAAAGGAAATGAAAAAGAGCAACTTGGTGATGTTGGGTCCAGGATGCATTATTTTCTTTCTCTTTCTTTCTTTCTTTCTCTCTTTCTCTCTCTCTCTCTTTCTTTCTCTCTTTCTCTCTCTTCCTTCCTCCCTTCTTTCCTTCCTTCCTTCCTCTCCCTCATTCTCTTGCTCTCTCACTCTCTTTCTTTCTTTCTCTCTTGCTCTCTTTCTTTCTCTCCCTTCCTTCCTTCCTTCCTTCCTTCCTTCCTTCCTTCCTTCCTTCCTTCCTTCCTTCCTTCCTTCCTTCCTTCCTTCCTTCCTTCCTTCCTTCCTTCCTTCCTTCCTCTCTTTCTTTCTTTCTCTCTCTTTCTTCCTTCCTTCCTTCCTTCCTCTCTCTCCCTCGTTCTCTTGCTCTCTTGCTTTCTCTCTATCTCCATAAATCACAGATCTTCTATGAATGTCCTTGGAAATGGAGGAGACAAGGACCTTTTTGTGGCACTGCCCTTCTCCTTTATTCTTTGGTTTCTATTTATGTCACCCAAAGTGCCCATATGTAATTTATAGCCATACTCTTATCAATCAGTGTGATAAATATTCCCCCCCCCATGGCCTCAATCTACAGATCACAATAGTTCTCCATGTGGCCATGTGTTTGACCTTGGCATGCCCTGGCCAGCCCCTGTTTTATTTAGAGTTTTACATATTGGATGTAAAAACAGTAGAACCTGGCATATCATATTGGGGTGACATGATTCTTTCTTCTCTATTGTAAACCCAGTTTCCTGCCATGCTTTATCGGCCATTTAAACTCAGATAAGACATATAGTATTTTATAGAATGTCTGTTTAGATGTATTTAGCTTGCCAAGATATGACCATACCCACATAAGAGAATGGAGCATCCTGGTTTAGTGAACAGAGCCCTGGAATAGGAGATAGAGATCCAGGTTCTCATTGTAAGCCTGTCTTCATAAGCTAAACTAAACTAGACATGAAATGAGGGGTCATACTCTGTGAACTTGAAGATCTCTTGTAGTCCCAACAGTCCATTGCTCTAAGAATCTTGAAGTAAAAGAATGGTGAAATCATAATCTCGTTATCCAAAAATGGGTCATTTTTCATTAAGTCTGATGAACGACTAAAACAACGGTCTTTGAAGTTTTAAGATGGAGACAGAGGGAAGGAGCATCGTTGAACTTTATATCCCCCTGAGAGGTATAGTGGGAGAGAACATCAGCAGGGCCAACAAATGCTGGAAAACTACAACTAGGCAGGTCCCTGTGGCAATTTGGAAAAGTTAGTTTCAGGATTAATAGGACACTGCCTTACAGAGTAGAAAGAAATCTTAGGATACTTTAAAACTCACAGACCAATAATATAATTTGTTTAAGGAAAATGTTGTTTAATTAGTAGGTTACAGACTCATTATGACTAATTCAGGAAAGCCAAGGTGCTTCTGTGCTGCATCTAACATTCAATCTCTACGGAAGCCATGCGAATTGACTTTTGGTGCATCTGTCTGCACAGAATGAAGCTGGGGGCTGACTATGGAACTAATTTGGTTGGGCTTTCCTTATGTCCTAAAGAGAAGCCCCAACTTTTTGAGGGCCTGGTTTTCATACTAACAAAAATTATAGCTCACCAAACCCTAGAGCTGTCTCAGCAGAGAGCTGGAGCTGGTGGCTGCTTCCTGCATCCTCCTGTTTTCCAAGGCCAGGGTGCCATGCTTGGGGCACCCTTTGTGAAAGAAATGTTCTAGAGCCCAGATACCCACAAATGCCCCTTGGTGTCTTTAATGGTCCAGAGAGAGAGATTGGGTGGTGCCTTCCTTGCTACCCTAATTTCAAATTGAGGTACAAATACTCCAAATAAGGCTGTTCAGCAGTCTGCCAGGTGAGCATTACCTTTGGAATGAAGCTGATCTCCCATCCATCGAAGGAGAACGAGAAGGACTCCCACTGCACTTCCACAGTGGTCTCTGTGATCGTCTTGAATTGTAGCCCTTGAGGAGTGGAGAGATCTGGAACATAGCAACACAGGTGACAATGTCATGGCTCTCCCTGGCAGGGACAGAGAGCATCGCCTGGTGCTTTGTCTGGTGAACTCCCTCCACAGCGTGGACGTGGTGGTTTGTTGTGGACAGTCCCAATCTTAACTATGCACACAGTGAGCTCCAGGTGCAGGATCTGCCTGCTGCATCGCGGCCCTGGTGCCCAGCATTGGTGGAACACATGCGTAAACTTAGACACCATCTATGTAAACAATTTGTATGCATTCTATTACATACTAGGTTGATGCTAAAATACAAAAGTCACACTTTCCTTTCCTTACGAATGTGAAAAATCTTGGCATTTGATATATAATCTAATGCCTTTTTCAGAGAACTTGAGCTTTGTCATTAGAGGCTTTACAGGAATCCTGGAGGCAGTAGATACAATGATTTATGTCAGAGCTCCCATTTCATGTACAGGAAAAGGGAGGCCCAGAGAAAGTTGACTAAAGATGTGGAGCAAGCCAATTTCAGAAAAAATGCTAGAATGCTTTTCTTGATCATCTGATGTGCATGGAGAGTATCTTGTTTAGCTCAAATCATGAAGTCTAGAGTGGTCTGAATTTTCCAGTTTCATGAACACAAGCAAAACAAAGGCATACACAAAGGACAACAGCAGATACTGGACTTTTTGCTCTTGTTTCTCTTCCCTTTTTCCAGTTGTTCCTTCCTCATCGTTCTCTTCCTCACGTACGTTTGCCTCACATGTCTTATTTGAACTTTTCCTCTCTTAATCACCCTCTTCCCCCCCCCCAACCACGCACATACACACACATGCACAGGCTCAGTGAAGTGGAGGTGTGCTTGTCCTAATGGAGTTCCAATTACCAGCCCTGAAACATGACAGCATGACTTTTCTCCGTTCTCCGGGGAGCCTGCTCCCATTTCAGCATTGCCTCTCACGGGCTATTCCCATTGGGAAACTGACAGATTCGCATCCTTCCTGTTTGGAAACTTTCTCTTGCTTCTTGGTAGAAAGGCAGGGCTGGTTCTGAAACCACTTGAAGGCGTGTCAGGTGAGTCTACATGATTTTGTCCTTGTCACCTGGGAGCTTGCCTGAGGGATGCCCTGAATCACACAATAAATGCTGCAGGAGATGGAAACCTCATCACCACATGAACGTGTGGATCAGAGTGGAGACACTCGGGAGTCAGGCCAGGCACTTAGGTGGTGACTCATCCCAGAGCAAGGTGGGAGAAGCAACAGATGGTGACCTGCCTCTCTGCACAATCATTGCAGATATTTAAAACTAGTTCTCAGGCACCAGAGGAATTATAAAAAGGGTCAAATATAAACAGAGATAATTATAGGCATATTAAAAGAGTCAACATTCATAGGGAGAGACCAATATTATAACAGGATTTCTATCACCTGAAAAGCAAAGGGGCAAGATGACTTTTTAAAGACTTCCCCCTCTGCCTGTCCCTATACCTATATCCTTCAAAGCTCAATTCAAGTCCTTGGGCTTCCATGAAACCTTCAAGGCCAACTCTTCCTACCTTTTCTTTTTCTGAACTTTTATGGCATTTGTTACCCAAATACCATCTTGTCATTTGAGACCTACAGGAAATGGACTCAACTCTCTTTTCTTTCTTTTTTTTTTTTTTTTTTGTGACCGGCTGCACTGAGCGCACCGGCCATCCCTATATAGGATCCGAACCCGCGGCGGGAGCGCTGCAGCGCTCCCAGCGCCGCACTCTCCCGAGTGCACCACGGGGTTGGCCTGGACTCAACTCTCTTATCTCTTCTCTGGTGATAAGTCCTATTTACAGACCCAGGGGCTGTCTGCATTCTAGGGGGCTTATGTTTCCATGGTCACTTCTTGTTAATGCTGAAATCTCTGCATTACTCATACCCCATGGCATGCGTGTTCTCTTCTCTCTTCCCAGAATTTGATAGGATACAGCCCCTTTTCCTTGATATCACCAAAAATCTCCCACATAAGGCATACAGGCATTTGTGTGCATGCAGGTTTTGCAGTAGATGTGGGGTGATGAGAGTGTAGTGTGGCACCCAAAATGCTGGGAATTTCTCTTACCTAAATCCCTCTGCTTGGCTTTTAAAATTCCAAAGAATACAGGCTCACTGTAACAATTTAAGAATTCAGAAGTATATAAAGAAAAACATAACAATGCTTTCCTATCTCCTTATTTTACTCTTTGATATAGTCAGTGTTAATAATTCGTATCAAATCTTTTATATTTTTCTATACTTAAATAAACATATACAAAATATAGATACATACCTCTAGGAGTTTTCTCCTGTTATAAAGAAAAAAAAAAAACTGTCTATTTCATATGGAGAACAGTTTAGCTTGCTCTGTCTCTCTTGTTCTCTCTCTTTGCACTTAATCTTACCAAACTATGCTCTAGAGCCTCAACTTTTATAACTAAAATGGACTATCAAGATATTTTGCTAAACAAAAGACTGTGAAGAAATTATAGCACCTCTCTATCAGGAAAAGTGGATGTTGTCAGCTGTGGTTTTAAATAAGATTTTTTTTCCCACTCTGCTATACACTCACCATCTGTAACATATCATTTAGAACTTGCCTACTATACATCCTATTTCTTATCTCTTGGTTTTGAATCCCTAATTAGATTCAAATTTTGCATAAGTCTCATGCTTTACTTGACTTCTAATCAGAGTCTTGCTTATAACAAGACAGTACTCAATAATTAAGTACTTTTTGTACTTTTGGTTCTATAACTTACAGAAACTGTCTGAATTTGGAAACTCTCTTAATTGGAAGTGGCTTTTTAATGATATACCCTTTCCTAAGTGGGTCACATCTGAAGTTCTTCCCCTCAAGAGCAATGACTATTGCAGGCATCCTTGAAGAATTAAGAAAAGACAGTACTCTCATGAATGCCCATGATCTCATGTAGGAGAAAAGAAAAATGAAGCAGGACAGGGTAATGGTACGTACGGGTGGCCACCTTGGCAGTGATGGGAAGGCTGAGGATGTTGCTAATGACAGCGTAGACGCTGATGTTGTAGGTGAGACCTGGCTCCAGCTCCGTGATGGTGACACCACTCCAATCTCCAGGCACCCGCTGCTGGAGCTGGAGGCCCCCCAGGGCCGTCGGCTGGTAAGAGATCACATATTCCGTCACTGCCATCGGCCCGTCCCATTCCAGCTCAATGGACCTGTCGCTGATACCAGCCACTCGCAAGTCCTCTGGAGGGGCAACTACCAGGAGGCAATACACAGATAGCATGAGCTCAGAGGATTGCCTCCCCCATCCTGGACTCAACTTTCTTCCTCACACTGCACCCCCATGCCATGTCCTGTGTTCTCCTGGGCCCAATGGCTTTGAGTGATTTATAACTCCCTTGTGGGCAGGTTCTCATCTTTTTTGTGCTCAGTACCCAACTCCCCATAGAGCCATGAGTTAGTGGTGTGCTGGAGTCAGCTTCTAGTGGCTTGTGAAAGCTGACTGTCAAGATTTCAAGAATTTTGCAAGGCTGATTGTTAAATAAAGCCATTATTAATTAAATTTTATAAACATAAGTAAATTATGTTAAAAATAAAGATAATACTCAAAACTCATCACTTTGAAATCATTTCACTACATTTTACTGTTATCCATGCCCTTAAGGTAATTTACCTGAGCTGTGTCTCTCTGCAAATGCTATAGGATTGTGTTCTCCTGCACATCTGTTCCTAGCTGCATGTTTAATGATGTCATGTTGGTAGTGTGAAGTTGGCCATGGAGACAGTATTTACACCATGGAAACTGGCAAATGCTACAAATCAGGGCTTTTCATTTCTTTTTTTCTTTCAGAAAAAAAATGACATATTTAACAGCACACCACTGGCCAAAATTTTTGGTAGTTTAATAAATTACTGTCATCAGATTACCCTGGGAGCCAATATCTGATTTGGCAAGTGGAGATATAGACTCATTCTTGGTTATCTTGCAAAATAAAAGAAGCCAAAATGGTAAGTCCCGGATACCATGGTCTGATGAAGATATTCAATAATCCTTTATTGTAGTATTTTCCCTTTCATAAGGACATTATTTAAGTTTTGAAAGAAATGTAACTTGTGTTAAACTATTTTTTATTAGCCTTGATCTTAGGGATGATAATAAAGAAGGATTCTTGAGGGCTTTGCTTTTCTCTCTTGTCCCACTTTGCAAATGCTGCTCAGAGTCACCAAAGGTTAAACCACACCGAAATAACCTTACATGTATGGTTCTCTTGGGAAGTGAAGATTGGCCAGTGATGTGGGCATTAAATAATGGAACCTTTAGGATTAATTAGGAGGCTAACTCCAGTGTGTCTGTAATTGGACCTGCCCATAGATTAAATCAAAGATCAGGCCAATATTTAGATGGTCATAGTTAGCTTACAAATTTATATGTAGTGGAGGTTTCGATTAGTTTAAGAGTTGTCATTGGTTTTGAATTTCTCCTCTGGGTAATCCCATCATCTCACCTGTACAAGTGAGTAGGCCTAGGCTTCTGCTTTCACAGGCCTGTGCAGATGGAGAGTCCCCATCTCCTTGTGCTCACAAATGCACCCTCAAATCCTTAGCAAAGGCAGAGAGGTGAGGAGCCCTTTAAGTTCTCTCAGACTCACAGGATAGAAATTAGCAGCACATATTTGCAGTGCTGAACATTTGCTTTCATGGCTTTTGCCCCAAATCATTTATTGTATGAAACAGTTTAGTACGCAGAGCTTCCTCTGATTGAAGATGGCACACGTTGACCAAAACAAAAAATTTAAATTTCTTAATTTTAAATTTATAAAACTAAAGAAGTATAAATAAAATTTAAGTAATTAAACTTTCAAATGATATTTTATTAGCTTGCATCATTTATAATTCTGGCATTAGTAAAGCTTTGAACTGCACTAAGACCTTTGGGACAGCCTGTATAATGCATACAGAATGACTCCTGGACCAAGGGAAGAAGAGCTGATATATAGAACCTGTCAGGGTTTTGCACGATTATACATTTATTATGCATTAGGCACAATGCTAACCACTTTTACATCAATTATCTCATTTTATCCTCTGTCACTAGAGATAGGCATTATTATTACTCCTATTTTATAGATGAGGTGATAGGGTCACACATGCAGCAAACACAGAAGCTAGGACTTGAAACCAGGCAGAATGACTCTGGAACCTCTTGGCCAATATACATTACCACTTTACATTTATATAGCATTTCACAGTCTATAAAACATGTTCAGATACTCCATCTAACTAGCAGTTTGGAAAACCCTTTAATAGCAGCCCGATGAGATAGTTCGGGTAGATATAATTATCCCAACTTCTACAAACGAGGAAACTGAAGCCTGGGTTAAGGGATGTGCCAAAAGACAAGGAGTTGGGTCACAGCAGAACTGATTCTCCGAGGGCCAGCCTGTGGCTCACTTGGGAGAGCATGGTGCTGACAACACCAAGTGAAGGGTTAAGATCCCCTTACTGGTTATCTTAAAAAAAAAAAAAAAAAAGAACTGATTCTCTGACCCAGATCTTCTATGTTTTGCATTCTTTACCCTACAATTTGCAGGGCAGGTTATGGACTGCACCACATGCCTTATTTCAAATATACACAGCCTCCCAAAGTAAACTACATCAGGAATAATGCAGATGATCTTATAAGATGGGGTCTCCAGAATGGTGCTCATCCTAGAGGTAAAAAACTCTTTTAAGAAAGATTCTCTGGCCCCCCTCTCTCGTGATCCAACACACTAATTCCAAATCTCTTGGGTAGGACTTCTCCTGTCATAGTGACAGAAATGGTCATTCCAAATTTCAAGTTTGGTGACTTGACAACTCTTAGGGCATTTGGGACAAACCAGTATATTCCTTTTTTAGTTTCTTCTTCAAGAAAATAAATGACAATGGAGGATTATTTAAGAAGAACATTTTGGGATTTTAAAGCAGAAAGAAGTGTAGAAGATTTTTTTATTGTGGCAACTTAGCTCACAGCCTGAGCCTTTGGTTCAGACTGAGAAAGCAGCAACAGGTGTCATTTGTGGTGGAACCAACTTGGGAGTGGTGGCTCAATGCAGGAGACCACCACCACTGCCCTGTAACGCAGCGGTAGCTGTGTTCACTGGGTGTCAGTAATCTTCATAAAACAACATATTATTGAACCATAAAACAGACTATAAAAGAGCCTTGTGCCTTGATTCAATGAATCTATGGTGGGGGTAAAGTATTTTTAGTCTAACTTTCTTTGGCGTTGCAACTTTGAAATTGAGGAAGGGCAGGCTGTTAAATAGCAGTAAAATGTGACTTGAGGAATTGAGGTTGTTTATCTGCAAAGATGCCATGCTGTTTACTTTTTGAATCTTGCATAAACTTTGCACTTATGTGGTAAGAGTAGTTGGAATTAGTCCCATGGTGTGTCTTGCTCCAAGGAGCAAGTGGTTTCAGGAGCCAAAGGTTGGGCTGGCTGCCGTCCTGACAGAGGCAGAGGTTGATGAATCTCCATAGGTCTGAGTGGAGTCCAGGGAACAGCTTTCTGGATTGCTTCAAGACCCTGCTCTGATGGTTTTTTTCTCTTGCTGACTTATGGGGAGTTTTGGCCAGCTCACTGGCCACGTCCTGCCCTCACCGCCATCACTGGGGGCAGATGCGGATAAGTGGTTTAATGTGCTTCTCTACACCAACTCCAACACCTCATTTTTAATTATTTGATAAGGCTCAGCTTTAATATTAAAAGGCGACGCCATTGCATATGTAGCTTTAAAATTTTTATTTTTCAATTTCATTCTACTTAACATCCCGAAGAGGATTAAAAAGTGCTAGAAGTTGGTGGGAGACCAGTGTTCTCATTCTTACTCTGCCATTAATTAGCTGCCTGGCTCTGGGAAAATCTCTCCGACTCTCTTAAAAGACTGCTGCTTTTTAAACGAGAAGCCCAGAGCAGCTTCTTTCTAAGGCCTGTTTTAAGTACTCATATTCATGATTTTTTGGTCTTATTATCTTTACACAGGCACAGAATGGAGGCAGAAAGCTTGAGATTTTGTCCCTTGGCATACTATGGGCACACATCAAGGCTAGGTGTCAAACGCAGTGGCCTTGAGGATGCTATTCAATTGCATTCAAGCGCTGGAGTCAGAGACCTAGGGGGCCTCAGAGTAAAATCCACACAGTGGGCAGCTATTTTCCATGCCCTGGCCACAGAGAAAAGAAAGACCTGTAAAGAAGTATATTTTGTGGCTCTCCGTGTTTTCACCTTCCTAACTCTTCTCTCTCCTCTCCTCTTTCCTGTGGGCAATGGAGCAGTTGTGCTGCGCTGTGTGCACCTAGTCGGAAATGTCAAACAGTAGATGAATAGCCCCTTCTCCTACAGCCTTTTCACAAAGAGCAAGCGGAGTAGCGCTTTAGATAATGACCTGGCTACTTCTCCGGAAGAAACCTGTGACACCTGGTTGA
Organism: Cynocephalus volans; assembly: GCF_027409185.1. NCBI lineage: Eukaryota > Metazoa > Chordata > Mammalia > Dermoptera > Cynocephalidae > Cynocephalus > Cynocephalus volans. The sequence continues at coordinate 131,668,012 of NC_084467.1, forward strand.
AAAGGTAGGCACTGAGAACAGCACCTCCCACGATGACTGGTGGATCCTGGGTTGCTATAGAAACAGATGGAGATTATGCAACTGTCCTTCCTCACATGCTTCAGGAATCTGTAAGGTAATTTATCTGGGCCTGCAGAAGTCTTCCTCAAGCAACACAGAGGTCACATGTCGGTGGTAACACCTGCTCATGGTTTGGACTCAACCCAACTGTAGCTTTCCTAGCAGCCTCCCCGAGCTGAGTGGGAGGGTTTATTTCCATTTCAGATTGGACCCTGGCTCAGATGAAGATTTTGTTTGCAAATGGACACATGCCTGTAGAAGAACAGAGTCAAGAACATGACAGGCGTGTCCAGGCCACCAGGGATTGAGTTTATTAAGAAGCATGTGTGCTGGGCCGGCCCATGACTCACTCGGGAGAGTGTGGTGTTGAGAACACCAAGGCCCCGGGTTCAGATCCCGTATAGGGATGGCCGGTTCGCTCGCTGGCTGAGCGTGGTGCTGACAACACCAAGTCAAGGGTTAAGATCCCCTTACCGGTCATCTTTATTAAAAAAAAAAAAAAAAAAAAAAAAGAAGCATGTGTGCAATAAAATAGCATTAACGTAGCAATAGCCCAAACTGACCATCCAGGTGGAGCCTTGCGGAGCGTCATCCTCCAGTTGGGAACTAGGACCATGCTTCAGCCTTGCTTCCCAGCAACTGAATTGTTTGGATTCAGAAACGATAAGGCGTAACTTCTGCTTGAATTTCACTTTGAAACAGTTGGTATAATGACTATATATTTAGAAAGGTATTTCAATTCTGCAAACAAGATTGGCAGGCTAAATGATATAATTGAATTTGGGAAAAAATTAAGGAACATGAAAATATTTTTTTCCTAAGCAGCGCATTATCATTTTTCTTTTCGTCATTGCCATTGACCTTTTAAAAGAATTTAAGCCACAGTCGCAGGTGCAAGAACCTCGTCTGCCATCCGTGAAGGCTGGTGAAGCTGGCTTCCGGGATTTCTTCCTTACACTCATGTCAAGTGACTGATCAGAAGATTCCTAGAATCACTCAATTAGAAGGTTTTAAAAAGTTTTGCTATTCTTTTTTTTTATCTTAAATCTTCCCAGTGGAAACTCTGAGTCCTAAATGGAAAGGATCAATTACATGATCTGCACTGTTTAAGACACAAACATATCTATCAGCAATAGTCACTGATTTAGTCAGAAGAGAATGAACAATAGTGAAATAATGAAAATAATCTGATTTGGGGCAAAAAAAAGAGAGAAACCCACCAAAACCAAAAAATAAGCAAAGGACAAGAATCAGCCCCAATGAGAAAGCAGCATTATCCCCACTGTTGGATTTAGGTCTCCATTTCAGGACATCACCGTTCTATCAGCTTCCACAGTGCAGACTACATATGTGTTAATTCCAATGTGCTACAGAGTCATCTGGAACAAAGTGAGTCATATTCTTTTTATTCTGTACTAGTTGTTAGAACGTTAGTTTTGCTGGATACCTTTATTGTTTCTTCCTATTTACATTTAATTCCTTGCCTACAAACACTCTTCTCCATGTGGACACTAGATTATTTCACAAATCAATAACACCTTGCAATCTGTAACCTCCACGACAGCCAGAGAGCTTCACAGGCTAACCACCATTTCTTGCAGTAGCATTGTAAACGGCAGGGGTCCCTGGTTTGTGGCAACAGGTAAGAGAGATATTTTTGAGCAGGTGGAACTCTTGGAATCCCTCTGAGTTAGAGAACAGCCTTGCCTAAGGTGGTCCTGTGACCTTTCCCCACCCTCCCCCACCTCAGGGAAAATGGAGTGTTATTGTCATTTCACCACAGCCTGTGATCCAGTCCCGGGGTAACATAAAGCACTCAGCCAGAACTTGACCTTTTCTGACTTTCTCCCCTTCCACCCTTTAATCTGCTTTATCAATTGTTATTGACTCAAGAAATCAGCTCACTTGGAAATCAAATGAGAACAACCCAACTGGGAATGACTCTGTCTAAAATTCGCCTTCCCTACCATCCCTCTCCCCACTTAACTGGAGAGATGCACCCCACGGAGTTCTCCTTCCTACCTGCCGAGCAGTCAGGGCCCTGGTAGCCCTCTTCACAGACGCAGATCCCCTCCTGGCAGTGCCCACGCCCACTGCAGGCGTTCAGACACCTCCGCTGGCTGCAGTCCTCGCCCAAGTAGCCCTCCTGGCATACGCAGGTACCATTGGCACATCTCCCCTTCCCCGAGCAGTCCGCTGGGCACCTCAGCTCCCTGCAGTCCTCGCCTGTGTAGGGCTCCTCACACACGCATTCTCCGTCCACGCACAGCCCCCGGGAGCTGCAGTCTGTCGGGCACCGGAGTTCGGAGCAGTCGTCCCCGCTGTATTCGCTGTCACAGATGCACTGGCCGTCCACACACACGCCACGACTGGAGCAGCCCAGAGGGCAGTAGGGCTCTGAGCAGTTCTTGCCAAACCAGCCTTCGTTGCAGATGCAGCCGCAGGACTCGAGGCTAAAGTTGCCGTGGCCACTGCAGTGGGGAATATAGTCCAGTTGTCCTGGAATGGTCAAGGAGAAGGTCAAAGGACAGCAGTGGTCTCTCCTGTAAATGGTGCTGGGGAGAGGTGGGCAGAGACCTCTACTCATTCTCTGATTAGATTTGCATTGCTCAGAGCTAAGCTCAACATACTTTGGTACATCTTCAATTTCATAAATATTTTCATCTAATGTGGGATGTGCTGGGGGCAATGATGGATGAGATATAGTCCTTTGTCCTCCAAAAGCTCACATTCAGGGCGTCTTAAATTGGCTTCCATAGAAGTAGACCTTAGAGGAAGATTCATGTGAGTGGCTTCTTGGAAGGTGGTCCCAGGAAAAACTGGTGGTGCAGAGGGGGGATGGGGAGGGATGGGGTGAGAGCCAAGTCCCAGGGAGAGTAACTTGGGTTCAGTCCCACAGGGCACTCTGGAAACAGGGCAGGTCACACCCCATCAGGGAATAAGGACTGTCCCTGAGGGCATGTAAATTCCCAGGCCCTTCATTCTCTCTTTGGGCAGGCCAAGGAGGTTCTGCTGGCTGTGGGGACTGAGAGGGATCTGAGGGGATGGAGACTGAGCACTGAGTGGCTATGCAGAGGAAGGTCACATGTGTTACAAACCCGTCCTACTCGCCCTTCCTGCTATCCACTCTACTTCTTCGTCAAAACTCAGGGCCAGCATTACTTCAAAGGCTTCCCAAAGCCTCGGTCTCATTTAGTTACCGTTCGCTATGTTCAGGATTCCATGCATATCAGCCCTAGCCCTGACCGCAGTATAGCTACGGTGGTTAATCTATCCATCTAGCACGAATCAAACACAATTATTACACAAACACAAACTGAATACCAGCTCGGCATCCTTCCCTGCACTTGGTCCCAAGGATGTGAAGTACAGTAAGTTATGTCCTTGTTTAATTCTGCCACTTCATGCAGCCCCATGGCCTGAAAAGATACTACACTGACATTGCTTAACTTAGATCTTCCTTGCAGATTTGTTTTCACGTCTGCCAGGGATCCTGGTGGCAGGCTGGTAAAAATCCACTTATAGAAGCCACCCTGGCTTCCTGACCAACACAGAGTCCACGTCCATGGAAATCTATGACTCGTCCTTATTCTCCAGCTCCGTTGGAAAGACGAACTGATCTGACACTACTCCCTAAAGAACAGGAGACTAAACAACGGGACTTCCTCTTCTTTTCTTTGGATGGTTTACTTACAAAGCTGGTGATGGGGAGGAGAAGGAGATGAGAGAAACCCATGAAATATTTTATTACTCAAAGACTGCCTCTAATCTTGCTGTGTCTCAGGGTGAATATGCCTTATATCCCTCCAAGCTGTGGGCCATCCGGGCTCTGTTAAAATCTCACCCCTGCCACCTCCTGCTTTCATCCCTGTGAAAGCTTTGAGATCTCGGACGAGATCTTGGGGCGAATGCTTGCACCCAAGATAATCAGACAAATGCTTCTTCTCATTAAAGAGCTGAATCGTATGGGCCTAAGGTAGCTTTTGAGTGAGAAAAGGTGAGCACAAAAGGGGACCAGCACAATTCCTGCTTGTTAAGGGTCAGCTGATAACAGCTATTGCTTACATGGTGCTGACTAGAAATCAGGCTCTCATCTGAACAGGTGCTTCTATATGTAATGACTCCTTGGGGCTCTAGTCTATCACCACTAGTGGGTGGTAAAGAAAGGCCCAGGTTATGTAACCTAGGAAGTAGCAGAGCTAGGAATTGAACTTGGGGAGTCTGGGTCTAAAGACTTCATCACTCAGAGATAAAGAGTAACTCATAAGTGTTACTAGTTAGGGGGTGGGTGAGACTTGGGGTAAAACCCCTGAACATTCAGCCTTTTGGAGGGTGGAATAAGCTCTGTGAGTGCATTGTTGGTGACAGCACATGTGTGTGTGAGTGTGTATGTGTGCACACGCATGTGTGTTTGTGGAAGGGGCAAGGGACAAAACTTCCATCTTGCTGGAGAGGATGGGGACAGGTCCTCTGAGAGCTTAAAGACTGTCATTTACTCAGATGGGAATAAGGCTATGACTGACTGAACAGAGCGTCTGCGTTCTCTAGTCCCTCAGGTTAACATGGATAGATATCAATTCAACAGCCTGTGAAAACCAAAGATGAATGAAGACAGACATCAAATTCCCCACCTGCCATCCAAGTTGCTGTGTCGAACTGATGTATCTTTACCAGACTCATCCCCCCCAAATCAGGTTAATGTATTTCAGACTGGCTAAGCAGTGGAGAGAATCCCCGAACTGAATCTCCCGGGAAGGACTGCATTTAGCTCTTAGGGACATTAGCCCAGAGCTACAGACTAGGGCGCTGTTTTCCCTGGACCATGTGAAGAGAAGCAGGAGTGCATTGCTCTCTGTCATTCGTCCTCCCTCTCTTCCCAGCCCTCCCTCCCCTCTGGAGACCACGGTGCAAGCTCCCCGGACTGTACCTGTGGCAGCGCTTTCTTGGCAGCAGCCGGTGCTGCACTGGTCCCGCAGTACTGACACCTCCCTCTCCAGCATCTCGATCCGGCTCAGCAGATCCTGCAGCATCTGGGCCGAGCCGGCACATGGGCAGACCCTTTTGGGGAGGTTGATCCTGTGGGTGAAGGTGACCTGGCTCTCGTGGTCTGAGGTCTGGCCCGTGTACTCTGCCAGAGTCTCGTCTTCAGCACTCACTTCCTGCTCAGCAGACGCCTCCAGTCCCGATGAGCAGAGGCTGTCCAGGGGCACGTTAATGTTGTACACGTGGTGGAAGACCACCGGCTGCTCTTTGCTCGATGTGTTGTAGTTGGCCACGCTGCCTGCCTCCTCCCCTGCCTGTCTCTGGACCCTTTCTGTGGTGACTTCTAGCTGACACTCCGAGGCCTTGAGCATGGAGCCCAGAAGGATCAGGTTGACGCCAATGAGCATGTTCTTCAAGACCACGGTTTCCCCGTCCACTGCCATCCTCTCAGCCAGAGCTCTGGTTCAAGCCCAGCCTGCAGCACACAGCATGGAGTTGTGGGAATCTGCAAGAGAGACTGAGGAACGAGATAACCTCTGAGGCGAGCGCCTTGACACTAGGGCTCTGCATAATCCTACAGAGTTAAAGAATAGGAAACCAATGATTTCTGAGGGTGGTGTTGGGAAGGGACAATGGCTGCCAAGGTGATGAAGGCCCATGACTTTGGTCCCTAGAGGACTGGATCCCTGAAAATAGATACTGCCTCTGTAGAAGGCCACTTTGTTTTCCCAAAAGGCTTATCTAAAGCAGGAGTCTGACCCCCATGGTAGACATGTGGTTCCTAGAGTACACACTAGGGCTACGGGCTGGGGACTTTGCAGATAGACTATCCCTCTGCGGACTCAGGCCTTCCTTTCACTTCTGGGTGAGAATTAGGATAAGTGGGACCATGGAGCCTAAGGTGCACTCTCCTATTTCCCAGATATTTATTATCAAGGGGCTCTACCAGCCACTTCAAAATAACTTTTTCATTAACTCCTCTAAGCTCATCTGTTCAATACAGGTTGACTTTACAATAACTAACCAGGCAAATTATATAGTTCCAGTTAATTGTGTTTGTTAACGATCCTTGGATACATTTGTGATTATCTGAGACCATGTGAGCTGAACTTTCTTTTAATCTTCTCATTAGTACAGTCCCAGGGATCTGTGACCACAGGATGCCTTTCTTCCAAGTTACTGTTTAAATTGCTAAAATAATAAATTAGCTTCTGTGCTGGTTACCTAGTCACCAACAACCATAGTGTACAATAAATTCAAGGTAATGCAAATCAGTTTTACAAAAATTATATTCCCTTTGTTTTCTCTGTGTAAAAGAGAAAAAAGACTTAGAAACTTTGGTTCTAAAGGTAATGTTGGAGCTACTAAGAAGATCAAGAACGAAGGGACCAGGAGAGAGTAATTATGAGCCTAAGAAGAAGGTAACAAGGGCATCCGACATCTCCTGAATGTGTGCTGTGTATGGACTATGCTGGGCACCTCCCATCTGATCTTACTTGACGCTCAAGACAACCCCATTGGGGGGCATTATGACCACCCCCATCTTAGGATGGAGGCAATTCTTCCTAGGGAGACTGAGATTTGAATGCAGGCCTGACTGACTGCAAAACCTGTGTTCTTAACTACTATGCTCCAGGGCCTTTCTTGAAAACGGTGTGCAATTTTCTCTTATCTCTGATAGAAATTGTATAAATCCTAGGATTTTCCCAAGAATCCTGAGATTAGAAAATTTTGTGAGGGCAAGATTCAATATTCCTTCCTCCGTGAGCATTCATTTCTCCTCATCTTTTCTTCATATATCCCCCCAAACGCAGGCTGCATTAATGGTCATTCTTCCTTGAGCCCCCGTCCTACAAAACTTGCCATACCAGACCATGGTTTTCTTTGCCTGATTCTCTCCACCTGCACTGTTAAGTCAATTTAGGTCAGACCATGTCTTATCTGCAGCATGTGACCGTGGTTCTAGGACAGTGGAAGTACTCAGTACATACATTCATTGTCAAATGAATGCACGAGTAGATGCATGGAAGGATGGAAAGATGAATTCATGAGCAAACACTCTGTGAACAAAGGGTTGACTCATTCTCCAACTTATTCCGTCCCTCTCCATTATCCTCAAGTTACTCACTGTTTCCTTCCATTTTAGTTCTGGGTGATGTCTGGGGGTTGGTTTTATCAGGAGTAACCTGTATTAGTAATTAGTATAAAAGCCACGTCTTATTACTCAGCCCTCATATTACACACTGGACTATAATTTTCCCTGTTTCCTGTTTCCTTATGCAGAGGAAGCAGAAAAGAGCAAAGCTGTTGAGACCATGGACTCTGGAGCCAGACTGCCTAGGTTCAAACTTCAGCTCCAGCAATTTCCAGCTGTGGGAAGATCACTTGACCTCTCTCTCTGTGCCTCATTCTCCCCATCTATAAAGTGGAGATAATAATGGCATGTATCTTATAAGATTGGAATGATTATTGAGTCATTATCTGTATAATACTTATCTAGTACCTAGCATTAACTGAAATGAATAAACATGGTTTGCGGACAAGTGGAATAATTATTCTCGTTCTCCACCTAATCAAGGACTGCCCATAGGAAATGTCTCATCCATCGGTGGACAGAAGAAAAGCCCAGTCCTTAGCATACTCTTGCCCAAAGATGGGTGAAGTCCCTGAGTGATGTGGGAGATGGCAATCTGTTGGTCACTTCCAGATGAGGCAAATCAACCTTAGTGTAGGTGGAGTGACATGTCTGGACAAAATTGTCCTCATGACTGTGAGCTCTTCCCCAGCCCCCCTCACCCCCCTCCAAGGCACTACTTGCCTTCCCATTTTTAGGTGCTCAAGGCATCCTTGGAGTGTTACTTCTGCCCTTTGGAAAAGCTTCCAGGAATGGTTCTGCTGTCAGTCATTTGCACACAGAAGGGGCCTTGGCCCTCTCTCTTACTGAACTAAAATTTGCTTACCTGATTCGTGTTGATGTTTCTTCTAAATACCTTTTTGCTTCAGGGAATTGTAAAATGATCATATTACTTCTCATAGCACTTAAAGTAGCTTTTTTGCTCATGGTAAACACTCAATAAATAATTGAATGAATAAATGATATTTTAAATGAAAATGAAGAGAAGTGACAAGAAAATTAAGAAGGAAAAAATGTTAGTTTTTACATTTAGGTCCAAAACAATAGCTACAAAATTATAGAGAGAAGGAAAGGTGCAGCTTTATGAGTGAAAAAATCCCAAATTTTATTCAATAACTAAACTTATTCTGAGTCAGTCAACAGTATGATTTTTGTGACCCCTGAAGTCTTTTATTTAAACTTCGGCTTTCATAATTGGAATATCGAGTAAAGGATAGACAGGGGTTACTCTCTGTCTACTGCAGTGACCATTGAGCACTTCTGGGTGGCCAGGACGTTGAAGGACTAAAACTCTTGTCATATGAGAGGAAAGAATTTAGCTCTTTGGTCCAAAGATATGAAGACTCAGGGAGTACATTTGTTTCTTTATCATTTATTCATCTGACGGATATTGTTTATTGAGTACCTATTATGTGCTGGTCCTTGTATTCATAGAAGTTATATTCAAGTGTGTTGGGGGGAAGCAGGAAGGAGAGACAGACAATAAATAAATACCAAAAATAATTATGTACGTACCATATGTAATGCATTATATAATACAAATGACACGATACTGAATATATGGCAATGGAACATACATCAGTGTGTGTTTGTGTCAGGAAGTGGTAAGTGCTGTGGAGAGAAATAAGAGAAGACAAGGGAGTGGAGGAGTTGACGGGGTGGGGGTCATGTTGATATTTACAGCGCATGGTCGGGAGAGGCTTCTCTGATAAAGTGACAGCTGAACAGAGACCTGGCAGAAGTGGGGTGGTGAGGTGGGCAGAGGGCCGGGGAAGCGCAGCCTGGCTGCAGGCAACAGCAAGGGTGGGGCTTGGGGTGGGAGTGGCCTGATGAGTGTGAGGGACAGCGGCTGGGGCCGGGAGAGTAGGGCCAGACATGGAGAGATGTGGCCAGAGAGCAACGGGGCCGGACCGTGGACAGCCCTGTACACCCCTGTAAGGACTTTGGCCTTTACTGCGGTGTATGGTCACTGTTCTCAAATGCATCCACCTATCCAACAGTTATTATGACCTAGTCCTTGTCCTTGAGAAATGCTCCATCTCACAGAGGAGATGAAAACACAAGTAAATATAATGACAATGCAACATGACGATTACCACAACTAGCGAATACACAAAATGCCCTGAGAGGGCGGGGATGGCACAAGCAACTCTGCCAGGAGCAGCAGGGAAGGTTACGCAGGGCAGGTTGGAGGGCCATCAGGGCCATCTGCCAAGTGCTGCGTGCCTGGACTATGTTGTCCAGCCCCCTCTGGGCTAGGTGAGGCCATGTCACTAGTTCTGGCCAGTGAGCTGTGAGAGGAAATTGTGTATGCCACTTCTGGGATGATGTGTCCAGTTGCTAAGGGGAGACCTTCTAGAACTTTCTCCCCACCACATGGTGACCGGTGTTCAAGACGGTCACTGATCTGTCAGTCTGGGTCCCCAAGTGACCACTATAGAGTCCCCTGGCTGACTCATGGTGGATGCGTAGTGTGTGAGAGAAAAAAAAACAGTTCTTTGGTTTCTGATGCACAGATTTGAGGATTGCTCTTCCCATAACCTAGTCTATCAGGAGATAACATCAAACTGGATTTTAATGAATTACTCTTTAGGTAGAGAAGGCAAAAGTTATTCCACACAGAAGAAATTATACTCACTAAAACTCTGATGTGTGCAAGAACATGGCTTGTCCAATGAATGCAAATATTTGAAGGGCTCTCAAATGCTAAGGGATTGGATCTTTACATGGTAAAGGGTCGCAGGGAGGCAGTTTCCACCAAATGGGGGGTTCTCATGTAACATATTTGGGCTCAATATAAAGAATAGTTTTTCTAATATGAGAGTTACTGGGTTGTCATGATAGGTAGGTGAGCCCTGGTCACTGGAGGTGTTCAGGCACAAGCAAAACACTGCCTGGGGTTTGCAAGCATCAGATGAGAGCCTGGACTAAAATGAACATTAGGGTCTTGGCTTTTTTGGTACTTTATAAATTCATGGTCTTGGTAAGCTTTGAGGAGTCTACCCATGATAATATGGTATTAATTTCCCAAGGCTGCAGTAACAAATTACCACAAACTGAGTGGCTTAAAACAAAGCTTTATTCTGTCACAGTTCTGGTGCCTGGAAGTCCAAACTCAAGGTGTCAGCATGGTTGGTTCTCTCTGAGGGCTCTGAGGCAGAACTCGTTCCATGCCTCTTTCCTGGCTTCTGGGATGGCTGGCCCTCCTCGGCACTCTTTGGCCTGTGGATGCGTCACTCCAATCTCTGCCTCTATCTTCATATTATGTCCCTGACGCGTATTCCCTGACACAGTTGTCTTCTTACAAGCACCCCAATTATACTGGATTAGAGGCTCGCCCTACTCCAGTATGACCTCACAGTACCTTAGCTGACTATCTCTGCAACGATCCTATTTCCAAATAAGGTCACATTCTGAGGTTCTGGGGGTTAGGACTTCAACATATCTTCTTTGGGGGAATACAATTCAACCCATAACAAATACCCATAAGTAGGTGAGCCAAGCTAAGCCTTTTCCTTATATTATCTCACTTATTCTTCACGGCAACCCTATGAGCTAGGAGGACTGGCATTAGGAGTCAAGATATCAGCCACTGGTTTGGCTCAGGCTACAACCTCTTGGAATGGGGCGTCAATCAATCAGACTTGCTGCAGACAACCAGTAGGGCTCTAGGGTGATTTTACTATGATGGTAGGTCATCTTTATATTTTCATATTTAAAATGAAGAAAATGAGCTTCAGGAAAGGACAAGGAGCTTGACCAAGATTGCACAGTTAATGAGCAGAGGAGTCAAGACTGAACCAGATCTTGCTGACCATACTGTGTGCTCTTCACTGCTCTTTCTCCGCCGGCTTTAATTAGTGGCCACATATCATTCTCAAAAAGACAGAGCTCTTACACATCAGTACTCTCCTCTCCCAGGTTCAGATTTAGGACTTCCTGACAGCGATGACTTTTAACTGAATGTTTTCTCCTCCAGTCCAGGCTACCTCCTCAGAAATTGCGTCAGTCTCTCCCCTTTAAGACAAGGCTTGTCTGATGGCTCATTATTTAAAAGTGCCTGGCCTACACTGTATGCCAAGAATCAGAAGAAATTCTAGACCAGTAAACGTTGATCCTAGAGGAGTCGGGGACATTGTTTAAATTTGCCCTTTCTTAGGACAATTCTCCACTGAGCAGTTATAGAAGACAAGGGCCTTGAATGGGCTCCTCTGGCTTCGTTCACTTCTCTGAACTCCCTCTGGTGTGTCCCCACCTGGCTCGGCCACAAGCCACTGTTAACCACACCACAGACCACTTTGCTTCTCTTACGCTGTTTTCCTGGGGAAGGCAGAGAAAGAGGGTGGGACGCATTGCACAGGTGCTCGGCTTGTCTCACTTCATCTAAAGCCCACCAAAGGGGGAAGGGAAGTGAGATTAATGCTTATTAAATGCCTACCTCATAAATGTGCCCTGAGTTTTGCCAAGCTCATGTCACTTAACAATGATTTCAAAATGCTTTTTCTTTCTTGTGTCCCTGAAAGCTTCCTTTTCTAATTCCATTCTCTACCTCTGCCTGCTGTTGCTCTGCACTGCAAAGGATGCTGACGGTTCTGCAGATGGTCTCTTTGTTTGACCCTGTTCAGTGATACTGATGGGTGGAATTTTGCAACTTCCCATTAGGAAGTCCTGGCCCAAGTGCTGCATTAGATATCACTGTCTCATTTAGAGGGGGTCCTGCCTGTTCCAAGACCCATGCTCTGTCTTTGGTATGAAGTGGTGAGAGCACATTTAAGCCAGATGCAAAACCTCTGTCTCCAAAGACAACTCAGGAGGCTCGAGAGGACAAGCAGAGCCTCCTCTCTTCCTGTCACTGTCTTCCTATAGCTCAGACAAGTCACCAGACTAGAACTAGTAAGGCTCTAGGACTAGAACCAAAATGGGCCAAAGAGATAAACTGATAGTGAGAGAAGGAAGATGCGTGTCCTGAATGCGTGTCCCCCCAAATTCATATATTCAAATCCTCACCCCCAAGGTCATGGTATTAGGAGGTGGGGACTTTGGGAGGTGATTAGGTCATAAGGATGGAGCCCTTATGAATGGAATTAGTGCTCTTATAAAAGAGGCCCAAGAGAGAATCCTTGCCCTTTCCACGATGTGAGGGCACAATGAGAAGGAGCCTAGAATCAGAGAGCAGCCCTCTCCAGACTCCAAAGTTGCCAGTGCCTTGATCTGAGACTTCTCAGCCTCCAGAATGGTGAAAGATAAGTTTCTGTTTATAAGTCACCCAGCCTATGATATTTTATTATAGCAACACAGGCAGACCAAGACAGGGGGAAAGGGAGAAATCAGAGAAGGAAGGAAAAGAAGAGAGGGGAAAAAAAATGAAAGAGTGCCAGGCAGGTGAGAAAAACAGAGGTGAGTTCCACAGGCAGAGTGGGAAAATATAAACCTGGGGGACAGATAATGCACCCCAGGTTCAGCGACACACCAGCAATTGGGAATAAGGCAGATAGCTCACGACCCTACAAATGAGAGTGCAAGAGAGTTGCAGTAATTCGATAGATTGATACTCAAGAAATCGGTGTGGTTCCATTGATTCATTTCCCCCACTCCAGCTTCCTTATCAATATAATTATCATGGCCAGCATCAGAGGTGTCTCTGGGCAATTTGTAAGAGGCAGATAACTGCGGTGTCCTCCAGGCTGATTTAGTGCCGTGTTAATGAGGTGCTCACTCCTCCCTAGGGGGCCTGTGGGGAGAGGCTTGGGTCACCCCAGCTTGGCTGGAGCTTGTGCCCCACCTAAAATTCTTCTTAAGTGGTTTTTCTTTCCCTTTCCCTCCCCCACATGCCCTCCTCTGACTTTACTTCTTCACACTGCAGAGCTTTTCTAAGGTGATAGAAAAATATTCTGTGAGCCGTCACCTTTCACAGACAGAGGAGAAGGGATGACAGAGCTGGTCTGGGGATGGGAAGTGCGGAGCAGGAGGGCACACATGCAACCCCAAAGGACCCACATGGAAACTACATCTTTGAGCTCTTTTCCCTTTCTTTTTTTTTTTTCCCTAGAGTCAGAGAGGGGACTGAAGGGACAAACATGGGCAGAACCAGAGAGTATCCCTCTCCAGACTCCAAATTTGCTGGCATCTTAATCTGAGACTTTCCAGCCTCCAGAATGGTGAAAAATGTTTCCCTTGTTTATAAGTCACCCAGTCTATGGTATTTTATTATAGCAGCCTAGAGAAAAAACGGAGAGAAAAAATGAGAGTGTCAGGTGTTGGGCAGGTAAGGAGAGATGGCCTCCCAGGGGGTGGGTGGCCAGTGCTCTGTTTGGATATTCTGGCTTCTGCCAACCTGAGTTCCCACTGTGTCCCTAGGGGTGAGTTATAAACCAGAACCATATCTGTAGAAAATGACACTCTTCTTCTGTGCCTTTTTTTTTTTTTTTTTTAGTTAGAATTAGTTTAAAAATAGTTCCCTTCCTGCCATTGGGATGCTCTGTTGCTTGGAGAAAGAGGGTAATTAGGAAAGAGGAGGGTGTAATGTGATTACAGCCGGCCCCATTGTGTCAGGGGAGGTAGCATGGGGCTGTTGGAGGACTTGGGCTGCTTGTCCCCATCAGCACTGGGTCTTTATTGGACCTGGCAGATTTCTGAAAAGAGCCCGAGGGCAGAAAACTCCCGGCAGGCAGACAGGACTACACAGCTGGCCCATAGCTGTCAGAGAGGACGTGAAGGGGGTGTGGTGATATGTGAGGTCAGGCTGGGTGTCATCTCCCACCGGCCAGGCTGCCCGATACCCTGAACCACATGTACCTGGATGTGCCCCCATGTTGGCATCTGCAGGAAGTGTCTTGGGTTCAGAACTCGGTGGACCCATATTCACTTTTCGGCACACAGGGTCAGCCCAGCAGGTTTGCAGTTTTGTGTCAGTGTGGATTAGAGCAACCGCAGTGGCTGGGACATGGAATCTGGCTTCTGGTCTTGCCCTCTGGCTCTGTCTTATACTAACCAGGAAAACTCTAATTGAGCTGACCTCTCAGAGCAACTCCTTCTTCATCTGAAAAAATGGGATCTTGAATATCAATCAAGGAAATGATGGCAAGCGAGTAATAAAAATCTCATGATTGGAAGTGAGTCTGAGGTCATCAGGTTGGATATTCCCACTCTGCAGTACAGCCGGCAAGGCTGGACACATTTCACCACTGGGGGGCGCCTATTTCTTTTTGGGCAGCTATGGCTGATAGAAAGTCTGTCTTAAAACTTGAGGTCTAAAATTTTATGATGCGTGATCTAGGTTTCCTACGATTTTTGGTAAATGGAAATCCCATTTAGGGGAGAATTTATGCAACTTTTACAGACTCGAGAGAATTTTTAACATCTGTACAGCTTTTGACAGTTATATACACACACACACATTTATATATATATAGCTCACTGATATATATATATATATATATATTCTTATAAAATTCTTCCTATTTTATAGATGAAGCTTAAAGTATGGGAATGATTTGCCCAATTGCACACAGTAAGTTAGAGCTAAGCGAAGTCCTGAATCATATTACCAGACTCCCTCCATCAGCTGCCTCTATCCTTCAGAAGTAGGTAGAATATAAACAATAAATTCCTAGTTAATCTCTACCATTTTGGTCAAAAATTCTTCCAGGAGTCTGACCTTTTGCTATCATCAATGTCTGTGTTTCATCTGTGTTTCCTGAGTTTGGGGCACAGTGTGTCACCATTTGCTATTCAGTTATTCTTCCTGAAAAGCCATATTACCTTTCATCTCTCTTTTCTTTACATCTAATAAAGCCTCAAAGTTCCTTTGCAAGAAAGGTTGCCAGCCTGACTGCAGCCCAAACTGATGGTTTCTATTTCCTGCCCAAGATACCCCTTAGAACAGATTGAGAAACTGGTGCAGAATATAAGTGGTTTCTGCCCTCATGGGGTATATAATCTAGTTGGGAATACTAGACTAACACACACAAAACTGAAGTTCAAGGCTGTATAAGGAAGGCCATGTTCAGGTGTTAAACTGAAGATGACTCATTTTAAGTTTAAGAGGCATTCTGAAGGTGAACAGAGATCAGTGTGGGAGAAGTGACCAGAGAAGGCTTCCTGAAGAGGCTGTGTCCAAGTCCAGATGGAGGGATGGAGCTGGAAGGTCGAGAAGAGTGTCGGGGAGTGGGGAGAGGGGGCAAAGGGTATAGGACATGCAGAGTCAACTGGAATCCTAAAGCCAAATGCAAGAAAGTCTGGCTTCTGAAGGGACCATCTTCGGTTTTCATGGAGGGGTAAAATAAATTAAAACTAGAATATGAAGACAATACATATATACCTCATATGTGCCTGTTAGATAAGGGGTTGGTCACATATTAGCAGTGTTTCCAGAGCTTGATGTCCACAGACCAGTGGGTCCGGGAGGCCACCCCAGGACCATGCCAACTTATAAACATGGGCCCAGAACTTCTAATTAATTGTAACTGTAAATATAGGAACTTATTGCTTGATTTTTAAGACATTGAAACAAACAAATCTTAGGAGTAGTCATCTTTAAAAATTTTACTCACCCACATCCAGTATACCAGATAAATTCATCTACTCTAAAAATAACTAATGACAGATTCAGATATCAAATTCATGCTGTTTCCAATTATATGATGTAAGTGTATTGGAGATGATACTTCCAGGAGTAACTGAATAATTGCTTTCATATTGGATATCCACTAATTTCTTCAGATGATGTGTATGTTGGAGGTGGCAACTTATTTCAGTTCGGCTCTAGTGGTCTAAAGCAGTTATATACTTCATTGTGTAAATGATGTCTTTTAGAGCATGAAATAGCACCGCTCTGACCCAAAGACTATAAGCAGGTGAACTATATCTTCCAGTGCATGAAATAACAATTATTTTCTACATGAAATCTGAGGAAGCTCTCAGAGTACTGGTATATGGAGCACGACTTGCATAATTAAATTCAGTTACATACATTGCATGCCAAGAACTGGGCTAAGTTTCATTTGAGATTCAGGGGTGGGCTAGAGAATTGCAGGCAACTCCCTGTGTAACTGGGAGAAAGGTATTCACATAATAAGAATAAATAGCAGACCACGGTGAGTACCATATCAGAGATATGGGAAATTCTTCCAGGAGCTCAGCAGAAGGAATCGTTTCATTTGACTCTGTAGACTCTCTAGAGAAAGGTCAATGGAATAGGTGGCCTTTGAGCTGGGTCTTGAAGGATGGGAAAGATTTTGGAAGGAGTTAGTGGAAAAGGCAGTTGAGGGTGCTGGAGCAGGGAAGAGTGAGCGAGATCATGCATGAGGAGGAAGGGCATGGTTCCTGGGTGCTGGAACGCAGGGAGTTTGTGTTCAGGGATGAAGGGTACTAAGAAGGCGTCAGAGGCCTTGACTGGGTCTTTTAAAATTTGCTTTGTGTCTGTGGGCTTGTTGAGCCATCAATGTTTTCAAAGCAGGGCATGACATGATTAAGAAACCCTTTACATCTGCAGCTTCAATTGGCCCCAAAGATGAATTCCAACTTGAAAAACACTAAAGTGTTTTTTTTTTTTTTTTGCTTGCTGTTTATCTGATTTTGCAGTTGTTTCGTCAGTAAGGACCTGATTAGCCTTCCTCATTACTTTAGAGAGTGTTTTTCAGGGGATTTAACTTCTTAAATTCCTTTTCTCTCTTTCCTGATGAAATGAATTTTGCTCTCTATTAAGTTATACTGCATCATTTTTGTTCATTATTGTTAAAAGGGGGCACCAATAGAATTCAAATGTTGTTTTATGAACTGCTAAATCCAGAGTATGCATTGTAAAATATTGGACTTTTAAATGTCTTCAATCTGAATAAAGACGAGAACTGACCATTTAGTTACGTACTGCTGCCTTGCTGACGGATGGGGAATACAGACGACCAAGCGTAGCTGGGCTACTGAGGCGGCGGTAAGCAAAGCACGTGCCAAGGGTTCCCAAAGTTCTTGTGAGATCCGTATAGGGTACAAAAGAAGCCCACCGAGAGGATGCAGAACGCTTTAGGCAGGTTGGGGTTTATACCTGAAATGACTTGGGCATGGTGTCCAGTTCACTTTCCTCCCCCAGCCTTCTCCGTGCCCCGCCGTGCCTGACTCTTTCTCTCTGCACGCCCGGGTCTGGAGTTCTTCATACGCCCCTCCAGATCCTCTCTCCCCTCTTCTCCTCCCTGAGAAGGTTCCCTTAGCTTCCCATTCCACCAAAGGGAGCCCCAGCTGCAGAGCTGCAGCACAGAGAGAGTCTTCATTTCCTCCCTAGGAGGTTGCCCAGGGCTGGCTGTGGCCCACAGCTGAAGGGCACTGCTTCTCTCAAGGTGACCTTCCCTACATGACTGACTCTCTTTCCAGGTTCTGGGAATCTCTGACCCACTCCCCTCACCTCTTTGGGGGCTTAAGAATGACAACATCTCAGCTTCTACTAGTCCCGGACCACCTGGGTCTAGTACCCTCGCTGACCGACCCGTGGCTGTCCAGCGCTCATCCCAGCAGGTACCCACAGGAACCTGGCTTCTTGGGAAGGGTTGTTGACTCCAGATGTTTCCTCCTCTCCACAGCTCTACTTAAAACTTACCTTTTTCTCTGCCTCATTCCTTCAGTAGTCAAATGCCAAAATAGTACAAGATATAGCATTGGCAATAAATTAATGCCTTCTGAAAACCTATTTGGAAACAGTAGGCCTTAAACCATATATAATGGTGACATTTTCATCTTAACAACAGCCTTCAACTAACCTAACAGTGGACATGGTTCAGTGTGGCTTCACGCTCAAACAGAGAATAAGATTCATTGCCTGTAAAAGGTTTCAACACGTTTTTCTCACATTGATCTTTCTATCTTTCCCCTTTTGAAAAGCACTAAAGTGAGTCAGAGTAACAGGACATCTGGCATTTGAAGAGCTCATTCTAGTTTTCAAGTTGTTTTTATAAATACAATCTTGATGGATCCTTCCACCAATTCTGTAAAGTATGTAAGGTGGGCATATTGCTCCACTTTACACATGTGTAAACTAAGGCTCATTTCTATGAGTAACAAGCCACATAGTTGGGACTAAAGAAATAAGATTTTCTGAGGGTAATCTATGCTACCTCTAAGAAATTTACAGTGTAAAAAGGAGTCTAGCTCACATCTTATTTAGTTTGTTTCCCTCACAGGGAGACTGGAAAAACATAGTGACATTAAAAAAATAAAGGAAGAGATTTATTTATTTATTTATTTATTTATTTATTTATTTATTTATTTATTTATTTATATTTCTCAGCAAGAATATGTTCTCTAAATTTAAAAAAGTTTTAGACTTTTACTTTCTCCAGTCTCTGGACATTATAGGTGCTTTAATGAGACACCAGCCGAGGCAGGGGTAGGGGAGCTAACCCACATTGACTCTAAGCTGCAGAGCTGGAGGTGGGGTGGGGTCTGACAGCCAGTGGGAGAGGGGAGTCAGTGCAGAGGGAAACCTTGCTCTGTTTCTCTCTACGGATTTACTCAACTACTCTCCTACTCCAGGGTTGCAGGACTATGCCCCAGGAAGCTCTCAGTTTTCCCTAGCAACAACTCATAACTTGATCCTTTCCTTGGAGTTTGTAATGAGAAAACCTATCCCTTTGATCCTAGTTTGCATTATCAAACAGGACTCCTGCAGGGAGATCATTATAAAAGCGTTCCTCCTGCTGAGCAAGACACCAGCTTGATTCACTAAATGGAAAGCCCAAAGCAGGTGAGCTATTTTCCAGAGTGGCTCTGATAAGTTCCCATGCCTTATTCATCAGGGGTTGTGTTTGAAGATAATTATGAGGTACGCAGTGACATGTCCTTCTACTGTTCGGAATATTACACCTTCATTAGTCTAGACCGAAAATGTGCTAGAATGATCCATACTTTTGATGTCCAAGATGAGTCACAGTATTAAGTCAACAATGAATATTTATTGCCTTTCTCTGGAATAACAAGATCTCTGGGTTTTTCCTCAAAGACTGAAGACCTGGGACTAGTGGTGAGGTTTGTCCAAACCAGCTGCATTTGATTAGGAAGGGAAGATCCCCACCACCTTCAGGCTACGCTGATAAGATACAATTACACACCCAGAGTTTGTGCATTCTGCCTCCAGCCAATATGCATTCAGGATTGAACTCTGAAGGAAAGAAAGAGTTCTCTTTGACTGACACTTTTTTTTTTTTTTTTAAAGATGACCTGTAAGGGGATCTTAACCCTTGACTTGGTGTTGTCAGCACCACACTCTCCCAAGTGAGCTAACCGGCCATCCGTATATGGGATCTGAACCCGGGGCCTTGGTGTTATCAGCACCGCACTCTTGGGAGTGAGCCATGGGCCGGCCCTGACTGACACTTCTGTAGTCCAAACACCTGCCGGGCAGGCTTCTAAGGGCTTTATATATTAACTCATTTAATCCTCACAGCAATCATAAAAGCTATTATTGTCCCCATGTTACAGATGAGGAAATCAAGGCACAGAGAGGTTAAGTGACTTGTCTAAAAAAAATCTCAAAGCCTTTAGGTGAGGTGCCAAGATTCAGACTTAAGCAGACTGGCTCCAAAGTCATCTTTGAATGTCAAGGGATGTATCCAGTAGATCGGGAAGCCTTCTTATGAGAAAGAATTTGTGACAATTATCTCCCTCTCTGAGCTCCAGCAGAACTTGTTATTATACTTATTGCAATAGTTACCTGCAGAGTTGTTTGTTTCCCCCCTGAACAGAGGATCCCTACAGGGCAGGGTCTATAATCTAGTTATTTTTATCCCACATCTGGCACAGAGCCTGAAGTGTAGTATGCACATACATGTGATGTGTTTCCAGTTATCCTTTCCTACTCATGTATCCTGCGTAGTCCCACAAATTGGTCTTTCCTGCTTTCAAAGTCTCTGAGCTTTTCCTCTCTGCATTGTTAGCTGGGAAAACTGCTGCTGGAGTGTGCAGGCTGACCCTGCGAGGACTGGAACACACAGTCCTGCTAGCCATCAGCACAGTTTATTGTTAGGGTAATAAATGTCCTGCCTACCCCCTTTCTAGCCGCTCTCACTGGTAGCTCCAGGACTGTAGTTCATCCTGCTCACTTTTCTTTTGATTACTGCTGCCTGTCTCATTGTTTCCTATTATTGGCCTTGCTGCCTGTCAGGCCATCCACATTCCCTAATTGTCTTTACCTGCCACATGTCCATCTTCCCAAAAAGCTGGTTCCTCTAATTACTCAGGCCTGTCAGTCTCTCATGGATTTACTTGCTTCTCCTTTTAGAAATGAAGGAGCAATCTGTGGCCTTCTTCGCCCTTGGACTTGATGGAGGTTGTTGGCTATGAGCCGGGTCATAGATGGTTCCCTCCAGGGGAGCCACCTCAGGGAGATTTTAGAGACGGGCCATTGCCTGCTGGGCCTGAACCTGCTTGGGAGACACAATGTCTGTCTATGTCTCCTGCCACTCCCATTCACTGGAATTACAAGCTTGAGCAAGCCACGTGACTGCTCTGAGTATGTTTCCTCATCTGTGAAGTGGGAATTATTTATAGTGAGAATCAAGCATACGTGAAAGTATTTTATAAATGGTGAAGTGGCACATAATTGATGGAAAGGCATCAGCAGTCTCGATGGATGAAAAATAAAGAAGCGTGTGGTCTCCATCTCTCTACGGGTCAGAGGTTCATTATGGAATATCCAGCTGTGGGACTGCCTTTCCTCCTCAATCATCACGGGGTGCTAAATTAATTGTTGCATTGAGCACATCCGAGGATGCTTGGGAGACTCTGAGTGACAAATCTCTTGATAGCATTTGTGGTAAGTCTTCCTGACCCTCAAGTATAGATAAGAACCATTATTTCATGCGGATGATCAACAGCCCTCAGAGAATGGTCAACTCTGTTTCCCACAGTGGGGTTGGTTGATTAGTATGGAAATTGAGATCTCAATCCCCTAGGAATCATAAGGATTCTTAAATTACCCTTGGTTGTTCCTGGGCTGTGTGATCACTGAAACTGAACTCTAAGAAACCGAAGGGGCAGCAGAGGTGAACCTATTCACCTGGCTACGGCAGCTGGGCATAAGGCCCAAGAGGCCAGCATCAAGGTCCAAGGCCACAGTGGCTGAAATGGACTGAGTGTGAGGCTGGGCAAGACTGAGGTGGGTAATGGAGCACATGCAAGATGTGGCCAGGCCAGCTGAAGTCCACAGAGCTGGATCAGAGCCACCAGGGTCAGAACCAAAGGGAGAGGGGGCATGTCAACAGAGCCCAGGTGCGCATCCCATGTGTCCCGGTATCTAGGTGCTTGTGTGCCAGCCAACTCTGGCTGTAGGCCTAGAGAGTTAGAATACTAGCACCAACAGCCTGAAGCTAAACAAATAAGCCTATATTTTTTAAGAAAATGTTTTTTCTGATTAGAAAAATAGTACACATTTATTATAGAATAATTGGAACATACAGAAAAGTTGTATTTTTAATACCCTGACCCAGCAGAAGTCACTGATTTTAGTGTATTTTTTTTCGCTGGGTTTATTTCCATAATTGAGATTGCACCCTATCTGGAATAGATACTTTAAATCAAGTTCCTCAGGCTTGCTATCTTTGTAGAAGCAGAGCCCAGTGACTCTGCCCTTATTCAGGGAGGCTCGGAGAGCAGGTGTAAGGCCGACCCAGGTCCATGATGGCCAAGGGCTGCAGGGTCAGGAAGGTCAGACAGATGCAGGTCTGGCCAGGCAGTCGTGGTGCTGGGCAGACCCCCACCAGGAAACAGCTTTTGCGAGTAGACATGTGTTTTAGTCCGTTTTGTGTTGCTATAACAGAATTACCTGAGACTGGGTAATTTATAAAGAACAGAGTTTTGTTTGGCTTACGATTCTGGGACAGCTGCATCTGTCATGGGCCTCAGGCTGCTTTTACTCATGGCAGAAAAGTGGCAGGTAGCTGGTGGGTATAAGCAGATCACATGGCGAGAGGAAGCAAGAAAGAGAGGAAGCAAGAGAGAGAGAGAGAAGGCGCCAGGGTCTTTTTAAGCAACGAGCTCTCGCGGGAACTAATAGAGCGAGAACTCACTCATTAATCCCCCCTCCCCCAGGGAGAGCATTAATCCATTCATGAGGGATCCGCCCCCATGACTCAATCACTTTCTAACACTGCCACATTGGAGATCAAATTTCCACATGAGTTTTGGAGGGGACAACACATCCAAACTCCATCAACATGATAGATGGGGTGGGGGCAAGTCCCTGAGCTCCCACCCTCCACCTTGCACTGGCTAGTTCATGCTAGAGGCACTGAAGCTTCGAAAGGAGTGAGGAAGGTACCGTGCCCAAGTCTGAGCAGAAGACAGAGGCTGCCTGCCTCTGGGTGGAGGGTGTGCTCAGAAAAAGCTTCTGAGTGTGGCTCAAACCAGAGGGCTCCAGGAGGGTTGCAGCCACCATTGTCCCTGTGAGTCAGGCTAGGAGGGGTTCTGCCCTCTTGAGAGATTCTGAGATAATTCTTATCCAAAGCGCTACAAACAGACCTCAGGGCTCAGGGCTCTGGATGTTATTTTGGGCTTTTCCAACCATTTTCTGAGATCCTGTATTAAGAATACTTGAAGTGGGAGACAAGACAGCACCAGTAGATGATTGGGAATCATCCAGGCCTGGAGTCTAGTCTGGCTGTACTAAGCTGTGTGATTGTGTGCAAGGGATGTACTTTCTCTGAGCCTCAGTTTCCTCATCTGTAAAATGGGAGTAATAATAGCACTGATCTCTCAGTGTTGTTTTAAGCTTTTAATATCTGATATGTATTAAGCACTTAACACAAGGGCCTAGCACAAAATAAGTTCTCTAGAAAAAGTGTTACCCCGGCTGATAGTGTTTGCTGAGGGGCTGTGTGGGACTCAAGCTGAATGAGCCCTTACTAACAGGGGCATTTTGATTCAAGTATCATGGGCAGTTCATGAGCATGGAATGGAATTGGTTTTTATCAAAATGTGTGATGTCACTTCCTGAAGCGGTATCCTCATCAGCTATAAAAATGGCTTCAGTGACAATGACTGGACAGGGGAAAGTGGCAGCTGGGAGCAGTGGTATGTGTCTCAAGACTTTTCCCGTACACACTGTCCACTACCACTGTACTTGAATTTGCAAAGACTAGCATTTTTTTCAGCATTCCCATAGACTGGGCCTGGGAACATAGAGCCCTTCTGGTCTTTCTTCTCTAAGTGGTGAGTTAGGTAAAAACAATGTGAGGCGCTCCAGTGCAGTGCTGGGGTTAAACAGCCATCACAGTGTGGGTATCCACAGCTTCCATGCTTCTATGGCCTAGCATCTGGGGTAAGGTCAGGACCACTGCCCTGGGTGGGCCCCAGCCTCTACCCCCTGTAAGGCAAGGGTTACTTAAACCATGGCTTCCCATGATGCTGTTGCTGAGTTCTAATTCAACCTAGAGCAGGGCCTTTGACCCCTAGAGAAGGCTGCCTCAGGAGCCTGTTGTGCTCAATGAGCCTCAGCCTGCAGGAAAATGCAGCAGTTGTGTTTTTCTGTTTTAATTACCTGCAGGGACAAAGTGTTTGGAGTCATAGATCCCCTGAATAGTCTGGAGAGGTAACTTTTCCAGACATGCAGACATGTGCTGAAGGAAGACGCACACATCTCCGTGGATAAAATTAGAAACAGGATGTTTCATTCGCCTGTGAGGAGACCGCTCCTGCTCCCCAGGATATTGGGGTATTGGGATACTGTGTGTGCTCCTCTGCCTTCCCCTCAGGGCCCAGTAGCTTTTGTGAGGTCAACATGCAGGGCTGCAGCTGCTTTCTACACCAGCCTCTGTACTTCATGACTCACAGGCATGGATCAATAGACAGCGCAGCTGCCCTTGTCGCCTACTTTGGTACAACGTCAGGAGAGGCTGGAAAGCTTCCATGGGCAGAACTTTTAAGTTACAGCACTGACCTGACTCATCTCTGAATCTCCCTGGTCAAATACAAATCTCAGCCTTTGTTGTTTATGCCTGGACACTGTGACTCAAAGAAGTACTGTCTCATCATGGATAATTTAGAAAAGGGGCATTCAAGCACTTCTACTGTATTGACTGTAAAATACCTTTTGCTTTATAACCCGATATCTAATACATCTATAATTATTATCTAACACACAAAAACTATATACATAGATACACTCAAGGGGTCTTCAGAAAATTCACAGAAAGATTCATAGTATCTTTTAATTCTATTTTTTTCCACAAACTTTCTGAAGAATCCTTGAGTGTGTGTGTGTATATAAAATCGAAACCAAAGTTTCACAGAACCGTGTATACCTTTACTAAATACCATGCATTCTAATCCAATCCACTTATTTTATTCTTCTTCAAAAATATACAGGTTGTAACCCACTAAATTGGTTTCATGATCCACTAATACATCACAACCCACAATTTGCAAATCATTGCTTTAGAGCAGTGCTGTTCAATAAAAATATAATGCAAACCACTGAATGTGCGCTGTATATGTAATTTTAAATTTTCCAGTAGCCACACTGAGCCAGTAAAAATAAACAGGTGAAATTAATTTTGATGATATAATTATAAAGATAAAATATTTTATATAGCTAAAATATCATTTTGACATGGAATAAATACAAAAATTGAGTAACGCAACCACTTCCTCCATGGAAGGAAAACTCTAAACTCTATCCAGAGATGAAGAGGCAATTAACCCAGGACCAAATTTCAAACCGAAACGTTATGGGTAAATCTCCATTCTCACCCTGACACAGTACCTCCATCCCTCGGCTCCGGCTGATGAACATTCTTCTCTCCTAGAAGATAGAAATTACCCTTTCCATGTTCTAATGCACTGGCTTTAAAAGTGTGCTCCTGAAACCAGCAGCCTCGGGAGCATGGGGGAACTTGTTAGAAATGCAAAAATCTTGCGTTCATTGCAGAGTGACTGATTGAGAAACTGAGGGCGGGGCGGCCCTCTGACTGGTGTGTGATAAGTGTGAGAACCACTGCTATAGTGCATAGAGTATCTCAGTGTGCTTTGCTATTATACATAGGAATCGCTTGTTTTGTAAAATGTTTTGATTCCATTTTTGTGTTTCTTGTATTCATGTACAAGTATTCCTTTCTTTTGTGAACTTATTAAAAATCAAAGCCCATAAAAAAAAAAATCACTCTTCTGCTGATCATACTCAGCAATTTGGGAGGAAAATAGTTGCTGGGATCCTGGCAAAAACATTCAATGAAGCTGATATCTTTTGAATCCTCTTAGGCATATAAATGAGAAAATGCCAGGTCAGATCTCCAAATTGGCTGCTAAACTCCTCTTTTTCCCCAAGGCCAAAGGGGCTATAGACCCTCAGGCTTTAAATCTTGAGGATGAAGAAGTTGCTTTGCCCTCATGTTATTGGTCCACTTTTCCTATTTGTTAGCAGGCTGTTAGCCCTTGGTGGCCTGAGCCTAACTTGCCAATTTGGTTTTCTTGGAGGGGCGCTTATGCTTCTCAAAAGGACCTTGTTTACCAGGACTCTGTCTGTGAAACCTTGAATAGTTCTCTGCATTTAAATCTGGATTAGTCTTGCAACTATAAAACAGTATAAGACTAGCCACATTTCAAGCTCTTGATAGTCCCATGTGGCTGGTGGCTATAGAACTGGGCAGCGAAGCTTTAGAGGATACTTCAGGAAGGACCAAGCATTTATCACGGTGTTTACAAGTATATGAGGTATTGGCAACAGGTTCCTTCCTTCCTTCCTCCCTCCCTTCCTTCCTTCCTTCCTTCCATCCGTCCGTCCTTCCTTCCGTAGATTGGATGCTTCCACAACCTCACTCAAGTTCAATCCCCGCTGTAACTGTTGAGGGTGGGAAATCCTATTATGGTAATTGAAAGGTGGGGCCTTAAAGAGGTAATTAGATTGTAGGACCTCACCGTAGTGAATGGTTAACAATGGTGGTCAGGGGCATGGTTCTGAGGGCTTTAAAAGGAAGAGCATATGAGAATCTGCCTCTGCTCTGCCATTCTGCCATGTGAGACCCCTGCGTTACTGCCAAGGAAGGCCTTCACCAGATGAAGTTCCCCGGGCTTTGGACTTCCCAGCCTCTGGAACTGTAAGCAATAAATTTCATTTTCTTATAAATTACCCAGTTCCAGGTATTTTGTTATAAGCAACAGAAATGGATGAAAACCCTTCCTTCCTTCCTTCCTTCCTCTCTCTGTCTCTGTCTCTGTCTCTCTCCCCCACTGCATTTCCCAGGCACCTCTGCCGTGCCACCAAGAAATGTGATATAGCAGAATAAACTTGGATTGGTGTCCAGATTTATTAAAATAAATCCTGTCTTTTTTGTAGCTTTGGGGAGCAGCTGAGGGGAAGGTTAAGGAGAAGGATACGAGTAAACCTCAAGACGTGTAAGTTAGTGAATTGAGCAAACACTTTTTGCGCAAACAACTACTATGTATCAATAGTACACCAATGTCTTGGCATCACAGGATTTTTTGAGGGGATCTTTTCATTCGAGCTAGAAGCTAATTTGTTTAGAAATTGTCCCCCTTTGTCCTTAGTGGCCTTTCTTTAGCTCTTTCTATCCTAAGGAGCTTGTGTATTCCTGCATGCCTGCTGCTGACCAGGGAGTAAGCCCGGTGGAGACGTGGCTGAGAGAACTGATGTAACTAGTGTGGCTGTGTTTCAAATCCTGCTAAGTTTACTACTGTTGATGATGGTCAAAGTGCAGCTGACATTTACATCAGGCTTTAATATTAAAACTTGCTTACAAATGCATCTTCTGATTTGATTTTCTGAGCAGCCATGGAAGTTGAAAATATTATTACCCTCTCCATTTTATATATAAAGAAACCAAGGCTCAGGAAGGTTGAGTAAATTTTTCAAGATCACAGAATTCGTTCAATTCAACACATATTTTTTAAACACTTACCAGTCTCAATGTTACATGTTGGCGGTACAACAAGGAGTAAAGTTCCAGCTATTGGTTAAATCTGGACTCAAATGCCAATCTCTTTAGTTCAAATTTCAAGGCTTTTCTTTCATACTACTTCATTTACCACACTGTTCTCATTTTACGTACGTGGAAATGCTTACCACTTACTCGGTTTATTCTTGGGTTGACCTTACTAATCTATCATCTATCATCAATTACTTAAAAAATTAATTGGATATTCAGGGATAAAGTCCATTCTGTCCTCTATATTAACCAGCTACCTTTAAACTCATTTAGGATCTGAAAAATCAGACGACTCTCCCTTGGATTTTGAGTCATCTAGTTACACTAATATTGGCCTAAATAAAGCAGAAAGCTGGACCTAGAATTCAAGATTCTTTTCCTTCAGAAAATCCTCATCTTTCAATTTTTATAGCTAAGTCCTCAGAAGCATATTTTCATGGTGCTTTAGAATATTCTATGACATGGGTTGTTAATACAAGCTAAGCAAACAGAAAAAAAGTGTCTGTTGGGGGTTCCTTGTGTTCCATAAATTTAGGAATCATAGAATTAAACAGAGTTAAACAGATTTCTTTATGGAAGAAATTTTCAGAGGCTTGAACATTATAATGTGATTTGTGAATCACCAAGATAGATATAGATGTAGGTGTAAATATAGAGTTAGCATAGATATGTAGATGATGATACAGATCATAAATATAGATAGATACAGAAACAGGATGCAACATAACGTAGTGGTTGACAGAATAGATTCTAGAGTTGGACTGCCAGAGTGAACACCAGCTCCAATAGTTGCTAGTTGTGTGGCCTCTTTTGCCTCAGTTTTCTCATTTGTGAAGTGGACATAATACAGGTGTTGTGAGGATTAACTTAACTAATGCATGCGAAGCACTTAGAACAGAACCTGTGACATGATACTCAATAACTATTAGATAAAATTATTAGCTATAGTTAGTATGCAGAAAATCCAAAATGTAAGACCAAAGTCCCTTCTTTTAAATAGCATCTTATGCAACTGATATTACGTGGAATACTCTTTGCAAAATGCTTCTCAAGGATATAGAGCACAGGTTGTAACAGGTGGAGAAACTGGGTAGGATCTGGGAGCCACCCTCTGGAAGATGGGAGGAGAGTGTTGTCACTGGTTGAGGAAAGTTGCTTTCACTGAGGCATCTGGTCCCCACCATGGTAGTTTCATCTCTAGGAAGGCACAGGTTGGTAGTCCAAGAGCCCAACAGCCCAGGGATAGCAAGTAAGTGGCATACGTGTCACTACTTTTGACTCCTTTCTTCATGACAGACATTGCTAATCTTAACACAGCACTTCATGCAACCCCACAAAAGTGATGGAATTTGCATGTGAGATAAAACCTACTTTACATCCCTGGGTCCATCCTCATTTGGTAGTGAAGAAAGTAGCAGCTGGCTGCTGAAACCCCAACATGTGGGTTGAATAATTAATTCTATTGAGCCACCAAATTTTCAATTTAGACTTGGCTCTGCTTAGTGTCTGAGGAAGTTAGGTAACAACCAAACTCATGGTAGTAATAGTAACAATAAAAGTGAGAAAAAAATTGTTGGGGAGGTTGCTGAATGGTAACTTGGATGACCCTTAAAAATGAACTCCTGAAAAAGGAATTAAGTCAGGGTTCCTGAAGCAAAACTTAGATAACAGACTAAGTGAGAACATCTGCTTCCTTATATCAGGCTAGAAGGATCATTCTAGTAGTCGAGGCTGTGTCATATTCAAGAATAGTTCCCCCTACTCGCCACTCCCATCTCTGTGTACTTGCAATGGATACAGACTCCAAATACGGAATCAGAGAGCAGAATTTAGAGGCCACCTTAGATCTTTTTATTTGACAGGTGAGGAGGCAATCCCAGTTAGCAGCAGAGCCGAGATTAGAACGTAGGTCTCCTGATTTCTGGTTCCATGTTCTTTCCTTTGATTCTGCCTTACACTTTTCCTTTACCTCTGAAGAGTACCGTGTTTTTCTTTGGAATCCTTCAAATTTCATCTCTACTTCCCTTTCACTGTCTTCAGATAAAACTTGTTTATAACTACCATACAAAGAAAAGAGGGACCAACGAAATGTCATTAAAGGAAAATTATTACTGCAGTAAGAGTTTTTTTTGTTTGTTTTTAATTTTGTAGTTAAAAAAATGCCATTTTCTACAAGAAGGAAAATTTTGTTTTAACTCTACTCCAAGTGTTTTGGAGTCTCTCTGGGGTCCAATTTGGGCATCCTCATTTTGCATGTATATATATATATATGGACTGGGGGAGTTATTTGATCTCCTCATCTGCCTGTTCTCAGAAGAGGACCTATTCCAGGAATGCAATCATTCAGAACTCCCCACAGGGCCTGGGGAGCAGCCTGCATTTTACATAATCATCTGCATGACATTCAGCATGGGACATTCTCAAAACTGCCTTTTCATTTGGGGTCTGTACCAAAAGGACCTTTAGGGAGGAATAAATCAATTGGGAAAAAATCAGAACCTGAACCTTACCCTTGAAAGTTTTTCATATAAATTTGTTATTTAAAAAAAAAAAGTATTTAGGTTTATGCCTCAACTATGTGGTGCTGACAAACAATAGACATTTTCTCATATATTTATGAGTATTATCAAGTGCCTGCCATATGTAAAGAACACTGGTGTTGACAATAATATAAAATAGGTTTAAGAACACAGTCTCTGTTCTACATAAGCTTAGATTCTAACCATGGTGATATCCAAGATGACACCCTCCCTTTTCCTCTTCTCTTCCTTCCATGAGGGGTTGAGTCAGCATTTTCTCAGTGCTTTAGGTTCTAGGAAGGTCCAGAATAACAATAATTTAATTGGAGCGGGCACCTTTCATCCCAGGTGTCAGGAATGCTTCCGCCGATGAGGAAGTTTCTCTCGTAATGGGGCCAGGCCTCAGACAGAGCAGGAAGAACCAAGCTCCCTCAGCACAATCGCTGAGGGGGGCAGTGACCGTGGTGATGGTCTTCTGGTTCCTAAAGGGCAGGGCCAATGCTGAGGAAGCAAATTCTTGCCTCTGTGAAAGGTGATTTCTTCACAGGTAACATAGTAAGGGGATCAGCCAGTCTTCAACTCTCACCAGAGACCCACATTCCTCTTGTTTATGGACTGTAATCTCTCTCTCTCTCTCTCTCTCTCTCTCTCTTTGGGCTACCAAGGGAGGTGAGAACATCAATGAATGTTCTGCCAAGGCATGAGGTGTTGTTGCCCCAATGGGCAAGATACAAGAAGGAATCACGAGTGGGCCTCGTCCTGTGGGGAGGGGTGCAGAGGGGATGGGGGTGCTGACTGGGAGTTTTGGAGCAGGGGCTGCCTGCCACAGGTGGAGGGGGCACCCACGTAGAACACCACAGAGGCTGGTCTGAAAGGGGTCGTCTAAGTTGGCAGCACTGTCAACACTTGAGATGCGCCTGACCCTGCTGTCTGAGTACTGGTCTGGAGAAAGCTGATGGTCAAAAGTAGCCCGATGATGGAGAGATCTGGCTGGGCCCATTTTCTAGGCACTGCAGGAGAAGGGGTGGGAACACCTGTTGTTACAAGCAAAAGCTAATAACTGCACCTGGGAAGGTGCAGAAGAAAATCCTGGGCTCTAGAGAGAGGGAGCCAAAACTTGCCCGGGGAGCAAAATCCACACTTAAGAATGGGAAATGGAAGCATGCTGAAACAGTGGCTTACATCTTCCCCCTCCTTTCTATCGCAATCTCTTCATTTCCCCTTTTTCTTATTCCCCATTCTCTTTTCTGCTCTCCTTTCTTCCTTTCTTCTCTCCCTCCTTTCATTTCCTTTCTCTCTCCTCCTCAATCTTTCCTTTACTGCCTTCTGTCAGTACTTCCATTCTTTTAGGGCTTATTCCTCTTGCTGAGAACTTGCTATTATTTTAGGTTCTGTGGTATTATATTAGGAGCCTAGGGTCCTCTGCTTCTCATATGATTACAACCTAACTGCAGCCAAGACTGCTAGACTCCACCCAATATTCAATCTCCTCTTCTCTCTTGCTGGCAGACACATGATATTATTTGGGACCACACTGCATCCAACTAAAAGACTACATTTTCCAGTCGTTTTTGTTAGGAGTGGCCGGGTAATCAAGGTAATGGTCAATGAGATGTGTGTAGAGTGTTATGTGGGACTATGGGCATGAACTGGAGCCCCAGAAGCCACTTTAAAGCATGCGGTGAGCTTGAGGATGGAAACTATGTGGTACGAAGAGTAGAGAGAAGACAGAAAGAGCCTGAGTTCGTGATGACACTGTGTCCACAATACCAGCCCTGAACTGGATGACTCTGGACTTCTTATACATGAGAGAAAAATAAATTTTTGTGTTGTTTAAGCCATTGTTAAATCCAGTCTCTGTTACTACAGCTGAACTCAGCCCTAAATGATTCACTAATTTCATAAAAAAGTATTTCATGTGCCCCACTACTGTATTAGTCTGTTCTGTGTTGCTATAACAGAAATACCTGAGACTGGATGATTATAAAGAACAGAGGTTTATTTGGCTTACGATTCTGGGACAGCTGCATCTGGCATGGGCCTCAGGCTGCTTCTACTCATGGCAAAAAGTGATAGGCAGCCAGTGGGAACAAGCAGATCACATGGCAAGAGGAAGCAAGAGAGAGAGAGAGGGAGAGGAGGTGCCAGGGTCTTTTAAACAACCAGCTCTCATGGGAACTAATAGAGCGAGATCTCACTCATTAATCCCCCCACCTAGGGAGAGCATTAATCCATTCATGAGGGATCCTCTCCCATGACTCAGTTTCCAATACTGCCACATTCAGGATCAAATTTCCACATGAGTTTTGGCAGGGATGACACATCCAAACTCTATCACCCACTCTTCCCCTTCAGATCCTTACTCTTCTGCCTTCTCTATCTGGTAGGATTCAATGCTTTGACGGCAGCCTGGCACTGCTGTATTAGATGGCTCCACATAAGCAGTGCAGCATTCCCACCTCTGTTCTCTATCCAACAAACCATTCACAGGCACAATGTGGACTTTGAGGAGTTGGGAGCTGTAGCAGCTGAAGGCTGAGTCCTTTGTATTCATAGCAGAATCTCCTATAGAAATGTCATATGGGGAAGCAAAGGGAATCTGTCTGAGGCTGTCACCAACTGTCCAGTAGCCTGGGCAAGGCAACAATTTATGAGGTGCCTTCAACACTGAGTGGAAGAGAGGGCTTCATCAAGCAGATTTTTCTGACTTTGTTGTATGTACATTCACAAAGTAATTTACAGTTCCCTTGGAAACATGAAAGAGTTTGGGTCTAAATTTAGAGTGTTCATTCTGAGTTGATGTAATAAGCTCAAAGAATATTCAGAATGAAGAAATGTGGGACAATTCGCCCATAAATCTATAAACATCGAGCCTATCTATTGGGTCACAGAGACCACAGTTGCTCCTTCAAGAGTTTGGTACCCCCTCCCACTGCTCATAGTCAAGGGGCAGAGAGGAGGTGACTACTTCTTTGTCTGTTCCAGGAACTCTAGTCCTCAATGCATTGGTTTTTGGTTTATTCCTTTTCCTTCTCAGTTGTGTTAGGCTCCATGGGATTTGCCATCTGTCTTCTCTTAAATTGTCTTGCAAAGTGTCTCAGTGTGTGGTCCCAGGGAAGCAGCATGTGAAGTTCTCAGAATGTAACCAGATGGCATTTTCAAGATTCTTCCACATGCTGGTTTCCCAGGGAACGTTCTGGCAGCCTGTGAGATAATGCACATCCATCTTCAGACAGCAGGTGTGAGGCAGAGAACTAGGAGGAGTGAAGACTCCAGATAAGCTCCACCTTGTATGATGACAACATATGGGGTATTGACTGTCCCTGCAAACACTTCTCTTTCCCTGGGCCTGATAATTGATCATCTCTTGCCTGAATTGGATTTGAGTCCTCCAACTGATCTTGTTCTGGTTCCTGTGTGTCTCCCTCTGAGCATCTTCCATGCTGCCAGGAGGTGATCTGGCCAGCACCCTACTCCATTCCCCCCTGCACTGTAGCTGCTCCCAGACACCCCCTGCTGGACTGTAACCCTGTGACCTCTGTGCCATTTGCCCAGTAGTTGGCACACTGCCCATATTAATTCAAAAGAAGTTTACTGAGTTTCTGAGTGAATAAAACCATCTTACAACCTTGAATTGTCTTCCTGCCATCTGTATTCCAAGCTCGTTAATTTGACAATGAAGATGCTCTATGATATAACTCTGTTTAGGTCTTCAATCTCATCTCTTACCACTCTTGGCCTCTTGGTTTATGCGTAAAAAGATGGTATGCAGTTTCCTATCTATTCTGGTTCCTACCATGTTTTGGTACACAGCATGGAGTTTTGAATTCTCTGAATTTGCTCCTGCTGCTCCTCTACCTAAAATGCCCTTGACAGTTCTTCCCTATTCCTTGCTTCCTTACTGCTCTCACCCCACCACATGTATCTTACCTAGCTAATTCCCCCTTAATTTTAAGACTCTGACATCACCTCTTCCAGGAAGCTTTCTATGATCCTCCCCAGGCTGGGGTAATTGTGTCTCCTTTTCACTCGACAGCCAGCTCTCTGTCATTACAGTTTCTACACTGCCTTGTGAATGCATTTTTTATATTTCTGTCTTCTCTGCTAGACTGT
The DNA here is from genome assembly GCF_027409185.1 of Cynocephalus volans. Classification (NCBI taxonomy): domain Eukaryota; kingdom Metazoa; phylum Chordata; class Mammalia; order Dermoptera; family Cynocephalidae; genus Cynocephalus; species Cynocephalus volans. The sequence continues at coordinate 131,701,743 of NC_084467.1, forward strand.
GAGCTCCTTAAAGGCCAGAACTGAGCTTTTAATTCCATCCCCTCAACACATGTTCATTGAGTGTCTAGTATGTTTTAGACACTGGGGATAGTGCAGTGAATAAAGTAGCTCCTCAAGAACTTACACTCTAATGGTGGAGGAGAGAAAAAATATATATAAATATATCAAGTAATGATAAGTGCTAAAAAGGAAATTAAAAATAGAGTGAATATGGATATTACAGCAGTGCTAGGAGGTCTAAGGACACCTCTACTGAGAAAATATTTAAACAGAGACTTAAAGGAGGTGAGAGAACAAGCCATGCAGATATCAGGAGGAGAAACATGGCAGGTGCAAAGGTCCTGAGGTGGGGTTGTGTTTGGGATATTTCAAGTATGGTCAGAGGCAAGTGCGTGAGAGGGGGAGTGACACAAAATAAGGTCACTGGGTTGTCTGAGAGCAGCACCAACTGTGTAGACCTTTGGAAGTCATAATAAGGAGTTGAATTTTTCTCTGTGTAGGATGGAAAACTATTGGAGGGTTATGCACGAGGAGTGACATGAACTGACTTACATTTTGAAAGATCACTCTTGCTCTTTACAGAGAGTGGTGTAATGGGTGCAGGAGGGGTGCAAGTTAGAAGTAGTAAGACCAGTTAGGTGGTTGTTGCAATGGTACAGTTGAGGATGATGGTGGCTTGGACTGGGGTGGTAGTGGATGAACAGGTGTGTCATGGTCAGATTCTGCATACGTTTTGAAGGAAGAATTAATGGGATCTGCTGATGGATTAAATATAGTAGGTGAGAGAAAAAAAGGAGTGAAAGATGGCAGCAAAATTTTTGGTCTGTGCAAACAGAAGATTAACATTGCATCAACTAAGATGGGCAAGAGCAGGGATTAGGTTTAGAACAAGGAGTAATTAAAGGCTCAATTGAAGACACACACAATTTGGGCTATTAGAACACCAGGAAATCATATTGAGAAGCATGTTGGATATGTTAATCTGGAATTCAAGGGAGAAGTTGGGCTGGAGACGTAAATTCAGGAGTCATTTGGCTATTCATGGAAATAGGTGGGGTGAGTATAGGAAGAAAAAAGGGTTCCAAGGACTGATCCTTATGGCACACCAACAGTTAGAGATGTGACTGATGAGGAGGAACCAGCAAAGGAGAATGAGGGGGAGCAGCTACTGAAGCCGGGGGGTGGGCAGGGGTGGGGGACAAGAGAGTGGATTCGTGGATACCAAGTGAAGACAATGCTTCAAGGAGGAGGGAGGATTCAGTTGTGCTAAGAGCTGTGAGCAAATCCAATAGATGAGGACTGAGAATTGACCGTTGGATTTGGCAATGTGGAAGGCATAAGTGACTTCAGAGCACAGGAAAGTGGATGATGCAGAATAGAGATGACATGCTGGACCGATGTCCCTGAGTAGGTGAGAGAGTATGGGATCCACTATTCAAATGAAGGGGTCTAGTTTTAGACAAGAACCTACTTGCTAGAGAGAAGGCATGTTGGTAAGTGAGAAAGTCGGAGTGCATAGAATTTCTCTTCTGATTGCTTCCATTTCTCAAAGAAATAAGAAGCCAGGTCATCAGCTGTGAATGAAGGTGAGTGCATATGTCTTATTCACGTCTGTGTCATCTCTGTGTCTCCAGCAAGTAACATGGTACCTGGCACATGGCTGGCAGTAACACAGCTTGGTAAGTGAGTGAACTGAAGCTCTGCCAAATGACTTGACAGGTTTTCTTTTTCCCCCTGGTTGTCTGGGAAATATAACTTCACTCTAGTTTTCAGAACACTTGTTGGAATTATGCAAGAAGAGAAGAGGGAATATCATGTAGAAAACAACATGCTTCTTGATTAAAAACGTAATAAATTAGTGTTTGCACATTATAGGCATATGGTGTATTTATATATAATATATAGATTTGTATGTACTTTACATATACATGCTCTAAAAAATTAAACCAATTTAAATAGCTGTTAGCAATACCATATATATATTAAATAAGGAGGAAACTCGTCTTAGGTAATTTCTTCTCTGTTATAGACATGGGTAACATTCTGCCAGCTGTAACAATACAGGTACTTTCAAAAGACTGTGGGCAGTCAGGTCCACGGGAGACCAGTGGAGGAGATGTGGGGTTGGTGGTTGGGGGCTCTAGGCAGCCCCTGGAGCTGCATTAGAGAAATGACTACACCTCTTCCACCTAGTCCTAAAACTGGCCTGGGTAGGACCATGCCGTTTTCTCCCTTCCCAGCTGATGCTTTCCCACCAGCTCCTTTCTCAGTGACTTAACCCAAATGTTCCTGATACTATATCATATTGCCAAGAGAAGATCACAAGGAAAGGCTTGTTAAAAAAAAAAAAATCTAAAAACTGGGGTGGTGGGGGTTAGATAAGCAAGAAAGAGGAGTGTGAGTTACTAAAAAACAGAACTGAAAAGTTCTGTTGAAGCGTGACGTATTTTGCCTTTGGAAGTCTTCCCAGCCTGGAACTAGCTGCAGCAGGAACAGAGAGGGCAAAGCTGCCATCTGTTGGGTGACAGGGGAGTCTCTGGGACTGCTGTGGCTTCAGTCTGCAGAGGGGCTGCCTGTTTATCTTCTCCCAAGTGGGGGCTCTGGAGGAGTGTAGCAGGTACGCAGCACAGTCGAGTTTAGTTTGCTTCAATGACTGCATTTTTTTACTTCTGATTTTTCTCTGGGCTTTTTTTCTCTTCCCCCTTCTCCTTTAACCAATTTGTAAGATTCACTGTGAAAAGCAGGCAGCAGAACATGTAAACTAGCCTCATAAATTGGGATGAGATGACTCCCATCAATCTGACTTATAACTACGAAAGTGACAGAAGACTTAAGCAGAAACAAGATGAAAGTGAATGAAAGAGGAGCGGCCCTGGGGTCCTGCCCTGCGGAGAGCTGGGAGACGGAGGAGAGACAGGCTGAAGTGCTGATGTCCAAGCCTAGGGATCTGAAATTATTTTGACTGGACTGAAATTATATTGTTGGAACATTGAGAGGGACAGGGTGATCCTGAGGTGGCCTTAAGAGGCGAGGAGAGGTTGTGTTTGGGATCCCTGAACTATGACCAGATACATCATCTACGGAGACAGATGCACACAGAGCGACTGGAGAGAAGAGGAGAAAGCTTTCTCCTGCATGCGCCCTGGCACGCTCAGCCATTAGCTCTTCTGCTTCCCAGCATTGAAGTCTAAAAACTATGAAAAATCCTAGCCACTGCCCGAGACCATATTTATTCAAATCAGCCAGAACAGGTTTCTAAAAGCAATTGTCAACACATCAGAAAGATGCAGGGGATCTGGGAAAATGTAGTCCTGAAGCAAATCCAAAACAGGTTATTACACTCAAAGACAATTGATGCATATGCAGGCTCTGCAAATTTACCTGTGTCGCATACACTGTTGTAAAATACCCACTCCTTTCCCAAGTGTCCGGTGCTGTTTTGGTTTTAGAAGGCTGTAATAAGTGCCAAATGAGATGTAAGCATAGTAACATACTTGCCCGTGTATATTTACAGCACATTCCTGCAGGCAACTTGTAGCTCAATGGAACGTGTACTCTGTAGTATAATTTTTCAATAATATTACATGCATTAATAAAGGTAATTCAGAAAAAGCCCCATAAAGTCATTTGACTTTTTTGCCAACTGCCGGAGTAATAAAATGCCTTTACATTTTGCTGCAGTAGAAAAGCCGTGCCCTTCTGCTTGATTACGTTAAGTCCCTTCAGAGTTTACAACTAGATATTTGTGTGTCACTTTATTGCCACCTTATTTTAAATTGAACTATGGATTTCCTGTCTCCGTTTGGCACTATCCTTACAGTTTTGGAGAAAGGCATCTTATTCTGCTCAGCAGGAAGATCAAGAGCATGAGCCCTGGCCTAGACCATCCCATTTCTACCAAGTGCTCCTGATACTTAGGACTCATAGGTCGACCAGATCCTTCAGTCAATGCTCAGCAAATGTTCACTGATCACCTACTATGTGCTCTGCTCTGTGATAGGGACTGTAGGGATACAAAAGCAAGATTACAGTCTGGGGTAAGAAGTTTTAAAGAAGTTTTGCAAAGAGTCTGGGGTAGAGGGAGAAACATGGCTGGTATGTGTTGCAGCTTCCACAGATGATTGCTACATTTCTCTGCCAGAGTCAAGAGAAAGGACGGTAGTGGGGTGGATCGGGAGGACTTAAGAAAGGAGTATAAACAGGGGGATGCTGAGATTGATTGCTCCTTGGTTTGAGGTGTGATTTCCTCCTTTGCAACTTTCACAACCTTCAGGAAATTTTACTATCTCTGCAAATGCTCTGTTTATGGGTTGATTTTGCGGGGAGGGCCTCTGCAGGGGACTCTTACGGAGGACTGACTGAATTTCTAGTTGTTTTGAGCTTGAGGCAGAGGGGCTCATGAAACCATGTCTATGGGAGAGCTTTAGGCTTCATCTGGCCACGGACTTAGGCTTCATGTGGCCATGGGGTCGGTGTCCATTAAATCTAGATCTCTCAGGATACGGAGGCCTCAGAGAACTTCTGGGATATATCCAAATCGGAGACTCTAATCAAAATCCTTCACCCTGGTAGGAAAATCAAAACCAGCACACAAAGCCAATGTGTCTGATAGAGACAGAATATAATTAAGTGGTTAAGAGTCAGGAGAGAAAGGATTCCTGAAAGATGAGGAAGGGTTTTAAAGAGCCTCTTGATTTCCTGACCAAGCAATCTGAGACCTTTTTAAAGAAGGAAGTGAGACCTAATGGGGGCCTTAGAAAATCCAAGGATTTGGCTCAGCTGAAGGGAATGTAGGTGCACGCCAAGACAGAGGTACACATACACACATGCACTGCAGGTACCGGAGGCGTGGCCAGCTCACCACGGGAGCCTTACCCCTTGGTTTATGGGCTGAGCTTCTTGGGCCCTGATCCCTGTGAACTGTTTCATAGGTTCCGACTTAAACCTGTCCTTCACACACCACCTCCAAGAAATAACAAATAGCCTGGTTCATCCATTCATTCATTAAACAAATCACAGACAGGTAGCATTCTTATTGCTAGAATTACAGTGGTACAGAATACAGGCACAGTCACTACCATTCCGTCCCATGGGAGAGACAGAGGCCTAGTGTGTAAACTCACAACCAAACAACTCTTAATTGTAATCGGTGGCCTGGAGGAAGTCAACAGGATGCTGACATTGAGACTGTCACAGGGCAAGCCGAAGCTACTTCAGAAAAGGTGCTCAGGGGAGGCCTCACTGAGGAGGTGATATTTAAACTGGGACCTGAAGAATGAAAAAGGGAAATTCATGCAAGAGTGTGGAGGTGGAGGAGGGAATGGCCAGGGAGAGGGGAAAGCGTCTGCAGAGGCCCTGAGTTGGGGAATAATTTGGCATTTTCGAAGACTCTTAAAGACCAGTGTGACTGAAGCATAGTTAGTAAGGCTGCAGGAAGGGTGAGACAGAACTGGAGAGAGAGTTGGACCAGATCATTGAAGTCCTTATGGGCCAAACAAAGGAGTTTGGGTTCTATTCTGATTGCAATGAGAATTTAATCATAGATTTTGAGCAGAAGTTTTAAACCTGTTCAAGGATTTTTTCATTTCTTGGTCTCTCTAAAAATTTTCAAGGATAAATTCTCAGCACTGTACAGGTGTGTACATGCCGTGGCCATCTATGCTAAAGAAAATGATATGAACTTGCTAAGGCCTGCTCATTATGGATTCCCAAACAACCAACAGATGGATAACAACATTTAGTCATTGCCGACTGGTAATTACAGTGTATATTTAAAGAAGAAATAACTCCATTTCCTGCTTCAAGCTCTCTCTTATGAAATGGAGAACCAATATCTCCCAAATTGTATACTAGAGACGTGATCCATAGTTCCCAGAACTGATAGAAAACTCCCCGAGGTTAATAATTCACGCGTGACCTGTGATTGCAGTTGTAAGTTTTATCTGTTTTCATTAGATGTTCTCCTTTATTGAGTTTTCACAGTACACATCAGTAGCCTCTCTGTGCCCCTGTTTGAAATAAGCTCCTTGTTTTTAAAATGTTCTGGACTATATAATTTCATTTGAACCATTATGGGAAACACATGGTTCCTGTGTGCCCGGCTTTTTAAATCTTTTCACACTGCTGTCTAAGATTGTGGTTTGGATATCGATCCCAAACTTTCCAGGTCTAAAGAATCGTGGCTCTCACTTTCTAAGGAATCAATTTGCCTCTCCTTTTCATCTATTCAGTCTTTCTGATCCTGAGAGGAGGGTTTCTAACTCAGGGCATTTTGCAAGAAGGCATTGCACTTACTTTGACATGAATGAAGTCCTTGGTGTATGTGCAGCAAAAGAGAGTGACATATCAGCCACTGTGCCTGATGCTGGCACCCAGGGACCTGCTGCATCTGAACCAGAGTTTGGGGTCTAGCCTGGCTGAGTCACAAGCTGTGCTCTGTCACTTGTTCCCATGAGACACATTTTTCCATCCACAAAATGGCTGCTATTTTTTCTTTATTTTTGCTTTCTGGGATTCTATAAAAATTCCTGAAATAAGGTCTGCCCTGTGGTCATTGGTGACATAGTCTTACAGCTCTCATCTTTTTCTGTCTTTAGATTTTAAAGCCCATTGGAAACTATATTGCTTAAAAAAATAAGTCATAGGTATAATCTATAAATAGATATGTACATACACACAAATTATTAATAGTGGTCATCTCTGGGTGGTGAGATTTTAATTATTCCTTTTGCTTATCTATATTTTCTAACTTTTTTGGCCATGAACCTGAATTATTTGTATAATAAAACAGCAAAGCAAGGAAAACATTCCTCATTCTGTGTGCCCAGGTCAAGGAATCTGGTAGCCATGGTGAGCTGGGGAAAGGAGAAAAATGATGGCCCTTAAGACAGCCTGCAGGACCAGCCACCCCTGAGGCACCCTGGACATGTGGGGGGGGTGTGTGTGTGGGGGGGGGTGCGTGTGCGTGTGTGTGTGTGTGTGTGCGTGTGTGTATTCCAGAGGCTCAAAACCTTCCCATGCTGGTCCCTGGGACACAAACCCAGGACTCCTCATCTGGGATTTCCTCACACTTAACGTGGGTTTCTATCTTCTAGAAGTAGCGGGGTGAAAGGTGGGTGCTGAGAGGGTGGGGGGCGGAGAGCCCCGGTTCCTTCTCAGAGACCCACATCAGCCTTGAATTTGGTTCCCCTTCTTTCCCTGGTCTTCCTCCTGCTTCTCTGCAGATTGGTGGCTTCTTCTCCCTCTCTCCTCCTCCTCCTCTTCTTGTTTTATTTGTGCCCCCTTGCTGGGAGCAAGATGGGGGGTGCAGTCCTTACACCATCCGTCCTGCCTTCTTCCCGACCCTTGTTTACGGCTGGCACTTTCAACATCCGTTCCCTTCCGCTTTTGACTCTTAATAATCAAAGTCAAACATTTGGAACTTAGAAAACATTTTCTCTATAAAACAGCAAATCAAAGTTTCAGTCCTTTTGTGAACTGAAAGCTCTGGGACTAAGGCTATTGCCTCTGCCGTGACTTTTACGATGCCTGTTCTGAGAAATGATTTCTGTGCTTTCTCTGGTTTTTTTGTTCATTGGTTGTTTTTTGTTCTCAATTTTGTATTCTCTCTACTTGTGGGCAAAAGCTTGTTTCTGAGACAATGAAGGCCTTGGCTCCATGTGGTCAGGGAGGTGTGTGGAGCTCAGCAAAGGAAAATTCCTCAGTTAATATCACCCAATTTCATTCCAACACGTGTAATATGGGACTAATTATGTACCCATCTCTTAAGGTTGTTATGAGGATTTAATGAGATAATCCACCGGAAACCTTTAATGCACTGCCTGGTGCATATTTAGGGCTCAATAAATGTTACATGTTACTGTTATTACTATTGCTATCATGCTGCTCCTTGCTTTCCATTGGGAAAAGAAACCAGACTCCTGGATTCGCCTTTCCCAGCTGGCGAACAGAGGTGGCTTAGTGGTGAAGAGTGACCTCCGTCTGTGCTGTTCTCACTCCTGGCTTCTCTGAACCAGCTGAGCTCCTGAGCCCTGGCAGGCAGCTTTATCCTACCTCCCATATCCTGCTCTCAGGAGCAGTCAGGGGTATTACTGACTTGCAAGTCTGATGGCCAGTGGCCTACTGTGCTTCCCCGTCCACCTCTGACCAGGCTAAGGTGGATGATTGTATGTAACACACAGAGACCTAGGTGTGCTGGCTCAGCTTTGGAGCAGCAGAGGCAACCAGAGGTCCCCGGAAGAGGCAGGCCAATCACATACACTCCAGGAGGAAAGCAGGTGCTTCCGGGTTCCAGGTTCCTAACATTCACTTTGTGACCCCTGGAAGTCCACCAGCCAACCTGTGGTCTAGGAGTGTGCGTGGAACTGTTCCTACCCCAGAGACAGGCAGGGGAGCACAGGGAGGAAGTGGGATGTGGCTGGCGAGAATGGCCTGGTCTGTCACGGTACCAACACAGAGGGATGGCCCAGAAAATGTGGAGGCTGCCTGGGCACACTTTAGTCCTGCCTTGGGTCAGGAAAGATCTGGCTCCAATCTAAGAGGATTATTTTCCTGTAGGGTCCTGACATCTGACCTAGTGATCAGCCTGCTGGTATTGCCACCTGTGGACACATTTAAGTGCTATCAGATCATGAAAGGTTCTGCAAAGACCCTGAACTATCTTTTATTTGCAGCAGTAAACACTACTTGGAGTCGAATTAACCACCGTGTGGAAATTGCTGCCTGGCCAAACAGCCTGATGGGAGGACATCTGCAAACCTCCATAGATCCAGCTGGCAAAACCTTGATCTTCCCAGGGAGCTCTGCTGCTCCTTCGTTCTCACACACAGGCACACACACAAACACACGTGCACATATACCCTCAAACACACCTGCATGCATGTGCACATATAGGTGGACATACAGAAGTACATGCACATGCACATGTATACACAAACACACATGCATGCACATACACATGAGCATACATGTGCCCATGGCAATGCCCAGGGTACCCATGCACCCTGAGTATCTCAAGGACCATCATTCCTCCCCCTTTCCCTCTTCTTTTTCTTTCTCCTCTGCAGATGCTAGATTCTGGAATACATTGAGTGGTTCTGCAGACCAGTTAGGAGACATTTACATTTTGTGCTGGGTCAGTTGCTAAATGAATACCCCTGAATATGAGATACTTATGGCTGCCACCTGTCCCTGAAAAGACATATGTAAAGATTAAAGTGAAGGGGGGAACAAAAAAAGACAGAGCCCTAAGGGAATGCTGAGGCTTTACTAATATGCCAGAGGAAGGAGATCCGATCTGGTGGAGAGCATGCTGCACCCCAAATGAACTGAGCTGAAGTTTTGGAGAAATCCTCTTTCATCCGCTCTTGTAAGAGAAAGGAGAGGCCTCCCAGTTCAGGGGGCTGGGGGAATTTTGTCACTCCGTATCTGAGATTTGCGACACAGAGCCTCCCTCCTCAAGACTTCCCTCTCTGCAACCCAGAAAGTCTCAGTTTTTCTGGCCGACACAGATGGGCTTCGTCTGCAGCCTCATCAGCTACCTCCAGCACACTCAGGCTTTGCTTTGGCAACATCTGCTCATCCACCAGCACTGGCTCACTGTCCCACCACGCCTCCGTTCTCCCCCGCCCAGTCCACTCCCTCCTGGCTTCCCTTCCTTCTCTCATCTGCCTTTAGACCCTGGGCCTGTTACCTGAACCTCTCTCCTGTAGGAGGGTAAGCTCCCTCATTCTCTTGTCCATTGCCTGCATCTCCTGGAAAAACTTCAACGCTCCATTGACGGGACTTTCTTTTCCAGTGTACCTTACATGGGAAAAAACTATTTCCAATTTTGTCTTTGGGTGTCATGAAAGATTCATGGCCACTAGCTTCAGCTGGGCCCACCGTGGGGCTTCACAATTCTCTCTCTGTTTTTCTCCCATCAGACCCTCACTCCTCTCCCTAAGCCCTGGGAGCTTTACTGCAGCTCTATTTACAATAGCCAGCAGTTGGAAACAACATAAATGTCCATCAGTGGATGACTGGAAAAAGAAAATGTGGTATATTTACACCATGGAATACTACTCTGCCATAAAAAAAAATAAAATAAAATCCTGCCATTTGCAGCTATGTAGATGAAGTTAGGGAAAATTATGTTAAGTGAAATAAGCCAGGCACAGAAAGAGAAATACCGCGTGTCCTCACTCAAAAGTAGAAGTTAAAGAAAGAAAGAAAGAAAGAAAGAAAGAAAGAAAGAAAGAAAGAAAGAAAGAAAGAAAGAAAGAAAGAAAGAAAGAAAGAAAGAAAGGAAAGAAAGAAAGAAAGAAAGAAAGAAAGAAAGAACAATCACAATAATTTGTTGAACTTTCAAAAGGAGAAAACAGAGCCGAGGCCACCAGAGGTAGGAAAGGGGGAGAGGGGTTAGCAAGAAATTGGTAAAGGGCTGCAAAAAGTGATTACATTGTATAATGTTGAATACACTAACTATCCTGATTTGAGCATCACATACCCACTGAGGTATTGATATTCGATGCTGCATGTACACAGATATGTACAATCAATTTTGTTTCAATAATAGTAATAATAAATTTCTCCAATCGCAGCTTGTGGGACAGCTTCTAGCTTATAGTACATATCACAGCAGACTGGCCTGTTCACCCTGTTTACTTTCTAGACAGTGAGATCCTGGAGAACAAAGACTGTATCTTTTATCTCTGCAGCTAGAGTGCCTGGATCAAATTGAATGCTCAGCACATTTTGTTTGATGAATGAATGAATGAAGCCCATCCCTCATGGAAACGTGGATTTTGACCAGATGGACTGTGTGGGACAAAGCAGGGGCAGTGGCTGTTCCTAAAGGGACCTATGAAAATCCAGGGAGTCCTGAGAAACCATCTGCAGCATAGGGGTCTGAAAGCACAGCCAGTTGCATCCTTATAAAAAATGAGAAAGCTGTTGTCATCAACTGGCATTCCCTAGACTTTTAACTGCTCATTTTGGAGGGAGGGAGAGTCATTCCCTCTCTTGGTCTTTTTCCCCACAAAGCTAAATCCACCCTTAGCTTAGAGTCCTGGAATATTCTACTAGGCTCAAAGCTGGAGCAAGGCATATCTGTGAAGGGATGAGACCAGTTTTGGGCTCCCTTTCCCTCCCTCATATCTCTCCCTATGCCCCCTCTTGCTGCATCTGACCAAAGAGCTCAAATCTTAGAGTTTCTAAGCTAGAAGTGGCCTTATAGATCATCTGGCCTAATGATCTGCTTTTGCACTTGAGGAAACTGAGGTCTAAAGAGGTGTAAAGACTTCTCAAGGCAACCAGTTAGTAAAAGGGGTGATCTAGAATCTAGGCTTCCAGGCCTTTCGTCTGGTGCTCTGTGGGCCAGCCACATTGCCTCCGGTAGGGAGCTTCAGTTATGCCTCTCCTATGGGCGGTGTCGTCACTGTGACACCAGGATGGGGGGATACTTTCTCACAGGCCATCCCAGCCCTGAAGAGCAGACATGTGAACCTGCTGAACGTGGTATGATGGCTGCCATTCACATAGCCTATTGGAACCTGCCTGTCTCAGCAGCAGGTAGAGATATCTGTTCCCTGCTTGGCAGGATTGTAGCTCTTATTGATGAAAGAGAAACCAAGCCAAGCCTGAAAAATGACTTAGCATTTTGAACGTTGGAAAGACACAGACTAATGGGTTCTCTCTTAATATCTATTATGTGGTACAGTGACTTAGGTGCAGTTCTTTAAAGAATTGCTCTGGCTGTACCCAGCAGGTCTTGCCTGTCATTGAACTCTCTGGGAACACAAAACCTGATGTGGCTGAGAGTGGACATGTGCCTTGGGCATTATTGTATCATGTGTACCCCGCCATACCATACTGTTCCAGGCTCCCACTCAGAGCCAGCCAACGCGGCAGCCAGAGGAGGAGGAAGCAGGAGAAGCTGCCGAGGTGAGGATGTAATGGGGACCAACATGGTGCGCCTGGCCGCTCCCTTCCATCAGCTGCTTTTGGTGTTTGGTGGCTCCTCTGTCCTGCTGCACTTCCACTCTGATCTGTCAGGCCAGACATTGAAACTTTATTCATTCCACAAACATTTAGAGTGCCTCCTATGTGCCAGGCACTGTTCTGGGCTCTGGCATTCAGCAGTGAATAAAGCAGCCTGCTCCGTGGTCCAGCAGGGAAGAACAGCACACAACAGTGATGTTGTTCATATCAGGGCTGTAACCGTGATATAAACCTGGGAAACAGGACGTGGTGACTGCACAGGTGCATGGGGTCACTGCGGCTCAGGTCTACCAGACACCTGGATGGAAGGAAGGAGCTGGTCTCGCTTGGGTCTGGGGGAGAAACATTCCAGACAGAGGGAAAGCAAGCGCGACAGCACTAATGAGGATGTGCTTGTCGTGTCTGGGGACTGGACAGAAGGCTGTCATGGCCAGAGCCTGGCATGCTAGGCAGAGGCAGGCAAGAGAGAGAGAGGCTGGGCCCGTGGGTGTTGCGGACAAGGGAAAGGAGTCTGGATTTTATTCTTAGCTTGAAGCTTTGGAGAGCTTTGAGGGAGTGCGGAGTGACAGGAACTGACCTGTATTTTTAAAAGATGACCTTGTATACCCCTGCTCATGGCAGCATTATTCACAATAGCCGACAGGCGGGAACTACCCAAATGTTCATGGACGGGTGAACGGATAAACAAAACATGGCACATACGTATTACTCGGTCTTAAGAAGGAAGGAAATTCACATGCTACGACACGGATGAACCATGAAGTCATTACGCTGAGTGAGACAAGCCAGTCATAAAAGCAGGGAACCAGACGTTACTGTTTAATGGGTACAGAGTTTCAGCATGGCCTGATGAGAGAGCTCTGTAGGTGGATGATGGTGATGGTTGCACAACAAGCGCATGTACTTAATACTAGCAATATCTACACTTAAAAATGGTTAAAATGGCAAATTTTATGTTATGTTTATTTTACCCAAAATAAAAGAAAACAACAAAACAAAGATAAGCAAAAACAAAGACAACCCTGGCTTCTGTGTGGAGAATTTACAGCAGAAGAGAAGAGTGGAAGCAGAAAACAAACAAATAATCAGTAAAGAGGTAGCTGTAAAGCCCGGGTGAGAGACAGCAGTGGTTTGCACTGGGTGGAAGCAATGGAGACAGAAAGAAAAGGATGAAAATCACGGCAAACTTGCAGAAAAATTGCAAGGATAGGGCAAAAGCTCCCCAAACTCTCAAAAAGTATTTCAGATGCTTGCTGAAATATTTTGGAAATAAAGTTGAGCCAGACTCGTTGATGGGCCAGATGTGATTGTTGAGGGAGAGAGAGAAATTTATAGCCATCCCCTGGAACTATACAAAGCTAGGTGTGGAAGGGCAGCGGTCAAGTCACAGACCCCAAGTACCAGATGACAGAGGTAAGGCCCAGAGTGGTGAGGTGAGTTCTTCTGATACACACAGCAAATTCATGGCAGGGCCAGGATGTGAGCTCAGGCATCTGATTTGCAGGGGTTTTTTTGTTTGTTTTTGGCAGCTGGCTAGGGTGGGATCCAAACCGTTGACCTTGGTGTTGTAACACCGTGCTCTACCCACCTGAGCTAACTGGCCAACCCTGATTTGCAGTTTTTGATCAAGGGTGAAGCCACATTTCATCTTTATAAAAAGGTCAGGCGGTGGTGAAGAAGGGGAGGGCAGGGTCAGTTCCCCAGGGATGGACCCTGTCTTCTGCTCTCAGGCTTCTGATTGTCTTCTAGGGAAGGGGAGGTGTGTTTTGGCATGTTGCTATTGAAGGCTCCCAACAGAAGCTCAGCTTCTCCGTCTTCTGCATGAGTCTGGCTTTCTGTCTGTTGGGGCTGGTAATGGGAGTAAGAAGAACTTGTTTTTAAGTTTCAAGGGTTTTAATAGACAGAGCCTTCCCCTACCTGAAATGTCTCCCTATGCCACAAATGTCTTCCGTGCCTCTGCCCCAGTGTGTGAAATTCCCATCATTAGGATCATTCATTCAGGTTACAAGCAGAGGTCAGGAAATGCTCAGGAGGTGCTGGCCATGCTGCATTCATTAATTCATTCATTAATTCACAGTGTGCCAAACTGTATGCTAAACACAGGGTGACAGAACCAGGACATGCTCTCTTCCCCACCACAGGCATTCTGATAAGGCGGGGAAAACGTGTGCCTTGCAGACAAACGGAGCACTCTGAGTACCGGTTCTGTCATGTTTTAGCTACGTGACTTTGGATCAGTAACCTACACTCTCTGAGCCTTGGTTTCTTTATCTGCAAAGTGGGAACTGTGACAGTTTGAAGTATGGTTGTATGCTCTTTTACAATCCTCCCATCGAGGTGTGGGGTCTATGTCCCTCCTCTTGAATCTGGGCAGGCTTATGATTGCTTCAAACAATAGAGTATGGTAGAAGTGATACTCAGTGAGGCTTCTGAAGCTGGATCATGAAGGCCATGAAGCTTCTTCTTTATTCTCTGGAATGCTGGAGCCACCACACAAGCCAGCATGCTGGAGAGGTCACATGCAGGCTGTTGGGTTGACAGTCCCAGTGAGCCCAGCCTGTGAGTCATCCTGGCACATGGGCCAGACATGCGAGTGAAGAAGCCATCAGGAAATGAGTTCTCCAGCCTGGCTCTTCCAGCTCCAGCCATGGTACTGACCAGAGACCAGCTAGTTAGGGTTACATCTGCCATGCTTTATCCAAATTCCTGACTCACAGAATCTGTGGACATCATGGAATGGCTGTTATTTTATACCACTAAGTTTTGGAGAGGTTTGTTACTTTGACAACCAGTACAGGGCCAATATTACATTCCTTAGGATTAATGTACATTTTAAATGGAAAATGAAGAAACCTATACAGCATCTAGCCTATTTTAGGGTCCCAATAAATAAGAGTTTCTCTTTTCAAAACAAAGATCCTCACCGTCTAGCAGCAGAAGTGGGCATGCTGACTAATAACTAAATACAGTGTGTAGCCATTCATAACAGATTTGAAAACTAAGTGCAAAAAAAAAAAAAAAATCAAGGAGTTCTTTAGTTTTGTGAGGATTTGGGGAGAAGGGGCTGGGTCAGGGAAGACTTCAGAACAAGACATTTAAATCAGACCCTGAAAGACCAAAGGGGTTGTTTGGAGTTTACCAGCCCGAAAAAATGGGGGAGAGACATTCCAGGGCGAGAAGCAACAACCTGAGTTTGGCAAAAGTCTCCAAAATTGTTTCTCTACTCCCAACTGGGTTCCTTGTCAGGCTTATTTAAACAGTGCAGCCAGAGCAGGTCCCTGAGATGTAAGTCGGAATCTGTCACTCTGTTCCGACTCCGGCGGTTCCCATTTTGCTCAAAGTAAAAGCCAAGGTCCTGATGATGGTCTGTGAGTAGAGTGACCATATAATTTATCATATGAACTGGGGCACCTTGAGAGTGAACGGGGGCACTATTAATAATTCTACCGAGACAAGAGGCCTAATTCAGAATTGTCCTGGGCAATCAAGATATATGGTCACCCTACCTACGTACCAGCTCTAAGGCCTGTAGCATCTCCTTGATCACATCTTCCACTGCTCCGTCCCCTGTGCTCACCCCAGTCCAGCCATGCTAGCTTTCCTGATGATTCTTGAATATACCAGGCAAGTTCCTGCCTCAGCTTCTCGGCACCTCCAGGTCCCTCTGCCTAGGGCGCTTTTCCCCTGGAGAGTCACAGCCTCCTTCCCTCACTTCCTTCAAGTCTTTGCTCAGTGTTATTTTTTGTAAGGCCCTTCCTGGCCACTCTGTTTTAAATGGACTCCCCCAACAGCCTTCTCTTCTTCCTTGCTTCGTTATTCTTCATGACACCCATCACCGTCTAATGTACTATATAAGTTACTATTTATTTTATTAAGATTTTCATCTGCAAGTTCCATACAAGAAAGGATTTTTGACTATTTTGTTAGCTGCTGAGATAAATGTCTACAACAGTGCCTGACACAGAGCAGGTGCTTAATGAACATCTGGTGAAAGAATTCCTAAGTAAAAGTCATTGACTGCTCTCCTCAATGAAATACAGTTTAACAATGAACAGTTCAGGCAGTTTGGTCTAAGTATACTGAAAAATGTTTTGCATGAGAGTTTTTTTTTTTTTTTGTTAGTAGCTTTTGAAAACAGCCAAGAGCCATGTCTAAAACAAAATGTATGGCCCATGTTCAGTACAATTTTCTGTTATAAACTTTCCCTCCACATCTCTTAGTACCATAAATTATTATAGCTGGAAGAAATCAGCTCTAAAATTCTATGATTCTAAGTGACAAGCTCTATTATATCTTAAAAAAATTGAAATGATATATTTTCTGGATAGTAAAGAAAAGTGGAGGTCAGGGTAATAGGGGGAAACTGAGGATTTGGGCAATTTATGAGTCAATTTCTTGGGCTGGCAGACTATTGGGATTTCTGCCAGTTGCTGATGGGGGCATTTCAATCCTACCTCTAGCTGCTGGAATCATACTTCCTCCATTTCTTTAGCTCCCTACTAAAGTCTGCAGATTCTGGTAGATAAATTGTCAGTAGTCCTTCCCATTTCTGAGGCATTAAGCTTAAATCCTGTTAAGGTTCCTCATATATTAAAAATAAAACTTCTATTAACTTTTCCCCTGTCAGTGCGATCAGAGTTAAATTAATTTTTAACACTTGGGTAGAGCAGCAAAAAAGAAATGTACCCCCCGAGCTGCCACACATGGAATGCTGGTCGCTGAGGGAGACAGGACCAGTAGCTGACTCCAGAGAAGCTGCCGCACACTGCTTGGATGTGTTGGGAGGGGCTCGGTTCCCACAGGCAACACTCGGGCAGTATAAGAGATGATGATGGTGGCCGATGGGCCATGTGTAGGTGGATTGCTAAGCGAGACCTTGAGTTGGGCCTGCTGAAATGGCCTACCAAATCAGCCTGCCTGGCTTTTCTCCAATTTGGTCATGTGGCTTCCTCACTTCTGGAGATGCTCTGTGACTCACCCTCCGTGCTCAGGGCAGTAGCTCATTTTTGAGGCTAAATATATGGTGTGTGAGAGCATGGGTTTTACAACCAAATCTGTAATTGAACTGGTTGTGATCACTTAAAAGCTGTAATATCTTAAGCAAAAAAACTAAGAAAGAGAATAAAAGAGCTACTATTTATTGAACACTTACTTTGTCTCTGGCAGTGGGCAAAGATGTGAGTGTATGTGCATAAAATTTATAATATTATGTTGATTATATATTGATAATTATTATATTATTTATATATATGTGAAAGAGAAAGAAAATTTTCTCATTCAATCCTCCCTTGTACAATTAAGTGTTATATTCCCACTTTTCAGATGAGGAAACTAAGATCCAGAGAAAACAATTGACTTAATAAAAGGCATGCAACTGGTAAATGACAGAGTTATTGTTTGGATGTATGTCTGTCTCAGTACAGAGCTAGTTAGTTTGGTCTTCCAGTCAAGATGGCAGCATAGACAGTCACCAGCCTTACTCTCTCCCACAAATCAACCAATTTACAATTATTAAAAGCAACAACAGCCAAGCTGGGACAGCTAGAGATCAGGGGACAAGGAGGAGAGATCTACAGTGTGCATGAAGGCAGGAGAAGCCATGATGAGAGAAAGAAAGAACAGCTCTGACCGTTTTAAGCCCCAGCCACATCCAGGCTGGAGCTGCTGAGCACATGGAACAGGAAGAGCTGGCAAAACTCACAGCTGTGCCTTTCAGATGAAGTTGCTTGGAAGTGGCAGGGAAGAAGAGGGCCTTGGTGGCCCCCAGGCCAACATGACCACTAGTATGGTTCTTGTGCACCCATATAGGAGCAAGGAGCCACAACAATTACAGAAAAGGAGCCACTTAGAGGCCAGTGAGTCATTGAAAGGGACCAGAGCATGGCCCGTCCCATGGGAAGTGTTTGGAGCATGGGTGGTAGGGGAGACTGGGCCCATCAGAGACCACCAGGGCACAGCAAGGACAGCTGATCTGTCCCCCAATCAGCATAGTACCACTCACAGGAGACTGGTCAGGAATATAGAACTGCAGAGGGAGCAGTTTGCTGAAAAGACAGACCAGAGTTTCCACACGACGCAGGTGTAGTGGGTCTCATGAGAGCCAGAAGTATCTACAAAGTCAAACATTGAAACCTGAGCTGCACAAAAAGCCTTCCCCAGGGAACCAGCAGCAAAGCAGCAATTTAGCTCAGCCATGGAGCTCAAGCTCTGGTCCCCACAGGAAGTTCCCCCATGTTAGTAAAAGGCGAAAGATTTATGCAATCTGAAGAGAAACCAGAGTATTCCCCCATGTTAGAAGTAAGCAAAGGACAACAGATTAGTTCTGGTGCAGATTTTGAATGGTGGGAAAAACAAATAATCCAACACAGAATTGGAAGAAAAAACAAAATACCCACAGACCAGAGACAAAGTTTGATATTAACTAGTCTCACATCACCAAAGAACACCTATAAAACCTAGAAGGACCAGAATTCCCCTGGGCTACCAAGCCAGGGAGCGGGCAGGGCTGGGAGCCTCAGCCATGTCCCCCCGACCTGCAACCAGCCCAGCGATGACCACCGAGCCACCACAAGAAGCACCCTGGGCTCCCAGGCTGGTGTTATGGGGGCGGCGAGGGCTTCAGCCACACCCCCCTGACATCTGCATCCAGCCCAGCAATGACCAAGACACCCCTGGAAGCCCCCTGGTCTCCCCTGCAGGAATGAGGGGGCTGCCACAGGCCTCAACCCTGCCCCTGCTCCTTCCTCCTTCTCCCACCCTATTTCCTTCTCCCTCCCCCTAACTGCTCTGCAACAACATTAGAGAATGTAAAAAAATATTAATAAATAAGCTAAAAAAAAAAAAAAAAAGCTAGTTTAACCATGAGGCTAAAATGCAAATTATTCAAAATCTTTGATTCTAAGTCTCCAATTCATAGGCTCATTGTGAAAATTAGAGAAGAAAATATGTGTGAAGTGCTTAGCAAAGAGTCTGGTGCAGAGCCTAATAAGTGTTAGCTTCTATTGTAGTAGTAGTAGTAATTAGATTCCCTCTTTCTTGCAAGTCCTGAAAAGATCTTCATGCTCAAATTAATTTCACGACTATTGTACACACCATTATACCATGTATTTTGGAGAGAAAGTAATAATACCATAGATTCATTCATTCATTCACGTGTTCAATATATATTTATTTAAAGACAACAGGATCTAAGAAGGGCAAGGCATGCACCCTACCTTCAAGGAGCTTACAATCTGGTTGGGGTGGACAAATATACACACAAGCTAAAATAAATAATAATTAAGGCAATAAATGAGCTAAGCCAAATGAGTAAGCTTTGAGGAGGGGAATCACCATGGGCCAGATAGCAGAGCTGAGTTGAAGCTGGGGTCTAAAGGAAGCAGGATTTGGCTTTTAGGAGAAAAGATAGTCAGGACACCTTAGTCCCAAAGTCAAGAAAATACTTTGTGTACCATCAGGCAGTCAGTCCCTCCGAAACGAAACTTTAGTTTTGCAACCTCTACTCTGATATACACAGAACTGGACAGGAATTCAGAGAATGTTTCATGGAGGTCTGATCTGAAGTAGGAGAAAAGTGCCTTCTTTCAAAAGAAGTGTCCTATAGCTTAATAAAAATTCTCATGAATATAAGGATTATATTGTCGCTCTCTAACATAATACACAGACCACGACCAACACCACCACCATCAACATCATGATCATCGTCACCTCCACTGTCCCCCCCACTATCATCGTCACCTCTGTCACCCCCACCACCCCCCACCACCGTCATTGCTCTGCCCTCTTCTATTCCCACCATGACAACCCCTGTCATCACCAACACCTTCACCATCACTCCCACCATCAGTATAACCACCATCCCCTCTGCTGTCACCACCAGGACCACCATCGTCATCGCTTCTACTATCACCACTAGCACTATCACCATTACTACCATCTCCTCGACCAGTATCATCTTTATCTCCAGCATCTCTACTACCACCACTACCACCACCATCTTCACCAGTCAAAACTCCTAACTTTGAGCCAACATGCTTATGAAAATGAGTGGTCTTCATTTTAAGGCTTACACGAATCCAAACTGAGTAAGAGATTTATTTCTTCTGTTTTCTAATATGGGAGCTGGCCTTGATTCCAAACAGACCTTTTGAGAACACCTTTCCTATCCTGTGATGATTTGTTAAAGCTGATGTTACAGAGGAAATGCATGGAAAAGTTACTGGCCTTACTCTGAACCAAGGTTCCCAGGTCCTCAAGTGTGCCTGGAGAGCTGAAGAGAGATCCAGTTATTCACAGTTCCAGCAGGTGGGGTGGGAGTGGTGACGGCCAAGGAGAGGAGAGCCTGAGAAAACCTGGCAGGCAGGGACTGTTTCTCTCCCATCGAAGCAGCTCACTCCCTTCAGGCAATAGACAGCTCTGACTTCAAGCCCTAGACAGGGATACAGCTGCATGAGTAATGATGCCCAGAAAGATTCTATAAGTGGTTTCTTTCATCTCCTATTGAAATGAAAGAACGAGAGAGAGAGAGTAGAAATGAATTGTATTCCTACTGCAGAGAGTTCATTTGATAAATAATGTATATAGAATTTGCAGTAATAACTGCTCTTTTCCGATTCAGCATGTGCGGGTGAGTTTTGACATATATTCTCTGTATTTCTAACAGACGGGGACTGACTGGTGCCTGGACTGGCATTAGGAAAGCCAAGGCAGACTGCTAACATTTGCTGTCGTGTCAGAAAGGTTAATCTGGCTTTTCCCTTGAGCTGCAGGCAGGGCGCCTTTGCCTGTCAGTGGAGGTGTGGGAGAGGAGGTGGGAGACGGATGGAGGATTTGTCTTGTTCTGGGCTCTGAGGAATGGGCAGTTGGATGATGTGTGCCTGAGGGAGAGAGGCCTGAACTCAGCTGGGCAGGGAAACTGCAACTGGAAAGTCTTGTTCCCTGCTGTCTTCTGCTAGCTTCTTTCCCCTTAGCATCAAAGCAAGTCCAAGAGATCCACTGGGCTCTGGAAAGAGTGCAGAGACATGCACCTGAGCTGTCCTGGTGACTTCCCCAAAGGCCATGGGAGGTCCCTCGCTCCCACACAGAAGGAAGAGGCTCCAGGATATTAGAGAACTTTCCTGATTCTCTGCAGTTCTCCCTCTAGCAAGCCTGGGATTTCAAGGAGACAAAAGCTGGGCTCATGTTGAAATATTAGTAATTTGATTATCACATGTAACTTTCCATTTTGCCCCTAAAACAGTGAGAAGAGCTCATATGTTTCTACAATGTGTTTTGGCTTACAAAGTATCCTCACACATTACCTCATTTGATCGTCACAATAATGGGGCAGAAATTGTTACCCCATTTTATAGATGAGAAAACTGAGGTTCAGAAAAGCCTAGAAACCTGTCTGTGGTGGCAAAGAGGATAAGAGGAAGAATTTACTCAACATACGTTCCAGTTAGGTTTTCTGACTCTAAGGTCAGTGCTTTTACTAATGAAGGTTGGCTCTCTAGAGACACTTCTACAGAGACCTTGTTGCTATGTGTGTGTGTGTGGGGGGGGCGCGTGTATGCACAGGCACATACATGCAGATGCATACACAACACATTCACGAATATGCACACACACATTGTGTATGCGTCTGCACATGTGCACACACACGGAGGCACACACTTGCAAGGCTGAAGCCAGAGGGGCCTTCCCAGTAGAGGAGGGTTTCTGTTATTCCATTTGCTTTCCTTTGCTTTGGTGAAAAATCACTCAAAGCTTCAAGAAATCCCTCCCTGGTCCCAGATGGATGGGTGGAGCAACCAGGGAGCCCCAGGAAATGATTTCCACCCTGCAGGGGTCTGCAATTCCGGAGAGTCATGACCCATGGCCCCTTTTAGCCACCAAGCTCCAGATGGGGTTCATAGCAGTCGGTGACTACAATTTGCTGGGTCTAAGATTTATAGCCCTCAGTGTCCAGGAAGAAGTAATTTACCTCACAAGAGGCACAGCTTCTGCTCCCAAGAAAATGTTTTTCCTCCCCTGGCTCATCTTAAATTTAAGAAATCACTCTGAAAGGTTGAGAAGGTGTCTACAATTTTAAATATTAGGTTCACTTCAGCAAAAATTAGATAACATTAATGTCAGAGCTGAATCCCAGCTTTATCAGAGGTTCTGTTTTTGATTCTCCACTCAATCTACAAGGAACTTTCCATGAAATAAGAGAAAATGAATTTCCTACATCCGTCTTCTATTTTCCTCCCCACCCTCTCCTGTTTCTGTCCTTTACTTTGATTTCTTTCTGCAACGTCTCTTGGGAAATCTTACCTCTTCATATTTTGGGGTGTTTACTGCTTTGGCTCATAATTTTTTTTTCCATCAATTTTTAGTTTTCTTTTCAATGAGACCTTTTCTTTCTACCTCTGTGAATTCTTAATGGTTTCCTTCTGATAGTCCCTTATTTCTGCCAATTATTTTGTTTCTTTTCTCTCATGCCCTGGGCCTTTTCTTTGTCATTACTTTTGCTCTTCCTCTTCCATCCTTTGCAGGGAGGTGTTGTGGGCAGAGTGGGGACTTGGGATTGACGTGAACATAGGTTTGACTCTAGATTCTATCACTTTAATAGCAGCCTGACCTTGGTAAGCCACTTTTACTGCTCTGAGAGCCTCGGTTTCCAGGTCTGAAATGTGGGAGTCATATACCTATGACATAGGATTGCTTTGAGAATAAATGAGATCCTGTTTCAAAGCACCCATCCCAGGACATGACACATGGTAGGTAGGCACAGAATGTCAAGTACCTTCATCCCTTTCTCCTTGGACTATGAAATGTGTCCACTCCCAGTCCTTTTCTGATTCATAAATTCACCTGGATTAGGCTGCATAAGTTATCAAGCCACATAGGGTAAAAATGTTCCTAACTTGGTGTATGGGAAAAATCACAAACAATATGGGTTTGATTTGATGCCAGCTCTAATGAAAACAAAGAAGCAACTTAAACATGAAGAAAATGATGAGGCTGAACGAGTCAAAGGATCTGTCTCCTCTCGCTCTGTGTGTGTACTGAAAACATTTTGATAACTGGGGAAGAAGAAAAGTCAAAATGCACCCCTCAGTTTAAACAAGCTGTCATAGCCTGTGAGATAAAGATGCACTTGTCCACAGAAGCCAGTTTCCAGACACACACCCTCATTATGCACCATTTAATAATATACACAGGCATTCTCCCGAGTTCTTATTTGGCAGCGGCCGACAATCTGAGAGCTGAACTTACTAACTTTGTGTATTTGGATTCTGCAGTAAAATAAGCAGTCTCAATATTTGGGTTCACTGGGAACCAGTTCTGGAATTGTAATGATGATTAAATGTGGTAACGTCCTTGATGCCTTAAAACTTAGTTAATTCGTATTCACAGGGTGAGATTAATGACTTGCAAATAACATCACCCCTCCCAATGATAACAACACCCCATCACCTCCCAGAATAGTGACAGCAACAAGACTAGGACAAGGACTGCTGGTCAGCGAACATGAGTGATGGCTGAGAGGGCTGCAGGGGAGTGGCAGAAGTTTGCACCCTCCAGTGTTGGGTTTTTTGGGGGATGCAGTTAATAATATACTTTGTCAATAAGATAGTTTTTATCCATTTGACACAGTGATAGACCATGTTTTAGAAATTGTTTTTGTAGAATGTAGAATTGTGTTGTTGTACTTTTATTAGGGGAGAAAACAGGACAACGGTAACTTACTAGAAGTCAGGGGCCAGAGCAGAAGGGTAGTTTTCTCCAAATTGTACTGGATAAGCTCTCCCTTAAAATATTCTCTGTTTACCTACAGGGAGTCTAGAGTCCAAAGCAAGAGTCCTGGAGACAGCAGGTGACCTTTAGGTAGGGCCTCTTTAGGTTCACTTACTTGAAGGTTTAAATGAGCTCTGATTCCTCTCTGTTTTCCAGAAATTTCAGCCCCTTCCTGGTTTTACTTCATAAACTCAATCAAGTATGATCTTGCCAGGATCTTTAATCTTTCTTCTTTCACCATCCTTTTGACGTACGCTCTTGTCAAAAACCAGGTCATGGGAATTGATGGTCCCCAGCGTCACTCTCTTCCACAAATCAACCAGTTTACAACTATAAAAAAGCAACAACAGCCAAGCTGGGGCCACTGGAGATTAGGGGAAGAGGAGGAGAGACCAACAGAGTGCATGAGGGCAGGAGAAGCCACAATGAGAGAAAGAGAAAAAGGCTCTGAACATTTCAAGCCCCAGTCACTCCCAGGCTGCAGCTGCTGAGTGCACAGAGCAGGAGCTGGCAAAAGCCGTAGCTGTGTTCTTCAGATGAAGTTGCTTGGAGGCGGCAGAGGAGAAGAGGGTCAGTGTGGCCCCCAGGCCAGGAAGACCATTAATAGGGTTCCTGTGAACCCACATAGGAGCAAGGAGCCACAACAACTGAAAAAAGGAGCCACTCAGAGGCCAGTGAGTCATTGCAAGGGACTGGGGCATGGCCTGTTCCATTGTAAGTGTTTGGATCACAGGCAGTGGGGGAGACACTGCGAGAACACCGGGGCACAGCAAGGACAGCTGAGCTGCATCCCGGTCAGCGAAGGACCACTCAGAGGAGACTGGTCAGGAATATAGAATTGCATGGGGTGCAGTTTGATGAAAAGACTCAGGCCCGGACCAGAGTTCCTATACAAACTAGGTGCACCAGATTTCACTAGAACTGGAAGTACCTATAAAGTCATCCATTAAAACCTGAGTTGCACAAGAAGCCTTCCCTAGGGAATCAGCAGCAAAGCAGCAATTTAACTAAACCACACAGCTCAAGTGCTGGTCCCCACAGGAAGTTCCCCCATTTTAGGAGTATGCAAAGGACAACGAATTAGTTCTAGTGCAGAATTTAAGTGGTGGGAACAGCAAATAATCCAACACAGAACTAAAAGAAAAAACAAAGTACCTACAACCAGAGACAAAGTTTGATATTAACTAGTAAAGGTTTCATTTCACCAAAGGACACCTATAAAACCTAGAAGGACCAGAAGTCCCCTGGGCTACTAAGCCAAAAAGGGGGGAGGGTAAGGGGCCTCAGCAATGTCCCCCAACACCTGCAACCAGTCCCAAGGGTGGGGACAAAGGCCTCGGCCACACACCCCCAACACACGCTGCCAGCCCAGCAACAACCACCAAACTGCCGCAGGAAGCATCCCAGGTTTCCGAGCTGGAGTGGTGGGGGGCAAGGGCTTTTGCCACACCCTCCTGACTTCTGCACCCAACCTGGCAATGACCACCACTGCTGGAAGCCCCCTGGTCTCCCCTGTGGGAATGTGGGGGGTGCCACAGGCCTCAATCCCACCCTTCCTCCTTCCTCCTTTTTCCACCATATTTTCTTCCCCTTTTCTCTCTCCCCCTCCCTCCCAACTGCTCTGCAACAACATCCTAGAATGTGAAAAAATAATATTAATAAAATTACATTTTCTTTTAAAACAAAAACAAAACAAACAGCCCCCCCCACCTGCAAGCCGGATCGTGAGCAAAACCAGTTTATTTATCAGTCAATGCATCATCAAGGAATTAGGTTATTTCTGTCTTCTTGCACTGACATTCTTATGCTGGTTTTGTTCTCAGGCTAGACTCTCTTGATCCCAAAATGGTTGCCACAGCTCCAGCTATCACATCCTCACCCAGCAATGTCCAAAATTTGAGAGTGGGATAAGAGGGACATTTCCTTCCCTGTATCCCTTTTTAAAAGTGAGAATTTCCCTTAAAGCTGCCTCACAGCTTATTGGCCAGAATTGTGCCATGTGCCCATTTCCACGACAATTACTTACAAGGGAGAATAGAGATACCACCATTGGTTTAGATTGATTGAGATTCCCCCCTCCCCATCAGGGGTTGAAGTTTGATTCAGCCTCCTCCTAAACTGCCATCCAACCATTGAACCAAATTGGTATTCTGCTGCAAAGAAGAAATGAGGGAAGATTGCTGGGTAGATAATTGTAGACTATATAATTTCCAATGAAGTTGCTAACATAACTAGGAATATGTAAAGAGAGGGCTGCCAAGGAGAGAAGCTCTTTGCTTCTCTGGTGTGACCTGACTCAAGGTTCTTGAATCTAAACCATTGATGTGCTGTCAAAAAATGTGTAGTTATCACATAGGTTTGTTAATTCTGAATAGTTGATCCCCTGATCCTCATGTGACTAATTGTTTCCCTCACAAGATCAAAACCACAAATCTATTCTCCCTAACACCTAATAGGAAGCCTTGAACTCAAATGGGAATAATCAAAGAAAAAAATTATTTGGTAATAGGACAAATCCCAACTGCGTTGAACTCAGAACTTCTGAATGAGGGGCAAATCCATTTTGTCCACCAGGTTAAACAGACATGCGTTAACCTTCACCCTAGGAGCTCCAGAGCTTCAGAAATCCAATATCCAGAATTAAAGTGTTGAGGAAAATGTGAGCAATCCTGAAGGAGAATGAGAAACCCATTAGTAAAGACTGTAGATGATACAAAACTAGAAAACACTGGCAGCTGCAAGGAAGATGAGAAATTGGCCCAAGGGACTAGAAGAAATGGTGATGCAGGGATTAGCAACAAGAAGGTCAGGAGGTGTTGGGAAAGACGCACATCTCAGGTGTAATAGTGCCCAGAGTACAGGCACTCAAACACCTGGGCAATTGTTAGATTGTACCTCGGATATTGCTTAGCAATGGGAGCAAATGTTATAAACAGAAAGAGTGAGTGAACAGCAGTTCATGTGAGCTGAGGTCATCTTCTAGAAAAGAAACACAGTCTTTTTGGAACTTTCCACTGTCATATGGCATTAAAAATAGCCAAAAAATGCTCATTATAAAAGATGTTTGTTTTTCATTGTCTTTTACCCTATCAATTGACTTTAACTTTTTTCTTATGCTAGTACCATGGAAAGGGCACTGAAAATGAAGACAATTATTCAAAGGCAGGGCTTGAGAAATCTAGGCACCAATTTGCTGCTGCAGAGTGGGATTTGCCTGTCCTGGAGAGGAGAGAAGAGAGGGCTGTTAGCCTTGACAAGCATCTGTCCTGCCTTGGCTGCACCTGAGTGGGCACTGAGTCAGGGCAGGCCTGGGAATCTGGTATGCAGATTCAGTTGTGTCCATGATCTCACAGGCTGGTGGGAGAAACACCAATATTCTGCAGCTGGGGGCCAGGGGGCCACCAGGCTCTGCAGAGGAATGAGCAGGAGACTGCTGGCCAGAGTGGAGGTCCAATGACACACAGCTGTTAAAAGCTCTGCTCCTCTGGACTGGAATCCTAGCTCCACTACTTATCGTAAGATCTCGGGCAAGTTCATTTACTTCTTCTAGACTGTTTCCTGATCTATAAAATGGGGATAATACTGAAGCTCCTAGATTCGGAGGGTTAAAATAAACAACCCACCTAAACTTTTTAGCTCAGTGCCTGGCATATTATAAGTGCTCAATAAATGCCAGCTATTATTTTGTGCCAGTCAGTGGCACAAAATGACTTGATGGCAAACACTTCAGTAGATTTAAAGTATGTTGATCATAAAGCAGCTAAGTGCCTTGTGTGATTTTTTAAGATGAGGTCTTCCAAATGTAAGAAGGTGCTTTCTTTTCCCTTGGTGAGGACTGCTTCCCAGTCTCTGCACTCCTGAAGGTTCAACTCTGTCCAGGTTCCTAGGATCAAGCCTCTAATGCCTGGCACATAGCAGGGCATCCAGAAATATACATAGAAGGAAAATAGGAAGGAAAGAAGGAGGAAGAGATGGGAGGAGTGAAGAGAATCCAAGAGCTCCCCCTCATCCTTGCTGTGGTGTAGGTTTGCCCATGGCCCAGGCCAGCACTACTTCCCCTGAATGGGATGGTTGATGTGGCAATCTGCCCACACCCATCCTACCTCTGGTCCCTTAAGCCCCCTCCCCTTATAAGCAGACCTTCTGGTTGGTACAACTACTGGTGTGTTCCCAAGGTGGTGTGGGGTAGCGTGAGTCAGCTCTCACTTGGTTCTCATGTTTTCATAGCCCAATCCTGTTTTACCAACGTGGACCCTGGTTCTGCAACCTTGACCCTAATTCTGCCTCCGGTCTGCTGAACTTGCTATGCAGATGTGGCCTTCCCACTGTTGCACTAATAATAAAGCTTTCACTCATTAAGTCCCTACTTACCAAATGTAGGCATCGTACTGGACACTGTTATATACCTCTCCTTTAATCTTCAAAACAATCCTGTGAAATAAATATTATGAACCCCATTTTATAGATAAGAACACTGAGGCTCAGAGAGGTGAATTGCCTGGCTCAAGGCCACATAGCTAGGAAGCAAGCACCAGTCTCTGGCTTCAAATCTCATGTTCTAGTCATTCTTCAGCCTCAACTTTTCTCATGAACACCAACTTGGCTCTCAGAGTCCCCTGAGGCCTCAGGGAAGACCCCCTCTTCCCCCAGTTCTAGAGCTATAGAACTCAGTTTCCCATTTGGTCACTTGGCTGTTGTCTCCTGCAGTCCTTCCATCTTCCCAGGAGATACGTAAGCTGTGGACCCAGTCTTTCTAGGTTTGGACCCAGCATCCCTCTCAGAGATGGAAGTCCTGCACCAAATCTCTGCCCAGTTGCTGGGTCTTGCCACCCATGGTCATATTTCCTGGGCTGGCCAGGGTGTCTACCAGCTGCCTATGTGGGGCGCCATATCACTGATCTTCCTGTGTCAGGAAATCCTGTCTCTTCTCCAGATCCCTGATGCCCACTGCTTTTTAGAAGGACCACCTGGCATTTTCTGACCCTCCAGAGACCTTGTCCCACCCACCAGGTTGTGCTTCTAGTTCCCACAACTGCATCTACACATTTCCACCTGCCATCTGGCATGTTTCACACCCAGCAGACAATCTAGCCTGTTTAGGAACCTAGGCTCCCCTCTCCTACTGGGCTCCTCAGTTGTACCCAAGCTGCCAAGCTCCACATTCGGGACACGATGCAGTCCCAAACCTCCCTGGTCCCTGCTCTCTGGGGTCTGATTAAAAATTGTGGCAGAGGTGGGAGGAATGGGCCTTAACTCCTGCATTCTCAGAAGAGGGAGGCTAGGATTCCAGGGTCTGGCAAATGATTAATAGGCCTGGCATATTAGATTCGACCGGACAGGGCAACATTAAATGTGATTTATGACTTGGTTTTAATTGAGATTTTACTGAATTATTATTCGATGCAGAGAGCAGACCTGGACTCGTTTTCCCAAGAGTTGTGTGCTCAGAGCTGGGTGAATATGGTCTGCCCGTGGGTGCTGTCCACTCTCCCCGGTGTGGGACCAGAGACAGCCTCTTGCTCTGTCTACCCTCCACCCCTCCCTGACCCCACCAGCAAAGGCCAGCCTGGGAAGAGTGGCAAAGACAGAGCAGATTGTTTCCTGCTCCCCCATGTTCCTTCACCTCTTCAAACCCAAGTTCAAACTACAAATTGACCTGGTTTGCAAAATAGAACAATAAACTCAATGAAGTTCAGATGTAAGTGACTTCATGAAGAATTTCCATTCTAAATGAGGACAGAAGAATTAGGCAATACTTAACTCAGAGGAATGTCCTTTCTAACAGTGGGATTTCAGTCCATTGAAGAGAAGTTTGACGGGCTTGTGCACAGAGAGGCATCAAGAGACAGTATGAGTTTTTGCAGATGTGAGATGAAATGGCGTGGTGAATCCTGAGACCACCTTGACCCGTGGGGCTTGGGATTGTTGTTGCCATGTTGATTAGTGGTGACACTGGTGACAGTCATGTGGAGCATACCGATACCTGAGGGTATAGTGGGTATGAAACAGAGAAGAAGAAAAGGAAATATGTGGGAATTTTGTCCCTGCCCCCAAGGCTGCTCTCTGACCTACAAGTCAGAGAATTGGGTTTAAATGGCATTTATTGAATTTTGAACTGCAGTGGGCAAAGAAAATTACTCGTTAATATATAAAGCACTGCGTTTCCCATAATGTGAATGCCAGTGAAAAATAGATTCGTGCCTGTTTCATAGAGAGAAGCTTGCCTTTAAAGTACTAACATAAATGTATCCTCAGGGAGAGAGGGAACGGCAAATTAGATAGAAGTTTGCAATATGATATGGCAGCAGAGAAATCTCGTGCTCAGCTCCATGCCTGCAGATGTGCAGAGATGGAGGAGGAGGTTTAGAGTATCAGGAGCGACTGGGGTGGGACAGAGCAGCTTGATCCCGGGAAGCTGGGACACTTTCCTTCCTGGAGATCTCCTGAGGGCGTGAGAGCTGCTTCTGCTGCTCTAGTGAGGGAGGTGGCACATTGTGGGGGAAGGGGATGGGTATGGAGGTGTAGGTATGGATCTGATCCCTGTTTCATCTCTGGGTAAGTTACACTCTCGGAGCTTTCATTTCCTCAGTCATATAGGGGTGGGGACAATAATACTTGTCCCGTGGAGTTCCTCTGAGACTTAATTGAGATCATGCATATAAAGCATCTGGCATATAATCATATTAGTTCATTTTCTTTACCTTTACAGCTTCCTTTAACAAAATATGTATATTTATTCCTCATTTATTGAGTACCTATTGAACACAACGTGGCTCCTGACCCCAAGGAACGTAGGATATTGTGGTAAATGCAATAGCAGTGACATACCAAGATTATAGAAACACAGAGGAGGTGAATGAATTCAACCTGGGGAAGTGGGGAGAAATCTGAGAAAGTTGTCAGGAGGAGGAAACACCTGTGTTTAGTCTTAAGCATGAGCAGGAGTAGTAGCCAAAGCAAAGACATGGTGGTAAGAACCAGCATGATGTGTTTAGAGACCTGCAGGTGCTCCAGTGTGGCAGGAGCATGAGGTGGGGTCAGGGAGCAGGAGGAGAGGAGGCCAGCCTGGGACTCAGCAGCTGGATGATGGAGGGTTCATGCTAAGGAAGTCAGACATTTTTTTGAGTAGTAAAAGGAAACCACTGAAGGGTTCTTGTCAAAAAAGGTGACCACGAGGCTGGCAGTCTGTGGAGGCTGGCTTGAGGAGGCTGGGGCCTGATGACTGGTGGGGAGGCTGTTGCATAGTCCAGGTGACAGCAGATGAAGGTCAGAAATAGGGTGTTGGTAGTGGGAATGGAGATGAAGGCAGAGACTTGAGAGAGACTTCGGAAGTATAATGGGCCCAAGGGAGGAATCCAAACGACCTTTGATTTGGAGATTGCCATCAACTGAGATGGAGAGTTCAGGAAGAGGAGCATTTGGTAGGGAAGACACAGCTGATTTTGGGGGCCTGGTGAGTCTGCTGGATCTCTGCAGCTGCTGGTTGGAGATGACCAGCTAGTATGGGGACATATAGGGCTGGGCTGGAGCTATGCACCTGGCTCTCTGCTAGACATTCTGGGGGATCCAGCAACAAAGAAGACATGGGTCTCTGCCTTTGAGGAATTCACTGTCCTGCCAGGAGGCAGACATCCAAATGGAAAACTATAATAGAGTCTTCATTGCTGGGAGAGCACACTCAAACGGCAATTAATGATGCGTGGCTGGGTCAGAGAAGGTTCAGAGAACAGGAGAGTTTTGAATCGGACACTGAAGAAGGAGTAGAAATTCACCAAGCAGGGGGCTGACTTTGGCATGTGGGTTAGGGCTTCCCAACTGGTCGGAAGAGATATACGGAGACGTGGAGGAGTTAAAATGTTGGGTATGGAGAGGGTTGTGTTGCCTTTTGTGGCTGAACTGGGGGCTGCTTGGTAACTGGGGTAGTAGGAGATGAGAGAGTAAGAGTCATCCAGAATCACTTGTGAGGGAGCTTAGAAAGCAGCTAAGGAGCTCAGACATGATTCTAGAGGAAGCGGAATCTGTCTAATGGTCTTAAACACGGGAGACCTGGGTTTTAGACTTGGGACAAATTTCTTTGGCATCAGCCTGGTGCATAGACTGGAGTAAAGAGATGCTGAGGCTGAAGCAGGGAGACCAGCCTGGAGACTGCTAGTGGTCCAAGCAGGAGAGGGTGAGGACATCAGCTGCAGGGTAAGTGAGCAGGATGGAAAGAGCAAATGCAAAAGACACTTCAGAGGGAAACGTGCAGTGACAGTCATGAGGTTGGGGGCAGGAAGGGAAGAGGCAGGATGACAAGGAATTTTCTACCTGGGTTAGTGGTAGGATCGACTGTTCAGAGAAACCATGAGAGGGAGTGAGTTGTGGAGAGATCGGGGTACAGAGAGTGAGTTCAGTGCCAGCTGTTATATTTGAGGAGTCTATGGAGAAATCTAATAAGCAGCTGGTATGTGGAGCTGGAGCTCAGGAGAGAGGTTTAGATTTAAGAGTCACCAGTGTAAATGTGATAGTAGGATCTCTGGGAATGGATTAGATCATTCAAAGAAAATGTATAGAGTGAAAAGGAAAAAAGGCAGATGAAGGGTGGGGGTGGGGGTGGGGGTGGGAGATCATCAGCACACAAAGGGCTGCAGAGAAAGGAAATCTGCAGCAAAAGCAGAGTAAAAGTGATGGAGGGATCAGAAGAGAATCAGCCCAAAGGCACATCACGGAAGCAGGAGAAGAAATGTGCCTCCTCTAGGCATCCTTTGCATTTATTGCCAGGCCTCCCTCTAGCCCAGAAAGTATCTCTGTGCTTTGTGATGGTTTATTAATTTGGTTCTCCATTTGCCTCTGGGCACCTGACATTCAGTGGCCATGTGTACGTCACTGTTGGCTGAAAATCTAGCGCAGGGCTGGGCTCAAGGTGGGAACTCAATGAACGATTGCAAATAACTGAATAAGGGGTTAATGCTACCAAATGTTGCAGAGCCAGGTAAGATGAAGAGGGAGAGGTAACCGGATGCACTAGGAATTTTAGCACTTTCAGTGCAATGGTGGTGGGATAGTGGGACCACTGCAGGTGGAAGGGAGAAGCCAGTCTGTACTGCTGAGAACAAGAGGTTCACTGCTCTTGTCTGACACATCTGAAGTAGACAGCGAAGAGAGAAGGGCAATAAATGTACCGCAATTAGTGAAACAGAAGAACAGCCTTATGAGTCACAACAAGCCTGGAGTTAGTATGCCAGTCTGAGTAATCAACCCATTTATGTCTTTCCTTGCCCATCTCTGCACTTGTTAGATTACAGCTTGTAAAAATATTTGGGGTCCTTGACATGCCAGTCTGTAGTTGTTGCAATATTAACAATTTGTGCTGTGTGTCGATGTGCAATGATTGGAGGAGCTGTTGGGCCAGGAAGGGGTGATGTCCTGGAGGAAGGGGGTGCATAGCTGTGTGGGTCCCATCGGGTGCTTGAGTCTCCTATCCTAACACTCACCCCCACTGGCTCAGCTGGTGAGGGCAGGCCTCTCCCTCACACAGCAGCGTGGGAGGGCCACTGCTGTGGTCTGTCTCACAGCCTATCTTTGTGCCTGAGGGAGCGGGGACATCTAGCTTCGGAAGGTTACACTGGGGCAGAAATGAAGACAGGGTAGTAAGGACAGAAGGATTTGGAGAAGAGGTAGAGAAGATAGTAGGGATGGGAGAGGTAACTGTTTTAAAATGAGCAGCAGTCCTGGAAGAAATTGTTTTGGCAGGATTAGCCCTTAGCACTTAAGCCCTCTTGAATTGCTATGTTTCAGCAGACAGGAATCCTAGTGAGGACGGCCGGACTGACTGAAGACAAGCCACGCTCCATCTCAGGCTGTAGTGAACCCCCGACATACGACTTCTTCAAACAGCTTCTTCTCCAGCTGCCCCATGCATTTTCCTCTTGTTTCCATTAAACTTCTGGTTTCTGCTCTTGTCCATATGGTAACAAACATGCGTGCACACACATGCTCATCACCAGCAGCAGACGCCAAAGATGCCCCTGGCCCTTCTCTTGAGTCTCTACTGTCTCCTTGAAGAGACACGATGGGGGAACATTTAGGACATGCTTCTGGTTCAAGTGTTCTTCCTAAGGCATGGAACAATTCAGATCTTCTAAACATGGAAGCTTTAGGTTGGAAAAAGCAACCCAGTCCACTGGCAGTGGCCTCCTCATCATGGAGGAAGGGCAGCTGAGTGGGCAGAGAAGATGGCCAAGGCCCAAATGTCAGAAAAGCCCTGGAAAGGACATTCAGGTAGCTCCTATCCCTTGCCTGATTCTGTCCACTCAGCCCTAGCGGGTGGCCACAGTGATGTTGGAGGGATACGGCTGAAGCACTTTGCCTTTGATTCTGGTGTCCCTTTCGTGTGTGAGCAGCTGACAGAGCGAGAGAGTGCGCTCTTTAATGTATAATCTACCCGGAAAGATCAATGTCAGCTTAACATGCGTCTTTGTCTAATACTCACTTTGGCAGGCCTTTGTAATAAAAAAAAAAAAAAAAAAAATGCTGGCTTTAATGAAGTGCATGAAAATGAGGTGATTCATGGGTGGCCTGTGTGCTTTTATCACTATTTCCTCCCCC
The DNA here is from genome assembly GCF_027409185.1 of Cynocephalus volans. Lineage (NCBI taxonomy): Eukaryota > Metazoa > Chordata > Mammalia > Dermoptera > Cynocephalidae > Cynocephalus > Cynocephalus volans. The sequence goes on from NC_084467.1 coordinate 131,736,072, forward strand.
TGAGCTGTCATGGTGCAGACATTCTGGGGAAGCCAGACAGAGGGTGTTGTTTGAGGAATCTCACATGCACTAATTCCCCATTTCTGGAAAGATCCACATTACTGGTGGATATATTTCAATTTAATTTACTTTACTTCCATAATATGAGGCCTTTCCAGAGATGCATCTTTAGGAGAAAGTGGCATTAGGAGCCAGATAGGTGAGGACAATGGGGAGGAGAGACTGTGATGGGGGAATTGTGTCCCCCCCAAATTCATAGGTTGAAGTCCTAAGTCCCAGTACTTCAAAATGTGACCATATTTGGAGACAAGGCCTTTAAAGAGGTGAGTAGGTTAAATTGAGGTTGTTAGAGTGGACCCTAACACAATCCGACTAGTGTCCTTATAACAGGAAGAGATTAGGACACACAGAGAGACACCAGGGTGTGTGTGCACAGAGGGACATCTGTGTGAAGGGGCAGCAAGAAGGTGGCCATCTGCGAGCCAGGGAGAGAGGCCTCAGAGGAAACGAACCCTGCTGGCACTTTATCTTGGACTTCCACCCTCCAGAACTGTGAGAAAACAAATCTCTGTTGTTTAAGCCATCCAGTCTGTGGTGATTTGTTACAGTAGCCCTAGCAAACTAACGCAAGATCCGAAGTTTGGGACTGCAGCAGTGGGCTCTGAGCTTATTCCTTGGGAGAAGAAAGTGACCCAAGAACATGAGAGGGTAGTCCTTGTATGCTCTGGTGGAGTACGATCAATGGGCACATCTGGAATTTTCTGGAAAATAGAGAATGAGAGTGTTGGTAGTGGTGGTGAGCTCTGTCTTGAATGCCCAATGCTGCCACTGGTAAGAAAGAATGCCCCTAGACCATGCTGCAGGAGGGGATTGTGCTTATAACCGTGGGTAGAGTGTTGGCACAGGAAGAGAGGTGCTCAATTAGTGTGTGTTGAGTATTTCTGGATGAACATTAGTCATTAGAAGCACAGTCCCTGGAACCCCAGCTCCTCTACATACCCACCATGTGACCTCTCTGTGCCTCAATTTTTTTCATGGGTGAAGTGGGAGTAATAGTGGTACCTACCACTTGGATGTTGTGAGGATTAGATTAGTTAATACTTTTTAAGTGCTTAGAGCAATGCCTGGCACGTGGAGACTGTGCCATATTTGTTAAGTAGGTGAGTCGCTTGGGCTCAAGAAAGGGTACTCCACTGAGACAGCTGCTTATATGGTGGCAGGACAGGATGCCCCTGGGGCACCCAGGATACCCAGTGAGCTCTTGGTCACCCAGCTCACCAAGCCTAGTCTGCCACCTCAGTGTCCCCGATGCCTCCCTTCCCTCTTTCCCTGGCACTGCTTTCCTTTAGGTTCTCAAAGACTCATGTAGACTCTTCCCAACATCTTCCTTTCAATCTCCTTGCCTTTAGCATCAACTCCTCCATTTTCTCTTCCACCCTTAGGCCAAAGTAGTAGAGCATGGCCACCACCTGAGGGCGTGGGGAGGATGTGTGGTGGTGTGGGTGAGTTGGTTAAGGCATTTCATGAAATGATATGCAAAGTGTCATGGATATGCTAGCTTTTCTGGGGTGAAAGGGATAAAATCAAACTCTTTGGCACAAAGGATTCTTGATAATCTGATCCTTTGGATAGTCACCTGGTTTTATTTCCTACTATTTCCCGTTACTCAAAGTTTCTGCTACACAAATGCAAAACGCCTATAGTCCTAGGAATATGCGGTTCTGAGATGTTGCTCCTGTGCCTTTGCACCTGCTGCACTGTGTGTACTCTGTGCCCTGGCATACTCTTTTCCTTCTTCTTTTAGTCTGGTAAATTTATGTTCATCTTTCAAAATAAGGATTGCCTCCTTCAGGCTGATCTCCCTGATTACTCTTCAAATGGAATTCAGAGCCCCCCACATGTTCCTATTACTAGCCCAGACCAGAAAAGAATACTTGTTCCTCCCCAACTTACTGATTAATTGATAAATAAATATAAGAAGGGGAATCCAAGAAATAATGAGGAATTCAAAATCATCTAAGGACTGAAACTGGCATTCCTTCCAGAGTAACAAGAAGCAAGCTATCTCTGCAGTGAAAGGGGAAGATTAAAGTCAACGGTGTGAAGACCTCTGTGGTCGTAGAAGAGAACTGGGCGGGAAGACTGAATCAGCCCAGAGAACCAAAGGAATGCATGTTGGTTGTCAGTTCAAATTCATCAACACACCTATGCTTGTTAACCTGATGTCTCGTTCTCACTCATTCCATCTTTGGGCATCGGAGACAACAGGTGAGAGTCCTTGGTGACCATAAACTGTCTCCTGGAGCCTAGAAGCAGCCTAATGTGTGCCATGATCACGGCACAGGGAAAACCACAGTCTCTCTGAGCATCAGTTTACACGTCGATAAAATGGGCTTTCTAAAGTCTGTCTTACAAGGTCTTCTAGGTCTCTGTCTTACAGAGAACACAGCAGATGATGTTTGCCAGAAGCACTTTCCTAACTCAGAACACTATCTAGAGTTCTGTTTTTCTTGGGAGGAACTTCTCGGGAAGTTGCTTTGGTGCTCGTCACCCGTTCTTCATCCTGACAACTCACTCCTTTAAACACCAGACCCACAATCCCCAGTGTCCTCTTGCTGCTTAGGGACCTCCCAAGGCCTGCCTGGGAATGGTGCCCTTGGGCCTGCCTTCTCTGGAGCTGTCTGAAACAACTCAACATTCCATGCTTCCTCTCCACCCTCCCAAAGCCACACCTCCCATTCAAAATAACAGTAGTCTCTACCTAATAGTCCCTCTGGCTTGCTGGGAAGTGGATTATTTTTCTGCTAAGTGGTTTTTGCAAAAGCATTAGCAGGTAATAACAGCTTTGAGTGCAACCCTCCTCTGTAAAGTAATAGGGACATATTACCTGAACCCTAAATTGTGACCCTTTTGGGAATTTGAACTCTGGAAGCTCAGGATGGGGGTAGCAAACTCATAACTATTGGTCTTTAGAGACCCATAAAAGCACCAGGGAGGCACCTGCTCTCTGGGCCTATGAATAAATTACAGGATGCTTTAATAGGACTAGTTTTCCTTTTCCTAACTACATTTTAAGGAGAGTATGATGGAAAGGTAGAACTGCACGGGAAAGAAGAACCAAAAGAATGGCTCTTAAATGTCCCTATATTTTGGTAATACACTAGCAAAATATAAACAAAAAAATCTGCAAGGATAAATGAGATAACAACAACCACGGATCATTTTAAGTTCCTGGGAAGAAAAACACCATATAGATTAGAAGTGTTATTATTATGCATATAATATATATAGACATTGTATATTTATTCACAGTGAAACTCACATATGTCATTCCCCCTAATAACATTTTCTTTTCTAGCTCCCGAGTAAGAGGAGATATGCCACTTTCATATGTTCCACACATACCCAGAGAACCTGCTTAGAATATTCTTGCTGATGAAATTTTCTGGGTTGTAACATTTATCTTTCTGAAGAGCTCACTTCCTGTAACCCCACGTGGAGCGTTGTGCTTTTACCTCTCGTCGTGATGCCATCTACATGTGGATTTTTATGTCAACTGCTTATCTCAGGCATTAGCCAATTTCTTGTCTGTCTGTATTGCTTATAAAGTGCTGGGCATGCATAGTACTTTGCCAGTGCATGGGGGCCCAGCTGCCTGTCCTGTGGAGTGCACCACCTAATGAAAACGGACAAGCTCAGCATACTGGAAATCATACCAATACAAGATCCAGAAAGATGCTGCTGGCATGGGAATCGGAGTAGGCCAGTCAGGGCTTAAATAGAGGATCTGAAGAAAGAGAGGGATGTATTTGGAAGAAAATTAGGTGAAGAATGTTCTAACTGAGGCACACACATATAACACATAGTCAGGTTTTACACAAACACTTGGGTGGCAGGAGCCTTTAGAATTTCCCTGTCTCCTCCATCTCCCTGAGTGCTTCAATCCCTCCTGCAAAGTCCCTCAGCCTCTGATTGATCATTGGGACAGGTCACTTAAGGGTGGATCTTTGCAGAGCAAATATTTAATCTCCAGCTGTCTTCCTCTGCCACCCAACATGCTTCTGGGTGGCTCACTGCCTACACTGTCACTTGTGGGGTGTTCAAAGAACGTAAATTCACTTGAGTATTAGTGATGGCAGAGTATAATAGAGAAATTCAATGTGCTGCAAACGGAGGGGCACATATTTCATCCTCAAACTAAAATAAGCCATTTGGGGTTATGTGTAATTTGTCTCTCAGATTTCTCACTTCTTTGGCATTTCTCTTCATCATGGATAATTGCAAACTCCCAGTTTAATTTATATACACAGTCCTACACAGTTTTTGGGTGTGGAAACTTGGGCCAACTTTCAATATGTGTGCATATATTGTCCACATGGAGAAACGTTAGTATGAGAGGAAGGGAAGAGGAATAAGGGGGTGGAGGAGGCGGGACTCAGTTGGATGAATTTAGAAAGAAAGCAGAGTGCCGTGGAGAGCAGAAATGGGGTCCGATCCAGACAATGATCCATGGTCTGACCTGGGGCAAATCACTCTGGCTCTCTGTGCTTCAGTTTTTCTGTCTGATTATGCACTTTGTAAACAATCAATTGCCTTCCAGGAATGGCTCAAGAGGTAGAGCAGACACAACCCTGGGGCTCATCTTTGTGTCTGTGAATGAATTCTATCCAGCCCAGTGTTTTGGGGGACACCTATCCTCCCTCTATCTTAAAAAATCCCCTCTCTGCACTTTCCTTCAAACAGCCACCAGGTGGGTGATGTAGGAGAGGATGGAAGGAAATCAATGCCTGGCTCAAAGTCCCCTACCACTGTGGAAAAGGACATCAGGGGACACTTGTGGGTACAGGGAGGTAGTTGTGCTTAAGCCATCAACATCCTTTTGTTAAATTCTACTATGACCACTGGCAGTTAGGCTAGTGGGGCTCATACCACGCAGATGCAGACATGAAAAGGTAATAGGACTTTATGCTATGGTTACAGGCTAGTAAATCTTAGGGCATATGGGTTATAGTACTCTGTGTACTTTCAGTATTTATACATGCCAACCCCTTACATATATTATCTCATTTCATCTTGTAATGGTAGCTTGACACAATTGTTCTCATTTGACAGGTGAAAACAAACAAACAAACAAACAAACAAAAACACCCTAAGGTTCAGAAGAGTTAAAAAAAAATTGTTGAAGATTACACACAGGCAGGACTAGGTTTCAAACCCTGGACAATTTGTTCTCAACCATTGACAAGATCCCACCCTGTGCTGACTCTGACTCCCCAAATGGCTGCCCAACCACCGTTCTTTGACATGGGAAAGGACACCCTCTCCACTGATGGTAGAACTCTTCAGTTTCCTTGAAGAATTTTGGGCAACTATTTCTTAGTCCTGGGGGTTTCTGGACCCCCAATGCGGTTCCTCCCACCAAGTAGGCAGAACCCCCAGGTGGAACTTGACTTGCTTCAATCTCTCCTATATTAGGATGACTAGGCTGCCCACACGGGCACTCTCCAAGTGGGTAGAGTAAGTAGACTTCATCTTCCTCTCCTCCTTATGAATTTTACTCCTGGTGACCTGGTACCTCAAACTCAGCCCCCCAAACTCTCTAAGTTCTCAGTGAGCCCATCAGCTCTTATTGCATGTGGGTCTGCTGGCTGGACTTGGCAGGCAGCATTCTGAGGTTGATATTCAGATTGGCCTCACTTACCACCCTTGACACCAAGCTAAAATAACAGCACTGCTTGGCTACACATTGATGACTGAACTCTGAATCTGAGATGTGGGTTTCTAAAGATCTCATGGTGCTCCTCTGATATGCCAGTCCTTTGTGACTGGCAGTCCTTTGTGACTGGCAGATTCCTTTGAAAACCCTCACAGCTGCAATGGATAGCTGCATTTTCCAGTTACTTCTGAGCCAAGCTAACGAGGCATGCTAATTTTGAAAGATGCATAACCATTGACAAATCTACCTAAAATCTCCAGGAATAGGATTCTGGTGAGATTCTAGGTAAATGCTAAGAAGTATCTCCTGTCTTTATGCTCCACAAAAGGAACAAGGTCTGGTGTTGACAGTAGCCGTGCAGGAGAAGGAGCAGAGGGGCAGAGGCAGGAATGGCCATGGAGACTCATCGGCCCATGTGCTCTAAGTTCTGGTAACATCTCCATGAAGACTTTCCCTCAGCCTCTGCAGAGCAGCCCCACAGCTGACCATGACACCAGGACTCCTCCTACAGGTCCCTGGCTCCATTCTCCAGCTGCGTGGTTGGGGGCTTGGATGTGCCCTGAAAGCTGTGCTCATTGAAGGATATCTGCATAGAATTGACAGGGCAGCACCAACAGCTGGCCCAGAGAATGTGGTAAGCAGAGAGAAGGGTGGACTCAGTCAAAACCGTGAGCAGTAGTGCTTGCCCCCACTGCCTCCTTTATAGCATATTCCTCCTGTCCGGTGACCAATGTTTACCGAATGCTTACATTATGCCTAGCACAGAGCCAAGTATTTCACATGACATTACATAATTTAATTCCCACAACGCTATATGAGAATTTTGGAGGGAAGTTTAGAGAGGTTAAGAAGCTCATCTGAAATCAAACACTAGTAAATGAGAGAAGCTCAATTTGAACTCAGAACATATCCTTCAGAGCTGCTAGTTATACTGCCTTTTCTCCGACTTTCTCTTTTCTCCAGGTGCCTGATGTCCTAAATTCTCTTTTTCTAGCTCTTTGAGTCTCATTGCACTACCACATGCTAGGAGCATATCCTAGATCACTTCTTATCCTAGTAATCCAAACTTACATGGTGCTGTATTTATTTACTCAAAGGATGCTTCTTTCTTATAGAATAAACTAATTTCTGCTGAAGTGTTAATGACTATGAAGAAGTAATCTGTTACCTTAAACCAGCAATCCTCTGCATTGTCACAGTGGACCACCATACCTTAACACCAGGAGACAGAAATTTGCAAATTTCAGGTGTTGTGTCAAGACCAGCAGGAAAGAAAATTTGGAATTAGGGAAAGGAGACTGGGGGATTCATCCTTGCACACCTCGAATCACATTATCTTATTAGCCTTACATATGGGAAATGTTCAATAAATGTTAACTGAAAAATTACTAACTCAGTGAACAAATGAACAAACAAATGAATGAATATGAAAATATCTAGACAAGATTTAAGTATGTGATGATACTATATCTGGTCAGTAGAGGCCACTGTTAACATTTTCCACCAGCTGTGCTAGTGCGAATCACTGAAGGCAGAACATGGGACATGGAAAATTTTGTCAACCTGATGGTGGATTCTGTGCAGCAGAGCCAGTTGAATAATGTCCAAGCATCACCTCCTCTGTGCAGCCTGCCAGATTCACACCATTTCCCCAACCACACCCCACCCCAGGTGTCACATGGAGGGGTCAGTTCATAGTCATTTTCTGAGTTTGTAAGCTGTGAGTTTTTCAAGGGCAGAGACAGTTTTTCTTTTCTTGCATTTTTAGTTGCTAGCACCTGGCACAAGAACTGGTACAGTCCACACTGAATGTCTGTTGGATGAAAGAATGAGTGAATGAAGTCCACTGGGCTGCACTGAGGTGACCTTGAATCAGATTCCAAGATGACCAAGTTAATCAGACCTACTATTTAACTGTCACGTTGTTTGTGTCACATAGATACAGGACATCAGATAAAATGGAAACCACTCTTCCCAGACTTTGCCTTTGTCGCCTTTGCTACGATGACTGAAAGGGATAAAACTTTTCTTGCTGAACATAATGAACCAGAGTTAATTTTATCTATGTTTATTTCTGGCTCTTGCATGCACAACAGGAGACCCTTAATGACCATCCAACTTGTGTCTTATTAAATTTAAAAAGATAAAGTGAATTGCATGAACCATAAGCTTATATGCTACCATAGGCTAATGAGGAAAATGCTGATTAAAGTTTACTCAGTAAAGAACAGTATCGCTCTGTACCCCGGGCATATGAAAATAAATGTATGCTGAGAAGATACACTGAGAAGGTGAACATCTAGCCCAGTCCTTTATAATTATTAGTTGAATGTATGAATGGATTAACTGGCTAGAAACAATGCAATAAACAAAGGAGTTAGGACCTGTCTCTTCCCTTTGTGATTGATTATAGGTGCCAAACTCACCAAAACTTCTCTAAGGTTCCATAAAATGTGGGTCTTACTACCAAGAAGCTGAAATAGGGCCATGTCTATGCACTAATACAGCCAGGAGAGGTACCAAGACCTCACCCAGTGGAAACCTCATCTGATGGACTCTCCTGGGGAAGCCTGCTGTTCCTTTTTGCAAACGAAAATTTGTCTTGTCTCAAGTGGGAAGAGAGGTTGACCAATCAGTCCAAAACAAATTAGGGATTACCTGCAACTCAACTCACTAGGAGTCATTCCAAGTCAGCTCCCCAAGCATTTATTAAACACCTTGTGTAAGCAAGTAGCTATGCCAGGCACCCCATGGTAAACAGATGAATGAACAGGCTGTCGTCCCTGCCTTCAAAGGCCTCACAATCTACTGGAGGAGGCAGACAAGTCCAAAGATGGTTAAAACATCGGGTGTGGTAACTGCTGTGAGAGAGAGGAAGTGGAGCCTAGGGGAGGGGACAGCTGGAGAGCTTTTCAGGAGGAGAAGGAAAGGAAGTGGAACTTGGGTTGAATCTTGGGATGAGTTCAAAGTGTGTATGACAGGCAGATGGGCAGATGTGCGGGGACAGGGAACATGCCCAGCAAAGGGAGCCTCACCTATGAAAGAATGGAGGCCTGTTCCTGGACCTGCAAGCACTTCACTGTGGCTAGAACACAATGTGGAGAAGGGAGACTGGGTAAGAAAACGGGCAGAGGGCAAACATAGGCCAGAAGGAGAAGGGCCAGGATGTGAGGAGTTTGGGTTTCATCCTGAAGAAAATAGTGAACCACTGAGGGATTCCATGACAGACAGGAAAGGGGACCACTCTTGGGTTTGATCCTCTGTAGCAGGTTAGAGATGAGTTGTCAGGATGCTGGAGTTTTAAGGGGACAAAACCAAACCCTAGCGTAGCCTGTTGTAGGGGGCTAGGAGCCAGGAGACCTGTTCTGCAGTCCAGGCTCTGTCACTGAACATCTCTGGAGCTCGAAGGCCCTGGGCACTGGCCTTCAGGCTTAAGGTCCACTCCACCTGCACCCTCACTGCCCATGCTGCGCCACACGGCAGTTGGGGGCCTATTCTACACATGCCCATGGCCCCCGCCCCTCCCTAACCCTCACCCCCAGGAGCTGTACTTGTTACTGGACTGTGAGCTCCTTGAGGGCAAGGACTTGGCTTGCCTTGTTCAACACCATGTCTCTGATGCCTGGCACAATGCAGTGCACTTAGAAGGTGCCCAACAAATATCTGTCGAATTGATGAAAGGATGGACAGAAGGATGAACGGTCACTTAGTCCCACCAAGCCTTGATTTACTTTTTGGTAAAATGAAAACCACCTCTCAGCTCCTTTCTAATTATAAAACTTTCCATTCCAACCATCTACAATCCCCGAATATATTACTTTTCCTCTCTCCCACCCCACACCTCCCCTTGCCTGTATCTTGCTCCCTGGCTGTCCTGACTCTTCCCTGTTTCTTTGCATTTAGTCTTTCTTCCCTTCTTCAATTGTTTTTGTCCTGATGAAATTTCTACTAACCTAATTTCCTGCTTGGCTTTTTGCTCCTAGCACTTGGTTCTAACTGACCTCTAGACTCTTTTCTCTGTTTATTCTGAACAGAACGAATTGGCGATGATAATGGCACTGATGCTATTTCAGCAAAGAAAAGAATAAAGATGTAAAGGATGCCTTTGAAGGGACCACAGGTCAGCTGTGGACAGAAGGAGGGACATCACTTAGTTCATCATTGAGAATACGCTGTCCTTTGATGGTGCTTCAGTGAGTTTGCAAGCATATGATGAGCATCTGGAACCGTTCCTTCCAGAAAATAATATATCAGAAGGCAGAAAAATAATTATGTTTCCCTCAATGATCCCAGCAAAGATGTTTGCTCTAAAGGACCTCAAGGCACTCATAAACCTAGGAAAACTGAGTTAAGTGCTTTTTATTAAACCATTAAAAGATTTCATTCAGCTAAGAAAAATGTCTTCACTGAAGGATACAGAGTTTGATAGTATAGAAAATACCCAGATGAAAACTTGTCTGAATAAATTAGACAGATCCATTTGGCATTTCGGCTCCAAGTTTCTGATTCCCTCCTTCAGCCCCGAACTGCCAACCAAAAAATATCCCTAATAGTGAACTCACTGAATCCAGGCAGGTGGGGAGAAGCATGAGAGGCTGTGGCAGCCCTGGAAGCTTCCCTAACTGTAAATGGCTTTGAGAATGAGGACGTAGGTAGCAAGAAATCCATTTTTTCCCCTTGATAGACTTGCACTCCCAGATCTCCTGGCCTTGTCTGTTTCAGAGGCTGAACAACAGGCCAAGGAGGGCATGGGGCGTTGGCAAGGAGGAAGGATTTGCAGAGGACATGGTCAGAAATGGGACAACTCACATCCAATTACAGGGCCCTCAAATCTCTGGTCTGCCACTAAATACATAGAAGGTGTGGACTTAGAAAAGACAGATTTAAAGGCACTCACTCCTAGCTCTTCCTGCCACACCTGCTGAGTCCATTATAATCCTAGAGCAGATTCTTCTGGGACATCATAGCTCTCCCCACAACTTTTCCAAGATGGAAAAGGAACTGGCTATGAGACTCTTTTGTGCCAAGGGTTTAGTGTAATAATGTTTATTTATAAGGAATAAAATTGAGCCAGGCACTGTGAGCTTGCAGTGGCTCAGACTTAATAATAGTAACAGCTAACATTTATTGGGTATTTACCATGTGTCAGGCACCATGCCAACCATTTTACATACTGTTTCCTATTTTGCCTTCACCACAGTTCACGAGGAACATACTCCCATCACCATCCTTCTGATGAGGAACCCAGGGTTAGCAAGGAGATTCAACCCACCATGGTCGCTCTGAGGCACACCCATCTGGCGACCTTCCCAGTGTCCTTTTCTTTTGGGCACTGCCTGCCTTCTTACTTGTGGGAACTGCTCTTTCCCTTTCCCTCCACCCTCTCATGTGGCTATTATGCTATTTTGTGACTCTCTCCCTGACTAATCAGTCCCTCACCAAGGCATTTTTGAATCAAGACCAGTCTGAAGTTCCAACATGGAATACTTGGGGACTGATGGCAGCCACGTTCTCCAGCACATGGCCTGGAGGAGCGAGGTCCCGGCCCCGCCAGGAGAGTCGAGAATGAATCACACGCCTAGGGCACACTGGAAGCCTTCAAGTCCCTGGCTCCAGCTCCAGAGGCCACATTCCTGTTCTTGGGTTCCACTGGATACCCAGGAAGCTTATAATAGACTCTCCATTGCTTTAGCTACTTCAAATTGATCTTTTAGGAAAGCAGCGTGGTGCAGTGGATATGTGCATGGGCTTTGGAGTCAAACAGCCTAAGCTTAACCAAAACTCCATTCATTCCTGGTTGTGTGATCTTGAGCAGATGCTCACTCCCTCGTGCCTCAACTTCATCTGAAAAGTGAGGACAATAATAGTACTTGCCACCGAAGATCTTGTGAGGCTTATAGATCAGATAAAGCACTTAGCACTGTGCCTGGTACACATGGTACATGGCCAATAAAAAAAAACAATGCTTTTTATTTTTAATACCAGTTTGAACTGTTACTTTAGTTATTATTATTTCTCCTGATCACTTACAGAGTCACAGGATTCTAGCTATGGCTCTCTGACGGTACCTGGGATTTTGAGCTTACCACTCAAGTTTCCAGAAAAACTCCTCCTGAAAAGGGCAGGAGACGTGTACAGGAGAGTGTGTGGATGGAGAGGAGTGTGCTCCTGTGGGCCTTGGGTGAGGCCATCGAGCTGTTTTCTGGCAGGCCTGGGGGTGGTTCCAAAAATAAGAGCTAATAATACCTTCAGGAGACTTCAGCGTACAAATCGCCATTCTGTGCAAACTGTGAGGTGGGGTGCAAGAAAGGAGAGAATCAGATTGATTTTTAAAAGTCTGAACTTCTAGCCTGTTGTAAGAAAGCAGCCAGCAAATGAGAGATCTATAAACCCCGAGAACATGCAGTGAGTCACTGGGAATGGTGCTGGGAGATGGATTAAGCTTTGAGAAGGTGTACTTTGCAGAACAAAGAAGTTTTTTATATGATGTCAGAATTTGGAAATTCCCAGGACTGTTTTTTTTTAATGGGTAAAGTTGGGTGAGGAGGGAAGAATGGAGGATGAAATTAAACTTTTTAAAAGGATCACCTCTGAGGATTAAATACTGGTTGGAAGAGAGGCTAGAAGCTAGATGTGATTTGGGAATGCAGTGAGGGGCAATGGAGGGGCATAGATTCAATACAACCCTGCCTAGTTCTCTGCTGGGCTGGGAAATTGATTTAGGGGGAGCTACAAAGGGGGACCTCAGAGGCCCTGCACAGTCTTTGGTGGTAAGTTGGGCGACTTGCTATTGGGCCAAGCTTCAAATGCTTCCCAGGCATCTCTCTCCAAGAAAGTCACTTGGGTCAGGGCACTGATGATTGATCTCCAGCTGCCACCGAAATTCTAGCATGGACCAGTGCATGTGTCACTCCAGGAAAAGCAAGAAGATGAAATTCCCAGAATCCCCTTGCTGTCATGAAAAGGTGGCACATCAAGTGAGGGACAGGAAATGAGAAGGGAACGTTTTTGCCAGTCCCCAGAAGGGTGGATGGGGCAAAGGTTATGGGGCAGGTGCAGAAGGAAAGGTACCTGCACTTTGAGAAAAAGGCCCAAAAGGGTGGAAAGCTTGGAATAAAGGAACAGGAAGCTGAAGAACAAAGGGATGTTCAGAGTTTGTGGGATTTGAACTTGCAAGTGAATTTAAAGTCTACCTCAGAGTAGCTAGCGGTGAATGTGTCACAGCTCTAGAACTTCAGTTCACTGAGGACCTTAGTGATTTATTTGTTGGCAGCTTCACGATATCTCAGAGCCCCTGTCAACACTAGAGGGATGGAAGAAGGTGACACATTTATCCTCACTGAATATGTGGGCAGAGATACCCTCCAAAAATTTAACAGTCCAAGGTCAGCCAGGATAAGCCAAGAATAGGACCCAGGACCTATTGAATTCCAGCTCAATGTCTTTCTTTCCTATTTTGCTCATGAAAGGTAGGTTCACTTCTGAGTGAATAATCATGCAGTCCCCAGGTATTTTGCCATCCCATGCAACGGGAACCTATTTCACCTGACAGGTGGAGGTTAGATGAGGTCATAACTGCAGTACTTGCTGGGGAAAAGTTAGGAGTTTCTACAGTCACCTCCAGAGTCTGTGCAAGGAATATGGTCATCCCAAACCCCATGTAAATCATGGTTGCTGAACCAGGCTGAACTGTGTGTAGGCATTTACTTAGGAAGGCTGAGATGGGAGTGGAGGTGGCACCTTCCTGGGGACGTCACGTAGCCTCATTTCCCTCGCTGCGGTCTCATCACCCGGGGAGACCCCACTGCACTGAGGTTCAAGCAGTACATGTTAATTATTTGATGTTAACCTGAGACAAAATTGTCCTTGAGCTGGGGTGCTGACATGTTTCTAATAATGGTTTTCTGAGAAGGGTAGTTTGGGCAAGATGATGAGCTACATATGCCTAAAAAGCAGGAGGCCACGGAGTTCCCATCCTCGGCATTAATGAGAGAATGGGGCGGGGGTCGGCTGAGTGTCCTTCATGCTTGGCTGTGTTTAGTTTTTAATAGCACTCGCCGTTCAGTCTGGTCTTTTTCTAAGAACTTTATATCTATCACTACTTGTGGTTTTAGAAAAGTTGAAATGCTAACACACACACACACACACATACACATACATGAGCGTACTTCAAAAAGTTCATGGAAAGATTCATGTTACCTTTTAATCCTATTTCTGCATGAAATTTTGGAAGTACCCTCGTGTATATATTTATCCAACTTTTTTTTTTCAACTTCAACAAAAAGAATCACATGTTTTCTAGCCATGGTATGTGTTTCTTAAGAACATAATAAATTCAAATATTCATTTGTTTCCTCTCCTTTTCACAGTATCCTTCTAGCATTTCACCTTCTGACTTCTTTACCTATAGACAAGTAACAGAGATCGAACTATGATGATTCACTTGTTTTCACAGATGAGGAAACAGACCCAAGAGCAGCAGAGTCATTGTCTCAGGATCACACAAGTTAGTGGAACATCCAGACCTTCTGAGTTTAAATAATGCACTTTCTGCCGCAGTGTAAGCATCCATGTGATTATGTCTAAATTTCCAAGCCCAGACTTTTAAACTATAAACTTTTTGATAATTGGTTCCATGACTTATTTAAAAGTTTCGTAGAGGAAGGCCACTCGTTGTGGGCCAAGGGCCGTTGACAGCAATCAGATGAGGACACTCATTCAGGCCTCCTAGGAACCATTTCCGTGACCAACTTCGTTTTCCTGCTTAATGAACAAACAGATTTCATCAGATTTTTGGAGGAAAAAGAAGAGCATTTATTTTTAAAGATTTTTCCTCTGGAAAAAGCCCAAGTTTGTTTGTCTGTTGCTTTTGAATATTGCATGTGCTGCTACCATTTACAAGAGTCATTTCATGTTCAGATTGCACGTTTCCCTTGTTTAGGTAGTTCTGCAGATGGATCAGCAGTTGTGTGCATACAGCTGTGCACATCTGGCATGCAGGTGTGTTTTCTGATAGCTTGACTTACTTACAAAATGATTTCTTCTGGAAATGAAGACCAAAAATTGCCCAAGGCCCTGAGACGAAGTTGTCCGTGAGCTGGGGCGCTGATTTGTCTCTAACAATGGTTTCTGAGAAGTTTGGGCAAAACGATGAGCTACATTTGCCTTAAAAACGAGGGGCCACAGAGTTCCCATCCTCAAATGCAGGTGTGTCCCCGGGTCTGAGTTAGCTTTGGGCACCTGAGAGAGTTTGGAGGATTAGTGCTCTAGTCCAAGCAGTACTCATAAATATTTATGGCTAAAATGCATGACAAGTTAGAATTGTTTCAAACACATCCTATATGAGTGTGTGGGGGTGTGTGGGGAGTGCGGTTACAGAAGAACAAGAGAGCTGCAGGGTTGGTGATTTTTATAGCAGAGTGATTGGTACATGAGGTTCATTGACAACTCTCTATTTTTATGTATTTTTGAAATTTTCTATAATAAAAAGTTTAAAACAAAATCTGTTCCTACATATGGGCCCCAGAAGTACAATTAATATTATGAGGCCTCTCGTTACTTCCAGGGAGTGGACGGCTGCTGGGGTGCAGGAACGGACGCAGGCAGTAAGAGGAACAAGAGATGGTGGGATGGTCATTCACAGGCAAAGGGAGGGAGAGAGGGACTTGGCACGTTTCTCTTGGTGGCACATTATTCTCTGCTGTTCCCATTAGAAGGCAGTGTCTTTTTCTCATGCACCATAGCTGTCCCCAGCTCCCCTTTCCCAAACGCTTGGCAATCTCTCCAAAGAGCTTAGAAATAGGACCAGAAAAGGCTGGTAGAAATCAACTGTGTGCTACAGCCATGTTCTGTCAGAGATCTAAACCTAATCTAAGATAGAACCCAAGAAAGGGAGAAAGGTGAAAGGGAACAGAAAGGGGACAAAGTAGACAAAAAGAAAAGGAAAAAAAAGCAGTTTTAGAAGAAGTGTTCATCTTCTGGGAGAGAGACATGCCTGGGCTATCTACTTGCTAATGGAACAGGCAGGTGCCCAGAAGAAGTGAGGGCGTGAGCTTTAGGCCGTCAGAACAGACCGGCTGCCTTTCTGGCTGATGCTGTGCTGGCAGCAGCACACCCCCACACCCACACCCACACCCACCTGGAGACGGTCAAACACTGGCTTTTTAACCTTCATGGAAGAAGCGATGACTCCCTTTCCACCCAGAACAGCCTCTGCCAGGCCCTTCTGAAACCAAAAGCATTCTTCCCTAAGACTGCAAATGACCTTTTCCATTCCCAGCCCCCAGTCAGTTTCCAGGGTTAGCCTTCCTCCTTCCCTGCTGGAGATGCTACGGCTAAGGGAGAGGCCAAGGAGCCCAGAGGTGGGAGCCAGCGCCTGGGCAGTGAGGTGAGCGCATCAGCCATCTTCCAGAGTCCATATGGCCACGTGGCCCCAAATAGCCGCACCGACTCCAGCAGGACGCCCACTCCTCTGAAACGTGCTCTGCGTGCGTGAGTCAGACACTCTGTTCTCTCCCTGCATCCTGACACCAGCCACTGGGAGACTCACTGTCAGCCGAGGGGTCCCTACAGCCTCTCTTCCTGGTGCTCATGTTCCCAGCCTCAGCTTTTCTTTGTCACCAGCTGCTGCCCCCGTTTCTCCCTCCTGCCTTGTGATTCTGTCTCATGTCCCCTTGCCATCTCCCTGTCTGTGCCTCCCTCTCCCTGATTCCTCTGTCCCCATGCCCCACCCCTCTCCCTGCCCCTCTCTCATCCTGCCCCCCACCCCCAGCTGACTCCTCTTTCCTCCACACAGCTGGGCTCTCTGGGGATGTGGCTGTTTGGGCTGCAGTTCTGTGGGCACAGGTGGCACTGGCAGATGCAAGTTCTTTCCATTCATGTGGGTAAACAGTAAACATTATATTACAATATTCATCACCAGGGCCTCTGTCTGAATGTTAATCTGGGGTGGGAGCTGATTCATAGTCCCCAGCACTGGCTCCCAGGCACAGCCCAACAGTGCTGATGTAACTCTGCAGCAGCACAGTGGTCAGGAAATGTCGGCCTGAGAGGAAAAGCATTGATTTTGCATTTGCTTTGGGGGTGATACATGGTGGAGCTTTTGGGCCACAGAAACCATGGTTGCCTGGGGAGGATGTGTTTTTGTAGGGCAGTCACTGCAGCTGAGTGCAGACTGGCTGGTGGTCCTGAGCAGACCTGTAGAACAAGCAGGTATCTAACACTGGGCTCCTGGTCGCCTGTTTATTGCTTATGTCTGTCCATGTGCTGAATGCTAAAAAGTCCTGTGGCTCCTTAAACACCTGCTGGTGATCCATTTGCTCTCTGTTGTTAAGGGTGACATGCCATGTATCTGTTCCATTTTGCTGCTCAAAGCTAGAATCCTAAGGGAGTCTGGATAATGCCTCAATGATATAAGACAAAGGAAAATCTAGACTCTTCCTACATGGTAGATTGTTGGACAAACGGTGGGTACAATGCCTCAGTGATATCAGACAAAGGAAAATCTAGACTCTTTCTACAGGATAGATTGTTGGAGGAAGGGTGGGCACACTGTTCTCAGTGTCTAAAACATTTCAGCGTCACAAAGTTCTTACCTATAATGAATCCCTCATACTCCAGAGGAGTTGAAGACAGGTCAGGCATGGTGTTGTAGTACTTGCAACTGCTATTAGCTCACACACTCACTGTCTGCAGCACTCATTCCTGCAGGCATGGCTACATGCAATCATTCCTTCCTCCCTCGCCCTTGCACGTGCCCATTCATGTATTCGATGACGACGCACACTGGGCTAGACAGGGTGAAGAGAGGACTTGTCCTCTCTGCCTGCCCTTGAGAATCCACAGTCTGGGGCAGAAGAAAGACAGATACATATGCACAGTGCTAATGAGTCAGTGCAAAGAGCTCTGGGACCCAGAGGAGGGAGTGACAGCGCCTCACAGAACAGATGATGTTTGTGGTGATTTTTGAGCTCTTTGGGGCAAAGATCCTGTGGTAGCCGTATTTTTAACTCTATTGGCTGCACTGTGCCTGGCTCATAGTAGGTGCTCATTGAATGTTTATTGAATGAACGAATGAAGAAGGTGTTCTTAGGACACAGAGATGTAAAAAATGATTCCTGCTGTCCAGGAGCTTAGACTTATTGTGGAAAAAAATATTATAGAGGGCAGGAATGAGGGTTTTCCTCAATACTCGCCTCCTCCTTGATATTTTCTGAACTTCTTTTCTCTAATACTCCCACTGAACCCCATATGGGGATATCTAAGCACCCGCAAAACATTACTTGGTGTTTGATTGTTGTCTGTCCCTCTAGTTGGACTATATAGGACTACACGCTGGGAATAGTTCTCCCTGCTGCCACCTCCTCATGACACGTTCCATGACCGTCACACGCTGGCTAACTGAACTCGCGTGTGCAGACGGTGTGATACTCATGACATCAGAGGTGCCATTTATGCCTCCGATGAGCAGGACCTGCATCAGGCACTCTACATAGGCAGTCACATTCACCGTCACACACCTGAACTGTATCTTTTTGAACTCATTCATGAAGAGGAGCAGAATTCAGAAGTCTTGCTACACTCCCTGAATGTGTTACATTGTGTCTCTTCCCTATATCCTGTCACCATGCCACAGACAGGCATTGGATTATACTTTGGGAGAGAGTCTTTAAGCATTTTGCTGGCTGATGTTTAACATCCTACTCTCCTCAAGGCATTTTGGAATTGATGTTAGGAAATCTTTGCATTCTTTTTCTATATAGAGAAGTTCATGTTCTTGTGTGTTTTTCTGTTATTAAAATAGAAAGGCTCATCTCTCTTATTTTTTGAGCGCCTGATTCGCACAGTTTCTCAAAAATGGTAGGTACATTTCTCTGCTATTTTAACACTCCAGTATATATGCTACTGAGGTCTGTTGGAGCCAGATTCATCTCACTTGTTTAAATACCTTTCACTAGGTATTCCCTAACTCCTCCTTGTTTTCCCACCCTGCCAATCTGTGTTGATGTGCTACATATGTCTCTCTAATAACCTGGGTGGCAGCTCAGCACACACATGGCTCCTTATTCTGTGAAATAAGTAAAAATTAAAGTGCCGGCTGGCACACGCTCCTCTTGGTGACTCGGGGCTGCCATATGCAGAAGCTTCCCTGGCACTGTTTACTAAAGTCTCACATTTTCTGTCTTGCTGGGGTCTGGGAATACTTGCAGCGTTTCGCTTGAGGTAGCACTTAGCGTTTATTAACTGGCAGTTCTGTGCCAGGCACCGGGCAAGGCACGTCCACATTCACAGTCTCAGATAATCTCACCACCTGTGAGATTATTCTGTGAGACCAGAAAATGATACTCATTTCACAAACAAAAGCCTGAGACTCAGAGTCGAAATGAACTTGCTCAGTCTCCTAGGTTTTAAAAAGAGGCGCAAGGATTTTAATCCAAACTTTTTTATTTTCTAGACATCTTTATAGGGCACAGTGTGATCTAGATGCCACTCTAAACATTTTACAAATGCTAACACTTTTAATCCTTATAATGATCCTGAGAGGTAGGTATTATCTGACATCAACGGATAGGGAAACTGAGGCACAGAGGGGCTAAAGAAATTGCCCACATATATCTAGCTGGTAAAAGGTGCAGCCACGGGCTGGCCCGTGGCTCACTTGGGAGAGTGTGGTGCTGATAACACCAAGGCCCTGGGTTCGGATCCCATATAGGGATGGCCAGTTAGCTCATTTGGGAGAGCGTGGTACTAACAATACCAAGTCAAGGGTTAAGATCCCCTTACCGGTCATCTTTAAAAAAAAAAAAAAAAGGTGCGGCCACAGCACTCTGTTCCCTCTCAACATTCCTAGACTTCAAGTCATACTTACCCAGGCCAAGGGTTTCAGAGACTCTGACAGAACAGAGCTCACCCTTCTCTGTATTTCTTAGTTGTGATACTAATTGCACAGCCATCTAGGCATTCTTTTTTTCCTCTTTGGACTCCTCCTAACAGTCCTTCAAGGGAAAAAAAACAGCACTTAAAATCCGATTTTTCAGGACGCATACTTCACAGGCAGCCCTCCCTTTCCTCTATCTTCCACATCCTCTTGGTTTCAGCCCGTGGGAACAGAAGCCACTAATTTCCAGGGATCATGTGCTCCTCCACCTGCCCTGTCTCCCTCCCTCTCACCATCAATTATAGGAAATGTCATTAATTTGAAAAGCAAGGGACCAGGAAGAATGGATTTTGAATTAACCAGTTCAGATAATCTGATGTTTTTACTGGAGCATGACAGGATATCCAGTTAGCTGGGGAACACCAATTGCTTCCAATTGTGCATTCTCTTGGATAAACCGATATCTGCTTAACAAGGTTTTGCTGTAAAGGGTGATCAAACAGGCATTTGTGTTCCACAGAGGTGCTGAGCCTGGATCCTGATGCCTGGGGCAGCGGCTGTTGTGCTGTTATGTTGTGCTGTCTTGTGGGAGAAATAGGCTTCTACTTTGAGCAAGAAAACATGCTTCTGGGACTCCCTAGGGCTCAGACCTGTTCTCTGCCTGGGGCCCTCATCAGTGCCATTAGCTGGTCCCTCGGAGTCTTCAGTGCTTGTATTAGGTAATGATCACTAGTGCTTACACCAAACAAGCTTTACCTGGGTCCTGTAAAACACCTCGTAGTAGAAATGGCTAATTATCCACCAAACACTTATATGATCTCTTGTATAGTATGAAATTGTTGCTAGGAACAGCTGCCACAGCACAGGCTGCATATTCCAGCCCCCTGGCATGCGCGGCAAGGTGCTTGCTGATGGAATGTGAGCCTGAGTGGTGTGTGTTGCTCCCAGCCCGGGGAGGGATCTTTCCCTCCTCTTCTCCATCTGCCAGCTGGACACGGAGAAGTCTGAGCACCAAGGGCTGGTGGAGTCATAAGATGGGAAAAGGAGGCTCAGACCTTCAGTCTCCACGAGGAGGAAAACCGCCCATCAATGAGTAATGTCCACACTGGGCTGTTACAAGAGTGCAAAACAGGCTGCTTCCTGGGGGTACCATTTTGTTTCTGCAGCTCACGTTATCCTAACTTTTGTATCCTCTTCAATCCTTCCTCTGTTCTGTGTTTTCCTTCCTAGTATAGGCAGGGATACTCCATGCACTAGTTTGAAGCTAAGCAGGGAAGGGAGTTGGGATCAGAGGAAACCCCACGAGCGAGTGCACAGATGCTGGAGAGCTAGCAGACAGTGCGCGGTGAGGGGGATTCAAAACCCACTCGTATGAAGGTAACACTCCGAGTAGTGACTTAAGTGAACAGCGTAGTTGGTGTGTCCAATTACCATGCAGCGCATATAACTATTAGTATCATGATCCATCAATAATATGCGTCTTATTAACGTGGTTGTAGGTTGCATTTGATGATAACATTAAACTGTTTGCTCAGCCTTCTGTTGCTCATATTCAGGGAACCACATTTTATGTAACAAGGTCATTTGATCATAATAAAAAAGAAAAACAACAACGAAGGAAACATTAACCAGAAGCAAAACGTACGAAAGTCGACAATCCACAAGGCACATGCCTCGGGCTCTGGTTCTTTCAAGGCTGATATTGCATGGGGTCTCTCCAGTCACAGGAGTAGTTTCCAGCTTTTTTTAAAGTTTTGTCATTGTTTTTTCCTTTCCAAATATATACAGAAGGGGCAGATAAATATTTCTTCAGAGTAGATATTGGGAGTGGCACTGTCCTCCCCTCCATGAGAAAAAGCACGCCCCATGAGTAATAATAATAATTACAATAACAATAATTGACACCTGTGAGTATTTAGTGCAGACCCAGCACAGGTCGAAGGGCTACACTAGTCACATGGAGGATTGAAAAGCTGGTTCCCTGCGTGGGGACAATGGGAGCTGACCCACCTTCTCCTGCTCATTGGCCTGTCTCCTCCGCACCACTGGCTGAACTTGAGACCGGGCTATGTTTTATAATTGCTGCCTCTAGTCACCTTCCTTCATACTCCCTCTGGAGGCCCTCAGACTCTGTGCCTGCAGTCTTAGCAGGCATGGCATAGTTCATCATGTTCCTGCATCCCATGCTGTAAGGGTCTTGCTCTGGGCTGGGCTCTTGCAAGCAAATTACTCCCCATAAGAGCTTGATCAGAGTATTACCCCTTACAGCCATCAGATGCCCTTGGTATCCTGGGTAATGTGTACTCTAAGTCCTTTTGGAGTGGAGAAATAGAGCTGTTTGGTTAGGGTGAAGGAAGAGCCTCCATTCCTTTGTGGTTTCTTTGAGCAGAACATACACCCATGTGCTCTGCCCACCTCCCTCTCCCATTCCCTCTGCCCCTACTCCCAGTCAATACACTACATGCTACTGTGACCATAGCTTTGCACTAAGATTAAATTGGTTTGACAAGCATCAATGATGGTGCAACACAATAGAATATTAGAAAGTGAAAGTGCCCAGAAAATACAATACCTATGGCTGTGGCCATCGTTCATGTACTGGCAGCCTTTTCCACCATCTGTGGAGAGTTTGGACCTCACATATGACTTACCACGTGTCTCTCCTGCCCCCCACATGATGATAATTCTTGTTTCATGAAAGCCTCAATCCTCCTGATACTACAACCAAAATGGGAACAGCCGCCGAGACAGAACGGCAGCCCTGGTGGGGCTTAAAGGCTGCGTTCTCACCACATGGGGGTCATGATCGAGTCACTCTTTTCAGTAGGATTTTTTAGGATAGTTTAGCTTCTACTATGACACATCAGTCACTTGAATTTCTGGATATTGAATACTGAGCCCAGGGAGTTGCAGGCAGGTCATTCACTTGCCAGAAGGAAAGCTAGAAAGTGGTGCTCAGGCTTCCCAAGCCACATTCTCTTCAGTTTCTATTTTCCTCATGCATTCAGAATTTCTAAGTAGAGTTGGAGCCTGGGAGGGCCTCCGAAGCCCAGTGCTTCTGACCTAGCTTCAGACCCAGTAACCCAAGGACCCTGAAATAGGCCCAGGCGAATAGACACTGTGTGTTGACAACAAAGGATGCTGGAAGGAGGCCATACAGGCAGGGAAGAACCAAGGTGGGACTGTTGCTGGGTGACCTTGGGGACAAGTGTGTGTTTGACTTCTGTGCTTCTCTACCCGACCCAGCTAGAGCTTTGTTTTAAAAGCAGAACCAGATGCTGCCTCTGAGCTCAGCTTCAGGGCTGAAAATAAATTAGGAAAAGAGGGCTCCATGCAGGGAGGCAGCAG
This sequence comes from Cynocephalus volans, assembly GCF_027409185.1. Classification (NCBI taxonomy): domain Eukaryota; kingdom Metazoa; phylum Chordata; class Mammalia; order Dermoptera; family Cynocephalidae; genus Cynocephalus; species Cynocephalus volans. The sequence continues at coordinate 131,759,012 of NC_084467.1, forward strand.
GGCAAGGAATGCAGCCTGCCCTAGAAAAGCCTGATTGGGATCATGTCACAGAAAGGGAGTCTTCCTGCTCAAAGAGGCTGGACAGAAGAGGTATGGAGCAGAGGGATGTCTAATCCTTTGCCTGGCTTTCCCCTTTTAGCCGTTGTGCTGCTGTCTAAATGTGATCTTTGCAAATAAATAGTTGTCCAGTCCTAATGGGTGAGGAAGAAAAGCAGGGCCAGGCAGAATGGCCATGGGCTCATGATCCAGCATGTTAGATGAGATTCCAAGATGGCTCAAACATTCCTGCCCCAAGTATACACACCCTGCTTATTATAATCCCTACCCCTAGAGTGTGCTGAGGAACCTGTGATATGGTGAGATCACACTCCATGATTATGCTGCATTGCATGGAAGGCGGCTGCATTCACCACTATACCACCAATGCTGCCCATGTGTTTCATTGTATAGCAAAAGAGATTTTGCAGATGTTTTTAAGGTCCCTAATCAGTAGACTTTGAGTCCATCAAAAGGGGGATTATCTAGATGGACCTAACCTAATCAAGTGAATCTTTAAAAGAAGATGAAGTGTCAGACACACTCTCATTTTGGCTTGGAAGAAAGTAAATTGCCAAAATATACAAAATAATCTTTAAAAAGAAAGTAAACAGCTATGTTGTGAATGGACGATGGATGTGGCAATGCAACTAGAACCTAGAGGTAAACTGAAGGAGCTGAGACCAGCCCCAGCCAACAGCCAGCAAGAAGACAGGGACTTCAGTCCTTTAGCCACAAGTAACCAAATTCTGCCAACAAGCTGAATGAACTTGGAGGAGGATCCTGAGCTCCGGATGAGAACTCGACCCAGCAGAAACATTGATTACAGCCCTGTGAGACCCTGAGCAGAGGACCTGGCTATCCCATGCCCAGACTTCTGACCTACAGACACTGTGAGATAATAAATGAGTGTTGTTTTGAGCTATTAGGTTTGTGATCATTTGTCATCCAGCCATAGAAGATGAATACATCCAGCTAAGAACTGCAAGTTGGTGGACGTCCCTGCCTCTCCCTTTCTGTCTGTCTTTTTAACTTCTTCCTTTTCTTCCTCTTTTGTTTCTCTCTCTCTCTTTCTCTCTCTCTCTCTCTCTCTGGTCATATATGCATGTCTAAGCTCATTCATTCATCCATGTATTCTTATTTTTAATAATATATTCAACACTGTGGAGCACTGTGCTGAGATGTGGGCTACAATGGTGACAAGGGTGCAGTCCCTGTCTTCAAGGAGGTCAGTCTGGTGTGGGCACAGACAGTGGGCAGTTACAATTCAGTGTGGGAAGTGCTGTGATAAGCAGTAACACATGGTACTGAGGAGGGGGAACACGGCACAATTCTGAGCAGTCAATGAGGGCTTCTCAGTGGAGGTGATTTCTCCACTGATTCCTTAAGTACAGAGCAGGGGTCCCAGACTTTGCTGCACATTAGGATCACCTGGGGAGATGTGAACATTCTTGATGTCCAGGTTGCACCTCAGACTAATTCAATCAGAATGTCTGGAGTGGTAGTCTAATTTAAATGATACCAGGTATGACCTGAGTATTACGATTTCGAAAAGCTCTGGTTCTAGGAAAACCAGCCTAAAGCAATGAATAAGAGTTAGCATGACAAAAGATAAGGTGAGAGAGTTACAGAAAGCAGAGCATGTTCAGAAGCCAGATGAGAGTGAGACTGTTGAATTTTAGGGGAGGATGATTAAGTCAGTGTGGTTGAGGTATAGAGTTGGAGGATGGGAAAGATCAAATGGTATGGAGGACATGATCAAACATATCCTTGATAAAGATTGTCCAAGGCTGCAGAGTGAATTAGACCTACTGGACAAACCAAGGATATCCTTTAAGTTTTCTTGAGGAGTTCTACAATCATCCCTTAAATATTGGAGCAGGGCTTGAGAGACAGATGTGGAGTCCTGAAATGGAGCCAGCATGTGCTCATCCTGCTCCAGCTCCCAGGCTGGCTGCATGGGAGGGATGGGGAAAGCAGGAAGCCTGTTGCAGCTGTCCATGAGCAGACACAGGGCCTAGTAACCTGCTCGATGGCATTGCTGAGGATGAGTGGGAGGCCAGAGCCCTGGATGGAGCTGCTGGGCCCATGGCTGAAGGAAGGGAAGCTTCTCTAACATGAGAAGGCCCACCTGAAGGGACATCTGGAAGGCTGCATTCCAACAGCAGTAGGCCCCAGGATGGGTCTCCACCAGGGGCAGGGCTTACACCTCGGCACTCGGAGTGTAAGGAAACAGCAGGCCCGTGTTCTTTTCCAGTAATGGATTGTAATAGCACTATTCGTACGGAAGGAACCAATATAATTTCAGAGTATTATATTATCATATATTATCTATAAATTAGGTAATATATATGAGAGTACTTGGTAAACGGAAAAAGAGCTGCACAGATGAAAGTTATAATGTCTTTTTCTATGGTATTTATGTAAATGAGCCAATAGGGACGACTGCTCTGGAAACTGTAAATCCCTGTACAAATGAGAAGCCGAGTGATTAGGTATTTTGCAAGGTGCCCTGGGCCCAGAGCAGGTGGGTGCTGGCTTCCATTCTGCAAGGGCAGCTCTTTCCCAGCAGAATGAACACCGCACGCAGGTAGAGGGCTGAAATCTCACAACACCCCACTCACGGAGCCGTGGAATAACAGGATTCAAGCTGAGCAATTTGCAGAGAGTAAATTAAGGGGAAAAAAATTCCTGTAACAGATTCTGGGAGGAGGGAGGAGACAAAGAGCAAGAAGGAGGAGGCAGGCAGATATGTTTTAGCAGTGCTGCCTTTTGCTGTATCTGTCACACGGTGAAAAGTCTAGAGGGAATTGGAATCAGGCCAAATTGTGCCCATATGGAAGGCCCTCTGGATGGAATGTCAAGTTCACATGTTCACAAAGGGCTTCTAGTCTTCAAAAGTCTTATCCATGGTGTTGCCTTAATAGTGGGTGCTGTGATGGGCTGGACGGTGGGACGTACGAAGAGGGCTGATGCCCAGGAACTCTGGAGATTCACCCTGCCATTGCCCATGAGGAAGCTGGTCTTACTGGTCTTTGAAGGGAGTTTCATTTTCTTTCTTTTTTTTTTTTTTAACTTTTATTTTGTCGATATACATTGTGGTTGATTATTGTTGCGCCTTACCAAAACCTCCCTCCCTCCTCCCTCTCCTCCCTTCCCTCCAACAATGTCCTTTCTGTTTGCTTGTCGTATCAACTTCAAGTAATTGTGGTTGTTATATCTTCTTCCCCCCCGCCGGTTTTGTTTTTTTTTTTTTTTTGTGTGTGTGTGTGTGTGTGTGTGTGTGTGTGTGTGTGTGTGTGTGTGTGTGAATTTATATATTAATTTTTAGCTCCCACCAATAAGTAAGAACATGTGGTATTTCTCTTGCTGTGCCTGACTTGTTTCACTTAATATAATTCTCTCAAGGTCCAACCATGTTGTTGCAAATGGCAGTATTTCATTCGTTTTTATAGCTGAGTAGTATTCCATTGTGTAGATATACCACATTTTCCTTACCCACTCATCCGATGATGGACATTTGGGCTGATTCCAACTCTTGGCTATTGTAAAGAGTGCTGCGATGAACATTGGGGAACAGATATACCTTCGACTTGATGATTTCCATTCCTCTGGGTATATTCCCAACAGTGGGATAGCTGGGTCGTATGGTAGATCTATCTGCAATTGTTTGAGGAACCTCCATACCATTTTGCATAGAGGCTGCACCATTTTGCAGTCCCACCAACAATGTATGAGAGTTCCTTTTTCTCCACAACCTCGCCAGCATTTATCGTTCAGAGTCTTTTGGATTTTAGCCATCCTAACTGGGGTTAGATGGTATCTCAGTGTGGTTTTGATTTGCATTTCCCAGATGCTGAGTGATGTTGAGCATTTTTTCATATGTCTGTTGGCTATTTGTATATCTTCCTTAGAGAAATGCCTACTTAGCTCTTTTGCCCATTTTTTAATTGGGTTGCTTGTTTTCTTCTTGTAAAGTTGTTTGAGTTCCTTATATATTCTGGATATTAATCCTTTGTTAGATGTATATTTTGCAAATATTTTCTCCCACTCTGTTGGTTGTCTTTTAACTCTGTTAATTGTTTCCTTTGCTGTGCAGAAGCTTTTTAGTTTGATATAATCCCATTTGTTTATTTTTCCTTTGGTTGCCCGTGCTTTTGGGGTCGTATTCATGAAGTCTGTGTCCAGTCCTATTTCCTGAAGTGTTTCTCCTATGTTTTCTTTAAGAAGTTTTATTGTTTCAGGGTGTATATTTAAATCCTTAATCCATTTTGAGTTGATTTTAGTATATGGTGAGAGGTATGGGTCTAGTTTCATTCTCCTGCATATGGATATCCAGTTATCCCAGCACCATTTGCTGAAGAGGCAGTCCCTTCCCCAGTGAATAGGCTTGGTGCCTTTGTCAAAGATCTGATGGCAGTAAGTGTGTGGATTGATTTCTGGATTCTCTATTCTATTCCATTGATCAGTGTGTCTGTTTTTATGCCAGTACCATACTGTTTTGGTTATTATAGCTTTGTAGTATAGCTTAAAGTAGGGTAGTGTTATGCCTCCAGCTTTATTCTTTTTGCTCAGCATTGCTTTGGCTACGTGTGGTCTTTTATTATTCCATATAAATGTCTGGATAGTTCTTTCCATTTCTGAGAAAAATGTCTTTGGAATTTTGATGGGGATTGCATTGAATTTGTATATCACTTTGGGTAGTATGGACATTTTCACTATGTTGATTCTTCCAATCCAAGAGCATGGGATATCCTCTTCTTGTATCCTCTCTAATTTCTCTCAGGAGTGGTTTGTAATTCTCATTATAGAGATTTTTCACCTCCTTGATTAACTCAATTCCTAAGTATTTTATTTTTTTGGTGGCTACTGTAAATGGGCAGGCTTTCTTGATTTCTCGTTCTGCATGTTCACTATTGGAGAAAAGAAATGCTACTGATTTTTGTGTGTTGATTTTGTATCCTGCTACCATGCTGAAATCATTTATCAATTCCAAGAGTTTTTTTTGTAGAGGTTTTAGGCTGTTCGATATATAGGATCATGTCATCTGCAAACAGGGACAGTTTGACTTCATCTTTTCCAATCTGGATGCCCTTTATTTCCTTCTCTTCTCTGATTGCTCTGGCTAGTACTTCCAACACTATGTTGAATAGGAGTGGTGAGAGTGGGCATCCTTGTCTAGTTCCTTTTCTTAAAGGAAAAGCTTTCAGCTTTTCCCCATTCAGGATGATATTGGCAGTGGGTTTGTCATATATGGCTTTAATTATGTTGAGATACTTTCCCTCTATACCTAACTTATAGAGGGTCTTTGTCATGAATGAGTGCTGAATTTTATCAAATGCTTTTTCAGCATCTATAGAGATGATCATATGGTCCTTGTGTTTGACTTTATTAATATGGTGTATCACATTTATTGATTTGCATATGTTGAACCAACCTTGCATCCCTGGGATGAATCCCACTTGATCGTGGTGAATAAATTTACGTATGTGTTGTTGTATTGTGTTTGCTAGTATTTTAGTGAGGATTTTTGCATCTATATTTATCAAGGATATCGGCCTGTAGTTTTCTTTTTTGGTTATATCTTTACCTGGTTTTGGTATCAGGATGATGTTTGCTTCATAGAATGAGTTTGGGAGATTTGCGTCCGTTTCAATCTTTTGGAATAGTTTGTAAAGAATCGGTATCAATTCCTCTTTGAATGTTTGGTAAAATTCTGCTGTGAATCCATCTGGTACGGGGCTTTTCTTTGTTGGGAGCCTTCTGATAACAGCTTCAATCTCCTTTATTGTTATTGGTCTGTTCAAATTTTCTACGTCTTCATGGTTCAGTTTTGGGAGCTTGTGTGTGTCCAGAAATTTATCCATTTCCTCCAGATTTTCAAATTTGTTGGCGTATAGTTGTTTATAGTAGTCTCGAATGATTCCTTGTATTTCAGATGAATCAGTTGTAATATCGCCTTTTTCATTTCTAATTTTTGTTATTTGAGTCTTCTCTCTTCTTTTTCTTTGTTAGCCATGCTAATGGTTTGTCAATTTTATTTATCTTTTCAAAAAACCAACTTTTTGATTCGTTGATCTTTTGAATTGTTTTTTGTTTTTCAATTTCATTCAGTTCTGCTCTGATCTTAATGATTTCTTTCCCTCTGATAACTTTAGGTTTGGATTGTTCTTGTTTTTCTACTTCCTTTTTTTTTTTTTTTTTTGTCCTTTTTTCGTTCGTGACTGGCATGCAGCCAGTGAGTGCACCGTTCAGTCGTATATAGGATCCGAACCCGCGGCGGGAGCGTCACCGCGCTCCCAGCGCAGCACTCTACCAAGTGCGCCACGGGCTCGGCCCTTGTTATTCTACTTCTTTAAGGTGAAGTGTTAGGTTGTTCACTTGCCATCTTTCCATTCTTCTGAGGTGAGCATTTAATGCAATAAATTTCCCCCTTAATACTGCTTTTGCAGTATCCCACAGGTTTTGGTATGATGTATCATTATTTTCATTAGTTTCAATAAATTTTTTGATTTCCTGCTTGATTTCTTCTTGGTCCCATATGTCATTAAGTGAAATGCTGTTTAATTTCCATGTGTTTGTATAGTTTCCAGAGTTTCGTTTGTTATTAATTTCTAGTTTTAATCTATTGTGGTCTGAGAAAATACATGGGATAATTCCGATTTTTTTGAATTTATTGAGACTTGATTTGTGACCTAAGATGTGATCTATCCTGGAGAATGATCCATGTGCTGATGAGAAGAATGAATATTCTGAGGTTGTTGGATGGAATGTTCTGTAGATATCTGCCAAGTCCAATTGGTCTAGAGTATTGTTTAGATCTTGTGTTTCTCTACTGATTCTTTGCCTAGATGATCTGTCTAATATTGACAGTGGGGTGTTCAGGTCCCTTGCTATTATGGTATTAGTGTCTATTTCCTTCTTTAGGTCTAATAGAGTTTGTTTTATAAATCTGGCTGCTCCAACATTGGGTGTGTACATATTTATGATTGTTATGTCTTCTTGATGCATCAGTCCTTCTATCATTAAGTAGTGTCCCTCATTGTCTCTTTTTATGGTTTTTAGTTTAAAGTCTATTTTGTCCGATATAAGAATAGCTACTCCAGCTCGTTTTTCTTTTCTGTTTGCATGGTAAATCTTTTTCCATCCTTTTACTCTTAGTCTATGTGAATCTTTATGGGTGAGGTGGGTCTCTTGTAGGCAGCATATAGTTGGGTCCTCCTTTTTAATCCAGTCAGCCAGTCTGTGTCTTTTGATTGGGAAATTTAAGCCTTTAACATTAAGAGTTGTTATTGAAAGGTGTTGATTTATTCCTAGCATTTTATTGGTTGTTTGGTTGTCTTAGGTGTCTTTTGTTCCTTGCTTTCTGATTTACTGTTTGGTTTCTGTGTTTGTTGGTTCCTTAGGTTGTAGATAGTGTTTTTGTTTGTTTGTTTTCTCTTCATGACTGCCATTTTTATTATACTAGTGGGTTTTGATTTTTCTTGGGTTTTTATGGCAGTGGTAGTTATTTTTCAGGAACCAAACCCAGTACTCCCTTGAGGATTTCTTGTAAGGGTGGTCATGTGGTAGTGAACTCCCGCAGTTTTTGTTTGTCTGAGAAATATACTATTTGCCCTTCATTTCGGAAGGATAGCCTTGCAGGGTAGAGTATTCTTGGCTGGCAATCTTTGTCTTTTAGTATTTTGAAAATATCATCCCATTCCTTTCTAGCTTTTAGGGTTTGTGATGAAAAGTCTGATGTTAGCCTGATTGGGGGCTCCCTTATAGGTGATTTGATGCTTCTCTCTTGCAGCTTTTAAGATTCTCTCTTTGTCTCTGAGTTTTGCCAATTTGACTATGACATGTCTTGGAGAAGGCCTTTTTGGGTTGAATACGTTTGGAGATCGTTGAGCTTCCTGGATCGGAAGATCTGTGATTTTTCCTATACCTGGGAAGTTTTGTGCCACTATTTTGTTGAATATGTTTTCAATGCCATCTCTGTTTTCCTCCCCTTCTGGGATACCCATGACTCGGATATTTGAGCGCTTATGGTTGTCTGATACCTCTCTCAGATTTTCTTCAATTCTTTTTTCTTTTTTTTTGTCTGCTTGTGTTATTTCAAACAGCCCAACTTCAAGTTCAGAGGTTCTCTCTTCAACTTCGACAAGCCTGCTGGTTAAACTCTCCGTTGTGCTTTTTATTTCGCTGAATAACTTCTTCAGTTCAGCAAGTTCTGCTACACTTTTTTTCAGGACATTGATTTCCTTGTACATTTCCTCTTTCAGGTCCTGTATACTTTTCCTCATTTCATCATGATGTCTAGCTTAGTTTTCTTGTATCTCATTCAGTTTCCTTAGAATTATCACTTGAAATTCCTTGTCAGTCATTTCAAGGGCTTCTTGTTCTATAGTATCTAGAGTTTGAGATTTATTAACTTTTGGTGGTGTACTTTCTTGATTTTTTGTATTTCTGGTATCTTTTTTTTTTGATGTTTATTCTTTGTGGCAGGGCGTTTCACAGTCCACCGGTTTGAGACTATTGACTAACTAAGATGTTGCTGTGGTTGCCAATTTGGTATGGCTACCTCTGTGACTTGTGTGTGTTGGCCTCTAGTGCCTTGTGTGTGTGGTTGCCTCGGGTCTTGGGCCTCTCTGGGGAGCCACCTCTCTGGTCAGCTTGGACTCTGCTGGGCTGCTGGATCACGGGGCGGTACCACAGGGTGTGTGGTCTCTGCTGAGCTTCCACTTCCCGTGCAGGACTTCTCCCTGTTCCGTGCGCTCTGGCCCGGGCTGTTGGATCACGCAGTGGCGACCCCACAGGGTGTGTGGTTTCTCTTGAGTCTCCGCCTCCCTAGCCGGATGTCTCCCCATTCTGTGCACACTGGGCTGGGCTGGGACATGTCTTCTGCAGCCCTTGCCTATCAGCTGGGCCTTCAAGACCCTGCTCGGCATCGCCTCACCCAAGAAGTCTACCAGGTTTCTGCTAGACGCAGACGACCGGTCGCTCTGGGTGCCTTTGTAGCACTGTTTAGATCTTTCTCGGGACTTATCACCTTCCTCCTGGTATCATGGTTATTTGTGTACTTGTCTTATCTCCCACACCAGAGTGTGAGCTCCTCGGGGGAGGAGCCTGCAGCACACGGTTCACCTTTGAATACCCCCGGCGGGGACCGAGTCCGGTGCCCACCCGCAGTCAGCCCTCCAGCAGGTTCAGGCGAACTCGGGAACTCTCCGACCACACTATTCCTAACCAGAAATCGGTTAGGTATTTTTCTGAACTGGTGGCTGCAGAGATGGCTTCTGTCTCCTGGTAACAGGAAGTTTACCGGGGGCCGGAGCCCAGGGTGTGGTGGAGTGACAGTTGGCCCAGCCCGTCCTTCCTTGCCCTCCCAACGCTGGCCGGGGGCGTCCCACGTCACCAGCCCCGCCAGAGAACTGTGGATGGAGTGGGAGGGGAGGCCAGCCTGCAGGCCCCAGGAAGCCCCGCGCCGTGGCAAGCAAGTGGGAAGGCTCAGTGAGGAGCTGAGCCAGGCGAGGAGGACAGGCTTGGCTGAGCTGGGCCGGAGCCACCCCCACCTGAGAAAATAGAGGCAGCCCTGGGGCCGGTGAGTGGCCCAGTGGGGCAGGCGGAAGCCAGGCGGGCGTCCGCCTCCCAAGCAGGGCCAGGCTGGGGGTCACTCACAGGGCTGTGCCAGGTTGGGCGGCTCCCTTTCTGCCTCTGCATCGTCACCGTCCCTGTTCTCGGCCACCGCTGCCTTGGGCTGTTCAGTCGGTCCCGCGGCGCGGCCTGGGCGCTCCCAGGAATCTTCTTTTATGCCGGCCTGAAACCTCGAATCCTGAATAGGGAAGCTGGCCGCCTTCAGCGTAGCCCCGGCCTCCGGGATCCTGGCAGCATCAATAGCAGCCCCGGTGCCGTGTTCCCTGTTTAGAGACTCACTTTTGCAGCTAAGAAACAGTTCTTTTCCTGTTCCATACTTCAAAGCTGTTGCCTGTAAATGTGGCAGCCTGTCCTGCCGAGGGCAAAGTGGCGGTCAGCCTCCACGACCGGCCACCAGCAGCAGTACTCCCTTAAGGGATGGCAAGAGGAAGGTCCACAAGTTTCCTGGCTGCCTGAGGCCCAATGGCCGCCTTTTCCACCTCAGCTACTCCGCACCAACCGCCGCAGCCACCGCCATGTTAGGATCGGAAGGTTCATTTTCTAGGGTGAAAAATGTCCCTTACGTTGGATGGTTCAACTGGCATATTTACTATTTCATTTTGTCATGATTCTAGCTGTCACTTTTCATTCAACTGGGGTTCAGTGAGTGGCTGTCTTTGCAGGTCTGGTGCTGGGCACTTTGCAGGTGTTACCTCTTTATTCTTCACAGTCCCACAAGGTGGGTGCTGTTAGCATCCGCTTTGTGGATGTGGACACTGAGGCTCCGAGAGGATGAATTATGCCTCCACCCAAGCAGTGGAGGCAGGTGAGGAGGGAAAACAGCTCCCTGGAATCAACACTTCAGGCAGCTGCCACCGCCTTGTGGCCCCTGCAGCCCCTGCACTCGATCCCTGTGCCGGCGGCTGACCAGCCTCCGCTGTGACTCAGGTGCACCTTTTACCCCTCACTCCAGCATGGCTGCTGGCTGCACATCTGCTCAGACTGGAGTGCACATCCTGCCCCGTGGGCTGACACCCCTGCCCCATGGGCCATCCCCTGCCCAGGCAGGTGAGCTGTGCTGCTCCCTTGCCTGGCATAAGGAAAAGACAGCTTTCGTCGGGAAAGCTTTCAGAGCCTCAGAGAATCTGGGTCGGGCTTGTTATGCACTGAATTGTGTCCCCTCAGGAGTTCCTGTGTTGAAGTCCTAACCCCCAGTACCTGAGAATGTGACTCTGTTTGGATACAGGGTCTTTAAAGAGGTGATTAAATTAATCCAATATGATGGTTAGGGTCCACCCCACTGACCTCATAAGAAGAGGAAACTTGTCCTTGTGAGAAGAGGAAATTTGGACACAGATACAGACAGACAAAGGGAAAACAGTGTAAGGAGACATGGGGAGGGGACAGCCATCTACAAGCCAAGAAGCAAGGCCTGGAATGGGTCCTTCCTTGTGGCCCTCCAAAAGAACCGACCCTACTAACACGTTGATCTCACACCTCCAGCCTCTAGGACTGTGAGACAAGAAATTTCTGTTGTTTAAGCCACCCAGCCTGTGGCACTTTGTTGGGACAGCCTCAGGAATCTAACTAATATGAGTGTCATCTCCAATATGCCCCCCAGCCCATCTGGGCTGTCCCCACCTTTGCTCCTCCTGTTCTGCGTTTGGCGGCTGCTGCTCGGTATTCCCCTAGACCTCTCCACTGACAGGAGGGCCACTTGCTCCACCTAAAAACAGGAAGCCCCCCTCCCCTGATGAATTCTTTCCTGCTGTGTTTCTGGCTTCCCCAGGGGGGAACGCATGACTGACTGGCTGGCTGAGAGCCACTGAGTGACACCAGCACAAGGGCTGTCAGAGCAGATGTGTGTCCTCATCCCTCCTCCCTGCCACCTGTCAGTCAGGACTCCTGCCTTAGTTTATCAGTGTAGGAGGCCAGAGCTGTCAGAGCGGTTCCTGGGCTGAAGCAGAAGCTGAGATCCAGTGAAGACGGTGCCCACGCCTGGACTGGCACTGCATCAGTGGGCAGTGTGCTATGAAAAATGCCTGGGTTTGAATCCTGGCTCTGCCATTAATTGGCTGTGTGAGTTTAGATAAGTGCTCAGCCCCTCTGGACCCAGTTTTCCCATCTGTAAAATTATAATTCCTGCCTAACAGGATCATAGTGAAGAGCATATAAAATAAAACAGATGAAATGCATTCTGTAAATGATGGGTGTGATAATTACCTGTGGGGTAGGGGGTGGGGACAGGGTTTGGGGAGCCATCCTTGCTGGTGCTATGCTGCCCTGGAAGGATGAGCCTGTGCAGGAATACTGAGTTATAGAACTCTCTGACTTTCCGAACAAGCCTCAAAACACTTCAAAAATGGTGCTGAGTCTAAAAAAGGTGCCCCTCTGTAATACTGGTTATAAATTTTTTGTAAATTTTGAAAGACAAACAATGTGCTTTCTATGTTTTCCTTCCACACAGCTCCTGGTGATCGCGAGCACTATCTTGGTGCTATGTTCTAGACAATGTCCTGAACACTTATACTAGCTCATTTAATCCTTGTTAGGACTGACTTATGTTCTCCCAAAATCCATACGTTGAAGCCCTAACACCTGGCACCTCAGAATGTGACTGTTTTTGGAGATAGGACTTTAAAGAAGTAATTAAATTGAAAGAGGCCATTAGGGTGGGCCCTGGTCCAATGAGACTGGCATCCTTATAGGAAGAGGAGATTGGGACATGTGGAGGGGGTGCACATGCACAGAGGAAAGGCATGTGAAGAGGCAGTGAGAAGGCGGCCATCTGCAAGCCTCAGAGCGGCCTCGGAGGGAACCCACCCTGTCAACACCCTGATCTTGCACTTCTAGACTCCAGAACTGTGAGAAAATAAATCTGTTTTTTAAGCCACCCCAGGCTGTGGTAACTTGCTATGGCAGCCTGAGCAAATAATAATACAACCCTCACAACAGACCATGAAGTGGGAAATATCCTAAGCCCCTTTTCATTCATTCATTCATTTGACACAGATTTTCTAGGGACCCCCTCTGGGCCCAGGGCTCGGTTAGGTGCCAAGGAGGAATGGGGCACAGTCCCTGCCTTCGAAAAGCTTAAATGCAAGTGTGCTTGTCTGAGGTGGAGACAGACAAGTAAACAGACCATAGCAGAATGGCAGGGGGCATGCCACTATAGGGAACATGCCCCACAGGGCCCTGGGGGTGCCAAGGGTAATGGAGCCAGTTCTGAATGGGATAAGTGTAAAGTTTCCACTCACTGCTCAGTGTTTGCAAAGACCTTGCCCATGCTCTGTGGATTAGGACAGCCACAGTCGCTGAGCAGCTGCCTCCTTCTCTGAGTGGCAGGTGCAACCCCTGGCAGTGGGCAGGGCTAGGGTGTGGGGACACAAGCCAGCGGGGATGGAGATGCTCTCATGCAACCTCGGTGCCACATGAGCTTTCATGGGTTGCCTGGAAACCCTGATTTCAAGGACTCCAAAAATTAGTTGACCTGCAGGTTGAATGAGTGGTGGTCTCCCCTCTTTCTGCTTTACCAGATGTGAAATCCTCTATGCTGCCGTCAGAGTTATCTTTCTAAAATATAGCCATGACTAGTGATAATTGAGCATTCATATGTACTAGGAATGTTATGTGGGTTACTGATATCATCCCCTGATGGAACCTGAGAGTCTCCCTGCAGTGTCTGAGGCTGCTGACCACCTTTCCCTGACTGTTGTTCAGCCTTGTGTCTGGCCCTTCTTTCTTCTTGTCCCTATGCTCCTACCTGACACACAGCCCAAGCATCAGGCCTACACAACCTCTACCTCATTCTTGCTCTCTGAGGCTTCTTGGCTACTCCTCAGCCTTGAATGCTTTCTCCATCTACTAAGCATGATGAACACCCACATATCTGTCAAGGCCCAGTTCCTTTACTTTGTTTTCTTGCAGCACCTGGCAAATACTTCTATTCCAAGACTTACCACAATGCATCACCTCCGACGTATTTACACATCTCTGTCTATCACCAGCATGAGTGATAAGGAGGGACCATCCATTTGTTTCGTGTCCCCAGCACCTAGTACATTCAGTGATGCAAAGTGGGCATTAAATAAATGTCTGTGGAATCTATTTATTTTTATCTTTTTTCCTCTTCAATTCTCGTGTTTCTGTTGTATAAACAATTGACTATAGTCTTACCCCTTTTTTAAAAGACTGTGTATCCTGAAATAAAAAGAACCCAAACTACACTGTTTTCTCCGTTGCCTCCTCCATTGCCAGAAGGCTAAGTGTTGCTCTGCATAGTCACTCTCAATGGGGAAGAAAGGGCCATCTGCTCTGTCTACTCCAGGCATCCCAATCTTATTCTCACCCCCAAAGCCCTGCCTTTTCCCTTTTTCAACTTTTCTCAAGCCATTTCCTACTTACTTGGAGGGCCCTCCACACCTACCCAAGACCTCCTCGTCCCTTGAGGTCCACTTGCTTGCTGCTCAAAGTGTGGGCCTCGGACCAACAGCTTCAGCATCACCTGGGAACTTGTTAGAAAGGCCAAATTTCAAGTCCTATCCAGACCTACTGAATCAGAATCCACATTTTAACAAGATCTCATATGCACATAAATTCTGAAAAGCACTACTCTAGAGCAGGGCTCAGCACAACTTTTTCCTTAAAGGTTCAGATAATAAGTACTTTAAGCTGTGGGCCATCCAATCTCTGGCACAACTACTCAACTTTACTTTTATAGCACAAAAGCAGCCGTAGACAATAGGTAAATAAATGGTATGGCCGGGGCGCATTAAAACTTTATTTACAAAAACAGGTGGCAGGCACCCTGGCTATGTTTGCTGACCTCTCCCTAGATACAACACCTTTGGTGACTGTATTGGGTAGCCTTTAGGATGGACCCCAATGATCCTACCTCCTGGTATTCATACTCTTGTTGAATCCCCTACCCTGGAGTATAGGCTGGATTTATTGCCTTGCTTCTAACAAATAGAATATGGCAGAAGTTAGGGGGTGTCACTTCCATTACTGGGTTATAAAAAGACTGTGGCTTTTGTCATGGGGCTCTCTCTCTTGCTCTCTCTCAGATTAAAAGTTCTGGCAGAAGCCAGCCACCATGTTGTAAAGCAGCCTTGTGGAGAGGTCCATGTAATGAGGAACTGAGGCCTTCCATTGACCCCGTGAGTGACTGTGGAAGTGGACCCTCTTCCGGTTGTACCTTGAAATTAGCTGCAGCTCCAGCTAGCAGCTTTGATTGCAAGCTCACAAGAAATCCTGAACCCGAACCAACCAACTGAGATGCTTCTAGATTCCCGGGCCTCAGAAACTGGGAGGTAATAGATAATTGTTGTTTTAAGCCACTTTGGGGTAATTTGCTAATACAGTTAATATATTCCAAAGTACTCCCTTGTATCTTTCCCCCCATCTCCTACAGCATCCTGTGAGTGAACACATGAACAGAAATTATCTTCTGTTGTTTTCTGATGTGAGTCAATCTTGTTGCTGGAAGTAGGTTACAAATTCTTTGAAGGCAAGGACTATATCTTAAAAGCAAATAGACATTTTCACAGAGTATTTATTGAATTAACTTAAAAGAATTCTCTTGTTTCCTATTGGAAAATCAGGAGCCATTACTTTGCTGGGGCACTTGTTTGTGTTTCTCTGAACCTGCCTAGGAAGCATGTTCTCCTTCCTTCCGCCAGTGATGTTTTTATTCTGTAACAGCAAAATTTTTTTAAAAAACTAAACACCTGGAAGTGTTTTCCAATTACCTGCTAAGGTTACTTAAGCTGAACTTTGATGTAGAGCTGATCCTTTTCTCTCTTCTTTTTGAATTCCTAGATGGGAGAGAAAGTGGTCTTTGGATGATAAAGTCTGTTCCCAGGTTATCTTTGAGAAAAATGTAATCCACTGTATTCTTTCGCTTCTAGCTTTTTTCATACCTCCTGATTTTGTTGTCCCTTGTCTCCTTTTCATTATTCCACAGTGGCCTGGGCACCCAGGGAACGTTGCCCTCCTCCTCTGCCCCCCACCCTGCATTTTCAAGACTTTGCTCGTGGCACTTCCAAACTGCCTCACCTCTGATGGTGGATGCTGTCGGTAAGACAAAGCCAGTCACAGAGGACAGGCTTCTAGAAAGGGAGCTTTTTCAGTCACCTCAATGACTTGACCCAACAGTAGACTTAAAGTACTAAGAATTCACACTCTCTGATGTGGGTTTGAAAGGGCTGATCTGAACTCTTTCTGACCAGCGAAGAATGGATGCTTCGTTATATGTAGGGATCTCTGGGCCAGAGGCCATCCTGCACTATATTTTTAATTTCCTTCTTTTTCCTGTGAATGAAGCTAAAGCTTTCCAAGTGGTGGACACAGGCTTAATGGTGTGTGTGTGTGTATGTGTGTGTGTGTGTGAAACAATCCTTTTTAACAATGTTTTCTCCTCCTCAGTCCTGGTTCTTTATTTTGTCTAAAAATTACATCCTCATCTTCAATGTGCATTTGATCATAAGAGCTGGGAAGACTTTTGCCCCAAAGCAAAAAAAACCAAAAAACAAAAAACAAAAACTACAAGTTGCAAGTTACTGTCCATATGTGCAGAGGTTATATATTATTTCTGATCATGGCCTGTAACCAGCCTTGGGGTGATCATGACCCCTCCATGGTGATCGTCAGCACTGTCCTCATTGTTTCAGATCCCTCCTCAAGGATAGAGGTCACTGTACAGATTAGTGGTCATATGAAGCCAACAATAACTGTGGTCAGATACAGTGCCTATAACCATAAACTGCTGGAAAACTCATTGGATCTGTGATTAGTGATTCAGGAAGCTGTAGAAAGAAGAAATTCATTTAGTAACTGGAATTTCAAATAAAAACAGTGTTATCGGTTCATCTCAAATAGTTTATCTGTAAATCCAGGGGTTGACACCACTTCCCCTTAAAGGGACAGATAGTAAATCAGTAAGCCTATCTGTGCCTCAGTCTCCCCTGAAGTGATAGTATTAGCATCTCGATCTGGCAGATTGTTTTGCCAGGAAGTTTAGAAAGGTTGTTTTTTACAATGCACAAAAAAATTCTTTAGAATTTATATAAAATGCACTTTGGGACTGGTTTAGGATTACTAAAAGAAACTAGATGTTTATATGGCCAAAATGCTACCAGTGTGGCAGTAAATATCCCACTCTTGCCTTACAAAAGTAGTTATAGCAGTTTTGTTAAACAATTTCCTGCCCAAATTCAGCCAAATTTCACTGCCAATAGAACAAGATTGTGGGCCTATGGGACCAGCAGAATCAGGCCTCTCTGAATCCCTCAGCTTCTGTTCCTCCACCAGCAATCTCAGAGCCCAGTGCAGTAAACATATAATAAAACAAATCTTGCCTGCTATCGAAACAGCAAATTAATTTAAATAAAGCATGTCAAATATTTGCTTCAGTTTAAATTCATAAAATGCCGTTTCATTAAATTGTGTTTTCATCTATGTCAAGCAACTGTCTTGCCAAAGCTATTTTTTTATTACTTTAGAAGTTAGAAAATGTAGGAAAATATTTTTTCAGAATAAAACACTGTCATGATAAAGATATTCAAGACCTGTAATATTGATTTTTATAGTGGAATGATAGATTGTGAAGTCTCAGGTTTTATTTTACTACAATTAAAATAAATATAAAGGATCTCTACACCCCCTGTGACAGCTGCCAGTTGTCACTCTGAAAAGTAACACTCCTTCCGTGACTCAAGCACATTTTGTAGGGAGAGGTAGGGATCTGAGCAGACTGAGATAAAGACAGGGATGCTAAGGGGAGGAGGGAGGCCTGAAGGAGAAATTAATTTCTGAGCTGTGAGGTCACCAGTCCTATTTCACGCAGCCAAGTCTCTGAGAGTACCCCTTTCCTTCCCCTGACCCATACTGAGGTGATCATAGATTCTCCTCCCAGCAGGACACAGCAGTCCTGAACTTTGAAACTCTCTCCTGGCGTCATTTCCCAGTACACATTGACTTCTCACTAAGCATGATATTATTCCATCACTTTTTGAGGAATAATGCCTCTCGTTTATTCCTAAAGCCAACAAACACATATTGGGTAGCGACTCTGAGCCAGGCACTACAGTAAGTGCTACAGCTCTTGGATGAGTGAGACGTAATCCAGACTCTGGAAGAACATGTGGTCTGGTAGGTGGACACATTCATAAAAAATACTAATAATAATTCCAACATAAGTGGATTTGGTATTCCCTCCTAGAAAATATCTTCTTGAAAAAGAACTCTCTGCATCCTAGAAAGAAGCATATAGAAAGGCCCTGAAGTACGTGGGGGAAGTGATCCCACTTAGAAGTAGAAGCCTCCTCTCCAGAGGCGTGAAGGTCTCTGAGAAGTTCAAGTGAACAGGAGAGGCATAATCTGGAGGATCTCACTGCACTACTATTTCAATGAGATTGATTCTAAGTATAAATCAGAAATATATTTTTTAAAATCTTTATCAGATGCCAGAAATCACAGTTTTGTTTTTTTTTTCGATCTTCTGGTTATTGATAAAAGCAATTTTAAAAACATGGAAATGGAAGAACAGCTTCTAGTAGAGTCTTTGGATATCCTCCAAACATGTGATGACTTCTTTTCTCTGAGAACTGTCCTCCCTCCAACGTATCTGCACGAAGATGGAGGGATGGGTCCTGAGACTCCAAGCCTCTGAACCTGGCGGGGTCGGCTGACCTCACTTGGGTCAATCAGATTCTCTGCCCTGGGAATTTAGAACTGGGACTAACAGAGCCCTAATCTGTCTTCAGTGTCCAGAGACAAAGCACCTTTAAGAGTCGTGCAGAGTTCATCTTCTGCTCACCACATGCATGAGAGCAACAGAGAGAAGGCAGCACTGGCCATCCAGAGAAGCAAGAAGGGAAGAGCACACTGCCAGGTTCCTGGGGCCAGTCCCTTCCCCACATGTGACCTTTGCCCTTCTCTTCTGGAAGACACCCATGGGTCCTGCAACACATTCCCTCTTTTAGGTAAGCTGGCTCGAGTTGGTTTCTGTAACTTGCAACTAAAAAAGACTTGCCTGATACCCATGCTCTCTGGTTTGGGTAAAGTCCTGCCTAAATGGCTGAAGGGACCAAGACATCAGCTGTTTCCTCACTCGGATGTTATAGAATTTCATGTCTGTTTTGTTTCCTGGCCCCACCTTAAACTTATTGAATCTGAATACCCTAGGGTGGGGGTCCAGGAAACCACATTTGGTAACAACTTCTTAGGATGTTCGGCTGGGTTGCCAGGTTTTAGAACTGCTGGGGTACAGCATAATCCTTGTAATTGGACTCCAACTATGTATCAAGTGCTATCACCAAGGCTGCACTACTTTCCTCACCACTGTTTATTAGGGGGAAATGTTGGTAACTCCTCCTGGTGTCTCCTCTATTAGCGGTGACACTCCTGTCATCTCTTTCCCTTTACTCACTAGTGACCTCTCTGGTTGCTGAGTTTGGAAAGAGAAACCAGGCATATGTAGCCCAGCCTCTTCCTCTTCCTTTTGCAGAGAGCATGCTCTCTCAGATACAAGACTGCTTACTGGAAATCCTTCCACACAGGCTCTGCCCCTGCCTGCAGGGGACTGCGGTGAGGGGGACCGTCCTCAGTCTAGTGTAGCAGTAGCTGGGTGGGAAGGAGTCCTTCTCATCATGGGGTTCAATGTTATAGCTGCAGGGAGAGCTAACACTACCAAATATCAGTTTACGAAGGTGAGATCTTGGTTCCCACCTGCCCCAGTTCTTTGTCTTAGTTTCTACTTGTTCAGAGCTCTGACGGGGAAGAGGGTGCTATTAACTGGGCTCCTCAAGATCCCTCCATTATTATA
Source organism: Cynocephalus volans (assembly GCF_027409185.1). NCBI lineage: Eukaryota > Metazoa > Chordata > Mammalia > Dermoptera > Cynocephalidae > Cynocephalus > Cynocephalus volans. The sequence continues at coordinate 131,778,492 of NC_084467.1, forward strand.
TATGTGTTTCCAGATAAGATCATCGTTGGACATCAGAGTCTGAGCTCTTTCTTCTGCCACTCAGGGAATCTCTGGAACAGGGCTTCTGAAGCTCACTGTGCATGCACCCAATCCCCTAGGAGTTTGTCAAAAATGCAGATTCTGATTCCAAAGGTCTGGGGTGGGACCTGAGGGTCTGTATTACTAAAAAGTTTTCAGGTGAATCCGATGTTGCTAGTGGGAGGTCCACACTGGATCCATGAGATTATATAAATGACCCCTTCCAGACGTCCTGAGCCATACAGGCTGTTGTAGGCAGAATAATGTCCCCCCTAAACAGCTTAATCTCTGGAATCTACAAATATGCTACCTTATATGGCAAAGGGGAATTAAAGTCACTAATCAGCTGACATTAAAATAGGGAGATAAAACTGGATTTTCCAGGGGAGCTCAATGTGATCACAAGGGTCTGTAAATGTGGAAGAGGGAGGCAGAAGAGGAGGTCAGAATGATGGCTGTGAGAAGGACTCCATCAGCTGTGGCTGGCTGTGAATGTGGGAGAAAAGGGCAGGGTGCCCAAGAACATGGGCAGCCTCTAGAAGCTGAAAAAGGCAAGAAAACTGATTCACACCTAGTTCCTCTAGAAGGAATGCAGCTCTGCTAACACTTTGATTTTAGCTCAGTGAGACCTGTGTCTGACTTCTGACCTGCAGAACTGTAAGATAATACATTTGTATTGTTTTCAGCCACTAAACCTATGGTTATTTGTTATGGCAGCAACAGGAAACTGATACACTAATACATTACTTCCTTTACAGCAGCATAATCTGTAAGCCTGGAATATTTCAACCAGGGAAGCAGCCTAGAGGTTTATGTATAAGGGAATGCTTGGTAAAGACGCACAGTGTTCCTTGATAAAAAATTCTGAAGTTTTAAATGCCAGAACTACCAAACTGAGCAAATAGGACTGACTAATGCCCAAACAGGCTTGATTTTAAGTTAAGTGGGCATGACGAGCATGTTGTTAAAAACTCAAACCTGATTAAATCTCTGATGAAGCACAGCATGATAAATGCCAGGCGACCACAGCTCTGTGAAAACCAGATGCAGCATACATAGCATGGAGATTTCCTGTGGAGCTGGAAGCCTGGACCCAGGGAAGGCAACATGGGTCACCATGTGGTTTGTGCTAATAGTGATTTGCTGCTACAGGGAAGCATCCTATCCATGCTGCCAAGTCTATTTGTTCAGATACAGTCACTAAAGAGTGGGAGGATAGAGAAGTTGTGATGGTATCACTAGCTGCAGGGAGACCCATTCATTCTGGGCCAAGTCTTCGCCAACTGAATTTCAGGTTATGAAAATAAACTTTGGAAGTGCTTCTGCCCAGAGTTGGGGAATTGACGTGTAGAATTAGCATAACTCATGTCATCGGGTTGATTCATTTATTCAGTCATGATTTTACTTATTCCATCGTGGCTCATTCATTCATTCAGCAAATACTTGTTACACACCTACCATATGCCCAGCACTGAAAACGTAAGGTTGGACACTATGTGATCTTACTCCCAAGGAGGTGTCAGTCTAGTTAGAGAGAAAGACTTGTGCTCTGACTGTTATAGTACTGAGTGTTCAGTTGTGGAGTTCTTCTCCCAGGTGCTGAGGAAGCAGGGAGGGAGGGTGCCAAATTCAGTCTAGAAATAGAGATATGGAGGGAATCAGAGGGTTTGAGGAAGAGGCGATGCTCAAGATGATCTTAAAAGATGGGCATTAGACAGGGTGGAGCAGGCACGGTAGAGGAGGAAGGCAGGGCACTGTGAAAGAGCGGGAACATGCAGGACTCGGGTGTGGCTGGAGTACGGGGTGCTTCCTATAGAAGAGACGAGGCTGGAAAGACAGGCAGAGGCCTGATCCTGAAGAGTTGTGTGTGACTTGCTGAGAAAGTGAGGACAGTGAAAATGATTGGACAGTGTTAAGCAGGGATGTGATGTGGTTGGATTTGGGTTTTGTAAAGGCCACCCAGGTAGCTGTGGGTAAAGTGTGCTGGAGGAGAGGGAGGTGAGATGTAGGTGGGCCAGATGGAAGGGAAGAGAATTTCAGAATCTGGATGGGGCGATAACACAGATGCTCCTTCTGAAAAGACCCAACTTGGGGATAAACTGAAGTTTATTCTGAATTGGGGTGAGGGCTTCAAAATTGATTTAGCTCACCTGAAAAGCATTAAGGAAATAAAAATGTGGCAAATTGGGTGGGGGGGGGGCTATTGCTGGTAGCCGCAATGTGTCTTTTGGCTCCATGAATTTGTGGAATGAGACTAGATGGGTGCTAGGACTGTGTTTAATATAGAATTTTATGTTGTACTCATCTGGTATGATTATAGACTTGGCTTCTGGTTTTTTTCACTCAGAACCACTTATTCAGAAAATCTCTTATTCAGAATTTGAGTTCATTCCTCATTAATTCAGTGGTGGCTTTCCTTAGCCTAGTGATTGAATTACCTAATAGCACCTGCCTGAAATGATTAACAGAAGAGGAAGCCATGGGGTTGTAGTTGATATAAATGATTTGTTTCCTGAAGTTGTAATTTTATTAAAGGGGGACCCAGTGAACCACCTTTGCAAATGAAGGCGAGGTCCTGGCTTCCATGAGGTCCCCGGGAGGTTAATGAGTGATTAGCAGCTAACGAAAGGCGACACTCAGGAGGAAGGCAGCACTTCTCAAGCGGTGTGTCAGCATCCCTGGGAAAGGAGGAATAGTTCTGAAAGGGCTGTGTGGTCCGCTTCCCGATCAGGGTGGTGGCCAGGGAGAGAGGGAGAAGTGATTGTGTGTTGGGTCTCCAACAACCCTCAGTCTGATTGCTTGAGTGATTCCCTAGTGGATCAAGTAGGAGTTGAACTTCACTACTGTCCTATGAGGACATAAGATCATGCTCTGGATTTCTGTCCCTCTGAGGCAGAACCAGGCAAACTGGTACCAAGGGGACCTGAGCTTTTCTTCTGAAGGGACTGTGATGGTACACTAGAATCTTTCTGCAAGCTGCTGATCTCTCTAAGACTTTGAGTTGGAGGGGACAGAAAGAATTAGGACACACTCTGTTGAGAAATGTTCTATCATTTTGTTCAGCAATCGAAAAAATACATTTTATTTGTAATGCATTGTTTAGCAGTTACACCCACTTTCTAATTCTCTTGGTTGGGTGTAGATACATGGACATGCACACAACTTGTATGTCATCTAAGGAAAGAAATACTTTGTATTTCCCAAAGCATAAATTGAATATTTCCATCATTTTGACACTTTTTAATTCCTGAGAATCCTGAAGAATAAAATGATACCTCTGAAGGCCGGAGGGAGAAACCTTCGAATACAGCATGTGTTGCCAACTCTTGCCTCTATAGCCATATCCGTTCTCATAACTCGAGGTGCTTGAAATATCTTTTCTGGACATTTCCCCCTCCCCCACACTGTTTCCCCCTCTCCTCCCCTCACATATGCTTCAGTTCCTTTACTGCTCCATCCTTCTATTCTAGAAAAATAGGGTCCAGTGGCCCAGTGCTGCCTATGGTCATATTAGCCTTCTAGGAGTTCCTTGCTGGGTGACTGCATAAGTCAATTGTGTGACTCTTCACTGGGGGAAAAGTACATCCCATGTGCAGGTGGAGGGGTAGGCAGGTGGTGATAAATCTCTATTGAGAGGAAGAGGCTTTTAACTGCTACTCAAATGCCACTGTTAGGACGGGTTTACTCAAGGTTGGTTTGAACTACTCCAATGAAACCTGCTTTCTCCACCTCTTCCTTAACCTTCTTCTTATAAGGGCACAGATTGACACTTAGTGGAAAAATGGAAACATTTTTAAGGGAGTTTTTAACATACAGATTCACAGGCCCAGCCCCTCATCAACAGAGTCAGACTCTCCACGAGGTGGCACCTAGGAATCTATTTTTGTAAAAGCTTTCCTAATGATTTTGATGTAGTTGGTCTGAGAGGTGGCATTTAGGTCCCAGAGGCAGAGAGCACCTGTGTTTCATGCACATCTCCTTGAACAGACAATAAATCTGTTTGGCTATCTCTGATCGCCTTATAAGTTTTGTGTCTTGCCCCTGTCTCCAGGATGCCTGATGTGGGTCTGGGATCATCTGTCCATTTGCAGATGGTCTATGCTCCGGGCATGTGTCCAGGCTGCTCAATGCAGAAACACCAGCAGCACTGGGGATCCTTGTGCATGCCAGTTCCCTAGGTTCCGTCCCAGAGCCCAGCACACCAGGCCAGCACAAGCTGCCATGGGTACTCTTCCCAACTGAAGAACTCAGGAGCTCAACAGTGAGCCCTGGAGAAATAAGCTCCCACTTCTCTACTTGGAAAGAGCATTAATGGCTTAGATACATAAGTACAATCCCCTCCATTCATTCACTTCTTCTGGAAACTCACAAATTTCCCAGACGTTCTGTTTACACATCTGCTCACGGGAGTACTATATCCAAGCTAGTGTGTTGTCATGCTTAATTTAAGAACAAAACTTAGACCGTAAACTTGAATTGTTGTTTCAGCCAGATCTGTTTCATCCTGGACTGGCTTCGTGCTTAACAAATGCCTTGTGCAAGCAGAAGCAGCTGCACTGAGCCCAGTAACCCACAGGGCCATGTCTAATGAGTATCTCTCGGACCCCTCAGTTCTGGGACAGGCAAGTATGTCCACACAGGTCTGCCCCTCGATCCCATCCCATCCCTCCTCTTGTTTCTCCCACTATAGTAAATACAATCAGAAGGCTTCTGATTTTCATGGAGGTCATCGTCTTCTCCATTAACGTCATTATCTTATTCCAGGCTCCATTAGAACTCCTGCTGTAATGAGAACTTTAGGTATAGCTGTTCATTATTTTCCTGGTCACCCAGAGCTCCAGCTGTCATGATGAATGCTCCACATACAGCTCTCACCTGGATCACACAGTCCCTCTCGCTTCCATTAAGATGATCACCTTCCTCCCCCCACTGTGTAGTCATCACCTCATTATAACTCCATTACCTTTTAGCATCACCTACATTATAACTCCATTACCTTTCACATAGCCACCATTACCTCCCTCATCACCCCCTCTACATTTCAGTTGCCTTCACCTTCTCCTTTACAGCCACCAGCTTTTCAATTACAGGTCCATTATCTTTATTATTACCTCGGTTACAATCATAATTGCTCCCATAACAATTTCAATGTCTTTATCCATCCCTCTACAATGCAAGACCCTGGCCACCTTGATAAAGCTACAGGCATCCCTATTATACCCTAGACAGGTACTTCAACATCTCCGTTGATGTTAGAAGTCCCTTATTTTCCTTCATCACATCACCCCTGATAATGTTAACTACAAAATATCTGCCACTTCCTACTGCAGTTTCACTATTGCCACTCTTATTTACAGCTCACTCTCCATCCTCACTTCTCTTTCTTTAACAGCCAGACAGTAGTAATCCTCGTCTTAGAGACACTAACATCTCACCTGAACAGTCCTCTGTTCCAGTTGCCTGTACAACTCTAAGAATTTTGACTACTGATGTCTTCTTCACAGCAGTTAGAGGCCGTTCCAATATAATTGGTGGTGTGCACCTGAGTTTCTGATCTTCCTGTGTGTGTATTTGGGGGAGGGGGAGTTGTCCAGATTGTCTGTTTTATCCATTACATTTTAAGCTCATGATGGACTAGACCTCACTTCCTTCCAAGAGCACGTAGCTTCGGGACAAAACGAGCGTTCAGAAGCGTGGTTGATTGGGTGACTAAATGCAATGCCACTCTTCCTTTATCTTTTTTTTTTTTCTGCTTTTTTTTGGCAGCTGGCCAGAATAGGGATCTGAACCTGTGACTTTGGTCTTATAAGGCTGCATTCTAACCAACTGAACTAACTGGCCAGCCCCTCACTCTTCCTTTATCTTTACACCAATGATCTATTGCTGTTGTATTGATCACCATCAGAACCCCATCAATACCCTCTTTACCATCTTATTACTTCAAGCTCCTCCTCATCAAGGAGAAATACATCTACTCTTCCATGTCTGGACCATTAACTCAATGATAATCATGGCCTCAGTGGCAGTGGCCCCATTACAACTCCATTAGCTCTCCTTGATGACGGGGAGCTAGGCAACTCCACCACGGTGCCCTGCTTCCTTTTCAGAAACCCTCAGCTCTCATGAGGAATCGGAACACCTTGGCAACCAAATCTGTTGTAACCTCTCCCCTCATGACCATTCATCATTGCACAAGTGATATCTGCACTCTAAATGAATGTGGCAGGATTCAAATTACAAAAGGCAGTCTCATTTGCTCAGTGGTATCTGGCTGTGTGATCTTGGACAAATCACTTGGGGTAGTGCTTATGTGGGGGAGCCCTGTACTTAAACTCCCTGGGTTCAAATCCCAGCTCTGCCACTTACTAGGTTCTCTGAACTTGGGCAAATTATTTAGCTATTGTGTACCTCCATTTCGTTATCTGTAAACTGGAGGTAATAACAGTACCTACTATTACTGATTGTTGGGAAGAGTAAATGAGTTAATGTATATAAAGTAATGAAAACAGTGCTTAGCACACAGAAAGCACTCAATAAATCTTAACTCCTCTCAGGACCCTGTTTTAGCCCAGCTAGAAGAAAAGGGTTGGACTACAATGATCTCTAGTGTTAGATTGAACATTTGATGGGTCTGTGATTCTGGTGTCAGATTCTCAGAGTTCTCGCAAAGTTCCCATCATTGTAGTTCTTAAATCGCTTCGCAGCTTTATTGTTCTCTGCTGACTCAGCAGGGACACATGGCTCTCCCCTGGCCCACAGCCACGGTTGTTCTGCTTTGGGGTGATCTCTAGGCATTTTCTTCCGGGCGCCTAATGAAAAACTTTCTGTGGTTTTGCCGCGGCGGGACTGGACTTGGCTGCGTACACATACTGAGCCTGCCACCGGCAGAGCCTCACACATAGCCCTCCCTGCAGACTTGTCCTCATGTCTCCTCCTGTTTCGCTCTCTTAAGTGATGCTGAGACTTCTAAGGTGGCACCTAAGTATGCCCAGCTTTAATGTTGGAGCCACCCAGTCAGGCAGGGCTGCTCCGGGCCACAGTACGAAGGAGGCAAAGTCTGATTATAGCTTTGTTCCTTCATGATTCTCTGTCTGCCTCTCTCTCTCCGTCTTTCTCTCTTTCTTCCTTCTTCCCTCTCCTTCCGGCTCTATTTTCTACCTCTCCTCCTGCCCGTTAGCAATCCAGTCCAGCTACCACTTGCGCTGGTCAACCCCAACCTGCCTTTCCTAGCAGGGCCCCGTGTTCTAAAATCATTTTTCCCTCTTCTCCCATCATTATTTCTCCTTCTCTCCTCCACACTTCCCTCCTCCAATGGCGCTTAAACAGAAAATAACGCACTCAAATAATTAGCATTCTAGTGTGGATAAACAGGTCTCTCAGGGGACCCCTGCCCTTCGGAATGGAAGTCTGAGAGAGGCCACACTTTGACAAGAATGTACCTCAAATGACAGAATTTCAGACAATACGGCAGGACCAGTGTCATTTGTTTGCTTATTTGTTTATTTCCTTTTCTTAACATTTGGGTGGGGGTGAGGGTGGGATGGGGAAGTAATTTCCAGGGCAGGGAGTTTTCACGGTGCCAATCAAAATATATTGTGTTGGCAATATCCTGCTCTCTATAGAACCCTCTTGAAATGCGTCTAATATATTGTCCTTAATTTGCCAATCTCTCCGTTTCTCACAGGGGCTCCTGGAACCTTCAGCTAATGAAGCATCTCATTGATTGTGGAGCTTCTGTGGGTTCTTTGTCTGCAATTGTTAGTAATATGAGAATTCAGTTGTCAAAGATCAGTCTGAAGGGTGTGAGATTTTTGGCATAAACAGATGCCTCTCAAGCAAACACGAGGAAAAGGAGGCTTCACTTTGTGATTGCAGAGACAGCAGTAACTAACTGGAGCTAGTCCAATTCTACAGAGATGACTGGGACCACAGAAATATTTTCTGCCTCTAGATTGTTGGTCTCTGGCCAAGGCAATCCAAGGGCTGGCACAGGTGCCCAGGGAGACATGAGGCAGCTGCAGAGGCTGCTGTCCGGTCACCGTCATCCACAACCTTCCCCTTTTCCTCTTCTCTTCTTTCTCTCCCTTCTTTTGGTCTTAACTTTTCCCATAGTCCGAGGTGTCATGCTCATTTGGCCATCCTAGGTTTATATCACCTCTATTTCCAAGGCTCAGCTCGATGCCCACAACCTCTCCCAGGAGCTTTTCTTTGGTCATCTCCGCCCCCCTGAACCCTGTGACACCTGCCCTATTTCAGTTTTTAACCCTAACGGCCAATGCCGGGGGATAGCATTTAGTGCTTGATGACATGGTCATGCACTGCTGTTGTTTGTTTGCTGGGTTTAGAACTGCCTGCCCTCTTGACTAAATCCTGAGCTACTGGAGAGCAGGGAGCGTGATCTGTCTTCTTTTGTGTGGCCATGATGATAATTCTGTTTTTGATGCAGAAATTACTCAGTGAAGACTTGCTAACTGTGCCTTCTGCCCCCTACTCTTATTACTCCCTCACCTGTCCTGCCTTTCCTTTTGTCCATCCCACTCCACTCCCCCTCTTCTCTGCTGCTAAATGTCACAGGCTGGTGGCATTCGAAGCCACTGCTTAAGTGTGCTGAACTCAGTCCAGGCTTAGGGGATTTTGGACTCCTAGTTTCCTAGGAGCTGGGCATTGTGTTTAAGAGTGACTACTTGGGTCCGCACTAGATAGGGCTGACTCACAGCCAACCAGAATCCTTTGGTTTGGCGTAAAAGAGAGAGAGGCTAACCTCAGGGGATATAAAAAGATGCGACAATAAAAGCTGTTCGGGGCCAATCGGGTCCACACATAAACCCAGTCGCCAAATTGTAAGCACCAGTTAACTCTTTACAATGTATTTGATAACTATATTGTAGATTCTTTCATGTGGGGAAAAAATCTGGAAAATTTAAATTTGCTTTGATGACATGCCAAAGGGTAATTTTACATAAGCTTTTCACTATAAACACAGGTCCTACTTCTGATCAATTCTCATCTGTATGTTGGAAAGCAATTTCAGTAAGTACTTAGCTTAATCATTTGTATCTGCACATTGACCTTCGGGACTCTGTGCGTGGGTCCCAGCATGCAGTAAGCTCTGCCATTGTGTCTCTTCAGACAGCTTTATTTCTCAATATTTGTACATGGCTTTCATATTCAATCGATGCAATCGTCTGTTCCCTCTTTTCAACTGCATCCCTTGCCTGGGGAGGTGACAACCAAGTGGCACCTCCGCCATTCACGTGGATTAGAAAACTTCTTTACTGTTTCCCCAAAACCTGAAGAACTACGAAGGTAGTGAGGCATTGTGGGATAGTGAAAATACGGGAAAAATAAAATTTTTTTTATCAGCTTGTTTACACAATTATGTAAATGATGAGCACTTATACATGGCTGATTCCTCAATTATTCATGGTTTGAAGCTCTTGAAAATTCAATTCAACTAAATAACCTTTTCTTCAGCTCTTATTATGAGCAAGGTACTGTAATTTGAGGAAGAGGAGACAAAGATACAATTTGATAAGGGACATTAGAGAAATGCACAAATGACTGTAATACAAGTGAGATAAGCACAATAAGAAAAGCACAATGCACCTCTCAGGGTTTAGAGCAGAAGAGATAACATCTGTTTGTGCAGATTGGAGGAGGGTGGAGGAGATTATGTTAGATCCCCGCTTCTCCATCCCCAGCTGCTATTTTGGTTCAGGCCCCTATCACCTCTTATCTGGACTATTAGAGCAGCTTCCTATCTGATCTAATTGCTGTTTCCTGAGTGATCTTTCTAAAGCAATCTGATTGTGTTTCTCCCCACTTGAAACCCTCCATTGTTCCCATTGTCTGCAAGAAAGAGTTAAAGTTTCTCAGCATCTCACACTCAAAGTCTAAATGTGTGTCATCCTCTGTGGCCCTAACACCCCTGTCTTGGGCCCCAAAGTCCTCAATGACCTTGCCCATGTTGCTCCTTCTACCTGGGCTGGCCCCCCTCTTCTCTCCTTTTCTCTTCTCCCTTCATGGGTTCCCCAATTGTCTGGAGAATTCCTGTGACACTTTCCTTGATGTGCTCTGCCCCCAAGACAGGGTTGATGATTCTCATCCTGCCTCTGTGTAGTACACAGCCCCATCATCCCACTTCTCCCACTGCCTTGCAGTATAAGGCAGGGGGTGGACAGGCTCGCCTTCCTTGCCAGCGTGCATCCTGCTTGTGGTCAGGATCCGGACTGGGCACGAGACGCAGCGTGTGCTCAGTGCGTGTTTGCTACGTTGTGTTGAATTTGCTGCACGAGTGGGTAGGATGCATCTTTCCTGTAGAGTTGAGGGGTGAATAAACGGTGAGAAGTGAATGTAGACTTTTTCCACACAGTTCAGGAAAAGAGAAGGTAATAGAGTCAGAAAATCAAGGGAAAGCTGGTTTTGTTTGTTTCAATGGACACCAAGTCTTTTTATAAGCAGAAGAACAGGATCTTATAGGAAGTGAGAGGAAATATAAATGAGGAAAGTGATGAAAGATGAATCAGACTCTAGAGGAGATAGGTAAGGAAGGGACCGGGGACTCAGTGGAAGAGTTAGCCTTGGCCAGGAGGAGCGACCCTTTCTCTGCAGAGAGACAGGGCAAAAGCAAGTGGGGTAGGAGGGCAGACAGAGCAGAGGCATTCAGAGAAAGAGAGGAGCGAAATTAAGCAAAGCTTTTCCTGCGTGGCCTCAGGCTCAGCACAGGAAGAGGTGAGCTTGTGTGTAAACTGCCGGCTGACAGCACCTAAATCCATTAAATTTTTCACATGTAAACCACAAGATGTTGCAAGGAAACTCAGGTACTAAGAAAGTACTTTAATGAGCAAAGGCCTCGAAGGTAACATGCGCTTTATAAAAGTGCATCACAATGGACTAGAATGCGTAACTTCTTGAGCAAGCAGGGCCTCCTCTGATACTTCTTTTCCCTTCCTTTTGGAACAACCTTTGAGCCCTGACCGATCAGAGGCTTGAAATAGCATCCAGCGCTGCGATTCTGGAGCTGTACTTTGCTCAGCTTCTTCAACACTGTTCATATCAGGCCTCCAAAGAAGCCATTCACACCTAAACTGCAGTTTCTGATCCAAGCCACAGTTTAAATGAATTACAGATTTTTTCCTCCTGAAACCCCTCAAGGGTCCCTGAAGTCTGGGGAGAGTTTTGGACTTGTAGGGCCAGAGCGGGAAGAGTGGGTTTACCCACAGCCATGCCCAGGACCCAGGTCCCCTATTGTCCCAGCTGGCTCCACGGAGTCCTTAGCTTCCCTTCAGGAAGGTGGTCTTTTCCCACTGGAGTGCAACCGCAAGCTTTAAGCTCAAGTTCTGGCTTTTGCTGAAAGGCTGTAAGAGCAGTGGCATTTGTTGGGCACTGCGAAGGGAAGCTTAAAGTCAGGGGCAGATTAATGAACACCACATCCAGAAGAGCAAACCTTATTTTTTGGAGTTTCAAGATCTAATGCTGGGGACACCGAAGTGTCTGGTTTGGTTGGGGAAAGACGGGAAGAAAAGGCAACTCAGGTTTTCTGTTTATTTGTAAGAATACAGTTACCTAACTCTGAACCGTCTGTTTATGTTCCCCTATGTTTTTGGGGTTTTTTTTTTCTTCCTCTTCCCCATTCTGTTTTTACCTTTTTCTAAAACTTACAGAATGGCATTAAATGGAAAGACTATACCTATTTGGTTTGGTAAGTGTGTTTTTCCTTCTTGGGAATGAACCCACCCATAAAAGTTACAGAGGGTGCTGAACTTATCTGTGAAATGAAACATTCATATATATGACCGTTTTGTATTATTCTCAGCAAAAGTCAGGTATTAAAAATTAATGATGAATTAAATGACTAAATAGTATTTGTTCAATAAAGGTTAGTTGTCTGGAACTGAAAGAGGAATTCTCCCGTAGTTGAAAGATAGAACTCTGTCCTGGGCCCCTAATCCCCAACTTACCTTTCCTTGAAGAACTTTCATGGAGACACACAGAATCACAGACCTTTAGAAATGAAAGGGACCTCACAGACACACACAAACCCAGTTTTAGGCTGCAGAAAACCAAGGGAGAAGGTAGTGCTTCAGAATCTGTCTGCCGTCCAGAGCAGCCACAAAGCTGGGAGCTCAGCTCCCCAAATATCACATTTATCTCAATTTGGCAAGAAGCTGAAAACCTATCTGGGGCCATTTAAATTCTAATGTTATTAAAGCCTCATCTAATCAGCTTTTAAAATAAGCTGCTTGCAAGTGCACCGGGAATGGAGGTAAGACAGAAGCAGGCGAGCAAGGCAGTTGAGAGCAGCCTGGTGAACCTCCTGGGTTTGAATTGCCGACAGCCGTGAAGCAACCTGGCTGCCTTTCTATGTGGTACCTTCTGCAATCCCAGCACTGTGCTACGCTAGCGAAAAGTGACCTGTAAGCACATGGGGGACAGGGCTAATCTGGACAAGCCATGTTCTCCTGCGAGGTTGATTGTACACATATGACAAGGCTTGGCAGGGAAAAAGGTAGACTGGCTTCTGTGCTGGGAGGTGGCTTTGAGATTTAATCACCAGACCAGCTGGTGCTTCTGAGAACTACCTCTGAGTACTGCATCCTGTAGATTTCTGGGAAGTTCCACCACTGGGAGAGCTGGCAAGATTCCCCACCCCTGCCTGGACCACGGTCAGTGGTGAGTGGCCTTCAAGGCAGGCCCCTTACATTCACCTTTGGTTTGATTGTCCATGGGCCAGGTACTTCTGTCAGCCCTAGACAGAAGTGGAGCTTGACCCTGGTGTGTATATGACTCTGATGAGGTTTGAGGTCATTCCCAGGCTTTAAACATCAGGCTCATCTTGTTTTTCATGAGCTTTCTCTCATTCAGCCTGTGGATCAATTTGCAAAGGTAGGACGGGGGCAGTGTCCTCACTGCCGGAGTGGTGGTGACGTCTGTCTTTGTGGTCTTCCCTCTCCCCCAACCTGCCTTCTGCACACCTTGTCCCAGTCCCTCCATGGGGCCTCACGCAGGCTGGCAGGGACCTGAGCTGTCTCTTTCATCTTTCTAACCCTCCCTCAAAAGCCTCGGCTATCAGGGCTGGATGAAATGACGTGGGTGCCCTTGTCATGATAATAATTTATCTCACATCTAAATATTCTTTAAACATTTGTTCAGCATTTATTTATAGAAGGGTGAGAGCACCCCAGATCTCATACTCCCATTGAACCCTTCTTCAGAAATCAGTTTAAAGACGAGGTGTTTTTATTTGAGCAAGTTCTTTAGGGGGGGAGGTTTAATGCCCCATTGCAAGTGGTTTGTTAGATATTCTTATCTCTACAGGTACTTTATCTGAGCAAAGTGCTGGTAAGTAAAAATGTCTCCACAGCAGCACATTTCCAGTGATGCTTTTGTGGCAGGTCCCCACAGTTGCTGCTCAGCTGGTCCATCCCATTCCAGCTCTGCTTGGTTGCAAAGGACTTGATCTCAACCAGCTGGTGGCCTAGAAGCACCAAAGTAACCAATTCCCCCTTAAGTGTGAATGGCTGATAGCCAGCATAATGTGATGATGTCTCTAATGACACAATGTTCAGAGGTGTTTTAAATGGCCTGGGGTACTTTGTAGTCAAGTGTCCCCAAGTGAGGCAGGATGCCCCTGAGAGTATTATGGGCTAATTCAAATGTAGGACTTCAGAAAAGACTTGTGTTATATCTGTAAAGTGTCCTCATGGATACTTAGGACATGATGAGTCTGAGGAAGGAAATGAGTTTTTCCTGAACAAACTTCAGCAATCGTAAAACAGAGAGGGAAGGCTGGTGGGTGTATTACTGTTTTGTACAATAAAAAGGGCCAGACCTGCTTGAAAAGTTCCCAATTCAGTGTATCAGGTTTGAGTGCCATGGAAAGTTGTTAAGGGAGCAAAATATTCACTGTGCCTGTCAACCCTGTGAATCCTAAGAGCCTTCTCCCATGGACCATTTTTTAGAGGTTATTATTTCAACCTGAAAATTCTTCAGACATATATCTGTGGTATGAAAAAGGAATTAGGAAAGCTTTTAAATTAAAAGAAGTAAAGCGACAGGTTTTTCCTCCAGCCATACAGTTATGGATAGAGATAAAGAGATGGATATTTTTTCATAATACTTTATTAGTGGTTTTAGAACTCCAGAAATTTTAGAGTCAGGCTGGTGAATAATTTAGCACTGATTCATGTGGGCCCAGTGCAGGTGCAGGTGGGCCAGGAATCAAGTCTAGCTTCTTGGAGGGGCTGAGCACAGTAACACAATTTTATTACCTACTGCATCATGAAATGCATTTCAGAAATACTTTATGAGAAGCCAAGACCTTGCTACCCGATTTCTCCAGCTTTTTCAGAGATGGCATGAAACCCAAAACAGCTGATGATGTTGACTACCTCATTTCAGGAAGACTATCCCCCAGGTTGTTGTTTCAGTGACAATGGGACCCAAATCCCTGAGAATATGTAGTTACCAGTGAAAGCCTCAAACTGGCCATTGGAATGATGGATGATAAAAGGTTCACAGGAAATGGTACCTTTTGTGATGGCGTCTCCGATGTTTTCTCTCTACTGCACGTTCCTTAATCCTAACTCCAAAAGAGACCTGCACTCTACACAGTTAAGATGATACAGCCACCTGAAACAGGAATAAGGGAGGGAAAAATACATTTGATTTCAAAATAAGACACCCTTAATGGAAACAAAAATCACAGCTAGATAGGAAAAATAAATTCTAGTAGTGCTAGGCATCTATAATTAACAATAATTTATTGTATTTCTCAATTGGCTAGAAGCGAGGAGCTCAAATGCTCTCATCACAAAGAAATGATAAATTTTCACGAGGATGCAAATTACCCTGATTTGATCATCACACATTGTATACATGTATTGAAATATAACTCTATACCCCATAAATATGTACAATCAAATAAATAAATAAATTTTTAAAGATACAGAGAAAAAAGAAAAACAAAATAAGAAACTTTGGTTCCCCTTTTCATTCCAAATGCCACACCTCCTTTTAAATAAATTTTGAGATACACCATGTAAATTTCTGGAGCAAAATAGTTACTTTTTAGTTATTTTTTCTCTCCAGATGATTTTATTTATTTCATTAATTTTCTTTCATTTTTCTCATAATTTTGCAATAAAATGTAAATATTTACAGTAAACATTCTATACAATGATTATAAATCTAGAAATGTGTTTTATGTAACGAATCTAAAGTCTTTGAAAGTGGCTGTGGTGACATGCTTAGATGATCTGATTAGGACAAATGCTTGACACTGCTTCCAGGAAGCCACCCGTCCAACCCCCTCCTCCTGAAACCTGAGGCTCTCTTACGTCTTTAATGTCCTCAGCACTCTGGGCATTCCTACATCATGAAAGTCAACATATATTGTAAATACCTTCATTTGCACCATTCTCACTCTGGACTCAACTCCTCAAGGTCAGAATCTTTGTCCTGCTCACTGCTTTAGCTATTGTCCCAAGCACAGTACCAGCACAGAAAAGTTCAATAAATAATGGATGAATGACTGACTGCATAACAAAGAGTGATTCTCTCAGGTAAGAATCACCACCAACAGAAGCAGTGACATCTATTGCCAGTGGGAAGCTTCTGTGTAAGCGGATTTGTCAGTCTCTTTAATCAGGGGTCCTATGCAGAACTTGGACCAGGCCTCCCCCTACGCAATTCCCAAGAATCTGTCAACACAGTTGGTAGCTCGATAATTATGCCTTTGAGGGCTTGCTTCTCACAAACCCTGCTAAACCTTCTCCAAATGGGATACTGAGCCTTAGGGATCTCATTTATAGGTACTTAAAGAGGATGTATTTGCAAAACTCAGGTGGCTTCTGAAGGAGGAAGGAGCAAGATTTAGCTAAGGTATAGACTTGCTCATCTAAGTTTTTCCTGGAGGACCTCATGGGATCTCAGAATTGGAGGAAGTGTAAGGATCACTTACTCTGGAAACAAAAATATATTCCATTTCTACCGAATACTCCATTATATCTGCAGTGGCTGCCTAGAGAGTGGGTACTGAGGATTCTGAGACTGCATCATTGGGAAGGAAGTGGTCATTAATGGGTTTGCCAGAGCCTAGGACAGGGAGGTGTTGCAGGTGATATAAATGAATGCCAAGTATTTTCCTCTTCCAATGCTAATCTGACTGCTCACCAAATGGAAGAATTAGAGAGCCTTTGGACAGTGTAATTTGGATGGCAGCTGCCCCAAATTTGCAGCCTGTTTTGGGGGCAGATACCACTGATATTAGAAAATCTCTCCTTCATGGAATTAAAACTCCCTTTATTTTTGCTTCCACCCATTGACTCCTTCTTTTTCTCATCTTATCTGTGAGGTGATGACCTCACTTTCAAAAAGTTGGTCCAATCTCTTTTGAACCAACTAAGCCAAAAATCATCAAAGTGGTGGCAAAATCCCCTTCAGTGGAGTTCGTTAAACACTGAGTACCTTCAACATGCTATTTTGTTGTTGTCTACTTCTCCAACTAGATATAGACGCGTCGTTCATTCATTCAACTAACATATGTTTGTTTATTACATTTAAAATTTCTTCATTTGATATTCTTAAAATTATAAAAGGGATACATGGTTATTGTAATAGAGGAATCAATATGAAGATGTATTCAGAAAGAGCCAATCATTTCCCCCAATCTCAGTCCCTTAGGTGACATTTTAATAGACTGGCATGTATCCTTCCACACTGTCATAATTTCCCAGGAAACAGAGTGAGTCTGTGCAAACAGAAGGTTTACTGGGACATATTCTGTCCGCTACACACTGTAGGGAGTACAGGAGGTGGAACTGGCCAGAGGGAGCTCTGGAGCTGTCCTGCATTGAGAAGGGATCCAGGCCTTTGGACCCCACACAGACCATGCTTTGGACATGGGCTGCCCCCAGGGAAAGGGAGGGCACAACTTTGGGCAGAGAAGCTCTTTATGGCTGAGGGTGATTCCTGAAAAGGGACTCAGCTGTGAGTCGTCAGCAGCCAACACTCCCAGCAGCTGTAGAACTGAGTATCTCAGTGGTGTCTCAGAGCACCCACAATGCAACCTCCCTTCTGCTCATTTAAACCTAATTATGCATACACAGCACATATATGAGATGTTTTTGTTGATACTTTTTAACCGAAATACTCTGCAACTTGTTTTAAATTAACATACAAACATCATTTCCCCCCTAATTTATTTAAGCACACATACACATTTCTTACAGGGAGAAGGATCATATTACACATCTAGAATGTTTTAGTGCAGTCTTCTTATTTTTTTTTTCCATTGCTTGTCTCTCTCCACCTCTTCTCCTTCGCCACACCATCCACATAACCCTTGCCCCTGTGGTGACAGCATGGGTTACATCCTCTCACACTTCCTTTCACCTTCTCCTAACCACGTGTGTACACATGTGAATATGGATGTGTGCACTTACTTACTTTCTTGGTTATTGGCACCAACCATGTATCTGGAGCCTCGTGAGTGCCCAGGCCGGTTCCAGACACTGGGGATATGCAGAAAAGGACATGGCCTCTGCCCTCCTGGCTGTGAGGGAGAGGGTCACAGGAATAGCATAAGGACAGCTCACTCAACGAGGCAGGAGCCAAGTGCAGAGTTATTGAAAGTAGTAGAACTGGAACTCAGGGCTCCTGGATTCTAGTCGTGTGCTCTTTTCCACTTAATCAGTTCTTTTTTTTTCTTTTAAATCACGTTTCAAACTGTGGGCTGAACAACAGCAAATTGAATTTGAGCAAGTGTGTGCCGATCTTCCTGAAGTCATGACCACATTCGCTCCGTTGGAATGAAGCTCATCGTGAACCCAGTATCCTGGCCCTTGCAATCTAATATGCATTATTACCTTACTAATAGATGCACTTAATTTGATTAATAAGTCATACAGTCCTAAAGATATCACACAAAAGCCTTATCTTAAGGTAGCTTTTCATAGAATTGGTGACGAGGCCCAGGGTTATTAGGACAGAAACTGAAGCTGGTTGTGTCACCGGGTAGGCAAGCATTCCTGTAGTAGCAAGTTCTAGAGGCAAAAGCCATTAGCTGAGATAATGCTGGGTACAGAGCTTATGCTCCCAAATCCTTTCAGCTTACACACTTCCAGAGGGATGTGAAGGAGTAGGGAGGGGGCACCAAGAGAGACGAAGGCAAGAGTAAAGAGCATGCTACCCTGACTCTCCAGCACCTGCAGCAAAGTGATGAGTTCTTTCCATCCATTTTCTTAACCCACTCAGCCACCTGAACTTCCTCTCCTGTGTCCAACATTTTCTGGGGTCAACTTGTAACAGCTCATCTTTGAAAAAAAATTTTTTTCCCTGTGAAATATGTCCAGAAAATGTGCATTAATTTTCTTTCCTTATCAAATGTTGACCCCTCTTTTGCTGAAGGTGAGTTCAGCAACCTGAGAGGCTTGGCTCACACTTTGTAGCACGGGCTCCCTGGCCCTGACTGCCCAGGCAGGAGTCAAGGATCTGGACAGTCCAGAGAATGCAACCCAAGAGGTTCTGTTGACCTCAGTCACAGACTTCCTCTGAAGTTCTGCATTTATTCTCCTTTGGCTTAGGTGAATCATGGACAGAAGAAAGGCACCTTCCAGGCCAGGTGAGACACAGGAATCAAAAACTGCAGAGGTTTCAGACTTCACAGCAGCAGTTCATTCCGATATTCAGTATAAACGTTGGTACCTGAATGGTTTTGGTTGAGCACTGCAAATTGCTGGAGATGTTCCAGTAACAGCTATTTCATCCCAAAGATGTTGATCAGCTTTAGACAAAATAACACAATAGGCAAAAGTATAGTTGATTTATTCTTTTCTTAATTCTCACAGCAGTTAGTTGCTGAACAACGGATCAAATTGTGAATGGCCATCAAATTGTACTCATCTTAATGAGAAGATGGGAAATTTAGGCAACTATTGGTGGTCTGACCCATATTCTGCTCCTAAATTCACAAGGTCTCCTACCAGGAGGGATCTTGAAACATTGTTATTTTGAACTTCCACTTTCAGGCATACAAATTTGAATGTTTCTTAGAAGGATTTCTCTGACCCACTGGTATTGGCAAAATTTTGAAATTCAGCAGTGTGTGAAAAGTTCATGAATCCTCGATTTGTTATCTACCGATGCATAACAAATTACCCTAAATCTCAGTGGCTTAAAATAACAAACATTTGTTATCTTATAGTTTCTGTGGGTCAGGAACTCAGAAATGGCTTATCTGGGTGGTTCTGGCTCAGGGTCTCTCATAAGCTTTCAGTCAAGATGTTGACTAAGGGTGAAGTCATCTGAAGACCTGCTAGGGACAAAAGATCTGCTTCCATAATGGCTCATTTATGTGATGTTGGTTGTTACAGGAGCCTCCATGTCTCCCCATGTGGACCTCTGCAGTACTGCTTGAGTGTCCTCACAACATGGTGGCTGGCTTCCCCCAGCCTCAGCAGCCCCAGAGAGAGCAAGGCAGAAGCCACAATGTCTTTATGACTAACCTCAACGTCATTTCTGCAATATTCTATTGTTTACACAGATTAGCTCTGTCGAATGTGGGAGGGGCTACTCAAAGGCATGAGAGCTAGAAAGCAAGGATCATGTGGGGTCATTCTGAAGGCTTGCTACCACAAATGCTCTTTTGCTTTATCAATAATGGTAAAGAAAAGAAAGAAGACATTGTTGCTTCTTGTATCTCCCTAGAACAACAAATAGAAACATGGCATTTGGCTCTAATCCTAGCTCTTTCCAGCCACACACTTTTAGAAAAGTTATTTACTTAATCCTTCTAAGCACTCATTTTCTAGTCTGTAAAATGTGGATAATAATTTTCCCTTACAGGATGGCTGTGAGGATTTACTCGGTTAATATATGTAAAAGGCTTAACTCAGTGTGGAGCAGAAGGTTGGGATGCAAAACTTGTTAGTCCCTTTCTCTTCTCCCTGATTCTTTTTCCTCAGGGTCACCGTGTAACAACTGTGAACCATAGTTAAGTGAAGGAGAGTTAAACTCAGAGGTGGCCTTCCTTCCCCCACCCCCCACTCGGTTTAGGGAGGGGCTCAGCCTTGGCTATTTAGGTTTCTTTTTCCCCAAGGAAGATTTGCTGAGGCTTAATAAAGTCAGGATGTGTGAGAGACACTGCAGTTCTTTCATATCTTAATTAGCAATTAATTAAGTGGAGGTGCTGGTGTCTGGGATCTGACAGACAGGCTCAATAATTATCTTTTATTAATATTACTAATGGAAAATATGGTCAGGGGGGTTCGTGTTTTCCCAGAATCTCAGGTTTAATTGAATGACCCAGTGGAGAATCAAAATGAACAGCCTGCCCTTTCCACATTGTTTTATTAAAAATATTTTGAAATTTGGTGGAGCTCTGCTGGCTGTTATCTTGGGCTGTGATCCTTAACTAGGCTTAGAGGAAGCAGGGCGTGCCACCTTGGGGTTGCAGGGTCCCTCCAGGAAAGGACACAATCACATTTTGATAACGATGTCAGCAGCATTTCATTAACACCCCCCTCCTCCTCCCCAGGGGAGGTCTTGGTTTGGAGATCAGACAAGGACATTGCTTTAAGGTCTGAACTGGAGAAGAGAAGAGAGGTGCTTTTCTAATGTTGCTAGAGTGAAGTTGGCCTCGGTCTCCTGGAAGTTCCACCCAGGAGGTGCAGCAAATCTCTAACTTGATGACTGGTGGCTCAACAACCTCATGTCCACACAGGAGGGTGGCATGTCAGGGGCCCAGAGCTGGCCACTGCCTGAGGGCTCACAGGGTTGGGTTCTCTGGAGGGTGTTGGGGAAAGTGAGCTGGGGCCGGGTCTCCTTTCTGTTCTGATCTCAGAGGCAGCAGATTCTCCACAGACATTGTTTAACAGTGACTAGACAAGCCTTCTAAGACTTCAGTCTTCTAGAGTTAACCTGGGACCACTGAACACATGTCAAACTACCTTCTCACTCCAGAGAGAGCTGCACAGTGTTGTCACAGGGGACCACTTGGGGCAGAATACCCACACACGTGTATGCGTTTGTATGGATTGTACACCACCTCCTAGCTCTAGATGCAGTGCTACCTCATTATCATCATTTCTAACTGGATTATCTGGATGAGTCTCACACTCTGCCTCCATGCGTCAGGGACCTGATCAGAATGTCTGGCAGGTTTTGAGTGGAGTCATTTAGAATCCCTCATCAAGTGGGCAATTTCCATCATTCACAATTCACCGTTCAGACTTGAGATAATTCATTAGGTCTAACAAGAGATTTGAAATCACTGGGACAGCTCGTATCAGTGGGGCTGGAAGATTCTGGCTTGTCCTCAGTGCTGCCAAGGCACGGACTGGTTTGCCCTGCTGATAGTGGCTGTGCTGGGAAGGTCAGGGGCCCTTTTCCTTAACTGGGCTTCCTGTAGTGTCTGGCCTACATTCTTGATGCTCAGAGTTGGTTCTTTTGCCTAGGTCCTTGATCAGTTCTCCCTGCATCTCAACTTCCCTCTGAGTAAAACTACGATCTAATAATCCTATAGGGAGCAGATTCAGTACATGGAAAATGGACTAGCAATGAGTTCTGCCTCTTAACTGTCAAACTGCAACACCAAGTGTTTGCAGTAGCTCTCTCTGGATGATTTTTAAAATTTCCTTTGCCTTTTCCCACTTAATCCATATTTCTTAATATTTCTATAATATTTATATTTGGCTTTAGTAATAAGAAAATAAATGCTATTTTAAAAATGCAGAAAGCATGGTTATAACTTACTTTATTAAACCTTGTAGCAATGGTTCTTAGCCTGGGGTGCACAGAAGGTCCATGAACTTAAACGGAAAAAAATCTCCTCTTTATTTTCACCACCCTCTAACAAAATTTTAACAGTTTCTCTAATTTTAAATATAGGCAAGTCACAGTAGTACTAGCAGTAGCTATTATTTTTTCACCAGTAGAAATCACAGATATTTTTATATCTCATTACAGTTTTTACAGATATGTTGAAATATTGTTTTAAGCTTATTACTACTTCAAAATTACAGTAGTTAGTAGACCTGCCAGCAGATCTTGTCATTTACTGTGTTAATAAAGAAACACATATATTACTATACCACAAATTGAGTTTTTTAGTATTTTGGTAATGGTATTCTGATAAAAATGCAGTTTCCTCTGTAATCCTATGCATTTTGTTTTATACATTCATACCATTATTCTGAGAAAGGATTTATATGCTTCACCAGGCTGCCAGAGGGGGCTATGACATAAACAAGGTTGAGAATCCAGCTTAGGAGAGAAAGGAGGGGACTTGCGTCTGTGGACACAGCTGCAGTCAAGGCCTTGGATGTCCTGTGCATTGCAGGCTGGAGGCCCGTGCACAGCCAAGGAGGAGAGCCCCACCAGCGTCCCCACTTAACAGACAGCAAACTGAGAACAAAGAGGTCCAGTAACTTGCTCAAGGTTGTTCTGCTTCTAAGTGGCAGAACTGGCATAAGAGCTCAGGCAGGCAGGATCCAGATGGCCTCCTTTGTCTTTCCCTCAGCTCCACAGACGCATCAATATTTAATGTACTGTTTCTGTGTTTGTGTGTGGCTGAGCCATCCACTGGTGCCTGGAAGTTTGATGGGGTGTGTTTGACCTTCCCAGCTAGAGTACAAATATCTCAAGGGCAGGTCTGGGTTATTTTTCTTTGTTTATCCCTCCAAAGCCCCCAAGGTAGCGAAATTAAGGAATTATATTCCTAGCACTAAGATGATTAGCAAATATTATAGAATTTTGGCCATCAAAGGCACCCCTGAGTCCCTGCTCATATTCTGATATCACCTTGGGGAGTCATATATCACCACGTGTACTTGGCCTTCCTGGCCGTTCTTGTTGTGGAGGGTCTCCCTCTCTTGCCAGGAATCCTCCCTGGCATCCACTCTGCCTTTACCCTGCTCCACCTTCCATTCCTACCTCTTTACCTACAGCCTCTCTGCATCTGAAGGGAGCAGGAAGTTCCAGTGGCCAAAGCCTGACAGAGACAAATGCTTCATTACCAGGAGTCCTCGTGTGCACAGTCGTTAAGTGATCACCAAACCTGGAACACCACCCTGGAAGGACACCCCTTGGAGAGCACTTAACTGGGTCCTAATTGCATTTACTAGCCATCAATCACCAGGGTAATTTCCTGTCTTAAAACAACATGTGCTCTCTTCAGTGAAAGAAAGCAAAAATGAGGCCAAAAAGGGAAAGAGAAAGTTTCAACTCTAAGGTGAGCCCTGGTCCTCTCTTCACCTGATATAAAGCCCTGCATTGCCCAGGTGTGAACACAGGGGAATATTTCTTCTCTCCTTTAAATGGCCCTTGTGGGGCAGGTAATTGGCTTACCCAATGCTTGGCTGGCAATGGCATGACCTTCAGGACCAGTGACTGAGTATATTTTTTCTGATGGTCGCTATTAAGCCCTCCTCAACGATAGCCAATTCTTCTCAAAGGACCTGACCCAAGGGCACAACTTTATGACTGAACCCAGAATTTCTGTCTTCTTGGAACAAGTTCAATTTTTATTTGCTTGATGTCATCATATCCTTTGGATCTGCAATTAAAGGGGGATCAATTGCTAGAGGAGTAAAAGATCAACTTCCCAGGTGTTTGATAAAGGACTGTCCTCTAGGTTTGGTTGGTCTGTGAGCCAAAACCCTGCTGCTTCTGCATCAGTTAACACGAGCACAGAGGACACAAGACTCTGAGTAGAAGGCACAGATAGTGCCCAAGTCCCTCTCCCTTGTCAGGGCCTAGTCAGGCATCTCTGTGGACCAGGTCCTGCTTTCAGGGGTCTGTGAAGTGTTGGCGAGCAGGTGGAGAGTAACCTAGTCAAACAGGAAGTGGATTCAACTAAGGGCCAAGTGCAGATCAAGTGGGGACATAATTGCGATTTTGAATGGGATAATTGTTTTTGGGGTGAAACTTTCCAAAGTCAAAATCTGGAGAAGCAGAATATTTAAGAAATCTGAGCCAAGGCAGAGTAGAGGAGGCAAAACTAGAAGTCAAGAGATGGTGCATATAGGAGCAGCCCAGGAAGTCAGGTGTAAGGCCAGAACAATGCAAAAGGGACCCACTGACCCATGACCAGGGTTGGGTTGTCCAAAATTGTTCTGCTCAGATGCTGGCCTTGTGGGAAATGGGAAGGGGAGGTGCAGGATTGGAGCAGAGAGAGTGACCACCTATAAGGCCACTGTCCCTTGGGCTACAATGGCTTGAGTAGTCTAAATCTTAGCAGGACCTGTGTTAAAGTCAGAAAGTCTCCTGGGAAGAAAAGGCTAAAGAGATTCCCTTTACAGTCCATTTCCGAATATGGAGGTAGAGGAATTTAATCCAGTGTAGAGAAGTGCTGATTGTGAGTTAGCATGAAATGGGCCCTGGAAAGTGAAAGTTTATTGTCTTTAATCGGTATCTGAGTCTTCAAAAATTAGAATCCTACCTAGAACCTTGAATTCTTAGAATGCTGGCTTGAATTCTTATGATCCCAGGTTGTCATCTAGCCCTGATTTGTGGAGCACATCACTGCCATTTTGGGTGAGTTGATTCTTCTTTGGGTAAGACTGTCAAGGGATTGCAGGTTGACCTCCACCCCTGGCCTCTATCCACCTATGCTGTCATGCTCTTTGCCAAGAATTGTGACAACCAAAAATATCTTCTGCGTACACACACACACACATTTCTGAATATCCCCAGTGTGGGAGGAAGGAGGACAGGCAGGACAAACTCTGACTAATCCAGCTTCTCTCTTGGCCTATAGGGAAGTTAACTGATCTCCCAGATGCTGGGCTTGTGCTTAAGAACCTAATGCAGAGACTTGAGAGCCTCCTCGAACCCTGGGATTTCAACCGAGTCCGAGCTGGCCAGTGACGTTTTCCTTCCCCACCTCCCGAATCAGTGAGGGCATGATGAATATCACAGCACAGCCTTGAGAAGGACCAGAACCATGCTCCCCAGCAAAATCCCACTCAGCTCTCCACTCTCTAGTCATCTGTTTGCACCCCTCCCCAGGAGAAGAAAAGGAAAAAGAAAAAGAAAAACAACATTTGCTGATCACTTATTATCTGTGGAAACTAAAAATCACTGGAGATAAAGGGACAAGAAAGAAATTGTTTCTGCTCTTGAGAAAGAAGCTTACAGTCCATGGAGGAGACACAGTCATGTACCTGAAGAGAGATTTCCTCATGGCTTTTGCATCAAGGAATTAATGGAGGTGTAATCAAAGCTCTCTGGAAAGTCAAGCATGGAGCCCAAGAAGGCTCCCAGGGGAGAGGAATTAGATAGAGATGGAAGTGCCAAGGCTCAGAAATGCGAAAGAGCATCCCAGGCAGAGAGAACTGGTTGGGCTGAGATCTGCTGGCTCCTGAATCTTTACATAGGTTCCGTTTCCTTAGGGTGAGTTTGAAGAGAAACACAGATGCTCTCCAATTTGTATCATTGAAGTTCTAAAGAAACCTCACAGTTTCTTCTGGGAATGTGCCAGAACTAAGAAGGCATATTCTTAAACCAGGCTGTTGCTTATGCCGTGAGACTGGAAGGTCTTCGCAACACCATCCAGGTACCTGTTTCTGAAACTCACATTTTTACCATCAGATTCATACCTTTATGTTCCTGTTTGCCCTTCCCAGAGATATTTGCATTTTAAACCAAATCATAAGTCACTCACACTGTAGCTTAAGTTAGTTTCATCAGTTATTGGTCTGGAAAACCATGGAGGACATCAAAAGGATAGAAAGGGAATGATAAGGCCACCAAAAATAGATAAAGAGAACAAATTAATTCTCCCTCATACTTTCTGTGCTTTGCCAGACAAGACAGTAAAAGAGGCACCAGCTGGCAGATCGGTCTGGGATGTAGACTGGAGAGGGAGCTGGCACTGCCTGTTTTTTGTTTTTTGCTTTTGTAGTCAGTCCTCACCATTGCCATGGCAATTCCCTCATCAGCTAGTTCTTCCTCTGATCACAAGTGCCACCCTGATAACAGAGGCTCCACCTGACTTCCCTCAGTCAGAAGCTGTGGGGCCCTTCCACAGACAGACTGAGGGAGCAACCTCGGGCAGGCTTCACCTCACCTCTCCCTGCAGCTGGGCACAGGGGCTGCCCTCCTGGAAGCATCACTCATCCCATCCCCAGATAAAATGAATCTGAAAGGTAACCTTGTAGAACCAGTCAGCACCAGGGTTGGATGTAAATTTTTGAATGGTGCTCCTGGACTCCCAGAAGGGCTAGATTTATCAGAACCTGGGGATGGTGAGGGGAAAGGAAAGGTTTTCCATTTCCTTCCCTAGTCAGGATTACTGTAGGAATTCCACAAAGCAGATGCCAGTTGACTTTGGAGAGCTGACGGCGAAGGAAAGGGCCCAGCTCTAAGTCCTGTCTGCTGTGGCAGCCCAGTCCCATCATGGATAACCAGGCCTACAACCAGATGGTTTGTTCTCTTTGGGAGCAAAAAGTACTCTAGCCCTGCCCAGTCCAGCCCAGCCCAGCCCTGAAAGATACAGCCAGATGTTCGTCTGGCACCTTTCTTCCTTTACGAAGCCTTCTGCTCCGCCCAGCACTCACTTCAAATGCACCCACTTCCATCCCCAGAGCTACTCACTCGGCTCAGACACCATCATCTCTAGCCTGTTTCTCCTCCTCCTCTTCACTAGGCTTCCTGCCTCCACTCTCAGCCCACTTCCAATCCATTCTCCAAGCTGCTCCTAGAAGGATTTTTCTAAAGCAAATCTACTCTGGTTATTTTCCTTCTTACGCCTATCAAGGTGTACCAAAGGCCTGTAATGATCAGCCCCACTTATGTCCCCAACTTCCTCTGGACGCCCACCCTCCCCTGCCTCCTCTCTGGACTCTGACCACACTCCAGTACTTACATATTCCCAATCCCCGTGCTCACTGTCTCTGGACCTTTTCATCTGCACTTCCGTCTACCTAGAAATGTCTGCCTGGTTAATACTTGTCCTTCAGCATTCACCTCCTCTAGGAAGACTTCCTGACATTCCAGGTCCACCTCCCCTCCCTGCACCCTGTGCTCTCATAATAACCTTTTCCACATTGTGTTGCAATTGCCACCAATTAGTTGGTATATCCCCAGCACCAGGCTTTGTGTGTGGCCCACAGAAGAGGGTCAATAAGTGTCAAAGCAAAGCACGAAGTCTCAGGGCTCCTATGGCAGCTCTCTGCCCCTACGGCTTGGAGAACTCAATTTGCTTGGTAAAAGGAAAATGCCCACATTAAATATTGCTGTATGCTGCTAGAAACTGTGTGCAAAGGGAAAACAAACAAGTGATTAAGTAATGGCAGACAAGTATTTCACTAAGAGTCCTATCCAAATAGGATAACAGGAAAAGTGCCTTTCGGTACTGATTAACCGCAGCTGAGAATTAAAGATCATTTGTAACAAATCATTACAGTCAACTGATTAAAAATGAATGAGTTTGTACAGAGAACCATTATTGAATCTGGGGCTGGAAAAAAAGACAGTTAAAGCACATTAACATGAGACTTCCAACCTGTGTATGTGTTGCCGCATGGTGTTGATTTACCGTTTACGCCAAGGGGATGTCAAATGTGAAGAAAGAGCGTGAATCTGAGTTCAAGTTCTGCTAGGGGCCCAAACCCCATGCCCAGCTCTGTGAAACTGATTCACTCTCTCTAAGCTTCCGTAGTTGCCACTGAGAAAATGGGGATAATAGCACCAATATTAGATTGATCCATTTGGCTTACAGAAATGGTAAGTTCATATGGTTCAACCTTAAATTTACCAAAGAAGGCTGTTCTGGGGACCAAAATGAAATAATGGTTGTAAACTGGAGATGCTCTACAAATGCAAGGCATGTGGAAGAATCTCCAGGCCCTAGAGTAAGACTGTGACAACTGGAGGCCACGTGGTGCTCAGCCTGGTACACCACTGTGTTTGGGGCAAATCCTAGGAACTAAGAACCTTCCTCAATTGCATTAATCGTTAGGTCAAAGGAAGGAGAAAGAGACCAAAAGAAATAAAAGAACTCCTCCAGCCCCAACCCAGGCCGTCCCTCCCTCTGCTCTGCCTCTCCACAAGGACACTATACCTACTCCTGCTGGCATGTTATTTCTAAGTTTTATCTTACTGTAAATTCACAGTGGCCTTAGAAGAGGGTACTGCATGGCATTGGGTACACTCAGCCCATCTCTGGCCCCTGGGACCAGCCCCAATCTCATCTCTCTCTTGCACCCTCTATGTGGAAACTTTTCAATCTGAGTGACTGGCCTCAGATTGGAAATGAGTCCTCAGAAAATGTTTAGTTGAATAAGTGGATGAATAAATGAATAAGCTCTCAAACCCTGCTAATCCTGTGGCCTGTCCCTTTGCTGACTGACAGAACCCTAACAGAGGATGAAGGCACTCCATACCACACCTCCAAGCCATGGAATTAACATAATCACACTAAGTCTCGTGATTAGATGCAAACACTGACAACAATTTCTTCATAATCACAAAATGCTTCTGATGAAACAGCTTATTCTTACTAAAACAACTTCAACATGGCAGTGGTCCAAACCCTTTACTTATTAAATAATCATATATATTAATCACACACATGCGCGTGCGCGCGCGCACGCGCGCGCGCACACACACACACACACACACAAATTTAAACTCTCTTTTCTCAACTACATTGATTGAAGAATATTCAGAATATCCCACCAAATTCTCTCCAATGTTTTTGTCCTCATGCAGACAAAAATGTACAGTCTTTTCACCCTTGCTAACTCATTTTTCTGCAGGACTGATATGTTTGTAGTTTGACCCTTGGCATGTAGCTGCTGCCTGGAACTGGCAGGCAGAGCTCTGGGCCACCTTCATGGGCATGAGAACCGTGCAGCCACACAGAGCCCTGTGCTCAGAAGGGCCTGTGCTTGGTTTATTGCTTTGTTAATGCCGTTTTGAAATTCTTAATAATGTTTGAACAAGGGGCCCCACATTTTCACTTTGCACTGGCCCCTGCAAAGATAATAGCCAGTCCTGGCAGGGATGAAGAGGAAAGGAAACAATAAGAAAAATCGAAATGGAGGCAAAAGAGTGACAGTGCAATCTGGGTCTAGGGAACTCCCTGGGAGAGAGGAAAGGAGTGCCTGAGCTGGCCAGTGGGGGGTCATTTAGGAAAACTGGAGAGCAGAGAAGGCCGCTGCAGGGGAGCCTTTGTAGTTGGAGAGACAGGCTCCAGGAAAGAGAGGTTTGCTGAGGAATCCCACCAGGCTAGAACTGTCAGATTCAAGCTATGGGGGCAGCAGAGAGATTACTTTTCTCATGAAGACAACAAGTTAATCCTCCAACATAGGAAGGAGACCATGTCTCCTAGAGCCAGCAAACAGCCAGGGAGTAAATCTGGTAGCTAGAAAGATCTGACCATTGTGTTAATGTAATACAGACAGGATTATGGCATTCATTTGTTTATTCCTTCCCTCAATAAATATTTATTATCTAACGTGTATGTACTGTGTTGGTTCCTGGGCAATTCCAAAGATGATAATGATTCAGTCCCTGCTCTGGGGACATAATTTGTATAAGAAGAGAGAAACATGAATGATAATATAATGCAAGTAATGTTATAACAAAGGTGGTGTTACCTGCTGTGGAGTAGGGGCAAGGGGAATCTGCAAGGCTGGAGAAGGTTTTGTGAAAAGTGCCAAGACTAGATTTTGAAGGATCAGTAGGAGTTCACCAGGTAAAGAAAATGAGAAGAGCATTTGGGCAGAGGGAATAGCGTGAGTAAATACGTAGGAACGAGAAACATCATGGGGCATTTTGATACTAATGAGAAGTCCAAAACTGTCACAGCAGAAGGTGCAAGATGGGGAGGAGCAGGAAAAGGGGTGCAAAGACAAGCAGGATCCTGGTTATGAAGAACCTTGAATGCCACAATGTGGAGCCTGAATTCTACTTCCAGCCAATGGGAGATACTTTGAAATTTCTTAAGCAGAGAAGAGGCAAGATCAAATTTGGGGGGACTGGGGAGATATCTTTTGCCACGATGCAGAGGTGGAGTCTAGTGAAGAGTGGCTGAAGCATGCAGGCCAGATAGGGAACAACTGATCACTACAATTCAAGCAAAGGACAGGAAGCGCTAAACTCAGGTAACAGCAGAGTAAATAGAGGGGGAAGAGATTAGAGATTTACTTTAAAGGTAGAATGAACTGAAGTCAACTAATTCATTGGGATGAGGTGGGAGAAGCAATTAAGCCTTCTCAGGTTTCTGATTTAGACATTCGGGTTAACAACATTGTCATTAACCATGAAGGAGAATAAGGAAATAGGAAGATAAGAAAATGAATTGATTGTGGGCACGTTACTTTCAAGGGACCTGCTACAAAAGTTCAGTGGTGGTCTGGGCTAGAGATTTGGAAGTCATGAGAATAGAGGTCCCTTCTGAAGTTGAGGACATGGATAGGATGACTGATAGAGCCTGTGTGAAGCCAGAAGCTCTGGAGAGCACTGATATTTAGAAAGTGGGTGGAGCACGAGGATCCAGTAAAAGAAGCTAAGAATGAGCTATTGGAAAGGTAGAAGGAGAACCAGTGTGGTATTATTTTTCCCTATTATCTGTGGTCCTTCTTGAAAGATCATTGTCTGTCCCTGCTTGTTGCAAGTGGGTGGGGTATACCATGGGACTTGCTTTGGCCAGTGGAAGGTGGGCAAAGGCGACCCTCACTGCATCCAAGCAGACATTTTAGGAGTCCCTGTGTGGTTCTGCTTTATCTCTTTTCCTCTGCCATAAGATCCTCTGTTGCCCAAATGAAGAGGATGTGTGGAGCAGAGCTATATCCAATCCTTAGCTGATGTGGAATTGGAGCATAAAGGAAAATCTTTATTGTCGTAAGCCACTGAGACTTGAGGATTATTACTTTGGTGCAACATAACAAAAGCTGACTATTACAACCAGAAAAGAATAGTGTCTTGGAAATGAAGAAACATTTCAAGAAAAAGTGAGTGGTCAATAGGGTCAAAAGTGACAGAGAGGAAATTAGATGTAGCAGTAGGGAGGTGATTGGTGATCTTTCTGAGAACAGCTGTAGTGGCGTGGTAAAAGCTGATGCCAGATTGCTAGGGATTGAGGCATGAATGGGAGGTGAGGAGGTGGAGATGGTAAGTGTAGATTACTCACGTAATGATGTAGACTGTGAAGAAAAGGGAGTAGAGAGAGAGAAGAAGCTTAAGGTGAAGATAGCGTAGGAGGAAAGCTTTATTCAGGATAAATTTGAAGATGTAGACTGAGGAGGAAGATTTGGTGGAAATGGAGAGATTGAAGTTGTAAGTACTGAGGCGATATGCTTGAAAATATGTGTATCTGTGACTCCCTTGTAATATTAAAAATAATACTAGCAAACACATATGGTGCTCACTTAGAGCCTGGCACTGCTTTGATTACCTTGCATGTATTAATTTATTTAATCTTCAGAGCAACTCTACGAAGTAGGTACTATTATTATCACTCCCATTATATGATGAGTAAACTGAGGCACAGAGAGTTTAACTCATCCCAAGTTCATACAGCTAATAAGTGGCAGAACCGATATTCAAACAGAGGCCGTCTGGCTTCAGAGGCAGGTCCTTCACTACCATGCTGTATTGCCTCTCACAGAAGCACGGGCAGATTTTGAGCTACAAGCACGGCCTGGGAAGACGATGTGGCCGATGTGGGTCCCAGGCATCATGAACGAGGGATGTGGCAGGAGAGTAGGAAGGGAGTGCCCAAGGAGGAGAAAGTGGATTTGGAAAGTTAGGAGCATGGAGCCCTCCACATGGGGTGCCAAGTTGGTTTGCACACAGTCTCCCTCAGCCTCTGCCAATGTGACCGGGATTGGGATGTGAGAAAAGAGGAAAAGGAAGAGAAGAGTTGACAACTGAGATGAGCAGGAGGGTTGGAGAATCAGAGGGTAGGAGAGGAGAAAGCAAGCCCGCTTTTGTGGTGCATTCCTCGCTCACTGTGTGCCAAGCCTGGGCCTGGGCTACAGGCTCAGAGAGGAAGACCTGGCCTTTCTCAATGGAGCTCCCCAGGAAAATGGGGACGGTGGACATCACTTGACCCTGGGGTGAGGTTAAGTGTGGCACATGTGAAAGGCTTAGGAAAAGCAGGCCAGAGAGGAACAGAATCTGCTGGAGCAGATTCCACAGAGCGAGAGGCGGAATTTCCAGCAACCTCTCCTCTTACAGATGCTCTCTCTTTCCACCGTCTCTCTGTGAGGATCAGGACACGGCTAACAGGATGCGGAACTTGCCTCCAACCTGGACTAAAGGCAGAGAGGCCATGAGGGCAGAGTTGCTTTTCAGAGTTCAAAGTTGGAGGGATCTAACACGATACCACATAACCAAGAACCCCAGCTCCTTTTAGGAGGCATTTCAAAGCGTGAGTGGCCTTTCATCGGTTTTGAGTCTGCGGGACGTGTTGTGAGTTGTCGGATCACCCCACGTCACCTCACTGTGAGGAGGATGCTCTGAACTGGAGAGGATTCCTCTGGCTCTTCAGAAGTCTGAAGACTTTCCTCCCTTGTGGGCACAGGGGAGTGAGCGAATGTCCCCAGATGGCAGGGAGTCGAGCAGAGCTAAGGTCCTGGAAGCAGGCAAGACAGCCTGGGCTCACTGCCAGTCGCCTAGAGCCCATTTTGTCCCCAGTAAAGCTTGTTGCTGAGCTGGAGTTAAAGGAACAATTGGTACTGCTCTTCAAAGTCCCTGCTACTCTCCCCTTCCTTTATGCTTTATACTTTGTCTTCCCAGCTCGTCCCTACTCACCATGTAAGAGCTACCGCTGTCCAAACAGACCCACCACAAACATTACCCGTCTCATGTTAATGAGGGGGGCAGGGTCCTCTGTCTCCCGGGCAAGCTGCTCCACCTCTACAAACCTGCCTGGCAGACAGCTGACCCAGGAGCCCCAGACATAGCTCATTCGAACATCTCTGATACCAATGTCTCCTACCCCAGTGCCCCCCACATGAGACCGACACTTCCCACCTGAGTCACGTCTTAGTCACATGTCCTGAATTTGTTTTGTGTGGGACTGTAGCCATCCTCTTTGGGAGACTCTACACCTCTGTCAACCCCTTACCCACAGCCTTGAGCCTATATGATCTTTACTTCTCTTTAATTAATGGCTAGCCCACCATGCAGACCACTGGGTATCTTGAGGAGGAAAAATAAGTAGGAATCAGAGGTCAAGAGAGGTCTTCAGAGATAGTGAGGTTGGGGCTTGTGCTTGAAGGATGAGCAGCACGCGTTCTGACATTTAGACAAGGAAAGGAAGGGTGCTCTAGACAGAGGGGACAGCATGTGCAAAGGTACCAGAGTGTGACAGGACAGAGTGAATTCAGTGAATTGGTGGGGCCAAAGCACAGGCGTGTGGAGCACAGCAGCTGGAAATGATGCTGTTAAAGCCACTTCCTGGAGAATGCTGAATGTCATGCTGAGAGACTCGGCCTCAGACTTGGCTCTGTAGACAACTGAGGCCCATCAAGGATTTTTAAGTAGGGATCTGACATGATTAGGTTTGGGTTTTAGAAAGCTCAAGGTGGCCACAGGAGAGGTGGATTTGGGGTGGGGATAGCCCCACGGCAGAGACCTGGTGGGAAGCTACTGAAAAACTTTTCCAGGCAAGACCACAGCTAGGCCTTCACTGATCTCTGTGGTGGCCCATGTCACAGGCACAGCTGAGGCGGGCTCTCACATAGGGGCCCCACATACTTCTGCAGGGAGGGGTCTCACGTCCTCCCCAGGCTGTGGTTTCAGAGCCTTGTCTCTCCAGTCCTCCTCTTCACAGAAGAGTGAGTAAAGTCGATTTTCTGAAGAGGAAGCCCTGAGAGCCTTGCTAGGAATGAAGGCCAAATGGTATATAGACTAAGATATTGCTGCTGCTACTCCACCTAGTTGCAGCAAGACAAGGCTCCTATATGAATTTATTTCTAATATTGCACACATTTTATTGGTTTACTGATGCCCAGCTGGCCATAATGAGAAATGTGTCAGCATCAGAAAGATGCTAAAATCAGATTTCCCATCTCAATCTTTCTCCCTGTTCCTGCCTCCACCCTTTCTCTCTCTCTCTCTCCCTTTTAGTCTAAGACCAAACTGTGTATGATCTCTCCCTCCCCTTAGCGTCCATCCTTCTGCTGGTTACCTGCCATTGGCTCTCCCACTGGTTTCACTCTCAGCTAAAATTGTTTTTTAAAAGTAGGATGGACAGGGAGCCTCTCCGTGAGGGAGCACCCGACAGTGAAGGTTAGGAGACACGAGGCTAATGAACTACAGAATATTGGTTACATCTCACTTGATTACACTCAGAAAATGTAGAACCATCTTTTAGCCATGACTGGCCATTTATCTGCTGGAATTCTCAGAGCAACACCCCACTCACATTTATCTCCCGCCTTCAGGTTCCAGTCAAGGTTTCTAGAAATTAGTGATTCATCACTGAATATAACAACTACCATTGGGATCTGCCAAGCCAGGAAAAATCACCACGTCCCTGTGCCAAGGTGCTGTCTCTCATTGATAATATCTTCATGCAGCCGGCTAGTAGTAGCACACAACACCTGTGCACATGCCAGGAGCAGCAGACGCACCTGATTGTGTGTGTCGGCACAGATGAGAATAGAACAGAGCCAGGCAGGCCACTCCAGACTTTTGGAGAGAACATGGGAGCCCACTCAGGGTCTGCTTTGGGTTCTTAGGTGCATAAGGCTTATTCTTTGGGGTGAGAGAGGAGGAAATCTTGTTGTTCCTGAGCCAT
Organism: Cynocephalus volans; assembly: GCF_027409185.1. NCBI lineage: Eukaryota > Metazoa > Chordata > Mammalia > Dermoptera > Cynocephalidae > Cynocephalus > Cynocephalus volans. Next base: position 131,813,287 of record NC_084467.1, read on the forward strand.
AACTAAAAGGAGAACCACTCACATGTGAAAAAGAGAGTTAAGTTTGTTGTAATGTCTAGAAAACTGATATTAACAATTGAAATGCAATCACAATAATGTGCATTAACAAGGCATGAGAGACTTCTAATTAAACATGGTATACTAAACATACATACTTATTTCTGCTCCCTACCGAAAACCTCACCACCATGGTAGGCAGAATTCTAAGATGATCCGCAAGATTTCTCCCCTCCTGGAATACATGCTCTGCATAATCCCTGGGGCTGTGAACATGAGATTTTAATCCTTTGATGAGGTTATGTTACATGACACAGTTGACGTTTAGATAGAGAGATCACCTAGGTGGGTAATCACATGAGACCTTTAAAAGCAGAGAGTTTTCTTTGGCTTGTTGAAGAAAGAGAAGTCAGGGAGATTTGAAGCATGAGAGGGATTCCATGCAAGGGAGGTTCTCTGTGGCTGAGTAAAGGTGGCCACACGGCAAGGACCTGAAACTTGTCAACAAACAGCAAGACATTGGGGACCTCAGTCCTACAACTTCAAGGAGATGAATTTTGTCAACAACCTGAAGTAGCTTCAAAGTGGGACTTGCCCAAATCAAGCCTCCAGATGAAGATGCAGCTGACCAGCAGCACAGTTCAGCCTGTTGGGATCCTGAGCTAAGGACACAGCTAAGACATGCTGGACTCCTGACCCACAAAAACTGTGAGATATTAAATTTGTATTACTTCAAAATGCTACGTTTGTGACAATTTATTATGCACCAATAGAAAACTAGTACACTCTCTAAAAGGAATAAAGATTTAAACCCATAAAGGGGACAATTACAGCAGAAGAGAGATGGCCACAACATTTTGCAAGATGGGAAGCAGGTAGGCACAGGTCACCAGTTCAGAAGAGCAGAGAAAGTACCTGTGGAAGGGGAAGCCAAAAAGTGGCGATCTGATCTGGAATTCAGAAAAGACTCGAGAGCTGGAGATACAGGTGGCTCTGAAGAAGGCGGTGCAGATGGTGGCACAAATAGAAGACCAGGTGGAAGTCTGCATATGCAGCTGCTAGAACTCCCAGAGTCCCTCTCCTCCCATCCCCAGCCAAACAACTTTCCTACCCTCACTCCTCAGGAGGCAAGAGGTTGACTCTCTGGAGACACTGAATCAGATAGACTCTGCACTTGAGGACACTTGTCACAGCTGATGGCAGATGTGAGGGGAAGTACTGAAAACAGGCATTAAGTGAAATTCATGTGCTGCAACATGAGACTCTTCCCCCCACCCTGGGCCTTTTTCCCTCTCAGGCATTTACTACTCTCACCCCTGGGAAGGAGACCGGGAAAATTTCTCTGGAGAAATGAAGTTGACAATGCCTTTCCCCATCCCACTCCCACTACATGTGTGCACATGTGTACGGACATGCACAGAGAATATAATCAGCTTTTTTGTGCTTCATTCATATTTAAGATATGAATAGAATTTGAGCAGACATTTCAGGTCTCTAGCACAGAAAAGACCAAAATAAACAGAGAAGGAAATGAGAGTCAGATGGAACAGAAAATGCAAGGAACAGAAAAAAAAAACCCTAAGTGAAAACAATATTTCATCTGTGAAACAATAAAATCAGATCCTATTTACAAAGGGACTTTCAGAAAACAAGAAAAAGCTCTTGGGTATTAAAGATTAAGATAACAGAAAAAATATTTAAAAATCAACAGAATATGTAGGAGATAAAGTAAAGCAATCTTCCAGAAAGTAGTGCACAAAGTGAGAAAATAGGAAAGAAAAGATAAGGAAATTGGATGATCCATCCCTGGAGGTCCACCTTCCAACTAATAGGAGTCAGATAAGGAGAAAACAAAGAAAACAGAGGAATGAAAATTGTTTAATATATAAGAAAATTCTCTTCTATTGCAGAACACGACTTCCCTGATAGAAAGGGCTCCCTGAGCACCCAGTGCAACTAATGAAAATAAGGGCCATGTCTAGGCATGTCATCATGGAATTTCAGAAGACCAGGGATAAAGAGATCTTAAGATCTCTTTAGAAGCTTCCAGAGAAAAAAGGCAGGTGACATACAAAATATCAGAAACCAGACTTCCAAGAGCAACACTGGGTTCTAAAAGAAAGTAAAGCAGTTCCTTCAAAATTCTGAGTGAAAATAATTTCCACGGTCAACATGAAGTTTTATACCCAGTCGAACTACCAATCAAGTGGAGGGAGGGGTAATTGCCACCTATGTAAGGCAAGGGGAAATATGGCACAACTTTGGAATAAGTCATTTATCTATCTCTGGTATATTATCTACTTGGGGACTCCTAATTTTGAGATATTGAGTCTTTCTCATCTTTATCCTCCATGTCTTTCCACCCTATCAGTTCCTATCATTTCCTTCTCATTCCTGAATTACTCCCATTCTGACTGCTTGGGTCTCATCCCTGCCCCTTTCCTCATGCCTCCAGATTTAATTTTTGGCTTCAGGAATTGAAACATTTGAGACACTGAGATTGATGAGATCAATCATGATCATGGTGCTGCCTTTGTGGTTAGAAGTAGTCACCATAGTCTGGCCACAGCCTTGGAATTTGCATTAGACTTGAGAGACCTCTTGATCAAAATCATGGGGGCAGCCAGCCCCTCACATGTCACCTGCTCAACTCTGTTCATCTAGAGGTTCGGCCTTTCAAAAACTCAGGGGCCTTGCCACATGGAATAGACCCCCAAAGATGGGCTTCTTGCCATCTTTTAATCTTTTAATTTATTCCTCAAACAAACACTTTGTTTGAGGATTAAAAAAAAAAAATGGAAAAAAAAGGTGAGAAAAGTGTCAGGGATAGAAGGAAGACCCTACATTAAAACCCCTGGGTTCGTGTCCACTGTCAATGCAGCTGCAGGGTAAGGTGGTTAGGGAGGCCCATGTTTGAGCCACAACGCTTTTTCCACCCTCAGGTTCCTTGGAGATCTCTTGATCCCTTTTGTGTTTGAGGTAGACAGGATCACAGCATCCAGTGTTATGGCTGCAGGCATAATTCCAACATCTGAGAGCATTTTCCTTCCAGATATTTAATTTCCCCTTCCAGCCATTTTACCATTGGGGCCTTAAGCACACTTCACGACTCTATCTACCACGTCATCTCAGCCTCTTTTACAAGTCTTTGAATATCCACTGGAAAATAATGCTGTCTTTGATTCTGAGGCAAATCCCTAACACTTTTTCCCTTGTTTCTAATTAGCAATATTTCTGTGGTAATTAAGATGAGAGCAGCTTCTCGGTTCTGCGGCATTTTCAATTCAGAGAGAAAGAACAGTACAATAATACGAAGTGAGTAAAGAATGACTCTGTTAGCCGACTTGACTATGTTTTAAAGAATCTCGGCACACCTTCAAACACACACACATGCTCATGCACACGCACACACATACATGCTCACACACACGTACGCACGTATATGCCCATGCATACACACACAGAATATTCACCCATTTTTGAGACACACTGAATTCAAAATGCACTGATGGGAAGACTGTCATTGTAAGGGCAGAACAGGTGCATCTTAAGCTCTAGGCATCCCACAAAATGAATAATCTTAGCGAGTTGAGTGCTGATGAAAGATGACCTGAGAGAGGCCACCTCCCTTCTCCCACTGGATGGCTGGAAATGGGCACGTTTTTTCTCTGGTCGAACACCCAGGGACTTGGCATTTCCAAGGTCTACTGCAGATGTCCATACTGCGTTAGCTTTTGCTCCTGCTTGGTAGGGAGGTGGGTCAGAGCTCTGCATTGCTGTAGGCTGAGTCAAGAGTCAACAGTGATATGGTTTCCACTTTAGAGGTAGTACTCCTATCTCTAAACTCTGGTGTGTGCCCGGGCACATAGATACATGTGTATATGTACTCCTAAAGGATTGACAAAAAGGCATTTTGCACGCCAAAAGAAAAATATCCTCTTTGCATTTATGACTTTTTAAAATCAAGGCATGTTTTGAGGCTGGTGCTCACCAGAGTTCAGGCAAAGAGCTCTTACTTGTAATTTTATATAAGTGTGTGTGTTTTTCAGGGAATTGACAGATAGCATAGGGTTTTACTTGTTTGGAAATTGTAATTATTTCGGGCAATTTGGTAATTATTTTTCCGGTAGCTAGTTACTTTGTGTCTCCTCAAGCAGAATTGTGTTTGCCAAGAGTTGGGGCTGTGCATTATTTGGAGGCTAAGGCTGTGGGCCTGGCCAGTGGGGGGCTGCTGGCCCTGCTAAGCACAAGCTCTCAGCTCCAAGATTCCACCAGTCCCTACCCCTGAGCACGTTCATATCTGGGGAGGCTTAGCACTGGACAGGAAGCTTCTTTTTGCATCAGTTATTTCTTTCATTTGTGAAATTCAGGATTTTCCCATCCTCATATCTGCCCAATCACAAAACCATTGGGAGTTAGAGTGAGTTGAGACTTAGAGATCATCTTCTGCAACCTCTCACTTTATAGATGAAGAATCTGAGGCTCAGAGTAATGGTTATGCCAAAGTCATCAGCACTTGAGAAGGGCTGGGCTAGAACACAGGTCTCCTAACTCTCAAGCCAGTGCTCCTGCCTCCTCCACGTATTGATTTAATTCTTTCCAGTCAAGCAACTATTTTTGAATTACTAGTATGGATTAAGCATAATGCAAAGTGCTGTAAGCACAAGGGAGCCACAAAGGAGAGGGAATGGTAGATGTCACATAAGACATATGGAGAGAAACTTATACCGTGCCTGGCCCAAAGGAGGTATTCCATGGTCCGCTTCCTTTCTTTTGCTCTCCCTTCCTCCATCAATCCATACAGAAGGGTAAATCTCAGATGTTTAAATTAGCCAAGTTCTTGCAGGTGTCAGGAGGGGAGCTGATGGACAACTCCTGCTACATTTTCTAGTTCCACGATCAAACCTCCTAGGCCAGGTCCACACCTGAAGAATTCCCCTGAGATTCTATAAAGGCACCAGCACCCCATGCTTCCCTCTACCCAGACTGTTGGATGAATGAGTGGCTTGTCCACACTGTCTGACTCACAAGCACATAGTGCTGACTCACCCACAGCTGAAGAGCAGAAAGTTCCAGTTCCTCAGGTTTGGGCCAGAGATGGAGACACTTACAAGATAAAAAAAATCAGCTCTACTGAGGGGAGGATTATTGAAACACACTATGAGCTGGCCATCTGGGGAAAATATTGTTGACGCTATTTGGTCTTGAACCCAAGCTACTGTACCCATTTCCTGAACTTGTAACAGGACCTTCATTTTCTAGAGATTTAAAAGTCCCCTTGATTTACTCTTACCAAAAACCAGAGGCATAAAACCATGAAGAATCTTAAAGTAATTGGCCCAAGTCATTCCTGATTTCAGCCTTTAATAGGAAGATTTGACTAGAAGATTCCTTCCAACACTGAGTTGTGTGACTCTAAGACCATCCCAGCCATCATCCTACCAGCTTTATATGAATCTGTTCTGCATGGATTTGAAGTTTCTCTAGATCCTATTCAAAGCAAGGTATATAAGCTCAGATACCCTGCCCCACCCCTGGACACTTATAATAGAATAATGATGTAGAAATACTTGAAAATATATGTATCTAACTGGGGCTAGCCAGGGTTACAACTGGAGCTTCTAGGACCATTGCAAATATATCTCCAAATAAAAAGACCTGCAGCCTTGCTGACAAGTAATGAAATACAGGGCCATTCTGAAGGCGAGCTCCCTAGCCACTGGAGTTGCCATCTGTGGCTTTAGCCTCAGCTCCTTATCCTTTGATTCTTCTCCTCCTCAAGAAAGGGCCAACAATCCACAGTACCAAGCTGAACACACACAGATCAGTTGTCAGGCAGCCTTAGCCATGTGTACCATGAAAATAAACAATCCCCATGGAGAATGAAGTGTAGTCAAGTGGACAAAAGACTAGTACACAGCCTGGTACAGAGCAAAGCCTGATATCAGCGTAGATATTTTCTTTTTCTAAATTCATCTTGTACCTAAACACACCCTGACAAGAACCATCTCTCTAAGCTCGGTGAAAGCAGGGCCTTTTCTAGTGAGATTTCCAGGCATAGCCCGTCCTCTGCCAGGCAGGACCTCATCCTCCATAATGACTGCTCCATCAGCCTGAGGGGCCCCATAATACCTGCCTTCTCTCTGCTTGTTACTTAGCCTGCCAGCTGTCCTAACTCTTCTTGCCCCTTGTCGGTCTCCATTGTGCTCCTCCTGTGTGTGTACACGTGTCTGACACCTCTGTCACTCCCTCCCACACTGCACAGGGAAGCACTTGGACTCCTGTGTCCTTTCTGTGCCCCTGGTGGTCCTTGCTTCCTGGTAGTCTTGCCATTGTATCACCCTCTCACCTTGAGTGTGGGCAGGATCTGTGACTTGCTTCTAACCAACAGCATATAACAAAAGTAATGGGATGTTACTTCCATGATGATGTTACATGAGATTCTGACCTCTTCTGATTGGCAGACTCCCTTCCTTGCTGGTATTTTTTTTTTTTTAAGATGACCGGTAAGGGGAGCTTAACCCTTGACTTGGTGTTGTCAGCACCACGCTCACCCAATGAGCTAACCAGCCATCCCTCTATGGGATCTGAACCCGTGGCCTTGGTGTTATCAGAACCACACTCTCCTGAGTGAGCCACAGGCTGGTCCTTCCTTGCTGGTTTTGATAAAGCAAGCAGCCACGTCAGGAAGGCTCCTATGACAGGGAGCCAAGCCCCACCAACAATCATCAGGAATCGAAGGCAGCCTCCAGCAGACAGGCAGCGAGGAACCAAGGCCCTCAGTCCACCAGGCCAGAAGCAACTGAATTCTGCTAACAACCATGTGAGATTGGAAGCAGATCTTTCTCCAGTGGAACCTTGAGAAGAGGGTACAGCCCTGGTCAGCACCTTGGCTGCAGCTTTCAGATGAGACCCTGAGCCAGCCACAAAGACACACCCAGACTCCTGACCCATGCAACTATGAGATAATAAATGAGTGTTGTTTTAAGCCACTGAATTTGTGGCAATAATACTTACAGCAATAGATAACTAACAGAGTTCGCACTTAGATGCACCCAACAATATGACTCTTCAGTGTTTCAAACAAAGGCTTTTAGAGTCAATGATGTGTGAGAAGAATGATAGGAAATGTCTACTGTATGCTTCCTTTGATGCAGAATTTCCCGTCCCCAGCACCTTGGACAGTCCATCATCCAGCCTCAGCACAAACTCTGAGAGCATTGATTCTACCTATGCACAGCTCTTCTCTTATTTTTTATATTTATTTTATATTTATGCACCACTTACTCTGTGCTATTCACTATCCTAAAATCTACATACTTCATTGAAATCATTCTTTGTGATAATTTTATTAGGTCAATACTATCATTATCTCCTTTAAAAATATGAGGAGACTAAAATTCTGGTCATTCATTCAAGCAACTTTTCCAGAATAAGTTAAGTGTCAGTCAGAATTTAATCCAACTCTATCTAACTCAAAGTCATATTCTGAACATCTGTAATGATCTATCCCAATCTGGTTAGAAAGCTCTTCCTTATGTTAAACCAAACTCTTCCTTCTTGTAATATCCACCCATTGACCTCTTGGGAGCTTTACAGGATAAAATTGAGTTTCTCTCCTACAGGAAAAAATTTTAAATCTTTGAAGACAGTTATCATGTATCCCCTTTTCTTTTTTCTTATGACTTTTTTTTTTTTTTTTAGCACATCCCTTAAAAATGTATTATGTAGAGGGATGAATAGGCAGAGCAGAGAGAAATCTTAAAACAGTGAAACTACTGTACATGATACTATAATGGTGGAAACATGTCATTATACACTTGTTCAAACCCATAAAATGTACAACACCAAGAGCAAACTGTAATGCACGCTGTGGACTCTGAGTGACAATGATGTGTCCGTGTAAGTTCATCGATTGTAACAAAAGTACTGCTCTGCTGGTGGATGTTGATAGTGGGAGAGGCTGTGCATGTGTGGGGTCAGGGGGTATATGGGAATCTCTGTACTTTCCACTTCATTTTTATGTGAACTTAAAACTGCTCTAAAAAATAAAGTCTATTTTTAAAAAGTTCTCACTAACTGGCCAGCTACCAAAAAAAAAAAAAAAAGTTCTCACTTTACAAACAAAAAAACCCTTTTATGGGGAATGCGAAGAGACTGCTTAATGGGTATGTGGTTTTATTTCTAGCAATAGAAATGTTTTGGAATTAGATAAAAGTTGTGGTTGCACAGAATTGTGGATGTACTAAATGCCATTGAATTGTTCACTTTAAAATGGTTAATTTTATGTTATGTGAATTTCACCTCAATAAATTTTTAAAAATTCTTCCAAATGTAATATGGATATTTTAGACATAGAAAATGGTATACAGATTGAAATACCCTGAACCCATATACCCAATTCCCAGTTTAAGAAATGAAACACTGTGAATAGAGGTGGGGCCCTGTTTTCCCATCACATACTGCTTTGTACTCCCTTTCACCCGAGAAGTATCCTCTACCCTGGATTTGGTAGTTCTTACTCTCAAGGATTTATTTTGCTTCATACATATATATTACTGAACAATAGGGATATTGTGCATGTTTTTAGATGTAAATAAATGCTCTCATACTGTATTCTTATTCAACTTCCTTTTTCCATTATAATTATGTTTTGAGATTCATGAATACACCACATTTTCTTTAGCTATTCTCCTGTTGATGGATGTTCAAGTTACTTCTGTCCATAGCCATCACAATGAATGCTGCTAGGAACATTCTTATATATGTCTTATGTGCACAGGTGCAAGAGCTTTTCTAGGTTATGTATCCAGGAATGTCATTAGCTCCACCAGCTATTGTCCAGCTACTCTCATAACAAGGTTTTGGTATGCCTCACCATTGTATATACTCTCCCTGGAAAAGCTCTGGCTTGTGAGGGACACTTCTCCAGGAAAATGAGATGGTTGCCTCTTTGTCCTGGACAGAATACCTCTATCAGTGGTCTGAGATTGCAGGAAATGTCTTAGCAGGCTTACACACTGTAATCTGCTATTGACATTTTAGTCAGACGGTAACCCGTAAGTATTTTTCATGTGAGTTACTCTTAAACGAGGTATCCCCAGACTGTATCTGCACACCGATTCTTTTTAAGCCTGAGTGCAGGACTTTCTTTCTATCCCTACTGAATTTCACCTTGTTAGTTTTAGCCATTCCTATACTCTGCAGAGTTATTTTGAGTCCTGGCTCACTATCCCATTCATAAGTTTGATAAGCATGCTTTCTGAGTCTTCATGTAAATCCTTGATAAAATAGAGGACAGAACCGAAGACGAAGCCCTTCAATATACTACTAGATGTTTTCACATTGCTGATATAATCGGTTGCCTAGGTATACCAGCTAACAGTTTATGCAGCCCTCAATTTCCTATTCAGTCCATGAGACCATCAAGGCAAACACTGTCAAGGGCTTTGCCATACAAGGGTACTTCAAAAGGTTCATGGAAGGATTTATTACCTTTAAATTTCATTTTTCCATGAACTTTTTGAAGTTGCCCTTGTATCTACAGCATTCAGCTGATTTACATATCTAGCAATCTGGTCAAAAATAGAAATGGGATCCCACTCAATGTGCCTTGTTCTCAGTGAACCCACGATAGCTTGTAGTGATTCGTACTTCCCTTCCAAGATCCTTTACACCCTTTCAATAGTAATTCATCTTAGAATCTCTGTGATAATCAGCATCAAATTTGCCAGGCTGTACAATCTGGAATCCACTATCTTTCTATGAAAATTCAAATTTTTTCCTCTCTAGTCTTCGGTTTCCCTTAGTCAATTCCAAGTTGTGGTTTTATGAGCATTTATAAAAGTTGTTCTGTTTGTTTGTTTGTTTTTGTTTTTAATCCTGGCATAAAACTTGTCAGGTCTGGAAACTTTTAAAGCCTCCAGGTAAAAAACTTAGATTTTGTTTATCCAGCTTGAGTTTCAAGATTATTTTAACAATATCGATTCTATTCTCTTCTGTTGAAAGATCTTGCCTTTAGGTAAAGAAACAAAATACTTGAGTGTTTCTTTCTCTTCTGATCTTTAACCTTGTGCCAAGTGCCCCAACCAGTGAGTCCGTCCTTTCCTTTTTCTTTTGATTCTGAACGTAGCAGCTAAAAGCTTTTTTGTTGTCCCTGGCATTTTCCGGAAGCCTCCGCTCACCCTGAGCTTTAGCCTTCTTGGCACTATTCTTACAGGCTTATGATACTCTTCTGTGTTTGTCCTTGGATATGAGTTTCTCTTTCCATCCTTTGCACATGGCGTTTTAATATATCAGTTCATTCAAGAGCGTTCTGGGTAGCTTCATTGTTATTTCAGGATACCACCTCATTTTCCTCCTCTCTCCTTGGAAACAATGCTTTTGCTTGTCTACTTCTAAAGGGGATGAAGGGGCCCACCAGACAAACAATTGGGGAGACGATGATCATCACTTACGTAAATCCACCTTACGACAGCCTTGCTTCCTAAGATTGGTTTCTTCCTCTTCTCTTCTATTCCCTTCACCCACGTGGAGGCAAAGGATGTTAGCGAATTAGAAGAAAACCATGGATTCATGGATGCAAGGGACTTTTCAGCCCCTTTGAGTTCTTTGGCCCCATGATGGGTAGAGTTTAGTAGTACTACGGGTGCTCACTGGATCCCATAGTCTTCAGCTAAAGTCTGAATCAGCACTTGTTTCTCAGAGGTGGAAACCATAGAAGTCATCAAACTGCTACATTCAGACCTGAAAGATCTGATAAAATCTGAATTGCAAAATTTTGGGGGTGCATCTAGGGAAAGGAGCTGGTTAGAACTGCCTGTTATTCATTTCTTCCCACGTTAGAGCTGGGACTTGTCTATGATGGCTCAACATGTATAATACTGCAATAACAGTGTCTCTTAGTCTGGAGACCTGTGAGACCTTGGTCTCTCAGTCTTTGTCTGTTTTTCAGTGTCCATGATCCATTGGCAAGAATATTAGGCCAGCTGAGCTGGGGACCACTCCCAGCATATCACAAGCTCTTTCCCCTTCCTGAACCATACTTCCATCCCTGAAATATGAGAAAAATCATATGACTTCCTGCCATCGTCAGTGGAAGGCAATAACAGAACTAATGACATCATATATTGTAAGTCTCCCTGACAGATAAAAGGCTACATTATATTTTGGTGTACGTAATGGTGCTCATATCTAGTAGGTGTTCATGATATGCCAACTGTTCCTTTCCTACAGGCTATGGTTATATTTATTTTCTCACACTCTAAATAACTTTTTTTGGTTCATTTTTCCCCAGTACTGAGGAAGCTTAATTGAGACTTTATAAATTCAGTGGCTCTCATGTTCTCTACCTGTAGTGAATTGAATAATGTCCCCCTAAAACTCACTGAAGCTTGAATTGTGTCCCCTAAGTTTGATTTATTAGAAACTTGGCCCACACTGTAACTGTTAACAGGGTGGGACGTCCTATTACGGTAATTGAAAGGTAGAGCCTTGAAGAGGTGACTGGTTTGTAGGACCGTGCAGTAATGGATGGATTAAAAATGGTGGTCGGGGGAACAGTTCTGAAGGCTTTAAAAGAAGAGGAGAGTCTGCCTTTCTCTCCCTGCTCTCTCTGCTTCCACCATCTTGCAGTGTGCAGTGTGAGGTCCCCGGTTATTTTAGTCCGTGTTGTGTTGCTATAACAGAAATACCTGAGACTGGGTAATTTATAAAGGAAAGAGGTTTATCTGGCTTATGATTCTGGGACAGCTGCATCTGGCACAGGCCTCAGGCTGCTTCTACTCATGGTGGAAAAGCAGCAGGCAGCTGGTGGGTACAAGCAGATCACATGGCGAGAGGGGAAGCAAGAGAGAGAGAGAGGAGGTGCCAGGGTCCTTTAAACAACAAGCTCTTGCAGGAACTAATAGAGCGAGAACTCACTCCCTACCCCTCCTCCCCCAGGGAGAGCATTAATCCATTCATGAGGGATCTGCCCCCATGGCTCAATCAGTTTCCAGCACTGCCACATTGGGGATCAAATTTCCACATGAGTTTTGGAGGGGCAACACATCCAAACTCCATCACTGGGTCACTGTTGCCACCACCAGATGGACTTTGGACTTCTCAGCCTCAGAAACTGTGAGCAATAAATGTCATTTTTCTTTATAAATCACACAGTTTCATTTTGTTATAAGCAACATAAACGGATTAATACACTATGAAGTCGGCCACCTTCACCATCATTAAGAAATGCCCGATTCATCCACATTTATATGCCTAAGCTCCTCATACACTGGCTAGTGATTCCTAAGTGCTAAACAGATTTGTCCTGGACTTGGGAGTCTGAGCCTACGGAGTGATGCTTGGATAATTTAAGTGCCTGTCGTAACAGAAGGCAACTGGAATTCAATAAAGATAAATGTAAAATATTGAACTAAAGAGCTGAACCATCAGCAGGGCAGGATTCTAAATGGAAAGGTTATGGATGAATGACTAAGCAGGGGAGAACACACAACACACCCAAGGAATTCTCGCAGAAATACAAGTACCGGGCAGACCCTGCAGAAAGCGAGAGATAGGATGCTGCAGAACAGCATGGCCAAAGGAGAGCTGTTTGGGCTCGGTAGAAGCTGCTGCTGGAAGTCTCCCTCCTGGTGCAGACTGTCTGATGATGGATGGAGGGATTTGGCTGGTTCTGTAAAGCTGCCGGTTTTTAGCTGTTGTCATGAGGAGTCAATTTTGCTTTTTCTCTATCAGGCCCCAAACACCAGAAGTAAAACACCTAATGATAACCTGAGGCGTTGGCTGTATCTACTAGGAAAAAACCAAACACACACAAAAAGCCACTCAGGTTGGTTAATTCAATCAAGTGACTGGTCAAGTTCCATGAAGAGATCGATAGAATCAGTGGTTCGACTCTACGGACAGGCCAAATCAGAGAGCATGATCAAGCCCATTGCCCCATGTGGAGTCAGCCAAACCGGGCAGAGTACTGGAGCACAAAAGGATCTCTTGGGTGTCTGCAAATTTGTCTTGCAAAGAGTCCATGACATTGGCATGGGCCTCACATATATTGGACATGGCTCTTCCTTTTTCTTTTTTATATTCTCATAGAATTCATGAAAATGCACGGACTTGCCCTCTCTTAGACTGACCACACCAAGTAAAGAAAAAGGGAATGGGGAAAGCCAGTAAAAAGGCAAGTGGATAGACATAAGCTGTGATTAAACAAGTTTTCAGAATGGTCCCAAAGTTCTTGGGACACAAAAGTGGCTTGCACTATTTTCTGGACAAGGTCCATCAACACTTAGCACTTCAGTTCTCACCTAGTGGTTTATGTATTTGATGCTCCTCAATAGCCTACCAAAGGGTATTAAGAGACAAACCAGTTACTAGCCTTGAGGACAAAAGAGGGGATATAAGTACAATTTCTCCCTTTGCTAGCCTCCTCAAAGCTCACTTTGAAAGCCCTTGGTCCCTAATGCAGAGAGAGAGTATCCATCAATTAAATGAGGGCAGCTTTACAAAACTCTATACAGTGTTGACATACATCCTAAGCTCTTTTGGCCCAAGTTCCAAATTCATTGCTCACTTTTGGCAGTGAACAATACGGAGGCCTCTGCTGGGAAAATGCACGGCCATGTGAATGCATGAGAGAGAAGAGCTGGGAGTGCTGGTGCTGTCCACAAGGACACTCCTGCCTGCTACTTTCTAATCAACTGTGAGCAAAGAGGCCCTTTCTGATGTGTTGGCTGGGGGATAAAGGTTTTTTTGTTACATTCCTTGTTTTAGCAAAGTGCTGTCTCTAAGGCTCATGTCACCCTTTTTCAGAGTTCACAAAACCCCTTGAAAGGACTGAGCTTGTTTGCTTTCCCCTGTCACTTCAGAGATCGGCGTGCACTGAATCCTCCTTATTTGGACCAGAGTCATGGTAAGCCTTTCTAATTAGAGAACCAGTTGTTGATTTAGACAAAGATTAGCAAAAGCACAATTATTACCATGGAAAGTGCTCTCAAGGAGACCTGTAAACATCCATAAGCTTAAAAGCAGAAATCCGACTCTGCTCTCCCAGACCCTGACTTCACGACACACTCGGCAGCTCATGAAACATGAAATGTACCGGTGTCGTCCCTGTCACAGGCCTTTGTCCTGCCTCCTGACGCTCTCCCTGTCTCCCTGCCCACAGCTTCCCTCACCACTGCAGGCAGGGAGGTAGTGGGGAGGTGGGCACCTGGATTCAGACCTGGGCACTGCAGGCTCCCTTGCTAGCATTCAGCTACCGTGCTTTCTCAGGGCCTTCTGTGGTGTACAGGATGGAAAAAAAACCTCCCATCAAGAGCTTTAGAAAATCTAGTGAGTAGTGATTCTTTATTAATCCACTTAATCAGTAAATTACATAATTAATGTATCAAATGGTTCCTGGAGGCCCAGAATATTTAAATAGGATTTTTGTTTTGGTTGCATATTTTGATACTGATTCTAGATAGTACCAGTGACAGCTCTGGAATTTGCATCTAGGAGGGGCTTAGGGAACATACTGAGATTAAATATTTATTTGGGGTGGCTTTTGTGGAGGGGAGATCTAATGGAGATTGGGGTCACTCCCAACACTGCCATGCATTGATTTCTGAGCCCTCCTGCATTGCTCCTGCTCTGAATCAGACTCCGTGAAACCAGATGGCTTTGATAAAGTGCCCATCTCTAACTCTTCTCCCCTCTGCCCACTTCTTGTTCTGCCCTTGGCTCTTTGGCTCCCTTATGTCTGGCTTTCCCCCTTCTGCTCTCCACCTGCACCCTTGCCCTCCCCCTCATCCCTAACCTTGTTTCAGAATCTGTCCTCTTTATCCCAATCTAGTAATGACTGGCTAGAAGGCAAGAATGCCCAGGGGGCTGTCATAAAACCAGAATTATGATGTAACATCCAAGGCTAAAGGCTGAGATCACTTTTCTAGTTTGAGAGCAATTGTTTTAGATGGCCCAGTCAATAAAGAATTTCGGATCCAAAGAGAATTGCAAGAGGTTTGCTTTCCTTTCTTTTCCTTTTTGCAAACACAAACAAAAAAGATGACGCTGCCAAGCTGCCCTTTTGTTTCAGAGGGCGCTGCCACCTCTCTAAGAATGAGCGGAATGTTTGCTTCTTTCTGGGCTCTTGTTTTTTGAGTCTTACACTCCCCAACCTGCACCCCCATCCCCACTGGAGGGAACGCGGCTGAATGGAAATGGTGAGCCTATGAACGAGGTCAGAAAAACCAGTGGAGGATGAAATAAATACATTGACCTTTATAAATATACATCACTGGATTTGAAAGGGCTTGAACCTGGAAACCAGTAGCTGAGGGTAAAGGCACTGAATAATAATGCCACCCACTGGGGGAAACTCTATGTAAGGGAGTTATTTCTCAGTGATATCTGACCTGGCAAATTTCCTCCCAGGAACTACTGAGCAAGGGTGCGGAGAAATAAGAACTCTCACACACTGTTGGTGTAATAGTTCTGGAGTGTAATTTGGCGACTTGTATCAAAACCCTTAAAAACATACATCCACTTTGACCCAGCATTTCCATCTAGGACTTTACCTTCAGAAAGCAATTAAGGAAATGCCCATGGTTTATTTATAGAGATGCACATCAAATTACTATTAGAGCTACTGAAAAACAGAAAATGATCTAAGTGTCCAATAATGAGTCTGGTTAAGTAAATTATGGTATTTCATACAGTGGAATACTGTGAAACTACTAAAAAATAAGTTAGATTTGTAGACATGGCTGTAAGATATTGTTCATAGATATTGTTGAGCAGGGTGAGAGGCAGGAAGGATGTGAACGTGAATTAGACTCAGACCTCGCCCTTGGAAAGTTTGCACTCTAAGAGGATGGATGATAAGTAGGATCTTGAAAAGGCCTTTACAAGAAAAGACAATTAGACCGTCATTGGTTATTTTGATTGGTTTCCACAAAAATCCTTGTTGCTTTATACAAGTTCCAAATTACTCAGCCTCAAGCAGAGCAGAAAGAAAATAAAGAAGACTACATTAGGGTGGGAGCATATCCCTGACTAATCAAGAGTTCATTATGGACTCTTAGTACATCAAAATCCAATTAATTCATTAGCTCTGCACTAGCATTTGCATTCTCCCCCCCCCCCCGCCCACCAGCAGCCAGCCTTTCACCCTATGATGTGGTTTATTAGCAACTCTAAAATGGGGTGAGCAGGGGAAATAAAAAGGAGATAAAATCCAAATGAATCGATTTTGCTACTTGTTAACAACGATGGACTAGGGTGGGTGGCAAAGGCCGGGAGGAATGCTAACGACACAGTGTGGCGTGGTTTCAATCTGAGGCCCCCCAACAACACAACAGCATGTCTGGCAGGCAGCTGGTCCTTGATAACAGCCATCGCACCAAAGCTGAATGAGTTAATCTGCTCAGAATCCTCAGAGCAATTGGCCCCAAAGCCACATGCTCCACTCTCCAGGTTTCCTGGAATTTCCAGTGACAGAGAATTCAGCCAGAAGGGGATCTTCCTCTTCTGGCCCACCACTCCCAACTTCTCCTTAGCAACATTACTCCTACTGTCCCTGTGGGGTCTTTGAACAAGATAAGGCCCCACATAAATGGCCTGATGTAAGGCCAGACAGCAGGTGAATGAGGCATGCTCATGTTCCAATCCCCAGATTCAATCCACATCACAACTGCTGTCTGTTCCATCCCTCCATCATCTTTTACGCGCTTGAATAGCATAAATCTACATTTTTTGTCCATGTGAAGAAAATAACTGATAACTTTGGTCTCTACGTTGTTATTTTTCAAAGTATTCTTTAGGGACTAGAGATAGAATGCCTGAAATCATGTTTGCAGCGACTGCCCCTATGAAACGTGGTACATCTAGTCTGCCATCAGCCCCAAGGGTCTTATACTCTTTTCCACAAAGCCATTACTTAAGCTTTTATTTTCTGTTGTGTTTCCCTCAGCCAATGCTGCATTATTTTATGATCTCTCAAGATCTTTAAGATGCCTTCAGTCGTTAGCCTCATATTACCCTTCCTGTTCAAGCAATAGCATGAAAAATGTAAAACCTCAGCTCTCCTAAGAATCATCTGTGTGTATAATTATGTTTAATTATATTTGGAACAATATTGAAGTGTAAATTCCCTAAGAGGAAAGAAGAGGCGGAAATGTGTGGATTGGAAGAGGAAAAGTGTGCAAGGTGGAAACATTTCTGCTGGAGTAACTGAGAGCTGACTGCACTGCTGGCTGTGTCAGTTCAACCTGGACCAAGACAACCCTGACAGCCCTTCTCTCGGGAAGCCACTGAGGATTGTAGCCCCAACCCAGGAGGGTTAATTTACTTACAGGGGACCCCTATGCCATTCCTCTGAGTGGTCAAGTCATGTGCTATTTAGAAAACACTTCAGAGCCACAGCAGTGGGGAACCTGTTTTAGTCCGTTTTGTGTTGCTATAACAGAATTACCTGAGACTGGGTAATTTATAAAGAAGAGAGGTTTGTTTGGCTTACAATTCTGGGACAGCTGCATCTGGCACGGGCCTCAGGCTGCTTCTACTCGTGGTGGAAAGTGGCAGGCAGCCGGCGGGTACAAGCAGATCACATGGTGAGAAGAAGCAAGAGAGAGAGAGAGAAGGTACCAGGGTCTTTTTAAGCAACGAGCTCTCACGGGAACTAATAGAGCAAGAACTCACTCATTTATCCCCCCTCCCCCAGGGAGAGCATTAATCCATTCATGAGGGATCCGCCCCCATGACTCAATCAGTTTCCAACACTGCCACATTGGGGATCAAATTTCCATATGAGTTTTGGAGGCGACAACACATCCAAACTCCATCAGAACCCAAGGCTGAAATATCCCTGGGTCGGATGTTGTCATGTGAAAATGTCTCCGCTGTGATGTTTATATCACATCAAGGACCTCCATCTAAGGGAGGGGAAGTGTGCTCTAGTGAAGCGAGCATGGGACTGGGAAGCAGAGGCCTGGGAACTAAGCCCCTGTGTGTCTTGGGTGAGCCCCTCCCCGCTGGGACTCATTTGCCTCTGCTATAAATGGCAGTGGAACTAGGGGATTTCTAAGGCCCGTCCCAGCTGATCATGCTGGGAATCTTTGATACTTTCATGTGAATGAAGTGGGATGGATATTCCTGTTGGGTTTCTTCCAGTCTCATAATTCTTATGGTTTAACTATTTTTAAAAAATTGTCAAGGAAAAAAGTGACTGGACAAATTAATGATTTAAATGCAGTTTGGGTATTTCTTTACTTCAATTTTTCTATTGCCCTTATGCCCCTATACCAAGGATAATAACTTAGCAGGTATATTTACAATAACAAAAGCCTGCCAAAAAACTTTCAAGTCTTTTGTCTGAACTTGCTGATGGTGACACAAGTACCTACAGCTGACAAACTCTCTCAGGCACAAGTCCCTGTGGGGCTGGGGCATGGTCCCATCCAAATCCAGCTGTGGACAGGCTCCATCTCAAGGACTGCTTTGCAGGCTCCTTTTCATATACTGTTGCCCTCATTTGGTAAATATTTATTTAGCTCTCTGAAGTATGATGATGAATCACTGCTGTTCTCTCTTAAAACAAACAAGCCTGTTTGAGAAACCTCCATATTGTTTTCCAAAGTGGTTGTACTAATTTACAGTCTCACCAACAGTGCAGGAGTGTTCCCTTCTCTCCACACCCTCACCAGCATTTGTTACTCACCGTCTTTTTGATTATAGCCAGTCTAACTGGACTGAGGTGGTATCTCAATATGGTTTTAATTTGAATTTTCCTGAATGGAAATCACCATGTTGGAGAGATACCTGCACTCCCATGTTTATCGCAGCTCTGTTTACAATAGCCAAGATTTGGAACCAACCTAAATGTCCATCAATGGATGACTGGATAAGGAAACTATGGTATATATATACTTTGGAATACTACTCTGCCATAAAAAAGAATGAAATACTCGCATTTGCAACAACATGGACGAACCTGGAGAAACTTATGTTGAATGAAACCAACGAAGCACAGAGGGATAAATAACGCATATGTGAGCATATGCGGGAGCTAAGAGAGAAAGGAGGGAAAGAAAGAAAGACCACAGCAGGGCCGTGATCCAACAGAGGGAGGGAACATTCCTAGGGCTACAGATAGGAGTGGAGGGGAGAGGGGGAGGGGGAAAATTGGGAGGGGACAAAGGGTACAAAAGTAATTTCCAGTAGTGGGTATGCCCCCAGTATGAATCTGGCCTTCACATCATGGGCAGGAGGGGGGACAATTAGCTTTGTATTTCATGAATATTCTTAATAAATAAATAATAATAAAAATAAAATAAAATAAACAGACAAGCCTGACCTCTGTGGTTTCTTTTCCTTGTTAATAGCTAGTTTCTATTTTGCGTAATTGTTTGAAGAGCTTTGGGTCCTTGGTACAAGCGTGGTGGGTATTGCTCTGCAATCAATTCATCCTCTTAATAGCTGCATCCCTTCCTGTAGAGAGGATCCTTCACACTACAAAAGGTGCTCAGGGTTGAAACGGTCTCTGTCTCTCTCCATTCGTCAGTCTCTGTTATCCCTGCCTGTTTGTGCTGCTTAATGCCCTCTCCCTTCCCATTGACCCTTCTGCTTTAATTTCATTATCTGAGAATCTGGAGCCTGTTATCTGGTCTACCCAGGCCTCCACCTCCCACTCAGTTCTGGATCAATTGCTGGAGCCACTGGATGGACTTCATTTCTGTTCAGTTTCTACTGTGAGCCATGATGCAGTGAAGAGCAATGCTCAGAGGCTGGAGTTCAAGAAACACTCTTCTTGGGGACTCAAGGCTCTCGAAGGCAGCCAGAAAGGCTTCTTGGCAGAAGACATGGAAGGAGAGCAATTTCACTTTCCTCAGTGCAGGCCTCCTTGAGAAAAAAGAGGTTGCCTTCGTGCTGATGCTGAGACTAAGTAAAAGTTGCTTATAAAGGTTTCCTCTCTCTTGCCCTGTCTGTTCGCTTACTTTTTTTTTTTTTTTTTTTTAAAGTGAGAGGCTTTTTTTTCCTCCCAGTCTCAGTATTTTTCTTCCTCTTCTTGGCCAGGGACTGCCCAGGAGGCATCCTTGCTGGACAGAAGGAGGGGAAACACAGTACTAAAGGGGGGATGAGAGAAGGCCCAGCAAGCCAACTAGCTAACCCTCTCGGTAGATGGTAAAACATCACCCAAAGGGCTCAGAAGAATTGTGCAGCTCAATGTCACCTGCTGTGGACATCCCATCTTTCTCTTATTTAATTAGGCACAAAATGTGTTGAACATGAGAGATAAAGGCATCTGCAGACATGTCTGCAAAGGTGCCCTCCACCAGCTCTCTTTCTTCCCTATCCTCCAGTCCCACCAGCAGAAACTGTCCCATGCATGGGCGAGCTCACAGCATCCTATACTCTGTCCGTGAAAGATCCAAAGACGCAACACCCAAATACTATGGTCAGCTATTGTGCCTAGCTGGGCAAGCTGCATATGGACAGATCTCTGCTCTCAGCAGCTTATAGCGTAATTGTGGGGACAAGACAGAGACAAATGAAACAAAGAAAACCAGTATAAAGCCGTATATCACTCAGTGATGAGATTTGTGGTTTTTGCAGTTTTGTTTTGACTGGTACTCATAGAATTGTCAGCGATCATAAAAGGCTTGCTAGTGATATCAATATGTCATTAAAATTAAAAGCACACCATGACTGAGCTCTATTTATTTGCTCATTTGACAAGTACTTACTAAGCACTTACTCTAATGATATTTTGCATTTGTAAAGAAGTTTACAGTTTGCAAAACACTTTCACAAACACTGACTCATTTGATTCTTATTAGGCAATCAGGTTTATAGAAGGTGGACAGTGAGGCTCAGAAAGGTTAAGTGGTTTTCCCAACGTTACCGACTTATTGAGCCTGGCCCTTTAAACTTAGCCATAAACAGTGGATATAAGCTTGAGTCAGCATGGTTAGCCGGTCCTAACCCTATGCATCCTACCCAACCCTGCCTCACATACAGTTATGAATAAAAAGACCCTTCTTCAAGTGCTAAAAATAGGAATCTTCAGATTTCATTTGTAAATTTCATATACATCTGCACGCACACCTTCCTGGCCCTTAAAATCTTCTTTCATCTCTGACCTTTGGTGTGGACAAGACCAAACTACTGATTTGTGATCTTTGTGAATGTCTCCAGGGGCCCAGGATGAACTTTACAAACCTCACCTCAATTTCAGACTAAGGGTCAGGGTCATTTGCACAACTGTCTCCGTCTTTCTCACCCTTCAAACACTGATTAAAACAATGACTTAGGGCAATTGGCACTGGGAGGAGAAAGAGGCAAGGTGTCGGGCTTTGTACATGGCTAAAGGTGCGAGCTGCTTTCATTACCATTTAGAGTGTGTGTATGTGTTTGTGTATGTGTGTGTGTAATGTGGACATACTGATATGAATGGATTTTATTCCTTTATTCTATGTCATGGATGACTATATCCCAGAGGACTGAGATTTCAAGATTGACACTTAGAGATCCCCCAGAAAACAGAGTCTGGGTGCCTCTCTGAGTTCCCAGGTTGAATATATTTCTTTTCTTTCCTTCTCTCCCTCGCTCCCTCCCTCCCTCCCTCCTCCTTTCTTCTTTTCCTTTCTTCCTTCCATTTTTCCCCTTTCTTCTTTTGTTTCCTCCTTCCCTCCCTTTCTTCTCTTTCTTTTTCTTTTTGAACTCTAATTTTCCCCTTTTCACAAATCGATTCCTCATAACACCAATCCTTTAAAAAGGAGTCATCAGAATGAATTGCATTTCAGACTCCTTTGTAAAAAGCAAAAACCCACCCCCCATATCTTTAAATCCTTCAAATTTTTCTCTCTCACCCCTTTCCAAAACTGAAACTTCTCTTTCCTCACATGATACCAGAATCTCTTAGTAGTGGAGGCGACCCCCTCTCCCACTTCCCTTGTTCAGTGGGACCTGAGATGGTGTTGGCATTTCTTGAGGCTCATGTCCTCTGCTCACTGATGACATTTACTGGCCTGCAGATTCACCTTCATTTAGAATTTTGGCACTGTCTTCTCTTCACCCAGACCCAATCTTATCATGGGTGGCTCTAATGACCACATGGGTGAGCCATCTAACATCTTAACCTTCAAGTTTCCTTACCTTTTCAAGTAAAAACTTTCATTCATAACCCATTCTGGAGACCCATGACCTTGGCTCAGTTGAGGAAGTGATCATCACATGGGACACTCACTTTGTCACTTCACTCTCTGACCACAACCTCCTCTCCTTCTTGCTCTTTTAGTGCCTTCTTCAAACTCCATCTCCTTTTCAATCTCAGTGAGAATACAGTGCTGTAGCTTATGTTTACTGAAGCTTATTATTTGCCAAGCCCTCTGTCTATGTGATCTCATTTATCCTCAGGACAACTCTGTAGATGGAAGTGTTATTACTACCTTCATTTTACAGATGAGGACGCTGGAGCTTAGAGAGGCCCAATAACTTCCTCAAGGTCACACAGTTAGTGAATGTGTTAAAAACCGAGCACCTGACCCCAGAACCTGCATGCTCACCTGGATGCTAAGACCCTTCCATTTTGCCCAGTCCATTAACTCACTCATGACTCCAATTCCTTTCCTACCTGCTTTTTTCCTACCAACCCCTTTGATGCTTTACTTTGCTCTTTTTGCTAAATCTTCACATTTTCACTGCCTTGTCCGCCTGCTGCTACCACCTCACTAACCTCCAGGCTTGAGTCAACCCAATCATGGGCTTTTTCCACTGCAGCCCCCAGCTTATGAGACCCCAGATTCATACTTTGATTGAAGTCCAATGTCAACACCACTTTAGTTGCATGTCTTCAGAGGCCAAGCTCCAAAAAAAGCATCAGGCAGGAGACCACCAAAAAACCAGAGTCCCAGCGAAACTTCCTGTAGGGACATGCACGCCTTCCACTGAACGATGCCTATTTTCCCTCAAGGAATGAGCTGCCAATATAACAAACAAACACCCTAAGGTGAAAAACTTCACTAGGCCTGCAGTTCCAAAATGGAAAGTGCCCTCACCTCCAGCAGTCTGTACTGCATCAGCACCGTCCACACCCCAACTGGATAGGAACAAGCACCATGGACTGCTGCTGTGCTCACGCCAGGGTCAGCAAAATAACATCAGCCTGAACCTCCTGCCTCAGTGGCCTTGAAGAGCAGCCACTGTCACTTCATTCACTCATTCATTCATTTATTCATTCAACAAAAATTTCCTGAGCATCTTGAGCTAAGCTGTGAGGATACCATAAAGAAAACATTTACAGTGGGAAATATTTAAGTCCTTCAGTAACTGGGACTTTCTTCCTGTATTTACTGTTGGAAAATAGCATATGAAACCAGAAGAGGTTTAGGTACTTTAGTAGAGAATGGGTCCAAAGAAAGGAAATGAACAGATAATGTACCTCTTGATATTCTCCTGGATATTGTCTGAAGAGTGTACAGGAGAGGGACGAACACCTTCGATGTGAGCCACATCGATCAATCATAATGAGCTTTATCGTTCATCTGTGGTGTCTGGGCTTATTTCAAGTGCAAAAATGCATGCTGAGTAAAGTAAGTTAGAAAACACAGAAAAATAATAAATTGGAAGATATATATAATATGTGTATATAATATATATCTTATGTACATACACATATTGTATATAACACATTTAAGTTGTGTGTGTGTGTGTGTGTGTGTGTGTGTGTCCCAACATCTGAATATAACTGTTTTATCATTTCGGTGTATTTCCTTCCAGTAGGTTTGTCTTGCTCCCATCTTTCTCTAGAATTAAAAAAAAAAAAAATTATCCATATACACTCTAGGTACCATAAGATTTTCAAATCTTTTCACTTTACCTGGCCATCCTCACCATAGTTTAGAATTTTCCAAGTGACTTTTCTCTCACCTAGGGAAACATGCCACAGAAACTTAATTTCAATAGCTTAAGTTAAAAGGGTTGACTATAAAATACCTTGTGATTCACCCTGGAGCCAAATGCATTTATACATCATTTTGTTTGCATTTGTTGGCAGTTTTCAGTGGTACAAATTGACCCTTTGGTTAGCATGCCTATGCAGGGGTGGGCCAGAGAAGTATTTCATACTCCCTGTCCTTGCAAACAAGTGTGTATATATACCCTCCAGTCATAATCCACCTGCGCCCTCTCTGACTTTGAATAAAGGGAGTTTGTGTCATCTGGGACCCACCCTCTCCTTTGTACCAGTTCTGCCTTTGCTAGGGTTGTGAGCCCACCCTCTCCTTAGGGCCCCTACTGCCTTTCCAGGAAGCATGGGGGTTAGGTCTGGAGCTGCCGCTGCAGCAGCAACCTAGGAGAGCAGGATGGTAGCTGGTGAAAAGATCCTTGAAGCTGTTTTCTGGAGGGAGAAGGCTTGGCTCACACCTAAGCAAAGTAAGATAAAAGAAGTAACTGGAGAGTGGCTTGTCACCTCCCGCCCACCCCCAGCCTGACAGCCTGACAGGTATAAGCAAATGCTACATTGTAAGGAATTACAAGCTATTTTCTGCAAAGTGGGCAAAGACTCTGGGATTAAGGACTGTACAGTGTGATAGATGTTGCTAAAGAAGGTCATAAATTACCAGCCATAAACCTGGCAAAGCTTATCCAATTGTATGATGCAATCTGGGGTGCTGGCAGATCCTCAGCATAGGTTGGGGATGGAAGCATAAGGGTGGGAGTTGGTGCAGAAGCTGGCAATGTGTACCACTGGCTGTAGGGTACAGATGGTGAGCCTGGCAGACATTCAGTGTGGGAGGCTGTGGAGGCAGCAGTGCTGCTGGACCAGCTCTGCCTCCTCTGAACTGCAATCCTTGATCAGAGATGCTGGGAAAGCCCGGATGAAGGCACAGGCATGATTGGTGGAAGACCTCAGCCTTTTCCTGTTCCCTGGCTGTGGAATGCATGGTCAAAGGGGTCCTTCCTTGGACATGAATCTTAGGGTCAGAGCCCAGTTTTCTCATCTCAAGCCTTGAACAAGAGGGGTAGAGAGAGGACCTGCAATGATTTCTGCTCCCAACTTCCTCTGCCAGAGATCCCAAATCTAATCAAACATATCTAAATCATGACTATATCAAGGCCCCTCAAACCATGACCATGGCCTTAAATGTTGACCAATCTCCAGCCAGACCCCAGTCCTGTTCTCACATTCCCCACACCTTCTCCTCCTCTCCAACATGGGCCATATGCTCTCCCCCTTGTCCTTTCCTATCTACCACTATGGTTTTGGGGAAAAGGAAAAGGCAATGAAAGTAAAGAAAAAGAACATGAGAGAGGAAAAAGAGGGCCAAATGGAAGTAAAGCTGGGAGTTGGAGTCGATCACAGAAAGGAAGCAGATGAAGCTGCTGATAGAGTTGGATGTGTTGTCCCCCCAAAACTCATGTGGAAATCTGATCCCCAATGTGGCAGTATTGGGAGCAGTTTGAGTCATGGGGGTGGTTCCCTCATGAATGGATTCATGCTCTCCTTGGGGGGTGGGGATAGTGAGTAAGTTTTCACTCTGTTAGTTCCCAAAAGAGCTGGTTGTTTAAAAGATCCTGGCACCTCCCTGCCCACCCCCCACCTTGCTTCCTCTCACCATGTGATCTGCTGGTACCTGCCAGCAGCTGCCTGCCACTTTCTGCCATGAGTAGAAGCAGCCTGAGGCCCACACCAGATGCGGCTGTCACAGAATTGTGAGCCAAATAAATCTCTTCTCTTTATACATTACCCAGTCTCAGGTATTCTGTTATAGGAACACAAAACGGACTAACACAGCTGCCAACAGAAGAATTTCACCACCATTTCCCAAGGTCTTTCCCCCCGACTCCCAATAGTAGGCATTGCATCAAACACGACACTGATTAACTACTAGTGGGAAATACACAGCAATAAGATATAAAACTACATTTTGCCTTCTTCCATATCAGTGCTGCCTGTATATACACACACACTCACACTCACATACTCACACAATTTTTGCACACATACTTTTCAAAAAGCATCTGCTTACCAAAAATAAAGAACAGTCCCAACAGATAATGGTACCCCCTCCTTTTCTGCCTCTCCTATGGTGCAGAAGGTCATATGCCTGAGCAACACAATCCTTGTGTGTAAGGACTGCAAAGCAGGGAAGGCGTGGCTGCTTCCTTCTGAAGGCTGATGGTCTACAGATCAAAGGCCAACAAAGCATATGAGCTCCACTCTGCATCAAGACAAAGGGTTAGAACAGGATTGGCCATGAGCCTAAGTATTTAGAGTACTTATTGTATACCAAGAACTGTGCCAGCCATTAGGAATTCAGAGGTGGACAAGATAGATGTAACACATATCTCATGGACTTTAGTAACTAAGCCCTTGGGGAAGCTACTGGTGCTAGTGTCCAAGTATTTCTAGCTCTCTGCCCTCTGGAGACATTGTAGGAGTGCACTTTCTGTCCTCTTTATGTTTGGTGGGGCCATGTGGCTTGTGAGTAGAGGCGATCCATCTCACTTCCAGGACAGAGCTTTAATTCACTGCCACTGCAAGTCCTTTCCATGCAATATTCAACTTAGTGGCTGCTCTACCAGCCTGGGCCCCTGAGTTGCTAGAAGATGCAGAGTCTGCTGGTTGAGTTGCAATGGACATGTAGCATGAACAAGAAATAAACTTTTATTCTTTTAAGTCACTGAGAATTTGGGAGCATTTGTTACTAGAGCATAAACTTGCCTGTCCTAACTGATACACTCCTATCAGGAGCTAACACATATATTGAGAATCTACCATGTGCAAGACCCTGTGCTAGGCTGTATGGATGGATACCACATACATGGGTGCTAAACTTTACCCTTAGCCCATCACAACCTAGTTGAAGAGCTAAGATATGCACACGAGGAAGAAGCCAAACATCGTCTGAAGCACATAGATTCTCCATAAATGTGTTGGTGGCTGATAGGACTGCATCAGTCAGGATAGGCTAGATTATGAGACAGAAGTTAAAAATGAGCAAAACTCAAAGGAGGGAGAGAGTGCCGGGGGCTGGGTGGTGAGGAAAGACTACATGGGGGTTTTGGATGTGAATTGAGGCTCAAGGACAGATTAAGTTTAGCACAGTGGGCAGAAGTGCATGGAGTGTTCTGGGTGGGAGACAGCCTGAGCCACAGTGCAGCGGGGGGACAGTGTACAACCTGCCTAGGGGATGGTCGGTGTAAATACTTGCCCCCACACCAGCAGTGAGAAGGCTTAATTGTGGTGGTGGGGACAGTGCTGTGGAGCTGAACCAATTTGGAGGTGGCAGATGCTAGTGGGAAAGCCATCCTGGGGAGATCTATGGAGTACAGGAAGGGGCAGGGCAAGGCGAGAGCCCAGGCCTGCCCTGCCATGGGCTGCGATTGGTGACATTCTCATCTGGGGAGCTACATCTCCAGCCAGCAGCCGTTTTTCCCCTCATTCTCTGCAGAAGGAAATAACCTGTCAGCAGAGCAAATAAAGTCTGATTTACATGAAATTTAATGCTAAGCATTTTCCTTTATTTCCCGGCACTGCCGTGGCAGGATGGCAGTGCTGGCACAGCCAGGCCCGCTGGGTGCAGCAGCGGGATTTCACTGGACAGAAGTTTAAAAAGAAATTACTTTTCTGTGGCAGGGTCTATCACCCTGAGGAGGCTTGGCAATACACCACCTGTTTTTCCTGGAAGAGAGGCAAAGTCAGATGGAGAGAATTTGAGAAGGATGGGAGGAGAGGAGGAAGGTGATCCTCACCGCATGGCCAGTGACCGGAAACCTTCTCTGAGGACCAAACCTGACTGTGCACAACAGCTGCAAAGACACGGCCAATCCCTATGGAATTTAGACATAGCATAGAAGCAAGCCATTCTCTGCCTGCACCACCATCCCCACCTCATCCCCCCAGCTTGTAAATACCACATGAACTTTCCCATCCTTTGCTAATAATCACCCTTCCACTTAGAATGTCTGCATACATCCTACCTTACCTTTTGAGACCCTGTTCTTTGAGATGCCACCTCTTCCATGAAGCCTTCTTCAACGCCCACACCAGGATAAGGCCCCCTTCTTCTGTGCTCCCAGTTCATGCTAACAACAACTTTATTTTAGTGCTCTTCACCTCTCTACTCTGTGCATAGTAATTGAGGTGTGTGCATTTTTTCACCACTAGACTCTCTAAAATCCTTAGAACCCTAGTAATTAAATGAAGAAAGGCCACTCATTCTTTCTCAAGCATGCCCCTGGAGGTCTCAGTGCATTTCTCCAGCCCATATGCAGCATGATCAGGGACCTTGCGCTACTGTAATCTGCCGGGGCAGGGGAGCTCATGTGGAGAAGTGAGCCTACACAGTACACAGGGTCAGCTATGGAGGGCCTTGAATATCACGCTAGGGAGTTTGGAGCCATCTCTAGAGGCAAGAGGGATCTAGGTCAGAACCGAAGTGACTTTTTTTTCTTGACCAAGTGGCCTGAGGATTCACTTGTCTCTGTCTCATCCCATGACCATTCCTTTTCAAGGGTCTCCCAGTTGCCTAACACACAGGGGACCTCAATTACTCTGTCCGCTATTTATCCTCGGCCATATTGGAATCCTGGGTGGCTTTCCTTTGATCTTCACTGGGAGTCTGACAGCACCGCACACAACCCTGGGTCAGTGTGAGTGCTCTGGGATTAGAAACAGCTTACAGCGCCGGGGCTGAGGGGTTGCTCCTTAGTGAAGTCAGACATTCATGTAAAAACGTGACTTTCTCCACCTCCACCACTGTCCCCACCTCGTCACCCCCAGCTTGTTGTTGACAGGGTCTGGGAGGGTGGTTGTCAGCCATCACCCTGGCTGTCCCCATCACATGGAGCACTGCTGGACACTTTCTCATTTCAGTGGAGGGCCATGGCACGGCTGGGACCCGTGGTGTAACAGCGTTCCACACATTCGCCTTCCCTGCGCTGTATTTGACTATCAGCCACAACGGAGCAGCACCAAGAGAGAAATCTACTGCCCCAAATACTGTGTTCAGAGCCTATTGGAAATGAATTTCGAATTTTTCTGCAGGGGAAGATGATCCATGCCATTGCTCATGCAGATCACCGAGAGTGGGTTGTCAATATTCCACATATTAACTGTGTGACCTTGAGCAAGTTATTTCACCTCCCTGAGCCCCAGCTTCCTCCTCTGTAATGTAAGGGGGAAATTGCCTTGAAAAGTGGTAGGAAGCAGGAAATGAAGACCTAGCGCAGGGTCTGACACATGCTGGGTGCTCCTGTTATTAGCAGTGGATAGACACAGACCTCTGGGGTCCACAACGGCTGGTGTCTGGCTGAGCAGGTCTTGCCCCACCGGGGAGTTTAATAGAGCTAAGTGGGGACCTGCCAGGGCAGCCCGGGGTTGAATTCAGGTGAATGCTGGAGACAGAGAAGGAGGGGCAAGAGCAATTTAACTAGATAGATAACTAGATAATGGCAAGATGAAGCAGCCATGGAGAAGGTAAACAAGATTGATAAAGGAGATTAAATGGGAGGGGAGTCTGGGCACTGCTGAGGAATATAAATAGACCAGAATATCAATAGGATAGGTGCTGTGGATGGGAAGAGGCCGTAAAACAGAGTGGACAGAAAATAGAATATGAAAATGACATGAGCATAGAGACAGGTAGCATTACCTAGATAGGCACTGATGAACATCGGGGACCTCGAGTGAATGGAAAAGTGGGTGAGGAGGGAGACCCCAGCATACCACCTCTAGTGGGCTGCCTCTGGCTCCGGGCTCTGGCCTCTAATGGCTCAGGTGATGTGGCTTAATGAGGAGGTCCCTGGAGCTGAACTAGAATTAAGGATCTTGTCACCTTTTCTGCAACTTGCCATCGATGGGAATTTAAATGAGGGACAGCTTGGCAATTAGTGTGTCATCACGTGCCTGGCTGAGAGGAAGGAGTTCTGCAGGCCCAGATGCTGGAGCCAGGTGACAGGGCGGTGGCTACCCCCAGGGGAGTTGGGGCCCTTCTAGGCAGAAGTCCCCTCCTCTCCTGCCAGGAACCCCTGCTGTCATCCGAGGCCCTGCCTCAGCTCACGAAGGCCAGGCACTCTTTGTCTTGACAGCAGTGGAACCACCAAGTGTCAGGAGGAAGCTCCTCACCACCACCACTCAGTGTTCTACCCACGTAACTCTCTCAACTAGGCAAAAATAACTGGCTCAGAATCCTTAGTCACTTCCCATCATAAGTCCCATTTATTCAGGGACAGGGGATGAGAGGAATCTCCCCTTCCTTCCTTCCTTTCTCCCTTCCTTCCTGCATTTAAGATTTATTAAGCATATAGCCATCATTATATAACACAAGGTATTTTATAAAGGCCATGGGAGTGCTGCAGAACAGAGGAATAATGAGAGATCAGAGGTAGGTGGAAAAGTTTGCTGTGGGCTGGTGAGCTTGGAGAGGGGCTTGAAGGATGGGCAGGTGCAAAGGAAGTGGGGCGGGAAGGGCAGTTCAGGCGGAGGCAAGGCCTGAGCAAGAAAACGCAGGGTGCATTGGGGCAACAGCCAGTAGACTGCTGTGGTGGGAGCAGAAGTTTCCAGAGAAAGGTAGTGGGCAGAAGGTATGTAGAAGTAATTTGAATTAATGAGATGTCCAGGTTGGGAATTTGGACTTTATCCAGCATCTGCGATAACCCACTGAAGGCTTTGAGGGAGTAGAGACAAAGTCAGTTTTAGGTGGTGATGAATAAAATGACAGGGAGGACCTGGGGCAGAAGACAGGGGCCAGGGCAGGGGTCTTCATCCTTGGAAATAGAGAGGAGAGGGCCAACTGCACCCCAAGCCCCTTTTCCTCCTACAGTCTTTTCCCCTTGGGGTGCTCCACTTTCATTTTTATCCTCAGGCAGGCCCTGCCCTTTTTCCTTCCATTCCTTTCTCTCCCCTTCCTCTTCCTTGGGGCAACTTCAGTTGTAAGGAGGCTATCAGTCCCCATGGTGACTCAGACACATCAGAGAACAGCTCAGAGATGCTGAGGTCCAAACAGCATAAGGAAAGGAATGGAAAGGAAAGCTGGAGAGAGGATTCCAGCATCAAGATGTTCGCTGGCAGAGTTGACCCCAAGAGCCCCACCACCTGACATCTAAATATCAATTGAGGGAGGCAGCTGCTGGGGAGAGTAAGTGAGGAGATGCCTCTGGCAGCTGAAGCACGACAGCCTGATGCTCTACTCTGAGGCGTGGCCAATTATTTTTACAATTCTGTCTTGCCATGTCAGTTGAACACTTTGTGCTGCACAACCCAACTTCTCCCCAAAGATAGCAGGGGCAGCAGAAGGGGGCCTACCTTTTCCTGTGCCCCAGCACCCAGCACAGTGCCGCACGTCCGGGAAGAGCTCAGAAATACCATCTGAATAAATGAATGAAGCCCGACACTGTACCTGGGGGGCTATCTATTTGCATATGAAATGTGGTTAACTTTTTACTTAGATCCAAGGGAGGGCTGTCAGTGAAAGTAAAGCTTTTGCTGATTCTCCCACTGCTGGAAATATCCTTTGAACTTCTCTTAGAATTATCTTTAAGGCTAGTTAAGGAGCCACACAAGAATAGCAGTCTTACTACATTAGAATCACCCAGGGCACATGGAATAAATCCTCCCTCCTTCTGCAACTTTCAGCAAAGGAAAGCTTGCTGGATGATTTTTACCCCCTTTTAAAGAATCCCTTTTGTGACTTTTTTTTTTTTAACCTTTGAGATTGTCCATGATATTTTCATCTAATCTTATTGCATAAAGGAGTGGGTGTGTGTGTGTTGGGGAGGGTGTTCAAAACAAGAACAGCTTGCGCTGTCCTGGTCCCCCACCATTTTATAGCATGTGGATCCATTTGCCCCAATTGCTTTTAAAATTCTCACCGCTTTCTTTCCATGGTGAGGGTTTCAAGTCCTCAGGAGGTCTCTGCTTTGAAAACAAAAACTGAGAGAAAAGGTGCACAGTTATGATTGACAGTAAGTCCATTTTCCTTTCAGGTTGCCAAGTTGGAACCCGCCAGCCCAGCCATCAGGACTGAAAGCTCAGTGGAGCAAGCTCATGCTGACAGCTGCCTTTTAAAAATCCACAGGAATTTCTGCATGGTGTTGTGGTGGACCCAGGCTTTGCAGGGACTGTGCTGCTGCAGTGGCATTGACTGGGATTCAAGACAGGGACCCCTCATCCTGGCCAGCTGTCTGGGTCTGCCTAGAGCCTCTTCCTCCAGAGCAGGGGCCATCTGATGGTGTGCCGTGCCTCCTCTGTAGTCCCATGCCCTCAGACAGGGTTCATCTGAGCAGAGAACGAATCCTTCCTTGGCACGCAGGCTAAAGTCTCTTGGCAAAGAAACCGAGGTCTCAGCTTGCCAGAAATACCATCTTCAGCAGCTTCAAGCAGATGGATTGGGGTTTCGTGGGGTCAAGAATTTGCGCTTGCCCATCTCCCCCTCCAAACCGGATATTTATAGTAGAAAAACAACCTGTCAGTTGGGAGGAGTGAAGAATCCTCGCGGCAGCATGGGGTGGTAAAGAGAAAATGTGGTGGGAGTTCTGACCTCTGCGGAGCTCACCTGTGCCCAGTCTCCTTGTCTTGGCTTTGCTACAATGAAGCTTTGGAATCTTTTGGGCATTTTTTGCTTATCTTTCGGGGGTTTCATTTCTACATTTGTAAAATGACAGAGATTAAACAAGATGTTTGGGTTTATAGTGTTGGTGGCAGGCATAAAGTGACATGTTCCCTGCTGATAAAGGAAGATGAGGCTAGTAACTCAATAAATAACAAGGCATTGTTGCCCATCATGCTGTAGTTGTGGGCAAGCCTGTGCTAATCCAGCCGTACATACATGTTGGGGACTGGCAGCACTTGCTTGGGATGTGGGGAGCCAAAACTAGAGGCAGTGATGGATAGGGGACCAGCAGATCTAAGGGGCTCTATGGGACAGATTAGGAGGGCACAGGGAGACTGCATGGTCTGGTCACTGGAGGCCACCATCGGACAGTGGTCAATAGGAAGGTACAGCAGAGATCAAGGCTGATGCCCAGTGATCAGTAGAAACAAGCAAACCTCAGCAGAAGCAAGTACAGCCAGAGGACAGCTCAGACCAACCACCCCTCTCCAATCTACCCCTTCCCACTCATCCCTGCAGCATTTCGGGGTGTCCTTCCACTGTACCTGGGCTGGCACGGTGAGGGTCAGCCACTTCTTAGTATACAGAAATGGGAAGGGACATCTCCAATTGAGATATTTCATGCAAAGACCACAGAATTGATTAATTAAATTCAGACAAATATGCTGTAGTGAAGTGTAGGATCAACCAGTGTCATAAGTGCCAACTCAACCTGCAACACTGTGACACACCACAGCACACAGAGGCCAAGGAGCCTGAGTCTGGAAGCCCTGGGATTTCTCTAAATGCCAGTTATGTCACCTTTCTTGACCTCCTGAGGCTCAGATACCTCATTTGTAACACAAACCTTGAAGGGACAGAGTTATTGGTTAAATTATGTGCCCCCCCCCCAAAGATATGTTGGAGTCATAACCCCCAGTACCTCAGAATGTGACTTTACTTGGAAATAGGGTCTTAAGAGGTAATCAAATTAAAATGAGATAATTAGAGTGGACCCTAATTCAATATGACTGGTGTCCTTATAAGAAGGGGAAATTTGGACACAGAGGCAGACACTCACAGAGGGAAGACACACAGGGAGAAGACAGGCATGTGACTGGAGTGATACATCTGCAAGAAGAAGCAAGAAAAGATTCTCTCCTAGAGACATTGCAAAGAGCATGGGCCTGTGGACACCTCGATTCTGGACTCCAGAACTGTGAGACAATAAATTCCTATTGTTTAAGCCATCCAGTTTCTGGTACTGTGTTATGGCCACCCTAGGAAACTAACATAGGTGGCTGGCAAAGTTTGTATGTACGATGTATGAAAAGAGTCAACCACATAGCAGATTCTGAAAAACTGGAAGTTACAGTAACCAATACTTGCTATTTTATGCTGAAACCCCTTTATGACTCTGGACACAAGGGCCTAGGATCTTCCAGTTCATAGCCTGGTTTGTTTCAAGATTTTTACTCTTATAATAATTAGAAAAATAATAGTAAAAAAGAAGTTCCTGACATTCTTACTAGCCTACAGCCTCATTTTTTTTTTTTTAAAGACTGTCAATTTATTTCAGGCTTTGGGGCTTGTACTACTTAGTAGAGCTGAATATATATTAACCGCAAATGAACTTTCCTGTATCTTCCACCCAACTGTCAATGCACAGCTCCGATTACAGAGGCTTTGGCATTTCCTCTCCTCCATGGTTACACAGGCACAGCCTGGCCCGGAGTGTGTCTGCACGTGTCAATGGCTTACTGGCTACCATTAGCTGCCTCCTACTAGACAATGTTGATAATAAACATAAACATGGGTGTTCATGATGTGCAGGCACATCCTGAGGACTTTACTCGTGTCGACTCATTTAACTCTCTCAGCAAAAACTGATAAAGTAGGTGCAGTTTTCCACGTTTCACAGAAAAAATCCCAAAACCCCAAATTCAAAACCAGGAGTGCAGGAACTGTGGAAAGGTTAAATAATTTGCCTAAGTTTATATAACTAATAAATACAGAACCAGGATTTGAATTCAACTATTAAGACTTAAGCCCTGAGCTACCTTAACTGTCATCTGCTGCAGAAGTGGTTCCTGAAACAAAATTACGAAATATTAGGGCAAACGTTGAGTGTCTACCGTCTGTCAAGAGTATTGCAAAGGCATTATCTCATTAATTCTCCTAACAGACTAAAAACAAAACTATTACTATTCCCACAGATGGATGGAAAAGCTGAGGCATAGAGAGGTTAGATAACTTCAGGAGGTTCCACAGAGCATAAGTCTCAGAGCTGGAATTCAAACTTACGTCATTCTGATTCCAAAGCCCCAGCTCTTTCCATCAGGTCGTTCTGGCTCAAAGACAAGGGGACCCCAAATGTCACGTAGTGTAACATCCGATCTAGACCGAAACCGCTTGAAGAACAACCTAGCGAATGGCCGCTCATGGGTATCTTAAGTTGCTGAAAAGCTGTTCCCACCTGGTCAGCCTGTCTCTCCCCTCCCGCCCTCCCTTCCCGCTCTCCCTTCCTCTCTTCCCTCCCCATCTTCCTCCCTCTCTTCCTTCCTTCCTGTCATTAATGAAGAGTCTAGAACACTGCTTCCTAACCTTCTCTATGTCTTGGCGCACATAAAGACCAGGGGTAACAGGCTTGGGCTGCTCAAGGCTCCAGCAGTGGGGGTGCCCTAAGTGCTGAGGCGTGCAAAAGCTTAGACACTCCTGAGACTGACCTGGAGGACCTAGTTAAGAAGCTTTGGTCTATAAGAAGTGATGGATAAGTAATGAGACAATGTTAATTCAACCTTGTGTGTCCTGTGATGAATGAGAACAGGACTGAAAGAGTAGGGGACCCAATCTTAGATGATCAGGGAAGCCCCCCAGGAAGAGGTGCTTTCTAGGGTGTCATCTGAAGGACAGGTGGATTTCAGCCTGGGAAAGAGATGGATGCTGGGAAGGGGGGCATTTAAGGAATCCTATTTAGAGACGGTGGGTGCGCCATATACACCTTTAGTTGTCTTTTTACTTCTCTGTTCTCTATTTCACTTTTGTTTCTTCTATCCCCTTCTCTTCTCTGGATGGCTTTCCTTACTCTTACCTCATTCTTCCTTCCTGGCTGGCACCATCAGCCTATAGGTGGCCCTCACAAATAGTCCTGCTTAGTCAATCTAAGGTGAAAAAAGTAGCTATCTGTATTAGAATATGTTCCCGAGGGCCGAGCCCGTGGCGCACTCGGTAGAGTGCTGCGCTGGGAGCGCGGCGACGCTCCCGCCGCGGGTTCGGATCCTATATAAGAATGACCAGTGCACTCACTGGCTGAGTGCCGGTCACGAAAAAACGACAAAAAAAAAAAAAAAAAAGAATATGTTCCCGAAATTTTGGTGAGAAGAGTCACAGAATCACTGGATGCTAGTAGTCACATCACTCAGGTGCTAAGACTCACCTGATTGGGATGGGGATAAACCTTGTGACTGTAACAATGTGAAGTCACTCCATAGTCACTCCTTACAAAGAGACCATAGTTCTGAGGATCAATAGTAGCCAGGGCACGATAGCGCTTTCCTTATGTACAAAATTCGCTTTAAATAATAAAACACCAGCAACAATAGTTCATCAGTATTCTACAGCTCTGTGGGAAGTGATTCCATATTACAGCTCTTTATTTTCTCAAACATTTTATTCTGACATTTATTTTACAACCAAATACCAAAGACTTATTTCCCTACAAAGCCTGCATTACGTTGACATGATTTTTCCTTCAAGAAAACGTAGCCATAAACAAATCATTGAATGAAGAAAGAAAATGCCCTATGTCCTAGCACAGCTTGGCAGAGTACCACACATATTTCAGCTTACAACAGTTGGTGGCCTAGAACATGTCTAGCATATGGCAGGTCCTGATTCTTAATAAATACTTGTTAAATTAATTGAATTAAGGAAAGCAGAATGAGTGGCATAAAACGGAGGTGGGCTTTGGACTCAGATCTGGATTTGAATTTGAGCCCAGCCACTTGGCTAGCTGAATGACCTGGAGTGAAGTGCTTGCTCTTTTTGAACCTCAGTTTTCTTCTTTAAAACTGAGGCTGAAACACCTGACTCACAGATAAGGATTAAATGGGATAGTTACTTAAGTGTCTAGCTCAGTACGTGTATGTGGTAGATACTGAGAAACAATTGTTCTCTCCTTCTTGCCTCAAAACCCAGTTACGTAGCACACTCCAATAGATCAGGGGTCAGTCAAAGCAAGATTCGAGGAGCTAGGGGCTCTTAATTCTGGCCACACAAAAGAATTACTTGGACTTTTTAAAAAAAAAGTCAAAGGCTAGACCACATCCTCGGAATTTCTGATTTAATGGTTCATGTATGGAGCCTGGAAAACAATATTTTTTTGAAAGCTGCCCAGGGCATTTTAATATGCAGAAGGATTGAAAAGCACTGAACCAGAAAAAGAAAACTGTTCTGCTCTACTCTGGTCTGATCAGTCTATGCAGGAAGTTACATTCCATTCTGGTGTGACCCAGTAAAAGAGGAAAAGCAAACAGAAGGACCAGTTAAATGGTAAAGGGGCCTACACCTACATCATAAAGAGAAGAGCTACAGATGTGTGTGATTAGCTTGACCAATTGATGGGCAGGAGTGCATGATCACTTTTCAGTTATTTGAAGCATTATTATGTGAAGAAGGATTGGGCTTATCTCGCATGGTCTGAAAGGGTCAGTCTCTATGAATTAGGGGTTCAAGTCAGATATGACCAAAGTTGGGATGGACTGCCTTTGAAGATAGTGAGTTCACAGTCACTGGAGGAATTCAAGAAAACATTGCATGACCACTTGGTGGCGATGGAGAGGAGGGATTTTGGCATTAAATAAGAAGTTGGACTAGTCCTTAATGGTCTGCCTAGACACTTTGTAGCAATAGCAGTGTAATTCATTTTGAGTGATTTCTTGGGACAAAGATGTTGCACAAAGTGAAAGGATGAAAAACTTCAAGCCGTCATTCTCTGTGTGTCTCTGCTCCTTGAGCCCTCCTAGCCCATAGGCTTAAGTGAACACGCTCTTCAGATACAACTGGAGTAAACTTGGCACTTCTGAAAGCTGCAGCCAAGACTTATCACACAGTATAGCTGGTCAGATTATCAAAATCATATAGACCAGTGTTTTATGTCTCTCTTTTTATTTTTTTAAGCAGTAGAAACTTTCTCTCTCTCTCTCTCTCTTAAATCCAACATGGGAAATTAAAAATTGACAAAAAAATGGTGTTGCTCTGCATGGAGCAGGTGGCTGTCTTCATCTCCCTTACAAGTCCATCAATGGCCCCTGAGAGACCTGCCCACAACCTCAGGGCTCCATAGTACAGGGTTTGAAAACCACAGTTTTGTAGATAAGTCTCTCAGTTTACACATGAATAAACTGGAGCTCAGGATGGCTAAGTAACTTGGGGTCACACAGCTCATGAGAGCAGAACTGGGCCCAAGTCTAAGCTCCTGACCCTTGGGCCCACAGCCTCTCTCACTAGCCCACACTAATGCCATTAAATGGGGACAAGAGTAACTCCAGACATGGCTATATGTCCAGTTCTTGGACTTTGACCTGTGGCAACAATGATGCATAAAACACCTGAGAACTTATTTCAAACAAAAATGCCAACCTTCTCCCTGGGAGTGGGGGTGGAGTGAGGGTGGGGGGTGTCCGTTCTGTGTTTCTGGTGGTGGAGATAGATTTGCTATAATAGCTATTTCTCACTCAGTGTCCCCAGTGACCAAGGCCTTCTGTTTGTATGGTGACCACCTAGGGTTTGGGAGGGGAAGGGTGGCACTGGGTCTTTGGATCCAAACCAAGCAACTGATGCACACAGATGGGATCTCACATCTTGGACCCGTTACATAGTACTCCAACTAACGGAGCAAAGCACGTCTAACTGACGCAATACCGGGTATGGATTTACTTTTCTTCCTTTTCTCTAACCATGTAAAGGATTTAGAGAACTTGCACCAAAAGGCACATGTTAGAATAAAAAAGGAGTTGGTAAGAACACATGGATAATTCTAAAAGTACATACCAAAACTTTGGATAATTGAAGATTCGGTGTGGAAAGTTTTTCTAGCAATTCATTCATGCACTCATTCAATCACTCACTCCCTTACTCTTTCATTCAACAGGTATTTATAGAGTACCTATCACATTCTAGGCAATATTTTTAAAAACAAAAATTAATGCCAAAATTTATGTATAAAATTGCTGTATAAATAACTCAAGACGAACAAAATTTCAAAATCTTAAATAAAGACAGAATCAGTATTCCTGAATTTTTCTTTCATTTCAGGCTTCAGTATAGCTAGACCATGGCACTGTTACTGATCCCAGTTCATCCAACTGACAGCAGTGCAACGTGAGGGCAAAGGGGGTAATGGCAGGAGGTGAGCTCAGAGAGGCGGGCAGGAGCCAGGGGCTGCAAACATCGATTGAACACCTTGTACATGCGCAGTGCTCCGAGCATCCGCACAAAGCATTAGTCATAACCTGAGCTCCAAGGAGCTCACATTAGTTATTGCAGACAGGGCACATCAGACAGAAAAAGGAACAATAAAACCACATAACAAACAGTGGGTACAAGGACAGGCAGTGAGAAGAAGATGCGCTTAGCACCAACGGAGTTAGCAAAGTCCCCAGACTCCACTTCCTCGTTATTGTGGCCACCTCCTCTCTGCATCTCCATGACTGAACAGCGTCCATTCACTCCACTTTATGAATGCAGCCTAGGAGCTAAATGAGAAGGAAGAGCCCTCTGCAGCTCTAGCTTGGATGACAGCCAGGGCTCTGTGTCCCTGGAACATAATCCCGGCTGACTCTGCCTGCTGGATGAGCACAGCAAAAGGTATAAATAACGGCAGCAATGAACCCCTCCCAGGACTGCTGTGGGATTAATAAGCCCTCGAGACTCTGGCACTCCAAACCCTGCAGAAACTAGCGCTTCAATTGCTATTATGAGCAAGCTCCCAGCCATGGCTCCTTTAGCACATGCTGTTAGATAATCTCTCCCCAACTATTGCTGGGAACCGTCAATCACACTGCGCCTGTCTCCTAACCCACAGCCTGGGAAGGGGAGGGAAGAGGCTGCGAGGACAGTGCGGCGTAGGGCATGAAGGGGGCCAGAGATTGTCGGCTGGCTGATTTGCTCTTCCAAAATAACATGAGGATAGAGTACAGGCTCTGCTGTCAGCCAAGCAGGCTCGAAACTTGGTTTCCCTGCTTATTAGTTCTGTAAAGCTGGGTGGCCAGTAATAGTGCTGTGGACAGATGCTCCCATACTCTAACTGGGCACACTGGTAGAACTGCACTTATTTGTTAGGTGTGCCCAATGTGACTTGCTTTGGCTGAGGAATGTGAGGGGAAGATGTGTGGAAGTGAAAGCTTTAAAGCTAGTGCAAAATTCATCACATTCCCTTCCCCTGACCTAGTAATCAAGGAAGCATGTGCCAATTTTGACTTAGCCTGGGAATGTAAGTGACCAGGATAAGCAGAGACCCCTGCCAACCTGCCTTCAACATGAATGAAAAATAAACGTCTATTGCTTTAAGCTACTGAGACTTGGGAGTATTTTTGTTACAGAAGAAGAACACGGGCAATCCTTACTGGTTCAGGGTGAGTTTAATTACTCAATCTTTTGAAGACTCAGTTTCTTTAGTTGTAAAATGTTAGTAAATACTCAGTCCATAATAAGTACTCAGGTGGTTGCTATTATCATTGTCATGTTATTATATCTACTATTGTACCTCTCTTCTTAGGCCCTACCTGACCCCCCGTTTCTGCAGCTTTCCTCTGTCCCAGTTGCAGGCATTTGTCCTCCATGTGTAGCCTGAGCCCTACTGTCAGGCTGTAAGACTGGGTCCAACCCTAGGAGGGCTTGAAGCCTCCCTAATCTGACAGTCAGAACTGGGATACCAAATTGTCCCTTCCCACAGAGCTGCACTTCTCTGTGCCTCAGTTCCAACTGCAGGGCCTCTGCCAACTGCCTGTAGCCCTGCCCCTCCCACATGCTGTACCCCAGAATCAGTAACTGGATCTTCATGTTATTTACAATGCCTAGACCTATCCTGGTACCCTTCTTAGTAGCTCAAGTTCACATCTAGATGTCCCATATCTGGGGCTTGGACCCCCATCCCTGAGTCCTGCTGGGGTCCTGCTACCTACTGGTAGATATGCTTAGTAGAAACTGCCTGCCCACGTAGTCCTCATCACCACCTCTGATCACTCTGTGGCTGTGCACTGGTCCCTTGACACGCTGTGGCTGCTGTCTTTGCTTCCACAGTAGCTTTCCTTTCAGCTGCTGCAGCTGTGTCTTTTACCCACTCTTGCTTCCAGAGCATGTGAAAGGACCATTAACTTGTTCATAGTTGTAGTTCCTTAGCATGTGGTATGTGCTCAGAAAACATCTGCTGAACGATGAGTGAATGAATGAATGAATCACAGAGTCACAAACTGTTAGAGTAAGCAGTGATATGAAAGCTTGTCTAGTCTAAACCCTTCTCTTGTTCAGTTGATGGACTGAGGTCTACAGCCTCATAACCTCCTTAGACACAAACTGGAGCTAGTAACCAGGACACTGGCCTGCCCTTCCTGGCCCAGCCAGAGAAGACAAGGGAAATACACACTCTGTCTCAGAGTCCCCTGTGCCCGGGTGGTGAAAAATCCCTTTATGTTCTCCATGGCCAGGAGTAAATGTAATCTACTAGGAAAAGACTCTGTGAGCTTTTTTTTTTTTTTCTTTTTTTAAGCAAAAACAAAAATAGAAAATAAGGCAATATGACAAAAGGGGAACTATATATGGAAATATTTTTCTTTTGCCTTTGTCAACTCAGTAAAGAGTACTAAGGGGAGATGTGTTTGAGTAAAGAAGGCAGGTACTGAGTAGGGGAAGTGGAAAATGTGCCCGGTTTTCTTCTCACTGACCAGCCTGCAAGCCCCCAGAGCTAAGGCGGCCTCCTGCCTCTGCTCTCCCCTCCTGCCTGCTCTGCCTCCCCAGGTCTCACCAACGTGTCAGTTTCTGTGGGAGTCTTGCCTTCTCCAGGGCACCGCAGTCACCCCTTCAGGGCTCTGGAAGGGCTCCCCGCACTGATGTCTACATGACAGCCCCTCAGCATGCGCT
Source organism: Cynocephalus volans (assembly GCF_027409185.1). Lineage (NCBI taxonomy): Eukaryota > Metazoa > Chordata > Mammalia > Dermoptera > Cynocephalidae > Cynocephalus > Cynocephalus volans. Next base: position 131,854,995 of record NC_084467.1, read on the forward strand.
GCCGTGTAGTGTGTGAATGCACCATATGTGGAGCTGTTTCAAATTCTCTAGTCATTGTGTCCACAACTCCAGTCCCCCACTCCCAAAGGTGTTTGCAACTTGAAGGCAGAGATGTTTGACTTCTACTGCTCATGCCCCTCAGTGCCCAGGACATTGCAGTGTCCATCATAAGCCCCAAGATTTGACCAGGAGAGAAAACTCCAAAGCACAAGGCCTCCGTCCCCTGAGTTTTCTTGAAAGAAAAGAGAAGATGAGCAAGAAAGTGAGAGAGGAATGTGTCTGCTTGGGGGCCCTTCTAGCATCTACTGGAACTATGAGCTCAGGAACAAGGCTGGAGCTGGGTGGAGGCTCCAGTCCCCCTTTCCCTGAGCTTGCACAAGGTGTCCCTCTGCAGAGGCCTGCAGAGATGTTCCTGGCCACCTCTGTTCAGTGGGATTCCCCTCCAGGGCTCAGCGCTCCTCCTGACCTCGAGGCTTTCTCTTCACCGGTTTACAGTGACAGGCTATGTGGGCTTGGGTTCTCAGGAGCAGTGACAGTGTATGTCAGGTGTCGCCATAATTGTTCATGAAAGCACCCCTTTAGATGATAATCCACGCCGTGTGGGAGCCTGGCTAGGAGACCTGGCTGCAGGGGCTGGTGGTATGCTCACTTTTCCTGCTGGTGCTGGGTGGTCTTTGCTCTTACTCTCTCCCCCCATCAGTCAGGGCAGCAGTTTTCTGAGGGTCAATCACGTCAGCTTCTTACCTCAGTTTCCCTGGGCTATTAACCATCACTCAGTGGAAAACATCATGTGAGTTACAGATGAGGCAATCGACGTTCACTGAGGCTAAGTGACTTTTCCAAGGTCACAGCTGAAGGCTGGAGCATGAGGAGGTCCCAGCCCCTCTTTCCCTTGTGCTTAGTCTCCTAGGCTAGAAATTCTTTTTCCTGAGAGTTTCAGGCAGAGCAGTGATTTTAGAAGCCCCACCTTCTCCTCCCCTCTCGCCTGCTCCACATAGGTGGCCAAACAAGCAACTCTTCAAGAGCAAATGTTTCTTTTTCTGGGAGCTTCTGGCAGTGTAGAGCTGCTGTTTGGTGGGTATCTACCTATACTATTAGAAGATACATCCATGTTGTCCTTGACCATGGGAGAAAGGAAGAACCGATCCTTTGTGTATCTCCGACTGAGGACTCTCCTTTGATACCCCCTGATGAATCTCTTCTAAAGAGATTCGGTAGTGGCAGGATTTCTCTATGGGAGGAGAATAAGGGTGGCAATCTGTTTGGAAGGCAGTAGCTCTAGGGGATTCATCTTGAAGTTGTACTTGAAGAGAGAGCATCCTACTTGTAGTTAGTGTGCTATTGCGATGGTTGGGTGCAGGGCACTGGTAGAGGTTACGGGAGAGCTAAAGCCAGTCCCGCACCCTCCAACCTGTCCTTGTAAACCAAACTCCACATGGAGCCAGCGAATGGAGAAACTGAAAAGTCAAAGACTGTGTAGTCCAATCGGAACCAACCCAAATCAACAGTTTGCACCTCCAAAAGCAGTAAGAAAATGAGATCCCTCATATCGGGCCCTCCGGAGAACTACCAAGTGGTTTTATGGACACATAATTCTTGCAAAAATAGAATCTAATAACAGAAACTCAACACCCCTGTCAGCCCAAGTTTTAGGAGTTGCAAATTTCAGGAAGTAGCATTGTCTGATAGCCTCTCAATTCCTTCATTGCCGTGAGCTTCCTTTGCTGATTGATAAAATTGTCAATAAAATTACATCTCCCAAGAGCCCATCTCTCACTGATCCTGTCTCTGGCAAACCCAGAGTCCCCATTAGGCTCCGTCCTCTGTTCTTTTGTCTGTGCAGAGATGTGTGTGGGTGTCCTCTGCATGGCAAGTAGGGCCCAGGATCATTTGTTTTCTCTGTGATAGAGAAATGTTTCTGAGCTCCCCTCCACAGCACCAAGTGTCCTCCCAAACAGATGAGGCACAGGCAGAATATTTCACATTGATGACTCCAGAACTCGGGGCTGGCAGCAGTGCTGAATTTCTTTTATTAGACTTTATTTCTTTAGTAACTATTCACCCATAAAACCACATGGTAGCTCTTAGGAGGTCCAGCCTGAGAGAGGTCTCTCTCTTCTCACACGTCTCCTACTCTATTCCTTTAGCATCTCTTAGGAGACTGCTGCTTTCTGGTGTGAATTTTATCATCTTCCTGTAGCTCCTTGTGCCCCACGGCACACTTTCTAAAGGAACAGCGAAAAGTCGAGTGTACCAATTAGATAATGTAATTTTCTAGGGTCTTCCTGGTGGAGATTGGAAATGTTATCCTGGTGTCTATAGGAATTATACCTCTTTGACCTCTTTTTTTTTTTTTTTTTTTTTTTTTTTGCTTCTCTAAATCTACTTATCAGTCAGTATAGAGAAAAGCAGAGAGCTTCCTGGACATTTCTAAATACTTCCTACTGCTTAGCTTTTGCTCTTGCTGTTACTCGTCAGGAATGCCTTCTCCCTCCTCCTTTTTTCCTGGACATCATAAATACACCTATTGTTCAATATTTCCCTTATCACATAGGTCTAATATATGCTTCCCTTTCTAATTCCTAAAGCATTTCTCTGTTTAAGATGCCTGCTGTTTTTCTTGTTTTTGTATCGAATCACATGTTATTTTGTATTGTTATCTGTGTCAGGTATGTGGTATTAATCTTCCCAGTGAGATTAAAAGCTCTCTTAGGATAGGAATTATTACTGACAATGGTCACTTGGTGATTGCCTAGTCTTGGTAGGGAATGGGTCATGGGGAAGAAGATACAAAGAAAAGACACAGACTCATAGAAAATTAAAGCTGGAAGGGGCTCAGAGGTTGTCTAGGCCAACTCCTTCATTTTTCAAATGAGAAGAGAAAAGCAAAGACAACAGGAGTCTTTCACCTGCCTGAGATGTGTCTACACTGAAACCCAAATTAAGCCCCTGTCAGAGCTTTCTCCTGTATCCCACGCATCCCCCTCTGCTAGGGTTTAACATCGAAGATTACCTTCTGGAAACAGATAGATGGAGAAGTTGAACTCAGGTTTCTTTTAGAAGCTTGAAAGGTAAAATCAGGAAGGATACCTTTGCATGGACTCAGTCGGCCTTGGAAGTATTTCCCAATGTCCCAACCTTCAGGGGCTCTGGCATTCTATGGTCTGTCCCATCTTCTCTATTTTAAGTCTATAGTAGGCCCCCACAATTATCAAACTGAGTTGAGTTGAAGTGAATTAGGGAATGAAGACAGTGTTATAAGACAGCATGCGCAGCGGACTTGACTCCTAGTCTAGCCAGTTAAAAAATTAACAATAATAACAGAAAGAGTCCACTGAGTACTCATCGCCTGCCAGTATTCTAGCGTTTTATGTATAGTCTCTCATTTATTACTCACAACAGTCCTATGTGGTAGGTGCTCTTATGATGCTAATTTTATAAGTGAGAAGGCTGAGGCACAGAGAAATTAAGCAACTTGTGGTGGAGGAAAGGGAATACAATAATGGAGAAGGAGGGGTTCTCAGAATTCTGTGACTCTTCTGTTATTCTAAAGACTCTATTGGTCTTAGAGAGAAAAACCTACTTTTTTTTTTCCTGCACTCTAATTTCATTAGAAAATTTGCATTAGTTAAGAAGCAGGGTTGAAAACAACAGACCATGAGTCAGATATTTGGTTTGGCTACAAGGTGTTAAAAAGAAAAAAAAAATTGTGAATAACATTTAAAATGGGGAAATGTATATAGAATTATTGATTTGGGGCTTCCCTTGAAAGACCAGAAACCAGGGCTTGTGTTTCTGCAGGGCAGGAGCTAGCTGGTGCTGAGAGGCAGCAGGTCCTTCTGGAAGGTTCTCTGGTTCTCTGTGACATCCCCGCTCCCCATTTCCTACCACTCCCCATACAGAGGTCACACTCAGTTGTCAGGATGCCTGGCCCCCCTCCCTCCCTTGTGTTGCCGACCTGGCCCACAGAATCACTTCTGTTTGAGACACCTGCTGTGCAGTGGTCTCTTCTGCTACTCAGGGGCTGATTCTCCAAAAAAAAAAAAAAAAAGAAGAATTTTGAAAGTCTTCTGAAAATCAATAATTTTTCTAAATTGGAAATATGGATTATTGTCCAAATAACAAACCTCATTTTCCAGTGTGGGAAAAAAAATCACTGGCATAATTTCTCTAGAAAGAAACAATTTCGTTATATGGGAAAATCAGCTTCTGTTCAGCAACCCTTGAATGGCGCTACAAACATTAGAACCTTGCCAAACCAATTTTCCCCTTTCAGATTTAACAGTGCTCCATTTATCTCAGTGGGGACTAAAGACTAGCTAAATTTGAAGTCATAAAGCTCGGCCTTTTGAATGATTTTGGTCAAAACAGCTCTTTTGTAAGCAGGCAAAGTGTGCTTATTTAATGTTCTTCCTTCTCAAAAGAGACTAAAGAGAAATTTCTGAAAATTTCCCAAAACATTTCACCTCTGAGCCGACTATGAGGGTGGAGGATTTCAGAAGGAAAGGGGCGCATATTTCAGAGTGTTATCGGCTCTTGGAAATAGGAGATTATAATGGAATCAAGGTCCCTTCCCCCCTTGCCTTTAACTAGAGCAAATGCTTCTGTGATCGCTATAATGATGTTTTGCCTTTATATAGATAGCACTATTCATTCTTGTGCGGAGCTCAAAATTCTTTACGAACATTATCTCGTTAAATCCTCTTGACATCCCTGTGAGGCAGGTAATGACAAGATTATCCCTGAGGTACAAGTCTCCCTTGGGCAGTGCAGGGGTGAGATGAGCTGACCATAATCCCAGGTCAAGGCCCACAGGGCAGGAAATGGAGCATTGGTCTGTAGAATGCCTGATGGAACCTCACGTGAGGAACAGTGTCTCCTAGGGGTTGTTAGAAGTGACTTTGTTCCCACATGTCCCTGCACAGCTTCCAGAGGATCATGCCATGGGAAACCATGCCTGAATCCTCCCATCTGGAAACTGATTTTGGATACTGGGGATAGAGGGGCATTCAGTGACTATTGCCGAATGCATGAATGCTAGTTTAGTCTCAAGATGTCCAGCTGCATTTGGTTGTGCTAAAAGTTCAAATTGTACCCAAGAGCTGAATTTTCAGAGGCTTCCTTTACTTTTGAGACACTAGGGCCCATTCTCAAATGTCTGTACTCAGATGGGGGAAGACGCCTATTTGTTTGGGATACTGAGGCAAAAATCTGCAAGGGGTGTATCAGGAGCGTCTGTGTGGTGGCAGGTGGGGGTTGGGGGGCGGGGGCATTAGCTGGACCAGTCACGTTAATTAGCATTGATACATTGACCTCCAGAGCAATTGGCCAAACTGAAAAGAAAAGTAGATGGCAGTGGGGGGAGATTGAATTTTAATAAAAATGGAAACTACTGACTCTTCTGCAGTAACATTATCTCTCTAGGTTCATTTCCATCGTTCTCTGTCCTCACTAGAGAAGGGTTAGTAAAAATTGAAAAGACTTTTGGGCCAGTTAGGGTCTTTAAGTCCAGCTTCTCAAGGAGTTCTCAAAGAATCAGATAATCTTTGGTCATCTTTTGTGGACCTCACCTTTATTGTCAACGAACAATTCTTGCTGGCTTACTGCATACAGGGCACATTCCTGAGAATGTAAGACAATATAAGGCAGTCAGACAAGGGACGATTCACGCTTTAGGTGAACAGGGCATATTCCTAAGAACAAAAGTAATTGTCACAGAGACCAAACGTATGCACATCTCTCAGGAAATAAAACTCACCATGCAAATGCAAGGTGTTTTCTTACTGGTGATTTAACTGTATACTTTGTTTAGTCTAATTCTTTATTTCAGGTCAATTTAACTATTATTTATAGAGCACTTATTGAAACTAAAAGCCACACAGGCTAAGTGACTTGATTAAAGTCACTTTATTATTTGCATCATTGGAAAAATAAAAACAAATCAACTCACAGAATTAACAGAACACAAATAAAAGATATATTAAGTGCTGAATGAATTCAGGCTGATGCAATGCAGTTATGGTTTTTAGCAAGCCTATTTTCTTCTTTGTTTTCAAAGCCTTGGACACGGGCATAGAACATATGCTCATGGAATGTACAGATGCTCTATAAGCGGGAGGCCTACATGAAAAAGGCCATGGTGAGTGTTAGAATCCAAATTCAAAAAGATAATTAGGGTCTAAAAACCGTAGGCCCAAATGAATACAGATACATTTTAAGAGAAATATAGATCCTGCATTTAGTTTCTAGAAGGACAGAATATGGGTTGCATATGACACTGATCGTGAGATTTTAGGAAAGTGTGGTGTGTGTCTTTTGCCCTAAAGGAAGGCACTCAAACAGCCAAGGTCTGGGTAAGATTCCGTGAAGTCAGGCACTGTGCCACTCACTGGCATATATGACTCACTCTGTCACTCTGCAAATCCCAAGACCCCCAACTCTTCACATTTTCTGGAATGCTCTAATGAACCATAAGCTCCACCAGAGCAGACGTCCAGCATGCAGCAGGCACTCATTGGTCTCTGTTGTTGGGCAGAGAGGAGAAGCAACCTTCAATCTAATGCATTCTTAGGTGGCTCTAGCTCTCGAGGACCTAAAGGGCATCCCCAGAATCACAAGTGCAGTAATGGAGAGGCAGGATAGAACAGGGGTCTCCAGACTCCACTCCAGCGTCCCTTCCTTAACATGGAGGGAACTCTGAAGGGCCGGTGGGCTGCAGCCCCAGGACAGATGTGTGTGAGCCGGAGTAGGTAGGGGTACAGGATAGGGCCGTCATCGACTTGCAAGGCTGAGATAGAAAAGAGAAGGGAGGAAGGAGGGACGGAGGGAGGCAGAGCAATTGCTTTCTCCACTCGGTCAACTCGGGTCATTGCTCCTCCCTTTCGGGGGCTTCATGCCCAGAACGATGGAGAGCAGCGAGACCATCACAGCAACGCTGACACGGCCGGACCGCACAGTGGCCGGCGCAGGCAAACACGTCCCCTTTGCTTTCACCCTCAGGTACTGATAACTGTGTTCACGTTGCCATGGCGACGGAAGCAGGCCATGAGAGCGTTACCGGGAAATGGGAAGATGGGTCTTGCGATCGCCGCCGCCCGGTGACAGAGTAATTCACATATGCCACCGAGTAGCCGGGCCGCGGGGTCGTGGGTCTCAGCCAGCGCGGCCGTGCACGACTGCCTTGCATCAGCGACCGAGCAGCGTCCCCGGCAAGCCCCGGAGAGGCCGACCAAGTCCCCAGGCCGGCGGCTCATCCAGGGACAGCCGGGGGCGGGGTCTGCAGGGGCGGGCTTCCCGGTTGGCGGGTTCCCTGCCACTGCGTGCAGTCTCACAACTGTTTCCTGTGCTACTTGAAACCGGAAACTGCACTTCCCAGATAGTAAGGGGGGATTGGGGTCCTTGGTAAGATACTACGCTCAGTAAGGAGGCAGCCCTTAGCAGGGAGAGGCTGAGCAGGCTGCGGGCGGGGGCTGCTTGTCCAGGCGGGAGCAGCGGTCGGCGAGATGATAAACTAAGATCCTTGTAGGACCTCCGCTTGTCTACCCTGGCATTCTCCACGTTTCCAGCATTTTTCATAGGCATCATAGTGATTAATTATAATTAGCACAACAGACTCTGGAGCTGGGCTCTGGGGCTAGAATCCCAGCTTTATACCCCTTATTAACTAACTGTGGCCTTGAGCAGGCTACTTAACTCTTCTGTGTTCAAAAGAGTCCTGCATCTGTACAATGGGGATAATAATAGTAACTATCTTAAAGAGATGTATGAAAATTACATGGATTTATACATGTGGTATTTAGAATAATGCCTAGCATGTGGTAAGCATTAAATATATGTTAGCTATTACTAGTAGTATTATTAATATTATTAGTATCAATCTGGACTTGCCTAGTAAGATGTCTTATAAAATAACAGAGGTGGAAGAAGTGATCTTCCACTGCAATATGTGGAATAGTTCCGCAAACAGTCTTGTGTGTCATTTTTGGCTGCTAATATCTATTTGACTGAAAGGTGATTTGGCTTAGCAGACAGCAAGGCTTCCATTTATGTCTATCCGTGAGCTGCACCACCAGGTGCTGACCACGTTGAACTGAATGGCCCTACAGCTACATATACACAGGGTTTGCACATAAAGACATGTATGCAGCCATGCAGAGTTGAATTGGTTGTGTCCTGCGCAAAGGTGTCTGGCTGAGGGGTGAGTAGAAATCCAGCTGGTGCTCACTCCCCAAGCCATAATGCCTGGTGTGGGCTGAGTATGCCTGCAAGAAGGAGAACCTTTTCTTAATTTTCACAAAGTCACCCTGTGAGTTGTCAGCAGCCTTGTGACCTTTGGGAAGGTCATAGCAAAAGAAAAAAGGTCAAGACATTTCATTCAGATGCAGATCCTGGATTAGAAACTTATGCAACAAAGGAGATCCTGAGTCTGTTTGTGGTCTTGAGTGAAACAATTTCTGCATTTTCCCAATCTGACAATTTGTCATCCTTTCTTCTACCTTATGCAGCATTTGTTTAGATTAATTTTGCTGAGGAGCTCAAATCACTGTTTATAATAGTAATGACATGCAGTTTCAACATACTTATCCATATTTATACATGTACAGAAATAGGTCTACAAATGTGGAAACATGAAGCTGCAGAAATGCTTTTATACCTTTTATCTTCAGTTTTTGGTGTGCTTTTGATAGTCCAGTAGCTATACCTCACAGAGGAGTCTGGTTAAAAAAAAAAAAAAAAAAAAAAAAAAAACCACCACGCCCTGAATTTGCTCTGCAGAGAGCAGAGTTTTGGCAAAGTCAAGTGGCCAGCCCTTACCTAGAGGTGCAACAGTGGGTGGAGGCTGTCTTGAGGCTCTGAAAATCTGAGTCTCTTGAGCTGACCACGGTTGGCTATGACCACCATTGATACAAAAATTAGTCATTCAGTTTGATACATGTTTGTATATCTTTGGGGGGCCCATTGTGTGACCCACTTGCTTCTAGTCATCATGGCAGAAGAGAAAGGTAAATGGGCCAAAAGTTAAGTGACCTGGATTCCAGTTCTAGATCTGTAATGTTAAAAGCTGTGCCACTTTGGTAAACATCCAACTGCTCAAGCTTGAGTTTCTTGGTCTGAAAATGGGATAATAATACTTCTAGAATGTTTGTAGTGGTAAAATGCTAAGAGGCATGTGAGGATTATGAAACACTACACATAGTCAACAGATTCAACTAAGAGACATCAAGAACCTGTTAGGTGTCAGGTACTGAGCTAAGCAATACACAGAAGACAATTGTTCCTGTACTGAACTCATTTATAATCTGTAAAATGAGGAGGTTGCATTATACTATCTCTATAGTCCCTTTCAGCTTTTGGGCCCTTTTAAAATTCTATTCCTATCTAATGGAATAATCATAGAATTTTACAGGTAGGAAGGAGTATGGAGAAGAAAGTATGAATATACATGCAAAACACATATGAACAGTTTAAAAGAAGCCATGAAGAAATGTGCACACCGTAAGGAAGATATCTTTAGAGGAAACACTTGGCTCCACTGCTGGTCTGCCCTGGCACCATTCTGCACAGAGTGGGGAGGCTGGAGGACCCTCTGGGGAGACTTAGCATGCAGAAGAGGGGGAATGTCAACAAGACTTTCCTCTGAGTGGATTTTGAAAGTTTATGGATCTGCTTTAAATTGATAACATAAATATTTGCTCTCCAGGCTCTTGCCAGGAGAATGTATCCTCAAACTACCTACTGCCCAACTCTCATCAAAGGATCAGAAGGACATACGATCTCATTCTTCTCTGTATCACTGGTCCTCAAATTGCATTAGAACTTTTTAAAACATAGATTCCCCAGGTCCACCTTCAGTACTTCTGATTCAGTAGGCCTGAGTGGAGCTCACAAATTTTCATTTCTAAGTTCTCAGGTGAGACTGATGTTGCAAGTTCAGGGCTACACTTGAGAACAACTGATCTAACTGGCTCACGAGCTGGTCAAGCCTAAAACGGAGAGATGCACACTTATGACACATCGTATTTTTCCCTGACCTATAAGGTATCTTTTACTAAATTTACTGACACAGTGTCCTCTTTTGCACTGAGGAATAATACAAGTAACAGCCTTAAGAAATTACTGGCATCTTTACTCTTATGAAGTTGTTGAGGGTGTCAATTGCTACATCTCCCAACGTCCTTTTATTAGTATACAAGAACGAAATCTCTGTCAGTTCTCAGAAGCAGGAAAAACTGCTTGCTTTATTTCCCCAGAACAATTGGGATGCTTTCTTCTTTCGGGTTACACGACTTCATTTGGCCATTTGAAAACTCCGAGACCAGAAAACAGGCTATTTCTAATAAACAGGGAGAACCCTGTGGCACATATTTTAGGATACTAATTTTCCCTGTCATTTATTTTTATCCAAGCTGATTTTTTTGGTCTTTTTTTCATTTGTAGGTTTTCTCAAGTCTTTCCTTGAACAAAGGAGAAATAAACAAATGCTTAAATAATAAAATAAATCGTGAAAATTATGTGTGGTAGTTCTGAGGGGACAAGAAATAACCAAGTAATAGAACTTGGTGTCAGTAAACGTGTGCTGTTTGTCTGTTTTAGTGCAGTAGGTAACAAAAGTGATTTACCCAACGTCCACCAGCTGTATGCTGTAGACCTGGCACTAAAGGATAAATCTTCTCGCTCCAATGACAGAGATCTTTTTTCCAATCTTTCCTGCTCTCCATACATAAAGCACTGAGATAACTGGGCTCCTGCCTTGGTATTTGGTGTCAAGTTATCCAACCTGAGAAATCAATAAAACAAGTTTGCTTTAAGCCCAGTCACTCCTGCTCCCAAAGGAAATAGTACGGGGTCAAGCAAGAATTTATAAAAACTTGAAAAGATGGCCTGAATCATTAATAAAGAATTTTTTCTAGTTGGGAGAAGGTTGATAATTCCTCCCACCTTTCAGCAGTCACTGTAGCAATTATTAAATTGATACCAGTAGAGGCAAGAAGTATTAGGTTTTTATAGAATGCTAAAAATGATGCTTTGATGAATTCATACTAAAAAATCACAGGGGTGATGAAGAATGATTCTAATGGGTAAGTAATAGCATCTCAGGGCTTAATCATGGGGACTGGCTGCTTGGCAGTCTATATGGATCACTCAGGCTTAGCCCCTGCGAGTGCTAGGAGTGGGGAACCTTCTGACCAACCCAGTGCCCCTTCACCCCTTCCAGGAGCCTGGAGGAGGTGGGTCAGCCCTCCCCTGCCCTATATCCTGTGTCCTGCACTCACCACATCATGCTCAAGTTATCTATCCCCTGTCCCTGTAGCTAGACTACAGGCTCCTTCAGGGACAGCCAGAGAGAAGATTCCAGCTCGGTCAGCACAGAGGAGGGAGATGCTTTTATTTCTGTTACTTTATTTCCATATGCATAGATCCAAAAGCTTTTAATCCTTGCCGTGTGTTTTCAGGAATCCCACCAGGGCTGAACATCTCTTGCTCCCACAGTGAGGACCCATCAGACCCTGGCTGACTTTGACCTTCTTGGTGGAAGAAGCCAGACTGAAGAGGGTTAGGAGTGGGGAGATGAGGACAGCAGCAGCTCTCCTCCTTCCCTGCTGCTCTCTCCTAATGAATCCTTCAAGTGGCGTCCACAGGAGACGGGCTGAGGCGGGCCTAGCCCACTCACCAGGGGCATTCATCACACTCCATCCCCTCAGCAGGCTGGTGTTCAGGTAACAGCAAGCTTAATTCAGCACTTCTTGACTCTCACAGTAGCTCCCTTCTCTCCCAGCCATTGGACTAGCCTGTGAAACAGCAGTTACAGCAAAAGCCTCAAAAGGCATGGGGGTCCAAGGAGCTCTGGGCTGGGAGAGTGGGCCTAGCCTCAGCCCTCCTTTTACAGTTGGGAAGATTCAGGCTGGGGAAGGTCACCCAAGGTCACAGTGGAAAGGCTGGGCAGTAGTGAAGAAAACCTCACTTCCTTGCCCGATGCTATCTTGCTGCCCAGAAAGAAGGAAACGGAATTAGAGACAGACAGGCTGACTCCACTGTGCTCCAATTTTTAGAGAACCTATGTCTGTGCCATCCTCTCCATCCTCTCTCTTTGTTTAAGTCCCATTTGTCCTTCCAGCACCAGTCTGCTTTGTGTACAACCGATGCATTGATTCTGCTATTGGGAGGGCTTTCAAAGGCAGCTCCTATGCACCTCCCATTTATTTGCCACAGCCCCCCGGGTCCCTGGCGCCCTCATTCTGTCACCCTCTGCTGCGGCGCCAACCAGACTGACATGACCGCCTGTGACCCGAATTGTACCTATCAGTGCCTGGAGGAGGAATGGCCAGAGAAGCACAAAATGTGGCTTTTGCCCCCAAGGAATTTATAACCTAGAGGGGAGGAGAAAGTATACACAAATGCAACACCCAGAGAGAAGAGCCTGACAAGGTATAATTAACGGATTGGCTTGGATTTCATCTTTCCCCTCTCTCTGGGGTACCCAACAGAGAACGTGTAGGCAAAGTGTGGGATAACAAAACGATGGGCTGCGCAGGGAGGGGGTTAACTCATCTGCACATCAGGCAGCCAGACTTTGTGTCATAAAGAATTGTCTACAGATAAATAGTTAATCCAATAAAAGCCACAGACTTAGGAGTCAGAGAGACCTTAGTTTAAATTCCAGCTCTTCCATTTATTCATTCTCTGGCCTCAGGAAAGTTATTTAACCTCTCTGAATTTCAATTTTCTTATCTGCAAAATGGCTATGATAATATCAATCTCATTGTTGAGAGATTTGTATGACTCAAGGAGGTCAAATATCTAGCATTGTGCCTGGGTCAATGATGGCACTTCAAAACTGCCAATTCATTCATTCGTTTACTTAGTCATTTAACAAACATATAATGAGCATCTACTATGTACTACACAGGGTCCTTGTCCTCATGATCATGGCAATGTGGCCAGGAAAATAGATAAGCAAATTGACATGATTCAGGCTGTTAACACAGGAATGAAGGCAGCACAGGTTGGGCCATGAGAGGCCAGAAAAGAATTCCCTATTTCATTTCTAAAATTTATTTTCCCATCCCCTTAGTCACTTGCATTATTTTTTCTCCTTCTAGAGTTTTAAGATCATCCGGCCAATTGATTTTTTTCCCTTTTGCTGATAAATCTTTAGTGCTCTAAGGAATTACTGGTCATCTGATCTGCCCAAGCAGCAAGCATGACAGCTTGCACATCTTTCAGAGTTTCTTTCCTCCCTGCCCGCTTGTGCTCACAATTCTTCAAAAGCAGACTTAACCCCCTGATTGCTCTCTGCTGTTTAGCCCAAATATCTATCAGAGGAGTGGCAGGAGAGATTTAATGTTGGGAAGGGTTAGGCAAAGCTCTGGATCAAAAACTCCCGATACCCAGCTGAGGGACAAAAGAGACAGAAGCAGACTTTGCTTCACCCACTCTCTCGTTCTTAAGCAGACAATAATTTATTTGATGTGAGCTGAGATTTATTTCATGACTTACAAGACTGGAGATTTTGGGGCAATAAAAATTTGTCAGACTATTCAGACCTGTCATCTTCTGAGTGCCTTCTTCAGGCGCCAAGGTTTTCTTAACTACCCAGATAAGTCTTCCAGATGACTGCCAGGCCGCCTGTCAAGGGAATTCGTCTGCTTTCTACTGGGTTGCCACACAAGGCCCAATGGGTCCGCTGGGGTCTGTGAGAATGGATGCTGGGCCTCAAAGAAGCCAGACTCTGGACAGAGAATAATGTAAATAAAATGTAAACTGTAATCGACCAAGCCAGCACTGTGGTCATCACGGGGAAGTGAAGTGGCAGGAAGTGGTTGAAAGAGAACTGGACTTAAATTTGGGAGCCTGAAATTCGAATTCTGTCACAAATTAGTTGACATGACTTTGGGCAGATACTCTAACCTCTCTGTGCCCCTGCTTTCTCATGCTTGCCCAGCTCCCATGAGCGTTTATTTCTCCGTGCCTGTTGTCCTCTGAGAACGGCTCTTGGACCACTAGAGCTGCTGGGGGTGCACATTCCACCACCCCATCTCCCTCTGGCCTTGAGCCAATGCCTCATGGATAGTGGAGTGTGAAGGCCCCAGCAACACTGTTTCAGGTCTAAGCAGATCTGAGATGCTCTGTGTACTCCAGGGCTCCCCTGCAGGACCAGACTGAGACTGGGACTCTGCCGGAAATACCACCTTTGCTTGGCTTCTCCCTCCTGCCTGTCTTGCTTCCCTCCCTCCCCTACTAGGATCTCCTGAGCCACTTCCACATGAGTCCTTGTCCTGGGGTCTGCCTCTGGGGAATCCAATCTGTGACACCTTTCACATCTGAAAAGTAAGTGGAGTTGTTCTGTTAATAAATAAAGAACCTTCTGTTCTTTTAATAAAATACCCACTTTCTTCCTGTTTCTTCCTTTCTGTGTGTCCAGTGTATGAGTTTTGGGCCTAGACATTTCCTTTGTCATTGATGGAGAATTGTTGAGATTGAGTGGCCTTGAGACTGTCTGTAGGTCAGGTGCCAAATTGCAATGGGTTCAAGTAAGAAGGAAATTTTATGCCAGATAGAGGCTACCTCCTTTAATTCCTAGAACCTAGAAGGAATTCCTAACCCTACAGTCTTACCAAGCATTTATGCAACCCAATAGTCAATGTCCAAACTTCTTGTGGCTACAATATACATGAAAGTCTAATGAGATGGGTACCTTTTAGAAAATGTAAAGATTAGAAACATTCCTCCTAATTCTTAGCAACCACAGAACTCGATCCTCCTCTAAGGCAGCTCTCCTTCCCTAACTTATATTGTAGTTTGTAGATATACCTTATCTTCCAGTCAAGAGCATATGCTCTTTAAGGAGAGATTCCTCATCTGATGAATCCTTTTTGCAGTAGTCAGAACTCAGTAAACATTATGTCTGAAAGAATAAACATGGATGTGAAGAGCAGTCTACTAAAGGGAAGGGTCTTCAGTGTTGGAGTTAAGCACAGCTAGGTTCAAACCTAGCTCTGTAGCTTATCTGCTGGACAGGCTGGTGTGAGTTTATTCAACCTCTTTGCATCTCAGATTCCTCATCTGTAAAACTTAGTCACTAACTGCTTTGTGAGGTTTTCCTAAGGGTTAATCATGTAGCATACTTATAAGAGTTATGACAGTTTCAACCACACTGCAGCTACTTAACTGAGACACTGGTTGCTACTGACCTTGGCCAGTTCTGTGGTCAGAGCAAGGACAGCAGAGGCTGTCAGACCTGAAGACACTATGCATCACTAGGAGGCAACAACCAAGGAGCTTTGCTACCTGCACAAGTTTTTCCTTAGATTGCAGCTTGCCCTGGAAGTACTACTGAGTTTTTAGAGGCCTTTCTCATTTTTATTTTCAAGAAATCTTCTGAAGTCTTATTACTCCTCAACAAGTGAACCCAATCAGACAATACGCATTGCTAGGGGAATTGAATATGTGATAAAGGTCGCACCACAAATCAATGGAGAAAAGACCGTGCTTAGAAGACAGTGCTGAGAAAACCCACAGATTTCATAAACTTATCTGATTTCTGCATTTGCTAAAGATATCTTTCTGGGGAAAAAGAAACTGGATTCCTTTAAATAAACAGCACACACAAAGGTAGAATTATGGACACATTTAAAAAGTAAATGCCATGGTTAGTAGAAGGTTAATAGAAAAAGAGAATAACTTTGTGACCATAGGGTAGAGGAGGACTTCTTAAACAAAATTTCAAAAGCATAAGCCATAAGGGAAAAAAGGTTGAATCTGACTAACTGAAAATTAAGAATTTATGGACAAAGTGCATAAAATTGACAAATGATATTGTGAAAAAATATTTGTAACGTCTAAAACTGACAAAGGATTGACACATAGAACATATAAGGAGCTTCTCTAAATCAACAATGAAAAGGCGGCAAGTCTAATATAAAAAAATGGGCAAAGGACAAGAATAGGAAATAAAGAGAAGATTGAACCCCAAAGCCTTACAAGCATAAGAAGAGCTGTTCAAATTCATTAGTAATCAGGAATGTGCAAAATAAAATAGTAAGACACCGATTTAAACTTGCAGGAGTGGCAAAAATTAGAAAGCAGGATGATATCATGTGTTGGCAGGGATGTGGGCTGTAGGGACCCTCAGGCCAGTAACAGGGAGGTGCAGTTTAGTGCAGCAATTCCACAGAGAAGCCTGGCAGTCCTTAGCCAATCTGAATGCACACAACCTGGGACCCAGCAATTCTGCTCCAGGGCATATATCCTGAGAAACCCTCCCATAGGTCCATAACAGGCAAATAGGGGGCCACTTCTTTCAGCACTGTTTGCTGGGAAGTCTGGTGGTGGTTCTGTGAGTGTCTGTCCCTGGGGAGTGGATTAGCCAAATGCAGCATGTGCACCATGGAGCACTGTGCAGCAGGAAGGAGCTGTATACTGGATGTGCATATATTAACACAGATGGAGCTTTCAAACATAGCTTTCAAACAAAGCAGAGACAGTAAGAACTTGAGTGATATCTGTAACCCAATTTGACTTACATAAATACAAACTACAGATAAATAATATATGTCATTTGCAAGTGCATACACATACATCAAGCACATTTGAATTCTTGCCTGTGGGGTAAGAGAATAGGAGTGGGGACTGAAGATAAACAGCAGTAAACCAGTAAAAAAAAAAAAAAAAAAAAAGGTGGTGGGGGGGAATAAACATTGAGAAGAGAGTTCATGTTTTCTCTTATTTTTTAGTGGCTGCTGAGATGAAAGTGATTTGGAGGATAGACCTTTTGACAGTCTTTGGTTGAAGAGACTTCAGGGTTTTATAAAATGGTATCAGGACAGAGTTTTGGTGTCATCCAAAGTGCCATTCTCAGGGGGTACATCAGCTGTTCCTACACACTTAGACATGGCCTTTACTTTGCAGGCTTAGGGACAAGCTTCTGTCATTGGCCAGGTGATATGAGGCCTTGGCGACTGACCTGAGATGCATGTAAGGCAGAGGTAGACAGCAGGAGACTGACTGATTAAGTTACAATAAGAAGTAACAGTCATACAAACCACAGCACGAAAAGCTGCCTGATTAGTGCATTATCTCCCTGTGGTTAAACTACATGGGAAGCCAAATCATAATCAGAAGGTTCCTTTGATGGGGGCAGAGATAAAGCAAAAAGAATTTAAATTATCTTAGAAAAAGTCACTCAATCGAGAGAGCTGGAGGGATTATTCTAGAACACGGACAGTCTTCCTAATGGGAACATAACACCAGGACTATGGACATGTATATAACACCTAATTAAACATAGCCAAGTAAAAAAGAAAGATGGGCTGAAGATTGGGACCTAAACAATTTTGAACATAAGCAGAAGCCTGATTCTAGGCAAATACAGTCGTGCTGCATCACAATGTTTCAGTCAACAACAAACTGCACGTACGACAGTTGTCCCATAAGATTATAATGGAGCTGAAAAATTCCTATTGCTGTCTCAAAGTCATAGCGAATTACTCAAGTGTGTGTAGTGATGCTGGTGTTAACAAACCTACTGCTGCCAGTTGTAGAAAAGTATAGCACACACAGTTACTGTACACTCTATGATGCTGGCACAATGATGAAAGTGCCTAGCGACACATTTCTTAGAACATATCCTCATTGTTAAGCGACGCGTGACTATAGTATAATCAACCACTTCAGGAAAAATATCTCTCAGAATAAACCTGCCCTGGTCTCTGCAAACTGTCCGGAATACACAGATAAGCATAAGGAAGTCTTCTCACATCTGGCGATGTTGCATTTTACCCAAGCCCCGTGATCCTGAAAAGCAGCAAAGGTTAAGAAATCCCCCCACCCTTTTGTGTTCCAGAAATGGTCCAGTTCAAGAACCACCGTTGCCCATGAGGCTCACGGATCCCCCTTGTTTACCTATGACAAGACCAGACACAGACTCTCTCATAAGTGATTAGTTGACCAGCTCCTCCTCAACAATCGATTGAAACAAAATGCTTGTTAACCAAACTTTGGTGAAGCTTCTCTTCCCCAGGTACCTGAACTTCAGCCAGCGCACAACTACCCCTGACAGGCCCTCCTGAGAGTCAGCTGGCCTCAGGGCCAAACATTCTCTGATCCACTATCCCATCGTGACAGCCTTTCACCCCATGTCCCCACACCGGTTCTTTCTAGCCTTGTTTACTTCTCCCCATTAAAAAAAATTATTTTTGCCTAACCCTTCGATGCTTGCAGATCTTACAGTTATAGCAGACTTTCTATTGCAATAGCCCCCTTTACCCTTTGCAATAATCCTTACTAATAATGTCTCTCCGTACGAAGTCCAGACTCGTTTTTTTATTTGACACACCTCATAGATCATCCCCTCCAACTGCCCTGAGAGCCCTGGAGAAGCTGCCACCACTGCAGTTCCTTCTAAGTGTGGCAGAAAGAGTGAGGGAATCAGAAAGGACACAATTCCTGAGTGTCCACTATATTATATGCTGAATGCTGCAGTGGAGTTTTCCTCTACGTGGGGAATATTACACAATGTGATCACTGAGTCTGCTGGCTGCCCTGTCCAGATGCTGTTGCCCACCTTCTTTGTTAAAGGTCATCTTTTGATGTTCCTGTTAGCAGTCCTTACCTTCCCCTTGCACTTTGCTTGGTTCTTCAATGATAAAAATTTTTTTAAAAAATTTTAATAGTTGCAGACTAAGTTAACTGTTTCTTCATTTGGGAAATCCTGGTCTCTGCTTCTTCACTTCTGTCCTTTCTTGATCTCCTCATTTTTCTTTCTCTGCATCCTGACCCATTAAGAAATTAATTGGTTCACTAACTAAACAAGCATATACAGAACATTGCCTTTATATTGGGGATTGTTCCAAGCACTGGAAACCCGTGGTCCAGCCACTGAGAAGCTCACAGAGAGCAGAGGAGACAGACATGTAAAGTAACAAAGCCCAACATTCATAGAGATATGAAAGAAAAAGAAAGTGCTCTAGACTGAACTTAAATCAATGGGGGGAAACAAAGAACAGACAAGCACCAACTGAAAATGTTTCATGTTTTGTATCAAATACTCAACCTCCCTCGAGGCTTTTTAGATGATCTGTTCCTTAGAGGTCACAGACTGGAGAATACAGTTCTTAATCTTTTTCTCCTGGGAAGGAGCTGGATAAACCTGATCTCGAATTTGGAGAAGCACTGGCCTGGATTCCCTCACCATCTACCCTGCCTTTCCACAGTCCCCAGAGCACCTCCGCCCACTAGGTTTCAGAGATGTGAGTGGGTGGGGCTCACCTTTAGGTCCTGACCCAGCCCTCTCTTTCTTGTACACTGTCTTGGGCTAAAAGGTGTTCCAGTAAAGGTGGCCCTCCAGGTTCTGAATGACTATGGGGTCTTTTGCTCAGGAGATGTGAGTCCTTTGCTTTCATAGTCCACTGTCTTTGTGTATCTGGTGCATTTTATAAGAACTCCTGTTGATTGCAGAGAAAATTCAGGTTGTGGTCAATGGCCTCCTCTTTCAGAAATGCCCTGCACAGACAGGCACCAGTCAATGGACGAGGCACCTGTTCTGTTATTCAGAGGCTGCGCCCACGGGCAGTGCTAAACACTGGGATTTTCTGTTCCCCAGACCACTCAACTGCCGGCATTGATAGATTTTTTTTTTTATTCAATTAGAAAAAAAAAAAAGTCCACCTTTCCTAACATAAAATAATACAGCAGTTTTACAAATGAAATAAGGACCTTCTAACCTTGACAAATGTACCCTTAATCTTCCTGTGATGTCTTTAAAATCCCAAACCATTTATGAGATGAGAGAAAGGCTGAGAAAGAGAAGAGAATGACATACTGTGGGAATATACACTCTTCCAAGTTCCCTGAAGACAGGTTGTCTTTTTAAAAAATTATTTTTTCATCAATGAGCTTTATTCCAATCATTTACTCAACAAATATACAAATGTTTTTTGTGTGCCTGGACCATGTAAGGTGTTGGACCATGTAAGGTGTTGCACACATTTTGTGTGCCTGGACCATGTAAGGTGTTGGAGTATGAAGACGACCCCCTCCTTCAAGGTGTCTACAGTTGAGAGGGATGGAGACTCTATGGCTCCAACACAGTGCCTGGCACTTTGGAAGTCCTTAAAAAATGTTTAATAAATGAATGGATTAATGAATACTTTGTGACTGGAGGCATTCAGCTCTAGATACCTAGAGCTGTATGTTTATGAGGATTGGGGACCGGTGAAAGGTTGCTGCCAGGAGAGACTTTGCAGGGTCTCCTCTGGGTGTTGCTTAAGCATGAGTGATCTTTCCAGAATGGTGCTCCAATGCGCACACGATCCCTCTAACTTCTTGTGATTGATCCTCTCCAGACCTCTGAGTCTCTGTAACTAGGTCCTGTTTTGTTGACCAGGGTCCAAGTCATTGCTTTAGTACTTTCCTGGTTATAGTGGTAAAAGGTGATTGTCAAATTTGGGGGAGTTTTGTGAGCCAGTTAACATCACATTGGTAGCCTGAAATCAGCCATGGTGGGAACATTTACACCATGGAAACTGGCCTACATGTCAGTAGGAATATCCCCCTTACCCCATTCCCACCCCAGAGCCAGTTCACCACATTCCCTGTACGGTTTCTCCAGCCTGCCACTGACCTCATTGCTATGATCGGACCCCACCCTTTGTAACATGGTTTCTCCTCCTGTCCTTCTATTCTAGAGGTCCTATTTCTGTGTCCAGTCACTTGCCTTGTTGCTGTAAGTGTGCTGTTACTATCACCTCCTGGCCAGGTGGCCCTCTGACCTCCACTTTGGGACTTCAAGACAGGAGAGTGCTCTCTGGCCTTCTCAAGCTACTGCCCTCTCCCTTCTTGGAGAAAACATCATCAGCAAAGCCCAAGGGAAACTGGATCAGAGTCAGGCCTCCTGCATATTCAGTCTATATCAAATCTTTATTAAATGCCTCCTGCAAAGGTGAACATGATGTGTCTGTGGCCAAGGATGTCACAATTTAAATGGCATCACCTACATCAGAGAAGTTTGATGGTCTTCTGAGAAAGCATGAGTTTTGGGGAAACAGGAACCCAGTCAAGTCCTAGCCCTGCCATTTGCTATCTGTGTGGTCTTAGGCAAGTTACCTAATCTTTCTAAGCCTCAGTTTCCTTACCTGTAAGTTGGGGGCAATGGTATTTACTTTGACCCCTGTCATTATTAGAGATGATGTGCACAGCAGGCACTCAGTAAGTTTTAGCTATTACGTCTTGCTTATGTGTTCATTTTTAATTTGTCTCATTCAAGAGCTTAGTATACTCCATCAAAATCCTTTTGTTGACAAATTGGAATATGGTGGAGAAGAGGGGGGTGTGGAGAAAAAAGTAGAAGCACACATATGGCGGGGAGCGAGGCAGGAGGGCGGCAAGGCTGGGCTGATATTGGAGTGTGGGCTGCGAGTGACCAGGCACCTGGGCGAGAGGGACAGGGTTTTCTTTCCCTCCCTCTCCCAGCTGTGTCCTCTCTCTTACCATCCTCTTGGCAGACGTTTTGATTTTTTTTTAGCCATCTCCTAGGCATCCTCTTTATGACTGTCTTTCTTGATTATTTCTTCCATCCTTTCTGAGAAGTTCTCATCACCCATCTTAAATTAGTTTTAAAAGTTGGAGCACTTAAGACCTGCTTCCAGCACTGCCCTTCCACCGCAGCCCAGGTCCTGGCTGTTTCTAGCACACACTGTGGGTGCTCATTTCAGACAGGGGCTTGGGCGGTTCCCTTGGTGACCATGGCCTCCCCCTGCCAAGTCCCTCTCCAAATACTCCTCGTTGGCATTTGCTGCCTCTTGGAGGGTGGGTCCTGTCACAGTGGCGCTTCCGGATAGCTCTGGTCTTGTCCTGATGCTGCAGGAGCACGCACAGGGACTACTCAGCACTCAGGCTCTACTGCTCAGGGGATGACCTGCTGCTAAACTGCAGGGCATGTAGGTGGTGTAAAGGTGGCAACGAGCAAAAATACTGTGGAAGAAAGAGCCAGAAGGCCCCCTTCCTCTAGTGGACAGCCTGGGGGAGGGACGGGGGGGGGGGAGTTCCTGCTGTGCAGCCATCTGGGCTCATCAGGGGAACCTCCCACCTTACTGCAGGGTAGTGAGCAGCCAGTGAAAATAGCTTCCTTCCTGAGGTCCAGGGGAGGAGGAGAGGAGGGGAAATGGCTTAATTACATTAGTGCAGATAAAGAAACAACAGCAGGGTCAAAGAGCGCTAAGGGCACTGCTAAAAGAATTAGGAACCTTTCATCTTTGGATGTGGCTGGTATGGCCAGAGACTAAACAGACTACAACCTAATTCTATGCTCAACCGGGGCGTGTCTCCCAGCTGAAGGGAAGAGGTGATTCTGGGACCCTCTTTCCCTGAAGTTTGCCCTGTGAGCTTTGCTACACGGGATGTTGAGCACTGAGCTAACCACTCCCTACTCAGAGGTGGGATTTAAACATTGAGCTGGGAGGGAAGGGGTCAGTCTTAGTCTGTGAGCCTGGAGATGCCTGGGTGACATTTAGGACACCAAGTTTTGCCCCATAGGCAGGCAGGGAGCTCACACCTGGAGGAGTCAAGGTCTGAGATCTGCACCCAGTCCCCGCACTAAGGGTCCGAGGTCACAGAGCCCCGATTCTTCTCCTCAAGACATCAACTCAGACATGTGTGAGCTCCAAGCCCAGGACAACCCTGGTCCCGAGTCACTCTGGGCAGTCTCCGACCTCTCTGGACTGCAGCGTCCTCCTGCGTGAGGAGTTGGTGTGTGGAGAGGAACATGAAGAGAGAGTGGCCATCCCAATAATGGCATGTCTAGTGGTACCAAACAGAGACAAGAAACAAAGCTGGAACTTTAAACACCACTGTTTACAGTCTGTATCACAAACGCAGTGTCCACCCTTCAATTGGGCTTCTAAACAATCCCACATTCATGTATATCTAGATTTTACTCTACGTAGTAGTTAGGAATCTCATGGAAGTCTTTGCTAAAAAGATATTTAATGACTTGCCACGCTCAATGCTAGGAGTTTCAAAAGCAATGCTGTCATATAGGTATATATTGAATTTGTCCACCTAGGGCACATATTATAGGTATTAAGGGTCCTAGAGTAAGGTAATTTTAAAAACTTGAGGACTGGTGTTGAGTAGGTCTGCTCTTCCTGTGTGGGACAAGAAGAACCTGCCAGGAGGTGGCCAACGGATGGGCGTATTGGCTCCCAGCTCAGTTATCCTTCACTACACAACCCTGAAAAGCATTTCCAGATTCCAAGGGTTCTGATCAGAAGTGTCCTATGACAGATGCAGTTTTATCAACCTCTTTGCCTTGCCCCTGTGGTCACTGCCAGAGCACCCCACTCCAGCCCTCAGTGTCTGGCCCTGCCTGCAAGGTGCCCACCCACCTCAGCATGCCTGCATCTCCTGACACGTGCCGCAGCCCTCCAGAAGCATCACTTGTCTCTCTGAGAGAGCGACACTGTCCCTTGGCCCTCTCCTGGGTGTTGGCAGGTGATGCTCGGTGTGCTGTGGGATCCAGGCACGAGAAAGAGACCACCTCTCTGAATCAGAAGTCTGAAGGCCTGGGGTTCTGGTGTAGCCTGGTTTCTCCCTGCTGGAGCATGGGACAGAAGAAACAAAATCACCTCTCTCAGAAATCAAATAGGGGGTGGTGGGAGCTGAGGGGATCAGGGGCTCTGCAGAGAGTCAAGGAGGGGTGCTGGGCTGCAGCCACTGCACCCCACTGTCTGGGCCCTTGGCATGTAAGGATGCTCCATGCAGCGAGTTTCATTTAAAATAAGACAATGTTGAAATAAGACAGTGTTGAAAACCAGGAAAACTCTAGTTTTCCCACCTACTCCCTGTGTGACTTGTGCTACCAACTCCATGTGTGACTGCAAAAAATAGGCACTTAGTTTCAGTTTTTTGGACTGTAAAGTGAGAGGTTGGAAAAGATGACTTTGAAGATGGCTGCCAGTTTCAACCATCTAAAATTCTGGCATTCTTTTCAATGTCAGCCATTAGCAAATGTGTGAGGTAGGCAATGCCTACTCTTCCCATCTCCCCAAGATAGATTTACTTCTTCTCTCCCTCCCTGCTCTCCCTCCTTCCTCTCTCCCTCCCTGCTTTCCTCCACCCCTCCTTCATGCCTTTTCTACCTTTCTTCCTTCTTCACTCCCTCCCATCTTCCCTCCCTCTCTCCTTCCTTCTTTCCTTCCTTCCCTTCCTTCTGTCTAGTAGTAACGGAGCCCTTTCCATGGTCCAGGCTGAATGCCAATTCCAAGGATTCAGCAGCCTGTCTGGAGCCCCCGTCCAGGACCACCACGCTGTCTTATTCTCAGAGAGTTTTCTGATATGGAAACGCGTTTACCAGTCATCGAACAAAAGCATCTTTTCTTCAGAATTTCCCTATGTCCTCTCCCCATGGAGATTTACCTTTTTAGGCATTGTGCCCCTAACCTGAGGACCTGGCCCTCAGTCAGGCAGGAGCTCCAAGTTGTGTTTCTGTGCCAGTTTTGCATTTCAGTGGCTGATGGCTGCACCAGGAGGAGGAGCTAATGCAGGTCCTGGCTCCTGTCAGGTGGGCAGGGGCAATTCAGTAACCCCCTTGATAATCATTCTGCCCTATGTCCTGGCATGTTCCACAGATGGCTTCCTGGGTAAGGATGACCGAAAGCCGTCTGCTCATAGTGTGGCCTGTGGACCGGCAGCATCAGCATCACTGGGAGCTTGTTAGAAATGCACGATCTAAGGCCCCACCCAAACCTGCTGAATCAGAATCTAAGATCCCAGGTGATTCATCTGAGAAACACTGGCTGAAGACATTGAAATAAGAATCATTTCACATTCTTTCACTACCAAAGGACATTGCTCACCCTGGAAATAATAACATTTCTTTTTATTTCACAGAGCTTTTTCACATATATGTCTTTTTAATCTTTATGTTTGCAGAGTAGTTTTTATTTTACACATCTTTAGATTAGAAAACTGATACCATGAAAGGTTTAGTGCTTGACCAAGATCACACAGGCAGTAAATAAAAAAGTTTGAACATGAACTGAAGACTCCAGACTTCAAATCTTGACTTCCTGCATTATGCCTACCTAGGGAGAGGTACCAACTTTCACCCCAAAATCTCATTCTTTACTTCATGGAGAGGGTCACTCAAGCTCAACCAGCATTCCTTACAATAATTACTGGGCAGGCTCCCCGCAGTCATCCAATTTGTATGTTTGCATTTCTTCTCTTAAGCTAAGTAAATTTTATGGAAATAGATCTTGGACCCTGTTTGTGAAAGTTTATTGCACACTAATCAGAAGTGCGTTGCAATTAGACTGGAGTTAGAAAGTAATGGCATAGTAGTTACCATGTAATTAAGGAGTAATTGCATGTGATTATATCTCTGGCCTTGAGATTTAAAGTGATATCATTAGAGCCCTCCTCCTATTCAGAGAACCCACGAATACAAACACAGCTCAATGCAGACACTACAAATCAACTGGGCAGGGCTGGTTGTTTTTCCCCTCTCCCCCTTGTTTTTACTACAGTTCCTGGGCTCAACTGGATGCATATTGGCAGCCGCTTAGCTGCCTTTGTTCCATGCCATTAAATTGCAGTTCTGTTTCACATGGGGAGTCTGTCCCAACTGGCTAACAGGAAACCACTTGTTCCCTCCTGTGCATCTTGCTGGTAGACACCCTCCCCAGCCGGGGAGAACTCTCCCTAGCAGGAGAACTCTACAGAAAGCCCAAGGGCCATTGCATACAGCAGGAAGTGAAACCCCCACCTGGCTGGCTTGAATATACCAGCTTTGTAATCTACTGGGGAACCCAAACTCTGCCTGTCACCTCCTGGAACACACTGTCTGGGAGAGGGCCGGAGCTGGGTTCAGGGCTATTTGAGACTCTACTTTGGGCAATGCCATTGATCAAACACTGCTTTTGCCTTCTGCCCAGGAGTACCCATCACATAGGCTGTGATTTGTTTCAGAAGGCTGAGGATTCGGTTGGCCACTAACCTAACGTGCCTATTTGGTTTTCCATCTGGCTGTTCATTAGTGCACAGCTGTGCTTCCCCAGCCTCATTGCCCAGCTGGGTTAAGGGCTGGCAGGGCAACTTCTGCAATTAGAGATCAAGTGGCATCCATGAAAAGAGACCCTGCTGCCCTGAGACGCTGGGAGGGTCTCTGTTAGTGACTGAGGGTTCATGCCCCTCAGTCCTCTCCTTTACCGTAGGCTACTTATCCATCCCTCCTCAGCCCTCTCCAGTTGTCCAGCTTCCTAGCGGAAGACACACACATACTCAGCCATGACACTATTGTCCATTGCTGCCCAAAGGACCGAAAGAAACATCTAGTATTTATAGAGCCTTTTACCAGCTTGCAACACATAAAACTCTGTGCAGCATCCCGGCCTAGGAATGGCCTCCCAGGACTTTGGCCCAGAGCAGCCGGCACATTATCAAGCCATTTGCCTGCAAAACTGTTTTAGTTTCAGGAGACCAGAAAAGTCACACCAATAACCCACCTCATGTATTAGGTAGAACAAAGCTAAGCAGATTCAGAGTCTGTCAAGTCCCAGCCTGGTTGGGGGGAAAACAAATATCCCCTACAACTAACTTTGGATCTGAAAAAAGAATAAACCAATACTGACCATGGAAGCACAGAATTTAGAACTTGAGTCTTGGGAAATTATCCAATCCAAATCTACCATCTTGCAGATGAGGAAAGAGAGCCCAGAGATGTTGTGACACTTGTTCCTAAGACCCAACACTAGTCAGGGTTGAGAAAGGGGGAGTACCCAGGTCACGATGCTCAGGAGATTGGTAGTAATCAAACACATATCTTTGCTCTTCCCGTAGAGACAAGATGTAATAAATAAAGCCAATGATCACTAAAACAGTGCAAACATGAAGGTTGTGTGTAGGAATGGAAACAAGGATGGCTTCAGAACAAGAAAGCATTCACTCCAACTCCACCCTAGTGACCCAGTCTCTTGAGTAAATAATGGAAACTTACCATCCATACTGATGGGAACAATAAAACCCACCTCGACAATTAGATGGAAGGGGGGAATTAAATGAAAGGCAAAATGCTGTGTAATTGTCATAATGTGTAATTTCATATAGATGGAGTTATCTCTGCTAATAACTTTCCATTTGGCTGTGTGGGCAAGGAAGTCCAAAAAGTGATTCCAAGGGCGCAGAGGTAAATTCTGGCACAGAACCCTTCCCCCTGGCTTATCAGAGAGTAGTAAATATAGCATAGACAAAGAGCCTAGGGAGCTCAGAGCAATGAGTGTGTACATACTTCCAGCTGGACAGATTGCTCTCAGCTTCATCACCAACCCCTCAGTTACAGAGCTTCTGCTGGGTGCAAGCTGGGCTCTGAAGCCAGATAGAATTGGGATAGGCAGAGAGAACTGGGTAGAGAACACATAACACCCAGGCTGGAACAATGATCGGAAAAATCTGACCCAGTAACCTCAACTCCCTCCACTTCCCTAACCTGCTTTTATCAGAGTGGCTAACGATGAGCCAAAGACTAGACTGAGTTCTGGATCCTTTTCTATCCCCTCATGCCACCTCCCACAGAGCTGCTAACAAGCAGAACACAGCCCAAAGGCTGGCAGCAGGAGGGACAGAGAAGAGAAGTAGAGGGGCTGCCTGAGCCAAACCCACACAATCAGGCAAAGCAGTGGTGAGTAGGTGGTTCAAACACTAAAGACCCAGGATGTGCTCATGAAACATCGTTGCTCCAGGCAAGCCGTGCATGCCTGTCACCAGGGTGGGCAGGTGTGTGAACTGCTTCTTCACGGAAGCCCAACCTCAGATGAATTTGTGTGAGTGGGGAAAATGGAAACTCTTCTAAATTCAAACATGCTTTACCAGGTCAGTTGTTATTTTTAGTGTCATACTTGTCTTCCAGGGCATTGGCCCCTAACCCAGAGGCACATTTCATTTTCCCATTGCTGAAAACTGTCTGAATGTCTCAACTGCTGCATCCTGTTGATTCTAATTGTGAAATGCTACTACCACCCACCCCTCTTCCCGTTGCTTTTGCTGTTGCCTTGATCCAGGCCTTCATTGACATTGTCCTTGCCATGGGGTCAAATGTGTCCCACCAAAGTTCATGTATTGGAAACTTAAATGTAACAGTGTTAAGTGTGGGAAATCTTATTACGGTAATTCAAAGTTGGGGCCTTTAAGAGGTGACTAGATTGTGAGGACTGTGCCCTTTGAATGGATTGGTCCATTAATGGAGTAATGGGCCTAGTTCTAGGCTTTAAAAGGAAAGCAAGGGAGGAGGTTAGCTCTTGCTCAGCCCCTTCTCACCATGTGACACCCTGTGTTGCTGTGGAGAGTCACCACCACGAAAAAGGCCCTCACCAGATGTGTTCCCTGGACTTTGGACTTCCCAGCTCCAAAACTGTTAAGAAATAAGTTTTATTTCTTTTCAGATTAACCCAGTTTCGGGTATTCCATTATAAGCAACAGAAACAGACTAATACAATCCTTGACTGTCAGCTGCAGGAGGGTGGATGCTTCTTCTGTCCAGCTGACCACTCTGTTGGGGCACATTGCAGGGACTCAGTATATACTGTTGACCACTGGTGGACATGACTTACTGTAATAGTCCCTCACTCATCTCCCTGTCTGCATCTGTCCTCACACCAGCCTGAATTCTGCTGCCAGATTAATCTTCCTGATTAAGATCTCCTAATACCCCCTCACTGCCTACTGCATTAGCTTGAATTCCTCACTTGTCATGATCTGGCCCCATCTGTCCTTTCCCTCCTCCCTTCATGGATCTGGCACCCCCACCACATTTAGCTACTGACTGCCCCAAACTCCCCCCTGAGGTGCATGTAAGGGAGCTTTCTTCCTCTGGCCATTGCCCTCACTCCCAGATGTATGCATCTAAATCATGCACAACTTTCCTGTGCCTGCAATTTCCTAACCTATTAAATGGGCTAATAACAACACCTACCTCATAGGGTTGCTGTAGAAAGCATTGGCACAGAATTTGATACACAGCTCACGCTTGATAAGCTCTCGTTAATATTAGTAGCTACCTACCCTTCAATGTCCAGCTCCGATTCAACCTCCTCATTTAGAACTTTCCCACTTCTCCCTCCTTGCTCCCCATGCTTATGCACAGAAGTCCTCAGCATTCCTCAACATGCTTTGAGTCATGGTTGTCCTATCTTTCCTACTAGATTATAAGCACCTTTGAGGCAAGGATTTGTATTGCACAGAGGTTAAGGGTATGACCCTGGATTGAGTCTACCCCAGCTCCACAGCTCCCTGGTTAACCACTTTGGACAGGTTATTTAGCCTCTTTAGGCTTGGTTACCTTCTCTGTAAAATAGGGAAATAATGTTATTCACTCTGAGAAGGTGTTAAGAGCATTGAGTGGGATAATCCACTTAAAGCACTAAGCATCGTGCTTTGTACATAATACGTATTGGGTAAATGTTAGATGTTATTGTTATTATGCGTTTCTGTATCTTACATCCCCAGTGTAGAACTTTGAACACTAAATAAATATTTGGGGAATAAATGAATCTTGGAGACGGAATCTGGAAGGAGCACTGTAAGCAGAAAAGCCTTGGACGCTCTCCTTTTCATATTGAAACCGTCCGCTGACACTCCTCTGTAGCAGATAATCTGGTGTTTGCAGGTGCATGGCAGAGCTGGGGCATGTGGCACCCCTAGTGCTCATTCATGTTTAGGAGAAGTACCTGAACGGGGTGCAGGTGATCTGGCCCCTCATTACCACCTTAGTTGTGTTGCTTTATGTTCTGCATCAAGCTACGTGGGACACTTACACTAACCCCTATGTAACCAGTATCTCTTCCCTCAGGCCTTTGTATTTGCTGCTTCCTTCCCCTGGCAGGCCCTCTAGTCCACACACACCACGCACATCCTTTCACTTGCCAACTCTTACTCATCCTTAAGGCCTTAGTTTGGGCATCTCTTCTTCTGGGAAGACTTGCTGGAACACTCTGGACTGCTTTAAGTGCCTGTATTCATTTCCTGAGGTTGCTGTAACACAGTACCACAAAATGAGTGTCTTAAAACAACAGAAATGTTTGGTCTGACAGTTCTGGAGGCTATAAATCCAAAATCAAGATGTCAGCAGGTCTATGATCCCTCTGAAACCTGTAGAGGGAATCTTTCCTCTCCTCTTCTAACTCACGGCAGTTTGCAGGCACACCTTAGCATCACTTTTCTTGCAGCTGCCTGACTCCAATCTCTGCCTTCATCTTCACATGGCGTTCTCTCTCATGTCTGTCTTCACGTGGCTGTCCTATAGGGACACCAGCCATATTGGATTAAGGACCTGTGTTACTCCAGGATGACCTCATCGTAACTAATTACATCTGCAAAGACCTCATTTCCAAGTAATGTCACATTCTGAGGTGCTGAGGGTTAGGACTTCGACATATCTTTTTCGGACAAAATTCAACCCATAACAGTATCACTCATCTTATCTCTTATGGCTTCCCAAACTGCTTTTGTTGGCTTACCTGTTGGTATTTTACCTGGTAGATTGTAAACTCTTTGTGGGCAAGGACCCAGTCTGCCTAATTCACTATTATAGTGGGTTGTGTGTGTGTGTGTGTGTGTGTGTGTGTGTGTGTGTGTGTGTGTGTGTGTACACTAGGGCACTTCAAAAAGTTTGTGGAAAGATGGAATCAAAAGATAATATGAATCTTTCCACGAACTTTTTGAAGTATATGTATATACTAACATTGCACTTGGATGAATAAATAAAAGACTTTCAGGAGAGACTTTCTTACCTAAAGTGTAATCCCTTGATGCTGTGAATCAGCGCTTTTTCTCTGTGCACCCCACTTTTGTGGGGGTGCAGAGATGGATGGTGTTTGTTCACAGCACTGTTGCTCATGGAGAAGAGGTGGCAGGAAGGAAACCAGCAGGGGATTAAAGCGACCTTGGAGATTATCATCTAATTTGCTCACATTTATGATTATAAAACATTAGAGGAAGGATTGACTAAGGGGTCATCCAGTCCAATCCCTTCATAAGACAGAGGAGCCTAAGGCCCACTGAAGTGTCCCAGGACCTACACTGGTTAGGGTGACACATAAGGCTTGTGTCTCTTGACAGATGTCCAGGGTCTCTTTCCTCTGTACTGCCCTGCTTTATTTTTACTCCTGTTCTTTCCAAGAATTCCCTGCTATTCTATGTTCATCTATATAAAAATGTTAGTGTGGACATGGGACTCACTCACTAAGATAGGAAGAATGGGTATATGCCCCTCAGAGTGATCTGGTTCCCAAGGCTCCCTGGTGTGTGGAATTCCACGGTCAGAGATGTGTTTATATAAGATCTTCCCCCTCCATCAATTGCTCCTCCTTCCCCCAGCTTATATGCTAGTGCTTCTTAATGTGTCTGGTGATATATCCAGGCTTGCCAGTCATCCACACTACAGTGAGAATAAGATCATACAATTCTTTTCTGAAAATCAATGAGAGAGTGTGATAGGTTGAACAGTATCCCCCTGCCCCCAAATTTATGTTCTTCCTGGGGACCCAGAATGTGACCTTATTTGGAAATAGGGTCATTGTAGAATTCATACTGGAGTAGAGTGGGCCCATAATGCAATATGATTGGTGTCTTTGGAGAAGAAACACAGATACAGAGACACACAAGGAGATAATGCCATGTAACGACAGAGGCAGAGATTAAAGGAGGCGGAGATTACAACTGCAAGCCAAGGAATGTCAAAGAGTGCCTGTAAACCACCAGAAGCTAGGAGGAGGCAAGGAATGATTCCTCCTACAAGTTCCAAAGGGATCATAGTCCTGCTAACACCTTGAGTTTGGACTTCTAGTCACCAGAACTGTCTGACAATACATTTCTGTCATTTTACACCACTCCATTCACGGCACTTTGTTACTGCAATCCTAGGAAACTCATACCAAAACCTAAAGGGAACTGTAGGCTCCTGGGATGGGGAATGCGGAACCACCAAGAGGCAGGTGGAGAAAAGAGCAAAGGAAATAGAGTTCCAAAGACGATGGGTTCTACTTCAGGATTGGCTCACTACAGGATGCTGTCCCCCTCTTCAGTCATAAGGGAAGACCGGCCTTCAAGTGAGCACCTCCTGCCTCCAGACTCCTGTTCGAGCCAGCTCTCTGGGGAGCTGTTGGATGGGGGAAGCTTAGTGAAACCCCTAGGTCTCATCCTAAGCTTGGTCAGAAGTATTGATTCTCCAACACAAAGGAGTTAGACATCCTTTGCAGCTGAAGAACTCTGGGGAGAAGGAGACCTCTATTTCTCTAGGAAAGGTCCCGAGGGCCTCCAATAGCCACAAACTTGGCTTCTACAATTACCAAGGCAGCTCTGGTAATCCTTTGTGATGTTTCTTGTTTCTTCACAGATAACCCACAACTATGAAAAACAACAGGGTGATTTTTCTGCCCATTCTGTCTATAAAACATCCCTTCCCCAGTGCCAGGGAAACAGAATGTCATGAGGGAAAAACAGTTTCTGAAATGGAGGTTGGACCCCATCAAGGGGAATATGCAGATTCCCTGGTGAAGGGGGACTGGGGGGCCCTGGTTCTGGGGTGGAGGTGGGGGATGCTCCCTGGCACGGGCTTGCACTGGGTCTGCCAGCAGCATCTGCCTGTAGAATGCCCCTGCCCCTTGCATGAGCCCTATTGTAGTGGAATTCCCAGAAGCCTAAGTGCCAGACTGGCTGGGCCAGGCCTGTGTGCTCTGCTGTTGCTACAGGAAGCGGGAGTGATCTGAGCAGAGCCTCCCCATGGGATTCACAGTCCTGCTCTTCCCCCAGAGAATGTTTCTGCTGCTATTGAAGGGTTTCCCACTACCTCCAGCCATCAGCCACCAGGGCAGGTGACAGAGAAACTGACTGGAACAATAGTATCCAAGCAGCTGGTACTGAGACTGCTCCATCCTCTGCAGGGAGACTGGCTTGGGGTCATCAAGGGTTTCTGGGGCTTCTGGCCCATCTCCCTCCACCCCCAGCCCTTGTAAATCTCTCCACAGGCTGGAGCGATATGAAACCAAACAAGAACAAGATGGGGATGTTCGTCTTCTCTCCCTTCTACTGTCCCCAATGCAAAAGTAGGCTTCAATAGCTATAGCTGTGTGAAAGCCACCGAAATCCCACCCCGGTGGGCTGGGCCTGTGAAGTAGCTGCTTTCAGAACCACTCTACCCACCTCCGGCTCTCTTTCTGCTGCTCCTGCAGTGCTCAGCTGGCATCCTCTCTCCTCCACCTTCTAGTGGCCTCTAACCTTTCGGAGCCACCTACCCAAGTTATCCTAATCAAGACTCTTTTGCTCCAAAAGAATCCCCACTGTCCCTAAGCCTCATCAAAAATCATTCCCCAGGGCAGCCCTTGCTCAGTACTGGGGAAGAAAACAACTGGGGAGATAAACTGAAATGAACTGTATATGCTTTCTAGTGAGTTTAGAATATTTATACTTCATGGAGTATTTATGTCTTAAAATACTAGTAACCTGTTGTAGTGGATTGAATGGTGGGCCCCAAAAGATTCGTCCATGTCCGAACTCCTGGAGCTTGTGAATGTGACCTTATGTAGAAAAGGGGTTGCAGATGTAATTAAGAATCTTGAGATGAGATCTTCTGGGATTATCCAGGTGAACCCTAAATCCAATGACAAGTGATAAGAGACAGAAGAGGGAAGACAGAGACACTGAGGAGAAGGCTGTGCACAGGTGGAGGTGGAGACTGGAGTGATGCAGCCACAAGCCAAGGAATGCTCAGAGCCACTGGATGATGGAAGAGCAAGGAAAGACGCTCCCCCAGAGCCTTCCGAGGCCCCTATGTCCTGCTAACACTTTGATTTTGAACTTCTGTCCTCCAGAACTGTGAGAAAATAAAATTGTGTTGATTTTAAGCCACAAAGTCTGGTAATTTGTTATGACAGCCCTAGGAGACTCATATACTTATTACCTAAAGTAATAGCATTGCTAGCTTTGGGGTATAACTTGAGACGGATGGAGCAGGAGGACAGATCAGACTGTCATGAAAGAAGCAGCCCTAGAGTGAGAATAAATGCCCTGAGTTCAAATCTCACCTATGTTTCTTACAAGAGCATGGCCTGGAAGGATTAATTCCTCTGATCCTCGGCTTTCTCATTGATAAAACTTGCTCTGTCTTCCTCACAGGGATGGTATAAAAATCAAAACAGAATAGCGGATGAGGATGGGCTTTGACTCTGTACATTTGCATATAAGCTACAAAGGAGTTACTAGAGTCAGACACACTGGGTTCAAATTCTACTATTGCTTCAGTTACCAGTTATGTGATTTTGAGCCAGAATTGCCTCATCCGTAAAAAAGGCATAACGACAACCACCATAGAACATTATGAAGAACATTATCAATAATTTCATTGAATGAAATTATTACTATGAATAGTGTGCACCAGGTCTAGAATTTGATAGGCCTTCAATAAACAGTAATT
Source organism: Cynocephalus volans (assembly GCF_027409185.1). Classification (NCBI taxonomy): domain Eukaryota; kingdom Metazoa; phylum Chordata; class Mammalia; order Dermoptera; family Cynocephalidae; genus Cynocephalus; species Cynocephalus volans. The sequence continues at coordinate 131,889,454 of NC_084467.1, forward strand.
GAAGTTATAATTATCATCATCACTGCCATTGCCAATGAGTAAGATCAGTTCTATACCCAAGTTAACCTGAGGCTCTCCTAACATTTTTACACATTCAGATGTAAAAACTTTTCCTGGGGAGAAAGCCTAAGAGATTGGCTGACAGGAAGCTGCAAATTTCTAAGAAGCCCTTGGCCTTTACCATGGTAGCCACTGGGGGCAAAGGAGGTAGGTAAGGCCAAAGGAGCCAGCAGCCTCTGTTGTCTCAGAGATAATCCATCAGACACGTGACGACGGTCATGGAGGAGCCAGGACTACTGGGAGAAACGCCTTGAATCTATATCCAATGGCTCTCAAATTGTGCCCTAGAATCTCGTGGAAGGCAAGTTAAAAGGATATTTCCTTGGAAGCCATGGCAGAGATTCTGACTTAGTAATTTTGGGCAGAGAACTAAAAATATGTACTTTACTACCATCCCAGGTGACTCTGATGCAGCTCGTGGGCAGTGCACACTCTGAGAAACGCTGCCATAGTCAGCAAGGAAAACATGTTTTCAGGGTCCATCTTTCTCCCCAGGGGAGCAGGCCCATGTGCTGTAATTTGGGATGAGGGAGCCTCTCCTACAGATTCCTAGTGCCTTGTTAGGATCTCTGAAATCTGTGGCTTAGATATTTCTTTGTTTGAAGGCCACCTAAAAAAACCTATGGTGGAGAGGTAAAGAGTCAACCTTTTTTGTGCCACTGTTAACATTTTAGCTCAACTGAGCTTATCAGGTGGGTTCCAGCTGAGAACTGGTAAAACCGAGGGACATAGGGTTTGGGGCTTGCAGCTGTCACTCAACAGCTGAAGAACAGGAGGGACAAAAAGAGGAGGAGCTGCAGAGAAGGAATGGAGAGGCGCTGGGGACAAACTTCCTCTGCATATTTTGCAATGTGGGCTGGTGCCGGCCTAAGGGAGGTGGAAAGAGGAACCATCGTCCCCAGTGGTGGTGCCAAGCAGGAAAGCAAAGAAACTACCAATTCACTCCATTTGTCTATCAGATCCCTCTGGGCCTGCAATGGGGCTTCCTGTGGCTATCAAGGTCAAGTTGTGAAGAACGCTTATCTACGGGACTCTGTAGAAAACAAAAGAAATCTCATTTTCTCTCAAATTTAATTTTACCCTGTGCTCTGAGAGTGTGATCCTATCAGAGCTGGAGTGTAATAGCCCCGTTGGAGTGGATCAGATTGGATTTTCGATACTGTCTGCAAGCTCCCGTGAGGCAGGCACATCCAGCCCCAGCTGTCCGCAGCGCTTGGGGATTCTGAGAGCGGAGCTGATGTGCCTCCTCTCCATCTCCAGTGACTGATCTTGTCATCTCTTTGCTTTAACATATGGTTAGTGGGATTGAGGCACTGAAAATGTCCTCCAGATTCAGGCTAAGATGTTTCTATTACAGATTCCCAGGGGAAAATGGGTTTGTTTTAAACCACTGGTAATGATGCAAGCTTCGTAGCCCTCGTTCCAGGCTTCCAGGAGCAGGCAGGAATGTCAGGCCAAGATGGTACGCTGCAAAGGACTCCTGGTGAGCAGCCCGTGAACACAAGAAAAGCAGAAATGGGAAGGGCACCACTGCAGAGACTGGAATGTAGTGAAACGACCAATGCATTTTTTTGCTGAGAACAATTCTCCCTGCTGTAGAGAGATGAGCATGAGAGAGGGTGGGGACAAGTGGGGCTGGCCCGGCTAACTCTCTGCAGTCCCCAGGCCAGGGTCAGGCACTGAGTGTCAGAGGGGTGGAGCTAGGTGGCTATAGGGGGCTGCAAGAGCCTGAGGGCCTGGTGAGACCTCAGAGTCAGCACTGAGAAACTGAAGCCAAGGTCAAAAGGCCAAAGCTGAGATTTGGAAGCCAAGAATTCTATGGGTTGGAGATAGGGTTAGTGGGCAAGAGCCAAATGATTGCTAAAAAATAGCCTTGGGGTGCTTGAAGCTCATTTTTATTCTTGGATGGTCCTTAAAGAATAGAGTAGGTTCATAAAGACCCTCCTAAAGAATCATTAGTAGGGAAAGCAGAGAAATACATACATAACACCTACAGGACATAAAGGTGGCAGTAGTTGAGGCATGGGTCCTCATTGCGTAAATAAGCTATTAGGAGATCTTTAGGCTGAACTTCACACACAGTCTGAGTCCTGGGGAGGAACTTTCTCGTATGACCTTTGCCCAAGGATCCTTCCCCAGGCAACCCCCCGACGGCACACAGAGCTCTTCCAGGGCCTGGAGGCAACCTCGCCATCGCTGCTGAACCACGTGCTCAAGTTTGGGAACAAGGACTTTCCAGCTGGAAAACTCTAGGGACTCCATGGTTCAAAAAATACAGGAGTGAAAGTTTATTTAATGCCCTGGACTCTGAGGACAGATCTGAAGAGTAGCAAGTTCCTATTCTGCTGGAGAGACAAGAGCCTTTTCTTCAGGCCTGCAGAAAATAAGGACTCTTATCTTATCCCTAGAAACCACAGATCAGCCTTTTCATGGAAACTTTCCGGAAGTCGTAGTTTATTGAAGAAGTGTCTATCAGCAGCATATCCCAAGCTGAAAATACTTATGTTTTTGGTTACTTGGTAATGATAACAGTAATCACAATTTATTAAGTGGCCACCAGGGGATGGGCATGGGGTTAGGTGCTGTACATACTTCACTGCTGGTCCTACAGCAACCTGCTAGGATTTGGGACATGAATTCACTCTCTCTCTCGCTTTTCCTCCCTCCCTCCCTTTCTTTCGCTTACATCTTTAGCAAATAGGAGGGTTTATAATAGGAGAGTTTGGGCCTCTGTTTCAAAGATACCTCCTCAGGTGTTTAGGGGAGTTCCTTTCCTTCCACAGTATTTAGCTTCACTGTTAGTCCTCCTTTCAATGAATAAAACACAACCTTTTATAGCTGTCAGGGCTATTTCACACTAAATTTACTTGGGCTCCTAAAAATACCTGAGAACTCAGCTGAACTCTGCTAGCAAAACAAAGTAAGCCAGACAGCTTGAGGATAAGGGGCTGAATTCTCACCAAACAAGGGGGTCAGGACAGGGCCCAGCCCTCTGCATGTCTGTTGGCACCCAGACAGTGGTTATCTGGCTACTCTGGAGAGAAGTGGTGGGGGCAAGGAGATTAATTTCATTAATTTCTGGTTCATTTGATTCACAAAAATTCAAAAGACCAACACCATCCAGGACTGGGAAGGATGTGGGGCAATGAATGTTCTCAAATGCTGATGTGCAATTGCAGAATAGGACCTGGAATGTCCTAGGAAAATTAAAGATGCATGAGTCTGATCAGCAACCCCTCACTGTGAGACTTTACTACGGAAATATGTATGTGTGTATACAGATCTATATGCTCATACGCGTATATATATATGAAATGCATATACAAGAATATTTCTTCTGGCATTATTTGTAGGCGTAACAAAGTAGGAACAATGTGAATCCTCATAATTCAGAGAATAGATGAATAAATTTCAATACATCTTTACTATGGACTGTTATGCAGCTATTTAAAAATGAGTTACAGCTATAGGTTTATAGGGTGGAGGTAAATTGTAGGGTAATGTGTAGTGAATGACCCCATTTGCCAAATGAAACAAACAGGAAAACATGTGTGGGCATATGAGTGTGTGTGCATTTGTGTGTGTGTGAGTGTTGTGTGTGTGTGAACACGGAAGGATACACACACCAAACTGTGAACATTGGCTCTCTCAGTCGGGTAGAATTAGAGGGGTCAGAAGGATATTGGCTCTTTCCTTATATATCTGTACACTGTTTTATATATTATAAAGAGCATATGATGCTTTTGATTAAAAATTTTTTAAAAAAATTGTAGTTAAGTCTGTTTAGAAAAATCAGGAGGCATGTGCAGCCGTTACCCTTCATTGCTAACAATATCAATACGGGACCCCTCACCAACACAATATTGCATTAGAGGACACAAGGCTAGGATGAGATAAATACCATTGAAGTGCTCCAACGGACTTCATGAGAAGGAATCTTAGCTCTGTGCAAGATCTCAGCCTGGCCCTCCAAGGGCAGTGTTACCTAAACTCTTGCAGAGTGGACCATTTCGTGAGCTTACTCCTGCAGCTTCTTTATCGATAGAGCTGCCCCACTTGGTAGATACTTGGCAAACAGAAGAAAAGCAGCTCTGGCAACAAAGCAAAAGCAGCTTTGGCAAAATTACTTAGTAAATCTGATAATCATAGATAGTGTGAATAGAGCTGGTTTCCTTCCCATCTCAAGACTCACCAGTTTACTGTTGTCAAGAACTGAGGACTCTGTCCGGCGTCCGCGTGGGATGGAAAAGTCGGACATTCAGGCTCTCACCACACAGTCGTCGAGGTCGCCCTTGCTCTAACACAAACTCTTATTTCAACATTAGATTATTTTATTTCACTTGAAAATAGGGTCTATGTGGCTAGACAAGGCTAAACAACAAAGTATCTGAGGTCTAAAAATTGCTGGTGATTATGAATTAACAGCTGACATTTTGCTAGAGCCTGCAAAATAATAATTCTTTATATTTGAAAAGCACCTAATAGTTTACAAAAAGTTTTGGCATTAGAAATAAAAGTAATGTTAATATTAACCACTATTAAAAGCCTATTTAGCACTGTGCACCTTATCTCATTTAGTCCCGAGAATGGCTCTGCAATGTCTTATTGTGCCTGCTTTGCAGGTGACCAAAATGAGATGGGAAATTTGTGACCTGCCCACAACCATCCAGATGGTACATGGAAAAACTAGAATTTAAACCCAGAGCACCTGGAGTCCGTGACTCAAATCCAGAAATTTGAATACTAAATTGGGACTTTCTCACTGTACCACACTGTCTTCCCATGTAAGGTTATGATGACCCTTTCCCTAAAAGGAAGAAGTAATCTTTGGTGTAGTTCTTGGCTGTATATAGCTCTTTATAGGAAAGAGACTTGCACCATTTTCCAAACACCTGTCCCCATGCTCTGTACAAGCCATCTCCTCTACCTAGAACACCCACCTGCTCTTCTCTGCTTTACAATAACTTATTACTCATCTCAAGATTCAGCTCAACTCCCGAATGTGTCAATTCATCGGAAGATAAATTAGACACATCTTCTGTCTTCCTGTGTTTTAAAACTTAGCTTGTCTTGAGTTGAGATATTTTTGTAAACTCCATTTATCTGTAAGGGTTTTGTGAAGAGAATCATGTACCCGTTTATGTCCCACAAAGCATTACACAGCACCTGCCACATAGAAGCTGCTTGACACATGTCTTTTGAACAAATGAATGAATAAATGAAACTCAAGCAAATGAATAAATAATCACCAGTCAGGGCCCTTTCAGAGTGAAATAACAATTCCTTCGGATGGGAGGACTTAAGAAGGGAAAAACGATGGAAGACAGAAAAAAGGGATCCTCAGAGCAGATTCAGAGTCCAGCTTTGTGACCAAGAAGTGAGGTCAAGTGCTAGTGTTCCAGACAAAGGTGCCTCAGGTAGCCTTCCAGGGCTCTAGGATGTCGGAGCCCCACAGGGATGCTGAGGTTGGGGGAATGGTAAAACCCTGGGAACCCACTCGGTGGGTTTTCCCTCTATGCCCCCCATATAGTCAGCATCCTGCCTCTGGTCAGGTAAGGACAAAACTAGGACAATGTAGCTGGCAGTGGACATATTCAGCTGGCCATGACAGAACCTGGGCCTGCCTGAAACACCTAGAGAGCAGCTCAGGGCTCTGCTGTCCTCACCACGCTCAGATGGGAGTCACAGAGCATGGTAGAGAATTTTCTTGGGTCCAAAACAAACATTTTAGTGGCCACTGCCTGCCATCCAGTTGATGCTCAAAAATCTTTGTTGAGTGAATGAATGAGTAAATAAATGAAAAAGAGGATAAAGAAACATGAAGTACAAATTACCTTGTACAGATCCCAAACCTGCTCTTCCCAGGAATTTGCTCCAATTTTCTCTTTATCAATACAAATGCTACGCATATTTCAAAGACCGGTTCAAACCCATACCCATCCTCTTCAGTCCACTGCACATGTAATTATCATCTGTGGGGCTCTTTATATGATTCATACTTTAATGTTTTATGGTCTGTCTCCTCAATGAGACTGTATGCACCTCGTAGGCTGAGACTATGTCTTACGTTCTTCTGTGTCCACTACCCCTAGCCCACAGAGCTGAGGTATGGCTGGACCCCTTTGACTGCCATTGCCTCAAATTACATGCCAAGAAGAAAATAAAGATAGAGAGATGGTAGGAAAGAAGAAAAGAAAGAGACAAGAGGTTTTGGTGACAAATAAAAAACATGCTTCGTACAATCCAGCTTGTGCTAAAATTAAAATAGAAAGGGTTTTCAAGATAGCATAAGTAATCACAATTAATTAAATATTCTGTTACCTAAATTATTTAATTACCAAAGCCTCTCACAGCCTCTGAGTTGACTTAATCACAAATGCCATAAAAAAGTAGGGAAGTGGTGAATGGGGGCCTCCTAGTACATCCATATCACGAATGGAACTCTCAGCCAGAAAAGGAGGCGGACAGTTGAAAAGAGAAACAACACTCTCTCTTATGCTCCAGTATGCTGGGATCTCCATCTCAGAATGGGGGAGGCAGCGAAGAGAAGAGGAGGAATGTTAGGGAATGCACCCAAACGAATATTCCATAGACCAGAAGTGGTTCTACAGCATGGGACAATGGGCCGCTTGTGGGCTCAGACACAGACAAATCCAAGTTCAGCCCAGCACTGACAGTTACTAGCTGAGCAGGACTTTCTGATTTTGTTTTTCTCATTCATAGAGCTGGAATAAGAATAATAATGATAAAAGGGCCAATCCCACGAGCTGTCTGTGAGAAGGAAATAAACTAATCTACAGAAAGCACTTGACACAGTGAACGGCCCCTGGTACACTCAGTGATTGTCGATTCCCTGCTTTGATTTTGAAAACCGCTTGCTGTTTACATTGGGGCAGGAAGGAAGCTGGGGAGGAGGGCAGAGCTACATGTCCCTGCATTTTAATCCCCCTGACTGATTTTCTCTCTACATAAGATGATGCCAATGCCGATGAGACACTTGCTCCACTTGTCACCGGCTCTGCCTCCTTCCCTCCACTTCATCCATCCAGCTGCCTGACATCTCTTATCCCGCTTCCCCATCGGCCTTGCCCGCTGCCTCACCTGTGGGTCTCTCTGCCTTGTATGCAGAGCCATCTGTTCTGCCAATGGGACTTTATCATCTTTCACATTTTGTTTTCTTGGTTAAATGATTGTCTGACTATCTCAGGTAAGTGGTTTATCTCAATAACCGAGGTGCGTGTGAAGAATGAAATGTATCAGACGGAAATGTAAGAAAATGTGGGTGTGGGCTAGGAGTGAGTATATGAGGGCATAGGACAGGACTCACAGTCTTGAAAATGTTAGATTTGAAAGGGTCCTACATGTCCCCTAGTCTTCCCTATGGCCACCATCCTAAGTTACAGGTGTAGAAACTGAGGCATAGAAATGTAACATGACTCCTTTGGGCTCATGGAACTCCTGCAGCACAGGAATCAGTCCCAAGTGTCCTCTTCCCAACTCATGCTCCTTTTGTGATAAACCACTGCTTTTTCATAGCAAGTTATAATTTTACTTGATAGTACTTATTACCAAACCCACCACAAAACAATCAAAAAGAAAACCTCAGAAAGCATTTGTCATGGCTCTTCCAGGTTGCCCCAACCCCTCGTATTCTCTCAGTGGCAAATGGCCCCGTGCCAGTACCCTATTGCACTGCTCCCTGCCCAGCAGTTCTCTGCCCCTTTGTAGGTGCTGGTGAGGCTGGCCCTGGGCACAATGGATGGGAGCCCTAGTTTGCTAGACAGTTAATACAACGTATCCCCAGAAAACAGGAGGTCTGCTCCTCCTCACACATGCCCTGAAGTTACAGATATGTGAAGGATCATCCTGCAAGAAGCTGGTGCAACCCCTGGTCTGACTCAGAAATTTTGATGAAACCTGGACATTGTCTGGAAACTGTTCGACTTTGAGCAGCCTGGGCAGTTCCATCTCGAATATGTTCACCAACGTGTGGGTAAACTGAAGGTTCTCTAATTTTTCCCTTCAAACTTTGCGCAGGGCAATGGATGTTCTCTAGCAGTTTAAAAATTCTCCAGTCAGGATTTGTCCTGGTTTTAACATTTGCCTGCAACATCAGCCAGATAATTCCAATATTCAGCAAGAGTGAGTTTTCTTATCATGACTCCATATCTACATTTGTAGAACACATTTTATCAAGTAGTTGGCAGGAGATATGGAGTGGCAAGGAGGTAATTCTCTTGTATTGCACTGACTTGAGAATTTTTAATAAAAACTCCCCCAAATCCAGTTGCACCAAGAAGGATAGAATCAGTAGTGTGTGCTTCAGACTGAATTAACTCTTTAGAGACTGAATTAATTTCAGGAGTCCTCAGCATTCATCCCATTATCCACACTCCTGAGTGATGCTGTGTTCTGCCCCTCTGCAGAAGACCCCCCATCAAACAGTAGATCGTATTCATCTTGAACTATTACAGTCCATAGAGGCCCATAGATTACCGAGAAGAGAGTCAGCATTATTCGCATTTGGATTCCTAAGTGTTTATTTTAGATATGCAAAAAATCAATTTCAATCTAGGAAGATTTACATTTCCCCACACAGAAATCATACATTCTCAGTTTGCGAGAGCTGTTTATTACATGTGACTACCCCAGAGTCACGGGTTTAGGCTACTCTCAGCCCCACCCCCCATTTCTTCTCTATCCAGGTCCCCAAACTGGACCTACTGTTTCCTCTGCCTGATGGATCACCCTTTCTCCAATTCCCAGATTAATTCAGAGATATGAAAGGCACCATCTAAACAGCCTCACCCACAACAGTTGGGGTCAGCCTTGGTCACCTTGCTGAACTGAGATGCAGGTATTCAGTATTAACCACTGCCTCCTCTTGTCAGAATCAGGACCAGGCGTTCCTGGGACAGTCACATAAAAGTGATGACAGTGGGGATAATAGCTAACACTTAAAGATGGCTTGGATTAGTCTAAGTACTTTACACTTACGGGCATATTTAAGCTTGCCCACTAATGGCTGAGTCATAGTCCCTCCCTGAGAGTCCCCTGTTCTCTTTCCCAGGCCCCAGGTCCCAGGACAGGATGTCCCTTTAATTCATTGCTGACTGCCCAATTCTCTTGCTTTTCCTAGTTCCTCTTCTAGACTAAAGAGCTGTCCCTGAACCCCAATTCGAGGGCCAGGGCCAGTCACCCATGGACAGGATTCCTAGATAACGACCACATTATCTCCTGCCTGATTTCTAAAACCCCTCATGCAGAGTCTTTGCTGGCCCTGCCCTGGGAATCCCAGAGCTCTCTGCTGTATGAATCTTGACTGAAGTGGCCTTTCTGTTCAGACACTGAGTCTCACAAGCCCCAGCAAACCCACGTTGGGTGGTCGTGGGTCTCATGCCGGGTCTTTACTGATGCCTTGGGCCAGAGTCTCGAAAAAATAATCACAAGATGTCAAGACTGTCCAGCAGTAAGTTCCCTTTGCTACCTCCATGACGAATATACATTGGGTATGATTTAAAATCAACTCAATTTATACCAATAATGAAGAAAGTGATAGCACAGCTTCATCATGGATCTGAAAACTCATGAGAGTATGGACTTAGTCCATATGAATCTGATGTTTAAAAAAGTAGGAGATGATAAAAGATGGCTGGGGATTCAGGACAGCACTCTGGGCTTGCTTTTGTTTATTTTTGTTGCTCTCCGGTGTCCTGAATTCTAACGGCCTCTGATAAATAGCACGCTGGAATATGATCACAGAGCAGACACTGGTAGTACATGGTGCAGTTGTCAACTGTGCAGCCATTACTTCGATGCTCAGGGATCCATAAGAATGAAAGAAGAGGTAACATGGATAATTAAAACTTAAAGAGAACACGATACCATTTTTAAGCCATTTAGTTCCTCCCACACCAAATCTTATCTCCTAACGCACAAATGTAGAGGCTCCATTGAGCTGTACCCTTTCTTTCCACTCATCCTCTCCCTGTGGTAGAGAGAGAGAGGGGACTGATTTATAAAATCATCAAAAGACAGAGAATAGCAAAAGAGAAAAACAGAGGAGCCCTGGGTAATCCACAGCCTGATTAATCATGCCTGGGTGACAACAAGTGAGAGGTAATACATTTGTATTTTCATGATAGGTTCACCTTTCAGGGCAAACATAATCCAGGTATCAGCTAATCAGTGCATGGATAATTAAGTGCTGAATGAACCCTCTGTGTGGTTCCAAGAAGAAATCTTCCACTAAGGGGGAAATGTCAAATCTAATGTCCTCTGGGCTCCTTTTCATTGTCTCAAGCTTGTCTCAGCTGTGACTTTGGATTAGATCTCTTTGCTCAGACTTTTTATCTGTACATGTGGCCTCATGATCACTATCAGACACTGCTATGTAGAGAAGGAGATGCTGAATATAACAAGGGGGAAATAAGCACCCTTCCCCAGAGGTGACAAGCCCCTTCTTCCTACCCCCATCTCCAGTGAACTTTAGAAGGGACTCATGCGTTTTCCAGGTTCCTCTACTGTTTGTCAGACTGCACGTGAGCATCTAATTGCTCCTTTCTGCAGAAGCATAATTCATACAGTCAGGTCTCTGTGAGTCAGACTCTTGTGGAGCAAGGAGTACGGACCTTCTAGTAATGGTCTGGTGCTGAGATCTTCTCAGGATGGGGTAGAGACAGAGAGAACAAACTTCTTCTTATGCAGAATCCTGCTGGAAGAGATGCCTCACAAATCTGCTCCTGTTCAATTGCTCAGGAGAACAAATTACAAGGGTTTCTCAGTCATTAACAATAACCAGTTGTGACACTCTTGGGCCGGGTAGAGGTCTCCCTCCCCAGTGACTTCTAGAGCATGACCAGCCCCCTTCCTGGGGGAAATGTCAGGCTCTCTCTCATTCATATATAGGACCCCAAACCCACTTGGACCAACTCTCCTTCAGATGGCTTTATGGTGACTGAGCTCTTATGCATATGGCTTCAGTCCAGGTCTCAGCACAAAAGGACCAACTGACAAAACACTGCTCTGGACCTCAGCGCCATGGCTACAGGAAGAGGTAAATGGGTATTGAACCTCGTTGGTTGCAGGCCACAAGGACCCGCACACCAGAATGTTGGGGGAAGGAAAGTGAGGATACCAAAGCCCTCTAGCTGAGATTAGAATGTCACCAAACCACCTTCCACATTTTAGCTGGACCTCTCCCTTGATTGATTGGATTACTCTAAAAAACACGTGGTCACGAAGTCCAAATTCCAACAAATCACCTACCAATAGGGCTAAATTATGTCCTATGGCATAATTTCACTAAAAGATCCGTGCTTGTTTGCATCTAGAATATTTTTTTCCAAACAGAAGTATCAATTTTTCTTACTTTATTTATCATTGAACTCTTATTCTTTTTTATGGGGACACAGAGTTTTATTACATATAACATTCTCTTCACCTTGTCCAGATCAAAAATCTCAGAATCATTCTTGACTTCTCTCTTTTTCTTAACACCCTCATCTAATCCATTAGCAAATTCTGCTAACTTTATCTTCAAAATATATCCAGAATTTGGTCACTCTTTCACCTCTACTGTGCATACCCTGGTCCAAGCCACCAGCATCTCTCACAGAACGTGGTGTCCCTGTTTCACCTTTGCCTCATTATAGCATTCTCCATCTAGCAGCCAGAGTGATTCTTTTAAATCCCAAGTCACACCACACCACTTCTCTACTCAAAACCCTCTATTGGCTTTCCCACTTACACAAAGCAAAAGACAAGAAACTCAAAATGACCTGCCAGATCTTTTAGGATCCCATCCTAGGTAGCATTCCAACCTCACCCAGGGTCTTTGGCTTATTTCACGCTGGCCACTCTGGCCTCCAGATTCACCTACCCTTGGGGATTTTAAGCTTGCTGTTCCTTCACCGCTGACTGCTCTTTTCCTAGATATTCACATAGTCCCCTTCACTTCGTTTTGGTCTCTGTTCAAATGTCCTCTATCAGAGCTTTCTATAACCATTTGATTTAACTCCCTGCCCCCCCACCTTGCTTATTTCCTCCACAGAACCTGACAATCTTGTGAATTTAAGTGCAGTGAATGCGAGGATTTTCCGTGCACTTTACTGCTCTATGGCAGAGGCTAGAACAGTGCCTGGTATTACCACCCAGTAAATATTTGCAGACTGAATGCATAGAAATCAGTTAGATAGAGCTTCTTGCATGATTGGAAGGTGATATGGGCAACTGGGTAATTCCAGAGAGAAAAGTTTTCTTTAAAGGGAGAGCCTGAAGATGTGACCCCTCTATGCCTTCTACTCAGCTTAAACTCAGATAAAGAGTTGGGGCCATGGAACAACAGTGCCCCAGCCCTCAAACTTCCTCCTATCCTTTCCTATAGATGGCCAAGGTGTGCCAGACAAACACTCAGCATACCCTTCGGGAACATTCGCTGTGTAAGGGCAATGAGCTCCTCAAGTATTGGGAAGTCTGTCTGGGAGGGAGAATTTAGGGAGACTCGGTTGATAAGCCAGGTGCTGGCACCATTAGCCCCAGCACCAGCACCAGTCAGAGGTTTCTGGCAGATGTCAGAATCAAAGGTTGCCCATTCATCTAGTTGAGAAACTTCATTGTAAAAGCTTACTTTATCCTGCCAACTCCACGAGACTTTCTTAGGAGCTCATGTTTAGTGATTCTTCACTATGTGGAAGGACCATGGTCATATTTCTGCCATCCCCTTTACTCCCCCTGGGCTCACAGGGGATCTCAAATTGTATGCATGTCCTGTCCCATAAAAAATAGTGCTCTTGGCCATCCTTTAAAGGCCCAGGGCTAGACATTAATCATTCCACCCATTTCACCTGATCAACCATATGTTATAATCAGTGATATATACACATATAAATATAATATATATATTTGTAAGTGGGATGATGAGGGTTAAAGTTACCATAAAGTACCAGAAAAGAGATAAGCTAATTAGCCTTCTCAGAATTAAATGTGTCATCTTATGCCCTAGGAAGCAGAAGTGCTTTGTGTGAGATCATGTAACTGCCCAGAGGGAGTTGAAAAAAGAGTGACAATCTGGTTTGATGTAGAACTTCCACATGATGCTGTTTTCTAAATTATACATATTCTCACTTTAATTATTGTGATACATATTTATGTACTGATATCTGACCTTGGTAATAAAAGAACTCAAAGTAGTTGATAAAGAGATATGCTATAGAGCAAAATAACATACATGAAATTTAGGGTAACTGGTCAAATGAAAATAAAGTAGGGAAAAACATGCATCTGGAAGTGAGGTTAATATACAAACTTCATGCTGTGAGGACTTACATACCAGCAAGTGGCCAACCACAAATTTAATTTCAAGCTTCCTAGCAGCCAATTCAAGAGAGGGAGAGAGAGAAACATAATCGGTTTTATAGTTTGCATTGTCCATAATATAAAAATAAATGGGTTGTCCAGGAGTCGTCTCCAGGTGAGAAAACTGAATAAATCCCATGAGTGCCCTCACAGGGAGGACGGATAACATAAAGAGTGACATGCTCAATGCACCTTCCACCACTCACTGTGGAGAAGGTACAGCAGGGAGGACTGACCCATGGGCAGGAGTTTTTACTCCACAGGCGGGAGCTGGAGGCTGCTCAGCAGTGCAGTGACCCTCCTTATATTTTGTCTTTCAGCTAGGATTTTTAAAACATTTCCCCAAGTCTGACATTAAAATAAAGGGCTACTTTCACTAATGCAGCCCTTTGTTCATGAAGCCAGGTAACAAACGGGTTTGCTGTAGGCTCTAGGATTCTGCTGAGAATCCTTTGTATTAAAGTGAGGAGGAGATGTGTTAGTCAATTATTGACTAGGAAAGCCTCATGGTGCAGGTTAAAGAAATGAATTATCTAAACTGTTGGAATTTATCACTGCAGGAAGAAAATGGAATTTTTGTGCCCAATTCACTTCAGTTCAATTCAAGAAACATTTATTGAGAACCTAATATGTGTTAGGTGCTATTAAGTGAATGCTATGAAGATTAATAAAACCCTGTCTCTGTTATGAAGTAGGTCATAATCAAAGGAGACAGAGAGGCAGACCCAATAATCCCAATCCAGGGCTGTGTCAACTCTTATCGATACTCTGGCAGCAAAGTGAAGGGGCCCCTAACCCAGCCCAGAGGGATCAGAAATGGCAGCCCAGAGGAGAGCATCTGTGAACTGAATCTCCAAGAACACTTCCTCCACCACCCCACCCCCAGTCCACAAGAGACAGACAAGGTGTGTGAGAAGTACATGGGCATGGTGTGCATGTGCATACGTGTGTATATATGTTGGTGGCAGGGGGAAAAACTGTTGCAAAGCTAGGGAACAGCACATGCAGGAGATTCATCTGGAGAAACACCCAGAAGCCAGGTCATGAAATGAGCTTGGATCTTGCCATGGATTGATTGAATTGTGTCCCCTAAAGTTCATATATTAGGAGCTTAATTCCCACTGTAACTGTTGGGAGGATAGGAAATCCTATTATGGTAATTGAAAGGTGGGGCCTTGAAGAGGTGATTGAATTGTAGGACCATGCCATAGTGAATGGATTGATAATGGTGGTCAGTGTCATGGTTCTAAGAGCTTTAAAAGAAGAGTACATGAGAGGTTAGTTTCTCTCTGCTCCCCCATTTTCTGCCATGTGAGACCCCTGCATTGCTGTAAAGCCACCACCAAAGAAGACCCTCACCAGATGTGTTCCCTAGACTTTGGACTTCCCAGGCTCCCAAACTGTAAGCAATAAATTTTGTTTTCTTTATAGATCACCAATTCCAGGTATTTTGGTATAAGCAACAGAAACAGGCTAATACAGACTGTTTGTTAGCAATGCAGAGTCACTGAAGGGGTTTACATGGGGAGGGACACGATCATATTTACATTGCACATTGCCCTTGCAGTGCTGTGGAGGAAGGGCTGTGGATGGCAGCCAGGTTGGGGTGGGGAGAGAGTGAAGACATGGAGACTGGCTGCAATGTCCTAATGGTCTGTAAGAAAGGATGGAGCCTGAAATAGGACAATGGCTATTGGAAAAAGGGGAAGGGATGGTTTTGAGAATCACTACAAGGTACATTAACAGAACTTTGTAATCGGCTGGGTGAGAGGTAAGGGAAAGAAGTCTAAGTTGCTTCTCTCATTTCTAATGGGTGATGATGCTTCAAAGTTTCCAGAAGAAGCATGTGTGTGTTCTTGGCCTTTGCCTGTAAATGGGCCTCTTTTCAGGTGGATGTTGGCCCTCACACCCAGTTCCATAATCACTCTTGACATACTGGGTTTATGCTCCCTGCTCCCTAAACTGTGATAGGAATTATCCCCCACTTCATCAGCCTCCAGTTAGAAGGCAGTGTTGTTGAGTGGAAGTGCTTGGAAGCAGGAATCGGGGGTTCTTGGCTTCTCCTAAGCTATCACTGAGAACAGTGATATTTGTCCCCACAAGTCACCAGCTCTCTATGCGTCAGTTTTCTCATATGTACAATGGATGTTTCACGAGGCCTGTCCCTCCACCTCACAGAGTCAGTGTGAGGACCAAATACAGTACTATATTGGACAATGCTTTTAAAATATGTGTACTATGCAAAGGTAAGATACTGTTGTTATTACTCCAGGAGGGGAAAACAAAACAAAGGATGGTAAGAGAGGGGTCTAGAAATGCAAGGGCAGTCCTGCAGAGCCCAAAGAACTTTTTAATCCCTTCCCTCCTTTTCAGTTTCTTTTCAGTAGGCAATGAAAAACATGTTGAAATATGACCACAGAAGTGATGCCAAATTCAATACTCATAATATCTATTCAATATTCAGCAATACACATGCGATTTGCAGATGGTTGTGGGATGTGATGGTCTCTTTCCAATCGTTCCAAAGAGGAAAACAAAATGTTATAAGACAACGGCCAGTCATCTGATGCATCCTGATTGTTTAAGTGATATGAGAGACAGCAATCATGTGCAAATTAAAACATAATTATGCACACAGACTGCCCAGGATTAAGTAACATTGCACAGATGCATGCTAAATTACTAAACACCCTTTGAAATAAATTGTGACCGTGATTTGCTATTTCCCCAAAAATACTATTACTGAAAAAAGTCAAACTACAGGGATATGCATTCCTTGGTGTGCTAGTAGTATGTGTGTTATAAGAGATTGTTATTACAATTTAGGGGGTGTGTTAGCTACCTAGAAGTCATGTTACCCCACAGTGTCAGTAAATAATTTACGTAAATGTGCATCAACAGACACATTTTTCAACAACATGCCATCCCTCCCTTGGCAACGCAGATTGGTTAGCTCTGAGGTAGCTGGTGCCAGATTATTGCAGATCTAATTAATGCCATCTCATCATAATCCCCAGCTGCAAGCAAGTATGTACATCTCTATCCCTGGTGTGAGCTGCATTATACCTCAGTCCAGACAGGTCATGGCTGTGGGTGGAAGGGTCAAGAACACTGTGGTGTGGGACTTAGTGGTCCCAACATTTGGAAGATGAAGAGAGACTGAGCTGCAAGAGGACGTATGTTAAGTAGACCAGTGGTCGATTCGTCTTTGACACCATTCCTTGGCACCCCTCTCCCAGTTCCACAAAGCTGGGCAACTCTAAGGGAGATGTAACTCTAATGGCAACATCCTAGGGCCATTTTGTGAATTGTGGCAGTGAGGTCTATCTTCTTTTCTAAGTAACCTCCCAGACTAGACAACTCCCCGTCATCTTTGTCTTTCCCTCTCCTGGCATGGAGCTAGGCGCGCAGTAAATAGAGCATCTTTGCTACATATAGGAAATCTTAAACCCAGTAGAATCCATTCTGTGGTCTTAAGTGCCCTTGTACATTAGGAGTTTCCACTGGTGTCGGGTCTTCACTGAGTGAGTCGCACTCCTGCTTTCTACGTCAGACACCTTATTTGTTTGTAGAGGAAGGAGAGAGTGTGTAAAAACTGTCCTTTCTCTCACTTCATATTTATGAATAAGCTTTCATACTTTACATGATTTAAGCTTTTATCTTCTTTCAGTGTCTTGGGAATGTGCAATTAGTCAATGGCAAAGTGAACGAATTAGCAAGTCTTTACTGAGTGCTAACTGGGTGTAGAGCTCTGTGTTAAGAACAATTGAAAGATTTTTTTTTTTAAATTACAATTCCAGATGAGAAAATTAAAGAGATACAAATGGACTAATCTGAAAACAATAATAAAATGACATATGTTTTTAAATGATTACAAAATAGATGTATAATTTAAGCACTGCTTAAGGCCAAAACAATTTAATCGACACACAATAAAACATATAGATGCAGAAAACAATTAAAATAAAAATAACAGGCCAAGACCAAGAAAAGGGAGCTGAAAGATAATTATGCTCCAAATGTAGGGATAGATGGTTGATACCACCAACATGAAAGCAGGATTTGAGATTCCCAGCAGCCATGGTGCAAAAGGAAAGGGGGCATTCTGAGGTCTAGAATCATCATGATGACTTAAGAGGAAGCATTCTATTTTGCCGAGAAGCAAACATTTTCCTGATACTAAATTCTAAGAGAAATTTATAACATGGATCATTGTGTCAGGAACATTGAACAACATAATGGACAATATCTTCCACAACAGTTTTTAGAGAAAATGTGGAAATGTTCCTCATTTGACTGATTCTTAAAATGGCCCTTCATAAAAGTCATGGGCATGATAAATCAACACAACTCACTGAAGATATTTCTGCAGGGAATGAAGTTAATATGGTCAGGAATGTAGTTTTCTGAACAGCCAATATGAGTCAGAGAGAAAATTTAATTAACATTAAGCAATAAATGATTGGCATATACAAGGGGTCTTCAAAAAGTTCGTGGAAAGATCCGTACTATCTTTGAATTCCATTTTTCCATGAACTTTTTGAAGTACCCTTGTACTTTGATCTAACATAAAATGTATCAGTTATCACAACTAAGCTTTCGTCTGGAACCAAAAAGCAGTTGTTTTACTGCTGGATACTGGCGAATACCAGAATGTTGAATGAGGAGAGAGTCATATGCTTTAGATATCAGCCCTGCAGATAGGAAAAGCTGGTGTTTTGTTATAAAAGTAAAGAAACCTGACAATTTTCTTTCCTGGACTAAGAGCCACAAGAAGAGCTTTAGACAGAGACAAATTTTTCCAAATGCCTAGGTGCCAAGGCAAGAAGATAAGTTTTTGGTAGTATATTAAAGGCTGAACATGTTTGCTGCAGAGGTAAAATAAAGATACTTTGGTTGCGTACTGTTCTCTCCACAGTTCTTTCCTCCTCCCTCATAACTCTGGTCTCTACAAATTTCCCACCCCCTGGCCACTAAAGGGGCTCCCATCTAACTCAGGTAGTTATTCTGTTAAAATGTTACTCAGGGCATAAGACCAACTTTGCGTGTGGATTTGACTGCTCTGACTGGGTCACTTTTTACTAGAAGCAAAACCACATAAATAGTGCTGTGTGCGCAGAGCACCAAGCTGCCGTGATGGCATAATCTGCTGGGGATGTCAGAACAGAGCCAGGCAGAATTCTTGCTGCAAACAACTTTCCCAGTGGTCCATCATAAAGCTTCCAGCTCCACCATTAGAGACTCACTCTTTGGGCTGCCTATCTTTAACACCTTGCAGTTAAAATACTCAGTGGAGAGAGTAGAACCTGAATCCTCTACCAACTACTTATAGAACCAGAAGGACCATAGACATCATCCAACCCAAAGAACATAAGCTGACCACATAAGACCATTTTGGCCTGAAGGTATGTTTGCCTGGCCTGAAGAGTGTTTTAGAAGTTCTAGCAACCAGGGCCAGGACTAATTTATGGCATCAGTCAGCCCCTGTTCTGTAGTCGTGGCAGGGTTTCTCCACTCTGCCCCAGTCTCTACCATTTCCTGATGTCTTCTGCCAGGCCCACTGCATCCATTTACATGAATTGCTTCATCCCATGGTCATTTCAGTTTTGTTTTTTGGGATTTTTTGCAGCTGGTCCATATGGACATCTGAACCTTGACCTTGGTGTTGTCAACACTGTGCTCTGACCAAGTGAGCTAACCAGCCAACCCTCATTTCAGTTTTAATTCTTCTTTATCCAAGACCCCCATTTTATGTCTCAAAAAGGGGAAAGGACTTGCTCAAGGTCACTTTTCTGGTTAGTGGCTGAGCAGGAGCACCCAGGCTCCCAGTTCACTCCATTTCAGGCCTAAGTCCTCAGCAGGCAGGATGGGATGGGTGCCAGCAGAGGCCAGCCCTGAAACAGGGAAGAGGAGTCAGGAGACTACCAAAAACAAGCTTCACATAGTTCACACAATTTTGCCCCAGGCTGGCTCTGGCTGCAATAATATTTTACAGCATCCTCAAGAAAAATCAATTTGTTTAAAACAGAACTGATTTTGCCCTGGGTGAAAATGTTTGGCATATGCAAAAAAGGGAGCATTGTGTTTTCTTTAAAGCTCTTCTTTTACCTATGAACAAATAGAATTGTTCACGACACACACAAAAATTGTTCAAATGTATTTTCTTGGGGTAGGGACAGACTTAACATTTAGGAATGTGAGGTTTCATTTAATTCTTTAAGAGCCTTTCTTTCCTCCACATAATGCCTTTCTTTGTTACAGTACTCAAAAATGCACTTGTCATTATTTAGTACTAAAAAAACAAAAAACAACTCATGGTCTCCAGCTCTCTTTTAAGCAATGAAAAGGGAGGCGGGGAGGCTGCAGGAAAGGGCTCTGCCTAGATGAAAAAATTACAGGCAGAGCATTTCCAAGCTACTACACACCAGAAGGAGATAACAGGCTGCGTGTGAAATGCCAATTATTACGGTAACAATAATGGAAACAGTCCTAACAGCAGTCCCCACTGTGCTTTGGAAAGTCTCAAGTCCTAGGCAGACAGGAGCGCCTTAAGGGCTCAGGTGTTCTTGGAAGTGAGGCCTTCCTTACCTGGAAGCTGTGTGATTCCAGAGGTGTGGGTCACAATTAAGAAGCCCCAAAGTAGCCCCCAAGGGCAGATGTCCCATCAGTCTGGTGCTAATTGGCATGGCTTCTTCTCTAAAGCAGAACCCCTGGATTTTCGACCTTTTCCACTTCAATCTCTTGCAGACTCCCGTCCCCAACTGTGTTCAGTGCAGATGGCAGGAGCTTTTGCTCACCTGGCTCCCCCTTTTAGAGTGCCCTCCCCTTCCTTTGCCATGAGGCAAAATTCCAGCTGTCCTTGCCTCCCACTGAAGCCGTCTCCGATCCATGGCACCCTCCACCCCTCAGAATTATATTTGACTTCCTCTCCTCACTGCTAGCTGTTGTTTGTAATTCCTTCCTGGCACTTATTTTATTCTGCCTGGTTTCATAGCTCTGGTTTAGCTGTCACCACCCCTAACAAGACTGTGAGTTCCTTGAGACTGGGAACAATGCCTCAGCTCTGTTTATACCCTCAAACCTGCAGAGTTTTTGTCTATAGTAAGCACTCAGTAAATGTCTGATGGATATAGGACACTACATTTCAACAATGAGCTGCTTTACTGGAATGGGAAGACCCTACGTGATAGCAGCTAGGCAGAATGTAAGTTAATTATGGGAACACAGTCTCAGGTTACTCAATCAGTTTAAAACAATTTAAAGGGGCAACTCTGACCCTGCACCAACCCGTCACTCTACCACCACCTGGCAGCAAATGGCTTGGCGTCCTGTCTAAGAGCCTGAAATGAGCAATTTTAGTTCTCGCCAGCTCACATGTTTTCCCTTTCTTTCCCTGAGTGTCCCTCCTCTGAAAGCCCGCTCCTTCCCAGTTCTCCCGGCCTGTCTTCCCCTCCTGTCTTCAGCTGCCCTTTCTCACATTGGCCTGTTCAACTTTCCCGGTCCAGCAGCACTTACTCTTCTGCAACAGCAAACTCAGTTTTTCCCATAGTAATAAAAATAAATCTTCTTCTTCCTTCAAGTCATCTCTCTCCTCTTTACACCAACACAGCTCTTCTGCCCTGCTGTGTCCCCTCCTGTCCCTCCTTTGATCTTCCCATCTCAGTAATGCATCATCATCTACCCTGTCACTCAGCCTAAAACCTCAGAAATCACCCTTGATTTCTCCCCTCTGTGGCCATCCCTGCCTGCAGTCACTTTTAATCACACCACTCTGCTTACGTCCTTCTCAGTACTCAGTGCTTATTTCCGATGATCAGAAACCACAGTGCCACTGTACCGTCTGCACCATTCCGCCATAAACTCCGTGGGAGGGACATCATCTTTCTTCTCCGATGATGCATATAGAATGGGCTCGACACATGAAGCGAGCTTCTGCCCCTAACTTCACTGCAGGTGTCACTTCTCCACAACCCAGCCCTCGGTTCCAGGGGAGACTGACCTCCTTCCTGCACGCTCTCCTGAAGCTGCCCCTGACTGGCCATCTGTGGCCTATGGCAGCCCTTGTCTCCCTCTGTGTCTCGGCAGCACTTCATTCATTCCCAGCTCTGTCTTTCCACCCTTCCTGCCCTCTCTTCATGCACTTGTGTCCTAGAAACTCCTCCACCTCATCACTAACTCCTCTTCCAGGATTACACTCACAAAGACAAGGCTTAGGCTCTTGGTACCAAGACACAGAGCTGTTCGAAAAGAGCCTCAACCAGGCAGAGGATTCAGCAATGTTCTCTGAGGGCAAGGGTCACCTTGGGGCAAGGGAAGGGATGGGTGGCAGATGGGAAGGGTCAGACCCAGAGAGGAGCATGGAGGCTTTTTGCCTTAAGGGGAGAAATTCAGACACAACAGAGATGTTAAAAAATGATATAAGAAAATTGTGAATATATTTCAATAAAATTTTTTTTAAAAAAACTAGATAAAATGAATACATTTCAAATGCATATAAAACATAACATTTATTACAGATATCAAAAAGGTTATTGAAGAACTACTTCCAGAGAATCCTAGGGTTTGGTTATATATGCAGGCATGCTATGGTAAATGTTCACGTGATAGATAATCCCTACATTACAGAAGTTGTTTCAGAAAACAGAAGAAAGAAGCCAACTCATTTTTGAGGCTAATATTATTGTGAACCTAAAATTGGATAAGGACAGTGAAAGAACAACAATTATAGGTTCATTTCTGTGAGGAAAATGGAGTCAGTATGGTCAGGGCCCCTCGCCTTATATCCAGCTAGGTATGATTCGGCACATCCGTTGTAAACAAGTTATCTAAGAATGGTGTGACTGCACATGTGCACCCATATACTCCTGGGCTTGCTGCCATTATTGTGGGCTTTCGGTATGGAAGACAGCAACTCTGAACGGCTGGCCGGCAGAGCTCACATTGGAATAAAGCATGTCTATCCTGTTATCGGCCACCAGAATCTTTTTTCAACTACCTGACTCACGACCTGCACAAGACGGGGCAGAGGGGTCTGTGATCTTGCCCGACAATTTCACTTATGTGCACAGAAACAAAAATTCTAGATAAAATATTAGCTAATTGAAAATGACAGTAAATTGAAACAGTTAAAAGATTATAATCAAATAAGAGTTATCCCAGGAAAGAAATAGTAGTTTAACATCAGAAAATCTATTCTAAATCTCTATATTCGTGGGTGAAAGAAGAATAATTATACTATTATTTTAATATATTCAGAAAAAGCATTTGATGGAGTATAAACATATTTAATGATTTTAAAACAACTTTCAAAAAACTAAGAACAGAACTGGCTTAACCTGATAAAGGCTCTATACTAAAAACCTAGAGCAAACCTCATACTTTTAAGCTAACAGATTAAAGTATATACAAGGGGACTTCAAAAAGTACATGGAAAATATAATTAAAAGATAAAAATTAAAAATATAAACTTTATTTCTCAACGTTAGCTCTATCAAGTTCAAGACACTTTTGTTAGTGATGATACCAGCCATTTAGTCCATCTCTAAAGAACTGATGGTCCTGGGAATTTAATCATGTCAGTGTAGTCATTTTTACATTATTAATTGAAGAAAATGTGTGCCTTTTAAAGTTTTTTTTAAGATTAGTGTATTAGTCCATTTCTGTTGCTTATAACAAAATACCTGAAACTGGGTGGTTTATAAAGAAAAACTAAATTTATTGCTTACAGTTTCTGAGGCTAGGAACTCCAAAGTCCAGGGAACATAGCTGGTGGAGGTCTTGGTGGTGGTGACAGTGATGGCAGGGTATCACATTGTGAAAATATTGGAGCAGAGAGAGCAGACAGAGACTAACCCCCTCATTCACTCTCCTTTTAAGGCCCTCAGAACCATGCCCTTGACCACCATTTTTAATCCATTCACTATGGCATGGTCCTACAATCTAATCACCTTTTCAAGGCCGCATAATAGGATTTCCCACCCTCTTAACAGTCACAGTGGGGGCCAAGTTTTTAATACATAAAACTTGGGGGACACAATTAAAGCTTCAGTGAGTTTTGGGGGAACACAATTCAATCCATTACAATTAGGAAACAAAAAGAAGTCAGAAGGAGCCAAATCAGGACTATACAGTGGATGCTTAATGATTTCCCATCAAAACACACAAAATTGACCTTGTTTGATGAGAAGAATGAGCAGGAGCATTGTAGTGAAGCTCTCTGGTGAAGCTCTCCCAGGCATTTTTCTGCTAAAGCTTTGGCTAACTTTCTCAAAACACTCTTATAATAAGCAGGTGTTATTGTTCTTTGGCCTCTGGAAAGTCAACAAAGACAGTGCCTTGATCATCCCAAAAAACCGCTAGCGTGGCCTTCACTCTTGACTGCTCTGCTTGTGCTTTGACTGGACAACTTCCTCCTCTTGGTAGCCATTGTTTTGATCGTGCTTTGTCTTCAGGACCACACTGGTATGCTTCATCATCTGTTACAATTCTTTGAAGAACTGCTTCAGGATCTTGAACCCACTTTTTCAAAATTTCTATTGAAAGCTCTGCACTTGTCTGCAGCCAATCTGGGAGTTATAGTTTTAGCATTAACTGAGCGTGAAGTTTGCTCAACTGTAATTTTTCAGTGAGAATTGTGTAAGATGAACCAGTTGAGATATCTATGGTGTTGGCTATTGTTTCTGCTGTTAACCATTGGTCCTCTTCAATTAGGGCATGAATAAGATTAATTTTTTTCCTCACAAACTGATATGGATGGTCTGTTGGTATAGGTTTCATGTTAAATATCATCTCATCCATTCTTAAAGCAAGTTATCCATTTGTAAATTGCTGATTTCTTTGAGGTATTGTCCCCATAAACTTTTCATAAAGCGTCAATGATTTCACCATTCTTTCACCCAAGCTTCACCATAAATGTGATGTTTATTCTTCCTGCAATTTTAGCAGAATTCATGTTGCTCTGATAGGGGCTCTTTTCAAATTGATGCCTTGTTTTTCTTAGTGTCAAACTAGATCCTGTTCAGACACGTTATAACAAGTTAGCATGAATTTATTCGGGTGCAAAAGAATTTTGCAATCCATGCATAGTTTTTCTCATAACATGCATTTTCCATGTACTTTTTCAAGGCCCGTGTGTGTGTGTGTGTGTGTGTGTACATATTTGTCACCTTGAGCTGGAAAAACACTTTTTAAACAAGACTTAAAGAACACAAATGGCAAGGTGAAAAATTAATAGATTAACTATACCAAAATTAAAGATTTCTATTCAATAATGGCTATCATAGACAAAATTCACAGACAGGTCAAAAACTTGGCAATGATTTTTTCAATATATAAAACCAGTAAGAAATTACTATCTGTGTTATAAAAGAATTCCTGAGAATGAACAAGAAAGGAAACCTAATAGAAAAGTGGGCAAAAGCTGTGGGAAGAAAATTCACAGCAGGGGAAAACAAACTGGCTAACAAGTGCATGAAGAGATGGTCAACCTCACTATTAATTGGGAAAAATGCCAATTGAAACAATGATATAATACGTGACATCTACCAAGTTGGCAAACATCTTAAAGTCAGACACTATCAGGGATTGGCAAGGAAATGAGAAGAAGGTAAATCTAATACACTGCTATTGGATGTGTAAACGGGCACAGTGACTCTGGAGAACAATTGTATTGACATTATCGACATGTAGATATTTTATAACCACATAGCCCATTCCTGGAGACATATCCTCGAGAAACTTTCACACAGATCCATGAGGATATTTGCTACAGTTTTATCTTTGGCAGTCGAAAACAACAGTCAATCTAGGTGTTCATCCCTAGGAAATGACTTCATTAAAATGTAGCCAACACATAGCATGACATTGCACACACAGTTAGAAGCAATATTTAGAAGTTCACTCAGCAACATGGCTAGTTCTTAAAAACATGGCAGTAAATGAAAATAAGTAAGAAAGAGAATGAAGAATATTGCTTGATATTGTTTACATAAATTAAAACCAAAACCACAAAACAACACTATAGAGTTTACTTTAAAACAAAACTAAAAAAGCAGATGTCCAAGAACACACATTTGAGTGTATACTCATGGGGATGGGAGGGCACTGGGGGAGGAGAGGGGGATGAAGGAGAAAAGTAAAATGGAATAATAGAAGAGAGTGGTCTTGTACTGACAAATTATGATAGTTTGCCATGATTCAAGGGGGTATAATGAATTCAGCTTTCTATATCTTGAGTTTACAGAAAAAAAAGACAAGTGTTGGAAACACTGGATTGTTATATAACATACACAGATATCTCAAAGTCAAAAGAATTGCCACTACATTCCTCAATAGTCAGGCTTTGTAAGCAGAGATTTCTTCTGAGCAGAACAACAGAATATCACATTAAATTGATGCTATTAGTGGGAATGTGGGGTTTTTTTTAGTTTTGATTTAATTTATAAATTTACTTTTGTTTTATTATTATATAAGATTTCCAAGTGCTAGTAATATATACCTAGTTTTGTGTCTGTATAAATTTAAATACCATTAATAATAAAAATAATTTAACATTAGGAATCCTTGAAAATATTTTTCTATAAGGAAGTTTTCCTTACTCCAGTACAGGAAATACTGCTTGAGGGGTGTGAGTTTTCCCCACCCCAGGAGATCTGATTTGATGTCCTAACACATTCCTTTTGTTCCTTCCCTAATTGTTTTACAGTGTTTCTGCAAATTCCCCCAAATTCTTCTAGCTTATTGCCTTTCATGGCCCTGAGACACCCATTCCTCGTTGGTGTATCTGTGTAAAAAATTATTTTAAATGGGACTCTTCAAGAGCAAGATGCTGGTTTTAGCTACAGAAAGTCCTAGATGTTTGGAAAGCATCTAAAGGTAGTATTTGCCATGGATAACATAAAGAATGCATGAATGCAGAAAAGGTGAACCCCACTCTATCTTGGAAAGAAGGGGGCTATGTGATCTATGCAAACTAGATCAGAGTGTTGTCCTTTGGTACTGAACTTGAGAGGTAACATTGCTCTGTCCCAATGAATGTCGTGACTTTATGGAAACCACACAATAGCCAGGCCATTGCAGCGAGGACCATAATATGCCATATGCTGGACCTTAAGGTCCAGTGAAGGTGGATTATTTCATATCTCCACATTTAGTGCCTTTGTCTAAATCCCTCTTTTCACCCAGCCTTCATCTGCCAAATCCTCTTCAAATGTATCTCAGTGAGTCCCTCCTATCATCAACAAAGTGTTCCTTCTTGCACTGATACAGGAGGTGCTCAGTTTCTCTGGGCTCAGATTTCAGGACATGCCTCTGGGTCTCCAGCCACTTCCTGAGGTCTCAGGCCCTCTCCTTTGAGCTCTCTCCTGGAGGAAAGTTACTATTGCTAGTTAGACCTAGTTTTAACACCAACACGGGAAAGAGACCACAAGGGCTGGCTTATGCAAATCCAGTGTCTAGGCATGAGAGCACAGAACATTCTTGAATATGCCTGGTGCATGTAACAGGGTCTGACCATTGAACATGCTACAGGAAGAGACTGACTAAGTATGTGCAAGACTAAATGTTACATAACTGGGAACCACCCCCTTAATTGAATATTCATTAGATAGTCAAACTACAAAAGCTGAATCCCAGCCAAAGACAGGGTTGTTGCTCACTTTCCTTGAGGCTCCCCGTATATGGCTGGCTGAGGTGTGTGTACTTCACTTTGTATCAAACTTACTTTCAGCAAGCATCTGCTCACTCTCTAGAGCCAGCCCGCACTTTGTACTGAACTTTAAGTATGTTTTTCTTGCTTTTGGGTTAGCACTGATGTCTGTACTGAACTTACTTTTGTGTTAAACTTGGTGTGGGCCCTGCTGGGTCTCTGGAGCTTTGCCACACTCTCTGTGGAACCTGTATTTCTTATCTGTTATATTAAACTTGTTCTCATTTTCTACTGTGACTCTGCCCTTGAATTCTTTCCTGTAGTGGAATCAAGAAACTAGTAAGAGGACTGGGTGGGCTGAGGCCAACTATTGGGCCCCCTGAACCCTAACTCTGACATCACCACCACGTGGGTGTGATCTCTTCCTCCCCTGACTCCCGTGCTAGTCTGTTTTCTGTTGCTTGTAGCAGCATACCTGAAACTGGGTAATGTATAAGAAAATGACATTTATTTCTTACAGTTTTGGAGGTTAGGAAGTCCAAGGTCCAGGGGAACATCTGGTGAGGGCCTTCTTCCTGGTGGGGACATTCTACAGTGTCTCTTGGTAGCATAGGGTATCACATAGCAAGGGGTCTGAGCAAGAATATTTTCATATGCTCACTTGCTGAATTCATCAGGTTTCTGTCACTTATAACGGAATACCTGAAATTGGGTAATATATAGAGAAATGTAATCTATCTTCCAGTTTTGGAGGCTGGGAAGTTCAAGGTCAAGGGGCACATCTGGTGAGGGCCTTCTTGGTGGGGGCCTCAGCAGTCTTGAGGTGGTGCTAAGTATCACATGGCGAGGGCTGAGAAGAGCACTCATGTGCTCACTTGCTCTCCTTATAAAGCCCCAATCTACTCCCTAATAACCCATTAAACCACTAACCCATTAATCCAGGAATAGATTAGTCCATTCATGAGGGTATAGTCCTCAAGATCCAATTACCTCTTAGAGGCCCCACCTTTCAAATATTATAGTTGAATTTCCCACCCTCTTACCACCGTTGCAATGGAAGTCAAGCTCCAACATGAACTTGGCATGACATTCAAACCACAGTGGCTCCCATGCCTCTGATGATGCTGATGACAGATTTAGGGTTATGGCACATTGGGGTTGTGTTGCTTCTAAGTCCTTGCAGCACAGGAGTGGTGGCTTATGCATTGTTACAGCCCATGCACAGCCCCAGTATCTGAAGGACAACATGTACCCCACAAACATTCATGAAGAAAATAAAAAGCACTGTTTCCTAAACCCACCCTGTTATTTCTCTGCTCCTTCCAGGAAGTTAATTCCTTTTTTGGCCTTCATGCTTTTACTTATTAATCTACCCTATGTCCGACTTCAAGACAAAAAAAAATTCATTTAATTTTTGCAATAAGCATATAAGACAGGTAGCATTATCCTCATTTTGCACATATACTGATGCTCCGAGAGGCTATAAACTGCCATTTAGATAGTAATTGGCAAGAACTGGGTCCAGCTCTGCCTGACTTCTCACTTCACTCTTGCTACCACACTGGGCTGCCCTCAAAACAGAATGATGCTAGTGAGTGCTGCGGAGTTCTTCCTGGTCACAGTCCCTCTTGAGGAGGACAGGATGTGTTTGCAAAAGCACTTTGAAAACTGCAAAGGATTATTTGCAATTTAACTATTATAATGGGTGTTATTATTGCTGCTTCTCCCACCACAGTTAGCAAAGAGCCAACGTGACCTTACATGCATGAATTGCTCTGGTCACTCCCTGAGTAGGGACAACTCAAGCATCATACTTCACCAAAGCCCTGGCCTGTGGAGGGAAACGACCAGAGAGGTCTAGGAGAGGTCCGTCAGCCTTCGGTTCTGAGAGTTCACTAGAAAGACAATGAGGAGATCCATTAGAGCCAGGTGGGGAAATGGCATGGGGCCACCTGTTCAGGGTGACCTTATATGGTCATGCAAGTTGTGCTGCTGAAAGGCTCAGGCCCCAAGGGTTGAGGGTGCTGGAATCCAGCTGGGGCTCTTTTCACCAAGCCATGTGCCCTGTGCAGGAGGGTACCGCCCAGAAGAAGGGCTGGAGTCGCACTAAAGTACCCACCACAAGTCCAGCTGCCCAGACAGGGCACCTTCTAAAAATCTGTGCTTACAGAGGGGTATGGGGAGGAGGGTCAGAGTGTGTTTGTGTGTGTGAGGAAAGTCCACCTCTCTCTAATTTGCCCCAGCCTCCACCAGCTCACCAAGCTCTGTGCCAACCCTGAGGTGCCACTTGGAACAGCAGTGACCCTGCCTGTGTGGCAGGGCAGGCAGGAGACCCTCCACCAGCTGAGGCAGGGCAGCCGTCAGCTGTCAGACAAAAACACTTCTCAGTTCCTGCTGATTGGAGCTTAGTTTGAACCAGCGGCACCTCAGTAAAACTCTCCCAACTGCATTAACTCAGCCAGCTCAGTCCAGCTCTTGGTTATGATTTAGACCTGAAATCCGAACTGCTGCTTGGGGGCCCGATGTTTACTGCGGTGCTCTGCTCAGGCGTGTACCTGGATGGGCTTGGGATTGACTAGCTTCACAGTCTGTGCTGTCTCCTGTCCCAATTAGCCCAGGCTGGGGATGGGAGTGTCACTGGAGGGGTGTAACTGGTCCCCATAGTGTGACAGCTCATCAGAGCAGAGCTGTCAGCCATGTCAGCCCTTTGCTGGGAGCTGGCAGAGGCGAGAAGAGGACTCTGCACTCGTGGGGACATTTTCTAAGAGAGGTTGTATGTGGCTGTGTTTGTGCAGGGTTTTGTATTACGTGTGGTTGTGTGAGCTTAAAGTTATGTGCGTGTGATGCATGCAAGTGCTTTTGTGTAAAAGAATGTAAATGTGGTTATGCATTTATATGACTGTGAGTACATAATTGTGTGGTTGTATGTTTATTGCATGTTTGTTGTAGCAGGCTGTGCATACTGAGTGTGAGAGAGAAACCAAGAGACAGAAAATTGGAGGAAGGAGGTTAGAGAGAGGAAGAGATGGGAGGTAAGGAGGTAGATCCAGGAAGGAAGAAGAAAAGAGGCGGATGGAAGAGACGAGATGATTAAGAGAAAGGGAAAGAGCCTGCCCTTTAGGGATGGATGGTTCTCAGAAGCAGAGAGCTGGAACATTCTCTACCAGATGAATGTTCTGAGGTCCTCATAAGATCCCAGGTGAATGAGGGGATGGATGGAAGCAGAAGCCACAGCAAATCCACTGCCCCCACATGGGCGCCCCAGCAGTGCTGAAGACTGCCACTTAGGCAGCACATGGTTGTGCCACATGCCATGCCCCCAGGGCTCAGAGGCCCCCAGTTCTGGGACTCTCACTCTCACCAATCCCTGGTGAAGTGGTGCTGCTGAACCTCAAGAGTGGTGCCTAGGCTGCTGCACTCTGTCCCCCAAACTGCAGCCCTAGGGGCATAGCTCCCGACAGCCTGACCCCCTGCCCCACCTGGCCCAGGCTCTCAGTTGTCCTTGGGTAAGTGTCAGGACAGTGCAGGAAGGAGGCACTATTTCCCTCTGACCTTATGGGGAGGAGAACTGAGGCAGGGAGCAGATGAGCGGGTTTACCAGAGTCCGTTCACTCCACACATCGTCCTGAGCACATGAAGGAATGGAGGTTAGGAGCTCACTCTCTCAGGAGGCAGGCCAGCCCTGTGGGTGCGTAAGTCAGTCCCATGTGCTCCATGTGGAATGCCAGGAGTGCCCAGGGTGACCTGTGCTGAGGGCAAAGTAAAACCCCATCCCTGTCCACCCCAGCTGGGAGCAGCTGCTGAATCACAGGCTGCAAAGGCCAGCCCAGGAACAGGACATTCATACGAGCTTGCAGAAAACCTTCCATCAGTAAAGACAACATTCCCAAGTGGCCTTACTAGCTTGAACTTCTTCAGAGCCAGTGCCCAGGATCTGGCAACCCCTCCTTCCTTTCCCTCCTCCGCCAATTGTTTACACCACTCAAACCTTTGGCTATTTATGATAAACACATTTCCAT
Source organism: Cynocephalus volans (assembly GCF_027409185.1). Lineage (NCBI taxonomy): Eukaryota > Metazoa > Chordata > Mammalia > Dermoptera > Cynocephalidae > Cynocephalus > Cynocephalus volans. The sequence goes on from NC_084467.1 coordinate 131,920,534, forward strand.
TGATTCTTTAAAAGCGGAGGCTCACACAGAGGGAATTCTTTTCTCTCCAAAATCAATGCTAGAAGACAGAATTTCTCCTTCACCCTCTTGCCGATCCCTGGAGCTCATTTTGGGAAACAGAACCAGACCGGAAGAAGAGAGTGAAGAAAACCCAGTCTAAAGCCCCGACTGCCCACAGGTACTGTAATTTCATGTAGCTCTTCCAGGCACTACTCAGCTGAGCTAGAGCACAGGAAGCTGGGAAGTGTCCGGTGAGGGATTCTCTAACTAAGCCACCCGTTCCAGGTTGTGAGAAGGGAGAACAGGGCATGGGGGTGGAAGCCATCTCTGCCTCTACCCTCCCCCGCTCCACTTTCAAAGATGCCAAGCATTGTCCAGAAGTCCCAGCCCATCAGAAACCCTACCTAGCAGCTCAGGCCTCAGCTGGGTAGAGCTGGTTAAAGTCTGATGTCCCTCTTCTTACCAGGGAAGCCAGGCTGGCAAAGGATTCGTGGCTTCCCCCACATGGCTGGGGCTGCGGCATACCCAGATGATTGGAAGGGGCTGGGGCAGGGGGAGGAATAGCAGGTCAGAACCCTACTGGAACAGACCCTTCTCAACTCACTATGGAGGGAGGCAAAGACGAAGGTCTATGTCAAGGATGAGTGTATCTGCCAGGAGCAGACAGAGACCTGTGTGCCAACGAGAGTGGGGATTGCTAGGAAGATTCCCTCTTCTGGATGAAGCAGCCGCAGCCAGGAGTGCTGGCCCACACACTCCACTTCATCCTTGCTTGTACATGTTGACTCACTAAACACCTCCCTGCTTTACCCTCAGCACGATCCCTTTAAAAGAAACCAGGAAGGCCAGTTCAGAGTCTTCACGGTGAGGCCTTGGGAGCCCAGGACTTTCTTGGAAGGCTGAGAGCCGGCTCAAGACTGCTTCTTCAGTCTCCCCATCTACTGAATGGGAATAATCGTTCCCACTTTGCCTCCCACGATGGTCATGTTGAGAGCCAAAGGAACTGGTGTCTATAAACTAAGGACAACTCATGGAGAAGAGGTTCCTTTTACCATAAAGACCCAGATGCCACACAGAGACCACAGCTGCAAAAACCACACAGTGGCAGGATCAGGCAACTGGAGAGTCTCTTGGAGATGACAGGTGGGGGCAGGGGAGGGGAGAGTTGCTAGAAAAAAATAGCCTGGACTCATACATAGGTTCTTTTGTGGTCTTTTTCTTTTTTTTTTTTTTATTGCTGCTCTTAATTTTTCTTTTACCAAATCTTTTCTGGATGTAAATTTTGGAGGTAGATCTGGAGCACATGCTACAAAATTGATGACCCCTAACCCAGATGCCTAGTGTGTGCAGGAGACCTGGTTCCCCTCCTTACACTTATACTGACAACCTGAGTGACTTTGAACCAGTTTCACCCACTCTCTATACTCAGTTTCCATACCTTTAAAATGAGGGCATTGAACTAGCATGAGGTTCTGATGAGGGACCACATGAGATGTGTATCAGACCTCACGACTGACTCAGGGATAAGGCAGGGTGGGAGACAGGCACACAGTGAAATGAATCAATCACTCTGCCATTTGGTCATGAGCTGCTTAATCAGTTCCTATAGTGCCCCAGCCAGCGTACGCTGGGAACAGCTCCAAGGCAGTCCCTGGGGACCTCAATCACCCTGGGCACTGTGGGAAAGTCACCCACCCAACCAGCAGAAAGGGAATTTTACCACAAGTTGACGATCTCTTCAATGTCATTGATGGTCTTGTGACCTAGGGCAAATCCTTTCAACTTTCTGTATACCTCAATCTATCGGTAAAATGTCCTGTATACCTCCCAGGCTTGCCCTGAGGATCAAGTGGTAAGGATAGTTATAACAACCCTTTAAAAAGCATCAACCTTCCACACATGACAGGTTTCTGTTCATTCAGTATTTATGGGAATCTCAGAAAATGCCCAGGGTTATCTTAGACATTGGGAAGGGCATCAGAAGTGGGTGAGAAAGAGCCCAGAGACCACATCTCCTGTGGATTATGTAGGGAGCCCCTGTTACATTGTAGGAGAGAGGAGCAAGTCGAGAACATAACGAGACAAACAATGGAGTGCTGGTCAACCACGAGTTCTCAGAAGTGGAGGGAAGTTCCCTCTGTGTGCTGACTCAGTGGAGGCTTCCAGAAGAAGCTGAACCAGAGTTGGAGCCTTAAAGGTAGAAGCTAGGGCAGGGCCCTGGGGGTGAGGGTCACGCACCCAGGAATGGCACTGATGTCAGGAACTCTGCAGCTTGTGCAGAAAGACACTTGGCCCAGCCAGAGTCAGGGTGTGTGCTCAGAGTCCTGTTCAGAGTCCTTGGACTTAGGTGGCTCTTTCAGTCCATTCTTCAGTCACATATTCATCCCAACATTTATCTACTGAGTTCTTGCTCTCCACTTGATTTCGGGGAGGAGGATCAGGGAGCCCGTTCAACAGCGAGCATGGACGTCCAGACCCGTGACCAGCGGAGCCAGCCTCTCCGGGGTGCTGGACATGGGAGTGGAGAAGCAACTCAGGCGTTCCAGCCCTGGCTGGCCTCACATTGCACAGAGATGGGCTGTGCCTGATGTACCTGCCTGAACTCTGACCCTAGGGCTCACGAGAAATGATAAAATAGTTGCTGTGTTAAGCCACTACATGTTCGTGTGATAGAGAAGGAAACCAAAGCTTGAGCTGGGGGCAGAGGCACTGGGGGAGGACTTTATTCCAGGAGCTTCAAGGAAGACTCGACGGGGGCAGTGGCTTTGGGTTGGGCCTTTAGAGCAAAGGGTTGCTAGGCCTTCTCTTCATCCTGCTTCTCACCGCACCACCAGCTCTACCCGAGAAGAGCCTCCTGCTGTTTGACAGCAGAGTGGGAGTAAAGCAAATGTCTTCCCAAAGCGAGGGATTTTGCTGCAAATCCCTAATCAATGAAGAAAAATTTAAAGAGATTAAGGTAGCTGCCAGGGCTGCACATGCCTCCTCTCCCTTCTCCCTGCAGGACATTTCTCTCCTCTGACTTTTTCTCCCTCTGTGTTTCCGCCCTGCCCCCCCATCTACCCATCCTTACTCCCTCCTTCCTTCCTCCTTTCCATCCCTGTCCCTTCCTCCTTCCAAGCACCTCTCCCCCTTCTGGGCCTCTCTGCCCGCTCTTCTCTTCCTCCTGCCCCCATACTCCACCTGCAGCAGGTGCATTTTCCTCCACAGCAGCTGCTGGCCTTAGGCAATATATTCCTTGCCATTAAATTTAGGGCCAGACAAGTTTCTCTTTGGACAGGCCTAGAAGGTAAATTCCTGCTTCCATCCCCAGCCCCTGACACCACCCAGCCCCAAAGGTGAATGTCCCAAAAAACTTGGACTCCTGACACTTGCCTGGTTCTATGTTTTAAGAAGAAGTGACCAGGATTGGAGCATGGGGCTTAGAACTAGAAACAAAAAGTAAGCGAGGAGGAGAAGTGGATTCAGAGTAGTTGTCAGAGATCCAGATTCAGGCAAGATTAACCATGATAATACAACATGACATTTAATGGCAGCTCGTGATTGCTTCATAGACTGGTCAGTGCTTCAAAGCACTTTTCCATGTGTCTTATTTTCCTCTTCCTATAGGATCTCCCCCAATTGCTCCAGCCCTCATATCATAACCCACCTATCAGGCCCACTGTGAGTCCCACCTCTTCACAAAACCTGGTGAACTCATTCCTGCAGCCCTGGCCTCCGTCCTCACAGCTGGCTCCTCATGATTCATGGTCCTATCTCCTTCTCTGTGTTTCCCATGCATAAGTCTTGTATCCCAACTAGGGCCCCCGTAGGGCCCAGACCGGCCCTACTAGCTGGTCAGGGCCTGACTTGGAGCTGAGCATCTGATAGGTGGTCAATAGTCTGTGACTGATCAATTGATAAGTCTCATACAAACCTGTGAGGCAGGCAGGGATGAGCATCTTCCTTCTGTCACTGTGATGCCAAACAGGATGGAGGGTGTCTATTACCTGCCCTCTGAGCCCAAGGGAGGATTTTATTCCACTAATTCTGCAAAACTTTCCAGTCTAGGTGTGGGGGGCAGAGTAGAGGCAGGCCCAGAAGGATGCTTGTACCCCTCAGGGCCTCAGTTTGCTCAGCTGCTTGGGATGGAGATCATGTCTACACTCAGTGTCCCATGCATGGTGACTAAGACTTGAGGCTTGGTTTCAGATAAAACTGTGTTCAAATCCCCGTAGGGATAGTAATATCTCTAAGCCTCACTTTTCTCAGCTGTGAAAAGCATTTAATATTTACCTCACCGATTTGTTAAAAGTAGGAAATGAGATAGTTTATGTAAATCCGTTATTATAGTCCTTGGTAAGTGCTCAAAAAATGACAGATGCTATTATTCCTTAAAGTCACTCGGCTCCGTGCTGCCTGAGCCTTGCTCTCAAGGAGATCTGAGAATCCAGGTGCCACAGAGCACCTCCAGCTCCCAAGCAGCCACCCTGTCAGGGGATCTGCCCAACCTGGGCTCTGGCCCCTCACTGGAGAGCGTTGCCCTCTCCCTTCCCTCCCAGAGAATCACAAGAGAGACTCCAGTGCCAGTCAGGCCAGGTCATTGCCAGTGTTTGACCCATGGACGAGTATGAAGAAGACGAGAAACTCCACTTTAGGAGGAGGGGGAAAGACATCTACTAATGAAGGCTTTGTAGGGCTTGGGCAGGCAGAGGGCTGCTCTGGACGGCTAAGGCACTAGCAACCCAAGAAAGACAGGCAAGCTGTTCAAGTAGAGGAGGGGCACGAACAGCCGGCCAGGAGCACATCCAGAAAAGGCAGAGGGTTTTCTTGAATATGAGTTCACTATGAGCCAATGATGTGATGCGATGGAAAAAACACACCACCAGCCACAGCCCCAGACAGGGGCCAGCTTGGACAGTGGTTCTATAGAGACTGAAAGAAGGGAGGTGGAAGTTTTACGTTAGTCGATGCTACATTATGGTTCTCAAGCCTGGCTCTCACTCTTTAAGTTGCAGAAAGATATGTTCAGAAAACCATGACCAGGATGACTGAGGATGGGAACTGTGACTTTCAGGGATGAGCTGAAAGAACGACATACTTTTATTCGGGGAACTGGTGACTCGGAGAGTCCACAGGCACCATGTTAAATAATTGAAGGGATGACTGTGAGAGAGGATTTTTCACTATTCTGTGGGGTCCTAGAGGATAGATTGATGGAGGGGGGTGGTACATGGAGATGGACTCCTGCCCAGAGTAAAGAAGAACTCACTGGCTGGCATTTAGAACTGCTCAAGGATAGGCCTCTAGGGAAGGCAGTGGGCTCCTGTGGGTGGTGTGTGAACAGAGGAAGCCAGAGACATGGTCACTCCAGCATCAAGAAGGAGGCTTGACTACATGACCTGAGAGGTCCCTTCTAATCCTCAATAGCTATTTGGTGAATAGTTAATTCTTTAAATTGCTTTTCTTGACCAGCTGCAGCTAGCCTGCTTCTGGGCAACAACCTGGACCTAGGCTTCCTCCCTGCATGGGTTGGCCATACAGGTCCTGGGAGAAGAGGCTGACCTGGCTATCTGCCCCTTCTGGGATTTATTTCCATTAGAAAGGAGCAGTGTGGAGGGGGCACGGTGTCCAGGAGGAAATTGGAGGGGCTCTTGTCAAACACCCTTGCATCAGCTATGATATGGGCATGAGAGTCTGGGGGTCAAAAGAAGGAAGGACTGAGCAGTAGAAGTAGGCTTGTTTGACAGCTGGTCTGAGCCTTTCTGAGGCAGGGAAATAGGGAGAGGGGACCGTGAGGTGGTCTGGGCAGAATTTTGACCTATGCTAGGCTATTCTGAAGAAATCAGAGATTTCAGAACTTCTTAGACCATCTAGAATCTTTGTGAGTCTTCTATTTTCCACAATTGCCAAGGTTCCAAAGAACTTCGTGAACTTTTATCAAACATTCTGTCTCTTCCAACGAGCACAGGGCACCTAATGGGTGTGAACATTTGATGAACAACCAGTGAAAGATTCTGGCTAGAATAAGCCTACGTCCTCTATACAATGTATTCAAAATACAACTTTGTAAATGTTGTCGGCGCAGCCTACCACAAAGAAAAGGCCGAAGAGGCTGGAGGTTGGCAGGAAGCATGCCTAAAATACCAAAGACAAGAAAATATAACAGAAGGGGAAACTTCCAGGGATGGCCCAAAGATAACACAGCTGAGTGAGTTTGCTTAGTGAAGGTAGATGAAACTTCTAGACAGAAATATAAAACAGCCAGAATAATGATAGAATTTAAAAGAGGGTGGATATAAGCTCCTATCCACCTAAGAGCATGAATGACATTGCTAATATTCACACCAGCTTGATTGTAACATTACCTGCTTGATCTTAACATTAATGCACCAGTCTTCTAAACACTGGACATTGCTATGAAATAAAGAAATAATCGTGGCACAGCTTTTCTCCCCCACAATCCTGGGAAAGTTGCTTTACCCCTCTGGGGGTTCTGTTTAAAATTAGGGTGTTATATGAGGCTACTTGACATCTAGAGTTTCTTTGAGTCCTGATGTCCTAATTCTGTGGCCCACACTTGGGCAGCACATGAGCTGGTCCCCTCTGTGTGTAAGACCAGCATCAGTGACCCCAGCTTACTCCCTCTGGGCAGGACGAGGGTCTGGCTGGCTGGGCCTGGAGTTGCCCCGAAATTCTGTTCCCACATCTCTGGAAACCCATTCTGGATGCTTCAGGGCCCTGCTTCTAAATCAAAACTTGGCCAGCTCCTCACTTTTCACTACCCGATTCCTTCTTCCTGAATGACCTTCTCCATCCTTCTTCTCCATTTGAACACCTGCCCACCCTTCAGGGCCTGGACCATAACCACCTCCTGGGCATCTTCATTCACTCCTCGAGCCATATCTGTCTCTCCATCCTCCATGCACCGCCACCAACACTTCACACAGTCAGACCCGTGTGGCAGTTCCTTGTGGACAACCAGTCTCCTCATGAGCCTGGACACTGTGGTGACAATGACCATGCTTTAGCCTCCAGGTTGTACCCAGCCCACACTTAATGCTTTGTAAGTATTCCCAGTACAGTAAGCAGATAAAGAGGCAGGAAGCGAAACCATCCAGCTTGTATGTGAATGTGTCATCCATTTATTATTCATTCACAAATGTTTCTTAAGAACCTACTATGTGCTCTGCATTATGCCTTAAGCTGGGAACACAAAGTTGCATAAGACCCTTCTTGGAGGATTTTCTAATCTAGTTGGTGAGACATACAAGTAAACAGGTAATTCTAATACACAAGTACCAAGAAGACAAACCTAATTCAGACTGGGAGATAAGGCAGAGAGAGAAGACAGGCATTGTTGGGCAATGCTGCTCAGAGCAGCTGATATGTGAGATGCCATGTGCAGGGAGCTCCAGGTCCTGCTTCTTGGCACCCACTCTCTCCTGATGCCTCTGCCTGACTGTCTCTGCATCCCGATTCCCTCTCCCCACCCTCCACTCTTGGTCACATACACCTTTCTTGTATGTTGCAAAGGGAACTGGCTGCCCTTGCTGGTGGGAATGGAAGGACAAATTGGAGGAACTCAAGGAGAAAGCACTGGTCAGCAGATAGTCAGCCGGGGGGATACAAGTGACCCACCCTTGCCACTCAAAGTGTGGCTGTTGGTTGAAGCATTAGTATCACCAGGGAGCTTGACAGAAATGTGGAATCTCAGGCCTCACCCCAGACTTACTTAATCAGAAGCAGCATTTTAACAAGATCCCCAGGTGATTCACATGCTCATTATTCACATGTTGAAAACACTGGTCTAATTTACACCTTTGTCCAGCTTTAGTGGGTATAGACTCAGGGTCCTCCCTGGGAGAAATGGGGGCTGGCGACATCTCTTGTGTACCATCTACCCAAGACATTTGTATGAGTGAAATTCACATAGAAAGCATCTTATCAGAGAAAAGAGTTGCAATAAGAGGCACCCAGGGATGAAGGGAGAGCCCCACGCCTTTTGCTGGACCTCAGTTTGAGTGGTCATGTGACTTTCAGGTTAGTTGTTTGGGGAGAGATGTCTTAGTCACCCGTCAGCCCCAAGGTCTGCTTCCTGCCAACTACTGTGTCCCTGCATGGCCACCCATGCATGCAGTCTGGCATCCCCATAGCAGATGCTATGCCACGGCTGTTCTGAAACATACCCACTGGGTACTGAGATGCACTCTGCCCTGGCAGGAGGCAGAGTGACTCAACTGCCCCAGGACTGGGCACAGGAGAAAAGCGGATCTTGCTGGCAGTCATGAATACTGCCACTCGGCATCTCAAACAGAAGGAGGGACTTACACTGGACACAGCTATAATAAGCATGAAAATCACCATTTATTGAACACCTGCTGTGACCAGTACTGATATGATGACACATATTCTCTCTAATAATCACAACAGCTCTACAGAGAAAGCAGCAGCACAACCCTCTTAAAAGTGAGAAACTGAGGCTGGAAGAAGCAAGTGACTCACACGAGTTCACGTAGATGCCAGGAGATAGATGGTCAAAATTTGAACTCAGATCTGTTTGTCCCAAAGCTGGCAGCCTCCTACTGCCCCTCCCTCTTGGCCTGGTGTGCACAGCCTGCCTGGGGGTGCAGTGTGCTTGCTCAGTTCCAGGGTGTTGGACCCCCACAGTGAAGACCATTCCCAGGGCTGAGTGAGATCTGCTCAGTAGTCAGCTCCTCCCAGGAGCTTGCCCAGCAGCTCCCATGGCCCTCCCCCTCTGCATCAGTTGCTGCCTCAGTTTCCCCACATTCTCCCAGCAGGCAACAGTACGTGATAATTAATTATCTCACTAGGGGTTGTGAGTGCTAAAGAGATAATGATGGTAAAGCACTTGAGAGATAAAACGTGGTAACCACTGTAATTACTGCTTCAGCCAGAACTCCCTTCTTCCCTGTAATCTAGAGCAGACAACATTCCCTGGGAAGGCACATTGCCAGACACAGTGCCTGGCACTCAACGTGGTCATGGCTGCTAAACGAACAAAGGAATGCAAATCCCAGCGCTTGTCTAATCACACTCCTGGCTCTCCTCTGAATCATACTCCATTACCCAAATAAAATAGGGCAGCCATGCAGTGTGGCCCCCTTCACATCCCTCCACTGAACACCATTGCTCCATGGTTCAGGAATAAAAGTCAACCATTTTTTAGTAAAACTGTAGGTGCTCCAGTCACAGAGCATGTAATTACCTAGTTGGATTTTTTTCTAGTAGAAACCTGAGTTAAGTATTGGAGAAAAGGCCCTACCAGAGTTTTAATGTTAACAAATCTCAGCGGAGCCAGGGTTTCCAGAGGGCGTAACCTGTGTGGGTGAGGGAAAACCTCCGAGGTCTTGGATGTGGAGTCTGAAAGCCGGCTGTGGGCGGAGGGCTCTGGATGGTGGGCAAAAAGAGAGCAGGAAGGGTGAGTTCCCTTAAAAAAACAGCTATCTGAGTCATCATTCTATGTCCTCAGAAGAGAATGACCCCTTTTCCTCTCACCTTTATGGCTTCTGAGCATCTCTAACTCAAGAGCAGGAACTCTTGGCATCTTGCTTCCAGCACTTTGCTGAGGGAGCCTCCTGGTCCTCCCCCGCGGAGGTCTGCTCTGTGTTTCATGGCATGGCCCACCCTGCGCCATGCCCCTGGTGCATCTAGCCCAACCCCAGCCCTGCCTGCCCTTCCCCTGTATCTTCTCATCTCTCCTGCACACAGTCAGCCAGAAGGAACAGGCCACGCTGAGTTTTTGGGGTCAGGAAAAATGTCCACATAGGCACCAGATTGAGGTCATGAAATTCATTTCACTTATACTGCGACCTCTGCCACAGCAATATTTCCTATCTCCAGGAGCATACTGCTGGTTATTTCATTAACTCCCGAGAGCTGTCAAAGCCCATTTGGGGATTTCAATAACATTAGAATCTAGTCATTCAGTGTCTGAGAGCCGCAAACCCAGGATATGCAGCCCTATGTGGAAAACGTGGTGAACTTGTACTGCTGCCTCCCACGGAAGGGGGTAAAAAAGCCGAACAACCACAGGAAAAGAAGTATTTTAATCCTAGTTTGGCAATTTGTGGGATCAGAGAGTTGGTAAGCAAGTAAGTTTCCAATCTTGTGATTATTTATGCATTTACTTATTCAGCTACCATTTACTGAGCACCTACCATCTTAGACCCAGCTCCACACAGGAATAGAGTCAAATACAGCAGTGTGACAGTGATAGGAGATTGAGATGAGCATAACAGGGTGCTGGGGACACAGATATACATGACCTCAGAGCCAGGGAAGGGTTCCTGGAGGAGAAGATGATTAGGCTAAATTTTGAAGGACAAATAGTTAGGAAAGAGTGTGATACATTCGGAAAAGTGCAAATAGTTCCAGATGCACAGAGAGATGGATATGGATGAGGGAGGGGTAGGATGGGTCTAAGGGGGCGGGGGAAGCAGCCAAGGCTTGTATGCTAGGCTGAGGATTTTAACACTATCCTGAAATCCACGGGGAGCCACTGGCGATATGAATATGGGCAAGTGCAGAATCAGGTTTACATCTTGGAAAAATCACCGAGAGTGCTCCATGGGTGCTGGATTAGGAGAAGGGGTTAAACGCTATTAAAATAATTCAGGTGAAGAATGGTGGAGGCTGGAGCTCCAGCCACGATGTGGAGATGCAGAGGACAGGATGGAGAGCCGTGAAGGAGGAGCAGGCAGTATATGGTCCCTGAGCACTGTGTGGGATCTAGGAAGCAAGAATGGCTAAAGATTGTAGCTTGGAGGAGCCTATGCAGGGTGAGATGTGCAGGTATGAAGAAAAGATGGTGGGCCAGCTCTGGGCATGTCGGGTTTAGGTTGGAGGAGCCCATGGCCATCCCGGTGGAGGTGTCTGCTGAACTCCTCCTGTGTGCCCAGGTCTCAGGAGCTATGAGAAGCAGAAACAGAGCCCCACCCAGGATCCATCCAGGTGCAGCCAGGCAGGTATGTTTCTTGTGGAAAAGCTGGCCATGCTCAGAAGCACTGATCAGCCAAAAGTGAGAGAGTGGGGACCACCATGACTTCTTCTGGGTTAGCAGAGGCTGTTTAGTACCCCTGGCACTCCCACTACCTTGCTGGGACCCCTGAATCCATATGGAGATGTCCTTCACTCAGCATGTGGCAGTGACGAGTTGCAAGGGGACAAGTTTGCCAGATAAAATATAGGACACCCAGTTAAATTGAATATCAGATTTAAAAAACAAATTTTTTAGCATAAGTATGTCCCAAATATTGTGTGGGATATGCTTATACTGAAAAATTATTCATTGTTTATCCACTTCAAATTAACTGGTGTCCTGTATTCTTATTTGTTAAATCTAGCAACCCTACAAAGGGCAAGGCAAGGCCCACCTCCAGGTCCTGATCCTACTAGGCCCAGAAAATTGCACTCAAGCTAGCAGCAGAATAAGTGCCTGGGCAGCCCTGGCTGGGTCTGTGGGCCCTGTCACATGTCCTTCTTATCCCAGGAATCCTTGTGAGCCGTACTTTGTGTGTGGTGGTGGCAAGGGGACAGGGAATATTACTCTTCCACTAAAGGACACAGGCTTTGCATCAGCACAGTGGCTGGCTCATAATAGAATCCCCTAAATATTTGAAAAAAGAGATGGATGGAGAGGTTCAAATCTCTGCTCCACAAGCAGACTGCTTTGGGAAAGTTATCTCTCAGTTTCAAGTCCTTATAAGTAAAATGTGGATAATAAAACCTCTCAGACGTATTGTGAGGACCAAATAAAATATCTCATACGAAGTGCCCAGCACAGGCACTCAACAAATGTTCCTTCCCTGCCCTACCTGCCCTGGTCAGCCAGTACCCATTCCCCATTCTTATCTACCTGTGGCTAACGTGGACAAGAAAGAGATTCTCATGGATACAACATCTTTATTCAGCAGCCACCCTGACTTTGGTATATGAGCTCGGACAATCCGGGGACTGGTCCCACAGTAGAAAAGGGGTTGCATTGACTTCAATCATTTGACTGTATTTTCTTAGTGCAGTAAGTAGAAGGTGGGACAATCCTAAGTGCTGCTCCTCTTCCTAAGTGAAGATAAACTGTCTTTGTCACTTAATATCCACTGACTGACAGCCATCCCTCTCCATCCACGGGCAGCTTCTCATGCTCCCTCAATGAAGACAGCCTGTGTCCAGGCCAAACACCTGTGCATCCATAGAGATGAATTGTAACCAGGCCAAAGGGCAACTGCAGCTCCTTTTGCTGGCAGCACCTCAGAAACTTCCAAGCCACTCCCCATGCCAAGTGGCCCCTGGGTTCCCAGCAAGCGCCAAGGTTGCTGAGGAGGAGGAAGCAGGTGCATCCTACAGGCTTTGGGTCTGATTTGTCATTGTCAGCAATTTGCATTCATATTCCCCTTTCAATTCTGAAGTGCCTTCTGAAATGCTGCTTCCCACTAGGCTGGTCATCACTCCTTTCCCTCAATCAGCAACTTACTTTTGATTCCAGGTCTGTATATCTCCTGCTCTTCCCTCTGCCTGAAAACGCCCTGCCACAACACTGCCCTAGGGTCTCTTCTGAGTTCCAGCTAAGGCTGTGAACCATCCTCTCACCTCTGGAACCACAGGAATCTTACCTGTCTCCAAGTTCCTAAAGCAGGTGCAACTGCATTTTTCACTCGGAGCCTTTAATTAAAATCTGCCTTGATTTTGCTACTTAACCTTTTCCTCTGAATGGCTTGTCTCCTTGACCCAATTGCAAGCTCTTGGAGGGGAAGGCAGAATGTGGTGTTTTCCTCCCATTCTCCTCAAGCCTGAGCTTGTGCTGGCCCGGAGTGAGCACTGGATGGATGATTAGAGAATGGATGAAGGAATGAAGGGCCTGCACCAAGGATGTTCATTTGTCCAGAGGATTAGCATGGCCCCAAGCCTTGTGGGGAGGCGAGTAAGCATACAGGGGTCCTGCCCTTCAGCGATTTATAAGCTGACACAGACAAGGAGACTCTGAAAGAGAAGGTAGAAGCATTCAGACAAATGAGCAGGCGCTGGATAAACAGTTAAGTGTTTGTTTTATGTGGAAGCAGCAGCGGGGGTGGGGAGGCAAGCATATTTGGAGCACTAGAAAAATAAAAAAGGAGTCTTGAGTGTGAGCTCATTCGTTTAGTCATTCAACAAATGCTTTTAGGTGCCTCCTATGAGCCTCAGCTCAGTGCTGGTGCTGAGGACGTACAAATGAATGAGTCATGCTTCCTGCCCCTCGGGATCTCGCAATCTAAGTGAGTAAACACTTCCTCTTGGCCAGACAGTCTTCTTTAGAAGGTCGGATTTTTAAATCTGCGTATAGGAGGGTAAAATTCAAAAGAACAGAGTGAAAGACAATTTTGGCGTGCCAATCATGATAAGAAGCAATTACAATACAGTTATTACTGGTTAGCAGAGCCAAAAAAGATGCATCTGAAGGACAAGAAACCAAAAAAATGCATTGGGAGACTCGAAGTGGCAAAGCACATGGTGCCATCAAAACTGGGAAGTGCTGGGAGCATTTACTGTGGCCACGGGCTTGCCTGGCACCAATGACAAAACTCCCCCTTTGCCATCCTGGCCTGGGCATGGCACTGTGCAGTGATAATTGCTGCGTGCACCCTCGCTCTTCTCCATCCTGGTGGCCAAGAGGAGTGGGGGAGCGGGTGTGGTGGTGCAGGAAATTGGGGGTCTAAAATAAGGCCTGTGTGTGTCCAGCCCATCCAGAGAGGAGATGAAAAGGGAGGGGTTCCACCTGGGAAAAGGCTCAAAGAAAAGGGGAAAGGGCCAAGGAAGTGTAGGAAGAAAGGCTGGGGATCCAGTTTGAATGCCCATTTTCTTTTCATTTTATCATGAGATAGCTCCCCTCCTGAGCAAGTCCCTAAAATGGAACAGAAAGACTCAGTTCTGAACAGCAGCTCTGGCCTAGAGCTGGACCCCTAGAAACCACAGCCCATCTCCATCAAATTCCATCCTTTATATTTGCGCCAAAGAGCCTCCCACCAGGCTTCAGCTGTCAGTCTTGTCCTTCCCCATCCCAGCACATGAACACGTGCACACATACCTCTCCACCTGCCTTCCCCCATGGGGTAAGGGGGAGCAGTGAGTCTGTAGACTAGGATGACCGACCATCCCCTTTATGAAACTGAGAACAGTCCTGAGCTATCCAGGAGTTTTGGTCACCCTGCTATAGTCTGACTCCTCCAGGCATTAGGGATGTTCAGACAGTGATGTCCCAGCACCAGGCCAGCTGGTCTCCCTGAGCAGCCCTTTCTCCAGCTCCCCCTGCCTTCTGGGTCCTGCTCCTCTTACCCATCTCCTGGTGGAGAGGAGAGCACCAGGCCCCCCAGCAGCAATCCACTGGGCTTCAGAAAACCTGTCCTGCTGTGATGGATTTTTTTAATTGGATTGTGACAAACATTTAATGCCTAATAGAGCTCTTACCAGCATAGTTAATTAAGAATGTGACTAATCTAATTCAGTGAGAGCTCAGAAAGAAAGAAGGGAAAGCTAGGAGAAGGGGGGGCAGGATTTGGGGAGGTGGGGATGCATGGCTGGAGTTGCAAAATGGCTATTATTTTTTTTCAGAGTAGGGGGATTTCAGGCACATAATGCAGAGAGATTGCATTAAGTTTGCAAGAGAGAAGCAAAACGTTGGCAAGTTGCAGGGCAGCCAGGCAGACAAGAACCTCTCTTCTCAGCTTCTCGCTCGGTCCCATTGTGCACATCGGCTTGTTGCCACTGGCTTGTTAGCAATGCCTGAATGAACGGGGCTTTGTGGATCCTCTAAAACTATAGATAACTGCTGAATGTTACAAGCCTTGTCACTGAACCTGCCTCACAGAGCCTAGCATGGATTGGTACTGCCAACCCACAGCAAGTGGGCGCATTAACCCTTCACAGACACCCACTGTCACGGCACGTAGCAGTTTGAACACCACCCTGGTGCACTCACACACAACCGTGTCATGCAAGTGTGCAGCTCATAAATGCTCATGCATGTATGCTGTCTGTACACACAAGCACACAGGTATCACTGTGGTTCCATTCAGCAGGAATGTACTCACACGCACAGTAGATGTACACACAGATGGATCCGCCAACACAGAAACACACACACAGCACATCCATGTACACCCCTGGAGTGCAAAACCTGCGCCAGCAAGTGGCCACACATGGGTCCCTCCTGTCTCCAGTAGAGGCTTGTCTCTGCCCAGCCTGCTGCTATCTGAGCAGGAATACCCCACTATCCTCCTGAGGTCTAAGCTCCTGCTCCCCTGATAGGATAGGATGGCTGTTAGACAGCTGTTGCTTTCATGCTGACAGGTGGCCCCATGCACAGCAGTGAAGAGGGGGTCTGTGGGAGGACACTGGGCTGGCGTTCAATGAAAGGTGCCCTAGAAACACCGGATGCTGTCGACATCGCACCTGATTGTGGGAGGATGTGAAAGTGAGGGCTCGTGTCAGGGTTAACTTTCAAAGAAGGTGGTGGGGAGGGAATATTAATCCCTGATATGCATGGTGCCATAGTAACTGCTGGGGAAGGAGAACTATTTTGAGTTTCTCTGTTGCAGCACAGCAGCAGGCACTGTGCTGAGCTTTACAAATGCGTGGCTTTCATATTCCCATCTTTAATGGCAGGTGATAAGATTAGTGCAAGAAAGCTGTGATTTAGCAGTTCCCAGGTACTTGCTGTCTCACCAGGGCTCAGCCACCAACTGTCTGCATTAATCCACGAAGCAAACTTGTGAGCAGGTGGGCAGGATTGAGCTACCTGTTGTCTTAGGAGAGGGAAGGCTAAGCCTCTTGAATGTCAGCTCCTGGAGGGCAAGACGGCTCTTTCTGCAGAGTGCACCTCACTGCTTCCATGCCCAGCTCCAAGCCCATGGTCATTAACTGACCATCAAGAGAGACGCTGGGCATCTCATGACTAAGCTGGTGAGTGTCAGGACCATCAGATGGAGTGAGCCGTGCACACCGGGCTGTGTAGGAGTTGGGACAGCTGGCAGGACCACTCTCTTTGAGACTGAAACAAAGGATGGGTCTCCTGATAGGAGTGAAAAGAGACTGGGGATGGGAATCACAACTGGAAAGGCCACAGGATGCCTCAGCAACAAGCAAAAAAGCTGAAAACGAGGAAAAGCAGACAGCGAGTGAAAAGATCTTATTCCTTCCTTCTTCACTAGTCTACTGCAAGTATGTTATTATTCCTTACATTTCTATGGGCATTTGCCATTCTCAGAAGCTTTCACATACAGTTGAATACTAATGGCAGGAAGAACCTGGGGACTCCCTTGCACACGGAGCTAGTTAGAGGTGAAGTCCAGGGCTCCTAGATCTCAAACAGGAGCTAGTTCCTCTGCATGTGAGCTCACCTAACCTTCTCACAACACTGGAGGAGGCTAGTGCTGTCCCCATTTTACAGGTGAGGAGACTGAGGCTCAGAGGGTAAGTGGCTAGTTATGCCCGAGGCCACTCAGGTGATAAGTAGGTGAGATGGGACTGGGCGTCAGATATGTGAATTCCCAGTGGAGTGTTTTCCTGCTTCTCCCCTGTTGCGCTACTCTACACTGCAAGAAGTATGAGGTGGAGGGGCTGAGAAAGAAAATTGAAATGCGGCAGAGCTATAACCACATGGCAAGTCCTTAAGCACCAGCGGGTGCAGGGTGTGGAATGCAAAGCTGGGGAGAATGCTGTGGCCAGAGGACATTCAAGGAGCTCTCCGGGGTGTTTCCTTCCACCTCCACTTTGGCTTCTAGGTGTCTCTCTTCTTCAATCTCTCTCCATCGCCCCTTCATGATTCTGCTCCTGGCCACCGCTGTCTCTCTCCTTGGTTGGGTGAGGCAAAGTGGTCCTCTGTTATTGAGGTTTTGCTTTCTTAAAACACATCCCCACGAGGGGACCGCGAGTCAGAGCACATCACTCTCTCCTTGCTCTGGGCCACCAAGGCCAAGGCCCTTTTACAACCACATCACAGGCCTTTCACCACAGCAGAAAACCTCTTAACAACCATTTGTCTGACAACTTTATCCCAGGAGGGAAAGCTCAGGCAGGCAGGGAGGAGAAGGAGTTAGAAAAAGACTCGAGGAAGGGACAGCCCTGATGGTGGGGCTCAGGTTGGGAAAGCAAGGGCCCCTGTTTACTGCTTCCCCGTACAGTGACCTCAGCCAAGTTGTCAAATATCTTTGAACTTCATCCATTAACTGGGAATTAAAGCTCCCTGCACACCTCACTGGATTCTTGTTGGGAAGAAGTAAAATATAGGAAAGAGGTTTGAAAACTGTAAAGGGCTACAGAAATGAAAGGTAAATGAAAGGTAGTTTTTGTTAAGTAGAAAAAAGAAGTCTAAGAGTGACAGAGAGAGGAGGAGGAAGCCAGAGGGCTAGGAGTAAGTGCCAGCGGAAATGAATGCTTTCCGCCGAGAAGTGCATTAGGCACCTCCAAATGTTCATTCTTTTCTACAAGATCATAAAGGAAAGGCTATTCCTAATGCGCATCAATTATAAAGCTTGAGAGTTTGCTCATGGCACCTGTGATTGGGAGATATCATAGCGATTCTTTCAATTGTTTACCCAACCCCAGCCTGGTACACAAAATATCCTGTTTCTTACCATCAGTCATCCTCGAAAGGGCAATGCTAAGGACAAAGGAGGTGGAAGGGAGTGCCAGCCCCCACGGGGAGGTGAGCTGGGGTGGAATGGTGGAATTTTGTGTTTCCCAGACACAGGTCTGCCTGGTTGAGGGTGGGTTGGGGGAGGGACAGGTAAAATATACAGATTCCCTTGCCCCACCCTGGATCTACTGAGTTCAAATCCCCAGGGTGGGGCCCTGGCATCTGTGTTTTTTTTAAAACGTGCCCCAGGTCATTCTTACACATGGCCAGGTTTGAAACCCACCACTGCTCTATTTTATGCCCTCTCAGTCACAGGGACCAGCCCCCAGGCTTGGCTGCCTTCCTGCTGCCCCTCAATTCAGAGAGCAGTCCCTTCTGGAGGACATGGTGTGGGGTGATCCTGCCTCCCTGCCCTGCCCACCTGTCCTGTCAGCTTCCTCTCACCAGATAGTCCCTCCTGACCCAGAGACAGTCCTGGGAGTTGCACCTGGAAGTGGACTAGCTTGCAGCAGCAGGGAATTGACCAAAGGGAGATCTCAGACACAAAGTCCAGGGGCAAAGGTGGCAATCACAACTAAATAAGCAAAACAAGCCTAAAACCAAGAGCTTGGCAGAAACAGGAAGACCAAGGGGGAGACCACAGTGGCTTAGGGATGAGAGACAGAGGGACAATCCCTGGGGGGCCATGGCCTTGTCCTTCTGGGAAGGCAGAGAGACAAGGAGATACTATTTGGGCAAGACCATCTGCACCATCAGGGTACAGGTGGAGAGCTGCAGTGGCTCATGCTATGCTCCCTCTTGTTTCTAGAGAGTGTTTGGGTCCCACCCTTCTCCTTGCAGCTGTGTGATCCATACATACCCCCAGGGAATCTCCGAGTTGGTGGGCACCATTCTACTGCCAGAAGTGGGAAAAACAATTCCTAAAAGCAGCTTCTGACTTGCGGGGGAGCTTAAATGAAGAAAAATTTCCAGCTAATATTTTGCTATTGATAAAATTTATCCTTAGGGTCAGGGTAAAATAAGGGAAGGCTTTTGCAATCTTGCTTGGATGGCCCGAGCTTATATCACTGGTGTCTGGGAACAAAGTTGCTGCACCACTGAGGCTGGGCTCCCCTCTTGGAAGCTTGCTAGATATCATGCATCCTCCTTGTGCCATTGCACCATGGGACAAGCTGCCGGGGCAGCTAGCCAGGGCACTGATGAGAGATGTCCAGGTTTCCAGCCAGCTGCAGGCCCTCTGGGCCCTGGACCATATTTACTGAACACTTTCTGGGTGCTCAATGCTAGACTAGATTCTGGAAAAAGGAGAGAGACAACATGAATAGAAGGCATGATCCTTATCCTCAAAATACCCACGGTTCAGTTGGATAGGGAAAATGTCTAGTTACATGACCTTCCCATCATGAGGTACTGCCCCCCAACCATGAAGATGATGTCACAGACTGTTACCAACAAGGTACAGACTAAAGAGAAAAGCTTGCATGGGGACTACTGAGGAAAGCAGGGATCGGAGTGAGGATGGAATAATCAAAGGTTTCTTGGAAGAGGCCAGGCTTGATTGAGTGCACGTGAGTGGTTCCACCCCAAGACATCTACGTGAAGACCACAGCGAAGACTGGGAGCCTGGGTGGCTCCCTGAGACCACAGCCATGTACCACAGGCAGTGTGGAGCAGCAGAGAAGCCCACAGAGGGAGGAGAAGGGCCTGGATTCTGATTCCTGTGCGAGTCACGTCATCCCTATGGCTCCACACTTTCATCTACTGGGTGATGGAAGTACCAGTGAGATAACATCTGTGGTCACTGCCACTCATGCAATTCAAAGGTCCTTCCTAACCACAACCTGGACTTGACTTGGAGAGGAGGCACTAGCTGAGAACCACGTAGGCCCCCGACTGAAACACAACAACCGGCCAGCTGCTCCATCTGTAGGCTGGGCACCCCCCAGCTCCACAGTTTATTAATAAACCAAGAGAAGTCATTTTGTCCCAAGAGACTGGGATGTCTCTTAAAATACAGAGATGTTCTTTCTTGTACCTCCATGGTTCCTGAGTTCATTGTTATTCTTTGGCAAGGAACAGGGCTTGGATTGAGCATGGTTCCCATCTGCAGCTGAGAGTCTCAGAGAAGGCAGAGGGGGTGGGGCAGGAGGCAGAAACCCAGACAGAGATGCTCTTGGTTGCATCCTGATGTAATAAATGGAGCCTCTAAATGGACAAGAGAAGCGTGGCAGAGATTGGGGGGAGGGTGTTGAAACGGGACAGGGGAAGTGAGAGAAAGAGATATTGACAGAGACAGAGAAAAGATGTTGGCAGGGTGACAGCTGAAAACTACACTCCTGGGGAGGGGAGAGAGATGGGGAAATTAGAAGGAGAAAATACAGAGGCAGACAGCTTGAAGGGAAGCACCCAGGCTGTGGAGATGCAGGAGGGACAGGGACAGAGACAGAACCACAAAGAGTCAGAGAACACACTAAGGTAGAAGCGAGACACAGCGAGGGATAGCAAGGAGTGGGGACTGGCCCAGAGAGGACAGGGAGGGATACAGGGACACTGTGAGGATGTGGGGTCTGAGTGTCGGGGCTAAACACCAGTATATGTTAAAAAACAAAACAGTGGCATTGTCTGCCTTGTGTTTGTCATTGTGTAAAGAAACCACTTGACATGGTATTGAGAGCATGGACTCTAGACCAAGACCATCTGGCTTTGAATTCTGGTGCTCCCAAATTCTTGTGGTGTGATGTTGGACAAGGCAGGTAACCAATTCAAACCTCAGTTTCCCTTCTGTGCAAATGAGGATTATATCAGTACTGCCTCTAGGACTGTCATGAAGATTAAATAGTTTTATAGATATTATGGAAGCATTTGATTATTATAGGAAGACACTTTGAAGGCTGCAGGTGTAGACAGGATGGTGTCTGCACACAGATAAAAAGGAACAAGAAGAATGGGGGGGGGCAGGGAAAAGCAAAGGCCAAGGGTGAGCCCATCTTTCATTTATAAATTTATTAATTCAGTAGACACTTTTCATTGTGAGCAGTAGAGCTGATCAGGAATGAACATCTCCCAGCAAGGATCAGCACTGTGGGCCAAGTAAGGAAGCCTGAGCCAAGAAAGAGCAGGAGAAAGGAGTCATGGGCCAGTGTCAAATAGACTCTACAGAAGTGAGGGGGAGGCTGACTTGCTGGGGATGCCAACAGGACCCAGGGGAGCATGAAGTCAAAGAAAGCCAAGTGAAGAGCCACTTTCAGGGCAAACCACACCCGCAGCAGAGAGGTAAGGAGGGTGGGTGCTGAGGAAGCCCCTCTGTTGATCCCAAGCAAGGGGGAGCTAGATTCACAACGCCATCTCTCACACGGGGTGCCCCTCTCTCCTGCCCTGCAGGGGATCAGGTGCGACTCTTAGAAATGGCTTCCTCTGTAGCTTAAGGTCTCCACCTGCACACAAGTGGGAGAGATGCAGAAATGTCATTGCGGCAGAATTACAGATGTGGATGAAGAGGCGGGAACAGGAGTGGAGAGTGGAGCCAGGATAGATGCGAGAAGGTGAGAGGGACCCTGCTGCTTGTTCTGTCCTGGTTCCCACCCCCAGCTGAGGCTGGCTCTCATGCTCTTGGGGTGGGCGAGAGCTGGGAGCAGAGAAGAGAAATTCCTTCCATCCACCCTCCCTGCAGAGCACTACTGCTCATGAGAGGACATGGCACGCCTGAGAGCAGTGCCTTGTATGTAGCAGATGACGCTCCGTGAACTCACTTTGTCATCAGAGATGGTTCCCGAATCAGGTGAGACCCCCAACAGCCCAAGGATGGTTTTAATCCTGAGAAAAAGGCACTCATCCAGTATCTGAAATCCCCATGTGTGCTAAACCAGGCTCATGGTGCTGGAATCAAGCCCAGAGCAACAAACATAAGGACACACTGAAAAAGTTAAAATGCATTAGTTACTGTCAATGCTCATTTGCGGTTAGGAATATTATAATCATAGCTATCACTGACTGCGAGCTTCCCCAGGGCCCAGGAACATATATTCATAAGCTCCTAAATCCTCACAATGACCCTAAGGAGTAGGGATGCTGATTCCCGTGTTCTAGACAAGGACATGAGCTCAGAGAGGTGAGTAACTCCTACTGTCAGGGTGGCTCTGGGGCCCCCACTCTCTCCATATCTAAATTTACCTCGGCTTTTCTTAGGGAACGTGGATTTCCTTTCATTTCAGATCCTACTTTAAATTTAGTTTCCCTGGAAGACAGTACCCACTCCTGACTCCCACCATCTTCTGCCTCTGGAGGATGGGATGGTGGGCTCAGCTGGGAGTGTCCTAATAGATCAGAATGATCCTGGAACTGCCAGAGAGGAACATTCCTTCCGAAAGGTGCCTGCCCAGAGCTGGATGCCAATTCTACTCCCTTCCTTCTTCTTGCATGGATTGCTTGTGCTTCTGGGGGCAGCAGGACAAGGATGTACCAGGGAACCTCCTCTCATACTGTTGTGCAATACAAGGGGTGAAGGAACATGGCACCCTTCACCCTGGGGCCCCCCCCCCACACTACTTGTGAGTGGTGTAATGATATGATTTCCCTCTTCCAGCTGTCCAAAGTCCAAGATCTTACTCCTTCTCGAAGTATTCCACATATAGCTGGGGTCACAGAGAAAACCAACAAAATAGGGGGTTTTGCAATAAGACTGTTTGCAATAAGACTTGGACTACTCTGGACCATTTCTTCTCAGAAACAGTAGACGGGTTTTGGGGCAAGAGTTGGTACAACTTGACAAGGGTCTGTAGGCCTGTGACAGCTGTTCCTGCTTTTCCTTTTCTCTGTCTGTCTATTCGAGTGACTTCGTACCATGGTCAAAGTATCCCAAGGAAGATCTGCTTAGAACAAGCTACCACATCCTTTCCTTCTTATTAATTGTACACACACACACACACACACACACACACTACACACAGCTTATTTCCTTAAGAGATTAAAGAACCGACAGAGGTCTAATCAAGGAAGATAATAAAGGCTTGTTCTAGAAAAATCAGGTTAATGTCCTTACAGGCAGCAAGTGGCAATGTGTTACCAATACTAATCTAATTTAGTCTGGATGTGACCAACACGACAATTTCCAAGTCAGAGCTGCTTTTACTGGAACAATTTTCCTCAAGGAGAGATTCTACTGCCACCACCCTTTTCCCAAAAAAGGCTCTGGAAACTTCTAAATTGGCCAAGGGTGAGTGTGGCAGGTGAACTTCTGGGCTGCTTTGTGTGTCTGTCCCCTTCCACCACGAGGCAGGCAGATGCGCCACTTCTTCATTCCCCAGCCTGGCCGGACCTCTGCGCAGCGACCTGGGTGGCTCCCGTGCCAGCACCTGTCTGACTTCCCCCACCTCAGCCCAAACATCTGCAGGGGAAGGGGGAGGGACAGGCAGGGAAAGAAAGGACCAGCAAAGTGTCGCGAGAGGAAAGAGGAGAGAGCATGTGAGAGTGCGTGAGCATGTGTGTTTGAGGAAGCCCTGGAGATCAGCCTCCAACAGTGATTAATTGAGTGGGAGAAAATAGATTCTCACTGCCAGCCAAGTCTGCAGTAGCTGACAATGAAGCAGTCAGTTCAGCTTTCAGGAAGCTCCGGTCCTGTGAGAAGGCAATTTGTGAGCTTGACGCTCGTGCACCAACAGGAGAGTCATTGTGGCGTCAGTCCCCACAGTGGGAAAGGAGCCACCCTGCTCCTGGGGATGGGAGACAGTAACCTTCCCCAGAGCACACCTTCAGCCTAAGTGGGACTCAGCAACCCAAAGGCGCAAGAGTTCCGACAGACCCTGATGCCTGGCCTGCACCGTCCAGGAGAATGTCCTTGCAGCACTACGGTGCCAGGTGTGGACACCAGGCTGTCTCAGCTGCTGCAGAGGGCTGCAGTCTGGTATGTTAGCGCTCCATCTTCCTTTCTGGCAGCCGTGACATGATCACTCATTAGATATGATGCCACTCATTCATTCATTCAGCAGAATGTGTCGAGCTTCCACTACGTCTCAGGCCCTGGGTTGGGTGCTACCGTCATGAGAGTGTACAAAATAGATGCAGTCCCTTCCCTCCCAGAACTTACAGTGTAGGGAGCGGGACAGAAAATTGAGTGATGAATAGGTTTCATCCATCCAGCTCCTAAATACATATGGTTCCAATATTCAAAGGGAACTGATTAAAACTAAAACAGGATATCAATGTCTTCTAGCTCATCATCATTTGACATATAAGGAACTGAGTCCAGAGAGGTTATATAACTCATCCAAAGCCACACAGATAGTGGGTAGCCAGGGCTTAGGACTGTAGAAGTTCCATTCCCTTTTTAACACTTTTCCTGCAACACCACACTGCCAAGGAGACCTAATATGAATGAAGCATATTCAACATTTCTGAAGTATGTTCTTCAAATACGAGCTCTGCCAAATGCTCTATGAAAAAAAGTGTTCTATAGTCAGCTAAGTATGGAAAATTCCAGTACTAGATCTTCCTTAGGAAGGTGACAGTATACGTGATCATATTAAAGGCTCCGAGGTCTGGGGGAAAAAACTCTTCATCATTGCCTAACCTAGTGTTACCCAAAGTGCTTTGACCATGGAAGCCTTTTTATTTATGTAACACATCTTTACACCACACACTCATATTCCTCAGAACTTTGGAAAATCCCACATCAATTAAAGTTCTGTTAATTTTAGACATTGGACTTTCCCTTATACCTTTTTCCTGCTTTTTTTTTTTTTTTTTTTTTTTTGTCAAGGAGTCTTGGTTTTTCCCCTCTAAGTTATATTAGATCTAAATCTTCATTCTCCTCAAACTCTCCAATACTTTGCACATTTCTGAATATCCCTTTTCCCTGGAATTCTGGGGCCCTTTATTCTCTTGAATGTTTTGCACTTTGCTCTCTCTGAATAGTTTCTAGGGATTATCCAATTCTTTCTGTGCCTCAGCAATTGATCTTAGATTTACTTTAAGCTTGCTTTTTCCTAAGTTGTCAAGGAAGGAACTTGAAACCTCAACAGTCATCTTCTTATGAATAAATCACAGATCCAATAACTGATCTATGGCCTTTCTCCACCATGATTTGCCTCTCCAGCTATCAGTTCTTTCACGTACTCATACAGTACTTATTGAACACTGACGTACAAGCCACACTAAAGCCCACTTTCCCAGCAGTCTCTGGCTAGTTAATTCCACTAGTTAGAGAACTGTGGTAATAAGGTTAAGTTCGTGGGTTTGACCTCCATTGGGCCCATGAGTTTCATTCTGCCCATGATCTTGAATCCTGGCCAGTGTTCTCTCAAAAGGTTGTCTTTGGGCATGAAAGGGACAAGAAAGAGGGTGTGTCAGGCTTGGTCTAATTTGTTACCTCTAAAGAAAAAAATAGTCAAAGTCCCTGCCCTGGGACTAGTGACATCATGATATTAAGTATGTCCAAGAGATTGTCAGCTCCTCCTGTATCAGCCTTCCACCCAGCTCTCCTAGGTCCCCAGTCATCTCCAAAACCATCTCCCTGTGCAAAATCCCATAATTATTTCATCAGGAAATAGCTAACACTTGTCTTTTATTTCCTTGCACTCAAACAAACCCGATGGGTTTTTTTTCTATCAACTGTCTTATTTCTTTATTCCCCTGACACTGTGGTTCACACGTGTTGCTCAGAGATTTCATTTGAATCTAAAGAAATGAGAGAAGTAGCCTTAAAAAATGATAACTGCCCAATGAAAAAATGGGCAAGAGACCTAAATACATGTTTCTCAAAAGAAGTCATACAAATGGACAATAGGTGTATTTTTAAAATGTTCAGTATCACTAATCATCAGGGGAATGCAAATCAAAACCACAGTGAGGTTGTTATCACTCCTGTTAGGATGGCTATTATCACAAAGATGAAAGGTTGCAAGTGCTGGTGAGGAGGTGGAAGGAAGGGAACACTTACACACTGTTAGAGGGAGTGTACATTAGTACAGTCACTACCCAAAATGCTATGGAAGATTCTCAGAAAATTAAAAATAGAACTTCTGTATGATCCAGCAAACTCATTTCTGGATATATATCCAAAGGATTTGAAATCAGTATGTTGAAGAGATGTCTGTACTCTCATGTTTATTGCAGCATTATCCATAACACCCAAGATATAGAATCAGCCTACATGTCCACCAATGGATGAATGAATAAAGAAGATGTGGTCTATATACAAAATGGAATACTGCTCAGCCGTGATCTCAGTCATACGGGGCATCTAAAAAAGTTGATCTCATAGAAGTAAAGAGTAGAATGGTGGTTACCAGGCTGGGGTGGTTAAGGGGGACATGTTAGTCAAAGGGTAAAAATTACAGTTAAATAGGAAAAATAAGTTCGAGAGGTCTATTGCACAGCATGGTGGTAAATGATGATACACTGTGTTCTTGAGGACTGCCAGGAGAGTGGATGTTGTGTTCTCACTACAAAAAGGATATCCATGTGAGGTGATGCCTATGTTTATTAGCTAGATTTAGCTATTAACCATGCCATGTGCACATGTGCTGCAAGGCATCATGTTGTACACAATAAATACTACAATGCTATCTGTTGATTTAAAAAAATATGTTTTTAAAAAGTTTATGGTTTAATAGTAGATATATCAGCAACAAGGACCTTTCACAAGAAACTCGCTACCACCAGGTGTGAGACTGGATCTCAATTTTGACTGCACACACACACACACACACACACACACACACACACACACACACAGTGTTTTTCTCAGAAGTTAATTCTTCTATTCCTCTGAGTTTTCAAGGAATCCTTTGGGGAATTACTTCAATGAAATACAGCTTATTACTCCTGCTTCCCTGATACACCCGGGAATGTCTATAATATAACAACGCTCAACACAAAGTCATGAAGAAGTGTCATAGAAAACACTAGCAATACACCAAACATTAATTGAAAGATCATGGATGGACACAGTGAATTTCTGGCCAATCTCAATTTGCAAAACTCACTCCCTTCACCTACCACCTGGGATTCTCGATTCTTTACCCTGAGTGGGTGGGAAAGCCTGCAGCACAGCTACATCTGTGCTCAGCCCCAGATATTCCTGAGACACCAAGAGAACATGACCGTTTCTGCTGACAAGTCCCGTCTCACTTCTTTTCTCTCCCACATGTCTCTCAGAGCTCCACTGGCATGCTCTCTGCCCTCTCTGTCCCACACCACCCGCCTTTACCCCTGAGTTACGATCTTCTTACTAACACTTAGTTTCCCCTTAGACTGGATGTCTGCAGTAGCCCCATCAATCCTCTACTTCCACGGAAAGGAAGCATTCTATAGCAGAAGGAACACAGCACTCTAAATAAAGCAACATGTTATTTCCCTTCCTTTATTCTCCTTTCTTTCTTCCAGCACCTTCCAGCTTGCTTCTTCCCCCATCTCCAAAACTTTCTAGATCATGGTTAACTCCCAAACGCACAAGAGATGTGATGTGCTGAGATTTCCCATGCCCAGTCTTCTCTCCTATGCTCCTTCTTTTCTTTTCAGAAGACGACAGAGGGGACTGATTTCATGATCAGGTCTCTTGCTCCCCTGCACCAAGAAAGCACGAGCCACAGACAACATGAGGCAGATGTTCTTGTCAGGATCCCATGCGTCAAGCGAGACGCATCCCATATGGCTCGGGCTGAAGACGGCCGCCCTCCCCATCTGCTTTCAGCCCCTCCCTCCCTCCCCTCCCCCAGAACACACTCAAATCTTCCAACAAGCCTGATGTGAATACACCAGCTATTTCAAACACCCAGGGATTTGGGGAAAGTGTTAAGAAGGGAATGTAAACAATACATACTAATTGCTGCAGTGACATAAGTTATAAATTAAATTAGATGGGCCACAGTGCTGTGCTCTCCTCCTCCCCCAGCTTCTCATATAGAGGAAACTGACTTCTAACGAGCACCTTCTGAGATTTCAGTAACTAGGCCTCTGGATGCCTTGTGCCAAATTAGCCCTTAGCTCTGCTGGGTGCTGAGGTTCCAGAACATTCTGCGCTGGGTACAGGGAGGAGCCCCAGTCCCCGGGTGCACTGTGGCAGGCAAGCCCACCTGCAGCTCGTGTGCTTTCCATTAGAGTTGCAGACTTGGAAAATGAAGGAGCACTTTAGAATCAGCCTTGCCTTCAAGAAGTGGTCTGGAAGAAAGGAGGTGTTAAGCTTTCTAAATAACTGTGATGAGGCTTGCTGTTCCCTTTTGTCGTGACTGCCTGGGAAATCTCTGTGCCTGGAGCAAAGCAGATGCTAAATGAACGTTAGTTGAGTAAATGAATGAAAGAATGAATAAGAGAAGAGTGAATCTGTTGGAGACCCTGAAATGCCTTTGCTTTTTACAAGGCTAAGTTATGTTCAGTCTGGGGAGGTGGGACTGACTGAAGGGGCAGGAAATGGCATGTGTTCAGGTAGGCCCAGGAGGCTTTGCCTTTGCCACAGCAATCCCTAAAGCTGGCTGAATTTAACAGAATCCAGAGGCCGTGTGTGAAAATTTGTTGCTGTTGTTTGGTAAAACCAGAGTGGAGTGGGCTCCAGACCCTGGGTTTCTCTTTGTTTTTCCCAGCAACTCCCCATCCACACGCCAGTTCTAAGATGCCTGCATTCTCACCTGCTTGCCCCTCTCAAAGAAAGTTTTCTCTGTGCTGCAAGGCCAAGTCTACATCTTTTGTGATAGGAGCCGGTGACAGTGTTGTCAAAGTCTGTTCACTCAGCAAACACTATGGAGTGACCTCTGTACACTTGGCACTGTGCTGGGCCCCGGGGATCCACAAACAAATACAACACAGCTGCTGACTTCAAGGGGCTAATGGTTTAGTGGGGAGAGGGCAAGCACACAGATAATGACCATTCTGGGCACCCTGTGGGCCTCAGGGCCATGGGTGTCTCTGCAGCACATCAGAGAGCTCTCCACTGAGGTGAGTGTGAAGCCCAGAGAGGACCAGAAGCCTGAGCCTGGAATCTTCTCCTGGCTCCTGCCTGGGGCTCTTTGCTCTCCACCAGGCTATAAAACAGGTTAGCCACCCAGAGTGCCTTCAGGCAGTGCCCCGCTGCCTCACCTCTTGCTAAAAAGAGCTCCCATTTCCACAAGGACACCGGGTAGCATGACCAAATACCTTCGCCTACCCTGATTTTTCATTCTTTGTTTGCCTCGGTATAAATGCAAGGTGCCAAATACCCCTTAGACTGGATGCCTGCAAGCTGCCAGAGAAGGAAACGAGCCTGGGAGCAGGGCCATTTGCATGCTTTCATTAATGCAGGCTGTGGCTAGCCAGGCTGCCAGCTTCCCTGAATGCGTGTCTTCCTGGGGTGATAGAGAATCAATTGGCTTGATGCAACTTCTGGATCCTTGTTGCAGCCCTGGCTTGGGTCCATGGAGGACCTCAGACAGACATCAATAACCTTGCCTCTCACTGCCTTCATCAGCCTCCATGCTGGTCCCATTATAATGAGCCAATATTTATGTACATTTTAATTGCACTGCCAACAGCACATTATAATAGAGTGGCCAGGCGGGGGGAGTGAGGGAAGATGGAGGCTATGCTTTCTCTCTCATTCTACTTTTATTCAATCTGAGGGAAGAGGGTGTCTCTCTCCCCAAATCCTTCTTTCCAATACCTGAGGCCTCAGTTTCCATTACCACCCAGAGGTTCATCATCAATAAAAATGGGTAATATTTGTTGGGTATCCATAATACAACGAGCTATCTTCCATGCATTCATTATCTCATGTAATTGCCACAAAATTTAGCAACAAAAGTAGTATTGATATGTAACAGATGAATAAATCAAGGCTCAGAGTGGTTGAAAAGTCAGCTCAAGGTCACGCAGCTATAACCAGGGTTACAGGCAGGACAAAAAGATCGTATAGGAAGAACCAGCATTTTAGCCTAGGACTAGGCCCTTTATTCAGTTACATTGCCTTGGGTCTTTATAACTCAATAAATGTAATGAGTATTTATTAAGCAACTACTATGTGCCAGGTACTGTTATAGTCTCTGAAGATACTGAAGTGACTAAGACAGACAAGTTCTGTGTTTTAGTGTCTGAACATCAAAAGACAATAAACAAATACATAAACAAGAAAATATTCCCTGTTGATAAATGTGTGCAGAGAGTAGAGTGAGTGACTGGGTGTACTTTTAGATGGGGTGACCAGGAAAATCCTCTTGGGAGGTGACATTCATACTGAGTCATAGATAGTAGGAAGGAGCCTGCCAAGTGGCCCTCAGAAGCATGGCACATTGTCCCAGGCTGGGAATGAGCCGGGTGGGTTTGAGGAAGGAACAGAAGACCAGTGTGGCTGAAACACGGGGGTTGGGAGGGCGAAAGCGGGGAGACTAGGTAGGTCGGCAGGGCTGGATCCTCCTGGCTTATATGCCATGGGAAGCCATGTGGGCTTAATTTTGATTGTGATAAGGAGTCTCTGGACTTGATCTGATATAATTATTTAAGTTCCCCCTGGTTTTGTGTGGAGAAGGATTAGAGTGAAACCAGGAGAAGCAAGTAGAGTTGGTGAGGAGGTGACTGTGGTGGCAGCTCAGGGAAGGGTCAGAGTCACTGAAGGAAGGAGAAAAGTTTGAACAGTCTAGACATGTTTAGGAAGTAGGATAAGCTAGTCTGGGTGATGGATTGGATAGGAGGTGTGAGGGAGAGAGAAGAACCAAGAAAGTCTCCCCCGTTTTAGAAATGAGCAACTCGGTGACTCATGGTGCTGTTTGTTAAAATGGAGAGTGCTGGGTGCAGAGTTTGCTAGGGGGGTTGTGGTAGGGAATCCAGAGATCCCTTTGGGCCCTTTTAAACTTCAGGCGTTAATTAAACATTCATATGGTAAGTAGTTAAGTGTCACCATGGAAACGGTGCAGCTACAGATGAGAAAGGTCCTATCCTGCTCACACCTTCACCTCCAGAGGAAGAGACAGGAAGAGAATGCTGCAGCGAGGGCTGAGAAGGACAGGCTGGTGGGCAGGAGGAGCACTGCAGAACACGACATCAAGGAAGCTGAGACACTGAGGGCTTCAAAATAATAATAATAATAATAGTAATAACAGAAGGAGGAGGAGGAGGAGGGGAAAAGAAGAAGGAGGGAGGGAGGAGGTAGTAGTAGCAGTATAAAGAGCTTATTGCGTGCCAGGCACCAATCTAAGAGTTTCAGACGTTTTAACTTAGTGAATTCTCATGACGAGCCTAAGGAGATACCGTTATTCTGTCCACTGTACAGACGAGACAACGGGATCCCTTGAGAGACTACGTAAGCGTGAATCCCCTGGTCTTCCTACCCCTTGTGCTCATTGAATAAGCAATGCCCAGTTCCTTCTTTCCCTGCCCTACCAATCAGCTTCAGAGCCTCAAACAGGTACCGACTGAGTTCTCGGGAGGTCTTGTCCCTTTGCAGCCCTGAACTTGGTTTATTAATCTCTGTGTCGGTTTCAATGCTCAGATCAGGGGAAGCCTGCTAGCTTAGCTGACAGACAAGCAGGCTGCAGCTGTGGAAAGTAATCAGGTTTCTTATTTTGCTCTGTTCTCCAATACAAACCTTTTTCTCTAGGCTCATCCTCTCGCCAGCTGCTAAGCTCATCGGGCTGTCCCTCGCCACCCCGAAACTGCTTCAAACCCTTTCTCAAGACCTCATCCAAGTCTCACCTTCTCTGAGGGGGCTTCCCTGAGAAGGCTACCCATATTCATCTCTACAATCCTTCAGACATTATTTCAGATTTAATTAATTTTTGTTCTTAATTAGGTTCAATTTTGCACTTCGTACTGGCAAAGTAGTTGGGTTCCCGTGACATACTTCACAGTCAAATGCATTATTACCAGGGGTGGAATTAACAGTGAAGGGAGAAAAATGTGTCCCTGGGTGTCAGGAGAGTAGGAAAGAGAAAATATTAGATGCCAATTAACCTTGGGCAGAGGCATGCCAGAGGAGGGGTCACTGAGGAGAACCAGGCCAGGACACTCCCAGGCTTTCTGCCCCTGGCAATGCTGGGGACATGGTCTTGTGCAGCTAGACATAGCCCTGGCTGGTCCTCCAGAGAGGAGGAGCAGGGGCCATCTGGGAAGTGGGCCCAACTGTGGTATCTCTTTGACTTGGCTCTTGTCACATCCATCTGAATGGACCAAATATATTTGCACATGGAACCTTCCCTAGCAATGGTCAGTATAATTGGAGAGTGCCCTGAGTTTCCCTCACCAATCCTCCCATCTGCTTAGGGTTTAAAACTTGTACACTCAAAGGAGAAAGCCTTTTATTTTGCAACTCTAAATAAGTGGGCCTATTTCCCAGAACACAGGTGAGAGAACACAGTGGGGACAAGTCGGTGACACTGAGGGTTAAGCAGGTGTAAGCAGTGTGGAGGTGGCCAGAGGAGATAATGTCCTGCATGGGTTCACCAGTGGGGCAGAGGAGAGGAAGGTCTCATAGAGAGGGCAATGGGAAACATGGGAAGAAGAGTCATGAACTTCCCAAGCCCCCAGGATAGGCCCTACTTTCCTCCCAATAGAGTAAAATGGAGACAAATAGGGTAAAGAAAGATTTTTTATTACAGATTGCTCTGTGCCCATGTGAGGCCCTACAGAATCAGCACTACATGCAGGGAGAACCATATCAGTCACCCTTTACAGAATTCTGAAAAATGTTCATTCATTCATTCGACAAATATTTATGAACATCTACTATCTGCAGGCACTGTCCTAGGTTATTGCAATATACCATTGAACAAAACGGACACAGATCTCTGCACTTGCAAAGTTACTGTTCAAATGCTAGGACTCGGACAATAAACTACAAACACGATAAAGAGTCAATTACACAGGATGTTAGAGGTGATGAGAGCTAAGTCTTCAACAGAGTTTATCTTTCCCAAAGCATGCACTGTCCTAAACATCACATTATCATATACAGTCATAGCTTATTCTCTGCTGTCTCATCAGGACTCTCTGAGGCCAGAGTTGCCACACTTCTCGCCTTTCTCTTGTTCCATCAGACACCCTCTGCCATCAACCTGCCTTCCTCAAACCTGCACTACACACATGATGGATGCAGCGAAGGCACTTGGTCACATGGGTGGCACTGAATTAACCATCCTAGTTTGGAACATAGACTCTGTCCCTCACCAGAAATCATCCTCCAAGATTGTCTGTTTGTCTGTTTACCAGGACCCTGGAGCTCCATTTCCACAGATCCTTCCCTGTGTCATATGTGGGAAATGTGGTTATCCAAGGAGACTTAGTCTAACTCAGAGAAAAAAGAAAACAGAATCCTATTCCTATGACGATTGATTTTCCTTCCTTTCCTCTTAGGTCCCTGGAGCCCCTTCTCTACACCGTCACCCATAGTGCCTCCCTCTCCTGGATCGTTCCTGGCCCAGAAGAGAGATGGGCAATGAGGCAAGCCTCTTATGTTCTTACCTATGGTCCACAGACAACTGTTCTAAAATTCGCTATATGGAAGGACTGAGAATGCTTTGATTTGCTGTCTTGTCCAGCACATGTGTACGCACACATGACATGGAGAAGCCAGCATCCCCCTACATGTCCAGCATTAGGAGAGATGAGCAGAAACATTCTTGGTCAATAAAATCATTGACCACGCTGAAGTGCATTTGGACTGCTGTCTTGTTCTTAACTAATTCTCATATATATTTCGTCAAGTTCTATAGGGACATAACAATGCTTTTAAATTCAGTATATGTAAAAAATAGAGGGAAAAGCTTAAAAATCCAGTGTTTCTATGCACTAGAGTTCTTTGAACCTCAGCCCCAGGCCCCTTTCTCTGTCTATTCATGTTGCATTCCTGTTCAATCTCAACTATGTCTTCTCTTCAGATACCATCTCTCTGCTGTTGAGTCCCAGACTTGTATTTGCAATCCAGACTTTTTCTTGTGGTTTTTGAAGAAGGAACTATACAATATCCCCAAGGGATATCTCTACTTGGCCGACTACCAGGTTCCTCAATACCACACAACCAGAACAAATGCACTGCCCTCCCCCCACCACCACCAGACCGGGATATCTGCCACCATTCACCTCAGCAGTAGCTTCACCACCCTCCAGTGGGACAAGCCAGAAGTCCAAGCATCATCACAGATGCCGCCTTGTTCTCGCCCTTCACATTCAATCTTTTGGAAGTTCTAGCCACTTTGCATCCTAAATGTGTCTTGCATCTATCAACTTCACTTTGTCTCTGTGCCACCACCTTAATGCCAACACCCTCACCTCTCACGGGGCCACTGCAAGGATTTCCAGCCAAACTACACTTTGCTCCCTCTGTAATGAGATCCCCACATTGCAACCAGAGGAATTTCTAAATACAAATCTGATAGTGACACCCCTATGTTCAAATTACTTAAATAGTTTCCTACTGCCCTAAGAATAATACCCAAATCCCCATGTTATGGTCTCAATTGTGTGCCCCCCAATATCATATGTTGAAATCCTATCTCCCCTCAGTACCTCAGAATGTGACTTTCTTTGTAGATAAGGACTTTAAAGAGGTAATTAAGGGGGCCGGCCTGTGGCTCACTTGGGAGAGTGTGGTGCTGATAACACCAAGGCCATGGGTTCAGATCCCATATAGGGATGGCCAGTTAGCTCACTGGGTGAGCTTGGTGCTGACAATACCAAGTCAAGGGTTAAGATCCCCTTACCGGTCATCTTTAAAAAAAAAAAAAAAAAAAAAAGAGGTAATTAGGTTAAGTGAGGACGCTGGGGTAGGCCTTGACCCAATGTCACTATGGCTGATGTCCTTATAAGAAGAGGAGATTACAACACAGACAGGCAAAGAAGACCACATGAGGACAGTGAGAAGACCACCTCCACAAGCCAAGAAGAGTGGCATTGAAGAAACCAACCCTGTGACTCCTTGATCTATTGGCAGGGAACTGTGAGAAAATAAATTCCCATTGTTTAAGCTACCCAGTTTGTGGTACTTTATTATAGCAGCCCAAGCAAACTAGTACATCTTAGCAGGGCTACAAAGTCCTCCATGGCTGTGTGGTGGTTTTAAAATATGTCCACAAATTTTTTGGTACAACTTCCTTCAAAAAGTGGTGCCTAGTTTCCCACCCCTTGAGTGTGGGCTGTACTTACTGGCCCATGTTACCATGTTACATAGAAAATGGTAGAAGTGACAGTCCAAGATTAGGGCATATTGAGCATTAGGGCTGTTCCTCTTGGATCACTTGCTCTGGGGAAGCAGATGCTATGTCACAAGGACTCTTAGGGAGCCTGATGGAGAGGTCATCATGGTAAGGACTGAGGCCTCCTGCCCATAGCAGTGTGAGCGAGCTGTCCTGTAAACAGATCCTGCATCCCTAAACAAACCTTCAGATCACTGTAGCTCTTGCCAATGTCTTGACTGCAACTTCAAGACAGACCCTGAATCAGAACTGCTCAGCTAAGCTGCTCCCCAATTCCTGAACCACATAAACTGTGAGATAACAAATGCTTGTTGTTTTAAGCTGCTAAGTCTTAGGGCAATTTGTTATGCAGCGATCAATAACTAGCACAGCTTGACTCTAACTATTTTTCTAGGCTTGTCTTTCATTGTGCTCTCTTGCTCTCTGAGCTCCAGCCCTATTGACTCCCATGCTGGTTCTCAAATTCCCTGTGGTACCCAAACCCCTTTTCCTAAAAGGTATGCCTAGATTCTTCTTTCTTTGAGTCCTGCTCTTCCTTTTGATAGCATTGCAAGCATTAATTCCTCACAGAAATCTTTCTTGATATCTGGTCTAGTATAGTAATATGTTCTCATTAAACCACGTTCCTTTCCTTCAGAACACTTTTCTCCATTTATTATTATTTGTTCAAGGGCGGTTATTGGATTGACATCTGTCTTCCCCACAAGACTACAAGCTCCTTGGGGCCAGAGATGGTGCTATTTTTGCTCACCTCTGTGACCCCTGTGCCTATGCAAGATAGTCATTTAATAAACAATTATTGGATGGATGGGTGGGTGGGTGGGTGGATGAATGGTTGGATAGGTGGATGTTAGCCAATATCTGCAGAGAAACAAGTCTTACACTCAGAATTGTGCTTCTGTTAAGTCACCCAGTTGCAGGATTCTCTGCAACCCTACAAACACTGCTAACCAATCCGTAGCTACACCTGAGTAAACTAAGGCTCAGAAATCTGTACATGGTTTGCTCATTCATTTTGTGCCATTAAAAAATTATTTTGTCTTTTTTTAGTATCTTTGTAAAATTTCTTTTCAAAATCCCATTATGTCATTGTTTATGGAAAGGATGTTTTTTCCAAATCTGGAACAGATAAAGGGTAAGCCCCCACAGGTAGATTGGGGGGTGAGGTTCAGGCTTTGCCACTCCTCCTCTCTACAGCTGTGGGACATGATTACAGAGATTTGATGTGGGGGAGGAATGTGCAAGGCCAGTTCTTGCAAACTGAAGACGCAGCAGCTGTGCAGATGGAGCTCTGCAAACAGTTTTTCCTTAACTGATGAGCCTTGAGAAAGAAGGCCAAATAGAGATGTTGCTTATGAATTGGATAATCCTTCCTTGTATAGATAATAACATGCATAGCTCTGTACCTGCCTGATATAGTGACCCTAGAGGAGAAGGCCCCAACCCATTTTTAGAAAGAAATGTCATAATTTTAAATAAAAATAAATGCTTTTAAATCCAAGAGCTTTATTAAGTCAAACCGTTTAGCCACACTTTGGCTGGTTTGCCCTAGTTTAAATTTGTGTTGTCTGTAAGCGTAGTTTACGAATGACATTTCTTTAAAAGAAAAAAAACCACCAGAAACCTGTTTATGTTGAGCCTCTTTATCTCAGGCTATTTTGCATGTATATGTATGTACATATATCTGTAATTTCTCCCTAGGACCAGGAAAGCCAGACTTGGGAAGAGCTTTTATTCTTTATTTAATCAAGGAAAGAGCTTTAACTCAAACAAGAGCAGGGTGGGGGGAGAGTGGCCAGGCGGAGTGAAAGAGGCTGGGCGAGAGAGAACATTTTTATAAACAGACTCTTGAGATAAAAACCTGAACAAAGAGAAACAAACGGCTCCTTTCTACATCTCTTTTTCTTTCTTTCTTGAAGCTCCTGACAGACTCAATTCCCTTTCTGCATAATCTCCTCTCATTTCTTTCTGGAGTGATGTCAGTGTTCTGAATGCAGAACACTTCACCACTTGTCTCCCCTTAAGGTTGCTGCTTCCTTTGGCTGCAGACAGACCGTGGAAAACCCCAGTCCCACCCCCAGCAGGCTGCATGTGCCTTCCACCTCCCTCCAGCCCCGACCTTCCCTTCCCCACTCCGGTTGATATCAAATCCTGCAACTCGTTCACCCTGGGTTCTCTTCCCCTCACCTGAAATCGTTTCCCATGATCTGATTCATTTTGCAAAGTGCACATAGCTGATATTCAGCCTCAGTTCCACTTAGGATGGGACAGGGGAACTTGGTCCTGCTACTGGACTTGATTCAGGCCCAGCTGATCCCTGTGGGCACCCACCATGTGCCAGGCCTCATGCCAGTGTTCTCTCGGTTAAGCCTCACAACAACTCCCATCCTCGTTTGCAGATAAGGGCACTGAGGCTCTGACGGACAGCTTCACATTTGTGGAGGGAATCCTGACCTTGGAGTTGGCCCTGCCTTCCCACCATGACATCCTCTCTGACTCTCCTCCATGTTTCTTCCTTCCCATCAATATATTCTTCCTGAGAATTCCTTAGTGGTCTAAATCTACCCCTCTTGTATTTTCTCCCATTCCATTTTTAAACTTTCATTAAATCATCAATCTGACAACTATTTATTGAGCACCTCTTGTGTGAAGCAAGGCAGCTACCCTGGTGGCCCTTGCATTCTGCTTTAGGAAGACAGATCACGACCGAGCAAACACATCATGGATCAGGTGGCAATATGCGCTAAGTCAGAAGAGGCCCAGTGGGACATCGAGGATAGAATGTGCTGGGGATGGGGAAAAGGTCCTCCCCACCTATACTGAGTGGTCAGGGAGACCAAACGGAAAAGTGACACTGAAGAGCAGACCTGATGGGCAAGAGGAATTCAGCACCGGAGGAAGAGGGTTCTTGGTGGAGGGAACAGCGAGTGCCAAAGTGCTGAAGTCCATGGTGTGTCTGAGGGACCGTGGGAGGCTGGTGTGGCAGGAGCAGAGTGGCCAAGGAGGAGAGATCTGGGAAGAGCAGAGCAGGCCGGCAGTGAGAGACGAGGTCAGCGGCGACAGAGACAGAGGAGCAGCCCCAGGGCCTTCTGCATAACGACTTTGGTTTTGAGTCTAAGTGAGCTAGAAAGTTATAGAGGGTTGTGAGCAGAATGCGTGATCTGACCACACCGCTCTGGTTGCTGTGTCAGGAGCAGCCCAGGGGTGGGGAAGCAAGGTCAGAAGCAGGAAGGCCAAGGAGGAGGCTCTGCAGTGACCCCGGTGCCAGCTGGTGGAGACAGGAGGGGTGATGAGAAGGGGTTAGATTTTGAAGCAACTTTATTTAGAAGGTGGAGCTACAGTGAATGCTCATGGCTTGGATGGAGGATGTGAGAAAAAGAGAGGATGACTTCAAGGGTGTGGCCTGAGGGATGGAAGGATGGCGTTGCCATCACTGAGAGGGAGAAGATAGTAAGGAGGAGCATTGGGTGATGGTGAAGAGGGAGAGGAAGGCTTGAAGAGAGTGAAGGTGAGAGACGGTCACTTAGGAGAGCAGGAGACTGAAGGGACTGGGCAGATGGAGTCAGAGTGCTCAGCAGAGCTGAAGGCTCACTGGAGGTTGGTGGCCATGAATTTAAAGGGACATCATGGCTGGTTTTCTGTTGGTTTTTTTTCCTAGCCATTTTCAGTTGCATTTGTGCAAGTGTGGAGTGGGTGGAGAGTTGGGTTTAATGAAGGTTAGAGATTTACCAGCCCGGGCAACAGAGGACAAGGTGGGGAAGGACATGAGCAGATGCATGGGAGAGATGATGGTGAAGATGAATGGAATCTGAGCAGGAGAAGCAGGGCACAAGGCCTGGCGGGGTGAGGCACAGTGAAAAGTTGGCTGGGGGATTGATGGGTTGTACATTTCAGTAAGGGGAAGAGTTGTTGCCGTGGGGATACTACAGGGAGTGGTCCGGACAGACAGAAGGTGGTGGGAGGTCAGAGCCTGAAAGGCTTAAAATAGAGATTAGGGATGGGGCGTAGAAGTCTGAAGTTAAAGGTTCAAAGGTATGAGTATGGGAGCAGGTAACTCCTGGAATCGTCTTCCCTGATATCTCCTATATCTTGGGCTCACCTCCTTCTCTTCAGCTTGTGTGTGTTTCTAAGAATCCTCTTCCTTTCTGATATTTATGTCATTAACTGAGATAAATCTGGCTCATCTTCTCCATCCTGTTGGTTCCCATTGTGTTAGTCTGCGTCCTCTGAGAGGCAGAATGATTGAACACACATGACTTGCATTAGGGAAAAGGTCTGTGTGAGAGGAAATGCGGAGGGATCCAGGTAAGGCTGGGACAGCGGTCAGACCACCACGCAAGCCTGGCCCCAAGCGAAGGAGAGAGGGTAGGTCAGATAGCAGCATCCTAAAGAGCCGTGCAGTCTAAGGAAGGTTCAAAGATTTGGCAAGGCTGTCAGGGAGTCCTCTAGCTGTAAGTAACTGTCAGAGGAGTCCCTGTTCCAGGAATAGGCCTGTCTTAGCCTTCCTGGACACACTCACTCATGGCTGGGAACAGCCCACAGGAAACTTCGGCTTGCGCTAATGCAGTAGTGGGTTTTGAGCCCAGCAGCTGGGACCCTTGGTCAATTGTGTTGCCCATCATTGGAGTTCTATGAAGCTCATTCTCATGAATCCCACTACTCCAGCTGCAGGACCAAGCTCGGAAGTGAGGTCACTGCTCTTAAACTCACTATCGTGTGCTTTTCAGCCTTTTGTGAAATCTGATGCTGAGACCTTCCTGAGAGAAGCATGTGGGCAAAGTGCAGCCCCTGGTTTCCTTCACACATGGCAACACTCTCCACACTGACCTCATTTCTGACAAGTTCCTTTGCCTTTGGGAAGGGTGCATTCTGCATGCTGCCTGCCAAGCCCATGTCCAGCCACCCCTGATAAAACGGGCACAAGCATTGGCTCTGCAAGAGCTGGGCTGGGAGGTGTTCCACACATCAGTTGACCATGGAGGTGGAATCGGGGGCTGACTTGGATCCCTTTTATCACTCGGCTGCTGACACCAGCAGACTCCCTCTCTCCCCTGTTGTGCTACTTTCTTCCACCCATTTGGCATTCTTCATGTCCTGCCAGATTCTCTGTCCCGTTATTTCCTACTCATTGACACCTGAAAATTTAGCTCTCACAAAACCTTATCTCAAAGACTTCATCCTCCACCAGCCTGATTTCTCAAGTCTGCCACCCATATAAATACCCATCTTCAGCCCCTGGCAATTTGTGCCTTCACCATTTGTTTTCTCTTTCCCTCTGCAATTCCTTTCACTCCATGTCCCTCAACAACACCTAACATCACTTGTGTGATCTCTCTCAAGTTGGTCCCTCTGCTTTTATGCTATGTCTGCTGCCGAAACACTGGCTCATGCTTCAGCTATTCCCCTCATCAGCTAACATGATCTGCTGCTTTCTGCCCTTGCTGTTTCTTTTTTCATCCTTTCCCCTTTCTTTCCCTGCACATTGTTCCTCCTGCTGTCCCTCCTTACCTGCACATTGTCCTTCCTCACGACTCCTGCTCCCACTCTCCCCTCTTCACCATCAGAATGGATCTCACAGATCCACTTGCCCCACTGCTACTTCTTCTCACCCTGCCCTGAATAAGGCCCCAATGCATGACCCTCAGAACTGTCTTCTAAAAACATGCAAAAAACAGCTTCCACAGGTAGGGCCATTGGCAGCAAAGCCTTGGTCCAACAGGTCCTGCCTCCCAGCCCCAGCTGGCTGGCATAGTTCACACCGGATGCACCCACAGGACGTGGGGTTTTTAGAGATCAGGGATGATATTAGAGTTGAAGTAATAACTTGGAGTGTGGCTTCACAGGTGTCTGCCTCAAGGTTACTCACTGAGGAGTGGCAGAGCTAGAATCTAGGTATAGTGACACTAAATCCACTGTTCTTTCAACTGTATTAACAGTGCATGTGGTTAAGAAGAAATTCCAGCATTGGGTGAGATCATGGGCTTCTGACAACTCCAGTGACTTGGTGGGGGAGCAGCAGCATGCAGTAACCAGGGAGCTTGTTAGCAAAGTGAGGGACAATTTTTGCTATCTATGCATCCTACAAGGGATTAACATACAGAATATACAAGGAACTCAAGCAATTACACAGTATAAAACCAAATAACCCAATTAAAAAATGGGCAAAGGAGATGAATAGACATTTTTCAGTGTAAGACATACAAATGGCCAACAGGTATATGAAAAAATGCTCAACATCACTAGTCATCAGGGAAATGCAAATCAAAACCACACTGAGGAGCTTCTGGTCAAGATGGCAGAATACACGGTTACCAGTGTCACTCTCTCCCACAAATCAACCAATTTACAACTATAAAAAAGCAACAACAGCCAAGCTGGGACCACTAGAGCTCAGGGGAAGAGGAGGAGTGACCTACAGAGTGCATGAAGGTGGGAGAAGCCATGATGAGAGAAAGAAAGAACCACTCTGACCATCTCCAACCATGGCCACTTCCAGGCTGGAGCTGCAGAGCGCACAGAGCAGGAGTTGGCAAAAGCCACAGCTGTGCCCTTCAGATGAAGTTGCATGGAGGAGGCAGGGAAGAAGAGGACTTTGGTGGCCCTCAGGCCAGCAAGACCACTGACAGGGTTCCCGTGGACCCACATAGGAGCAAGGAGCCACAACAACTGAAAAAAAGGAGCCACTGAGAGGCTGGTGAGTCATCACAAGGGGACCAGTGCACAGTTCATTCCATGGGAAGTGTTTGTAGCACGGGCAGTGGGGGAGACAGGCCCACCAGGAGAACACTGGGGCACAGCAAGGACAGCTGACCTGCCCCCACTTCAGCGTAGGACCACTCAGTGGAGACTGGTCAGGAATATAGAACTGCAGAGGGTACAGTTTGATGAAAAGACTCAGGCCCAGACCAGAGTTTCTATACAACCCAGGAGCACCAGATTTCTCAAGAGCCGGAAGTACCTATAAAGTCACAAAAAGCCTGAGCTGCACAAAAAGCCTTCCCTAGGGAATCAGCAGCAAAGCAGCAATTTAGCTCAACCACAGGGCTCAAGTACTGGTCCCCACAGGAAGCTCCCCCATTTTAGAAGTAAGCAAAGGACAACAAGTTAGTTCCAGTGCAGAGTCTGAGTGGTGGGAACAGCAAACAATTCAACACAGAAATAAAAGAAAAAACAAAGTACCCACAGCCAGAGACAAAGTTTCATATTAACTAGTAAAGGTCTCATTTCACCAAAGGACACCTATAACAGCTAGAAGGACTGGAAGTCCCCTGGGCTACCAAGCCAGAAAAGGGGCAGGGTTGGGGGCCTCAGCAATGCCCCCAGAGACCAGCAACCAATCCTGAGGGTGGGGGACGAGGGCCTTAGCCATGCCCCCCTGACACATGCAGCCAACCCAGCAGCAACCACCAAGCCACCGTGGGAAATGCCCCGGGCTCTCCCAACCCAGGGCAGTGTGGAGACCGAGGGCTTTTGCCACACTCCCCTGACATCTGCAACCAGCCTGGTAATGACCAAGCCACTGCTAGAAGCCCCCTGGTCTTCCCTGTGGGGATGAGGGGGGGTGCCACAGTCTTCAATCCCACACCTTCTCCTTCCTCCTTCTTCCATCCCATTTCCTTCCCCTTTCCTCTCTCCTCCTCCCTCCCAACTGCTCCACAACAGCATCCTAGAATGTAAAAAATAATATTAATAAAGTTACACTTTCTTTAAAAAACAACAACAACAAAAAAACCCACATTGAGATACCACCTCACCCCAGTTAGACTGGCTATGATCAAAAAGATGGAGAATAACAACTGCTGGTGAGGGTGTGGAGAGAAGGGAATGCTCCTACGCTGTTGGTGGGACTGTAAATTAGTACAACCGCTATGGAAAACAGTATGGAGGTTTCTCAAACAACTACAGATAGATCTACCACACGATCCAGCAATCCCACTTCTGGGTATATACCCAAAGGAATGGAAATCATCATGTCAAAGGGATACCTGTGCTCCCATGTTCATTGCAGCTCTACTTACAATAGCCAAAATATTGAACTAACCTAAATGTCCATTGATGGACAATTGGATATGGAAAATATGGTATATAAACACCATGGAATACTACTCTTCCATAAAAAAGAATGAAATTCTGCCATTCGCAAAAACATGGATGTGCTTATAGAAATGTATGTTGAGTGAAATAAGCAAAGCACAGAGGGATAAATACCACATGGCCTCACTCATAAGTGGGAGCTAAGAGAGAAAGAAGGAAGGAAAGAAAGACCACAGTGGTGCGTTGGACTTGCAGAGGGAGGGAACGTACCTAAGGATACAAAGTGGAGTGGGGGAAAGGGGGCGGGGGAGGGAGAGTGGGGATTGATTGGGTGGGGGCCATGGGGTATAATCACAATTTGTGGTAATGGGCATGCTGCTATTATAGATCTGGCTATCTCATCCTGGGCACAAGTGGTGATGGTCAGCTTTGTACTCCGCGAATATTCATAACCACTAAAAAAAAGAAAAGAAATGCAGAACCTGGGCCCCATCCAGACCTATTGAGTCATAATCCACATCTTAACAGGATATCCAGGTGATCTGTACGCATATTAAAATATAAGAAGAACAAATCCAGATTGGCTGCTTAGCTCGGTTGGTTAGAGCAGAGCCCTGTAACACAAAGGTCATGGGGGTTTGGATCCCCATAACAGACAGCTGCCAAAAAAAAAAAAAAGAAGAACCAATCCAGAGAACCTCACCTACACCTCCTAACTCCAGATTAGGGGCCCCAGAACATGGAAATTTGGCTGTCAATGTATAGAAGAGTGCAGAGAGCTCTCTGTAACACAATAGAGGCTAAATCAATATTATTTAGTGATGGATTGATTAAACAGTCCTGTCCCTTAGTTATTTTTGTCTTCTATAAATGGCAAGTCAAGTTATTCACTCTTCAGAGATTTTTTTTCAGTGGAAGATACTCTAAGGATGACTGCAAGGCACACTTTGTGGCTATCGTATCTTCCATGTGTGCTAAATGACCACACACTGGGATTTCATACTGCAGCTCAGGCAAATCACAGACACAGTTCCCTGGCTCTGCCCCATCCACGGAGACACCTGCACAGTGCCCCAAGCTATATTTAGACCGACATGCCACGTCTGGTTGTGACCCAGCCAGCAGTCTTTGTAATCTAAAGAAAGAGAGTCCCTAGAAACATTGATTTGTGGATCCATCAGCATCTTCCATCCTTCAGACCCACAGACAGGAAGAAAGGCATCCTTGGCAAGTGACCAGGCAGACTGGGCTCAGCCCCTTGGTAGATGAGGGGCAGTAAATACCTAATGGGGGGTGTGGGGGGTGTGGGGGTGTGCAGTATCTGGTTATTTCATACTAAAATGAGGTAAAGTGTCGGAAATGCACTCGAAACCATCCTACCTCTAGGCACAGCAGGTGTGTATGTATACAGAGTGGTTACCGAGAAAGAGCTTCAAGGAAGAAACATTTCTATCTGGATGACAGTGTCTGCACTACAGATCCACAAGATTTGGAGTTTGATTTGGATGCACCTGCCCAATACACATAGAAAAACATCTGGAGTCATTAAATGTTCTGCATTCGGGGATGTCCTGGATCAATACCAAATGAGGATATAGATTTCTTCTTTCTGCTCAAGATGAAAGTATGCCTGAAACACATAAAATCCCTGGCTCTGCCTTCATTTAAAAAGCACAATTATTCCTAAAGTTTTCAGTTTGTTACCACTGACAGTTTCCTGCTCAAATATAGTAATCTAAAATATCCATCCATAATTCTGAGCATCTGCTCTGTACAGAGCACCATATTTCGACGTTCCAAGAAAAATTTTTAAATAAAGGAAAGAAAGAAGGAAAGAAAAAAAAATGGGAGAGAGGGAAGACTAAAATAAATATTTTCTGAGAGTAGTTTCTTCTCTGAAAGGCTAATAATATATAAACTTTGAAAATATTTACATTGGCAGATTCTTATGTTGGTTAATTGATAGTCTACATATTTTTAGTACAGGGCTGTTGGCAAAAACAGGTGAAAACAATTAGTAGTGCAT
Source organism: Cynocephalus volans (assembly GCF_027409185.1). Lineage (NCBI taxonomy): Eukaryota > Metazoa > Chordata > Mammalia > Dermoptera > Cynocephalidae > Cynocephalus > Cynocephalus volans. The sequence goes on from NC_084467.1 coordinate 131,965,343, forward strand.
TCATTATAGATCAATTTACTGTAAAGGTTAATAGCTTTGTTTTGAATAAGATTTCTATTAACACTTCTGTGATCTGTGACGTTCCTTTGCACTCCGCAAACTTTAATAGTTTTTCTTATACCCAGCACAGTGCTTGCTTCCGAGGTATCATTCCATTACAAAAATTATTCAGTGAATGAATGAATCAGTATTTATGTTTCTATGAAAATTTCTTGAATATCTACGAGAAAGTTTGAATTTCAGATATCCTGTGTTTTGCAGCTAGCGTAGAGTCTAGACACAATTAACGCTTGACTGTACTGACAATTTTAATTAAGGCACAAATAATGATTCTTCACCAAGACAGTCAGAACAGATCTATTTTTAAAACTATAAATCAATAAACCACCCAATAGAAAAACCAGCAAAAGACATGAAGAACAATTCACACAAAAAATAAAATGCAGATGGCCACTAAACATGTGAAAAGACGCTCCCCTGAACTAGCAATCAGGGAAGCTCAAGTTGAAACATCCAGGAGACACCAGGTTAACCATACAAACAGAGAAAACGGCAGAGTGTGCAAAGGCTTGGGGTCTGAAGTCAGGCAATCTGAGCCCAGATTCTGGCTACCACTTGCCAATATATATCCCAGGACAAGATTCTTAACTTCTCTGGGCTTGTGAAGAGGTGATGATATTAATACCTACCTCGATGGGTTATTGTGAGTATTCAAGGATTTCGTACACATAAAGCATTCAGAACCATGCCTGGCAGAAAGTAACAATTTGATAGATGTAACTATTATTAGCATCAAGTGTTGAAGAACGTGGGGAAGCAGAAGCTTTCTTATAGTGCTGGATGGAGTATGAACTAATACAGCCACTTTGGAAGGTAATGCAGTGACTTCTATTAAAATAAAAGGTATGCACATCTGAAGACCCTGAAATTATTTCTGCACATCTACTCTTGGGAAATGTGTATTTGCAGAATAACACGTAACAAAAAATATCTGAAAACAACTGCATAGGGAACTAGCTAAGGTATAGCTATGAATACCATGTGACACTTAACAATAGTAAGGTAGTTAAAATGATGGTATTCAATAATCTGAACATTGACGTTCATTTATTTAATGGGAGGGTCAGGAAGGGACATAAGGGAACTGCTAAATAGCGACTGCCACACAGGTGCCTGCCTTGACTTTCCTGACCAGCTGACACCTCAAACAATGTGAAAGGCCCTGCATTCAGAATTTTAAAATAATAATAAGGTAGATTTCTAGGCACTGTAATGGAATGATCTCCAAGACATTCGGTTGAGCGGAAGTAGCAAGTACTTGTATAATACATGCAGTTACGATTATCGTCCGTGTAAAACCTATATACAAAACCATACATACAAGGGAACTTCAATAAGCTCATGGGAAGATTTGTATTCCCTTTTAATTCTATTTTTCCATGAACTTTGGAAGTCCCCTCATATATACTCATTTACTCTAAGGGAGGTATTTGTATTGAGTATGGTAGTCAAAGAGAACTTTAGCTTATTTGTATTATTTTATTTTTTGCAATGCATTCTTCTACTATTTGTATAATTGAAACTTGGTGTACGGGGAGTTGCTTGATGAATACAGAGTTTCAGTTTGGGATGATGAAAAAGTTCTGGAGATGGATGGGTGTGATGGTTGCACACAGCATGAATGTCTTACAAAGTGCACTAAACTGTACACTTGAAGTGATTAAAACGGTAAACTTTCTTACGTTCATTTTGCCACAATAAAAACGTTTTAATAAAAAATCCTTTATACTATAACATGTGACAAGAGGAAGTCTCTAGTCAAGGGTCAGTCACGGAATACAAAAATCAACGGGATTTAAACTGAGTCTTCAAAGAAATGTGGGATGTGGGTGAGGGAAAGCTTGGTGGTCAGAGCACAAGGGGGCTTGGATGGGGAGAAGCAGGGACAGACATTCGGTGGAAAGTCAAGCAGTGTCCCGTTGATGAAATGTGGCCTCGATCTGCCAGGAAAGAGAGAATGCAATTCTCCTAGCTCCTCAGTTCCCCCTTTTCCCAGTCAAAAGCCCTCCAGAGATGGGTTCTCAGATGGGGAGGGGTGGGGGGGAGGGTGATGTAGGAGGAGGAAAGAAAAGGGTCATAAAGAGTAGAATCTCCTAATAGCTTGTATTTTTGCTGCAGCAGCTCCTCTTTCAAAGCCTTTCCATGCACCTGGAGGGAACTTGATTTCCTTCTGAGAATATGCCTTTCAAGTAGATTAAAAATTATTTTCATGAGTTGCGGCTGTTTACATGCAAACCTGTCATTCAAATGATGTGTGTCTTCACAGACGCCCACAGAGGCTTATCAACGGCTCCCGTCTTTTTTGGATAATTTCCTTTAAGTTCCTGTGCAGTGTGTCTGGGCAAGGTAAGAAAGTGAGGGGACAGGAGAGTATTTTATTTCCTCAACAAGGTGAAAACAAAAATGCAAAGAGGATAATGGGGGAGCAGGGGCTGGAGCAAGAGTCCAGGGTCTTCCCCCATTGGGACGAAAGCAGGAAGGTCTCAAAAGTTAATCATGTAGGAGCTGACCAGTAGCTCAGTTGGTTAGAGTACAGCCTTATAACACCAAGGTCAAGGGTTTTGTTCCCTGTACTGGCCATCCTCCAAAAAGAAAAAGAAAAGAAGTTAATCATCTAGTGCTGAGCTCATCCTTGAGACAGACAAGGCTCTCCCTAGTCTACAGATAGGGCGATTTCCCATCATCTCATGCTCTCAGGTTTCATGATTTCTGCCCCCCATTTCCCAGTACAGCCTAATACTGAGGCCACACTTCAGGAGAGAGAAAGGCTTTAGCTAGAGAAGGACACCCTAGCTTTGGGAAATTTGGGGAGGTATAGTAAAGCCTTGAACTCAGACATTGTAGACCCCAAATCCCAGAACAATTTTTAAATGTAAGCTGAATTGAATTTTAGGTTTGTTTCATTTTTTGGTTTCTTGTTTGTTTGGTTTTTGCCAAGAATTTTTAAAAAAAAAGAAAAGAAAGGAAAAGGAATTAGTGAACTAGTTTTATCTAGAAGCTATGTTATTTTCTAGGATTTATGAAATTGAATGTGAAATGATTCTCAACGTCAAAGATTGATCTAAATTCTAAAAGATAAAGGTATGCCTTTCGAACCTTTGGAAAGAAAAAGTTGATCCAATCATGCCAGCATAAGACAAAAAGAGATGCTGAACCAGTGGTGTGTGTGAATGTGTGTGTGCATTTGGTTGAAGTAGCTGGATTTGTCCTAAGTAAATGCCATATTATAATGTGTCAATGCCAAATCCATAGATACAAAGTATCTTGATTTTGGCGACACTTTAAATAATATTTCATGGACAAAATGGAAAAGCATGGTCAGGATACTAACAGATACAGGTTGACTGAACAACATTGCCTCAAGATTATTAATTTTATAAATCTAGGTTTCTTCATCCGTGTAACAATGAATTAGATATCCACTAAAGTTCTCCACTTCTTCAGCCTGTGATTGTATTACTTCAAGGAAAAAATACAAGTGCTATTTCCAAGATTTGCCAAGGCCCTGTCCTGAATTGGATAAAAATGTGAGAGACATACTTACAAAGCCAAAGAAGACACAGAGGGGAACCACACCTACTGCCTAGAGAACAGAATCAGCATTCAAAATTACCTGCTCTGCCCCACCCCGCAAGTCAGTAACATCATAGTTTGAAACCAATGAGATAAAATGTAACAGACTAAAGTTTTGATTTCAAAAATTCCATTTTCTAAGGTCAGCCTGTCAGAGCTCTATCTTGATGGCAGTTCAGATAAGGTAGTCACGGGGATCTGATCAACTATTAATTTAGTATCAAACATCAGAATGGCATATGTCAGGCCTGGGTGCAAAGGAGGCCTTGATCCAGACTAGGCTGTAGTAATAAAACGTGGGGTCCCCAATTCAAAGGGTGTCATTGCTATACTCAATACCCTGATTTCGGAGTGTCACATCCATTGAGAAGGATATTAACAAGCCAGGAAGTTTCCAGGGAAGAAGGAAAAGATGGAACTAAGACATCTTACTGGTGTGTGACAAGGACCAGGTTTCCTCCAGACAGCCTGCAGCCTGACCCCTTGCTGTCATTCTGCCTTGCCTGGCTCAGCTCTTTCACAGGGTCTCTGCACTGTGGGTGCCAGTCCTTGTTTGACCACAGCAGCATGGCAGTACACCGTCTCCTGCAGGAACCACTTTCTCACAGGTCTGTTGAAAACTTCTTCCTTAACCTGAATGGAAATCTCATTCCCTAAACGACTCTTCACTCACTGGTCCAGGTTCTAGCACCCTGGGGCCGCACAGCTCCACTTTAATCCCTCTTCTACAGCAACAATCCTTTAAATAAGTCAGGAGAACAGATAGTCGCACCCTCCCCCTTTCAAGAAAACCTTTTCCAGTAAAACTGAGCTGTTTTTAAAGATTAATCCTCAAGATCCTTTGGTGGCTACCTGCCCCTCAGGGTTAGAAAGTTGTCTGTCCCAGAGCAGCGGCCTTACTGTGCTTTCCTCCTTGCACAGTTCAGAAGCAGCTCAGGTGGTGAGACGCTCACGTTGGGTCCACTCACTGGTACTGCACCCAGCCTACCATCCAAGGCCGAGAGATGCTTAAAAACTGAGTGATGGCCCTGAAATGTGACTTTTCTTATACTGTAGGGTATTTCTGGTTTACGCAAAATTCTTAGAATTGTCTTTTGGCTCACATTAATTTCAAAATGAATGTATGCCTTAGAGCACTTTAGGAACACTATCAAAATTCCAGGTCCCAATGCCAAATGAGTTGAAATAATCAACTTTATTTTGCCATTTTTTTTTTTTCCTATTTCTGTTATACAGACCACTCACCTCCTGGCTTGGTTCACCAAAATTGTTACAGGACACACTTAGCTCCTGGCAAGGTTCCCCCAAATTGATATCGAACTCACAGGTCTGGCTTCCTGCCCCCAGACAAAAGCAAACAGATCAATGTCAAATGCTGGTGAAATGGAGGTCAGATTTTATTCAGAAATACCAGTGACCTGAGGAGACATGTTAGGCTAACTCATTTCTCCAGTAAACCCAAAGGAGAATGGCTGGGCTAAAGCCATCTCAAAGACTCAGGTTTATTGAGGGGTTTTTAAAGAGGAGGATGAGGGAATGGAACGTAGGAGATGAAAAACAGGAGAGAAAGGTATGTGAGCTACAAGGGGTCCGTGTCTATGAGTCAGGTACAGGGTTTCACCAGGGCCTCACCTGGTTTCTGCTCCTGTCCTTATCTCAGGATCTGTGTAGTAGGTGAGAGTTTGCAGCTTCAAACCGGCTGGAAAACAACTTTACATTCATGTAAATAATGTCATCTTGCCCCATAACCAAGGTTCATAATATCAAATAAACATGGGAAAAGAGGAAACTCAGAGAAATGCATGCCAAGAAAAAGACTGGGTCCTTTCAAAATCCTTTAGAGCCCATGTGGTTTTAGGTCCCAACATGGCTTCAGTCCTGCTCATTCCAACGTTTCTAAAATACTTTAATTATCTTGCATTTTCATAACATCCTCTGAATGCTATATTGATTCCTATTCTATATTTGATGACCGTTTGTATTTTTTTAAATGCTGCTGCTGGCATTGCCATATATTTCCATTTATCTGATATTTAGCTGAGTGCCTGCTAGGTGTGTGGCACCTTATGTGACAAACAAAAATAGAACCAAAAAAAAAAAAAAAAACAGTGAGTGAGCTTGCTCATACCATGGTATGCCACAAAGTCCCTAATTTATAGGCAAACACTGACAGACAGACCGCCCAAAAGGCAGTTTGGGTGACCTGCCTTTGGAGGGGGACAGGATTCGAACCCCCCCCCCCCTTTTTACACAGGCCTGACAAAGACCAAGAAGTGATGCTGGGGTGTCCTCATTGATATTTTATAACCTCTTTTTTAAACCCATTTTGTTCAAAGTAAATACAATGTTGCTTGAGTAAGTAATTAATCAGGAACTACGTGGAAGGTTTAGTATGAGGTCAAACTCCTGAGACACTTGGCAAACTCTCCCTTTCAGTAAATAATTATTTAAGTTAAAATTAATTACTAAATTAAGTCATTGCTTTTGTGATGTCTCTGACACTTCAAGTAATTGGTTGGGCTTGCTTTAGTTTGGTGTTTTATAAGAAAAAAAATAATGCTACCTAATGAATTAACTGTGCAATTAACTATGAATCTAGCACTTTAGAAACACATTTTTAATGACTAAGAACAGGTAGAAAGAGCCAGTCTTTTTTTCTTTTAAACTTAGGTATAATTTTCCATCTTGTTCAATGCAGCAAGGCTGGGAAAGTGTTAGCACAGCATAATATTATTTTCCATTTATAGAGTCAGAAACACAGAGAGCCTGTTTCAGGCAGAGCAGGCAGAGCTGTAGCCACAGTCCCCTGCCCTGGGCTCCCTGGGAGAATTGCTTTGGCCTCGAGCAGGACCACCTCCTTCCTTTCCCTCTTGAGCTCCCACCATAGGACAGGATCTGCTGGAGGAGCCTTTGCTGCACCTCCAGGGTTAAGAAGGGAACGATAATCATCTGATGCCTAGAGCTTCCTCCCTTTCTCCAAATCAAGACACCTCCCTGTCGTAATTACGAGCAGAGAAACAATGAAAAGTAAAATCTGAGTTCAGTAAAAGCTTTAAGTAACTGGGCATTGTTGTAGTGGTGATGGTCTTAATTTTTAGGAGTAAAATGCAAATCATTGGATTTTTAAAAGCAAGAAAGAAACCTGAACTCATCTCATTGATCATCTGGACCTTGCAAGAGTGTATTCTATCACTTTACATTTTTCCACACATTCTGGGGTTTATCATCATGTAACAGGAAGGGAGCATCTACCATGTGCCAGGCACTGTGCTGCAGGGTCTTCCAAGCATGTGAGCTCATGTAATCCTCATGACCACTCCATGATGTTGGTGTGGTGAGTGTTACCCCACTGAGAGAAGACGAAGGCCCTACTCCAATGCCATGTAACTTCTTTGAAACACAGATCAAGTAAGACCTCTCCCTTGCCTTCACACACACACACACACACACACACACACACACACACTCACACACACACACACACACACCACACACACACACACACACACACACTCACACACACCCAAGGAGAAATCAGGAATTTGTTCAAAATGCCATCTAGAGCACATCCTCTACCTTTGCTTCAAACGTAGATGCCCTAAGTACAAAAGAGCCCAAAGCCCCACAAAATCCTTCACTTATTGATTAGCTAGGTTTCTGTAGTTAGTTGCTCTAATACAATTTCTAAAAGCAGGAAAGTAAGCACATTTGTTGTAAAAAGACATATTTTTTCCAGCAAAGGTTTAAATGGGAAAATTTGAATCGTCACCCAAGTAGGCACATTGAGTTAGCCAGAGTGCATATTTCTCTGCCATGCCAAGTAATGATGGTCTCACTAGCTCGGTGACAGCTCTTTTTGCTCCTAGACACTGTGCTGTGGTAGATAGACTTGCTTTCTGCTCCCATGCTCAGCCCTTCTTGGCCTCTTTGCAGTGTTTGATCGTACTGAGCACCCATCACTTTCCTCCACAATGTCTTTAGCACCTCCCACGTGCCAGGCACTCTGCTTGGTGTACAGACATGACCCCAACCTTCAGAGAGCTCAAGGGCCATGAGATGAAGCCAACACCACTGCAATTCCCTCTCATGTGGTGAGGGTGAGACAGACATGAGCTGAGATTGTAGCGGTACGGCTTAGAAGCCATGTTAAGAATTTAGTGGATTAGTCCAAGGACAATGAGAAGCTATCGGTGGGTTTTCATAGGAAAACATGTGATTAGTCTTGCATTATTCAAAGATCACTCAGGTTATGTGAAAAATAAATTAATTATACAGCATTATGGTGAATGGGTTGGAGGGTGGCAACAGTAGCCACTGGAAGATCATGTAGGGGGCTACTGCAGTTGTCTAAGAAAGAGAGAAGGGCTGCCAGACCTGGAGCAATGGCAGAGGAGAGAGAAATGGATAGAGTCTGCGGGTGTATAAGGCATGACTGGTATGACTTGCTGAGGGAGTAGAGATGGGAGGCAGGGGATTGGGAGGACTTCCCAGCTCCTGCTGGACAGTGAAGCCTTTCCTGGGGGGAGTGGGCTGTAGGGTGGGTATGGTGAGCTCAGTCCTGTACATGCTGGGCATGAAGTCCTTGTGAGGTCTCCCAGTATTTATGGGTCAGGAGGTGACCTGGGCGGGAGTGACACATTTGGGAGCTGTGGCAATATGGTGGTAGCTGATGCCATGGGAATCTCCAAGATCACCCTGGGAGAGAGTGCAGAGTGATAAATGAGGAAGCCTCAGTGCAGAGTCCTCCAGACGGTCCTCCCAAGTCCTGTAAGTCAGCCAGCCCTGTAAGTGATCATTAGCTTTAGCACTTCCCCCAATCTGTCCCCCTTTGCTTCCCACTCCCACTCTCCACGCTTAGGCCCTCGCCACTTCTTAAAGACAACAGCAACAGTCTGGCCTCAAGGGTCTCCCTGGCTCCCTTCTGTTTACCTTTCTCATCATTGCTAAACTAGCTTTCCTAATCTCATCTCCTGCCAGGTTGCTTTTCTCCTCAAAAATCTTCAGTGCCTTCCCATCCCCTGCCTAGGAAAGCATAGTCACGCCACCCTGGGACACAGGCCCTTCCAGAAGATGTCCTCAGCTCGCACGGGCACATCCTCACTGCACATGGGACCTTGCGTATGTTGTTTCACCTCATCCTCCTCCTCCACTCCTGCATCTCATACACCCTATGGAGGGCCACCGAGGGGATTCACGATGCATGGGGTAAAAGGCTGTGTCTCTGTACTTAGAGGCGGGAACCCACCTCCTGACGCTGGGTCACCCCCAGTCTTCAGGACCCGTTGCTGTGATGCTGACAGACAAATGAACCATGGACTTGGTGGGGAGATGATAGAGGGACACATTTGGCCCTTAAAAGGGAAGCATTTTAGCCATCAACAAATCATTTCAGACAAATGAAGCTTTAGTCCATTTTGGAAGAACTTTGCACAAGAAAATTCTAATTGCATCTTTAATTGTTTGTTGCTTACAGCCAATCAATCTATAACATGTATACAAATGTTTGTCTAGCCCTGGGAGCCAGCTCTGGAGGGAAAATAGAGCTTACAGTCTCATAAAAAAAAAAAAATGAGATACAAACAAATGTTCAATATGCACAAAGGACAATTCCCTGGGATAGAATACAGGGCTGGCAGGTGGTATGAATGGCAAGAGATTCATTTAACAAGGTTTGTTAAGCATCTACTATGTGCTAGGTACTGGAACTTACACTCTAAAGGAAAGGGATGGGCAAGAAACATAACAAATAAGCAGAGTGTGTGCTATGTCAGAACATGACAAGTGCTGTGCAGAAAAGACAGAGCCAAGTGAGGAGATGGGGAGTGCTGGGGGATGGCAATGTGATAAAAGGCCACCGAGCAGGCTTTACTAAGCAGGTGTCAGCTGAGCAAGGACTTGACAGAGATGAGGGAGTAGGGCAGGTGGAAATGTGGGGAAAGGATGTTTCAGGTGGGGGAAGAGCCAGCACAAAGCCCTGACATGGACAGGAGGAAGGTCTGCTTGGCTGGAGCCGAGCAAGTGAAAGAGAGGGTGGTGGTGATGAGGCAAGAGCACTCACTGTGGGTGCCACGTGCAGAAGTGCCTGAAATGGCACCGGCACCACCAAAGGTCAGGAGCAGAGGAGAGGTCCACCCTGTGTTGTAAAAGCAGCCCTCTGGCCACTATGAAGGGAATATTAAAGGGGAAAGGGCAGGAGTGAGGGGCTGGGAAGCCAGTTACTGCAGGAGCCCTGGCGGGATGGCATCAGAACAGCAGCAGCAGTAGGGGTGGTGAGCACGGCTGGATTCTAGACATATTTCAAAGATACAGAAAATGAGATTTATAGACGGACTGGATGTGGGGTATGAGAGAATGGCAGCAGTTAAGGTTTTTGGTTTGAGCTTCCGAAAGGAAGGAACTGTCATTTATCGAAGTGGGAAAAATTGTGGGTGGGGCATGTTTGAGAGACAGAATATAAGGAGTTCAGTTCTGAGCTTGTTAAATTTGTGAGGTCCATCTGACATTCATTGAAAACACCGTGTGGCCAGCTATGCTTAGGAGTCTGGAGTTCACAAGAAAGATCAGAACTGCAGATATAAATTTGGGTCCAAATCATAGAGACTTTTCTTCGTGATAATAGCAAGAAAAACCAACTCTTCCCCCTCTTACCATCACCACCTCCACCTCCACCCCAGCACTGATCATTTTTTTTGTGCCAAGAACTGTGCTGATTAATTAACTCACATTACTTCATTTACTTCTCACAGTGACCCCATGAAGCAATCATTATAATCCCTGTTTTTACAGACAGGAAATCCTAGGCTTGGTGAACTTGTGTATCTTGCCCAAGCTCACACAGCTGGAAAGAACTTCACCCTGCAGGCAGTAAGGAGCTGTTAGAAAATTAAGAAGAGCATCATCAAATGTTCATTTTGGATAAATTGCTCTGATGGTAGGACAGCAGCTAGAATGGGATGGTATGAGCCCAGCGAGGAGACCACAGCAGGAACTCGAGTCCCAGCAGCAGGTGATGTGGGAAGAACTTCCAGCAGAAGTGGGAAGGAGGGACCAGGGCCCAAGAGTTAGCAGCTAGCTCAACAAGCCTTAGGGACCTGCTGAATTGGGGGCTTAAGGAAAGAGCCAGTGATGTCTATGGGCTTCTGGCCAGGGGAACTGGTTGAAGGGCAGGACCGCTAACTGAGGTAGGGAATGAATGCCAGGACCTGAGTCCATCAGGAGGCTGGCAGACTGGTGGACAATGGACACATGGGGATGCAGGGGGAGATGACACCAGACGACAGGCTGTGATCAGCCAGAGAAAGTCTTTCCTGTGAGCTTGGAGGTTAACTTGGCTTTGCAGGCAAGGGTGCCATTAAGATTCGATAAATGTGTTTACACAGAAGAATCGAGCCCTGTGGTCCTTTAAACTCTGTAAAGACAGGACCTAGGTTTCCTGTGTGCAGCGCCCTGCACAACCATCTATGCACAGCAGCTACTTAACACAGTAAACACTCTCACCCCTGCTCCTCTTTTTTGCCATTTACTGGGCATACTTGCAGAAGATTTCTGTTTTTAGATGTAAGTACATTGTGCTATTAGGTTGAATAAGCTTAATAAATCCATTCAGCACTCCTACAGATTTTTTTTTAACCCAACTTATAAAAAGTAACAGCGCACTTCCTTCTCCACAGCTCACTACTCCCCACCACCCCTATTGTCTGCCCTGACTGGGATAATGGGTAATTGTGTTTCAACATGCATTGTGCTAAAACGCTTCTCTTAGCCCAGCTTCAATCATCAAAACCCAGATTCTAATCTAACTTCATCATCATTAAGCAGCCAAACCAGCTGCAGCAGTGACAACAGGCAGGCGAAAGGAAAAGGCTTGGGAGAAGAGCGACATTCTCTGAGAAACAAAAGAATCATCTCTGATCAAGTGACCCAGCGTGGAAAAGGAAGAGAGAGCTCCCGGAGCTGACTAAAATAAAATCACCAGTTAGGGCCTCTTCTCATTAGTTTTTCTTTCACACTTCACAGTGGCTTGCTGAAAGGAAGATGAATTAAGAGTTAAATGCACCAAAATAACTTAAGCGATCTTTAAATAAGACTTAAACGTGCTTCATGTTTCCTCCAAACCCTCTTCCTGTTTCCTTTTTTTTTTTTTTTTTTTGAATACTATTTCATTTTTTTTGTTGAAGCATAATTGACTACGTATTTTGGAGGTACGGTGTTGACTACCATTATTTATGTACAATATGTGGTGATCAAATCAGTGTTATCTTTCACCTCTCTCCTTCACAGAGGCCCTGCTCCTTTCTCTGTCCTGTCTCTTTGTCTCTTTTCTCCCTCTTGCTTCTGTTCTCTCCGCATTCTGCCCCGTGACTGCCCTCTCTTCGAAACTCCTGCTGCCCTTCAGCTCTGGTCGGCTCCTGCGCCCTCTCCACGTCCACTCTCTTCCCCGCCACCCCCGTGCGTCTCCAGCCTCCTCCCCCCCATCATGCTCTTCTCTGGCCTCAGATGGCACCAGAAGCCAAATTTCTAGCGATGGAAAGCCCATTGTTGCCTGATGAGGGCAGATGATATAAACGAGGCAATTGCTTCAATACATAATTAAAATAAGCCAAATGGAGCAGCAAAACAAGACAGATTCATGGCTTGGAGATCTAGGGATGAACCCTTTGCAGAAGATAGTCCTCCTTCCCCTGCTCCAGCTGGCACTATGCCCCAGAAGCGTATTGACCAGCCGATCAATTCTCAAATTCTAGATAGACGAGCCAGTGATAAATGATTACCCTGCAGCCCCTCCCTCGGTGGCTGCCAGGCCAAGCTAATGCACACAGAACCATCCCCCATTTTGAAATACCTTCCCCAGATTGTTTCTCTCCCTTCCCTCCCCACTTTTGTTTCCAGCTACAGGGAACTCCTAAGTAGAAAATCAATAGGCACTTTAATTACTGGCCTCCAATTCATCAGGGCCTCAACTGTAATTACTCTGCCTGAGCCAGGAGCCTCAGGAGCCAATACATGGAGACAGATAGGCACTGGGCCACATGCAAGATGACTACAGCCTGCAATCTGTGGCTCATCCTGGGGGGGGGGGCAGGGGGCGGCCTTCTAAGAACACCTGCCTACCTTTCTGCCACTCCCTTTCTAGTCCCATTCCCTGGTCGGCAGTGGAGGGAGGCAGTCCCAGAAGGGATCTCAGGGCAGAACGGGTGGGGGCGTGGGATGGACACACAGCCAACTCTTCAGCTCTCTCCCAGGCTCTTGATTCAATCTGCTGCCTCTAAAACTTGCTACCGCAGGTGTAGTCCGAGGACTAATAGCTTCAGCATCCCGTGGAAAACAGATGTGCAAAAGCTCAAGCCCCAACACAGATGTACTGAATCAGATTCTGCATTTAACAAAATTCCCACATTCGGGTATGGGAAGCACTATTTTAAAATGCACGCTGGTGTTTGCTTCGCTAGGGCTTGGTAGGGAGTAGAGACAGTCTTCTCGGTACCTTTTCCATTCCCGGTCAATATTTACACCATCCAGGGTTGCCTGAAAGTCTTCTCATTTAGGGTCTGAGGGGGCCAATAAATGCTAAAATGTTCTTTCTTTCCCCATGGTATCTTCATTCTTTTCCCTCTACTTCTGTAGCAACTCCCAGAAGGGATAAACTGAGGGTCTAAGGGTTGATTGCCCAAACTTTCCTCCTCTGTCCTCTGTGATGAAGCCTGATCAGCCACCTGCTTGGACTCAGGTTCCTGTTCCCATGCCCCGAGAGCCCCAAGCTGACGTGCTTCTGATCGCTGCCTTTCATGGACAAATCTCAGGGAAATCCTCAGGGTTCCTCCCAGGGGCAAAGTTGGTCCTACGGAATGATGCGGGGATGTCACAAGAAATGCTCTCATAAGGTCCCCTTAAAACAGTGGGGCTAATTGAATTGTTTCCCCCAGGAGTTCAGGAATTCATCTTTGGATGGCTCAGAATAAAGGACTTCTTTGTGATGGGTGAATTCATAACCTGTGTGTGTCTGGGGTTTGTTCCTCCTTCCTGCTACAAGAGGCCAACGATGATAGCAAAATGAGCTTGACTTTTCTGCCAGAAGTCCGAGCAGGCTGTGCTTCCAGCAAGGGAGGGCTGGACTGCAACTGTCCTATTTCCTGCACACACATCAGCAGGGGCTTTGTGTCTGAGCACAGTGCTATTGACTCGGCTGATCAATTTCCTAGTCGCAGGCAGCCAGGCCCATGAAAAACAACTGTTGCCCATGACCCCCTCCCCTGACACTGGCCTTGCCTAATGCAAGTGGAGCAACTCTCCATCTAGGAATTGCCTCTAGCTTCTCTTTGTCCTGCCCCCTAGAGTAGGTGTGCCCACCTGAGCCCTCTCTCTCCTTTCTCCATTGTCTCTCAGAGCTCACGCACATCCTCAGCCTCAACTTCCACTTCTGCAGAGACAAGGCCTCGAGGTTCTCCATTCCCCATTCTTCATCCTAGCTTTAAACTCACATGACTTGCAGACATTTCGGCCTGACGGCCCAATGTTGCCCTTAAACTCAAAATGCCTAAAACCCAAACCATCCTCTTCCACACATTTCCCTCCCCCTCAACCCTGTTGACATTTTCCAAAAAGTCACTTCCACCCTTGTGAGCAGTGCCCAGGCTCAAGCCTTTAGTCATCATGACTTGTACACTCACGGGGACACCAGGTCCTGGAGCACTGCCTTTCAAAGAACACTTGTCCGTCTTTGCCTTTCTTTTCCTACTGTCACCACTTTCATTTAGAGCCTGTCTATGTTGAACCTAAGTGCTCAAGATAGTCCCAGTGTGGACCTCCAGCCTTTCCCCAGTGCCAGTGGGTCTCAATTCAAGCTGCACAACAGAATCACTTAGGAAGCTTTTTAAAAATTCCAATAACAAGATCGATGACTAGGACCAATTAAAGCAGAATAGCTGGATGTGGGGCCCGGGGCTTGGTAAGTTTTAAAGGCAGTTCAGGTGACTCTGACACAGCCAAGCTAGACTGTTTGCTATGTGCAACCACCCTCTATGCACACTCTCCCCTGTGATGTTACCCCCACCTTTTCTTCTGCCTGAGATGACTTCCACTTCTCCCTCCACTGCGGAAAGTGCTCCCCTTCCTTCAAAGGCCAGCCCGAATGTCACCCCCTCTACGGAAACTTTCTGGATTGCTCCCCAGAAGTCCTGTAGCACTTACACACCACTTGTGGTGCATGCCCTGCTTTTCCTCTGCCCTGGCCTGTGGTCTTGTCTTGTCCTCTTTATCTAATTGTCACCTTCGTGAAAGATTAAAACACTTCTTGACTTAAAGCCAGAGGAGCTAAGTTTGCATTTTGACACCTCATGAATAAAACTTAGGCTGTGAGTCTTTGGATAGGTTACTTAAAATCTTGGTTTCATGTTCTGCAAAATGGGAATCATGATTTGTATCTATTTCATGAAGGTGCTAATAATATAGTCTAACAGTGTTCACCCTTCATGTTGCTTAACAGTGACTTGGACAAATGCAGTGCTTCATAAGTGGGTGTTGAATAAAAGAATGAATATATTTGGATTCTTGTAACAGACCTTGTTTTTCCTCCTGAAATAATTCCAAGTTAGAAAATCAATGCACTAAAGCGTGGCACCTAAGGTCACAGGGTCGGCACCTCAGGGTCTACAGTGGAGTCAGGCACGGAGACATCTGCTTTCCTAACCACCTTTGTCTCAGGCCCTTGCTGGGACATTTAAACCATGTCCCTTTTGTCAGGTGTCAAGATGAAAAGCACAGATGTCACAACCTCTATCTTCATGCAGGTTAGCTTCATGGGTGAGCACACACACACACACACACACACACACACACACACACACACACACACACACACACACACACACAGCTAATAAATTGTCCTGCCCTTTCATGGGTACCTATATTATTAAGAAATCCAGCTTCCCCAGCAAACATACTCAGAACCAGCACTCCAGGGACAAAGCCTGAGACATGGAGAGCGTGGTCTACCCCCCTCTGTAATACATAGCAGGGGGTTCTGTCCATGAAAGTAACAAAGATTCCTACTGTCAGTTGGTAGCAGCTTATCCCTCCTAGCACAGCCACCCATTGAGTTTATAAACCGTATTTTGCAAGGCAGGGGCATGAGTCTGGGGGAATGCTGGAGCAGTGAAAGCTGAAGCGGGAGGAGCCTGAGATCATGGGTCAAACTAAGTATCATGTAGAACAGAGGGTGTCTGCCAAGCAACTCCCAGAGTCCTGCCCAGCCTTCCCCAGCCACCCACCCTGTTCTGGCCTTCTCTGGCCTGCATTCCCCAGCCTTCACTCTCATTTAAATGTTCATTTATGTTTCTGGATGAATAATCCCTGAAAGCAACTGGATTAGAAGAGTCCTTTATCCTGACCCACAGCACTTGCACTCTGAGGAACACTAAGTAATTAGAAAACATTATTCTAGGCATTCCCATAAAACCCAAGAGAGGAAGGCAGGTGGGAAGGACTACCATTGCCCACCTGAAGCAGAGGAACTGGAGGCTTGCCTGGGAGATTGAGGTGGCTGAGGTCACGGTAAGCAAAAGCAAGGGACAGAACCCACAGGGCTTGTCCCTCGGTGCAATGTTTCAAGGCTGGGTAATTTTGTAGACGGAGTTGGCCTGGGAAGTTGGCAAAGGCATGAAGGCTTTTTTTCTCTCCTTAATGGGTTGGTCCATTAGCACTCTCATCCCATCCTAAATAAATTGAAAAACTGAGACTCCAGTTCCCCGCAGGGTCAGACAAACCCAGAACGTTGTTAAGAGTTGGAAGGGCCTCAGAGATCTGTCACGTGGCCACTTCATTTAAACAAAAGCCCAGGGAGAGGATATGATTTGTTCAAGGTTACACAGGTTGTTCACGGCCAAGGTGGGTCTAGCTTTCAGGTTTCCTAAGTCTGCCCAGTGCTTCTTCAGGATGCAGACGACACAACTATAACCCATCTATGGTTTTCATTTCCATCACTATCTTAGGGTGCTGGGCAAGAGGAATATTCCTGGCCAATGGCTTCTCTGAGTTTTACTAATAGGGACATTTACTTCCCCTTTTCTCAATGACTGCAGCCTGCCTGATTGCAGACAAGTAGGTCCCATGAGGCTGCGGTTGGTTTGTCACGAGTGGCCATCCAGGCCTTGCTGTGACCTCATTTCCCTATCATTTATCTCCCTTGTATTTTTCTCTCTCCGTTCTCCTCTGGTCCCATGTCTCTCCTATCTCTGGCTCCCACCCTACAGAAGCCATGGTGAGAAAAATCCCAAAAGGAGTAGATAGATACCAGCCCACCTGCCTGGTGCCCCCAAGCCTCAAAAGACGTGACAGCTCCGCCTGGGCTACACGCAGGGGGGTTATCAGGGGGAGTTAGGCATGGTCTAAGAAGCCCAGGTTGCTGTTGCTTAGCAGAGAGGTTCTTAGGACCCCTCTGTAGCTCTCCCTTTGGAAGGTGTGCAGGAAGCCAAGATCATGGTCCTGAGGCAGCATGGACAGTGGTTGGGGCCTTGACTGCCAAGTTCAAATCTGAGGTTTCCAGCTGCCATTACCAGCTGTGAGAATGTAGCCAGTTACTTCATCTCCCTTAGTTTTCCCTTCAAAATGAGGCAACCAATATGCAGATGCAAAAAGGTAATGCATGTAAGAACTTAGAACAGCCCCAGGATGAAGTAAGCATTGAAAAACGCAGTCATTGATTGTGATGTTGTTCTCACCTGGCCCCTGGCTGCTCACGTGCAATGACTAGAGTCTGGCAGTAAAGATGTCCACGTCCCCATGCCCCTGATTAGAAAGTCTGTGCCTGGGATACAAATGGCCTCAGAGGGCCCTGCTGGGAGACAGTCCCCAGACCTAGTTCTCCTTTATTTCCCTACCTTCTGTCCCTTCCCTTCCACTCTCCCGATACCCTCCTCCTTCTTAAAACCAGTGCTCAGTCAGGGATCTGATTCTTTTCACTTGCCCTGTGGTGGACCCCAGTGGAGCTAAGTGCATTCTTCTCCTAAGTCTTCTCATTTCCACTACGGATCCTGCAGCGGCAGGGACCTGCCCGGCAGGTGACATCCTTGCTGCTCTTTCACGGTTATCCTGCTGAGCAACACATTTCTTCCCAAAGTGGGAGATTCATACTGTTTCTAGAACTTTCTTACTCACCTACATCCTCATCTACTGTTATGGACTGAATGTGTCCCCCAAATTCATATGCTAAAGACCTAATTCCCAATGTGACTGTTTGGAGATAAGGTCTGTATGAAAGTAATTAAGGCTAAATGAGGTTATAAGGGTAGGTCCCTGATCAGATGGGATTAGTGTCCTTGTAAGAAGTGGAAGAGACCAGAATGCTCTCTCACACTCTCTGCCATGTGAAGACATGGCAAGATGACTGTTTACCTGCCAGAAAGAGCATCTTCACCAGGAACCTAATTGGCTGGAACCTTTATCTTGGACTTCTAGCCTTCAGGATTATGAGGAATAAATTCCTATTTTTTCAGCCACCCAGTCGATGGTATTTTTTTCCAGCAGCCTTAGCTGTCTAACACATCCACAATTCAATTTGTCCTTCAACCTCCATGGGGACACCTGCCCCAAGTCTGAAACTGTGCTTGGGGCTCAGAGGTGAACAAACAGTTTACAAGTAAAGAAACTTGATGTATAAATAGGTTGGTAGCTTTATTGACTATTTTAAAAGACATGAGGTAAGTGGCCAGATAGAGGTCTTTTGCAAGGGGAACAGAAAGTAATAGATTTTAGTTTGCAACAAAGCTCCCAGAGGCAGTGGAATCCGAGTGTGGCTGCCTTGTGGGACAAAGGTGTCCTGCCTGGTGGAGGAAGGAAGACCACTTCTCTATCAGGGGAAGCAGGCATTCCTGTTTTGCTCTCATTCCAGGTTTTGGAAAACTATGTGCCTTTGGTGTGGGTTTACATGGCCTAACTGGAGCTTTGAAGATCTTTCTTCAAGGTCCAGCTCAAGTCCCACCTTCTTCCTGAAGATTTCCTTTTGTGCCACACTGAGCAGCACTTAGCAATCATCTTGTCCAAGCCTCTCATTTCACAGGCTGAGGACACTGAGGCGTGGTGAAGGCATGGGACCTGGATTTCCAGCTGTCTTCCTGTTCATATTTGTCTTCATTGCTCAGCTACATGCTGAGCTCCCTGCTTCACACTTCCCCCAGATATGCACAGGCTGGCTCCTGCTCACCTTTCAGGGCTCAACTCAAATGGCACCTAGCTAAAGCAGTCCACGCCTCCCTCCCAGCTTACCCTGTGAATCTCTAACAATGCACCCGATTTCATTGTCTCCATAGCTACATTTTGGTATTTAAAATAATCTTTTTTAATCATTTATTTACATATTTGTTATTTCCTTGCATTAGAATGTCAGCTGTTTGAGAGCAGACCTATTTATGTGCACCCAGCCTGGCATGCAGCAAGTAATCAATAAATATTTGTAGGCACACGAGTTGTGCTGGGCTCTTAGTGGGGAACCAAATACATACTGGCCATGTCTACACCACCCAGGCTTTTAAACCAGACAGATGCACCCATACCCCCACCTGGCTGCCTCCCAAGGGACTTTCACCTGAACCAACTTTGTTGTAATCCTGCTGCTGAGGATCCCCTGGGCTTCTCTCTTCCTCCCTCTCCTACATTACTTCACCTTCCTCTCTGGGTCTCTTACTCACAATGGGCTCCCTCTCACTTTAGCACAACCCTAAGTCTGTCTTCTATGTTGATGAATAAGCCTTGCCTTTCCTCCCTAGCTTCCCCACCCTTCTCACACATCCAAATACAACTAGAGCAAACACAACACTTCCAGAGCATGACACCCCCTCTCACCCCCACACCTTAGTCTGCCTCCACTGCCCCACTCTGCCTACCAGGCTGCCTCTCCGGTTGGATATGCTTTTCCCTGCTCATGCAATCACAGGATAGCAGTGAGCCTGGCGTCAGGATTTATATTTAAACTCAATCATGAGCTGCCAGGCTGCTGCTCCACCTGTAACTCAGGGGTAAACTCCCTCAGTTTACCTGCCCCAGGATTACAAAGACACCCTCACTACCACCAGGTCCACCTTTCTTGGTTCACCTGTCCACGGGACAAACTGGCTTTCCTCCCTCTGCCATTCTGGTTCACTACTCTTGTGCACCCTCCATGGCTATGCAGAGCTTCATTTTCTTGATGTGTATTTCCTGGTCATTCCCCCTCCTCCTTCTTCCCCATACCCAGTTTGAATTGTGAATAATTCATGTGTTTCCGTGATCCTGCCAGGGTTTTTCCTCCCTCATGAATCAAATCCCTGAGAGACAGTTTATTTTCTCACCATCTTCCAGTCTGAGTTGCTGACTTGAGCAGGGTTTATTCCTGTAGGTCATGAACGAAGGCCAGTTCTTATGCCTGCTTTGGAGACTGTAGCCGTTTTCCCCACACTGTTCTTCTATGATACTCTTTTTCTAGTATATTTTAATAGCCGTGCATTTGCATAATGTTACATGGTTTGGATAGATAGATAAATGAACAGTTAGATACATTCAGAGATAGATGCACAAATGGATAGACAGACATAATCATTTCCCCACGTAGCTTTCTCAATCACCTTTCTTATTTAAAGTTTGTGGGAGGACAGTGGCAGATGCATTTGAACAGGTTCATCATATGCAGTTGATTCCCTAACCCTCACTTTGCATCCCGCTTCTGAAAGGGGTCCTCGTAGAAACGCTCGTAATAGCTCAGCCTTTATCTGGAGTCCACCTGGATGTCATCCTCATTGGCTTCGTCTCCAAGAATCTACTGAGGATTTGCTATGTACCAGGGACTGGGAGGAAATCTGGGAATACAAAGGTGAGCAAAAGAGACACTATCCCCACTCTTTTGGAGCTTACACTCTACTGGGAGACATGGATATTAATGAAGTAATCATGTATATAGGATTAGCATATATACATATATATATTTCTAAACTAATAATTTCATATATAGATTTGATATGTTCATATGAAATTTGATATTTCAATATTTTGATCAAATTTGATAAAATTGACGTTGGATACATAAACATATACATTTTTGAGCTGATAAATTCTAAACCCCCCAAAATGCGGAAACCATTGCCACGAAGTTAGGAAAGCAGTTCTGTCCAGTGGAGGGAGGGGTTTGTGATCAGGAGGAAACACACAGTGTGTCCTTGGAGTTCTAGCAACGATCTATTGCTTGATCTGGATTTGTTACAGGGAACTTGATTTATTATTATTGATTAAATTTGATGTTTATGCTTTATGTACATTTCTATGTCTGTGCTACATTTCACAATTTAAAAATTTCAAATGATAAAGAGAAACTTAGGAGGATCTATAAGAGCATGTAACAGAGGGCCCTGGTGGGTTCTAGAAATCCAGGGATGGCTTCCTGGAGGAAGGGGCATCTTAGCTGAGATCTGCAGACGAAGATGAGTTAGGGAGAGGAAGGAAGGTTTGGAGAGTTGGCACGGAGGGAAAGGGAAGGAGGCAAAGAGGGAAGAACATAGAATAGAGCAAGATCAGTGAGCTTGGAAAACTCTTAAAGGAGCACAGTTCTGGGCTGGAGCCCAAAGAGTGAGGGAAACAAAGCTAGAGAGAGGCAGGGGCTGGATTTTTCAGAGCCTTGTTAAGGATTTTTGTTTATGCCCTAAGATCGATGGGAGTGCTTGAAGGTTTTAAGAAGGGGAGTGACATAAACAAATATCGTGAGGTCTTCGACGAAAATATAGGGAATGGATTAGAAGAAGGCAGCAGACCCCCTGCACCATGTGAGGATGCAGGGAGAAGGCATCATCTATGAAACGAAGAGTGAGCCCTCCTGAGACACTGAATCAGCAGGTGCCAGATCTGGGACTTCCCAGTCAATAGAACTAGAATATCCAACACGTGCCTTCCAGCCATACAAGTGAATCTTCTAACAGCACTGAGAAACCACCAACAATGTCAGTTTCTTCAGTCTCAAGCACTGTAACAGTCACTGACATGAAACCCACAACAACATCTAAAAAGGCAACACTAGGGGTCTCAACAAATATGACTTCCACCACCTTAAAGTTTACACCAAAAAACAACAAGTATTTCACTAAACACACCCCAGATGTCAACATCCATGATGATCACAAGCCCACAGTAGTTTGGTGGCATCTGTATCTTTATCAACAATCACAGTAGTAATTTATTCTAAAGAAAATGATCAAAATTTGGAAGGAAAAAAAAGAAGGTAAGATGGGATGTGGGGGGATAGTGAGGGACTCATTTTAATAGAACAGGAGAAAGATAAGAAAAGTTTGGATAAAGTGTTAGCAGGTTAGAGATGGAGAGAAATGAACAGATGTAAGAGATATTAAGGAGGTAAAGTCAACAGAACTTGGTGATGGATTTGTTGCATGTTTACCCTAGAAAGTATTTTTCACGAGCATAGAAGCTTTCATCACTGCTGGATATTCAGAACCTAGAACAGTGCTTGGGCCATCAGTGACTCTCACCTGAGGATTCTTCAGTGACTTGGTGTTTCTGCATTCCCAAATGTGTCATTGAAGTGGAGTGAAGGGAACAAGCACCTGAGGGTGCTGAGTACATAGAGAATGCAATGAGGACAAAGAGTTTGAGTGTTTAGGAGACACCCTGAGGATTCCACACACTTTCCATAGAATGTGCAAGTAAATGAAGCAGAAAACGAATTATTTAGATGATAGTAAATATGATAAAAGAAGAACCTATAAAGTTATTAGTGCTATTGGGTATGCTAAAACATCAGTCCTCAAGAACATCTCAAAGATTACCCAGAGAAGGAATAAAAGGCCAAACCAACACAAGTCAACTCATCTTTACTCAGACTACACAAGCATCCACTCTATGTTACAGTCTGCAAAGTTATAGGAGGTCAGTATAATTGGTGGGATCTTTGGAGACGTAGAATGAAGTCCAGGACATTGATGATTAATATTTTTTTAAGTTAAAAAATTTGGTTGGAGAGGTTCTCTGCAGTTTGGGCCTGAACCTCAACATGAAAGTAAAATTGCACCCCAAATATCCCTCCCCCATCTCCTAAAGTACATGTAATCAAATAAGAGTCAGAGGGTGTAGTTCAAAGAATTTTCGCAAGGAAGGATGTTCTACCCTCCCTCCCTGTGGTCAGAGAAAGTACATGTACAAAGCAGAATGTGCTCTGTGTCTGAACAAACTCCCTTTCTGCCAGCGAATGCCTCAGCAAGATCTGCATTGGAGGTGTAGATTTTTTTTTTTTTTTGTCGATATACATTCTGGTTGATTATTGTTGCCCCTTACCAAAACCTCCCTCCCTCCTCCCTCTCCTCCCTCCCCCCCAACAATGTCCTTTCTGTTTGCTTGTCGTATCAACTTCAAGTAATTGTGGTTGTTATATCTTCTTCCCCCCACCCCCCGGTTTTTTTTTTTCGTGTGTGTGTGTGTGTGTGTGTGAATTTATATATTAATTTTTAGCTCTCACCAATAAGTGAGAACATGTGGTATTTCTCTTTCTGTGCCTGACTTGTTTCACTTAATATAATTCTCTCAAGGTCCATCCATGTTGTTGCAAATGGCAGTATTTCATTCGTTTTTATAGCTGAGTAGTATTCCATTGTGTAGATATACCACATTTTCCGTATCCACTCATCCGATGATGGACATTTGGGCTGGTTCCAACTCTTGGCTATTGTAAAGAGTGCTGCAGTGAACATTGGGGAACGGGTATACCTTCGACTTGATGATTTCCATTCCTCTGGGTATATTCCCAGCAGTGGGATAGCTGGGTCATATGGTAGATCTATCTGCAATTGTTTGAGGAATCTCCATACCATTTTCCATAGAGGCTGCACCATTTTGCAGTCCCACCAACAATGTATGAGAGTTCCTTTTTCTCCACAACCTCGCCAGCATTTATCGTTCAGAGTCTTTTGGATTTTACCCATCCTAACTGGGGTTAGATGGTATCTCAGTGTGGTTTTGATTTGCATTTCCCGGATGCTGAGTGATGTTGAGCATTTTTTCATATGTCTGTTGGCCATTTGTATATCTTCCTTAGAGAAATGCCTACTTAGCTCTTTTGCCCATTTTTTAATTGGGTTGCTTGTTTTTTTCTTGTAAAGTTGTTTGAGTTCCTTATATATTCTGGATATTAATCCTTTGTCAGATGTATATTTTGCAAATATTTTCTCCCACTCTGTTGGTTGTCTTTTAACTCTGTTAATTGTTTCTTTTGCTGTGCAGAAGCTTTTTAGTTTGATATAATCCCATTTGTTTATTTTTCCTTTGGTTGCCTGTGCTTTTGGGGTCGTATTCATGAAGTCTGTGTCCAGTCTTATTTCCTGAAGTGTTTCTCCTATGTTTTCTTTAAGAAGTTTTATTGTTTCAGGGTGTATATTTAAATCCTTAATCCATTTTGAGTTGATTTTAGTATATGGTGAGAGGTATGGGTCTAGTTTCATTCTCCTGCATATGGATATCCAGTTATCCCAGCACCATTTGCTAAAGAGGCAGTCTCTTCCCCAGTGTATAGGCTTGGTGCCTTTGTCAAAGATCAGATGGTAGTAAGTGTGTGGGTTGATTTCTGGATTCTCTATTCTATTCCATTGATCAGTGTGTCTGTTTTTATGCCAGTACCATACTGTTTTGGTTATTATAGCTTTGTAGTATAGCTTAAAGTCGGGTAGTGTTATGCCTCCACCTTTAATTTTTTGCTCAGCATTGCTTTGGCTACGCGTGGTCTTTTATTATTCCATGTAAATGTCTGGATAGTTCTTTCCATTTCTGAGAAAAATGTCTTTGGAATTTTGATGGGGATTGCATTGAATTTGTATATAACTTTGGGTAGTATGGACATTTTCATTATGTTGATTCTTCCAATCCAAGAGCATGGGATATCTTTCCATGTTCTTGTATCCTCTCTAATTTCACTCAGCAATGGTTTGTAGTTCTCATTATAGAGATTTTTCACATCCTTGGTTAACTCAATTCTTAAGTATTTTACTTTATTGGTGGCTATTGTAAATGGGCAGGCTTTCTTGATTTCTCATTCTGCATGTTCACTATTGGAGAAAAGAAATGCTACTGATTTTTGTGTGTTGATTTTGTATCCTGCTACTGTGCTGAAATCATTTATCAGTTCCAAGAGTTTTTTTGTAGAAGTTTTAGGCTGTTCGATATATAGGATCATGTCATCTGCAAACAGGGACAGTTTGACTTCATCTTTTCCAATCTGGATGCCCTTTATTTCCTTCTCTTCTCTGATTGCTCTGGCTAGTACTTCCAACACTATGTTGAATAGGAGTGGTGAGAGTGGGCATCCTTGTCTAGTTCCTGTTCTTAAAGGAAAAGCTTTCAGCTTTTCCCCATTCAGGATGATATTGGCAGTGGGTTTGTCATATATGGCTTTGATTATGTTGAGATACTTTCCCTCTATATCTAACTTATAGAGGGTCTTTGTCATGAATGAGTGCTGAATTTTATTAAATGCTTTTTCAGCATCTATAGAGATGATCATATGGTCCTTGTGTTTGACTTTATTAATATGGTGTATCACATTTATTGATTTGCGTATGTTGAACCAACCCTGCATCCCTTGGATGAATCCCACTTGATTGTGGTGAATAATTTTACGTATGTGTTGCTGTATTCTGTTTGCTAGTATTTTAGTGAGGATTTTTGCATCTATATTCATCAAGGATATCGGCCTGTAGTTTTCTTTTTTGGTTATATCTTTACCTGGTTTTGGTATGAGGATGATGTTTGCTTCATAGAATGAGTTTGGTAGATTTGGGTCTGTTACAATCTTTTGGAATAGTTTGTAAAGAATCGGTGTCAATTCCTCTTTGGACGTTTGGTAAAATTCTGCTGTGAATCCATCTGGTCCTGGGCTTTTCTTTGTTGGGAGCCTTCTGATAACAGCTTCAATCTCCTTTATTGTTATTGGTCTGTTCAAATTTTCTACGTCTTCATGGTTCAGTTTTGGGAGCTTGTGTGTGTCCAGAAATTTATCCATTTCCTCCAGATTTTCAAATTTGTTGGCGTATAGTTGTTTATAGTAGTCTCGAATGATTCCTTGTATTTCAGATGAATCAGTTGTAATATCGCCTTTTTCATTTCTAATTTTTGTTATTTGAGTCTTCTCTCTTCTTTTTTTTGTTAGCCATGCTAATGGTTTGTCAATTTTATTTATCTTTTCAAAGAACCAACTTTTTGATTCATTGATCTTTTGTATTGTTTTTTGGTTTTCAATTTCATTCAGTTCTGCTCTGATCTTAATGATTTCTTTCCTTCTGCTAACTTTAGGTTTGGATTGTTCTTGTTTTTCTAGTTCTTTAAGGTGAAGTGTTAGGTTGTTCACTTGCCATGTTTCCATTCTTCTGAGGTGAGCATTTAATGCAATAAATTTCCCTCTTAATACTGCTTTTGCAGTATCCACAGGTTTTGGTATGATGTATCATTGTTTTCATTAGTTTCAAGAAATTTTTTGATTTCCTGCTTGATTTCTTCTTGGACCCATATGTCATTAAGTAGAATGCTGTTTAATTTCCATGTGTTTGTATAGTTTCCAGAGTTTCGTTTGTTATTAATTTCTAGTTTTAATCCATTGTGGTCTGAGAAAATACATGGGATAATTCCAATTTTTTTGAATTTATTGAGACTTGATTTGTGACCTAATATGTGATATATCCTGAAGAATGATCCATGTGCTGATGAGAAGAATGAATATTCTGAGGTTGTTGGATGGAATGTTCTGTAGATATCTGCCAATTCCAATTGGTCTAGAGTATTCTTTAGATCTTGTGTTTCTCTACTGATTCTTTGCCTAGATCTGTCTAATATTGACAGTGGGGTGTTCAGGTCCCCTGCTATTATGGTATTAGTGTCTATTTCCTTTTTTAGGTCTAATAGAGTTTGTTTTATAAATGTGGCTGCTCCAACATTGGGTGCGTACATATTTATGATTGTTATGTCTTCTTGATGGATCAGTCCTTTTATTATTAAGTAGTGTCCCTCATTGTCTCTTTTTATGGTTTTGTTTAAAGTCTATTTTGTCAGATATAAGAATAGCTACTCCAGCTCGTTTTTCTTTTCTGTTTGCATGGTAAATCTTTTTCCATCCTTTCACTCTTAGTCTGTGTGAATCTTTATGGGTGAGGTGGGTCTCTTGTAGGCAGCATATAGTTGGGTCCTCCTTTTTGATCCAGTCAGCCAGTCTGTGTCTTTTAATTGGGGAATTTAAGCCTTTTACATTAAGAGTTGTTATTGAAAGGTGTTGATTTATTCCTAGCATTTTATTGGTTGTTTGGTTGTCTTAGGTGTCTTTTGATCCTTGCTTTCTGATTTACTGTTTGGTTTCTGTGTTTGTTGGTCCCTTAGGTTGTAGATAGCATTTTTATTTGCTTGTTTTCTCTTCATGAATGCCATTTTTAGTATACTAGTGGGTTTTGATATTTCTTGGGTTTTTATGGCAGTGGTAGCTATTTTTCAGGAACCAAACCCAGTACTCCCTTGAGGATTTCTTGTAAGGGTGGTCGTGTGGTAGTGAACTCCCACAGTTTTTGTTTGTCTGAGAAATATTCTATTTGCCCTTCATTTCGGAAGGATGGCCTTGCAGGGTAGAGTATTCTTGGCTGGCAATCTTTGTCTTTTAGTATTTTGAAAATATCATCCCATTCCTTTCTAGGTTTTAGGGTTTGTGATGAAAAGTCTGATGTTAGCCTGATTGGGGCTCCCTTATAGGTGATTTGACGCTTCTCTCTTGCAGCTTTTAAGATTCTCTCTTTGTCACTGAGTTTTGCCAATTTGACTATAAAATGTCTTGGAGAGGCCCTTTTTGGGTTCAATACGTTTGGAGATCGTTGAGCTTCCTGGATCTGAAGATCTGTGATTTTTCCTATACCTGGGAAGTTTTGTGCCACTATTTTGTTGAATATGTTTTCAATGCAATCTCCCTTTTCCTCCCCTTCTGGAATACCCATGATTCAGATATTTGAGCGCTTAAGCTTGTCTGATATCTCTCTCAGATTTTCTTCAATGTCTTTGATTCTTTTTTCTTTTTTCTTTCTTTTTTTTTTTTTTTTTTGTCTGCTTGTGTTATTTCAAACAGCCCATCTTCAAGTTCAGAGGTTCTCTCTTCAACTTCGACAAGCCTGCTGGTTAAACTCTCCGTTGTGTTTTTTATTTCGCTGAATAACTTCTTCAGTTCAGCAAGTTCTGCTACATTTTTTTTCAGGACATTGATTTCCTTGTACATTTCCTCTTTCAGGCCCTGTATACTTTTCCTCATTTCATCATGATGTCTAGCTGAGTTTTCTTGTATCTCATTCAGTTTCCTTAGAATTATCACTCGAAATTCCTTGTCAGTCATTTCAAGGGCTTCTTGTTCTATAGGATCTAGAGTTTGAGATTTATTAACTTTCGGTGGTGTACTTTCTTGATTTTTTGTATTTCTGGTATCTTTTTTTTGGTGTTTATTCATTGTGGCAGGGGGTTTCACAGTCCACCGGTTTGAGACTATTGACTAACTAAGATGTTGCTGTGGTTGCCAATTTGGTATGGCTACCTCTGTGACTGCTCAGGTGGCCTCTAGTGCCTTGTGTGTGTGGTTGCCTCAGGTCTTGGGCCTCTCCGGGGGCCACCTCTCTGGTCAGCTTGGACTCTGCTGGGCTGCTGGATCATGGGGCGGTACCGCAGGGTGTGTGGTCTCTGCTGAGCTTCCACTTCTCGTGCAGGACTTCTCCCTGTTCTGTGCGCTTTAGCCCGGGCTGCTGGATCATGCAGTGGTGGCCCCGCAGGGTGTGTGTTTTCTTCCGAGTCTCTGCCTCCCTAGCCGGACGTCTCCCCACTCTGTGCGCACTGGGCTGGGCTGGGACTTGTCTTCTGCAACCCTCGTCTATCAGCCAGGCCTTCAAGATCCTGCTCGGCACCGCCTCGCCCAGGAAGTCTACCAGGTTTCTGCTAGGCACAGACGACCGGTCGCTCTGGGTGCCTTTGTAGCACTGTGTAGATCTTTCTTGGGACTTATCACCTTCCTCCTGGTATCACGGTTATTTGTGTACTTGTCTTATCTCCCACACCAGAGTGTGAGCTCCTCAGGGGAGGAGCCCGCAGCACACGGTTCACCTTTGAATCCCCCCCGGTGTGGACTGACTCCAGTGCCTGCCCACAGTCAGCTCTCCGGCAGGTTCAAGCGAACTCGGGAACTCTCCGACCACACTATTCCTAACCAGAGATTGGTTAGGCGTTTTTCTGTATTGGTGGCCGCAGAGATGGTATCTGCCTCCCGGTAACAGGAAGTTTACTGGGGGCCGGAGCCCAAGGTGCGGTGGAGTGATAGTCGGCCTAGCCCATGCTTCCTTGCCCTACTGGCCGGGGTCGCCCCACGTCACCAACCACACCAGAGAACCATGGAGGGAGTGGGAGGGGTGGCCGGCCCGCAGGCCCCAGGAAGCACTGCACTGGGGCAAGCAAGTGGGAAGGCTCAGTGAGGAGCCGAGCCGGGCAAGGAGGACAGGCTTGGCTGAGCCGGGCCGGAGCTGCCACCACCTGAGAAAATGGGGGCAGCCCCAGGGCCGGGGAGTGGCCCGGTGGGGCAGGCGGAAACCGGGCGGGCATCTGCCCCCCGAGCAGGGCCGGGCCGGGGGTCACTCATGGGGCTGGGCCGGGCCAGGCAGCTCTCTCTCTGCCTCCACGTTGTCGCCATCCCCATCCTCAGCCGCCGCCACCGCCTCGGGCTGCTCACTCAGTCCCGCGGCGTGGCTCGGGCGCTCCCAGGAATCTTCTTTTATGCCGGCCTGAAACCTCGAATCCTGAATAGGGCAGCTGGCCGTTGCAGCTAAGAAACAGTTCTTTTCCTGCTCCACACTTCAAAGCTGTTGCCTGTAAATAAGGCAGCCTCTCCCTGTCACAATAGGCGCCATCTTCCACAAACTCTCCGGAGGTGTAGATTTTTAAAGCCCAAGGCCAGGCCAGTGATAGAGAACATAAAGGGGAAAGCAGAAAGAAAAATGTGACCACAAATCATCACAAAGGCTAGAGATTTTTAAAATATTGTTATTTTTCCAAAATAATTTATATGATATCATGATATGATATGCTCCAAAGAACTGGCTGTTTTTCAGTGAAATAAAACTGGTACACAAATAACCCTTAATTATAGGCAAATCACCAGAGAAGTGGAAGTGGGCAGTGCTGAGGAAATCAGCCTGAATGAGGCCCAATGTGGCATGTAAGGAGTGACAGCCAAGCAAAAACAAGGGCGCAACGAGGCCACAGATCAATGCTAGACTGACATGAAGATCCTCTCTACCTGACTACTCCTGGATGACTCCAGAGAAAAGGCCAGGGCTATCCTAAGGGTCCTGCATAGCAAATGACAAGGGAACTCCAATAAGTTTGACCTTGTTGTCTACCTAACAGTCTATATGGGGTGAAAAATGATGAATCTTTACCCAGTGAGTTACATATTGCCTAGAAACTTTGGATCCATGAAATCCTTGTTTAAAATCCCAAATCTCTCCATAGTAATTTTCAAGGACTGCAATTTCCACAACAGTGCATAGGGCCAGCCAGGTGGACTCTGCTTAAAATCACAACCAAGAATGAACCAAATCCCAGAACTATGTCTCTAGAAAGGCAAAGGTCTCTTCAAATCACAAGGTGAGGCACTGATGGAACATTTTGAAGGAGGTTATCACCCAGCATGCTCTCGTGGAAAGAGCACTGTGCTGTCAGTTAAGAGACCTGGTCTTAGCTGAACTGCTGAATTGCTATGAGACTTCCTAAGGTTTCTCTGAATCCTAGGGAACAGATATTGTAAAGGTCCTGAGGTGCCTGAGATTGGCATTTTCAATAAACCAATATAAGTGGAACACAGTGAATGGGTAGAGAGAAGTATAAGACGGGGTCAATGACATATGTATGGGTGACATCACGCAGGATTTTGTTGATAAGGGCCAAACATTTCAACTTTTTCTTAAGTGTGAGGGAAATCATTGGAGAATTTTAAGGAAGGAAGCAATATATCCTGAATTAAATTTTCAATTGATTAGTTTTAGTTACAGATTGGCTCCAGGGAAAGATTGGAATTGGGAGTGACATTTGGGGGTGCTTGTAGTGGCCCAAGTGAGAACTGAGGGCAATAGTAGTAGAGAAAAAAATCTGATTATTTCTAGTTTTTGTTACTTGAGCAAGTAGATAGATGTGGTACCTTTTATTAAAAAGGAAAAGACTGGAAGAGGAGCAAGTTTAGGACACAATGACTCAAGAGTTCTCTTTGGACACATTAAGTTGGATGACTTTATTAAATATCAGAGTAGAGATGCCAGGTAGATCATTGAATTCTCTAAGCTGGGTTCCAGGGAGATGCCAGAGATAAAAGGTATGGACTTGGTGGTCATTGAGGTGTGTGTGGTATGAAGAGAAAGTGAGACTAGAGAAAAGAGTACTTATGACTGAATTCTAGAGCCTCTAATTTTTAGAGTCTGAGTACAGTAAAAGAAACCAGCAAAGCAGTGGCCTTTGAGATAGAAGGAAAACCTGAGAAGTGCATGTCACCAAAGCCAAGGAAAGCAGTGATTTAAAGAAAGGAATAATTGCCCGATGACACTGAGAGGTCAAGTACAAAATAACAGAGACATTGTTGTGACATTTGGCAACATGAAGTTCACTGGGGACCTTGACAAGAGCAGTCTCTTTGGAGTGGGTCAGATGGGAGCCTTAGGGGTAAAGAGGGAACAGAAAAGAGAATTGGGAACAGTTTCAAGTAAGATTTGCTGTGGATGGAAGCTAAGAAATAGGGTGGAAACTGGAAGGAGAATAGAGTCAAGAAAGACTTTCACTTGTTTAAAGGCGGGAGCTGTCAGAGCACATGCACATCCTTATAGGAAAAGAAGTAGTGAGGGAGAGATTGAAGATTCAAGGGGGAAATGGTGGTAACTGTGGGAACAAAGTTCTTAGGACACTTGAGGAGGTGAGGTCTGGAGCACAGGAGGGGTATCATTTGGGAATTGTGATCCTTACTGTGAAGTGACAATCGTCAGCACAGCTATCTAATTTTCTCTGCATGGTTATTCAGACATAAGCATAGATATGCCAGTCTTTGGGTATGACCAGATTGGGATTTTATCAGGTGAGTACAGGAAAAGAAGTCCAGAGAGGTTTTTGTAAGGGATTAATGGTAATGATGGGTGATAGAATCTAAGCCTGGCAGGGTGAGGCAGCAGGTAGCTAAAAAGAGACAGGGCCGGAGGCTGCAACTGTAATTGCTGGAGTTGGAGTACCAGAGCCAGAAGCAATAGATGGGTGGCCAGGGTTGGGAAGCAAGAGTCAGTACTCTGGAGATGGTACAGTCAATGGCACTGTCAAAGTCATGGTCATGGGAGAGGGTGAGCCCTCTGATACTGGCATTGAATTTTGAGAGATCCACACCCTGCTTTCCCCACCTTGTGTATCATCTGTTCTTACAGGTGACCAGTTTCTTTATGGGCATGATTTAAGGGACTCTGCAGAAGCCCTGTCCCCCAAAATATCCCTACAGAGGCCTTTAACTGGTTTCTGACATTCTGCTCTTAAAGCTTTCTTCAGGTCTTTCCTGTTGCTTTCCGTAAGTGCTACCACCTAACCTATTAATTCATTATCAATCATTTATACATAGGTGTGATTTAGTGGCTAGGGCGTTTCAAGTAAGATAGCAGCTGGCTGCAATCAGATTTTAATAGGCAGTAGGGCATTGCTTTTGAGGAAGGACCTGAATATGGGATCCTGTAGAGGGGGTAGGAAATAATCACTTGTTGAGAACCTACTTGTGCTTGGCTCTGTCCTGGAGCTTTGCATAAGTGTTAACATTTTAGATGTCTTTGTTTCCTCCTATTTATGGAATAGGAGGGCTCAGAGAGAAACGCCTACCCAAGATCCACAGCTAATGAGTAATGAAACCAAGATCTGAGGTCAGAGCTGCAGAACCTGGGAGAGGTGTCTGGATGGAGAGAGAGGTGTTCAAAAGGAGAAATTCTAGGGCCTGAGGCACATCTTGGAGGGGGCCTCACAAGTCTTCCAGCTCCCTTTCTGGGGTCCTCATATCATGTGTGTGGCTATTTTTTACTCTCCTTAGGAGGTGGTTCCTGGACGAGATTTTCTTCCTCCATTCCATTTTTTTTAAAACAATAATTTAAATTTTTATTAAGTGTTCAGCCACAGTATAAATGCCCCCATTTGAATTGCTGACACACAAATCAATAGGGAAACATCTTCCCAGAGTTGAGCCCTTGGCGTGGGAGCCACCCAGCCTCATCCTCTTTCCAGAAGAGAAGGAGTTGAATAAACAGACAGACAGTTTTCTTAAATAAGCCACAGTTAAAGGAAACAGAATGAGCATTCAAGGTTTCTGGTCTCAGCTCTCTCTTTCCTTCTTTCTTTTTTTCTTTCTTTCTTTCTTTCTTTCTTTCTTTCTTTCTTTCTTTCTTTCTTTCTTTCTTTCTTTCTTTCTTTCTTTCTTTTTCATTCGTTTCTCTCTCTTTCTCTATCCTTCATTCTCACTAAACAATCTTGCCTTTAACCTCTATATTATCAATTAGAGTGGTGTTATTTTTATGGCAAGAACTAGAGGAATCAGTATGGGTAGCTGAGAACTGGCCTCATGTTGTTAAAGTGAGAACAGAGCAGCATCTCTCAGTGTTTCCCCAAAGTCAAGGGAATGAAGGAAGTGGAAGCTCTGCAGGTCCCCTCTATCCCCCTTCCCCCACCAAGTCCCCACCATCACTCTCTGGCTGGGAGACCTTGCAGTAAAAGATGTGGTTGATATGAAAGAATATGTCAATAATGAATAAAATTTAAACTCTGCCTTTAATTCTTTCATGAAAGAGGTGACAAGCTTGCACCTTACAACATAGCTTAAGATTTCATACCTAAAGTACTCTGGGCAGTTGGGAATTCTCCCCATGGGGAATCTGAGAGGAATGCCAGATTCCAATCTTCTTCATATCATCTCCCGCCATTCTCACTGCCACCTTCTCCATGACCCAATGCTCCTGTGTTCCAGCTACATAACGTTTCTCAGTTACTTTCCAGCATGACTGTTCTATGACTCTGAGCCTTTGCACATGCTGTTCCTTCTACCTGGAGTACCCCTTTTCTTTTCTCTGGTTGGCAAAGCCCTATGCACCTTTGACACATAGCCCACAAGTCATCTCTCTCATGGAGCTTAGTGAGATACCCCAAACAGAATTAGTCACCCTTCCTTCTCTCCCTACCCCCGCACACTGGTTCCTAGATGTTAGAGCTTCATTATGCTGTGAGGTAGGTGCCTATCTTTGTGACTTCCCTCCTACCCCAACCAGACTGAGAGATCCTCAGAGACAAGGAGCCGTATCTCATTTAACCCCACATCCAGCCATTAACAAAACGACCTGTTCAGAGTAGCTTGTTGAAATAGAATACTAGGTGAAGGTCTGTTCATTCATTCACTTAACCAGTATTTATTGAACAATAACAGTGTTCTGGGCTGGGGATGAAACTGAGTAAGACAGATAAAGTCCTTATTCTCATGGAGCTGACCTTCTACTGGAAGGGAACAGTCAATGAGGAAGAAATCAAATAAATATATGTGATGGCTG
This sequence comes from Cynocephalus volans, assembly GCF_027409185.1. Taxonomy (NCBI): domain Eukaryota; kingdom Metazoa; phylum Chordata; class Mammalia; order Dermoptera; family Cynocephalidae; genus Cynocephalus; species Cynocephalus volans. Next base: position 131,999,587 of record NC_084467.1, read on the forward strand.
GTGATAAATGTGATAAACAAAAATAAAGTGGGCCGGTGACAAGGAGAGCTATTGTAGATAAGATTATTAGAGTGGGCTTCTCTATGGAAGTAACATTTGAGGCACTGGCCTGCTGGACACAGACTTTGTGTTCTTTTGCTCGTGGAGCCATGAGGTGGAAGCTGGTTCCTGTGCAGTGGCTGCTGTGAGTCAAGTTCCCAAGACGTCTGTCTGGGGGAATCAGGAAGACAGGACTGTCTGGCCCACAGGCAACTTGGCCTTCACAGAATTCAGCACGCATCTACTGTCTCCTTCTGTCATCCTCCTGCCTGTGGGTGGTTATTCCAAGCCTGGGATGGATCCTCAGCCCTGAGTCCCTTCACCAGAGCTGTGAGGTGTCTCCACCCCAAGAGTCTCTGCTCAGCACCCAGTATGAGAACTAAACGATAGCCGCTAGCCAAGCCTGCACAGGGTTCTCAGGACTGCCTTGCCCCCAGTGCATCTGCTCTAGGATGAGCCTGTCCTTTGTTGGGCTTTGCCGCTGTGTCTGGCATGTTGTGCGTGGCTCCAAAGCACTGAACAGCCCACCTGCTTCTTTTGCTGACACTCAACGACCACCTCCACCTCTGACTGCAGAGCAGGGATAGGCCTGGGCTGCCACTGAGCTGCCCTCTGTCCCCACCAAACACTGCCTGCCTCCCTTTTAATTTTCCGATGGCCCTGGTCACCAGTGATGCTCAATTTATGGCCTCATCACTGAACAGGGGACCTCAACAGGAACAAATCGGGCTTTGCAGCACTGACGTGCCATACTCCTGCCTAGCCAAACCAATCATTTGAGAATCCATTACAGAAATTTCATTTTCCGTGATGGCAGATGGGAGTTCAAAGAAGTGGCCCACAAGTGAATGGGTAGTTACAAGTGTGGCCCAGATAATCCCTAAAACGGATAAGCCACGGAGCGAATGAGGCTTTTGTGGATAGAAGAGAATAGACACTACCTGGTGAGATTGGATGAAGGAAAATGGATTTAAGAAAGCTCACTTGCTTCAGATCTGAATTCTTTTCTCATCCTGGAGGAGTTAGATGAGGCTTTGTGGGAAAAAAAAGAATGACTCCCCAAAGGAGGAGGAGCAAAGTTGACATGCTGGAGCCCCAGAGAAGAGCACAGACTGCTGTGGTCCTACTCTCAACCTGAACTTTGTGGTCCAGACCAAGCTATGAGGACTATAATTCTCCAGCTTCTTGCATCCCTTTCTGGCAACAGGGAACCTGGGAGGTTTCTGAGTGATGCACAAAGACAGCACAGTCATTGTGTGCACAGAGGCCGTGGGTTCAGATCCTGGCTCTGCCATCTGTTGTGCGTGCTCAGGCAAAATGTGTAAACTCTCTGTGCCTTAGTTTTTCCACCTGTAAAATGGGAATAATAATAATAGCACCTTTCTCAAAAGGTGATGATATAGATTCAGTTAGTTTCTGTGTATGAAGTGCTTAGACCATTGCCTGATAATAGTTTTTCTCATGTAGATGTTAGCGATTGTTATGTTACTGAAAAATAGACATGGAAATATTTTTGGATGCAGCTGGAAATTGATGAACCCAGGAGATCCTAAACATCCTCAGAGCAGATGTTTGGTAACCACTTGCCACAGTTCCTACTTTGTCACTGGCAGGCCCGGGTCAGGCTGGTTGCTGAGGCTGACTCCAGAGTATGTGCACACCTTCAGAAATGAAAAGGCTATTTTCCCTTTTTAGCAGCCTTTTGCCACTGGCAAATAATCCCTTTAGCAACATTTGACCTTAAGAGCTTAAAAAGAAAAGGTAAAAACTTTCAAGGAGCAGGAGCAGGTCTCCTTCCCAGGTTTCCCACCGTCACAGTTAGGAGATGTCAGGCGGCATGCCGTAGCCTCTGTCAAATGTGATCACGGAGAAATCGTGGAAGTGATGGAAGGGGGTGTGTGCAGAGAGAGGTCTGTGCTGCCCACTGTCTCTTGGGCCTCCTGGGGGTCTAGAGGAGGCCCTTGTTGGGTGGGAGGGAAGATGCTGCCAGGGAAGCCACTGTAGGCCTCTCCGGGGGCTTTATTCCCTTTCCCTCCCACTCGCCAAGGATGGCCGCCTGAACCTTTCATTCTCACTAAATTAAGCTGATAAAATACGGATGAAAAGGGTGGGGTGGGGAGGAGAGTACAGCACACTCTTACTTTGCATTTTAATAACTCAGGCACTGTGCCTCGGACCATTTTTAATAAGAGATTGACTGATAGTGGCCTCCTCCCCCCGCAACTCAGGACATATCAGTATCCAAATCAACAGCACCCTTTCCTCTCCTCCAGAACATTCTGCCTGCCCCTTCCCTGGATGGAGGTTGACCAGGGATGACAGCCAAGCCCTGGTGTGATTTGCTGACCTCGTGAGGGTCAAGCCCGGAGGGGCATCCCCAGCTGCTCAAAGACACACTCCCCAGGGAAGCGGTGTCCCTGGGAGCTATACTGCTGCCTCTCATCTGTCCACGGAGCAGGTTAGAAGGACACAGTCAGGCCCCCACTACCGGGCAGATCCATAGAGATGAGAGCCGCCTTATTTCGCAACCCACTTTCCCCTGGGTGGCCGCCCCAGCCACTCCAGCCCAGAGGCTTTTGCAGAACTGAGGAGAGCCGGTGACAATATGAGAAAAGGACAGGGCTCAAGTCAACTACCTGTCTCGAGAATGCACCTGCTCCTATAGCCAGTCCGAGGCCACATGGGGCCTCCTCTCCCTTGGGGAAAATACATGTGAAAGTAGCCATGTGATCCCTGACCTCCACCTTCAAAATGCACCCCTTCTGCCATAGACATTCTCATCAAGAGAGAACTCTATTGATTAGGGCGCCTCTGTGTGCCAATTAAAGGCTGTGAAAAGTCTTCATGTAGAAAATAACATCTCGTTTAACCCATGCAGCAATTCTGAGGGTAGAAACTATTTACCCCATTTCATGGGTGAGGAAATTGAGGCTCAGAGAAGTCAAGAGATTTCCCCGAGGCCATCCCGCTAATAAGCGGCAGAGCCAGGATTCAGTCTGCAGTCAGGCAGGGCTCCACCGAGTGCTTCCACGTGCTCAGCACGGGCAGTAGGGGACGCAAGGCAGTCGCATCCCATCTGGAGCTATGAGGAGCAGAAAGCTGGCAGCTTCCGAGGCAGATGAAAAGCCAACCTTCCTCAAATTGTTTTATTTAAAGCCAGACTCCTGACTGTTTGAAGCCACTCGATTTTGGCAGTGCTTTTTCCTTTTCTCTTTTTCCTCACTGCTTTTAAAAAGCTCTCAGAGATAAGGGAGCGCACCGTGGCTGGGTGCCACACTTGCAGGTCGTCAGGAGACCTCTGCCTCTCCCGCCCCGTGGCTGGCTTCCAGCGCGGCAGCTGGGCCGCCTGTGAACGCGTTCGGAGAAGGGCAGGAAGCCCTGCATGGATCTGCACCTGAAGTACAGATACAGATGAAGTCTTCTGCTTTTATAGTGAGTTTCACCAGCATTAAACTTCATTTATATCTCTATAAATATATATGGCTTTGAATGGAGGCTTTATGGCTGCTGTATAAGTTCCAGCTCTCTGTGGCAAAGACTGGGTCACCACAAGGAGATGGTCCCTTTACAGATGGCTCTGGCCTCTGCCCTTTTCAACATAGCCATTTGCAAGGCTCTCATCTGGCATTCAGGGCCCTGTCCCTCTGCCCAGATGGCCACCCCTGCCTCCCTGTACCCGGCAGACTTGGCTCTCCGGTCCTGATGCTGCCTTCTCCTCTGTCTGTGTGCTCCCTCTCACCCCTGGCTCACAGCTGGCCAGGCTGTTGGGAGGAGGTGGAAGGGGCACAGGGCTGTCAGCTGGTTTCCTCTCCACACCTGTCCCTTGGCCTGGGCTCCACTGCCGACCTTGCTATTAACAAGCTCATATCAGGAGGCTCTTAAACAGGACAGGCTAGCAAAACCTGGCTTATTAAGGTATATGTTTTACAGAAATCTGTTTGGATAAACAGACCATCCACAGAAACACCGGTGCCCAGTGGCTACAGGGTTTACCGTACTTCACGAGGCATGCAGCAGCTTCTCTCCTGATGTACTTGTGGAGGTAAATTCAAGGTAATCTATATAAACTTAAGATTTTGAAATTGCACACCATCAAAAAATTCAAACAATCACTCTAACCCAGGCAGAAGGTGGCTGTTAGATATTCTTCTTATGGAAAACATAATTATAAAGGAAGGGGAAATGTTTCATAAATAAAACTCAGAATGGTAGACTCTAAAGGGATGAGAAGTAGGGAGCAAAGGAATTCAAAGGTTTGCAGTCCCCAGCTAAGTAAGGAGTGGAGCTCGGAAACCCAGAATCTCCTTTAGACTCAAATTAATTTCAATCTGGTACAAGTTCTAGGTAATTAATTGGCAAGAGGCATCTTTCAGATATTTTTAAATATCAGCCTGCCAGGCTCTTGGTGCTAATGGAGTACAAGAAAAAATAGCCAACACATGCTCTTAAAATCAAGGTGATGTAAAACAAGGGCCAGCCCAGCCCATTAACACTTGAGGAGGATATAAAATCCAGGTCAGCCCAGATAATTGTCAGCTTGTTAAAATGCCAACTACCCCAGGCTGCCCCCAGTCCCCAGACCATAATAAACAGCAAGTGCAAAATTCTCATAGAGGATATGTCCCAGGCACTATCCTAGACACTTTGCACTGGTGCCCATGTAATCCTGGTAACATCCCTTTAAAGAAGACGTTATCATCTCTTTTGGCTTTCAGGGGGCAAAGGGAGGTAAGGAGGCTTCTGATGAGGAACCTCAGGTTGACTGATGAAATAATTGTCCAAGGTCACAGGGTCAGTACCCGGTGGAGCAGAAATTTGAAGCCAAGTTACTTGGTAATAACCCCCCAGATCTTGCTTCTTGCCTTTGTGCTGTAGGTTCTGTGTGCATGTAGCCCAGCACAGGAGAGAGTACAGCTAAGGCACAAGCAGCAGAGAGCAGTGAAGGAGCTTGGGCTATGTTTCAAACAGATTGGATTCAAAACCAGTGCTGCCACAAACTAGCTGTGTGGCCTTGGGCAAGCCAGTTAGCCTCTCTGAACCTCTTCGCAGCTTTGTTTTTTTCATCTGCTCTATTCCAACTCAAGTGTGTGCCTGATAAGGGTCTCCCTTTCTCACTCGGCTGGAGAAGAAGGTTTTTCCTGCCAACATTCCTTCTGGGTTGTTATGAGGATTAAATAAGAGAATGTACATACAATACCTAGCACAGTGGCCTTCACAGAGAAGCCACCAGTACATATGACAGCTACTGTTATCCATTACTGTGAGAATCAAGTGAGGCACTATATTGCAGAGCCTGGCACATTGTGAAAACTCCACAAATCACAGCTGGTATTACTATTATTAAAAAGGAAAACAAGTGTGGGAGCTCACATACTTAGGTTGAGCAGAACCTCAGCAAATCAGGAAGTTTTTATGGGACCATACTATGTGCCAGGTCCTGTGCTGGGCTTTCCCAGCTCTCCCAGAAAAGGTAATCTAGGTAAAGAGGCAAGATGTTTTCACATATAAAGATGAGTAATAATTTCACATGTAAAATTCCTCTAAAGACCCGTAAGACAAATCACAAAGGAGCTATCATTAATTGCCAAATGAATTATAGAAGCAATATAAGGAAGAGGTTAAGACACAGGCTTTGAACCTGGGTTTGTATCCCTGCTCTACCACTTCTTAGCTGTAAAAAGTTGAGCAAGTCATTTAGCATCAGGATGCCTCAGTTTCCTCATCTGTCAGATGAGGATAATAGTGTATGTCATAATGTTTTAGTCACTAAATGATACTTATCATGTATTTAAAGTGTTTATTAATTGTAATAATAGCACACATGTATTAAGGGCATTCTCTGTGCCAAGCACTTGGATAAAGCTCACAGTAAGTACTCAGTAAATGATGGCTGGTATTATCATTAAGCAATAGAAAGATCCAAGCTGCCAGGGCTCCGGAATGTGGGTTTTTAGGAGGACTAGGATCAAAGACCAAATTCCAGCCCAGAGATGTTGCTAAGCTGTTGTCAAACATTAGCCGTCCTGGGTTGATACTGTCCTGGGATCAACGTTCCAGACATTTCCCCTCTGTTTCCCTCATACCTTATAGCATAATGGGAAAATATCCAGATTAAAAGAACCACAATTCCTCCTGGGTCCTTGTAATAGCCTTTTATTGAGTCATCTGTAGCCAGAGCATGAGTTGTGATTTTAGAAGCCAAGTCAGGGTGAGCTTGGCCGTGCCCTGCTCTAAAGACAGGAGACCTAAGGAGATCAGGGCTAGAATCCTTCAGTAAACTGAAAAGAGTCTGTTGGCTCATTTGTCCCTGACCCCAGAACTCCTTCCCTCATTATGAAGTCTCATCTTGCAATGCATAACCCAGAGACATGCCTCCCCCCAAAATGAGGGCTATGCCCTTCCCTGTCTGCTGTTATCTCTCTGGGATAAGATGGGGCCACTTCAGTGGGAGAGTAGAGGAGAGTTTAGGATCCAAGTTCACTTAAACTGTGTCTGTTGAACACGTTGACAATGAGGGCCTGAGTGTAGGAGACAGACCTGGCTCACTTGTTGGGGGTAGTGCACAGGACCTGTGTGTCCTCCTCAGTTTGTCTCTGGGAAGCCCCCTGCTTGGGCTTCATAGAGAAAAGGAACGATTCCAGCTCAAGTGAGTGCTGTGACCACAGTCTGTCTTCCTATTTGGTTAGAGAGTAAAGCAGAGGCAATTGGCCAGAACTAAAGGACAGAAGAGGAAACAACCCAAGCATCCATTGATGGATGAATGGAGAGAGAAAATGGGATGTATACACAATGGAATATTATTCAGACATCAAAGAGGAAGGAAATTCTGACTCATGCTACAACATGGGTGAACCCTGAAGACAGTATGCTAGTAAAATGAGTTGGATACAAAAGAACGCATATTGTATGACTCCACTTCTAGGAGGTACCAAGAGTAGTCAGATTCATTGAAAGTAGAATGGAAATTTCCAGGGGCTGGGGTGGTGGGGAAAATGAGGAATTTCTGTTTAAAGGTACAGAGTTTCAGTTTGGGAAGATGAAAATTTCTGGGGCCAGATGGTGGTGATGGTTGCATAACAGTGTGAATGAACTTAATGCCCCCGAACTATACACTTAAAAATGATTAATATGGCAAATAGGAAAATGGGGGAAAGTGAAGAGGACAAGGCTGCTTGAATTCCCTTTGCCAACTGATTTGTCAGTAACTCGCTGTGTTCAAAATTTATCAATACAGCTCTAGTTCAAAGTCATTTTCTAAGCTAAAGATGTAGTGATTCTTATATACGGTTGGGAATAGATTTTAAACAACTCTATCCCAATTCCACCTTCCCCACTGGACTTGCTCTTAAGAAGATGAAACTCTAGTTAGGCAATGAATCTCATCTTATCTGTCTTTACATAGCCCATAATCAAGATGTGGCAAAGGTTATCTCCTCACTTCCATCGAATCATCTACTGGAGTTGGCTTTGTGGGCCTCATTCAACTTTTGTATTTCTGCACAAACTTCTGCTTAGATGTTAGGGAATCCTCACTTTGGTTGTCTTCTAACTTGCCATGACCTACTGGCTTAGCAACCTATGCTCTGCTCTGTGAGATCCTAGCCAGGAGAGGTGACTCAGGCGCTCTCCCATGTAAGAGCTGGCTGGGTACATTCTCTGAGGCAGGTGAGCCCAGAAGGGGGCAAAGCCCTGGAAGGAGGTGCTAAAATAAAATGGAGGAAGGTAGAAAACATGGTTACCCACCGAGCATGTAAATAGGCCTGTGATCTACTTGGAAAAATTTTGAAGTCTACTAAAGACTGCTTTACTGTTTGATCTGCCAGAAAGTTTGGCTTCCTAGTTGAGGACCACATGCTCGAATTGTGCACAAAATGACCCATCTCTATCCAGTGGCCTTTAAACTAGAGAGAGGGTGAAAGAGAATTGGACAGGCAAGGTGTCAGGACTAGTCATGTTTGTACATATGCATGTATGTACACACACACACACATACATTCACCAAAGTTGTCAAAACCTTCTGATAATTCCATTACTTCTTAATGGTAAAATAGGAAAGAAAACTCCCTATCAGCCCACAACCCAGGGATGGGAGCAGGGTGAATGGAGACATCCCTGGACAGAGCTATGACAATACATGTGTCTCTACAAGTGGCTTCTGGTTCTAAAGCCACTCTTAAGTAAGAAGGAACAGCAGCCTCCTCAGCCATGACCTTTGTAGATGGAGCTGAATTTCATGGCACTATCACAGTCAACTATCCTCTCTCTTTCTCTACGAAGCTAACATGGATACTCTTTTATTGGCTCTCCTAGATCCCAACTAGGGTGATTCATGACCAGCCACCTGAATACTGAAGTCTAAGTTTTTAATAGAAATTTTGACATCATCTCCATGAAGTGTACAATCAAATAACTCAGGTCAGCTCAGAGGTAGAGACCTGTTTGTATTTGATTGTTGACATCCATACACGTGTCTGAAATGACCGATTGATTTTTCAACACTATGACTGTGAACTGGGGTGCAAAATGCACCCCTCCTATACTCTTTGTGCTACCTACCCAGGAACGCCTCAGAACTCTGAGATGTTCTCTTAAAAGTCTAGGGTTTACATGACACGTCTGTTAAGTAATACATTCAGCGATACATTTCTACTGCAAAATGTAGCAGTGTAAGCTGTGGTGATAGAAGTCAGAAAGTGATAGGGTTGAGGGAGGGAGAGATTGACTGGAAAGAACAAGAGAATCTTTCTATATCTTGTTCGAGGAAGGGTTTAAATAGGTGTACACAATTGTCAAAACTTACTAATCTGAATACTCAAGGTCATTGCATTTTATTATACGCAAATTAAAAATTTTTTTAAGTAACAGATTTTTTTAAAGTAATTTTTTTAAAGTAACAGTGGCCATTTCCAGGTAACCTATGGCCATGGAGAATTGAAATGATGTGGACCTTCTCTTTCCTTCCACCTTTCCCCACTATCTCCATCTCCTGTCTCCCCAGATCTCAGAGGCAGCATAGCAGTCTCCCTACTCATTGAAGAAGGGCAGGATATGAGAAAATAATGGCTTTCTATCCAGAATGCTGGCTAGATGTGAGGGCTAAGGCTGCTGGGAGAGTGGAGGTTTTGTATGGGGGGTGGGTTTGCGTCTAGTTTCCCACTCCTCTTGTAGGGTTTCTGCAGGTGGTCGGAGCCCAGCCCTCTCCTGTTTCTTAGTCACCCTCCCCCTGTTCTGAGCCACAGAGGACTCAATGGAGGTGGTCCCAGAGAAGGCTCATAGGAGAGTCATCAATTACCCAAAACCAAGACACGTATGGCATTGTGCCCCAGGAAGGGTGCCTTCAACTGGGATTTCTGGAGGAAGGTAAGTATGGTAATCAGGTGCGTGACTATCCGTTCAGCCTGGAGGTCACCAGCCCAGGGTCTCTCTTCACAGCAATCTCAGTGAGCCCTTCATCTGGCTCCTGGCCATCTTCTTGGCTGAGAGCAAAATGCTAGCAGCACGCTGAGACTCCGGGCTGATTTTCCTTCTTTACCAGGGAGACGCCATTGCTCCACACTTAGTTCACTAAAAGGCTTTGGTTGCAAATCTGTCCACTGGGGAGCAATCCATCCCTGCTCTCCAGCACATGAGTGTTTCTGCATTTCACAGGTGATGAAATAGTAGGAGACCAGAAGTTTCATTTCTGTTTTGGCTACCCTCTGGCGTAACACTTTAAATATCTATCTATGTTTCTTCATTTATAAAATGGGTCCAATAATGTCACTGAGCTCTTCTTTCAGAGAGAATTTAAGGGCATTAATGAGATAATGACCACTAAGTCTGGTGAGTTGTCAGTAATAAATGGTGGGTTCAGACTAGATCCACTGAAAGGGCATGATTTTTTAAAAAAATCTTCAGGGACAGGTCATGCAGAAATCCATCCACTCACGTGTTCAAACTGGGGGATTTCAAGGATAGGAGGATTTGGGAGAGTTGAAATATGAATGAGTCAGTGTTGGTTTCTGATGCTCTGTATTTGTCTATTTCAATCTTTTCTTCTTTCCATTATAGTCACTGACTTCACTCTCTTTTCCCACTGAATTCTGCTTCCTGCCATTCTAGGGAGTTGCTAAGGTTTCTAGATCTAATGCCAAGCATAGTAAAAAAGTAAAGTGGTGCTATTTCACTCAGAACTATGTTTCTCACACAGGAGGCTCCCCGACCAGAGAAGGAGAATATTTTCTTCATCTTGGAGGAGAGACCCAGGGTGCTGAATTAAAAGCAAGACAGAGTACTACACTTGGGTTCATTTGTGGTTGGAAAGAGTGAACTACCACACCCCCCCCCATATCTCTCCTGCCTCAACATACTTGAAGAAAGTGACCAGAATCTTAAATAGCTAGGGACCAAATCAAGGCAAGGCTTGCTCTTATGAGAAGCCACATCTCTTTAAAATCCCCCTTGGGATGATGGCTTCATGGAGACTTGGATGATTGAAGAAAATCCCCAATGCCACTTGTTGAATGGCCCCACCCAAGTAGGTGCGAGAAGGATTGAAGGAAGGTGGGCAGGCAGACGGTGTCTCCAAGGCAAAACCAAGGCAGATGCAGGGAACTGATTGAACATAATTCAGGAGGCAGAACAGTACTTTGCAAAAAGTCGTAGCAGTGAGGTATGAAGTAATGATGAACTCCTGTCTGTGGAGCCTCTCAGTGCTGGAGGAGGACATAGTACCACTTCAAGCCTTCCTGAGTCAGAGACCAGTCTAAGCTCATTTCTGCTTCCCTAGACATGTGAAGACAAACTTTTCTTCTGAGCTGTTTTTCACTGCCAGGTACCCCAGAAAGGGCAGAACAGACTTCGTCCTCTTTCCAACCACACACAGCCAAAGATGACAGAAAAGTGGGGCATCTCCTGCCTCCTTGCAAATGTTGTATAATCTACACCAGCCAACCTCTGCAAAGTTCAAAGCACTGGCACCACGAAGTCAGAGGAACCTCAGCCCCCCAAGATACCCCAGCCTGAGGCTCACCTGTTGCACCTGCCCACTTACCACAGATTCACTCCAGAAGAGAAAGTAAAAGGTCAAGGTGGGTTCTTTCCACAGCAAGAACCCAGAGAATATTGGGGAAATTGACATCTTAAAAACCACCTCTCTCATGCTCTCTCAGAGGAGCCTAACTTTTAACTCTATCTCCACTCCCAACCCCCCAGTCTTCCTTTTGCACCACCTTCCCACCATGGATGGCTTGTAAGGAGAGAGTTACAGAAGGTGCATGATTAATTCCCCAAACCCTCCCTCTTACCTCCATGCAAAAAGAACAGCGCTACACAGAGACACGCAGAAACCACCGGCAGTTTAGCTCAGACCTCACCTGTCTTATGCAACAGTACACACACAAACACAGACACGCACACCTGGAAGGCCGTAGTCCACATACCCCTTTAATTCGATAGACATAGTTTTGCGCCTTTCTTTTCCCTACGCAGAACCCGGCTTTACTGGCAGCAGAGAGAAAGATGCAACCTTAGTGCCAAACGCCTTGCAGGAACACACGGATGCACAGGAACCAAAATGCATCTCGTAGCTCTCCTTGGTGCTGAAATCACGCTAGCAAGGAAAACGAAGGAGCGAGTGCTCTGGACTTACCGGGCTGGGGGTGGGCAGCCGGGGAGCGGAGCGAGAGGAGCTTCCTGGGAAGAGATTCTTGTCGGTTCAGGCTGGAGCCAGCTGATGCGCTCACCTAGAGAGCCCACCGCTCTCCCTTCTCTCCCTTCCTCCTTTTCTGGGAGGAGGACAGGAGGCCCTAAGAAAGAAATGAAACCCAAGCTTGCAGGGCTAGGAGTGGAAGGGGAAAGAGGAGGCAACCGAAAGAAGATCAAAAAGTCAGGTAGCTTTACTCCACTAGTGGTAATTCCTTGGGTGACGGAGGACCCTCTCTTCTCTCACTCTCTCTGGGTCTGCTCCTGTCTCGTCTCTGCGTGTTGAGCCAACAGCCTTAGCACAGTCGGTTCCTGCCTCTGACGTGAAAGAGAGGAGGAAGCCTGGGACTGCTTTGCTGTCTCTCTCTCACGCGCTCTCTTTTCCCCTCTTGCTGAAATTTCAGCAGCATAATTTTTTTAAGGCTCCGTTTTTTCCATCCCCCTACAAGCAGCCCTCTAGTGGACAGAAGGGAAAAGCACCCTGAGTCCTCCTGAACAGTCCAGATTCAGGCACAGAACACTCTGTGCACCCACAGACTCTCAGGGGCTGCCTCCACACAGCCAGGGTCCAGAAGAGGACAGAGTTTGCCCTCTGGCCAACCTGGATAGGAAGAGAGAGAGAGGGGACAGGAGGTTTTGCAGGTCCTGTGCCCATGACTGCAGGAGAAGTAAAGAATGGAATGGGATGGGGGGAGTTGCTGGAGACAGAATGTTTTGGAATGAAGTCCATTGTGGGATTCTCATGTGGTTTAAGGTTCTGGCTCAGCAGAAGAAACCCACCAAAGAGTCAGGGTCTGCAGCCAGGTGAGGTATGTAGATACCTAGCACAATCCAGGGAGGGGAGTGCTCAAAGAGGCAGGGAATGTTGGGAACTCAGGAGATAGTATTTAGCTGGCACCACACCCAACTCTATAATATGGGTTTTTTGAAATCTGATAAGAGAAATAGCCAAGAAGACATGACCTGAGATCATCTCAGAGGTAGAGAGAAAAGTGACCTTGTTGAGCACCTATGGAGAACCTTAGCAGGAGGCATCAAAGGGTCACTGCTCATAGGCTCTTCAGGGACATCTAACACTCACTTTTAAATGCACAGTCTCACAGCCTCCTGGAAAGAGTCCTAGTAGTTACATCTACAAACTTGAGTCCTAGTTTCAGACTGCTACATGCTTACTGGATATTTTGTTTCTCTATGGCTCAATTTCACTGTTTGTAAAATGTGGATAATGCTGCCCCCTCCCTACTGAATAGGAATGCTGAGGGACCGGCATGATACAGAGACATAGAACATCAGGGTTGGCTGGGAATTCAAAGGTAATCCTATCCAAACACTCTTCTTATGTTTGATTTACCTCTGGAAAATAATAATGGCTAACATATAGAGAGTATTTATACCAGGTTCTAGGCACTGTTATAAGGACCTACGTGTGTTAGTTCTTTGAATCCATACAATAATCCTATAACGCAGATGCTATTATTGCCATTTTACAGACTAGGAAACAGGCACAGAGGGATGAAATAACTTGCCCAAGATCACACAGCTAGTGAATATCAAGGTTGGGGTTGGAACATGGGATGTCTGACCCTGGAGCTTCCTCTCTTAATCACTATGTGCAATAACTGTACACTTAAGAAGTGACAACATCTGAAATAGATAGAAGATGGCACCATAGTTATCACTGCTTTTGTTTATGATAAAGTGCCTAGATTGTTATAATAAATTTATATGTGGCTGAATTCTTAAAATAAAATATTTACAACAAACAAACTGTGGAAATTGCTATTACTCATGAGAATCCCCTAAGAAAACTAATTCTCTTGGTGGTTTGGTAGTTTTACATAAACAAAACTGGTGGTAAAACTCATGAAATTGGAAACTATTGGTCTTTTACATCAGTTCAGAAGACACATCACTCCATTTCTGTACCCAAAGCAGACTGTGGCCTCGTGCCTAACACGTGCTGGGATGGAACCAGAAACTTGAGGAGCTAAACTGTTGCAATGCACTCAGCTAGTAAGCTAACCCTGGGAGACAGCAACGTTGCCTCCAGAATTATGAATTCCTTACCTAATGTGGCTTCCTTTTTCTGGCTTTCTTTAGACCAAAAGTGCAAGGGTAGGGTAGAGGTGGGACGTGATGGTTAAAAAATTATGGTCCTTGTCTTCTTTGAGTCTGTGCAAGAAACAGACCGTTACAAGTGCCAAGACAGGGGCAGATGCAACATAGTAAGTGAGCACATGGAAAAGACAGCTATCCTGATCTCTGAGGGCTGGGAGAGTTCCTAAACAGTGAAGCATTTAAGCTGAGGCCTGAGGAATGAGAAGTTATCTCAACAAAGAATGGGCAAGAGAGTTAAGCTGAAGCACAGCATGAGCAAACTCATGGAGGTGAGAGAGCACAGTGGGAAACTTTCCAGGGCATTATTACCCTTCCATCTACAAATGGGGAAACTGAGGCTCAGAAAAGGTAAGTAGCTTGATCAAGGTCACACATCTATTAAGTACAAAACCCAAATCAAATCACATCTATTTGACTCTAAAGCCATCTTCTTTGTAAAGTACTACAATGTCTTCTCTCATCATTTCAAAGGGCACACACAATTTAATAGGGTGTTTTAATAATACACACACAGTAACTGACTGAGGACATGGGATCTATGAGGAAGCTAGAAGTATGGTCCATTACTCTTAGATGAGAAGGCCACAAGAAGGCACAAATCAGTGCATAAAAGGAGAAATTCAATTCAAGATAGCAGAATTGTTTCTGGTGGATGTGAAATTACCACATGTACTGGGAAGTGGGAATACTCCAGAAGTACCAAGACATTAGAGACTTGCATTTGATGGCGGGTGGGGAGAGGAATGCAGAAGGGGCTAAAAGAGAGTTTCAGATTAAGTGCTATGGGAGTCCAGGGAGGGAAGGGTCCTTCCACCACAGAGGGATTACAGGAGACTTCACATGGAAAGTGGGCATTCTTCTGGACCTTAAAAAATGTGAGTTCATGAGACCATGTTCCATTGCACCCAGACATTTTATACAAAGAAAACATAAAGTTTGAGTTGTTTTGAAGAATAGTGAGTCACAGATTAAAGGGAGAGTAGAAGCTCATTGCAGGCAGAAGGTTGTCAAACTTTGGAAGATGAACAGGTTTGGAGGGGTGGAGTGGAAGTGAGATCGATGGATGAATTTGGTGTTGGACATGCCAAGTTTGGGAAGGTGTAAATGTATGTCTTAATAGAGATGTTTAGGCAATGGTTGGAGTGTGATCTGGTACTCAGATTAGGAATCTGGGGTTGATGATATAGAGCTAGAGCCCATCTACATGGATGTGATAGTTGTTGGATGGAGACCATAAATAGGAGAGAAAATTAAGAAGACTGAGGACCGAATCCCAACTCTATTTCCTTGACCATTGGATCAAGTTTTATTCTTCTTGTTTAGCCCCTGTGGCTAAAATGCTTGGTACCCAGGAGATATCCACAAAATACATGGACTTATTGATTGAGTCATAACAATAACCCCAAAATACTAGTTGAAGATGATATTGGGACTGAGATTATTTATTTGTTTCTTAGCTTCTGATCCACTCTTAGAAACAAGGCCCTACTTCCACAAGCTCCCCTTTGGCAGCTGGCAATCCATGGCCCTTGGGATTTTGTTTTTTACTTAGCACACCAGCCCCTAAACCCTCCTCCTTATTGATATTACCTCCCCATCCACACAGTTAGACCAAACTGAACATCTCCTCAGGTACTCAGCTGTCCCTGGAGAATCAGGAGGCACAGTATGGTCAACCAGTATGGTGTAATTTCTCAAAGAAAATCCATACCATGATCTGCATTCCAGAAAGCCCTGAGGCCCACCCTTCTAGAATGTGAGGTCTGGACACAGGTACTCTGGAGATGCAGCTGTGGCTTTTTAACAGAAAAAGGAAGGGAACCTGGAATTCTGCTCTGGGGTGTGGCAAGTTCAGAATAGCCAAGGGGAGCCCTTAATTCCCAGGCTAACCTGAGACAGCATCTTACCACTATTTCAATGAGCATAGAAAGGAAGGCAGCTTGGTATAAGCACCAGATAAGACATGTGTTGGCCTTGGGGCTCTGGCAAAGGAGAAGAGGGATGAGGAGCAGTGGACGGGATCTAGAGGATTCCTCATCACTCCAAAGCCCATCTTATCCCAGTAACTCTTTGGTAGCATGCCTTCCTGTTTCCCAACCCATCCCTCCTACACAATTGCTGGCCTTGCCCTCTGTTCTTTGCCAAAATCTGTGTTTACCTGGCCACAGTTATGTAGAATTTTGTGGATATAAATTCCTTGGGGGCCAGGAAAGGGTTTTCCTTCAAGAAGCATCAGGAAGTGCACTGTAGGGCTCTGTCCACTTTCACTCCAGTGCTGGGTCCAGAGGAAGGATGTTAGGAAAGAGGAAGGGAAAAAGGGAGAGAGAGAGTCAGCCTTCTAACCAAGTCTGCTAGGTTAAGAGGGAGTATAGTGTGGACAGAATAAAGGTTCTTCCAGGTTGGAGACACTATTTTCTCTATCTTTTTTAGCCCAAATCTTTTCCCCATAGCACAAGTGAAGAGGCTGGGTACCCCACACAGTCTTAAATGTGACTCAACCCCCCACTGGAAGAACTGCACTGCTATGAGTTGCCTACTGTCCACCTTCATACCTAATTACAACAGACCTTTCACTGCCACATTCTATGACATTCTGTAGGTAGGGGGCCCAGGAGTGTTAGGCACAGTGACCCTAACACAATGAAGCAGCTCAGTCCTGTCAGAGAGTCCCAGAACTGGAGAAAGGAGGACAAGAAAGTTTGTACAGTGTCCCATAGTCTCCCATGAAGCTCTGCACCCACTCCCAAGCCACAGCTCCTGACCATGTGTGGAGTAGGGGAGCCTCTGCAGTGGCTGGGAGCCCACGCCTTCCCAGCACCTACCATACAGATAGATAATCAGGAGCCAAATATTCAGACCATCCTGAAGAAGCTGTCTTGGGGACTCCTAGACCTTTAAAATAAGGGTCTTCATGCTGCATGTTGCTCCCAAGGCCCATGGAGAAAAAGAAGAGCAGAGAGCAGATGTTGCCAATAGTCAGAGTTGCCTACTAATGAGAACTTTCTAAAAGTGTCTAACTCGGGAAGGACAGCCACTGGTTAGGACTTTTAGGGACATTTAAGCATTAGCTGGGTGGTTGGAGTAAATCACTTGTCCATTCCCTTCCATCTCAGATAACGTGTGATTATATTGGGCTAGTGGCTAAGGGATTTGTTTAGAAAGTACTATTTCATGATTTGGGGCTTATTTTCTGGGAAATGGAGAGAGGAACTCTTAAAGATGACCATGAGGATAATGTAGCTCAGATGCTTACCCTCACAAATCAATAGAGAAGGCCCTGTCTTCCTAAAGCCAGGGCTAGGCTTGGGATCTGTCCCAGCCTGACTCAGCAGGACTTGGAGACCTCATTGCATAATAGGGATGATGTCTGGGAAGGGCTCTGGAGCCAGCTGACTGCCACAGAGACAGGAAGGCTGGAGTTACAGGAGGGCATCAGCTGGCGGAGGAAGCATGAGGAAGTGACCCTAGCAAGTTCCTAGAGCACTGATGGGTAGAAGGAGCCTTCAAGAAGAGCAAGTCCTCCAAGTGGGGGCTTGCCTGTGCTGGAAAAGTAGGTGGGCAGTTGGTCAATTCCAAGCTCTGTCAACCCAATAAAGAGCCAAGTTCTTCCTGCTGTGTTAGTGGGATAGGTGCTCCAAATCTCTCTCCTATTCTGGTGCCACAAGTTGACAAACATCACTGTGATGGGCTCTGGGAGTTACCACTATTCTTGTTGAATACCTCTTCCCAACCCCATTCTTCTATTTCTAGAACCAGAACTATCTATCTGCCACCTGAGACACTAAACTAAACTTAACCTAGGCCTGGCCAACAAAAATTTCCCGTTCCTCTAGACACGGCAATGGATTCAAAGCTAGGCACATGCCCCAAGCAGGGCCAATCGCAACCTTTCTCAGAAATTGGGAAAGGAAATTTCTCTTTCTAATGAGGTTGTCAAGCAGGGGCCACGTAAGCCTGGAGTTGACTGTAGTCATTTTCCCTGGCTTTACGGAAGAATCTCATTCACAATTACAAATAAAGATGTCAACATCCAGCAGGAAACAGAACCAAATATGGGAAGAAAAGGAGCCTGACAATGTTGCTTGAGCTCCTAGATCCAGCTATCCCTGAACTCCCACTGAGATGAGCAAATAAATGTTCCTCTTACTTAAGCTAATCTGTGTTGGGTTTTTGTCAAGCTACCTTAACTTTTGAATCTTCTAAGATTCCTGGGAAAACTTAAATTCCTCTTAAGTGTGCACCTACAGCCAGGGTGAGGAACACTGAATGGGAACCTAAGAACCTATAGTTGCTTGGGACGTGGGAGTAGGAACAGGAGTGGGGAATGAGTTGGCCATTCAGGGAGGGAAGATAAACGTTTCCTTTTTCATCACTCTGTGCTGAGGATGGGGACTGAGGCCAATACTTTTCTTGGGGAGTGCAGTGAGAAGGCCCAGTGAAATGATAAGGTGCCACTGCTGCATACATGTAGAAGATGATGGAACATGAGAGGCATGGGGTAGGCCTGCCCCAGAGTATGCATTTGTTATGAAGTTCAAATATTTCCCTGTGCTTTTGCAGATGGAAAGATGCTGCTCCAAGGACCAGTTACTGCTGCTGACATCAGAGGGCTCTGCTGCCCTGCTTCGAGGAGTGCCCACCTGGATGATGATGGTTATCCCAAGGATCGTGTCCATCCATGGCAAGCCTGCTTTTCTCCAGTCCTAGGCTCCCAGAACACCCAACCTGGAACACCTCTTCCAAACACTTCCTAATTCCCTTGGCTCCTCTTTGAGCACAGCTGGCTCAGAGGGTTCTGCCTTTTATTCTGGGAAGCTGCAGCCCTGAGCCAATGTGTGCAAGTTTGCACCATCTCGTTCTGACGCAGGAGCCCTGCCCTTCCTCCTGCCCGGCACCTCAAGCTTCTGCATATAGGGTGCCCAGACAGCTGCACCCTACCTGGGGGGGTCAGTACACTGGGTTATGGAATGCTAGTGAGGGAGGGATGCTGCTGAGGCCCTAGCTCCCCACCCTGCCTGCCAGCCAGTGGAAATCATTATCTACATCCACGAATGAGCCAGGCTTCCCACACTAAATTAGCAAGAGCAAAGCAGATGTCTCCCTTCAGTGCAGCAAAGGATTATATGGGATAGAGCTGGAATTTTTCCCTTTGTGTTCCAGACAAGGGCAAGTATGGGGACCCAGTGTAGGTGACTTTCCTGTTTCAGGACCACACCATGGCTGGGAAGTCTGGGGTCAAAGATGCACCCCACACCCCTTTACCCCTGCTCTTTCCCTCCCTGGCTGCCCCAGGCAGGGTTTCCTTCCCCATAAACTGCTTATGCTCATTTTGTTCTTGGAGCCCTGGTATTCATTCCCATGGTCTCTGAATAAGAAATGGAGGCCTTATTCTAGGTTTCATCTTCTTTTGTGTTGGCCACTTGAGAAACTTCAAATGTGTGCCCCACCTCCTCCTTCCTCCCTGAGCCCATTCCGCATAGGAGAGCTCTGGGTTGAGACACCAGGCTCTCCTTTCTTCTCCAGCTGCTCTCTTTTGCTGCTTTATACACTAAGTTCCTTCTCAGTAGCACAAGGGTATTGATATGGTTTGAACATTTGTGTTCCCTCCAAAATTCATGGGTGGAACTGTAAATTAGTAAAGCCATTATGGAAAACAGTACAGAGGTTTCTCAGACAACTACAGAGAGAACTACCATACAATCCAGCAATCCCACTGCTGGGTATATACCCAAAGGAATGGAAATCAACATGTCAAAGGGATACCCACATTTCCACATTTATTGCAGCTCTATTTACAATCACCAAGTCATGGAATCAAACTAAATGTCTATCGATGAGTGACTAGATAAGGAAAATGTGGTATATATACACAATGGAATACTACTCAGCAATAAAAAAGAATGAAATTTTACCATTTGCAGCAACATAGATGAGCCTGGAGAAAATTATGTTAAATGTCATAAGACAGATACAGAAAGAGAAATACCACAGGTCCTCACTCATAAATAGGAGCTAAGAATGGAAGGAAGAAAGATCACAATAACATGTTGAACTTTCAGAAGAACAGAACAGAACTGTTGGTCACAAGAGGTGGGAAAAGGGGAAGGGGGTTTAGAAAAACTTGGTTAATGAACATAAAGAATGATTATGTTTTGCAATGACGAATATGTTAATTATCCTGATTTGATCATCACATCTTGTACACAAATACCAATAGCCAACTCTGTACCACACAAACATGTATAATCAATTACGTTTCAATAAAAAAGAAAAGAAAACGTATGTTGGAACTAACCCCCAATGCCACAGGATTGAGAGGCGGGACCCTTAGGAGGTGATTAGGCCATAAGGGCTCTGCCCTCATGATGAAATCAGTGACCTCATAAAAGGACTGGAGGGAACGACACAGGCCGCTTTGCCCCTCTGACCCTTCCACCATAATGAGGACGTAGCATTCAAGGCACAATCTTGGAAACAGGGACAGAACTTGCTGGTACCTTGATCTGGGACTTTCCAGCCTCCAGACTGTGAGAAATAAATTTCTATTACTTATAAAGTACCCAGTCTCAGGTATTTTGTTTTATCAATACAAATGAACTAAAACAGGGGTGGTGGGGCCAGGTTTGTGGTCATTACTGTCCTGTGACCTCCCACCCACCTCTGCTCCCCAGCCTGGCTTCTACCAGCTGAAGTCTCCCCACTTCTGATGGCCTCACTCACCCCACACTGTCTTCAAGCTCACAGTCACTGCAGGTGGTGGAGAAGGAAGATAAAAGCGTGGCTTCCCGCACCAAGCTGCCTGGGGTTGAATCCTGGCTCTGGCACCTATGCTCTGTAAGTTTGGAAAGGGTACTTCTCTCTTCGGTTTCCTTACATGTAAAATGGAGACCATAATCGTCCTTACCTTATAGGACAGCTGTGCAGATCACAGGAGTTAATTCAAGGAAAGCACTAGAACAGCACCTGCTACACAGAGTGCTACCTCTATGATAGCTATTATTCAGCAAACATTTCTGAATACACATTTTTTAAAAATCCCCCTGCTCTTAACTTGGGTTGGTTCTGACTTTACAAATAAACATCCTTTCTGGGTTTAGCACCTGCCTCTTGCCTCTTGCTTAGCTGATCGCTGATGGGACTTGAAGGCTTTGGCTCCTGGGAGCCTTGTCCTGTTCTGCCAAGAAATGCCTCTATGATGAAGAAGATGGGAGCCTAGACCTGGGACCGACAGACCTGGGTTTAAACTTCTTTTAAATCACTTGTAAGACCTCAGGCCTCTGGTTACTCACTTACCTCTCGACATCTCAATTCCTCATCAAAAAAGGGGTCATACTGATGACTCTACTTGAGGGTGCCATATCTATCAAATGAAGTGATGGACGAGAGTTCCAAGAGCAATGTCTAAAACACAGTAGAAGGGCTGGCTGGTTAGCTTAGTTGGTTAGAGCACAGCCTTGTGACACCAAGGTCAGTGGCTTTGTTCCCTGGACTGTCCAGCTGGTAAAATAAAATAAAATAAAACCCGGTAGAAATGCAACAAGTGTTTGATGCCTGTGAACATGTCTGCACATGCCTGCTCAAATGCCACCCTCAAAGAGATCTTTCCTGACACCCCCTCCAAAATGGCCTTTCTGCCGCCCCTCCCAGCATTACTTTTCTTCATCTCCCTTAACATCAGCTGGCATTTCACAGTCCATCTTTCTGTTTGTTTATTGTCTGGTCCTCCACTGCACAGACTCTCCCAGGGTGCAGGGCCTCTGCCTGAGTCATGCCCCAAAGCCTAGAATAGTACCTGGCTCATGCAAACACATTCAATAAATTGCTACTTGAGATCATATTTTATATCCTAGTCATTTTCAGTTCCCTTGTAGCGTGTTTTATGGCAAGCAGCAAGGTTTTGAATGAGGCAGAACAGACTTTAAACCTATCTCTTCTACCTTAAGAAATGTGCTCTGAGCTCCTGTTTTTTTCTGTTATGAAATAGAGAAAACGATATTTATTCCATAGGGCTATTATGAGAATTAACTGAGATGATGGTGCCAGCTACAGTGATTGACATACAGATGGAGTTCATTAAATCCTTGTTGAACGAATAAATGGAAAGACTGAATGAACTCTCTCTT
This sequence comes from Cynocephalus volans, assembly GCF_027409185.1. Classification (NCBI taxonomy): domain Eukaryota; kingdom Metazoa; phylum Chordata; class Mammalia; order Dermoptera; family Cynocephalidae; genus Cynocephalus; species Cynocephalus volans. The sequence continues at coordinate 132,021,549 of NC_084467.1, forward strand.
GATCTGATCTCCTGCCTTTCCAACCTTTCTCTTTTTATTTGCTTCCTCCTTCCTTCCCTGCCCCAAGGCTGGCACACTGGGAATCCTGCTAATCCTTCAGCCACAGGCATCTGTCTCTCTGAGTCCCTGCTGGCAACAGCAATCTGGATCAGCATTAGAAGTTATTACCCTTTAAATCAAGGGTCGGCCACTATTTTAGCTCAAGTGCCACAAATATGGGACAAATTTTGCCAGAGGCAACAACAGGGTAGCCAAAGAAACATTTTTCCAATTTTTAGAAAGGCATCTCCAGCACCCACTGGCATTTTGGCCTCATGTTTGACTTTTCTTTAAGGCCCTTAATATTCACTTCCTGTATCTCTTTTCATCTTTTTTTAATCAATAACTCCTAAGTAAAGATTTATTCTCTTTCTCCTCTCTTCTATTTTTAAATCTCTCCTTTTGGGGCTTTTGACCTTTTCTTCTTTCCTTAAGAAGCAAGCTCCTTTCATTCTATTCTCTGTTTATCCCAACCTTCTCTCAACACCACCCCCCACCCCACCCCACCCCCATTTTCTAGATGTGGGAGCAGGGAGAAAGCCCAACAATGTGAGCCCCATGACTTGGGAGACAATTGACCCTACCGGCTCCTCATCCCTCCCTATTTGACCTGTCAGAGTGGAAGTTCTGGGGTAGTCCTGCTATAGTATCTCTTACACCCTTCTGTTAGGAAGTAGAAATGCTGGCACAGGTAGAAAAAATAACAAAGGTAATATGCTGTCTCTGGGGCTTCTGAAAGGAGGGATCGGGGTGGTTGGGTCCAGGCTAGTTTGGCTTCATCATCTCGTCTGCCCTGTCCAAGAATGAATCTGTAAGACTTCTGCAACCCACACACCGGCGACTCACAGAGCACGAGTTCTAACCTTGGTCCAAGCAGGGGACCTGCCACTCTCACCAAGGCCAGCCACCTTCTTCATCATCTGTTTAGAGCCTCTTGAGTTTGTATTTCCTCTTCTGAAAAATGAGAACAATAATCTCTACTCTTGGATCTGCATCCCTAGAGTGTGTTCTGCGTATTGAACGGGAGGCTACAGGCTCTAGGCCTGGAGGGGGAAGAAGTGCTCAGGAATAGTCTGTAAACGCATCCTGCTTTCCCGGCTGTTAACACGGGTAAGTGTGAATCCAGATGACTTTTTTTTTTTTTTTTGGCAAATTTGAGGGTAGCCCAGATTCAGAGGAACAAGCCCCATCTGAGATGGAGTTGTATTTTTTCACTTGGAATAGCGCTGTTGGGAGGTGTCAACTGAACAGCACAAAGTCAGAATTTAAGCGTCTTTGGTCCCATAGGCAAGCTGTTCCTTCCTATACCAGCATCTTAACATCACACATTTCATAGGAACGGAGCCAGGGCTGGATCTCCAGAAACCACATGCTCCTGTGCCCTTTTGTCAAGTCTGAAGAGAAGGGCTTTGCTTTTGATATGGTGCTGGGCACCTTGAAGTGACTGGGGCCTGCGATGCTGTGAACTTGAATGTATGAGCTGCTTAGGAGTAATCACAAGAACACTTTTTCTTGCAAGGAACAAGCTAAGTGGCCCTGGATTTTAAGAAATAAACAGTATTTTAAATGACGTGGATATTTAGGCTGGAGGAGAAAGAGGAAGACACACACACACACACGCACACACACACACACACACACACACATTATGAGCCAGACATTGTGTTAAGAACTTTACATTGTAGATTTCATTTATTTAAATACTTAAGAAGAAAAATGGAGGAAAAGAGCTTTCTAAGTAGCGGAGAGCACACATTTGTCCTATGCCAGAGAATGAAGATGAATGAAAAGCCTTGGTAAGACAGTAGGTAAAGGATCCTACACAGAGACTATTTTTAGTCTGGGCTGAGAGCCAGGGGTATCGAGAAGAAAAAAAATAAAGAATTTGTAGAATGTCAGATCTGGAAAGAGCCAGAGAACTTACCTTGTCCAACCACTGTCTGTTCCATTTTATAGGTGAGGCTACTGAGGTCCAAAGAAGGGAGTGGCAAATCCACGCTGATGTATCTGGGCATATCCAGTGTCTGCTCCTTGGCCTGGAATCTTCAGAGAAAATTGAATGCTGTCCCCTTCTCACCATCAGCCAAGTTTTTAAGTCACCATGTTTCAAGGACAGAAGAGTAATTTTTCCTCACATTCTGTACATATCTCTCTTATTCATCTGTTAACCTGTGACTGGGTAATCGCTGTTCGTTGCCATTGTGACTCATGGCGGGGAAAGGGCCCTTTTACTGATAACCAGGCTGGCCCATGAAGCCCTGGAAAGATGCGCTCTTCCGGGTTTCTGGGTGCAGCTGATCATGGAGCCAGTGGGCTTCATCCTGGTGTATAGTATGGCCCCATTGTTATCATTGTGTTCTGATCCTAAAACTGGTGACGCCAGACTTGGCATCTTTCTTTGAATCTTTTTGTGCTCCTTGAAGCCTTAGATCTACAGATCATCTGAGCTGATAGAGAGCCCGCATGGCACCTGGCTCAGTCCCACCAATTACACTGAAGTGAGACAACTTACACAAAGTGACACAACTTTTAACTAGTTTTGATCACTAGCTTTGATGCCAGTGTCTCTCCTCTCTTCCTGTAGGGAAGCACCAGTGTTGATGGCAATTGTTTTCTAGTAGATTACTAGTGCTGATGGGTACTGGTAGAGTGCCACAGCCAGACCCACAGGATGCGGGCAGTGGGTGGTCAGATGTGTGTGCACCACACACCTGGCTGGCTGAGACTTCCAGGAGCACTGCTGCCTTGCACTTGCACAGAAGATTGCTTTGCCCTGTACAACCCACTTACATCTCACTTGAAATCTATGAAGGACACAGAACAGCAGTTCTCAACCCCATTTCCCAATAAGGTTATGCAGGCTCAAAGACAAGAAATAATTGATAATAAATAATTGTACAATTAAAATATATGCTTAATATAAATAATTGGCTATATTCACATAGCAAGTAAGTTATGGAGCCTGAGATCCCATATTGCTTGGGATGTGCTTCCTACACAATAAGAGTACTGATAATAAATAACATTTATTTATCATTTACCCAGTACCCCACATGTTGTCCTAAGCTTTAAAAATATGTATACGTATATACATATATTTTCTACTCATTTATCGTTCATAACAGACTTTTTAAGATAGGTACCCAATTCATAGATGAGAATACTGAGGGACGGAGAGGTTAAAACAAAGCTTAAAACAGAACTGTATTCAAATAGCAATACTTTGTTCAGAGCTCTCAGCTCGTGGAATCTGGCCACATCTCACTGCTCTCGAACCATTAAATATAAGCAGAACTTTCCTTCCTCGCTGCCTTACACACACACACGCACACGCACACGCACACACACACACACACACACTCTCTCTCTCTCTCTCTCTCCTCCTTCCGGAAAGGAGCTAAACCAAAGCCTTCAAGAACCTTTTGTTATTTTCCTGGGTCAGCCAGGATCTCTCATCTTAAGCTTAATAACAGCAAGAAGAAAGAAAACTCAGCTGTGAAAGCTGGCTGTAGGATCATACCCACAGTGTGAGGCGGCTTGCTGAAATGTGCAGCTCGGGTGAGCGCAGAGCAGCCACGTGCTCAGCGCATCTCTCCAGGAGGAGGTAGCAGACGGTGCCAAGAGCGCCTCTAGAGGCCGAGCGGGGAAGCGGCAGGGCCAAACTCCAGCTGCACCAGCAGGATGGGGGACTGCGCTTAAATAACAGTGATATTAAGAGGGTTTGACTGTAATCTAGAAAGCAATAAACTGACATCTTTAAATCCATATAATGCTCTACAATCAGAAACCAAATTATCTGGTATCAAGAGCAACTGAGTAGATAGTCAGTACAAGCAAGGAAGTGGTGGGCGGCAGAGTAAAAATTCCAGGGTGGAGAGAACACACCAGTCAACAGGTGGGAGAGAGAAGGAGCAGGATAAACAGAGGATTTGCAAGAAGGCCCAGGAGAGAAAATGAGATATTTGAGCAGAGCAGAGCTGCAGGATGCGGGTGGGAAGGGCGTTTGCCTCTGCGGCACAGCATGGCGAGGGGAGCCAGCTTGCCACAGCAGACCAGCTGCCCTGGGGCTCTGCCCAGCCTTCAGGATGGAGGACTCGAGGTTCTCTCCTCCACTTTCTCTAGAATCATCTGGGACAAGCTTCTTCGGGAAGAAGGCATGCCGCAGGGCAGTGTGTCCTATGATTGGTGACATGAGTGCGGCTCCATCCCTGAGGAGGGGCTGGAAATAGAAATCATGGCTTAAAAAAAAACGGAAAAACAATTCTTTTCATTTCTATCTGTTCCCACGTCACTAAGTCCAATGATAGGATCACTCACTTCTCAGCCATGCTCCACCCGAGGCATCTGCTCAGTTCACGTGTTTGCAGGGTGGAAATATATCGACTAAAACCATGGCAGTTTTTACTTCTACTCCGAAGAGCTCATATTCCAAATCTGTGCTAACTGTTGTGGAATAGCCCACATGGTAAGAGGCACAGAGCTTCAGACAAGGTAGAAGATGGCTCTGCATATGTAATTCAGTTAGAATCCCAAGCCAAGAGTTTGTGACCTGTAGCTGAGAGAAGCTAGGGCCTCTGAGTATTACTGTGTGTGTGTGTGTGTGTGTGTGTGTGTGTGTGTGTGTGTGTGTGTGTGTGTGTGTGTGTGTGTGTTGACTCATGGGCAACTGGGAAATATGAAGTGGTCTCCAGCAGTCACTGGTGGGGCCATCCCAAAGCTGCCACACGTGGAGTGCAGCAGTGCACCACCATTCCCAATCCAGTAACAGCAGGGCCCCAGGACTGTCTTAACTATGGCTCCCATCAAGGGCTTCACCGTATGTGCAATGAATAATTCAAGACTTAAGTAATGAACTGCTAGGGGCAGGTGACAAATCTTGGGGAAAGATGGGTCCCTGTGGGTCACATTTGGATGTGTGAAGAGTCACCAAAAGGATAAAAACAAGGAGGAATATTCACAAAGACACAGTCCGGAGAACAAGGGAGGAAGCACAGGGGCTGAGGTGTACCAAGAAAGGATCCTGATAAGGGATTCAGTTCCTTGGGAAATTTCCCTCCATCAGCTGAGTGAGAAATGGTACATAGCTACAGCTTTAAGCTTTCCCATTCTGTGAGGCAATTCTGTCCGTGTTCATCTCCTACAGCTGCTGTTACAAAGCATCACAAACTGGTAGCTTAAAACAACAGAAATGTATTGTCACACAGTCTGGAGGCTAGAAGTCCAAAATCAAGGTGTCAGCAGGGCTGTGCTTCCTCTGAAAGCTGTAGGGGCAATCTCTCCTAGCTCGTTGTTTCAGGGCACTCCTTTGTATTCCTTAGCTTACAGTTGCAGCAATTAGATCTCTGCCTATGTAGCATTCTTCCCTCTGTGCCTGTCTGTGTACAAATTTCCCTCTTTCTATAAGGGCGTTAGTCATTGGATTAAAGCCCACCCTAATCCAGTTTGACCTCATCTTGACTTGATACATCTGCAAAAACCCTATTTCCAAATAAGGTCACATTCTCAGGTATCAGGGATTAGAACTTGAACACATCTTTTTGGGAAGCACAATTCAACCCATATATCATCTGGTAAACCTCATGCAGCCTTGAGGTGTGCTGAGAGGAGAAAGGGACAGAACAGAGAGAACGTAGCCTGTCTCCCCCGCTCCCTGCTCTGGGGAGAGAGAAGCGTCCTATTTAAACTCCTGAGGGACACTGAGAAGAGCAATAGCAATTTCCTCATTTACTCTTGTCTTTCCTAATAAATTTTAGAGGGAGATGACCCTTGAAAGATGTGTGTGCCTGTGTGTCTCTGTGCACGTGTGTACGTGCGTGTGTATGGGTGTATACATGTATGGGCGTATGTGTGTATGGGTATGTTTGTGTGTGTGTGTGTATGGCTGTGTGTGTGTATGTGTGTGTGTGTGTATGGGCATGTGCATGTATGGCCGTGTGTGTGCATGTATGAGGTTGACATGTGTGCACTTGTCTTATTCTACCTCCAACCCCAGCAAATTAGAAACCTCCTGAGAAAAGACCAGTGCCTGGCTCCTGCGTGTGTTCTCTATGTTCCAGGTGCAGGACTGCCTGACTCAACAAATATTTGTTGAATTGAACTGAATGAACCTAAATTGAGTTGTGGGGAACAAATTATGCCAACACTCCTTTGGCCTTGGAAAGTAAAAAGAAGGGAATTTGTTAAGAGAAGAGCAAGGGCTGGGGGAAGAGAGAAAATTATTCCCTCAAAGTACTGATGAGGCCAGTAGCTGGGTCAGCTGCAGTGACAGGACATGCTGAGCTCTTCTTTTCCCACATTATTATCTGTTCAAAGGTCCCACATCTCCCCATCCCCTGAGTAAGGATATCTGTCCAGCACCTTGTCTACATTTTCAGAAGTATCTGCTCTTTTAAAAAGTGGCATCTCTACTGATGCCCACTTCTATCACCACATGGATGGTGTCCCCCAAGCTTCTCCAAGTGATGCTCCTGTCACCAATGGCACCAGAAAGTTAAAGGTGCTGCCACCAACACTAGAACCATACTTCTGCTTGTCACTAACTCCCAAAGGTGGGCAGGGCTGCCACAGCTAAGCCACAGAACCAGGGTCACCACCACTGTCACCAGCTTCCTACAGAGTTAGCACCACCACTCTGACCTACAGCTCCTGTTAGCAAAGCTGCTGCCAAAGCAGCTGCCATCAGCCCTAAGCCAGGTTGGGTTCTCGGGCTTCTTGGAGGATATAGAAATAATTCTTCGGGTATTTATAATGCCTGTAGGGCAACCCCCCCTTGCCCTGAGGTTCAAGTCTGAGACCATGCAGGAGGAATGAAGGCAACCTGAGCAGAAGACCATGGCCATTCTCCCTCCGGCCTGGGGCTGGCTCATTGTCCTTGAACGGAGTGCAGCTGCCTACAACCCATCTCCACTCAGAGCTTGTCCTGGGAGCATGCAGGGGTCCCACAGAGCTTCCCTTCACTGGACCGCCCAGCAGGCCTGATTACTGGAGCACACTCAGATGAGACTGAAGGTGGAAATCCTAATGCCGCACTTCATGAAAGCTTCCTTTTTGCCTACAATGCATTTTTCTAGGCATGAAAGTAAAACATAATGGCAGGGCCTGGGAGCAAACAGCCAGCAGGTCTAACAAAGGCCGGGCAACGGGAGAGAGAAGCCCCTAGCTGGCACGCTCAGCTCTCCTGAGAACCGCGTGTGCTCACTCCAGCCACCAGCCTCACTTTGGGAAATCAGTTAAGAGCAAGAGCAGGGGTCTTGACACAATCGGAAATGGCCCAAGTTGTGTGATGATATGTAGCTTGCAACACACACCTGTGCTACTGGATTCACCAAAACCATCACCAAGGCTAAACACAATTGGCCTTAACAAGTTCCACTTATTTACTTTTTTTTTTTTTTTAAAGAAGTTGCAATATCCTACAAGTTCCCGTCCCACCTCCTTTTATGATATCAGGGTGTTCAAGGCCACAGCAGACCCTCTGGCTTGTGTGAAATGCGGACGTCTTCTGGGCTGTCCTTGGCTGGAGCTCACTGGGACTAAGGCATCCCAATGTCAGGGACAAACCGCAACATGGCCATGGCCAAAGGTCTCTACAGAGATATGAAGAGCTCTAGGGGTGCAACATAATATTAACAATTGGACCAAACTCAACTCCCCCTCCCACAGCCACACTCACCTCAGGAGCCAGTGCACAGGAGGGCCATGGGATCTGATCTGAGACTCCCAGAGCCTCACCCGTCACTCAGAAGAGGCACTCAGAATGGCTGCATAGCACAACAGGGACAGGAATGGAAACAATTTGAAATAAATCTCCTTTTTTAACAAATGTGGAGAATGCATTCCATTTCCAACCAGGGATAGGTTCTGTGCTTTAGAGATGCAGAAAGTTTAAGACACGGTCCCTGCTTTCAAGGAGTGCATTCCTGAGTGAATTCAATGACCGACAGTGAGCCCTGGCACACCAAAAAGAATGAATGAAATGGACATGTAGAAGGACTCATTGTTTAACAGCCTTTATTTTTTAGATCAGTTTTAGGTTCACAGCAAAATTGTGCAGAAAGTACAGAGATTTCCCAGATACTCCCTGTCCTCACACAAGCACAGCCTCACCCGTTATCAACATCCCCCACCAGAGTGGTCCATTCATTGCAATTGATGAACCTACATTGACACATCGTCATCCCCCAGGGTCCATGGTGTACACTGGGGTTCACTCTTGGTGTTGTACATTCTATGGGTTTAGACAAATGTACAAAGACATGTATCCACCATTACAGTATCATATAGAATATTTGCACTGCCCTAAGAATCCACTGTGCTCCATCTGTTCATTCTACCTTTCGGTTTTTACATATAAGGATTTGCCTCAACAAAACAAAATCAAAAACAGGAAGGCAGCTTTATCTCCCACTTTTCCTGTTCTTGATTCATAGGGAATGACTCCTTGGGAAATGGGATATGGAGAGTTGGCACCAGGAAATTGGACACTGTTAATGCCCATGTGAAGTAAAAACATCAAAGAGTCAGGTTCCACCTTATCAAAAGGCTTTAACTGGTGAGAACACTGCTTAAGTAGATACCTTCCTGTTGTGGGTTGAATTGTGTCCCCCCAAAATATAAGTTCAAGTTCTCACCCCATATTCAAATTAAATTCTGTGTGAATGTGATCTCATTTGGAAGTAGGGTCTTTGCAGATTGACTAGTGTCCTAGTAAGAAGAGGAAGATTTGGACACAGGGACACACGAGGAGAATACCACACAATGATGGAGGCAGAGATTAGAGTAAAACATCTGCAAATCGAGGAACACCAAGAGTTTCCAGCAACCACCAGAAGCTGGGAAGAGGCAAGGACCGTACCCTGCAGCCTTCAGAGAGATCACGGCCCTGCCAACACCTGGGTTTGGGACTTCCAGCCTCCAGCACTGTGAGAGAACACATTTTTGTGGTTTTAAGCCATGCTTGTCATGGTAGCCATAGGACATTAACACACTTCCACCCTCTCCTTCCCGGCCCCCACCCCTCCCTACACACACACACACACACACACACACACACACACACACTCACACACACACACACTCACACACACTATACTGGGGACACTTCTGAAATCAGGAAGCTTTTCTAAAGCAGGCACTTGGAGCTGCTTCCTGCCTGACCAAGATTCCCCCATTCCTAGCCCTGGGCTTTTGAACCCAGGGCAGTCTCTTGTGACAGAGCCACAGTGTGCTGACAAAGAAGCCGAAGAGAGATCTCCTTTGTGCCTGGAGGCAAGTAACTAAGACCATGGTGTGCATAGAAGCTGCCAGACCACAACTGCCACCCTCCTGAAGGGGAAGACACAGGGCAGAGACCCTTGAGAGAACTGCCAAGACTGGGCCTCCCAGGACCATTTCAGTTCCTCCTGGGCTGGGAGCACCCATTTCGGGGGGCACCCTCCTCCAGGCCAGGTCAGACGGCCTAGGAAGGTGGATGTCACTAAGGGGAGGTCCCTTGTACCTCCTCAGCTTCCACTCCCATCCTAAATTGGTCCCTGAGGCTTCTCAGCACTCCCTTGTGAATCTATCCATGCCCCTTCATAAAAGCACAGGCTCCACTGTTAAAGAGATTCTTAAAGCACAAAAAATTCAGCAGGCAAAAGCCCAGCCACCTGCACACCTGACAGGACCCAGAGGCTTGGTTTCATTCCTCTCATGGAGTTTATTTTCATCTCTATTCCTCTCCAAAATAATTGGCACACTCACAAATGCCAACCCATTCCCTAACTCACTAAGCTACAATAAGAAGTCAAGAGACTCCACATCCAGTTTAAGCCTCCCCTTCAGCACCTCTTCACAGCGCCATGCACAGGGGGACCCAGTACTGCTGCCAAGGGGCAGGTTAGTTGCACTGAAATACGGGAAATCACAGGGTCAGTGCATCCAGAAGGTGTTGCACAGACCCAAGGTGTTTGTTTACCTCCCCAGGGCCAAGAGATCTGCATCATGTTTAGAGACCCATTTTGGCAGAATGATAGATTGAGGGGAGAAAAAAAATGATAAGAAATCAATTAGTCCAAAATTTTCATTTTACAGCCCAGAGAAGTGACCTAACTTCCTATGGTCACATAGCACTTGCGGTAGAATTGGGACTTGAACCTAATTTCCTTGACTTCCGGTCTAGTGCTCTTTCCGGAACTGTGAGCAGAGAAGGGAAAATAATGTACTGTGGTGAAGCAAGGACGAGGGGCATAGGAACACGCCAGGAGGACACTGAGGAACTGGCACATTCCGAAACATCACCTTGACAGCCCTGGCCAATAGCCCCTTTTCACCCCAGTGAGGTCATACCCAAGTCACCTAACCAAGTGGACGCGCTGCTGATCTTCTTGCTTGCCTAAGAAAAGCAACTCCTGGCAGGCTAATAAAGTTGTCTGAACCCGTTCCCAGGAGGCCACCTAAATCCAGAGAGTACTGCTAATCTGCTGATTAGTGTTATTATGACCGAAGAGGAAAGAAGATCCACTTACAGATGTTGGTTAGGACTCAGTCAACCATAGGGAGGCTGGGAGACAGTCTAGCTCTGTGTCCAGGGAGAAAAGGAAAGAGCTTTGCTAATTAGCTAGAAGTTTCTGCTACACATCCCAAATTACTAATGTGTATTTAACCTTCTTATTTTGTGGAATCTTGACAGTAGGATAATTTTTATTAGCATATTCATTATTACAAATCATGATTTTTCTTTATGCCCTTTACCTGACCTGTCCCTCCCCAAACCCCCTCCCTCCCTCTCACCATCTCCAGTAACTGTAGGTTTGTTCTCTCCTGACAGAAGGATAATTTTTGATTCTCCCTCTCATTGGCCACCTCCTGCTATGCAAGCTACGGGGTCCAGAAAGTTCTACAATGTGGACAGCAGGGACCAGACATGTGACTTAAGCTCAGCCAATCATATATTTTCTACCAAGACTTTGAATCTTGAACCAAAGGCACAGAAGATGCCACAAAATACCAAAAGCACTTGGAGGTCATTTTCCTTACACAGCGTTGGTGGCAGTGGCAGTGGCCTCTAATGGGCACTGAGATGTCCAGGGTCACAAGCAGAGCCAGACTGACGCCTTCACTACTGCTTCCCACACCCACTGCACTGATCGTGCTTTCCATGGTGCCAGTGGTACCTCCACCACTACATGTCCCCACCTTGCTTTGACCTGGAAATAAAGGCAAAGAACAGCTGTACGGGACATCAACAGACATCCCTTGGAAACCACATAATATTCTCACCACCTGCTGTCACCAATGACTGAAGAAATTCAGGCGATCTCAACTTTATCATAACTTCCTTTATTATGAATGAGAGGAAAACAAGTGGCAAAAACTTTAAATATTCCAAAACCCAGCATACGATGGGCTGAACAGATATCTTGACTATCCACTGCAGTCACCCGCCCCCTAGTCCCACCTCCATTTGCTAGCAGAAGGTTGTCATAAATGGCTCCCCACCCACTGGCTGGTAGCAATTCAGTGTTAACTTATTCATCTTGGGGCTTAAAGACAGCACCCTAGTGGCATTCCTCCCCTCAGTCCCCACAGGCTAGTCCATTGTCCTCCCCTCTCCAGAGAGCAGGGGCCAATGGGCTGCAGTGTCCAAGGCAAGCAAATGTTTTGGAGAGTGGGACCTTCTAAGAGTCTCTTCCCACTTCGAGTGAGCTGCTCCACCCTTATTAGTGATTGCCTACGCCGTGAAGCACTGGAGACGCTGAGAAGAGGAAATCCCAGCTCACACTCCATCCCCTTTGGGGACAAGATCTGATCAAAGTGAAGCCAACTGTTCTAGGACTGACTGCCCCACTCTGAGGAAGAGCCACTGTCCTACAGGAACTGGTCACCACCTGTCTGGGAGAGCTGGTAGAGAGGGCATCAGATCACAGCTCAGGAGACCTGACTCAAGAGAGTCACAGAGGTTAAAGTGGAAGCTGCCTTAGAGTCTGTTTAGTCCAAAGGTTTTCAAACTTTTGAAACTGAGAAACCCTGTCTTCAAAGGAAATTCCACATGGAATTCCAATACATAACAGACAAAACTAGAGTGCTCTGATTGAAGTAGGCACAGAAATTCTAGAGCCCTGGCTACCTGGCTCTGCGCCACCCTCTTGGTGAGCCCAGAGGTGCCCATATTAATGACTGGAACTCATGTCTCCTGATCCCTATTCCAATTCTCTTTCTGCAGGGTTTGCTACTTTCTGGCTCAGTTTCTTCATCTTTAAAATGGGGATAGACCCATAACATCTACCCCACCTACCAAGGGGCTCCCGGAGGACCAAGGGTGTGTGAAGTGCAGCGAAAAGCCTGACGCTCTTGTTACCACTTTCCTCAAGCAAGGGAATTGTATTCGGTGATGCTCAGCTTTTCGTGTTCCTGCTTGAATTACTCTTCCTTCATCTCCTGTGTGCAATGGGCAGCCGAGGATCTGGGCTTAAAGACCAGTGTGAGGCTCCCCGTAAACAGGGTCTCCAACTGGGGGTGCAGAGGGCAGGTGGGTGCCACAGAAGTGAGTTTCAATGTCCTCAAAGGAAACATGTGAGAAGTCCCCCCCTCTTCATCAGAATGTCTCCCTGCTATTTAAAAGGAGCTTTAGGTTTCTCAGAAGCCCCATTTCCTTACTCTTTGCAGTGAGAAGCTGCATTAAGGACCTCAGGGCTGCCTGCTTAGAGCTCAGCGCCCTCCATTATGCTCTGTCGTTGGCTTCCTGGGGAAGACCAGCAGCTACTTGCCATGGCTTTAACCAGCTCCTCCACCATCTCCAGAGGGCAAAGGTGAGGCACCTTCCAGGGGGCCCAGGTTGGTGCTACCTGAGGTGGAGGGAAGATGAGCTTAGAACACCACAGTATTGTTCTCAGGGCTGGGCATGTGCACAGAAGCAAGTCAGATTCCTCTTCATTCTCTTGTCTGCAGATGAGGGGAGTGTGAGAGGGTCCAGCTGCTTTCCTTGTGCACACCCACCTTCAGCTCCGGAGCCCCCCAAGCATGAGAGGGACGGCGGGGTGTCTTTGAGAGATGGGACCAAAAGTGGTCAAAAATGCCCATTGCCCCAGAAGCCGTGTGACTTGCCCTACTCAGGCACAGAACCTTCTTCCCCAGGCACATTCTCAGATCCACCAGATTCCAGTAAGAATCACATGGTGAGAGTATTATTAGCTCAACTGACAGATGAGCAAACAGATGCCCACCAAGGAGAAGGGTTTGGCCTGCCTCATGCATGGGGACCTTGGCAGACATATGCTAACTGGGGCTCTGCACCCCGATCTTCTGCTGTTAATCATCTGACTGAACACTGCTCCCTCCCGACTCTGAGGGAGCCCGTGGGTGTGCTCATCGGAGACGGCAAAGGGCCCTGCTGAGAAGCCAAACATGGGGCAAGAGACCTGACAGAGCAGAGCAGAGCTCTTGGGGGCCCTAAGCCAGGGTTTCCCACACCAACCACACTCAGCACATTCTATTTCAGTTACAGCGACTCAGCAACCAACTGAGATCTAACAGCAAAACTGAGGTTGTAGCTGAGGGTCTTAGCTCCAGACTCCCTTGAAACCAAAAAGAAGAGTGCACAAAGGGAAGAAGCAATAGCTGTATTAAGAAATGTGTTTACAGTGCACTGAAAAGGATATCAGTCAGACAGGAGAAAGAATTGCACAGTGTCAGGCATGCCATTTCAAACTGTTTAAGGAAACAAATCACCAAGGCTTGATGACTTCTCTCAAATACTTCTTTAATCTGTCCTCTCCTCTCCTAGGTCAAGGGCACATTGTCTTTCACCTGGCCTGCAGGGTTGGTCTCCTAACTGCCTCCAGTCTTCCACACAGCAGATAGGGGTATTGTGAAACCAAGTCTCACCATGCCACTCCCTTCCCCAGATCATGGCCAGGGTGTTCGCCATGTGGTCTCACACTTTTGCCTTCCAGCAACACCAACTTAGTCTTGGTTTTCTGCTCCATTCTGTGCTGGTTTTAGCTTTGCAACTTTGCATATTGTATGCTCTGTGCCTTGATGCCTTTCTCTCCTCTGCCTCCCTTCATTCTCTGCTTTATTTAGATACTGTCACTTATCCCTCAAGACTCAGTGCAGGTGCTTCCATCTCTGAAAAGCCTGTCCTAGCCACAGAGCACTTGATGGCCTTCCTCCAGGCTCACCTGGCCACCTTGGCACACCTTTACCATGGGCCAACCATCCCATGCCATCACAGTCTGTATCTGTCTCCCCAACCTGGCAGTGCTCCTTGAGGGAAGCAAACCACATCCAACTCACATTTTGATACACAGGGGATGGCATGTGAGGGGGTGAGTAAATGTTGGTGGAACTGATTGGAACTGAACCCAGTTGGGGGCAGTCCAGGACCACAGGATGAACTGACTGCCCCTCGGGGTCTCCTGGTGCTAGGGTTCAGTGTGATTACCTGTTGGAGCATCGATGGGGCTCCCTTCTATGGGTCTTTAGACTTAACGGGGAACCTACCAACATCCTCAAGAAGTCCCTAAAAATATCATTAAGAATTATAATAATGATGTGATTAAAAGTAATATTTAGTCCTTTCAAAGGTAAAAATGATGTCTTTTGGTGGAGGGGAGGGGGCATGAGACAGTTTGCTCACCAGAACATTGAGAGACAAAATAAATACATTTATCCATGTTCAAAATTGCTGCTAGCCCTTTGACCTGGCTCCATCCTTGATCAGGTAGACTTGCTCTGTCTAAAAGATCACCAAGAGCACACAGGACTCAGTTCTCCTGATAACATCTCTGCATTCCCAGGAATTTCCTAATGGGGTTTTACTGAGACTCTGAGGCTGTGGAGTCTGCATGACAGATTGAATTTATAGCCATAAATTAAATAATCTTGCCCTTTGTTTTCTGATCAAAATGTGAAAAGCCCTTACCTCATGTCTACTGTGGCATTGCTAATTTCCCTGGGAGATAAGTCGCGAGGGCAGGGACTCCAGTCAGGCCGGCATCTGCCCTCTGCGTCTGTGTGCCCACTGGCTGCTTTGTCCAAGTCACAATCCAGCCACCAGGGTGAATGACCCAATCATCCCCTCCTCCAGAGCAGTAGCCATGAGAAAGGGTCATGTTTAAGAGGGTCCCTCTGCTCTAGCCACACTGGGGACTCAATCTCCTCAAGACCCTGAGCATAATTTTAGGGTAAAATATCACGGTTTGGTTTTGCTTTTGTAAAAAGGCAGAGTACTAAATTTAGCAGCATGTCTGGAACACATTCCCCAGGGTGTCTCTACCCTTTAGAGAGAACTCAAGAGAAATGTCTCCCTGAGCAGAAGCAATCCACCCACGGGGACTGTGGGGACGATGTTTCACGCCTCCCTTTCTCAGACAGAAGCTATCTGCTGACATAGAGGCTTCCACAGAGAAAACAGCAGCTACTTCCGCTCCCCTGCTCAAGTTCCAGCAAGGAGTCCCCATTGCCTCTAAAACACAAAATACTTATAAGGACACTCCAGGGACTCTAGATTCTGATCTCCACTGATAAACATCCATGCAATAAATAGGGACTGAATACCTGCCTTGTGACAGCTTGATGCCAGACCCTGTGAATGCAGTGATGGGGGGGGTCACTGCCCCCGCCTTTAGGGAGCTCTTGGTTTGGTGGGTATGATGGTCAGTTTTGTGTGTCAGTTTGGCTAGGCTACAGCTAAGTTATCCATTCAAACACTAACCTAGGTGTGGCTATGAAGGTGCATTATAGATATAATTGTAGTCCATAATCAGGGACTCCCTTTAAGTAAGGGAGATTATCCCAGATAATCTGGACGGTTCTGAATCAATCAGTTGAAAGGCCTCAAAAGCAGAGCTAGGGCTTCCTGAAAAAGAAGAAATTCCACCTGTGGATAGCAGCTCCTACCTGCGTCCGAGAGTTTCAGCTTGCCCTTCCTGACCTGCAAATTTCAAATTTGCTAGCCAGCCCCCACAATTGTACAAGCCAATTTCTTGCAGTAAATCACTAAATGCGTATCTTCTACTGGTTCTGTTTCCCTGGTTGACCCTGATTGATACAGTGATCAGGCTATCAGGAGACACAGCTTGCCACTACCTGTCTGTGATCCAGGGCCAAATACACCATGGGCCAAGCTCCTTTTCTTTGCCAAACACTAGCCATTCCCACATCTATTATCTTAGTTATTCTTCCCAATTGTATGACTAGGTAGAAATTAAAGAGGAGGAAACTGAAGCTCAGAAAGATAAAGTAATTTACCCAAGGGCATACAACTAGTAATTTGCGGAGTTGGGATTCAAACTAATTTTGCCTGACCCCCAAACTTGTGATTTTTCCAATACACTGTTCAGCATGGTAAACTCTTATTTTATTTAACTATCTGACTCTGTTTCCTTATTTTCAAAAAGAGGATGACCCCCAAAGTCCATCCAACTATGAAATAGCAATGTGGTGAAGTTAATATTACCATAATGGCTGGTAAACAAATTTCTCTTCAGAAGAGAGCAGTCTTTGTTGAGAATACACTTTGATAAGTGTTTGTGACAGTAACGAGGCCTCTCTCCCATGTCTTGGAAATCAAATGGCACCAGGCTGCTGAGGGAGAGGAGGCTGCTCTGCAAAATAGAAGAGGAGTGGGGGGATTGGAGCCCCCAGAGGCCGGGGGTGAGGAGGAGAGCTGGGATAGGGAAGGAGAAAGGGGAAGTCCACAGATGGCAGGAGTCTGTGTCCTTGATGTTGGCTTTCCCAGGATCTTCAGTACAGGCTACCAAAAGCATGGTGTTTAGTAAGAGTCACTTTTTACTGTTATCATGCGGAGGTCTTTAAAGCCTCTGAGTTTCACATTGAGGTCAGTATGGAGAGGAGACAGAGGTACCATCTGAGAAAGCTGAAATCCAGGAGGCAAAGGAAACCAGGACACTGTTTCAGAGACCAATAAACATCTAGGCAAAGGCTTTGAGCTTTCATAGTCTGTGGAATTTGGGACTTATTCAAAGCAATTTCATCCAGAGTCCAAGGTGCATGGAAGCCCCGAACCAAGAGCTGGTTTACACGAGTGACATGTGATCATCTCAAGGATCATCTACATCCTTCATGCAGAGCCAGCCGAAACTCAGGCAGTCTGCTGATCGCATCCTGCCCTTGTGTGGGGCTTGCGATCACTGGCAGGTTGCATTTTGTCCCTTGGGGATATGTCTGGTCTTTTCAGGTAGTTAAATATTCCTTAAGGTGCTCACACTTATTCTTAAATGAGGTCTCGTGCTCCTCTGTGGCCCCCATAATTCCCAACTCAAGCCTGGTGCATGGGCGTGTGAAATCCTGCACCTGTTGGTTGACTTCTATTCTGGGTCTTTTATGAGAAGGAGAAGAGTCAGTAACAGTGGCTAAAGAGGGTTGTCCACAGGAGCTATCTGGCACCTGAACCCAGAGAGTCCACCACTGGGACCTGTGGCCCCACCTCAGCAGCTGGAGCAGAACACATGTCAGGTCTTTGCCCACAACCAGACCCCCTACTACTGTGGGCCCCATTGAGCGTACTTGAGCATAGCTGGGAGGCCAAAGTACTTGAGCAAACCTCTGATTTGGGGAACTGGGACCCCATCAGTCCTGCAACTGGAAGGATCCATGGCCATCCCCAAAAGGTGCAGGTTGGAAAAATCTAGCATCGGAAGGAGAGAAGTAACCTCAAGTGGCCTCTATGTGGGCTCATGCTCCAACATCCCAGAAGAGATGAACACCCCTCCTTTCTTTCAAGGTCCTGGGATGGTCTTCTTGTCTGTTTTGGTGCCCAGTAGCCTGTGCCCTTGCAGAGCCCACCCTCATATCTGACCTAGCTCCATCTTGCTCCAGCTCTCTCTTTCAGGGAATGGAGAGAAGTTGGCCTGCTTGCCTTCTCTTCCACAGCCAGGCCTGTTCAGCAGCCACTGGAGTGGCCATGTGCTTCACTGCCCACACAGTGAACCCTTAACTTTTTCCTTCCATCTGCTGTTCCTTCTCTAGTAACTGTGTCATAAGCTGATGAAATCAAGAGACCCAGAGAAAATCCACCTGTGAGACCAGGGAGAGAAGTGTAAAGGGCTCCAGGAAGGCAGGCCTGGACAGGCACAGACATAAAGGTGGAGTCTCTCCTTTCCCCATCTCAACCATGTTCATTCTAAACAGCAACAGAGTTCAGGTGACACAGCCTCAGAGCCACTGACTCCACACCTGGTTGCACAGACTTCTCTGATTACTGGCAGCCAGGCACAGCAGCCCGCATCTCATCGCTGCATTAGTACTGACTGACAGGCCCACCCAATGCTGAGGCAGGAGGGGAAGAGAGGTGGGGAAGGGTAGACTTTGGAGGGAAGATTCACACAGATCCAATCTCAGAGCCACCATTCCCTGAAACTGCGATTGTCTTAACCACTCCACGCTGCCAGAGGTCACAGGGATGCAGATGGGAACTCAGGAGGGCCTCATTCATTCACACGTCACTAATGCACGATTACAAGCTGCAGGGAAAACTGTTGTATAAGGAAAGAACATTTTAAAGTAACCTTAGCCATCCTGAAGGTACATTTATATAGTCCCTATAAATGATCAGGCTGCCTACGGACCACTTTCATCTCTTCACTTCAGGAGGTCCCTTACAAACCCGCTAGCCTTTGTTCACCTACTTTGAATTACAGGATCTCCTTGAAAATACCACGCCCTGCACCCTCCCCTCCCCCACTTCCATTTACCCCTCCTCCTCTACCATCAGGGATAGGATCCAACAGTGTGTGGGACAGGGGCTTGCTGAAGGAAGATCCGAGACTCCTGCAGAAGATCTCAACAGGCTGTGGAATTTGTTCTGTGAGCACAGAGAGGAGTTTCCATGGCTGTCTTCTTGACTCATCACCTAGCAAGCCTCAGATGTAATAGAGCCCTGTGAGTTACTCAGAGGCTCAATCCAATCATCTCCTTTAACAGATGACAAATTCTGGTTCCAAATAACACAAAATCTGAACTCTGGTTTGTTTCTGCATCTACCCTTTGGCTAATGAAACGCACATGTATGAAATGCCAGTGACAGGGTACAAGAGGAAGGAGACGGAAGGAATAAGGAGAAATAAATGGTGCCTTCAAGGAGCTTGCAGAACCCAGGCAGGGAATCAAGAGGCGTTGAGCTCCAAGACCCCTCAGCTGTTTCTCATGCTTTTCTTTTATCATAATAGCACACTTTCTCAGGTGAATGACCACGAAATCAAATCGAGCTCCTACTCAGATTACACAATGACAGAAGGATTATTAAAGTATGATTAAAAAGGGGGAGGAAGGGAGAAATAAACTCAGAGATGGAAGCTGCCTGAATTGGCAAAGAGGAGGATAAAGCGTAGAGATAAGGAGAGGAGACAGAAAGCAGAGATAGAGCTGAGAAGGAAGAATGGCTTTTGCTGCCATAAAGTTTTCGCACTGTGGGTCTTTACTATATATATTTTTAAAACCCTGGGCCTTGCAGTTATTTAGTAAGCAGGTGAGAAACTTCAGGCTATGACTTGCAGACCGCTTGTTCAGTCACCACGTAAATGTCAAGGCGGGACGGTTCTGATTAAGTCTACTCCCAGGGCTGTGGCGTCCTTACTGGCTCCATGCATACTCCAGGGCTTTGTCTGGTGCCATTTAAAATGTCTCAGGCAACAGACTAAGTTCTGCAAGGGCATGCCAGTGAGAGCCCGGTCTGCAGAACTCCTCCCATGTGGGATTTATTCCACATTCAGGGGCTAACAGTACTTTCCTTGTCGGGTATAGACACAAGGCAGCCCTCCCACCCCAAACCCAATAAGCATGCGCAGATCTGGACAGAATCCACAAAGCCTACTCTCCTGGGTAGAAACTGTAGGGCCAGTCACCCTGGCCAGGCTAAGCGGGGCAGCTGCAACTGAGGGCACGTTGACTGGCTTGGCTCCAAAGAGAGTGAGCCAAGTGGGCAGTGAGGTTTCTGGGTGATTAGCACACGTGTTTGGGTGACATTCTGACTAGAAGGCGTAGAGCCAAAGATCAAGTGACTTTTGCCAGTTGAGACTGTGAATAATCACTGAGAAAAAGCTGATTGCTTAATTACGAGGTGGAATGTAAACAGAGACACAAGGAAGACAACAAATGGGGTTGGAAGGCCGACGCCGGGGTCGTCGGATCTCCTCTCCACGGCTGCCTTGGGCATCTGCTTCCCAGCTGCTGCTGCCGCACACCAAGCCCTTGGCAGCCTGGCTCACAGCTGCTGTTTCTCCACCACACAGGGAGCTGGTAGACTAATGGGCTCATCCACCTGCGGGTCTTGGGGCAGGAAAGAGATGTGAGGGTCATCCTGGAGTTAGAGCACAGAGACAGGGACTCTAGGAAGATATGTGCCTTGGTCGGGGTTCTAGAGGGGCTTGAGTCAGAAATAGTTTATCAAGTTACTTAATTGCATCATCATCTGCAAAATGGGGAAGTAATACACTGTATATGTCATGAAATTGTTGGTAGAATGAGCTGAGATGGGAAGTAAAGTGTGTTATTCGATACCTGGAGCACAGTGAACATTGTGATGGCTAGCGCTACCTTTATATTGGAGGATAATTTTGGAGCTTAAACATTCATCATCTCAAATGAAGAACATATTTGTAATTCTTACATGAAAAATAATTAGAATTGAGTCATAATTCTTTCCCAGTCATTTGAGCAGTGCTTCTCAAATTTCAGTGAGCATGAAAATCACCCAGTGAGACCTGAAAATTCAGAGTCCACAGCGACGCTCCCCAACCCTCTGCTGCCCACAGTCATCTGATTCACTATTTCCATGAAGAGGCCTCTTCCATATTTCATGGAAATGATATGTGTGTGTGTCTGTCTATAAATTCATTGAGGGAGACAAGTGTATCTTGTTCATCTCTGTATTGCAAACTCTTAGCCCAGCTCTTGGAACATAGGAAGCGTCTAGTAATATTTTTCAAACATTCAAAGTGCCTATTTGCCCTTGAGAATGGCATCTGGGGAAAATCTTAGCACAGAACTATAGTTAGGACCTTAATTTTACATCTTATCCACAGGAAGGGTGCTGAACTAGAGCACAGTAACATGACTAAACCCGCTAAAAATATTTAGTGTCTTCTGATGGCAGCACCTAAGATATGATAGAGCAGGGGGAAAACCTGGTTTATACGTTCCGAAGAGCAAAGTTTAAAGAGAAAACATAGTAAGTCCTGAGAAGGGAACAAAGAAGTGTTTGTCCAAAGGCAAGGAAGGAGGGAAAAAAGGATATCCAGAAAAATATAGAAATGTGGAAGCAGTGAGAATTTCTTTTTCCTCCTATTTCTAACTCCTGGTTATTATGTTCCTTATATTAAAGGCATCAGCCACTGGGCTTCCATCCAGCTCTGCCACTACCTGACCTTGTGCCCAGAGGTAACCTCTCAGTTGTTCCATCTGTAAATAACAACAGCATCATCTCCACCATGTGTAATAAAAAGCTAATAATTGTGAAAGTGTCTGGGAACATGTGTTGAGGGGAGTGTATGAAAGAGGAAGAGGGAAGGATCCTGAGATTATTTTCTAAGATTAAAAAAAAAAAAATTGCCAGCTATGAATGACAGAGGAAGGAGAGGATGATAACCTCAGTGCTCTAGAGCAGTCAATTGAGAGGGCAGCAGGCAGGGGTGGCCTTGACATACACCATCCCACAGGACCCGGAGCCAGCAGACTGCTGTCACTCATCTGCAGAGGCCACTCCTCGGACAGAAGTTCCTCCCTTCCTCACTTCCTAACTGAGAGCAGTTGGTTGGTGCACAGATGAATGGCTAATCCATAAAAGTGAGGTTGACCCTTCCAAGGAGCTCCTGGAAGGGGTACACCAGGAGGGGGGAGAGCGAATGCCAGTGAAACCACTCTGACCAACGCCCCCATGAGCAGCCCCCGCTCTCCCCTGTGCTGCCCGTTCCAGGCAGACCTCCTGGGATGGACGTGCCCGGCACTGATCAAGGTTTTCACTGGTTTTAGACTAAGCATGTTTGGATCCTTCTTCCACCACCTTCATCCTGTAGTCTTGGTATCTTATCTGAAAACAAGATTGCAGGGTCATTACGAACATTAGAAATAACATAGATCATGAAACTGCCTGACATGTATGCTCTGAATAAGTGGTAGGTATAGTTAGTATTGCTCCCTTCTCTAATGGACTTTCCTTTAGTAACCAAGAAGGACATTTAAGAACCTATCTCTTTTTATTTTTGTTTCATTTGGCTTCTACTGTCCCCTTATCTGTCTCCAGTGATGTGAGCTGGAATGTAGATGATGCTGCTGTTTGGAACTACCATTGTTGCAGACTAGGACCTGCACAAAAGCGAAAGACCAGGTACATGGGTGAGGAAGCAGTCATATGTGTACAACTGCATGTATTTTTTGTATTTTCTCAAGGCAATTGGAAAGAATAAGATTATCTACCGGGATTTGGTGAAGATTAAAAGAGAGAATTCTGTAAAGCGCTCAGAATAGTGCCTAACATATATTGTGCTCAATTAATGTTAGCTATTTTTCATAACGACTTTGACAGTGGGGATGATGATGATGATTAATGATGATGATGGTGTCTTGTATGTGTCTTAGTATAGACAGTCTGCTTGTTTTCTTTGCATATTGAGGTACCCAGAGTGGGGGCCAAGGATGTATCTACTGCAAACTCAGATGTGCTTCAGTTCATCTGTAGCGCTGCCATAGTAATTGGGCCAGGATCTCTTAATGGGAGAATCTGAGGATCCTCTTGGGAGGGACAATATCGCTAATGGTCACCAAAACTAAGACTCCCAAGCGTTTATATGACCATGGCAACATTTTAAACTCCCGAGTAATGACAGATCACTTTCACGTTCTGCTCCAAATCTCCTCACGGCTTTCAGAAAAAAAAATCACATTGCTTTTCTTGGCACAGGAGGTCTTGCCTTTGTAGCCTGGTCTAGGCTCATCTCTCCAGCCTTGTCCCCTCTTCCTCCCACTACACACTCTTGGCTTCAGCCATGCTAAACTCTTGTGATCCCAAGCTTTCGTATTTGCAATGACTTCTGCCACTACTTCTTTCCTTAGCTATCAAGCTACTGCTCATCCTTTAAACTCTACCTCAAGTGTCAGCTCTTCAGGGAAGCTTTCCTTAACCCATTGGTCCCATGTAAGTGTTCCCTCCCACAAACGGCTTTCCACGGCACCCCTTTATGGGACCTGTCATCTTCTTCTGTACCTGCTACCTGTCTGTCTCCCTGTGAGATTGTGAGTAAGATCTGTCATATTCATCTCTGTATTCCCATCTTTTAACACAACACCTGGTGCATTATAGATGTCCAACCAGTGCTCAAATAATTAATTGAGAAATGAGCAGGATGAGGAATAAGCTCCCTGGATGGTGGGGAATGAGGGGCAACAATCAAGATGCACAAGTGCCCGAGGTTGTTGTACACTTGTTTGTTTTAATTCCTGGGAAAAGAAAAAGTGGAATAAACAACTAGGTGCTCTAGAAGGATTTCAACAGACCACAAGCACAGGACAGTCCTGCTCTGCAGCCCTAATAAGAAAGTGAGTTGGGAAGGGAATGGAGAGTATCTTCCTTGGGAGTGTTTTAGAGCAGAAATGAATATCTTCATGCAACTACTGGCAAAAGTCAACACCAAAGCAGTAGGACAGAAGAACATCTCCATTCAGCAAACTCCTTGAAGAATGAATTGGGTCAGATGATCCTGGTTGGAGATGAACCCCCAGATTTCTTCACTTGTAACTGTAAGTGAACCCTGCTGAAATTTATTCCCAGGGAAATGCGAACATGAATGGGCTCAGAGTTGGAAAGCCCTTGAATACGTCATTGGGGAAATCGCCTCAGATGCTAAATGACGTTCTTGTTCTTTTTTAATAGTTTCCTCTATATAAATTGCATCAAGAAAACTAAGTTATTGAGGAACGCTCCTGTGTCTCTAAGTTCATATGTATCCCAGACACAACCTAAAATGGGGCTGGGCAACTGCATAGGAGCAGAAAAAAAGGTTTGCATAAATAATGCCACACTCCCTTGGGTTTAGGTTTACCCAACAAATATCTACATAGTGTTCACTGTGTGTCCAGCTCTGCACTAAACCTTTCTTTGTTTTGTTTCATGCAATCCATACAGTTAGCCTATGAGGCTGCAATATTACTCTCCCTGTTTCAGTGATGAGGAAATCAAGGCATAAAGAGGTTAAAAAACTTGCCCAAATTTACCCACAGAGTAAGTGGTAGAGCTGGGACACAAACCCAGGCAGTCTGCTCCAAAGTCTCTGCTTTCAACCACCACTGCATGCTAAAGGAGCAAAGCCTGTGTAGACACTGAGTGCTGCCCTGTCCTTGCCATCACCAAGCCACCACCCTGCAGGACACTAAGCAGGAAAGATGAATGAAGTAGGTGAAATGTACCTCTAGTGCTTCCTCACAGGCCCTTCGAGTGCAAGTCTCCTCCTCCTGCCCCATTCCCGGGGTCCTGGAGCTGATCCCACCAACCCTGGCTTCAGCACTCCAGCAGCTAGTACTCCACCTCCTATTAAAGTTTACCTGTCTTATGTCCCACCTAGCTAGTATTTATCATGGGTTTGCAGTTGTTGTGTGGGGGCTCTCGGGAATACCACCTTTCACCCCCGGTGAAGCCAGTGATGGTTCTAGCCTACCTGATTGGTTGCTGTGGGGATTGAACGCAGCAACTTGTGTACAGCCTTATAATAGTGGTCATGACGCCATGAATACTAGTTTGGCAAGCGTACGTAATTCTCCACTTGTCCCACAGCTGGTTATTGGTAAAGCAGGGATATAAACCTTGATCTTCCTGCCTCCAAAGACCAAGGCATCTGCTTTCCAAGATGACAAGCAGCTCATGTGATAAACCAATTTGACATCATATCAGTGGTGACTCCTTCCTTCACTGAGCAATAGGATTTTCTTTCCACTACTATTTACTTTAGGCAAAAAAAAAAAAAAAAAAAAAAAGTATGTAATATGTGTTGTGATGTGTGTGTGTGCATGCATACATTTTTGTTCAACTAAAAGTCATGCCTAGGCACCCACAGAGCCACACTCTGTGAGCACCACAGACTATGACAATCTGAGGGACAGAGCCTGGTGGAACTGACAGTGCTTCTTTCATTCCTAGCCTGGCTCTAATTTCTTAAAAAACAGACAAAGTAAAGGGTACACATTTTTAGCACTGCCCCATGGCACATAGTGAGTCGTTGGTAAGAATTTGCTGCATTAAATTGCTGCTGGGGAAAAGAGAGACAAGTACTAGATGAGCTGTAATGGGCATACAGAAATCCGCATCCTGTGTAAAAAGCCAGCAGGTAGGATTGCTCCTTTGTGCGTGGCCCCAGCTCACATCTTGTACCTACTGATTAAGCACTCAGCAGAAATAGCTATGTGAGTTCTGGGATGGGATCAGAATTTTAAGGAGCCATTAAAAATAAGCAGTGTCCATGACATCACTCTCTGGTGCACAGTGAAGCCAGAGGAACCTCAGTGACCCATCAGTCAGCTGGGAGTTAGGTCACAAAGAAAACAGGGATGAATGAGGCCAGAGCACATATAGCCCAGGGGCAGCAGCCACCTGGAGAAGCCTAGCCATAGATGACAAGGGTCTCAGCCCTTCCTACAGTCCCCAACTCTGCCCCATGTCTCAGTCACCTCCCTGTTTAAGGGAAGTTACAAGTTAGTCTCACCATTAGTCTTTCTTTGCTCTATTCCAAAGTCTTCCCAGGAAGAGAAGTCAATGCAGTGAATTTGTCTGTGTCAGTTCTGGGGGCTGGGAGGGACATCTACAGAAGAGCCACACAAGTTCCCTGGGAAAGACTCCAGAGTTCTTCCCCAGCCAGGGCCCTGCAGGGCATCACCGTGGCTAAGCCCTTCCTGTCATCTCATGAGCAAGGCAACCCACCTGGATGGCTGATTCTAAGGTTTATGTATCCTCTTTCAAGAGAAAAAGGCCAAATCACTGAGGTAAATGCTTTACCCCCAGCTCCCCCCCAACTTCTGATATGCCTGTTGCTTTTCTATCCTGCCATGCGCAAGTCCTGTCCACTCAAGGTCTTGGCTGCCCATGTTCCCCTCTCCTTGTCAGAACCACCCACTTCAGAATTCCACCAGTCTTCTCATTATTTCTCTCTCTCAAGCCTCCTGTATTTGAGGCTACCTCACAAGATTCAGTCCCTGACCTTCTTCTTCAAACTACACCCCTTCCAGGCAGACCCATCCACCATCACCTGTTGTTATGGGTTAAATGTGTTCCCCCAAGTTTCATGTTTGGAAATGTAATCTCCGTTGCAGCAGTGTTAAGAGGGTGGGAAATCCCGTTATGGTAAAGGAAAGGTGGCGCCTTCAAGGGGTGATTAGATTGTGAGGACGGTACCCTCCCGAAGGGGTTAATCCACTGATGGTTTAATGGGTGGTCATGGGCGGATTTCTGATGGCTTCCTAAGGAGAGTGAGTGAGAAGCTTGGCCCTCTCTTGCTTAGACCATTCACCATGTGACACCCTGCATTGCTGTAAAGAGTCACCATCCACAAGAACACACTAGATGTGCTCCCTAGACTGTGGACTTCCCAGCCTCTGAAACTGTAAGGAATACATTTCAATTCTGTATAAATTACCCAGTTTCAGGTGTTCTGTTATAAGCAACAGAAACAGACTAATACACCTATGACCTCAGTGATAATTCAGAAACAAAAATCCATTCACGTTTTTCTCCTACGTAAAACCCTTCAGCGGCACTTGAGAGCCTGCAGAATGAGTGTCACGCTTCTTAGTAAAGCATGTGAAAGCCACCAATACTGGCCCTCACTTCTCTCTCCAGACTCACCTCCAGCTATTTCCCCTCCCATGATGTGCTCCATCTGCATTAAACTCCCATCCATGTTCCCAACAGCTCCCCCAAAGCATGTGCCACGACTGTCTGTCCTCCAAGACTTTGCTCAGGCTATCCAGCCATCCAGACTGGAGCATAGACCACTGCCCTCTCTCTCACCAGAACATCCAGGGATCAGCAAGCCCTGGACTCAATCTTACGTAAATCTTTCCCATCTTTCCCCTTCTCTCCTTTGTCACCTCTTGCCCAGATAACTATAATAGTCCTGATCCTGGTCTCTTACCTCAGTCTCATACCACCCCCTCCACCCCATTCTCCCTACCCTTTCCTCACTATTCTTTCTAAACTACAGATCTTACTTTGTTCCTTTTCACAAAGCCCTTTCCCTTTGCCCACATTAAGTGTAAGTCCTTTACATGGTATTTTCCAGTCTCATTTTCCTCATTTCTCATCAGAAGCTACTGTTTCAACAATTTTACACTTGTTATTTCTACTGGTAGAACCACCTTCTCTGCTAGCAAAACTCATTTCATCTGAAAAAAAACAACAATGCTCAGAGTTTCTGCTCTGCCCAGAAACTCCCACGAAGGCGCAGTGGGTGTGCCCATCCCATTTGCCCATTGCATGCTAATGATCCCCTTGCATAGATGTGTCCCCCGTCCACATCTGAGCTCTTTGCTTCTCCTTGAGCTTTGTGTGCCCAAGTGCCTACTGCACTATTTTATTGAGCCAACGACTCAATAGAGGAATGTTTCAGCTGTGTTTGTCCCATCACCTCAACTTTGTGGTAAGGTCCCTGATTTCAGAGGCCACTTCTCGTCACTCCATTGTCTAAGAGGCTGTCTTTGAAGGGGCAGAGAAATATCCCTCCTGCCCACTCCAAGCATCCTCCCCACGCCATTGACAATCCTTTCTTAGATCCATGAAAAGCATCAAGGGTTCTAAAAGGTAAAACAAGTCACAAAATACAGAGCCACACATGAGGGACTGGGAGGAACAAGACCTCCATCCTTTTCATAGTGTGGAGAGCACAGAAGACAACAGGCTGGCTGTGCACATGACCTCCCATGTGTTTGGAGTCCCTGCCAGCACTGGTGAGCTGAGGAAGAGGAAGGAGGGGCTTGGAGCCGCCTTGCTGGCCCCAGTTACACGCTGAGGCCACAACCTGCCTGCAGCTCGTAGGTTAGATTTACAGCTCATTGCTCCACTGGCCAATTTGCTGAGCCTCCACTTTCCAAAGTTACCACCAGGTTTCTAAATTTAAGCTGCCCAGAAATGTTCACTTTAAGGCCAAGGATCTGGGGAAAACACCACAGATCTCATTGGCTCACACTCTGCCACTATTATAGTATCCTCAATGAATGGTTAAAGTACTTCTTGTCTTCAAAAAGGTGGTGTCCATTTTTTAAATGAACTCATTCAAGTAAATGACTGTTTTGAACCCAAGACAAACATGTAGGCTTATGTCATAGGAACACTCTGAAAGAAGCCAGCACACTAAGTTCCCAGTACCCACAAAGAGCTCTGGTTACTGTGTCTTTCAGGGAAAATTGCTTCCTGGGACACAGAGGTGAGAACTCATTCTCTGAGCCCCTTGCCAAGGACAGGAGTATGTCGGGAGCCAGAGGCTAGGGCCAAGCAGCTCTCAGCCTGCAGTACATGCATGCAGTACATGTGCCTGGCCATGCATGTTCCCCTTCCCCGGTGAGCTTGCCCTGCAAAGATTCAGGGCCCAAGAGCAGGCACAGGCTCAGGAGGCCAAGTTCTCAGGTGTACACAGAAGTTTTGAACTTTCAGAACATTCTCACAATTGGTAGCAGCAAGGAATCCAGGCAGCAGACGATTCTCAGAGCCATAGAGGCAGCCAGGCTGGAATGAAGGAATCCAGGCAGCAGACGATTCTCAGAGCCATAGAGGCAGCCAGGCTGGAATGATCAGGAGGCAGCAGGGAAGGTACTAGAGGAGCAGAATATGCCCCAAACCTAGGAAAGAGCTGCTGTATGCTGAGGAGGTATAGGAGAATATCTTCTCTGCAGTTTCTGAGGAGGGGTGTCTGATTAAATAACAGCTCTCAGCTCTCAGTTCTGCTGAGAATCTGATGCACAGAGTAAACTGAGGGTGGGCTTTCCTTCTTTAGCACTTTCCATCTGCCCTGCATAAACAGAGCAGGAAGAGGTCAAGGCCATGCTGGAGTGAGGAGCTGGGTGCAATGCAGAGGCAAAGAAGCCCTTGAAAATGCTGCAGGGGCAGGTGACCAATTCGCTTTTCAGAACAGAATATCTACCATTTAATTCAAAGTTGTGGGATTGCTGCAATTCAGATAACCCCTTTCACATCCCCACTCCAAACAGACATTAAAGTCTGCTTTACACTTAAGAATTATGAACCAAAGAAAATAGGTGCATTTCCCGTCTGGGTCAACATGGAGCAAAAGAGAGGCAGCCAATGCCATGGGACAGTGTGATGATCCATAAAATGAGCTCATTCTGCAGAGGCAGGCATTGGAGCCATGGTGGTGACAAGAACTTACACCTCCCGGGAAAGGGGGAATCTTGATGTGGGCATTGCAATTCCATGGGCAAGTAGCAGCAGCCAGGGGAAATCTGATCCAGACCTTAAAGGCTGGGATGTTGTCCAAGCAGATTACAGGGACAGAAAGTCAGAAGTTAGGCAAGAGTTCAGACAAAGTAGGGCTCACATGAGGCCCTGGGGGTGGGAGCCTCATTATCAGAGAAGAATTTCAGGAAGTGTCTGAGATCAGAGATCACTACTGAGGTCCTCAGAGTGACACAGCTTCCAGGGATAATCTAACAGGAAAAAAGCTCCAGTACTTGACCTTGCCTGCACAAAGGAAGGGTGGAGCAGCTTACACCTTCCTGCACCGCCAAGTGGGGGGACCCCAATAGCCTAGCTCTAAATAGCTCTCCAAGGTAGTGTCCTGCGCAATCAAATGGAGGAAGAAAAATAGGAGCCGTGGAAAGTTTGAAGTGCTGACATGATGAGAGATGTTGCAGGAGGCACATCTGGCCAGAGGTCAGGGTGAGTTGCTGGTGAAGAGACTGGATGGTGGGAGATGCACTGGTTGGCTTCTGTGACTGTTACATGAGAAATTATGACCCCTGCATGAGACAGGTGGTTGTGCTGATGGTGGAAAAAATAAAGCTATGTGAGACTCCCTCCACGAAGGTTTAGAGAAGAGGCCTGGAGGAGGACAGAAATCAGAGACTCCAAGTTTGGCTGATAGGAAAAATGATGAAAGTGATAGAAATAATGAAGGAGCCTCAGTTTTAAAGAAGACAAGATCATCTCCAGAAGTGCTGAGTCTGAGGCCATCCAGATGGCCCCGTGAAGGTGCCTGATTAGACCATTACAATTACAGGATGGGATTTAAGGCCAGGACTTGGCATTGTGTTTGTGAGTCATTTGTCTAAAGTAAATTAAATTGCAAGAGAAGCATGTGATAGAAAATTGGAGACGTCTGCAGTGACAGAGTGGTGGAACAGAGTGGTCAGAGAAGAAGAAGGGAAGGACAAGAGAGAGGAGAAGGCAGGCAGTGGAGGCCACACGCTGTCACGAACAGCAGCCACAGAGAGCCTCAAACCCTAACTCTGAAAGACACCTTGCAGATCCTTGGGGGGAAGTGACCTGGTCAATGCCCTTCAGGGCCTTTTGGGAGAGACATCTGCAGGAGAGCGCTCAACATGCTAGAGATCAGGGTGAGAATCAATAGAAGAAACCCCCACTACCTCACCAAGTTCATGGATGAAAAGAGGAAATAAAGGAATGCAGAAGTTGGAAGGGGTGGTATAGTCTCCTCTAGAGGTGTGTGCAGACGAGGCAGCTGGGGGGCAAAGGCTTTTAGAGAAGACAGAGGTGAGGGAGCCAGATCCTTCCAGAGATGGAAAAGGAGGTGACTGGGACAGATTAGCCCCAGAAAGGGAAAGAGTCTGGGTATCAGTTAGCTATTGCTGCACAACGAATCACCCCAAAAGTCAGTGGCTTAAAACTAGACAGTGTTTTCCAGACAAACAGAACCAATAAAGTGTGTGTGTGTGTGTGTGTGTGTGTGTGTGTGTGTGTGTGTGTGTGTGTGTGTGTGTGTGTGTGTGTGTGTGTGTGTGTGGAGAGAGAAAGATTTATTTATTTTAAGGAGTCAGCTCACGCAATTGTGCGGCTGGCAAATCAAAATCTGCAGAGCAGGCTGGCAGCTTGAAAACCTAGAAAAGAATTGATATTGACACTTGAGTCCAAAGGCAGTCTGCTGGCAAGATTTTCTCTTCCTTGGGGTAATCAGTCTTTTTCTTATTTATTTATTTATTTATGTATTTATTATTTTATTTTTATTTTTGGCCACAAAACAAGTCTTAATACATTTAAAAAGATTGAGATCGTAGAAAGTAACAGAAAATATGTTCTCTGATCACAATAACAGAAGGAAATTTAGAAAATTCACAAATATGTGGAAATTAAACAATACTCTCCTAAACAAACCATAAGTGAAGAGAAAAATCACAGGGAAATTAGGGAGTACTTTGAGATAAAAAGCAAAGCGCAACATATCAAAATTTATAAGATGCAGGGCTCATGCAGTGCTTAGAGGAAAACTTATAATTGTAAACACATATTAGAAATAAGGAAAATCTCAAATTAGTAACGTAAACTTCTACCTTAAGAAAATAGAAAAAGAAGAGCAAACTAAACCAAAAGAAAAAAAAATTAGGAAATAACAAAGATTACAGTAGAAATACATGAAATAGGGAATTAAAAAACAATAGAGAAAAAACAACAAAGCCAAAAGTTGATGCTTTAAAAGTATCAATACAATTTGCAAACCTTTGTCTAGACTGACCAAGAAAAAAAGAGAGAAGACCAAAATTACCAAAATCAGAAATAAAGCAGGGGCACTACTGCATTGTCATCATGGTTTTTTGTGGTGGAAGATTTAGTTTCTTTCTCTTGCTCGTTCGCTCGGTCTTTTTCTTAAGGCCTTCAACTGACTGGATGAGGCTCACTCATATTATGGAGAGTAATCTGCTTTACTCAGTCTACTGGCTAAATGTTAATCAAAAATACCTTCACGGCAATGTCCAGACATGTTTGACCAAATACTTGGGTACCATGGCCTAGCCAAGTTGACACATGAAATTAACCACCACAACTACCTTTACATTTTATCATGAGTCTACTTGCAGGTTGGGCACTTCTGCTTCCTGGATCAGGCTAGACTGAGGTCATCTGGGTTTGCTCATGCATCAGTGGCCAGTTGCTGAGTTGGTGGGGGCTTGGCTGGCCAAAGGTGGCTCCGCTGGGGTACCTCAGTTCTCCTCTCCGTTGTCTCCCATCCTCCAGCAGGCTAGCCTGTGCTCGTTCTCATGACACGGAGGGGTTCTGAGAAAGAGCAGAGCCCATAAGAATTCTTGCGGCTCAGGCTCAGACTAGCACACCCTCACTTTTGCTGCATGCTCCTGGCCTAAGCAAGGTACAAAGTTACTCCAGATTGAAGGGGAGCAGGAGAGACTCTTCCTTTTGAGCAGAGGAGCCACAAAGCCACATTCCAAGGGCCGCTGAATCAGGAAAGAAAAGACATTAGGCCCTTTTTGCAATCAATATAAAATACATGGGCACTTCAAAAAGTTCAAGGAAAGATTCATATTATCTATATTATCTTTCAATTCTATTTCTCCACTAACTTTTCATAGTACCCTCATACCAGAGTTCCTTCCCCTTGGAAACATAAACACAAGATGTGTAAGTGAAGAGGAAGGAAGGTGAAGAAGATCATAATCATGTCTTGATTTACTCAAGAAAATGGAAGGCCAAGACCTCAGAAACAGACTAGAGCTGGAGCTTAAAAAACAGTCACTGAGAGTTGTGTGCAAGGGAATCAGCATGCAAAAGAGGAAAGGACTGCCAAGTAGCACAGCGAGGACCCAGTTGAAAGCAGGGAGCAGGGCCCCACAGTGGCCCAGGACTCCCCAGTGCCTGGGAGAGCACACGTGCATGGCAGGGGGTTGGCAGGAGATCGGGCTTTAGCGGGAGGCAATGAGACAGGGCAGCAGAGTCAGGTTGGTGCAGGGCCCGCAATCCATCAGGAGTGCCCCCTCCTCCTTGGAAATGCAGAGGCAGCCTGTGGGCGGCACACCTATTTGCCCTGGGGACAAGCTAGAGCCTTCTATGGGGAAAAGCTCTGGCCCTTGGCATATGCAGGTGTCCTCAGTGTTGGCAAGACTCCCCATGAGGTGCCCAAAAAGTGTAAAAAGTAACTGAGTGAGTGGATGCGGCTCTGAAGGGCAACAAAATCAATGAATGGAAAATAGTTCATTTTTGTCCCATTGATTTTTTTTTTCTGCACATTGAGGACACTGCTCCACATTGCCATTAAACTAACCACTTTTCAGTGAAATACTTTAACTGTCTTTAAGAGTGACTCCTGCATAGCCAATTATTAAAATAAATTATTTATAATGCATCTCATTCCTCCAAAAGTGAATATTTAGATGGTTGCATAACCATGGTGGGGCAGTCAGTCCAAAGGTTGTTTGTTTGTTTGTTTGTTTGTTTTAAAGTCGTGGCAGAGCCTCACTCTCCTTGTCCTCTTGCAACATCAACACTTTCAGCCACACCCTCCTTTGCAAAACGCCCCCTTCCCACAGTCTCCATACCAGTCTGGCTTTTCTTCTCAGTCCCTGAAGCCTTTTCTACATAGTTCCTGCTCTAAATCCTCGGGTCCTCTTCTTCCCTCTCTGTCACTCATTGCTCAGACTTCGGGCCTCCAGTGGCTGCCAATCTCTTCCTGCCCCAACACACCAGATGGACACGCCTCCTAGTTCAGCAACTGTAGCTCACTACAGAAATGACCTTTGTCAGAGGGAGGGGTGTATTAAAATCTTAAGGGCATACGTGTTGTTTTTAAAAGCCCCCATCCCCGTTAGTTCTGATGTTTCCCCTCCCCTGACCCTGGTTAAATTCTCGACCTCTTTCCCCACTGTCCTGATCTCTTGAGAGAATGTGTGCTCACACAGATGCCTTTGCCTGGAAGCCTGACCACCCACTGGACGGCTGGCTCCTGTTTACTCTCCATCATACGGGCACAAATTCCAGACTAGAAGACTTGGGGAGGGTAGTAACTTTCAAAAGAGCCTGGGGTTTTGTTCAGCACTTATTTTGAAACATCTGCCTGTGCACTGTAAATTATCTGTGTACAAGTAAATGTTAAAGCATTCCTCTTAGAAATATTTTTTTAAAAGGGAGAGGGACGGCATTCAGACTTTGCCACTTAGAAGGCTTGTCTGATCACCTTCCATGTGAATGCTGCCCAGCTCTCTATTTTCAGGACTGAACTTCCTCCTGAGCATTTCCTCCCGCTGCCTACGGGAGCTTTCCACTTGAATGTTCCCATATTCAATTAAAACTCAAAATGCCTAGTTTTGGATTTTATTACTTGCCTTCCAAAATCAGTGTCACCTGCTGGTCTTCCCGTTTCTATAACTTAACACTACTCTTCACCCACTCCTCAGAGTGGAAATCTTCAGTTGTTTGGGTTTAGCTCCCTCTGATGCTCCCTGGCTCTCCTTGCTACCAAATTGTGTCAGTTGCTAAGTCCTCCTAGTCCTTCTCGGTCGTGTCTCTCCTTGCTTCCCTGTCCACTCCACTTGATCAACTAAGGTCATCTGAGCCTTGGTCACCTCACTCCTAGACTGTGCAAGTGGGATCCTAAAACTTAACTTTTCTCCCTCAATTCCATCTCAAGCTCCACAGTCAGGTTGCTTACATATCACTTTGCTGGTGTTCCTTCTGCACCCCCAGACTTTAAGGGCTCTCTGTTACCAGTCACTTAGGGATTAAACTCCTTGGCCTAATACACAGAGCCTTCCACAGTCAGGCCCCAACCCATTTCTCCTCACTGAACTCTTGGTACTCTCCAAGCTTGCCTATCTGCCCTGGCCAAGCCATGCTCCTGGCTTTACCTCAGACACACGATGCTCACTGTAGGCTCCATGTGGCACTCCTGCTGTTCCATGCTCAGGAATGTCTCCTTTCCTCTTTTCTGCCTTTCTAAGTCCTACCCAGCTTATCACGCTGGGCTCAAGTACCCATCTCCGCAAGTTCTTCTCTACTCGTTCCTTAAAATGAAAGAAGGGAAATTAATGCTTTCTGTGCTCCTTTTGGGGTTTCGCTTACACTTTCTTCCTCAGAACCCCTCTGAAATTATTGTTCACCCCAATTGAAAGTCTCTCTCTCTCTCTCTCTTTTTTTTTTTTTTTTTGGCAGCTGGCTAGTATGGAGACCCAAACCCTTGACCTTGGTGCTATAACACTGTGTTCTAACCAACCGAGCTACCAGGCCAGCCCTAAGCCTCTTATTTATACTCTCCATTCTATCAGGTTTCTAAATACAGCCAGCCCTCCATATCCACAGTCCTGCATCCATGAATTCAACCAGCTATCAATAGAAAATATTCAAAAAACTGGTATCTGTACTGAACATGTACAGACTTTCTTCCTCATCATTATTCCCTAAACAATTCAGCATAACAACTATTTATATAGCATTTACATTGTATTAGGTATTATAAGTAAGCTAGAGATGGTTTAAAGTGTATGGGAAGATGTGCTTAGCTTATATGCAAATACTATACCATTTTCTGTAAGGGACTAGAGCACCTGCAGATTTTGGTATCCACAAATTTTGGTATTTGTGGGAGGTCCTGGAGCCAATCCCCCGCAGATACCAAGGGACAACTATATATTGTGATGATTAAAAGTTAAGACATTGGTTCTCTGGAGTTTACAGGATACTTCTACATATATTATCTTGTTTTATCCTTGAAACTCTGTGTAGTAGAAATTATTTCCCACATTTTAAAGGTGAAAAAACAGTTTGTAACAGCTATATCTGGAGTAGAGGCTCAAAAACTGTTTTGTGGTAAAGAAGAAATTGGAATCACGCTTTTCTCAGATCCCTATGCCCACTGGTATCTAAGTTGCAGCATTGCTTGGCCTCCACACTGCTGGGATCCTAACACATGAAAGAAAGAGCAGTGACTGCACCAGGAGAACAGAGCTGGGGCTCTAAGTTTGGTATTGCCTTTTGTTAGTCCTATGACTTGGTAATTTCCCTCTGGAGGGTAGGAAAGCTGCAGCTGAGCCTCAAGGAACAGCCAATGAAAAAAAGTGTAGATCTGCTAACATTAAAAAGAAATCTCGGCCGCTGCGCCCCGTCGATGCCTCGTGTCCAGGTCGTCCTCTGAGGCTCCGTCAGGAGTTAATTGGACCCTCTGAAGACTGCGTGGACTTGGATTAAAAATCTGTATTCTAGTCTGAACTGTGGGAAGAAGGGATAGTTGGTCTGTGGTTTTCCTCCTTGAAGGACACAATGTTTTCCAAACTAGCACACTTTCAGGCCGTTGCGGTGCTTCGTCATGGAGTCCATTCTTCAGTGGCTTCTGCTGCATCTGTTACAACTAAAAGAACAGCCCAAGGCCCTCTATCCTCTGATTACATTTTTGAACGGGAATCTAAATGTGGTGCACACAATTACCATCCTTTACCTGTAGCCCTGGAGAGAGGGAAAGGTGTTTACGTATGGGATGTAGAAGGCAGAAGATATTTTGACTTCCTGAGTGCATATGGTGCTGTTAACCAAGGGCATTGTCACCCCAAGATTGTGAATGCCCTGAAGAGTCAGGTGGACAAATTGACTTTAACATCTAGGGCTTTCTATAATAACGTACTTGGGGAATATGAGGAGTATGTTACTAAACTCTTCAACTACCACAAAGTTCTTCCTATGAATACAGGAGTGGAGGCTGG
Source organism: Cynocephalus volans (assembly GCF_027409185.1). Taxonomy (NCBI): domain Eukaryota; kingdom Metazoa; phylum Chordata; class Mammalia; order Dermoptera; family Cynocephalidae; genus Cynocephalus; species Cynocephalus volans. The sequence continues at coordinate 132,058,230 of NC_084467.1, forward strand.
AGAGACTGCCTGTAAAGTTGCTCGTAAATGGGCCTATACTGTGAAGGGTATTCAGAAATACAAAGCAAAGATTGTTTTTGTAGTTGGAAACTTTTGGGGTAGAACGTTGGCTGCTATCTCCAGTTCCACAGACCCAACCAGTTATGATGGTTTTGGACCATTTATGCCAGGTTTTGAAGTCATCCCATATAATGATCTCCCTGCACTTGAGCGTGCTCTTCAGGATCCAAATGTTGCTGCATTCATGGTAGAAGCAGTTCAGGGTGAAGCAGGTGTTGTTGTTCCGGATCCAGGTTACCTAACTGGAGTACGAGAACTCTGCACCAGGTACCAGGTTCTGTTTATTGCTGGTGAAGTACAGACAGGATTGGCCAGAACTGGTAGATGGCTGGCTGTAGATCATGAAAACGTCAGACCTGATATAGTCCTTCTTGGAAAGGCCCTTTCTGGTGGCTTATACCCTGTCTCTGCAGTGTTGTGTGATGATGAAATAATGCTGACCATGAGACCGGGGGAGCATGGGTCAACGTATAGTGGCAATCCACTAGGCTGCCAAGTGGCCATTGCAGCCCTGGAGGTTTGGGAAGAAGAAAACCTTGCTGAAAATGCAGACAGAATGGGTGCTATCTTGAGAAACGAACTCATGAAGCTACCTTCTGATATTGTAACTGCTGTAAGAGGAAAAGGATTATTAAATGCTATTGTTATTAGAGAAACCAAAGATTATGATGCTTGGAAGGTGTGTCTGCGACTTCGAGATAACGGACTTCTGGCCAAGCCAACCCATGGCGACATCATCAGACTTGCACCTCTGCTCATGATCAAGGAGGATGAGATTCAGGAGTCCGTGGAAATCATTATCAAGACCATCTTGTCTTTCTGAGGGCAGTAACTGTTTTCACTGGCCGTTGGGGGTCTGCTGCAGGCAGGTGGTCCTGCAAAAGCTCTGCTTTTAAAGCAGGAACGTTCTACTCCCATGTGTCCTCAAAGACATTTTTTGGAATCCTTTTTCCAGTTGATGCATAATACGATGACTCTTGTGCGCCTGCAGTTTGCTGTGTAATGTAACTAAGAGAGTGCAGTGGCATCTGTGTTTGGTTAAGTGTTGTTGAGAGTGTGTGGGTGCTTTCTAGGTAAAATGCATCTATCTGTGTATGGGCAGCCTTTAAATCAAGTTCTTCAGTATAAGTTATGTACATTTTCATAATTTCCTTGCAGGTAGAAATGTTTTATATTTGAAAAAGCTATTTATAGGGTATTATTGAAAGACTTGCTTAACGTTATAAAGTTGAATCATTATAGGCATTGAATTTTAGGAAGAATTAACGATTAAGCATATGTAAAATAAATAGTTTTAAGTAAACTTTGTATTGGCCAACACCAGAATGTATTCTATCGATGTCATTATTTCAAATTAAGAATTAATGCTTAACATTCCTAAATTATGTTGAGTGCTTGATTATAGTTTCTTTCTTTTTTTTTTAAAGATGACTGTAAGGGGATCTTAGCCCTTGACTTGGTGTTGTCAGCACCACATTCTCCCAAGTGAGCCATGGGCCAGCCCTGCATTATAATTTCTAAAAAATGTTTATTTTCAATGTTTCTTTAAATCTAAAATAAAGCTTATATATATATATATATATATATATATATATATATATATATATATATAAGAAATCTCTTCTTTACACCAGTAATAATCTATCCAAAAAAGAAATCAAGAAAACAATCCCATTTATGATAGCATCAAAAAGAATAAAATACTTAGGAATAAATTCAGACAAGGAAGTGAAAGATCTGTGCACTGAAAACAATAAAACATTGATGAAAGAAATTGAAGAAGATGCAAATAAATGGAAAGACATCCCATGTTCATGGATTGGAAGAATTAATGTTGTTAAAATGTCCATCCTACCCAAAGCAATATACAGATTCAATGCAATCCCTATCAAAATTCCAATAGCATTTCACAGAAATAGAAATAGAGAAAAACAAGACTGTCCGTAATGTTGGCTGAACAAAACAATAACCTGAATAAATATTCCAGTTATGTTAGTTCATTCATTCATTCAAGAAATACTTAGAACTGTAATGTCCCAGGCACGTGGTAGGTATGTAGCAGTAAATAAACTAAAGACCCTGCCTTCATGGAACTTACTTTCCAGTGAGGGAGTCACCTAGTCCTCACAAAGATGAACAAAAATACTCTCATGCATGAAATGTCAGGCAATACCAAGTGCTAACAGGAAAAAGCAAGCCAGGTAGGGAGCACAGACAGCATGTGGAAGTAGAGAGAGTGCTTATCTTTTATATGGTGTAGTCAGTGTGGTCTTAGAGAGGAGACATTGAGTAGAGACCCGGAAGACATGAAGATTGATCTCAAATCAGCGTTCCACAGCTGCCTTGCCCTGGCTGTAGATGGTTCAGATTTGGCCACTGTTCCAGGAGAGGGGTCCTCAAAGGTGGTGTAGCTGGTCTCCATCAAGGAGTCAACCGAAGGAACACTGGCCCCCACTGAACTCCCATCTAGTTTTCCTGCTCCCACCTTGTGGGGAGATAGCAAAATGGGACCCTGGCACTTTGGTGAACCAAATCCTCTGATCCCTTTTTATACCTTCTTCAGATACATCAAGACAATTTGGTGACAGAGGAAAGTGCCAGAAAAAAGCAGGCATGGAGAAGGGACGGAGCCTATAGCCTGCTGTGATTGGCTGGGGGTGTCTACAGTTGGCCTGGCTTGGCACCTCCAAACATCAAACTCCAAACTCCAAACAATGCTCCTCTAAGCAAGCTAAGCAAGAGGAAGGAAAATTTGGTCAGCCACCTGATGGGAACCCTTTCAGCAGTTCAGATGCAAGAAAGTTGGATCTGATGGTTTAAGATTCCCTCCAGCAAAATATTCTGTTAACACTAAGGAATTGCTATCCTTTCTACATTCTAAATATTCATTCTCCCCACCCACTTTTCTCCCGATTCAACTTGCCAGGGCATATGGTAACACCAAATGGAGGTTTTATGTTTTTTTATGTTTAATTTTATGTGATATTTTGATATTTGGCCTTTCCCCTTTTTTTTCTTCTTCCTTCCTTTTTTTTATTTTTATTTTTTTTGCATTTACTCTGACTCAGAAAGAATAAATCAGTTCTTGTATACTCAAATCTAAAAGTAGAAATATTGGTAATAAAAAGGAAGACAGGAGAGAAATGAGAAAAGGAAATAGCAGGAGGCAGAGAAGAGGAAAAGTCATAACAGTAGAAGAAAAGGTCGCAAATGGAGCAGTAATTGATAGTTTGATGCCCCCTCAGTTCTCCCAAACCCACAGCCTCGAGCACACACAGTCCTTGTATTAGTTTGCTAGGGCTGCCATAACAAAGGACCACAGGCTGGGTGGCTTAAACAACAGACATTTATTTCCTCATGGTTCTGGAGTCTGAAAGTCAAGTTCAGGGTGTCAGCAGGGTTGGCTTCTTCTGAGGCCTCCGTCCGTGGCTTGTAGATGGCTGTCTTCTCGCTGTGTCCCCACATAGTCCTCTTTCTGTGTGTGTCTGTATTCAAATTTCCTCTTCTTCTAAGGACACCAGTCCCATTGAATTAGAGCCCACCCTAATGACCTCATTTTAACCTGATTATCTCTTTAGAAACCCTGTCTTCAAATACAGTCACATTCTGAGGTATGGGGGGCTAGAACTTCAACATATGCATTTGGGGGTGAGGGGGGGTACAATTCAGCCCATAACAGCCAGAAGCTCCGGGATCTCTGAACTCTTCAGTTTCCTTTGCCTTTCTCCTTCCTTCTTTCTGGGCTATTTATTCTGGAATCAAGAAGTAACAAAAGGGGTGGGGAGGGCCAACAATGGCACAGAAGCTATCTCCACGACAGCTGTGACATGGGTGCTATGTTAGCAATCCTCGCCACTGAGGAGCAGGCACCACATGGCACACTGCCTCCATCCCAGTCCAGAAGGGAAGCTGCCTGTGACCCCAGGAACCTGATGGAAGATGGTGGGAGATGGGTTTCCTCAGGGATGGGCCCCCAGGGAATGAAAGTTCCCTCTTTTCTAGGGAGTATTCACCAGTCCCCACACAGAAGTCAAGCTTCTAAGCATCCCCACTCCCCTCACCCACACACCCGTCTTCCCCTGCTCCCCAAATCTGAACATCACGGTCTTCTTTCCTACGTTATGATCTTGTTGATTCCCTTCCCATCCTCTTCACCTTCCATGACTTCTGAACAACAGAGAAAGAGAGAGGGAAAGAGAGCAAGCTCCCCAAAGGAACGTGAAGCCCTGGGTCCTTGGAAGTGAGGACGAGCTCCATCAGTCATCACCTTTCCCTTAATCCAGACTTCAAGGAAGTCACAACCTTGTGCTAAGACCCTCTGCCCCACTCCCTGACCTCCTGCCTGTAATTCCCTGTAGAAGTGAGGGTGGTGACCATAGGCATCTCTCACTTCCAAGCTCTCACAATCCAATGAACAAGCCCTCCCAATCTCTTGCAATTAGGTGCTGTTTTGGAGTAAAGGGTCAAAAATAGGGCTTTCCCCCCATTCTTCTCCTTTGACTCAGCTAGCTTTGCAGAGGAAGGCAAGCCTGAGCAGTGCCCCGTGCCTGAATGACACAGTTACACAACACCGTTCTCCTTGGACAGTGGAAGGACGGCCCTGGGCTAGAGCATGTGGGGCTGTGCTGATAAGATGGACTGTGCAGAGCTGTCATGTGATGACACAGCTACAATGATTATGTTGACATGGCCCCTCAGGCACTCCATCCTATCAATGACACAAACTAAACCTATTGATATTGGCTGGGACTTGGAAGAGTCTCTGCTGTGTCCCCTCTCCCCACCCCACCTGTGCTTCTCAGGAATCAAGGAGAGATGAGCTGCCCACAGGGAGGCGTCGACTGTCCCACAGAGCCCATCAGATAAACCTGTCGAAGTGAGAAAGCTGAGTTTATCAAACTTACTGCGGCAAAGGAGAACATCATCTCATCAGAGTCATTGCAGTGTCCCAAAAGGGGAATGTTAGAAAGCTACAGTGTTTGGGGTCTGGGTTTACATAGTTTAAGGAGGGTTTTCTGAGGTAAGAACCTACTTGGAATTAGGCAAAGCTCCTGACATCAAAAAGTTTAGTGGACCCGGCAAAGAAAGGGTCTTAATGTGTCTTCATGTGTAAACTTTTGTTTAAAAAGCAAGTTATTTATTTAGGTAAGCAAATTATCATGCTGATAAGAAAGCTGGTTGCCCATGTAAGAAAACAGTTTGCCTGAATAAATTGGTTTGCAAACAGTGAGATTACATTGTCACAGGTGTGTCAATTCTTAGGCCCCACTTGTGGCCATTCTTCAGCCTGAGAAGAAGCATAAACCTTTCCTTTCTAGGGCTGTTATCAATCCAGATCTGCACCCATGTTTGAGGTGTCATGATCATGTACCAAGTTCTGATTGCAGTTGTTTCTACATCTATAAACGTCGGGTTTTCCTGTTTGTCGTAGACAGAAGAATGGCCCTTCCAAAATGTCTACACCCTAATCCTCAGAATTTGTAAATATGTCACATTACATGGCAGAGGGAACTTTGCAAATGTAATTAGGGTTATGGATCTTAAAATAGGGAGATTCTCCTGGATTATCTGGTGGCCCAATCTAATCACAAGAGCCCTAAAAAGCTGAGAACTTCTAGCTAGAAGCAGAAGAGATGCAGCAGAATGAGAAATCCAAAAAATTCCAAATGTGAGAAGGATTTGACATGCCTTTGCTGGCTCTGAGATGTAGGGGCCCATGTTCAAGGGCCAAAGAGAGGCCTTTAGGAGATATGGATAGTCCCCCCCTTACAGACAGCAAGGAAATGGGAACCTAGTTTTATAGCTGCAAGGACCTGGGTTTTGTCAACAATCTGAATATGCTTGAAAGTAGAGTCTTCCCATAGCCTTTCAATAAGAGCCCAGTCTGTCAACACCTTGATTTTGGCCTTCTGAAAGTCAGACAGGAGAGTGACGTGACAAACATGGTGCAAAAGATGATCATGGCTACTTGAAGAAAGCATAGGGGAAATGCTACATGAAATGGGAGTGGGCAGCACTTGTTTGAACAAGACTGCAAAGGCATAGGCAACTAAAGTAAAAATACACAAACTAAAAAGCTTCTTCACAGCAAGGCACACTATTAACAAAGAGACAACCTACAGAATGGGAGAAGGTGTTTGCCAACTACACATCAGACAAAGGGCTGATATTCAGAATATATAAGAAATTCAAACAACTCAACAGCAAAAAAAAAGTAACCCAATTAAAAAATGGGCAAAGGATCTAAATAGACATTTTTTAAAAGAAGAAATACAAATGGACAAGCACATGAAAAAATGCTCAAAATCACTAATCATCAGGGAAATGCAAATTAAAGCCACAATGAGATATCATTTACTCCAGTTAGAATGGCTATTATCAAAAAGATGGAAAATAACAAATACTGTTGAGGATGCAGAGAAAAGGGAACTCTCCTGCATTGCTGGTGGGAGTGTAAATTGGTATAGCCATTGTGGAAAACAGTATGAAGTTTCCTCAGAGAATTAAAAATTGAACTACCTTATGACCCCGCTATCTCACTACCAGATATATACCCAGAGGAAATGAAATCAATATTTTAAAAAGACACCTGCACTCCCATGTTTATTGCAGCACTATTCACAATAGCCAAGAGATGGAATCAACCTAAAAGCCAATCAACAGATGAATGGATAAAAAAAGACTGTGGTATATATACACAATGAAATACTATTCATCTACAAGAAAAACGAAGTACTGTCATTTGCAGCAACATGGATGGAATTGGAGACCATCATGTTAAGTGAAGTAAGCCAGGCACAGAAAGACAAACACTGCATGGTCTCACTCATATGTGGAACCTTAAAAAAAAAAAAGTGTTTCTCATAGAAGCTGAGAGTAGAATAATGGTTACCAGAAGCCAGGACAGGAGGGAGCGACGAGAAGCGGAAGTGGTGGATTACTGGGTACAAAGCTATGCTATCTACCCTAAATGAATCAATGTATAATATATTCATGTACTTAAATAACACACTGTACCTCACAAATATGTACAAAGAGACGTGAAAAAAGAAAAAAGAAAAACACACAGGAGAAGCAATCAAACCAACCCTGACTTCTAACCTACACAACTGTGAAACAGTAAATGTGTGTTGTTTTAATTCACTATTTGGTGGTAGTTTGTTACAGCAGTGATAGATAACTGATTTACTACTCTATTCTTGAGTCATCATTTGTTGACTCTTTTGATAGAAAACAGTACCATCAGCACCACCAGTATCTGAGTGCAGCAACATGACAAATACTGAGAGGGATTAAAATTAGAGTTTGTAGTCTACCTCTAAGCTATGAGCCAAGTGTGTCCAAAAGAAAAGATCCCATTCCAATGTGAATTACCAATGGAATTACAATGCAAATTATCTAATTTATTAGGTAATTAAATTACCTAATTTCCTAATTTATTCGTTGGCTTTCCAGATCTGTAGAAATTTAAGTACATTCTCCCTGTAAGCTAGCACATGTCATACCTTGAAAGACCAATATTATATCTAAGACTGCTCTGTTTTGAGTCACCATCTGTCCAATCCTATAAGCTTCTCAAGTCAGGACTTCTGTGGCCTTAGTACCATTGTCTAACTCGCCTGTCAATAGCTGATGCATATAAAAATTGGAATTTCCAGATTTGGCGGGTCTTTACTTTTCATCTGGAATACAGGTATGATGGTTGGAGCTCCAGCAACCATCTTGGACAATGAAAAAAACCTACTGGATGGAAGTCAGGGCTAAGCACAATGGAGTGGAAAGATCAAAGAGCCCACTCTGGGATGTCTTCATGAGCTTGGAGAAAATTATGCTAAGTGGAATAAGCCAAGCACAGAAGCCATGAAATAAAGAGCCTTAAAGAAGAAAGGAGTTCTGAATTCTCCTTAATGATTAAGATTTGGGGTATCAAATCTAGGCCCAGTTTTTTGAGTTATCTAAAAATTTCTTCTTACGAGAGGGAAAATAGAGGGGCCAAAGCAAAGTTTAGGTGATATTAAAAACCATTTGATGGTAGGCACGAGTTTTTTTAAGACAAACCCCTGACTGGTTCATTATTGTAGACTTTTGGGCCACAAATCTGATCCCAATCACTGGGAACCTCCCAATGATCAGTGGTCAGACAAAATAACCTACAAAGTTGCCTAAGTAGTGTTATCTTACTTTGGCACTACTTGACAAGAGTGGTTTGGCACTAGCCAGTGAGATGTATAGAAGACAGATCATTAGATAGATCTAAAACAAAAGAGCATGAAGTTGGACTTAAGTAGTAAATCTTTCTAGAAAGGTCTGTATAAAAATGAGGCAACTTCCAAATGTTCCTAGTTCCATGGCCCATTTATTTCAGAGTTGTTTTCCAAGGTCTGTTTCTGGGAATGCTCAGTTACAAAGGCTAATCCCTATACAAGGGCCCCAGGTGTTGTCTGGTGGAAATAGAAAACTTCTATCCTGAGTGTGATGTAATAGCTAGTTTTAGATTTTTAGGTTCCTTGGGCTTTTTTGGTATTTGCCATCTAAAAAGTCAGCAAGTTGTTGAGGATACCAACTAATTCATTACAAAGGACATTTACAAAAGAAAGCTGGGTGGCAATCAAAGAGCAATGGTTATACCCTACAGTTGGTTTCATTGTCTATTGTAGCCAAGCCATTAGCAAATAACAGTCAGATATTGGATTCTAACCAAGGAGTGACTAGGGCTGCAGAGACCAGTATTAAGGATAGAGGCCTTACAAATGTCATAGTTAAAGGTTAGCAAGTATCTACTAGAAAATTTTTAAACTAGCAGAGAGAAAAGAATAACTAGTTAGGAAAAAAAGAGCGAGAAGCACAAATTAAAGCATAATAATCTATGTTTCTGAAAATCTGGACTTTTTGTGGACCTTGGGTGGAAGTTTGCAGGACCAAATTATTTAGTTATCTACTTGATCCAGACTTTGGGTAGAAGCTGTCTCCTCCTTTCTAAAGATTGTCAGAATCTTCAGCTCAAGGTCTCCATCTGGGACAGTAATCGAAGGATGTCTTCTGTCTCTTTGTGAGACATAAACTCAAAGGTCAACTCCTTGGAGTTTTACTGCTGTGCTAGTTATTTCTTAACAGTACCTGATAAGATTATTTTCAGTGACATTTGAAGTCTGTCTCTTTCTGATGCCTTTTCCAGAAAACCATGTTTCCAGGGTTTAGGTCATGGAAGGGTTATTTAAGAGGATATTGAGGAAAAGCTGCTCATACCTGTTGATGCTAAAATTAGGCACAGTACATGAATCTCTTGCAGTCTGGGGTCACATTTTCTTGAAACAGAGCAAAGTCTAAAATCAGAAGTGACATTTCTAGATACATGGGTCAGCTTTTTACTATCTTAGAAAGGAGGGTTAATGAATCCCAGAAGTGGATCCTATTGTCATTAAAACCAGTAGCAATATCATAGGCCGTGGAAGTTTGAGAGGTCTCTGAGAATTTTGCTAATTTTAGTTCAGGATTCTCTTTGTTTTTCTGAATTTCCCCAAGATTGGGAGTAATATGGATAATAAAGTCTCTGGGTAGGTGGAAAGGTTTTACAAAGCTTTTTAATGACACTCCCAGTAAAACGAGTGTCCGTCTTACCGGAGAGATAGATTGGATGGAATCCCCAGGTTAGGAAAACAAATTCAAGCAATTTTTTTCACCGCCTTCAGAGCATAACTTTTTGGCAAGGAAAATAATCTATCTATCCTGAGCAAAAGCAAACCATAGTCATATACAAAACCGTTGTGGAGGATAATATGAAATCGTTTTGGAGATGTTCAAAGGGAACCTGAAGCTTGGTACTCTTGTTCATGGCCTTATTATTTTTTTTTTTTTCATCATTTCTCAGCTAGCAGAGGACAATTGTTTGTCACTTTTTTTTTTTTTTTTTTTTTTTTTGCTCATAGTATCTATAGGTGTCTAAAATAAGAGGCTCCTTTACCTGATTTTATTGACTAGGGTGGAGTATCTAATTGTTTTATCTTTAAGGCATTAGCCTGATTCTGCTTTTGTCTCAAGTCTCTTGGAAAACGTTCAGCAAGGTGCTAGAGATCTGATGGTGGAGTTATTTCCCTTCCAGTCTTTGCTTACTTATCCAATTTCCTATTTCGGCCCAAGGTCATTCACAAAGATGTGGTGGGAGCCAAAGTCACTTTTGTATCAGGATCTACTCCTGAAAGCATTCTAAAGGTTTTTAAGAATCATCCCCGGGGTCTCAAATGGATTCATCCTTTCTTTGCTTACCTGACTAAATTAGGATTCAACCCATTTTCTTTTTTTTTTTTTTTTTTTTTTGTCCTTTTCGTGACCGGCACTCAGCCAGTGAGTGCACCGGCCAGTCCTATATAGGATCCGAACCCGCGGCGGGAGCGTCGCAGCGCTCCCAGCGCCGCACTCTACCAAGTGCGCCACGGGCTCGGCCCCAACCCATTTTCTCATGATAAGCCTTGGGGTATATAGTAAAAGAACTTGTTCAATATTGAGAGCTATTATAATCCCCTCTGCTTTCCTATGGAATTAAGGATCTTTCAGGACACTCTCAAGTTTGTTACAATCTGCCTTTTCCACCCAAGTTTTTCCATCTGAGATTCTATGTTGAGTCACCAAGACCACCTCCAGGCTCAAGAAGTCACTAGAAGGACTAATAGGACACAAAAAAGCAGTTATATTTATGTTTACAGCAAAAGGATACAGATCAAAATCAGTAAAAGGGAAAGGTGCATAGATTGAAGTCCAGGAGAAACAAGGTACACGCTTCCAGGTGTACCTTCCCAGTGGAGCCACACGGGGGTGAGTTTAATCCTCCCAGCAACAATGTGTGACACCACGGTGCAAACTGTTGCCAATCAGGGAAGCTCACCTGAGACTCAGTGTCCAGAATTATTATTGGGAGTCAGTAATTTCTATTGTGACTGTGCTTTAGAAAACATTTAAAAAAATATTTTAGCTCAGTCTGATAATGAGATCTTAAAAGCAATCATGGAGATTTTGTCCTGAGTTGAAGGGGTTTAACTTTAAAAGGTAATTGGGTTTGCAGGGTTTCTTGGGTCTCAGTCAGTGGCCTTTCTAGACATAAAAAAGGCCAGAAATGAGGGCGTTATCCCCGACTTCTCCCTTTCCCCAATCCACATATCCAATAAGTTATCAGGAACTGCTTTCATTTCTTGTGGCAATGTTCTGCTTATGCAGTCATTAAATGCAGATAATGGGGTAAGGGAAGTGTGTGTTTCTGTGTGTCAAGATAACATAACAAGCAGTTGCTACACAAGAAGAAGGAAGTAGTACATTGCCTAGCATGCATTTAAACAGACATTTATTGATTACATGAGATTTTTATAAAAATATGTTTTTACAGAAGTGCCAGTTTCATTTGGTGAAGCTGACTAGTTCATAAAAGAGATACAAAGAATGCTTGGGTGCCTTTTATGTCTTTTTTATGGAGGTTTTGTGCGTCTCTGTTCATTGATAATAGCAAAGGGAGAAAATCTGGCACATTTTATCATTATGCAAATAAATGGACTGACTTTTCAATAACTTTCTTAAGATAAATTGCTAATTTCCATTAAAAAAGAAAAGCCAGAACTCCTTTATAGAATGACCTTGGTCCCAAGCTGTTTTGCAAAATAAGTCTTTTCTATAGTGCATTTCTAGAACTTACATTTACATTTTTTCTGGTAGGCATTTCAAAAGGCAGCACAATGCATACATGCACACATATACCAAATGAGAGAGCGAGAGTTTACTAAGGCCATAGTAAAATATCCACAGGCTTTCTTCTTATTATTGGTGCTGAATGTAGGGAGTTCCTCTCCATAGAATTCCTCTAACAGTTGTGATCTTCAGAACAGCCTCGTATAAATCATTCAACCTCTTGCACTACTCAAGTCCACAGCACCTCTTATCATCTACCTACCCTCTTATTCTCACTTAAAGTTGTGTCTCTCAGCACCATGGTTATGGGCTGCTCCTGTGGTTCTTCCAAAATTCCTCATTATGCATCTGAAGGACAGTTTCTTGGAACCGTGGATGAGTAAGGTACAAAAATGAACAGCACTGGACCAATCCTTACTAAGCTTTAACATATTAGTGCAATTCTCACCAGCTATGCAGGGAGCCTACCTACTCAACTGAAAAGCTCAGAAAACAATTCCTTCTATTACTGCTTTTGGCCGGTGTGGATCCCTATGTACCTGTGACATCCTTCCAATAAAACCTTTCAACCTGCATCTTCAACCTTCTGAGAAAAATTGGCCTGAGATCCACAAGCCTTCCTCATCACGCACAAGGACAGCCCTGGCTGAATCAGGAGGACAAGAGTCTCATTATTGCCTTCTATGTCAGACACTCCATCCTGTCCTCTAGGAAAATCCACAGCAACAACTTCTCAGGACACACCAACAACCCCTTCTCAAGTATGGGTTCTCCTCAGTGTCCCCTACCCCTGACCTTTTCCAGAAAAGACTCAGAGATAAAATGGCAATATTGACACAGCACACTGGGCTCAGTGGAAGGGCATTTGGAGCCCTGCTAGAGGTTGTTCTAAGACAGAGACCACAGAAGGGCCCAGGGCACTGACTGTCCCATGGCCCAAAGAAATCAACATTTCAGACTCATCTATTGGGAAGCTCCTGTTGACTTTGGCCTCCTCCTGACTTTCACCTTAGGCCAGGTGCTTATTTGGGAATTATGGAGTATACTAACATTAATAAAGCAAATGTATTTCACAGGGCCTAGCTTCCAAGGCTCTGGAGTTTCAGGTATAGCCTAACTTTTAAAAATTACACATAGAAATGTTAAGCTTGTGAAAGACAGGAAACTTTCCCTGGGCTAAAGTCTCTGTTGTAGATAAAGAATTGTAACACAGCAAAATTGCTGGCTCCAAGGGCAGATGTCCTTGGTGCAGCTAAACCTAATGATTGTTGCCATGACAATTATCTTACTGTTCTTTTTGTAACCAACTATGCTCCTTTTCTGTAGCTTTCTGGCCTGCAGAATAAATACTGAGAGAAAACCAGAGTTTGGTGCTATTTTTCCAAGGAATGCTTCTCCCTTCACGGTTCCTGGAAAATTAACCCCTTCAGGGCCTCTCACTGCTCAGAAGAAATGGGCTTTGAGTAATCCTTTGCATCTACATCACCCTGGGGGAGAGGTGACAAATGGTGCCCTGTGTGAGGAATTCCACAGATCAGAGACTGACCTGCCAAGCCTTGGAAAGGAAAAAGACATCTGTTACTCATCCCAGTAAGGGAATCATGGGAGGTTCTCGATTAGCGGTCCATGACTGTGGGAGGTCAAGCTAGCTTTCAATCTAAAGTTTTTTTTCCTTTTCTTTCACTTTTAAAATATGGAAAATTCTTTAACAAAAAGGGTGACTCAACATAAATTACAACTCCAATGTCTCCTTAAAGCAGCCAGCTGTAAAGTAACTGAACGGCAGCTTGTAAAACTGTTAGTGGTTATTAGACAACTATTTCCTTGGTACCCCAAGGAAGGGAGCCTTGACATAAAAACTGGGGAACAAATTGATCACTGGTTAATTTATACAATGGGTCTTATCAAGGCATCCCATCTAACAACTTGGAATTTATGTCAAGTCGCTTTGAGACCTATTCAAGACTTTAACAAAAAACAAAGACATGTTTATGTCACTGAAAAAGGATAAAACTTAATCTTTGCCAGTAACTGAAAAACTTTTAATTGGACAAACTAAAGTAAAAGAAGTTAATATTTCTTTGAAATGTTAGTTTTGTTTGAGCATGTTTTCTTTTCTTAACTGCATGTGCTTCTCTTCTTCACCAAAGACTCTGAGGATTTATGAGAAATGCAGCCCTGGCGCCAACCAGACCTCCTTTTGGGTCTGCTGCTTTTCTCTTGAAATCCCAAAAGTCAAATGGCTTCATCTATCTCTGTTAAATAGCTCAGCCCTTAAGCTCAGTAAACTATTTGAGAAATAAAAACTAGACTAAAATCTACCTGTTTAACTAGATGGTCTCAAATTTTCTGGCATCCAGCTGGTTATTTTAACAGACTTCTAAATTTTCTTCTAGGCTTATCTATGTATTTCTTCACAAAATCCTATGGTAGAGTTCTATGCCATTTTTTTAAAAGAAGAAAACTTTCTCTGCATCTCCTTGAAAAGGGTTGTATACTTTGCTTTGCAAAGTAAATTTGTTACCTTGCTTTCTCTAAAACATGGTGAGGTCTCACAGATAAGCTTTAACCTTCTTTAAAAACACAGTTTAAACCTGACTGCCCTTTTATACTGGTGAGTTCCTTATTGTTTCTGTTTATGTCTACATATATATGTATGTAAATGTATGTTATGTCTACATTTTCTTGTCTATATGTGTTTGTATTGTCTGCATGGTACCAAATTGGCTTATAAATAATGTGCACTCATTAAATAAATAAGTATACTTTTCAAATTCATGTGATTTTAGTTTTCTAAAGTTTTTATAAAATAAATATATTTTCAAAATTTGATTTAAACCTTTTGCCTAAATTTGTCTTTAGGTCAAAATATCTCCTCCTTATCTCAGCTCAGCCTCCTGGCCATGCTGGGAGAAACAATATCTTTTAGAAATTATATTTGTGAATGTTGCCTTCTGCCTTAAGCTCCACATGGCCTCTCTGGATTCCACATGGTCCTAAATGCCACATGGGTACTTGGGGCCTAGGATGGCTGGTGAAAGGAGACCTATGCCCAATATTTCATAGGCCCTAGTTAACATTATCTGATAAGGGTATAGATTTAATACACCAAGTTTTGGGCTGGAAAACCATAAATATCTATTTGGTAGAAATAGCTGAGACTCAAACTCAGCTTTATGTAATATGCTCTGACAAATGGACACCCATTTACTAACCTGAATGTATAAAAATGTTCTGATCAGCACACATCTTTGCCTGGGTTTACTAATCAAACAGGATGATATTTATCTTTGCTAGAGGCTTTTAAGTTGTAAACCTTGCAAAACCAGAAAAACCTTTCTATATATAATTTTTAGACAAATGAAGCCAATTTAACATTAATAGAGAAAAAAGTATTAAAAAAAAGGCGATATGAAAAAAGCTATGGGTGTGTAGGTGTAGTTGTGATTAGAAAGGCTAAAAAGAAAACAATTTTTATGTGAGAAAACATCTGGTACAGTGTATTTTTGTCCTAGAGAAAAATGACTGACTATTCAGGAAGTAGGAAGTATAGGACAAAAACAGAAAGTCTGAGTAAGTTGTGATAATGGTTTGTACGGGTTAATTTGTAAAAAAAAAAAAAAACCAATGTTTTTTAATTGGCTAAAGTTAAAAACAAATTATGTATAAGTTTTTCTAAAAATTAAACATCAATATCAAACGTATTCTGATACAGATTTAGAGTTTGTTCTCTTACATTGGAGCAACCAGATTTCCTAAAAGCACTTAACTACTTTTAATATAAAATTGTAAAAGGTTTTCTTTATTTTTTAAATAACTGGCCTAAGAAACTTATCTCATGTTTTATCATGATAATTTCTTGTGCTCTCTGCCTTTAAAATCCTTTGTCACTTTGGTTTTATTTTTGTAATGATGTGTGAGTGTTTTAAGCCTTTGTTATTCGACTAGCTTTCCAAAACCAAATTCTAAAAACTCGGACTCAAACTAACTTTGGGAGGTTCCTAGGGCCCTGGAGCTTCTCAAAGAATATATGAGAGATGTATCAAAACCAATTGGCTTATTTGACAAATTAGAGTATATGGAAAACATTGTCAAAACAAAAAATAATGTTTGACCTTCTTTGGATATACTAAGATGTTATTAATATGTGCTCCCAAATCTTGTAAGGTTCTTGGAAATCTGTGTCTTGATATAAACGTTACTGGTCATAATCTTGGTTCAGTTATAATTTTAAAATATTATGTCTTCAAATATTTCATGAAAAAACTCTGACAGGTACAGTTTCCTGACAAACTTTGAGTTCATACCTTTGAATTGAATTTCCAAAATTCTAATGAAGAAACTGACGGGCTTGAAAAATTACTCACCAAGGTCAAAACAACAAAAGTTAATTACATAAAACTAATGAACTGATTAAAACGCATTATAGTTTTTACAATTTTTATTTTGAGACATCGCTCATCAATGTCTGTTTTCCAGATTTAAGAAAACTCTCTCTCTTAAGCTATCTATAACCAACAGCAGTTTGGTAAAATATAATTTAAATCAGAGATAAAAGCATTTGTTTTCTACCTATTTGATCTCCCCAAATTTAAAAACTTTGAGTATCTTTATTATTATTATGGCAATGTGGCTATTTTCATAAGTTCAATAAAAATTGACTCTCTTTATAACAGGATATAATTTAAAACTTTGGTTATAAAATAGCATGTCTCTTCTAAGTTCCTGACCCCTCTTCATGTTGCCCTAATTTGGCCTAACTGCTGCTTCATCTTGCTGTTTCATCTTTCCCCCACCACCACCCGACGTGGGACATGACAACCTGGGAATGAGCCTTCCCAGCACCAAGGGATCTATACAAAGAAAAGTAAAACCTTTTCAATCAGAAAGTTGGTAATCAATGTTTTATGAGGAATGCTTTGATCATAAAACGGGAAAATAATATCTTGTCTACAAAAGCAGTTCTCTAAAATTTCACAGCCTTAAAGAGGGTGCTCATGACTTGGATGAGACATCCTGTTCCCTTAAACAAAAGATTTGTAATTGATCAAAAAATTTTACAAAGATTAGATGCTTGGAAGCAGCAGTGTCCTGGACTGGTGAACATCAACAAACTCTCTGGACTCAAAATCAACTATTACATGGAACAGAACCCCATTCTGGAGTTTTAACAACTGGCAATAACACTCCAATTCCCACCACCAGGAATGATGCTGATGCAACAGCCCTGAGAGATGATGACATCATCAGTCCCCACCTGGGATAAATTAAAAGGACTTGCCATGCTAAAATGATACTAACTTTGCTTTAACAAAATGTTTTTGTCTCAACTGTGAAAACTTGATCTATAGCTTTTGCTTTTTCTTTAAAACAAAAAAATAATAAAGGGACATATGTGGAGGGTACTAACATTAATAAAGCAAATGTATTTCACAGGGCCTAGCTTCCAAGGCTCTGGAGTTTCAAATATAGCCTAACTTTTAAAAATTACACATAGAAATGTTAAGCTTGTGAAAGACAGGAAACTTTCCCTGGGCTAAAGTCTCTGTTGCCGATAAAGAATTGTAACAGCAAAATTGCTGGCTCCAAGGGCAGATGTCCTTGGTGCAGCTAAACCTAATGATTGTTGCCATGACAGTTATCTTACTGTTCTTTTTGTAACCACCTATGTTCCTTTTCTGTAACTTTCTGGCCTGCAGAATAAATACTGAGAGAAAACCAGAGTTTGGTGTTATTTTTCCAAGGAATGCTTCTCCCTTGATGGTTCCTGGAAAATTAACCCCTTCAGGGTCTCTCACTGCTCAGAAGAAATGGGCTTTGAGTAATCCTTTGCATCTCCATCACCCTAGGGGACAGGTAACAGGGAATATTTCCAGGTGAGGAACCAGTAGGTGGCAAACTGAAGATGAACCCTAAGTCATGGGGTGAAATAGCTGTAAGATTTGTCCTTAGAAAGAATTACTAAAACAAATTGCTGTGAGTTATTGAGCACTGATGGGAGACACTCTGCATGCACCATGTCATTAGGTATACACACAGCATGAGAGAGCTGCTGTTATCCCCACTTCCCAAATCAGACAACTCCAGCTGAGAGCAGTTTTAAAGGATCAGGGTCAAGCCACGTCCATCCTTGACCCCAGAGCTAGAGCTCAGTCTCCCCCGACCCTGTCACCACTCATGCTGGGACGTGAGCAGAGAGTCAATCACTTACTAAAAGGGGGGCTGACCCCATGGCAGACCAGACAGGCCAATCCATGATTTCTCAGTTGAAATATACTGGAATTCTTTTGTAAAATGGTGAAAAGAGAAATATTTTCTAAGTTAGGGCTTTTCTGATAAGTATGGCAGGTAAGGAATGAAGAAAGGTTTGTAAAGGGATGGTTCCATCTTCTTCGTCTTTCTCATGCCAACAAGAAAACAATTTATTTTATTTTATTTTGATGCTGAAAAGAGCTCTATAAGGGCCGAGGGGAAAGAATACACCTCAGACTTTCTTCATATCATTTTCATATTTAATGCCTAAATCCAGTGGTGTTTTAATAAATATTTTTAAACTGGCACTCTGGAGTGTGGGTATGGGGCTTACTTACAGCATTTGCTGATTTCCCGGTGTAAATACTCCCACAATGTCCTATTTCAAGCTACTGATATACAGCATTGTGAAAATTTAACTGCAGGCTCTCATAAGCCCATGCCAGCAGGCTCCAACACACCACTGCTTAAATTTGTCACAGAGAAAGAGCAGCTAGGAAATCTTCAGAATCCCGCCAGCCTTACTGAATGGACCCAAACCATAGACCCTCCTATGGTTTGAAGAGTTTTCTTTCTTTTTTTATATATTTAGGTCTTTTATAACATTTAAAGAATGCAAAACAGAGGAGAGCAAACAGATTTAAGAGCTGAAGCATGGTTGGTGTTTTTAAATTTTACAGATGAAACTGAATAACTGGCATAGGGTATTTACAGTTAACCTTTAGGTTAAGAAAATTCAAATACCAAAAGCCATCAGTAAAATGACAGATCTTCATTAGACAATGAAGTCACTTCACATTGATTCACACTGAGCGAATGGCCACTGTAGTACAGGTAGTAAACTGGGTGTATTGTTCAAATACAAAAAGAAGTAGAAATACAGCAGAAAACATGTAAACAATACAGGACCCTCCATCTTCTTGCTATAAATGGAGTGTCATCATCTTATGTTACTGTAAGTAGCAGCCATTCAAATGCCACAGTAGTCCTAAGCCTACCGACTCTGTTTAATATGCTTTTTTCTATTCTTCTGTCACTATTAATTTTACGTTGTTGAAATCTTTTTTGATAGCCAGAGAAAAAGACTTTCTTTATTCAAGAATTTATAGTGTATGTAAAATGCATTGAAGAGACCTTTCTCCCACTCATTAAATTTGCAGAAAAAAGAGTCTTTGCTTTTACAGTTTTATTTAAAATGGTTAGATTTAATTGATTCAGCATGCATTTTGGTCAGTTGTACTCACTGCTTTATCCATTTCTTTTTTATGATTATTGAAACATAATTGATTGTACATTTCTGTGTGATACAGCATTGAATATCAATACCTGTATGTGATATGTGATGCTCAAATTAAGATAATTAGTATTTCAACATTACACAATGTAATCATATTTTGTGGCCCTTTACCAATTTCTTGCTAACCCTCCTTCCCTCTCCCCCTTTCCCACTGCTCGTGGCCTCAGTTCTATTCCCTCCTTTTGAAAGTTCAACTAGTTATTGTTGTATCTTTCTTTTTTTATTTATTTTGGGGTTTTTTAGCTCCCACTTATGAATGAGGACATGTGGTATTTTTTTTCTGTGCCTGGCTTATTGGTTTGAAGCATTTTCTTCGTTAAATGCAAACACCTCCAAGAGGAGCCACATATTAAGTTGTTCTCAGTAATTGCATTTTATGGTAATGATTACTAACCTGTTCTAAGGCTAGTAGCTACCAAGGGAGATGGCCAGGGAAGGGGCATAACGTAACTTCAGGGACCTTCTGTACCACGAAGATAACATCTCCTGAAGGCTGAATAAGGGGGGTGTGTTGCATGTTTTTGCACTGTTGTTTTTCAAATATATGTAATACTATGATGATTAACAATATTCCATTTTAGACTATAGCATTGTTGAATTCACAGTGGCTTTTTGTCATTCTGAATTTTCTCAGTAGACAAACATAAACACACAAAAAAGCAGCCACTAATGTGTGTGGATTATGGGACAGGCTTGGGAGAGAAGGAAATTACAAAAGTTTTTATGTTAAAAAAAAGTTTCTGAAAAATGGGGGATTGAAGAATGGATCAAATGGCACCAGAAGGATGCAATCAGCCAAATCCAGAAAGCAGGAAATTCCCCTCGAGAAATTATTCTGTTTCCTCAACAAATAAACGGCATTTTTTTTTTTTAGTGGGAAAATTGTCACAGATTTAAAGAGACATATCAGCAAATTGCAATGTATAGTCCTTGACTGGATCCTCAAACAAACAAAAAGGGCTATTGTTGAGGCAGCTGGTGATATCTGAACACAGTCCGAGCACTCGATTATATTATAAAATTGTTATTATTTTGTTAGTAGGGATAATGGTTTAATGCTTTAATTATGTTAAAAAGTGGCCATTGGGGGGGGGCGGAGAATTAGGGAGGGGGTAGACAGATAAAGCTACCTTGGCAAATGTTCTCGAAATGAATGATGAATACACAGTGATTCAGTATGTTATTTTCTCTACTTCTTCATTTTGTGTCAAAATTTACATTATAAATTTTTTTAAAGCAGGAAAAAAAGTGTGTTTATATTTGAAATAGTTGGGAATCACTCTCATAGAACTGATTCAAATAACAAATTCACAATAGGTAACAGAAAGCTAACAACATAACTCCAATATGACAAGTCAGTGTGATTTCAAAGAAAAATAAAACAAACAAAAAAACAAAATAAGGAGTCACAAAACATGGTTTCCCCGTAGGAACCAGGACCTCAAACAATTCCTCCTCTGTGAAGACAGGATAATTGATAACTGCCCACTTATTTGAATTAAATAGGCATTAAATAAGCCTCTAGCATTAAATAAGAAAATTCACATTAAAATATCTAAAATATGAAATGCTATATGGATGGATGGAACTGTTATTATGGTAGTCATTTTCATCATCATCAACATGGTGATGATCATTCCAATATATTTTGTTATGGGAGAGTAAAGATAAATAGATCCTGGAAATTTCCTATTGAAGGTGAGAGTGGGTAATGGGCCTGGGTGTTTGATGCAGAGATGATCAAATTGACCAGAACAGGATTGGATTCTCCTCTGCTGGTCTGAGAGACCTAGACATGGCTAGGAAGGTGGGGCCTTCTGGACTAGGACTGCTTTTATTCATTCATTCATTCATTCATTCATTCATCCATTCAACAAATATTTATTGGGTACCTGCTACTAAATGCCAGGCACTGTGCTGGATGCTGAGGATAAAATGGAGCTCAGGGTTGAGTGGGAGGGACAGACATCTGACAAGACTGTAACACAGTCTGGCATGATAGGAACTCGGGAGAGAGAAACCCAACCCAGCCTCGGAGTGGAAAGGGGTAATATTAGTTAGGATCCTTGGAGCTGTGTCAGTTCAATGGAAAGAGGGAGTAGGAACATTCTAGCAGAGGAACAGCATGACTCAAGACATGGAAGGAAACTACAAGGCAGCAGGGCTAGGTTTCTTTGTTTGTTTTTGTTTTGGGCCAGAGGCAGGAGGACCTGAAGTTGAGGATGCCTGTCATTGTTAAATTGAGCAAGGTGGCCGAGGCCAGAGCCAGAGAAGAGCCTGGGCCAGGCACGGAGAGTGCAATCCTGAAGACGGGGGATCAGCGGACAGAGTGAGAAGACTGTAGCAGCAGGTGGGAGGCTCCTAAGGGTTGGAGGTTAGGGAGGGAACTGCTGTGCTTTTTTCTGCATTCTGACTCAGCTCTACTTGAAGTGCCTCCAGGGTAACACTCCCCAATCTAAGCTCAGGAAGTCAAAGTTACTGCTCAGGTGTAAGCCACTGGGCTGAGGGTGGTATAAACAACGAAGATGCCATGGAGAAATGTGTGGTGCCAAGTGCACATTAATTAGGGCCTCCCAGGGTGACCAAACAGAAGCACCACTTCCAGCTCAGTTAGAAAAAGTAGTAATTAAAAAAATAATAATTAAAATAAAGTTCAGATGCTTCTCCACCACCTCTTCCAATCAAAAATCCATCTGTTCTTTGATTTGGGTGTGGTAAGTGAAGACACCCACATTGACTATGCATCTATAGAGCAAACATCCTCCTCGGAGGCTTGAGTCCAGCAAGGGGCCCAGGGGACTCTTCCATGCTGCTGGCCGTCCCCTCCCATGGACTCAGGGAACACCTCCCGGCCACCGGCGTTGACCTCCCAGCTTGCATCTGACTCCAACATCACTCCTTCCCCTCTCCTAATCCTAGGGGAACCTCAGTGTTGCTGACTGATGTGGCTGCCCTTCTGGTAAAAGAGGCTGAGATACAATGTGTTGTTACAAAACCTTTTTATCAGTCCACCTTGTGGAAAACTGAGACAAGAGGAAATGAAGCAGGAAAGAATAGGGGCACTCCCCAAGGAGGCTGCTCATAAATATGCAGACTGGATCAGTACTAACTGCCTCCTTGTTTTGTAGTTAATGAGCCCATCATGAGCTGAGGACAGCTTAACCCCCCTACCAATCAACATGCTACACCTGGAACTTTACAGTTTATAAAAACCGCAGCACCTGCAAACCAAGAACAAAAATGCGGACAACCACTCTGTGGTCTTCCACCCATGATGCTAAACCAGAAAGGACAAAGTTAAGGAAAAGTGACTCTACTGTGAGTAACCAAAAACTTCAGAAACTTAGGGACACATGACAGGAAGCTGATGCGACCTTCCACCAGCCTGTTAGGCCTTAATTACCCTAGATCCTCCCTCATTGCCAAATATTCCTCCTCCGATTTAGGGTAGAGAAACCCCCCCCCTTCGCAGAACAGCATATAAACCCTCCCCCTAAGAATCCAGGGGTGTTCCTCACTTGTGGGGATGCCCACGCCCACCTACCCTTCCAGGTGTACTTTCACTTTACAATAAAGTCCTCTTGTTTGAATGTTCCGACTATCGACTATCGGTCCCTCTTCCTTTTCTTTTGCCGAGTGAGTGCTCACAGCCTTGAGGACTTCTTAGTTCCATGAAAGGTTTTCCTTCACAGTTTTACCAAGAACCTAAAACAGCTGTCCAGTAACAGAAACACTGGGAAGTATCTCTCAAATCAGAATGCTAGCACTCCTGGGGGCGGGGGGTCCCTGGATACATTCTCAGTAGTCTCCAGGTTCCCCACATGATTTTTTTTATTTTGTATTTTTGTTTTGATCATAACCCTGAAAAATAATAAAATCATATGCTAGAGTCATTTTATAATTAATGGCATAATGGGGTTGGGATTCCATGCTCATGTTTGTCCTTGTGCCAGTTCGAGGTCAAATTGTGTCAAGCCACTCCTCTGTGTGAACAAAGGTTTCCAAGTTGTTCACTTCAAAAAAATTGTTGGAATAATAGTTATCACATCTCCTCTCCCACAATAGTGCTTTTAATCTCTATTTAATGTTAAATAAAATAGGCAATACTGATCTTTTTTAAGTAAATAAGTTACCTTTAAAGAATTTTGTTTGTTTGTTTTTTTAAAAAAGATGACAGGTAAGGGGATCTTAACCCTTGACTTGGTGTTGTCAGCACCATGCTCTCCCAAGTGAGCCAACCGGCCAACCCTAATAGGGATCCAAACCCGTGGCCTTGGTGTTATCAGCACCGCACTCTTCCAAGTGAGCCATGGGCCAGCCCTAAAGAATTTTTAAATAACATTTGTAGAGAAAATATAGGAAAATGGTCAGGGCCCCTCAGATGGTCAGTCTTGCTGAGCATTTGATGTAAATGTGCACATGCACCCAGGTGTTCCTTGGTTATTGTCTGATGTAATTGCACATGTGCCCCCAGGTGTTCCTGGGTTGTCTGAATCACACCCAGTTGTCCTAGGTTATCGGACTTAAATATAAAGGATGAATGGCTCTGATCCACAGTGCCCCCCACCCCTGGGATGCACCTGGGGGGCCCATGGGGAAGCTGCTATTGCTGCTGGAGGCTGTTGCTACTGCTGTTGTTGCCAGGGCCCCCACGACCCTCCAGGAGGCCACCATCGCTGCTGCTAGAGGCTGCTGAAAGCTGCTGCTGCTGCTGCTGAGGAAGCTGAGGACTGAGCTCGTGTCATCTGCTAATGGCTCCCAGGATCTTTCCCAATGACCTAGCTCGTGGACCTGTTTGTGAGGGGTCTGGTGACCCAGCCTGGCATGTGAGGAGTCTGTGACCCAGTCTGAACAACGGGTTTGAAAGGTCTGTGAGCCCTAACCTGACAACATTTCATTAAAACTGGCATTTGAGATTGACATGCTGGCATTTTGGATCAAGGCTGAGACTTGATTGCCTGGAACTAGCAAACACAGCACTGAATTTACCAATATCATTCGAACGGATATACTTAAGTGCATTCTTGTCATTATCATTATTGAAGTCAAAGTAAAATATATACATAAAAGTAAACCTGAGTCTGTACCTTTTTACTGTTAAGCCTAACAAGTTGGCTTCAGGAAGCCACCATCATTCATCAGTGTGGGGCAGTGGTTCTATGTGCAGGCTTTGGGGCTACCTCCATACAGCAAAATCCCCGTGCTGTCATTTCCCAGCTGTGTGACTTCTCTAACTCAGCTGCTTCACTTGTAAAATAGGAATGATAATAATGATGACACCTGTTGAATAGGGTTTTTAAAAGAACTAAGTGGGTAAATATATGTGAAGTTCTTAGACAGTGCCTGGCACATGAGAGAAGTTAAAAAAAAAAAAATCGGTCATGTAAAGTGTTATGGTTTTAGTGAGCTATGGGCAACTTCTTCAAACCAGGGAGGGCAATAAACGGTCACTTGCGACTGCCCTTTGCATTCTTCAGAGCCAAATGCTGGAGACAGGGGCCTTTGTGGAGGAAGTGGCCTACATTAACTTCAGGACTGGTTTCCAATTGTCCTCCTTGGAACCCAAGGGTACCCTGAGTTCCATGACAATCTGTGGTTCCACGAACGTTTTCATTCAGATTTCTAATATAATTTTCAAAACTATAATAAGAATCAACACAATCTCAAATGTGCCCTATGCTAAATTTGATGTATTAAAGACATCCAATACTGTCTTGTTAACTTTTTTGTGGCAGATCTTGGAGAAAAGCTTCTACTGCCAGATCTGTGGATATATTTGAAAGTCCTGTAAATGAGTCACTGATTATGACACGTGTAACTCTGTGCTGATCTTTTTAAAATTCAAACGTGAACAAGTAAAACTCAAAATGTAAAAATAAAAATGTAGATATAATCCAATAGTTAATGAGATGCCAGGCAAGATTTGTTTGTTCATTCATTCATTCATTCAACAAACATTTATTTAATGCCTACAGGATGGTAGGCTCTTTTCTAGACACTTCTATATATCCATGAATAAGGTTCAGGCCCATTTATTCAGCCTGTACTGAGCTATAATTAACATGCAATAACAAGTAAAATAAGAACACTTTTTATCGTGTTACTGTCATAAAATTGATAGGCTTAGCGTTTATTGTAAGCATGCAATGTTTATTGACTGACTTCTATATTTATAAGGAAGTGAGCTAGTTGTTAGATATTGTTGGTGATTCAACTCTGAAACAAAAAAGTCCTGCAAATCCTCTTTTATACATTTGGATCAGTTTGATTGACGAGAATCTTGAAATTGCAAGGTAAGCTACTTATCTGTTTGAATCACGGTTTTCTTGATATTGTATATCCAAAACAGATTACAGAAATAAATTAGATATTGAGACTTGTATAAGACTGCAAATGTCAACCACAATCATGATTTTCAATTTTTTTATTCATCAAAATAGACTCAATATTCTCTTTTATTAATGTTGTAATAATTAGAAAAAGGTGTAAATATGAATTTGTCAAATAAATCTACACTTCCAAAGTGCTGCCTTTATGTGTTTTATGTACTGGGATACTCAGTAAAATTTTGAAGAAAAAAAAATTATGCTGCTGACATTTTTAAATTGCTGGCTTAAAAAAGCCAGCAGACTGAGAGAGAGAGAAGTTTGCATGAGTTCCACTCCTAGGAATTAAAAAAGAACTAAAAAAGAGAGCTAATCAGGGCTTTCAGCTACTAAAAGAGGAAAGGAGTCGAAACAGGCGAATCTCCTATAAGAATGCTATAAGGTTCCAGAAGCTCTTCAATTCTCACAAGTTTGTTATTAAAAATAAATAAATACTTCCAATCCCCTTTGTCTTTGCCTTTTTTTAAGTATTGGCAATAGAACCCTCGAAGAAAAAAAATTGAACACTTAGTGCAAAAAAAGATCTGTAAGTATATTTTAAGGGAGTATGAAGTAGAGAGCAGTTAGGCATACTGTGGCCTGCCCCCCTTCTAGAAATACGGTCATTCTTGAGAGTTGTGAACTGGCAAGCTAAGTTATGCCACTAATACCTCCTCCCCAGTCTCACCTGCACTCTCAGGGCAGTGGCAATCTTTCCCCCTATCCCTCATGAGCTTTCTCTACCTCCTTACTTAAAACAGTTATTACAAACACTCAACATGCTCTGAGTTCCCTACTCATCTACCCCAGCCTTCCTCAAAGTGTGCCTAAGACTAGCACTGTGAGTAGAGAGGATGTGTAGTGGTTAAGAACATGTCCTCTTGAGCCAGACTGGCTGGGTTTGAATCCCAGCCCCATCACTTAGTAGCTGGATGGCCTTGGGTGAGTGAATTAACCTGTCTTGGGCCTCGGTTTCCTCATCTATAAAATAAGATAATAATGACACCTTCCTCATAAGTTAGGTTAATGATTTAATAGATGCAGTGCTCTTAGAAAAGTAGTTGGCACATACTGAATGCTCAATAAGCATTAACTGACTGAACACATACTCTTACCTCTCTTCTCTTCCATAATCACTAAAAAGACAAAAGAAATTTAAAAACAAATCCAGAGCAGCTCTGGAAAATCAAGAGAGTAGCCAATTAGCACTCAACAGCCAAAAGAATTTTCTGAAAGGTAAGAGGGGAAAGTTTGTCAACAAAGCCCATGAAATTAATTCCACTAATCTAACAGGTGGGGGGGGGGGGAGCTCTTTTTTAAAAAATATGAATTTTCTATTGATACCCCAGAGAAATCTTAAATTCATAGGCATCAGGGGATAAAGTGAAAGAACTTAATCACAAGGGATGGGACAGCTGTTCTAATTTCCTACTTTTAGAACAAGTTGTTCTAGTGTTTACTTCACAATAAATTTCAAATATTGCCCCCTACAGTGGAAGTTCTAACATTCAAGTTTTAACTTTCAAGCCAGTGTTACAGCTGGAGAATCAGAATAATGTCCCAGATAACTTAAGGCCACAGCAAAGTTTGGGTAGCCCTATCCCAGAAAATATGCTACATACACATCCTAAGTCCATGACTCTCAAGCTGGGCCAGACACTGGAATCACCTGTGGAGCTTTTAGAACTACTGAGGGCTGTGTTGAACCTCTGGAGGGTCTGGTCTAAGGACTCTGAAGTATAGCCTGAGCACTGAGATTTTTAAAACCTCCCCTCAGATGATTCTAGTGTGCGACTAAGGCAGACACAAAGAAAGTTTATGCCCTATGATTCAAGAACAAGCAAAATTATTGTAAGGCAATAATTTTCAGAACAGTAGCTATTAAAGGGAGGGTAGGAATTGACCAGAAGGTGACAGGAGGGAAATGTTCTATATTTTACACAACTGTAGGCAGTTAACAAAACCTATCAAATTGTACCCTAAAGATATTTTCATTTCACTGTATATGCATTTCACCTGAGTTAGTAAAACATAGGAAGGAGTAGAAAATTAAATATGATATGCTGAGCTAGGGCGAAAAGTAAAAGAAAATATTTAATTTAAATTGGAATAATAAGTGAGAGACCTAGAAGCTCAAAAACAGCAAAATAAATTTTTAATAGAAGGAAGGAATTAATAGATAATTGGA
Organism: Cynocephalus volans; assembly: GCF_027409185.1. Taxonomy (NCBI): domain Eukaryota; kingdom Metazoa; phylum Chordata; class Mammalia; order Dermoptera; family Cynocephalidae; genus Cynocephalus; species Cynocephalus volans. The sequence goes on from NC_084467.1 coordinate 132,086,062, forward strand.
AAATAATAAATTATTTCATATAGACCAAATAAACTTTTAAAAGACAACATATACACACACACACACACACACACACACATATATAATCAAGAAAGAAAAGAAAAGAAATGAGGATAAGTACATAACTACAGTTATGTGGAATTTTTTAATTATAAAAATGTATTATGTTCAGTATTTACCACTTAATTTGAAAGTCTAGTCCAAAGGGATTATTTGCTAGGAAAAGATAAGCTACTAAAATTGTCTTTAAAGGAATATTAGCCTGGGTGAGATAAATAACCGCTGAAGAAATATAAAGCATAATTGAAAAAAAATCTACCCTACAAAAAAGGCACTAGTATCAGACAGTTTTAAAGATAAATTCTATGAAATCATCAAACGTAGATAGTTTCTTTGTTATTGTAATTCTTCAAGGACTTTAAGAAGATGTAATACATTCTAATACATTTTATAAAAAAGTATAATCATGATACTAAAGCTGGACATGGGTAGCACAAAAAGAGGAACCTTAAGCTGCATGCCAATATGGCTTTTAATAGAATTTCAATGAAATAAAATAATAGAATATTCAATCCACCATATTCATATACCACGGTCATTATAGCTATGTTGGGTTTATCTTGAAAACACAAGAGTGGCTAAAATGGGAAATCCAGTAATGTAAATCATTGCATTAATAGAATAAATAGAAACCCTTCACATCATCACAATAAATGATAAAAGGTATTAATAAAATTCCACCTCTATTTTTTATTTAAAATACTCTTTAAAAAGTGGAAATGTAAATAAGCTTTATTATTATTTGAAGCACATATACCAGAATCTGCAACAAACCTTATGCTTAATGGTGAAAGACTTGAAGCTTTCCCACTCAAGTCAAGAACAAAATAAAATGCACATTAATAATGTTCCAATTTGATATTATTTCCACACCCTTACCAATGCAGTAAGACAAGAAAAAGAATTAAGAGCATAAATACTGGCTGATAGAATACTAAATTCTAATTATCTTTAGATAAAATGATTTCATATTCATAAAATCCAAAGGAGTTTGAAAAACTCTTAGAACTATTAAAAAAACAAAACCAAAGAGTCCAGTAAATTAATCAGATAAAACTTACATGTGAAAATTAAAAGACCATTAACCATAACCCTTTTAACTTCCAGTTTCCACCTCACCTATAGATTTACTTGTATCCACATTCAACTTTACTTCTTTCTCTGTTCAACTTCAGAATACACTATAAGCAGTTTTCCAAAATGGTTGTATTAACACACTTCCAGTTTCTTTACATCCTTGCCAATACTTGGTATTTTCAGTGTGTTTAATTTTAGCCATTTTATCTGTGTACAGTGACAGATAGCTCACTGTAGCTTTAACTTGCAATCCCCTGATGACTAACTAATGTTAAGCACCTCCTCATGTTTACTGAGACATTTGACTGTCCTCTTCTGTGAAGTGCCTTTTTGAGGTATTTGCTCATTTTTTTTTATTGGGCTCTTTGTTTTTTTCAAATTGATGTATAATTTTTTTGTATATACTGGATACAAGTTCTTTATTGGATATAGTATTGTAAATATTTTCACTCATTCTGTGACTTGCCTTTTCACTCTGTTAATAAGAGTGTCTTTTGACAAATAGAAGCTCTTGATTTTAATGTAGTTCAATTTATCATTTTTCTCTTTTACATTTAGTAGTTTTGTGCCTGTTTAAGAAATATCTGCCTATATCAAGATCGTTAGGACATTATCCTACATTGTCTTTGGAAAGTCTTACTGTATTACCTACCATATATCTGTGATTGATTTTTGGAATTAGTATATGAGGGATCCAAAATTAATTTTAATATGGATGTCCAATTGACCCAGCATCATTGAGTGAAAAGACTTATTTTTCTTATTCAGGATTGTCTTGGTTACTCTCAGCCAGCCTATTTTCTCTTCTTGATATCTCCTGAAACTGCTCAGATGATCTTCCAAATTTCCTAAACATCAAATGCAATGAGTATTTTCTCACGTTGACCTTACTTAATTTTTCTTTCATCACTTAACACACTTAGCCCTGGGCTCCTTAAAACTTCCCTTCCATTATCTTCCAGGATAGCATTCCCTTTCTTTGGGTTATTTCTTTTTTTTTTCTTTTTTCTTTACTACTCCTTTACAGTTGCTCATCTTCCTCCCCCAGGATCCCTTCCTCAATCTTCCTTTCATTTCTCTTTTCAAGACTCATACTCTTCCTAAATGATTTTGTCCCAGTCTATGCTTTTAACTACCTCTCTTCGTGGATGGTTCCCAGATGTTATTCCCAGCCCAGGTTTCTAGTTCTCAAGCACAGACAAGGATATTCAAATTAAAAATATCTAAAATCAAGTTTACAAATCTCCTCAAAAAGAAGTCCAGTAAATTGGATAGCTAAAACTTATATGCAAAAATTAAAGGACCATGAGTCAGAACCCCTTTAACTTCCAGTCCCACCACATCCACAAACTTCTTAAAGCTTCCCCCCACACCTTCGTTCTTATGTTCTCTGTAGCTCAAAATGTACCTGCTCGGTAGCCTCAGCCAGAAACCTTGAACTCTCCTTCAATTACCTCATCCGTTATTAGTCACCAGGTTCTGATTGCTTGACTTACTAAGCATCTTTCCTAACCATCTCCTTCTCTCAAACCCCACTATGACTGCCTTACTCGAAGCCCTTGCTGTCTCTCACATGGCTTTACAAGAATCTTTTGCCTGATCTCCCTGTATTCGGTCTCACATCTTTAGTCTCTGGAGAAAAATCTCCCAAATGATAATTAACATTTCCTTCCTATTTTTACAGACCAGGGATTGGTTCTCCCAGTTAAGTTACACTAGATTCACATGCAAAGTCCCCATAAAACAAAAGAGCAACCTGACAAGTGTGGACCTTGTGCAGTCCATGGAATCGGAGGTTTGGATACAGAAGCAACAGGGTTGGCTGCCCAAGAGGGCTGGAGCATCACTCTTAGGGCAGAAGATGCACAAAGGCAGGTTCCTAAGACTGATATCTGGTTGTGCTTACATCCTTTACATAGGATAAGCACAATAGTGGAAACCACTCCCAATTAAATTGTTATTCCTATTTACACTTTGTGCCTCAGTGACACTCTGATTCAGCAGACCCTTGATATCCAAGAAACTAACATTATCACCTTCACCATCCACCAACAGCCCCGAAGATCTTTGTCATGTGGAGATGTGTAATGTTGCAGAGGCACAAATCTCAACCACGTATGCTCTGAGGCTGCTTATTCTGCGTGAATCATTTCACAGTGAGAAAGCCAACATCATGGGGCTTGTTGAGTCACACCTGCAGGAATTAAAGCTGAGGGCCAGAGCCCAGTATTAGCAGCAAATGGCTGAAACCACAGGAGACCTGGGAACTTGTCATTCTGGGAGCAAAAAGATGTCAGGAAATTGAGATGGTGGCACTACCCTTCACAATGAGCCCAAAGGACTGGAGAACCCCCAAGGCCAGGGTGGCTGGTTGTAAGCAGTTGAGTTCCTGAAGAAGAAAGGGGAGAGTAGGACAAATTGACTTGAGCCTGAGATGGAGACCCAGAGCTGGGCCAAGGCAAGGCCCATAGGAAGTTTATAGCAAGGACCTCGTTGACTCAAATGGGCCAACCCAAAGAGAGAAGCTAACGTCCTTTCCTCCCAGTCAGCACAAAGATTCATGTTCCTTTCATTCTCTGAAGCAGAATGTCTTGGAGCACAGCAGGTCAGCAGGTAGGATAGGTGAAGAGACCTGTGTACAAGAGACAAGCAGGAGTGACACAAAATCCTTGGGCTCCTTGCCCAGAAGGACAATCCTTCAAAAAAGTGAGTCACATTTGGGCAAATGTGTTAGACTCCTATGACCCGTTTTTGTGGCTTGTTTCTGCCCAATCTTATACTCAAGGGTTTCTGGATAACTCTACCCATTGAATAATAAGCCCAACTGATTTTCTTCGGGGATATTGCACCTTTGGGAGGATACATTATCACGGGCTTCAAATTAAATGCCCATTTACATTGAGCTCATCTCACCTGTCACCAAGGCCTGGGTATGGCAGCCGAGAGAGGAGACACTGCCAGGGTAGGGCTTTGCAAGAAAGTGGGTTTTAAACGTCTAGTTCAGTTTCAACACATGGAAATCATCCATCTTGACGAGGAAATGAAATCAGCTGATCTTTTACTTTGCTCATTTGAAGGCAAGACATTTCTCTGCATCAGATAATAGGCTTGTGACCCCAAAGGACATCTGCTCTCTCTGCACCATCCCAGCAGTTATAAGCTCTGACCAGCAGACACGAGCATGAAGGAAAAGGGGCCTCCTTAATGGGCACAGTCAAGGATGCATAGTCTGAGCCAGTAGCAGGGTCAGAGATACAGGGAACCCCAAACGGCAGTTAATTTTAATTGGCCTTGGCATACCCTGGATGACTTCTTGTGCAATAAATCCATCCTCCTAATTATTAGCTTAATTAACCTAATTATCAGCTGGGACAATATTTAAGTTAGTTGGTATTCTCAGTCACTCACAGTGCAAAAGGGTTGATAAGCTGCAGAACCAGGAGGACTGGGCTGAAATCACACTGTGGGGGTTGACAGGCATTCCAACTCAAACATCAGCACACTGCTGACCTGGTGCAAATAGGCTAAATGGGGTTCTGATTCAGCCAGGCCTCCAAACTCTCCAGTCATCCTTCAGGGAAAGTTTCTCACAGTGGTGTTGACCATTGTTGGGGTTGGGGAGTGGCCCTAAGTCACCCGCTGTGCTCACCTCCAGACATCTATGTGCAGAATGCTCTGCCTGCAGAACACTTAGCTTTAACTTTCACTGGTCTCTCTCTGCCCCACACTTTAGGGCTCAGTTCAATGATACCTCCTGCTAGTAGCCTTCTCAGTGGGCTTCCTGATCATTCATATAAATAGTATCCAGCACACTGACTTGTGCGGAAGGCACTCTATAAATGCTTGATAAAGAAATGAATCAGTTACCCTGTGCTTAGCACTTTTTACATTTATAGTAATCGCCTGTTTTCTCAGGACAGGAAACTTATTTTATTCATCTATATGTCCTCATTCTTAACAATGAATGGCACAGAAAAGCAGAGGCCACCTATTCCCACCTTGGGAAGATGACTTTTTCGTTAAATAAGCTGATTTTTGTGTAAATCTTTCTGGCTTACGAAGTGCTTTCACAACATCTTATCGTTGCTATCCTCATGGGGCCTGGGGGAGGGGGTTATCACTTAGATACTTTAATTATTCTCATTGTACAGATGAGGAAACTAAAGCTCATGAGGTCCGTGGGGCTTGCCTGTGAGCACATGGCTCATAGGTGAAGCAAGAACACTAGCTGGGCTCCCTGACTCTGGGTCTATACTCAGTTGTTTTCTAATCAGCAGCCAGTTTGTTTCCATCCCCTACCCACAAGTCCTACTATCTCCCAGGGGTACCCTCCTCTCAACCGGTTATGAATAATGTCCACTCAGGGCTTAGCTCAGTGCAGTTTCAGGGTTAAGATAAAGCACAGACAGAAGTACTTGTCTTTCACGATGACACTACTGAAAATTGATGTCCAGAAGAGAATGACCTTCCAGTGCAAGAATTTTAGACACCAGGCCAGGTGAGGGGAAGGTGGTGAGTAACTGCAGGCAATAACCCAGAAGTAATGTAATACATCATTTATTATTCGTCATTTGTTGCTGCATATCAAATACTCCCAAACTTAACAGCTTACAACAACAGTAAACATTTATGACTGCACACTTTCTGAGTGTCAAGACTCTGGGAGCAGCTTGGCTGAGTGGTTCTAGCTCAGAGCCTCTCATGAGGTCCCAGTCAAGCCACTGCCCAGGGAAGTCATCTGAAGGCTCGACCGGGGCAGGAGGATCCATTCCAGGATGGCTCCCTCACATGGCTGCCAGTCATCAGGAGGAGCCTCAGTTCCTCCCCATGTGGACTTCTTCATGGGCTGCTTGAGTGTCCTCAGGACACGGTGGCTGGCTTTGCCCAAAGTAAATAATCCAAAAGATAATGAGAGATGGGGTTCAGGACATGCTACTCCAAAATATGGCACCTTGGCAACTGAGAAAACAGCATAAGCAGGAAGGTCTCTCTGACCTTCTCCTGACCTTCTCCCCTGAAGCAGGCCATAAAAGAATTCTTGACCTTCGTTCCAGAAGTTTCGTCCCTATAACTGGAGGAAAGGAACATCTTCACCCTGGATGACACAGATATATGTCAAGAAGAATCTGAACAAAGAGAACTTGCAAAGTTCCCCCCAGTTTATCACCACGAGGGTGTACCCTTTTGTCCTCCAGTCACATTTCTCCACATCTACTCAACTCTTCATCAAACTTGGTATAAAAAATGCACACGTTTACCTGTGTCTTTGGGTCTTCATTTCTGAAGGCTCCCATGTCACTTACATTAAAATTTACATTAAATAAATTAGTGTGCTTTCCTCTTGTTAATCTGTCTTGTATCATAGGTGCTTAGCCATGAGCTTTGCCGTGGGGGAGGAGAAGACTTTTCTTTCCTCCACAAGTCAGAAGCCACAATGTCTTTCCTGATGTTGCCTAGGAAGTCACACGCCCTCTTTTCCACAATATCCTATTGGTTACAAGATCAGCTGTATCCTGTGTAGGATACATCCGACATACACAGGAGGTGAGGATCACTGGGGGCAATCTTGGAGGTGGCTACCACACACCAATGGTTTGCTCTAAACAGGATCTTTGCTCTGCCCCTAAGTTTGACTCACCGATGGCTCCACCATGAAATAACAGTTTTCAATTTTTACATGTTTTAAACAAGCAGACTTTTGGCAAGATAGTAAATCAAAGATAGCCAAAACGGAGCCAGGTCCCAGGAGAACCAGCTGGCCTCCACATTCACCAAGACCTCGAATTAGTCTTTTGACCTTATCTTCAAGTAAATTACTCATAGAGTCCTAAAGATACAGGACTGAAGGAGGAAGCCATTCGTCGCCCAGCTTTAAACTGAGCTCTGTGACTGTACAACACTGCCTGTACAGGATGACTGTGGATTAATATTTTTCTAGATTTTGTAACTATTAAAATACATGACAATGCATTTTTTTCTGTAAAAAGTTTTAATTTATAAAATGTAAACATTTAAAATATTCGACAATCTTTATGATTCTCGTTTTTAAAATTGCTTCTTTTATTTTAATATTTAAGGAAAACTGAAGTGGGGGGGCTGGCCAGTTAGCTCAGTTGGTTAGAACACAGCCTTATAGCACCAAGGTCACACGTTCAGATCCCCACACCAGCCACCACCACGAACAAAAAAAAGTCAAAGTGGACCTGGTCTCTAAACATCTTCTTCTTATTATTTGAAAAACCAAGAGGATCGAGTAAGTGAGAGCTAAGGTCCTTTCAGGTCTAGCATCCCCTTAAAGCCACAATTGTCAATGCTTCTTTGTCAATGCCCCGAGTGTCCCTAAATGCTGCTTTACTAAAGAGGAGGGAGAAAGAAAGTATAAAGGTCAATTCTGACCACCACACTGACACTTGGCTCTCATCGCAGTGTGGCAAAGGAAGTAGGGACACGAAGCAGGAGAAAAACATAAAGACTGTTTTTTGCAGGATTTTTTTTTTCCTTATCCACAAAGTTTCATTGACACTGGCTTCTGGTTGAAATAGCACAAAGCCCCAAGTATTGCAATGGGAGTTCATCTTTCCTCTGTGGTCCTGCTTGGCCTGGGCCTCAGACTGCCCCAGGAGCAGGGTCCTCACCCCAGAGAGGAGCTGCTCTGGAGGGGCTTTATTTAGATGCCCTACCTTAGAAACTGGGCCACAAATGGGCTGCCCATTTGTTTTTATTTCTTGTCCCCACTGCAATCTCTGCAAAGAATCATGATGCAGCTGTGAACCAGGAAGCAAGGCCGCTGCAGGGTGGGAAGGCAGGTAAGGCAGCAATGATCCTGTGCCAGCGCTGGTGGACCGGCTGCTGCAGGTGCCGCTGGCACTGTGCTGGAAATTACATTCTGATCTGTGGGACTGGCCAGTAGGCTTCTGCCAACAGACAAAATTATAAGAAATTTCGTTTGAAGATCTTAACTGGCTTTTATTTGTATTTCTAGAATCAATCAACACCCCATTCTATAAAATAGAAGAGTGCTCCAATGAGCTGAGCAGAGGAAGTTGGTTTTATACATGAAAAGGGGCTGAGAAAAGCAGAAACAGAGAACAAAAAGCAGATTTGTTGTTTCAAAGTTTCTTTCCTTATAAAGGTTAATGCAAGAGGGACTTCCTTACTATGCCAGCTAAAACTGGCCTGTTTGGTGATTTGGCTTCTCTCTCTCCTCTCTAATTTCTAGGTCAGATAAACAACTTAGTTTTGGCTTGGTGTTGTGGAACTTCAGCATGAGAGACTCCATCTTGGTTTGGCCTGTTGGGCCTAGCGTAGGAGTTCAGTCCAAACCAATGGCCTCCTATAAGTTTTATTTAATACTTTCTTGGACAGGGGAGGTGGATGTGGCCAGATGAATGAATGAGGGAGGAAACTTCTGCGCACCACCCCCCCACCCTTCTGAACCGCCTCCTGCCTTTGGGCAAGACCAATAACCCTGACTTAGATCTTTTCAAATCCTCCCCCACCCCTCCAATCCAGTTAGCCCCCCACTGATCAAATGTCCTTGTCCCCTAGCAAAGATACTCTGCTCTCCTTACCCTGGCACCCAGCAAATTTCTCTTCCCGGGTATTGTATACCCAGGAGGATACAAACATCTCCCCCAACTTCCCATAGCACTTGCTACCAGCTGGAGTTGGAGAGCCTTAGTCACCAGATCCTGATGTATCTCCCAGTGAGGTGCAGGCTGTAAATTCAGCTGAATCCTTCTGCCCAGGGGTGATTTGCCTCAATCCCTGGTAATGACACAGGTCTGACCTCTGCCTTTTCTTCTGGAGGAGCTTCTGCATGAGAACAGAGGTTTGCCTGGCTTCCAGAGATGGGAATGGCCTCCTGTTGAAGAGCTGTCCTGCCTTGTGATGTCACCAGAAACCAGCCAGAGAGGAGGGGCTGACTGGGACTTTTTAAAGTTGATATGAGTCCATGCCAGTTTAAGACTCCATCAAGACATGCAGTCATTGTCTGCAACCATGTGACAGCTGCCACAAACAAGAGTGAATGGATTGTCTGTTAATCCCAGAGGAAGGACTAGGACCAGTGGGAGAGGTTAATGGGAGACAGATGCCAGCACTGTGTAGCACATTCTGTCTCAAGAGGTGGTGAGCTCCCCGTCACTGGGGTGTTCAAGCAAAAGTCTGCCAAAAATGTCAGACAAACTTCAAATGAAAAATAAATTTCAGGAGATTTAAAAACTAATTGAGTTTTTTTTTTTTTTTTTAATGGAGTTGAAGTGCAGGAATACAGGAGACTTGAGCAAAGGGTGTCCTGATTTATCAGAGTTCCAGGTCTCAGGAACTGGCTGGTCCTATAGCTGTGCCCCAACTTCACAAAGCTTCATGGGCCAGAAGCAGTAAGACAGTGTTCCTACAGCGGGGCTCTCAAGGAGGGTGGGCTGAGGGAAGATTCCGGCCTCTTCAACTCTAGTCGCCTATGATTCTGTGAAGGAAGAAAAAAAAAAAAAAAAAAACACCCAGGAGATAAGGAAAATATTCCAAATCATTCCCAGATTGAATATTTAACAAAATCAAGATTTGATTTTTTAAAATAAGGTATCAGTGGCTCCTTTTAAGCAACAAAGAGACTGCTTTATGCAAATGTCCCCTCAGGGCTTTCATTAAGATGTTAACATCTTTCTTGTCACAATATCTACCCTGTTACAATGAGTCACAGTATTTCCCTATTCTCTTGCTGAGACATCTTTGTAAGATAAACTCTCTGGGCTGAGAGCAGGGCCTAATTTTTTTTTTTTTTTTTTTTTTTTTTTTTGAGAGTTCTAAAGAAAGGGTTGGGAAATAGAAAAATTTTTTTAAAAAGGGCCACCCAGTGTGGTGAGACTGTTAGTCCATTTCTGTTATGACTGGGGGATTTATAAGAAAATGAAATTTATTGCTTACAGTTTTGGAGGCTGGGAAGTCCAAAGTCCAGGGAACATATCTGGTGGTGGCAACAGTGACCCAGGGGCCTCACATGGAAGAAATGGCAGAGCGGAGAGACTAGTCTCTCATGTGCTCTTCTTTTAAAGCCCTCAGAATCACAGCGTGACCACCATTACTAATCCATTCACTATAGCATGGTCCTACAATCTAATCACCTCTTCAAGGACTCACCTTTCAATTACCGTAATAGGAAGTCTTACTCTCGACAATTACAGTGGGAATTAAGCTGCTAATATATGAACTTTGGGGACACAATTCAATCAATCCACAGCAGAGACCAAGAGGTAGACCCAGAAACATTCCTGATGAAGAAACTGGGCTTGCTGTATGCTGGTGGTTATGACTTAACTCCCATTGGATGAAATGCATATCTCTGGTGCTGGGAACATGCTAGAACCATCCTGCTTCTACCAAGGAAGACAATATTTAAGCCCTTGAAAGACAGACCTCACCCCTCCATCTGGTCCTTAGCTCCTTCCCTGAGCCACTGGTAAGTGGTCACCAATGTCATTTTTCCTTTGCAGAGACTCATCCCATGGCCCTGGAATGGAAAAGGCAGTCACAGGAAAATAAACACCATATGTAACTCCCTGATTATGCAGATGACAGATCTTTTGTGTAAGGTTCAAAAGAGGTACAGCTGGGGTAGTTTCCATTTAGGGTGGAGTGTTTTCAAGGAGAATGGACATTCCATTAAACCAGGGGTTAGCAAACTTTCCATAGAGGCCCAAATAGTAAACACTTTAAGCTTTGAGGGAGGACCATGTGGTCTCTGTCATAACTACTTGATTCTGCTGCCCTTTGGGGTACAAAATGTGTGAGACTGTGTTCCAATTAGACTTTATTTATGGACATTGAAATTTGAAGTTCATATACTTGTCATATGTCACCAAAAAAATTATTCTCCTTTTGATTCTTTTTTCAACCATTTAAAAATGTAAAAACTATTCCTAGCACACAGGTCGTATAAAAACAGGCAGCAGACTGTGGAGTTTCCCACTCCCGCTTTGGATCCTAACAGCTGCATGATCAAGTCTTCCCACGTGCTCATGTACCAGGCCTGATCTGCTTTTGTATGCACAAGAGGAGCTTCCCAAACCCTGGGGTTGGCTGACTAATCACTCCCAGAAGGCTCCCTCACAGCTCAGGCTTCTTTTGCCTGCTGACCCCAAATGCAATATTCCAGCAAGGAAACCCCATATAAGTGTTCAAAAGTGCTTCTGTTCTGCCTGTTCAAATGTGATTAAAGCAGGCAGGAGGCGAGGTAGAGAGGCAAAAGCCTTTCAAGGAGACGTCTGGCTCAGACAGAGAGCCTGATTATAAAATAATGCTTTCAGAATCCTTTTAGGGTATTTTGGTGATAAATATTCATTGGAAAAGAGGGGAGGTACATGTGAGAGAGAAGTGAGTGGGTTGAAAGGAAATGACCGGAACCCAGCCTTGCAGAAGTGGCCTCCCTGGAAAAGGTGGCCACAGGAAAATAAACACCAAATATGATTCCACGGTTGTGTGGATGGGGGTTTTGTATGTTAATATCACAGGGACTATTTACCCTGAGGAGGAGAGGGTGCAGTCAGCACCTTCTGGAGAAGCCACAGCTCAGCAAAACAAGTCAGCGGGGGCCTGCTCTAAGAAAATATTCAGAATACATGTAGTATGTAGATCTCAAGAAGTGGCTGAGGTTGTATTAGGCAGTGTGTTAGCCTGGATCCTGGAGTTCAAATCCCAGCTTTGCCAGTTACCAGTCATGTGGTCTTGGGCAAGTCACTTAACTTTGTGTACATTGGTTTTCTCTAGAGACCATCCCTACCACATACATTGTTGAGGAGATTTAATGAGGTAAACTCCATAAAGGACATAACACAGGGGATGATGAAAATAAGGACTTAATGAAAGTAAAGTTGGCTTTTGTTACTGTCACAACTATCACCACTTCTTACAAACTCTTGTATAATTTTCAATAATGCATATCATTTCTAATTAATTATGCTCAATGGACCTTACACTTTGTGCTATTTTCTTTAAAATGTTGTGTATACTTTTTCCATGTATCTGAATAATTTTCAATTTGTGGTCAATAGTTTTATAATGTGTCTTTGAACTAATAAGGTTGAGGTTACTTAACCTCTCCCTGATGTGTGAATATTTTTGTCTTAACTGTTCTTAAGCAATCCTACCACAGCATCTGTATAAAAATAGACTTTAGTTCATATGCATAATTCCTTGACTCTCCCAGAAGGGGAAACATTGGCTCAAAGCACTTACTCACAAACGAATTCCTTAGTCACGGTCTAAGATTAACGTGGACACTAGTGACGTGAGAGAATGCGTATGTGCAGAGAAAGGCAGCAGCATAGGGTTGTATTATTTTGGTTTGTTTTTACTAATAGATATGAAGTGAGAGCTCACACTTGCTTTATGAGGGTACTTCAAAGAGTTCATGGACTCATATTATCTTTTAATTCTATTTTTCCGCAAACTTTTTAAAGTACCCTCCTACCTTTCTTTTATTTTTTTTAATTACACATGAGAGGATTGTCCTCCTCATTAATGTTACTATCGCATTTGCTATTCCTTCACACTCACCAGCCACAAGTTCAATAGACACACAGTGTGCACCCCTCGTGTATGTGTACATGCTCTTTATACATTTTGAATTCAGACTTCTCTGTCTTACCTGTGATATGCATTTCCCATTTATTTCCTTTATATCTGAGTTCTGCTGTTTTTCATGAAGTTTTATATCTGTGTGGATCTTAACCTGTCATCCTTATTACTGAAAATGTTATGACTCAAGCAAGGAAGAAATGAACTCCCCTCCACAGTTGCATAAGGATGAGATTCTATTTTCATTTTTTCTTTTTTTTAATATTGTAGTCCCTGATCCACCTAGACATATGATGCTATAAAATGTAAGTTATAGATCTGGATTTTTCTCTGCATTGCTTCTGGTGATCCCAGCAAAGCATACAATGATTTGTTTTACCATCATTCCTTATGTTTTCGTTGTCACATATTTTTAAAATTTTTCTTTTTTTAGAGTCTATTTCTGTAATCTCTATTATCTCTCAGTGACCTATATTTTGTTTTTAAGCCAGTTCTGTAGTATCTTAATAATTGTCACTATGAAACGAAAAGTACTTGCTAGAGCAGGTTTCTAGCAAAACAGCCCAGTACCTGGTATTCAGTTGAGGCTCGTATAATGTTCACAGAAGGAATGAATAGACAAAGCTCTCCAATTATTTTTATTCCTACATATTATAGTTTACAAGAACTTCTCTTTAATTTGATGGAATATTTTCTCTGTTAATTTAAAAGGATTAAATCTGTAAGATAACTTGGAGAACACTGTCATCTACAGTACTTAGCCTTGTCATTCAGGAGTAGGTTTTCCTTACTGGAGTACAAGAGTATGGATATGCAATACTGTGTTTAAGAAATCTTATAATCTTTACTCTAATTCCCCTTACTTCTATTTTTTATCTCAGCCACTTGACATTACATTTCTCTGCTTTCTATTTACTTGATATATCCTTTCCTTGTCTTTAAAGTGTGCAATGGTATTTTCTGATCATCTTTCTCTGGTAATTAATCCTAAAGGGACTTTATACAGATTAAATTCTTTATATAAAAGTTCCAAGAAAGTTTCTACTATTATGTCTTTATTTACTGTTACCATATCTGTTCAGATTTCCTGCTTTCTATTTTCCATAGAATGAATCTTCCTATTTTATTCATCTGTTTTTTTCATTCATTGCAGTTATCTATCTATTTAATCCTTCTTTGTTTTTGTTTAATTCTCCAACTCATCCTGAGTCTCACTAATTTGTTGTTTCGGTGTGGATTCTGGCATTTTTTCATTTCCGACAATATTCAATGTTTTACACCACAGCTACTCTTTTATGCAACTATAATCTCAACTTGTTTGTGTTTTTATTATGATTACTGATCCTTAAATCTTCTTTTTTGTTTTTTCTGGGCATATTTTCTCAATTTCCTAAACAAGGCTTGTGTGTGTGTGTTTCATTTTTGTACTCTTCGTGGTTTCCCCAGGGTTTTACAGCCTTATTATTTTTTTCTGCTGCGAAACTTGTATTAACAAATTTGGGTAACTTTAGGAGGGAGAGGGACACAGGAACCTTTGAGCAATGTTGAAATATGCCATTGCCTGGCTGAGGAGAGGACCACACAGGAGGTCATTGGTGACCCTAGAAGGAGAAGGGTTAATTGACCTAGCGGTTCTTGGAAAAGAGGAAACCAGAGGATCATTATAACAGTAAGTTTGTGGGGTAGAGGGAGACCTGGGGCACCTCCAAGTTTGACAAAGGGAAGGGAGAAGACTAGACCCACACACTCCATGTCGATAGTTCAGGGACGTCTCAGGCTTCAAATAGACCTGCAAGACAAACACAGAAAGATAATTGGCTTCACAGAAGGGGCAGAAATTGGGGAAGTTTCTGGAGGACTGATGAGCCAAACTGATGGTGCTGTGTAAACATGAAAGCTTAATGGGAAGAGTTTAGTAAGAGGTCATGATCACACACTACTTTATAGCCAATTTAAAGTTAGAAATGGAGCCTAACTGCTGTTTGCCTCTGAGCTGATGTATCAGGTAATTAGGTTGGTTGCATGGGTTTAGTGAATAGGGTAAGGGTGCCTATCTCACTGGGGCTAATTCCTCCTCTACACATAGGAGGGAATGAGCAGGTAGTTCCCAGAAACAAACAAGGTTCTGGTGGATCACTGTGTACATCACAGGGAGCAGGAGTTGGGAGATGATAGGTGTGGAATTTAACAGGGTGTGGAGGGTGTTTTCTTCATTGCCCAGACAACAAGTCCCCTCACCCAGTGGCAGTAGTATATCGGTGGGCTTGATAGGCGTGAGGAGTGTGACTCAGCCCCCCTACCCAGCCCCTGCTATTTGGTGCTTAAAAAACATCTGAGCTCATATCCCTCTCACAAGTATATTTTGCTTCTGGGATGAGAATTCACTACTTATCAGGAGCTTTCCAGTCTGCCGTATGTTTTGTTTTGTGACCTCCTGGAATAAGACTAACAACAATGGGCAGAATCTATCAGAAGCAGATTTGGGCACAATTTGGGGATGAGGACCTCCAAGGATAGGGTGGGTGGCCTCAAGAGGTGGTAACTTCCCTGTGTCCAGGTGTTGGACACCTTTGGTGGGAAGACTGTAGATGGGTCTGGTAACATGTAGATTGTTAGACGAGACCACCTTTAAGAACCCTTCTAATCCCGAGGTTCTGTGAGACTAGGTAACATGGGCAACTTCCAAGTACGCATCTGGAGGGAGAGACAAATGTTTCTGAACCCACAGAGGAAGTCAGGGAGTTAAAGTCACACCTTGGTTCTGCCAAGTCTTGCAGGTTGCATGACCTGAAATAGATCCTTTACCTTTCTCTAGACTGTAAGATAATGAGTTTACATCTATTTTAGCCCCAATCTGTCAGTCCTACTGACTGTGTCTCTAAAATCCTTTTCATCCATACCTATGGCCTCAGCTCTGCTAGACTCTAGTCTTTTCTTGGCCAGACAATTACAAGAGCTTCCTAATGAGATCTCTGGTGTCCTTTGCAGTTCCACCCCAATCCATCCTCCATTCATCCTCCAGAGTGATCTTCCTAAAATGCAAACGAGGTCACATCGCTCCCTTGCTTAGCATTGTTCAGAGGCTCCCCAGTGCCTGCATGATAAAGGTCATACTCTTTTGTACAGCCATCCAGACTCCCAGTGGGCCAGCCAGCTGCAGACTCCGTGAGAACAGGGACATGAGGAGCTCATTCCAACATGCCCAGGACCTAGCACAATGTCTGGCACATAAGAGAGCTTCACGAATATTACTTGAGTGAATAAATAAATAAACATCTGGCCAGCCCTGCTCTTATACCATATTTCAGCCCAAATTGACAACTTCTCTAAAACACAATGCCTTCCACACCTGTATTCTGAAATG
Organism: Cynocephalus volans; assembly: GCF_027409185.1. Taxonomy (NCBI): domain Eukaryota; kingdom Metazoa; phylum Chordata; class Mammalia; order Dermoptera; family Cynocephalidae; genus Cynocephalus; species Cynocephalus volans. Next base: position 132,102,137 of record NC_084467.1, read on the forward strand.
TTCTCAGCCTCCCCAGACCCACCTTGTGTCATTTTCCTAAAAACCCCCAAGACCCCATGTTGCTTTTTCTAGAGGTTTCAGAATACATAAATTGCATGCTATTTAGAAACTGATCATGGCTTTTGAAAGTGCACCAGTCTTTGATGGCATCTGCAAAAAAGCCTCAGGATGCCCCATGGAGACAAAGGTCACTGCCCCGGTCTGAAGCAATTAATAGCCTTCTCCTGCCTGAGGCTCTTGGGAGCTCCCTGCTCGCTGAGCAACAGGAAGAGCTGGAGTTTTCTTAGGAGGGAGGGAACTGAGCCTAACCAAGCTACATCTTCCTGCCACGTCCACCAAAAAGTCATAAATAAGATTTAAAAGGCAGAAAAGGGGAAAGCAGGGGATGGCGCTGGAAGCTGAGGTCCACTGGAGGGGCCTGCTCTGCTCTTAATGAGAGAGAAAAGCCCCACTAGGTAGGCAGGTGCAGGAAGAAAAGCAGCAAGAGGCTGGTGATTTACTGGGAGGCAGGAAAACTGCTGAATTTGACACTAGTAAATGGAAGATGTCAGTTCGACATCTGTTCCTGATAGCTCAGCAACTAATTATTTCCCTGTGCACTGCAGTAGGCTGGGTGGGAGAGCCCAGGGGCAGCCTCGGCCCTGTCAATAAACCTGAGTTTGATGGGCAAAATTAATAAGTAAATAAGTAAACACAATGCGCAGCCACCAAAACAATAAATAACACCCAAGCACCCTTCCTCACCCCATAGGATTAATTGAACTCTGTGCTGGGAAGGGTGGGGAGAGGAGGAGAGGCAGCCAACCGGAAAGGATCCAGCACCTCTGCTGGGGTCAGGGTCTCACTCCCTTGGTGGTTCCAAGGAGCTCTACCCCCATTTCTGGGCCTCTTATTCCATAGCTGCTGAAATTTTCATATTCGTCAGCCCACATCATCCTCAAGGACCCCCTGTGAGGACGAGAAGGACCTAGAACACTTTTAAACAGAGGCTTTGTCTATGAAGATTTTCCCTACTGGATTGGACTGCAATGAATTTGCAAGTTTCTTTGGGAAGCTCTTTCTGCATCCTCTTTCTTCTTTCAACGCCCAAACCCTGCCTCCCTCCACACCCCTAACCTCCCCTGAATCTCCAGCAAGGGGGAAACATCTGGCCAATTTCTTCAAACACTGTTATCAACCTAAACTCTGATAGCTGGTTTTCATATCTTTTTCTCCAGACAGGTCAAGGACCTTTTCTGTAACCCTGGGGCCTGGAGCATCGATAAAGTTCAGTAAAAGTTTGAGGGAAGGAGAAAAAGAGACAAGGAAGGAAGGATGGATGGATGAATGGATGGGTGACATTGGCAAGAATGAACGAATGTTAGTAACAGCATGTTACTCCTCCAGGACCCCGCGAAAAGACAATGCTTAATTCAAAAATGCATCCTTGGAAACTTCCGTCCCAGAGAAAGAAATCAAAACCCTGGGAAGATGGAAAGAGGGAGTCTGAGAAGGAACAGGTTAAACAATCATGACTGTATTGGTCACTACTGAGTGCTCTAGTCAAGTGGGGGCTGTCAGGGGAGAGAGGAGAAAACCCTGCGTTCAGTGGAGGGGATAAGGTACTAAGGGCTATGGATCTAGACTCCAGTCAGCCATGCTGTGTAGCCTGGTCAAGTGCCGTCAGCCCTCTGAGACTCAGCTTCCTGGTCTGTAGAATGGGGACAGGAGAATCTCCCCCAGAGGGTGAAAGGCAAATTTAAAAACGGAGCTTTCTCCACTGTGCTTCCTGAGGTCTTTCCAAGACACGCATCTCACTTTATTGCTTCTGCTGAAAACCTTTCCATAACGTCCCCACAGCTCTCAGAAAAAAGCCAAGCTCCTCCACATGGCTCACAAGGCCCACGTGGTCAGGAGCCTGCCCGTCTTTCCAGCTTCACCTCACTCCTCATTTTTGCCCCGACACGCAGATCATTTTTCAGCGCTTCTAAATTGATTTGCTCTGCTATATTAATCCACTCTGTTGCTTATAACAAAATACCTGGAACTGAGTAATTCATAAGAAAATGAAATTTATTGCTTACAGTTTCAGACAAAGTACAGAGAACACATTTGGTGAAGGCCTTGGTGGTGGCGACAGTGACGGCAGGTTATCACACTGCAAAATGGCAGAGCAGAGAGAGTAATAGCTCCTCATTCACTCCCCTTTTAAAGCCCTCAGAACCACGCCCCTGACCACCATCCTGTATCCATTCACTACTGCATGGTCCTACAATCCAATCACCTCTTCAAGGCCCCACTTCTCAATTACCATAATAGGATTTCCCACCCTCAACAGTTACAGTGGGAATTAAGCCTTTAATATATGAAATTTGAGGGACATGATTCAATCAATCAACAGCATCCCCCAAAGAGCCTACTCATTTATGTGCTGGAATATTCATCTAGTAGCTCCCTGACTAGGTCGAATGCTCTTATTACAGAAGAAACCTGAAGCCCATGTCTTAGCTCCCCCCCCCACCACCAGCCTGGTGCAAGCCCCATGCTCTCTCCTCAGGGCTGCTGCAGCAGCCTACTGCTGGTCTTGTTATCTCCACTCTTGGCCACCATGCACATAGTCTGTTTCCACACAGCAGCCAAGGTTGTCGCAGCCCCAGAGCTGTGGCAGGGGCTGTTCTCTCGTCCTGGAACCAACTTCCCCTAGATCTCCGCAGGATCCTCTCTCAGTTCTTCCAGTTCTCTGTACAGGGGCTTTGCCTTGGGAGGAGCTACCCTACCTAGAGTGGCCACCCAAGACATGCTCTAACCACTCACCCTGCTTTATTTCCATCGTAGCCCTTAATACTACCTGAAATTACAGTATATGTTTGTTTTGAAAGTGTGTTTAGTTGGATTTTGTCTCCTGGGCTAGAACATAAGCTCCACGAGGGCAGGATTTTGCCCTGTTTGCTGCTAGATCCTCAGCTCCTAGAACAGTACCTACCACATAGAATACGTACCATTAATTCATTTTGGTAGTAATATCACCGTGGTTTTTGGCTGTTTGGCTAACATCTGCCTCTCACACTGAACTGTAAGCTCTGTCAGAGTACAGACCATATCTGCGTTTCCTCCTCATGTATCCCAGGGCTCAGTAACCTGCCTGACATGTAGTGTGCACTCAAGAAACACAGCATTAACGCACACATGAGAACGAATGAATGGAAATGGAGAAGTATAAAGCAAATGTGAACACGAGGCTGTATTATGGAGACGATGATTAGCTTCAGTAATATCAAGCTGTTCATTCATACTGGCTAACACGGGAGGGCAGTGGTTTGGATAACATAACGTCTGCACTCTCCTGGCTCAGTTTTCTCTATTGTTTCTCTAATCCTTCTCAAGGATTTGTGGAGGGAGGGGCACATTCTCCCTCCTCTCTATTTTCTCCTATACTTTTAGTTCAGGCGCACGAACTCAGTTGTTAGGTTTCCCAGCTTGTTTCCAGCCCAGTGAACCGTTTCCTCCAATTCAGTATTCATAGTAACCTCACATTAATATTGTCTACATTGGCAGCACGTGGACTTGCCATCTTACTTGAAGGCGGCCTGCAAGCTCAGCTGGTGCCAAATACTGCCCCAACTCAATCTCTCAAATTCCAAGGGACAAGCTGAGAAGATGTCAGGTAAGAGCTGCAACTGAGGACAGGGGATGTTGTGTGATGTCTGTCATAAACTTCACTGCCACATATTTGAGGAGACAGAAATAAGTTCCTGACATCTCTGCTACTCTGAGGAAACATAGTCATTTCCAACTCAGGAATATAAAACTTTATAGCACCCAGCTCTCTTAGAGCATAATAACTCACTTTCCAAGAGAATCCATCAAAACCCAGCCACATTTTATTTCATAACAGCATTTATTGTGGTGATTCATATTACTGTAAACACCCCAGAATTAGTCCAGGGCTCAAAGAAGTCAGGGATAGATGTCTTAACAGACTAACGACATCAATAACCATAGTTCTGAACTCCTTTCCTGCTAAGGACTTGGTCGATCCAAAGTCTATCGCTAGGAAAGTACAGGAAAAACTGAAGAAAAATGTTGCAGGATAGCCCTTTAAGAATGAGATTGCTGTGGTGTTTCTTTAACTTTACATTTTAAGATCTTAAAATGAGACCACTTTTACTTGGCCTCCTTTCCCAACATTCCCAGTGATAATTAGCTAGCACCGACCCGTGGAAAATAGTATGGGGTTGGAGGATCTATTTATTGATCATGTGACATAGGACAAGACATTTAGTCATTTTAAGCCTCAATTTCCTCCTCTGTAAAACTAAGATGATAAATCCTGCTGTAATGAGACTTACATAATTCTTATAAGAGATACTCAGTAAATAGGGGCTTCCTTTTCTGGGACACCGTCTCAATGAACTGTTTTCCTCAGTATCAGCCTCAGTCTAAATGACTCTTGCTTCTGTTTCGTAAATTTACTTCTATCTTTTTTCTTGTGTTTGTTCTGGCTTCAAACTAGATTATAAACCCTTTGGGGACAGGAACTGCCTCTTCCCTTTCTTTTGTAAATCATGATTTCACAACATCTGTCTTGATCTGTGTACAAGACACATTCAGTGCTCTATTGACTGGGTGGACTTACAAATGAGGTGCATGGTGACACTCAGAGACCAAGTGCTGCTCTAATGCTGCAGGGAGAGCTGAAGGACTGAGCCTCCAGCACTGGTCTTTTATACTTTGCAAGCAGTAAAGAAGGTCCTGTCCCAAAAGAGAGATTTCTCAATTCTGACTAGTAAGATTTTCTCTATTGCCCTGAAAAGACGGCTTTTTTCTTGATTTTAGTTTTTGTTTGTTTTGTTTTTGTTGAAAACTTGAATATCCTTATAGATTAATAACCCAAATCCCCATGAGATCTGATTTTAGGTAGGGGTAGAGAGGGTCAGATATAGCAAATAAAACTAGGGTTGCCAGATTTAGCAAATAAAAATGCAGAATATTCATTTAAATTTAAATTTCAGATAAACAACAACTAATTTTCTTAGTATAAGTAAATCTCATTCAATATTTGAGACATACTTATATTTAAAAAATTATTTGTTGCTTAGCTAAAATTCAAATTTTGTGGGTATCTTGTATTTTATCTGACAACTCTAATCAGGCAGGGACAACCATGAAACAGCTATACAGAGAGGAAGAGAGAAAAAACAAGGAACAAAATCTACCCTCAAAATGAGCCTTCAAACCAAAATTTCAATATACATGAAGAAATAAAGAGCTAATACAGACAGTCAGCAAAGCAGTTGCAATGTTTATTCACACAAATATTCACACAACGTAATACAGACAAAGGAGTTGCAACGTGTACTCACTCCAGATGGAATTAATTTCATACATTTGAACAGACTTTTAAGTACAGTAACTTTAGTGTGTTCTTAGAGAAAAGTGCAGCTATAACTTCCACACTGAAAAGAATAAGAAATTATTAAATCAGGCAGCAACGAAATATGGATAGAAAAGTAAGAAAGAGAGCCCATTAGAAATCCTAGAAATTAAAAGAAAATATTATTGAATTTAAGAATTTTAATACTTGATAAAAACTTGAGACTGGATACTGGTAAAGAAAAATTTCATAATCTGGAATCTGGAAGATAAAACCAAGGAATTCACCCAGAACCCAGTACACACACACACACACACACACAAACACACACACACACACACACACACACACACACACACACACACACACTGCAGCTAAGAGACAAGAAGGAATAATTGAGAGAGTGGTTGTAACATTCATCTAATTCCAGAAAAAGAGAATAAAAGGAATAGCAGAGAATCAATATCTGAAGACACAATTTCTAAAACCTTTCCACAATTAAATAAAGACATGAGTCTTTAAATGGAGATTGTATTCTAAGTATCTACCAAGATAAATGAAAATAACTGCATTCACAGACACATTAAGGAATAACAAGGATCATGGGGAAATCTTTAAAATTACCCAGACAAGAAAGAAGAACAATTAGACTAACAGCAGACCTCTCGCCCAGAATAACAAATGCCAAAGGACAATGGAATATCAACTCAAAGTGTGAAAAGAAAATGAATTTATCAACCTAGACTGAGTTTTGCTGTGAGCATCAAAGACCTAATAAGTGAGGTTAAAATAAATTAAATAAAGATTCATTCTCCCACATCAAAGGGTGTGCAAGTGGCAGCCCAGGAGTGCTTGGGGCATCACAAAGTCCTGAGGGTCCCACCCTCCCTGGTTCTGTGCTGCCTTCCTTGGCTTGTGGCTTCTCTCTTTATTGTCTCACAAAGGCTCCTGTGTTCAAGGAAAGAAGGAGGAGGGCAAAAGTGTGACCCTCTTTGCTAAGTCAGTCCCCTTTAGGGAGATTTCCCCCAACTCAGTGTCTTCCACTTATATCTCATTGGCCACTCATAGTTACAAGAGAGTCTGGAAGATGTGGTCTTTCCACCACCAAGCACATGGCTGCCCCAAATACAATCAGTGCTCCAACTCTGTTACTAAGGAAGAAGAACAAGGCTATGGGGTGGGGAGCTGGCAGTCACCGCAACTATTTAAGAGTGACAGCAAAATAAAGATATTTTCAGTTATAAAATAATACCAAAAGAACTTAACATCCACAGACCCTCACTGAAAGCACTATCAAGAATGGAATTTATTTAGAAACAAAATAAAGCCAAAGGAAAGATGTCCACCACAAGAAGCAAGGTGCACACTGAAATTTACAAAACATGTCAGTAAATGCAATTGCAATTTACTGTACAAAAGTAAATATTTTTATTTGTTTTTTAAAAGGGTAAAACTAAAACTCCAAATAAAAGTTATAAGATGGTGGGAGCATTTAAATGCGGCAGGATGTTAAGGTTTTATAAGCTAGTGGTGAGTACCTAGATTTTACATTATTCTTTATATTTGTGTATAAGTTTAGAACATTCCATAATTTGAAATAAAGAGAGGCAATACTTACATAGAAATTTAAGATTTCTGGACATCAAAAGACACCACAGACAAAATTAAAAGACAGGAGAACAAGACCAGAAGGAAAACTCTTGCAATACATGCAAAAGAAATTTAAGATTTCTGGACATCAAAAGACACCACAGACAAAATTAAAAGACAGGAGAACAAGACCAGAAGGAAAACTCTTGCAATATATGCAAAAGAAAAAAAATCATTGTTTAGAATATTGAGAGTTACTGTAGAAAGTCCTAAACCTAATAGGAAAAGAAGAAAAGGAATGAATGAGATTTTATAGAAGAGGAAATACAAGTGGCTAATAATTATTTTTAAAATATGCTCAACCTTGTAATCAGAGAAATTAAATTTAAACAAGAATAGGGTGTCAATTTTACCCACTAGAGAAGTAAAAATTTAGAAAATTGAAAATATCTAGCATTGGCAAGAGAGTGGGATATGGCATTTTCTCAAGCTCCTTTGCATCTGGATTGAATGAGGGGTGAAGAATTCAAAACAGACCTCTTTTTTTCATAATACTTTATGAACAAGAAAAAAACCAAAAAGCAAAATATTGTTATTATATTCTGAGTCTCCGATTCTCTAGGACACCTCCACACTCCCTCCCTGTCTCATGACAATGAAAACACCAGCCAGGCCCAGCAGTGGGCTTGTCCTCTGACGTGATGTGAACCGCCAGCTCTCAGGGGCTCTCTTAGACCACCCCTGTCTGACTTAGCATTCTTGACTCCATCCTGCCAAACCAAAGACGAACATTCAGTTTTTTGCCCAGTGGATGGATGAGAGGATAGCAAAAGCCACAGGTTCATTTCAAAGCTTTGTTCTGAGAGGTACTGTGGAGATTTGTGTTTCCATCTTAAATTGTGAATCTTCCCAGGACCTTGGAAGCCTGCTCCTGTGTGGCACAGGGGTCCTGGGGAGGGGGCACCTGATTTACTCCAGCTCACTCTCCTGTGACAGACTGAACCTGTCATCCCACTGCCACCCTCTCATGGACTTCCAAGAAGTTCACAGCAAATGCCTATCTGCCCACCCCTTATTTGTTCAAGTGGCTAGAAGGAAGAAGGTAGACTGAGGGCTGGAGGGACAGGAGCTAGAACACGTCCTCTGCTACTGGCAATGCTGGGAAGCAAGGGCTGGGAAATCCAAGACAGAGGCAGCTCCAGGGCCATCAGTCCAATGGCTCTGTCTTGGTTCTACCAGGCACATGTGAAAGCAGGTGGTGCCTCTGTCCTCTGCTTCCTGTGCTTAGTCTGGGGCTCAGGCTGCTGAACAGTACTATCCACTGTAGGCAGAACAGCTTTGGGGAGCACCAAATGGCAGAAGGGCCAAGGGTGAAGAGGAGGGAAAATTTTTTTAAAAGCCAGAGAGATGAAAAGAGTCCTCAGGAAGTGGCAGTTCCAAAGGGCAGCAAGATGCTTTGATCATCAAGCAAGAGAAGACCACCACCCGATTCTTATGCTTACAGAACTTTGCAAACTGAAGAACAACTTGGGAATGGAGAAGGGCAGTGCTCTCTGTGACAGATGCGACTGTAGCCTCTTCTTCCACTAAAGGAGTAGCTTTGGGCAAGCTGCCTAACTTGGTTGAGCCACCGTGTCCCCCTTTGAAAGGCAGAGTAATCATACATACCAGAACAAGATGGATAGCATTGGCTTAAACAGACAGAGGTTTATTATCTCCTCATGTAAAGAAAATCCAGAGATAGGCCATTCCAAACTGCTATGACAACTCCATAGTCTTTCATTAGAGTCCGGGCTCTTTCTGTTTTTGTTTCACCATCTTTGCCACAGGGCTTCCAACTTCAAGTACACCTCATGATGTCAAGATGACTGTCAGAGCACCAACCATCCCATCTGAATTCTAGGAAGGAATTAGGAGGAAAGCGGGGGCGGGCAAAAGAGCACACTCAGCTGAGGCAGTTCCTTAAAGAATTTTCCTGGGACTCCCTCTCACCCCTCAACAACTCTGGCTTACAGCTCATGGACCATCTCTAGCTGTAAGGAAGTCTGGGAAATGTCTTCTAGCTTTGCACGTTGCCACCTGGAATAAAATGGGGAGTCTGTTAGAAACAAAGCAGATTAGAATAGAGACTGGGTGAGTTGTTAAAGAATTACATAAAATAGTGTGTGCCCAAATGCACTTTCCGAACTTAAAAGAGCTTTGCAGTTGTTCTCATTTCCCCTCCCGACAATCCTGTAACGTGGAAACTGAGGTACAGAGAGGCATTCAAGGTCAGTAGCCATTAAATTGTCAGTAAATAGAGCTGGAATTTTAACTCATGCCTGTCTACGTCATTCCCGTCTGCCAGTAGGAGAGAGGAAGAGTGAAAGGCTTTTCTTAGGAGGTCTGCTGTGAGTCTCAGGGGCAGGATGGCACGTGGGCAACTTCCCTCCCTGCCAGGTCTAGACATTGGGGGTGGAGGGTGGGAATTCTCCTGGGAGCTGAGAGCTTGAACTGCTGTCCACTGAGCGTGGAGCTCGAGTAGCCCCCAATTATCTTCAGCCTCTGCGAGCTCTGGTCATGCTGTCCTCTTTGAGATTATAGATGCTTTTAATTTTGCCTTCTACCAAGGGCCTTGGGACCCGAGGCCTTCAGGCATGAGTGCCTATAAATTGCATCTTATTACATTATTAATTGCCATGTTATCTGGAGTCAAATAACTGGCTAATGTTTTGGCAAGCAATGCTGTGAAATAGAAATCTTCCCTATTCCCTTCCTCCCTGCCCTTCCCCGGCTCACAGAGAGAAGTCAGGGGTGCTACGCCCAGATGTGTTTTGAACTCTTTAAAAGAAGGAATCACCTGTGACCTGAGGCGGCTGCAGTCTAAGCGTCTGGGAAATGCTGGTGCATCATGAGGCCGAAGTGAAGCCACTGGAAACAAAGTGACGGGAACAGACATCCTGCCAGGCTTGAAATCCAAGATGAGGTGGGGGTGGGACCAGGAGGACATGCCTTGTCGGGACATGGCACACCGAGGCGACGGTAGGGAGAAGATGGGTGTAAGTTTTGCGGGGACTTATGTGCCCCTTAGAAGACTTCCTGCTGGAATTTGAGTGGAGAAAGCAGGCGTTTGGGGCTGAAATACAGGATTTCCCTGGAGTGTAGGCAGAAAGTGCCCTGGATTCCTCAAGAGCCCTGAGGAGGGAGCCCTGCTGATCTGGAGAGCCCTGGAGGTCTGTGGAGGGTCGTCAGACGGGACTGAGCAGGGCCAGCCTGGAGTCAATGACACTGCATTCCTGCCCTTTGCTGGCAGTCTACGGCCTGTTCTCAAGAGTCCCTCACCCCCCACCCCGCAACCATTTCTTGCTTTCCAAATAGCTGCAGAAGATAGTACCTCCGTCCAGAAGAGGTGCATGGGGAAAAGGTGGCAGCCAGGGCTTGCTCCGTGGACGGGGTCCCTCTCTGCTTCTTGGTTCCCCCCATGAATGGAACCTCTTCCCAGTGCAAGGATCCTCTGGTTTGAGGCCATGCTGGAAGGTTTCTCACAGGCTTTTATGAGGTTCCAGGACAATGGAATTTTAGGAGGTGGAGCTGCTCGGGGGCTGGTAGATGCTTAAGGATCTGCGATCTTCTTGAGCTGCAGCTGACAGGGGGTAGAAGCACCTCCCTGGGCCTCCGCCGTCTTAAGAGTGGTCCGACAGTGAGGCAGCGAGAGTCCTGGTGGGCTCTTCACGCGGGACGCAGATGCTTGGCATCCTCCCTGCTGCATCTATCGAGCGGGCAAAATCCCTACCTGCAGAATTGCTGCAAGGATTAAATAGCCTACCGAAAACCCTGCACCCAGTGCATGACACCCAATAACTGCGCAACAGGTGTCAGCTATACAGTAGTCCCCTCTTACCCATGGAGAGACATTCCAAGACCCCCAATGGATGCCTGAAACCGGAGATATTGCTGAACTCCATTGCCCTAGATGGGAACACGTTTCTGTTCGTGTCTACCACCCACAAATGTAATGCCTTTTCCATCTAAACTAAGCACTATCACACACTGTGGCTGTAACTTTTGCAGTTTGAGGTGCGACAGCAAAACTAGCACAAATTTCTTTTTCCTTCTTCACGATTTCACTGACAGAAGATTCGTTCTTACTGTAGACCTTAGCCACCTCAGCATATGCTTTTTTTTTTCTTTCCTTATTGAGTTAAGAACTTTCACCTTTTCACTTAAACACTATAGGGCTCCTCTTTGGCATATCGGAATTGCCAGCATCACTGCTCTGGTGCTTTGAGGCCCTTATGAAGTAAAATAAGGGTGACTTGAACGCAAGCACTGTGATGTTATGACAGTCGATCTGATAACTGAGAAGGTTGCTGAGTGACTAACGGGTGGGAGCATATATAGCGTGGATACATTAGACAAAGGGATGAGTCACGTCCCAGGTGGGACCAAGCTGGATGGTGCAAGATTTCATCCCACTACTCAGAATGACAGGCTATTTAAAACTTATGAATTGTTTATTTCTGGAATTCTTCATTTCATATTTTTGGACCACAGTTGACTTCAGGTAACTGAAACTGCAGGAAGTGAAACCATGAGTAAGGGGGGGACTACTGCATATCACTCCATTTGGACCCCTCCCAGACCCGCCCACATAAAATCATGCACTGCCCAACTCCAGAAGACATCATTTCTGTAGACTAGGTCGTGCATGGCCCCTCCTGGATTTGGGGAGTGCACATCCTGCACCACCATACATGGTAGACCCACTGAGGATCTGCCCCTTACTCAGAGTAGACACAAACCACTCCGGGCATCCCTTTTGGCACTAACCTTCTCCTACTTGCTCTGTCCCCAACTCTAAATCACTCCATTGGTGGAGAGCTAAGAGGTGTAGCCAGCAGGAAGGCAGTGTGGGCAAAACTGAGGACAGTCTGCTTCCTTTCCTCTCTCTCCTCAGGTTTACCTAAATCTTTGGTCTCTCGTCATTTCCTATGGCCAGTGGCTGATTTCTGAGACAAAGCATGCTACCTGCTCTGCCCCCTGGGTTGAGCTCTCCAGGTTGGGGGATTGGGGCCTGGTTGGGCTAAAGTGGTCACCAGGTAAAAGAAGGATGTGGGGATCCCTGGGCTTTTTACTCTCAGCAAAGCTCAAACAAGAAACCTTCGTAAGCTGCTGCTGCTATTTCAATTTAAGTGTCGCTGAGTCTCAATCCCCAAGTCATTTATCGGGTAAGCCCGCAAGGCAGGGACAGAGCCGGGCTCTCAAGGCCACTTCAGTTCCCAATGCACTAATGACACTTGACAGACACCAAATCCTTGCAATTTCCAAACAAAACCTTGATGCTCCAGTCCCAGGGCTCCAGGGAAACACTCCATCACCCTCCAGGCCTTGCTCAGTAGGTCCTCACTGATTGCAGCAATCCCCAGCTGAACAGTTCTCTGCCCTCCAGACCCCCCCCTTAACCCTTCCCTGCCTGCTCTCCTTCCTGCCTCAGCTGGGGAGATGCAGTTAAGCTCCCACAGCCTCTGAGAAGCTGGCCAGATGCTGCAGCAGGACCTTATTGATGCTACTTAAAATAACGTCACCTGTGTGGTAAGAGCTTTATCCAGTTGTTCAAATTAAGCCAGTGGTTGACAGGGCTGGGATGTCCAGACCCACCTTTTTTTTTTTTTTTTTTCTTTTTCAGCATCTGGCCACCAGAGTGGGGAACCAAAGGCCGTGCTCTAACCAACTGAACTAACTGGCCAGCCCCCAGACCCACCATTTTCATTTTACAGAATTCCTGGGCTTTCTCAAATATTGTCTGCCAAATAGCAAAAGTTGGCAGCTATTCTCTAAAAAAAAAAAAGGATATAAGATGAAACAGACTCACAATCAGATCTGAATCTTTTTTACTGTTTCGGTTCTTTCTTAAAACAGTTTTGGGGTTTTAAAATTGTATTATTATTATTTTAATTATAGAATAATTCAGACTTACCAAAAGAAATAACAAATAATATAATGAACAACCATGTATCTACCACCCAACAAGAAGTGAAATATTGACAAATGTGATGAAAACTACCACTGTTAGCCAATCCCATTCTTATTTCTCCTACCCCATTTTAACCACCATCCTCAATTTGGTCTTTACTATCCACATGTGTCTTTTACTTCACGCTATTGTTTTAAACTTTTCACTTTGAGATAATTGTAGATTCACATGGGTTGTATGATAAGCACATACTGACTTACCTCTTTTAAGCATATAATGGTATCTCACGGTGTGTATATTCTTCTATGACTCACTCCTCTCTCAGCATAGTTCCCTCCCTCTCCTCCGTGTTGATCTATGTAGCTCTAGTTTATTTGTACTGTTATATAGCACTCCATTGCATGAACATACTACAGTCTGTTGATCCATTATAATTCTGATTTTGGAAGGCATAAAATCCTTACAAGGGAATGGGTTTGATAGGTAAGGAAGTAATTTATCTTCCCAATTTTAGAATGGGATGATATGGAAAAACCCTTAACTAGTCTAAAAGACAAGATTTGGTGGTTGAATGTTAGTTCTGCCCACTAGGTTACCTTGGTGAAGTCACTTAACCTTTCTGAGCTCAGCTTTCTCATCTGTAAAAGGGGAATCTCAATAATAATTAATAATAATAATAATTCTTGCCTTAATACTTGTGCAAATATAGTATGCAAACTAAACTAAACTAAAATATGCTGAATAAATGACAATTACATTCATTAGTTAATCATTGTAATTAAATATCCGTTCTCACCAATGGAAAACCACCAAACTACTGGATTCCTCATGGAGGATCCACTTTCAGATAATCTCTTGTCACTGTCCCCCTAGGTTGCTTTGTCATACCTGTCCTGCTACAGGAGTCAGAAAACAGCATCAGTACACAAGCTGAGAGTAAGTGTGGACGTCCTAGTTCTGACCTCCCTTTAAGGTGGAGATGGTATCCCATTTTCAGATGAGGAAACTGAGGCTCAGATGCTGAGTAACTGGGTAGGATCACACTGGAGCTGGACTCCATTGCCTTTATTCTGGATCCACTGACCACTCAGTGTCTGAGCTGAGGGTTGGAGAGGTGGGCTCCAGTTCTGCTCTGAGGTGGCAGGAGGCTCTTCCGTGTGCCCAGATCCCCTGAGAACACACACCCCCGCCCATTTCCAGAGGCTGTCCCATCCCGCCAGGCTCCTGAGGGAAAGGACTGAGACACCAGGTGAGTGAGATGCTCAAGCAGCCGCAGGATGGGAGGGAGGGAGAAGGCGGGCAGTGAAGGCTGCGTCAGACAAAAGTCTTCAAATAGACATTGCTGGATTGCTGGGCTCAGCAACAACCACAGGGGGAGTGACAACAGTCTCCAAATATTTAAAACGTGTGAGTCCTCAGGAAGGAGAACTTTTTAGGCTGGAATGAGGAGGGGGAGGCAGTGGGGGAGGAGGCTGGGGAGGCGCAACGGTACAGAATTCAGGAGGGCGATGAGCCTGGGAGTCAGGCCCCAGCCCCTTTCCCTTGCCCTGCCTCAGTTTCTTCTCCTGTAAAGAGAGGGGGTTGGACTGCATGTTCTCTAAGGTGATAAGGTCCAGCCCAACTCTGGAGTATTCTTTGGAGGAAAAGGGAGTTCACGTCACTGTGAGGGGACCAGGCACTGGCGTATCACTACATGTGACTCGGCTTTGTGCCATTTCTGGCTTCTCTGAGAAGCCACTGCCCCGGCCTTACAGTCCACTCTAGCTTGGGAAGGAAGCTTCAGGGACGGCAGGTGAGATCACTAGGCCTAGAGAGAGTGAGGTGGTCTGATGGGAGGCAGAGGGGCCACTGGGGAGAATTTCACCCTGGTCTGAAAGAGCATTGCCCATGGTCCCTGAGCCACAGGTCCTGGGCCCCACCCGGACGTCTGCCCATGAACAGCACTCGAGTGAATCTCCTCCGTGCTCAGGTTTGAGAACTGCAGGTCACTGGAAAGACCCCAAGAGAGTGAGAAAGCCACGACCACCACCTGAGGAAGTGGCTCAGCCTCTCGGGGCTGAGTCTCCCATCTAAAGGGTGAGTAACAGTGTCTTCCCGCCCACCTCACGTGGGTCCCATGAAGACAAAACGTAGACCACACTGAAGATGTAAAGCATGTCCAAGCTGAGGGGCAATGGCCAATGTGTGACACGGGAGGACAAGAGCAGCAGAGGCCTCTCTCACCCTCCTTGCTGCTCCCTCTTTCTGTCAGCTCATTCAGATATGATTCACATACCGTGTAATTCACCCATTTAAAGTGTACAGCTCAATGGTCTTGGGTATGTTACATTACTAATTTTTTTTTAAACTATGGTAAATTATACATAATACAAAATTTGCCATTTTAACCATTGTTAAGTATACAGTTCAGTGGCACATATCACATTCACAGTGTTGAACAACCCTCAAAACTATCTACTCCAAAATGTTTGCACCACCCCAAACAGAAAGTCTGTACCCGTGAAGCAATAACTCCCCGCTCCTTCCTCGCCCTGGCCCCTGGTAACATCTCATTTACTTTCTGTCTCTAAGGATTTGCCTGTTCTGGATAACTCATGTAAGTGGAGTCATACAATATTTGTCATTTTGTGTCTGGCTTATTTCACTTAGCATAATGTGTTCAATGTTCATCCATGTTGCAACATGTAGCAGATTTTATTCATTATCTTTGAATAAAATACATCTCCAGCACCATTATATGCATTTACAAATATTAATTCCTATCATCCCTACTGACAACCCTATAAAGTTAGTACTTTTAGTATCTCCATTTTACAGGGTGCGGTACAGAGAGGTCAAGTATCTTGTCCAAAATCACACAGCCAGCCTGACACGCCTGCAGTCCCAGCTACAGGAGAGGCTGAGGCTGGAAGATCGCTTGAGCCCAGGAGTTCCAGGCTGCAGTGCTCTGAACGCACCGGGTGTCCGCTCTAAGTTTGGCATCAGTAGGGTGACCTCCTGGGAGTGTTGCCTGAGGAGGGCAGAACCGGCCGGCCTGGTAGGAAACGGAGCAGGTCAGAATTCCCGTGCTGATCAGTAGCGGGATCGCGCCTGTGAACAGGCACTGCACGACAGTCTGGGCAGCAGGGCAAGACCCCATCTGCAAAAATAGTCAGTGGGGCCGCCAGGGCTGCAGCCAGGGCCAGAGTCCAGGCGCCGACCGCTGCACTCCCCATCCCCCTCCGCTAGGCTCCCTCTCTCCCACGCCCTCCCACCCTCGCCTTCTCCTCCACAGCACGCCCTTTTTAAGCCTGGGTTCCCTTCGGGGGCACCAGCCTCTGGGAGTCTGGACCTTTTTCCTTTCCAGGTTGCTGGATCCCGCACCTGTGCTCACCTCTGCAGGCTCTTTCTCGGGGCACGGGATCAAAGGATCTGCAGTGCTTTGCTGTCCTGACCTGCTCATCTGCGGTTTTCTTCGAAACCCACAGATGCGGCAGCCCCACCACCCCAGAGAGGCCGAGGAGAGGCCTGCAGCCCCCACGGGGGCCGCTCTGAGCAGTTTGTCCTTCAGCAGTCCGGACCCCTGCAGCTGTCCCTGGGGCCCCGCCCAAACCTCTTCTGCAATATAAGACCGTCCTCTCAGATGACACAGTACAGTCGGGGGTCTCCTTCTAAAGCTTCTGCTAGAAAATGTGTAACCCTGAACTCATCACCATTCCAGAAAAGAAAAAAAGAACTGCCCTGCCCGCCCCTTCCCCTGTCACTCAGCGTGAGCCCCTCCCCCACGCCCCACCCCTCCCCCACTTGCCCCTCCCTCATTCCCAGATCCAGCCAGGGTGTGGCCCCTCCGTGCCTGCCCTTCTACCCCAACGCCACCCCCTCACACAGAGTGCTTCCACATATGTCACAGGCCCACAACCCCTTATCTCGAACCCGTGGGGCTGGACATGTTGTGGAATTTGAGAGGGTTCAGGTTTTAGGAGGGGGACAAAGTGCTTATCCCCTCTGGTATGTACCATCCTGGCAAGGTCTGCGGCGACTCCCTGCGATCGAGCACGTGAATACCTCTGCAGCGAGAGGCATGAATATTCACACCAAGCAGGATAAATAAAAGACTATAAATAGCCTCAGCTCAGGGCAGGTTTTGCCTCCAAATGAGTTACTTAAAACTGTTTTCTGATTCTGTATTTCAGAACTGCAGCTAAGAGTCAGGGCCTGACTCAGCCCTAGCCTCACCTCATACCTGGGCTGTTACCTCCTCACCTCCTAGCAGTCCCTTCCCTGCTCCAGTCTGCAGACGGTTACCTGCTGTCACCAGTGGTCTCCTGCAGCCCACTCCTCTATTCCTGTCATCATCTGCTCCAAGACTTTCCAGACTGCCCTTGAGAACATCAAGTCCCTCTCACTCCCCTCAGCTGCTCCTCCCCAAGCTCCCAGTGCATCTGCACCTCCCTGACCCATCAACAGGGACTTTCATTTTGCAGGCTTCTCCGAGCACGCCCAAAGCTGGACAATATTTTCCCTCTGGTTACATGAGGGGTTAATGTGGAGGGTGGAGTGGAGCATAGCAGGGGTGTCTGTCGGTTGAGATGGAGGATTTGTTGAAAGAGAGAGGAAGATGTTTTGTGCATCAGGGGATTGGGCAGGACTGATCTGCCTCAGGCCTATACCCCAACTGCTGCCTGCTCCTCAACGTGAGGCCTGGGATAGATGCTGAAGGAGCTGTTTCCACCAGGATGCCCTGAGTCGGGGTCCAGGACACAACATGCAATCACCATGGTGACAGGAGCAGAGCCAAGCTTTCGTGCAAATTATAAAAAGTCTCCCCCTCCAGGCAGGTGCAGCCAGGAGGCCCAAGGTCAGCCCATGGTCCAGCCCTTCTCCCCTGTCCCTTGGCTCAGAATGTGTAGGTGACAGAAGCGTAATTGCATAGTGTGGCCCCAAGGGGGCACCTTGCTCAACCTCCACAGGGAACACCATGGGATTTTGGAGAGGGCGGGCTGCGTGCACGGAGCACAAGGGTCAGCCATGCCTGGAGCTCCTGTCTCAGGGTGGGCAGTAGGGAAGCCCAGGCTTAAATGGCTTTCAGGGCAACCAATACTGAGAATCCCAGAGGACTGATGGTAAGTCTCCCAGCAGTACTGGCGGGATGTGTTTTGCAGGAGTTATCCTTTGATGTTATGCAGATAAAGCACAACACCCAGATCAGTGAATGTTGACTTGTCACCCCATTGGTACCCACGAACTGGGGAGACCTGGGGATTTAAAGGTCCCTTTGGACCTTGGCAATAAGAGCCAGCCCTCAGCCTAGTTCCCCAGGATTGGTTGTCCCTGTGGGGTGGGATCCTCCCACTGCACCATCCCACCAGGGTCGGGTCAGGAAGGGAGGGAGGGGCCCGGGGAGCTGCCTCTCCCTCCCAGGTTCTGCAGTGCCCCTACCCCTGCCCCAGGGTCCCTGGGCACACGAAAGGAACTGCAGTGGGCACAGGAGCGGAGAGAAGGCAAGGCAAGAGCATTAAGTAAAAAAAAGATGACAAATAAAGACAAATGGAGAGGAACCAACTGCGGGAAGGGCTTGCTTCAGCTTAGCTCCCCCTCCCCACTCTCCCTGGAAGATCAAATTATGACCTGCAATCACTGGATACATATTTTATTATGTGGATAATTTAAAGGATTAGAGTGAGACAAAGAATTCATAAGCTGTAGTCACATTAGAAGACAAATTGTTTCCATTAATCTCTGCAGAAGGGAGGGAAGGAGAGAAATGAGAAAATGTACGTGAGCAAGAGAAAGGCAGGCGAAGAAAAGCATAACTGGGAAGGGGGTACAGAGACAGTGATGCTTTCTTTTCTCCCTGTCTCTTGCAATGCCCCTACCCCCAAAACAAGCCGAAGTTCCGCTCCAAATAAGGTTGATTTGCATTGCAGATTTATCTCAGCTGCTTTTTGCTTCTGTTGCCAACCAGAGATGGTTTAAATAACATGTATTGTTCTGCGTGATTCCTTATGCAAATATTTCTGGCCTGTTTGTTATTCCTGAATAATTTCCAATGCCTGCTGTCTCGGCAGAAGCAGCAGCTCACTCTCCCAGCTGTGCTAGGAGTCACCTGCCGGAGGCAGGGAGCACGAGGACAGGGTTTTAATGGCCCCAGCCCCATTCTGGAAGGCCTGCAATTGTGTCACAGAGAGCTGGGTCTGCAAGCCCCACCCCTGGCTGGGTCCTAGGCTCGCAAATTTCATAGCAGGAAGGACTTCCAAGAATCCAGTCTAACAGCTGGACTTCGTAGAATAGGGAACTGGAGGCCCAGAGGGGGCATGTGCCCACTGCACCAGGACCCATGTTTCTCCACTTAGTGCAAAGCAGAGTGAGACACCAAGCACCAGCCTGCTGTGAACAAATGAATGAATAACTAAAATGAATGACCTCAGACTTAACAGGTGAATTGCACAGGCATCTGGGGAGCACCTACTTTTTGTCAGGAACGTGGTTGGAAAGTGAGGATACAAAGCAGGCCCAGATCTCAGGAAGCTCATTCTCTGGAGCTGAGGCTGGAGCAGCACCACATCCAACATTTGCTCGCCTCTCACTTCCGCCAGCTCACAAAGCCTACGTCTTTCTCAGTAGTCTAAAAGCAGAGTAGTCTAAACACTTCTCCGTCCTGAACTCATCTCTACGATCACTTCCCACCTAATGAATCAAGGCCAGCAACCGGCAGGTCATTCAGGCAGAAACTGATAATTGCTGAATGAGGTAGTGTTTAGATGTACAGATCCTGAAATGCTACAAACCTGGGTTTGAATCTCCACTCTGTACTATCTGTATGATGTTGCACAACTTTAAAGTTTCTAAGCTTCAGCTCAATGGGTACAGCTTAAGAGAACACCATCCTATGTTCTGTCATGCACTCATTCATTTGTACCAGTTATTCATTCACTGCTATGTCCTGAACATTTGTGTCTCCTCCAAAATTCATGTTGAAGCTTAATGCCCAATGCAACAATATTAGAAGGCGGGGTCTTCAGAAGGTGATTAGGTCATGAGGGCTCCACTCTCATGAATTGGATTAATACCTTATAATAGAAGCTTCACACAGCATACACCCCTTTTTTCCCTACCACCTTCTGCTATGTGAGGACACCATCAATGGAACAGGCCCTTGCCAGACACTGAACCTGCTGGTGCCTTGATCTTGGACTTCCCATCCTCCAGAACTGTGAGAAACAAATTTCTTTTCTATAGTAGCACAAAGAAAGACATTCACCAAACACATGATGCCCTCTGCTATGGGTTAAACGTGTCCCCCAAAAGTTCATATATTAGAAACTTGACCCCCATTGTAACAGTGTTAAGAAGGTGAGAGATCCATTTATGGTATTTGAAAGGTGAGGCCTTTAAGAGGTGATTAGATTGTGTAGACTATGCCCTCATGAATGAATTGATCCATTCCTGGAGTAATGGCTGTGGTTCTAATGGCTTTGTAAGGAGAGCAAGTGAGAATTTAGCTCTCTCTCTTAGTCCATTCTTGACATGTGATACCCTGAGTTGCTGTACAGAGTCACCCCATCAGGAAGAAGACCCTCATCAGACACATCCCCTGGACCATGGTCTTTCCAGCCTCCAAAACTGTAAGAAATAAATTTCGTTTTTATAAATTACCCAGTTTCAGGTATTCTAAGTGGCAGAAGCTGACTACTACACCCTCCAACGATAATTGCTGAATGAGGTAGTGTTTGGATGTACAGATCCTGAAATGCCACAAACCTGGGTTTGAATCTCCACTCTGTCCTATCTGTATGATGTTGGGCAACTTTAAAGTTTCTAAGCCTCAGTTTCCTCTCCTGTAAAATGGGGACAAAAGTTGTTGCAGGATTACATGAAGTAATATATGTAAAACTCTTAGCACAAACCCTGGCACATTGTAACCATTCCAAAATTACCATTTAAATAATAATAATAAACTCTTCGAGGCACTGTGGATATAGAGATGACCGCCAGTGTCTCTGCCCAATGCTCGCCTTCCTAACAGAGCATGGAGACATGTGCAAAGTGCTCCGGGGGCAGAATGGGCAGAACAACTGAATCGAGTGGCCAGGATGGCATCACCAAGAGGCCACAATGGAGCAAAATCTCAAGGAAGACAGGAAGTTCTTCAGGCATGCAAGTGGTACAGGCCTGCAAGAAGAGCAAACAGCATCTGCAAAGGCTCAAAGGAGCTAAACAGCAAAGCTTATTCCTCAAACCCCAGGCTGGCTGGTGTGGCCCAAGCAGTGCCTCCCAAAACATGGAACATGGACTTAAGATGAATCTAGCTGGTGCAAGGATACCCCACCTTCTCTCCTGCTCCAGTACTAACCTTTTTCTGTTGGGATCCCACCATATAGACCCTTCCCTTTGCTCCACTGGGGCTATGGGGACAGTTGATTGACAGGATTTCACCCCTAGCTAGATCCTAGGCTTGGGAATCATTGAACTGTGAACTAGGTAATATACATAACTAGCACAAAATTTCCCTTTTAAAATAATTAGTGGTATGTAAAAAAGCATGTGTCCATTTAAAATACATAAAATAACTGTGCAGGTGGTGCTCAGACACTATAAAGTCCCTTGAAAAGGGTGTGCAAATGACTGACATTTGGGACAACCCAGACTAACATAAAAAGCCATGAATCAAGGAGTCTGAGACTATGGGACTAGAAAGGCAAAAGGACAAAGAATGGACCTCATAGGCCAGGCCCAAGAGTTTCTGCTGTCTGAGACAAGGGACTTGGGTTGGGTTCATTTACTGAGCAATCCTTGATACCCTCCATATAAATTCAAGGGCCCAGTCTTATTCCTTTCTGTATCCCCTGTGCTGAGCAGAACTCAGGCTCTGAATGATTCTACAGAAGTTTGCTGATGTGAACCTAGAGGTGACGGTGGTCTTCCCGTGGTGTCGTGTTGGGGACACGCTGCTCAGACTAACTGAACTTGACTGGGCAGATTAGGATCCCAAGGAGATTGGGGTTACCAGGGCATTTTACAGAGGAGGTTAGATCACCGAACAGAGGCCTCGCTGGTGCATCGGGGCAGGTGGGCTGAGATGAGCATCCCCTGCCTCAGAGCTCAGATTCTCCACGGGTGTTCCCCAGACTGCCTGCACTTGTTAAAAAATGCAGTTTCCAGGGCCTTTCACACACCTCCCAACACAGTAACGGAGGGAAGAATGGGCACTTTTCAAATCCCGGCTCTGCCCCTTGACGTGTTACTGCCCTCTCCGTCCCTCAGTGTCTTCATCTGATCGGTGGAGAGGGGAGTGCTTGCTTGCTGGGGCAGTCAAGAGGACCAGAGGCGCTGACACCTGCACAGCCCTCAGC
This sequence comes from Cynocephalus volans, assembly GCF_027409185.1. Taxonomy (NCBI): domain Eukaryota; kingdom Metazoa; phylum Chordata; class Mammalia; order Dermoptera; family Cynocephalidae; genus Cynocephalus; species Cynocephalus volans. The sequence continues at coordinate 132,124,365 of NC_084467.1, forward strand.
ATCGTCCTTGGTATGGTAAGCAGTGTGCGGTGTTAGCACGTGTTACTGGCAGGATCACCAGGGTGAGGCCCAGAAATCTGTTTTTATCAAGTACTGCAGCCTATTGTGATTTTTTTTTTTCTTTTTTTGGCAGCTGGCCAGCAAAGGGATTCGAACCTTGACCTTGGTGCTATAACACCAAGCTCTAACCAACCAAACTAACCGGCCAGCCCCCAACTGTGATTTATACTGAGGTTTGGGAACCACTGCTCTAAAGTGTAGGTTCTTAGAGCTCCTGACCCTCTCTGCCCTGCGCCTCCCCTCCTTCGGTTGCAGGGCTTACCTTCCTGCGGTTGGGACCCACCCCTAGTGACCCCCTGCTCTTGCTCCAATGGGACTATGGGGACAATTGAGTGAAAGGATCTACCCCTGGCTCTGCTGGGGCAGATGCAAAATCTCTGGGCTCTCTCCCACAACGTTTTCTTATCCAAATCACAGCAAATACGTGACTCAGGTGGGCCCAGTGGTGATATTTGAGGAAAGAAGACAAGAAAAGAAACTCCACACAAAAGAAAATGGAGCTGACTGCTAAATCTGCTTCCTAATGTGAAGTTTGATCGTGATCCTGCCATGCTCCAGTGAGAGCTCAGTTCAACTCACTTCCACACGTGAAGTGCACAGGGACTTGTAGAGGGTTGAAGGTCTGGAGCCAGGGTGGGGTTCAGAGACCCCTCCTGAGTCACAGTGGGGCCTCAGTGAAGTTGGTGGCTGCTGAGATCATTATGATGACTCACTCACCATACCCAGTACCTTTCTGGAAAGAGCCTCCTCTGAACATCCCTGAGGGGTAGGTGGGGGCAGGTGTTATTCTTCTTCCTTTGTTAAATTGAAAGGAGGCCTTTATCCCCTCAGAGTTCCAAGGACAGGAAGGGGAAAGAGAACATTCTGCCCCAGGTCTGGAGGTGCTGGCAGCCAGGAGAGGGGCGCAGGCCTGCAGCCGTGACAGTAGGATGACCTTGCTTTCTCTCCTCGCACATCCAGAGGTGTGGTCTGGGCCTTGGGGACCGCACGATCTCCTGGGGACCTGAGATTTTCACAGATGAAACAGAAAGAGAATGAATGAGAAAGGGTTATAGTGGAAGGAAAGAGTGTGAATGTGGAATAAACAGACCTGCTGTAATCTTGTGTTTCAATCTTACCAAGCCTCAGTTTCCTCATTTATAAAATGGGATGAAATGAACTCCCTCACTCTGTTGCTTTGAGAATTAATTACATAAACACGTGCAGCCTGAGATGGGGCCTCCACAATCCTCCTTTCCCTGGCTCCCACTTCCCCCTGACACATTTCTTTCACACCCGTTCCTCCCTGGAAGGCCAAGATGTCTCCTGACAATCCTGCCTGACCTTTAGGTAGCTTTGCGGGGGTCCTTGTTTAGATCATGGCCTGAGCTGGGGGACAGATCTCTGCAATTGTGCACATGCCTCATCCTGTAATACCAAGCCTTCCATCTAGCAGGTGTGATATGTCAACAAGAAAAGGCTTTTAAAGCTATGTTTGGTTAATTTGTGTATTCCTAAGCTTGAATTTGCTTTTAATGAGACTTGCAATGATCATGGAGACTGTCCTAGTGTTCTATGAGTTACCGTTAAATGATTACATCTAAACCTTTTGAACATATAAGCTCCAATACAACTACCAATAGCCCCATTTGGCACTGCCTTCTGAAGACGCAGCATCTAGGAAACATGTTGTTTGGGTTTTGTTTTCTCCACTTGTTGAAAAAGCATACACATTCCCCATCTCCCGCATATTTGATAGGGACATGGAGAAGCCAGGTTCAGAGGAAGGTGGAAGGTCTGGAGGCCAGGTCACCTGAGGTTCTTGACATCTTTCTTGGAGACAGGAAGATCTGAAGGGGCCTGACTGTTCTCTTTAGAGATCTGAAGACCACCTGTGGACCAAGTCCAGCGGGCAGCAGGACTCAGTGGAGGACAGTTCCCAGAGGCACATTCCTGCTCAAGGAGAGGAAGCATTTCAAATGCTCAGAGCTGTCTCCTCAAGGTATGGGCTACTGTGAAAGGTAGAGAACAAAGCAGAGGATGGAGACAGTGGGGATAATGGAGAAGGAATTCCAGAATTTCCTTGGAGGTGGGCTGCATGCTGTAAAGTTCATTGACTTTGTAGTTCCAGAATGGGTGGAGTACATAACACATGCTCTGGTAGGTTCAGAAAGAGAAATGAGAGCTTTTCCAGAGAGAGGAGACTTCAGACAGGCCCTTAAGGATGAGTAGAGTTTAATTTAGCAGAAAGGACAGGCCAAAATGTTCTAGCTGGGACACTGCAGACTACAAGTTCCCTTTCTCATGGGCTAGGCCTGCCACCCTGGCTTCTTGCTCCTGCCTTCCCAGGAAAAGTGCCAAGACCTGCCCACCAGTGCCTGGAAGTCGGGCTGCCAAGGACTAAAGAGGAGCTTGCCAGGCCCAAGAGGGGCAGGTCTCCAGCAGCCTCGACCTCTCGGTTTCAGGTTCAAATACTGAGGAGTCTGATGCCTGCTACAAGCCTGAGCTAAAAGCAGCATGAGCTCCGGGATAGGGACAAATGGGCTGTGGCTTGGCTGGGCTGGGGTCACCTTAACCACCAGATCCCATGACGCACTGCACAGGCGATGCTGTCAGATGTGGAGGAGTCTGGAGAAGCAGCCACAACACTGGTCCAAACAGGCTGCTGCTGAATGTGATCACTGTATCCAGAGGCAGCCGGAGCCAGGAAGTCCATAGGTACTATAGGTAGACAGGCTCCAGAGGCTGGGATCTCAGCTGGGCCTCTTGCTACCTATGGGACATTGAGCAAGTCACTTAACTTCTGCAAACCCGAGTTTATTGATCTGTGAACAGGAGAGGAAACACTTATCTCAGAGGGTTGCTGTGACAGTAAGATGAGGTTGAATGATGTGTTCATCTCATGAGACAGAGATGGTCTCTGGTACATGGTAGGTGCTCGACAAATATCCACCCATTCATTTTATGTCCTCATTTAGTGATGGATAGGTAATGAGATAGGCACATTTCATATGATATCTAACTAGGCACCCATATTTGGGGTAAGAAAAGGATCTGTCACCCCCTGGAAGTACACCCCTAAGGCCTGATTTGTACAAATTGGTCTCATTTCAGGACAAAAGATGAGAGAGAATAGGAGTCACATGGCAGGCACCAAATGCAGCTATAAAACCCATTAGCTGTGGGGATAATGATTCTACACACACATCTGAAGTTTGGGGACACATACTGCTATTCTCTTACCTTCCTTCCCAGTCTCTTAGACTGAGTTGAGTGAGTAGCACCTTAACTCCACTAATTTAGAGCAATCTCAGGCAAGTCAATGAGTCCTGGTTACCTCATCTGTAAAATGGGCGTCATAATACCTACTTCCCAGCAATGGTGCAAGGATTAAATGCCATCACACATAAGCCACCCAGCATACTGCTTACGTATGACAGGCTTTCAAAAATGTTAGTTGCCTTCCCCTTTCTTCCACCTGCTGTGGATTCTAGCCCCTCGATTGGGCACCATCACAGAGATGCTGAGTCAGCCTAAGCAAGTCACTCTCCACTTGCTCCCTCAGTGTCCTTGGGAGTGGACTCTTACCCACCAATACCGGAGACTAGCAGCAGGACAGAGGGGCTGGGGAGAGGAGAAGGAAGAAATAGCACTGAGCAAACTGATCCGCATTTATTAGAAGAAAATTCTGGGTGGATTTAAAAGGAATTAGTGTACCTTGTCTCATACCAGATGCCACACTGATGATCTATCTTTAGAAACTTCTTAGCAGGGGAATGTTCCAGGGATATGAGCATCCCTGCTCTTCAAGGTTGGCTCTATAAATACCCTCCCAACCGGCCGGCCGCAGCAGCTCTCTCTGCTCTGATCTAGAAATACAGAAACAGCCCCTCCTCTCAGTAGCCCTCCGAGCTCGCAGATACCTGCTCCGGCAGAACATGGGCCCAGAGCCCTCAGCACCGGATACTGAGCAGAACAACGAGGTCTTCGCCTCTCTCCCTCCTTCCCCTCTGTGTCCCCAAAGGCCATGCTGCCTTCACAAGTTCACTGTGGAGCCTGGGATCAGGGATGAAGTAGGCAAAAGACAGAAAATAAAACCACCATCTCTGAGCTGGGGGAAGGCAGGCTGGGGGCCGGGGCCCCGGGCAAGAGGACAAGACATGGTGCTCCTTTCTTCCCATGAGGCACAGAAACCTGAACACCTCAACTGTTTGGAAGAATGGAGCCCGAAGAGAACAAAGGGTAAAATTCTCAGGAAAACAAAGAAACAGTTGTATTTCCTCAATTCTCTTGTCCGTACGTGCCTCTCACTTTGTGCAGCCTCTCTGTAAATTGTGTATAAGTTGAAAGTCTACCATTTGGATGATGTTTAAAATGCACCAGGGGAGCTCCATATTTAAGGTAAGCACAGGCGAGCTTGTCTGTGATGGAGTCATTATACCTCCTACACACACACACACACACACAAACACACACTCTTTATCTGCCTCACCAGCCTAAAAGGTTTGCTGTGAGTTTCTAGAAGCCAGCTACTCCAGGCCTGGGCTTCTGTCAGCACGTGTTGGCTGGTCCCTGTTCCCTGCAGGCTGGCAGTGCAGGGTGTGTGTTTACACCTAGTGGGCACTGCCCGGTCTGCTAGGCCCCCCTCTCAACCTCCTCCCTATCACCCTGGAGTCTGCCCAAGGCAGGGTCAGCAGCCAAGGGATGGAGAGGAGCCGAAGGGGAAAGCGGGGAAGAGGGATGAGGGAGGATTGAGATAAGGAGAGGAAAACCAGCACTGGAGGGAGGCAGAGAGGAAAAAGCAGGAGGTAAATCTTCACTTCTCTCTCCATCCCATTTCTTCAGTCCCCTCTCCCCACCTCCTCCTCACTGCCTCTGCTAAACACACACACGTGCGTCGCACACACACACGCACGCACGCAGCCAGACCCCCAGTCCCCACCTGCTGGAATCCAAACTCCACACCATGGATGTGAAAACCAGCAGGTGGGCTGGGCCTTGATCTCCAGGTGAAACTCCTTAAGCTGCAGCCACATGTGGCTGTAGAGCTATGTGACCTCAGCAAGACCTTCAACCTCCCTCAACATCAGAAGAGGTCACATTTCTGCAATGGCACACGGAACTGTTCAATAAGAGGTGTTCAGGAGTCGCAGCAGAACTAGCCTGAAGATATTACAGGTTTCTCATGTGCCTAGGAACTGGCCCAGAGACCCGCCTCCTGTCACTGTTTCCCTGGGAAAGCACAAGACTGACAGGAGCGCTGTGAAGGGCATTCATTTCCAGGCTGGGACCCCTGCCCACACCTACACCCAAAGAACTTCACCAAGACCCCCTCCTCCATCTCCACAGTAACTTTGGGGTCTGTTTTGTGACTTGGCAACAGCAGACCTGAGCTACTGTTTGGAGCAGTAGATGGTTTGTTTTTAAGCAATGTCCTATTGAAGAAATCACAGGTTTGTTCCTGAGCAACCACAAGTAGAATTAAATAGTCAGCAAGACTGGAGGGTTAAAAGTCAAGAAAGCAATTTCTTTAAAAACCGACCTCAACTCATTCTGTAATATTTCCTATTTACATTGAAGAAATGTCAGTTCTTGGCTTTAGGCCTCACAAGAGACCAAGAATTTAAAGGTACTTATGAGACAGATATAAATCTTTGATAAGACAATAACCACAAAGAGACATGCTGGAAATGTTAAGCTGGTTAGATTTGGTCACAGCTCTTTCCTTTTTTCCCTACTCGACTTATAAACATAGGTGCTCCGCGTGTTTCAGAGTGTGGCTTACGTGTGTGACATGGCGTTTCACGTATGTGCCTGTTGTTCACAGTAGGAAAGAGGAATTAGAAATGTGCTGATTATTCTTTTATTTGTCCTTTGGTCCCCAAAGTTTGAATGTTCAGCATGTGCTTCTCTTGGTGCCTGATGTGATCATGGTTGTTCCTGGAGCCACCAGAAGTCTACAATTCCCCTACAGCAAAATGTGATGTGAATCACGTCAGATTGCTTACCAAAGATCTCAGGTGGATTCCAGGAATCGGAAAGATTCAAGGCAGGCACTGGATGTCAAGAAGGAAGGCAAAGACTTGACCAGACTCTGGGCCCTCTTGTCAGTTTCTTGAATCAAGTAGCATATGTCAGGTTTTGGTGAGAAGTGGTAAGGGGAAATTCTAGCTAGAAAACCACTCTGGAGTGGAGCACACTACTGGTGCAACTTGGACAAGACAAGGAGATCTGGCAAGGATTCCAGCGGTGGCAAGTCCAGGCAGAGAACTACTAGAAAGACACTGGGTTGGGGCAGGAAGACCAATTGGCCTAACTCGCAAGAGTCTACAAGATTGAGTGTTGTCCGTGGCTTGATTCCCTGATGTAAACTCAAAATTGTGAAGTTCAACAACGTTTATAACTTATGAATGACCATTAATGTCTGCGATGGAAGCACAGCCTAAAAAGCAAACACATAACCAGTTAATAAGTTTGTCTGGTGCAGATTAGAAAGAAATTCATGAATTTGCTCTTTCTCTGGAATGGCCATTAGGCCTCATTTGGCCTTCAGGTATGCAACAGAGGACCCTAATGTGCAGGCTTCCCAGATGTCCCCAGGCCTCACAAGCCTGGTACAGTGAGCCACATTCATCTGGGTTTTGCTGGCTGAGGCTCCACCTGCAATAGCAGCATCTCCAGACCCTCCCTTCCTTTTGTAAAACCTTAGCCAGGTATATCTTGGAGGCCCCTGAGAAGTCTCCCATGAGCGTGTGCAGTGCCTTCCCATGTTCTCCATTCTTCCTGTCATTGTCAATGAATTGAAGCCACTGGCAGATGGGGCCTTACTGCTGTGGGGGATATGTGTTTTGTCTTTGATGATACTTCTGCAGCCTCTTCACAGAGGTCCTTGGGAAAACAACAAATTCTGCTCTAGCTGCAGACTTCTTTCCGTTGCCTTGGGGGGTGGGGCTGAGCTGGGGGAACCTGGTTTGAGGGAGCACTGTACAGTCTTCTCCCTTCCCCTTCTGCCAGGGCACCATGCTTTGGGAGATTTCCTGCTTCTCGCACCATCTCCTTCCCCTTAACTAACTAGTGTTAACTCCAGATTGCCCTTCCCAATCTGCCTCACTGCTCCTCGCCATGCATGTATGGACCAGCCAATCTGCTTCTGCACCTCCTTTGGGTCTTCCATCTTCTGGACGCAGGCTCTTACCCAGTACACTGTTGTTTCTGAGGTTTGAAAAGACCATGATGGAAGAGCTCATGTCTTGCCCTCAGCATCATGACATCCTTTATTGCATGTTTCCTAAGTAACAGGATCTGTGCTGTATGTAGGCTTTACGTTCCTCTCCACAACCCAGTTGGAGCCCAGGCTGCCCTGCTCCTAAGGCTGGGTTCATTTCACCACTTTGTTCTGCTACCTCAGGAGGCCTTCAGCAAAACCAGTTTCCTCCACATCTGCCTCCACCCCTGTAACGTCCTGGCCTGCTTATTCCGGCTTCCTCTCTCTAAACTCAGTTCAGCTGATGACTTTGTGTAGGATGTGACTAGCTTCATGCTTTGGTCTGATTCCCTCTTATTCTCCACCTGAAAGATCCTGGGCTTGTCCTTCTGGCTTTCCCGCAGCCATCACATGCTGACCCCCATACTCTTTGGCAGCCTTCATTGTGTTACCAGGGACCACTCTAGCAGCTGCCCCCTGACCCCTCACCCAGCAGGGAAGTTCACCATCACAGGCTGAAAGAGGCCTTGAGGTCATGCCCCCATCTCCCACTGGGCCTGCACACACTGTAATATCAGGATGGTGCTCTCACCTGGGTAAAGGTGACCCCCAAAGGAGACTACAATTCACCTCATTGGCCCCACCTGGAAGCAAATACCTCCCTCAGGAATCCCTGGCTTCCAAAAGTCACTGTCAAACCCACAGATTTGCTGGCAGAAGAGAAAACTGGCCGGGGGCAGCCATACACACTGGAAAACCCTCAGCCCATCACCCCAGACCTCCCCTCTTCAGGCAATTCCAGCTTCTCTCTCTCACCCCTGGGATCATTCCCAAGCCCCCCAATCATCCTGGTGACTCTCCTTGGAGGACTCTGGAAGGCCATCATTAAACACATCTTGTGATTCCTTCAAGGCGGCCTGAGTGCAGGCTAATTAATTCTCAGCATGATCAGAGCCCTGGGCATTTCTTTCAGGAGCACCGCTGCAGGTCACCTGGCCCACCCTGCAGAGTTCCTGCATGTCCATTGTGGGAATGGGGCCTGGGCCACTCACAGTGGAATCCCGATGTGCTCTACATGAGGTTGTGCAGACAGGGAGGAGCTGCTCTTGCAAGGCCAATTGTCCCTTCATGTGCACTGGAGATTGGAGACAAATGGGGCCAGGATCCCCTGCCCTGGAGGAGCCTGGAGGTGGTGGTTTGTTGGGCCAGTGGGATGGGGCCCTGCAGGCTTGTTAGGACAGCACAAGATGCTCCTGCATTCAGGAAGCAGGGCATGGGGCTGCTTGCTGGTCCTGGGGTGGCCCAAGAGAGGATGGGGGCAGGTAAAATGTGGGGCCTCCTCTCATGGCCCCCATAGGAGCCTCCACTCGCACATCAGTGAACAGGAGGGGTGGACAAGATTGTGGGACTTAAGCTGCACCCCACCAAAGTCTCATGAATGCTATGGACCACACATATGAGATTTTGCCCACAATTTTAGGAGTGTGGCTGAATCTCTAGAACCCTGTGAACCTAGACCCACGTGCTGGCTCCTCTGCCTCCTGCTTTGCCATTTCATGCTCTGACCCTGCAGCACAGGCTGGGGTGGGCCACCTCTTCCTCCCTCCCTTGCTCCGACCCCTGGTAACCTGGGACTCCAAGGACCCCGAGTTAACCTGACCAGGGGGTGTTTCCTTCCGACTGTCTCTGGCCACACAGGGATAAGAATGGCTGGGGGAAACTACTTTTGCAGCCTTGCTTTCTATCTTGATGAAAAATCTATTTTTGTACTACAAAATAGAACCATGACTTACATACTCAAGTTTTGTAGCCAAAGTCATGTACTTTTGGTACTCTATCATGTTTTCCACAATCAAGAATATGTTCCTTCTCTTGGAATTTGGGTGGATGGGATCCTTCGCTCCCCACAGTCCAGCTAATTGCTTGCTGCCAAGAGAAAACAGGAGTGGGAGAGCTTCTGGGAAGGCTGCAGGGGTCTGATCATCGATGGGGCAGCCCTCGTCCATCTCAGACCCTCATCGGTCTGTGGCCTGTTAAGCACTCCCTATCTGTCGATAAGCCACTGTTATTGCTCTCTTGCTGAGAGCTGAGGCCAGCTTCCATTTAGCCAGAGAAAAATAACGATTGTTTGTTTATTAGTGGGAGGAAATGCCCAGCCACACACTTGTGTTTGGGCCCAAGCCAGGCTCTGTGGAGCCCTCCCTCGGCACAGTCCTGTACTGGAGGATCCATAGGCTGCAGTCTGTCACAAGTGGGTGGCCTGGGAGCTGCAGGCATCCACATGGATGCTTCCAGGAAGCCAAGAACACACTGGCACCCTTGCCTCACTCCTTGGCTGGTGCAAGTGGGGTGGGGGCACTGCTGGGGCGATGTTGGCATCACATGCTAATGTAACAAAGAGAGCTCGGGCGGGTCTGGCCATGGGCTTGTCCCTTCTTGGTGAGCTCCAGGGGGCCTCAGCCGGGAAACTGAAAGCTCTGACCACTGCTCTGAGTCAGGACTGGTAGGGTGGCCTGGGTGTGAGCAGCCATTTCCTTTGGCTGTCCCTCTGCCTCCCCCCTCTCTTGATCTCCTTCTCTTAGCAGGGACTTTGACAAGGGTTCAGATCCCAGCTCTGTCACTTTATAAGCTGTAAGATCTTGGCAAATTGTTTAACTTCCCTGATCCTCAGTTGGCTCCTGTGTTAAATGGGAATCAGAATGCTTGTGTCATAGTCCTGGTGTGGGATAAAATAAGGTAAGAGGGTGACACAAAGCCTGTGCTCACCAGGCCCTCACCACGAGACAGCTGAGTTGCTGTTCATCAGCGGCTCCTTTCCCTCCCCACATGTCTGATGTCCTCGGGCTCACTTGCCCATCATTGCTGCTGATTGACTGTCCCCCCCGATCTGTCTTCCATGACTTCAGGGACTCAGCCTGCTTTCCTTCCCCACAGGCTGGGGGACCCCAGTCCCCAGCTCCTGTCTTGCTTGCTGTCCTTCAAGTCAAAAAACTTGCCTTTTCTTGGAAAGGTTTTCCTGTTATCACTGAAGAAAAACAGAGAGGTGCCGCCAAAAGCAACATTCATCAGCTCAGCCCGAGTCTCCACTCCCGCACTAACCTGCATGGGGCCTTCAAAAAGGCACTGAATCTCTCAGCCTCAGTCTCCTCCCCTGTCCACTAAGAGGATGTCCTAAATGAGCTCCCTAGAAATACTGTCATCTGTCAGAAACAAGAGATGCGTCTCTCACCGTCCTTTTAAGTTCTCCTCTCTTGTCTTTATTTCCTCACCCTCCTCTGATGCCATCTGCTGACTTCCAACCTTCTGGCCATGGTGCTCTTTGGTTCTGACAGGTGAGTGCCCCTTACCATCCCCTGTGCTCCCAGTCTGTCCCACATGCTGGGGACACCCTGTTCTAGAAGATCAATAGGAGTTCAGGTAACTCAACGAGCCGTCTACTCCTCACAGGGCTCCTAGGTTTACCCAGGGAAGGTCAGACTTGGTCATTCCTGGTGGCCTTGTCCTCCCTGGCCTCCTCCTCCTGTTCTCATGCAATCGTGGTCTCAGTCAATGTAAGCTAAGTTCAGCAGTGGTAGTGAATGAGCCCAAACCTTAGTGGCTTACAACAGCCAAGATTGTTTTTCTTGCTCACTCGCATGTTCGTGGTGGGTCGGCAGAGCTTGTTCCACATCCTCTTCATCCCAGGACCAAGGCAGCCCCATGTGAAGGAGGAAGAAGCAATGGCAGAACCATGCACTGGCTCCTCAAGCTTCTGCACAGACCAAGTACATATCACGTCCATTCACATTTTATTAGCTAGAGCAAGTCACACGGTCAAGTCTGCTGTGACTGGGACAGGAGATACAATCTTCCCTCAGGGAATACTCGACAAAGCACCACATCATAAAAGCCTCATTTCTGGGGCTTGAGTTCATTCCTTGAGTCCATCCCCCTCATTTTACAGGTGAGGGGGCAAAAGCCCAGAGATGTCAGGCAATTTGCCTGAGGTCACACAGCAAATCAGTGGAAGAGGAGGGACTAAATGTGTGGATGACTTTCCAGTTCAGGTATGGGAGAAGGGCCAAGAGGAGACAGATCTGCCTTGAATCCCAGCTTTGCAGCTCTAGGCAAATTATTCCAGCTCCGAGCCTTGGCTTCTACTTCTGTGATATAGAGTAAGGGGATCGGCCTCCTGCAGGGAGGCTGGGAGAGTTGGGTGAGATTTCATAAACTGTCTCACTCAGTGTCTGACCCGCAGGAACCTCCTCATCCATGTTTGTTCACTGTCCCTTCCCTCCCTGTCAACTGCACCAAACTACCTTTATTTCATTCCCTTCTCCCCCCGCCCCCCTCTTTTCAACCTGCCTTCAAACCCACCTCTTTTTTTGAAGTTAGGAGAAATAAAAAGTTTAAAGAAGAGAATAGTAGTGATCTCAGGAGAATGTGGTCCAGGTACAAGAAGGCTGGCTGGGAAACCTTGTGGGGTTGCCCCCAAGCTCAGGAAGAAAACCTGATGCCTTGCCACCCACTCACATCCATCGTCTCCTCAAACCCTCCCCAGAGCCCTGTGCAGTGACAAGTATTATTCCCATTAACCAGACGAGAAGACTGAGGCCAAGAATGGTCAGGTGACAGCCTACCAGCCCTGCAGGAAGTTCCCTGCCGCAGCTCCCCAGGCTCTATGCTTCGGTATTTTCCTCCCACATCTGAGGGTGGGCCTGTCCCCACATTCACCCACCTCTCCTATATCCCTGACTCCATGTAATGAAAACAACACCATGCAAGCCTCTGGAAAAGCTGTGGTGCTCTCGGGGGAAGTGAGAGAGTCGCGGCTGGGGGTGGGGGCATGACGGCGTGAGGGGAGCAGTATTACTAGGAAAGAGAATAGGAAAGGGACTGCGACAAGAATTGTCACCAGTTCTGTCTGGCTTTGTCTTATACAAATTCTGTTTTCAACATTCATGAAATGAAGGTCCAGGAAAATCTGTTCAAGCAGAGCCATTTCCTGAGAGATCTGACAGTTAACATTTCAGGGATATATGAGGGATATATATATATATATATATATATATATATATATATTTCGAACATCCCCCAAGGACAGCTCCGGAACCTGTTTGGAATGTGATTTTGTGATTAGAAAGGTGCGTGTGCGTGTGCGTGTGCGTGAGCGTGAGCAGGCTGCCAGCTGCTGTGTTTGTGTTTTCTCCTCTCTCTCTCAGCTCTGTGAAGGGCTGTTTTCTTTGTTCTGAGAGTCTGGCTCTACTTAGAATGTCTAATAATGGCACAGATGGTCCCAATTTATTGCTGCCTTACCTGTCTGGGGAGACATCTCCATGTCTCTCTGGCCCACCTTCCCGCAACTCTCCCTGAGCTGTCCCATGAGGACCGTTCTACAGCTGGCCTCTAGCCCCTTCCCGAGCCCCCTGTCAGGAGCCCTCCCATTCAGACAGAACAGCTCAGATGGCCCCCACCCAGAGCGGCAGACGCCTCTGCTCTGTGCTCCACTGTAATAGGAAAACAGCCCTGGTCCCTTGAATCCCCAGCCCCAACCAAGGTGCAGACCCATCTGCCTCAAGGGAGACTTGGCAAAGCAATGGGGCTCTGGCCAAGAGCAACAGACAGGCTCTACTTTACTGATTTTGAACTGATTGTGATGCAAGGGGAGAGATGTGCTTTTATCATAAAGAGATATGTTGAATTTTCATTGTAGCCACTACCCTCCCTGGGACCTCAGTGTTTCCATTTACCCACCTAGCAGGTCTGGGTGGGGGTGGCCCAGTCAATCACTTCACATTCGTTCATTCATCAAACATTTCCTAAAAGCCTACTGGGTTCTAGACACTGTTCTAAAAATCACAGATACAGACAAAATTCTTAAACGTCACGGGGAGCGGGGGAGTTGCAGAGAGGGAAAATAAATAAGTTTAGCTCTCTGAAGAAAAATAAAGCAAGACAGAGAGGACAGGAAGACCAGGGTAGGGCGTGATTGTAAAGGAGGTGAAAAGCCAAGCCATGCACATATGTGGGGGGAGAGCAATCCATTAAGAGTGACCTGCTGCAGTGAGTGGGGCTGTCTTATGGAGGAGCAGCCAGGAGGCCAGGAATCCTGAAGCTGGCGAGGCCAGAGAGCGGAGCAGGAGGTGAGGTTGGAGAGGGGTAAGAGGTCAGATCCTGCAGGCCTGCAGGCCACTACATGACTTTGGCTGTTCCTCTAGGTGCAGTGGGGACCACTGGATTGTTTAAGGAGGTTTGTGATCTGAGGTACATATTAACTGCACAGAGGCAGGGAGACTAGTTGAGAGACTGCCCGCACCCAGGGAAGAGCTCAGTCCTTGGTGGTAGTGGCAGCTAGATTCTGGGTACATTTTGAAAGTAGGAGCCAATAGGATTTGCTAGTGGCTCAGATGTGGACCTGTGATAAAAAGAAGGATCAACCATATTTCTGAGAAAGAAAACTGACTTAAAGCAATCTAAGGGGTGTGGGTCTGCTAAATTTATCAGGCCCAGAGAGACATGGGAATGGTACTTCAGTCCCCCTTGCCCATGTTCAGGATAATTGCTAAAAGCCATTTTTTAGTAGACAAGCTGCCACCAATGGGTATAGATTATACAAATGGTATTCCATGTTGTATAATGTGACCCTTGTGCTTTCTTCGTCACAAAGCCCTGAAATTTAGGATGCTAAGAGCAACGTACAGCCAATGAGTAGATTTGAGAGATGAGGAAACTGAGGCTGAGAGGGGAGAAATGACTTGCCCAGGCTTATAGCTAGTAAGTGGCAGAGCTGAGATGTAAATCTGGGCTTCTCTCTCGAATTTCCAAGTTTGCCACATCATGTTGGCAGCCTCACCAAAAACAGAATGAATGGTCCTTACCCCCAGGAAATGCAATCCGGTCAAGGGGATTGTACAAATGCATGGAAAATGCCTGAGACTGTTGGTGTCCAGAGCTGTTTCATAACGGAGGGAACCAGGAGGAAGAGGCTGAGAAGTGTGCTGGGCTGCCCTGCTCTCTAAGAAGCTGTGGTCACAGGGCTCCTGGCTCTATGCTCCCATTGCCTCCTCAGCGAGGACCCCTGCCCACTCCCTACCCCCCACCTGGGTGGGCCTCGAATTTGTCCTCCTGGGGACTGACTGCAGGAAAGAAAAAACAAAAAACCTGACTAGATGAGCAAGGCGGCATATGCTGCTTGTGGGAAGTTAAACAATTGCACTTCTAAATAACAGCTCAACATGGAATAGAAGAGATGTCACAGGCAGGATATGATTAATTGCCAAATGAATTATTGAAATTGTGATTGCAGAGGCATTCAGAGGAGCACGTGATCGCCGCGGGCAGAGATGGTCAGGAGAGGGCGGGGAGGAGGGCTGTGTGAACCCAGCCTACAGTGAGAGCACGCTGGGCTGGGCACAGATTGGGCAAAAGGTACTCCTGGAAGGTGGGATATGAGAGGGTGTGGAGGTGGGATGGTTTGACCTTGGTGCCAGGACCTTACGGTATCTGAACTGCAGACGGATATGCCCACCACAGGTATCTCCCCCTGAAGACTCTTCTCTCCTTGGCCTTCTACCTGCTCTCTGTGGGGTCTGAGTTCTGGTCCCTGCCCCCTCTCTGGCAAATAGCCTCCTGTGTCTGTGCATCAGTTTTTCAATCTGCACAGTGGGTTGAGAGGGCATGTCCTTCATCTACCTTGAGAGAAAAAAAGCATGTCTCCAAGCCTGGACTGGAGAAATACAAAACCAGCAAGGTTTGCTGCAACTCCATCATATTGAGGCTCATTTTTGCAAAAGCTCAAATACACAGTGATCCAGATCACATTTCCTGAAATGAAGGACGGTGGCATAAGCACAGGCTTAACAGCTACACAGACCTGAGCCTAAATCCCTCTATACCCCATAACTGCTGTGTGATCTTGGATAACTCGCTTAACCTTACCGAGCCTCAGTTTTCTCACCTGTTATGCAGATCTGTGTATGGATATCTCACAGGGTTGCCTTCAGAATTGCCTGGGATAATGTATGCCAAATGTCCAACCCAGGCCTGGCCTAACTCCTTAAATTGTCATGGTTATTAGCAAAGGGAAGTCTAACAGAGAACTTCTAAAATTGCTGTTCTGTGGTCCCCCGTGGACAGTGTCATAAAGGGTGTGACATCCTATCTATTCCCAACTGGCAGACATGCAGCATGGTTAAGAGCACAGGAGCTGGAAGATAAAACAAGAGAATGGACATATGTGCCAGGCATATGGGACAATGTCCAGCTAGTGGAGAGGAACCATGGCATGTCGGGGTACCTGCAGCACGCAGGGGCAAGACAGGGGTTTGAACCCAGGCCACAGGACGCAGTGCTGTGCCGCTATTACATGCAATTAGGAAGACTTTGCAGAGATGAGGGAAAGCAATGTTTTATGAAAATAACAATGTAAAACAGTACACATGCTCTGGTTGCAACTGAATAAATGTGTGAAGGTAATTAGAAAGAAAAGCAAGAGCAATTGTAGAATTAGGCTAGTGTGAGAGCAAGGAGAGGACTATTAAATGCTTAACTTTCCCTTTCGTATTATTAGCTTTTAGACCTAGATATGCCTCATGAGAGGTACTGCCTTCCCAGGGAGGACATGAGCTCTCTGCCTCTTCTCTTCAAACCTCTTGGAGGGTAAGCTCAAGTTTGGCCGTGTATTTTACAGGGATGTCAACAAACATGTCCAGGCACAGGCACCTGACAGCCATCGGAATCAACTGGAGGTGCTTTTGAAAATACAGATTCCTGGGGCTACGCCTCAGACCCGCTGAATCAGAACCTTTAGCATTTGCCTCAGAAATCTGTGGCAAATGCTAACACAGAATCTGTGTTTTAGGAAGCTCTTTGATATTCTCAGGTGGTGGATGCATCAGCTGGCCCTGGGAACCGTAGGCTGACATTGCCCCTAGTGGCCTTTGGAAATACTGTGCTCAGACTTGCTCAGAGTCTTTCTGTGGAGTCCAGGCAGCTGGGGCTGCCCCAGGGCAGCTCTGAGCAGCTGGCTCAGACTTGGTGCTTGCATGTAAAGCCCCTGCCACCTGCTCCCAACCCCATCATCCCCCAGGGATGCTCTGATGGATGACAAAGGCTAAATCAAGCAGAAGCCCCTGCCGGTTGCTCCCTTGGGGAAGTGGAGGAAGCAGTCTGATGCCTGAGCATTCTGCTCTGTAGGAAAATGCTCAGTATGAGACAAGGTCAAGTCCAGGTATCCACAATGAATATGTACACAGAGTTTGACTTTCAGTTGACAAGCCAAATATCACGTTTCTTTCTTTCTTTCTTTCTTTTTTTTTTTTTTCTTTAAATTGACTTAAATTCAAGTCTGAGTATCTATCCCTCCAGCTTGAGGAAAATTTCTCTTCTGTCACTATAAAAGACCCTCTCACCCAGGGTCTTATGCAGCTGAAGCTTCAAAGAAAACTTTCTGGTGGCTTCTAAGTTAAACTCTCTGCCCCTCAGCTTTCACATGGAAAACAGAAGTAGTTTTAGTGAGGACTCAAGGAATGAATACCCATAGGCATGTAGAACAGTGCAAGGAACAGAGCACTTGTCCAGCATCCTTGCTGTTGATCTGTCTGTGCTGCTCACTACTGAGACACCCATTTTCCTGCCTTCATTGTCCCTCCAGGCCCATACCACTCTTAGGGCCCAGGAACCTTCAGGAAGAAGCCAGAAAGCTCCTCCAAGCTCTTGCTATCTTCCCAGTTTGCTTTCACCAAATAGTTCCCAGATCCTCAGTCTTCCCCAATCCATTCTAGGGAACCACCCCCCTCCGACACCCGCTACCATCTTCTTGGTACCCTCAATGGCATTTGGCATAATGTGTTTAATCTTGCACCAAGGCATGGAGAACAGTTGCCATTGAGCAACTTCTGAGGCTTCCGGACTGAAATGGGAGATAGGAAAAATATACAGAGAATAAAAGCCTATTCCAGTGAGTGGAGCTGCAATTTAAATCCAGGTACCCCAATCCCAGAGCCCCGAGAGCCCCCACCCAACCACCCACTGTGTGAATCACAAATCTTGCCAGCACATGAGTGGCTGATGGCAGCTTACTGTGGCCCTTCCCAGGGCACCTCCACTTTAAAGGAAGCTCCTGTGGACAAATACGTTAGCTCAGAGGCATGGCTCTCTAATGGTAAAGTCTGCAGACCTTGAGAGAAGCGTGAGCAAGAAAGGTTGAGGAATGCCCCTCTTCTGATGCCCCTTGGACCCCACCCTGCAGGTTTCAGATCCAGTCTAACCTCACTCATTCATTCCTTCATTCATTCAATCAGTCAAGTCAACACGATTTCTTCTGAGGTCTGTGCTGGGCCAGGCAATGCTGGACACTGGGGAGATGCAGAGAAGAGCACCACAAGGCCTGAGCCACGGGAGGCTGGTTTAGAGGCTCCAGGATGGCCATCAGTTTTATGTCCTGGATCCTGTCCTGCCCTCCGCTGGGCAGATGGCAGGCTACCAGGTCAGAGGCCAATGCCCTGAGAAAATCCTCCCGGTAGAGCTGCCAGCATAAATACAGGATGCCCGGTTCAATTTGAATTTTGATAAATAATTTTTTAAGAGTAATGATGTCCCAAATATTATATAGGAAATATGTATACTAAAAATTGTTTAGTTATTTATTTATCAGAAATTAAATTTTAACTGAGTTCCCTGCATGTTTCTTTGCTACATCTGGCAACCTTACCTCCCTAGAGCATCCAGCCCTAATCCGTAACTCCCACCCTCACCCCAAATCCTACAGAAAGTGTTTACACATGTACGAAAGTGGTTACTGCTCAGAGAAGATAACAAATGCCCCACATCAGAGATACCAAGAGCGCAATGACAGCTAACACTTGGTAATCTTCAGGTCTTTCTTTGGGCCAGGCTGACTTGTCTTACCCACATTAATTCCTCTAATGCTCAAAATAATCTTATAAGGTAAATGCTATTACTATCCCCACTTTACAGATGAGGGACCTGAGACAGAGAATAAAGGTCACACAGCTGAGAAGCGCAGAGCCAGGCAGATCTGGGATATGATGGCCACTCCCCAGCCTGGGACATGGCCTCCTGGACTTCTGAAAAGAAGGTGGTGCAAGTGCATTTGCTGGTGCTGGAGCTGCCAGATGGCTGTGCATCAGGCTGTTCTCCCTCCCCAGTGCCACATAGAACTGTTGAACTGCGTATTTATTCATGAAGCACAGACACATCTACATTGGAAGTACTGGCGGAGCAGTAAGCAGCTGCAGCGCTGTCTGTCACGCGGCTCGCTGGTGTACTGCCACCGTCAGGCCACTCCACACAGAAAGGGGCGTGTCGCTTCTGGAGCAAGTCAAGCTCCTGCACTGGGATTCGTCCTGATATTCCGCAGGCCCCTCTGTAAGATTCACACCGCTCCCGCACTTTACACGTTATAGCGTAACAATGTGTTTACAGCTTGTCTTCCAATGAAAGGCAAGCCCCTAAAGCAGGGAGCGTACCTTCATATTAATTCATTTGACAGATCGTTTTTACAGCATTTGCTGTGTACCAAGGAACAATGCTAGGGGCTAAGATACATCTCTCTATCCTCGTGGAACTGACAATTTAGTAGCAGCAGGGCTGGGTAGGGAGAGGCGATTAAAGAAAGAAGTTGAATATACCTTCTGAGTTCTACCAGGAGCACTGGGGACAGAGGAGACGTGCTACACGGCGGTGAGGCGGTGGGAGGTGGGAGGGGTGCTGTGGCCAGCAATAGCTTTCCAGAAGGTGAGGGGAAGGACTTGCGGATGGACTCCACGTGGCCAACTGCTCCCGTCGCCAGGGAGGGTAGAAGCAGGCCCCGGGACAGGTGGAAGTGGAAGGGAGAAGATGAGACGCAGGGGCAAGCAGCACCTTCAGGAACTCTGAAGGGGGAAGGAAATAGAGCAGAGGCTCAAGCGAGGTGATTTGGTTACTGTTTTTGTTTTTCCTTATGAGGGAAATTTGAAGACAACTAAATACAGAGGCAAAGGATCATGTAAAGAGAGAGATGTTGAAGATGCAGGAGAGAGGAAGGGAGGCGAAAGGTAGGGAAGTAGGAGCAGGGAATGGGAGAGGGTCGGTCGTACTGTGCCTGGTCCCTGAGGGGCGCAGGGTGGGACCCAGGGCACAGGTGAGGGGTGAGCATTGGTCTGGAGGAGAGGGCACCTCCGTCCTTGCTACCCAAGGAGGGGGAAGGGATGGAAGGATGGGAGCAGATGCAGTTTAGGGAGTCTCTATCTCTGACTCTTTTCCTTCTGATAGAGTCGATGATCCTATAGTGAGGTGGTGACAGGTGGGTGGTAAAACAGGCACAAGTCTGAGACCAAGGGTGAAGGTTTGAAATTGCCACTGTGCGGAACAGGAGAGAACTGAACAGGTTCATATTCCTCACCTCGATCTCAGAACTTGGCCCGTGGTTGATGCCCAAAACGTTTCCTGATGTGACCGAGTTGACCCCAGGCTCCCCCACCCCCGCTCCCATTCCCCTGCCACCTTATCCATGGCCCTGAGCCCCTCCCACACCCACCTCATCTCCAGCCCTCCCCAGCCCCACAGCCTCCTTCCTGCAGGCTGCTGTCTTGCCTGGTTCTAAGGTGGCTGCTCATTGGTGGTCTTATCTCTGAGTGGTCCATGCAGCAGCCCCCACAGGCTGACTGCTATCCCCAGGCCTTGGCACTTGCCAATCCCTCTGCCTGCAAAGCTCTTCACCAAATCTCCCCAGTGCCAGTTGCTTCTCTTTCATCTCTCAGTTCCAATGTCACCTCCTCAGAAAATCCTCCCCTGGCTATCTTAAGTGGCTCAGCCTCCCCACTCCTATTTCCCCCACGTCACTCTAGTATTTCCCTGTAACACTTATCAGTGAGGGTTTTGGCATCTGTTCATTTATCTCATGTTTCCTCCCATGAGAATGTGAGTTCCATGAGGGACAGATCTAGTGCATCTTGTCACAGGCATCTAATGAGGAATGAATGAATGAGTGAACAGACAGATCCCAGCCTGCCCCAGGTACTGCTGACCTCAGGGTAGCCGGCAGGTCTCAGCCTCTCAGTGTGCTCACGCCAGCTGTCACAGAGAGAGCGGCGAGGTTTCCTGGGACCCTCCTTGGTCTTCCTTCTCTTGCCAATTATTTTCCTACTAAATTGTGTTACGGGAATTTTGACAAGTGGGATTATACAGCAAAACCAAGAGAAACTAGTTATTTAAACAAGGCTTTTACACACTACCCTATGGCTTTTTGAAAATGCTTTTTTATGGGGTGTTTTCTCTTTCAGAGATTAGGGGGTTTGTTGTGGAGCCTTAAAAATGTGTTTCTTTTGTTTTCTAAAAGATTTCCTCTCTCTGGCTTGTCAGATGCATAGCCCACTTCATGCACATTGAGTACACCACTTCCCACGTCTGCAGTCCCTTGGAGCCTGCAGTAAGGCACAGCAGTCTCTTTCTTCTCTCCAGAGACGCCACTGGGAACATGAGGCCCAGACTTAGAGGGAACGTGGAGAATTGAAACCACTGATAACCCGTCACTCCACAGCTCACACCGAGAGAGCCTTACTGTGTGCCCCACAATGCTCTACAGAGTTTTACGTCATGTGCCTAAGGAATTCTGAGACAGGCAGATCCCCACCTCATGGATGAATACTGAAGCACAGAGAAGTTAAGGAACTTGCCCTCAGTCACACAGTAAGTGAAGGGGCCAAGGCTTGGCTCTGTGGAACACAAGAGCCAGCACTGTACTGTCTTTTGCTCAGTTTTCCCAACCTGCTCTGAGAGCTGTTGACAGGAGGAGGCTGGAGAGGAACCCCAGCTGGGCAAGCAGACGCCTGGTAGCTGGGCACTGGGCATTGGGAGGGCACAGTGGAGCCAGCCTAGCTATTGGCCCCAGATGCCTCAGGTTCAAACCCCAGCCCTGCCTGGTTCTAAACACACTGTTTCCAGGAGTCACACCCTTGCACTTCTCAAAGACAAATTCCTCGTATGGCTTTGGAATTCCTTAGAAAAGTTAAAGAGGCAAAATATATAAAGTTGGAAGGATACTCTTTATGAGATAGATCCAGACACTGAAGAATCCCAAACAGTCCCTAGATATGAAGCAGGTTTTCATATCTAGGTTTTAAGGATAAGGAGACTGAGGCCCACTGTGCAGAGGTGACCGGCTCCAGAGCACACAATGGTTCCTGGAAGGGTAGAGTCCACTCCATCTCCCCTTCTCTTTTCCCTTTTCATACATTATTAGTGGGGGCATGTTCCAGACTGTCCCATCTCCTGCCACCAAAGAGAGAGAGATCTGCCTTTGCCAGTGTGGCATCATCTTCTCTCTGTCCACTGAGAAAGCCTGGCCCTTCCTGACAACAGGAGGGCACGGAAAAGAAGGACTTACGGAAGAGGGAAAACAGTCAAATTTAGGGGTAAATGTAGACTTTCTGCCCCCCTCCCCCCACCTCTCCAGAGATTTGGGCATGAGAAATTGAACCAGTGTACGAGGGAAGTTGTTAGGAGAGGAAAAGATTTTAAGAATGTTTTCTGTGGTCTACATATCTCCCTTCAAGAAGTTCAAGAAAGGGCCGGCCCGTGGCTCACTTGGGAGAGTGCGGTGCTGATAACACCAAGGCCATGGGTTCGGATCCCATATAGGGATGGCCGGTTAGCTCACTTGGGAGAGCGTGGTGCTGACAACACCAAGTCAAGGGTTAAGATCCGCTTACCGGTCATCTTTAAAAAAAAAAAACAAAAAAGAAGTTCAAGAAAGAACTGGAGTCTTTTTGAAATGACCCATTGGTTGTTAAACAGGGCACTCCTCAGACCAGACCACAAGGGTGCCAGCATTGCTTCATAAGCAGTACATCTTTTGCCATCAGCTATGTTCCGGGCACACAGGGGGAAGACACCAAGCTGGATGAGACAGGGTCCCTGCCCGCTTTACCCTCCACCTCCCACACCCCCAGCTAATCCAACTTCCGATTAAATTCTGTGCCTCACAGTGAGACTAAAGGAATGGCCCAGGGTGGGCTGAGGGGACTCTAGGTTGCAGCAGGAGAGGAGAGGAGGTAGGAGAGGGAGGTGCCAGGAGACAAGAGAGGACCACGTACGCCACAGCTCCATTGCCTCCAAGTCTAAGAACATTGTCAACCTGAGTTCACCTGAAGCCACTGTCATACCCCAGATAGGAGCTGATGAGGTTGGTTGCCACTGTTTGACAGAGAGAGGAAAACCAACTTAGAGAAGGGAGAGAAATCTCTCAATCTCAGGCTCCCTCAGTGACCCAGCTGGGCAGAGTGTGGCCCTCTATGCCCAGCTCCCAGGGGGTCCCTTGGGTCTTCTTGGTGTCAGTCCATGTGAGGCCAACTTAGCTGGACTGCAATGAGAGTCTGATGATGGGGATCAGGGCAGAGTCTTCCTGGGACAGAACCTCCAGAGTACTCTCTTTCTGCTCACCCTTGCACAACAGCAGGGAGGGGCCTAGCTTACACAGCTGACGCTCCGAGGTGCTCAGGCATCAGAGCATTTCAGGATGCACACTTGCCTTCCCTTCCACCTGTGGAGTAGGCACAAAGCCAATGTACTTCACAGGGCCTGGTTTTCCAAAGCCTTGCAGTTTCAAATATTGACCTTGCAAAGGACAGGAAATTTTCCCCAGGCTATAGTCTCTGTTGTACGATAAGGAATTGTAACACAGCAAGGTTGCTGGCTCAAAGACAGGTTACTGATTGATATGTAAAGATACTGGGAAATTGCTGTAAGAAGAGAATGTTTGCTAAAATCAAGCTTTTGCTGCAAATTGCCCTATGGAATGTCACCTTGCTTGTCTTACTGAATGTTACCAGCTTCTATTGTTAAACTTGTTAAATTATACTTAGCAAAAACCCCACCTATGTTCTCTTCCTGTAACTTCCTGGTGTGGAGAATAAATGCGGAAAGAGAACCCCAATTCATGGTTAATTTCCCAAATGGAAGGAATGCCTCTCTCTTGAGGGTTCTGGAAGATTAACCTGTTTTGGGGGCTTCTCACTGCTCAGAAGAGATGGGCTTTGAGTAATCTTTGGCAGCTCCATCACCCAGGGGAAAAGGGGTGACAAATCCATGGGAGGCAAAGCAACACCCACCTGTGCACCCACCCATCTCTTCCCTAAACCCCACAGTGATTACACCCAGGAAGTCCAGCACACTTAGGTCTTGGCAACCCTTCTGTGCTGCCTGACTTTGTATTCTGGTTTCTGGTCTGAAAACCATGTCTGGAAGAAGGGATCAGAGTCACTCAGGACTCTGCCTTTTATCCAGCAGGTCTGAACCCAGCAATCACTTTGGGAGTGGGCATTTTCAGTGACTGCAGGCAAACATGGCTGTGGGAGTGAACCCTCTCCTGCTTTCCAGGTGCCTACGTGCACCCATCAATAATGCTTTTGGCTACAAATCATGGGAAACACACTACAAAGGTTTAAACAAATAAAGACATTTTTCTCACTTAACAAGAAGTCTGGAGATGGGCAATTGCTGTTGGTGCTGATTCAGTGGCTCTGTGCGGTCAGGGTAAACTCTCTGAGGTTCTTTTGATCATTTCCTCATGATTTCAATATGGCTGTCATCAAACTCATCAAATTCTTATTCACAGCAGAAAGAATGGAAAGAGGATCAGGGAGATATTTGAATGGAAAAAGCAAAAGATTTCCCAGGAACCTTACTGCAGAGCCCCATCTATGTCTCACTAGCTAGAGTTGTGTTTTTGTGGCCACCCCTACGAGAAATTGGGCTAGTTGGAAATGGGGTATGAGTGGGGTTTGGGTCAGCCAAGCCACATTATTTGTCATATTATCCTGTGCCCACTTCTGTTTCTGCTAACCCCAGCTGAGGCTACAAGTACCTAAAGCATAGGTTGACAAGAGCTTAAAGCAGCTGCCCCCTTAGGAGGAGGCTTAAGTGGTCTGAAGGCCTTTAAAGGAAAACTGTTTTCTATGCTCAACACTTCTGATACCAGATACATGGGTTTTTCATAACAAGCAATTCTCCAATTCTCTGCAGACACCAACTGGGTGTCCCACAACTTAAGTCAATTCCAATATTGACTACCTGGAGTTAGCACAGACCCCACAGGTTAAGTGCTCAGTCCCACAACACTGTCCCCTGCTTCAGACAATTGCAAGCCCTGGGCCTCCAGTAATTCTGATCAACTTAGCTACAAATCAGGAGTTTCCACGACCCCCTCCTCAGGGCTTATAATTTGCTATAATGGCTCACAGAACACAGGGGGAACACTTGACCTTCCAGTCGATCTCCAGCCCCCTCCTTCTTCTCC
This sequence comes from Cynocephalus volans, assembly GCF_027409185.1. Taxonomy (NCBI): domain Eukaryota; kingdom Metazoa; phylum Chordata; class Mammalia; order Dermoptera; family Cynocephalidae; genus Cynocephalus; species Cynocephalus volans. The sequence continues at coordinate 132,148,883 of NC_084467.1, forward strand.
AGAAATGAGGTGGAATGGGGCTGGAATTTCCAACCCTCTAATCATGTGGCCACTTCCTCTGGCAGCAGCCCCCATCCTCCGAGAGTCACCTCATCAGCATAAACTCAGGTGTGGTGGAAAGGGGCTTACTTTGAATAACGAAAGGTATCCTCTCACCCCGATCATTCAGGAAACTACAAGGGTTTTAGGAGCTTTTGTGCCAGGGACCAGGGATGAAGACCAGATATATATATTTCTTATTATATAACAATATTAGAGTCTTCAAGACACAGAGATATGAAGCCACAAACAGTAGGAGATCAGGTGGGTGAATAAATATGTTGAATCTGGTCCTACCTCAAACTGAACCACTTCAGTGCTCAGTGGTGACCCAGCTGTGCCCTTGTCCCTTGATGAGGTGCCCAGCCAATATGTCAACAAGCAGTGAGTTATAGACAAAGCAGGTCTGTAATGGCCCACCTCCTCAGGGTCCCCTCATCACTTCCAGAAATGAGAAAAAATTGACTTCTGATGGGAAGGGGTTTCTCAGTCCATTTTCCCTCAAGTGTCATTTCCAGCCACCCAGGAACAGTTTGTTCAATTACTTCATGAAGATGTAGGCAGCACACAGTAGGTGCCAGTTCCTAACCCCCAGTCTTGCCCTCAGGGAGCCCACAGTCTAGACCAGCACTGGTGTTGGGAAAATAGAATAATTTAATCAGGCCCCCTCGCCTTAGGGACAGTTGGGGGTGGTGCAGCTCATTCTTTGTAAATGAGTTGTGTGTGGGTGGAGTTAGCACTTACACGGAGCCACGAGTTGGATGGCGTTGACTGCCTCAGGAGTCCCCCCTGCGTGGCCATGCTCTCCAACCTATAGCTTCCAAGGAACTTTGGCTGGTTACCTAGCTCATAGACCTGCATGTGAGGGGTCTGGAGACCCAGCCTGGTGTGCAAGGGGTTTGGGGACCCAGCCTGGCATGTGAGGGGTCAGAGGACCCAGCCTGGTGTGTGAAGGGTTTGTGACCCAGTCTGGACAATGGGCTCAAGGGGTCTGTGATCTCCAGACCCAGCCTTACTCTACAACTGGGTTACCCAACAAGAAGACAAAGCATGCATCCAGGAAAGCCCGAGCAACAATCCAAGAAGCTATTTGATTTTTAACACACAAGAACATTTTTTGTTACCTGTCCTTTTATGGTCGTAGCATTGCTTAACTTGAATTGCATATGACGGGGGGTGGGAGACACGGCTCACTGGACTTCACACTACCAGTGGAGTGCTCTCCAAGAGCAGCACCTAGTGCTTGAGTGTTAGGACTCCAGAGTCTCCATGCAGCCCTGCTATATCTGGTCTGTCCTTGGGGCTCAGAAATTCTTTACGGCATCTTTCTCCACCACGTTACAAGGTGTCAAGTTTGTGAGCTGTGTCACAAATGAGCAGCTACTAAAAACAGTTTAAACACCTTGGTTAGCAACTTTTTTTTTTTTAATGAAATATTTCAGACATACACACATTTACTTTAAAAGAAGTTGGAGCCCACTCGGGCTGCTCTGCTGCCTAATAAGGCCACTGTCACACTTCTGCTCTGCTCCACTTCCTAACAGGCCAGAGAGACAATAGCAGCTTCCCACAAGAGTTGTGTGTCCCAGGAGCTGTCCAGCACCAAGGCTGAGCACCCTTCAATGTGCCTCCTGATAGGATGCTCCAGCCTCAGGCAGTGTGTGGGGTGAGTGTGGGGAAGAGCTGGGGTGACAAGTGGAGGAGAGCTCCAGGTGGCCCTCATGAGTCCACACAGGGCTCTCGTGAGAGGCTGCGAGGCGGGCGGCTGGGACTTCCATAGAGAATTCAGAAAGGGGTGCGTGTCTTAGTCAGTTTGGGCTGCTCTAAGTTACCATAGACTGGATGGCTTGAACGATATTTTTTCTCAGTTCTGGAGGCTGGAAGTGTGATATCAGGGTACCAGCATGATCACGTTCTGGTGAGGGACCTCTTCTGGGTTGCAGACTTCTCATTGTGTCCTCACATGGTGGAAAGAGAGCTAGCTAATGCTCTGGCCTCTTCTTATAAGGGCACTAATCCCATTCACGAGGGCTCATTCTCATGATCTAATCACCTCCCAAAGGACTCATCTCCACATACCATCAAATTGGGATTAGGGTTTCAAACATACAAATTTGGAGGGACACATTCAGTCCATTGCACGTGGGGCTCTCTCCATGGCTTGGCCTCTCTGCTCCTAACCCAGGGTCAGAGGACATAGATAGCTCTCTAAGGTGGTCATGCCTTTCTTGATGTAATGGCCCTAATGATGGGTTTGAATCTGAAGCTTGTAAACTGTGCTGCTGCCTGACACCCTGGGAGTTGTAAATTTAGACAGACCTAAGTGAATACTAATCATCTGAGCCAGGAGTTCTCTGTATTTTGTTTTGCTTTCAAATGACCCCTTTCTGTTTTGAAATCCCTAAAGCAGGCCCAGAAAGGGGCTCAGAGTCCCTTTCCCTTATATCTAGGGGGCAGAGGTGGGGTGGGGGGAGAGGGTAGGATGGAACGAAATGGGTGGGAGAGGGCATGATAGAAAGTGCGTGGGCCTAGGGACCCTGCAGGATGGGGAGGTCTGAGCTGGAATCCTTCCTCCATCATTTCTAGAGGATGAGAAGGGGTGGCTGGGCAGTTGCATGTCCAACTCTGCCCATCTCCATCCTCACCCGCACCCTCAGCCACAGACTGAGCCAGGAGTGGGCAGTTGGCCACAGGTAACCAAATGACAGTTTGGCTGGACAGAGATGACATGGACAGAGAGGTCAGTTTTTATAACCAGGCCAGTCAGACTCTCCCTCTTTAAACTTGAACTGAGAAATCTTCCTCCAACCCACCAAAAAGAAAAAAAAAATAGCTTGTGAGGAAGACGTAGCCAAAAAGATCCCATGAGGGAGCGTGACCCAGGACGGGTCCCAGGTGTGCTGACCCAACCTTCCCCCGCAGCAGAGGAGTCCTGAGGCCGCAAGTTGGATGGAGGCTGGGGAAGGAGAGGCTGTGTGCTTCACCCTGCCTGGGCCTCCCAAGGAACTGCCCTGGCTGCGTGTGGACTGCTTCACAGCTCTGCTTCCAGGAAGTCACAATGGGCCAGCGAGGCAGTCTCAGGTACTGAGGAAGAAGACCCTCCTGGCTGGCAGGTTTTCTTCCTATTCCTGCTCCTCCAGTAACTAGAGGTTACCTGGGGCTAAATGCACATTAACCTGCCTAGGTTTCATCTGTAAAATGGACTAGCTGATCTTGAAGCTCTTATCTGATAATTTCATTTAGTAAAAGGTGCTCTGAAAGAAACAACCAGGAAAAGAATGTGCATATGTGTGTGCGTGCGTGCATGTGTTTATTACGTGTTGGGGAAAGCAGTTCCTTTTGGTGGGTGGTGAGGGGAACCTCTTGGAGATGTCACAGCCAGCAGTGTCCATAGATGATGGAGAGTAGTGTGAATCCAGTGCTCTAGAGGTCTGGCATTGTGGAACATACTCCTTGGTGTGTGTATTAGTCTGTTTTGTGTTGCTATAACAGTATACCTGAGTCTGGGTAATTTACAAAGAATAGAGGTTTATTTGGCTTATGATTCTGGGACAGCTGCATCTGGCACGGGCCTCAGGCTGCTTCTACTCATGGCGAAAAGTGGCAGGCAGCCAGCGGGTATAAGCAGATGACATGGTGAGAGGAAGCAAGAGAGAGTGAGGGGAAGTGCCAGGGTCTTTTAAACAACCAGCTCTTGTGGGAAATAATAGAGCAAATATTCACTCACTACCCACTTGCTGGGGTAATCCATTCATGAGGGATCCTCCCAGTGACTCAAACAGCTCCCAACACTGTCACATTGAAGATCAGATTTCCATATGAGTTCTGGAAGGACAATACACCCAAACTCCATCATTCCACCCCTGGCCTCCCAAAACTCATGTCACTCTCACATACAACTTACAATCATTCCATCCCAACAGTCCCCAAAGTCTTAGCTTGTCCCAGCACCAATTTAACAGCCCAAAGTCTCATCTGAGGCCAAAGGCAAAAGTCCTTCCAGCTGTGAGCCTGTAAAAATCAAAACCAAATTTATCTACTTCTGAGACACAATGGTGGAACAGACATTGGATACACATTCCCCTTCCAAAAGGGAGGAATAGGCCAGAAGAAAGGAGAAACAGGCCCCAAACAAGTCCAAAATCTAGCAGGGTAGACATTAAATCTTAAAGCTCCAAAATAATCCTTGACTCCAAGTCCTGCATCCCGGGCACAATGGGACATCTGGGTCCCCAAAGTCTTGGGCAGCCCCACCCCCACAGCACTGCCAGGCACAGTGCTAGTGCCTGTAGTTTTTCCAGGCCAGTGTTGTACATTGCCAGTGGCCCTGGTTCTGGGGTCCTGGTCGCAGCCCCACTGCTTTGGCTCTACTATACATTTCCTTGGTGGCGGCTCTCTGTGGGGGCTCTGACCCCACTTTTCTGCTCAGCATTGCTCTAGCAGATGGCCTCTGCAGTGGCTCCACCCCGTGACAGTCTCTGCCTGGGATTCCAGGCTTTTCTACACATCCTCTGAAATCTAGGTGGAGACTGCCACACCTCCACTGCTCTCATGTCCTGCCGGCATGTAGACTTAACACGACGTGAATGCCACTGAGGTTTTAGGCTTGTCCTTTCCAGAGCTGCTGCATGAACCACACTTGGGGGCCTCTTGAGGCAGGGCTGCTCCAGCCAGAGCAGCTGGGATTCATAGAGCAGATTCCTGAGGTCAGTGGCACCCCAGGCCTGTCCTCTAGAACAACTCCAGTCTCCTAGGCCTCCAGGTCTGTGACGGGAGGGGCTCCTGTCCAGACTTCTCAAATGCCTTCAGGGCCTTCCACCCATTTTCTTGGCTATTAGCATCTGGCTGCCTCACCACCAAACTAATGTCTTTAGCAACCAGTTTATCTGCTTCATCCTTGCATTTTTCTATTCCTGAAAAGGGCTCTCTAATTCTCTACCACATGGCCATGCTGCAAATTTTGCAAATCTTTACACTCACTCTGCTTCCCTTTTAAATTCTGGCTTAACATCATGCCTTTTCTGCCATAACAGCATAAGCTGTTGCAAGTAGCCATGCAGCTTCCTTAATGCTTTGCAGGCTGGAAATTTCTTCTTCCAAATATTCTGGTTCATCACTCTTAAGTCCTACCTTCAACAAAGTCCAAGGGCATGGACACAATGCAGACAAATTCCTAGCTATGGTGTAGCAAGGGTGATCTTTTGTCCAATTCCTGATGAGTTCCTCATTTCTATCTGAGACCTCATCATCCACATGGTCTTTACTGTCCACATTTCTATCAGCATTCTGGTCACAACCATTTAACCAATCTCTAAAACGTTCCAAACTTTCCCTCATCTTTTTGTCTTTTTCTGAGTCCTCCAAATTCCTCCAACCTTTGCCCATTACCCAGTTCCAAAGCTGCTTTCACATTTTCAGGTATCTGTATAGCAACACTCCACTCCTCAGTACCAATTTTCTGTATTATTCTGTTTCTGTTGCTTAGAACAAAATACTTGAAACTGGGTGATTTATAAAGAAAATGAAAGGTATTGCTCACAGTTTCTGAGGCTGGGAAGTCCAAAGTCCATCTGGTGGTGGTGACAGTGACCCAGGGGTCTCACATTGCTAGATGGTGGAAGCAGAGAGAGAGAAAGACAGACTCTCCCCTTCTTTTAAAGCCCTCAGAACTATGCCCCTGACCACCATTTTTAATCCACTCACTACTGCATGGTCCTACAATTCAATCACCTCTTCAAGGCTCCACCTTTCAATTACTGTAATAGGATTTCCCACCCTCTTAACAGTCAGAGTGGGGGCCAAGTTTCTAATACATAAAACTTGTGGGACACAATTCAAGCTTCAATGAGTTGTGGGGGATATCATTCAATCTACTACAGGGTGTGATATGATAGATGTATGTTTTCATTCACAAAATTGTGTGGAATACCTGCTGGGGCTGAGAAAGAAAACCAAACCAAACAAAAAAATAAATACGGTGCCTGCCCTTGGGGAACACTTTACTGTAAGTGAAGTTTGGTGGGGGATAAGGCTGGAGGGCTGGGGTTTATCACTTCTGGTTCCTCCAGACTGTGATGGAATAAGAATTTGACACCTTACTATTTCTCCCTTTATGGAAACTAGCAGCAACTCTGACTTCCCAGGGAGGATACTACACAAAGTGGATACTACTGGCAAACCAGATGAGAACAGACTAAAACTTAGTTGAAGCATGCAGGTATCTGTGAAAACAGGACACATAGAGTTCCCAATAGGAGAAACCTACTTTGAAGCAGCTATTTATTTAGCACATTTTATGGAACACCTACCATAGACCTGATTTGTTCTGGGTGCTACGGATATAGCAGTGAGCAAAAGAGATTCAGGGCCTGCCTTTGTGAAGCTTACACTCCAGTGTTGGCAGACAGACAAACATTGACAAGAAAACACATGTGTGTATACACACTAGCTAGAGACACTAACTATGGAGGAAAACGAAACAATGTAAAGGGAAAAGAGAGTTTGGGGGGATTGTAAGACTGGCCCAAAAGTGCGAGTCTTACTTGTTGGGAAGGCTCACCTCCCAAAGACCAGGAGACAGAGATCATTGCAATCAAGCAAGAGGTTTATTTATTCCAGCGTGCTGGGGTCACTCCGTTTTCAAGACAGAAGCGGCCTCGAGCCCTTAACACAGGCGCTTTTTATACCATTTTTTAGACAGACTTTGGCAACAGAATAAGTTGTATATTACCTATTGGTCATCTGAGGCGACCTTTAAATTTATTGGTGGTTTTTAGCGGGCTGGCACACTGACAAGGAACAGTGTATTGCTCAATCATTTATCTTCCTTGTGGTCAGACCAGGTGGCCCCTAGATAAGGAACTGGTCAGTTCTTCCTGGTACTGGGTATATTTTCGGTGGTTACTCCCTTCCTGGAATCTAGTGTGCCTGGGCCCACCTTAACTATGCTTGGCCTCTATATGACCCTTTAGAAGCTGCCTTACTTAAGATGGCTGATGTACTTAAAATGGCATTAGTTATGTTTTTCTCATTTTTAGCAAGCATTAGTACAGAAGCAAATTGCGCATGTTAAAGTTATATTTTTCTCTACAGGATCTTACATAGGATGGTTGTAAGGCCTTTCTGAGAAGGTGAAGTTTGAGCAGGGACCTGAAGGAAGTAAGGGATCACCCTGGCAGATATCTCATGGAAGAGTTTCTAGGCAGAAGGAGCAGCCAGCTCACCAACAAGGTTAATTAAACACCTCTGTATTGTGCCTGCTCCCTCATCTTGAACAATAGGTACTGTCCTTGAGGACTGTTATTATAAATTATTATGAAATAACTCTGTCTCCATTGAACAACACTGAAATTTCAGAGATGCTGTACCTTCTTTCTCTTTAGTTTCAAGTGTCAGAGAATTCTATATAAAGATCAAGGCCTTCTCCACTCTCCCATCTCCTCAGTATCTCTGATAGGTGGCTAGATATGTGTGAAGTTTCAGGGCATTCCTAGGGAAGCTTATAGTGGAGAGAAGCCATGAAATCACCGAATAAACTCCTTTGTTTTTAAAAAAATATCTGCTCATAAAGTGAATCACAATCCCTGATTCATTCCTAGTGAGGGCTGGGAATTTTTTGAATGGCTTTGAAAGTAGAACCTGGAGGGTCCAGCTGTGTTTGGTGGAGTAAGAAATTCATAAATGTTTCTGTCCTCAAAGTACCTAGGCAGGTAGGCATGGGACCTGCCAGGTCCAATACACTTGAGCTCATTTAACTAGAGGTCAGGGTGGGAGGGTGACCTGGAGGATGCCAACATCCTTCTGCAGTCATGCTTAGGAGAAATTCTTAGACACTTTGTAGTGCATAGTGGTTAAGAATTTGGACTCAGGCATCAAACTGATTTTGTTTCTTTAAAAAAAAAAAGGTAACAGCATGTACTTCCCAGGGATTTTTACACTGTAGCATAATGTGCATATGGAAAATTGCACATAATACAATTGCACATTGTGCAACTCAATCAGGCCTCATGCATTGAACAAACCCACTTTATCAGTGGGTTTTTGTTGCTGTTGGCTTTGAGAGTTAAATAAAATAATGCATGTAAAGTACTTAGCACAGTGCTTGGCATATAGGAAAGCTCAATAAATATTAATTATTATGCAAATGCAAGGCCTTGTTTTATGTCGGAAGTGTAGGGTATGGGGCCCTAGGGGTTTCCCTGGGGCCTGTCTGTCCTTTACTGACCACTTCCTGCCAACCCCTCTAGGTTTCAGAATCCATGAAAAGGAGGAAAAGAAGGGAGTCAGTAATATTTACTTGCCTGAATCAGATCAAATGTTTTTTTAAGGCCTCTACAAAGCAGCTGTCTGTTCTTCAAGCTGCAAAGCCTTGCCTCTAATAAGGAGCCATATCCAGAGACTTGTGGGCAGAATGGTCCATTCTTACTGATGGAGTAGATTTAAAATGTGGTCCTGGATAGGACTTGGGGATTGGCTAGGTGAGGTAACACATGCCCAGCCTCTTCCCTGCAGGTGACTCAGGCCAGACAGACACTGAGCAGCCTCACCAGCATCCATCCCAGGTGCTCAAGACCCAGGGGCCCAGAAAGGTTCAGCATCACACATAGGGGCTTATCGAGAACCTCCCAGTCCTCCTGAGAGTCTAAAAGTGGGGACATTGTTTTGTGTTTTTTTGGCAGCTGGCCAGTAAGGGGATCTGAACTTGTGACCTTGGTGTAATAAGGCTGAGCTCTAACCAACTGAGCTAACCAGCCCCTTGAAAGAGGGTAGCCTGCTTTGGTTGCCTTTTACCAAGCAGCTAAAGCAAAGGGACTGAAGCAGAACTGTGGTGCTCTTCTGGTCTACAAAAAACCCAGCCTGTAAATATTTATGTGTCTTCATGCTGTGACACTGTCATAATCTCTTACTCTCCCCCCTCTGAAGGACAGCTCCTGAGCAGGCTGCTACTATATGGTCAGAAGAGAGAAGTATGTGTGTGGAGATGGTGAAGGCTAGACACATTCCTTTCTCTTGTCCAAAGAGAAGGGAACAGGACTTGGGCTCAAATATTTACCTCTTGCCTGCTAAGTACATGCACACAGCGATTTAAAGATGAACCTGTTGCAGATGGAGCCCTTGTGAGGCTCCCAGTGTGGCGGGGACCCATGTGCATACATAAATCACTGATCCAGACAGACCAGTGGTACCTTTATGATGGCACGCATCACAGAGTGCCTGGATGTATATGATGGAGACTGATTTCCATGTTGGGGTGGTGGTGCAGTGGTGGGGCTAGGGAGAGTGTGGTCTGAAACCCTGGAAGGTTTTCAAGGTGGAAGAGCATTCCTGGCAGAGTGCTTAGCTTGTGGCAGGGAGGCTTAGCAATAGCGGATTCAAGGATGTTGTAGGGTGGTAAACAGAGGCTGGAATTTGTTTCTTGTTTGATAAATATTAGGTGCCCATTATATGCCAGTGCAGGGTGCTAGATGCTCAGATGTCAGGGTAAGGGGCGGTAGACTAGAAATGCAGGGCTTGCTTATTTTATGAAGACTTTGAAAATCAAGCTGAGAAAGTGAGTATCTTTGAACAAACTGGGGGAGATGGGGCAAAGATGTGCCAGGGGAGGATGATGAAACGGTCGTGTCCCTTTCCTCCAAAGAATCTTAGCCTGATCCTTTGAAGAAAAGTTCCTAAATGAGGTAAGAAAGAAGACACACACGCAGCTTCATTTCAGGAGGAGCCATTGCATTTCTGCAGAAACCCAACTTTGCAAAAGTCTAATGGCAAAAGGCAGGTGAAATGGGGCTGCAATAGCTTTCAGAGGAAGCATAGGAAGCCTGTCATCCATCAAGCCTTTGGACTACAGGAACTCTGGGGGACCTGGCTCTGCCACAAGAAAGATCAAGTGCCTCACACCTAAGGTTGGCAAAAGGAGCTGGACTAGTCTCTTCTGGTGAAATATAACAGAATCTGAATATACAAAAAAGAGAGAGAATGAAAACATCCAGAATCCAGCACTCTTCTCAAAGCTGGGCTAGGACAGTGTTTAAAGCCATCTGATGGCTGGATGGCTGTTGCAAAACATAAGAAAATGGTCAGGACCCCTCACATGTTCAGAATCTTGCGGAGCATTTGATGTAAATATGCACATGCACCCAGGTGTTCCTTGGTTCTTGTCTAATGTAATTGCACATCTGCACCCAGGTATCCTGGGTTGTGACTTAAGTATAAAGGACAAGTGGCTCTGATTCCAGCACCCCCGCACCCCCAGGGTGCCCATGGCAGGGGAGCCATGGAGAGGCCGGTACTGCTGCTGGAGGCTCTTGCTACAAGCTGTTGCTGTCAGTGCCCCCAGGATGCCCTGAGAGGCCACACCACTGCTTCTGCTGCTGCTGCTGCTGCTGCTACTGGTGAGGACTGAGCTCATGTCATCTGCCATTGGCTCCCAGGATCTTTCCCAATTACCTAGCATGGACCTGCGTGTGAAGGGTCTGTGACCCAGTCTGTACAATGGGTTTGAAAGGTCTGAGCCCTAGCCCTGAATACAAAAAGAAACTTAGTATAACTAAAATAACAAAACATTTTGGCTTTAGTTATGATTTGCCTTACTCGACAACTGGCGTAGTTGTGTAGCTTTACAATGGCAGTGGGGTGGAACTGCTGGTCACACCACCATAGGGCTGTTTGAAGCAGAATTCATAACTTTTTCACAGGAATATATAAGAATGTGGTGATAACACAGAACACAATAGAAGGCATATTCGCCACTCCTTTTGAGAAGTATTGGAGGAAATACGACTAAAAACAAGATCTCCCAACCCATACATCCTCTCACAAAGGCAGTAGAGAAAACAGTTTTATTGTTGAATAACCATTAAACCAGAATGTGATGTGCATAACAGGCAACCTGCTAAGAGATTGCTAAGACTGAAAGGAATATCACCTCCTTATGCTCATATAGCCAAGCAGATACAGCCCATTACATACATGTTCTCAAGATAAACCTCACCCGTCCTCAAGTAAGAGGACTTGACAGCACCTCCTGTCAGAGTTCCTCCTCACTTTATCTTGGTACTTGGTTTTATCTAGAGGAAAACCCGAACTTTCCATATCTTTATGACAAAAGGTAGTTTTGCAAGTTGGAACCAGATGCCCACTGAAGTTAGGCTCTTACCCTCCTACAGGAACTGGGAGAAAGGGATGCTACTTCCCCTGATATCTGCATTTCAAAAAGATGACTCCCAGGTCCTTAAGGAAACATTCCTGAGTTGAAAGGCTTATTTGGCCTTATAAAGATTAATATACATTTGAAAAGGAAGGACAAAGAAATTCTGAAAGGGGAGGAGGCTGGGGTGGGAGAAGTCTTTTTCCTAATTTTCAACAGGGAGAATCAGGCCCATTATTTTTAATTTGTATTTGCCCTTCTAGTAGGGAGACAAATAATCCACCTGTTTTTCTCTCCTCTGAATTGATGGTTAGGGGCAGATTTTCAGATCTGAAAGGGACCGGAAGGGATGATTCCATCTAGGCCTCTCCTTTCAGGCAGCTGAGTATCTAAATCACTTAGGACCCATAGTTGTCTGGTCACCTCTGATGACCTCCAAGGATGGAGATGTCACTCATCTCCATTGGTAGTAACTTTCGGTGTTTTAACAACCTGACAGGTTCAAGTTCTTTCTTTTGCCTATTTGAAGTCTTGCCTGCTTGAAATTAATTATCATCAGATCCATAATATCATCAGATAATTAATTTATCATCAGGCCTAGAAGGTTCCCTAGTGTCTTAACAGATGGGGTTAAGATGTGCACACATTGACTTCCTTGAAGGTAAGTCTCAGCTGTGTCATTTAGCACCTGTTCGGTCAGTGGAGGTAAACAAGCCATGTGACTCAATATTTTTAGAATGCCACTCAAATCTTACATCCTTTATACCACCCACTTAACATTGAATAAATCTGCCTTTTTAACAATCTTTTCACTATAATATGTTCAGTATTTAACTTTTTTGAATCTGTTTTCCTTGTTTGAAAAAAACAATACTTACTTCATAGGATGACTATATTATATATAAAATATTTTTCATGTGTGTATACTGCCTCAAGCTCCATAAAGAGATCATGCCTTATATTATTTAATACATTCCATAATGCCTATCATAGAACAAGAAATAGGCTTATTAGGGGTGGTGAAGGGGGATTCTGTGGAGGCAGATTTCAGATCGGTCTAGGAAAACTACCTAACAATTAGAACCATCCTGCTAGTAGGGTCTCAGGAACCAGTGGGCTTTCAATCTTATTAATAGTTAAGCAGAGACTGTAATACTTCCCATCATGGTGTTCTCTGAGGATTGCATTGAGTAGGATATTTAATTCACTGGTTGCTTTGTAGAGTTTGGGACAGGTCTTTTGACTATGAAAGGAAAAAAAAGGGGGGGGATTCTTTACTGAAATATACTGAGACTGAGGTCATGAGGGCTAAATTTCTGTTCAAATTCATGCCCCTAGTTTCCTATTCCTCAGCCCCAGAGAAGCGATGAAACTAATGTCAAGGTTCCATGGAGATTTTTAGATAGTGGAGAAAGAAGCATGCACAATTAATTCAACACATGAAGTCACTGGACTGCCTAACCTCACATATCAAGGAGAGGTGGAGAAAGGGAGGGAAAAAGTGTTGGGACTGACAAATACGTGATTTGTGCTAATTTGAAATGGAGGAACTTTGGTCAAGGGACTTAACATCACAAACCTGACAGCCTAAGTGAAAAAGCCCACTCACATGATAGGCTTTAACCAATCATACCCTTTTGAGATATCACCATTTGGACCTGGAGGGAGCATCTGCAAGGCCATGACTAGGAGATAATCAGCTCAGGCCAGACTTCAAGGTATAAAGAAACAGAGGCAAAAGCCCCAAGTTGCTGCATCTGTCAGCTGTGGCAGGTTGCTGGCCAGTTGCTCAGATCCTTGGTCCAGTGGACAGAAACGGATTGAAATTCTCTCTCCTGGGTGTGGGCTACTCTCACACAGAGGTGGAAGCCAGTCTTGTTGAAACTCACAGGACCTTTAGCCTTAAGGGTAAGGAAATTTGAGCACTGCCTCTGCCACACTGAGAAGGGACCCAGGTATATGCCACTCTCAAGCCATATTCTCAAGGATCATCAATTACACCCCATCAGATGTACCCAGTTCTTGGTGGATGTGAGTCAGGAAAGGATCTCATGCGAGAGATGTAAGATCCCTGACCTGTTCCTAACAGGATAAAAAATAGGAGTTGTGTACAGTGTGCCCTTAAGGGATATTTGGTTTAAGTTAGGAGTAGGCTAGGACATAGAGTAATTGAAAGTGAAATTGTGTTGTGAGATACGTGTGATCAACAAACCTTGTGACTCGAGCATCAATAATTTTGTCTCCAATGGTCCTTGCCTACCAATAAGGGTCTGCGCAAAACAGACAGACTCATTCCTTTCTATCATGAAGATTTGTTACAAAGTGACCAGACAACTGGAAGGGAGTAGATGCTGGAAGGTAAGAACACCTCCCAGGTCTGTGGCCTCCACCATAGCTCCATGGATGTGACCAGTATCAGGGTCTTCCTTGATAACCAATGTCCTCTCTGCCTACAGTCACAATTGCCCTTCTCTTCTCCCATCTCTCCTGTTATGCACAGGAAGACCAGCAAAGGTGATGCTTGCTGCCAGCTGTAGCCACCTAAGTCCTACTCTGTAGAGAGAATGCACTGGGCATGTGGTAGGAAAAGGGACGTTTCAGAAATTTCACTGTGGCCATTTTCCTAAGTGAGCTTTACATTGCAGCTGTGAAGGTGGCTTTTGGTAGGTCAGCTCACATAGAAATAGGCAGACATCTTTAGAGATCCCAGGGAATAAAGGCATTTTATACACCTGTTGAAGCTTCCAGGACCACTAATCTTAACTGTTTGAACTTCCATCATCTTCAAAATTTTTTTTTTTAGCAATTCTTATACTTTATACTGCTTCATTCTTCATAATAGAAAGAAATTGAAGAGAAATAACTAAAATTTTAATATACATATGCCAATAGTGTTTGTATTCACGAAGTGCTTTTTTAATTTCCAAGAATGCCAGAGGCCTTTCTGGAGAAGACTTGTCACTGTACCATAAAGCCTCGCAATTCAGTAGTAGCACAGGAGTGCTGGGAAAAATTTGAAATTAATTTTTTCAGTGGCTTACCTTGCTTTTGAGATAGTACCTGCTTATTGCATCAGCCTTGCTGTTAATCAGCTGCTTGCATTCCTCGCTTCTGTAACCATGCTTGCTTATTGCATTAGCTGCCACCTTGACCACATGAATTCTGAGAAAATGAAACTTACAGCTGCCTTAGCCATATGAGTGCTGAGAAACTAAAACCTAAAACCCGGAAGTTTGCCTATGTAAACCCTACAACACTTGAGCTCAGGGCTCAGATTTTGGAGCACTACCTCGTCTGGGCCCACCTGCGTAATAAAATACCTGACTCTCCAACCCTCTGAGTGCCAATTGCTTCTCTGTCAAGTCCATTCCACAACAGGAGCACCACATCCCATTTCTAAGGCAGAGGCTGCCTTTCACAAGGGAGCCATGGAGCTCATGAGGAATCTCTCCTAGGGAAGTGCATGTGGAATATATCAATATTTATAAAACAAATGTATTTCACAGGTCCTCCATAGCCCTGCTTTTGTAACAAAACTCAAATTCTCCACCCTAGCAGGCTCCTCTACTTCAAACTCATCTGTTAACTCCTCTCTTCCTTGCCTACTAATGGTCCAGCTATGCTAATTTTTTTAAAGTTGTAGCTTAGTCCCATACATTTTTTGATGTCTAGTAGTTCAGTTTTTTTACAAGAACTTTATAGAGTTCTTCAATCTTTAATGTTTCGCATGCATGAGCTGTATGCTCGGGATCAAAGGCAAGCTCTCTCTGAGAAACCCCTACAAATCCACTCAAAGATTAAACTGAAACATATTTTGATAAGCCATCTTATTCTTGAGTTAGAAGTATTTTTGGTATTAAAATGTATCTTATCTTTAAGTATTAAATATTGTTATTTTTGTAAGAAATAGTAATATTGGTTTGATCTTGAAATCCTGCAGACTAATTCAAATTTAAAAATGGTTTCTATTTACAAAAATAGTTAGAAATAATGCAAATGAAACACTGCCTTCTTAAAATAATAATTTATTAAAAAATTGAGTATCTTTGATAACTAAGTGTACCTTATTGTATCCTTCTAAACATACGGAAATTAACAAGACTTCACAATGTAGACAGCTTGAAATAAAACACAAAAAACAGTGAGACCAAATAAAAATTTACAATAATCTGCTTCTACTTAAATGCATTCAAAGAAGCATTAACTCCTATTTTGAAGATTTTCTGGACACATGTGCCTAAGTAAAGAATTTATATTTGAATACTTTCTACATCTTTGCAAAAGGCCATTTATTAATCTTGGAAATGATTTCTGACTAACATTTTTCTGGCTGGTGACAGATGTAACTTTTTAATGATACTGGGTTTCCTCTCAGAATTGAGTAGAAAAGTTTATCAGGTGTTAATTCCCTGAAGTGAGTAAGATGTAATTATCTTGAAGCTCTGAGAATTGAAAAACTGCACCTAAGTTTGAGGCAAACTCATTCCGTTGGCATAACCAGACTTGAACTGATGCAAGCCTATTTTTAACCTTTATTAATTAATCCCATATAACGTGAATATTCATACATTATGTTGCAGAAATACTACTGTGTTTGGTAATGGAGTATTGCTACAGACTCTGCAGGGGGTTGTAACATAATATACAGCATAGGCATTCTATTGTTTTTCTAATGTTCAAAAGTTCCAAGTTCCAAAATACCTTGAGCCCAAGGGTTTCAGATAACAAAATGTGAACCTGTAACAGGTTTCTGCCATTTTAAGTGGAAAGATATCCTGGAATATTCTGATTACCCTCACCATTGCTTATCTTTATTTAACCAAGCTTCTACAAGTGTATTTATAAAATGTGTAGAATGTAATTGTTTACATCTTTTGCTAAAAAGTGTTCAGACTTTTAAAGTAGCGCTTTATATTACTTTTGCTTAACCTGCTGCCCTAACTACTAACTTCTTTCCTTTTACAATTTGAAAACAATTTATAAAATTAACTGACAATCTAAGAGATTATATGACTTGGAAATTTGGGTAACAGGGTTTCAAATCATTTTCCTCTAAGTCAGTGGCTGGAAAATATGGTCAAAATCTGACCCTCTGCCTATTTCCCAGCCATGCCATTTGTTCACATACTGTCTGTGGCTGCTTTCCTGCTATACTGGCAGAGTTGAATAGCTGTGACAAAGACCATAAGGCCTGAAAAGCCTGAAATATTCACTATCTGGCCCTTTACAGAAAAACTTTGCCAAACCCTGCTATAAGTCATTGTTCAGCCCAGGATGGCACTAATTAATAGCTATGACTACCTGATAACCATGATTTTTTAAAATAAGTTGGTCTGGTCTACATTTAGGGCTTATCGTGTGTGTGTGTGTATATATATATGTATGTGACATTTCAAAGGCAAACACAGAGCTAGCTGTCACAGAGACTGACATTCCCTTTCCACATTGTTTAAATGTGGTCTCAAAATGTCAACATTTTAGATCCTAAGCCAGATCCAGAGGGACTAGGGAATGTGGTATTTGTTGATGATATAAATCTGGTCAGAGAATGAAGAAAGGAATTCAAAAGTAATCTTCCCACCTACTGTAAACATTAAATTCACTGGGAGAAATCTATATACACTCATATACTTTATATTTTGTTTATGTTGATATGCATAATTCCAAAGATGTCTGGAAATATGAACCTTACAAATTATATTTACTGTCATGTGTGCTACTTCTTGAAAAGAGTAACTCTCATCACATTTGACAAAAACTTTCCCAGCTCAGCTGTGGCTCAATAAACTTTTATTATTTTTTGTTATTTATTTTTATTCAAAAGAATTTGTTTCCCTATCACAAAAATTAGATAACCACACCACCAACAGCAGCAAAGTCCGTGGAGTTACATTGATGGCGGAGAGTTCACTGGGCATTCTCAATGTCCCAATGATCATAAAGGAGGAAAAAAAGGAAAAGAAAAAAAATACTCAAAACAAATCCAAAACCCTTGATGACTTTGGGGAAAGACGTCACGTGACAGTTTCTGTTTCTTCTCTCATTTCAGCTGCAGATGTATCTCAGCAGGATCAACTACAATTTGACTTGAGTAAACCCTTCATACCAACTCTAGCACCTAATTAGGAAAAAAAGAATCTGTTCAATAAAACAGTTTTAAAATACAGAAAGTGCTTGAGTCTTTACCATATTTATATTTACCAATGGAGAACAAAAAAAAAAAAACAAAAAACCGTTTCCCAACTTGTAGAATGCTAAAGAACTTGAAGGGATTAGGCATTAATCCTTACTTACTTTCAATTCAACAATTGCATGAACTCTTTCAGATTAGTTATCTCTACAGTTAACTAGGAAGCCTTTAAGGTAAGCTATATAAAACATATGGATAAATGAACTAGCTTATGCATAGCATGAATATAACATTTTTGTAATGTATGTTGGTATCCTTCCATTTTCTTAAGAGAAAATTCAAAGTATAACTATTTAGGATTTTAATCAATTTCTTTCTTTCGATGGTAAACACTGCTTAGTGATAAAGGTATACAACAGGCTCTAAATCTTTCCCTTTCCTACTGCTTCATTCTTTTTCTAGTCAATCATCTGGTGTCGATATTCTGTTAGTTTTTAAAGTTAAAGTAATACCTTGTCATAAAAGTTGTGATATTGCTAAAACTAAAAATAAGAGGAAGCCAATGGGTAATAAATGAGAATAATTATGAGACTGTCAAAAAGGACTACATTACATGGACACTACAATTCTAGGTGGCAAAGACTGAAAGGCACAACCTTTCCCCTCCTGCTCTTCTAATGCTTGACTTTTATCTGTGCTTCTATGTTTTTTGTCTTTACATTTGGCAAGCAGACTTCTTAACATATGAGGTCTAAATGCTGCTAAACAAAATCTTAGATTTGTCAGTGAGATTCTTTAAGTACCTATGTAACTGCAGGTACATTAGTAATCTCAACTGCTCCAAAGGCCAAACTTGCTGAGGAATAAGGTACACCATTTTCAATTAATGCCTTGCCATGAGAATTAGATAAACAGAGACTGGAAGACTACTGGCAGACACTTAAATCAGAGATTCCAAGACCTACCATCTTGCTTGAGGCTCCTGGAACATAATAAACATTGATCAGTTCAAAAGCCTAATTTTCATTTAAGCTGTCTGTGGTTCTCTAAAGAGGCTGTTTAAATAGAGAAACTAGCTGCCTAAAAAAGGAGACTACCATGTAAATTAGTTTAACCAGCTAAAAGTGCAGTTCTTCTGCTTTGAGTTTGCTTATTTCGTTTCTGTAGGATGTTAGGCTTGGATTTGCTCGCTTGGTTTCTGGGTTATTCCTCACCTAGAATGAGTTGAACAAAGCCATGGCAAAAGTGGCAGGGGAAATACACAAATATTATTAAAAAAAATACTTCCTGATATTTCCAAATCAGCAGAAAATATGTGGAAAGAACAGGTACCCTTAGAATAAGTGCTGATCAAACCCATGTACTAAAAACCTCCACCAAATGGTGTTTTGTTTACAAAGTTCACTGCTTAGCTCAGGATTTACTTATCCAGTGTATCACACACAAGTGCTAAATATCCAGTGGCATAATTAGATAAAATTTTATCTCCATGAACTCTTAATTACAAAGAAAAGTATGTGGAAAACTATGTATGAATTTCTGACTGCGAGTGTGTGCCAAAGGACATTCAAGTTTTCAGAATACAGTAATGGCATAATCACATGATGAAGCAATTTTCAGTGGGACACTAAAATACTTTTTCCCCTTCTTGGCAACTGAGGAAAAACTTACTTGTCAGGGAAGAGAAGAAAGAGAAACACGAGGAAGAGAAGAATAAAAGAAGAATAAGATACATTTACATCTGGTGAATGTCTAATCATCTCCTGCTATATTTTGGACCCTCTCTACTAAATGCCCTGTGGTTTAGCTGCACTGGCATAATAGAAGCCAAAAGAGTGTTTGGCCCACAGTGAATGCTCACAGTATTCACGTTTTGCAAATAGGCAATCTATCGATCCATCCAGAATCTATCCAACCTCAACAAGTACTATCATCTCCATACTCTTTTCTCCTTCAATCAAGCCATTTCCAAGGAGATCTATGATTTGGAATGATCTCTAAGTCTCAGTGCAATTGCATATTTCCATGATTCTGTTATGGTCTAAAAATGAATCTGAATTTAAAATGGAGATGTATAAAATAGCTTACCTTAATTGTACCCTGACTGTTAGCAGCGATCAGCACATTGGACTCCTAGAAAAGAACAAGAGCTTTTAAAGTACAGAGAAGGATTTCCTGGAGGGCAGTCCAAGAGAATAATTTCCTCTTCACTCTTCTTTCTTCACTTCATCCTAAGACATCAATAGAATCTGAAGTGTAGAGCCAACTTTAACATGTTTTTAACTATGAGTTTTAAATATAAAATCCCATATTTTAAGGATTAAGTTTTAATAAAAAAATAAAGTTAGAAGCAGAGTAGAAAACATGAATGTAAAGAAAAATAAGAGGTAAAAGAATTGCCAATGGAAGGACTGCCAAGAGAAACAAAGTCTGAAATAAAACACAAATAACTTGAGAAAAACAAAATGAGCAATTGCTTCCCCAGAACACTCCTCCTTCATTCATTTTCTCCAATAAAATACCAGTAATTGATGTAAATGCTGCCAACATCTTTGGCACAAATCTCTATGAATAGACATTTGGTATTAGGAAAATAAGAAAATAGGGGCCGGATCCGTGGCTCACTTGGGAGAGTGTAGCGCTGATAGCGCCGAGGCTGCGGGTTCAGATCCTATATAGGGATGGCCGGTGCGCTCACTGGCTGAGCGCGGTGCAGACCACACTGTGCCAAGGGTTGCAATCCCCTTACCAGTCAAAAAAGAAAGAAAGAAAATAGGAATTTTCATCTGAGAGAAGACTTTCTTTTTAATTGTTCTATCACTCAGCATATGCATTTTTGATAACTTTGGTGATTACCTGAATGAGAATGTATATGGTAAAATATTTTTTATATTCTAAACCTAGGAAAAAACCATCTATCTGGAAAGTAGGAAGAGTATGAAAAGGAGTGGACAAGATGGAGTTTACCAAAGAGAATCTCAGAAAGTAGGAAGAGTTGTGACATGCCTCCTGTTGGAAACAGGGTGTCCTAACAGGACTCTGGAACTTGAAGCGTACTGAAGTCCTTTGCTGTCCAGGGTAGGCAGCTAAGAGGAGGTGAACAGACTCAAAACTGTCATGGAGTCCATATAGCTGATGGATAGACCAACTCAAAATGATAGCTATGAGAAACAGATAAAGAAGTCAAACCTCTATGAAGGATAGGACCTGTCTGAATATCTTTCAAGCTTTCTGACAAAGTGATGAAGAAAAGAAAAAAGAAAAACAAACAAACAAAAAACTCTTGGCCTGTATGCTAGGAAAGTTACTTCATACAGTCCAGCTGAATTAAAGTTTAATTTCCTTGATATAAGGAATTTGTGTTTTATAAATTTATACATTTCTATTTTTAATTTTTCCCCTTAATTTCTAGTAAAGCTTATTTTGAAAAATACTCATCTTGTTACTACTACTGGCAGATGAGAAAATAAGTTTCTTCCACTATCCTAGAATTTTTAATGGGATCAGAATACTCCTTGGATGTAGTCACTAGTGATATCAAAGGTCACAGTAGTATCAAGAAGAAATAAAGACACGTGGGCATGGGAAATGCTAAATCTTTCCCTAGCTGAGAGTTTCCCTTAAATTAGCACATGTTCTTAAACACAGTAACATGAGTACTAGAGTATTCTCTATTAGAACTAGTTTAAATATTCACTTTCAGGAATGATAGGCTATTTCTGGGATTTAATGTGCATGGAATCAATGCTTCCATATCTGGGGGAGGTGGGTTTGGGGTGAGGAGACCAGGAAGATAAATTTGGGATTTATCTACCTTTAGTGAATGGAATTTAGAAAGTGGATGGAGTGAGTTTGGGGTATCCTTAAGGAGTAAAATAATTTACCCTGAGGCTGGTCAGGAGGCAGAATTTCTATGCCTGCCTTAGAAAACAGCAAAAAGAAGTACTGTGTGGTGCAATATGGAAGTCCTTCTAGCAAAGACTTTAAACAAGCTGTGTGATATCAGAACTGCCACTAGAGAATCCAAAAATGTCTCTCCTGTAAACACCATTCAGAAATGAAGCAGAGAATAGGACTGATCCATCTAGCTGTTGTTTAAGGAAGAGAAAGACTCCAGTCTGCAAGAAAGCAACTGCGAGAAGCTACCACCACTAGATGCAGCAGCCATTAAGAACAAATCCCTCTGCTATGGGAATACATAATGTCAGAACAATAAAAAATGTGTAGCCTGAAGCTCTCTTCCTGCCATCTACTTCTAGTCACATTTCAATATAAAGGAGGAAGGCAGAGAAACCTGGTGAAGATGAGGATTCACTTGGGAGTAGTGGAGAATCCACTTTTGACAGAGATTATAAATTATGTAGCTCAAACTTCTGATTCCTGGTGGAAGGAAAACCGGGAAAAGTGTGATATATTACCTTACGGTATGAAAGATTAGGCTCAATATATCTGAGATAATTTAGCTAGATCACTACATAAGAGGGATTTGAAGTCTGTACATACTTCACTAAACCCAAGAAGGAAGGTATCTGATAACTATCCAACAAGAATAAACACTTTCTCTCTGTAAACTCAGGACTACTATGGTATTAATAGATGATGTCATGTTAGATGCTATTAGAGGGTTAACTCTAACATCTTTTCTTGTGGAAGACAGATAAATATCTCATTTAATAAAAAGCCAACATATGAACTGATTGCCTGGTTTGAATGATATTTTAGGACTGACATAAGTGACATGGAGTCCTAAGAATTCTTATAAACACTCAAAACTATTCAAAGTAACAAATAACAAAAGAAAAATAATGGCTTTACATCTCAGTATACCCCTTCCCCCCAAAGACCACGTGATTACAAAACAGTGACTTAGGACTAAACTTTCTGTCAGACAGCCAGATATTGACTTCAGATTAATTTTTGCATGCAACAGAGAATAAAACCAGATATTTTACTTCTAGCATAGAGGTCTGGAAGTGACATGTACAAGGTTATTACTGGAAGTTTTGAATAATTCTTGTTTGCACTATGGATGACTGGTAATTCCTAGCTGTAGCTATGATCTGCTAGAGCCTAATTTAAGTTCTGTGTCAGCTTGCTAAAGAAAATACAAATACCAGCTAGTAATTCTCATTATTTGCTGCAAATCTCTGCTCAAGGCTAAACTAATAAAGTATTTTTTTCTTAGTATAAAGAGATTGAGGAAAGACAATGGAAAAATTAGCAGGTCTTTTATAAAAACAGAAGATACATACACAAATATACACCACCTTACTTATAAAGTCAGCGCTATTATACTAATACTAAAACAAAACTGCATCCACTGAACAGTTTTCTCTTTATTAGCTTGCTTTAAAAAGGACCATTGTAGCCATTACATTAAAATTCTGAGGACTTACTCCTAGGGATAGACATAACTGATTTAAAATGTGAATTAATTTTACTATAGGTATAAATATATACAATGCATTTTAAATATAAAATATATAAATATATAAAAACAAACTTCCATTTCTGGCCATGACCAAATAAATGGAATAGATCTGCTCTTCTACTATAAACTAGAAAACTGAACAAAATATATAAGACAACATTGGCCCACAGGCAGTACAGAACTCTGATCCCTGAGAGAAGGAAAACAAATGAGGTGAGTCCTATAATCACTGGCTTTCTGCTGGAGGCAATTTTTCGACCTACAAAGCAGGGAAGGGGAATCTAAATAAAGCATAGTGGAATCTAAGCAAAACATAGTGGAGTTACTCACTTAGGGATAGAGATAGAAGTTCAGGGTATCTGCAGGGCAGCTGGAATTTGTAGGGCAAAGTACCACAAAAGAGGAAACTACATAGAAGTAGAGCTCCAGGAATTTGCATAGGGGTCTTCTTGATTCTGTGTCCCAATAATAAACTCCACATTCATAGGGTGAAACCACACAAGGCCAGGAAAATGAATGAAACAGGGAAAGCACAACTATTTGGAATCTATAATATCAAATCCCAGAGTTCACACAGGGCCAGGAGATGTTCAAGTTTTGATCAGTCAGAGTGAAGAGACCTCAGTGAACATTCAGGGCACTGAGCAGAGTTCCCAGAGGGGTAACACTTTACTAGTAGGGCTAAACTAGACATAAAGTAAATGCTTTTCTAGACTAGGGGTCAGCAAAGTATAGCCTGTGGGTTATATATAACATCCCATTGCCTATCTTTTGTATTCAAGTTTTACTGGAACATAAACATGGTCACTTGTTTACCTATTGTCTATGGCTGCTCTTGCATTACACTGGTACAATCAAGGATCTGCAACAGAAACCACATGGCCCATAAAGCCTGAAATATTTGCTATCTGGTCCTTTACAAAAAAAGCTTGCTGACTGCACTTTGAATTCACCCTAATAAAGTTTAAAAACAAATGTCAAAAGAATCCAGTTTATCTGAAAAAACTTAACTTTCTGTCAAAACAAACTTCAATACTCTTAAAAGAATTTAACAAAATTCAGACATCCAATAATGAAGCAAAAAACATGAACTATATAACAGGGTGTGGAGGCGACCAATAAATAGAAACAGATCCAGCAATGACAAAGGCAACAGTAAATGAGAAATTTTAAAGCAGGTATTATAATTATGTTATGAGAAAAGAAACAGAAGACATAATTATAAGAACCAAATAGAATTTCTCCACCTGAAAAGCACATTATCTAAAATAAGAAATTATTGGATAGGGATAACAACAGATAAGGCAGGGGGAAATAAAACATTGATAAATATGACAGCACAGAAAAAAACCACACAATTAAAGGACAGTGGAAAAGAGGCTGGTGGGAAAGAAGAGAGATTAGCATTTTAGTAAACTATAGGACAATGTGCAATCTAATAAAAGAAAAGGGACAGAAAAAGTATTTGAAGACATAAGGCTAAAAATTTTCCAAATTTGCAAAATACAAACCCACAAATCCAGAAGACAACAGGACAGTATCTTTAAGATGATAAAAGAAGCTGTCAATCTAGAAATATTACCTAAAAATAAAGACAAAGTAAACACATTTTCAGATAAACTAAAGCTGAGATAATTTTTCACAAGCAGACCTGCACTGTAAGAAATTGTTAAAGGATGTTTTTCTGGCAGAAGAAATATTATATCACATGAAAACTCATATCTAAAAAAGGATAAAGACTGTTGGAAATGGTCAATATGTCAGTAAATATATAAAAGATATTTGCTTTCCTTTTAACACAAAATCGTCTATTTAAAGCAAAAACAATAATAATGTATTATGGTGATTATACATAAGCAGAAGTAAAATACACCCAATAGCAAAAGCACAAAGGATAAAAGGAGAAAACAGAAGCATATTATTGTAAGGTTCTTCCATTATACGTAAAGTGATATAATATAATATGAAGATAGACTGTGAAAAGTTACACAAGAATATTATAAACTTTAGAGAAACCACCAAAAATATAAAAGAAATAGTATAGGAATAAGCCAGTAAGGGAAATAAATAAATTAAAAAAATGTTTAATTAAAAAAAACGAAAGAAATTAGGGACATGGGAACATAGAACAGATAGGACAAATAAAAAACAGCAAGATGACAGAGATAAACCCAATCATATTGATAATTAAATGTAAATGGTCTGAATACTAAAATTAAAAAGCAGAGATTATAAGAATAAATAAAAGAGCAAGAACCAACTCTGCTGTCCATAAGAAACATACTTTAAATATAAAAATGTCGATATAGAGTAAAAGGAGGGACAAAGATATACCATACAAACACTAATCATAAGAAAGCTGAAATGGCTATACTAATATCATAAAGAGTGTACTTTATGATGAAAATTATGATCAGAGATAAAGAGGGACATTTCATAATTAAATAAGGGTCAATTTACATATTTTAAAAAACCCATAAATGTATATATATATATATATATATATATATATGTGAAATAGAGCTTCAAAATACACAAAGCAAAAACTGACAAAACAGAATAAAACAACATATACATTTATTCATGTTGGGAGATTTCAACACTCTTCTCTCAATAATTCAAAGAATAAGTAGACAGAAAAATCAATAAATATGTAGAAGACTTCAACAATATTATTAAGACCAAATTGATCTAATTAACATTAACTTAATATTTATTAATATTTTACTTAAATGGCAAAATACACATTCTTTTCAAGTATATGTGAAGTCCCCAAGAAAGACCACATGCCAGATGATTAAAAAAACAAACTCAGTAAATTTAAATGGCTGAAATCATACAAGCATGTTTTCTAATGAAACAGAACTAAAGTAGAAGATAATAAACAGACATGTGGAAAAATCCCCAAATATTAAGAAATTAAAAAACATACTTTTAAATAACCCAGGGGTCAAATAAGAACTCACAGGGAAATGAAAAATGATTCTGAACTAAAAGATAACAAAAACACAACATATCAAAATTTGTATAATGCAGCTAAATAAAACAGTACTTAGATAAAATATTACTGCTTTCAATGCTTACACTGCTAAAGCAGAAATATTTAACATTAATGATATAATAATCTGCACCTTAAGCTAGAAAAAGAGCAAAATACGCACAACTTAAGTACAAGAAAGGCAGCAGTGAGAAAGTCAATAAAATAGAAACAGATGAAAATAGACAAAAATTATTAAAATGAAAAGCTCGTTCTTGGAAAAATTCAATAAAATTGATAAACCCCTGAAAAAAAGAGAGAAAATACAAACCCACAAATCGAGAAGACAACAGGACAATTAACAGTAAATTAATAATCTCAGAAACGAATGAAGGGACACTATCTATCCTACAGATATTAAAAGGATAGTCAAGGAATAAATATTATGAAAACTTTATGCCAACAGGTAAAAAAATGAACAAATTCTATGAAAGATTTAAATTCCCAAATATGACAGGAGAAAGACAGTTGTTAAATTGAGGAATAAGGAATACTTTTAAACTCAATTTATGAATCAAACAAAACCAGAGAAAAACATTATTTAAAAAAAAAAAAGAGAAACTTATTGACCAATTGCCTTTATAAACAGACATAAAAAATCTTAACAAAATACCAGTAAACAGAACTCAGCCACTTATAAAAAGAATAATGCATCATGTCTAAATGGGACTTATCCAAATATTCAAATTGGTTTTTTAAGAATAGACATGAACCAATGAAAGAGAATTGAAAGCCCAGAAACATATCTATACATGATCAACTGAGTTTCAAAACAATGGCAAGTAAGGAGAAAGTAATTTTACAAATAGTGCTGAAACAACTGTATGTATATGGAACAACTGTGTATATGAAAAAAAGTTAACCTCAATCCTTACATCCTCCCATTCCAAAAATTAATTTTAATTAACCAAAGACATAAACATAAAAGCTAAAACAATAAAACTTCTAGGAAAAAAAAACAAAG
Organism: Cynocephalus volans; assembly: GCF_027409185.1. Lineage (NCBI taxonomy): Eukaryota > Metazoa > Chordata > Mammalia > Dermoptera > Cynocephalidae > Cynocephalus > Cynocephalus volans. Next base: position 132,175,627 of record NC_084467.1, read on the forward strand.
GAGAAAATCTTTGAGTTGGTAAATATTTCTTAGAATGCAAAAAACATGTACCATTAAAGAAAATAAAAACTGATAAATTGGACTTCATCAAAATTTTCAAGATACTACTCACACTTACTGCAATAAATTTTAAAAGGCTGACAACATCAAGTATTGACAAGTGTATGGGACAACTGGAATGATTTTAGAATGCTGGCAGGATTGCAAAATACACAACTTTAGAAAAAGGTCTGACAGTTTACTATAAAGTTAAAACTCACACCTATCCTACGATTTAGCAATTATACTCCTAAGTATTTATCAAAAAGAAACGGTAACACATATCCACACAAACACTTGTTTGTGAATGTTTACAGAAGCTTTATTCAAAGCAGGTCAAAACTGGACACAAGCTTAATATCCAAAATTGGTGAACAGATACATACACTTGTGGTATAACTTGTGGTACAGTCATAAAATAGAAATACTATAGGAATAAACAAGAACTACAGATACACTCGATAATACAAAAATGTCATGCTGAACAAAGTAAGCCAGACACGAAAAAAGTACATATTGTATTATTCCTTTTACATGAAAATCTAGAAGAAGCAAAACTAACCTATGGTGACAGAAAGCAGATTAGTAGTAGCATGGACTGAAGAAGGGGAGGGGACTTGCTACAAAGTAACAAAAGATAACTTTTTGGGTGATGAAAATGTTTTATATCTGAATTAAGGCAGGAGTCACACTGGTGTATATATTTGTTAAAATTCATTAAACTCAAAATGTATGTAATTTACATATATATAAACCATACTTCAATAACATCAATTTAAAATGCATAAAACAAATACACACAGGCACAAAAATGTATAAATTTACTTTAAATCCAGTATTGGTCTTTAGCAATAAAAATCTCATTATTTGTGATTTAAATATTTTCTGATTTCCCAACATAATATATATATATATATATATATATACCCCTTACCACTACCATATTTAAAAGGTCTCTAAAACCATTCAGCATAATGTGAAGACCATTCCAGTTATGAAACTAAACATTTTCCCTCCAGAATATAGTAATGGATTATCAAAAGAGGTAAATATTTTTATTCTTCTTTCCCAGTTCAATTTAAAATAAGGATCTTTTTATGTGTAAGCCTTGCTACTTACCATAATAAATACTTCTGCTCTCCATCTCCCCCCACTTTTAACCAGAATAGATACTTATTTTAAAAAGCACAGATTTCTGGAAAGATGGCAGAAAGAGGTGCCCAGAGTGTGTTCCTTCCACAGAAGAAGATCGAAATGGGCTCACTGTTACCACTGCCGCAGTCACCAGAGCCATTATCCGGTCCCAGAACTACTGCCAATTGCAGAGCAGTTCCCCCCAGACATGAGAGAGGAGGCTGCAATCAGTGCCACTATTGCTGCCACCGTGAGTTAACCCCACTGCTGCCAAGGACACCACCAATGATACCACAGATGTGAGGGAGGCAGTTGTAGCCACTGGTGCCTCTGCTGCCACTGCAAGGTAACTCCACAGCCACTGTGAACACTAGAGATGTGAAGGAGGGATTTGCAGCTGCCAGTGCCGCTGCCACTGAAAATACCATAGATGTGAGGGAGGCAGTTATAGCTGCTGGCACTGCTGCTGCTGCTGCTGCTGCAGACACTGTAGACATGAGGGAGGCAGTTGCTAACACCAGTGCTGCTGCTGGCGCCATGAGTTAGCCCTGTTGCTGCTGTGTACACCACAAACGTGAGGGAGGCAGTTGTATCTGCCTGTGCTGCTGCCACTGCTATGATATAACCCTGCTGATGCTGTGGACGGTGCAGACATGAGGGAGGTACCTGCAACTGCTGGAGCCACTGCCGCCACTATGAGGTAGCCCTGATGTTGCTGCGGACACCATAGACATGAGGGAGGCAGTTGCAGCCACTGGTGCTGCTGCCATCCCCATGAGGTAACCCAGCTGCCACCAATGACACCACAGATGCTAGGGAGGCAGCTGCAGCAGCTGGCAGTTGTAACTGCCTCCCTCACATCTGTGGTTTTTGCAGTGGCAGGTAACACTGCTGATGCTGAGGACACCATAGTTGCATGGGCCACTTATGCAGACACCACAGCCAAGCAGGCAACTGCCACCATTGTAGTGTGAGCAGCCCGCTGCCACTGGAGCCACTGCTGTCACATGGGCAGCCCACCAAAGCCAGTGCCACAGCCAGCACATCTGCAAGAGTGACCTGTTACTACAGCAGCAGCTGCAGCTGCCACTGCCACTGCCACTACCACTGTGCAGGCAGACTGCTGACCACTCAACTGCACTGATATTAGGAGGGTCACCAGCAGAATCTAGGGAAGGAGAGAAATAGAAACAGCAACTGCTCTATCAGATGACCAGACATCAATGTAGAGATACTAGAAATATGGAAAAACAAGAAAAGATGAGTCCACCAAAGGAACTCTCAAGTACCAGACCCCAAAGAGCAGGAAAACTCTTGAAATAACTGAAAAGGAATTCCGAGTAAAAATCTTAAGGAAACTCAATGAGATACAAGAAGGTGCAGTCAGAGGACACATGAACTGAGCAAAACTATCCAGGACATGAAGGAGGAAGTTTACAAAGATTGATACTTTAAAAAAGAATGTAGCAGCACTCATGCAACTGAAGAAATACCCAACGTAATAAAAAACACAACTGAGAGTTTAAGGAGCAGGCTAGAGCAAGCAGAAGAAAGAATTTCTGATCTTGAAGACAACCTCTTCAAAATAACTCAGGTGGACCAAAAAGAAAACAGAATTTTAAAAAATGAAGAAAATCTAAGAAAGATAGCACAAACATTCAAATCATGGGTATTCCTGAAGGAGGGGAGAAAGGAAAAAGCATTGAGAACATACTCAATGAAATAATAGTAGAAAATTTCCTAGGTATGGGGAGAGACATGAACTTTCAGATTCAGGAGGCTTAAAGATCCCCAAACAGATTCAGTCCAAAAAAGGTCTTCTCTGAGACACATTATAGTCAAATTGGCAAAACTCACAAAGACAAAGAGAGAATCCTAAACACAACAAGAGAAAAGCATCAAGTCACCTATAAGGTAGTCTGCATCAGACTAACAGCAGACTTCTTAACAAAAAATCTACAAGCCAGAAGAGAATGGGATGATATATTCAAGATACTAAAAGAAAAAAACTGCCAGCCAAGAATACTATAACCAGGGAGGCTATCCTTCAGAAATGAAGGAGAAATAGTATATTTCCAAGAAAAACAAAAACTGCAGGAGTTCACCACCACACAACCAGCCCTACAAGAAATCCTCAAGGGGATACTGTACCAGGTATCTGAAAAACACCCATCACTACCATGAATACACAAGAACTAAACCCACCAGTAGAACAAAAATGCTAATGATAAAGAGAAATAAACTTTATCTAATCACCTCAAGACACCAACAAACACAGAAGACAAACAATAAAGGAAAAGAAAGAAACAAAAGATATTTGAAACATCCAAACGAAAACTGAAAAAATGCTGGGAGTAAGAAAATACCTTTCAATAACAAACCTAAATGTAAACTGATTAAATTCCCCACGCAAAATACACAGACTGGCTGATTGGATTAAAGAGCTAGATCCAAAAAAAAAAAGAAAAGAAAAGAAAAGAAAAGCTAGATCCAACTATATGCTGTCTGCAAGAGACTCATCTCACATATAAAGACACACACAGACTAAGAGTAAAGGGATGGAAAAAGATATACCAAGCAAACAGAAACCCCAAACAACCAGAAGTAGATATTCTTATATTGGATAAAATAGATGTTAAAACAAAAACTATAAGAAGAGACAAAGAAGGCCTATTCAGCCAGAAGACCAAGAAGACATAACAATCAGAAACATATATGCACCCCAAACCAGAGCACCTAGATATATATAGCAAATAGAAAGAGACCAGACCCCAATACGATAATAGGAGGGGACTGAACACCCCTCTCTCAACAATGGACAGATAATCCAGGCAATAAATCAACAGAAAAACACAGGATTTAAACTACACTTTAGACTAACTAGACTTGACAAATATCTACAGAACAGTTCATATAACAACCACAGAATATATATTCTTCTTATCAGCACAGGGAATATTCTCCAGCAAAGACCACAAGTTAGGTCACAAACCAAGTCATAACAAATTAAAAAGAACTGAAATTATTTAAAGCATCTTTTCAGACCACAACAGATTAAAACTAGAAATCAATAACAAGCACAACTCTGGAAACTATACAAACACATGGAAATTAAACAACTTGCTCCTCAACTAACTATGGGTACAAGAAGAAATTAAACAGGAAGTCAAAAAATTTCTTGAAGCTAATGAAAATAAAGATACATCATACCAAAACTGTGGAATACTGCAAAAGCAGTACTAGAGGCAAATTTATTGCAATAAATGCTTACATCAAAAGAATGGAAAGACTTCAAATAAGCAACCTAACACTATGCTTCAAAGATCTTGAAAAACAACAACAATCCAATCCTAAAGGTAGTAGACGGAAAGAAATAATTAAGACCAGAGCAGAATTAAATGAAATAGAGATCCAAAAAATGATAAAAAAGATCAACAAAACAAAAAGTTGGTTTTTTAGAAGATAAATAAAATAGACAAACCATTAGCAAGATTAACAAAAAAAAAAAAAAAAAAAAAGACCCAAATAACAAATATCAGAAATGAAAAAGGAGACATTACAACTGATACCACAGAAATACAAAGAATCATTAGAGACTATTATAAACTGTATGACAACATATGAAAATCCGGAAGATATGGATAAGTTTCTGGACACATACAAACTACCCAGACTGAACCAAGAAGAGGTAGAAAACCTGAACAGACCAATAACAAGCAACAATATTGAAGTAGTAATCAGCAATCTTCCAACAAAGAAAAGTCCAGGTCTGGATGGCTTTACACCTGAATTCTACTAAACCTTTAAAGAGGAATTCATACCAATTCTCCTCAAACTATTCCAAAAAACTGAAACAGAAGCCATTCTCCCAAACTCATTCTATGAGGCCAACATAACTCTGATACCAAAACCAGATAAAGACACACACACAAAAAAGAAAATTATGGGCCAATATCCTTGATGAACACAGATGAAAAAATCCTCAACAAAATATTGGCAATCAGAATACAGCAACACATCAAAAAAAATTATATGCCACGATCAAGTGGTATTCATCCCAGGGAAGCTAGGATGGTTTAACATATGAAAGTTAGTAACTAATGTGATACATCAAATCAATAAACTTAAGGACAAAAACCATATGATTATCTCAATAGATGCTGAAAAAGCATTTGACAAAATTCAACACCCTTTCATGATAAAGACTCTCAACAAATTAGGTATAGAAGGAAAGTATCTCAACACAATAAAAGCCATCTATGACAAGCCAACCACCAGTATCATTCTGAATTGGGAAAAACTGAAGGCTTTTCCTTTAAGAACAGGAACCAGACAAGGATGTCCACTCTCATCACTACTATTTAATATAGTACTGGAGGTACTAGCCAGAGTAATCAGGCAAGAGAAAGAAATAAAGGGCATCCAGATTGGAGAAGATGAAGTCAAACTGTCCCTATTTGCTGATGACATGTTACTATATATAGAAGAACCTAAATACTATCAAAAAACTCCTACAGCTGGTTACTAATTTCAGTAACATTGCAGGATACAAAATAAATGCCCCCAAATCAGTTGCATTTGTATTCTCCAATAATGAGCTAACAGAAAGAGAAATCAAGAAAGTAAGCCCATTTACGACACACACACACACACACACACACACACACACACACACACACACACACACACACACACACACACACACACACACACACACACACACACACACACACACACACACACACACACACACACACACACACACACACACACACACCTAGAAATCAATTTAACCAAGGAGGTGAAAGATCTCTACAATGAGAACTACAAACCACTATTGAAAGAAATTAAAAATGACACAAAATGATGGAAAGACATTCCATGCTCTTGGATTGGAAGAATTAACATTGTGAAAATGTCTATACTACTCAAAGCAATCTACAGATTCAATACAATCCCCATCAAAATACGAATGACATTCTTCACAGACATGCAAAAAACAATCCCAACATTCATATGGAACAGTAGAAGACCCCGAATAGCCAAAGCAATCCTAAGCAAAAAACATAAAGCCAGAAGTATAACATTAACCAACTTCAAATTATACTACAAAGCTATAGTAACCAAAACATCATGGTACTGGCAGAAAACAGACACTTAGACCAGTGGAGCAGAACAGAGAACCCAGAAATCACTCCTTACACTTACAGCCATCTGATATTTGACAAAGGGAACAAAAACATGCACTGGGGGAAAGACTGCCTCTTGAGTAAATGGTGCTGGGAAACATGGATATCCATATGTAGAAGAATGAAACTAGACATGCACCTCTCACTGTATACTAAAATCAACTCAAAATGGATTAAAGACTTAAGTATAAGATGTGAAACTGTAAAATTACTAAGGGAAAATATAGATGAAACACTTCAGGAACTAGGTCTGGGCACAGACTTTATGAATATGAGCCTGAAAGCACAAGCAACGAAAGAAAAAATAAACAGGACTATATCAAACTCAAAAGCTTCTGCACAGCAAAGGAAATAATCAAGAGAGTGAAACAACAACCTACAGAGTGGGAGAAAATGTTTGCTAACTGTGCACCTGACAAAGGATTAATATCCAATATATACAAGGAACTGAAGCAATTATACAGTAAAAAAACAAATAACTCAATTAAAAATGTGCAAAGGAACTGAATAGACATTTTTCAAAGGAAGACATACAAATGGTCAATAGGTACATGAAAAAATGCTCAACATCACTAGTCATCAGGGAAATACAAATTAAAACCACACTGAGATATCATCTCACCCCACTTAAACTGGGTATAATCAAAAAGAATGAGAATAACAAATGCTGGTGAGGATGCAGAGAGAAGGGAATGCTCCCTACACTGTTGGTGGGACTGTAAATTAGTACAACCACTATGGAAAACAGTATGGAAGTTTCTCAAACAACTACAGAGAGATCCTCGATATGATTCAGCAATCCTACTTCTGCATATATACCCAAAGGAATGGAAATTATCATGTAGAAGGGATACCTGCACTCCCATGTCCATCGCAGCTCTGCTCACAATGGCCAAGATAGGGAACCAACCTAAATGTCTATCGATGGATGATTGGATAAGGAAACTCTGGCATATATCCACCATGGAATACTACTCTGCCATAGAAAAGAATGAAATTCTCCCATTTGCAACAACATGGATGAACTTGGAGAAACTTATGTTGAGTGAAATAAGCAAAGCACGGAGGGATTAATGCTATATGTACTCTTTCATAAGTGGGGGATAAGCAATAAAGAAGAAAGGAAAGAAAGACCGCAGTGGTGTATTGGACTTGCAGAGGGAGAGAACATACCTAGGGATACAAAGTGGCGGTGGGAAACAGGGATGGGGAAGGAGATCGGGGATAAATGAGGGGATAATTGGGTGGGGGACATGGGTTATAATCACGACTTGTCGTAATGGACATGTTGACAGTATGGATCTGGGCATCACATCTTATGCACGAGTTGTGACAATTTGCTTTGTACCCAATGAATATTCATAACTAATAAAATAAACACATAAATAAATACAATCACACCAGCTGACAAAAAGTTTGTCAAAGAAAATGAATGATAGTTACATATTTAACAAATTACACAATATATATAATGATTATTATACTCTAAAACAATTGTATGCAGTTAATGTTTGATTAAAATATTTACATCAATGATGCTTTGCAGATTGCTTCAAAGTCTTTTTGTGTTTTGATTCTTTAAAAAGATCAACACAATTTGCAAACCTTTATCTAGACTGACCGAGAAAAAAGAAAAGACAGAAATTACTAAAAAAAAAAAAAAAAAAAGTAATAATGTTCTTCAGCATTAATTTATGCATAAGAACACTTAGCAAGTTGAGAGTTGAAAAAAACTTCCTTGTAAGTATGTCTACAAAAACCGTCACACAGCAGACATACTTAATGGTGACATATTCAAAAGTTTTCCTTTTGGTGAGGAATAAGACAAATATGCCAGATATGATTAGTTCTATTTAAAATTACACTAAAGATTCTAGCAGTTGAAATAAGACACAATGAATAAAAGATATAAGGGTGTAAGTATTAGAAAGGTAGACATTAAACTTGCATTATTTGTGGATGATACTGTCTACATAAAAAAATCCAAAAAAGGTCAAAATGGATAACTAAAATTAAGAGCGTTTAGCAAGATTGCTAGATTAAAAAATGGGGACAACAGTGTATTCTTCAAGGATTACTGTGACACCTTAATTTTTTAAAAAAATTTATTGTTTTACTTGAATAACTAATATACATATGTGGTAAAAAAATTTAAACAACACCAAAGAGTGGAGGAAAAATGAGGGTCTCTCATCTCCCCATTCCTGAGTCAATTACAGTTGGCCCCCTGTATCTGCAGGCTCTCCACCCAAGGATTCAACCAACTGCAGATCAAAAATATTTTTAAAAAATAAAAAATAAAAATACAACAATAAAAACACAAATAAAAGAAAATACAGTATACCTATTACTAACATACCATTTACATGTATTAGGTATTATGAGTAATGCAGAAATGATTTAAATTATATGGAAGGATTGCATAAGTTACATGCAAATACTACATCATTTAATATAATGGACTTGAGCATCCGTGGATTTTGGTATCCTTGCGGGCAGAGGTAGGTGTTAGGTGTGGGGTCCTGGAACCAATCCCCTGCAGAGAGATACCAAGGGATGACTGTACTATCATCAGATTTAAAATCTTTCCAGATAAACTACCATCATTACTGTGAACTTGATTCGTATGGTAGATCAAGTACATCTTCAGGGCTTTCTCAAAATGTAAATAGTCAGGAGTTTTCTATCTGGTGATTCTATCCTCTCCTTATCTTATTTTGTGTTTCAGTTTTAAGGAACAACCAGACTTCCAACTTGGGATCCCATACCTATTAAAGTGGAAAGTCAAACTTTATATTCAATTCTAAGACTCTTGATCACCTAAGAGGTGAAAAAAAACTTAAGAGTTCACTTATGTATTTGTGGATATGTCAGTAATTGGCTTTCAGGATGAAATGGGTCAGAACTATATAAGACCATCTGTATCCCTAAGATGAGATTAACAAAACCCATACGCAAAACATAAATGCTGTATAGACAGAGGAGAAGAGTGGAATAAACAGTTTCTGTAGTCAGAAAGACTTGAATTCAAAGCTCTAACACTTCCAGACTTTGTCATCATGGGCGAGTTACTTAACCTTTCTGAATCTCCATCTCCTCAACTATAAAACAATGCTAATAAAACTGAGGTAACAGAACTCTTACAATCAAATGAGACATACACCTAAGCGCCTGACACAAAGCATGCATCTTATAAATTATCGTTCTTTAAGTGAGAGAAAGCCACTCCTAGCTTTTGTTTTCAAGAAAGACAAGCAAAAGAGCCCAAAATGATCAAAGGGGTAGGAAGAAAACCAGAAGATTATTATGGAGATCAAAAGAAGAGTTAAGAAAGAGAAGACAGCCAAAACTGTCAAAAATCATAAGGAGATGAAAAAATTGCTTATAATAAAAGATTATTGGATTTGGCCATTAGATGGTATATTGATGACCTCAAGAGCAATTTTTGTACAGGTCCCTGGCTAATAGCCTTTAGAAACTGGCTCTGACAGAAACTTCTCCAGAAAGATTTCCCTGACCTTCAAGGTGATATGGTGTGATAGTTAATTTTAGGTGTCAATTTGACTGGATTAAGGGATACCTAGACAGCTAATAAAGCACTAGGTATGTCTGTGACTGTCTTTCCAGAAGAGACTGGCATGTGTTGGTGGACTGAGTCGGGAAGACCCACCCTCAATGTTGGTGGGCACCATCCAAGTGGCTGGGGGACTGGAGAGAACAAAAAAGTAGGGGAAAGGCAAATTAGCTCTCACTCTCTCTCCTGAGCTCAGACACCCTTTTCCTGACGTGGACATCAGAACCCCAGGTTCTCCAGCCTTTGTAGTCTGGGACTAGTACAAGCAGCCCCTGAGTTTTCAGGCCTAGGCCTAGAGTCACATCATTGGCTTCCCTGGTTCCGAGGCCTTCAGACTGGGACAGAACCATGCTACCAGCCTCCTTGGCCTATGGTGGGATTTAGCTTTCATAATTGCGTGAGCCAATTCTAATAAATTCCCTCTCATCTATCTCTATCTATATATCCCCTTGTTTCTGTCTCTCTGGAGAACTCAGAGATATAAGGTAAGCCTCCAACTGATTCCATAGAGAGAATAAACTTTCATCATAACAGCACTTGCATGATACTATAGTGGCTTTAGCATAAAGATTACTAATTCTATGCCATTTTATTCATCCATCATTATCATTACAGTAGATATCACATGCCAGATACTGTGCTGGGTACTGAAATTCTGAAGGGGAATAAGACACAATGTCTGATCCTGAGATTATCGACCAGCAAGGGAAGTGGACTTTTAAACAGAAAACTATTATATTCCTGTAATACAGAGTTCAAAGGGGCAACTGAGGAAGCAAGAAGAAGATGATCCTCTGCCTGGAAGGGATAAGAAAGGCTTCATAGACAAGGCCACAAATGAAACATGGAAGAGTAAAAGTTGAAATTTCTCAGGAGAAAAGATGGAGGATAAGTTCGGCAAAGGAACATAGTCATGTGAATGCGATAAATTCTAAAGAAAATGGTTTGGAATGAAGAGAAATTGTGTGATTAAAAAGCAGCGTGTGTGATGAAATGGTAACAGCAAGCTGGGGAAAGCATGCAAATTAACTGTACCATGCCAGAGTTTGAATTTTATTTGCAGACAACAAGGAGTCAATAGCTGTCTTTATGCAAGAAAGAGATAGGATTAATCTTTCTTTGATGTTATAGATCAGAATATACAACCCCAATACATGCCATTCTGGCATAAGGAGTATTTTGAGCTAAAGGCAACTGAGAAAAAGCAGACACAAGATGAGCTCTCCACCCTTCTCTTGCCTATTAACAAATCATAGATTCCTCTGGTGAAGGTATGTTCCCCCCCAATCTGTACTCCCAGCCACATCCTATACCAGGAAGTGGATAACAATCTCATCACTGAAGGTGAGGGGGGCACCAAGTAAGAGTCTACACAAACAAACCTTACTAACTAGCTCTTATCTACCATTAGTTTCCCACATATTTGCTTTCCTACTATTTGTCATCCCTAGAAGCTCAATGTCTTTCTTTTGTCTTGTCACTTCTCTTCAAATTTATCTTCTTTTGTCCCAATGGTATAAAAATCTCCAAACTTAGCCATTTCTTTGTGGGTTTTCTCTTTGTTCTATAAAGCCCCTCCTCACCCCCCCCCGCCCCCGCCTTGTCAGGTAAAACTTTTAACATCAAATAAATTTGTATGCCTTTTCTCCTGTTAATCCATCTGTTGGCAGTTTATTTCTCAGACCCAACCAGAAAACATAAGAGGGTAGAGGAGAATTTTCTTCTCCTCCAGTGTACTATTCCTTCAGTGATGTCTCACCCAACCTTCCCCACCCTGAGCACCTAGATGCATCTTCTTTAACCCTACCCCTTAACAAAACTCCTCAAAAATTCAGGAACATCTCCCACAAAATAACTTTTTATGGTCTATGTTGTAAAACTAAGGAAGACAAGTTCCTTAAAGATTTTACTGGGGTTAAAAAAAAAGCCTAGACATATAATCTTTAAGCTTGAGTCCCCCTTTCAAGTGCTAGAGCACTATTAGTGGCATGAGAAATATAATGTGCACTAAAATACTATTCACATTAGTCCTATAAAAGCAAGAGCTGCAGTTGAGATGGCTAGTGAAAATTAAAGTAAGCAGTTCTGCCTTCAACAGTTTGTCCTATGACCTGAATTTTCTTCTTAAAGTGTTCACTAAGTTAAAACTGTATGTCCATTTAAGTCCTTTAAAAAACATTTGGTAAAATGGAAATGGTAAATCATACTGTACAATATACAATGTCTGCAAATACAACTCCCCAGAGGACACAGAACAGTGAGGAAGATGGTTGAATTTAATATCCTTCATTAAATAAATATGAATAAAGAAAGAAGTAAATAAAAATTTGAAAAACCTAGGCTTTGAACAAGAACAACTTACAATCTATGTTATACCCGTTAATTCCTTAATATTCTCTCCATCTTGTCTTATTTGGACAAAGGCATTCTCTTTTCATTATGAATAGATGTCTTATTTTCTCAATTCCTGAAAAGAGAGTGTTAATTTGGAGTGATGATTATGTATCACTGAAAATAAAGGACCATACCTACTGTAAGCTTTTTCATACCAAGATTATAAACATAAAAAGTATGATTTTTGCCTCATTTTTCTCTCTCTTTGGAGTGGGATAAGGTGAGAAGGTGTTAATATTTGTATTCCAATTGTATCCTGAAAATTAAAATGGCCTTTCTCCTCACGTGGGAGTTCATGGACTCTCTGTACAGTCACATATGATTTTCACTCAGGATCCTGTAGCCACAGAGCACTTTCAAGTGAATTTTCCCTTTCAGCTTTTCTTTTTATGCATGATCTACAGCTGCCTTATGAACATCATCTCCTTTCCCCTTGAGAAGAGATACAGATATAATATGCAGATATTCTTAACAGTTAAGTGATACTATTGAACTGTCCAACTTCATCACTCCTTTTTCTTTCACACCATCCCAAAGCCTTTCCGCACTTCCCCATGTTGCCTTCTTATCTGAATACAAAAGAGAAAATACTCAAAGTGCTGATATTACGTTGCTTTATCCTACTGAACCATAGTCAGTTTCCTGACATGGAAAATCATTCTTTTACTAAAACCACTTCATAGTAGATCTTTTTTTTAAATATCAAGTTTCTATTGTTTTCGGAACTTAGAATTAAATGCATTTCACTTTTGTCTGGGTTTGATTCATCAGGAGAGTCCCCCTGTTAGATGAGAGTGTTTATTTACCTTGATATAGACATAAATCCATGCTGTACAAGGGCAGCAGTTGAGAGCCCATACAAAGATATTCAAAAATAGGTTACAAGATGATCTTCAAAGGTTTTTAAATAAATGACATTTATAAGTCCAATAGTTTCTTTTTGTCCCTGACCTTCCTTTCAAGTATGTGGTTTTTCAGAATTGACTTGGTAAAAATAAACGTAAATATGTCTAAGAAAGAATAAGAATGAACACAAAACCACAATCAGTAAGAGGTCTTGCTCTTTAGACTAAAATGTTACAGTTAACCCTCCCTGCATTCTATAAAAGATCCAAGGTTGAATGAATTGTCTGAATTGTGTTTGCAAGACAGACAATAAATGAACTTTGTGATCTTAAAATCTAAAATTCTAAGATATCTCTTTTTACTATCTTACAGAGATATATTTTTTAAAAACTTCTAACAGTATCACATAAACATTTACTGAGCATTGCTGGCCAGTTACCTGCTAAGAACTTTATCTGGATTATGTGACTTAATCTGCATGGCAATCCAATGAGGAAGACACTATTTTAATCATGAATTTACATAGAGAAAACATGGTCTTAGAGAGACTTAATAATTTATCCAAATTCATAAACATAGCTAGGGAATAGCAAAACCAGGAATCAACTTGTGAAGGCTGATAAATACACCAGTGCTAGTTTGTATCATACTGACTCAGTGAGCTTATCACATGCCTGGGCCCTATTCTGAATTTACTAAATCACAATGGAAGTAGAAAGGGGTCTTTCTTAGGTGATCATTTAAATATGTACATATCTGAGAGCCTCAGCTCATACATTATATATAGACATTACATTTCAAATTTCATTGTTTTGTTATATACCTCCCTGTAAGTATGACTTCAAGTGATAACACAAGAGGGAAGGGTTTGGCCATAGAACCAAGGTGTTAGGGAGTATTCCATAGTTAGTATAGAGGGCTTTGCCAGGCCACATATCTCACCCCTCTGCTAGCCCACCACCTCCCAAATCCAAATTTGAGATCCAGGAGGCTAGAGTTTCTTCATTAAAAGGGGACACTTTCAGGATCATACAGTTAAACTCAAATTCCCTCTTTCTTCCCTGCTGGTATTCTTGCTTAGGATGATACTGGGTCCCATCTAATCCTAAAGTATAAAGATGATTATGAATGGAAAGGTATGGTCATAATATTTGATTAATAGAATAAAGAATCCTTGTTTTAATAAAATATCATACTATCTTTATTACACTTCAATTTTTATTGATTCATTCAAATACCTGCTCTTATAAACTTACAACTAATGTGAAGAAATGATATGCACTGCTAATCAAAAGGACTTCCAGATTTATGCTATCTTCAATTTCAAAATCTTTAAGCTTTAAAAATAAGATCTTTTTGAATAGACAATGGAAACATTTCATATCAAAGATTTTTTTAAAAAATCATTATTATTTTTTAATAATCATTTTAAGACAAGGTGAACCAGATCTTTTATGGCAAACTGATGCTGCTCTAGGTGCTGGATATTTCTTATATGTTAAGGCCAGACTAAAAAAAGGACAGTACTAAGTAAACAGAAGACATGAGTGCATATAAAAATCAAATTTTATCTCAAGGTAGAAGAGCCTAATGTGATCACAAAAACACACAAAATATCAGCCCACTAAATTTTACCACTGAAATCTGTTTCTACAAAATAAATATGAAAATCAGCATAAAAAAAATAATTTGGTATAAACAGCTCTTCCCTCTGGAAAAATGGCCATATACACATATACAAGTTGATCTAGTGAGTACTATTTATTTGCAGGGCTTCTTTTAAGATGGTTTACCATTTTGAAAGGCTAACTTAATACTTCAACAACTTACTCAAAGACTTCAAAATAGTTAAAAATGATATCTGTCATTTTAGAAAGAAACGTTTGTATAAACACACACACACACACACACACACACACACACACACACACACACACACACACACACACACACACACACACACACACACACACACACACACACAGAGGAAGGAAAGGGAAGAAGATCTGCCTCCACCAAGAATCTACCTCTATCAGAATTCACCAAACCAGGCACACTGTGCCAGCGCCTTGGGACCTGCCTGGGGACAGAGGCATGGAGAAGGGGACTGGACACCCCTCTTACAACCAGGCACACCGCCAGCACCAAGGAGCATGCCAAAAACATCACCTCCATGTGGGTGGCCCACCACAGCCACCACAATAATCATGGCTGCCGCGAACGCAATTACAGACGCCACAACCTCCATGCAGATGGTCTGCCAACCACTGGGGTGCATTTACACAAGGAGAGTCACCAGCAGAGATAAAGAAAAGAAGAGGATGTCTCTCTCCACAAAGCCCATTTCAGAGTGACAGAAGAAGCATCTGCTCTATGATAATACTGGGGGACCTGATCACACCTCTCAGCATTGGACAGATCATCTAGGCAACAAATCAACAGAGTAACCATTATCCTTTCTGAAGGAGAGAAAATATCTAGGGTAATTAGAGCAGGGAGTGGGGAGTGGGGGGACGGGGAGAGACTGGACAAGGGGCATAAAGAATAATTACGATTTGTAGCAACATATATGCTAGTAATATTAATTTAATCAACATATCTCAGTGTTGAACTCCCAAAATATGTATAATCAATTTTGATTCAATAAAAATTTAAAAAATAAATAAATAGAAATAAATAAATACTCATGTACAGGGGGGAAAAAAAATTCACCAGATGCTGTCATATTTCCTTCCTGTCCCCAACTTTTTTTTTTCTATTAAGACGATCTTTTTATTTAGGATACAAAGGGACTTGTTTTCACTATTAGAGTACATATAACACAAGCTGTTCTCAAGGGTAGATGCTAAACATTTTTAACAATACGCACAGGTACCAACCTATCATTAAAAAACTAGTACAATTATACCGTTATGTGTCTGATTGTGCCTGATTTTAGCATGTAATTATTCCTTGGCCATAAAAGTAGTTACAGTCCCATTCAATCTTTGAGTATAATAGTACACACACAGTAAATATCCATCCCATACAAGGGTACTTCAAAAAGTCATGGAAGGGCTGGCCCCGTGGCTCACTCGGGAGAGTGCGGCTCTGGTAGAGCCGAGGCTGCGGGTTCGGATCCTACATAGGTAGGGATGGCTGATGCGCTCACTGGCTGAGCGTGGTGCAGACAACACTATGCTGAGGGTTGCGATCCCCTTACCAGTCAAAAAAACAAAAACAAAAAAACCAAAAAAAAAAAAGTCATGGAAAAATAGAAATAATACAAATCTTTTCATGAACTTTTTAAAGTACTCTTATATTACAATAGAATTTAAAGTTTATATTATGAGGATCAAAGTCTAAACTCCACAAAACACAAAACAGCAAAGCAGACTGTGTCATTAACGGTATTTGTACAGTGTACAAAACACTCACTTGCCTCGACTTTTAAATAAGTCCACCTTTGAATAACACATCATTAGCTCTGACTTGTTATATATGAGAATCACTTGATTCCTAACTGGTTTGAGTAGAAGCCTACTGTCATCTACTAGATTTCAGAGGAGTTTGTGGAGGAGATAGCTTTATGGGGCATATATAATCTGGCAGGAAAGGTAAGGAGACATGTACCTAGCTACATGTAAGAAGAAAATGAACAGCATTGTAGCCAGTAGATTAAAAAACATAGGGGCATTGTAAAGTAAATAAGAAAATAAGAAAAAGCCTACATTTCTTGGCCTTGGTTGAGACATCTTAGAAAGTAATAAAGAGTGACAGGGACACCTCTCAAATAAATTTGTAAACAGAAGTTGAGATACATAGTTTAAGTCCATGAGGCATTTTTTACTTTGAGTTATGCCTATATAATATTTGTTACTAATTTTTAGCCAGAGGTCATTTTAGTCAAGTGCCTTGGATCTATATTTGAATTTATCATGCAAAGAAACTGAGTAAAAATAAATACAATGAGTAGAAAATCTTAAAATCATTCTTTAAAATGAAGAACAAATCAAGGGTTTGGATCCCCATACTGGCTGGCTAACAAAAAAATTTTTTTTAAAAAATCATAAAATAAAATGAAGAACAGAGTAGACTAAGGACTAAAGCCCCTAAAAAATAAGGGTACTCAGTCAACTGTCTGATGCAAAAACTGCTCAGGGTATCAAATATGGGGATTTCAGAACCACAAACAAGGATCCTCACATGATTACTTATAAATAAACCCAGCTGTGGCTTGCTTATAGCACACCCTGGTGCTATATATCATATCCTAGTGCATTAGAAATCCAACTGTAGCTCCCACCTCTGCCACCTTCCCCCACAAGTTACAGAAGAACACAAAAAACCAAGATTTCAAATTTAGTACTAAGTAGTTAATATGAAATAGCCAGCTTTTCCCTGGAAATGGTCATTTTTGAATTTTGGATACAGACTTAAAAGATTACCTGAACTGGATTTTGGAAAAATCACTTTCTTAATGAGTAACCAATTCTTAGAGAGAAAAACTTCATGGAAGTTACTGGTGATTAGCTCTTTCATATCTGAAATATTGATTGGCCTTTACTGATAACCCTGGATTAGTTAATGCTGCCCCTTAGAAAAAAAAGTATTTCCACATTCATTCTATTTCCTGGCTGTAGGTTCCTCAAACAGTCACACATATTTTCAAAAGCTGTAAGATATAGAACAATATGGCAAGGAAACCATTTTTCAGAATGACAGTTTTAAAGGCTGTATGGAGGGGAACGATCAGACTTAGCCAGCTGTCCTAAGCCAGACAGAGACCTCCATGTTTATGTAGGATCGCTGCAATCTGTAGACAAAAGGCATTTTTCATTTGTCCACACTGTTGGTTCCCGCAGCTTCCATTTTTGGTGTACTACATTATTAAGAAGACTTTTGTTATCCAGTCTTTTATATACCAATTTCCTTACTGCATCAAATGTTCATTTAAGTACATCTTAATGCATTCAAATCAGCTAAATTTAAAAAATCGGCATTCAGATAATAGAAAAAGAACCACTAAAAAAGCACACTTAGCATACAAAGTCAAAGTGGTCTTTAGTCAGGAAGAAAAGTTTGTAAAAAAAACATGTACAAGGTAAGGAAGATCAAGATACACAAAAGCACGTTCATTCACTATGCCCTCCCTTCATTCCTGGTACTTCCCGAGTCTTCTTATCAAGCAGTCCTACTCAACTTAATTATCCTTGCCACACAGTACTCAAATATTATCTCCAGACACTTTCAACTTGTATCACATGTCAGTATCTCTACATTGTGAATTACAAAGACACCTGGTGAATGATGTTATCAATCTATTTTTCTTAAGATGCTTCCTTGAAGTTACTTCTAGTAACAGGTGCTTTGCTATATAAACATTGTCTAATCTCAGAGAGTTGGAGCTCTCATCTGCTGAGGTAGATTCTTCACTGTGTTCAGCTTTATTGTGTGTAAGTCACCCTCACTAATAAAAATCTTTGTATATCTCTGAATGGTGGTATCACTTCCTTCTTCAGTCTCAAAGTACCTCCTCAACTTGGAGGGCATTATACTTTAACTCCTTCCTCACACATCTTCCCAGTCTCATATTTTAAACCAGCCCATGACAATAAAATATATGAAATCAACATAATTTTGTAGAATGCAGTTTTGAATTCTCTACCTACATTTTCAAGTGGCATTACATCCCTAAAGCATTCGAGTAAAACTGAGATAAAGAGTGGATTAACACAATGAAAAACTAATTCAGAAAATGTTGGATTTTACTGTAGGTGGGGCCTCAAGTTGCTGAACATTACACATATTAAAGTATTATAGTCTATTTATGAGGTGATGGAAAGAAAGGATTAGAGCTGTTCTTATGGGATAACTTCATAAGATAACTTAGAGTTATTGAAAAATATAATGAATGGCCTGCCTTCTGAAGCAGGAGCTCCTTGTCACCATAAGTGTTCAAATACAGTTGACCCTTCAAAAACATGGGGGTTAGGAGCACCACGCCCTGCCTCATCATGCAGTTGAAAATCCACAGATAACTTTTGAGTCCTCCAAAACTTAACTACTAATAGCCTATTGTTGACAGAAACAGTTGATTTACACATTTAAAAAAAATCTCATATGTATTATATACTGTATTCTTACAGTAGAGTAAGCTAGAGAAAATAAAATGTGATATAAATAATTTCTACAAAGGCCAAAAAGTAGGGCTACATCAATCTAATGGCAACCACCTACCCAATGAACACTCTAATATTTTTGTGGCTACAAAACTCAGCACTTCACTTAAAGGGCGTCTAGTCTAATGACATTACCATATGAAACAAACAGATGTATAGGAAAGAGTGTCGAGGCAGTGAACAGGAAGATCAAAGCCACAAGATTAATTAAAATAACGAGCATGAGGTGTTTGAGGATCTATAAGCAGTTCAATGTTGATGGAGTGTAAAAAGTGCTTATGCAAGTGGTAGGTAATCATGCTGAAGACGGAGGTGGCAGCCTGATTAAGAAGGTTGTTACATGCCATATTAAAAAAACTTAGATTTTATCTATAACCTTAGGACATCACTGACAGATTTTAAACAGCAAGACAAATGAGCCTAGAACAATGAAGAAGTAAGTGCCCGAACTAGTGGTAGGTAGCAGAGTAGTAGGGTTGGAAATAGGAATAGATTTTATATTAAAGGAACACAAGATCATATTTGTGCTTATATACATACCAATCTGATTTTATATTTGTAAAACTCTAGTCTTTAATGGTTAAAACTTTGTCCTTAACTAAATTTGATTTGAAATTTATAAAATACCAATGAAAAGAACTGTGCTTAATAAAATTTTTAAAAATTAATACATCGTTTTCCATGTGTAAATAAATCATTGCAATAGCCTATATTGTATGAATTTCTACAGCAACTCCTTTGGTTCATAAAGTAGAATGACAAATTGGCATAAACATTTCTTCACATATATCAGTTGCATATAAGAAGTCAGATGAATTATTACGGAAACATTCATTACTTGAGAATAAATAATTTAAAAGTTCTTAATGGTTAAGATAATGCCACATTATGAATTCTGGATAGTCTAAATCTTTTCCCCATATTTTAAAAATTCTTGCCCTTGGCCAAATTTGTATTAAAATCTTCACTAGAAACCAAATTTCAAACAGATTATTTCATTGCTATGAATTCAGAAACTAAAATGTCTTTTGTAATTGAGATTACTTTTGTCACTACACTAAACAATCATGTGTGGTATGTGGGTGGTAGGGGAGTGCAATACAGATGGCAATATTGGAAAGAGGCAGTTTAAGATGGAGTTGAAAACTAGCAGCATAAGTAATGGGTAGGAAAACACAAGATCTGAAAGATATTTTAAATTTTTCTGATATGTATATAATATACCATAATTTGAAAAATGTAATTATCCCTAAAATACTATAAGAAATAAATTGTCTATTTACTGTTAATACAGTTCAGAAATATACTGACCTATATACCAATTTAAATAGCAAGAATAAAAATTCTAAGACAATTAAAAGTGATTAAACTCTTCCTATGTTCTCTATCTGTAGAAGTAACATAAGTGTTAAAAACTAGAGGGCTGAACTTAGAGATGGAGAGAGGTGGAAAGAGCAATGCTCCTACCTTACAACAACAAAAGAAAGCTGGACAACTGCAAATTAATGACATTTCCCATACATATTAGAGAACTGAGGTCACAGGAAAACAACCTGAAATTGGGAGTCAGGCACCTTTGGGAAAAACAGTACCTGAGCATTTGCCTAAGTGGCACAGAAACACCTGAATAAGCCAGTAAAAAGATTTAGCTAAAAATGTTTAAGGAAATGCTAAAGGCTGTGTGTGGGTTAACATAAGTGTTAAAGGTCCTGGGTCTGCTGACAGTAGGGATAGTGAGTTGCATCCTCTTGTAGGCTTTTCCTCTATGAACCCTACCAGGGAAGACTGGGGAGAATTGCGGGAAATCTTTTTATGTGGTATTGGCTGGAGGAAGAGAACAGCAACCGTTGCCAAAATGCCACCCACAGGTATCTCCCCTATGTCTCTTACAAAACAAAAGATCCCCTCCCCCAAGGGAATTGCAGCCTGAAGGCACTCGTACAAACCCACTACAGCTGGGGGAGGGGAACAGAAAACAAAGAACCATAACCATTGGTAGGGGAAGAAACGTATGCTAGACCTAGAGTTACATTTGGAAGAGGAGCAGAAACAATTGTGAAGTCCACATCCCCAATACCTATGCTCACAGTAACTGAGACTGAGGATTAATCAGAACATCATATAACAACCTTCCTCCCCTAACATCTCCCACATGAACAAGATCTGAGAAGAAAGAAAGAAAAATAATAATAAGTTGAACTCCCAGAAAGAGAGAACATAACTGTGGTTACCAGAGGTAGGAAAGAAGGAGGGGGTGAGGGATTAGTGAAAGACTGGTTAATGAACACATAACAGCTAAACAGGAAAAATAAGTTCTACAGGAGTAGAGCCAAGCTAGCATCTATAATTAACAATAATTGACTGTGTGTTATCAAATGGCTAGAAGATAGGAGATCAAATGTCTTCATCACTAAGAAATTATTAAGTTTTATAATTATGAATATGTTAACTATCCTGATTTGATCATTATACATTGTATATATGTACTGATATTCAACTCTGTACCCCACAAATATATATAATTAATACATTTCAATTAAAGAAAATACTCTCAAAATGATAGAACAAGTAGGGAGAAAAACAGAATTTTTAGTGGATGTCATATATATGATATTAATAGCATAAAACAGGAAGAAAGGAAGGTAGCTACATTTGATCAGAATTTCTCTATTTTACTGGGATTTCATTAGCATTAATCTGATGTAAACTGTGATTAAGTTAAGATGCATACTGTAATCCCTAGAGCAACAACCAAGGAAATAAAACAAAAGACAATTTAAAAAAAAAGCAATGCAATTTAAAACGGCACATTAAAAATGATAAAACAGGAAGACTAGGATGAACAGAGAATCAAAAAGACAGGATGTGAATGGCTAAATACCCCAAACAAAAGACAGGGATATATGCTTAAATAAAAAAGAAAGATTCAACTATATTCTATCTATAAGAGATAAACTTTACATTCAAAGACATAAATAGGTTGAAGTTGAAAGGAGGCAAGATGCTATATCATACAAATACTAACCATAAGAAAGCTATGACGGCTATATTAATATCAGGCAAAATACACTTTAACACCAAAAATAATATCAGAGAAAAAAAGGGACATGTATAACGTCAAGAGTTGATACACATCAGGATGCTATAACAATTATACATGCACTGAACAAAAGAGAAGAAAAAAACATGAAATGAAAACTGACAGAATTGTTAAGAAGACAGACAACTAAAAAATTAATAGTTGAAGATTTCAATACCCCCCTCTCAATAATGGATAGAACAACTAGATAGAAAATTGGCAAGCATATAAAAAATTTGCAATCCACTACCAACTTGACCTAATTGACATTTATAGAATGGTCTAGATAACAAAAGCACATTCTGGACTTCCAGCCAAGATAGTGGAAAAGATGGTCCCCAGCATCACTCTCTGCCACAAGTCAACCAATTTACAACTATAAAAAAGCAATGACAGCCAAGCTGGGGCTGCCAGAATTCAGGGGAAGAGGAGGAGAGACCTACAGAGTGCATGAAGATCAGAGAAGCCACGATAAGAGAAAGAAAAAAACTGCTCTGATCATTTTGAATCTCGGATGCTTCCAGGCTGGAGCTGCTGAGTGCACAGAGCAGGAGTTGACAAAAGCCACAGATGTGCCCTTGAGATGAAGTTGCTTGGAGGCGGTGGGAGAGAAGAAGGGTTTTGTGGCCCTCAGGCCAGGAAGACCACTAATAGGGTTCCCATGGACCCACACAGGAGTGCGGAGCCACAGTGATCAAAAAAAAGGAGCCACTAAGAGGCTGGTGAGTCATCGCAAGGGACTGGTGCATCGCCTGTCCCATGGGAAGTGTTTGGAGCATGGAAGGTGGAGGAGACAGGCCCACTGGGGGAACACTGGGGCACAGCAAGGACAGCTGATCTGCACCCCAATCAGCATAGGACCACTCCGAGGAGACTGGTCAGAAATATAGAATTGAATGGGGTGCATTTTCATGAAAAGACTCAGGCTCAGACCAGAGTTTCTACACGACCCAGGTGCACTGGATCTCACTAGACCAGGAAGTACCTATAAAGTCAACCATTAAAACCTAATCTGCACAAAAAGATTTCCCTAGGGCATCAGCAGAAAAAGAGCGATTTAGCTCAACCACAGAGCTCAAATAATGGTCCCCACAAGAAGTTTCCCAATGTTAGAAGTAAGCAAAGGACAAAAAATTAGTTCCAGAGCAGATTAAGTGGTGGGAACAGCAAATAATCCAATAGAGCTGAAAGAAAAAAGAGGCCACAACGAGAGACAAAGTTTGATATTAACTAGTAAAGGTCTCATTTCGCCAAAAAACACCTATAATGCCTAGAAGAACCGGAAGTCCCCTGGGCTAACAAGCCACAAAGAGGGGAGGGCCAGGGGCCTCAGCCATGTCCCCCAACACCTGCAACTAGTCCCAAGGGTGGGTGCTGAGGGTTGCGGCCACACTCCCCCAACATGCACAACTCGCCCAGTGACAACAACTGAGCCACCACAGGAAGCGCCCTGGGCTCTCCAGGATTGCGGGGAACAGAAGGCCTTGGCCACACTGCACCCGACATGCACAACCAGCCCAGAAACGACCACCAAGCCACTCCAGGCTCTCACAAGCAGGGGTGGGGGGGGCCCCTCCGGCCTCAGCCATGTGCCCCCCGCAACATGTGCAACCAGCCCAGCATTGACCACTGAGCCACAGCATGAAGGGCCCTGGGGTCCCAAGGTGTGGTGGTCAGAGGTGAGGGCTTTTGCCACACCCCCCTGACATCTGCACCCAGCCTGGCAATGACCAAGCCACTGCTGGAAGCACCCCTGCTTTCTCCTGTGGAAATGAGGGGGGTACCACAGGCCTCAATCCTGCCCCTCCTCCTTCCATCCTATTTCCTTCCCCTTTCCCCTTTCCCCCTCCCTCCCAACTGCCCTGCAACATCATAGAATGTAAAAAAAAAAAAAAATCTATTAAATAAATAAATAAATAAAACTAAAAGCACATTCTTCCCAACTGCACATGGAATATTCACCAGTCTAGGCCACATTTGGAACTATGAAACAAACTTTAAATTTAAAAGAACAGAAGTCATACAATATACTTCTCAGACCACAATAAAATTAAACTAGAAATCAATAAAATGAAGATATCTGGAGAATTCCCACATTTGGAAATTAAACAACACACTTCTAAGTAATCTAAAGGTAAAATGGAAAATCTCAAAGAAAGTTATTGAAAAACTTGTGAACTGGACAAAAATTAAAACTTAAAGTGCCAGTTTATGTCTTAAGTACATGTTCCTTCTGGATGTACATTTTTAGGAGTGGAAAATAGGTGGTAATAATCAGAAGAATGCATAAACAACAAAAAGTCTGTTATATGCTCTTTGTTCATTACATTTCATTTCAAATGCTGTACTAATAGCCATTAAAAGTTCCCCTTGCACAGTTGCTGATTTATCTCTCAAAAGGAGTCAACAAATGAAGCTAGAGTGAATAGCAATTATCTGTCACTCTTTTTTACTGATGTGTTGAACCACCAATATATGTAAAACATTTTGAAAGAGAAAAAGAATGGAGGAGGAGGAACAAGAAATAAAGTTAGGTGGTAAGAAATTTTGTGCTTTGGCAACACTATTGTTTTCAATAAATGGATTCATTTGGTTTTTGAAAAATTTAAGTATATGCACATATATGTATACATAAACACATCCACATTTAGGAAGAAAAATAGAAACATACTTCCATTTCCCTAAAAACATGACTTTAGACTTCTATTAGTGAGTCATGTTATTTGATAAATACGACTTATTCTAAATAAAACTTCAAATAAAATATATATTTTGAAGTGATTGGGTGAAGAAGGATAACTAGCAAGTCAAATTAATAAAATAACCTTTTATCTCCAGGATGCCAAATTCAGATTGCAATACATTTGCTCAATTAAATCTGCCTCCCACAAATTTAAAAAGAAAAAAAAAACAAAACCATAAAGAATATTTATTGCCTGAATTCCCTGTCAGGTAGAACATTCTAATTTAGGAAATATCTTTGATGGGAAAAGTCTAGGAAGTCTCAGGTCAGAACTGAGGTATATTTTATGCAAATAAGTGAGAAAAACTCATCTGACACTACATTTGAATCACTTCAGGAAAACATGAGGAAGAAAATACTGAAAAACAGACAGAAAATCTGTGACAATTATTAACTTAGAATTTACATAACAAACATGTGTTCCAAATTTTAAAAGATTTAGAATGAAGATTTTTTGTTTTTATATGAAGCCTTCACAATGAGTTAAAAACATCCAATTAGCAAATGGCGAAGTAAAAGTGTGTTTTTCTATTTGTATTGAGAAAGATGAAAATTGAACCTTATGCACTAAAACAGAAAAAAGAATCCTACTGAAAAGATACCCATGTGTGTAACTGCCCACTCAAAATGTACAGTTACTATATTTTCTTAACAATTGACCTATTAAACTGCCTAAGAAAGGCTCTTTAGTTATCAAGATTACTACATCAAAAAACTCATGATAATGCAGAGCAGTTAGTAAGATAACTATCTGCTGTACAGTAAATAATACCCCATTAATGAAAATAGCAAATATAAAAAATAAAATTAGCAAATATATAATTAAATGGCTCAGCATCTTTTTTTGTTACTTTTTATCTACAAGCATAATTTTTTCTCACATTCTCTTTTTAAGTTCTAAATAAACAAGCCAACAAAAGAAAAAAAAAAAAAAAGAAAAGAAAAATATCCCATGTTCATGGGTTGGAAGAATATTATTAAAATGACCATACCACATAAAGCCATCTCCAGATTTAATACAATCCCTATTAAAATACCAATGACATGCTTCACAGAAATAGAAAGAACAATCCTGAAATTCATATGGAAACATAAAAGATCCCCTAATAGACAAAGCAACTCTGAGGAAAAAGAATAAAGCTGGAGGCGTTACACTGCCTGACTTCGAATTACACTACAAAGCTTTAGCAACCAAAACGGCATGGTACTAGTATAAAAACAGACACATAGACCAATGGATAGAACAGAGAACCCCAAAGTCAATGTTTTTATAGCCAAATGATTTTCAACAAAGGTGCCAAAATATACATTTGGGGAAAAAACAGAATTCTTCAATAAACAGTACTGGGAAAACTGAATATCCATATGCAGAAGAATAAAACTAGACTCCAATCTCTCACCATATACAAAAATCAACTCAAAATGGATTAAAGACTTAAATGTAAGACCCCAAACTATAAAACTACTAGAAGAAAACAGAAGGGAAATGCTTCAGAATATTGGGCTGGGCAAAAATTGAACAGGTTGAAGACTTCAAAACCACAGGCAACAAAAGCAAAATTAGATAAATGGCATTATATCAAAGTAAAAAGCTTCTGCACAGCAAAGAAAACAACAGAGTAAATAGACAAACTATAGAATGGGAGAAGATATTTGCAAACTATTCACCTGAAAAGGGATTAATATCCAGAGTATTCAAGGAACTCAAATAGCTCAACAGTAAAAAACCTTCAAATAATCCAATTTAAAAATGGGCAAATGACCTGAATAAACATTTCTCAAAAGACAAGGAAATGGCCAACAAGTAAAATGGCAACAACAAGGAAATGGCAAATCAAAACCACAGTGCCATGACATCCCACCCCAGACAGAATGACCATTATCAGAAAGAGAAAAAATAACAAATGCTGACAAGGATGCGGAGAAATATATATATATATATTTATACATTATAGAAGTATATATATTTTAATATATTATATAAATACACATACACACACACAATGGAATACTACTCAGCCATTAAAAAAGAATAAAATTCTGTCATTAGAGGCAACACAGATGAGCCTGGAAGGCATTATGTTAAATGAAATAAGTCAGGCAAAGAAAGATAAATACTGCATGCTCTCACTCATGTGTGCAAACAAAAAGAGTTGAGCTCACAGAAATAGAGCTAAAGTTTTTGAATTCCAAAAAAACAAAAAAAAAGTTTGTTTTTCCCCCAGCATGTTTTTATGATCTCCCCTTTTCTTTCCACATTTTAAAGAACTGCTTAGAATTAAATATAACTCTTCAGTTTTATTATATTTCTGACATATTAGATTTATCGACCAAAATCATAACCCAGAATGAATATATGATAGTTTGCCTCTAAAAAGTGCTATATGAATATATAACATCAAAAACAAATAAACAAATATTAAAAAGCTTAAATTTGGCTGAATAGGAAAAAAAAGGAGAGAGTTGAATTGTGGTTACTAAAAGCTGGGAACGATGTGGGGGGAACGGGGGATAGAAAGAGTTTAGTTAAAGGATACAAACTTACAGCTAGATAGGAATCATAAATTCTAATGTTCTATAGTACTGTTAGGTGACTATATTTAATAACTATTTATTGTATATTTTCAAATAGATAAAAGAGAGCATCTTGCATGTTCTCATCACAATGAAATGATAAACGTTTGAGGTAACGAATATACTATACACCCAGATTTGATCATTACACATTGTATACAAGTATTGAAATATCACTCCTGCCCCATAAATATGTACAATTATCACATGTCAACTTTTTAAAAAAATGAGCCTCTATGCAATCCTGTGACTTCTTCTTTGTTTCATTTTAAGTCTGCCAAACTGTAATAAAAATAAACGAGCTTTATAGTGAGGGCAGAAAACTAACATTTGTAATTTTTAGCAATTGGTACTATTAGTACAATTTAATTTGTACCCATATCAGTCTAACTTGCCAGATAATAGATATTTTTTGAGCAATGATTTTTAATCATTAATGTTTAACACCTTTTAGGAATGTCATAAAAGTTATAAACTCTCTTCCCAGAAAAATAATCAAATGGACACGACAAACTTTTTCATATGGTTTCAGTGGGTCAAAAAATGCCCTGAAGATCCTTGTGGGGCAAGTGTTCTATGAATACCAAGAATTTTTTATTAGAGAAATCAAAGAGCCCCAAAGGACCATAAAGAGTAATCAAATGAGGAAATTGCTAATCTAACTAATGTCCACATTTGATTTAATAAGGAGGCTTAAAAAATGGTTTGGTTTTGGAAAACTAGTCAATCACAATCAACTAACTCAGCACTAGTCTGAAGTGTCAGGATTACCATTCCATTCTATTCATTTTAGTGTTTCATTATTAACAGAGCTAAGAAGGATGCTAACTCATTCAAATACTTACAGACTACAGTTATATAGGTAGGAAATATGAATGCTTCTGCATTGATGCTTTCATTTTACATGTAGGCTAAGTTATCCAATCATAACTTCAGAGCAACGTTAGAAAGGAAAAAAATCATCAGCCAATTATTCTTCCATCTCATATAATTCTTTAAAGTATTAAGTGATTAGAACTGAAGTTCTTCTTTAGAGAAGCAAGACAGAAGCAGGTGTTACTAAGGTGCAATATAAACTGGAATTCAATAACATTCTACTAACCTGTGGCAGTAAAAGTCTGTCTCAACACTTGCTGATAGTGAAAAGGTGCCAAAGTTAATGCAAAACATAATGCATTAATTACAGTACAGAAACTTGCCATTAAGAGTGAAATAGCAAAGAGGATGGGAACAAAAGAGGTTCAAAACACACTTTAGTGAGATTTTTGCAAATGAATGTTTCTTTTTCTTACCGTTGTTACTTGTAAAATATTCATACATTTGAGCCATAGTCCTTAGAGGATGTTGCTATTTGCTCAATAAGGATTTCTAAAAATAGTCAAAGAAAATTCACTTTGGCCCCGTCTTCTCAATATGAAGAAAAGTTTCTGTTTTGAAGTGAGTTATACCCAACTAGCAGAGGGGTTCTTTCCCTGAAGTTAAGAGATAGCCTAGAATTGGAGGCAGTTATTCCAGTCGTAAATGACTTCAGGAGTTGAAATAAGAGGTAAAATAATGCAAACAAACCAAAGAGTTTCTCAAACAGTCAACATTTTGGAAAATTTGCTATGAATGGGGTAAAATAAAATTTGATTTACTAATTGACCTACACATAAACAATGCAGTCTTTAATGTACAATGTAGTCTATAAGCATAACTGGTCTTACAAATGGCCATTGGGCAACAGAAATCTAGGACAAAACTTTAAATAACAGAAGAGAGAAATGAGACTTGTTAAGAGACTTACATAAAATCAAAAAAGCAAGTTAATTGTTACAACCTAGAGTCATCATCCTTCTAATGAGACAGCAGATCCTGTCAATTTAACCTCAAATATATCGCCCAAATTATTTTTTATTTTTTTGTGGCTGGCTGGTACAGGGATCTGAATCCATGACCTTGAGGGGTTATAAAGCTGCACCCTAACCAACTCAGCTAACTGGCCAGCCCCTCTCCCACATTCTTAAACCAATGTAAAACTCTAAGCAGTCCCTATCTCTACTGCAGTCTTTCTAAGCACTTTGGCCAGCACTATTTTTGTTTTTTTTAAAAAAAAATTAAACTAAAAATCACAAATCAAAAATTGATGTCAATTACTCTACTTAGTTCTTCTGAGCAGCGCAGATAAAGTTCAAGACTCAATATAGTCTGGAATGATCCTTAAAAATTTTTCTTCCTAATCTACTTCTAGCTTCATCTCTCACTAGTCCAGTCACATCCTAGCAGCCTCCAAACTTGGTGCACTTTTTCATATTTTCAAGCATTGGCACATGCTGTTCCTCTGGCTAGAAACACCTGTAACAGATCTGAATAACTTATGTAAAATACTAAGCAAGATACAAGGACAGGATAAATGCTAAAATGTTAATTTCTCAATTTTTATAACATTAATTTATCACTAGTAGCATCTACCATTTATTGAAAACTTACTATGTGCATCTCAAATGCAGAGTCTCATTTATTTCTTAATAACTCTTTGAGATATTTCAATATTAGACTCTTCTACTTCAAAAATGAGGGAGTAGACTAAGAAAGAATAAGAAATTTTCCCAAGGTTTCACAGTTCGTGACAGAACCAGGACTTATGCCCCCAGAGATCTGACCCCAAAGGCTGAGCTACATGCAAGTATAAATACAGTTATGCATCATTTAATGACAGGTATATGTTCTGAGAAGTGCATTTTTAGGTGATTTCATCATTATGCAAACATCACAGAACATACTTACACATACCTAGATGGCCTATTATACATCTAGGCTATATTTTTATGACTTGGCAGAGCATTAGGTTTGTTTACACCAGCATCACTTTAAACATGTAAGCAATGCATTGTCCAATGATATCACTAGGAAACAAAATGGAAAACTTTTACAAAACAGGAAACTTTGAAAAAATAAAATATTCCTTATAAACGCACTATTGAACTTTGAAGCTGTGAGACTAACTTATTGAGAAAGCCTCCTTTATTTTATTCTGTTCAGAATATAAAACTGTCTTTAAATGTAAATACCCACATAAGTATCTACATAAATTGTTCACTCTTATTAGTTGACATTTTGGTTTAATCTACACCACTCTAATCCTCCATTAGTACAAACATTAAGGATGATCATGTGAATTACAGATTTGGTTGTTTACCAAAAAATAATTTAAAAAGGGTATACAAGTATTACTAGTGAAACTTAAATTATTCTTGGTTGCTTAAAAAAAGGATTATATACATTCAATTACATATTTAAGACTTGACAAAGGTATTAGGATAGTCTGGCATTAAATAAGATACTTCATTTCTTATTTATCAGGTGATAACACTACCTTAGGCTCCAC
The DNA here is from genome assembly GCF_027409185.1 of Cynocephalus volans. NCBI lineage: Eukaryota > Metazoa > Chordata > Mammalia > Dermoptera > Cynocephalidae > Cynocephalus > Cynocephalus volans. The sequence goes on from NC_084467.1 coordinate 132,206,727, forward strand.
GGGGCCTTTTCTGAGAGTTGTAGTAAGTCTTCACAGCAAATTAAAAAACAAATGAACAAAATGATAAACTCTTGCATCTCCTAAAATAAACCAATGTTTGGGAAACTGAAAAATAAAAGCACTAAAAGCAAAGCCAACCTCCACTATTTTTCTCTCTCAGTCTCTGGAAAGCAATTTGTGAGGAAGGTCTGGTGAGCCACAAAGTCACTGCTCTAGATATTTAAGGTTTAAAATTATAAATTAACAAAAAGGAACTAAATCTTGAAGCCCAACTTGCTTTTGATACAATCTATTCCTAAAGCTTCCTACTTTTATCACAGAGCAAAAATCTTGCAAATATAAGCGTGACCAACTTCCTATTTAATTCTCTACAATGTGTGTACCTTGTCATTTAAACCAAAAGATTTAGATTCATTTTCTGCCTTCATCTTCATCTTTTGGTTGTGTATCACAGTTCAAATAAAAAAATCTACACTTTCATCTCCCTCAATCTGCTATCTACAGTTAAAAAAAGACTAATGTAAACAGGCACAAAATTAAATGGCTTCTTTACAGCAATTAACAATAGATTGACTTTTCTTTAATCTACATCATCAAATCATTCCAGTGTTTAGCAGTAATAACTTTTCTATTTTCCTGGGGATAGCCAATGTCAACTCCTGATAGCTTTATGTGGGAAAATGCTGGATAAAATAGGACTTAAGAAATGATGGAGTAAGAGATATAAAATGCACAAACACTATTAGGATCACATAAATATAGTATCAAGAGTATCAAGAGAAGAATAGGGGTTAATGTGAGAATACAGAAGTAAAATACAAAAATATGTTTCTTTTCCCCAGATAGGAAAAAGTTCAAATTAGCAGGAAATACTTTTCTTTTAAACAGTTGCCATCCATTTCATAAGAAAAAATTTATTTTTGCTTGGTTAATATGGCTTTAAGTACATATATTTGTTAAACACATTTGCATTCGTTTAGAAAATAATCATGTTTTTCATTACACACACTTCAGCATGTTCAACCAATTCAAGTAGTATTCATTAAAAATTTTTAAGTAAAGAAAATTATATCCAATATTCCCTTTTCTTCCTTCCACTACTACTATGGAAATTCGGTAGAGAAACTATCAAAAAACAAACATTAGAAACCAAACTCAAATTCCTTCTTATCTCAAAATATTCTGGATGCTTTAAGCATGGTGAGATAATAATGAAAATTATTTATAGGTTACTGGCATAATTCAGAATGCACTCTCAATATTATATCCTTTTTTCCCTTCAAAAAGGCAGAACTAAAAAAGACCAAGCAAGTACCTTAAAGATTTTTGACATACAAAGAACAAACACTATTTTTAAAAAAAGGACTTAATGTAAAAAAATACAAGAACCATTCTAGTACAGGTCAAATTCCTTTACAGTAAATATAAAAAATGACAACAGAATATTTAAACTGTTGACTAGCAGACCACATAAATCATATTTTATTGATATATATATATTATTGAAATATGATATAAATCATATTTTCATGATAATATTCACATAAAATATCTAATGCAAGAAATGTTATCCCAGAGGATGTCCATATACTAGTGGTCATTAAGGTTAAGAAAAATTTATACTTCATAAAATTTACTTAAAGAAAAAAAGAAATAACAGGTTTGCCTCAACTTTCCACTGTCTTCTTTGTCTCCTTCCTTTTCTACTTCCCATCCCACTCTACTCTGGACATTAAAAGAAGATTGGGGCACTCAGAAGGAGATGGGAGCCACAGTCTTCCTGCAAGTCAGGGTCCATGCTCAGAATCTTCCTTCTTTCCACTCCCAAGACAGACAAGAGTTCATTGATAGGCCCTCTTCCAGTCAGGGAAATTTTCTAAAGTGTTATAAATCATCCAGCTAGAGAAAAGAAGAAAGGAAAGGAAAGATAAAAGGGAGAAGAGAAACAGAGTTGAAGAAAGGAAGGAAGAAAGATAGAGAAGAAGCTCCTATGTTGTCTTCTGTTTACTGAGGAATTTAGGATAAGAAATCTTATAAGTGTAGAAAGCCAATATATTTTAAGGTTAGCAATTTTAATAAAAGAAAAGGAATAAAGACCATATCTTACTTTTTTTGTTTGTGTTTCTTCCTGAGGAGGGTGAGGGAGCAGCAAAATCTAACAGACATCAGGTACTCATAACCTCAATTATTCTCTCTAGCAGATGCTTGAGAAGCATTTAGGTCTCTTGGTTACAGTGTATAATAAACCTCTTCCCAGGGATCACACGATTTATCTGTTCCCAAATTTGATTGTTCATGTAATTTCCCAAGGAGACCTAGGGAAGTTTTCAAAATGTAGATCTCTACCCACCTCCCTCCGTTCCTCCTTCAAAGTATGTATTCATGGGTCTAAAAATAGAACTATTTTGTTACTGTGTTTTGAAAGATCTCCAGGTGATCCTGATGATCAGTCGGGTTTGAGAACCACTGTTATAAACACACTTTATTATAGATGTATTCTGTACTTTAATGAAAGCAGACTGGTTTACAGTATTATGTGGCTTCTCAAATATGCTTTATTTCTCTAGTGTAATCTGATGCCTTATAGAAAAAGTGTTTACTAAGCAGTCAAAGAAGGATGCCTATCTCTTAGGTAAAACTTATACAAATTGGAAAAATAGGTATGGCTTTTTGAGAGAAGACTGAATTGTGAAATAGTGCTAATATGATGGAGAAAGGGAAGGAAAAACATACTATAAATCTAACATGAATATTAAGCCAATGATAAATTCCAACTCCCCTATAGCTGTACTCATTTAAAAATTTTGTTTCTTTTGAAAATAGGTCAAATATATTGAAGATTATATCCCAAAGGGCAAAATGGTAATTGTTAAATGACATAATTACACATGAATGAGTCATGTTAGAAAAACTAGTTTTCTTAAAAAAAATTAAAATTGGTGTAATCTCGATATTGCCATTGAGTTTCAAGTGAGCATACTAGATATTAGAAGTACTTCCCGGTTCTACTTCAGAATTTCTTTGGTTTCAATTAATTGCTATTTAATTAGTTATGCAACAAACAAGATAAAGGACAAGGCTGAAGGGTTATATCATTCATTACAAAAATTATAAATTAATTTCGCATTATGTACAAACAAGTTGCATAATGTTAGGGGTAATTAAAAAACGAATGATGCTAATAGCAAACATTTATGTAGCTCTTACTAGGTGCCAAAAACTGTTTTAAACACTTTAAGTACATTACCTCATTTTAATATTACAACCCTAAGGGGTAGGTTGTTATCATCATGAACACTTTACTGATGAGGATGCTTAAGCACGGTATGGTTAAGGAACTTGAGCAAGGACACAGAGCTAATAAGTGGGGAATCTGAGATTTGAACCTATGTGGCCTGGCTGCAAAGTCTGTGCTCTTACTCAGAGTACTATGATGCCTTTTTTCAAGGAGATTGCAGGTTATGAGACACAAACAATAGTACATGAACACAAATAACAATACAAGGTAGTATATTAATTCATTCAGCAAATATTTTTAAAGGATAGGAATCATGAGAAATCTAGGTAAAGATCTGTTTAAGAACACAAATTTTAGTTAACACTTTAGAATAAGTGTTTCTTTATATAATTTAAAAGTCTTATTAGTTAGAAATAAGATTAGAAAGAATAAATTTCGTTATATGACTGAAAACAAATCAGTCATAATTTCCATAGAATGAATGATAACATGGTTTCGCAAGCCAAGTTTTGCTGCACTTGGTTTCAAGGGAGGGAAATTAGGGAAATCGTTATCCTAGCCACACTTACCCTAGAGCTACAGAAACTTTTAATATCATTCCTGATGTCTCAAGCCACAACAGTAAAATGTCCAACCTTAATGACCAATGCATTTTCTGAGGATAGACTGTACATTTCTGTTCACTTTTGAAGAGCTAAGGGAGTCTTAAATGTCCATTACAAGTACTGCCTTTTACCGTTAGCCGTTCATTTAGGATTGGTGACTGGATAAGTATGTCCGATGTTGTTCAGAGCTGACAAAACGATGATGAGGGTATGCAGCTTTATCAGAAGTTACCATGAATTCAGGATCTGCCCCAACAAAAACATGGTGTCCCTTTTTACACAGACATAATCACTTAGGGACAAACATTAATTTGCATGCTCGAAACCTTTTTATTTCATTCCAGTGGTTTCAGATAAGAGTCATGCCATAAGAATCCATATATACAACACATATAATCACCTTTACCTAACTTCAGTCTCTAAATAAAGCAATGTTAATAAAAAACATACAGCCTACATCTGGGATCTTTTTCCTTCTGACTTAAGAATATCCTTTAAAGTTTTCTTTAGTGTAGGTCTGCTGATGGCAAATTCTTCAGATTTATTTACTTAAAAATGTCTTTATTACACCTTTGTCTTGAGCGATTTTCACTGGATGTAGAATTCTAGGTTGGTAGGTGTCTTCTTTCACACACTGAATATCTAATTCCACTGACTTCTGGCTTCCATTGTTTCATTGATAAACTGGCTGTCAGGCTAATTGACAATGTTTTCTATCTTTCTTCTTTTAAGAACCCTTCTTTCAGGGAAAAGACAGTCTCTTCAATAAATGATGTTATGAAAAACTGGATATCCATATGCAGAAGAATGAAATTGGGCCCTTACCTCCTCACACCATATACAAAAAACAACTCAAAATGGGTAAAAGACTTAAACGTTAAGGCCTGAAACTGTAAAGTTATTAAAAGAAAACGAGGAAAAAACTCCATGACATTGGTTTGGACAATGATTTTTTGAATACAATCCCCAAAGCACAGGCAACAAAAAGAAAAATAGATTAACGGGACTGCATCAAACTAAAAGGCTCTGCACAATAAAGAAAACAACAGAGTGAAGACTATGGATTGGGAAAAAAATATTTGCCAACCAACACATCTGTTGGGTTAATCCAAAATATACGAAGAACTCAAACAACTCAATAGCAGAAAATAAATAACCCATTTAAAAATAGGCAAAGGATCTGACTAGACATTTGTTGAAAGAAGATATACAAATGGCCAACAACTATATGAAAACATGCTCACCATGATTAATCATCAGGGAGATATATATTAAAACCATGATAAAATATACCTTTTAGAATTCCTATTATCAAAAAGGCAAAAAGATAACAAGTGTTGGTGAGGATGTGGAGAAAAGAGAATCCTGGTAACACTGTTGGTAGGAAAGTAAATCAGAACAGCCATTACGGAAAAACAATGTCAAGATTCCTCAGAAAACTAAATACAGAACTACTCTATGATCCGGCAATCCCACTACTGGGTATACAGACTGTCCCTGACTTAACGATGGTTTGACTTTACAATGGGTTTATCAGAGTATTAAATGCATTTTCAACTTAAGATATTTTTCACTTATGACGGGTTTTTTGGGATATAACTCCATCTTAAGCCAAGGAGCACCTGTATATCCAAGGGAATTGAAATTAGTATACTGAAGAAACATCTGCACTCCCATGTTCATTGCATCATTATTCACAATAGCCAAAATATGGAATCAACCTGTCCATCAACAAATGAGTGGATAAAGAAAATGCAATATACATACATGATGAAATACTATTCAGCCTCAAAAAAGAAGAAAATTTTCTCATTTGCAACAACATGGATGAACCTGGAGGACATTATGCTAAATGAAATAAGCAACACACGAAAAGACAAATACTGCATGATCTCACTTATATGTGGAGTTTAAAAATGTTAAACTCATAGAAGTAGAGAGTAGAATGGTGGTTACCAGAGGTAAGGGGTGGGAGGTTGGGAAGATGTTAGTAAAAGGGTACAAAGTTTCAGCTAAGCAGGAGAAATACATTTTTGAAATCTATTACACAGCATGGAGACTCTAGTTAATAATAATGTAATGAGTATTGTAAAATTAAGTGAACAGATTTTATGTGAGGTGATGGTTATGTTAATTAGTTTGATTTAATCATTCCATAATGTATAAAATATCAAAACTTTACATTGTATCCCATAAATATATACAGTTACTATTTGGCAATAAAAGAAAAAAAGAAAGAAACTGATGGTTTAAAGGGAAAAAAAAAATCCTTCTTTATATTTTACTTACTTTCAACAGTTTTACTATGTTGTACCAAGGTGTGATCATCTCACCACCAGCAGGAGTCAAAGGATCAGACACAAATGGCTTTAATCTAGCCCTAAGTTAGTTAGCTTTATAGAAGAATATAGGATAGAAAATTCAGCATGCACAGTATCTTCAAACTCGTCAGGATGCCAAGCAACCAATCACATGAATAGTTCTTGGACCTCTCTCCACCCATGCAAAGAGTATACACTGTTGCCAGAGACAGTTAAGGTATATGTGGTTCACTTAAATACAGAGATGTGCCTTGGTTTCTTTCCAGTCTTACACTATTCAATTTGCACAGATGTGAGGCCAGCATGCCAACTCACAGTTCTCTCAGTGCAGATGCAATACCACAGATGGGGTTTCAAAGTAAATTTAAGAGATAACCAGCCCCTAGCACATAACATTCCATATTCGTCTTAACTCAGTATATTCCCAAGGAAATAATGCCATGAGCAGACAGACCCAAGGCCAGATTTTTTCAGGCAGGCCTAGGTCTGTTCAAGTCCAGGAATGACGTTCAACCTTTACTAACATTGCAGATTTCAAGTCATTCATTCTCTGCAATTCAAAGGTTTACTGAATTTCTGGCTTGATGTATTTCATTAACTCTGTATAGTTCTCAAATAATCCCTTCTAATATTTGCTCCCGCTACGTTATTTCTCTTCTCTCCCTTTAGGTCTCCTGCTAAATATGTTAAATGCTTTTACCTGATCCTCCTTTTCTGTATTTCTTAAAATCATTTTTGTCTCTCTATGCTTCCTTCTGTATAATTTCTCCTAATTTACCTATCAGTTCATTAATTCTTTTTTCTACTTTGTCTTCTATTCGACCCATCCACTGAATTCTTAATTTTGATGATTATATTTTTTCAGCTCTAGGATTTTCATTTTTAAAATAGTTTCCAGTTCCCAGTTAAAATGCTCAATCTTGTCTTTCATCTTGTAAGCATGGTCACTTTCAAGCTATTGATAACTCCAATATCCAAAGCTGCTGTGATTCTGTTTCTCCTATCTGTTGCTTATGCTGGTTTCACTCATGCTATCTTGTCTTTTCCTATGTTTGTTTATTTGTGATTGTGCCCTAGTAATTGTATTTGAAAAACTGAGAAAATAAATGAAGTCCTTAGATGATGTTATTATCTTTTTTCAGAATGAATTCAAATTTGCTAGCTGTGGACACTGGCAATTCAGTGTCACCTCAATTCAGTTTCAGGGATTGATATGATTAAAATTGAGTGGCGATCACTGTGAAGACTTATCTTCAACTGGATTACCCTAGATTACATCCCTTTGGGGATCTAAAACAAAGTGAGTCACTCTCATGCAGTAATAGGCACTGGACTCCAATTCCTGTGCCCCTGTGAAGCTGCCATTAGTGCTTTCAGCCACCCCACCAAAATTGGCAAATGCTCCCAGGGGAAAAGTAGACTCAAAAGCCAAGGCTCTCATTCCTAGTCTGGTATTTCTTTTCTGTCTTGTTTGCTTTCCTATGCCTTCAAACAGGTTTTTGTTTTTAAAATACATATACTTGGTCCAACTTTTCTAATTCTACTTAGAGAACAAAAACAACCAAGTAAGCACATAAAAAGCTATTTTTAGAAAGTTGACACTAACAACTAATGTTTACATAAATCAAGATAGTAAAAAGTATTATTCATATAACTTAGGGAACAGCTTACACATTAAAATGTATGAATAAGTGAAAATTTGAGGAAGCTTTTTTTCATAACCTAATAATGTAACTTTCTTGTCAAGAAATTAAATATGTTTAAATATTCTTATAGAAATGTATTTTATAGCGAGCAATTCTACACTGAAAAAGTATTTAATTAGGGGCACGTATAGGCTACTCTCCTTTACCTACATCGATTTTTTTTTCTTATTATTAAAATACTAGTTCAGCTGAATATTTATTGAGCACATACTGCACATGATCACTAAGGAAAATGAGACACAGTGTGTGTACTCTGGAGGAATTTCCAGACTTATAGGAGAGACATAAAGAGACAGTGTGATAATGGCTATAACCGAGGTACATACAAGATGTTATAGGTCCATAGGAGGAACACCATGTCAGCATGACATTGTTCCATTAGTGACATTTTAACTACTACTTAAATGCCTATTTTCTTTGGTGATAGAATACTAAGCAAAAAAGAAAATACACATCACACATGCCAACTTATATTTTAAAGTAAAAAAAAAAAAAAAAAAATGCTGTGTATACATAAAGTATTATATGAGACACCAAGGTGAAAAAACTGATATGAAAACTTACCCCATCTGGTAGTGCCCGCCAGCACACAGCACTAACAAATTCATTTGTATCATCTTCTTTTCTGTCTTTGTCCAGAACACTTTTGACCGTATCAAATTTAAAAGTTAGCAAAGTCTTAGAAAGTCCTTTATAGTACAGATAAAGGGAGTTGTTCTCACTTCCTAAAAATAAATAATAATTTTTTTTAGAATGGGAGAACTTGGTATTAGGACATCACATTCAGACAATAATTATCTCCCAAAGTTTTAGCTCAAAGATCAATAATCTTCTAGGGTCAAATTTGTAAAGCTAGGTCACAGCACCAATTGGAAATCATGTGAGAAAAGGATTCTAAGCTATACCTTACTAATCCAAACAATCAATGTTAAATGGTAAAACAATATTGATAATTCTAAAGTTACAATTACCATATAAAAATCACTTATAGCAGAGGTCTATAGTAGAATCACAAATATGTTATTATAGCAAGAATTTTAAATTACATTTGGAAAGATTTCCATCTAGAGAAGAAAAAGAAAGTGTCAGCACTTACACAGGCAAATTTTAATAGCCTACACAATTCATTTCCCATTCCCCAATAAAGGCATTACTTTATTAAATTAGTGGTCCATAAACTTATATTTTTAAACAGTCTATATCAAGGTAGGATCATTGTGCCAGATATTTGGTTTGGCAGTGCTTAGGTTCATACACATGTGAAGAGAGTCAATTTTACTGAATAAAGCCTAAGTCCTCTAAAAGTACTGATGAAAGCTCATACATTCAGGGATTAGATACTCGAATAATATCAAATTTTATTTTTCTACTTCTGATTTAAATTTGTATAAATTATCAATAATAAAAGCCTAGAATAGTCAATGCTACCCAAACAGACTGCTTAATGAAGAGAATGGTAGATAGAACGAAATGAATATTAAGCTTAAGATGACAAATGATGTCTCTAAAATTAGAATTATTATTAGAAAAAATTAATACTTTCTTTTCTGTTCATTTATTTTTTGGCAGCTGTCCGGTAAAGGGATATGAACTCTTGACCTTGGTGTTACAAGACAGTGCTCTAACCAACTAAGCTAAGAGGCCAGCCCTGCAGAGATTAATATTTTCTGTCTTGTATGTAATATCTATAGAAATTGTTATAATGGAGGACAACTACTAAACAGTTAAAAATCTTATACGACATTTCATGTGTTCAGGGATGTGCTCCATTATACAGTGGATGACTAATGCTCTTCCAGTACAACCTAAAGAAAATTCATAGTGCTAAGGTATCAAGTCTATTACGCTACCTTCTGAGTATACAGACCATTTCCTGACTTAGTATGTAATCTATTTTAACTGAATTCAATATCAAAAGATATTACTTACCACAAGCTATATAATCTCCATTAGAAGCAAGGCCTACAAAGTTTTTTTCATTAATATGACCCTTGAAGGAACGTAGACAGTATGGTTTCCCTACATTCCACAGTTTTAGCTGGCTGTCTGTTGAGCTGAGGTAAACACAGAATTAGAACATATTTAAGATTTCATGGCATTAAACTCATTACTACTAATTAGAGGCAATCCAGTTTGGTGGTTAAAAATGCAGACTCTGGAGCCAGATGGTCTGAGTTAGAATGTTCAATCTGCCATTAATTTGCTTTGGACCTTGGGCAAGTTATGAAAACTCACCAGCCTCAGTTTTTCATCAGTTAAATGTGAAATATAATAATTCCCGCTTTATAGATTTAAATGAATACTATGAGATACTGTGAAAATTAAATAAATTCATTTAAAATGCTTTCAATAATGCCTGGGCATATAGGAAGTGCTCAATAAACATTAGGTATCAATACCACCAAACCACCACCATAAAACAGTGAAAGAACTTTACTGGGATCTGGGCTTAATTTCAGGGATACATTTGCTTCTCTTGATTTGATTTATTTTCCAACTATTGAGTTATATTAGTACACTGAATTTAAACTAGTTTTGCAGTTCAGTCATTCCTATAGGTGTGGTATTTAGTTGAAAGACCTATTTAAAGTAGTTTATCTTGCAGAAAGAATATGCAAATGTAGTTATTTACCAAAAAATAATTGAATGTAATAATCACTAGTAATCTTAACATACAAAGATAATTTTAGGACTTCAAAAAAATATATTTTAATTTTTCTCTTTTTGTTAAAAAAAAATGGATCATACTAATTATTTTGTAAACTGCTTCCCCACATTGAACAACTTGTTTTACATTTTTCTCTGTAAAATAAATACATCTCTCTATTAATAATTACACAATAAATTATCTTTTCTCTTTCTCTAACATTCACTGAATAGGACAGTATGTTAAAGGTTTTAATAAATCATTTTATTTAAAGATTCACAACATAAGGTAAGTACTATTAGTAGCTTCATTTTAGAGATAACAAAACTGAGGTTTAGAAGGTTAGGAACATTTCCAAGGCACCACAGCTCATAAATAGTATAGCCAAGATTTAAACTGTCTGATTTCAGAGGCCAAACTCTTAATTCTTTTAATAACTCTCGATTCTCATCATTTTTTCAACATAGTATCTATTCTTAGATATCTGTTTTAATTTTTTTTTTGCTTATAAATAGTACACTGAATATTGCTTTATGTTTATATTTTAAAATATATTTTGACATTAGTTTTAATATTTCTAAATACACCTGTGGATGAATTTGTTCTATATACTTTTAAGATCCAAATCTGTCCAAGAAAAAAAATCATTATGATTTATAGAAACTAAGAAGGAAAAAAATCATTGAAAATATATATTACACATCCACTTTAATGGGGTCAACTAAGATTTCCAATGTATGCAATTCAATTAAGTAAACACACACTTCAATTAAATGAAGTCAAACTAACTGATTTAATATTTATAAATCTGAAAATGAAGAAAAGTATTTTTGCCATATACTCTACCATCCATATTTGAATCTGAATAATATTTTAATTACTTATTGCCCATTATTTTTATCCCTAAAGATGGGATACTTTTTGACTGGTTACCACTTAAATTTGTTAACTAATTATCCATATTACCTCCACTTGGAAAACTCAGTTCCCACTTTCTTTTTTTCCCCCCTCTTTTGTAACTCAATCCAAATTACCTGTTAAATCAATTCAAATTACCCAGTTCTTATTTAGAGTAACCAGAGGTAAATGTGGTGGGAGATGCCAAATACAGTGCACTGGCATTAATAATTTCCTGAGAGATAAGAAACTAAGTAAAAAAGAAGAAAACTATCACTAAACTTGAGAAGAAATAGTAGATATGAAAAAGACAGAAATTGAGTATTTACTAGGGTAATAAAAATAAACAGAACTATGAAATGGATAACCAAAATATGGGATTGCCTATTTTGGTAGAAGAGCTTGGCCAATATTTTGACAATTGAGATTTATTTACCTTGCTGACATCTTATTATCTTCAAAGTTAAAAAAGAACTAGAAGCTTACATAATGATTCTCTAGTTCAGAAGGTTTTATGGCCTTTATAAAAGAAAAAAAGTTCTCTTCAAAATATAGAGATCAACATGTCAGTATAAAAGCCAACCAAATATTACTTAAAACCAAAAATAATTCTACAACTGTACTGCAAGTAGATAAATATACAATAATATATTAGATGACTTTAATAAATAGTTCTCATTCTATTGCATCAACTATGTTGCTTCTCTCTTCTTTAGGAGAAGCAGTAGCTGAAATATCATCCTAAGTTCAAATGCAATCAAACTTAGAAGTATTAGTTAACTAGTGTCTTCAGGATTTCATTCACAAATAACATATAAAAGTGAGTAATACAGACCAGAATATATATGTATTTTAATTGAACAAGATATGAAAATCTACTATTTAAGAAAAAGTATGTACATTCCAATGTTACTCTATATATACATCACGGTGACTTTACAAACTTGTAAATGATGACAGTGCTCTGTATTAAGTTCAACCTCTGAAGAAAGTAATACTCACGCAGAGACAATTTCCTCACCACTCACAAACTTTGCATAAGAGACTGCTTTTCGGTGTCCTTTGAATACCATGATTGGCTGTTTAGTGTTACGAAGATCATAGTAGTGGACACAATGATCTAAAACAAAACAAAACAAACAAAATGAGAAAAATATAGGACGTGAAGAAATGGGAAATAAAACTAATTTTAACTGGTTTTGGTGTTTTTCATCAAATGTTTTACAGATAATGTCAAATCTCTAACAGCCAGAAAACTACGGGGTACAAATAATTTGCAACAATAAGGAAGATATAGATTTTCTGTTTTGTTTTTAAGTCTAGGAAAACATGGTTGCATTAAAAAGTGTATACAAACACATGCTAATGTTAGTCTGAAATGTAGTTCCACTGGTTTTTCCTCTGATCTTGGCTATTTACAGAATATAGTATTAAGGTTTCAAAATAACTAAAAATTTAAAAATCTATCTTTACATTTTAAAGGCTTTATAAAAAAGGTAATATAAATATTGTGACATCTGTATAAATATAATGCTATATTATTTCCCACATTTACTTTTTAAAAAGCACATTATTGAGACATGTTTGCAGATAGTAAAAATCACCCACTGTAATTATACAATTCAATGATTTTTACTGAATTTACCCAGTAGTGCAACCATCACCATAAATCAGTTTTAGAATATTTTCCTCTCCCAATAAAATCCCTCATGCCCATTTGTCACCCACCATCCTAGGCCATCACTATTCCTATCTGTCTCTATAAATTTGCCTTTACTGGACCTTTATATAAATGAAATAATACAATATGTGGTCTCTATATATGGGTTTCTTACACTTTGCATAATGGTTTTGAGGTTCATCCACATTTTAACAGGTGTCGGTAGATCATTCATTTTTTTATTGCTGAATAGTATCCATTGTACTATTGATAAATAGTATCCATTGTTCTAAAACTAGTACCACATTTGTCTATTAATTCACCAGTTGATGGACATTTATTTCCATTTTTTGGTTATCATGAATAATGCTGCTATAAACAGTCACGTTCAAGTCTTTGTGTGGATATGTTCTCGTGTCTCTTGGGTAGATACCTAGAAGGGTAGTTACTGGGTCATACAGTAAATACTATGTTTAATTTTTTAAGAAAGTGACAAACTGTTGACTGCACTGTTTTACATTCCCATCAATAACACATGAGGGTTCCAGTTTCTTTGCGTGAGTTGTTTGAAATATGTGGAGACAAGACTTTTATCAGATGTGTTTTGCAACTATTTTCAAACTTTCTGTTTCTCATGTTTTTATTTTTAAAGAATAAGTTTTCAACTTTGATAAGGTCTAATTTATCATTTTTTTTTTCACTGTCCTCACTTTTCATGTCATAAATAAGAAATCTCTGACTAATCAAAGGTCTTAAAGATTCTCTATTTCTAAAAGTTTTGTTGTTTTAGTTACTGCATTTAGTCTGTGATCAAATTTAAGTTAATTTTTGTATATGGTATGAAGGGTCTAAGTGCACCTTTTTGCATGTTATATCCAGTAGTCCCAGCACCATTTGTTGAACAGACTATACTTTCCCCAGTGAATTGCCTTGGCACTTTTGCTGACAATGAACTGACTATAAATAAAGATTTACTTCTGGATTCTTAATTCTAATAAAATTATGTATATACGAGGGTCTTCAAAAAGTTAAAGGAAAGATTCGTATCATCTTATAATCAATCTTTCCGTGAAGTTTTTGAGGTACCAGTACAATACTGTCTTGATAACTCTAGCTTTACAAATTTTTAGATTGGGAAGAAAAAGTCCTCTAACTTTGTTGCTCTTTTTCAAAATTGTTTTGGCTATCCCTGGTCTTTTGCATTTCAACATACATTTTGGGATCAGCTTACTGTTCCTGCAAGAAAGCCTACTGGAATTTTTACAAGGATTCAGTTGGATCCATAGATCATTTTGGGTAGAAATGCCACATTAACAATACTGAGTCTGCCGATCTATGATTATAGAATATCTCATTTGTTTATATCTTTTAAAATTTTTCCTCAGAAAACTTTAGCATTTTTCAGTGTACAAGTCTTGCACTTATTTTATTACATTTCTTCCTTAAGTATTTTATCTTAAAGACTAATCAAGTACAGTAGTGAGAAATGGGTAAGAACAAGGAGTTCTATCTGTAACTGACTAAGAACAATCAACTGAGATAATTCACTGCCTTTGGACCACCCAAGAATCATATTCTTAATTTTATTTTTGGATTTTTCATTGCTCATATCTAGAAATAATTAATTTTTGTACACTGATCTTTTATTCAGTGACCCTGCTGAACACTTTTATAAGGTCCAATAATTCCTTAAAATTAGTTTCTTAAAATTTTCAACATGAACGATGAGGTCATCTGCATATAAAGACGGTTTAATTTTTCCTTTCCAATCTAGATGTCTTTTACTTCCTTTTCTTGACTGAGTGCATTGGCTAGAACCTCCTCCAATACTGTGTTAAATTGAAGGGGCAAGAGCAAACATCTTTGGCGTGTTCCTGATCTTAAGGCAAAAACATTAGGCCTCTCACCAGTAAGTATGATGCTCACTGCTGGTTTTCTGTAGAAGCACTTTATCAGGTTGAGGAAATTTCTTTCCATGCCAAGTTATTAAGAGTTTTTTTCAATCATCAGTGGGTGTGGGATTTCATCAAATGACTTTTCTATGTCTATGATAGTGAGGTTCTGTGGTTCTATTCTTCATTGTACTAATATGATGTATTACATCAATTAATTTTTGGATGTTAAATCTGGTACTTCTGGGATAAACCCCATATTGTCATACTGTATGATCTTTTTAATGTGTTGTTGGATTTGGTTTGCTGACATTTTGTTGAGAAAATTTTCACCTATTTTCTTGAAGAATACTGGTCTATGTTTTTCCATTCATGTGATATCTTTGGTTTTGGTTTCAGGGAAGAGTTTGTAAAGTACTGGTATTATTTCTGTTTTAAACATTTGATAGCATTCACCAGTGAAGCCAGATGGGGCTCAGCTTTTCTCTGTGTAAAGGTTATTAATTACTAATTCAGATTGTTTACTCTTCATAGGTCTATTCAGGTTTTCTATTTCATCATATGTCAGTTTTGGTCATTTTAACTTTCTAGGAATTTTTCATTTTATCTGTTATTAAATAAGTTGGCATAAAGTTGTTCATAGTATTCTCCTATAACTCTTTTGATTTCTGACAGGTCAGTGGTAATATATGTCCTGTCATTCTTAATTTTAGTGATCTCTGTCTTCTTTTCCTCTTGGTTAGTCTAGCTAAAGGTTTATCAATTTTGTTGATCTTTTCAAAGAATCAACTTTCAGTTTTACCAATTTTTTATCATTCTTCTGTTTGCAATTCCATTAATTTCTACTCTAATCTTTATTATTTCCTTTCTTCTTCTTGTCTTTGGTCTGGTTTGTGATTTTTCTAGATTTTTATGGTAAGAGCTTAGATTATGGAGATTTTTTCTTCTTGTTAAATATAGGCACTTAAGGATATACAATTCTCTATAAGCTGCCACCACAAATATTGATATAACGTGTTTCCATTTTCATTCAGTTCAAAACACTTTTAAATTAATTTCCCATGTAATTTCTTCTTTGACAGATTGATTATATAGAAATGTGTGGTATAATTTCAAAAATATTTGTGAATTTCCTAAATTAACCATCATTTTTAGTTCCTAATTTAATTTAATTTTGGTCAGAGAACATGCTTCAGAATACTTCAATCCTTTTAAACTTATTAAGACTCATTTTATGGCCTAACACATATGGTCTACCTTGGAGATTCTTCCATATATGTGAGAAAAATGAAATGTGTATTCTTCTGTTGCTGGGTGTTCTATACATGTCTGTTAGGTCAGGTTGAAAATGTTATTCAAGTCATCTATATCCTACGTGATTTTCTCTCCTGTTGTTCTATCAATTACTGTGAGTGAAGTATTTCAGCCTCCATCTGCTTTATTTATTTATTTATTTATTTATTTATTTATTTATTTATTTATTTATTTACTCATTCATTCCAGGTGGCAGGCCAGTATAGGGGTTGAACCCTGGGCCCTACTGTTATCAGCACCATGCTCTAACCAACTGAGCTAATCTGCCAGCCCTTCTGACAACTTTTGTTGAATTAGCTATTTCTCCCTTCAATTCTGTCAATTTTAGTTTCATGTATCTCAAAACAGTTTCAGTTTTTAGGTATGTTTATAATTGTTATGAGGCGTATTCAAAAAGTTCATGGAAAATGCACATTACAAAAAAGCTATGCAGGGACTGCAAAATTTTTCTGCACCAAAATAAACTCACTAGCTTGCTGTAACATGTCTGAACAGGATCCAGTTTGAGGCACTAAGGAAGATAAGATATCAATTTGAAAGAAGCCCCTATCAGAGCAACATGAATTCTGCTAAAACTTTAGCAAGAACTAACATCAAATTTATGGTCGAAGCTTAGGTAGAAGAAAGGTGATGTTGTTGACGCTTTATGAGGATAAAAGTTTATGGGCATAATGTCCCAAAGAAATCAGCAGTTTACAATGGATAACTCATTTAAGAAGGAATGAGACAACACTGAAGACAGAGACGGCAGTGGCAGACCATCCACATCCATTTGTGAGGAAGAAATTAATCTTGCTTGTGCCCTCATTGAAGAGAACTAACAATTAACAGCATAAACAATAG
Organism: Cynocephalus volans; assembly: GCF_027409185.1. Classification (NCBI taxonomy): domain Eukaryota; kingdom Metazoa; phylum Chordata; class Mammalia; order Dermoptera; family Cynocephalidae; genus Cynocephalus; species Cynocephalus volans. The sequence goes on from NC_084467.1 coordinate 132,223,850, forward strand.
CCAACACCACAGACACCTCAATTGGTTCAGCTTACACAGTTCTGACCGAAAAATTACAATTGAGGAAACTTTCTGCTTGATGGGTGAAAAACTGTTGTGCCCAGAACAGCTGCAGACAAGAGCAGAGCTTTCAATGGAAATTTTAAACAAGTGGGATCAAGATTCTAAAGCATTTATTCCAAGTATTGATACAGGAGATGAGACATGGCTTTACCAGTACAATCCTGAAGACAAAGCACAATCAAAGCCATGGCTACTAAGAGTTGAAAGTGGTCCAGTCAAAGCAAAAGTGGACTGGTCAAAAGCAAAGGTCATGGCAACAGATTTTTGGGATATGCAAGGCATTTTGCTTGTTGACTTTCTGGAGAGCCAAAGAATAATAACATCTGCTTATTATAAGAGTGTTTTGACAAAGTTAGCTAAAGCTTTAGCAGAAAAATGCTAACGAAAGCTTTACCAGAGAGTCCTTCTCCTCCAAGACAATGCTCCTGCTCATTCCACTCATCAAACAAGGGCAATTTTGTGAGAGTTTTAGTGGTAAATCATTAGGCCTCCACCTTACAGTTCTGATTTGCTCCTTCTGACTTCTTTTTGTTTCCAAATCTTAACAAATCTTTAAAGGGCATCCATTTTCTTCAGTTAATAATGTAACTATGTACATTAACTATGTGCATTGACATAGTTAAATTCAAATTGCCCTTAGGTTCTTTAGGGATGAACTAAATGGATAGTATCATCACTTACAAAAGTGTCTTGAATTTGGTGGAGCATATGTTGAGAGATAAAGTTTATATTTTTATTTTTATCTTTTAATTCCATATTCCACAAACTTTTTGAAGTCCTCTTGTATATCTTTTTGCCAAATAACATTTTTATCATTATAAAATGTCTGTCTTTGTTTCTACTACCAATTTCTACACGACCTATTTTGTTTGATACAAGTATAGCCATTCTGACTTTCTTTTGATTACTGATTATATGGTATGTCTTTTCCCATCCTTTTACTTTCAATCTATTTCTGTCTTTGAATCTGAAGTATATCTCTTATAGACAGTGTACATAGTTGGGTCCTGTTTTTTCTTTTTTAAGCCATTTTGCCATTCCCTGCATTTTGGAGTATTTAACTCACTTAACACCTAATATAATTATTTAGCTAGCAGGATTTAGACCTATAATTTTGCTATTTGTTTTGTTACATCGTTTTTGTTTGTTTGTTTTATTCCTCCATTATTGTTTCCTTTGTGTTAAATAGATATTTTCTAGGGTATCATTTTAGTTCCTTTGTTTTTAAGTGTGTGTGTGTGTGTCTGTGTATACTAAAAAATAATATATAGTATATAGTGTAGATATATACTAATATATATATATACTTATATATACTAATATATATATATGTACTAATATATATCTTTGCTTTTGTCAGGCTATATCATATTTTTTAAAAGTAATTTTCATAGTGGTTTCCTGGGGAATTATAATTAGCATGTTAATTGGAAATAATCTAGTTTAGATTATCACTAACTTAATTTTAATACCTACCATATACCTCTATCTTTTCCCCTTTTCTATCTTTTTTACAATTATGGTCATACATATTACATCTTTCTATGTTAAATGCCCATCAACAGTTTTATAATTACTATTTTATTACTATTTCAATTACCTTTTAAATAAGTTAAAAAAGATTGTTACAGAAATGCATTTAAACTTTTACATATATCTATATAATTATCTTTGACCAGTGCTCATACTTGGTGTGGATTTGCGTTACTGCCTGGTATCCTTTCATTTCAACCCAAACAACTTTCTCTAGTATTTCCCATAGGCCAGGTGTGCTACCAAAGAACTCAACTCAGTTTGTGTTTATCTAAGAACATCTTAATTTCCCCTTCATTTATGATGGATAGTTTGGCCACATATAATATTCTTTACTGACTTTTTTCCTTTTGGTACTTTAAACATATCCCATTGCCTGCTGGTTTTCATGCTTTCTGAAGACAAGTTTACTGTTAATCTTATTGAGGATCCCTTGTACTTGCTGGGTTGTTTTTTCTCTTGCTGTTTTCAAGACTCTTTCCCTGCCTTTGGCTTCCAATAGTTTGAATATGACATGTTTAGGTGTGCATCTTTTTAAGTCTATCCTATATGGGGTTTTTGGAGTTTCTTGGATGTTTGGATTGATGTTTTCCACCATACTTTTGGCTATTGTTTATTCAAATATTTTTCTACCTTTGTCTCTCCTCATCTTCTGGAAGTCCACATATGTTAGCATGCTTGATGGTGTCTCACAGGTTTCTGAGGTTGTATTTATTTTTCTTCATCCCTTTTTCTTTGGATTCCTTAAACTTGATAATCACTATTGACCTATCTCCAAGTTCACTGATTCTTTCTTCTGCCATCGCAAATTTGCTCCAGTGAATTTTTCATTTTGGTAATTATACTTTCAACTGCAGAATTTCTACTTGTTCTTCTTCTTCTTCTTCTTATTATTATTATTTATTTTTATTTTTTTGCTAATGTTCTCTATCTGGTAAGACATATTTTCCTCTAATTCTTTAATTGTGGTTTATTTACTTAATATATTTATAATAACTAATTTAAAGTCTCTGTCTATTAAGTCCAACAGCTGGAATAATTTCTCTTGACTGAATTTTCCTGCTTCTTTATGTATCTCATACTTTTTTTTTGTTAGAAAGTAGACATTTTACGTAACATAACATGGCAACTCTGAAAAAAGTTGCTCCTCCTGGGTTTGTTGTGGCTGGGGTGTTTTGTTGTCATAGGTGTTGCTATTTGTTATTTTAGTGACTTGTCTTGGACTAAGTCTGCTGAGTCTATAATCCCTGCTGTGTGGAGTTACTGAAGTCTTGACTCAGTTTTACATTTTTGTTTTTAAATCTGGCTGAGTAAGGGTTGTTCCTTGGTCAGCATTGCTTAGTAGTCACAAGATTTCCATAAGAAGACAATATGTCTTCTACCCTTTGACAAGGGGATCAATGTGTGTGTTGGAGCATGCCTTCAAAGCTCAGGCAACATATAAATCTGCCTTAGCCTTCACTTCCTGTTTACACACAGCCTCAAGGTTAGCTAGAGCTGAATGACTGAGACCCTCTCCAGTTTCTCCTGGATTGGCACACTGCCTTGCACAGTACACAGCATTCTACATCAAAGCCCCTTTTGGCTATTTTGTTGTCCAGTTCTTCCTTTTAAAATTTTAGCTATGCTCTTGTTTGACCCAACTGGTAGTGCAGCCATACACATTTGTGATGCTGCATGTGACTGTTTTCAACAATATCCTGGGTCCGGATCTTTCCCCATGGAGACTCTGAGTTGGGTCAGACAAGAACGATACACTGGAAATGGGGCTTTTAGAGTAGCTCCCAAATTAGTTTTTTTTCCTGTGGAAGCTTCAAGGCTACTGGTTTACAAGGCTTATTTCCTGTGGAAGCTTCAAGGCTACTGGTTTTCAAGGCTTACATACCACAGAGTTGGTTCATTTTGTTAATTCTGCCAATATTTTTGTTGCTCATATAAAGAAATATTCCCACACTGGCTTTTATGTTTATTATTGTAATTGCATTAAGTGAACATCTTAAGTGACAGCATTCAGTTTTTACTCTAGAGGTACAAATATCTGCAATTTGTTTGGCATGAACTAAAGTAAAAATAGAAAAAAGTTATTCTGCTTCAGTTACTGTACTCATGTTAAATTTATCAATTACGAAGGTTAACTATTAGTTGGCAGTAATAATTCAATTGAAAACATTTTAATAAAATAATTATTTTCTAAAGTTATTTCATAAGCTGAAAATAATTTGATATTGTAAAAATAACATAGTAACAGTAAAATACTACTTTAGTCTCAATTTAATTAAAAAAGGAGATGTAATATGTAAAAGATGTAGGCATATAAGTAAAAGTTAAATTATGTCATAGTGTACTGCACAAAGGTTTTACAATAGCTAGAATGAAAAAAGCAGTGTGCAGGATAAGTTATCAAATGGCAGATGTTTCTACAGTCATGACAACCTCAAAAGAAACTGTAGTGGAGTGCTCAGAACCAGCTTACTATGTGAAGAGGTGACTTATTTTCAGCAAAATATATACCAGCCCATCCTATTATTATTATTATACCATAATATTGTTATTTTGACATTTCTTGGCTTTATATTTTTATTGTATTTAATTAGAATTTGTTTTGAGTTTACAGTTGTTTAAGAGACAGGAACATGGAGAGATGATCTATGGTTTTATGTTTCTACATATATTTTAGCAACATTACAATAAAAATAGTTTAGGTCAATGAGGGGCCTCAACAATTTTATTTTGTAATTTAGTAAGCAGAATTGCCATAATCTTTAAAATATTCAATATTTGGGGGATTTAGGGTATAATCCCATTTCTATTTCTTTTCTTTTCCCCCTTTTTGTTTTGAAAAATTTCAAACCTACAGAGATGTTGAAAGAACAATACAAGAAACAACCTTGTATCTTTCACTCCTGACTCACCAGTTGTAAATGTTTCACCATATTTGCTTAATCCTCACCCTACACATATACAAACACATACTCTCTCTCCACCTCTCTTTATCTTTCTCCTTTACCCACCTCCCGAATCACTGAGTTTCAAATATCAGGATATTTTACTTTTAAAAACTTCAGCATCTACCTTCTAATGTATCCACATTACTACTATGTCATATTCAAGAAAATGAATATTGACATAATTTAATATGCATATAATATTCAAATATCCCCCAATTGTTTTTAAAAAGTCCTGAATAGCTATTTATTTATATAGGTTTTACTCAAGGGTCACTCATTATATTTAGGTGCCATATCTACTTAGTGTTTTACGTAGAACAACTTCATAGTAGTCTTATTTTTGAAGCATCCAGGACAACTGTTTTGTTGAATGTTCCACACATCTGAATTTGTCTGAATGTTTTCTCATTATTATTTTCAAGTTAAATATTTGGGGCAAGAATACTACAAAGATGATAGTTAGTACTGCATCACATGAGGACGCATATAATAATTGTTTGTTTCAATAGTGATGCTAAATTTGATTAGTTAATGCCTCCATGGCCTTGCCAGTATAAAGAGCATTTATCTTTTTTATTTAAACTTTAAACCAAGCTATGCTACTTCCACAACTATTAATAGGAAAATCAGTACATTCTATTTTTTTATGTATCTAAATGTCAAATTCTCAGCATATAACCTAATAACAAAATCCCACAAATACTCTCTTCAGGCCAAAAGATTAATCAATACTTCACCCCTCATAGAAAATCAATGCTAAATGACAAGTTGATGTCAATAATGTCAATAAATTTATAAATTTTAGTCATAGAAATAAAGTAGTAAATGCCAACATTCCTCAGTAGAGTTAGAAGCCAAGGAACAGGATGACGTACTTCTAAAAAGCTAGCTGTAACTCTAGGGAATTGATATATAAATTAAAAGGTGAACTATAATATTTCTTAACATTCCTGTTTTAAACAAGCTAATTAAAATAGATTTTAATTTATCTCAGTTTTAATTGGCATAAAAAAAATAAAGTTGTTGGCAATGATTTAAAACCTATACTTCATGGATGATTTAGGACTGTGCTTTCCAATATAGCAGCCACTAGCCAAATCAGGTTATTTAAATTTAAATTATTTAAAATTATATGAAATTAACAATTCATTTTCTCAGTTACACTAGCTATTTTTCAAGTGCTCAACAGTCACATGTAGCTGGAAATACCATATTGAACAATGTTAATTTTTTTTGTTATTGGAGTAAGTTCTATTTGACAGCTTTGACAGAGAATAACTAGTTAAATAATCAATACATACCTATAATATAGTAAGCAGAAATTTGATTTCTATTAAAAGGAAGATAGTAACCAAAATAGAAGGGAGAATAAATGGTATATAGTTAAGATGATTATGTTCACATTCACCAATTGTATGAGTTAACTCTCTTTTTCTTACTTTAACCTGAATGCACTCCCGAAAGCAGAGCATCTTTGCTATACCATCTTAATCAAGCAGATAAGTTTTTCTACAGAATGTGGGATTCAAATTGCCCAATTAATTGCCCAAAATGTGGGATGCAAAATAAGTCTTTAATGGCTAAAGGGAATATAATATATATGTATTGTATGTATAACTTATCTATATACTATATATCCTATCCCCACCCCAAAAAGATACGATTATAGACAGACAAGTCAATACGGTTCAGAAACTTACATAACTAGGAGCAAAAACCAGACAAACAAACAAAAACCCCCACCAGGATGAGGGGCTCTGAAATGTTAGAGATAATTAGGAATACGATTTTCAATCTAAAATTTTCTATTTGCTGTCTGTGATATCGTTATTTGCTCTTAATGGGTCCATTTAAGGAATACAAGGGACTTAAGCTTCCTTTCTTAAATGAGGCTCCATTTCCTACTGTAGTTTTCTCTTTGTGTAATTTCTAATTTGTGTTACCTCAGCCCACCATAAATTACTTATTATATTATTATTCTCTTTGGACCAAAATGTCTTACAAAGGCTATGAACCTACTTCAACTCAGCAAATCACTCTGTCAAATGTCAAAATTAGAGACAGAATTTTAATTGAAGTATGAGAAAATGTTTCATATATTATTTATCCAGAAGTTCGCTATTACCAACACAGCATTTCAGTTTGAAAGCAGAGACTGCACACAATTACAAAAGTTCAAGCTTATTTAAATGTGTGCACATGAGCACACTTACAATCTCACTACTACTACAGCAAAAGGTGTAAACTATGAAGGATATTTTATGAAAATACTTGTTTTTTGGTAAAACACTGTCAGAATATAGATGTTTTACAGCAGCTATGAATGATTATTCAAGCAGGCTTCATAATCATTAACAGTTCACTCTTATAAGTGCTCTTTGAACTTTGGGCTGGAGACATTGGTTGATTTTTTTAAGCTGTTTACTCCTTTCCCTCAAAATACAGAAAGCATTTGTATTTTACCTTCATGTTTTCAGTGGGATTAAAAGAGTGCACACAGAAATAACTTTCCTTTGTAGAATGGAAGTAGAATTTGATCTCAGGTGAAAAGAAAAGAGCAAAGGAAAACAGGAAGCAAGAGAATATTTTGACTACTCAGATCAAGTGTGAAGGTGCACTAACCTTTGAAAAACTACACCATGCACCATCACCTCAGCCCCTCCCCCACTAACACCCAAGACTCCTGAACAACCATCTGTGTGTCAATCACTGTCTGCTCTCATCAGGGCAGGTCCAGAGAAAATGTATCTGGGTGCTAAATTAGCTACTTAATTATTTACTGATTATTTCGGCAACAGAGATAATGCTATGCTTCCTAGTTGCTGCCTTTACCTCTATTAAATAGAAGACATTCATTTTTTCAAAACAATTCTTTAATGTCTGCTAGAAATTATTACCATCAGAACATGTGGTTACACCCTGCAATTACCGTTTCTTTTAGGCCATACAGACATTTAAAAAAATTAAACTCTGGGGCTGGCCCCGTGGCTCATTCGGGAGAGTGCGGTGCTGATAGCATCGAGGCCGCGGGTTTGGATCCTATATGAGGACGGCCGGTGCACTTGCTGCCTGAGCGTGGTGCAGATGACACTGAGCTAAGGGTTGCGATCCCCTTACTGGTCAAAAATAAATAAATAAATAAATAAATAAATAAATAAATAAATAAATTCTGTTGCTTTGCCCCCCATGGATTTGTCACCCTTCTTCACCAGGGTGACAGAGCCACAAAGAATTACTCAAATCCCATCTCTTCTGAGCAGTGAGAAGCCCCAAAGTGGTTAATCTCCTGGAACCCTCAAGAGAGGCATTCCTTTCATTTGGGAAATTAACCACGAATTGGGGTTCTCTTCCTGCATTTATTATCCAGACCAGGAAGTTACAGGAAGAGAACGTAGGTGGGGTTATAGTTTAACAATATAGGCTGGTAACTTTCAGTGAAACAAGCAAAATGACATGCCATAAGGCAATTTAAGTGATCCACCAACAAAAGCTTGATCTTAGCAAACATTCCTTCTCCCTACACGACATCCCAGTATCATTACATATCAATCAGTAACTTGTTTGTCTTTAAACCAGCAGCCTTTCTGTGTTACAATTCTTTATCTTACAACAGAGACTATATAGCCTAGGGAAAATTTTCTGTTTTTCGCAAGGTCAACATTTTATATGTACTTTTAAGAAGTACTTTTAAAAAGTTAGACTAAACCTGAAAGTACAAGAAACTAGGCCCTGTGAAATATATTTGCTTTATAGCATACTCCACAAAACTCCATCTGCTAAAAAAGCAGAATCTCATAATGAAATATATTTAGAAAAAAATTAAAATCTCAAGGGCCTAAATGAAATCTTACTTTACCCATGGCCCTATGAACTTAAGAAGTTTACAACCTGAAATCCGAACACAACTTTGGCTTTGTACTCCAAAAATTTTTGCAAAAAAATAGGCAGTAAATATTACTTTTTATTTATCTAAAATTAATCAACATATAATAATAGTAATATTTAAAATACATGTATTTATTGGGAATCTATTATCTGCAGTAGTAAAGGATATTACAGGGGATAAAATGATGAACAAGAAAAGTTACCTGCTTTTGTGGCGCTTATATTCAGGTACAGGGGTTAGACAAAAACAAGTATATAATAAATAAAGTAAGTATAAATTGATAACAATGAGACAAAGAGGAAAGGTAATGATTAGGTGACTCTCCCTGACATAGGGTTTTCAGAAAGGCTTCTTTGAAAAGATGACTTTTTTTTTTCCCTGACCGGTAAGGGGATTGCAACCCTCGGCACAGTGTTGTCAGCACCACGCTCAGCCAGTGAGCGCACCGGCCATCCCTACATAGGATCCGAACCAGCGGCCTTGGCGTAACCAGCACCGCACTCTCCCGAGTGAGCCACAGGGCCGACCCAAGATGACATTTAAGATGAGATCGAAGACTGTACAGCTGGCTGTGGGAAGAGCCAAGGAGAGTGTGTCTAATGCAGAAGAAACACCATAGTGAGAACCTTGGAAGAGATCTAAGTGGGAGGGTGGGAGTAGTGAAAAAGGAAGAGCTAACTTTATCTGAAAGAATGCTATTCCTGCTGCTGTCTGTAGAACAGATTGGAGGGAACAAGTGGGAAAGAGCTGGGAGAACAGTTAAGAGGTTATTCCAGTAGCCCAGGTAATGGCTTGGACTAGAGATAATTCAGTTCCTACCTGAGTTGGATATGACTGTAGGAACAGCAACAAAGAGAAGATAGGGGTGGAAGAAAGAGGAGAGAGGTCAATTATATTGAATGGTAATAAAGGAGAACAGATTAGACTGATGTAAAAGATTTAACAGGAGATAATTTGGTGATGGTGATGATAAGAACACTTTCAGTGGAAGTACTGTAGCAGAAGCCTCTGTGAAGTGGGTTGAAATGCGAACAAGAGAGAAGGGGCCAGAAAATATTCTTTTATAACAGAGGTTTTCTTGAAAAGAAGATGGCATTTAATAGGTAGAATACTCAGGACTCAGTTTCACGTGAGCAGTGAGATATATGGCTTGGACCACTGCATGGATGGAAAGAGGAAAATCAACAAATGCAACAGAAGAGCCATGGGTTTGTGAGGGGAAAATGAAGCAAGTTTTGGATGATAAATCTAAGGTGCCAACTGAACACTGAAGTAGGAATTTCTAGTAAGTAGAATAGAAATGTCTGTAGTTCTTGAGCTAAGCGTGGGATCAAGATAGAGATTAAGTCAGCTATTTAAACAGGTAACACTGAATGGGGAATTTGAAGAGTGGCAAGAGAACAGAATATCAATGAATACCAACATTTAAGGGACAGATCAAAGAAAATACAACTGAGAATTGTAGGTGAGAGAAGAAAACCAGAGGCTGTATATTTTAGAATCCAAGGGAAGAATGTTTTTCCAGATGTGAGTGGTCAATAATATTGAATACTACTTACTACGAGATCAAATAAGACAGGGACTCAAATACTGACATGGAGGCTGCTACTTATCTCGGTGAAAGAAATTTCTGTGTAAAGGTAGGAGCAGAACCCAGAGGAGTAAGAAGGTGAAGGTAAGAAGGAACAGAAGGTAAGAAGGTAAGAAGGAGCAGAAGGCAGAAGGTAAGAAGGTAAAAAGGAGCTCTTTCTTTTCTATTTCTCTAAGTTAGAAGAAACTGCATAAGTTTAAAATGTGGACAGAAAGAACAGAGGTCAGGTACCTATAATTCAACTTCCACTCAAGAACTATTTGACTGAAATTTGGAACAAACATGTTGTGTTTTCACATCTATTTTTATGTATGAATTTTTTGTTTTTTTAATTTCTCTCTAACTACAAATCCAGGGTAAACAAACAAATTTATCTACTTAATTGCTCATCACTGGTGACTGCATTCACGGTTTCATTGTTTTTTCTGAAATAAACACAGAAAAAAAACTACCAATCTAAGAACACATGTATGTAAAGTTTACAGGGGTATATAAATTCCTAATGTTTTAAGTGTTGAAGCTAATCAAAAATGTGTACTACCTGTTTATTTCTAAAATATTATAGAGCAATTTCTAGCACAATTGTAAGGAAAATAGAAACAGTTTAGTCAGGCTTCCTTGCCTCTTATCAGGCAGGACATGATTCAACACGTTTTAGCACTGTTCACTGTGAATAAGTTATCTAAGAGTTGTGTAACTGCACATGTGTGCATATGTAATGCTTGGCTTGCTGCCACCATTGTGTACCTTTTGTATTAAAGGAACCTGCTCTGGACTGTGGGCGGACAGAAGCAGGGGCAGAGTTTGTGTCTGGAATAAAGCATGTGTGTTGTGCCTAAGGCTGCCAGAATCATCTCTCAACTACCTGACTCAAGACCTGCACAGGATGGAGCAGAGGGATCTCTGATCCAGCCCGACAACAATGAATAATTTTCCTGTATGGATACTGAAAAAAGTAAAAACAAAACAAAAAACAAACCTAGTCAGTTTCACCACTGGTAAGGTAATCGTTGCTGATATGTTAAAATGATCAGGTGAAAATAATCTGTTTGAAATAAATGTAGGAATATCTTATTGAACTAAGTGCTAAATGTTTGAAGAATAGTTCCTGACCTTTACTAAAACTAGGAATAAAATGACTACCACTTACAAGTTAATGTTTTTAAATACAGTTCCTGACACAGCTTTTCTAGACTGTGTTCCAAAAAGCAAGATGACCAAAGACTTATATACAATATGGCCAATTGGACATCAAACTGAATTTCAGAAATCCTGAAATCTATTTTCAAAATTCCCTGATGCTTGAGAACTTATAAAAATTATCAGTGTCCTATCTTTTGGATAACACCATGATGGGTATGGGGTGAGAAGGAAAGTTGGGGAAATCCTTGTTAGGCTTTCCTTAGGCTGGGCAAATTCTGACTATTTAAAAACACTCAAGACCACTGGTTATGGATATTTACCTCATATAGCTATCATTATTAATTTTAATAGCAATAATTATACCATTTTTTACTTCCTTTAAACCTTTGATGATATCTCGATACAATGTCTTAGAGACTTAAAGAAAGCTACTTTTTCAAAACAAAGAGCAAGCCAAGTATCAGTTACACAAACACATATAAAATAATACAAATACGTTTGGAAACATCTCCTTTTAACACCTGCCCTGAATTTGGTTGTTAGATCTTTGCTCATCATTTGAGAAAGAATCAGATATTGTCATTTCTTATTTTAATCTACCATATGCAATTAGTCCAGGTTTCCAGCCTAAATAAAACCTTAGAAAGACATACAAACTTTAGCCCGCTATTATGTACCCTTTACTTTGTGAATGACCCCTCTAAAGCTTACCAACCCATAAAAGATATACAAGCAACTGTGATCACAATATGATGTTCCTCTGGTGTCACAGAAGTAGCAATTAGCTATCTGCACATTAGATTAAGCCATGCTCATCAACAGTTAAAAACATGATAAGTGTTTCAGTGACATTATGTATATTTTCCCACAATCAAAAAATAAACAGACACAAAGAATGATTACATATTGTAATGATGAATAAGCTAAGTATCCTGATTTGACTATCACATATTGTGCACAACTATGATAGTCAACTTTATATACCACAAATATGTATAATCTATTATACTTCAATAAAAAACAAAAAATAAAAAATGTAAGTTCAAGTAAATGTAAGTTTTTGCAATTAAAACTATTACTTCTACTTTTCAAAATTATCTACTGAGATTAAAAGATTAAATTAGTAATATATATCACAATTCTAAATAAAATTAAATTAATAGTAGCAGAAACGTTTATAACAAAGTCCTCCCTCACCTAATTTCTTTGAAACACCAGGATATAAAATAGATTAAAGTGGAACTGCTTAGGTTAAAGCATAAATAGGAATTGGGCCCTTTTACTAACTCTTTTTTCTCCCTATCTGCTTGGACTTCCTTTCTTTCAACCCTTGAGAAAATTTTTAAAATATAATTTAAAAAGAACTGATTGGGTTGATCATTAGGAAAAAATGTTTTCATTTATTTTATACACGTTTATCTCTTTTTGCAAGGAGAAGATATAACAATAAATTTTTAATGCTCAATTCCCAAGTTCATGGACAAATAAAAATTTTTATAAATCACTACTACCACCACAACAATAAAATCTAATTTAAAACATCGCTGACATCACTATTGGAAACATTTGTTTCCAATAACATCCATCTGTATATGTTCACGAATTGTTGGTTTTAGTTATCTCTGAAGGAAGAAATATTTTGCCCTAAAAGAGCTTCTCCTTTCAAACTAGACTGGGGGGCTTTCAAACTAGACTGGGTGGCTGGCCAGTTAGCACAGTTTGTTAGAGCACAGCCTTTTAAAATCAAGGTCAGGGGTTCAGATCCCCAAACCAGCCAGCTGCCAAGAAAAAAAAAGTAGCCAAACTAGACTGGGGAAATATTGTTTAAATCTTCATAGTCACTAGTAGCATCCAGTACAATGTTCTATAACTAGATATTAGTGGCTAAAAAATGGTATCATTGTAGACTTTATCAGGAAATGCAGGAAAATATGTATCAAATATAGAGAATAATTTAAAATTTTGTGGTTTATTATTTGAATTCATTTAAAAGTATCATATACAACAAATTACTTGTGTAATACATAGTTTTATCACCATATTACTGTAATAAAGATTAGAAATAAACATCCGTGACACAATCTAAAATACCCACAGTAGCTTACAAGACATTAAATAAGCACAAACTGAGCAAAAACTATTGATCTCACATTTTTCTTGCTTAGGAATCAGTTTTTATGTAATAATATGTGTGTTAATTACTAGGCAAATTTAAGGATCTGTTTTCTTTTCCTACTTACTAGGTGACATTTAGAGGCAAAGTCTTCCAATTCTTAGTAATTTTTAGAAATATAAAATCAAGCATGCTCGAAAGCATTAAAAAACATTCATATAACATTATTTCCTCCAACTGGCCTAGTTCACTAAGTTTATATAGTCAAACTAAGCAGCTACAAAATTATCTAAGCATACTAAACATTTATTTTGTGAGAATTAATTTGCTTCAATCTCTTTTTGCAAACTTCTACTTTAAAGATTAAATGCAAATAACAATAATAAACAACTAATGAAATGGAAGATGATTTAAAATTTTAAGTATTAAAAAGGCATTAAAACAAAAAGAAACCATGTAGGCATGTAAATGTTGTAAATAAATCAGCTGATTCATTTCAAAAATCTGGAAAATGGTTGTCTAAATCAGTGGTACTGAAAAGGCCTGGGATGGTTTAACATGAGTGACACTTTTTTTGAATATCCTCAATTTGGGAAACTGTCAAAAACATTTGGAACCAATCTCATTAACAAGGATGAGAATGAATGCTTGACATTAAATTGAAAATAAAAAGAGAAGCTTAATACATCATTTTAAGCAACTGATTTGTGTGTGATTGAAAAGAATGTGGATTTCTCTAGTGGACAGATTCCACCTTCTACTCATGTACCTGTAAAGTGTGTGTGTTCACATCTCCAGTGTCATATAATTTCTGCTTTTCTATCAGAGAAAGGTCTATAAAATCTCCTAAGATAGTGAAATTTGAATTTCTTCTAGAATTTGTCACCTTTATTAAATATATTTTCAGGTTATGTCATGACAATATACAAAGTTCAGAAGAAGTCTGTCTGCATTTTATTTTTTATTTTACTTTTTTATTTTACTTTTTTGTTTTTGGAGCCTGGCTGGTTCAGGGATCCAAGGTGGTGCCTCTCAACAACTGAGCTAACTGGCCAGCCCTGTCTTCATTTTAAATTACTCCTTTCATCACCACATTGGGACCTTCTTCAACCTTCTTTAAAAAACAAACAAACAAACAAACAAGAAACCCTTAAAAGTCTAATTGATTACATTATTTATATAGCTTCACTCTCTTATAATTAATATTTCATACTAGATTTTCTTTCATCCCTTTATTTTAATCTCATCTGCCTTTCAAATTTCAGTGTGTCTGTTATATATATAGCTGATCAGTGACATATCTGGGTTTATTCTCATCATCTTATATTTTTGCTACTTACCCTGTTTTTTCTATAGCTCTTCATTTCCTCCTTTCTTGCCTTCTATGGATTGAATTTTCTCTAATAGAGATCGAGTTTTCTTTCCTACTGCAGGTTTGAATGTGGAGATTCTATTTCTATTCTTTAATGATTATGCCTAAAATTTTGGAATGTTTACACAACTTAAAGCACAAAGTTAATTGATAATAGTTACACAGACAATACAAGAACTTTAGACTACTTATATTCATCAATACTCCTCCAAAACCTGTGTTACATTATTATTATCCAGATTTTTATTTACATCTTTTTTCAAACCCCTCAAATGAGTAATCATTGTCTATTATTATTATTATTGTTTATATAGTCAGTGCTAAGATTTACCCACATTTATGAATTTCTTTGCTCACAGGATTTCTTTCCTTGTATTTTATTCAATTTTTGGAATAATGCCATTCTTTGTTTACTTCTCTGTGGTGGTAAGGTGGTGAGAATTCTAAGGGGGCAAAACTACTATGCTCTACTGAGGGTTCAGGCTTAACACATTTCTGGAAATTTTCCCATGCACATATGCAGACAGACAGACAATTACAACACCCAAGGCAGACACTTTCTGCATAGCACCTTTACCCTCCTCACTAATTCTTAAATATCTAGGTGCCTAGATGACAGAGGCTGGCAATTTTACATCACCACCACCAACCAGGCAACACAACTTCAGCTCACATGCCTACCTCTCTAGTTTTCATATTCTGCTTAGTTTCTGGCTCCTTAGTAACTGCAACACTTTTGTAAGCTACGTATTGAAAATAATACTTCATATATTATCTAAAAAAAAAAAAAATAAGATGTTTGTTAAGAAAGGATTTTCACTTTGTCTCGTCCATCATATCACTAGAACCAGAAATCTCTTTTGAGTATCTTACTACCTTTATTGACGTGACCATTTGAAATAATGGTTCAAAGCAGCAGACTGATTAACCCTCCACCCATGTCAAGTAACTAATCATCTACTATATTTCACAACTGTTCCTCCATTCCCAGAAGGACTATTCATCCAACCCAGGGTACCCATCTGCACTTTAACTACTGTTCCAGAAACAGTATGAGTCTTTGTGTAGTAGTAGTATAGTAAGTAAAATCAATACTAGGATATCATTAAAAAACTAATCTAAACGGATAATTGAAGTGCGAAGGATAAAGTATACTTGAAGCTCAGTGTACATAATGACTATCGATTATGCTCCCGAAAAAACCCATAATTAAACTTATTATATCAATAATAATTATTCATGAGAAAGACTTTTTTTGTAAACTGGACTGATTTGGTCCTTACATTTTGCTAAATGCTACTAGAACAGACTCAGTATGTTAATACAATCATATCCATTATACAAACCAAACTTTCTTCCTATAGAAAGGCCTTTATTATTTAGCATAGATGTAAATTTCCAAATTCATATTCTGCAAATTCAAAAAGTGTAAATAGTTTTAGCATAGTTGTCTTGCTTCGGGAAACAGAGGGGTGGACAAGAGAATAAACTGAGGAGCTCTCTGAAAATACAAATGCTTGGTTTCCCTGAAGATTCTAAGTCAGTAGGTTTGTTTCTTTGCTTCTGTATCTCATCTAAAAAACTGTGACATCCTTGAAGGGTAGGATTTTTAAAAACTTTGAATGCACAGTAACAAATACAAAGTTATAAAAAAAGTGTTTGTGAAGCTAAGTAATTAAAGATATAATACTGTTAGAAAGAACTGCAGTTTATCCTCACTAGTGTGATAACGAACTTTTTTTTTTTTTTTTTTGAGAGTAGTACACGGCCAACTTCCTCCAGGTTATCACTATTTGCTTTCTTCTACGGTCTATAAATGACCCTTAGATATACATTCCACATTTTATAAGTAGAGCTATAGTTACAGCGAATAGTGCAAAATTCATGTGTTAACATCGATCAGTATCATAAACAACGTGCTTTGGATTCAGAATGCTAGGGAAGTATCTCTTGACTATTGGTCTCACATGTTTCATACCAGAGTGACCACAGTTTCCAGTATGTTTCCCTGTAATTTTGACATCCCCCTTCCATGTGTCTTTTAAATTGCTTTTATTCAGTATTCCAGAGTTATACAAGAACAAGTGGCTAGTTTTGTTTTTATTTTCCGCAATTCAGATCTAAAATAATATCTGCTTTCCATTAAAATTTCTCTTAAAATGCACAAGTGCAATATATACATACAAATGGGCAAAATTAAGATCTGTACATAGATAAACACATAGTGAGATACACCTACATCTCATCTTTGCTAAAGAACTACTAATACTTTTGTTATGTATTTCACAACTGTTTCTCCACTGCCTAATGACTGCTTTATAGGGAAACAAAACATTTTACTCAGGAAGATTAGGCAGAACAGAATGTAAAAACTGCATTAATTTCTTTAATAAATGAAAAATTATTGTAATTAACAATGGTAGTTAACATTTGAACATTTATTATGTACCAGAACTACTCTAAGTGCTTTAGATGCATTACATCATTCAATCTTTATAGTAAACTTAGTAAAGCAGGCTCTTTTATTATCATCCCCTTTTTACAAATGGAGATTAGGCTCAGAGAAGTGAAGTTACTTATCCATAGCCAAATAGCTAGGAAATGACAAGGCCAGAATTAACTCAAGTAGTCCAGCTCCAGACTCATCAAAAATAGTACAAATTATTTAGGAAATAATACCCTTTTATCCCTAGATTAAAAGGAGAAAAGACCTAAATAGGCACTTCCCAAAAAAGGATATCTAAACAGCCAAAAAAAAGGGTGACCATCAACTGCATTTTAAGAAAATGCAAGATTTTGGGCTGAGCCCGTGGCGCACTCGGTAGCGTGCTGCGCTAGCAGCGCGGCGACGCTCCTGCGGCGGGTTCGGATCCTATGTAAGAATGACCGGTGCACTCCCTGGCTGAGCGCCGGTCACGAAAAAAAAAAAAAAAGAAAATGCAAGATTTTTAAACAAAATCACGAGATGCCTCTATACACCTGCCGAAATAACTAGAGAAGATACATAATCCCAAATGTGGGGGAGAATGTACCACAACTGAACTTTTCATATTATTTGTGATAGGAATATATATTCGTAAAATATGAAATAAGTTTTTCAGTTATCTAATTATTAAAGCTAACATATGCTTTAGCTATGACCCTGCAATTCCAGTTCTAGTACATGCCCAAGAAACAAACGCATAGTTTTAAAGGTTCTTCAAAAAGTTCATGGATAAATAGAGTTAAAAGATAATATGACTTTTTCCATGAACTTTTTGAAGTACCTTCATATATATAAGAATGCTCACGGAAGGTTTATTCACAGTAGTCAAAAACTAGAAACAATCCAAATAGCCACTACTGAAAGAATAAATTATGTTATATCCATACAATGAAATAATTCCCAGGAATAAATATCAAACTGATGCTACATATAACCATCTGGATGAATCTCATAAACTTAAGAATAAGCAACAAAACAACCTCCCCAAAACCAAAATACCTCAAAGATTTTGCTGGTCTGGCTCCACACCATCACAATAAAGTAAATATCACAATAAAGTGAGTCACACAAATTTTTTGCTTTCCTAGTGCATATAAAAATTGTTTACACTATACTGTAATCTATTAAGTATGCAATAGCATTATGTCTAAAAAAGCAATGTAATAATTTAAAACCGTTTTGTTAAAAAATGCAAACAATCATGTGATCTTTTTGCTGGTGAAGGGTCTTGCCTTGATGTTGAAGGCTGCTGACTGATCAAGACGGTGGTTGCTGAAGGTTCAGGTGGCTGTGGCAATTTCCTAATATAAGACAACAGTGAAGTTTGTTGCATCTATTGACTATTCCTCTCACAAAAGATTTCTCTGTAGCATGTAATGCTGTTTGACAGCATTTTAGCCACAGTAGGACTTTCTTCAAAACTGGAATCAATCTTTTGAAACCCTGTTGTTCCTTTATCACAAGTTCATGTAATAATCTAAATCCTCTGTTGTCATTTCAACAATGTGCACAGCATCTTCACCAGGGATAAATTCTATCTCAAGAAACCACTTTTTTTGCTCATCCATAAGAAGCAACTCCTCATCCTTTAAAGTTTTATGAGATTGCAGCAATTCAGTCACATCTTCAGGCTCTACTCTTGCTATTTCCATCACATCTGCAGTTACTTCCTGCACTGAGGTTAATTTACTTTGCCCAGACCCATTGGCGGAATCACTATATATGGCAGCTAATGCCTTAAAGATATATTTCTTAAATAATAAGACTTGAAAATCAAAATTATTTCTTCATTCATGGGCTACAGAATGGATGCCATGTTAGCAGGAATGAACACAACATGAATCTCCTTGTACCAGGTGCATTGTCAATGAGTAGTAATAGTTTTAAGAAAATCTTTTTATCTGAGCAATAGGTCTCAACAGTGAGATTAAAATATTCAGTAAACCATTCTATAACCAGATGTGCTGTCATCCAGGCTTTGTTATTCCATTTATTGAGCACAGGCAGGGCAGATTTGGCATAATTCTTAAGGACCCAAGGATTTTCAGAATGGTAAGTGAGCATTGGCTTCAACTTAAAATAACCAGCTGCATTAGCCTCTAACAAGAGTCTGTCATATTGTCTTTTGAAACCAGGCATTGACTACTGTGCTCTAGCTATGAATGTCCTAGTTGACATCTTGTTCCAACGTAAGGCTATTTTGTCTACGTTAAAAACATGTTGTTTACCTTCTGGATATCTTCTGGATAACCTGGTGCAGCTTCTACATTGGCACTTGTGCTTTACCTTGTCCTTTTGTTAGGGAGAAGGCTTCTTTCCTTAAACCTCATGAACCAACCACTGATAGCTTCAAACTTTTCTTCTACAGCTTCTTCACCTCTTTCACACTTTACAGAATTGAAGAAAGACTTGCTCTCGATTACGCTTTAGCTTAAGGAGATGTTCTGGCTGATCTGATCTTCTATACAGACCACTAAAACTTTCTCCATTATCAGCAGTAAGGCTGTTTTGCTTTCTTATCAATTGTGTGTTCCCTGGAGAAGCACTATTAATTTCCTTCAAGAACTTTTTCTTTGCATTCACAACTTGGCTAACTGGCACAAGAGGCCTAGCTTTTGGCCGATCTTGGCTTTCAACACGCCTTCCTAAACTTAATTAATCCCAGCTTTTGATTTAAAGTAAGAGACGTACAACTCTTCTTTACACTTGAACACTTAGAGGCCACTGCGTGGTTATTAACTGGGGAAATTTCAATATTGTTGTGTATCGGGAAATAGAATAGGGAGACCCGAGGAGAAAGATGAAGAATGACCAGTCAGTGGAATAGTCAGAAGACATACAACATTTATTGAATTATTTCACCATCTTATACGGGTATGGTTTGTGGCACCGTAAAACAATTACAGTAGTAACATCAAAGATCACAGACTACAGACCACTACAACAGACATAGTAATAGAAAAGCTTGAAATACTATAAAAATTACCAAAATGTGATAGAGACATAAAATGAGCACATGCTCCTAAAAAATGGTGCCAATAGACTTGCTTGACGCACGATAGCCACAAACATTCAATTTATAAAAAATGCAATACCTGTGAAGCACAATGAGGTATGCCTGTATTATATGAAAATGAGGAACATATTAAATTAATCTATGAAGACAAAAGTCAAAAGAGTGACTGACTAAAGGTGGGGAGGGACTGACTGGAAAGGAATACAAGGCAGCATTCCAGAGTACTATATCTAAGTTAAATGAGTGTATTTATATATGAATACTTCATAAAACTGTAAATTTAAGATTTGAAAAAATTATGTCATAGAAAAAATTAGCAGGAAATTCACACATAGAGCATTAAAGTTAGACAAATGTGAAATGGAAAACTGGAAACTTGCAAATTAAAAGTATATGTGAAATCCGGGATAAATAAGCAAAGTAGTCATAGTAACTGCAAATTGGTGGAAGATCCTACTCTTCATGCTTATTCTTACCACACAAACAATCAAGGCACATTATGGATCAAAAACAGGGACAAACAAAATAAAAAATTTTTAAAAACCCCAAAAACCAAAGAACAGGGACAAGCAAAAGGAGTATAGTAAACATTTATAGGTTTATCCAACTTAAATCTACCAGAGTTGTTATATTTTGGTGTATTATCTTAGGTGTTTTCATTTTATATGTCTTGACACAAATGACCACATAGAATTTTTCAAAAATAAAAATTAGATTATATTCCACTAGTTCTTTAATCAAGTTTCTCTTTTTGGACATTTAGGTTATAAATAATAATTATTCTAAAAAATAAAATAATTTATATAAACTGACTTTAGTTCTGTGTGAGAAGAGGGAAAAGACCATAAATTGTACCTATTATTATTACATGAATACATTTGACACGAATAACTAAAAATCATACTAAATTAACACAGGAAGAAAGAGGCTAAGCAGCATTAAACAAGATTAAGGACTAATGTAACAATCTTTGATGAACTCACCCTTTTCATTCTGTACTGTCCACCTTAGTCCATGGTAATATTCCTGCGTAGAAGTATATTTCAACTGATACCAATACAGCCATTCAGGCTTTCTTTTGATTAGTGTTTGCATGGTTTATTTTTTTCTGTCCTTTTTACTTTTAACTTATCTATGTCTTTATATTTAAAGTGGTTGACGTTTTGTAGACAGCATATAGTTGATTCTATTTATCCAGCCTGACAATTTCTGCCTTTTAATTGTGTGAGGAGAGGAAGAACAGAGGGCACTTTAGATCATTTGCATTTAACCCAATAATTGACACGATTGGACTTAAACCCACCTCTTGCTAGTTGTTTTCAATCTGCCCCACTTTTTTGTTCATATTTCCCTTTCCTACCTTCCATTGGATTAGATGTCTTTTATGATTCCAGTTTATCTCCATTATTAGTTATACCTATTTCTTCAAATTTTTAGTTTAAAATAAACACCTATAACTTATCACACTGTGCCTTTATAAAACATTATACCATTTAATTTATAAAGTAAGAATCATACAACAATATATTTCCATTTTACCCCTCCCATCTTTGGTGCTATTGTCACCATAAAGCTATCTTTGGTTTAGACAATTATCTTTTTTCTTATTTAACATTTCTTTGTAACTTTTTTTGAGATAGTTTAAGATCCACAAAAAGTCACAAAAATTGTACAAAAAGTTTCTGTGTACCCCCCAGGATAATATTTTACATAACCAGAGTACAATATCAAATCCTGGAAATTAAAATCATGCAAATACTATTTGCTCAGCCACAGACCTTATTCAGATTTTACCGGGGGTGTGTGGGGGGAGGCTGGGTTGGGGATCTGTGTGTGTGTGGGGGGGGCTGGGTTGGGGATCTGAACCTTACCAGTTTTTTTACGTGTACTCTTTTTATGGGTGTGGATGTGGGGAATTTTATCACATGTGTAGATAAATTAAAATAACTATTACCACAATAAGGATAAAGAACTGTTCTAATATTACAAAGAAACTCTCTCATATTATATCCCTTAGTAGTCACACTTTTTTCCCAACCCTAATACCTGGCAACCAGTGATTTGTTCTCCAGTATCATAATTTTGTCACTGCAAGAATGTTATATGAATGGAATCAGATAGTATGTAACCCTTTGAGAACAGCTTTTAGCCTCTCAGTATAATACCCTTGTGATGGATCCAAGTTGTTCTTTGTATTAAAAGTATATTCCTTTTCATAGATGAGTAGCATTACATTGTATGGATGTACTGTAGTTTGTTATCCATTTACCCACTGAATGATATTTAGGGTGTCCAGTTTTTGTGTAGTAGAAATAACCTGCTACGAACTTTGTGTGTGAGTTTTTGGGGGACATGAGCTTTCATTTCTCTAGGATGCTAGGATATAAAGTGTGATTGCTGGATTGTATGGTAAGGGTATGTATAAACTGGTAAGAAACTGCCAAACTATTTTCCAGAGTGGTTACACTATTTTACATTTTCACCAACAATGTATGAGTTCCAGCTGCTCCACATCATTGCCAGCTCTTGGTACTTACCAGTACTTTACAGTTGACCCATTCTAAGAGACACAATGGTACTTCAAAAGTTCATGGGAAAATAGAATTAAAAGTGGGCTTTCTGAAGTATCCTCAAATGTAGTAATAGTTCACTGTAGCTTTATTTTACATTTACCTAATGACACTGAATAACTTTTCATGGGTTTATTTGCCATTCGTGTATTCAGTTTGGTGAAGTGCCTGTTCAAGTCTTTTGCCTATTTTCCAATTGAATTGTTCTTTAGATTTATGACCCATTTTGAGTGAATTTTTGCATAAGGTATGAGGTGTAAGTTAAGGTCCTCCCCTCTACCCCTGGCCTTTTTTTTTTTTTGCCTAAGGATGTTCAATTGCTCTAGTACCATTTGTTGAAAAGACAATCCTTTATCCACTCAACTGTCTTTGCACATGTGTAAAAATCAGTCGGTAGCTGGCCAGTTAGCTCAGTTGGTTAGAGTGCAATGACACCAAGGTGAAGGGTTTGGATCCCCTACCAGCCAGCTACCAAAAAAAAATAAAAATAAAAAAAATAATCGGTACTTTCAGTTTCCAGTTCTGCATGTAATGAGCGTGGAAATTTCCACTCCTTCCTAACAAGTAAAAAGATGAACAAAAAAAATCAACAAATCTTGGATCTGTAAGAGAGGTGAGAACACAGGGCAAACTGCTGCCCTCAAGACTGGAGAAACAGGTGAGTAACAGCTTACTGAAACAGAGACTCACAAGCAGAAACTGCCACAAGAACCATTGCTGGGGTAGAAGAAAAACCCTAACTGTAATTGAAGAATTGCTGGAGACTCAGTGTAGACAAGTCTGAGAGTTAAAAATTCCAGAGGCAACGAATTATAGGCCAGTTCTTCTGTGAGTTTTATCACCAGAAACTTGACCAAGTTCTCATAGGAAATATTACAGAAAAATCCCCTAGTACTTCTAACAGGGGAAGGGGAAAAGGAATCATTTTGAAAAACCTCAAAGCACTGTTCTTAATAAGACCCTCCCTCAAGAGAAACTTTTTTTTTTTTTTCTTTTTCATGACCGGCACTCAGCCATTGAGTGCACCGGCCATTCCCATATAGGATCCGAACCCACGGTGGGAGCGTAGCTGCGCTCCCAGCGCCACACTCTTCCGAGTGCGCCACGGGCTCGGCCCAAGAGAAACTTGTTAACTAGAGCCTAACCTACCTGGATATTAACACAGTCTAACTGACCTAGGAGAAGGGAAATACCCAACTCCGACCCAACTCTAGCCAATATATTCCATCTAAGGGGGGAGAAAAAAACCTGAGGAACACTTGTGAAGGTCAAAGTCCAGAGGCACAGATCCACTAAATGAGACATAATCACAGGACTATAGTATGCTTTGCCTCTCTCCACACGTACCACCACATTATTAAAGACTTATTTATTGTAGTTACTCTTTTTTCCAGTGCATGATGTTCCACTATCAAGAAAAAATTAAGAGGCATACTAATTTGAAGAGACAGAGCAAGCATCAGAACCAGACATGGCAGGGGTGTTGGAATGATCATACTGGGAATTTAAAACAACTATGATTAATATGCTAGGAGCTCTAACAGATAAAGTAGACAGCATACAAGAAGAGATAAACAATATAAGCAGAGAGATGGAAAACCTAGGGAAAAACCAAGCTAGAGATCATAAACATTTAAAAGAAATAAAGGATGCCTTTGATAGGCTTATTAGTAGACTAGAAACAGCTGAGGATAGAATCTCTAAGCTTGAAGATATATCAACAGAAATTTCCAAAACTGAAAAGCAAGCACCTATCTTTCTCCATCCATCCATCCATCCATCCATCCACCCACCCACCCACCCACCCACCATCCATCTATTCATATATGCAGGCCTTATTTTAAACCTGATAGAGTTTCTGACTTAACATGCAGCTTTTAGTTGTTTGGAGAAAAAATTGCCATTTTTGTCCTCATTTGTAAAGACGTTTTGGCTGGATACTGAATTCTGGGTTTACTTTTTTTTTTCTCCTTTCTTTTCAGTACTTTAAATGTGAGGTACCTCCACTGATATTCTGACCAAGGAGCCTGTGCAGTTTCAGATGAGATGTCTGCTATAACTTTATCTTTCCCTGTATATAATATTTCTTTTTCTCTGACTACCTTCAAGATTTCTCTGCTTTCAGCCTATGATATGTGTAGGTGCTTTTTTTTGTCTGTTTTTGTTTTTATACTGGTTGGGCTTCTTTGAACTTCTGGGATCTGTGGTTGGTTGTCTTTAATCAACCTAGGAAAATTCTCAACCATTATCTCTTCAAACAATTCTTCTGCCTCTTTCTCTCCATATTCTCCTTCTCTAACTCCAATTACAAGTGTACTGGACTGCTTGACATTATCCCACAACTCTTGGCTACTTTGTTTTGTTTTCCCTCCCACTATGTTTCATTTTGGATAATTTCTACTGATCTGTCTCCAAGTTCATTCATTTTTTTCTTAACTTATATTCAATCGGCTAAGGACATCAAAAGAATTTTTCATTTTTACTGTTGAGATTTCTAGTATTTTCATTCCACTTTTTAAAAAATTCACCATCTTTTCAGGAATGTTGCATACCTTTCCCACTAGATCCTTTAACATTTTAATCAATTATTTTAAAACTTCTGTCTCATACCCCAACATTTAGGTCATCTATGAATTATTCATTCTTTTGATTCTTGGCAATGGGTTGAAAAGTTTTATTTATGTGCCAAATAATTTTTTTATTAAATGTAAGAGATCTTGTATAAAACAGTTGAAACTGAGGTAAGTAGTATTTTTGCTGGGAAATGGGCACACCTCTTTTTCCGTTAGGCCATTAATATGAGGCAATCAATTGGTCTAGGTTCAGCTGGGTTTTGGTTTTAGTTAAGCTGACCATCAGTGCGCTATGGTCAACTTTTGCCAAGCTATGAGAGGCTATTACTTGTATTTAGTGTGGTTCTGGGGTATCAGAACATTTTTTCTCTGTGTTTCTGATCTATCCTCAGTTTTTAGCAATCACTACACATTTGAGCTTAAGAGGGTGGTCGTTTCTCCATGCTACTGTCCCTACCCCAGCAGTAGACTGCTCTTGCTTCATTTTTTGGTGCTAAAATTCTGCTTGGGGAGGGGTTCTCATTTCTTCTGGTCCATAGTCTTAGACAGAGTGCATGTGCCAGAGCTCTGGGTATAGGGCTTTCTTAATGTTCCAGTCCCTCATCATTATGGCAGCCAAACTATACATAGAATCCGAAGCAGGTCTTAGGCAAAACAGAGTTTCATGTCACTCCATCAGTGGTAGCAGATCTCTGCTTTGTACTGATGCCAGATCCTAGGCCCAAGAAGTTTTCTTGCTCCTTCTCCAACAGTTTAAAGCTTCTGCTCCATATGAGAGGAAGTTCCAGAGAAAAGGATGATGTTTTCTGCAGGTCCTCCAGTAGGAAATGATTGCTTCATGAACACCTTCCTGCCACTGACAGGGGCTATTGTCCCGGCCCATTCTTTCTCTTGAGCAGTCAGTGGAAGGCGAATGGAAAAGTGTTTGTGAGAAAGTGTGCACTCCCCTTGTATTTTGGGCTTCCAGTTATTCCACACTTATAGGCCAACACACACTTAGCCTTTAGGAATGCATTAAAATTTTAGCTCATTTCTTCTTACCAGCTTCTATGGTGCTACTTCCTCCTCTTGTGATTTGCAGATGGTGACACAGTTCATGCGTTCCATCTCTTCTTGAAGGGGCTTGTCATTCTGTGGAATTCAGTTCCCATGGTTGCCTTGTGACCTCGGCTCTCTGATGAGGGTCAAGAAAAGTTATAATTTTGTATCTTATACAGCTTTTTCTGTTTTTAAGATGAGAGTAACATTTTCTTGTGGCTTTCTGTATAGTAAGCAGAGGTAAAACTCCCAATGTTAGTATCTTTTGACAATATTTTCTAACCCCATCTATGGAGGCCACTTCTAAATTCTTGCATATTTAAAAGAAAACTACATTGATTCTGCCTGGTGCAGTGTTTCTTCTCATTCACACCAGTCTATAATAGCAACAGCTCATCACTCTTTCCTCGTTCACTTAGCAGTAGCATCTTTTAAGTATGCCAGTTAGAAAATTTTAATATGTATGTCATTGAGCTTGGTTTCACAATCAGTTGCCTCTCTCTTTGACATCAGTAATGCTATATACACAATCAGAAATAAAATCTGATAAAATGTCTAGGGAGAAGAAAAAATACCAGGCAGTTAACTCTAAGCTTATAGAAGGCAAATAAGTTAATAACAGCAAAATCTTAGATGTCTTTATTTGATTAGTAATGTGAAAAAGGCATTTATCCAATTTCCTGGCATGGCAGAAGAATTTTGCAGGAGGAGTTAATGAGAATTTAGTGAACTGAAGGTAAGAAAAATAAGTCAGGAAATGTGTGTGGTGAACTGTGGGGAAGAGACTGTGAGGAAACATGGGTTTGAGTGCCACTGTTAAGGGAAGAGTGGCAGGTATAAGACTAGAGAAAGAGAGAAAAGGGAACAGAAATGGAGGAGAGGTGGACTGACAGACCAACAGCTGAAGAGAGAGAAGGGGAACAGGACAGAGGGAAGAGAAGAGGCAAGGACTAAAAGAAGGAATATGACAGTGAGAAAGAAGAGAAAAGGTAGAAGGGAAAAGGGAAGGAGAAGAGAGAAAAAGAAGGAAATTGAGAGAAAGCAAAAAGAAGTTTTTGAGTTTCTGAATTTCTGTCTACACCCAAAGATGGCTCTATAACACTAGAGAGTGGGTCCAGGTTTCATGTATGAATTTATGAAGAAAAACCCCATATCTTTAAAACCACTTCATTTATGTCATAAAAAATACATATTTCTTTACAATTAACAATATTTTGTTTTCTTCATATATTGTGCCATATCTCATTGAAAGATGAATCCATCAATTCAAGCATTTAGCACTTACTTTTGGACTAATATTAGCAACTCACTGGCTCACTAGCATCTATAACTACCTAACCTCATTTGCCCCCGAGTTAACTAATCAAGTAGATTAGTAGACTTCTAATCTTTTTGCCTAAAAGAACACTGAAAAACACCCTCAAAAAATTATGATATATTTAAGTACTTGCAAGAGCTGTTGTTTCTAAGATATTGTAAAAAGACATTTTTGGGTAAAATATGAATTTTAAATCTAATAAAATGTAAACACCATAATGACTTGATGTTCAACATCATCCACTTAAAATACATATATAAATAAGCTCTTCTTTAGTAACGGAAAACTTTAATCTTTTCCTTGAATTGGTATTTTCAGTTCCCTTAAAAAACAAAATTTATCAAAATGATCTTATTCTATGTCTTTTAAGTCTTACCATTTTATCTTCTCTGAAAAAAAAATCTAGGTATGTCTATACGTACAATTTCATTTCCTGTTACTAAAACACTCTAAGAAAATTTCCAAATTCAGTTACCATTAAAATTATTAGTAGCACATAATTGATCAAAAAATATGATAAATCTTGATAATTATCCAACAAAAAAGTAATATGCTATTGGAAATTATCTTAATAATATGGTTGTGGCATCATCTCTTCCTCCACCCCTTTGTTTTGGTATCTGGGAATGAAAATTACATGTTCTCAAAATTCCATTCATACAGCTCAGCATTTTCTATTTCTATTGTTCATCTCTATATTTATATAGTCATAGAAATAGAAAGTTTTCTCATGGTAATGTCACTCAATTTTTTAAACCCCAAGTCTATGCCAAAAATCTCATAGTAATCTAATATCAAAAATATTTTTAATGATCATCTGACATCTTGATTAGACTATCCTTCAGTTTTATTAAATGCAAAGAATTGGAACCGCCTACCTTGCTACCTAGTAATTAAGTGTCATTTACAGTCACAGTTTTAGCAAATTACCAAATGGCTTTACCAACATTAAATAAAATATATAGGACTACAATCCCTTATTGGGACAAAATGAGTTTCATAATTCTGCCATTTTTCCATTTTTGGAAGATAATATGGTAAGATGGATCAGTTAGAGCCCTGACAATCATGTAAAGAGATGCCTTTTATTCATTTACCATCATAAAATTTCACAGAAATTAATTAGCCATTGCCACAAAATTACTGTGTAACAAACTATCCCAAAATTTAGTGGCTTAGAACATGCGTTTACGTAATCTCATCAATCTGAGGGACTGTGTACGGTTGGCTGCTTTTAGCAGAGATTGCTTATATGTCTGGAGGTTGACTAATTAGGCTGGGGCAAACAGACTCTGATGCAAGTGTCTTTCTTCCTCCTCCTGGGATCAGCAGCTAGCTTGAGCATATTCTTCTCAGGGTGATGGCAGAGGGGCAAAAGCAAGCAAGCCCAACTACGTACACACATTTCAAACTTCTAGTCAGTATCACACCTAACATCAATTGGGTCAAAGCAAGTCACAGGGCCAAGCTCAGAGTCAAAGGATGGGGATGTTTCCCACAGTGAGAAAGCACTGCTTCATGGAAAAGTGCATAGATACAGGGAAAGGTGAAGAATTTAGACCTTAATACAATTTACTGTAACTATTAAATGTAAAACAAATCTTTCAACATCTAACAATAACTTAATGTTGATTAATAAAGAACAATTAATCAGCTCTATAAGTAAAATTAGTACAGTCTAAAAGGTAATTTATATGGCTTAATATTAACTCAGGAACACTAAGAGTTACTTTCGTAACTCTTAAAATATTAACCCGTCTAGGCATTGGATTTATACATCAGAAGGTCACAAAAAGATGAGATGATAATCACTAAATGGAAAGGCAGCTGGCTTAGACAGGCTTTCAGCTCTTGATTGGTAATATTGAAATGGCAATCTATATATTCTATCTTAAATTTGCATCTCTGCGGGGAAAAATAGCCACATTTGATTTATTTCAATTAAGTCCTTAAAGATTATGTTTTCACCAGGCTAATGAATACCTGTAAGTCAGACACTAGTGGCTAAATGTTATACTTTCTGAAGTGGCTCTGTGTAATATAACATAACCCTTTTCAGTATACTCATTCCAGTTCTCACTAAAGAAATAACACAGTTATATGATTCATCACTTTACTATGTGAACAGAATGTGAAAACATCAAGTAAAAGTTTAAAACAAGAAAAATGATTTCAATTTTCCAACATGAGTTTTCCAAAAATATTTAAAGAATTTCATATGACAGATCGACAATAATACATAACAGTAAGCCACACATCTTAAAACCTCAATGAGAAAAAAATACATTTTTTAGAACCTTTTCAGTAAAACACATGTCTGGATATAAAAACACTTTTCTGCTACCAAGTGAATATTTGAATAAGCAACAACTATCTTGCTTTACTCTGGCTTTGGGCTTATTCTAGTATTTCCCTTAGACATAACTCATGTTAGCTGTAGTTCAGGTTAAATATAAGAGCTCAGTGCTTGCAAAAAGAAATACAAATAATACAACTGACACTGAAGGCTGATGTAACCTACTGGGCACAGAAATAACAAAAATTAAACAGTTTTGATAAAGCTTTCATGAAGAAAAATTTAAACAGGGACTCCCTTGTCTGTTCACTTAAACCACTTCCACTTATAACTACCAAAATATGTCAACTTTAAGAGGTTTCTATGATACCTTAAAGGTCATCAAGAAATATACCAGCCAGCCGCCAAAAATAAAGTCACCAAGAAAAAGAAATTAATGATATTTTTCTGTGAATGTCTATATGCTAAGTTTTTAGTGTTTGCTTAAATTATTTCATATTTTTAAAAAATCTTTTCAATAAACTTTCTTTCTGACTTGGAAAAATATCCTGTATACATAAGAGTATATAAAAGGTATGTGAACAGTTTCAACCCCCTTCTAATGACCACCCCCTGATTATGAATACAAAATTTCTAAACTTTAAAAGTCTCCTTTATTTCACATTTTCTTTCTTTCCTCCTGAGAGGTATAAGCACTATCCTTGAAGTTATAGTATTTATTCTCTATCTTTTCTTTATGGTTTGACCATCAATATATATATTCCTAAATAATATATTGTTTATATTGCATGCTCATAAGTAGAAAAGTACTGTAAGTTCTTCCACAATTTTCTTTCATTTATGCTTGTTAATCATTCACAGTGATTCATAGATTAATAGTTCCTTATTTTCACAGCTGAATAAATCCCACAGTGTGAATGTTCTATAAGCAAACATTTGTACTGTTTTCAGTTTTACACTACTGCAAACAATGCTACTATGTACATTATTTAAATATGTGTTTCTCTAGGGTAGGGATTCTCAAACTTTGGAGTGCATAAGAACCACCTGGGGCGCCTGTTAAAACATGGGTTCCTGGGATCCAACTCCAGAAATTCTGATTCAATAAGTCTTGGGTAGGGTTTTAGAAATGGCTTTTCTTACAAGCTCCCAGGTGATGCTAATGCTACTGGTGAGCAGACTATACAGTTTTGAGTAGCAATGTTGCAGGGTATATTTACCTTTCTTATTTATTTGAAGGAGTTCACCATGCAATCTGAATACTAACGCTTTGTCATTTATGTGTTCTAAGTGTCTTGTCCCAATTACTGGCTTTTTAAAAAATTATTTATTATTTGATGAACAGAATTTTAAAATTTTATTGTAGCCAAATTTATCCCAATTTTCATTTATGGTTTTATACTTTTTGTTTCTTAAAGCCTATCCTATGACAAGATCATGAAGATATTCTCTTATATTACCTCCTAAACACTTTATAGTTTTGCTTTTTACATTTAGGTCATTCAATCACCTAAAAATGATTTTGTGTATTTTGTGAGATGGGGTCAAATTTCATTTTCTCATATAGATACTAATTTTTCAAGCATGAAAGTGCTGTATTTTCCCAGTTCCTATGCAATATAATCTTTGCTAGGTATCAAATTTCCATACATTTATGAGTCTGTCTCTGGTTCTGTTCCACTGATCTATCTACATCGGTACCAAAATAAAACTGTTTTCACTTAACTTCCCATATCCTTTTTTTTAAACATGTGTGTTGTATTTTGAACATTTTAACTACTCTGTTAATCCTTCCTTTTACATAGAGCCATTAAAAGCCATTTTCATTAGATATATTTGAATTTGTCTACCATTTTATTTTGTTTTCAAAATTTTAACATTTACTTGTTCTGTTTTTTAATTTACTCGAAACATCTATGCTTTTTTCCCTTTTCCTTACTTGCCTTTTTTGGATTAGCCAAATATTTTACTCCCCCTTCTCCCCCCAAATGGTTTGGATTTAATACTTTGGTTCTATTATTTCAGTGGTTTCCCTGAAATACAAATCATGTGTTTCATACCTCCAAAGTAATTATAGTAATTACTCAATATTAGTTTCAAAAAATGAATGATGATCATATCTATTTTATCAGTAACAGCCGAATAATAGATGCTGGATTTAAAAAATATATCTGTACTTAATATACACATATATAAAATTTCTTGTGAAGCTCATTTTTAAAAAGATCTGGCGAAAGGGTTACTTATAGTCTGGAAGGCAAGACAGAAACAGGCAGATTTACTAGGTGCTTCAAAGTTGTTTTCAGATTACAGCAGTCTTGAAAGTTGATTTTATTTATGACAAGGTAATAGACTAATTTGCTTCTTGAATACTGGCTTTATGCCTGCCATCTTCATTTGAGTTCACTCAAATTACTTGGAAACCTGGAAATAAAACGTCTTTGATATTCATTTTTCCCCCTATTATCTGTGCAGTGTAAATACCCAAAATACATATTCATGATGCTATGGCATTAATCAAGATTAAATAAATATTCAGACATTTAATTTATGTAAAGGGCAAATGAAAAGATATCATCCCCACTAGCAAATGCTGTATAAAAGACAAGGCAGATTCATGATCCTAACAAACCTAAAGTATTACCCATTACTTAAATAAGATGGGAAAATATAATAAAAGACACTCCAATCACTTACATATCTAACGTACTTAAATTTCTGCATGTTAACTCCCTAAAATGAATTAAATTAGGTTTCATAGTTCCTTAAACTAAAGACCAGGTTCACAAGTTGAAAAGAACTGGAGGTTGGAGATTAATTGGGTGGGGGACATGGGGAATAATAGCAATTTGTGGTAACGGGCATGCTGATAGTACTGATCTGACCATCACATCTTGGGTACAAGTATTGATGGTCAGCTTTGTACCCCATGAATATGCATAACCAATAAAATAAAATAAAATAAAATAATTGATTTTTCTTTGGTACTTATGATGTTAGGGGGAATGGAAAGTAGAGGGTAGTCCATATATTAGACTTTAGAGATCCATAGATATCCTAAAATTATGTGTTTTATACAGCATACATATTCATCTTTTAGAATCCACTCCAATTTAAAAAAGAAAAAAATATTGTTCTAAATAAAGAAGAATATTTGTTGGCCTCCTTCTCAAGAAATGCTATCTATCCTTTCCATCCACCCATCCATCCATCTATTAGGAAAGATACCTGTAAAACTATTAACAGTAGTACCTCTCGGGAGGTAGCTCGTAGTTTAATAAAGTTTGACAAAGGGGAACTTAATATTTATAACATATGAAAGTTAAAAATGAGAATATAATCTTGTAGTATTGGCATAATTAAATATAAACAATTTTAAATGATTACATACATTTTTTAAAAGGAAGATGAGTATATAAGATAGGTTCAGAAAGCTTCACTGAGAAGCAAGAAATCTTTATGGAAACTTTACAAAAATTCTCTTGAGTGAAAATTTCCAAAAAGTAAACATGAGTAAAGTATAAGAAATATTGGAGCAAATAATAGAGGGCTGGCCTAAAATACAAAGTAAAGGAATTTTTATGTATATATATATTTTAAGCAACAAGAAGCCAGTGAAAGTTTTAGAGTAAAAGAATACTGACACTTAAAATAAATTAATCAAGAAGAACAACCAAGAAAGGTTTATTTTTTGAAGACTAAAGTTACCACATCCCAAATCACAAAAACTAGAAAGTACTGCATTAGGAAACCAAATGGTGTGTGTCTGTTTGTGAACTGTTTAGTTTACTGAGAGTAACAGAGTTTACAGTAATTAAAACTGAAAATGTTTACTGATAAGTTAAATATAATATTTCAGAATTCTTTTTAGTTTATTCTAGGAACAATACTCGTTCCCTGAGAATATGTTATTATCATAAATGCCCCTAATGAATCAGAATATGAATTTTACCTTTTATTTACACCACTAATTTCTGAAAACAAAATTATTATTACTTTAAAGACAACACCTTAAGAGTATCCATATTTTCTATCTATTATAATCATTACAGATTATAAAACTACAGGATGCTTCAACTTAGTTTGCAAGCAAATCTAATATTCTATTAAAACAACAGATTGCTAGGAGTGTTATTTACTTTAGTCTTACAATGCTCTCCCAAACTGGCTTTAGAGAAGAAAAAAATTAGAGGAAGTATTTTTCTACCTTTTCCCATCAATAAGAAACTTTCATGTAATAATCAAATGACAATAAATATTTTTACCTTTATGTTAAAAAATATTCTGCTCTGGTAAAAACACATTTCAGATAATCTTAGGGTTTAAGACCAGATTTTATATGGTTTAAAATAAAACTGAATTTAAATACTTTTTCTCAATATTAACCACGAAAAGGTAGTTTAAAAATTCTAGTCTATTGTTTTCATGGGACCCATGCCATAGGATCTGATATTTTAAAAGAGATGCTTGTGGATTTTTATTCCACCTCAAGAAAACTTTCATGACATAAGCTCCAGTAAAAAAACAAAAGCAAAAAACCAAATCTGACATCTTCTGTATGTATAATAAAAGATGAAAGAGCAAAATAATGAAATAAAAGTACAAAGAGAAGTGGATTCACTATAACAAATACAAATATTAGGATCTAAGTAAAGGTAGACAGGGAAGATTACAACTAGCATGTTGCATAACTTCCCAAGTGAGATCCACAGTGCCCTTGCAATAGGAAGTTAAACTGTAATTGGTAGGTAGTTCACATACTAATTCTCTCTCTCATAACTCCAAAAGCAATGTTTAAGGAAAGTACAGCCCATTCCTGATGTCAAATTTGTTATCACAAATGATATTTAATAAGCAACCTCATGAGTATGATTCTGTATTGCTCTCAGTGGTAAAATAAACAGTACAGCTAGAGAGAAAGTGATATTTTACAGTTTAAAGAGAAACATTTAGATGATAGTCTACATTCTAAAAAATATTTCAACTCTACATGAAGATGATTCAACATCAGTCATTCTTTTCCAGTAGTAAAGGTTTTTCCTGTAACTAAAGGAATGGTTCAGTCAGTGAAAGGCACAAATAAGAAAGTAAGGACTACTGGCCTCATTAATGTCTTGCTCTGATACTACCTCCTATTACAGACCAAGGAAAATTAAGTTCTAAATTCATACGAACCTAACTGTGCTAGAAATGGCTAATGGCACTCAGCATCCATTCCTACCACCTCACACTGTTTACAGCCTATGAAGACGGAAAGTTAAAACTATATTTGTCCAGACCTCCTTGCATTTATACTTCTAGACATGAATAAGTTCATCTGATTGGTAGAATCTTATGTGAAATTTGAAAGGTGAAAGTTTTGTGGTCATTATTCTTCTGCTTTGAATGTTTCTGTTGCAAGCACCATTGTAAAGATGTGAGAGATTTCTGTTGTAGTTCTCCAGTGTTCAGTCTCTACTTTGTGGGAGTTGGTGTGAAGAATTCCTGATGCCTTGATTACAAGTAATGGCATCATGTTCTTGATGTCAATAGTTCCAATGGCAGAGAAGAAAAGAATGGCTCTTTTGGCTTATTTATTTTATGGTGAGATAAAAGTCATTCCAGGAGGGCCAGCCTACAGAATGATTTTCAGCCCTTCCAACAACAGCAGCCCTTTTACATACACTGATACAACTTGAAGAAACTGACGAATGTTTAGTGAGACCAACCAAAAAGAAATAAAAGGCACAATTAAAGTCAGAAATTAAAGAAGGAGCATTACTACTGCCACTACAGAAATTAAAATATTATAAAGGAATGTTACAAACAACTTTTATGCCAAAAAATTAGAAAACAGATAAAATTGACAAATTCCTAGAAATACAATAGCTACCAAAACTGACTTCAAGAAGAAATAGCAAATCTGAGTACACCTAAAAGAAGTAACACTAATTCCTACAAACTCATTCAGAAAGCAAAGGAAGGAACACTTCCTAACTCATTCTATTAGGCCTTTGCTATCAAAGCCAGAAAACATAAGAAAACTACAGATGAATATCCTTCATAAACATAGACACAAAAGTAATTTAAAATTTAGCAAACTGAATCCAGTAACATACAAAAAAGATTTTATACCATGACCAAGATGGACTTCTCCCAGAAATAGAAGGTTAGTTTAACATAAAAACAAAAACAAAAACAAAAAAACAAACAACTAATATAATATCCTATATTGTTATAACAAAGAACACAAACCACATGATTACCTCAAGGGGCAGAAAAAGCATTTGACAAAATCCAACACTTATTCATGATAAAAACTCTTGGCAAACTAGGAACAGATGAAAACTTCAACTTAATCAAGGTTATCTACAAAAAAACCCTCACAGCTAACATCATACTTAATTGTGAAGTACTAAATGCTATCCCCTGTGATTAGAAAGTTGCTTTTGCCACTTCTGATCAACACTGTACTTGATTTTCTAGCTAAAGCAATAAAGCAAAAAGGCATTTAAAAATTGTTTTAATTTGCAGATGATACGATCCTACATGTAGAAAATCCCAAGAAATTCACAATAAAACTACAAGACAAATAAAGGGTAGCAGAGTACAGGACACAAAATCAATATATAATAGTCAATTGTATTTCTGTATACATTAGTAACAAAATAATCCAAAAATAAAATTAATAAGCAATTCCATTCACAATAGAAATGAAATAAAATACTGTGGAGTAAATTTAACAAAAGAAGTTCAATAACTGTACACTGAAAATTACAAAACACTAATGAGATGTAAAAAATGGTAAAGATGATTAAAAAAAGAATCATGGACAAATTTAATTTACGGATATAGATATAAAGATACCAGCAATGAAATGTAGCAGTTTATCAAAAGAATTCTACATTATGCCCAAGCAATGCTTACATAAGAAACACGAAATTCACTATCAGAATATGTATAAGCAAAATTCATTATGTTAACAAATTAAGCCATATGATTATATAAATTGATGCTGAAAGCCACTAGATAAAACAATGCATTCACTTCTAATTAAGGAACAATAAAATAAAAACAATTTGGATTTAATAAAATATTTTCCAAAAGCAGATCATGAACAGCAAAACACTATAGCCCTTTCAACTAAATGAAATACATGGGGGAGGGCCTACCACTATTATATAACACGCCGTGAGGTAGAGAATGCAATAAATCACTGACAACAAAGAAATATAATTACCACTTTTAGCTGATATCCAGTATAAATAGAATATTCAAAGACTCTACTAAAAAGATACTAGTTAGTAAGAAAAATTTACAATATGCTTAGATATAAGACAAATATCAAAATATCAACATTTACTGTCTATGCTTAGCAAAAAATACCTAAAAAAGAGAATGGAAAATAACATTTCCTTTAAAATTATAATAAAAATTATAACATTCAGAAAAAACAAAATTGAGAGGCCCAGAATCTAAATGAAGTAAACTATAAAACCTCACTGAAAGACAAAAAACAATCCAAACAAATAAAGATACCCATGTAACTATGTGGGAAGACATATTATCATAATAATGTCAATGCTTCCAAAATTAACAAATAAATAAAACACAATTCTGGTGAGAATTCCAAAAGAATTTTTCTAGAATTGGAAAAATATAAATCATAATGCTTACATGGCAAATAAATGACAAAATTAAATAAGAAATGTATGAAAATTTATAATAGTGGGGCAAAACTGCCTATCAGAGAGCTGAAGCATTTTTATTTAAAGTAGTTTCCCATTTTCTAGGAAGGAAATTCAGAGATGTACCTATTTGGCATATGTACATATTAATCAAATATTGATAAATGCACTCTATTCATAAATGATGCCAAAGGTTAGTGAGTGTGTAAGAAACAGAACATATATTAAAACTCAATAAACTAAGAGTCCATATTTTAATTGAATGTATGATAAAATATTAATAATGAAAATAATTATTGAGCACCAACATATTGTAAGAGTTTTATGAAAGCATCTATCTTTTACAATCCTCATAGCAGCCCCTAAGGGCTCTATCTCTATTTTAAAGATAAAGAACTTTGGGAGAGAAGTTAACCAACTTGCCCAAAGTCACTTTTCTAGTTAGTGACAAAATAAGGATTAAAATAAAGGAGTAATAGGTTCAAATGGAAACAAACAGCACTTAATCATTAAAAAAAAAATTACATTCTAATAAAAAGAGAATTCTATCCACATCTACATGTTAGCCCACGTAAAATTACGTCAGTATCCCAGTGACATAAATAGTGAGTTGAGAAAAGGAAAAGGATACAAGTTAAGGTTTAAATTATGCTTTTCCTTTTAAAAAGTTACTATTGCTCTCATGATATGGTGCTAGCTTATCTGTTATGTAAAAACTAGATATAATTAATAAAAAAAAAAGAATGAAGGTGATTTCACCAAGCAGAAATTGAATTACAATAGGCATCTACTATTTTAGTAAATATTCTGGGGGAGGGGAGAACAGATATAGAAGATAAAGGAATTAAGAGTCGGGTGACCATATACTTTATGTTACAACTCATGACACTTCTGAGAATGAAAGAAGGCACTAATAGTAATTATCACAGTATAACAGGTGTAAACTAGGACTGCCCCAGGCAAACCCAGACATATAGTCACTATAGTTAAGAAAGATACTTTAGAGCAAATGATTCTTAGCTATAATAATAACTAAGAGTTTTTTGAATACTTACTATGTTAGCATGCAATCCATGATACAAGACTTTCTCTGTCTTATTCACTGCCCTACATGAATGTTTTGTGCATAGTAGGCACTGAATAAATAATTGTTAAAGGAATTAATAGGTCTCTTTAAAAAAAAAAAAGAAAAAATTCCTGTGTGTATACAATATAGCTTAATTATTAGCTTAATTATTTAAAGATCATTATGACCTAAGTTTGTGAATAAGTAATAAGCATTAGTTCACCCATGCACACACTTAGAACAATAAAAACAAACGTCAACAAACCTATCTGTATGTACTAAAGATAGGTGACAGAATAGTGCAATTAAGTCACAGTACTAAATGAATGATGATGGCACACTGCATATATTTAACTTAGAGTCCAATAACAAAAACAAAATTTAAACCTAAAAAGATAGTTATTTATTTTAAAATGCTCTTCTAACCCAGCTGTGATACACAATCAACATCAAAGGAAGACAAATCAGCTTTCGTTTCTTACCTGCACAGCCAAAAGCCAAATGATATCTGGAAGAAGGGCTGAATTTAACACAACACACATTAGCCTTTGCCTCAATGCTTGCCACTGAGTTGTCTAGGTTGGTAGACCACAGCTTCACTAAGGACAAAGGACAATAAAAACAAAAATAAATAATACATCAGCAAATGCATCTGTAACTCGGAAAGTCTGCTTACTACTCTAGATCTTTTTATGCCAATCTAAAACATTTTGGTTTACTAGGACTAAAAATATTTAAGCCGAATGACTGAATAATATAACTTATTGAAACCAAGAGAGCTTGACTTCAATGTCAAATCAACACAGATAAACAATAAATTTATACTGAGAAATAACATGGCTCTGCAACTAAGACATAAAAGAAAGGAACAAAAAAAGCAATCTGTAGCTACGTGATGTGTTCATTATCATATTCTTTAAATAATACATGTGTGAGTGTATACTCTGACATATACCATACATTTCCATACGTATGAAATACATTTTCATATGTATGATATATACCAAAATACAAACATCTTTTAAAACACTAGGAAGCCATTCGAACTTTACTTTTCAATTAAGAATTTCATGATTTAAAAATTTTATGAAGGAATTTAGTTATATGATTTAAGTATGTCTAAGGTAATATATACTGGAAATTACAAAATTTTGTTTTTATATTTGATACTTAGTCTATCCAAGTGGTATATATAGAAATTTGTAATGAGTAAAGAGAGGAAAGCTGACTAATCAGAATTGGTCTGATCTAAGAGCAGAAGTGTAAGAGTGAGTTACTGTTATATTATTTTTAAACAATAAAAATATATTAGTAGAGAATAGAATACACACATAAAATAGATTTTCAGGATATAAGTTGCCATCCTGGTTGCACATTAGAATAAATAACAAACATTACCAACAATAACAACAAAATCTTCCTAGCCATTTTTCAATCTATCCTGGTGTCTCAACCAGGACAATACCAAGCCAGATAGGGCCCAGGTATTGGTATTTTTTAAAAAGCTCTCCAGGTGAATCTAATATACATTTGGGGTTGAAAACCAATACTGGGGATGGAAGCACAGTAAAATCTTAGAATCTTTTTAGAAATACTAATACAGTAACCTGTACATAGGACTGGAAAAAAAACTAAAAGTGGTTCCAAAAAAACTTCTATGAGATGTTAGTTCATAAGAATAGAGAATTTTTTTCAATATGTGAAATTTCTGAGTAGAAACTAATAATTACCCCCCCAAAAGTTGTTAATTTACAATCTAATAAATCTATTAGCCTTCTCAGAAAAAACCAAGATACTCATTATTAAAATAAGAGAGTAAGAGTTTTAAATAGCAATATTTGATTTATTTCATGTTATCTTCCAAGAATGATAAGCTACT
Source organism: Cynocephalus volans (assembly GCF_027409185.1). Lineage (NCBI taxonomy): Eukaryota > Metazoa > Chordata > Mammalia > Dermoptera > Cynocephalidae > Cynocephalus > Cynocephalus volans. The sequence goes on from NC_084467.1 coordinate 132,264,407, forward strand.
TCAATCAATATACAATCATTCACTCAATCAAGATATACAGTTCTAAGATAAGATGGTTAGCTGAAATAAAAAGTCTGCATGCCAAACATATAACACTTACACATAATAATCTAAGTGGACTTCGGTAGAATTACACTCTAATAGCCTAGGCAAGCCAAAGGTAATCCACAACAAATATGTGTGGAGCACTTACTGTGCCCACACCCCACTAAAAATCACCAAGAACCTTTATAAACCAGCGTTACATATCAGTGTTTTAAAGAAATTAAATATTAGCAAGCACAGAAATGAACCAGTACTAACAGAATAATAGTTAAATTAGAAGTGTCAGGTCTTTTTAAATTTCAAGGTAATTTTCTCAATGTAGTAATCATTAACATTACTTAAGTAAGTCACAACAGTAACCACCATGATTATAATGTTCAATACATAACATAGAATTTAATACAACTGTCAGAGCTACAAGGATAACTAAGGTTAAAAATACTGTAAAGATACACTGGATATAGACCACAGAAAGGGAAGTTGTGTAAAGATTACAATATGCTTTCAGAAAGGTTATTAAACAGAACAGGTGCTATGGTTAGAATCGGGTTTCCCCCAAAAGATATGGTAAAGTCTGAACTCCAGGTATTTGTGAATGTCACCTTATTTGGAAATAGGGTATTTGCAGATGTAACCAAGATGCAGTTATACTGGATTAGGATGGGCCCTAAATCCATTGGCTGGTGTCTTTATAAGGAGAGGGAGATTTAGATAGAGATTTGACGGTACTTCAAAAAAGTTTGAGGAAAAACAGAATTGAAAGATAATACTAATATTTCCATGACTTCTTGAAGCATCCAAGAAAGCCATGTGTGGAGAAAGGCAAGATTGGAGTGATGCAGCTACAATGTGCCAAGAAATGCCAATGATGGCTAGCAACAACCAGAACTAAGAAGTAGGCAAGGAATGATTCTTCCCCAGAGACTTCAGAGGGAGAATGGCCCTGCCAGCACTTGATTTTGAACTTCTGGCCTTCACTACTGTGAAAGAACAAATTTTTGTCATTCTAAGCCAGCCAGTTTGTGTTACAATTCATTATTACAGCCTTAGGAAACTAATACAATAAGTACGATGAAATAATGTTAAAATCATTTAAAATCTACTTAATATCCTAAGAAGGCATCATAGACCAAAAGGTAAAATAGTACAATACTTTGGAGAAAGTGCAGAAGAAATCAATGTTGAAACTATCCAGGCCAAATAAAAATGAGATGGTCCTAAAAATAAGGAGACATTGTACATATCAGTAAGGACATGCATGCTGTTACTTTCTCCTTAAAAGGATAGTAGTAAGAATTTCACTTAACTTCAAAAAATACTAATCTCAACATTTATTGATGAAAAATCCCTTTTGAAAGTATAAGTGAATTTAAAAGAAAATATCACCTTCAAGGTGAAGAGCTAAAGCGATTAAATCAAACAAAACACATGCTACTTAATGGCCTCTTTTGGCTCTCAGTAAATAACTGAAAGAGTCATTGCCAGGAAAATCATATCAAATACTCATCCTGAATACTATATAGTTGGCTTTAGGAAATAAATTCGTTGCTTAACACTAACTGTTCTATATTAGGTTTATTTCTTTAATATTAGTAGTTAAGGAAAGGTTTTCTTCTTTAAGTTATCACCTGATTCTTCAGTTCAATTAAAAAATACTAAATTTAAAAGATTCTGACTACTCTACAGAACCGATGAAGTTTATCATCTAACAATGTGTAAAATTTGGGTTAATCATTCCCTAGATTTTTTTGCTGAAAATGATTTTTCCTAAAAACACAGAACACATTGTGTATCCATAATAAAGTCGAAATTAGTTCCAATGTGTAAGGAACTAATTATGTTTCTGAGTTTCTCAGACAAGGCCCACCGCACGTCCATTTTTACCAAGCATCTTAACAAAGAACTCATTATAAAAGAAAAAGGAAACACGCACAGGAGTTTGACACAGTAAGAAAGACCAAGTCTTTAATGAGGATGTGCAAGTACGAGTAAGTGGGTCTAGGTCTTATATTCCTAGACCCATTTCTGAACTACTGTGTAGGTCCCACAGAAAAGAAAAATCTATCCATATGAGTAAAAAGGATATTGATAGTGATATTTCACCAAAAACTACCATAAATCTGAGGAACAATGTGCAGTTTTATACCTCTATAAAAAGTACAAAAAATGGGAGGCAGTTCAAAATGGCTAACGAGGTGCCCAGCTCTCGCATCTGACACAAAGAAAGTCCAAAACAACAAACAGATAATCACATATTGAACAGAATGCCTAGGAGAAAACACAAGAATTCAGCAAAATATCGAAGAAGTCCACCTGAGGTTCAGAAATTCAGGACGGCAGCATAGAGAGACTCATTTCTGTGGGGAAAAGGTAAGCGAGATAAATAAAAAAATAAAATATCCAACAGTTCATGCTTCTCCCACGGAAGCCTGTAATCAAAGCTACAAGAGAACTGTAGAGCCCTTGCAGGCCATGAGCCCAGTATAGAGAGGTGCTTAGAGCCCACGTAACTGCATTATTCCAGAGAGGGAATTTACACTGAATACCCCATCCCCGCATCGCCACATCCCTAAGTCCCCCTCATCGAACCAAGACTCTGGCACCCAAAACCCACACAGTGCCCTGCACCCCTGGGAAATGGCAGTCTAGCACAGTGTAGAGGCCACTACCAAGACAAGACAGAGGGAGCCAGTGTTCACATTCTCCAAAGCCTGAGAGCCAACCAATTGGGGCCTTCAGCCACCACCATTGCTTGTGCACCTCTCCCAGGGGCACAGAGTCGCACTGCAGTTATGTTGAACCTGCCCAGAGCTACCCATTCCAGTTGAGGAGCTCCCAAACGCCTCTCCTGGGGGCGCAGAGTCCCATCTGTAGCTCCAATGGACCTACTCTGAGCCACTCAACACATATGAGGAGCTGTAGAGCACCCCAGTGTCTCTTCTGGGATGTAGGGTCATGCCCACAGCCCCAGTGACCTTGCCCAGTGCAGCCCACTCTAACTGAGGAGTTGCAGAGCACTGCAGTGTCTCTCTTGGGAATCTAAGATCCCAGTGACATCCAGATTGACCCCACCCAGGAACTCCAAAATCCAGCTGAGAAGCTGTAGAGAGCCCCAGCACCTCTCTTGGGGGGTACAGGATCTTACTTCAAGGCTCTTTGACCCCAACCAGAGTTACCCACTTTAGCTGAAAAGCTGCTGAGCACCTCAGTGTTTCTCTCTGAGTCCAAGGTTCTGGCCACGGTGCCAGCAATCTCATCTATTTAAGCTGAGGAGCTGAAGAGCACTCCAATATCTCTCTCATGGGCACAGAATTCTGGCCATGGCACCAGTGAGCCCACACAGAGTTGCCTACTCTAGCCAAGGAACTTCAGAAAACCCCAACACTTCTCCTAGGAGCCCCAGATCTCAACCACAACCCACTGATCCCACCCTGTGTTGCCTTTTCCAGCTGAGGATCTGCAGTACACCACAACATCTCTCCCAGGAGTCCAAAGTCCTGGCCCCACCCCAATGACCTCACCCCAGGGTTGGTCACTCCAGCTGAGGAGCTCAAGAGTACCCCAGTGCTTCTCCCAGGGGTCCACAGTCCCTCCCATTACCCCAGCAACTCTGTTCACTTCAGGTGAGGAACAGCTGATTGCCGCAACACATTTCCCAGAACCCCAAAGTCCAATGGCAACCCAAGCAACCTGGTTCAGGGTTACCCACTTCAGCTGAGGAAGCACTGAGTGCATTAGCACTTTTCCCAGGAGTTCCAGGTCCTGCCTGCCTCCCCGACAAGCCCGCCCACTGTCATGCACTCCAGCAAAGAGCTGCCAAGTACCCCAGTGCCTAGGCCACAGAGGCACTCCCAGACAACTCCAGTGTTGAAGACAGTTGAAGAAATCCCATGAAGACTACATTACTACCCTCACTTAGACTCAAATGTAAAAGATCCTATCTGACTGACACTATAGAACACATCTACAGGAAAGAATCTATCCCTTCAAAAAGCTATTCCAGAAAATTAGAAGCAACTGTTCCTACAGATGCCCAAACATCAATGTAGGGATATGAGAAACACAAATAAGGAAACATGACAACCCAAAGGTATACAATAATTCTCCAGTCCCAAGCCTCAAAGGAAAAAAAAAAAATCTATGAAATGCCTGAAAAGGAATTCCAAGTAACAATCTTAAGGAAACTCAGCAAGATGCAAGAGAATATAGATAGACAACACAACAAAAATAGAAAAACAATTCATGATCTGAAGTAGAAATTCAGCAAAGAAATAGATATCATAAAGAAGAAGAAAACAGCAATCTTGGACCTAAAAGAAATTTTAAAAATATAACTGAGAGCTTAAGCAACAGGCTAGATCAAGCAGAGGAAAGAATTTCTGAACTTGAAGACAGGCTTTTTGAAACAACCCAGGTGGACTAAAAAGAAAAAGAAAAAAGAATTTTAAAAAATGAAGAAAGCCTGATACCAAAATCAGACTAGAACACAACAAAAAAAAGAAAACAACAGTCCAATAACCTGATGAACATAAATGCAAAAATTGTCAACAAAATACTAGTACACAGAATTCAACAGCACATTAAAAAGATTATACATTGTAATCAAACGGGTTTTATCCCAGGGATGAAAGGATGGTTCAACATTCACAAATCGATAAATGTGATACATCTCATCAACAAAATAAAGGACAAGAACCATGTGATCATTTTAAAGATGCAGAAAAAGCATTTGATAAAATTCAACATTCCTTCATGATAAAAACACTCAAGAAATTAGGTATAAAAGGAAAGTATCTCAACACAATAAAGTGCATGTATGACAAACTCACAGCTAATATCATACTAAATGGGGAAATGTTGAAAGCTTTTCCTCTAAAAACAAGAACAAGACAAGGATGCCCACCCTCACCATTCTTATTTAACACAGTAGTAGTAGTTCTAGCCAGAGCAACTAGGCAACAGGAAAAAAATAAAAGGTATCCAAATCGGAAAAGAGGAAGTCAAGTTGACCCCGTTTGCATATGACATGATTTTATATATATATATATATATATATATATATATAAAAACCTAAAGATTCCACCAAAAAACTCTTAGAATTGATAAACAAATTCAGTAAAGTCGCAGGATACAAAATTAATATGTAAAAATCAGCTGAAACAATGAATTAGCTGAAAAAGAAATCGAGAAAGCAAACCATTTAAATAGCTACCAAAAAAACCCTAGGAATAAATTTAACCAAGGAGGTGAAAGCTCTCTTCAATGAAAACTACAAAACACTGATGAAAGAAATTAAAGAAGACACAAAAAAATAGAAAGACATTCCATGCTCATGGACTGGAAGAGTTAATATTGTCAAAGTCAAAGTATTGTCAAAATCACCCAATGAAATCCTGTCATTCACAGTAACATGGATGAGCATGAAAGACATTATGTTAAGTGAAATAAGTTAAGTACAGAAAGATAAATACTCAATGTTTTCTTATATGTGGGAGCTAAAAAAAAATATGTTGAACTTTCAGAAGTAAAGAGTAGAATTGTGGTTACCAGAGGATGGGAATGGGAAGGGAGAGGGGTAGTGGGGAGAGGTTGGTTCATGGGCACAAAATTGCAGCTAGATAGGAAAAATAAGTTCTAGTTGTGTACAGTACTGCCTGGTATCTATAATCAATAATAAATTATTGTGTATTCTTAAAAGGCTAGAAGAGAGGAGATCAAATATTCTCATCACAAAGAAATGATAAAGTTTTACAATGATTAATATGCTAATTATCCTGATTTGATTATCATACATTGTACACATATATTGAAATATAACTTTGTACCCCATAAATATGTACAATCAATATGTGGCAGTTAAAAAATAAATTCCTTTATAAAAAGTATAAAAGATCAAACCCAAAGATGTGCATTTTGATAATACCAATTAACAAACATAAATAAGCTTTTCTTCTAAACTTGGTCAAAGAGAGACAATGATCCTTATATTATTAGCTAGCTACTGATGCACAGCAAATTACCCTAAAGCTTAGGAACTTCAACAAACATTTACTATCTAAGGCAGTTTTTGAGATCGGGAATCTCAGAGTAGGTCAGCTGGGTGATTTTGGCTCAGTCTGAAGATTAAGTTGCAAGTAAGCCATTGGCCAGGATTCTAGACTATTGGACTACCACTTCTAAGGTCACTCAACATGGCTACTGGCACAATGCTTCAGTTCCCCACCGTGAGGGATCATGATAATGTGGATGGTTTTATCCAAACCAAGTGACTGTAAAGAGAGAAAATAATGAAGACAGAGGGTGCAGTGTCTTTTACAGTTTAATTTTGGAAGTGACATGCCTTCACTACTGTAGAATTCTATTGGTCATACAGATGAAACCTGGAGCAAGGGAGGTGAAAGGGAAGTACACAAATATAGGAACACCAGAAGACAGGTCTCTGGGTGCCATCTGGGACACTTACATTTCATTTGGAATCAGGAGATAACAAACTTAGCAAAGTATAATTTATAGGAAAGGTGACTGCCTCTAAAGTTATAACTGATAATAAAGATAACTGTTTTCATGATGCTATTTATTTATTAGGTTGTGGTTTATTTTCCAGTCTTTGACGAAAAAGAAGAATTTCACTCAGCATGAGTTTTACTAAAGTTGATTTTTAAAATTCATCAAGATTTCAAATTCATCACTCTTGCATTAGCTTATGCAACAAAGAAAATTTGGAATGAATAAATAACCTACAATTTCTGTCTTAAAGTCTAAATTCTTCAAACTCGCATTTAAAGAAAAATACCTTTAAAGAATATGCTTATTCTAATTGAAAAGAGTATTTGTCGGGCCTTAAAAACTAACGCCACCGCCACCTTAAGTGACATTACAAGCGGCACCATTATGGGCCCACAAGGGTGTATCAAAGTGGCAGCCTAAGACGCCCCGGGAGGAAGTAGGGTGGGAGTGTCTGCGAGAACCTTGCCTTAGTCCTTATTGGCCAAATACACACTTCCGCACTCGTGAACACTGCGTGACTGCAATAGATAGGCACTGAGACAGGATGCATGCTCTTGTAACCCTTAAGCTGATTGGAGGATGTAAAAAAACCTGCCTTCCCCATTTGCCTTTAAAAGCAAGTGCTTGTGTGATAATAAATGGAACTGCTCGACAGAACCCCCACCGCGTCTGAGTGTCCTTTAAACTGGGCTGGTTGGGGCCAGTGGTGTGCTCACCTCTCTCACGGTTCTCTTCCCCCGTCTCCTTACAAAGGGGACAGGAGGGAAAGAGTAATCTGGGACATTTGCTCGCCCACCAAAGAACGAGGTTAGGGCTGTTCGGGGTCGGCCGGCGGCGGACCTGACAGAGTGGTGCCCCGTGTGAGGCGTTTTTCAAACTCGTGGGTGAAAGGCGAGCGAGTGAGGCCCCCAGCTGCTCGGTCCTGAAAGAAGGTCGACGAAGGGTGATCAACCAGCGGAGTGGCCCCTGCAACCATGGTAGTCGCAGTGAAGTAATCTGCCTGCGTGTCAGGGTGAGTACCATAACAGGGGGAAGTCCCTGCACTTCTCTGCCCTGTTGCTCCCTTTGTCCCTTCCCCACGGAGCAACAGGGGAGGTGTGTGTGGAAAGAGTGATGAGACAGCCTGCAAGGCTCTAAAGTACATGTTAGAAAGCAGAGGCCTAGAAATATCTGACTCCACGGCCACCAATGCCTGGCGTCATGTGGTGCTGGTAGCCCCTTGGGCACCTTCATCCAACTTGCTCTCGAATGAGACTTGGGACCGGGTTCAGACCCTGGCCAGAAAGAATGAGATTAGTCACGGGCTAGACCCCCCCTTAGGGTTCTACCCAACCATCTCTGCCCTAAAGCTTTGCTTCCGTCCCGAGCATCAGGAAGGGGCAGAAAGGGATTGGGCGCAGTTCGATGAGGAGAGAAAAAAGGAAACAAAGCTGCCAATGCAAGGCCCTGAGCCACTGAGTGATACCTATGCCCCTACCCTGTACTCTCCTCTCCCAGCATACTCACTCCGCCAAAGTTTAGCCGAAGGAGAGAAAGCGGCACCTGAAGAAGTGGAGGAGGCTAGTCCACCTTTAAAAACATCCCAGGCAGAGCCGCAGGTTTTCCCTGTTATGGCTTGCTGGGAACCCCCAGCCGTCCGCAGCCCGTAGGGGGAAGTGGCCCCTCAGGCCTATCCGGTCAACGTTGTAAAAGAACTAAAAAAGGCTGTTGCCGAGGCCAGGACTTTATCCTTAGCCTTGCAGACTCAGACACAAAACTTAACCGAAGCCTTCAAGGCGTTTACTGCCCTGATCCCCTCAGGAAACAATACTTCCCCACCCTTCAAGGGACAGTGTTTTGGTTGTGGAAGACAAGGTCATTTTAAAAGCCATTGTCCCAAGGCTAAAGGCAAAAACCCCCCTACCACACCTTGCCCCCAATGTAAAAAAGGATTACATTGGAAAAAGGACTGTAGGTCCAAATTTGACAAAGCCCCCAGTGGAAATAGGCCGGCCACTTGGTACCCTTGGGAAGCTCATGACCTTAAAGAGCTGAAAAAGGCTGTTGCAGAGGATGGGCCCAATTCCCCATGGGCAGAAACCATCCTCCAGGGCTTAGCGCACCAACCCTGCACGACCCAAGATTGGAAAATGCTCTGTAAGGCTGTCCTCCCTCCAAATTTGTTTATCAAGTTCTGTGCCTTCTTTAAAGTAGAGTGCCATGTGCAGGCAGAGATAAATCAAGCAGTAGTGTTGCCCAATGCCACCAACCCTGGACTCACCTTCCTGCGGGTCCTTGGCAAAGGTTCCTGCGTAGGTGCCAACAAACCCTTTTGCAGCACTGTGGCAAATCTCACCGCCCCCAAAACCCCAAATAAGCGGACCCGAAACAAGAGGGCTGCAGGGGCAGCTGCGGTGGCCATCAGCTCCCTCTTGGGAGTTATTGGACCAGGTACCGGGACCGCCGGAATAGCCTTGGCACATCAACAGGTAGCTTCCCTTAGGGAGGCAGTGGACATAGATCTTGGCCGCTTGGAGGTGTCTGTATCACATTTTAAAAAAAATCGCTAACATCACTTTTTGAAGTTGTTTTACAGAATCGACGTGGACTAGACCTGTTGTTCTTACAGCAAGGAGGATTATGTGCTGCCCTCAAAGAAGATTGCTGCTTCTATGCCGACCACTTTGGAGTGGTCAAGGATTCCCTAGCTAAGCTTAGAGAAGGATTAGAAAAGCAAAAAAAAAAAAAAAAAAAAAAAAGAACGCGAAGCCAATAGTAATTAGTTCCAAAGCTGGCTTTTAAGTTCCCCATGGCTCACCACCCTGCTGTCCTCCCTGCCGGGCTCCTTAGCCATTTTCATCTTGGGGCCTTACGCCATTCGCCAGGTTGTGTCCCTTATAAGGCGCAACACCACTTCTCTCGTAATTATCACCCAGGTGGTAGAGGAGGTGGCCCATAATGAAAGCCCTGACAGCCCTTGGGTCAATATGGCCCCTCAAGAAATCAACGCCAATCTCTAAGGCTCCGCCCCGCCCCCACTTGGCTGGATAGTCAATGACGGGTAAGATTTCCAGAGGGAAACAACCTAAGACAGGCACAGCCACCAGAGGGAATGGAAGCGAGGCTGGGAAAGTTAGCCGCCTCCAGCTGCCTTATTAAAACAGAAAGGGGGAGATGTCGGGCCTTAAAAACTAACGCCACCTTAAGTGACATTACAAGCGGCGCCATTACGGGCCCATAAGGGCGTATTAACGTGGCAGCCTAAGAAGGTCCCTGGAGGAAGTAGGGTGGGAGTGTCTGCAGGAACCTTGTCTTAGCCCTTATTGGCCAAATACACGCTTCCGCTTCCGCGCTCGTGAACACTGCGTGATTGCAATAGATAGGCATTGAGACAGGATGCATGCTCCTGTAACCCTTAAGCTGATTGGAGGATGTAAAAAACCTGCCTTCCCCATTTGCCTTTAAAAGCAAGTGCCTGTGTGATAATGAATGGAACTGCTCGACGCGTCTGAGTGTCCTTCAAACTGGGCTGGTGGGGGCCGGTGGTGTGCTCACCTCTTTTCACGGCTCTCTTCCCCCGTCTCCTTCCAAAGGGGACAGGAGGAAAAGAGTAATCTGGGCCATTTGCTCGCCCACCAAAGAACGAGGCTAGGGCTGTTCGGGTCAGCCGGCAGCAGACCCGAGAAGTATTTATTGGAAATGATTCTTAGGTTAAGTATTTTAAAAGGAAAATATATCTCGCCAAAAGAACCTATAAAATGGCTCATAAAATTATTTTATGATTAGCTTGCTACATATGGATAGTTCCTTAATAGGCAATTATGCGCATACATATTTGGAAGTAAATTATTTTTAAAATACACAGCACAAATAGGAAAAAGGTCATTTATATGGACTCAGTATTTAATTATGTAATGTAAAAATACCCTCCATTAAAAAAGAACTCTTAAAAAATTTACTAAATATGAATTATATAAACTATATTTGTGTAAAATCCATTAAAAGAGATTTAAAATATTCTCTAACTATAAACTTACCACAAAGGCAATATTTTGCAAGTAAGATCACCAAGCCATCAAGGAGAGATAAGTATATTTTAGTAACACTAAATAATAGTCTTTTTTTGGGGGGGGTGTTGATTTTTACTTTTTGTTTTGGCAGCTGGCCATTATGGGGATCTGAATTCATGACCCTGGCATTATCAGCACCATGCTCTAACCAAGTGAGTTTACCAGTCAGCCCTTAAATAATACTCTTGAGATAGGCTTAAAAGCATTTGGGACTCTTACTGCCAGCCAAGAGAGAGAAAGCCCACTCCAGCCAACCTCTCTATGAGAGTTTACTCTGAATGATAATGAAAAACAAAGAGCAACTATCTGAGAAAACTAAAAAAATAAACAAAAACAGTTTTTTAGGAGGGAATTCAAACTTAAAAGAAGTGACTCGTAAGAGATGAGAGTACCATTTTCCCCCTCTCTTTTCCCATGGCAAGCCAAATCAGCACATCAAGCAGCAAAAACTAATCCCTGTGTTTCTGGCCATAGGAATGGCCACTGTAAATCAGGGGTTGGGAGTAATTTTTCATTTTTCTTCTATCCTTTTTCTTTCCTAAGTTTTCCCATGGGTGGGCTTCAGTCACAGTGCAGCAGTATGAGAAGCTAATACTCCCAAGAAAAACTCCATCTTTGTAGCTACAAAAAGAAGTTTCTGTGGTACGAAGAGTATGGAAAAGGAGAACACCCATATTCTTTTTTCCTTATCTGTTGTTCTCTCACTGCTTTGCCCTGGGGGAAGGCCCTAGTCACAGAGTGTAGCAGCAGATTGGGCACCAAAATCTCCTAGAAAAAAATCTTGACTTTCTTGACAAAGGATCTGTGACACAGGCCCCTAAGAGAAGAAGAGTGTGAGAGAAAGTTGGAAAGAAAAGTACTGGAGAAGGAGATCCCATTGTTCTGTGTGTGAAGTGGGCATGAGTCTTGGAGTCCACTACTGAGCTGTGTATAGATGCTCTTTGACATATGAAGAGGTTATGTCCTGATAAATCCATCGTAAATTGAAAATATCTTCAAGTTGAAATGCATTTAATACACCTAACCTACAAGATCATAGCTTATCCCCAGCCTACCTCAAAAGTGCTCAGAACACTTTCAGTAGAGAATTTAATAAACTACATGATATTCAACACTTTATTATACAATAAACTTTATGTTAGATGATTTGGCCCAGCACTACAAGAGAGTACTGAACAGCACATTGCTAGCTTGAAAAAAGATCAAAATTCAAAGTGTGGTTTCTACTGAATGTGTATCATTTCTGCACCATCATAAAGTCAAGAAATCATAGGTCAAACCATCATAAATTGGAGACCATCTGTATGTGCAAGATGGACATACAGTGTAGCAAGGCTACATACACTGCAGCGTAGCAAGACTCTGTGCACTGAACTACACTTGAAAAGGCCACCCAAGTTGTATACTAACCTCTGATTGGCATATGCATTGGACAGACTCAAGGTAGCACACAGCAAAGGATTTGAAAACTAAATTGACAATGGAAAAATCACACGAACAGGACAAGCTAGAACTTACAGTCTAAATCTAAACCAACTGTACCCCTGCTTAAGGAGGGCAAAAAAAGGGCAACATTTCCCAGCAAATTTAAACAGGATACAAAGTCTTACAATATAATATTGATAATGGCTAAGACACAACCCCAAAATTACTCAACATATAAAAACCCAGAAAAACACAAAGAATTTCCAAAGGAAAATATCATCAATACAGGTCAATCTTAGATGGATCCTAAGATCCTAGGATCTGAGATGAAACAGATTTTAAAGCAACTAGTTGTTTAACTATGCTCCATGGGATAAAAATAAACATGTTTAAAATTAACAGACAGACAGAAATGCTCAGAGAGGTATAGAGACTATAAAAAAAAAAGAACTAAATGAAAATTTTAGCAAAATGGGGATGGACAGATGAAAGAGTTAGTGAACTAGAAGACAGACAACAGAAATTACCCAATCTGAAGAAGAAAAAAAAATATTGACAAGAAAAAGACAGAGTCCAAGGACTGTTAGACAGAAATGAGAAAGTCTAACATTAATGTAATTAGAATCCCAAGGGAAAGGAAAAAGAGATTACTGGTTTGATGAATACCTTACAAAGTAGTTTGCAGAAGAAAGAATATTAATAGGGATAAAGACTGATATTATGTATTGATAAAAGAGTCAATTCGCCAAGAAGACATCCTAAATGTGTTTATGTCCCTAACAATAGAGCTTCAAAATATAAGGGGGGAAAAAACCACAAAGATAATAACTTAATGGAGAAATAAGACTTCAACATTCCTGTCTCATAATCAACAAAACATGGAGACCAAAAAATAAGCAAGAATAAAGAAAATCAGTAAAATACTATCAACAAGTTTGACCTAATTGATACTTATAGAACATGCCCCAAACAGCAGAGTACAGATTCTTTTTAATGAATTTGGAATATTTACCAATATTTACCAAGTAGTTCACCCTCTGGACCATAAAACAAATCAAAACAAACTCAAATGAGAGAGAGGACACAAAATACAAATTAACCAGGAATGAAAGATGGCAAACAATTACACAGATAAGAGTATATTACGTATACATTTATGCTCATAAATTTAATAATTAAATGAAACGGACTGATTCTCTGAAGACATAAATTACCAAAGTTCTCTCAAAAAGAAACATATGGATTGAACAGTACTGAAACTACAAGAAATTAAATTCTTAATTAAAAACTTCAAACAAAGAAAACTCTTGGACCAGAAAGCTTCAATGACAAATACTACCAAACATATAAGAATAAAATAACAATTCTAAACAGAAACTTCTAAAAAAAATTAAAAATCAAACACAAAGAAGAGAAAAATAATTTTATGTCAGCATTATCCTAATACCAAAGTCACTCACACAAAAACATTATAAAAACAGAAAACTGAACAACAGCCCTCATGAACATAGATGCAAAAGTCTTCATACACATGTGTGCACTCACACACACACACAAGCAAAGCAAATCAAATCTAGCAATACAGAAAAAGGATAATATGTTTATCCTGGGACTGTCAGGCTAGTTTAAGCTTTGAAAAATCAATCATTACAATTCATGGTATTAATTTTTTAAAAAACTATATGATCTTCTCAAGAGATGCAGAAAAAGCAGATGACAAAATTCAATATCCATTCGTGATAAAAAAAAAAATTTCTCAGCAAAGTAAGGAATAGAAAAGAACTTCCTTCACTTGATAAAAGGTACCTACTAAAATCCTAAATCTGTCATCATTTTAATATGAAAGACTGGAAGATTTCCCCTCCTAAAATCAGGAAAAAAGCAAGGATGTTCACTATCACCACACCTATTCAACATCACATTTAAGTCCTAACCAGTGCAATAAAGCAAGAAAAAAAAATGTAAGGCAAACAAATTGGAAATTCAAATATTAGTATTTCTGCAGATGACATGATTGGCTACATAGAAAATACCAAGGAATCTCCAAAAATAAGCTTCTAAACCTAAAGAGTGACTTTAGCAAGGTTGTTGGTATAATGTTTATATTTTAAAAATCAATTCTATTTCTATAAACTAGTAAGAATGGAAATGTGATTTAAAAAATACCATTTTCAATACTACCAAAAAATAAACTATTTTAATTATAAATCTAACAAAATACAAGCAAGACATGTATGCTGGAAATTACAAAACTATGATAAAAGATATCTAAAAAGGCCTAAACATAGAGAGATAAACCACGTTCACAGAAGGGAAGTCTCAATATGTTAGTATGTCAATTCTTCCCAAAACTGACCTATAGATTCAATCCTCTGTCAATCAAAATCCCAGTAGGATTTTATACGGTATTGGCAACTTGATTCTAAAATGTACATGGAAAGGCAAAGGAAGTAGAAGAGTTAAAATCATTTTTAAGAATAAATTTGAAAGACTCATACTACTTGATTTCAAGACTTACTATAAAGCTACAAATCAAGACAATGCAATACAGGTAAAAGAAGAGACACACAGATCAATGTAATTTCTAAAAATAGGCCCATACACATCTTCTTACCAGAAATGAACAGGTGTAGCAAGCAGAAAATCAGTAAGGATATAGTTGAACTCAACAGCATCCATCAAACAACCAGATATAACTGGCAAGTATAGATTATTTCATCCAACAACACTAAGATGACCAGAACACAGACTGCCAAAAAATGTGCTGCGAGTTTACCAGAGTTAAAAACATTTGATGAAAGCATGACATGTTTCCTCTTGAGGATTAAATAAAAGTTGCTTACATTAAAAAAACAAAACCAAAAACCAGAGGAGAAATCAATGAACTGAAAATAGGAACTCAAGTGAGAAAAATCGATAAAACCAAAACCTGGTTCTTTGAAAATAATCAGTAAAATTGATAAGCCTCAATGTAATACCTGTCAAAACCCCCAAAACCTTGAAGACATGAAGCTAAGCGAAATAAGCCAGTCACTGAAGGTCAAATAATATGATTACACTCAATGAGATACATAAGAGTATTCAAATTCAAAGAGACAAAAAGTAGAAAGATGGTTGCCAGGGACTGGGGGAAGGGAGAAATGGGGAGTTACTGTTAATGGGTACATAGTTTCAGTTTTGCAAGATGAAATAAGTTCTCTGGATGGATGGTGGTGATGGCTGTGCAACAATGTACTTAATGCCACTGAATAGTACACTAAAAAAGGTTAAAGTGATAAATTTTATGATATGTATATTGTAATACAATAAATAAAATGAATATATATATTTTTAAATGAATAAATAAATATACATGAATAAATATATATATTTGAAGTCCCCTCTTCTTGAATTGCTTAGAGTGGCTTCTATTTTCAAGATCCAAGATTGGCCAGCTACCACTTCTAAACAAACATCATTCAGAACAAAAATACAAGCATGCAACTCAATAAAAGCTATCCCCAGTATTTTATTCTGAAACAGAATGTTTAATATTAATTAGTGAAACTTTGCATTCAAATATAGAATTACCTATTGTAAAATGGTGCTCTAACTAATTTAGAAATTCAAGGATAATTCCTTGGAACAATTAAAAAAGAAGGTATTCCAATCTATATATACTGTGGGTAAACAACTTGCTACTCTATGACCCCAAACCATGGGTCATATGGTTTGTTTCCCTTTTACGGAATAGGGCATACTCTATTATTTTACTTCTTTGAAATATTAAAAAAGGCAAAGGGAAAAGCATAAAACAATGGGAAATAAAAGCTTCCAATGCTAGAGCTATCCTTGCCTATTTAACCACTAGTCTGGAAGTTACACATAAAAAGGTGAAAAAGGGCAAAAAATTAAGGTTACTAACTCTAAAATAAAAGAAATGCGTTAACAGGGCTTTATAAATCTAATGGTGAGAAAAACCAGACCAAGATAAGTCAGTAAGAATAATAGAAAAGATTGAATAGAAAAGATAGATATACAAGAAAAATAGAAAAGAAAGGTCAATTAAATTGGCAAAAAGGGTTATAGAATTTTTGTCTTGAAATATGATAAATTTTACTTGCTGGTGCAGTTCATGTGGGGGCCATCCCATCAGCCAAGTTTGGTGTACGGGCTCTATTCCCCACCCTTAAGAACTAAGAAGAGGACGCTGACAGCATTCAGGAGGACACGGAGGGAGACCAAGGCCAGTCCTCACCTGTGGCCTAAAGAAAACTTGGAGGCCACATGGTGAAGATGGTGGCATCAAAAGATGGAAGAAGCCTGATTCCCTGAATGTGTGAACAACTTCCTACCTCCCCAGTGATTTACACTGCGAAGGAAAGAAACATTTGTTGTGGTGCAGAGTCATGGCAGTTCCCGCCAAAGTGAGCTGAGACCCATGCGGCGCTGGCAGACCCTCCCCGCTTGGACATGGAAAGAAATGCCAGCAGCCGTGGTAGGTGCTGACGATGTGAGCCAAGACTGGTGCAGTGCTGGGGGCTCATTGTATGGCCACAGATTCTGGAATAGAACCAAAAGTGATATAATATAGCCACTACCACATCTACTGTCACGCAAGGACAATTCACCACCACAGCAGAAGTTAGGGCCACTCTACAGGTAACCTACTGCTCAATCGACTACACTGATATAAGAAGAGTAACCAGTAAAGCCTGCAAATAGAGGAAGAAACGTTTATCCTCATATCCAACCTCAGTGTAATAGAAGCAGCAAACCCTCTACCAAATGACCAAATGTCAATGAAAAAAAACTATAACTACAAATAAACAAGAAGATATGACATCACCGAAGGAATACAGTAATGCTCAAATTTCAGGCTCCAAACAAAAGGGGAATCCTGGAAATGTTTGAAAAAGAATTCAGAGCAATGATCTTAAGAAAACTTGAAGAGATAAAAGAAGACTCAATTAGAGAACACAATGAAACAAGAAAAAATATACAGAATATGAAGGAGGAAGTTTACAAAGAGATTGATACCTTAAAAAAGAGTGTAGCTGAACTCCTAGAAACAAAAGATTCACCCAGTGAAATAAAAAAACACAACAGAGAGCTTGAACAGCAGGGTAGAGCAAGCAGAAGAAAAAATTTCAGATCTCAAAGATGGTCTTTTCGAAATAACCGAAGTAGACAAAAAAAGGAAAATAGAATTAAAAATAATGAGGAAAACTTAAGAGAGATAGCAGACAACCTCAAGCACTCTAACATCCTAATTGTGGGTATTCCAGAAGGGGAGGAGAAAGGAAAAGGTATTGAAAACTTATTCAAGGAAATAGTAATGGAAAACTTCCCAGAGTAGGGGAGATATAGACCTTCAGATTCAGGAAGCTCAAAGGATCCCAAACAGATTCAGTCCAGAAGTTCCTCCCCAAGGGCCAGCCCCGTGGCTCACTCAGGAGAGTGCGGTGCTGCTAGTGCCGAGGCCGCAGGTTCAGATCCTATATAGGGATGGCTGGTGTGCTCACTGGCTGAGCATGGTGCAGACCACACCGTGCTGAGGGTCGCAATCCACTTACCAGTGGGAAAAAAAAAAGAAATTCCTCCTAAGACACATTATAGTTAAGTTTGCAAAGCTCAAAGACAAAGAGAAAATTCTAAAGGCTGCAAGACAAAAGCATGAAGTCACCTACAGGGGAACTCCCATCAGATTAACAGCAGACTTCTCCAGTGAAACCTTACAAGCGAGGAGAAAGTAGAAGGATATATTCAAAACAGTACAAGAAAAAAATTATGAGCAAAGAATTCTTTATCCAGCAAGGCTCTCCTTCAGAAATGAGGGAGAAATAGTATATTTCCCAGAAAAATAAAAGTTGTGGGAGTTCACCACTATATAACCAGCCCTACAAGAAGTTCTAAAGGGAGTCCTTTATCTTGAACCTGAATACTGATAACCACTGTCACAAATACACAAGAAAGAGCAAAACCCACTGATAAAACAAAAATGCCAGCAAGAAAGAGAAAGAAGCAAAATCACGCCACCTCAAATTTCCAACTAACGTTGCAGAAGAGAAATAAAAGGGGAAGTAATGATCAAAAGATATTTAAATCGTGTAAACAAAAAGCAATTAAGTAACAGGAATTAAACAGTACCGGTCAATAACTACCCTAAATGTGAATGGATTAAACTCTCCATTCAAAAGACACAAAATGACTGGACTGGATTAGAAACCTAGACCCAAGTATATGCTGTTTTCGAGAGACCCACCTCACATATAGAGACACACACAGGCTAAAAGTGAAGGGGTGGAAAAAGATATACCATGCAAATGGAAACCAAGAACAAGCAGGAGTAGCTATATTCTTATATCAGACAAAATAGACTTTAAGCCAAAAGACATATAAAAGAGACAAAGAAGGACACTACATAATGATAAAAGGATCTATCCAGCTAGAAGATAATAACAATCATAAAGATATATCCACCCAATTCTGGAGCACCCAGCCTATACATAAAGGAAACGCTCTTAGACCTGAAGTAAGAAATAGACTATAATACATTAATAGTGGATGATCTGAACACCTCTCTCTCAGTATGAGACAGATCTTCCAGGGAGCAAATCAACAAAGAGACACAGGATTTGATTCACACCTTAGACCAACTGGGCCTGTCAGATATATACAGAACATTTCACCCAACAACTAAAGAATATAATTTCTTCTCATCAGCCCATGGAACATTCTCCAGGATAGACCACATATTAGGTCACAAATCTAATCTCAGCAAATTTTTAAAAAATTGAAATCATTTGCAGTATCTTGTCAGACCACAAATGGACTAAAACTGGAAATTAATAATAAGCAAAACTCTGGAAAATATACTAATACATGGCAACTAAACAATAGGCTCTTGAACAACCTATGGGTCCAAGAAGAACTTAAACAGAAAATCAAAAAATTTCTTGAAACTAATGAAAATAAAGATACATCATACCAAACCCTGTGGGATACTGCAAAAGCAGTACTAAGAGGCAAATTTATTGCAATAAATGCTTACATCAAAAGAATGGAAAGACTTCAAGTAAACAACCTAACACTATGCCTCAGAGGACTTGAAAAACAACAACAATCCAAACCTGAAGGTAGTAGACACAAAGAAATAATTAAGATCATAGAAGAGCTAAGTGAAATACAGACCTACAAAGCAATAGAAAACATCACTGAAACAAAAAGTTGGTTTTTTGAGATGATAAATAGACAAACAATTAGGTAGGTTAAGAGAAAAAATAAGAGAGAAGACCCAAATAACAAAAATCAAAATGAAAACGGAGACATTACAACTGATACCACCGAAATACGAAGAATCATTAGAGACTATTATAAAGAACTGCATGACAACAAAGATGAAAATCTGCAAGATATGGATAAGTTTCTAGACACATACAGACTACCAAGACTGAAACAAGAAGGGGTAGAAAACTTGAACAGACTAGTAATATGCAAGGGAATCGAAGCAGTAATTAGCAATCTTCCGACAAAGAAAAGTCCATGTCTGGATGGCTTTACAGCTGAATTCTATCAAACTTTTAAAAAGAGTTAATACCAATTCTCCTCAAACTATTCCACACAATTGTGATGGAAACTACTCTCCCAAACTCATTCTATGAGGCCAACATAACTGATACCAAAACCAGATAAAGACACAACAAAAAAAGAAAATTACAGGCCAACATCCTTGATGAGCCTAGATGCAAAATCCTCAACAAAATATTAGCACTCAGAATACAACAACACATTTAAAAAATTATACACTGTGATCAAGTGGAATTCATTTCAGGAACGCAAGGATGGTTCAACATACAAAAGTCAATAAATGTGGTGCATCACATCCGAAATCTCAAGGACAAAGACCATTTGATTATCTCAATAAATGCTGAAAAAGCATTTGACAAAATTCAACTTCCCTTCGTGATAGACTCTTAACAAATTAGGTATAGAAGGAAAATATCTCAACATAATAAAAGCCATTTCTGACAAGCCCACTGCCAGTATCATTCTGAGTGGGGAAAAACTGAGGGCCTTTCCCTTGAGAACAGGAGCAAGACAAGGATGCTCACTCTGACCACTTCTATTTAACATAGTACTGGAGGTACTAGCCAGAGTGATCAGGCAAGAGAAAGAATTAAAGGGCATCCAGATTGGAAAACATGAACTCAAACTTTTTGTATTTGCAGATAACATGATACTACATGCAGAAAAACCTAAAGATAATCAAAAAGCTCCTAGAGCTGGTTAATAACTTTCGTAATGTTGCAGGATACAAAATAAATGCCCCCAAATCAGTTGCACTTATATACCCAAATAATGGACTTACAGAAGGAGAAATAAAGAATGTATGCCCACTTACAGTTGTGTGACGAAAAATATAAAATACCTATGGATCAATTTAACCAAGGAGGTGAAAGACCTCTACAATAAGAAGTGCAAACCACTCTGAAAGCAATTAAAGAAGACAGAGAAAGATGGAAAGATATTCCATTCTGTTGGATTGGAAGAATTAACATTGTGAAAATGTCTGTGCTACCCAAAGGGATCTAAAGATTCAATTCAATCTCCATGAAAATACCAATGACATTCTTCACTGAATTGGAAAAAACAATCTTAACTTTCGTACGGAAGAAGAAAAGACCCCGAAAAGCCAAAGCAATCTTTAGCAAAAAAAATAAAGCTGGCGGCATAACACTACCTGACTTCAGATTATATTACAAAGCTATTGTAACCAAAACAGCATGGTACCTGCTTAAAAATAGACAGACCAGTGGAGCAGAATAGAGGACCCAGAAATCACCCCTAACACTTAGGGCCATCTGATATTGGAAAAAGGCAACAAAAACATACATTTTGGAAAAGAGTACGTCTTCAATAAGTTGTGTTGGGAAAATTGGATATCGATATGCAGAAGAATGAAACTAGACATGCATCTTTCACCATATACTACAATCAACTCAAAACAGAGTAAAGACTTAAGTATAAGACCTGAAACTATAAAATTAGTAAGGAAAAATGTACGTGAAACACTTCAGGAACTAGGTCTGGTCACAGACTTTACAAAGAGCCCAAAAACACAAGCAACAAAAGAAAAAATAAAGAAATGGGGCTATATCAAACTGAAAAGCTTCTGCACAGCAAAGGAAACAATCAACAGAGTGTAACAACCTACAGAGTGGGAGACAATTTTTGCTTACTATGCATCTGACAAGGGATTAAAATCCGTAATATACAAGGAATTCGAGCAATTACACAGTAAAAAAACAAACAACCCAATTAAAAAATGGGCAAAGGAGCTGAATAACCATTTTTCAAAAGAAGACATACAAATGGCCAACAGGTACATGAACAAATGCTCAACATCCCTAGTCATCAGAGAAATTCAAATTAAAACTACACTGAGATACAATCTCTACCCAGTTAGAATGGCTATAATGAAAAAAATGGTGTATAACAAATGCTGGCAAGGGTGTTTGGAGAAGGGATCACTCCTTTACTGTTGGAGGGACTGTAAATTTGTACAACCACTATGGAAGACAATATGGAGGTTTCTCAAACAAACAATTATAGGTAGATCTTCCATATGATCCAGCTATCCCACTTCTGGGTATATACCCAGAAGAATACAAATCATCATGTCGAAGGGATACCTGCACTGCCATGTTCATCGCAGCTCTCTTTACAATAGCCAAGATATGGAACCAACCTGAATGTCCATAGATGGATGACTGGGTCAATAAATGTTTGTATCTCTGACAATAAAAGGAATCATTGTGTGTGTGTGTGTGTGTGTATGTGTTGTGGTGGGGGGGTGGCCAAGACAGAGATTCAAATAGTACCTTTTGCATCATCAGAACCCGAAGCCAAGAGTTTAGGATCCATCAAATTAAAGTCAACACTCCAACACCTTTTCTCATGCTCCTAGATATAGAAGGAAGACAAAGTAGACTCAGACAGAATATAGTATAGATCTTAAAATAAAAGCAAAAAAATTTTTGATACCATATTGCTACGTGTTAAAGAGGCTATGAAAACAAACGAAAAGCAAACTAAGATGTCAATGCAAAGTAGTTCCAAAACTTTTTATATATACATTTACTAAAATCATTGCTTTTTCACTTGATGCATTCTACAAACACAAAAGTCTAAAAAAATGCTTCAGAAAAGCATTTGGTATTACACAGGTATTACAGACGTATAAAAAAATACTAAATAGTGACTTAAAATCTGTAATTATAAAGTACATGAAACTCTACAATTGTTAAAAAAGTGAAAATGTGATTTTTACACAACTAGTATCCTTATTTACCTGATAGACCTTGGACCTCTGTCCTGTGAATCCATCCCATAGGATAACAGTACCTTCATAATCACTGCTAGCTAACAGGTTCTTATGGTAACTACTCCAACTGATACAGCTGAAAAATAGTTAAAACTTACTGTACATTAAAATAAATAACAATGGGATATAACGACTTTTAATGTTGTCACAAAAAAAGGCACTTTTTAAAAATGGTCTATATGAGATTTACAATCATTATTATGCTCACAACACATCTGGGAAGAGACATACCAATAATTGCTGGATTTTCTAAACTGAAACTATCAAGTAACAACCCTTACCCACTTTTAACTCTGATCACTATCTGTACGATGGATGTACATATGTACATACTATATATGTTATTCATCAAGATAAGAAAATTACAAAGATGATTGTTTTGAAAATGTTATCATTCCCTTTTATGCCATTTCTCATGAGAATAGCTTGGGAATCTTGTTTAAGAAAAAAAAAGGAAGCAGATTTCAGAATTCCTCTGAGATTTTTGGGGGGGAATATCAGAAGTAGGACACAATTCCTGCATTTTTAATGTTATTTCAGGTTTGAAAAGCACTTCTCATGAATTATAACCCTAATACACAAAACTTAATTACTATTCCTCCAGTGAAAAGCAGAATGGTCTTGTGAAAAGAATTCTTAAAACTAGAAAGAATTTAGAGATATGTCCATGTTAAGGAAAAAATTCCTGACTTTCAGACACTATTCAGAGGCTATAGTAATCCTTTATTCAACACTCTACTAACAACCATCTCCAACAAAGATCTTTGAATAAGTGAAAGAAAGAAGGATTTTCATTTGGTAATTAGAAAAACAATAAATGCTGAATCCCACAGAAGAAAGCAATCAATATCTAAAAGAAAGATATTCTGTTCTAAGTCAACAATATATCCTCCACATACACAGTACAATTATTGCGTTCACCAAGAATGAGTTATGAGTCTCAAGGAAAGGTGAAATAATAACCTCATACTAAATATATATACCAATTTTTATATACACACTGCATCATGCCAAGAAAATAAAGTAATTACCTGATTTTAGAATTGCAAGTCATTTCATTCTCAGGGTAATGAATATCCACTGCATCCTGGATGACTGTGCCATATTCATAGACTTTGATCTTTTTTGTAACCCCAGCAATTGCAAAATAGTCACAATCCCGGTCAAATTCAATACTAAGATGGGGAAGAAAGGTATATAGTTGGTCAATAAGACTATGTAGTTATTCTTACAACATTTACAATGATAATATTTCAGAATTTGGTATTTTCTATATCTAAAGTGATTCTGCTATAAGGATAAGAGATCTATTTGAAATGTCTTCAAATTGTACTAGGCTCCATGTTCAGATTAACTCATCAAGATATATCAAACTATAAGTGGTAGAGAATTGTGTATATCTACATAATTGTGCTTATAGTTGTACTTTTGTTCCTAGACACCTCATATGTTTTTCAGTTCAGCTCTAGTAACCCTATTACAATTTAGTGAAATCAGATTTAATGGCTTGAATGGCTTCATATAACAAAAATGTCAAAAGAAAATTACCAGTTAATTTTTTCATAAATTCTAGTTATTTCCCTTCCTACCATTTTGTGAAGATGATAGAGATTCACAGTATTTAATGTTATTTTAATAAATGAATAAGTATACAAGCTGAATCACTAAAGCAATGGGGGGACAACAAAGGGACAGAATACACATTTATCATTACTTTTTTCCAAATCCATTCCTAATCCCTCAAACAAACATGATCTCTCTGAATTATAAATCCACAATATACATTCTTTATACTACAAACAAACAAGAGAAAAAAACTAAAAATCTCCCTGTGTTTAGAGTTACTTACGAAATTCACCCCCTTTTTAAAAAACCTTTTTCATACAACTTCCGAAATAAGCTACATCAAAGCAAGGCACAAGATCTTATTCACTTTTATAGAACTTAAATTGAACCCTCAACAAAGCTGCTGTTATATAATCAGCCAGAAATCTAACTGGCCTAATCAAAGTAAAAGTTGAAATGAGTCATCCCATACATTATTTCTTAACATGATTTAAGTGTCCTTCCTAGTTAGCCATAAGGCTAAAGAATACATAAAAATTCTCACTTATGTACAATTAATGATATAATAATAGCTAACATCCATTGATGCTATAGTTTCAAGGTGATCCCCAAATTTCATGTGTTGGAAGCTTAATCCCCAAATTTATTTGTTAATGGTATTTGGAGGTAGGGTCTTTGGGAGGTAATAAGAATTATATAAGGTGTCCAGGGTGGAGCCCCCATCATGGGACTGGTGGCTTCACAAGAGGAAGAGACACCTGAGCTGGCATACTTCTGCCCTTTTGCTGTGTGATGTCCTCCACCATGTTAAGAGGCAGTAGCAAGGCCATCACCAGATTTGGCCCCTCAACCTTAGTTAGACTTCCCAGCCTCCAAAACTGTAAGAAATAAATTTCTTTTCTTTATAAATTACCCAGTCTGTGGTATTCTGTGATATCAACAGAAAACAGACTAAGACAATCGACTATTCACTATTAAACACTTTGAATGTATTAACTCATTTAATTCTCATAACAACCCTGTGAGGTAACTATTATTACTATCCACATTTTACAGGTGAAAAAAAATGAGGATTAGAAATAATGTTAGCCAGCTTGTAAGTGTCTGAGATGGTATATAAAAACCAGGTAGTCCGATTTCACTGTTGATACTAATAATTACTATGCTATATCACAAACCAAAGCTCTTGTGTAAAACTCAAAGTATAAAGGCTAAAGGTTTAAAATGTAATATCGATGTGCATGAATGTGTCTTCTGTATCTATGTATGTGTGCTTATTCCCCCCAAAATGCCTAACTAGTACTCTGCATACATCAAGCATTCTCTAAAAGCAAACAAATACAAACACCTACATGACATACTTTTATTTATGGAGTATCTGTCATATCCTTTTACAGAACAGGTAATAATGATAAGTTAATAACTTAGTAAGAAGCTTGCTGAGCTGATGATGGGTAAGAAAAATAAGTACACATTCAGAATATTTCCCTTAAAAACACACATTAAGATGTGTGTTAAGAAAACCAACCTTTTCACAACAACTTTAAATCCTTAATTTTATATAATTAAAAAAAAAATTTCACTCAGTTAAGTGTCACCGACTATAGCACAATTCAGCAAATGTTCCCTCAAATAAAATATGACTGTATAGCAATGTAATAGATTTATTTGTACAACCTCAATTGAACTGCTGCCTCAGCTACTATTTGCTGCCCTGTAGATTCTAATGCAGCACAACTATATTGATGGCAACTATTCATCTATTCCAACTCAATTTATACCCACAGCTTCATGTCATTTAAGGAGAAATATTACTGTATCTGATAAAGAACAGAGTTATGAGAACTGAAATCCTGTCTTTAACTTAGGAGGTATGGCTGACACTTCAAGTGAGAACCAATTATATTATCCCTGCATACTCTTGTCTCCACCTACAAATATACATGGCAAATAAACAAACAGCATTCCAATGTTGTACCAGTGAAAGTATACCATTACCAGGCTGGTCAGTTAGCTAATTGGTTAGAGAATGGTGTTTTAACGCTACGGTCAAGGGATCAGATCCCCTTACTGGCCAGCCACCAAAAAAACAAAAATAAAAACATGTCATTACCAAATTATAAGTTTTTAATTTTAAAAAAGTTTAAACACTAACCTATTAAAATAACAGTCCAAAGACACTGCAGGAAAAGTGACACATAAATAAAAATGCTATCTGTCATGATATGATGACCTAAATAAGTCTATTATTTCTTTTGTTGTTACCCGACTTACTATTCAAGACAGTTCTCTCCCATTTTTCCACACAAATTATTATTTAGCTACATTAGCTCACTCTTAACTCTCATACTAAAAAAATTAACTTTTTGTTTTGACTTCATTGCTATTATTTTCTTACATTTTGGCTATGTTTGATTTTTAATATACTGGAATATCAAGGACCTGGTACAGTATACTTTTTAAATATTTTGAGGTACTGAAGTCCTTTATGGTTTAAAATCAGTAAGATTTTAATAGAAATACTGATCAGAAAGTATAAAGAATATTATTTCTAGTAAATTTTGATTTAAAGAAAAAGGAAAACAAAGAGCTGCCTTAAAAAAAAAAAAAAAACAGCTAGTGCTTCCATATCATTAGGACTCAGGATTTAAGTACTTCCCAATATCGAAACATTTGCTCCCTATTTCTTACAATTTTAATCACATCTATTTCCAAATATAAACATAATGAGACATGAGAAATAGATCATGGAATAATTCAAATGAACACAGTAGTTTTCAGGTGTAGAGAGATTTCCAGAGCTAATATAAAACGTATGGCCTTTTATTTCACGACATGGTATTTCAGCTGCTTTTATTATGAAATCTGACAACAAAAACATAGTACAAAAGTTAAACAGTGACTAGTTAGGTTCAAATAAAAGGTAAATTAATCACAATGTATCTGCTTATGCAATTAAATTTAAAAAGAATTATAAGTCTTGCTTTTGTCATACAAAATTCATTTCTGTCATTCACTATCACCAATAATTACTGAAGTAACTGGTTTACAACACTAGTGCAATAATGAATTCAATTTCTTTCTTTTTTTTTTTTGTGACCGGTAAGGGGATCGTAACCCTTGCCTTGGCGTTCCCAGCACCGCACTCTCCCGAGTGAGCCACGGGGTCAGCCCTCATTGGATTTGTTTTTCATTTCAAAACACATAAATATATTTCCTTTGGAAAACAATATTACTGGAGATTTACTTTAAACATGGAAATAAATTGCATTTTTCTTTTACACTTTGAAATGATTCAATTGTTTAAAGAAACTGATTTATTTCAACAGTTGAAAATGTAATTCTGCCATAGGAAACTGACTTTATTCTTTGTCAAAAGGGTCATCAGTCAATTGATTAAGCAGCAAGGCAACAGACCACATAGGACATCTGATGAATGTATACCTCCAGTGCAATGTGGCACAAAACAATGCAAAGCTGTCAATATGCCCAAGCAGTGAATTTTATGTGTTCCCACTGTCATCTTTTTGCACTTATAAAATAGCTATTAACAAACAAGGTGGATTAATATCCCTGAATGCTAGAACCTGATAAATCAAATGAAAATATAAAGTAAAAGCAGTTGTTAAAGGTCTCATTCATGACCATGATGGTGTGTGCAAGAGACACAGGTAACTATAATTTCAAAGAAACAAAATATAGGTTTAAAACTGGCTATTTTAATGTGAAGAAATGGACAGATCGTTAAAGAATACAAACACAGGTAAAATGAATTAAGAATTGATGTTATTCAACTGACTTTATCCAAAATCAATCAATAATAATAGCTAAAACTTCTATAACATACATAACACCACTATGTGTGAAGCACTGTTTAAGCACTTTACATAAATAATAGTAAACTTCAAATCTCGATTGTACAGATAAAGAAACTAAGGTACAGTGAAGTTAAGTAATTTACTCAAGGTTACACCAGATAATTCAAATCCAACCAATCTGTTTCCACAGTATGCTCTCAATCATTATGCAAATCTGCCATTTTAATGAGAACAAATGGGCTGGTCTTAAAGAACACATACACAGGCAAAATAAACAAGAATAGTAACACAGAATAATGACATATACTATATTATATATAATGATAATAACATAATAGTTCAACCTGTGCAACCAGTTAAACAGGAGACTAAAGATCAGGTTTCAAGATGGCGGCGGCTGCGGCGGCTGGCGCGGAGTAGCTGAGGTGGAAAAGGTGGCCACTGGGCCTCAGGCAGCCGGGAAACTTGTGGTCCTTCCTCTGGCCATCTCTTAAGGGAGGACTGCTGCTGCTGGCCGGTCGTGGGGGCTCAACGCCACTTTGCCCCCGGCAGGAGAGGCTGCCTCATTTACAGGCAACAGCTTTGAAGTGTGGAGCAGGAAAAGAACTGATTCTTAGCTGCAAAAGCGAGTCTTGAAACAGGGAACACGGCGCCAGGGCTGCTGTGGATGCAGCCAGGATCCCGGAGGCTGGGGCCGCACTGAAGGCGGCCAGCTGCCCTATCCAGGATTCGAGGTTTCAGGCCGGCATCAAAGAAGACTCCTGGGAGCGCCCGAGCGGCGCCGCGACTGAACAGCCCGAGGCGGCAGCGCCGAGAACACGGAAGGCAACAAACCAGAGACAGAGCGAGCGCCCGACCTGGCACAGCACTGTGAGTGATCCCTGGCACAGCTCTGTTCGGGGGGTGGATGCCCACGCGGCTCCCCGCCTGCACCACCAGGCCACTAACTGCCCCGGTGCTGCCTCCATTTTCCCAGGTGCGGGCAGCTCCGCCCTGCTCGGCCATCACTGAGCCCATTTGCTTGGCCTGGCGCGGGGCTTTCCGGACCCTGCGGGCCGACCTCCTCTCCCACTCCCTCCGCAGTTCTCTGGCGGGGCTGGGGGTGTGGGGCGTCCCGACCAGTTTTGGGAGGGCTAGGAAGTACGGGCGGGCCGACTGTCACTCCACCACACCCTGGACTCCGGCCCGGTAAACTTCCTGTTACTGGGAGGCAGATACCATCTCTGCGACCACCAGTTTGGAAAAAAGCCTAACGAATTTCTGGTTGGGAATAGTGTGGTAGGAGAGTTCCCAGGTCCGCTTGAACCTGCCGGAGAGCAGGCTGCAGGCGGGCACTAGACTCGGTTTATACCGGGTGGATACAAAGGTGAACAAGACCCGAGAAAGATCTACACAGTGCTACAAAGGCACCCAGAGAGACCGGTCGTCTGTGCCTAGCAGAAACCTGGTAGACTTCCTGGGCGAGGCGGTGCTGAGCAGGGTCTTGAAGGCCCAGCTGATAGACGAGGGGTGCAGAAGACACGCCCCAGCCCAGCACAGTGCGCACAGAGGGGGGAGACGTGCGGCCAGGGAGGCGGAGATTCCACAGAAACCACACACCCGGTGGGGTCGCCACTGCACGATCTAACAGCCTGGGCCAGAGCACACGGAAAGGGGAGAAGTCCTGTACAGAAAGTGAAAGCTCAACAGAGATCACACACCCTGTGGTACGTGATCCACCAGCCCAGCAGAGTACAAGCTGACCAGAAAGGTGGATCCCCGGAGAAGCCCAAGACCCGAGGCAACCACAAACACAAGACACTAGAGGCCAACTGAGCAGTCACGGCGGGAGCCATACCAAATTGGCAACCACAGCAACATCCTAGTTAGTCATTAGTCTTAAACCGGTGGACTGTGAAACCCCCTGCCACAATGAATAAACACCAAAAAAAAGACACCAGAAATACAAAAAATCAAGAAAGTACACCACCAAAAGTTAATAAATCTCATACTCTAGATCCTATAGAACAAGAAGCCCTTGAAATAACTGACAAGGAATTTCGAGTGATAATTCTAAGGAAACTGAATGAGATACAAGAAAACTCAGCTAGACATCATGATGAAATGAGGAAAAGTATACAGGATCTGAAAGAGGAAATATACAAGGAAATCAATGTCCTGAAAAAAAATGTAGCAGAACTTGCTGAACTGAAGAAGTTATTCAGCGAAATAAAAAACACAACGGAGAGTTTAACCAGCAGGCTTGTCGAAGTTGAAGAGAGAACCTCTGAACTTGAAGATGGGCTGTTTGAAATAACACAAGCAGACAAAAAGAAAGAAAAAAGAATCAAGGACATGGAAGAAAATCTGAGAGAGATATCAGACAACCTCAAGCGCTCAAATATCCGAGTCATGGGTATTCCAGAAGGGGAGGAAAATGGAGATTCCATTGAAAACATATTCAACAAAATAGTGGCAGAAAACTTCCCAGGTATAGGAAAAATCACAGATCTTCAGATCCAGGAAGCTCAACGATCTCCAAACGTATTCAACCCAAAAAGGCCTTCTCCAAGACATGTCATAGTCAAATTGGCAAAACTCAGAGACAAAGAGAGAATCTTAAAAGCTGCAAGAGAGAAGCGTCAAATCACCTATAAGGGAGCCCCAATCAGGTTAACATCAGACTTTTCATCACAAACCCTAAAAGCTAGAAAGGAATGGGATGATATTTTCAAAATACTAAAAGACAAAGATTGCCAGCCAAGAATACTCTACCCTGCAAGGCTATCCTTCCGAAATGAGGGGCAAATAGTATATTTCTCAGACAAACAAAAACTGCGGGAGTTCACTACCACAAGACCACCCTTACAAGAAATCCTCAAGGGAGTACTGGGTTTGGTTCCTGAAAAATAACTACCACTGCCATAAAAACCTAAGAAAAATCTAAACCCGCTAGTACAATAAAAATGGCATTCATGAAGAGAAAACAAGCTAACAAAAACACTGTCTACAACCTAAGGAACCAACAAACAAAGAAACCAAACAGTAAATCAGAAAGTAAGGAACAAAAGACACCTAAGACAACCAAACAACCAATAAAATGCTAGGAATAAATCAACACCTTTCAATAACAACTCTTAATGTTAAAGGCTTAAATTCCCCAATTAAAAGACACAGACTGGCTGACTGGATCAAAAAGCAGGACCCAACTATATGCTGCCTACAAGAGACCCACCTCACCCATAAAGATGCACACAGACTAAGAGTGAAAGGATGGAAAAAGATTTACCATGCAAACAGAAAAGAAAAACGAGCTGGAGTGGCTATTCTTATATCTGACAAAATAG
This sequence comes from Cynocephalus volans, assembly GCF_027409185.1. Classification (NCBI taxonomy): domain Eukaryota; kingdom Metazoa; phylum Chordata; class Mammalia; order Dermoptera; family Cynocephalidae; genus Cynocephalus; species Cynocephalus volans. The sequence goes on from NC_084467.1 coordinate 132,295,509, forward strand.
ACTTTAAACTAAAAACCATAAAAAGAGACAATGAGGGACACTACTTAATGATAAAAGGACTGATCCATCAAGAAGACATAACAATCATAAATATGTACGCACCCAATGTTGGAGCAGCCAGATTTATAAAACAAACTCTATTAGACCTAAAGAAGGAAATAGACACTAATACCATAATAGCAGGGGACCTGAACACTCCACTGTCAATATTAGACAGATCATCTAGGCAAAGAATCAGTAGAGAAACACAAGATCTAAACAAGACTCTAGACCAATTGGAATTGGCAGATATCTACAGAACATTCCACCCAACAACCTCAGAATATTCATTCTTCTCATCAGCACATGGATCATTCTCCAAGATAGATCACATATTAGGTCACAAATCAAGTCTCAATAAATTCAAAAAAATTGGAATTATCCCATGTATCTTCTCAGACCACAATGGATTAAAACTAGAAATTAATAACAAACAAAACTCTGGAAACTATACAAACACATGGAAATTAAACAGCATTCTACTTAATGACATATGGGTCCAAGAAGAAATCAAGCAGGAAATCAAAAAGTTTATTGAAACTAATGAAAACAATGATACATCATACCAAAACCTGTGGGATACTGCAAAAGCAGTATTGAGGGGAAAATTTATTGCATTAAATGCTCACTTCAGAAGAATGGAAAGATGGCAAGTGAACAACCTAACACTTCACCTTAAAGAACTAGAAAAACAAGAACAATCCAATCCTAAAGTTAGCAGACGGAAAGAAATCATTAAGATCAGAGCAGAACTGAATGAAATTGAAAACCAAAAAACAATTCAAAAGATCAACGAATCAAAAAGTTGGTTTTTTGAAAAGATAAATAAAATTGACAAACCATTAGCATGGCTAACAAAAAAAAGAAGAGAGAAGACTCAAATAACAAAAATTAGAAATGAAAAAGGTGATATTACAACTGATTCATCTGAAATACAAGGAATCATTCGAGACTACTATAAACAACTATACGCCAACAAATTTGAAAATCTGGAGGAAATGGATAAATTTCTGGACACACACAAGCTCCCAAAACTGAACCGTGAAGACGTAGAAAATTTGAACAGACCAATAACAATAAAGGAGATTGAAGCTGTTATCAGAAGGCTCCCAACAAAGAAAAGCCCAGGACCAGATGGATTCACAGCAGAATTTTACCAAACATTCAAAGAGGAATTGACACCGATTCTTTACAAACTATTCCAAAAGATTGAAACGGACGCAAATCTCCCAAACTCATTCTATGAAGCAAACATCATCCTGATACCAAAACCAGGTAAAGATATAACCAAAAAAGAAAACTACAGGCCGATATCCTTGATGAATATAGATGCAAAAATCCTCACTAAAATACTAGCAAACAGAATACAGCAACACATACGAAAAATTATTCATCACGATCAAGTGGGATTCATCCCAGGGATGCAAGGTTGGTTCAACATACGCAAATCAATAAATGTGATACACCATATTAATAAACTCAAACACAAGGACCATATGATCATCTCTATAGATGCTGAAAAAGCATTTGATAAAGTTCAGCACTCATTCATGACAAAGACCCTCTATAAGTTAGGTATAGAGGGAAAGTATCTCAACATAATTAAAGCCATATATGACAAACCCACTGCTAATATCATCCTGAATGGGGAAAAGCTGAAAGCTTTTCCTTTAAGAACAGGCACTAGACAAGGATGCCCACTCTCACCACTCCTATTCAACATAGTGTTGGAAGTACTAGCCAGAGCAATCAGAGAAGAGAAGGAAATAAAGGGCATCCAGATTGGAAAAGATGAAGTCAAACTGTCCCTGTTTGCAGATGACATGATCCTATATATCGAACAGCCTAAAACCTCTACAAAAAAACTCTTGGAATTGATAAATGATTTCAGCACAGTAGCAGGATACAAAATCAACACACAAAAATCAGTAGCATTTCTTTTCTCCAATAGTGAACATGCAGAAGGAGAAATCAAGAAAGCCTGCCCATTTACAATAGCCACCAAAAAAATAAAATACTTAGGAATTGAGTTAACCAAGGAGGTGAAAAATCTCTATAATGAGAACTACAAACCACTGCTGAGAGAAATTAGAGAGGATACAAGAAGATGGAAAGATATTCCATGCTCTTGGATTGGAAGAATCAACATAGTGAAAATGTTCATACTACCCAAAGTGATATACAAATTCAATGCAATCCCCATCAAAATTCCAAAGACATTTTTCTCAGAAATGGAAAAAACTATCCAGACATTTATATGGAACAATAAAAGACCACGAATAGCCAAAGCAATGCTCAGCAAAAAAAATAAAGCTGGAGGCATAACACTACCTGACTTTAAGCTATACTACAAAGCTATAATAACCAAAACAGTATGGTACTGGCATAAAAACAGACACACTGACCAATGGAATAGAATAGAGAATCCAGAAATCAACCCTCACACTTACTGCCATCTGATCTTTGACAAAGGCACCAAGCCTATTCACTGGGGAAGGGACTGCCTCTTCAGCAAGTGGTGCTGGGATAACTGGATATCGATATGCAGGAGAATGAAACTAGATCCATACCTCTCACCGTATACTAAAATCAACTCAAAATGGATTAAGGATTTAAATATACACCCTGAGACAATAAAACTTCTTAAAGAAAACATAGGGGAAACACTTCAGGAAATAGGACTGGGCACAGACTTCATGAATACGACCCCAAAAGCACGGGCAACCAAAGGAAAAATAAACAAATGGGATTATATCAAACTAAAAAGCTTCTGCACAGCAAAAGAAACAATTAAAAGAGTTAAAAGACAACCAACAGAGTGGGAGAAAATATTTGCAAAATATACATCTGACAAAGGATTAATATCCAGAATATATAAGGAACTCAAACAACTTTACAAGAAGAAAACAAGCAACCCAATTAAAAAATGGGCAAAAGAGCTAAGTAGGCATTTCTCTAAGGAAGATATACAAATGGCCAACAGACATATGAAAAAATGCTCAACATCACTCAGCATCCGGGAAATGCAAATCAAAACCACATTGAGATACCATCTAACCCCAGTTAGGATGGCTAAAATCCAAAAGACTATGAACGATAAATGCTGGCGAGGCTGCGGAGAAAAAGGAACTCTCATACATTGTTGGTGGGACTGCAAAATGGTGCAGCCTCTATGGAAAATGGTATGGAGGTTCCTTAAACAATTGCAAATAGATCTACCATACGACCCAGCCATCCCACTGTTGGGAATATACCCAGAGGAATGGAAGTCATCAAGTCGAAGGTATACCTGTTCCCCAATGTTCATCGCAGCACTCTTTACAATAGCCAAGAGTTGGAACCAGCCCAAATGCCCATCATCAGATGAGTGGATACGGAAAATGTGGTACATCTACACAATGGAATACTACTCAGCTATAAAAACGAATGAAATACTGCCATTTGCAACAACATGGATGGACCTCGAGAGAATTATATTAAGTGAAACAAGTCAGGCAGAGAAAGAGAAATACCACATGTTCTCACTTATTGGTGGGAGCTAAAAATTAATATATAAACTCACACACACACATACACACATGCAAACACAAACCGGGGGGGGGGGGAAGAAGATATAACAACCACAATTATTTGAAGTTGATACAACAAACAAACAGAAAGGACATTGTTGGGGGGGGGGAGGGAGAAGGGAGGGAGGTTTTGGTGATGGGGAGCATTAATCAGCTACAATGTATATCGACAAAATAAAATTAAAAAAAAAAAATAATAAATAATAAATAAAATAAAATAAAATAAAATCAGAGGTAATGTGATACACAGTTAGGAATATGGCCTTCGGTAAGATAAATCTACATTTGGATTCTGGCTACACCTCTTACTAGCTTAGAAGTCTTGGGCAGATTATTTCATTCCCCTGCACCTTGATTTCCTCATGTGTAAAATAAGGGTAATTATGCCTAACCCAGAATGTTGTTGGCTAAAAGAAAATTTGTGTGATATATTTGCTATAGTGTCTGGCATACAGTAAGTAGTCAATAAATGGTGGCTGCTGTTAAAAAAAAAAAAAAATAAAAATAAAAAAAATAAACAGGAGACTAAAAAAATAATAAGGTAGAATTACAGCATTTATAATTAGTAGAAAATGTTATACCCAACATAAGCAAATGCCCGATGATAAGAAAAAATGTGATACAGAAATTCAGGGGTCAATGACTACTGAGGCATACCGGAACAAAAGGATGATGCATGAATATTCTCATCCATCAAATACCCAGAGGGCCTGGTTAACTGCCAGATGCTGACCTACGTGATGAAAAACCACGATTTTGAAAAAAACCACAACACAATATTCAAGAAATTCACAAAAATATGTATTGGGCCTGCATTAATGCTAACCTGGGCTATGACAATAGCCTCCTTAGCAAGTCTCCTACTCCTCACTTTCCTATTTTCTAATCCATTTTACAGACTGAATTAGAATAAATTTCCAAAAATACAACTCTGTTCATGTAATTCTCCTCATTTACTACTATGTAAAACCCAAACTCCAACTATTACAAAAGATCCTTTGCTACCTGTTGAATGTTTTCTTAAAACTTATTTTATTTATTTTTCAAAATATATATGTAGGCAACAGTCCAAAAAATGTACAGAAAAAAAGCAAGTTTCCCTCCCAATCTTGCCAAATAAGCACCCAACTGCCCTCCCTAGATGTAATCAATAATTTCAGTTTGTGCATCCCACTAGAGTTTTCCTATGCATAAACATGCATACCTGTATTTGTATTCTTTTTTTAAAACAAACACATGCGATGGCTTCATACCTACTGGTTTGCACCTTGGTTTTTTTCCCCTCACTTAACAGCATCTTGACAATCATTTCATGTCAGTGCTACCTAATTTTTTTCCAACAGTTGCACAGAATTCCACCATATGGATGTATCATAAATTATTTAACCAGTATGTAACTAAGGAACATTTAATTTCTAGTATTTTACAATGCTGTAATAAAATAAAAACCTGTCTATATGTATTATTTCTCAGATACCCAAGAATATCCTTAAATATACCTAGAATATGAAGTGCAGGTCAAAAATTATGTGCGTTTCAATATTACAAGCTAAACCTCTCTTCATCCAGATAACACCACTAACAATCTCAATTTCTTCTCTATTCCCTGTGCCTTCTCATTCTGAAACCCAGTTCTACCCTGAAAATACTGCTTCCCCTGAAGCCATCCCACATCCGAAAGTCAAACAGGCCTGGAGGTGAAGTCAGTGTCTTTCTTCCTACATATAGCTTCTTCCAGCCATTTTCCCTCCCCTCCCTGAAATCTCCCAGCTCAAAATCTACCGGAACATATGACACCCAGTAACTTTCCTTGTTACTACAAATCCATCAGTTTTCAGAAATTTTACCTACAACTCAATGTCACTCTCCAAATCTATTCCTGTCATAATTCTTAATTACTTCAGTAACCATACAGATGATTACCATACCCTGGTCTATCAATTTCTTGACTTCCTCTTCTCCAAAGACCTGTCCACCTCCACTCCACACAATCATGATTATACCCTGAACTTTTTCATTACCAGTAACTTCACCCCCCTCCATAATCTTAATTTTACCTTCTGAAATAGTATTTTCTGATGACCACCTCTATTCTTTCCAGCTAACTCCCTGTATCCAACAATCCTTCAAGCCCACAGTGACCTAAAAATTCACTGATCCTATCTCTACTAGCCTTCATCCTGTTATGTATTCACCTCCTTCTTTACCAAAATCACATGATCGATAATGACAATTCCCTCACATACAACTCAGCATTCTTTCAGCATTTTCATTCACTTATTTTTTGTACTTTAATTCCTTGGCAAAACTCTAGCCCTAGTTAAACCTCTTTATCCAGACTACACTTGAACTGGCCCGGTAAACACAGCTAGAGAAAAAACATGCAACCACATATTCTGGTCTCATTTAAAACTCAAGTGGACACTTAACAATGCCCAGCTTCATATGGGTAATTTCCCTTGTCTATTTACTCTCCTATTCACATGAAACAAAAAAATGTAATTTTTTCACTCTTCTCAAATTTCCCACACCTTCTTCTTTGTAATCACTCTCAGCAGATCATTCTGCTCTTCAGTTTACTGAAAATATAAAAAGAACAAGATAATTTCTAAAGGCTCTCACCACCACATCCTCTCCACTTACCAGCATTTATACCAATATACTTTGATATACGCTGCTGCCTCTCTTATCACTCTGAATGAATGATCCATGCTCCTAGATCTGACCAACAAGTCTACTTGTGCACTAGATCCCATCCTTGCTTCACTACTCAAGGATTGCTTCCTGAATTTTCCTACTCTCTCCTGTATCATCAATATTTCCATCTATCCTGGATCTTTCCCATAAACCTTTCAATGTTTTTCTTCCATTTTAAGTAAAAAAAAACAACAACAACGAAAAAAAAAAACCTAGAATACCTTTTACAATCCTATTTCCATTTTAACTACCACCTTATTTCCTTTCTAATAGCAGAACTTTACAAAAAAAGTTGTCCATATTCACTGACTCTAATTCCTCTCCTCCCATTCTCTTTAACACCATGGAATCAAGCTTTTACCTCCACCACTGAAAATGCTATATCAAACCTCTAGGTTGCTCATATAATAGTCAACTCTGAATTCTAACCTTCCTTGAATATCAACATCAGCTGACATAGGTAATCATTCCCTCCTTTTCAACAGAGTTGATTTTCTCCTACCTCACTGTCAGCTTCATCACAGTCTACTTTGGTCATTCTTCTTCATCTTCACTTTCACATTCAAGTATCCAAGAGATAAGCCCTTGTATCTCATTTCCTTTTCATCTACCTGGACTGTGGTGATCCCATCTATTCTCATGGTTTTAAATCTATACACTGATGACTATTAAGTGTCTTCCATACCAGAACTCTCTTTATATTAGTACCTCATGTCTACCGACAGCTTCAATTTTACTCTAACAGGCTCTTAACCTACTCTACATTGAGTTTCTGAATACCCTAAAACACATCTTCCTCATTTAATGTACCCCATTCCTCTTGTTAGTGAGCTTCAATCTAACAGCAAATTTTTTAGCCCAACCTTCGAAATATATCCAGAATCTAATCACTCCTCACTGGTTTCTAATTCTGTTTGGGTTGCAATAACAAAATACCTTAAACTCAGTAGCTTATAAAAAACGGAAATTTATTTCTCACAGTTCTGGAGGCTGGAAGTCAGAGATTAAGGCACGAGCAGATTTGGTGTTTCTGGTAAGGGAACATAACCTGGCTAACAGATGTCTGTAAATGGCAGAAGGGGTGAAGAATCTCTCTGGGATCTCTTTTAGAAGGGCACTAATTCCATTCATGAGGATCTGCCCTCATGACCTAATCACCTCCCAAAGTCTCTACCTCCAAATACCCTCACAACATTGGAGATTAGATTTCAAAATATGAATTTTGGAAGGACACAAACATTCAGACATAGCACTAGCACACTGCCACCACCCTTGTCAAAGCCACCATCTTGTCTATATTATTATAACAGGCTCTTTAATGGTATCCCTGTAGCCATACTTGAATTCCTACAATCCTATGGTCTATTTTCAACACAAATCAGATCATCATTCCTTTAGTTCAAAACCCTTTAATGGCTTCCTACATAACAACTTGAAAAACTCAAAGCGATTACAAAATAACGCATTTTATTTGGTCCCACCCTTTGCTCCAGCTACACTAGCCTCCTCGGTAAACTAAGAACTTCCAAACCTACACCCACCTTAGGGCCACAGCACCTGATAGTCCCTGAACCTGGAGGGCACATATTCATGGCATACTCCCTCACTTCCTTTGGGTCTTGACTCAAATGTTAGCTTCTTACTAAAGCCATTTACCTAGCCTGTTTCAAATAGCAACCTTGGCTTGCCTCACTCTATCCTGTGCTCCCCTGTACTATTTCCCTCTGCTTTATTTTTTTCACGGGAATTTTTAAAACTTATATCCTGTATTTTCTTTTAATACTTTGCTGGTTTCATTTTTTTCAAACTTAAATATTCCATCCATCTGAAATTTATTTCAAAATATGAAGAAAGAAGACATATAAATTTATATTTTTCTAGATCAATATCTATTTGCCCCATTTACTAATATTAGATCATTACCTAGGTACCCTGTTTCCTCCATTTATTAGTAATCTAGTTTTTATCACATATACTAAATTCCTACAAGAATTTGGGATGACTACAGGCATTCTCTGTTAGTGTATACCTATACCACACAGTTTTAATTGATTCATCATAACATGTAACATTTGTAGGAACTAGTGCTCTTTCATTAATCTTTTTCTTCAGAATTTTCATAGTCAAACTATGTTTTTGTTTAGCATCAAATTATTTTCAAAACAAAATTTATCTTGTATGGTATTTTCATTGCAATCATGTTAAACTTATATATTAATTAAGGGAAAACTGACATTTTTGTGATGCAGTCTTTCCATCTAGGCATATGTTGTGCCTTAATCACTAATTGAACTTTAATCTTAATTGTGGCATGCTTTAATCCTAATTGAGCAACTCAACTTTAATAATTTTGGAACTCACTATGTGGTTAATGTTCCTTGTCTACTGAGTGTATTCCCTATAGATTTGTTCATATTATTTTTCCCCTCTTTAAATACTGTGAACCTAAGAGAAAAAAATTCTCTTTGTATGGAAATGAAGCATGTGATTCATGACATCATACTTTGATCTCCTCTGTATTTTAACCATACAGAACAATACCCAAGTATTTACATATTAAAATGCATCTTATTTTCCTTTTATTTATCCTTTAACTTAAAACACTGTAATTATTTTTTAATGTGTATTTAGGGAAGTTTCAGTATACAATAATTTTATTTCAAAATCATATTGGTGTTTCAATAAAACTTTATTTATGAATGCTAAATTTAAATTTCATTTAATTTTCATGTCACAAAATATTTTTTGTTCTTTTCAACATTTTCAAATGTAAAAACTACTATTAGCTGATGGGCTTTGCAAAATTGAAATTGACTTGCAGGTCTTATTTTGCAAACCCTTATTCTGAATTAATGAACACACTTGATTTTATTTCATAGGTATTAAATTGAAGCCACATTTTAAAGTCTATGTATATTTTTATTTGATTTTTTTAATTATCTGGCTCATTTTCTTTTTAATCCCAGAAAGCCATAAGATCTTGTTTTAAAACAACTACTTTAAAAAATTAATTTTCCTATTCCCTCTGGCCATCACTGGATAGGTTGAACAAATATCTGACAGACTATATTCTTAAATGCTTTTGTGAATGTCAAGTGTTTACTCTGTGATAAAATGTCTTCCTCTGTTAAACTTAAAGATTTATCTTGTAGCCCTTTAAGATCAATATACTGATTATCAACTTATGCTCATTTTAAGTTTATTGCAAGTCATAATTTGTACTTATATTAATTTTGTTATAAACTCTTCATCTGTCCTAAATCACCTATTCTACGCACAGTATAATGGTCTCTTACAATAAATAGAGTTTATTAGGGAAATTTGGCAAACGGAAAATAATTTCTGAAGAAAAAGATTAATAAAAACATCTACTAGAGAAAAAAGCAAGAATTGAAAAACCAAGTATACTTTTGTCCCCAAAACTACTATGCCATTTTGCCTTCTTTGAAATGTTTGTATTTAGTAAAAGTGAGATTCAACACAGATCCATAAACAGGCAAAAGTTTCAATTTCCTTACTTTGAAACTGAAGTAGAAAATACATCTACATTTTCAGTTCTGTGCCCTCTGGTAGTATTTACAACGCAACCAATGGTATCGCTATATTAAAACACTGATGTCACTGCTGTAATGCTTCATCAGGAAACAATAAAACTATGATACAGAAAAACTATTTCACGTTACCAAGGACCTGGCACAAAATATAGTCTTGGGCCAAGCCCGTGGCGCACTCGGGAGAGTGCAGCGCTGGGAGCGCGGCGACGCTCCCGCCGCGGGTTCGGATCCTATATAGGAATGGCCGGTGCACTCACTGGCTGAGTGCCGGTCACGAAAAAGACAAAAAAAAAAAAGAAAAAAAGAAAAAAATTTATAGTCTTGAAGAAATTTCATAATAAGTACTTAAAGCTGTGTCTCCAAAATATCAGTTAATAAAGCAAACTTAAATCAGAGGCCCATCTCATGTTTCCTATATGAACAAGTAATCAACAACACTGAAGAAAAATATAACAGAAAATTTGACATTTACCAGATAAATCCCTTCAAACCATCAAAGCAAGAAGAACAACAAAAAAGAAAATGCAAAGGACTTAGAATAGCCAACATAACTTTGAAAAACAGTCACAAAGATGGAGGACTTATATCATCTGATTTCAAGGCATATTATAAAACTACAGTCATCAAGACAATATGACATTGGCTTAAGAGCAGACATATAGATCAGCACCACAGAACAGAGAGTCAAGAAGCAGACTCACAAATATATGATTTTAAACAAAGATGCCAACAGGAAAAGGTTATTTTTTGAATACATGATACTTGGAACAAGCAGATATCCATACTGAGAGGAAAAAAATTAACCCCAATTTTTACTTCACAATCTAAACAAAAATTAACTTGAAATGGATTAGAGACCTATATGTAAAAGCTAAAACTATGAAAATTATAGAAAAAAACAGAAAAAATTTTCACAACTTTGCAGCAGGCAAGCATTTAACAGGGCAGATAATTTTTAAAAACGGATGAACTGGAAGTCATGAAAATTAAATACTTGTGTTCTTTGAAAGACACTATTAAGAAAATAAAAATGAAAGCTACAGATGAGAAGAAAATACTAGCAATATATATATATGACAAAGAACTTGAATCCAGAATATATAAAGAATTCTCACAACTAAAGAATTGATTTTTAAATAATGTTGAATAGCTGATTCACAAAAGATATACAAATTGCCAATAAGCACATTAAACACCACAAATGATAAAAAAAAAAAGCATAGAAAAATAACAAGGAAATATCATTACATACCCACTCATAAAATGTCTGATATTAAAAAGACTGACAATGCCAAAAGTTATTGAGGATTTGTGACAATTGGAACACTCCTTACACTGCTGACTGAAATGTTAAAATAGTCCAACAACTTTGGAAAACATTTTGGCAATTTCTTAAAACATTAGACACACCTAACCATGTAACACAGCAATTCCAATTTCAGGTATTTACCCACGAGAAATAAATATAAACATGAATATCCAAAACAACTTGTATGTAAATATTCATAGCTTTATTCATAGTAGTCAAAAACAGAAAATAACTCAAATGTCCATCAATACATGAAAGGGTAAACAAGTTATAGAATATTCATATAATGGTATACTCCTCAATAATAAGTAAATAAATAAATAAACAAACTACTGATGTGGGCAACAACATGGATGAACCTCACAAACAAGGTGAGCTAGACACCAAAGAATATGTACTATGCGATTCCATTTATAAGAAATTTAAAAATGGATAAGCTATTCTCTGTAGTGACAAAAAGCAGATAACTAGTTGCCTGGGGCAAGAGTTCGGAGGAAGGGGTGGAATTAACTGCAAAGTGGCAGGAAATAAAATTTTTGGAAATGTTCTATGTGCTGATTGTTGTTCATACAGTTATCAAAATTCAAGCTTTACACTTTACTGTATGTAAATTGTTTCAATAAAGGTGATTTTTAAAACTATCCAATTTGTGATTCAACATTTCTAAATTTAAATTACATAAACAATATAACCACAGATTAACCTCTCATGCACAGATAAAAACAGGGTTTTACCACTTTAGATGTTATCAACAAAATCACCTACTAATGTGGGAGGAAAGAAGGGAAGAAGAGAGAGAATGTGAACAGTACTAAAAGTCATCAGTGGTAGAAAAGCAGCCCTGTTTTAAGATTAGTAAGATATAGCTAAATTGCCTAACCACAGTGCAAGCTTTTGTCATATTTCAGGGAATTTTTCAGCTCTACTTGAGAAATAATTTTAAAAAGACACAAATAAGAAACTTTCTACTGAACAAATCAGAATTTGTTATTAAATGAGTAAACTCTATAGCTGTCGCTCAACTAATGATGGAGTGCTAACTATATGACAGAGTGATAAGTTTTTACTGTTAAGTAAGTAATGATGAAGCATATAAAATACTCAGCCAATCATCTCAAGTCGATGAGAAAATCTAACACAAGACCTTTTCTTTCATACACACACTGATGTCCCAAAGTATGATGGAACTTCAATCAAGTGTAGTAGTACATCCTTAGAGCCTAAACAAAACTGCTAGGTCAAGAGTCAGTAAGCATTTTTTGTAAAAGGGCCAGAGAAGCATAGCAGTTCCCTTTTGCACCTACTCAATTCTGCTGTTGTAGTACAAAAGCAGCCAGAGACAATATGTAAAGGAATGAGCACGCCTGTGTTCCAATAAAATTTTATTTAAGGATACCAAAATTTGAATTTCATATAATTTTCACATTATTATAAGTCAAATGCTATTATAATCATTTTATTCTTCTTTCAATTTTTTTTCAATTAAAAATGTAAAAGCCTCCTTTGTATAATGGTGAGAAAAAAAAATTGTAGAAAGCATTCTCAGCTCATAGTGTAACAGGCTGAATACAAGTGACTCCATTTTGTTAAACTTCTAAATTAAAAAGTTCTTTTTTTCTTACTCTTAAAATCCGAAAGGCATAGCTTGCAGCTGGACATTAGAATACAATGATGCCTGTTCACATGACCGCTAGAACATAATGACTTTTGCTCACACTGTATGCAGAATAATTATAGAAGAAATCATTAACCTAGATGGCCATTCTTTAGGCCATCCTTACTAAGGATCTTTTTGAGGTTAACATCAAATGAATCCGTGAATGGACTTCACAGAGGATGGTCACCATGAATCAGCTCCCACCCGAGAAGTTCTTTGATGTTTATCTGCAATTTTATGATTATACTTCCACATCCCTCCTGATATAACCATGAATCAACCCCTTATCACCAGTCCCTATAAAACCGTTTGGCAAGTCTGGGAAAGGTGGAGATGGTCTTTGAGACATAAGTCCACCATTTCCCCAGGCTGCTGGCTTCCTGATTAAAGGCCACCTTTCCTTACACCAACACTTGTCTCTCAATTATTGGCTACTGAGTTGCCAGCAAATGGACCTTTGGGATTTTGGTAATAAAGGGACATTTAAAAATATGGCCCATGGCCATAGTTTGGTGATTCCTGTACTGGAGAAAAAAACCACTACTTTTCTCAATCAAAATGTTTCCTTTTATGTAAAAGTGAAAAAAAAAAAAAAAAAAAAAAAAAACAAGCAAAGTTTGAAAACCTGCAATTCCCAACAATTTAAAATTACAAAGAAATATGAACGTTTTTCACATTTTATTAGACAAACAGGAATATATATTTGAAAATTTATTTTTAAAGACTAACAGATATGATAGTATTTTCAGGACATATTTATCTATTGCTCTAAGACATAGTCAATGCTCAAAACATACTAGTTAAGAAAATTTTGGAACCAACTTTTGAACCCAAGTGTAACCTGTCAAATGTATTGTATTCTTTACTACCTTGGTGTGAATATACTGAACACAGTACTGTGAACAGCCCTCTCAACATTAGTTACAATACTTTATAACACCTCAGTGATCTTAGTCTATTAAGATACGTCAAACCATTTGACCTCATATTATTTTTTTATTGGTTATGAATATTCATGAGATACAAAACTGACTGTCATCCCTCATGCCCATGATGTGAGGGCCAGATTCACACTGACAGCATACCCATTACCACAAACTGCATTTGCACCCTGTGTCCAGACCCAACCATCCCCAACCTCCCTCCCCCTCCCCCCCCTCCACTTGGTAGCTCAAGAAATGTTTTCTCCCTCTGCAAGTACAATACACTACTGTGGTCTTTCCTTTCTTCCTTCTCTCTCTCTTAGCTCCTACATATGAGTGAGTACATGTGGTATTTATCCCTCTGTGTTTTGCTTATTTCATTCAGCATAAGTTTCTCTAGGTTCATCCATGTTTTTGCAAATGGGAGTATTTCATTCTTTTTTATGGCAGAGTAGTATTATTCCATGATGTATATATGCCACAGTTTCCTTATCCAATCATCCATCAATGGACATTTAGGTTGGTTCCATGTCTTGGCTATTGTAAACAGAGCTGTGATGAACATGGGAGTGCAGGTATCCCTTCGACATGATAATTTGCATTCCTCTGGGTATATACCCAGAAGTGGGATTCCTGAATCCTATGGAAGATGTACCCGTAGTTGTTTGAGAAACCTCCATACTGTTTTCCACAGTGGTTGTACTAATTTACAATCCCACCAACAGTGTAGGAGTGTTCTCTTCTTTCCACATCCGTGCCAATATTTGAGATTCACTGTCTTTTTGATTACAGCCAGTCTAACTGGGGCGACGTGGTATCTCAGTATAGTTTTAATTTGCATTTCCCTGATGACTAGAGATGTTGAGCATTTTTTCATGTATCTGTTAGCCATCTGTATGTCTTCCTTTGAAAAATGTCTATTCAGATCCTTTGTGCCCATTTTTTAATTGTGTTTTTCGGTCTTTTACTGTGTAATTGTTTGAGTTCCTTGTATATTATGGATATTAACCCCTTGTCGGATACATAGAAAGCAAAAATTTTCTCCCACTCTGTAGGTTCTCATTTTACTCTGGTGATTGTTTCTTTTGGTGTACAAAAGCTTTTTAGTTGCATATAATCCCATTTGTTTATTTTTTTCTTTTTTAGCTTGTGCTTTTGGGTTCAAGTTCATAAAGTATGTACACAGACCGAGTTGCTGAAGTGTTTCACCTATATTTTCCCTTAGTAATTTTACAGTTTCAGGTCTTATACTTAAGTCTTTAATCGATTTTGAGTTGACTTTAGTGTATGGTGAAAGATGCACAACTAGTTTCATTCTTCTGCATATGGACATCCACTTTTCCTAGTACCATTGTTGAAGCGGCAGTCTTTTCCCCAATGTAGATTTTTGTTACCTCTCTCCAGTATCAGATGGCTGTAAGACTGAGGGGTGATTTCTGGGTTCTCAGTGCTATTCCACTAGTCTGAATGTCTATTTTGATACTAGTACGATGCTGTTTTAGTTACAGTAGCTTTGTAGTATAATTTGAAGTCAGGTAGTGTTATAACTACGGCTTTACCTTTTGTGCTCAGGAATGCTTTGGTCATTCAGGGTGTTTTGTTGTTCCATATAAAAGCTAAGATTGTTTTTTCCATTTCTGTGAAGAATGTCATTGGCATTTTGATGGGGATTTCACTGAATCTGTAGACCGTTTTGGGTAGTATAGACATTTTCATAATGTTAATTCTTCCAATCCAACAGAATGGAATATCTTTCCATCTTTCTCTGTCTTCTTTAATTGCTTTCAGAGTGGTTTCCACTTCTTATTGTAGAGGTCTTTCACCTCCTTGGTTAAATTGATCCATAGGTATTTTATTTTTTTCGTCATACAACTGTAAGTGGGCATACATTCTTTATTTCTCCTTCTGTAAGTCCATTATTTGGGTATATAAGTGCAACTGATTTGGGGGCATTTATTTTGTATCCTGCAACATTACGGAAGTTATTAACCAGCTCTAGGAGCTTTTTGATTGTCTTTAGGTTTTTCTGCATATAGCATCATGTCATCTGCAAATACAGACAGTTTGACTTCATGTTTTCCAATCTGGATGCCCTTTAATTCTTTCTCTTGCCTGATCACTCTGGCTAGTACCTCCAGTACTATGTTAAATAGAAGTGGTCAGAGTGGGCATCCTTGTCTTGCTCCTGTTCTCAAGGGAAAGGCCCTCAGTTTTCCCCACTCAGAATGATACTGGCAGTGGGCTTGTCAGAAATGGCTTTTATTATGTTGAGATATTTTCCTTCTATACCTAATTTGTTAAGAGTCTATCACGAAGGGATGTTGAATTTTGTCAAATGCTTTTTCAGCATTTATTGAGATAATCAAATGGTCTTTGTCCTTGAGATTTCGGATGTGATGCACCACATTTATTGACTTTTGTATGTTGAACCATCCTTGCGTTCCTGAAATGAATTCTACTTGATCACAGTGTATAATTTTTTAAATGTGTTGTTGTATTCTGAGTGCTAATATTTTGTTGAGGATTTTGCATCTAGGCTCATCAAGGATGTTGGCCTGTAATTTTCTTTTTTTGTTGTGTCTTTATCTGGTTTTGGTATCAGTTATGTTGGCCTCATAGAATGAGTTTGGGAGAGTAGTTTCCATCACAATTGTGTGGAATAGTTTGAGGAGAATTGGTATTAACTCTTTTTAAAAGTTTGATAGAATTCAGCTGTAAAGCCATCCAGACATGGACTTTTCTTTGTCGGAAGATTGCTAATTACTGCTTCGATTCCCTTGCATATTACTAGTCTGTTCAAGTTTTCTACCCCTTCTTGTTTCAGTCTTGGTAGTCTGTATGTGTCTAGAAACTTATCCATATCTTGCAGATTTTCATCTTTGTTGTCATGCAGTTCTTTATAATAGTCTCTAATGATTCTTCGTATTTCGGTGGTATCAGTTGTAATGTCTCCGTTTTCATTTTGATTTTTGTTATTTGGGTCTTCTCTCTTATTTTTTCTCTTAACCTACCTAATTGTTTGTCTATTTATCATCTCAAAAAACCAACTTTTTGTTTCAGTGATGTTTTCTATTGCTTTGTAGGTCTGTATTTCACTTAGCTCTTCTATGATCTTAATTATTTCTTTGTGTCTACTACCTTCAGGTTTGGATTGTTGTTGTTTTTCAAGTCCTCTGAGGCATAGTGTTAGGTTGTTTACTTGAAGTCTTTCCATTCTTTTGATGTAAGCATTTATTGCAATAAATTTGCCTCTTAGTACTGCTTTTGCAGTATCCCACAGGGTTTGGTATGATGTATCTTTATTTTCATTAGTTTCAAGAAATTTTTTGATTTTCTGTTTAAGTTCTTCTTGGACCCATAGGTTGTTCAAGAGCCTATTGTTTAGTTGCCATGTATTAGTATATTTTCCAGAGTTTTGCTTATTATTAATTTCCAGTTTTAGTCCATTTGTGGTCTGACAAGATACTGCAAATGATTTCAATTTTTTAAAAATTTGCTGAGATTAGATTTGTGACCTAATATGTGGTCTATCCTGGAGAATGTTCCATGGGCTGATGAGAAGAAATTATATTCTTTAGTTGTTGGGTGAAATGTTCTGTATATATCTGACAGGCCCAGTTGGTCTAAGGTGTGAATCAAATCCTGTGTCTCTTTGTTGATTTGCTCCCTGGAAGATCTGTCTCATACTGAGAGAGAGGTGTTCAGATCATCCACTATTAATGTATTATAGTCTATTTCTTACTTCAGGTCTAAGAGCGTTTCCTTTATGTATAGGCTGGGTGCTCCAGAATTGGGTGGATATATCTTTATGATTGTTATTATCTTCTAGCTGGATAGATCCTTTTATCATTATGTAGTGTCCTTCTTTGTCTCTTTTATATGTCTTTTGGCTTAAAGTCTATTTTGTCTGATATAAGAATATAGCTACTCCTGCTTGTTCTTGGTTTCCATTTGCATGGTATATCTTTTTCCACCCCTTCACTTTTAGCCTGTGTGTGTCTCTATATGTGAGGTGGGTCTCTCGAAAACAGCATATACTTGGGTCTAGGTTTCTAATCCAGTCCAGTCATTTTGTGTCTTTTGAATGGAGAGTTTAATCCATTCACATTTAGGGTAGTTATTAACCGGTACTGTTTAATTCCTGTTATTTAACTGCTTTTTGTTTACACAATTTAAATATCTTTTGATCATTACTTCCCCTTTTATTTCTCTTCTGCAATGTTAGTTGGAAATTTGAGGTGGCGTGATTTTGCTTCTTTCTCTTTCTTGCTGGCATTTTTGTTTTATCAGTGGGTTTTGCTCTTTCTTGTGTATTTGTGACAGTGGTTATCAGTATTCAGATCCAGATAAAGGACTCCCTTTAGAACTTCTTGTAGGGCTGGTTATATAGTAGTGAACTCCCACAACTTTTATTTTTCTGGGAAATATACTATTTCTCCCTCATTTCTGAAGGAGAGCCTTACTGGGTAAAGAATTCTTTGCTGATTTTGAATATATCCTTCCACTTTCTTCTTGCCTGTAAGGTTTCACTGGAGAAGTCTGTTGGGGGTTCCCCTGTAGGTAACTTGATGCTTTTCTCTTGCTGTTTTTAGAATCTTCTCTTTGTCTTTGAGCTTTGCAAATTTAACTATAATATGTCTTGGGGAGGAACTTCTGTACTGAATCTGTTTGGGGTCCTTTGAGCTTGCTGAATCTGATGGTCTATATCTATCCCTACCCTGAGAAGTTTTCTGTTACTATTTCCCTGAATAAGTTATCAATACCTTTTCCTTTCTTCTTCCCTTCTGGAATGCCCACAAGTAGGATGTTAGAGCGCTTGAGGTTGTCGCTATCTCTTTTAGATTTTCTTCATTACCTTTTTTTTTTGTCTGCCTGGGTTATTTTGAAAAGACCATCTTCTAGATCTGAAATTTTTTCTTCTGCTTGTTCTACACTGCTGCTCAATCTATCTGTTGTTTTTTATTTCACTGAGTGAATCTTTCATTTCTAGATTTCTGCTACACTCTTTTTTAAGGTATCAATCTCTTTGATAATTTCCTCCTTCATATACTAGGTTTTTTTTTCTTGTTTCATTGTGTTTTCTAATTGAGTCTTCTTTTATTTCTTCAAGTTTTCTTAAGATCATTGCTTGGAAATCTTTTTCAGACATTGCAAGGATTCCCTGTTCCATGATGCCTGAAATTTGAGCATTACTGTAATCCTTCGGTGGTATCATATCTTCTTGTTTATTTGTAGTTACAGTATTTTTTTGTTGACGTTTGGTCATTTGGTACAGGGTTTGCTGCTTCTATTACACTGATGTTGGCTATGAGGATAAGGATTTCTTCCTCTATTTTCAGGCTTTTCTGGTGACTTTTCTTATATCAGTGTAGTTGAGTGAGCAGTAGTTACCTGTGAACTGGCCATGGCTGCTACTGTGGCAGTGAATTGTCACTGCGTGACAGTGGGTATGGTAGTGGCTATATTATACCACCTTTGGTCCTGTTCCAGAATTTGGCCACAGAATGAGCCCCCAGAGGGTCTCCTCCGCTCACTTCAGCAGGGCTGGAGCTGGCCGTGGGGTCCCAGTACTCCCCTCTGGGTCCAAGGACGAGGGGAGGGGTCACTCACACCTCTTGTGTCTCCTCGGCTTACTTCGGCCGGATGGGGCTGGCCGCAGGGTCCTGGCACTCTCCTTCGGGTCAAAGGACGAGGTGAGGTTTGACCTCATATTAAATGGGTACATACAGCTTTTGTTTTTGAGCTCCTATCTGCAATTAACTATCATTTCTTGCTGCTGTCATTGAACATTTCTATTGTAATCTTTCTTTCCTTTGCAATTTAAAGAAACACACTGCAGATAACTAATATTACAAGAGTTGTACATAAAATAAGTCAACAGGTCTTAAATAATAACCCAAGAAGCTAGTGACCCAAGAGGCCTCAGTCATTAATTTAGTGGCATTCATTTTATTTTAAAGCCTTTTTATTTTTCACGTAAGGCTTGGTTACTGATTGTGTTTCAGTCAGATGAGACTAACACAAGTTAAATTCTGTATAGGTAAGTGTTAGTGTAGTTTGTGCTATGGGTTAAACATGTCCCTCAAAGGTTCATGTATTGGAAATTTAATCTACATTTTAACAGTGTTAAGAGGATGGGAAATCTTATAGTAATTGATAGGTGGGGCCTTTCAATTGATTGATCCATTCGCAGAGTAATGGGCATGGTTCTGATGGTTCTAAAAGTAGAGGAAGTAGGTCTAGCTGGTTAGCTCAGTTGGTTAGAGTGCAGCTTTACAACACCAAGGTCACAGGTTTGGATCCCTGTACTGGTCAGCCACCAAAAAATAAATAAATGAATAAAAGGAGAGGAAGTGAGCAGGTTAGCTCTCTCCTGCTCAGTCCATTGGTCATGTGATACCCTGCATCACCGTAGAGTCACCACCAAGAAGGCCATCACCAAATGTGCTCCCCAGCCTCTATAACTATAAGAAATAAATTTTCTTTATCCATTACCCAGGTTCAGATATTCTGTGGCAAGCAAAAGAAATGTACTAATACAGTATGAGACTCTCTACTGTAAACAGTATATAGAGAAGTTAGATAAAGGAGAAGCAATTGAAATGGTACATGTGGACACCTGCTCTTACAGTAATGCCCTATCTTAAGTAGTTTTAGATGTCTCAAAATGTCTGGTGGAAGCAATATATGGGCAAATTATCATACCTAGGGAAAATGATGATGAACTGAAACACTCTTTGTCAAATATTTATATTACAAAACGCTGGTCATCAGATTAAGTTTTATGTATACTGACATCATAGTTATTTCTCATTTGCAGTTGAAAGGGATCAATATATGCCACCTCCAAATATGCCACTCTGGCACAAAGATTATTCTGAGCTGAAGGCAAATGAGAAGAAGCAAACCCAGGATGAGCTCTCTGTTCTCCATCATCTTCCTGAAGGCAGGACATAAATTCCCCTTGTGAAGATGTCTGTCTGCCTTCCCTCCCCACTTCCCATACTGAGTGGGAGATAACAACTCTTATCACCAGAAAGAAAATGGTACCCAGAAAGAGTCTACATAAATAAACCCTACTAAGAAAACTAACAAGCCCCTATCTACCATTAGTTTCTTCATTTATTTGCCTTCCCATAATCTGCCACATCTAGACGTTCAAAGACCCTTTCCACTGTCTTGTCACTTCTCTTTAAATTTATTGTTCCTTACGCAAATGGTATTAAAATTTCCAAGTGTGGCCATTCTTTAGGGTTTTTCTCTTCTTTTATGACCCCTCCCACCCTCGTGTCACATAAAACGTTTAACATTAAATAAGTTTGTGTACTTTTTCTCCTGTCAATTTGTTGTAAGTTTATTTCACAGGCCCAGCCACTGAACCTAAGAGAGTAAAGGAAAATTTTTCCTTCCCTACACAGTAAAGTCAAGTCCTACTTAACTCGTACTAGTGATAAAATGACAGAGACTGTGCTATTTTATCTGTAAACTATAAAGTATAATTAATTCAATAGTGTAAGAAATAAGGAATAGAGAGATTAATTTAAGAATATATTTTTTCAAGTTTTAAAAGATTCAAAGCTTCATTCTCAATCCTCCAAAATGCATTTCCTATTTACTGAAAGCCTAGTGGCTCACTTCTTTGTCAAGATGAGATGGTTCTCCAGCAGAATAAGAATAGGTCTCCTTTTAAGGACCAGCTCTGCAGTTCAATCATCAGGATGAAATATCAATATTTTAAACATTAAAGTTCTCGCTCTCAAATTTCACTATGAAATTCCTTCTAACAGTTTTTTCTCTCTCTTTTTTTTTTTTTTTTGAAAGAAACTAAGATACTTTATTTGTTCTGGTCTTTAAACTGGAGTTTTCCTATCAATATTCAGCAGAAAGACAAACAATTTATGTGTGACTGACCCCCTCTACCCTTGGGATAGTTGGTTACCAGCTTGTTCCTCAATCCAGCCCCACCTGTTATCCAGGAGGAAGTATTCTCCCTTTTAATCAACGCAAAAAGTTTCATTTTGCTTTGGATATGATACCGTCCATAAGATCACACAATCTATTGCAACAAATTACTCCTCCCACTGGTTTGCATGGCAATACACACTCTCCTTGTTTTCATCCTCATTTCTTTAAGGACTTTCTCAGTCTGCTTTACTAGTTCCTCATATACTGGACCTTCAGATGTTAGTGTTCCACGTATCTGCAACTATGGGGTCAATTATCAACTGCAAAAGTTCCAAAATTCATAGGCCTCATCACTGTACATCCAGAGAATTTACACTAAATCTCTAACTGGATACCTGCCATGAATCTTGCTGCTGTTTGAACCTGCTCTTTATCAGTATCCCTATCTTGAAAATGACAACCATATTTTTCCTGCCCAGCTACTCAAGCCAAAAACCTGGAAGTTATCATCATCTGCTTCAATGACAACATCCAATCAATCATGAAATTTCATCTACTCTAATCACTAAATATTTCTTAAATTCTTCTTCTGCCTAGCCTCACTGACCTCACTGTAGTCCAGGCCACAGGCTGTCATCATGTGCTGCCAGAACAATTTCAATAACTACCTATATATTGGATCTCCCTACTTTCACTCTTGCTTCTGTCAAAGACATTCTCTACAATGTACCCTGTAAATACTTTTAGAGCACTTACAACATTTTAGTACCTACACTGGCTTAAAGGCTTGTCTCCCCACTAACCGGTATATCACTCTTATTCATACTCTCATCACTTAGACCGTTTAGCATGAATAGGTACTATTTAAAAAACAATTCAAACATAAAAATATTCTAGATAAATACAGATAAACATATAACTGATCTCAGGATTACAGAAGTGTTTTCTAGGTTAAAAAAAAAAAAAAGCTAGAGTTTAATTTTAATCCTGATAAAGCCTATTCTACCTCTGCACACTGCTAACTACAAAGATCTTCCTTATACTAACCTTAAAATGTGGCTTCTAGCCATTAAACATCTTTTTATCTCTTGGATACCAAAGACTGATTTGTTTTTTTTTTTGTTTGTTTGTTTTTTTGCCTTTTTCGTGACCCGGCACTCAGCCAGTGAGTGCACCAGCCATTCCTATATAGGATCCGAACCCGCGGTGGGAGCGTTGCCGCGCTCCCAGCGCCGCACTCTCCCGAGTGCGCCACGGGCTCGGCCCCAAAGACTGATTTGTGACAAACCTTCACTAGTCTACTAAAACCTCAAATGCTAACCTAAGTAGTAGTGCTTGTTTTGGGGTAATAAGTATAAAATTATTTTAGTTTCACTCTGTACTACTCTCAAACCTCAGCCAAAGGCAAATAAACATGAAAAATAAGAGGAATTGAGATGAGAACAGGAAAATTTTAGGGTAGAAGTTATGGAGGAGGGAGAGCATGTAGTGACATCCAAAGTTTAAGTTTAGACTGTGTTTCATCTTTCAACTATATCTTGAATCATCACAGAAGTAGGAAACTCATCAACACTTGCTGACAATCTTTGTACTTCTCTATTTTAAGTTGTTAACATGAATTTATAATTCTGTCATGTGTCACTGGTGATTCACAAACTTTGTTCAGCCTGGGACACTTTCTTCAAATGAATATTTATCAGCAAGCAAATACGTAACAGCAAGTTAAGGCAGACAACTGCTAGAGCCCTCTTACTCCAGACTCTCCCCAACAGGTAAGAAGTTTTACATCATTCATGCATTCATTCAACAAATATTTACTATTGAGCACCTATCATATACCAGACATAGGGATGCAACAGGAAATAAGACAGATAAAACACCCTCCCTGATGAAGGTTCTGGCCTAAAACACAATTTAACGAATAACTGCTTTAAAAGACTGATTCTAGCCAAAATTCTGCGAGGCAATCCTTTCCTTTGCACTTCCATTCATCTCATTTCTCACCCCAATCCCAGATGGCCAATAACTCTTAAGATAATAACAGAAATGTCTTCTGACAAAAAGAGAAAGTACCTCGGTAGGCAGTAAAATTATATCTGTTCCTAAGAAAACAAGTCAATAATTACCTGGAGATTCTAGAAATCTGGATCAGTGTTGCCTACCATGATAAACTGAAGTTTCAAAAACAATCCTTGTTAACTATCTACTACAAAAAAAGAGTTTAATTTGAATAGTTTCAAACTATGGCAAAAAGTGGCATCTGAATGTCATACCCACATTATATTAAAACTCAAAAATATTCATTATTAAAGCCTAGTTAGACAAGACAGTAACAGGGATACACAGTGTCAGAATCTCAAAAGAATTAATTCCTTTTATTCTTCCTGGTGTCTTAAAAGTAAAGTATTTCCCAAGGTTTCAAAAGATTCTGAAGTGAGTAACAGAGCATCAAAACTCAGGAGCTAGTATGCCTCGATTCAAATATCAGCACTTTGTTGATCTTGGACAAGTTAAAAAAAACTTCTCTATACCTCAGTTTCCTCATCTGGAAAATGGAATTAATACCAATACTTTATTCCATAGGGTTAATGTAAGAATGAAGTGAGTTAGCGAATTCTTGTAAACTACTTATAAAGGTGTCTAAAGAAGAGTAAGTAATAAAATACTACATTACCAGGGGAATGACTGATCTAGCATCAATAAATGCCACAATACATAACCCTTTCCTTTTCATGAATTTGCTAATGCCTGATATAACTCAATTTCAACAATCTGAGCAAACATAAGCAAAAATGTTAAAATAATCTCTAGAGGTGGAGCGTGTAATAATTTTGAACATAATCTCGGTATATAAAATTTAAGTCAAGAATTTAAGAAACAACCACCTACTAAGTATTGAGTAAGTTTAAACTATGCACTTTCAAACCATTTCTCTCTGGTGGCCAGTGAACACCTAATGTTAGGAAAAATACAAAATAGGACCTTATTGCCATATATAAGAAGAATGTAATAAATGACTTCTTTCCTTTCCATTACTTGCTATTGTTAACCTAGGACTATCTGGTATTCATAAGGGTCAACTTTACTATAAGCCACCAATTTCCATACCTTGTCTATTGTTTAATAATTGAGATGCTGTCAAGTAAACAAATGCTGCCACCTTGTGGACTGATGGGTATGGTATTAACTCCAAACAAACAAAAAAGGAAATGTAAACACAAAAATTTCTGGCTCATCTTTTTCTCTCAGTGAGATTCTCTGACCAATATTAGATATGTTTAATGCAATTTTACAGGAAGAATAATTTCTTCAACAATGTAATGAAATAATGCACCAAATTCAGCATTATCTGTCTTCTCTAACATTCCTTTATACCTCCTCCTGAAATTCATTAAACTTCATATTTTGAGAAAAATTAAGATTTTAAAAACAAATTTATTATCAATGATGTGTCTGAATATGAAAAACTATGAAAGGCAAACAAATCATCAGGGCCATAAAAGTTTCAAAACCCCTTAATTTCTTTGATTATATCACCCTTTCCTGGCACCTACTAGTTTCATCTGTCTTGCCTAGCAAACTGTGAAAACTGAAAATATTTCTCTCAGAAATGTTAATTCAGGGTAATTAAGAAAAAAGAATGGATATTAGTATTCAAGATGGACCAATTACAAGTACCTTTCAAATTTTTTAATTGAAATGTTTTAATGTAATTAACTCCGCATTCAATCAGTGATATTCCCAAACTGAAATGTCATTATGTCTTCGGAAACAGACAGTAAATTTTTGCTTCAAAATGCACATTGCTTTGATATAAATGTTGCAGTATGCTCAATGTCTATTAGCATATTTTAAAAATCCAAGATTATATTAAACCAAGCTAAAATAGTTTTCAGGAATGATGAAAAAAATGACTCTTACTCTTTTTAGAAAGAGACTGATAAACCCATACCACATCTTCTAAACAGAGGCTGCTTTTTAAATATAATGTTAAAGAAGGAAGTTTTGATTTTGTTTTTTGTTTATTTATTTTTTGTTTTATTTTTTTGGTTTCTGGCTGGTACATGGAACAAACCCTGGACCTAACCAACTGAGCTAACCAGCCAGACCTTGTTTATTTTTTTAAAGAAGAAAATACAACACAGGATGAATTCACAATGGTCAAGGACATTACAAGAGTAATATGGATTACATTTTAAACTTTGGTATAGTCACATAATTATAGACAAGTATATACATAGTTGGTCAATACCAGGATACTTCATAAAGGTTGTGGAAAAACAGAATTAAAAATATAAATCTTTTCATGAACTTTTTAAATTACCCTCATATTATAAATAAACTTTCATAGTTATTTTTGTCATTTTATATTCAAACTATATTATGAAGCCTTTAAAAATATATTATACATTAACAGTAGTTAAGAATATAAGTAATAATGTTAACCTGTTGTTCCAAGCTAAATTGTTTCATAAACTATTCTTATATTTCTTATCTATAAAGGCACTAAAATAAGATTGTGAGCTCTCCTGAATCCAAGCATTATGTCTAGCCTGTCACGGTTATATGCTTAGCCTAGCCTACCACTAGATGAACAATTTTTGTAAAATGAATTATGTAATTAAATGAACCCCACAAATCTGCTTTTTCAAATTTTACTCAGTTCAGTGCATAAGGAAAACCCACACTGCCAACATAAAAAAAAAAAAAAAAAAAGAGTTTATGCTTTCTTATTCATTACTTGAGTTTACTAACCGCTAGAATAAAATAAAAGGTTTCCTTTAGCTAATGGCTTAAATTTTCAAGACCAACCTTCATATGCATAAATAAAAATCTTAGTCCTGCAAATGAAAGGTATGCAAAGTTTTAGTACTACGTAACAAGTTAAAACTAGCCAAATTCCTGGGCTACCTCAAAAACATTTTTTTAAGGTTCATTCATTCTAGGAAATTTGAACATGGACTAGCAATTTGATTACACAAAGGAATTACTGCTAATTGTCTTAGTTATGATATAGCGCTGTGGTTTTACAATGTCTATTTTAAGAGATAGAGATTCTTTAGTATGTACAGGCAAAATGACATAGTATTTGGGTTTGATTTAAAATACTTAAGCTAATAAAATAAAAATAAAAAGGACAAATGAAGCAAGTATAGTAAAATATTAATCACTGAATCTGGGTGATAGTTAGGTGAGGGATTATTACTCCATTCTATTTTAATGTATATTAGAAATATTCATTAAACATTTTAAAACAATCATCAAGATGATGGTGAAAATTAAAATAATATACATCAATAACAGAAAGATAATCAGATAATCTCAATATTTGAAAACTAGTAATACACATCTCAGTAACCCATAGATCAAAGAAAAAAATCAGAATGGAAATTAAAAAGCATTTTGATATATACTTCAAAACATCATGTTGTACATGATAAATACATACAATTTTATCTGTCAATATAAAAAAATAAAAATTTTTTAAGTATTTTGAACTGAATGAAAATGAAAAGATATCACATTAATATTTGTGTAGTACAGCTAATGCTGTGCTTGGAGGGAAATTTATAGCACGAAATATCTATATTAGAAAAGGAGTCAACTCAATGACCTCAGTTTCTACTTTAAGAAATTAACAAGTAAGAGCAGATTAAACCCAAAGAAAGCAGAAATAAGGAAATAATAAAGAGCAAAAATCAATGAAACAGAAAACAGAATAATATGGAACATCAATAAAACCAAGAGATGATTCTTTGAGAAGATCAATAAAACTGATAAACTTCGAAGCCAGACTGCTCAGGAAAAATGTAAAGGGAAACAAACTTCCCATATCAGGAATAAGAGAGGAAACATCCCCATAGAATCTAAAGATAATAAAAGGATAATAAGGCAGTATAACGAATAACTGTATACCAATAAGTTCAACAATCCAGATGACATAGACAAATTTCTTAAAAGATACAACTAACAATAATGCTCAATCAAGAAGAAATGGATAGCCTGAATAGCCCTAAATCTCTTTCAAAATTAAAATCTGTTAAAAATCTTCTCTGGAAGCTTCAATTGCAAATTCTACAAAATTAAAGAAGAAATAATACAAATTCTAAAAAACCGGTCCAGGAGAAAGCATTTATGAGAACAGCATACACTGACAACCTAACTTCAGAACCTAGGCTTTTTAACAAGAATGCTATAACTGCTTCTCAAATTTAATTAGATTCTATGTTTTCTTACAAAAGAAAATAGTAAGGAGTGTGTCCAATACTTACCTAGAGACTATGCTGGACCCATTATAGAGATCACTAGCGTATGACAATGTGGCCAAAGGCCGTACTGAATTATATCGAGTAAACTTGGACAAGCATTCCTGAAATTCATCCAACTGGCTTACAGTTCGACTGTCATCTACATGAAAAAAACAAAATAAAATAGATAAAATGAACCACAAAGCAAGTCAATGAACAAAATCCACAAATTTAAAATTATATTCTAAATACAAAAAAATCTTTAAAAGGATTATAGAGAAGACTAGTATACACAAATTAATTTATCTGATCTTTCAGCTTTAATAAAAAATGTCTTAGGTGTTCTTTAAAAGATACTTTCCTTTCCACACCAATAAGAACTAACTGTAAATTCTCTTTACCATATTTTTAGCAATAATTTCTCGGAAAAATAAAAAATGATAAAAGAGATACTAGTCAAGAGAAGTTAAATCATTTATTAAAACAAAAATCCCTTTTCAATGGAAGTGAGGGTGGGAAAAAAGAGTATATATACTAGACGGTATATTTGTTACTGAGGAGGGACAAGTTTAAAGGGATACACATTTATGCCTATTTATTGCCAAAACCCAGTTTATAATAACACATTTTAGATCATAAATAGTTATTTTTAAGTGAAAAGAGGTATTTGTTCACATAATACTTCGAAGTGTTTCAAATCATGTTACAGGGAGTAGAAAACTTCAATGTATGAATTATTAATTCACAAAAACAAAGTTAAAAAATGTTTGAAATTGCTCCCACTTATCCCAGAGTACCTCCATCGAGAAAAAAAAGTTTTGGTGGAATATGGAAAACAGTAATTCCATCCAAAAGAACACCATACAAATACTTTAGGTAAAACCCACTTCAATAAACTATCCAAAGTTATGTGATTTAAACCATAAAACCAGTTTATGAAGTACCCGAGAATATAGCTATCTATTCAATCTAGAAGCAGTCCTACACTGAAATCATGAATTTAAAAAATCATTGTTTTTCAAAAATTTTTGCACTTACATTTTCCTTTCCAAAGAATGAAAAGAACACATAATTACTTTAGCTTCCTAGACTGAAATCTAAAACAAGTCTTTTA
The DNA here is from genome assembly GCF_027409185.1 of Cynocephalus volans. Classification (NCBI taxonomy): domain Eukaryota; kingdom Metazoa; phylum Chordata; class Mammalia; order Dermoptera; family Cynocephalidae; genus Cynocephalus; species Cynocephalus volans. Next base: position 132,324,524 of record NC_084467.1, read on the forward strand.
CAACACTGTCTTTTCATAGCTTCTTCCTTACTGCAAACACATACACATGCGCAATTTTTTCAAGGTAAATTTCCATGACTGCCCTTCTTAAAAATCATTTAAAAGTAATGGTAGACATAATGAAATTAAAATACAGGAATCATTAAGTCAAAAGAGTTATATGACTATATGATAAAAGTAAAGAATATATTTCATCTGGATATATTAGGTCATCTTGAAGTTGGCATGAAGAAATTTATGTAACAATTATTGTAAAGAAAAACAACAATTACTTGAATAAACTAAGATTTTTCCCTGATATTTTACAAAATTTAAAGATTTAAACACTAACTAAGCAAATCCACCTAACAACCCAGATTAAAAGGGTCTAATTTAGTAGTGCTTCTATTCTAAAAACAGCAAAAGAAATAGCCTAATTAGCATGAAAAATCACTGTGGTATTAAGATAAAGCTCCTGCTTCACACACACAAAAATTATTCTCAGGAAATTCAACCAACACTAAATAAAACATGGATTATTGTAAAACAAAAAATCATCAATTGTACTACAGAGTGATTTGGATATAATATTTCTTTTTATACGTAATGCTATATTACTGTGGTTATTTAATGTAAAAAATACTTACTGAAAAGACAGTTACAGTATATTATTCATTTAAAACTTGTTTTAATGTTAATTATTCTTTCACATTTTGACATTAGTTCCTAAGTAGATAAAATTCGCAAGCATTCAGGAATGTGTATTCTGTTGAAGACCACAATTCTTTTCTAGGGTAACTAGACTTCTGGCTATCATAAGCTCAATAATATCTACTTCCAAAAGAATCCACATAGAAAATAATAAAATTAGTTATTTCAGTATCTGAAAATATAGCAACCGGTTCTCACTTACCTGGTTATGAAAAGGTAGAATTTTGTTTGCTTGGCTGTTTTATGATCAACATCCAAACGTATCTGCTGGTATATCACCTCTCCTAACTACAGACTGGTTTCTAAAAGTATATTCAGTGCTCTTTTCTTTCTCCTAATGCTTTCTAATTTACCTCCTCTTTCAATTACAATTAAGAGTCTAAGACATTATTAATTTCTTAATATTCATCTCTCATTTTCATAGTTGGAAATAAAATTTGGGGAGTGAGGGTCGATTCATGGATTCTCACTTGAAAAGTTAAAATTTCCTCTTTACAGTCAAAGGTAGGAACTTCATATTACACAATATGGTTGTGGTAGCCAATGTGCAAATTTGATAAGATAAACCTGAGATTCCTACAAGCTAGGGACAACATGATCTAAGTACAATACAAAAATAAAAATCAATCTAATTTTGCTCCTGGTTTTATTATTCTATCCTCCTGTAAAGCTACATCCCCAAAACTGAATTAAATTGTCTTGTGATTACCTTTACTATTCCACAGCTGCTAATGACATAAAGAACATTAACAAGAATCCCCAATACTGACCAGCTGCCCAAAACCCAAAACCAGACAAAAAGAATGTTAATAAGAGCCTGCCCCTTTCCCACCCCCACCCCCGCGTTTTTAACTGCTTAGCACTGTCTATAGTTGTACTTCAACATCACACCAATAAATAATGTATGCAAGAGTTAACAGGAACTCTCTGACAGTCAAAGTGTAGGTCTCAGGCCACTTTCAACTAAACAGCTTCCTACTGTAGTTTATATTTAGAAACTATAGGGCCGGCCCCTGGCTCACTTGGGAGAGTGTGGTGCTGACAACACCAAGTCAAGGGTTAAGATCACCTTACAAAAAACAAGTACTATTACAGAGGTTCAAAAAGGGACTCAATTCCCAGGCAATAAATGAAAGTTTCCATCTCTAAAAACTATTTATCATTAATTTCAAACATACAAACAAATCTTGGCTTCTCCCTAGTCTTCCTAAGGAAAATGCTATGTAAATCTAATACTTTTCTTCTTCCACCATCAAGTTTGAAGCAAATTTCCCCAAAGGATATAAGAACTATATAGATTATAATGTAAACACGTTTACTAAAGAAAAAAACAAGGTCCAGTTTTTAACAGCCAATAAAATATCAGACATTTTTTTCCTTGGTGGCCTTTATTTTGTGCAGGTGTACATTAATAACATCAATTAACTGAGCACCCAACAAGTATGAAGCAATGTGTTTTACGTACATCACCTATAACCCTTTAAAAACCCTATAGGGTTGGTATAAATGTCTTCATTTAAGGCTGAAGAACAAAAAGAGGCAGAACTATATTATTTCTCTATCATAATAAAAATATCCTATGCTATCATATTCATGTCTTCGCATGTTATTTTCTCTACTATGAACACGTTTCTAATTACCTGTTTGAGATAATTCATATTAGCTTAGCCCAAATACAACTCCTCTGAAATTCCTACAATGATCATTCCCTTATAACTCTCCATTTTCAACGTGGCCTGACTTTTTCACTCCCAGTTATATTAGTAGATATTATTCTTTATTCCCATAATAACCTTTGCATATTTACATAACACATGATATCACATAGAATTATTTACCTATTGTTTTACCCCACTAGATTTACAACAGTCCTTGACAACAAAAAACAGTTCTTTCATCTTGTTTTTCTTAGCACGGAGGACAGTACTTAGAACTCAATTGTTGAATAGAAGGCAACTGAATTAAAATTATTTTTGCTAGCTACATATTCATGACTGATTTTTTTTAACTTTATATAGCTTGCTATATAAAGTTTAAAATTTTCCAAATTAAACAAGAACAAAAATAGCCATTGGAAAGCAATATTCTCCAAGATCTCTAAGATCTGGAGAATCTCTAATGCTCTGGTAGACTACATCAAAAATACATGCTTTTGCTTTGCAACTAGGACTTTCCATAAATCTAACATGAAAACCTAAAATTAGATATAAAATATGAACTTGAGATATTTTAAGAGATGTCCTGAACATGTACCTGAGATACGAGACATCCTTGTAGAAAAGTAACATTGCTCTAAGTCTTCAAAATGAGCAGTGAGTCGTTTTCGTCTTGATGCTAATGTGCTGTTATACCAAGGCTGTTTCTTTGTCTAAGGTGATAATAAGAAAACAAATTCATAACTCAGAATAAACTATACTCTTCTTTGGCACAGAATAGCCAAATACTTGCATACTTAGTTTCAAAAATTCATGACAATAAAATGATTACAAATAGTGAAAAACTACAGTTCATAGATCATATTTTCTAATTTTTCTTTTCACATGAAAATAGAAACCAAATTCATTCACAGAATGATTAAAACTAAAAAGATGATTTTAAAAAATAAGTTCTAAAGGCCACTTTTACGAGACTTAAATGAGAAATGTTTTTCAACTCTCCAGATTAAATGAATATAAAATTCATTGTAAGTACTATTCTAAAATTTAAAATTTTGGGAATCTTAATATCCAGAAATTCTTACAAAACCATTATCAAATAGAAAACTAATTAATTTCTCATCATCCCTATATTGTAGACTTGCATCCTCTGAATTATAGAAACAGTATTTGGCTGTAGGGAATATCTATTTAAGTTAACATCAATTGATCAATTAAGAGGCAGTAATATATATATGCTAAGGAGTTTGACATATTCATTAGAAGAACAGAAAAAAATCAGACAGATATGGATAAAAGGCAACAAGCCTGAAATATGTTGGTATACACATCCTATAAAAAAGGTCTATGACCCTAGATATATATTACCAACAGCTTATTTACAACTGCAAGGATAAGACAATTCTTAAGTAAATGTTTATTCTCTGTTATGCTTGAGGTACACAAACAGATACAGAGATAAGACACATGAGATCTTGCGACGACACATGTTCATCAATAATTATAGCACAATGTCAAATGCATAAAGTAAGAAGTACTATGGCACTAAAGTGCACACTCTATAGTGCATCTTTGCTTTAATAAAACCAGATGGGAGGTAAGAAGATTTTAAAGCACTGCCTGACTCAAAAGAAGGTAAGATAATTTACAAAACATAACACATAAACAGGAGGCTGAACTTAGAGGGGTGGTGGTAAACAAAATATAAAAGCAGCACAGGGGAGGGGGAAAAGGCGGAGGACAATACTTATTTGTGGACAAATAACTACACAAGAATGACTACTTGAACTGAGATTTGGAGAATTAAGCGTGGGGACCACCACAAGTGGGGAAGCTGAAAACAGAACTTGCAAACTGGAAGAAATACCTAAAAGAATAACCGAGAATGAAGGATAAAAGAGAAGAAGACAGAAAGAGTGAGAGGGTAAAAGGCATAAAAGACAGAAAAATGGTTTGAAATATTGCCAGAGTCCCAGAAGCAGAAAGCAAGGCAGTAAGGGAAAAATATCTGAACAGTTGATGGTTGAAAATTTTACAGAATTGAAAACAAACATAAATACACAGACACAGATGTTATTCCTATCAAGTAAGATAATTAAAAAGAAATCCACAATTAGATACACTAAGACAAAGCTGTATTTTTGTTCAAGAGCAAAAAGAAGAGCTTAAAATCAGACCAACAGTAAAGATAATTTAGTAACAGGAACAATAATTAAACAGGCAGAATGCTTTTCAATAGCAGTAAATGAAGCTAGAACACAATGGACTTCAATTATCTTGAAAAAGTTGAGAGAAACGGCTGCCAGTTAGCTCAGCTGGTTAGAGTGTGGTATTGGTAACACGACGGTCTAGGGTTGGAATCTGCCTACTGGCTGGCTGCTACCCCCACGTCCCAAATGAGAGAAAATAATTTAAACCTAAAATTCAGGACCCAACAAAACTAGCTCGCAACAAGATAAATAAAATGCATTTTCACATAAATGAAAACAAAGTTTATTGCCAATGAACCATTTCTAATAGAATTTCTAAAATTGTGTACTTGAAAAACACATTAACACAAACTAGAAGGTCTAAGACACAAAATGAAAAAGAGAATGAGAAAACAAGAAAAGAAATAAGTGATTCTAAATACTGTTATTAGCTATAATATAAAAAACACACCAAATAATATCACATAAGTCACAAGGAAGTAGTAAAAGTTTGCATCTGGAGCTTTTACGCTGTCCAAAAAGGTGAAGAAGATACTGATTAAGCACAGACTCTGTTTAGTTGATAAATGTGAATAGATTTCAAGGATAACTACTGAAAGGATAGTAAAAGAATAGGTAACATTCAAGCCAGTAGAGAAGTAGCAAAAAAAAAAAAAAGGTAAAAATTTAAGAAATAAAAATTTTTAAAGTGAGAAAAATAGCACACATGAATTAAAAAAGTGAAACTATGTAAGTATTCATAATAAACAAAAATAGAAACTCACTAATTAAAAGTGAGCAATTTTTAAAAATAAAACTGTATGCTATCTGCCAAAGAAACACTTAAAACACAAAGAAACTAAAAAATTAGAATAACATAAAAATAATACAATACAAAAATACTAAGAAAAAAATAGACTAAAGATGAAGAACATTAAAAACAGACACCGCATAACAGAAAAGTTTCAATTTAACAACTGCATACCCAGCTATATGTAATAACACAACCTTAAAACTACACAAAGCAAAAATTCCCAAAGATACTGTTAAATCCACCAACATGGTGGGAGATGAACCTCACCAAAGCAACTTAGAGATTATATGAGAAACACTACTATACACACACCCAAATATAGAAGTTTGGTTTAATGCATACGCACAAAACATTTTACTCAATTAAAAAACATGCATTCTTCTCAGGAATACATAAGATGTTTACAAAAACTGACCATGAACTGTGTTACTGGATAATATGTTTATGATCTCAAGAAAGGGAAGAATTTCTTAAACGATACACAAAAAGCACTAATTATAAAACATATAATAAATTCCATGACATACAATTAAGAACTTCTATTCACCAAAAGCCATAATTAAAAAGGTGAGACAAGGTGACATCATCAAGATGGTGGACAATTCCCCGTGCCACTCCTCCCAAACAATCAATTTATAACTATTTAAAAGCAAGGACAAGCCACAGGCAGTCCTCACCAACCAACAGAAGGCAGGAGCGTGCCCGGTGTCCTAGGCAGGAGCAGTGTGCAACCCCCACCACCCAGCAGAAGGTAGGAACATACCCAGGGCCCTAGGTAGGAGCCAAGGGCAGTATCCCCTACTTGGCTGAAGGTAGGAACATGCTGAAAACACTACTTTCACATGGCCAACATACAGGCAGCTGGCCACCCACTTAACTGCAGTGACACAAGGAGAGTCAACAACAGAGACTAGAAAAAGAAGTCTCTCTCCTCAAGCCCACTCTAGAGTAAAAGAAGAAGCAACTGCTCTACCAGATGACCAGACATCAATGTAGAGATACTAGAAATATGAAAAAACAAGAAAATATGACACCACCAAAGGAATATAGTAATTCTCAAGTACCAGACCAAATAGAGGAAGAAACCCTTGAAATGACTGAAAAGGAATTCTGAGCAACAATCTTAAGGAAACTCCATGAGATACAAGAAGACTCAGACAACACAATGAAATGACAAAAAGTATCCAGGATATCAGGGACGAGATTTAGAGATTAATACCTTAAAGAAGTATATAGCAGAACTTCTGGAACAGAATGATTCACTCAACAAAATAAAAAGCACAGCCAAGGCAGGATAGAGCAAGTTAGAAGAAAGAAATTCTGATCTCAAAGACGGTCTTTTCGAAATAACACAAGGGGACAAAAAGACAAGACAAAAGAATTTAAAGAAATGAAGAAAATCTAAGCGAGATAACAGACAACCATATGTGCACAAACATCTAAATCACTGGTATTCCAGAAGGGAAGGAGAAAGGAAAAGGCAGTGAAAAATCTACTCAACAAAATAAGAATGGAAAACATCTGAGATACAGTGAGAAATGCGGACCTTCAGAACCAGGAGGCTCAAAGATCTGACTTAAAATTCAGAGTTAAAAATATTAGTCTTGGACCCAGCAATTGCACTTCCGATAATTTATGCTATTGATAAACTCATATGTGTGCAAAATGATGTATGGTCAGAGATATTCACTACACCATTATTTGTTAAAGCTTAAGATTAGGAACTGAAATATGCATCAATAGGATATGGTTACTATAGCTGATAAAAAGAATGAGGCAGTTTTATATGTACCAAGACAGAACTACAGCAAAGATATTGAAAAAAATCAAGGTGTACAAGAGCGTAAACTATGTATCTTTTGTGTGTATTTAGGACTGAAGGATAGAGAGAAAAGGTATTGAGAGTTTGGGGGGAAGGGGGGTTATGTATATAATTGTATATGTACAATTACATAATATATATACATTATATACAAATATAATGTATATAATTGCATATGTACAATTATATCCTTTTGTACCTTGAGTTTTGTTCCTGTATGTATATTTTACGTTAAGATAATTTATTAAAAAATAAACAGAAACCTCAGAGCCGAGTAATAACCCGTATATTTGAGGCTGTATCTACCCTGTCCTGAAATCATGAATGCCAAAGATCCCAAAGGTGGGTAGGAGAAAGCCCTAGAATAACAGTAACAAGGGAATACTTGGAACAAAAGTATATGTTTTCACTAACCCCCAAAGCTTACTCATATCACCACAGAAACTAAGCAAAGTTTCACTCTGACTTATTTCCACTCCATGAATTTGTAAGACTGGAAGAAGGTGAACTGAAACAATGAGATTTCATAGTATACATCTAACCAAGGATGGTTCAACATATACAAGTCAATAAATATGATACACCACATCAACAAAATGAAGGACAAAAGCCATATGATTATCTCAAGGGACACAGGAAAAGAATTTGACAAAATTCAACATCCTTTCATGAAAAAGAATCCCATGAAATTAGGTATAGAAGGAAAGCATATCAACAAAATAGAAGTCATATACAAGAAACCCACCAACCAATATCACCCTTAACAATAGAAGCAAGACAAGGATGCCCACTCCAATTTAACATAGTATTAGAAGTACTAGCCAGAGCCATCATGCAAGAGAAAGAAATAAATGGCATCCAGACTGGAAAACATGAAGTTAAACTGTCCCTGTTTGCAGATGGCATGATCCTATATATAGAAAAGCCTAAAGACTTCACAATTAAACTCTTAGAGTTGATAAACAAATTCAGTAAAGTTGCAGGATACAAAATGAATACATAAAAATCAGTAGCGTTTTTATACTCCAACAACAAACTAGCAGAAAAGGAAATCAAGAAAGCCAGCCCATTTACAATAGTCATCAAAAAAATAAAATACCTAGAAGCAAACTTAACCAAGGAGGTAAAAGATCTCTACAATGAGAACTACCAATCAATGCTGACAGAAATTAAAGAGTACACAAAAAGATGGAAAGATATTCCATGCACTTTGATTGGAAGAGTTAACATTGTGGGCCAGCCTGTGGCTCACTTAGGAGAGTGTGGTGCTGATAACACCAAGGCCATGGGTTTGATAGCTCACTTGGAGGAGCGTGGTGCCAACAACACAAGTCAAGGGTTAAGATCCCCGTACTGGTCATCTTTAGGTAAAAAAAAAAAAAAAAGAGTTAACATTGTGAAAATGTCCATACTACACAAAGCACTCTACAGATTCAATGCAGTCTCGATCAAAATACCAAAGACATTCTTCACAGAAATAGAAAAAACGATCCTAACATTCATATGGAACAACAAAAGACCCTGAATAGCCAAAAAAAGAAAAAAAAATCCTGAGCAAAATAAATAAAGCTGGAGGAATTATACTATCTGACATCAAGTTACACTACAAAGTTATAGTAATCAAAACAGAATGGTACTGGCAGTAAAACAGACACTCAGACCAATGGAACAGAATAGAAAACCCAGAAATCAACCCACATACTTACTCCAACTGATATATGACAATGGCAGCAGAAGCATATATTGGGGAAAGGACCACCTCTTCAGTAAGTGGTGCTGGGAAAAATGGACATCCATGCATAAAAGAATGAAACTGAACCTGTACCTCGCACCATACACCAAAATCAACTCAAAACGGATTAAAGACTTATATAAGACCCAAAACTATAAAACTACTAAAAGAAAACATAATGGGAACACTTCAGGAAGTAGGACTGAGCAAAGACTTTATGAATAAGTCCCCCAAAGCACATGCAACAACAACAACAAAAAACAAATGGGATTATATCAGACTAAAAAGATTCTGCACAGCAAACACAGCAGAAAAACAACCTACAGAATGGGAGAAAATATTTGCAAACTATGCATCCAAGAAGGGATTAGTATCCAGAATACACAAGGAACTGAAACAACTTAACAGTAAATAAATAAATAATCCAATTAAAAAATGTACAAAGGAGCTGGACAGGCATTTCTCAAAGGAAGATATATGAATGACCAACAGACACAAGAAAAAATGCTCAACATCACTAATTATCAGGGAAATGCAAATCAAAACCACACTAAGATATCATCTCATGCCATTTAGACTGGTCATTAACAAAAAAACAATAACAAATGCTGGTGAGGATGTGGAGAAATGGAAACCCTCCTACATAGTTGGTGGGACTGTAAATTAGTGTGGCCATTATGAAAAACAGCATGGAGGTTCCTCCAATGACTACAGATAGAAATGTGATATGATCCAGCAAACCTACTGCTGGGTGTATACGCAAAAGAATGGAAATTGTCATGTCAAAGGGATACCTGTACTCCTTTGTTTATTGCAGTTCTATTTACAACAGCTAAGAGTTGGAACCAACCTAAATGTCCATCAACAGATGACTGCATAAAGAAAATGTGACATAAAATACTATATAGTACAATATAATACTACTCTGCCATAAAAGGGAATGAAATTCTGCCGTGTGCAGCAACACGGATGAACTTAGAGAAAATTATGCTAAGTGAGATAAGCCAGGCACAGAAAGAGAAATACCACATGTCCTTACTCATAAGTAGGAACTTAAAAAAAGTAAAAATTAAAAAGTAAAACAAAAAAGAAAGATACAACAATCACAATAGTCTGTTGAACTCTGAAAGAGAATGGAACCAAGACTAAAAAAGGTGGGGGAGGTGGAAGGGGAGGGGGTTCGGCAAGAAATTGGTATAGGGCCACAAAAAAAATGATTACATTGTATAATGATGAATATAGTAATTAACCTGATTTGAAAAAATAAAATAAAAATGGTACAATGGTTAAAAAAAAAAAAGTGATAAAGGAGAAAATATCAACCTATCGAGTGCTGGTAAGGTGTTCAGCCATGTTTTATGTATTTTACATAAGGACTCTGTTGACTTGATAATATTAAAAACCTTTGTCCATTTAAAAAGAAAAAAAAATCAAAGACTACCACCCACAGACCACAGGAGCTTAAGGGAAGAGGAGAAACCCACAATGTTCATGAAGGAGTCACAAGTCATGGCATGAGTGTGTTCATGAAGGAGTCACAGGCCATGGCAGGAGGGAGTAGGGACAGCTCTGATCATTTTGAGCACCAGATGCTTCTGAGACAGCCTGTGGGGGGGGTGGACAGTAGCTGTAGCACACAGATTAGCCTCCAGAAGCTGGCAAAAGACACAGTGGTGCTCTTCATGTGAACTTGCTTGGAGACTGCAGGGGAGAGGAGGGCTTTGGAACACACCATAGCAGCCCACAGACCAGAAAAATCATTGTCAGGGTTCCCCCAGGCCCGCATAGGAGGGGATGCAATCAACCAGAGAAAGAAGTCACCGAGAGGTTGGAGAGTCATCGCAAAGGACACATGCACAGCTATCCCCACAGGAAGCATTAGGAGTGCAGGGGAAAAGCTGGCCTGCCGGGAGATCAGTGGGGTGTAGTATGGGCAGCTGGTTTCAGTGGAGATCAGTTGGGATGACAGAACTACAGGGGGTGCATCCATAGTAGAGATTCAGTCCCAAACCAAAATTTCCACACTGCCCAGTAGTATCTATGGTGACCTCACAAGACCCAGAAGTGATTAAAATGCCAACAATTAAAATTCTATCTTCACAAAAAGCCTTACCCACAGAATCAGCAGCAAAACAGCAATTAAGCTCAAGCACAGACCTCAAGTTCAGGTCCCACATGAATTTCTTCTGAATCAGGAATTAAGAACAGAACAGCACATTAGTTCCAGCGCAGAGTCCAAGTGGTGGTGATAGGTATTAATGCACCACTGAATGAAAAAACACCACAGACCAGACACAAAATTCTAGTATTAACCAGTAAATATCTAACACCACTAAAGAACACCTATAAAACCTAGAAGAGGCAGCAGAGTCCTCAAATGCCCAGGCATCACCATAAAGAAACAAAGTTCAAGAAAGAACAGAGAAGTATGTTGCCACCAAAGAAAACCAAAGTACCAGCAACAGACTCAGACAAACTGCAGATCTATGAAATGTCTGAAAGAGAATGCAGAATAACCCTCTAAAGGATGTTCAGGGAGTCACAAGAATATACAGATATAAAATTAAATAATAACTGGAAAAGAATTCAGGAGGAGAGGAGAAACTTGACAAAGGGATAGGATCAATTCTTCAAAAAAAAAAAATCTAGAAATATAGAATACATTATCTGAGCTGAAAAACTCAATAGACAGCTCCAACAGCAGACTTAATCAAATACAGGAGATAATCAGTGAGCTCAAAGAGAGAACACAGGAAATTATCCCAGAAGAGGAGCAAAAAGAATAAGAAAAAAATGAAACAAATATGGCAAATATGGGACTCCCTCAAGTGAAATAACCTCCATGTAACTGTCATACCCGAAAGAGTAGAAAAACCATGTGACCTACAATGCACACTCAAGGAAAAAATGACTGGAAATATCACAAATATGGAGAAAGATGATAGGATCCAGATAAGGGAAGCCCAGAGATCACCAATCAAATTCAATCCAAAGAGGAACACTCCAAGACATATCATAATCAAATTATTAAAAATCAAAGACAGGAAAGAAAACTGAAAGCAACACGAGAAAAGAAACAAATAATATTCAATGGAGCCCCAATAAGGCTCTCAAGTGGATTTCTCAGTAAAAACTCTTATAGGCCAGAAGAGAATGGATGATATATTCAATGTGCGGAAGGAAAAAGACTGTCAGCCAAGAATTCTGTTTCCAGCAAAACTAACATTCAAATATGAAGGAGAAATAGTCTTTCCCAGATAAACAAAAGCTAAGGGAATTCATCAACACTAGACCTGCTTTACAAGAAATGCTAAAGGGAATTCTTTAACCTGAAAGATGACAACACTAACAAGTAGCACAAAAACATTTGAAGGTATATAACTTATTAGTAAAGTAAGCATACAAACAACCTCAGAATACTCCAATGCTGGGGCTGGCCCGTGGCTCACTCGGGAGAGTGCGGTGCTGATAACACCAAGGCCCCGGGTTCGGATCCCATATACGGATGGCCGGTTCGCTCACTGGCTGAGCGTGACAACACCAAGTCAAGGGTTAAGATCCCCTTACCGGTCATCTTTAAAAAAAAAAAAAAAAAAAAAAAAGAATACTCCAATGCTGTAAGGGTGGTGAATAAACAATTTATGTCCTTTATATGAAGACTAAAGGACAAACCTAACAAGACAATAACATGTACAACAACCATATAAGAGATAGGCAATATTATAATGTGTAACTTAGAACAAAATATCAAAAAATGGAGGGAGAATAACACCAAAGCATAGAGTTGGCTTTGTTTTTTCTTTCTTTCTTCTTAGATACTAAAGTTAAGTAGTTATTAGTCTAAAAGAATCTGTTGTAACTACACCAAGTTTTTTGTTAATCCTCATGGTAACTGTAACACAAAAACTTATGAGACATACTAAAAATACATACTGACAAATCAAAACATATAGAGAGGAAAAAACTACTTGACCACAAAGGAAGATAGTAAGACTGGAAAAATGGGAAAAAGGATCTACAAAACAACTGAAAAAGAAACAACAAAATGGCAGTAACAAGTCCCTATGTACCAATAATAACAATAAATGTAAACAAATTAAATGCCACAATTAAAAGACACAGTGTGGCTCAAATGGATTATAAAACAGGAACCAACAATATGCCACCTACAAGAAACTCACTTCACCTATAAATACCCATACTGACTGAAAGTGAAGGGATGGAAAAAGATATTTCCTACAAACAGAAATCACAAATGAGCTGTAGTAGCCATACTTATCACAGATAAAATAGACTTCAAGCCAAGGAAAGTTTAAAAAGGTAGGGAAAGCCAGTGCATAATGAAAAAGGAGTCCATTCAACAAGAGGATACAATTCTAAATATAGTCTCACCCAGCTTTGGAGCAACCAGTTACATAAAGCAATTCTACTGGACCTAACAGAAGAGATAAACACCACAATACAATAATAGTGGGGGACTTCATTACCCCACTTTCAGCAAAGGACAGATTGTTCAGACAGAAAATTAAACAAGAAACATCAGAATTAATCTCTATTCTGGGCCAACCGGACCTAATGAACATTTAGAGTACACTTCATCCCACAGATACAGAATACATATTCTTCTAAGCAGCACGTGGAATATGTTTTGTGATCTGAAATAGACCATATGTTAGGTCACCAAACAAGACTCAACAAATTTTAAAAAACTGAAATCATATAAACTACTTTGACCACAATTGAATAAAACTGGAAATCAACAACAAAAGGGACACTAGAAACCTTATGAATACATGGAAATTAAACATGCTCCTAAATAACAAATGGGTCAAAGAAGAAATCAAAAAGGAAATTAAATAATTCCAGGAGAGAAATGAAAATGAAAACACAATATACCGGAACCTACAGGATACAACCAAAGCAGTTCTAAGAGGGAAGTTTATAGCAATAAATGCTTACATCAAAAAAGAACAAAGACTTCAAATCAACCACCTAATATTACACCTCAAGGAAGTGGAAAAACAAGAACAAAGAAACCCAAAATCAGTACAAGTAGAAAAATAACAAAGATCAGAGCAGAAATAAACGAATTAGAAATGAAAAACACAAAAGATCAATGAAACAGAGTTCTTTGAAAAGATAAACAAAAATCAATAAACTTTTAGCTAGACTAATGAAGAAAAGAAGAGAGAAAAAACTAAAATGAATAAAATCAGGAATGAAAAAGGAGACATTACAACTTATACCACAGAAATACAAAGGATCATAAGAGACTACTATGAACAACTATACGTAAACAAACTGGAAAACCTAGAAGAAATGCATAAATTCCTGGACACACACAACTTACCAAGGTTGAATCATGAAGAACTAGAACACCTAATCTGACCAGTAAGACTGAAGCAGAAACAAAAAGTCTCCCAACAAAGAAAATCCAGGACCAGATGGCTTTACTGACAAAGTCTACCAAATACTTAAAGAAGAACTCATCCCAATTCTTTTCAAACTCTTCCAAAAAAACTGAAGAGATAACACTTCTAAACTCATTCTGGGGGGCAAACATTAACCTCATACCAAAACTGGAAAACGATACAAGAACAAAAGAAAACTACATACTGATATCCCTAATAAACACAGATGCAAAGATCCTCAACAAAATACTAGCAAACAGAACCCAACAACACATCAAAAATATCATTCACCACAATCAAGTGGGATTCATCCCAGGGATGAAAGGATGGTATAACATTGCAAATCTATAAATGTGATACATCACATCAACAGAAAGAAGGAAAAGAACATATGATCATTTCAACAGATGCAGGAAAAGTACTTGAGAAAATCTAACACCCCTTTCATGATAAAAATACTCAAGAAATTATATATAGAAGGAATGTACCTCAACACAATAAAGGCCATATATGACAATCCCATAGCTAATATCATACTGAATGGACAAAACACATTTCTAAACTATTCATGGGTCAAGGATGAAACAAACAACATGGGAAATTTTGAAAATTTCAAATTCAAGAATAATGAGAAAACAACACATCAAATTTCATACCATACAACTAAAGCAGTGCTTAGAGAGAAAAATACAGCTTTAAACATTTATATAAGAAAGGTCTAAAATGAACACCTTAAAGTTTCAGCTAAAGCAGCAAAAAATATATGCTAAGTATATCTAAGTAGAACAAGAAAATAAAGAGAAAACAAAAAATGAAAGTTTATTAAAACAAGGGTAAAAAATGATAAACACTTAGACAATTGAAGGAAAAAAAAAAGAAATCAGTCTCAAGAACGAAAGAGGAGATATCCCTACGTACATTAAGAGTATAAAACAAAAATTGAGTCTGTCCTAGGTTCCTGGCACACACAGATCCTAAAACAACTGGAATTTCCTGAGTGGACAGGAGTTTATTTTATTATTCATAGCAAGTTCTTTTTGAGCATACCTGAGTTTATGCTAATGAGGTAATTTAGGGTAGGGGCCCAGACAGCCTCAGGACAGAGTTTGTGACCAGAAAGACAAAGGGATTATAGGGTTGGAACTTTCAGCCCCACACACCAACCTTGATGAAGGGGGTGTGGCCTGAAGATTAAGCTCTATAAAAACTCTTATATAACTAGATTGGATGAGCTTTCAGGCTGGTGAAAATAATGAGGTATTGGGAGGGTATGCATTGAGAGGGCATGGAAGTTCAATGAACCACTCCCCTCTATACCTTGCCCTATGTATGGCTTCAATCTGTCTGTTCCTGAGTGGTATCCTATTTATAACAAACTGGTAAATGTAAGTAAAGTGTTTCGCTGAGTTCTGTGACCCATTCTAGCAAATTATCAAACAGAAAAAAGGGGTCATGGGAACTCCCGATTCATAGCCAGTCAGTCAGTAACATGGGGGGGCCCAGACTTGGGAATGGCATCTGGAGTAGGAGCAGTCTTCTGGAACTGAGCCCTTATCTTTGTGGGATCTTTTGACACTAACTCCACATGGACAGTGTCAGAGTTGAATTAAATCACAGGACACCTAGATGATGTCTGGCAGGTTGGAGAATTGCTTGGTGTAGAAATAACCCACACAGCTGATGTTAAGAAGTGTTGTATGAGTAGAGAGGAACAGTGTTTTGTCAGAGGAAAATGAGAAAAAATGAATACATTTATATAACTCATTTGACAACAGATGAAACAAATTCCCTGAAAAATAAAACACAATTTTGCCAGAAGTTGAAACTGAGAATGTCCCTCTATCTAATAAAGAAAAATGAATTCATTCTATAACACTCCTCCACAAACACACCAAAAACTCCAGGACCAGAAAGTTTCACTTGAGAATTCTACCAAACATTTAAGAAAAAAATAACATCAATCTTACATAAACTCTTTCAGAAAAGAAGAGAAAACACTTTCCATTTTATGTTCCTAAATCCAACAAGGATATTGAAAGAGAATAATAGCCTTCATTAACACGAACACCCAGAACAAAATATTATCAAATCAAATCTAACAATACATAAAAAGAATAATTCATCCGGACCAAAACGAAATCTAGTCTAAGAATTCAAGTTTGTTATAATAGAAAAACAATCAATGCAATCATCATAATGGCAGAAGAATAACCACATAATTATTTTGAGACATACAGAAAATGCATTTGACAAAATTCAACACCCATTTATGTTAAAAATTCTCAACAAATTAGGAATAAAAGAAAGCTTCCTCAACTTGATAAAGGGCATCTACCAAAATGTAGAGCTAAATCACAAGTAGATCAGAGGTAAGAGAGGAAGTGGGAAGGGAATGGAAGGGCAGGGAGCAGAGGAGAGAGGAGAAAAGATAAAGAAGGTGAGAGAAAGGGGAGACAGAGGGGAAAAAAGAATAGGTAAAAAATGTCTCCATTTGCAGATCACATGAGTTTTTTAGGTAGAAATTTCTCAGAAACTACTAGAGCTAAATAGAGCTAATACAAGGATTTCAAAATTAAAAGAATATATTAAGAATCCATGATTCCACAATGATATAAACAAAGAGAAGGGCCAATTAATAAATGTAGAAATGAAAATTATCATTTGGGCAACCACTATATTAACAATTATTTCAAGTAATTTCAGATGCTCAAAGGGGAGAAAATAGTAACTTTACAGTCGAGAAATCTGGCAGACATCACCTTAATCAAGTGATCAAAGTAATATTGCCAACATTAAGACAAAAGAGGTATCACATGCCTTCAGATATGACAAACTAAGGACACATCACTTCTGTTGTATTCCTGTCAAAAGTGAATAATCTGAATCTAGGCATAAGGAAATATTAAACTCAAATTGAGGAACATCCTATAAAATAAACAATACTCTTCAAAAAATCAATCTCATTAAAGACTGAGGAACTATACCAGTTCAGAGGAGGTTAAAGAGACATGGTAAAGAAATGAAACAAGTGATACTGAATTGCTTCTGGACCAAGAAATTTTTTTTTTCTTTTTCTGTAAAGGACATTAGTGGTAAAAGTTCTCTTACTTTATACTATATCAATGTTAATTTCCTAATTTTGCTAATTGTACTATAGCTATATAAAAATTCTAAAGCAAAATCAATAGGCAATTACAGAAATTTGGAAGTATAAAATAACTATATAAAGACCACATGTTTGTGGCTTCACTTGCTTTTCAATTCAATTTCAACTATTTCTCAATTATTTAAACATTATTTTTAAGAAAGGTAAAGTAAGCCATCCTATAGTTGTAGCATAATTTCTATAACCATTCTATTATGGCAAGGCATGTTTATTTTTCCAGAATTTTTGCCTATATAACTAATACTGGTATATAATCTTTACCTAATACGTTGAATCATTCCTTACAATAAATGCCACATTTGGTATATAATTACCAAACCAAATGCTTTTAGCATTTGCAATATGTATATACTGCCAAGTTGTCTTCCTGGAAGACTACCAACTCAGCTCTCCCTCTCCCTCCATCCTTCCATTTATCCTCCTTCCCCCAGCCCACACTGTACCTAAGAGTATTTACTATTTTGAAACATCCCTTTGATTCTAGCCATAACTATTAGATGACTTCTTTGGTATCTTATATTGCTTCATATTATGCTTTTATTATTAAAGAAATTGAGTGTCATTTCTTATGTGAGCTGAACATGAATTTTCACCTTTTAACCATGTCCTTCACCAATTTTTCTTACTATATTTGGTGCTTTCATTAAAAAGAGGAGATCAGTATCAAAGCTTTTCGTATTTTGAAATGATTAAGTCATTTACCTACCATACTTACAATATCTTTCCCAACTGGGGTTTAAATTTTGTTTGTAGTACTTTCTCATATGCAGGTTTCTTTCTTAATTTCTATAGTTCGGTTGGAACTTCAATCATTATTTAACTATCTGGTCTCTTTCAGTAAATGACAGAAAAAGAAGCTAAATTGCCATCAAATGGTTTTACCCAGTTATGCCAACAAAATGTTTTACCACTGATCTGCATGAACCACCTTTACCACAGATTAAATTATTAATTACTTTTTGGCTGGATTTTTAATATTTGTTCTTCTCCTTTTGTAACAGTAGTCTTAGAGCACATTTTAACAGCTAATGGAATAAATGCCCTCATCATTTACCTCTGAATCATGCTTACAAATGTTGGATTTTTTTTTTTCTTGGAATCCCACTAAAATTAATAATTATGTTTATTGGTCTATCCAAATTGCTTTAATCTGTTTTAATATTTTATATTTTTCTTGAAAACTACACATTTCATCAAGGCTGCTTTTGTTTTTTTAGTATACATCAGCAGTGCCTTAATTTTTTAAAATCTACTCAGCATCATAATTGCTAATTTCAATTTATGTTGCATACGGGCTTTTCGTAAAATGTTTCTACAGTTACTATCTTATGGTAATGTAGCCTCCTGAGGTGAATGCCTAGTTCATTTATTTTCACTCTTATCTAAAGATGAAAGCATTTACTGTTATGAATTTTAGTACAAAGCTAACTGCATTCCATAAACTTTTGATATATAATGTTTTCAATAGTATTATTTTTTGAATAGTTTGTATCTGCATCTGGAAAAAGGTATTCAGAGAAGTTAGTCTACTCTCTTCCAGATTTTTTATTTATTTGGGGTTCTGATTCAGAGAATGCAGATGGTACAATTTGTCCTGTTTTAGAATCAATCCATTTTTCTAAATGCTCCAAGGACTACTACAATGTGCATCTTTGGATGCAAAATATAAAGTGAGACAAATACCTATTGGTCAAAGCTTAATACATTTCAATCAGAAAAAAAAAAAAATTCGAAGTCCTTAGAATGGCCTAAGAAAGCCATGCATAAGTGTTCTGTTATTTTTATCCGTCATCTACCTTTCTCTCTCTTGTTCACTCCTCTCCAGCTACACTGGACTTCTGGACTATGCCAGGCATGCTCCTACCTCAGGGCTTATTTCCTTGTTGTTCCCTCTGCCTAGAACTTCTTCTCAGAGAATATTCGTTCATTCTTTTTTATTTGGCAGCTGGCCAGGACAGGGATCCCAACCCTTGACATTGGTGTTATTTATCAACACAACACTCTAACCAACTGATAGCCAGCCTTGCTAAGTGTTTTTTTTAATTATCTATAAATTCTTCCAAGTTTTTGATATGAGGACAGCAATATGAGTAGGATTTCTTGTGGGTGGGGATCAGGGAGATATTAACACATTGTGTCAGTGCACTATCTCAAACCAGAAGTCTCCTTCACTACGTAATACATAATAGTAAGATATTCTAAAATACAAAAACAAACAAACAAACAAACAAACAAACAAACAACAACAAAAAAACTATTCTAATTGCTTTTCTTCTTCCTCCAGATTCATTTTCTCCTGTTTTCTAGCTCATGGGATTTGCTAGAAATTCCAAAGCAATGTTATATAAATGGTAACCTAGGAAACCTTTTCTTCCTCTATCTAGAGTTTACCAATGCCTTCTAGCCAAAGATTAATAAGAACACATCTGTAGTTGAAAAAGTTTAATTTATTGCTCATTGCAATGAAGATGGCACACTAGAGGTAAGTAAGAGGTGTCTCAGAGAGTGTTAGAAACAACTTACAGGATTTGGGCTCATGTTAAATAAGTTGAGGGAGGATTCAAGGAAGTGTGGCTTCACTCTGGATTAGATATTGTCAAATGGGACTAATATTATGAATATCTTAATAAACCTTACCTTGAAAAACAGAAGACTACAATGAGGCTAAAGTTGTGACTGGTAAAGAACTATCAATCACTCAGTAGTCAGGATAGGGGTGTGTTTGGTATTTTTGTGGTTTGTATAGTGACTTTATTTTTTTATGTGATAAAGTTTATAGAGTGATCTTGTTTTTTGTTTCACTTTATCATATTCATAAAGTGGCCTTGTCTAATGATGTTTTGTGAAATTATGTTCTAAAGGAGAACATCAAGACCTAGCTATGAATGTCAAGCCAGTTTCCAGACTCAAGGACTGCTGTTCTCTCTCAACTCTCAAGTTCTCAGGGTGTATTTCAATTCAAGCCTTTAAAGCTTCTCCTGATACAACCCAATATAACTTCTTAAAAAACAAAAAGCAAACAAACAAAAACCCAACACCTGAATCTGGCATTTTCATGGCCGTTTAGAAACAGATATAAACCCATCTGTGAACTTACTATAAAAAAAGAATAGGCAAAATGCAGGCATGCACATCAAGATAACATAGAGAGCAGTCACATAAACTACCACTAAAAGTAAGAGAGGAAGTCAGCCATGTTTTGGAAAAATAAAATAAAATAAAGAAAAGTAATATGACCCAAAAGAATTTATTTTCCACTTTGACAAAAATAACGGCATTGTTTTTTCCACATAAAGTGAAAATACAAAGGAATGTGCATTAAAAGCACACCTCACTTTTTTCTTTTTATTATAAAGGATAATATTAAGACAATTTGTAAATCTGAATAAGTTCTAGGGATTAGATAATAGCATTGCATCAATGTTAACTTCTTGAATTTAAAAATAATTATATTGTTATTACATAAGGCAATAACCTGTTTTTAAGGAAATACACCCTGAAATATTTAAGAGTAAAGAAACATATGCCTGAACCTCACAAGCAATCCAAAGAAAAAAATTATATGCTTATATACGTAAAAGAAAGATCGAATGTGAATGATAAACAAATGGGATAAAATGTTAGCGTTTGAATAATCTGGATGAAGAACATGAAGGAATTCTTTTTAGTATTCTTATAACTATTCTCCAAGTCTGAAATTATTTCAAAATAAAAAGTTAAGAAAAAACATCAAGCCTAAAAATTGGTTTGACAAATATCAGCATCCCCAAGTCAAAGATAAAGAGAATAAAATTCAAAATAATCATACAATTAATTTGAAAAGGTAAAGCTAGTGTCTCTTTTACTCAAGCCTGTAGTCTACATTCCATAGAAAAGCTAATGTTTCAACATAATGATGGGTAATTCAGCAATAAATTATAACTTTCATATCTCTAAGACAATGCCTTAATTATTCATAATTTCCTCCTAAAGTATTTCCTTGCTCTCAAGGTCTGTTTTTACCAGTAAGTTAAAAAAAACTTTAAGCTCTTATCATTGACAACCAAATAAATGTTGATTCTGCCATTATGCATCAGAGCTATTGAAGTCCTAATCAACACAACAGCATTCAAAGCAGCTGTCTTTATGACAGGACATTTCAGTAAACTAATCTATGATTTGACAACTCAGGTGATTATACTAATGGTACCACTAAAACATACTGTTAAATATATCATTTACCTGAGAACTGCCACTGAAACCTGGAGGTTGGCTGTATTCTGTGGAATCAATAATACTACTGCAAAATGAAGAAAGGAAAACATGACTTTAGCATTTACATTATTTTAGCAACAGAAAAAGTAGATCTAAAATATGTCACTTATAAATCCAATGTGTCGAATTTTTAAGCAAAAGAAAAATTTATCACCAATAATTTAAGTAGACATCAAATACACAATCTATAAACATAAAATCTGCAAATATTTAAGCAGTTTACCTCTTCACCCCATCACACTTCAAACACATATCAAGAAAATATGTCAATAGGGAATAATCAGAAGGCAGGGGTCTACATAGATTTCTTTACTTCTATTTCATTCTCAGATAGATTTATAAGTTGTTTGAAACTTTAAGGAAAAGAGGGTATTGGGAAAAGAGCACAAGCATGCAAGCAAAAGTTATGGATAACAGAACCTACTCTGCTACTAAAACACCATGTTCTCTTGGACAGTTTACCTTCTAGTCACTCAGTTTCCTCGCCTGTGAAATACGGTGAGTGGAAACTAGCTATTGTTAGATTATCTGGAGTCTCTTCCAGTTCTAAAATGTTGTAATAAAGCCTCATGTGAAAAAAAACTATCAAAATGGAATAAATGATAAAATAACAATAATCTGTCTTTCATAACCCCAAATTGTACTGGTTTCCTCTGCCCTGGCCCAACATAATCTGCTTTCTGCACTGGTTCTTGTTATTTATGTCTTCTGTACATTCTCCTACCTAACCCTAGAAAAACCTCCAGAAGTCCAGACTACCTTTTTCTTCCTCTCTCTTACCATTTCATCTCTCCTATCTCCCTCCCATCTTTAAAGTAAATTAGAATATTAAAACTATCAACAACTGCAAATTGCATGACATATATACCAACCATGATAAAGTGAATTGTTTGCTTTTTATATATCATCCTTTCTTTGTTCTACTATAAACATGTTGATGTTCTTGTCCACCCTAATGAAATTTAAGCAATTGAGAGTACTAATTAGAATTGTTAACTACAAAAATACACAAAATCATGAATTACTTTAGTATTGAAATAACCTCAAAGATTCTAGAACATGAGAGGTACTCTTAAGACTACAGAGTTTGAATTTTACCCCTTAGCAGCTAATCTTATTTGACCTATAGTTTCCCAATCTATTAAATGACGAAGACAGTGAGAGAGGTGTGAGATTTAAATGAGATAATGCATGCAAAGTTCTCAGAAAGATACCAAAATATGGTAAACATTCAATAAATTTAAGTTCCTATTTTTAACAAAATTAGTCAATAAAATAAAACCTCACATTTTCAAAAACATAATAAATTACAGGAAACTGTCCTCAGAGCAGTCTTTTTTTAAAAAGCAACACATATTAATAGGTCTTAATTCATTATCTTCTTAACTGGTCTATTATAAAACTCAATTATACAAGAAAGAGCCTTTAAAGGACTTACAATATAAATACTATAAATGGAAGAATTCACCCACTCTTGTAATGGGTCTCTTTTGATGAAATATAACCAATGCTCACCTTCCCTACAGAGTCATGCACTGATATAACAAAATCACAAGCTATTTCAGTGTACTCCAGCCAGGGACTAATAGGGCTAATAATGTGCACATGACATACATTCAAATATTTCTCTATTCCTTTTACTAATGAAACCCAATCCTCTAAAATTTGCATGACATTAATAAAACTGTGTAGTTGCATATTAAGAGGCCAACAGAACAGAGCAATTTCTAGCTCCGATATGTTTTATGGTTTTATGATTCAGAATTCTTTGACTGAAAGCCTGAACAACGATATTGATATCTGTGTATATAATAGTAATAATACTACATTTCAAATATGCTTAAAAAATACTCATCAAATTTGTTGAAGATATTGAAATTACAGGTTTTAAATGGTATTTTATTAATCATAACTATGGAGTTTTTATTTTATATTTGGTCTCAATTTTATTCACTAAGAAAAATTTATAATGCATGCAGACTGCAACAAAAGAAATTTAAAAAATAAAACCCTTTAATTCTGCTTTTTTAAAAAATAAATTAGAAGAGAATATTAGAAAGCACTGACAGGGCTGGGTGCCTCTTGATTCTGATGCTATACTACTTCTTACCACTTGATTTATCTATGATAACAACAATATCAACAGCATCATTTATCAAGCATTTACTGTGCACTAGGCACTAACCTAAATAACTTACATTTCACAGCTCTAAGATAGCTACTATTATCATTCTCATTTCTCAAGTGAGGAAACTCAGGCACTGACAGATTATATACAAGGTTACCTCCAAAAGTTCATTTTTGAAGATTTGTATTATCTTTTAATTCTATTTTTCCACAAACTTTTTGAAGTACCCTTGTATTTAGCCCAAGGTAACAATGTTAGGAAAATAGAGAGTTGGATTCAAACCCAAGCAGTCAGGTTCCAGGGTCCACAATTAATGCTCATGCTATGCTCCCCAGGCAATTTATGATCTCAAATTGAAGAATGGGAAAATCCTGCCACTTCATATATTAGAGAGAAATGTGAAAAAACAGCAACCTATAAATGCGACAGAATCATCAATTGTTTGAAATGAATGTCAATAAAGTTATAGAAGATATAAAAATTTAATAAAGACATCAAAAAAATAGCAAGGGAAAGAAGAAATTTTCAGGAGGGTAACTAAAACTGAGTTAGGAATAATATATTTTAATAAAGTTGAGAAAAATAAGATAATAAAATAATTCCCTAATGCTCTTGCTGATGAAAATGAGAAGCTTAGCTAAAAACATAATGTACCTCTTAAGCTGAGGTACAATGGAAATTCAGTTACACAACCAAATATCATACAACTACTCTCCTTTTTAAAAAAAATTTCCAAAAGCAAAGATACGCTTTGTAATTAGAAGACAGATTCTTAAGTCAATTTCACATATAAGGTATACCTATAATGAATAGGTAGCTAAGAGAAAACTGGTTCGCTCTTGGTAAAAATAATAGGTTTACTAATTTTAGATTGGATTTTTATTTGAAAAAAGGATGATGTATTAAAATTAGTAAATACAACATTAATTAAATTATAAAGAGAATTTTTAAATCTATGACCAAAATAAAGCACATTAAGATCATTTTCGGCTGAACATAAAGACAATAAATATGAGATTTTAAAATAAAGATGCAAATTGAATGGACACAAAAAAAGCCATATACATGAAATTAGACTAACTGCTATCACTTTTTTTATTATAAACTTAAGACAGAGAAAAATAAACGCACACATTTAATAAACTATATGGGATTTACTAAACAGAGAAAACCTATTCCTTTTCTGTATTTTACATATAATTATTGAACCCCCAAAACAAAACATGCTAAGTAACAAGTAACCTGAAAAAACTGTGACATAAATTTTTAATACTTTAATAATTTTTAATTGAATTTCAAATTAATGTAAATCCCATTTGCTAAATAACCAAATTTATTGTGGCCCCAATTTTGCAGATGACTCCAGAGATACTAGAAATCAGTCTTCAAGTTCATTTTTTAAATTCCACATAGCCTTTAAAATTTGATACAGTAGTCAAACAAATCATCCAAAATCCATGTGACTCATCTGACAATAACAATAATTGCAGCAGCTAACATCTATTGAGTCCTCACTATGGGCCAGACATTATTCTCATTTCTTTAAATGTATTATCACATTTTATTATCACATTTCATTAGTCACTAAGGTCAAACTGCCAATAAGTTGTGGAGGTGAAATTTGAAACTAGTATTATAATTCCAGAATCATTATGCTAAGATTGCCAAAGTGACCTGTCTCCTCTTCTTGAAGAATCACTCCCCTGCCATTCTGAATAGAAAGTTTCTATTTATCTTCTCCTCAATGTTTTATTCTCAAGTCTGGGATGATTTCCAATCTTCTCATCCCTCAAGACTTTATAGGCTTTAGAGTAAGGATGCCTGGGTTAGGATACCAGTTATGCCACTAACTGTACAACACTGGGCAAATTACTTCACCTCGGTGACTCAGTGCTATGGTTTTGATGTGGTTTGTCCCTGCCAAAACTCTTGCTGGAATTTGATTCCCCAATGTGGCAGTGTTGAAAGGCAGGCCTAATGGGAGGTGTTTAAATTACGGGTGGAACGTGGGTGGCTTGGTGCAGTTCTTGTAGTGAGAGACTGGATTAGTTCTTCTGTAAATGGATTATCTCCTTCCAGAGCAGGATATTATAAAGCAAGGAAGTTATAAACCCTTTGTGCTTTGCCCCTGAGTCTATTGTTTTACTGCTTTTGGAAATAAACAACTTTGCTTGGTAGAATTTCAAAAATATAAAAGAATAAACTCAAAGGAATAAGATTGACAAGACTGATCTGCCTCCAACAAAATCTAATGAAAATCTCAATTCTTTACACAAAGTACTTTATATGACTACTTTATATCCTACTACCACTTTCCAATGAGTTGGAGTAGATAATTTATTTGTAAGTTATAGAGGAAAAGTTTTTAATTATCAGTGATATTGTTCCTACAAACCTTTAGGGTTACAAAAAACCAATTATCTGAAATAACCTCAGAAAAAGGTTTTAAAAACAAAGAAATTAGAGAAAGCATTCCAAAAACAGTAACAAAACATTCAAACGTTGGGAGGACCTGGAAAATGAGAAAAATATGATGAGACTTGGGTAGGTAGTAATGGTAATGCACAGGAAATTGTACGTTTGTGTACAGTTGCCCTTACATGTAAGCCAGTTTTACCCTGTACAACTTTGGTTTCCCTAGTCAGCCCCATCTCTGACCTTCCAAAATCAAGGTACATTTATAGTAATCAATGCTGGAGGGAGAATTCCCTATATGACTCGAACCTGAAAGAGCAAAAAGCCGTAAGCAAGAGGATGTGATCACAGAATATTAATGTAATCAACGGGTAATGACTGGTAAATATCAGTAACTTGTTTCCTTCACAGAGACTTAATTTTAACTTGATATGAGTTATTTTAAACACATTATAGAAGAATGGGTATCTTTACACAACCAAGAGTAAAATAAATAGAAATACAAGGGGTCTTCAAAAAGTTCATAAAGAGCTTGCCGGTCAGGTCCCTTGATTAGAGTGGAGTGTTATAACATGAACGTCAAGTGTTCAGATCCCATACCAGCGGGCCGCCAAAAAAAAGTTCATAGAAAGATTCGTACTAATTCCATTTTAAATCCATTTTTCCACAAACTTTTTGAAGTACCCTCATATTTACACCACCCTCCCCAAAAGAAAAAATAAGCTAACGATAGTTATAAAATGCTAATATTGAATTTTTGAGCTTTCTTTTATGAAAATAAAAAAAGCATGTCTGACTTAGACATTTATTTAAAAATATGTGAGTAATACAGACACATTTACTACCTATGAAAACAATGGTTCTGAGAGCTACCAACCCCTCCCCCATCCCACCCCAACTCTCCCTCCATTCCTTCCTTCCTTTCTCTCCCTTATCAGCCTTTCTCCTTTCCTCCCTTTTCTTCAACAACACTGGATTGGGTGATAATCCCCAGTCTAACAGCAATTAGCTCAAAGCTGGATTGGGGAGTTTGTGTACTAGCCTCAATTTTGCCAAAAATTTCACCTTCTGAAAACAAAAGGACAACCCCTCTTCATTTTAATCCTTAAGTCTCCAACCCCAACAGAACCTCCGACCTGTGTATCACAGATAAGGCCACACTGTGTATCCGCACTCATCCCACTTAATATGCATAAGAATAAGCCAGCCTTTGTTAAATATGTATGAATTCCTGTAGCTAGACCCTTAAAAGTTGTAACTCCTGCCTACTCGGAAAGCTTGGTTTATTTTAGGTTATAAGATCCATCTTGTTCCTGGCTTGCTCAACCCAAAATAAAATTCCTGTTTAATGCTCAAATCACCTTCTTTTGTGTTTCTATTGGCATACGCAGCAGATAAGGACCCTGTGGGTGTTTACCCTGAGACAACAATTCCTATATTTTCTAAAGTATCATATCCTCCTCCACCACCACCACCACCACCACCACCACCACCACCACCACCACCACCACCTGTATTTGAATCTCTTGGACCCACCTCAGACCTAATGAATCAGTTTGTAATCGGGTTCAAAGTCTGCATTTCAAACAGAGATCTTGGTTGACACTCATGAACACTTAAATTTGGCCTCTTCACACCTCAATTTCAAAATTTAAAAGAACTGTTAATATTTTCATCAAGCAGTGACAATTAGTTTGTATATAACAAGAACCCAAAGCTGTTTTATAAAAATCTGGAAGGGCTGAACCCGTGGCGCACTCGGGAGAGTGCGGCGCTGGGACCGCGGGTTCAGATCCTATCTAGGACTGGCCGGTGCACTCACTGGCTGAGTGCCGGTCACGAAAAAGACGAGAAAAAACAAAACAAACAAACAAAAAAACCCACTTTAAAAAATAAAAATAAAAATAAAAAAATAAAATAAAAATCTGGAAATGCCTAGTAATCAAACATAAATTACTATAAAGTTAAATGCACTTTGAGGGATTTAAATTCTTGGAATCAAAAAGTCTATTTACACCATATTTTACAGCAGAATAATCATGAGCATACCTTAATTTCCATCCTAAGACTATGTAACCATGAAAGCCGGGTTACAGGGTCTATTATATTCAGAACTATATGGCCTAACAGTGTTTTATATATGCCTGGTATACTCCAAATACTAGCTGAATGATTGAAAATAAATTCTCCAAGTATTCTAAATAAATTACACTGTTTCAAGAAAGGTTTTTATAACTTGCTGCATTTCTATTACCTATCAATTTTAATGAGAAATTACAGATGTACAAAGAGTACCCTCTACATTGCCAAGGAAGTGTATTTTCTGTTTGTTTTCATTCAAGTTGAAGAGTCCTTAAGATTCTTAGTAGTGTCTTCCACTGCCTATGACATCAAGTTCAACTCCTTTGCATGATATAGGGAAAGGGTTAAGGCAAGTAACCTTTAGTACTCAAAGCAATAAAACTATCAACTTTTTTTACTACTTCTCCCACACCAAAGGTAAACTTAATTAAAATACAGCAAAACGTCATTTATGTTCAAAAGTCCCCAATGTAAGTGTAGTTGAGATTTTTTAAGATCTGTTTGCAATCACTTACACTTGGACATTTAAAACAAGTGTTAGTCTGTGTACAATTTCTTGTATTGTTACAATATTCCTCTCTTAGATAACAGAAATAAAAATTATATATATATTAAAAGTTCACATTTATGCAGGAAGATGTTTAGGATACACAATAAATTACTGATATATTTTTAAGGATTAGAGTTATATTTGACCAAAAAACATTTCAGTTCTTACATTTAAAAAAAAAAAACTTCCCAAATAAAATAGAGCAGTTGAAACAATAATAATTGCCAAAATGTACCAAGAACTTCATTACTAATATGTGAAAAAGGAGCCATTAACACTGCATTGGTCACGAGTGATAAACTAGTCAAAGACTCAATAATGCAAAAATAAGGAAGATGGCTCTCTTTTCATTCACTATACCAAAGAGCCATCCCTATCCCCAAACATGCCACCCCCTTAGTTTGCTCAAATTACAAAATATACAAATTCACAACGTATTAGATCACTACCTTATGCATATATTTTTAATTATAGTTCAATATTCTTAGCATCCATTTAGAGACCCCTTGCTTTTCCCTTCTATTATCCCTATACTTTGATTCATCTGGACATTTGTTAAAATGATAGAAACAAATGAAAGGTAAGTCTCAAATACAGTAGTTAAGCACAATCAAAAGTAGAATATATAAGACTTACCTATATATTTTATTTATGAATCTCCCTTTTTCTACCACAGAAAACTTTAATAAGCAATTCAGAATTTAAACTGATGTATCTCTTTTTAAAAAAATGAAGTAAATTTATTATCAACTGCAAATTTCTTATCAGTAAAAGTATTTTAAAGATGAAAGACTGTAACCAGACAATTTTTATTTACTACTTCTATTAAATTTACTATTTGATCTCAGGAAAACAAAAGTTACTCTGCAAATTTAAGTCCAGTGACTATCTATCTGAAGCATATCCAGCTGAAGCAATACAGAAGTTTCAACTAATACATCATCTTCAAACAAAGATAATGTATTAGTTCTTTGAAGTTCTGAAAACACAGACCTAAGAGACTAATCGACAATTCTAAAATACTTAGTGATGGAGTTTGGATGTGTTGTCCCCTACAAATCTCATGTGGAATTTGATTTCCAATGCGGCAGTGTTGGAATCTGATTGAGTAATGGGGGCGGATTCCTCATGAATGTATTAATACTCTTCCTGGGGGAGTGGGGATTAATGAGTGAGTTCTCGCTCTATTAGTTCCCACAAGAGCTCGTTGCTTAAAAAAACCCTGGCACCTTCTCTCTCTCTCTTGCTTCCTCTCGCCATGTGATCTGCTTGTACCTGCTGGTTGGCTGCCACTTTCTGCCATGAGTAGAAGCAGTCTGAGGCCCGTGCCAGATGCAGCTGTCCCAGAATCGTAAGCTGAATAAACCTCTTTTCCTTATCAATTACCCAGTCTCAGGTATTTCTGTTATAGCAACACAAAACGGACTAAAACACTTAGTTTAAAGACAAAGAGCAAAGTTACTTAGCTCTGCTTCCTATTCACTTACACATATAAACTAAATAATATTTAAGGAGCCTAAAATTCACATCTGTTAATCCATGCAGAATAAAGTGCACCCAGATTACCTCTCTCAAAAATTCAGACACCTGGTCTAAAAATCTAAACAAAATCAGCATTATCATCATATTTGCCAGGAAGAAAATTAACAAAAATGTTTTGCTTTATTATTTAAATAAAGTTTGAGCTAATAAGTTAAAAAGGCCTAGAATATTAATGATCCTCTAAAAGAATGCATAAGATACATATATGCTCATAATCACCCTGCCAGATAAAAGGACCAATTACACCTGGCAGTGGGTAAAAGACTGCTTGCCTACCATTCTCTAATTTACTCATTACTTGCCGCATGTAACTATGCAACAATAAAATGTAAACTACAGTTTACACTGTGAGTTGTGGACTTTATTCCTCATAATCTAAAGCAAATTAAAAAGGCCCTGAGAGCTGCAATCTTTGGTTTGAACTAACTCTAACATGGGAAGTTTGGAATGGATGAAGGTTTAAAAGGTTAAAAAAATTCAACTGATTTTTATCCCCCCCCCAAAAAACTGTACACTCACCCCCAATCCCACTCCAATAAAGCCTGACTTGTAGTTTTTATCAGCAAGATAAAAATACTTAGTTTACTAAGTAAGTATACTAAAGGCCTTGCTTAAAAATTTCACAAACTGTGAAAATTAAATGACATTCTAGGTTAACTATATATTCAAAAACATATTTTAAGCCCCTGTTATGTATAAACGCTCATATAAAAATGTGGGAGTATGAATACAATACTCACAGGATGACAGTACAGCATGGGAAATACACACAAACTAATATATAGATTACAGAAGCAGGAACAAAATAAGTAAGAATCTTTAAAAAAAAAAAAAAAAAAGTCGATAATTCTATCTCCTGCTTCCCCCACGCATGTCAAAAAAGAATAGAAAAGAGCTCATGTTTGGTTGGATTTGGGGGTGTGGGTGGTGGGGTGTTACTTAAGGGATGAACTCAGAAGAAGTTTCTAGGCAAAAAGAACAGAATAAGCAAAGATAATCCTGACATCCTGCTTCAGGAGTTATTTTCAATTTTAAAGCACAAAAATAGTAGGCAGGGGCCAGTTGATTATAGAGGGTCATGCAAAGAGCTGGATCTTAACCAATCTACATAGCTACTAAAGCATTTTAAGCAGGAAAGAAACATCATATTTCTGGAAGTGATGTTATAAGAGAATGAATTAAAAGTCCACTGCTTGACTCCATGAGATACTCCATAGTTTGCAGCAGCAAAGGAAGTGACAGGATGTGACAATTCCAGCTAATCAAAGTAGATAAAATATAATCATAAAATTTTGTGGAGAAGTGGAGGAGTGGGGAAAACACCATTATTTAGCTTTTGTTTTTCTTTTCGTTTAAATACATAATCTAAGCATAAACTGAAAATCTATGTAAGGGATTCAATGACCTGACATATAAAGAAGATTCTCATTATACAAAAATAAACAAATCCTGAAAAGGGCTTTCTAAAGTAAACCTGCTTGAAAGGAAGACAAAACTTTATAATGAGGAATAAAAACAAAAACTGGCTGGCATTTGGGCCAACCCCGTGGCTCACTCGGGAGGGTGTGGTGCTGATAGCACCTGACACCCTGGGTTCGGATCCTATATAGGGATGGCCGTTGTGCTCACTGGCTGAGCGTGGTGCGGACTACACCAAGCCAAGGGATCCCCTTACCAGTCAAAAAAAAAAACAAACAAAAAAAACCCTGCCTGGCATTTAAATAATGAAGCTAATAATTACAAAAGAAAAAGAGTAAATATAATTGCAGCTACGTGCTATTTCTTAAAAAGAAACATCAAATATGGATAGTATAACATTCTTCCCTGAATGTTTGATTTATCTTAACCTTAAAGGTCATTTTCACAAAAGAGTATTTAAGGGTTACATCATTTTCCTCAATGCATCTCTCAATCCTTGAGTGATATTCAAACCACTTGTTTAAATACTCAGGAAATGAGGGCAGGCATTATTCTAAAACCCAGGGAACACTTGAGAGCAAGGCAAATATACTCCTTGCTCTTACGTAGTATACAGAAGAGAAGACTTAATTAAACTAATAACAGGCAGTTATAAGGAAATACCAGGAAAATCTAAATTAACAGATCTGTCTCTTGCCTTCATTTTAAATCTGGTGAAAGTGATCTGCCCAAGAAAATTCAATGAGTTAGGGGAAAAGTCTGAGGTTTTACTTTATCACACTTTTCCCTAATGTTATCATTTCAGGTTCTCAAACTTAGTTTTATGTCACCTGACTTTAATTCACAAGACATTTAAAGGTATCATTATTTCAAGAAATTCACCAAATCTTTAATCCAACTGTGAATTCATAATATTATAATATTCTACTCACTAAGTTCCTGGCATGAAAATTCAAAGCATTAACGAAACAGATGGGCCACCTGAATCTCATTTCTAGATCATAACCAAAAATAATTTTTCAGGGATTTCATACATTACACGGAAAAGCCTCCCAGGGACTAGTACCATATGCACACTTTGTAATATGAATCCTAAGCAATTACAGGTGTGAAGCTTTGTACCTGTGTGATGGAGAAGGAGCTTCAAATTGAGGCACTGTGCTATCCTCACTGACAGGAGAATATAAGCCGCTCATTTCCTGAAAGTAAAATAATTCGAGTTATAGTAGATACTCCAAACAGAAGATGTATAAATCAAAAAGAGACATGATATATTCCCTTCCA
This sequence comes from Cynocephalus volans, assembly GCF_027409185.1. Taxonomy (NCBI): domain Eukaryota; kingdom Metazoa; phylum Chordata; class Mammalia; order Dermoptera; family Cynocephalidae; genus Cynocephalus; species Cynocephalus volans. The sequence goes on from NC_084467.1 coordinate 132,357,677, forward strand.
ATCCCAGGTTTACATCAGTTCCTTGTTGTATCAACACTCAAATTTCTCAAGGATTCCCTTCCTCAGAGTACAAAAGGATTTATGAAAAGTTAAGAGACAAGTCTTTTCTATGGTACATATCCTTAAAGAACTATAAATTCTTTAATAAAATGGTTCATCATTAATAAAGCCACCAAATGCAGTAAAAGACAAATGTAAATATTTTAAATGAGATGTATAGTACACTAATTAATCAATTATTAATCTGGGTGATAACACCTATTGATTACTATTAAGATAAATGTGACCATAAGGTAACTGGATCATCAGGTTCAACTCTTTAAAGTACAAATGAAACAAATAAACAAAAAACAACAACAAAAAAACAGGGTATGTAGTGTCTACTTTTGAAATATTCTCCATAAACATTAAGTAAAACTCCTCTTTTCAAATATTGGCTTTGTTTAACAAGTACTAAAGCTCTAATTTATGATCATTAACCCAAAGGAAAAGGCCTACTATAATCAACCATTATTGCATAAATTATGTCTCTGAATCATACTGACAGCTTAGCATACTTTTTATATGCTACATCTGATTAATGGAAACACAGCAAATTGTAAAATTTGACTAAAGATAATCAGGCAGAATTATTTCTGGCTAATCCAAGCTCAACTCAATCATATAGCCAACCAAGTGACATAAATGTAATATAAGTTAGGAATGCCACATGGGATACTGAATATCCACTAAATATTAAATCCATCATCCTTTAACATGTTCTAAATATCAGCAAAAGAAAATGATAACACATGTGAATTATTAAAAATACACACTAAGGGGCTGGCTAGTTAGCTCAATCAGCAGAGAATGGTGCTGATAACACCAAGGTCAAGGGTTTGGATCCCCCTATTGGCCAGCCGTCAAAAAAAAGTAAAAATAAAAATATACACTAAATTTAAATACAGTCAAAGGCAATAACCTTATGTCATAACAGACTACGAGCTTCCCAAGGATCTCCTGGATAATTTCTAGAAGTAAATTCCCCGAATATTTGTAATGTATTCTCATCTTTGTTTTAATTAATATTAGCATCTAGTCATGCACATAGTAGATACGTAAAACTTATTTACTTAATTAAAAAAAGGAACTGTGATGAGTTACTTTAATGGTAATAACTGAGAGTTCTGCAGGAATTGATTTAAGTTAATATGATGACACTCCAAGAAAACTGAGTGATTTTTTAAAAAAATCTAATAGAGAATTGTGACAATAAAATATTGTAAAAATAAATTTAGACTACATTTTATCATCAAAAAGTGTTCAGAATGTTTTTTCTACAAAAATGCACTCTCAATTAAAATTAAAGTAGCATCTGTTACTTTCTTCATAACTGAGATCAATTCCATAAATTTAATGCAGCAACTTAAAGGAAAGGTAACAATTCTGTAAACTTGAAAAATCACTAGAAATGTGAAAAATTCTTGATTTCTTACTTCCACTCTTTTAATATCCTCTTCCAAAACACTTAGTTCCTTCTGGATCTGTTCCAGTTGCTGTAGATTAAAGAGAAAGAAAGAAAAAAAAAAAAAAGCCTAAACCAAACCACAAGGTCATCACCAGAATCATAAAACAGCTTTACATTTGAAAAAAGACTTCTAGAAAACTGGGCACTAATAGTAAATTAGGGGTATAAAAAAAAATCACCAGTAAAAAAGTTAGAAATTCTAATATTAAAATGCATATGTAGAAACTTAATCTTTAAGAAAACATAAGGTTGTACTTTAATATAACAGGGATTGACTTTATAATAAAATACGAAAGATTAACAATGACAAGAAACTTTAAAAAATACAAGATAGCCAAAGAACTTTCACATTACCTCATTTAATTGTTAAAAATCAAACAAAAAAATTCAGAGCATCAGTTGTTAACCCCACGTCACAAATAAAAATCAGTCCAAAAGAAGTTAAATTCCACTACTCCAAAACAACCACAAGTTAGCATCTAAACATTTACTTCTTATGGATTTTTAAAACATAAATTTAAGATTACGTTTTATCATTTGTACCTTGCCTACTGCATCATAACCATTTTCCATGCCATCAAAATGTAAACATTTTGTTAAATAACATTCTACAATATATTTAACCATTCCCCTTCTCACTAGAAGTTTAAGTTGTTTATAAACTATCATAAACAATTCTGGAAAGTATGAGTCTTTTAGGTTTTATTTCATTACATTTTCAGATTTTATTAAAAGATTACTTCAGATTTTATTAAGAGATTATTGAAAATAAAATTACTCACTCAAAAGAAATAGAGAAAATCTTCATTATATAATATAAAACTGCTTTCCAAATACACTATATCAATTTAAATTTCTATTACCAGTATGTATAACTCACTATCTTACCCTAACCCTGATATACTAAACCCATTTTTTAAATGTTAAATAATAATAATGAATACTTATATAATACTGATTGCCAGACGTGAAATAGTTAGTTACTGTTACATACTAAGAAAATAAGGCATAGAATGATTAAATGATTTGTCCCAAATCATTTAGCAATTAAGTGGCAAAACTGAAATTCAAATCAAGGCAGTCTTCTTGCTCCAGAATTCATGCTGTTAACCACTATGCTATATTACCTCTTGAAAATGGTACCTTACTGTTTAATTCACTTTAATGACTGGTAAGGGTTTACATGGTTTTTTTAGGTTTATTATCACTAGCACTTGCTCTTCTGTGGCAATAAAGGCACAGTTGGTATTCTAATAATGTATTAATTCAAATGTTTACCAATCCTAGGCATTTTGCTAAGTACTCAGAACAAGATTTAAAAAACTATAGCCCTTGCCCTCATGAAGCTCAGTCTAGGGGAGATGGCAAACAAGAAAGTCAATAACTGAAACATCATAGTAAGCATTATGATGATGGTATGCACGTATTAAGAGAATAAAGACTGCTTCTAAGGTAGATAGAGAGCTGTGGGGTACGGGCAGCAACTGGATAACTGAACTTAGCTTTCAAATTAAATTAAAGTCTGGCCTTGCAGGACTAATAGAATTTTGCCAGGTGGAAAACAGTGAGGAAAGAAAGAATAAGAAAAGTAAATGATAATATGTGCAAAGGCACAAAAGCTATGAGAAAGGGAAATAATCAATCTAAACCTGCGGCAGTGAATGAAATCACCCAATATCAATCAGTATAGTCAGAAGAGTTAAAACAAAAACTGGATTGGGAACACCAATTTTAAAGAGATCGGCAAAGCAAGAAGCAGTATTAACTATCAAGAAGGGCAAATTGGTAGCCACAGAACCAGAGGAAAAGACAGTACTATCAGAGAAATCAGGACTAAAGAGATTGACTAGCATGCCAAATGCTTTCAACTCATCAATCTACTTTAATAAACTTTCCTCAGCCTTAAAATTTGTCACACAGTACTCCTGCCTTAACTGAAACTTTGCTCTCCCTCAAAGACACTGCCTGTCTTCAAACTCTTCCATATAAAGGTCAATGATAGAAAAGAAAGAGAGAGAGAGAGAGAGAGAAAGACAGACAGACCAATGATAAATTCTCTAATGCCCTAGGTTCACAGATTATGTAGGGACTCACTTCTACTCCATTCCAGGGCCACTCCTAACAATTAGTCTTCAACCCTAACATAAAACCATTCTGGTCTAGCTCATACCAAGCAGCCAAATCACTCATTATTAAACCTACAGGAATGAATTAAATCACCCAGTATCAATCAATGTAGTCAGAAGAAATAAAAACAAAAAACTGGACTGGGAACACCAATTTTAAAAAGATAGGCAAAGCAAGAAGCAGTATTAACTATCAAAAAGGGCAAAGTGGTAGCCACAGAACCAGAGGGAAAGATAGTACTATGAGAGAAATCAGGATTAAAGAGATTAATTACCCATTTTAGCCAACTATAAACATCCCAGTTATTCCCCACCATCACTGAAGTCTTTTGGTTCAAGGACATTTTTAACTCCAGTGATCCTGATCTCTAATTTAGCAAAGGACTCCCATGGTCACCTCTCAAACATTTTCATTTAATTACCTAAAATGCTTCACTCTTTAATATGAGAGATCTTTAGTATGATTGCTTTAAAAGATATGTTTAAAAATAAGGATGAAATTAAACATCTATAATATCAACATCCAGAGACAGCCAATATCACTTACATGATGCTTAATACGTAACTGAGATCAATTAATTTTTATTCTGCTTCTAAACTTGAAATACAAGAAAAAAATTTCCAATGTCATCCTTCTAGTGCCCCAAAGTTTTTGCTAGATAATACACTTCATATATGGAGGCTACTATATATAAGGTGACTTGTACAAAATTGCCAATACTCAAACAATTTTTATTTTCAAAAACAGCATTTCATATGGTTCAATTGAAAATGAAACAAGTAAAGTACAAGTGCTGCCCTGATAAATATATAGGTAGGGTATAAAAGAAAATGATGTAACCTACCTATATGAGAAAGTCTAAAAAGGTGTCAGGCAAGAAATATTTTTTTAAAAAGTTTGGAGGGATGATAACTGTTTAGAGAGCACATACTGAACTTGAGGTATTTCCATTTCAAGATGAGATTCTGAAGAAGTTTGGGCAGACATTTTAGTACAAAGCATTTTAGAACAACCATTTAAAAGAAACCGAAAGAAGAACTGGACTAAATTTACTCTGCAGACATCATAATCCTCAGGGGCAAAACTTAGATTAAAAGCATGAATAATAGTCCATGAATGTTTTAGAGCTCTGAAAAAACCATGAAGCTGAACTGCTATTATCTGAATGAAAATATATCACCAGTTGGGAATGATAAATTCCTCAATCAAATTTGCCTTAACACCATCATGGAGTTGGGGGCTATTAAAAAAAGTTATAATAAATATATGATGAGAGAATTAAGGTAACACTATCTGAGAGCATGGTCCTAAGGCATCAATACCCACCTTTCTCTTAACACTGTCCAAACACCCCCCAAATTTACACAAACATTGAAATTTTTAAAGTGAACAAAAGTCTCATAATTTCTTATTACGGTAAAAATTTACAAGAATTCGAGGCTGTAGAGTTCCTCATTACTGATTATAGCTTTAGTGTAGGTTGGAATCACTGGTACTTGTTTATTTGACTTATAGTAATGGTTTGATGAAGATATGCTTAAGTTGGAAACTCATTATTCAAATTTTATTTTTCAGAAACTAATATAATTTAGAATAAATTACATATAATCCAAACTGAACAGAAGAATACCCTGTTATACTTTCAGAGAAAAGGCTGGTTTTAAAAAAAAGGGTAGCAAAACTTAAAATATACAATTTTTAAGATGTTACTACCAAAAGCAAAGCATTTAGCCATACAAAGTACTCACTACAACAAGCTAAAAGCCTATCAGCACATACCAATACCCCACAATAACCCATAATACACATACTTAATACCTAGTTCCTGTAATGACAGACTTGATTATAAGACTTCATTCAATCCTCCCATATAATCTTTTTTTTAAAGTTGAGAAGAAAACATAGACCAAAGATAAATAAATTTAAAAATTTTTAAAGGTTAGAGAGAGGGCAAAATGAGATGGCTTACTTAAAAGCAAATGTAAAGGGATGTCAACACCAGTCGACTATGATAAGTTACAAATGTACATGTAACACCTACAGCAGCCACTGAAAAACTAGACAAAGAGATGTACTCAAAAATATAGACAAATCAAAATGGAACTCTAAAAAAAATTCAAGAACCCACAGGGAGAAAAACAAAACAGAAAAGAAACGTAAGTAGTAGGTTTGACACATAACATTTACATTAAATAAATAGTCTAAATACACAATTACAAGACTGAGACACGTAGAGTAGATTTAAAAAAAATATTTCAACTATACGGTGTCTCTGAGAAACTCATCTCAAATGATTCAGTAATTGATATAACAAGGACACAAAGATTCAGTAAGGATGCAGATAACACTCACCACACATTTTACACCTTTACACTGCACCATGCAATTGCAGAAAACACATTCTTTTCACGTACAAATATTTCAAAATTTAACTAACTACCAGGTAGTAGAGCAAATATTATATTCAAAGGAATAAAACACAAACTATTTACTGATTACAATAAAATTTTAACAGAAATCCATAACAAAAAAGACAGGAAAACCCCCATATTCAAGTAATAAGAAGTCTATTTCTAAATAACCCAAAGGCCTAAGAAAAAACTATAATAAAAATTAGAAATTATTTTGATCTAAACAATGACAAACACAATATCAAAATCACTAGATGCAGCTTAAAACAAACAAAACTATGGCTTCAAATGTCTATATTAGAAAAAGCAGTCTACATAATAATATGCACATCCAAGTCAACATATTAGAAAGGAATAAAACCAAAAAAATTAGAAGAATGGAAATAATAAAAGACACTACTTAATAAAACAGAAAATAAACATAAAATAGAATAAACAAAGCCAAAAGTTGGTTCTCAAATAAAATCGATAAATCCCTGGCAAGAAATGATCAAAAAAAAAAAAAAAGGAACAGCACAATAAGCAGTGTCAGGAATGAAAGACAAGACACCACTAAAAATCCTCTGGACATTAAAACCTTAAGACTCTATTCAAGCCAATCTTATGCCAATAACTTTGAAAATTTAGACGAAATAGACAACTCTTAAAAAAGGATAACATATCAAAAGTTACAACTAAAATAAAAATCTAAATAAGCATATAACTGTTCAAGTAACTGAATCAATAATTTAAAACCTCCTGCAAACAAATCATGTCTAGATGTCTTCTCTAGCAAGATCTTAAAATATTCAACGTAGATAACCTTCCTAGACTATACAAGTTCTGACAGAGAACAGAAAAAGAGGGTACATTTCCCAACTCATTTGATAAAGCTAGTGTGATCTTTATAGCAAAATGGACAAGATCAGTGTAAGAAAAAAACAATCTCACAATCTCACGCGTGAAAATAGATGTAAAAATCCTAAACAAAATATTAGCAAACCAAATCATATAGAAGAGGATACATATAATAACCAAGTTCGGGTCACAGAAGGGATGCAAGTAGGAAGACCAACTGCCCTAGTGTGCAGAACGTTCAGTGATAGAATTAAGATGCCCCTGGGCCAATCAGGATGGTTGGTCATCCTAGGTGCAAAGTTGACTGACTTTCTAATGTTAAACCAATGTAATTATTCATATTAACAGAATGAAAAAGAAAAATCACATGACTGCCTCAGATGCACAAAAATTTTGGAGACTACTCAACCACACTCAAAATTAAAGGAAAAAAAATCCTCTTAGCAAACTGGGAAACAGAAATTTAATTCCTTGAATTGTAAAAAGTACCTACAAAAAACCTACAGAAAACATCATACCTAATGGTGACACGTCGAATGCTTTCACTCTGAGATCAGCATCAAGACTAGGATGCCCCGCTATCACCACTTCTAGTCATCATTGTACCGGATGTCCTAGCCAGCAGAGTAAGACAAGAAAAATAAATAAAAGATATAAGGATCATAAAGAAAGATACTAAACTGTTATTATTTGCAGATTATGATGTGTATATAGAAAACAAAAGAATCTACAAATAAATTTGAATTAATGAGAGTTGAACAGGTTGCTGGATATAAAAAAACTATACGTAAAAATCAACTGTATTTCTATATACCAGCAACAGTAAGAAATTGAAATTAAAGACACAGACATCATTTAAAATAGCATCAAAAATGACTAAAGATGTGTCAGAATGATACCCTGATAAATTTCAAAAATTTTAAAGGATAATTTTAAAGACCTAAATAAACAGCCATGTTCATGGATTAGAAGACACAATATTGTAAAGATACAGTCTCCCAAATTTATTTACAGAGTCAAAGTAATCCCAATAAAAATCACAGCAGGTTTACCATGGAAATGTATGTATCAGCTGATTCAAAAATTTACAAAGAAATGCAAAGAGCCATGAATAGCCAAGACTTTCCTGAAGAACAGTAACTTATTTTAAAGCTCTAGTACGTAATACAATATGGTATTGCCAAAAGGATAGACAAATAGACCAGTGGAGCAGAAATGAGAGTCTAGAAACAGACACACATATATGGACACATGTCATATGACAAAAGTGAAACTTCAGAGCAATAGGGAAAGGATGGGCTTTTTAATAATAAAGAATGCTTAGACAGGAGGATATCCATATAAAAAGATCCCTATATCTCACATTACCTCCAAGTAGAGTAGAGACCTAAATGTGGAAGATAAAAGAATAAAGTTTCAAAATAAAGGGCAATATAGAAAAATGTTTTCATAACCACAGGTGGAAAAGATTTCTTTACCTGACAAAAAAGACATTAATTTAACAGTAAAGATAAATTTAACTCTGTTAATGTCAGAAACTTCTGTCCATCAAATGACACCATTAAGACAGTAAAAAAAGCAGCTCAATTAGAGGGAAAGATACTTATGAAACAGATCTGACAAAGAACTTACATCGAGAATACATAAACATCAAATCATTAAGAAAAAATCAAATAGAAAAAAACAAAAAGTCATAAACAAATACTTCAGGCACACAAAAAATCCAAATGGCCAATAAATATAGTACCAGGTACATCAGTCATCAGGAAAATGCAAATTAAAACCAAAGACATAGCTATGCATATCCCAAGATTAGCTAAACTGAAAAAAGTCTACTGATACATACTAACAATAACTAATATAACTTGCTTGGAAAAACACTTTGGCATTACCTACTAAATTTGAAGACATATGTTCCCTGTGACTCATCAATTCCACTTCTAAGTACATTCCATACAGATATGTATGCTAATACATAACTGGGCACATATATGAGATAGTTGCAGTTTGTGAATACCCCCAAAACTGGAAACAACCCAAATGTCTATCAATAACAAAAATAGGTATATTCATTTAATGGAATACTATACAACAACAAAAATTAATCAACTACAGGCATATACAACAATATGGATGAATCTTAACATTGAGCCAAAGTAGACCGGAACAAAAGATTACATATTGCATATACACATTTACATAAAGCTCTGACAGAGAGAGACCTATAAATACTTAGGAAACAAAACATTAAAGAAAGGCAAGGAAGTGATTGCCATAAATGTCAGGATATTGGTTACCTAATGGGCAAGGGAGAAGAAGGTAATCTGAAAAGGGCAGGCAGGGGGCTTTGGGTAACATTCTCTTATTAGCAATATTCTATTGTTTAATCAGAATGGTAGTTACATGGATGGTCACTCTACTATAACTCTTTAAACTGTAAATTTGACTTATCCACTTTTCTGTGTTTTATTTCATATAAAAATAGTTTAAATTCATTAAAATGCCAGGATTCATCAAAACTACTCTATTATAGTAAATTACATAGGTACCAAAAATGTCTAAAAGTATATTTTAAAATTAAATCAAATTAAATATAAGGCAATTGTTCAAATGTTGGTACAAATTTGCACAGATAAGACTGGCTTTTACATGGGACCCAAAGCCCTTCCATTCAATATGACCGTGAAAGAAGACTAACATGTTCATTTAAATATGTATAATTATTAAGTGCTGTGGTAGGCGAGTTCTAAAATGGCCTCCAAAGATCCCTACCTCTTAGTATTCATACTCTTGTCTAATTCTCTCTGAGTGTGAACTGAACCAATGATTTCTTTTTAACAAATATAAAACAGCAAAAGTATTAGGATATAACTTCCAAGATTAAGTTACAACTATCTGACTTGTCTTCACCACCCTCTCTTGCTTTCTCACTTGCTCCCTCTGAGGGAAGCCAGCTGCCTTGTAATGAGCTATCCTACAGTGAAGCCAATGTGGCAAGAAATTGGTATCTGTTTCCAACAGCCAGTGAACAAGCTTGGAAGGGTTCCTACCCCAGTTGAACCCTGAGATAACTGCTGCCTTGGCCAACACCTTGATTGCAGCTAGGTGAAAAACCCAGAGCCAAGGCATCCAGCTACTCCACACCAAGATTCCTGACCCAAGATATTAAATATATATCTTAAGCCATCAAGTTTGAGGGTAATTTGTTATACAGCAATAGATAACTACTGTAAATGCCTACTGTGTACCATGTACCTTTCGTTCTCTTAATATTCTAAAGAGTCAGTAGGGAAAAATAAATCAAAACTGAAGGTTAACTGTAGAATTCTAACAGCCCTAAATTATTAGCTAGGTGTGACACTGAAGTAATAATTATGTTAAATCTGAAAAGGATTTAACTTCTTTGATTGGCATATATATCAATGTGTAAAGCAACACTTATCATAACCCTAACTAAAAGTTATAAATGAAATCACAAAGTTAATTTTCAACGTATGAATGTTAATCTTAGGGAAAAAATTCAAATATGGTTAATCTGGTTAATCTGTATTTCACTTGAATAAGTTCAAGTATAAACTATACTACAGGAGATGAAACCTTTAACAACTGTATTTATTTTGAGGATTTAACATGCAAATATGCTTTATTATACAAAAGTATTTCAAAGAGTTCGTGGAAAAATAAAATTAAAAAATAATACAAATCTTTCCATGAACTTTTTGAAATAACCTCATATATGCAAGAGAAAAATATAACCATTCACTTTATTCTGTCTGCACTAAAACATGACGTATTAATCAACTGTATTTTGTAGGCTAAAGCTTATTATTGACTACAAATCACTACAGTACTTGACTCTAATTATGGTAAAATTTCTGAAATTTAACCAGAGTAATAGGTAAATTTTTAAGGTTTGTTAACCTAGTTCCTCAGAGTCACTTGCGTAATTAAAACTGAAATAACTCAAACATGGGGACTGATCAGTTGGTTAGAGCATGGTGCTGATAACACCAAGGTCCAGGGTTCAATTCCTGTACCAGCCAGCCGTCAAAGGAAGAAAAGAAAGACTCAAACATGGACACACTAAAAAAAGCCAAAATGTCATAATGACAGTATAATCATTGCACTCTACAGGCACCAATATCCATAAGCACTTGGAACTAGTATGTTTCTTGGTTAAACTATCTACTATAAGAAAATAGTTTAAAGGGAGAAAAGAAACCATCAAAATCACAAGAATATTAGATTTGAACTAAAGTCAAAAGCTGAGAAGTTCTACAGCACAATTTAACCACAAGTTTAATAACAAAAATACAGAAACACGATACTAGAGTTATGTGATCAAAGGCAGTATCATAGGAGTTACTGAAGGCCATTAGCCACCACTACATCAGAGAAAGGACAAATTAGGATCACCAGGAAGTTACATTGAGAAACAATTCTCCATTCTTTTCTTCTGTACATTTTATGATAGCTTTTGTTCTAAACTACCTTTCCAAGGATGTTTGCAGAGAACAGCCTGGCAAGACAGAAATAGTGACTTCCTCCAGGGCAAAGGGCAGATATGTTTTCTGACCAATATAATAAAAATAGTGTCTCCCTGCAGAAAAAAACTGGACAGGTTTGCTACCAGCCCCCTTTAAAAGACAGGGGTTTCCTAAGCTCAGGGTTCCTTAGCTGTAACACGAACCCACAGTGTGTGCAGCACATTTCCACACTGCCCTCAAAGGACTTGGGGTCAGGCAGAACTGATACAAATATGAAGCTGATGCTGCCAGATGTGCCATGAGTAATAGTCTTTTACCTTCTCTTGTCTTAGGTCTTCTGCCAGCATCTATGAAACTGCGGCAGGCTAACTTGTTAGCTAGCTAATAAGGAAAATAATCTCAAAGCCTTCACAGCTTTTTATAGCCGTAAGCTGTATCCATATCTAACCTGAGACAATTTAAAGTCCAACAATTTGTTGCAAGCATCAGTAGACTTGTAGAGAAGCAGTGATTAACACTAAGAAACCTATGGGGCTAATGAAAACCTTAAATTTTAAGGACACATAATAACTAGCTATTTCATTTAACCCTCATGTATCCTTATGCTTGGACTGTTAATTTCATTAACCCATTTACTAATTCATTATCAAGTACTTTCCTATGTACTGAATCTCATTCTCAATGAGTTCAAAGTCTAAAACAGAAAGAAACATGTAAAACTAATGCAACACCATTTCACACAATCCGTCTAAAATGGTGGGGGTATGTATGAAACATGAAAAATTATCACTTTTCCCAGATAATTTTCCACAGCAAAAAATGTTGAGTGTACATGTTGGACTCATAAATTTATTCCCATATATTATATAATGGTCAGCTTAGCTACTCAAAGTGCGGTCTAAGAACCAAGAGCTTCAACATCACTTGCAGCTTGCTAGATGTGCAGATTGTCAGGCTCCAACACAGGCCCCCTTAATCAGAACTTGCATTTTAACAAGATCCTCAGGTGATTCACATGCATATTGCAGTTTAAGAAGTACTGCACTACCAGATATTTAAACAAATGAATGACTGAACACCACCTGCTCCCCAACCTAAAAAACTCAAGAGACACAAGTAAATCTTAAAGTTATAATGAAGACGTTTCTATTAATAGAGAAATTAAAATCACAATTAACTTGGCAAAAGATAAAGATAAAAAAAAAGTCATAAGCCATATAAAAAATATATAGCTATCAACACTAGTATAATCCAGAAAAATTTAATCTGAACAAAATCAGAAAAAGTTAAAAACAGGACATAATGAAAAATCAAAAGAAGTGGCAATATCATAGTAATATTGTGTCAATGTAATGTTATGGCAATGCACACTTAAGAGTACTTCATCAAAAGAAAAAAATTTCCCATTATTTTATTTTCGAAAAGAATAAAGATAGCCCAGAACACGGCACATTATAGATGGTTATACATTTTTTTTAAATAAGTAAGAAGTACCCAAATTAGACAACTCAAAGTAAAAATATCATAGACCTGAAACAGTTAGAAATTCAAAGAAAAAAAGAGCCTTCGAAATTATTTTAGTGGGGCTGGCCAGTTAGCTCAGTTGGTTAGAGTGCAGGTTATAACACCAAGGTCAAGGGTTCAGATCTCCTTACTGGCCAACTGGCCTCCACACCCCACCCAAAGTTATTTCAGCATGCAACCCAGAGCACAGGATTTTGCCTATTTGATTTTCACACATTTTGCACACGTGTAAAATGACTGAGGAATTTTATAAATGTTAAATTAAAACATCTGGCAATAAAATTGTTGATACAAAATTGTCTTTTAGCTATCCCGCATGACTTAGACTTTCCAGATTCTAAATAGGTAACTATATTTTTACTTGTTTTTCCCCATATATACTTTTACCATGAGAAAAACTGTAACCCTACTTAAGGCTATATTATCTAAACTTTCCTAAGTTTTCCCTTCATGGTGAAGGGTAGGCTGTCATTTGATAATCCTACTTTCTATTCTTTATAGATTTGAGGTAAGTCATTGCAGTCAATCTTATTGAAACTTTTCAGGACATCTCCAGAAAAGGATTTTTAAAATGTCAAGTTGTAAAGGTAAAAACAGTTAAAATATCAAAGCTTAGGAAACTTCTTTAATATTCAAATGTTTTAAAATATATATATATTAGCCTAAAATGCTTTTATAACATGGGAACAGCCAACAACAATAAAAGAAACATCACGTAAAGCAGACAAAATAATATACCTCTCTTTTATTTCTTCTTGCAACCTTGAGGAATTCCATAAGGATCTGTAGTTGGGCTGCATGTGATTCCTACAACAGAAAATTATAGTTGCTCTTTTAAAAAATATAACTTTGAGTTCAAAGTTTTCTTTAACACCACATTATAACTAGTATGAAGCACCTTTATACATCCATTTATGTTAGTCTATTACTTCTATTAATCAGTTTTCCCATTTGTTAGTTGGCACTTCTAAAAGCAAGCAATTTTCCATGAAACTAAGATTAATCTTAAAAAACATGTGTTCTAAATTACATTCCTTACCTACTATGCTGAAAATTGTATGGGGAATAGCAATTCTGTTATCTGACTCACAGAAATCTCTTCCCCAACAAAACAATTAAAACATCAAGACAAAAATCATAGTGGAACTTGTTTCTAGATACTAAAATCACTTTCCCATAAGATCCTCATTTGCAGTGGTAAGTGTAATAAACACAGAGAAATCCATACCTTTCACAAGTCAAATCTACTCATGCAGATGTGAGAATTATGTGGAGTATACTAACATTTATAAAGCAAATGTATTTCACAGGGCCTAGTTTCCAAAGCCCTGTAGTTTCAGATATAACCTAACTTTTAAAATTTCATATAGAAAGGGCTGGCCCGTGGCTCACTCGGGAGAGTGCGGTGCTGATAACACCAAGGCCACAGGTTCGGATCCTATATGGGGATGGCCGGTTGGCTCACTGGCCAAGCATGGTGCTGACAACACCAAGCCAAGGGTTGAGATCCCTTATCAGTCATCTTTAAAAAAAATAAAATAAATATAAATAGATAGATAGATAGATAGATAGATAGATAGATAGATAGATAGATAGATAAATAAAATTACATATAGAAATGTTAAGCTTGCAAAAGACAGGAAACTTTCCCAGGCTAAAGTCTCTGTTGTAGATAAAGAATTGTAACACAGCAAAATTGCTGGCTCAAGGACAGATGTCCTTGGAGCAGGCTAACCTACTGATTGATATGTTAAGAAAGTTGCTTTATTGTTACGTAAAAATACTGAGGAAACTGCTGTAGGAAAAGACAGTATTTACTAAGAACAAGTTTTTGTTGGTGGATCAGCTTAACCTTTTGCAAACTGCATTATGGAATGTCACTTTGTTATTTCACTGATGTTACCAGCCTCTATTATTAAACTATACTTAGCCATAACTCCACCTATGGTCTTTTTCTGTAACTTTCTGGCCTGGAGAATAAACACTGAGAAAGAACACCAGTCTGGTGTTAATTTCCTGAGGAATAATGCCTCTCTCTATAGGGTTCCTGGAAATTAACCCCTTCGGAGTTTCTCACTGCTCAGAAGAAATGGGCTTTGAGTAATCCTTTGAGTCTCTGTCACCCAGTGGGAGAGAGGTGACAAAGAGAGTGCAACAGAATTAATATACTTCTGTAGAAGGTTTCAGTCAAAAACATTTGAAAACAAAATATTTTAATATAATCAAGTGGAGGTTAAGGAGGGGGAAAAGTAACCCAAATCGGTAACTGAAACAAACGTGAAAGAGATAAATGATAATTATGAGCCTTGACATTTTCTGGGTATCAAAACATAAAAATACAAGTATGTACCTTTACTATTAAAATTCACAGGAAGAACCAAGGAATTCCAGATGAATTTGATAAATATACATAAAAATAATATCAAAAGCTAAAAACAAAATAACAATAAGAGATGGTTTGTGAACAAATATAATGCTTATTTTTCTTATATATTTAATTGAAAGGGAAAATAAAAAAGCTTAGTGGAGCAATTCCAAAACAAACAAAAATAAATGAATAAGAAAGATTAATAAAACTTTCATTTACCAGGCTAAGCAACATTATTATCTGGGGCATTTGTTAAAATAGACACTGGCAGACTTTAGAAATTCTGATTCTATTACTCTAGAAAAGGTTCCAGGAATCTATGTTTAACAAGTGCACAGATGATAAGAATAAGGCAATCAAAATTTGAAGAACCACTAAGATATGACACATACTACAAAACAACAAAGCCACCTTACACCCACTCTGAGAGTGTATCCCTTTGGAGAGAGAAAAAGAATCTTTGCATTAAAAACTCCATTCTCATCTACTTTGCCTTTTATCCTTTTAAGTCAAGGCAAATAAGGAAATATGAAGATAAATATGAACTGACAATCAAAACAGGATATTCCCATTTAAAAACACAACTGAATTAATATGTTTTACAATCGAATAAATTTGGGAGACATGGTATCACGAAGATTGAAATTTTTCTGGCATATCAAACCAGCTTTAATTGGACCTTAGACCCATTTTTGAAAAGTGAGTTAAACTGTCACACAGAACAAACTCACAAGGGGTCTGTGTTCCAACAGTGATGACAAAGCATCCCAGATCCTCGGCATGTTTCTTGGGACTTCTCTACACTGATTATCTGTAACTGTCCACATATTATTTGTCTAGAGAGCAAAGACCATATTTTTACACAAATATGGTCATTTGCAAAGGAAGTGTACAAACTATCTTCAAAATAGTCTGAATACTACATTTCAGTCTATCAGCTAGAACATGTAAATAGAACATGCAATTGATTTGTAGGAAGGGACAGGGGGAAGCCTCATGGTCAAAGAGAAAAACGGGACCAACTGTATACACTAGGAATTCAGTACATGGCACCTTCTTCTGCAGATTAATCTTCTTTAAAGGAATAACTACACTAAAGGAGATAAACGGCAAATTTATGAAACTGTAATTTCATATGTAAATATGAAAGAAAATTATATAGAAGAGATAGTGGAGGAGTAAAAAGAGAATCTTAAAAATGGGAAAAGCATAGCCAATTACATCAAAATAATGCCTAGCCATATAATGTTTTGTTAGAACAGTCTCAGAAATTACACATGAAAGTAATCTCCTTAAGTCATTTAACCCACTACTAAAAATAGGAGTTCAAGAAGTTAATTCTCTGAACATTTCTTACAATTGTCAAAATTTCCAAAAGAGATCATTTAGCCCAATTCTCTTATTTTCAGATAAGGAAACTGGAGTAAGAAAGAGTAAAAAGAAACATATTTAGAAGAAAAAAGAAACATACATATTTAGAAACTAAGTCCCACTCTCAGTATACTCTTTGCAATATAGCAAGTTTTTGTCATGTTTGTCCCATCCAGTTCACAGTCAATTGTTTCACGAGAGTCCATGTCTGCCATCTGAAATGGAATTTGCTTCAAATTTTTATGAAACAGTGGTTTTCTATATTTTCCTATCATTTTCTGCAATTAAGTTTTGATTTTATTCTAGAAATCAGAAAAAAAAATTTATTTTTATTGTGGAAATAGAAGCAACTGCCTGATCAGAGCCTAATACAATTAATCATACATTTAACTCTTCTTGTTCTAATTCTATGCTTTAGTATCCTTTTGATATATGGCATGTTAGATAGCTTCCCAAGTGGGAGAAAATGCACTAGTCAGACCTACATAAACATCTAATGTACTCTTTAATTTTACTCTAAATGAGTAACTTGGTCCTTATGAATTTAGTTACCATGAGTTCATCTTCTCAAGTAAAGTCTATAGCAGTCTCTCAACAGGAGAACAATGGGCATTTTTTTTTTTTAAAGATGACCTGTAAGGGGATCTTAACCCTTGACTGGTGTTGTTAGCACCACGCTCTCCCAAGTGAGTTAACTGGCCATCCCTATATAGGAATCCAAACCTGTGGCCTTGGTGTTATCAGCACCACACTCTCCCAAGTGAGCCATGGGCCAGCCCTGAACAATGGGCATTTTAAGTGAAGAAATGGAGGAGACTTTCCAAGGAGAATGATATAGGCATGTTATTTAGAAAAACAAAAGTAAATAAAAACAATTAAAAATTGAAAAAATTGTTTCAAGGGAGTTGATAAAAGAGATAGGAAATGATACAACTAGAGACTGTTGATTTTTGCTATAAACCTTGTTAATGTTTGACATTATAAATCAGGAGTATTTTATAAACCTTGTTAATGTTTGACATTATAAATCAGGAGTATTTATTAACTTGGATTTTTATTTAAAGAGAGGAGAAAGGAAGGGTAAGGAAAAGCAAGAGAGAGAGAGGAGGAAAAAGAAAAGAACTTTCCTGGTGTGGTGATAAGAAATCAAGAGTTCTAAGATTCTAACCTAAAAACCCTATATAATTTTGTGAGTGCTTCACCTACTTGGCTTCAAATTCCCTCTCAGTAAAATGAGCAGGGAGCATTTCACAAACAAGTCATTTTGCAATACCTTACAGAAGACACTACTATTATTTAGGTGATTTTTTTTTTCTGTATCAATGCATTTTTTTCCTTAAATCCACTGTCGAAAGAAAATTTCTAAAGGATATTCACTTCTGCTTGTATAATTGACAACAGCCTTCAAATACACCTGAGAATGCATGAAGATCTTCCAAAGTATACGTGGACCAGATGTTTTAGGAAATTCTCAAATCCTCAACCTTCCATATTTCTCTTTCCTAAAACCGATCTGCTCACCAGACTTCACTTCAGTTCTCAATTCCAGTCTCTTCTTTCAAAATTTCTGTTCTCACATTTTACAAGGGTACAGGTTGGCGGGGGGGGGGGGGGGGGGGTAAGGAGAGAAGATTATCTTTTTCCCACCTACAAGTTTACCTTGATGCATGGCCCTGGTGAATAAAAGTCTCTAGAACAACAAAACAAGGTAATATAAAATAGTGCTGTTTGGAAAAGTGAATGACTAGATAATAATATAGACTAGATAATAAATCCCTTTAAAAGTCAGGTAGTTCCCAATTCATTGCACTGAACAGTATAGAGGATATGAAACTAAAAGATGACAGTACTGGGAGGAAAACTGAAAAATCCACAGTCATACTAGTAAATCAATATACTTCTCTCCACAATAAATAGGTTTTTATTTTCAAATAATATTAATAGAAATTTTTTAAATACAAAGAAGATACAAACACCCAATTAAGACATTAGATATAAAGAACGTAAATGAACCCTTGAAACACGTGTGTTTCAAAGCATGGGGGATATATATAAAAAGTATCAATACTTCATAGAACGAGTGACTAATATCTGGAAAAACTGTATCAAAGAGACATACCACCCTTTCATAATATGAAATATTTAAAAAGAAAAACTCAGTGACTGATCCTTTTCAGATTAAAATGCAAAAGGATGCTCCCACAGTAACAAAAAAGGGGATAAATTAAAAAGATATACTATTCTTTTAAGCCAGTGAACTTTAAACTAACTCAATTAACAACTGAGCCCCAGCTCAGCTAAATTCCTGAGTTAGATGAAAGAGATCAGTCTCTCATCCTCACTCCCTGACCAAGGAAAAGGCAAGACTATTCAGGAAGAATATATTAACTACGTTAGTGTCTATACCACTCTTGAATATAGAATATCCAGGATACAATAAAAAAAACTTTCAAGACATGCAAATAAGCAAAAAAATCAAGAGAAAAAACAGGTAACAGAAGGAAACACACAGGTGATCTAGATGCTGGAATAAGCAACAAAGGACATTAAAATATTACTGTAAAGTGTTAAAGAACTGAGAGGAAAACTGGACAAAATTAGTAAAAATATAGAGAAGTACAGAAAAGAAACCAAAGGAACAAATGTAAATCCTAGAAATGAAAAACACAACTGAAATTTTTTAAAAAATTTTTAAAAACTGGATGAGGGTAGTAGCAGACTGCACACAGCAGAGGAAGTAAAGAGTGAATTCAAACACAGTTCAATATAAATTATTTAAACTGATAGAGAGAAAAAAATGAAAAATAAGAACAGAGTATCAGAAATATGTGGGAAAATATGAAACATTATAACAACTTATCACTGGAAACCTAGAGGGAAAGGAAAAAAAGTATAGGTCTGAAAAACGGTTCACAATGTTCAAAAAATAGATCCATGTTCAAAAAATAGATCCTCCTGTTCCACGAAAACCAAGCAGGATAAATATAAAGAAAATGAAACACAGGAATATCCTAGTCAAACTGCTAAAAATCAATGTCAAAAAGAAAATCTTGACTGCTGATTTCATCAGAAACAAAGGAAGCAAAAAGATAATTAAAATATCTTTAAAGTGTTAAATGGGGGTGAGGAGAACAACCAACCCTAGGATTCTATACAAAGCAAAACAATCTGCTTTGCAAGAAATAGTAAAGAAAATTATACAGATCTAGGGAAATGAACCAGATAAAAAACCCAGATCTGCAAGAAAAAATAATGAGCATCTGAAAAGGTAAAATTTGGTAAATAAAAGAAAGAAGCTGGTTTTTTTCTATCACATCTTCAAAAGACTACAGATTTACTGTGGTTCAACTTATGACTTTTTTGACTTTATGACGGGTTTATCAGGGTATTAAATGCATTTTTGACTTAAGGTATTTTCAACTGTTTATCAGGGTATTAAGTGCATTGTCAACTTAGGATATTTTTGACTTATGATGGATTTATCATTACCCAACCCACTGTAAGGCAAGTAGCATCTGTATTAACTGTTTAAAGCAAAAATAATAATGTTTGGTGGGGTTTACAACACAGTTTGAACCAAAAATGCAGGAGTTCGGTAAACTGAGTTGTTGTAAACTTTTACATTTTCCTACAGTACAGTATATATTCAAGATTGACTGCAAATATTTTGTCCTTCAAGTGGCATACCATAACTTAAGGTTGACTGGAAAAAAAGATCATTTTGTAATCTTTAAAGAAACCACTAACATTACAACAAAAAGAAGTATGCAGAAAATAGAGATGATAAAGTGGAGTACTAAAATGGAATACTGAAAACTCAATTTCTAAAGATGGCAATAAAAGAGAAATAGGGAGGAACAGATAGAAGAAATGGAAAACAAATACCATGGTATAGACTCAATCACAATCATATCAGTAATTATATTAAATTTAAATGGACAGAAGCACATGAATTTAATGAGTTTATTATTATCAGATTGTGTTTAAAAAAAAGAGTAAAAAAAGACCTATATTCTGGCAAGACACACACTTTATAACATAAGGTCAATGACAGAATGAAAGTAAAGAGATGAAGAAGGATATACCATGGAAGCATTGATTATAAGTAAGGTACTGTATCTATATCAGTATCAGACAAAGTAGTCTTCAAAATAAAGAATATTTCCAGCAATGAACATATACATTTCATAATGATAAAGGGGATGATTTATCCAAAACACATAACAATCCTAAACATGTATGCACCTAATAACAAAACTTCAAAATAAATTAAACAAAAATTTCAGGAAAAAAAGAAAAATAGCAATCACAATTATAATTTTAACATACCTCATCAGTAATTGATAGGGCAAAGAAAACAAAAGACTTGAATAACATTAGCCAACCCTACATAATCAATATTTATAAAACACTACAATAAATACCATATTGTTTTCAAATGCAAGTGCAACATTTAACAAAGCACTCTATGCTGAGCTATAATGAAAATCACAATCAATTTCAAAGGACTAAAAGCATACAAATTGAGCTCCTGTTTCTGGCTAAAAAGGAGTAAGAGTGACTAGATTTATAATCCTATTGAATAACAAAACACAAGTCCAACTACACAAAACAATGAGTTTCGACAAAGGACCAGAAATATTACATGTTCCTGGCAGTCACAGTGGAAAACCTTGTAATACACAGGCATCAGATAGAATACTCAGGCAAATGTGTGTATACAAAAAGCTGCTCTGGTCTCGCCTAACAAAGCTTAAAAACAAGTTTCAAGAGATTCACACTGGTTCTAAGTGACTTTACCTGTCAGAACAAAGCTCAGGAATGTATAAAGGAATATATAGAAATACTCAGCACGGAACAAGGTAAAATTTACCATTTCTGGCATCCAATAAAGAAACTAATAAGCATGCTAAGTAGCAGCAAAATACATAATAAGGAGAAAAGCCAATTTGTAAAAATATAGAAATTACACAGATAATGGAATTAGTAGTTAAAGATGTTAAAAGAGTTATAATAACTAAATATGTTCTAGAAAGTAGAGAAAAGGCAGAACAGATAAGCGACCTTGAAATAGCAATAGGAACTATCCAAAATGAACTAGACAGATGAAAAAGATTGAACACAAATGAAAAAAACTGTTCACCAGTGACCTGTGGAAAAACTTCAACCAGCCTAACAGATGTGTAATTGAAGTTCCCAAAGTAGAAGAGGGGACAGAAAAATACTTAAATAATGGCTGAAAATTTTCTAAATCTGATGGAAACTATAAACCCACAGATTCAAGAACTACAAAGGGGCCGGCCCCATGGCTCACTCAGGAGAGTGCGGTGCTGATAGCACCAAGGCCGCAGGTTCGGATCCTATATACGGATGGCTGGTGCGCTCACTGGTTGAGCGTGGTGCAGACGACACTGAGCCAAGGGTTGCAATCCCCTTCCTGCTCAAAAAAAAAAGAAGTACAAACAACTCCAAAGACAAGAAACATGGTGGGGCAAGGTGGGGGGTGGGGGGACCCTGGGGGACCCTACAGCAATGCATATCATAATCAAAATACTTAAAATCAAAAAAAGAATATCTTAAACTGGGCGAAACATATTACATTCAGAGGACAAGAGGTAACAATGACAGCAGACATCTCACCTGGTTCAATGCAAGCCAGAAAACAGTGAAGCAACACCTTTTAAAAAGTCAACCTAGAATTCTATATTCATAGAAACTATCAAGTTTATCAAGTTTTAATTTCACAAAAGTGAAATTAAAGACTCTGTCAGACATAGAAGAAATAATTCATCACCAGCAGATCTACACTAAAGAAATGATAAAGAATGTCCTTCAGACAGAAAGAAAATGATAACAGATGGAAATCTAATCTACATAAAAGATAAGTGCACCAGAAATGATAAATGGGTAAATATGACTTTCAAAAAACTCCATAAAACATAATTTACTGTTTAAATCACAGTTAATAACAATTGTATTGTGGAATTTATAACATATGTAGAAGAAACATATATGACAAAAAATTGTACAATAGCCAGGAGGGAGGAAATGGAAGCATACTGCTGTTATAACAGTCTTAAAATACAGATGAAGTAGCATACTATTATTTGAAGGTAGAATGTGGTAACAATTATATTAAAAATATGAAAGCAACCACTAAAAAACAAAAAGTTATAACTGATAAGTCAACAAAGCAGATAAAATGAAACCATCTAAAATCCTGTAAATTATGCTCTCTGACCACAATGCAATTCAAGTAGAATTCAATTACCAAAATATGTATTGGGCAAAATAACACTATCCAAAATACACTCTCAAACACAGAAACACATACACACACACTTCTTACAAATCAAAAAGAAAAAAGACAATCCGTTAGGAAAATGGACGTAGGATATGAATAGGTAATTCAGCAAATAGGAAACCAAGACGGCCAAATGAAGAAATTCTCAACTTCACTAGTAATCCCAGAAATGTAAAAAGAAATAAACAAACACATAAACACACACACACACACAAACAATAGCATTTGATACCTAACAGATTGGCAGAAACTAAAAGAGAAAACACCAAAAAACAAAGAGAGAGAGAGAGAAAATACCAAGTGTTTACATGGTACAAACACACAGAAGACAACTTGTCAATATCTAATATTTAATAAGGTTAAAATGTGCACACACCCTATGATCAGCAATTCCACTCCTGAAAAAAATCCTAGGTATATACATGCAAGCACAATGAGACATGTATGACCAAATGCAGTACTGACACTTATAACTAAAAACTGAGAAGAACCTAAATGTCCATCAACAGACTAATAGATATGTTCCTGCAAAGGATTACTATAGAGCAGTTAAAATAAACTAGGTCTATATTCATCAACATGAACCTCAAAAAGCAGACAAAGAGGTATATGTCAAAAAGATAACTACAGGGCCAGCCTGTGGCTCACTCGGGAGAGTGCGGTGCTGATAACACCAAAGCCACGCATTCGGATCCTATATGGGGATGACTGGTTAACTCACTGGCTGAGCGTGGTGCTGACAACACCAAGCCAAGGGTTGAGATCCCCTTACCAGTCATCTTAAAAAAAAAAAAAAAAAAAAAAGGATAACTACAGTATGAAATCCTTTATGTAAATTTCTGACTTATACAAACAATACTTTATATGGTTGTAGATATTAATATGTATGTTTTTCTTAATGCATATACATGCTTAAGAAGGATTCTTGCCTACTTTTTATGGTGGTTACTCTAGGAAAAAGAAATGAGATGAGAGGGCTTTAAGGAAAAATATACTTAATTCTCAAAAGTCAGATCTAAGACATGGCAAAGTGTTAACATGTATTAAAACTGAGGAATATGTCAGAGTCTCATATTGTTTTCTGTACTTTTCTGTATGTTGGAAATATTCATCAAGTTAAATAACAACAAAAAGTAAAATAAAAAATAATAATGTAAAAAAAGCTATAAAATCTATGACAGGAACTTTGCTTCTGAGCTGGCTCTCTCTTCAGAGAGTAATAGAAAAGGACATGTGATCTAAAACTAAGATAATCGTACTGCTGCAATTCTAAGACAAAAAGTCAAAAAAACCCCAAAGACTAATGCTGGCACATTAAAAGGTAGGAAGGAGGTTAATAGTTCTCACATTCAGTGTGTAATTATCTATTTTCAGTCTACCCCCCTATATCCCTTTAAGCATGCCTGTTGTACAACAGTCCAGAGAATCTCTCTTTTACCACTTGGTGGGGGTGGGGATAAAAAATTCTAGGTTTCTCCTATGGTAGAAAAGGGATAATCATTAGCTGGAAGGGATCAAGATTCCAACTACTTCTTAAACAGACTCTCAACCACCCAGCCTGTTTTTAGCCTTTACTTTATGAGGTATCTGATGCTCCCAATTCCAGAGCCTTTGCTCCACAATATAAACAGGGTTAGTTCTTAGCTTTCCCGCCACTGCTGGGTTACTATTCAGTTTTCTCAGACCTGCTAATCTATTACCTTTCATCTATTTGCTGTCTAGCTTACAATATATTCCTGCCATTGTCTCTTCTCCCAATTTCTTTGACTCTCTAAAATCCATTTACTGCCATTTTCATAGTTACAAAAGGGAGCAAGGTAACTTCATATGTTCAATCTATAACGAAGAAGTCTCTTTATATCATTTATCACTATGTGAAAATATTTACTTACTTGATTTAGTTTACCTACACACACACACACACACACACACACACACACACACACACACACACACACACAGCAGAACCCTATCTTATTAAAAACCATAGTTAAAACCATAGGAGAAATTCCCCCCATGCCTGATACACCATGGGAGATACTCATTTTAGCTGACTCGACCTCACATACTCCTTTCTCCTACAGAAAGATTCCCATCCTATTCTCAGTGGGATCCATATCCAAGCTAAGTTAATCAGAATATATCCAGAATTTTCTAAACTGAGGTTAGAAAGGAAAACCTCTTTTCTTCTTTTACCAAAAAACATTAAATATAAATGAAGAGCTGCAGATGGCCACATTATCCACCATGTGATAAAAATCTGTGAGAAAAAGAAAATCAGAGCTGTCCCAACAATATATGCACAAGATGCACAAAAGAAAACTCTCAACATTTAAGTCCCTGATCTCATTTACTTGTAGTCCCCCAGAGAAGCCATGGTTCTAATCTTCTCAAGTTTTTCTTGCTCAGTTCTTCCTTTTCATATGTGTGAGCTACTCACTCCCTTACTGTCTCAATAAATACCCCCTTTATGTTTAAGCTAGGTCAGGGTAGGTATTTGCTTATGCTGAGGTATGTGTTGTTTATAATAGTTCATAATTCCTAAAACATGCAATTTCACATTTTATATTTTTTACATTTATTTACATTTCATGTAATGAAACAAGTTATACTGGGATACAGTACACATCTCTTACAATGCTCTTAATTAAGCCACAGACCACTGCTGCTACCAATGGACATTTGTTAAAAGGATTTTATGTAGAAAAAAATAATCTCTGTTTTCTCCTCCAAATCTCATGTGTGAAGAGGAGAAGATATGACAAGGAGAATATTCATTAGAAGAAAGATGACCAATATAACTGTTTCCTATTAAAATAAAATTTTACTTCCTCATGATCTTTAACACTCAGCTTTTGTTAATACAAACTGGCCACTGCAAATAAGTTATATTATAAGGAATTTGTTCTGTCATTTACCTGAAAAGGGGGAATCTGCAGAAGTGACACTTTGCAGATGTTTCTAGCCAATTAAAAAAGGATGAATTAGTGACACAACCGTTATTTTTAAGCATTTCTAGGTCTTTTTCATTGCATTAAAAAATTACCATTTAAAACAAGTTCTTTTTAAGTTCAGCTACCACTTACTGCTTCCAGCTGTTTCTTCTTTTGCACTAGTAACTCCAACATGAGGTTGACATTTGCCAAATCGAGGTTATCTTGGTCAGTTCCCAACAAATCTTGAAATATTTGCCACCTATGGCCATTCTAAAAATGAAGAAAAGAAGAAACACAATAACTTCCTAAGAATATTGTTTCGGAGACTCTAAAAAAAATGTTTAACTGCTAGAACTTTCCAACGTGGTTATTAACATAGATATCAAAAATGTATTACAATGTTCCAACCTACTCCTTCCCAGCTAGTGACTCTCCACTGCCTTCTACTCATAATTTAAACACCTTTCTCCTTTAGATAAATATAAGTAACAGATGTAAGAGGCACATTCAAGATAAGTCAGAACTTCTAAAGGTAATTTTCCTTCAAAATAAGTGACCGGATATTAATTACTAGTCTAGCCATATTTACAAATTTTCATATGGTAAAGAATGTAAGCTCACTTGCCTCAATAATTTGGGGTTAATTTTTTAAAATTGAGAATCTTTAAACAGTTTTTTCAAAATACCTAAAATTTTTTTCATCTTTCCTTATAATCCTTCAAATGCCATGTATTACAAGCTAACTCTGTCTCAATACGATCCCACCAGACCTTTCAAAAGATAGTCACTCTAGTAAAGTATTATAGACAATGCAGTTAAGAATGTTATTTCTTTGAAAAGAACAATCTTAAACAAATCTCCTTTAAGAAAAATCTATAATATACTAAGTATTAACATCTAATTAATATTAAATCAGTAAAAACAAAATGAAAATAGTAATAAGAGTTGAAACATACGGTGCTACTCACTGAGTGGTCCAATTTGAACCTCTTTTCCTCAAATCTTTGCTTCTGTTTGAGAATGAGCTCATTCACTGAAAGCAGAAATAAAACAAAAAGCACACGTAATTTGTATTTTTGTTAAATGTATCATCTTATTGTTCTGTTTAGATGGATTCTATTTTAACTTTAAGAAAGTCCTAAAATTAAAAAAATGCTAAACAGAAAATGTTAGCCTTTCATTTTATCTCAAATTAGAAAAGTTTTGCTGCAGCTACTACTACTACTATTACTACAGAAGAATTCTTCAGAATATGTACTTTCTCTTACATGTTTGCAATGATGACACTATTGGTACGTGGGGAAGAGACATGTCTTCAATGTGTGAGACCGTCCCGTGCCCCACATGGTAACCGGCATAGGTAACTGAGTATCTACTATGAGATAAGCACTAATGATTTTATTTGTTCTTCTTTTTTGTTTGTAACTTTTCTATAAACATCACGGAAGATACTATCATTTACCTATCCAAAATCCATCCTACCCTTTTTCTTGATAACATGATTTTTTTTCCACGTGTCAGACTGCAATATAACTTTCAGAAAGGCTAGATTCTTCTCCAACCCCACACTATGATTGTTGATTAACTTAAACCAATCTAGCCATTCATACCCTTGCCAGTGATTGATGAGGGGTTAAGTATGCAACCCAGTTTTGACCAATGATAGGTGTGCTGTCTTTCAGAAAGAAAAGGATAAGAGAAAAACAAGTTCTTTCCCTGCCTTCATGAGGAAATGATATCTGGAACTGCTTAGAGCCATCTTGCCATCTTGAGAGCAACTAACCAAAGGACCAAGGCATATGCTGGGAATGAAAGAAAAGAAAGATGAAAAGAACTTGATGATATCACTGAATCACTGAATTAACTAGCTCTGGAAAATCTTTTCCTGTGAATCTACACATCTTCTGTAATGTTTACGTCATTTTTAATTGTATTTCTCTGCTTTTTGTTGTTTTGTTTTTATAGCCAACACATACTAAGTGATACAAAAAACTGATAAAGAAAAGGGATATTAAGCACTAGGCTAGGTAGGCACTAAACTTTGTAGACATTATCTTAGAGGTTATTTTCCCTACTTAAGATAAGGAAATATGAGGACAGAAAGCTTAAGTTACTTATTCACAGTGACATATAGAACAAGACAGAATTGGGGTACTAATGATAATTTCCACTATAATAATTGTCTAATAATTTCCGCTATACCACAATGCAACCATAAATATTTTCGAAAAAACACTATTCCAAGACCTCAAGCAAGTCAGACAAGCAAGATACATATGATGCAGTAGTTGTAACATAATGTGATAATCAGTACTATCTCTAAAACAGATTTAGAAAGTACACAGGCCAGGGATCAATCAAAATGTTAACAAGGAGGTTTCACACAAGAAGACGACATTAGAATCTTGTCACCTCCACAAGAAGGTGACATTAGAATTGGGCTATAAGAGGCACAAAGGGACTCATGAAGCAGAAAGAGGAACAGAAAAGAACTGAGAGAGTAAGTGAGTGTGTGTGTGTGTGTGTGTGTGTGTGTAGCAAAGTCATAAAACTACTGGAGATAAGATGATTTAAAATCGATATAGCTGAAACACAGGGTCAGAGTGATTTTTGGAATGATTAATAGGGGCTAAGAACTAAGGCTGAAGATGTAGGCAGATTGGAGCCTGGTCTGTATGAGCCTGAACAGCCTGAACTATATGTTCCTCACTAGCAAAGTTATTATTGTAATCCAAAGAAGATAAAGGAGAGAGCTTGAAATAATGCAGTGGGAATAAAGAGGAGTAAGTGAAAAAGAGTTTAATGTTTCAGTTACAGAATTAAGCATTTGAATGAGAATTGTGACTATCAAATAACTGTAATACTTTGCATGCATATACCACATCCATTTTACCAAGGAATCTCATATACCATTGTATTTGATTCTCACCAACAATACAGAGAACAATCAAGGTTTTAAAGACTACAGAATTAAATTGCAAAACTTATAAAGACATTTAAATTCTATATTTACCAAACTAAAGTTTTTATTACTGTATCAGATTTTTCACTTAGCTACCTGAAAAAATGCTTATTTTATCTCCTTTAAAAACTATATCCTATGATGAACAGTGGTTACCCCTACGGAATAAAAGTTTGGTTTTTTTTTTAAGTATACTTTGCTTACATTGTTTCTTCATCAAAGAGTATTTTATTACTTTTGTACTTTAAATGTTTAACAACCAAAGAAAAACCACCCAACATCATCTCTTAAAATGCAAGGTATGGACTCAACCTTCAAATATCAAAACATCGAAGTCATCAAAATCACATACTTATAGGGAAAATCCTTTCAAAACTATGCCATAACTCATAAGAAAAGCAAAATGCTGAATTCCATTCTGTAATTTACAAATTTAAAATTTAAAAGCAATGTTTTGCTATCAGCAAAAGACACCAACTAACTTCCTTTTTATACCACAGACTGAAGCATTTGATGACTCAATCTCTTGTCTTATTCACCAATATACAGTCCCTGCACACAGTAGGCACTCAGTGTTTGCTGAATAAATAAATTAAACCTTGATGACATGTTCTCGGATTTCAAATCTGACATGTCACTTTTTAGCTAACACTTTCATATTTCTAATCAAGATAAGCATTTACTTGAAACTATAATCAGTTACCAGAATTGAAATTTAAACCTGAAGAATAGCTTATACATTTGTGAATATAAATTAAATTAAAACCTTATAATATACATAGTACTAAAAACAAACATTTCTTAGTACTAAGAAAACGCATTTCTGCAAGATAACAGAGAAAAGCATAGATTCTTGAGCTAGACTACGTAAGACCAAATCCCAATTCCACCACTTACTGGCTGTATAACTTTACACAAGTTACTCAACTTGTTTGTGTTTGTGCCTTAGTTTCCTCACCTGAGGAATGAGGATGATAACAGAAGTACCCATCTCATAGGACTGCCATGAGGATTAAATGAGTTCATGTACATAAAGCGCTTAATATAGTGCTTGGTTGGCCAGTTAGCTCAGCTGATTAGAGCACGGTGCTGATATCACCAAGGTTCAGGGTTTGATCCCTGTACTGGCCAGCCATAAAAAAAAAAAAAAAAAAAGGCAGTGCCTTTAAGCAGTAAAGACTCTATATGTGTTAGCTACTTTTTTTTTAAACTTTGCATGCATGTTGTCCTTTACATTAACGAGTAAGAGGATCATTCATTAGAGAAAAAAGTATGAAAATTCAATTTACAAATTTTATATATACACAGAGAGAGCTAGAGAAAGAGACAGCTCAAAAGAGAGAGGAGGATGTGGGAGGAAAAGCTACAGAGCAAGCCTTGGCAGGAGTAGAGGAGAACACCTGCTGTGTGTGTATTGGGGGGCGGGGGGAGCTTCCCACCCCAACCCTGAATGAGCCTTTCAGGATCAGAAGAGAGAAGGAGAGCCCTCAAGACCAAGGGAGATGGAGAGGAGCAGAAAGTGTGTACACTGGAGGAGAGGACGGAAGAAATGGGAGAATGAGAAAAAATGGTGTGGAAGGTAGAAGAAGAGATGCAGGGAAGAGAAATCAGAAGGAGGAACTGTAACGGAGTGCTTACAATAGGAAAGGAAAAATCAAACTGTCTTGATGAAAAAGTCCCAATTCTAATGACCAGAATTCTAACCAAACCCATCATGAGTGTTTGGCTTCCAACTCTTTCCTCTCACCAAAATTAAAGATAGGGCCTGATTTGATAAATAAGAAGGCATTAAAAAAATTTTTTTTGGACAATAAATCAGTAAGTGTTTTTTAGCATGTAATTCAAAAAGAGGTGAAAGAATTCAGTGATATTGCTTTAACAACACTCCTTCAATCCCCATCAACTTTTTATGTAAACAAGGTTTCTCAAAACTTAGAAGACAAATGAAACTCAGTCCTTCTTTTAGTAATAATCATCAATGGCACTTGAACAAATTGGGGAGAAAGGCACTACGCACCTCAGTAAGCAGTGCATTCACTATAAAAGTTGATGTCTAATACTTTATACAATTTGTAATATTTGTTTGTTTGATCAATTACATACTAAAAGTAATTAAACAGCAACCCAGAAACAATATTTAAGACTTCTTAAAATTTAATAGAAAATTACATTCAAAAGAAACTTTTAAGTCTGTAATTTCTATTTATATACATTTCTGTTACAGGAAAATATTACAGGTAGATCAATAAGGATTTCAAGCAAGAAAATACATTATATAACGATAAAATTATGTGGATGATATGGAATTTAAGTAGAAGTTCACAGAGAAAATAAATAAAATTTCTCATCATTAATAAAAAGCTTATTTATGTATTTTGAAATCAATGATGTTAAGTAACAAATCATTATATTTAGATTCCACAGAATACATTTTAAAAGATAAAACAGTTTTGTTTTAAAAATAACTATATAATATTTTAGAAATTATATTCTTTATAATCACTTAAACTTACGATGAAAAATGTTGAATGTTAATCTTAAAAATGTGTGAGGAGGTACATATTTTTCAGATATTTTTGTATGGGTTATACAAGCAAAAACGTTTATAGATCACTGCTACAGAAATTGTGTGACTCAGCCCTCTACCAATGACTTAGGTAAATGTACAGCATTAAAAGTGAAAGGTCCTAACCTATCAATAAAAAAGATGCAAGATTGCTGAGAATACCTCAGAATCATGTAACAGATGCTTAGTTACTTTACCATGGTCAAGAGGAAATCTAAAATCACTTTAAAAGGCCCAAGGTCTTAACCCAACTAAGAATTGCAGGCACTATGCTAATCATGTAATCTCAAGCTGAAGCAATGGAAATAAATTAGAATTGAGTTTTTTTCATACAGAAGGGGGAAAAAAGTGGTATTCTACTTTCAGGAAGACATAGATCAACAGATCTCAATGGCATTCTTCTGACTGCACAGGAGACACAGTTCCTATCTACCTATGTAGGAACCTAAGGATTTGAACATTATTGTACAAAAGACTGGAAAGGGTGATGGGCAAAAGAAAGATATAGCAGGATAAAATGCTACCTCCAAGGCTGACATATATAATCACATTAGGAACTGCACTATAATTAAAAGACATCAAATACTGGCATAAAACACTTACACTCCAATTACCTAAAACAAAAATTTCTTGTCCATAAAAAGAAAAGGTTAAAACTAGATCACTGCCAAAATAATTTCCAGTTTAAAATATCAGTAATTGTGACTTCACTATTCACTGAATGCATGTTTGAGAATACATAAATGTAATAAATCCCTTTCCAACTTAAACAGTACTAAATTTTTATTTTCCTTCCATACTAATATACCGTACTCCTCTCACGAGAAACTCACATAAGAGAATTTCAAACCTGTGGAGTCACTAAGGAATGTTGCCTGAAAATTTTAGTAAATACCAAAATTTTCAGAACATCCTTTCTGTGTTTAACCACAGAAGTAGTTTTCCAACTTCTAACAACACAGAGAGAGTGCTCGCTTCGGCAGCACATATACTAACAACACAGAGAGAGAGTGATCCTAGATATCAAAGGCCAGCATCAATCCATGTTTGTAAGATGAGGGACAAAGGATTCTGCTTTGCAGAAATGGGTTTCTCTTTTGCTTAATCTAGACCACGGAGTCTAGTACTGCTGCGTACCATACCACTCAATATTTCTCTCTTGGTTCTTTCCCTAAGTTCCTTCTCTAGGTTTGCCATAAGACTTCATCTACTCAGAAACATTTGTCATTCCAGCAGAAAATCTTCAAAATATTTCCTTCAGGGCTCCTTTCTGCTGTGCTATCATTCAGTGATTTTCTTTCATGAAGACACTGGATTGCAGTGAAAAGTGACATAGAAAAAAAGAATTGTAGCTAATGAAATTTTAAAGCAGACATAAAAAGGAAACCCACAGCTGAAAAAGTTCAAATTCATGATTTCTTATAAACCAC
The DNA here is from genome assembly GCF_027409185.1 of Cynocephalus volans. Lineage (NCBI taxonomy): Eukaryota > Metazoa > Chordata > Mammalia > Dermoptera > Cynocephalidae > Cynocephalus > Cynocephalus volans. The sequence goes on from NC_084467.1 coordinate 132,390,507, forward strand.
CATTTGAGCTAAGCAAAATTAAACTGCAACTGAAGCCCTGGCAGGTCAGAATCTAATACACAATTAGTCACCATATAATAACTCTGAGCAATATCAACTCTTTAGAATGAAGAATTAACCTTTTCATACACACCCAACAGTGGTCTACTTCATGCCTACCCATATCTGAAAATTAATTTTTGGCTTATTATTCATTCCCAAAACACTCAGACTGAAGGTTTCCCACAGTATTTTAGGCTATTCAACCTGCAGAATTTTTTCAATATTCACAATTAGCCACTGGCTGGATATTATTCCCAATCATTTACCATTTAACACTTAAGTGTTCCCTATTCATATCTCCTCCAGTTCTTACCATTCTTCTCTCAAGTCCTACATCCATGCCTGCCTTCCCAGTTCTTGCTTTCTGATTGCTGCCCCAGTTCACAGACTATCTTCCCCTACCTAGGAATCTTTATACCCAAGTTTTCCCCCGCTTCTTTTCAATATTCACTAAACATAGGCTCCTCTTCCTCATTAATCCTTTCCTGGATTACGCCTCAGAAATAGCAGGAATGCACAATACTGCATTAAGAGACATAACAGGTGTTCTAGACCTCTGGTATTCTCCTTAAGCCTCATATCCTGTCCAGCCATCAACACAAGAATCTAAGAGTTGTGTTCAGTTGTTTTTAAAATGAAAGTTAAAAGTAATACAATATGGTACTAACAATGTATAGAATCTATGTCACACCCAAGGAAAGGAAAGCACCCTGGTGAGCAGCAGAGAAGAGGCTTGCTTACCTCTAAGCTAGGTTTTCTGACTAAATTAGTGCTAGTACACACTTTAATGGATGGAATATTTTTGAAAATTAAAAATTATTCCAAAAACTTACCCAAGAAATTAGGATATAGATGGTCAATATTGTCCACAACATAGTTACACTTGGGGCATCTATTATTGTCCTCCAAACTCTGATGAATACACTTGTAGCTATTGGCAGGGAAAAAATAAAACAGGATTAATCAATGAAAAAGTAATAAACTCGTCACAAATGCCTGTTAGTGTTCTATTTCTCATTTTCAACATAAATAATCTAACAATTAAATTTATTTCAGCTTGTATTTTTACATCATAAACAAGATACATAGGGCATTTGTTGAACAATAGTATACAAAAGTTATTTCAAAATAAACTTGAATAACAAGCGTACTGAATAGAAAATTTTGTAAACATACTAAATTTTACATTTCTGCATAACAACACTAGAAAAACAAAAGCTTGTGGTTTATTTAAGCAAATAGACTATCTGTTTTCTTGGAGTGCTGATATCCTTAATACACAAAGAGCTCATTAAAATAAAAAAAAATTTTAAAAAACCCCAGAAAACTTAACCAAAGACAAAAATCAGTCAATAAGCATGAGTAAATCACCACCTTCACTACTAACCAAAAAAAAACATAAACCCTAGGAAACTGACTAAATGTATTTGTAAATATAAATCTAATGCAATGCTACAGAACCAATAAATATCATATTATAATATGTATGCCATGAAAAACAATCTATTAATAGTTTCACTAGAGAAATGTGATTACAGGAAATTTTTCCTTTCTTACATTTTATGTATACATCTGTAATGTTGTACCTTTTACAACTGTGTTTTACCTTATAATAAAAAACTCTTTAAATACTATTTAACCAAATCGCAGAAAAATATCAAACTGACATGAGAAAAAAATCACTATATCACTATATTGCTGAATAAAAATTACTATCTATATTGTGGATACAATATAATCCCCTTTCTGTTAAAAAAAAAATGCATATGTGTACATTTAAAATAAACTAAAAAAGACATTCACCACAAAGTTAACAGTATTTATCCCTGGATAATATAATTATGGGAAATGTTTTCTTTGTAGATGTCTTTAATTCAAGTTTCTATAGTAAATATGCATTATTTCTAACAATCAGAAAAAAAATTTTTCCTAAGAAATTACAGGATGATTTATAAAGATCATTTCTAAGAAGAAAGTACCTCTTTTATTCTATGTCCAAATTACTAAAAGTTTACTTTTATAAACTGAAGCTAAATTTTACATCTACCTACCCCCCTCCACCCTATCAAAAGAAAAAGAAAGAAACCCTACACCCATCAGGTTTTCCTGCTCTAGTTTTCAACTACTTTCTCATCTCACATTTGTTACTTTCAAGATAAGTTAAAAAAAAAAAAAAAGGGGAGGGGTGGAGGTATGGAGAATAAAAGTAACAGTGGTCTTTGACACAGCACAGGGACCTAAAGATTAAAGTAAATCCCTGATACATAACAGATATTCAAATATCTGTTGAACAAATGACTTACACAGTATTCCAGAAACAATATCATCACCTATATTAACTATGACAAGGCTAGGATTACCATATCATCAGAAGATATGCTCCATCTATATCCAACTAAAAATGTCCTACATAAAAATTTCAATGAAGGAAATAATATACTAAATGTTTTTGTTTTCATTTCTATTACAAGGCAGAAGCATAACATAAATATGCAAATACAACAGACTAAAAATTCCAACATGGAGAAATTTATAGTCTGTTTAGGGGAAAAGGAAATGAGTTAACATTACATGACAAGATTTAACCCTTTAAAAAAAAAATCAGCAAATTCAAATAAAACAAGTCATGAAGGAGAGAATCTAGGAAGGTTATTAAATATGAGAGATGGGTTGACAGATAAGCAGAAAGAGGACATTCTGGGTTTTAGCAAATAGCTTTTGTAAAAAAAAAAAGGTAATTTATTTAAATGAGCAAATAATATAACAAAATGAGTAAATAATATGACAACAAGCTAAATCAGAGGAGGAGTCTATCAATACATAAAAAATTATTCTAGAATCTAGTAGAGCATCTGTGATGGTTAATTCTAGGTGTCAATTTGGTTAGATTACAGAATGCCAAGAAACCTGGTAAAGCTGTCTTTTTAGGTGTGTACATGAGGATGTTTCTATTAGATATTAGCATGAGAGCCTAACGGACTGGGCGAGAAAGATCCACCCTCAATATAGGTGGGAACGATCCAGTCCTCTGGGAGCCTGGAGAGAACAAAAAACAAAGAAAAAATGCAAGGGGCTCTCTCTGTTGTGGAATATATTATAAAGCATATGTACTTCACAGGGTCTGGTTTTCCAAAGCCTTGCATTTTCAAATATTGACCTTGCAAGGACAGGGAATTTTCCCCAGGCTATTGAGTCTCTGTTGCAAGATAAGAAGTGGGGCACAGCAAGGTTGCTGGCTCAAAGATAGATTAATTACTGACTGATATTTAAGTTGCTGGAAAACTGCTAAAGGGAGAGGGAATGTTTGCTAAGATCAAGCTTTTGTTGATAGCCTTACTGGAATGTCATCTGACTTGTTTCACTGAAAGTTACCAGCCTATACTGTTAAACTATAACCCTACTTATGTTCTCTTCTGTAACTTCCTGGTCTGGAAAATAAATGCAGGAAGAGAACCCCAATTCGGGGTTGATTTCCCGAGGAAGGGATCCCTCTTGCTGGAGGGTTCCAGGGAAGTTAACCACTTTGGGGTCTCTCACTGCTCAGAAGAGATGGGCTTTGAGTAATCCTTTGCATCTCCGTCACCCAGGGGAAGAGGGGTGACAAATCCATGGGGGGCGAAGCAACACTCTGTCCACTGGAGCTGGGATTCACTCTTCTGTCCGTGTACATCAGGGCTTGAGACTCTTCAGCTTTTGGGTTCCAAGATTTACACCAAGGACACCATTGGCTTCCCTGGTTTTGACACCTTTGGACTTGGACTGAGCCATGCTAACAGCATCCAGTTTGCAGACGGCCTATCTTGGGACTTCCCTTTGCAATCATGTAAGCTAATTCCCCTAATAAAGCCCTTCTTATATATAACATATCCTATTGATTTAGTCCCTCTGGAGAACCCTAACAGAGTATCCTCCTTTCCTTTCTTAAGCATCCTAATCATATCCCATTTCAACAAGCTTACTACCACACTATCCCTCCCAGAAGAAAACACAGTCTGGGACACAGCCAGAAGGAACTGTCCTCAGCAACTAAAGTTTGAGTGACTTTTCTGCCATGTACCTGATAATATCTATTTATTATAAAATTGAAATGTATCAAATTACATACCACTGTATAAAACTTAAGTGACAACAAGATGCATTGAGTTTATCTTATAGCATCTACTACCTTACTTCCACCCCAGAATAAACATGCCCTAGTTAGAGAAATAGTCACTATGTTAACTTGCACTTATCTCTGTATGTGCCAGTCAGCTCCTCTTCTATTTGCTCATTAAAAGCAGGGATTTGTTCTACTCATCTCTGTACTCTTACACCTAGCATAAAATCCTGTTAAAGATTTGGAACTCAATAAATGCTGAATGCATAAAGGAATAGATATAACCAAGAAACCAACATACTTCTCCTACCTTCTGGGTCATATAAAACACTAAGAGAAATTCTTAATATTTCTTACCCCAGTAACTCTAATTCGTTCTCATTCGCCCAACCTACTTGACCATCACCAGTTCAGGTACAACACTTTGGATGCCAAGAGAAGGATTAGCACCTAGACCAGTGATCCAAAATAGGTGGGCATAAATAGGTAAAAGTGATACATGTCTTATGTCCACCTGAGTTTTCAAACTACTCATGCTGCAACTCTTAAAAAGAATTATGTACTACCACATTGTGCTGACATAAATGGGTGACTACTTCCTCTTTTAAGTATATATCTGATAATAATGGATATTTCTCTATACATGTATATGGTTATCTAGCTCTTCTATTATGCATATACCTTCCTACAAAGTACAAATATATTTTTCTATCTGTATAAACAGGAATGAGTAGATATAGAAAACTGAGTACTCAGAAAATTCTAGAAAAAGAAGGAATTATAACAATAAGGACAAATCACTACCAGTAACATACAATAATCAGGTATAAAGAAAAGAGTTCTCAAGTGGAAATAAATAAAATGAGAGAAGTTCCTGCTTCAACCTGTTACTAGTAAAGACTTATTTATATGTGGGATGAGGGATAAACAGTTGATATGGTCCAATCTGATTTAGTGCTAATAATTTGGACGGAGCTCTGAAGGATATATTGCTTGGCTCCAGCTTACCAGCCAGGATTCAAGTTAGAAGAGAATTGACACAACAGGCTGTTAATTACTTAAGTTCCATAGGCCTCACATGTTAGAATAGGATAAATACTTATGAACTTTTGCTTTAAATAAAACTGCAAAAAAGCTTCACAGTACAGCAAGCCTAACATAAAGACTGTCAACTTCTAGTTTTATTAGCTCCTGCCAATGTTATAGTCTCTATCCTATCAAAAACCTGCTCTCTGGTAGGTATCTTAAAAGATAGTGACATAAGGGTATGACATAGTAATAACTTAAATTGTAACAAGTATCTAAGCCTAAACTGTTTTAATGTGAGAAAAAAACAGCTACTTAAGAAACCAATGGGGCTTTACAACAATGACCTAAGGACACCATGGAGATTACAGTATTCACTGAAAAGGCCAAAACTGTAGAGTTATAAGGTCAATCAGTAATTTATTACACTTCACAACATAGTGAAGTAAGATTACTGAACTGATGAAGAAACTTTTTAAATGTCACAGTGAATACATAAGTTAGAAGAGGACACCAGGAATAATAAAAACTCCACCTAATCTGTTTTGCACTTCAACACTTTTAAATCTACAAAAGAAAAGGAAGTGAAGGAGTAGGAAGAGGATGAGGAAAAGGAAGGAGGGGGAAGAAGAAGGAAGAGGGATGAAGAGGGATAAAGAGGGAGGAAGAGGGATGAAGAGGGAGGAAGAGGAAGTAAAAGGGAAAAAGAGGGAAGAAAAGAAGGAAGAGGAAAGAAGAGAAGGAAGAGGAGCAAGAGTGGGGTAGCAGAAGAGGTAAGTGGAGTGACTGGACAAAGGTCAGTGAAGTTTTAGAGCCAGAAGTAGAATCCTGGTCTACCAACCTTAAGAGCTTGCTCTTTTAGCTCTAGATCAGTAGTTCTTACCTGAGGGTAATTTTGCCACCCCCAAGAAATATCGGGCAAAGTCTGGAGACATTTTTGGTTATCACAGCTGGGGGAAGAGGAGTTACTAATATATAGAAGCCAGGAACACTGCTAAATAATCTACAGTGCATAGAATAGTCACCCACAACAAAAAATTATCTGGTCTAATATGTCAATAGTGCCAAGCTTACTCTAGATCACCCAATTTTCCAGAGTAATCAAAATCCAAAATCTCTGAGAGAAGTAAATGGTTTCCTTTTTTTTTTTAAAGATGACCGGTAAGGGGATCTTAACCCTTGACTTGGTGTTGTCAGCACCACGCTCAGCCAGTGAGCGAACCGGCCATCCGTATATGGGATCCGAACCCGGGGCCTTGGTGTTATCAGCACCGCACTCTCCCGAGTGAGCCACGGGCCGGCCCCAGTAAATGGTTTCCTATGGAAGGCTAATGTGCTGAGTCAATTTATGGACCAAAGAGAACACTATTGCTAAACAATCAGCCTGAAAAGATCAAGACCATAATCCATCAGCCTAAACGCAAAATTCACATGACCACAATTTCATTAGCAATACAGAGAAAAAAGTGATTCATAAGTCATAAAGTCAATGCAATGATGTACAAGAAAATAAAAATTATTCAAGGCAAAATGGTCTTCAAAAAAAACTATCAAAAAGATTTTGAAAGAATATACAATAATTCCTTACCAGTGACGACCTCCAAGGAGGTAGGCAAGAAAGACCAGGGGAAGAGGGACATTTACATTTCACATTACATCTTACTATACAATAAAAGTTGCTTTTTTAGCCAAGAGCATACATTGCTCTTATTCTTTTGATACTTTTTTTATTTTATAATAAAGAACATAGATAATGCAAACTAAGAAAGTTATTTTTATTCTAAACTTCTTTTGCAATGACTATCAGATTGGATATATAAGGGTACTTCAAAAAGTTTGTGGAAAAATAGAATTAAAAGATAATACTAATCTTTCCATGAACTTTTTGAAGTACCCTCATACCTATCACTGAAACATCATGCTCCAGATGAAACTAAAAAACTTACAGACTGGTGTTGACACCCAATACTCTTCATGACTAAGGGATATCAACCTGTGAGATATCTTATTCAACTTCAGCATAAAATTATGGGCCTAACCTCAGTATGAATTAGATCATAAGGACTATTAGAACAGAACAGGATGAGCCGGCCCATGGCTCACTTGGGAGAGTGTGGTGCTGATAACACCAAGACCACGGGTTCGGATCCCTATATAGGGATGGCCGGTTAGCTCACTTGGAAGAGTGTGGTGCTGACAATACCAAGTCAAGAGTTAAGATCTCCTTACTGGTCATCTTAAAAAAAAAAAAAAAAGAACAGAACAGAAATACCAAGGCTGAAATAATATGCCAACCTAGTAGGTAATTTACGATGAAGACTCATCACAAATACAATGTACCACTCCCAGTCAAAAAACAAGCAAAAACAGGAATTAAAAATACACAGATTACAAACCCATTAGGATGGCTACTATCAAACAAACAAACAGAAATGACAAGTCATGGCAAGGATGCGGAAAAATCGCAACCATTGAGCACTGTTGGTGAGAACATAAAATGATGCAGCCACTATGGAAAATAGTATGGCAGTTCCTCAAAAGATTAAAAATAAAGTTAACATATGATCCAGCAATTCCTCTTCTTGGTATATATACAAAAGAATTGAAAGCAGGATCCCAAAGAGCTATTTGTATACCCATGTTCATAGCAACATTATTCACAACAGCCAAGAGGTAGAAGCAACTTTAGTATGCGACAGTAGATTAAAGGATAAACAAAATGTGGTATACACATACAATGGAATATTATTTAGTCAGCCTTAAAAAAGAAATTCTGACACGTGCTACAACATGAATGAACATTGAAGACACTATGCTAAGTGAAATAAGCCAGTCATAAAGAGACAATAAATTATCCCATTTATATGAGGTATCTAGAGTAGTCAGGTTCATAAAAACAGAAAGTAGAATGATGGTTGCCAAGGGCTATGGCAAAGTGGATATGGGGAGTAGTTGTTCAATGGTTATAGAATTACAGCTTTGCAAGATTAAAAAGTTCTGGAGATAATTAGACAGGAATATGAACATACTTAACACTACAGTTAAGACTATATTCTGTATTATGTGTATTTTACCACAATTAAAAAAATTTTAAATACAGGCTAATGTGACATGACAGAACCTCAAGATAACAGTAAGCAAAGTGTTAAAGAAGAGAATACAAAACTTTTTAATCCTTTTCCAATGTTCTTCTCAGCCTGCTTTATTGGGCATCCTACCTATCACAAATGAGTAACTGGTGCTTCATGCTTGGTCCTGAATACCCAGAACCCCCAACTTTCTAAAATGACAATCAAAGTTCTTTAACAATTAATAAATGCAAAAGTTTTAAAATCCACCTGTAAGGCTGTGGCAAATCTAAATATTTCACAAGAATTTATGCATCAACCATACTTAACTATCTTGAACTGTCAATCCTGTAAAGATGTATCAGTCAAGGAAACAATGATTACAAGATAACCAAAATTAGCTTAAAAAGCCTAACTTCTCATTGGTTACATTTACACATAAGTTTAAAAAATGTCAAAAGACTATTTCACTGAATAAAAAATCATCTTACCAAAAGCTGTGACCACATTTTGTCATGTATGCTTCCTCAATCATATCAAAGCAGATGGGGCTAAAAAGAAAATAGAAAGATAATTAATACCTTTTTTTAAGTACAGTGATTACAAATTGGAAAAGGACAGAAACAATACCAATGAAATCATATTTTAATAGTTAAGAGCTATGTCTTCAAACATTCTATCGATGAGAGATGAAATTTCTATTGAGCTGAACTTTAGGGGATTGCCAGTAAAATGACAATGTATTCAAGATAACCCTAACGGCCAGCAAGCTCCAACATGAATTCAATGAGGAAATTTAAATGGTTCCAATATTTTAACTCAGTCCATAACTTTTAATGCAGTCAACAGAGCCTGTAAGAAAGTTCTACCATCTTCTTCCAGTATTCAAAATTACCTATGTAGACCTGCCAATCTAAATGCTCTCTTTTCTTTCCTATTCCAAGGAAAACTAATTTCCTAGGTGATAAATTTACAATTCCAGTCTCAACATACTTCTAGGTAATAAAGACAATAATAATGATAGTCAATACTTAAAGCAGAACAAACTATATCCATTAAACCCATGACATATATTAACTCATTTAGTCCTTTCAACAACACATTGAGGTAGTTAAGTACCTATTACTAGACCCATTTTATAGATAAGGAAACTGAGGCACAGAGCTGTCAAAGTCACATAGCTAGGAAGTAACAAAGTCAAAATTCAAATTCAGGTCTATGTTCTTAACCACTATCATATACTACTTTCCAATACTTTGAGTATATTTTACTAGAATTCTAATCCGGTTCTCCTTTGCTTTCCTATAGAGGATCAAAAGCAGAACATTCAAAATCCCAGCCTTCTTTGAAGTTAGGGTTAGCCATATACGACAAAGCCCTGACCAATGAAATCAGTCCCTGAGAAGACACTCTACCTGAACAAAAATACAAAGCCTTGTAAGAAGACATTTCATTTTATCATTCCCTTTTTTTCCTTCCTAAAACTCTGATGCAGCATCCAGAGATACAACAGCCATCTTGGGACCATGAAGTCAAAACCTTAAGCTAGGAAGACAGGATACTGGTTCCTTTATGATATCCTTGAGCAGCTATGTCAGTACTATTGCCTACCTCTGGACTTCTCATTACATGAGAAAAGTAAATCTTCATTTGCTCAAGCCAGTGTATATCACGTTTTCTGTTACTGGCATACAAATCCAATCCTTACTGATGATACAATGACACTTAAAACTGTAAATGAAAAATTCACTCATCCCTTCAAAAAAAATTTCCTGGACATAAACACTACCTTAGAATGTAGGGATGTAAAGTCTAATGGCAAAGTCAGACATGTTACACATGATTACAACACGATGAGAAAAAACATATAAAAAAAAAGAGGACACACGGGCTGCAATGGACATGAGAAAGACAACTGAGATCTGGGGGTTAGAGGAAAAGGAAGGGCAGAGAAGAACCAACAACCAATTCACTGAATATGTCAGGAGCTATTTAATATGATACAATACATATCTAATTCATACAATTTTGAGAAAGGGATATTTCAATATTTGAGGGTCTTCAATCAAGACATACATACCTCTTTGCAAATAAAAAAAGTAACTCCCTTAAGTTGGATGCAGCACCACAATCAAATGGTTTGGTGCCTTTAAGGAATTAGAAATATGAACTCTCTCTTACAGGCCCATAAGAGGGCACAAGCCTTAATGAGAAAAATGTAGACTGTAAGCCCAACTGTCCCCTTGACCAGACACAATGACTGTTCAGTGTACATCCTGCACAAGAGTATCTAATTGCCTTAGATGCCAAGTCTCCACAATTACCTGCTCAGAATTTTAAAAGGGAAAAAAATCTTTGGCAGATTTCCAAGTCACAGTAGCAACACACTTAACATAAACATTTCCATATTGTCCCTCCTAAAACCTATTAAAATGATAAGAAGTAAAAAGTGATTTAAAGCCACATTAATAAGGACAAAAGGAGTAGAACTGTTAGCGATAAAGATACCTGAACGAGTTCCCATAAGACAAAAAGCAGATACAGAAGTAACTGATGAATCAAGGTAGGGAAACCCACAGACAGAGTAAAACCCAAAAGGAAGCCAATCTACCCTGCATAACCCCAATACAAGGAGAGGCACAATACAAGGAGATGCTAATTATGATAAAAAGCAGTACTGAATGTGACTGAAAAGAGAGGGGTTAACTGGAAGCCTGAATATAAACAGGGCAGGGCTATTCAAAGTGTGGCTCGTGGACAAGTGCTGGTCCAAGTGTTACCAACTTCTGAAGAGGTAAGTACAAAAATGGAAAGTTTAGAACCTTCACTTTCTATAGCAATTTGACAGAATATGTTGTTGAATACAAGTTTTTAAATGGGGCCTGCTGTACTGTATTTATTTTTATAATTCTATTTTTTTGGTAGCAATCCATTTTCATTCTATTTTTTAAAATATCAATCTATGACAAAAAGACTTGGAAAAAATCATCTTTAATAACAGATAGCTGGAACAGCACTGACACAGAGGAAGCCAATCTCCTCCTACCTGTCCCAGAACAACCCAGCCAAGCATTTACCCTTTTGCCCCCAGACTGTTGATATAAAAAAGCTAAATCTTCATCTGTCACAACAAATTCAAGGAATATATCAAGAAACCATAGTTTCTTAATGAAATGGAAGCAATATACTGTAGGAGTAAACAGTACAGGTAATAAAGTCATGATGCCTGTGTTAAATCCTAGCCCTTCCAGGTATTAACTGTATAAGCATGATTAATTATTTAATCTCCTTGTGCCTCAGTTTGCTCATGTGTTCGTATGCTGATGATGACAGTATCAACCTCACAGGGTAATTTTTAAAAAAGACCAAAAACTCTGTAATGTACTTCGAGCAGCAGCAAGCAATGATGATTAATTCCAGCAGAAGAAACAGCTAAAGAAATTTAAATAATTGCTTCTGAGAGGAAAGACTATGAGAAAGGAGGCTTGTTGCTTTTCATTATAAGGCATTCTATCTTAATCCTATTTTTTTAAACCATACATAATTTTGATTTTTAAAAAGTCCCCTTGGATAAATCTCTATAGTCCCAATACTGATTAATTTCCTTTTTTGTTTGTTTGGGGTTTTTTGGCAGCTGGCAGTTACAGGGGTCTGAACATTTGACCTTGATGTTATAACATCGCGTTCTTATAACACCGCGTTCTAACCAACTGACCTAACCAGCCAGTTCCTGGTCAATTGCGACAACTAGAAAACACTCTTCCCTAAGAGTGGACAATAGCAAATATCCAAATTTTCTATCGCAGATAGTCTAGATATTAACATGCCACCCTTTTAAACGGCACCCATGGCAAAGCATCTTTAAAATTGGAGAAAGAGATCTTTCTGGTCCCCAAATAAATATAAGTTTGAGTAACAACACCATCAAATCTCTGTTTTACACTGTATTCAATGAAGCTCAGAAGATGGAAAATGTCTAACAGACATTCCAGTGGTTTGGAAGTCAGTCCAGACTTCAAACAGTGCCACCAATGGACATTTTAGGACTGGCCACAGCACCTACAATGAACCAACTGTGCATACTTATCAATACTCTTCCAGAAAATCCCAAATTTCTTAAATATTCACTCATTCAACAATTTATATATTGAGTATTGACTACATACCAGAAACTGATCTAGATGCCAGGATATAAAAGTAAATAAAACAAACAAAAATCCCTTCACAGTGCTTAAAATTTAGTGGAAGAGACAGGTAAGAAACAAGATAAATTAGAAAGATTTTATGTAATAAGGTTAGATAGTAATAAATGCTAAGAAAATAATAAAGCAGGGAAGGAAACAGGCTGCAATTTTATACAGGGTATTCAGAAAAGCCCCAATGAGAAATTGACATTTGAATAAATATTTCAAGGTAGTGAGAAAATGATCTACACAGAAATATAGCGGAACAGCAATCCAGCAGTCAGAAGAGCAAGTACAAAATGTTCTGGTGTAAAAAAATGTACCTGACATGTACAAAGATTAGCAAGAAGGCCAGTATAGAGTAAAATAAGCAAGTGGAGAATAGTAAAAGATGAGGCCAAAAAGATAATAAGGGGCCATCTCAATGGTCTACGTAAGGTTAAGGACTTTGGCTTTTACAGTGAGTAAATCAGGAATCATTGGCGGATTTATAACAGGGGAGTGACATGATTTGACACAGTGATGAACCAGATCATTCTACCTGACATGTTGAAAGAAACTAAAGGGAAGCAAGGGTAGAAATGGTTATGAAAGCTACCTAATAATCAGTGAGAAATGGTGCTGGATTGGACTAAGGTGGGAGTAGCAGGGTTGGTGAGAAGTGATCAGATTCTAGATATATTTTGAAGATAGATTTATGGTTTGCTGATGGAGTAGATGCTGGGTATAAGATAAAAATATATCAAAGTTTTTGACCTAAAAACTGGAAGAATTGACAGGTTTATTTCACATAAAGCTATATCATCCATTAGTTTATTTAAAAAAATAAAATAAAAAGAGCAGGACTACAGTGTGTGTCATATAATGTGTTTCACTAACACTAAAAAGTTACAATACCTAAAAATTACTATCAGATTAGTTTAAACCAGCAGCTTTTAAAGGATGTCTTCTGAGTAACATGTGAATTAAAGAGAAGAAAGTCTCCTTTCTTTTCACCAACAGCTAGCTTTTTAATCACATTAAAGGCCATGACTTTCAAGAAAAATGGAATTCAACTGAAATTAATCCAGGCTATGCTATTTATAGCTTTGTGGTTTTGGGCAAGTAGCTTAATCTTTCTAATCCTGTTTCCTAATTTCCATAACTGGGTTGATATTTATAACATATAATCACTATACTGGTTACAAAGATATCTACGAAGTGCTCAGGACAATGCCTAGTACATATAATATTCAATAATAGGAAGAATACACATCGAGAGAATATGGAAAAATAGGTATCAGTGATAGAACTGGTGCTATGGTTTGAATATGTGTCCCCCTGAAGTTCATATGTTGAAATCCTAACCCAAAGGTGATGGTATTAGGAGGGGGCCCTTCAGGAGGTAATCACGTCATGATGGCAGAACTCTCATGAATGGGATTAGTGCCATTAGAAAAGAGGCCCAGGCAAAGGAGCTGAATAGGCAATTTCTCAAAGGAAGACATACAAATGGCCAATAGACACATGAAAAAATGCTCAACATCACTCAGCATTAGGGAAATGCAAATCCAAACCACTGTGAGATACTATCCCACTCCAGTTAGGATGGCTGATATCCAAAAGACTGAGAATAATAAATGCTGGTGAGGATGCAGAGAAAAGGGAATCCTCCTACACTGTTGGTGGGCCTACAAAATGGTGCAGCCTTTATGGAAAATGGTATCAAAGTTCCTCAAACAATTACAGAGAGATCTACCATATGATCCAGCTGCCCACTGCTGGATATATACCCAGAAGAATGGAAATCATCATGTCAAAGGGACACCTGTATTCCTATGTTTACTGCAGTGCTATTAACAATAGCCAAGAGTTGGAACCAGCCTTAGTGCCCATCATCAGATGAGTGGATAAGGAAAATGTGGTATATCTACACAATGGAATATTACTCTGCTGTAAAAAAGAATGAAATACTACCATTCGCAGCAATGTGGATGGACTTAGAGAAAACTATACTAACCAGGCAAAGAAAGAAATACAGCATGTTTTCACTTATATGTGGAGGCTAATAAAAATAAATAAATAAATATACAAACAAACAAACGGGGGGAAAAAAGACACAACAATCACAATAATTCCTGGAACTTGTTAAGTGAACAGATACGACACTGATGGGGGGGAGCAGAAGGGAGAGGAAGGAGGAATTGGTGAAGGGACACAAAAATCAACTACATTGTATACTGATAAATTTAAAAATTTTTAAAAATTGAATAAAAAAGAAAAAGAAAAGAAAAAAGGCCCAGGGAGCTTGATCACCCTTCACCATGTGGAATCGCAGCGGGATTGCTACATTATATGGTTGTTCTATTTTTAATATTTTGAGGAATCTCCATACTGTTTTTCATAATGGCTGCATCAATTTACATTCCCACCAACTGTGTAGAGGGGTTCCCTTTTTTCTATATCTTCACCAACACTTATTATCTCCCCAAATTTTTATGGACCCCTGACACAGGAGCATCATCAAAAAGAAAGAATTCACAAATGAATTAAAGCCGTTCCTGGGACTGTTCACACCTCCTGCACCACAATAATACAAACAATTCCTATAAATCAACATGCAAGAAAAGTGGAAAAGAATGCAAATTGCTAATTCACAGAATGGGAAAACACACTGCCTTTCAAGTACATGGAAAGATGTTCCATCTCACTAGTAATCAAAACATTCAAATTAAAACAATAAAATAATATTTTACCTGCATTAAATCACCAGGAGATTGGAATACTAACTACGTTAGGGAGGAAATAAGGAAACAAGAATCTTCATGCAGATATATTCTAGCAAGCAATCTGGTATTAAGTCCTCATATATTTATAACCCAGCAATCCCATTCCTGATATTATATGTAAATAAGTACAGATACAGTCATGCATTGCTTAACAGGAATATGTTGTGAGACACACATCTTTTTGCAATTTCACTGTTGCATAAACATCAAAGAGTATACTTATACAAACTTAGATGGTATAGTGTACTACACACCTAGCTTATATTATAGTAGAGCCTATGGCTCCTAGGCTACAAACCTGTACAGCATATTACTGTGGTGAATAATATGGGTGATTATAAGACAATGGTAAGCATATTTAAGTCTAAATATATCTAAACACAAAAAAGGTACAGTAAAAATACAGTATTATAATCTTCTGCGACCACCATCATGACATGACCAAATGTTATTATACGGTGTATGACCGTATATACATCTACGCACCCAAGTATATGCACGTATGTATGTGTTACATATATAGGCATGTGTATTATTTATGTATGTGTATGTGTATGTGTATATAGTATGTAGATGTATACAGACACACACACACATATCTAAAAGAAAAGTCCTATGAGTGGATACGGAAAATGTGGTACATCTACACAATGGAATACTACTCAGCTATAAAAACGAATGAAATACTGCCATTTGCAACAACATGGATGGACCTTGAGAGAATTATATTAAGTGAAACAAGTCAGGCACAGAAAGAAAAATACCACATGTTCTCACTTATTGGTGGGAGCTAAAAATTAATATATAATTCACACACACACACACACACACACACACACACACACACACACACACACAAAACCGGGGGGGGAGGGGGAGAAGATATAACAACCACAATTACTTGAAGTTGATAGGACAAGCAAACAGAAAGGATATTGTTGGGGGGGAGGGAGGAGAGGGAGAAGGGAGGGAGGTTTTGGTGATGGGCAACAATAATCAGCCACAATGTATATTGACATGATAAAATTTAATAAATAAATAAATAAATAAAAGAAAAGTCCACATCTGTCAGTAAGGGAATGTGTATGAGGATACTTGCAGCAACAATGTAGTGACAGCAGCAAATTAAAGGCAGCCTATATACTCATTTTGAGAATGGAGAACTAAATTATGCTTGGCTACATCATGCAACAGTAAAAGTAATGAACCAAAGGTTCATGGAGCAACATGACTAGATGCTTTGTTAAGTGAAAATAAAAATGAAAATGAGATATTGTCACCATAAATTCATATAAATTTAAATCATACAAAAATATATATTTCACAGGGATACATTATGTTCAAAGACATATAAAAAGCACAATAGAAGAGAAAACTAAGAAAAGAGGTTAGGAGAATGAGAATAGAGAAGAAATTAAGGGAGGAATACAATCTCCTATTTAGTAAGATCTAAGATGTCATCAACAATAAGATGCACCAATATACACCACTAAAAAAGAAACAACTGCTAAGTAAGTATAGTATTTTCATATCAGTTAAGAATTTTATTTTATGCTTCTCCAAAGAGCTATTTAGACTTAAATTTATACTATTTAGCAATAAAATTAGGGTTTTCCTACAAATTATTTTTCAAGTGTCTTAACTTTCCTGAATCACTTTTTGACTAAGTCACTGATATACAGAATTTTCCACACAACACTGTCCATTATTTTGGTGATGCAGCATTTATTAAAAGAATCCATAATAAAACTAAAAGCCATGGGTACTGGGATCTTAAGCCAGGTTTACATTTAGCCAGCTAGCCTACATCTGACTCCAGCTTTGGGAATACTGCTAAGCATGTCTAACTCACCATGTCCCAGAACCTCCTCCACCTCTCACCCCTACATACAAACAAGTAGTTCATAGGAAATAAAACAGTATTCACAATTGTCTCAAAGAGACTTTCATTCAATCTGCTGAAACTTATATTCAAGTTTTGAGGCAGACATTTTCACAAATCTACATGAAATGACTGCTACATCCAGCTGCCACCTAGCCAACAGCAATTGCTAAGATCCCATCAATTATAACACATAAGCCAATTTTCAGAAATGTCAAAGTATAAAGGAAGGGAAAAAAGTTCAATTTAGAATCAAATACACATGATAAAATAAAACAAAGCAAGAGAGCAGCCTTGCATGGGCCAATGGACAATGTGCTTTTGAAATGATAAACACAATTAACTCACCCTGTATTTGAGGTCAAATCTTACCTGGGAGCAACTTACTCTTTTACCACATACACTTAGAAAACTGGAATAAAAATAAAGGAAACAAACACTTTCAGACACTGGACACTAGGCAACACAGGACCAAAATCCTTGAGGGAAGGGAAACAAATGAAGTGAACACTACCACGGACCCAGCTTTCTGTCTGGAAGCACTTCACAGGCCCAAGACAGAACAGAAGCAGAGCACCACAAATTGACTGATATCAGAGTTCAGAAAGGAGAAAGGAGAAAGAAGTTGCTGGCTGCAAGGAAAAAGAACTCTAGAAATTTGCATGGAGTTCTCCTGAAGTTTGTTGCTGAATACTAGTAACATGTGCCCACAGTTTAAACTCCACAAAATCAGGTAGACCATGAAGCTATAAAACCTGGGGCATTCAATAGAGACCTCAGAAAGGTCATTAGTAGTAGAGCCTAACTAGCTCTCAAAAAAAATGACTATTCACTACTCTTCCTAAAAAATAATGTTTCATTTAAAAATTTTTCAAAAATATAAACAATCCTCAAAAACATCAAACTGATCTGCAGGTCACTTAATGGTGTGCCAGGAAAAAGTCCAATACCATAAAGACAATAAAATCCAGCACTGAAAGTTTACAATGTCCACCATCCAACTAAAAAAAAAAAAAATTACAAGACATGTGAAACAGCAGAAGAATGTGACTCATAAACAGGAAAAAAAGTGTCAATAGAAACAAAGTGATAACTAAATTAGCACAGAAGAATGTTAAAACAAATATATCAAATGTGATAAAGGACTTAAAGAAATATATAAAAATAATGAGGAGAAAAATGAAGATATATAAAAAATCAACTGGAACTCTAGAACTGAAAAATACATCTAATAAACTCACCTAAAGGCCAATGGAATATTAGAGAAATAAAAAGAATGTCCACAAAATGACCTATAAACAAATGTTCATAAGAGTTTCATTTGTAATAGCCAAAAACTGGAGACAACCCAGAATGGACAAATAAATACATCCACTCAAAGTATATAAATGTAAAGAACAATTTTTTAAAAAGTAATGAACTATTGATAAACACATAATACAGTTGAAACTCAAAAATATCTTGCTAAGTGAAACAAGTAAGGCACAAAAGGGCATATATTATATTAATTTACATGAAATCCTATAATAGGCAAAACTAATCTATAGTAGTAAGATGCCCAATCAATGGTTGTCTTGGGCTGGGAATGGGGGAGATTGACTGTAAAAGGACATGAGGAAACATTGACTGTAAAAGGACATGAGGAAACTTTCTATTGTGATAGAAATGTTCTGTATCTATTTTTATTGGCTATGAATTTTCATGAGATATAGAGCTGATTATCACCCCTCATGCCCAAAATGTGAAGGCCAGATTCGTGCTGGCAGCGTGCCCATTTCCACAAATTGCATTTGGACCTCCTTTCCCCCATTCAATTATCCCCAACCTCCACCCCCACCTTTCTCACCCATTCCACTTCGTATCCCAAGGTATGTTCTCTCCCTCTGTAAGTCCAATGCACCACTGTGGTCTTTCTTTCTTTCCTTCTTTCTCTCTTAGCTCCCAGTTATGACTGAGTATATGTGGTATTTATCCCTCTGTGCTTTGCTTATTTCACTCAACATAAGTTTCTCCAAGCTCATCCATGTTGTTACAAATAGGAGAACTTCATTGCTTTGTATGGCAGAGTAGTATTCCATGGTGTATATATACCACAGTTTCCTTACCCAATCAACCATCAGTGGACATTTAGTTTGGTTCCATGTCTTGGCCATTGCAAACAGAGCTGTGATGAACATGGGAATGCAGGTATCGCTTTGACATGATGATCTCCGTTCCTCTGGGTATATACCCAGAAGTGGGATTGCTGGATCGTATGGAAGATCTATATGTAGTTGTTTGAGAAAGCTCTATACTATTTTCCATAGTGGTTGTACTAATTTACAGTCCCACTAACAGTGCAGAAATGTTCATTCCCTTCTCTCCACACCCTCACCAGCATGTTATTCAGTGTCTTTTTGAATTATACCAGTCTAACTGGGGGTGAGGTGGTATCTCAGTGTAGTTTTAATTTGCGTTTCCTTAATGACTAGTTGTTGCTGAGCATTTTTTCATATATCTGTCAGCCATTTGTATGTCTTCCTTTGAAAAATGTCTATTCAGCTCCTTTGCCCATTTGTTAATTGGGTTGTTTGGTTTTTTACTATGTAATTGCTTGAGTTCCATATGTATTATGGATATTAACCCCCTGTTGGATGCATAGTTAGCAAAAATTTTCTCCCACTCTGTAGGTTATTGTTTCAGTCTGTTGTTTCCTTTGATGTACACAGCTTTTTAGTTTGATATAGTCCCATTTGTTTATTTTTTCTTTTGCAGCTTGTGTTTTTGGGCTAATGTTCATAAAGTCTGTGCCCAGATCTAGTTCCTGAAGTGTTTCACCCACATTTTCCCTTAGTAGTTTAACAGTTTCAGGTCTTATACTTAAGTCTTTAATCAATTTTGAGTTGATTTTAGTATATGGTGAGAAGTGCATATCTAGTTTCACTCTTCTACATATGGATATCCAATTCTCCCAGCACCACTTGCTGAAGAGGCAGTCTTTTCCCCAATGCAGATTGTTGTTACCTTTGTCCAGTATCAGATGGCTGTAAGCCTGAGGGGTAATTTCTGGGCTCTCAATTCTGCTCCACTGGCCTGAGTATCTATTTTTATGCCAGTACTATGCTCTTTTGGTTACAATAGCTTTGTAATATAATTTGAAGTCAGGTAGTGTTATGCCTCTGACTTTTTTTTTTTTTGCTCAGGATTGCTTTGGCTATTCGAGGTCTTTTGTTGTTTCATACAAAAGTTAAGATTGTTTTTTTCAAATTCTGTGAAGAATGTCAGTGGTATTATGATAGGGATTGCACTGAGTCTGCAGATCACTTTGGGTAGTACAGACATTTTTACAATGTTAATTCTTCCAATCCAAGAGCACAGAATATCTTTCCATCTTTTTGTGTCCTCCTTAATTTCTTTCAGAAGTGGTTTGTAGTGCTCATAGTACTTTTATCTCCTTGGTTAAACTGATCCCTAGGAATTTTATTTTTTTCATCACAATTGCAAGTGGGCTTACATTCTTTATTTCTCTTTCTGTAAGTTCATTATTTGAGTATATAAATAAAACTGATTTGGGGGTATTTATTTTGTATCCTGCAACATTACTGACATTAACCAGCTCAAGGAGTTTTTTGATAGAGTCTTCAGGTTTTTCCATATATAGTATCAGGTCATCTGCAAATAGAGACAATTTGACTTTGTCTTTTCCAATCTGGATGCCCTTTACTTCTTTCTCTTGTCTGATCGCTCTGGCTAGTACCTCCAGTACTATGTTAAATAGAAGTGGTAAGAATGGGCATCCTTGTCTTGTTCCTGTTCTTAAGGGAAAGGCCCTCAGTTTTTCCCCATTCAGAATGATACTGGCTGTGGGTTGTCATAAATGTCTTTTATGGTGTTGAGATACTTTCTTTCTATGGCTAATTTGCACAGAGTCTTTATCATAAAGGGATGTTGAATTTTGTCAAATGCTTTTTCAGCATCTATTGAGATAATCATATATGGTCTTTATCATAAAGGGATGTTGAATTTTGTCAAACGCTTTTTCAGCATCTATTGAGATAATCATATATGGTCTTTGTCCTTGAGACTGTTGATGTGATCTATCACATTTATTAACTTACGTATGTTGAACCATCCTTGCCTCCCTGGAATGAATCCCACTTGATCGTGGTGTGTAATTTTTTGATGTGTTGCTGTATTCTGACTGCTAGTATTTTCTTGAGAATTTCTGAATCTATGTTCATCAAGGATATTGGCCTGTAATTTTCTTTTTTTGTTGTGTCTTTATCTGGTTTTGGTATCAGAGTTATGTTGGACTCACAGAATGGGAGACCAGTTTCTGTTTCGATTTTTTGGAATAGTTTGAGGAGAACTGGTACTAACTCTTCTTTAAAAGTTTGATAGAATTCAGGTGCAAAGCCATCCGAACCTGGACTTTTCTTTATTGGAAGATTGCTGATTACTGCTTCAATCTCGTTACTTGTTATGGTCTGTTCAGGTTTTCTATCTCTTCTTGGTTCAGTCTTGGTAGTTTGTATGTGTCTAGAAACTTATCCATGTCTTGCAGATTTTGATATTTGTTGTCATACAGTTGTTTATAATAGTCTACAATGACTCTTCGTATTTCTGTGGTATTGGTTGTTGTCGGGCCTTAAAAACTAACGCCACCTTAAATGACATTACAAGCGGCGCCATTATGGGCCCACAAGGCCGTATTAATGTGTCAGCCTAAGACGGCACCAGTAGGAAGTAGGGTGCGAGTGTCTGTGGGAACCTTGCCTTAGCCCTTATTGGCCAAATACGTGCTTCCGCACTCATGAACACTGCACGATTGCAGTAGCTAGGCATTGAGACAGGATGCATGCTCTCGTAACCTTTACGCTGATTGGAGGATGTAAAAACCTCCCTTCCCCATTTGCCTTTAAAAGCAAGTGCTTGTGTGATAATAAACGGAACTGCTCAACAGAACCCCTGCCGCGTCTGAGTGTCCTTTAACGGGCTGGTTGGGGCCAGCGGCTGTGCTCACCTCTCTTCACGGCTCTCTTCCCCCGTCTCCTCCCAACGGGGACCGGAAGGAAAGAGGAATCCGGGCAATTCACTTGCCCACCAGAAGGAACACCAAGGGAAAGACTGATAGCGAGGCAAGGGCTGTTCGGGTCGGCCGGCGGTGGACCCAACAGTTGTAATGTCTCCCTTTTCATTTCTGATTTTTGTTATTTGGGTCTTCTCTCTTCTTTTTTCTGTTAACGTAGCTAATAGTTTGTCTATTTTATTTATCTTCTCAAAAACCAACTTTTGGTTTCATTGATCTTCTCTGTTGTTTTTTGGGTCTCTATTTCATTTAGTTCTGTTCTGATTTTAATTATTTCTTTCCATCTACTACCATAAGGTTTGGATTGTTGTTTTTCAAGCTCTTTGAGATGTGGTGTTAGGTCGTTTATTTGAAGTCTTTCTATTCTTTTGATGTAAGCATTTATTGCAATAAATTTGCCTCTTAGTATTGCTTTTGCAGTATCCCGCAAGTTTTGATATGATGTATCTTTATTTTCATTAGTTTTAAGAAATTTTTTGATTTCTTGTTTAATTTCTTCTTGGACTCATAGGTCATTCATGAACCTATTATTTAGTTTCCATGTATTTGTATATTTTCAAGAGTTTTACTTGCTATTAATTTCCATTTTTAGTCCATTGTGGTCTGAAAAGATACTTGGAATGATTTCAATTCTTTTAAACTTGCTGAGACTACATTTGTGATCTAATATGTGGTCTATCCTGGAGAATGTTCCATGAGCTGATGAGAACAAAGTGAATTCTTTAGTTGTTGGGTGAAATGTTCTCTATATATCTGCCAAGTCCAGTTGGTCTAAGGTGTAGATTAAATCCTATGTCTCTCTGTTGATTTGTTGCCTGGAAGATCTGTTCCATACTGAGAGAGGGGTGTTCAGATCACCCACAATTAACATATTAGGGCCTATTTCTTTCTTTAGGTCTAAGTGTTGGCTTTATATAGCTCGGTGCTCCAGTACTGGGTGCACAGATATTCATGGTTGTTATGTCTTCCAGCTGGATAGATCCTTTTATCATTATATAGTGGCTTTCTTTGTCTCTTTCTATGTTTTTTGTCTTAAAGTCAAT
This sequence comes from Cynocephalus volans, assembly GCF_027409185.1. NCBI lineage: Eukaryota > Metazoa > Chordata > Mammalia > Dermoptera > Cynocephalidae > Cynocephalus > Cynocephalus volans. The sequence continues at coordinate 132,413,684 of NC_084467.1, forward strand.
TTTGTCCAATATACGAATAGTTATTCCTGCTCATTTCTGGTTTCCATTTGCATGATATATCTTTTTCCATCCCTTCACTTTTAGTCTGTGTGTGTCTCTACAGGTGAGGTGGGTCTCCTGAAGGCAGCATGTACTTGGGTCAAGCTTTTTAATCCAATCAGTCTGTGTCTTTTGAATGAGGAGTTTAATACATTCACATTTACAGTAGTTATTGGCAAGTACTGTTTAATTCTTGTCATTTAATTGCTACTTGTTTAGGTGATTTAAGTATCTTTTGATCATTATGTCCCCTTTTATTTCTCTTCTTCAGTGTTAGCTGGAAATTTAAGGTGGCATGATTTAGCTTCTTTCTCTTTCTTGCTAGCATTTTTGTTTTATCAGTGGGTTTTGCTCTTTCGTGTGTATTTGTGATAGTGGTCATCACTGTTCAGATTCCAGATGAAAGACTCCCTTGAGAATTTCTTGCAGGCTGGTTTTGTGGTGGTGAAGTCCCACAACTTTTGTTTGTCTGAGAAATACATAATTTCTCCCTCTCTTTTGAAGGAGAGCCTTGCTGGGTAAAAAATTCTTGGCAGGCAATTTTTTTCTTTCAGTAGTTTGAATATATCATTCCACTTTATTCTGACCTGTAGGTTTTCAGTTAAGAAGTCTGCTGTTAATCTCATGAGGGTCCCCTATAGCTGACTTGTCTCTTTTCTCTTGATGCCTTTAAAATTCTTTCTTTGCCTTTGAGCTTTGCAAATTAAACTATAATGTGTCTTAGGGAGGATCTTAGAGGATTGAATCTGTTTGGGGACCTCTGAGCTTCCTGAATCTGGAAGTCTATATCTCTCCCTACACCTGGGTAGTTTTCTGTTACTATTTCCTTGAATAGGTTTTCAATACCTTTTCCTTTCTCCTCCCCTTCTGGAATACTCGCAATTCGGATATTAGAGCATTTGAGATTGTCTGCTATCTCTCTTAGATTTTCCTCATTATTTTAAATTCTTTTTCTTATTTTTTGTCTGCCTGGGTTATTTTGAAAAGACCATATTCAAATCTGCAATTCTTTCTTCTGCTTGCTCTACCCTGCTGCTCAAGCTCTCTGTTGTGTTTTTTTTTACTTCACTGGGTGAATCTTTCATTTCTAGGAGTTCTGCTACACTCTTTTTTAAGGTATTAATGGCTTTGTAAATTTCCTCCTTCATATTCTAGATATTTTTCCTTGTTTCACTGTGTTCTCTAATTGAGTCTTTTTTTATCTCAAGTTTTCTTAAGATCATTGCTCCAAATTCTTTTTCAGACATTTCAAGAATTCCCTGTTCCACAGTCTGAAATTTGAGCATTACTATAATCCTTTGGTGGTGGCATATCTTCTTGTTTATTTGTAGTTCTAGTATGTTTACATTGACATTTGGTCATTTGGTGGAGGGTTTGCTTCTATTACACTGAGATTGGGTATGAGGATAAAGATTTCTTTCTCTATGTGCAGGCTTTACTGGTGACTCTTCTTACATCAGCATAGTCAAGTGAGCAGCAGATTACCTGTGGAGTGGCCCTGGCTGCTACTGTGGTGGTGAATTGTCTTTGCTTGACAACAGGTGTGGTAGTGGCTATATTATACCACCTTGGGTCCTGTTCCAGAATCTGTGGTTGTAGAATGAGCCCCCAGCAGGTCTCCTTGACTCACCTTGGCAGGCCAGGCCTTGGGTCCCTGATGCCTCCCTCCAAGTCCAAGGAGTAGAGAAGTAGGTCGCACCACAGCATGTCTCCTCTGCTCACCCTCAGTGGAGTGGGCCAGGCTGCAGGTCCCTGGTGCCTCCCTCCAGTTTCAAGGAGGGGGGCGGGGTCCAGAAATGTTCTATATCTAAAGTATGTTAGTGATTACATGCATACTTATATTTATCAAAACTCAGCAAACTGTACACTTAAAATGAATGCATTACAGTACATGTAAATTACACATTGGTGAAAATGCTTCAAAAAAGAAATGGAACAAAAAAAGAAAAAAAGAAAAAAAGGAAGAGATTCTTCCCAGCATCTTCAGTTCAAAAATTCCAAAAGAAGCCCTGAATATATCACACACACAATTCTGAATCAATTAATTAAAAAGTCCTGGAAATTTTGACAGGCCATTCTGAGAATAGCAGCAGAAACTGATAGGGATGATCATGTCTGTAATGGACTTCATGTTTATGTCTCCCCAAAATTAATAAACCTTAAACCCCAGTGGGATGGTATCAGGAGGTGGGGCCTTTGGAAGGTAATTAGGTTTAGATGAACTCATGAGGGTAGAGTCCACATGATGGGATCAATGTCTTTATAAAAAGAGACTAGAGTTCTCTCTCCCAGCCATGCAAGGATACAGTGAGAAGGCCACCTACTTGCTAGGAAGTGGCCCTCAACAGACACCAGATCTGCCAGTGTCTTAATTTTGGACTTTCCAGTCTCCAGAACTGTGAAAAATAAATGTTTTTGGTTTAACACACCCAGTCTATAGTATTTTCATTACCACAGCTTGAACTAAGAAAATGTTCTAATTGTTGTTGCGTACAAGGGTAATCACTGAAGGGTCTGATGGTGCTAAAATGTTCTGGAGTCTGAACTCTCAAAATTAATAAATTAAGCATATATCTAAATAAGTAAATGAACAGATAAATTAGGTAAATAAATAAACAAATGCTCGGCAATAGGGAGAAACCAGCCTACCATGCACCAAGTGACAAGCATCATCAATCTCATGCCAGGAGAGGGGCAGGAGTATGTATATACCCCTTCTGAATGACAGGTGTAAAGCTGAAAACTGAGGATAGAACATGAACAGTAAAAAAAGCTCTCTGGCACCCCAAATCTCACCCCAACCTGAAGATAACACTAGTAGAATTTAAAGCCTACGGTACATGGAAAGTAATTACAGCAAAAACAAAATTCAAATAGCCCAATTCCTAACTAGATTTGCTCAATCTCCACATTAACATCCTAACAGAAGAAGAGGTGTAATCATTTCCAGACATAAACACTATTTACCTAGTATCCACTGTTCTACATGCAATCTCCAGTAAGAGATACAGATAAAAGCAAAAATAAACAATCCCTTTCCAACAGCCAAGGTAGTCAACAAGACTCAAGAGATAATTCAAATGGTGAGTCTATGAGACAAGAACTTTACAGTAACTATGATTAATGTTAGTGGAAAAAATAAACAATATGGGGCCGAGCCCATGGTGCACTCGGGAGAGTGCGGCGCTGGGAGCGTGGCGACGCTCCCACCGCGGGTTCAGATCCTATATAGGAATGGCCGGTGCCCTCACTGGCTGAGTGCCAGTCACGAAAAAGACAATAAAATAAAATAAAATAAAATAAAAAATAAACAATATGCCTAAAAAGATAGGGAATTTCAGCAAAGACACTGAAACTAAAAGAGACAGTAAAATGAAATTGTTAGAAATTTTAAAAACACAATGTCAGAGACAAAGAATTCTTTCGATGGGCTCATTAAAATACAAAACACAAGTTAAGGAAAGACAGAATAAATCTGAAGACAGGTGAACAGAAATTGTCCAAATTAAAACACAAAGTAAAAAGAAAACAGAGCATCTAAAAGCTGTGGGACAATATCAAACGGTCTAACATACATATAATTAATATAGCCATGGGAAGGAAAAAAAATGGGTCAGAAGAAATACATAAAAAGATAGTAAGTGAAATCGTTTTTAAACTAACAAAAGATATCAAACCATAGCTCAAAGAAGTTCAGAAAACCCCAAGCAGCATTTTAAAAAACCAAAAACTCCCTAATGTATACAATGCACTTAAACTTCTAAAACCAAAGATAAAATCTTATAGGCAGCCATAAAAAGACACATTACATATAGCAGAACAAAGATAAGAACTAAAATAAACTTCTCATCAGAAACTATTTTAGCCAAAAGACAATGGAGTGACTTCTTTAAAATACTGAAAGAAAACTTCCAACTCAAAATTTTATACCCAGCAAAAAATATCTTTCAAAATGAAGGCAAAATAAACTTGTTTTCAAACAAACAAGACCTTAAGAGAATCCACAGCACATAGACCTGCAATACAAGATATATCAGTGTAAGTTTTGCAGGCAGAATATGAATCCAGACAGAAACTAGGATCTACACAAAGAATAAAGACCTCCATAAACGGTAACAGTAAATATAAACATTAAACACATTTTTTTCCTATCTTTAATCACTTTAAATAATTAGAAATAGAAGAAGTTCACATCTGAATAAGGGGCACAATACTGTCCCCAGAAACAATGAAAGCAGGCTAGAAAAAGATAACAATAAGATAAGTGGAAATTATAATCTAGGACTTTAATATGAACTGAAAGAAAGAAAAAGAGAAGCACTGAAAGAAAAAGAAAATTCTCAAATAGAAATCCTTAGGAACCTTTTGTTTGGAAGAGGAAATCATTTAAAAAGAGAGGCAAAAGAACTCAGGTAGGAATTAGAAATAAAAGAAAAAGAAAGGAACAAAAGAGTAAATACACATAATAAGTAATGATTTAAGAGAAAAAGAAGATAGCCATTGTAGGCATCTCAGTTTGTAATCCCTACCATAGAACTTTAAATATACCAAAAAGCTGATCACAACAGTACCTTTCAAACCTTTATTGCCAGTAATTATTTTACACTTTTATCTCTTGTCATTGTTTACTAAAATACTATTCTTTAAACAATAAACATTGTGAAAATGTTTTCATTAACAATTGCCAACACAGGGTAAATATTATACTGTACAACCTTAAGCTTGTGAGAAGGTAATCTATGTCATTTGGGACATTAAAAAATCAACACTGCAGAACAGATCCACAAAATTACATAAAAAATGTTAATATTTTGCATTTATAAGGCACATCATCTCAGTTGAGTCATATCACGGTTTGACTCTCAGGTTACATTTTTAATCAGTGCCCTATAATCTCCCTAAATTTTACATTCATTACTTGCTTAAAAAGCAGCATCCCAACTTACTATAAATAAGTTTAATAACAACTTACAAAGTACCATCTCAGAACTCTCCAATAAAGTAACATGTACCAAGTTCAATTATGTATATTTTGGAACTAATACTAACTCCATTATGCTTTCACCAAATGTGAAAACTGTCTCACATTTAGTTCTAACTAACCAAAAATTCAGTCTTTCAAAGATTAACTACTAAAAAAACATAACATTACCACAATAATCAGAGCCAGGAACAACCTAGAGTCATTTAGGAAAACAAGTAGTTACATCTTACCTAAGGAGGACCATAGAACCACTTTCATATTTTGATACCAAATTCCAAACTCTAGCAAATACCACTTGATACTTTTGGGTGATTTTATAATTTACAACACTTTTTTGCATGCATCCTATCTTCTAAACCTCATAATCCTATAGTAAAATATCATTATATCCCAATTTATAACTGAAGAAACAGACTCTGAGACAAATTATTTGCCCAGAATGAAATCTTAGGTTTTTAAATTTCAATTCCAGTTCCCTTTGCATAATGCTATGATCTCAGAAGAGAAACAAACCATATGCATCACTGTGACTACAAAAATAAAAATCACAACTATCAGCACATAGAAGACCTTGGAAAAAATTATTTTAAATATACTGAAATTTATATACAGTCATGCCTCACAAAATGACATTTTGGTCAACAACAGACAGCATATACAATGGTCGTCTCATAAGAATATGACTGAGCTGAAAAATTCCTATTGCCTAGTACTTCACTGATGGATTTTGGGTGTGGATGGCCGCTGGCCCCAGCCTCGTCTTCCACTCCAGTGCCTGGCCCCTCCCCACTTCCCTTTACAAGAATCCTCCTGACTTAAACAGAAACCACTTTTGTTTCCGCAAGGACTCAGTTCTCCACCCCGATCCACATTAGCATAATGACCCTCCTTGATGGTATCAGCCAGCCCTTAGCGCACTATATAAGCTCTACTACCACCACACCTGGTGCTGTCCCCAATTTTCAGGGCAGCCTCGGGCTGTCCTCCATTTTGGGTACAGCCCAGCAGATTTCTTTCTTTAATAAAGCTTGAATGGTACTTGGCATCTCAACTTACTTTCTTTCATTATGGTGCAGAAACCCAGGAACGGTCTTGGCCAGACTGTTGGCCGATCCCCTCTCTTGGGTTGACTGGTTCCCGGCCGCTCTTCCCAGACCTGCCAAAACCGGATGCCTCCGAGACTCTCTCCTTTTGCCATTTCAGACCAATGCATCCAACATCAGACTCAATTCAGGGTGCGTCAGTGGGTCTGTCCTGCCTACTTCTACTTTTCCCCCAACTACTCTCTACAACTCTGATCGCTACAAAGCCCAGGCACCTGGCCGCCTGGCCAAGGGAACTCTTCTTGTGCCTCCAGCTATTGAAGGATGCTTCATTAGTGGGTCATGGCTTTTCTCTCAAAAAGAAGGTGGGCACCAAAGGGGACACCCTTTGCTGGCACTCTTCTTCTACCAAAACTGACTGCCCTTCTTTCTCACCCTCTAAATGGGATCCCCACAATCCAAACTTCCACGCTCTATGCCTTTGGGCTGTCTCCTGGCCAATTTCTTGGCCTCCAGGGAGACAGTGAACCTAAACGTCTCATTTTCTACCGTACTCCAAACTCTATGCCTCTGGGCCATCTCCTGGACAATTTCTCGGCCTCCACGGAGACATTAAAACTCAAATGCCTCATTACAATGGATCCCAGTGGCCACAAGTATGGCACTCGATTTAGACACTCACCGAAATGGCAAAAGCTGTAGAGATTCCTTGTTCAGGCCTTCTCCTATCGCTGTCAAAACTGTCCTATGTCTCAAATTCTCCTAGCTCATGCTCGACCTCCCCTTCCAGACTCAGATCGATCTTCTGATCCATAAGCCCTCCACATTTCTCTCTGTTCCCCACACGTGGCCTCCAGATGCTCATCCTCAGCCCAACTCCTCCCCTTCTCCACCTTCAACAGGTAAAAACCCCACCTCAGCTCCAGCTTTTTATAACCCTTCCATGAAATGGCTGGAACAGATGGAACTGTCCAAGTCCATATACAGGGAGCAGGTCTGGATGGCACCTCAGGTACATGCTCGAAATAATAGGCAGCCTGTGGGAGCTGTTGCTGTCCCTTACACGGACCTGAACTGAGACTACCAGGCTGGCCACGGTGCTTGGGATCTCCAGGATAACATGACCACACACCTACTTCACGGCCTCCAAAAGGCTACTCACAAGTCAGTCAATTATGACAAGCTCAGAGAAATCACAGAGATCCACTGAAAACCCCAATGATTTCCTAGCCCACCTCTCTGAGGCTTTACATGAATATACACGTATAGACCCAAACTTCCCTGCAGGCATGGCCCTCTTACACTCTCATTTCATTACCCAATCGGCCTGATATTCAAGAAACTACAAAAGAGATCAGGCCAAATACCAGCTCCTGGCTAATACCATCTGTGGCTCACATACACCAAAGCTGGCTGACTCTAGGGGCAAGCCACCCAATAACTGCTTCAAATGTAGTCAACTGGGCTACTTGGCACGGGTCTGTCATAACCTGTCCTCACTGCATACGGCCAGGTCAAGGGGAATTGACTGTGCCACTCGCCAGAGAGGGAGTGGCCCAGTCCTCAACCTACATCCTTTGGCTTCATGACCATCCCTACCAGAGCTTCTAGGCTTTGCCCAGAAGGAGGACTGACAATGCCCAGGGCCTGAGGTCCCCACGGAGATCACCATGTGTGAGCCCACGGTAACTCACCTTGTAGCAGGTAAGCCAAGCTCTTTTGTCATCGATACAAGAGCCATTTACTCTACCCTTCCTGAATATGCAGGAACAACAACCCCATCCTCTATCACAATAGTAGCGGTCATGGGATCAGAATACCGCCCACACATCACTCAACCCCTTTTCTACACCCTACAACATATCATATTTACACACAAATTTTTAATAATGCCTCAATACCCAGTCCCCTTACTGGGATGGGACATCCTTTTCAAATTCAAAGCTACTCTTACTCTAAACACTTTAACTACAGCTACAAAACTCCTGTTACAGGCTGCATCCAGACCTGGCTCCTGAGGCTTCGATCTTCCCCTACCCCTCAGACAAGGTTAATCCCTAGTGTGGGATGCTTCTTCTCTCTCCATTGCTATGTGCCATTCCCCTATCCTTGTTAAATTGCAGAACTCCTCGTTCCCGGATGTCCCACAGTACCCCACTGCTAACAAACATCTAATAGGCTTAAAACCTGTCATACACAAACTCCTTCTTTCTCATCTCTTATGGCCTACCCACTTGCCTTTTCTTTTTTTAATATACTTATTTTTATTATTATTTTGGGGCAAGTAGGCAATCTTTCAGAAAGAGGTTATTTACATGCATTTGTAAACTAAGGATTTGTCTGATCTTTACAACATAACAATATCTAGATAAAGAACATGTAGAAACACAATTGAGAAGAACTTAACAGTGTCTACACAAAGAATACGCAGAAACAAAATTGAGAAATAACAGTACCATTCATATCCTTTTTGGACACATGATGTCTTTCTTCTTTTAGTCTCTGATTTTTCCAAATTTGATATTTAGACACAGATCTCTGTAAATGATCTTTAAAATAATACTTGTACATTTGTAATGTTATCCTATGTTTTTATTCCCAAACCCCACCAGGTGATGGACAGATTGAATGCCTCTAAGTATTTGTACATCTACTCTGATACATTCATTTTTTAAAAAATTTTATTTTGTCGATATACATTGTGTTCGATTATTGTTGCCCCTTACCAAAACCTCCCTCCCTCCTACCTCTCCTCCCTCCCCCCCAACAATGTCCTTTCTGTTTGCTTGTCATATCAACTTCAAGTAATTGTGGTTGTTATATCTTCTCCCCCCGCCCCCCCGGTTTTTTTTTTTATGTGTGTGTGTGTGTGTGTGTGTGAATTTATATATTAATTTTTAGCTCCCACCAATAAGTGAGAACATATGGTATTTCTCTTTCTGTGCCTGACTCGTTTCACTTAATATAATTCTCTCAAGGTCCATCCATGTTGTTGCAAATGGCAGTATTTCATTCATTTTTATAGCTGAGTAGTATTCCATTGTGTAGATGTACCACATTTTCCGTATCCACTCATCCGATGATGGACATTTGGGCTGGTTCCAACTCTTGGCTATTGTAAAGAGTGCTGCAATGAACACTGGGGAACAGGTATACCTTCGACTGGATGATTTCCATTCCTCTGGGTATATTCCCAACAGTGGGATAGCTAGGTCGTATGGCAGATCTATCTGCAATTGTTTGAGGAACCTTCATACCATTTTCCATAGAGGCTGCACCATTTTGCAGTCCCACCAACAACGTATGAGAGTTCCTTTTTCTCTGCAACCTCGCCAACATTTATCGTTCAGAGTCTTTTGGATTTTAGCCATCCTAACTGGGGTTAGATGGTGTCTCAGTGTGGTTCTGATTTGCATTTCCCGGATGCTGAGTGATGTTGAGCATTTTTTCATATGTCTGTTGGCCATTTGTATATCTTCCTTAGAGAAATGCCTACATAGCTCTTTTGCCCATTTTTTAATAGGGTTGCTTGTTTTTTTCTTGTAAAATTGTTTGAGTTCCTTATATATTCTGGATATTAATCCTTTGTCAGATGTATATTTTGCAAATATTTTCTCCCACTCTGTTGGTTGTCTTCTAACTCTGTTAATTGTTTCTTTTGCTGTGCAGAAGCTTTTTAGCTTGATATAATCCCATTTGTTTATTTTTCCTTTGGTTGCCCGTGCTTTTGGGGTCGTATTCATGAAGTCTGTGTCCAGTCCTATTTCCTGAAGTGTTTCTCCTATGTTTTCTTTGAGAAGTTTTATTGTCTCAGGGTGTATATTTAAAACCTTAATCCAGGGCCGGCCTGTGGCTCACTCGGTAGAGTGCGGTGCTGATAACACCAAGGCCCCAGGTTCGGTTCCCATATACGGATGGCCGGTTCACTCACTGGCTGAGTGTGGTGCTGACAACACCAAGTCAAGGGTTAAGATCCCCTTACCGGTCATCTTTTTAAAAAATAAATAAATAAATAAATAAAATAAAATAAAACCTTAATCCATTTTGAGTTGATTTTAGTATATGGTGAGAGGTATGGGTCTAGTTTCATTCTCCTGCATATGGATATCCAGCAGCATTTGCTGAAGAGGCAGTCCCGTCCCCAGTGAATAGGCTTGGTGCCTTTGTCAAAGAGCAGATGGCTGTAGGTATATGGGTTGATTTCTGGATTCTCTATTCTATTCCATTGATCAGTGTGTCTGTTTTTATGCCAGTACCATACTGTTTTGGTTATTATAACTTTGTAGTATAGCTTAAAGTCGGGTAGTGTTATGCCTCCAGCTTTATTTTTTTTGCTCAGCATTGCTTTGGCTATGCGTGGTCTTTTATTATTCCATGTAATTGTCTGGATAGTTTTTTCCATTTCTGAGAAAAATGTCTTTGGAATTTTGATGGGGATTGCATTGAATTTGTATATCACTTTGGGTAGTATGGACATTTTCACTATGTTGATTCTTCCAATCCAAGAGCATGGGATATCTTTCCATCTTCTTGTATCCTCTCTAATTTCTCTCAGCAGTGGTTTGTAGTTCTCATTATAGAGATTTTTCACCTCCTTGGTTAACTCAATTCCTAAGTATTTTATTTTTTTGGTGGCTATTGTAAACGGGCAGGCTTTCTTGATTTCTCGTTCTGCACGTTCACTATTGGAGAAAAGAAATGCTACTGATTTTTGTGTGTTGATTTTGTATCCTGCTACTGTGCTGAAATCATTTATCAACTCCAAGAGTTTTTTTGTAGAGGCTTTAGGCTGTTCAATATATAGGATCATGTCATCTGCAAACAGGGACAGTTTGACTTCATCTTTTCCAATCTGGATGCCCTTTATTTCCTTCTCTTCTCTGATTGCTCTGGCTAGTACTTCCAACACTACGTTGAATAGGAGTGGTGAGAGTGGGCATCCTTGTCTAGTTCCTGTTCTTAAAGGAAAAGCTTTCAGCTTTTCCCCATTCAGGATGATATTGGCAGTGGGTTTGTCATATATGGCTTTAATTATGTTGAGATACTTTCCCTCTATACCTAACTTATAGAGGGTCTCCCACTTGCCTTTTAATAAACCCATCCTTCCAGTTATAAAGCCTAATGGCTCATACCATTTAATACAGGACTGATCATGACATGCACCATTCCCAACAACTTACTACCTCAGGAGTTTCGGGCTAGCCCCCACTTTCCAGCCAGGCCTTAGCTCAAGACTTGTCTGAACTGCCTCCAACCCCTAGCACTTTAATATGTGGATGACCTCCTCCTTTGAAGCCCCTCCTATGAAGATTCACAGGCCCACACTGTTGTTCTCCTTAATTTCCTGGCCTCCAGGGAATATCGAATGTCCCCCAACAAGAGCCAAATTTCTTCTCCTTCAGTTCAAGAGTCTAATTTCTGAACTCCCTACTCCTACCACAAAAGGTGAATTCTGCCATTCCCTTAGATCCCACAAAGCTCATTTATTCTCCCTTCCAGCAATTAAAAGCCGTCCTCCTCGCAGCCCCAGCTCCATCTCTCTCAAACCTATCTCATCCTTTTATCCTATACATCACCAAAACCCAAAGATTGGCAGTCGGGGTTTTGGGACAAATGGCAGGAGATACTTTCTCCCCAGTTGCACACCTCTCTAAACAACTAGACGCCACAGCTCGATGGGCCCCCTGTTCACCGTCCTTGGCAGCAGCTGCCCTTTTATCATAAGAAAGTTCTAAACTAACTTTTAAACAATAAACAGTCAAGACCTTCTCAGCCATAAGGCGAAGTCAATCTTCTCCCTTTCCCAACTACAACTTATTCAACTTACTTTCACTGAAAACTCCCAGTTCTCCTTCAAACTTCACCCTCCCTTAAAATCCAGCCACTCTGGGGCCGGCCCGTGGCTCACTCGGGAGAGTGCGGTGCTGAGAACACCAAGGCCCCGGGTTCGGATCCCATATACGGATGGCCGGTTCGCTCACTGGCTGAGCGTGGTGCTCACAACACCAAGTCAAGGGTTAAGATCCCCTTACCGGTCATCTTTAAAAAAAAAAAAAAAAAAAATCCAGCCACTCTTATCCCCAAACACTCATGACCCTTAAAACATAACTGCATGGAGGCTTTAGACCTCTTTCTCAATCCCTTTCCACACATCTCCCCACATCCCATTACAAGGTTCACAGATGGGAGTGCCACCTCCACACTTGCCCCCTGGGCGGGTTATGCCATAATAAATCTAACACAAGCTATTGAGGCTGCACAACTCCCTAAGGAGGTTGGGGTTATACACTGCGGAGGACACCAAACCTCCAATGACCCCATAGCCCAGGGAAACAAACTGGTGGATCTAACTGCAAAACAGGCTGCTCAATCACCATGCTCCCACTCTTCCTCTCCTGCTCAGGTCCTTCTTAAGGCCTCTATGCCAATACACGCTCCAAGAAATACAACACCTCTAACAGCTGGGGGCACAGAGAAAGGACAACTGGTATACTGTCTCCAGTTGCTATGTCCTCTCTACCACACGAGCTGAACAAATCCTTTTAGATTTCCATAATTCAGTTCATATAGGCCATGAACTCTACTATGCCTTCTTCAGCCCTTATATTACTCTCCCCACAAGAGGACAAGCTATCTTCTAACCTTAGTAGATATCTTTTCAGGTTGGATTGAGGCTTTTCCCTGCACTTCGAAGGATGCTACAGCAGTAATGCATACTATAACATGAGAAATCATCCCTCATTTTGGCCTACCCACCAGTCACTCACTGGCCTACAGGCTGCCCCCTGCAAGCCCACAGGCCTCAGCCCCCTCGAACTTATGTATGGTAGGCCCTTCACTCTCAGACCTCTCCCTTCCAGCTCATCGCCTTTAGGCCAGTATCTCCCTAGTCTTTCACTCATTAGGGATCCTAGGGAACAAGCCAACCGTCTATTACCTCATCCTTTCCCCACCACCCTCTCAGACTTTAAACTGAGCCCAGGACAGCAAATGTATATTAAGACTAGAATCCCAAAGCTCCTCTCCCCATATTGGGAAGGGCCCTAAATAGTACTTCTCCCCCCCCCCCATGGCAGTAAAAGTACTAGGAATGATCCCTTGGTATCATTTATCCCTGGCAAAACTAGCACCTGAGACTTTACCCAAAGAATCTGTTAACACTAAGCCAGAGGGGTCCCATTGCTCAATCCCCAACCCAACATTTCCTCACACTGTCCATTTTAGGACCCACAAAACTAAAAGTCTACAGGACGTACACTCTTCCCCCAATCCCAGAAAAAGGATGATCTTTCCCCTGGCGATTATCCTCTCACTCTTGCAAGCCTGCTTCATGTCCTTCACACAAGAGCTACTATTATACTATCTGTTCTAGTACTTGCTACAGGCAGTAGCTGCCCCAAAAGAGTGTAACATTATAGGAAGATTTCTCCTGGCACTCCTTTACCTCCTATCAGTAGGATGCTTCTTAGCAATTTCACTGTGGCAATGTGCCCTTTAAATTCTTTTGGCTCCCTAACCCTTCACATCCTTCTCTTGTGTTTCCTTCTATCTCAATGCTCCCCCTTACCTGGAACACGGAGGTTCCAGGTCTACAGGGATGATGCAGTCCTCAGCGAATCAGACTGGTCCCCGAGCGACTCATCTGTCTCCCACTTCATGAGAAACTTTTTGGTCAACCCCCTCCCTGTCAATGCAGCCCACATCATTTCCACAAATGTCTCTTCACTTTCCTCTAATCTGACCTCAGTGGGGACTATCAGCATTATGCAGGGCCTGCCCACACTCTGCCTTACTAATACCAAATGCTACCACTCACTTACCCCTCACCTCCTCCATGCCCTTAAGCCAGAAAATATTTCTTTTGTAAAACTACATTATCCTGTTGCCTGCCCTCCAATGCAATTTCTTACATATTTGTTTGGCACATCCCTGACATCACCATCTAGACAGATGGGACTGGGACTAACTTCAGCACCTCCCCCCAGGAAGTGCCCCCCACTCCCATGGGGCACTAATTATACCTTTTAATTGGGGCAGGGACCCTTCCTACAACTGGAACTGGCATAGCAGGCCTTGCTACTGCCCCTCAATTCTATCAAAAACTCTCAGAAGAACTAAGTATAAATAGCATCTCCTCCCTCCAGTGACAGGTCACCTCACTCGCGACAGTTGCTTTACAGAACCATCAGGCCCTTTACTTCCTTACAGCTGAAAAGGAAAGCACCTGCCTCTTCTTGGGGAAGGAATGCTATTATTATGTAAATGAGTCCAGAGTGATCCAAACAACTTATACCATTTCTCTGAACCCTTGTATACCCTGGCTTATGCCCCTACTAGGACGCCTAAGTGTGCTGGAACTTCTCCTACTTTTCAGCCCCTGTCTCTTTTGGTGTTTCTCTAATTTCTTGCAAGAATGTATGCAGGCTTTCACAAACCAAAAGTTCACCAAATTGTTCCAGCAAGGAGGATATCAGCCCCTCAGAATCAGCAACCCTTCCCTGGAGGAATACAGCCTCCCTATACAAAACCAATACTCCGCCACCTAACGGTTTTACCCACCAGCATAAATCTTTCATTTTCCATATCTTCACCCATTTCCAGCAGGAAGTAGCTTCAGAAGAATTAGACATTTGCCCCCTTTCTCTTCTTCTTATACTTAAAAGGCAGGAATGATGGATTTTGGATGTTACCAGCACCATTGTGCACACAATGAGCACAGGATGGCCACTGGCCTCGTCTTCCACTCCAGTGCCCAGCTCCTCCCCACTTCCCTTTACGAGAAGCCTCCTGACTTAAACAGAAACCACTTTTTTTTTTTTTTTGTCTTTTTCGTGACTGGCACTCAGCCAGTGAGTGCACCGGCCATTCCTATATAGGATCCGAACCCGCGGCGGGAGCGTCGCCGCGCTCCCAGAGCCGCACTCTCCCTAGTGCGCCAAGGGCTCGGCCTGACAGAAACCACTTTTGCTTCTGCAAGGATGCAGTTCTCCACCCCGATCCACATTAGCATAATGACCCTACTTGATAGTATCAGCCAGCCAGCCCTTGGCGCACTATATAAGCTCTACCACCCCGACACCTGGTGCTTTCCCCCATTTTCAGGGCAGCCCTAGGCTGTCCTCCATTTTGAGTACAGCCCAGCAGATTTCTTTCTTTAATAAAGCTTAAATGGTACCCAGCATCTCGGCTCACTTTCTTTCATTCACAACCCTGGTAATATTGTATAGCACGATGCATTACTTTTCCTTTTTCTTTTTTTCTACTGAAACATAATTGATTATACATATTTATGGGATACAAAACTTAATATCAATACCTGTGTACAATACGTGATGGTCAACTCAGTATAATTAGTATATTCATCATTACAAATCATAATCATTCATTATAACCCTTAACCAATTATGCATTAACCCCTTCCCACTCTCTTTTTCCCACCTCTAGTAACCAGTTTTGTTCTCTCCTTTTGGAAGTTCAACATAATATTGTTTCTTTTGTTCTTTTTTTCTTTGTTGTTTACTTTTTTTTAACCTCCTGCTTATGAATGAGGACATGCAGCAATATTTCTCTTTCTGTGCCTGGCTTATTTCACTTAAGATAATTTTCTTCAAGCTCATCCATGCTGTTGCAAATGGCAGAATTTAATTTCTTTGTAATGGCAAAGTAGTATTCCATTGTGTATATATATCACATTTTCCTTATCTAGCCATCTGTTAAATAACATTTATGTTTGTTCTACATCTTGGCTACTGCAAACAGAGCTGTGATAAACATCGGAGTGCAGGTATCCCTTCAACAAAATAACTTCCATTCCTTTGGGTATATACCCAGTAGTGGGACTACTGGTTCACATGACAGTTCTATCTACAGTTGAGAAACCTCCATACTGGTTTCCATAATGGCTGCACTAATTTACAGTCCCACCAACAGTGTATAAGGGTTTCCCTTTCTCCATACCCTCACCAGCATTTGTTATCCTTTTTGAAAATAGCCAATCTAAGTGGGGTGAGATAATATCTCAAAGTGGTTTTGATTTGTATTTTCCTGACGCTTAGTGATGTTGAGCATTTTTTCATAAAGCTGTTGGCCATTCTATACCTTCTTATGAGAAATGTTTATTCAGCTCCTTTGCCCATTTTTTAATCAGATGATTTGTTTTCTTACTGTTGTTGGAGTTCTCTGTATACTCTGGATGTCAATCCCTTGCCAAATGTATAGTTTGCAAATATTTTCTCCCACTCTGTAGGCTGTCTTTTCTCTCTGTTGATTGTTTCCTTTGCTGTGCAGAAGTTTTGAGTTTGATATAATCCCATTTGCTTATTTTTTCTTTTGTTGCCTGTGCTTTTGAGTTCTTATTCATAAAGTCTTTGTCTAGTCCTACATCCTGAAGTGTTTCCCCTTTGTTTTCGTCTAGGAGTTTTATAGCTTCAGGTCTTATATTTAAGTCTTAAATCCATTTTGAGTTGATTTTAGTATATTGCAAGAGGTATGGATCTAGTCTCTTTCTTCTACACATGGATATTCAGTTTTGCCAGCACCATTTACTGAAAAAGCTTATTCTTTCCCCAACGAATGTTCTTGGTGACTTTGTCAAAGATCACTTGGCTGTAAGTACCTGCATTGATTTCTGGGTTCTTTATTCTATTCCATTGGTCCATGTGTCTGTTGTTATACCAGGACCATGCTGTTTTGGTTACTATAGCTTTGTAGTATAATTTGAAATAAGGCAGTGCAATGGCTCCAGGTTTTGTTTTTTTCAGAATTGCTGTTTTAGTCTGTTTTGTGTTGCTATAACAGAAATACCTGAGACTGGGTAATTTATAAAGAGAAGAGGTTTATTTGGCTTACGATTCTGGGACAGCTGCATATGGCATGGGCCTCAGGCTGCTTCTACTCACGGTGGAAAAGCAGCAGGCAGCTGGCGGGTACAAGCAGATCACATGGCGAGAGTAAGCAAGAGGAAGAAAAAGAGAGAAAGTAAGAGAGAGAGAAGGTGCCAGGGTCTTTTTAAGCAACGAGCTCTCGCGGGAACTAATCAAGCAAGAACTCACTCATTGATCCCCCCTCCCCCAGGGAGGGCATTAATCCATTCATGAGGAATCCGCACCCATGACTCAATCAGTTTCCAACACTGCCACATTGGGGATCAAATTTCCACATGAGTTTTGGAGTAGACAACACATCCAAACTCCATCAACTGCTTTGGCTATTTGGTCTTTTGTTATTCCACGTGAATGTTAGGATTGTTTTTTCCATCTCTGTGATGAATATCATTGGTACTTTGATGGGGATTGCACTGAATCTGTAGATTACTTTGGGTAGTATGGACATTTTCACATTAACTCTTCTAATCATGAGCATGGAAGTCTTTCCATTTTTTTGTCTTCTTTAATTTCTTTCAGCAGTGATCTGTAGTTCTTGCTGTAGAGGTTTTTCAACTCCTTGGTTAAATCTATTCCTAGGTATTTTATTTTGGGGGAAGCTATTGTAAATGGGCTTGCTTTCTAAACTTTTTATCTGCTAGTTTGTTGTTGATGTATAAAAACACTAGTGATTTTTGGGGCCGGCCCGTGGCTCACTCGGGAGAGTACGGTGCTGATAACACCAAGGCCCCGGGTTCGGATCCCATATACGGATGGCCGGTTTGCTCACTGGCTGAGCATTGTGCTCACAACACCAAGTCAAGGGTTTAGATCCCCTTACCGGTCATCTTTAAAAAAAAAAAAAAAAAAAAAAAATACTAGTGATTTTTGTATACTGATTTTTGTATCCCACTTTACTGAATTTATCAGCTCTAAGAATTTTTTGGTAGTCTTCAGATTTTTCCATACATAGGATCATGTCGTCTGCAAACAGGTACAATTTGACTTCGTCTTTTCCAATTTGGAAGCACTTTCTTTCTTTCTCTTACCTGATTGCTCTGGCTAGTATTTCCAACATTTTGTTATGTTTAGATACACAAATACTTACCATTGTGTTACAACTGCCTACAGTATTCAGTACTGTAACTATAGCATACAGTATTTAGTAAAACGCTGTACAGGTTTCTAGCCTAGAAGCCATAGGCTATTCCATATACCCTAGGTATGTAATAGGCTATACCATCTAGGTTTGTCTAAATATACTCTACGATGTTCCCATAACAAACAAATCTCCTAATGACACGTCTCAAAACGTGTGTCTATAATTAAGCGACATCCTTCAGGAATGGAAGACCCCCAGCAAGAGGGCCATGGGAATGTTTCGTACTTTCCCTCAAAATTCCCAAACTAAAAATTTTTCTAGCTTTCTCTTTCTCCTTACAGCTGCAATATGTGACCATTCCCAACCCATCTTCCATTTTCGATTGGCCCCAAGTGGATTCAGGACTGAAAGACACAGAATGAGAGAAAAGGAAAAAAATAATAATAAATCTAAAAGCCTGTTTTACACCTGCACTAATCCCTAGCACCAAACATCATCTTACTCCTTTCTAGTTCCATTTGCAGTGATAAAAAGCCCTAAGAAATTTAAATTTCCCTTTTTTCAAAACTACAGATTAAACTTATCTGGTATTTTGTAAAGAGATTCCTCCCTAATCCATTTCCATCAGTACCCATCATTAATACTGTCTTATGTCACAGACCCTATGAATAAGGAGTGGAAATGTAAGGAAAAAAAGAAATAGAAGGAAACCTTTTAAATTCTGTAATTTAATAATAAAATCTGTTTTAAAAAAACATTCAAAATAGCTAGGTGTTAGCTTCAGGGTCAGGACTTCAAAAATGATGAGACCACAATTGGCTAGGAAAGAAAGGACACCATGATTAATAACAAATAACAGGCATGAAAAGATAAGCAGGTGAGCCAGTTAATCTCTGGTATCCATAAAAGGAGAATAGATCAGAGAACTAACTATAACTAGTAAGTGCCTCTACTGATTACTCCCAGCATGAGCATCACCCCAATACACCCTTAATCTCTTCCTGAACCTTATTCCATTCACATGTTTCCAAGGCTCTTGTCCAAACACAGCCTCAATTCTGACCACCACCAAAGTTCTGGAGTTGGAGAAGAATTTTAATTAACTTTGTATAGTTATACCAGATAAGATCATAAGATAAGTTAGGTATAGGTGGAGCAATGAGGAGAATTATCTCACAGCAAACAACAGGTAATAACAGGACCATGTTTCAAACATAGAATCTATCTAGACTGCTGGATTCAAGGTGGACCCAGAGACCTCAGTGCAGGAATACAGAATACAGATCTTCCCTAGTGCTCTACCACTAATGTGACTAAGCTTCTTCTTCTGCTTCTCAAGGCTATCAGTTTGCAATACATAGCCCCTCCAGCACTAATACTACATTAAGAACTTTAGGCCAACTTAACTTTTTTATTTCAAATACCTAAGACAGAAAATATGACTGGCCCAAAATATCTTTTCAAGCCAATTCCAGTAAGATGTAATTGTTAAGTTTTAGTCACACTGCAGAAAAGCACCCAATCACAGGCCAATCAACTGGGGAAAATATCAAGTTCACACAGAAGGAAAACAGACGTGTATGTAGGAGGGGCTATAAAAATAGAAGTAGAAATTTCCATTATAAAGGAAGTATGGGCAGAGGAAGTACCATATCTCACATACTTCATTAGACAATATTCCTTTGCCATTATTCAGGGGTGAAAGAAATCCCAAAAATGCATGGGAGATATGTTCTTTGTATCCTTATTTGGATTTTTTAAAAGTTCTTTCAGTAGTTAAGTTTTATTTTACCAATAGAATGCTGAATTTAAAATACAAATATAACACCAATTAAATCAGTCTTCCACTCTTGAAATGAAAACCCAAACACTTATCTATAACATATACCTTTATGAAAAACACATTCAACCAAACAGTTAAAATCTGGACCACAAATTTTCCCAGAACTTTCCTTTGGCTACTGAGAAACACTACTGTATGACCCAAGTTAATTATTAAAGATGAAAATACAAGCTTTAAAAAAGTAATAGAAGAAAGGCCAATGCACACATGAAAAGATGCTCAACATCATTAGTGAATAAGGGAATTTCAGTTCAAAACCACTTTTAAATACGACTTTTACACTCATTAGGTTGGCTATAATTTAAAAAAAAAAGGAAAATAGCATGAGCTGGCAAGGATGTACAGAAATTGGAACCCTTATACACTGCTGGTAGGAATGTAAAGTAGTGCAGCCACTGTGGAAAACAGTTTGACAGTTCCTCATAAAGTTAAACACAGAATTAACAGAATTACCATGTGACTTATCAATTCCACTCCTAGGTAAATACACAAGAGATTAGAAAACATTTTTCAAACAAAAACTCATACACAAATGTTCACTAGGAACATTATTCATAATAGACAAAAAGTGGAAACAACCCAAATGACCATCAACTGATAAAAGAATTTTTTTTTAAAAAAAGATCTATCCATATAATAGAATATTTTTCAGCCATAAAAAAGAATGAAGTACTGATAAACACTCCAACATTGACGAACCTCAGAAACATTATATTAAGTGAAAGCAGCCGAACACAAACTGTATGAAACCATTTACATGAAATATCCAGAATAGGCAAATCCATAAGACAGAAAGTAAATTAGAGAATACCAAGGGAAGAAAAGGGGAGTGACTACTTAATGGGTATAGGATTTCTTTTTGGAGTGATGAAAATGTTCTGGAATTAAACAGTGGTGACATTTGCACAACATTGCAATTATACTAAAAACCACAGAACTGTTCACTTCAAAATGGGTGAAATGGTGAGTCTTATGTTGTATGAATTTTACCTCAATTTTTTAAACAGAAGGAATAAAGGGGATAGCCAGTTAGATCAGATGGTTAGAGCATGGTGTTACAAACATCAAGGTCAAGGGTTCAGATCCCTGTATTGGCCAGCCACCAAAAAAAAAAAAAAAAGAATAGAGAACTAAAAGAATAGAGAACTAACACTTCTGGCTATGTGGGAGTAAAAATGGATCCTTTAGAATGGAAGTATACTACTGCAAAATTCTTACATTGTGAATAAAATGATTATGATTTAATATTATTTGAAATTAGAATATGAAAAGTTAAAAAATGAGTATTGTAAACTTTAGAGCAAGCACTCCCCCACTATCACTAAAAAGCATATAATGGAAATTTTAAAAATATCCCACTGATCCAAAAGAAGGCAGGAAAAGAAGAAAATAAAAGGAATAGAAGTAACAAACAGAAAAGAGCAAACAAAACAGCACACACAAAAACGAAGCACAACATAATTATGTTCAAATGTAAGGCAGTCCAACCAATCCAATTAAAAGACAGATTTTTATATAAAAGGAAAACTCAAAGAGATGCTGTCAAGAAACCCACTTTAAATATGAAAACACAGACATAATAGAAGTGAAGGATAAAAAAGATACAATGTAAGAAAAGAAAGCTGAAGAAGAAAAATAAGAGGCTATATTAACTTCATTTTTTTTTTAAAAAAAAGATGACCGGTAAGGGGATCTTAACCCTTGACTTGGTGTTGTCAGCACCACACTCACCCAGTGAGCTAACCGGCCATCCCTATATGTGATCCGAACCCGTGGCCTTGGTGTTATCAGCACCACACTCTCCCGAGTGAGCCACGGGCCGGCCCCTATATTAACTTCAGACTATATAGATTTCAGAAAGAGGAATATTACCAGGAATAAAGAATGACGTTTCAAAATGATAAGAGGATCAATTTGCCAGCTCTAATTGTGTGTGAGCTTCAAAATGCATGAAGCAAAAGCTGACAGAACTAAAAGGAGACATAGCCAAATCCACAATTCTAGTTGGAGATGGTTGAAGATTTTAATATTCTTCTTTCAGTAACTGATAGAACAAGTACAGAGAAAATCAGTGGGGGTATAGAAAATTCAAACAACACATCAACCAACATGACTCTCTGACATACGGAATACTCCAGCTTACACACAGCAAAATACTCATTTTTTTTTCAAGTGCATATGGGACATTAACCAAAATAAAGCTTATGGTGGACCATGAAACAAGTCTCAATATATAAAAGAACTGAAATCATATAGAATATACTCTCTAAACAAAGTTAAATTATATTTAAAATCCGTAACAATGATTTCCAGAAAATTCTCATTTAGAACTTGAACAACATACTTCTAAATAACTCATGGTTCAAATAAGAAATCACAAGGGAAATGAGAAAGTATTTTGAACTGAATGAAAATTAAAAGATACAGCTAAAGAAGGAATTAGAAAGGGAAACTGATAAAATTAAAGCCATAAACTAATGATCTAAACTTCCATATTAAGAAACCAGAAAAAGAGAAGTTGAAATTCAAAGTAGAAGGAAATTTAAAAAGTAAAATGGAAAAACAGTGGAAAAGAAAATGAACAAACTATATAGAAAAGCAATTAATATCAATGCCAATTATTTGACAAGTTTAATAAAACTGTCAATCCTCTAGTTTCACTGTTCAAGAGAAAAAAAGAGGGAAAGACAGGAAACACATATTTTATCAATATCAAGAAATGAAAGATGGGACATCCCACCAAATCCAAGACATTATCAGAATAAGGATATATTATAAACTTTATGCCATTAAATTCAACTTAAGTAAATGAGCAAATCCCTTAACAAACTGCTATAGCTCAATAAATATAGAACATGAATAGGTCTTTATCTATTTAAAAAATTGAATTAGTAACTAAAACCCTCACAAAAACTATGGCTTCACTTATAAACTCTACTGAACATTTAAGGAAGCAACAATACCAACTTCACACAAACTCTTTCAGAAAATAGAAGCAAGAACATTTCTCAGCTCCTTTTAAAAGCCCTATGTTATGTGTGCTGAACTGTCCCTCCACCCCACAAAAAAAAGTTCCTGTGTTTAAATCCTAACTCCCAGTAACTCAGAATGTGACTACATTAGGAAATGGGGCCTTTGAAGAGGTATTTAAGGTAAAATAAAGTCATATGAGTAGGCCCTAATCCAATATAATTAATATACAGACAATACACAGACTAAGGGATGACCATGATATAAGACAGAAGAAGGTGGCCAATCAGCAAGCCAAGGAGAGAGGCCTAAGAAGAAACCAAACTTGCCTACGGTTTGTACTTCTAGCCTCTAGAACTGTGGGAAAATAAATGTCTGTTGTTTAAGTCACCCAATCTGGACTATTTTTTTTATGTCAGCCCTAGCAAACTAACACAGCCCAATACCAAAACCAGAAAAAAATACTATATGAAAAGCACAGGCCAATGTAACTCAAGAGCAAAGATGCAAAAAAAAAAAAAAATCCTTTTTAAAAATTAGCAAATCAAATCCATTAGTATATTTTTTAAAAAATAGGGCATACAAATGAGAAAGAAGTAGAACTATATTTACTTGTAGATAACATGATCATTTTCTTAGAAAATTCCATAAGTTCCACCGAAAAACCAGTAGGACTAAAAAGTGAATTTAAAAATTCACAGGATACAAGGTCAATACACAAAAATAAATTGTATTTCTATATACTAGCAACAATTAGAAACTGAAATTAAAAAAACATTCCAACAGAATCAAAAACTTGAAATACTGAGGGGTAAATTTAACAAAATATGGTTCAAGACTCAAACACTGAAAAGTACAAAACATTGCTAAGAGAAATGAAAGAAGACCTAAATAACTGGAGAAATATACCATGTTCACAGTTCAAAAGATTCAATATTAAGATATCAAGTCTTCCCAAATTGAGTCATAGATTCAACGTAACCCAAATTAAAATCCTACATCTTTTGTAGAAACTGACAAGCTAAATCTAAAATTTATGTGGAAATGAAAAGAACCCAAATAACCACATAACTATGAAATATAGGAACAAATTTACACGACTGATTTCAAGAATTATAATGATACAATAATCAAGACAGTGTGGTACTGGTGTAGGAATAAACATATAGATCAATAAAGATTCCAGAAATAAAATCATACATATATGGTCAACTTTTGAGAAAGGTGACAAGAAAATTCAATGAACAAAGATGGAATTTTCAACAAATGGTGCTATGATAAATAAACAGATATTGTTCACCAAATGGTGCTATGATAAGCAAATACTGGGGAGGTGGGAGAGGGTAGCCTTCAACCCATCTCACACACAGTATATAAAAATTAACTTGAAATAGATCACAACCATAAAAAACTATAAATCTTCTATAAGGAAATAAACATGAAAATCTTTTGTGACTTCATGAAAAATAAGCACATGTAAATATGCCCAACATCATGAGTCATTAAGGTGATCCAAATTATGACAATGAGATACCACTGCATACCCACTAGAATGACTAAAACTTAAA
The DNA here is from genome assembly GCF_027409185.1 of Cynocephalus volans. Lineage (NCBI taxonomy): Eukaryota > Metazoa > Chordata > Mammalia > Dermoptera > Cynocephalidae > Cynocephalus > Cynocephalus volans. The sequence goes on from NC_084467.1 coordinate 132,438,095, forward strand.
AGACTGAAAACACCAACTGTTGGTAAGGATGTGAAAGAACTGGAGCTTTCACAGGTTGCTGGTAGAAAAGCAGAATGGTACACCCACTTTAGAAATATCTTAGCAGTTTCTTTTAAAATTAAACATACACTTGCCATAGAAACCGGCAATCCACTACTAGATATCCACCCAAGAAATATGAGGACATGTCCACACAAAAAACTGAATGGATATTTATAGCAGCTTTCTTCATAATAGCCAAAAATGAGAAACAAAAGAAACAACTCTTAAGCGGCAAATACATAAACAGATCATGTTATTTCCATATAATGAAATAGTACTCAGCAATTAAAAGAAAAGAATTAGCAATACATTCAACAACTTCATTGTATCTCAAAAATATACCAAATGAGAAGCCACACACAAAAGAACATATACGGAATGACTACATTAATATGAAATTCTAGAAAAGGCAGAAAGACAGTGATAGAAAGCAGATCACTGGTCACCAGGTGTCACAGATGAGGGTAGAAGACAGAGTACAAAATATTGCAACAAGTGAACTTTCTGGGGTGATGGAAGGGTTCTATATCTCGACTAGCCTGAGGGTATATTCATCTGTCAAAACTCATCAATCTACACACTTAAAACTTTTATGCAAATTATATCTTAATAAAGCTGATTTTTTGCTGGCCATTTAACTCACTTGGTTAGAGCATGGTGCTGATAACACCAAGGCTGAGAGTTCAAATCCCAGTACTGACTGTCTAGACACCAAGGGGGAAATAAAAAAGCTGATTTTAAATAAAATCAACCTCTAAATAAAGGCAAGGTAATACAATTGTTAAAAACTTGAGCTCTAAGCCAAAATGTCTAAGTATAAATACTGGCACTACCACTACAAATTGTCTGAACTGAGGCAAGTACCTATATCAAACAGTTGTGAAGATTAAACAAGTGATGTAAAACCCTCAGAATAATGCCTGGCAAATAATAGCAATTTATATTTGGGCATTTATTATTAGTCTGAGTATCTGTCCCAAACCAACTGCTATTCTAACACATTCATTCTTCACTTTAAAGTGGACTTGGCATTTATGAACTTTGAGTTTCAAGTATCTAAAAGAGCTCCTAAAATAGTCATCTGTAATTTTTACAAAGCCACTTTGTCTCTATCTCTACTAGAGCCAAATCTCCATCCCTGAAATAACACTGAAGGCAGAGCATTCCAACGCACCGGACTACCTGCACCTGGATTGTGCTTTCCAATTCTGAATTTGGGGTAGGAGAACACCCACCCCAAATCACACAGACTAGGAAGAAAAACAGAAGCATTCCCAAAGATTATACCAGAAATAGAATGAACGAAACCAGACTAGCTATTGCAATCCATCCTTCACTCTACATAGAAACAAAGACAAAATCAGTTCATGAAAATTAAATGTGATAAATGAAAGGACAATTAACTTATACATGAAAATATGAAGAGAAAACATGTTACTCTCAATGAAAACATTATTCAAGAAGGTAGGGACCTATATAAACACAACCTGGCATGTACATGTATGAAGAAAGACAGAGGGCAAAGAACAGGCAAGGTGGAGGACAAAGACAGAAGTGAGACACCATATGTAAAAACAAGAATGTAATAAGCATTTTGTGTAACACACATTTTTAACAGCAACAAGAAGACTGGCTAATTCCACTGTCAAAACAGCCTTTCCTCCCAAGCAGTAGAAATTTTCTGAGGTTCTAAGATATCTCCTATTTTATTTCACTTTTTAATAGTTTGAAGACATAGCTATAGCAACAAGTAGCTTCCCACAAGGAGTTTACTATTTACTTGTAAATGCATACTTCTGCTGCAACTTGGAGAATAACTGGGACTTGCAGAGGTAGAAGAGATTAATTCAAATAGTTGGAAAAGCTAATGCAGAGGCAGTAGCTGTGTTATAGAATAAAACAAAGGAGTCAGAATAAAAGAAGCAAGTCATCATCCAAATACAAGCTATATTCATAGTTTAGTTAAATAGACCCCATAAGAAAAATGTGTGAAAAACTGAAGAAAAACAAAGACTTCCTTTGAATGTTGAAGAATTATTCACAGTCAAGCTAAATACTAATCTCTCCTGAGAATGACCACAGATTCCCCATCTATAAAACACTGTTGGGCTGGCCAGTAACTCAGCTGGTTAGAGCATACTGCCGACACCACCAAGATCCAGGGTTTGATCCCTGCAACAGCCACCCGCCAAAAACAAAAACCAAAAAACACTGTTAATTATCTGCAACTTGATAATACTTTCAATTCTTTGTATGAAAGGAATATGAAAATGCAAACTATAAATCCTTAAAATGTTAATCAATTCTGCAATTAAAAATAAACCTACTTTCAAATATGATTAGAGGTCAATGTGTATTATTAAAATTAGGCATGTGATTTTATTTAAATCAACTGTTCCCAAGGAGGGGAGAAGGACATGTCCTTACCACCAGGGAAGCTTTTGCAAACTACATTGCCACCCCAACCTCCAATTCTGATATGTCCTCTTGTGACAATGGGCAGGCAGGGGGAAGGAGCAGTTAGGGATAAAAATGCTTATCTCATGTGATTACAAAACAGCTGCTTCCCTCCAATCTATCCCATCTAAGAACCACTAGGCTAAATACATGTACTCAAACTTATGGATGCGAAATTTTCTAATCGCATACAAAGACAGCACTAAGATGAAAATTGGGAGATTTGAGTTTTAATTTTGTTCCTTAGCTGTCCATCTAAAAGTTACTTCACTGTGCCTCAATGGGCATATAATTATACTCATATTATATTAAAATAGTTTTTTCTATATAACTTCACAGAATTTTTCTAAGGATAAAATGAAATGCAAAGTATAAGCATATCTTTAAAATGTGCTATAGATGAATATGGAATTATCATCATTATTCAAATTTGGGCCTCGTTTACATATAAAAGTGCAGAGTAATCTGAACTGGTTCACAGTTTGACCGACAGGCATACAAGACAAGAGCAATCACACAGAGCCCATAAGAAATGAAAAAGATTCCTTGCACCATATCCTCCTACTCCAATATCTCGGCCAAAATCAAACCTGGCTTGAGAAGCAGAAAACAGACTTTCATTAATTAATTCTTCTGAATATTCATCCTCACCAGGAAAAGAAATAATACCCTAATGACATTCTTAGAAAGTTAAATATTCAGAATTTTTAACTAAAGATTTTCACTGGACACTTCCATGCTAGAATACAAAATAAAACAATAATCTAACTAACATGATTAGGACTCAGAGACTACATTGAAATTTAAAAATTAGGTCAATAAAAATTTTAATAATCTCATTCCTAAAAAAAAAAATCAGTGCCAGCTTCTCCCCCATCCCTCTCCAATTCTCTACAACATAGCCTACAGTACACCGAAACTCATATGGTGCCTGGTAGGCAGTGAATGTCAAATAAGTATCTGCTGAACGTCTGAACGATTACGTTATTTTTCACATCTTTTACACTATTTTAGTGCACCTATATGGATGCTGGCATGTTAGTTTTCATCTACTGAAAATTGAAATGCAAACGGTGGCTGAAAAAAACCCCTAAATTCTGCAACCCCCGACTTCGTTTTATTAGCTTCCACCTTATTATGTGGCACTAATGACTGGGTAGAAGTGCAAATACCTCTTAGACCTAACCATAAACTGCTTAAATAATTTATAAATAACAATCACAATTATAGCCCAAACAGTTTCAATGAAAAATGAATTAATTCTAAATCCAGAATTATTTAAGACAAAACCAGAAATACGAAGACAGACATCATTATTTCTCTGCAGGAATTAGAAAATGTTAGTCTAATCAATAACTTTCCTAATAGTTCCAACTCCTACCCCTATCATATTTAATAACACCAACTCAGACCATCTTCAAACCTGAAGTGAATCAACTTCCCCCATAATGACTCTGCAAGCCAACTTCTTACATCACTAATATTCTATCAGCAATTTCCTCCAGAGGCAAAGCACAACTCTACTAGTTATTAATCAGCTAAAAGGAATTACTCTCTCATAATCTTACCAATAATATCGAAAACCCAGTGAAAAATCCCAAAACACTCTCAAGTAATACAATCAACTCTACCTTTCACTCAATATGACTAATCCCTCTATGTCAAATACCATGAGTGAATACTATTGTTCAAGATGCCACCTATTGACAAAATGTCTATATCTAGCGTTTCTCAAGTCCTAAGGTCCAGTATACTCTGTTATAGCCTATTACAGATACATCTGACACATAAATAATATGTAATAAATGCGGTTCCCTCTATCAAGACATTCAGTTGAGAAGTGAATAGACTGAAAAGTGGCTTACCCTTTGAAATGAAAGAAGAGAGATACACATATACATGATGGGTACTTACATTAAATGCTACTTCTCCTTAAAACATCCCTACCCATGCTCGGAGCATCATCTATCACACTTCCAATAAGCAAATTCTGACTCGTGTTTCGGGCATCATCTACTATACTTTCAATAAGCAAATTATGACCAACAGCTCCACCTCTCAGCAACCAAGGAGGCTTATTCCTCTCTCTTTACAAATTTAATTCACCTCAACAAATACTCCGGACTGACGGGGTGCCTAATTCACGACAGAGCCAAAAAATTCAAAACCCAACCTTCTTGCTCAACTTTCACAACCATTTAACCTTCCATTCCCCCCACCTCCCTTATTATTCTCTAAACTCCCTTCACTTCCTCCTCACCAGCACTTACCACTTTATTATCCGCACCGTGCCTCGAGACTCCCACATTCCCACACTCCACCAACCACGAGCTCGAATCCCTCTGCAGACACCACCACAGCCCTAGTACTCCAAGCTCTCGCACAGGCCACCCCGACCCTGGACCCCACCAGCCTAAGCAGCGAGGAGGGGCTGCTCTTCAAACCCACCATACGAAGTCGTTGCTTTTGTCCTCGTAAGAGTTGATGAGCCCGTTGCAGAGCGGGGCGAGCAGAGGTCGCTTCCTGCTGCCACTGCCTAGGCTGGAGCTGCTCCCTCCTACGCCGGCGCTGGGCCTGGCAGCACAGCTGAGCCGGGACAGGCCCGCGGACACCGCCCCGCCGCTGCTGCCCGACACGGCGGCCGCCACCAACACAGGCCGCACTGGGCCCCCGAGGCTGCCCGAGCCCGCGGCCTGGGGCGCCCCGCCGGACACCAGCACCGCCGCCGCCGAAGCCGCTACGGAAGGGGGCGACGGGGAAGACGATAAGGACGAGGAGGCGGAAGTCACCGAGGAGGCCGCCGAGGAGCCAGGGCTCGTCCCAGCGGAGCCCGACCCCGCCTGGCGGCTACCGGACATCGTGACTCCCTCCCCTCCGGCCAGACGCTCGGAGGAGAGGGACTGCGACCGCGACCCTCCGCCGCCTCCCTTCCCCTCAGCCTCAATGCATCCTGAGGACGCGCGCCGGGAGGTGGGGCTGAGGAACAATAAAGTTAGGTTTTTTTTAAGGCAACCGCACAACAGCCTCCGACCGGAGGGGGCGGAGGAAACTAATAAAGCACAGGAGAAACCACTACCGCTCCCGAAGCAGCCGCCGCCACCGCCGCCGCGGTCCCGCCGCAGCCAACCCAGGCGCGCCGTGGCCGGCCGTGCGCGCGCGCGAGCGGCGGAAAGGGCGGGAGCGGCGCGGGATACAACTACGGACGCAGCCGGGCGGCGCTCAGACACGCACGGTGCGCCCTCGACGACGCTGCGGTCGGGCGCCGGGAGTCTCCGTGTCGAAAGCTGTTTTCGTTCGTGACGTATCGGAGGGCAGGCCCTCTTAACACGGTGGAAGAGTAGAGGAGAGTGGAATGAATGGTAGGACTGGCGGGGTGGTTTGGAGGTGGGGGGTGAGTAGCGCTCAAAAGCGACTGCGCACGCGCGTCCCGGACGCAGTCCTTCCCGGCTTACCCAGGGTGTACGCCCCGGGCGGAGAGCGGCGCAGGCGCGGAGTCTCTGTATCACGCATGCGTCCCAGCGAGCAGCCTTCCAGAGCGCGAGAGGCGGTGGCTGCTGTGTCCCCAGGTGCGGGAGGTGTGACCTAATGACGAAGGCACTACAGGTGCTTGCGAGTCGGGGAAGGAAGATGCTGGGGACACACAGGAAGAAACGAGAGTCTCGGAGCAGTTGTGAAGAGCACTGGACGGAGTCAGCACCGCTCTGCTCTTCTGATATGAAGCGATTCCACAGCGTTGTGAAGAATAAATTAAGATGAAGTTCGTGAAAAGTGTTTTATAAACTTGCAAACATCGTTACCAATTTTGTTAGTTCGATCGTGACCTCGCTGCTGTATTTTGAAAAGTTTACTTACCAAAATAAACATAACGAGAATGGAAAAACAAATTATACTTAATCGGAAGACAACTCAGTTAGAACCTCGGTTTCATGTGGATCTGATATAATTCTAAGCACAAAACAAGGAAACCTGGCACTTAATACCACCGGAAAATGTACAACTTCTGGTGGGCTTTTTGGGGTTACTGAAAGTTGGTTACAGATTTATTTTCATTTGCCCCTTTTAAAATCCCTAAGATTATAGAGGACGTAAGTTAGAAGCAACTGAACTGAATTTTATCATTCAGTGGTTCTTAGAGGAAATGATCCCAGGTTTAATTCTGTCCAAGGTGTTGAAGCCTAGAGGGGCAACTAGGGGCTTTCCCTCAGAGCAGCTATCCGTGCTGCGGGAGCAGGGCCATGGAAGGGCCGAGATGAAGGCCCAGTCACCCAGACCAAGCCATTTACCTGGGCGGTCACAAGGCTGCCATCCTCTTGGACTCTTTCTTAGCTGCTCACCGTGTATTCTCAGTTTTTTGGGTTTAGCTTTGGTTTGTGCTCAGAATAATGACGTGGGAATGTGCTTACCAGATTTCCCAAGAACTGCCCTTCTTGTAAGAATATTGCATTATCCAACCCCTTCTTTACTTTCAATTCTTTTACTTTCAAGACCCAACTGAAATGTGAAGCCTTCCTGACTCTTTTGCAGAGGTAGTTGCACCCTTCTTTGTGTTCCTGGGTAATTTTGTTTGTACTTATAACATTGTATTTTAGTGACTTATATGTTATCCTCTTCTACTAGCCCATCAGCTTCAGCTTTATATTGTACACTATGCCTGGCCTACCATAGGTGCTTATTAAACATTTTTCTACTAACAAATGAATTAAGCTAGTTATCTCATTTTTATTTTCATTATTTGTTTAATGTCTGTCTCCCCAGCTAAATTGTAAGCTCCATGAAAGCAAGGGCCACACTGGTTTTCATTGGGCATTCAATAATGATTTGATGAAGGAATGAGTAAATAAATGAATGTGATGAATTTGATGAATATTTATTGAATCTTACACATGAGCCTGGACTAGGCAAGGAACAGAAAGAAGTTTATAAAATATACATTCAGGAAGCTAATAGAATTGAGGAATTAGAAAAATAAATTAAAATGATGCCAAGAAGCCCATGCTAAATGCTTAATGAGTAAAGTAGAGAATCACCATAGGAGCTGAAACAAGAACAAGTACTGAGAACCAGCCATGTTTGTCGGGAAGGAATTAGGCCTTACAAGAAAAATATGGCTTGGTTAATCAGAAAGTGCAATTAAGGTCATGAGCCCAGAAAATAAAGTAAAACTGCTTACATCGAGTGCAGATATCTATTTTATAGGAATAGAAGGGTTTTCTCAGGAGACATTCATCTGGGGACCAGATTGTAAAGACCCTTGAATCTAGTTTGGAAAATAGCTTATAAACAATTACAAACAAGAAGGCATTAAATGGAGTAAAAACATAATGTTTTGAAGATTAAGTTTTCAGCAGATTAGTTTTTCAGAAGAGTTGAGAGATTAGGAGCAAATAAACTAGGGAAAAAATGATTGCAGTCCAGCCATAAGTGATAAGATTCTACATTAGGGTGGTGACAAGGAATGTAAGGGAGTATTCTGAAAAAAAAAATCAAAGATTCTATAGGATTAAGTCATCCTGTAAAGGAACATTCTAAGATCCTTGAGGGCATGACCCATGTCTGTCTTGGTCATCACTGTCTTTCCCAGTGTTTGGCACTACGAGGTGTCTTCAAAAATGGAAAGATTTATGTTATCTAATGTTATTTTTCCATGAACTTTTTGATGTACCCTTGTGTAGCCAATATGCTAAGTAAAAATTGTGGAATACAGTGAGTAAGGAATGATTTCAAAGATGACTCCTGGGATAACAATAGCATGATGCCAGAATTGGAGACATCCAGTAGATGGTTTATTGTTAGATGTGTTGAGTGCATCTGTGATGAAAAAACATTTAAGTAAACATATCCAGGCAATGATTGAAAATGCAGGGCTAAAGCATAAGAAAAAGTTCAACACATGAGAGAAATATTTAGAAGTTAGTAAGGGGGTAGTATATCAATCATCGAATAGTTATTAAGGACCTATTACTTGCTGGATATATTGCTACAATCGTGATTCTCAAAAATTGGTGCCTAGAGGAAACATCAAGAGAGCTTGTTAAAAATTGTGGATTCTTGAGCACCACTTCCAAAGAATCTGACTCTGTAATCCTGGAGTATGGCCTATAAATATGCATTTTTACCAGCACCCAGGTGAATCTGGTGCAGGTGACTAACCTTTTGAAAACATTGTGATTGGCAATGTAGAAAATATAAAAGAAGTTTGCGAAATAATCTCTTCCTTCCAGGTAGCTTATTCAGGGGACAGAAAGTGAGATGACCGCAGCTGAGAAGTCTAGGAAAAAATCATCAGTGATTAGTGTTACCCCTTTGGAACTGGTCTTCAGTAAAATCTGAATTCACAAAAAGGAAACTGAAGGCATGTGATGCAATAGAATTTCCCTTTTATACCAGATAAATGTTTAAAAACTATTTGAAAGTACACGGGCCCTTATTACTTTCTACTACCAAGATCTTCTGGAAAAGCAGAAAAAAGAGGAAGCACAGCAGAACAAACACACACACACAAAAGGAAGTCAGACAACTCAGGAGAAATAGCAAATAGAAAAGAAAAAAACATTAAGAAAAAGTGAAAGTAAATGTAAAATAGAAACTAAGCCCAAATAGTTAAAAGAATTCCATTGTTATAAAATATATTTGTCTTGTCAACCACAGAAATGACAATGAAGACAAAACCTAAAGTCTGCTAGCAAAAACATACTGTCTAATGGACTTAAGATAGAATGGAATTACAAAGAGGACTGAACTTTCCAGACATATCTCTGAGGTATCCTATTCAAACATATTTTGTGGCAATAAGGCTGCTGTTTTCCATCTACACCCATCCCTGCCCTTTGGCAGCCAGTCCCCCAAAATGATCCTCCCTAAAAAGCTTTATATGCCTGACTCACCTGCAAGGTTAGCTGCTTGCTGTCTAACCAAATCCCTGTGTGAAAAATAGTTTCCTGTTAAGTTTTTTTTTTTACGTTAATGTGCTTGCTCTTTTAAAACAAATTAGTGATGTGAAATAAACTAAATATAGAATTAGAAAGCTAAATTGAGAAGAAAAAGAAAATTTTTCTTCTGTCTGTGAATGGACAGATAAAATAGAAAAAGTTTTTTGAACCCAGTAGCATAATAGTGCATCTGGCAGAAAATAACCCCTAATCGATTGATAAAATGTAAATCTTCGATTTATCCATTAAAATGGATACCTATGGAGACATACCTATGGAGAAATGTAATTTCTAAGGGTTATTATTTGAGGACAATTCCTTTCCAAAAATGTCTATCCCCCTGTTTTTATTGCGTGAATATTCACCATTAGCTTTCATTCCTCTCCTATTCTTCCTTTATAGAATTACAAGCATTTTTTAAAGAAGGTAAACTAATAGCACTAATACCATAGTAAGTCAGCCACATTGAAACTAAAGCAAATAATATTACAATTCTTTCTCCATGAATTTGACCACCCATGCATATAATGTAGCATAGATAAGTGATCTGAGAAATTGTATATAGCTAGAATCAAGAAATGTTTAAGACAGTATATTGTCAATTGTAAATTGTATCAAGACTTCTTCCTAGATTGTAAGTGATATTTTTCTGCCTAGTACCCTGAGTATTCAAATGTAATTGCTACTAAATCACACTATAATAGCTCCTCCATTACCTACTGCTTTTACTCCTGAAGGTTGTTTTTTTTTTTTTTTTTTTTTTTTTTTTTTTTTTTTAAAAGATGACCGGTAAGGGGATCTTAACCCTTGACTTGGTGTGGTCAGCACCACGCTCACCCAGTGAGCGAACCGGCCATCCGTATATGGGATCCGAACCCGGGGCCTTGGTGTTATTAGCACCACACTCTCCCGAGTGAGCCACGGGCCGGCCCTGAAGGTTGTTTTTAAACTACATAAATAAGCTTAAAATGAATATAGTTTATATGAAATAACAAAATCATAAAAATTATGAAATACAGCCCTAGTACTATGTGGAAAAGGAAAAAGAGGGCAGTTTTCTTGGGGGGAAAAGAGATTATTAACTAATTAGTTCCCAGCATGAATCCTATATGATTAGTACTTTATGGGTGTGGTCATGTCTACTAATGCCAAAAAGATTGAGTGTTTCTTTACATGAGCCACTTGGAAGTCTCATACTAAGAAACCAACTGCTAGGGCCCGGCCTGTGGCTCACTTGGGAGAGTGTGGTGCTGATAACACCAAGGCCACGGGTTCGGATCCCATATAGGGATGGCCGGTTCGCTCACTGGGTGAGCGTGGTGCTGACAACACCAAGTCAAGGGTTAAGATCCCCTTACTGGTCATCTTTAAAAAAAAAAAGAAAGAAACCAACTGCTGGCAGAGAGAAACAATAAGTTTGGTTTAAGGACAAGGCATGGTTATCAGAGAAGGAACAAGTTTGAATCCACTCAAACCATGGTGACTATCACTCAGATTGCCTTCCAACCCAGTCCGCCTGAACCCATGGCCAAGTCCTCAGAAGAGAAGGCTGCAATAAAAGACTTACACCATTGAATTACAGAAGAAACTAGGAATGCTACAGTAGCACTAAATTGTGAACTTGTATAAACAACCAAAGATGAAAAATAGATAGTATTTAGATATAGTAATTTTAGTTATATTTATATCAGCATGAAAAAAGTTAGTTTAGGGGCATATTCTTAACTTTTGAAGGTGACATCAAGTAAAATAAGCATTCCTCTTGACAATGTGTTTTTCCTTATTCTCTGAATCAGTGTGGTAATGCTTATACAGTATTCTTAATTTGCTTTATTCAGGTATAGCAGGTATTTCTTTTCTCACACCATGAGTCCTTCCACACAAAGCCCTGGGCATCTACCATTAAACCAGTTCATTAGGAAATTAGGTCAAAACAGCAAAGCTGTTGGCCAAAAGCCTGGTACTCCACCCTGTGTTCAACAACTGAGGGTTGCTGAATCTGGGTTATCTCTGTTTGACATTAGCTCAACTGATACAAGAGCATATATTGGTTTTGAATCAGTTGAACAAAAGTCACAAATAAAAATTTAGTATCATACACTTTTCCTCATTCTTTTTTTGTTGTATAATACTACATCACTCTCAAACACTTGGTTTGTACCAAGATGTAATTGGATTTTGATAATACCTCTGAAGAAATTATAAGGTGAACTTTAAACTGAAAATCTAATTCACTATTGGCATCCACTGCAGTACCAGTTACATTGTATTACCTTTCTATTGCTGCCATAACAAATTATCGTAAATTTAACATCTTGGGATGGCCGGTTAGCTCAGTTAGTTAGAGCACAGTGTTATAACACCAGGTCAAGGGTTCAGATCCCCATGCTGGCTGGCCACCAAAAAAAAAATTAACATCTTAACAGAATTTAGCCTCAGCTGGTTTCTCTGCTTGAGTATCACAAAACTGAAATCAAGATGTTAGCAGGGCTATGTTACTGTCTAGAGGTTCTGGGGGATAATCTGCCTCCAGACTCATTCAGGTTGTTGGTAGAATTGAGTTCCACGGGTGGTAAGACCAAGGTTCCCATTTCCTTACTTGCCAACCGCTGAGGGATATTTGCAACTTCACCTGCATTTCTTGGCTCATGGCTCCCTCCCTCCATTGCCAACAACATTGGGTAAAGTTTTCTCACACTGAATCTCTCTGACTGACTCTTTTGCCTCCCTTCTCAACTTTTAAAAACCTATGTGATTACTTTGGGCCAACCCAAATAATTCAAGATAATCTCCCTGTCTTAAAGTCAACAAATTCCACCTACAAAGTCTCTTTTGCCATGTAACATTAACATATTGACAGGTTCCAGGGATTAGGACATAAACATCCTTTGGGTGTAGGGGGGTTATTCTGCCTACGACATACAGGATAGAGTATATACTACACAATGAATACTTGTTGATTGGCTTGATAATATGAAGTACTCTTCGGCCTTTCCACACAGACATAGAATTTGCTTCTTCAAAGAACCACTTGGGCCGGCCTGTGGCTCACTCGGGAGAGTGTGGTGCTGAGAACACCAAGGCCACGGGTTCGGATCCTATATAGGGATGGCCGGTTAACTCACTGGCTGAGCTGACAACTCACTTGGTGCTGACAACACCAAGCCAAGGGTTGAGATCCCCTTACCGGTCATCTTTTAAAAATAAAATAAAATAAAGAACCACTTAATAAGATAGTGATTCCTCTGCATGGTCTTTTTAGAGAAACAGAATACTGAAAAAAAAAAAAGTGTTCCTTTTTTGTATGAATCATCTCACCCTTTGGATGTTAAAGTGGACAAGTCACCCTCCACTCAGTATACTTATTAAATATTGAGTAATTTAGTAACATATCAATACAGATTTATATTGACAGGTAAATTTAGGTGTCCACCTCTGGACATCATGATTATTTCTTTGTATATCATGCACAAACAATACTCCTATTTTCTTGGTGGAAATTTGCTTCTTGTTTTTTAATATATAATGTACTTTTATTTTGCAAAAGGTTCTTTCACCCGAGTAATGAGACAAAAAGCTGGGGAACTTTGAAACTCTGGTTTGTTAATTGAACGTGTCATTTATCCCTTCTATTCTACCACTGTGGATTGAATGTCCCACCAAAACTCATTGGAAACTTAATCTCCATTGTTACAGTGTTTAGAGGGTGAGAAATCCTATTATGGTATTTGAAAGGTGGGGCCTTTGAGAGGTAATTAGATTGTGAGAACTGTACCCTCGTGAATGGATTGATCCAATCATGAAGAAATGGATGTGGTTCTGATAGCTTTATTTATTTATTTATTTACTTATTTTAAAAAGATGACTAGTAAGGGGATCTTAACCCTTGACTTGGTGTTGTCAGCACCACGCTCGCCCAAGTGAGCTAACCGGCCATCCCTATACAGGGATCCGAACCCGTGGCCTTGGTGTTATCAGCACCGCACTCTCCCGAGTGCACCACGGGCTGGCCCTCTGATAGCTTTATAAGAAGAGGGAGTGAGGTTAACTCTCTTGCTCAGCCCATTCTCACCATGTGGTACCTCAGTTGCTGTAGAGTCACCACCCACAGCAAGGCCCTCACTAGGTGTGTTCCCTGAACTTTGGACTTCACAGCTTCTAGAACAGTAAGGAATACATTTTATTTCTTTATAAATTACCCAGTTTCAGGTATTCTATTACAAACAACAGAAATTGACTAATACATCTGCTCTGTAAATGAACCCAGAACTAGAAATAGAAGGCAGAAATGAAAAACTTCTTGTAATTTCTGGTTCAAAATGGCAGACCGAGATTACATATTTATCTCCTTTCTTTCTGAAAATATCCCAAAAAGTAAAGGAATAATATTTTTAAAAGAAGGGCCGGCCCGTGGCTCACTCGGGAGAGTGCGGTGCTGATAGCACCAAGGCCACGGGTTCGGATCCTATGTAGAGATGGCCGGTTGGCTTGCTGGCTGAGCGTGGTGCTGACAGCGCCAAGCCAAGGGTTGAGATCCCCTTACCGGTCATCTTTAAAAAATATATATATATATTTTTTTAAAAGAATAAATTCATAACAGCACTATAAACAATAGACCAATAGTGAACAAGAAACATTTGGGAGTTTCTCAAATAGACATATATACACATATATGTGTCTATATATCTTTATAGACACATGCATACGTATATTTGTGTGTGTGTATATATATGAGAGTATGTGTGCATATATATGTGTGTGTGTGTGTATATATATATATATATATATATATATATATATATATATATATATATATATATATATATATGACAGATAGTAATAGACTAATGAAGAACCTTAAGGAGAAAGTTATTGTAGAACAAAAAGCCTTTCTTCCCAGTACAGCCCAAAGCATAATGAAGCCCTCTAGCATTAATTATATTTACTAATTAAATTTAAGTAATTTAATAACTGAACAGTTGGTCTAGTTAAGTCCTTCCCAATTTGGCTATACACAAGAAAACTACCATAGCCTTTGTCCCTAGGCTAAAGACCAAGAAGAGCTTTCTAAAGAAAGTGAATCAACCCTAGATAAGCAGGGTTCCTAATAGGGGTACAGGATATAGAGAGACAAAGGCTAAAAAGACCTTGAGATAACTCTAAACTCCCATAATGGACATGGGGGTAAAGGAGAGAGGGGGGAAGATGGAAATTTAACCCTCACTGGATACTGAAATACTCTAAAGAATGTCACTACTCGAATGAAACCCTCCTTTCCTTGGCATTTGTGAGAGACCCCCACTTATTTGCTTGCTTCTACATAGATGCACCCTAAAGGAAAGTATTATGTGTCTCATCTTCTTGACACAGTGACTGAAGTAAGTGCTGCCTTTCAATAGATAGTCTTGCAAGGAAACAGACCCACACAGATACAGAAGACTATTTTGATAATATAGTGTAGTGCTTAAGAGCAGACTGCCTGGGATTGAAATCCTGATCCTAGCAAATTATTTCATTTTTCTGAGCCTCATTTGTAAAAATCCTCATTTGTAAAATAGAAAGAATACCAGGATATACCTGTATAATTAAAGTAGATTAAATAAAGGATTAAATAAATTAACACATGTAAAATGCTTAGAGCAGTGATGGCACATAGTAAATGCTTATAAATATTGGCTAGTATTACTCATAAATATGAACTGACCAAAAATATATTACATAAAACCAATTACATTAAAAAAAACAGGCACCTAGATAAACGTAATACACAACTGACTATGAAGAAAACAAATAAGGAAGAAAAAAACTTCTGTCAGAATTTAGCAAGATATTGCATTCATGAAACAAGATCATATTGTAACTTTTTAAAAGGGGTGGATAACAAAATATGAGAAAGAATTCTTGGAAATTAAACATAAAAGCACCAAAATAATACATCAAATATAATGTCTGAAAATAAAATATAATAATATAGAAAATAAAGATGAGAAGTAATCTCCTAGAATGTACTGTAGAAATACATGGAAAAGATAAAGTATGGCACATCCATACTATGGAATATTATTCATTGATAAAAAGATGTGAGCTATTAAACCATGAAAGGACTTGGAAGAAACTTAAATGCATATTGCTAAGTGAAAGAAACTATATGACGTTTTGGAAAAGGCAAAACTATAGAAACAGTAACAAGATCAGTATTCACCAGGGATTCAGGGGAGAGGAAAGGAAGGATGAATAGGTGTAACATTTTTAGGGCAGTGAAACTGTTATTAATGATACTGTAATGGTGGATATGTGACATTAAAACTATGTCAAAACTCGTAGAACTGTACAACACAAGGAATGAACCCTAATGTAAAGTATGAGTTTTAGTTAATGATGATGTATCAATATTCCACTGATTAATTGTAACAAATGAATAAGACTAATGCAAGATGTTAACAATAGAGGAAAATGTTGGTGGAGATGGGAGATATGGGAGCTCTCTGTACTCTGCTCACTTTTTCTGTAAACCTACAACTGCTCTAAAAAATGAAGTTATTAATTTAAAAAATACATGGATATCAGAAAGGAAAGAAATTTTCAGAGATTTGAGGAATAGATTTAGGATAATTGGAAAAAATAGACAGAAATATTAGAAGAGAAATTCCCAGACCAGAATAAAAACTGGATGGTCAGATTAGATGACCCAAGAAATGCCAAGCAAAAATATGAAAGTATATTTTGCCAGTGAAATTTCGGATAATCACAGATAAAAAGAAAATACTAAATTTTTCCCTGTGGAGAGGAAAATAACTATTACTTTAAAATAATGAGAATCAGATTGACAATGGATGTATTATAAATAGCACTAAACACGAAGTGACAATAGAAAAATGCCCTCAAAGTTCTGAGAGAAAACTCTGTTGAGCCTCAAATTCTAAAACCAGTCAAATTATCAATCAAGTGTGAGGGCAAAATAAAGATATTTTTGTGTATAAAAAAACTTGAAATGCTTTCTGTGTGTAGTAGATGCTGATGGTGCCCAGCCCCAATTCCTTTTGCCTGGCCAGTGCACCCAGCTTCTGAATGTTAGCCACAGCTGTCTTCTTTTCCTATCTGTCCTCTCCCTGTACTCCTACCCTGGCAGCCAACAGCCAATGACTGACGCAGGTTTAAAAAAATAAAAAATCCAGCCTTCTTGGGATGGAACTTTTCAGTGTTTGTGCTCCTGAGCTCCCAGAATACTAGGCTGAAATGAGTCTCCAGTTGAGACCTCATCCTTTCCTACTTTTCTCACATTTATCTTTCTGTCTGAGATTTCTATTAGTTGTAGTTGACAATTCTATTTTTATCCTCCGTACCACTTAGCTGTTCTTTTATATATTCTTCATTTTTTACTTTCTAGGAAAATTCCTCTATCTTATCTCACTGATTTGTTCTATGGCTGGATCCATCTGCTATTATCATATTAACCATTATACTTTTCCTACCAAATATTTTCACCTGGTTCTTTATTTAGGCTTTTGATTCCTGAGACAGATATGATTGGCAGATCATATCCAGTCATGAATTAATTATTCATTTGAATAGGTTCAGTGGGTCAGTCTTTCTCCGTTTTTAAGGAATAGCATGCATTCATTCAACAAACAATTATTGGACCCTTAATTAGACAAGTATTGCCATGTGTCAACAACTGTACCAAGTTGTCTAGTAGTTAAACAAACTTCCTTCCTCACTGGCCTTATGTGCTAATGAGGAAGACAAAATAAGTAAACGTTTAAGCTAGGTAGATAAGTACTATAAAGCAAAGTTGATTTCCGTAGCAGCAAAAAAACAAAAGCAGAAAACAAAGGTGAGAGATGGAAACACTATTTTGATTAAGTTGATGAAAATCACCTCTCAGACTGATGTTTGAGCTGAGAGAATGAAGAGAGGATGTAGGCAAAGGGAAGAGAAGGGGAGGACTAGTTGAGGCAGAGATTATCACAGCATCTGCAAAGGCCCTGAGCAGGAGAGTGCTTTGAGTATTGAAGCTCAAAAGCCAGTTTTCTGCAGCATTGTGTCAGGGGGAAGTGAGAGAAAGGAAATGAGGTCAGAAAGATAGTTTTATGGGCTCAGCTGTATCTCCCCCTTGAGGTCCTAACCCCCAGTACTTCAGATGTGACTGTTTTGAGGGATGAGCCTTTAAAAATGTGATTAAGTTAAAATGAGGCCATTGGAGTGGGCCCTAATCCAATCTGACTGGTGTCTGTATAAGAGGAAATTTAGACACACAGAGAGAGACACCAGGAATTAGCAAGTGCAGAGGAAAGACCATGCAAGGACACAGCAAGCACTTAGTCATCTGCAAGCCAAGGAGAGAGTCCTCGAGAGAAACCAAACTTACCAACACCTTGATCTTGGACTTCTAACCTCAAGAACTGTAAGAAGATAAATTTCTGTTGTTTAAGCCACCCAGTATGTGGTATTTTGTACGACAACCTAACAAACTAACACAAGTAGCCAAGAGCCATTTTTAATAGCAACTTGTTACAATTTAAATAGAGATTTTATTCATAGAAACTGTAAAATTCTATGTTCCATTTATTTTACTAATGTAAAATATACCTTTCTCAGAAAGACACTGAACTTGGGGGGACTTTCTTGAGAACAATATTGAGTCACAGTTTATTTCCATTTTTTTCCCATGAGAAGAGAAAGTATAATTAATGGTACAGTGAGAATTATGGGGAATTTGGCTAAAGATCCTGAAATAATCCTAAGAAAACGATGGACATATTTAACAACATTAAGAACAATAAACATTATTTTTTGTGTCTTCCACGTGCCAAAGACAAAGGCCAGCATAAACAGGCAAGCCATAAACTGTGGGTAAAATTTTGCAATAAATGAGAATGACAAATGCTAGGCCCTTATATAGTGCACAATGACTGTGTTTTGGACCACACAATTCATTTGCCTGACTGCTGGCGACATTTGGAGATCTGTGCCCTTTCTTATTTTTCTGTCCATGTGATTCTGGACAGAGCCCAACCTCCCAAACTCTGGGAATTTTAACATCTAATCCAGGCTTAAACCAAGTTGTGAATCACATTCTTAGTGCCCCCCCGGAGATAGATTCAGAAATGGACAAATTATTCAAGGTAGAGTAACTTTTGCTGGCACGTATAGGAAGGATAGCTTTTTTTTTTCTCATTGATGTGAAGCATAAGAGATCTTCAGGGAGAAACTGAAAATGAAACTGTTGCCACCATCTTGGTACCATCTTGCTACCATGTGGAACCCAAGAATGGGACCAACACAGAGGAAAGCAAAGTCAAGAAATAGAGCAAAATAAAATTCTAACCACATTATTTTAGCCCTGAATCCAGCCATGCCTGTTATCAGCACTATCCCAAAATATATAGTTACACAGGCAATAAATAACTGCTGTCATTGCACTTAGCATTATAATTGTCAGTGTCTTTCAACTAGACTGTCTGATTCTTGACTGCAATGACTATGTCTTTTTTGGTCTTTTCCCAGCTTCTGGAAAGTATCTGATATATGAAGGGCAGGGTTAATATATTTTTCCTGAATGGATGTTGAATTAATATACTTTCATATTTTAAAACTGCTTAAAGACTAATCCAACTTCCTATGTAAATTTGACTTTTCAACATCATGAAGATATATTTTAGTCTAGGGTGAATTCATGACTCACAGAGAACTCACTAGTATCCTCGTAATAGCATGGCTCCCTATTTTTGGTGAGTGAAAATTTGATATACCCCCATAGCAAAGGAAGTTTCAAAAATATACCCAAAAAACATATTTTCATCCTTGTCAACTCACATAGTATACGTCAACTCAGATCAGGAGCCCTGATAGCCATCTGCTATGGAAGTCCTTCTTTGCCTTCTTCTTACTTGGGAGTCCTCAGCACAATCTCCAGATTAATGTTATTCACTTGACCATTCATTCATTCTTTCATTCATTTATTCATTCAATGTACCATTAATCTATTGCAGCAGAACAGACAACAATAGGCTGAGGCTTAAACAAACTCCATTTATTTAGTTCATGACTCTACAGTTTGGAAATTTCTAGTGAGCTCAGCTGGGAAATTCTTCGGTTCTCAATTGGACACTCTTGTGTATCTGTAGTCTGCTGCAGGATTGGCTAGAGTCTAGCCAGTCTATGATGACCTCAGCTGGGACAGCAACAATCTGCTCCATGCTGTTGACCTAAAAAGAAAGCGAGACCAAATATGTATAGCCAGGATTTATTGAGACAATATAACGATTGCAACCAGGGAAACACATAAATTAGGTAACCCTGAAAATGTGTTCTGACAGGGGCCAGAGCTTAACATTTTATAATTACAAGGGGGGAAAGGTCAAAGGAGAGAAAGAGAAAGACAGCTTTACCAAATTACTTCTTCATGCTTTCTATTGGTACATGATATATAGAATTGAGATTGTTACTTGGTTACATCTTACATGCAGGGATCTAGGGTGAGGGTAATAAGAAGTATTCTAGGTTATTCTATGGCTTTTTGGCACCAGATGGCTGCTTCTAAGTAAAATGGCCTCATGATAACATGTTCCAGGACAGGTGGACATGATTACTGGCTTACCCCAGATCTCCCAAGGCACTATGATTTAGCTGACCTGGTCAAAGCAGATTGCTGGGAAAATAGAATAATTTAATCAGGCCCCCTCACCTTAGGTACAGTTGGGGGTGGTGTGGCACATTCTTTGTAAGCAAGTTTTGTGTGGGTGGAGTTAGTACACATGCATAGCACCGTGGCTTGGCTGGCATCTGCCTCAGGCATCCACCCCATGTGCAGCTATATTCTCCAACCTATGGCTTCCAAGGACCTGTTTGCCAGTTACCTAGCTCACAGACCTGCATATGAGGAGTCTGGGGACCCAGCCTGATGTGTGAAGGGTTTGTGACCCAGTCTGTGAATGGGCTTGAGGGGTCTTTGAGTTCCAGACCCAGCTCTAGCTCGACAATTGGCCCAGTTGGCAGGATTACAGGCAGGTAAAATAGCACGACAGTTGGCGTAGTCTGCAACAGGATTCTGAGCAGGTACAGGAGCCAAAAACCCTTGGAAGAAGAAGGAAATGTGGCTACTTTTGAATATGCTCTGCCCTATGGCCACCTTCCTGTTGACCAGGATCTGGTTGCTGCTCACTGTATTGCAAGACAGCATAGACCAGGCACCATGGCAGAAAAGCCCTAGGGAAGGGGAGGGAAATTTGGCTATCCTTGAGCATGTGGTACCCTGTGGCCACTTTTCTGCTGACCAGAGCCTGGCTGCTGCTCACTATGCTGCAAATTGATCAAGATTTGTGGCAGAAAGCAGATTTGTTGGAAGCAAGGATGATTATCCTGGAGGATGACGTGCAGTAACTGGCCACTCCTGCTTCTCACACCAGGGAAGACGACCAACCCAGTGGTGAGTTGGGGGAAACTGTGTTTCTAGGCACAACCTGTTGTGCACAAGAAAATGAAGCACGAGCAGCCTACGGGACTGGATGGACAACTGGTGGGAGATCCACAGGTGACCCAGTTCACCACCTATGTCCTGTACACCCAGGTTGAACTGGTTGACTTGGGGAGGCAGTTTAGGCAGAAACATGTGGAGACCCTGGCTGCTTGGCTGTTGTGGTTATGAGACCTAGGGGTGGATAGTGTGGTAAGCTCTGGTGAGGAGATGGAGAAATTGGCCTCCATCACCTTGCACCCATCCCTGAGGCAGTGGCTGTAGAATAGCTGTAGGTATGCACAAGGGCCAGGTAATAATTCTTTAATGGAATGGGTGAGTGCAGCTGCCTGAACCATGTGGGCAAATGCTGGAGATCTGCCCAAGATTGATAGTAAATGGCAAACATATACTGACTTGGTTCAAATCATCAGAGAGCTGGAGATACAGCAGTCCATGTTTTACGTGAACACTCGTGTCCCAGATGATGAAAATTTTACAGGCAGCATGAGAGACATAGTGCTGCAAAATGCCCTGTCAACGTCCTTTGGGTCACTGATGGCCATACTGGCCCCATACATTGTTCACCCTATACATGAGGTAACTACCATGATAGCTAGCCTGGGTGAAGTAGCGGATAGAAGACAAGCAAAAGGGGTCCAAAAGATGGCTAAGACCAAACCCCCAAGAAATGCTCAGGATTTTATCCCAAAGGGACCAAGAAAGACTAGTCATAAGCAGATGTGGCCTGACTTGCTTATAGCAGGGGTTGATAAAAAGAAAATTGACTGGCAGACAAATGCGGTTCTGTTTGCTTTGTGGCAGCAATTGTGACCTGAAAGCGTTTACCAAATGTCTGGAAACAGGTAGCAAGATACACTCAGTGAATTTAAAGGACTTTTTGGTTGCTCCCAAGGAGGCGGATGAACTGTTCCATTCTGATTAGGGAACAGGCCAAGGTGCTCATCTTTTGGGGGCAGGCAAGGATCGGAGGCCTCATGTTGAATTGGCAATATATGGTCAAGGAGAAATGTGCAGCGTGTTTTGGGATTGGTGGATACAGGTGCAGAATGTAGCCTGATATATGACAATCCAGATAGGTTTCCAGGGGCCACAGTTTGTACAGATGGCTATGGAGGACATACTACTGAGGTCAAAGCTATGTCATTGCCATTGGGCATAGGAAGATTACCTCCTCGTGTATATACTGTATATATATCTCCTGTAGCTGAATACATCTTGGGTATTGATGTACTTCATGGTTTGCACCTGCAAACAACAGTTGGAGAGTTTCGGCTGCAAATATGGACAGTAAAGCCTGTGCTACGAGGATATGCTAAACATGACTCATAGGTGTTACCACAGCCAAGACGTGTGGTTAATGTAAAGCGGTATCACCTACCAGGAGGAGATGCAGAGATAGGTGCCACTGTATTGGAGTTAGAGAAAGTTGGCATTATTTGTCTGGCTCATAGCCCATTTAATGCTCTGGTATGGCCAGTGAAAAAGCCTGGTGGTACCTGGAGAATGACTAGATTATCGAGCACTGAACAAAGTAGTGCCTCCTTTGCATGCAGCTGTGCCTTCAGTTCACGACTTGATGGATCAGCTGATGACTCAGCTGGGGACTTATCATTATGTATTAGACCTTGCAAATTCTTTTTTCTCTACTCCAATCTCGGCTGATAGCCAAGATCAGTTCGCCTTCACATGGGAAGGAAGACAGAGGACCTTTCAGGTATTGCCCCAAGGTTGTCTGCATAGCCCAACCAACTATCATGGTTTGGTCACCGGGGACATAGCCAAGTGGACTAGGCCCAACACAGTTACAATGTTTCACTACATTGACGATGTGTTACTAACCTCTGATTCTCTGGCAGATTTAACCCAGGCAGCTCCAATGCTGCTAAGTCATTTGGAACAATGTGGGTGGGCCATGAACACAGCCAAAGTGCAAGGACCTGGGCTGTCAGTCAAATTCCTGGGAATGGTCTGGTTGGGTAAGAAGGGAGTAATCCCAGAAGCTACTATAGATAAGATACAGGCATAACTTCAACCCTCAACTGTAGCTCAGCTACAAACATATTTGGGACTTTTGGGGTATTGGAGAGCTTTTGTACCCCATATGGCCCAAATGGCATGCCCACTATATGCATTGACAAAGAAAGGAGCCCTCTGGGATTGGACTGAGGAAGTAGAACAGGCTTATCAGGCTACAAAAAGGGCAATACAGCAGGTACAGGCTTTACAAGTGGCTTATCTCATTAAGCCTTTTGAGTTAGATGTACATATAACCCGGAGGAGTTAGGATGGGGTTTGTGGCAGAGACAAGACCAATTCTGCACACCTGTAGGATTCTGGTCTCAGCTCTGGAAGGGTGCTCTGTAAGGGTGCTGAAGTGCATTATACCCTAATAAAAAAGCAGTTAGCAGCTGTGTATTCTGCCTTGATAGCCACTGAAGCTATCACAGGAACTGCCAAAGTCCTAGTAAGGATGACATATCCCATAATAGGTTGGCTGCACATGTCGGCAACCAACCCTAAAATGGGTGTAGCTCAGACTCCCACTTTGTCTAAATGGGGAGCATATATAGAACAAAGGAGCACTGTGTCAACGAGTCCTCTGTCCAAAGAGTTGCAAACCATGCTAGGCCCAGTAGAGGTTAATGAGGAAACTTTGACACAACCGTTACCCATGGAGGTGGAGGCTACACCTTTCCATGAGGGACAGGGACCTATCACAGAGCAAGCTTGGTATACAGATGGCTCTAGCATGGGATCTTCAGCATCGTGGACAGCTGTTGCTGTCTAGCCCTTGACAGATACCATGTGGTATGAAAATGGCACAGGGCAAAGCAGTCAATGGGCTGAATTGAAAGCAGTGTGGATGGTGATAAAAAATGAGCCTGCGTCATTAACCATCTTTACTGACAGCTGGGCTGTTTACAAAGGTTTAACCCTTTGGATCTCTACTTGGAAGTATCAACCGTGGATGGTAGGCCACTGACCCCGGTGGGGACAAGCCATGTGGCAAGAGTTATGGGAATTGAGGCATGAGAAAGAATTAACTCTTTTCCATGTCACAGGACACTTCCCCTTAGCCAGTCCAGGAAATGATGAAGCAGATGCCTTGGCTAAGGTAAGATGGCTGGAGAGAGCCCCAGCTGCTGATGTAGCCCAGTGGTTACATCGACGAATGCAGCATGCTGGCAGAAAAACCATGTGGATGGCCACTCAAAGATTGGCGTTGCCTATAAAATGGGAATATGTAGTGAATGCCTGTCGTGCTTGTCCAGTATGTGCTCAAGAGAGTCCACACACTTGGTGAGTGTCCCATACAGATGGGCAAATAACTCAGTGAAGGGTACCCCTGACTCGATGGCAAGTGGACTTTGTCAGACCACTGCTAAGGTCAGAGAATTTCAGATACATCTTCACAGCTGTCGGTATGGCTACTGGTCTTCTGTTTGTATGGCCTTGTAAGGCCCGAGACCAGGTAAACATTGCGAAGGCACTGAATAGCCTTATGGTTATGTATGGTTGGCCTGTAGTTATAGAGAGTGATAATGGGACCCATTTTACTGGACATGGGGTTCAGAAGTGGGCCTCCCAGTTGTCTATTCAGTGCAAGTTACAAGTGCCATATCAACTCCAGGCAGTGGGAATGATTGAACAGTACAATGGTCTTTTAAAAAAGGGACTAAGGCTATCTACCCAACCCCCAGCCCTGAAGGGGTGGACATGGTGCTCATGGCCGGCAGTCAGAATTCTAAATGAGAGACCCGCAAGGGCGGACCCTCTCCAGCGGAAGCTCTGTTGCATAGGGTTGCAGCACCTATACAGTTGCAAATCACTACTAAAGATAAGCTTTTGAAGGCAGAATATGGCAAGCATGGAAGTATTCTCTTACCGTCCTGTCATGCTCTTTTACCTGCCCATAATCCTCCCAACTGGGCCAACTGTTGTGCTACATGACTATGCCAGTTGTCGAGCTAGGGCTGGGTCTGGTGCTCACAGACCCCTCAAGCCTGTTCACAGACTGGGTCACAAACCCTTCACATGCCAGGCTGGGTCCCCAGACCCCTCACACACAAGTCTATGAGCTAGGTAACTGGCAAACAGGTCCTTGGAAGCCGTAGGTTGGAAAGCATGGATTTGTGTGGTGGCGGCCACCCGAGGCAGTCGAGGCAGTCACCAGCCAAGGTGATGGGACTGCACGTGTGCACTAACTCCACCTCCCCCCACACAATTTGTTTACTGAACCACCTCAACCGGCCCTGAGGGGAGACTGATTATTCTATTTTCCCAACAGGGACAGACAGTACAATGGGAATGGCCTTGGATAATAAAAGCCCGGGTATATGCTGGGTAGGTCTAAAAGGGCTTTGGGGAAAAGGATTAGAGGAAGACTTGCAAGTTTCACCTTGGGTGACAAGTCCCTGGCCTCCTCGAGTAAAGTAACATGGCCCGGAACAGATAAGTGCTCTATTCCAAAGGTCACATTTGTATTATCATTATGGCCAATTATGAGTTCCCCTATACTGTTACATGTAGACCTTACACAGATTTTTTTGGTTATCAGTGTGCTCTCTCATTATTTTATCTTGAGAATTAAGCTTAAGTATAAAACACAAACCGGGGGCCGGCCCGTGGCTCACTCGGGAGAGTGCGGTGCTGATAACACCAAGGCCCCGGGTTCGGATCCCATATACGGATGGCCGGTTCGCTCACTGGCTGAGCGTGGTGCTCACAACACCAAGTCAAGGGTTAAGATCCCCTTACCGGTCATCTTTTAAAAAAAAAAAAAAAAAAAAAAAAACACAAACCGTTAGGTTTGTGTTCAGGATGGGTTCAGGATGTCACAGCAGGTAATACCAAGAGAAATTACTGATAAGGATATGGAATAAAAGTTAAATCTGTACTTAATATGGAGAGACTTTATTAAAAAAAATTATTGTGCGGGTGGGGAAGGGACTATCACAATAAGGGAAGAGAGACTATTGCAATAGGAAAAATTCTTTGACCACAGGTCTACAAATGACTTGAGGGTCACGCAAAGAGAGTTTTTCTGTTATCTAGATGAGTAAGCAAAGTTAGAATGAACTAGGTGTGGGGAAGTGGAGCGAATGGGTGGTGTGATCAGATAGTGGATCAGAGGACACTTTATACCCTGGGGCCAGTTTATTCTTAGGAGGGGCTGTGTGTTGGCCCCAGCTGACTGTGGGACAAAGTTTTGGGGCCTAGAAGAAGAGAGCTTAACCAAAGTTTTTCTAGGGAGCATTTTCTTCTGATTGATCAAAACTTTCTTCCTTCTTTCTGTACAAGGAGGCTAGAGTAGCCTCGCAGTCTGCGTGTCGTGATGATCAGAAAACATGATTCACAGAGATTGCTGCTTAGACAATGCTCAGAAATGAGAAGAAACCGCTGGCTGGGCTTTAATGCTCAAGCTTTTACTGGACGCCTGGGAGTTATGGCACCCAGGAGTCTTAGCATAGCTCCTTATCAGTGTTTCCAAGAATTCCTTTCAAATGCAAGCAGTTTGTTCACATTACCTGCTTTTCACTTAAAACCATGCTTTCCACTTTTTGAAAACTTTTCTCAAAGGCAGCATGTCCAAAAATGTGTTCAGCTTCTGGTTTCAGCTCTCAAATGTAACGAGCTTAGAAGACATCATTCGGGCCGGCCCGTGGCTCACTCGGGAGAGTGTGGTGCTGGGAACACCAAGGCCCCGGGTTCGGATCCCATATACGGATGGCCGGTTCGCTCACTGGCTGAGCGTGGTGCTCACAACACCAAGTCAGGGGTTAAGATCCCCTTACCGGTCATCTTTTAAGAAAAAAAAAAAAAAAAAAAAGAAGACATCACTCGTGTTTACAAGAAAAAAAGCTATTTTGGCAATCTACTGCATTCAACAAATATTTAACAATTAGGTATTTAGAATGCCAGGTACTATTTTATGACCTGTGGATAAGGAAGTGAACAGGATAGTGTCTATCCTCATGAAGAATTAATTCTATTTGGGGAAACAAAAATGTTAACTGGACTCAGGTCCGGCTGCCCGCCCCCTGGAAAAGGAAAGAAAAAAAACCTCAGAAGTCAAACGGTTGGTGTTAGAAAAGCAGATGTATTCAGCTGAAAGAGATGGTAGGCTGTCCCATTTCAAAGATTTACATTTACTGAAGGGTTTTTAAAGAAAGGGTTGAGGGAATGGAATGTGGGAAGTGAAAAGCAGGAGAGCAGGAGACATGAGTTATGAGGGGTCCGTTTCTATGGGTCAGGTACAGGGTCTTGCCAAGGCCTTGTCTGGTTTCTGTTCCCATCTTCGCTGTTATCTCAGGACCCTGCAAGATTTTGATTTGCGCCCGTGTACTTGGCTAGTGCCCAAGGTCAGCTTCAGTCATTTGGCCTTGATCATTTCTCAAAACTCTACAAGTCTCAAAGAAAGAACTGTTAGCTTTGCAAAGTACTAATTAGCTTCTCGGCCTTGTTTTCCTACTTAGCGAGCAAGATAAGAAAGTCAGGGGATGGGAAGCAAGAGCGGAGAGAAAAAAAACTGTCCTTTAAAAAATCCTCCCCCCCTGCAGCCCAGGCAGCTTTAGGTCCCAACATGGCTTCAGTCACAACACAAACACTGTATATATTTGCAGTAGCTTTTTAAATATTAGGTTCTTCGTGAACTGCAAATAGTTCTTTCCTATTCTGTAGAGAGAGCGTTCTTGTCTTGTTACCAATTGTTACCAATTTAGTGAAAATGTTTCTACAATTTCTTTCTTTATACTGTGTATATGCTTTCTGTGGTAGTTTCAGAGAGACACTGAACAAATTTAAGATGTTCTTCTGTTTCTAAGCTAAAGGAATTTGTATAAAGAATAAATACTTTTTTTGCATATAATATGTCATTTGATTTTCTTCTTTAATCTGTTAATTTAGTAAATTACATTTTTTTTTCTCCAAAATAAATTCTTCTTGGTCATCATCATAATTTTTTTAAGTATACTGCTAGTTCACTTTTCTTATATTTTAAGATTTTTACATCTATGTTTACAAGTAAGGTTGATTATACTTTTCTACTCTTGTGCCGTTCCTGTCTGGTTTAGATATTAAGCCTTGGAAAATGAGTTGAATGACTTTCCTTTTTCCCCCTCTTCTCTGAAAGTTTATATAAGAAAGACATTACTTTTTTTTTTTTTTTTTTAGTACTTTGGAAGAGCTGTTTAGTTACTTTTCTTCTTTTGTTTATTTTGGTAATTTAATTTATTGTTGTTAGAAAATAGTTATTCTATTTTAAAATGTATTGGTAATGACAATGTGGAAAAAGATCCTAAGGCACTAATAAAATATCAAAGAGTTTATCTGAGCCTATATGTGTGCCTGTGTCCAGGGAAAACACCACCAAGTTGCCTTGGGAAGTGTTTTCTGAAGGGCCAGCAGAACTTCAGCATTTTTATAATTACAGAGAAGGGGAGAACAAATGGGACAGACAACCTCTTAATAAGGATGTCAGTTTTTCTATTGGCTACATAGTATCATATAGGCTAATGATTGGTTCTCAGTTGCATCCAAGGTGCAGATGTGTAAGGGTCAAAAAATACATTTTCAGCATTCCTAAGTTAATACTACTTCTTTAGGCATCAGTAAGTCTGGTTTTAGGTTAAAATAGTCTTGTGGTAACAATTCCAGAATGTATGGATGTAACTGTCACCCCATTCCAGATTCCCCTAAGGCTTTCAGGAATTTAGATGACCTCAGTCAGAGCAGATTTCTGGTTTACCAAAATTAAGCTGCTTGTGGTTTTTAAAACCTCCACTGATTCCATATTTTATGTTGTTATCTGTTTTCTACTTTTCATATGTAATTTTATTATTTGTGTATTCTTTCCTCTGCTTTTTTATTGGTTGGTCTTGCTATGTATTTGTGTATGTAATTGGATGCCACCACCCAGCAGCCTTTGATGTGATAGTCTTTTTTTTTTTTCTTATTTTTTTAAAGAAATAATTAGTACCTAAATTGTTTGGATTTATTCTGTTTTTCTTCTTCTGCAATTGTCACTTTGCTTGTTTATTTTTATTTTTTCTGGTAATTTTATAAAATACCCTTAATAGCTCTTTAATGTCTATAGGACACACATTTCAATATTTAGCAAGTTCTGTTTTTAGTAGTTTTGATTATGTTATACATTTTTATTTCTTCTTTAACTGATGGGTTATTTACGAGCTATAAATATAGTATATAATTTGGGGGAGTATGTGATAATCTTTTTGTTACTAATTTCTAATTTAATTGTATTATGTTCACTCAGAATTTATCTGTGTAATAGCAATTTCCTGGCATTATTAAGGCATCCTTGGTGGCCTAGTAGTCAATTTTTTTTTAATGTTCTTATATATGCTTAAAAAGAATGTATAAACTCCATTTGTTGGATGTATTTGAAAGGACGAGTCGACACCAGTTGCCTATCCACCGGAAAGAGCTCATTTTATTAGGCAGCACACACACATATATATAGGGCTTTAAGGGAAAGCTGATTGGTTTAAAATACAATCCCTATTTAGCATACCGCATGGGGCTTGGGGGGGAGCTGATTGGCATGCGATTCGCAGCAGGAAGGAGAATGCGGAAGAGAAGGGCAACCAGCGCCATGATGGGGTGCGGCCGAGAAGGGCTTATGTGATCAGGGTGTGATCCCTTGGGGCATTTGGGTTCTTACAGTATTGTTCTATTACATATTAGCATTGTATCTTTCAAGTCTTCTATGTATTCTCACCGAAATTTTATATGCTTGGGCAATTGTTTCTAAAATCTCCTAAATTTTGCCTAAAATCTTTCTCTGTGTGATTCTGTTTTTGCTTCAAATATATTCTTTGGTACCTACATAGGTTCATGATTATAGTTTCTTCTCGGTGGACATTTGTTCCTTTTATAACTATGTCATGTTCCTTTTAGTTGCTGTTAATGATTTTCCTCTTAAATTCTAATTTATCTTACAATAATATTATGACACCAGCTTTCTTTAAGTTAGTATTTCCTTGGTGTATATTTTTCATTCTTTTATTTTCTACTTTTCATCTTATTTTGTTGCATCTACACTTGATCTGAGTCAAAAGACCAAGAAGGGATATTTTGCTGTATCTCATATAAAGGATGTTGGCTTAAAAAATCCAGTATGATACTCTCTTTTAACAGATGTGTTAAATCTATTTGTATTTATTGTGATTACTGATTCTATTTGGACTTACTAATAGGATAACATTTAGCAATTTTTATTTATCTTGTCTTTTACTTGTTTGATTCCCCCCTCCTTGCCTGTGTTGCATTGACTAAAAAAAAAAAACTACCTCTTTTATTTTTGTGCTGCTTTAGAAGTGATTATTTGTATTGTTTTAGTCTTACTGTTAACAAAGTTACAAGTTATTCCACATTCTGTGTATTTATCCACCTCCTGAATAAGATAAGGAACTTTCTGTATTTTATATATCTTCTCACTGATTGTCCATATTTTCTATATTATTGATATGCAGAAGCTTAGGATCACCTTTTTTTTTTTTTTTTTGACCGGTAAGGGGATCCGCAGCATGGTGTGGTCTGCACCACGCTCAGCCAGTGAGTGCACCGGCCATCCCTATATAAGATCCGAACCTGTGGCGTTGGTGTTATCAGCACCGCACTCTCCCGAGCTAGCCATGGGCCTGCCCTTATTTTATACTCTTCATTATGCAATTTCTATTTGAGAATGCGCATTTTTCTTCAATCCAGCTATTATCTTCAAATTTACACTCATCCATCATTCTCCCTATTCTTTCTGCTTAGAATTTTTCTATTCTGTGTTTCTCATTGACAAAAGACAAAAATTACAAGAAATTTAAATATCTTAATTGGCTTTTATTTGTGATTCTAGAGTCAGGCAACACCTCATTCTGTAAAATAGAAGAGTGCTTCAATGAGCTGAGCAGAAGAGTTGGCTTTCTAGAAAAAAAAGGGCTGAAGAAAACTGGAACAGAGATCAAAATGCAGATTGGTGATTTTGAAGTTATTTTTCTTGTAAAGATTAAAGCAGAGGGACTTCTTATTATGCCAGCTAAAACCAGCCTGTTTGGGGATTTGGCTCTCTCTCCTGATCTCTTGGAAGGTCATATAAACGACTTAATTTTTGGGGGCTGGCCCGTGGCTCACTCGGGAGAGTGTGGTGCTGATAACACCAAGGCCACGGGTTCAGATCCCATATAGGGATGGCCGGTTCGCTCACTGGCTGAGCGTGGTGCTGACAACACCAAGTCGAGGGTTAAGATCCCCTTACCGGTCATCTTTAAAAAAAATAAAAAAAATAAAAAATAAATAAACAACTTAATTTTGGATTGGTGATGTGGAACTTCAGCATTACTGACTCCATTATGGTTTGGCCTGTTGGGCCTAGTGCAAAAGCTCAGTCCAAACCAATGGCCTCCCAGAATTTTTATTTAACATTACACATTCTTTTTTTCATGTGTTTCATCTTTTCATTTCAGTAGGCTGTGTTACAGGTAATTTCCTTTGTACTTTTGCAGTTCACTAATTACGTCTTAGATTTTATCTAGCATAGCCTTTATCATTTCCATTGTTTTTGTTACAATGACTATAGTTTACATTTCTGGAATTTTAAGTAATTTGAAGTTTCAATCAATGAATACAGTCCTCACAATCTAATCACCTCTTCAAGTCCCCACCTTTTGATTACTCTAATAGGATTTCCCAACCTCTTAACATTGTCACAGTGGGGATTAAGTTCTAATACATGAAACTTTGAGAGGCACATTTACCTATAACAACTTAGAAGCACAATTGCTGGATAGTTGTCAAGAGTATGTTTAGTTTTGTTAGAAACTGCCAAACTGTCTTCCAAAATGTTTGTACCATTTTGTGTTCCTGTCAGCAAAGAGTGAGAGTTCCTTTTGCTCCCCATCCTCATCAGAATTTTGTATTGTCAATGTTTTGAATTTTAGCTATTCTAATAGATGTGCAGTGGAATCTCACTGTTTTAATTTTCAATTCCTTAATGACAAGTGATGGTGAACATCTTTTCATGTGCTCATTTATCACTGGTATATCTTCTTTGGTAAGGTGTCTGTTCAGATCTTTTGCCCATTGTAGTGAATTGAACTTTCTCCCCCCAAAACTCACTGAAGCTTGAATTGTGTCTGCGAAGTTTTATGTGTATCAGAAATTTGGTCTCCACTGTGACTGTTAAGAGGGTGGGAAATCCTATTATGGTAATTGAAAAGTGGAGCCTTGAAGAGGCGATTAGATTGTAGGATCAGGCCATAGTGAATGGGTTAAAAATGGTGGTCAGGGGTGTGGTTCTGAGGGCTTTAAAAGAAGAGGAGAGTCTGTCTCTCTCTCTCTGCTCTCTCTGCTTCCACCATCTTGCAATGTGAGACCACTGGGTCACTGTCACCATCACCAGATGGACTTCGGACTTCCCAGGCTCAGAAACTGTAAGCAATAAATTTCATTTTCTTTACAAAATACCCAGTTCCATGTATTTTGTTATAAGCAACAGAAATGGGCTAATACACCCATTTAAAAAATTGGGTTGTTTGTTTTCTTATTGTTGCATTTTAAAAGTTCTTTGTATATTGTGGATAGAAATTCTTTCTTAGAAATATGTTTTGCAAGTATTTTCTTCCCAGTCTTTAGCTTGTCTTTTGAGTCTCTTAGTGTCCTTCACAGTGCAGTAGATTTAAATTTTAATAATGTGCAACTTATCAACTTTTAAAATGATCATGCTTTTGGTATTGTATCTAAAAATTCATTGCCAAACCTAAGGTCACCTAGATTTTGTCTTATGGTATCTTCTAGGAGTTTTCTAGTCTTGCATTTTACATATTATGATCTATTTTGAGTTATTTTTTGTGAAAGGTGTAAGGTCTGTGTACAGGTTTTGTTTTTTGGTTTTTGGTTTTTTTGCATTTGGACATCCAATTGTTGCCACACCATTTGAAAAGACTTTCTTTTTCTATTCAATTTCCTTTACTTCTTTGTCAAAATTACTTGATATATTTGTGTGGGCATATTTCGGGGCTCTCTGTTCTGTTCCATCAATCTATGTGTCTGTCCTTTCACCAATATCACATTGTCTAGATTACTGTCACTTTTAATACTTGAAATCAGTTAGTGATTCTCCAACTTTGTTCTTCAGTATTGTGTTAGCTATTATAGATCTTTTGTCTTTCCATATCAATGTTAGAATCATTTTTTCAATACCTACAACATAGCTTACAGGGATTTTGTTTGAGATTACGTTGAATCTACAGATTATGGTGGGAAGAATGGACATCTTAACTATATTAGTCTTTTAATACATGAACATGGTAGATTTCTTCATTCATTTAAACCTTCTTTGATTTTTTTCATCAGAATTTTGTAGTTTCCACATATAG
The DNA here is from genome assembly GCF_027409185.1 of Cynocephalus volans. NCBI lineage: Eukaryota > Metazoa > Chordata > Mammalia > Dermoptera > Cynocephalidae > Cynocephalus > Cynocephalus volans. The sequence continues at coordinate 132,471,391 of NC_084467.1, forward strand.
ACTCTATACATAGTTTTTTATGTTTATACCCAAATATTTAATTTTGGGGGATGCTATTATGAGTGGTTTTTAAAATTTTTAAAATTCTGATTGTTTATTGCTGGTGTACAGGAAAGCAATTGACTTTTATATATTAAACTTGTATCCTGAAACCTTGTTAAAATTGCTTATTAGTTCCAGAAGTTCCTTTCTGTCAGTTCTTTGGGATTTTCTACTTAGGTAATCACATCATTTGCAGAGGAAGACAGTTTTATTCCTTCCTTTCCAATCTGTATGCATTTTCTCTGTCTCTCTCTTTTTTTGTATTGCAGTAGGTAGGTTCTGCAATGTAATGTTAAATAGGTGATTCCTCTGATGGAATGGGGAGAAAACACATCTGCAGTGGTTTGAATGGCTCCCAAAGTCACTGAAGCTTAGTCCCCAATGTAACTGTTGAGGGTGGGAAATACTATTATGATAATTGAAAGGTGGGGCCTTGAAGACTGATTGGATTGTAAAGGCCATGCCCTAGTTCATGGGTGTGGCTCTGAGTGCTTTAAAATGGAGCATGTGAGAGTCGCTCTCTGCTCTGCTGTTTTCTGCCATGTGAGACCCCTGCATTGCTGTAAAGAAGACTCTCACCAGATGTGTTCCCCAGACTTTGGACTATCTAGCCTCCAAAACTGTAAGGAATAAATTTTGTTTTCTATATAAATTACCCAGTTTCAGGTACTTACGTTATAAGCAACAAAAATGAAGTAATACAACATCCTGTTTGCTCCTGATCTTAGGGTAAAAACATCCAGTGTTTTATCATTCACTGTAATGATAGTTTTAGGTTTTTTGTAAGTATTCTTTAAAAATTAATTCTCCTTTATTCCTAGTTTGCTGAGAGTTTTTAAAATCGTGAATGGATATCGGATTTTGTCAAGTGTTTTCTCTGCATCATATGCTAAGATTATATTAAATATCTTCTTTAGCTACTGTAGAGCTAGGGCTAGGGCCTGAAGCTCACAGAACCCTCGAGCCTGTTCACAAACCCTTCACACACAGGCATATGAGCTAGGTAACTGGCAAAAAGGTCCTTGGAACCTTGGTTGAAGTAGGAATAGTCTTCATTCAGCACACACACACATCTAGGAGCTAGGCAGTACAAAGGAGAAACTCAGAAACTCAACTGCTACCTGCAAGGTCCAAAGAAAAACTGAAACTGAGCAGCTGCCAGCAGAGTAAACATGCTCTATTTTTAGAGGTGAGCTTTCTGCAGCCAACCAGCTTCACAAACTGCAGAACACACAATAGCTACAAAACTGAAAAGATACATTGGCACGCATGTGCACTAACATCACCCACACAACTTGTTTACAAGAAATATTCTGCTGGAACCGAACCAGACCTGAGCCAGGGAGCCTGACTAAATTATTCTATTTTTCCCACAGCTACTGATATGTAGATTACATCCCTTGATTGTTGAATGATAAGCCAGCCTTTTCGCATATGTGAAATAAGTCCCACTTAGTTTTAGTGTATAATTCTTTTTATACACTATTGAATTTGATTTGATAACCTTTTGTTGAGATTTTTGTCTCTATCTCATTGAGAGGTATTGCTCTGTTGTTTCCCTTTCTTGTAATGTCTTTATCTGGTTTTGCTATTTGGGTAATGCTGGCCTCAGAGAATGAGCTAGAAAATTTCTTCCACTTGTATTTCCCACAAAATCTTTTCTCGACAAACATTGTAGAGAATTGGTATAATTCTTTCCTTCCTTAAATGTTTGGTAGATGTCACCAGTGAAACCATTTGGGCCCAATGCTTTCTTATTTGAAGGGTTACCAATTACTGATTCAATTTTTAAAATAGATATAGACCTATTTAGATTATCTAATTTTCTTGTGTGGCTTTTGGTAGTGTGTGTCTTTAAAGGAATTGGTTTATTTCATCTAAGTATCAAATTTGCAAGCATAGAATTATTCATAATATTTCTTTATTATCTTTTTGATATTCATGGAATCAATAGTGATGATCTTTCTTTGATGTGTGATATTGGTAATTTATGTTTTCTGTATTTTTCTCTTGGTTAGCCTAGCCAGGGATTTATCAATTTTATTGATCTTTTCAAATAACCAGCTCTTAGTGTTCTTGATTTTTCTCTAGTTTTCCTGTTTTTAATTTTATCAATTTGTGCTCTAACCTTTATTATTTCTTTTCTTCTGCTTGCTTTAGGCTTAAATTGCTCTTCTCACCCTAGTTTACTAAGGTGGAAGCTGAGATTATTGATTTTGGTTCTTTTTTCTTTTCTAATATACGCATTAATGCTATAAAATTTCTTTTAAACACCATTTTCACAGTATCCCTCAAATTTTTAATAAGTTGCAGATAAGGGAGGACTATTGTATTCCTAATTCCCACCTCTCATTTCTAATGACATTACTGTCATTGATTTTACTTATCCATGTGCAGTATTACTTTTAACAAAATTATCTTTTAGGTTAATTACAAATAAGCAGAGCAAAAGGTTTTATTTTACCTTCATCTATTTCTTCTTTTAGTACAGTGTTTGTGGTATCACATAGGTTTTAGTAAGTTGTTCTCGTACTTTCATTTGCTTCAAGGAATTTTTTGATTTCCTGCTTTATTTCTTCTTTGACCCACTGGTTATTCAGGAGCATGTTTTAAAATTTCTGTGTATTTGTATAGATTCCAAAGTTTTGTTTATTGTTAATTTCTAAGTTTATTCCATTGTGGTCTGAAAATATACTTGATATGAAATTAATCTTTTAAATTTCTTGAGACTTGATTTGTGGCCTAACATGTGGTCTATCCTGGAGAATGAGCCATGTTCTGATGAGAAGAATGTATATTCTGTACTTGTTGGATGAAATGTTCCATAAATACCTGCCACGTCCATTTGGTCTAAGTGCTGTTTACATCCAATATCTCTCTTCCAATTTTTTGTGTAGATGATCTGTCCAATGATGAGAGAGGTATGTTAAAGTTCCCAGCTATTACTGTGTTGGGGGTCTATCTCTTCTTTTAGATCCAATGACAATTGCTTTATATGTTGGACGCACATATATTTATGATTGTTATATCTTCTTGCTGCATTGATTCTTTTATCATTATATAATGTCCTTCTTTGTATCTTTTTATAGTTCTTGGTTTGAAGTCTATTTCATCTGATACAAGTATGGCAACTCCTGCTTGTTTATGTTCCATTTTCATGGAATATCATTTTCCACCCCTTCACTATTAGTCAATGTATATCTTTATTGGTGAAGTGAGTTTCCTGCAGGCAGCATATAGCTGGGTCTAGTTTTTTAGTCCATTCAGCTGGTCTATATCTTTTAAGTAGGGCATGCAATCCATTTATATGCAAGGTTGTTACTGAAAGATATTGCCTTTTTCCTGCTATTTTATTAAGTTTTTTATGGTTGTTTTATATTTCTTTTGCTCCTTTCTTTCCCTTTTATTAATGGTCTCTGTTGTTTGGTGTTTTTTTGTAGTGATAAGATACATTTTATTTCTCTTTCTCACTTGCATATCTGTTCTACTATCAGTTTTTATTCTTTCTTGTGTATTTATGGTGATATATCACTCTTTTGATTCCAGATATAGGACTCCCTTAAGGATTTGTTGAAGGGCCAGTCTTGTGGTGATAAATTTCTGCAGTATTTTTTTGGGAAAGACACTATTTCTCCATTTCTGAAGGAAGGCTTTGCTGGGAATAGTGTTCTTGATAAGCAGTTTTTTCTTTTAGCACTTTAAATATATCATCCCACTCTCTCCTGGCCTGTAGGGTTTCTGTTTAGAGTTCTGCTGCTAGCTCAATAGGGATTTCCTTATAGGTGATTTGATGCTTTTCTCTTGCTCTTTTTAGAATTCTTTCTTTGTCTTCGACTTTTGACAATTTGACTATAATGTGTCTTGGAGAGGTCCTTTTTGGGTTGAATCTGTTTGGGCTTCTTTGAGGTTCTTGGATCTGGGAGACTATATCTTCCCCAATACTTGAAAAATTTTTGTCTGTAATTTCATTAAATAGGCTTTCAATGCCTTTCCTTTCTCTTCCACTTCTGGTATATCCATATTACAGATGTTTGTACACTTAAGGTTGTCAGATAGATCTCTTAGACTTTCTTCATTTTTTAAAATACTACTTTTTTTTTTTTTTTTTGGTCCAACTGTGTTAATTCAAAAAGTCTGTGTCCTCATTCAGAAATTTTTTCTTCCAATTTTTCTAGCCTGCTGCTTATGCTCTCAGTTGTATTTTTTCTTTCATCCAATGAATTATTCTGTTTCAATATTTCTGCTTCGTTCTTTTTTTTTTTCCTATCTCTTTGTTGAATTTCTCAGAAGTGTCCTGGTTTGTTTTTTTTTTTTACTTCATTGTGATTTCTATCTGTTTTCTCATCCACCGTTTTGAGTTTCCTCAATATTGCCATTTGAAGATTTCCATTGCAATCTTCAGGAGATTAACTGGTTTCCTGTTGTTTGGGGTCTGGTATTAGAGAATTGTAGTCTTCTTTGGGGAGAGTCATGTATCCCTGTTTTTTCATCCTTCTCATATCTTTCATTGATGTCTGGGCATCTGGTGATGTAGCTGCCACTTTTAATTTTTGGAGTGGTTTTTGAGGGGAGAGATTCTTACTGTAGAAGTGTTCTGTATTGATTGTCTAATTGGGTATGGTAGGTTTGGTTCTGGGCAAGCACAGTAGTAAGTGTCGATTTGCTCCCTGCACCTTCTTCTCTGGTGCTGGTAGGTGTGCTATGTCAGGCAGACCTTTGAGTTCCCAGGGAAGGAGGATATATAACCAAGTGATTGGCACAGGGGTACTGAGTTGGGCGGGGCTCTGAGCGCAGGAGGAGGGTGGAGGAAGGAAGTCATGTATGCAGACAGCTGGTGTTCTCCGCCCATGCTCTCCATTGGATTGTGTGGGCCTGCTGAGTCAGTGGGACTCTGAGCTCCCCTGGCTCCTATGCTAAATGGTGACATCCAGCAGCAGACTGGGACCAAAGGGGGTTGGGGAAGATTCTGCATGTAGTTCCCCTTTGGAAACAAATAGTCATGTGGGCTCTTAGCCACTTCATACACTGGGCTCACTGTCTGTGAGGGCCACGTGGTTATTTTGAAGCTTGATTTGTAGGTGTCTGTCATGGGAGTGCCAGCCGCCACCCCCCACACCCCCACCTACCTTGTCCCAGCAGTGCAGGGTTTTTCCAGTCTCCATTCCGGTCCTGGTCAGATGCTTTTCCTGTCTATCAGTGTTGCTGTCTCTAGTTTCCAGATCTTGGGTGGTTCTCCTCACTGTTTAACTGGATTCCATTGTTTTCTCCTAGACATTCTACTTTATGAGTAACTATCTATTTGTTGCTTTGGACTTTTTTTTTTTTTTTTGCATTAAAAATGAGGGTTGGCTGACTTTAGTCAGCCATTTGTTGGGAAAACTGTTTTTTTTTTTTTTTTTTTTTTTAAAAGATGACCGGTAAGGGGATCTCAACCCTTGGCTTGGTGTTGTCAGCACCACGCTCAGCCAGTGAGCAAACCGGCCATCCCTATATAGGATCCGAACCCGTGGCCTTGGTGTTATCAGCACCGCACTCTACCGAGTGAGCCACGGGCCGGCCCGGGAAAACTGTTTTGAAGAGTGGTAACAAATCACTCATAATCAGTGTTTTACCAGTTTATTATAAAGGATATCACGGAGGACGCAGATGAAGAGATGCATAGGGTAAGGTACAGGAGAAGTGGCTCAGAGCTTCAGTGCTGTCTCTGGGCATGCCACCCTCTAGCAACCTCCACATGTTCAACTATCTGGAAGCTGCTTGAGTGGCTTTTGATGAAAAGTCCACTTTAATTCTTATCTTTTTTTCTCTGTAGGTAAGGTTTTTCTTTTCTTTTTCTTTTTTTAACTGTCTTTTAAAAAGATTTTCCTTTTGTCTTTGCTTTTCTGCAGTTTGAACATACCTAATATGTCTAGGTGTAGATTTTTTGGTATGAAGCCTGCTGCTTGGTGTTCTCTGAGCTTTCTGAATCTGTGCTTTAGTGTTTGTCATTAATTTTTGGAAAATTCTTGGCCATTATTACTTCAAATATTTCTTCCACTGAATTTTATCTTTTTTTTTTTTTGTATTACAATTATACATATTGTACATCCCTTGCAATTCTCACAAAGTTTGGTTTTTTTTCGTTTCTTTGTTAAATGTTTTACTCACTTTGCATTTTAGTTTGGGAAGTTTTTATTGACCTATTTTCAAGCTCACTGATTCTTTCCTAAGCTGTGTCCAGATTGATGAACTCACGAAAGGTATTCTTCATTTCTGTTTCAGTGTCTTTGATTTTTACCAATTTTTTGATTCTTGCAGTGTCTATCACTCTGTTTACACCATTCTTCTGTTTGTGCATGTTGTCTATCTTTTCCATCACAGTCTTTAGCACGTATGGTTATTTTAAATTGCCTGTCTGATAATTCCAAAACTTGTATTATAGCTGCTTGTGGATCTGTTGCTTGTTTTGTTTTGTGTGTGCACAGAATATGATGCTCAAATTATGGTGCTTTGGCATACTGAACACTTTTGAATTAAAGGGAATTAGATGGCCTTAGAGGTTGCCCCAGAACCAAGGAATTTCTTTTTTTTTTTTTTAAAAGATGACCGGTAGGGAAATCTCAACCCTTGGCTTGGTGTTGTCAGCACCACGCTCAGCCAGTGAGCAAACCGGCCATCCCTATACAGGATCCAAACCTGTGGCCTTGGTGTTATCAGCACCGCACTCTACTGAGTGAGCCACGGGCCGGCCTAGAACCAAGGAATTTCTAACCTTCTCTTGTACCCCCCACTCCCTCAAACACTGGGAGGTGCTGTCTCTGCAGTTTTCTTATCTGACTGAGGAAGCTTCTTTCCAAAAGAAATGCAATAGTCTTAAAACCCCTTCCCTAGAAATCTCATTAAATAACCATGAAAGATTAACCATGGATAAGAGAAGAGAATAAAAGTCATCTATGTGCTTAGATAGACTTTTCATCTGTGTTTATGAGGGCAGATCTATGATATTACCTGAGAGACTATATCTCAATGAGATAGCCTTTGTTCACAATGAAATTCCACCCCTCACCTTCCTGCAACTTGTTCACAGGCTATTTTTGTCCTTTGGTCCCATTCAGCATCCAAAGAGAATCATTTACAAACCATTGTGTGGTCTTTGAGCCTATTCATTACCCCTAAACATTATTTAATACCCCTCTATAATTGCCTACAGCCCCCCACTTCCTCTCCCTTATGAAGTGGGTACTTAAGCCTCAACCATCTGGTCCTTCTTTGAGTCTCATAATTTGTATGGCTCTTGTGCTTAAGTTGTATGCCATCTTACGAAGTATTTAAGTCCTTTGAAATTGTTTTTTTAATGTAGTAGTTGTGAGGGTAGGTATCATTTTTGTATTTCTAGTACCTAGCACAACTACTCGCACAATGTCGTTACTCAAGAATAATTTATTGATTGATACTTGACTAAAAGGTGTGACCCAAGAATTCTGTATCTAGCTAGATGTCTTCAGAATGCAATGGTAGCAGAAAGAAATCCTTTAAACTATACTACCTGGAAAAAAAAAAAAACCCTTGAATTTGTAATCCAGCTAATCAAAGGGTAAAACAAAATAAGAAATCATGCATAACTGGAGAAGATGTAGTATAAACAATGAATTGTCACCAGTAAAGCAAACATTTTTAAGCACAAAACAGACTGTACTTGTTATGATCATTGAAACAAAAGTTACATGATGCAAAAATAATAACTTGACAATAATAAAATAAAATCTTAGAATATGATTAAAAATTGAGAGTTGTTAAATTTATACTGTTTTGTTTATGAAATTGACTGATTGTGAAATATATATGTTTAAAAGTTTATTAAAAATTTCAAAGGTTACCATGAGTACAAAATCCCAAAAACCAGATTATAATTTCCAAATTCCTTTGGTGAGGATGAGATGGGGAGCAAACAAAGTGAACAGAAACTAGGTTGTAGAAGCTGGAAACCAAAACAAATATAAAAGAAACATGAAAAGCAAAAGTTATGAAATAATATAGAATTAAGACCAACTCTCTCTATATTTACACATACACACATGCATAACTTAAAAGGGGTAAAATCATCTACTATAAAAGAAAAGACAACCAAATGAAATAAAAAAATATAAACTGAACTACATGCTGTTTATAGGAGACATTTTTAAAAAGTAACTTAGAAATTGAAAGTATGAGCATATAAAACAGTGCAATAAAAAAAAACCCTTGTGGGCCGGCCCGTGGCTCACTCGGGAGAGTGCGGTGCTGATAACACCAAGGCCCCGGGTTCGGATCCCATATAGGGATGGCCGGTTCGCTCACTGGCTGAGCGTGGTGCTGACAACACCAAGTCAAGGGTTAAGATCCCCTTACCGGTCATCTTTTTTAAAAACAAAACAAAAAAAAAAACAACCCTTGTAATAATAATAATACTGGAAAAAGTTGAATTCAAGGAATAAAAAAAAATCACTGATAAGTAACAAGGATATAACAAAGACATATATATATATATATATATATATATATATATATATATAAAGACATAACTGAAATGTATGAACCAAAAGATTATTTGGAATATAGAGAAAACGCACAAAAATATAATAGTATGGGAAACTTTATTTAATCTCTTATTTCTTGAGTAATAGAGAAAACAAAAAATATGTAAAGCCATAAGAAAATAAAAATTGAATAGAATTGCTTTAATTGATATGCATTTCTTCAGCTCTTTACCTAGCAAACATAACGCAATTTTTTCTCACTCATAAAATATTTTAAAATTTTGTTCTTATACTTGGTCACAAAGGAAACCTTGAGTAAATCCAACCTATCAAGACAATACAGACCACATTCTGTGAGTATAATGCAAAAAAACTGATACTTCTGTTTACAAAAGTGGGTGCTAATAAGATTCCACAAATTAGAATTGGGATAAGCTTTTCTTCATACTTTCCATGTGAAAAAGGTAGACTCAGAAGGAAATTCGTTCTTCTAAGTACTTTCACTGGCAAATGAGAAACAATTAAAATAAATCAAATTAGTATTAAACTAAAATGTTAGGAAAAGAACAATAAAGCAGAAAAAATAGAATGAATATACAGTGTAAGAACTAGTTGCCTGAAAACAAACTTTATTAAATAGAAAAGACACTAGTTTAACCTGTCAAGGAAGAAGGGAGGAAATGTAAATATACAAAATTTAGGATGAAGAAGGAAAAACAATAGATGAGGAAAAAAATTAAAGTATAAGTAAATACTTGCAACTCTTAATAAATTTGAAAAATGTGGAATGGTGTTAAAATTTCTGTACTGTAGTTCAAGTTTTATAAAATCTTTAGTTTATTTTCTATAAGTGTTCTGAACATTTTCATGAACTCACATTCCAGTGAATGATGGAAAATTAAAAGCAAACTTTCTCATTCTCTTCAAGATAAAGAGTCTCTTTTCTTTAAAACTGTCCCTTTGGGGTAAATGCTCAGTCTTTCTGATTTTCTTATACCTTTTCCTCCTCAAAATTGTGCCTGGATATAGGTGACCTGAAATTTTATGAGTCTTTTGGTGATGCGGAAGGGGAGGACTCGGAGGTGAGCAGGGCCCTCATGCCCTACCCTGGCTCTTCAGTGGCCTCTACTATTGAGCTCTGCTTCTGGTTGGAGCCCACATGCCACTGTGACTCCACATTCCTTTAAACTTTACTATTTCCTTTGGTTCTTCTGCTTTTCCCCTCTGCTCAGTTATTTGTGACATTGAACATCTTTCTTTGACCCTTCTTGACTTAGTTCAGTTTAATTCAGTATACAGTTAATTAACCAATTAATTAATCAAAGTGTAAAAAAAAATGCATATGATTAGTGGGACCAAGTTCCAATGTGAGAGGAATTTACTCTCTGATAAATTTATTTATTTATTGGGGCTGGCTGGTATTCCGATAAATTTAATTGCACCCATAATGCAATGAACTATTGTGAGAGTACGTTCAAAAACTCCTGATCCACTCTCTGAGTCTGGGGATTTTGGGCGGGGAGTTTGACTAGCTTCCATATAGAGTAGCCCTTTCCTCAGCCTTTGCTGGTGCTTCTGACCCTCTGGGATCTGGCTGAGACTTCCATGTGATGCTTCCCGAGGTATACTCAGTGGGTGAGAATTCTCTCCAATTTGGCCCAGATAAAGCCACACCCAAAATAATACAGGAGCAAGAAAGCAACATTGAGAGAAACAGGGTCCCCATGAGTCTCTTCAGAAGATCGAGAAAGCCCAGTGTACTCTGTGTGGAGACACGGAAGATAGCAGAGTAGGGAACAGGTGGGCCAAGGTGACTCTGCAGCAGAGGCTCCTATATTGATGGTGTAATCCAAGAGCAAGATGGAGGATGTCTGAGACTCCCCAGAGGACCTGCAGACTCAGAAAGAGCTAAAGATGGGCCACCAGACCCCGATTGTAGCTAGAAAACAGACCAAGAGATTCATCACCCATGGATTCTAATATTGGAGGCAAATGAGTTTCAGAGGCTAAGCCAAGATCGTGTACATAGACTCAAGATTTCTCCCTTATTTATTTAAGTATACAAAAGCTTTCAAATATATTTGATTATATCTTGGGTAGAGTAAGTGGGGAGAAATTAGAAAGCACTCAATATTTGCCCCCCAAAAACAAAATTTTTCCAAAAGAAGTTGAATTTGCTATTTTAAAGGTGAAGAGACTGAGCTGCCTTTATTTGGAAAATTTAAATTACTTCCTGGTTAGCTCGGTTAGAGTGTGGTGCTGATAACAGCAAGATCTGGAGTTTGATCACTGTACCAGCCAGCAAAAAATAAATAAATAGATAGATAGATAGGTAGATAAATAAATAGATAAATAATTTCCTCTGATTACCTAGCAAGATAGAGGTTCAAAATCAAGATGAGTTTAGTTACAGAAAAGAAAGACGAATGATACCAGACAGGGTAATTTGAATAAACCTTCCCACTGGAGACAACTAAAAAAATATATAAAAGCATCATCTAAAAATATCACAGAACTAATAAGATAATGAACAATTACTGGACTAAGATGCAATGCAGTCTGGGAACACTGAGATGTTTTGCCCTGGTATGTATTTGCTGATTTGAAATTGGCAGTTGTAGGCTGAATAGTGTTTTGAGGAGTTAAGAGGGCAAGAGTCAGTCTGGGATAAACGAGGTGGGTTTCCACTTATTTTATGCTTATTTTATTAGCATTAAAATATCTCAGTCCTTGAATTTGGATTAAGATTGTCCTAGACTCCAAGAACTTAGCAGAAAAAAATAAAAGTATTATCAGGAGAATAGTAATATCATTTGTGGCCTCATTATTTGCATAAATACGTTTTCAAATAAAACATATAGCACACAATCAAAGAAAATCAGCAAACAAGGAAACAAAATAAGTTGCAAAAGCTAGTGGAAAAATCAAGAAACATAAAAGCATGCTCAGAGAACTGGATATTGAAATCAAACACAATCTATAAAATGACGATGTTTACTATGTTTAAGAACAGAAAAGCCAAGCTTGAAATTTTTTTCAGAAAACTAGCAGCTATTAAAAAAAAAAAAACTATAGGGCTGGCCCGTGGCTCACTCGGGAGAGTGCGGTGCTGATAACACCAAGGCCCCAGGTTCGGATCCTAAAAAAGAAAAAAAAAAAAAAAAAAAAAAAAAACTATAAAAAGTGACATTTTGAATTATCTTTTACAAATATTTTAAGAGATAATAGCTGAGATTTTCTAGAACTGATGAAAGACATTAATACACAGAAGTCCAACGAACCCCATGCTAGCTAGCTAAAGAAAAAGAAAAATCTAGACACTTCATAGATGGGGCCGGCCGGTGGCTCACTCAGGAGAGTGTGGTGCTGATAACACCAAGGCCACGGGTTCGGATTTAAAAAAAAAAAAAAAAAAGAAAAGATAGACATTTCATAGAGAAATTGCATAAAACAAATCAAATAGAAAAATCTTTAAAGCAGCTAGAGAAAAGAGACAGATTACCATCAAAGAAGCAACAGTTAGATTTATAGCTGATTTCTCAACAGCAATAGAGGCCAAAAACAGTGGAATAATACCGTCAGGGTGCTGAAAAATATGACAGCCAACATAGAAGGCTCTACCAACTGAAGGTATCCTTTGGATATGAGAAAAAAGTGTAAAAATTTTCAGATCAACAGAAACTCAATTAATCACACGAAAGGAAATTCCAATGGGTATTGTCCAGATTGAGGGAAAACGACCCTGGATGGAAGGTCAGAGGTATAGACAGAAATGAAGAGTAATTAATAAGATAAATTTAAATCAACATTGTATAAAACAATAATAAGACTGTCTTGTGGTGTTTAGGATTTATCTATCTATCATCTGTGTATCTATATCTATTTATAATATTGTGATTTATAATAAGAAATATATATTTAGTTTTTGTCCCCATTTCCTTGAACACAGCTCTTAAAACCTCCAGAATCTCCAAAGTGACAAGTGTGTCTTTTTGTATGCTAATGAGATGACTGATGGCTGGGGGCTTCTGGATAGCCTCTGAATGGGGGCTGGTTGTCAGGGTAACTAACCATATGATTAGAGGGTTGGAACTTTCAGTGCACTCTGGGAGGATAGAGTGGCTGAAGGTTGAATTGATCATCAATGGCCAATAAATTAATCAATCATGCCTATGTAATGAAGACTCCATAAAAACCCCACATGTTGGGGTTCAGAGAGCTTCTAGGTTGCTGAACACCTGGAGGTGCTAGGAAGGTGTCGTGCCCTTTTCCATATGCCTTGCCCTGTGCATCTCTTCCATATGACTGCTCATCTGTATCCTTTGTAATATCTTTTATAATAAGTTGGTAAACATAAGTAAAGCACTTTCCTGAGCTCTGTGAGCCACTCAAGTGAATCAATCAGATCCCAGGGAGGAGGTGATGGAAACCTCAATTTATAGCTGGTCAGTTAGAAGCTCCAGAGGCCTGGATTTGTGTTTGGCATCTAAAGTGGGAAGTTTCTTGTGGTACTGAGCCCTTAACCCGTGGGATCAGATGCTATCTTCAGATAGATAGTGTCAGAATTGAACTGACACATACAGACATACCAGCGGATGTCACTGAATTACTTGGTATGGGGGGAAAAAAACCATAAATCAGGTAACAGAAGTGTTTTGCCTTGAGTATCGTATACTCTATCTATCTAGAGAAATAAAATCCATAACAGCAATAGACAGGTAAATTAGAATAAGGGTAAATGTAAAGTATTCTAAGGCCTTTGCATTGTCCAGGAGAAGGTCAAAATGATCTATCATCATTAGGCCGGCCTGTGGCTCACTCTGTAGAGTGCGGTGCTGATAACACCAAGGCCACGGGTTCGGATCCTATATAGGGATGGCTGGTTTGCTCACTGGCTGAGCGTGGTGCTGACAACACCAAGCCAAGGGTTGAGATCCCCTTACTGGTCATCTTTAAAAAAAAAAAAAAAAAAAAAAGATCTATCATCAGACTTTGGTAAATTAAGGATGCATGTTGTAATCTCCAAGGTAACTATTAAAAAATAAAGCAACAGAATATGTAATTTAGAAATTAATTGGAGGGATATAGTTGTAAAAAATACTAAATATATTCAAAAGAAGGCAATACCCTTCTCTTGAAGTTTGTGTTATCCTTATATACCACTTTTTATTATTAATTCATACCAACATTCCTTGATCACCTTACAAAAAGAAGCGTGTATAATGTTAGGGTGAAGACAAAAAGGTCTTCGGGTAACATTGACAAATAAGGAGGACACTAATTTTACTGACTTTGGGGTTACTGAAGTGTCAGAGTGTAAGAAGCACCCATTTGAGAAGGATGTAAGAGAAGAAATGTCATGAGGAATATTAACTGTTGATAATACAAAAAAGGTGTTTTCTATGGCCTGGAGGTTCCAGAGGGCACAGGTGAAAGATGTAGGAGAAAGGATGGCAATAGGTATTGGATCAGCAGGGGAGAAAGTTAATAACAGTCTAGGAAGGAAGGCATAGATTACCAGAGGAGCTTATTTCCCAGTCAATGAATAAGCCTAAAAGGGACAGAAGGCATACTGGATTTAGCTGACTGAATGATTCCCTAATGATTCCCTAATATTGATTCCTAATTATAAATTGCACATTAAGTCTGAGTTCTGTTAGAAGCACCAATCAAGGACTGGGTGACTGGGCTTCTGAGGGAGCCCTGGTCTTGGAAAAATGGCCTTTGAACAGTCTAGTTGGTTCCCATAACTCGCTCGGTGGAAATGACAGTAACCATTTCCAGTGACTTCAATTATATCTGCCTTAAAACTTAGCAAAATTGTTTTAAGTATAGGTATTTTCTAAAAATCACGTGTCTGTTAAATTGAATTTACCCTTTCCCCAGAGCTAGATATTATTTGGCCATGTAGCTATTCAAACACTTGACGTCATCTTTTCAAAAGGAACGGAGGAGTTCAGTGAACAATCAGCTGAATTATGTGGCTCTGGAGAGCATGTAAATCAATGTAGAATCCTGCCTACGTCTATTGGGCATGCATAGTTGTAGGTACCTTATCATCTCTTCCTCCCTTTTGGAATTCCAGTTTGTTCTCTGTGTTCAGTAATGATGATTTTATCTTGTTTTCTCACAAGTCATCTCATAACTCAGTGTTTTAACAGATTCATCAACATAGCTTATTTTAGAAATTATATGAGGATACTTAAAAAAGTTTACGGAAAGATTTGTATAATCTTTTAATTCAATTTTTCCATGAACTTTTTGAAGTACCCTTGTATGTTCTATTCAATTCTATGGTCTATCAATGGCAAAAAGTAGACTATGAATTTTATTCATTTTGGGTTCAATTCCCTATCGAAATAAATGGCAAGGGAGACAAAGGCCTTACCCACTATGGGTCATTAAAGGAACTGGGTCTGACTGGAGTGTAGCCTTGGGAGGGCTGTTGCTTCAATGATCTGTTATTATCATCAGCTCTGCAATGGAAATTTCTAAAGAATTTTAATGATTTAAAAATTCTTATTCTAAAATTACAAATCTAATTTGAATTCTTGAATCATAAACTATTTGAAAAACACCTGGTAAAATATTAAGTGTCTGGTTTCTCCTGCTATATTACATCTTCTAGGTGGAAATGGAGAAAGAGGTGGTGCATGAAAACAGCATTGCTCCCCCTCCTTAAGTAGCTATTTTTTTCCCCAATGTGTTTTCCCCCCCTGCTTTCTGTGAATCTGAAAATAGAGGCTCCCCAAAGGCAAAAACTTTTTTTTTTAAGGAAAAAGTTATGAGTGAGTAAAATAAACTTATTCTTGTTCTTTGCATATATATCTTGTTCTTTGCACTTATATATCTTTTTTCATCCTTGGAAATCTCAGTAAATTGATCAATTTCATTGTCTGGAACAATGGAGGAGCAAGGAAACTGGCACATGGCTGTTACTGTAGACTAGAGCTTGATCGGGGGGAGATGCTACCATTTGAAGGCAGGTATTTAAACCCCCTTACGCAGCTCATTCTTCTCTTTGAGCTGCTTCTCTGGCTCTGTGTTTGTCTAGCTTAAGCAGGAATTATTTCTCCTTCTCTTTCTAATGTTAAAAATTATATTTTTCTTGTATTAAAGGTAATAATGTTTATGAGATAGAAAATTATAAACTAACACAATAATATAAGACGCATTGTAATGGAGGAATTACACCCAGTTATGGCTTTAAAATTTTGGAGTGTTTTTACATGTTAAAAAAACCCGCACACACACACACATACACCTAGAGTATACCAATGATTCTCAATCTTGGATGCACATTAAAAATCATTATCAGGGCCAGCCCATGGTTTACTCAGGAGAGTGTGGTGCTGATAACACCAAGGCCACGGGTTCGGATCCCATATAGGGATGGCTGGTTAGCTCATTGAGTGAGCATGGTGCTGACAACACCAAGTCAAGGGCTAAGATCCTCTTACCGGTCATCTTTAAAGAAATAAAAATCAAATAAATAAATAAATACAAATCATTATCGATGTACTTCATGTAAGAGAG
This sequence comes from Cynocephalus volans, assembly GCF_027409185.1. Lineage (NCBI taxonomy): Eukaryota > Metazoa > Chordata > Mammalia > Dermoptera > Cynocephalidae > Cynocephalus > Cynocephalus volans. Next base: position 132,487,464 of record NC_084467.1, read on the forward strand.
AATTATTGAAACTCCAATCACTTAAACAATACTTAAAGAATGGTTCTTACCTCTACTTCAAAAGCGTGACTGATAATACACACTTATTTTTAAATTAAGATTTAGACTATGTATGCATGTGAATATATGTATAAGATTATTTATTAAATATGTATATAGCTTCACATCTTGATTTTTCATTTAACATTGTTAATATTTTTATGTCATCAAAATTCTTTGTAATCATCATCCATAATAGCCACAAAAATTTTCATCTTATGAAAATACCCAAAATTATTTATTGTCCTATTGTTGAACATTAAGGTTATTTCCAAAAATACACTATGATGAACATCATGAGCTAAATATTTATACACATTTCTGATTATTTCCTTAGGGTAGACCTCCTAGATGTGGACTCACTAGATCCAAAAGGGAAAGGGGCAACACTTAGATCAAGAAACCACGAGCTTTCCCAGAAACCCCACAGCAGATTTCTACTTACATCTCATTGGCCAAAACAGTGGTCACATGGCCATTCCTGACTAGAAGGTAGGAAGGGAGAAGTTGGGTCAGCCAACAAATTGAGTCTATCGCTATGGCTATACAACTTTTCTGCAAACCTTTTATCCTCTTTCATAGAACACAGTCATCTCTTCCCCAAGTTCATCAACCCCAAAGTCTCATGCAATTACTGCTTCCAGCTTGAAAACCTGGATCTCTGGGTGATAAACAGTTGTCTTCATCTAGTTCAAATATGGTTTCCAAGGGTTCAGCAACTTAAACTAAAGCAATGGTTATAAGTCTTTAGCATTCATCTGAATCAGCTACGAGCTTGATAAAACAGATTGGTGGGCCCTACCCCAGTGTTTCTGACTCAGTGGGTCTGGAGTTGAGCCCAAGAGTTTGTCTTTCTAGCAAGTTCCAGGTAGTATTACTGGTTTAGGGATTGCACATATTACATACATATTACATAGCTATATAAGATGTCACAATCAGAAAATTTACATTAATATAATCAATTGATCTTATTCAGATTTCACCAGCTTTACACGCACTTATTTGTGAGTATGTGTGTGTGCATGTGTGTACTTAGTTGTATGCATTTTTATTACATACGTACATTTGTGTGATTGCTTTCCATAGTCAAGATACAAAATAGTCTCATTACAAGGATCCCTTTTGTTATCCTTTTAAAGCCACTAACACCTCCCTCTTCCTCATCCCCAACATGTGGCAACTACTAATCTGTTCTCCATCTCTGTAATTTTGTCATTTCAAGAATGCTACATAAATGAAATCATACAGTATATAACCTTTCAAGATTAGCTTTTTTCACTCAGCAAAATCATCTTGAGAGCCAACCAAGTTGTTGTGTGTATCAATATCTTTTTGTTGCTCAGTAATGTGCATGGTATGGATATACCACAGTTTAACAATTCATCCTTTGAAGGACATTTGGGTTGTTTCCACTTTTTGGCTACTACAAACAAAGCTGTGATAAACTCCACCTGCAGGGTTTTTTTGTCAATATAATTTCACATTTCTTTAGGATATATGCCCAAGAGGGCAATTGCTTAGTTGCATGGTAATTACATATTTATTTATAAGAAATTCACAAACTTTTTCAGGTGGCTTTACCATTTTACATTCTCACCAGCTATATATGAGTGACGTACTTTCTTCATGTTCTCATCAGCTTTTGGTGTTGTCACCATTTAATATTTTAGTTTTTCTGATAGATATGTAGGATATCTCTCATTTTTTTAATGGCTAAAGGTGTTGAACATCTTTTTGTGTGGTTATTTGACATATGTGTATCTTCTTTGGAGAAATATCTTTTCAGCACCGCACTCTCCCTTTTTTTTTTTTTTTTTTTTTTTTTTTTTAAAGATGACCGGTAAGGGGATCTTAACCCTTGACTTGGTGTTGGCAGCACCACGCTCAGCCAGTGAGCGAACCGGCCATCCGTATATGGGATCCGAACCCGTGGCCTTGGTGTTATCAGCACCGCACTCTCCCGAGTGAGCCACGGGCCGGCCCAGAAATATCTTTTCAGATCCTTAACTCCAGACCTACTCACCCATTTTAAAAATTGGATTGTTTGTCTTTTTGTTGTTGAGTTGAAAGAGTTTTTTTTAATGTATTTTGGATAGTAAACCCTGATCAGATAGATAATTTGCAAATATTTTCTCCTGTTCTTGGGATGTCTTTTCACTCTCTTAATAGCATCCTTTGATGCACACAGTTTTTAATTTTGACGAAATCCAGTTTATCTCCTTCTTTTTTGTTGCTTGTGCTTTTGACATCATATTTAAGAAACCATTGCCAAATCCAAGGTCATAAAGATTTATTTCTATGGTTTCTTATAAAAGTTGTTTTTTAAAAAAATTTTTAGCTGTATATTTAGATCTTTAATCCATCATAAGTTACCTTTGATACACTGAACCCTGTGTTTGTATCTTTTCAAGAAAATTTAATCATGGTAAAATACACATAACCTAAAATTTATCAAATTAATCATTTTTAAGTGTAAAGCTTAGTAGTGTTAAGTATATTCACATCGTTGTGCAACCAATCTCCAGAATTCTTTATCTTACAAAACTGAAACTCTAACACATCTTCAGTATCACTTGCTATCTTCTGGGTTTTTTGTTGTTTGTTTTTTAATAGAAGCCATCCTAATGGCTGTGAGGTGGTATCTCCTTGTGGTTTTGATTTGTATTTCCCTAATGATGAGTGATGTCGAGCATCTTTTCATGTGCATGTTAGTCATTTATGTATCTTTTTTGAAGAAATGTCTACTTAAATTCTTTTTTTTTTTTTTTTAAAGATGACCAGTAAGGGGATCTTAACCCTTGACTTGGTGTTGTCAGCACCACGCTCTCCCAAGTGAGCTAACCGGCCATCCTTATATAGGGATCTGATCCGTGGCCTTGGTGTTATCAGCACCACACTCTCCCAAGTGAGCCACGGGCCGGCCAAATTCTTAGTCCATTTTTTAATCAGGTTGGTTGTTTCTTAGTTGTTGGGTTGTAGGAGTTCTATATATATTATGGCTATTAATCCCTTATCAGGTATATAATTTGCAAATACTTTCTCCCATTTTATAGGTTGCTTTTTTACTCTGTTATTTGTGTCCTTTGATGCACAGAAGTTTTAAATTTTTACGTAGTCAATTTATCTATTTTTATTTTTGTTGTCTGTGTTTTTGATGTCATACCCAAGAAATCAATGCCAAACTCAGTGTCATGAAGATTTTCCCCTAAGATTTCTTCTAAGATTTTTAGTTTTTCCTCTTATATTTAGGTCTTTGACCCACACTATGTTATCTTTGATGTGTTGAACACTGCAAATGTATCACATTTTAAAAAATTCAGACAAGACAGCTGACAAATAAACAACTTTGATGCTTTACTGGGTTAAAATTAAACTCATACAGTCATTTGGGAAGAATTGACAACTTTGTAGTATTCAAACTTCACATATAGGAAATTATTATGTAAGTTCATTTATTTGTAGGTTCTTTTATGTAGCCGATTAAATGTGTAAAGCCTTCGCATAGGCCTTGCATATTTCATGCACAGTTCCTAAGTACATTATATTTTTATTGCTACTCTAAATACTACATGTCTGTATTATATTTTTTCACTGTTTATTGCTGGTTTTGAGGAAAATTAAGTTTAAAAAAACGTGTATTGTATATGTTTACTTTAATAAACTCTTTTATTGGTTATAACAGTTCAAATTTTTTTTAATGGTGCTGTGAATTGAATGTTTCCCCCCATCCCCCCAACTCACTGAAGCTTAATCTCCAGTGTAAGTGTTGAGGGTTGGAAATTCTATTATGGTACTTGAAAAGTGGGGCCTTTAGGAGGTATTAGATTGTGAGGACCATGCTTAGTGAATGGATTGATCCATTCATGGAGTAGTAAGTTGGTGTTTTAATGGGTGGAAAATGGGCATGGTTCTGATGGCTTTAAAAGGAGAGCAACTGAGAAACTTAGCTCTCTCTCACTCAAGCAATTCTCCATGTGATACTCTGCATCGTGAATAGAGTCACCACCAAGGCCCTCACCAGGTGTGTTCCCTGGACTTTGGACTTCCCAGCTTCCAAAATTGTAAGAAATAAATTCTATTTCATTATAAATTATCCAGTTTTAGGAATTCTTTTATAAGCAACAGAAATGGACTAATACAAATGGCTTCTCTAGAATTGTCTGTGTGGAAGAAAATATACTCATCTCTATTTCCAGGTGATGTTTGTGTATCAGTGTAAACCTAGAGCATCAACTTAAAATTATTGGAAAGTCATTAAGGTGGTTATCATAAGTTGGTTAGCTCTAAAATAAATATAGATTGTTTTTCTTTATAGCTAAAAAAATACATTAGAAAAATCCCATTCAGGTTACAGGAAAAATATGTAATAAACAAATTCTTACATTAATTTTACCTCACTTTTCTTTCCTGCATTGCCAAGCACAGATTCTGATAATGAAAACCTGTCATTTACTAACCATGTAACTTTTGGCATTAGCAAACACTGCAAGCCTCAATTTCTGCATCTGAAAAGTGTTATAGTCCCTACCTTGTGAGGTTGTTGTAATAATTAAATGACATAAATACATGTGTGGTGCATGATACATAGCAAGCATTAAATATTGTCATTATGCTAATTTCTTGGGCAAGATATCTAGAACAATGTAATATGATAGCATTATAGTAGGCATTCCTTTATTTCCTATGACTTTAAAGGGATGTTGTTACAGTTTCAACATTAGGAATGATGTTTACCAGAGGTGGACTTACCTTAAACTTCAGATTCAGTCTCCCACTTACACATGATCCTTTCCCTGGGCAATGTGTCCATATAGTAATGTATTTTTGTAAAATTTTCAGAAGAAATTTAAACACACTTGGCTAAGGTTACCACCATTTCTTTCCATGCTGGCTTCCCCACCTTTACGTTTCCACTGTTCTCAGATGGCATTGGAGTTACTATGGTAGATTAGCTATTTATTGCTATGTAAAAAAAATACACAAAACCCCCCAAAACTTAAAACAACAATCAATTATTAGTTCAGAATTTTGCCTCTGCTGGATGGGTCTGCTGGTCTTTTCTGGGCTCAATAATGTGGCTGCAGTCAGATGGTGGGATGGCTAAGGGGATGACGGCTTTATACACATGTCTGGTGGGGCAATTGATTTTCATGTCTCTAACATGTAGCAGGCTATCATGAACTTCTTCACATGGAAACTATATTCCCTTTTGTAATACCATGCTGTCTTGATTTATTATAATTTTGAGTTCTCCAACTTTGTTCTTTTCATATTTTTTTGGTAGTTCTAGTTACTTTGCTTTTCCATATAAATTGTAGGATAAGCTTGTCAATATCTATATTTTAAAAAGCTTATTGGAATATCTACTGGGATTGTGCTGTACCTATAGATCAAATTGGGAAAAATTGACATCTTAATTGAGTCTTCCAGTTCACGAATGTGGTCTATTTTTCCATTTATTTAGATCTCGTTTTATTTCTTTTATTGGCGATTTGTAGTTTTCAGTATACAGAATCTGTCCATGTTTTGTTAGATTTATTTCCAAGTATTTCACTTTTTTTGTTATATGATAGTTGGTATTTTTTTATTTGAAATTCCAATTTTTCATTGTGAGTATATAAAAATATTAACTTTTGTATATTCACTTTGAGCCTTGCAACCTTGCTAAATTCACTTATTAGTTCTAAAATATATTTTATACATTCTTTGAGATTTTTCTACATACACAATCATGTTATATGCAAATAGAGACATTTACATTTCTTCTTTTTCAACCTTTTAATTATTTTTAATAATTAAATTAATTATTTTTAAATAAATTAATTATTTATTTTTCTTGCCTTATTACACTGGCCAGGATTTCCAGTACGATGCTGTATAGGAGTGTGAAGGCTAACATCTTACTGTTTTCTGATCTTCAGAGAAAGCATTCAGTTTCTCACCATTGAACACCATTCGTGATGTTGAATAGGAGAGGTGAAAAGGTGGTAGGTGAAGATGCCCTTTATTAGGTTAGGGAGGTTCACTTGTATTCTTAATTTGCTGAGAGGTTTTTTTTTTTTTTGATTATGAATGGAGGTTTTATTTTGATTACCAGTTTTTATGTATCTAATGAGATGATCGTTTAATTTTTCTTATTTAGTCTGTTAATATGGTGATTATGTTGATTGTTATTTGAATATTGGAATAGCCTTGAGGATGAACCCCACTTGACGGGAAATGCTATGTTTTTTATACATTGCTAGATGAAATTTGCTGATTCAAGTTTCTGTAGTACTTATTCTTTTCTTCACCATCTCAGATGTGGATTTCAATCTGGCATTGTATTTTGGATTTTCTTGCATTTCTTTTATTTCAGTCATCTCTTTACCTCTGCCTTTATCTCAACTTATTTTCTCTTTTTGGCTTCATCCCCTGCTTTATAAAGACCATATCTTCTAGCTTGTCTTGGAAGACACTAATTTAATTCCTTTTCTCAAATAAAACATTTTATTTTATCATGAACAGGTTGGTGAGTACAATTACTAGGAGACACTTGTCTTGCTGTATTAATGTTAGGACTAACATTAGGTCTTTTCTTGATTTAACAATTGGGTTCTCTAATTTACGAGAACATAAGATGCAATTTTTTTCTGGTATAGTATGATATAAAAAAATGTATCCCCCATGTACTAATACTGGTACTCTTTTTTTTCCTACTTCTCAATGAATATTTTTATCTAGACATACTTAGGCAACTAACAATGAGTGGATATACTCTACCTCCAAATACCCTGTCTGCTTTCTGCTGCATTGAGCACTCGAGATTTTAGTTTTTGCATAGATAGAAGAAGAGAGGAAATAATGAAGTAGGAGAATCAAAGAATGGCTATTTGTGATTCTGGCTTTGTCTGATAGAGTTGGAGGACAGTCATATATTTTGCTGGTTATTATATTTCTTTTCTTTTTATTTTTTTAAAAAGATGACCAGTAAGGGGATCTTAACCCTAGACTTGGTGTTGTCAGCACCATGCTCAGCCAGTGAGCGAACCGGCCATCCCTATATGGGATCCGAACCCGTGGCCTTGGTGTTATCAGCACCGCACTCTCCCGAGTGAGCCACAGGCTGGCCCCATGGTTATTATATTTCCTATGTCTCAGAGTTGGAGACACATAGTGAGGGACAGTCAAAGCCTTTTCCTCCCTTTTTTTTTTTTTTTTTCGGGCTTTCTATGATATTTTATTCTGATTGTGGAAATGTGATTTATAGTCCCAAAATGTTTTTTAAAGCATTTTGTTTGGGAATGTAGCTAATAAATATTCCCCTTGGACTTGCCATGTGATCTTTTAATTTTTATTTTGTAACATTGCAGCCAGTTTTTGTCTTCGTTTGTATTGCCATGGATTTCTAATGTTGAGTTGATTGTGAGGAGCTGTATCAGGCAATGCTGGTTTGTTGCCGTGCAGAGAGACATCTGGGGTTTGTGGAGTAACTCACAGTAAGTCATATAGTCTGTAAATGCAAAGTTTGCATTTAAATTTAAGGTCCAAGGAGCAGGGATCATAATAAAGTTTCAAAAAGAGTTTAATACAAGTGAGGAAAGGAAAGTGTTGTATAGAGGAAACACAAATTTTATGAATTTTGAGGTAAAGCAATGCTATATATTAAAATCCAAAGTGTGACTGTACCATCTTGTGAAGTGTTAGTGGATGTTGTTTGAGCTGAATAATTCTATAGCCTAGGAAGTAGGTATTAAAGCCAATAAGATTAGCCAATGAGAATTAGATTGGGCAGGGAATGGAATGAACAGAAAGACTAGTGCATTGATGAAAGACATCAGGAACGAGGTATGACCTGTTAAGTATTGGTAAAAAGGGTGGTAAAAGCTGTTACAAACTGTTGATGGAGCAATTTGGAGCAAGGAACATTCAGAGCTTTATCTCCTCCTCTTGCCCAGTTAGTGAGAGGGACTGGGAAAAACAATGGCTTCCACTGGTGGGAAAGGTTCATGAGGTAGTTGTATTATCACAGCAGAGTCATGTTTCACTTGAGGCAAAGTTTGACGATATAGAATAGTCTGTCCCACAATTTGAGCAATCCTTTTGAGGCCTCTTTGGTCTCTGTGATACCCTCTTGGCTTCGGGTCAAAACTGCCTCAAAGGCAGTGGAATCCTGTACTCTATTCATGTCCTCTTGTGATTCTATCTACAGGGATTAAATTTCTATTTCCTTGGTATGAAGAAAATTACTCAAGTCCCATGAATTCCTCTATTTTTGTCCAGACTGTCTTGGTTTTCCCCAGCTAGCTTTCTTTTTCTGAATCCTCTGAACCTCTCTCTTTTTTTTTTCTAGGGAGCTACATCCCCTAGCTTTTGGCTTTTTTTGGACTAATGTAGCATAAAATAAATCAATTTGCAAAGCCATTTACAGTGAGTTTTCTCCACTTATAGAATGAATGACACCCTCCCAAGTTATAGCAATTTGGTGGAGGATTTCTCTCTCCCTTTCTCTTTCTTTTTTCTGTTACCATATATTAAATTAAGGCTCAACCATCCCTCTTGCTTTCTTCTCTCCAGGAAATAAAAGGAGAGAATAAAATTCCATCTGTTCTGCCTTCTGATAAATTGAGAATTCATCCAGTGAGGCACTTTGAAAATATTTCCCCAGCTTTATTTACGAGTATGTCCGTTAAGACCAGGATTAAAGTCCTTTTTCTTCCATTTCCATCAGTAATGCCAGGCAGTCTGTCATGGAATAATATTACATAGGTCTGACTGATTTATCCTTCCCAAAGTCCCACTGACTGTTCACTGGCACCTTGTGATCTTTTAGTATTTTATAAATGAAGTGATTAATGAGTTTGTTCTTTTCAGGTATCAAAGTTAAGGTGACCAGACTATAATTTTTAGGGTTTTTACTTTATTTTCTTCTTTATAGATAGGCCCTGCACATGTCCTTTCTTAGGTTTTAGGTTTCATAGCTGTCTACCATGTGCTCAGAAAGATTATTTCTATGATAAGTTCAGGACATGTCTTCCATACTCCTGGATCTCTGCTATCAGGGCATGCTGATCTGAAAACATCCACTTTATTGAATCTCTGACTCATTTATCTCCTACTCTGGATGAATTTTGTATCCTGTTGCATAGGTGGTAGAAGCTTTGTTTATTTGATCACCGTTGAACCTTTTTATAGGCTTCATACTCAAATTCATCATCAGAAGAAAATAAAACCAATTACTCATCTGAGAGCTCTGTAGTTCATACTCATAATATCCCAATCCCGACATTAGATAAAAGAAATAATCATAGCTATTTGAAAGAACCTGGGAAAGATGACCAGTAGTGGGGTATATGTTATTTTTTTGTGTGTATTTCTAATCTCCTATTGCCATGGGCTATTTAGAAATTGGTCAAAAAGGCTTTGTAGCTTCACTTCTTACATTAGAAGGTTTCACAGTTATGTCACCTTGTTCTCCCAGTAAATCTAACTCAGAGGTTTTCCTAACTGCAGACTTCTTCCTACTTATGACAGGTAAACTTATTTAATTGGTTTATTGAATGAACTGCACTTAGTTGATTGAAGTGGAAAGCACCTTTAATTTACTCTCTTTTACTTGTTCTTTGGATCAGTTATTTCCAGCCGCTGGAATAAAATCTCAGTCATGTCCAAGGCTTTTCTGACTCATTAAATAATAAAAAATACAGTACACATTGAATATTGAAAGTCCAAAATCTCATTCAGTTAAAATTTATCTTCTTCCCCAGCTTAGGTTTGCCTTGGGGTTCAGGAGATTGGGAAGATGAGGCAGAGAGGGATTATTTTGATCAGCCTTTTCTTTATGGCATCCTCCACTCAATAGTTCTGTTTAAGGGCCCCTTAATATTAGAGTAGGGAAGGGAGAACTAAGGGGCAGAAAAGTCCTTCTGGACTGGGAAAGTTATAATCTGGTAATGATGCCGTCTGGGCAAGGCGGAATCTAACGCTTACCTTTTTTTTTTTTTTTTTTTCCTGGGATGCTTCCTTCGGTTTAGTGATTCTCTGCCTGGGGACCTTCACCTGCAGTCCTGGCGTGAGTGATGCTGCTTCCATGTGGCTGTTTCATCCCACCCCTCCACTTCTGCTTCTATGGCACACCTTCATCCTCTAGTTGCTGAGGCTGCCTCGCCCTCGGCAAAAGCTTTTGGTTGAACTCACAGCCAGCTAGTCAGCTTGACTACCAGCTAGCACCATTCCATAGGGTTTGTATCTGATCCATGGAAAACAAACCCCTTCTCTCTGCTTCCAATGGGCTTAAAACTTAATAGTGATGTAGCCTTTTTATTCTATAGGCAGCTCTAGCTGCACATACCTTTGCTTTTTTGTTCAGCTATCAGTCAGGTAACTTGCCCTATCTCCCTCAAATTTCAGAGAATGCATACTAGCTTTTCAAGTGGTTCTTTTGAGGTATCCTTCGATTGACTTGAGCTGAGGGGGGAGCTTCCCTTCCCTCCCATGAATGAAGGAGGGAATTTACAGCACTCTAACAGCAGTCTCCAAAGAAAATCCTTATCAGTAGCCTCTCCACTCTTTCAGTGGATTCTTAGCCATCTCTTAGACAATATGGAGGTGAGTGATTGAAAAGTTCATTTCCAGTGTCTTCAGATGTCCACTGGAATTTAAGCAGCAATAAAGCAGGCATTTTTTCTGTTTTAGTTATTTGCTGTATCATTTGGTTTTTGAACTGCCTGACACATAGTAGGCACTCAGTAGATGTATGTTGAACATATGAATGAATGGATAAAAAAGTAACCAAGCACCTTGTTTTATCTGTCAACTTTGGGGAGTCTGTTGAAACTACAAAAAAAGAACAAACAAAAAAACAAAACAAAACCCTAAAATAAAAAAAGGCTGAATGTCAAATTAATATACTATTATATTTATCATATTTTAAAATTATCTTTACCAAGAGAATAAATATAGTTTGTGGATTATCCTTTAATGGTGATGTCCAAAAGTACATGTATTTTTCAGGGAGCAAAGACTATAAATCTAAAGCCAAAAGTTTAGCTAATCTTAGGCAGTCCAGAATGAATAAAAAATGTGATTCATTTTAGTAATTTTCTCATCCATTTGCAGATTGTAAATTCCAGCTAAAACCTTGAGAATCTATAAAGAATGTGCAAAAGTAAAACTTACTGCACTCTGTGGCTCATAGATGAAGAGACACTTTAGGGCCAGCATCTGGTAATGCTCCTCTCTCAGATTTCTCTGATACATGTCTGTGCCTTTAATGCAGAAGTTTTAAAATTTGTTATGACTATGAATCATGTTGGAAGTCAGGACTATGAATCAAGTTGGAGTTTTGGGAGGCCAAACATCAGCAAAGATGATTCACCAGTGGTGTCACTGGAAAAATCTCCCTAAAAACAACTGGACAAGTGGCACTGTTTGAAGTCATAAGTGAGGGATTTCACAAGTAAGTTATTTATTTATGCAACCATCACAAGTAAAGGCACAGACTGGCAAATGACTTTCTTGTCATGGGCCAGCTGTGATCAATTGGTAGTGGTGCCTAGAAAGCTAGACTGAGAAGGGTTTTGAGACTAAATTCACTACCAGAGCTATATAGTTGATTAGAGGCAGTACACATCACAGGAGAGACAACACACTAGAATTCCTATTGTGTTCAACAGTAGAACTCCTATTGTGTAGAAATGTCTTCTTTGATGCAGATAGGAGTCACTCACAACCCTAGTGATAAATTAGATAACTGACAAAATAGTATAATCAGACCAAACAAAGGGAAAATGTGAAAGGAATATGATAATTGTATCCAATCCTCTCCTACTATGCTGGGTATGCCAGAGTACACATTGCTCTTAATGTCACATCAAGGGGATGATTTTTATATGGCCACATTATTTATTAATTAAGCTCCATCATCAGCAGGTGCGAAGTTGATTGTCACTTACTTTCACTCCTTCACCATATCCGAGCAACACTCTCCTTCATGAAATGGTGGCTTTGCTTTCCGGTTCCTTAACCCAGCCTCCCTTGCCACTAGATGAGAGTAGAATGAAGTTCAGCGATCCTTCTTTCCTAAGCCTGTCTACATCCAAGTCTTTGTCATTCCAATGAAAAGATTGTTTTTTCCCGTGTTCAAGTCTGAGCCATCTATTCTGGGGAATTCTAAACACTGCTCATAAATATAGAGATGTATTTGAGGGCACTTCAAAAAGTTTGTGGAAAAATGAAATTGAAAAAGATAATACAAATCCTTCTATGAACTTCTTGAAGGCCCCTTGTATGTGAGACAGGTATATCAGACAGGGTCTAATCCATGAGACAAAGACCAGACAGCAATTGAAACAGAGAGTTCAATATAAAGAATTATTGACTATAACAAGAGGTTGAAGTAATGGGAGATTAGCTAATGTATTAGTCTGCTAGGGCTTACACATCACAAGTACCACAGACTGTGTGGCTTAAACAACAGAAATTTATTATTTTTTTTCACAATCATGGAGGGTAGATGTCTGAGATAAAAGTGTTCGCAGGGTTTCTTTCTTCTGAGGCTTCTCTCCTTGGCTTGTACATGGCTGTGTCCTCCCTGTGTCTTTACATGATCTTCCTTCTATGTTTGTCTGTGTCCAAATTTCCTCTTCTTATAAGGATACCAGTTGCATTGGATTAGGGTTTATCCTAATGACCTCATTTTAAATTAATTACCACTTTAAAGATGCTATCTTCAAATACAGTCACATTCTGACATACTGGGGGTTAAGACTTTAAATATGAATCAACCCTGTTAATCTAGGAAGGAGTAAAAAGAACTCTAAATACATAAATAGCAGATATAGGTAACAGCCACCACCCATAGGGATAAGGTAGATTATTATGCAAGGAAAATAGGTTACTCAAAATCTGGAAGACCTCCCTCCTCTCCTCCCAGGTCTGAGATCCAGACCTTGTGGAGAGGGCATGCTGTAGCTCACTGGAAGACAAAACTCCATGAGGGAGTGCTGGTTGGCAGAGAGCATTCTGGGGAAAGTTTCCCATGGGGAGGTGACATGTGCTGCTTGTCAAAAGGTACTGCTGTGTGCTTCTGGCCACCAAGAACTGTTGGAACCCGGTACTGCAGAAACCACATGTGCTGCTTTATCAGGGCACTGTAGATGCTGTCTGTGCTGCAAGAGCCTACCTAGAAGAACACACAGGAACCAGGAAGAGAAACCCCTTTCTCCTCTAGTGTTCCTTCCATGCACTCTATTAACATTGTGCCTGCTGACAAAAAATAAATATTTACAAGGTGCAGCTTTATTATCCCAGAACACGCAATACAGGTGGATTTGGAATGAAAAGGCAGTAAATTAATAACTGGCACAGGAGGCCCAACATATTTACCATTAGTGCCCCTGAAGAAGAAATGGCAACAAATGGGACAGAAAACATAATAAAAAGGGATGCCCAGACCATGAACCACAGAGGGGCAGTCATTCAAGATCATCGACAAGGTATATGAGGATTTTATTTACATATGTATTCTGTTGAATTAAAGTTTCATATGTAGAAGAATATAAAAGAATATAATTTTTATATGTAGAGGAACATACTATTATTTAAGAAAAGTACTAGTTGTACTTTACATTCAAAAAAGGAGACAAGGAGGTTGAGAAAGTCAGTAGGTAGGTCCTCAGACTTTATAAGTCTCACCTTGGGCAAGTTATTGACATTGGGGTCTTCCAGGTAGTGTGTCTTTGTGGTATGAAGGGATATCAGTGTCAGCACCAAGCTAAATCTAGTCACTCTTAAAATTGTTTGAATGAATATCTTTCAGTAAACTGATACATCTGTGTATCTGAATCTGATTACTAGAATGCTATGGGCAAATTTCCCATTATGTTTGGGTATTTAACCCCATTCTCTACTGTATTTCTAGAATAATATTTATTAAATGCACAATGAATATTTGTTGACTAAGATGATTATCAAATCGTGAAAGATAAGAGGAGCTGCATGGAAAATTCTGGATTTTTGCTTGGCTTATTCCATTCAATTATAATGTTAACCCTTTGTAAACTCACTACATGTTAAGAGATCTTTGGAGGGGTTAGATTCTTTTTTTTTTTTTTTGGTAGCTAGCTTGTATGGGGATCCGAACCGTTGACCTTAGTGTCACCAGTGCCATGCTGTAACCTAGTGAGCTAACCAGCCAGCCTGGAGGTGTTAGATATGAACATGTGTACAACTTCACCATATACAAGAACAGAAAAGTCATCATGGACACATTGGAAATTAAAAGAATTGTCATCGACTCCTTTGATTAACTCCAAACAAATAAATTTGAATAGGTGGTTGAAATAGATGGTTTTCTAGGAAAATATAAATCATCAAAATTAATAATGAAGATATAAAGTGTAAACAGACTGATTTTCTTGGAAGAAATACAGTAAGTTGTCAAAGAGTTACCCACTAGGAATTACGAAGCTTAGAGATCTTCACTGATTATATCTTTCAAACCTCCAAACAACAAATAATTCCAATGTTATTTCAACTGTTCCAATGCACAGAGAAGGAAAACTTCCTTCTGTATATTCTCTTTATATTATTTCTATATGTTATTCTTTACAGCACCAGAAAGCAATGATTCCAAAATGTGATAAAGATAGTATCAAAAAAAAAAAAAGAACCATTGACAAATATTATTTGTAAATATCAATGCAAAACTCTAAAAAAATTATCAAATAGCATTTATTAGTAATTTAATAGAATAATTAATATACACTATGGAAAGTTTCTGTCAGGAATGAACAAATCTTTCAATATTAAGAAACCTATTGATTTAATTCATATGTTAATAGGTAAAAGGGTTAAAAACACATAGGACTATCTTCATAGATACTCAGAAGGCATTTGGTAAAATTCAACATCTATTCTTAAAAAACCAAAACCAAATAGACAACAGTAAGAACAAATTGCTTTAATTTCCTTTTAAACAAGATAGGTTAATAATTTACCCAAGGTCATACAACCAGTAAGGATAGAGCCTGGATTTGAATTTAGTTAGCATTTTGTGCAGAGATCACTTTATCCAATACTCTGACAAAAACTAGTGTTTCCCAAACTTTTTCATGTTCTGGAACACATAGAAATTGAAAATATTTTTATGACAATGTGGGAAATTAATCAAGTCTTCTTGCAGAGTCAATTGGCTTAAGGCCTGAGCTGCCCCAGGTAAGCTACCCAGGGGCTGAAAGGACCTATATTTTAGCACATTTTATTTTGTGAAGTTTGCCTAACTTATAATGCCTCTATAAGAAAACATAGTCTACAGATAGACTCAAAATAATATGGGTATCTGTTATGTTCTAAAGGTGACATTTCAAATTAAGGAGAGAAAAAGTAGATTATTTACTAATTTGTTACTGGAACAAATGACTTTCCATTTGGGAGAAAATGCAAGGGAACTTCAAAAAAGTTCATGGAAAATTGAAATTAAACAATAATATGAATCCTTCCATGAACTTTTTGAAGACCTCATGTATAGCTGAATCTCTATCAACTTCTAAATTGTCAGAAATAAGTAGAAAAAAAAGAAACAATATAGTATTCAAGAAAAACGTGCAAATTTAACAATTAATTTTGGTGTAAGTAAGAATTTTCTAACCAAAATACAAAAACACAAAGGCAGAAAGAAAAATACTGATAAATAAACATATATTAAAGAAAAAGAAGCTTTCCATACAGCAACAAATATTCTAAACAAAGTCAAAAGACAATTGGCAAATTGAAAAAATATATACAGTGTTTCAGGCAAAATACTAATTTTCTTAACATAGGAAAATTCTTGCAAATCAATAAGAAAAGGACAAGCTACAAAAATGAAAAAAAAATCAGCAAGTAATATAAATAGGTATTTTACAGAAAAATAAATGTAAATGTATTATAAACACATGAAATTATGCTCAACCTCACTCATAATTAAAGAAATGCACACTGATAACAAACAAAAAACCACAAAGGAGGTATCATTTTCCACATAGATTTTGAAAAGGGTTAAAAAGTTGGATAATATAACGGTGTTAATGAGGACATGGGGAAAGGTGTACTTTCATCCACTGTTAGTGAGAGTATGAGTTGGCACATATTAGTCTGTGGAGGGCAGTTTAACAATAGCCATTAAAGTTACACAAAGCTTCTCACCAGAAATTTCAATTTTTGGAGTTTATCCAATCAATATATGTCCACAAAGCTGAAAAAATGTATAAGCAATATGTTGCATCATCATTCATAATGAGAGAAAAAAAATAGACAACCTACATGTACAGCAATAGGGGAACACTATGCAGCTTTTAAAAATAAATGAGACGGATGTGTTGTTAAAAAACTAATATAGAACAAGTCATATTCCTCCATTTGTGTAATGCAAAAGAATTAGATAGCTATTAAAACACACACACACACACAAACACATACACACACACACACACACACACATATAATTGCATAGAACTTCTAAAAAGATAAGTAAAAACTCCTGATGGACATAATTTTGAGATGTGTAACTGGCCAAGGGTCTGGAATAGCAGGGAACTCCCTGTTGTTCCTTTTGAAGTTTTTCCCTCTATGTGTGTGCTATTTTATTAAAAAAAAAATAGAAATAACAATAAATTGCTCTTAATAATACTGATCATTAAGGGATGGTCTGGTGTCCTGTGGAGAAAAACCATCTTGCTGACCTTTTCCAGAATGGCTATTCTCCAAATAAAGCATATCATAAAATAGTGAGTCATTTATATCTTTGTGGTTGTAACCAAGTTTTTATGGTTCACATTGTACTTGACCAAAGATGCATTTGTGAGGGCCAGAAACAGACTCCAGAGTGTAACATCAGAGTTTTTACCCCAATCCTGTTTCCCCTCAGACTTGACTAATAAACTCACTTTTGGTATGGATCTCCAGAGGGGAAATTCTCCAGATAAGACAATTGAAAGGTGGTTGAGAATGCTAATGAAGATGGAAGGAAAAAGGTAAGGAAAGTCTACATTTTAAGCGTCTATCTGACTCCCTTTTGCTCAGCCTCCTGGGGATCATTTCCAAGACTGAATTAGGGATTAGCCATTGGACTGCAAACATTGGTCCATCATTGTTAGGGAGAATTGAAATTAAATTTGAAATGGTGATAATGGAATGGGGACATGGTGCGCTTTTAGGGACGTTTGCACAGAGTAATATAGCCATCTCTTACAGTGTGAAAAACATGAACTCAGAAGATGGGGAATAAATGGGCATTTTATGGAGTTCAGCTTCTAAAAAAAATGGAATATATTTTAAATCAGCTTTTCTTGCAGGCAAGGCCTTTTGCCACTGAAACTTTTTTTTTTTACATAAGCATATGAAACACAGAGCCAGACATTCGGTCACAGTAGGTTGCGATTCAGATCATGTGTCATTCTCGCTTTCCTGCGCTCCCTAGTCCTTCCTCAAGTGCAAGCAGTACAGGCCTACCCTAATGAATGTCTTCTGGTAGAATGCCTCTTTTTTAAAAAAAATTTTTCTCCCACTCTGTTGGTTGTCTTTTAACTCTTTTAATTGTTTCTTTTGCTGTGCAGAAGCTTTTTAGTTTGATATAATCCCATTTGTTTATTTTTCCTTTGGTTGCCCGTGCTTTTGGTGTCGTATTCATGAAGTCTGTGCCCAGTCCTATTTCCTGAAGTGTTTCTCCTATGTTTTCTTTAAGAAGTTTTATTGTTTCAGGGTGTATATTTAAATCCTTAATCCATTTTGAGTTGATTTTAGTATACGGTGAGAGGTATGGATCTAGTTTCATGCTCCTGCATATGGATATCCAGTTATCCCAGCACCATTTGCTGAAGAGGCAGTCCCTTCCCCAGTGAATAGGCTTGGTGCCTTTGTCAAAGATCAGATGGCAGTAAGTGTGTGGGTTGATTTCTGGATTCTCAGAGTGGGAGAAAATATTTGCAAAATATACATCTGACAAAGGATTAATATCCAGAATATATAAGGAACTCAAACAACTTTACAAGAAGAAAACAAGCAACCCAATTAAAAAATGGGCAAAAGAGCTAAGTAGGCATTTCTCTAAGGAGAGATATACAAATGGCCAACAGACATATGAAAAAATGCTCAACATCACTCAGCATCCGGGAAATGCAAATCAAAACCACATTGAGATACCATCTAACCCCAGTTAGGATGGCTAAAATCCAAAAGACTCTGAACGATAAATGCTGGCGAGGCTGCGGAGAAAAAGGAACTCTCATACATTGTGGGTGGGACTGCAAAATGGTGCAGCCTCTATGGAAAATGGTATGAAGGTTCCTCAAACAATTGCAGATAGATCTACCATACGCCCCAGTTATCCCACTGTTGGGAATATACCCAGAGGAATGGAAATCATCAAGTCGAAGGTATACCTTTTCCCCAATGTTTATCGCAGCACTCTTTACAATAGCCAAGAGTTGGAACCAGCCCAAATGCCCATCATCAGATGAGTGGATACGGAAAATGTGGTACATCTACACAATGGAATACTACTCAGCTATAAAAACGAATGAAATACTGTCATTTGCAACAACATGGATGGACCTTGAGAGATTATATTAAGTGAAACAAATCAGGCACAGAAAGAGAAATACCACATGTTCTCACTTATTGGTGGGAGCTAAAAATTAATATATAAATTCACACACACACACACACACACACACACACACACACACACACACACACACACACACACACACACACAAAACCGGGGGGTGGGGGAAGAAGATATAACAACCACAATTATTTGAAGTTGATACGACAAGCAAACAGAAAGGACATTGTTGGGGGGGAGGGAGAAGGGAGGGAGGTCTTGGTGATGGGGAGCAATAATCAGCCAGAATGTATATCGACAAAAAAAAAAAAAAAAAAAAAAATATATATATATATATAAAAAAAAGAATGTTTACATTTGTAATTATGAGAAAAAAAAATTAAAAAAAAATAAAAATAAAAAAATTTTTTTTTAAATCAAAGGATTAGTTTACTCATTCTTGTCCAATTGTGAACTAACAGTATGATGCCAACCAAACTGAGAAGGTATCCTGAAATCAAAGAATGAAGCAGGCAACTCCAAATGGCTTATGAGGAGTTGTTTATTATTATTATTATTATTATTATTATTATTATTAATGAGTGTTTATTTACAGGGAATGGATGGAGTGGACTACGGATCCTGGTGCTGCACAACTGCTCTCTCTGCAATCCCAGGGGTGGATAGTTGAAGCTTATAAGGGACTTAGAAACAAAAGTGGAGCTATGTCCAAGAGAGAAAGGCTGCAGAAGTGGAAGATTCCCACGTGCCTCACCGCCTCCTGTTGCTTATCTTTGGGGTTTCTGGCATCATTGCCTTTATCTTACACAGACATAGCATTCTGTTACTTTCCCTTCCTCAGTTGCTGTGCAACCTGTGTGGGGGAAAGATTATAATTATTGAAGCCAGAACCCGGAAGGCCACAAGGATGGAGTGAGTTTTGACCATTCCTACAACTAGTCTGTTTACTAACCATTTGTTTTTTATGTAAGTATCCTTTCCTAGAGCCACTCTGCACACCTAGAAAGGTATTTGGAGTGGGGTCACAGCCTGGGATTTAGAGTCTGAAATCCCAAGCATGCTCTCCCTTCACTTTGTGGCTTGATGGGACATGATCCAGGTAGAACCAGTGTTTTCTTTTGAGTACTGCAGAAAGTGACCTAAAGGAGACCACTGCTAGGAGGGTAGAGTTGCTCGGCAAACCAGAAGACAAATTATCCTGATAGAGGCGCTGTATCTCAGTACAAGACTGGCAGTTGGCAGTGGGTGTTGTTATGGGACAGGGAGGAGTTTGGAATGTCTTAGAGACTGGTTACATGGTGGTGAGCAGAATGCTTATGGAAATATGGACAGTAAAGGCCATTCTAAGAAGATTTCATATGTAAATGAGAAGGGACTTATTGAAAACTGAGGCAAAGATCACCCTTGCTATGAGCTGGCAAGGAACTTGGCTGCATTCTATTCATGCCCCAAAGTATTATGGAATGTGGAACTTCAAGGTGTTGACCCAGGGAATCTGGTGGAAGACATTTCTAAGCAGCAAACATTCAAGAAGCTGCATAGCTACTTGTAACAGCCTGTACTGAATTATGGCGGTAAAGGCATGACATAAAGCCAGAATTTATAATTAAAAGGGAAGCAGAGTGTAAAGATTTAGGAAATCTGTAGTCTGGCCATGCCGTAGAGAAGCAGAGAGCATTTTCAGGAAAAAAAAAATGCAACGGTGTAGGCCAGCAATCATTTGCTAAGGAGATTAATATAGAAGAAAGGGATTATCAGGAGAAGGGAAAAAAGGACCTGAAGGCCTTTCAGAGATCTTGGAGGCTTTGTCTTCCATCACAGGCCCAGAGACTAGGGAGATTGAATGGTTTTGGGGAAGAGGCCTAAGGTGTCTTCCACAGGCTCACTGCTCAGGACACCTCAGGAAGCTGCTTCAAGCACGAGCACCCTGGCTGATTTGGCTGCTCCAGCTGTAGCTATATTGGCCCCAGGTGAGGCTGGCCCTGCAGCTTTGGAAAATACAAGCCGGAAGCTTTGGCGGCATCCACGTGGTGTTAGGTCTGCAGGCTCAGAGAATGCCAGAGCTGTGGAGGCTTGGGAACCTCCACCCTGATTTCAAAAGATTTATGGAAAAGCCTGGGGACCCAGGAAGAGATCTGTCACAGGGGTTGAGTCACCACACAGAACCTTTGGTAGAGGAATGTCAAGCAGCAACGTGGGGTTGAAGTTGCAGCAGAGAAACCTCATTAGTGCCATGTCTAGTGGAGCAGTGGGAGAAGGACTGCCATGGAAACCCCAGATCTGTAGAACTACCAGTGTCCATTGCCAGCCTGTGAGAGCTGAAGCATGGCCTCAGATCAAAAGAGCCATAGGAGTGGAGTTGCCCAAGGACTTGGGGACCCAATCCCCACACCAGTGTGCAGAGGACATCAAACATGGAGTCGATACATGATTCACCTGTTTTGAGATTTGATGCCTGCCCTGCTGGGTTTGGGGCCTGTTACCCCATTTCTTTTGACCTATTTCTCCCTTTTGGAACAGGAATATGTACCCTATGTTTGTTCCACTTTTGTATCTTGGAAGTAGATAACTTGTTTTGATTTTATAGATGAGACTTTGGACTTTTGAGATGAAACAAGTTAAGACTTTGGGGATGAAATGAGTGTATTTGTATGCGAAAAGGACATGAGTTTTGGGGGGCCACAGGTGGAATGCAGTGGATTGAATTGACTCTCTCCCCCAAAGTTATTGAAGCTTAATTTCCCACTGTAACAGTTGAGGGTAGGAAATCCTATTATGATAATTGAAAGGTGGGGCCTTGAAGAGGTGATTAGATTGTAAGGACTATACCCTAATTCATGGGTGTCGTTCTGAGGCCTTTAAAAGGTGAGCAGGTCAGAGACTCTGTCTCTCTCTGCTTCAACCATCTCACAAAGTGATACCTTGTGTTGCTGAAGCCACCATCAAGGAAGATCTTCACCAGATGTGTTCCCTGGACTTTGGACTTCCCAGCATCAGAAACTGTAAGGAATAAATTTCATCTTCTTTATAAATCATTCAACTTCATATATTTATGTTATAAGCAACAGAAACGGACCAATACAGTTGCTAACAATTGTTTTGAATCCGGTAACATACAGAGTTTACTTGCTGTAGCATAAACTTCATAATCACAACAAATACCACACAGCAATAAAGATATTGTTATACAATGCAGACAACATTTCACAATAAAGAAGACAGTTTTTTTTTTTTTTTTTTTTAAAAGATGACCGGTAAGGGGATCTTAACCCTTGACTTGGTGTTGTCAGCACCACGCTCAGCCAGTGAGCGAACCGGCCATCTGTATATGGGATCCGAACACGGGGCCTTGGTGTTATCAGCACCGCACTCTCCCGAGTGAGCCACAGGCCGGCCCAAAGAAGACAGTTTTTGATAACGTTACTTTTCAAGTCAAATGGAAATATGATGCAGGAAAAAAAGTTGAGAAGGAGAAATGGAAGGAGAGTTGAAACAGTCATTGTCTCTAGTTGCAGAAGGAGACAATGTGAATGTGTGTGGTGACAGGGCAATTGTAGGAAAATTACACCGATGTAGTTAAATTAGTTTGTTCTGGGAGGCATTATTTTCCTCCTCTACTAGGTAAACATACAGAATTGTATGTGCTTCTAAAATAATCACATCTCATCTCATTGAAAAGTGTTTCGGTATAGCTTCCTTAATCCATGATTTTGTGGATGAAATGGATGCTTTGACAGATTCACAACTGTATAACAACAAAATGACAGGAGAAACGGCACATCAATACAAAATCCATAACCCCTTTCTTAAAATGTAATGAAAACATTTTAATGTGCCCTGTAGGACTTTCAATACAATGTTGAATAGAAACAATGGGAGCAGGTATCTTTGTCTTATACCTGACCATATCAGGAAAGCATTCAATACATCCTGCTTGGGTTTTAGCTGTTTGCTGTCCTTTATTATAACATTGAGACAATTAGTTTTGATTCCTAGTTTCTGCACATTTCAGCAGGAATGAGTGTTAAATTTTGTCAAATGCTTTTTCTTCATTCTATGGGGATGACTATTTTTCTCTTTTATTCTGTTAATGCAGTGAATTGCCTTCACTGATTTTCTTGTATTGACCCAACTTTGCGCTCCTGGGATAAGCCCCACTTGTCCACAGTGTATTACCCTTGTTCTATGTTGTTGGACTCCATTGGCTAGTATTTTGTTGAGGATTTTTGAATCTGTGTTTATAAAAAATATTAGTCTGTAATTTTCCATTTTTTTTTTTTATGCGTGTTTTCAGGTTTTGGTATCAGGCCTCATAAAACAAATTGGTAAGTTTTCCTTTCTCCTTTATTTTATTAAAGGTTTTATTTGAGATTGGTATTCTTTCTTCCTTAAATATTTGATAGAATTCACCAGCTAAGCCATCTGAATCTGGAGGAACTTTTTTGTGGGAAAATTTTAAACTACATATTTTATTTCTTAATAGAGTTCTGCTTCAGGGCCGGCCCGTGGCTCACTCGGGAGAGTACGGTGTTGAGAATACCAAGGCCCTGGGTTTGGATCCCATATAGGGATGGCCGGTTAGCTTGCTGGCTGACCGTGGTGCTGACAACACCAAGTCAAGGGTTAAGATCCCCTTACCGGTCATCTTTAAAAAAAAAAAAAAAACAATAGAGTTCTGCTTCCATTTCTTACTCTCTGTAATGCATGGATCTTGTTTATACAAGATCTATCTTTTTTGGGAACCATCCTTTTCTACTCTGTAGAGTTCTATAAGAACTGTTGATCCCTGTACTTTGTACCCCAACTTCTTAGAGGGTTGGTATGTAAACCAAACTGATGTGCCAAATTAGGAATTTTCTACTAGAACAAGTGCAAGAAGACTATCTCTTTCCTTTAGTGTAATGGTGCTGGGATATTGTGAGTTTGGGGCTGCCAGTGGCCATTTTCCCCAATAACAGGGAGCAAGAGTGTGGCCAGAAGAGAAGAAGACTAATTTGTGGAGGAAAGCAGAGTCAAAAGATGGAGAGATAAAGAGCCTGACTATATTATTCAGACCCTCAGGTCACAATTAAACTTATGTTTAATACTAGTTCTATTCCTAGACTCCTCTGGTACCCAATTTTTTAAAAAAGTTATATTTTAAAGGTCAATGATTTGGATATCCATACTGGTCAGCTGCCAAGTATGTATATATATATTTTAATTTACAGTAATTTGAGTTTGGTTTCTGACATTTGCTATGAAAAGAGACTGGACTAATGCATTCTTCCTCAAGAATCTGCACTCTTGGACTTTCAACCTCAATAAGTGGGAATATGAGCTTGATTTGGTGTTAAGGAACTTCGTTCTCTCTTTGCTCTTTAGGTAGGAGGTGAAGAAAAAGGTGTAGTATGTCGATGCTGTTCAAGAAATATTTCTTGAAGTAAAGTGAATTGAAAGGTTGACTCTGGTTTTATTTCAGAGGTTGCAACAGGGGGACATGTGACCTTGACACACTAAATGAACACTTTGAATGGATTTTACCTTTAAAACATTGGAGCATATGGCAACTAGATTTACTAGAAGCATTTGGTCTTCACAAATTTTATTTATCTATTTAGATAGCACTTGTGGGCTGACCTGGCAACTCTTATTATAGATCACATTCTCACGTAAAAAAAAAGCATCTCAAGTTCCAAAATACCCACTTAGAAATGACTTTTTTGGGAAGGTAGTTGGAAAGTCTGTAAATTATTTTATTGTTCTATCTTAGAGATTGTTTCCTACAGAAGAATGAGATGTGACATAACAGATGTCAAAAATGTATTGCGTTCTATAAATAAATGAGCTGTATGTTTGTCTATCTTGGTGAATAAAAGAGCCAATAACATCATATTTTATGACTTTGTGAAATATATCACCTACCTAAATCTCTAGACATTGAGTGATTTTTAAAAAATCTACTAAGGAATGAAATACTGCCATTTGCAACAACATGGATGGACCTTGAGAGAATTATATTAAGTGAAACGAGTCAGGCACAGAAAGAGAAATACCACATGTTCTCACTTATTGGTGGGAGCTAAAAATTAATATATAAATTCACACACACACACACACACAAAGAAAACCGGGGGTGGGGGGGGAGAAGATATAACAACCACAATTACTTGAAGTTGATACAACAAACAAACAGAAAGGACATTGTTGGAGGGGAGGGAGGAGATGGAGGAGGGAGGGAGGTTTTGGTGATGGGCAACAATAATCAACCACAATGTATATCGACAAAATAAAATTAAAAAAATAAATAAATAAAAATAAAAAAAAATAAAAAATCTACTAAGGCATTCTATTTAATTCACCTTCAGAAACTTCTGCTTGAAATTCTTTAACAACTTAAGGGCGTATGGAAATTCAGGGAATCTATATTTAGAAATAGAATAAGTTTTAAAAATAAATCAATCAGGGAAATTGTAATGTAATTATTTAAATTATATAAATGAATAATTTTTATTTCAAGTTATTTTGTAAATATATTTGATATTTGGTGTTTCACTTTTAGAAAATAAAATTTTATGTGAATCTGCTTTGCACCGTTGAGTTTGGAATAACAAAAACAAACTCATGTGTAATAGACTCAGCTTTAAGATAGCTCCATGACATGATCCTGAAACAAATTGTAGCATTACTCATCCTTATACATCAATAAAGATCCTATTTCCAGACATAATGACATTTACTGGTTTGGAAACTCTTTTCCTCTTAATATTAAAGAATATTACTTTTATTAAAAGTCTCTTGGAGGTCTGACGACATTTGCTTATTGAATTTGAAAGTCAAGTAAAATGAGATGTTCCCTCTCAAGCACTATAGATGTGGCTTTTAAATTTAGACAGATCCGGGCCGGCCCGTGGCTCACTCGGTAGAGTGCGGTGCTGATAACACCAAGGCCACGGGTTCGGATCCTATATAGGGATGGCCGGTTTGCTCACTGGCTGAGCGTGGTGCTGACAACACCAAGCCAAGGGTTGAGATCCCCTTACCGGTCATCTTTTTAAAAAAAATAAATAAATAAAAAATAAATAAATAAATAAATAAATAAATTTAGACAGATCTGACTTCAGTTCTCAGGTCTGCAAATAAGTTGAGCATGGGAAAGTTACTCAACTACTCTAGGTCTAGAACATTAACCTCAAAGGATAACATAAGCAACAGTGATAACGTTTCTTAAAAATTTATCACGGTGTCTGGCATACTGTTTTTCCTCAATAAAAGGTAAACTCCCAGAGTGTGGTGGAAACCAGCAGGCCGACAAGAAGTGCTGAAACAGAATGGTTTCCGAGAGACCTTGTTACCTGTGTAACTGATAACAGCCCACAATCCCATTTGCATTTGACTTTTTCTATAAGGTTAGAAGAATTTTAACATTGCTGAAATATTGAAATGTAGCACTGAGAAAACCACCAGAGGATTAGGTGATGAGAGAAGCCCTTCGAGAGACTGAAGGTTACTGTCTATAGAGGGGAAAAAAAGGGTGCATGTAAAAAGGATGTGTAGGTGCATGTGTGCTTGCATACACATGTATGGCAGGTGTGTGTGTGTCGGGGGAAGATTTGGAGGGTGTGAGGCAAGCATATTATGAAAGGAGAAATCGAGATGCCATCCTCCTTATAGAATCAGACGGCATTTTGTATGTGGTCAGCATATTTTTTTGTTTGTTTGTTTGTATTTTTTCTTTGAGTGTACTCAAAATACACTTAAAACCATTGGAGTTTCTAGGAACTAGGAAGTGAAACATCCAGAAGGTTGCCTCAGTGGAAAGAAAGCCATCTTGATGGACAGGAAAGAAATGAATAAAGACAAAGGGCCACGTGATTTGCTTATTTCATGTACCAACCAGGGCAGTAATATTAATTTCATGTTTTTAAAATTAAGATTACTGACTTAATTCTGTGTTAGTAGGGTTTTCAAGGTATGTGCATGGAGAGAGATATTGTGGCAGACACAGTTATTTTGCTACCCAATATCCTTTCCCTCCTTCTTCCTTGCCTGCAAAGCTCCTATTTTGTTTGGGGCTATAATGTGAAAAAACACTTACTTTTTTAGGCTCCCTTGCAGCTAAGGTTGGCCATGTGATACAGTTCTGGCCAAAGAGATATAGATGGGAGTCTGCTGGGTGTGTCTGCAAAGGCTTTTGCTTTCTTGGTAACAGAAGACAGAAGAGACTTTTACTGCTCTTTTCCCATTGTTCTAGCTTTGATCATGATGTTTGCAGGTGCAGCATCCAATTTGGCAATCATCAGGTGTCAAACACAAGGATCTATGGATCCAAAAGCCTGGATCCATGAAGTGTTATGGAACTGCAGGGCCAAGAGTAATCACCTACCTCTGGACCTCTTGCTTTGTGAGAAAAGTAAACTCCTTTTGGCTTAAGATGCTATCAGTTGAGTTCTCTGACGCTTATAATCAAATGCATTTCTAACCAACACTATTGACAAACAGGTTTGTGTAGTGACTATTTTTATTTTAAAGAAATTTATGTTTACTGAGATGTAATTAACATAATATACTATTCATTCATTTAATTTGTACGTTAAATGTGTTTTTAGATATATTCACAGGGCTTTGCAATCATCACCACAATGTAATTTTAGAATTCTCCCCCTCTGCTCCCTATAAGAAATCCCTTATCCGTCAGCAGTCATTTTCTTCCTGTTATCTCCTTCTCTCCCAACACTCCTGTGCCCTGGGCAACCACTAGTCTACTTTCTGCTTCTATAGATTTGGATATTCTATATATTTTAGATGAATAGAATAATATAATATATGGCTTTTTGTGACTGACTTCTTCCACTTAGTGTCATGTTTTCAAGATTCATACATATTTTAGCATGTATTAGTAATTTATTCTGTTTTATGGCTGAATATTATTTCATTGTATGAATTTGCCATATTTTATTTACCCATTCATCAGTTGATGAACATTTGGGTTGTTTTCACTTTTTGGCTATTCTGAATAATGCTGTTGTGAACATTCATCATTCATGTCCAAGTTTTTTTGTGTAGACATGTTTTAATTTCTTTTGCATGTGTATCTAAAAGTAGAGTTGCTGGGTCATAGAGTCACAACTTGAAGAACTGCTGAACTGTTTTCTAAAGTGGCTGTACCATTTAACTTCCCACCAACAATACATGAAGATTTCAATTTCTCCACATCCTCGTCAACACTTGTTATTACCTGTCTTTTTGATGATAGCCATCCTAGTGGCGATGGAGTGGTATCTTATTACGGTATTGATTTGCATTTCCCTAATAACTAATGATGTTGAGCATCTTTCCATGTGCTGATTGGCCATTCGTATATCATCTTGAAGAAATATCTATCCAAATCTTTGTCCATTTTTAAATTGGATTGTCTTTTTTATTGTCGAGTTGTAAGAGCAGTAACTATTTAAGTTGTCACTTCAATAATAACTATTTCTAAAACATAATATACCTTAAACAAAGTAGGATATTTATTCAATTGTAATTTTGATGCTTTCAGATCAATCACAAGAAGCATAGGCATTACATTTTTGTTAATATAAAGGCATATCAATTAACTAGTATTAGCATTTCATTATGAGTACATTTAATCCTAAACCTCTTTATTAAATTTAACTACTAACATTCTCAGTTTAACCAACCCTGGACCAAGTAGAGTAGATTGGCTAGATTCTTTCTAGACATGTATAGGGTCGCTTGGCTATCCCAGTCAGTGCCCGCGAATATTAAACACCTTTATTTTCTGCCTTAGTATTAATTACTCTAATGAAATAAAGTCATCAAGGCCTGAAGTTTCTAACTTCCAAGAAAGGCGTTTGAGGGTATGACCTTCATCTTCACTGAGAATCAGAAATCACTAGAGTGAAACCTTCATGGCCTCCAACTACTTGAAGTTGCTCATTAACTATTTTCCATAGCACATCTGCAGGTTGAAGTCTTCATTCTCTAGAGGTGGCATTATCTTTTCTTCAAAAAGCTTAGAGTTAGGAAAATCCATGAGTATAGCAGAAAACTTTAAAAAATATATATTTAGGACAAATTTAGTTTTTGACTTTCCACTCTCCTTTGTTTCCTGTTCTCTTCTGTGGCTATTTCAGACTTCTGTTCTCCCCCAAGTGCCTTCCTTACCTGCTTCTTCAATGATCCATTAGGCAGCCTTTCCTTCTGCCTCGTTGGGAAAAGAGAAGCCATCAGACAGGAGCTTCCTCAGCTTCTTGTCACCCCACATAGAAAGATGACCTGCACGTGCCTCCATCCATTCCTGCTCTCTGCAGTCCCTGTGGAAGAGATGTTTCTTCTCCTGTGTGAGGCTCATCCCTGTGCTTCATATCTCATCCGTCTGGCTTCTTACAGACCTCACTCCACCAGTTACCAGCCCCCCATTTGGGCCTCACCTCTTCTCCTGACACGTTCGCACTGAACTTTAAAAATACTCATTTAGGGCCGAGCCCGTGGCGCACTTGGTAGAGTGCTGCGCTGGGAGCGCGGCGACGCTCCCGCCGCGGGTTCGGATCCTATATAGGACTGACCGGTGCACTCACTGGCTGAGTGCCGGTCACGAAAAAACGACGAAAAAAAAAAAATACTCATTTATCCCATCTTAGAAAAACAAAACAACACCCCTCTGAGCTTCTGTGATTTCCTCTAATTGCAGATCTAGAACTCTCCTTCCTTCATGGTCTAACACCTATGTTCATTTCTTCATCTCCTTTTCATTCCTTTAACTGATTGCACTTTTCCAATTTTTGTTGACGGTTTATTAAAATTAAATTGACAGACAAGTAGGAGATATTGGAGCAAAGAAGGGGGAAAGACATTCTAAGCAAAGAGAATAGTGTGTACAAAGGCCTGGAGTTGGAACCACAGTAGTTCAGTTCATCTGGACTATAAAATTCAAGGGGAGGAGCTCTTAGAGATGAGGCTGAAGAGGGAAGTAAAGAGCAGACACTGAAGGGCCTTGTAATGTGGGTAGACCTATATAGGCTGTGGGCTCTGGGGGCAAGTCAGGGGAGTTCAAAAAGGGAAGTAACCTGGTCAGACCTGAGTTTTACAGAGATTCCTCTATATGCGGTGTGGAAGACGTATTAGAAGGACTGACATGAGGGTGAGGAGATCAGAGACAGTTATGGTGATCTCGGAGAGATGACTTTTCCCCTGAACTACGGTAATGGCTGTGGAGAAGGGAAGTGGACAGATTTGAGAGATATAAGAGGTAGATATGACAAGATTTGGTGATTGATCAGAGAAAAGAAGGGTGAAGGTGAAAGGGGAGTAAAGGAGGGTACAGGTTTATGAAATGAGTGACTGAGTGGATCATGGTGCCCTCATTAGCACAGGGAACAGTAGAAAATAGGCCAAGCGTGAAGGAGGTGTGAAGTTCCTGTTTGGACATGATCCATTTAAATGGATCTCTGGAAAATTTATATGGTGATGTCGAGTAGAAAGTTATGTGCATGGATCTGGTCCTGAAGAGGGAGAGGATGAGAGCACCAAGGAAGAAAGTCAAGTGAGCAGAAGAGTGCCCAGTTCTGAGGAAAACAGATATTTGAAAGACAAAGAAAGGAAGAGTCTGCAAAGGTGACTGACAAGGAGCAGCCAAAAACGTAGAAAGAAAACAAAATTTCTGGGAACAAAACATTGTCGTTAACATCAAATGATTCCGAGTAGTCCAATAACGTAAGAACTGGAATGTGTCTATTCGATTTAATCAAAAGAAGGTTTTTGGTGCTTTTAATGAGAGTAGTTTCAGGGGCATGCTCACATAGCTAGTTAGTTGCAGACCTGAGATTTGAAGCCAGGTCTGTCCAACTTTAAAACCCACATCTGTAGTGCTTTAGAGGGAACATCTCTTTGTACTTGACTTTCAAATGCAATCAGCAAAGGTCATCGGATCTCCAAGAGATTTTTTAATAAAAGTAATATTCTTTAATATTAAGAGGAAAATAGTTTCCAAACCAGTAAATGTCATTATGTCTGGAAATAGAATCTTTACTGATGTATAAGGATGAGTAATGCTACAATTTGTTTCAGGATCCATGTCATGGAGTCATTTTAATGCTGAGTCTATTACACAGGAATTTCTTTTTGTTATTTCAAACACAATAGTCTAAAGCAGATTCACACAATAGTCTACTGCAGCAGGAAAAGGATGGAGAGTGATGGAGGGCTGTTCTGCCCCAGGAGATGATATTTGAGCAGACACCTGAGTGCAGGGAGGAACAAATCCACGCACATATTTCAGAGTAAGGCATTTCTGCAGAGGGAACAGCAAATGCAAAGTCACTAAAGTGGAAAGGACTTATCACATGGAAGGTGAAGCAAGAAGGCCTTAAAGCCTTAGGCTTAATTCTTTAGTGGAACCATTCAAAAGTCTCAAAGGATGCAATTTCCAGCCTCTTTTTTTCCTTTTTTTATTAAAAAAAATTCATTTTGAAAAAGAAATCTCACACTTACAGAAAAGGTGCAAGTACAGTACAGTAATTTTTTTCTTTTGAAACTTTTGGGAGTAAGTTACTGACATGGCCCATTGCCCTCAACTTTTTAATGGGGATCTTGTACAAATAAAGGTAGGTCCCACGGACAACATTTTGAGAAAACCGTATGGTCTTTTCTCAAGAGTTACATTATTGAATATATTAAATATATCCAACAAGGACAATAATGTTTATTTATTTACATTAGATTATATGAATAAATAAATACAATGAGTTAATACATTAATACTTATTAAAAGTTGGGAGTACAACATAAGTAAGTCATACTGTTTATAGGTACTAATAAATTTTTGTTTAATGAATGAATTAATGAAATAAATACATTTATTTCCTCAGAAAGATTTTATACAATCACATTTATAGTTCAGGCAATTTAATCTGGATGCAATGTCTCTGATGTCCTAATTGTAATACCATATAATTCAGCATTATTATTACTTTAAAATCATTTTTATGAAAATGTATATGTTAGAATGATGGTATATTGTCTTAGTAGATTTTAGTAATAGTAAAATACTTGTTGTTTTTATAATTTTATTAGTTTATATAATCGGTGGCATGAGCAAGGTGGTAAGTGCTAAAATACCATGTTGATGAAGCTTTAAGTCTATGAATGTTTTAAAAATAAGAAAGGCTTAAATGTAATTTTCATTAGTAACTTATGTTCTATTGACAAAGGTGTTATTTGAAGATGTGGTTAAATATTCTGCATATCTTCAATTCAAGTGTCTTTATAATGTTTCTAGATGATTAAATGGTTTTATATAATTTATTTTCTATTTGTGGCTTTAATTCCACTTTTAATTTTGTATTTTTTGTTGACAAAAATAAATCGACATTAATGAAAGATTTGTAGTTCTAATGTGCGAAACAGGATTTTAGGTAAGGCTATATAATTGTCTGAGTGAACTACTAAGTAATTGAGTGGATTAGAAATGGTGAATTTCATGTGATTATCTCATTGCCGGTAATATCAAAATATCTTATAAGGCAAGCAGTTTCTTTTATTTATTATCTCGGTTACTAACATGGGCATTTGGGTATTACTATTCTCAGTAAGAACTATAATGAGAGCTGTGACATTTCCTGTTGCTTAGTGGAATTTTATTTATGTAGTAATATCTGCAATTTTGAGGCTCTATTGGGCTCAAAGCATTGGTTTTCAAGCCATGATCCCCTGGAGCTGCCTTCTTGAAATGATCTCCATAATTCTGGTTGCTTCTACTGAATGGATACTAATATATGGTAAGATCTGCCAATCCAGTAATGTCTAGGTACCTCAACTGGGCATGCCTGCCTTAGATGGAGCTCCTGTCTTACAGGCTATATATCATTACCACATACAGTAAGGAGAAAGAAAAAAGAATGAACAAACAGGAAATGGTAGCTCAAGAAAAAAACAAAGAAAACAACTAGCAATAGAGCTGTAAGCTCCCCACATTGTCTGAAGGAGTTTTGTACTAGCCAGGGATGTAGGCATCATTCTTAAGAGGTGAATGCCTTTGAAAGAGCCATTATATTTCTGCAGAACACTTCCAGTGCCGTCATGATGGTTCTGACATTAGTTCAGTGGTGTCTCACGGAGATACTTGTTAATGGCTCATTTCTTCTTTTGCCTGCCTCTCTGCAGCAGCCACAGCAGGAAGGGTATGTACAACTCCTCCTTGAATATAACTGAAGCAATCCATCATTGTAGTATTTACGTTTTTGAGGAATTTTATTTGTACTCACAAATGTATATTTTTTTCTAGATAGTTTTGAATATCTTCCTATTTTGGTAATTGTGGAATGTCTTCATCTAGTTCTAATGCAGGTATACTGTATCCATCTTGATAACATCAGTCTGTAATGATCTAGTTTGGTCTGCCAGCTCTTTCAGGTTATTGTTACAGTAACTCAGTGAAACAAATTGGTGTCAATGAACACTTATCTTGCTATCTTGCACTGTCTTCTAATGTTAGCCAGCCAACCTAAAGTCTGGAAATAACAGCTAGTACAACTCCTAACAGTTGGCTCTCTATCTCTCCCACATGCATCTGGTTTCTATTTCTAAGAGCTTAAAGAAGGGTGGGTATTTTAAAATACAAAGGATTTGAATGCAGCAAATATGAATTTATTTATTGTTATCATGAAACATCTAAACTTTGTGATAAGAAATTGAGCAATATTCATGAAAGGGACTTGGCCTGTCTCTGGGAATGATAGTTCCTAATAGGTTTGAAGGTACAGCAACTTTTGTTATGCTTTGTATCAAGGAATGCTATTTCCCCATATTTATTTCAGAAATTTAAAAGTAAATCCAGATTAATTTAGTTTTAAGAATTTTATGGTACCCTTTAGAGTAATTGGTGTCAGCTGACCCACAACGTATCACAAAATGAGCCTTGGGAATCACTGGCCAATTTGTAACTTACCATTCATATTAGTGAAAAAAAACAAAATAAGTGCACCAACTATACTATCATCTGCAGATTTCATTCACTCATGGGTCTAACCAAAGATATTACATAGCAACTTGAGATGAAAAGGGCAGACTTCTGGGTTATAAGGCAGAGAGTAAGCATAGAAGAGAAAAAGCCTGAGATTAAACATTGATTCTTTTTATAGTTAAACTCACTGTTATCATAGTCATTAGAATTCTTGTTTAGAGTATAGTTGAAAGAACTTATCTTATTACTGAATAGACTGTTAGAGACTGAGTACATGAAGAGAGAGGGCCAAGAGAGGGGTATTTGGTGGTTGGAAGAAGGAAGAGTGGATTGGAACGACTGACCTAGTACAAAGACCTTTCAGTTCAAGGGATGATCATTTTTCTGCCTCCATAAATCGTGTCTGACCTGTTCAAGCCTGATTCTCTGACTAGGGCAGAGCAGAGGTCAGCCTGACATAAATCCACAGACAGGCGGCCCCTGCAGATTTATTTAAGGTTGGGAAAATTCTGGTTTTTGTTCTTTCTTTTCTTCTGATTTTCCAAACTCCCATTGAAATGCCATAGTAAGTCTTAGATGTGTCCCAGGAGCCAGCAGGGAACTACTAAGCTTAATATGATGAAATCAAATCCAACCTTATTAGCTAATAATCTAAATTTACATCAGAATTTTGGAACTCTACCTGTTGCAGTGTGGATTGAACACATGTAATGTATATATTCCTCCTGCTATTCCACAGCACTAACCAAGTGCTAGGCACACTTTTCCTGCTCAATTTCTAGCTATGGTGAAATCACATTTAGAAGTTGAATGGTACATCAGTTTTATTCATTAATGTAATAGATGCTTACTGAGTGTTACTGTGCTAGTGTGTATGTATTTCTGTATGTGTGTGTGAAAAAACAAACCATCAAAGGCTGAGTCCCTTAAATGTCTTCCATTGTAGGAGGGGAGCAGAAGCTTCTCACTGGCAACTCTTAACACAGGCTTAGATACTATAAAATTTCAATTGGACCATGAAGATGTGTAATGGGAGGAGAATATGGGCATTCTTTGTAGAGGAAACTTTAAATGCCATGGCACAGAGGCAATGGAGTTCAGATGTTTATGGGAAACAGTTCATTCATTCATTTCATAAATATTCATAGATCATATAGTATGTGGTAAGCACTGTTCTAGACACTGAAGATCCAGCGCTAGGATAGATAAAATCTTTCCTCTCACATGACTTACATTCTGAGAGGCAAGGGACAGATGGTAAATAAATCAATTAGATGCTTTTGGATAGTGATAGGTATCATGAAGAAAACAAAGCAGGGTAATATGATAGAGCATGAGTTGGGTGGACGGCATTAGAGTGGTCAGAGAGGAGTTTGGTTTAACTGGATAGTATGGTCTGTGAATGGGATTATGGAATAGAAAACTAGAAAGGTCTGTATTGGGGATGCTGTGAAATATATTAAATGTCCGGCCTGATTAGTTCCTTTTTGGGCATTTCTAGACAACACTAACTACGTCAGTTCTCAAAGAAGTGGGACTTTTGTGCTCCTTTTCCCAAACAATGGTATTTTCTAGAACTGTGTATAGAGGCACACCTGCATACAAGCTTGACGGCTAAGTAGGAAAGAGCACTGTTTCTTCTTGTATCACTTGACTTTATTCAATTTCTAAATGCCTAAGAGGCTAATCTTGACAAGCTCATCCAAGAAATCTTTAAGAATCTCTTTTCTTAGTTGCTCATGAAGTGTTTTAAAAATCACAATCATTTAACTTCAGTTTATTATTTTTCCTGTGGTTCACTAAAATTACCTCTCATTGAAGTCTATCCACACAAGAATCTACGCGTAGTTTTCAACTACTTTTTCATTGTTTTTATAAAATTGACCAAATACAATTTTGAAAAAATGTGTCATTTTTTACTTCTCCCCCCAAAACAAAATAAAAAACTCAACCAAGCCAAATGGGTTTATTTAAAATATTATGGTAATATAATTTTTTATTTGATGCAAATATGGGATACGTTAGCTTGCAAGGAAAATTCTTAAAGAAAGTTTCAAGCATGTGAGCTGTAGTAGAAACTTTTGTTATCATAATCAATGATTATTTTTTTCTTGACACAAAAACTTTTAACTGAACAGTTAGCCTTATTACAGTTCTAAACATCTATACTTTCCTGAGAAGACCTCACAGTTCATGCGCTTTTGGAATAGATATCAGGAGTATGTCTAATGAGAAGAAAACAGTTTTCACAAATTAAACTGAATGACAGCAAATAAATCAGCAATATTGAGATCATTTGCTAACACTGTCTAGGAATAAAAGGCCTGAGAATGGAGAGGGGGGACTGGGTTGTAGATCACATTAAGATTAGAAGGAAAATAATAAAAGACACTTATTCCTAATACTTTTGCCAGTTTTATAAAAACATCACATATAAAGTATAAAAAGGAAAAAAGTTACTAGTTTTTATAAAATTATAGGGGGCAATCTTAAAAAAGCAATAGACTAGGTTGATTTTAAGGTTGCAATTATAGGTTGAGTGTAGCCCCCAAATAATTGTGCCAAGTTATTACCTTCCTTAATTTTGTTCAGTTTATGAAATATTTTTTCAAAGTTTTTGTGAGTGGAAGGTGGATGGTGAGAGATATAGCAGCAGAGTATTGGGGCTGGTAGGTAGGCAAGCAGTAATGAGTCAGATAAAAAGAGAAAACAGCAATTATGCATGTATTAGTTAGCTCAGGCTGCCAGAACAAAATCATCTTAGACTGAGTTCCTTAAACAACAGCAACTTATTTTCTCAAGTTCTGGATGCTAGAAGTCCAAGAATGAGGCTCCAGCCAATTCACTTTCTGGTGAGGGCCTTCTTCCTGGATTGCAGATGATCTCCAACTTGCTCTGTGCTCACATGGCCTTTGCTTGGGGTGTGTATGTATGGGGGGGAGTGGAGGGAAGGGAGATGGAGCCTTCTAGTGTCTTTTTTTTTTATAAGGACACTAATCCTATTGGATCAGAGTCCCACCCTTATAACCCATTTAACCTTAATTACTTCCTTACAGGCCACCATTGCAAATCCTCACATTGGGGGTTAGGTCTTCAATATAGGAATTTGGTGGGGGGAACACAAGCATTCAGTCCATAAAAATATAGAAAAAGAGATGATGCTTCTAACTGAAGCAGAAAGTAGAAAAGTTTTAAATCAGCTGAACAACTAATTAGGCTCTGAGCTTCCTGGCAAATAAGGCAAAGAAGGAAATATATTAGGCAGTGTGAATTTAAGTCAGTGGGTAATCTCTTCAATATCTTACACTCCATTCCCTCTTATTGTGTGTTTCTTGTTTGTTAAACTACTAAACTACTAAAATAGTTTCAGAAATTGACCAGTATTGTGTGGGAGTGTGTGTGTGTGTGAGGGGAGCATGCATTTTGAGTCTAGAAAGTCTGTTACACTCTGTAGATTTTTTCCCTGTGTAGAAGGTTGATTTCAAACATTGCTTTTATCCTTTGGAGCCTGGATGGAAGATGTCAGGAAGTACACGACTTGCACCCAATCCGGGCTTATTGCTACTAGAATGAAAGATTGGACTCTGAACTGTCAATGAGTATGCAGGAATAAAAGAAAACAAGTGAAAAGTCACAAGTCCTGCAAGCAGATTGTTTCAAGTCTGAGGAGGATTTGCAAACTCAATTGCTAGTTCAAGTTAATAACATAATTTTTACCAAAGGTGCTAAAGAAGATCACTTACGTTAATTCTTTTGTATTCAAGTGAATTTAAAATGATTCTATTCTGAAAATTATCTCAATCTATGAGATAACTGGAGACAGGCTTATTGGTCACAAACTAAACTTGACATTTTTATTTTGGATGCTCTGGGTTAATCAGTATAATGTATGCAGTGCAAATGGTCACAAAATAATTTGAATGATGATTGCATCAATAAATTGATAGTTAGTTCTTAAATGGTTTGTGTCATTCTTCAATTCCTTTTAGCTTGTCCAAACTTGCTTTGAGTTCAACTTGGTTCTTAAATCTACTGTTTTCTCTAAATGGCAGAAAGGGGGGGAAAAAAAATAGTTCTTGATCATTGAGATTCTTTCAAAATGTCAAGGTCAAGAATATCTGTATCTAAAAGTATAACCAGAAAAAGTAGTAAATATAATATAATGCAGAGATTTTATTCCTTCATTTATTCTTTTGTTCATCCACAAAAGATTTTTATTATTTTCTGTTTTCCAGGATATCAGTTAGGCTCTGGATGAAATGGTGGTCTGTTGGAACTTCTATTGTAGTGGAAAATATAGGTAAATGAAGAATTGATTAACATACAGTACTGTGTGATAGCTGCCATCCTAGAGATACGCACAAGTGTTTCTGGGACACTTATGAAGGTCACCTTTCCTGGATAAGGAACAATTCAGGTTGTTTTCTAGAGAAAGTGGCAAGTCATGGAAGGGGCAGGGAGTTCCAAAGATGACATTACATGCATGGGAGCAGTTGGTTCAAAGGCTGAGAGGCACAACTAAATGATAACTTAGAGAATGACTCGTGATGTAGTGAAGCTGGGAAATAGAGAGTAGAATGAGGCAAGAGGTAAGGCTAGGACAGAACTTTGCGTGCTATGCTAATTTGGCACTTTCTCCTAAAAACTCTCCTAAAATCTTTAAAGGGTTTTAACCAGTGGATTGGCATGATCAGATCTGTTTTTTGAATGACAGTGCCAGTAGGAGTGTGGCAAATAGATTGAGGGTGGGGTGTGAAAACGGTGGTCTGGGATCAAGTTAGAAACTATTGCAGTAATCCAGGCCAGTAGTGGTGAGGTCCTGAACTAGACTGTTAACTATTTCCCAAAGACATAAAAACAAATCTGTTACACAATCCTGGGCCAGATGCTTTAAACAGTTATTTAGAAAAAAGCAGATAATATCTACTCGCAGTCAGGGCTGGTTAATTTCTTTCCTTCTCATTAAAAAAACAAAAAAAAAAAAACAAAATTCGAACCTGCCAATGCAATTTCAAAGCCGTATGATATTTCAGAACTCCCCAAGAAAACACAACAGATAAGCAGACGTGAACTCATCCATGCTTACAAATAGTCTACTCCCTTTTCAGGCAGATTAATCAGAACCAACCCCCTAAATCTTAATCATAACATATGTTCTGTCATCTCACAATGTATTGTCAAGTCTGTGTAGGTATATCCCTATACCACGATGAACGAATAAACTCGAAAGATCAAAGTTATTTGATCTGATTCTGTGATTTATAATTTCCAAATCAACATGAAGAGAAAATAGCAGGCATCACACATCCATCTATGCTTGTACCAGGTCATACACTGTAATTCTATCCAAGTACAAGTTTCCATGGTAAACAGGACAAGACTTGCCAATACTTCACAGGTTTCCAAAAAGCAGCTATGTCCCTCTTGGGAGAACTTTGTAACTGGAAAAGAAAATCTTTATGGATGAAATCTCCAGAAAAATAAAGTCACAGACTATTTCTGCCACAGGCCTTTTGCCAAATGTCTCATCAAGGATGGCGCTGGCAGTGACCCATCCTATGGTAGAGGTGGTAAAATGCTGCCGCCAAATCTTGTTTTCATTTGCTCACAACTTCCTCGAAAAAAAAAAAAAATTACTTTGAGTTGAAATTTTCCATGTTTCATCCCAGTCCAAAGGTGACTTAAAAAAATTTTTTTTTGGAAAGTTGAATTAAATTCAAGTGAAATTTGTAAAGTTTAGTCATTTGGGGAGCTATGTGTACACAAAGATCTCACTGGGTAACACCAAAAAATTACATTTGCCTTTTCCTTGTGACTTTTGGAAGACTAAGTCCTTTTGGCTATTCCTTTTGAAAGGATTTAACCCTGTTAAGGTCAGGAAACCAACCATTTTTTCATTTTATTGAAACAGATTTTTGCCTATGAACAACTACTAAAGTAAGATTTTATATATTAAGTCCACTTATAGCTTTTTAAAATTTAGAATACCCTCATATATGTTTTATAGAAAAACATCTTTAAAAATAACAAGTTTAATTCCATTAAATTCAACAGATCTACTAAGTACCAGGTATTAAGTGAGTAGTTGGTACTTTGGGTATATAAAGCTGAATTAAGCCGTTCCCATTCTCAGGGAAGGTATTATTTGGTAGTGGAGATAAGAGTAATAAAGGAGACAATAATATCAAGCAGAATATAATATGCGTTAAAATAGAGATATAAGCAAAGTGATGTGGGACCACAGAAGTGGGAGAAATTAATGTTGACTGGAGGATAGGAACAGTCTGTTCTGGGTATGGAAGGGCTGATGGGGGCAAGATTGGTGAGTTGGGATGGACATGTCAGATTAGAGACTAGTGTGAGTGCAGCCACAGAGGTTAGAAATAGGACTAGTCAGGGGCCAAGCCTGTGGCGCACTCGGGAGAGTGCAGCGCTTGGGAGCGCAGTGACACTCTCGCCGCGGGTTCGGCTCCTATATAGGAATGGCTGGTGCGCTCACTGGCTGAGTGCCGGTCACAAAAACGACAAAAGAAATAGGACTAGTCAGGATGGCTGGAGAGAGGATAAAGGAAGAAATAGAGTTGGAAAGTGAGGCTCAGAGTCTCACGGGGTGTGCTGTTGGCATTTTGGTTGGATGGCTGGTTGTCATCTCAGGGAGGCCTTCTAAAGGCCAGTGGTCCCCTGCCATTGGGACAACAGGAAAGAATCCTCCCCCCAACATTTTCAAACACACTGTGGGGGAGGCAGTATCACTTCTGTAGAAAATGACTGAGGGGGCCTTGGAGACCAAGTTTTGGGGCAGGACTTCTTTCTGTAGGTAAGGAAGGACTACCAAACGGTTCTTACCAGAGCAAAGGCATGATCAGAGTGTGAGTCAGTACAATGATTCTGGAGATTGAATCAGAGGAGAAAAAATCGGGAAGCAGGATAATCAATTCAGTCTATTGCAATGGTCTCGGCAAGAGTCAGTGTGGATTTGAACTAAACAATTTCATCACTTTCATGCCTGAAAACACTAATACACTTTTTTTTTTTTTTAGCTATTCCTCTTGCCTCTAAAACTCCATATTATTGCACTGCAGAACGCTTTGTGCTGTAGCTGCTTTCCTGTTTTTTTCTTTCCCCAAATTAATATCATATGGTAAATTCAGTATTACAAAAACAAGATTTTTAGAGGGTGATCATAACACCCTTTCTACAACATACTTTCTAATTATAGGATAAACACGTGGGGGATGGAAAACTGTACTTGAAAAACAAGACAAAAAGAAAGCTCTTTCACTGTTTCCTTTCAGATGGTGTTTGGATTCTTTTACTTGACTTTTTTTTTCTTTCTTTCTTAAAAGGAAGGTTCTGTTGACAGTAGATTGAATGATTTTGAATCCCAGATGTCGGTGCAATGGAAACTCAGAGTGGATAGGCAGATGGAGTCTGTCAGAAGCACTGCTAGTGGCCAAAACAGAAGACGGTGCCCAAGGCAAGGGAGGCAAGGACATAGCACCACCACTGTGATGTGTGCAGGAAATCCACGAGACTGGTGGGGAGGGCCAAGGGCCACCCTGACATAGCACCAGTCTGCATGTATCAAGAGGGTGGCCTGACTCAACAAAGCAGCTGTAATCGTATCTTGTAATATGTCCTCTCCCAACTGCTGAAATATTGCTGTCTTCTGGTTTTCCAGAGGAACTTTGGAGGGGGCTATACTGACAGAAGATAAAGCACAGATATATCATGCTTAGATTTTCCCTAAAAAACCCTCTTCAGGAAACTTTCAGGTGGTTTTTTGTCTGAAACGAAATGAGATTTCAGCACATTAAGCTGCTGCAAACTTGTACCACATTTATGCAGAGGCCCAAGCACTTGAGATCACAAGTTCAAATCTGATCCTACTTATTTGTGAGACTCTTACTCTCCAAACCTCATCCTTTGGGCCAGGTTCTTGTTAAGGGTTTCCAAAATCGGCTTGAGTCCCCACCCGCATTTCCCATCAAGTATCCTTGTGCTCTTTACTGAGGTAATGTACTTAAAAAAATAATGATAATGATGTTTCCGATTTCCCTAGTACTTTATATGATATGAAGCATTTTCATATACATTGACTCATTAAATCCTCTTAAAATGAAAGAGTTTAAGGGACTTGTCCAAGGTCACCCAATAGAAAACCCAGAACTCAAGTTCAGGTCTTGTGACTCCATACCCATGCTGTTTCCTATTCAATGACTGGTGCTTTGTTTCTCTGAATTGATGGTGAACAAGGCCAGAGACTTCTGAGCAGTAAGATCTCCTGGCTCCGAGCTAGGGTCTGTTGCTTCCAACAACGACGGTTGGTTTCATTGGCAGTTCTCAGCACTGTCTTTTAGAAATTGCTACTGATGGCACAAGCTTTTGTGGATCCTAGCCTTCAGTGACAGGAGATGCCAGTGGCTCCAGCTCCTGGTGACCATTCCTCTCTCTACTGTTGCATCCAGTGACTCCCAGCAGCATTTTCTGCTGGCTGTGATAACTCTCAGTTGTTCCTGTCAACAGTTCCTGAAAGGTCCTCCAGGTCATTCTAGTCTCTTGTGTCCTGGAATAGCTCTGTGGCAGGCAGACAGCAGCACAATGTCACAATCTCGGCACTGCCTCTAAGGGCAGGTCACAGCTCTGGAGATCCACAGCTCTTATTGGCACTTCTTCAAATTGGCCCCTGAGTGACTTGGGGAAGCAAGACTGTGTAAAGGCCTGTAGCTTCATAGTGTTGGTGACTTGGGTTTTTCTGGGCTCTGAGACAGATTTGGGTCCACTGAATATCATTGGCTCAGAGAGAGTGCCTTGATTTGTCTCTCAGAATTCACATGTGTATCCCGTAAAGTTTCTCTCTACATGCTCACTCTTTCTCGTATTATGCATTTATGTGAAATGAATCCCAGAAACTGCTCTACATGTCTCTAAATTCTCAGGGTCTTGTGATTTTCTAACAGTCACCCTTAGTTATGCAGAAACTCAAAATTGGACCCCATGACAACTTAGCAGTAATGTTAAGATAAGATTTATTTAGGGTTTGCCACATGCCAAGACCTGTTCTAAATGCTTTCTGCGAACTTTTAAAATGTTTGGGACACACCCCTGAGAAAAGTCCTATTATAAGTCCCTTTTGGGCTGGCCCGTGGCTCACTCGGTAGAGTGCGGTGCTGATAACACCAAGGCCACGGGTTCGGATCCCATATAGGGATGGCCGGTTTGCTCACTGGGTGAGCGTGGTGCTGACAACACCAAGTCAAGGGTTAAAATCCCCTTACCAGTCATCTTTAAAAAAAAAAAAAAAAAACTTGCCAAGGAGGTAATGAATTGGAGATCCGCCCTCTGGTAGTGTCTGAATTCTGGAAGTTTCTAGTAGATAAGAAATCTATATCACGTTAAAAAATTTGAGTGTGTCTGTTATCCTCCTTGCAGAATGCCACATTTTCCCTGAGGGCAGACTTCTTACACCTCGTTGGTCTGGGCAGAGCTAAGATTTCTGTGGTAAACGCTTCCTTTCTCACTCAACAGCCATTCCTCATTCTTCCTTGCTAAAGTCTCTGATTTTGTTCAGATGGCAGTGTGCCTCTGAGCTTCAAGGGACTGGATGCATGATGGCCTCCGTCAGCCATAGCAATCCCACGCTCCTTTGCACGTTTGGTATAGGGGCAGGCACGTGACCCAGTTTTGGATGATGAGGGAGATCATCTTCTAGACAAGATAGTCCTCTCTGAGTGAAGATAGAACTGCATAAGAAGAAAGCCCTTTTGCCCTCTAGCTTCCTTTCCTGCTTTGGATAGTGTTGAATGAGGAGGTCCTATCCAGAGCTCTGTAAGCTTGTAGGCCATGAGATTGCAAGCTCAAGGACGGAAACCTCTATCCTGCGAATGGCAAAGGAAGATAATAAAAATAAATCCGAGGTTTTGTTAATGACATTGAGCCTCCAAATAGGCCGTGGGACTGCTTCTGGATTTCTAATGAAGTCAACAATTAATGTGCTTGTATTTATACCAATACTACTCAAAATGTAAGTAGTATGTGCCAGTCCACAAACTGTTACTGCTCTGTGAACAGGTAATAACAGAATTGAAAATAAAGGTTGAGATACTTTTATAGTAATTTGACATTGTTGCGAAGTCCAAGCCAGTGGCAGGTGGACTTGTCTAATTGAATCAGGTATTTTCCAGTGCAAGATGCATTGGAATTTAAAACAACAATAACAACATCAACAACTGGTCCTTCACCATAGATGGTTAAGCCAAATTTTTGCTTACTGTCAGCTAAGAGTGTTCTTAACTTACAACCTCTTAAGAAGGTTGTGTCGATGTGACTGATATGCTCTCAAATTTAAACAGATTTGATACGTCAAGTGGTAGTGACCTAAACACAAAGGCCTATTGCTTTGTCTTTCTATTTGGCTGATTCTTCTGTGGT
Source organism: Cynocephalus volans (assembly GCF_027409185.1). Classification (NCBI taxonomy): domain Eukaryota; kingdom Metazoa; phylum Chordata; class Mammalia; order Dermoptera; family Cynocephalidae; genus Cynocephalus; species Cynocephalus volans. The sequence continues at coordinate 132,531,464 of NC_084467.1, forward strand.
TGTCACGCTTTGAGGGAAAACTAAGCACCTGAGAGGTAAGCGGGTTGGCACAGAGACTCACTTATTAGATACAGCAAAAGTGTGAGGTTGGCAACATTCTATTTAGTGCTTTCTCACACAGCCCTTCCCAGGTCCCTCCCAGCCAGCTAGCCTGTTATTTCTTCTGTCCTCACCCATCTTCTTGTTTTTGGTCTTAGCCTGACGTCAATTAATCTTTAATAAAGTTTCAGCAAACAAGTTTCCATAAAGCCACTTAAGATTTTGTGGCTTTAGAAAAATCATTAACTTCTTTGAATCTCAGTCTCCTTGTTTATAAAATGAGTATAATGTGACACCCATTATATAAATAATAATGGGAGTTTAGCGAGAAATTGGTAAAGGGCTGCTAAAAATGATTACATTGTGAAATGATAAATATAGTAATAAAAAAGCAATAACAACAGCAACAATTATAATACCTAATGTTTGTTATGTGCTTACTGTGTGCTTGGTACAATTTTAAGCCCTTTATAGGCTTCTCTTAACAGCATTGTGATGCTTGTGCTATAATTTTATCTGCGTTATATGAATGAGGACTGTGACCCATGGTTATACAGGTAGTAAAAGCTGTGATTTGGACTCTGATATGACCACCAGAGCCCTCCCACTTGACAACTATACTGTAGCTTCTTATTGTAAATGCAAGAAATGATCAATATTATATGGTGAAAAAACATTGGATTGAAAATGACATCCTATGATTTCATCTGTGTGAACCACCTCTTCATATCATTGTACATTAACATGATTACATGTGTCATAATGAGCTGTTTCAGGGCACCAAAAATAAATAAATAAACAAATAAATAATAAATCAACTGGAACGCTCTGGTTGGTCCTGTTCAGGAGTTTCCTAAAAGTAAACTTAATTAGGAGTTTACTAAAGGTAAACTTAATTATTGTGTTGATATTAGTAACTTAGATACATGAATAGTTGGGAATATATTGCCAATTGGACCAACCATTTTCCATTTGATCACTGAGCAGCCAGAGGCAGCGAGAAGATGTATTTCATTCCTTTAATCAGCCTGTTTGATGGAAGGCAGGGCTGAGTCCACGAAACATAAAAGATCAGGAATTAGAGGAGGTGGCATTCAGACCTGGTTCTACCTGACCAAGTGACATGGCAAGTCTAATCCTTCCAAGTGTCAGCTTTCTTACTTTTTATTTTAAAAAAATTTATTTTGTCAATATACAATGTGGTTGATTATTGTGGCCCATTACCGAAACCACCCTCCCTCCAACAATGTCCTTTCTGTTTGCTTGTCATGTCAACTTCAAGGAATTGTAATTGTTGTGTCTTCTTCTCCCCCGTGGTTGTTTTTTTTTGGGTGTGTGAATTTATTTACTTATTTTTATCTCCTACCAATAAGTGAGAACATGTGATATTTCTCTTTCTGTGCCTGACTTGTTTCACTTAATATAATTCTCTCTAGGTCTATCCATGTTGTTGCAAATGGCAGCATTTCATTCTTTTTTATAGCTGAGTAGTATTCCATTGTGTAGACATACCACATTTTCCAAATCCACTCATCTGATGATGGACATTTGGGCTGGTTCCAACTCTTGGCTATTGTAAAGAGTGCTGCGATGAACACTGGGGAACAGGTATACCTTCAGCTTGATGATTTCCATTCCTCTGGGTATATTCCCAACAGTGGGATAGCTGGGTCGTATGGTAGATCTATCTGCAATTGTTTGAGGAACCTCCATACCATTTTCCATAGAGGCTGCACCATTTTGCAGTCCCACCAACAATGTATGAGAGTTCCTTTTTCTCCGCAACCTCACCAGCATTTACCGTTCAGAGTCTTTTGGATTTTAGCCATCCTAACTGGGGTGAGATGGTATCTCAGTGAAGTTTTGATTTGCATTTCCCGGATGCTGAGTGATGTTGAGCATTTTATCATATGTCTGTTGGCCATTTGTATATCTTCCTTAGAGAAATGCCTACTTAGCTCTTTTGCCCATTTTTTAATTGGGTTGCTTGTTTCTTTCTTGTAAAGTTGTTTGAGTTCCTTGTATATTCTGGATATTAATCCTTTGTCAGATGTATATTTTGCAAATACTTTCTCCCACTCTGTTGGTTGTCTTCTAACACTGTTAATTGTTTCTTTTGCTGTGCAGAAGCTCTTTAGTTTGATATAATCCCATTTGTTTATTTTTCCTTTAGTTGCCCGTGCTTTTGGGGTCATATTCATGAAGTCTGTGTTCAGTCCTACTTCCTGAAGTGTTTCTCCTATGTTTTCTTTAAGAAGTTTTATAGTTTCAGTGTGTATATTTAATTCATTAATCCATTTTGAGCTGACTTTAGTGTCTGATGAAAGGTATGGGTCTAGTTTCATTCTTCTACATATTGATATCCAGTTATCCCAGCACCATTTGCTGAAGAGGCAGTCTCTTCCCCAGTGTATAGGCTTGGTGCCTTTGTCAAAGATCAGATGGCTGTAGGTGTATGGGTTGATTTCTGGATTCTCTATTGTATTCCATTGATCAGTGTGTCTATTTTTATGCCAGTACCATACTGTTTTGGTTATTATAGCTTTGTAGTATAGTTTAAAGTCAGGTAGTGTTATGCCTCCAGCTTTATTTTTTTTGCTCAGCGTTGCTTTGGCTATGCGTGGTCTTTTGTTATTCCATATAAATGTCTGGATAGTTCTTTCCACTTCTGAGAAAAATGTCTTTGGAATTTTGATGGGGATTGCATTGAATTTGTATATCACTTTGGGTAGTATGGACATTTTCACTATGTTGATTCTTCCAATCCAAGAGCATGGGATATCTTTCCATCTTCTTGTATCCTCTCTAATTTCTCTCAGCGGTGGTTTGTAGTTCTCATTATAGAGATTTTTCACCTCCTTGGTTAACTCATTTCCTAAGTATTTTATTTTTTTGGTGGCTATTGTAAATGGGCAAGCTTTCTTGATTTCCCTTTCTGCATGTTCACTATTGGAGAATAGAAATGCTACTGATTTTTGTGTCTTGATTTTGTATCCTGCTACTGTGCTGAAATCATTTATCAACTCCAAGAGTTTTTTTGTAGAGGCTTTAGGCTGTTTGATATATAGGATCATGTCATCTGCAAACAGGGACAATTTGACTTCATCTTTTCCAATCTGGATGCCCTTTATTTCCTTCTCTTCTCTGATTGCTCTGGCTAGTACTTCCAACACTATGTTGAATAGGAGTGGTGAGAGTGGGCATCCTTGTCTAGTTCCTGTTCTTAAAGGAAAAGCTTTCAGCTTTTGCCCATTCAGGATGATATTGGCAGTGGGTTTGTCATATACGGCTTTAATTATGTTGAGATACTTTCCCTCTATACCTAACTTATAGAGGGTCTTTGTCATGAATGAGTGCTGAATTTTATCAAATGCTTTTTCAGCATCTATAGAGATGATCATATGGTCCTTGTGTTTGACTTTATTAATCTGGTGCATCACATTTATTGATTTGTGTATGTTGAACCAACCTTGCATCCCTGGGATGAATCCCACTTGATTGTGGTGAATAGTTTTACGTATGTATTGCTGTATTCTGTTTGCTAGTATTTTAGTGAGGATTTTTGCATCTATATTCATCAAGGATATTGGCCTGTAGTTTTCTTTTTTGGTTATATCTTTACCTGGTTTTGGTATCAGGATGATGTTTGCTTCATAGAATGAGTTTGGGAGATTTGGGTCTGTTTCAATACTTTGGGATAGTTTGTAAAGTATCAGTGTCAATTCCTCTTTGAATGTTTGGTAAAATTCTGCTGTGAATCCATCTGGTCCTGGGCTTTTCTTTGTTGGGAGCCTTCTGATAACAAATTCAATCTCCTTTATTGTTATTGGTCTGTTCAGATTTTCTACATCTTCATGGCTCAGTTTTGGGAGCTTGTGTGTGTCCAGAAATTTATCCATTTCCTCCAGATTTTCAAATTTGTTGGCATATGGTTGTTTATAGTAGTCTCTAATGATTCCTTATATTTCAGATGAATCAGTTGTAAGATCGCCTTTTTCATTTCTAATTTTTGTTATTTGAATCTTCTCTCTTCTTTTTTTAGTTAGCCATGCTAATGGTTTGTCAATTTTATTTATCTTTTCAAAAAACCAACTTTTTGATTCATTGATCTTTTGAATTGTTTTTTGGGTTTCAATTTCATTCAGTTCTGCTCTGATCTTAATGATTTCTTTCCGTCTGCTAACTTTAGGTTTGGATTGTTCTTGTTTTTCTAGTTCTTTAAGGTGAAGTGTTAGGTTGTTCACTTGCCATGTTTCCATTCTTCTGAGGTGAGCATTTAATGCAATAAATTTCCCCCTTCATACTGCTTTTGCAGTGTCCCACAGGTTTTGGTATGATGTATCATTATTTTCATTAGTTTCAATAAATGTTTTGATATCCTGCTTGATTTCTTCTTGAACCCATATGTCATTAAGTAGAATGCTGTTTAATTTCCATGCGTTTGTATAGTTTCCAGAATTTTGTTTGTTATTGATTTCTAATTTTAATCCATTGTGGTCTGAGAAAATACATGGGATAATTCCAATTTTTTTGAATTTGTTGAGACTTGATTTGTGACCTAATATGTGATTTATCCTGGAGAATGATCCATGTGCTGATGAGAAGAATGAATATTCTGAGGTTGTTGGATGGAATTTTCTGTAGATATCTGCCAAGTCCAATTGGTCTAGAGTATTGTTTAGATCTTGTGCTTCTCTGCTGATTGTTTGCCTAGACAATGTGTCCAATATTGACAGTGGGGTGTTCAGGTCCCCTGCTATTATGGTATTAGTGTCTATTTCCTTCTTTAGGTCTAATAGAGTTTGTTTTATAAATCTGGCTTCTCTAACATTGGGCACGTATATATTTATGATTGTTATGTCTTCTTGCTGTATCAATCCTTTTATCATTACGTAGTGTCGCTCATTGTCTCTTTTTATAGTTTTTAGTTTAAAGTCTATTTTATCAGATATAAGAATAGCTACTCCAGCTCATTTTTCTTTTCTGTTTGCATGGTAAGTCTTTTTCCATCCTTTCACTCTTAGTCTATGTGAGTCTTTATCGGTGAGGTGGGTCTCTTGAACGCAGCATATAGTTAGGTCCTCCTTTTTAATCCAGTCAGCCAGTCTGTGTCTTTTGATTGGGGAATTTAAGCCTTTTACATTAAGAGTTGTTATTGAAAAGTGTTGATTTATTCCTTGCATTTTATTGATTATTGTTTGGTTGTCTTAGGTGTCTTTTGTTCCTTGCTTTCTGATTTACTGTTTGTTTTCTGTGTTTGTTGGTTGCTTGGGTTGTAGATAGCCTTTTTGTTTGTTTGTTTTCTCTTCATGAATGCCGTTTTTATTATACTAGTGGGTTTTGATTTTTCTTGGGTTTTTATGTCAGTGGTAGTTATTTTTCAGGAACCAAACCCAGTACTTCCTTGAGGATTTCTTGTAAGGGTGGTCGTGTGGTAGTGAACTCCCGCAGTTTTTGTTTGTCTGAGAAATATACTATTTGCCCTTCATTTTGGAAGGATAGCCTTGCAGGGTAGAGTATTCTTGGCTGGCAATCTCTGTCTTTTAGTATTTTGAATATATCATCCCATTCCTTTCTGGCTTTTAGGGTTTGTGATGAAAAGTCTGATGTTAGCCTGATTGGGCCTCCCTTATAGGTGATTTGACTCTTCTCTCTTGCAGCTTTTAAGATTCTCTCTTTGTCTTTGAGTTTTGCCAATTTGACTATAACATGTCTCGGAGAAGACCTTTTTGGGTTGAATACGTTGGAGATCGTTGAGCTTCCTGGATCTGAAGATCTGTGATTTTTCCTATACCTGGGAAGTTTTCTTCCACTATTTTGTTGAATACGTTTTCAATGCAATCTCCTTTTTCCTCCCCTTCTGGAATACCCATGACTCGGATATTTGAGTGCTTAAGGTTGTCTGATATCTGTCTCAGATTTTCTTCAATGCCTTTGATTCTTTTTTTTTTTTCTTTGATTCTTTTTTCTTTCTTTCTTTTTTTTTTTTTGTCTGCTTGTGTTATTTCAATCAGCCCATCTTCAAGTTCAGAGGTTCTCTCTTCAACTTCCGCAAGTGTGCTGGTTAAACTCTCTGTTGTGTTTTTTATTTTGCTGAATAAATTCTTCAGTTCATCAAGTTCTGCTACATTTTTTTTCAAGGCATTGATTTCCTTGTACATTTCTTCTTTGAGTTCCTGTATACTTTTACTCATTTCATCATGATGTCTAGCTGAGTTTTCTTGTATCTCATTCAGTTTCTTAGAATTATCACTCAAAATTCCTTGTCAGTCATTTCAAGGGCTTTTTGTTCTATAGGATCTAAACCTTGAGAGTTATTACCCTTTGGTGGTGTACTTTCTTGATTTTTCATATTTCTGGTATCTTTTCTTTGATGTTTATTCATTGTGGCAGGGGGTTTCACAGTCCACATGTTTGACACTATTGTCTGACTAAGATGTTGCTGTGGTTGCCAATTTGGTATGGCTACCTCAGTGACTGCTCAGTTGGCCACTAGTGCCTTTCTGTGTTGTTGCCTTGGGTCTTGGGGCTCTCTGGGGAGCCATCTCTCTGGTCAGCTTGGACTCGGCTGGGCTGCTGGGTCATGGGGTGGGACTGTAGGGTGTATGGTCTCTGCTGAGCTTTCACCTCCCATGCTGGACTTCTCCCTGTTCCGTGTGCTCTGGGCCGGTCTGCTGGGATGTGTGGAGGCACCGCAGAGTGCATGGTCTCTGTGGAGCTTCCCCTTTCCCTGCTGGATGTCTCCCTGCTCCATGAGCACTAGGCCGGGCTTGGGATGGAGCCGTGTGGTGGCGGTGAAGCCTACCTGCTGCTGGATCGTGCAGTGGCAGCCCCCCCACAGGGTGTGTGGTCTCTACGGAGCTTCTACCTTCCCTGCTGGATGTCTCTGTGCTCCATACGCATTGGGCCGGGCTGCTGGATCGCGCGATGGCGGTGTGGTCCCCATGGAGTTCCTGCCTCTCCTGCTGGATGTCACCCTGCTCCATGCGCACTAGGCCAGGCTCAGAATGGAGGTGGGTGCCTGCAGTGAAGCCGACCTGCTGGATCGCGCAGTGGTGGCCCCACAGGGTGTGTGGTTTTTGTGGAGCCTCCGCCTCCCCTGCCGGACGTCTCCCCACTCTTTGTGCACTGGGCCAGGCTGGGAATGGAGCCGGGTGGTGGCAGCGAAGCCTATCTGCTGGATCATGTGATGGCGCCCCCACAGGGCATGTGGTCTCCGTGGTGCTTCTGCCTCCCCCGCTGTACATCTGTCCGTTCCATATGCACTTGATGTTAAGTTTTTATAGTTTAAATTGGTTGATTTGTGGGAAAGAGTGATGCTAGGGACCGTCTATTTCGCCATCTTGACCAGAATTTGATCCAAGTGTCAGCTTTCTTTGTGATGAAGTTCAAATGAAAGAACAGCGGTGTAATTTGCTTGTAGATGGTAAAGTCTTTGTGAACATTGTTTTTATTTTCTTATATTTATATTTTATTACTGCCTCTATACATAGGAATATACATTTATTTTTATGTTTGTGATATTGACCCTGTGGTATATTTGGACAATGTGTCATGCTTCAGTGAAATTCCACTATTTTAGAGACAAATGACCTGGGTTCCATCTCCAGTTTTCTGTGGCAACTTTTTCGTATGTGAAAAATGAGGGATCTGTGTGTAAGGAGGGCTTCTTGATTATTTCTAGAACACTGTGCCATTTAATCACCAAAAATACTGAGATACTTTCTTAAGGTATTTATGAACAGATGTTGCTACTGCCACATTTCTACATAGCTGAAGCACATTTTCAAAAGACACCAGAAACCTGCTCTTTTGACACATGAAAAGCAGACTGCACAGCAATATGTCGAAAGGGTGACACTTGGACACAGTTCAGATATTGTCTGCCAAGGGGAGGAGCTTGCACATGTGTTTGGAGAATGCTCCAAGTGCCTTACTGGAATGGACATTGCATGAGCACAGTGCTGTGAAAGGATTTTCAAATCCCAGGATGCATCTAAGGTTAGCAGTTTCAGCTCTGCTTAGAATATCAGAGCTACAAAGGTCCATGTGAACAATGAGGAAACAGGGTCAGAGAGGACAAAAAATTGCCTGCACAGATAATCAGCAGTAAGCAGGCTGGAACCCAGCTCACTTGATTTCCTGGCTAGGTTCTTTCTATTGTCCCATGCAGCCTTATTTACAAAGACTTTGTTAAAATTATGCTGAGGAATTGTTCAAAGAAATCACCACAAAATACCTAAAGAACATAAAACCTCTGCAATACTCAGATGACATTCATTTTTAGCTCATCTAGGACCTGCAGATAGTTTAGCAATATTTTTTTCCAACATGTAACATGCATACATGATTCAGTAACATTCCCTGCATTATTTCTGAGTGTTATATATAACTACAAGATAATATTGTTATATCAAGCTGATGAAACTTTATATTTGAGAGATTTTTCTTTCGATCTTCTGTTTCATAGGCATGTAAGGCAGGTCTTTCTCTAAAGAAGTCTTTTATTTTGTGTGGAGCATAATGTAAACACTTACCCCAGGTCAAGCACAAGGAAATACACAGTGGTGAAAAAACAATTTCAAGGGGAATGGCAAGCTAGACTTGGCAAGATCTGAGAGTCATGGTGGACTACTAGCCAGGTATGTCTACAATGACTTATGGTAAAATCAAATATTACATTTGGACATTTCAAATGGAGCAAGCTGTACTATAGCCAGAATTATAGGAATTTTTCTATTATTTTCAGTGTCAGTCCTTTAATTTAACATTGAGTCTACTTTTGTACTTCTCTTCAAGTGAATTGGATAAACAGCAAAGGGACCATGAAAAAGAAGAAACTCGATTAATAAACATAAGGAAGGAAACCTTTCAATCATGATAGATTATTATAAAAAATGTTATTATCTGCTACAAGAGGAGGGAAGGTCAGATGAGACAACAACAAAAAAAACAAAACAAAACAAAACAAAAAAATTAAAAAAACAAACAAAAAAACCCAACCCTAATTACAATATTCACTGAGAATTAGACGACAAATTAATAGGAACGTTTATTAGGTACTTCTTATATATAAGGTACCGTGCTAAGTGCGGTTCATGAATGATCCATTTTATCCTTACAAAAACCTGTAAGGTAGGTACTATTATTATCTGCATTTAATAGATAAGGAAACTGAGGTTGAGATGTTTAGTAACCTCTCTGAGATTACACAGCTAAAAAGAAGATGGGAAAGGACTATTGGTCACCTGCCCAACAGCTATTCTCTGCTTTTTTTTTTTCCAAAGAGAATTTCAATATTTTTTTTACTACTGGGTTGTGGGGAGCAAGGTCCCTTCCCAGCTACAGGAGGTGATTTTAATTAGTCTAATTAAATCATGGTGATGTCCTTCCCCTTGCCAAGTAATTGGTTCAAGCATGAGAATGAAATACAGTTTTGGTTAATGATACATGAAGAAAAATCCACTGTGGGGCTTCTGGAGAGCTTACGCTTGTTCTTAAAAAGACACAATTTACCTTTTTCCTGCCTCTGACTGCTGTGGTGTGAGGTTATGATGTGCGGGGCACTTGAAGGCATCAGGCAAATGTGAAGGGAGAAAACCAAAGAAAAAAGGTGACATTCTGAGGATGGTAAGATGAAGAGGTGGAGAGACCATGCTTAATTAACCAATCCCAGCACACCCTACCTCAGGACTTATTATGGGAGATAGCAAGTACTCTTATTATTTAAGCCACTTTTAGCTAGTTTTCAACTCCTTGTTGCTGAATGCATCCTCACTGGTGAGGCGAAAACACTAGAATTTAAAATCAGGTCTGTCAGATACCAGTCTGTGCTCTTAACCACTGCAAGAAATTGAGGGAGACAAACTGAAACTGTCTCTGAAAGCAAAGAGAAAACTAGGGGCAATTTGATTAATTCAAGCAGAATAATCAAACCTAGCCATATTTTTAGGGAGAAGAATGGCATTTAAAATAAGTTAGGGAGAAAAATGTTTTAAAAATGGTTTGGGCATGGCTTGGGGTTAAGGGAAGTGGAAAAAGAGTTGTAATTTCACATTACTTTATGCAAATAATGAAATTTCCTCCTTTTTCTAAAGGTTGAATAATATAAAGGAATATTATTCTATATATGTGATAATATTCTCTCTCTATTATATTTTATACCCCCCCCCCGTACACTTCTTCATCCATTCATCCATCTGTGGACACTTATGTTGATTTCATATCTTTCTATTGTAAGCAATGCTACAAAGAACATGGGAGTGCAGATATATCTTTAAAATACTGATTTCATTTCTTTTGGATATAAGAGTATACCCAGAAGTGGGATTGCTGGATCGTATGTTAGTTCTATATTTAGTTTTTTGAGGAACTTCCATACTGTTTTCCATAATGGCTGTACTGATTTACATTCCCACTAACAGTGTACAAGGTATCCCCTTTCTCCACATCCTCATCAACTCTTGCTGTCTCTTGCCTTTTTGATAATAACCATCCTAACAGCTGTAAGGTGATATCCTGTTGTGGTTTTAAATTGCATTTCCATGATGATTAGTGATGTGAGCACCTCATATACCTGTTGGCCATTTTTACACCTCCTTTTGAGAAATGTTTATTCAGGTTCTTTGCTCATTTTTAAATTGGGTTATTTGTTTTCATGGTATTGAGTTTTTTGAGTTCCTTATATATTTTGAATATTAACTCCTTATCAGATGTATGGTTTGCCAATATCTCTTCCATTCCATAGGTTATCTTATCACTGTGGATTGTTTCCTTGGCTGTGCAGAAACTTCTAATTTTATGGTTTTGGGTCATACTTTTGAGTCTTTAATCCATGTTGAGTTGCTTTTGTGTATAGTATGAAATAAAGGTCTAATTTTATTCTTTTGCATGTGGATATCCGTTTGTCCCAATACCATTTATTGAACTTTTTTTTTTTTTTGCTGCTGGCCTTTGCAGGGGACCAAACTATTGACCTTGGTGTTACTTGGCTGTGCTCTAACCAACTTAACTAACCAGCCAGCCCTGCTTTATTGAATAGACAGTCCTTTCCTCATGGTGTGTTCTTGGCATCTTTGCAGAAAATCAATTGACTATAAATGTATGGATTTATTTCTGAGCTCTCTATTCTGTTCCATCGGTACAAGTGTCTATTTTTATGCCAGTACGATGCTGTTTTGATTACTATAGTTTTTTAGTATAGAGTAGTCCCCTCTTATCCATGGGGGATATGTTCCAAGATCTCCAGTGGATGCCTGAAACTGTGGGTAGTACCAAACCTTATATATACTATGTTCTTTCAATTTGATTACCTGGATGGCTATTAAGTGACTAATGGCAGATAGCTAATACAGTGTGAATACAGGTCAAAAGGATGATTCACATAAAGGACAGGGCAGAGTGGGACAGTGTGAGATCATGCTACTGAGATGACTCACAATTTAAAACTTATGAATTGCTTATTTCTGGAATTTTCCATTTAATATTTTTGGTCCACAGTTGGCCACAGGTAGCTGAAACCACAGAAAGTGAAACCACAGATAAGGGGAGACTACTGTATTTTGAGATCAGATGTATGATGTTTCCAACTTTGTTCTTGTTCAAGATTGCTTTGGCTATTTGGGGTCTTTTGTAGTTCCATATGAATTTTAGGATTTTTTTTTCTATATCTGTGAAAATTGTCATTGGAATTTTGATAGGGATTGCATTGAATCTGTAGATCACTTTGGGTAGTATGAACATTTTAACAATATTAATTCTTCCATTCAGTCCGTGAACATGGGATATATTTTCATTTATTTGTATTGTCTTCCATTTCTTTCATCAGTGTTTTATGGATTATCGTGTATAGGTCTTTCACCTCCTTGGTTAAATTTATTCTCAGAGTTTTATTTTTTTTATAGCTCTTGTAAATGGGATTGTTTTCATGATTCCTTTTTCAGATAGTTTGTTGATAATGTATAGAAATGCTACTGATTTTTGTATGTTGGTTTTGTATCCTGCAACTTTATTAGTTCTAAAAGTTTTTTGGTGGAGTCTTTATTGTTTTCTATATATAAGATCATGTCATTCACAAATAGAGACAATTTAATTTCTTTCCAATTTAGATGCCTTTTATTTCTTTCTTTTACCTAATTGCTGTGGTAAAAGTCCATAGAACTTTTAATACTATGTTGAAAAGAAGTGGTGAGAGTGGGCATCTGTGTCTTGGTCTTGATCTTGATCTTAGAGAAAAAGCTTTCAACTTTTCACCGTTGAGTACGATGTTAGCTGTGGGTTTGTCATATATGGACTTTATTGTATTGAGACACATTACTATTACACCTAATTTAATGAGAATTTTTATTAGGAAAAGATGTTGAATTTTGTCAGATGCTTTTTCTGCATCTATTGAGACTATATATTTTTCCCCTTAATTCTGTTAATGTGGCGTATCATACTTATATGGTATGTTGAGCCATCCTTGCATCTCTGTGATAAATTCCATTTGATCACAGTAAATAATTCCTTTAATGTGCTGTTGAATTTGGTTTCCCAAATTTTGTTGAGGATTTTTGCATCTATGTTCATCAGGGATAATTTTCTATTCCTGTAGTGTCCTTGACTGGCTTTGGCATCAGAGTAATGCTGGCCTTGTAAAATAAGTTTGGAAGTATTTTCTCTTTTTAAATTTTTTGGAAGAGTTTACAAAGGATTGGTATTAGTTTTTCTTTAAATGTTTGATAAGTTTCAGCAGTCAAGCCCATCAGGTCCTGAGCTTTTCGTTGATGAGAGACTATATTACTGATTCAATCTCCTTACTTGTTACTGGTCTGCTTAGATTTTCTATTTCTATATGATTCAGTCTTGGTAGGTTGTATGCATCTAGGAGTTTATTCATTTCTTTTAGGTTATCCAATTTGTTAGTGTATAATTGTTCATAATAATCTCTTACAATCTTTTGTATTTCTGAGGTATCTTGTAATGTCTCCTCTTTTATTAGAGATGATTATTTTTTTTCTTTCATAATAGACTTTATTATTTTTTTTAGTAGTTAGGTTTATAGGAAAATGAGCAGAAAGTACAGATGGTTTTCATACCCCCTTTGCCTCCTCCCTCTAGTTTCCCCTATTATTAATATTTTGCATTAGTTTGTTACATGTAACAATTGATGAGCCTGTATGAATACATTATTATTAAATAAAGTCTATAATTTACATTTGATTTCACTCTTTGAATTGTACATTGTACGGGTTTTGACAAATGTGTAACATCATGTATCCACCATTACAGTATCATAGAAAATAGTTTTACTGCTCTAAAAATCCTCTGTGTTCCACCTATTTATTCCTCCCTCTGACCTCCTGAACTCCTGGCAATGATTGATCTTTGTAGTGTCTCCATAGTTTTGCCTTAGAGATGATTATTTTGAATTCTTTTTTAGGCAATTCACAGACCTCCATTTCTTTTGGGTTGGTTACTAGAGTTTTGTTTTCTTCCTTTGATTGTGTTGTGTTTGCTTGATTCTTCACGTTCCTCATAGGTCTGCTTTGTTGTCTATGCATTTGAAAAGCTGCTACCTTGCCCAGACTTTATGGACTCGTTTTGACTGGGAGAGAACTTCACTGTCAGCAGTGCTTAAAATGAGGTAAGACAGAGACTGACCCCTTGGGGAGTGCATTGTAAGGCTGGGGGCAAGGCTCCCTTGCATCTTTCCCTCCCTCCTGGAGGAAAAGCCTCAGTTCTGTGCTTTTCCCCAATCACACAAGCAGTGCCACCTGTAAGGGTATGTTCATCCCTTTCCTTTCTTTCTAGCTTTCCCAGGGTACTAGGCTCTGCAGGTTGTTTAGTGCTCAGAATTAGGTGAGTTAGAAACCAGCTCCATGGAGGGTGCATTGAGATACTAAGACATGTCCCCCTTTGCTTTCTTCCCTCCCTCATGGAGGAAAAACCTCAGTTCTGCACCTATTTCCAATCTTGCAGAACAGTGTTGGCCGTAGAGGGCTTGCCCTCCCCTTTCTTTCATACCTAGTTGTCCCAAGGGACTGGGCTTTACAGTTTGTTCACTGGCTGGTATGGAGAGAAATAGAAATCAGCCCCACAGAGAGCTCCTGAGAGGCCAGGAGGTCAGGTAGTCAGGAGCATGCTCCAATCTTACTTTCCCTCCTGCAGGAGAAGTCATGGGCCTGAGTGATCTGATCTTCTCAGTGCTGAGCTAAGCCTTTTTGGTGAAGGGACTTATGCAAGTAAAGTGAAATTTCTCTTCTTAACTGTATAAATGTGACTGTTCTAAGTTTGTGTTCCTCTAGGGTGCTTCCACTTAGCTGGATTCTGAATTTCTCTTCAAGATAGCTTTATACCAATATTGTTTTATTGGTGTCTTATGGAGGAACAAGGGTAGGGCTTTCTACTCTGCCATCTTGCTTGCATGAGTTTTTTAAAAAGAAAGTTGTGATCTCCAACTGAGTGAGGGAAACTGTGAAACAGTCAAGTGTGCTGAGCTGGCTTGAACAGTAACTCTGGATTAAATACTGCAAATCAGATCTGCTTATAGAAAAAAAAATCCATAATTATGGGAGTTGCAAGTATTACCCATAGGATATAATGAATACAAATTATATAAGTTCCCTGTATAACAGGTCATAGAGACATGAGGATTAGAAACTTCTGGTCCTAATTCTGGCTATCTGAATCAATCAAAAGTCCAGTTTTATTTCAATTCATTAGAAGCTTGCCAGTGGCATGGATGATTTACATGTAGTTTAGTTTTGTATCAGGTGGCCACAGTAGGCCTCTTTACAAAGAATTTTTCAGCTGAAAGGACTTGTTTTTACTCCTTAATGAAATATTTTGAAAGCAAGTATAGCCATTGCCTTACCTTTGAATACTGGGCACACAAAAAACATGTGAAACTAAAATGGTTGACTGGGAACTCCTAAACTGACAGAATAATGTACAAGTGATTTAGAGTCTCACAACCAGCAACAGATAATGCAAAACCTCTCTGGAGGGACACTTCTTCAGCCCAGAGCACACAAGATTTTCATAGATAAAGCCACAATGAAGATCAGCTTATACTCCAATATATACATAATATATACTCCAATATATATATATATATATACTATTATGAGTGACATTGTATCAATTAATAGAACTATCAGATGGAAACCATCAAATATGTACACTTAAAATTACACAAAAGAAGAAATAAAATCATTAGAGGAATCTGAAAAAGAATAGGCATATTTAAAAATAATTCAACATACCTTTTAGAAATGGCAACATGTAGACATTGGAATTAGTGGATAGGTTAAATATGTCAGACATGGCTAAAAGGAGAATTAGCATATCAGAAGATGAATCTGAGGAAATTATCTGAGCACTGACAACAAAGAAAATGTTGAAAAATATGAAACATCAAGAGACATTAAGGATATAAAAACATGCATCTACCTGGAGTTTCAGTAGGAATAAGTAAAGAGAATGGTGAAGAGGAAATATTCAAAGATAAAGCAGCTAAGAGCTCTTTTGGCATTGCTTAAAAAAACATGAGTCCCAAGATTCAAGAAGCACAAGGTTTTTGGCGGAGTAAGTAAAATAAGTCCACATTTAGACACATCTTAGTGAAACTACAGAGCATCAAAGACAAAAAGAATATAATGAAAGTAATTTTAGTAAAAAGATCAGTTACCAACAAAGGAATGATGTTTGACTGTCTGAAGATTTCTCAAAAAGGAAATAATAGAAGTCAGAAGACAGTGGAATAACATCCTTGACGTGCTAAGAGAAGGTAAATATTAACCTAAATTCTATAGCTAGCTAAGCTCTCTTTTAGGAATAAATTGCTCCCGCCAAAAGTACATAAATAAATAAATAAATAAAATGAAATCTCAGACACAAGAAGACTGAAAGAATTTAGCACAAAATAACCTCACTGAAGGAACTACTGAAGGATACAATTCAGAATGAAGAAAATGGAATAAGAAGGAATGTAAGAAGGCATGGTGAGCAGATGGGCCACTGTGTTTCCTCCTACTGCTGCCAGGTGTCTGGTGCCTTCAGGGTCTGCACATGTGGCTTCTCCTGGATTCTAATTAAGCTTTGCTTTTTCTTCAGTAGTTACTGGCAATAAAAATGGAAGAAGACGAACCTTGGAGAAATACGATCAAAGAAATGTCTCTTTTAGGCAAATGTTTCTTTAGCCTAAGGACCCAGCTGGATTGCCTGAAACACACTTTAGAGTCAAATCCTTTTTCTGGAAATAAACTCACTAGCAGGCCGAAGATTAGATGATTCTGCAGACAACGCAAAACTTCGAAACCCTGTGGACAGAAGAAATGCATGAGTCCAGCAGGGAGTGGGCACTGAAGGTCAGAAGAAGGGTGGAGAAACCACAGATGTTCTGGGCTGGCGCCAATAGGCTGCTGCAGGCAGTCCCATAAACATTCACGAGCTTGGCCCATGCTAGGGTAGAGTGTAGAGTCATGGCAGGTGCTGTGTAAAGAAAAATCCCCAGGAGGCTGAAAATGGAGAATTTCTAGGAAAGAGAGCTGCCAAGTAGGAACAATTAAAGTTGCCCTGCACCCACCTTCACACCCAAATAGAGATGAAACGTGTGCCCAGGAGTACTACAGGGGAGGGTGGATGTCTGAGAGCATCAGGTTAAGTGATTTTGTAGGAAAGAACAGAAATCACCAAAAAGAACACAGAACCAATAGCTATTATTTTAGTGTAGTTCTGAAATAGAAGCTTTTAAAACCAAAGCGCAGTTTCTTGACTGCAGTCAAGTTAAACTTTTGATCAGATTAAAGGTATTGTTTAGGATGATGTAGTCAAATTGAAATGAGAGATCAAGAAGTCGTTAAAATATACCACTTTTTCACAAAGAATTTCAATTTAATAAACCTTAGCTTTTTAAAGAATAAAATAATTAATATTCCAGAAAGGTGCTGACAAGCTTAATTTGCCTTTAATTGGGGAACAGGGATGTCATAATTAAGGAAACTGGCAGAATGAGGGCCAAGGAGCTGGCTTGAAGGGTTATGTTAATTTAAAAAGCAATTTATGCTGCATGATCATCTTACCTCTTGAGCTCCTCTTTCTTTTCCTTTTTTTCCTCTTTCTTTTTGACTCAGAAAATACTGACAGTGGACTACTATTCCTTTTCTTTTTCTTCCTTTTTTTCATTATCACCACTACTACATCATGAAGATAGTTTTACTGTTTTCTTCTATGAACCCTTTATTCTAGCAGGAGTCTTTGTAGAAAATCCAGGGAGATACATCAATTCTGTTTAACAAATATTTGTTGAATGTTTGCTATGTCAAGCGATGTAGCAGAGACTGCGGCTATAAAGATGGGGTGATATAAGACAAGTGAGAGAGGCAGCCAGGTAAAGTGACCAATTCAACATTATGAGCTGGATGATAAGACAGCTGAGGAGAACACTTTGTGCAGCCTGGGGTTTATTATTAACAGGGGCCTAGTGCTTAGGACAGGGGTTCTCAGTACTGGCTGCCTTTAGAATCCCCCAGGGAGATTTAAAAAAATATGTTCCTAGTTCTTATCACCTAGATTCTGAGTTAATTATCTGCCTGGGGTTCAGGACCAGACCTTTCCAAAAGCTGCTCAGCTTAACAGCCATTGGCTTAACAATGTACCATCTTGTTTAAAGCCTGGTTTTAAACCCAACCACCCTAGGCCTTACTTCTCTCATTGCCAATTATGGATAATGTTAGTATTTGCCTGTACTGGACACTTGCCTGGCAGGTTGCTTTCCACTGGGAACTCATATGTTGCCAGTGGGCCTGCCAATCCCATTACCTGCTTGTATGCTGAAAACGGATGGCCGCATGACTCAGGCATGGCCCTTGGAGTGTCTGTTCCGAGTGTTGTGCGTGTGACTTAACAGGGCTATTCAGAGCCCTTCCCTGATGGGGAGAAGAAGAGGGAGAGGACAAGGAAAGCAAGAGGGAGGAACTGAACAAGAGAAATTTCTTTTACTTTTCACTTCTCCATGTAAGGTGCAAGCTTGGAGCTTCCAGCAGTCAATTTCCCTAGGTGTGTTAAAAGTGACCATGAATGCAGCCAATAGTCAGAGCAAAATAGAGCTGAGAAATGAAAATAGTCACAGAATCGTGATAACATCATTTGATCTCAGGGATTCACCCATATCTGAAGCCAAAAATATCTACTCCTGGGCTTTCCAGTTCTGCGAGACAATTAATTCCCTTTGTTGCTAAGCTTTTTTGAGTCTGTTTTATATTCTTTATTACCAAAAGTCCTGTCTATTAATAAATGGCAGGAGATTTCCATAAGGATGAAATGAAATAATGTAGTTAAAGGCTTAAAACTCCATGATTCCGGAATGTTATAGACACTCAATAAATGCTGGCTGTCATTATCAACATCATCACCATCATCATCTTCAGCATCAACATCATCATCATCAGTATCATCATCAATATCACGACTGTCAACATCATCATTGTCACCACACGTGGTCTTCTTTTTCCTTTTAGGGCTCTCTCTTCTTAAGTGTACTATAGAATGGAATGCAGTTTACAATATTTTCTCCCTTCTATATTGCTTATTAGGAAAATCTCAGAACTTTTTTTTGACATTTTCGATAGTTTGCTTATATTTTGTTGGCCACTGTTCACAGTTCCATGAAGGAACCAGGATGCTTCGAGTCTGGAGGCCTTTGTATACTCCCAGCCTTCAGATTTTCATGCTGTAGCAGGCAGAGGAAAAGGCACCACTTAAAAAACATCTGTCCTTTGTGATTTTACCATTAGTTGAAAAATAAGCCTCGCTGTCCCCTCTGCGGTTCACTTGACGTTCCCCATGGGTGTCTACACATTTCACGTCTACACATTTGTAGACATTTTGCAGTGTAGACATTCCATGTCTACACATTTGCTACAATTTGCCTCAAAGCCCTTCCTTGCTTTTCTGTTTATGTCACTCCAGCTGCTCTCAAGACCCAGATCAAGTTTCATGTTCTCCACGGAGCTTTTCTTGACTACTCTTCCTGAACTGACTCCCCTTTCCTGAAACTTTTAATATCCTATTGTGGGTAGTTACCTTTAAATGGGTGATTGCTTTATCTCCTCAAAAGACTATATTATCATTTAAGGCAAAGGAAATCTCTGTATTTCTCTGAAAGGTTTTGCACGTACCAGATTCTCTACAAGTATTGGTTGAGATAGTAACATTCAAATTAGGCAGTTTTCTCAGGGGCAGATGAGGAATTGCCATTGGTTGGTTTAGTGATGCATGGAGAACCTAGTTCCAATCAACCAGCTGTGGTCCTTACAAGCCATAGCTCCATTGCAGGCAATTCTCAGTACCAGTTTTTACTGCTTGTACAGTTCGAGGTCAAGTCACATAATTTCCATCTCTTTTCATTGTTTCATGTGTCGTCTTCCCCTTTGCCACAAAACTGCCTACGAGATTGACATGTATGTTTGAGCTCCTGTGAGTTAAACGTGAAATTTCATTATTTGTACCCCATTCTGGTCATTTTCTAAGAGTCAGTGTCAACTTCTAAAAATTGTCTTTTCCTGGTCTTTCTGCTTTTTATTGTGCAAACCAGCTGTGTTCACAATCCAGTGAGGTTGCTGCTTCAGACAGACTTAAATGATAATAATTTGGGGGCTTTTCTCCCCAAATACAATTGGACCTATTGCATTAAAGCCAAGATTGAAGTGGACAGTTACCTGTTTCATTCTCTCTTCCAATCCTGAATTTTTAGAATTTGTTTCAGTGTTCTTTTGGAAGCTTTTCTGTCAAGATTCTGGACCAGGCAGATGATTGTAGAAAATTGTTGCAGCTTAGATTTAAGAGCGTACTTTGGCAAAAGTTCACAAGATGACATAATGCATTTAGAAGCCCTTTGAAAACTGTAACATACTGTAGAGGTGAGAGCTACTATTATAATTAGAAAGTTCATAATTCTGGTAGCTACATAAGAGACATATTTCATGTTAGTTCAAAAGCTTATTTTCTTTAGGAATTTGTAACAGCATCCCAGCATGCCAACATGAATATGGTTTTATTGCACATTCGGGTCTAGCTTTTTTACTGATCCCATAGAAAAAGCAAGAGGAAATCTAACACACAGACATGCATGCACATATACCTGTATGTATCATTTAAGAAAAAATAGTGAACATCAGGAGAACAATTGCTGAGAAGCAGCTTTTTCAGGAAACTGTAACTATGTATTAACATATTACATCTAAAATAATGAAGCATGCTATTTTTATTCAATAACTTGGCAATTATAAAATGTATAAGGAACAACATACAGGACATATAAAGGAGAGGCCATTCACTTTAAGGACCTTTAAAAAATGAGCTCAAATGAGTTATGTCCATTGAATTGAACCTTAGGCACTAAGAATCAGAGCATTTTGCCTTGGAGCATTAACACATACTATAAAAGTGCATAATGTAAAAGGAATAGAATCACCAACACTGCAAAAGCAGCCTTGTTATCTAGACAACAAACTCTCATTTTATACATCATTTTATGTAAAGGAGCAAGTATGAAATGAGAAAAGGAGCTGCATCCCTTTTATTTCTGTTTAAAAGGAAACAGAAAAGAAGCTTAAGCATCATTCCTGTTGCTGTGCATTGATTGAATTGTGTCCTCCAAAGTTCATATATTGGAAGCTTAATCCCCACTGCAACTGTTGACAGTGGGAAATCCTATTATTTTAATTGAAAGGTGGGGCCTTGAAGAGGTGATTAGATTGTAGGACCATGCCATACTGAATGGATACATGATGGTGGTCAGTGGCGTGGTTCTGAGGGCATGGTTCTAAAAGGAGAGCACATGAGGAACTATCTCTCTCTCTGCTCTGCCATTTTCTGCCATGTGAGACCCTTGCATTGCTGTAAAGCTACCACCAACGAAGAACGTCACCAGATGTGTTCCCTGGACTTTGGACTTCCCGGCCTCTGAAACTGTAAGCAATAAATTTTGTTTTTTTTACAAATCACCCAGTTCCAGGTATTTTGTTATAAGCAACAGAAATGGGCTAATACACTTGTTGTACACTAACAGTTTTGAAGTGCATCGTTTATACAAAAGAAGAATCAAGGATAAAAATAAGATTATAGACAATGATGGGATGAAGATGACGAGCTGGCTTGCACTAATTCACAAGAACTGATTGAGCGAATCTCCTCCCAACTCCTTGTTCAGTGACATCATAATTATATCTTGAAATTCATCATGGTAGGTGTATTTACATCTCAGAAATTGGCAAATGCTACAAATCAGTGCTTCTTCCCTCGGCCTCCCCACAAAGAGCTGGTTGTCAAAAATTTTCCAGCACACCACTGAAATCTAGACACAAATGAGTGCCAATAGATCATAACTTTTTGATGGTACTCAGGAGGAACCACCTCATAATTGTTGGCCCTATAAAAGGTGCAGAAATCTTTATCAGGCACCCTGGAAATCATGCATAATTTAACATTAAAGCAAAGGTCTGATCCAGAGGTGTGTTACTTGGATTCATACAAATAGTCTCGTTAGATACATTGTTCCATAAACCTGGGGTGTGGGTGCATCAGGGGTGTCTGTAAGGATTCCAGAATACTGTGGTCTCAAAGTTGCAGAGGGGCAGAGTGCCCAACATTATGCTGAGTATGTTTTACGTATGCCGTAATTTCACCAACAACATACTCCTTATTATTTCCTTGAGATTTCTTGTAATTTGTGTAATCCTTGAGAATTACTCCACATTCCTCTTGGTAGGAAGATAAAAGCAGCCATGTCTGGTAACTAAATTCCTGTCATCAGTACATCATGGTTTTGTGACTCTGAAACTTTTAACTTCACCTCTGTAATGGGGTCCACACGGACCCTCGTCTTCTGAAGTGGCTGAGAAGTCTTACTGCTTTGGCCACCAAGTCCATTTTCAAGAGTTTTCTGTTTGTTCTTTTCATTTTTACTGTAACTTTTTTTCTTTTCTTTTCTTTAACTTTTTACAGACCAGATGTCATTTTTCCTGGGAAAGTCCTTCTCATCATCCCCTCGGCATGTCGTTCCTGACTGGCTTTAGAAGTTCTCTCTCTTTCTGCAGACTGGCGTCCATGTTTTTGATAACTCTGCTTCCTGGAACACATTCAAACTTTTTATTTTAACTACTCTAATATATAAATATATGGATCTTTCCATAAAGAAGGGCCCTGAAAGCACAGCACCTGTTCACTCTTCTGGAATTTAGATTTTAGGACCTGCTTCAGTGCAGTTTATCAGTGATTTGCCACCTCCTTCTCCTACCACCCATGATTCCCCAACTAACATTTACAACAGGATCCTGCATATGCCGCATGCATACGTGAGTTCATTCATGCACTCAACAAATATTTATTAGGGACACACCACACACCATACATTGTATTAGGTCCTGGAGATACCTTTACATTCTAGTAAGGGTAGATTGAAAATAAGTACTTTTCAGAGAATTAAAATATGGTGATGTGTGTGAGGACTGGCTGGCAGGTACAAGTAGTGGTCAGGACCCTGGCCAGAGGGGGCAGCACCCAGCAAGGTCAGGAGATTAGCTTCAAAATGGGAGTTTGAGAAAAATGGGTTTTTCACATTCAGAAGAGAAAGGAAAAAATATGGAAAGGGGCAAAGCTAGAATGCAATGAAGCATGTGTTGTTGGGTTGGAGTTGCAGGTATAGATGTAAACTTATGGATATATATAAAGTAAGTGGAATGTGTGTGTGCATATATGTGTGTGTATGTGTGTGTATATGTATGTGTGTGTGTGTGTGTGTGTGTGTGTGTGTGTGTACACACATACATAAAGGTATATTTGCATGTGAATATATACAAGGGCACTTCAAAAAGTTTTTGGAAAAATACAGTTAAAAATAATACAAATCTTTCTGTGAACTTTTTGAAGACCCATTGTATGCATACATGTGTGTATATTTTCTAGTACTTCCCACTGAAAGGCCCTGGGAACAGCAATACTCTAGGAGCATTGAGCGCAGATCATGGTTTCCAAACAACACTCTCCCCTTGAAGAAATGGTGGATTCTAAGGCTGGGAAAGGGAAAGTATAAGATGAGCCTAGAATGGCTTATTTATTGTATTAGAAAAAAAGAGCCTGAAGAATCAGGGAGGCATGGCAAAAGACACAGAAAACAGCTTGAAGGTTCCCACAGTCCAAATCTAGGACAAGTTGAGTATCAAAATAAACTATGATAGTTACGGATTCCAACCTACTGAATGAAACAGAAACTGATTGGTCCACATTGATATATTTATAAATAAATATTTATATATATTTATATATATTTATAAATAAATAAATGGGAGAGGAGAAAGCTCTTTCTTATTGTAGGAAGTCAACAAAAAGTAAACTAATAGAAGGGATGATGGTATTAGACAATTGCCATTGGCGAACTTCTAATTTAGACATCAGTGAATTCTAAAACTAGTGGGTAAAAGTGGGGTGAGAAATGGGATTTTACATAGTTTCAAATTATTTCCTCATAAAGTACTTATTAATGTCAAAGATAAGTAGTAACTTTACTTATAGAGAAACTTGGAAGGCTCCATCTTAATCAAGTGATTAAAATGAATGCCACCATCTCACGGTGGCCTTCCAACATTCCTTCTTAAGTCTACTCTGGGTGCAGTGTGGAAAGTAGATGGGACGGGAGAAAGAGTGGACATAGGGAGGCTGGTTGGAAGACTTCGACAGAGGCGGTGGTTGCCTAGAAGAAGGCCATAGTAGCGGTGGTAGAGAAGTAAAAGGATTTGGGACTTTTGGGGTAGAGTCGACAGGGTTTGGTGATGGATTGGGAAGTAGGGGAAAGAGAGGATTGTGTTGAGTTGTGTCGAGAGGATGTGTTGAGTTTTGGTTTGAGCATCTGGGTGGATTCTGGGTTCATGTACTGAAATGGGAAGGCTCAAGAAGACAAGAGTAAATTGAAAATTGAGAGTTCTGTTTCGACCATGTTTAAGATCCATATGTGTCTTGATCTGTTTGGTCTGCTGTAACAAAATACTTCAGACTGGGTAACTTGTAAACAGCATAATTTTTTTTTTTTTTTTTTTTAAAGATGACTGGTAAGGGGATCTTAACCCTTGACTTGGTGTTGTCAGCACCACACTCTCTGAAGTGAGCGAACCAGCCATCCCTATATGGGATCTGAATCCATGGCCTTGATGTTATCAGCACCACAATCTCCTGAGTGAGCCACGGGCCGGCCCCAAACAGCATAAATTTGTTGCTCACAATTCTGGAGGTTGGGAAGTCCAAGATCAAGGCACCAGTGGATTCAGTGTCTGGTGGTGGCTTACTCTCTGCTTCATAGATGGCACCTTCTAGCTGCATCCTCACATGGGAAAAGGGGACAGGGCAACTCCCTTCAATGTACTTTATAAGAGCAGAGCCCTCACAACAAATCACTTCCTGAAGGTCTCACCTCTTAATACTATCACTTTGGGCATTAGGCTCCAAGATATGAATTTTAGGGGAACACCAAAAGTAATACATAGTAAGAATCTATAAAAGCTAGGTATTATGTGAGTCTAGAGCTTCTGGAAAGAGTAACAGCTGAAGACACATAGGCTGGTGTCCATCAACATATTGGTAGCATTTAAATCTTTAAGACTAGATGATGCCATTTAGGGAGAGCATGAACCCGCAAAGAATGAAGGCTCAAATGAGAACCCTGGGAACTGCAGCATGCAGAATTACAGCAGAGGAAACTGAGCTGGAAGAAAACCAACAGGGCACAACATCATGAAAAACAAGGGAACAAAGTGGATTGGTCAACCAGTGCTATTAAAAGATCCAGTAAGATCAGAACAAAAAAGTGACCTTTGAATTTGGTAACAGAGATGTGTTTCTTTATTCACCAAGTTATACTGAGTGCCTATTGAAAGCTGAGTATTATGCTAGGCAATATGGAAAAAAGACAAGTAAAAGACATTTAGAATACAATGTGATATGTGCTATGATAGTGACAAACGCAGGGTTCCATGGTAATTTAGTGGAGTTATGCCTAACCCAGCCTTGGAGGTGAGGAAGAGGAAATGGAGATGTTCATGCTGGTGTTGAGTGTTTAAGGGTTAGTAAGGATTAACCAGAAGTGTGATATATTTGCTTTAGGCAGAGGAAACCCATGCACAAAGGCATGTAGGAGTGATACAGCACTGTGCAGAGCTACAAGTAGATTGGTTTGAGTGGAGTATGGTGTATACATAAAAGATCAAAGTAGGATGAGGTAGGAGGGGTAGCCAGGGGCCAGATGGTGAAAACACTGTCTCTTACCAGAGATCACCTGATAGCCTGCAGAAAAGGAGAAGACAAAAAACCAATCAAAAAGTCAAAAAGGATGCCAGGATGGAAGATATGGAGGAATACCGGGCAGACTTTGGCTATGCTATTGAAGGTCTGCTTGTTCATGCCACCTTTGGTTTTTGCAGATTCCTGCTTAAGGTTATGAGAAGTTGTCCTTGGTTCCAAAACTGAGAAGAGTCTTGGTGAACATAGCTGTTAAGGTTAATACAGAAGTTGGTGAGGTGCTTTGATGAGAAACCAGAGGCAGAAGCACCAGACTGTAGTAGTAACATAGGCATGGACTGACAAGGGACTAGATGAAGGTCAAAAAGTAGGCATCTTGAAGGAAACTATCGTTAGAAGAGATTTGTAAGAGTAACATACACAAAGCATAGAGTGGCTATCAGGATAAGAATATAATATCAACAACTTTGTATTTGGATCTGAGATCTGCATATATCTGGTAAACTATAATCGTATCTTATTTTAATGTATGCAATACTTTACTGAGTAGCAGGTATTTTCATTTGATCCTAATGCTGGCACTGTTTTCCTATTTTTAATAGAAGTGAGGCTGAGAGAGGTGATTAGGCCAAGTTCACACACTAATAAATAATACAGTGAACCTAGATCTTACTGCTTTGAGGTCAGTGGATCATTTTGCTACCAAGAGAATAGTTTCCATCTGGAAGGATTTGTAGTTGAGCCTAGTTAGGAGATAGTATCTCTCTCCAGAGGTGAGCTGTGAGGCCACAATACAGACATCCGCCACCAGAGGGCACTCTTCCCCCAAGAGAAAGTTGGCCGTCCTTCCTGTACTTTAAGGTCTCTGCTAAAGTATTTCTTTTCTGAGGTTCTTTCTCTAGAAGCTGCAGTGTAAAGAACTGGGTTGTAGTAGCCCAAGAACTGCAAAGTATGGAGCGATGACCTGTAGCCTTCCATACCTCGAGTCAGAGAGGCAAGATCTGTTAGGAAGCTCTCTGAAATTATCCCAGATTATGCCTGGGAGGAGAAATAGAGAAGAACAGACAATTAGAAATAAAGTTATTCTGGTGATGTTTGAGGATGAAGGCAGTACTTTCTGCGATTCTAAAGCAAGATTTCTTTCCCTGAGCCATAGTGTTCTCCCCAGAGATGATTCTTGGTTGATTTGTAGGTGGCCATTGGTAGATACTCTCAAAGGGTCATATTTAAGAATTTTGCTTTTGCCTTAATAGAACAAATGTTTTTGCAAAGTTGTGAAGGCAGTATTCTCAGCCTTCCTTTACTCTTTTGTGCAGTTTCATTCATTCCCTCTCTCTCTAGCTTCTTTCCCTCCTTTTCCCATCTCTTTCCTTTCCTCCTCTCTTTTCTTTCTGGCTCCCTTCAAGCATCAAAGTTACTTCGTTAAAGAATAGGGACTTGTTCACCTTATGGTTAAAGTAGCTGAGACTGGCCTAAAATATTACCTTCAGGGCTGACCGGTTAGCTCAGTTGGTTAGAGGGTGGTTTTATAGCACCAACGTCAAGGATACGGATCCCCTTACCAGCCAGCTGCCGAAAAAAAAAGAAAAAAGAAATAAAAAAGAAAAGTTGCCTTCTTAGGAGTACACACATTATAACAGAAATTAAGATCTTAAACCAAGGAGTTAAAGTTTTAAGGGTACACAGAGAACTATTCAGTGGGCCTCAGTGGTGGAGGTTTTTTTGGGGAGGAGGAAACCATTAGTTTCTCCCTGAAGTTTTGAAAAGTCATTTTTTCACGAACAGTCCAATATTTGATCTGTACCTTATAGCTATCTCTGGGAATCTCCTTGTAGTGTTATTTGTTGTCTAGTCAAAAGGAAAGTGTAAAAATTATGTAATAATCTGGTCTGGAAAATTTGGAAAACATCTCCCTTGTTCCTTAGTCCCTCCTGTCCTCTGCAGTAACCACCCTCTCTCGACCCCTAGGAGGGTAGTAGGAGTAACCCAGGGCCTGAACCATTGAGATGGTCTTCTCTGCCTCCACTTGCTTCTCCTCCTCTAGGCGTGGCCTCTGGGTTTGGTTGGAACAAAAGTGTACTCTGTGCAGTCAATGCTCACTTTCTTGATGCCCTGTCAGGACTCTGTCTGGGTGAGTAGGTGGGGGTGGTGGATGCTAGATTCATTACCTATGTCCTTTTCAATGGTTCTCTTCTTGAAATTCTTCCATAGCTTTACCCTTGAGGAGGATTTGGACTAAAATAAATATCACACCCTCAAGAAAAAAAAAGATGTTATTAATAAGAAGACAGAGGCTCGTGGCACCCCCAAGTGGACAGTAGATTTCGGTCTCATACCTGCTTGGGAAGAGTTGAGAGCATACTTTAGTTTGTTTTCTTCATTAGATCCTGCCGTCTTTTTGTTATAGCAGATGCTTTCCTTTTGGGCTTGGGGCCACAGTGTCAGTGCCGTGGCATCAGCTGTTAATCCAACAGGGGGATTTTGGACGAGTTCTGGTTTATGGATTAGTTCTGATGATTTGAGTTGGAGTGGGAATACTGTACATATTAAATGGACTTGAGATCAGATTTCATCTTTTGCTGTTAGTCCTGTCCCATATCTCTCCAATAGTGGTTTCATTGGCTAATCCCAAAGATGATGTGGTATACGGGGCCACTGAGCTGGGCATACCTATGTAGTATGAAATAAGGATGCCAGAAAGGAGGAAATAATCACTTTCAAAAGAGGTGGTTAGGGACCCAACATTCTTTCAAAAATCATGTACTGGATACTACTGTTCTAAGCACTCAGGTAAGCATTGCAGACATTAAAGACAAATAAGACATAATCACTGTGCTCTGGAGCTCCCAGTCTAGAAACTGGGGCAGGCAAACAAATCAACAATTATATTGAGTGTGATGGTAGAAATGAGATCTATGGGTGTGGTTTGGAAGAATGATCTACTGTCAGGATTCTTTTTTTTTTTTTAAGGATGACTGGTAAGGGGATCTTAACCTTTGACTTGGTGTTGTTAGCACCACACTCTCCTAAGTGAGCTATGGACCAGCCCTTATTGTCAGGATTCTTTTGATTGCAAGTGACAACTCTTAGCTTAAACCAGCTTGAATAAAAGAGGGAGTTTACTGATTCATATAACTAGAAGGTCCTGGAGATATTTCTGGTTTCCAACATGACTATGTTGAGTACCTCAGAAACTCTGATCAGGGCAATGTCTCTCAGCTTTTCCTTTTTTTGTGTTGATGTCATTTATAGGCAGTCTCTCCTCAAATGGTGCCAGGATGGTTCAGGCATCTTTGATCTTACATCTTATCAACTTAGCAACCCTAATGGAAAAAGAGTGTTTGCTGTCAGGCTGATCTCATTGTACTGACTTGGATCACATACCTATTCTAAAGCAGCCAGGGGAAATGAAATACTCTTATTGGCCAGGTCTGGGTCAAATGCTTACCCTGGAGCTGAGGAAATGCAATTAGCCTCACTCAGACAACATGGAGGAGAATTCCTTGTGGTCATGCAAAAACAACACAGACGCCAGCACCAGCTGGAGGATAGGTGGAGAGGAGGAATGAGGGTTGTTCCAATTGGGTTTAGCATGGTATAATTCTGATGCTAACCATCTGGAGTTAACATCAGACTCCACAAGTTAAAAGGTTAGTACTCTACAAGACTGCTCCTACTTTAGGCTCCAGCTGCACTTTTGGGATCTCTAGATTAATTGCACTTCTGATTGACTGGCTATAAAGTTGGGGGTTTTCAGGGCCTCCTCAGTTTTGACAATTTGCTAGAACAACTTGCAGAAGTCATGAGAGTGCTATACTTATGATTACAGTTTTATTAGAAAGGTTACACATAAGCTGAAGTCTGGAAGGGAGTGTAAACCTCCAACACCCTCTTCTAGTGGAGTCATGGTATACCACCCTCCCAGCACATCAATGTATTCAACCATCAGAAAGCTCCATGAGCCTCAATGTGCAGAGTTCTTGTTGGGGGTCTCATTACATAGGCATGATTGAATGATTGGCTATGTGACTAGACTCATTCCCCAGTTCAAATCCCCTGCCTGGAAGTCCACTGACTGAAAGTTCCATCCTTCCTCTGGTGACCAACCCCTGTTCTAAAGCTACCTAGAGATCCATCATGAGTTACGTGATTCACATAACAAAGACACTACTATTACTCTGGAAATTCCAAGGATTTTTGGATTTCTGTGCCAGATTAGACAAATCTTCATTATACCACAGGGATGAAGGAAGGCTTCCTAGGGAGGTGATATTTGAATGGAGTTTTCACACTAACAAACACCACATTTGTGTGAAATCACCAAGGTGAGAAAAAGAAGGGTAGTTTTAAGAAACTGCAATTGTGTCGAGTGAGGCAGGAGACGGGACTATAACGGCTGAACCATGTCCACATCTGGCAGTGCTTTGTAGGTTTGTTTTTGTCTTGTTCAAGCTGTGGGGAACTACTAAAGGATTTGAATGTTAGTATTTAAGTCTCTAGCCTAGGTATGGAGGATAGTGGGAAGGTGAGAAAGATGGAACGGATGGATATAGTAAATCAGGCATGAATTTCAGTTTCCAGTGGCACTGCTTCACTACTTTGTCGAGGACACACTCTTGCCCTCTGTATTAGGGTCCTAGGGGTGCTGTAACAAATTATCACAAACTGCGTGGCTTAAAACAACAGAAATTTATTCTCTCACAGTTTTGGAGGCAAAAAGTCCAAAATTAAGGTGTTGGCAAGGTTGGGTCCTTTTGAGGGAGAGTGTGTTCCATGCTTCTCCTCCAGCTTCTGGTGGTTGCCAGCAATTCTTGGCATTCCTTGGCTTTCAGATGCATTGCTCTCATCTCTGTGTTTGTCATCACATGGTGTTCTTGTGTGACTGTGTCTGTGTCTGTGTCCAAATTTCCTCTTCTTATAAGGAGAACAGTTTTTGGATTAGGGTCTTCTCTTATTCAGAATGACTTTGTCTTAACTGATTACATCTGTAAAGACACCATTTTCAAGTAAGGTCACATTCACAGGTACTGAGGGTTAGGACTTGAACAAGTCGTTTTTAGGGACACAATTCAACCTATAACATACCCCAAGTCTTCCTGAACACAGAAAACAAAGTGATGGGCCATATGTAGTCTCATAGTGTCATGGCTATCCCCTTGGATATGAAGGATATCCCTTAGGCACATGAAACCCATAGCTCTGAGAGCACTTTGAGTGAAGTATCTTTTTCTTTGTTGGCTGGGTTGAGCTGAGGTGGGTGAAGAGTGTTGCCCTTCCTACTATCCTGAAGAAGAAGACTTTGCCCCTTTTTTCTCCCAACTATGTTCTAAGTTGGGGGGGAGGGAGAGTCTTTGAGCATACCCCTCCCCTGCAGCAATCTGTAGTTCTCATAGCACTCACATTTCTCTAGAGAAAATGAATAATGTATGATCCTAAGCCTGATGACTGTTCATCACTTACTGGTAGGAAACCACCATAGGCTGACTATACTGTCTTTTCCCCTCACCTTCTCATATCCCCTTCTCAACCAATGCATTAAATGGAACAGTTCAATCTGATCTTTTTTTTTTTTTTTTTTTTGCTGTGTTTAGGTTGTAACCATTGTAATCAAAAATGTTTTACTAGTCATGTCTCATTCATCCTAAACATGCAGCTGTGTGTGGGGAATTGTAGGATTGGCTGTTCAATATTGATTGAACCCAATATTTGCATCATGCAAGCTATCATGCAAGCTACATCCTGGGAATTACTTAGACACATATAGGGAATCACTTTGTTAGATGGTACCCTATTTCCTCAAAGAGACCAGGTTCACCCAGGGAGAAGCTAAGCATTTGAGGTCATGGACATTGAGGTATTTCACTAAGGAAGCCCAATTTCCTGTCTCTCTGGAAATCTCTCTAATCTCCATGTTCTAAGATTAGATCCAGCTGACATGTCTTTTAAAAATATTTTATGCATTTTTCTTCTTTAATTGATTATGAGTTACTGTGAATTAAAGCAAAAGAGTTAAAATTCTTAATTCATTTTTAGAGTAGGAAGAAATGTGGGTGAAGTGAATTTCCCAGATTCGCTTTATTGAGAGGCTAACTTACCCTGGTTTGCTCTGGACTTTCCTGGTTTTAAAACTTAAAGTCCCAGGTTTTGGGAACCCCTTTAGTCATCCTACACCTTAAATAAGACCACAGTTCCTCAATGGCAGACATTGTTTTCCATGTCTTCCATATTCACCATCTTGCCCCTTCTTCTTTTCCATCACAATATCCAGTGTGCATTTTAACAAATATCTGCTGTCCAAAAGAATGTCACCTAAGAAGCCATAGCTAAAAGCAGTGAAGGAAGATTACCCAATTTTCAGTATTTGACTTTGTCCCATTAATGTCCTGAATACTGAGGGGACTGAGAAGTCCTGGAGGGGGAGAGTGATGGAAATGGAGGATGCAAACTCAGAATGCTATTTATAGTCTAGAAGGAGTCTTTGGTTGAGTTACTGGCTTTTCTCCAAGGTTCAAACAGCTCCAAAGCTCCCGAGCAAGCCCCTGGAAAGGAACTTTTTCAGGAGAAATCACTATGTAAATTTCCCTGATGAGATCAAAGCAAGTGTCCATCTGGTGACGTCCTGTTCCATCTCTCCTCACCCCTGAAAATCATCCCTCTGATGCAATTTACAGACTGTGATCAACCAAATACTTGTCACAATTTCATAGCTAAAGTATATTCACATTCTTGTTGTTATGGCAACCATCAATAATATTAATAAAACCCTGTCGGGTTGAACCCAATGAATGTGACATGTAAACACAGACAAGAACATCTGTATCAGATGTCAACATGGAGCAAGATAAGCACAACAGTCTGTATGCTGGTTTTCGCCTTCCACCGCACCCCAGCAGCCACGTCTGTCTTACTTATGCCTGAAACGTGCATTGGCTTCTGTGTAGGGGCTATGCAAGGGGACACACAGCAGGAAGGGGCCCACTTTGACTTTTAAAATGAGAAAAAGAGAGGAAGTTTGCTATGACTTCAGTATTCCGTGACATTAGGGGTTCCCTATAGTACATTAGTACGTTGTCCACCAGTTATGGTCATCATAAAACACATTGTCTACAAAGCTTGTTCTTATTAAGTATTCACTTTGCATTATGTTGGTGACTTACATCACAGTTGATTTTAGCTAGAGGGTCAATGGACAAAATAGCCTGGTGATCACTGCATTCATTCAGATTCTTCTTTTGCAAAATGGAAGAATAATCCAATGAGATAGTGCAAGCAAGACTCTTGGCACAGTGACAGCATATAAGTATAGCATATAAGTGCTCAGCAAATAAAATCTCATGGGAGGCTGTCTAACATGATGGTCATGGATTTTGAAGTCAGCTCAAATTCCATCTTTTTCATTTTCCAGCTGTGTGTCCTTGGGCAAGTACTGTAAATCTCTCTCAGCCCCAGAGGAGTTTTCTCATCTACTGAATAGAGAAATTAATAGTACCTACATTACAGGATTTTTTTGTGAGAATTAAATGATGTTATCTACCAAAGGTGCTTACCTCAGTGCTTAAGACTTGGCCAGGACTTACTAGGTAGTAGCTGTTGCTGATACTACTAGTAATGGTGGTATTATCACTGTGAGCTGCCCAGGAATGTGACAGAACGGGGTTGCAGCAAAAACATAGAGGAAAAATTTTTTTGGTGAGTGGGGGATAGAGTGGGGTTATGTAGCTAATGATTATAGTGTTTCTCTGTCCAATTTTGGTAAGTGCTGGTGCTGCAAAGCCAAGGAATTTTCAGTAGATTTCCAGTCTTCTCCAGAGACAGACTGGAAGCGCTACTCTTTGAAGCTTTATCTCCAGCTTTTAAACTTCACTTTCAATACTCCAGGTATAAATTAGTGCTATGAATCAGATTATATCCTTTATTCCTTCTATACTTACAGCACATTTCTTATCTATTTCTAGGGTTTTTTCCCCCTCCCTCTACTTTGTATTTTCATTTCTCACCTTTGCTACTTCCTTCTTGTCTTTTCACTCTCTGGGAACAACATTTCTTAATCCACACTCTCTAGCATCAGAACACTTTAGTATCAGGGAGGGGAACAGGGAGATCTCTTTCTCACACCATCTGACCATGGTGTTTCTGGTCTCAGAGGTCTTTAATCTTTAATAACCTGCCTTCTTCCAACATTATTTCATTTGCTCAATCATAAAAAGGCACTTGTTTTTAAGAAGATTCATTGTTCCTAATTTCTTTTTTTGAGTCCTCACCAGCAGGGTCCCCAAAGTTTAGATTTCTACTAAAAATATGTTCAAGGCAATTTAGGCTTTCTCTAAACATGTTCCTCAAAACTCTCTTTTTCTTGGGGGTGGTGGGGGCACTGGCCTTTATGGAGATCTGAACCCTTGACTTTGGTGTTATCAGCACCATGCTCTCCCAAGTGAGCTAACCTGCCAGCCCCTCAAAACTCTTTTGACCTCCATCCACTACCCAGTTCCAAAGCTACTCCTGTATTTCCAGGTATTTGTTATGGTACTAAAATCTATATTTAGTTATCTACACAGAAAAAAATTACCGCCTAACCTACATCTTTTTAAAAACAAGCATTTATTCTCTCAAATTTTGTGGGTCAGAAATCTGGGTGGAGTTTAGCTAGAAGCCTCTGCCTCAAGGTTTCTCACAAGCCTGTCATCATGTTTTTGCCTGGGACTGCAATCTCATCAGAAAGCCAGACCGAGGTAGGATCCATTACTGAGCTCACTACCATTCATGTGGTTGTTGACAGGATTCAGTTTCTTCTCGGCTGTTGGACATAGGGTCTCAGTTCCTCGTTGGCTGTTGCTTGGAGGTTTCCCTAAGTTTCTTGCCATGTGGTCTCTTCATAGGCCAGATCATGATATAGCAGCTATACTTCAATCAAAATGAACAAGAGAGTGAGAGTGTTCAGGATGGAGGTCACATTCTTTTTAACTTAATCTTGGAAGTGACATACCATTATTTTTGCTGTATTCTAGATCAGAGGTGAGTTACAGGGTTCATCCACTCCTCACCTCCCAAGGATTACTAGTATGTGAATACTAGGATGTGGGGATCATTGGGAGTCATTTTGGAGGCTGCCTACCACGGGCAGTGTTAGAGGTTGAACAAAACCAACACCATTTTGTGCCCCACCCACCATGTTGACTCCTGCTTAACCTCATTGTTTTGCTCCACTGACCAGCTATACATCAACCTTAGGGCCAGCTGTAAAAGGGACATAAGTTTCAGGGAGTGAATGATTTATTACAGAAGATGGCATGAGTGATCTGAGTGCTAATATCATAAGACCCCCCTGCCTCATGAATTATAAGACATGTGGTGAATGATGTTATCAAGTTGTTTTTCTTAAGAAGTTTCCTTAAAGTTACTTTTACTAGCAGGGGCTTTTGTTATATAAACATTGTGTAACCTCAGAATCAGCTCTCATCTGCTGTAGATGTCCAATTCTTCACTGCATGTGGCTTTCCTGTATGTAAATCACCCCATTAATAAATATCTTTGATTATCAAATGGACCTGTCACTTCGAATTTGGAGGGCATTATACTTTAACCCCCTCCTCACACAGGCAGCCATCTCATGCAATGAGCAGGGAGAGAGAAGAAACAGGATGTACACAGAAATGCAGAGATGAGAACCATAGTCTGCCTTGACTTATGATATCTTTTAAGTTCCTAATTATAGCCATTATGAGAACCAATCACACTGCTTGCTCTTGGCTCCCATGATGTATCCCTATAATTTATGCAACAAATTCTTATTATTTTTTTTTTCCTTAAGAGAGCTTGAATGATTTCTGTTACTTGCTACTGAAAAATGCTTAACTGGAACAGAATTGTACTTCATAAACACAGGTCTAGGCCCATATTAGATTCTCCAAACATATTTGAAGAACTAATTAAACAAATTGTTGATTTTTTTCCTAAGATGTTCCCTGTGGGACTATGGTGTCATCTTTAACTTCAGTGAACAGCAGAAATAATATCTTCTATCTCAGTGTTTTGTGTCAATCATAACTTCCAAGCGATAGGATTTCACACAGTTGGATGGGTAAGACCAGAGCCTGGTGGTATGTTGTTTATTGTATCTGTTTTTATTCAGTTTTACAATATTTGTGTGAGTAGATGACTCACTGCCATAGGGCCTCACATTCCATGCATAGACAGTAGTGTTGAGGGAAGATGCTGAGTGTATAATAACTGGGGGAGGGAATTGAAAGTTGCCCACAGTGCATTCCTCACTCCAAATAGTCTGAGGCAGGAGCCTTTATCATTAGTCTCAGCTTGGTCCAATGTGTTTTAGAGTTTCATTCTTTCAGTGTTTCACCACTACCCCCTTGCAAAGGGCCTGGCTCTGTGGTAATGTGGACTGACTATGCAGTATTCAAAATCCCATATTCTGGCAAAATTTGGAAATTCCTTTGAGGACGACTGTGGCTCATTGTCAGAGATAATCCTTTCAGGAATTCCATGTCTGGCAAATGTGACCTTCAATTTGTGGACTCTTGTGGTAAATTGGTATTGTTCAGGCTTTCCAATCCTGAGATTTTTATTGCACTTATCCTCTCTAATGATATAGTCTCTGTTACGTATTTTTCCAGATAAACATATTGGTGCCAATGTTCTGCTGTGGTCTGGTTGTGGAGGCTTGGGATATTGTTAATTTTTAAAAAATATATACTATACACCTTTCAAGTGAGATTGAACATTTGCTGATGAGTCAGTCTATTTGCTAATGAAAATACTGAACTGAAAGAGGAGGATGCTGGTGGCATTTTATGTGCTTACTGGGACCATAACAGAGTTTGAAAGCTTTGGGAAACATGGATATTATCCAGTTTACATCCTTAGTTCAAAGTATTCTTACTGATCCAAGGCTTGAACCCAGGGTTTGTGATTCTTTCTATTTACTATACTATTTTTAGCTTGATCTAGTCTTTTATTGTTAAACATATTTTATACAGCCAAGAGAAATGAAACTTAACTTTTCAATGAACATTTTAAATCATTATCTATTATTTCTGCTAATGTTCTACTCCTAGAAAACTTCTAAAGATATAAACTCACTTTTACCTAGACACCAAATGGAACTTAATGTTTCCAAGTTTTCTAGATTCATCAATCTTTGCATTTCTGTAACATTGAATGAAAATAGTTGGAACCCCAAATTATGTGGCTGTAGGAAGTCCAATTCTCTAAGTATTTCTGAGAATACTCAGTTTGCAACAGGAATGATAAAATATCACATTTTACTCGTTTGCTTTATCCTACCATATACACTCAGCAGTTGCAGAATAATAACACCAGCCCTCCCACCAACAATATGATTTGGATTTTATTTTCGAAGTTTCTTTGGTCTTTCTCTCTGTGTGGTTATGTGATTAGCTGTATACACATTTAGATTCTTTAGTTTCATTTTCTTTTAACTTTGTTGGCAATGATTTTTTAATTTAACTTTTTACAGCTATGTACATGGCTCCAAACTTAAATCTATAACACAAGATATATTCAGAGAAGCCCTGAATATCCCTGTCTACTCCACAATATTTTTTGTTCTACCTGTAGGTAATTTTCAAAATTATGGTTTATTTTTCCATTTTCTGTTTGTTGTGCAGTCTTTTATATAAATAGTTTTTTACTATGTGGTCTTTTAAAAATATCTTCTTACAGTATACAAATATTTGGTATTTAGAAGAGTTTGTTTTTTATTATAATTGTCTGGGAATAAATACATTTTAATTTTTTCATAGCAGTGTGGATATGTTTTGTTTCTGTTTCTTGTCTAATTGTAGTAACCAGAACTTCCAGTACAGTGCTGAATAGAAGTGGTGAAAATGTACATCTTTGTCTTATACATAATCCTAAAGGGAACACATTTAGTCTTTCACCATTAAGTATTATGTTCCTGTAGGTTTTTCATAGATGCCCTTTATTACGTTGAGAAAATTCCCTTCTATTTCTAGTTTGTTGAGAATTTTTAATCAAGAATGGTTTTTGAATTTCATCAGATACTTTTTGTGTTTCTAGTGAGATGATATATGGTTTTTCTATTTTAGTTTGTTTATATGGTAAATTATATTGATTAATTTTCAAATGTTAAATCAACCTTACCTTCTGGGTCATGCTGTAGTTTCCTTTTTATATTGTAAGATCCAATTTGCTAAAATTTTGTTTAGAATTTGTGCATCTAGGTTCATGATAGATATTTTTCTACAATTTACTTTTCTTGTAATGTTTTTATCTAGGTTTGGAATCAGGGTAAACTGGGCCTCATAGAATAAATTGGGAAGTACTTTCTCTTCAATTTTTTGGAAGTATATGCATAAAATTGGTATTATTTCCTCCTTAAATGTTTGATAGAATTTATCAGTGAAGCCATGTGGGCTGGAGTTTTCTTTGCTGAAGGGTTTTAAATACAGATTTAATCATCAGAGTAGCAATATATCTATTCAATTTATCTATTTCTTATTGTGAGCTTTGAATTTGTGTCTTCCAAGAAATTAGTCCATTTCATTTAACTTTTCAAATTTATTGGCATAAAGTTGCTCATAATATTTCCTTATTATCTTTTAAATATGTATAGATTCTGTAGCAATGTCACTTCTCTCATTCCTAATATTGACATTTTTTTCTTCTTTCTTTTTTTCCTTATCATTCTGTCTACAGTTTATCAATTTTATTTATCTTTTCAAAGAAACTGCTTTTCATTAGTTTTCTCTATTGTTTTTCTCCTGTATATTTTATTGGTTTTTATTCTAATCTTTATTATTTATTCTCTTTTGCATAAAATGGGTTTAATTTGCCCTCCTTTTTCCAGTTTGACAAGTTAAGGTGGAAACTGAGCTTATTTATTTGAAACTTTTATTATTTCCTAATAAAGGCATTTATTACTATAAATTTTCCTGTAATCCCTGCTCGGCTGCATCTCACAAATTTTGAGATTTTTTTCCATTGTCACACAGTTTAAAACACTTCCTAATGTCTTTTTTTTAAATTTCTTTTTTGGCCCATAGTTTATTTAGATAGTTTCTGTTATATTGTTTATGTGTTTTATTTCTAATTTAGTTCCATTGTGGTTTGAGAACATACTTTGTACTATTTAAATCCTTTTAAATTTATTAAGCTTAGTTTAATAGCTAAGAATATGATTTATATATGTAAACATTACATGTGCACTACAGAATGTATATTCTGTTGTTGGAGTGTTTTATAGATGTCATTTAAGTCAGCTTGGTGTAAATCTCATTTAAGTCTCCTATATACTTGTTGCTTTTCTGTCTACTTGTCAAATCAATTATTGAGAAAGGGGTATTAAAATTTTTGACTGTAATTTTGGATTTGATTATTTTTTCTTGCGTGAGTATTTTACCTTCACATATGCTATGAACCCCATGACACATCACTGTTGCTTTTGACTTAAATATTGCATGATCTTTTCAGGAGTTTTAAATAAGAAGAAAGGTAGTTTTTTATATTTACCACATAAATACCATTTCCAATGTTCTCAATTCTTTTATAGACTTTTCATTTGCCATTATTTCCCTATGACTGAGGAATTTTCTTTAACATTTCTTGTGGTGCATTCTGTTGGTGATGAACTCTTTCAGCTTTTATTAATGTTTGTAAATATGGTTATCTCACCATTTCTTTTGAAAGATATTTTTACAGGGTGTAGAATTCTAGACTGAAAGGGTTTTCTTCTTCTTTTTTTCTTTAATGATGTTGTTCCACTGTCATCTGGCTTGCATTATTTTTGGTGACATTCTGCACCGTTGTGTATAATGTGCCATTTTTCTTTGACTGCTTTTAAGAATTTATCTTTGATGCTGTATTTAAGCAATTAGATTATGATGTGTCTTGATGTAGTTTTCTTAATATTTCATGTCCTTGGGGTTCATTGCACTTCTCTGACCTGTGGGTTTCAGTTTTTATCAAATTCGGACAATTTTTTGGACCACTGTTTCTTCAAAATTTCTTTGTTTCTTTCCTTTGTGCCACCTAGAGACTTGAATTACACTGGAAATTGTCCTAGAACTCACAGATGCTGTATGTATTCATTTTGAAAATCTCTTTTTCTCTGTTTCATTTTGCATAGTTTCTGTTGCTTTGTTTCCCACTTCACTAATCTTTTCTTCTTCAAAGTCTAATCTACTTTTATATCCCATCCAATGTACTCTTCATCTCATAATTTTCATTTCTATAAATTATATTTGGGTTTTCTCAAAAAAATATGTTTCATATATGTTCCATGTTTCTATTTGTGTCTTCCAAATTTCCTCCAGCTTCTTTAACATAGGGAATACAGTTATAATTTATAATGTGCTGGCAAATGTTTAACAACTGGCTCTCTGAGAAAGAAATAACACAGCCCTGATTTGTCACATTTGCCAATTTCTGTGCTTTAAATAATCCCCAAATGGGTGATTTCCTACCAATGTGTCATCACTGAATGTGCATTTGGGAAGAAATTCACAGTAGTAGCACCTTATTATATGGTGTCTGCACCCTACAGATACAGTAACCTGAAATAACCTCAGAAGCATACATTATACTGAAATGTAGTAAAATAATAAGCAAATGATGAGTTTTAGTATTTATTACCTTTGCTTTAAATATAAATTAACAATTTTATATAATTTAATTAACAAGTTCATATAATTTAATTTAAAATAATAGCTATGTTTAACAACTGGCTTGCAAAATTCCCAGTAATTGGGATTAATTGAATAATTGGCTCTCATGAGACAGTATGATATGACTCTAGCACACAACTGGATAATAATTCTTTTGATGTCTTCGTCTATAAATTCTATAACTTATTGTTTATTAATTCGTTGCTGAGTCAGTTTTGTTTGATTTTTCTCTTTATTGTAGTTCCTAGTTTCCTTTTTATCCTGATATCTGGTGATTTTGATTGGATGGCAGACATTGTAAATTTTACCTTGTGAACTGGGTGTTTCTGTAGTATTATAAATATTATTGACTCTTGTTTTGTGACACCATTTAATTCCTTGGAAACAGTTTGACCTTTTCTGGTTTTGATTTTAAGTTTTGTTTTTGTTTTTGCTTTTTTTGGTGGGACCAGAGCAGCAATTAGTATAGAGTTAATTTTTCCCCAGTGCTGTGGCAAAACTCTTTTGAGTACTCTACCAAATGTCCCGTGGATTGTTAAGTTCTCCACTCTGGCTGATGGACATAGAAATGATTCCCCAGGAGACCTCTAATCCTTTTAGGTAATTCTTTCCCTGGTTTGGGACATTCTCACATACATGGATTGATCAGTATTCAGATGAAGAAGGGGGACCTTCTGCATGTCTGTAGACTCCCCCCCATCCCACCCCACTTATTTCTCTTCTTGTCTCTCTCCCTTGTCTAATACTCTGTCCTGCAAATTCTAGCTGCAGTGACCTTCCCAGATTTCCAGTTCTATCTACTCAACTCCTTTAGAACTCTGGGTTCTTCCTAGGAACCCCCAGCCTTCACTGTGGCCTGGAAACTATCTTTGGCAGTACACTGGGGCAATAGTAGGACTCATTCTGTTTGTTTCCCATTTCTGAAGGATTGCAGTTCTTCATTACCTGATGTCCAATGTCTTGATAACCATTGTTTCATACATTTTGTTCACTTTGTACTTGATCATATGGCATGGTAAATTAGGTCTCTGTTATTACATCTAGGCTGGCATTGAAGTTTCTGACTTTATTATTTAGTTTAAAAATTTTACTCTTTTTACCTTCTATTCATCTTAACACATTATCTATTTTATTTATCCATTCTTTTATTCCGATTGAGTCTTAATTACTGAAATTATGCATATTTTTATTACTAATTGTGTTATGCCTTCTTTTCTAAGGTTTCCAGTTATGATATCTGTTATTCTTTCAATGCTTCCATCATTTTCTTAATTTATTTCTAGCTCATTTTGAAATATTAGGTTTGAAATATTAGTTTTCATCTGTTTTGTAGACATGACCTTTTAGAATGCTTTTGTTGTCTTAAAAGATGTTATTCTGCTCTTTATTTCCTTTCTTAAAATTATAACTTTTTATGGGATTGGACCACAATCCTTGTTTGTGGCTTATTTTGAGTAAAATGAGTTTTTCTGTATTTTCAGGATGGTAGGATGGCCAAGATAGCTCTTCAAACATCATGACTCAAGATCTTCCTCTTCTGTTGTTTTCAAAAAGTTATTAATAAATGGCCTCTTCCTTTCTGAGATCTTCCTCCCCTACACCACCACCCCCCTTTGCTCTTTTTTCTTTGTCCTGCTCTATTTGAATGGGCTTTTAGGGGTTTCTCTTCACTGCTGGGCATTATCCTTGATGGGTATTTTAGTTCGTTAGTTTTGAGAGTTTACAACCCACTGATCCAGCTCCTTCATAATTTATTGTGTTCTTCTTGCACTCACCCTGCAAACTGAAGCTCCCACAGTTCAGCTACTGCTCTCAAATTGGTTCATTGCCCTTTCCAGTGAGTATCTGTTGGGAATTTTGGAGATCTCATGTTGTCAGGTCAATCAGACACCCTGCTATTTTCCTCTTCTTCCTCTGTACAGATTCTGATGCCATGCAGGTCTTGCAGTTATTGTTAATATTTACTTCTCTTGTTTTTCATTTTGTGGTTTGTGGTTATTTTTGTCATCTAGTTTTGTGGCAGATTTGTCCAAGAACATTTGTTTAGTTATGGGCTGTAGGCAGAAAAATGGTCCCTCTACCCCCACCCCCACCAAAATACATCAACCTTGATCACCAGAACCTGTGAATATGTTACCTTACATGGTAAAAGGGGCTTTACAGATGTAATTAAGTTAAAGATCTTGAGATAGGGAGATGATACTAGATTATATGGGTGGGCTCATTGTAATTGCAAGGGTATTTGTAAATGAAAGAGGAAGACAGGAGAGCCAGAGGAGGAAATGTGAAGATGGAAGCAGAATTAGAGTGATGTGATGGGAGAAAGACTTGGCCAGGC
The DNA here is from genome assembly GCF_027409185.1 of Cynocephalus volans. Lineage (NCBI taxonomy): Eukaryota > Metazoa > Chordata > Mammalia > Dermoptera > Cynocephalidae > Cynocephalus > Cynocephalus volans. Next base: position 132,573,773 of record NC_084467.1, read on the forward strand.
ATTGCTGGCTTTGAAGATGGTGGAAGAGGATTGTACTGAGTACAAAGTAAAGGGAGATATTAGTCTTTGAAACCTTCCTAATCCATATTATTCTACTACTCTAGCATATAAGTTTCATGTGGCTGCTGCAGAAAATTATGACAAACTTGGTGGGTTAAAATAACAGAAATTTATTCTCTCACAGTTCTGGAGGGCAGAAGTCTGAAATCCAGGTGTTGGCAAGACTTTGCTCTTTCCTAAGGTTCTACAGGAAAATCCTTCCTTGTCTTTTCCAATTTCTGATGGCTCCAAGTGTTCCTTGACTGGTGGCTGCAAAACTTCAATCTCAGTCTCTGTCTTACCTGGCCTTCTCCTCTGTGTCTGTTCTTCTTTCCTGTTCCTTATAAGGACACTTGTCATTGGATTCAGGGCCTATCTAGATAATCTCATTTCGAGACCCCTAATAATATCTGCAAAACAATCATTTCTTTTTACCAGATTAATTTATATTCACAGCTTCCATTGGTTAGGATGTGAACATATTTTTCACATCTCTTTTTTTTTTAAAGCAATTTATTTATTTGTTTGACTTCATTTTTTAGAACAGTTTTATGTTCATAGCAAAACTGAGTGGAAGGTACAAATATTTCTCATTTATTTCTTGCCCCAACATATGCATGGCTTCTCCTATTGTCTTAGTCCATTTTGTGCTGTTCTAACAGAATACCACAGACTGGGTAATTTATAATAAACAGAAATTTATTTCTCATAGTTCTGGAAGCTGGGAAGTCTAAGATTGTGGGGCCAGTATCTTGCAAGGGCTTTCTTGTTCCATCATCCCATGACAAAAAGGCAAAGAAAGAGAGAGAGAAAGACAGAGAGAGAGGGTAAAAGGGGGCCGAACCTTCCCTTTTATAATGAATCCACTTCCGCAATATTGACATTAATCCATTCACTGTGCCCTTATAACCTAATCACTTTTCATGAGGCTCCACCTCCCAACACTGATTCATTGAGATTAAGTTTCCAATACATAATTTTTGGAAGACACATTAAAACTGTAGCACCCACTATCAACATTCCCCATGAAAGTGGTTACAATTGATGAACTTATATTGATGTATATTATCAAAGTTCATACTTTACATTCTTAGTACATTCTATGGGTTTGGACAAATTTATAATGACACATATCCACCATTAAAGTATCATATAGAGTACTTTCGCTGCCTAAAAATTCTCTGTGCTCCACCTACTCATTCGTCCCTTTCCTCTAAACCCTGGCAAGCACTAATATTTTTACTATTTCTGTGGTTTTACCTTTATCAGAATATCATGTGGTTGAAACCATATAGGATATAGCCTTTCCAGAGCAGCTTCTTTCACTGAGTGATATGCATTTACATTTTCTCCATGTCTCTTCATGGCTTGATAGCTCTTATCTTTTTATCACTGAATAATATTCTCAGGTGGATATACTATAGTTTATTTATTCATTCACCTACTGAAGGACATAAGTTTTCGACTCATTTGGATAGATACCAAGGAGTGCAATTGTTGGATTGTATGGTAAGAGTATATTTAGTTTTGTAAGAAACTGCCCAACTGTCTTCCACAGTGGCTGTACATTTTGCATTTCCACCAGCAATGAATGAGACTTCCTGTTGCTCTATATCCTCAGCAGAATTCGGTGTTGTCTGTATTCTGGATGTTGGCCATTCTAATAGGTGTGGAGTGATATCTCATTGCTGTTTTAATTTGCATTTCCCTGACAACATATGATGTGGAACATCTTTTCATATGCTTAATTTCCATCTGTATGTCTTCTTTGGTGGAGCGTCTCTTAAGATCTTTGGCTCATTTTTAAATTTTTTGCTTGTTTGTTTGGGTTGTTTGTTTTCTTATTGTTTAGTGTTAAGAATTCTTTGTTTATTTTGAGTAATAGTTTTTCATTACATATGTCCTTTGAAAATATTCTCTCCCATTCTATGGCTTTTTATTCTCTTGACAGTGTCTTTTGCAGAGCAAAATTTTTTAATTATAATGAAGTCCAGCTTATTAATTCTTTTATAAATTGTGCATTTGATGTGTATCTAAAAACTCATTGCCAATTCCAAGTCTTCTAGATTTTTTCCTATGTTACCTTCTAGTTTTATAGTTTGACATTTCACATTTAGGTCTGTGATCCATTTTGAGTTAATTTTTATGAAGGATATAAGGTTTGTGTCTAGATGCATTTATTTTTGTATGTGAATATTCAGTTTTTCCAGCACCATTTATGAAAAAAACATCTTTTCTTCATCTTATTGCCTTTTCTCCTTTGTCAACGATCAGTTGTCTATATTTATGTGGGTCTATTTTGGGGGTCTCTATTCTGTTCCATTGATCTATTTGTCTATTCTTTCACCAATACTACTGACATGATTATTGTAGCTTTATAGTAAGTCTTGAAATTGGATAGTGTCAGCCCTTCCACTTTGATCTCCTCCTTCAATATTGTGTTGGCTCTTATGGGTCTTTTGCCTTTTCATATAAATTTTAGAAATAGTTTTTCAATATCCACAAAGCAAGTTGCTGGAATTTTGATTAGAATTGTGTTGAATCTATAGATCAAGTTGGGAAGAATTGGCATCTTGACAATATTGAGTCTTCCTATCCATGAACATGGAATATCTCTGCAATTGTTTAATTTTTCTTTGATTTCTTTCCATCAGAGTTTTGTAGTTTTCCTTATATGGATCTTGTACATATTTTGTTAGGTTTATACCTGGGTGTTTTATTTTTTTAGGTGCTAATGTAAATGGTACAGTGTTTTTAATTTCAATCTTCACTTGTTTGTTGCTGGTATATAGAAAAGTGATTGGCTTTTGTATATTAACCTTGCATCCTGAAACCTTGTTATAATCATATATTAGTTCCAGTAGTTTATTTTTTGTTACTTCTTTCAGATTTTCTATAGATGGTCATATCATCTGCATACAAATACAGTTTTATTTCTTCTTTCCCAATAAGTATACCTTTTATTTCCTTTTCATGTCTTATTGCATTAGTTAGGACTTTCAGTACAATGTTAAAAGCAGTGGTGAGAGGGGACATCCTTGCATTGTTCCTAGTCTTAATGGGAAAGTTTTGATTTTCTCACCATTAAGTATTGTGTTAGCTAAAGGGTTTTTTTTTTTTTGGTAGATATTATTTATTAAGTTGAGGAAGTTCCCCTCTATTTTTAATTTACTGATTTATCTTTTTGGGAGCCACCATACAACCTATTACAACTGCCTAAAGTAGGTATTTAGAAGAAGAAATCCCTTCTGTTGGGCAATAATGCTTCTACTCTGTAAAAAACATAAATTCTTTGAATTCCAGTTCCTTCTAAACAAATTTGAAATGCTCTTTATAAATATTGCTAAACATTATGAATGGGACTGTTATTTGTATAATTGATTTTAGGGGTTGCTTGTATAACATGTTTTTTGATTAATTAATTACCAAAGTCACGTATCACACTTTGGGTTCAGTGTAAGAAAAATCACTATAAACTATCTTTTCCTTAAGGCATTTCTCAAGCTGTCCTTTATACTGTTCTTCTTGGGTTGGGAAAAAAGATTTGAAATTTGGAGGTTTTTAAGTAAAATATTATAGCTCTCCACTTTCTGTGCAGCTGGGTGCTCAAGAAAAATAATTTGTGGTCATTTCAGAAGTTTAAAAATCTGGTATCATATTGAAATGCTCTAATTTCTGGCATGTGGAGTCAGAATGGGAAAATATAACACCTAGAATGATTCTCTTTGATGATTGCAATAATGGTGCTTCAAGAGAAAGGAGAAAATAAAAAGAAAATGACCAAAATCTAAGTTCTGGTGTTTTCTTTTAGCTTCATTGGTATCTAAACTTTTGGTTACCATTTTAACTACAGTCTAGCCCCAAATATAAATTTGAATTCTATATTATACAGTTAGCTTTTTTTTTTAATGACATTTTCATTACTAAAATAACTTAAAGGAGGCTGGAATAACTACAGAAATTTAACTTATCCTAGAAACTCTTGTCTGTTTTTGCAGTTACAATAGATCATTAATGGAATTGTTGAAAGTAGGCTAGACTCAGTGTGTAGACCTCCTTCAGATATGAGTAACAGAAAACAGGGATATAACACTAGATTGTACCTCTTGTGGTTTTTATTTTATATTAAGCTACTCTCTTCATTGGAAAAACAACACATAATTTGATTAACTATTTTTGTCTTCATAAGTAAAAAAAAATCTCAGAGGAAATATAAAGTGAAACACTGAATTGGTGATTTTTCAGAAAAAAGGCCTTAATAGTTTTTTAAATGCCTATTATTCTGCGAGCACCAAATTAATTTAATTTCTGGTAGCCACATTTAAAAAAATTCCACTGCCCTCTGAAGCTCACAGCCTCTGTGTTGTTTAATTTCATGGGTGTTTCTCTGAGGACTTGGAAATGGCTTTCTCAAATATCTGCTTGACCCTAATTCATTAATTCACAGTTCCTCTGTCTCTCTCTTTCTCTCTCTCTCTCTCTCTCTTTTTTGCCTAATGACTCCTCTCCTTTTCAACTTGGCTTCTCCATAGGTCCAGTCTTTTTTCTTATGCACATTTTAAAGTCACCAAACAAAGGATCATTATATCACAAAGATTAAAAAAAAGATAAAATAAGGATTGAAAAAAACAAGAATATGGAAGCAAGAAAAGGCCAAAAATTTGTTCCTTTATTTAAGGGTAGTCGAGGCAATATTAACAGTTGTAGAATGTAACATAGACCTACTTTACTCTTATTTTTCTCATTTTTCTCTGTTAAAGAAAAAGGTATCAAAAAAACTGAAAGGTAGAATAAAGAATTAAACACTGAGATGAGTGAGTAGAAAGCAAGAGAGATCTAACTGCTTTAAATATATTCAAATCTTCAAAACCAAGAGAAAGTAAAACACAGGTGCAGGTAGAATTTGGAAATGTATGCATGTAACTGCCCTAATTATCTTTGAGAAAAAAGGCAAACAGAGTGTCTTAGTCTGTTTTGTGCTGCTTTAACAGAATACTTGAGACTGGGTAATTTATAATGAACTGAAATTTATTGGCTAATGGTTCTGGAGGCTAGGAAGTTTAAATTCAAGGGGCTGGCATATAATGAGGCCCTTCTTGCTGCATTATAACATGGCAGAAGGCATCACATGGGCAAGAAAAAAAGGGAGCCCAACTTCCTCTTTTATAACAAACCCATTTTTGTGATAAGGACACTAATCCATTTATTCTGCCCTCATGGCCTAATAATCTCTCGTTAGGCTCCACCTCTCAATATTGTTGCATTGGGGATCAAGTTTCCAACACATGAACTTTGGAGGACACATTCAAGCCATCATACAGAGCATTGTCAAGAACTTGAGGATGGCAAACATCTCGGTTTTTATAATAGACAATATAAATTTCTGAAATGACAGATGAGAGACTCTGATGTTGATTCACACCACTGTCCAGGATGGGTCTTTTTTGGATCCACGTAAAAGGCATGGTGAATAAATGGTGCCCTAAATCTATGGCAGTTCCCAGAATTCTGCACCTCAGTCCAACACCAGAACCTCTTGGTTTCCATTTGCCTGTGAGGGGAAATAGAACTGCAACATTTTCGAATGAATTATTAAACAAATAGCCACAGGAATTTAGAAAAGCATGCCGTTTTCACTGGGAACCAGTAGAAGTTCACTAGTAACAAGTCATGTCACACCAACTTACTTTACTCTCTGTGGAGTTTGCTAGAGTTAGAAGTATTGTATTTCACCAAGATACCAGGGATTGTGGAATGGTAGAGCTGGTAAGGATTTAGAAGTCATCTAGTTCAAATTCCTCATTTGTTTGTGAAAAAAGGAAGACCAGAGAGATTGCTTACATTTCCTATTATGGCACAGCAAATTTGTGACAGGTAAGAGTTGGAATAAATTCAGGTCTCCTAGTCTGAGTTCTTTCTAATTTTTCTTGTGGTATCTTTGTTGACAAGAGAAAGCATGGGCCGAATCAAACACAACTGGATGCATTTTTAATTGGTGCAATAGTTACACTCCAAAAATGTTTAAGAGCTGTGTGTCAATTTGAAGAGAGATCTACAAAGGTGTTCTTAGGTCTCTGGCTCTGTCAGTACTATGTTTAATATTATAATTATTGAATTCAAGAGAAGACACAGAAAACCTCTTACTAAATTTTCAGATGATACAAAGCTGGGAGGAATAGCTAATACTTTTTTTTTTTTTAAAGATGACTAGTAAGGGGATCTTAACCATTGTCTTGGTGTTGTCAGCACCACACTCAGCCAATGAGCAAACCGGCCATCCCTATATAGAATCTGAACCCGTGGCCTTGGTGTTATCAGCACCACACTCTCCCGAGTGAGCCACAGGCCAGCCCTAGTACTTTGGATGAGAGAATGAAGATTCAAAAGGCTTTTGACAGACTGGAACAATGAGCTGAAACTAATGAGATGAAATTTAATAGGGGTAGGAGAAAAAATACAAGTAAGTTAAAAAAATCAACTGCCTCAATTCAAGAGGGGTGTAGTTTATAGAAGTTTAGTTGAATGTAAGTGCAATGTAGGCCAATAGTGTCATATGGCTGCTAAAAGAAGTTATTGCAATCTCACCCTGTCTTGGAAGCATTATTGAGCCTTGATCAAAGGTGGTAATTGTCCCCTGAACAGACCACAAGATGTGTTGGGCTTTAGACACCACATTTTAACAGGGATATTGACAACTATAGTTTTTTGGAGGACAGTGACAAGATGATGAAGGGTCTTTTGTAAGGAAAACTAGAGACATTTACTATAAAAATAAAAAGATTTATATATGTTTTGTTAATGATAGCTTCCTTTAAAACCCTTTGTTCATTTTTCCTTGTTTTTTTTCCTTTTATTCATTCAATAAAGGTTTATTTAGAACCCCCTAATAACTGCCAGGGATATAATGGTAAATATGATAAAATCTCTTCTCTTCTCTTCTTAAGGAAACTCATACTCTACTGCTCTGTTTCTGAAAGCAGGATCTTTGGACAACCTGGGCACCTGTTAAACAGTGTAGAGTCCTAGCCTCCACCTGAGACCTACTGAATCAGCTCATGGGATGAGGCCTAGAAAATTGCATTTTTAGAACCATACATATTAGCAATATAATTGCATAGGTATTGGGGTAGAGCTTTGTCCAATGTGCTTAGGCAGCATATGGGAAGGAGTATCTGTCTGTTTGATCCACTGTGGACTAAAGGAAACACAGATATTCCTTGATGTCCTAGAGGCCAGAATTAGAACCAGTGAATAGAAATTATAGGAGGCCAGTTTTTAACCAATGTAATGAAAAACTTTTTAACAATGAGCGGTTTCAAAAATGAAATAGGCTTCCCAGAGAACTGTGCATCTCTCTTCCTGGAGATGATCAAGAAGAGGTTCAACAAGCAGCTGTAGATGGTTTGGGGCAGAACGTTCATGTCCCTCATCCTATGATCCAGCTCAGCATGAACGGGGCATTTTTAAAAAATTTTTTTTAAATTAATTGCATATATTTGTGAGATCCAGTGTGTTGTTTCAATATCTGCATGCATTGTACAATGATTCACTTAGGTAGAGAACATATCCATCCCCTGAGCATTTATCTTTTCTTTGTGGTGATTATGGTTAAGATCCTCTTTTCTAGCTATTTAGAAATACACGATATAATATTATTAGCAATAGTCAACCTAGAACACTAGAACTTATTCTTCCTATCTACCTGTAGCTTGGTACCCATTAATCTACCTCTTCCCCGCCCTCCTGCCCCGCCTCCTCTTCCCAGCCTCTAGTAACCACAATTCTACTCTCTATGAAGGGGGCATTTCCACCAACATTTCTACCCCCTTTCTTTCAGCCTGCTTACTCCTCCTCCTTATGTGAGAGACTAGTCTGTGTTTGTAGAGTGAGGGGCATTTGGGGGCCATGTATCCCTAGGAGCAAGTCATCATATAAAGCTTGTTCTTCATCCTGAGTGAGTCAGACATGCAGTCTTTTCGACCAGGTGGAGGCGAGTCCCCCAGGACTGCGCTGTAGAACCCCATCACTCAACCAGGTACATAGGTGTATACTGAAGGTGGAAAATATGGACCCCAATTTTCATTGGATCTAAGCTGTATTTTTCAACGTGGTTACTAGGACTTCTGCTTTGGGGATCATTGAAAGATTTCCAAGCCATTAAGAAGCTGACATTTGGCTCTCCATTTGGTTGAAAGTTCCATTATTGGATAGAGTTCAGGTGAAGGATGAGTGAGTCATAGGCCCACAAATATATCATACATTTTTTTTTTTCATTGAGTGGTATCAGGAAACTAGTAGTATGGCTCTCCTGGCACCCAGACAGCTTGTAGGTAGAAGGTTGGACCATTACCCATCAGAATCTTACTGGAGCTTGGATGCTCCAAGGTCCCATTTGTTTATAGATTCTGGCTGATATCACTTGAGAATTTGTCCTTAAGTCTGGTGATCAATAATACCCATCTGTCTAATAATTGGACTTCAACCTTACCTTCTCTACTATAGCTTTAGAAATCCTCGAAAAGATAGTGATGCCTCAGAATATAATTTAGGCCGTTGCCTTCATTTATTTAACAAATTGTGGTACATGCTGTGGTATGCTGTCCAGGTCCTCCCTTGAGGACAGAAACATTCATTGTCCTAGTTGTTGGAAGTTGGCAACGGACAGTTTTTAGTGGAGTTCCTCACCACAGATTGTCCTCTGCTGAATGCTACCTCACCCAAGGTGACACTTCCTTCCTATAAGTAGCCCACATGGTTGATATAGAGGTATGAAGGCCCATCTCGTTACCACAATTTGGGACAACTCTGTAGGGCCTTCCCTGCTCTAGAGCCTTCCACGGGATTGGAGGTATCACACTGAGAGGACTCCCTAATAGACTCCCTGTATACAAACTTCCTCCTAGGGAACCCAACCTGCAACACAAATACTTGGTGGTTTTTTTTTTTTTTTTTCAGGTTTCAAGCAAGTGCTTAGTACATGCGAGATAGTAGTGAGAAAAGACAGTTCTCTAGGCTGTCTGTTCCAGCTACTGCCCTGTCCTTCTCTGTGTCATGACTTGGTTAAAACATGCTGCTCATATTCACAGGGTGCTACTGCACTCCTCCTAACCCCTGTGTTGTTGAGTGTGTCTCCTCGCTGCCCGTGGTTATGCCACTAGCCACTGTGATGTTACTGACCTGCTCTGCCCTGCTGCCTATGCCAGACTCTGGGTGACTTGGAAGAGCTGATGACCTGTTCTTGACCTCCACTTCCCTTGATCTGTCTGTGCTTTCTGTTATTGTTTGACTGAAGCTTCTCTCCATCTCTGCCTGTCTTTGTTCTCGGAGTCTTGCTGGTGAGAAAATCTGTTCCCTTTCTTGTGTTTAGAGGGGCTCATCAGCTCAGCTGCTCAGCTCCCTAGTGCTGAAGTCTTTCATTTTCATCATCTAGTCCTCTTTGGAGATCATTTTGTCGTCAGAAATACAGGCACCTTTGAGTGATTTATTTCTTTTATACATTTGTTTTCACACAGCTCTCTTCTGCCTTGGATAGGCAGACATCCCACGGGGCTGGTTGGGGTAGCTGAAGAGTGTTTTAAAGATAGCCTCATATTATACCCAGAATAACTGCTCTCTTTCTACAATCAGGCCCTGATGCTAAGTCTATCCCTTCCAAGACTCCTCCCCACTTATGGTAACTTTTCCTTTGGTGGCCCGGGTGTCCCTCTTTGGAGCACGGCTTCCCTTGAGGCCTCCCCAAACTACCAGAAATGTCTGTATTTGTCTAGACATCAGTTATGGACACAGTTCAAGTTCTTTCCCTGGGGGTCCTGGGCCAGTAAAGAGATGCAGCTAGATTCCTATCTAAAGTGTCCACAAACATTCCACCACAGTTACCCTTAATAGCTCGGCGCACACAGATGACCTCTGGACAGGAGGGCGCCTAATTCCACATGCTAGCATATCTGAATCTCAGCCAGACTGCACTGCTACATACAACTTTGGAATTCTATCAAGTGATAATGTGTGATAAGAAGAAAACTGAACCTGGAGTCAGGAGATCCGGAGACAGTTCCGTTAATGCCGTGAATCTCTTGTTTTAGCTCTTTGGACTTCAGTTTCTCTGATTGTAAATGAGGGAGTTAGACTAGATTATCTGTAAGGGCTTTTTCAGTTCTAACACTTTGATTCTTTCTAGCCATTTGTGTCATCTTTCCACACTCTTTATTACCATGACTTTAATTGGGACTGGCATGAACTCCTCTGAGGGATGACATTTCCAAAACAGTTTGCTGCTGGAATGCAGATGATACTTTTCCAGGGTTGAGATATATGCATTTCTTTGTGTGACCTCTGGATCCCAGCACAGAATTTTCCATCATAGTCTGCCTAGGATTAATCAAATGCCTCATGAGAAACCCATCCAGGATAGCTCCTTTGAAATAGACTCTTGGGTAGAAATAATTAGGCTCACCTTGTGCCCAGATAACATTGAAGGCTAGCAGGAAATCAGTTGGTCTGAGATATTCTATGATGATTTACTTCCCTAATGCTAAATCTCTTTTGTTAAATTCAGAATACGACCAAAAACATAGAGTAAGAATGAGTGGATTGTACACTCACATAACAAGAAATTCAGTGGTTAGAATTCCATAAGCTGGTTTTACAGGATCAGATGCTGTCAGTGCATACTCTGAGTGTTTTAACACAGGTGTAAAACCTAAAGACAGCATCGCAAGGCTGGAAAGAACAGAGAAGACATCTATGTTTCCTTTTCTTAAGGGTAAATGAACTTCAATTAAGCCATCTCAAATTGAAGATTATCAGTGTTACTTATTGAAAACCAACAGAAAACCCCCCTGGAGGAAATACTTTCTCTTTTTGTTTATAGTAATCCACTGTCTAGAAGGCCTTTCTGTTACCACTATCTCCAATCAGGAGAGGTATTAGGCAGAGAATCAACAGAGTCACCTAAAGTCAGCTTTCTTCTTTAGTCTCCATTATCCATGGGTTTAGCCAATTTTCTGTAAAATGTGACTCTGATCTGTTGTTCCCTGTCTTCGTCACACCTCCCTTGCCTGGATTTAGGCCCTCATCATCTTTAATCTGGATTACTGTAATGGTTTGTTAATTCAATAAGTTCCAGTTTTATGTTGCGAGAAGAAAGATGGGACCCAAAGCAAGGTCTGATACTTGCAGATCCTCCCAACACATTACAGAAGTTCTTACGCTCTTGCAAGCACAGGACAGCAGATGTGTGGGAGAGTTAGGGAGGAAAACTCATACAGTGTTGGGCCTGACAGTACCAAAGACCTGAAGAAAGATACCTTGTTACCATGAGTATTATAGTTTCTGTTTTCCTGGGATGTTCTGTGGACTTGAAAGGAAGAAGTGAAGTTAACTGGGGTCAAGCAAAAGTCTGTGACCATTATTCTGTTTGCTTCTGTACTGGCCAGGTGCTGCTGCTTCTTTTTCTTTCTATTTCTCAGCATTTTTGCCTCTGCCTTGGATTGAGTGTATTCCTGCTATATTCTCTACATCACATGCATCAACATAGTTTTTCTACTGCTTAGCCTCACATTCCTTTAGTCCATCTTTTACATTGCTGCCGAAGTGATTTTTTTCCCAAAAGTATAGATCTTAGCAGGCGTATTTCACTCCTTCAACATACTTCAGTGGCTTCCCACTGCCCTTAGGGTTCCATCCAACCATCTTTTGAAATGGACAAGGCGTTTCATGATCCAGCTCTTGCTCACCTCTTCTGCTTTTCCTTTGTTATGCCTTCTTGCCTTTATGCATGCTGTCATCTTGGCTATGTATTTCACGCGTCATATGGCTTGGCTCATTCCAGCTCATACCAAGATTTCCCTCCTCTGGAAAGCCATTCCTAATCTCCTTTCCTAATTGCTATTACCCTGATCTTGGTTAGGCTCCATTCCCTACTCCTGTGATTTCCCACAGAGTCCTGAATTTGTTTCTATCCCAGCATTCATCACACCGTATTGCAATTATTTGTTTCATGTCTGTCCCTCTACCTGGCTTGAAGCTTACTGAAGCCTAGATCTTTGTTTCATTTTTATATCTCCTGCTCTAGCACTGAAATTGGCCCATAGTATATGACTGGTAAGTGTGGGATAGATAAGTGAAGTGGCAGGATTCCCTAACAAGGATGACCTAAAGAAGATTGTTTACTGAGTACAAAGCTTAACTAGACAACTTCTAAAATCCTTCCCAGCTCTTAGATATAAAATTTTATGATATATTGAAACCTTCAGCAAAAAAGTACTCAGAAAGTAGCTGCTTCTACATGACAACACATAGTTTAATTATTTGGGTGTGAAATGTGGTCATTTTGATTTTTTCATGGTTCAGTGCAGAGTGTGAATCCTATTTTTGAAAGTTCTTTTAATTCAATCATTTTACTGACAGAGGTAATTTAGTTCCATTATCTTTGTTCAAACAACTGGATTAGATTTATGAGTTCCCATAGAATCCTGAACTTGTTTCTATTGCAGCATTCATTATACTGTATCGTAATTATTTGTTTCACATCTGTCCTTCCCATTGGGGATTAGGTGTGAATTGAAAAGATTCAGGCAGAGCTCGTCCCAAGAGTGAGCCAGATCTAAGGGCCAATGTCAAGCAGGGTCAGGAGTCAGAAGCCCAGTGAGCATTCTGACAATGTCATGCATGTGTGTGTCATCTGTTGTGATGAGGCAGTGGTAAGAAATCAAGAGAGAACAGATCCTATAGGTCAGGTCAGGGCAAGACTGATGGCAGATAGAGAGAGAAGAGGTGCTAGGACAGAGTCAGGGACCAGAAGGCAGGCCAAGACAGAAGGGAGGACAGATGCATGGGAGAGAGCCTTGATTCTGACATTGAGTTTGACCCAACAGAAGATTCTTGATGTCCCTTGTTGTAGTACATATTAATGTCACCACTAATTCAGTCTAGACCTATAGGGTGGCATTTGCACTTGGCTGGAGGCAATCAGGGTAACAAATAGGAGGAGACATTGACTATTAGAGTGCTGTGACATTTCTTATGGCACTTTTACTTGTTTTCTAGTCTCTTAAATGTCCTAATATCTATTAAACAGGGAATTCCTTGAGAGCAGGGACCATGATTTTTTATCCTCAGACTCCCTACTACACTAGTGTAGTATTTTGCATATATCTGATAACTCAGTGGTATATAATGAATTGGATTAAAACAGTTAGGGATTATGTTATTAATGTTTCCTGGAGATAATTCAGTGTTCATTTAAGCCATGTGTAGATTCGGTTGTTTTTAATGCTTGTCGCTAAATTTTTTTTTTTTTAATAATTAAATATTTGAGTTCTGAGTGATCCTGAAAAATAAGTAATGCTCTGAGGAGATGCATTGGGATTTCTTATGAGTCCAAGAAAACGTAAGTTTTCCTGGTACAAGATCCCTGTCAAGCGTCTTCCTGTTGAGTGAGAATATCAGATTATGTGTTCATAAATGGATCAACAGCTGACACCAATGGAATAAGTTTGAGATTCAAGTACTACTCAATGTATCATAATGAAAGGAGAATCAAGTGATGAAAACCCTGTAAAAATTGAGAAACTCAATATGTCTAATTGGTTATTACTTGCTTGATAAAGTGTTTTTCTGCCTTCAGGACTATACACCTCTGCAGCCAGAAGGATACACTAGAAACTACAGCCATAATCAGAAGTGCTAAGTTTTCTGAATTTTATGTAACATACACTTCCAACATCAGATTTGATTCTGACAATTGAATACTAGAGCCTCACAAGGGATGGCTCACATTTTCTGTTTTTTCTTTTTTTCTCAACCTATTTCTACACCAACTGGAGTAAAAATTCCTTCTACTTGCTTGGCTCTCTTAATTGCTTTTAGTTATTTTTTTCAAGTTGCTAAACCATAAGAATGACCAAAATCTGTAGTGTTCTAAAGGTTGACATGGTGGTCCCACATGAAAAGGGAGTTTGAGGTTAAGAATTCAGTTTTTAAGTTTGGGAGCTCGACACAAAAATAGCTTAATTTAATCTATTTAATTCTAATTCTTCAGTTTATTCAGAAGGGAAATTTAATCTTCACCTGCTGAATTTTGCTGATTACCCTTTGCCCTGCCTTCTGTTAGTCAAAATTCCAAGTGGATTTGGATTCTAAAGCCTTGGATTGGAGTCTCAGCTCCACCATTTTAACTATGTGAATATGGGCAATTGGCAGAAGCTTAGTTTTCTTGTTTGCAAAATAAGAATAAAAACCTCTGGCCTGTGTGGATTAGGTGAAGGACTATATGTCAAAATGTTTTGATAGCACTATTATCTTTATCTACCTTTTCACTTTATTTCTTTATAAAACTCTTTGAAGCTTAGCTCCTCTACTGTCTTTACTTTTTACATGCAACCCTTAATGTAAAATGCAATAAACTGTAACCAAAACCAAAAACAACAATAAAAAAATTATCACCACCACCACCACCACCACCACCACCACCATCACTGTACAAGGTATACAGAAATAAAAACAGTATCAGGCCAAGATGAAGATCCTCTACTGCTTAAAAGAGCAAATAAACAAGCATTTATTGCTATGCACAGGACCAGTGTCTCTCATGGATTCAGTACCGACTTTGGTATCATTTGGGAAACAGTGAAAGCATTTCTGTCCTAAAATATAATCCTACTAATGACCTACACTACAAAGTGGATCAAACCATGGGAATCTGGGCTGGTTTCACATTCTCTGTGAGATACCCAACTTAAGGATCTAGGGGATCTTGGGACAATGTCAGAGGTGAGACAGTTTCAATGATCAGCAACATTTAAAAAATGAGGTTCCAAATTTCTCACCTCTGTTCTTTTGACATTTACATGGAGGAGGTGAAGGTACACAGGAAAGCCGTGAGAAGATAATGGACCTTTAGAATGATCAAAGCATCCTTGTTTTGATCCCAATTCCTAATCAGTAGAATCACATTCTACTGATTAGGAATTGATTGTAAGTGGGTACTATGATATGCTGCACAATAACTTGGCCTGGGGTCAAGAGACCTGGGTTCTAGCACTGTCTTTGCCACTGACAAATGTTGTTTTGTCTTTTAGTCCTTCAGAACTCTGGGGTTCATTCTCTATATCTTTAAAATAAAAGGATTGAATAAATAGTCACTTAGTTTTTTCTTCCAGAAAATATTATTGAGTTTCTTCTTCTTTCTTGGTACTGTAATAAGGTCTAATGTTATAAAATAAATAAAACACAGGTCCTATCCTCAGCTCACTTTCAACTAATAGGGCAGACAGATGAGTAGACAAATACAAGTAATAAAGGAATGCTAATATTAAGCTAGACATCTGCCTAGATCTCTTCTAATGCCAATATTCTATTATTTTAAATGTCTCTTTTAAAAAACTCACATGCTGGCTGGAAGTGTTAAATTATTAGCAAGGCACAATTTGACTTCCTTGCAATTTTGTCAGGGGTTCTGCAGTGACCTTCCTGTTAACCACTGAAAATCACTTTCCAGAATTCTTCACTGCTTGTTTTAGGTGTTTCACATAGTGAAAAGAGATTATTTTAATGTACTTGACCCATATTATTCAATATGTCACCTTGAATTCACCAAGGTACAACAATAAAAATAACATTAGTGATTACGGTTAATGCCACTGTTAGTTATTCATGTCAGTGCCACCCACTAAAGTCATTCTAGAATTCCCCAGGCAGAATCAGGCACTTTCTCTTCTGTACTATTATCTCATTACCTATTTCTCCCTTATCCTCCTCCCTTCTCTTTTTCCTTCCCTCCTTCCTTCCTCACAATATTATTGTAATTTTTGGTTATCATATCTCCCCCACTAAAATATGAACTTCTCCAGAGCCCAGGCCTCTTATCTGTGTGAATACCTTGGCACTTAACACAGTCTCTGGCCACAGAACAGATATTCAATACATGTTAGTTGTATTGAATTTGATTACCTTAACTATAGCTCTTTAGACAATAGGATTTTTTAAATCATAATTTCTCATGGATATCCAGCCGCATCTGCGTTTAGGTGCGTAAGCTTTATTCCATTGGAGGGCTGGTGGACATTACACCTCTGTTTATGTTTAAAGAGAGGGACTCCAGTTGAATGTCATTTTATAGACTCTCGCAGCTGGCTTTTTTTATTTTGATTTTTTAAGGGTTTCTTTCTCTTTTTTTGAAAGAACCCATTGTCTCCATGACCTGAACCACCCACCCTCACCCCTCACCCCCTCCACCCACACCTGCTGTTGCATGCACGTGTGTGATGCAGCACCACTGTGGGCAGAATTTTATGCAGAGCCTGCACGCTGGATCCACTCAGGTGGCAGAGAGGTGAAAGAAAAACCCACACATTTTTTTGTTGTTGTTTTCTCATTAAGGCTTGCAAAGAGAGTCCCTATGAAAGAATCTGAAGGCTGAGTTTGGCACCAGGGAATACCCAAGTGGTAATGAATGGGGGCAGGGGTTGGATGGGAAAATTTGAGGAAAGAATTTGGATCCAGAACCAGCTCTGGTTCAGTTGCTAATTGATCAAATGTCCCTTTGGTTCCCTGAACTTATCCATGAAATTTGTATCTTGGAAAAACTGCATTTTATGTTGGCAGAACACACTTTTATGTTTATCAGAGTTGAGTTTTTAATGCTTTGGATTCTCTTTCTCCAAGTCTTCCATATGTTCTGAATAATCCCACCTTCTTCCCAGTCCAGAGTAGTGAAGAAATGCTGCTTAGGGTATGAAAAGTTAAAAAAATTTTAGCTTCAGAACTTGTCTAATTTTTTTTTTCTCATAGTCCAGGGACAACGCCAAATTCTCCATCCATTCCGGACACAGCAAGCTCGTAACATCCACATTAATCTAGATTATGTTGACTTTGTCCTATTTTGACACCGTGCAATACCCTGTGTCTTGTTTAATCACACAATAGAAGGAAAGTTCTCACTGAGACATTTACTTACCATATTCCAACGGCAGCACGTCTGATTGTGTCTTTAATATTTATATGATGTCACAGACATACATGGCAGGAGTATCACACTAGGAGAAAAAAAAAAGGCTATGCTCTCAGAAGATCAGTTTGAAGGAATAAACTTCTTCTAGTAGGGAGGAAAAATTGAGATCAACTCAGGGCCCTAAACAGACATGTTTAAAATTCACCTTAGTGTAGGAGGTAGTTGAGATTCATTTAATTATGTAAAAAATATTTATTAAGTGTCTTGTGCATGCCATGTGCTAGGTGCCAGGGGATAAACTCTATGCCCTTATGGAGCTTACAGAAAAATATTGAACAAGTGACTATGAGTGTGAAGAGGGTCATGAAAAAGGATACAGAGGGAGCACATGGGAGATACACGAGCATAGAACGGGAAGAAATAACTTCAACCATGGGCTCAGGCTGGCCTCCTTGTAGAAGTGGTATTTAAACTGAGGCCTGAAGAATGAGTAGGATTGGTCATGATTTGAGGGCTGTGTGTGTGTGTGTGTGTGTGTGTGTGTGTGTGTAGCAGAGGGGAGAGTTCCTAGGGATGGTTTTTTAGACAACAGGTTTAGAGGGTGCAAGAATGAGACTGGTGTGTTTCAGGAACTAAGAAGTCTAATTTAGCTGGAGCATAGGGAGTGAGAATAGGTAGTTAGGAGGATGGGAAGTGTTCCTTTGAAGGTGGGGAGGGATTTCTCACTGATCAGGAAATTGTTCCTGTAGACGTGGCAAGAAAGGAGTCCTACACCTGAGAACAAGGTTAAAGGATCAGTGAGTAGGGTGGGCAGGAATAAGGGTAGTTGGTGTGAAGAAAATGTATTTATATGATTGGGAGATTCCAATGAGTATTTTCATTGTTTTAAGGTATCAGGACGGGTCTTTGAGATGCTTCGAAGATGTACTCTTTAAACTACGTAACTGAGGTTAGATTCGTCCACCTATCATGGAAACTAGTCCTTAAGCTCCCTGAGGGAAGAACCAGGTTTTTTTGTTCACTAATGAAGTCCCTAAGCTTAATGACTTCGGTAGGAGGCGAGTTTCACAAGGTCCAAAGCAATTACAAAGAAGCCTTTGCAGAAGAGATGGAGGTTGGATCAAAGCTCATAGTTGGCTTTCAATAAATATCTGTCAAGTGTCTGAATGAATAAATGAACAATTAAGAGGATGAATGACTATCTCCAAGATGATCTCGGTTCTGTTTTTGTTTGGGCAGATTTGCTTTGCCATTCCCCTAGGGCTGCTTGGAGACCCTCGGAAGCTCTAAGTGTTCCTGCTCTGCTCAACTTGGTTTTAGAACTGTTCTCATGGGTCAGCCTTGAACTTTCCAGGTCTGTTTCTATCCTGACATTGGAACACACTATGAGTGCATATGTCCAATCATAAAATAATAAAAAAGGTTTGTGGTTTAGAGACTTGATAGTGAAAAGATGGTTTGTCATCTTGATCCCTTGCACCTTTTCTAAATTTTATTTCCAAGGGCAACCTTCTTCATCCCATAAATCACTTTAGATTATAGAGATGATCAGTCTTTTGAGGAGACCACGATGGTTTAACTCATCACGGTGGTGGGGACCAACATTTTGTAGTAACTTACAGTTTTCAGAGTATACCCAGTTTCCAGTTTCACTACTTTATTTCACTTTCATGTTATTACTATCTCTCTTGTGTTCATATGGAAACTGTTGTTTAAAGGTAATTTGCTAAAGGTCACAAATTAGCAAGTCATGAAAACAGTACACACACCTTGCTCTTCAAGGGTTTTTTTCACTAGTATTTCAAGAAACATCTAGTTTGGGACTCAAGCAACTTATTTCTGAATCTTTAGTTTCCTTATTTGCAGCTATCGAAGATGACAGTCAGCTATGCTAGAACTAATTCTCATGATTATGGCTTTACATTTTATATCTGGAAACATAATACTTAAATTTAACAATGAATCTACAATGGCATTATTTCAGGTATTGTTAAAGAAATATACTGTGTACAAGGGCCTTTTCATGCCCCTCCAACTTTATAAAGAAATATAACATAGTGGAAAAACACCAACTAGGAGCCAGAAGCTCGTGGCAGTCCACTTACTGCTCTGTCCCATCTCCTCCTCCATAAAGTAGACCTATATACATTTTACATGGATAATAATAAATGACGCCCCATACCTTTCAGGCATGATGTATGGACAAATAAAAAAACAAGTGGGAAGAAGCTTTGAGAAAGCCTGCACACAGAATTATGACTAGTTAGATTCTTCTTGGTGTACGAAACATATGTTTCTGCAACATTAGAGTTTTAAGGAGACCTTTCCACCCTCTTTCCACAATGACGGGCAATGAGTCTAGTCTCTTTTCTCCTAGGGAATCAGAAGAGGAATTAGAATAGATATTCTGGAAGATGAGAGTAGCAAGGAAGAATGGGAAATACAAGGGAATAGAGAGGTGGCATTTAGGGAAAAGACAATTTGGTCTTCTCACAAGCCAGAATGGTAGAATGAAATGCATGAAGCAGAGGAGGCAGAATGAAAATATAGTTAATTCGGGTGTAAGAATTACATAGGAGAGGAGATTGGGACAAGAGAGGAAATGCAGCCAGCAACTGAGTGGTGAAGGGCCTTGACAGGGAAGGCAAGCAGCTTAACTTGGTTTTGGAAGGCGCTGAGGAGCCAGGGAAGGAGTAATCCCATTAGCACATAATTATAGCATAATAAGCATAACAGAATGTCACTGTGGTGAAGGGTGGGGAGTGGCAAGTGTTAAGTGTAGCATATTCCTATAAAGCTGCAATTTGGTGTCATTGTTTTATAAATAACATATTATTTCTCTTCCTCTCTCTTTGAATAAACTTCTTTTCAGAACAAGACTCACAAGTTCACTACCTTAACGGAACTTAGAAAAACTGAAAATATGGAACTAGACTGGAAGCCCCATAGCAGGTGGACTTTTATCAGATCAGAGTAAAAGGAAATGATGATGTCCTTAAAACTTTGCAACTTTGATCCGGGGGTATTTTTCCAACGCTTTTTTACCCCATGTCATTGGGCAAACCAATCAAAGCTACAACGGAGGATGTCTGGGAGGGGCTTGATCTACAACTCAGGGCTTCTTGCATCACGGGAAGTGCACGTGTTGAGGAACTCATGTCTAGATGCCTGCAGGAGGCTTTCCCGTTGTGTCCTGCGTGTGAGTGCTAGCTCCCACCACAGTGTTTTTCTCCTTTCCAGGGAAGAGACCCAGGAAGGCGGCACCTTGTTGAGGCCATGAGCAAAGCCCCAGATGCTCCTTCCTCCTGTGGTGGTGAGCTCTTTAGAAGAATGCTGAGGTTTTTGGCCTTCACTCCGGGATACCCAACAGTAACTTCAAGGAGCTAATAAGTAAAGTATAGTAACAAGCATAAATCCCAATAAGCTTATTAAAAACTGAACCACAACCTTGGCAACGGCGGGAACCGTTGTCTGGAACTTGTTTGGCCATTTGTAGAGTGTTGCATGCCTTTATATGTCCCCCACCCACCCTTTCAGAACAGAGAGATTAGCAACAAAAGACAGATTTTCAAAGCTCCATACAGCTGTGGTTTACACTCTACTTTGGAGACTGTCAGGATGGCTTCTCTTTGGGATGGTAAAGGTACCAGCCAATCTCTGTTCTAATGGACCTCCTAGGACCTTTTCTGTGGTGTGTGTGGAAAGCAGAAGAGGATCCATTCTCCATCTCTGTTGCAAAGGCTTCTTCATAATTGCTTTGGACTTTGTGAAACTCTGCTCCTACCAAAATCAAAAAATGGTTTCAAGTGCTGTAACCCTTCTAATGTGGGCGTCTGTATCACCAACGGCACGGAAATGCCTCTCAGTTACCTTTTTTCCTTGCTGGGTGAAGATAATCTTTTCAGAGCATCTACAAGGATACTTTTGGGAATGCTGGAGAATTCACGTCCTTCAGGGGCTTGCATCCTTAGGAGAGGTAGGGCTGCAGTTGTGTAGTCCCTAATTAGTTAGTTCCATACAAATTTTGTGTTAATGAAGCTGAGATTGGAGGGCAAAAGTCACAGGCAAAAAGTACATAGGCAAAAACCACAGGTGGAAATACCACCTTGGAAAAGTGTTGCTGTTTTCTACTAAAGCAGAATACTCTCCCACACAATGATCCAGCAACTGTACTCTACGTGCTTATCCAACAAAATTGCACCAAAGACATGTACAAGAATATTAATCATAGCATTACTCATAATAGCCAAATCCTGGAAACT
Source organism: Cynocephalus volans (assembly GCF_027409185.1). Lineage (NCBI taxonomy): Eukaryota > Metazoa > Chordata > Mammalia > Dermoptera > Cynocephalidae > Cynocephalus > Cynocephalus volans. The sequence goes on from NC_084467.1 coordinate 132,595,025, forward strand.
ATACACATGCCCATTGACAGTAGAAAGGATAAATAAATTACAGCATTTTTACACAATGGAACAATATATGGCAATTAGAATAAATGATCTCCAACTAAATGCAACAACATGGATGAATTTCAACAAATACTGTTGTGTAAAAGAAGCCAAGCACAAAAGATTTCACACTGTATGACCCCATTTACATAAAGTACAAAAGCAGGCTAAACTAGTCTATGGGGCCATAAGTCAGGAAAGTTTTTACTCTTGGGGTGTGTGCAGTGATGAGAAGAAAAGAGCATGTGGGACGCTCCTGGGGTAGTGGTTAGACACATTCAGTTTGTGAAAATATTGAGCTGCACACTTATGGTATGTGCACTTTTCTGTGTATATAAAATAATTTAATAAAAAGGTAAAAGAAATCACAGGTAGGGTTAGTTTAGCTCTGTTATGTGATCACTTAGTTAAACTCCAACTTCAGAGTTGCCTAAGAAAGAATGGAGTTGGGTGGCTAGCTTCAAACCTATAAGTGCAATTCAAAACAAACAAGCAAACGAAAAACTAAAACTAAAGGTTTTAAAGTCTCTTTTGATTGGTATCACTACCTCACCTACTACCTCACCTACTTTTTGGCTGTGTGTCACTCAAGGGCTCCCGGTGAGGTCCAGTGACCTAATAGGAAAGAACACGTATGATAGGCAGGTGTCTCCTTAGCACGGCATCACAGGTGGGTCAATGAGACCAGATGACGGCATCTGTGCTTTGCAGCAAGAGGCTTTTCAGCTGAATTTGGTGAGCCCCATGTTTCTTCTTTGTCATCACCCTTGGTGAAACCAGATTCTCATCTTCTCTTGAAACCCGAAATACTTTTCCTGGAACTGTCATGCTACAATTTCATCTGAATCCACCTAAAAGGAGAAATAAAACAAAAATAATTTGGTATTGGGTTTATCTGCACCTATACTGAACAATAAAGAATTTTTCCAGCGTGGCTCACATCTTACTGGACACTCCAGAGTAGAATAAAGTCTGTGTTACTCCTACCTTTCAGCCTCTTGAATGGGATGGGAGTTTGATTTGTGCGCACTCAACCGATAAATACTGGAGGTCTGCTGCATCACACAGACCCTTGTGTTATAATTACTTCTCCATTCGTTAGATGGGTATTTACTGAGTATCTACAATGCTAGAGGCACTGAGGGCATCAGCACACTTGGGCAACCATCCTGCCTTCTATCAATGGATGCCTGTATCTTATCCATCATATTGGCGTAATTGGAAGAATAAAAACATTTTAAATTATAAAATAGCAATCAGAGGCATGAACTCTAAGACAGGTAAACCAGATTTTGAATCCTGGCTCAGACACTTAACAGCTATATGATCTTAGGGAGGTCTCTTACTTTCCTTAAATTTTGGATAAGACAGGAATAATAGTTGTAACTACCTTCCAGGTTTTTTTTTTTGGGGGGGGGTGTTAAGAATTAAATATGATTAGATGGCAATTCCATCTTGTTCTAAACTAGACTCATAGCTGGATTCAAAGAAGCCAGAATATTGTTTCTCACAGTCCTTTTAGTGTATGCTGACAACACCCCGCCCAGATTTCAAATCCCTCTTACTGGCTCTTCGTGGACTGGGTGCTTCTAATGACTCACACCTCTGCTTCCTCCAGGGGACTGTCCTTGGCTTACTACAGCTGCTTAGTCTATATTTCACTTAGTCAATGGGAGACTTTGTGGTGTTTAAAAGTCCATATTCCTGGTCTTGAGGAGAAACAAACCCTGAGGTTGTAACTTATGCTCCTGATCTCCCTGTGGGATTAGGTCAAGGCTGGGACTTCTTTTTTTTTCTTTTTTACCTTTTTTTTAAAATGGCATTTTTAAAAAAAAATTTATTTTGTCGATACACATTGTGGCTGATTATTGTTGCCCCTTACCCAAAACCTCCCTCCCTCCCCCCCTCCCCCCCTCCCCCCCAACAATGTCCCCTCTGTTTGCTTGTTGTATCAACTTCAAGTAATTGTGGTTGTTATATCTTCTTCCTCTCCTTACTGTCACATACAAACTAAAGTAAAAATTTTCCTGGGTGAGTAGTTGGACTTGGGATGAGAACAGACACAGCTGTCAGGTGGAGGGGTTTATATAGTTGGGAGTGGCTGCTTGTTTCTCTAGAAAGCAATTCCCAGATGAGTTTTACAAGAAAATATTCTGGTAGTGCCACAATTGTTCCATTCAACAAATAATTAATGAGTACCTATCATGTGTCAGGCACTAAACAAACTAAGCCGTGTCTGGGTACTTGACCCACAGAAACCATGAATAATAATGTTTGTTTTGTTTTGTATTAAGACATTAAGTTTTGGGACAAATTGTTACACAGCAATAGATAACTAATACACACAACAAAGAGGCCAATGTGGTTGGAGTGAAGTGATCCAGGGGAAGAGTAGGAGCAGAGGAAGTCAGGGAAGTAACAGTGTTGAGAGGATCCAGATATCACCCATAAGGATGCTGATTTGGTAGGTCTGACTCAATAGGGTTGGGGTCTGACATCTACATGACTTTAAAAACTGCAGGTGGTACTTCCATGCAGTCATGGTTGCAACCTGCTGAGAAGAGGCATTCACTCAGCTTGGGATGGCAACACCAAGAATGAGGTTCATGTATCCCAGCCCAGGTGCCACCTATCTTTAAGGTGAAAGCTAATAGATCTGCAACATAACCAGCACCATCTTAGACAAGCCCAAATACAAAATGGCACTGTCCATATATATTCTGGATATTAATCCTTTGTCAGATGTATATTTTGCAAATATTTTCTCCCACTCTGTTGGTTGTCTAAATCAAAACCATGCTGAGATACCATCAACCCCAGTTAGGATGGCTAAAATCCAAAAGACTCTGAACGATAAATGCTGGCGAGGTTGTGGAGAAAAAGGAACTCTCATACATTGTTGGTGAAACTGCAAAATGGTGCAGCCTCTATGGAAAATGGTATGGAGGTTCCTCAAACAATTGCAGATAGATCTACCATACGACCCAGCTATCCCACTGTTGGGAATATACCCAGAGGAATGGAAATCATCAAGTCGAAGGTATACCTGTTCCCCAATGTTCATCGCAGCACTCTTTACAATAGCCAAGAGTTGGAACCAGCCCAAATGTCCATCATCAGATGAGTGGATACGGAAAATGTGGTATATCTACACAATGGAATACTACTCAGCTATAAAAACGAATGAAATACTGCCATTTGCAACAACATGGATGGACCTTGAGAGAATTATATTAAGTGAAACAAGTCAGGCACAGAAAGAGAAATACCACATGTTCTCACTTATTGGTGGGAGCTAAAAATTAATATATAAATTCACACACACACACACACAAAACCGGGGGGGGGGGGAAGAAGATATAACAACCACAATTACTTGAAGTTGACACGACAAGCAAGCAGAGGGGACATCGGTGGGGGAGGGGGGAGGGAGGAGGGAGGGAGGTTTTGGTAAGGGGCAACAATAATCAGCCACAATGTATATCGAGAAAATAAAATTAAAAAAAAAAATGGCGCTGTCAACCTCCTCCCCTCCCCTCCCCCATTCTCTCTTACAAGAAGCCTCATGGTTTTGGAGAAAATGAAACTTTTGGCGTTGCCACATGTGCAGAACTCTCCATCCCCATAACCTAACTCAATCCCTACCCCAGAATTACATCACCCAGCTCTTGGTGCCAACATACCAATATAAGCTCTACCGCCTGCACACTTGGGGCTGTCCCCCATTTTCAGCCCGGCACAGCTCAGCAGATTTTCTTCCTTTAATAAAGCTTGAATGGTACCTGGCATCTCAGCTCACTTTCTTTCAAAAGCATTTTAGTGATGGACTGGAGTCCATTCATATCACATTTTCTGGATAAAGTACTCAAAGTTTAATCGATTTTAGGTAAGTATGTGATAACCCCACTGAATGTGGAGAGCTCGAGGATTTAACTTTTTATGCTTCAACCATTCCTCCCAGGCTAACAAACAAAACAAAACAAAACGAGCTATTTCGTATGTTACCATTTCCCTTTCCTTCCTTGCTGCCTTCTACTTCATAGGAATAAATACTTTTGGTTGGAAGCTCCCCTGAAGTCGACAGTACTAATTTCCTTACCACAAGGCAAGGTCATATCCAGTTCCTAGGTCTCTTAATTATTTTTCCAACTTCCTTTAATCAGAATCTATAGTTTAGCATCAGTTACTTTTTCCAAATGCTCCCCAAATCTAGACTGCAGCATCCTTTGACTATGTGGTCCAGGATCTTTGATGAATCCTTTAAGACCAAATAAAATATACTCTGCCAGTTTGAAAATCCAGGAATATATGTTTGTATGAATATCAATAAACACTTTTTAAGAGAGGAGAAAGGATTACCCTATAGGAATTAATAGGTATTAATAATAATGTCATTATAATAGTAGTAATTATACTAATACTAAATGACATTTACTGAGAACCATTAAGAATTTTTCTTTTTTTATGAATTTGCCATGGTGTCTTTCAATTCTGAGGAATCCCCCTCCCAATCATCTGCCTGAAAGAGTCTCTTCTTTAAATACTCTTACCCTTAACCTTGCTAATTCTTAGACATCCTTCCAGTTTTGTAAAAAAAATATTACAACCTCTGGGAAGCCTTCCCTAACTATCATAAACTAAGTTAAGTATTCTGGTTTGTGCTTACTGGCATTCTGTACTTCCTTAACATTACGCTCTCCATACTTTAGTGTTACTGCTTTTTAAATATCTCTCTTCCCTGCAAGCTTCTGAGCAACTTAAGAGGACAGACCATGCCTAATTTGCCTAGTTCAGTCCCTCAAAGCCAAAAACCTTGCCTGACACATAGTAGATGATTGAAAAATATCTGTTGCAGCAATGATTTTCTTATACCCCAGTGCCAGACACTGGGATGAGCTCTTAAAAATATTGTAACAACTGTACAAAGTGTGTATTTGTCCCAGTTGGGCAAAAAAAAAAAAAAAAAAAAAAAATGGTGGCTCCAAATGGTTAAGTGAGCCAAGTTCTCATAGCTAATAAGTGACAGAGTTAGGATGGGAACCAGGTCTTCAGGCTCTAAAACTTCTAACCATCCCAGGTGTCAGGACATTGGGAAAGGTGGTGGAATTAACTGTTAAGTTTTACATCCCCATTACAGAAATATTGACTCCATTTCTGAGGTTGATGTCTTGGCTTTTTAAATCCCACTTTAACAGATCTGATGCATTCACTGCTGCCTCCTTTTCTTTCCACTGATGATGCAACCCCATGAGACCTAGCCCTAGCTACTACTCCTGGCATCCTTTCCTTTATTCACTTAATCACATGCCATAGATATTTAAGTACTCACTATGTAATGGCACGTCAATAAAAACTGGGACCCCAAAGATGACGAGCCACATGGCATGCCTTCACGGAGCTTGTACTCTGTCAGGAGGAGTCAGGTAGAAATATACAAGTGAAAAGTAACTATTGGATGGTTAACCTTTGTCATTTTGCTTACTTTACATCTGTTCTCTCTTTTGGTGATAACATTTCGGGGTTTTTAAAAAATTTTTTTTATTTTTATGGAGCTGCTCCTTCCCTATTATTACACAGGGCTGATCCAGGCATGGGGCAGGCAAAAGACACAATCCTGGCCAAGCAGAGCCATCTATATTCTCACCAGTTGTTTCAGGACATGGTAGGATGGGGCATGAGAGCTCCACCTGGAAGTCTGATGAAGGTTTTAAGGAGGAGGCAGCTTCTTTTTGCGTGAGTTGCTAAAAAAGTAGGATATAGCTGGGGATCAACTTCCAGAGAAATTTTGTGTGAGATGGAAGCCAATCTGGAGGAAAGTAGAGTCAAGAGGTGGAGGAAAAGACAAAATCAAAGTTATTGTTATTTACTTAAATTGCTTTGAGTTAGGTTTTTATTAATTGCAATATAAAGAGATATTACTGCTATGGTTTGAATGTTTGTCCCCATTCAAAGCTCATGTTGAGACTTAATTCTCAATGTAGTATTTGAAAGGTGAGGCCTTTAAGAGGTGATTGGATAGTGAAGACTATGCCCTTACGAATGGATTAATTCATTCATAGATTAGTGGGTTAGTGGTCTAATGCATCATCAGGGAGTAGACTGAGGGCTTTATGAGAACAGGAAGAAAGCATATGGAAATGCGTTCTTGTTCAGTCCTCACCGTGTGATACCCTGCATCACCATGACACTCTAGAGAGTCCCCACCAGGAAAAAGGCCCTCACTAGATGTGGCCCCTTGACCTTGGACTTTCCAGCCTCCGAAATTGTAAGAAATAAATTTTGTTTCTTTTTAAATCACCCAGTTTCAGGTATTCTGTTATAAGCAACAGAAAACTGAATATAATCACATAAAAGGCTAGGATGGAGACATAAACCCAGAGGAGAGAGGGAAATAAAAGATCATGTAGTCTTTCAAGATCTAAAGAAGTGAATTAGAGCTTATTCTACAATTTATGTTGATTAAAAAATGTCCAGAAACTGCTAAGTCAAATTTGAAAAAAAAGAACAAAGAGGGGGTTTCACTCTACTAGATATAGAAACTCAGTATAAACATATATAGCAGTAAAAACTATGTAGTATAAATAAAAGAATAGGAAAATAAATCCACATAACAAAACAAAAAATTAAAAGTTGACCCATGTTTATTAGAAAACCTGGCATATGGCAAATTGAAACCACTTTGAGATACCATCTCACCCCGGTTAGGATGGCTAATATCCAAAAGCCTGAGAATGATAAATGTTGGTGAGGTTGTGGAGAAAAAGGAACTCTCATATACTGTCAGTAGGACTGCAAAATGGTGCAGCCTTTATGGAAAATGGTATGGAGGTTCCTCGAACAATTACAGGTAGATCTACCATATAACCTAGCTATTCCACTGCTGTGAATATACCCAAAGGAATAGAAATCATTATGTTGAAGGGATGCCTGCACTCCCATATTTGTTGCAGCACTATTTACAACAGCCAAAAGTTGGAACCAGCTCAAATGTCCATCATCAGATATGTGGATAAGGAAATTGTGGTGTATCTACACAATGGGCTACTACTCTACTACAAAAAAAAGAGTGAAATACTACCATTTGCAACAACATGGATGGACTTAGAGAAAATTATATTAAGTGAAACAAGTCAGGCACAGCAAGAGAAATAGCACATGTTCTCACTTATTTGTGGGAGCTATAAATAAATAAATAAATATATATATACACACAAACAAATGAAGGGTGGTGGGGGGAAGAAAACAGAGCAATCACAATTCCTTGAACTTGTTAAGACAAGTGAACAGATATGATGTAGTGGGGGGAGGGGAGAGAGGGAGGGGGGAAAGCGGATCAGGTAAAGGGACATGAAAACCAACTACAATGTATACCGAGAAGTTAAAATTAAAAAAGTAAAAATAACTCAGGAAACATCCCAAACAACAACAACAACAACAACAAAACAAAAGAAAACCTGGCATATGATGATATGACACCACAAATGGATTATTTAATATGTGGTGTTGGGGAAATTAGGTTACTATATGGAGAAAAAATTGTCAGATTCCTATAAGACACTAAGAATTAACCTTCCAGAAGGACAAAATATGAATGGAACTATAAAGCTAATGGAAAGGAATATCTTTTGAGTTTGGAGTGAGGGAGGCCTTCTTAAATAAGACCACCAAAGCACAATACACAAGGCAGACAGCTGATGTATTTGACTACAGCCAAATTAGAGTATTTCTTTTCACTGAATGCACCATAGATCAAGTTAATAGATTGGTGACAGACTGGGAGGAGATGTTTACATTACCCCAAAAAACTATAAGGGACAGATATCTAGGTTAGAAAAGGAATTCTTACAATTCAACAACACATATTGGCAAACTCCATAGAAAATGGTCAAAGAATAGAAATAGGCAATTCTCACAGGGGAGATCGGAATGGTTAACAAATATATAAAAATTTATTCAAATTCAGAAATAAGACATAGGCAGATTAAAATAGCAATTAAATACTATTTTACACTCACTGAAATGGAAACATTTAGAAATATTAGTAAGAACCTGGGGATACTAGAATTCTTACATGCTTCTGGTGAAATATTTTTTGGTGCAGCCATTGTGGAGAAAAATCTGGCAGTATCTGGCTAAAGTGATGTTGGTGGGTATACCCTACGACCCAGGAACCCCAGGCCTGAGTATATACCCTAGAGTAATTCACATGCATTACTAGAAGGGGGGCATATATAAGGATACTCACTGGAGCATTGTTTGTGGAGGCAGAGAGCTGGAGGCATGAAAGTATGGAACAAAAGAAAGTAAGAAACAATGAAATCTTCTGGATAACACCATTTAAACGAATTTAAAACACAAACACACCATACCACTATTTATTTTTCAGAGATAAATACACACACACACACACACAAACACATTGTATTTCTATATGAGACACCTTAATGTGGGAACCTTTAGGGTGGGGGAGGGAGCAGAGGAGAGAGGGAGTGAGGGAAATGGGAATGGGATCAGGTATAAAAAGAGAGTAATAAAGTGAGAGCAAAGCCCTGCAGGTACTGATAATCATAGTGTGTCATGAACTGAAGAGCATAGCCAACTCAACTAAGTACTTCGGGTTAAAAAATAAATAATTGAGATTAAAATTTTTAAAAAATGCCTGAAGTGAGGAGAAGGTCAAGAATATTTTGCATGAGCTCTGGTCTCATCTTACCTGCGAGCTGCATGTGACCCGAACTGTATGAATGTGACATGCAGCAGATACTGTATTCTCCCAATTACCTCTCTGTTGCCACAAAAGTGAAATTAGATCCCGTCTATAAATCATAGTCCATGCTTTGAAAAGTGAAACAATATGTAGTTGGTGTTTTTGCTGCTAAGATTAGATAAAAGCAATTTCTATTCTATTAAAAAGCAAACAACATGTTGCAAATCAGTGTGTTTATTGTATAAAATCTTTGCCCTGAAATCAGTGCCTCCGGTTTTGTAGTAACTCTCAGATTGGAGTTTCCTAAAGTATTCAGTGTTGTTCAAGTTTTGGCTGTCCTCATTAGCATATGTAAATTGCACTGCATTTTTCTCCAGGTTTGAGAGAAAAGAGTCACATGTCAGGGAGAAAACTATTGGGTTTTAAATGATATCTGACACTCCTTTCTGGTTTTTGTACTCTGAACCCAAATCGAGCATATTCTTAGAGGACACACATACCATTTTTTTTTTTTTAACATGATACATCTCCAAACATACCATCCCTTTTCAGTCATGAAATAAACTCTACACACAAACATCATGAAGCTCAAGGATTTGGCAAACTGCATCAAAAAAAGATCCTAAGGAGGTATTCAGGGAGGACAGGACTTTATTTTCCTTGTTCTTTGCCTGTCATAATACCTGGAGCACAGTAGATGCTCAACACATATTTATGGAGCAAGTGAATAGACAGTGAACACACACACACGCACGCAACCATAAGCGCACACGTATTTGTCTTTGGTCTTCGAAGTATATGATCTGTGGGAGTTGAGGGGGGAGGATAACAAGCAATTATAAAACAGTTCTCAAGGCTAAGAAGCTTATGATCTAAAAGGGCAAACGCATATGACAAAGACATGAAAACAAGAACCAGGAAATGGTTTAGCACTAATAACACTGTTTGGAAATTTCTGACAAAGAGACAGAGTGCGTAGATTGGAAGGAAATGGGGACTACCACCCAGCTAGCCTGCACAAAGCCGTGGACAAGTCACCGGTGGAGACCTCACTGCTCTAACCAGTTGCTAATGAGAAGCTGGCTCTTCCACGCCAGAAGAGCCTGCTGCAAGAGGCCCTTGTACTCATGAGTTTCAATCGAGCTTCTGCAGACGCATCCTCTCAGGAGTGGAAAACTCCATTCCAGACCCAAGGAGGCCAAAAGGGTGCCTGTATACGTGAACAGGAAAACTGTGGCAAAAAAGCCAATAATACAATGATGGAAATGCTTAGCTCTGCGTCCAGGGAAAGCTTGGTTTAGCTGTGAGTGGCTGGAACCAGCTCAACCAACGTCAGCAATTTGAAGACATCTGGTCTTTATTTTTGGACTTTTGTATGCCGAGGAGGATTATGGTTATACGATGTAGAGGCCATTTAGTGTTGTCAATATACAGAATTTCTTATAATAGGAATCCCTCACACTTAGAATAGAACCTTATTCTCCAGAGTCTCCTTCAGATTTTCAAATATTAACTCTTTATTCCCCAAGGTGATTTTCTGAGGGAGATGTCTTCCTCAGAAAGAGAAAAGAGATTGTATTATAGAGAAATTGAGTCATGGAGTAGATATTTATTTCACCAAAGGGTAACCTAATAGTTGGTAGAACCTCCACGAATTTTAATATCCTGTGAATGTGAAAAGTAATTCGTCTGTTTCTCTTGCTGACCCCCTTGAATTCCATTTCTTCTCTTTTTGCTTTGTCTTCTCTTCTGGCTGCTGTTTGTCTCGAGCCATCCCTTAGCTTTGCCTGTTCCAGAAAAATTAATAATCTAGTAATGTCATTGGGGATCCCATATTTACTTCCCACCCACCACCCTTCAAATCTGTTGGCGAGTGACCTGGCTGCTCCCCCAATCCCAGCTATGTCTCTCATGCTTCCCGACTTTTTTCCCTGTCCTGCCCCCATCATTCCCGATCCTCCCTACTTTCCCGCTAATACCTGTGTTGCATTCTCTTGCCCAGGTCTCTGCCAGGTGATTGACTATATCAGACAAATTATTTGTAGCAAAGCTGTGAATAGCCTAAACATGGCTCAGGGTCTTCCCCTGTCAGATATTGTTTGCAATTGCATTGGGGATTTCAATGTCAAAGAAGTCCCATGAGGATTCCTGCATCTTGGCAGTCTTTACTCTGGTTTTCTCCCCATCCAGTTGCCCACTGAACCCACCTTTAGAGTAGGTACCTGCTCTCAGGCTGTGGCTCCTGCAAGCTGTTTGGGCTTATCTCTGTCTCATTCCAGTACTTTTTTAGTTTATGTGTTGTTTTTCAATCTATTCTAGGAGCAAAGGGTGCAAGAATAGGCAGGCAGCAGGAAGAGGGAAAAGAACGGTGCAGAGTGAACGAAGGCCAGGCCCGGGCTGAGACGTTCAGTCTGCGAAAAGGCCCGATGGGTACTGGCGATAGTGCTGCCCATTGAAATAAATCCATAGGCTTTTTAAAAATTCATTTTCACCTTAATATATCAGGGACAGCCACTCTGCCGTGCAATTCCTGAGGATTACGGCTGGCCGGGGTTAATGGTTTGAGGTGTTATTCTTTTCTGTGCCTCATTAACCCCCAGGAAGCACTTGTGCTGAGGAGGTTACTCGGCTCGGGTGGGCCGCAGAGGCACCCATGCTCCTGCTCCTGCTCCAGGGTGGCAGCAGAGGCTGGGACATGCCCCCTCTTGGCTCCCACTTGGGCTCTGTCTGCACCCCTCGTCCCCCAGAGCCTGACTTAGTGACTCCACCAGTGGCATTTTGGGTTCTAGATAAGTTTTGGCAGCTATTTTTCTTAGGTGCTAGTTTTGTAGATATGGCTCTATGGCACCCCCTTCCTTTTTACGTCCCCCCAACACAGAAAGTTTGAAAAAGACAAAATTGGCCTCGTCTGAGGAGGAGGGTGAAAGTGATCCTTCTCATGTAGTGGGTGACAGAAGAGACTGATTGACTATGGGGGTAGAATTGGGAAATGAGTCAGATTCCCTCGGCAGCATAATGTGTTTTCTGATACTCAGAATGTATTACCCTTTGGGGGGGGATTGTAGGAAATTGTAGGAAATTGTAGGGGAATTGTAGAAAAATATAACTTTAATATACACAGTTTTGTAACAAATGCTTGCTAAAAGCATTTTAAGTAAAGCAGCTTCTAAGGGGCCATACAAAGGTCAGGTGGGCTCGAGCACACTAACCATTCCAGGAAGGGAATGACCCCCACCCGGTTCCAGGAACTGACTAGTTCCTTATCTAAAAGCCACCTGGCCAGACCCCCAGGAAGATAAATGATTGAGAAATGCGCTGTTCCTTATCGAGGTACCAGCCTGCTAAAGCCCACCTGTAAATCTGAAGGCACCACAAATCTATCAGGGTACCAGCCTGCTAAAGTCTACCCATAAATCTAAAGGCACCACAGATAACCAACAACTCATCCTGTCACAAAGATCTGTTCAGAAAAACTGTATAAAAGGTGCTTGTGCTGTAAACTCGGGTCGCTTCTGTCCAGGAGACTAAGTGACCCCAGCATGCTGGAATAAAACTCCTCTTGCCTGATTGCAACAGTCTCTGTCTCATGGTCTTTGTGAGGTGAGCCATCCTGGAGTGTGTGTGGGATTTGTGCATGGAGCACGGGTCTTACAGGATCATAACTTTCAAACAGAGGCAACGATGTTTATAAACTATTCTCCTGTACCTTTCTATTCCACCTCCTTGCCAGCCACAAGTATTAATTGAGCACTTACTTACTAAGTAAGGTCCCAATGTAGATATTGGGGACTAGACCATGAACAAGGTGACAGAGCTCCTGTCTTCAGGTTTTCTACATTTTAGTGTGCATTTGGAATGTGCGTATGAGGAGGCCAGACAATAAACAAACAAACTTTTAATTTTTTTATAACACTGTGGTTCAGGCAGGACAGGTGTTCCGACACCTATTCCACAAATAAGAGGCCTGAAACTTTGGAGAGGTCAAATGACCTTTTCTGGTGAGCTGGTTTGTATCTTAATTTGCTCATCTATCAATCAGTTTGATTTATTGACAGCCTGCTATGTCTCAGATCATTTCCTAGGCTTTTGAGATGTAAAGATGACTAGGGTATGGGCCTTGACTTCCAGGGCTTACAGTATAATGGGAAAAGAGCCACATGAACCCATCAACATTTTCCATGCTGGTAACTGCTGTTAATGGGCCCTTTGTTTGCAAAATGGGGGCTTGGAAGAAGTATGCCTGAAGGAGTAGGGAAGCAAGAGACAGAGCTGGGCTTAGACACAAGTCTAAGGCCCACTTTTGGTAGCAGCATGCAGAGAATGTGCTCAGTAACACCTGTTGGGTTGAATTCAGCCAACTCTTCAAGGTCTGGCTTCACTATCTGGTTTAAAAAGTGTCCCTAGGCCATCAGAAATTATATATTTAAATTAAGCAAAGAAAAATCCTTCTCATTCCACACCAAACCAGAAATTGTTTGTGGCATCTTTTGATCAGGCTTCCTGCTTTAATGTGATTAATTAAAAGCAGAGTAGCTGCTAAGTTGCAAGATAAATGACAAATTTTTTGTATCTTATTTTATTAATGTAAAAATGTCCAGAAATTCCCCCTAGAGTCTGCTGCATCCCCCCTCATCCTTCCTGTATATCTCCCTACCTCCATTAGATTGGCCTTAATTGAGAAATACATATACCCAACCTCAACCATAGCAGTGTAGAAGGAGCCACCACTAGATCAAACTCATGAAACCTGAGTTTGTGTCCTAGGCCCATCATTAGCTAAATGCTGACCTTGGGTAGGTCACCTAATCTCTTGGCATTTCAGTTTCTTAAACTATAAAATGGGAACGTTATACCTGTCCTACCTTATATTGCAAGTACTTATGAGGATCAAAATGGGATACAACGTGCGGCAGTGACTGAGAAGGAGCAAAACACTCGGTGCATGTTCCGGGATGTCACTACTATTACTGTAGCACGCCTGCAGACTGACAGAGACGATAGACATTTGCTAACTTGGCTTGCAAAAGGGGGTGTTAGACTTTTTGTATTCCGTTAGTGTCCGAGGGCAGGGACGCAGCCCTGGTGACAGAGGACGAGCCTCCTCCTTTAAGCATCCATCTTCCCATCCAGGGTCAGGCTCCCACCTAAAGGCTCAGTTCCCCTAGTCTAATAAATTGCAACAAGTTGTCTGGTTTTTCCTTGATAAGTGACAACCCCTGGCTGCCTTGTCTCCTTTCAGGCTGCAACCGCTCCCATGAGCTGGCACCTCCAGTGCTCCTGGGCCTCGGCCAGGCCTGCGCAGGAAGACCGCGGAGGGGATTCGGACGAGGGTTATTCACATCCTCTGCAGACACCTTCTCATGTTCAGTGTCTGCTTGGCTGGCATTAAAGGCAGAGGGAATGCTGAGGATGGTCGTGTGCGGGCTGGAGGAAGGAAAGGACGGATAGGGAGAGTTCTGCTGCCAAGCTGAGAGGGTTATGAGAGGAAAAGTGGGTTGAGGGGGAAAGCAGAAAGGCAGGATGGAGTAGAGCCAAATATCTCATTGGAACAGACAGAAGAGATAATATTTATTTCTTCTGTAGATAGAGTGATCATGTTGTCCGGATCAAAAACAGAGACTGTGGAGAGACTGTGGACTATGACCTAACAGATATTTTTAGGAGGACAACAGGACAGTGTAGTTCAAATCTAGACTGTTCGGGAAAATTGTGGAAGAGTGCTTTCTTCTATCTATGACTTTATACTCTCCTGTAATTTCAAGCCTTGTCGAAAGTAGTTCTGCCATTAGGCACAATTGGGAAGTTTGTGTTCGAGATACTTCTATCTACACGTTCTTTCTTTTCTTTCAGCAAATATTTATTGAACACCCACAATGTGTAAGGCCAGGCCAGCTTCATGGATGTGGATTCTGTACTTAGGAGGGCCCTATACTTAGGAGGGCTCTGGGCTTGTTTTAATGCATTCCTGTTGCCATCTTGAGATTTGTAAGTTTTCTTGAATAGGGGTCCTGAATTTTCATTTTGCATTGGGCCCCATAAATTACGTAGCTGGCCCTGCATGGGGTACCATATTAGGTGCTGGGCATAGAAAGATGAAAAGTCACAGCCTTTTCCCAAAGTCTCTCCCTGGCTGCCACCTGCGCCCTGCCTAGGCAACACCCCAGGTGCTGTATGTGGCTCTCTGCACAGTTGTCTGCTAAACACTGTCTTAGCTAACTGGGAATTTGAAAAGTTTCTTCTTAATTAATGCACTATAAAATATTACAACTTACGTAAGTATTTTTCTATTATAGCAGTTGTTGAAATTATTGTGCAAAATTTGAACTGTGTAGAAAAATATAAAAAAGAAAAATATGAAACAATCCATGATCTCATCACCCATATACAGTGGTTATCTCTGGAAGGTGGGATATTGTGTTTTCAATTTTAATTATTCATATTTATATTTTTAAACAAGAGTAGGATCCTGATGCACATGCAATTTTATAATCCTGACTTTCACTTAAAATCACATGTTTGCTATTTCCCATGTCATAAAATAATTTTCCAAAACACAGTGTTCTATGTTTGTAGCATTCTATCACATGGATGAGCCATGATGTATTTTCTTCTTTCCCTTTTTTTTTGGTACATCTAGGTTGTTTCCAATTTTTTTGCTGTGGTCACTGTCTCCTGGATGAACATCCTTGTGTGTAAATCTTCGTCTGTTTCTTTGGTTATTTTCTTAGAGTAAATTTCAAAAAAAAAAAGTGGAATTACTGGTTAAAGGGTACGGAGAATCGTGACACATGCAAATTGTCTTCCGGAAGATAATAGTGGTTTTTACTCCCACCAGTACTGAATGAGATTCCTTATTTCACAAATCTACCAATACTGGCTATTTTTATTTTCTAACGTGGTTGTCTAAGTTGACAGGTGACAGCGTTTCTTTGTTTACTTGCGTGATTGCATATTTTTTCTATATTTATTGGACACATATATTGCCTCTTTTATAAATCATGTAACCATACCTTTTGTTCATTTTCCTATCAGAGTGCTCCACTTTTTCTTAGTTATCTATAAGTTATTTATTTATCAGTTACCTACAGTTTAAAAAAATGTATTAGGATATAAGCAGAATTAGGTGTAAGTGGCTGTTAACAAATGCATATTTAACATGTTATCTCTGCTGAAGGGTATTACTTTTAATAACTCTTTAAACTTGAATAATTATTTTCTATATAAAAACTTTATATAGAAGCTTACTGAGGTCCTATTTGGAAATGAGTTACTGCAAAGGAAATAAAATTCCCATACCTGGAAGAATTCCTGCAAAAGCTAAATGGACATCCACCAAGATGATGCAGAGGAGATTCTTGCATCGGGCGGGAGGTCAGACTGACTGGGTAATGTCCAGTCATTTTTGACTCTCTTTCTGTAAGTCTAATGGTAAAATTTCAAGCACCATTGTCTGGCTAGGGCCTTTCCAATTTTAATCTATGAATTAGATTAATATAGGCACGTTTAGGTCTTCCTGGGTCAATTAAGTTATGCCGTTAAATAATAGTATATTATCTGAGCTAAAATAAAACTAAGTTCCAACTGGCATAGTAAAGAAGACCACACTTAAGTATTACAGGGAGTCAAAGAAGGGGGATTCTTAGGAGGGCTGCAGAAATCAGGGAAGGCCCCATGGAGGGAGTGAGCCTTGATTGAATCAGAATCTGTGCGGTAGAGAGGGGTGTGATGGCTTGCCAGGTGCAGAAAACAATGTGATTTGCCATGGGCCAGGAAACCTGCCTAGGGGTGGCCCTGTGTATTTGTCACCACACAAACCATAGGTCAGATCGGGCAAAAGGGGATTGATCATTTTGGGAAGGCAAAAAGTCTTTCCAACACAGAGTGAGAAAAATAGTTTCCAGAGCTGAGGACAACTCCTATCAGGGACCCATGGTAAAATGCTGGTATTAGGCTCATCTGTTTTGTTTAGAAATCCTAGATTGTATTTTGTAGCTCTGAGATCTTGTTGGAGGCCTAGCCATTCTGGAATAAATCCAATAGAGCTGAGGATTTCTCCTCCTTTCCTTCCTCAATTGTTTCTCCCTGAGCTTTTATTCTCATTGTTAGAAGTATCGGCATATCTGGTTAGTTGCAAACAGAAAGCAGCAGTCGCCTTGCAGGAGGTCAGCTTCAACTTCCCCATCTGAACTTAGAGAAGCTGCTTTTACAGGTAGAAATCTCTTTTTGTCACAAAGATGGGTTCTGTTGCAAGGTGCCAAGATTCCTCAGCTGTCTGGTGAATCAGGGGCAGTGTGTACCTCGTTTATTTAGTTACGGCAAGGTGCTAATGAGGCTAAAGTGTTGGGTTCAATTCTCAGTTGAGCCAGTTCACTTCACCCTGTTTCATAAATGGCCCCAAGTTATACTTCCTGACCTGATCTGTTAGTTTACAAAGTCAGTAGTTTGGGGGAAGAGGTGTGGGCACTTCAGCACAAACCACTTTCTCAGTTGTGCCTCAAAACTGAGAAGCTAGACACATAGTTGGAGCTTTCCGAATCCATTTCCAGAGTATTTGTAGAGCCATCACAATGTGCCAGTAACCGTAGTAGGTGCGGAAGATGGAGATTTAATTGAGGTGCTCTTTGCCAGTGGATTTGACAAATATGTGAAGGACAGCAACCCCAGAGGGGCTGTCTGGGGAGGATGAGTGGCAGCGTCCACTATCCCTGAGATCAAGGTTGACCATTATAAAGTGGACACAGTGAAAGAAAGCACTATCTAAAACTCCACTTATCTCAAGGTTTGTAGGTTCAGGTAGCTTCCCCATTAGTTTTGCTGAGTTCACATTTGGAATATCTGAGTAACAGAAAGGAAGGTGATGTTTAACACAAGCCTCTGAGATTCTCCCATTCTGGATGTCTCTGGGCCACCACATTTCCTCCCTCAAAATACTCTTTATGGGAGAGCTTCAGGCTGAGTTTTTCCATTGTACTCAGGGACTTTGCTGATGCAGGAAGAGCATTTAGTGTTTACCGAGCACCAGGAAAAGCAAATCTGCTTATTAGTCTCTGTGGCTTTTAGTTCCTCTCACAGCTAGAGAGGGGTATCAGTTTGGAAGGTAGCCATGTCAATCAACTGAGCAGATTCTCATTGCCTACTTGATGTGGACACCCTTCCAGGTGTATGAGTCCATCTCTTCTTCTTCCTCCTAGCTAAGCACTGGGGCAGTGTGGTCATGAAGGTTCAATGCCTTAGTACAGCGGCAGCCCTCCTACGTGTGAAGTGGGCTTGAGAAGAATCAGGGGTTCCCAAGGCAGGTGCGAGTGCAGCATCATCTGCAAGGGGCTCTTTCTGCATTCTCTCGTTCCTTCCACTCTTCAGCGTTCACGTGGAAGTGCACTGTGATTTTAAAAGCTGCTAGACTACAAGGGTTGACTTGGCCACTTAGGTGCCTGCTTCCTCCGGGTATGCCCTTTCTCAAGAGGAAAAGTTTCCCTGATGGAGGGATATAAAGAATGTTGACCTCCTGCCACGACTTCTCATTGTCCCTCATGGCTACTATAGGACACACATCCTTTAAAAAGCTTTATCTTAATAAATAATGATAACACCGCCATATTTATGGAACATATACTACCTGTCAGGTTCTGTGCTCCGCAATTCAAATGCATTATCTCATTAAACACCCACAACAGTCTCTTAAGGCAAAAAAAATTATTATCCTATACTAAAGATGAGTAAAGCGAGGTCTAGAGAAGTTAGTAAGTTGTAATAGCTGGTGGGTGGAACAATCAGGATCCAGGTCCAAGTTTTCTAACTTCAAGTGCTGTTTCTAACCACTGCACCATACTGCCTCCAAATACTTCCAGTGATTATATACACTCAGTAGCTCAGTGTTGGTCTCAGGGCCTCATGTTTATTTCAGCTATAATGTCCTTTATAATCCCAAGTCTTTTTGACCAGAAAATGCTTTTCTTTCCTCAACTCTTGTGGCTTCCTCTTAAGCCTAACCATTGAAAAGAGTTGTTCATGATCTCTCCAGTATCCATCTTATGCATTCGTCGCTCCTTCTCTTCCACCCTCTCCGTCTGTCTTTTATTATTGTGAGCAGAAGTGTGAAGCCTCCGGGCGTACCCGTGAGGTGTGTACCCAAGCCCGTGCTATGACACACACATCCCTCTAGCACTCCTCTGAACACATTTGTGAATGGCGTGTGGAGGATGGCCCAGGACAGTAGGAAGTGCTGCCTTTTGAGGTTACGTCAGCAGCTGGTGCTTTCCACCCAGCCCGAGAGCACAGCTCCCACTAGAAAAGGAAAAGAAACCCGCCTCTGGTATTTCTTGGGAACTCGCCTGAGTGTGACTGCTGATGAGAACATCCATTAGGCCAAAGGTCCTGGACTGTTTTAAGGCGAGACTCTGCTGTCATTTCCCAGGCACGGGAGGGCCGAGATAGCTTATGCATCCCCAGATGTCCTGAGCATGTGTAATCCCGGGATGTGTTGGACACCTTGATACACAGCCTGCAACTTACATTCCAGAGTGCAGATAGTGCTCCTTAATTCTGCATTGATGCTCCTTACACACCTCTGCAGAGGAAGCTACTGACTAGTTGATAGAGATTTTTATGCCCCTTCAATGGACTGTTGTATATAAAACTGTCTCCCTTCTGTAGTTTCCAGGTGAACGTGTCTCCATATGCATCCATACTTTTCACTTCTTGTTCTAGACCTGAAAGCTGGAAAGGCAGATCAGAGGGACATTAGATGCAAGGGAAAGGGGATGGTCAGATCAGCAGATAGGAGGAAGGAGAAGTGAGGCCGATTCTAGGCTACACGCAGCATTCCTAGAGAAGACAGAACAGAACTGAGAATAGAATGCTTTCCCAGAGGAAGACTACATGTCCCTGAAAGCAACAAAAAAGAAAATTCGGAGAAATATTCAACCCTCGATGAAAATGGGCAAGAAGCAACAAAAATGTGAAATAAAAACACCATCACTTTAAAATAACACAATTCCAAGAATACTTGTGCTTATCTGTTTTGCACCAGCCTTCTCCAAGTGGCGTCTCCTCTAATCGTGTTTGGATCTGATTTCTAATCTGGGACCACTGCTCTGGGTCAGTGCTTTTTTTCTTTTTCTTTCTTTCTTTCTTTTTTTTAGTTTTGGTTGAGAAAGAGCAAGAAGAGCTGGCCCGTGGTTTAGTACCAAGTCCCCAGTGGCTTCTCGGGTCAAATAGCACATCCTCAGAATGTGAGGGGGCTATTGATGCTAGGATCCGGGGCTTGTCTTCTCCACTTTCGTAGATAGTTGGTGAGAGCTTGTGAATATAACATGCCTTTTTGGGTGGGACTCATGCTTTAAGTCAATAAAAACATGGGAAGTGGAGTGTTTATAACTTGGCACAATAAGAACCCAGTTGAGGCAGTGAAAAACCAGAAAAGCTCAGTGCAGGGGGATTACAGTGGATTCTGAGCTTGACTGGCTTGGGCCTGAGGGGTTTGGGGTGCTCCCGCCAAAAGGATGAGCAGCTTGAGCAGGGTTCTGAGAGATTTCTTTCCCTCTAAGCCAATTAGGTTTTCATTTCCAACTCTCTTTCGACACTGCCTTGTAAGACCCAGTTCGGGCTATACTACCTTTGTAAAGCCTTCTCCAGATACCCCAACTCATGGTGTGTGTGTTTCATTTAAAGCCTTAAAAAAAAAGGTTAAAATAAAACAAAATGCAAATACAGAAAATCAAACAAAACAAGTGCAGAGCTTAATGGGTTATTTTGAGGCATGCCCCTTTTCAACTATCACCCAAATGAAGAAACAGAACAGCCAAGTTCGAAGCCCTCCAGGTGCCTTATTGCAGTCATGGCTGCTTCCCTCCCCATGAAAGTAACCACTATTCTGACTTATATAGAAATCACTTCCTATAGAAAATGTTTAGGGACCCAAGTGGCATCCCTAAATGCTGTAGTTTAGTTTTGTCCATTCTTGAGTCTTTGATATGTCCTTAAAATCTCTTCAAACTTACAGTTTTCCCCTCCAAACTTTTCTTTTCCATATGATGTATCTGTTGAAGAATCCAGGGCTTTGACCTATAGATTTTCTTGCAATGCGGATGTTGCTGGCTGCACAGTCCTCATGTGGTTCAACATGTTCTTCTCTCCTCTATATTTCCTGCAAACTCGCAGCTGGACTTGGAGGCTTGGTGAGACTCAGGGTCTATTTTTTTGGGGAGACTATAGGTGGTACATCAGGACGTTTAAAATGCCTGGTTGTCTGTCTTTGTGACTTTGGCAGATACTGATGCTCAGTGCCTAGATCCGTTAATTTATTGTGAGCTGCAGAATATTTTAAATCTGTTATTTCTTTTTAATTTAATAGTTGGAATATTTCGATAAAAAGACACTTCATCTATCATTTGATAAATCAGTGCTACAATTCAGATAGGAAAAACAAAGTAAATCCTTGATTCTTTGTTTTTATTGAACAGTTTTCAAAGCGATGCATGTTTCCTGTCATCCTCCAAAGATTAATTTTTGTTTTTATTATCATGAACTCATGTATCCATCTATTCACGCTTGTGTTCCACATATTGGATAGGTTTCAAGCCATCGTAATCGTTGTCTTTATGCAGCTCAGTTTGTCCCATCTTTGGCCAGTGAGAGCCTCTTCCATTGGCACTTGGATCCTTTTGACATGGCCCTAGTAGTCTGTCATAGCTTTGGTAATAGTCTTTGATAGCTTTGTTAGTAGTCTGTCATAGTTTATCTGACATGACAAGATATTCTAGGTTCCTCTTGTATATTTCCTGCCCCAGACCTAGAATTTGCCATGAGTTCAAGAATCCCTGTTATTTTATTTTTTTTTAAATGGGGAGTGGAATTTTAAAACCACAGCCCAGGCACAAAGTATGTTCATTGCTACTGTGTTGGTCATTGTTTCTAGGCCTTTTCAGTGGACAGAGCTAGAAAAGATCTATGTATTTTTAAAAGATAAAATACCTCATAAGTTCATTTTGATAGTTCCAGTACAAATTTTGTACTATAAGTTTTTACAAACACAACAGGCTCAGAACAATACTACCATCACCAACACGATTACAGAAGAGTTACATTTTTGCATTTCCCTCTACTTTTTGTGATTTTAATTTTTAAATTTTTAGTATACTAGCTGTAAGTTCACAGCAAAATTGAGCAGAAGTTACAGAGACTTCCCATATACCCCCTGACCCCGCATACACACTGCCTCCCCCACTATCAGCATTCCCTACCAAAGTGAGATATTTGTTACAATTGATGAGCCTCCATTGACACATCATTATTGCCCAAAGTCCATAGTTTAAATTAGGGTTAACTCTTCGTGCTGTACATTCTATGGGTCTTGACAAATGTCTAATGACATGTATCCACCATTATGGTATTGTAGGGAACAGTTTCACTGCCCTGAAAATCCTCTGTGCTCTGCCCATTCATGCCTCCCTCTCCAAGCCCCTGGCAACCATTGATTTTTTTTTTCCTGTATCCATAGCTTTGCCTTTTAGTTGGAATTACATAATATGTATCCTTTTCAGATTGGCTTCTTTCACTTAGTAATAATATGAATTAAAGTTTCCTCCATGTCTTCTCATGATTTGATAACTCACTTCTTTTTAGTGCTGAATAATATTCCATTGTCTGGATGTACCATAATTTATTTATCCATTCACTTACTGAAGAACATCTTGGTTCCTTCTGAGTTTCAGCAATTGTGATTAAAGCAGTTATAGACCTTCATGTGCAGTTTTTTGTTTTGTTTTTTTTTTTTGGACATAAATTTTCAACTCATTTGGGTAAATACCAAAGAGTGTAATTGTTAGATTGTATGGTAAGAGTGTACTTAGTTTTGTAAGAAACTGCCAAACTGTCTTCCAAAGAGGCTGTTCCATTTTGCATTCCCACCAGCAATGAATGAAGAGTTCCTATTGTTTCTCTTCAGTATTTGGTGGTGTTGGTGTTTTGGATTTTGGCCATTCTAATGCAATACATGTGTAGTAGTATCTCGTTGATGCTTTAGTTTGCAATTACTTAATGACATATGATGTTGAACATCTTTTCATATGCTTATTTTCTATTAGTATGTATTATTTGGTGAGATGCCTTATCAGGTCTTTTGCCCATTTTCTAATCTCGTTATGTTTTTACCCACTTCTAAATATGTTCCATGCTTAGGATCAGAGTGGTAAGCAGGTGAGTCATCCAGTGTGAGCCTAAGCTGTATCATCCATCCATAGCCTTCTGATGTTTGATGAATTGGTGGAACATGTGGCTAGAAAGCTGTTTGTACTCAGTGTTTCCTGGGGGTGAATTCATTAGGGGAAATTCTGAGAGCAGTAAAATGTATATATATTACTCCTGTTTACCTCATGTCTGATTTTAAAGAGGGGTTTGGCTATAGATAAAAACCTTTTAGTTTATTATTTTAAGTGATATCACTAAAAACTGTGTCTAGTAGTAAGGACAGGCCATGTCATGATACAGTAACAATCAAGGGTCAAATGCCTGTGGCTTGATAACAGAGTAGTTTATTTCTTGCTCAATCTACATGTCCAGTGCAGGTTGGTGAGGGCTTCATTACTTCAGTCACTGGAGATCCAGACAGATGAAGGCTCTACTATTTTGTGGTTGTACTCTCTGGAACACATGACCTTCTTGGTCAGATAAAGAGACTCACAGAGGGTTCTGTGTTGGCTCTTCTGTGTTCTGGCCTGGAAGTGACACACATATACCTGTCCACAATTCATTGACCAACACTAGTCACAGAGCTGCCTAACTGCGAGAGGGCTGGGAAAAGGGGGAAGCAGTTGGAATTTTTGGTAATTACCATTGTCTTTGCCAAACTCTATCAGATATTGTGGGCCCAATACTGGTAATGGCAGTGCCCACTTGGAGACTACAGAGTCCAGCATGAAATGGTGGTACCCAATAGAATTAGAAGAGATGCTTGGGAGGATACTTCAGGGACTAGCGGGAAATAAGGGCATCTAATTTCTTTCC
Organism: Cynocephalus volans; assembly: GCF_027409185.1. Classification (NCBI taxonomy): domain Eukaryota; kingdom Metazoa; phylum Chordata; class Mammalia; order Dermoptera; family Cynocephalidae; genus Cynocephalus; species Cynocephalus volans. The sequence goes on from NC_084467.1 coordinate 132,618,771, forward strand.
AAGACCCACACACTTATTACAAGTTCTATAATTGTTATATCACTTCATATAAAAGCTAAAATTGCCAACTGTTTAAGTTTTATAGTATAAAGATGTGAGAAAGAAGCCACCAGAAAATATGATAGTTTTCAAACATGAGCTGTGAAGGAGGAAGCTGGAGAACTACTCAGGGACTTGTCATGGATCTGGAAATACCTGTGTCTTCAAGCTCCAGAATTTTGCATTTGGAAAAATCATACATTGTATTGATAGGTGGGTGAAGTAAGTAATGTAGAAAATTATATGTTTAGTATGAACATATCTATACCAAACAGCTAAAATTAAAACTAAGTACAAAAAACAAAAGGGAAGAAAAATTTAACCAAATGTAAATAGTAGTCATCTTTGGTTGGTAGAATTAAGAGAAATTTTGTTTTCTTCTACTTTTTGTATTTTCCATATTTTGTATATTAAAAATGAACACAGAATGAATTTACACAGCAAACACAGTACATGAATGCCATGCCATAAAACTGTTCCTGGGGCACATGGCTCATCTAAAACATGTGCAATGGGTTTCCTGTGTGAGAAAGCCACACTATCATTTGCTCCAGTCTGGCACAAAGTAGGTGCTCAATAAATATTTGTCAAATGAATAAATGATTACATATGTGTGTGTGTATGACTAGGCTCACAAATAATGAAAAGCCTAGCGTAGGTGATGAATTTTTAATGGAGTGTTACTGAAAATGAAAAGCCCAGATTCTCCTCTCTTGGCCCAGCCTCAGTTGTTACTGGCCTTGGTGTGTCCTTACAGGAGGAAAGTCTATACTGGGGAGAGATGGTTACCTCTTTTAGTAAGAAGTGAGAACCCCATGTACTGTTACCTCTTGCTCCTGATACCCAGGAATAATTCTGGCTAGTAAAGTTTCTGTCCTCATGGAGTCCTCCAGGATGGGAACTGGGGAAAATTTTGCCAGACATATTTACTTTCTAAAAACCCTACCAGACAAGTTAAATGATTGAAAAGGTCTTCCAGCAATATCTTGGCTGGGCTAAGAAAATAACCCAACATCTCATATTCCTTTTAATAGAGATTAGCAATTTTAGTGTGTTCTTTTGCTTTTTGTTTTTTGGAGGATGGGAGAGGGAAGTGGTTTAGGGAGGAGGGAAAGAGTCACAGCCATTTTTGTCCACTTAATCTAGAAAGCCAGAAAAATTGGAGTGGAAAAATGTTAAAAGGGAAGAAGCTAGGTTATCTCCATTGGGATGCCTAACTGATACCTACCTATACTGGAAATGGAAAACAGAAACCAAGAATAATTACTGGGCTTTTGGGCATGTGAAATTTCTCAATACTAGTAGGATATTGGATTTTCTGAGTTACTGTAGTTATTTGGTGCTATGACTTTAAAAGGCTTTTGTAAATTTTAGAGTAAAGACTATTTTATAAAGCTTTTGATCATTTCTCCTGTCACCTGGGTATCTTTTCTGATGATCAGGCCAGCATCCTTTTAAAGAGTTAAAGAAGGGAAAATATTAAAAATGCAGTCTCAAGAAGGCCTCTATTTCTGTCCTGCCAGTACTTCACTGTCTGAGTCACCTAGTGATGTAAAACATGGTTCAAAAAATATCAGCAAGCACTTGCGTTTCATGTCTAGAATGCATGTTCCATGAGAGCAGGGGCCTTGCACCTAGTATAGTGCCCCGCACACAGAGGATTCCCAATGGTTATTGCTGACTGAATATAATGTGTTCTCTGCCATACCTATAGTCCTCAGAATTTAAGAGCTGAGGCTCAAATCCCCACGATGATAAGAAAAACAGACGGTAACTCATTTTACCCTAAAGCCAGTGGCCATGCCTCCAGGTGACATGCTTTACTGTGATGGGACAATGAAACAGTTGGAGTCTGGATGGGCCAGGTCAGTAGTAGAAGAGCATGGAGAACACTGGCTTTGTATGAGGGAGTCCAAAACATGGCATTTGGGGTGGATATCAGGGTGGTAATGGGTAGTCACTTATACCTGTGGCAGGGAAATGTTGGATAAGGGCAACTACAAGTTAGAAACCGCTTTGGTAAAGAAATAAGAACCAAAAATCATAAATGGTTCAGATGAATTTCAATGACTGTTCTTTAAGGAATAGCCCTGTGTTCTGGATTTTCATGTGTGGACATTCTACTGGACCATGTGGCTTCTATGCCCAGGCTATCCAGAATGGGCATCTGTGCAAGGAAAAGGTTAAAGTATAATGACCTCAAATTGAGAAGGTACTTTGAGACTGAAGAAAGAAGTGGACAGTTCCATTTGGTAATGAGATATTTATTAATTGGGGTGACTTACATACAAAGAAGCTGTATGCAATGAAGAATCAGAAGTCAGCAAGTGAGAGCTCTGACTCTCTGAGATTAGACAGTGATTAGGTAGCAAAGCCCCTGTTACTAGAAATAACTTCAAGGAAACATCTTAAGAAAAATAAATTGATAACATTATTCATCAGGTGTCTTTGTGATTAATGAGGTAGGGGGTCTTGCTATTTTAGTGTTCAGACCGCTAACACCAGCTGCCGTAATAAATCATTCACTCCCTGAAACCTATGTTCCCTTTACACTTGCCCTGAGGTTAAGGTGTAACTGGTCAGTGAAGCAAAGGAATGAGGTTAAGCAAGAGTCAACGTGGCAGGCAGGGCACAAATGGCATTGGTTTTGTTTACCCTCTAACATCATCTATGTTACTGTTCAAGAAGGAGGCCTGTCTCCATTTTCAGACTTTCCAGGTGTATAGCATTTAATGCATGGGAAAAAGAAGACTCCTCTACCTTGGGGAGAGTAAACTCCCCCTAGGAAATTCTAGTCCTCATCCAAGCCTGAGATGTAGACATTTCAATATTATATGAATGATAGTCTTTGGAAGGGGTTCACCATCCTCTTGACTTTGGTAACAAGGGCCTTTAGAAATCTTGTTTAAAAGAAAGACTGAGAACTGTTCTTCTGCATGAAGGCTTAATCCTCAGCCCTATTTCTTGCACTGATTTCTTCCAGTAACCCTTGGACAAAATATTCTGCCTGGGACAAAAAACTTCTAGAAATCAAAGCATCCTTGAAGTTTACCAAAATGAATATGTGAAAGCCAGGGACTCTGGAGTGGTCAAAACAGACACCTGAAGCCTCAGGTACCTTCAGGCCACCTGGAAGCAGAACTGTAGACAGGTTTCTGGGCTTAGGTAGCCAGAGCCAGTGATCTAGGTCACTCACATGCATGACCCTAAGTGGGGCTCTAGGCTTCCTCCTATGTCAGGACCCATCTGTCCCCCACTCCTGCCTAGTCTCCAGAACTCTTGCCCACTAGTATGGTCACTCCAGATTTGTTCCCATGGATACAGTGCAAAGCTAGCAAGGCCCCTGAACCCTCCCTCCCTTTAAGAAGCCTTTTTATTTCGGTTAGTCTCTTGGCTCAACTGCCAATTTGGAAACTATGGCAAGACTGGCTTTATAAGCCTCATTCGGGAAGATTTTAACTATTACATATTCCTAGGTCCTTCCTTGGAGGTTATGATTCTGTATGTAAAATATGGAAGCTCTGCAATTTGTCTTTTTAGAAAAGATTCTGATGTGAAACCAGACTGGAACCAATAGTATATTTTCCCTCTGTTGGCATTTGAATATTTGCCTGGGGAAAGCTGGAGTCATGCTCTCGGCCCTGATGCCATGTTAGTGAGGCACCAGGGACCTCAAAATCCTCCAGACGGTTTCACAAGAACTTTTTCAGGGGCCACAGTCATCCTTAAGCAAGCTCTGTGTTTCCTTCTTCCTGGGTACCTTCCTTATCTGTTAGCCTTTCAAGGGCAGCAGCACGGAGAAGCCTTTTCAATCCCACCTAACTGCTTCTTGAGAAGAGACATCAGTTTTGCATGAGAAAGACAGGTTTTTTTTTTTTTTTTTTTTTTTTAAATTTTATTTTGTCGATATACATTGTAGCTGATTAATGCTCCCCATCACCAAAACCTCCCTCCCTTCTCCCTCCCCCCCTTCCCCCCAACCATGTCCTTTCTGTTTGTTTGTTGTATCAACTTCAAATAATTGTGGTTGTTATATCTTCTTCCCCCCCCCCCCGGTTTGTGTGTGTATGTGTGTATGTGTGTGTGTGAATTTATATATTAATTTTTAGCTCCCACCAATAAGTGAGAACATGTGGTATTTCTCTTTCTGTGCCTGACTTGTTTCACTTAATATAATTCTCTCGAGGTCCATCCATGTTGTTGCAAATGGCAGTATTTCATTCGTTTTTATAGCTGAGTAGTATTCCATTGTGTAGATGTACCACATTTTCTGTATCCACTCATCTGATGATGGGCATTTGGGCTGGTTCCAACTCTTGGCTATTGTAAAGAGTGCTGCGATGAACATTGGGGAACAGGTATACCTTCGACTTGATGATTTCCATTCCTCTGGGTATATTCCCAACAGTGGGATGGCTGGGTCGTATGGTAGATCTATTTGCAATTGTTTAAGGAACCTCCATACCATTTTCCATAGAGGCTGCACCATTTTGCAGTCCCACCAACAATGTATGAGAGTTCCTTTTTCTCCGCAGCCTCGCCAGCATTTATCGTTCATAGTCTTTTGGATTTTAGCCATCCTAACTGGGGTTAGATGGTATCTCAATGTGGTTTTGATTTGCATTTCCCGGATGCTGAGTGATGTTGAGCATTTTTTCATATGTCTGTTGGCCATTTGTATATCTTCCTTAGAGAAATGCCTACTTAGCTCTTTTGCCCATTTTTTAATTGGGTTGCTTGTTTTCTTCTTGTAAAGTTGTTTGAGTTCCTTATATATTCTGGATATTAATCCTTTGTCAGATGTATATTTTGCAAATATTTTCTCCCACTCTGTTGGTTGTCTTTTAACTCTTTTAATTGTTTCTTTTGCTGTGCAGAAGCTTTTTAGTTTGATATAATCCCATTTGTTTATTTTTCCTTTGGTTGCCCGTGCTTTTGGGGTCGTATTCATGAAGTCTGTGCCCAGTCCTATTTCCTGAAGTGTTTCCCCTATGTTTTCTTTAAGAAGTTTTATTGTCTCAGGGTGTATATTTAAATCCTTAATCCATTTTGAGTTGATTTTAGTATATGGTGAGAGGTATGGATCTAGTTTCATTCTCCTGCATAACGATATCCAGTTATCCCAGCACCACTTGCTGAAGAGGCAGTCCCTTCCCCAGTGAATAGGCTTGGTGCCTTTGTCAAAGATCAGATGGCAGTAAGTGTGTGGGTTGATTTCTGGATTCTCTATTCTATTCCATTGGTCAGTGTGTCTGTTTTTATGCCAGTACCATACTGTTTTGGTTATTATAGCTTTGTAGTATAGCTTAAAGTCAGGTAGTGTTATGCCTCCAGCTTTATTTTTTTTGCTGAGCATTGCTTTGGCTCTTCGTGGTCTTTTATTGTTCCATATAAATGTCTGAATAGTTTTTTCCATTTCTGAGAAAAATGTCTTTGGAATTTTGATGGGGATTGCATTGAATTTGTATATCACTTTGGGTAGTATGGACATTTTCACTATGTTGATTCTTCCAATCCAAGAGCATGGGATATCTTTCCATCTTCTTGTATCCTCTCTAATTTCTCTCAGCAGTGGTTTGTAGTTCTCATTATAGAGATTTTTCACCTCCTTGGTTAACTCAATTCCTAAGTATTTTATTTTTTTGGTGGCTATTGTAAATGGGCAGGCTTTCTTGATTTCTCCTTCTGCATGTTCACTATTGGAGAAAAGAAATGCTACTGATTTTTGTGTGTTGATTTTGTATCCTGCTACTGTGCTGAAATCATTTATCAATTCCAAGAGTTTTTTTGTAGAGGTTTTAGGCTGTTCGATATATAGGATCATGTCATCTGCAAACAGGGACAGTTTGACTTCATCTTTTCCAATCTGGATGCCCTTTATTTCCTTCTCTTCTCTGATTGCTCTGGCTAGTACTTCCAACACTATGTTGAATAGGAGTGGTGAGAGTGGGCATCCTTGTCTAGTGCCTGTTCTTAAAGGAAAAGCTTTCAGCTTTTGCCCATTCAGGATGATATTGGCAGTGGGTTTGTCATATATGGCTTTAATTATGTTGAGATACTTTCCCTCTATACCTAACTTATAGAGGGTCTTTGTCATGAATGAGTGCTGAACTTTATCAAATGCTTTTTCAGCATCTATAGAGATGATCATATGGTCCTTGTGTTTGAGTTTATTAATATGGTGTATCACATTTATTGATTTGCGTATGTTGAACCAACCTTGCATCCCTGGGATGAATCCCACTTGATCGTGATGAATAATTTTTCGTATGTGTTGCTGTATTCTGTTTGCTAGTATTTTAGTGAGGATTTTTGCATCTATATTCATCAAGGATATCGGCCTGTAGTTTTCTTTTTTGGTTATATCTTTACCTGGTTTTGGTATCAGGATGATGTTTGCTTCATAGAATGAGTTTGGGAGATTTGCGTCCGTTTCAATCTTTTGGAATAGTTTGTAAAGAATCGGTGTCAATTCCTCTTTGAATGTTTGGTAAAATTCTGCTGTGAATCCATCTGGTCCTGGGCTTTTCTTTGTTGGGAGCCTTCTGATAACAGCTTCAATCAGAAAGACAGGTTTTGACTCCTGTATTTCTACCACCAAAATCTACTCCCATCCCCTCTTTAACTTTCTCTCAGGATCATGGCCCCAGTGAATTTCCTTCCTTGGTGCATGCTAGGTCTTCCCTGTGAAGGCTGAAGAGTTGAGGGATGTGAGGCTAAAATTGTAAAACCATGGCTTTCAAACATTTTTATTTGTCATCTGCAATAAGAAATGCATTTTATATCATGACCTATTATACACGTACACATCTAAAAATGTTTCATGTATTGCTACTTACTCTTATTACATATGATGTGTTCCATTTTTTAATCTATACTATTCTGTTTAATTAAAAAAAAAAAAAGGGTGGCCTGGACCTACTGCTGACCCACTAAGAGGGCTCAGCTCATTATTTAAAAAACACTGCTATAAGGATCCCAGACTGACCTCTGTCTTAAGTATGGGTGTAGAGAAAATGAATAGCAGAGTATAATTCAAGCTATTTACAAATGGTCAGCTTAGTTACCTGCCCTTAAAAACATGGGACAATTGTGCTGATTCAATAAATAGTTATTTTAGCATATAGACAATGCGCAGTGCAGGATGTCTGGAAACTACTGGCATGATAGCTTTGGCTAGGATCTATAGCTGAATATTTGGAGTGGGTTCTGCTATTGAAAAGATGGTAAAGGGAGAAGCACAAGCCAGACTGCAGGGTATGAACCATCAAAAGCTCTTAATTTTCAACAAAAAGAGATTGGAAATCTTGTTAAGAATCCATATTGATTTCATAAAACCATTCCAATGGAATATATTCTGATATGGTAGATTCTTTTAAAAATGACTTGATGGCTGGCCCCATGGCTCACTCGGGAAAGTGTGGTGCTGGGAGCTCCAAGGCCGCGGGTTCGAATCCTATATAGGGATGGCTGGTGCACTCACTGGCTGAGCGTGGTGCAGACCACACCGTGCCAAGCATTGCAATCCCCTTACTGGTCAGAAAAAAAAAATGACTTGAATGTAACTGGGAATAAAGGATAATGGTTAAGATCACAGACTCAGGAAGAGTTGGATAAGCCTCACTTTAGTTCCTGATTCTGCCACTCATTGGCTGTGTCTCCTTGGGCAAGTTACTTAACTTCTCTGAATTTCAGTTACCTCATCAGTAAAATGAGGAGGAAAATAGCATCTATCTTCCAATAGGGATACTATGAGTATCGAATGAAAGAACATTAAGTATTTGACAGGGTACACGACAGAGCAACGATCACAGCTTCATGGTAGTTATTTGCATCATAGAAAATCCCAGATGTGGGTTCAGATAATGGACTCACTTTTACCTCAGCTAGGTTTGAGAATGTGTGGACAGGAATCTTATCTAAGCTATCAGTATTGCGCCATAATGTTCTTGAGCAATTGGTTAGGAAAAACAGAGAATGGCCAGCAAGACTGGCCTGTCCTCTCTCAGCTCAGCTTGTCATTCTTGACTTCAAAGGTTGCTGAATCCTTGATGAAGACTCTCTAGCTGGTTTTGGATGAGAACTAAGTCCTCATTTATATGTATATATTTATATCACATTATATATATATTTATATCACAGTCACCAATTTACGTCACAGGAGGTAAACTTTGCAGAACCTTTGGTGAAGCTGGACCAAGTTGGAATCAGTATCTTTACCTTAATCAAATGATGAGGATATTTTCTCCATAGAGACCTGACAAGAATTCCATTCAACAAACATTTATTTTTTGGGCCACCAAAAATAATAATTAATTATTATAGTAATAATACTAGCTAACACACCTATAGCACTTACTGTGTGTCCTAGAAATGTTTATGTACACTAACTCATTTAATTATCACTGCAACTCATGGGATAGATACTATTATTATGTCAGTTTTGAAGGTGAGAAAATGAAGACACTGAGAGGGGGAATAATTTTCCCAAGGTCACACATTTAGTCACCTAACTAAAGCACGGAGTCAGATTCTGTGGGAACATAAGGCAGCAGCCTTAGAACCATTTCTTGTGGATCTAGCTGGATTTTTGGCTTTTTGTTTTTTCTTGTGGAGATTCTGGTGGATGAATCGTGGGGAGTAACATGTCTTAAGGACTCACCAGAGTCATTAAATGAAAATGGTTGATTCTTCTTTGGCCTTTGCAGTTGTGGAGACAATTGTGACGCAGACTCTGTGCATGCCAGACTAACAAGCAAGTGTCCCTAAGAGAAGGAAGAAGTGTTAGAGAGGAGGTGGTGTGGTTCAAGGTTAGGAGGCTATGAAGACTCTCGGGGATTCCTGTAGGTGTTCACTGAGTAATTTTAGAGTGGGCTTGCTTAGGGAAATGTGATGAATAGAGGAATGTCCTCTCATGGCCTGTTCGTTCCTTATACTTTTCTTTCTATTGTTGGTCAACCTATGTTTTTCAGTACCTAATAAGGTTGCAGCTTCTCTAGAGAGAGTCCAAATACCTGTTCCCTGCATCGAATCTAGGAGCTTCCTGCCCTCAAGTGCTGTGGTCAGGAAGCCTCAGTATGCATGATAAAATCCAATGCCTTGATTTGTAACGTTGACTGTCATTGCTGTGTTCCCCAAATTTACAGCACATCAAACTTAAAGCATAGAAAGTTAAAAAAAAAATGTATTTTCTCAATCCTGGATTTGAAGATTTAGTTTGCAGAAGAGAAATACACAGGGAAGAGCCCGTGGCTAGGGCCCCTCTCCACCTCCCCAGGGCCACAGGGTAGGATTTCTAGCTGACTGGCAACCTTTGAGGCCTCCATCTACACTGGCGCTCTCTAGCTCCTGCTGGAGAGAAGCCAGCTGGTGGGGGAGGGGTGTGTGTAGAGAGCAGCGTCTCCCCCACGGCCCTGCTACCCACACCTACCTCTCTTGACCTGTAACTGGGCCTCCTCAGTTCCCAGCTTGGCTTGGCAGTACCGCTCTGTACAGCCGTCTCCAAGAAGTCTCTAAGCCTCCCCAGCTCCTGGGGCACCCGAAAGGGCAGTGCTGGATAATTCTCAGTAATACAGACCAGCCCTGGGGAGAAGGCGGATCCATGGCTTCTGGGCAGGCAAACCTGGAATGAGTTGGCAGGCTTTACTCCAGTCCTGAGGGACAGGTACCCACATCAGGAAACCACCCTCCTAACTGGCCCCATTTTTGGCAGTCTGAGCTGAGAGGCAAAGAAGGGAAAGGAGAGCGTAGAATTCCACCCACCTTAAGGGCAGACATGTGGCTGGTGGGCTGTGGAGGTGGGCTACCGTGAAGGGCAAGGTGAGGAAGGGGATGGGGGGGGACATCATGCAGCTGAGCTAGGTCTGCCTTTGTAGAGGCCATCCTGTAATTGTTTCTACCCTCGTGAGGGGCACCCAAATTCGACAGAGAAATATTTTCTTTCTCCAGCAGTAATTTTTTTCCATGACACTGGTTAGGACCTTCCCCTCCCCCCTCCCCCCTTCCCTCAGGCTGTTGCCGGGAAGGAAAAGCCTACGTACACACCTGGAATCACAGACCAGACGAAAACACTGACACCAGTCACCCGACTATGCACACATCCTCCAAGTTTCCAGAGCAGTCACACTAAACATCTTTCCCGGACGCACTTGTTACTGCATCTGGGATAGCACCCCTCTCCTCCACCTGTCCCCACACCCCACAGTGCCTTCTTGTCACCTTGCTCTGCCCTTGGCCCACCTGCTGCCACCCCCCTTGGTTAACAGAGCAGGACTGTGAAAGGGTGGAGGGTTTTTAAAAATAAGTCTGAACCCAGAGTGACGAAGGGGAAACAAAGCTTTCTGCACATTGGATTGAGACTGGCTCCAAGAATATTGATATCCTATAAGAAAGCCGTCAGCTTGCCCACTACTTTAGATCCCATGAATATTTCATTGGTTGATTTAAGCACTGATATTTTAAAACACACGTGCGCGCGCACACACACACACACATAGACAAAGCACCTCTTCAGCAACAGGGCCATCATTCTGTCCTCTTGTGCCTGGGGCCTTGAAAGGGCCCTGGGGCAATGCCATATAGTAGTTTTGAGACAGAGTCATTTGTCCACCTCACAGGAATCTAAATTTATATCTAACCAGGAACATTTCCTAGTGTGGCCAGGGCAAAGTTTACAGAGGACAAACAGTGGTTTAACATGCGTTTGTGACTCACTTAGGAAACTGGCCATCTACCCATTGCTGGGGTGACACGTTGCTAAATTAGCATATTGTCTGCAATTAAATTAATGAAGGAGACAAATGAGTTTTAAAAGCATTTAGCGGTAAAGGAAAAACTGAGGCTATGACCCTGGACAAGGATGGATACTCTTAAAGGGATTTACTCTACACATTTCCTAATGAATATCAAAATAAAGAGTTTTTACTAGTTCTCTTGGTCACAATGCCATGCTACTCAGATACTCTGAAATTCTCTTTTCCTCACTATGACAAATTCTCATGCCATAGGGGAAAAGAGGACAGCCACTCAATACAATCCAGAAAAATCTTCCAGTCATACTGAAATCTATTGGTCCAAATCCTTTTCTTTCCTAAGCTGAATAATGCCAGTTTTTAGGTGATATGTGTGAATGCCAGTCATAATGAACATCGCTGCATTCATTTGGGGAGAGTTTGATATAGTGGAAAGAGTTAGGAGACCTGGCTTACCTCAGGTTGGTCACAGAGACTTTGGGTAAGTCACTTAACTCATAGATTGTTTTTCTCTCTATAGTCACTAATTGAATGTTACTATTTTGCTCGTGAGTATTTTGGTTGTAAGTGAAGGACATTAAATTCCAATTGGCATGCACAGGAAAAAGAGCTTTATCTTCTAATGTAAGTAAAAAACCCCAGTGGCAGTTTCAGACTCACCTAGATCTAAGGTCTCACACATATGTCATAGGAATTTGTTTTTTCCTGGCTCTGCTTTCTCTGAGTTGACTCTGTCCTCAGGTGGACTCTCCTCTTTGGGTGGCAAGATGACTACCAACATCTCTGGGCTTATAGCCTATTGTCTCAACTTTATGCCCAATGGGTAAAGAATTCCTATTTCCTGGATGCTCCAGTAAAGATCTTGAGTGTGAATCTTATTGGGCCTACTTGAGTTATGTGCTCATCCCAGTAACCAAGGGGTGTGGCACTCTGTCCAGGCTTATGTCACATGCCCAGCTCTGGGGTCAAACCCACCCATATGTAATGGGAGAGGAAGATGGATTGCATCGTAAAGAAAATCAGGGCACTAGTACCATGAATTGGGGGAACGATGCTAGGCAGGGAAAGCTGACATATGCTCTTTTCAAGGTTACCAAATGTTCTCTATGTTGCTGAATACCATAGTCAATCCTTGGTCCTCCTTTTATATGATAATCAGCACCATTTGACACACTGGATCACTCCTGCCTTCTTGCAATACTTCCTTCACCTGGATCCCAGGTCCCCCCGACTCCTACATGTTTTTGTCCTTCACTGACGTCTCCTTTTCTGGTTCTTTTTCCTCTCTCTGACTTTATTAGTCAGGACCTAATCAGAAAACACATTAGTGTTTTGAACAGAAAAAAGTATAATACAGAGAATTATTATGAGCTAGTATATTGTTTTATTAGTGTGTTGTTTTATGCACTAGTAAAAAAATGGTTAAGAGAAGGGATAAAAGAGCACTTTAAGGGATAAGGAAGTAGTAAATGCAAAAAGCAGCACTACTTTTAGGGCTGAGGGAAACTGAACAAGGAAGGAGCCCTTCCCCACCTCTGGCTGAGATTCAGACCTCTTTGAAGAGGGCACAGCTGCCCCAGGAACGGAAGCCTGCCAGTGGCAAAGAAACTTGACAGAGGGCATCGGCAGAGGCTGGAAGGTGTGGGCTACAGCTGGTCCTCCAGGGATAAGAGGCGAGGGCTTCCCATCCTCTGAACCCATGCTCCGCAAATGGCACAAAATCAAAACCCACCTCTCAGTAAATGGCAATTCTGCCCTTGGAGTTGGCCAGGCTAAAACATTGAAGTCAACTTCTCTTTCTTTCATATTCCATATTTAACTTGTCAACAAATTCTGTTGGTTCTACATACAGAATGTATCTAAAACTGGACCACTTCCATTGCTACCTCCCTGGTCCAAGCCACCATTGTCTCTCACCTGGACAATGGCATTGCCTTCTGACTGGTTTCCCTGCTTTGGCCCTTTTGTCTCAACATTTTAAGTATTTCACTCCACTCCCTTCTTATGTGCACAGATCCTGAGGACATGTTGAATGCGATTCTTACCTTTGTTTCTCTGTGGGTAAGGTGTCTCCCCACCCTCCTGGCCTTTTTGGGATTTTTCTTTATTTTTGCTTTTCTGTAATTTGAAAATGATATGCCTAAGTGTAGTTTTTCTAGCATTTATCCTGCTTGATATTTTTTGAGTTCCTGGATCTGTGGTTTGGTGTGTGACACTAATTTCAGGAAATTCTCAGTCATTATTCTTTCAAATATTTATTTCTTTCTCTTTTTTCTTCTCCTTTTGGTATACCTATTATGTGTATGTTATGCCTTTTATAGTTGCCCCACAGTTCTTAGACATTCTGTTCAGTTTTTTTTCTTTTTTTAACTCTTTTTTCTGGTTACTTTTCAGTTTTAGAGGTTTCTATTGAGATATCCTCAAGCTTAGGGAGTCTTTCCTCAGCCATGTTTGGTCTACTAATAAGTCCATTAAAGGCATTCTTTATTTCTGTTGTAGTGTTTTGGTCTCTAGCACTTGTTTTCTTTTTTTTTCCCTTAGAATTCTCATCTCTCTGCTTACATTGTCTGTCTGTTCTTGCATGTGTCTACTTTGCTCATCAGAGCCTTAGCATATTAATTATACTTATTTTAAATACCTTGTTTGATAATTCTAACATCTCTTCCATATCTAAATTTGGTTTTGATGCTTGATCTGTATCTCCAATGTGTGTTTTCTGCCTTTAAGTATAATTTTTTTTTTTTTTGATAGCTAGACATGATGTGCTAGGTAAAAGGAACTGCTGTCAATAGCCTTTTGGTAATGTGGTGGTAAGGTATGGGGAGAGGGGAAGTGTTCTGTAGTCCTGTGACTAGGTGTCAGTCTTTTAGTGAACCCGTGCCCCTGGACTGTGACCTCACAAGTGCTTCTCAGCGCCCCCTCCCACCCCACGCCTTAAGTGGGACAGGATGGCAGAGTGTGCCAGAGTTAGATATTTCCCTTCTCCCGCATAGAATGTAAGAGCTGACTGGACTTGGGTATTTCACTTCCCCAAGGTCAGTTAGCCTCCAATAGAACCCCAGCAGGCTCTTGTGAACTAGTTTCTCCTAAGGGCAGACCTTGTTAGAACAGAGTGCTCTGGCATATTTTAAAATGGTTCTTTTTCCCATTCCCTTGCCAGAAACATGAGGGGATTTGTCATCAATATTCACTGTGAGAACCAGGTCAAGCACCTGGGGGTAAAACTCACAAAAATGTGAGGGTGCCACGGTGACTGGGTCCCCCTGCAGTTTTTAACTCTCGGACTTGTCCACACGGAGTCTCCAGCAATTCACACACAGTTCAGGTTTCCCTGCTCTGGCACTGGTCCGTGGAGGTTTCTGTTCTGATGAGTTGTGATTCTCTGTATGCACCTCTCTGTCTCTCCAATCCTAGGGGCAGTGGTTTGCCCTGTGACCTCACTTCTCTTACTGGTCTAAGAAGAGTCGTTGATTTTTCACTTTGGTCAGTTCTTTACTTGTTAGTACAGAGTAGCAATTTCCAAGCTTCTTACACGCTGGACTGAAAGCCAGAAATCTTTTGGCCTTTTGTTACCACAATTTTAGTCTCAACAGAACAGCTAGAACGACTGTGTAAAAATATAAGATAGATTGTGTCAGTCCTCTGCTTAAAGCACCTTCAATGGCTTCCGTATCCCTCAGAATAAAAGCCAAAAGTCCTTATAATGGCTTTTAAGGCCCTAAATGATGTGTCTCCCCCTTGCCTGTCTGATCTCATCTCTTTCCTTCTGTCTCACTCCATTTCAGCCATGCTGGACTCACTGCTATTCCTCAAACTCTCTAGGCATATACTTTTTCAGATTTTTGCACTTGCTCATTCCTGTGTCTAGAAGCATGGTTCGCTCTTCCACCTCCATCACTTCTTTGCTTATATGTCACCTTCTCAGGGAAGCATTTTCTTATAATCACATTTGGACTATTTTTAAAGAATTGTTTGCCCACTTTATTTTTCTTCAAAGCACTTACCACCCTGGCATACTAAATATATATATTGTTTATTGTCTGTCTCCCCCACTGTAATATATAAATACAAACACATGAGAGCAGGAATTTTTGTCTATCTTGCTCATTGATGCAATCCTAATACCTGGCATATAGTAGGTTTAGCGGGGAGGAAAAATTTATCCTCTACCCTGTTAAATACGGTGACTGGGAACCTGTGAATTAAACTGATAAGAGAAAGATTAGCAGGATTAAAGGCATACTGTTTTTCATGGATGTTAATCTCTTCACATGCATAAAGTTTCACAGAAAAGAAGTGAAATCTTAAAGAAGTCATCAGACTTGGGGGCTTATATACAAAGGGTGGTAAATTATGGAGAAGTGAACAGACAAAAGAAATAGGGTTTGGACTTTTTTAGGAATCAGAAATTGTGAGAAAGTGACTAGGAAATATATGGGAGAAAATAATGGAAGATAAGGGATGTTTTAGTAAGGTTTGTTCGTACAGGTTCATCTCAGTGTGACTCCTTGTCTCTGGTGATGAGTCGGTCTCCTCTTCCTGGTACAGAGGAGCACTTTCCTCAAAGGAAAACTTATATCCTCCTTTTTAGGCAGATAAAGAGAGAGCAAAGAACTTTTCCTGCATCTCTTTTTCTCAATTGCCTTTGGATCAAAAAAATCCTTATGCCAAAGTGGCATATTTTAGGGTGTCACATTCTGATCCCCTTTATAGGTGCTCAAGAAATGCTTTTTTAAAATGAAAGAATTCATGTCTACTCCATTAATGTGTGTGAGAGTCTGTGCTAAGGCCTGGGATGTTCCTGCCCTCAAGAAATGTATGATCTAGTAGGAAAACTTAGACAGGTACAGAAATCTCAGTAGTGGAAGGTAGGATATGATATGTGCTACAAGAGAAGTTCTTATATCAAGTGTTATCGGGATTTGGTTAATCCTGCCTGGGTCTGGAACTTAGAGAGATTATATGCAGTTCAGGCAATCAGGAAAGACTTCACAAAGAAGGTGGCATTTGGGCAGTATCTTAATTCTTCTAGGCAGAGAGCAAATGGAGGGTTTTCGAATGGTGGAGTATCACAAACAAAGGCCTAGAAGAGGGAAAGCTCAGGCATGTTTTGAAATCAGTGAACAGTCCACTCTGGGTATCTCTATAGGAAAGGATAGCAGCCTTGGACAATGAGAATGGTGAGACACATAGAGACTAGTTTGTAGTTGGCCTTGAAGGTCAGGATAAGGAAAGTGTGTTCAGAATTTAGCAGGCCTTTGAGAGGCATCGAGGGCTTTTGAAGAAGGAGACTGTAATTAGCTCCATCCTGCTTATGGGTAGAGGGAAGGGGGCTAATGTGGGGTGGCGGTGAGGGGCTTGAAAGAAGAAGAAATAATTGAAATGGAACCAAGTCTGGAGAAAGTGGGAGGAGTTGAGATTAAGAACTGGGAGGAAATGATCAAAAGGCCTCCACAGACTCTCAAAAGAGGAGAGATCTGACAAATCCTCGTCTTCTTTCCCATGCACCCCCCACCCCAGTAATTTGGTATCAGCCATTTAAAAACATGTCACAGAAAATATGGATAAATGCAAATCATTAAGAATCAGCAAAATGAACAATTCTAAAAACGTGGCCCTTCATGTTAACAGTGGCTGGCTTTCTGGTCAAGGCCTTCTTGACCAAAGTTCACCTTACAGCCGTTATCACACATGCATCCCTTTGAAACAGGCTCCAACTCAAGCAGCATATTCCAAATCTCCATATCTGCCCCTGAGGCTACCTTATTACCATGGAGTCTTGACTCCTGAAAGAGCTGAGGACCATGTCCACTGCTAGAGTTCATTTTGACCTTGGCAACCATGACTAGGTAGTGAGAATCTAACTGGGAAACAAGTTGGTGAATTTCCAAAGTAAAAGTCCTAAACCATGCTAGAAATCCAATTATGAGAAATCCTAGAAGTGCTAAATATCCTGGGAACTTTTATTATTATTTTAAACTTTCATTATTTCTCCAGTCCCTGTAACCCTGCTTTTGGGCAAAAGCACACAAAAATATAATGGAGTGGGCAAGAAATAGCCAAGTGGGTGGCCAGGCTGGGGTCAGTATTCACAGAATAAACATGGTCTGCTCTGCACTCCAAAATCCAGGCCTAGGGAGATGATTAGGCTGGGTTGGTTTCCCAGGAGTTCATTGTTTTGAGTCTAATAAGCATTTATTGAGTGTGGGTATGTGCAAGGGCCTGTGCTGGGACTTGTGGGAGCAGGGGTTGGGGCCAAAGAGAAATGAAATATCTGTCCCGATCCCCAAAGGAGTTCGGAGTCAAGTAGGAATCAGATGTGTGTGTGACACAAAAGAGAAAATAAAGAGGACAGGGAGGGGAAAAAAAAAAAAAAGGTAGTTGGGTCAAGACTGGTAGTATCCAGCCTCAGATTCCAAACCGAAGGACTGGGTTAAGAGGCCACTTCTACATTCAATAGAAGCAATGAGGTTGATGTGGGAATTCCACCTGAGATTTTAGGCAGGTGAACAGTAAAAATAGTGGGGGCTGCTTTTAAAATCTGTTTTGAGGATGAGCAGCAAAAGTATCTTTGGAGATGTTAAACCCCTGTGTTTTGTCTTCTGTTTATCTTATCCATATGATACTGTCTTTCTCTAGCAGTCCTGTGTGGATAGAAAAGAGGCCCAGGTGATCCTTATTTCCCAGAGGAAGTAAGCCTTAGTAGGCATCTTCCCTGATATTTAAAATAAGAGAGTGGTAGGACTGGTTGGGTCATAAGTTACTACCTCTTGGAGATGCTATAACTTTATCCTATAGTATATAAATTGAGATGTGGAGTATAATGAGAGTTGTAGGTTTTATACTATCTACCCATCTATTATCTAGATATATATAGATATACACATATATATTGGTTTATTAGCATAAAGTCAACTTAAAATTACATATAGAGGAAAAAAATGGTCAAAATACGGGAGCCTCTAAAAATAGGCTTATGGTGCAGAGTTTAAAGGAGAGATTTTGAAATTAGATTTGAGTGCAAGTCTTGGTTCAGCCACTGAGTAGCTGTGTGACTTTGAACAGTACCTAACTCTCTGAGGTTTCTTTTTCTCACAATTGGGATGATCAGACTACCTGCTTTACGTGGGGTTGTGATGTAAAGCATGTGACATGGTGGAAAGCCCATAGTAAGTACTTTGTAAATACTACCAATTATTTTTACCCTTTTGTAGATGGAACATGGTTGTTCAAGGACATGAGAGAAGTCCAGTGAGGTCTGTGTCTCTTGGTAAAAGTGCACCCAAAGGTCCAGCTCCTCCGTCCTCCCTGCCACTCACGAATGTAATGGAAACATAAGTTTTATAAAACAGTGGTTACCAATACTGTGTGTGATACACTCTGATATTTTCTATCTTGTCCTATTCTGTTCTATATCATTAAAAATTTGCATATCATAGCCATGTTAATTGATTTCAAGATCAGCCATGGGATGGGACCGGAGTTGGAACAGCACTGGTCTTAGCTCCCCCCGCAACTCTAATATAGGGATTCTAATGCACAGAGATGCTTCCTAGGGGATGCAGTCTCCAGGGCCTAGAGTCAAACATCCTTTATGAATACTTTATAGAAAGTAGCTTTCATGCAGAAGTAACATACTTTGGAGACATTACCATATTGATTCTCTTGGTTCTCCAGAGAGGCTGGTGACATGTTATAGCTGGCAGGTTAAATGCCTGAAATCTGCTGTGACTGTATACCTTTTGGGGTACCAAGGCAGTTACTGCAGATTTGGGGTAAGCTCTGACTATATAATCCTTTGTGTCTACCCTCCCCCCAGAAGGCCAGAATCATGTTAAGCTTATTTGCTTTGCAATCTAGGTATATGGGTCTCTTTTTAATGACTTATCTTTAGTGTCAAGAAATGAAAGATTTGAACAATTGGACCAGCCTCAGGTGCACTGGTGCCCCCTCTCTAATTTGACCTTTATATTGATCACAGCATCTATGGCACTAAATGAAACGTATTAGTTTATATATTTGTCTCCCCACTAAACTATTAATTCCTTAAAATCAGGGGCTGATTTTCTAGATCTTATCATAGGGCCTAACCTGTAGTATGCACTCAGTAAATATCGTCAAATTGGTTTAAGTGAATTTGTGAAGCAATTTAAGACAGGAGCTCCTTTGTAGAAGAGGTGGCCTCCAGGCTGAGCTTGAACATAAGAGCGGAGTTAGGGAAAGGAGGAGGACATCTGCATGAACAAAAACATGGAGTTATGAACACATCTGACATGCTTAGAAAACGTAGAGGCCAAGTGTGGCCCCAGCATAGAATGAGCAGAGTAAAGGAAAAGTAAGTAAGAAATATACGTAGAACCAGATTGTGAAAGTTGATGAATGTCAAAGGGAGTTACTTGAATTGACAAGAGGTATCCTAGAGAAAAATAAAGGTTGTTGCATTTTAATACACATGGCAAAGATCAACATCAAAAAACCCCCAGTATTTATTATTATTAAGAAGGTACTTCAAAAAGTTCATGGAAAAGTAAAATTAAAAGAAAGGACAAATCCTTCCATGAACTTTCTGAAATACCTTCATATTAGTTAATTAAAAACATCAGTGGTCATTTGTTTTGCTCCCATTAGCCTCATTCCATTTGGGAAATGCAAATATTTCCAAATGTTTACTTACTGCACTTTGACTCTGGATTTTTTGCTTGCTTTCATCCAAACTCATTGAAAGAGGAAAGTATAATACACAGAGAATGTATAGAGAGATGAATAGATTTAGCAAAGGTCACATGAGAAAGCGGCAGAACTGGAATATGAGCTGAAGTCTTCCATCCCTAAGTCCTGCACGTGTCAAAATAGCAGAACCCAGGCTTTTCTCTTCTGGGAAAGCTTGCGGTTCAATGCCCATGGGATGTTCCTGGACACCAAGCATGCAACCCTGTGTCAAAAGGCCAATGGGCCAGATGAATGAGATTGGGAACAGTAAGATGTGAGGACTTGTGAATAACAAATATCTCTAAAGCTGGAAGACAGAGCTGGAGGTTCTCACAGAGCATGGTTGGTGTACAGACCAGCGCTGTGGGCCTCACTGGCCTTGGCGGGTCATGCGTACATGGCTGAAGAGCTGGCTTAGACACACACGGTCTCTCCCCTTCCTTTCTTGCTTCCTCTTAGCTCAGACAAGATTTCTATCTCCTCAGTGGCTCTGCAGGTTCTCCAGCAAGAGCGAGGAAAAAAATTTTTCTCTTTCTGGAATATAAAACAACAGTAGTTGTTTTGCTATTGATGATATCCTGAGACTCAGAGAAGTTAAATAATTTACCTCAAGTCATATAGTTCGTCAGTGGCAGAGCTAACTCTGGAGTCTTTACAGCTCCAAGGTCTGCCATAACTGTTACTCTTGCCTGCAGTCCCAAGGTGCTACCAGGTCAGAATTTTTGTTCTGAAGCCTGACTGATCTGGGATCTGGTCCATACCCTGTACAGTATCAATGGCTTCTTAGGAGAATGTGGGTGTGGAGCGGGGCTGGTGCTGTGGCAGTCGTTTCGTGTTGAAGAGATGTATAGAACCGGAGGTCAGCTAGCTCAGACATTTCTCACATGTTACTACTAGTACCACTAATAATGATAACAGCAATAATAAAAGTAACCATAACAACACCTTATATATGGTTTGAACTTAATGGTTTCTGTACTAATCTGTTTCTGTTGTTTATAACAAAATACCTGGAACTGAGTGATTCATAAAGAAAACAAAATTTATTGCTTACTGTTTCTGAGGCTGGGAAATCCACAGTCCAAGGAACACAACTGGTGGTGGCAGCAGTGACCCCTCGCATTGCAGGATGGTGGAAGCAGAGAAAGCAGAGTGTAACTTCCTCACTCGCAGTCTTTTTAAAGCCCTCAGAATCATGCTCCAGACCACCATTAGTAATCTAATCACTACTGCATGATCCTACAATACAATCGATTCTTCAAGGCTCCACCTTTCAACTACCATAATAGGATTTCCCACCCTCTTAACAGTCACAGTGGAGGCTAAGTTTCTAATACATAAAACTTGGGGGACACAATTCAAGGTTCAGTGAGTTTTGGGGGGAACATAATTCAATGCAGTATAGTAGCCAAAGCATTTTCATTTGCATAGTCTCATACATGACTATTTGGCTTGGTGGATAGAATGGGTATTACAGTTAAAGGAACTGAAGGCCAGGGTGAAGGTTGAGTAGGAAGTTGAAAAAATGGAATAGATTTCACACATATTTCTATTACAACCCACAATAGAAAGTATATTTTCTGCTGTGATCCAGGATATTGTAATGCTCTCTGATCTGATCTATTCTACTCTATCAATTTCATTAAAGAATGTCAGTGACAATTTAGTAAATTGATTACCTGATGTGCTAACCAATTCTGACTCTCAGTTTGTAAAACACTGGATGAAAGGACATATTAAAATCTCTTTTGCTCTGATGTGTAATAGTTCCAGGATACAGTGATGTGTGAAATCGTGAATCATTAACTAAATGTCAAAACAAGGTTGCACCTTGAGGTATAGTGACCACAGTGACCTCTTGCTCTACCCCGTTGCACCCCAAGATCTGATTTTTAAGGGTGACCACTTTTGAACCCCTTTCCTCCCCCGATATTTGCCTCCCTATTTCTAAGTAATGTTCTTAGACTGTTAGTTTCTAATTCATCAATTTAAAACATTAGCTAATGACTTTTTGTCCACCAAACTCCACTTTTTAAAACTGTCGGGCCAACAGATATCAAGATGGCAGCTCTATTGCTCCTGAAGCTATTGGGGAATTAACCTTAGGTGTGTCTGATTTATAAATATCAATCTCCTGAACAAAACAGATTTCACCCCCAGTTACAGGCAGTGCTTTCTCCCTTCCGAGGGACAGAATTTATAGCATGTGGGCAGAGAAGAATACGTATTCTCTGCAGTCAGGAAGATACCAAAGAGAGAAAGAGAGGAGGGAAGAGCTGGATTAGATATGTTCTGTTCTTGCTCCAAAATTTACCATTCGCATAATACAGTGCTGCCCTGGTAAGGACAGAATGAGAAGAGACAAGTGGCCCGAAGGCTCAGCTAGGTCCTGTCATCCACAAGGAGACTCACAGCATGGGAGACACATTTAAGCATACGTTCACCTAAATTCTAAATAAAAAGTTCAGGAGAAATCCCTCTTCTCTGGACCCAAGGCAGGAAATAGAACTTTGAATAGCTGGTTACAGGCACCAGAGACATCTTAGTTAGAGCATTTTTTTGGTCATTGGCCTGGCTTAATATTGCTATTGAACTGTGTTTTACCACTCAGAAACTTATTACCAGATGCTTAGGTTTGGGAGAACCAATTGTTAACATCATTGCATAAAATTAAATTAAATTTTAAAAACCACACAAATATTAAAACAAAGCTATGGATATGTCTGAACATAAATTGGACTGAAACTGAGACTGAATACTCTAGGAATGTTAAGCCCCTAAATTTCATTGCATAATTCACCAGTCATCTAAGGTGGGGAGCAGAGTCTATTCGCACCACCAACTGATTTCAGCATTGTTGTTAAGGCCCAGACTAGAAATGGAATCTGTAACTGACAATGAATTAGGGCTATGCATTAGGGTTTTATCTGAAGCCACAGACCAAATCTTGGAATCATATTCAAAGGCCTGACTGCAACGGGAGGCCACACACAACACACAGGCACAATAGCATGAGGAGCTTCCAAGTTAGCCTTGAGAAATTTGGTACTCAATTACAGGGACTGTGAAGAAGATGAGACTGCCAACAGAAGAATATTCTGTTGCATTTTCCTGACCCTTTGGGGTTTAAATTTGCAACCTGCATCAGTAAAACTTTTGGCATTTAATTCTATTAAAATCAAAGAGCCAAATTTCTGCCTCTTGTTACGTGAGCACAGTTCTTACTGACGTCAATGAAAGCTGTGCATGCCTAACTGAGGGCAGATCTTGGCCTGGGCTATAGACATGTGAGAACTGACACACCATGCTGACATCAGAACTCTGTCTTGCCTGGCCTTCTGAGAACATGGCCTCCTCATTCCTAACTCTCTCTCCACACACTGGGAGCTGGGCCTCAACCCAAAGCATGAATTAGAAGCGTCATCTAATACAGAAATGTAAGCCAGATGCAAATTTAATGTAGGTATGGTACAAGCCACCTGAGTGGGTAACTAAATGCAGAGTATGAGTCACCTCCCCTTGAAGCATACTCAGTGACGTTTCTAATTTATGCATTTAGTTTGATAGCTGAAGGAGGCATGCACCTACTTTCACCTTACTGTTTGGTTTTTGCATTTGAGAATGTACTTCCTACACTAAAGTCAGTCTCCTGCTGCTTGTTTAGGAAATGCTACAAATATTCCTGTGCCTGGTGCAGTGCCAGGGACAGAAGAAGCAGCCTAGCACATATCTAGTGGATGAATGGATTTGTAGACCAGTCAAGAAATGATATGAATAGCTCGCAGTTACACAGTGCTATTTGTCAGGCACTGTCATATATATTTAATTATTGAATCCTCACCACGCCCTTTCACGTATGTTTACTGTTTTAGAAATAAGTAAACTATAGAGAAGTTAAGAAATTTAACAGCTAGTAGATGATGAAACTGGGGTTTGAATCTAGGCAACCTGGCTACAATCTGGCAATCTGGCTATTATTCACTCTGCTAAAATGCCTCTCAGTTAAAATGCAGGTATTATTTATTATTAATTAGTTATTAGTCAAATACTGTTTATTGGTAGCAGGGCAATCCCACTGAGAATGACAGAAACACTTTACTCATGAGAGTGTGTCAAGAATTATTTACAGGATCTTAATTTTCTGAAAAAGTTTTCTTTTTTTCACCAACCAGACGATTTCTCTAAATACAGGGAGCAATAGTTGTAACCTCCCAGACTAACTAAGCATTTCAGTCTTGATGTTTTTTAGCAGAAAGGGAAATAAATTTTGCAGTGAATTTTTAAGACAAATTTTTCATGTACCATATTTAAGCAAATTTTAAGGTTAAGTTGACCATTATCTTCTTCAACTAATTTTTCTGTGGTCACTGCTTTTTTAAAATTGAATATATCTGGGCTATGCATTGACAATGTTAGGAGGATTCTCATAACTGCTTTTTAATAGGACTTATGACCATCTTTTCCCTTATGGGAGCATACATGAAACTGTAATTGAGTTTATAAATACATATGATTTGATACATAAATATTTCCTTTATATGGAGGTTTGAGGGACACAGCTCCAACCAGAAGATAAAACCTTCTCTCTTGCTCCAAATCCTCCAGGCCAGAATGGGCAGAGGGTGATCCCTAAGAACTTATCTGGTCTCTGTGGAGGAATTCCTGAGCTTTGGTTTGGTTTTTCTGTGGTGCAGAGTCTACCTTGAGGAGGCCTGTGGAAATTGCATGCTCTGTTCTCCTACACAACGGGGCTCATTAAACTTCCTCTTTAACTTACTCCTCATGATGTCTTCTCACACGTCTCCCTCGCGGTAGTGGGCGAATGACAGGCCATTGGAATCTGGGAGGTGGTCAAATTTTACTGCTTCCTATAACATGAGGAAATCAAGAAAGGGAGCATGAGAAGAAAGGAAATGGGGGATATTATTTTCGCAGTACTGAATTTGAGGTGATGGTAAATCATTCAAGTTGTTGGAGGAGTGAGTAATGTGACTTGTCCGTGGTCACACCACTCATGAATAACAGTGAGGACAAGAATCTAGGACACTTAATACCCCAAACCATGATCCCTTCATTCCAAACATCCTAAAACAGAGTTTAGGGCCAGGGAGCATTTTTTTTTTCTTCTTTAATTAGATGGAAAGGGACTTGGACTTATGTCCATTAACGTTCCATCCCATTGCCAGGACATGTGACATGTATGTATTCAATGTGGTCTTACCTATACTTAGAAATATTGTGCTGTTTTGTCTTTCTTTACTGTCTCTTTCAGCCATGTGTTGTCTAAATCCCAATTAGATCATGTAGTCCTCACACGCTGTCTTCTACTTCTTTAGACTCTCTCTCAGAGAAGAACATTTTCTGATCTCTTTTCAAAAGTGTCAGAGTCAATCTGTGGATCTTCATTCTGGGCTTCTCTGACCACCTAAAGCAGGATTACAGACTTCTGGGGACAGTGTACTTACTATGCCACAAAGTATCAACTTCATCATGATTGATGAACTCTGATTAGTAAAACATATATACATTAAAAAGACTAAAACCTGACTCTTAAAAACTTTGAGCCACTAGTTCTAGTTTTACCTTCTACAGCAATGATTTCAAACTGAGGCCCCATGGGGAACTCATTCTAAACCTATATTTTGGTCTACGTGGTGTTTTTAAAAATAAGGAGTCAGCATTGAAGAAACTGAGAAATTTCACATAAAAATAAGCCTTTCGGGCTCTTCTTGGAAAAAGAAGATTTTGCAATACTCTACCCATATTTCCACAGGGCAACAATTAACTGGACCAAAGTGGGAAATGCCTCCTTTGGATGGAGCATACATTCTCCCATTATCCACAGCCTTCCACTCCCTAGAGGTTTCCACACCTTGTGCTGAGCAGTCACTTGCCATCTATTATCAGGCATGCGCTATTGTTTTTCTACCATCTAGTTGGCTTCACTCCCTTATGTTACCTTTCTGAATCCTGTAGGTCTTTATTTATGTTTGCAATCCCTAGAGTTAGGCAGCACAGAGCAAATGTGCTTTTTTCTCTACATGAAAGCCTTTCCTAATATTTGAAGTCTACTGTGTTTTTGGTCCTCCTTTCTGTAAAGTAGTAAGTTTTAATTCCTTCTGGTGCCATCAGTCCTCTGAACACTCCTTAAATTTGTCTAGGCCCCTTTTATAACATGGTACTAGGAACTGAACACTGTGAAAAGTTTGCAAGGCAGTTTGTCACACATATTTTGGGCAAGTGGTTTTGAGCTTATCCTTGGGCCTGGAAACATACATTTAAATGGATTTTAGTGAAGAAAAGGACAGGGCTGTCTTGATTGCTCTGAGCTCTATTTCTATGGAGTGTATGGATCCCAAGTTTGACTTCTAGCCCAGATCTGGCTTCCATTGGGGAGAGGACACAATGGTGAACAGCCCCCTCCAGCAGCTCTGCTCCACACTGCTTCCCTCTCCCATTCACAGAAAGGCATTCTGAGGACAAAAATGCCTATTGCAAAGAGGAGAACTTGCCTAAGGCTGGCTTTATAGCAATCCATCCTTTCTGGACAATTGGCCAACCCATGCTTTAATTTATTGTGTGAATAATAACCTTTTGGATTTGTGGGTAGATTACTGTCCCTCTCCTAACTCATGGTAACTGAGCAAATGCTTGCAACATTTCCCTGGGTCTGAGTCCATGATGTGTCTCTCTTTGTGTGTATGTATGTATGTATTTGGAGATCACCATGTTCTTTCAATAATAAATGAGAACACCCTGCTCTAGACTTGAAATGTTTACGACCCTTTGCAATTTAATTATACACGAAAATCCTGAGATAAATGAATGGGCGTTTAGATGCACATGGGTAAATGTACTCAAATCAAAGGATAAGTGACATTTTTGAAAATTTTCACATTTAGAAATATGTACATGTATATAGAAAGTTGTGAGATTTCACTAATTCAATAAAAATATATTTTTCTAGATATTTTGTTTCTTTCTCCCACATCCAAAATGTGAAAATTTTCCTATGTACTTTTCCATTTCTATGTATTCATATTTCAAAGATAAGAAAAGCAGTAATTTTTAGGACAAACCAAATTAAACGTAGTATATATTTTTTGCTCCTAAACAAAAGAAATAAGTGACTTTAGATCTGAGAAGATATTAAAAGCAAAAATATTTGAATTTCCTAATTCACTTTACTTCCCAAAACTCTCTTCACCATCACTTAATTTTAAAGAAATCTTCACCTTCTAAATATACATACACATATACATAACCAATTACTTCACATCTGATTCATGAGCTTTTTACTGTTTCACAATAGTAATTCCAATTCAGGCTGATTTATCTGAAATTTCTTTTGACCAGCAACATGAATTTTGAAAATTTTTGGCTAACATCAGAGGTACATTCTGCAGTGATGCTATAAATCAAATATAACCAGTTATTGCTGGAATTACCCTTTGATAATGACTCAATACCAATTTCCTCTAACCTATGTATGCAATATCATAAATCAAAACCATGGTTACCGTTGACATCAGCAATATTAATTGGCTAATGCCTAACATGTCCTTGAGAAATCATCCTGAGACAGCTCATTTAAAATATTGACTTATATGTGCTTTCCTTTGCTAATAGTCTGAGCAAATTGGTTTTCCTTTGTAGTGTATTAGTACCTGGAAGGCTGCTAGGTTAGCATTAACTGGCTATTGTCAACTTAACTTGATTCCGAATATTAACCATAAAATGTGTTTTATTTTATAAAGTATACATGTTATTAAAAATATATATGAAAGAAATAGAAACGCACTCATAAGACTGGATGTAAAAGTTATAAACATAGAAGTAGCAGGAGCAAAGCAAATTCCCAGATTTAATGGAAAAGTCTTTTCTCACCATTTTATTATCTCTTAAATGTTAGTGGCTTCTAATAAATATCTTCCCATTTTTCAGTTATCCCCCTTAACAATCCATCTCTATTATTTGTTTTGAATGGCTACTATGAACAAACAAGGAATGACAGGTCCTTGTAAGAAAAGTTATTAGTACTGCAAAATTGTTCTAGGTGAATTTGCTCTGTCTCCCTTCATCCCCATCTTCATCTCTCAGGGCACTTTTCTCTAAGCCCCAAGTTTGTACCCTTGTTTCTGTCCAAACTGACAAAACAAAAAAGCTACAAGAACATAAGATGGGAGCAAACAAGCTAGCAATGAACTAGTGCATCCCTTGGTATTTGTAAGACCTTTTTTTCTCTTGCTGATGTAATTTTCCACTCAGAAATGGGGAAGCCTTTCTTGAGGTTATGTCACTATAAATGGTTGTAGAAGAGCCTAGAGACTGCATTTCATTCTTTACAATAGTCAGAGAAGAGTGATTGCTTCCTTGACTTTGTGGCCCTGACCCTTCCTTAAGTGGTTGAGTAAAAAAAACAACATGTCTCTGGAGAAGAGCTTTCTAATGGTTTTTCTGTGGTCCATTGCCCCAGGGTGCTCCCATCATAGCAGGTCACCATGATGATGCCACACTTTTCAGCTTCCCTCCGAATCTTTTGTTATAGTGACACCCAAATCTCATTTATAAAATTAATATACTGTGTGGTTCAGCTGCACAGTTGCTAATAAAAGACAATCTTTTGTATAATACATGAGTGAAATAGTATGAACATAGACTAGTAAATAACTTCTGGTGTAAGTTCTCTGTGAAATCTGGATGTCACTCTCTTAAAAAATAAGCATGATTGACACTTATTGTTGAATGTAGGTGTGACCTATTAAGCAATAAAGAAACCTTGCAAATTTTGTTATTCACTTTCCTCCAAACATCTGGTTCAAGACTTGCTAGCTGTCTACCCATCCTTTCAGAAGTCTAGCAATTTGTTTGAGAGCATTGGAATAAGGTGGAGATGCCCCAGAGAAGGTTTTGTCCATATATTTTCAAACTTAATGATATTAGTGAACTTCCTGTCTGGCTTCTGGTGCGGCACAAGTGACTATTACATGGCTATGAGAATAGGGATGGAGTTAGTTGCATTCTCAGTTGTTTTGATGTTTTTACTCTATTTAGAACCCCCTTCCCTGAAATAGTTAATACAATTGATATAATGAATTATTGACCAGTTTTTCTTGGAAAAAGATTTATTTTGGTGGGTTATAGCAAATAAGCTTGTGGGTTTATCATTCTTAATAGTATCCTTACCTCTGCCCTGCTCCACCCTCAATGAAATAGATATTGCATCTGGTCAGTTTCAAGTAAAAATAAATCCTTCAATATGTTTCAGGTGGTGTGGGCAAGATGTTAGAAGGTCTGTGTGATTTTTTCTTATAAAAGGTGGGTAAGTGCTGCAGAAGGTTTTTGTGTGGCATGACCAACTAACGTTTTTTTCCCTTGGACAACATATTGCACATCCACAACTTGGATCTTCCAAAATTAATTGTGTGGCTTCATTATCAACAGGATGTCCAGTATTTAATTGCTTTGAAGAAAAGTGATATAACATGATCAGGTGTCTATAGAGTCTATATCCCAGGATTTTTTTCCAGGCTTGTCAATAAAACTAGTTTACATCCTGATTATGAGACTCCAGTGCTCTGTATAATTAAACACTGTGAAATAAACATAGTGCATTAGTTTACTATTGCTGCTGAACCAAATTAACACACACTTATTATCTTACAATTTTGTAGGTCAGAAGTCTGATGTAGGTCTCACTGGGCTACACTGGGCCAGAATCGACAAAAGAGGGATGTTTTCCTTCTGGAGGCTCTAGGGGAGAATCAATTTCTTTGCCTGTTCCAGTTTCCAGAGGCTGCTCACGTTCCTTGGCTTGTAGTCCTCATCCAGCTTCAAAGCCAGCAATAGCTGGTCGAACTTTTCTCACATTTCATCACCCTGACAGTGACTTGTTTTCTACCACCTCCCACTTCCACTCTCAGGAACCCTTTGGTTACATTGGGCCCAGCTAGATAATCCAGGATAATATCCCTTTTCTAAGGTCAGCTGATCAGCAACATTAATTCTATTTGCAACTTAACTCCCATGATCAAATTATGAAACAACATTTGTTGCCACAATTTGCCATGTAACATAACATATTTACAGATTCCAGGAATTAGGGTGTGGGCATCTTTGGATGGCCATTCTTCTACCACCCACATGAACACAGAAGAATTTCAAGAGATGCTTACATAAAGAGATGTCTCACAAAAAAAATTAAAACATAGCCATATAGGTAACTGTGAAACTTCCTGATTTTCACACTAAAAACAAAAACTTCTTAGTATGTTCATTATTCCAGTGTCGAGTTGACCTAACTCTTGAGTAAAGTGGCCACAGCTCCAATACTGTGACATGAAGGGGATGTTTTGTCTGTTCATCGTAAGGTTGAGGCACAAGATTGGCTCTTGGCATTCTGGAAAGTATCTCCTTGTTTCTGTGCTCAGAAGGAAGGCATCTTAATCTCAAAGGCCTTTTCAGATTAGGAGATGAAATAGTTCATCAATGGCAGTGTTCATGGGAAAAAAGAAAACATGGCAGGAATGGAGTACCACTAATAAGCACTAGGCTCTGTTTGATTTCTGGGATCAGTGTATCATGAGGTAAACATCTCTATCTGAGTGGGATGAAAAACACAGCATCAATGTCAGGACCTAAGAAAGGAACTTTAAAGTTTGATGTTATATTTTTCTTGTTTCATTAGTTAATCTCTGGAAACTGTGACTTGGTTGACTGATTTCAAACTCTTCAGTGTACACTAAGGTGGCAATTTAAAAAAAAGTCATTAGGAAAATAATGAATACCCTTGAACAAATTCAAACAGTATAAAAGAGTGTATAATAAGAATATCTCTCCCAGTCTAAACCCATGTTTTTTTTGTTTCAGAGAAACATTTTCCTGCATATCATTTTAGAAACATCAATTTCTTGTGCATTCTTTTAGAATATTTTCATGCATACACATGCAGATATGTAAATATATTGTATTCTTTATACAAATGAAAGTATATCACATACATTAGTATGTATCTTACTTTTGTTTGCTTATATATTTTGGAGGTCCCCACATATTAGAGGATATAGATCCCCTTTATCCTAGATTGTAGTATTCCTTTAAGCACAGACTGTGTGCAGTTTCAGTGACAAAGCCATGTTCAAGTGCTTAGCTGTATTCCCCGATGTTGTCTAGCTCTTTGGTAGAAGCTACTTCAAGACAGAAGATAAGATGCTGTATAGGAGTATAGTAAGTTGTAATAATATTCACAAAATATTTTGATTTATTCCTTGTGATTCCCCTCCCTGTGGAGGGATTTTATTTCCTTGGCTTGTTGGAGTAATGCTTGGCCATGCGATCTGCTTTGACCAATGCAAGGTGGGAAATGTGTCATTTTCAAGGCAGAAGTTACAAGAGCCATTTCATAGTTTCCCATATCTCCTTTCCTGTGCCATAAAAACTGTTTATGTCCTGGATGGGTACTACTCCTTCAGCTGGGTAGTGGAAAGAAGATGATATGGAACAGAGTTATAATCCACCCATAATGAATGGGTAGAATGAGTAATAATAAAAAAAAAAACTTTGTTATCTTAAGTAACTGCTAGTGGGAAGTTACTTGTAAACACAGAATAATCTAGCCTATCCTGTCTGATATAGGGAGCAACCTAAGGAACAGTCAAAGAATGTGAAAATATTGAATAGACTTGTCCTTACTGTTGTGAAATGGCTTTCTAGTAGCCCTGTCTTCCTAACTCCTTCTTGCCCAATTTATTAAATCAAATGACCAAAAACCACTAATAAATAATTTAACACAGTACTTATTGACATATATATCATTTTCTTTCTATGTAATCAATTCTTTCAACCCTTTCCAAGCTATTTTGTCCCCAGGTCTAAGCAATCGATATGTTTGTGCTTTAAAAGCAAACAAAAATACATGGGGAAAACTGTCTGCTGCTGGCCATGATTGAGTAACTGGATCCAGATTTCCCCTCCCATTATAAACAACTAATAAAGTGGACCAAGGTAATGGGTTTGGGTCCCCATACTGGCCGGCCACCAAAAAAAAGAAAAAAAAAATAATTGGACCAAGTACAGGAGGCAACTGGTTGTTGGAAACCAGGCAGCACAGTTCTGTGATTCCTGAAAGTAGAGAAACAAGTGAGGTGGGACTAACATTGCCCAGCTTTATGCATGGAGGCACTTTGCACACCTAGTTTATGGAAGGGGATCCCAAGCAGAGCATTGCAGAATAAGCTGAGTTGCAGAGACAGAGGTTGGAGTTCAGGAAGGCTAAGGTGACTGGAATTATCAGGGTACAACATTAGAGAGGAGTCACACAGGATAAAAAGTTCAAAAATTTCACAGGGGCCCATTTGAGTCTGTTGTTGAATACTTAAGTGCATGCAAAGGGAGAAACCCACCAAGGCTGGTTAAAGAATGACAAAGGAACTGTAAGCTGAAGGGTTCCAGAGCTCACATAGGGATGGAAGATATTCAAATCCTTGCTAAAAACTTAGGGCATTTGGGGGAGACTTCAGATGGGTTATTCCTTAATAAGTGGGGCTAACCTATCCTTACAGTGAAGGCTACTCAAGACTCACTTTACAAAGCTTAATAACAATCTTCGAAAAGATCGAGCTGATCTCCAAGTAACTTATCTCTCTGCCAGAACAAAAAGCAGCATTCTTTAAAGGAAGACCACAAAATCCAGCATTCAACAACATAAAATTAACCAAGTCCAGCATTCACTGAGAAATTAATAATCATGAAAACAGGAAAGTATATTCTATATCCAGTAGAAAAACCAGTCTGTAGAAACATACCTGGAATGGCAGAGATGATGGAACTAGCAAACAAGAATTTAAAAACAGCTATTATAAATATGCATAATTATTTAGAGAAAAATGTGAACACAATGAGGATAAAAATGAACTACATAGAGGAAAGCAGAAACTCTAGTTCTGAGAAGTAAAATAGCTAGAATGAAAAATCACTGGGTGGAACTAATAGTAGGTTCGACAATGCAGAAGAAAAAATCAGTGAGCTTGAAAACAAAACTATCAAAACATAAAAACAATCAGAATAAAGCACATATAGGAAGCAAAAAGACTGAAAAAATAATGAACAGAGGCCTCAGCGACTGGGAGAAATGTCAAGCAATCTAGCAGATGTATAAATATATTCCCAAAGTAAGGGGAAGGACAGAAAAATACCTGAAGAAATAATGACTGACATTTTCCAAATTTGATGAAAAGTGTAAGCCCACATAACTGAGAAGTTCAAGGAATTTTAAGCAGGATAAACACAAAGAAAAGAGCATTCAGACACATCATAACCAAATTTGTAAAAACCAGTGATATAGAGAAAGTCTTAAAAAGCAGCCAGAGGAGGAAAAAAAATATGTTGTGGACAGAGGAACAAAGATAAGATTTACCATAGTTTTCCCATCTGAAACTATTCCAAGTCGAAGGCAATGAAACACCATCTTTAAAGGGCTGAACAGAAACAAACAAAATAAAACCAAAAAGAAATAAGAAAATTAAACAAACAAATGTACCCTATTAAACTAGTGAGGATTTCTTTAAAACAAAACGGAGGTTAAATAATGACTTTTTAGATAAGGAAAAGCTGAAAGAATTTGGTTCTAGGAGATCTGAACTATTAAGAAATGTTAAAAGACATTCTTGTGAGAGAAATTTAGAGCTATATAAAGAAGTAAAGAGCTCTACACATTGTAAATATGTGGGCAAATTTAAAAAGATTGTTTTTATTTTAAAATTTCTTCAAAAGATAATCAACCGAAGCAAAAATAGCAATACATTTTGTGACTTTCATACAGATGAAAAATATATAATAGCACAAAGGGAAGGAGAGAATCTAAGAATATTGATATATGTGGTAAAATAGCATTTGAAAGTAGACTGTGATAAGTTAAAAAAGTATATTTTGAACCTAGAGAAACCACACACACATACACAAACCAAAAACTAAAAAACAAAGAGGTAGAGCTAATAAACAAAACAAACTAAAAGGTGTGTATTTTGTAGATGCCTTGGAAGCTGTATTTCTAACTTACAGAGCATCTAAAAAAATTACAGTGTATGTTATACTTAATGGGAAACAATTGAATACTTCTCATTTAAGATTATGAGCAAGACAAGGATGTTTATAGAGATAAACATGGCCATAAAAAATACTTAATTTAATCCAAAAGAAGACAGGGAAAGAGAAATAAAAAGAAAAAAATTGATGAGACAAATCGAAAACTACTATCATCATAGTCAATTTAAACATAGTCATATCACTAATCATATTAAGTGTAAACTCTTTAAACACTTCAGTTAAAGAACTGACATTATCCGAATGGATAAAATAGTAGGAACCAAATGCTCTTGTTATATGTTGTCTATAAAAAGCATACATTAAATAAAAGTCACAAAATAGGCTAAGGGTAAAAGGGTGGAAAAGGATATAACACGCAAACACTAATCAAATGGCTGTTAGAGTTGCTATGTTAGTATCAGAAAAAGTAGATTTCAGAACAAATTGTATTACCAGCAATTATGATACAGAAAAAGCATTTGAGAAAGTACAATCCCCGTTCATGGTCAAAACTGTCAACGAATTAGGAATAGAAGTACATATTCTTGTATTTCAAACTTACAGAGCACCTGCAAAAAATTACAGTGAACATTATACTTAATGGGAAAGGATTGAATACTTTCCACTTAAGATTGTGAACAAGTCAAGGACATTTGTTTTCACAAATTCTATTTAACATTTTAGTGGTAGTCCTAGGTGGTCGTGATGATTAATTTTATGCGTCAACCTGACTGGGCTAAGGGATGCCTAGATAGCTGGCAAAACATCATTTCTGAGCGTGTCTGAGGGTGTTTCTGGAAGAGATTAGCATTTGAATAGTAGACTGTGCAAAGAAGATCCCTTCCTCAGTGTGGGTGGACATCATCCAATCTGTTGAGGGCCTGAATAGGACAGGAAGGTGGAGGAAGCAAATTTGCTCTCCCTGCATGAGCCTGGGATGTCCAATCTCTTCTGCCCTCTGACATTGGCACTTCTGATTCTTGGGCCTTTGGATTTGGATCAGGACTTACATCATCAGGTTCTCTGGCTTTTGGACTCAGACCAGGACTTACAGTATTAGCTCCCCTGATACCCAGGCCTTCAGGTTTAGACTGAAACCACACCACCAGTTTTCCTGGTTCTCTAGCCTCAGACAGCAGACAGTGGGAGTTTTTACCTTTCACTATTGCATGAGCCAGTCTCTCATAATAAATATTTTTCTATATATCTTTATATGTCTTATTGGTTCTATTTCCTTGGAGAACTCTGAATAGTACACACATGCAAAATATATTTTTTTTTGTAGGCAACATGATGGTTGTTATGGGCTGACTTGTGTTCCCCCAAAATTCAAATGTTGAAGCCCTAACTCCTGGCATCACAGAGTGTAACTATATTTGGAGATAGTACATTTAAAGAGGCAATTATGTTAAAATGAGGCTACTAGGGTATGCCCTAATCAATCTGACTGGTGTCCTTTTAAGAAGAGAAAACTTTGACACACAGAGAGACACCAAGGTCACACATGTACAGAGGAAAGACCATATGAAGACACAGAAAGAAGGTGGCTATCTGCAAGCCAAGGAGAGAGGTCTCAGGAGAAACTAAGCCTGCTGACCCCCTGATCTTGGACTTCTAGCCTGCAGAACTGCAAGAAAATAAGTTTTTCTTGTTTAAGCTTCCAGTCTGTAGTATTTTGTCATGGCAGCCATAGCAAACTAAGATGATAGTGTAATGAAAAACCCTAAATAACCTTTAAAAAGAAAGACATTAAAACTAGTAAATAAATTTAGCAAGACCACAGGATACAAGATCAATATACAAAAATCAATTCTGTTTTTACATATTAGCAACAAACAATTGGAAAAATGAAGTAAAAATGCAATACTATTAACATAGCAATAAAAAACCATGAAATCAGAAATACTTAGGGATAATTTAGCAAAATACTTTCAATACTTGTGCAATGAAAACTACAAAACATTGATAAGAGAAATTAAATAATACAAATAAATGGAAAGGTATATCATGCTAGAGGATCAAATGACTCAATATTGTATGTCAATTCTCTCCCAAGTTCATCTACAGATTCAATGCAACCCCAATTATAATTCTAGAGGCTCTTCTGTATAAATTGACATGCTCATTTTAAAATTTATGTGGAAATGTAAAAGACCTTGAATAGACAAAACAATTTGAAAAAGTAAAAGCAAAAAGACTTACATTATCTAATTTCAAGTATTAGTACAAGACTATTGTATTCAAGATAATGTGGTATTTGCATAAGGACAGTTCCTGAAATAAGATAGTCAGATAAAAACCCCTATGTACATACATGCTTGATTGATTTCAGCAAAGGAGCCAAGGAAATTCAGTGGGGGAAAAGATAGTCTTCTAAACAAATAGTGCCAGACTAATGAATATTCATATGGAAAAAAAATCAACATCGACTCTTACTTTATATCATAAACATTAATTTACTTGAAATGGATCACAGTTCTTAACATAAAAGCTAAAACTATAAAACTTCTAGAGAAAAACAAAAGAGATTGTACATATCTGTGGGGTACAGAGTTGAATATCAATATCTGTGTGCAATATGTGATGTTCAAATTGGGATACTTAGTATGTTCAACATCATATGATGTAATCATTCTTTGTGGCCCTTCACCGTTTACTCCTTTACCCTGCCCCCTTTCCCACCTCTGGTAACCTCAGTTCTGTTCTCTCCTTTTGAAAGTTTAACATATTATTGTGATTGCTGTATCTTCTTTTTTCTTTTTTAAAATTTATCTGTTTATTTTTTAGCTCCTGCTTATGAGTGAGGACATGTGATATTTTATTTTATTTATTTATTTATTTATTTAATTTTTTAAATTTTATTTTGTTGATATACAATGTGGTTGATTATTGTGGCCCATTACTGAAACCTCCCTCCCGCCTCCCTCTCAGGACATGTGGTATTTTAGAAATGATACCTGAAAGTATAGTCTTTAAACTTATTTTTCCATACCCTTCTTCATGGGATAAATCTGTTTCAAGGAAATTATGACTTTAAATCAAATTTTGGGGATGCTTAGGATCAAAAAGAAGGCTCAGCAGACACGTAGTGACAAAGGTGATAGTCTGCAGAGCACCTCTTCCTCTCATGCATATGTTTAGGTAGAGTTTGCCCATTCCAGGCTGTCCCCACTGGTCAGGTGTACTATCCTATCAAGATGGTCCTCATTTAGTGTGCAAAGCTCTAGCAGGCTCCTAATGTGTACTAAGCATTGTGAAGGGACATCAATGAATAAGAATGGGGCCTCTGGAGTTCTTGGTCCTTATCCTGTTTTACCAGTTGTGTGATCATGAGCAAGATATTCATGATATTCACTAGACTTTAGTTTTATCATGAGTATAATGTGGAGAATTGCAATATATACTTCCTAGGATTAACCAAGATAGCGCCCGTAAAACACTGAAGGTGGTATTTGGTACTTGGAAAGTCTTCAATAACTGTTAGCAAATATCAGCATTGTTATAAATGTTAATAGAGCAGGACCCAAAGTTAGGAGTCATTATTTCTGACCAGAGTAATGGGTTTGCTTCCCCAGGGGACTTAAACTGCCCTAGAGGATGAAGGGCAGTGTGATGACTAGAAACTGTAAAAAGGCATTCTGGGTGGGTGGGTCAGCAGTACAGTCCCTACATGATCCCATCCAGGAGGGTTGTGATCACCCAGACTTTATAAAAATGAAGAGCCCTAAGCTCACAACGAATGCAGCCATAGTAGAAGAACAATTGAGCTGCAGCCTATTCACAGATTTCTTGTTGAACCTAAACAGATTTCTCAGTCCAGAAACGTATCATCAGGACAAACTACATGTACCTGTTGCATAAATCTGGTGCTTTTGGTTTATTTCTATCTTGCTTCTATAACTCCTCTTTGTTCCATTATTAATACCCAGTGCACTGAATGAGAAGGCTGAGATGTGATAAAATCCATTTTGGTTTTTTTTTCACTTGTTATGCATTTTTGTAGCCAAGAGAGTAACTTTTTCACAACCCTATCTTCCTTTCTTCCTTCTGGAAAAATGTTCTTTACTATGACATGGAAGAGTTGTCATTTCTGCACTTTGTTCCACAGCATGGAAGATGTTACCCATTTGCTGTGGAAAAATAAATGGAATTTATACTTACTGAGCCTTGCACTAAGCACTTAAAGGCATTTTCTTATGTATAATCAACAGTCCTCTCACAACAATCCTCTGGAGAAGGTAGTGTTATCCTGTTTTATGGATGAGACTCAAAATGGTAAGTAACCCGGCTAAAGTCAGTGCTTGCCTAAATGGGAGGTGTTTTGCTTGGTGACTTTCTCTTGTGGCTCTTGCTGTCAGCATGGTTCAACATGTTCTCAAGACACCTATGATTGGGAAGAACAACTCTTTGGGGGAAGGCAGAGCCCGAAAGCCATTTCCTCCTTCTCTTAGTTTAGATGTCCCCAAGCTCAAGTCCATGGCTGTTGAGTGTAGTCACAAATGCTGCCAAGATCTCCTATTCTATTCTTTGAAGTCAAATAGAGAGAGCTTAATTCTCACTTTTATGACAGGCTTTTACATATCCAAGGAAAATTTAATTGTAAACATCCTTATCCTCACCACTTACCCCTGCCCCGACCCTTAGTGTTTTCTAAGGTGAAACAATTTGTATTTAGAGGCAAAGAAAAGAAGTATGTGACTATCACGGTTTGAATGTTTGTGTCCCTCCAAAATTCCTGTTGAAACCTAACCCTTCAAGCAATAATATTAACAGGTGGGTCCTTTAAGAAGTGATTGAATCATGAGGGCTCCATCCTTACAAATGGGATTCATGCTCTTATAAAAGGGCTTGATGGAATGAATTAGGCTCTTTTGTCCTTTCTGCCATGTTAGGACACAGTGCTCGTCCCCTCCAGAGGAGTCAGCATCAAGGTGCCATTTGGAAGCAGAGAGTGAGACTTACCAAACACCAAATCTGCTTGCACCTTGACCTTGAACTTCCCAGCCTCCAGAACCGTGAGAAATAAGTTCCTGTTCTTTATAAATTACCCAGTCTGTGGTATGCTGTTAAAGAAGCAGGAATGGACTATGGCAGTGACCATGTGACTATCCCTGGGAATCTGAGTGGCTCTCAAAAGTCCCATGTAGGTGAATTGCATTCATTTTTGTGGATGGTTTTGTAGGAATATAAGGATGCTATAATAAACGCGATCTGCTTCTGTATGATGCTTGCTGTTAGCTTGGCATAACCAGCGCCATTTTAGGATGCCCCGCCATTTTAAGCAGACTTGGAAAGTCCCCACAGGGTTCACTCAGAGTTCACCCTGTTCCAGGAAGGGAGTATGCTTACCTGATTCCAGGAGCAGCATGACCAGTTCCTTATCTGTAACTACCTGGGGGCGGGGGGGAGGGGAGGAGTAGACCGTTGGTCAATACCTCAGTCCTTCCTTTGCCCGCCAAAAGCTAAAAGCCCAATGGTTTTAAAAATTGCTTAAAGTGGCCAATAAACGGCGTACAACCCATCCTGTTACCAAAGTCTGCCTACCAAACTGTAAAAAAGATGCTTGAGTTGAGAGCTCAGGGCCGTTTCTGTCCTGAAGATGGAGCGACCCCAGCAAGCTGGAAATAAAAAACCTCTTGCTTGATTGCAGCGATCTCTGTCTCCTGGTCTTTGCGAGATGAGCCTTCCCAACAAGTAAGATTCGCGCTTTCGGGCCAGTCTTACAGTTTTTCTCAGCTACTGAATAGTGACACCTGTCAATTCCATTTTCAGCTTTATTTCACTTAAAAAAAAAAATCTATTACCTGCTTCTCCAACTTCCTGTTCTGTGATTTCCAGCATGAATGAAACTTGTGAAAACTCTTAAAGATTAATAAATTTTCAATGTAAGCCATTTAACCCACAATCCCTGTTCAACTCTTCCATTCTTATCTTTATAGAGAATCTTCTTCAACTTTCCTCAGAGGCCAGAAAAAAATTTCTGTTAGGTAAAATGCACTTTTCTCATTAAAAAGACAACATGGTAAAGGCATTTTCCCCCTTCTTCTCTTGCGTGCCTTGCTTTGACTGGTGGTGGGATTAATTGGGCCATGATCAATCTGCTAAAAGACAGCAAATCAGGAATGGCAGGTGGAAGGAGGAAAGCATGAATATTAATTAGCTAAGATTCCAAACAGAAGCCTTTTAATTATATTAAAATGCACAGGCCTGCAGGCAGTGAGATAGTTCCTGCTGTAAATCTGCTGACAGTCCATTACCTCAACAACGTCAATATGTTTTAATGAGTGAATATATACATTTCAAGTGGGGGAGAGAAAAATACTTTTGTGTTTATAAATATTAAAAAGAAAATTATCAATGTGAGGCGATATTCATGACAGCTCTTCTCAGGCTAGAGGTGTTTGAGGAGGCAGCTAGGGCTTATCCCAGCTGTGAAACTAAGGTCTGTGGCTAACATGGGGACTGATGAAATTAAAAACAGATGACCGTGAGCCAGATGCTTGCTCAACTCCTCTGTAGGTCAGTGAGTGAGGCATTTAAGGAAGTTGCATTGACATTTCAGGTCACTTTAGAACCATTCACCACAGGAAACAAGGAAGTCAGGTGCTTTTCTTGGGTACTTGTTAACATGAAGAGAACATTTAAAGGTTGAAGGGCGACCGGCCACCATGGCAGAAGGAGCCATAAACTCAGAAGAACTCAGAATTCCAGGGCAATAAAGAAATGAAATTTAAGAAAGCTGATTTTAGTAGGTCTAGAGTCACCTTGAAAAGACCCATAGAAGAGGATGCAGGAAGAATGGAAAAGTGCATGGGAAAGAAAACTGGTCATGAATTTCTAGGCTCAAAGGGCTTGAACAGACCAACTCCCCTCATTTTAGAGAATTGAAATAGGTCCAGAGGGGAGGATTGGTAGGGAAATCCTGTTTATGTACTACCTACCTACCTACCACCTACTTAGCAACTTACCTGTTTGCCTATTCGTGTACCACTTCTTTCTATAAAGTATTGAGGCTTCCCACAGGTCACCCGACTCCCAGTCTGGAGGATTTTCTAAGACTACTTGCTGCCTTCCTAACTTTAAGTAAGAATGCATCTGAGGAAATTAGGAGTACCACATGCTATGCATACCTTACATCACTGGGAGAACATTCACATACTGGACAAAAATGGTTCAACCAAAATGCAGAGAATCAATAAGTTCATCCCAATCAATTGGAATGTCAACAGAAAGACTTCAGTGCCTTATTGAGTTACCATTGATTGTGGAAAGCTTGATAGGTTAAAAAAAAAAGAAAGAAACTCACAAGAAGACACCCAAAAGACTCAGACCTTGAAGTCTGATGTTGGTGGCTTTGAAAGGAAAATAAGCAGAAATTAATCCTTTTAAGTATTTTAAGTGTGCTTAAAAATAATTCTATGCATTTGAAATCCAATCAAGGGTCCTTATGATTTTGAAAAGCTTTATGTGGGGTTTTCAAGGCTACACTCAGAAACCATCTTCAACTGGGCACACTCCTGCACATGAGCCTGTGTGTGTGGAAGTGTGTATGTAGAGGGTTGGTGAGGGCAAGTTGGAAGTTGGTCCCATCAGCCAGTGAGACTACGTTCCCAGAATGGACATGAATCTTTCAAACATCTGCCTTCGGCTCAACAAGAATTTAGGAGAGAATATGGAGGAGTCAGCAAATATTTCTTACTGGAAAAGCAACTCAAAGAGTACCTAAAAAAAAAAAAAAAGTCTTAAGGTACTGTTCCTTTATCACAGTGAAGTAAATGTTCACACATGTTGTTCTAGAAAGCAGAGACCGGGTAGGCTTAAAATGTCTTCGGGATGCAGTTATCTTAGCATCACGACTATGAGACATAGTAATGCAACTTATCTGGTTACACTGAAGAGAATGAAGAAGATGCTAAAAGTCACACAGCAGTATGTTAAATACCCATTTGGTTCAGTTCAGTGTGGACTCAACACCCTCCATGTGCCAGACGTGGGATTAGAATCCGATGATGTGAAGCAGAATAACATATCCTGCTCTTTATCAGCCTACTCTTCTCAAGGGCCACATGAAACAAGTGACTTCAATACCACGGGGTAGGTGCAGAGTGGGCTGTGCACAGGGTATCTGTGCAGTCAGGGGAGACTCCTGGCTATCACAGTCTCAGAATGAGTTGGGTGAGCAAAGAGGTGGAAGGGGGCAGGGTGGGAGGCAGGCGGGGGAGAGGACATGACCTTCAGACCTACCAGCAGTCGCACAAGGTGCACATATGGAATACTGTGTGCTTCTCCTGCTCTGTACTTTCTTACTAGAAGAAAACCTATTTTGCTGTTCTTGCCCACAGATGAAGGTGTAGAGTCATCTGACTTAGAAATTTGCCTCTCCGTGAGACGATGACGGGAAGAACTAACAAAACAGAACCTTTAGCAGTTGCTCCTGTTTTCCACCTAGGTGTTTAGATGATTTGGCTGCTGATAATCTCCAGGAAGTGGAAACAACATGAATGCCCATCACCTGTCTGGATGATGAATTGCAGTTAGTCAATATAAGCCAAGATGTGGTGATTGATCGCCAACTCCCTACATTTAGTGATAGCATCTTTTCCTTTTTAATATTCCTAACCAAATACTGAAGCTGAAAGTCAGTAGTTGGCTGGAGGCTACAGTAGGAAGAAACTCTTTCACTGTCCTTTTGGTTGTTGTCAAGTGCTCTTCTCTTTGACTGCATTTCTTCTGTAAGGTGAGGGAGGGGCAGAGAGCAGTTTGAATTGAGAAACTTGGTTTGGGGATGGCTGTATTTTAACTCTGGCTCAGCTTGCTTCATCGGTAACTCCCTGGGGCAAGGTCTAAGCAGCTGGCCCAGGTCAGCATTTTGGTTGCCTGGAGAGGAAACAGGAAGAAAGTCATCTCTTTGCAGCATTAATAGCTTTTGGCTTACTCTAGACCAGGGACAAGGCAAGAATTAGAAATGCCACGTTCCTCTTCTTCCTCACCCTAACTGGCTTCTTAACCTGCCCCCCCACCTCCCCTCCCCCCTGCGAGGTCTCTTGTTAGTTTTAGATCTACATACAAAGCTGATCAGATCAGGGACTGTATCATGTTGAAGATTTGTTTTAGGGGAAAATGTTTCATACTCTTATCTCCTCAGAATACCAGTAAACTCTGGAATTACTCCCAATTCAGTCAAGTTTGAAAACTTGACTCATTGAAAGTCTTTTTAAAGTAGTCCAGGTTCAGACAATTAAGCCACACTTTCAGAGAGCAGAATTCTTGAGCTGCACTTAGATTTGGGGAATTTCCAGTGATATAAGGCTATCACGGACACTTTGAAGATCTTGTTATCTCTGTGCCAGTGTTGGACAAGTAGTCATAGTTAGGCCCTTAGCAAAGATGGCACATGCATATCTTTCGAATTAAGGTGAACTCATACTTTTTTGGGTAAGCCAATGAAATGAAAGCTTTAAAGAGACCCACAAACCCTATGACAAATGGGCTGTTTGTAGGAAAAGTGTGAGTGACTGAAAAGCAAGGGAGTTTGGGGAGAAGGGGACTTCTTAACAGGAGTAGATTGACTCAGTGGACTGGTTCTGCACCCTGACTCTCCTGGACTTGTTTCTAAGGCCTAGGGAGCTGCCAATAGAAATGGACCAAGTGGTTCTCATAAGACTCTCTGCAAGAGGTTGGAAGTAGAGGGGCACCCTGGGGTTCAATGTAAGAAAGCACAGCACTGGAGGGTGTGCGTGTGTGTGTGTTAGAGAGAGAGAGTGTAGGGTGGTGTCATGGATTAAAGACGACTATAACTTTTCTTTTCTCTCTCTCTCTTTTTGCCATTCTATCCATCAAGAAATGGAGTGTATTTTCCCTCCTCTTCCCTCCTTTTGGATTTTACCAACAGAATGTTGGCAGAGGTGGTGCTATCTAACTTCCGGGGTCAGATCTTAAGAGATCTACAGCTTCTCCTTTCACCTTTCTTGAAAAGCTCCTTCTTGGAACTCAGCCTCCATGCTGTGAGGAAGCACAAGAAACCACACGGTGAAACCCACCGGAGGAAAACTAAATCCCCCTGGCCACAGCCCTACCTGAGCTTCCAGCTGGCAGCCAGCACTAACCACCAGCCTTTATGAATGAGGCCCTTTTTGATCTTCCAGCCATTCTAGCGCCCCACCTGACTCCACATGAAGCCAATGAAATGCTCAGTCAATCCACAGGATCAT
This sequence comes from Cynocephalus volans, assembly GCF_027409185.1. NCBI lineage: Eukaryota > Metazoa > Chordata > Mammalia > Dermoptera > Cynocephalidae > Cynocephalus > Cynocephalus volans. The sequence goes on from NC_084467.1 coordinate 132,662,563, forward strand.
GACAAATAATACTTTTTTTTGTTTTAAGCCACTAAGTTTTGAGGTGGTGTGTTATACAATAATAGATAACCCAAACATCTGGAATCTCCATTCTTTGGAAGGAATCATTGAACTGGAGTGCAACTTTGGTCAAAGGAGGGCAAGACAGCCACTGGACACCACACGTATGGTAAGACGCAGACTGGCAGTGGGAAGGCAGTCTTGTGGGACATGCGTGGAAGGAGAAAAAGTAATGGCCACCAAGTGGTGGCAGATAGTCCTTATTGTGGAATACACAAGATACGTCCCTGAGGAACTTCTAGAAAGATAAGGGAGACTTTGTTGGGAGTGAAGGTGAGATCTAGAGATTTCGTTATAATGAGTAGGCATGAACTAGAGAAACCTTGTTAGCATCATTAGCCTGACATTAGCTGGATGCTGTCTTCTCCTTGAGATCTGAATAAGATTGGTTGGAACCTTCAATTCTCATGCTGGAAATGACTCCCCAGGATTACTATGAATTTGTAGGGATATTTTCTTTTTATTAGCCCTAGACTCAAACTCCTGCTTTCTCTATTTATGGATAGTCTCACTGACCCTTTTATGCTGTTTCTGTTTCACATAATATAAACCTAAACATAAAATTTAAAGCTCCTTATAATTTCTACACTTTCTACTCTTAAAAGCAGTCTTCATGATTAGCAGATTTTAATGAGGAATTTGAAATTGTAAATTGAACCTAAGATTATTCTAATTCTTAAAATTCCTGAAAGATTTCCCTGCCACTGGGAAAGTTCCAAGTTCCACCGGATCCTCATTCTGTGTCATGGCTCCTCTTTTTTCCTTCCATCATTCGGTAGCCAAACAAAAACAAAAGCACAAAAACCAAACTCTCATTTTCCTATACAGAACAGCTATCTGTTATTATAGTCAGTGTCTCACTCTCCATCCTAAGTAGCTTAGGGTATTTTGCTCAGCAAAGATAGTTGTCCCCCAGGAGCAGTTATGCCAGCTGGTACAGTAGCAGTGCTGCAGCCCTGCTCTCTATCCTACTCAAATCACTGCAGTTTCTGGCAGAGGGCCCAGTGTTGGTCTGTCTGTCTCTGAGTGCTGGGTGAGAGGAATATCAAACATAATAAACCTGGCTCTCCCCTGGTTCATTGCCATGCCTCTTCCTTCTTCATCTCAGAGGATGGAGACAATGCCCCTCAGGTGCCCTGTAATGTGCTGCTTCTTTCTAACTGTTCTGCCTTGCCTAGGGGAGGAGGGAAGAGTTTCTGCATCTCCTGACACTGGGCTCTCCCATCCCATATCAGCATCCTCTGCCACACCACCTGGGGATTGTCAGGCAGAGCATCCTCATGGGCTTTAGCAAACGGGGGTGGGTGGGTGAGCAGCCTCTTAGGACTAAACTCAGCAACCTCTTGGCTTGACGTGAAGTATCCCCTTTCATTGTACCGAATTCATTAGGTAAAGTTTCCCTGCATGCTCGTTCACACATGCATTTGCTTTTCTGCAGGTTGGGTGGGCTGATCTCCAGCCTGGTTTCCCAGGACACTTTATCCAAACCAAATCCAAGTGATTTTGTTCCTGGGGAGCTACTGAATAGGCCAATCAGGCCTAGCATCTTTTCATGAAGTCTAAACACATCTGAGGTATAACTGTCACCGTATCTTACCTGATACCAGTCTCTTCCCACTACCCCGCCCCCGCTTTTCCTCTGAACTTCCAGAAAAGTTTGTTCTCTAGTCTGAACAAAACTACTTCCTTGGATGGCTAAATTTCTCCTGATTCTTTTTATTTTTAATTTTTTTCCCACTCTGAAAATGGGATCCATCTGGGAACCCAGTGACTGTTAGATTACTTTGGTCCCTAAAAGTAAAAATCTATGTAACAAGCTTCAGCCTCTCTCCACAGCTTAAGCCTAATTCATCACCAGCTCAATGTTATTTCTCTTCTTTGGGGAAGCCCTGACACTTGGGTAATTTCTAACAAAAATGATTTGTGCTCAGAACTTCTGAGTTTTTTTTATTTTTATTTTCTAAGTGACATGTCAGAGTTGGTGAGTGGTCTGTTTTATTTAGAAATTCACTCATTTTAAATTTTTTTGGCATGACTCTGTAGTAGACACCTGAGGAAGTCAAATATGAATTAGACGTAGAATCTCTTTTTAAAAGAGCTTACAATCCAGTAGGAGAAGCAAAACAATCACACCTACCCAGTTTGGCAAGGTTGATGCCCGCTTGGAAATGGGAGCTCTAATTGAGTCAGAGCTGTAAGGATTATTTATGGCACACTCCTTGTGGAATTACATTCCCCCTTTTGTACATTGGCAAATGGCTCTTCTCTCCCCTCCAAGTTCCCTGAAGTCCTGAACGGCAATGTTCCTTCAGCCTCGTTCATGATATTGTCTGGTTTCCTCTCAGGTGACAGTGATGTTTTAGGCCCCTTAATACATCCAAGGATTCCCAGTAGTCTCTACTTGCCTGCTGACTTCTTACCCTCTGTTTTCTCACCCATGGCCATTTCCTTGAAGAATTCTCAAGCTGCCCTAAAGATTATATTTCAACATCCAGCATGGTACTCTTTGTGTATTTCTTTCCAGGACTGTCATTTGCAGACATTTTCTCAGTCATTATGGCTCAAAACTATTGAGTCATGAGAAAGACAGCTATATGACTAGCACACTTGAGTGGACTTTTTTTTCCTGAAAATACTTCAAAGAAAAAGACATTATAATAAGTCAATGCTACAAGGGAGGGTTCAAAGAATATACAAGGATAGGGTAGTGACCTCAAATAAATAAAACACTTTTTATAGGAAACTATTATTTTTGGCTCTGATGATCAGGGAAGGCTTCCTGGAGGAGGTAGCCTTTGATATGACATTATATTCTTTGCAATGAATAGTTAGACTATTCACCATAGGGTAAACAAGTTATCTCTGGGTGAATGAAGTGTGATTAATAGAGCAAAAGTCTGGTTCCTTCTTAGGGAGCTGCATTTACTCATAATACAATGGTATCGACTTAAAATTTCAGGAGCATTGTAGTGGGTACTTTCAGAGAGCAAGAGAAGGCTGTAGATTTTCTTTTTTGAAAGATAGGAACTATCTCTTATTTGTCTTTGTGTTTTCAGAGCCTGGCATAGTAACTGGCAAATAGTTCAATAATAATTTGCTGACTGACTGGCTGAATGAGTGGATGAAACAGTCACTCAACTGAGTAAGACTCTTCTGGTTTCTGACCAGCCCATTTTTTCATTTCAAGCATTTATCTGTCAAGTTTAAAGTGTCTATACTCACATGGTGGTGCATTTGCTTGTGTAGTTCAGTACTCTGAAAGGTATAATACCAGTGTTCTGCTTTATTTAACAAATTACAAAGTAGATAAATGGAATGCCAAAAAGATGTCCAGGATTTCTTTTAATACCTTAGGATAGTGGGTCCTAGTGAGGTTAATGAAACAGTGCCAGTTTGACTACCTTAAAATCACCCAGGGAACACACAAAAAATTCAGATTTCTGGGCCCCACTTTCTCTGTTATTTTGAAAATGTCCTCGGATGATTCTAATACACAGCCAGGTTTGAGAACTAATCCTTAATCTTCAAAATATAACTAAAATTTCAAAAATCCTAGTTACTGGCAATTTTCTAGAAATAGATCACGTGGCAGAGAGAGGCCCATGGAGGGAACAGCCAGGTAGCTTTTGGGAGGAAATGCTGGCCTTTCTGAAAGTTATACTTCTTTCTGCAGGTATTCACTTAGTTCTTCTCTGGTCTTCTGCTAACAACGTGTTTATTGTACATTCAATCTTTTTCTCTGAATGAACACAGGAAACCATTTATCTTGGAGTTTTGAATCAGTTCTAGTTTCAAGTAATCTTTCCTGTTAGAGTAGAGGTGGGCTACTAGTATCCATTTTTTGAGATGTTCCATGCACACAGAATGAGCTAAAGCTGGTGAAGGGAACTGGAGGCCAGCTTGTCTCACCATACCCTATTGCCTCTCCGTGGTGACTGTTGACTGAGGGCTTACAATGTGAGCTGTATATGCATTCCTCTTGTCCTTGCAACAAACCTGCAAAGGAAATGGTCTCTGGAGTTCTCCATTCTATGGGTGGGAATGTTCCTAGAGTTGATCATCTTCAGGAGATTATTGCCATTTAAATGCTGGGGCTATTGCCTGCTCTGGCAAAGACTGCTGTATGTTCACTAACCACCCCCTGCCCATTGCTGTTTCCTCATGGGCACACAGCTGCACTACATTTCCCAGCACCCCTTGCTGTTAAATATGACCATGTGACTGAGTTCTGGCCAATAGAATATGAGCAAAGCTCATATATTCCACTTCAAAGCTTAGCCCATTAAGAAGCTCCAGTGTAATCTTTTGGGCCCTTTCTCTTTTTTCCATCAGCAGGCTGATGAAAAAGGCCTAGAAGATGGCAGAACTACATGAAAGGAGAGCTACTATGGAAGGAGCTGGGTCTCTGAATGATTGTGTGGATCCTCATTAGACAGTCTTGAGAAGAGAAAAACTTTTACTGAGCTAAGACACTGAATTTTTGGGTGATTTGCCACAGCAGTGAGCCTCCTCTAATAATGCTGCTCTGCCTCTGTTCCACAGCCTCTGCAGCCGTAATGCCAACTTTTGATGTGAGAACCTCAGGCCAGTGGGCAAATGGAAGGTCTTTCAAAGGAGCTACTAGGAGGGAGATCTGGCATAGGAGAAAGCAGGGGGCTTAAAGTGGAAGAAATAGGTTCAATTCTCATTCTCTGCCTAATTGTATGACCTAGACTAATTGCTTATCTTGCCAGAGATTCTTCCCCTGTGAAATGGGAATAACATGAGATCACATATGTGAAAGAATCTGGCAATGGTGCTCAATAAAACTTTTTAAATCTAAAGAAATGCAGCAAGAGTTTAGCAGAAGTTGAAGGAAATATCAGAGAGGAACAGTCAGTGGCTTCAAATAGCAAGTCCAGAAAGCCAGAGGATGCCACTATGGCTATATTGAGCAGCACAGTGTATGACAGGCTCTAAAATGAGTGCTTTACAAATATTATCACATTTGACCCTATTGCAGCTCTGTGAGGTATGTGTTATTATCCCCACATTGGAGATAAGGAAATTGAGGCTCATCTAGATTGTTTGCCACTGGATAATTGCTTCAGGATAAAAATAGAACGTAAGTTTGATGTGGAGAGAGCTACCATCTGTCTTTTCCCCACTGTATGACCAGCACCTAGTGCAGTGCCTGACGCAGAGTATGTGCCCAGTGTATGTTTTTTTGCCAAGTGATTGATTAATCTCTCGGAAGCATAAACAGACAATTTGTTCCTTTACTTTTCCCCCCTCACCCTCTTCCTCTCACTTACAGGTAGAAGGGCCAAGCCTGTATGTTCAGATTTCTGGACTCCCTTGTCCCTGTAATTGTTTGATGTCAAAAAAAGAAGTTGCCAAGCATTCAGGATAACCGCCTCCCCCCACCCCCCAGACTGCTGCTTTGATTTTAAGAGGTAGAACTGACTTTGAGAGAGAGATAGGTGGAAGGGTAGTAGCAAGTCACTGAGGGCTGGCAGCCCTGCCCAGCTCTCCAACAAAGTGCTGGGTGGATCCAGGCCTTTGATGGGGTGGATGTGAATGCCATTTGTTTGGACATTGAGTGGCAGGCAGGGTGGCCAACTTGTCTCAGTTTGTCCTGGACTTTAAAACCCTCGCAGCCTGGAAACCTCTTTAGTTCTGGGTAAATAGGGACAGTTGGCTACTCTCTTTTGCCATATCTGAGGATCCGTATTGAAAGATCATCATGCCAAGCCCAGAGCCTTCCACATTCAAATGGACCATGAGGTTTCAGACGTCTAGAACTCAGGTTCCCAAGATGGACTGAAGAACAGAGGCCCTTCCCCATATTCTCAGGACTATACATGCCTTCTGAGATTCTTGAACTTTCCTATGTAGGGTAACACAACCCCTGACCTTTCCCCATTCCTAAACATTACAGACAGTACACATCTTGATTTCTGGTGAAGATCCAGAGCCAGACTTTGAAAAAGAGGGCAACTTGATGTTTCTTATACCTAGGGTGGTGAGCAAATATATATCAGCTACAAAAGATTTGCTCAGAGGCCAGCAGCTAAATAATGGTAGAACTACCATTTGGATACAGGTCTGTCTGGCCCAAATGTATATTTTCTTTCCCTTAGGAGGCAAGCTGGCCCCAAACACTAAATGAAAAGAAAAATAACTTCTCCATTCAAGTGGACTTTTGGAAATGCTGTCATTCACAACTTTTTATTTCTTTGTTTCATTTGATTGATTTTTTTACCTATAGCACCAGTTCCCTTTCTTTCTAGTACAGATTTCTCAGCCTGACATTCTAGACTCTTCTGGTTTTAGCCCTAACTTATCTTTTCAGGCCTACAGCCCATGACTTCTTCCATGCACTCTAGCTTTAGCCCAGCAGGGCTGCTGCATGCTTTCCCACCGCTGTGTGTCTACTTCTTCTGTGCCTTCTCCCTGGAATGCCCTTTCTTTCAGCCTCCCTTATCATCATGCTGCCATCCTTCAGATCCTCAGGAAGCCTTCCTTGATCCTTCCTTCTTCTAATCTCCTGCAGTTAAATACACCCTGCATTCAGTTATTGCATAATACTCATTCTACTTACTGGATTCCAAGTTCAACAGATCATGCATTTTATCTTACAACCTGCAAGATAGCCTAGCATAGCAATCTGCACATAGTAGGCATTCTATAAATATTTGTTGAAATGCAGTGAAGAGGACTGCAGGGGAAAGGAAGTTTTTAGGTTTTTCCTAGAGTGTGACTTGGAATTGAGACAAAAGCTAATTTGATGTAGAGCATTTGAGGAAAATCAGGTGGGAAAAAACTGATGTTAGAAACAGAGGTGAGAGAGTGCAGCCAACAGTCTGCTTCATTCTGAGTGTCCCTGAAAGTCTCCGAGGGAGCCAGAACCTGACCTCTCTGACCTTTATCCAAGTGTCAGAAGACATCTCCCCATGGTTTGGAAGCCCACTCGGAGGCTCTCCTTCCAGCCTGCAGTTAGCTGTGGGAGGCAGACAGTCAGAGAATGCTCTGGGTCTGATCTCTAGGCTGCTGAATTCACTGAGGTCCTCATTTACATAAAGCTATATGGCATTTTCTTCTGTCCCAGGGTGAGGGGAGTGTGATGGTGGGAGGAGGAGGAGAGAGGGCAGCTACTTGCCCCAGAGACCAGCTGCAGGAGCTAGCACTCAGCGAGAGGACAGCTCTGCCTTCCCTCACCACACACGGCTCTTCCAAGTGTGTCCAGATGGTGCATTCTCCAACCCAAACAAAACACCTGGAGGAAAAATAATTTTGCGGCTAGTCCTGTTTTCAATACCGTGGAATGTTTGCCGGCATGGTGATCCATCACCAGATTAAAAAAAACCCTTCAAAATGGCCATTTGTATTTTTTATCAGCATGTTTGCATTAATGTTGCTGCTTTCTCTCTCGAGGCCAAGTTTTTTGTTTTTCCTGATTTTTGCCATCTGTGCCATATTTCTTTAGAGTTTTTCTTCTCTAATTTCTCTTTGATGCCAGGAGAAATAACACCAATGGAAAGAAGAGATTCCAAAGCTTGATGCACAGAGATTGGCTAAAAACCTCAACATTACTTCACACACATTCTGGAATTCTTTCATTTTTGCAAGTGGGCCACAGAAAATGATAAGGCTCACAATTCAGCTCTACTTAAAGGCTGGTGAGCTACCTGCTCTTAGAACACAGATCAGCAGGCACAGAATTCTTCCTGCTGCCTGAAGCCCTGGGAAACATGATACTCCCAGTGACTTGGGGTGGCCGGGCCTACAAATCACATTTTCAAATGTGAGTGGTAAAACCTCATTCTTTCCTTGGGTCTTGAACTCAGTCTTACGTCAGGAACTATGAAAACTGTGAAGCTTAAGACCCATCTACATTTCAAGAAAGCAAAAGAAGACGGTGAAATCCATATAATAAACTCAAGAGGACAAGACCAGTCCCCCCATAATTCTCTCCAATGGCAAGAGCCAGGTCAATTAAAAAAAATAAATTAATTAGTTAAAAATAAGAAAAATAAAAGTACAGAAGTCAGAATCCTATCCTCTGGAGACCCTGATTTGCTTGACCTGGGCCAGGAAATAGATACCAGTAAATACAAATCTATATGTTGTATACCTAGATAAGAACGCTTAGTAACTGTTGTATGTTGCAAAGTCTTGTTAAATCAACAGTAAAGCAATCCATCTTCTGTAAATTAATAAAAATATATTCATCTCTTGCAAAGAACAAAAACGCTGTAGAAGATCCTCTTTTTTTCCCTTAAATTGTGTGGTAGAAAGAGGCTGAGCCTGAGAAACAGAATTCCACCAAATAGCTTTGTGGTCTTGGAAAAGTCATTTAGAGTCTCTGGATCTTCATTTTTTTATTTGTAAATTGTATGAGTTGGAAAAATTGCCTGATTCTATATTAGAGGCATATATTTCATGGGACTCTCTGAGAGATTGGGATTGAATTGGTCTGAAAAACAGTCTAAGAACTGGAACCCCCAAATTTGGAGGGCTAAGGAGGTTTGTGTATTTTTTCCTTTTCTTTTCCTCCCTACTTTCATACATTTCTATTTCTTGCTTCCAACTAAGAGAATCAATTCTATGACCACATAAAAGTCTCAGGAGGCCCATTATCTTAGGCCACTTTGGTAGTTCATAAAAGACAACTAGTTTTAGTTCTGTCTACATGAGGCTACCAGGCCAAACTGGAACTGAATGTTCTAATTTGTATTGAGTTATTTGCCAAGCAAATATGGAGCTCTTTTGATGTAAACAGGAGTGTTCACACCAACATGGTTCTTAGCAGCAGGCAGGCAAGCCAGATCCAGCTTGGACTCTGCCTGCTTCCAGTAGCTCTGTATTAATGCTGACACAAGTTAGTCTAGTTTGCTCCTGTGGGATGTTCAAGGTTCACCATCACTGATTTTCAGAGTATTGCAAAGGCCAAGGCTGCCAGACACATGACTTCCTGAACAAGGACAGGGTCTGACAAAGGGCTCTATCTTGTCACTAGGATGGAAGATCAGAATGTTTATACACCTGGTATAAAGATAGCCATAATCCTGAAATTAAAGTCAGAAAGTCAATCAATATTTATTGAGAATCTATCCTATGTTGTGGGGATATAGCACTGATGATGTTTCTTAAGTGGTATTTGCCTGTTTCGAGGTTTCCCACAGATTTCATTTAATTTTATCAAGCAAACTGGTCACTGTTCTACCTTCATAAAGAAGAGTCACCGAGATGCTTTCCTTTCTAGCATTTGTGGGAGCTCCTTACAAGGATGTGCTATGGTCGCTGTTGAACAGCCAACTGATATAACTTTGATTAGAGGGTCTAGATGTCAGTGCTTCTCTTTATGCCAATCTACAGGATTTTCTTCCCAAATGAAGTGTGAATAGTACACAGATCAATTTTTAAAAAGATACAAATATAAAATCAGTAAGTATTCGTTAGTATTTTATGTAGCTCATACTGAACATTAGCTGGTCCTCTGGCACATTTGGGTGCTGACTGATGATTGATGTTAACAGTGGCACATCTATATCCTAGGAATTGGGCTCCCTAGAGACAGACCGCTTGTGTAAGGGCTGCCCAGGGCTCAAGAGCTGACCCTGACATTTGGGCAGCAGTGCTGAAGAAAAGCTGTCTCTCACTCTGAGGTTTTTCAGTCCATAAACCAGCAGCAATTTGGTTGTGGAAGACCCCAGCAGAAACAACAAGAAAAAATTGAAAACACATAAGCACATTTGCCTGGTTTAATAGCTCTGTTCCCTCTCTCTACCTCCGGTACCTTAGGCATAAATTGCTGACCTCTATTTAATTTTCTGAACTGCAAGAATTATGGGCCCAAAGTTCAGTGAATTGGAAGAGGTAAGCTTTTATGCCTCAGAGCCAGCTTCCCCGTAAGCATTAAGTCTACAAATAAAAGCAACATTTCTATTTATACTTCCTGGGGTTTGTGTATTAGGGAAGCCAAGCACGTCCCTGCAGCTCTGCGAAGGTGACTGCATGGTCAAATCTGTGTCCAGGTAATGCAATGGAGCCTTCCAATCTGGGCCAGAGGAAACAAGCTAAGCAGATGGACAAGAGATATTAAAAATAACACACGCAATTTCATTCGGAAAAGGGCACCTGCTCAAACAGGGTTTGTTTGATTCTCCTCCTGGCCACGGGTAACAAATGTGTGTTAGAGGAAGTCTTACGCTCATACCCTTCCTGGGTACTCACCCCTTTAATCAGGGCAGGGACTGAAAGGCAACCCAGCTTCCTCTACCATGTGGCTGTGGGTCAACACAGCATCCCCTCACTTCAGAGGCAGTAGGAGTGTGGCATGCCGGACACTCGCATGCCCACCTCATGTCTTCTCTGTGGCCTGGCCTGACTCTTCCTTCTTGCCAGCCTCTTGATGCTGCTCAGCATCAGCAGAATCATTTGATTCCATGAATATGTATTGAACACCCCCTGGGGGCTCTCCCAACTAGAATAGAAGCTTCTCTGCTCACCTCGGGTCCACTGCACTGGAGGATTGATGCATCCTGTTCACAGTGAGGCTCACTGAGGTCTGCGGGGTTTGCATGTGATTCTTCACAGTGCCCCTTTCGTGTTCCCTTTGTCCTCCCTCGTGGACACTCTTGGCTGGCTTCATACCTCAAAACTTACCTATTTCTGTCAAAGCTTTGGTTTTCTACTCTTTTCCTCCTGTGTGTGTCTTGCAAACAAATTCTGAATATGGTGTAGGTGAGCCTGTATTGGATGCCTCTCCCCAGGGATGAGAATTGCTTGTTGCCAGGGGCTTTCTGGAAATAACACCTGCATCCAAAGGTGTGCATCAAATGGTGAGGGTTTTAGGCATCGTGGCAGGCTGCTGGGGAATTATTTTGCAACAGGTGATGGTTCTGCTTGAAATATCCCCTGTGATTCTGTCCATAGATTCTGCCTTGGTAAAGGACTGGGTCGTGATCACCATCACCTAAGGCTGTTTTATTAAGGGTGAGCCCAGGGTGTTGGACTCCTGAGAGGCCTTTAGCTACTGAAGAGATACTGAGATAATGTTCTGTTTCCTCAGACCACTCCACTTAGAGCTATTAGTTATTCAGCTGTGGTGTTATTTAAATTATTCTTCTTTGAGCAACCAGAGGAGTGAGGACATTTGGCACCTGTTCCCTGCAACTTCTTTTTTTTGTGTGTATGTGTGTGTTTAATTTTTTTTATTTTGCTTTATCAATATACAATATAGTTGATGTTCATGTCTCTTTACCAATTCCTCCTTTCCCTCCACATCCCTGCCACTTCTATAGCCATGCTTATGCCTTCGTAAACATTTGTCACCTAATATTTTCTTCTAAAGGACCTCTGCCTTTGCTTATGACAGCATTTCTCAAACTTGTGCCTGTCATTTAAGATCTTGTTAAAATGTAGATTCTAATTCAGTGGAACTGCCCAAGAGTAGGCAATTCTAACAAGCTCTCATGTGATGCTGATGGTGGTGGTCCCTGGACCACACTTTGAACAGAAAGGGTCTAGCCCCACACTGTCCAACACAGTGGTCGCCAGCTGAATGTGGACACTGAGCTCTTAAAACGCAGGGACTTGCTATAAGTGTAAAATGCACACCAGATTTTGCAGATTTAGTACATAAGAAAGAATGGAAAATGTCTCATTTATCATTTAAAAATATTGATTTACTTTTTCAAATGATAATACTTCGGATATATTTGATTATATAAGATTTTAGTAATATATTTTATTACAGTAAATATATTATTAAAATTTATTTCACCTATTTCATTTTTTCCTCTTCTTAGTCTCTTTATTTTTAAATTTCTATTTCTATATATTTTAACATTTATTTGTACATATTTGTGGGGTTCAGTGTGTTGTTTCAATACATGCATGTACTGCACAATGATTCACTTAGGGTAGATAACATAATTTTGTACTCATCAATCTACCACTTATTAAAATTAATTTCAGCTGTTTCTTTTTGTTTGTTTGTTTTATTTTCTGCTGGCTGATACAGGGGTCAAACCCCGGACCTTGGTGTTATCAGCACCATATTCTAACCAACTGAGCTAACTGGCCAATCCTTAATTTTTAAAAAAAAATGGTTAATAGAAAATTTAAAATTACGCATAGGGCTTGCATTACATTTCTGTTGGGTAGTGCTCACCTAGAGAACTATATGCATGGGAAGTAGTGAAGAGAGGTGTCCCTTCTGTCAGGGTTATCCTGAGCTCTGGTACCTCCTTGCATTTCCGCCCTGTTACCCCAAGATGTTTGGTCCCCATTGGCTCCCTGCCTATTTTTTCCAGCTTTTAATGTTAGTGTCTGGGTACTGCTAGTTTCTAGGTGTTCTAATGGCTCAGCCTAGTCACTTGCTGCTATTCCAGCCCTGACCTCCTCCCAGTCTCCATGATTCACAGCTCCCCGTAGCCTCAGCAAGATGGTGGCTCAATCTGCCCAGACTGGGAGAATCAGTCTGGCTGCTTAGAATAGGAAGAACACTTTGTAAGTATCAGGCTGACTTTAGATAAGAAAACCATGAGAAAATAATAAAGACATTTGAAAATGTTTGATGACTTAGAATTGGTTCACAATTAGAAGAGGATCATTTGACTTAGGATTGTTAACTGCAGGAAAGCCAATTTCAGCATGAGCTGTGGCTTATCTGAATCTGAGTATGTAAGAGGCATGTTCCTGAGAGAAGCAACCCACACACTATAGTTTATCTCTGGGAGTAACAAGAGCTCCCATATTCAGAGATGTTTTCTCATGGGTGACCATTCTAAACTGGTATGCTGAGACTCTTGAAATTTTGTTACATGTGATTCAACTGCAAACACATAGAGATGGGATATTGAGGAAATTTGGAAAGAAGAATGAAGGAGAAGAGGGAGGGGTAGCAAATAGATGAAACGGAAACGATTTGCTCTGAGAATCCTGCTTAAATTACAGTTAAATCCTTTGCAGGTTGCTAAATGTTTTTCTTACTGGGATGCAAGAAGATCCAGAATTGCTTTTACCGTGTTTCTCATGCTCTAGTTTCCACTGAGAATCAGAGTAGCACAGGGAGACTGTAGAAAGTTGTTATAAGCAGTGGAGAAAGGAGAGGAATGGACCAGCTTGTCACGGGGTGGAGAAAAATGCGAAGAAGGAAACGAAAAAGAGATGAAGGGTAAAAAAAAAAAAAAGTATAAATAAATAAATAAATAAATAAATAAATAAAAAATATTTATGAGAAAAAGTGAACTTAAAAGAAAGGAACGTGTCCTCTTCCTCTTTCTTCCATTGCTGGTGGAATGTGGATGTGATAGTGGAGCTCAAATAGCCACGCTGGACTATGAGACAGAAGCATGTGTTGAGGTTGCAGAGCAACAAGAGAAAGAGCCCAGATTTTTTTTAAAACTAATTTGCCATTTGTATATCTTTTTTATTCAAAAATAATTGATTAAACATATTTAGAGGGCACAGAGTTGAATATCCTGTACATTGTGCGTACGGGATAATTAACGTGTTTGTCATTACGAAACATAATCATTCCTTGTGTCCATTAACCAATTTCTTGCTAACTCCCTCCCTCCTCCTTTCCAACGTCTAGTAACCACAGTTCTGTTCTCTCCTTCTGAAAGTTCAGTGCATGATTGTGATCTCCTTTCTTCTTTCCTCCCCCCCCCCAAAACTAATGAGTGACAACATGTGATATTTTTCTTTCTGTGCCTGGCTTGTTTCGTTTAACATAACTTTCTCTGAGCTCATCCATGTAGCTGTGAATGACAGAATTTCATTCTTTTTTATGGCTGGGTAGTCTTCCAATGTGTATGTATTCCACATTTACCTTATTCAGTTGTTCATCAATGGACATTTAGGTTGGTTCCAATTCTTGGCTATTGTAAATAAAGCGAGAATAAATATGGGAGTGCAGATATGCCTTTGACATGATGATTTCCATTCCTTTGGGTATATACCCAGTAATGGGGTTGCTGGATCGTATGGTAGTTCCACCTGTAGTTGTTTGAGAAACCTCCAAACTGTTTTTCATAATGGCTCTACTAATACACAGTCCCACCAACAGTGTCAACTCCACATCCTCACCAGCATTTGTTATTCTCTGTTTTTTTGGTAATAGCCAGTCTAACTGGGGTGAGATGATATCTCGATGTGGTTTTGGTTTGCAGTTCCCTGATGATTAGTAATGTTGAGCATTTTTTCGTATACTTGTTGGTCGTTTGTTTGTTTTCTTTTGAGAAATGTCTAATCAGTTCCTTTACCCAATTTTAAATCAGATTTTTTTTATTGTTAATTTTTTGAGTTCCTTATATATTCTGGATATTAATCCCTTGTTAGATATACAGTTTGCAAATATTTTCTCCCACTCTGTAGGTTGTCTTTTCACCCTGTTGATTATTTCCTTTGCTGTGCAGAAGTTAGTTTGATATAATCCCATTTGTTTATTTTTCCTTTTCTTGCCTGTGCTTTTGAGGTCTTATTCATAAACTCTTTGCTCAGTCCTACACCCTGATGTGTTTCCCCTATGTTTTCTTCTAGAAATTTTATAGTTTCAGGTCTTATATTTAATTCTTTAATCCATTTTGAGTTGATTTTAGTATATGGTCAGATATATCAGTCTAGTTTCATTCTTCTACACATGAATATTCAGTTTTCCCAGCACCCTTTTCTGAAGAGGCTGTCCTTTCCCCAATGTATGTTCTTGGTGCCTTTGTTGAAGATCAGTTGTCTGTAAGTACGTGGGTTGACTTCAGGGTTCTCTATTCTGTTTCATTGGTCCTTGTGTCTGTTTTTATGCCAATACCATACTGTTTTGATTGCCATAGCTTTGTAATATAATTTGAAATAAGGTGGTGTAAGGCCTCCTAATTTATATTTTTTTGCTCAGGATTGCTTTGGCTATTCAGAGTCTTTTGGTGCTCCTTATGAATGTTAGGATTATTTTTTCTATTTCTGTGAAGAATGACATTGGTATTTTGATGGGGCTTGCATTCAATCTGTAGATTGGTTTAGGTAGTATGGACATTTTCACGATGTTAATTCTTCCAATCCATGAACATGGAATGCCTTTCTATCTTTTCGTGTCCTCTTTAATTTCTTTCAGCAGTGTTTTGTAGTTCTTGTTGTAGGGATCTTTCACCTCTTTGGTTAAATTATTCCTAGGTATTTTATTCTTTTGGTAGCTATTGTAAATGGGTTAGCTTTCTTGATTTCTTCTTCTGCTTGTTTGTTGTTGATATATAAAAACACTGCTGATTTTTGTGTATTGATTTTGTATCCTGCAATTTTACTGAATTTGTTTATAAGCTCTAGGAGTTTTTTTGTAGAGTTTATAGGATTTTCTATGTATAGGATCATGTCATTTGTGACCAGGAATAATTTGTCTTCATCTTTTCCAATTTGGATTCCCTTTTTTTCTTTCTTTTGCTTGAGTGCTGTAGCTAATACTTCTAATAGCACATTGAATAGGAGTGGTGAGAGTGGGCATCCTTGTCTTATTCTTGTTCTTTCAGCTTTTCCCCATTCAAGATGATGTTAACAGTGGGTTTGTCATAGATGGCTTTTATTGTGTTGAGGTACTTTCCTTCTATACCCAATTTGGTGACAGTATTTATCATGAAGTGATGCTGAATTTTGTCAAATGCTTTTCCATTTCTCTTGAGGTAATCATATGGTTTTTGTCCTTGATTTTGTTGATGTGATGTATCAAAATGGTGTATCACATTTATGATTTGTATATGTTGAACCATCCTTGAATCCCTGGGATGAATCCCACTTAGTCATGATGCACAATCTTTTTGAAGTGCTGTTGCACTCTGTTTGATAATATTTTGTTGAGGACTTTTATGTCTATGTTCATCAAGGGTATTGGCCTATAGCTTTCTTTTCTTGTTGTGCCTTTGTATGATTTTGGTATCAGGGTGATGCTGGCCTCATAGAATGAGTTTGAGAGAACAGCCTCTGTTTCAATTTTCTAGAATAGTTTGAAAAGGATTGGTATTTATTCTTCTTTAGAGGTTTGGTAGAATTTAGCAGTGAAGCCATCCAGCCCTGGGCTTTTCTTTGTTGGGAGACTGCTGATTACTGCTTCAATCTCATTGCTCACTATTGGTCTGTTTAGGTTTTCTTTTTCTTCTTGGTTCAGTCTTGGTAATTTGTATGTGTCCAGAAATTTATTCATTTTCTCCAGATTCTTGAATATGTTGACATATAGTTGTTTATTATAGTCTTTAGTGATTCTTTATATTTCTGCGGTATCAGTTGTAATGTCTCCTTTTTCATGTCTGATATTTGTTATTTGGATCTTCTCTCTTCATTTTTTAATTAGTCTGGCCAATGGCTTTTCTATTTGTTTATCTTCTCAAAAAATCAGCATTTTGCTTTGTTGATCTTTTGTTTCATAGTTTTGGTCTCTATTTCATTTAGTTCTGCTCTGATCTTAATTATTTCTTTTCATCTTCTAATTTTAGGATTAGATTGTTATTGTTTTTCTAGTTCTTTGAGGTATAACATTAGGTTGTTTATTTGAAGTCTTTCTATTCTTTTGAAAGCATTTATTGCAATAAACTTCCCTCTAAGTACTACTTTTGCAGGATCCCATAGGTTTTGGTAAGTTGTGTTTGTATTTTCATTAGTTTCTTGGAATTTTTGATTTCCTGATTTATTTCTTCTCTGACCCACTGGTTGTTCAGGAGCATGTCATTTAATTTCCATGTATTTGTATAATTTCCAAAGTTTTGTTTGTCATTAATTTCTAACTTTATTCCATTGTGGTCTGAAAATATACTTGATATGATTTCAATTTTTTGAAATTTGTTTAGACTTGATTTGTGGCCTCACATGTGGTCTATCCTGGAGAATGATTTGTGTGCTAAGTATATTCTACAGTCACTGGATGAAATGTTCTATATATGTCTGTCAAGTCCATTTGGTCTAAAGTGCTATTTAAATCCAAATTTATTTGCTAATTCTTTGTCCAGATGATCTGTTCAGTGCTGAGAGTGATGTGTTAAAGTCCCTAACTATTACTGTGTTGGTGTGTATCTTTCCTCTTAGATCTAGTAACAGTTTCTTTATATATCTCAGTGCTCTGATGTTGGGTACATATATATTTGTGATAGATACTTATGATTGTTATGCCTTTTTGCTACATTGATCCTTTTATCATTATATAATTCCTTCTTTGTTTCTTTTTACTGTTTTTGGTTTGAAGTCTATTTTATCTGATATAAGCATGGCAACTTCTGGTCTATATTGGTTTCCATTTGTGGGGAATGTCTTTTTCCATCCCTTCACTATTAGTCTATGGGTGTCTTTATTTGTAAAGTAAGTTTCTTGTAGGCAGCATATAGTTGGGTCTTGTTTTTTAATCTATTCAGCCAGTCTATATGTTTTAAGAGTGGAATTTAATCTACTTACATTCAGGGTTGTTATTGAAAAGTACTGCCTTATTCCTGCCATTTTATTAATGTCTTTATGGTTGTTTTATATTTGTTTTCTTCCTTTCTTTCCCCTTTATTGTTTATCTTTGTCATTTGGTGTTATTTTTGGAGTGATAAAATACATTTTCTTTCTCTTTCTCATTTGTGTATCTGTTTTACTATTGGTTTTATTCTTTCTTGTGTATTTATGGTGATATACATCACTCTTCTGATTCTAGGTGTAGGACTCCCTTGAGGATTTGTTGAAGGTCCAGTCTTGTGCACGTGAATTGCTACAGTTTTTATTTGTCTGGGGAAGAAACTATTTCTCTTTCATTTCTGAAGGAAAGCTTTGCTGGATATAATATTCTTGATAGGCAGTTTTTTTCTTTTAGCACTTTGAAAATGTCATCACACTCTCTCCTGGTCTCTAGGGTTTCTGTTGAGAAGTCTGCCATTAGCCTGATAGGGATTCTGTTATAGGTGATTTGATCCTTTCTCTTGCTGTTTTTAGAATTCTTTCTTTGTCTTTGATATTTGACAATTTAACTGTAAAGTGTCTCAGGGAGGTCCTTTCTGGGTTGATTTTGTTTGGAGAACTTTGAAATTCTTGGATCTGTAAGACTGTATCTCTCCCAGTATTGGGGAAGTTTTTGGCTATTATCTTATTAGACAGGTTTCAATGCCTTTTCTTTTTTCTTTCCCTTCTGGTACACACATAATGTGGACATTTGTATGCTTAAAGTTATTAGAAATATCTCATAGGTTTTCTTCATTTTTTAAAATTCTTTTTTTTTTGGTCCAACTGTGTTAATTCAAAAAGCCTGTCTTCTAGTTCAAAAATTCTTTCTTCTGCTTGTTCTAGACTTCTGCTTATGCTCTTGGTTATATTTTTTATTTTGTTCAATGAATTCCTCAGTTCCAGGATTTCTGCTCAGTTCTTTTTTATTGTTTCTATCTCTTTGTTGAATTTCTTATAAATGTCCTGGATCTTTTCTTTCTTTCTTTCTTTCTTTCTTTCTTTCTTTCTTTCTTTCTTTCTTTCTTTCTTTCTTTCTTTCTTTCTTTCTTTCTTTCTTTCTTTCTTTCTTTCTTTTTCTCTCTCTCTCCTTCCTTCCTTCCTTCCTTCCTTCCTTCCTTCCTTCCTTCCTTCCTTCCTTCCTTCCTTCCTTCCTTCCTTCCTTCCTTCCTTCCTTCCTTCCTTCCTTCCTTCCTTCTTTCCTTCCTTCCTTCCATTTCATTGTGATTTCTATCTATTTTTTTTATCTATCATGTTGAATTTCCTTAGTATTGCCTTTTGGTATTCCTCTTCAGATGATTCATTGATTTCCTGTTGTCTGGGGTCTTGTATTGGAAAATTGTAGTCTTCTTTTGGGGGAGTCATGTTTCCCTGTTTCTTTCATGTTTCTCATATCTCTGCATTGATGTCTGGGCATCTGGTGGCATAGCTGCTTCTTTTAATTTTAGGAGTGGTATTTGGAGGGAAAGACTCTTTCCTGTAGAAGTTTTCTATGTTGACAATTGGGTTGGGTATTTTAAGTCTGGATCTGAGTGAGTGCAGTAGTGAAAGCTCTGTGTGACTCCTTCAACCGTATTCAATCTTGGAGTTGTCTGTGGGTTCTCTTGTGGTCTAGGTGGTGGGCCTTTGGTAGTTTCTTGTTGGGGTGGGTGATCTGCTGTTAGTCAGTGAGCAGGTGTACACTGGTGCAGCAGATCCTGGCAGCTCTGTAGAGGGCCACTGGATCAGCTGTCAAGCCTGGAGCAAGGCTGAATAGATGACATATGACCCAGCAGCTCTCTAGAGGTGTGCTGTGGGAGGGAAAGCTGCTACCCAATCAGCTGTTGGTCCAGAAGCAGGTGTACACAGGTGCTTCAGGGTGTGGCAGCTCTACCGATGGCTGCCTGATGAGCTGTTGAGCCTGTAGAAAACCTGCAAGGAAGCAGCAGGCCCTGACTATTCTGTGAAGGGCTTCAGGTGGAGGAGGGGCCATTGCCAGACTGACTGGGGTCTTTTCCAGCTTACCTTCTCTCTGCCTGATTCTGAGCTGGTCTCTGTGGTGGGGCAGAGGCTGTATGTCCTGCTCTGCTCTCTATGGTAATGTTCCCGTCTTCCATACTTTACAAGGGCCTTTTCCCTCTCCTGGCACTCTGCAATGTATTTCCTCAGTCATTTTGGTCAAAGTATATGTGTTTGTTTACTGTTTTGGTCTCTTTTTTTTGGAGGGGGGGTGCGTGTGTGTGGGGGAGGGCAGCAACTAGTGCCAGACCTCTATAATCAGCCATCTCGGGAAGAGCCCACCTAAACCCAGATTCTTGATGACTTAAAAGCCCATACTGACTATTTTGCTGACCTCCAGATTTCATTTTTATAAGAGCTAAATTATGAATTTTCTACCTGGCTTCATCTACTACTCTTTTGGTTTTCCTCTCTCTCATGGTTAAACTATTTCTTCTGATAACAGAGACGTAACATGCAAAGAACTTGAGGAAAGGAGCATGGTGTCCTAAAGGCACATGAGAGATGCAGGGGATGATGTTGGGGTTTCTTCTGAGAGCAGTTTTTAGGGGAAACAGAGACAGCAGGAGAGCACCAGACCTGAGGGAGAGCACATAGTGTAGAGCCAGAGAAACAGCATTGATAATAGTTATGAACAGGATCAGATGGACTTAGGTTTTAATCCCAGCCACGTCACCTACTTGCCCTGTGCCCTTAAAAATGCTTATGCCATTTCTCTGGGACTCATTTTTCTCCTATGTACATTGGAGGTAAGAATAATTCTTGCCTTTTGGCTTTGTGTGAAAAATAACTGAGATAATGCACAGGGCCTGGCACAGAGTCAGCGCTGCCTATTATTATTTGAAAGTGAAGACAGGAAGCCCTGAGGACATATTCCATTGGTCAAGTGCCTTTGATTTTGACAGTCTCCTGACAAGTGCTTTCCTAGGACCTCAAATAGTTAAGTCCCTGTTAGAACATATAAGGCTAGAATCTAAGTTGAGGGAAGAAGGGTTCTTCACTAATTAAACTGATTAACAATTCATCATAACAGCCTGTGAGGTTACACACTGTCATGGGTATCTCTGCTTACAAGAAAAATAATAGCATCATTAGCAACAACCTGTCAGGAAAGCAAGGCAAAAAGTTCTGAAGCAGCAGCCACCTGCTCAATTTGTCTAATATTTTCTTTTCTTTCTCTGGAAAGAATAACCAGTGGGGAGAAAGATGTTTTTCCTTTGACAGCTAAGTAGAGCCTGGGTGAGCCTTTTTGTACTCCTCTTAAAAGTAGTGATAATAATAATAATAATAATAATGACAATAACAGTATTAATAATAATAGCATATTCAGTTATCTATTGCTACAATAATGCTACATAACAATCTCATAAACAAAACCTCAGTGGCACACAACAATATAGATTTAATAAGCTCATGAGTTTGCAGGGTTTAGTTGATCTGACTTGGCTGATCTCAGCTAGACTAATTCATGCTTCTGAGGGTAGCCGCAGGTTTGCTGAGTGGCTCTGATGATCTAGGTTAGATTTGCTTACCTGTGTGAGTAACGGGGTTGGCTGGTGTTGGCGGATCTAGAATGGCTTCAGCTAGGTTGACTGAGATCACTCAACTCTCTGTTGCATGATTTTCATCCTCTAGCAGGTTAATCTGGGCATGTTCTCAAGGCCCAGGGTAGAACAGTAAAAGAAAGCAAGCTCAACGCTGCAGATCTTTTTGCACCTCTGCTTGTTCACATTTGCTAACATACCATTGGCCAAGCCCAGAGCCACAGTCGGAGTGCACTATGAAGGCAAATACTGAAAGGGGTAAAGAATTGGTACCATTAACCAATATACCTTGAATGGTATTGGATATGTGCAGTCTACACTGGCACTGTGCTAAACTATGTTCATATATTATCTCATTTAATCTGCCCACACCCCTATGAAAGAGGTACAATTGCCATCCTGATAATGTGGGTGAGGACTGAGGCTTGGCAAGGGTATTTAGCACTTGGTAGAGCTAGGTGTGGACCTCAGTTATCTAACTCCAGAGCTCATGCATGTAGCCTCCATGACCTGCTACTTCTGTTCATGGCCTCATTTAGGCAGAGCAGATATTTTCTTAGGGATTTGTTTTCTAAAGGGACTTTTCTTTAGAGATTTTTCTACACCTAGTTAATAATGGAGGGTAAGAATGTTGTAGAAATAATTTTGTATTCTAATTGTTCCTTTGCTCTGAGTAGACTTGGTACAGATTCGGTTCTGCTTCCCAGTGCTGACTCAGTGGGTGTCCCTGGCTGCTCCCCCAACCTACTCCTCTCCAAGGCAGTGAACAGAGCTCAGGTGTTAGAAATTGAAGCGGCCCAAGTGTTGTCATTGTTGCTGTCTCATCTTGCACCTGTGCATCCACTGCTTTGTACCTATTTCCTGGGGACTTGTGTTACTCTTATGCCATTTCATCTGCCATATATTTTAAGTGGGTCCTCTGAATACAGGAAGTGCTCTATAAATTCTATACTCTGACTTACTTCGAAATTCCTACACATGTGCCTGGTGCATCAGATATTGGTGTGCACAACTGGAACACAGCCCGCACCTTGTCCACATACCAAGTTTTGTGTTCTCATACTTATTTTCCTTCTCTGTTCCATGCTTAAGGAACCACATCTTTAGGCTTTTTGCTGAAAAGAGAAAGTAAAGAAGATGTCTGTTTCAAGGCAGAGAAGGTATGAGGGGTATGTGTGTGTGTGTGTTTGTGTGTGTGTATGTGTGTTGCACATGTATGATACATGCAGTTTCTTTCCCTGACACAGATAAACTAATGAATACAATTAATTTGGGAAAGATTTAAGCATTGCACTTCCTCAAGTGTGGAAGGAACAACCGTTCAATTTCTCTGTGAAAGTACCTCCTGGGATGCCTTAACTGAGTGCTCTCTCTTTGGCTCTACCCACCATCATGTATCTGAAAGCCTGGACTACACGAACACAGGGTAAGCAGCCGTGTCCCTGGATGAGGCATCTTTGTTAATGCTGTGACCTCTGGGATGCTGGTGCTGCTGCCTATACCCATAATATGACCTCAGTCTTCCTGCCTTTTAACCTCTTGGCTACTTGGACCTCTGCTGATTCTTTCACCTCCACCCACCCCTGCATAATTTAACCTCATGTTTCATGAATTCCTTGCTCTTGCTCAAGTTCCATGTTCTGAATCTAACCATCCAGCCGGGACTGCTGCGTCTCCTTCCCTCTCTCTCTCTTTTGTTTCTATTCCTTTGGTGTTCTCAAGCTTGCCTCAACTCTGCTTATTCACCTTCTCAACATAGTGACTTAGTGTTGCAGACCTTGTTTTGATCTCATTGCTTCTCCCCTTTCCCTCCTAACAGTTCGCTCTGTTCTTTCATACTCTCCAGTGGCAGGATTACCTCTTCCACCCCTGCCCCTTTCCCATTCACTCCCCATAGAGCCAGGACGAACCCTAGGACCACCACTATTCACACATCTTCAGTGCATGGTGGGTGTCAGGAGTGAACCGAGCACTTGACATTCATCATTTTATTTAATCCTCACAACCTGTGAGGTCAATATTATTATTTTCTACATTTTATACAAGTGGAAATCAAGACTTAGGGAGCTGAAGACATTCAGTCCCAGTCAGAACATTCAGACCCATCCCTGGCAACCTCTTCTCTGGCTGGGCCCCCGTGCTCATGCCCTACGCTCCATACCAACCCCAGCAGCCAGAGAGGAAACTGGAGCAACTCTCGAGTTCTGTAAGCTGTGTTGTCAGAATGGTCCTTTTCTGCCTGGTTGAACTGAAAGTGTTTGGTGAGAGGCTTCAACACAAGGGAAATGAAAAGCCTTTACTGAGCACCTACTGAACTTGAATCCTGATTTCATTCATCGCTTTGTGAGCCTTAGGACCAGCCAAGGTATTATTAGCATGTAGGGAAAAGGAAAAGGGCTCGGAGATGACTGAAGTCTCTTCAAGAATCTGAGGGATGATCCATAAAGGTTATGTCAACAGCCATAATTTTAACCAAAACTTTTTAAACCTGTGAGGCCAGGCAAAAACAGACGGTGAGACTTTCAGAACCAGAATCTCAGCTGGCCTCTTTTTATGAGTCTACCTTTCAAAGACCTATGAATGAAGAGCCGGCAACAGGGTTTATAGGTGGCTTGACTTTGTGAAGTATTGTCTAGTGATGATGTAAGGAACTTTAAAAAGGGGCTGCCTGAGTGTGAATTCTGCTGAGGAAACTTGGGCCACTATGGGGGGTGGAGTGGGTGGGAAGCCCGAGGGAAGATACTGAAGAAAAGTGTGGTGATCTGAAAGGGACTGGAGAAATGTTCTAAGTGTCATTTCTCCAAGCAATCATGGGAGCTTATTCAGAGGGAAATCTAACTTGAGTTGGCTTCAGGAAGAAATTTGCATCAGAACATAGTGGATCAAGGCACAGACCTTGGCGTGGTTTAGACATGGTTCTGGAGCCTGGCGTTGTCATTTTTAGCATAAGGATAGGAGATTTGTGCACTAGGCAGTGAGTGCTGCTGCTCCAATAAAGCACTCTTTCTACTGGGCCGACAGAGATTACTGCAGACACGTGATTCCTGCCCTACTTCCCACTGGGAAAGGGAGAGACAATTTGCTTCTCACTAGGGATTTCTTCTTCCAAATGATCAAAATTTCTCATGGTTCCATAACTGAGGCTTGTTTGTTAGATGTCTAGGAATACATAGATAAGACACAGGCACCACCCTAGATTGCCTTTCAGGGTCATTGGGGAAAAAGACATACTGTGGACTCCCTTTCCTTATTTTCGTTTTGAAAAGCCTGGAGCCCTTCCCCGCAGATTAAGATCAGAAAGGGCACACAGAGGTTGGAACAGTATGCACAGCTTTACAAGAGAAATTGGGAAAAAAGTACTATTTGAATAGCAAAAGGCAATCAGTTCCTCCTTTCTCTTTCCAGCATGAGACTCATCCAAGACCTGAAAGAAAAGCATGGCCACAACCAAAATGTTCTGTGACTTCCTGCCCAGCACAAGTTCTCCTTAGAATGGATCTAAGTGGAGTCCCAGTAGGATGAAGAACAGGAAATCAGGCATCCACAGAAATCTCTAGGTGTCCACAGAAATCTCTAGGTGTCCACTGTGGCTAAACTGCAAGACATTGAAATAAAGGCTATCTTAGAGGCTTTAATAAAAGAATATTGGGTCATCTTGCACATGCCATTCCCTCTTTAAGAATGCCCTTCACTTGAAAATAGCTAGTCTTTACTTAACTCTGTTTAAAAGTCACCTCCTCTCTGAAATCTCACTGATTACTGCGTGAAGAGTGGGTTGCTTTATCCTTGATGACTGGTAGTACTTCATCTGACCTTCTGAGACAGCACTGGTAGCATGTCTTACAATTTACTTAGGTCTGCGTCTTTCTTCCTAACACAACTGTGAGGCAATACAGGGCAGTGCTTATATGTTGCTGTCAGTGTTTCCCCAGAATCTAGTGTGATGGGTAGTTCCTAGAAGGTGCTCAACTTATGTTTCCTGGAAGATTAGGTAAGGCAATAATGACTAAACTTCTTCTTCACAGAAGACCTAGTTCAGAGGGCAAGATGAAGCCAAAATATTGAGTTAAGATGAGTCTCAGAAGTGGGATCATGTCGAAGGGACATGCACACTCCCATGTTCATTGCAGCTCTGTTTACAATCGCCAGGATATGGAGCCAACCTAAATGTCCATTGATGGATGACTGGATAAGGAAAATGTGGTATATATACACAATGGAATATTACTCTGCCATAAAAAAGAATGAAATTCTGCCATTCACAGCAACACGGATGAGCTTGGAGAAAATTATGTTGAGTGAAATAAGCCAGGCACAGAGGGAAAAATACCACATGTCCTCACTCATAAGTGGGAGCTGCGAGAGAAAGGAGGAAAGGAAGAAAGACCACAGTGGTGTGTTGGACTTGGGGGCAGGGGAGGGAGGTCAGGGATTAATTGGGTGGGGGACAAGGGGAATAATTGCAATTTATGGTAATGGGCATGCTGATAGTATTGATCTGGCCATCACATCTTGGGCACAAGTGATGACGGTCAGCTTTATACCCTATGCACATGCACAACCTGTAAAATTTTAGAAAAAGAAAAACACAAAAAGATGAGTCTTAGCACATACACCAAATTCCGAGCCACATGGTCAGGTAAGCTGACCTATTCAATTCAGGCAAAATAAAGTGAGAACTCAAACAGTACCCTGGCAGAGTGTATGGCAGAGTGTAGCATTATGTGAAAAACACCTGTCACTAGTGACAACCAGCATCTCCACCATGGATTCTGAGATCTTACTGCTTTATTTCAAGAACTGCTCAGAGCCTGTGTTAGCCCTGGCCTCTGTAAATAGCATTTCTAGTAATAATTGGAGGCACATCATGTGGCATGGTGGACCAAGGACCAGAATTCATCATTTGAGTTTTGAGATCCATAACCTTGAACATTGTTCTTTATTGATTTTTAAGTAGAGGGAGCTCAATGGAACTGACTATTTGAGCAAGGATAAGCTTCCTGGATGATATTTAGAAAGGTGATCATGTGATAGAATATGTTCTACATATCTTTATGTGAATATAAGACACACATAGTTCAAACCACTATTGAAGAGTGTGTACTTCAGCTTTGCCACCAAAAGCCATTAAAAAATGCAGTTAGAAGCCTCCACATGATTTCTTCATTTACGATCTTGGCAGCATGTCATGGGCAAATACATATATCAGGATTCATCCAGAACGGTCTGCATAATATTTTGGCCTTGGTTTAGATGTGTGGTTATTAGTGGAGGAAGCACTGCCCCCAGGGACATTTTGGAAAACAGTGAAGGTGGTGTTGGTGTCCCAATGATTAGACATTATTGCTGTCATTCAGTGAGCAGGAGCCAAGGATGTTAGACATCCCTATAGAGTATGGATAGTCCCACAAAACGAATTTTTCTGTGTGCTGCTTGACTCTTGAATGTCCTGCCAAACATCTATGTAGATGAAAAACCCATTCATAATGATGCAGGTCTAGGAGCTAATTCTATTCTTTAAATTTCTTTCCCAAGAATGCAGCTACCGTTATTGAAGGAGTATTGTCTTTTGATTTGTTTGTGAATTTTTTTGGTGGGGGGAGTGGCTGGCTGGTATGGGGATCCAAACCTGTTACCTTGGTGTTATAAGGCTGCGCTCTAACTGCTCTAACCATCTGAGCTAACTGGCTCGCCCTGTTCACGAATTTTACCGAGAGCTGTTTTCCATTTTGGAAAGTCACACCATTGATGGCAATGCTGCCCCCCGTGGTTGAGTCCCTCATACCACATGCTTGGAGCTGTGGCAGTCATGCTGACTCTACAAATACATACTAATATAC
This sequence comes from Cynocephalus volans, assembly GCF_027409185.1. Taxonomy (NCBI): domain Eukaryota; kingdom Metazoa; phylum Chordata; class Mammalia; order Dermoptera; family Cynocephalidae; genus Cynocephalus; species Cynocephalus volans. Next base: position 132,689,441 of record NC_084467.1, read on the forward strand.
TTGGTTAGCCTTTCACTCAAAATGTCGATATAAAGAAAAATACCTATAATGTTTGTTGAATATTTTCTTGTTTCTCTTAAATCCAAATATTCATAATAAGTAGGTTCAAGCATTACTTAATTTGTCTTCTATTGTAGATATGTCAGAAATATTTACACATTGACGTTTATATTATTTAATCATGAATTATTTTCTGCTATGTTTCTTTTATAGTATAGATAGGGTTTTAGCTTTTTTGAAATTATGTGAGGTAGGTCATACTGTGTTTTAATTTTTAATATGAAATGTTTGCTATAAAAGTTTCTGATACTGACAGGTTTGAGTACAACAGGTTTAGACAAACATAAGAGCAACTGGGACACAGGAAAGGATTAATTATCTTTTGAGTACAGTGAGAAGTAACATCAAAAGGGACCGTTGGGAGTGACTGAGTTTGAAATTAAAAAATCTTAAGGTCAAAAATTTGAAGCGGCTGACTTCTTTAGTAAGACTAATGTCTATTAAGAGCTTGCTCTGTGCCAGATACACTACTGGGAAACATTCTTTGCAGCCTCTCACCTATGGTGCAGGCATGTGCTTATCCTCAATGATAGCACTGAAACTTGCCCAAGGCCACACAGCCCATGGGGGCAGAGCACTGATTAGAACCCTTGTTTGTCAGCCTACAAAGCCTGTCCTCTTAACTGTACTGTATTAGCCAGAGATTAGTCTGTGGAAAAGAAACTTGAACTTTTCTTGGTACCCACTGGACAGGGTTGGAGGTCCTCTGACAAGCTTAGGGGCTCACATCACCTTGGTTTGATTTCCTGTGCCATCTATGCCTGTGATCTGCGGAAAGGTTGAGCTGCAGTGCGGTTTATGAAAGGTAAATGTCCTTTTCCATAGGCCTGATCCTTTTCCTGAAGACACATGGGAGACATATTTATCTTGAAATGATATTGACACATGAACTGCATTTTAGTAATTAAAGAAAAATCTTTAATAACACAGCCCAGCAGCAGGAACTTCTTTTCAAAGTCTTTTAAATGAAGCAGGCTCTACAAGATTTCCCCAGTAGGAGTTTCTTTAATTCCTTTAAAAAGACAATTTTTAACTTTGTCATCTCCACAAATTCCAGCATGGTGGCTCCTTTCCCTGCGATTTTGAAGTGTGGGAGGAATTCCACAGCCACCTACGACATCTCTGTTACTCTATTTCAGATAGAGGGAACATGAATCCCAAATATCAGTGCTCGCTTCTTCAGGGTTCCCATAGTCTTGGGGGTGGGACTATCCAGAAACACACTTAGAAAGAAGAGGCAGCCAGATTCTGAGGGAGAGGCCATCTGTGGTTCCCTAGATTTCCATATGTGTACCTAAGGAAAGGACCACTGTCCTGTTTGCTCTGCCCCCGCAACTATAGTTAGCCCACTCTCTCCTCCATTGCTTTGTGTCCAGGTAGTAGCCTTTGTTTGGAAGATCCCTCTAGACTCCTAGAGTTTTCTCTCCATCCCCTTGATCTCTTCTCTCTGCTTTCTGGATTGGAGCCCCACATTCCACCTTCATTTCTACTCCTGACCTCTTCTGTTTTGTTCCTTCCAGGAGACCCAAACTTCCCTTTTGGCTTTTTGGTTCATGTCTTTCTGTGGAGCTTTAGCTTATCTACTCCTTCAGTTCTGACTTCTTTGAGGAATGATCCAAGCTTTTAAGAACCTCACCTAGGTCAGGACTTCCTCTCCTTTCACCTCTCCATCTCCAATGCCACATCCTGAGATAATGGAAGAACCCAGCATTTCCTTTGTGGCAGGGACAGCTGTCTATTTGTCAAGAATTCATACTCCTCTTCCAGGGTGTAAAATTGTAAGGAAGCTCTTTCCTTTGGCTTTCCAGGTGAGGACACTGACTAATTCTTTCCAGTGAAGTGTGATCTGTGTCATTTCCAAGCTGAAGTGGTTAAGAAAGGGACCACCTCTCTTTCCCTATATGAGCTGAAGGCAGCGGACTCCAAGGTTGTAAGGGAGGGTGGAGCCGAGATGGCAAAGGCCCAGGGCACTGAATCACCACTCACCACAGGACACTTGCACGGGTCCCCTTATCCATGGTTTCAGTTACTCATGTTCAACTGGTCCAAAAATAGATGAATACAGTAAAATAAGATATTTAGAGAGAGAGAGAGAGGGCGAGCACATTCATATAACTTTTATAGCAGTATATTGTTATAATTGTTCTTTTTTTAATTAGTTATTGTCGTTCATCTCTTTCCGTGCTTAATCTACAAATTAAACTTTATCATAGGTAAGTATGTATAGGATAAAAACAGTATATATAGGGTTCAGTACTAACTGTGATTTCAGGCATTCACTGGGAGTCTTGGAATGCGTCTCCTACAGATAAAGGGGAGACAACTGTATTGGGACTCAGTGAGCAAGAAATAAACTCTATCATTTGAGCTACTTAGTTATCTGTTACAACAGATGGCATTTCCCTAATATATCCCATTTCCCCACCTGTAGATGTCCACCTCCATGGACACAGCCAAAGCCTAGGGAAGACCTCCTTGACTCCAAGGCATCATGTAACTGAACCTGCTGATTCATCTCAGTCCTGCCACTTACAGTCAGTCATGACCTTAGGCAAGTTTCTTAACCCTACATCCATAGAAATGACAATATTAATAGTATCTACCTCTGATGACACGATGCATGCCTAGTGCTTAGGACAGGAATGTAGATGTTCCATACATGTTAGTTGTTATGTTAACACTTGGTTCTGAAACACTGATGTCCTGTCTTAGAGTCAGCTCTGATCTAGACCTCCAGGTTTTAGCCCATGTTCTAAATACTGATACAGTAATTTTGTCGTTTCTCAACTGCTTTTGAGTAGGAAAAACCAACTGTTTTTCTCTTTTCTCATACTCAGTACTTCTGGCCACCAATTGTGTGAGTTTTTTTCCACACCAAGCAATTCTTCAGTTCCATATGGACACCAACTGGGTATCCTATAGTGCAATTCAATTTTGACACTGTCCACCTGGGGTTAGCACAGATCCCACAGATGGGCTTAGTCCCATAAGACTGCTGCCCCCACTTTCAGACGCTAATTGCAAGTGGTGGGTACTCAGGTGACCTATAACTTTTGTCTGCCCGGTTACACATCAGAGGTTCCCAGAAATCTCCCTCCTCGGGTTTGATCATTTTGCTAGAACAGTTCACAGAATTCGAGAAAGCAGTTTACTTACTAGATTACCAGTTTATTATGAAAGGATACAACTGAGGAACAGCCTGATGGAAGAGAGGCATATGGCACAGTATGAGGAAGGGGCACAGAGCTTCCCTGCCCTCTCCAGGCACACCCCACCCTCCCAGTACCTCCACATGTTTACTAACCTGGAAGTTTGCCAAACTCCATACTTTTGGGTTTTTATGGAGGCTGCATTACTTAGGCATGATTGATTAAATAATTGGCCATTGGTGATTATAGTAGTCAATCTCCAGCCCCTCTCCCCTCCTTGGAGGTCAAAGAACCATGGGGGACTGAAAGTTCTAACCCTGTAATTGCCTGCTTGGTTCCCCTGGCAATCAGTGCCCAGCCACAGGGGCTTCTCTGAAAATCACCTCATTAACATAAACGCAGGTGTGGCTGAAAGGAACTTGTTATCAAGAACAAAAGATGCTCCTTTCACCTGTTTTCTCTTATTAGAGAATTCCAAGGGTTTGGGGAGCTCTGTGCCAGGACCTGGGACAAAGACCAAATATGTATCTCCTATTATAAACCACAATATAATAGCCTTCTTTAGCTGGGATGAAGAGGTGGGCAGTAAACTAGGGTTTCTCTCACTCTTTTTCAGTCGTAATTGTTTTCTTCCTGCTTGCCTCCTAGCATCATATTATTGAGTCTCATGGGTGCTCAGCCCCAGTGCCCAGTTCTTAATGCATACACTGATCTCCCTCCTGGGAGGGTAATTTCTTTGCATTCTTGTGAGCCACACTTGTCCAACACGGGAAGGAGGCAGTGTGCAAGAGGAAGGCAGGAACACAGGATTAACATGGCATTTTTTCCTGGAATACCAGTTTTACTTAAAGTTTTATTAATGTTGAAATAAGTTAGACAGATTGTATGGTAAAATGTAAATTTTCTTTCTTTCTTTCTTTTTAATGATAAAACGTGAGATTTACTCTCCTTTGTCTAGGGTGAATTCCTGGAAAATTGGAGAAACACTGCTCTAATACCTGTAAATGTCCTTTGCTGAAGCAGGGTAATTTTTGCTACCCATTTTAACCCTATGATTTAGGCCCTCTAACCCATCCCACTGCCCTCGCCCTACCCCGGGGACATTTTAATGCTGATGTTTTCTTTTTGCTTCTTCTCTGGTATAGACAGTTAGGATATCACACAGAAAGTAGTTGGAAACAATTTAGGCTGGGAATACAATAGGAAAATCAGTCCTGGGTAAGAAAGCAATCTGGAATATTTGAGAAAAATTGCGCACATTTTTTTGTAGATTAGCCAAAAAAAATAATGCAAACAGTCAAAAAATTTACCCAACTCATAATAAGTATTACCAATAGAAATAATCAATAAAAAATAAATCTGATATGGAATAAAATTGTGCATGGTAAAATTTACATGAAAAACCTGTCCTAGGAAAATTGGACTCAGTAGCAATAATTGCCACACAAGAAAATTCATGATAATTGAAGCTGTACTTGACAAGTCCCATGCGGACAAAAGCTAATCTATGAATCAAATTTTTGTCTTAGCTAGACAAAAGCTAAGAATTTGTCTGGATGAAAATTGATTTTAGTAAAGTAAACATGCAAATAGAATATAATAAAAATGATTTAACAACACTGATAGGAACTGATCAAAAAAATAAAGTGGCTTAGTAAATTTTCCTCTTGAAATATAATCAGTTTTGGAATAATGCTGATTTTATGTTTATTTTTTATTAATGAATTAACACATGTCAAATCGCAATGTTTATTTTTATAATGTGAGGTCAAGTTATTCCAAGAACCAAAAATGGTGGCTTTGGAACCATTCACTGAGTCAAAATAATGAGGTCAAAATTAATCAGAACAGTAGACCAAAGTATTCTGAACATTTGACTTGCATGTGGAAGTCGTCCTGTAAAAGTTAATTAATAACCACACTCCCTGTGCCCGTCTCTGTGCCAAGTACCGTGCAGTGCAGTCTACATATGTTTCACGGATCCTTTGGATAACCTGTGTGATACATGTTCATACCTCCCTATTGCAGATGTGGAAACAATGTCAGTCAGGTCATTTAATTCATCTGAAAACCAGGTCTTGATGGGTCAGTCTTCCAAGAACTCTTTACATTCTACTCTACTGCCATCTGACTACCAATCATCCTTGGACAGTTCAAAATCCTTGGGCATCATTTCATTCATTGCCTCAGTTCAGCTGAAAAAGTTGTGGTAGATTGCATTACTATTTCCAATAATCTGTTCCCATCCCAGCAGGGAGATTATATAACCAAGTCTATTGCCACGTGACTTCTTGCAGAGTTTCCTTGTATGGGAGTTTACTTCCCTCCCTCATTGACATCTGGCTCAGTCATGACTGACTTTGGCCAATAGAACATAGGTAGAAATGACCTTTGCTGCACCCAATCAGAAGTTTAAGAATCACTGCATGGCTTTGCCATTGCTCATTTCCCCTCCACACAGGGTTTCTCAACCTCAGCATTGACATTTGGGGCCAGATAATTCTTTGTTGGAGGTGGGGGTGGGGGTGGGGGTGGAGGTCTGTCCTGTACATTGGTGGATGTTTAGCAGCATCCCTGGCCTATACCTACTAGATGCCAGTAATTTCCCTCTCTCAATTTTGACCACCAAAAGTATCTGGAGATTGCACCAAATGTCCCCCTGGGGAGGCAAAAGTCATCCCCGGTTAAGAATCACTGCTCTACCACAAGAATGGCATGTCCCATAGGAGCTGTTTATTTATTCTCAATTATGGAATAAAAAAAAAGCTTGGGAAGCCGGCTGCAGTCAACCCATAGCTACATGTAACATACATGAGAAACAAATCTTTTCTCTTGTAAGTCTCTGATATTTTGGGGTTGTTTGTTAGCACAACATAACCTAGTGAAAGCTGACTAATACAGAAATGTAGAGGAAAGAGCAGGGTAAGTTAGAGATAGTCATATTTTATTTTAAATGATTTAAAAATGAAATATATATTTGATGATGGTTAATAGACCATCAACTAATAGGTGTTATTTGTATCACAAGTCAGTATTAGGTAGATAACCAAACATTCATCCATCTTGTATGATTCCTCCCAGATGGAGTTAGTTGGTTGGGGAAATGTCTGGTTTTCCATGTGTAACTGGCTGGTGATTTGTCCCTTAGATTTCCATAGGGAGATGATGGGTCTGGGGGACAAGGGTAGTAAGAACAGAACCCTTGGGGATCTGTGGAAGATACTTAGCACTGGCAGAAGTGGAGCTTGGACCTGGCAGCTGCTCAGGGATGGACCACATTTCTTGAAGGCATTGGACCCTCACCCTGGAGAGACTTTGGGAAACAGCCTAAGAAAGATATTTCCATTACTCCAGAGAAGTCACTGGGATGTCTTCATTAGGAAAAGTCTGGTTTTGTCATGTAAATTGTAATTGTTGGTTAGAGAGTGTGCTGATAACACCAAGGTCAAGGGTTTGGATCCCTTTACCAGCCAGCCACCAAAAAGATAAACAAAAATTCATTATCAGTATATATTTATATCCTTCATGAAAAGGCAGTGCAGAACTGTATCAAGAGTGAGGGCTCTGGAGACAAGTAGTTTTCTTCCAGGTACATTTCAATTGCTTGAACTCTGTGCCTTGGTTTTCCCATGCATAAAAAATGGGGATTTAGTGGAGCTATCTCATAGGTTAGTTGTTGGACTATATGAGAGAATTATGTACATCACTTAATAGATTTACACTGATGCTACATTGAGCATGCAGTATGTGTTGAATAAGTGTTAGGTGCTACTATTATTTTTCATTTGAAAATGGAGACGATAGAAGTAGTACCCACCTCACAGAAGTTTTGTGAGGATTGAATCAATTAATATATATAAAGTGACCAGAACAGTGTCTGCCACATTGTAAGCAATAAATGCTAGCTTTTGTTATTATTATATTATTACCATCTTGGAGAAACTACAAATTAAAAAATTCTAGCACAGTACCAATTTTAAAAACTGCTCCCATTTGAGTATTTTCATCCTAATGCTTTGTGTTCTAGTATTTGATTTGTTACATACAGGACTATTGTACATAAATACAGGACATCTTTCTCACTATAACAGTATAGCTCTAAAATGCTCCATATATTACTCCCGTTTCTGCAGATCAGTGTTTTCATGGAATTACATTAGAATATATGGCTTTCTTTAAGGACCAAAATAAATGTCATGGGTGTCCACTGTTAATGTACAATTGAATCTCTGGTATATTTATAGGAGGTGGGCACTGGTTCTTTTTTATCACTGAGAATACAGAATCTTAGAAAAGTGTTGGTCTGAAAAATGAGAGAATCTCAAGTGTGCACTGGACAGGAACTTGGAGGTCTTCTCTTCCAATTTCCTCATTTTACAGATAGCTCAGAGAACTTCATTAACTTGCCCAAAGTCAGGCAGCTATTGGATGCAGAACACGGGCATAATCATTGACCAGTGCTCATTTGGTGATTGGTTATTTGATTTGTTGGAGCTCTCTGGGTTGATGGACCTGGGACTGCAAGCCAGCTTGGTGCTCTACCCAGTGTGGTTCCACAGGGTCCTCTCAGAGTCTATGTGAGAGGGTCAGTGGAGACAAAGAATGTTCAAACACAGAGTGGCCTCTAACCAGGACCAAGCAATATCATACTCTCTTTTGGTCTTTGGGCACCTGCAGAATGTAGAGAGAAGAACACTGTATTCATAATTAAAAGACCCTGGCTCTACCCAAGACTACATGCCCCCCACCCCCCATTTATTGAAGCATAATTTACATAGAGTAACTATTTTTAGGACATATTTCTTTGGGTTTTGACAAATGCGTACAGCCATGCATAATCACCATGATGAAGACAGAATGGCCCTGTAACCCCCAAATCCCTTTGTGCTTTTTGTATTTAACTTTCCCCCCAACCCTCAGCTCCTAGCAACCACTGATGTATTCTCTGTCCCCATAGTTTTGCCTTTTCCAGCATGTCATAGAAATGGAATCATATGGTATGTGGCCTTTTGAGTCTGGCTTCCTTCACTTAGTATAGTGCATTTGAGATTTGTCCTGGCTGCATTCTTATTGTCTGCAGGTCTGCGGGTACATTGCTTAACCTCTTTCAGCCTCAGTGTCCTCATCTGTAAAATGGTCATAACACTTGCCTTGCATTCACGTCCTTGTGGTCAAGAAGAAAGAATGCACACAGATGTGCATTAGGTAAGAAGAAAGCAAGTGTACAAGTCTACTTATTATTCTCGTTATGAGGTTGCCCTTTGAAGAAATTCCAGGTGTAAAGGCAATCCTAATCGAAGCATAAACCCTGCAGAGCCTTTGCTTGCTTGTCTGATGAGCAAGGCAGGATTCAGCATCACCGTTAAACTCTTCTTAGCCAAAAGGTCTCAGGAGCTGGTTCCAAGGCTCAAAGTCCTAAAGGAAACACCCAGTAGGGACTGTCACCAGGGGACATAGATCTCCAACTGTTGACTCTGTCTTACTGCTCCCTGAGGTGTTAGGAAGCCTAACCTATGAAATACTTTGATCTGTTTGGATGAAAGGCAGTTTTCAAAACATGATCATTAACATAGCTAATAATTTATAATAGTAATTGTGTTGTAGAAAAATATAACTATCTAACATACGGCACACCCAACAGTTTGAAAAGAAAATGGGGCTTTCTTGGCTCTAAATTCACAGGGAGGAGAGTGAAATTCAGATTTGCATTTCCTTCTGAGTGCTCTGTGTTTCTGAGTTACAGAACACACACAACCAACATACATCCCCTGGGTATTTTTGCCTGGATGTAGAACACGGGAGGCTAGTCTTTGATACTGACTTCCCATCCGACTGACACGTGGCTGGCAGACCATCAAGACAGGTGAAGATGTAGTGCTTAGCCAGAGGAGAAAAAATACTGTACTGGATTCAGGAGACCAGGATGCTATATCTGGCCCTGCCATTAATTGTGTGACTTTGCCTTGTTTCCTCACCCATGAAATAGTGGGCTGCAGTAAGTTACCCTGAAGGAATCTCAAGTTACCCCGTACACCATAGACTCCCAGCTCTGAGCACCAAAGCAGGGGGGGCAGAAAACAACAATCCTCAGCCCTCGAGTGAAATCCTTTAGAGAAGCTCACTCTTTCCAGCACTAGCTGAATACGATTCCAATAAACATATTGCTGAAATGTTTGTTTCCGGGTGTCATGTTAGACTGCAAGTAGCTAAAACAGATCCGGCTCCTATATATAGATACTGCATTTGGTTGTGTTCTGGGAGGCTTTTATTACTACACTCCCTGGCTGGCTCCCAGCTGAGCCTTTCCCTCAAGGGATCAGATTTTGGAATCAGAAAGTCAAAGAGGATCAGTGACCATATTAAGGGGTCTCTGTCTGTCTCTCTCTGCTAATGCTCTCTACTGCAGGTGGATGCCAACATGGACTGGCTTCTCTCTTTGCTCAGAGACTCTTAATAATAATGATGACAACACTAATGGAAACTGACCAGCCCCACCATGGCAGTAAATAGAAGCAAACCACCCCTGACATCCTGGGCTTTAAGAAAACATAAAGTAATTTGGGTCAAAATGAAGCGCAGATGGTCACAAACAGCCCAGTCTCTAGATAAGAGGACCCAGGTCCCTCTGTGGATAGAAATAAAGGGGCTATTACGAGTAGGTTTTTGGTGGGGTGGGGGGTGGGTGTCTGAATTTTACTGGTAAGTTCTCCAGGGGAAGATACGCTGGGCACAGAAAGGTGAAAGGAGGAAGGTGGGATGGGTGTTGGAGGAGGAGATGGAAGGAGGGAAGGAGGAGGAAACAGGGTTTCCTTAAAGAGACGACGGTGAAGCCTCGCAGTCTGAGTTTTTAAAATGTGTCCCATCACTCAGAGGGACACTGAATTTGCCTCTCCACTGCACGCCCTTTGTATTCTGTGCATAAAGGCTGACTTCTGCCCCAAGTCACCTGCCTCTGTGATTTCTCTCTGCTCAACCACCATGGATCTCAGTGCTTTCCTGGTCTCCATGTTTTTCTTGCTTCACTCCCTCTTTCTCTTTTTCCTTCCTCTCTGCTCCATGCCTCCCTTCCCTCCTGTTCAGTCCTGTCTCCCGCAGCCTCCTCTCCTTCTCCCAGTCCTCTGCCTGCCCCTTCCACCTCCCTGCTGTCCCTCCATCCCTCCCCTCCCCCCGCCGCCCTCCCTTCCCTTCCCTTCCCTTCCCTTTCTTCACCCCTGCCTCTCTCTTCCCTTCTCTCTCCCCTCGCCCCCTTCCTATCTCCCCCCCTTCCTCCCTGTCTCCCGCTCCCCACCTCCCCATCCCCTTCCCTTCCTCTCTCCTCTTCTCTTTTCCCTTCCCCCCCCCCCCCTCGGTCCTGGTCCTTGTTTATCTGTAAGCTCCAATTTCTTGCCTTATAGATTTACCTGCAGAACAAGACACCGCTCCTCTTGCAGAAACTGTTTAAGAAATCCATATTCTCTCCCTTCACTCCTTGGGCATTTCACAAATGATATTCCTCCCCCAACTCCCCCCGTCAAAATAAAATGAATTCAGCCAGCTCCTGCTGTGTGTCCTTAAATTCATTCCCTCTAGCTTCGCTGGTTTGAAAGCCTGTACCCTAGAAGGGGCCTCCTGCATTTGCTGGCAACCCTGCTCCAGTCTGATCGCCACAGATAGTGCTTTGGAGTGAAAAAAAGGGGGAAAAACCCTCTCGTTGGAGATTTCAAAACAGATTCCACCAGCCTTCAAGTCTGTGCACTTGCGGAGTGGCAGGGTTTGGGGAAGAGGGGCAGGGGACTTGGGATATGGCTGTTTGTCATAAACAAATAAGCAACAGAATTTATATATATGTATAAATTTGGGCTTCCCTTGGCATGTTTGGTGTCTCTCTCCCTGGCATTGGGGGTGGGTGCTGTGCAAGTCTGACTTCCTCACACTTTTGCTCGGGTTTGGGGGGCGGTATGTGTGTGGAATGGAATTGAGGAGGGGGTTGCTGTGTTTTTGATCTGATTCACTTGACAGATTACTTGAATCTGGCCCACCTTTCCGCACATGTCAAACAGATGGGATCATTGTTAAAAGCCTTGAGAGAGCCGAGCGGTGGGTAAGGCAGGGAGGGGGAAGCGAGGAGGGGACGAGGGGCGGGAGGGGGCACCTTCTAGGAGCTTTGTGTTTTTCACACATTGAAACTGACAGGAGCCCTTCTTCTCTGTGGGGGGCAGGGTGTTTTGGGGGGTATGGGGCTGATGAGGGGTGCGATGGACAGGAGCGAGAGGTGGGGTGTTGGTGGGCAGGGTTATGATGTCACAGCCAAAGTTACAACAGGAGGAAAACACAGAAATGGTTCAACATTTTTTTTTTTTTTAAACTTTGGACTGCCAAGAGCTGAAGGAAAGTGGTGAGCAAAGGAATGAAGGGGAGAGAGAGAGAGAGAAACTAAACTGGAAGCTTGAGTTTTGTGTAGCTTCTTGAAACCTTATGAATGGATTACTAGCAGCTGAGAGCCAGGAGAGACCTATAGGGGATGCGAGATCACTCACACAGTGAAAGGGGCGCAAAGCAGGCGGAATCCTCCTTCCTTGCTGTGTTATCCCTCCTTCCTGAGATGAATGGTAGGAAATCTTTTTCTGAGGGTCCTGGGGGTGGCACGCGGGAGGGGAACTTACTCCTCCTTTTCTTACCTGAGTATCTTCCCTGCATTTACACGAAGGGTCTTCTCTTTTCTTCCCTTCTCTCTTCTGTCTCTCTTTCCCTCTCTCCTGCTTCTCTGGCTTTCTCTACATCTGCCCCATTACCCCCACCCCCCAATCTATTCTTGAGCTGCTTAAGGGAAAAAAAAAAAAAAAAAAAAAGAACTGAGTCAGAAAAGTGAAGGGAGCTCAGGAAATGACAAAATGAACAAGGACAGTCTGGGATTGAGGGATATCAGCTTGATAATATCCACGTGCCTGAATTGATATCTTCTTTGGGGACTTGCTTTGAGGCTCCATGGAACTCCATAGGGAAACAGGGCATGCTGGGGATAGGGTGTTCAGGACACAGCATTTAAAAAGCAAATAAGTCAGTTATTAGCTGGGGTAGAGGAGTTTACATGAAGAGGAGACCCAAGGCAGGAGAGTCAGGGCGATCTCACTCCAGAGTACGAGGCTGCATGTTTTAGAAGGAGGCAGCACAAGCCGTGTGAGTTTTCTTGTGACTTGAATGAAGGACCCAATGTGTCCCTCCACCTGTTTTGTAGCACCTGTGGTCAAACATCCTTACTCATGTTGGGAGTTCAGAAGCATGCTCTGTGTGTGTCCGTGTGTGCGTGGCTTTGTGCATTTGTGTACATGCACATGTATTTAGGGGTTGGGGACCCTTTGTGAATGAGTGCCTGTGTCTAAGCATTCAGGCAAATGTTACAGTGATTAGAACCACAGCATTTACTTCCCCATCCATGTCATTCATTTCAAATCAATTGAAAAAATAGTTGCTTGGGTCTAGCTGTTCATTTTTTAAATTACTTATTTTGAGCATCTCATTTGTTTATTTGCTCACTCAGCATATGGTGACTTTTAGTAACTTCAGACTGAGAAACTTCTGAGAGAAAAAGATCTAGGTAGAACAAATTCATGGCATTTCCTTTTAATGCTTCTCACAGCAGGATAATTGATTTCTCCTTTCTCCCAATGTCCAATATAAAGTGAATTTGAGGTATTGTTCTTTTAAATCCCAGATGATTGATTGAAATAATAAAAAAAATACAGGAGGTTTGTGACAAAACAAAAGAAAGGGATGCAGGTGGTCTCTCAAAGGCTGGTGTGGGCTTATGAGGCAGTGAGGAGATATGTTCACAGCATGTGTGTGTGTGTGTGTGTGTGTGTGTGTGAGAGAGAGAGAGAGAGAGAGAGAGAGAAGGAGAGAGAGAGAGAGAGAGAGATTACACACAGAAAAGAGTGCTCCAAAACAGTATTGATTGTTTGCAATTGATTGTGTAGGCTGCGGCTGCTGAAAGAGAAAGCCCGAGATGTTTCCTGGGGAAACCAAGAGTAGCGTCTGTCCCCTGTGCCTCGGCGAGATGGGGAGGTTTTCAGGAGGAAGGAGGGGGCAGGGAGTAGGTGGAGTGATGCACCGAACTTATTAGCTTTGACATCATCATTGTCTTTAAATGAAAAAAACAAGAAGATAATTACAGGCAGAGAGAAAGGGAGAGAAGCAGGAGAGACTGGAGAGAACAGGTTTCCTGAAGTACATGCTCTTCTTGTGCTCTTTCTGATCTTCCCAGGGACCTGCAACACTCCCAGAAGGTGAAGTCAAAGGCTCTCAGACTCATAAGATTATTAGAACAGCAGACTGGCACCCCAAAGGAGAACTTTACGGAGACTTGAAACATACCAACAAGTTGGAAGAGGATAAAAAAGACCTTCAACCATCCACAACCCCAAGCACCACGCTGAGGGAAACATTCTAACCTGCACGAGCAGACTGGAAGCTGGATGGGGACCTGTCTGAGGACATCTGGAGAGTGACAGTTAAGTACCAGCTTGGATTCTTGTGCCCCACCCCCTCCTCTTTTTGCATTGTTAGATAATAAGCATCAAATTGTGTGCCTCTGTATAAAAGTTCTTCCAGTGATTTGTTTTAAGGTGAAGGTATTTTAGGTTAAGGACTACAAAAAGAAAAGGCAACTCCTAAGGAAAGAAGAAGAGAACAAAATAAAAATTAGAGACTAAGATTATTTTGAATTACTTTAGGTAGCAAGGGGTAGGCGCTTGTCAGTGTGTGTTTGAGAGAATTTGGCTCACGCCCATGGGTCTTTCTTCTGCTATCAGTGAGGGAAGGCATTAGTGAAGAAAGGGGGTGGGTGTGGGGGGGAAAGAAACCTGAGCTCTCTGGGAGGAAATTCAAAGGAACCAAGAGAAATTAACTTCATTCTGCAAGGACTGAAATAGAGCAAGCAGAGAGGTCAAGGGAGAGGTGTGAGGGAAGCGCACCCGGCGGGCCAGGTGTAGCAGCCGCACTGGCAGGCTCCAGCACAGCGGACCCGAAGAGGCACTCTTTTGGGGCTGCTTGAAAAAGTTTGGTCCGTGAACAAAACAGTTTTCCCAGTGACTGCCAATCCATTGCTAGCTGGCTCTTTCGCGTCTCCTTATCATTCCGGTGTGGTACCCAGAAGTTGACTTCTGGTTCAGTAAAAACAGCCGGGGGCGGTATGATGTGCTTAAAGGTCCTGATCATAAGCCTGGTGATGCTGGCCGGGTGGGCATTCAGTTCTGCCAACTCTGAGTTGGGCTGGACACGCAAGAAATCCTTGGCTCAGAGGGGACACCTGAACCAGGTGCTGTTGGAAGGAGAACGCTGTTGGCTGGGGGCCAAGGTTCAAAGACCCAGAGCTGCTCCCCAGCATCACCTCTTTGGGATCTACCCCAGCAGGCCTGGGAATTACCTGAGGCCCTACCGTGTGGGGGTGTGGGGGACCCGTCATGTGGGACACAGTAAGCCAGACACCGACGGAAAGGCTGTGAGCCTTGTTCCCCAAGACGTGATTGAACATACAGCAGGAACAAGGAGTGAGGTTGAGCGGACAGCTGCCCCACGGGTAGAGGATGGTCCTATTGGGCAATCGGAGCTGCTGGGAGAGGATGACACTTATCTTGGCAACAGAGGATCCAAGGAGTCTCTAGGTGAGGCTGGGACTTGGGAAAGCTCAGCTACCGCTGCCACCACTACCACTGCCTTCGCACGCCCAGAGGAACCCAAACCAGAGACCCAAAGGAAGGGCTGGGCCAAGTCCTGGCATCATCGCCAAGTGGTGAAGAGGCAGGCAGAAGATGCATGGGGAGACCCTGATATCTCTCCTCTGCATTTCCATCCCTGGCCTAAGCATCCCCTTAAGCACGGGGTCAGAAACAGGCCATTGGAGGACAGTACTCCAAATGGTGGAGAGGACCCCCACTGGGAAGCGGGGACCTTTAGCCCCCAAGAAGGACTGCCTATTTTGTACTTCTCCGGGAGGCGGGAGCGGCTGCTGCTGCATCCAGAAGTGTTGGCTGAGACTCCCCGGGAGGCGTTCACAGTGGAAGCCTGGGTTAAGCCGGAGGGAGGACAGAATAACCCAGCCATCATCGCAGGTAATAACCCACTCCTGGGCTTTCTGAGGTCCTGGGGGTATGGCTGGCTCCATTTCTGATGGGAGTTGACATAGGGAGCAAGGAAGGGAAGGGGACAGAGCAGGAAAGCCAGGAAGGGCTGGCCAAGGAGGGGAGTGGGGATCAGCTGAGCAGGATTCCAGACTGTCAAGGAAAGGATAATGACTCCCTAACCTTAACTGCATGTGTCCCTTGTATTGATCTCATGGGATTCTGTACATCCTGCTTGCGCTTAGGAGACCTTTCACTTATCTCTCTCACCTGTCTTTAAGGGGGAAGACCTCTTTGGTTCTTTGTCAAAGAGGAAGGGGTGCCACACTCCATTTCACAGAGTCCAGTATGGGATATTCGGGAAACGTTGAAAATAGCTGAGAGTCCAAGGACCTGAGCAGTGAGTCATGCCTGGGCTGGTCCATGCAGTGAGGGAAAAGGCTGCCAGGCACACACCAAGTGGTCCTGACTGGTTCCCTTTTCTGTGAGCAGCCCTGGAATTTGGCAGAAGGTACCACCTGATCTAGGTCTTGGGGTCACCTTCACTTGGTTCCAACAATCATGTATACAGTTGCAGAACAGCAGGGTCTGCTCGTAAAGGTGGGCACTCACAAGCCAGGATCCTGGCTTCTAGCCCCGGCTATCAAAAGAGGGACCTAAAACTGAAACCTCGTATAACTCTATGGTCTTAATCAGAGGCACCTGTCTGGGAACATCACCCATATTTATTTTCCGCTATACCCAGATCTTGCCTTTCATGGAAAGTCACTCAGAAGGGCAAAGAAAAGAGTGGGGTTAGGAGTAACTGTTTCCCTTTGCCTTACTGGGAAGGATTAGACTTGGTATTTTATCATTTAGTGTCTCATTATTTTTTTGGACCTCCCACAACAGAACCTAACACAAAGCAAGGCATATAGTGTAACTGTTTAATCTTATTAATTTGGATTATCCACAAAGCATTTGATGTTTGCTATTCCCATTCTGTCGATGGGGAAACTGAGTCAGTGAGAGGCACGCTAGAGGCAGGCTGGAAATAGAACTCCAGTGTCCCTGAATTGCTTGACAACTCCCCAAATAAAAAACTTCTCAGGTTGCCTGCAAATAAGTTTCAGACTAGGAAAGGAAATCTGGAAGTAGGGAGCCTCTTTCAATAGGGTGTTGCTGGAACATCCCTTCTGGACACTCTGTCTCCCCCTATTTGGCTGTGATTTCTCCTTTGGAAGCTGGAATTCCCAGACACTGAGCACTCTCAAGTCTTGCGGCTTTGCTTTATTTTATTTTTGGGTGGGAGAGGGGGTGAGAGAAGGGGAGAGAGAAGGGGCTGGGCTGTAAGTTACGTGAGGGCAGAGAAAGAGGAGAAGGAAATCCTTATTCTGGGGCCAAATGGAAGAAATAATGAGATGATTATCTGATCCGAGCTGGCAGCTTTACAGTTTTTCCCAGATGACATCTTCTAGCTGCCTAATCTCGCTTCCTAGTACCCATCTGCCAGGGAAACTGTGTGCTTGCAGTCTAGACGGAGACCCACGACTCGGCTTACCCCTCCTCTTGCAGTAGCAACAGAGGGACCTGGGATCAGTTCCCTGGCTGTGAAGAATTAGAGAAGGATCCAACAGGAATATATGTGGGAGGCTCTGAGGGGCTATTGCTTTGGGTTGTTAAAGCCCAGACCCGGGGAAACAGATTCAACACAGTGGGTTCCTGATCCCTGTCCTGTCCTTTCGTGTCCTTCTGTCCCATGCTCTGCACAGAGGAGAGCAGTGTCATGATGATTTTTTTCCAGTGACAGCATTCCTGGTTGTTCATCCCCCACCTCACCCCAGTACATCTCCCCCCCCACCCACCTGCTCACTCACCACCCCCCACACTGCCACAGCACACACTTAGAGCCTTCTCCAAAGTGCCCATCTGAACTCCCTTAACCTCCTTAAGCATGTAAAATTGGGCAGGAAATCTTTTGCAGACAGTCTAGTTTCTGAGGTTTCTTTCTCCTCAACCCCAGGGTGTGTTGGTATTTACCCTTTAGTTCTACTCCAGGAAGGTTGAAGACGGGGAACACCTGGGTCCCTTTCTTCTCTGCCTCCCACCCTATACCTTTCTTTAGATTTGTGCACTTAAGAAAGTATTCAGTAGAGATTTAGGGTAAAAGTCTGGGAAAGATGGGGGTTGGGAAGAAGGTGTTCATTCTGCAGGATTCTAGCAACCGGGCTCCTAAGGGCTCAGGCATCCTTGTCTACTCATTGTGGGCATCTGCTTACACTTGACTTGTGGATCCCCTGAGAACCATGAGGTTGCCAAAGTTAGTCCTCCTCAGGAATAAAAGGCTCCAGCTTGCACTCGTTTCCTCACACCAGTCCACAGTTCAGCCCATCTTCCCTCCCTCACCCTAGCACTGATCCTTGAGCTGGTCACTACCTGTTGCTAGGATGGTTGGCGTTCACCCATGCAGAATGACAACAACAGAATCGTGTCCCTGGGAGCTACATACAATCAGGTGTTATAGTTCTGCCACTCCACTGAGGTTAATCCAAGGTGCTGCAAGACTTGGCTCCTGCACTCTTTTCCAACAGCTCTCAAACCTCAGCTTCTACCTACTTCCCTTAAACCCACTTTCCCAGTCTTCAGTCTACCAAACTTGGGGTATTTTCTCTTCAGCACAGACTTCAAGCTATTCAGCCACAACCAACCATTGTGGAGGAATCCCATAGGTCTCCTCCTGCCCCATGGGGCCTTCGGGGATGCTTCCTACATAAGGCACTAGGTGGCAGTGTTGCTTCATGCACAGGAGAGTAGGAAGCCACGTAGTGGGGAAAGACGGACTTCTTGGAGGGCTGTCCTGCCCTGGCCTCTGGGTTGTGTTTAGTCATTCTCTCCCAGCATGTTGTTGGTAGGCATCCCTGGGGTCAGCTTCATACAAGTCTTTTTTGCAGGGCTTATGTGAAAGGGCTCAAATGGCATTATTGGGGTTCTGATTAACCTGCAGCTCTAGCAATTAGTAAAGAAAACAAACTAAAGTTACCCCTCTGCCCCAACCCCAAACTCCCACATTCTTCCAAAACAGGAAGTTGGACTCCAGAATGGATTGCCATAATGCTTTTATTTAGGGTTGAGGACGATGCAGGACTCACAGACTTTAGGTGCTGAGAGTCTCTCTGGCCCGTGGAGGGACAGTGATGGTGCCTGAGCCCTTGCAAGATAGACCTTCTGAAGTTGCCTATTTTCCCATAGCTGAAGCAGAGCCACCGAGACCTAGGAAAGCACCGTATGCAACTGCTTCTCCATAAAAGTAGCTGTAGGGTCCTCCATAACAGTAGCTAGTGAGGAGCCTGGCAATACAGAGCTATGTGACCAGTTAGGAGTAGCCCAAGGTCAGAAGCTCATTTGGATGGGCCAATGGAACTTAGTAGTGGACATAAGCCAAATTCTGTCCCATCCTGGTGTAAAATCTTTAAGCTTTGGCACCCAACCCTGAAACCATCCTGTTCCTTTCCCTCTTTCCCAACTTCCTTTCCTCTCCTTCAACCCCAACATACACAAAAGAGAGTTTTAATAGGTTCCTCCTCACCCATAATTGATTTCAAATGTTCCCTGAAGTTGCCCAGCTGAGTAACCACCTGCAGCTCCAAGTTGAAGGAGACTGAGTCACTAAGTCCATGGCAGAACTGGAGCCTGAGCCCAGGTTTCTTCATCCAACAAATATTTATTGAGTGACAAGGTACTGTGGGGATACAAAGATGTCTAAGAAACTGCCCCTGACTTTAAGGCAAGGTTTCCTCCTCGGAGGATCCAAGTTTTAGAGCATGGACAGTGTGGAACTTAGGAGGCGGGCAGAGCTGGGATCAGATGCCACCTCTGACACTTGTTAGGGCTGTGGTCTTTGGAAATCCATTGAGCTTTTCTGAGACTTGATTTCCTCAAATCGAAAAATGAAATAATGCCTTGCAGAGTTATAATGATGTTTAAATAAGTCATGGGTGCAAAGTGTCCAATGCAGGACTGGACCCGTAGTATTATTTATGACATGGCAGGTATCAACAGCAGGGGGCGATCATTACTAGGAGCAGCGTGTTAACCTGCTCATCCTTGGTTCTAACCCACTAACCTATCATTTTTTTAGGTGGGTTATTAACATTAATTTCTTAAGAATTTAGTTTGCTAATCTATAAAATGGGAATAGCGGTAAATAGGGATTTTTGTTTGTTTGTTTTTTGTTTTCTACAACATGCTTAAGATAACTAAGACCACTTGAGAATCAAAAGCCTGAAAGGACTCAGTTGTTTTATTTTTTAAAAATATCATCTACTCTTTTTAGCCTGTGGAATACTATTTCAAATAAATTGGATAATGGTGCTAAAGCTTTTTGGGGGGGCCATAAACTCTTTGGAGAATCTGATGAAAGCTATGCTCACTCCCTAGAAGAACATACATGTTCACATAGTTTACATAACATTCAGAGCTTTCTGGATTTTCTGATGACCAGGATCTGCTGACACTAAGTTAAAAACCATTGTTTAAGGCCTATTGATAGCTTTTTTGTTGTGAATGGCATCTAAGAAATGAGATTTCACAGGATGCTGCGATGTTCTCAATAAGAGAGCTTTGTACTCAGGGGGAAGAGTTTTGTTCACGTGGAATATAGAGCTTCGCAGAAGACAGATTCACGTGGATGTAAGAGAATGCAGAGGACAGGCCATGTGTCTATCTCCCTCTACCCAGTTGGACTCAGTGATAGGTGTAGAGCCACTTCCATGCCTTTCCTGGCCCTCCTTGTTGCCTCCTCCTATATTGCAGCAGTGGTCAAAGTCAGCATGTTTGTCCCCCAGGACCCTGAGGAATTGCCTGGTTGCTTCCACATTAGAACTCTGCCCCCCCACCTCCCCCCCCGCCTAGGGCTCAGATGTGCAGCAAAGTCACGGCAATCCTACCTTTGGCATGGAAGAACCGTGCACATGAGGGCCTGTCATCAGTCTCTGGGGGTGGGTTCACCCACTGTGAAGAGGCTGAGATATGTGAGTTTTCTTGTGAGAACAAGGCACATGCCCTGATGGTTGTAAATTAGCATCTTTGTACAGACGAGTCTTCGTCATGTGGCTCCCTGGCCCTCCAGAAGAGATGCAGAGTGATTTGTCTGACTTGAGAAGTAGGACAGACTGCACCAGGACCCTTCTTTCCACAGCCTGCTGCTGTGCCCCTTGTCCTGGGAGCCCCCCTGATTCCCAGTGTGAAGGTCCTCTCCAACTTCTCCGTTCTACAGCCCTTCATGTGTGGTTTCCTGGGGTGCATGTCGCTTCCTACCTTATCAGTTATGTACATATCTCATTTCTGTCTACTGAAAGTTCCTCAGGAGCTAAATGAGTGTCTGATTCACCTCTGTTGTCCCAAAATGTCTGGCACAGTGTTAGACGTGAAGATACATTTGCAGAATAGATAAGGTAGAAATTTAGACTGCTGGATAAGTAAGGGGTGAGAGGAACGTGCTGAAACTGAAGAGTCTTTGTGGGGAACCAGGGCAGTGGCTTTTAAATTCTGCTTTTGCTGCCTACAAAGATGTCTTAGAAGCTTCTGAGGGGAACTCCCCTCCCACCTTCAATATGAGTATCCCATCTCTTATCTGTCTCATATGAAAGAAGGGTTTAATTACCCTAAGAAAGTCTAAACCTTAACCCTCTAGAGCAGGGGTTGGCATATTATGGCGTATGGCTGCACGAGGTCCAAAGAGGAAGCCTGTTTTTGTAAGTAAAGTTTTACTGGAACACAGCCATGACCATTTGATTATGTGTTCTCTGGGGCTGTGTGCATGTTAAATGAGAGAATTGAGTAGCTGCAAAAGAAACTTTATCACCTGCAAAGCCTAAAATATCTACTGTCTGGCCCTTTGTAGAAGGTTTGCCAACCCATGATCTAGAGCATTGCTTCTCAAACTTAAATGTGCATAGAGATCAACTGAGACTCTTCTTAAAATGTGGCTGCCATGGGAATATATCTGGCAGCAGATGTGATGAGAATACGCCTCTCAGACCTCCGATGACAGAAGGTTTCATTGACTGAGGACCCCAGGTGCTGTGCTCTGAAATTCACTGCATCTGTGCTGAGGCCACTCATCCCTGGGTGGCAGGGATTAAGGCAGACCAGCTCCTGAGAGACAGTCCACTTTGTCTCGAGGTCTCTCAAAGTCTTTGCAGAACATTCCTTAGACTGCAACAGTCTGTAATGCTTCCACCCAACCTTTCTCCCCTCAGGGTCCTTCCCTCAGGGTCAGACCTGCATCACGAACTAATGGCTCTCCCAGCCTTTTCAGGCTCCCTCCACATTTTCTTTCATAGTGGTCTCGCCTAATGAAGTCCTTGCATGTTCGTATTTAATCATGTCTTGACATCTGTTTCTTGTACTAACACAACTATCTAACACAAATGAGGATCAAATTCAGTAGGTCTGGTGCAGCCTGAGCTTCTGTGTTTCTAGCAGACTTCCAGGTGCTGCTCCTGTTGCTAGCGTGCAGACCATGACTTAGCATGACTCTAGACGCATGAGTCTAGGGCAGGGATCGGTAGACTTTCTCTGTAAAGGGACAGATAGTAAATAGTTTAGGCTTTGCAGGCCGTACAGTCTCTGTTGCAAAACTTAACTCTGCTCTTAGAGCCTGCAAGCATCCATAGACAATATGTGAACGTTTTGCCATGGCTATGTTCTAATAAAACTTTATTTACAAAAACAGGTGGCAGGCTAGGTTGTGCTCCTAGGCAGTAGTTTGCCCGCTGCTTCTTCCACAGTCCTTGTGCTCTGCTCTCTAGATCTTCACTATTCCAAGCAATACCAACAAAGAGACTGTGGCAGGGAAACACTTTTGTTCAAGTAAAAATAAAACGTCCAAGAGATTTCTTGCAGGAAACAGGTCATGCTAGTTTCTTGGTAAGAGGACTCTAGGTGAAGTTAATTTCTTTCCTTTCTTAAAAATAGCATGCTAAGGTACACCTTACCTTAAAGTTCATGTGTTTAAAGTGTAAAATTAATATTTTTAGTATATTTACATAATTATGCAAATGTTGCCACAATCTAATTTTAGGACATTTTCATTGTGCCCTAAAGAAACACCATACCCATTAGCACTACTCACTTCCCTTCTCTCCTTCCCAAATCCACCACAGCCATCGGCAACCACAAATCTACTTGCTGTATCTACAGATATGCCTATTCCAGACATTTCATGCAAATGGGATCTTACAACATACGGTCGTTTTCACCTGGCTTCTCTCACCTGAGGTTCATCTATGAATCAGTGCTTTATTCCTTTTTTATTGCTAAGTAATATTCCATAAATAGAACAAATAGACCACAGTTGTTTATGCTGTCTTCAGTTGATGGATGTTTCATTTGTTCCCACTTTTTGGATGTTATAAAAATTATGCGTAAGTGGACATATGTTTCTATTTCTTTGGGGGAGATACCTAGGAGCAAATTGCTGAATTGTATGGTAACTCCATGTTTAATATTTTGAGGCACTGCCAAACTGTTTTCCAAAGTGGCTGCACCATTGTGCAATCCCCATCAATGCATGAAGGTCCGGTTTTATATTTCTGACCCTGTAAAATAAAATGGGCTTCTGTGGCATCACTGGTGAGTAGGGTTTGGCCACTGCCAACATCTGATAGAACCTCAGTGGTCTTGGAGAAGTGTACCATTGTCTTGCACAATGAGGAGAGACACCCGGTCCTCTGATGCTGAGGCCCCTGCAATCACAGGGAGCTCTAACTGGCTGAGGTGTGTGCTTCCATCAAGCACCCTCCTCTAGCTTTTCGAGGGTAGCCTAAGATGGACCCTTTCTTACCTGAACTGGGCTTTGCATGGAGGGAGTTCCTCTTTGGCCCAAAGGGCATTACTTTCTATTAATTTCTGCCTGGATGAGCCCTAAATGACAGGCATACAGACAGGGGACACTCAGGCACCCAGAAGTCACAGTGCATCAGATTCTGATGCAGCAGCACCTTCAAGAATTAAAGGAGAAGAGAAAAGGGCAAGGAAGAGGAAGCTCACGTAGCTCCCTATAATGCCGTGAACTTTCTCCTGGAGCTTGGTCCCCACTGGGCGCTTGGGCCGACTGTTCAGGGCTTGATGTCTGACTCACAGGGCTAGATCTGGGACGTTGGAGTTGTCCAGTGTTTTAGGTGCGGGTGGGGGAAGCAGAATCACTTCCAGGTGGTGGTGCAGAGGGGTCCTCTGAGCATGACCATGTGATCATGCCACTCGTCACACTCCAGCTGGCACCTGTTATTGCCCTTCTCCTCATCCCAACTTTCAGTTCCTGTAAAAGACTCTCTTCTTGGTCATTTGGATCCCAGGGAGACAATGTAGTGGGTGAGGCTTTGGCCGACCCAGCTGGCAGCATAAGCTGCCCACTCCCGGTCCTCTGTGGGCATGCATTCTCTCCTGGTCCTCAGGGGTGAGATGGTACCCCGCAGGGACTCTCGGTGGGACACGGGTTGGAAATATTCAGGAGGGAGAGAGGCAGGGCTGGAAACAGGAACCACCTTCAGCAGCCCTGATACCCTCAACCCTTTGCCTGTCACTAGCAGCACTTTGTCCCCCTCCTCTCCTGCTTCCTCCTCTCTCGTTCCTCTGGGGCTGACCGTCGCATTCATTCAAGATGTGTGTGCCAGGAGGTCTGGCTTCTTCTCTTTCCTGTTCCAGTGCATGCCTTGAAGAGGCCAAATAAACACCTTATTTGGTATTTCTTAAGATTAAGGCAACACCTTAGTTTGGAGCCTGAGCCTGTATGCCCTGGACACCCATGAGCTGCAGTTCCTGATGTCACAAACAAGTGCATAAATCCCATGCTTCTGCACTCGAGTACACGGAATTTGGTTTCTCTGGGGGCTCATCAAATCTCTTTCTGCTCACACTATACATCCCTCAACCCTAGCTCCTTCCAGAAAGCATATTTCTGTGCTAAGTTTGAATCTAAAAATAGAAGCATCCTTTCCTTCTCATGTTTACTACCTGCCTTAAAACAATCCTCCTCTTTGGAATTTTTTAAAAAGAAAACATCCAGGAAATGAAGCTTGGTCAGAGAACAAAAGCATCCCAGTCCCCTTTATGAGTCAGAGTGAGTGGTGAAGAAAAGTGGTTCTGCTCAAATACACATTATGGTGACTGGAAGCCAGAGTCTCAGAACTTTTGAAGTTGGAGCATTGCCATGGCAAGCAGTTAGGATATCAAGACCAGTAATTGAGGCTCATTTCTGGTTTAGAAGTCCAGATACCTGACCAAAGGGGATGTCACAGAACTTACAAGTTAATCAATCAGTAAGTCATTATTTGAGTGGTGATAGCATTTGCTAACTTTCATACAAATCAATACATCCTGGACAGATTATGAGAGAAGTAGTTTGATTCTATTTGTTCATTCATTCATTCGTTCATTCAACATTTATTGAGCTTCTATTAGGTGAAGTTTCAGGAATGTCACCACATGCTAGGGATCAAGAACAACTAAGGAAGGGGTGGTGCCTGGAAGGTGCTCACAGTCTAGTCAAAGCCCACCTGTAAGTAGATTATTAGAGCCACCCAGTGGGAGTGACCAGTCCTGCCTGGACAAGCTCAAGGATTTCTCAAGGCTTGGGAAGGAGAGCCGGTAACCAGACAGGCAGAAGGAGAACTGGGAGGTAGCAGAATTGGGGGAAAGAGAAAAGGCTAGAGTTATCAAAGTGCCAGATGGCACAGAAGCACCAAATAAGCCACCAGGTCTGAAGTGGGTTCATTGGATGTAGCAGTTAGGAAATCACTGATGACTTATTGGGAGAGGAGAGTCCCCATTACAGTACGTAGAGATATGAGTGAGAGGCAAGGGAGTGAGGACAGAGAACGGGGTCTATTTTACTCTATTCAGAGACTCAGCTGTGAAGGGAGGGGACAGAGGAGATGTCACAAGTAGTTACAGGTTCAGAGAGATTTTATTTTAAGGTCAGAGGGATCCAAAACTCAAGGCCTTGTATTAAAGAAGTAAAGAGGGAGACAGCATAAACACAGGAATGTGATGCAAGATGCAGCAACGGACATGGAAGGCATGCAAGTGCAAGCTCAACGCACCCAGAAATGGTTGCAGAAATCTGTCTTCGACAAATACTTCTGTGCCAGGCGCTGCTGTGGTCACTTTGCAAATATTAACTCGTACTCCTGCTGCTTATCTATGTGATACAATTTAGCATGAAATTATTTGTAGTAAAACCTTGATTAACTAGAATCCAACTATCCAGTATCCTCAACCAACTATAATGTTTTACTTATTCTGCTTTTTAGGAGATATAGGTACGTGATTACAAGATAAATTAAAAAGAGGAGTGCAGTAGAAACAAAACCTCCCCATTAACCGATAGGTTCAGCCCAATCCTTCCCACCTTGTGTGGCCACAGTCACAGGATGAGGGACAGTGAGAAGTGGTTAGAAGGATGAGGACTTTTAGCACTTCATAATGAAGCTGGAGACAGAGATTTCAGGCATAGACAGGGCTGGTGATGAGCCAGTCCAGCCTCTCCTTCACAGATAAGATGGTAAGGCCCAGAGAGGGGAAGGCATTTTCCTGATGTCACACAGGGGCAGGCTGGGTTCACAATCCAAGTTTCCTGGCTTCCAATTTAATGTTATTTCAATTCTTCTAGGTTGCCTCTGGTTAATTTAAATCTCTCACTGGAAAGGAGAAGAAAACACTTTAGAAAGATTTTTGGTAAGAAAAGGAAAAGAAAAATTATGGACTTCAATTCTCATGTAACCTGAAATTACAGTTAATTAGGTCACTTATTTTCCTTGTCCTTTCTCTTTCTCACTCAGAGGCCAAGCAGCCAAAGCTGTTTCATGGCAGGGGCTCACTCAGAGGTCGGCTTTAAGTGTCCTCTTTGAACACTGGGCTCTGAAGATGCACCTGGGTTCAATTTGAGGACACAAGCACTCTGTATTCTCTTGTTTCTTCTCAGACTTTCAAACTGGTGAAATAAAGGAGCTCTGAGCCTTTGGGTTCTGATTGGCATAGTATTTGGGTCTGTGTGGTCCTGGATCACCTGGCTTCATCAATGTTTTGCTTCCTAGAAAGCAATCAGAGTCTTCTTGGGTTATTTGAGACCACATGGCAGAGGCAAAAATGTTCAGATACTTAAGTGAGCACAGGCAGTACGTGTACATTGAATGAATGTAAGACACACTGGACAAATGCTAATGCTTTGAAAATAATACAGTGTCTCACTTTAAGAAGACCTGATGTGCGAATGTCTAATCTTAGCTGACAGATAAGTTGGGAGGTTATTTCAGTTGCTAGAGAATCTTCATCGCACTTGCTTTAAATAACAACTCTGCAATGCCGTTGGGTCATTGAGTACATATTTAACACTATTTAAATATTTCTTCTTCGGGTAGCATTGATTCTATAAACTGTACCTGGTAAAAGAAATGCCACAGCAAATTTTTGAGAGGGATTTCAAAATTATTTATTTGGCAGAGGAGAAGAAAAAACAGGAAATAGGTGTTGGTGCAGTGTAGCTGGAGTTATAGGAGAGAGCTCTCAGAGGGACCTTGACTGAGGCGGGGCAAGGCTCGAGAAGAAGGGCTGAGGCATCCTGCTCTGTGTCTTTCCTAAGACTTGCAGGTGCTGGGTACTAAGGTGTCTTATCAAGATTCAGGAATTCACAACACTTCAGGCTCCCTAAAGATGCGTGACTTCATACTGCTCTCTTAGCTTTTGCACAACGTACCTTCAACATTTGGGGATTTATATCCCTTCTGTTGTGCTGCTGAAATTCCAAGCACATGATTTCTTATTTTTGTTAAGGTGGGATATCAGTTTGCAGGCAGCTCTCTGCCGCTGCTGAGGAACAGCAGTCCAACTCCACACCTCCTCACACCGTAGATGCTCACTGTGCAGACACAGCTGGGTAACGACCGGGCACTGAAGTGCTGGTAGATGGCATTCCAGAGTCACAGGACCAGCTGAATGTACTGAATTCACAGGAAACTTCACCCTGCTTGTCTTCAAAGGTTATTAAAAATGGTTGAAATGGCATTCCCTCAAAAATAAATCTATGTGTTTAAAATTACCCAGGAGACTGCTTTCTCTTTCTCTCTCTTTTTTCTTTTTGGTGAGAATGACTAGACATAAGTAACATTACAATACTTATTAAACTTCAGTTATTTATTTATTTTCTTATATGGGAAAAAATAATTTAAAGTTACTCAAATGCATTGAGATAAAGTATGATGTTGGGGCGATGTATTGACTCTAGAGGAAATTGCCCAGGATGAGGTGAGGGTGTCAGGTCTGATGACAGTTCTTGATTCTTCACGATCCCTAACTGGAAAGAGGTGAAAAGCCAATGACTATGCTAATAATAAATAAAAATTTAAAAAAAATTTTTTTAAATGCCAAAAAAAAAAAAAAAAGAAAAAGAAAAGCCAGTGTGATTCTGTGCACAGAGCTGTGCCAGGGCAGGGCAGTAACGGCTCCCACTGCAGGGAGGGAGTGTGTAGAAGGGATGAGGGTGGATTAAGAGGTTTTTCTTTATTAGAGAAAATGGAGTCTTTAGAGTGTCATATGACATATTGTTAAGTGGGAGGATGCCCTTGGCAACTCTGCTAACTACCTCCTGTGACTTCAGTCCATTAATGAATTACTTATCCCTACCATGGGCAAGATGTTGGCTCTGATACAATGAGAGTGTGAGGAAATATAAGGCAGTATTGCCAGCTCTCAAGGAACTTATAATACAGTTGAGGAGATGGGCCTATATGTATTAAAGTGATAATAATGCTATTATCAATGAATAATACTACTGAACACTTGTTATGTGCTGAGCACTTTTTTAATAATATCACACTTGTGAATTAATTTAATCTTCTCCCAAACTCTACAAATTAGATACTATTATCATGTCCATTTTATGAATAAAGAAAATGAGGTATTGAAAATCACTCAATGTTGTTCAGGGTTGTAGAGCTATTATGTTTAGGTTAATCTAGTGGCTCTACCTCCACAGAGGTTTTTTAAGTAGGAGGTATTAACCACCATTTGGTTCTCAGTTGACTGCTGTGTTGGCTCCCTTTGGTCTTTTATGGGTCTAGATCAAGGCCTTGGAGAGTCTGGGGAAATAGGAAGTGGGGGAAGGTTTTCCTGGGAGGTCTTATTGGGGCTCCAGAAAGCACTGGTTACTCTCTGGAAGGTACATTAGAATGTCACTTTGCCTCCCATGGATTTGTCACCCCTCTTCCCCTGGGTGACGGAGCCACAAAGGATTACTCAAAGCCCATCTCTTCTGAGCAGTGATAAGCTCCAAAGGGGTTAATCTCCCAGAACCCTCAAGAGAGAGGCATTCCTTCCATTTGGGAAATTAACCATGAATTGGGGTTCTTGCCCCACATTTATTCTCCAGACCAGGAAGTTATAGGAAAAGAACATAGGTGGGCTTTTTGCTAAGTATAGTTTAACAAGTTTAGCAATAGAGGCTGGTAACATTCAGTGAAACAAGCAAAGTGACATTCCATAATGCAATTTGCAAGAGGTTAAGTCCATCCACCAACTAAAGCTTGATCTTAGCAAATGCTGTTTTTCCCTACAGCAATTTCCCAGTATCTTTACATATCAATCAGTAACTTGTCTGTCCTTGAGCCAGCAACCTTACTGTGTTACAATTCTTTATCTTACATCAGAGACTATAGCCTGGGGAAAACTTCCTGTCTTTTGCAAGGTTAACATTATATGTAATTTTAAGAAGTTAGGCTAAATCTGAAACTACAAGAAACTAGGCCCTGTGAAATATATTTGCTTTATAGTATGCTCCACATTAGAACTCCAAGTTGACTATCTGGTAGCTCTTTCTTGTCTCTGTGGTTTACATTTTCAGGAAGAAAATTAATAACTTAACTATCCGTGCAATAGGGAATGAGTGCCCACAGCCATGTTGTTTCTTGCTGGGATGGCTGAGGAAACTTTTTTAGAAAGGAGACTCTGCTGCTCCAGATTTATTTCAGGTCAATGGCAGTGCTAGACCTGGTTCTTCACAGCTGTGGGCTTCACAGGACCCAAGCCCCTTGTTTTCTATACTTTCCAAGCAGTGAAAAATTCCTTTAATTAACCTCAAGACCATATAGAAATGGAAATGGTCAATTTACTGTTTACCTGATTATTATTCTAATTTTCTAACATTATCATTATAATTTTCTAATAAACTAATCTGATTAGGTCACCATCTGCCACATCCTACCTCTCTCCACTTAAAATCCTTCAGTGGTTCCTGATTTGTCATCCAGAGTGTAAAATCTAGTTAACTCTCATTCAGTGTCCTTTATGAGCTATTCCAATGAACATATCTGGTTTTAATCCAATGTCCTACATGGTGTATAATTCATTAATTTGTTTGTTTATTCAACAAATATTTAATGAGTGTCTAATATGTGCTTGGCTTTGTTTTAGGCCCTTGAGATACAGCAGCAAACAAGACAAAATACCCATAATTAATAACAGCTTACATTTTTGATTATTTACTATAGTTAGGCTTTTCCTCTATTAATGTATTTCATCTTCAAGTGGAGGTACTACCATTAGTTCCATTTTACAAATGGGCAGACTCAGAGGGGTTATTTATTACAGAAATTAAAAAAAATAATTTTCCTATGAATCCATGCTTATGAAATAAATACATATTTATTATTTTATACAATTTGGATCAGAGTATATACATTGTTTCAGAACTTACCTTGTTTCCTAATAAATAAGCTGCAAACATTTTCCTGTGTCTCTAAATATTCTCCTAAGGTGTGATTTTTTTAATGGTAGGGTACTATTCTATTGTTCAGATAGACTGTACTCTTTTTCTATTATAAATTATACTGTTGTAAACATACCTCTCAGATTGTTTCCTTAACCATGATTCCTAGAAGGGAAATTATAGGGCTGGAGGGTGCAAATGGTTTCGGCAAATGGTTGCCAAATGTTTCTCCAGAATGCTTCACCAACTCTCTTTCTTCCTAGCAGTACAGGAGTATGCCTTTTTCTCCACAGTGCCACCAAATCTAGAGACCATTATTTTTCTTCTTTGCCAAATTAGAGAGATGAATTTTTATCTTGTCTTAATTTGCATTTCTTTGGGGTTGAACACTTAAAACTATTATTTCTTCTTTTTGAGTCTCCCTATTTGTGTCTTTACACACCCTATGCTTCTTTTTTTCTATTGCTATTATCTAATATTACTGGGCAGGTGATATGTGATCAGAGAGAAGTGTCCCAAATTGTCACTTGGCAAACATGTCTATGGCATGCATTTGCAGCTACGTGTAAGAGTGTGTGTGTATGTATGTGTGTGTCACATGTGAGATGAAAGTGAAAGATGTACCCAAGAATGTTAATTGCATTTAAGCCACTAGATGAGTCTCTGTCCCTTACTCACTGCTGACAAAGGCTTATCCTCCAAAACACAGATCTTGATCTGCTCTGATTTGGAGTCCTGCTACTCAAAGTGTGGTCTCAGGTTCAGCAGCAGTGGTATCACCTGGATGCCTGTTGAAATGCAGAATTTCAGCTGCCACTTGAGACCTACTGAAACAGAATCTGCATTTATTCAGATTTCTGGGTTGTTCATATCCACAGTAAAATCTGGGAAGCTCTGGTCTAGAGTTGGTCTTTCAGGAGGTTTATGTGTCATTTTAGCCTGACTTCCAGGCAGGTGCTGCTGATTTTAGGTAGTGTAGAAGGTGGGGTTGCTTTTGATTTAGCTCCCTGCACACCTGCACTGCCCCCATTCCCAATCAGTAACAGTGATAACTCTAAGAGTAGCTTAGTGTCAACATTTACTGACACTGTGCCAGGAACCACACTACTTTTCTATGGGTGCCATGTGCAAGATAACTTCCTCTGAGCTTGTAAACTCCTCTAGATTCCTATACTCCATCTCACCACCCTGTGTTTCTCTGCTCTCTCAGGCGATCACAAAGCAAGCTCTCTCCTCTCCCTGCAAATCTGCCTCATCAACTCCCACCCCACATGGGTGGCCTGTGGAAAGCCAGAGAAATCCCCCATCCTGGTTTCTATTATCTTTGCACATGATAGCGCATGACTAAAATGAAAAATGGACTGTAAGGAGAGGTTGAAAAATTTGCCGAAAAGATGCTAGCTAGTAAAACAGTCCCCAGAAGGTTTCCCCCATTCTGTGTTCTAATTTATAAAAGCCTGGACTCGCAGATGAAAAGCTGAGCCTAATCCTGTCTTGAAGGGAAGTTATCTAGAACAGCTGAAAAACACCTCCTTGGGCTTTTTCCACTTTCTCCCGCTCTTCCCACTCACACAGTCCTGCTCTCTGCCAGGGTTGCCTGGTCTTTGATGGATGGGCTTTTTCCTTCTCCTCCTCAGTCCTTTTTATTCCCCTTGTGCTCTTTCTGGGGGGTCGGGGTGTTGCATAAGTACTTCTGCAGAAGGCAGCACATCCGCGTGTGGGGCGGCCACAGGCATAATATCCTGAGAAAGGACCTTGTCTTGTATCAGGTTGATTTATGGTCATGACCTAACCTGGCCCTGTCTTTTGCTCATTTTCCTCCTAAAAACAAACTTGCACCACACAGCATGTTTTTTTAGTTACCAGAGTTGATGACACTGTGCGTGACTCTTCTGTTTTGCTGAATAGAGCCTCACCTTCCTGGAAGCTGATGAAGCTTCTTGGAGAAGCACGACTCTCCCTCCTGACCTCCCAGAGGGGCAGAGCAGAACTCTGCCATGGGTATTTCCTGGAAACGGGGTTCCACGGCTGTGTCTGGGCCAAGAGTAGCATTTCTGCCTGAACCTTATCTTCATCTTCTGCCACCTTGGCTTGTTGTTAAACAATCTCTTCTACGAGACTCTGCCATGGATAGATGTTCCCTCCAGGGTGGGGCTTTGCCCAAGAAAAGCTCTTAATAAATTTTATCACATGTGCTGTAATCCAACTGTGTGGGATCTAAAAGGAAGCAGCTTGTTATATGATGGCTGGGAAAAAGAAGACCTAATGTCATGGGAAAGTCAACCACCTGCAGAGAGGAGAATGCTTGGCTTCCCTTGGAACATTCGTCTAGGTCAGATGCGATTGCAGGGTTAATGGGGTTCCCCAAGACTGGTGGAAAAATGCTCTTTCTCTGGGTCAAGACTTTTGTGACTCAGTTTGACTTCAGGAGTAGAGTGGGCAATGCAGGAACTAAACTCATCCATTCTTGGCCCTGTGGGAAATTCACAAATGTCTAAGGTAGTCTCTTGTCATCAAGGAACTCTCAAGTTACTTTGATGAGTAAAACAAAAAGTATATTAGCAGTACAACAAGGCTTAGCAAGCTGCAACAGAAAATCATAGGGCAGTCAAGGAGGACTTCACAGACAAGATGAAGCTTCAGGTAATTTTTGAAGGGCGTAACCATAGATGGGAGATATTTCAGACAAAGCGAGAGATATGATATCATTTCTGGGGCTCGGCTCTACTTGGAATGTTGGTGTTAGGAAAATGATATGTTAAAAGACAGGAGGATTTTAATTGAGGAGATATAAGGAAATGAAGTCCCAGTGAGTCTTCCTTAACAGTGAGCCTACATAGCCTCTCAGAAAAGGACAGTTTTGGCCTTTCTGTTTATTTGAACACTCTGAGATAAGTGGGCATAATTTTCCTGATACTCCTCTGCTTTGAGGAAGAAAAGGGTATGAGATGGGACTAGTACCCTTTTGTTATTACCATAAAATAAGAATGCCAAAGACAGGTGGATTCCTGATGGTTCTCAGAAGATTTTTTTCCCTCCCTTTTTAACTGGTTTTTATAACTCCTGGAGCTGGATACTTTTCCTTTGCATTATGGTGCTAGGAGCACAGTTGAAGCATCACTCTCTCTAGCTGGTCTTATGTTCCAGACACTCTATTCCATCAAAACCCACTGACAAAAAATTCCAAAAGGGGAGAGGGGACATTTCTGGTAGAGAAGGGGCTGAGTGGTCACAGCAGTTTGACAGGAGCAGTGGAGAGGTGGGAGCAGCTCCTAGAGAGATCATCTCATTTCTCTTTTTTATCATGTTCTCTTCAAATACAGATTCCTACTCTGCCAGTTACACACCTAGTGAGGAAACCAAGGAAAAAGACATGAAGATGGAAGCCACTGGCTTAGAAGCGAGTTCTCAGTGTTTGCTCTTCATGTAACTTCCCTCTGCCTTCTCCAACCTTTGGTTATAGTCCTGGCTTTAGGATAAGAAGCCCCCTCTTTGCCTCATGGTCCTCTAGAATTGACTACTGAGAGTTGTGTGTCACAGAGAACCCCGCGGGGCTCCCCAGAAATTTTACCAAATGTTCAGCACGACAGCCTGTCAATTTAGGCACTGTCCAACAGGGAGAAGTAAAATGGCTGTGCCAGCCATCTTCTTCTCTTCCAAATTATTTCCAGGTGTGGCTGTGAGTCTGTACATTTTTTTGTGTCAGATCCCAGTTGTCTTCATATAGTGGTCTGCAAATTTTCGAGTGCCACACTCACCAGCCCATGTCACTCTTCTTGCCCCAAAACAACAACTAATGATTAATATTTTTTTTAGTATTTGAAATATTTTAGTGTAGTGGAAACAGCATGGGATTTTTGGTTGAATAGACTTGGTTTTGATCCCTGTCTCTGGCATTTGCTGGATGTGAGACTGTAGATGACTTGCTCAACTTCTCAGATTTTTGGTCTGTAAGGGAAGATATTAAAACTGAGCTCATACATTTAATGATAGGTAGTTAAAATCTTCTTATTTCTTCTTGACATAAGCAGCAGATCTCCCGAATGCAAAGAGAGAAACCAAGAAATGGAAAGAAGGATTATTCCTCTATAGGAGCTCCTTGAATAGTTGTTTGTACCTGTAGCTATGGTGTTCACTGCTTTATTAGAATTTTTTATAATCACTCTGGGAGACTGTCTTCGAGTTTGAAAGGAGGCCTACATCCTTGAAGGTAATTTACTCTATTAATTGCAAATGCTGATAATTAATAATAGTACAGAACTGGATGCAAATGATTTTTGTTGAACTTAACACATCAGTTTGTTGCTCTATTGAGATACACCTGGTCTCTAAATAAGATTTTCGGAGCTGAGAGCAGGAATACAATAAAGAAAATATACTCCCTCAATTTACTTTTCTTTCTCTCAAAACTCAGATTAAATACCAGGTGAGGTGTTTGAACAATTTTAAATTTAGTAAGCATTGATATATAGCAGAAGCCAGTTGCAAGAAAGAGCTGAAAAGATGATTCTTACGACAATGTGATCCAAATGTTTGGCTTCCACTCCACCACCATCTTCTGAGTTACATCATTTGATCTGATTTTTCTAACTCATGGGCTATCATGGTTCAGTCTGGTGTTGAGTGATTTCATAAATCATATTCATGATCTTGTCCCTGTGTTATTTCCAAGAATGTGGCTTTGATGAATAAACAATAGTTATAACGTGTTTGCTTCTATCACGTGTACATTTAAAATTATAAAATCTCAATGTTGCATAAGCTTAGAGTTTCACTGCGTATATTGTGTTGGCTTAGGCTGTGTTGGTTTTGTCAGCCTTTACTCTGCTATACAGAGAAGAAAGAGAAGTTTCTTAAATATGGGAAATCTGTAATTTTTCTTTTGAAACAAAGTCCATCTTGCTGTTGCTTAATGGGGTCAAGGAAGGAGTTCTGGGGTCCCTTCTGAGAGTTTGTGGGGAGCTGTGCAGTCTGCTCTGTGATCCCAGCTTGTAGTGATAAGATGCAGAGACCTGGGATAGACAGATTTTATTTCACAGGGGCTGGTGGTCACTGGGTCCTCAGGTAGACATCGCTCAAAACCTAGAGTGGGGGCAGTATTTACTCCTTTTAAATCACAAAAAAATCAGATCATCTGCAAAGCAGCTACATCTACTTTAATAGTCAGAGGGAAAAGGAGGCACTTGGCAGCTTTGTGTGCTTTCTTTTTTAGTCTTTACAGTGCTGGAACTGGCTCACCCTAGCTTGCCAGAGCCAATTGCACACAGCTCTTCCCAACTCCATGTTAAGTGACATCATATTGGTAACTTGAAATTGACCATTGTGGGAGTAATTTACACCAAAGAAATTGGTAAATGCTACCAATCTTGTTTTTTTTTCTTTTTTTCTTTTTTCCCCCCCTTCAGGGTTGTTAAACATTTAACAGCATATCACTGGTTTTATATCTAATTTGTTCTCCCCTTTGATACTTCATCATAAAACTCATCATCCCAGCTAATGTTTATTAGTCACTTTATACGCATTAGGCTCTGTGCTAAGATCCTTCACATGTGTTATTTTCTTTAATTCTCACAAAAACCTTATGAGCTAATTCTGTGACCTTGGCTGCTTTTTGAAGAATCCTGAAGATACACAGACTTTATTTCACAGGTACAACTTGTGGATGAGGAAACTGGGACTTAGCAAAATGATGTAATTTTTTCAGGGTCACATAGCATGTAAGTAGTAGACTGGGGACTGAAATTTCTGGCTGACTCATGCTCGTAACCACCGTATGCTATGGTCTTCCCCAGCATAGATGTGGTAGAAAGCTTTCTGGGCTCAAAATCATGACATCCTGGTGCTAGTGTACTCTCTACACCCAGCCTGACACCTGATCTCTCAGAGCCTCATCTATAAAGTGAAGGTAGTGATAATAATGCTGTTGAGCTCATGTGGTTTTACTGCTTAAATGATAGTATATATAAGATTGATTTGGAAAGCCCAAGTACTATATAAATGGGAGATATCATTACATGCTAAGGAAAGATGGTCACAAAAAGAGCATCCCAGTTCAGAAGATTCAGCTGAAGCGGATATTTTGTATCAACGTAGGTTCTAAGGAATCTTACAGTGAATATTTTTGGGTGAACTGGCAGGACCTTTATCTGGCAAAGTCTAAATTTATCTCTTGGAATTCATTGGCTTTGGGTCTCCCTAGCCTTCTCAGACAGTCTTGTAAAAAAGGCAGTGCTATGAATGGCGAATGCTTTATACGAATCCAATTATTAACGGACAGGTCAGAGCTGGAAAGTTGACATTCGGTGACTGTAGGGGGAATTTTTGATTTGTTATGTCTATTTTTTAATAAAGAGGTCCTTTTACTATTCCCATACCTGTTTAAACTTTCAACAGTCAGCATAGTTCGTTGTGGTTATTTCAGGTTAATCTTCTGCACTGTACTAACCCTCCATTGATGTCAAATAACCATTTTATCACTATAGAATCCCCCAGACCAAGTACTGAGGTTGGCAGCTAGTATTGCCTCATATATATCTACTGAACAAGTGCGTGGGTGAGCTAATTCATAACAGGCCCTTGTTTCTTTTAACTACTTCTCATTCCATTAATTTGCTGAATTAACAAATACGTACTACTGTTGCATAGAAGCCAACAAACCTAAGATGCCTGATCTGATATGATTTTTAAACAAATGATTTAAAAGATTTTCAGATGAGCCTTCCACTTTGTGTCTGGTTTAACTTACCATTGACAACAATCTTACTAATTTTTCTTCACTGGTTGGAGTATACTAGACTGTCAACTTCTGTCTTCTGCATTTTCATCTATGGAACACGAGGGAGAAACTTGATTTCTTTTGTAAGTTTGGGATATCAGCAGCTCTCAATATGGTTTCACAAAAATCTGTATTTGTGAAAGCTCCACATGTGATTCTAATCCACAAATAGGAGTGATGACATCACGTTAGAAGATTCTATTTGTTAAATATGCTTTTTTAGCTGGAAGGAGTGAAGGGAAATGCTTTAACACATATTTATCCTCTCATCTTATAGATGAAGTATGTACAATAGTAATAAAGCACATAAAATGCAGTTATCTAAGCACTAAATGAAGTTTCTCACATGCTGCTTGAACATCTTAATAAATTAGAGAGCAGAGAATCATTGTTTTGGTAATTATTCAAAAAATAATATGAGTACTTCCATTTATTTGCTTTATCTCCCAACTAAAATATATTACTTTAGTACTCTTGGGCAATAAATCCTTTTTGATATAATTATTAGAAATTAATCAGGACTAGACTAGTATGATAAGAAAATTCCATCTTCTAAGTTATGTCTCAGGAAGTTAGAAATATCATTCTCGACACCATCAATAACTTTATAGCTTCCTATGAGACAAGTAAGTAGAAACAATTATTTTATTGATAGTAGAAGTTCTAAGCACAGTAAATTAAAGTGTTCAGGATTGCAATTAGATGCCTGGCAGTTAATCAAGTCAATTATCTGATAATTTATACGTCAAGCCTAATAATTTATACTCCAACTTATAGACATACTGTATGTAGTCAACAAATATAAAATAGACTCCTCAATTCTTTCTTTTAAAAACCAGTAGATAGCTGACAGATTAGAAACTCCACAGTTCTGGTAGTAAATATTGCAGTACATTTGTTCATAGGTCAGCAAACCGACATAATTAAGGAAAAATAGTACTTATTAAAATAAATGAAACAAAGAGAAAATATCCATCAGGGCATACTAGATTTGTCTGCATTTTTGAAAATCCATCCAATACAAGAATTTATAAAGTAATATGTCTTATGCTCCTTTAGCAGATCGACCTGGGTGTAAAAACAAAAAAAGAAAACACAAAACTGGAACATTCCCATTGTATCATAACGAGTCATCACCAGTACTTCAGAGTATAATTATTAGAATTACTGGGCTGGGAATGAACTCTTTTTGTTAAAAAGAACTTCCGCTTTTTAAATCACAAGATATTAATTTATACTAAAGATAGAAGAAAAGATATTCTATCATTGATGAAAACCACCACCTTTAAAACACTTGCCTGCCATCAGAACGGGAGGCCTCATGGCTTATAAATCTATATGATCCATAGAGAAGTGCTATTGGATTGGATTATACAGGAGGTGAAGGAATAAATAAAATTCTGTTTAACAGGCTTGGGGAGAACGACTCTTGATGTCAGCCCCAGGCATCTGAACCAAAGACTAGCAGATTGCTTCATCATTCATTTATCAGTTCAAGCAATATTGTTTAAGCATTTCTTGTGTGAATATACTGTCCCCATGTAATTTATAAGTAAAAGCTGCTCCCGAGACTTTATATACGAGAAGAGGCAGGTAGGAGGAGATGCGTCAACTGAAGATGGCTACTGGGAACATTCAAGGCCTCCAAACTGCCTAGGGTTTTCTTTTATCTGTGCTCATGTCTCATCTGACCCTACAACCCCTTCCTGCCACCAACTTATTAATGAGCTATTTACCCACAGGTGTTCCCTCCTTTGTTTATTCAGTTGGATTTAACAGTCCTGTGCCTGCTCTGAGTAGGTGGGGAGGGAGTGCATGGCGGGGACCTTCATTTACTTGGGAAAGTTCCTCTTCTGTGCTGGGGTGGGCACTATCGGGTATAGAACAGTCCTTCTCATAACTGATTGACTAGTTGCCCAGGCTAGTAGCATGGGGCAGTGCCTTTTGACTTGCTTTGGGGAACAACTGTTTTCTGTGGCTGGGTGTCCTGGTCCCTGGAGAGGTAGGCCAGGGAAGAGTGAGCAGGGAGCCATGTCCAGGATGTTGGTCTCCTGCGAGAGACTCCCCGATTCACTGACTCCTTGTTTTCCTGGGAAAATCATCATCTTCATGTTCATTGGAGAAAAATGACCTTTGAGAGGGTAGGAGATTATGGTTATTTGCTAAAACTATGACTGTCCTCACGGCTTCTGAGGAAATGTAGAGGATCCAGGACCAGTGAGGGAAGGCATGGACTCAGAGTGGGGTAGCGTGAGGAACGTTCGTGATGAAGTGCTAGAGGATGTGTCTTTTGCATTGGATCTCTGCTTTTCAGCTTCCATTTTGGTTATTTAAAAATACCAGAATGAATTAAATTGGTGGCATCTCAAATGAGATTCCTTTTGAGAACAGAAGCTGCCAGAACAGCCTGATATGGGGGTATGAAGAGGCATCTGAGGTGGGGAATCTATATCACTTTTTTTTTTTTTTTTTCCATTAAAACCCTACGTTCCTGCTATTTACACA
Organism: Cynocephalus volans; assembly: GCF_027409185.1. Lineage (NCBI taxonomy): Eukaryota > Metazoa > Chordata > Mammalia > Dermoptera > Cynocephalidae > Cynocephalus > Cynocephalus volans. The sequence continues at coordinate 132,728,765 of NC_084467.1, forward strand.
GGTTTTCTTCTCCCTTTCTCCATTCCCCTTTGTATCTGGTATTTCTCCCCTCGACTCCTCCTTTTTTCCCAGGTGTGTTTGATAACTGCTCCCACACTGTCAGTGACAAGGGCTGGGCCCTGGGGATCCGCTCGGGAAAGGACAAGGGAAGGCGAGACGCTCGCTTCTTTTTCTCCCTCCGCACCGACCGCGTGAAGAAAGCCACCACTGTCACTGGCCACAGTCGCTACCAACCGGGCACATGGACACACGTGGCAGCCACTTACGACGGACAGCGCATGGCCCTGTATGTGGATGGCACACGGGTGGCCAGTAGCGCAGACCAGTCTGGTCCCCTGAACAGCCCCTTCATGGCGTCTTGTCGCTCTTTGCTTCTAGGGGGCGACGGCTCTGAGGATGGGCACTATTTCCGTGGACACTTGGGCACACTGGTCTTCTGGTCAACCGCCCTCTCCCAAAGCCACCTCCAGCACAGTCCTCAGCATCCAGGTGGGGGGGAGGAGTTGACCCGCTTGATCCTGACAGCCGGTTTTGAGCCCCTGAGAGAACAGTGGGCCCCCTTTAGAGATGGCAAGTACCCACGGCTTGAGGTTCTCAAGGGCTTTGAGGCAGAGCCTGAGATTCTGTCACCTTTGCGGCCCCCTCTTTGTGGGCAAACGGCTTGTGACAACGTGGAACTCATCTCCCAGTACAATGGGCACTGGCCCCTTCGGGGAGAGAAGGTGATCCGCTACCAGGTGGTGAACATCTGTGACGATGAGGGTCTGAACCCCATGGTGAGGGAGGAGCAGATCCGCCGGCAGCACGAGGCGCTGACCGAGGCCTTCGGCCGCTACAACATCAGCTGGCAGCTGACTGTCCACGAGGTCCGCAACTCCACCCTGCGCTACCGGGTCGTGCTTGTGAACTGCGAGCCCAGCAAGATTGGCAATGACCACTGTGACCCCGAGTGTGAGCACCCGCTCACGGGCTACGACGGGGGCGACTGCCGCCTGCAGGGCCGCTGCTACTCCTGGAACCGCAGGGACGGGCTCTGTCACGTAGAGTGCAACAACATGCTGAATGACTTTGACGATGGGGACTGCTGCGACCCTGACGTGGCTGATGTGCGCAAGACCTGTTTCGACCCGGACTCGCCCAAGAGGTAAGGAGCTTGGGTTTGGGGGTGTCCTGCTTGCAGGGTGCGTTTCTAACATCATTTTACTCTTTACAAAATTGTTTTTTATTGAAACATAGTTGATTGTACGTATCTGTGTGGTACAGAGTTGAATATCAAGACTTGTGTGCAATATGGGATGCTCAGATCAGGATAATTAGTATATTCAACGTTATGCGATGTAGTCGTTTTTCATGGCCCTTTACCGATGCTTCCATCAAAAGAATAGAAAGATCTTAAATAAACAACCTAATGCTGCACCTCAAAGAATTAGAAAAACAAGAACGATCCAATCTCAAAATTAGTAGAGGGAAAGGAATAATTAAGATCAGAGCCAAACTTAATGAAATAGAGACCCCCAAAATGATAAAAAAGGATCAATGAAACAAAAAGTTGGTTTTCTGAGAAGATAAACAAAATCGACAAACTATTCGCTAGGCTAACTAAAAAAAGAAGAGAGAAGACCTAAATAACAAAATTCAGAAATGAAAAAGGAGATGTTACCGTTTTAAAAAATTAATTAATTTTATTTATCAAAACGATTGTCCATATCGGTGGGGTAGAGTGTTGAATATCAATACCTGTGTGCAATAAGGGATACTCAAATCAGGATATTTAGTATATTCAACATTATACAATGTAGTGATTTTTGTGCCCCTTTCCCAATTTCTCACTAACTTCCCCTCTTGTTCCCCCTTTCCCACCTCTGGTGGTCTCAGTTCTGTTCTCTTCTTTTGAAAGTTCACATTGTTTTACCCTTTTGGATTCTGGAGACAAAAAAGGGTTCACACAGTCCCCAAATAAAACATTCATCCACCCCATCAGGCACCACAGAGCTTTTGAGAAATACTAGCATTTTGTTAGAGATGACCAAGACAAAGGACAGCCCTCACGAACTCCCTGCAGGGAACAGACAACGGTGTGCGCCAAGTGGAGTGCAGCTGAAGATGTATGCACCAGGTACGTGCAGCACAGAAAAGCTGAACAACTTACTCTACCAGAGGAGGCCAGGGAAAAGGACACTGTGCTAGAAACCACTCAGCACCAAGTGTACATAATCATTCTTCCTGTAGTCTTAAGATCTCAGCAAAGTAACACACGTCCACGAAGAGGTCTCATGTCTGCTTAGTCTCTGGTGCAGTTTGAGCAGTTCAGCAGGTTCATGAGCACAAGATGTTCGACATCCAGCCATCTAGACTAGACATCTAGTCTTCTTTGGGTGGCTGGGGTCTTCCATTTTCCTGTTAAATTCCATTCTCCACACAGTATCCAAAAATGATCTTTTGAAAAAGATATATCAGATCCTGTCATTCCTCTTCTTAAAATTTTTTTCCCACTGCACTTAGAATAAAATCTAAACTCTCCACCTGGCACACGTGTTATGCTGCCATCTGACCCCTGCCTACCTCTCCGGTTTCCTCCTGCCAACCACTTTACCCCCCCGCCCCCCAGCACAGCCTCACTGACTCTGTTCTGTTCCATCGACAGATCAAGCTTGTTTCTGCCCCCTGGGTTCTGAGTTGGTTGTTCCATCTCTTTAGAATCCTCTTTTCCTTGATCTTCCCTTGGTGTTTCCTCTCTCATCATTCAAATATCTGCTTAAATATTACCTCTGGGGGAGGCTTTTTCTGATCTCCCAATTTAATGCAGCTACTCGATCACTATTACATCTCCTAGTTTTAACTCCCTATATAACACTTGTTACTTCTGATGTTTTTCTGTGCTCTGGTGTGTTTGTCTGTCTTCCTCTTGTCTGGAATATAAGCTCCATGAAATCGGTGGCTTTGTTTTTTCTGTTAACCACTACATTCCCAGTGGCTAGAATAGCAGCTGACAAAGAGTTGTTTATCTCATGTTTATTTTGATGAATGAATGTATCTGATGTGTCTTCAGTTCTGAGACAGAAGCCAAAAATATTCTCATTTGATAGCTGATGTAGGGGTTGGGGGTGTTAGAGGAAGGTGAGAAAGGAGGTAGGTAGGTGGTAAACTTGTTAATCTGTGTGTGTTGACAAGGCATCCCCAATATGTAATGGGTACCTATGTTCAAATTATAAAAAAGATTTACCTGAACTAGGGTGTAGGATTGGTAGGAAGTGGTAGGACTATATCTCAGCTCCCGTCCAATACTTGGATGGCTCCCTTTGTGCTGAGAACAATTTGTATGGTAGCTCATGGAATCCTTGTGTGGGGACAGTCCTCTTGGTGTCAGTTAGCACTAAAAGGCTAACAGGCTGGCCTGTAGTTTAGGTGTGTGGTTTTGAGGACTGAGTGTAAAATCTGGAAGAAAGGGGTGTATTTAAATTCTAAAGTCCTTCCTACTTAACCAGGTATGCAGGTTATGCAAGTCACTTTGTGAAACTCAGATATCTTGTCTATAAAATATGGGTGAATGCAGTAATACTTTGCATTATCTATATCCTAGGGTTGTTTTGCGAATCAAATGAAATAAAGTATAGGAAAGTGTTTGGTAACCCTAAAGTTTTCAATGTATGCAAATACTTCTAAACTAACTTTTGCTATTTATCATTATTAGAGCTGACAGATGGGAAGGCTTTGTTTACATAAGGATGCACAGGGGACTGATCAAATTACCAAAAATGTTTACGTAAAAGGATTGTGTCTAGGTTTGGTTTTTAGATTTTGTTAACCCTAAGTAGAAGTTAAACCTCACTAACAGCAGTGGTTGGCAACTTTTAGGATCCCTGTGATATGAGGAAGTCTGGCCTGTTCCCACTTGTCTCCTAGCTCATTACAACAACCCCCTTCCCTAGCTGAGAGAGACATCTTTCAAGGTTCTCCGGGTGTCCTTTGTCCCTCTAGATCCCTGCCACTTCCTCCCCTCCCTGCCACAGAGCTGCAGTGGAAACTCCTTCCTTTCTACATGTAGACCCAGAGGTGTTTCCGACCTTTATTCATAAGGGACTCTCTTACCCTTATATACAAAACCTGCCTTGTGGAATACAAAGGAAATATTTACATTTTTTGATAGTTAAAAGTATTTAAATCAAAGTAATAAATGCTTCTGGTTAAAAATATGGAATTGTTCCAAAAGACTAAGGAAGAACAGCAGTCCTCTGCCTGACTCTTCCCCATCCTCTGCATTCTCTAGCCTTGCTCCCCATGGGTAACCACATTTATTTTTCACCTGTCTCTTCCGGTAGTTACTTCCATATGTCCAAATACTATATTTATATTGCTAGATTCATCAATTTGAAGCATTATCCATTGACTTGCTCGTAGGATAGAGATGAGACTAACTCTCTTATGTTGTCTCTCCCTTTTCCTTTCCCTCCTTCCAAAATAGTTATTTTACTATTTTTAGTTGAATCACTTATGTGTATTTACAACATTATGACTATGAAATATTCTTTGTTGCAGAACAAAATATTATTTTATTATTATATTTCTCTTACGACATAGCTTCTTTTCATCTCCTACCCTATTCCTTAAGTCTCTATTCCCTCCCTCTGTTTCTGCCTTCCCTCTTTTCTTCCTTCTCCTTCCTTCTTTCTTTGACTCTTGATATCCTCAATTGTTTCAAATGCTTTATCATACAAGCTAATTTATAGAATGTGTCATAAAATTTATTTTTTACACCTCCCTGGAGCTCTCCATTCTAGTTCAGTCTATTTTCTTCTTCCAGTCTTAACCAGTTGTCTTTAGATTTGCTGCACAGTTATGATCCTGGGACTTCACAGCTTTTTTGATTGGAGCCACTGTGTCATGAGTCACATGAATATCTCTTCATTTACTACCTTATTTTACCAGAAAACATCCTTGAGTAACTTTCTGAGAAAAGATGTTTTAGGTAATCTTTTCTGAAAATGCACTTCTCAGAATGTTTTTATTCTGCCTTTACACAAAACTGATAATTTGTCCTGGTATAAAATTTTGAGTTGGAAAACATTTTATCTCAAACTTTTTGAAGAAATTCATTAATTGCCTCTAGCTTCTATTATGATAATTGTATGTCTTTTTATAGGTGGGTATGTATTTTTTTCCTTTTTAGAATTGTCTAGAATGTTATTCTTAGTCCTGTTGTTTTAGGGATTTTTATGATAATTTTTCTTAGGGTTGGCCTTTTTTTAATGCTTTTGTTGAGCACTGATTGAGTCCTTTCAATTTGGACATTCATGCTCCTTAGATCTAGAAAGTTTTTAAAAGTTATTACTTTGTTATTTCTTCATTTAATTTCCTCTGTTCTCTTTTTTCTCCCTGAGATTCCTGAGGATGAATCTACTGAATTTATTCTCTTTTCTGACATATGTTCTATCTCTTTGTTATCTTGTTCTTTTTTTTTTTGAAATTTCCTTGAGTTTATATTCCAATTCTTTTATTGACTTTTTTATGTTACCAATCATATTTTTAAGACCTTCTTATTTTTTGATTTTTTAAATATTAATCTATTTTATTTTAAGTATGCAAACTTTAGGGGGATAAAAATAAGTTTCATTTAGAAATATTTTTTTCTGTTTGTGCATTATATCTGATTCATCTGGAGTCAACTTTTTTTTTTTTTTTTTAAATTCCTGTTTGTCTTACATGCTGATGAATTTTCTCAAATGTCTAGTGCTTGTTCACAGTGGGAACCACACTTTTAAATCTCTGCTTACGATGCTTTAAAAAATGATAATTATCTGTAAATTTCTTCTTTTGGAAGAAGAAATCTGAAGGCAGAAACATAGTGGAGAGGAGAGGTTTTCTCTTTTCTACTTCTCTTTTATTTATTTCATGTGAAGATTTTCCCCCTCCCCTTTCTTCTGCCTTATATTCTTTGTGTTGAATTATTATTATTAAAAATGCTGAATTTTTAAAAAATCTCGTATTGGCAAGAACAATATTCTGAAAAACTGTTATTTATCAAGTTCCTATGATGTGCCAGACGCAGTAAGCTAAGCAGAGAGATAAATATAAAGAATATATAAAGGGTAAGAGCTAACAATTTAGAGGAGAAGTTTAGTAATTTTATCTAAATTCACTGGCTTTAAATTCAGGCTGAGGCACTAAAATCAGAACATGGGGTTTATAGACTGCTTTTCTCTGCCATGGCTTGAATTGTTTGAAATAACTTTAGCTTCATAGGGACGTAGGTCTCTGGGTTTCTATGAGGTCCTGTGATATGGTAAGGTTATTGGTTGTCTGTAAACTAAATTACGTATGTATAGCATGCCTATTATTACAATTAAATCACAGAACTCAAGCTCACAATTCCATTATACTGTGATTATGAAGGGATCCAACTTCAGCAAATGCATTGCCAGACATTTACTGAACAGAGTTTTCCAGGCACAGAATCCTTTCACTTGGAGTCTCATAGTTTAGTGGGGGGTATTGGAAAGAGGCAGACTGACCAATACATAGGACACTAACATTCAAGTACAATGATTGATATATGAACAATACTCTCTTCCCAAATCCTACTGAGCCTTCCTGCTGTGGGTTGAATATGTTCCCAAAATCATGTGTTGAACAGTAAATTTCCAATGCAAATGTGATTAGAGGTGGGACCTTTAAGAGGTGATTAGGTCATGAGGGCTCTGCCCTATTGAATAGATCAATGCTGTTATCATGGGGGTGGGTTAGTTACCATGGGAGTGGGTTCCTTATAAAAGGATGAATTTGCCACCTTCACCCCACACTCTTACTTGCCCTTCACCTTCTGCCATGGGCAAGAAAGCCCTCACCAGCTGTGGCCCCTCAACCTTGGACTTTCCAGCCTCCAGAACTGTAAGAAATAAATCTCTGTTCTCTATAAATTACTCAGCTTCGGGTATTCTGTCATAGCAGCACAAAATGAACTAAGACACTTTCCTCCACCCCCAGCAAGAAACCAGAAACCTAGCCCAAAGAAGTTTGTCTCCCAAAGGCTCTGAGAGCCTGAGGAATCCAGTATCAAACATCTGTAACCCAGATGGGCTTATCAAAGGGAGAGTACTTATCAGGCTTGGGACTGGTCAGGAGGAGTTTTGAATTAGAGATGCATTATCCAGCCCGTTGAACAAAATTACCAAGATAGAGAAACTTGGCTTCCCTGACCTTTATAGCCTTCAGCTTCTTTTTGGTCATTAATTGTTTCTGTTATTTTTCTCCCTAAAAGTATGTCTCAGAGATAGGATTCTTTGCTGCTACATTCCTTGCTTTCTCTCCTTTTCACAGCAGAGTTGAGCTAAATATCCACCCAAATCTGGAATTGTGTGCTTGTCTCTCTTTTTTGGTTTCTATGTCTCAGATCTCATAAAATTATTATGATGTGGAGAAAAATCACCAAATAGAAACAAATGGCCGAGCACAGTTTAAGCAGGCTATCAATCACCTGGTGTCAGACCATGCTGTGAAGCAGACCATGGGCTACTGTCCATTTACTCTCTGAAGCTTGTGGTGGGCTAATATCTGTGTGTTGGCAACTCACTGTCTCTTCTCTGCTTCATTCCCTCAATTTTGCTGCTGGGGAGTTTAAGGGCTGAGGACTGCTATTCATGGCAATGCTAGCACATGGCATACTTCCATCTAAAAAGGTCCTCAAGAGAGTGGGCTAGAAGGGCCCTGCAGGGAGGAGTCTGGCTGAGAGTGGTGTCTGCATTTGGACACTAGAAGGGGTATATCTTGGGGCAGGAAGGCAGACGCATGTGGCATCAAAGGGAACAGGTGGAGAAATTGGTGCTGCACAGACCTGGATGCATGGGATTAGCTGTGCTCTGCTCACCCACACTTTGTGGCTGGCGAGCCAAAGGAACGTCGGGCTGGGCCCCTGCAGTGGCGGGTCTGTTAAACATCAGCCAGCCTTCATTATAGGTTTCTTTTGAAGTTGAGATTCAAAGTTCCCCGAAGCCAAAAAAAACATGCGCAGGGAAAATAAGTGTAAGGGGTAGAAGAGGGCAGAGAGAAAAGAAATGGAGGAGAAACTTTAAAACTGAACAGCAAGAAAATCTCTCAGTCCCTCCATTTCAAAATGCACAAGCAGTGCAAACTCTGAGGGGACGACTCTTACCTTCTCAGGCTCCTGTTGCCTGGCAAAGAGAGTAGAGGAGAAGAAATAAGAGAAGACTCTATAGATGAGTGCAGAAAGTTTACTTATGGATAGAAGTATCTCCTGTTTCTTTTCCTACAAGCCAATTTCTCCACAGTTCCAATAGGCATCATATTGTAGAGTAAATGAAATCCAATTCACCTTGCTTAGTGAACTGTCCTCCCCAGGTAAGTGGGGAGAGGCTGTTTTTCTCTTTTTCATGGTTATTTCCTAGCCAAATGGACAGACTTGTGAGTGAGCCATGTGGTCTGTCTGGGTCAAAAATACTTCCTCTCAGAAAAATTTTAGGAGAGACCCCAATCTCCAACCACATTCAGTTGTTCAAGATACTTGGGCATTTTCCTAGGAGTTGGGGGTGTTAGCTCTGGTACCCTGGCCAGATGCCAGTCTGTTTCAGATGATTTCACTTAGGGATCCCTTCTTAGAATTTAAGCTTAGGAATCTGAAAGATAACTACACACTTACGAATATTTTCTTTGTTTTCTCTCAGAACCTTGTTTGTATATTACTTTAGTGACTGAATAAAAGTTAGATCTTATTGCTAGGTCTCCCCCTAACCCAGACCCTCATTTCCTTGACATCACAGATGTAGGTTGGGCAGTGGGGGAGCATACAGTTAGTGTGGGCATTAAGGGGGTTTTCTGAGGATGTGTTTTATCAGAGAACCTGAGAAAGCTACTGACCTGTTAATTTACTGAACTGTGAGATTTCTTTTACTTTTTACCTGGAGCTCTGTCTAATGACTATGGACTAGATTCCCTAAGCTCAACACTGGGATAACTAACTCCTACTTATCCTTCAAGTCTTAGTTAGTATGTCACTTCCTCCTTCCTAGGAACATTCCTGTGTCCTCACATTTGAATTAGCTATCTCATTTGTATTGCTGCTCATCCCCTTACTGCCAGCAGCCTGCTCTGCCCCCCATCGTCTTTCACCTGGATTACTGAAATAGCCTCCTAATGGTCTCCCATTTGTGCTCTTGCACTCCTACCCCTAGCTTACTTTTAACACAGCAACCAGATAATCCTATTGGAGCATAACTCAGATCAAACCATTTCTCTGCCCCAAGTTCTCCAGCAGCCTCTCAGATCATTCAGAGTCAAAGCCAATGGTATTACTCTGAACTTACAGGGTCCTACCTGACTTAGTACCGGTCACTTCCATGGCCTCACTTCTGCCTGATTACATTCCAGTCACACTGGCCTTCACACTGTCCCTAAATTTGACAGACATACTCCTACTGCATGACTTTTTTCAGTGGCTTTTCCTTCAGATTTCTACATGTCTAGCTTTTCCACTTCCTTCTGGTCTTCTTTCAAAGTCACCTTCTAGGTGAGGCCTTCCCTGGTGGCCTTGTCTAAAATTTTACACACTCCTTTGACTCTTCATGGTTTCTTTCCTGCTTTATTTTTCTTTCTAGAATTTGTCACTAGCATGCCATTTTACTTTGCTTAATGTTCATCTTCTCCACTAGAATGTAAATTCCACCAAGGAAGGAGCATGCCATTTTACTTTGCTTAATGTTCATCTTCTCCACTAGAATGTAAATTCCACCAAGGAAGGGGTTTTTGTATGTCTGGTTTACTTATGTACCCTAGCACCTAGAACAGCAAAAGGAGCCGACTAAGTATTCTATTAAAAATTGTTGAATAAAGGATTATTCTTACTCTAGTACAATGGTTGGCAAACTATGGCCTGTGGACCAAATTTGGCCCACCACCTATTTTTGTAAATCAAATTGTATTGGAATAAAGCCACACCTACTTTTTTATGTATTGTCTATGGCTGCTTTTATGTGGCAGTGTGTGTAGTTACAGAAGAGACTATATGGCCCACAAAACCTAAAATATTTACTATCTGGTCCTTTACAAAAAAAAGTTTGCCAACCTCTCCTCAAGGACATATTTATCAAACTGCATTGTCCTATTGTTGTCTGTCTCTTGCACAAGACTTTAGGCTCTTTGTTCATAGTTATTGGAACACAAGAAGTGCTCACCTGATGTTTTAAAAATGAATGAACGTATATATAAAATGAAAAATCAGTAACATGGGGGAAATGGCAGTGTTGGGCAAGGGTCTGTGCAGGGAAGAAATTCATAGTCAGAGTATACTACTCTGTATTGAAAAAAAGAAGGATATTTACAATCTAGTAATTTCTAGTAATCTTTTCTACTAGTCCTGTCCCTGTGGTAGAATTGCCACATTTAGAAGTAGGTAGAATAACTGGAGATACCTATGGAAGTGTGAATATGTTAGCTAAGGAGACAATGGCTTTACACCATTTTATTCACTAACACATTATTTGAGTAGCTGGGATCTCAGATGGTTCTGAAAGCATGAAACATAGAGTAAATTTGGATGAGAAGAGAATTAGTCAATTATAATAGCCAGGAAGTAAAATGAATTCTTTTCACCTGGGGAGACAGTGAAAGAACAGACCCCTAAAAAGGGGGGGTGAATACAGCACCCCAGACAGTCTCTTGATGTGATGTCCCAGATTAGCCAAGATTCTTAACAAACATTTTAGTTAGGCTTTTGTGGTTGTAAGGCACAGAAACACACTCAGGTAAACTAAAGAAAATGGATTTATTGTACGATGACATATGGGCTGGAAGTGGAGATGGAAGGCTGCTAGTGACTCAGGCAAGTTTGAAATCCATTTCTCTGGCAGGCTGCGTGTTTCTCTACATCTTAGTGCATCTGCATCATTCATATCTTGTTAGCAATCTTTTCCCACTTCCTTCTGGTCTAGATTGACTGTTGCTTTCTTTCATCACTTCTCTCATCAGGAAATTATATGGTCTCTGGTTTCTATTAATACTGTTGAAAAGTCAGCTATCTAATTCTCATTCATTTGTATTTACTCCACCTTTTCTTTTTGGCTGTTTTTGAGATCTTCTTTCTGTCTTTGGTGTTCTGCAGTTTTGCTATATGTTTGATGCAGATTTTTATTATTGTGTTTGAGATTTATTGTCATTCCTTAATCTCAGCACACATGCTATCATCAATTATGGGACATTATGAGTCATATCTCTTTGAATGTACTCTAATTTTTCTATTATCTCCTTCTGAATTTCCTACTAAATTTCTATTACTCCCTGACAATGTGTCTTTTGTGTTTCTTAATAACTTTTTAATTTTTTAAATATCTGCTGCATTTCAGTGACTCTCTCTGTTGCATTTGAGTAACTATTTTTGGATTTATTGCCCAGCTGGACTCTTTCTTCAGGTTTAGCTAACTTGCTCCTATACCCCACCGATAACTTAAAAAATTTTATCGGTATACTTTTTACTTCCATAAGTTATATTTAGTTCTTTTTCACATCTGTCTAGCCATTTTTAATTGGTTCCTGTTTTTAACTCATACATTGGATATGCTCTTTTATTTTTAAAAACATATTAAGGTGGTAGATACATGAACTCACACAAGCAATAAAATTTCAGAGAACGAAATACACACACAAATGAATATGAGTAAAACCGGGGAAATCTGAGCAAAACTGGTGGATTGGTGAATCAATGTCAACATCCTGGTTGTGGTGTTGTATTGTAGTTTTTCAAGATTTCAGCATTGGGAGAAACTGAGAAAAGCATATACAGAATTACTCTTCTTTTTAAAAAAAAATATTTTTTTATGAATATTCATGAGATACAAAGCTAATTGTCAACCCTCATGCCCATGATGTGAGGGCCAGATTCATACTGGCAGCATACCCATTACCAGAAATTACTTTTGTACCCTGTGTCCCTCACCCAATTATCCCCCAACCTCCCTCCCCCCTCTTCCCCCCCATTTCACTTGGTAGCCTTGGGAATGTTCCTTCCCTCTGTATGACCAACACACCACTGTGGTCTTTCTTTCCTTCCTTCTTTCTCTCTTAGCTCCCACATATGAGTGAGCACATGCGGTATTTATCCCTCTGCTCTTTGCTTATTTCATTCAACATAGGTTTCTCCAGGTTCATCCATGTTGTTGCAAATGGGAGTATTTCATTCTTTTTTATGGCAGAGTAGTATTCCATGGTGTGTATATACCACAGTTTCCTTATCCAATCATCCATTGATGGACATTTAGGTTGGTTCCATGTCTTGGCTATTGTAAACACAGCTGCAATGTAAATGCCTGAAAATCAGCATTTATATACTCAAATGATGAATTAACAGAAAGAGAAATAAAGAAAGTAAGCCCATTTCCAATTGTCATGCAAAAAATAAGATACCTAGAGATCAACTTAACCAAGGAGGTGAACAACCTCTACAATGAGAGCTATAAACCACTTCTGAAAGAAATTAAAGAAGACACAAAAAGATGGAAATATATTCCATGCTCTTGGATTGGAAGAATTAACATTGTGAAAATGTCCATACTACCCAAAGCGATCTACAGGTTCAGTGCAATCCCCATCAAAAGACCAATGACATTCTTCACAGAAATGGAAAAAACAATCTTACCTTTCATATGGAATAACAAAAGACCCTGAATAGCCAAAGCAATCCTGAGCAAAAAATAATAAAGCTGGAGGCATAACTCTAACTGACTTCAAATTATACTACAATGTTATTGTAACCAAAACAGCATGGTACTGGTATAAAAATAGACATTCAGACCAGTGGAGTAAAATTGAGAACCCAGAAATCACCCCTCAGGCTTAGAGCCATCTGATATTGGACAAAGGCAACAAAAATCTACACTGGGGAAAAGACTGCCTCTTTAAGTGGTGCTGGGAAAACTGGATATCCATATGCTGCAGAAGAAGGAAACTAGATATGCATCTCTCACCATACACTAAAATTAACTCAAAATGGATAGAAGACTTAAGTATAAGACCTGAAACTGTAAAATTACTAAAGGAAAATATAGGTGAAACACTTCATCAACTAGTTCTGGGCACAGAATTACTCTTCTTACAAGTGCATGTGAATATGCAATTTATCTCAAAAGAAAAAGTTTAACTAAAAACGTATTAAGCATATTTCTTTTATATTTTACACCAGCTGGTCTGATTCAGTCAGTTATTTGTTATTAGTGCTGGCTCTTTCTCATGGTGTCTTGTTTCCTTGTGTGTGCTTTATAATTTTTGTTCTTGAGCCTGTCTTCCTGGAAACTTTACCTGTTCAGTTCTTTCAGGCCTGAGTTGAAGATATTGCTCTTTTACTTCTGCCAATTGTCTAGGGCACTAATAACATGAAACCACTTCAAAAAATATTGGGATGAGATTTTTTTAGATGCTATGGTGATGTGAATTTGGGATGCAAGCCTGTGAGGGCTGGCTTTTAGTTATGACTTTTCAAGTGAGATTTTCCCCTTATATATTGACTCAGGGCCAAGGAATGCAAGTTTTCTTGCTGTCTCCTTGATAAAGTGGCCTTTAAAATTTTTAATTTATTTGGTACTCTGTTTTATTGACAGTGTAGTCCTTGGAAGTTCTGGTTTTATGTGAGGCTCTCATAAAACCTTTTACATTGGCTAAGCCTTGAATTTTATTTTCTATCCAAGATTCTTACAAGGCCATCAGACTGAAGTTTATAGGCAGTAGGAATGGGCAGAGCCCTCGGGGAAGCCAGTGGCTTCAGAGAATGTTTATTTTTTTGGATTCTGTTTTTACTTTGCATGTGGACCCTGAAGATATCCTTTAATTTCCTTTTAGCTTTGCAACATATTTAAAATTTATTTTTGTATTTTATTAATTTTTGTTGTTTTCAGCAGAGGATTATCAGGGCTTCTAAACTCTTGATATCAGAAATGGAAGTCTTAAGCCATTGAATATTTGAGTAATTCTTCAGAAAATGAATCTGGAGGCAGCATGCAGAATCAATGTTATGGACCAGGGAGACTTTAGGCAGGAAGATGTGTTAGTAAGTTCTTGTAGTAATCCAGGCAGGAAAGGGTAACAGGTTGAAAGTGGTTAGGAGAATTATTGTGGCATAGTAGAAAAAACTAGAAAACTAGAAATGAGAAGAACTGGATTCTAGTCCTTTCACTAGTCTAGTCATTTAATTTTATTATTTGTTCATTCATATTTATATTCACTCTTATTCAACAAATGTTAATTAAGCACCCATTCTAGGCCAGGCACAATTTTAGATATTGCAGATACTATGGTGAAAAAAAAAAAATCCTTCTTTTATGGAGCTTACAGTCTAGTGTAAGGATCCAGGCAATCAGCAAATAAACAAGTGAATAGATGATATGCCAGATGGCAACAAGTGCTAAAGAAAGAAATTCAGCAGATTAAGGGAGACAGAGAAAACTTGCTATGGAAGCAGAATAAAGGGCACCCATGGAAAGCCTTACTGAAGAGACAATATTTGAGCAGATACGTTAACGATGTAAGGAAGCAAGCCACATGGAACCTAGGAGATTTATTCCAGGCAGAGGGAACAGCAAGGAACTAGTATGGCTGGAGTAGAGTGAGTTAAGCAGAGGTTAGTTAGTGGGGACAGGTCATATATAGCCTGTAATGGTCATTGTGTGCTTTTAGCTTTACCCTCAATGAGCTGGAAAGCTTTAACAGGGTTTGAACAGTACAGTGACATAAGAAGTGGAGGACGGGTAAAGAAGTGCCTAATTGTCCTGTCTACCTGAAAGGGATATTGTGAAGTTCAAATGAGATAATGCTTGTTGAAAATGCTTTGTAAATTGAAATTGTTCCATGAAAGTGTTTAGAGAGATGTTGTACTGGATTCAGTGATGAGTTTGAAGAGATGGTGGATATCCTCAAAGAGACATCATCAAGGTGATTGAAAAAGAGATGTGAAAAAGGTATTCATCTCAGTGTGGAATTTACAGGAACAGGATCATGCTTCATATGGTAATAAGGATTCATCATGAAACAGAAATCATGAGACATTAATCACCCTGTCCCACAGGAGAAGCTATGGCCTATCTCCCCTCAGAGGCCTCTTTCATATATGAGTATAAAAATGCAAAGCTGAGTACAGTGAACATCTTTCTACTATGCTTTCAAAAAGATTTGTTGTTCAGGAAGACCTATGCCTACTACTTGTGCTCAGTACCCAGTAGGTACTCAAACTTGCCTATTGAATGAATGCTGCAAAGCTGGCAAGAGTGGTCAGAGCACTGAGGACTATCAGAGAGGCAGGGACTCAAAATTATTTCAAAAGGATTAAATTCTGGGCCCAACACAGCACCATGGAAATTTACAAGGATGAACTTAGAGTTTAGGGTATGAATAATGTGTAAACCGAGCTGATGGAGACCTGTGTTTTCAGCAGTCAACGTGGAAAGAAGCACAGGTGTTGGGTGGCTATAAGCTTCATATGAAGCAGAAGTGTGATGTGGCCATTAAAAATATGCCAAGAATCTTGGGTTCTGTTAAAAAAGATAAAGTGTCCAGATTGCCGGGAGAGATGCTTTCCCTAGACACAGTCCTAGTCAGACTTTGTCTGGAGTCTTGCTCAGTTCTGGGCAGCAAGTTTTATGAGGAACATCAACGACCTGGAGCATACCCAGTGTTTGGGGAGATGGGAAAACGGGACTATTCTCCTTCAAATATGGATTTTTAACTTCTCCCTGCTTGATTGAAGAGCCAATATAAAGAGATTTTAAAAAAATTAAAAAAAGAGCCACAATGGCCTCTTTTGCATCTCATTCATTCATTCAATTTGTAACAAACAACTATTGAATGTCTACTCTGGTTTAGACACAGAAGGGATATGATATGATCTTTGTCCTCAGAGTTTAGGTAGGAGAGACAGACATGTGTGCATATAATTGCAATACTGGGTAAAAAAAAGCCAAGTGCTGTCTCCAGTCATCTTTGGCTCCCTGAGTCTGAATTTCTATTGTAACTAACCAACATGTCTTTCTACTTCTAGTCTCCCTTCATCCTAACTCCAAGTTAACTCTGTACACTATCATCAAAATAATCATTCTAAGAATCATTTATATGTTCAGTGCTTCCCAACTAGAAGGGTTCAATGTGGCAGGGGATGGGATTTGAGGTTGTGCTTGAAAGATGGGTAGTAGAAACCACAAGGGAGAGAGAGTAAGGTCAACAAAGAATTGGCACCTGGCATATACTATAAAAAGATTCAGGATAATAACCATAACAATAACTACCATTTATTTAATGACCTAACCATTAACTGTAAAAATAGGGCAGCATTATGGGGCATTCACAGTTCAATATTAGAAGGACTATTTATTCAGACTGACTCCATGTGGAGCATAACACTTTCAGTTAAATGCATTTTGTAATTATACCTAACTATTCTGTTCAATAGTTTGGTCTACCCCTTTTCCATAGTTTTTTACATAACGGAAAAAATCATCATCCCTAATTCTGTCATTCTGGTACCTTTCTGTGTGATCATAGATCTTGGTCAGCAAGTAGATAAAATCACATTTTCTCTTTTCTTATTAGCCTAGTTCAACACAGATAGTTTTGATAAGAACACATAGTAAGGATGGCCTATGCAGTATTGGTCTGTCCTATCTTTAGAGTTCCTGGGGAGCTATCACAGAAGCTTCAGGCAATTAATTTGAGTGGACCATCTTGTTTGAAGACTTTATTGTGGCCAATACTGAAACTCAGATCTAAGGAATCCTTTCCTAAGACTTATTCCAAAGTTTTACTTTCTTATATATTTGGGCTTTATTTCTAGGGCTAGAGAAATTCTTTTATAATTCACATACATATATCTAAATAAGGGGTCTCTGGAAGGAATGCTTACTCATTTGTTTAGGTGTTAGTTATAAAACCCTTTATTGAAGGTAGGATTAAGGTGGATTTTACATTTTCATATGACACAACAAGTTAAAATAAGAAACATATTTGATAAGAAAGAAGAAACAAAAGGAAAATGAGGACAGGCATGAAAGGATTAAGTCAGTGGTAAATTCACCAAGCAAAATGATTGCATACATATTAGAGTGCTGGAGTTAGGTCACAGGTTTAGCCTGAATCTCCCAGAATAACTATACGGAAAGAGGTAGGACAAGTTACGTTGTTCTTATCTATTTGTAAGATGAAAACACACGACTACTCCAGGGAACAACTGGCATGAGTAATCGTACTGGACAGAAATTTCTCCTGGGGACCGCATATAGAGAAACCTATGTAGTGCAATGAACAATGTTCTCAACAACACACTTATGCAAAAATCTGATGATCTCTTAATGAATAAGCTCCTTTTACCTTTTGGAGAACGGTTAGAATAAGTTTATTCTGGAACAATTTTGAAAAAGAAGAATCAAGAAAGTAGCCCGTTTGTGGAGATAGGGAAGGAAAGGATTCAGAATCCAAGTAGTAGTGGCAGATGTGAACTGAAGAAAGGACACATCTTTCTGAGACCAGAAGGAAAGAGGTGAGGGTGAATGCAGATACTTGAATTGTTGGCCTATGGGCAGAAATTGGAGTGAAGTTTTGCCTGGTAGCCTTGATCTTGATGAAGGAGGCAGTTGTCTCTTGAAAGGGAGAAAATTAAGAGGTAGGTTAGAGCTTGAAGGAGGTGGAGATTGTTAACAATAGCTTCTTTCCATTCAGTCTTCATTTGCTGAAACGAGAAAGAAACTTTATAGTCTAAGCTCATTTCCTTCTTTGACAAGCTGTTGTGAAAGTGATTCTGAAAACAGCTGCTGTGAACCTCTGAGAAGGTGCAAGCCAGGTTAGTTCTGAAAGACACAAGAAGCCTCTTCAGATTCCGTAATGAAATATCATAGCTGGACCTTGGAGACCATCTCATTCAATCAATTTCATTTTACCTTATGTATGAAGAAACTTGTCTCAAGTCACAGAGCTGGTTGATTTTTCCGATGAAATAACCCGAAGGGAGAAGGTCGTCTGACTCTTGTTTGTTCCCTACTATACCTAACTGTATTAGTCCGTTTTGTGTTGCTATAACAGAAATACCTGAGACTGGGTAGTTTATAAAGGACAGAGGTTTATTTGGCTCATGATTCTGGGACAGCTGCATCTGGCATGGGCCTCAGGCTGCTTCTACTCATGGCGGAAAGTGGCAGGCAGCCGGCAGGTACAAGCAGATCACAGGGCGAGAGGAAGCAAGAGAGAGAGAAGGTGCCAGGGTCTTTTAAACAACCAGCTCTTGCAGGAACTAATAGAGCAAGGACTCTCTCACTAATCCCACCTCCCCCAGGGAGAGCATTAATCCATTCATGAGGGATCCGCCCCCATGACTCTAGCAGCTCCCAACACTGCCACGTTGGGGATCAGATTTCCACATGAATTCTGGGAGGACAATACATCCAAACTCCATCACTGACTACCCAAGTTGTTAGGCAAAAGGCAGAGGATGCTATATATAAGTCTCTGTCTTGGTTTTGCCATTTCATTTCATGCCTCCATTTTTTTCCACAGTCTCAATACCATCTTTTGAGTCTCAGAAGAAGTTTGAAATCATAGATTCCTTAATAGACTTTCTGGCCTATGTGGCCACTTGTCTATTTGGCCTATTTGTTTTACATAATGTAGTCATTAACAGAGTAAATGATGCTGGAGAAGAAGAAAAATAAGGACGATGATCAAAAGACGATATGAAAACCTTCAGAATGAGAATAAAGCCGGGCCGGCCCTGTGGCTCACTTGGAAGAGTGCAGTGCTGATGGCACCGAGGCCATGGGTTTGGATCCTATATAGGGATGGCTGGTGCACTCACTGGCTGAGCGTGGTATGGACCACACCGAGCCAAGGGTTGTGATCCCCTTACCAGTCAAAAAAAAAAAAAAAGATAAAAGATAAAAGATAAAAGAAAAAAAGAATAAAGCCCAGAGCTGCTCATCAGCATGAGTAATGTGACTCCCAGGAAATTAGAATGGGCTAACTCTGTGGCGTCCATGACTGGGCCCCTGGGGAGGCTTCTGGCTTGGTGACCAAACAGTATCTCTCTTTGCAGTTGATGACATAAAAAGCAGCATGCAAGACCCAATTCAAAAAGAACAAAGAGCCGTGTGCCCATGCTTCAATTCATTGCAATTGTCACAAGGGTTGGAAAATAAGGAAAATATTCCAATGGTGAGTGGGCTGAGAAAGCCATATCCTTTTTGGAGAGCAGTCAGGCAGTCTTATGTTTTGAAGAATGAATAAGCTATTAACCTAACCCAGGAGGTGGGGTAGGGAAGGGCAAGTGAGATAGAGCTGTTGAATGGTAAAGAGAAAGGGGGGAATTAGAGGAGGCAACTTGTCTTTCTTTTCTTCAGTTGTGAACTTGCTACTTAATTTACTAGGATCAAATGAAGATAGGATAGACCCATCTACTGCCGCATGGAGGGTCTATCTTAGCCATCTCCCTAGAGATACGGAATCTCCCTGAATTGGGCCATGTCCTGTACTATAGTAGCAGGGTCTGATGTTAGGTCAGCTTTGCTTGGAGCCTGATAAATGAACAGATTTCATATGGAAACCTGCAAAGTTGTCCAGAAACCCAACAAATCATTTGAGGTCATGCTTCTTTCTTAATTCCTTCCCTGTCAAGTTCCAAGCAAGGGCCTTCTCAGGTATCTGGAGCTTTCACATTGTGTTGAAGCAGGGTTTTAAGGTCATGATTAAGTCCATTTCGGATCGTAGTATGGTGTGCGGAAAAGGTTCCAAGTCAAAGTAAACTTAGGAGATTGAAGATGTGCTCCTTCTTAAGGAATCAGGACATGCTATTGGTTATTATGACTTTTCTAAAAACATGAGCTGACCTAAAATGTACTCAATAAAGGGAGGTTAAGGTCTGTAAACAATGGTTGTAGAGCTGTGAGAGTGATGTTGGAGCAGGCTAGATCACATGCTAAATATGAAAGCTGGGATTTGAGGAATGTAGTTAAGTTGCATCATGAAAGACAATCCCTAGGAAGTTTCTAACCCCAGTAGGTGCTGATTAATGTGGCCTCTCAGCCTCAGCTTACCCATTTTGGGATGTGAAATATTTTGATATCAAGCTAAACCTTGAACTCTGTGGTCACTATGGACTCAATTTGGTGCCTTCACTCATGGTCTATAGTCTGAGACCCATCTTTCAAAACAGCTTTTCTGAATGGGCCACCTGAACCTTCAGAGGTTAGAAACTCCATGCCTTATTTTCTGAGATGGGCCACCATTGACCTAATGCTTATTAATAACCATACCAAAATACCCATACAAAGAGATTTAACCATATTTCAATCAACCACTCAAGTGGACTGGGAAATAAGGAAAGATACTAGTCTTGTTTGATGTATATTAGTTGATATTTCAATTAATAAGCTTTTGTCATTATACTCTTCTGTAGTGTTGTGAAAAACATCATGAGAAAAATTTAACAATGTGGTCAAGAAATTGTACCATGTACATTCATTAGTTTATTCATTCATTCATTCAAACAACATTTGTAAAACATACATGATGTCCAAAGCACTGCACTTCTGTGAGGTTTACTAAGGTGAATAAGGGATAGTTTTAACTAGTAGGTATCTCTAGCATTCATTTATTCAACAAATACTTTCTTTGTTTTTAGAACATGTATTAGTCAGGATTCTGTAGAGAGACAGATCCAATAGGATATGTGTGTACGTTCACGACAGAAGATTTACTAGGGGAAGTGGCAATTATGAAGGCTGAGAAGTACCATAATGGGCCATCTGTAAATTGGAGATCCTGGGATGCTGGTAGCCTGTCTCAGTCCAAGTACAAAAGCCTCAGAACCAGGGAAGCTGATGGTGAATTTCTCAGTCTGAGGCCAAAGGCCTGAGAGCCATGGGTGTCGCTGGTGTAAGTCCTGGAACATAAAAGCTGGGGAGTCTGGAGTTCTGATGTCTACAGATAGGAGGGAAGAGTGTACCCCAGCTCCAGCAGATAGAGAGATGCATTCACCTTTTTCTATGTTTTGTTCTCTCTGCAGCCCGAGCAGATTGGATGGTGCCTGCCCATATTAAGGGTGGGTCTTCCCCATGTAGTCCTCTCAGGCTCAAATGCTAATCTCCTCTAGAAACACCCTCAGAAACACACCCCAAAACAATGCTTTCCTAGGTTTCTAGGTATTCCTTTAATATAGTCAAGTTGACACCTAAAATTAACCACCACAGCATGTGTGAGGTGGTAGGGAGTAAAAGAGTAATTGAACTTATATCTGTTGCATGTCTATTTTAATAACCATGTATAGTAAAATACAACTTCCCTCAAAGAGTTTGTAATCCAGACCAGGAAGTGTGTTGTGGTGGCATAAATTGTAACTAAAAATAGCTATTATACAAGATAAATAATTTGTCATGTGCAAAGGGACTTTACAGGAGGAAGAGGCCTCCTCCAAATTGGGTCATTAGTAGGATGGCCATATCATACAGATTGGGACACCACTGGGAGTGGAAGAGGGTATGGTTACTAATTATGGCAGGATTAGAGGAACTAACTAGGACTGACCAGGTAAACCAGGACATATGGTCACACATCAAGGAAAGGTTTATGGAGGAAGTTGCATTTAAGCTGGACCCTGCAGTAAGTTTAAACCTGAATCACAAATCCTTTCTCAAATACATTGTGTCATTGGCATTGTCCTTCATGTATGGGTCTTGTGTCTGCCTTAGAGTTAAATGGATGGAAGTTAAGTTCTTTCAGTACCTCAGCTGCCAATCAATCTTAAAAAGAAATCTGAAACCGATGTTCACTGTAGAGAGACTACTGTGTGGCAAGGTGTTATCTATGACAGAGAAGGTGAATAAGTTTTAGCCCAGGTGCCAGCTTTGAATGATGAGAGATTCCTGAAGCGTGGTATTGAGAAGGATTCTTAGACTGCATCCAGATTCAGTGGGAAAGAATGCTGTGTTTGATTAACAATGTCTGCTATGAACACAGGGAGTTGAATTAGTGGTGCTCATTTACTTTCTCTTCTAAAAGAATTTATGCAGAAATTCAGCAGGTAAGTTTTGAAAATAAGTATACATTGTTCAGTTTACCACTTTCAACCATGAAATCTCTGAGCAACAGTAAAATAATGAAATTAAATTGAATATCTATTCTCGATGCTAGGTGACCTTTTCTATGGGTCTTTCTATAATTTGTCTTTTCAAAGAAATTGCAGGAAGAAATCTGCAGTGACTTTCTTAAAGTACATGGAAAACTCATGATAATGCAATATGTTCATTTTGGTGGCTAATCTTAGACAAGGATAGTGTGGTGTATCGAAGAGACCCCTGGATTGGGAGCTGTATGTCTTAGTTCATTGGGCTGCTATAACAAAATACCATAAGCCACGGGTGGCTTACAATCAACAGAAATTTATTTGACACAGTTCTGGAGGCTAAGAAGTTCAAGACAAAAGCACCAATAAATTCAGTTTCTAGTGAGGGACAACTTTCTAGCTTATAAATGGCATCTTCTCATTGTGTCCTTGTGGTGAAAGGGGTGAGAGGTCTCCCTTGGAGGAGAGCGAGAAGGTCTCCCTCTTTTATAAGGGCACTAATCTCATTCATAAAGACTCTACCCTCATGACCTAATCACCTCTCAAAGGCTTCACCTCCTAACACTCTCACCTTGGGGTTAGGATTTCAGCATCTGCGTTTTGAGGGGACACAGACATTCAGACCATAGTACTAGAAAACTTAGATTTCTTGTCCAGCTTTGCTTTGTTACATGATGCTAGATAGACCACCTACTTCTTAAAGCTGCAGTTATTTAATTTGCAAAGAGAAGAAAGTGGATTACTACTTGAAATTCTACTTCTAAATCAGTGCTGTTTGGTCCTTTCAAATTGAATTTATCCTGTAAATCTAGGGGTTAACACACTTTCCCAATAAAGGGCAGATAGTAAATAAATTAGGCTTTGCAAACCGTAGGGTCGCTATCACAACTATTCAACACTATTGTTTCAGTGTGAAAGCAGTCACAGACAGTATGTAAATGAATAGGGACAGCTGTGTTCTGATAAAATATTTACAAAAGCAGGCACTGGCCTAAAGGCTTTGGTTTGCCAACCCATATGTACATCTGTCTCTCCAGATATTAGTTATTTGTTGCTGAATAACAAATTACTCCAAAACATAGTAGCTTAAAACAGCGAATCTTTATTATCTTACAGTTTCTGAGGGTCAGGAATCTGGGAGTGGCTTAGCTGGGTGGTTTTTGCTCGGTCTGTCAGGAGGCTACAGTCAAGGTACCAGGCTAGGCTGTAGTCATCTGACACTTGACTAAATCTGTTTCTAAACTCACTTGTGGGTCTGTTGGCAGGAGACATGAATTCCTTATCATGTGGGCCTCTCCATATGGCTGCTCCACCATATGGCTTTTCTCAGAGCATGTGAGCTGAAAGAAAACCCAAGATGGAAATTGTCATCTTTGTATAGCCTAATCTTGGAATATATCCCATCACTTCTGCTGTAGTCTATCTATTAGAAGAGAGTCATGAAACCCAGTCCACACTCAAGGGGAAGTACTATACAAGTCTGTGAATACCAGGAAGCAGGAATCACTGGGGACCATCATCAAGATCTCTACCACACTCAATTATGCGATCTTCATGAAGAAATTTCTAGAACATTGTGAAAAAGTGCAAGAATCATAAATACTATTTGTGTTTATCTATCAGATGGCCTGTTGACCTCAAGTAATGGGAATTATTGTAAGGATATAAACATTTGTTCTCCTGGTAGTAGGGGTGGCTCCAGAAATTCTATCCTCTATTCAGGTTTATCCTCCTCCCCATACCTTCACCTTGCCCAAGTAGAGAAGATCTGATTGAGTCAATGGGTCACAATTCAATATGGAACATTTTTATTGGGTAGCTTTTAATTCACACACTAATCTCTGATCCAGTGAGTTATGGCCAATATTATAGAGTTAATTTAGTCTACATGGATGGCTTTGCAAAGCATAAAAACAATACAAAATAAAGTGGTGTGAAGCTGCTTCTCTCAGAACAGAGAGATTTAATAAGCAGGCACTTTGAGACTTCATGGCCATTCCCAGAAAGGAGACATGTATATACAGCAATGTATACCCAGGACCTGTTTGTTCAATGATAATGCATCCTGTCAACCACCACAAGGGCACATGCTAAACATATGTTCATGGAAGGTTTTTATTGCCATATTTCTGTTAATACCTCTTTTGGTAAAGAAGTAGCATTTGAGAATACATATACCCAACTAATTCTTGAGATATCAGGTTCCTGCCCAGCACTGCCAAGTCTCTTTAGATAATGGAAGTCAATGGGAAAACTTTGAGAGTAATTCACTCTGTAAGCAAATAATCGCAGAAGGGATTGAGTACAAAAAGTAAAATAAATTTCTGTTTGCATTTAAAATTCATGTACATTGCCTCAAGATAGTCATTACTTAGTTTCTGCTTTCCCATATTTTCTGGTAAAGGTATAATAATATTGTTATGAGTTCTGTGCTAAAGGCATGCCTTGCCTTCAGGTGTGGAGATACCACAGACACCAACAAAGAGGTAAAAGATTATGCAAAGGGGGATCAAGAGGGAGGAAAGTGGGTCAGCAACACAGTGACTCCTAAGTCAGAGAAGACAGCAGCAGCAGCAACCCCCAGGCCAGAAGAGGTTGTTGAAAGACTAAAAGAAAGCATCACTGATATATTCATAACAGGGGAAAATGTTGCTTTGTGAATATGTTAATAACTTAATCTATTCTTCTGAGGTTAAAGACATCTGGTAACCATTGATCTGAAAGCTACTTAGAGTCTGTTGAGATATTTCCAGACTGAGTAGTTCTTTTAATTTTTTAATCCAATGAGCATTCATTTTTATGGAAGATGACAAGCCTAACATCAGGAAGGATGGAATGGCTTCATCAAGGAGCCTAGATGAGGCCTTGGGCACAATAATAGACAAAGGGGGGGCATCCTACCTAGTGGCCAAAGCTGCCATTCTCACAGTCATCACCCTTGTCACCCTGGCTTCCTAACCCAAGGTCTGCAGTGATTGACTCCTCTTTTAGTTTTTATCCATACTTCCTATCAGACTTTACTCTCCCAAGTAATTTAGAACACCAGGTCTTATAGTAAAAAGCAACCTGGAAAAGAGAGAAAGGAGGTGATGGCAGTTGTTTCTGGCAAAGCCAATTTCTTATGAGTAAAGATTAAAATTCCATTTAAAGCTCCAGGAAGAACCAGTTGATGGCAGGGATTTTTCTCTGACACAGGCGACTCCTGCGAGGCACCTGCTCTGTCAGTGAGGAGTTGAACAGGGTCAATGGCTTGTCTGTTGTAGTAACTGCCTCTAGTGAACACAACGCCACCTCATGCCAGGAAATATTACTCTCTCTGCCTTTCTCTCATTTAAAAATAAGAAGAAGAACACTATTTACTAATCATGAGATGTCTTGGTCCAGAGCTTTTATTCACGTCTGTTGTCAGATGACAACATCTTCATAGTGTTCTCATTAATCAATTATACTTAAATTTAAAATATTCCACAATTTTCTTTTAATTTAACACCTAAAGGAAGTAGTAGAGTTAGGATCTAGAATGCATGCAAGAGAAAGCTCTCATGGAAGAGAAACTCTCATTCTTTTCTCGGCACAGAATTCTGAGAGTTAAGCCTAGACCTGAATTGGGGGCAGCTGTTTGCAGAGCCCATGAAGGACTGAGTAGCTATAGTTCATCTCCAATTCATAGTACTTCCAGGATGCTAGGTGATTTCAGGCAGACTTTACACTGTGTGTTGCCTGAGAGAAGACAAGTGTACCAATTTATCTTTGTGCTGCCATAAAATGAAGGAAATGATTATTAAGGCCTGATTTTGTATCAGAAACTGGGGTAAGTATTCTTATGTTTATTTTATCACTTACTTACTATTCCGAGAACTGAGTTTTATCCTCATTTGATAGATGAGACAACCTGAATCTCTCACAGTTTGCTTGCATAATCTAACACAAAGAACATGGTAGATATTCAATAAGTTTGTGCCAAATAAATTTTTTGAAGGTATAAATATAAAAACTATGATCTAAGGAGGCCAAGAGTGATCTCTGTAAGTCTAATGGTCCTTAGAATGATCAACAACTGTTCCCAGAGGTCACTTATCAGCCAGTTTTCCTTTTGTTTGATATCAAGGTGCTTTGAAGCAAATGCCATTGCTAATTTGACAATGGTAAGCCATCAGAATGCAAGGTTCCTTCTGAGATTGGAGTGTTGACTTTGAGCTGAGGTACAGAGAATTGGTAAAACATGATGGTGTGCTTGGTAAAATATAGTGAACTTCTGAAATCATACCGTTCTCGTCAATTCCAGTTATGTCCACCTAAGTACAAGAGAAATAAAAATAGGGTAAGATGATGTTCAAGTTCATTCAGGCTGCTTTAACAAAATGCCTTAGTCTAGGTAGTTTATAAACAACAGAAATTTATTGCTTACAGTTTTGGAGGCTAGAAAGTCCAAGATCAAGGTGTCAGCAGATTAGTGACTGATGAAGGACTGTTCTTCACAGATGACTCCTTCTATGTGTCCTCACATGGCAGAAGGGGCAAGGCAGCTCTCTCGAACCTCTCTTATAAGGGCACTAATCCCATTTATGAGGGTGGAGCCCTCATGATTTAGTCACTTTCCAAAGGCCCCATCTGTTATACTACTGTAGTACTAGGGATTAGATTTCAACACAGGAATTTTGGAGGAACACAAACATTCAGACAATTGCAAAAGGTAAGGGAAGTCATTGACCAAATTAATAGCTCAAGATATTTTGTTCCCTTTATTACTATAATGACCAGTGTTCATTTGTCCTAAGAACTTCCATTTTTATTCCCACTCTCTGGGTCTAAAGTTTTTCCCTTTCTATTTTGTTCTGAACAAAGTCCTTTTGGCTGGTTGAGTCAGTGTGTCTCTAATTCAGAGAGAACAGGTCCATGTGTGTTTCTGATGATTCACTATTGGCCACGTGGATCTCTGGGCAGTAAAGAGGTTCTGGCAGTCAGGAGGCCATTGAAAGGAACAGTGTAAACTCCAGCAATGCCAGGAAGAGTTAGAGCCAACCTTCATTACTGTTGGGCCAAAAAAAACATCCAGTACTCATTTCACCTCATTTCACCTGGGACTGTCCCTGTTGAAGACCGCCCTCCCTCAACAGCAGCCTTTTCTATAGGGGACAGGAGGGAGAGCTGGTCTGGCTCTCAAAGAAGTAGAATTGAATATACAGAATCCTGGGGAGATTTCCCAAAGGATCAGTTTTTTTGTTTGATTCAATTTAATACGTTCACCAATAGTTTACTGAGCATCTCCTATGCTCTTTCCTTTACTTTGTGACCTTAAATAAGTCCATTAAAATCAACGTGCATCTGGGCAATTGCTCTACCTGCATTTAGCACTGACCCAAGGAAATGGTGTGAATGATTAAGGTAGTACTATAGGGGCTCAGAGTTCCTTGAAAACTAAGCCTTATTAGTCATGAGAGTGAGTCACTCCCAAATGAGAGAACACACTACTTTGTGTCAGGTTAATTACTCCATTTTTCTGATCAGAATACATTAAATGCATGCCAACTTTGGCACGTTTTTATTAGCAAGGTATTTAAGATCTTCCTTCATTTTCCTCTTATCCGTCATTCTATTCTCATCTCTCAGCATTCCCGGAATGCATGACACTTCTCATTGTTTTTCAAACATGTCAGACTTCATCCCATAGTTATGCTTTTGAAGGAGTTGTTCATTCTTGCTGGTATACCACTTTCCTCCTTCATTTGGTAAACCTGTCAAGACCCAGCTTAACCATTCCTTCCACTCCCATTCTCATGCTCAGTCTTTCCTCTGTGCTTTTTTATCACACTGTAGGCACCTCTATTGTTATATTTATTACATTGTTGTGATGATTTTAGGAGGTTTGGGAGCAAAGCCTACTGAGACCGTTTAGGAAAAAGCTGGAGAGAGAATGAACTTGGCAGGACTGGGACTGAGCAACTTAACCAAGTTGCAGAATGAACCCCTATGAGAGCGGGAAGGACAGTGTTCAGCATAAGTGGTTGGGTATCAACAGCAGGCAGCCCAGTCAGTCAAGACACAACAGCCAAGGGTCACTGGACCTTTCAATGTTCCTCCACATGGGGGAGGAATCTGGGGTCCACATTCTGGGAGATCACTCAAATCAAAGCAGGGCCATGGGCTGTGGGCAACCCAGCTGGCAGGAGACGTTCAAGGCCAGTGCTGGGAAGGGGAACCAGCCAGTAAACTGAGTCAATATCACAGGGCTCCCTGGGTCTGCTGGACCCTGAGTCTGACAGCACAATCGAATTCAAACTCTCCCAAGAGATGGGTCCCGAGGGTGCCAAAAAATTCCTGTCCAGATAGTTGGCTTGGAAACTGGAGAGTGAGAGACAACAGGAGGAGAGTGTTAGAGCCTCCAGCAGGAAAAATGGGGAGGCAGAGAAGGACTGTGCTTCCGGCAAATAGGAAAGGTGCTGGTTTTCTGGTGCTAGATCACAAACTCTTCCAGAACAGAGCTCATGTCTTCCTCATCTTTGCATCCCTGGTGCCTGATACTGGACCTGACATGTAATAGGCTTTCCATAAATGTTGATTGAAACAATGAATTATAAACACACACATAGTCCTTAGTCTGTATAAAACACACACTCTTTCTGGCACAATCTACTATCAGGTGAATGATAATACTAGATCAATACTTTAGTGATACAATCCATAACGATTTGAGTATAATTCCTTCCCATTTTCTCATCCCACTGTTTTCCCAAACTAAAAAGTAAAATAAGTCAAATTTATTTCAAAAATACAGTTGATGTAATGTACTTTTTATTATAAAAAATGTCACACAGAGAGGAGTGTATACAACATATGTGTATTATTTAAAGAATAATCACAAAGGTAGCATCCGCCACCCGTGCTGAGTTATGGAACTTTACCAGTGCCTCAGAGAAGGCTGTGTGCACCCTTCTGTCCCTGATCTCACCCCTCCTTTCCCTGCTGTCCTAATTTTTCTGACAATAATTTCTTCACTTTTCTTTACAGTTTTATCATTGATGCGTGTACTCCTAAAATACATATTTAGTTTGCCTGGCTTTGAACTTTATTTAAATATGAGGGGTCTTCAAAAGAGTTGGCGGAAAGATTCACGTTATCTTCTAATTCTAGTTTTCCATAAATTTTTTGAAGTACCCTCATAGAACTTCTCTATATGTAGTTGTGCATCACTTGCTTCTTCAGATAAGCATTGTATTTGTGAGATGGTGCTATTTATTTTGAGATTTTCTTTTTAACATTTCCATTGCTGAGGTGACTAGAGTATGACTGCCTTCCACCCTCTGGGTGACAATGTCTGAATGATCTGTGATGTTCAGCCGTGCCCCTCTTCCAGAAAAGTCAAACTGAGAAAAACAAGTGTTGGGAGTGTTTATTTGTTTTACAAAAGGGTTGACTACAGCAGCCATTTGAAATGATCAGGTTAAAAGCAAACCTTAGTGTTTTGGAAATTCTTATCCATGAAGCTGCACCTGAATTGATTGCACATGGAGATCACAGCAAGTGCATCTGAGAGATGGAGAAAAGTAGAGAGTGTGTGATTAGGCTGAGAACTAGGGAGGACAGCTGGAAACTTCATGTCCAGACAGTACAGGGGAAGGAGAAATCTCACTGCATTTCTGGGTCAGGTGCTGAGAGAAAGAAATACTGTATTTTTTGGCAATAATATTGGGTGTGTGAGTAGCTGGCAGATCACACCTATTTTTCTTCTCATATCTAAGGAGCTTCCTTTATTTCTTCCTATTTCTTTAGTGACTCAGTCCTGTGCCTCCAGACCTATGCTACTGGCACCAAAAGAAAGATTGGCACTGTTTCTGAGGCATTCAGCTACCAACAAGATTCATTTTCCTGTTAATTACTCTACTAACTTCATCTGTATAGATTTGATCTAAGACCATGTCCATATGTGCCCACTGGTCTGGCATCAAATCCAAAATGTTGTCAAATAACCAGTTCTGAAAACAATTCGTTAGATTAAGTTCATGACTTGTTACCCATAAATTGTTTTTTTAAAAAGCTGACTGTCTGAAAGAATTCAACTGCTAGATAGGAATCTGAAAGCTGGATGGAATAGCAAAGGTCTCTGAATCTAAGCTTCTGAGACTGAGGGGAGTTCAGTGAATTGCCCAAAGAACGATCATAGACCCAGGTCTCTTGGTTCTCAGTCCAAAGCTCTTCCCATTGCCTCCAAGTTTTGATTTAATTTGGTCAGTGTATATAAACTGAATTTTATTTTCATGTTATTCTTTAAAAAGAGTCTAGACATAGGTGTTATTTTTTTTATTTTAAGAATTCATTTTTTCACAGTGTAATTTACCCTTTTATAAAAAAGGAAAACTCAAAAGACTCTCTGAAGCTAGCACATGCCATTTTAAAATTCAATCTGTCTTGGAGAGAATTGTTGAGAGATATCCTAGAGAAGGTAAGAGGGGGTGGAATCTAGGGCACACTAGGAGAGTTGGTTTCAGGTCAGAGCCTGTCCAGCTTACTCACCTGGTAGTAGGAGAAGAGTATAGGGGTCCAGTGGGATGGGTGGGTTATATGTGCTGGTGAGAGCTTGTCTGAATTCTCTTCTCAGTTATATTTCCCTGTGAAAGAGGCATTAAGGTAACCATCTGAGAGCTAGCCTGTGAGAAGGAAGGTGTTGGAGGTCTGAGGAGAGAAAAGAAGGTGTAACATGGTCATCAGGTGCGCAGCACCAGGGAAATGCAGTGGGATCTGGACATCAAAAAAAAAGGCCCACTTGAGATTAAAGCCCATGCGTTGACATTGAGCTCAGATAGCATATTTGCATGTTTTTTCTCTGGTCACCTTAAGCTACATGAGTGCCGACAGTCTGTGGAAAGGCTGATTTAACTGGGTTCAGAATTATGCCAACAGAATTCATGAAGTAAGAAAAAAAAAAAAAAAAGGCAAGGAAGCTGAGAATGTATTAAAGGGAGTGATCCAATAATGAAAAATTATGATATCTGTGTCTCAGAAATTTTTGTCTCTTATAGACCCATTTGCCAAATTCAGAGCTGTCTTCAGACTAGAACATAGTAGGCTCTCAATACATATGTGTTAAATATATGACTTTCAATTACTGAACTCATTATTAGTCACATTTTTGGACCACCATGCTAGGTGCTGTGAGGGATACAGAAGGAGACATGCCACGATTTCCACCCTAAAGGGCTTTATAATTCTATCGGTATATAGAACATGATGTAAAAAATAATAAATGAGAGAACTAAAGCCTTTTATGAGCCTTTGTATGCTTTATAATACCATTATTTGATTACTATTGAATATTTTCTTTGAGTGATTGCTATCTCTTGAACATATACAAGTACAGATTGATCTCTAGTTGATAAACCCAAGCAAACTAGAAGTAGATACAATGGGCCTGTATAGGCTGGTTTGCACAGTTTCCTTTAAAAAGATAATCTTGTATTTGCCTTTTCATTTGGTTTATCATTTGGAATTGAAACTGTCTCTCAGTGTTGGATAAGGATTTTCAGTCTCCTATTTTTAAAGAGCTTGCTTACAGATAAAGTCCAATCTTTCTTTCTGGTTCTGCTCTTCACAAGATGTATTGCATTTGACAGGTCTTTTATGTTAAGAGCTGAATATGGAATCCTAGGCTGAAGTTACGATTTATACTACCCATAAAACTTAAGGACTTCACCAGCAATGGAAAAGCAATCAAGGATTGGTATAAACAGACCAACCTGACCCCCATCTGTTGTGGTTTAGTATTTTCCCAGAGGGAGACATTTACTCCAACTACTCCCTCTGAGGTTAACAGGAGCTATTACACAGCATCAGAGCCAGCCTCCTTTTGAGTAGGTAGATGTAGGTGGTGTGTGATTTCAGAGCCTCCAGGAGAAACTTAGTCCACCAGAATGTGGCTCCCCCCACCAGACTGATAATACCTGATATTTCATAGTTGGAATATTCTTTTCATAATTTCAGCCAAATAAGAATTTGTGCCCCATTAAAAAATATAGGCTTATTTATCATTTAATGACAGATCAAAATATTAAATAAGGGGGCATCCAAGTGGGTGATCACAGCGATGATGTAAAATTTTGGTATATAGATATATATACCATACATGAAGGTTAGCAGGTAGGCAACTGGCAACAGATGGGTCTGTCAGAGCCTCAGATGTCAAGATGTGGTATAGAATTTCAGACCCTTTAAGGAGACCACATATGAATCAGGCTGGGGTCTAATTTTATGTGGTCTTAAGGCACTGAGCAAGTAATGAGGAAAGAAACCTAGGAACAATGACACAGGTTCAAGTTCAATGATAAAGACTGTGACATATGCTGTCTTATGATGAGGGCTTTTATTCATGTATTCACTGTCATTTGTATATTCTTTAATCAAGCAAGTACATTCACTATGTACCAGGCTTTGGAAAGGACACTGGGATATGAGGGCAAAACAATAATTATTATACAATATGATGGATATTACAACAGAATATATAAATTATATTCTAGAAACATTTGCATGGGTCATTCAAATCAGACTAGGGAGATGAGGAGAGAAGGCTTTTTGGAAAATGAAAGATGTAAGATTCTCAAAACATCATATGAAGGTCAAACATGCCCACTAATGAACTAAGCACTCAGGGACACAAAGTTAAATGGGAGGTAGGTAGGTCTGGCCTTCAAAAGCTTACAGCATAATGTGATCATTACATAATCAGATGGCACCAATTAGGGTTATTCGCATCAGACAGAAAGGTGAGGGAAAAGCTTCTCTAGGTAGTGAACTTTCTGGGATAAAGAAGAATTATGTAAAAGTGGAAATAAGTATATTTATGTGTTATGTTATGTTATATTAAATTTTATATATTTTATCAATATATATACACATGCATTCTAGGCAGAATAAGAAGTTTTCACAAGAGCACACAGATGTGAAATGACAATCAAGGATTGTGAAGCTGGAGCAAAGGATGTGTGGAAGGAAAGGCTGATGCCAGAGAATTAGGCAAAATCCAAATAATGAAGAACTTGGTGTGCTAAGCTATGTGGAGCTGCTGAAGATTTTTTATACAGATGATGTGACAAGATTAGCATTTTGTGGAAATATGGAGAATATGGGCTGGAGGGGGTCATTGTGCATGTTATTTTAGTAATTCCCAGAAGAAATAACAAATGCTTAAATTGAAAGAAGGCAGTGGCAATAAAAGTGAAGAAAAGAAGGTGGACATATGAGTGACATTAAGAACTATACAGGCTTTGGGGACTGACAGAAAGTGGGAAGGGGCTGGAGGAAGGGGTTACTCACTTATATATGACATAGTCAACTGCATGGTGAACACCATTCACCGTAATAAGGAATCGATGAGAAGTGGCTTGTTTGGCAGTGGGAATTGGACCTAAGAGATAAATTTACCTTTGGACTAACTGAATTTGAAATGCCCCGAAGTACACATAGGTAAAAATGTCTAGTAGAAAATTAAATATGCAGTTTGAAACTTAGAGAACACCGGGTGGATCACACGTATTGGTTTGAGAGCCATCAAGAAATTGGTGGGAATTGATACCTTAGATGTGGGAGAACTCATCTGGGGAAAGTCTGTAGAATGTGAACACCAATCAGTCAAAAGAGGAGAAGTAGGAAAAGAAACACTTTGGAGAAACTGGGAAAAAACAGAGGTGGAAGAAAGCCAGGAGGGTATGTTGTCACAGAAGGTTAAGAGAAGAGACTTTCTTAAAGGAGTACAAGGTCAATAAACAAAATGTAGTATATCCATACAATGGAATATCATCAGTCATAAAAAGGAATGCAGTGCTGATACATGCTGCAACAAGGATGAAATTTGAAAACATTATGCTAAGTGAAAGAAGCAAGTCACAAAAGACCATATATTATATAATTCCATTTATATCAAATGCCCAGAATAGGAAAATCTATAGCGACAGAAAATAGATTTGTGGTTTCTTAAAGCTGGGGAGGATGGGGGGATAAGGAGATAATAGCTAAAGGATACCAGGTTTCTCCTTGTGGTAATGACAATATTCTAAAACTAGCTGTGGGGATGGTTGTGCATATCCATGAATACACTAAAAGCATTGATTGTACACTTTAAATGGCTGAATTGTATGTTATATAAATTCTATTTCAGTAAAACTGCTTGGGAAAAAAGGGTATGGGATAAAATCAAGTGCAGTTGAGAAGTCTAGTAAATTAAGGACAGAAAAATATTGATTAGATTTGACAATATGGAGAGATCATTGGCAAACTTAGTTGGAAAATTTAGTGATATGGGGAGTAAAATATAGATGACAGTGGTGGAGGAGTGAATGGAAAGAGAAAACGTGGAGAGGAACTCTTTCCAAAATTTGGCTGAGAAGGAAGTAGGAGAGCTGGAAGCTAAGACTACATGCAGTATTTCTCTGAAACTGGGGGAGACCTCAACATATTTATATAGGGAGAGAGTCAGGAGAACATGAGAGTTTCAAGATACAAGAATGAGGAGGGGTGACAAAGGAAATTGGTGGAAATGGTTGTGTCCCATTGCACAGGTGGAGGAGAGAAGAGGGGGAGTGTAAGCCAAAGGAGAAAGGACAGAAGATGGTAGAGATGTCTGTAGCTGGGGAGGAGCAAGTTACAGGAAATGTTGCCAGAGAGCTTCTGTTTTCTCACTAAGTTGGGAAGCAAATCCACTAAGGCTGGGCGGGATTTGGTTTGATAGATGGTTTATGGACAGGGACAGTTTGACGTCATCTCTTATAATTTGGATGCCCTTTATTTCTTTCTCTTGCCTGATTGCTTTGGCTAGTACTTCCAATACTATGTTAAATAGTAGTGCTGAGAGTGGGCATCCTAGTCTTGTTCCTGTTCTTAAGGGAAAAATGTTCAGCTTTTCCCCATTCAGGATGATATTGGTGGTTGGTTTGTTGTATATGACTTTTATTGTGTTGAGATAATTTCCTTCTATACCTAAGCTTCTGAGAGTCTTTGTCATGAAGTTATGTTGAATTTTGTCAAATGCTTTTCCTGCATCTTGAGATAATCATATGGTTTTTGTCCTTGGTTTTGTTGATGTGGTGTATCACATTTATTGACTCTTGTATGTTGAACCATTCTTGCATCCAGGGGATGAAAGAAATTTTGATGTATATCTGTATTCTGATTGCTAGTATTTTGTTGAGGATTTTTGTGTCTATGTTCATCAAGGACATTGTTCTGTAATTTTCTTTTTTTGTTGTATCTTTTTCTGGTTTTGGTATCAGGGTGATGCTGGCCTCATAGAAAGAGTTTGGGAGAATGTGTTCTGTTTCAATTTTTTGGATTGAGGAGAATTGGTATTTGGTATTAATTCTTCTTTAAGGGCTTGATAGAATTCAGCTGTAAAGCCATCTGGCCCTGGGCTTTTCTTTGTTGGAAGATTGCTGATTACTGCTTCCGTATTGTTTCTTGTGATTGGTCTGTTTAGATTTTCTATTTTCTTGATTCATTCTGGGTAGTTTGTATGTGTCCAGAAATCTATCCATTTACTCCAGGTTTTCATATTTGTTGGTGTACATTTGTTCATAATAGTCTGTAATGATTCTTCATATTTCTGTGGTATTGGCTGTAATGTCTCCCTTTTCACTTCTGATTTTTGTTATTTGGGTCTTCTCTTTTCTTTTTTTTGTTAGCCTAGTTAAATGGTTTGTCTATTTTATTTATCTTCTCAAAAAACAATTTTTTGCTTCATTGATCTTTTATATCATTTCTTGGGCCTCTGTTTCATTTAGTTCTGCTCTGATCTTCATAATTTCTTTCTGTCTACTACTTTTAGATTTGGATTGCTGTTGTTTTTCTGGTTCTTTGAGGTGTAGCATTAGGCCACTTATTTGAAGCCTTTCTATTTTTTTGATGTAAGCATTTATTGCAATAAACTTCTATCTTAATACTGCTTTTGCAGTATCCCACAGGTTTTGGTATGATGTATCTTTATTTTCATTAGTATCAAGAAATAGTTTGATTTTCTGTTTAATTTCTTTTTGAACCCATAGGTCATTCAGGAGTCTGTTATTTAGTTTCCATGCATTTGTGTAGTTTCCAGAGTTTTTCTTGTCATTGATTTCCAGTTTTAGTCCATTGTAGTCTGAAAAGATACTTGGAATGATTTCAATTTTTTAAAATTGACTGAGATTTGATTTGGACCTAACGTTTAGTCTATACTGGAGAATGTTCCACATGCTAATGAGAATGTATATTCCATAGTTGTTGGATGATAAGTTCTGTAGGTATCTGCCAGGTCCAGTTGGTCTAAGGTGTAGTTTAAATCCTGTGTCTTTTTGTTTGGAAGACTTGTCCCACGCTGAGAGAGGGGTGTTCCGGTTACCCACTATTATTGTATTAGGATCTATCTTTTTCCTTAGGCCTAAGAGTGTTTCCTTTATATATCTGGGAACTCCAGTGTTAGATGCATACATATTTATGATTATTATGTCTTCTAGTTGGATAGATCCTTTTATCATCATACAGTGACCTTCTTTGTCTCTCTCTCTCTTTTTTTTTTTGTGACCAGTAAGGGGAGCGTAACCCTTGGCTTGGTGTCGCCTGCACTGCGCTCAGCCAGTGAGTGTACCGGCCATCCCTATATAAGATCCGAACCCGCGGCCTCGGCGCTCCCAGCGCCGCACTCTCCCGAGTGAGCCATGGGGTCAGTCCCTTCTTTGTCTCTTTTTATGGTCTTTGGTTTGAAGTCTATTTTATCCAATATAAGAATAGCTTCTCCCACTTGTTTTGGGTTTCCATTTTTGTGGTATATCTTTTTATATCCCTTCACTTTTAGTCTGTGTGTCTTTACAGGTGAGATGAATCTCTTGAAGACAGCACATACTTGGGTCAAGCTTTTTAATCCAGTCAGTCAGTCTGTGTCTTTTGAATGGGGAGTTTAATGCATTTACATTTAGGGTTGTTATTGACAGGTGTTGTTTTACTCCTGTCATTTTATCGCTTTTTGTTTAGATGTTTTAAATATCTTTTGTTCCTTTCTTCCCCTTTTATTTCTCATCTTCAATGTTAGTTGGAAATTTGAGGTGGCTGGCATGATTTAGCTTCTTTCTCTTTCTTGTTTGCATTTTTGTTTTAACTGTGGGTTTTGCTCTTTCTTGTGTATCTCTGATAGTGATTATTGTTTTTCAGATTCCAGATGCAGAACTCCCCTTAGAATTTCTTGCAGGGCTGGTTGTGTGGTGGTGAACTCCCACAATTTTTGTTTGTCAGGGAATTACACTATTTTCTCTTCATTTCTGAAAGATAGCCTTGCTGGGTATATATAGAATTCTTGGCTGGAAAGTTTTTTTCTTTTAGTATTTTGAATATATCATCCCTCTTTCTTCTGGCCTTTAGGGTTTCAGTTGAGAAGTCTGCTACTAGTCTGATGGAGGCACCCTCATAGGTGACTTGCTGCTTTTCTCTTGCTACTTTTAGAATTCTCTCTCTGTCTTTGAATTTTTCTGGTTTGACTATAATGTGTCTTGGAGAGGATCTTTTTGGGTTGAATCTATTTGGGGATCTTTGGGCTTCCTGGATCTGAAGGTGTGCATATCTGCCTACCTGGGAAGTTTCCTTTTATTATTTCCATGAATTGGTTTTTAATGCCTTATTCTTTCTCATGTCCTGGAATACCCATGATTTGGATGTTTGAGCACTTG
Source organism: Cynocephalus volans (assembly GCF_027409185.1). Taxonomy (NCBI): domain Eukaryota; kingdom Metazoa; phylum Chordata; class Mammalia; order Dermoptera; family Cynocephalidae; genus Cynocephalus; species Cynocephalus volans. The sequence goes on from NC_084467.1 coordinate 132,766,526, forward strand.
AGGTCATCTGTTAGTTCTCTTAGATTTTCTTCATCTTTTAAAATTCTTTTTTCCTTTTTTTTTTTTTTTGTCTACCTGGGTTATTTTGAGAAGACCATCTTTGAGATCTGAAATTCTTTCTTTGCTTGCTCTAGCCTGCTGCTCAAGCTCTCTGTTGTGTTTTTTTATTTCATTGAGTGAATCCTTCATTTGTAGGAGTTCTGCTACGTTCTTTTTTACGGTATTAATCTCTTTGTAAACTTTCTCCTTCATACCCTGTATATTTTCTTTTCTTGTTTCAAAGTGTTCTTTTATCAGGTCTTCTCTTATTTCTTAAGAGTTTTTCTTAAGATTGTTGCTCAGACCAGCCCAGTGATGACCACTGAGCCATAGCAAGAAGGACCCCAGATTCCCATGAAGGGGTGATGGGGGTCAAGGGCTTTTGTCACACCCCCCTGACATCTACACCCAGCCCAGCAATGACCAAGCCATCTCTCGAAGTCCCCCGGTCTTCCCTATAGGAATGAGGGGGGTAGCACAGGCCTCAGTCCCACCCTTCCTCCTTCCTCCTTCTTCCATCCCATTTCTTTTCTCTTTCTCCTCTCCCCCTCCCTCTCAACTGTTCCACAACAACAACATCATAGAATGTAAAAAAATAATAATATTAATTTTAAAAATTGGATTAGTGTTCTCTGAAAAAAAAAAAAAAAGATCGTTGCTTGGAATTCCTCTTCAGATGTTTCAAGGGTTTCCTGCTCTGTGGGGTCTGGTACTTGAGCATGATTGTATTCCTTTGGTGGTGTCATATCTTCTTATTTGTCTGTAGTTCTAGCATTTTTTCACTGATGTCTGGTCATCTGGTAGAGCACTTGTTTCTTCTATTACTATGGAGTTGGCTATGAGGATAAAGATTTCCTCCTCTATTTGCAGGCTCTGCTGGTGACTCTTCTTGTGTCAGTGTAGTCAAGTATGTGGTGGGCTGCCTGAGAGTGGTCCTGGCTGCTACTGTGGTGGTGAGCCATCCTTGTGGTGGCTGTAGGTGTGGCGGTGGCTGTGGTAGATGACCTTGGTTCCTATGCAGGCAGTAAGTAGGGCTTTCCAGGGCCTGAGTCTGTGCCCCTGGAGGTGTGACAGGCTTGGCTCACCTTGGCACCTTCTCGCACTGTGGGTGGGACTTTCCAGGGTTTGAGTCTGTGCCCCCAGTGGTCGATTTTACTTTTACATGCACTGATTTGGGGAGTGACAATGAGGCATTATTTGGTATATAGCTAATGATAGATATTTGTAATATGGAAAGGTATAAATTCTGGAGATAGAAATTTCATATATTTCCATCTAGGACTCATAGATGTGGTTAAAATTCCAAAGGAGTAGCATATATGTATATGTGTATCTACATCTATATCTGACAGCAGAGCAAAGGATTGAGGACTAAACTTTGGGGGAATGATCACGTGTTAGAAGTCAGGGGCAAAATAAGAGCTATCTAAGAAGACAGAGGGTAAATTAAGCACAAAATTTGACTCCTGTAGGCAGAAGCTTTCAATTCTTTTTACCCTGATCTCCAGTTAGAAGGACATTTTGCATGACAACCCAATATGTGTATGTGTGTAATTTATGGATACAGGTAGAAAAAGACTTTCCAGATATAATACTTGCTGCTAACAGTGTATGATGTATGCTATTTGTCCTTTTCCTCTTTTTAAAAACACATGTTGATTAGCAACCCACTAAATTTATTTCATAACTTAATAATGCATCACAATCCAGTGTTTGAAAACATTGCCCTATGGCTACCCCCAAAACATTCAGGGTACCATGATGACATGGAGATCTGCGATCTGTGAATTCTCAGGTTTTACTGATCATCTTGGAATAATAGCAAATATTAATGACTCACAATTGATGGCCTATAATTTATCATGAGAAATTGTGACAATAGCCCCATGTTTTAGGTCTGCTCTCTTTCTGTTTCCCTAATCCAATATTTGTTTTCTCTTTCCTTAATTTCCTGTTTTCCACTCAACTTTACTTGCTCCCTTTGGTTTGAAAATTAATTCTTCCTGGGTTTGTTCTTCTTTTTATTGTTTTTTTTCCCTAAGTGAATTAAAATAATTTAAAGACTGACCTTTCCATGTCATTTCCAATCTTCCCTTTTGGCTGTTTTATGCTTAAGTATACTGTACCACAGTAGGAGAATGATCATTTTACTGTGTGGTACATAGTTTTCATTATATCATAATTTAATTAGATGACAAATGAAGTTGCAAAGCTGGTGTTACTCATAGCACCTCATACAGTGCTGCCAAATGCCCTGAGTTAACCTGACATTACCAAGAATGAATCCTGGAGACCCAGAACCCACAGATCCTGGAATGCCAAATGAAGTTTGTCATCAATTCTGAAACTAGGGAATCAAAGTAAATAACATGAAACAGCTATTCCTCAGTGCTCTCTCCTTCCTCTGTGGCACCTACATAAAATGCCTTCCTATCAATGCATTCTGCTATTGAGAATATGAAAGGGACACTGTCAATAAACAGCTGTGAAGTGACAGTCATATATGAGTGAATTAATGAAGAATTTCTATTGGTGCTTCTTCACTTTATAGAAATAATAGTAGAATTTTAAGAAGTATTGACTTTGCCTATTTCTTTGTTTCCATATTTTAATTGGGGAAACTGGGCTTGAGAGTTTAAATGGCTCAAACTATGGTTGCCCAGATACTAATTTAGACAGCCAGGCCTAGATTTCAGTAGTAGACTTGGTTAAGCTCTAAATTTAAACAGTAAGCAAATCTCTCTGAACTAATGCTTTTTCAAAATATTTGGCTCTATCTATTAATCACCACTGACTGGATGGAAACTCAGAGAGAGAACGTTAAGCAAATGAATTTTATTTCATTTACATGGCTTACAGGTAAGATGTCCATAGAATTGGTGGGGTGACTTCATCTTCTAAGTTGAACCTAAATATTTGGGATCACTAAATCAATTTTTTTCCCATCCTTAAGATTTTGTAGATTGCACCTCACAGTTCTGGTGCCTGAACTCTTTTCAAATATTTTTTTTAACAAATCTCAGAGGTGATTGTGATCTTTGGAAAACTTTGGAAATCCTGGTCTTATAAGTGACAAATTTCTGGCACATAAGAGCTAGAGGCACTCATTTATAAAATAAATAATTCTTGAGTGTAGTCTTTAGGAACCTAGGGTCTTCATGGGAAACAAAAAGCGGTAAGACATACCTGTAATGAACTCATGAAGTAGGAGATTGGTTTTTGAACAGAGATTGACATGACCTGAGGTTACTCCTTGAAAAATTAATTTGCATCAGGGCGCAGGATGGATTGGAGAGGGACAAACTGGATATGAACAACACGCATTAGAAAACTCACTCTAGGCTCCAGGACCAAGTTTCACCGTTGCTTGCTTAAGGTCTCTCATCTGTAGTGATGTACATAGCAGCATTTTCCCCATGTACCTGTCCTGCCTTTTGAATCACTGAAACCGTGGGACAGATTCCATGAGGTCTGAGTGCTCATGATCAAGGTGGTGCTGAGCCAGTGGGAAGTAGCATTGTAGTTATTTGTTATGCCACATGAATTACAGTAACAGGAGATTCTCATGGTTTTAACAGGAATTGTATTGGATGAGAAAACCTGAAGACAGTGTTCCGAATCATAGTGATAGCATTATACTCTTTCGAAGGAATTTGAAAGTATTTAATAGCTTTCTCTTGATTATTTGAAGGTGAGAAGGCATAGATGTAATTCTGTCTGGTTTTAATTGCTTTTCTTATGCAAGGGTGGGCAAGAGTGGTCTTGGTAGACAGCACTGGCTCTTGATTCAATTGTTGGTGGCCTTGCCCTATTATGAACTGTATTTGCTTTTCTCTGCCTACTCTTTTGCTTCTTTTCTTATTTTACATATGTCCTGCTCCTAACTTTTTTTTCTTTCTCACTTTCCTTTCTTTTCTCCTGACTACTTATCTTTTCTTCAGATCTGCCCCAAAGAGACATTGTATTAGTCCATTTCTGTTGCTTATAACAAAATACTTGAAACTGGGTGATTTATAAAGAAAATGAAATTTATTGTTTACAGTTTCTGAAGCTGGGAAGTCCAAAGTCCATCTGGTGGTGGTGACAGTGACCCGGGGGTCTCACATTGCAAGATGGTGGAAACAGAGAGAGCAGAGAGAGAGAGAGACAGATTCTCCTCTCTCTTCTTTTAAAATCTTCAGAACCATGCCCCTGACCACCATTTTTAATCCATTTACAACAATCCTATCACCTTTTCAAGGCTCTACCTTTCAATTACCATAATATGATTTCCCACCTTCTTAACAGTCCAGTGGGGGCTAAGTTTCTAGTACATAAAACTTGGGGACACAATTCAAGCTTCAGTGAGTTTTGGGGGGACATAATTCAATCCAGTACAGTCACCATGACCCTTTTCCTTGGGAAAAGTGGGGATAGGGACCATCTGTTAATTATTGCTTAGGGTGGAGACCTTTTCTTTTTAGAGTTATCTTAGTGTCATCCCAAGTACTAGGAAATAGTAAATTCTCAAAATATTATTTTTGAAAGAAAGTACAGTACAACATCAGGCACGATTATGTCCTAATAATGAAGGTTGACCCTACATAGATCTTTCAGGACAGTCATGATTTCAAATATCCTATTCTGTTTTATAAAGAACCCTTCTACTATAAAACCACGTCCTGATTTTTGGTTTGAAAATATGTTCATCATACCCATGAAAAGTAAACATGAATCTGTACCCCAAACATAATACACATTAAAAAGAGAACATTCTTTGGGTATTTTACATACTCCTCTTGGAAAAAGACAAGATAAAAAAAGAAAGAAAGAAAGAAAGATTGCGTGGCAGGAAGGAGGAGGTGGGTGGGTAGAGATTTGGCGGGCTTTGTTTAGCTCTGGTAGAAAGCTCTCTGGAACAATTTAGCTAGCGTTTTCATTGGCAGCCCTCAGCAGAGCCATTAGAGCTATTAAGTGAATGTATTGTTTTGAGTTTTCTTTGGCCCAATCTCCCCCATTATTTAGGGAAACGGAACTGCACATTCGCAGGGAAGAGGGAAGACTGAGTGCCAGTGAACTTGAATCCTCCTTCATGGCGCACTGCGGATGAACAGGCCGGAGAGCTGGGGAGAGCTGAGAATTCTTAGCCCCTACAAATTTCCATGTGCCAAGTGAAATCCTGGATCAGATCAGGATTCTTGGATATTTTGTTCTCTTCCTGGTTAAAAAGAAATCAGAGCTTTGTGAAATTTCCTCTAATAAATTACAGCGGCCTTTTTATATCTGGCAATGAAGCCTTTTTAGAATGTCTGCTCAGGAGCAGAGGGCCCTGATCTGGAACACCCAATCCCTCTGGCCTAAAAATAAACCTGGATTTTTAAAAATTGTGTGGGGTGTGTGTGTGTGTGTGTGTGTGTGTATGTGTGTTGTGTGGGTTTGTAGGGGAGGCAAATGGAGAATGTTGAATGTCGAAAATACTTGTTTAATAGATCCTGGAGCTGGAAATGCTGAGTTTTTTCTTTTAAAATAAAGGATGAGGCTACACAGACAACCCATGCATCCTTCTTTTCAGCTCGTCAAGATTATCTGTGGGAGAAATGCCAGATAAAAAACTAGGATGAACGCACTTGGTCCTTTTCCCTGTATGTTTCTATTTGCTTTGTTAGTTGTTTTAGGTTGACCTCCCTTTTGGTTCCAAATACTCGAATAGAGTTAGAATAATAGACTAAGTAGCCCAAATTCTTTCTAGAGAAGCTATTACGTAAAGAAGTGTGGCCCCACCAAACTTCGTCTGCAGGGCCTGCTGCCTGAGTCTATGTTTCTGAGCCTTCATTGGAAGCTGCTTTGTTATATCATCTAAAAGGGCTGCATGTTATGGGGTGCTTGTTCTAACCTAAATCTAATTTTCTCTTTTTATTCTTTAAAATTGAGTTTTTCTTCTGAAATAATGCATTCTCTTTGTAAATTTTCAAACAGGAAAGAAGTAGTTATAGGTAGTGTCTTTGTTCCATGTCACCTGCTTACTTCTTTCTATCTTTCCACAACTTTTGAAAACAAGCCTGATTCTGAGTTTAGATCAGTTTGTGAAAGTATGTTTCATTGGTTTTCAAACAGACGTTATTTAAAAACCAATAAAAAAAGTGCCATTTTCAAATATGTTTGAGGAACGCTGGGTTAAATGACAATTGCTTTCTATGTACTTCATATTGTGTCATAAGCTTTACATACATTATTTCATTTAATCAGTGTAGCAAATATAGGAGATAGCTACTATTATTTTCCTTTTAGATCATTTTTATGGTCATTTAAAAAAATAATTATGGTCATTTTTCTCATGACGTTGAGACTTACAAATATGATATAATGCCCTAAATCATACAAGAAGAAAATAGCAAAGCCCATATTAACCTAGGTCATTTTAATTCAGAAATACAATCTTTATTGCTACCTATGCCCTCCCCCAGGAATTTAAATAGATTTTAATTTTATTTAGTACAGGAGGTCTGATGGAGTTTGGATGTGTTGTCCCCTCCAAAACTCATTGATCCCCAATGTGGCAGTGCTGGATGCTGTTTGGGTCATGGGGGTGGATTCCTCACGAATGGATTAATGCTCTCCCTGGGGAAGGGGGTTTAAAGAGTGAGTTCTCGATCTATTAGTTCTTACTAAAGCTTGTTGTTTAATAGACCCTGGCACCTTCTCTCTCTCTCTATCTTCCTCTCTTGCTTCCTCTCGTCATGTGATCTTCTTGTACCTGCCGCTGCCTGCCACTTTCTGCCATGAGTAGAAGCAGCCTGAGGCCAGTGTCAGATGCAGCTGTCCCAGAATCGTAAGCCAAATAAACCTCTTTTCCTTATAAATTACCTAGCCTGAGGTATTTCTGTTATAGCAACACAAAACAGACTAATACAGAAAATTGGTACCGAGGAGTGGGGTGTTGCTCTATAGATACCTGAAAATGTGGATGCAGCTTTGGAACTGGGTAATGGGCAAAGGTTGGAGGATTTTGAAGGACTTAGAAGAAGAGATGATAATGAGAGAAAGTTTGGAAGATTTTAGAGATTGGTTAAATGGTTGTGACCAGAATTCTGAAAGAAATGTTGACAGTGAAGGCCATGTGGATGATGAGGTCTCAGACAGAAATGAGGAACTTATCGGGAAATGGACAAAAGATCACCCTTGCTACACCATAGCAAAGAACTTGGCTGCATTGTGTCCATGCCCTAGGACTTTGTGGAAGGTGGGACTTAAGAATTGTGAACCAGAGTATTTGGCCAAAGAAATTTCTAACAGCAAAGCATTAAGGAAGCTGCATGGTTGCTTTTAAGAGCCTACTCTGAGTTATAGCAGCAAAGACATGATGTAAAGCCAGAATTTAAAAGGGAAGCAGAGCATAAAGATTTGGAAAATTTGCAGCCTGGCTATGCTGTTGAGAAGCAGAGAGCAAGAGAAAAATGCAAGGGTGAAGCAGATAAACTGTTTGCTAAAGACATTATCTTGGTGGTGAGGCTGCCATAGACCCTGGCACCTCCTCTCTAAGATCCAGGACAATGGGAAAAAAGCCCTAAAGGCATTTGAGAAGTCTGGAAGAGTGCCCCTCCCATCACAGGTCCTGAGGCCTAGAAGGACTGAGTTGTCTTGGAGGACAGACCTGGGGTGCAGCTGCCCTTGGGAACCTCCTCCCTGCATCCCAGATACTCAGGCTGGAGCAGCCCTAAGTGTGGTTTGTGCAGCAGCTCTGGAGAGTAGAAGCCTGAAACCTTGGTGGTGTCCACGTTGTGTTAAGTCTGCAGGCTGGCAGGACATGAGAGCAGTGGGGTCATGGCAGCCTCCACCCAGATTCCTGAGGATGTATGGAAAAGCCTGGAAGCCCAGGCAGAGACCTGCCACAGGGGTGGAGCCATCCCAGAGGCCATCTACTAGAGCAATGCTGAGCAGGAAAGTGGGGTTGGAGCCCCCACAGAGAGCCCCCACTAGGGAAATGTCTAGTAGAGCCAAGGCAGCGGGACTGCCTCCAGGACCCCAGAACTGTAGGATCACTGGTAACATGTAATGCAGGACTGGAAAAGCTGCAGGCACCAGCATGGCCCACTGTGCTCTGCCTAGTAGAGTTGTGGGGGTTGGGCTGCCTGATGCTTTGGAGGCCCAGATGGCCAGTTGTGTCCAGGATGTAGGACTTGGAGTCAAAGAAGATTATTTTGGAGTTTTAAGACTTAATGTCTGCCCTGCTGTGTTTCAGACATTTTTGGGGCCTGTTTTTCCTTTCGTTTGGTCCATCCCTCCCTTTTGGAATGGGAATGTATACCCAATGTCTGTTCCACCATTGTATCTTGGAAGTAGATAAATTTGGTTTTTTTTTTTTTCAGGTTCACAGCTGGAAGGACTTTTGCTTTTGGTCTCAGATGAGATTTTGGACTTTGGACTTTTAAGTTGGTGCTGGAGCAAGCTAAGACTTTTGGGACTATTGGGATGGAATAATTGTATTTTGTATGTGAGAGGAACATGAGTTTTTGGGGTCCAGGGGTGGAATGATGGAGTTTGGATGTGTTGTCCCCACCAATACTCATGTGGAAATCTGATCCCCAGTATGGCAGTGCTGGAAGCTGTTTGAGTCTTGGGGGGCGGATCCCTCATGAATGGATTAATTCTCTCCCTGGGGGAGGGGGGATTAATGAGTGAGCTCTCGCTCTATTAGTTCCTGCGAAAGCTCGTTGTTTAATAGACCCTGGCACCTCCTCTCACTTCTTCTCTTGCTTCCTCTCACCATGTGATCAGCTTGTCCCTACTGGTTCCCTGCTGCTTTTCCACCACGAGTAGAAGCAGCCTGAAACTGTGCCAGATGCAGCTGTCCCAGAATCGTAAGCCAAATATACCTCTTTTCCTTATAAATTACCTAGTCTCAGGTATTTCTGTTATAGCAACACAAAACGGACTAATACAAGGTCTTAGAACTTTTAATAATCTGCACTTAGAATAAAGGAGTACACTCCTCTACCATTTTTGACCATAGAATCCCATTTATGCAAACCATCTTGTTTCTCTTAATACTCAATGCAGTCTGAGCCAACTTTATCATCAGGGCGATCATCTTTCCTAGTGAGCCTTAAGGGCTTCTGGTTGATGGAGGTCTTAGTGAGCCAAGTGTTTGCATGAGCTCCGAGGAAAGTCAAGGAGATCAAGATTAGTGTGTACAATGGTGCATCAAAGTCAACTCAAATAGCCACATTTCTCCCAGGATTATTACTTGATTCTGTAACCAAATTGCTACTTATCTCTACAAGCAAACTTATGTAAAATTATGAGGCAGAAAGATTACATACTCCCAGAATTTTGTTTTAATTCCATGCCCCAGTGAAAGATAATGGTTCACTTTTCTGAGCAGTGCACAAGCCATCCTTCCTTCTATAGGAATGCTTTTGAATGATATGGAAAAGTATTATTCCCCGAAAGAGTAAATGGCTGAGGAAGGCGTAATCGTAAATTGTCTATGGATTACTGCAATTTAAATAGCAATCATTGCAAATGATACTTGACTGCATATTTGGTTGAACAAAATAAATTTGTGTGGGTCAAAAAAAGTAGCAAAATACCAGCAGCTCAAGAGTCAAAGTATACTTCCAAATATGTAAATTACTGTGTGTATACATACATGGAAAAAAATACATCAAAATATCAATAGTAGTAATCACTAATGGACTTGAATTTGGGTGCTATGTAATTTTATTTTTTTTGTATTTTAAATTATTGATAACATGTACATAGTACTTTTATAATTAAAAAATAAGAGGTTAAGTAGAAGGAATAACAAGCAAAAGTACAAAGCCACTAAACAGCATGGTTGGGTGTGTGTGGGAATCTGTAAGTAGTTTGATGTTGCTGGAAAGTAAAGCATGAGCCAGATATGGAAAAGAGACAATGGTTGTCAGCAAGACCACAGTTTGGTCAGATATCTGGCTCAGATGGATGACTTTAGCAGCTATGTGGATGACAGCTTGGGGAAGGTGAAGCTGCAGGCAACAAGACAGAAGACCACTGCTATAGTCTGGGCAAGAGATAAAGAGGACCTATGGCAGTGACATTAGAGTGAAGGGGATGGAGTTAAAAATTATTAGTAGGCAAAATAGGTAAGTCTCAGTGGTTGAGTATATGTCAGGGATGAGGATGAATATGGAGAAGAAAGGATGACTCTCAAGTTTCTACCTAGGGTGGAAAGGAACAGAAAATGTAGCTCTGTGATCTCCTACTGAGATATTTTGGATTCGTATAATGAAGCATTTGTCTTACCTCTGGTCTTTATAGAAACATGGCTGGCTGTGACATTCCCTTCTTTTGAGAGTGAAGAAATACAATTACAAAATAGTTAAGAGACTTGGTTCACTATTGGCCTGAAAATTCATTGCCTTTCTTAAGTATCATTTTTTCCTATGTGAGCATAAAAAGTACATTAGACCTCACAGAATCAAAAAATAACAATAACAAAAATGGCTACTCTTCATTCTGCCTGTCTTATAAGTGGGCACTATGCTGAGTGCTTTATATAGCATGCCATTTTGTCTTTACATCAATCAGGAGAGTTAATTATTACATTATGCCACAGATGAGAAAACAGTGTCTCAGGTTAAATAATGTGCTCGGGGTCACATAGCTGGTAAATGTCAGAGCTGGACTATAAATCCATTTCTGTCTGAATTCAGACCCATGCTCTAGAAACATACCTTAGCAGGGGTTAGCAAAATTTTTTTGTAAAGTGACAGATAGTAAATATTTTAGGCTTTGCGGATTTGCAGGCTGCATATGGTCTGTCTTGTATTTTCTTCTTCTGCTTTTATTTATTTATTTTTTTACAACGCTTTAAAAATGTAAAACCCATTCTTAATTCACAGACCATACAAAAAGTAGCCACAGGCTGGATTTGCCTGCAGTCCATAGTTTTCAGAATCTTTATCTAATGTACACACACACACACACACACACACACACACACACACACACACACACACACACACACAGGTCTTTTTGAGTATATCAGTGGTGAAAGGGTAATGTGGGAAGTGCTGGGGTGAAAGAGAAAAATAGAGAAATCACTTAGCTCTAGGTTTCCTGGGGAAAGGGAAATCCAGCTGGAATAGAATATCCATGGTAAACACAGGGAGACCACAAGAGTGTGAGTCATCACTAGGCCATAGCCTGAATGCAATCACTCAGCCAACAAATGGTCCTCAGATGGCTTCAGAACGTTAATGTCAGGGGCAGGAGAGGGAGAGACAGTGAGGACAGGAAATGTGCTCTCTAGATAGAGTCCTTTTGGAAATGGAGTGGCTGAAAGGGTGTGCCTTTCTGGGCACCAAGCCCCAGAGGAGAGAAGAGGGAGATGAGCTAGGATGTGGGACTGAGAAGAGAGGGACAGGAGGGTGCATCTGTGTGTGCATAGAATTTTCTTTCTGTGGCTACCACAGCACTTGCAACTTTTCTTGTAAGCGAATGATGGTATTGGTCTGGTATTCTTCTGGAAGAGAACCAAAGTTTACAAATGGTAATGCAAAAGGCAAGCACAAATTCTCCCATCAAATGCTCAGTGTCTTCACCAGGAGGCACGTGTACTGAATGTCTGTACGGAGTTTGTGGGCTTATGAGAACTCAGCAGGGGACAGGCATGATGTCCCTTGAGGTATGATGATAAGTGAGCCTCAGTTGCAGGTTCAAGCAACTTCTGGGAAAGTCGTGAGCACCATCGGAATGGCCCAGAGAGCTTTGGTGGATTTTGAGCTTCCTATGTTTTATCTCCTCACTCCAATGGATTTGTCCTGGATTCTATGAGTGAAAGGATGTATTTTCTGATGCCTATTTTATTATCTAGCTGTCCTCTATATTTAATTATTTCATCAAAGAGTCAAATATGGATACAGAAATAGCTGTGTTCTTCATTACAATCTGTATGTACTGCAGTAATATTTATTTAGATTATTTTCAGGGACTCAATATTGAGAAATATTTTGTCTGTTATTAGAGGCAATACTGCACCATGGTTGGAGAAAGTGTTCTGGAATCAGAAGGGATGTAGGTTCAAGTTTCAGCTTTCCACCAGTCACCAGCACAATGTGACAAGTGCTATGCTGGAGGGACACAGAGTGTGCTAAGGTAGCACCTGGGCTGGGAACCAAATCTAGACTCAGGCATTGGGATGGATGTCACGGAAACCCTCTTGGATGAGGTGACCTATAGACCAACCTTTGATAGATGAGTTGTTTGCAGAAAAGTACACAGGAATAGAGAATTCTAGGCAAAGAAATATTTATGCAATTTTATGAAACCAGGAGAGAGCATAACCCAGGTGCAGAGTTACAGGTACTCTGGGGATCTGTAAAAATAACGAAAAAGAGGAATAATGACCAGAGGTGTAGCTAGACAGGTAGCCAGGACCCAGATCGTAAGGGGCCTTGAAAATTTGTTAAGGCATTGGGATTTTGTCCCATATGAACTAGAACACCATTGAAGTGTTTTAAGCAGGGGAACATCTTGATCAAATTTCCATAAAGAAGGTGGAAGAGGATGGGGGAAGATTGGAGATAGGCCAGCCAGTAAGGGTTTTGCTTAATAAACCATGAGAAAAAGCATGATGGCTTAAAGCCATGGCAGAATGGACAGTGGAAGGGAGAGCTTTTAGAATTATTCAGAATACAGAATGTATTGGACTTGGTGACTAATTGAATATGGAATTGGGAAAGAGAGAAGACTCTAGGACCATTCCCTTCTAGGATTCTGGGTTGAATACAGAGGAATTGTGAGGCTTGTCTCTCTGACAGGGAAATATAAAAAGTGGAATTCAAAAGGAAGGATGAGTTGAGTTTTGGACTTTCTGAGTTTGATGTCCTTGAGGTACATGTAGGGGGTAATGTTCATCAGACAGTAAGATATATTTGTAAAGATAGGACATTAGCCAGGAGAGGGTTGACTCACTGACGCCAAGTGAAGAGCAAGGTTCAGGAAGAGTGATCAGCGGTGTCAAATGCCTCAGAGAGCTCAAAGACAAAAGGACAGAAGGTGGCCTCTTTTTACTTCTTAGCTACATCTGAGCAGGAGTTGTGACTGCATTTGGGATAAGGTGAGCAGGGAAATACTTACTGATGAACCCCATCCAACTAATCCCACTCCATCTCGCTGGTGAGCTCTTCCTGTTGCTTGCTCTCCTGCAGTGAGTGTTTCACACCTTCTGAGTCTTCTCAGATCTCTGTCCCGACCACCTCCCTCCTCACTTTTCGGGGATCACTCCCCATCTCCTTCCTTAAGGAAGCAGCATAAATGCAAGGAGGGCTCCTTCAGTGTGACTCCATAGACCTCAAGACCACGTGCATCTCTTCCTCCCTTCCCTGCCCCCTTCTCTTGCATGGGCACGTGTTCTTCTTTGTCTTCAGGAGGTTCCTAATAAGTGGAGCTTGAGACGGGGATTTGGGTACCTGTGATTCACTGAAGGGTTCTTTTAGCAAACAGCAGGGAGGGAAACAGGATAAGGCAGGGCTAGGGGCCAACGGAGTATGTGGTCCCAGTTGCAGTTTAAGCTCAGTCCCACCTCCCAGGGAGCTCTGGAGCATGAATTTCAGCATGGATTTAGTCCCACCTTGGGGCAAAGGAATTGGCTTTTCATCCACTTCTGAAAGTCAATCGCTGGCTGCGACTGCTCCTGGGAGGAGGTGAAGCTAACCTCTTGTGAGGCAGCTGCTATTCTGCTAGGGGCATCTCCAAAGAAAGGGTCCTGCAGGGAGCTGTCGGCGGCCAGCGTTCATAGCAGCGCAGGGCTGGGGGGAGCTGCTGGCGTGGGGGCACCAGCAGAACCCACACACTCCTGTCTAACGTGGATCTCTCCTGCCGGGTCGTGCATCTAATTCTCGTGCTTATCTGCTTTCTCTGTCGCTCTTCGTTTTCTTTCTCTTTACTGGCTTTTCCCTGTTCCACTAATTTAGGAATGCTGGAGTCTCCTATTATAAAAACTTTCCTCCTATTATAAAAACATCCTTCTCTGCACCCTGACCTATCTTTCCCTGTCCTCACTGTCTTGCTTTACCGCCGAGACCCCAGTCTATGCCTATTACCTTTTCTTCCTTTATGCCTCACTCTCTCCAGCCTCCTGCAGTCTGGTTCTGTTTCTCCTGTTCTTCAGCCATGGCTTTTGTCAAAATTGCCAACCATCTCCTTGTTCCTACTGCTGATGGACACTTTTCTGTTCTTCTCTTACTTCAATTGCCAGGAACATTCGGAACGATCTTCTCCCTTGGCTCCGGGGATGCCAGCTCTGCTGGACTTCTTCCTACCCCTTCATTACTGCTTCTCAGGCCTCTTTGCCAGTTTCTTCTCCTCTGCCTAGTCCTTAAAATGTGCTATTTCTCAGGATTCATCTGCTGCCTTCCTACTCGACACACCTTTTCCTGGGCCTAATTGAGGCCTTTAAGACCCTCAGAAAGAGATCTCGCCTTCTCTGTCTCATGATATGTCATTCCAAAGCAAGTATTTATTTATTTCAAACAAAGTAAAATTAATATTTGTCTCATTCTAGATTTTCAGATTGCATAATTCTGAGTATATTTTTGAAAATGAACACTCTCCCCTCCCCGCTCTCTGCTGGTTCCCCAAGCACACGCTGTGCTGAATGTGTACCTATCAGGAAGTCAGGAATGCACGACCTCCTTCATCTCATAGCTTTTATTATCATCTCTGTGTTGATATTTCCAAATTTATATACTGCTCTGCTCAGATCTACAGAACCATATATGCAACTCGCAAGCATCTCTAATTTGATTATCACGGGGCCTCAAACTGCCACCCAAGCCTTTTCCTCCTCTTGTCTCCCACTTCCTGAGTGACTGAGCTACCCAGTTATTCACTTTAAAAACTGAAGAATCATTTTGGACTCTTCCTCACTCCTCCTCATCCAATTAATTACCAAGTTCTAATGGTTCTATTTATAAATATCTCTTGAGTTCAACCACAGCCTTCTAATGAGCTTACCTATCCCCTGCTCTGCATCCCTCGAATTGCGTACTTCACACTTTCTCAAGACTGCTCTTCTTAAGAGGCAAATATAATCATATTTGAAGAACTCTATGCAACTTACTATGGCTTGCAAGACCTTTCAAGATTTGGTTGCTATTAACTTCTTTGGCATCAGTCTTTCCACTTCCCTCCAACTCTCATGAGCTACGTCCCCTCTCTCATTCAGGCCACTGGGCCTTTATGCTGATGGCTGCTTCTACCTTCGCTGCCACCCCCATCTCCAGTATAACTTTTCATCTGCTAGGTCTTGGTATAGATGTCAATTCTGGGAAGACTTCCCTAACACCCCAAGTCCTCCTGGTCAGGTGCTCCTGCCCCTGGGCTCTCATGGCACCTTTTACTTTCCCTCCCAGAGCCCCTGCTGAGTCCTGCTTCCTGTCAGCTCCCCCTGGGAGGCCACAGACTCTGTGAGAATGGGAATGCCACCTGGGCTTGTTCACCATTGTATCCTGGCTGTTCAGAGCAGGGTCTGAGAATTAGCGCTTCCTCAGTAAATCCTTTCTGTATTAATCAGTGTGTTCCCCTCCCTTTAAAGTCAACGCATAAAGGATTTTCAGTCATCAATGTTCTTATAGGATCCATTCACCTTCCCCACTTCAATAAAATAGAAAGTCAAGAGTTCACTTTGTTGCATGTGTGTTGTCAAAAAGAACTGACGTCTGGGATGTGTATGTGTGTGTGTGCTTTGCTGGAAAACAGGATTTGAAGAAAACCTTTTAAAGTGTTCTGAAGTGATGGAGGAAAGAGCTTTAAGAGAAGAGAGAAGAAACACAAAAGAATGACTAAAATACTGGATGACTTCATGAGTTTTTGCCATTAGCTGAAACACATCGTGTCCGCTCCAGTTACCCACAATGACCACTTCTCACGGGAAAAGCTTCCTATTTTTAAATCCAATGTAATGCCTGTGGAATTACATTGCCCATTCCTACCCAGGCCCCAAGAGTTTATCATTATAGAGTGTTTTTGCCAAGAAACTGCTCTGCCTTTAGTCACTATACAAACAATTGTCACAGAGAGAGAGAGAAGTTTGGCTTTAGGTATATTTTTGTGTCCTGCTGCCTATCAAAGGCAGCAGACCCTATACACTACTCTTTGAAATTTGACTCTTTCACATGTAACTGAACTCTGTGGTTTAAGGGGATTCTAAAGCCAGGCAATATCAGTGAACTTGGGAGAGGGGAAGAAAGGGGTCTTCTCTGCTCTATGTTCCATTAGGAGTCCATCTCCTCCATTAGTATGGTCAACTACTATTTGAATAATCACTTGATAATATACAAGATGTACTAAGTCTCTGTCACACTGAGAAAGGTGTGATACTTGCCTCTGGGATCTTTGTCTAGCTAATGAAATAAGAAATGTTCTCAGTTTTTATATCTGTATCTATAATTTTTTTCTTTTGAAAATACATTGCTTTTGGAAAACTGCTAAATATTAAAGGAAAGTCCAGAGGTGTGCAAAGAAGAGAAAATAACTTCAAATGCTCCTACCTGTTTCATCCCCTCCTAGAAATCTAGATATCTAGATTGACATATGCATATGCCTTTAAATAAAAAGGATTACATTACACTTACTGTTGTGCCATTTGATTTTTCAGTCAATAATATTTTGGGGGTGTATTCCATTTTAATAAATATTGATCTAGATCATCATTTTTAGTGGCTTCATGATATGAATATTATATACTTTGAATTTATCTTCCCAGATTCATGTTAATGAAAATTTGTTGTTATATTTTGCTGTTATATACATTTCTGCTGTTATACTATCCAATTAGCATAACATACTATGCTCTTATACTATCATACTATATATTTTTGCTATTATACTGTTCTTGTTGATGCATATTTGAAACTCATATGAATATTTTCTTAAATATCTAGAGGTAAATTTCTTGTTGTTGGCAGACTTACATATTATAATTATATTGTGCGTTATAGATTAGACTAAATGAAACAGGGGTTCAGATATAGGCGCTCATTTTAGGCTGGGGTAATCAGTGAGGGCTTCATGGAAGAGGTGACATAGAAAAGGGGTCTTGAATGTCAGTTAGAATTTTGATAATTAAAGATGAAAGGAGAAGGCAGCATAAACACAGAGTGGAGGTGGGAAAAAAAAGAAGAAAAACAACAGAGGCGTGCTTGGCATCAATAAGTAAATCAGTTTAGTTCAATCAGCGTTTTAGTGGTGCTGTTGAAATCCTGGAGTACAGGCTGAGGTTCTGATTAAAGGGCCTTGAGTGGCAACTTAAAAGAAACCTACAGGACTTTATTATCTAGGCCGCAGAGAATCGAGAGTGAACAGAGGAACACCAGTTTTGATGTTGTGCCGAGTGGACTAGAGCGGATGTGGTACTAGAGGAAGAAAAATAAGACAGTTTAGAACATCGGGAATAAAGTAAAAAGGATCTATTCCAGCTAGTGGCAGTGAGAAGGGAAAAATAAGGATGAATTTTAAAGGCTTTGTGAAAGAAGTTTTATTAGAAGTGGTGACTAATTAGAAGATCAGGTATCTATCTAGCTGTAGTTTAAAGCTAGGCACCAGTAGCATTATTACAGCATAAATAGAAAAAAAATTAAATTGGACTGGAGATCTGGGTTGAGTGAGATTAAATCAATGAAGTATCTGACCTGTTGATTTGAGGTGGTGATGCAGGCTATTTGAGAGTACTTCAAAAAGTTCATGGAAAGAGTCTCATTATCTTTTAATTCTATTTTTGCATGAACTTTTTGAAACACACACACAGACACACACACACAGACACACAGACACACACACAGACACAGACACAGACACAGACACAGACACAGACACACACACACACACACACACACACACACACACACACACACACACTCATGCCTGAATATATATCTTCCCTGAGTTTTCTACCTTGAGAACGAAAATTGAAAATTGAAAACATAGCTAGAATACTATCTCTGAATCAGTCAAGATTTAGTTGCAAAAAACAGAGACCACTGTAGCTATTTTAACCCATCTTCCACAAAAGATTACATACAAGAATTGAGATACTTATAAAAATCTTTGTAAGGGCTAGAATTGTGGGATTTAGGTTGGGCATCTCGGAGTATCCATCAGGACAACACTGCAGAACTGTCCTGAAAGAGGACCTGCTCCCCTTCCACAGACAGGGATGTGGGGACTCCTGAGGCCTCTGTTAGAACTGCCGGTTTCAGATACACACTCCCAGCTGCTGTCCAGTGATCAGGAAACCACTGATGCCATCACCGAGTCAGGCTGTGCCTCCTAGGTCCCCACCAGCAAAGGGTGTTTGCTCCACAGCCTGCCTCTCAAGAGCCACACTGCTAGTGGCTGAATGCTAGCATACTCCTGCCCTGCCATGCCTGCAGGCAGAGGAAGTGAAAGTTGTCACAAGTAAGGTCTCCATCTCATAGTCACCTACAGCTCTAACAAGAGGGCGAATGATTGGCAGGATCTAGATCTCATCCAAATCCCTAGGTGCAAGGGAGCTGGAGAAAAGCAAAATTTAACTTTTCTGTCCTCCAGAACAGTAAGACACACTAGAAGGAGGGGAGGGTAGAATAGATGTGCACAAACCAACATCCACCACACACTTCTACAGTGCCTTATTAACAACATCCAATCCTCTAAGCATATTTTTCACTGGGTCCCCTGCTCTTGCATATACGTTTCTGCACACTTCTGTTATGGGGCCCATCACCTTGTATTCTAATGATTTGTCTACATGATTGTTTTACTTACTAGACTGAGCTTCTTGGAAACAAGACTTACATCTCATATAACTTTTCATTGCCAGGGCCCTACACAGTGACTTGCAGACAATAGGAAACCAACAGAAGACGAGAGGAAAGAATATGCGCTTTGCAGTTAGAGGAACTCAGGTTAAAACCTTCCTCCCAAACTGACAAGTGTGTGGCTTGGGGAAAGAATCTTCCTCTCTGTGAGCCTTTGTTTCTTACCTGTAAAATGAAATAGCTATGCTAACCTCATAAGTTTATTGTGAGATTTACGTGAAAAATACATATGAAGCATCTGGCATATAGTTAGAACTGAAGTAACTGTGATCACTATTATCATTAGGGGAATGAATTTGCACTTTAATAATTATTCATTTTGGTAGCAAGGCAGACTTCTGAGAGTTCAATTTTCTTTCTTCCTTTTTCTTTTGCCTTCTACATCATGTTCTCTTTCTATTTTGCTTAATATTCTGAAAAATGTACATTTTAAAATTTATTTATTTATTTTTTTTGCATTTTTTCATGTTTATGCTGTTTCTGGGCTTTATCTTTTCTTGACCCCCCCCTCTTTTTTTACAGCTTTATGCAATTTCTTCTTCAAAAATTTGCATGTGTTCTCTTAGAATTTTAGTTCAGCAGAGTTCCCTCATAGAACCTGGGTTTTTTTGATGCTTTATATTTCTTTTCTGGGTCATTGAGACAATCTGAGATTAAATTGATTTTTAAGGTTTCCATCTTTCCACCTCAAAAGGGCCATTTTCTCTTTGAGAGTCTTAGGCCATGGAATCATCCCTCCTTTCTGGAAATCTGTTTTACTAAAGCTTGAGTCCTCAGTGTTACTAGACTTGGCTATTGCAGATACTGACATGCTGTGGTTTCTTTCACTGAAGGAACTCCTTCACTCCACATCACCATCTAGTTCTTTCTTATTAGTGAGAATTAAAATTAAAATACTATATCTCTTTGTTGTTCCCTAAACTTGTTGAGAGTCATGAAAAATATTTATGAGAAGTGCTGCTATTTCTTTTAGTAGAATCAGCCTTCTGTCAGGGATATACACACCTAAAGTTTTGGTTCATCACTATGTCCCTGTTCTGTGTCAGTTTTGGGACCTGCTTTTGGGAGGCATCATGCTACGCTTTGTCTGACCAGACCAGCTGTAGTCTGTGCCTAGAAGAGTCTTATTTGTATTTTACGCTCACTGAGAGGTTCCCAGCATGAATTACTGCAGGTCGTGAATGTTGGTATGTCTGCTTCCCTTTTGCACGGTGGCGTGTCTCCATCTCATGTTCCTTGCTTCTTTTAAGCAAGGTACGCCCTCCTTAGACACAGTCCACGGTGAGCGCCCCACCAGGTCTTTCAGACAATACTCGCTTTTCTATATTATAATTTTTGAACGTTGTTGCTGGCTATGTAGACATCTGAGGCTATAGGCATTGTTATTCATAGTAAAGTTTATTGAGTGTTTGTGTGTGACACTTTAGAAATGTTACTCATTTTTTCTTCCCAATAATTATATGAGGTAGGTACTTTCATTATTCCCATTTCACAGATCAGGAAACTGAGGTTTGGTGATGGTAGGTTCCTTGCCAATACCACCTGGCCAGTGAGTGGAAAAGGTAGGACTTGAGCCCAAGCCACTCTGGCTTGAGAGCTGGTGCTCCTTCGACCCTGACACACCAGCTGCACCTGACCTGTGGGTTGATCATTTTCTGTCAAGTTCTACTGGGTACCTCTTCCACAGTAGTCTTCTTTTTGCTGCATATTTTGTCCTTCTTAGTATCTGGATCTAGTGAGTTGAATATTCCCACCCTCCCCTTCCAAATACACATCGTTGTATAGCTCTCTTGGTGTAGTAGGTAAAATACTGCCAAGAAGTACAGTGGTGGGATAAACTCTTTTCCTCCCCTTTAGTTCTTAATTTTGGCATCGCAGGACAGGGTCTTTTACAACAAATCCTTACTTTTGATATCATCTTTTGAAGCCAGATGGTCACTCCCTTTATGCTCTGATCTTAAGAAGATGTATTAGTTTCCTTTTCCTGTTATAACAAATTATCAGAAGCTTAGGTGCTTAAGACAATGTAAATTTATTCTCTTACACATCACAATTTTGACACGGGTCTCACGGGGCTAATATCAGGATGTCAGCATCTGTATATCTTTCTGGAAGGTCTAGAGGAGAATCTGTTTCTTTGCTTTTTCCAGTTTCTAGAGGTTGCCTACATTCCTTGGCTTATATCTTCTTCTTTCTCCAAAGCCAGAAGTGCAGCATCTCTCTGACCCTGTGTCCATTACATCTCTTTCTCTGACCACAGGTGGGAAAAATTCCCTGCGTTTAAGGATTTGTATAATTAGATTGAGCTCACTCAGATAATCTATATTAATCTCCCCATCTCAGGGTCTATACTCTCAGTTACATCCACAAAGTCCCTTTTACCATGTGTATTAACATATTCCCATATTCCAGGAATTAGAACATGGACATCCTTGGGGACATTATTTTGCCTACCACAGAAAGTATTATGACACTAGACATTGAGTCCTTTCAATCTTTAATTCCTTTTTTTAAATTTCAACCTCAAATTCTTATAACATGTAAATATTTCTAGAGAAAAATTCCATTTTACTTCTAGTAGTATTCATTCCCACATAGATTAACAAAAGTGAGTTAACATTTTGGGTGTAATAGGTCTTGTCAGGTTCTCCATATTTTAATTCTCAGAAACAAATATATTCCTGGTTGATGAGGTCCTGTTAATGATGATCTGACCTCTTGTGTAGCCTTCAGAAGAAAAACAATCATTACCACTATGTCTCTTGTTCCCAGGTTCATTAGTAGGTGGTTAGATATATTGAGGAAGTAGAGTCAAGGGGAGGGAGGAATCCTGGGTTTTCTACTTGTATCATGGGAAGGGGAAGAGGCGTGGCATCAAATCAGAGAAGGACCTAGGAAGAGGATTTTGAGTTTGGTGTTAGAAATAGACTGAATACCCCCAGTTCACATAACTCTTGTGGGCAAGAATGAGGTCATACTGCCATTAACAATCAAATTGTATTAGCTCAACATATAGCTATAAATCGTAGCCTTATACAATTTCCCCTTTCTCTAGCATTTCTGGGAGTGTCCAGAAGGGTGTGCTTTGAAAATTTATGTCTACCAGTTTCTGCGGTTCTCCTGCTGTCTGCCACTGCACCCTAGTAGTAGTATTTACCTTGTCTGCGGACACTCACTATTTCCAGTATTTTCCTCACTATATCTCTGGGGAAAATCTGGTCTCCTCAGACAGCTGGCTTCTAATGCAACCCAAGGCTGTAAAAGTCTCAAGTGCTAGAATGGAGCTGACATCCCTTAATTCTTTCCAGAAATAGACAAAGTGGCCTTTACCCTCAATTGATACTATATTTTGTTATTAGGCATTAAAGCAGAATTTCTTGAGTATCCTAGGATTCACAAATTTTCTTATAAAGAGTTCTTTAATTTCTTTCTAAGTGGCTTAAAATCTACTTTGTAAAGTCAGGTAGAGGACAAAATGACATTTTGTTCCTTTCCTTGTCCTTGACTTTTTATTTTTACATGAACACTGGCACATACCTCTTCTTCTTTCAACCAAAACTCAAGCCTTCAGGCAGATCTGCTCATGGAAAAAGGTGTCCACAGATTTGCCAACTGGACTACTCTTTCAGATGCGTTGAAATTCACTTTCAACGTTCACTTTCAACTTTCGTGCTCAGGTAGAACCACCCATCACATTGACTTGTTGACGTCAAGATATCTGAGGGTGAACCAGGTAGAAGCGTTCAATTGCTAGAGGGAAACAAGAATCTAATCTTGGAGGATTGGTAGGACTAAATACATATGTATGTTTGGGAGTTAACCAAATAGTGATGGTGCTTCAAAGTTTAAGAGTAGAAGAGTTCCCAATGGGAAACAGAATGAGAAAAGCATGGGCCATGAAGACAATGCTGGGGAATAACTTTTTTTTAAGTTTATTTATTTATTAATATTATTATTTTTTTTACATTCTATGATGTTGTTGTGGAGCAGTAGGGGGTGAGGAAGGGAGGGGAAAAGGGAAGGAAATAGGGTGGGAGAAGGAGGAAGGAGGAGGGGCAGGGTTGAGGCCTGTGGCATCCCCCTCATTCCTGCAGGGGAGACCAGGGGCTTCCAGTGGTGGCTTGGTCATTGCTGAGCTGGCTGCAGATGTCAGAGGGGTGTGGCTGCAGCCCTCGCTCCCCACCCCCACCCCAGCTCAGGGACCCAGAGCACTTCCTGCAGTGGCTTGGCAGTCATCACCGGCTGGTTGTGGATGTTGGTGGGGTGTGGCTGAGGCCCTCGGCCCCCTACCCTTGGGACTGGTTGTGGGTGTTGGCGGGCATGGCTGAGGCACCAAGCCCTTCCCACACCCTGGCTTGGTAGCCCAGGGGACTTCTGGTCCTTCTAGGTTGTATTGGTGTTCTTTGACCAATATTGATGTGAGATGTTTACTAGTTAATATCAAACTGTCTCTGGTCTGTAGGTATTTTGTTTTTCCTTTCAGTTCTGTGTTGGACTATTTGCTGTTCCTACCACTTAAACTCTGCACTGGGACTAATTTGTTGTCCTTTGCTTACTTCTAAAATGGGGGAACTTCCTGTGGGGACCAGCGCTTGAGCCCTGTGGTTGAGCTAAATTGCCGCTTTGCTGCTAATTCCCCAAGGATGGCATTTTGCACAGTTCAGGTTTTAATGGTTGACTTTATAGGTACTTCTGGGTCTCAGGAGATCCAGTACACCTGGGTTGTGTGGAAACTTTGGTCTGGGCCTGAGTCTTTTCAGCAAACTGCACCCCATGCAGTTCTATATTCCTGACCAGTCTCCACTGAGTGGTCCTGTGCTGACTAGGGGGCAGATCATCTGTTCTTGCTGTGCCCCAGTGTTCTCCCAGTGGGCCTGTGTCCCCCACTGCCCACACTCCAAACACTTCCCACAGGGCAGGCTATACGCTGGTCCCTTGTGGTGACTCACTGGCCTCTGAGTGGCTCCTTTTTTCAGTTGTTGTGGCTCTTTGCTCCTATGTGGGTACACAGGAACCCTATTAGTGGTCTTGCTGGCCTGGGGGCCACCAAACCCTCTTTTCCCCTGCCATCTCCAAGCAACTTCATCTGAAGGGCACAGCAGCAGTTTTTGCCAGCTCCCGCTCTGTGCACTCAGCAGCTCCAGCCTGGATGTGGCCAGGGCTCCAAACAGTCAGAGGGGTATTTTCTTTCTGTCATCGTGGCTTCTCCTGCCTTCATGTACACCATAGATCTCTCCTCCTCTTTCCCTGAGCTCTAGTAGGCCCCAGCTTGGCTATCATTGCTTTTTAATAGTTGTAAATTGGTTGATTTTTGGGAGAGAGTGAGGCTGGGGACTGCCTATTCCACTATCCTGACTGGAAGCCTGGGAATAACTTTTAAGGATGAGCAAGGAGAAGAGGAACTCACAATACAGACTGAGAATCGGTGGTCTCAAAAGCAGCAGAACTGAGAAAGAGTGCTGCAAAGAAAGCAAAGAAAGCAGAGAGCTCTAACAAGAAGGAAGTAACTAACCATGCAAAAATGCAACAAAAGGGTTCGAGAAGAGTGTGACTGAATTGATTTATTCTTTATTTTGTGGGTAGGAAAAATGAAGAGATCACAAACAACTTTAATGAAAGCAATTTTGATAAAGTGGTGTGGATGAAATTCAGGTTATAATGGGATGATGGGGTACATGAAAAAAATAAGTAAATGGGAAATGAGGAAATTATTCTTTTAAGAAGTTTAAATTGGAAAGGAAGAAAGAAAAAGAGAGGGTGTTAGCTATGATTTGCTTAGGAAACCTCATCCTGTGAGACCAGGGGAAAGGGAAGGACAATAGGTAAGGAAGTACATAAGTTTGCGTGTGCGCACATGTGTGTGCGCGTGAGAATGGGAGGGAGTGGTGGAGTTCATAGTGAATGGCCTCAGTTTCATCATCAAAGCAGAAGGATAATCATCTAACTAAGAGTCAAGGGAACAGGAGATTGAGGTGAGGGAGGCAGGTGAAGAAGAGTGAAAATTTAAAATAATCTCTGGAAAAGAGATGACCATAAACAAGTAAAAGTATAGGCAAGTGGAACTGAAGATCTACATGAGATCAGAAGTATAAAATATCAGTCTGAGTTAGGGTGGTGAATGCATAGCCAAAAGGAATGGAGCAAAGGTCATCGGAGGTGAGGAAGTCAAGAATAAGACTGTTTCCAGTGGATGTTTCACATAAGTGCTGACATTCCCTAAGGTGATGTTGGAAGCTGGGGAAAGGGAAGACTGTGAGCCAGGTGCAGAAGGCCTTGACGTGTACAGAGTAACTAGGAGACGGGAAAATGAAAGGAAGTGAGAAGAACATGGGGATGGAGTAGAGTGCCACGTGCCTAAGAACAGGAGGAATTTGACAGAGAGAGAGAAAACTAGCTTTTTGAGGTTGCACTGGGCAGCCAAGTGAATGCTAGTTGGTGTTTTTGGGGGCCTGCAAGCCCCATGGTGTGGGCACAGTGAAAGGGTTGGGGGATCAGATCAAAGGTAATATTGGCCAAGAGGAGGAAGCATGGTAGCAGAGTGGAGGGGATGAGGGTGGCAGGGGGAATGGTGTATATTTTGGCTAAAGGACCATGGTTTATAGTAACGACAGGAAGTTTCAGGTTTAACCAAACCAAAGTATCCCAGCTTTGGCACAAGTTGTTTCTGTTAGGGGAACTGGCTGAGGGTTGTTGGGGACATCTGTTTTTATTCATAGAAAGGGCAGGTTGCATTACCACCTGTGGAGTGCAGTCAGGCTCTTCCTCTGGAGGGTTTTGCTGTGACTGTGAGTAGCCGGGTTGTGGGTCCCAGTCTCAGGGTGCACATTCATCCTTTATGTCTTGTTTTTTAATGTGCCAATTTTTGATACTGGTTCAAGTTGCTTCAACAGCTTAGGATCTATTTCATCTTTCTGGCTTCCTTCTTGAATTATTTCTATCAGTCTATTACAGAATTATTTAACTGACTAATAAAGCAGAGCACAAAGAATCATTCTTTATATGCTTTTATTTTACTTAGTCCAAAATTAAGCAAGAGTTGGGGAGTTATGCACACTTAGACACTGGGGTGTGGCTGGGGATCAGTAGCAAAGGGACATGGCAGAAATCAGAGCAAATGCACTTGGTCTGGGAGAAAATGAAACGTGGTGGACTGGAAACTGGGCAATGGCTGATCCTAAACCAGCAGGTCACAGTCATAGTCATAGAACAGTCATAGGACAGTAAAGCAGGGGTGCATTCTTCCAGGAGGATGTCATCAGAAATAGCAGGCCTGAGCAATGGGGCAGAACAACTTGGAATCTCAGCCTCAGGGAGAGTTAGTTTCTGAGACAATTTTTATAAAAATCAAGATGCAGCTTACTTTGTTCAGTCAGAGTCTTCCAGGGAGAGTATAGGTAAATAGCTGCAGAATGTGGAGAGGATAAGTAAAGGCAGATCCTGGCAGAAATTAAGCAGATGCTACAGTCCATCCCCTTTTAATACACAGTTCTGGTTGGTTCATGACCCTTATGCATTTTACTGCATATGTCATTTACCTTCTCTTGAGTATTAAGCTCTTTTGGACGGCAAATCTCTCTCTTAATGAATCATTTCTGAAGCAAGATGTTAAGCTCTAAATTTAAGGAGAATATCCATTTTTCCCCTTCTTAAGTCTAAGCCAGGCTTTGGTCATATTAGTTGAGAAGTTAAGACTTTTATCTTCATTAGCTCTGATTAACTTCTGAAATGATGTGCATTTGTTATAATGGGCAGGGCATTCTGCATGCAAAGCAGACGTGCTGACCTCAACACTTTTACCCTCTTTGCTTTAGAGAATAATCTGGACAACACTCTTTGTTTCCAGCAAAATAAGTCTTTGTCCTACCCGTTCAATTAATGACTGTTTCCAACTCTCCTGCTTTAAAAAAGTTATTCTTTCCCTTATTCTAGCTGACTTCTCTCTGTATCTCCATAGAGTGCAGCAGTCTGACCAACCACACCCGGTTTGCCACCAGCATGACATAAATACCCTCATCTGGAAGAGTAATTTATGGCTGGAGAGAGGCTTGGGCAAGGAAGTAAAGGGAGATGAGTAGAACCATCTAATGAGGTTGTTGGTGGAAGAGGCCTCTTGGAGGGTGCTCAAGGGAATTAGTGCAACTGCTGGGTTGAGGGAGGACAGAAGGATGGCAGCCAAGACTGGTAAACAGCAGACAGAGAAGCCAGTAACACACAGATAGCCCAAGTAAACCACGCCAGGAACAGGGGATTTGGGGAAAGAGAGGGAGGAGGAAAGAGAAAAAACTGACAAGTTACTGACTCCCAATTTTAACTGGAACCCTGGAATAGGAACAGAGAAAGGATGAGACTTTTATTCCTTCGTACCCTAAGCTTGGTCTCTAATTCTCTCTTCCCCTTTTCTTTCTTTTCCCTTCTTTTTTTCTCTCCCCCCCTTCTGTTTCTTTCTCTGCCTCCTCTCCTCCCAACCCACCCTTCCCTCCTCCTTTCATTCCCCCTCCTTCCTCTTCTCTGTTTTCTGGAGTATTGAAACATCTCCATGTTGAAGAGTTACGATGTCAACATCACCCCAAACCATCAATTTGTCAGTAAAGGAAATTGTCACTATTTTAATGAAGGAGAAAGGGAAAAGGAATGTGACTAATGTCCAGGGAAAACTAGGCGACAGCCCAGAAAACATTGTGTCTCCAGGAAAGTAGTATAAGGAATATCCCTCTAATCACATCTGATGTCACCTCATGAGGTTTGGATGATTTCTTGTGGCTGAGAACTCTTTTTCCAAGATATTATAAGTCAATAAAAGTAGTATTTTAGAAGGCCTTTTCTTCTGAGTATCTTTGGTTCTAAAGCAAGATTTCCTTTGCTTCTTCACTTTCATTTCCCTTTTTAGCTCTGTTCCAAAGAATACGAAAACAATCTTCTTTGGGATCTCTGTTTCTCAGGCGTTCCTTGCCAGCACGTCCTACACATGGATTAAATAGATGGCATCAGTAGCATGGTTGGGAGGCAGAGCAGGCAAGAGAGGCAGGGTCATGCTGTCCTAACGTGAGCTTCTGGGTGGGAGATGTTCATGTCTGCAGCTTGTCTACTAGGATAGCAACAAGCAAGCATGATTTGTAAAGAAAATTTCCAACCTATGTTGATGGGACTGTCTGTCCAGCTGAAGCTGTGGTAAGAGCATTCCTGTCTCTGGAATGCCAGACCATGCCACTGTGGGAAGCATCTCGTGAGTTCAAGGGGCCACTGAGTTCTGTTTTAGTTGTTCTTTCTTAAAATAACTCTTCATTGAGAATGGGTGAGGCTCTATTTGCTAAGGATAAAGTTTTACATTTCACTGGTGCTAGGCGGCTAAAGGTCTTTGACTATATATGAGCTTATAAAGAGAATAAATGCTTGTTTCCTTTTTTTATGAGTCACAGGGCATATGTTTTTAATAGACCTTTAATTCTGTGTATAAGTGCAAGCATAATATTGCCTAGTGCTTTGAAGGCCACCAGTAAAGATACTTGGTAAGTATCATAATGCAGTAGCAGTAGGTATGGAGATTCTACGGATTAAAGGACTAAAAAGAGAAACATATAAGCAATTACCATTCCTTGTGGTAGCTGTATGATGTCCTCTCCTACCTATAACTCATTTTGTGTTTTTGTCTTTTCCCTTGTTCCTTGCTGCTATTTCCCTTGTTCCTTTAAAAAATAATTCCCGGAAGAAAGCATATGCTGAAATAGAGACTCAATTGGACATTCTATTATAATAAGGATTATGCAGTGTGATGAAAATAACCAAAGACTGAGAGTTGGAAGGCTTCTTCATCACAGCCTGGGGATAATTTTCAAGGCAAAGAATTGGTAGCATCACTGGATTTATAGTGAAGAAACAATCTCTGTGTAGAGTTGGGGATTGAGTGTGAGGCCAAATACTGAGTATTCATACAGATGATTCAGTATTTAAAAAAGGGCAGTATAGTATTTATCTTGGAATAAATAACTCAGATGTGTATTAGTGCATTTTTCTGGTCTGCATGACAGCCTGATGTCTTCCAAGGGCAATGCTGGCTGGGAGTGTCATTGGAGTTTGATTAGGTTTGTCTGCTCTTGTCTAAGTGCCGAGCCCTTCTTGTGACATCTTCTCTCTTGCATGCTGTCCAGGGCATACATGAGTGTGAAGGAGTTGAAGGACGCCCTGCAGCTCAACGGTACTCACTTCCTCAATGTCTACTTTGCCAGCTCAGTGCGGGAAGACCTTGCAGGTGCTGCCACCTGGCCTTGGGACAAGGAAGCCATCAGTCACCTGGGTAAGTAAAATGATGACCAAATATGGTAGGCAAAGCAAGGTCTGAAGGGAGTTTGCGAAAGTGAGTTTGGGGGGAAAAGAATGAAAGAAAAAAATAAATTTACTCATTGAATTAGCTCCTTTGCGTTGAAAATGGCTTTTGGGAGAGTTTGTCAAAATGGTTCAATGTAGACAAGTAAGAGGTATTAGAGAAAACTGTGATCAATGTCCAGAAAGTTGTAGACTGAATCTATAATTCAGATGTAAATAAATTGCTGGCATGAAGTAAGATTCATTTTAAGTCTTAAAGATCCACAAGGGAAATACTATCAAAAAGGTGGCTAGGCTATGAAATCCAGTTTGCAATAATCACTGTGCTGGAAGACAGGTGGGAGACTGGCTTTTTGCATAGATTGGGATCCTGAGGAGATCCTGGGAAGTTCAGGAAGGTGGGCTTGCCTGCTCACCTAAAAAAAGGGTCGACGCCTAATCATTGAGTGCAGCTACTGAACACTTAAGAAAGATAATCTCTCTTACAATGTCTTCTTGTTATAAAGGGAATCTTACTGGGCAATCAATAAGGATCATTAAATTGGTTTAATAAATTATTGAACATAAGTTGTATACACTTTCAAAGAGTATTTGATAGGATTCTACCAAAACTTATTTTTAAAATGAATTAACATAATTAGGAAGAATATTTTATGTTGAAAGAAAATGATTACAGAGACTGGAAGCCATTTCATAAATGATTTAAAAGACATTGTGTAAAGTTAATCTTCTTTGTAATCAAATATGAAGCAGAGAAAAATAACTTGAAGGAAGATCATACAATACTTGCATATGTCAAAAACCAGGTACGATGGGGACATTGTGGAGTCTAGGACATATTGAATTGACGATCAAAGAAAATATGAGCAGTGTCTGAAGGATAGGTAGCATTGGAGATTGGGGAAGGAAGAAGATGAACAATTAGTTAGCAATAGATGAAAAATATTGTTGCTGTTCAAGAAGGAACCTGAGCATGAAAATCTATGGAATTGAATCAGGTTGCGATCCAGAAGGGAGAGGAGACAATAAAAAATTAAACATGTAGGGATCCAAACTAAATGTTTTGCTGGCATACATAGCTGTTTCATTGGATCTATTCAATTTTAGGGTCCTGCAGTCTTTCTATGATTAAACTTTGTATTTCCAGTTTGTAGTACATGAGAAATAAGAAATTTGTGATGCTAGTGATGACCTGATGCTACCAAGGCAAGAGCATTGTATGTGTTGATGACTTATTTCCAGGCTTCCCACATAAGGACTTGACATTTCTAGGGATCCAGTATGAACCAAAGAATGTATTCAGGTCTGTCTGCAATTATTGTGAGTGGAGAACTGGGGAAAGAAGGGTTGCTGGAAGGAATAAGGCACTTTGGCCTGTTAAAAAAATGACTTGTAAATCACAGGCTGACAGCTTCAGGAAAAATTCCAAAGGATTTTTGATGAGGTTGACAGAGAAGGGCTATAGGTTTCAGTCACACATTTCCAAAATGATCAGGTAAACTGGAGTTACCCCTGTGCTAATGTGAGTCATTTTAGCCTTCAAGGTAGGAATGGGTGAACTAGAAGATCATATTCTAATAATCCATTTAATAGTGAGTTTAGGTGTCTTGAATTATCCTCATCAAAAGCAGCAGTAGCATCGGGAATATGTAACACCAAAAAAAAAAAAAAAAAAACCTCCAAATTGGTGCGCACTGGAATCACCTAGGGTAATTTTACTGGTATAAGTGTGAGGGGCCGTGATAGCAAGGTTTACCCAGCAGTGGTTTCCATGTGTCCTAGGTCTGCCATTGGGAACTGAATCTACTTGGTTTAAAAACCTTAAAAGAGTTCCCGGTCAAGATAGTGGAATAGACGGTTCCCAGCCTCACTCTCTCCCACAAATCAGCCAAATTTACAACTATTCAAATGTAACATCAGCCAAGCTGGGGTCGGGGGAGCTCGGGGAAGAGGAGAAGAGACCTATGGAGTTCATGAAGGTGGTAGAAACTATGATGAGAGAAAGAAAAAGCTGCTCTGAGCATTTCAGGCCGTGGCTGCTTTAAGGCTTGAGCTGATGAGCACATGGAGCAGGAGCCAGCAGAAGCCGCAGCTGTGCCCTTCAGATGGAGTTACTTGGAAGCAGCAGAAGAGAAGAGGGTCTTGGTGGCCCCCAGGAAAGCAAGACCACTAATAGGTTTCCCATGGACCCACACAGGAGCGAGGAGCCAGAACAACTGTAAAAAGGGAGTCATTCAGAGGCCGGTGAGTCATTGCAAGGGACCAGCGCAGGGCCCATCCCATAGGAAGTGTTTGGAGCATGGGTGGTGTGGAGATGGGAACACCGGGAGAACACCGGGACACAGCAAGGACAGCCGACCTGCCCCCCAATCAGCACAGGACCACTCAGAGGAGAAGGGTCAGGAATGCAGAATTGCATGGGGTGCAGTTCGATGAAAAAATTCAGGCCCAGATCAGAGATTCTACAGAACACAGATCCACCAGGTCTCTGGAGAGCTGGAAGTATAAGTATAAGTATATAAGATCAACCATTAAACCCTGAGCTGCACAAAAAGCCTTCCCTAGGGAAACAGCAGCAAAGCAGCAATTTAGCTCAACCACACAGCTCAAGTACTGGTTCCCACAGGAAGTTCCCCCATGTTAGAAGCAAAGGACAGAAAAGTAGTTCTGGCCAAGGCACACCGCCAGCACCTTGGGGCCTGCCTGGGAACCAGAGGCTTGGATCTGAGGACTGGACCCCACTCTCACTTCCAGGCAAACTGCACCAGTGCCTCGGGGCCAGCCCAGGGACCCAAGGCATGGTGAAGGGGACTGGACCCTCCTCCCACAACCAGGCACACCACGCCAGCACTTCAGGTCCTACCCAGTGACCCAAGGCATGGGGCCAGGGATTGGACTCTCCTCCCATGACCAGGCACAACATGCCAGGACCTTGGGGCCTGCCTGAAGACCCAAGGCAAGGAGAAGGGGACTGGACCTCTCTTCCACAACCAGGCACACCAAGCCAGTACCTAGGGGCCCACCTGGGGAACGGAAGCATGCAGAAGGGGACCAGACCATCCTCC
The DNA here is from genome assembly GCF_027409185.1 of Cynocephalus volans. NCBI lineage: Eukaryota > Metazoa > Chordata > Mammalia > Dermoptera > Cynocephalidae > Cynocephalus > Cynocephalus volans. The sequence continues at coordinate 132,798,771 of NC_084467.1, forward strand.
CACAACCAGGCATACCACACCAGTGCCTTGGGCCCTGCCTGGGGACCTAAGGCATGGAGAAGGGGTCTGGACCTCTCTTCCACAACCAGGCACACTGCGCTAGCACCTCAAGGCCCACCTGGGGACTTGAGGTATGGAGAAGGGGACCAGATCCCCCTCCCACAACCAGGCACACCAAGCCAGTGCCTTGGGTCCTGCCCAGTGACCTGAGGCATGGATCCAGGAACTGGACCCCCTCCCACAACAAGGCACACCATGCCAGCACCTCGGGACCTACCTGGGGACCCCAGGCAAGGAGAAGGGGATCAGGCCTCTCTCCCACAACCAGGCACACCAAGCCAGTGCCTCAGGTCCTGCCCAGTGACCTGAGGTAGGAGCCCAGGACTGGACCCTCCTCCCATACCAGGCACAAAATGCCAGCACCTCGGGGCCCACCTCAGTTACCAAGGCATGGAGAAGGGGACCAGACCCTCCTCTCACAACCAGGCACATGGCTCCAGCACCTTGGGGCCTTCCCAGAGACCCAGGGCATGGAGAAGGGGACCAGACCGCCCTCCCTCAACCAGACACACTGTGCCAGCACCTCGGGGCCCGCTCAGGGACTCGGGGTATGGAGAAGGGGACCGGACCTCTCTCCCACAACCAGGCACACGGAGCCAGCTCCTTGGACCTCTCCTGGTGACCCGAGGCATGGAGAAGGGGACTGGCCACCCCTCCTACAACGAGGCACATGATGCCAGCACCTTGGGGCCTGCCCAGGGACCAGAGGTATGGAGAAGGGGACCAAACCCACTCCACAACCAGGCATACGGCCAGTGTCAAGGAGCATACCAAAAACAGCACCTCCACGTGGGTGGCCCACCACAGCCACCACAATAACCATGGCTGCCGCAAAAGTGGCTAGACGCCACAACCACCACGCATATGGTCCACCAACCACTGGAGTGCATTGACACAAGAAGAGTCACCAGCAGAGTCAAAGAAAAGAAGAGGATGTCTCTTTCCACAAAATCCATTTCAGAGTGACAGAAGAGGCATCTGCTCTATGATAATATTGGGGGACCTGATCATATCTCTCAGGATTGGACAGATCATCTAGGCAACAAATTAACAGAGTAACCATTATTCTTTCAGAAGGAGAGAAGAAATCTAGGGCAATTAGAGGGGGGAGGGGAGGGAATGGGGGAAGGGGAGAGATTGGACAAGGGGCATAAAGAATAATTATAATTTGTAACAATATATATACTAGTAATATTGATTTAATCAATATATCTCAATGTTCAACCCCCAAAATATGTATAATTGATTTTGATTCAATAAAATAGATAAATAAAAAAAAAAAAAAAAAAAAAAAAACCTTAAAAAGTTTCTTCCTGGCCATAATGGAGACAAATCTTGGCTTCTTAATAAGAATTGTTGGTTTGGGAGAAGACCACTGCATGTTTTCTAACTTTATTGGAGATGAGCCATTGGCAAGATTTATTTAACTATAAAAACTGGGTAAAATACTTTAAATAAAAATTAGCTATTTGAAGGCGACAGTAGCCATGACAACAAGGACTTGAGGAACCCAGAGAGAAGAAAAATGCATTAAAGTGAAACTTGTATATAACTCAGTTTTTTTCCTTTCAGGGAAATTACCAAATTCTCAGTAAAAGGAATAGAGGAAGAGCAAAGAGCAGCAGCCTAGAGCTTGTTTTAGCCTCACCACTAAGGAGACAAAAATTAGAGTTCAGGCCTTCCAAGGCATCCAGGACTTGAGGGACCAAGATTCTAGAGACATGGAAATCACTAAAAGTGAGCCTGATTTTCTGCTTGCTAGTGGTTTTCTCTTAAGATATTTTCTAATGACTAAACTATGCATTTTCAGGGCCAGTGGCCAAGAAAACAAGTAGAAAATGACAAGATTATAAAGCTAAAAAGTGATTTTAGGAGTCTCATACAGGGGAGAAAAAAATTGGAGTTGAGGGCTTGTCAAGGAGGAGGGCCTTTGAGACATCTTATGTGCAAAGGCAAACAGAAATAGTCTAGCTTACTCAAAGCCTAAAATCCAGCCTGAAACACTCTTGATCCCTATTTGAAGGAAGTTTACCGAACTACATTCTGACTGCCTAACAAAAGAAAATTAAATATCCTCTGTAGAAAGACAGGATCATCATGAGCCTCTCTACAAGTTTTCATGCACAGTGTCCAAAACAATCAATATAAACTTACCAGTTACTCCAGGAGACAGGATCAAATGATGGCAAACAAAACAAAACAAAACAAAACATAGATGAACACTATGTACAAGCTCACAGATTCTGCAGATATTGGAGTTATCAGACACTAGCTCTAAGATAATTATAAGTATTAGAATGTGGGGTTATAACACCAAGGTCTAGGGTTTGGATCCTCATACTGGTCAGCTGGGGGGTTGGGGGAGGGCGTGGAAGGTGAGAGATATGTATAATCAATATGTAAAAATAGGGAAAAAAAAGATGGAAAGATGGAGAGTTTTCTTAGAGAACTGAAGTCTATAATAATAAATAAAATGGAAATTTTATAACTAAAGAAAATCAGTAACTGAAATTAAATTAGTAGATGGGTTTATAAGCAGAATAATTAAAAAACTAGAAACAAGTTGTAGAATATTTGCAAATCAAAGTTTAGAGAGAAAAAGTGATGGAAAAGAGAAAAAAGAGCTTAAGAAATATTTGATACCCGATGAAAAATACCTAATATAAATTGGATTTCTAGAAGAAGAGAGAAAAATTGGGGCAGAAGCAATATTCAAAGAGCTAATGGATGAGAATCTTGCAAACTGGCAAAAGATATCAAACCACAAATTCAAGATGTTTTACAAACCCCAAATAAGATAAATTGAAAGAAAATCCCACCTAGGTCCATAATAACAAAAGTGCTGAAAACCAAAAACAAACAAACAAACAAACAAACAAAAAAACCCCAAACTCAAAATTAACCAGAGAAAAAAGATACATTACCTTAAAAAGAACACCAGTAAGAATGATGTGCTGACTTTTCAACAAAAACTGCATAAGTCAGAAGACAGCAGATTGGTTTCTTTTTAAAATGCTAAATAAAATATCTTTTCAGAAAATCAACTCTTTATTTCATCAGTCTTTTGTATAGTTTTGTTTTGCTTTTAAATCTCTAATTCATTTACTGCTCTGATCTTTGTTATTTCTCTCCTACTGCTTTTGGTTTTGGTCTTGTTTTTCTAGTTCCTTGAGATGTACTGTTAGGTTGTTTATTTGAAGTCTCTTCTCTTCTGATGTAGGCACTTATTGCTATAAATTTCCCTCTTAGAACTGCTTTCACTGTATCTCATAGGTTCTGGTATGCTGTGTTTTCATTTTTATTTGTCCCCAGAAATTTTTAAATTTCCTTTTTGATTTCTTCTTTGACCTATTCTTTGTTTAAGAGCATGTTGTCCAATTTGCATATATTTGTACAGTTTCCAGTGTCCCTTTTGTTGTCAATTTCTATTTTTATTCCATTTTTGTTGGACCTGATAGTTGATATGATTTCATTTTTTAAAAAATTTGTTGAGGCTTACTTTGTGACTTAGCATATAGTTATTCTAGAGAAAGTTCCATGTGCTGCTGAGAAGAAAGTGTATTCTGTAGCTGTTGGATGAAGTGTCCTATAAATGTCCATAAGATCCAATTGGCCTATAGTAGAGACTAATTCTGATGTTTCTTGGTTAATTTTCTGTCTGGATGATCTGTCCTTTGCTGAAAGTGGGGTATTAAAATTCCCAACTCTTATTGTGTTGGGGTCCATCTTTCCCAATAGTTCTGATAACAACAATTGCTTTATACTGTGTGCTCTAGCATCGTGTGTGTATTTTTAGAGTTGTTAAAGCTTCTTGTTGAATAGATCCCTTTATCACTATATAATAACCTTCCTTATCTTTTTTTTTTTTTTTACTTTCCTTGGCTTGTAATCTATTTTAACTAATATACATATAGCTATTCCTGCTCTTTTTTCATTTCCATATGCATGAAATATCTTTTTCCATCCCTTTGCTTTCAATTGGTGTGTGTCCTTATAGGTGAAGTGAATTCCTTGTAGGCAGCATATTGTTGATTCTTGTTTTATAATCTATTCAGCCACTTTGTGTTATTTTAATTGGGGAATTTAATCCATTTACATCTAGAGTTATTGTTGATATATAGGGACTTGTTACTGCCATTTTGTTTCTTTTTTCTGGTTGTTTTGTAGATCCTTTTTTCCTTTTTGTCCTGACTTACTTTCCTCCATTGTGATTGAGTGGTTTTCTCTAGTAGTATATTTTTATTTTTCACTATTTATTTTTAGCACATCTTATAAGTTTTTGTGTTATGGTCACCATGAGGTTTACAAAAAACATGTTATAGTTATAGCAGATTATTTTAGACTAATAACAACTCAACTATGATATCTGAGAAAAAAGAAAAAAACAAAGCCAACTCCACACTCTGACATCATCCTCCCCTCCCCACTTTTTGACCTTATGTATGTTTCAAGTTACATCTTTTAATATTGACTATCTGTTATATGGTTGTTGTGTTTGTTGTTGTCTTGTTAGGTTTGTCTTTTAGTCTTTGTACTAAAGATATAAGTGATTTATTCACCACCCTTAGAACATTGGGGTATTCTGAGGTTGTCTGTGTACTTATTTTACTTATGAGTTATGTACCTTCAAATGTTTCCTTGCTACTCTTTAGCACCATCTTCTTTTAGACTGAAGAACTCTTTTTAGTATTTCTTGTAAGGCAGGTCTAGTGTTGATGAATTCCCTTAGCTTTTGTTTGTCTGGGAAAGACTTTATTTATCCTTCATATTTGAAGGTTAGTTTTGCTGAGTGTAGAATTCTTGGTTGACAAGAATTCTTCGGTATTTTGAATATATCATCCTATTCTCTTCTGGACTATAGGGTTTCTACTGAGAAATCTGCTGAGAGACATATTGGGGCTTTGTTGAATGTTTGTGTTTCTTTTCTCTTGCTGCTTTCAGTATTCTTTCTTTGTCTTGGTTTTTTTTTTTTTTTTTTTTTGTCGTTTTTTCGTGACCGGCACTCAGCCAGTGAGTGCACCGGTCAGTCCTATATAGGATCCGAACCCGCGGCGGGAGCGTCGCCGTGCTGCCAGCGCAGCACTCTACCAAGTGCGCCACGGGCTTGGCCCTTTGTCTTGGTTTTTAATAATTTGATTATGATGTGCCTTGGGGTGTTCCTCTTTGGATTGAATTTGATAGGTGACCTCTGAGATTCCTGTACCTGGATGTTGTCAACTTTCCATACTTGGGTAATTTTCAGTCATTCTTTCCCTGAATATGCTTTCTAGGTCTCTTCCTTTTACATTTACTCTGGGTATGCAAATTATGCAAAAGTTATTGCTCTCAAGGGAGTCCTATAATTGCTGCATTTCTGTTTCATTTTTTCTTATTCTTTTCTTTTGCTTCTCTAATTATAAATTTTGTATGTTCTGTCTTTGAGTTCACTGATTCCTTCCAGTGTTTGACTGTCTGCTGTCAAAACTTTGTACTGAGTTTTTCAGTACAGATAATGTATTCTTTATTTCTAGAATTTCTACTTGGTTTTAAAAAATTGATTCTGTTCTTCTGTCAAGTTTCTCATTCTGCTCCTGAATTGTTTTCCAGATATTATTTAATTTTCTATACGTATTTTCTTGTGACTCTCTGAACATCCTTAAGAGGGTTATTCTGAATTCTCTGGCAGACATTTTATAAATTCGCTGTTCTTCTGGGTTCATTGTTGGTGCTTTGTTTGTTTCCTTTGGTGGTGTCACATTTTTTCTGTTCTTTCTTGGTCTTTGTGTCTTTACATTGATTTCCAGGCATTTGAGGAGACCACCTCTTCCAGGTTTTATAGGTCTTCTTTGGTAGTTTTAGACCTTTAATGGTTAATATCAGAGCTTTGTCTCTGGTCTGTGGTGTTTTGTTTTGTTTTGTTTTTGTTCTGTGGTGGGTTAATAGCTACCACTACTATGTAAACTCTGCACTGGAACTAATTTGCTTCCTGCGGTTAATTCCCATGTTAGGGGAAACTTCTGTGGGGATCAAAGTTTGAGCTCTGTGCCTAAGGTCGATTGCCACTTTGTTGCTGTTTCACAACTGGTGAAACTTTTTGTGTGGATCAGAACTTAATTGCCAGCCTTTTAGTCACTTCTGGGTCTATTGGGGTCACCACAGATACAATTGAGCTGTGTGGAAATTCCAGCCTGGGACTGAGTCTTTCCCACAAACAGCACCCCCTGCAGTTCTGTCACCCTGGTTGGTCTCCACTCCGTGGTACCTGTGTGGATCAAAAGGCAGATCAGCTGTCTACACTGTGCCCCAGTGCTCCCCTGGTGGGTGAACATATCCCCCTCCCCCAATCCCCTGCACTCCAAATGTTTCCCCTGGGGAAGGCCATACACAAGTCCCCAGGGAAGACTCACCAACCTCTGGGTGATTTCTTCCTCCCATTGGCTGAAGCCCCTCACTTCAATGTGGATCCAAGGGAAGCTAGCTAGTGGCTTTGCTGGTCTGGGAGATAGAATGGTGCATTCCAAAGCATGCTTCTACTCTGCAGACTCCAAGTAGTTCATGCAAATGATACTGCTGCAGCTTTGCAGTCTTCTCGTAGCTGCTCCATGTGTGCTGGAGCTACTCCTTACCTTGTACCAGGTAGGTCCCCAAAGTGGCCAGGCCTTGGAATGGCTAGAGGGACCCCTTCTTCCTCTCACCGTGGCCTTTCATGCCTTCATGAACTCATTGGGTCTCTTCTCCTCTTTGCTCAAGCTGTGGCTCTGATCATAATTGTGATGGACCAGTTCCATATCTTGATTGTGATGGTGGTTACACACATGTATACATGTAATAAAATTGCATAGAACTACACACATACATGAGTGCATGCAAAAGCTGGTGAAATCTAAGATCTGTGAGCCTTATGTATAAGCAAAGTATTTTGTATACAGCGGGTGCTATGTATGTGAATGCTCACTGAATGAAAGGATAGATAAATAAATGAGGAAGGTATTAAATTTAAATGGTTTCAAGAATGTTTGAATTATCTCCCAAATCATTGACTCATAATGAATTGCAAAAGAGGCTAGGGATGCTTATCTTTTATTCTTAAACATTTGAGGAATAAACATGCTTCCCTACAACATGGTTCTTAATGTGCTTTTCAGAGGTAGAAGATTAGACTGAAGAGCTCATATATCTGATTCAATATGCATTTGCTCGTGTTCTTGTTTATTTCTTCTCGTTCGGTCATAACTGTGATTGAACAAAGGAACTGTATTGACCTAAATCAGGTGTAGGGTAGTACAGTTGCAGTGGTATAACAGTATGATAACTGATAGAGGAAGACTTTTAGGATTTTCTCAGTAGAGCCTTTTCAGGACTCAAGATGGGATTAGCTGTTTGTGTCAACATGGAAAGCCCCTGCATTTTGAGGGTCAGCTGAGTGGCCTAGCAGATAAGCACACTAGCCTGAAAGTTTGAAGACCGAATGCAATTTCTGACTACCAGTGGCTTAAGTCACTATAGGGAAAGACCAATGTAATTTGTTGTTTTGCTTTGTCAACACCATTTCTGCCATTTAGCATGACTTTACACTTTTAATGCTGTGTCAATGCAGGGAAGACATTTTTTTTTTTTTTTTTAACGTGGATGAATAAATGAAATCCCATTGAGTTCTAATGTTCAGTGGTTTGAACATCTTTAGCCACAGTTATCAGCACCTGAACTGAAAATACAGCTTCAAAGATAGAATACTTAAATTTGTGGTAAACCAGTCCTTTTATAAGCTATTAATACCATACCCATGATTGTTCATTCATGTATTCATTTACTCATTCAGAGAAAAACTGTTGAATTTGTTTTATGGTAATACCAAATATAAAACAATGAAAAGAGTTCACCTTTAAGGGGTGCACACTGTGATTGGGAGAAAGACATGTGGTGCACACATAATTTATGCGGCGGTACCTCGCATAAGGTTAGGTAGGAACATGGAAGAGAAAGTGTCTAATGATGCTGAAAGCATCAGCGAAGAGTCCCCAGAGGGGCTGAAGCCTGAGATGAGAATTGAGGGATAAGAAAGGAGTTTGTTCGGCAGACAAGGGGAGGGCATTCCACAGGGAAAGAACTGAGGATCAGAACTGTCCAGAACCTGGACATACTTGGAAGTGGAAAGTGCTTGGAAGGGCTACAGCAGTGCTCTTCAAACTTATTTCCTCCCCTGTACTCCTAAAGGACTTTTGAAAAATTCTGTACCTCTTCACACGTTCTTGGAGTCACATCTGAAAATATAATCATGTGTTTAACATTACCATTTATTTAAAAATATCATGGCCATGCACTATTTTTTAACATTGGGAAACTATTCATTGTTCTTTTTTTCCTCTTCGCATTTGTATTTTCAATCCACTTTTCCTATAGAATTTTATACTAATGGAACATACACAGATATTTTTTCAGTCTTTAGTTGGTCACCTATTTCTCAGCTAAAAAGATTTTGAATTAAACAAGTCTTGGGCCAAGCCCGTGGTGCACTCGGGAGAGTGCGGCGCTGGGAGCTCGGCGACGTTCCCGCCGCGGGTTCGGATCCTATATAGGAATGGCTGGTGCACTCACTAGCTGAGTACCGGTCACAAAAAGGACAAAAAAAAAAAAAAAAAAAAAAAGAATTAAACAAGTCTTTTGTGACCATAAGTTTTTTTAAACTTAGACTTTTTATTTTGAGATAACTGTACATTTGCATGCAGTTGTAAGAAATACTACAAAGAGATTCTACATAACCTTTACCATTTTCCCCCAGTGATAACATTTTGTAAAACTGTAGTACAGTATCATAGACAGGATATTAGTATTAATACTGGTATAAGTTATAAAGTGTTAAAAATTTCTTCTCAGTTATCATTTGAAATGATTACTTGTCTAAAATTGAGTAAAACAATATTTTAAAAATGTTGATTAATCACTAGTAAACACAAAATACCTGGGAAATGTATATTTTAGTAAGATGAGTGTGAACCACACCCCAAATTAGTTCTTGTGTCTGTGTCTGTGGATGAATAGTAATTATTACAATGGGACAGGATTTTAGCATCAATTTTATTGCTTTGTTTTTTTCTTTCTTTTATAGCTCTAAGGGTTGAGAAACTTTGTTCAAATAAATAAGCAGAAAAGAGGGAAAAGAGGACTTCTGTTTGATTGACTGAGCAGATGGTGGTGCCAGGGTAGAAAATATAGGAAAAGCAAGAGCAAATGGGAACCAGTTGGGTTTAGATATGATGAGTTTGGGCTCTCTACAAATGTGACTGAGAAGGGGCTTCCACAGAAGTGGCAGGAGGAGCAGGATTCAGGGATATGCCAGACAGCAAAGGAGAGAGAGTTCTGAGAAAGTCAGCTATGGCTCACAAATACATCTAATTCAGAGAGATGAGGTAAGAACATAGGCATTTTGTCTAGGTTAGAGAGGGATGGTTGTCACCGCAACACAGGAATGGCACGCTGTGACACTGCAGAGTGCTCTAGGCCAAAAGTATTCCTAATTTTTTTAGAGATCATCTGTACTGCTACTGAACATTCAGAGGACCCGGTCAGTCAGATCACAAGCAACATGCTCCAAAGCGCATGGGACCGAGGACTCTGGAGGGGGTTTAAACATAAAGGATCTTCAGATGTGTCCAGATAATGTGATCCACGTAGGGGGAAAAAAAAATCTTTGAATGATTAAGTGGGCTGTGACTTCACATAGACAGGTACAAATGGGATCTTGGGCAGGTTATCTCTCTGGACTTTAGTTTCCTCATTTATAATATGGGGATCAGAAGCACAAGGAAGAATGCTTGGCATATGGGAGGGGCTCGGTACGTACAAGCTTTAGTAGTAGTGCTGGCAGAAGTTCCAAACATGGTGTCTGTGGTTGCCCTTCCCGGTCGTGCCCCCAGCCTCACATCTTGCCTCCAACCTAGAGATTTTTTTAGTGCCTTGGAAAGACGTTGATTCTTTTACAAAGGAAAGAAATGTGTTTTTAGGGGTCCAACTGCTTGTAATGGTAGAAATGCTTATAAGAAACAAGAGTTTCCTTATAAATCAGAGCAGGGAAGGGTTAGTGATGGTGGGCAGTTTGGAGGTGAGCAGCTGCTTGGGTAAGGGCTGCGAATGTCATGGTGCCCAGTGGGCTGGAGGAGAGTAGCCATCACGGGGCTGATGCAGGGGTGGCAGCTATCTTTGGGATGGCAAGGCAACAGCAGCATAGGGGACAGGAGAAGTTGAAAGCAGCAGAAACTAGCTCAGAGGCGAGATGCCCTTCCCCACCCAGAACTTTTGTAAAATGTCTCTCAGGATGAACCTCAACTTCCTTTTAACCAAACAGTTAGATATTGAGATTAGGATGTTACATCCATTGTGATCCATTCATGCACAATGTGGATAAAGCCTCAGGTGCTAAAAATATCCATTGATTTGACAAGTGGGATGTCTTTGTAATCTCAGCCAGATCAGTTCTGTGGAGTGCAGGTACAGAAACCAGAGTGGGTTAGGTGGAAGAGTTCACCGAAGGAAGAGAGGGGCCTGTGAATCTTACAAGAAGTTTGGCTGTGAAGGCATAAAGCACTAGTGTGGAAAAGATGATAACTGGAGGGTGATGATGAATCAAAGAAAGTGTTAGATTGAAAGAAACTTGAACATGTTTATAGTCCGTGAGAGGATGCTGAGAGAGGTGAGCTTGGTAGGTGAGCACACTCAGAGGCACTCGAGAATTTATAGATCATGAAATTGTTACTGGGAGTCCGTGGACTCTGCTGCAACTAGTCATAGAATGGTTGGGCTAGATCAGAGCCAGTCTTGTCCGCTATGTACTGGTCTTCCTTTCACTATGCCAAAGAATAGTGAGTCTTTCTGGAGACAAGGAAAAAATAAGACGTGTAAACATGAGTGCACTATGTGAAGATGAGGGATTATAGAATCCTTTATGAGGCAGATTACTTGACATGAATGAGGCAAGGAGTATTCCTCGTAATTACCCACTGGCTGCAATTGTAGATTATTTAATTGCCAGAAGATGACTCTCAGCAAATGGGGTTATTCTGGGTACCTTGGGATTTGGAACACAGTGAGTACTCTTGAATATTAAGAGTCTTGGACAAAATTACTCTAAGATTTAAATTTTATGCTCTGAAATTGGGGTATTCCAAAGGTAGGTTCGTATATTTGTTAAGTGTGTGGAGTAAATAATCACTTTTATATGCAGTGGTTTGAAAGATCTTCTCTTTTAAAACATGTCTTAGAGACCATTGAATCCTTTGTACTCCAAAACAGAGCCTGACATGGAATAGATGCTCAATAAATGCTTAATGAATAAATGAATTATAGAAACTATCTTTTGCATTCATAGTAGGTAGTGCTGAAAATGCTGTCATGAGGTTGTCGCTGTGTGTGAGTGGAGAAGCATTGCTCCCACACAGAAGCAAGGAAAAAGTTATACGAAGTCTCCAAGGCCCCAGTAATAACATCTTTGGCTTTAATTGATTACTTTTCTCCTATGATGTAGGGGTGGCTAGAGACCCCTGGGTGCTTGACAGTTGGGGGTAGAAGTAGCTGAAAGGGTATGCAAGGAGAGACAGACAACACCACACCCTGCACAGTCTTCCCCCTCTACACGGGCTTGTCTTGGTTCAGTCTTCACTAGGACAAGAATTCCTTCTAATGAGGCCACAGGCTGTAAAAACAGGAAACCAATACAAGAGCTGAAGATGAACAGTTCCTGGGCTGGTTCTGCAAAGTTTTGCTTCTCTTTCTACCTCCTGTTACATTCTATTTTTTTTTTATCTTTTCCATCCTTCTTTCCCTTTGTCTTGTCAGTCCGCTATGCCACTTTCTTCCCTTGCCCTGCCCTGAAGTGTTCCTTCCTTGGACCCCAAGGCAACTGTTTATAGCTTTGCCCCTTCATTGTGTAGAGCATGTTTTGGGGGAGTGTATTTTAGCTAGAAACTGGAAGGAATTACGTAGGCACCTGCAGACCAGCCCTCAAACTCCCTGTTTTATGGGCATATAACATTCAGCCCTAAAATTTTATAGAACTGTTTTAAAGTCATTTTTAACCAGTGTCCTTTTTTCAAACTGCCCAAGAGTTTTTTAATAGAAGTGGCTTTGAGAATCATTCTCCTTATCATGAGCCACTCTAGCGGTCTTGTGTTAAACCTGAGAAAAGCCAGTTGGAACTTGGAAATACTGCATCATTTTTGGGAGCTTGGCTGTCTTCTACCAGGACTTCATCTCTGAATCAGCAATTTCTCTCTCTTTTCTTCCTCTGCGCTATCCCCTAGACCACACAACGACTCTGTCTTATTGCTTTAGCTTATCCCTTATAATCAACACTGCAAGTTCTTTTCTAAGGAGGCATTTTTACTGCCCTCACCAGTCGTTAAGGAACATCTGTGCCACACATGGCCACCAGCTGCTAAATCCAGAGGGCCCCATTCCTGTTGTGTTCTATGTACAAGTTGATGGTACTGGCATGTACTGAGTTCAAGTGTCAGTAGACACATTCAGGCATGCAAGAAATGTGACTATTTATTCTTCTGTAATTGAACTTGATTTTTATTTTGAGCTCCCATGTTGCTGAGTAGTAGACACTTACTCTAAGTCGACAATGCCGCTTTTGCTTGGAGCTGTATCTAACTGTAGAAATGGCTTACACATGCCAAGGCCACAGGGGAATTTATCTGTTTTGCCCCTAGTCATCAGGTGATGCTGGTCACCTGACGTGATCCTTGTCCGCATCCCAGGGAACCCCCTTAAGTACTCTCCGCAGGCTCTCTGTCACCTTCCTGCTTAGCCTCACCAGTCAGCTGTTCTTCTCTAGAGTGAAGCCACTTACTCAAGAATCCTTCTCTGGAATGAGATAAAACCCCCTGTTGACCGATCACACAAACTATTCTGGGTTTTATTCTTTTCCCAGGGACTCAAAAGGCAGAGTACAGTCAACTTCATTGGACCCACTACCATCTCTATGTTTCCATTATTTAGCTTTTATCACTTTTACTTCAGCTTAGGGGAATCTTTTCTAGGTTATTTTGGTGCTGGTCATGTTGGTAGTGTGAAGGCAAGGATAGCTATCCTCAGTCCATCCACTGTGCTGGCCAAACCATGGAGTCCTCTCAGGACCTGAATGGCATAGAATTTGGAAACTCTATAGCCAGGAGAGGATTTCTTCTTTTCAGGCATTTCATTCTGCTGTATACCTCCTAATGAAGTAATGAATGCAGAAGCGTGTGGCATCCTGAATTGGAAGCGGGTAGGGGGAAGGAGACCTGCCTGAAACCACCAGGATAGAATGTTAGTATTTCCAAAACTTCGCTCATACACTTACGCTATTGCTTCCAAGTCCCCCTGAGTAAGTGCCCCTGGTCCTGCCATCAGTCCTGTGGCTGCCTAGCAGGATGAGTGTTGGGGAAGGGGGTCTGACAGTGTCTCAGATGAAGGCTGAGGGGCCAGGGTACAGTTGAGAATATATATTGGCAACGACTTTTTTCCTTCCAGTTTCAATGTGGCAGGAGAGAGCAGAGCACAGAAGGAAGGATTTGATTGTAGGAGAGGGAATCCTATCCCTACTCCTCATTTTACCACTATATTTTATCCCTCATCTCTGTGTTAACTTTGTCCTTCAACATGAGGAAAGACACAAATGAAAGTGGTTTTGAGTACAGAAAATGACACTTGTATCCTTCATAACTAGAGGAGTGAGAAGGAAGAGATGATTGGCCCTATAGGACAGAGGTGTCTTTGTAAATCTGACCTAACCAGCAAAATCTATGAAGAATTTCGCTCACAGTCCCCATTCCATAAGATTTCCTTTCCTCCTACTGTCGCTGATTTTGGGCTGCTAGGAGTAACTTTTGCACACCAGTATGCTGTCTATGGAGAGAGTGGGCACGTGTCTATTCACAGCCCCGTTTAAGTCCTGTTCATCTCGTGGGTGTCCATGGATCAGAGGATTAAAACAACACGGAAGCAAAGTGTGAGCAGCTGAGGGGCACGTCAGAGCTCCTTATAGAGGGTGTTTGCCTACCTTGCCTGGCGATGCCGGGTTTTACCCTGGGAGGCCTACCCTGTGTGTGGTCAGGCTCCAGCTTCCATTCTCTTGAATGAAGGTGGATGTGGGGAGACCAGAGGGGAGAGAGGCAGACGAGTGTGCACTGCCAGACTGCACAGAGAATTCTAGTGATATCAACAACTGGTCTAACATAGATGTTGAGTTACTTTGCCCTAGGAAATAAGCTACATCACTACTTCAATCTTCATAATAATCCTTTGAGGTGGAAACTCTTGTTATTACCATTAAACAGATCAGGAAATGGCCTTGAGAGCTTCTAAGGCATGTCCTCAAAAGTAAGGATCAATACATTTCCAGTGACTGTCCACAGCTAAGGAAGGAGTCTTGGTCACTCGAAAGGCTGCCTTGTGAGAGAGAAGCTTCTGCGCAGGGGTTAGGATCCACTGTAATCATTCAGAGCGTGCTGTGTGTGGCTGGCAATGAGAATGGGGGAGAATGTGGGGCCCAGGTGTTAGTCGGAAGGCAGCGCCGGCTGGTATGAGCAGTCATGTGAAATGGTACCGACAGGTAGCACTTCGCACCATCGTTTCCTTGTTCTTACAGTGTTGTTCCTGGGAAAGGATTGCGTAGTCCCTGACAGGGTGGGAATGCACGCTCCTCAGACCCTCGCTGGGAACACCCAAAGGGTGGAGAGGGCAGGAGGGGGTTGCCATTCTGAGGACTCAGTTTTTATTTATTATCATGTCTCGTTCCTTCTTAATGAAAAGAAGCTCTTGCTTTCCTCTTTGTAGTTTTTGGGCAATAAGTCTTTATGCCTCACTCAGGCTTTGACATAGATACACTGTGTGTGTGTGTGTGTGTGTGTGTTTTATTAAAACATAAAAACTTTTCTAAACTAAATCATGAAATAATGTCTTTCTTCTTACCCACATGGGGGTTGTGTGTGTGTGAGAGTGGTTAAAATCCGTTCCCTTAATAATATGAGTGTGTGTCTCTGTGAGTGACTAAAACCCACTCCCCTTAATATTAACTGAAAGAAAGTGAGCCAAGATACCAGGTACCATTCAAGCTTTATTAAAGAAAGAAATCTGCCAGGCTGTACTCAAAATGGAGGACAGTCTGGGGCTGCCCTGAGAATGGGGACAGCACCAGGTGTGGGGGTGGTAGATCTTACATTGGTGTGCTGGTGCCAAGAGCTGGGTGATGTAATTCTGGGGTGGGGATTGAGTTAGGTCATGGGGATGGAGAGTTCTGCATCTGTGGAAATGCTGGAAGTTTCGTTTTCTCCAAAACCGTGAGGCTTCTTGTAAGAGAGAACGGGGGAGGGGAGGGGAGGAGGTGGACTGGGCCATTTTGCACTTGGGCTTGTCCAAGATGACACTGGTTATGTTGCAGATCCATTATTAAAAAGCTTGTTTTAGTTGAAATAGAGAGTGATTGAGAACAGTGTGGGACCCCTGGGTGCAGGGGAGGGGATGGAGAGTGCAAACTTGTGGAAAGGGCAGGAGGATTAACAGGCAGTGAGTCTGGATCACTTGAAAATTTATAGCTGACCTGACAGTAGAATGTCTTCAGCTGCTCAGTCCCAGCTTTCCCCTGCCCTCAGGCTATGGAGAGATGGGAGTCTTGGAATACCAGCTGCAAGGCCGAGGTGGTGGCAGTCCATGATAACACTGATTTCTTCACATGAATTTATGATTGTCTCACGAAGTCCTGCATGTGAGCTCTTACAGACAAGGAATGAGAATAGGAAGAAATCTTTGTGGTAAGCCGGTCTAGCCCTACATTTGACAAATGAAGAGACCACGGGAAAGGTCACACTGCCCCGGACAGAGCACTAGTCAGGGTCAGGCTCACACTCCAATTTCCTTTCATTCTAATCCAGGTGATTCCATTACCTTGTTCTCTAGTGGGTAGAATTACTGTAACAGGTCCAGGACCTTGGGCTTTTTTCTCAGCATGAATTGGTTTGTCTAGCACTTATCCCTAAATTAGAACAGTATTTTGTTCTATATTTCCTATACTTCTACACTTTCTATTTTTTCTATTTTTATATTTTGTGCAATACTCTATTGAACACACCTTTGGTTATTAAACCCATTACTATATGTCCCATACAGATGATTTTTTAGAAGTTCATTCTCTCTGGAATGAAAAACATAACTGTTGCAAATGTGTGTTGAGATGTTTATGTTTTTAATTAAAGTGCAGGTGCTGTCTGATTAAATCTGTATTCTCCTTTTTGGGGAATGTGCACCTGCAGTGCTGCAGAGGAGAACGCTGGCCGATTGTTCTGGGCGTAGATGGGATTTGCTGGGAGTGTTGAGGGCTTGCATTTGCATGCCCCTTACTCCACTTATAAATAAATAAACGGGTTTATTTAAAGCTGATTATAAACCTGTTGCAGAATATTCCTAGATTTGGAAATCTCTCATTTGGGTTGAGGCAGAGACTTCTGGAGGTTGATGAGAAGCCTACTGTTGTAATGCCCACTCCACATTCTCCTCAAGTGTCCCCAGGCCCACATGCTTGCTTGTCCCTCCTTCCTTGACACATACTGCTTTGCCATCCCTTCTTCCTGGAACCTTCTTTCTGCTCATTTATAATTTCTTTCTTTGTAACTGGAAAGATCACAAAAGGACTCGGGCTGGACTGACCATAGAGAGAGGGGATATTTGATATTGGCTCAAAGGTAAGACATATGGGTAGAAAATAACTATTGATTGGGAGTTTTCTTCTTCTTTGGTAGTGTTTCCTGAATTGTGCTCTAAGGAACATGGTACTCCAGAGATGTCAAAGGTATTCTACCCCAAACAGGTCGGTGTTAAAATCAATTTGGAAAGCAAAGTGTTAAACAAAACTGCTATAGGACTTTTCAGGGCCTGTAATATAATGATTCTCATATGCACGGTGAGTTTTCACAAGGAGAGTACAGCATACTCCATTTTTCTTAGGCATATTTAACCACTGATACTACTTTTTCACTGTTTTTCAAAGTATCACCCAGGACCAGAATTTACAAACACCATTTGGCAAAAACTAATCAATGTGGATGCTTAAACCTTAAAGCCTTTTGAAGTCCTTTTTCTGAAAGATTAGTTCTTTTTTTATTTTTTTTTTAATTCGAAGCTTACTCAGAGGTGGCAGGCGGAGAAGGAGAAGGAAAGAAAGGGAGTAAGTATATGTAGGGGGAGGAGTGTGAAGACACAGGAAGAGGAACAAAGAGGGAATTGGAGAGAACAGAAAAACGTTCTCTTTTGAATATCTCCATTGATGTGAAGGTCGGGTATGCTGTTAGGGAACTAACAGAAGTCATAATTAGGGAATATAAGAGGTCATAATTGTGCATGAACTTCATTGGTGATTATTACTGCTGTTGCTTTGCCTCACACAGGGTGACAGAGATGCAAAAAGGATTATTCAAAGCCCATTTCTTCTGAGCAGTGAGAAAACCCAAAGGGATTAATTTCGGAACCCTCAGGAGACAGGCATTCCTCCTTTGGGAAATTAACACTGAGCTGGGGTTCTGTCTCGTATTTTTTTCTTCAGGCCAGAAAGTTACAGAAAAGGAACATAGGTGGGGTTATGGTTAAATATAGTTTAACAATAGAGGCTGGTAACATCAGTGAAATAACAAAGTGACATTCTATAATGCAATTTGCAAAAGGTTAAGTCAATCCACCAACAAAAACTTGTTCTTAGCAAATACTGTGTTTTCCTACAGCAGTTTCCTCAGTATTTTTACATAACAATAAAGCAACTTTTTTAACATATCAGTCAGGAGGTTAACCTGCTCTCAAGGACGTCTGTCATTGAGAGCCAGCAACTTTGCTGTGTTACAATTCTATATCCACAACAGAGACTTTAGCCTGGGGAAAGTTTCCTGTCTTTTGCAAGCTTAACATTTCTATATGTAATTTTAAAAGGTTAGGTTATACCTGAAACTACAGGGCTTTGGAAACTAGGCCCTGTGAAATACATGTGCTTTATAAATGTTAGTATACTCCACAACTGCCCTTGGGTATGTAAACCTGAAGTGGTAGGCATCTTGGAGAGTGAAAATACTGCATTTCACCAGATTTATTCAAATACCAGGCACTCCAGATGTTATTGAAATAGAGGTTTTCAAGTTACTTTAACCTTATGTTGACATAATGATAATGATGCACAAATGAAAAAACCTCATAAAATAACCTTATAAAAGAAAAAAGAAAGGAAAAAGGCACAATATTAGAGAGTAAGAATTTTTATCAGAAGTTGGTGAAGTGATAAACACAGGAGGTAAGCTCTAGTTCTATTTTAGATGTGAAAGTAGACACATGTATCTTAGTATGAGGCTGGGCATGGCTTGGTTAATGCCAGTCTGAGTAGTCTGGGGGAGACCAGAATGTGGATTTAGAAACAGCCCTTTGCAGTAAGGTAGTCACCAGAAAGGCATGTGGAACTGCCCGTTGGATAAAACAAGTGAGTGTGGCACCAGATTCCCTCTGATTATGTCCTGCTCATAAAGCCATGTGTGGAGTTATCAAAGGCGCATTGTATAGAGTTCAGGAATAGGATGTGGTCCTTGGAAATGACCTCGCAAGAGAAAGGTGGGGCTGTTCTTCTGGAGGACTTGCTTTACTCAGAAGACAATAGATACAGGAAGGACTCAAATGTGAGGAATGAAGCAAGTCCCAGAGACTGGGATCAGACTGGAACAGGAGGGCAGGGCCAGCCTAGCAACACAGGCAAAAGTGACTCTGGACCCCAAAGGTTGATCCAAAGCTATTGACATCCTCTGTCTCAGGTCCTTGAGATGGTATTGGGCCTGATCCTGACAGTTTTGGGGGATAGATAAGGAAAGTCAAGTGTCTCAAACATGGGGAGAGGAGAGAAACAGGGCCTGGAAATTCAATAAGCTAGAACCCCAGACAGAAGGTGGGGCATGCAGAGGTCTTTAGGCTTTTCTTTAATAAGGTTAAAATGATATGACTAGGTCTTTCATCTAAGCCTAATTGGGTGCAATGAACTCTTCTCTGAAACACCGCCACTGGTGTTCTCATGGAGGTTTTTGAGAAGTGAGGGTTACCTGTGACATTCTGAATTTCGTGATAGTTCAGTTGGACTTGTCTTTTGTCTCACTGATGAGGACTGTCTTTTGTCTCCTTGAGAGGAGGGGTTGTGAAATCAGAAGCAACATGCACAGCTACAATGTGCCAAATGCTTAAGATTAAGCAAATGCTGGTGCTATCATCCTCACTTTACAGACAACAATACTGAGCTCTAAGAGGTCAGATATCTGTCAAAGTCCTCAAAGCTGGCATGTGGACGGGCCAGGAGTCAGACCCAAATTTCCCTGGCTCTATACCTCATGTACTTTCACCTAGACTCTGGCTCTCAACCTGAGGAGTTTGAAAAAATACTGATACATGAACCCCATCCTCAAATATTTGGATTCAGTTCATCTGGGGTAGGATTTAAACCTCTGTATGTTTAAAAACTCCCCCAGGTGATTTTAATGTGCAGCCAGGACTGAGAATTCCGGCCCTCTATCATGTTGTTTTGTCCATACTGACATCCCCAGCCTCTAGGATAGCTCTCACCCATGATAGGGGTTAAAGAAATGTTTATTGATTAGTTCAGAGAGTGTTGGTGGCAAGAGGGAAGAGCAATGAGCAGGTGCCACTAGAAGTAATAAAGTTTGTTCTTAGAGGCTTAAATAGAATATTTGATGTTTGTCAGAAGACAGAATTAAGGATTGGAGGGCTGCTATTCATGCTGTGCTCAGAGATGTTCTGCAAACCTTCTATTGCAGGTGGTGTTGTCCTCAACCCAGCCTACTATGGCATGCCTGGCCACACCAACATCATGATCCATGAAGTGGGGCATGTCCTGGGACTCTACCATGTCTTCAAAGGTGTCAGTGAAAGAGAATCATGTGATGACCCCTGCAGGGAGACGGTGCCGTCCATGGAAACGGGAGACCTCTGTGCCGACACTGCCCCCACTCCCAAGAGTAAGCTGTGCCAGGACCCAGAGCCTACCAATGACACCTGCGGCTTCACCTCCTTCCCTGGGGCTCCATTCAACAACTACATGAGCTACACAGGTATCATAGCAGTCCTGATGTTTCTGTTTTCTGTTAAGATTGCACGGAGGCCCTTAGGGGTCCCAGAGGGAGGAGGTATGAGAACTGGAGTGAAGCAATCATTCATGTCAGAGGGTTGTAGTGTACTTTTAATGGGATATCCCTTTTTTCATGTCTTTGAAGAACTTGAAATACTGAAATATGAAGTGGCCTTGTTGACTGAATTCTCTTCCACAAGAACTTAAAAGAAAAACACACTTCTATCTTGGATAGGATAAAAAAAGCCAAAAGCCCTCTTGAGATCTCTTTGACTTCTAGAACTTGGTTATTCTTGTTCTCACCCACATTCTTAGGAGTTTACTCTGAAGAGGAGTCCGGTAGTTATAGGGGAAAGAGGTTTCTGGGTCAAGGTGGCTCTTTGTACAATTTTTGCAGTTGGTCAGCAAGGTGGCTTGGTTAATTTAATCCCAGGATTTCTTTTTATTTTATGTTATTTAAAAATATATATATTAGATTCTCTTCTTCCAACAGTAGCCAAGTACTGGTTCTTAGCCTGCCTAGCACCCCCCCTCCCCAATGGTGCCATTGCATTTTACAGATGGTGCCTTTTTGGCCCTGGGAATGTCCATGCTGTCTGGCCTTGTCCTTCCTCAATTCAGCTTCTGGATTATCCTTCTTCCCTGTCTCTCACACCTTCTTTATTTATGGCAAAAAGCAATACTCATCGGTGTCCCAATAATGGACTCAAATTTATCCTTATGATTAAGGAGTGATTTGATTTGATTACCTACTCTAATGGTGAAGGAAGATCATTTTCCTGTAAATTCTAGAGGCTTGTTTGGTGATAAGTTCTTCTAGAACTACCCCAAAAAGGATAAGCCACCAGACCCTGGTCATGTCTTTGACAGAAAGAAAAAGTGATGAGCTGATTCCATCTGTGACCTATCAAGATGTTTCTGTCCAGGTGTTGCTGTGGTGAATCATTCACATGCACCAGCACCTCTGCCTCCCCCAGCAGGGTCGGTGGCCCTTGCAGGGGCAGAGATACCAGATATCTCTTGGGGTGAAGAGGGCAGAGCTCTTTAGATACCGCCTTTGAGGTGGGAAGAGGATGCACTTAAGAAGTAGGGTGGGGTAGTATTTGACTGGTGTACTTTCATTAGAAAAGTTCCTGAAATTAAAATAATTCCCTTTTCAACCTTATGAAAAAGTTACCTAATAGGGAGACTTTGCTAGTTCCAAAAGTAAGGCTGGGACAACCATGCCCAGCCCTCTGTCTCCTTAATATTTTGGCTCTATCTCCCCTTGAACATCTCCACTGAATACTCACAAGCCTTTGCCAGCAACACGAAGCATTAAAGCAGGTGTCTGCAACTCCACACACGTTCACAAGTGAAAAGGCCATCTGCTGAAACACTGCCATCTTGTGGTTTGCTGAATAAGCAGCCATTAACTCGGAGCAGCCTTGTACTACAGGGCGAGTTTCACCCTGGGCCACCCCGATATGAAGGTAATGACCTTGCTTCAGAGATAAGTGCTATGTCTCTGCCTTCTCTTACTCACCTCAACTTAGATTCTTTACTGGGACAGAATGCATTCATTCATTTAATCAACATGTGTTTATTGAGCCTAACAAATGCAAGATGTTGGGTTAAGTACTGGCAACTCAGTCGTGGACAAGGCAGAATTTATCCCTGCCTTGGCAGGCTTTACAGGTTAAAACCTCCACGTCTCATGCTCCCTTTTTTGTCTCCGCAGACGATGACTGCACTGACAGCTTCAGCCCTAACCAAGTGGCCCGAATGCATTGCTATTTGGACCTTGTGTATCAGCAATGGAGTCAAAGCAGGAAGCCCGCCCCCATCCCCCTCCCACCCGTGGTTGTCGGGCAGACCCACAAGTCCCTCACCATCCACTGGCTGCCTCCAATCAGTGGAGTTGTGTATGACAGGTGAGAGAGGCGCCTGCTATGAAGGAGCTGGGACATTTTCTCTGTGGCATTTCATTTTAAGAAGGGGAAGGATGTGAAGCGAGAGGAAGCCGCTGCTCAGGGCTGCCTCCTCCCAACTGCTCCTTTGTCACTTCCTTAGCAGGGCTAAGTATCTACTTTCTCAGTATCTAAGAAAGTCATCTAAGCCACCAATGTACAAGGTGTGCATTAAGATCTCAACTGACTTATGTGATGTGGGCATTTCTCTTGTTGCACCCTGTGCCTCCCCCTGTTATGGCCACCATCTGATGGAATTGTCACTATCTGTTCATTTTTCTGTCTGCCCCATTTGACTCACAGCCAGCCAGGTGCAGGGGACAGCAGGACTATTTTTTGTGTCCTTGTCTCTTGGTCTGCCTCAATAGACACCCAAGACGTGTTTATTGAAGACAAGCACAATACTTAAACTACCTTTCATTCATCCTTTGCATATTGCTGTAAACAAATGTCAGGAAAATTTTTATAAAAAGGAGAGAAAGGTAGAAAAAAGAGTGACATCTGATAGTTGGTGGGGGATGGGGTAATGTGGTTTAACCGAGAAGAACCAGAATCCCATCAGTGACCTGTGCAGACTGGCCTCTTTCAAAATCTACCTACTGCTGTATTCTAAATAACAAGAGTGGCTGTCGTCCATTGGTCCTATTATGTGTGAAGCACTGTGCTAGGTATTTTACCCATACTCATCTTATTTAGTCCTTGCAGTAAGTACATAACTCCCACTATATGAGAAATCTGAGGCATACTTTTACATATGGTGGTTAGCCCAAGACCCCACATCTAAATAGAGGTGAATTGGGGGAATCCACTGGAAATCCACTAGTGAGGGACACAGAATAAGTGATTTCTTTGAATTTAAAGCTTTGCTTTTTAGCAGGCAGATTGTTCCTTTTCCTTATGTCACACTTCTCTGAGTGTCAGGCCCCAGTTAAGGAGCTAGATGTCCCAGGAGTATGCATTTCCATGCCTTTCAGCTTTCCTGAGAGCCTGAGGAGAGAGAAGAGGGAAAAGCCAGTGAATCCCTTTTCAAAGTGGTATTCCCAGACTCCTGGGACCTTGAAACTTGTCTTGATACCTTGATGCTTACTTAGTGCACGACAACACTTAGACCTCACAACCCTGCAAAGTAGCTTTCACTGCCATTGGCCCCCAAGCTCTGACAGGCTCCATTTGCGAGTCAACACACATCTGCGTGATGTGTGTAAGGATCATCTTCCTGCAAGTGTGCAGCTTCAGTGGGACTGGCTGAACAGTGAGTCCTCCGTGGGTATGTGCAAACCGGAGTTTTACATCAGTTTATGTAACACATATAAACAATTTAATCTTTCAATTCTCTCCCGGGTACAAATGTTACGATAAAGCAGACATCAGTACTGGCTTGCTGAGAGTCTGTTGGCAGAAAAGGCTGCAATTTGCTTCTTTTCCTCAGCTAGGTGGGCTACAGTTTTGAGGCCTCCCGACATGTGTGTCAGGGGGACTCACGTCACATACCCAGTGATTTGTGTCATGCTTGGAGTTATGTTTACTCCACCTCAGTAGGTATTTGGAGTCCTTAGGTCAGAGAGGAGCCCCAGCTACGCACTCAGCAGCAGTCCCAGCAGGGCCCAGTGCATCAGGGAAACGTGGTTTGGAGTGGTGTCCGCATCAGGAGGGAGTGCTGGTGGGACTCAGGCTTTGGATCTTAACTACACCTTTTAGTTGTCGAAGTACTGGACACTACGTGGTGTTTGGGAACTTGCTTAAAGGAAGTAAAGAACTTGTGACCTTAGGCAATTTACTTAACCTCTCTGAGCCTGAGTTTCCACATTTGTAAACATAGGGATATTACAGTGATTAGAGATAACTTATGAAAAGCACATACGAGCACAGTGTCAGGTATGTGAGGTGCTTAATAAACGGGAGCTGCTATCATACTTACTATATTATTTAACAATACCATTTTTCTGGCATAGGCCAAGATATTACTCTTCTCCCCCTACTTTGGAGAGACCCTGATTTGATGCCTCCATCTTCAGATTTGTCATTCCTAATCGGGCTCTAAAAAGATTCTATGTATCAGGGGCAAGCCTCATAAAAGTGAAATCCCCTTGTTATTTAGCTATTCTTATCTCTACCTCTTTTGGTTACTTCAAATATGGTGCTTATAGAGATCTTCATAGACTGTATTAATTTTCTCCTGGACATCCATAAAATAAGCATTCACAAGGGACTGCTGAGCCCAGTCCCTGTACTACCTGTTGGGGATAGAGAGAAGAAAAGTGCTTGATCTGGACCTGCCACAGTCAAGGAGAGGAAACAGTGTGAATGGAAATTCTCAATACCACATAGCAGTGCCCTAAGAGAGGAGCGAGCAGCTGTGGGGGATGCACGGAGGAGGGCATGCTGGCCATTCAAAAGAGGCAGGCGAAGTGCCACTGCAGAGGGTATGTTTGAATGGGTTTTGAAGTACGAGTAAGAGTTTGCTAAACAGAAAAACTTGGAAAGTCTTATTGGCAGCAGAGAGAACTGCGCGTTTCACGGAACTGTGTGAAGGGCACGAGGTGTATGTGAAATAGTGACACGTTCATTGTGATGAGAATATAAAATTCATGAAGGAACTGCAGTAGATGAGGTTGGAGCTAGCTCGTAAAGGACCTTGGGTCATGGTAGGGAATCCAGATGTATAGGCGATGGAGAGCCAGTGGACCAATGGACATTACATTTCATATGACTTTTATGTATATGATAAGAACACATAGAGCTAATAAGTTTATTCTGAGAATCTTTGCTCTAGTGGGGGAAATGCAAGGGACCTTGGAATGGCTGAGAGTCACTATAGAAAGAAGTTTTATGTTGAAAGATTCAGATTGTAATTGCTTTGTGTTTAATACCCCTAGTGCGGAAGCTGCTCACTTTCATCTCCACAGGCTTCCTTTAGGACTTAGTTAAATTTTTCTGCTTTGTGACTTTGAGATTTTCATGTCACTATGAATTTGGCAAAGATGAGATCTACACAAGAAGGAAATGAGTTGAGAAACACCTGTGTTCCCAGTTACCCTCTAGGGCCTTACTAACAATCATTGCCCTTCCCCCAAGTTCTTCCTCATTGCTTATCCCAGTTCATCTAATGCACTCTTCCCATCTCTGTCCCTTGGTCTTCCTAGGGTCCCGGGCAGTGTGTGTGGAGACTGCACTGAAGATGGGACATTCCGTCAGTATGTGCACACGGCTTCCTCCCGGCGGGTGTGTGACTCCTCAGGTTACTGGACACCAGAAGAGGCTGTGGGTAAAGTACCATGGCTTTTAAATTCACTATGGCCACCGAATGGGGATGGATGTAAAGCATGGAGAAGTAGCATGGTGAGAAAAAGGAATGGCAGTGTGTATGTGTGTGTGAGAGTGCATGGTTTGCTAGAAATTTCCAAGGGCTTTGAAAAGACTGCCTGGTGCCCCTGTGTGGCAAATGTCCCATACTTGCTTAATGTGGGGGCCCAGTGGCTGTGGAGAAGCAGAGATCAGCATATAGGACAGAGGGGTGGAGAAGTCAGTTAGACGCAGGGGGCAACTTCAGGGTGAGATAGCTGGCACATATAGTGTTGCATGTGCCTACCAGCCTGAGGAGCAGCCTTGCCACGTGACAGTGTAAGCTGATCTTTTACTCCTGTATATCAGGAGAGTGACAGAGAACACAGTGCAGGGAACACTCCTGCACTGGCTAGTGAGTCTGGGTAGGGTGAGGTGGACTAGGTGTTCCACACTGATCGTTCTCATCTATGCTATTTTATGAGTCTATTAATCACTGATGCTAGTTGTGCTTTGGATATGATCTAAGCTAGGCTCTTGGAGGAGGAAAGTGTTTTTTGATGTCTCTTTTCCTGTCCCTCCCCCAATTTCTCAAACAGCCACATACTCACTCACATATGTATATCAGTGCCCTTAAGAAAAATTACAGCATGAATCTCTCCCCAGTTCAAGTCCAGAAAATGCCGTTGACATGACTTGTAGCTTCTAAGAGTCTATAGGATCTGTAAGATGTCATCTTGGGCTCTCAGTTACTCAAGTGACAGGACCTTGAGGAGAAATCTGGAGAGAGATGACTGAATTGACTGATTGTATATGACTTTTTAAATATGAGAGTTTTCAGGGAAGAATGGAAAGTGAATATAAAATTTACTGCATTGGACTCATTTAGAGATTGGCATTTTTATAAAAGGCCCTTTCTGTGGCAAACAGTTTGTTCTGTGCTGGTGTTTAAATGCCACTTTAACTCCCTGGCCCTGTACTTTTGTCTTTTCAATTCATGGAAAAATTTAGTTATTTTGTAGAGGAGAAGGGAATTAGAAGTTTTGGGTTCTAATTCCTGTGTTGTGTCTTGAGGCAAACCAAGTCAACTTCTAGGGCCTCCACTTCATATTTTAACATGAGGTAATCATAAAAACTTTCTGACAGGCAGTGCTGCTGTTGGGTTGGCTTCCAATGGACTTTACTTTGCTAATATTTTGGGATAAGCATTGGAAAATACTGCTAAGAAATATTGTTCTTTCTTTGCTTTGAAAGGATGAAGGACCAGATCATATTTAAAATACATGCCATAAAAGTAATTGAATCCATAACAGAATAGACACAAATATATGAATTTATGGATATGATCAAAATGTAATTAATGACACTTAATGAACCCTCATTGACACCATCTACTTCCTACATGCTATGGGGAATAGAAGATTGAACCAGACATATTCTCTGCTTAATTATCAGCCTCTTGGAGAGAACTTCTCTGACTCCATGATCTAAAATAGCTCCCAGACCCAACTCATAATTCTGTTTTCTTGTATTCCTTACTTTATTTCCAAAGATGCCATTACTACTTGAAATATACTTTATGTTTCATTATCTATTTATTGCAAGATATATGAAGGCAAGACCTTCATCTCTGTTGTTGGCCACTTTCTCTCCAATACCTAGATTAGTGCTGGGTGTAAAAGAGGCACACAGTCAATTTTTGCTGAATGAATGAATGAATCAACACACATTGTTGGTAAAAAACAATAAAACAATAAGGATGATAAAATGTAACATCCCCCCTCCCACCCCCCATTTGAATTTGTTTCCTCTGGGGTTTGAGACATTCTCTATTTTCAAAATTCTGAAGGGCTCAATAATTCTATCTTTTCAAATGCAGAGACAATTTCTATACTATGCTAGCTTAGCAATGCAGGGGTTAAATATTATTACTTATTTTATAAATGAGGAAATTGAAGCTTAGACATGCCATAGTCACACAGCTAATGGCACAATGATGGTTAGAGCCTAACCCTCCTGATCCCTAATTCAGTACTTTCTCTTTGATTCCCTCATCTGATATAAAATAAAACCACCTTGAATGGATTATTTCCATAGAGCTGACCTTAATATATTTGTAATACTTGATTTTTCACCATTATGTTTTTACTCAGCTACTGAATCTCCATTTTCTCCCACTCAATAATACGTGTTTACATTTTCTGCCTGCAGTTTCCCCCACACGGTTACCTACATGCTCACTGCACATGTGCCTGAACTGTAAGGGAGATTCCAGTGCATGGTTTCACAGCTTGGCCAACAGTTCATTCAAAGGACTGCCAATGTGGGATCTTAGGGAATGAAAGAAGTTTTGTGAGGAAAACTACAGAGTGTAGTGACAGACTGAAATGAACACTGGGCGTCAGAAGCATTCGTTTATCATAAATTATTAATAAACTAAGTGCATGTAATTCCGTCCTGCTCAAGGATTCTTTTAGGACATGATTTAACTTCCCTGCATCAGCCTCATGTTTCCACCCAGGATCTGGGTTTCTCCATTCCCAGTTCCCTGCTGGGTTTCTCTTATTAAAGGGCACCCTGTACAGCTGATAGGGTAACAAGAGCATCACGCTTTTTACTTTTACACCTTTGTCCTCATTAGTACTTAAAATCTAACCCACTAAGCCGACCAACTTCTGCAGGCATTCCAAGTGTCCTCTTCATTCCTCTTTGTGGCCACCAATACGGGCGCTCATTTTCAGATTTTTAAGGGCACTTACTGATGGATCTTCCCCCTCCCCCCCTCCCCCAGGGCCTCCCGACGTGGATCGGCCCTGCGAGCCCAGCTTGCAGGCCTGGAGTCCCGAGCTGCACCTGCACCACATGAACATGACGGTCCCCTGCCCCGCGGAAGGCTGTAGCCTGGAGCTGCTCTTCCGCCACCCGGTCCTGGCCGACACCCTCACCCTATGGATCACTTACCTCGCCATGGACTCCCCCCGGGCTCTCTTTGACACGGAGATCTTGCTGGAACACCAGGAGTCTGTGCACCTGGGCCCCTTAGACACTTTCTGTGACACCCCACTCACTGTCAAACTACACGTGGATGGGAAGGTCACAGGGGTGAAAGTCTACACCTTCGACGAGCGGATGGAGATTGACGCGGCGCTGCTGACGTCGCAGCCCCACAGTCCCTTGTGCTCTGGCTGCAGGCCCGTGAGGTACCGGGTGCTCCGCGAGCCCCCGTTCGCCAGTGGCTCGCCCGCGGTGGTGACACACCCGCACCGGAAGTTCACGGACGTGTGAGTGGGGCTTCCAGGCTCTAGGGGCTCTAGGGGTGGATTTTGTTTCCACTTTCCCCACTTTTTTACGTTCTGACATGCTCTTAGTTGGAGATAGGTTTAAAATCTCAGAGGGGATTTTATTCTAATATAGCCTATCTGAGATGAAGAAAGAGGTTTCCCAGAAAGGGCAGGGAGGTGTTCTGACTGCTGATGCTGTCACTGTGATTATGGAGAAAAGAGGTGAGTGTATGAGATGCTGCAGTTGGACTGAATGTAATTGCCACAGACAGGTTGGTCAGAATCAAATGCTCCTGTCTAGTGACAGTTTCATTTCTGATTCCTGGCAGTGGCTTTCTGATCATCCGCCACAGCTCCTGTAACATTCAAAAGTTAGTCACCTCTTCACTAGCTGAGCAGAGAGGCGAGTCCCTCCACATACTGCACCATGTTGTGACTCATTCATGACTTGCGCTTCATTCTTTCCCTCTTTTCTCTTCTCATTCCCCTCCCTCCTTTCTTTCTCTTCCATCTCCCCTCTTTCTCTTGCTTCTGTTTATTCTTTCTAAATTTGGTGAGTTCTACCATGTTCCTGGCCCTTTGTGCTCAGTGCTGTGGACACGGACGAAGACAAGGTCATTACCTACAGAGAATTCAGTGTCTAAAGAAGGAGGCCGGTATCTCCAAAGGCAAATTCTCTTCACCTCATAATTCTCCTCAGAGACTGCCGAGAGGGTGGGACTAGGCTAAAGCTAAGTTTTACCCAAGGTGCTATGTCAGTTAGGTAGTGCTGCAGGGAAAATCATCATGAAATGCAGTGGATTTCAACAGCACATGTATTTCTCATGATTCCATGGGTGGGCTGGGTGTTCTCCTCTGGACTGACTTGGCTGGATTTAGATGGCCCGGGGTGACCTCATGCACATATTGGAGGCCTCAGCTGAGACAGCTGGCATGGAAGGGAAGATGAGGGCCTCCTTCCTCATGGTCTCTCAAGACTGGGCCTGGGCTGCTTCTCGCAGTGGGGGAAGGGTTTCCACAGCAGGGAGGGCAAGCCCCGACGCTTGCTCTTTTCAACTCTCTGCTTTATGTGAGTCATCATAATGTTCCTCTAGCAAAGCAAGTCATGCAGCCAATTCCCAGTTCAAGGGATGGTAAAATAAACTCTCCCTTCTGATGGAAGAGGGACAAAATCGCATTGCAGGGGGGGTGCATCTTGGATGGGGTAGCCATTGGGCAGTCTACCGCAGCTACACAAAAAGCAGAGAATAGTGTCCACCTTGAGCTTCCTTACATTTTTCTTCCCATATTTGCTCTCTTAATTAGAACTAGAAGACAGTGAAATGGTTGAAAAGCTAATGGGGAAAGGCTTAAAAAGAAAAAATATTATTTTTGAGTTTCTCTCATAAGGTGGTTAAATGACATTTGTTGTCTAACTTGATAGACACACACAAAGTTTAAGGCCAACAATATCCCATTTTATAGATGAGAAAACTGAGGCTTAACTTTAATTTGGTTGAATAGCTAGTAAATAAATGGCATACTCAGGATTAAAATCCAATTTTCTGACTGAATCTCATTTTGACCCTCTTTCCTCAGTAACACCCTGCCTTTTATAAGTTCAGATCATTGAAAGCTGGGGCTACCTGCTGCTGAGTTCCCCCCAAAAAGAGTAAACATGGGCTGACGTTACCTGCCAGTCTTTTCCCAGCCACAGAACAGTGTAAGACTTTTATGCATGGCTGCATAGGAAGTTCGACAGAAACCCTGCTGTAAAGGGAAACCATCAGCATTGATTAGGATATAAAATTGGTTTTGCTTTAGAAATATCTGGCACTCTCATGAGATGGTTGCTTCTATGAAAAGGAAAGCTAATTTAGAATTCAAAAGTCTTTAATATTTAGGTATCTTTCCTAGTAAAATACATAAAAGCCAGTACAGAGGTTTTTAAAGGTGTTTTTGAAACCCCAAGACATTTCCTGCCTGCTGGCTGTTGCATCAGGTGAGGCAGTGGAGGCTTTGTGGTCGAGGTGGAAAAGGGAGGGTGTTGGCAGGAGATTTCTGGCGGCAACTCACGGCAGTCCCAGCAACCCTTTGAAGGTCTGTCCTCCTAAGTAACTCCCATCTCAGCTTGACTTTGGCGGTAGTTGTCCAAGTAGGGCAGATACCAGACAAAATTAAGATGAGGGCAGAACTTGGAACCAGCAGCTTCACTTTGTGGGCCCTCTCCCCTTCAACTGATCAGTGCACGTGGGCTTTAGAGACAGCCAGATAAGCACCCCTCATCTCTGGCATCAATGGATACAACTCTATTCCTGAGATATATGCATTTTAACAGTTTTGGAGGTGGGGAGTAATTTAATGCATTTCTAATTGTGGAATTTCTTGCATTTCCAAAGTGGTGAAGGTGTTCTTACCTCTTTCTGTGACAGAGTTGCTCTTACCCCTAAGTTTTCAGTCTCCTCAAGACAAGAATTCTCTGGAGAGATAAGAACACTGTGACCCACAGACCTAAGAAGGGCTTTGCTTAGCCCAAACTGTCAAGCTTTCATTCCCAGTGTTTGATTACTTTGAAAATAGACTGGTTTTTCAATAATTGTTTTTTTAACATGGTAAAAGTTTACTTAAAATACCATCTTCCTAGGTTGTCTAGGACCATTAAATTCAGTGTCAGCTCACAAGCGTTATCGCATGCCTACTGTTTGGAACATTCAGGGAATACCGAAATGAATATGCTTCCAAACATTTTGTTGCTCTGTAGATTACATGCCCTCGTCTCTGTTTCAGACTATGCGGCATATGTTTAACATTTATGTTCCCTGCAATATTTCCCTTAAACTCCTGCGAACCACTACAAAGGGCCCAGCGTATATCTCATTTTGCGGATGTAGTGGTCATGGCCCACTGGTTTCCACAGGGAGGTCACGCCTGGGCAGATGTATCGGTACCAAGTTCAAGCTGAAGCTGGAGCAGAACTGGGTGAAGCTTCACCTCCTCTGAACCACGTCCACGGAGCTCCCTACTGTGGAGATGGGAAGGTGGCAGGGTGAGTACCGCGTGTGTGGGAATGTGCGCTCAAGGACGCTGTCCTGCTCTGACCAGGAGGTGCAGCTTCCAGTTGAAGTTTGATTTGTTTTGTAAATGTAGGAGGCAGGGCACTATGTGATTCTAGTGTTGAAATGACTAAATCTGGGACATGCTCCTGACCTTCAGAGTTCACCGACATCTCTGCATAGTTATCGAGGGACTTACTTCATTCAGAGTTCACCCCAGAGTATCGCAGTAGTGGGAATGATCCTCTGGGCTTCCTCTTAAGGCTGGGCAGTGATTCGAGGGAGGAATTTATGCAGCAGAGGGCTACTCGTTAGACGATGTTGAAAGAGGACATCTTTTGGACCAATGGCCTGTCCTATACTACTAACTAGCTGCATGACCGGAGGAAAGTCAGTATAGCTTTCTGAGCTTAAGTTGCTAATTTCACCCCTGGAAGAACTGATTACAATGTAATTTGTAGCCATTCTGTAAGCATCAGCAGGGTAAAGATGGAATCAGTCTGGTTTCTTAACATGTCATGTTCCTTTTCCTGTTGCCCTTTTGTGATATCAACTGAGGAAACATTCATTCTGGTTTGCCTGGGACTTTCCTAATTTTAGCACTAAAAAATGCCAAGTACCAGGAAAACCAGGACAGTTGGTCACCCTACATCAACCTACCCTTAATGCTCATCTAACCTAATTTGTTACTCATACAAAGCTGTTGGGAGTAGGAGCCTGGAAGGCCAGGCACTATGATTTGTCTTAGATTCTGCCTCCTAGTAAGGTGGCCTATTTTTGATTTCCCAGACCAGGTGAAAATATATTGTACCTTGAAGCCCCTAATGGGAATCAATTTTGTAGCCTTTCTTGGGATCCCATCTTATTGTTTAGAAATCGGTAAACATTGTTTATCTTCTCAATCTTGTAAGATCCTTAAGCTATAGTGTAAGCTTTTCACAGAAGTATAAACACTACATGTTCCCAGACCTCATTGATACACCGAGATACACCGAAGCGATTGAGGTAACTTTCATACCCAAATCTTGCTAGTTTGCTTCCCCCTCCTGCCTAACTCAGCCTCGGCCTGCTACGTCCCTTCCCCATCTCAAATCAAACTTCTCCCTGGGGTTGCCTCCCGTGTGTACAGAACAAGTCTGATTGTTGCTGCTGTTGCTGTTTTCCCTGTTCTGGTTGCTTCCTTTTAAATCTGCAGTTCACCAGTCAAGGTGTTTGGGGGGCTGGGTTACCATTGCTACACTGGCAGAGCCCTCCCTGAACACAATACTCTGCCCTATGTCATAGTGTTTTCTAAAATAGTTATCTTGTGGTGGCCATCCCAGGGCCCCAGGATGTTACATCGGCCAGGGGGGTAGGGGGCAGAAAGGGGTGAAGGGCCCCCTCCCTACCTTGGTATTACACATTCTGTCCTGTGCTGTGAAACAGCTTCACCTAAAGCAGTAACGCTTGGCTACCGGTTATAATAAGGTTCCTTATCAAAATATTCTTTTAAACTTGTATTTCTTCTCTGTGCAGAGTAATTAGTGCTGCCATCCAATGGGAAGATGTCTCTGTTATATGCAAAACAAGAATGAGCCATGCAAATTATTTAATCCATGTGGGCATCACTTGTCAATAAGTCTATCAAAAGAAACACAGTGGAGGGCCCTGAAATTGTGAGCAGTATTTATTCAGAAGTTGATCATCTCAATTTGTGCTGTCTAATATGGGAGCCACCCAGACACATGTGGCTCTTGAACTTTTGAATGTGGCAAATGCAACTAAGAAACTGAATATTTAATTTAATTTATTTTAAATTTAGTTCAAAAACTGAAACTCAATACAGTTATTGGAAAATCTTTAAGTATATTTGAAACAACTTGAGTTAGTGAACTACTTTTTCAAGTATAATTTTTTTGAAATCTAAGTACAGATCAAGTATTTGAATTGAGATGTCATAAGTGAAAAATATACACTAGATTTCCAAGGTTTAGTATGCAAAAAATGTAAAATATTTCATTAATAATTTTATACTAATTATAGATTGAAATGATTGTATTTTGGATATGTTGGGTTAGGTGAAGTGTATTATTAAAAAAACTAATTTTATCTGTTTCTTTTCACTTTTTTATTGAATGCTAGAAAATTAAAAATTGTACATGTGGCTCTCATCATATTTGCTGGGCAGCACTGCACAACATGATACACAATATGCTTATACTAGTTGTTTAGATTATCTTCAAGATGAAAATATAAAATCGCCAACTTCTGAGATTGTGTCCTGGTACCCATGTAGCAAAACACTGATGTAGGTTAATCTTCTCTCCATAGATGAGTAAACTGAGGTATGCAGTATTTGCAGACTTCCTGAATTTCTTATATCTGATTAGTCCCCAGAGAAGTGTCTTTTCATTGAACCACTCTGCATTTATGTAAAAAAAGAATTTGAAGTTTCCCAAATTTCTTCAATTATGTTGTTTTTCATATCTCTTTTATTCTTTCTCTACTCCCAGCTTACTGTTTAAAATATTGTTATATCATTGCATTCGTAGCATATTTTAATTCACTTTAAAGCATTCTCATATCTAATTATTTAATCTTTAATCTATCCCCATGAGGTATACTTTAAACAGTGCACTATTAGTAATGTCCTAGTTCTGAAAACACTTTAGCATTCCAAAGCCCTTTATCTACTGAGGTAAAATATATGTCCATTTTGAACATGCTGAAAAGTCATGGGGAAAAAATGCTAATTGTCATCCATTTTGCAATAGTCAAATCTTGGTTCTTTCGTAGGAGCTTCAACCCAAGTATATCCATTTTGTTCCTATAATATGATTCATGTTCCCTGCATTATAAACTAACTACCCTACCTCCACCTAAATTTAGTCACCAGTTATATCAGCACGAGGTTCAAAACAGAAATGACATTTTCTTCTCCCACTTTGTTTCTTCCCTGCAATATATATTGCCTGCCACCAGGTGGTAGTAGGGAGTAAGGACAGGACATGAGCTCTAGAGATGCCCTTGGCTGAGAGTCAGCTGCAATGGGGCTGCTTAAGTCGCCCAGTAAATACACAGGAAATTCAATTCTGCAAAATCTTAACTTTTACAACAACTGTATCTAGATAGAATAAAACAATGAAAACACAAAGAAATATCAGATAAAAATGAGTAGAAAACAAAACCACACATAGGCAGGTTTTCTCCTCACCAAATCAGCTAAAAGACATCATTTATTATAGGACTAGTAAGCTTTTTCCAAGCTTAAGACCCTCTACCAGAAACACTGTCAGGACCCTCATGGATTGCCTAGATGTTTCTAAGCTGTGAGCTACTTGACTTCCAGGAATTCCCACAACCCACTGGACATGCCAGTCAACAATCATTGCTCAAACTGCATCTACTTTAAATGTCTGTATTTTTTTTTTCAGTAAAAGCATTCTCTTAGCTCCTACTTTTCTCCAGCTTACACTTTTTAATATGCAATGAGGAATTTTAAGAATTTAAAATGATGTTAGCTAAACAAGAAAAATCATTTTATGTATGTATGTGTGCATGTATATATGCATAGTTTTACTTTCTAGGAGCCTGGGAGAAGAGTGTGATGATGGAGACCTTTTGAGTGGAGATGGCTGCTCAAGAGCGTGTGAACTAGAAGAAGGGTTCAACTGTGTGGGTGAGTTGAGAAGTTCCGGCCTGGGATTATGCCTTATTTTTGGAGGTGTCTCAGTGTATTCTCTTTGTGAGTTATTGATATCCTGTAACATCTAGCTTAGTGATAATAATAGGAACAGTAACATTTGATGTGGCCATTGTGTGCCAGGCACTAATTTTTTCACGTATATTATCTCATTTAATCCTTATAATAACTATGAGGAAACTAAAACTGAGGCACAGAGAGCTTAAATAACTTGCTTTTGCTTAATCAGCTAGAAGTGGTAAAGTCAGGAATTGAGCCAAGGAAGTATGGCTCTAGAATTGACATGCTAAACCATTAGGTTTTACTGCTTTCTAGTTTAATGTTTGTTACTAAAGATTTTTCTTGAGTACTCATGAGTAACACCAAAATGTCAGATAATTAGCACAATCATACAGATTCTATATCCTAATCAGTGTAAGGAAACATTCTAAGTCAAAGGGAGTGCAAGATACCTCTTGGTGGCTGTGTTTAACAAATAAGATCATGAAGGATGACAGAGGGCCATAACATTGTTCTAGTCCTGGAGAATCACTGGTAACAAATTATAACTAGGTGACTTTGACTCTAGATCCTTGCCACTCAGGGAAGCAGTCTTCATCACTTCTCCCAATTCTGATTAAAACCACCATTAACAAGTTTTTAGATGCAGGTTATTTCCACTGGTTCTACCAGTGAAGAATGCACCTTGAAACAGACAATTCTGCTAAGAATGGCCTTATCTGTTGTAAAATTCTTCTCCCTTTTTCCGGTTTGGAAACTGAGGCTCAGAACATTTCAGTGACTCATCCAAAGTCATCCATCAAGGCCTTTGCAGAGCCAGCCTTGGAGCTCAGCTTCCCTTATGCTTAAGTACATTTTCCTTGCTGTGAAACTACAGAGGATCCATTTTTTTTTCCTGTGTAATTTGACTACCATTCAGACATTTGAAATGCCTCCCCATTATTGTCTTTTCCAATCCAAACATCCCCTCATGTGATTGGGTTTCCAGATCCTTTCCTATTTACCCCAATCTGGCATGCTTTGTGTGGTCAATGCCCAGAAAGGAATCCAACACTCCAGATGTGGTCTGGCTGTGCAGAATACACTGCACCGATTACCTTCCTCTTCTGTACACAAGTATTTGTTAATGCCACCTCTGTTTGCATCATTTCTTTTTGGTAGCCGCATAGTGATCTTGTATTGAATATAAGTATATACTCTGCAAACACTCTGTGCCTTCCCCAGTGCAACTCAAGACTCATTTAACTTAAGAGCAGACCTTACTTTGTTTCATTGCATTTGATCCCATAAAGTTTGGCTAATATTTCCTTCCCCTCCAACTCCAGTAAGACTATATCTAAATTACTTTAACTATATTCAAATACCATATTTAAGACTATACTTAAATTATTGACAGGGTAAAGTTAAAATGATATATTCTACTATTAGACATCTTTTTTAGGGAGTAATAAGTTTATTGTGTGCTAAGCACATAGTTCTATATCATAATTTCTCAGGAGATTAGGTTTGAAGGAACCATTGTGAAATGTATTTTTAAAGTATTGTAGTCTGTTATTTTCAGATAGATTGAAAAGAATCACAGACAAAAAATTTTAAGTCCATGATAAGAAAAAAAAGAGAGATAAGGAAAAGAAGCAGTCATTGGGTTATAAATAGAAAAACAGAATAAAACAAATGAATTACCTCGTGTGTGTGTGTGTGTGTGTGTGTGTGTGTGTGTGTGTGTGTTTGGACTGGACAATTACTGAATTCTCTTTAGTGGGCTGGATAAGGAATGTTGTGAACACTCCCATGTTAATTTTTTTCTGTGACATGTATGAAAACATTCTTTCAGTTCATACAATGTTTCTTGGCAGGGGAGCCAAGCCTTTGCTACCTGTTCGAGGGAGATGGGATGTGTGAGCCTTTTGAGAAGGAAACCAGCACCATAGACTGTGGTCTCTATACTCCCAAAGGATACTTGGATCTGTGGGCTACCCAAGCTTACTCCTCCCATGAAGACAAGAAGATGTGTCCTGTTTCCTTGGTAACTGGAGAACCTCATTCTATGGTAAGTTAAGCCAGACGAACAGAGTCAAGGAAGAGCAAAATTGTGAAGTGACTCCCCCAGATGCTTAATGGGAACTTACATTTTACTCCAGACTTTGACATCAGATTTTGTCCTTACTGATCTCTGAACAAGATAATGTTAAACAAAAAGCTGCTAGATTAGCAATAAAATCCTGCCCCCCACACTTACCTCACCAGTTTTTTTCTGGGAACTTTTGACTATGCAATAGCTAACTCAAAGGCATATACAAGCTTTTTAAAACCTAACCTATGTGTGCACATAGAAGTTACATTACACTTGGGCTCTGTGTTTAGTAGAATTTATTTTAAAAGAAGAAAAAGAAGTAGTAAGGAGTCAGAAGGCCTGGGTTAAACTACTGGATCCACCAGTATTCCTATTATTATTATGTGACATTGGATAAGTCACTTAACCTCTCTGGCCCCATATTTTTGTATGTAAATTGGGTATAGTAATATCTTTTGCATTTAATTCAATGGTTTATTAAGGATCAAATGACATTTAAAATATATATTAAAAATCAAAATATAATTTGATTCAAAGAGTTATTATTATTGCAGGAATTCTAGACTTAGTACTAAAAGCAAATCTTTAGGTATATAATTTTCCCTGAATATTCACCTAAATAGGAGATCCTCTGAGGACGCTATGATGCTATACCAGTGACATCTATGAATCATAGCTGAATACTGAAAAGAAAATCAGGGGTTCTTGGTTCTCAGGTACCATTCCAGATGCTTCCACTGCCAAATAAACTCTGCCATTCATCATAACAGTGGACAGTTCCTTCACAGAAATGAGATTTAGCCCTATAGGTATCTTAGGTCAGGATGGAATAATTGGATTTTGGACTTGAGGAGCCATCTCTGAAAAGGTTGAGAAACGAGCCAAGACTGGTGCTCCAGTTCAAGGATCGCATCAACGCCCTGGGTCTTCTAGATTCCAGCTTTTCCATCTTGGCTTGTAGCCTTCTTCCTCCTGCTCATAACATGGCTGGGCCTCCCCTAGGCATGAAGTTAGCATTTCAAGTAGGATGAAGGGTGCAGGCCTAAGGGAGATAGAATAGCTGCATGCCAGCTGAGTCTTTAAGTGGGAAAATGGCAGCTTTTCTGGAAGTTCAATGCTATAGACTTCCACCTACATCTTATTGATTAGATCCAGGCTACTTCATCCCTCTTAATTGTAAGGAACCCTGAGGAGATGAGCATTTATAACTGGATACACTGTCCCCCTGAATGAAATTGGAGTGTGTTAATAAGAAAGAAAGAGGAAATAGACATGGTTGGGCAACTAGCTGTTTCTGCCACACTCTCCCTGCCTATTTCTGGCATCTTTCTCTGAGTTCTGGCACCTGATGACAGGAAGCCGGGAAAGTTGGGAGATTGTTGGGTTAGTGACAGCTCTCTGAAGTGGCTTTTAGTTTAGCCTGTCCGTCTTCCCTAAGTGAAGTGGGAGAAATTTCCTGGAGTTTTGCTTCTCAGGCTCCCTTATCTAGCTGAATTTTCAGGGGTCCCCTGACTCAGTAGCCTCACTCTTGGGGCCAGTTGGTGCTGCTTGGGAAGGACCTGGACAACATCTTGGACAGACTTCCATGGTTTATCCTTGGGGCAGTTGCCTGAAACATGCTAGCACTATTCCTGGGCAAGATCCCTGGGCTGACAGTGGGCTGAGAGTTGTTATGTGGGTCTTTCTACTCTGGCAAGTTATACCCGGAGCCTGAGAGAGTGTGTGGAGAAATGCTTCTACACTGAGAAAAGTTTTCTAACAGTCATGTGATCGTTGGGCACTCAGAAAGAGAGAAAAACTTTGGTTTTGAGCTGAAGAGTTTCATTGTCTTATATCTCAGACACATGTCACTTTTGGTTGAAATTGCATTTCAGATTTGCACATCATACCATCCAGATTTACCCAAGCCCCGTCCCCTGACTGGCTGGTTTCCCTGTGTCATCAGTGGAAATAAACCTCAGGATGAAGGGAGTGAGCAGCGAGAAGGTAGCCTGGAGAAAGAGAAGGAGGTTTGGCTCGAAGTAAGTGGCCCAGATGATTTTTTTGTGAAGGCTGTAGATAAGAGTGTGAGTGTGCACATGCGTGTATGAAAAATGGTGCATTGGAATGGCTTATCAGGAGCTTTCCTATTGTTTCTCCAAGTTTTTATATTTTCAATTTATTTTTACCTCTTTACATTGTAAACTTCTTTCTGTATGTTTATCAAAGTGTAACACACACACAGTGAAGTGCAAAAATCAGAAATGCACAGCTTAATAACTTTTGCAAGGTGGACATCCTCTTTAACCACCACACAAATCAAGAAACAGGGCAATACACTCACCCCCACAGGCTCCCTCACGCCCTTTCTCAGTCAGCACACCACAGAGGTATCTACCAGTTTTACTTCTATCACAATAGATTACTTTTGCCTCTTTGTAAACTTTATACAAAAAACTTTATAGTATGTACTCCTTGTGTCTGATTCTTTCTTACTCAACATTTATATGCGTAGGATTCATTCATGCTGCTTTACTTAGCAGTAGTGTTCATTTTTATTGTGTCAAAACATTCCAGCGTGTGAACACACCACAATATATTTAGCCATTCCAATGTTGATGATATTTAGGTTATATCCAGTTTTTCTCTATTATGCTACTACAAATCATTCTGCTACAAGCATTTCTGTACATTTATTGCAGTTAACATGTATACACAGATGGGTGTATTTGGCACTGCTAGATCATAGGTAGGCCAGCTTTAGTAGATAATCCCAAATGATTTTCCACTGTGGTTGTTCTAATTTATACTCCCATCAGAGGATTATGAGTGTTTCAATTGCTTCACATTTACACCAACACTTGATATTTTAAGTCTAATCATTTTGGTAAGTATGTAAAGGTAGCTCCTTGTGGTTTCAGTTTGCATTT
This sequence comes from Cynocephalus volans, assembly GCF_027409185.1. Classification (NCBI taxonomy): domain Eukaryota; kingdom Metazoa; phylum Chordata; class Mammalia; order Dermoptera; family Cynocephalidae; genus Cynocephalus; species Cynocephalus volans. The sequence continues at coordinate 132,839,150 of NC_084467.1, forward strand.
TCATGATGACTAACGAGATTGGGAGCCTTTTTATGTATATTTGCAATTTGTTTGTGTGGGGTTTTTTTTGTTTGTTTTGTTTTGTTTTTGAAGGCCATAGTCAAGCCTTTTGCTCAATTTTTATCACTTTCTTCTTAATTTATATAATTTCTTTATAATTATCTGAATATAAATCCTTTTTCAGTTATATGCTCTTTAATATCTTCCAACACTCTATGGCTAACTTTTTCTTGCTGTTAATGTTATCATTAGATTAACCGAAGCTCTAAATTTTACTAAAGTTCAATTTATCCTTCTTTTCCTTTATGAGTTGGTGCTTTTTGTGTACCGTGATAAGAAATCTTTGCCTACCACAAAGATATGCTTTCCTATGCTATCTTCTAGAAAGGTTATTGTTTTACGTTGCATATTTAGGTCTACCATCCATCTGGAATTTTTGCACACTGTGTGAGGTAGAAATCAAGACATGTTTTCCTATGGATATTCAATACATCTAGAACCACCCTTATTCAAACTAAAAACTCCCCTCCCCACCCCGTGCTACCCTGTGTCACCTTTGTCATAAGTTAACTCACAATATATATGTGAAGGTATTGTTGATTCTATATTTTGTTATATTAGTTTGTATATTTTTTGCACCAATGATATACTCTTAATTACTGTACATTTTTAATGAGTCTTGAAATCCAATAGTGTGAAGTCTTAAATCTTTGTTCATTTTCTTCCAGATTGTATTGGCCACTCTTGCTCCTTTGAATTTCATACTCATTTTGGAATCAGCTTATAAATTTCCATATGTAAAAATGAAACTGATACAATTTTGATTGGGATTTTATTGGCTCAATAAATCAATTTGGGGAGAGTTTTCTTTTTAAAATATTGAGTCTTTTAATACATTCCTTCAATTATTTAGGTCTTCTTTAATTTCTGTTTTTAACATTTTATAGTTTTCTGAGAAAGGGGAGTTGTAGATTATCCAATGCTTTTTCTGCATCCATTGAAATGACCATACCATTTTTTCCTTTGTTCTGTTAATGTCTCGTCTTTCGTTAATAAACTTTTAAATGTTAAACCAACCTTAGATATCTGGGAAAAAAAAATCAAACAAGCAACAAATTGAAGGTGGTGTAACACTCTTTTAAAATAGAATAGTAAGATTCTATTTTGAGAATATTTTAAGTGTTTTTTCATCCATGTTCATTAGAGGTTGGCTTCTGATTTTCTTTATTTTCCTGTTTTTTAAGGTTTATGATGAAGGATAGATCTGATTCTTAAAATATTTCTCTTTTCTCTAATTCTCTAGAATATTTTGTGTAAATTTACTGTAAATTTTCAAGGTATTCTCCAGTGAGCTATCTGAGCTTGAAGTTTTCTTTGAGGAAAAAAGTTAATTTATGGATGAAAATTTTAAAACAAATATAGAAAAATTTAAGTTCTCTATTTTTCTTAGGTCGATTTTGGAAAGTTGAGTTTTTCAAATAATTTGTTATTTTTTTCTAAAATATCAAACTTATTAAGTTTTTCATAATATTCTGTTATTTTCTTTGTAATGTTTCTACAATTTCCAGGATGTTTTTTCACTCATGCTATTGTTAATTTGTGACTTCTCTCTTTTATATTTTTTGTTTAGTTTTGCTAAGGGTTTATCATTTCTACTAACCTTTTATTAATCTTTTTATACAACCAACCAGAGTCATATATGCTCTTATTTTTCATTATTTTCTTCCTTTTATATTTGCATTTAACTTGTTTTTTTCCCTAGTAACTTGATACTTAGATAACTAATTTTTATTCCCTCTTTATATATATGTGTGAAAATGAAAATAAAAAATAGCAAAACTAATATTTATTTAGTTCACTGTAATTTGTATATATATGTGTATTTACATGCCATAAGTTTCCTTCTAGGCATGATTTTAGCTACATCCCACAAGTTTTCTCATGTCTTTTTTGTTGCCATTCAGTTCAACCATATTTTCTAATTTTCATTATGATTTCTTTTTTGACCCTTGAGATATTTATAAGTGTGCTATTTAACTTGAATACATTTATGGGTTTTTGGTTACCTTTTTGTTTTGGATTTATAGCTAGATTTTTCTGTAGTCAAAAGTATATTCTATATTTCAGTCCTTTGAGCCTTGAATTATGGATTAATATATGGTTAACATTGGTAAATATTACATATATTATGAAAGGAATGTGTAGTCTACAATTGCTGAATACAGCATTCTACATATCTAAGATAGGCTGAGTTTGTCCATCATGTTGTTGAAATTCCTTATATTATATGTATTTTGTATGTAAACACTTTTTCTAATATTCTGTGAAAAGTTTCCATTAGTGACTTAGAGATATGTATTAAAATATCCCATCATATTCTTGGGTTTGTCTCTTTCTCCTTTAGTTTTGTAATTTTTTATACATTTTGAGGCTATGTTATTAAATAGACAGGGAGTTCTCACTTTACAGGGTAGTGTAGGACCACCAATGATGGTGCAAGCTGACACTATGCAAAGCAAACTTCATAATTAATTGGAAAAATTACAATTGTTACAGGACTCTAAAAGTTTTTGTTGCAAAATTAAATGCTTTCTTATTTTTAGGTATGCATATGTAAAAAAAATGAAAAAAAGGGAAACTAATATTTATTTAGTTCACTGTAATTTGAAACATCAGAAACATGGAGAATTAAAGTGTTTCATCTCTTAGTAAAAAAAAAAAAAAAACAAAAAAACAACTTACCAGGAGCATTTTGAACATTGTTTGCCTTTCTCTCATCATTTGACTAACATTACAAAACAAGCAAGCAGTGTTTCTATATCTTGGTGAATTGTCATTTGCCTTACTAAGTTTGGATTAGCTTCCCACATTTTATTCTTTGCACTTTCAATTTTTTGAAATATCTCTTAGAGTTCCTTTGCCATGGACTTTTTCTTGACATCACTTCTTCTGGGACATCGTCATTTCTTTTATCACAACCGCTTTTGTCATTTATGTTGCTGATTTCACTTTCACTAAGTTTTTCTGGCTGCAGTGTCAGCATTCACAGCAGCAGCTATTTCTTCCACAATCCCATTTTCCCTTGATTCAGATTTCACTTCCAGCATTATCATATTGTTTCTTTGCTGTACTTTTCATCTTTGTTAGCCAATTTCCTCTTTCAATTATCTATTTTTCTAAAATGTTGTGTGGGTTTACCAATGGGAGACAAGGAAACAACACAACTGTACACTTTTTTGTCTCTGTGTGAACTGAATACCGGATACCCAGAGGCCAATTAAGGAGAGACTTTGAAAGAACTGATGTGATTGGTCACCGATCATAATTCACATTTGTTAGTTACATGGTGATTTTTGGATGGAAGGGTTGGCAGTGAAATTTGCACTTTATGCAGTTAAAATTAATATGCTGTGCTAACTGAAATTTGAATCATGTTGGAAGACTGATTTTAAGTTAACTAAATTGTTATAACTGATATTCACGTCTATGGGAACTGTATTAAGTGGGAAATGCCAGTATATAATTTTAGAATTTCTGTATCTTCCTGGTGAATTAGCTTTTTTAACACTAATAAATGTCTCTCTTTATCTCTAGGAATACTTCTTGCTTTACCATAAACTTTATCTAATATTAGTATAGGTATACCTATACTGACTAGCTTTTTTCATTTACGTTTGCATATTGTGTCTTCTTTCATCCCATTACTTTCAACCTTTTATGTAATTATGTATGATGCTTTGTTTGTAATCAATATTTTTTTATATATATAATCTAAAATTACTTGTTTTATAGTTGGTATATTTAGTACAATTACATTTAAGGTAATTAATGAGGTTTGATTTTAAACTGACCAACCTACTAATTGTTCTTCATATTTTGTATGTTCTTTGTTTTTTTTTCTTTCTTCTTTCTAGATTAAAAAACTAATTTTATTATTTCCTTTCCATTTATTATTTTGTTAGTTATGCTTTTCTTTTATTTTCTAAGTGGCTATCCTTGAGGTGACAGCATACATCCTTAACTTGTTAAGAGTGCTATGAATTAGTACTCTCACGATTTCATAATCAATAAAAGTTCCTTAGAATACTTTGCCTCCATTTACTGCTTCCTGAATTTTAAAAGTAATAGTTTTTTTAAAAAAAATATTAAACATATTCTTTAATACATACATTTAAATAATGTTTACATTTTGAAATTGATGTATTTTCTTCATTTCAGCTTTTTTTGTAATATGGCTTTAAATTTACCTAGTGTTTCCCCCCTCCAGTGCTTTTAAGTCCTTTCTATATTTCTGTGTTTCCATAATTTTTGTTTAGCTTGAGGAAATCCATTTATTATTTCTTTTAATGTGGGCCTGCTGACAATGAATTCTTTCTAGTTTTTTGGGGGACCGAAAATATGTTTATTTGTCATTCATTTTAAAAGGGTATCTTTGCTTGGTTTAGAATTCTAGATAGACAGTTGTTTTCTTTCATCATCCTGAAGATGTTGTTTAATTGTCCTTTTACTTCTATACTTGCTTTGGACAGTTAGCCGCACATTGGTATATATTTCTTTGAAGGCAATGTCTTTTATTCTCTGGTGCTTTTAATATATTCACTTTGTCTTTTGTCTTTAACAATCTTTCTATAATGTTTCTAGGCTTCTTTTTTTGTATTTATCTGGTTAAAAGTTTGCCAGGTCTTCTTGAATCTGTGGCTTATCATCTTTATTTAGTTTTGGAATAATTTTTCAAATATTACTTCTGTTCATTTGCTTTTTCTCTGTTCTCTTTTTTGATTGCCATGTATACGTACGTTGTACCTCTTTGCTGTACATCTTTTGTTCTTTTTATCTTTCTTCTATTTTCCATTCCCTTTTCTACACACTGCAGTCTGATTATTTTACACTGACATATCTTCTGCTTCAATAATCACAAATTTTGCTCCATATAAGCATCTTTTAAACAGTTTATTGAATCCTTAATTTCAGTTATTGTAGCTTTAATTCTAGAATTCCTATTTAATTTTTTATAAGTCTTATTTTCTTCTAAATTCTCCATTTTATAGTCTATTTTAAAAAGATCTATTAATCATAATCATTTTGAAGTCTGTGTCTGACAATGCCAGTAGTTTTTTTTTTTTTTTTTTTTTGACCGGTAAGGGGATCGCAACCCTCGGCACGGTGTGGTCTGCACCGCGCTCAGCCAGTGAGCCCACTGGCCATCCCTATATAGGATCCGAAGCCATGGCCTCGGCACTCCCAGTGCCACACTCTCCCGAGTGAGCCACGGGGCCGGCCCCAACACCAGTATTTTGGTGAGCTGAGGTCTATTTATATAAACTATTTTTTCTCTTAATTTTCATTCATTTGGGCTTATCTACTATTATACTGAATAATGTTTTAACTAAGTATCAGGCACAGAATAAATTCTAGAGGCTCTGCCTAATGACATCTTCCTTTCAAGACGATTTTTTTTTTGACATTTAGTAAGATTTGAGAAAGATCACCCTAATCCAATAAGTAATTAAGATGAGTCAAGTTTGTGCTTCTGTATTTATAAGCCCTGATATATTTTTTCAGTTTTCCCTTTCCTTTAAGGCCTAACCCTTCAAAGGTCTCAACTAAAAGCTTAGATTGGGTCTCCCACCTTTATAGTCTCTGAAGTACAGTTTCTATTTTCTCAGCAGTGTATGTCTGCCAGAAACTCTTCTTAGTATTTTTGACCTCTCTCCTGCCTGTTTTTGCTTGACTTTTTATACTGTTATTCTGCATAGCTTAGGTTTGAAAAGTACCCAAAAGTCTCAAGTGGCACAGAATGTTAGGTTCCCTTCAGGGTGGCTTCTTTCTTTTTGAGATATGGGGCTCTTAGGTTCTCACTGCCTTGGTTGTTCTCAAATGCTCTCAAACATTTTTTAACTTAATTTCTATTTTAGGATTGTTATTGTAAGAAGTGTTTGTTCTACTACAAGCTGCTCCATCATAGCTGGAAACAGAAATCTCCACCTGGAATTCTTTTAATATATGTCAATTAGGTACTTTGTATATTTTAGGTTTATACCCTGTTTATACTACAATTGGCCCAGAGGTAATTGTTCTTGTATTTAAAAAAAAAAAATCACCAATATCATGGAAGGTTAAATGAATATATAAAATCTATTAAGAAAACTTAGTTTTTACAAATCCACATGATACAAAATAAATTAAGAAGGGATTTTTAAAAATAAGCTAGTTACATTTTTCTTTAAGTTTTCTTAGGACTGTAGAATTTTTAACTTTTTATTCTTCCTTTTAGTATAGTATTCTTCCTTTTAATATACTTTAATCCTGATTTGGTACAAAAATATGATTTGTATGCAGTGGATCTGAAGCAAATTTATTGCACAAGTGAAAAAACTTGCACTGGAAAACATTAGTCTGGAAAATATCTTTCCAAAATTCTTTATTTACTAAAATGCTTCTTGCCCAACAAAATTTCTATTATTTTAGTTCATATTTACTGAGGTAACATTCTTTTAGTTTTCCTTATTTTCTTCTAATCTTAAACCAATGAACAAAGACTGTGAGAATTTTTTTACATAGCATAAAATGTAGATTCTTTTAATTATTTACAATAATTAGCACATTTTAAAGTCATTTATGATTTATAGTGTGCATCTCACGCACTTTTTAATTTAATCTTTACAATAGTCTGTGAATTTGGCAAGGTAAGTGTTTTCCTGTTTTACAGATGAGAGAAAAAAGAATCAAAGACTTGAAGTGCTTTTTCTTCAACACCCAAGAATAAAATGGTAAACCTCATGCCTCTTGTCTCTAATCCCATGTTTATTCCTCTACACTGAATTGCTTCACTCAATGGCATGTGTTATGCACCTGATATATGCCAAATCCAGAACTAAGCACTGGGGATAGACAAGGGAATATGACAGAAGCAAGAAAACAAATTAAAACATATGTGGAATTGGAAGGAAAGGCTTCCTGTCTTTTTCTGTTGGATTTCTTCTAAATTCCTGAAAGACTATGTATCTATGAATATAGTTCATAAAATTTATTAAGTGCTTTTTGTAAACTCTAGTTGCTGCAGGGGGATAGAGAAAGAAACAGAAGCCATGATTCCTTCCAGAAAGTGCTTTGAATCTAAGTAATATGCGCAACAAATGAAGCAATTTGAGAACTAGATACTCAATAAGTACTTATTGTTTGGTTCTACCAGGAGCCCATCAACATATGCAAAATCATAAGTTCATGTTTATTTTCATGGTTGTTCCAAAATGTCTCCAATTTGGAATGGTCTCACTAAGGCTGGACTGGTCAGGAATCCTAACAGAAACCACCACATACTCACAGAATTTTGAATACCAGGGGCCTTCACATTAGTTGTAAATTTTGGACCACTGCCTAGAAACCCTGGCTACATAAAGCCCAAAGCCTGTTAACTATAATTCCTCCCTTTCTTTGTTTGGGTTCAACTAGCCAAAGACTGAATATGAGTCTTTAAGGGAAAATACAATACATGTTTAATTGATTGGATTATAAAGATGAGAATCCCTAACACCAGGCATGGGAGGAAAATCACATTTATTGAAATTTATTGTTCCATATATTTTATTATTAATTCTCATAACAAATTTTCTATCAGATATATGATTTTCCCATTCTAAAATGATTGTCTTAAAACTCAGAGATTGTAAATGCTATGTTAATGTTTGTCCTCTCCAAAACTCATATTGAAACTTAATCCCCAATGTGGCAGTGTTGAGTGATGAGGCCTTTAAGAGGCGAGTGGGTCATGAGGGCTGTGCTCTCATAAATGGATTAATCCATTCATGGATTAATGGATTAATGATTTAATGGGCTAATGGATTAATTTGTTATCATAGGCATGGACATAAGAAGAGAAAGAGAGACTGGAGTATCATGTTCAGCCCCCTCGCCATGTAATGCCTTGCTCTACCTCAGGACTCTGCAGAGAGTCCCCACTGGCAAGAAGGCCCCCATCAGATGCACCCCCTCAAACCTTGGACTTTCCAGCCTCCAGAACCATGAGCCAAAATAAACCTCTTTTCTTTATTAATTGCCCAGTTTTCGGTGTTCTGTTATAAGCAACAGAAAACAGACCAAGACACTAAGCATTTTAGATGCAGATAAGATTAAAATTCAAATCCAGTTTATTCCAAAACCATGGTCCTTCTTCTCTATACCTGAGATAGAAGAACTTTCTATAAAGAGCCAGATAAAAAATATTTTAGTGTTTGTGGCAGTGCAGTCTGTGTCACAACTACTTAATACTGCTGTTAGTGTGAAAGTGGCCATAGACAATATGTAAATGATGAGTGTGGCTGTGTTTCAATAAAATTATATTTATGACCACAGAAGTTTGAATTTCATGTAATATTTACATTACTCATGTTATTTTTCTTTTGATTTTTTCAATCATTTGAAAATGCAAGATTCATTCTTAGCTCACAGGCTATACAAAAACAGGCAGAGGATCAGATTTGGTGCATAGGCTGTAGTGTGCTGACCCCTGCTCTATATCATCTGAAGATATTTAAGAACATTTGCCTTATTTCCACTCCATGATAACATTTACTTTTAATTCTACTTAATAAACACTGCCCGATATAAACAATATTTTGTGTGTGAGGGGATTAAAAGATGAACGAATTACCTCCTTCACCCTTAAGAGGAACTAAGAAAAAATGGATGGAACCAAGAAAAAACAGAGACCAAGATGGTAGACTTAAACCCACCGATATCATTAATTGCATCACATGTGAATTGCCTGAAAACTCCACATTAAAAGCAGAATTTGTCAGGTTACATAAAATAAAAAGAATCAGTTATATACTGTTTACAAAAAAAAAAAAAAACACTTTAAATATAAAGACATGCAGACTAGAAGTAAAAGGGTGAAAAATTACATATCATGTAAACTCTAAGCATAAGAAAGCTGATGCACTTTGTTAATATCTAAAAAAATAGACAACACAGTATTATCAGAGATAAAGAGGAATATTTCATAATGGATCAAGAAGACGAAACAATCTTGTTATAAATTGAGGTCCCTAAAAACGGTGCCTCAAAAAAAAAAAAAAGAATTAAAAATTGATAGAACTAAATGGAAAAACAGCCAAATTCATAATCATACCTGAGAATTTTTATTATCTATATCTTAGCAATTGATACGAGTAGACAAAAGCATTAGGACATATATGTATGTGTGATTTGAAGATTATTATCATGTATCTTGACCAAGTAGAAATTTGTAGAAACACTACATCAGCAACTGCAAGAGAGATCATATACTAGATCATAAAACAATTCTCAATAAATTTATAATAATTGAAATCATACAGTGTACTTTCTCCGACCTCAGCAGTACTAAATAAAAGTGAATAACTATATGTAGGAAATACTTATTTTTTGTAATTAATACATTTTTAAATAATCCATAGGTCAAAGAAGATTTTATGAGGGAACGTAGAAAATATTTTGAGCTGATTGATAATGAAACGACATAAAAATTTGTGGATGAAATTAAAACAGTACTTACAGGGAAAGTTATAGATTTAAATGCCTTATGTTTAGAAAAAAGTGGCATAAAATCATTAATCAAACATTCCATTTTATGTAATTAGAAAAAGATAAAATTAAGACCAAAGTAAAAAGAAAAAATGAAATAACAGAGAAAAGCATAAGTCAGTAAAATAGAAAAAACTCTAATATTATCACTGTTATTTTACTTTCTCTGGAAATAGGAACCAGCGCAGTTAGACTTTTAATTTTATACTTTATGAGATATAAAAGAAGTTAAATGTAGAATATAAAAGAAACAAAATTTTATTTATTTTCTCATAAATTGAGTTAACGTCTGAAAAGAGAACAACCTGAAAATTATTTCATTTAGTAAAATAGTTTAGTAGAAAATTAAGATGAAAATAAATGTGCCCCTTAATTTTAAACAAGCACCAATAAAGAAAATATGATTAAAGAAAATATCTTATTTTCGGTAGCAATAAAAATGGTAAAAATAATTAAAAATAAATCTAAAAAAGGAATTTGAAGGATCTGTATGAAGAAATGGTACTGAAGAACACGGAAGGGCTTGAATAAATGAAGAGGCACGACCTATTCCTGTATAGAAAGACTGGATATCACATGAATGCTGATTCTCCCTAATTCTTTAAATGTCACGTAAGCCCAATAAAAATCCAAACGTAATTTTTTTTTTAAATTACAGAGCTGATTTTAATGTTTTTATGGAGATTCTGAAAAAGATAGGTAATGGAAGCCTAGCCTTGTCAGATATCAAAATGAATAATGAAATTACAGTGATTAAAACATCAAAGTACTGGCAGATGAATAAACAGATCAGTGGAACAGGAAAGTCTAGGAATATACCCACAGGTATGAGCATAAATTTAGATATATGAACTTAAACTCAATAATTTCAAGACAATGAAGATAGTGCATCCATTACCACATATCCCTGCCCAAACCTGAAATGATCTAAATTTAATCAATCTGATGGGAACAAAGTAACATCTCCTTTTTTTAAATATACATTTTGCATTTTTTTCTTATTATTAATAGAGCAGAGCATTCTTTTATGTAATAATTATCAGGCCTTCAGTGTTCTTTTCCTCTTTAATCGTAATATAGACAAATTTATTACTTTTTGCTCAGGTTGAAAAGATATTTTTTATTTTCTTATATTAGTTTTATACTTTTGCTTTTCAAACTTTACCTCTTAGCATATTAAAAATTTGTTTTTGAATATTGAACAAAGTAGAAATCCACTTTAAAAAAATATGTCAAGTTTTCTAACACTATCCATTAAAAAAATATGTCAAGTTTCTAACACTATCCCTGTGTCCTGATGATTTGTGGTGTCATGCTGATAGTATACCAATTTCTGGACAATACGTGAATCTGTTTTTTAACTCTCTATTGTATTCAATTTTTTTTCCTGTTTCTTACACCAGAAATGCACTGACATAAGCTTTTGCTATGTGAACATATCTGGTAGGACATGTCCTCCCTGCCACTTTTTTGCACATCTTTTTCAAAACTGAATTTGCTGTCATTATTCATGAACACTTATTTTTCAAATAAATTTTAGAATAAGCCTTAGATCATTTCTTCTGTCTCTTGAAAAGCATACTCGTACATATGAAGCTGAAATTAATTAATCACTTGGATTGTATCAATGAATATGATCATATGATTTTTCTCCTTTGATCCATCATTACATTGTCACATTAATAGATTTTATTTGCAGATACCAAATCATTTTTGCCTTTGTGGAATGAACTGACATGTTTATTACATATTATACTTTAAATGTCCCATTGGCTTTTATTGGCTAATCTTATTTTGAATTTTTGCATTTATATTCATATGTGGAATTAGTTTTTATTTCTTTCTATGGGTATTCAGATTATATGAGCCTCATAAAATTGGTTGTGCAGTTTTTTTTTTTTCCTGAAGAAAGTGTGATCCAATTCATTTACACTAACTCTATTAATTTATCAGTGATTGAAATAGGAGTTTTTAGTCTCCGCTGCTTTTATAGTCGTTTAGTGTGAATGTGATACCACAGAACTTTCCAGATCATTTAGCTGGGGCTCTTTAAATGTTGGAATTATAGTAGCACACATTCCCTCACAGAAAGGAGATTGAGGAGACAGCTATTATGCAATTATCAAAGACAAGAAATAAGCTATTCTCTACATTACATTTTTAGAATATTATATATATTTGAAATAAGCCTTGCTTTTTCAACATGCATTATGTAAAATGAGATGAGAGAAAATTTTTTTTTAATTACATGAGTCTTCTATTTCTTTCTTTTTTTATTGTAGCATAACTGATAGTACAGATCTGTGGGGTACAGAGTTGAACATCAATACTCGTGTGCAGTATGTGAGGCTCACATCAGAATAATTATTATATTCAATAACATACACTGTCATTGCTATTCATGGCCCTTTACCCATTTCTCCTTCCCCACTCCCTTTCTGCTTCTAGTAACTTCAGTTGCCCTTTTGAAAGTTCAACGTATTATTGGCTAATCTTTTATTTTGAATTTGTGCATTTATATTCATATGTGGAATTAGTTTATATATTCTTTTTATGCATATCAGTTTATAAAAGCCTCATAAAATTGGTTGTGCAGTGTTCCTTCCTTGTTATTTTCTGCAACCACTTGTATATTATCAGTTAGAAATAAGTATCTGTTAAAAATATTATGTTTTTTAAAAATTTGGCAGAACTCACCTATAAAACCAATTGGTTTTGGAATTATTTGAGGAAAGATTTGATTGTCATTTTAATTTCTTTGATTTGTATTAATGTATTAATTTTTAATTTTTTTCCCAGGTTTTGGATTATTGGGTATTTCCAGAAATGTATTAATTTCTTCCACATGTTCAGATTCAGTGCTGATATCTGTTCATAATGTATTTTTATTGTTTTCAACTCTATTTTAGCTATACTTATCACCCTCTTTATAGTGTATGGTTTTGAACCTTCTTTTTCTCTTTTTTTCTTGATTACACATGAGTGAGATTTGTCTATCTTTTAAGAATCTTCAGAGAACTTAGTCTAGTTCCTCATCTCTCTTTCTGTTCTAGTTCTCTATTTCATTGATTTCCACACTTATCTTTATTATTTCCTTTCTTCTTGTTTCTCTGGATTTACACTGCTGTTCTTTTTTAGCTTCTTGTGTTGAAAACTTGCTAATTTGTTTTCTATGTTCCATAATTTTTCTATATAAGTACTACTTTAATTGTGCCTCATAAATTTTGGCATATAGAATTTTTATCAGAATTCAGCCCTAACTATTTTGTAATAACTCTTATAATTTATTTTTAACAGCATTTTGTTGTTTCTAACACTGATTTTTCAGAGCAACACAACTTTTTATTGTGCCAACTGTGTCATAATTAGAGGTTTTATTTTTTCTCCTCCCCTTGGTCCTACATTTTATTAGGAAGCACTTAAATAGTGAGACTTTATTCGTTCAGGCATTAAAGACCAGTCCATAGTAAAAATGTGTACTCTGCATTCACCAGTCAAAAAGTGTATACCACTCTTACCAATTTGCTTTATTTTCATTTGTATGCACAAATATCTACAAATCCTTTCTTCCATTCCTTTCCTTAATTTGTGTTTTCTGTTCTTCTTTCTTTTCTCTCATATTTTTGTTTTTCTTATTGTGTGTTCTTTTTTTTTAGATTGACATGTTTTTATTTTACAGCTGACAAATAAAAATTGTATGTATGAGGATACTTTAAAAAGTTTGTGGAAAAATAGGATTAAAAGACAATGTATAATATTTTGATATATGTATACATAATGAAATGATTACCTCAATCAAGCTTATCGTGCATTCTTATATCTTTACAATGTGGGGTTGAAGAAAAAAATTAAATACCCAGTTTAAATTTCAAATGAACAATGAATAATTTTTAGGATAAATATTTTCATGCAATATTTGGGCATACTTACACTAAAAAAATTCATTGTTTATCAGATATTTTAATTTAAGTGGATATCTTGATTTTTGGTTTGTTTGTTTTTGCTAAATCTGTGACACTCCCTCCTATTTTTTTAATCAGTCAGATGCTAATCACTTATTTAGAGAGGACTTCAATTATCCAGAAGACTGTCTATATTTCATAATTTAGCAAAAAAGAAAAAGCTCATGTGTAGAAGGCACCAAGTTCAATCACTACTTTGAATTCTTTGACTTTGCCCATAGGAAGGCTGACAAGACCCTTTGTCTATAACCTGTTTACTTTACACTGAATTCTAGCAACATTAGTTACCTAAACTTTCAGTCTGCTACAGAAAAAGAGCAATAAGTTCGTAGGGGATTTATTTTATTTTATTTTATTTTTTGTTCTAATTTATCAATATGCAATGTAGTTGGTTTTCATGTCCCTTTACCAATCCTCCTTCTCCCCCCCCCACCATCAACATCATATCTCTTCATTTATCTTAATGAGTTCAAGGAATTTTTGTGATGGTTGTGTCTTCTCCTGCTCCCCCATTTATTTGTTTGTATATTTATTTATTTATTTTTAGCTTCCACAAATAAGTGAGAACATACAGTATCTCTCTTTCTGTGTTTGTCTTATTTCACTTAATATAATTTTCTCTAAGTCCATCCATGTTGCTGCAAATGGCAGTATTTCATTTTTTTTTTTTTTTTTTTTTATAGCAGAGTAGTATTCCATTGTGTAGATATGCCACATTTTCCTTATCCACTGATCCAATGATGGGCATTTAGTCTGGTTCCAACTCTTGGCTATTGTAAATAGCACTGCAATTAACATGGGAGTACAGGTATCCCTTCAACATGATAATTTCCATTCCTCTGAGTACATACCCAGCAGTGGAATAGCTGAGTCATATGGTAGATCTGTCTGTAGTTGTTTGAGGAACCTTTATACCATTTTCCATAAAGCCTGCACCATTTTGCAGTCCCACCAATGGTGTAGGAGGGTTCCTTTTTCTCCACATCCTCGCCAGCATTTACCATTGTCAGTCCTTGGGATATTAGCCATCCTAGCTGAAGTGAGATGGTATCTCAAAGTGGTTTTGATTTTCATTTCCTGAATTCTGAGTGGTGTGGAGCATTTTTTCATGTGTCTGTTGGCCATTTGTATATCTTCCTTTGAGAACTGCTTACTCAGCTCCTTTGCCCACTTTTCAATTAGGCTACTTGTTTTTTTGCTGTTAAGTTTTTTGAGTTACTTGTATATTCTGAATATTAATCCTTTCTCAGATGTACATTTTGCAAATATGTTTTCCCACTCTGTTGGTTGTCTTTTTGCTCTGTTAATTGTTTCTTTTACTGTGCATAAGCTTTTTAGTTTGATATAATCCCATTTGTTTATTTTTCCTTTGGTTTCCTGTGCTTTTGGGGTCATATTCATAAAGTCTGTACCCAATCCTACTTCCTGGAGTGTTGCCCTTAGTTTTCTTTAAGGAGTTTTATTGTTTCAGGACATATATTTAATTCTTTAATTCATTTTGTGTTCATTTTGTTATATGGTGAGAGGTAAAGGTGTAGTTTCATTTTCCTACTTATGAATATCCAATTTTCCCAACACCATTTACTGAAGAGGCAGTCTCTTCCCCAGTGTGTAGTCTTGGGGCCTTTGTTGAAGATCAGAGGGATGTAAGTGTATGGGTTGATTTCTGGATTCTCTATTCTGTTCCATTGGCCAGTGTGTCTGTTTTTATGCCAGTACCATGCTGTTTTGGTTACTATAGCTTTGTAATATACTTTAAAGTCAGGTAGTGTCATGCCTCTGACCTTATTATTTTTTTTTTTGCTCAGGATTGCTTTGGCTATTCATGGTCTTTTGTTATTCCATATGAAAGTTAGAATTGTTTTTTTCTATTTCTGAGAAGTATGTCATTGGAATTTTGATGGGGATTGAGTTGAATTTCCAGATCACTTTGGGTAGTATAGACATTTTCACAGTGTTAATTCTTCCAGTCCAAGAGCATGGGATATCTTTCTATCTTCATGTGTCCTGTTTAATTTCTCTCAGCAGTGATTTGTACTTCTCATCACAGAGATTTTTCACATCCTTGGTTAAATTTATTCCTAGGTATTTTGTTTTTTTTGGTGACTATTACAAATGGGCTAGCTTTCTTGATTTCTTTTTCTGCTAGTTCATTGTCAGAGTATAGAAATGCTACTGATATTTGTGTGTTGATTTTGTATCCTGCAATTTTGCTGAAATCATTTATCAACTCTAAGAGGTTTTTTGTAGAGTCTATGCTGTTCTGTATATAGGATCACGTCATCTGCAAACGGGGACAGTTTGCCTTCATCTTTTCCAATCTAGATGCCCTTTATTTCCTTCTCTTCCCTGATTGCTCTGGCTAGTACTTCCAACACTATGTTGAATAGGAGTAGTGAGAATGGGAATCCTTGTCCTGTTCTTAAGGGAGAAGCTTTCAACTTTCCCCCATTTAGGATGATGTTGGCAGTGGGTTTGTCATATATGGCTTTAATTGTGTTGAGATACTTTCCTTCTATACCCAGTGTATAGAGTCTTTATCATGAACAAATGTTGAATTTTGTCAAATGCTTTTTCAGCATCTATAGAGATGATCCTATGGTTTTTGTCTTTGATTTTGTTGATGTGGTGTATCACATTTAGTGATTTGCATATATTGAACCAATTTTGCATCCCTGGGATGAATCCCACTTGATCATGCTGTATAATTTTATGTATGAGTTGCTGTATTGTATTAGCTAATATTTTATTGAGATTTTTCTCATCTGTATTCATCAAGGATATTGGCCTGCAGTTTTCTTTTTTTGTTATTTCTTTGTCTGGTTTTGGTGTCAGGTTGATAGTTTGCCGCATAGAATGAGTTTGGGAGAATGGACTCTGTTTCAATTTTTTGGAATAGTTTATAGGGAATTGGTACTCTTTTTTAAAGGTTTGGTAGAATTCTGCAGTGAAGCTTTTCTTTTTTGGGAGATTGCTGATTACAGCTTCAATGTCTTTGATTGTTATTGGTCTGTTGATATTTTCTGTGTCTTCATGGCTCAGTCTCGGCAGTTTATGTGTGTCCAGACATTTATCCATTTCCTCCAGATCTTCAAATTTGTTGGTGTGTAGTTGTTTATAGTAGTCTCTAATGATTTCTTGTATTTCTGAGGTATCAGTTGTAATATCACCTTTTTCACTTCTAATTTTTGTTATTTGTGTTTTCTCACTTCTTAGTTAGCTTTGCTAATGGCTTGTCAACTTTATTTATCTTCTCAAAAAACCACAACTTTTTGTTTCATTGATCTTTTGTATCATTTTTGGGGTTTCTATTTCATTTAGTACTGTTCTGATCTTAATTATTTCTTTCCATCTACTAACTTTGGGTTTGGATTGTTCTCGTTTTTCTAATTCTTTAAGGTGAAGTGTTAGGTTGTTTACGTTCCATCTTTCCATTCTTCTGAAGTAAACAATTAATGAGATAAATTTCCCCTTTAGTACTACTTTTGCAGTATCCCACAGGTTTTGGTATGATGTGTCATTATTTTCATTAGTTACAATAAATTTTTTGATTTCCTTTTTAATTTCTTCTTGGACCCATATGTCATTAAGTAGACTGTAGTTTAATTCCCATGTATTTGTATAGTTTCCAGAGTTTTGTTTGTTATTGATTTCTAGTTTTAATTCACTGTGGTCTGAAAAAATACATGGAATAATTCCAGTTTTTTTGAATTTGTTGAGACTTTATTTGTGACCATGTGCTGATGACAAGAATGAATATTCTGAGGCTGTGGGATGAAATGTTCTGTAGATGTCTGCCAAGTCCTATTGGTCTAAAGTGTTGTTTAGATCTTCTGTTTCTCTGTTGATTTTTTGCCGAGATGATCTGTCCAATGTTGAGAGTTGGGTGTTGAGGTCCTCTACTATTATGGTATTAGTGTATATTTCTTTCTTTAGTTCTAATTTTGTTTGCTTTATACATCTGGGTGCTCCAATGTTGGGTGCATATGTATTTATGATTGTTATGTCTTCTTATTGGATAGATCCTTTTATCATTATATAGTGGCCACCTTTATCATTTTTTATGGCTTTTTGGTTTAAAGTCTGTTTTATCTGATATAAGAATAGCTACTCCAGCTTGTTTTTCATTTTTGTTTGTATGGTATATCATTTTCCATCTTTTCACTTTTAGTTTTTTGTGTGTCTTTGCAGGTTAGGTGAGTCTCTTAAAGACAGCATATTGTTGGGTCCATCTGTCTAATCCAAACACTCAGTCTATGCCTTTTGAGTGGGCAATTTAATCTTTTTACATTAAGAGTTATTATTGAAAGGTGTTGATTACTCCTGGCATTTTATTGATTTTTGTTTGGATGTTTTAAATAGCTTTCATTCCTTTCTTTCTGACTTACTGTTTGTCTTCTGTGTTTGTTGGTTTCTTGGGATGGTAGATAAACTTTTTTTCTCTTTATTGTAGGCATTTTAATTTTAGCATTTTAGTTTTATTCTTTCTTGAGTATTCATGGTAGTTATGGCTGTTTTATTCTTTCTTGAGTATTCATGGTAGTTATGGCTGTTTTTCAGGTAACAGACTCAGTACTCCCTTGAGAATATTTTGTAAGGCTTGTTCTGTGATTGTGAACTCCCTCAGTTTTTCCTTGTCTGGGAAATTGGGAGAAAAAATACTCTTACAAGAACAGTATTGTAAGCCCATTTTTACCATTAACCAGTCAAGTGACCTTATACAAATCAAATAACCTCCCTGGGTATCAATTTTCTTTCAAAATTTCTTTCAGATGAGGTGTTTGGACTAGATGATTCCTCCTGGCTCTGCATTTAAGCTTAGGTTGATGAATTTTGAAAAGAAGATAATGAATAAATATGATGGATAAAAATATTACAGTCTTTGACCACTAACTGTTAGGAGGAATGATAATTGTATCTATTGATACCTTTAAAACCTTGTTATTAAATTGTGGTTGGTAGCTAGAATCATCAGTGTCACCAGAAAGCTAGTTAGCAATGCAAAAAGCTAACTAGAAAAGCTAGTTGGATCTCAGCTCTACTAACTCATAGTCTGCATTTTAACAAGATCCCTAGGAGATTTGTATGTATGTTAAAATTTGAGAGCACTGTTTCAGAAGATTGTTATCTTAGCAATCAGTAAAATAATTGATGTTCAAAAAATGCTTTAAAATTGCCTGTGATTCATCAAGTGAAAATTCAGTTAAGTACAGGATTCTCTGTTTAAAAGGGCAGAAAATCTTTTAAGGTATATTGGAATTATTTTTATATGCATGATTGAAATATCTAAAAAAGTGCTTGTGCTTCTAAAGAAAATCTTCTATTTGGAAAATTAACTTTCATGAATTCCTGCATTCCCTGGGAATCCTGCAAAAGCAGAGATGACTGTATGTGATTTTCATTTCCATCGAAAGCTAGCCTCGTGCATTAAAAGAACTCCGTCTCCCAGTAGCTGAACAGTTTATTCCTAGAGAGTAAAGTGGTCATTTCTCCCTTTCCTATTTGATTGCTACTTATCTAACTTTTTCTTGATTTTATATTGACGCTTTTGCCGATCCCAGACATAGCAACTTCACAGACTCTAAGTTTCGTGAATAATGGGGTAAAATGTTTTTCATCCAGGATGGAAGATTGCCTGGCTGGGCAAGCCTCTCATTTATTCCCTCACTTATGAATTCTTGTTCCCAGGAGAAACTTTTCCAGCTATATTCCATAACAACTTTTCTCTCTTTCAAGCTTTGTCTTAATTGGGGTTTCCCCAGGTTTCAGACTCTGAGATAAAGATTTGCAAATAATCTGTATAGATGCCAATGTTATTAGGTTGAGCCTTATGAAATTGCTAATATTTAATAACTTTTCATGTACAATAAAAGGCATATGATTCAACCAACAGTGCAAGCATTCTACATCTGATTTCTGTTGGCTCCTACTTGGATCACGAATGGCTTTTAAAGGTGTCTGTCAGCTCCCTAAAATTGTGTAAAGCTTTTACGTCTAAGTGCTTAGGTGACTTCATTTTATTGGGGAAGGGAGGACACAAGTGACAGCACATTTTCTAAGGAATCTATGATTTACTGCTCACCCCAAATTAAGAACATTGGAGCAGTCAAAAGAACATAGAACTTCAAGTGGGAAAACCAAGTTCCTTCCTCTCAAGCATTTACCTAGAGGAAGTTACTTAAGCTTTCAGAATCCTAGTTTCCATTTCTATAATAAAACCTTTGATATTACAGTTCAGAAATCCCAGACTGGAATAAAAACCCAATGAACTTGGTGGAGACTTCCACAAAGCATGTGGTCATGCTGAGCAAACTACAAGGTGCTGTACAAACACAAGGTGGTGCCTGCCTACTCTCTCCTGGTCAAGGCCCTTCCCTTTCCCTCTGGAAATGCCATAGATGAGTGAAAATGGAAAGGCGCAGAAAAACCAACAGCCCAATAACTAACCAAAAGCATTTTAAACCTCAGAGGAGATTCTTTTCAAGTTTGTGGTACAGTTTCAGGGTCTGCTCTCCAGTGACCACCACAAAGGGTAACCTGGAAGTTGAAACGCTTGGCTTGGGAGCCTGAGTATGTCTGTGCCCAGCAGGCAGATTGAAGAGGAATTTTTTAAGTCCAAATAGTTCTGCATTAGGGAGACATTCTTCGATTCTTGCCCCTTACCAGTGGCCAGCGGTTAGATCGAGTAATTAATGTGCAGTCTTTGGATGAAAAAAAAAAAAATGAATATGTGGGGCTGGCTTTCTTTCTGTCAGTATCTATTGACCTATCGATCTGTTTATCTATTTATCTGTCTCCTTTATGTTTTCTCTTTGATTCAAAGTATTTTGTGATGGATTCACTGAGCTAATTTCACTGGCAATCTCTCTATGTAAAGACCATTCCTCAGACCTGAGAATTGCTTGCTTTTCTAGAGGGCTTTGTCTCCTTCCTGGTATCTAGCTGTAGTTTTTCTTTCTTGTCAGGAACATATTTAAATTAATTTTATGTTGCCCATGTAATACATGAATGTGATCTTCTTATCAAAACAAATAATAAAATGTTAGATAAGGACAACGATCCTTTTGACTTTCTGGCCCTTTGGATTTTTCTTATTGGGCATGCCTGGTACACATCTCAGATCTAAGAAGTCCCCAGGGAATGCTTCAGGTGAGCTTTGTCCTGAAGGGGACAGCTGTTCACAATTATGCATCTGGTGTGGTGATAAGAGCAGTGTCATACTTACCGTGGTGAAGGGACTGGAGTAGTAGAGCTTACTGTTGCCAAATTTTCTTTTCTAGCTGCTACTTGTCTTTCAAGTGTACGATCATAAAATTCATTATTTGTTTTATATAAAGTAAACATTGTCTGGACTATTACATATATTAAGACAACTACGACTTGACTGTGGAAAGAGCAAACTTCTAAAAATACCTTTGAATAAAAAAAACATTTTTAATTTTATAATTACACTGTCAATTCTGGAAGTTTCTATGTCTCTATGTACAACAAATGTAGATTTTTAATAAACGCATGTTGAATTAGATTTTCTGAAAAGTGTAGTAAAATAATTATATGTATAATGTATTTTTCATAGATTCCATTTATAAAGTAGAGATACATTCTATATTAAGAGCCTCAAATATTGACAGTTTCTATAGAGGCAGAACCTGGAGTAGCAATTCACATTTTTTACGAGTGTCAATTGAAAACAGCATATATAAAAAATTTTAACCTAGACATTCAGAAAAGCATAATTCTCCATACATAAAAACATACAGATGTAGGTTTAATTTAAAAATTTTATTCTTTCTTTTCTTCCTGCAATGTTAACAGGATAAAAAATATTAATATTTGGAAATAAGAATTATTGGACATTGAGTTCTTACAATACAATAGGCCCTGTTCTATGTGTTTCCACATGATATCACTTAATCTTCAAAATAACCTTGTGAGATAGGTAATATCCATATTTCTCAGCTGCGGAAAAGAGGAGCCCTAGGCTCAGAGAGGAGAGATGGATTGCTTGATCACTTGGCTAGTAAAGCGTCAAAACCAGAGTCATACCCAGAGCTTCTGCCTGGTCAACTCTCCAGAACAGTGAATTTACTTGGTTCCTTTTGCCCTGCATGTGCAGATGAAGACTAGTTTCTGCTTCTGAGGCTGCAATACTTGTACAAGAGAGTTTATACTTTCTTTTTCTTCTAGTTGCTGCTATGGAACATAGTTGGGGTTCCCAAGAGGATGAAATTGGCTACCTTTTCATGTCACTGTGAGACTCAGCATTCTATGACTCAATTAAATCCTTGTCTCTCTTTGCTTTGTGTTGCCCAACATTCCTCAGCCTGAGTCTCCTTTGCAAGTCTCACCTGTGGTTTTCCTACTTAAGCCACGGCCTGGAAATTCTGCATAGCCTCTTCCCACAAATCACAGTGCAGACACTGCCACAAGGAACAGGCTTTTAGATTTAAAATGATTTGGTATTCAAAGGCCCTTAGAGCAAGGCAGCATATTGCTAGGAGGTGTAAAATGGGTTGGAGGTTTTGGGCATGGGCCCTTAGGACAGGGAAACCCACAGGGTGAGACCTAGCTCTACTAATTAATTTCAGGTGGGTGGTATCTATTTTGGGACTCAAAAGAAGATGGGAAGACTGAGCTCTCCTGTTACTGGTAGAAGCCACTCTACTCTTCAGATCTGAGGCCTACTGGGGTAAAGCCACCAGATATTTGTTTGGACTCTGTCAGTTCCTGGCTCAGAAAATGACCCAGAACTTTTTTCCAGTACTCAGGTCTCTTTTGTGGTATATGAAAAGTAAGAGGCCGTGGGAGTTTCCAGGGGACCTGATGTCATTTGATGCTGGAGCTGAGGGCTTCGAATTAAGCTCCTAGTTACCTTACGATGTGTTTCATGTCTAGCCCTCATCCAGACAGGGACAGAGGACTTCATATTGTAAGCTGTAACCTATGGGTCCGGACGTTTCTTAAGTAATGAAGGAATATTTATTACTTCAAAGAGGGGAAATGAAAAAAAAAAAAAAACACTGTAAAAAGAGAGTGTGGACGGTCTTCCCCTCTAATGGGGAGAGGAAGGAGGGAGAGCTGTGCTGCTTTGACCACTGCAAATCATAAAATCACCCTAATTAAGCCAGCAGTGCAAATGGACACTCTATAAACACACTGCCAAGACTGAGAAAAAAATCTGTCTGTGGACAAGAAAGAATTCTTGTTAAAATGGAAAACATATTTTACTCTTCCTGCTCCCCAGTTTTAGAGGCGGTCCCTGCTGTTAGATGTTGTATCCAGCTTTTACACTGAGAACGATTTTCCTTGGGCTTCATACCCCTTAGAACCTGATAAAAAGCTAGAGAAATGCACACAGAACTTTGTAAGGTCCAGCACCACATTCTAATATTATAACACCCATGTAACACCAGGAAAAGTTGGAATGTATTCTCAACAGAAATTCAGAGTAATGTCCAGCTCTAGGAAGTAAAACAAAAGTAGAATTACTGCATCAAACAAGTCCAGTGTGGAAAATAAGCCCAGGACTCTCACCTGGTAGAGGGACTATACTTTATCCTCCAACTTCTGACGTGTTTTCTTTTCTACTAAAGGACTCCCAGGGACAAGCCTTCCGTAGTTTACTTTGAAATACTGTTTTAGTGTTAATTAGTCTAACCATCTAGGAATATTCCTGATAAATATCTGGATTTTCCTGTGCCTCAGTGTTGGCTTGTTTTCCAGTCAGGAACAGGGTATATATGCTTGTGGCACCAGGAAAAGTGCATAAGTACAAGCCATTTGGCTGATTCTAATCTCAGAAGTAACAGACTGCAGTAGCCTCTCCTCCCGTATCATAGTTCATGTGCTAAATGAGAGGTTCTGATAAAAATTGGGGGGTTGGAGGAGATAGGGTGATAGGACAGGACCAGCAGCTATTGCAGTTGAGAACTTGTAACAGTTCAGAACTTGGCGTTTGCTTGGTAATCATCTCGCTCACCTCTCTCACTCTGGGAATAAGTAGGTACCAGTTGGCTATGTGGCAGCTGACTGTCTCCAGCAATGGTCTTTTTTGAGTGATCTTTTTTTGAGAAATTTAAAGAAAGGCAGATCCAAGTTAAAAAAAGAAATCGTTGATGTAAGCACTCTCAGAAAAAGACGGGATGCTCAGTAGCTGAAAATTATCACCTTTCCATCTCGTCTTGAGGTTTAATGCAACCTTAATTACCTTCCTGCACCTATTTCGTATTTTTCCCATTGGTAAAGGAGAAGGAAGCTCTTACTTTGTAAATGATGAGTATCTGAGAAGAATAAAAATGTCATGGTGCCTGCCTTGATATCCCAATGGAAATGATGACTCATACGGGTGTGTGCTCATGCCTAGGTGTGTTTCAATAGACCAGGAGTGGCTGCAGCAATTTTCATTTTCTTGACTTCTGATGGTATGGACCCTGCGGAGCACCAGCAGTCAACGGTGACCCTTTACCTAACTGATGTCAGTGGAAGCAACCACTCTCTTGGTGAGTCTTGCAATGGTCCCTTTGGTATCACTAAAGGACAACCCAATAGACCCAGGAGTCAGCTTGATGGCTGTCTCTGAGATTGTTTGGGATCTTGCCTACATCACACAGCTATTAAGAGGATAAAATGAATACTAGATATGGAAACATGGTGTTAGATGAATGGCTTAAAATATCACTCACGTCCTTATTTCTCTTCAGGAACCTATGAACTATCATGCCAGCATAACCCACTGGTTGTCAATGTGACCCATCACCCACATGTCCTCTTTCACCATACCACCTCAGTGCTGCTGAATTTCTCATCCCCACTGGTGGGCATCTCAGCCGTGGCTCTAAGGACATCCTCCCACATCAGTCCTTCAGCTTCCAATAACTGCATCCCAGAGCACAAGGGGCAAAGTCATCAGAGACAGAGGTACAAAGTCCCCTTTCTTCTTTTTCTTTTTTTTTTTTTTTTGTTTTTTTTTTAAACCTTCTTGTGGTTGTGATGCACTGCTATCATTTACTTACATAGTGTTGTGTATCGAGTGGTTGCTTAATCACTAACTGAAAAATGGATTTAGGGACTACTAAAGAGACAAAAGAAGCAAGCAAAGAATAATTTGTAAAAGGCATGCTTAGGTTTTATATTTTGCTCTTTTTTTCCTTATTTGAGCATAATTTTTATGTAAATATTTAATGTCGCAACAAGGTCTTAACATCTTTTTTACATATAAAACCACTGACTTCAAGTCAACATTGTTACATAAACTGCCAAAAATTCTCTGCCAAAAACTCAATGTTCCCTAGGCAATGTATATTTTTCCACTTGTTCTCACCTAGACAGTGTATACAGCAAGTTTAACAATTACTTGCTAAGGCATGTCATATAATCATTTAGGGTTACATATGAAAATAGGGAATACATTAGCTTCATGTGTCTTTCTGTGGACATCTGTGATTGTCATCATCTAGGCAGATGTGGCTGTGAGGTTTACTGGACTCTAGGCAGCAACTTGTACAGGGAGGCCAAAGGTTGGGGGAGGGAGCACTCCAAACACAACAGTCTGTGCTGCAGGTGGGCTACATCATACTATGGTCTAATCAATTGAATGAGACTATAGGTACCAGGGTTCATTTCCTCAGGGAGGGAGGGGAGATCACGTACTTATTACTAGGTGATTGGGATCCTAGTCACAAAAGCTGGGGTTCCATGCAGTGCTCAATCAGCACTCAATCACCGAGAAGAAACCCTAGTCCCCCCACCCCATGCCCATCCTAGGTATACCAGAAACTCAGCCCTGAAATGACAGGGAGTAGACAGTACTAGTACAGTATATTAGTTATCTATTGCTGTGTAGCAAATTATACCAAAATTTAGTGGTTTGACACAACAAACATCATCTCACAGTTTCTGTGGGTGAGGAATCTGGATGTAGCTCAGCTGGGTGCCTCTGGCGTAGGGTCTTTTATGAGGTTGCAGTCAAGCAGTTGGTCAAAGTTGCAGTTACCACAAGGCTCGGGTGGAGCTGGAGAAGTCACTTCTAAGCTCACTCACGTGGCTATTGTCAGGCTTCAGAAGACCTCCCTCCATGGTCACTTACATAGGTGTCAACAATGGGCTTTTTCACATAGGCATAGCTCAGTTTCTTGCCATGAGGGCCTCTCCACAAGCTGTTTCAGTGTCCTTATGACATGGCAGCTCATGATCCAAGAGAAAGAACCAGTGAGGGTGAATAGAGGAGAGACGGCCCAAGAGGGAAGCACAGCCTTTTTATAACATAACGTTGGGAAGGACAGCACATTACTTCTGGCATACCCTATTCACTAGAAAGGAGTCAGTAAATCCAGCCCATACAAGGGGAGAGGTTTACATAAGGGCATGAATCACTGGGGTCCGTTTTAGAGGCTATGTATCACATGTAGTAATAGTGGCATATGCTAATTGAGCACTAACTATGTGCTAGACATTGTTCTAAGTGCTAGGAAAGGAGAAACAGTAAAACATAGAGTCTAGATAATGGGCATTGTAACATTAGCTAGTTCATCTGTAACTTTAATATCTTCTTAGTGACAAACGCCTTCAAATATTAACTCAAGAATGTAGATTATTAATTCTAATAAACAATGTTATTGTTACTAAAATAACATTGTTTATGAGAATTATTGCCTGTCCC
The DNA here is from genome assembly GCF_027409185.1 of Cynocephalus volans. Taxonomy (NCBI): domain Eukaryota; kingdom Metazoa; phylum Chordata; class Mammalia; order Dermoptera; family Cynocephalidae; genus Cynocephalus; species Cynocephalus volans. The sequence continues at coordinate 132,865,334 of NC_084467.1, forward strand.
TCATTACTTTCAAATTATTTTCTCTACTGGCTCTACCTCTGGCCTTAAGCCACATAGAATTTCTTTCAGGTCCCTGAAGCATGTGTTCTTGATGAGCTTAGCACATAATGTTTCTACTTACTTGAATGACTTCCAGTCCTTCTTTACTTCAACTCATACTTTACATCAGGATTCGCCTTCTGTGAAGTTTTGGCAAACCCCCTCCCTGTTTCCATAGGACATAGTACATACCCAAACTCTCCAAAGAAGCTATCACTTTGGGTGGGAACTCTTCATTTACCTGCTGTTCTTTCTCATTTAACTCTGAGCTCTCTAGGGTGGGAATTCTGCTTATTATCTCCAATACCTAGCAGAGGGCTTGGCACAGAGTAGGTACCAGAAACTGTGCTGAGTGACAGTTGCTGACTTTACCTGTAGGTGCTCTGTGGAACAGAACTGCACAAGCAAACCAACATAGTAGAAGTCACAGCCTCTCTAGATATGAGGGACAAGACTTCTTCTCACCATCATAGCTGTATAGTTTCGACAAAGAAGTTGATTAATTGAGATCACTGCTGCTAGGTCTTCACTTATTTTCATGTGGCACTGTGGGAAAACAAGTTTTATATGCATGCATGCAAACCAGTAGAAATAGGATATGATTCTCCAGTTTACACAGAGTGTATCTGGAATGCATAAGCATTTCCAAACCACATGTGATTGACAAGAGCCATGCAAATTTGCTTTTCCTTGTCAGCCAGCAAATCAGTGCAATATTGTAAATTTTGATGTGCACAAAACCTAATAAATCCCATATACTTTCATTGCGAATGTGTTTAAAATCAGAAACCTCATGTACTCTCAAATAGTAGAAATCTTTTTGCTGCCTTGTATCAATCACAGTTGTACGTGTAGATACACCATAATATGAAACCCTCAAATTCTGTGCATAGTGAGAGGGATTCCTGGCTACCTCCTTCATACCCTTTATGACCTGAATTCCATTAATACTTACATGGGCAGGGAAGAGCTGACAGATGCCTGGCAGTAGAAGATGTGTTATCCATTTATATTTAACTAGCTATTAGTGACCAGCGGCCTGTCCTTCCTACAATACTACATTTTTGAACCAATTTGACTGGCCCACAGAATTTCAGCTGAAAGCCAATAAACCTAAATGTGCCTTGGACAAAATAATTCCTCCCTGCTTCTCACTTAAGTAAAATCAATACCTGGTGGTATACCCATAGTGTCCTCTAGTGTAGAATCTTCTGGAGATGAAGAACATTATCTCCTTTTCCAGAACACGGGCTTATGACAATGACTGAAACTTTTGACTACTCATCCCTTTGTAGCATTTACACTTTCCCTATTATCTACCTAGATTTCTCTGTTTACCTGCCTTATAAAAGGCTGAGAATATGGTGTAAACCTTCCAAACAATTGTTCTTCTTTCAGTTTTTCCTTGTATTTCAAAGCTTTTGCTTTTCATAATTTGATGTTACATAATTAGGTATGAAACTTTTTCTGACTGTTTTATCTTTATTAAGACCATACCTCTTGCCAACCCTTTTGCCCCTTTAAATACTTTTGGCTTGGTATTCTACTTTGTCTGGAATTAAAATTTCCATCCCTACTTTCCTTTTGTTTGTATTTGCTTGATAAATGTTTGCCTTTCTTTTATTTTTAACCTTTTTCTGTTTTCAGTGCCAATGAGCCCAGGGCACATGGCTGCATTGCACTGTTTACAAAGACGGTACGATTTTACCATGTAAAACTACTGCAAGATTTTATTCTGAAAATGTATCTCATGACCCTCAAGCCTCTAGGAACTTTTAGGACTTTGTAGCACTTTTACTTTTGGGATGTTTATCTTCCGGGATACTATGGCTTTTGCCAATGGCTCTACACGCCCAGTGACCCCCGTTCCACCTCACCAAGACCCTTCTACTTTCCGACCTGAAGTCTTGAAATGAGCAGGGAAAGGCTGGTACTGGTGGGAATAATGGAGGGAGAAGAGATCTGTGATCCATGAAAAGCAGTGCCCAGTTTTCTAGTCTTTACAGGGGCCAGGAAATGAAAGAATGACCTGTTTCCTTCTTTTAGTAAAGAGGAGAATGTAGGAGAGTGAAGAATGCTCTATTTCTTTCTCTTAGTATGGCTCTATTTCTTATTTGCTCACTTTTTTGTTCAGAAAACAAAAAGTGCATGCTTTGGCTTCCAATTACATTTTTCAATTTAACTCTAGTACATTTTGCAATCAGGAGGAAATCCTCACAGATTCTGGCTGTCAGTCTGGGTTTATGTTATTGATAAGAATTTTTATATTTTTCCGTGTTGTTGGTATATAAGTGGAAAGAAGGGAGAAGTTGTCATAGTATTCTTGTGAAATTAACTGAGATAGTACCTGTAGAGTTTAAAACACCTTTAAAACACCTTCTAATATCAGGTTGGGACATCGTCCATGGCGGATTCCACATCACTCCTCATCTTTATTTTTTATCATCTTCTTTTTAGAAGGTGTGCCCGTTAGGAATCAATTCGTGGCCTCTTGGCTCTAAATCCACCCTCATCACCTGCATTATAATACTCGTATTTATCCTTTGCCAACTGGCACCACATTAAGTGCTGTGGGTGCTTAAGAAACATCGCAGGAAGAAGGGGTTTCTTGTCCTGGTTTTGGTGTGCTATCTTCTCTTCTGCTGCTATGACATGCTCAGCCAGTGTTGTGCAGGATGCCTATAGTCAAGTACAACAGCCCCTTGGACTCCTTGTGGCATTGTTTCAGTTGGGTCTTCATCACAATCAACCAAATGTGACGGCTTGATTAATTATGAGGCCACTGCATGCCATGGACTAGCGTCCCATTTCCCATTGACAAGGAGCTCAACATTGTACTCAAGCCCAAATAAATGCACAACCAAACTGATTGCCACATCTCATCTTTGTGAATCTATCTCCTAGTAGCATTCCTAGTATCATTCTGTGTCAGTTGGGGTCCAGTTGGTATGTCATAATTAGAATAGGAAAAGTTTAATGTAGAAAATTATTGGCTGAGTGTGTGGTGTTATAACACCAAGGTCAAGCCAGCCACCAAAAAAAAAAAAAAAAAAAATACACACACACATATAAAAATAAACTGGTAACAGAGGATTAAGTACCAAGGGGTAAAGAGTACACTCAAGAATAGAAGAATGGTGGATAAAGGAAGCAAGCATTGCTTTTAAGAGTATCCAGGGAAGGAACAGGTATGGAAGAGGCTCCCCACCCAAAGCTGAGATTCAGATCTCACTGGAGGAGGTGGAGCTGTAGCAGGCTGGATGGCAGAGAAGTTTGCTGAGGTTCCACACGATGGGGCTGGTAATCAGGAAGCTGCCTACTGGGGTGCTGACGCAAACTCGTTAAGAAGCTGCCTGCTGCGGCATTACTGGGACTTATTGGAAAGCTGCCATTAGGTGCTGCTTAAACATTCTGGGAGGCCACCCACAGGGCACGGATGAAACTTGATGGGAAGACACCCACCGAGGTGCCACTGAAACTTGTTGGAAGGCCAGCTAGTGTGCTGGTGGACCTTGCTGGGACATGCAGAGTGTCCTTGAAACTTGCTAGGTGGTGAGCACCACTGGTTGTCCCCCACACTGCTGGATGTAGGAATGAAGAAGATAAGCCCCTTTGTCCTGCGATGTCTGTCCAATGCCACCTATTGAGAAAATGTGACATCATGCTAGCTGGCAAAGGAGAGATATTTATATGGTTCAGTTCTATTGTCACAGGTATGGCAATGAAGGGCAGATTTGGAATTGAGAGGAATTAAGTTGGTAACTGCCAGAGAAGGTCTTATCAAACAACCAAAAAGAAACCTCTTTTCTCTCTGTCTTTTATATTTAAGATAGAATGTCCTTTAAGTTTTTTTCAATACTTAAACCATTTTTCAATGTAACTTCTAAATAGATTGAGCTAAGTAGAAATGTGTATTTTCTTCTTTTCATATTTTGGACTTAGCTTAAGTCCAAGGCAAACACAAAGTATAAATACTTCATTGGTTTATTCAGTAAAATATACATTCTGATTAAGGTGAAAAACAAGTTATCGATATAAATGTAAAACTGTAGTAGATTCTTAGGTTTGCCTTAAACTGTAGCTTATCAAGGCCAAGTATTCTAATATAAAATTGAATGGGACATTAATCTCTTAAGATGAATATCCATGTAGAAACCTGTTTTTTTCTCTTCTTTCTAGTTCCTCTCGTATGTATATATGTGCGTGTGCGTGAGTGCGTGCGTGCGTGCGTGTGTGTGTGTGTATGTTCATGCTAATTGATGTGGGTAATTGAGAATTGATTTTTGTAACAATTTGGGTCTAATACAATGGATGTGTGTGTGCATATTTTATATATATTGCTGTATTTTAATTCAAGTAAAAGAAAAACTTCTTTCTTTCATTTCAAACTAGTAAGCCTTTTAAAACAAATTCTTTACTTCAAGTAAAGAAAGACTTCTGAAAAGTTTAATGTAAATTGATTTGTAAAACTAATTATTCTATATAGCGTGTTGTGTGGGAGTGTGTATGTGTGTGTGTGTTTGCGACTCTGTTATGTACATGTGCTTGTGTATAGAAAGAGACTAATTTTTATTCAAAAAATATTTAAGTGCCACTGTGTGCCAGGAATCATTTTTCAGTTGAGGAAACTGAGATTCAGTGCAAAAATTCACCTTATTTCTGATTAGCAAAACTAAGACTGAAATACAGTTATTTGTTTCTAGTAAGGAAAGCTTCCATTGTATTAATGGCAAACTGTTTCAGAAATGTATTCATGTCTGCTACTCTCCAAAAGATCCTGCACCCTCCCTGAAATCCTGCCACCCTTCCTGTAATGTGGACTGCGGTAACGAGAGTTTAACTGGCCCTAAGATAACAAAGAACACCTATATTTTTGATATATTTTATGTAAGTGGGCATATTTATTTTGAGGAAAGGGTGAAACATAATGCAGTTATATTTGGCTCCAGGTAATGCAGGTGAGCTGGAGATACCTGATGTAGTAGGTTATAAAGTGTGGAATTGTAAAGAAATTTAGGGCTTTGGGGGAAATTGAGTAAATGTATAATCTAAATAAGGACAATTTTATGGTCAGAATTCAGGGGATTTGGGTTAATAAGAAAAAAAGAAGTTTTGACCCAGCTCCTGTGGGGGTCATAGATAAGAAGAACGTCCTTCTCAGACAAGAGAAAATCTGAGAAAAAATACTCCATTCTCTCTGAGACTAGAAGTGCAGCTAATCCAGGAAGAGCAACTGTAATTTTGAAAGCCTGGTTTATGTGTGTATTAGTTTTCTAGTATGAGTTATAATATTACTACAAATTTAGCATTTTCAATCAATGCACATTTATAATCTCACAGTTTCTGGGGGTCAAAGTCTAGGCAAGGCTTAGCCGGGTCCTCTGGAAGGCTGTAATGTGCTGTCCACCAGCAGTGAGTTCTCATATGGAGGCGTGGTTGGGGAAGGCCACTTCCAAGCTCGCATGCTTGTTGATATTTGCCTCCAAACCCTATCAGAGTGTGGGCCTCAGTTTCCTGCTGGATGTTGCACAGAAGCCGCATAGCTGCTTGTGTCTTCAAAGCCAATAAGAAGGAGAGTCTCTCAGGAAAAATACTTTACAATCTTTTGTGACATGATCGCAGCAGTGACATCTTGTCACTTTTGCCATATTCAGTTGGTGAGAAGTGTCATTGGTGCCACCCACACTCAAGATGAAGGGATTACACAAGGCTGTGGATTCCAGAAGTCAGGAGTCATGTTTACCACAATTCGTTAGCTTGGGCTAGGTGAATGCATGCATAGAACTTGGATTTGTAAGAATCTGTATGTGTCTCACATCCTGATAGAGCCCCACACTGTAGCCACCTTGTTTCAATTTACTAGGCAGCTTGGGCCCCAAGGGACATGTCAAGAGTTTGCATGCAGGAAAAAAGCATGAGGGGGAGGAGTAGTGATTCTAAGAGCAAGGTCTTCCCATAGAAATTCCCCAGTTTTCAGAGGGTTAGTTATCCAGAAAGCCCTCTACCAGATAATATTCTCTCAACGTTCTGTTATCTAGATATAACATGTCCATTTTATAATGATCCTTGTCCAGATTTTATTCACAAGCTCATTTTTTCTTATTCCTTAGCCTGCTACAGAACCACCTTCTCCATGGCTCAACTGAAATTGTAATCATATTTGTTAAAGTAAAATTTAATCAGTAAGATCGGTTTATTTCCTAGAAAACAATAAAATTATATAAAAATCCAAAAATAAAAAATTTTGGTTACTGTTTAAATTATCCATGCTCTGATTCTTTTCCTAATAATGGATAACTGAGAGTTAGAAATTTTGGTCTAATGAAGTGTGGTCATATATATGTATGTGTATGTGTTGGTGTGTATGTATGCATGTGTTTCACTTTATGCAAGGCTGTCTTTTGGAAAAGGTTAATATAATGTGCATTGAATTATAGAACTAATTTAAAAAATGACAACTTTTTAAATGGATTTCAAATGCATTTTTTTAAATGCATTTCAAAAGAGCATTATTATTGTTGTTTTTAAAGATTATTCTTTTAGAGAAGTTTTAGGTTCATAGCAAAATTGAATAAAAGGTACATGTTTTCCGTATGCCCTTGCCTCCACATACTGATACATCATAATCATCCCATGTCTATAGTTTACATTAAGACCCACTGTCTGTATTGTATACTCTGTGGGTTTGGACAAATATATAATGACATGTATCCACGATTACAGTATCATACAGAGCATTTTCACTGCCCTAGAAATCCTCTGTGCTCTGACCATTCATCACCCACCCCCACCACCTCAAACCCTTGGCAACTACTGATCTTTTAGAGTCTCCATAATTTTGCTTTTTCCAGAATGTTCTACAGTTGGAATCATACAGTATGTAGCCTTTTTGGATTGTCTTCTTTCTCTTAATACTAGGCATTTAACATTCTTCCATGTCTTCTCAAGGCTTGATAGCTCATTTTTTAAAAAAATATTGTTATTATTATTATTTTTTTACATTCTGAGATGTTGTTGCGGAACGTTTGGGAGGAAGGAGAGAGAGGGAACGGAAGGGAGGTAGAGAAAGAGGAGGAGAAAGGAGGGGGCATGGTCAAGGCCTGGGGCACTCCCCTCGTTCTGGTGGGGGAGTCCGGGGCTTCTGGCAGTGGCTCAGTTGTGGCTGGGCTGGATCCAGACTTGGTGGGGGTGAGGCTGAGGCCCGTGGCCCCCCACTGCACCACCTTGGTAGCCTGGGGAGCTTCTGGTCCTTGTAGGTGTTATAGGTGTTCTTTGGTGGTGTTAGACCTTTACTGGTTAATATGAGAAGTTTGTCTCTGATATGTGGATTTTTTGTTATTTCTTTCAGTTCTGTGTTATATTATTTGCTATTCCCACCACTTCAACTCTGCACTTGAACTAATTTGTTGTCCTTTGCTTATTTCTAAAATGGGGGAACTTCCTGTGGGGACCAGCACTTGAGCCCTGTGGTTGAGCTAAATTGCTGCTTTGCTGCTGATTCTCTGGCATGGGCTTTTTGTGCAGCTCAATTTCTAATGGTTGACCTTATAAGCACTTCCGGGTCTTGTGAAGTCCAGTACACCTGGGTTGTGTGGAAGCTCTAGTCTGGGCCTGAGTCTTTTCAGCAAACTGTACCCCCTGCAGATCTATACTACTAAAGAGTCTCCACTGAGTGTTTCCTGTGCTGATTGGGGGGCAGATCTTCTGTCCAGGCTGTGCCCCATTGTTCCCCCAGTGGGCCCATCTCCTCCACTTCCCACACTCCAAACACTTCCCATGGGATGGGTCATGTGCCAGTCCCTTGCAATGACTCACTGGCCTCTGACATCTCCTTTTTTCAGTTGTCTGTGTCCCCTTGCTCCTATGTGGGTCCACAGGAATCCTGTGAGAGGTCTTGCTGACCTGGGAGCCACCAAGGCACTCTTCTCCCCTGCAGCTTCCAAGCAACTTCATAGGAAGGACTCAGCAGTGGCTTTTGCCAGCTTTTGCTCCACGTGCTTACCAGGGCCAGGCTTGAAGTGGTCAGGGCTTGACATGATTGGAGTGTTTTTTTCTTTCTCTCATCATGGCTTCTCCTGCCTTCGTGAACTCTGTAGGTCTTTCCTCCTCTTCCCCTGAGCTGTAGTGGCCCCAGCTTGGCTGTTGTTGTTTTTTAATAATTGTAAATTGGTTGATTGTGGGAAATAGATGCTGGGTACCATGTATTCTGCCATCTTGATTGGAAGTCCTTCCTGGCCATTTCTGACTCACCCTCTAGGGTCTTTGATGTGGAGACAGCTCCAGGAAAGAAGGGTCCCCTGGATGTACTCTCCAGTAGCTCATGGAGTCTCTGAGGGGCATGTGTCCTTGGGTTTTCGAGTTATATTCCTGAGTGTGCGGTTTGCAGCTGGTGCAACTGCGTCTCTTCCAGAGCATGCATTCAAGTTGGGCTTCTGCCTGGAGGCACTGGAGAACACAGAGGGCACGTGGGGCAGCAGGTATTCCTGGAAGAAAGTGGCTAGAAGGAGGCGTCGGACTCCTGAATGATGAAGCCATGCAAACCAGTACCTCCACTGTGGCCAGGGACGTGGCCCCGAGGACTCAGTAGCAGTGCTCAGTGAAGGTGCAGTCTCTTGGTCCATCCAGGGAGCCAGGATGTGGAGGTTCCATGGAGGGATTGAGACCTGGGCACCTGCCCAGTTCTTGCAATAGCTCATTTCTTCTCATCGCTGAATAATATTCCATGTCTGGATGTACCACCGTTTATTTATACATTTACTCTATTGAAGGACATTTTGGTTGCTTCTAAGTTTTGGCAATTATGAATAAATGTGCTATAAACACCTGTATGCAGGTTTTTGTATAGATGTAAGTTTTTAACTCCTTTGGATAAGTACCAAGGAATGTGATTGCTGGATTGAATGGTTAAGAGTACATTTAGTTCTGTAAGAAAGTGTATTATTTTTTTAAGCAAAAAATAAATATTTTTTTAAAGAGCAATGCCATTCCCACATTTTCTCCTCCTCTCTTCTCCTTTCCTTTTTTCCTTTCATCATAAATCTGTATTATCCTATTTACTTAAAACAAACTAAGCATGAACACATAACATCTGAACCAAGGAAAAACAATGAGCCACACATTGTGCTCTTGTATGATGATTCTATATTCAAGGCAACAATCCTTAAACTGAGAATTTGCTTTTTGCATTAAATACACTTACTATTAGTCTGTTACTGTGGACATCAGTTGGAGTTTAGCCTCCAACTCTTGTATATAACCTACCCTCAACCAACAGGGCTTTGAGCTGCCTGGGTCCACTTTTAGGCAGGTTTTTTTTTTTTTTTTTCAATAAATATATCAGAAATGTTCTGGTTAGGTGTGTCATGAATGCATGCATAATTAAGCAGTTAAGTAGCATACCTAATAGTAGGCTATTAGTAGGCTACTCAACTACTGCTTAAGTAATGACCAGACGCTCCTCCCAACCCAGCATAACTTTGGTTGCTGCTAGTGCTACACCTACCATGCCCCCTGCCCAGGGGGTCAGGACCTGGTTTTGTACATTATTCATTGATTACTCAATGCACACATACATATATATAATTAACATACCTGACATGCTTTGCTAACCATGCTTATGCAGTAAAAAAGAGAAGCAGGTAATTTAAAAAAAAGAGTAATCAATGAATAATGTATATTTAGTTTGGTTTGGAATGCCTCAGGATCCACACAGATAGAAATCTGCAAATTCATGAACATGTATACTAGTTTAGACAATTTGTTGTCTTGTTCTTCAGGTTACTGTTTCCTGAAGCAGGTTCTGCAAAAATAAATAATCCAGGGAGAAAAATCAACAATTAGCTATCACTAAATAAATCGATTTTCTGTTTGCCATTTATGATGAACTTGGGAAACACGTAAGGTTACCGCTGCCTCAGGCTGACTTATCCCCATGGCCTTGTCTCTTCAGATCCCCTTTCAGTGGGCCTCTGTATTTGCAACACAAAAAATGTGTGTTCTTGACAAGGTGGATCTGTTGACTGAGAAGATATAACCTGCGTCATTAGGTCAAATATAGATGATTTACGTATTGCCTCCATTGTTTCTGGAGAATTCACTATAGACATGGGATTGTGGTTGGGAGTGGAAGAGTGTGCTAGAAAGAAAGATAACTTTCCCATATAATTTCACTTCTATGACCTTAATAATCTCCAGAGAATTTCTAGGAGGAAGCGGCTGTGTTTTTCATTTAGGAGATGTGGGAACTCATGTGTGAACGTTTTTTTTCCTGGTTATACTATAGGTTCCAGGTAGAGGAGGGGCTGGGTCATAGAGCCTCTGAGCCCCAGTCCAGGACAGGCAGCTGGGGCACAGCTCAGCATCTTGGCATTCCGTCCCTGCTGTCATCCGTTTCCGAGTCTGGTCTTGGTAGCAGGATTATTCCATCTCTATTATCTGTCTTTTTGCTTTATGTTTCATTATTCCTTGGAAGCCTCGTTGCCCCTGCTTTACCAGCTTCTACTGAGCTTCAATTATTTGGAGCTCAGATGTGAAATGCCAGCCCTTTCCCCTCTTCCTCAGCCTCAGTTGCATCGCAGTACCTTGCCAGTCTCTCCTTCCTTTGCTTCCTCCTATGAGGAACCTCCTGATTACCCTCCTTTTGAGAGCTTCACAAAATGAAGGGCTTCTTCCCTTCCTTTGCTTAGGGACTTCAGGTTAAAGCATTTGTTTACTCTTTGGCTCCTCATCTGTATTTTAGCAGAGGGTTCTCTTAATGCTCCAGAGGGATGGGAATGCTCTCTCTCCCTGCCAGGAAAGGCACTATTGAAATGAAGTATGGACTGCATTTCTACTCATTTGATTATCTTTGTCCTCAAAGCAGTTTTGCAAATTAACTTTGAATTTGTTTTTGTTTCTTCTTAGTTTCTTTTAATCAAGGAAAGGATTATAGATGCTCAGTTGTTCCCTAGGTTTCTTGCCCAACTTCCTCTTCCCAGAATGATTTGTCCATAAAATAAGAGGGAAGAAGAACCCACTGGAGAGGATTTGATTCCCCTGGCTGATGACAGATTGCCTGGGGGATGATGGGTCTGCTTTGGGAGGCACAGTCAGCTATTTGAGTCTTTCCAACTGTTTTGTTCTTAATAGGGTTGTAGAAAAAATAATAAAGAGGCCATGGACATGGTCTCATTTGTGGCTCATTGGAGTGTGGCTAAGACTATTCTAGAACAGCCTTTATTACCTTGTCTGAGGCTTTTCTTAGTGGGATACATTCTGAGAATCAGTTGGGTTGCAGCTTTTGGTCAAAAGCTAGGGACAGGCACAACCATTTCAGAAAGACTCAGGGTTAAAGTCTACTGCCTAGGAACAGGCTGATTTCAAAACAATGACTCCCCAGTTACTTATCACAGTGTCTGAAGTACCATCATTAGGAATTATTTTCTTCAAGTCTTGACAATCTCCAGAAGTCTCTTTAAAATAGTAAATATATATACTAGAAGTAGAAATGTTTTAAGTCTTTACCAACTATTTATACCAGAAATATTTTCTTACAGAGCTCGATAATTTAAAAAATGGACCAGCGCCCTGCTGAAGTACAACCTGGTGTAGGCATCTAGAAGTTCGGGACAACATGAGGAGTAGAAAAAGTGGTGATGAAAAGAGGGATGGATTAAAAATGTCACCTATTTTTCCCAGTTTTGTTCAGGGCTGGCCCTGTCAGTATGGTTTGTATTCACAGCAGCTGGTGGAGAAAGCACAGAAAATAAAAACAAACCAATATTTCCAGGGTTCTGTCATTTTGCCAGACTGCCAAGTAGACAGACACTGTTGACGGATTTGTCCAGAAGCTCTGGTTGGAAGGACTTTCAGGCTATTTCTGGTTCCCTCTGCACCATAGCCCTGGAGGCAGAGGAAGTCTGCTGATGGGAGTGGCCGCAAGCCCTATGTCCAAACCACTACCTGTCCTTTAGGCTACACCCTCTTGTCTTACCACATGATGTTAGGACAGTGCCTTCCCTTCTATGGGCCTTCATTTGTCCATAAGCCAATGAGCCTTATGTTGCAAGGCTCGAGAGTGCTAGGAAGAACAAAAGAATAGAAGGCAATAATATTCCAAATCTGATGTCAACCTCAGACTGGAAAATTATGGGATTAAGGGACGTGGGTACAACATGAAGCTTCTGTTGGGGAGTCCAGAAACTTTATAAGGAAAGGAAGCCAAGGGGAATGAGGGAGTGTCCCAAAGGGGCTTGGCATGTGTTTTATGTTCTACTTCTGCATGTGAATTTGGGACCCATTCAAGGTGCTGGATGCAAATCCTTAAGACCTCCATTCACTCATCGTTACCTACAGCCCACAGAGAAACCAGACCACCCCGTCTTCCTGCTCCGTAGGTACTGTTCGAGGACTGACCCGGTGAGAAGCTTCATCACGGGACTGCGCTGTTCCTCACTTCATTTTTCCCAGTTCCCCAGGCTCAGCCTGTGAATGTGGCTGGAAAGTGCTGCTCCCAAATAAATAGTTTAATAGGTGTGCAGCGAAGAATAGTAGGCAGAGAGGGAGTCAGCAGTGCAGTCATTTGGAGGCCTCCAGTGATCGTTCCTCAGTGGGAATTGCCCCACGTGGAGATGGTTACTGCCTTTGCAAATTGTGAGCCAGAGAGACAGTGTGTGTGTGTGTGTGTGTGCGCGTGTGTGCGTGTGTGTGTGTGCATGTGTGCGTGTGCGTGTGCGTGTGCGTGTGCGTGTGTGTGTGTGTGTGTGTGGCGGCAGGGTGGGGGAGCAATATATATATCTACATACGTGTAAATATATGTACATATATAGACATATATCTTTTCTTTTAATTTCAAATGAGTGATTCTGCTTCCCTGGGCAAGTGGTAGGAAGCACATTTCTCTGCGTGATAGTCAGCAATTAAATTGACTCTTTTTTTGGTATTCCACATATTTTATAATCTACATTAAAATCATGGGTTCTGAAACTTGGTAAGACCAGGCTTTTGAAAGGGAGCACTTTTGGCCATGTGATGTAAATCTGTTTCTCTTTAGAAGGACAGGGGGCATTTGGATGGGACTTCTAGTGTTACAGCCAGGCATGCTAAAAACTGTGCCCAGAATTAGAAATGAGTGAAGCAAATTACCCAGTCCTGGGGCCACCAGAGCCCAGTCGTGAACTTACAAATGGGTCACATTCTAGGAAGAAATGGACATGTCCTGACAGGTCTGATTTGAGGAGCCAAACTGTGCTGAGACTTAAATAAAGAGGCAGGTGAAACCTCCACTTTCTCAGCATACAAGAATGGAAGAGAATCCGCTTTTTGCAATAATTCATCATTTCTCTGTCACATGAGGGAAGACTCAGAGTTATTGCTAAGATTCCTCTGTTGCCTCAGACGAGAATCTTCAGAGGAGAAGAACTTGAATTAATTTTCCCTTCCCAGCTGGTATGGTCCTTCTGTAAATACCTCAAAGTACCAGCATTGGTCTGCCCAAGAAGGTGGTAGAAATGTATTTAATGTTTAATCTGATCCCTGTCCTACAAAGCAGAGATGAAGCCATAGGTGAGAAGGAGGCAGGATGGAAAGCCAGAGTAGAGGCTTTTTTTTTTTTTTTTTCTTTTTTTGTATTGGTTTGGAGAAACAGCAAAACTCTCTAAGGATGGATCCTATTTTTGTTATTGTTGTTACAGTTGGTTTAGCAGTTGGTGGTGGGAGTTTAAGGAGGACTCTGTTTGTTCCAGTCCACTTCACATTCTGTCCATCCCTACTGCAGCTGCTGCCAAATCCAGAGCATACATTCCCTCTCCACCCACACCCTCTTATTTCAATGAGTCAATAAAACAATGGAGGAATGGAGAGAAATCTGAACCTCCTCTTTTACTACTTAACCTTAAAAGAGCTATTTCTAGAGAAACCACTGGGATTGTTATTTAGTCAATGGTAGCACTTCTTGGATAAATGAATTGCAATATTTTATTTAACTAAACAACTGAAAATTTGGGACATTAAGCAAAAAATGTACACTGGGCAAGCAAGATCATGAGAAAGTCTCTCTTGAGTTCTCTACCACATCCTGCCTGTTGATCGGTTTTCTGTGCTTCCACCCCAATACCACCATCACCTCATCTATGAAATTAAATACCATGTTAAAGCTGGAAGGGACCTTTGATAGAACCTAGTTCAACCCTTTCATTTTACAAATTTGCAGACAAAGGGCCAGAATGGTTAAGAGGCTTGCCCAAGGTCATAGAGGTCAGCAGGAGCAAGCCAAGACCAGAGCCCATGCCACGTGGCCTTGGTCTACTAATTTCTTCATCACATCATGCTGTTTCTTGAAAAGTGTAGTACAGTTGCCAGACAGTTTCTCCTAAACTAATCTAGATTCTAGATAAAAGTTGTGATCAGACTTTTCTGGATGCCTGAAGTGGGGTGAAATATTGACTTCAGAGAAGTCCATGAGCTGATATCATCCTGATTTTGAGTTTGGGCCAAAGCTCAATTAAATACTTCTTTGTTATTATATTTCAGTTTTAGTGTCACAGGAAACTCTGAAATATTCCATTGTTTCTTTTGGGCTCAGTTTTTTTTTACCTCTAAAATGAGAACTTTGGGTTGCATTATCTTTAATGTTCATTTCAATTTTAACAAGTTCTGGTTCTCCTCAAATGGTTGTTAAATGTCTCTCCTACCCTTCAGCGCACAATCAAGAAATGGAGTCATAAGCCCATAGTCTTCCATGAGCTCTTCCATGGGAGAAACAAGAGTTTCAGTAGTGATTCTGATTGACTCTGGAATATTGTTATAGTCTCCTGAAGTTCTTCTAGGGTGGCTCAGATACTTGGGAACCTTGGACCAAAGCTGTGGGGCAGCTGTTGACACAACAGCCAGGACTTCACCCATTTGTCACTAATTATCCAGCTACTTAAATGTAGACCTGGACTGGAAGCTATGCCAGCATCCCTGTAGTGGCCTGAAAAAATGGAAAACTGAAAAAGAGTTGCTTGACTTGGCATCTTCCAGGTGACAACTCATGACAAGTTTGTTAGTGGTTCTGACCATTCCATCTGCAGAGAATATTATGAACGATAACTGTTTTCTAGTGTCAGCCTTATGCTGTTTCTCACTACCACTGAAAGATGTAGAAAAACTTTGAGAACCTGCCCCTAACTGTACCTTCAGTTACAGATGTAAATGAACTGTAAGTCTACCTTCAGATACAGATGTTGGCTCCTTTCAATACAGAGTTCTCAAATTTGTTAGTAAGAATCTAAGGGATTCATGCATACTGAATTTTATTTAGTTCACAGTGGTAGGGGAAATGGTGTTTTTATCCAAGTTTTGAGACTACCACTTTTCCTTGTGTTCTGTCTGTAAGCCTCAAGGATAACTTTCCAGGGCATCTTTTTTGCCTTTCCAGATCCGATTCATTCATTGCGGTCAGATCAAATCCAATGATAAAACTTTATCTGAAACAGCCATGAATTTATAATCAGTAGCTCATGACTTAATTATTTTCTCTCTTCAGCTGTATTAAAAGCTCCTTCAGAACAGGGGAAATGTTTTAGGCTTTTAATCTACCTTGTGGCTTCTATGTGATAATTTGTGTTTAATATGGTAAAACATAATGATGGAGCAGTGGGACCAGTTTCTCCTTCTGGAGTCAGGGTTGCTATTTCATAGTCTTGCCCTATAGAATTTATTGACTTATATTTCAGGTTACATATATCCAGATCTTTATGGGGCTGGGTTTCACTGCTGGTGAGCCTCAAAAATCTTGAAACTTAAAAACATCACAGATGCTAGGATCCCACCGCAAGTCTACAGAATCAAAATCTTCAGGGGATAAAGGCTGGATATCTATATTTTTTAAAAGCTCCCCAAGTGAGTCTAAAGCACAGCTATGGTTGAGGAAGCCCACCTCATGGAGTATTACGGACACTCTAATGTGAAACTATGCACACTCGAGAGGTTTCTCAAGTACAGGTATTTCACATACCCAACTAACCAAGGAAAATGTACATCATTATCACAGAACATTTCTAGGATTGTGCCTGGGTGACCATGAGCAGATTCTGTGCAAGAGCAGGATAGCCTAGGGTTAAATACATTTTAAGCAGGGATTTCTCAGTTGAAAGCATTTTTAGAAACTTTCAAATGCAATGACTTCAGAAGTGAGAACCAGAAGCAAGAGAGTAGAAGCTTATAAGAGAAATAGAGAGACAAAGAGTATGGCTAGCATTATGGGTAAGTGGCCATCTATATAGTATGATTTGCAGGGGACCTAAAATTCCATCATGAATTTTTTCCTTTGGCTTTAAACTTTGTCTTGTTAAAATGGATATACCTGTGAATCACATGTGACTGGGTTCATCAGATCCTTACCTGAGAACACATTGTGATTGGGTGTGGGGAAAGATCTGGAAAAAAAAATGGGTGGAAGGGTGAGGAGGTATTGCCAAAGGAAGAAACACACTTAGCAGCAGGACACCTTGCAGACAGTGGCAGTTGGACAAATATTGCCACATTGATTTGTTATTATTGAGAAAAAAACAAAATAAAACAACTTTGGAAATTAAGATGAGCTATTAAATATTTCATACTTTCCCCTGCCTGCCGCTGACGAGCTCCTTGGCTCACCCTGGCCCATGTTGCTAGCTCCTGAGTTGGGAAGAAAGCAGCAGGAAAGCAACTTCTTCCCTAGGGAGACGGCCCTGTGGTCTAGGCTGGCCCCGGGAGTGAGGGTTCGGAGGACCAGCCTGAGGATTTTCCTCTGACTTGCTGTGTGGCCTCCAGCCAGTCTCCCAACAGCTTTAGTTTCCTTGTATGTCAAACCAAGATAAATATCTACCTTCCCACCTCTTTAGAGTGTGGTAAGTCTTCACTTCTGCCGCTTTCATTAACATTTGTCCAAAGACCCTAAGAAGAAAGCTTTTGAGAAGTTTTAAGATGGAATATTTTTTCCTATTAGCATTATCATTATGATATCAGAGGTTATGTAGCATTAGGAGAAATGAGAATATATCGGGAGGGTGGGATAATGGGCAGCACAGCAACCTGACTCACAGACGCAGTGTTTGTAGTGGAAGAGAAACACAAAAGGGGGTTTGGGGTTGGGGTGCAAGGGAGAGAAGTCTACAATTGGTACCAGATGCCATCAAAAGCTAACGACCTGACAAACACCATCCTCATAAAACAAATTCCTTAAAAAGAAAGCAAATGGAAATATAAGCTAGTGAAAGAATTTGCAGCAGCTGCCCTAAAACCATTTCTCACTTCATAAACAGGTCTGGGTTCGGTCCCTTTTTTTTCTGGTCTTCGTCTTATTTCATGCCACTTTTCCCTCCCGTGTGCTCCCCTGTCTCACTCTTCCTCCCTTGCTGCCAGTGCTGGACAGACTTCTCACACCGGCAGTCATAGCAATGGTAGCTCATAGAACCCTATCTTATGGAAAGAGGCTCCTTCAGCGTATTTGTTTTGTGTCTTGTCTCAGCACGTATTTGTTGACGTCTCAATGATGACATTGATTAGTTGGACGAAGTCACTGAAAAACAGCACATGTTCTTTCATGTTAATTTCTTGGCAATAAGCTGACATGAACCAGTGTTAATGACTCTCTGTTTTCTAGTACTTGCTGTTCAATAGGCTGAAGAAGACATTGTGTTTTGGACATCCATGGCATGTAGCATCTATGGAGTTTGGATTTCTTTAGCATTGCTAATGAGTCAGTCTGATCTCATCCCATAAAAGATGGTCAGGTTTTACTCCCCTTTTCAGATACGTTGAATAAAAACACGGAGACAAAGATTTATTTCCTATATTCCATACCCAGTTATCAGCACTTGGTTTGGGGAGTTCATGCTGACTCTTTAGTGACCCCCCATCACTCCAGTGCATGTATTTTTACCCTTCTTCAGGCCCTGTGCTGGATACCACATCATCATATTTTTATTTCCTACTTTCTTATAGTCTTGCCCAGCTCTTTGATAAAGTCATTGAGTGCAAACACAATTGAAGGGCAAACAGCACATCAATGATGATGAGATTTGCAGCAGTCATTTTGGCTACTAATTAGCACCACTGGCAACAACATCAAGAGTAAAAAAATATCTTGTTAGCCTTTCCCATCAGACCTGAGTTTCTTAAGGGCACAGTCTTGATTATACTGCCAGTACTCAGACCAATGCCTTGCAAACAGTAAGTGCTTCATAAATGTTAATGAATGAGTGAGTGGGGCATGATGGTTAAATCACTGTTTGATGATGACATTTTTATATTTCAGATCCCCATCTGTCACTGTAAAATTTAACAATTTTCCCATTTTGATTGCCATTGACTTACTTTGCTGTGTATAATATGAACACATTTAATTCAGCAAACTTTTATGTGTCTATTATAGCAAGGTGTTTGGTAAATATAAGAGTGGTAAGAGTTAGTATTTCTCTTCAAGAAGTTCATAACCTAGATGGGAGATTCAGCATTTAGGAGACACTCAGATACTAATTGCCTTGTGGATAGAAGGATGAATACATTAACTAAAGAATGAGAAAATGCATATGTGAATATAATACAAGATAGAGTAAAAGAAATGATAGAAAAGAGTTATTTTAAAATTTCATTGAGGGTTTCAAAGGAGGAAGATATCTGGAGAGGCTTCCGGGAAAAGGAAAGTCTTTTAGAAATCTCAACAAATTGAGCAGAGGTACAGGAGGAGAGAACTAAGAAGGAAGGCAGCTAACAGCAAACAGCCCACTGAGGGTGGGACCCGGGCCGAGTGCAGTGCAGCAGCAGCAGGAGCTAACCTGGGAACAGTAACAACCCCATGACATGTGCATCATCATTATCCCTGCCTCAGTGAGGAAGAAGCTGAATCACTGGGGAGTCAGTAACTGCAGCTCAGGCAGGTAGTGAACGACGGAGCCAGGATTCAAACCCAGACAGCTTGGGGCCTTGACCTCTATGGCTCTGCATGACAAGAGGGCAACACTCTTTTTTTTCCTTTGCTTCCTTGCTGCTGTTATGTTCTAGACTGAGTGTCCCTGAACCTGGGAGTTGGTATATCTCTCCTGATCCTGATCAATTGGCCCTAGCAATCCAGGCATCGGGTCTCCGTTAAGAGGATGTCTCTGGGAACACCTAGCACAATGTCAGGCACGTGACAGGAATTCAATATGTGTGAATTTCCTCTTCCTGTAATGGTCTCAATTTCTGATTAGCCTGTGCTGATATTCAGTAGTGTGTAAGGCTATGGCTGTACTAATTGTCAAAATATTTCCATACCAATCAGTAAAAAGATGTTGTCTTTTCTGCTACCTCAGATACCCAGGCCCTTTGTATGGGACCACTGGGGACCTTCCTGTGATCAAACATCTAAAAGATTGATGCTTGACACAGCCAGAGGTCTCTAGGATTCACTCCTGAGCTTTGTCCTGGGTTTGTTCTGATTGTTTGGGATGCAGCAGTCCTGGTTGTTAAATATTTTGAGTATCATTTCCTGAGCTATTCATTTCTGAGATTATTCAGAGCAATTGGGATTCACTGTCCACTTTGTCTTGTAGCCATTTGGTCCTCTTGGAAGAGCAACAGAAAGTTGGTTAATTGTTACTTGTTAACTGTTATTGTTCATGTTTATTATGTCACAGGAGTCCAGGTACTATAGAAGAAAGTGGTGAGTTAAATGACGGTTTTGAAAAAAGATTGTTCTCTCTGGTTCAGGCCGCTCCTCAGAGGGAGTTGCAAGGTCATTGCTGGGAGCTGTCGGTTCTGAGTAAGTCCTAAGGTGCTTCTGTTTCTGTCATCCAGCTGTGTCCACCGGCCCTGTGGGGAGCAGGACAGCTGTGTGCCATTGCTGCTCGATCACGCCAATGTGGCAAACTGTACCTCCAGTGGCCCAGGTCACATGAAGTGTGCTATCACCTGTCAAAGGGGGTTTGCGCTACAGACCAGCAGTGGACAGTACCTCAGGCCCATGCAGGTGAGTTGGATGCCCACGGTCATCAGGACCAAGCTCCTGGGGAGGGAAGCTATTCATGCTCTTCTCCCTGGCTGGACCAGGGAAGGGCAAGTGTTTTTAAATCATTTGAAAGGAGAAAATGGGGGCTGTAACATGCAAAGAGCAGTAACATGCAAAGAGCAGTATGGTTTAATAGGAATGCAAGGTATATAAGAGAATGTGCAATTCTGATGAGCTAGGGTGCACACCTCTCCCCAGGTGGGCAGTCGTCAGGAATGCTTATTTCGCTCTTTTCCCTTGTTTTTGTCTTCCTATCAGAAATTATGTTCCCCACGTTCGCCTTCAAGATGAGAAGGCCACAGTTTAGGCTTGTCCATAATTTGCAGGCAAGTTCGATTTCAATAAACTTGTCTGGGGCCATTGTCCACTCCCTCTCCAACCCTCCGTACAAGAAGGCTGGTGAAATGGGCCCAATGTTTTTCCCAAAAGCTTTAAATTACTCAGGCCGAGGTTCTATCATGATTCTAGCTTTGGCTGAATTTTCCAAATTTCTGCAGGCTCCATTCCAAATTTCTATAGCACCTTTTTTAGGATTTCAAGGTGGTTTGGAGGTAGTAGAAGATATTGGTTAAGAGCATGGCTCGAGAGACCGATCTGAATGAAATTTTGGCTTCACTATGTAATAGGTGTGTAATTTTTGGTAAATAAACAAACAAAAGAAACTAACTTCTTTAAGCTTTTCTCCACATTTGTACAATAATTAGAACAGGAGCACTTATCTCATTGAATTATTATGATAATTGATTAGAAATAACTTAAAAGCTTCTAGTGAGATGATAGGCACATTAACACTGTTAAACTGCCATTATTATGAGCATGATTCTGTATTCTTAACTAAGAATTTTGTTTTCCATCTTTACTTTAGTGAGTTTACAGAAAAATTTTAAACATGAAATCAACCATTAGAAAACATGTCTCTCTTACGAAAGGACACACTAGGCAGAAGATCGTGGTACTCGGGAGAGAGAACCAGAAAGATGTGGTATCACGAGGAAAGAGCGGACACATGATTGTTAGTCAGATATCAATGATTTGGGAGACTGGAATTTTTTTCATTTTGTGCCAATCGATTGCTTAACAGGTTGTGAACCTTTGGGAGAATTTCACTTGCTTCGAGATGGTCAGGATTTAAAGACACGATCTTTGGTTTCAGATGGTTTAGATTCTGCCTTGAGAGAAACAGTGTTAATGTACCTCAAGGCACCAACTTTTTTAGTCTAAAAGGCAGAACTCTTATCAACTGATCTTAACCTATCTCAACTCAGACAAGGGTATGTCCATATCAGAAAAGAGGTAGAATGAAAAAAAAGCAGGGACCGAATACACTTGTGTAATAGGTAAAGAAGGGGAGAGAAGTTTAATGTTTGCAATGCATTAAAATTAGGAGCAAATTCAAGACAAAACTGACAATACCTAAACGAAGCCAGGAGAAAAACCAGGCAATCTATGCAGAGTTTGAGAGATGTTCTTTAAATGATTAGTGGCTCGTCGTGGTTGGAACTAGACTTCCAGGCTGTATAAGGTTGTAAGGGACAGAATCTGGGCTGGGAGGAGGGAGGTGGGAGCTCCCCCTCTGCCAACCATATGTGGAGGCAGCAGCAGAGCTCTCCAGCTGACCCCTGACCACTCCTGTCGCCCGAGGCTGGCCCCATGAACAAAATTATACAATCCCACTTGTGATCACAAGACAGTGGAGATATTTGCTTTTCGTTGACACAAGAACTGAAACTAAACAGAAAAATGTGTCTGGCTTTGAATTGGGTCCTTCTGGCAGGCAACAGGGAAACATTGGGAAGCAGGGGGGAGCAGGCAGCCAGGAGTCGGTGTCAAGGGTGACAGGTGCCTTGGGCAGTCATTTCACCTTTGGCTTTGGTGCCACTGTGCTCTCCTGGTGATGGCTGGCTCAGCCACAGAAGCTCCCCTCTGTCTGACCTTGGGTAACCCCATGGCTAGAGTGACTGCTGCCCTTTTTCCAAACAAGCCATGAACTTCGAGGTCTCTAGGTCCCTGCTCATTCTTTCCTCCCAACATGGACATCTTCTTCTCCCACCGCTTCGGGCTGCTGGGGAGTCTTGATCCTTGTCAAAGGCCTGTTCCTACTCTGCGAAACTGCCCCAGGTGCTCTTCCTCCCCGTCCCTGCTCCAGCTCCCATGGCGCTGTTGTGCCATCACACACAGCGTGGATTATATGACATGGCTTTATTTTTATGTGTTTATATTTTCTTTCTTCTTGATCCGAGTTTTCTACTTCTTTTATTTTATCATTTGCATTCTTTATATTGTATTCTCCCCAACCATTATAAAACAGAGCAGGATTTACTGATAAAAATGTATCTCTAGCAGTTTTCTCTTTACTTCCTTTTCTGCCCTCCTATCTCCTTTTCTCCTTCTTTCCATTCTTTCTCCTTCAGATGTTTTCTGAGCTACTGTTTCAACATGAAATTTGCTGCTCTGGTGCATTTTTAGCTCCTTGAGGGTATCTTGTTTGGTACAGGACCTGGCCCTGCTAGGTGCTCAATAAATATCTCTTTATTTAATTAGCAGCAGCGTGCTCTAGGCTACCCCACTGAAAGGAAAGGCCCCATGAAATGGTTAGAATCTCTCACATTTAACTGCAAGATTTGGAAGGTGCCTTGTATGCATTAGCTCTCAGCTGTTCTTAGGTACTATGTGCCATCCTCAGTGAAAGTAATTTTTTTAGTAGCATTATCCCTTGGTTTATTAATAAGGATGCCAACAGGAAACAGATGACATGCTGGCAAGTTGGAAATTTGAGAGAATTTAATAAAGGGATTCCTTTTAAAGGTGTGGGCAGGATACAGGGAAATCACAAGGAGATGGTGCAGACTCCCAGGGTGAAGCTCTGTTATCACCCCCAGGGCTGAAAGGTCTTCTGTAGGAGCAGCAGAGCCAACAGGAAGAAAGAGCAGAAGCCGTTCAGAGAGGGCTGGGTGGGGATGCAGCCCGTCTGCAGGGACCGCCTGGGAGGGAGTAGGAGGAACAAGCACCCCGGCCTCCCTTTTCTCTCTCCCTCTCCCATCTGCTGCCTCTGTGTTCTGGGGGCTGAAGCCAGGCACCAGTCAGAGGCATGAGACCCGCAGGGGCCAGTGTCCCTGGGCACAGAGCAGGGTGGAGAAAGGTAGAGAACAGATCTGGAGGAGCAAGTGGAAGGCAGCCAACAGAGTTGGCCAGCAGGAGCACTGCCATTTAATGACTCTCTTACACTAACAGGCCCCTTTCATCCGCGTCATAACTGGGTATTGTGAGACTGTATATTAAGATAATGAGGCATAAAGAGGGAGAAAGGCAAAATAATTTTACCTGTTTTGAATGTTTGGACAAATAATCACCGGGACTCTTCCAAAGCCTGGAAACTATTCTGATAAGCCTTTTTATGTGACCTTGACAGAGGCAAATTCTCTGTTTCTAGAAGGAAATTCTTCTCACATGTTCCTCTGGGCACTGGGACCGGGACGTGAGCTGCATGCCCATTGACTGTGGCGTTCCCGATCCGTCTTTGGTGAACTATGCAACCTTCTCCTGCTCAGAGGGAACTGACTTTCTGAAACGCTGCTCAATCTCTTGTGTCCCACCAGCCAAGCTGCAAGGTACTGTGTGGCCCACCAGAAACTGTGTGCAAGTTCTCTTCAACCCTTCATGCTTTGGGATACTGTGGGGCTCTTTTCTTCACCCCAGCACCCTTGCCATTTGCTCCGCTCTGCCACTCTCTTCTGAAAACACTAGCAAAGTCCCAATGGGTGACACCGTCCTTGGCCCCTGCCTATCTGGAAGGATGCATTGGCTCAGGATCTCATTAATGAGAGAAACTCAGACTTCGCTTTGTTTTTATTGGCCTGTATGCATCCTGGAATCATTCCAACGAGCACAGTTTTCCTGATAATATTAATAATCAAGATACATTTTATCTTGCACATTTTAAAATTTATTATTTACAACCATCCTATGAGTCAGGTGTGTTTAGTTCTATTTTATAGATAATTTGTTCCTGGCTATACTGCTAGTTAAAGATAAAGATGGGGTAAAACCTGCTGTAACTGTCCCCCACACCTTGCTCTTTACCTAACTAGGCTTCTTAGAATTTGGTGTGTCTGACGGTTACTTAGGAGGCTTGTTACCAATGCAGATGCTTTAACCTTACTCTAAGAGATTCTGATTTAGTAGGTCTGGGATGGGCTGGTGATGCTATTGTGAGGAGTCCCTGGATTGCATTAGGAGAAACCGTGAATTGTACTGAGGCATATAGTATGTGTTTAAGCATAGAACTCTGCATCCAAACTGCTTGGGTACAAACCCTGACTCTGCCCCTTACTAGCTTGAGCAAGGTGCTGAACCCAATTTCCTCATCAGCACAATAGGGGATAATAACAGGATCTATTTCATGGGGTTGTTTGAGATTTGGAGTTTACGTGGGTTAGTACATGTAAAATGCTTAGAAAAGTGCCTGGTATATAATAAGAACTATAAAAGTGTCATCTATTATTATTTTAATGCTTCCCATGATACTGTCACTGCTATATTTTTATTATTTGTAGGTAAAAAGGGAAGTAATGATTTGGTCAATAGCCTTTCTTTCATTCATGTCAAGAAATATTTATCTGACCTCTATTCTGTATAAGAGAACACACTGGATGCTCTATGGGTAAAAAGTTATAGGACAAACACTTGACGTGAGATTTTAGAGATGCTGCTCAACAAAGAATAATATGACTTTTGAGGATCGCCAGTATGTTGACAGGTTTTCATTCTTTCTTTAAACTTTCATTACATTTCTGGACTCTGTGTCCTGAGCATCCTGTGCTTCTCTTTCCTGGAGTCAGGACTGAGCCCGTGGCTGACCTGTCTTGAAGATGGGCTCTGGTCTCTCCCCGAAGTCTACTGCAAGCTGGAGTGTGATGCGCCCCCTGTTATTCCCAATGCCAACTTGCTCCTGCCTCACTGCCTCCAGGGCAACCACGACGTGGGCACCATCTGCAGATATGAATGCAAACCCGGCTACTACGTGGAAAGTGCTGGAAGTAAAGTCAGGAAGTAAGTGAGATTTTTCCTGGTCTTCACAGTCGTGCCTACCCTCTCTCCTTGCTTTATTCCTTCATTTGCAAGTCTCAGATCATTGTTTCAGAAATAATATTAAGAACTTCTGGGTTGCCTGTTACTTGTTGTGTTTGTTTTTCTGTATAATCTCTGTTCACTTGCACAGATGTATTCTCCAGTCATGACAGGTAGGTGATCTGCTGTACTTTCCGTAAAGGTATTCTCTCCCACAGGAGATTCCACAGTCTTGCATAGGGGCTTTTAAAAAGAATTTCTGCCCTAATTTTATAGCTTTCCTTGAAAGTAAGTGTTAGGAGCTTCCCAAGCATTACGCATGCCACTTGAATCCAACTCTGTGCTGGCATATCCCCTTCAGCACAACGTACAATTGCAGGCTCTGGGAAAAACTGCATTGCCTGCTCTACAGTTCAGGCACTTATTAGCTGTGTGACATTGGGAAGGTTACTTTCTCTGCCTCGGTTTTTCATCTGTGCAATGAGAATGATAATAATAATAATATCCCCTCTTAATCAACTGAGCAACCTCAAGCAAGTTACTCAACTCTGTACATGTCAGTCTCCTTTGAAAACTGAGGATAATGACCCGTCAGAGTGTTGAGTCAAGGGTTAAATTAGATAACGCATATTCAGCCCTGGCTTGTGCCAATTACTCATTGAATGGTTTCAAAAAAAGAAGTTTTTCCTGAGCAAACAAAACACAAAGCTTTTGGAAAGAGAAATTCCTTGTATTTAGTAAGTAGTAGCTATTCTTTCCTGACCATAAATTGTGTAGGTACAGGAGAAAATCCAATTCATTTTTTTACTGGGGACTTAGTTTAAAGCCTGGCCATACGTGTCCTTTTTTTTTTTTTAAGGTTCTTTTAAATTAACTAACAAAATTCCAGTCATGGCATTACCAATGATGCCAGGAGATACAAACTTTGCTTGTAAGCTAGAATTCTCTAAGGGGACAGAAGAAAATCATGAAACTTTCTCTCTGGCTGGCACTTAGCCTTCCACTAGTAGATCCCCAGACATGCTTATATGGGGTTCATAGAGCAATGGCCTTGCCCAGAGCTTTCCACTACAGAAAAGCCTGGGGTCTCATACTTGGGAGAAGAAGAGCCAGCCCCCTCCCTATCCCCTCAGCCAGAGGGAAGAGCCAGGCTGATTAGAACATGAGTGATACCTATGAAAAATTCATAGGAGGCAGCACTCTCTGGTTCAGTGGACTCTAGCAGGTGTAGTAAACAGTTTTTGACAATGGACAGCACATTTGCATGTGATTTTCATGGGATCTAGATGCAATTTACATAAGCATGCATTGACAGGCAGTGAGTGCCCAAGTAATCTTTACGTGAGAATGTTATTATACCTAGTCTGGAGCTGCTGTTTCTGGCTTTGTTTTTCTTTCTTCTTGTCTCCTTTTTCACACACCAGCAGCCACATCAGTTATCTGCAGAACAGTGCAGTGAAGCTTAATTGAAGGGGAGAGAAACGTCTCAGGACCAGGAGGAATTAAGAGTAGACAAATCATCACCAGCTCTCTGGGCCCATGGCTGAGCTTTATGTTGGAAAAAATGAGGCTTTCACCCAGAACTGTGGGGTTTCTGTCTCCCCTCTTCATCCCAGCCCCCAGGCAGGGGCACGTGAGGGCCATTTGTGGACACAGCTTTTCTGGCTGAGAAACTGGACACTTGCATCACAACGTCAGCATCAGTTTTGGCTTAAACATTTACATTCGCAAGCACCGTGCTGAGGAGAGCTTAAATTATTTACCGCACTGTGTAAACTGATTAAATCTTGGTTACACCTGTTTACATAGCAGGCAGCGGATTGGGAATCAGAAGTGTGTGAGTCAGACGTAAATCACTGTCACTTGCCGCTTGTGTTTACCCAATGAACTATGTCAGCCTTGTTCCTCACATCTGGAAAAAGCCCAGCATTGTACAAATAGGGCCCTGAAATTCTTTCTAGGACATGCAGGGGTGAAGAGAAGAAACTGAGAAAATCAGGCAGGGAAATTGATCCAGAGAGAGTGGGCACGTGCTAATTTTTTGCAGTTGTACAGCGTACTGAAAAAACAAACATGTGGTTAGATTTGCAACTTGTTTGCATGACCGAGAGCGATATACTCCATATCCACGTGTCTCAGTTTTTGCCTTCGTCATATGGGAGGTAGTAATTTATATTTCTATCCAACAGTATTGTTTTGAGGCTGAAAGTTGGGTAATGTACTGAAGGCATTTTATCAACTATGACGTTCAATGCATATGCTGTGCTAGATATTACTTTCTGTCCATTTCTTTTTAAAAGAGGAAAACAACTACCAAAATAGCAGTCAAGTACATTCCCTTCCTGCTTCTTCTCAAGTCTATCATTTCAAGAGAAAAGAAAGATAAGTGCTGCATTTGACTGTCTCTGCGATCCCTGTTCCAGCTTTGTCCTGTTCCGCCTAGGGGTGTCAGGGATGGTACATTCATTGCATGCATGCTGTATGCCAATCTTGGGGTTAGGAATAAAGAAAGACCTGGGCAGTTAAACCTCAAAAACGGGGTCAGGATCTCGTTGTAGCATAGTTGGCCATATCCTCCCTCTTCAAACACCGTCTCTTTAATTCTGTTCTGTCTCGCTTCCTGATTTTCCTTCCTCCTCTGTGTCTCCTCCTTTTCTAGCTTTTTTCTTCTCCCCATTTCTTCATCGTTGGTGTTTCTGTGAGTTCTCTTTTCTCTCTTACTCTACACACTTGTCAGGGATGAAGCTCATTCACCCTGTGGCTCTGATCACTGTCCACATGCTGGTGATTCCTAAATCCGTACCTCCCACTGTAGTCTCTTCCCTTAAAGGCCCCGAGGCCCATTAGGCCAACTGTCTGTGGATACAGCCACTTGGATATCTCACCTCATCTCAAACTCTTAACTATACAAAACAGAGACTATTATAATTTCTTCCAAGTCTACACCTCTTTGTGTTCCCTGAGGCTGGTTGAGCTGGGTGCCTGCCCATCACCTGAGATTTCCCAATGTCTTCCAACCTCTCCTCCATCATTAACTCCCACTGAATGTCACTATTTCACTGACTGTCAGATACGCCCACTTCCCCGCACCCTCCTGCCATTTCTCTATAACAGGCCACTGTCATTTTTAACTTCTGAACTGATCTTTCTGACTCCAGTCTTTCCACTTCAACAATTCTCCACATTATAGTAAAAATGGTCTTCGAAAAAACTCAAATCCAATTATAGTGTTTCTCCACATAAAACTGAAAGACCAGCATTTCTCCCTTTTCATGTACGGTACAAAAGAAAGAGTTAAAGTTAAAATAGTTTCAGGGTCCTACTAGACTTATCTGCACCTTGCTTATTTTCCAGCTCTTTATCTCCCACCGTCTTCCCTGGGAGAGCCCTTCCTCCAGCTGTTACACACACCTCTTATAGCACAGGCTCTAATGCTACTGGACTTCTTTTATGTCTTCACAGAAGCCATGGCTAGCTCTCCTCTGTGCCTTCAAACACGCTATTCCTTCTGCCCAGAGCCTTTTCTAACGGTGACCTTTTGCTTGGCTGACTCCTACACTTCTGTTTTTAGCATAGGTATGACTTTTGTTTGGAGAGTCTACCAGATCTCCCCAGACTGCAGGAAAGGCTCTTCCTATAGGCTCCTGTTGCACGTGGAACTTCCCTGATGACATCATTTATCCAACTGTTTACAAATGATCCGATTACTCATCTATATTTTCTAATAGACCATGAATATTTTGTTTAGCATCATGTACCCAGGGGCTAGTGTATTTACTGGTAGGTACTCAGTAAATACTTTCTGAATGCATGAAAGCATTGCATTTGTAAGAAAACTCACAATAGGATTTTGATGTTAAAATTGATGCTAAAAAAATGGTAAAGGAAAGAGGAAGTCTTTCTTATGAAGTGATAGAGATCTCTCTTTCAAGTGCTTCAGAACAGAAGACAACTTCAAAAACGTTGTGTGTGTTTTTCTTATAGCAATTATCTCAGAAACATAGACGAATTGGTCATTCTCCAAAGACAGTTGTAATTTCATTTATTCCACAGTCGTTTACACTTGATTAGCACAACTCTGCTAAGTAACAGAAAAAGGATTAGACTTCTCAACCAGCTCACTAAAACAATAGTTCTCATACTTTGCTGCACATGAGAATCACCCAGAGAGATTTTAAAAATCCTAATGTTCAGGCTACACCCCAAACCAATTACATCAGAATCTCTGGGGGTGGGACCCAGATACAGGTATTTTGCAAAGCTCCCCGAGTCACTACAACATGCGGCCAAGGCAGAGAAGCACTGGTCTAGTGAAACCTTTGTTTCTGCTAGAATGTCAGTCATGAGATTTCGACTTTCTTAAATATCCAGAGTAAAGTTTGTCTTTTTTCAAAATTAAGGTAGCAGCACTTTTGAATGGCAGGTTTTTACATGTCTCTTGAGGTGTGTTCATTTTTGAAGATGATAGAGAAAATACAGCTCCAAAGAGCCTGTAAAGTTTATGTAGTTTCGGGATTTCCTTCCCCTTCTAGTACATGCAACTCTCCTTTAAGCCCTTCTCTTTTTCTCTCATGCAATTTACTGCCACATACACACCATAATTAATCATTCCTTTGTTGTTTCATTAACCTGACTCCCTAGGAAGCTAAAATAAATGTATTTGACTTGTATTTTATCAAAAGACCATATTATAGTCTCCCTTATCTTTTCGCTTCCATGGTTGCCTTTTTCTCATTACATGTTATCGCTATGTGTGAAGGTTAGGTTAACCTCATTAGGGCCCGTGATTAATTTAACATCTAAATTATTCCAACCTTCTAACTTTACTTAGACAATCTCTCGTTCTATGAGTCATTCATCAAGATGTCATCTGTAAGGTACTGCGGTTGTCAGATCTTCTTGAGGATAGTTGTAAATAGCCATCCTCTCTGAGAGTTGCCTGTGGTATCAACTTTTCCAAAGTGCATACATCTATTTAAGTTCTATAAAGACAAATGTAGGTCAAGACTGCAATAAATAGGCCACAGATCGTGACTATCTATGGTTTAATGAATGTTTGGTTGGTAAAGGCCTTCAGTGGAGCCTTGTCTAATCTGACTGTGGGGAGAGCCTGGGATGGGCTGGAGCTAGGCTTGTATACTTGACCCATCTCTACACAAATAGAAACATTGTTTGTGTGGCAGAGAGTTAAGTGTAAAGCCTTGGCTCTGTTCTATTGAACTGATGAGGAAGATGATGGAGATGACGATTCATCATTGTGTGGTACATGTGCTATGTATTTTGCATAGGTTATCCCATTTACTTCTCATGACAAAAAATACATTTTATTATTAACAAAATAATAGCATAACACATTGTGATATACTTCTACATGATTTGGTATATTACAAAGATTATAATACATTTTAGTATATTATCATCCACTATTGCAGATGAGAAAACTGAGCCTTGGGGTGTGGTTAAGTAGCCTTCCCAGGATCACTTAGTCAGTAATGGAGAAGTTGGGGATTAAAACCATTCTGACTCCAAAACCTGTGCTCTTGGCTAACAAGGCTTTTGATCTTCAGCAAATCACTTCATTTCTCTTTTTCCATGTTTGCAAAATAAAGAAAAACCTTGGCTTACTTCTAGCTCTAAAAGTCTATATACAGAACCAATGAGAAGAGCCAACACTTTGGTGTAACACCATTGAGAGAAGTGATGCATAACAACTTATTACCCTTAGGAAAAAAAAAAGCAGTGATATATTATTTAAAAAACAAAAAAGCAATAATATAAACACAAATACGCAAATACTACACAGGCATGAACTTAGTAGACAATACTTAGGGAAATCATAGGGTAATACTTGGAAAACTTTTGGTCTGAATGAACAGCCAAGGTTTATTCTATTTTTCTCGACAGGTTTTTGTCATTCATTCTCCATTCACACCCAAGAGGACTGGATCTAGGTCTCCCTTGAAGATAAAGAATTGGGGAAATTTTCAGGATTTCCAGAATTGAGTTTAAAAATTAAGTGCTTTTCTAAAGCTTCTAAAGATGACGATATAATCAAATGGCTAAAAAGGGTTTCTTTAGTCCAAGATTTATCTCCTGGCTTAGTGGTCAATTATGCAGGTTTTGGGGTTGGTTAGATCTAAATTTGAATCCCTCAACTATTTACTAGCTCTTTGACCTTGAGGAAGTTACTGATCTGTACTGAACATCACTATTCTTATTTGCAAAATGGAGATAATAGGTGTACTTAAAGGTTTCTGTGAGGATTAAATGAGATAATAGATGGAAAGAATTGAACAATTTATTGTCATCATCATTATCATCATCATCATCACCATCATCACCACCATCATGGTTTCCAGCAGGTCAATGCCCCTTACAAAGTAACTTGCTGCCTGGGGTACCCTTCTGGTGTGTTTAGCATGGAAACTTCTTTAACAAGGAATAATGCTCAGCTACATTTTTTATCAGTGGCTATTGTCTCCCATCCATGGTTGGTCTCTATGCTCCAGAAAAACAGCATAAAGACCAGGAAGACTGGAATTGGCATTCTAGGTGGGAGGTACAGGTCTGCAGTTACCAGCTGGGAGTAGAAGTACATTTCCCCTGCCTAGAAAAGAAATGCACATCAAGATAAAAATTTATTAAATTTTGAAAAAGTTCACTTTCCTCCCCCAATCAGAATTCTCTCTGTATGCTCCTTGTCACTCTGCTGTCAACTCAGTGAGTTACCCAATTACTACAGTGGCTTTAAGAAAAGAAAAAGGGGGATGTGGGGAAATAGAAATGGAAATAAAATAGTTAGCACGATGAAGCTGGACATACGTAAAACATTAAGGTGGGGAGATAAGGTCAGGCTGGTCTGCAAGGAGAAGGGCAAGGGTATGTCCTGGAGACGTTACCTGGATTTTCAGGCTCCTGTTCTTTGTGAACCATAGCTTGAACCTCTGAGCTTCAACTGATTTTATCCTCCTATAGGAAGGAAAAGAAAGACTTGGCTAATGAGCTGCAAATGTGCATTTAAGGTCATGCTAAAACTTCTTTAGTATCCTGGGTACATCATTTTTTAAAAAAATCAGTAAAATAATCGGCCTACTTTTTAAGCTCTGTGTCATAGCGTTGTGCATATACATATAAAATATGTGTTAAATCTATATGCATATATACACATTGCTATCTGTGATTTGCTAAGTAAGAAACACACTGTAATCTCTGTGTACACTCCTGCGTCTGTGAGAAATGGAAATTTGTTTCCTTTCCATTAAGACCTTGTCTGGCTTTATAATTAGTGTTTATAGTAGATATATTCAAAGTTTATCCTTGGAATCCTCAATTCTCTTGCCATTGTAGGACAATGTGAGCTTCAGGCTAATTTATTACAGCCTTTTTTGGCTTCAAAGCAACTGAACGTCTGCTTGGAGCCTTGGCCACTCAAGAACACACCTGGGTGCAGGCCAGCTCGCTGCCGCAGGCTTCCCGGCCCCGCTGAGTGGCACGCAGGCCCTGACTTCAAATACGGCACGTGTCGAACTCATGCATTTTCCATGAACTTCGGCTCCAAGCTAGGGAGCATCTTATTGTAAATCTTTCTGTTTTATATTAACTACATATTTTTTTTAATAATCAGAAAAAAAATTTTTGAAATCTGAATAAGAGCTTATTATTTACTTGTATAAGCCAGTAGGGCTTTCATCAATGCATCATTTCACCCCCGATTCTCTTTTCTTATCTGCCTTTTCCTACCCCACCTGTGCCTCAGGCTCCTGCTTCCCCTTCCTTCAGCCTAGTGGGTGAACATTTTGGTTGTGACCTTGCCTTTGCTCTCTAGTGATGGGGTCAGGTCAGGCCAAACTGATTCATAAACTGTCTCCTGAGGGATTGTGGGTGGGACAGAAATATGAAGAATTAAGTAGGGTGGGAAGATTGAGTAGGATGTCAACATCCCACAGTCATCTCACACACACACACGCACACAGAAAGAGAGAGAGAGAGAGAGAGAGAGAGAGAGGAGAGAGAGAAGTGTGGCTACATAGATCCTTTGGTCATCAGGACTAGCTAATAATTTCTGCTGCTTGGTGAGCATGTGCAATTCATTGTACCGTCTGCTTTAAATGCACTACTAACTCATTTAATCTTCTAACGACACTGTGGAATGTATGATTATCTGTGAATGTATGATTATCTTCATTTTTCAGATAAGAAAACCGTTAAGTGATCATATAAAGTTAGAGACTTATTAACAGCCAAGACTGGAGTTCTGGCATTAGTCTCCTGATGCCAAAGCACCTGCTAACAGCTACTCTGCTGCACTTTCTTCCTGGTGACAGTCACCCAGAGCAGCTGGACCGCTGCACGATGCCAAAGGCCACTGTGACTTTTGATTCTTCCTCTTCAGTCAGGGAAAATGGCAAGGAAAATGTTAATCAGCCCTTTTCCTTCTAGGCCACATGAAGGTATGTGATGTCAGGAGGACGGCAAATGCAGTATTCACCTGGGTAGATCCCAAGCTCTTAGGTGTGCTACAGCTTTCCAGAAGTTCTAATAACATGTTAGTGGGTTTAAGTCTTATCGTTCCTGTGGCTCTGGACAAGGGACCATGCAAAGAATTTTGCCTTCTTGAAGGGCACAGTGACATGCGGTGGTTGATTAGGTTAATTCCCAGGTGACGGTGTGGGTATGTGTAAATACCTGTGAGCACTTTTGATCACACCTGTCTGTAAGTTGGGCTGTCCAGGCACAGTGATATAACAATACCTGGAGGAATTTTTGTACTGAAAACTTTGTGAAGATGGAGAAAGGATTTCTTACAAGTGAGAGAACCTACCCCCAAAATTGAATTTATAGTTTGTTCCCTTTTTCTCCCAGAATTTTGTCCCACTGAACTTCCCGCAGGCTTTTCCCCCTGCCCTGACTCTTCGCCAGCACAGGTGGAGAAAGCAGGAAGGAAGGAGAGAGGGGGGGATATGTGTACTTTTCTCCATTTACACTTTTGTCCTAGACTTTGAACATGCACTACCTTTCACACATCTGTGTTCTTACATGCACCGTGTCCTTCCACCTGGCATTCTCTTCTCCTCCTCTCTACTTAATGAGCCCACCTCAAAGTGTTCGTTTGCTGATATCCTTCTTGTCTTTAGGCAGCATTGGCTCCCTCTTTGGGCTCCTGTAGGTCAGTATTCTGGCCCTATTATAGGGTTTATATTTGTTTCTAAAACTGCAGGACCTAATATAATGAATAGGCATATACAGTCTGCTCAGTGAATATTTGTTGAATGAACATATGAACGGAAAAATTATTGAATGGTAAAATATGTTGAAGGCAAGAGGTTCCTATTAAATGTTTCCATGTTTCAGGTCCAATAACTCCTGCATGTCAATGTAATCTCCATTTCCTCAAATACGCACCAGGAACGATTGATATCAGGACTCTGGAGAATAATGTTAACAGCCATTGTATACATTTGGATGTAAATCACATGCCTTGAAGAAACCTCAGTTGTTTTTAGATCTGGGAATAAGCTGAGCACATTTGGTAGAAAGAATCCTGTCAGCTGAACCGAGAATAGATGAGAGAGATAAAACAAACAAACAAACAAACTTACTAACTAACTCATGGAAAAAGATGAGGTGGGGGTTGTTGAACTTGAAGTGGGAGAGTCTGGGTGTGGATAATCAGGACAGCAGCAGTGGAAGATGGGGAGGGGGTCCCAAACTTGAGTTGAGGTGTTCAGACCTAGGGGCAGGGTGTTATTGCACCGGCCAATGTAAGATTTAGCAGCAGAAAGTCCAAACATAGAAGCGAGGGGTGGGGCATAGAAGCAGAGCAGGCCGTACACTTTTAGGAGTTAGCAGTTTGCTTAAGCTGACAGAGCAGCTCTATTTTACATGGAAGAAGAGCCTTGTAGCTTTTTTTTAAATTCAGAGAAGAATGGAAGGCCAAAGCCAATACATCTGGTTGGATGGTCCTGCTGGTTCTATTTCTTGTCTGGTAGGAAGGGCTAGGGCAGGACATGGGAGGCTTCAGAGTAGAGAGTGCAGACTAGCTGTAATAGGATGTGGACTGGCCATGTCTGAAGTCTGCCTGCTCCCCATTTAGGATATTGGCTTGAGAAATCAGGCCTGCAATTTGTTAAGAGGAAAACTGGCCTGGAGTTTGGAAGTACTGATGTTCTATTTGGGGTGGGATAGAGGGCTGTGTTTTTAAAAATGGTCTAGATCAGTACTTGTCAAACTTTAATACACACAGGAATCACTTTGGGATCTTCTGAAAATGCAGATTCTGATTGAGTCAGTCTGGGTGGATCCTGAGATTTATTTCTAACAAGCTCCCTTGTGGTTCCAACACTGCTGCTCTAGGGACCACACTGTGAGTAGTAACGGGCTAGACTATATTCTGAGTAAAGAGGCTTTCTAATTCAGTTCCAAAACTGACCATGTGTCAGGCAAAACACTTAATCAATTAACACTTCAGTTTCCTAATCTATATAATGGTAATAATGAAGTTGCCTCTCTCCCTTACGTCTCCATTTTAGGGATGTTCTGTTTGGTGGGATTCGGGGATCCTCAGTACAAATGCACTAAGTAAGGGGAGGAATATGAACACTTCCGTATTATGACATAGGTGTTGGCATCAGACTCATCATAGCACAAATCCCTACTCTGCCATTAACCAGCTAGATGACCCCAGGAAACCTTGCTTACTTCACCTATAAAATAAACATTCATACATTCATTGGACCAATATCTATGGGCATATTTTATGTACTAGACACTGTGCTGGGCACTGAAGAAATCATAGTAAATAAAGTCTTGCCCTCACCAAGCTTCCATTCCAGTGGGGAGAGACTGGCAATAAAGGAGTAAATCCAATAAACAAAATGATTACAGAATATGCATTCTATGAAAGGAACAAAGATGCTTTGATTGAAAAAAATGGTTAGAGGGGTACAATAAAGATGCTCTGGGGTGGTAAAAATTACTCTTAGATAGGAAGAAAGAGAAGAAGCCAGTCAGGAGAAGAGCAAAAAGAAAAGCATTGTAAGCAGAGAGAATGGCACCCATGTCCTATGGCAGTAAAGACCTTGGGTTGTGCTTGAGATACTAGGTCCAGTATGGGTGATGTGCATTAAAGAAGGTGAATGTGGCACTGAACGAGGTGGGAGAAAGTGGGACCAGATCATGCCGGGCCTCATAGGATAAAGTGAGAAGTTTGGATTTTATTTTTCATGCAACCAAAGCAGTTGAAATATTCTATGCAGGGAAATAACACATCCAATTTATTTATTTATTATTATGAAAGTTTCCTCCAACTGATGTTTGCTGACTGGTTGGGAAGGGATCCAGAGGAGTAGTAGGGTGTCCAGTTAGAGATGGAGGTTCTGGCTAGCACTTGTGGCTGTGGTGATGCAGAGGTATGGGGGAAAATTCCAGAAACATTTGGGAGGAACTGACAGGACTTGCTGATGGATTCAAGATCAGATGGGGGCTTGGGAGAAGGTAAGATTGAGAGAAAGAGTAGAGTAAGTGATTCTCTATGTTTCAAGTTTGAGCAACCAGGTAGATGGTGGGATGCTTTATTGAGCTGGGGTGACTGAGGAGAAGCATGTGTGGAGATATGGAAATCAAGAACTCAGAGAATAATAGTCTCTATTGCCCAGGGTGGGTTTCAGGACAAAATGATATAGATATATATTCTTCTGTACAGTGCCTAGCACTTAAGTGCTCAATATTTTCTTGTTTTTTGGTTATTGCTATTATTCATGAGGGACTACCCATTGTAGACAACAGACGCCTTTGATCAGCAAAGACATGATGATATTCTTGGACTCAACAAATCATACTTTCATTTTCTCCAATGGAAAATAAGTATTACCTTTTAAAACCCTGTAGTGGTGATAGAAGGATGGAGTAGACTCATGTGTGCCTCAAGCAACATCAATCAAACTTTCAGCCAAGTTTTGATTACAAGATCTTTATTTCTGGCAATGATGTAAGAAGCAGAAAGAGCACAGCTGGATTTTCAGCACTAGGTGGATACCACAAATTCTGGAAATTGGAAAAAGCACCTTCTAACTTGGAAATGTGGTGATTTGTTAGGAGAAGTTAGAGGGAAAATAAACACAAACCTTACTCTAACCCCAACCCCTCATGATGCCATTTACAGAGTAAGTAAGAAATCAGAAAGCAGGATCACTCAACTAACAACCCTGGCCAAAAGTCTGGGTGCTCAGCAAAGAGCAAACAGGACAGCTGCAGCTTTGTTAGGTGCATGGTCTTGCTCTCTGGTTTCTACACCTATGGCTTATTTTTACTAGTGTGGGAAGGTAACAGAGATTTTAGTAGTTTGCCAACCTGACTACACATGAAAACTACTGACAAGTTTAAAAATATAAGAGTCCTAGGCCAATCCCAGGAGATTTGTTTCAGTAGGCTTGGCAGTCTAGGTTTTTAAAATAGCTCCTACCTAATTCTGGTGAGGCTGCTCTACAAATGTAATTTGAAACAATTGGTCTACTGGTCGGGGTGTTATATTATAACTTGAAAACTTTGAAATCTATTCTTGCTTTTGCCAATGACTTGCTTGCTATGTGGCATTGGGCAAGTCACCTCCATGATTACTAGCGTGCAGTTTCCTGTGTGTAAAATGAGATGTGTTTAGCTTCCTGTATTCCACTGGGATGAAGAAAATATGGGGAGCTGACAGACAGTGAGTAGAATGTTTTAGGAATTGGTGTCCTGGCAAGTACTTTGCTCTAGTATTCAATGCCTTTGTTCTTTCAAATGCAAATCTATTCACTTCATGACTTGAAAGAGTCTCCGTGGGTTTTGATTCATACATTATGTGAAGGAGTTGGACCATTGTGAATAAACCAATTTTTTTTCATTAATGATCTTAAAAGAGTTAGAGGTTGTTCCTCAACATCACCAAAGAAATGCAGAGGCAGCTATGGCACCACTGGAGGTTAAACTCCTGCCATTGCTGTGTCTCAGTCAGTGTGAGCTGCTATAACAGAATACCGTAGACTGAGTGGCTTAAACAACAAACATTTATTCCTCACAGTTCTAGAGACTGGGAAGCCCGAGATCAAGGTGCTGGCAGACCCCTTCTTTGGTGAGAGCACTCTTCCTGGTTTGCAGATGTTGTCTTCTTGCTGTGTACTCACATGGCAGAGTGCAGATAAGGCAAGCTCTGTGTCTCTTCTTATAAGGACACCAGTCCCATCATGAGAGCTCCACCCTCATGACTTAATTACCTCTCAAAGTTCCCACCTCCTAATACATTGAGGGTTAGGATTTCACCAAATGAGTTTTGCGGGGGACACAAACATTCAGTGCACAACACTAAGTGACTGAAACATGACCAGGATGGGTGGCAGGATTTGGGCTTCAGTCCCCTTCAGGGGCCCTATGGGGAAACCAAACTTCTTGGAACTGGGAAGAATCCAGGACATCCTGAATTCCTGACACAATCACAATCACTTTTGGAACAAAATGGCCAGAACCAGCCATAAGTGGACAAGGGCGTCAAGCAGAATTAGACAGTCCTTGCTATTGGGTCATGAGGAACCTGAGGGTGGGATCTAGAGACCATTGTCTGACGCAGAGAGATGCAGAGGCTGGAGAGGCCTGTGGAGAGAGGACCATACAAGGCCAGGTTCTGTACAAGGGAGAAGAAAGTAGGAAGAA
The DNA here is from genome assembly GCF_027409185.1 of Cynocephalus volans. Classification (NCBI taxonomy): domain Eukaryota; kingdom Metazoa; phylum Chordata; class Mammalia; order Dermoptera; family Cynocephalidae; genus Cynocephalus; species Cynocephalus volans. The sequence continues at coordinate 132,904,113 of NC_084467.1, forward strand.
GTAGAAACCATGAGGCTGAGAGAGGCACAGGAACCCCTGCAGAAATAAAAATGGGTCTTCTAGAGAATCAGGACTCTCCTAGCCTCTTCTTACTCCTGCCCGTAGTGTCTCCTCTCGGGTCCAGGGGGAACAGTGTGAACCCTGCTGCATTTCTTACAGCAGTCTCCCTGCTTGTACGAGAGTTGCTGGTGGTTTGCAGTGCAGTTCCTGTCACATTGTCTGGGTGCCACCCAAAACACCCAAACTCACTCTTCCCCATCCAGGTTTGATCTGTCTACCCTCACCCCTGAGGTTATTAAACTGGCAGGGAAACATATGAAATCAGCATTCTTGAATGGGTCTTCGCTCTGGGCAAGGAAAGGGAGGACTATTTTCATGTTTGAAGTGTTCCAACCAATTCAGAGAAAAATACCACATGAAGTCAAAATATTATCATCCTGGCCAAGCAAGGGTTTTCCTTTATAACCATGCTGACATGTAAGGTTTTTGCAGCCTTGTCCGTCCCCTGGTGTCAGTGGTACTGCCTGCTCACTCCAGTGCAGGGTGTCAGTTCATCAGAGGTGGGGGGAGGACTTCATTTGTGGGAGGTGGTAGAAAGAAGAGGGTCCCTGGGAGCATATAAACTCATAATGTGAAAGAAAAGTAAAATATCCAGTCAAGGAGAGAGACAAAAGGGAGACTCATTACAGTAAAAAGAATTGCAAACCCTCCATTGAAAATAGATTTGGGGAGACATTTTTAAATAGCATCTTCCTTGAAGGAAAGAAGCTATATACTAAAGAGTACATACTGTGTGATTTCAATTGATAAATTTCAAGACCAGGCAAAACTAACGTATGCTGATCAAAGTCAAAAGAGCATATGTTAAATAATGCTGTATGCTGTGGGGGTAAGGTGGAGGTTTAACTGGAAAAGAAAACAAGGGGGAATGCGGAGGGGCTGGAAATGTTCTGTGTCTTGATCTGAGTCACGGCTAGCCAGCTGTATTCACATGTAAAGATTCCCCAAGCCATATACTAAGATGTGTGTATTTCTCTATATGTCACTTTTTTTCAATGCAAAAATTTTAAAGCTTTTTTGCCACTCTTATGGATGTGGCATCCCATGTGGGATGTTCAGTAGGATGGAGTCACTGTCAATAATCAGAGTGAACTGTGGAGCATGACAGAAATAGTCAAACCTGGTCCCCAGAAAGACCACGGGCTTTGGCAGCAAGCAGCCCTAGGCCCACATCCTGTCTGCCGGATTTACTGTGAGTCTTGGAGCAGGCTTTCCATCGCTCTCGGCTCAGCTTCCTTCTCTAAAGCGTGGATAATAATATTACCTTTAAGTGTTGTGTGGAGAATTCAACAAAATAATGTGTGTAGGTGTCTTGCCAAACACCTGAAGCATAGCTAATAGATAGTAGATACATATCCACATAAACTATGATGCTAAAGAATTCCAATCATAAAGTCAGATTTCTATCCTAAAATATTCCTGGGAATAAAGAATGCATATAAATAATTATTTTATAATACATAAAACACATTACTAAGTAGATATTATTAAAATACATTAACTATTAAAATATTTTATTATTAAAATTATTTAAAATCAAATGCAATCTGTGATGTGAGATCTTTGGCAAGTTACTTAACATCTGTCAGTGTGTTTCTTTATCTATAAAATGGGGATAAAAATACTGATTCATTAAGAGCATTATGATGATTCAATTTGTTATAATATGGAACCAGTCTTGTGATGTGCCTGCCCTTCAGTTCAATTTAGCAAATATTTATTTAATGCCTAATATAAATCATAGATTATTTTAGCACTTGGGAATTAAAAACAAAAATAAGACACAACCTCTGCCTTCTGGAAGCTTTCAATCTAGTGGGAAAGACAGATGTGCACATTTATAAGACAATGTAGTCAATGTTACACTAGCATAAAATTAGAGTACTGGGGAAGCGCACTGGAGGCATTGTACAATAGCCAATTAAAAGGCTGCATGCATGGGACGGTGGGCATATTTAAATTTGAAAAGGGCATCATGACACTAGAAAATAGCAATTTAAGGCTACCACGTGGTTGAGAGTCAATGGCCAAAGAATTATTTTTATTTTAGAATCACAAGTTTATCTGAATCAGAAGTGGATATGTTAAAACAGTAATTCCACTGACTCCCATGCACCTCAAATGCAATCTGTCTGGTTGGGGTCACGCCTGTGCATGAGAAGGAGGGGAAGTTCTTCCAGGGCAGTACTGAGTCAGGTCTACTTCGAAAATCTGGTGAAAGGTATAAACCCTTCCTAAGGAAAAAAAATGGACTTGTAAACAAACAAAACAGTTGTAGTATTCTCAGGGAGATACTGGTCTTCTGAAGGTTAGGTTAAGAGTCTCTGTTTAAAAGGACGACTCATAATACTGCCCTTCTCCCCTCTCTGAAGAACTAGTAAGTATCAGCAACTTCATCGATTATATCTCCTTAACACTGATGATCCTCAAATCGCTTCTGATTCATCCCCGGACTGTGTGATAACCTTTTCTGTATTCCATCCTGCCTGGCATTTCCCAGTGTACTTAGACGTGAGACTTCTCCAAGATGGAAATCTCAAAGAAAACTCAACTGTAGACAATCTAGATGCTGTGCTATTTATCAAGCTCTCTTGAGAGTAACATATCAGATATTACTGTACAACACCTATGACTACCACTGCTAATAAATAGACAGTATGTGCAGTTCTGTGACTTAGAAATTAGACTGGGGTGCTGGGACCTTTGTCTGACAAGACCATCCGCCCCTGTCTTTTTGCTCACCCCTATCACATGCTTCTGAGGATCCAGTCCTCTCCCCTGCCTCCTTCAGGGAGTCTGACGGGCTATTTTGTTTTTTCTTATCAGCAAGTTCCTGAAGATACAGTGCCTGGAAGGTGGAATCTGGGAGCAAGGCAGCTGCATCCCTGTGGAGTGTGAGCCCCCTTCTCCTGTTTTTGAAGGCATGTATGAATGTACTGATGGCTTCAAGCTGGACAGCCAGTGTGTGCTCAACTGTAACCAGGAAAGTGGAAAGGTAGGGATGACTTCTTGAACTTTGCTTTGGATCAGGCTATGTTCTAATCTTGACGGTCAATTCAAGAATGTTGAATAGAAGTGATTTGAACAGGCTGGGCCTTACTAAGTTGGAATTCGAACCAGGGTGTTGATATTATCTGATAGGGAATTCAGAAGGTACTGTGTTTATGGAATGTTCTCTCCCAAGTTCAGAACTTCCTCTGGGATAAGAAGAAATGATGAGTAGAGTACCTGGGTATATCCTAAAATGCTGGGATCCTGATTTGGCAATGTGATCTTTTCTCATGCATGGTTGCTGACCTTAGTTGGCTGGAAGTGCTAGTAAAATGATTTTTTTTTTTTGGGTTGTTGTTGTTGTGTTTTTTAGTAGAACAGAAACACAAATTCCTTGGCAAAGCTGAAAGTGCTGTTTGACTATTACACTCACTAGGATTTTGGTGCAAGAGGTTTCAAATGAAAACCACAGTCTTATCGTGGTTGTGTGACTCAAATCAATTTTATTTTAGAACCTTTTTAAGTACCACACACATACATGAGACAGGAAGTCAAGCAGACTTCCTAGGCAAAGATCAATGACCCTGATTGCTCCGCTGGCCTGTGTCTTTATCTTAGTGCCCAGCACTCCGAGGTAAGCACTGAAAAACAGATGTGAACAGAATATGCAATAAAATGAGACCCCTGAGAAATCAAACACATCTGTTTGTGCTCATTGGTTGAGGAACCAAGGAGCTGGCCAGACAAAGGGAGGATTGTCTATTTTGTTAAAATCTTGCTTTCTTGGGCTTTGTGAGTTAGTGCTACTCTCTGTGTTCTTGACAGAGTCTACTTTGAGATTACTGGGGATGTGAAGCCAAGAGTTCCACAAACCAGCACACATGTGGAGAAAGGAAATAGAGCTTTGATGAGACCAAAAGCAACTATGTTGTATCCATCCAAGCAGAAAGGCAAAAACACCTTTAGGAAAATTATGAATTGGTTTCACGGAATAAAACTCATCTTGAAAAACCCTGACATTTGCCACAAGCAGCATTTATGTGATAGTTGGATGAATCAATGCAAAACAACACCATCTGGGAAAAATTCCAAAATAACTCAGAATACATGGGCTACAACTGATAGCTCATCATATACTTATATCCAAAGAATACATTGTTAATAAATTCCATTAATTTATTTATGAATTGTTCATGATTCCATCACACATAAACAGCAAATAATTGTCTTGGCTTTTTTTTTTCCCCCAATAACAAAATTGTTTATTGTTTGAATAATGTCCTTTAGTCCGGGTTCTAGGAGTTGAAGAACCATTTCATCAGGCCACTTTTACCCACTCTCAATGAAGTCAAAATGGTAATGGACATGTTCTTCACCTTTGATATTCTAGCTTCCCATCCTCTGCACTAAAGAAGGGCTGTGGACCCAGCAGTTCAAGTTGTGTGAGAACGTGCAAGGGGAATGCCCACCACCCCCCTCGGAGCTGAATTTTGTAGAGTTCAAGTGTGAACAAGGATACGGGATTGGTAAGAATGGGAAGGGGTGCTGAAGTCTGTTCCCAAGTCATCCTTTTGATAGGCCTAGCTGGGTCCTGAATCACACACTATTCTCCTTGAAGAGTGGATGGAAGTCAAATCGACTCTTAGCTGTTTCAGTAAAAAAACATATCTATGACAGATTTGCAGAGAGGAGTGGATAGAAATGTGGCAGGACTTGGAGTTCCAAGAGGAAAGGTGTGGTGTGTAGCCACACAGTGTGTATGTGCTGGGATTCTCCATTCTCCCTGTGTTTGTTACTGGAGCAGAGAGTTCCTAAAAGGGACAATTTGAGATTGTAGTTGTTTGCACTGCTCTTCAGCCACTTTTCCCTACAGGGGACCAGCCTCCAGACCCTTTGGGCAGCTTCTTATTCAAGTAATTGCAAGTAAAGGCCTTTGTGGCCAGAGCTGATTTACAGTAATTTTGACTCTACTTTGCCCTGGCTGGTCCTAAGCATCATAGAAAAGAGTTGCAGTTTGTGCAAAGCCTCTTAAGATTACTCTTAAGTTCTGAACTGAGTAGGCAAAGAGTAATTTGATACGGCATTCTAACCTGTATAATGCCAATGAATATAATCTGAGGAATTAGAAACCTCATTAGTTTCTGAAATGGTTCCTTAATATCTTCAAGGTGCTTTTTGCACTGTGATGTCTTGTGGTCAGGCATGAAGTATCATGGAGCTCAGATATGCTCCTGGTGGTGTTTCATAAACAAATTTTCATCCTTTAGGCCTCTAATTTCTGCATTAAAATATCATATACTCATATATCTAGAATCCTTAAGAGTGATGTAGTTTTTTGATTATTATAAAAGTTACTGAAAAACATAGAAACATAGATTGGGAACTGAAAAGAATCTTGGAGATGATCACATTTATCGATGAGAAAACAGAGAAACCTGAGAGGGTGTTTTCTTGGAATAGAATTTTAGTAGACTCTTGGACCCCATTTGCAAAGGAACACAGCAAGGTTTTCCTTTGAGAGACCAATATATGGCCAGAGTCTCTGCTTCTGATTTTCCATTGCTTCCTCCTCTAATCACATAGGTTTCTTGGCTGCCAATGCAGTGATCGTCAGTATAGCAACAGACAGGATATTCCCTGGGGTAATTTCATAATTTCTTGGCCTTTTTTCCCCCATTTAGTCAAGATCTTAGGTAGTAGTTGCTACAATTGTAAGCTTCCGGGAGACCATGTAAGCAGGAATGATATTAAATATACTCAAAAGGCATCAGCAAATGAAAATAGATTTTGGCTAGCTAGAGTCCTAGAATAGGGTCTTGAAGGTCTGCTGGAGCTCCAAGAGTTAATTTTTTATTTGCTATATGATGTAGACATTCAGAGATCCCAGTGGAGGGGTTATACTAGACCGGGCATAGGAGGGGACACTGGGGCAAGGGGAGTTGACTTCAGGCAGTGGTTCTTTACCAAGTAGGGGAAAAGTATCCCCTCAGGTACACAGTAGATAAATATTATTCCTACCTATAACCATCATAATGGGATGGCCCATTGTACAGAAAGGAATTACCCTTGGAAAATCAAAGCTATTGCTTCCAGGATGATAAAGATTGAGGCCTGGGAAGTTGAAGCCTCTGTTATAAATTTCTGTTTCTTCAGGTGCGGTGTGTTTCCCATCGTGTGTCATTCCCCCTAGTGATCCTGTGATGCTGCCTGAAAACATCACTGTGGACACTCTGGAACACTGGATGGAACCTGTCAAAGTCCAGGTAAGGAAAGGAACGTTTTTCTGTGCCAAAGAGGCAAGGCTCCTGAGCACTTCTCAACTGACAGGATATCCCTTGGGGTAATTCAGAGGCTTTCAAAACACCCTTAAAGCAGTCACATGGATCATTCCTAGAAAGAAGGATTAAACCTCCAGGGGAGAAAAGAGGAAAGCTTGAGAAAAAAGATGGCCCCCATCTAAAGGAAAGTTTAAAAGATGAAGTAAGAGGAAGGCTCAGAAACATAAAGAGCAGGAAAGAAAATGAAAGAGGAAAATTACTACTGATGAATAATAGGACAGGAAAAGTTAGGATAAGCCAAAGAAATGCATAAAAATGAAAGAAGGATGGAAAGGGAAGGAAGGATTAGAAAAGATGAAAATAAAAGTAAAAACAGAAGAGAGTGAGTAAAGGAGCTGAGTTAGAACAGAATCGTCTTTCCTGTCTCCATCTCCCACCCTTTCTAAACCCTTTCCCTGGGCCCTCTGCTATTCAAAACGCACCATCAGCAAAATCCACTGCATTCTCAGCATCTTCCCGGGCTTTCCATAGGCCTTCTTTTCCATCTGAGACCTGGCTCTTTCCTGAGGACTCTGGTCCCTGCGGGGGTCTCTGGTCGCTGCTTTCTCTCTCCCAGCTCTCCTGCCCCTGGGCCTGGGAGAGGGCTAGATGTCCCCCTCTCTCTTCATTGCCACTTCCAAGCCATTTTCTCTCCTTCCTCCCTAAAATCACTCACATTTGAATCTAATGCCAACAGTATAAGCCGCTGACTACCCTCGCTCCGATGTCATATTCCGACCCTTAGACAACTCCGTGCCCTTACTTCTTAAAACCTTTAGTTCCTGGTCATAGTCACTTTAGCTAACCCCCCTATCAGAACTCTCATTGATTTCCACATCTGTACATTTGAACCTTCCAGAACCTGGACTCTCAGTTCTGTGGCCTCCTTTCACCAGTGACCACCTTTCCCTTTCTGGTTTGCTTGGCTCTCTCTAATCTTGCCATGACGGCCTCTTGGCTGTTTTCTGAACAAGCCTGCACATTCCTACCTTGGGGCCTTTGTCAGTGTGGTTCCCTGTGCCAGGGTGCTCTTCTCTCAGGTGTCCACACGTATTCCATCTTCACCTGTTCAGATTTTTACTCAGATGTCAGGAAGGCTTTCTCTGGCTATTCTATCTAAAATTGTAACTCCCTCTAGTACTTTCTGTTTTTTATTTTTTGTCCTTAATTTTTTTCTGTCCTTTCCCTCCTTTATTTTTTATCCTCAGGATTCATCATTACCAGGAATATTATATATTTTACTTATTTATCTAATTTATTGTCTCTTTCTGTCACTAGAATAAAAAGCTCAGTGAGGGATTATTGTCTGTTTTGTTCACTGTTATATCACCAGATCTTAAAATGGTGCCTAGTATATGGCAAACACTCAATAAATATTTGTGAAATAAGTAAGTAAATAAGAGAAAGAAAAGGCTATGCAAGAGCCAAATGAAGAAGATCTTGTTGTAAGTTAGTTATTTCTTCTTAGAATGGGGGAGGGTGGATGTCAGAAAGCCTGGGAGCTTGGTGCTTTATTCGACTGTTAAACAAAATCCTTGCAAGGCTATTGCCATAGAATCACCAAAAGAGAGACTCTAGATATATACCACCTTTACTTAGAAATCACTTGCAGGTCTTTTCTTTTTCCTCACAGGCTAATTGTGTTTTATTATTGACAGGGATTTGTGTCAAAGCAGGAGGATCAGGAAAAAAGTACTCTAAGTATGATTTGGGGTGATGGATGGGGAATAGCACAACTCTGTTAATTCAGCTAGTCATTCATTCAACAAATGTCCACCCGGGCTCACTGTGTGTCATGGAACTGTGCTAGATCCTGGGATATGAAGATGAAAAATGATAGTCCCTCTGTTTAAGGGACTTATAATCTGTCTGTGAAAACAGATATTCACAATCATGCAACACAAGACATGGTTTGTTTATGGTGGAAGGTGCTATGGGCGCACGTGAGCGGAAGCACCTGACCTGCTCAGGAGCTGAGTAGAGATGGGAAGCATCAACCCACTGACCAGAAAGCTTTTCCTGTGGATCTTCAACTGTGATCAAGAGGAACACTCTAGAGGGTGGGGAGTTGTAAGAAGTTCCGTGTGGCTGAAATCAGAGCATCCGTGGTCACGATGGAAAGGGGAGATGACAGTGAAAGGATGAGATGGGGAGAGGCAGGCAGTCAAGTGCCACCCCCACTGCATGTCCCTCTTAGGAGGCTGAGCCTGATGAGAACTCTGAGCACAGGTGGAGCACACCACACGTGCAAGGGCAGTTTGCAGACTGGACTGGAGTGGGAAGGAGAAAGCCAGAAAAACGCCTCAGCTCGTTCTCCCGTCCCCTGGTCTGTCCAGACTTTAGTCCCACTGCCCAGTCTGTTGCTAAGGTTTAGCTGAACTGCAGTAGCTGGAGTTACAGTGCTCTGGACAAAGAGCTTTTGCCTCATGTTTCATGGTGTACCAGATGGTCTAGACCCTTTCTTTCAGTCCTGTAAGCTCTACTTCCTATGATGAAAGACTTCTCTTTCTCTATGAGCTTCCAAAGAGAGAAAGGCTTGGACATTTATGAGCCTTTTCTTCCTCTTGAGACATAAAGTGCTTTAGAAACCTGTCTGCACCTACTCCACCAGCTCGCCACAAGGTGTCTGGTGGGAGCAGTCAATGGATGTGGGCTTAGTGAGCCCTAGTGTAGGTCTTACAGTAAGTGGGATTTCTTCCACCTCGGCTTTTCAGATAAAACGTTCAGAAAATAATAGTTTATTTGTCCTCATGGAGACAGCAGGGAAATCAATCACAGAGATTTGACCATCTCCAAACTGGACAACTATCTTCTCTATTTTATTAAAGCCTCCCTTTTATCAACTGTCCTTTGATAGGGGCATTGTTATTGTTTATCTCTGTTCCATAACATTTTGTTCATGTGTATAGTTCTAGTGCCTTTTGCAGTGTCTGGAATTTTGTAGGTATCTTATAAACATTGGTTGAATGAGCAAAGACATTGCTGTAGTACAACTTTTTACTTCAGAAGTGAATGCATATTTTCTCCTCCAACTGGGTGCATTTCAGCAGCCTCTTACTTCTGTGTATGATCATATCATTGTCAATTTCAAGTTGTCTGCTGCAGAAAGAAAATGCAGAATACGTGCTTCTCCTAAGCCAGTGCATCAAATAATATCATACATATCACTGCATTTGTCACTACTATGGTCTAGTCAGTAAATTCTTGGTTTTGTTCATAGGTTGTCCAGGCATGATTTTGAGAGTGATAACATTGGAGAAATACCATAGATCTTAGGATAAAAATATATTAAAAAAAAAAAAAAGCTGAGTTTTTACTCATGAGCTCTGTTATTTACCAGCTGTATAACTGTAGGTAATTTACTTTATTTTCCGTGCCTCCATTTCCTCATGGGTAAATAGAGATAACACCTATCCCATTAGGTTAATATGAGTATCAGATGACTGGCATTGGCTTCGTGCAAAGCCATCTTTCCTTGCTCGAGGCGGGCTGCTTCCCCTCACTTGCACCTGCTGCTTCTCACCTGTTATGATATGCACTGCTCTTTACGATTCAGAGGTACCACTAAACTATGTGGCTGGTCACAGTTTGCAGTATTGTTAGGGGCACAATTACTTTAGTGGAACTCTTAAGATGTGTGTCATATTTCTACATGAAAACAAAGTGAAGTAGTTAAACCCAGCAGTCAGGATTTCAACAGTTGAAAACACAATTAACAACATGTTTATGTGTTTCTAACCCCAAATCAATATCCTTTATGCCAAAGGAAAACCAAATGTTCATCTAGTGTTAGCACTAGTCATCACGGAGTGGCAAAAGAGTTGCCTGTTCTCCTTCTGCTCTTTCATGGATGTTACATTAAGGAGTATTGCTTGCAGACAAAGCTTGCAAGAGATGCTCTGGATTTAGGAAATTGAAACTTTATTGTAATAGAAAAGCAAGAAAAAGAAGTCAAGGAAGCAAGGGGAATGGTGATGGGATGATTGCCCTTTTGAGCCTCAGGACCTCTAAAATGAGATTATGCACCAACTACAGATGATCTCATGATGTTTATCATTTTGTGGCACTCAGAGGTTCATGAGGGGCATGAAATTTAACCTTGTGCTTATAAATAAGAAGAATAAGCCAAATAAACCTCATAAACCAAAGCTATTGTATTAAATAAAACTCCACATCGAGTACAATCCTTATAGTTCAAATTGACTTATTTTGGAGGTTGCTCCATATTGTACTCAATCTCAAACTTTCTTGTTCTTAAGAATCACTTGGGCAGTATGTAAAAAGGAACAGCACGGATTTCACCTTTCAGAAAGGCTGGTGCCTTGGACTGTGCATATTTAATAAGCACCCCAGGTAATTCCACTGTAACGCGTTGAGAAATACTACTCTTCAAGACAAAATACTGGCAACATAAATATTTTCAGTACAAGCACACCAATTTGGAGTATGGCTCATTTGTTTAATAAATGATGCTTGCCTATTTTATGAAAATGCCTGCTATCTAGCATATTTTAAATACCTCTGTATCTGGCAAGACTACAGAGCAATGAATTAAATTGTGTCATTTTCTTTAGTCTGCTGCCAATGACTTCATTCTCTGTAATAAAAAATGGTACCTTGTATTTGGGTAACACTGTATCATTTTGAAAATTGTGTGTGTGTGTGTGTGGGTGTGTGTGTGTGCGCGCGCGCGCGTGTAATTTCATTTGAATCTCATCACAAACCGATAAGTTAGGGAAGGAAGATATTATTATCTTTATTTTACGGACACATTAGATGTTGCTGGATGATCTGTCCAAGATTGCACAGCTGTCAAAAAATGGAGAAAGAACTGCAACCAAGTTTTCTGACTCCAAGTTCAGAGTGATATCCTCTAAACCGATATCACTCTGTTTGCTGTAGTCTTTTTTTCTTTCCTTGTGCATGTTTGGGTTAGTCTGTCTATTGAATAGAAAATAAATCTCTCCTCTCAACCACAAGAACCATTTAATTTCCACACTCCCTTCCCTACCCATGAAGTCTAAAAAAGTTGTAATTTTAAGAGAGGGATTTCCCTATAATATGACTTTTAGTTATTGTGAAAGAATTTGTTTTTTGTGTTTGTTTTTAAGGAACAATCAAGTATATTTTTTAGATGCCTACAGAGGTTATTTGTCTTTCTCTGGGAGTTCTATTGGTTTTTATTACTACAAATACACCTGACTCCTAGAATAATACACTTTTTACTAAAAGCAAAATTTCTGAGGATTTAGGTAGTCTGAGGTTTTGATGAAAAACAACTAAAAAGTAGCAACTGACATAAAAGGAAGACTGAGGTCCTCCTGGACTCAAATATCACATCACTTACTCCTTGAAGCCTGTGTCCACTCATCTGCAAGGGTGAAGATAATACTATCTATCCTGCAGGATTGTTACACAAATTAAAAATAATTCATGTGAAATGTCTTGCACACTTTCTAGCATGTAGTTCTTAATTAAGTAAAAGTGAGATTTTAATTCATTTAGTAAAAATCTTGTCCCTGGGAATATCCTCTATCTCTGAAAAGTTATCACCAGCTATTTCTATGAGAAAGAAAAATATGGTTTTATAGTTTACTTGTTTGTGTGTGTGCATGTGTGCGTGTCCGTGTCTGTGAACGTGTGCAGAGACAGAAATTTCTAGATCATTTGTCATTTATCTATCCCTTTTACAAACCGGACTGGGAAGAGAATTAATGGCTATTCAGTGTTTCCTATGGGAACACATCTGACTAAAGAAGCGATTTCTAAAAACTTTTGTCGTGAGACTGAGAATAGAGGAAGATGAATATACTATTATTTTTAAATACTTCAAGGGCATGCTGGCTGGGGGAGACCATAGGTAAGGCTTAGAAATTCCCAAATGGATTTTCTGTGCCTTTGTTTTTGTAATGGTGTCTTTCTTCTTCACTTATGACACACAGGGATATAGACTTTTCTGTCCTGGGATCTGGCAGTTTGACAGGCAGGAGCAGCCAAGTGCTCGGTCAGTGCTAGTGCCCATTGCTCATGACCGCACCTCAGATACTCAGAAACAAGGGTCATCTGTACCACGGGTGACCCTGCTGCATCTGCACAGTACCTGGGCTCCTGACAGTCCAGGGTGCCTGAACTAAGAGCGTGGGAGGAGCTCCCCTCAGACTTTTGTTAGGAGCACTTTGTCATTTTCTTATTTCTATTTTTTCTTTTCTTGATTTTTTTTTTCTTCTTTCCTGTCATGCGAATCCCAATTCCCCACTAAACTGCAAGATTCCTGAGGGTAGGAATGGTATCTTATCCTTCACCCCCAGCGTCTCTCCAGAGCATGGTTCATTTCATCTGTTTCTCAGAATGTGGTGGCTGCATGCAACCAAAAAGCCCATAGAAGAAAGTGGCTCCCACAGAGCCATTTCTCAAAGAAAATCTTTTTGTTTTCCCAAAAAGTCTATGTGAGATTGAATCTTTATGATTGTCCTGAACCACTGTATCAAGAGAGTGTTTTATTATATCTTGTGATTTTAAAATAGGAAAATTAATGTTTTAACTTACAAAGTAGTGGTTCTTCAAGAAACTGATTTAATGGAGAATATTTTTTACATCATGTGGCAATTGTTTGCATGTAACTGAGTTTTTCTAAATTACATTTGAAAGTGTTTTCTTCTGAAGCACAAAAGCATCCATCATAACATCTCATTTCCCCTATTATTTTGCTTAATGAATTCCTTTTTCACAAACTGAACAATGCTTTTCTTTTTTTTTTTTAGTACTACTATAATTATGCATTAGTGAGGTCTAAATTAATGAGATTTTTCTGTGGCTACACAGGATAGGTTTGTAAAGATCCTTTAACGCTGCATGAAATCCCTCTCTCAACTTCTTAGCTCTTCAACAGAATTGCTCAGTCGTATCAAATCTTAAAATTTCTGACATCGTTTTCCCAAAAGGATTAATAGTTATTTAATTTAAAATGGAAAGAGAAGGGAGAAAAAGAAAGAAAAAGAGAAGATAGTACTCTCTAGGAGCAATAGTTTCCAACTAAAAGGTCTCACCCTCCCTTCTGGCTGTTAACACTGAGTCCCGCCCCCAAAGTGTCCTCTTGATGGGTACAACAGTGTGTAACAGCTTCAGTGACACTTGCTGGAAATCAGTGTAGACCCAGACATGAGTCATGAAGAGGTCTTCTTTTTCATCAGCGTTAAGCATGAAATCATTTCCTTGAGACATCAAGGGTCTCTTCACTAGAGAAGAGTAGACAGGACGGTCTTAGAGGAAAGGGGAAAGGGAACCAAAAAGCAAACTGCAGGGTAATTTGCTATGGCCCCAATAAACATGCAAGACAATGCTATATCACATTTAAGGGAGCATGCATATGTAGCAAGAAGGAAATTGTCACAAACCCAGGCAGTGGCAGAACTTTGTGGCCTGATGTGATTAGCAGCCCATTCTCTCAAGTAACTGTTCCCGTTAAAAAAGAATTGAGCAATTTTCTTTTGGATATTAGAGTTGGCTAACCATCAGTCTTGTGACCTTTACAAGGCAAAAGCCTCCATAGCCTTCTGACCATCATAATAACCCTTAACTGGCCTGCCTGCCTGCCCCCCTACTTTCCTTCCTTCCTTCCTTCTCTTTCTTTCTTTTGCTCTTTTCTTTGTTTTCTTCTTCCCTCCCTCTTTCTTCCTTTTTTTCTTCTTTACTTTCCTTCTTTTTTCTTTCTTTCTTACTTTTTAGAAGTTTTCAAATGGCCCAACCAGGAGGAAATTTTTAAAATGAGTTTCTCATGAACATTTTCCTTTTGGAAAGTTCAAAACAAATCTTTGGCACTTGTGTTTGCAATCAATTCATCTGAGAAGACGCTTGCTAATAGCATGATAATGATAGTTGTAATAACATATGGTATACCCTGGAGATTTGCAGATTTGGTTCCAGACCACCACAATAGAGTGAATATCACAATAAAGTCAGTCATGATTTCTTTTTCCAATGCATATAAAAGTTGTTTACACTATACTGTAGTCTATTAAGTGTGCAATAGCATTATATCTAAGAAATGTACATATCTCAAAAAACACTTTATTGCTAAAAAAATGCTAATGAAGATTTGAACCTTCAGCGAGTCATAATCTTTTTGTTGGTGGGGAGTCTGGCCTCTGTGTTGATGGCTGCTGACTGATCAGGATACTAGCTGCTGAAGGGTGGGGTGGCTGTGGCAATTTCTTAAAATAAGGCAGCAATGAAATTTACTGCATCAATTGACGCTTCCTTTCATAAAAGGTTTCTCTGTACCATGTGATGCTGTTTGACAGCATTTAACCCACAATAGAACTTTTTTTCAAAATTGGAGTCAATACTTTTCAACCCTACCACTGCTTTATCAACTAAATTTAGGTAATATCCTAAATCCTTTGTTGTTCTTTCGACAATGTTCACAGCATCTTCACCAGGAGTAGTTTTCATCTGAGGAAACCGCTTTCTTTGCTCATCCATAAGAAGCAACTCCTCATTTGTTAAAGTTTTCATGAGATTGCAGCAATTCAGTCACATCTTCAGCTCCACTTCCAATTCTAGCTCTCCTGCTATTTCCACCACATCTGCAGTAAGTTCCTGCACTGAAGTCTTGAACCCCTCAAAGTTATTCATGAGAGTTAGAATCAACTTTTTCCAAATTCCTGTTAACGTTGATATTTTAACTTCCCCCTATGAATTGCAGAGTGGCTAAGAATGGTCAATCCTTACCAGAAGACTTTCAATTGAGTTTGCCCAGGTCAATCAGCAGAATCACTATCTAAGGCAGCTACCGTCTTATAAAACATATTTCTCAAATAAATGTGAAATTTGAAACGACTCCTTGATCCATGTGTTGCAGAATGGATATTATGTTAGCAGGCATGAAAATATTAATCTCCTATACATATTTATCAGAGCTCTTGGGTGACGAGGTGCACTGTCAATGAGCAGTAATGTTTTAAAAGAAATCTTTTTTTCTGGGCAGTACTTGTAACCAGTGGGCTTAAAATATTCAATAAAGCATGCTGTAAACAGATGTACTATCATCCAGGCTTTGTTGTCCCATTTATGGAACATTGGCAGAATAGATTTAGCATAATTCTTAAGGGCCCTAGGATTTTCAGAATGGTAAATGAGCACTGGCTTTGATTTAAAGTCGCCAGCTGCATTAGCTCCTACCAAGAGAGTCAGCCTGTCCTTTGAAGCTTTGAAGCCAGGCATTGACTTCTCCTCTCTAGCTATCAAAGTCCTAGCTGGCATCTTCTTCCAGTGTAAGGCTGTTGTAGCCACATTGAAAATCTGTTGTTTGGCATATCCACCTTCATCAGTGATGGCAGCTAGATCTTCTGGGTAACCTGCTGCACTTCCACATGAGCGCTTGCTGCCTCACCCTGCACTTTATGCTATGGAGACAGCTTCTTGCCTTAAACCTCATGAATCAGCCTCTGCTACCTGCACACTTTTCTTCTGCAGCTTCCTCCTCTCTCTCAGTCTTCACAGAATTGAAGAGAGTCAGGGCCTTGCTCTGCATTAGGCTTTGGCTTAAGCGAGTGTCGTGGATGGTTTGATCTTCTAGCCAGACCACTAAAATGTTCTCCATATCAGCACGAAGGCTGTTTTACTTTCTTATCATTCATGTGTTCACTGGAGTAGTGCTTTTAATTTCCTTTCAAGTTTTCCCTTGCATTCACCAACTTGGCTGACTGGCAGAAGAGACCTAACTTTCAGCCTGTCTTTGGATGTGCCTTCCCCACTATGCTGTATCGTTTCTAGCTTTTGATTTAAAGGGAGAGATATGCAACTCTTCCCTTCACTTTAACACTTACAGGCCATTGTAGGGTTATTAAATTGGCCTAATCTCAATATTGTTGGGTCTCAGGGAATACAGAGGCCCAAGGAGAGGGAGAGAGATGGGGGAATGGCTGGTCAGTGGAGCAGTCAGAACACACAACATTTATCCATTAAGTTCACCATCTCATATGGGTGTGGTTCATGGTGCCCCAAAACAATTACAATAGTAACATCAAACATCAGTGATCACAGATGTAATAATAATGAATAAATTTGAAATATTGTAAGAATTACCAAAGTGGGACATAAAGACACTAAGTGAGCACATGCTATTGGAAAAATGGCGGTGTGTGATAGACTTGCTCTATGCAGGGTTGCCACAAACCTTTAATTTGCAAAAAATGCAATTATCTTCAAAGTGCAATAAAGCAAAGCACAAGTAAACAAGGGATGCTTGTACTTAAGTGTAGAAATAATAAAAATTCAGAATAGTTTTACCAATAGGGAGAAAAGGAGAATAACATTGGAGGATATATCAGATATACAGGGGACACGAATTGAATCTGTAGTGACTTACATTCTGAAATCAGATACTACACAATGTTAACATTTGATAAAACCGGGCAGAGAATATGAAGCTGTTATTTCTATTATTCTCTATAGCTTATTAAATGAAACATATGATTGCAATTTGTCAGAAGTATTTCAGAAAATAAGAAAATCATATTCAGCTCTCATGAGGAGCTAGCCCTTCTCTGTCCGTCCATCTCACTGCTTTTTTTCTTATTTCACTTGCCTCTTGCACCTCAAATGTGCTCATCAAGTTTGGTCCTGAAAAACATTTGCATTCTTTTCAATTATGATCAATATGTAGCTGTTCAATTAATGGCATATGCATATCCTTACAGATAAGGGACAGCTTTATGGAATGAATGACCTTCATAGGCCAGAAGAGAAAGGAGAAGTCTAGAGAAACAACATCACATTTAGTTGTTCGCCAATGTTTGTAAAACTTCATTTCTCTGTAAGTCACTGAGATAAGAAATAGGAGCGATAGGAAGTCCCTGTTCTTAAGGAGTTTGCAATCTAGGAAGGAATATGACACAGGTACCACCAACATTTGCAGATTTATAGATATCAAGGAGAGTTATCAGTCTAAATTAGTCTCAAGACTGAATTATAAAACATTAAAAAAATCAGTGAAAAGGGTATCATCAATTTTACTATCATGAATTTATCCTTCAGGTATATTTGCACGTGTGTGAAATGATTTCTATCTAAGCTTTGTTTGTTATGGTAAAAGAATAGAAATAACTGGAATATCTATCAACGTGGATCTGGCTAAATAAATTACAGTACATTCATGCAATGATATGCTACATATTCCATAAAATGCAGCATCTCAGATACCCTAAAATGAACAGAACTCCAAGATGCAATGTGGAGAAAAAGAAAGTAAGACAATCAAACAAACAACAACAACAATAAACCAAAGTACACAATAAAATTGTAGTATTCTACAAATTTTGTGAGAAAAGAATTTGTGTACACACACATATACATATATGCATAGAATAGTCTCTGAAAGATACAAAAAAGATCTAGAAATAGGATGGAAGAAGATGAGTATCTGGGGAACAGGAATAGGAGTGAATCTGTGTATCCTTTTGTGCCCTTTATATTTTATACTGTGAACATGTATTACCTTATAACAAAATAAAATTACATAAAAACACAGAAATGTAAAAAATAAACTGGAAATAATAGGAGAAATGAATATTGGAAAAAAGAATTGAAAGTAAAGACAGATTCTTTTCCTTCCTTTTTTTTTTTTTTCTTTTGCAATACATTTTCAGAATTTCCAGAACGTTAGAAGACCAATACTCATTTATAAAAGCTGTGGGTGGGGTAGAAGGTTGGGAGAGTATGATAGAAGCTGATAAAGTCAGTTCAGAACATTCTGGCGAGTTCTGGCTGTTGTCATCATGTGAGTTTTCCAAGGCTATGTATCTCTTTGTACAGAGGAATTGACATTCTCCAACCACCTCCTCCAAAGATTTTGAGCTCTTTGAGGGCAACGCTGGTTTTATGGATTTTCAGATCCTCTTGATCACTTGGGAATCTGGCTCACAGTGAGCGAGTTATATGTACATTTGGTCTGAATTGAATGACTGACTGATTAGGGTGGGACCTTACTGAGTGCAGTGCTATGAGAAGGAATAAAGTAGCCATGCATCTGCATTTCAAGGGGACAAGTTATTGTACTTACTAAGTGGGGACAGCAAACCAGTATAAAACATTGATATTTTAAATAATAAAATTCACAACCACTGCTAAGTGGAGTTCCAGTAGAAACTGCTTTAAAACATAAACAAGCATCATTTCTCATTAGCAGAATTATTGCTTATATGCAAATGATTCTGCTTAAGTGGCCCTAAGTGCTGGAGAATAACTCACATTTTTCAGGAGGCTGAACACCTCTGTTGTGGTTACATTATACATTTGTTTTGACAATCTTTTTTTTAGTGCGATAACTTAAGCCAAGTCACCTTATGTTAATATATTACAATATGGAGTTTTGAATATTAAACTTTGTTAGGATTTATACTATTTATTTTCCCTTTAGGAAATCTGTAAAGGAGTTTTAGTTTTTAGTAGTGTAAAATATTTCAGATTCCTATCCTTAAAACTGACTACGAGGTATATATTCATATGACTGCATATTAATATATACAGATTATCAAATTGATTACTGTACAATCTTAGAATTCTAGAATGTATAATGAGTATATAATTTCCAATTACTGGAAGTGCTACCTTGTGTAAAGCTCATATTTCACCATGTATTACTTCTGATTGCACTCAATTCCAATTGTACATCATTAAAATGTGAATATGGAAGTCTGCAGATAGGAGGGTTGGTAGCAAGTAAGGCAGAGAACCTTTTTTTCTCTTTGACCCCTGCTATGGGACTTTCTCTTTTCCTGCAGTGTATGCTTTGAGATTTTAAAATGCAAAATTTAAAAGGAAAAAGCTCAGTAAAAATGAATTATTATTGTTTAACAAAGGGGAGGACTATTTGTTTAAAAGTGCATCTGGAAATGGCCTCTGGGAATGAGATAGTCACCAGTGTTTCAACATGAGCCTGTTTATGCTCCCACTAGCTTGATGTTGGTGCCATTCTGAGTGCCAGTAATTTCACATCAATCCTTTCTGTCCAGTACAAGGTAGGACTAAACGGTGCTAACAAGAGTTGCAGAGAGTACAATTTAACCTTCAGTCCTGGCGTGGGTACTCACATCTTGTAATGTAGGATTTCTGAGATTCAGTTTTGGTTGAATACTCTTCTCATAAAGCTGTATTTGTCAGCCTTTAAAAACCCCACAGTGCTTTTCGATCAACACAACCATCTCGCAATTTCTCATAACAGTATTTGAAATGACAAAACAAATAGAACAAATATTGTGCCTAAAACCAAATAAAACTCAGTATAATATCGCTTTCTTTAACCACACCTATACCACTCTGGAAATTTTGATACCTTGGTCAAGGAAGGAGAGGATGAAAGGGACAAAAACTCCTCCACTGAGAATTTCTGCCTTGACATCATCCAGAAGGGTCAGCAGTTTCCGCAGGAAAGTCTAGGTGGCCTTGGCCCTCTTTATGAGGCACAGCCAGTCTTGCTACTTGGGGAGTGGAGTCGGGCTGGTGGGGTAGGCTCAGAATTCGCCCCTTCTCTCCCTCACCAAATGTCTTTGCTTTTGTTTTCTGTTTTTTTCATCTTCCTCTTTAGAGCATCGTGTGCACTGGCAGGCGTCAATGGCACCCAGACCCTGTCCTGATCCACTGCATCCAGTCGTGTGAGGTAAGCCAGTCCCCCTTCCCCAAACTTAGACTAGAGAACCCCGGTCTGCTTAACTCACCGAACTTGCGTCCTTCTAATTCAAGATCCTGTCCCTCCCCCTCCCCCTGCCCGCTGCCTGTCATTTAATCTCTCAAATTTAGTTGGCTCCACAATCCCAAACTTATAGAAGTTAGGACTTCTGATTTTTGTTTTGTTTTAGCAAAATTTTCAAGGTTTCATTTTAAATAACTTCATAAAAGAATAAGTTAAAAAGCAAGTCAGAATTATTTATGGTTTTGGGATTCTGTAACGAGGCCTTGCTTGAGCTTAGTTAGATCAGGATTTTGCAGACCGATGGATCACAGACCGATTTGTTTGGCCAGCACAGTGTCTAGAAACAATTTTATTTTGGCTTCCAATATTTAAAAATGGGGATTTTCACATAAAATTCATATGTGTATACATAACATTACACACATACACACACATACACCTTGGATAAATATAAGAAACTCATAGTGAAAGATTTTTTTCTCTTGAAAAACAAGAATGTCTGGCAACCGTGGCAATCATTAGCTGAATCTGAGTAGCAGCCATAACCCCAGAGGAGCAAGTCTCTCCAGTCAGCGCGGTCCTCACCTCTCCCTGTGGCTACTTACCCGGTCATGCTGGCGTCTGTGTTTGCACCCTCTTAGGTAGACCTGTTGTCCACTGTTGGCTAACACAAGCTAGACCTTTACTACCTCAAGAAGTCCTGTCTACTTCTTCATACAGTGGATTCCCCTACCAGTGGGGGGACTCAGGGTGCTGTGAATCGCCATTCGGTTAACTGGAGTTAACCTAACAAAGAAAAGTTGGAATGAGGCAGAGTCTTGCTGAGAGAGAATGACCCAGGAATCCTGACACAGGAGTGACAGGAGAGAAAGACACACACGCACACACACACACATACACACACACACACACGCACACACACACCATTTAAGCCCTCCCACCCTAAGAATAGCCAGTGACAAATACAAATATTCTAGTCTCAGTCACAACAGGTTTTGTCATCCAAATCTCTCACTGGAAGTAAATAAGCCACTTTGCAGCAGTGCGTGGGTAATTCTGGCTCCCCTGTGTGCTCCAGAGAGAGCCCTCAAACTCCATTATTGCCAGCACCGTCCCCTTACACACTCAGCCCACATGCATCTTAATTCCTCTATTCCTTTGCATCTCGTGTCTCCTGATCTAATTCTGGGAAACCGGGATCCACATGAGGCCAGAGAGGGGGAAAGGGTGGGGTTTGAGAGAAAAGGGAAAACTGGGTGGGGAACTAATACCAATAAAACAGCATTCTGAGAGTGCATCAGGAAAAATGCTCACATGGAGTGTGCTTTGTTATGGGGTGGGCCGACAAAACAGCTCATCTTCTGCCATCATTAGAAAAACAGATGGCAGTGGGGTGGGGAGGCGGGAGAGAGGGGAGTGAATCATCCACTGAGCCAGGGGTAAGAAGGGGGAAGAGGAGGCCAGGGAAGGAGGGAGATAAACAGACAGAGGACTTGGAAGCTGGGAAGAGATCAAAGGGATCCTGAGAAATCCCTTTTGCTGCTTCTATGCATGATCTCAAGTGGGAAGGTGGATGACAGGGTTTGGAGCTGGCTTTGGTGTTTCCCAGAAGGTTACAATACAGAGCTTTCCCCATCTGTCCTCCACTCCTCCCTGCACCCCAGCACATCCTCTGGAGCTCCTGTCCAGAGCTTCCCAGGCTGCTGTCAGTCCCTTGGCCGATGTGATAAGGAGCAAAGCTCCATTCCCTCTGATGTCCCCCCAGCCCGACTTCTGCACTGCTAAGCCTCGACACCCTGACAGCTGTTGTTTCCCCCGCTCCAGTGGTCCTCCAAGTGTAGCCCCTGGACCAGTACCATCAGCATCACCTGGGAACCTGTTAGAAATGCACATGTGCAGGCCCCACCGCAGACCTACTGAATCAGAAATCTGGGAGCGGGGCCCAGCAGGCTGTGTTTAAACAGGGGCTTCTGATGACTGCTAGCATTTGAGAACCATCACCCAACTGCTGCTGGGGCAGACAAGAAGTTTCCTAGCCGGAGCCTCCCTAGTTTGAAACTCTCTTTGTGTAGGAATAATTGTTGCCAACGATATTTACATTCTGATTTTTCTACCCTATTTCCTGAGACTCTCTGGGCAGGAGAAGATTTGAAAAACGAGATTCTGGCTTCTAGTCTCTCAACAAAGGACAGGAGGAAGGAAAACCACTTAGAGGAGTGGAAGGAAGACACAAGACAGAGAAGAATCGATACTACAGGATGGAAAGGGAATTGGACAGGGGAGGGGTGGGAGAAAGCGATGAGAAACGCAGAGGGGGTGGTGAGAATCAGAAAGGAGGAGAAGAGAGGCTGAAACTGGCACGTTCCAGGGGCAACTTGGCAGACGCTGAAGTCCTTACTGGAAAAAGTCAGCTAAGTATATGAGGGAGAACTGAAGAGTGGAGGGAAAACAGATCCAGAAGGGAGACGAAGCAACGAGGGCTAGGTGGGCGAGAGGGAGTTTTAAAACGTGCCGCAGAGAAACCTGAGCTCAAATTAAACACTTTGTCACCCAGTATCTAAAAGGATTTTATTTTATTTTATTTTATTTTGCCTTCCAATACTAAATATAATTCTAAGACATCCCCTCAGAAGGCCTTATAAGGGTGGAATGCCTCCTTTATTATTTCTCCCAATCAACCCAAGGCAATAAATCCATCACCTCACTGTCCCCAGCTCACAGTGCACTTGATGCCACTTCTGCAGCTTTGTCTGTGTCATGTCCCCCTGGCCACAGAGATTTTGCCTTCAATTCTCCACTATTCGGTGCTTCTCGTATTCTTTAAGAAGCTCCTCTAAGATTCCCTCTGAAAAATCTTACCTCACTAATCCCATCTTCTCACTGTCTCTGACATTCCCATTGTCTCAGCAAGAGCGTGAGTGGACTACGTACCTGCAACCCAAACTTGTTCATACACTCAATTCTATTTTTCTAGTTGTTTCTTGTGTTTGGCCTTCTTAACCTGAAAGTTTCTTGTATTTTCTGTTTCTTTTGTAAGTTGCAAATGGGCAAGGGATGGCAACTTGGCTAGTGGAAAGGTTTTAAAGTCAAACAAATCTAGATTCAAATACTGGGTCAGCTGAATAGTGTGAGCCTCAGAGTCATAATCTGTGTTAGAAATGGAGCAGCAGAGCTATTTTAAGGAGTTTTTATGAGGGATTGATGTGGTAATGTGCATAGTGTCATGTCCGGCCCAATATAGATTCTTGTAAAGTGGTATCATGCCCTGAGCTATTAGCCACTTTCTAAATGTTTACTGAATTTGGTGCAAACCCCAAGGATGGGAAAAGGGAAAGAAAAGGAGAAGAAAAGAGAAACAGGCCATTCCCGTGGAGACCCACTAAGATCCATAATTCACAATTCACTTGGAGACAGTTAGCTATTGTGTCCAATCAGTCACCAGGTCAGTGGTCACTGGATCATCACAGATGCTCCCTGACTTACAATGGGGTTATGTCCCGATAAACACATGGTAAGTTGAAAATACCACAAATTGAAAATGCACTTGATGCACCTAACCTAATGAACATCATAGCCTAGAGTGGCCTAACTTAAACATGCTCAGAACACTTTCCTTAGCCTACAGTTGGGCAAAATCATCTGGCATCAACGTACCCTGCAGAGTATCAGCTGTGTACCCTGGTGATCATGTAGCCGACTGGGAGCCGCAGCTCACTGCAGCCGCCCAACATCACGAGAGTGCCTCAGACCCTTTTATACTAAATACACATTGTAACGTTGAAAAATTGTTAAGTCAAACCATCCTAAGTCGAGGACTGTTAGTATTTGAGTAGCTCTACTCATGCCTATTGTCACCGCCTTAGTCGGAGCCTCAACATTTTTCACCTGGGCTATTGCAGTAGTTTCATAAGGTTGTGTAAAGATAAGTGATATATATGTGTTTATATATATATAAACACATACACACCCACACACATAATTGATTGTACCTATCTCTGTGGTACACTGTTGAATATCAATACCTGTGTGTGCAATATGTGACGCTCAAATCAGGATAGTTAGTATATTCAACACTATCCAATGCAATCATTTTTTGTGGCCTTTTACCAATTTCTCACTAAACCCTTCCCCCTTCCTCTTTCTCACCTCTGGTGGCCTCAATTTTGTTCTCTGCTTTTGAAAGTTCAAGTAATTATTATGACTGTTGTATCTTTCTTTTTTTTTATTTGTTTTTTGTTTGTTTGTTGAGTTTTTTTAGCTCCCACTTCTGAGTGAGGACACGTGGCATTTCTCTTTCTGCGCCTGGCTTATTTCACTTAAGATAATTTTCTCTAAGTTCATCCATGTTGCTGTGAATGGCAGAATTTTATTCTTTTTTATGGCTGAGTAGTATTCCATTGTGTATATATACCACATTTTCCTTATCCAGTCGACCATTGATGGACATTTAGGTTGGTTCCAACTCTTGGCTATTGTAAATAGAACTGCAGTAAACATGGGGGTGCAGGTGTCCCTTCAACCTGATGATTCCCATTCCTTTGGGTATACACCCAGCAGTGGGATTGCTAGATCATGTGTAAGTTCTACCTGTAGGTGTTTGAGGAACCTCCATACTATTTTCCATAATGGCTGTACTAATTTACAGTCCCATCAACAGTGTAGGAGGGTTCCCCTTTTTCTGCATCCTCACTAGCATTTATTATTCTCTGTCTTTTTAATAATAGCTAGTCTAACTGGGGTGAGATGATCTCAGTGTGGTTCCGATTTGCGTTTCCCCCATGCTGAGTGATGTTGAGCATTTTTTCACGTGTCTGTTGGCCATTTGTATGTCTTCCTTTGATATACGTCTATTTAGCTCCTTTGACCTGTTAAATGAGATGTTATAGCCAGTGAATTCAGCCTGTCTTGTACATAATAGTGCATAATAAATACTGTTTTATCTACTTTTATTATTAATCATAGAGCACTATTATTGCTCCTTGTTATTTCATGACCTGTTATATCTTTGTACATTTTGGGTCTCCATTCCTGAATCTCTGACCTATCCCATGTCTCTCTAAGCCAATAATTCTCAACTGGAGACAATTTTGCACCCCCTACCCCTCATCAGGAGACATTTAGGGATGTCTAATACATTTTTAGTTGTCACAGCTCGGTGAATGGGGGAGCGACTGGAATCTAGTGCATAGAGGCCAGGAATGCTGCTAAACATCCTACAATGTACAGGACAGCTCCACAACAAAGAATTATACTGCCCCAAATGTCAGTAGTATCACCGTTGAGAGATCCTGTGCTAGGCTAACTTCTAGTAACCTTCCAACACATTTTCCAGGCATCTCTTCTACTTGGAGTGTTTAATTACTGTCGCCCCACTCACCACCCACCCTCAACCCCAGTTGAGTTATATAATCATACTCTGATCTCTACCACTCTTCACCTTGGGGAAAATAGTGGATTCTGGTGTGTCTGCCTCCCTACACTAACATTGTGTTTTCCATTATTGTATCTCAGATTCTCAGCACAATGTTTGAAATAGCTGGGGCTCAACAAACATTTACTGATTGAAAGAATAATTTAATTTGTACATTGCTTGTAAAGTTATAGACATGCACACAAATATTCTATGACAACGGTGTAGAAAACTAATACTTACTCTGTCAAATGCTTGTCCAATAAAGTGCACTCTTCCTAGCATGGAGAGAGAAAGAGGGAGAGAGGGAAAGATAGACAGAAAGAGAATGGTTTTCCTCAGATTGTTGTGTAATAATTAAAATGAGCATTGATTCCATCCATCCCATCCATGACACTATCAGATAATAGATTATCCTCTCTGCTTCCCTCTTTCCTTCTTTCCTTCCTTCCTTTTTCTTTCTTCCTCCTTCCATTCTTTCTTTCTTTTTTCTTTCATAAAACCATATTTATTAATTCTTCCAAAGTCCACAATCTTAGTTTCCACTTAAACTAAGAACACTTTGTTCTCTGCAGAGTGCTGCTGGGTGTAAAGACCACACTTACAGCCTCCTTTTACATAGCACTGATAAATTAGGTTCATATGGGATGATTAAAATTGACCTACTTCTTAGCTCTGCTTTTTCTGTGAGCATATATTTCTTACAAGTTCCTCCTGTTCTTCCCAGCAGTCTCCATTTTGAAGTACAGTTTCTGATACTCTCTTTCCAACACTTTGCTGGTTCATGTTAAGTCGTGCCCTTTCTTTTTTAAAAGAGAGAGCTGCAGAGGACAGACGCAGAATGATGTCAGAAGAGCTGCATTCAAATTCTGACTCCACTTGTTAGCTGTGTGTAGGATCTGTCCGGCTTTTTCTCAGACATCCTGTGAGAATCAAGTGAAATAACTCATGTTAAGATGTCATATAAAGTGCCCAATAATATAACATATTAGTAGTGATATTGCCTAAGATGTGACATAGACATAGATGTAGATATAGACACAGATGTATAGATATAGACACACACACAAAAGTGTGGGCACAAGATCACCCTGAAACAATGTATTAAGAATTGAGAAACAGTCCATTTACACACAGTTTATATCTTTATGAATATTATGTGCTGTAGGTAGCCATGGTTGATGTTCTTGAAGCCACCAACAAAACTCATAAAGCCTTTTAAGATTTGGGGGGAATTTCAAATAAGTCTCTTTGGGCCCAAGCTGCCATCTCTTTTCTAAATTCTGGCACATCCCTTGTAAATGCCTGTCATCTCACCTACCACATTATTTCAAGATTATTCAATAGGTCTATCTTTCCAGTAGTCTGCACACTCCTGGGAGGCAAGAGTTGTGTTTTGTTCACTCTTGTATCCCCTTTGAAAGGCTCAAAACTAATTCTTCAGTGACACCTGCTTCCACCTCCCTAAAGGCAGTGATGGAGAGTTGAAGGTAGAGCTTTGACTTTGAGAGCCTTGAGTTGGAAAAGATTGGTTCAGTCTTCTGTGAAGCAGCATAGTGGAAGTAAAGGGAGAGACAGGAGAGAAGTAGAGAGGAGAAACTCTGTCATGGGTAGAATCAGAACACCTCGTAACTGCAGCATAGGTGGCATGGAGTGGCAGGAGGGCAGCTGTGTGCAGGCTGGAGCCTCAGTTTCCTTCCTTGTTAGATAGTTCCTTGGGCGAGTCAGTTAACTTGTCCAAATTTAAGTTTTCTCAGCTTTTAAATTAGGATAAAAATCATCTCAAAATTGTTGTCAGAGTCAACAATTTTTTTTTACCCGAGTAAAGCTTGGGTCATGCTAACTTTTCAGGAATAACAGCAAACCTACCCCCGTTTCTGAGGATTTTTTGCTTTCCACGGAGATTTTGGTCTTTATTACACTCATAGGTCTTTCTCATAGAGGGCCCATTTTCAGATTTGTCGCCTTCATCTTGGTTAACCTTGATTTCTTATTCACTGGATGAGTTACACTTTGGAAACCTGTCTTTCCTTGACCTCCGTCCAAGGCCAGTCCTGGTTTTGGTTTTACTATTCTCATCCTGGAACTACCCCGCAAGAGAAAGCTCAGTCTAAAATGGGATAGATGTGGGAGTCAGAACATGGTAGAGAATGTGCCAGTGGCTTTTGTATGAGTGCTCAGTAAACATTAATTGAGTGTGTGACAAAGATTAACTACATTTCATTTATCAGTAATACTGAGTGACTTCTGTCACTCAAAGCAAAGTAATACTTTTTCTCACTGCTAATTCTCATAAGACAGTGGCAGGCAATGCATAGTTACGTGTGTGTATATGGAGAGGATGAGAAACCAAGTGAGGCTGGAGGAAATTTGGTAAAAGATTGCTTTTAAAAGGCCCTTGGAAGCCTCTACCTAATTATTTTGATGTTCTTAAAGGAATGAGGAGCTGTCAGCAGCCTGGAAGAAAAGCGGAGTGGTATATACGATTTTAAAAGAAAAAGGAGTTGAACAATAAAAGCTGCATGCCTGCAAGTTTGATTTTTCTACCAGAAAATGTTCTAGGACAAATTTCTCTAAGTCCAAGTCCTGCATTTATAAGGAACATGCTCTCCTTTACTGATGTCATGTTCTGTGACAGAATGATTGGTCAAAGAGATAAAGGAGAAGTCACTTCTTAGATTTAGCAGATAAATGATGTACCCTAATTTAAGAAGGCAACTAAGGAGTTGACCATATCTTGGACCACACATCGTGCTGAACAGGGGGGTCCATCCAGTCACATTCTCAGGACATGTTCTGGCTGCACCTTGTCTTTAAACATTTCTCATGGGCAATGGACTCGGCTGGTAGTTTTTAAAAAAAGAGTGCTTAAGAATTACACAGGGGAAGTGAAGGGATTTATTTTTAAAATGCAGATTCCTAGGTTCTTCCCCTCCCTCTTGACTCATATGTCAAGTGTTGTGTGAACTCCAAGATTTCACTGTTTTAAACAAATACTCCAAATGCTTCTAATGCAGGTGGTCCTCAACTGCACTTTGAGAGACACTGAGCAGGAATTAATTAAAACACTGGCAGATAATTATATAAAGTAGAGCCCAGCTTACATCTTGGGAGAAAAGGACTCATCTTCCAGTGGTTCTTGAGTAAATGAAGAAACCACTTGGAATAGAATAAAGTTCAGAAAGGTCAAGGACAGAGATAATCAAATGCTCACATCACAAAGAAATTATTAAATTTGTGATGATGAACATGCTAATTACCCTGATTAGATCATCACACATTGTGTATATGTATTGAAATATAACTCTGTACCCCATAAATATCTACGATGAATATGTTTCAATACAAAAATTAATTTAAAATAAAAATAAATAAAATAAATAAAAATAGCCTTGCCTTGGAAACCCTTTAAAAAAATAAAGCATTTCTCCAAAGCATTAAAAAACAAACAAAAAAAGGATAGAGTTAAAAAACACGTGGCAGACAGTGGTATTATCATAAGCCAGAAAAAGCTAGATTGTTTTAAAATTATTGTTAAAATTTAAAAAAATATGGCTCATCATGGGTAAACAGCAGCATGGCTCTGTTCTTGAAACAAGTTACATGCAAATACATATAAGCCCAAAACCAGAAAGATTAAGATTAATGTAGTACGTATTTTCATGTATTAAACATTTTACAGAGAGAAAAGTTAATAGTCATAATCCCCCAGTGAAAACAGGACAGAAAATAACAGGTTTAAAATACTAAATAAACTATTAAAAGTAAATCCGTGTGAGAATATCCTGAAAATGTTGAGCTTTCTACAAGATTATAAGGAGAAGTGTTAACAAGGCATACTAGTCTTTGGAGAGTTTTAAGCGGATATATATTCTCCTCTCTCTGACATTTTCCTGTCTCAAACACGGAAGATTTGGGGGTATTTTCCTCCTCTGTAAATCTAGCACTCCATGGATTTAAATGTAAATATATTTGTATTTTCTTAAAGCAGCCAGTAGAGATATTTTTATGTGTTATTTCTGTACAAGTACTATTTCCATAGGAAATTATATAGTAGGGAATTGGGAGTAGAAAGATGGCACCTTTGGGACAAATTTAGCTTCAACGGAGTGGCTGCGTTACTGAAGTGTAGGTGGGAAGTTGTATTGTTTTTACACATTTAGTAGCTGATGCCACAGAGTTCCCATCACTAACTCTTTCCATCTGCTGCTCCATTCCTTGGATTCTTTCTTCTCTGTTGTCCTGGACCTCTCTCTGTCTCCCTTTTATTATTTCTATTCCAGATGGTAGCCCTGCTGGCTGTGTCTGGGACATGAGCTTCCTGACCATTCATGGGCACTGCCTGGGCGCATCAACTCTGTAAGATGCAGGGACAATATATAATTCATGAGGTGGAAAATAATGGCAAGAAATTGAGTTTTTATTGTACCTTTTTTTTTTTCTTTCCGGAGTTTGAGCCAAGAAGGGGTGGACAGTAGCTAAAGTCTGACTGAGAAGTCCCAATGTAGGGGATGTGCTTTATTTTAGGGGGCAGATGGCTGTATCCTGATCTGGAAATGAGATGATCGGAGGAGGGGTGGCGGAGGGTGGCAGGTTAGTCTCCCTGAGCAACAGTGGTAATCATGGGCTTCTGCATCTTGTGGGCTCTTTTGGAGGAAGAGCTTAGTTCCTTGTCAGAGTTTTGTCCCCTTGCTTTTGAGGATAAGATGTGAGATCTCTCTCTCTCTCTCTCTAGTTACATATAAAAAAAAGTGTTAGCTAAATAAAAGTGTTAGTTTTTCCTTTTTGCCTACGTGAAGCTTCACTGCAGTGTGCTAAAACCTATCAGCACAATTGTAAATTCTAGACCTCTTTGTCCTAAAAGGTGAAATGAAATGAAACGTATAAGTATCTAGGAGACTGCAGTGCAGGCACCCCACATTCCTTGTGACAGTGGAAGCGGTCTCAGGCCTACCTGCAGGAAAGCAGGAAGGGGATTTTCTTCCAAGGAAATACTTCCATGCATAGGTGAGTCAGACAGCTTTGCATTCACGCATAGAGCTCGGACACTCAGGACTCCTGAGCGAGAGCAGTTGAAGCTGGACCTGCAAAGAACCAGAATGGTCTAGGGCAGTGGTGTCATCTTGGGCCAGCAGCAGCAGCCTCACCTGGCAACTGCAGTGCAGAATGTCAGGTTCCACTGGGGACTCTTGAATCAGAAACTCTGGGATGGGGTCCAACCGTCAGTTTTACCAGGCCACTAGGGGATTTTGATGTGCTCTCAGCTTTGAGACGTGCTGGTCTAAGTGTGGGGAAAATAGCAGCCGAAGAGTGAGTTTTGAGGGACTTGAAGAATACACCAATGCTAAAGTCCCTTCTCTGATCCCAAGTCTGTCCCCTTTCTATTCCCCTCAGCTTCGTAGTGAAACCTGTTCAGCTCTTCTTTTCTCAGTCTTTTCTATCTGTAAGGGTTTATCTCTATTACTATGCATTAGTCATGTATGTTTCCATCAGGGGATAGTCGCAAATTACTCTTAACAAATGCCAAGACTTGATAGTATTATCACAGCCCAAAATGAACTTAGAAGTGTGACCAGATAGAAGGAATTGCTACGGATCTTTCAAAAAGCATTCTTTCTTGAATATGTCATATTACAAAGAGAAAAATGAATCGCATTTATGAAGTCTGTGTAATAAAACCAAATGTTCCATTCTAACTTTATCACTTGTGCATTGTGTGATTGTGAAGTTAACTTCTCTTGTTTCCTTTTTATTTTATGTCGTTATTTAAATAATAGCCAATAATTAAACTTAGAGTTTGCCACATTTTAGTTGTTTACAAACCAGATACAATAATCATTCCTTCCCTGCTTCTCGAGGACAGATCTTTTGGGCTTACTTTTCTTTTAATTCTTGCCAAATTCTTTAGGATCTGTGGGTGAAGAGGGGTTATAAAAATTCTAATTAGCGTAGGGGTAATAATTGCCTAGAAGTCCATAATGGGAACAATTACTAGACTTGTGGTAGGGGTAGTGTAGGTCCCTAGATATCTAAATCTAAATATGTGTTAGATGTGCTAAAATCCAGAGAAAAACGGAAAATTAGCTTACATTGGAGCTGTCTTCCAGACTCGGCTGGCTGCCAAATTCCAATCCCCTCAAGATTTGTTTGTGAATTTTGCTGCCAGTTTGTGCAATGTCTGCACCAGCCTGAAACTCTGGCATGTGTTTAGGCTTGTCCAGAGTCCCATTCGGTTCAGGACTCAGCTTTTAGATTCTGTAGCTGGAATCTCTGAAAATCAAACTCCAAATGTTAATTAGGACTGGGTTTTCATTTTGAAAGCTAAAACCATTGTTGTTCCCCCCTGCCCCCACTTTTTAGAAAAGTAAAACATTAAAAGCACAACCATGCAAATTGCAGAACGTCTTCTAGATTATCAATGTTCATGAGAATTTAGGCTTGTCTCAAACTCCTGTGGAGCTATGCGGTGACATCCTGGTGGGCTTTGCAGCACGTTTTGCTCTTTTTGTGCTCTTGGCCTCCTGGGTGGGCCACTTTCTCACTCTGTTAATTTTCTTTATGACCTCAGTTATCCCTTTTACTTCTCATGCTCCACACTTTCTCTGATTTACTATGTGCTTTTCCTTAGTTTTTTGTTCTTTCTCTTTTCCACTGCCCTTCCATTTCTAGCCCAGCTTGCAGATAATGTAAATATTACTCACCTGCAAAATTGGCATCCCAGAAACACTACCTTCTTTTCTTTAACCTGCCAGACCTTCCAGCTACTTTCCAGTGGTTATGCTGAGGTTATAAGAATTAGCGGCAAGCAAAGTTATTCCTATAAATAACTCTACCCCTCCCCTTTTCATGGGGACTTTTCTCCACTAAGATTTCTAACTGCTTCTAAAATGTATTTTAAATGTATTTTAACCACTACACAAATACAGTCAGTGACACTCATCATGAATCCTACAGGTCACTGATTATTTTATGATTTGGCATCACGGTTATTGGTGTTATTCCTTTATTAAACAGTCATATAAACAAGCTCTTTCAAAAAGTTGATAAAATTTGAACCATTTTTTATTCATCCTACTAAAGTAGACGGTCCTTTAAGTGGACTTATTTTATTAATACTTGTTTATTATAATATCTAAGTGCTAGCAAGGCATTCTGTTAAGTTTCTTATACTTTATTTTTTAAAACATATAAAGTATATATGTATGGCTATATGCATATACAGATACATATGGGTATATGTGTGTGTATCTGTTCTTTTGAATAATCCAACAGTGAAGCGATGGCAAAGGAAAGGCCAACACTTCTAAATTTATTACAAATATCTGCAAATTATAGCCAACAGCATGTACAGTTACATGCACATTTTAAATCCTAACAGGTTTAAATCTCAGCTCCACCCTTATTAGCTATATTTAGTTGTAATATTTTTTAAACTTAATTTTAATTCTGTGGAGGTAATACATGTACCTAGTTTGAAAAGCCAGTTAGCACCCCTAGGTTTGTTTAGAAGGCAAGCAGTGCCTGGCCCTCTGCTCCCTAACCTCAGCCTCTCTGGGCCACCCTTTCATGTCATTTTTGGCTTTTTTCTGTACTTCAAAGAGTTCATGGAAAAATAGTATTAAAAGATAATACAAATTTTTCCATGAACTTTTAGAAGACTCCTTGCATATGATATATGTATGTATGTCTACACACACACACACATACACACACACACACACACACACACACACACACACACTGGCCCTCCTGCCCTTAGAGGTACCTGGAACTTCTAATTCCTGAGCTTTCTGGTGTTCCGTGGCATTCCAGGCACTAGGTATTTGCTTTCTTAAGTCTGCCATGTCAGCTACTACTCATTTATCCATTGTCCAGTTTCCCAAATAATGTCGAATTCTTTATCAGCTGTCATCATCTCTCCCGTTTTTGTTTTTCTTGTGAGTTCATAGCTTTTTTATTCCTATCATTTCAGTGGGGCTTCTGGAGGGAGCAGATACAAACACAAGTTCAATTCCTCACACGGCATGTTTTACCAGCACTAAGTCTGGGATGTGGAAGATGCTCAGGGAGCAGTGTGCTATTCCTGCTGTCTACTTCCTTCTGCAGCATTTATGCCACTATGGGAGAAAATGCAGGCTCCTGGCACAGACCTGTCTTTGGTATTTTTTTCTTCTATTGTCTCTTCTAATTTATTTCTGCCTATATTCCTTCAAGATGATTAACCCCTGAAGGTATAAAATGTAGGAAGAGGGGAACTCATTCAAGGAAGGTATATCTATTGCCCATGCATAGCACCAGACCCTAGGGATATAAAGGCAAACAGGTCAAGGCCCCTGCCTCTTAGGACTTCCTGACCTGCCTGGAGCAGGAGGTATGTCAAAATTTCTGTGGGAGCAGAGAAAAGAAAGTGGTTGTGTCTGTTTGTGGAGCAAGCAGGAGGTGGGTGTGGAGCATACATTTGGGGAAGATATGGTGGCAAAGTAGTGCTCATGTGGGGCCTGGAAGAATATAACAACTCTCCTAGTGAAGACAAAGTGGAAAGCCCCTCAGGGAGAGAGAAAGTAGAGGACAAGGCATGTCTTGAAAACACAGAGGCTGTTGAGAGAACTACTAGAGGACAGGGCATGTGGAGACTACAGGCTGAGCTGGAGAGGCTCGGGCCAGATTAGGAAGTGTCTGGAATGCTGCTGTGCTTGAGATACAAACTTTATTCTGAAGGCATTGAGGAGCTCCAACATTTTATCACCAGGAAAGAACAAGCTCAGATGTGATACACGGTTGCAGATGAAGCCTGTGGAGGAGCGACAGGTGATAAGCAGAGTGGTTAGGAGACAGCGCCTGTATTTCAAGAGAGAGATGGTGAAGGCCCAGACTCACCAGCAGTGCAGCACCAGCAGTGCAGCACCAGCAGTGCAGCACCAGCAGTGCAGCGCCAGCAGTGCAGATGGAAATAAGTAATCATTGAGGGCTTTTCTTTTAAGGTATAAAATGGGTTCTAGAATTCCATCCAGCGGGGGAGATGGGATTCCAAATCTAACTCCCTGCTCCATGGGTTGATAATGAATGCCATTAATCTCTGTCAAGAAAAAGAAGCGGGCTTATAGGAGAAGATAACAGGCTTGGATTTAGACTCAGTGAGTCTAGTAGAATTGGAAATAAAAACCTGGAGTTCAGGAACGCAGTCTCAGTTGGTGACTTACACTGAGAAATGAGGGAAGTAAGGATGATAATTGCAAGCAGGCAAGTGGATGAGGTCGTGGAGGGAATGTGAGTGGGGGGACAGGAGGGAGAAAGACCTGGTAGGCAGGAGGTAACATAGGGGAGAACATAGGAAGGGGAGCTAGCCAGGAAGGCAGAGCGAGAATAATTAGACAGGGAAGCTAACAGAGGAGTGTGTGGTCTCAGGAAAACCAGGGAAGAAGAGAGGCGTAGGGGACGAGAGCTGTGCTAAATGTTGCAGGGCAGACAAACGAGTTGAGTATTGACAAGGAACAATTAGGCTGATGATTTCCAAAATCCCTGACACAGCAGTATCCATGGAGTGGGGGAGAGAAGGCAAAAGGTTAAGAAATAAATAAGAACATGAATGCAGCGAAAAATACTGTTTACAAAAGTTGGGCAGTACGTGAGGAGTAAGACGGTGGTAACTTGAATGGAAAACAGTGTCCATGGAAAGACTTGATATGGGAGCCAGAGCATATTTATTGGCTGCAGGTAATAATCTGCTTGAGAGCATGGAAATCCAAGGTAAGGAGAGGGTAGAAGAGATTACCAATACTGTTGCCTCTAAGTCAAATGGGAAAGGAGTGACAATGACTAAAGTCAGAGTTCACAGAGGTGCAGATGGAATTCAAGAATTCAGGGTATTTCCTGTGCAGTGGTTTCTCATTTCTCTGTGTAGACTTTTCCATTTCTGTTGATGGCAACTTCTTCCTTGTAGTTGCTCAGGATGAAAGCCTTGATGTCATCTTAATTTCTGTCTTTCTGTCACCCTCCACATCCAATTTATCAGGGAATTCTGTTAGCTTTACTTGTAAAATGTATTCACAAACCAGCCACCTGTCACCCATCTCAGCTGGTGTCCTGGTGTGAGCTATCGTCATCTACTGCCTGGATGGCTGCAGTAACCTCCCGGCTGGTCTCACCACTCCCTCTGCCTCCCCGTGGTCTATTCACAGCACAGTAGCCAGAGTGTCCTGTTAACATGTACTCCTGGGCTAAAGCCCTGCAATGATTCCCCATTTCACCCAAAGAGAAAGCCAAAGTCCTTGCGATGGCTTAAGCAGCCCTGCAAATATCTCCTCTCTGACCATTCGATTGAAAATTATGGTCGTCCTGACTCCCTCGCTCTCTGCCCACCCTCCCACCACACAGCACTCCTGATTCCCTTACACTACCAGCATTTTTTATAGAATTACTTACTTTCTAATTTATTATACTATTACTTGTTTGATGTCTGTTTTCTCCACTGGTATATAACTCCACAGGGTGGGAATTTTTATTCATTTATTCACTGTGACAGCTCAAGTCCTCAGTACAGTGATATAGTGACTGGCACATGTTAGATGCTCCGTATTTTTCGAGCGAATGATTGTGGTTAGAAGTGGAGGTGTCCACAGATTGAGGGGAGGATCAGCATTAGGGCAGGAATCATAAGCAGCTTGGCTACTGAGGGGATAGGAACACTTTGCTCACTTATAAAGAGGAAAATTGCCAAGACACCTGGAGTTTTATGACTCCTTTAAAAGTCTTTTCTATTGACTGCTCTCTTCTGTTAAGTTTACAGTTAGCATCGCCCTGTACTGGAACTTCGGGGATAGGTGAAGTTCAGACTCCCAGGGTCTCTTCAGTTCTTTGAAGGCTGTTCAGTAGAGAAAGAAGACATGGTTGCACATATTGCCTTAATTCTTCTCGATGGTGTGACCTCAATCAAAGCTGTTTAGCTCCTGTGAAAAAGAATATCTCCCTTGGTTGATTTGTAAAGCTCTTTTGGATCTCAAATGAAATCATGTTTGTGAAAGCATTTGTAGACACTAAAATGCTACACACATGTATAGAATCACCATCCCCATGGGACATGTCTTCTTAAGCAAGCTCAGCAGAGGCATGGCCGCACTGCAGGTGATACCTCCTATGCGTTGCCTGAGGTGGTCCCAACCAAGGAAGCTGAGTGTCTGCCAGGAGGCAGGTGCATAAAGCCGCATCAACATCTGACCAGGAGAAACAGAGCCTCTGCTCATCCTCTTTCAACTCAGTCTGATTCCTTTTTGGCTGACAACTTTAAGTGAGTTTTCGTATCCCTTTAGATCTACCTTTCTAAGTATAGGCACCTGAATTAGGTATCAAAACCTCAATTAAAGAAGCTAACAGCTCCAATGTGAGGTTTTCCCGCAGCATCTCAGCTGCAGCCCAGCAGCTTGGGGTAATCTTCCTTCAGAAGCTCCCTTAAGAGGATGCCCATACACCACAGAGGATGCAAATCCTTCCCCTTGTTTTGCCTCCATTTCATTGAACAGAGTAACAAGAAGAAACAAGTCTTTGAATACTTAGCCAAACTAAAACAAAACAAAACAAAAAAAGCCATGGACCTATTTTGAAAACATAGACTAGTTACTTCATCCTTGTCTCAACGCTTCTGGTCCAGTGGTGCTAAGTAAGCCTTTCCTTTTCCAGTAGATTCGGCCTCTTCAGCCTTATACATTAGCTTCCTTCCTGTTTAAGATCAATAATGAGACGTTGGCAGGGGAAAGATTCAAATGGGTCAGGAGGCCCTTGTGGCTTTTCTCGGGCTTGTTTTCCACAGCCCATTCTAGCCTGCAACGTACTTTGCAAGAATAAGTTGGCTGGAGATCTAACCCACAGTGAGGGGCCGCCACTGAGGCAGCATTTCAGACTAGTGACGCTGGAGCCATAAGCAGGCTTCCTGAAGCACCCAGCCTGGGTGTTTCCTTACACACGCATATGCACACACACACACACACACACACACACACACAGCAACACACACAGGGGATCCTCATCGAGAGCAGATGTTGCTGCTCACTGCGCCAGCCACGTATCATGCATGGCATTTTCTTCTGTTAAACTCCTGGCAACTGGGTTTTTCCTTTCTTCTCCCCTCCCTCTGCCCCTATCCCCTTTCCCCACCCCCTACGCCCACTGCATGTATAAATCATCTCCTGATTCATACTGGGCCAGCCTAATATTTTTGTTGTCATTATTGTTATTGCAAACATTAGATGCTTCCAAAGCTGGGAAAAAAAAGAAAAAGAAAAGAAAAGAAAAAGAAAGAAACCACTACAACCCCCAAAGGAAATACGTTCTAGCCCAGGAATGTATAATACTTCATGCATGGGAAGCATCTTCCCACCTCTCCAAGCTTAGCTACAGAAACTAGGACTGAAAATTCCAACACATTAAAAAAAAAAAAAAAATCCAACATTTTTGTATGAGCCTCATACTGTTTCTCAATCTAAAAATGTGTTGATCCCCCCAATGGCTAGGATTTGCAGGAATGTCATACAGCCTCCTTCTCAACTGGCACCACAGTTACAAAACTGTAATCACTCCTTCAGGTCCATTTGTTCATTTCTTCACTTAAAATAATATTTTCCAAGTGCCTTCTATGTGTTGAGATTACAATAATGAATAAGTATTCCCAATACAGTGTATATAATAAAGATAAAAAAATCAAATTGCTATCCAATGAGTAATACAAAGATATAAGCAAGGTCATGTGGGAACACAGAGAATAAAGCAAATAACTTTTCTTGAGCACATGGAGGTCTTAGAGATGGGTATAACCATTCAAAGTGGATCTGAAGGATGAATAGGAGTGTACGGAAGGGCAAAGATGTGAAAGATAATGGCATGAAGTGGTCATCGAGTTTTTCTGTAATAATGCCATAGAACAGAGAATCCACAAATATCAGTTTCTTAATAACAAGGTTTATTTCCCACTCGTGTATCTGCTGGTTGGCTACAGCGGCTCTGCTTCAGGTTGTGGGCTTGGTTCAGGTGTACTCACTTGTCTCTCCCTCAGGGACCCAGGCTTTAGGGTTTCAGGGTCAGCCGCTACATGGATGTGTTCTCATGGTGGATAGCATGGGCACAAAAGGGTGAGCTAAGGCATGCCAACACATTTAAAACTTCTTGCCAAGCGTAGCATATGTCACATACACTCATGTTTTATTAGTCAAGGCAAACCTCACGGCTAAGTCAAAGTTAGTAGGAAGGGTGACTATATTTTGCTGATAGTGAAGTCATGCAAAGGAAGGGAGAGTAAAAAGCACTGTGGACAAATAATATCTACGAGTCACCGTTTTCAGTCTCGAGCATTTGTTATATTCAAATTCACTCCACCTTACCCCAAGACTTTCCAAAAGATTTATCCAGTATAGCATCAGATTTGAAATCTAGAATCTCATGACTTATGTCAGGTTACAATGTAGCTTCTCTTGTTCTGCAGCCACATGTACTAAAATCAGCCCCATGTACTAAATCACTCACCCCATGTACAAAGTGGAGCAGAAACAAGACAACTACCATAAGCATTCCCTTTCAAGGGAAACAATGAGAGGCACATAAAAGTCACTGATCCACAGTAGTTCTGAAATCCAGTCAAACAAAAGTTGCAAAACCCCCTACTGTGAGACTGAAGAGTACTTCTTGTTCATAACTTATGGTTACTCCCTGGGTGTAGCTTCCCAGTTGATTGTTCTCCATGGCTCTTGGCTCTGCTCTCTTGGAAGTTCTTGCTTTTCCATCATGCTCTCTGGTCACATAAAGAAAGCATTGGAGTTCCTCCACTTTGCAGAAGCTGAGCAGATTTTTCAGCCTGCTTTCTCCTGGTGTAATATAGGGAGAGCAAATCTCTTTTTATGTTCTCTAACAGTAAGTCTCTTTTAATCCAAGCTGATTGTGATTTTAGACACAACTCTCACAAGATTTATTGGTTTTGTATACATTTAATTCCAATAAAATCTATATGCTGTAACTATACCCATGAGTCTTTTCAAAACGTGGCTCTCTATATAGTTTCAATTAAAGGTATTCTGAGTATATGAGGCTTCTCTTGGACAAAACTCAGCCTTTTTGTGAGGAGTCATTTTGTTAGCTGCAAGGAGGATCTCCCAGGTGTGTTCCACTTTAATCCAGCTAAAGGTTCTAATGAATGCTGTAATAGTCAACCTCTTGATTTTTTTTCTTTTTCTGCAAAAGGTTGAGTGTTAACTTCAGTCTTTGAAGGCCTTTTGAATGCAAAGAATTACTAAGTTTTATCTTTTACTAGCTGGAGCTGAGAAACAGCTTTATTTTTCAGTACAATTAGTCCAAGAATTTCTAGTACTTTATAGTCCCTCTCAATTCTGCTGGCAAAGCAGCAATATTTTCTGAGCTCATCTCTTCTTGTAGTACCTTATCAAATGAATGACAACCACCAACTAACCCTAACAATATTCTTCTCCAAAGCCTCTTCACTCAAAGTCAATAGGGCATTAATAAATTTTCTGACATGCAAATTTAACAGTTAACAATATAATTTTCCTCACAAGTAACTACAGGAAATATTTGATCAAATGTTTTGCTACTGCGTCAGTGAGGGAAATCATTTTCCCAGCCTCCTAAAACAGTTCCTTTGCTTCCTGCTGCTCCATTCCAGAGTCATTACCACACATTTCAGTTTTTTGTTATGGTTGCATCCCACTTCTGATACCAATCTCTGTATTAGTCAAATGTTGCTGTGATAATGTCACATAACAACCCAAAAATATCAGTGGCATATAACATAAAATATTAGTCTGCTCAGTGAAGCTGATTTTGAGGTATGTGGAGAAGAATGGAATGATTGAAGGTAAAGGAGGTAAATAAGAGGTTGATTATTAAGGCTTTCATAGGCCAAGCTAAGGAATTTTGACTTTATCCTGCAGCCAGTGTTGATATAATGAGGGCTTAGAAATAGAAGAATATGGATTAAGAATAAGCTGTCATCACAAATTAACCCTAAAATAGCAGTGAATCAGTGATTCAATATGACAAAGGATTTATTTCTCATTCACACAAAGTCTCTAGTGCAGCTACCCATCTGTTCCATTTTATTCTTCCGTGCTCTCAAAATGTGGTCTCTGTGCTTGCCTGCAAAGAGGCAGAGAAGAAATACAGAGAGAGACCAGTAACTCTCGACCTTGGACCAAAAGTAACGTATCATTTCTGTTTGCCTTCCTATTTACCAGAACATGGTCACGTGACATCAAGCCTACTCTAAGTGAAGCAGGGAAATGTAAGGGAGCACACAAGTATCTGGTGAGCTTTAACTATCTCTGTAAGAGAGAAAAGGTAATAGGGTTTGAAATTTAGGAAGACATCATGGTGGCAAATCTGGACTATGGAAGTTAGAATCTTACCATCTCTCACCCGAACTAAAGTAACAGCCACCTCACTGAACTGAGGAAGTGGAAAGAGAAGGGAGAAAAGAGGCTCAATATAAAGCTATTTCTTCAGTAGAATGGCAAATGTTTGGTTGTCAGAGTGATAATATGAGAGGAGATAAGATAAAGCAAACTGGATTGACAGGTGGGATGGGTGGATGGCAACATCGTGGGCCAACCTCTCACACTAATGTCTCTGATTGCTCTGAAATAAGCTCAGTCGACAGCTCATCGGTGCACATTACTTGCATGTCTACTGTGGGGAGCAAAAGACCTGCTTCCTGCCTACCCATTTAGAGGTGTGTGCCATTTGCATGTGTTTTTGTTAGGGTACCTATTTTGAATGCCCAGTTAGACCAGCTTCTAGAGCACAGGGGCCGAATTTAGTTTTTCTGTGTGTTCAACTCCCTCCATACACAATCTAATTTAATATTAAACAGTTCAGAAATAGTTAATACATACTCACGTTTGGCTGAGTGATGCTCATTTTGTTCTCTTTGGCTGTACTTGTCCTATACTCTTTGGCAAATTCTTTATGCATTAAATATGGAATATTGGGGAATATTAGAGCTAGAATTAGTACTTTATTTCTTACTTTATTTTTAATAAGAGAAACCAAGTAGTACATTGAATATGAATTACCCAGATGTGCAAGACTGAGCAAACCAAGATGAAACTACTCCCTGACGTCCTTTCCTTTGCATGCTGGTTTGGGAGTTTAAAATGCTTAAGTTTAATTTCTGCCTCTACTGCTCATTGCCCAAGTGACCTTGGGGCATGGCCCTTTGTCTCATTTTCCCATCAGTGGAATATGGATAATCATATTAATCTGCCTCACCAGGCGATGTGAGGACTAATTAAAAATGAGATTAGATTCAACTGAAGTCTTTCTAATGTGAAAAATATTAAACTTGGTGGTGCATGTCTGAAATGCTGTTAGATTTCTGGGAATAGTCTCTTGCTTTGGGGCCACTTGTGACCCTGATGACACTGTAGCTAAGACTAGAATGCCCACAGCCTGCCTGACTCATTGGCCAGATCTCACCTGTCCTTGTTTCATGCTCTGCATGCCCAGCCTGAGGGCCAGGCCTGTCCAGAATTGCCTAGTAACTGAAGATCAGAAGCCAGTGCTCTGTCTACTTCTTAGTGTGCCCTCTGAGACCTGCTTCCTGCTTGTCCTCCTCTGACCTCTTCTTCATGCTCTTTCTTTTCAGACAGGATCTCTGGAAATTCTATAAGTTGATGAATCAATAAAATAGCTAAATTGATAAATTCACCAAATAACTCATGTGTTTTGCTTATGCTCACTTCACCTAGGTGGAAAATGCCCTGGTACATAGAGCTGGGTTTCCCAATCTTTTGTAATAGGGATCTGCCTCCACTAGGTCATTATGGGGGTGCTGTGCATGTTCCTGTTTCTCCCCCAAATACTTGTCTTCCTGATGTGGCTCATAAAGTCCCAGACTTCTCACTGGTGAAGTCATATTTTACCTTAATATTTTATGTCTTATTGAGTTGCAGATACTTATTAGTCATTGGCTCCCAAGTATGTCAGCTGCTTTCCAGAGGAGTAGGAGAATATGCAGATACTATAGTTGAGATGAGTACTTGGTTAGGGGGTTGCCAGAAGGTGCAGAGTCCAGCTGGGAAGTAGGGTTGATGGGGGAAAAAAGGAGAGACTGGGCTGGACTGAAGACAAACTCTGACACAGCATTGCTGCTGTCACTCAACTATCAACAATAGAACATAGAAGGGATAACTGGGTACTTCAGACAACTTTGCTTATGTATTTTGCTTGCCTCAAAGCCTTGTTATGTATAGTCGTTCTGTCTTCATAGTTGGGCAAGGTAAAAGGTAAAATCCCTGGG
The DNA here is from genome assembly GCF_027409185.1 of Cynocephalus volans. Classification (NCBI taxonomy): domain Eukaryota; kingdom Metazoa; phylum Chordata; class Mammalia; order Dermoptera; family Cynocephalidae; genus Cynocephalus; species Cynocephalus volans. Next base: position 132,946,874 of record NC_084467.1, read on the forward strand.
ATTACAGATTGTAATTAAGAGAGGAAGAATGACAAGGCTGTCCAGTAGTTGCCTCTGGGAGGCTGTGTTCCACCTTCACAGAGAGGCAGCCATCAATAACCCAGAGAATCCAGGCTTGTTATGCTCAGGAACTGAAAGAACAGCCACTGGTCACATAGTATACATAGACATTATTGGGTGTTTATTTTATGCCAGGCACACACTATGAGGAATTATTATCACCATAACCAATCCTGTTGTACTGATGAAGAAACTGAGGGACTGAGAATCTATTTATTTATTTAAAAAACTAATTATTTTTTCATTGTGCATGTTTATGGGGTACAGCTTGTGGTTTCAGTACATGCACATATTATATAATGATCTAATCAGAATAGTTGGCATATCAATCACCTAAACATTTATCATTTCTTCGTGATTATAACATTCAAGGTCCTCTTTTCTGATTATCTTGAATATACAGAACAATATGATTAGCTATTGTCACCCTAGGGCACCATAACCTATTCTTCCTAACTAACTGTAACTTTGTGCCAGTCTATCAACCCTTCCCCACCATGCCACCCCAACCACTTCCTTCCCTCCGGTAATCACTATCTTACTCTCGGGCCGAGCCCGTGGCGCACTCGGTAGCGTGCTGCGCTAGCAGCGCGGCGACGCTCCCGCCGCGGGTTCGGATCCTATATAGGAATGGCCGGTGCACTCACTGGCTGAGTGCCGGTCACGAAAAAGACAAAAAAAAAAAAAAAAAATCACTATCTTACTCTCTATTTCTCTTTTAATTTTTTTTAACTGTTCAATGATAATTGTATATATTTATGGAGTACAATATGATATTTGGGTACATTTATACTGTGTGCAATGACCATATCAGGGTGCTTAGTATATCCATCATCTCAAACGTTTGTTACTTCTTTGTTTTAGGAACATTCAACCTCATCGCTACTAGCTATTCAAAGTTACACGGTACTTTGTTGTTAACTGTTGTCTCCCTGTATTACTATAGAACCCTACATCCCATTCTTCCTATCTCTCTACTATTTTGAATCCACTGACCACCCCTCCCCATCTCTCCTTTCCCTTCCCCACACCAGTCTCTGGTAACCACTATTCTGCTCTCTACTTCTCTGAGGTCCACTTTTTTAGCTCACACATATGAGTGAGAACATGTCGTATTTTTCACTGTGTCTGGCTTATTTCACTTAATGTAATTTTCTCCAAGCTCATCCCTATTGCTGCGAATATCAGAATTTCATTCTTTTTTATATCTGAGTAGTATTTCACTGTGTATATATACCACATTTTCCTTATCCAATCATCCGTGGAAGGACATTAGGTTGGTTCCAACTCTTGGATATTGTGAATAGAGCCACAATAAACATGGGAGTGCAGGTGTCCCTTTGACTTGATTTCTGTTCCTTTTGGGATTGCTGGATTGTATGGTAGTTCTATCTGTAGTTGTTTGAGAAATCTCCATACTGCTTTCCATAGTAGCTGTACTAATTTACATTCCCACCAACAATGTGTAAGAGTTTCCCTTTCTCTGCATCCCCATGAGCATTTGTTATTCTCTGTCTTTTTGATAATAGCCAATCTAACCGGGGTGAGATGATATCTCAGTGTTGTTTTGATTTCATTTCTCTGATGATTAGCAACGTTGGGCATTTTTTCAAATGCCTTTTGGACATTTGTATGTCTTCCTTCGAAAAATGTCTATTCAGTTCCTTTGCCTGAGGGACTGAGAATCTAATTAACTTCCTAAAGCTCCAGAGCTAGCCAATGTGGAACCAGTCATGAGCCCAGGCGGTCTGATTCCAGAGTCCATGTTCTTAAACTGGTAGGAAGATTAAAAACAAAGCAATAAATAAATGACCCATAAACTAGGAATGACAAACTTTAGACATGAACACAGGGTGCTGACCACCTGTTAGGACACCTTCCTGGGATTTGCAAGCTTTGAAGCAGAGGAAGAGGAGGTGTACAAATGAACTCTGCTTAGCAAGAATCAGAGACCAAGAGAATGAGACTGGAGAACATGTTGTGAAACATATGCAGCTGATCAGCGGATGAGTGGGTAAGACACACAGACAAGCCTTCTGTAGATAGAGGGAATGTAAACAAGACACTTGCACAGAGAATAGGTTCCATATGGGTGAAAGTGAGACTGGATGAGCTGACCAATTAACAGAGAACAAAACAGCCGGGCTGACAACCCGCATGGAGTGATAGGTTGAAGATGAGAACCGCAATAATCAGCCACATAAATTGAGCTGTCCATTGACACAGAAACTCAAAACCAGACTGGGGCTAAAAGAAACAAGACTATTGGCAAGAGCATAGTCTAGAGTAAACATGACACCTCCCTTCTGCCATTCCACAACTCGACCAGACCTGGATGTTACTGGGGGTGATACAATAGTATGTCTAAGTTATGGAGAGAGACTGGCAGAAATTCGACAGGATAGAAGATGTGCTGGGACCCTCTAGACTGTGTTTATATGGGGAAAGAAAATGTGTAGAGCTTCTCACCGTGAGCTAGGAGAGGGCCTGCTGCCTCATCAGGATCTATGTCCCACGACCCAGTCCTTAGATTGTGGTAAGGATTCTTTCTAGCTAGTTTTATAATGAGCAGATTTTTTGAGAAAAGCATATTATGATTTGAATAGTCAAGATGTCATAGGCAAACCTTTATCTCCACCAGTCTTCTACCCAAATATAACCATTCCCCAAGCTCTGACAATTCTTCTTCACAATGCCCCTCCCATTTGCTTTTTTCTATCTCATATTTCCACGGCCAATTCCCTTCTTAGTTGACATTACTTGGAATCAACTTTTACCTGTAGCTCTCTCCTGAACATTCCCTGTATAGTCTCCAGACCCAACCTCTGAAGCATAACTTTTTTCACGCTTTTCTTCTCAAAAAAATTTCATTTGTTTCCTATTATGTTCAGGGTATGGATCAAAGTCCTCTGGATGGAGATTTTGACCTATTGGTCATTAATCCTTGAAGTAGAAAACCACAGATATATTTTTTTCTTTTCCATCTGAAATCTTGGCTTATATATGGCCTTCCTGCTGGAATTATTCTCCCCACTTCTCTGCCCAAACCCCATCCCAGTTCTAATCCCATGTGCTCCATAAAGCCTTTCCAAAGTATCTCAGCGCCTTCCCTTTCTGTACTTCTGTATCTCTTATTAGTGGTGGCATTAATTACTCTGGGAACTGGCCTTCCATTTGTCTGGGATTTCTTTGCAGCTGTCTCCGATGTTGTTCAGATTCTGCTGTATTCAGTACTCATGCCACAAAAGCTTCTTTAAGGCAAAGACTTTGTCATGCATAGAACCTACTGTGATGCCTTGTACATAGAAGATCCATGAAATAGTTATTGGTTAGATATCCTGGGATTCTAGCAACTAGCCCCACGCGTGGCTCATAGTAGATGTTTTGCAGTTAAATTTCCCATAATGTTACATTGCTTATGGATTTACGTGACACTGACTTTTCCTCAGACAGTGAGGACTGGACAGTGAGAGGCTGGAACAGGTGTGTGGTACTGAGTAGGGGAGTTAGGCATATCACTTCTGTATGACAATGATGCTGGGGGCAGCATGAGCATCTCGGGGTGGTCACAGCACAGGCCAGGACATCAGACACTGGCTCCACATTTTATCTTCAGACACATTCCTAAACACATACAGCCCTTGGTTTTCTCCTCTGTAAAATGGGCATGATAATAGCACTTTCCTCACTGGGTTATTGCAAGGATTCGATAAGATCATGTGTCTAGACCTTGTGGTTTACAGCACGTGCCATATAGAAAATAAAAATATATGATGGTTTGTAGTTTATAAAAACAGTTTTACCTTCAGGTTTGCTTCCTATGCCTGCAGTTCCCAGAGAAATTGTGTGTGTATAAAGTAAAGCATATATTTTATGTTCTATATCTATAATATAAATGTTATAAATTATTAATTATTATACACATATATATCTTATATACACGATAAAGAGAGGAAGCATATATATATCATATATGTGTACCATATATGCGTGTGTGTGTATATATACACATACATATATGTTCGAGGGTATTTGAAAAAGTTCATGCAAAGATCCGTATTATCTTTCAATTCAATTCTATTTTTCACTAATTTTTTAAAGTACCCTCGCACATATAAACATATATATATATATGCACACGTGTATTGCATATATCTGTGAAAGAAAGAATGATAGAGAGAAAAATACTGTGAACTATATTCTATGAACACATGAAAACTCAGACAGATGTAGATTTAGGTTTACCCCAAAGTGGAACACTTTCATCTTTATGAAGAGCTGGTCGTGGCGTCAGAATGGAAGAAGGCTTTGTCACCTACTGTGGTTTCCGTAAACAGCTCTTCTCACCCTAGAAGTCTGTGCTTTCTCCTCAAAATTTGTCTCCGTGTGCTTGATTGCTGAGGAAGGGAGGGAGAGGGAGAGGGAGGGATGGAAGAAGGGAGGAGGAGAGAGTGGGAGAGAAAAAAAAAATACGACACTCTGCAAACAGCAGTGGGGCCAAGAAAAATATTTAATCCAAACAATGGATAGTGTCGTTTCCTCCCACAGTCTGCATTCCCCGTCATCTTCCACGGGCAGGCTTGGGGGGGTCAGGAAATGCCAGGCGGCCTGGCGGTGTGCGCTGGTGCTGGGGGTGGGGGCAAGCACGCGTGTGGGGCTGCAGTGGAACATTCTGGTTGCCAGCTCAGGCCTGCCTCAACCTCCCATGAGCTGAAGGGTGGCCACAGAACCAGGAGATGGAGAGAGGGAAGTAAAGGCTGAAAGTCCAAGCCGGACCCCGACAATTTGCCCTGGGCCTCCTTAGAGGATCCGTGGGCTTTTCCTTCTCTTCCCCAGCTGCAGGTCTTTCTGTGTCTGACTTACACCTGTGTCCTCATGCTCCTCCTCTCTTTCGCCTTCCAGAACTGTGTGAGCTCTTGAAAGGAGCATGTGCCGCTTCATGTTCCAATCATGTGGGCTGTGGCCCTGGCACAACAGCTGCTCAAGGGCCAAGGGAGGTGGGGTCGAGACAGTGGCCACCTCCAGAGACCCCAGAAGGTCCTGCCCGCCTCGGCCAGGTGTCTCCACTGGCCTGCCTGAAACTCTGTTGTTTCATCCATCTGAATCTTTAAGTTTGGTGTCTCTAAGAGTGTACTGTGGGTGAGTCTATACCTGGAAGGTCGTGCTAAGCTACTTTCCATGATGTTTGAGGGAGAGTAATTGATAGTGAGAACAAATACCTGGGGTGGCTGGAGCACAAGGTAGGGGGAAGTTTACCCGATCTTGGAAGAAAGAAAAGAGGAGTGGAAAGCAAAAATTGTTCTCACTTCTTCATTTTAGAGAGTCAGTTCTGGAGAGAGTCCACCAGTTTCACTCACATTAAGCACTTACAGTAATGTATTAGATATTGTGATCGTGCACAGAACCTACTACTGGTGGGAGGGGGAAAAAAAGGAATAGAAGAGGGAGCAATACAGAAGTGTTGCCCCCAGGGTACTTGCACAGTTCCACCCTCCTGTGTTCAAAGTTTCTGTCTTGATTTTGAAACATGGTGGCCTGGCTCCAATTAGCTAGAGAGGAGGCAGAAAATTCTTTGAACAAACCATTGTCAATCTGTTTCTCTAATGCCATGCAGCAAGACTGTGTCAGGAGACCTTGCAGGCCACCTATACCAGTGCCACTATGGAAACAAGAAGAAGAAAATCATGAGAACTAATGGGCCCACCAGCCTCATTATGGACCTGCCTGTGAGGTCTGATGGTGTGTCATTCTTAGTTGTCGTGCAAGCCCAAGCACAGGCTTTGCTGCATCAAGAACACCAGTACTCTGGGAGCCCAGTGATCAGGCCACTTGGAGGACTGCTGCTGATTCTGCACAGTGTTTTGAGAAGTGTTGCTGCATGGTTGGAGGAGGGAGGGCCACGCTGCCATGAAATCAGCCTTCGACAGCAAAGTATTGGGAATCACTGGTATACAGTCTGGACTAACAGACTGCAGAGGATCAGCTGCCCCAGAGTAAGAGGGATCCCATGGAGGACAGCAGACACGGATGGAGGAGAAAAAAGTTTTGGACGGTTTTATGTTTGGTTTGTTGGTTTTAAGACGTGGAGTTAGGGTTTGATGCAGAAGGGCCAGGGAGTGACCCTATGAGTGATTATGGAGATTTATGGAAAGAATAAAGGTGGCGGCAGGTTGTAGAGCCCTGAATGTGTTCACCGTCTGCAAAGTATATCTTGGGTAGTTTTGGTAACAGCTGGGGAAGGAGATACGGTCAGAAGACACCAAACACCTTACCATCGGTGAGACCTCCGGGTCTCAGGAGGGCCAGGACACATTCCCATCAGGGGCTCACGACAGTGGCTCTCAACAGAGGGGCAGATGACAACCTTGCAGGAGCACTGTGTCGTTTTGTGCAGGCCCGTGTGGAGGGGTGTTCTGTTCCCGTACGTCTGTCCTTGAGAAGCAGGGCTCTAACTTTGAACTGATGTTTTCCTGGCACAAATATATGCAGAATTCACCTGAACACACCCTGCCCACTTCACCATTCAGAGCTCCAACTCCTTCCAGCCACTCCACTCCTGCCTGGGGGTGGGCAAGAGCCCCACGTGTTAGGTCATGTTGGGCCAGGAGGAGAGGCTGTGTGGGGAAGCAGGCTGGTGACAGTCCGGACGACACTGGGTCTTTATTTGCAGCTAAATGAAAGGGGCTGCTGGGAGGTTACTTTTGGCTGGAATGTAAGTCCGGGAGAGTCTCCTCACCTTCCTGTTTTCCTGTGGCACATGTCAGAGAAGAAGTGTCTGTGATGGTTTGGGGTTTTTCAGAGGCTGAGACACCCAAGTCACCACGATGGTTTTGAGGAGAGCCCTAGTTTCCGGGAGCCAGTCAGGCCTTTTCCCCTGTTTTTACAAGTCCCAGACCCATTTCCCTTGTCACCTGACCCTCCTTCATGACTTAGATATGTGCCTTTGTAGTGAAAGTGAACAGGACAGGAGGCTTTCAGGGGTGGGATCATCCATGGTTTTGACTCTAAGGTGTTGGTGGCGGAATCTTGAAGTTGTTCTGACTCAGACCCTGAACCACAATGGCAAAAGCACTGGTAGTTTTTCCACTGCCTTCATAAAACTCTGATTTATTGTGTGCTTACTATGGGTCAGGTGCTGTGCTAAGTATTTTACCTCTGTTTGCTCATTTGATCCTTACAACTGTCCTATAAAGCAGGTGTTGTTATTCTCATTTGCTAAAAAGGACACTGCTGCTTTCAGTTAAGTAACTCACTCAGATTCTACTAGTTGCTAAGGAGCAGATCTAGGAGCTGAGCATAGGTCTATCTGTGCTCTTGATCATCTTTCCCTACAGCCTTGATACTTTCCTGGGCAGACACTATTAAGCTCTTGGGCACCTTGAAGTAGATGAAAACGTTACAGGTGCAAGAATTCATTTGGTCTTATTTTGCTTGCTTTTCTTTTTCCATCTCAATTTATCCTGACTATTTCTCTCAGGAGAGATTAATTTTTGTACTACTTGATGATTTATATTCTACGACTTTGCTTTGGTCCTGGTGTCAGATATAAGAAAGCTGATTATAATCAGGCTTCTCATTTAGCCCTGTAAAAGTACATATTTGCCTTTTTTGAGGGTCTGATGGACTGTACAAGAAGAGGTTTGAGGCCCTACACAGAAGCTATCTGACCTCACAACACAGAAGCTATCTGAGCTCACATGGACCGGTAATGTGCAATAGACCACGAACTCGACCCCAAATCGACAACCCTCTAGCCACCCAACAGAATGTGTATCTTCACTGCCTTTCTTTCCATTACATCTTGCTTATCTATTGTTTGTAGAATCAATGCCTGGCCTTCAAGGAGGTAGTCTTTGCAGTTTCAATGGTTAGCTGATAACCCAGCAAGTCTGTAACATCTTACTGATTAGTGACTTAGCCAAGGACTGGGTTTTCATCTTGTAGTGGAGCTGGTAGGCAAGAGCAAATCTCTCGGCTCCCAAGTGAGCCAGGCTACCCATGCAGCATCACCAAGTGACTGCATCATTCCATATCAGTCCTCACAAACATAGTCTTCTTTTGAAAATACTAACGTGGTCACTTACAATTTCACCACCTTGCAAAGGGCCAAGACCTAGGCCCCTATTCCCAAACAGCTGTTAAAACCCAACCTAGGACAACCATGGCTTACTGCCTTCTTTCTGCTCTGGTTTTCAGTCTCTTTCTGTTTTTTTTTTTGTTGTTGTTGTTCTCTTGGGAATTTCCATTCCTTTCTTATGATCCCAACTGTGAAACTGAAAAGATATTGTTATATTTTACCCAACGTTTTTAGATGGTTTATAGAGGGAGAACTTTCAGATGGTATATTTTACTACCTCTTTCTACTTCCAGAAATGAATGTGTACCATACTCTGTACCTAGTAGGGATGTAATATGTGTATATATATACATACACACATATATAATACATTGTATATATATATATAATATGTATCTATATACACATGATTTACACACACACACACTGTCTCAACTCCAGTGTCTACAGTGTCTGTGTTTATTGTAAGAAAATAAAAGGACCAGATGCACATAAAAGATGAATTGTATGTAAATTATATGATTCTTACAAAACAACATGCCTAGAAAATTTTCTAGCAGTACAGGAATAATGAAAAAGAGGAATTTGGTCAAAAAGTCTGGAAATGTATTAGCCCTCCCACTTCAAAATAGGGCAATTACATTTATTTATTTGTTGAGAATCTACCATGTATCAGACACTGGACTAGTTGCTGGGACTACGAATATGACTAGATCCTGGGTTTTTGACAGTACTTCCTGAGTGTTGATTCCTATAATAAACATTTGGATAAAATATACCATAACTCAGAGACAAGGAGAGCTCTTTAGATCCTGGAAGCCAGATGAGATTTTTAAGAGCGTGTTGTATCTTTTGTAGAAACTATTCCTGATCAATCCAGCTCAAGATATCTGTCTATTTTTATTTTACACTTTCCAAGAAGATTGTATCAAACCCACAAGTGCGACATCATTGGAACCCTCCCATCCCGAGGGATGAACACCGGAGGAGTTTTCCTCTGATGACGGCAGCGAGCAGCAAAACATCTGGCTTTAGCATTTTGAGGCCCAGAAATAAGTGGCTGATGTGATCAGAGCACAGTGCTGCTCTTCCTGGGGATATCAGAGTCTAGGGAAATATGGGCTACCAAGCCACAAGTCTCAGAAGGAACTACAGTGCCAGGAGCTTATTTGGGATTAACTTTGAAACCACAGTTGAGAAAAACAGAAGTGAGGTTGTGGTGGTCCCAGGGAATTGAAAATGTATATGTGACCATTTCTTTGTGTTGGATCGCTGGGTTCACTTCATATTAACACCCCTGTACCTAAGCCCCTTTTGTAGAGGTGCCAGAGGAGTTTAAGTTACCAATAAATTAAAAGACCAATGAAATCATAAAATAATGTAGCATGGTATAGTTGAACATCAGATCAGGAATCAAGAGATCGGGGCCCTGTTCCTAGGATTGCCCCTAACTAGCTTTGGAAACATGACAGCTCACCTTCTTAAGGTTCCATTTCATCATTTGCAAAATGAGGGTTAGCATGTACTAAATAGCATCTGCTAAATAGTCTTCAATGCTCCTCTAGCCTTAGAATTTTACATATCTATAGTCCTTTAAAAAAAAACATCTCTTCTACATATCGATTTCCTTTTCTTTGGATAAATACACAGTAGTGGGATTGCTGGGTCACATGGTAGTTCTATTTCTAATTTTTTGAGGAATCTCAATACTGTTGTCCATAATGGCTGTGCTGATTTACATTCCCACCAACAGTGTGCAAGGATTCCTTTTCCTCCATATCCTCATCAGCACTTGTTATCCTTCATCTTTTTGACAAGCAAGTAGTGTCCTGATCATCAGGGGTCCCTGAGGGGCCTCAACAGCCTCTCAAGTTCTGCCCCTGGGATTCTGCGAGGCTGTACAGTGGGTCTCCACTTCTGAGTTTTTTGCAGTCTTTGGATATGAAGTGCAGGCACCATGGACACAGCAGGCAGAACCATGGGGTGAGAAGGAGAACGAAGACCCGGCCAGAAGCCATCATTCATTGAAGAGCCAGAGAAAAAGAGAAAATTAGTGCACAGATTTGCATACATTTACATAGAGAGTCCATCTGCTGAAAGGACTCCTTTGGGGGCTGTGCCACAGCTGCTTTGAAACAGGTCATCTTTTTTGGGCCTGTTGGATCCTAATCAATATGAAGAAATGGATATGGATCTGATTTGTCACTTGCATAACTAGAAGGTTTATTTAGAAGTGATGTGAGAGAGAGAAAATAGTGTTTTGCATCAACTAAATATTTGATCAGCCTCTTCTCCCGGTCGAAAATATTCCTTGGGATGATAAAACAGGATTCTGCCCCATGCCTTACCTGGTGGGATGCAGTCCTTTTTGGCTGAGATCTCAACCTGTAGCGTAGCAGAGCAGAAGGTCTGAAGTTGAAACTAACTTTTCTGAAACACCAGCACGATCTCGAGTTCTCTTTGCAAGCTGTAGAAAAAAAATGTTCTTGATCTGATTCAAGTAAGGGAGGTATTATTAACTAACCAAGGCTCATAGAACTCTTTCTGAGAGTGGGTTCTGTGATAGGCAGTCTGGGACCACACATCGGTCTAATTCCCGCCCCCCCCCCTTCTCCTTAGACAGTTCTCTCTGACTCCTTTTCCCCTCAGAATCATTCAGTTCTAAGCTCTTCTCCACAGGGGCTAGATGTAGTAGAGCCAGCCCCTGAAATCAGTCTCCTCCAGCCCCCAAATCTAGATCAGGTACTTACTTCTCTCCTGTTCACATCTTGATGCTAGCACTGAGCTATCACATGGAGCTAAAGTTACTTATGGTGGGTTCCCTCAAAAGCTGGAACTATATTTTATGTATCTCTGTATCCCCATAAAAGTACCTGACACACACAGGTGTGGAGTGAGGGATGCTGAGTGACTGAATAAATGACTACACCCACAGACAGCAGACAGGGCCACCGTCTCTATGGCCAGCTCCCCAGAGCAAACTTAAAACAGGAAACAGCACCAGATTATATAACATAAAAAAGAAATTTAGTTTACTTTTTCCAAAAGTTTTCAAAGTGGGTATAGTAGGATAGACTAACACCTTTCCTCTTATGCCATCACTTATACACAGTCATTTATTTGGCTATCTTGTCTGCCTAGAACACAGCTACCACCAAGAGGCTGGTAAGAAAAGCCTTCCTATAACAACTAAAATAGTTATCATAAAGCTCACACATCATAAGAGTAACCCAGGCACTTTCTCAGGTCTAGGTCTATTATACCTAATAACATTAGGTATAATTCTAAGGGCTTGACTTTCTGGATCAAAGATAAATCACACCTGAGGGGTGTGTGTGTGTGTGTGTGTGTGTGTGTGTGTGTGTGTGTGTGTGTGTGTGTGTGTGTGTGTGTGTGTGTGTGAAGTATGGTGTGTTTGTGTGTTGGAGGAGGCACGTAGCAAAGGACAGACCCTCCCTGTGCAGTGAAAATAATAATTGTTCACGTTGGTGACTTTGTGTTCTATAAGTTCTTAAAAGGCAGGGAAACAGACATTTTAAAAAGATTTTTTCTTTTATCAAAATAATTAAAATGAAAGTGAAAAGTTACCCCAAACTGTATAAGCTTAAGGTATTTGGAAAATGCACTTGGGTGGATCAGTTTATTTTCTGACATTATAGGATAAATGAGGTGTGTCTGTAAGGCTGGTGAGTTCACCTGCCTACAAGGTGTGCAGAGAAACCAAGCCTAGTACCCTGCCTTGGGAAAGTTTCCTGTGGGGAGGAGCGATGTTCAAAGTCTAATCCCTTCAATTACTGGAATTAAAGCTCCTAGTCTACATCCAGTCTTTAGATGCTTTTAAACTTTGGATCAATTAGTCATTTTTCCCTTTCTATTTTTTTCATTATAACTTTGGCCTCAAGCTGTTGAGCTTCTCAGACACATGTTGCCATAGGAGACTTTGTTTGTTGAGGGTGGAGTGGTGGTTTTTGGCAGGTTGGGGGAGGAGCAATTAATTCTAATAGGTATATAGTAAATTAAACACTTGAGTCTTTCCAACCTTTCCTCTGTAGTTCTGCTCCTTTTTATAAATTCCCTTGTCTTCCCAGATGACTCTTTAAGAGCAGAAAGAAGGAGCTTTTAGAAATCATTTCCAGGCTACAGCAATGGAAATCCAGTGGGACCTAGTGAAGGTCACCTAGACCATTACTGCTCTTGTCAACATACCTTACCCAATGTTCTTGAGATGAGAAGCCATCCTTGGTAAAGACTTTGGAAAGAAAAACTCCCCAGGATCTTTTACTAACCCCTTCAAGTATTTCCATTGTTCCTATGAAAAAGAAGGTATCTTTAGATCTACCTTTAATCCTCCATTCTGAAGACCATACTTACATGTGTAAGAAAAGCATTTTGGGTGCTCCTTGGATTTTTGTGGACAATTATATGGAAAAGAAAGAAAGAACAGATCAAGTTTTGCCAATGAGTCAGCCTGGGTTGGAGGAAAAGTAACAGATGTAGTGTTAGATGAGTAAAATATACTCCAAACACTTGAAAAAGAAAAAGAAAACTCTGGGGAGCTTCAGTAGATGTATCTTGCCCTTCTGGGAGTACCCAAGAACATCTGTAGGTGTTAAGGATACATTAGTTATATTTTGACTCCTATTATTTGGCCACAGTTTTGGACCTAAGTCCTGATTTTATAGTTATTCCAAGTTATCTAGAGCCAGAGTAGCTGGCTCCAGTGTTAAAGACAAATGCTCATCTCGGCGTCTTTGCCTTTTATCCCAGTGGGGCCCATGTTGAAAACAGAATTCATTTTCACTTCCTGCTCTCCACTGACATTGCTGTGCAGCTGTGTGACAGCTGTTGAGTTGTACCCCACAAGTAGCAGCTTTTCAGTGGTTGGCAAACTGGTATATACATCTGGAATGATGTTCAAATGACCTCAGGACCCCATAGAATAAATCAAAACATTGAAGTAATAACTTGGATAAGCTTGTTCTGACGTAACTCAATTGCTGAAAATTATTTAATGGCCATTTTTGAGTTGAGTGATTTATTTCATCAAAGCAAGTGAGAGAGGGAACAGTTCTTCTCTTTGACATTTAAGGAGGGTGGGGGAAGAGAAAGTGATTTGAACATGTAAACTGGTAGGTGGCCTCAAAGCTCAAGAGTTTGATGGACCAAAGAGTTTGATGATATGTTTCCTGAGGCTTTGCAGTTGGGCATCAGCTCAGGATGGGAAGCAGCCAAGGTTATTGAGTAGGTGGACTGGCTCATGTACCCTCCAGAATGCTGTGGAGCAGTGTTTCCCTCCAGAGGTAGTTTTCTGGAGAAACAATGCATTAAGTTGTTGAGCTATTTTTGAACTACTTGTTGCTCTTCTTATCATACATTCCCTTCTGGAGTAAAACACTCCATTAACTCTGGTTTGGCCTGGGCGCCTTTCCCATTTTGGTTCCTATCAACTTGCAGTGGTAACAGGAGTGAATGGAAACAGTTTAGCTTTCTCTACTCTAACCTTATGTCTAGCTGCTGTGCATGAGGTGGCTGTATATGTGGGGATATTTCTGTTCCAGCACTGGTGACCTCAGCCCTGGGATCACTGCACTGTGGACGGACATCATTTGTGTCTTTATAGCACCAAAAGACTAATAGAGTCTCTAAGTACCAGTCTTCAGTGCACCAGGAGAAAGGGTAGAGTTTATGGTTCTTAATATGTGAGAAGCATCACAAAGCCAAAATATGTGAAGTCTAATACCAAGCTCTACCTGACCCCAGCTGGGGGACCCCGGGGAGATTCTTATGTTTCTGTGCATCGCTGTTTCCCTACTGATAAAGTGGGACTTTTAAAGCCAATTCTGCCTAAGGCACATTCTTTTCCCCATGATTAACAGAGTTAAAATGTGTGAAACTGTTTTGTAACCTACGTAATATAAAAAGACGTATTATTACAAGAAGATGAAAAGGTTGATCAGGAAGTTTAAATGACCCATCTGGACCTTCGAGCAAACCAGGAGCGGGTGCTGCCGGTGAAATTTGAAAATTCCTTAGGCCCAGTGGATTTATCTTGAGATTTTTCAACTTCTTCAGAATGTTAGGTCAATTTGCATTCTGCCCCTTGGGTGCTACTCTCCCATAATATCTCTGCAGTTGTATGGATTGTGTTGGGGGTGGGGGCGGGTGGAGAGCAGGGGAGGCGTAGTGCAGCTGGACTGAGACGCTGACCTCCAGCCTTCTTACAGCCTTTTCAAGCAGATGGTTGGTGTGATACTATCAACAACCGGGCCTACTGCCACTATGATGGGGGAGACTGCTGCTCTTCCACACTCTCCTCCAAGAAGGTAAGTGGGGGCGCCTGCGGGTGGGGCAGAGCAGCGGCTCCAGCAGTGATGGCAGGTTCTTCGGCTTGCCCTCCTTCACGGTGTATCATAATTGGTTCTTATTCAAGTCAGGAGGAAATTCCAATGAACAATCATTGGAGAGTCTAAAGTGACAGGATTAGTGGTGTTTCACCTAGGTTCTTAGAAAACACTAGTTCTCTAATTGTCGGTCCAGTGACTCCTTCAGAAAAGCCATGGCTTTTGCTGCTGAAAGACTCACACCTGCTTATCATTGTCCAGGAAACTTCTCTGTAGGCAGGGAAAATAAGAGTCTCCTCTCCTTGGGGAGGCAGAATTGACAATAAAATGCTATCCAGTCATTATTTGTCTTCATAATTAAATTAATAACCTTACATAGTGTATTCTAAGCTTATTGCAGACACATGTGGAGTGGCTGTAACAGGCTACCTGGACCAGTCTCTGGATTATGTCCTGAGCAGTAATGCTCTTCCCGATGTCCTTTATCCCTATTACTCTTGGCTCTGCTAAATTAGCAGATAGGCTAAAGCTAAGCCTGTAAGATGGAACAGGCTAAAATTTTGTAATCGTATGGGTAAAAATCCAAGTGCTTCAAAGATGTTTAAAGGTAGTTGGCCAATTTGATGAATCAGAAATACGCACGAGATGTTATTTCCTTCCTTGTATGCATCTCCACAGTAAAGCCACACCTACCAGTCACCTATTTGCATACCTGAATACTACGTCTGTTAATTGTTAACATTTACTGATTGTTCACTATGTGACTGTTTTCACCACTAATGTGAATTAACTTATTTAATGCAAAGCGCTCAGAGGTTCATACTATCACTATTCCATTTGGCCCTCTTTCACTCTAAAAACCAATAAATCCTGAACTAAGAGAAACAGATCAAGAGCTTGGACTGCAGGTCGGCAATCAGGCCAGCTAGTTCCTGTTCTCAGTTGTGAAAGTAACTGGTCAAGGAGCCCATTTCTGCACAGGAAGGCATGATCGCTTAGGAAGAAAGCAAGCAACTGTCTCCTCACTTCACACCCTGCAAATCTAAGATTTGTCTTTAATGAGTCTCAGTGCCTGTAGCCAGCACACACAAAAATTGGGACTGCAAAGGCACTTTACCCCTCTGCTGACTCCTAAATCACATTTTACTTCATATGTGCAAATATGCTGGGAAATTTCCCCAAACAACCCCACCCATTCTCCAATCCACTTGCCCAATCACCAGGCCCATCTTTTCTGTGACTTGGACTGATATTGTATGTAGCATGCCTATTCATTTTTTATCTCACTTGATTATCAAAGCCTAAAAGGGAAGAATGTTTGCCACTTTTACATCATGTCTCCTGCATGCCCAATTCTCTCCAATGATAGTGATAGACACTCAAAAATTGATGCTTATCTGTCAGTAGCTACACCAGCAGGAAGAGAGCACCTGTCCTGGACCATCTGTGGCCTGGGGGAGGAACAACTACATAGAAGGAAGGCAGAGCCACCACAAACACTGGGCGGGGAGATGCAGAGTTTCACCAAGCCAGAGGGTATCTTGGGCTCAAGAAAGAAAAAAGCTCATGCTTATGAAGGTGGCCGAGATGATCCTATTGCCTCCAAAACACTGAGGATCAGAAGTCAGAGAACTAGTCTATTGAGTCTTGTCTTTCTATATAGTAGTATTATTACCCTGAGTTAAGTCACTCAACCTCCCTTGGCCTTCCCTGTAAAGAGAAAATGCTAACATTCAACATTCATCTTTCTTCCTCTATAGGAACCATGTGAAGGCGATAACAGCAACCTAAAAAATAACAGCATAGTTTTAGACATTGCTGATAATATTGAAGCAGTAGTAACGGTAGTTATAGGTGCCTGGCAGTGGATAAGGATTTACACCCATGATCATATTTAAACCACACAAATACCCTCTGGAGTAGTTTCTGTTGTCCTCCCCTCTTTATGTATGACAACAGTGAAGCAAGGACGATTAACTTGGTTAAGGTGACATGCTATGTAAGTGACAGAACTGAGTGATATTAACCCATAACCCCACACTTCCCCTGGGACCAAGTGAGAAAAGTGAAAGCTGGTTAAAAAGTGTGAAGCTTGGCACAAAACAGGTTCTTTCAAATTCTCTGTCATTCCCCTAGGTCATTCCATTTGCTGCTGACTGTGACCTGGATGAATGCACCTGCCGAGACCCCAAGGCAGAAGAAAATCAGTAACTGTGGGATCAAAGCCCTCCCTCCACTGCCCTGGAGGCAGTAAGAAAGGGAGGCCAGCACGGGAGGAAACAAAGGGTGAACGAAGAAGAGAGGTCACGGGATGGAGGAAGGAGGAAGAGCGTGAAGGATGTTATGAGAAACGCAAGAGGATATTGATAGGTGCCAGCTAGTGCATCAAGTAGCCTAAGTAAGGAAAAATCATAGACAAAGCTTTCTTTAAAGGGGCAGTTGATTAAAAGAGGAAGGATAAATATGATAGATGTATAAGGACCGTCCTCCCCCATTTGTATTCTACTCAACCCCGTCCTCGACTGTTGCCCTTCTTCCCACTCTGCATCCTGCCAACTCTTCAGCCCCACCCGGCTTGTAAACTGATACCAACATACTAGAAGAAAAGTGGCCAGGGACACTCTGTTAACACCCATGTGAAGTGGATTGCCATCTTTCAGGGCTCGTCTACTCTAAACTGGCTCTTTCCCTTTCTTTTGTGTAGTCTCCCTTAAATAATGAGGTTAGTTATTGATTCTTTATAAGTATTTAAACATAATTATATAAATATATTATATATATTATATTTTTTGCTGTTTACTAAGCTAAAAATTATCCATTGTTCCACACATGCTGCTGTGAAGTTCACGTTCAAAATGAATACTGAGGCTTTGAGGACAGAAAAACAAGTTCTTCTGCCATGGGATTGATGGAGACTGGTAGGTTGAATGGGAAGTGGAGAAGAGGAGAGAGTGATTAAATGAAATTCTGGGTGCTCGCATGTCACCTAATCATTTTTTTATGACCTGGGAGCTGGGCCCACTTAAAGGAGATGGAAGGTGGAGGTCGGAATGATTCTATTAAGAGGCAGGGAAAGCTGAGAGTGAGTACGCATTGGTGATGGTCTGGGAGTACTACACTATGGTTCTTGAGTACCTAGTCAAAAAGACCACGTTAACTTTTCTCCACTTCTCAGAACTCTCTGTTGGAGTTGGTGAGGCCCAAGATTTTCTCCATTTACATATGTGCCTGTTCCAAGCATAGCTCTCAGCCAGCCAGACAGCCAACAAGTTTGTATTAGGGATCCTTCTCTGATCACCAGGATGACAGGGACTCACATATTCCTCATCCTTGGCCTGTGGTTTCACTCCTTGCTAGACATCCCCAAGCCTGGCCATCATGCACAGCCACATGACCAACTGTTGATTTTCTGGGAAAAAGATGTTAAGGAAATGACATAGGGGAAAGGTGGGAGATGGAAGAACAGGCAGAGAAGGAGGAGCCAAAGAAGGCCATGGAGTGTTGAGAGTTAAATCAGGGCCGAGGGCAAGAAGATGAAACGAGTCAAGGAGACTCAATCCCTGTTCCAAGTCTCCAAAGAACACCCAAGTGGATCCTTCAGACAGTGCAGAATCGGTGATCAATTCTGTTCAAACACAGTGGAGGGAATCTGTGACCCAGAGATTTCGACTTGAGCAAGCTATGGAAACACATGGAGCGAGGGTGACACTCTGTGGGGAGAAAGAAGAATTTCAGTGATTTAGGGTCCATCTTGTTGTCTTTACCCTTTCATTTTCAGTAGGTGGGCTGCACGTAGCATAAGCACAGTGGCCTGGCCGTATTTACATCCCAGGCTCACTCTTTTTTGCATGTGGTCTATTGCAGTTATGTTTTATTGTAACGGCCTTGGAAAGAGCCTAAGGAGCTAATTTCTGTTCAACACCCTCATCTTACCATCTTAGGAAGGGTTGTGAGGATTGTCTTCCTCAAAGTTTCTTCTTCAGTGGATACCAAGAACAGGTGAAATTTAGAGTTCAACCGTAATTTCACTATATCTGCTTCTTGGCTCTGACCACACTTTTTCTACTCCTTCTATCAACATTAAAGCAATGGCTTTGCAAACAGGAGGAGGAAATATTACCCACACTATCATGTAGGAAAGAACAATATTCTGGAACGGAAAAAAAAAAAACAAGGATAAGGCTACTACATACATTTGTCCATGGGTGTGTGGAATGAGGGCAGCAATGTCACTGGGGAAAGGGGCGAGCAGTTTGCCCATCCAGAACCCCTGTCCTCTGTATTTCTAACCATACAGCAAACTATAACCTAGATACCATTCATTGTCCGGGGTCACACTTAGTGTCCTCAGGGAGACAATAAATATTTATTTTTTGGATTCTGATTGACTTCGATATGAAAAGGACAGTGGAAAAGTTTAGATTCTCTATTTTTTTTTTTAAAAAAAAACACGTTGAAAAATTGTTTTCTTGGAGAAAATATACAAATTTCTGGAAACCGATCAAGCTCTGCCTTAAGGAATCCTGCCTTGTCTGACATTGAGGCAGAGGAACAGTTATCGTGGGCATAACCCAGCTCAGGAAAGCTGCAGCTCCCATAGGAACATGGAACCTGTGGTTCACGCCAGTGTGTGTCTGTGCTCAGTGTCTCCACAAAAGTAACAGTGAGACCATTTCTGTTTCATACTTATTTAAAAATATTTTATTCTCTGTTGGCAACATCTGCAATTCACTACTGCCCTGGGAAAGTGAGAGGACAGTTCCAGTGGTGTGTGAAAAGCCCTCAGGCTGAAGGCTGCCCAGCCACAGTTAGCTGAAGTCATTCGGAGATGGCAGGTTCTTCCAGTCTTTGTCCCTGTGGCCTAGTGTTTTGAGTAACTCGGGTTGCTGATAAAGTTGAAGGACTGAGACAATATAGTTACAGATCCCAAGAATATCAATTCGCATTCGTTCTATGTGGTGGTCTGCATTCTGCTGCTCTTACCCACCAAGGGAGTCAGTGAGGGCCTCACCCAGAGGCTCTTCTGTCTGTTTCTTTGTTCCAAAATCACTTCTCTGCTTCCTCTTTTTCCTAGTAAGTAGGAGCTCTGGTACCAAGGTTGCCCAGAGCTGACTGACTCTAATGACTAGCATGACAGCCTCAAATCAGAGAGACATGGATGAGAAGACAGAGTGAGGAAAATGGGCAGCTGCTGGCAAAAAGTGGAGGTAAATAGCTCTTCTTGATTCTCTCCTTCCATTTCCTCCATTGCAAGGCATTGGACTGGCGCTTCCTCTATTCTGTGCGACCATTATTGAGCGCGTCAGTTAGCACCCAGGGCATGGCTTGAGTGGGAACGTAGTGAAAGAAGCTGATCTACTGTATTGTAATGTAAAACAGCTACAGTCAGTTATTTTGTAAGATTATAAGATGTTCATTAAAAAATCAGCACTCAAATGTGAAGTGTCTTTGGTGTCTTATTCTTTGTTTACATCCTTCCATCACTTTTGAGTCACTTTCCATTGGCTTGTGCCAGGTCTAGGTATCAGTCATTGGTTAATTGATTGATTGGTCATTCCTTTCAGTCATTTAAAAATGATTAAGTAAATAGAATGTGTAAGGAAGACACATACAAAAAAGTTCACGAGAAGAGATGACATATACAAAAGCAGAGTATGTAGCAGTCATGTCAAGTGCTTCATGAGTTGTGAAGTCAAGTGCAAGAGTCACTTACAGTTCAGAGGAAGTAGGCATCCCTCCTAGATGCCAAAGGTAGGTTTAGCATTTGGAGGATGGTTGGTGAGGACGCACACAACCTGACAGGCAGAAATGGGGGTGGGAGAGGAGAGTCCAGGCAAAGTAAAGAACAGATTTGAGGATGTGGAGATGGGACTGGGAAAGTCTGGGCATTATTGGACATTAGTGAAGCATCCAGCATAGCTGGAAAGTAGAACTAAGCTAGCAATGTACTATGCATTTCATAAACACAATCTTACTTAGTTCTTACAACAGATCTGCAAATAACATATTCTCACTTCATAGATGAAAACACCAAGCACCAGTTTGGTGAAAAAAGTTCCTCAAGGTCACATGACTGGAATTAGGTTCAAGTCTGGTTTTGTTGAACACTGAGATGTAAGAAGGGACAGAAAAATGATGATTAATGGGATGCGGAGAGGTGGAGACATGTCTGAAACAATATCTCTGCATTAAACCTACATAACCTATAAGAGTTATCATCACTAACAGATAAAGGAAGCCAGGAGGAGTAGGCTTTGGAAGAAAGAGTATATTTGCTTTTTATAATAAACTTTGTTTGAGGGCCAGGTTGACAAAATGTCATATACAGCAGTATTCAGCTCTTAGAGGAGGCTTCTGACCTGGAGCCAACTTGTCAAGTTCTTTAGACTACCTGGCTGCTTGGAGGGTGGAGTAGATATCTCAGAACACCTATGAGTCATCTGCGAAGACTTGAAGAATAAATAGGTGGAAATGTGAGCTTGGAATTTGAGAGAGGTATGTGGTTACAAATAAACATTTGAGAGTCAAATGAATATTACCTGGCATTTTACTTATGGTTTAAAAGCTGCTTTTATATGCTCTCTGGCTACCCGTGGGCTAGGCAGAGCAAGAACAGTTTTGTTTGGTTTCTTCCCACTTTATAGATGAAGAAACTGAGTGTCAGAGAGGTTATTGGAAAACGTAAGTTCACGTATCAAAGTGCAGCTTGGATAAGGAATCCAAATTTTCTGTCCCCAAATATAATGTGTTTTCCACTAGTAGCTGAGTCTATTTTCTTTCCTGTCCATTGTCCATGGCAAATGGTGAGAAAATGGAGGGCAAACCTTCTTCATCACCCTCCTAGCACCCTCTCTTCATGCCAGGTCCTGAGTATAAGTAGATGCCCTTGCACATGCCAGTTGGGCCAGCTGGACAGAAACACCTGGAAAAGCTGCCTTCTCCTTAATGGCTTCCCCAGGGGGAGTCCTGGACAGAGACTTTGGAGCTCTGGTTTCCATTGACTGACAAACTTAAATGACATGACAAGTCATCTGTCAGCTGGGAGACTCACTGCTCTTAGATTCAGGATATCCTGATGGTGAGGGGCAAAGGGTGAGAAAGGGGAGGTAATGAGAAGGTTTTACAGTCATAAATAGCTCCAGGGCATCTGTGGAGCTGCCTTTGGGTCATCTCTTTTTATGTCACCTCAGGAAGACCACTGATTCTAGACTTCCAATATTCATCTTCCCAATGGTTGGCTCAGAAGACAAGGGGGTGGTGGTAAGAAGCTTGTGTCCCATGATAGTCTATGCTCATAAAACCTTCTATGTGTGCCTTGGATATTTGATCTGGCAAAAGATGAGACTAGTTTAGAGAATAGATAAGTTATTCTCAAGTCTGCCATGGTCTGAGCCTACCTGGGCTTGCATACACATTCTCCGGTCAAAATCCAGCCTGGTGGTCAATGCGCTGTGAGGTGAGTATGATTTACTACATTCAGTTCCTTGCCAATGATGATCTTTTTTTTCCCCTGATCAGGGCACTCAATCTTTAGTTTACATTAAGTGTTAGTAAGAACTGGTATGACAATGGCAGAGTATATTCTTGAAAGAAATGTATGAAAGAGAT
Organism: Cynocephalus volans; assembly: GCF_027409185.1. Classification (NCBI taxonomy): domain Eukaryota; kingdom Metazoa; phylum Chordata; class Mammalia; order Dermoptera; family Cynocephalidae; genus Cynocephalus; species Cynocephalus volans. The sequence continues at coordinate 132,968,960 of NC_084467.1, forward strand.
CTGGTTAACATTCCAAATGAGTTTAATAAAAACACTTCTAAGCCCTTAAAGACAGTTCTGAGCAATGGCAATAGTTCCGAGTAACTGCAATTTGCAGTTCTTCACATCAAATTTTCTTCTGAAGATAATTTAGTCTAAACGAGCTTCCATTTCTTTGCCTTTGTCCACGCAAAAGTCACTTATTTGAATGGGGGGAAAAAGGAAATAAAAGGACAGTGTTGACTTTTAATGACTGCCAATCATGTTGTATCAATTTTTCTTTTCTCTCCATTAGGTAACTGCTATCTGGAGGCAGTTGCCTTTTTAAAAATGTATATGTACATACAGGTTACATATTTAAATCTCACAAAAGTTTGTCAAAATTAAAGAATTTCCCCACACCACAATTCAATACATGCAACTCAAAGTGCTTTCTGAATAGTAAGCCAAGTTGCGTTAGGGTGCAAATGACTTCCAAGGAATGACTTTGTTGGTAGTGGATCGATAACCATTAGAATAACCTGGAAGAGAGTTTCTACAGCTTTTAAAAATATCCAGGTAGTCCCCATATGGGGAAGTGTTGCTTATTAACTCAAAACTGCTACAGGGAAGGTGAACTGCTACAGGGAAGCTGGGGGCAAGGATGACTGAGTTTGGACCTTGTAAGTCAGTATGTAGGGTGTGTTGGTGCCTTATGATTTGTGGCCAACAGCATGGTGATCTGCAGGGATCAAAAGCAAAAGTTTTCAAGCCTGACAAATCTGAATTTGAATTCTGGCTCCAACACTTACTGAATCTCTCTGAGCCTCAGTTTCCTAAGTATCTACCTTTGCAGGACTATGACAGCACAGTGCCTAAGCAATGCCAGACAGGAAGAGGTTAAGAAGTGATTGGTGGAGGCCGGGAATATAGACTACTCTATCAAGAGGTTTGATGGTGGAGAAGAGGAGGGAATTGCCTTTATATGGCTTCTAAAGACCCTTTGAATTCTCAAATGCTGTGCTTCTCTGACAGTAGAGGGTCTCTCAGATGTGTGCCATCATCAGTTATGTTCTCAGGACAGTTAGAGCGGATGGAGACTCCCTAGTGGTTTAGCTGCCAGGAAAGTTCTAGCCCACTGATTGACACAGAAGTAAAATGGATTTGTAGGGTAATGATGGTAAAGTAGGGACTGATAAAACAAAAAAGTGAGCTAAGGGGAAATTTCTGGACTTGGCAAAAATGTTGGTTAGCTCAGTTGTAATGTACCTGGCAAGTTGCATTAGCTATGTAGAACACTGGTTATTTTCTTTAAAAGACAACTGAATGGCTGTATTTATCCAGTTTGTGGAACGATGCTGTCCAATGCAACTTTTTTCAGTAATGGAAATGCTCTGTGTCTGCATTGTCTAATACAGTAACCAGTAGGCACAAGTTGCTATCTAACACTTAAAGTGTGACTAATGAGACTAAAGAACTGAATTTTAAATTTTATTTAATTCCAATAATTTAAATTTAAATAGCCACAGGTAGCTAATGACCACCAAATTGAACAGCACAGATCTAGAATATTACACACATGTATCAATCAATTTCCTTTTAAAATATGCTTTAGGCATGATTTTTTAAAATGATGCTATTTACATCTCATGGCTGAAGTAAGAGACATCATGCTCGGTTGGATATTTTGGGTTATATTATTCTAGTTTAGGAAAACAAATTTAATAAATCATCTACAAATTATACATCCAGAAACTCAAACCATAAATAAAAAAGCAAATGAATCCCAATCCTGATTTGATAGATGAGAGAACTAAAGGGAAAGAGAATGTTGTGTTTGCATGTTTGGGGTCAGGGTGGGTAGGTCTGTGGATATTCGAACTTTAGGTTTTGACTGGTTCTTTAACAATAGCTCAAGAAGTGATGGTCAGCCAAGGCCAACATAGAAGACTGTGGGTTTTGAGTGCATCATATTAAATGACTCATTCTCAAGTTAACTGTTGAATTTAGGGCTTGAAGGTCAGCTTCATGTTGAGGCATGCTTTTGCCTAGCTGACCTGTTCATGCACATCTCAGGTGCAGAAGTGTAGTCCACGTGCATTGGGAAGAATTAGCAACTATTGATCAGGCAAGATGCAGGTTCTAAGATGCAACCTGACCTGAGTTCAATTTGGGTGATTTTGAGTAAATTAGTTAATGGCTTGAGACAGTTTTCCTGTCTGTTAAGTGGAGTGATAATTCCCAATTTAAGGAATCGTTATGCAGATATACAACAATGAATGTGAAGTGACTATCCATCCCAGAGCTGGAAATTCATAAAGGGTTGTTCTGAGTATTAAAACCCTAGACAAACAGAAGCGTCCCTGGTACAGAAGGAACCAAGAAGAAAGAGCAGTAGGGATGGTGATTGTCTGGCTTTTAGGTTTCTGTGCACTTTCTGACCTAAGATGTGAATTATTCTAACAGGCTGGGTAATGTTCTCTCTCTCTCCTTTTCTCTCTGTCTCTGTCTCTCTCTCACACACACATACAATTAAGTGTTCTATGAACTTTTGGCTATGTTTTAAATATAATTTCATTTAAAGCCTTGCCGTGTTCCAGTTTGAGGTCTCAGATTAAATAGAATGTGACCCTGATTGCAAGTACTAAGGGAAGGAAAATTTCTTGAAAAATGATGTCGCCAAGATGATGTAATTTATCCACCATTTTAGAGGGTCATGCTAATGCCAGAGCATGGTCCGGAGCTCTGCCTGGGCAGCAAACTCACTAATAAGTGATCCACGCCCACCCTTAATAATTTTAGAGTTCGCCTATTACCTTCTTGAAGAAAAGAGGGCCCCTGGCAATAGTCATGGCTTGGGAAGAGTAGCAGAGCTTCTCTCTAGGTATGAAGTCCCCAGAGGTACAAAGGCATCTATGTATTTCAGCTTGACTCTTTCAAAGTCATCTCTGGTAGACATTCTAGGCACTTATGTATTCTTATGGGCTCTTCAGAGAGCACAAACTTCAGAATCAAGACCTAGTTTGGCCGGCCGAGCCCGTGGCGCACTTGGTAGAGTGCTGCACTGGGAGCGCGGTGACGCTCCCACCGCGGGTTCAGATTCTATATAGGACTGACCGGTGCACTCACTGGCTGATTGCCGGTCACGAAGAAACGACAAAAAAAAAAAAAAAAAAAAAAAAAATTAAGACCTAGTTTGGAATCCCAGCTCAGGCAGACCTTTAGCAGATGACTGAGTCTTTTAAGGCCCATTTGTAAGGTGAGATACAGAGTTTAAATTTGCTGGGTTGTTATGCATATTCAGATGGGTAATGCCAGTAACCCTCGAATGCACCTGGCACTTAAAGTGCTCCATGTGAGTTTCTTTACTATAGCATAGCTGGAGCTCAATGTATACTTATTAATAATAAATATTTGTCAATAAGTATTTATTAATGAATACATTTCCTTCCTTTATTTTCAGTCAAGTGTCCTACTACAGTAGTTTTTCAGATGTTCTTAAAATCTCACCACTTGTTTCAAGTTTTCATTCATGCTACACCTTAGACAAGAGATTCCTCTAAGCTAGTTAAGGCTCAGGGTAGGATGAATTGGTCAGAAAAGAGTTGAGTCTGGAGAAGAGAAATTATAGGTAGCAAGACCTGGAAGTGAGGGCAAGTTCAGATTCTGACAATATCTGTTTTTCAGGCTCTCAGGGGAGCTGCAGGCCTCCTTCCTTACAGGTAACCCGGCCGGCGCTGACCTCACTGTTGCATTTTTATCAGGTCTTCTATGAATCTCCTGGCTAGTGACTGCTTCATCTAACCATTGGGCTTCTGACTTATGACCCTGCCTTGACCTCAGGCTTTTCTGTATTTTCTAAATCCAGTTCCCTGAGTTACACCAGTCCCAACCCTTCACTGTATGTATGGTCTTGTCTTTCCTGCCCACAGCATCTATCCAGACTTGCCTCCTCAACGCACTGCCATCCACATTCCCATTGCTAACAGTTTTCCTGTTTGATCGGACTGTGAGGGCTTTGAGATCCCAGGTCCACCCCCCCCCACCCCCCCACTGAGAATACCACCTCAGAGAAGGGCAGGGAGCAAAGGAAAGGATGGACAGAAACTTCTGCAGGGAAGAACTTTCAAAGTGCCTCCCCATACCCCAAGGAATGTCAGGCTCGGAGTTCTTGGTGAAAAACAACTGTAGGTCAAGTGTCTTTTGGCTCCTTGAGGAGATTTCCAAATTCCTTCTGGGAGGCCCCCATTCTGTGGTCGGGGGTAGGAAAACCCAAACTGGGAGGCCTGCTTGTCTTTTCTGTGCCTGGCTTCATCCGGAGCATTCCTGGGAGGTAGGGACCGTCCCCGCAAGTGGCCAGACCTGGCTGTGTGGGAAGGAACGCAGCTACACTCAGACATTCCAGTTGTTGCTCAAACCCAGCGGCACTTCATTAAGTCCTGGGCCACACTCTCTCCTTTGAGTGTTTGCTGGTTGTCATGGCAGCTGAATATCCTTTCTGTATGTTCTCCTCTTCTTGCCTCACCGCAGTCAGCTCCATCACCAGCACCTCTGTTGTGGGCGGGCCCCTTCTGATCCTTTCCTAGCTGCCAAGGGACATAGAGGCTTCAGGGAGAGGATCAAAGCATCTTCCCCTGTCTGATGTTCAAGAGTGAGACTGTTTGGAAGGTCTGGAAGTCCAAAGTACATCAGACTGACCTTCATGGGTAGGAGTTACTGTGGTTTAGACTCAACAGACAAAAATGGGTATGGTAGGACGTGTCTGTTCTATGAGTGTACAGACATCTGAGTAGTGGGGGTGGTCTGTCTGAGAACATGGCCAGGCTAGAGGGTGAGGATGATGGTTACACCTGGACTCTTGTGCCAGTCTAGATCACAGCTCAGTGAGGTCAGAGACAGGAGGAGTGCTGAAGTCCCATGTCTAACGTATTTCATCAGGAGCCCTGAAAATGCATAGGCCAGCTCCACAGTCACACCTTCTCCATGGCAGGGACTGATACTATGCTTCAGACCTGGATAGAGCAGAGAGACTTGGAGGTATAAAGATTTCTGTGTCTTGTTTGTAGGAAGGCTTCCAGTTTTGCTGCCTGCAAGAACTGTACATGCCACCTCCTCCCCCCGGCAAAGCAAAATGAACAAACTTGTTCATCTAACTTTGCTGTTAGTTTAGTTCATTCACCATGTTGAACAAATGTAGAAGGAAACATGACTTCGGTGGGTCACAAGGCAGCGTTGTAGAGTGGTGAAATCTGGCTTCCATCTTTAACAGCAGTATGGCCTTGGATAAGTTACTTAAAATCTCTGAGTTTCCTTATCTGTACAATGTAGGCACTATCATAGGGTTGCTGGGAGAATTAGACAAGTCATGCGAAGATGCTTAAATGGTGCCTGGCACATAGTAAGCAAACAAAAAACAATAACTGCTATTAAAAACAACAGCATCTTGAGAAGCAAAAGACATCTTATATAAATGGTAAGAGCTCTCAGAGAAAGTTTGATTTCAAAGTTTCGAAAGGATCTTTGACATAAAAAAGGATGTATAATGTGAAGTTGGAACATGTTTGCTTGCGACGTCACCATGTTGCCAAGAGAAGACAACTGGGAAAGGGTAATACTGGTGAAATGTGGCTCCATTTCAGTGTCTCAGGAACATTGAAGGAGACCAAGGAGCATTAATATTGTTGAGCACTTACCAGGTGTGTTTCAGGCATTGTACTAAGTGCTTTCAAAATTATTATCTCATTCACTCCTCAAGGTTCTTATTATAGTTATAAGCTATTGTGTCCTGGCTCAAACCCATCCTTCTGTACCCTGCTTTATGATGCTGCTGTTGGAACACCGCAAACTTCAGTTCCTTTTTGTCAGTCATTTCCACATTAGGTTTTGTCAATAGGAAACACTAGAGAGAGACGGGAAGGAAGAAGGGAGGAGAGGAGCTGGTTCCTTCCTGTTAGTGTGCTGTCCATGCCAGCATCATCCTGCCAGTGGCGTTTCACAGTGCCAGCAGCAGTATGTTCTAGTCTCTGTCATCTTTGTGCATTTGAAGAACCAGCCCCATTGAGTTCCCCAGAGAAGTTCCAGCACTGTGCAAATGGCCTCTCCTCCTTGAGGGCACCTAGTTTCTGGTAAACTAACTTCCTTTCTTCTCCCAGCCCTAGGGGTGGTAGTTGCTTCCTGCAGTTAGTATTAGTACCTCTGTACTATCTCAGTGTTTCTCTAATATTTTTGTTCTTTTGATCCTCTAATATTTTTTAACCAGTTCCCTGTATTAAATTCTCTCTGTTGAAATTTTGACTGGAACTTAACTGATATACTGCTCAAGTGGCAGAAACAGAGGGAGAATTTGAAATCCTTTGTTTTGTGACACCTAAGACAGCAAATTAATACTATTCAGACTATATTAAAATGCAGATTTAGGAATGCAAATGACAGTTCAGCAAACATAGATGCAATGCTGTGAAAGTGATCATGGAATAATGGGGCCAGAAGATCTTAGAAATGCGGTTTTCATTCTCTATTTCTGTTATCAATACACGATGAACCTCTATTCACTTTTGTACACATAGTAAGTTGTATACACTATATAATGCATTCACAATAGATTTTCCTGGATATTCCTGATTTCAAGTATTCCGTGCCCATTCTGTTCCTATACATTAGGGAAGGCAGATACATGGCATGCATCCTGCCACTTGCCATTTCCACACCAACATCAGACACTGATCATGTATCTCACCACTCTTTCTGGCCAGGTACAGTTCCATTCTCAGAACCCTTTTCAAGTCAGTTGTCCAGGCAGCCACTACCACCTGATTAAATATAGAACTCAAGTGGAAACTTACTTGCTATCCCTACAATCAATCTTAGAGTTCATGGACATGGATTTACTTTTGGCTTCAAAATTTCATCTTCCAGATTGTCACTCAGACCTCAAAGAGTTGCAAGATTCCTATGTCAGATGATAAGTAATAGTTATTAGTCAAGACCTAGTCAGGAAAGCAGGACACATTTTAGGTAATTCAATAGAGGAAGTTCAAAATGGGAAACCAATTAGAAAGGCTTTGGAGTAGTGGAAAGGGCATCTAGAGAATGGTGGGGGCCACCTGAAGATTACAACAGCAGGAAGCAGCTCCCACTTCGAGGGGATGGAGGGACACAGGGAGGAGGTAGAAATTATGGAGGAGATGCTGGAGACAACATCAAGGCAGAGAGAAGGAGACGTACCCCAGTTTCCTCCTTCTTTCTGTCCTCCAGTCTTCCACAGTTGCCTCCCACTGTCGCACCAGGCTGGAAGCCTGTTAACAAGGGAGTCTGGGAAATCTGGTTTGTCAGAGTCAGCTCTATGTGGCATGGCACAGAGCAGAGAAAGCTGGGAAATGGATCTGAGAACACAGAGGCAATTGGCTGGTGAGTAGTGTATGTGTTGCCATGTTATATTCAGCAGCCATTTGGAAAAAATGGCGTGTAAAGCATGTCCAACTTCAGTCTTGTCCATGGGCAGTCAAGTCCTGCAATACCACAGGAACATGGTGTGAGGTGGTTTCTGTCATCTCAAAGCTGGTAGGTTAGAGAACACTGTTTGACTCAGTGGAAAGCAATAGCCTCAGGGTCACTTGACATTTGAATCATTTGAAACAAAGCAAGTTGCTCCTAATTATTAAGCATAGAATATGGCTGAAGTTCTCCTGAGAGAGCAAGTAAGGAATCAATTACACTAATTCATACCCTCATGTGAACAGGCACATCACGGACTCTAACAAAAGGCAGTCTTGGTGAAGAAACACGATGTCAAAACCTGTCCATCTCTAAGGGAATAAATCCAATTACAGCACACACTGCAAAATTCCAGAACAGAGAAGTTTATTTTTCTCTTACTTTGGACTAGTGCAGACACGAATGAGCAGGTCCCGGACTCCCAAATGTATCAGGAGAAATGAGAAATTGTCAGCTTATTCTATGTAATGTTGAGGTTTCACTTGAAACTAAACTGCTCATGAATTGGTTCATTTGAAATGACAATGAAAAATAGGAGTTGGTGATGGGAGCAGGGTTGGGAGATAGTAGGTTATCAAAATCAGGGATGGGTCATGCTATACCATCCTTAGGGGCAGTAGGATTTTGTTCCCCAGGTTCTCACTCAAGTATTGAGTGTTACCATGGATGCATGCAGAACACAGAGAATAGCCGAAAAGAAGCATTAAACCACAATAAAAGGCAGCATTGAACACACAGAGCTGGAGTCATAATTTCTTGGCTCTCCATCACCCTCATCTGACAGACAAAACACCTAAAACCCAAAACTAAACCAAACAAACAAGAAGTGACAGTATGCTCAGCTTGTGAAAACAAACTATGTACGCTGAGTTGTTTTCCTAATGGTAGTGGTGGGTTTGCACTGGGCCAACCACGTTCTTATTGCTTGACATAAGACCTGAGCAATATTTTGCAAAAATCTCAATGGGAGAAATTTTTTTCTTTCTAGGAAACTAAATGAGAAACTAATTAATAGTGGAGGCAATATGGTGTAAGGCTTAGAGTCAGACAGCCCTTGGTCAAAATGTCTGTACCTCCATTTAGCCATGAACTTGGGCAATTTATATAAAGGCTCCGAGACTCTGCTTCCTCTTTCTTAAGAGCATGTGTTTCAGAGTTGCAATGAAGACGGAGGAATATTATGCAGTTAAAGGGTTTAGCACAGTGACTGGCACTTATTAAGTGTGGGGGGTGCACGTTTGCATCCAAGAAGTTTCAAATGCAAAGGGATAGAAAAATAAAGTGATTAGAAGAACCCCTCCCTTCAAATATTTCTTCCTTGTCCCAAATAGTCTTCTTCTTCTTTTTTTTTTTTTTTCTTTTCCTGGCCCTGGAGCAATTCTCTCCTCCTTCAAGGGTTTCCATGTAGGCTCTAGGGTTCACCCTGTCAGAAGTGTTGGGATGCAGCATCACACCATTCTTTCTGCTCCCGTCTGATGGAGCAGAGACACACCTAATCGGTGAGAGGGACATTGTGCATGTAGCCATGGCGGATTCATGCTCAGGGCAAGGCTAACCCAGATGCTGTGCTACTGGGTCAATGGAATAGACACCAATGGCCCCCAATCAGATTCTCTTTATTTAGCAGGTCCCCTTAGTGGCTTAAACCAATAACTATTTTATCATCTTGCATAATTTGGGGGGGTCAGAAATTCAGGAGGGGTTTGGCAGGGTGATTGTTGTCTTCCACATGGCACTGATGGAGGTTGCTTGGTGGTATACAGCTGGCAGAGGGACTAGTCTTGAGGATCCAAGACAGCTTCAATTACAAATCTGGTGCCTCAGCAGGGTTGTCTCAGCTGACTACAGACCAGAGTGATTACACGTGACCTCTCCAGCATGGTGGCTTTGGATATTTTATGGGGTGATTCACAGTTTTAAGAGAAAGAGTTCCACAGAAGAAGGCAGAGGCCCCAAGGCCTTCTATGATTCAGACTTGGAAGTAACACAGTGCCACTTCCACCATAATCTGTGGGTCAAAACAATCAAAAACCTGCCCAGAGTCAAGGTGAGAGGCAATAGAACACACTTCTAGATGGCAGGGGCATCAAAGAATTTTGTGACTATGCTTTAAAACTGCCCCAGCGCTCATTTTCTTTTAATTGTCCCTTCTTAAGCAGGGACTAAGACTCTGATCATCACTTTTCAAGGGGACCTATTAAGCCCAGGCACTTAACATCTGGTTATTGAAATATTTAAAGGGAATCACATGTTTTGGTGGTAGGGAAGACAACACTTATTTAAAGTTACATTGTAGACAGAAAGAAAGAGATTAAGTGTTTTGGGCTGCCATCGTGAAGCATTTTGTCATAGTTAGCCTAGCTCGAATGCCTCTGCAGAATGCAAGACAGGAATGCACCGGGGGGGGGGGGGGGGGTCGGGGGTGGCCTTTGCAACATTTTTCTTAAATGCCCAAAGTATACATTTCAGCAACTCCAGCAGTATCCTGTGCTTCTTTGTCATATTTCTCCACACTTTTGTAATGATAGGTTCAATGTCTAAGTTTCCCCATAAAATGCCAGCCTTTCTCCCCAAACTCTAGCCCTCCGGTGAAAGGGAAAAGGAGCCAAGTGTGTAAACCATTTCTTCCTTTGTACCTTCCTCCTCAAACACTGACGCTTCACTCAACCACCTCGAACCTCCAAAGATGATTTAAATAATGCCAGCAAGAAAGGGTTGGGACTAGGATTTGTACTACTGTAAAAATGCCTATTGTGCAGACTAGAAAAGAACCCAGAGTAATGATGCAAAAAGATACAAGCAAGAACAAGCTTTTGTCCTCTACAGCACACATAATGTCTGGAAAACAGCAGATATGCAATAAATACATTTCACTCGCTAATTATTTGGAGAAAGTGGTAGAGAGATGAGATTCACTACTAGATAACAATAAGTTTATAATTTTCTGTACAGTATTTGACGTTTTTTCTAGTTAGGATGATGACTATAGGGTATACAAATTTGCAATTTAAGGTGTAGCATTTATTTTTATTTTAGTTTAGTTTAGTTTAGTTTTTCACTTAACAAATATTTATTTATTTTCTTTTCCAAGATCTTTTAAAAATATAATTGGAACATATTGATTGTACACATTTATGGGATACTGAGTTATATTTCAATACATGTATACGATGGGTAGTGATCAAATCTGGGTGGTTAGCAAATTCATCATTACAAAAATTTATCATTTCTTTGTGATGAGAACATTTAAGTTCCTCTTTTTTAGCTATTTGACAACATACAATAAATTATTGTTAATTACAGGTGCCTAGCACTACTGTACACCACTAGAACTTATTTTTCCTATCTATCTGTAATTTCTATTTATTTATTTAAAATTTTTCTTATTTTTTAATTTTTATTGAATCAAAGTTGATTATACATATTTTTGGGGTTCAGCATTGAGATACGTTGATCAAATCAATATTACTAGAATTATATAGTTACAAATCGTAATTATGCTTTATGCCCCTTGTCCAGTCTCTCCCCATCCCCCGCTCTTTCCCCACTCCCTGCTCTAATTACCCTAGATTTCTTCTCTCCTTCTGAAAGAATAATGGTTACTCTGTTGATTTGTTGCCTAGATGATCTGTCCAATGCTGAGAGGTGTGGTCAGATCCCCCAATATTATCATAGAGCAGATGCTTCTTCTGTCACTCTGGAATGAGTTTTGTGGAGAGAGACATCCTCTTCTTTTCTTGGTCTCTGCTGGTGACTCTCCTTGTGTCAATGCACTCCAGTGGCTAGCGGACCATCTGCATAGTGCTTGTGGTGTCAAGCTGCTTTTGCGGCAGCTGTGGTTATTGTGGTGGCTGTGATGGGCCACGCACACAGAGGTGATGTTTTTGGCATGCTCCTTGGTGGTGGTGGTGTGTGTGGTTGTGGGGAGAGTCTGGTCTCTGGCTCCATACCTTGGGTCCCCGGGCAGGCCCCAAGGTGCTGGCATGGTGTGCCTGGTTGTGGGAGGGGGGTTTGGTCCCCTTCTCCATGCCTCGAGTCATCAGGTGGGCCCTGAGGTGCTGGCACAGCATGCCTAGTTATGGGAGTGGGGTCAGTTCCCCTTCTCCATGAGTCAGGTCCCCAGGCAGGCTCTTAGATGCTGGCACGGTGTGCCTGGTTGTGGGAGGGGGGCCTGGTCCCCTTCTCCATGCCTCGGGTCCCTGGACAGGCCTCAAGGCACTAGTGGTGTGAGTGGTTGTGTGTGGGGGTCCCATCCCTGGCTCCATACCTCATGTCCCCTGGTGGGCACATATCTTTTGCTTATTTCTAAAATGGGGGAACTTCCTGTGGGAACCAGTACTTGAGCTCTGTGGTTTAGCTAAATTGCTGCTTTGCTGCTGTTTCCCTGGGGAAGGCTTTTTGTGCAGCTCAGGGTTTAATGGTTGACCTTATAGGTACTTCTGGCTCTCCAGAGACCAGGTGCACCTGGGTTGTGTAGAAGCTCTAATCTGGGCCTGAGTTTTTCATCAAACTACACCCCATGCAATTCTATATTCCTGACCAGTCTCCTCTGAGAGGTTCTGTGCTGATTGGGGAGCAGATCAGCTGGCTTTGCTGTGCCCCAGTGTTCTCCTGGTGGGCCTGTCTCCCCTGCTGCCCATGCTGTGAACACTTCCCATGGGACGGGCCCTGCACTGGTCCCTTGCGATGACTCACTGGCCTCTGAATGGCTCCCTTTTTTCAGCTGTTCTGGCTCCTCACTCCTGCGTGGGTCCACAGTAACCCTATTAGTGGTCTTGCTGTCCTGGGGGCCACCAAGGCCCTCTTCTCCCTGCTGCCTCCAAGTAACTCCATCTGAAGGGTACAGCTGTGTAATTCTGCACTCAGCAGTTCCAGCCTTAAAGTGGCTGCAGCCCGAAATGCTCAGAGCAGTTTTTTCTTTCTCTCATTGTGGTTTCTCCAACCTTCATGAACTCTGTAGGTCTCTCCTCCTCTTCCCCTGAGCTCCAGTGGCCCCAGCTTGGCTGATATTACATTTTCATAGTTGTAAATTGGTTAATTTGTGGGAGAGAGTGACGCTGGGACTGTCTATTCCACCATCTTGACTGGAACTCAAGGTGTAACATTTAAAACCTTAATAATTTTCTGGGGGATCCAATCAGATCACTCAGATTATTGAAAGACACAAAGTAACATCCACACAGCCAACACTTACCAACAGCTTTGTTTATTATTTAGTTGATCATTTCATTTTTTATAATTGTACAATAATTCTCTTTTAAACAACACTGTTATACCTGAAGATGGTCACATTATATTCTTTCTTCCTTCTACAGTAGTAAAGTGTTTTTTTTTCCCACACTCAGTTTTTTAATAGAACATTTGAATGCCAAGAAGTGTAGTTAACTAAAAATAATGAACGGACCAAACTCCGTGGAAAATGATTGCACATTCAGTTAAAGGTCTAATGCTATTACAGTGGTTCATGTACATTCAAGAGGAAACACCAGAGATCTCAAGGGGACACTGGAGCTAGGACAGTACTGTTGGATGTGAGCAACCCTCTTAAGACCTGTTTGGCAGCTTGGAAACTTGAGGTTTAATACTGGCTCAGTACCATCACCCTTTCTAGCCAGGATGGGTTCCCCAGGCAAGCTCTGGGAAATGCCAGCAGGGTGTGATTGTTAGTGTCTCCCCAGGGAAAAAGATCCTCCAGTTATTTGTACAACCATCTTAAGTCTAGTCCCTGCCCCATTCATATTGGGCCTTTTTAACTTGAAAGTATGTGGACCCAGTCATTGGAGCTGTGTGTGTAGTGTGTGCATGTGTGAGTGTGCTGTGTGTGTGCATACCCACATTTTCCAGTGAGGAAAACACAAGAGGAACTGAAGGAGGGGGAGAATCATGAAGAAGAAAGAGGCAAAGGATGGAGGGTCACAGAAAGGAAGAGAAAGGGACAAAGATAGAGGGGATGAAAAGGAGCGGTGAGACTTGGGAGAGCAGAAGATAAGAACAGAAGAGAGGAAGATAGTGTGCCTGAAATGAAAGCAGAAGGAAGGAGCAGAGGAGTGACCCTGATGCCACCCGTTGCCCTGCCCGCCTGGCCCGTCAGCTCCTGTCTCACCACTGCGGGGGCAGGAAGGCATCGGTGGGCTCACCATCCTTTCACTCAAGGTCAAGATGACACTTTCTGTAAAGACTTGAATAAAAGGATGGTAAAACAGCGGCAGCAAGAAGCTGCTATAGGCCTTGCCCGAGTTGCCCGTAACATCTTCTCTGGCAATGGTGAGCCACCTGAGCCTGGAGGCTCTTTATCTGAGGCCCCTGCACTGGCCACAGGTGGACAGCCAAGTTTTCTGCTAGCCTTTGCTCTGGAAGTAGAGAATCTCAGAGGCACATTAGAGAGTACAAAGCAAATCTTTCAGTCTTTCTCTAGAAAGAATCAGAGAGAGGAGGGAGACCAACCCGTGCTCTCAACCTTCCTGCAGGCTTCCTTCCCAGCCACCGGTGGGAAGGCCATGGGCTGCAGAGCTGGTGGTCTCAAAGGGCACCCTAGGTGCAAAGGTGAAGGGCTCACTTTGGCTCTTCCCCCTCCCGCTGCACAGTGGGCACATGTCATGGATGCTTGGGAATGACAGGTCTCTGGGCAGTTTCTCCGTGGAGCTTAGAGCCCAGGCAGCTGTATACTCAGGTAACACTGAAAACAGTACTTAGGATTGCAAGGTGGTTCAAGTCCTGTGCTAGGAGTCCAACAACCTGGACTCACACTGTAGCTCAGGCTTGTGGCACATGAGGGATTTGGGGCAAGCTGAGGAACCTCTCTTTGCCTCAGTTTCCTTATCACTGAAACAGAGATCAGAATAGCACTTTCCTCAGGGGATTGCTGTGAGAATTCAATGACATGTTAAGTGCTTAGAGCAGTGCCTGGTACACAAGAGGCATTCAATAAATGTTATCTGTCATTATTACTATTCAGGAAAAAAAAAAACAACAAACAATATAGCTCAATGACTGGCCTTAGAGATCCTGCACCTCCTTCCTGTCCTTTCTCATGCATTTCCACATGATGGCCCTGGTTAGAGGCAGGGTAGCGAAAAGAATGCTTTCAGGCCTCTGAGGTATGGGACAGCTAGGAGCATCACAGCTCAACATGGCCTTGCGAGGATCTTTCTGAAAGAAAGGTCTTCTCATTAGCCAGGCCACCACTGGTACCCATGCCATGTGTGGGCAATGAGGCACAAATGACCCCCAGCCCTTAATGACTCCCCAGTCAGTGGAGCTGTCTAAACACAATCTCTGCCACTCCCGGCATCTAGATGGGCGGTGACAATGGCATAATCCTCCTTCTGATGGTCTTCAGAGAAATGATTTGCAAAACTAGCAACACAATCAAGCAAGTTTAGCAAGGGAGGGATGGACAGAAGTTTTTTGTGATCAATAATTGCTTTAGTTCACTGAAACACTGACATGGGAGTTTTGACCGACCCCTCCTGGCCCAGATCACACATCAATCAAGCCTTATCTGTCCAGGGTGAGAGGCACAAGGGCTAAAGAGAACCCAGGCACTGGATTATATATTGATAATATAGATCTGGAGCAGTTCTAAAACAATACACTCTACTTCTTTCTAAAATGTGTACTGTTAGTCTCCCAGGTAGACTTCTCAGAAGGTGCATTTGACAGGTGGCATCTTGTTGCATGTCAAAGATCATGTTGTTCAGAGGAAAGGGAAGAAATCTATCATAAGGAGATTTAACTTCAGTCCTGGCTTAAAACGGGGGAGAACCTCAAAGCCCAGGAGGCCCAGTGGGGCATATAACAGTTGACATTGGAGGTGTGGAGATAGCAATAGGAGGGCCCAGGGGAAAAACCACCAGGCATAGACAGGGGCCACCCTTCCCAATTTTCTTATTGTCTTTCTCTGTGAGCACGGATTAGGCTCCCAGAGTGAGATGTTTCCTATGGAATGCCTGAGAGTGGAGCCCGAGGCAGGGGCAACAACTTAATGGCCTCACCTCTGTCCCCAATTGCAATGAACGCAGGAACCCGATGAACACGGGATGCCTCAACCTTTTATGGGAAGCATGACAAAGCTCTTGAGCATTCTAATGAACCTCTTGGGGAAAAAATGAATGAAACAAATTAACAGCAGAACAAGCTCCAAAATAATCCTCTAAAGAAAGACAGCGCTGCACGGAGCTGCTGGCTGGCAGGTGTACTGACCATGCAGATGAAGAACGTCACATGAAGAAATTTCACAGGGAGCAAGAATCACTTTCTCCCTGGTTTAGATGTTGCTGTGGAGGTTTCAATGTTCCATTAAAAAATATTAAAAATCCACAAACCAACCCAGATGTCTCTCTCCTCTCTCCTGCTTCTGTTTGGCAGCAACGCTCTGGCTTTGCAATGCTAGATGTCTTTGCTGTCCCCGTAGTTGTTGTAGGGGATGCTGAGGGTTTGCTCCTCACAGGTCTTCCTGAGGTCCCGGCTGAGCTCTGACCAGTCAAGTCCGTAGGGCTTGATCTCGCTGTAGCGGCAGCCCAGGTACTTGAGTGAGCTGCGTTGCAAGCTTATCTTGGGTTCCTGAAGGAGTCCGTTACACCAGCTGCTGAGGTCCCCAAGCTGGGACAAAATGAGGCCCGCTTTCCTATGGATCAAAGATGGGGTAAACTTATGTTAGAAAGAACAGAAGGCCAGGAAAAGCAAAGAGCCACAATTAGTGTGAGACTCTGAACATCCAGAGGGCTGAGCCTGGTCTGTTTTGCTCACTGTTCTATCTTTGGCACTTAGAACAGCAGGTCCTCTATAATGTCTATCAAGTAATGAATGAACAAATGAATGAATGAATAGGATGTATGTGTGAGGCAGGCACCAAAAAAGAAGCAGATACAATGCAGTAAGGAAATGCAGTGAGAAAAAATAAAGAAGAGAAAATAAATAACTAATATTTTTGTGGGAATGTATGCCTTTTTAAAATCACACAGTTGTCCATCCACCCATCTGCTTCATTCCAAACCAGCTTCGAGGTCATGCCCTAGTTATCCGTCCACCAGACTTCCATCAGCCCTGTCCCCAGGAGCATGAACAGAGGTAGAGGACTCCAGTACACCCTTCTGTTCTGAGCACACTAACCCCATTTTTTAAAAAAGTGGATATACCATTGAGGAAATTTTAAAAGTTCTGGAGGTGGACAATGGTGAAGGTTGTACAACAATGTAAATGAACTTCATGCCATAGAATTGTACACTTAAAAATGGTTAAAATGGTAAATTTAATGCATATTTGACCATGCTAGAAAAATTTTAATAAATAAATAAATAGATCATAGAGTAGGCAGTCTTAAAAGACAAATCAAATCCATTTTCTTGCAAGCCAATAATTTATCATCACTAAGCAACAAATTATGCTCTGGACTGAATATTTCCATTTTCAAGGCTACTTCTGAACCGGTAGAAGCAGTCAGTGTACCAAACTGAAGGGGATTTCAGCTGTGACCAGTTTGGCCTGTATCGAGGTAATTATAAAACTATAGAGGGTATAACGCTAATAAGAGTAATTACAGTGTAGTGATGCCCTCGGTTCACACTGACTCAGGGTCGTTCTTTGGGAAAATGTGGGCATCACCTAATGAACCTCCAGCTGAGCTCACGCCCACTCGTCCATCTCCCCCGAGAGCGAGGAAGCCGTTGCTATTGATGTAGGTCCCCATCAGGAGTGGGACAGGGAGGTGAGAGTGGGAGCCTGAGTCACTGCAGATCCCTGGGAGACAGAAAGGAGAGGGAAGAGCCAGGTCTCCCCAAGTTCACACACTGGAAAGGAGGGATCCCTCTGGCATATGGCCTGGGGAAATGGGCTATCGCCAGCACCTCACTGGTGTACCCTGTCCTTCTTGGGATCCACTGCTGGTGTCAGACATGAGGACCACCTGACAGCCAGTTCTCGGCCCTCACTGGCTTTGACTCTGAACACTTAGAATAAGGGAAGGAGCAGAATCCCCTCGCCAAGCTGTGTTTTTCTTATTCTTCAAAGATCTCTTATTTGAACAAGCTCATGTGAAGCTGCAAAATGCTCCTTGTGGTATTTATTGACTTCTAGGCTAACTTCACATACAAGGAACTATCTCTGTTCTATTTTAATCAACAATTCTTTCCAGAAACTGGGAGTTTCTGCACCCTATTTAGAATGAGCTTTCAAAGAACTATGACCGCATTCACCTCATTCCTCTCCTTCTGCCCTGGCAATGAGCCTCACCGAGGGGTGATCTCACTGCGTTCCTAAGAGGTCATGCTGAGACGAAGGTGGAGATGGAGCGGGAAGGCAGGTGGTGAGCTTCAGCAGCCAAGTCAAGGGGCTAAGAGTAGTGTGCGATCATCGGAGGGACAGACAGATTTTCTCCAACCTCAATGGTGGGTCAGAGGAAATCAAACAAACACTCCGCTTGCCGACTAAATAGCATCTTAGGTGGATGATCTGTACTTTCCCTATGAGCCTCTGCAGTTGGGCCAAGCAGGTTTTCCAAAAGTCATCATCAACAGGGACTTTATGACCCTTCCTCTTAGTCTATCCCACTGCGTGCCATTAGCTGCTGACAAATTCTTGGGAGGTGGAGGAAGGGGAGGGAAGGAAGAGCGAGGTGCAGCAGTGTCTGCATCATCTTCAAGAAATGGCTATCGGATCACATCCTGGCCATCCTTCCAGAAGAATGAATTTAATTAGCTGAAACAGTCTTCGTTGCTTTTTCCATTGCTCACTTAAAAAAAAAAAAATTAATTCGGGACTTCCCTTGAGCATCTCAGAGCCTGGGGCCTTCTTCTTTCTTAGGAACAGTGCAACCAATGTTGTTAAAAGTATTTTCAGGGGAGGGAGAAGGGAGGGAGGTTTTGGTGATGGGGAGCAATAATCAGCCACGATGTATATCAACAAAATAAAATTAAAAAAAAAAAAAAAAAAGTATTTTCAACCCTCAGCTCAATCTGGAGGCCTCCCCGAGTTTCAATGGGACTGGATTTAACTAAACAGAGAGAATCCTTTCTGCTTGCTCACAGGAAGTATGCACCCACAGACCCTTTTCAATGTATTCTCACAAACAATCCCAAAGTGGGTTGATGTATTTCAAGGCACAGGACTTTTCTTTTCCTGTGATTCTCCCTGAGATCCATGACACTAAAAAGCAAAACTTTATTTTCCATAGGCTAATGAAACTATGGAATTTTGAAAAAGTAAGTAGCCATGAAAGACCAGTATTATCATAAAAGATCCCCTGGGAGGAGAATGTATAGTCAGCAGTGGCCTTATTTTATATTGAGATCCACATTTCTTCCCCTGCTCATTTGCTTCATTAACCAAATTTCCTTCTGACTCCTGACTCACAAGAGAGAAATTTTAAAATCCCTCCAAATGCTCTTAGAAATCAAGATGATACATGCGATGTTAGTGCTATTCAAATTGTGACATTTATGTTCCCTAACAGAGAAGTGTATATATACACACAACAAATGTCAGAAGAAAAGAGGGAAGAAGAGAAGAGGGAGCAGAGAGGAGGGGAGGGAGTGAAGAGGAGATAAGAGAGAGGGGGAGGAGGAGAGAGAGTCAGGGGGGGTGATATTAGTGTGAGAAATAATAAGGTCAGCAGCAAAGACGGTATGGAGCAGAGAGGACGTTTCTTAATATGTATCTACTTTTTAACCCAGGGTTTGCTTCTTACTCAAACTGAGACAAATGTCCCTGATGTATTTCCCCCTGGTCCATAGTAGTGGCATCTCTTTGCCCAAGGACTATCACTCTTCATAAACATCAGGACATAATTTATAGAATGTAGAAAGATCCTGCCTGACTTTACACATGAACTCATTTTATTTCAGGAAGATAACCCTACATTTCTTCCTTCCTTCAAAAGTAAGAAAATAGAGATAAAACATCCTGAACAATGGTCTTCTAGGAAAGTTCATAAAATTACAGGTCACAATAGGCTCACTGAGGTTGTCTCCCTCCAGGGTGGCCAGAGGTCAGATGGATGGATGACTTCGGCTCTGTTGGCTGGTGTGCAAAAGTTCTTTTAGTGCCAGAGGACTCTACAGTGTTGATTTTCTTCATTTCCTTCCCTCCCACCATCTCTCCCTTCCTTCATTTTCTTTTTTTTCCTTTTTCCTATTCTCACAGCCCTTGCCCTATTTAAATTTTTTCTTCATCAACTTCTAAATAATTTGGGGACATATAGGTACCAACATTCCATGTAAAAATCCTCTTTGTCAAGTCTGTCTGAAAACTCCTGTATTTCCAGAGAAATCTGTTTTCTCAAAGCAGTGATACACAGTTATGACAAATGGAGCAAAAGAGAGGTGATATGTCCACATATCCTTCTCATCCCTCACCTTCCGAGAACTCTGTCTAGTCTGTTCAACATAAAGCAGTGGTGATTCAGTACTAGGAAGTTGTAGGCTTGGGCCAGAGTAGGTTGGCAAACACTTTACCATCCTAAATTTGGCCAAGATAGATGTCAGGGTGGGTCTTTGGCTAATCCCATGTTGCCTTTCAAGGGAATATGGAATTTAATTCAAAGTAGGTCTTTATAATGCATATAATATATACAATGAATATTTTTAGATAATCTCTTTAACGTAATTCCCAATTGTCTTTCACAAGACTAAGCTTTTGGCTCTTACAGTTTTAGCATTTGGAATGCTGTGTCAGCCTGATAAAGATGAGGGTAAAACAGGTCAAGAGCAAAGGCTTTTTCAGAGTTCAGGAAATACATTCATGACTTGCTTACTTAAAAAGAGCTTATCCAAAATTAATCTGCATGACCTGAGCTGTCTAAAATTAGGAGACTTCTCTGAACACGTAAGCTCACCTAGGAAATCTCTGCTTCATGGACTCATTGTTATAGGGTAAGAGGCATGAAATTTCAGAGTCTTTAAAATAGACAATACAGTTTATTGATTACCTGGGGCCTAATTCATCCTCACACCTCCAGGTGAATTCTCCAAAACTTTCATAGTGTTGGTTATAGTGATAGAGAACTCGATGTAAGGTGGGGGAACCCAGATCCAGAAGGGTGTTGTAGGCGGTCTGTTGTTCCTTCCCACTGGTATAGCCATTGAAGAGATTGTAGATCTTGTCTGCTATTTCTAAGAAGGAGGAAAGACAAATAAATAAGATTATACACATATACTACATACATATAACATACATTTGTGCGTATGTGCACATATGTGTGTGTACATACATATAAACATGTATATGTATATGTGTGTATGTATGATGTTACCTAAAAAATACTAAACCTAAGGCCTGGAGAAAATGATTTGAGTAATTCACCTTACCTCTGTCCCATTGGGCTTCAGTGTTCTCTTCTATAAAATAGATACTTTTGACTAGAATACCTCTAAGGTCAATTTCAGTTACAATATTCTCTGTCTTCACCCAGGTTTCTTAAAAACACTTAGCCTGAGGCAAAAGCTCATATATTAATACTTTATTGGCAAGTGCAATCCCAGGGAAGTAGGAGTGAGAACAGAGGAGAATGAAGCAAGAAAAGAGGGAGAACAAATACAAGGGAGCACACTAAGGAGCTGCCACATCTTCCTGACAAGCTGGCTGCTACATTTTGCAGGAGAGGATGTATAAAGCTCCTGGATCCCCAACTGGTCTGTGTACAGAGAGAAGGAAAGAAGACTTTGTTTCTAGCTCCCATCCATGATTGATCCAGGTTTGCTCCGAGGAGGCAGTAACAACCCTGCACTTCTAGGTTGCATATGCTTGGGTACCAAATGATCCTGCAAAAGTAATAGAGAAGCCCTGGGCAGCAGGTGGCAGGCAGGTCTTTGACTCAGGAATGAAGTGACGCACCATCAGGTAGTGCTTGTGAATAACATGAAGAACCTGGAGCAGCCATGACTGTAGGAACACAGAACCTTTGCTAGGACCATCTAAACCAGATACAAAGGCAAGCATGCAGATCTATGGTGACACAGAAACTGAATCTAGCACACTCTACACTTCCACATGAGTAATCTTTTGGTTTAATTTATGTCTCTGATATTTCTGCCTCAAAGGCTATGACTGATCTTGGTGATCTTGGCAAAGTGGCAATGATTTTGTATAGCCTTGGCATTTTTTGCTTATGGAGCTCAACACACTTTGTCATTAAACATTGTCTTACTAAACCTGTCAGAAAACAGATTTACATTTTCCCCCTAAACAGCTGAAAACTAAGATCTGGAGAGCAATGCTTTGTCTTGGATCCAGTGTTAATTCTGGAGTGAAGAAACTAACCCCACATGTCCCTAAGCCAGAACTTTGCCCAGGTGATCCTCTGTTAGCTTAAAGGCATAGCAAGCTGATTCCTGGTCACAAATCCAAGTGAATTCAGGGCTGCTGGTAATGACAAAGTCATTATTGTAGGAGTTTCTTTGGTTGCAATAAACAAAATTTCTATCCCTATCTTGCCCAGACATTGTGATGATTTTCTTACTTTTCTGTCTTGCCCATCTCCTAGGAGGACAGGAGCCAGATATTACTGCCTCAGTGTCCTGATCGGCTAGCACAAGGCAGACGATATAGTGGATAAAAAAAGAACAAAAAATGTTAGCCAAATGAATAGAACTCCCAACTTTGGGAGCAATTTAAATCTACTTCAGGGGAGGGTTTCCTCATGTTATTCCTCCATACCAGTTTATACCAATCCTTTAGCAACCAAACATGTAGCTGGCACATTTAGCTTCATTAAAAATAAATATGATTCAGAAATCCACTTAGATTTTTAGGTTGTGAAAATTCTATAGTTGTTAAAATGGGATCAAGAGACAAAGAGGGCAATGATTTAGAAAATAAGGATCTGTGGTGTCCCCAGTTATTTATTAAAGGCCTATGATTGCCAAAAACTTTCCATATGTCAATTTCAATGCTTATACCATCACTGCAAGATGGAAGTAAATATGTGTCTGATTTTCAAATGAAAAGATTCAGTGAAAGGCCACATTACCTGCCCAAGGTGACATAGCCAATGTGGTCTGGAGTCAAGATTTAAAACTATGTCTATCTGCCTTGGCTATTTTGCACTGATGCTCAGGAGTTGGTGGTCTATAACCAATCTAAGGTATGGGAGGCAGAGTCTTGGGGGTGGCAAGTCTGGGGTGACAATATCTAGTAGAAAGCATTGCCATGGCTGGACCAGAGATATCAAGTGAAAGGGAATGCTAGTAGGAATGCGGGGAGCCTGTCATTTTCTGGAGTTGAGATAGAAAGAAGCAAAAGGACTATTTCTAGAGCTGTGTTGTGTTTGACAGAAGACAGGGAGTGTTTGCTGAGAATGACCAGAGAAGGAAGAATGTTGGTGTTGGTGATCAGAACAGAGCTTAAATACGGAGGCCTGGGCTCCCTCCCTGACCCCTGCACTGAGGCCAATCTGTTCTTATTTCCTGTGATGGGAAATGACATCCCGCATCCTAGGCCCTGATTGTGACCATCTTTGCTGAGGAACAGCAATGGCTGAGAAGGTGTTTTCTGGCTTTTTGCCATTCTCAACGCAATAGTCATATCCACCTAGAAAAGGCTAATGTGGGGTTGGACCGGAGTCCTCCACAGATATCCTAAAACCAAGACAATCTAACTCCTGGCTGTGCTTGAGAGCCTACATCAGTAAATGGGATGCTAAATTTAAAAAGATCTATGCTCCAGGCTCCCAGAGCATGAGAATTTCTGGCTCCTTCTACCTCCATAGAGAAAATCGAGAGATTTATTTCATTAGCCATCACAGCATCTCAAGAATTTACTAACTCAAAGAATGGAAATGAATATAGGTATTTTTAGTTATAATTATACCCAGCTTTCAACTTCACAGAAGTTTTGAGTTATCAAAGACAGTTATCTGTCTTCCCTCACTTTAACATGCTTGATGTTCAGGAACAGGTAAAATGCAGGGGATAAGATGGCAAGCAGTCTGTCTCCATAGCCTCATCACAAAAAAGGAAACTCAGTCACTAGAAGAAAACCACGATCTCTCGGGCAGCAGAATAAATTAACAGGGATGGGGCTAAGGCCCTCAGACCTAGGAGTACGGGTAAGAACAAGCACCGTGACATCAAGTGTAGTCGAGCTCCGCTACACTAGCTGTGTGGCCTTGGACAAGCTACTTAGCCTCTCTGGGTCTTAGTTTCCTTGTCTGTTCAATGATGGTTCATAATATACACCTTCCGAGATTTTGGTGGGAATAAAAGTAATATTAAATGTAAAACCTTTCTTTAGCACAATGTCTGGATAAAGTAAGCTGACATTCATTCATTCAATAACATTTTTAACAAGTGCTTACTATGTGCCCAACATTTTTCTAGGTACTTGGGCTCTATCAGTGAGAGAATCTGACAAAAATCCTCACTGTTTGGCACCTATGGTAGTGGTAGGAGAGAGTCAGGTAAGCAATAAACATAAGAAATAAGTAAAATACAGTGTGTTAGAAAGTAGAGAAAAATAAAACAGAAGGAAGTTTGGAAATGCTGAGTGGAGGCATTGTGATTTTAAACAGTTTTGTAGGTCTCATTGAACAGACCAGACTTGAAGGAGGGGAGGGAATGAGCTGGGGGGATATCTGGGAAGGGCGTGCCAGGACAGGCAATGCCAGCACAGAGGCTCCCAGGCCAGAGCGGGCAGCATATTTGAGAACAATAGGCCAGAGTGTCTGGAATGGGTGAGTGGGGGAGATTAGGGTGGTAGATATTATTATTATTATTATTATTATTACTATTATTGTTATTATTATTATTATTATTATTGTTATTAATATTATTACCAGTTCTTTACTAGATCATGTTTTCCCCAATGCTGAGAGAGAGAGAGAGAAAGAGGAACACAGGAGTCCAAAAGACTGGGGAAAATAGTCTGATTTAAATGAGAGGACTGATCCCAGGGAAGAAGTGAGCTTTCTCACTCCCCGGTGGTGACTGCTCTTTTTACTATGAAATAAGAGTCCTGGGAAGCCTCTCTGCCTTCCACTCATGGTTTCCTTGGCACCATAGCAAAAGTCCCCTGAACAGAAGTCCTAATTTACCACTTTCACTATTCCTTGGGGGCTGTCTGCCACCTCGGCCTGCCCCACGCTGAAGTCACTGATGGTGCAATTCCATACGGTAACCCGAGACCAGGAATCCCAGCTGGCCTTCTGCCTCCGTCCCTCTCAGCTCTGTGCGCATGGCGGGCCCGCTCCCCCACGCCCACCGCTGTATATCTCCCTCCTCCCCCGCTCCGCAGCCGCTCTGGGCTGCCTCCACACCAGGGTTCTCCAGCGTGTGTGCATGGGAATCACCTGGAAGGCCTGCTGAAACACAGACTGCGGCTCTCACTGGTGTTCCTGCATCAGGAGGTCTCCGATGGAGCCTGAGAATGTGCATTTCTAACAAGTTCCAAGGTGATGGTGATGCTGCTGGTTTGGGGACCACACCTTGAGGACCACTGTTCCACACTAACTTATACTCTCCAAACTTTTCTGCTCTGGGACCAGCACTTTTACATGACAAACAACTGTCCCTTCCCCCTTGACCTGGGCACACACGGTTCCTCCCCTCCATATCCCTGTGTTGGCCGAAGCCTTCTCCAGGACAGGGGAATCCTCCTCCCATGCCCCAGAGACGAGCAGGCTCCCAGCCTTTTGTGGCCACTTGCAAATATTTACTTTTCTCTCTATATATGAGGGGACTTAAAAAAAAACTTAAAAAAATTCTTGGAAAGATACATGTGATCTTTTAATTCCATTTTTTGCATGAACTCTTTGAAATCCCCTCATATATATAAAAACCTCTCCACTTTCAAAACTCACCTGCCTTTTCTTATTTCTTCCTACTCATTTCCTGACCATTCTTCTATATCCATGGGAAGAATCTGGCTTCTGGTTCATCTTCTCCACTTCATTCCCTTTGTGGGTGACTTCACGCCCCAAGTGAAAGGCCTCCTTTAAGTCTAGAGACCTCCAACCACCAAAAGCCAATCACCAACCCTGAGAACAGCTCCACCCTTGAAATATAAATCTCAATATCACATACTGTGAAGAAAACCTCCTTTCACAGCTTCTGTATTTCCTCCTACTACTAAATCTGTTCTTCAGGGATGGAGACCTAAGCCCTTCAGCTCCTGCATTCACTCCAGACATCAGCCCTGTGTTAATTTCCTTCTCTACCTGACCCAATCCCCACGGCCCACTGCTAGTACCCTCTACTAGCTTGCTCCCTCTTCTGCCTTTTCTCTGCCTACCTAGGCTGTGGGGGTCTTCCAGGGAAAAAACACAAGTCATTGAACCAGGTGAGCTGGCTGATGTCCCCTCAGCATTCTGTACATGCCTCTGTGCATGACTTTTCACAAGACACAGTAAGACTGACACGAATCTTCTTTCTCTCATTCATTCCAATCCATTGGCAAATCCTTTTGGTTCTACCATCAAGATAATTTAGAATTGAACCACCTCTCACCACCTCTGCTACTATCATACTAGTCTAAAACAGCATCATCTCCCCTCTGAATTGCCAGAGCCTGCTAAGTGGTCCCCCCACTTCCACCTTAGACCCTCTACTGGGAACCTGTTCTCTACACAGCAGTCAGAATCATCTATCAGACTTTAAGACACATTATGTCGTCCTTCTGCTCAAGGTGTCAGGGCTTCCCATCCCAATCCCATGCAGAGTCCGTTCCCTAATCTGATGAGCTCCTCCCTGCTCCTCTCCCTCCCACCCCACCCCCTTCTCTTTTTCAAATACGCCAAGAATCTCTGTACTGCAGCTTCTCTATCTGGAGGATCTTCCCCCAGATCTCCAGGTGGCTTCCTCCTTTACTTTTTCCCCAAACCACTCTAGTTAAAACTCTACTCTCTGCACTTTCTATCCCATATCCCTGCTTATTTATCTCTATAAAAGATATTATCATCGGAAATATTTTTTATTTTACTATTTTTTGTTGTTGTCTGTCACCTCCTGCTAAAATATAAGCTCCATGAGGCAAGGGGTCTTGCTCCTAATACCTAGGACAGGTGTTTCGTGAGGGCTTACCATTTTCGGGATAAATTAAAAAAAATATGAAATATGATTATAAAATTCTTGAAAATAGATTCTAAGTCTAATTATTTTTGTTTCTTTGATATGGAATACCAGAGCTCATTAAATGGTTGTGGACGGAACAAATAAAGAAATGGGTATTTACCTTTGGCATCGGGGAGGGAGGTGGGGTGTTGAGGGAGTGGTGGGTGAGGACTGGCCTTGCCTTAGCGAAGCTTCAGGAAGAGCGCTCAGAAGGCCACGTCTAAACCTGGAGTCTGGCCAAGAGGGTTGATCTTCTTCCTGACATGCGCTTGTGCCTACTGGTGAAAGGCTGGTCCCAGTAGAGCTCTGGTAGAAACTTACACAGGAGCTCTATGCCATGACATAGTAAAATTCTTCATAGAAAGTGTCTAGTTTAGGAAAAATGTTCATAGAAGGGATAGAGTCTGGCTTCCATCTAGGAAATCAGGAGCTGAAGTCATGCTCTGGGTCACATAAAAGGCAATTCCCATTTGTTATTAGATTTAAACTCAGACCCAAGTGAATTAAATTTCTGGTCACCATCTGGGTTTTAGGGAGGAAAAGCATATGGTTTTGTGGTAGAACTGCTAGAACTGTATTAATTTGCAAGGATACCCTCAATTAGTCTAACTCATTAATCTGCAGATTTGTCCTGTGCAGGACTCCTTCCCAGATGAAGGATAACAGGACCTGGGTGTGTGATTCCATTCTCTCAGCACTAAATTGGCTCTTGTGCTCCCAGCTGGTCTGCTGGGATTTCAGAAGGTCTCCTTTGTCAGGAAGCGCAAGCTAGCAGAGAACATCTTGATACACTCTGTGAGTCCAGAGCTGACCCAAAGGGGCCCTACAGAGAAAATGGTGTAGTGGTCTGTCCCCGGCAAACCGCCCCACACTGGCCCCTCTTTATTCTAGAGCTGCTTTCTATCCATCCATCCCTGCAGGTAGCCACCTGCTAATCACTTTCCTGATGCCCCACCAGCCTGGTGCCCACTCAGCAAGCAACTCCAAGGTGGATCCTGCTACCTACAAGGACGCCAGCAAACTCTCCAACACAGGAGGCACCTACCTTCTCGTCACCTGCTCCTCTCTGGCTGAGGGTGAGAAATCAGCAGAGGATGAAATAAGGAGTTGTGGGTCCTTTCCAGACAGTCTCTCATCTGGGGGGTTTCCACCCCAGACTGCTTTCATCATCAAGGAACTGCAGATGCCTTCAGAAGTTGGACCCTATCCTCCAGCAGCTCTCACCCAGAAAAACACATCTGTCTCCCACGTAAAGGTCACCATTCTACCATAACGCCCCAGGGGTCACTAAGACTCCTAAAAGGAAGAATTTTTTTGATATCTAACTTGAACACTCTTTTTCAGCGTAAGACTTTTCTTCAGTATTCAGAGACAAAGAAAAGGTTTTCAGTCCTTAACATAATAGCCCTCTAAATATCTAATGGTAACATCGTAGACAAATGGGGAATGCTGTCAAATAATGAGTCAGAGGACTAGTTCTGTGAGATGCTTTGTGACCTTGGCCACCTCTTACTCTACTCTGAATCTCAATCTCCACATCTATAAAATGGGGCAATATTCTATTCATTCAGTAAATACTTACTGAGTTCCTGTTAGAGGGCAGGCTCTATGCTTGATTATTGTTAACAGTGATAGTTTACATTTACCGAATGTTTACTACGTGACAGGCACTGTTTATTTGTTTTTGCTTTTCTAGTATTTTAAATAAACTCATTTAATTCTCACTTGAACCTTATTAGCTAGGGTACTATTATTTCCTCTCCCCTTCCCCCATTTTACAGATGAGTAAACCAAGGCATGGGATGGATTAACCTGCTCAAGGTCAAGCAGTTAGACAGGGAGCAGAATTTGAACCTGGACTGTTGACTAAGTTCTTCTGTAAATGGTCAAGTCAACCACGCTGCCTTCCAGGTGTTAGGGACCTAATAGCAGATAAAAAGAGACCAGGCATTTGCTCTCATGGAGCTCACTGTCTGGTGAGGTAGACAGACTTTGAACACATCATTATAATAACAAACTGAGATGAATGTTGTAAAGGCAAGAAACATGGTGCTACTGTGAGGACAATGGCTCCTGCCCCTTCTTCCTTGAGGAATAGACACTTGATCTGAGATCTGCAGCTGAGAGGAGTTCATCAGTTGGAAAAGGTGAGGATGAAGAGCATTCTAGGTAACAGGACCAAGATGTGCAAAGGTCCCATGGTAGAGTTGGGGAAACTGAGGAAGGCAGTGAGGCTGGAGTGCAGAAATTGACCAAAGGAGTGGGTAAAAAGGTACAAGAGAAGTGGGCGGGGGCCACTCCATTTCAGTCCTGATAATCCTGTTAAATATTTTTGTCACTAGATGAATGGCAATTATTAAAGAGTTTCAAGAAAGGGCCTCGATATGATAGATGTCTGTGTTGAAAATAGCTGTGACTTTAACACGCCATGCAGATTAAGTGTGAAAATCTTTTCAGAAGTTGTACAGTGCTACAGTATCAGTGGTTTTAATTAAGGTAGGTCTAGGTCACTCTTTCCCCTGTGATCCTGCATCATCATGCTGTCACCCCTTGGACATGCTGGGATTGTGTTCCTCCTGGTCAATGTGACACAAGTAGAGTCAGGAGCCACACATAAGATGATTTGAAGGGTATCTGCAAATCATGTTGGCCACAATATTTCTCTTATTGAAACTTGCACAACCTAAACTTCCAGCATCAGTTGATGTTTCTGTTAATATGCAAATGCTATCAGTTCAGTCCTACTGAACAGATATCTGGTGGCTGATCGGATCACTTTAATTAGTGCTGGAGCCCTGTAGAAGTGTTGACCAGGATGGAAAAATTCTAGCTGTGGAGGAGATATGAAATCCTTAGAGCAGGAGGCAATGTCAAGATCAGCCAAAGGGCATCATGAGGAAGAGGTGAGCCTTTTGGGCAGTGGATACTGACTGAGGGCAAACTCTTCCTAATTAGCAAGGGCCAATCCAGGTGGTGGTGGGCGGGGGGGAGGGTTGTCTTAAAGAGAGACAATTCTTTACCAAAGTACTGGTAACTCCAAAATATGGAACTAATGATTCTGATGCTTCTTTGCTAGGGAGGGAGTGATATAGAAATTAATTCCAAATCTTCAGCCTTGCTATGCTTTAATTCAAGACATCCTTTTAGATGTACCAGCACCTATAAAGAGAGGAAGTGACGCCATCAGCATCCTGAGGGCAGAGGTCACAGGTACTTCACCATGTTCCTAAGCACCTGGAATACGACCATGTATGCTAGAGGTCTGCATCGGTGCCTCCTACTGGCTCCCTGACTTATGGACTATGGAATAATGGAATACAATGAGGACTCTTCCAGAGGACAGAGGCTGGGAATATTTCCTGAAAGGTGATGTTCCGACACTGGCCTTGAATTCTTCTCCTTTCCTGCTGAACTCCAGGTTGTTCCATTCGACTTCCTTGGTCCTTCTTTCCTCATGGCAAGGGGAGATCCCTGGGGCATCCCTTTCCAGACTCTGCTAACCTAGGTGTATCTTACCTTGGGCTTTGACATCATCCACCACGGGGCAAGGGGTCTTCACGATCACGTCACTTGGCCTGGAGCGCCGTCCTGTGTTGTCCACTCCCCACAGGGTGAACCTGGCAGGGGGGTGGGAGGGCATTATTATCAGAGAGAACATGGCTGGGGGCCAGCTCTGCAGCCTGGGCTGACAGCCCAGCTTTGCCTGAATGGGCAGGTCATGGCCCTGGCTGCTCTTGTCATCCTGAGGCACACGTACAGCCACCACCCTGGTCAGAAAATGTGCAGCTTAGAGCCTCTCACTGCTTCCTAGGGTGACTGGGCATATTGTTAGACATGGCACAGTGAATTGGTTCTCCAAGTGAGGTCCCTCGACCAGAAACTTCACTGTCCCCTGGGAACTTGTGAGCAGTGAAAATTCTTAGGCTCTACCTCAGACCTACTGAATCAGAAATGCTAGGGATTGGGAACAGAAAACCTGTGCTTTACCTGTGCAAAACCTGTGCTTTACCTGTGCAAAACCTGTGCTTTACCACCCTTCCAGATGATTCTTGTGCCAGTGAAATTCTGACAACCACTGAGCTGAGGGCAAGAGTATATCCCTTTGGAAACAGATGGTCAGAAGGTGGGTCTGAAGCCATGTGGAGTTTTAGTTAACTCCAGTGAGCTTTATTTTCCCTTATCTGTGAAACAGAGATGATAACCTGACTACTTGTAAGCCATTGTGAGGATGAAATGAGATAACGTACAGAAAGACCTGGAACACTATGTGCTTTATGACACTGCATCAATCATATTAGTTCTGTTCTGTCCTGTGCCCAGTTGACACTTTTATGCAAAGGACTGCGGACAGTTTCACTCTTTCAAGTCAGAAACAAAACAGCTGGAGTGGAGGGTCTTGTTCTGCCTATGGCTGGACACTTCGTTCCCACATGTAGCTCATCTGTCCCACCGAAATGCTCCCCATTGTGGACACGAATCCAGACAGGAAACATAGCAATCCCCCAACGCTGTGAAGACACAGTTCTAAGAGCCCTCCCAGGAAGAGGATGAAAATCTGTTTACTAAAGGCTGAACATAAACTTTCCCTTTTGTGCAATGGAGCTGGATGGAGAGGAGACAGAGAAACTTCGGCTTCTGCTGCTCAGAGGGGAATCTGAACACACCCACGAACATGAGCTCTGGCGTCTGCACCCAGGGCCTCTGATAACCCAGTGGGCCGTCCACAGAAAACCACCAATGCTGGCTTTCTCACCCCTTCCCTTCTTGCTGTGTCACTACAGGAGGCTGCATTTATCCGCAAATATGGGTTTTCTTTCCTCTTGGCAGAGCTGCAGGGAGGAAGAGAGGTGAAAGGAAGGGAAATGCCCTAAGACAGAGTGGCCCAGGTAAATGTCAGCCTGGCCCGAAACACTTGAACTTGTGAAACAGAAAAGAAATCAATGTTGCCCTATGATTCTGCCAAGAAACGTGTGTTTCTCTCCACAGAGAAAAGACTTCTGTCCACCACTCCCTCCCCACAAAGAAGCCCAGAGAATGGTCAGTGTAAGAACCTGTGCATCTTGAGATGTCATTTGTCCTCCCCCTACCTTCCCCCAGTCCTCACGCAGGCAGGTTCCATCCCACCAGGAACCCTGACCGGGTAGACTCAGGATGGGCTGACCTGCCTAGGTTCAGGACGTGGCAGCCAGGCCACAGCTGCTGGCTTCCCACAGGGCTCCATGGCCTCCTCCCTGTCAGACCAGGACCAAGGGCTCAGCCCTCACCTCCTTTCCGATCTGCACAGCGGGGCTCAGACCCATCCCCCCACCTTCTGCCTCATGTCCTGCTCCTACATTCTGACCAACAGTCTTGCTTAGTTCTAAACCCCACCCTGACTCTGCTCTAAAACCCAGGGTCCAGCCCCTGTTCTCTCCCTGCATCTCTGTCCTCCCAGGTCTGCGTGGGCCCTTGTACCCAGCCCCACACAGCTTCTCAGGGCAGCCCTAGCCACGGCAGCTACAGAATTCTCCCTCATTTGGCCCCATAAGCCTCATCAGCTTCTTGGTACTGTTTCTAGAATCCAACTGAGGCCGCCAAAGCCTGCACCAGTGCATTTGATCAGCCCTGTATGGAACCAGCTCTGTTTCTGAATCCAGTCCCTCAACCCAGGATCAGGTGAGGTGCCAGCTCTCTCCTCTGCTCACCTGCTATAGACCACCTTGAACTCAGGCTCTCAGG
The DNA here is from genome assembly GCF_027409185.1 of Cynocephalus volans. Taxonomy (NCBI): domain Eukaryota; kingdom Metazoa; phylum Chordata; class Mammalia; order Dermoptera; family Cynocephalidae; genus Cynocephalus; species Cynocephalus volans. The sequence goes on from NC_084467.1 coordinate 133,001,167, forward strand.
GATGGGCCCAGAGGCACCACAGGGCAATTTCAGACTTGCACCTTGTGGTCTGGGATTCTTGCATGGGGCAAAATTCTCCCTTATACACTTGTCCCTTCAGAGAGTAGGAAGCAAGAAAGCCCAAAGATTTACAGCATCCTGCAAACCTCAGTAGGACTGCCCTCTAGGGATCCGAGTGAATCTTCTCTCACTGGACATCCTGACACAGGGCCCCTGGTGTGTAGGACATCCATCTCCTGGCCAGAGGTGGGCTCACTTGATCTTTGTTGTAGACTCTCCCCTGATTGAAATCCTGACAGTCAGTTCTCAGCAGAGTCAGGAGAGGGGAGCCCCTTTTCTGCCTGTGCTGATGCTCTGGGGATGGCGAGGTCACTGGGCTGGGGCACGGGCCTGGCCCTGTGCCTGGTTCTCACAGTTGGCTCTCTCCCTCTCCCTTCAGCACCCACCCTCCCTCACTGTACATCTGAGTCCCCACCCTGGTTTCCACTGCTGAGACCCAACCTGTCTGGTGCCCCAGCCCCTGCGAGATTGGCCCTGCTATGCCTTCTCCCGTCTGCCTTCCAGGGCCCTGAGCATGGCCTTGGACCTCCAGGTCAGGGCTGCAGTCTGGTTCCCACTGATGGGCTATGGGATGCTGCCTGCTGGTATGTTAAAGGGTCGCCTGCCCTAGGCTGTCTATGGCTGGGTTCCAGCCACCTTTTGTATCCCACTGTTATTTATTCCTCGACCCTTAATTTCTAGCAGTTTCCCTGGACTATGATGGGCAATGTCCTAAGCCTCAGGTACCACCTGGCTGTCAGATGGACCCTCTCTCTCAGTCAACACCCACCTCCATCCCCCAGAGCTTGTCCCACTCCTCCAGGCAGCTCTGCTTTGAGACCTGCCTTGCTCTAAGTTTCAGCTAAGCTCTGTTGGATCCCGAGCCGGGACAAAAATGTCTGTGCTGATATGAACTTTTGCATTATTCAGACTGGGAAATTAGTGTAAAATTTAGGTTCCTAAGCTCTTACCATCTTTAATAGCATATTTCATCTTTAATATGAAGCAGATATAGGTATTAGGAAAGAAAATGCTTACATAATCTTCTAAGCAAAGAAGAGCTTGACCCAAGAGCCCTTCCTCAGCGGTGCCGGCTCCCTTGGTCCTAGAGGGACACTGAAAGAGCGGCCAGCTCATTGTACTTTCAAGGCCCAGGGAACATTTTACCCATTTTCATGTGGAAATGCCACGTGCAGTCATTTCAGGAAGGCCTTCTCTGCTTATTGTTAACATTACCGTTCCCACCATGGAATATTCCTAGGACAGTAAGAAGGTTACTTGGAATTACTGGACAGAAGAGATAAGCCCTGCTGCCAATCCAGAGGGCTCATGAATAGGTACATTTAGTGCTTTGTCCAAAGCTCCTGGGCCCCTTCCACTGCCCGGCTAGGACTGCTCAGCTCGTTGTCAGAGACTTGGTGATGACAATGGTGGGGGCCTGCATGCGTGGGAACCACACAGCCCGGCTCTGGCTCCAGGGCTGGGTCTGAACTGCCTGAAACTTGGTGTGCACGGAGGATCTGTAGCCTCCTGTCAAGGGCTGGCTGCTCTGTCTGTGTCTTTCCACTGTCCCCCTCCAGGCAGGGCGCTTTCTGCTGACCCACCCCATCCAGCTCCCTTTTTTCCTGAATTACCTGTCTGCTGTCCCAGGCACAGAAAGACAGTGGCTGTCTCGTGAACATGTGTTTTGATGAGGAGCAGTGGGCCAGAAGGCCAGTGTGTCTCCTCCCCACTCTGGCCTCAGTTTCCTCAACTGTAAAATGAAGATGTTGGACCAGACACTCTTTAGGACCCCTTTCAACTAGGGGTTTGTAACTGTTTTTCTGTCATGGGCCCTTCTCAAAATAATGTTTTTAAAATGCACTAAGTAAAACCCACAGGTTGACAAGGAAGCTAGAAAAGCTGAGGTGCAGGCCTCCCTGTGTGGACCCAGGTTGACAGCCAGCCCTGTGCGCTACCGTGAGGCGGTAAGGCTATGCTCCCACAGCCTCGCAGGGGACCTGGCAGGCTGGGAGTAAGACGCAGCGTGAAGACCCCAGACAACCAGTGTATGAATCTCAGCTTTTCCAGTTTCACAGAGTTGCGTGGGATTCCCGGAGACACTCAGTGTAAAGCACCCACACATGGTCAGCTCTCCAGAGATGAAGGCTGCCTTCCTCCCATTTCATAGAGAAGGAAATTTAGTTGCACAAAGTTTAAGTGCCTTGCTGACAGTCACTTGATGTTTAGAAATGAAACCCGGCTCGGGCCCATGCACTCTCAACTCTCAATCCAGGGCTCTCTCCCTCTTCCAGGAACAGCAGCACAGGCTTCACTGGATCCTTCTAACCCTTCCGGAGCGGAATGTCCTTCCCAGACCCTCGTCCATGTCGCCTCTTCGTGTGATCTGCAGCGCCACCTAGTGGAGCCTGGTTGTTTCTTCCTTAGCCCTGTGCGTTGTCTCCAACTTCTTCCATAATCAACGTTGACCGAAAAAGTTTGTGTTTTACAAGACATAGGAGGGTGATGCTGGCCAATCACCGAGGACAGCAGGAGTGGGAGAATGTATGGACCCCAGGTCTTTGATCAGGAAACGCAGCCAAATCAGGCCAACCTGAGGCTGGCCCCCCTAACGCAACCAGGACAGTCTTCCAATAAGAACTTTGAAATTCTGAATTAACAGTTGTGACGTAGTGACATGAATTATTGAGCCCTTATTATAAATGATAATTCAAGTTGCAATGAGTTTGAGATGTTTTATAGCAGGTTAGGTGATCTGCGCCCTCAAATCTTTGTTTCTTCTGTCTGCTCCTCTTCCATGAAGGGCCAGGACTTCCCAATAGCAGGAGAGCTGATGAGGATCAAGGCACTGTGGCATCACTCAGAAAGTAGACTAACATTGCTTGGTCTTTGTACTATAACCTATGTCTATATATACTTTCCAAATCATCTAGAGCGTTACTTGTGTCTTACTTTCATCATGCATGGCCCATGGTTACATTTCTTGCTCCTACACTGACACTATTCAGCCTGAGCATCTAAATTCATCTTGCAATCAATGCCACTCAAATTTCTAGCACTTTTCGTCTTTGAACTCTTTAACTGTGGAAATGGAAATGATTTATTCTGGAAACCTTGACTTTATTCTTGTGACCTCATCTGTAAACTGTTAAATGTTTTTCATACCGATGGGGTCAAAAGGTCCCAGAACTCCATCACTATGAATTCTGCTTTAGCCCCAGATTTTTCCATCATGACTTAGATTCTATCACTTTCTCTCCTCTTTTGGCATCTTTGATGTCTCTGCTTCACAAATATTTTACAGTTGTTCCCAGAGCACAGAGAGAAATGGGAAAGAGTTCACAGAAAGAATGGGATTATTCCAAGTGCCATGATATAGTTCATTGTGTTTTCTTTGAAGAAAAATGCTGACCATTTCTAACCTCTATAAATTATTTCAACACCACTAGAGCTAGCTTTCTAAAGCAGAGTTCTTGGTATCCTACTCCCTTTCTTAAAAAAAAAAAAAAAAGTCTCCTCTGACCTGTAGCATGCACTGTTTTCCCAGTCCCACTTTCTTCTATTCCCTTGGACTTGTGCTCACCGCCCACTTCAGCCCTCCTGGACTACTTGCTACTTTCCTTCTGCTTCCTCACCTTCGGCCCTGCTGTTCCCTGAGCCTGGTGTGCCTCTTCCAGTATCACTCTACCTACTGAAATTCTACACAACCCAGTTTAGATGACACCCACTCTAGGTAGAATTAATCGCTTCTTTCTTTTCCACGACACGTTCCTTGCTCTGTCTCACATCTGTTTTACTCTGCCTTAAGTTAGAGTTAGTCATTTATATATTTCTCTTCTACGTTGTAAACTCCTTAAGAGATGGGAGAACATTATCTTTCTAGATTCTCTCCACTCTGCCTAAGCACTCAGGCAGGCTCTCTATAATGCAGATTGGGATAAGACTTCAGAGACTCAAAGTCTTCTGCCAAGTCTCTAAAGGAACTCAAGGAGCAAAATGGAACCAGCGAAAAGCCTTGGGCAGGCTGGTGTGTGACACTAGGCAGTTGGGTGTGACACTCACATGTAAATGGTGTCGGGTTCCAGGCACCGTATGATGAGGGAGATGGTGGTGAGCTGCCTGTCTGGCACCTGAGCTGGCATGGCACAAGGAGACTTTGCTCCAGAGATGATGTCGTCCACAAAGCTCAGTACCGTTTCTGTGCAGAGGGGAAGGAAGGGAAAAGGCATTAGTAACAGCCATGGCCGAACATGGAGGACGTGGAATCAACTCAAAGAGAACATAGCATTAAAATTACTGGGTCTTCTTAAATTCCTAGTAGAAAAAGGAGACCTAGAAGGAAGGAATAGTCTTTCCTAACTATTTCATATTTAACCAATCAATACAGAGCCATTTTGTCCAGAGTGAGTTGAGAAACAACTAAGGCAAGATGTGACCTCTTTTGTGAAATGTTCTTGGCATGGACAGAGAATGGCTGTTCTGGTCACTGGTCACTGCCCTGCCTTAGTGATACCTGTGTACATCACAGCAAGGGGCTCAGAAGGAGCAGACAGCTACCTATGCCTGAAGACAGCTGACTATGTCGCCAAGCCTCGTGATAAGCCCACCAGAAGCTATTTACCCTGAATTAGATGATGGTCGTCACCACCTTGCTGATGACCACATCTCATGCGTTAAGTTTTAGGGATTGTTTATGTTGACCTTTCCCTATGTGTAGACAGTGAAATACTAAGGCTTGGGACATTTTCCAGGGGTGTTTCTACCCCTTTAAGTCTTCCCTGTTCTGGCTAGACCTGACAAAAGCCAAGTTTGCTTTAGTACAAGCTCATCAGTTTGCACATGCTTTTGCCTGGAGGGGGGTTATTAGCAAAGGAATCTTTTTTTTTTTCTTTTTTTTCTGTAATCATGGCAGTGGTTAGCAGAGAATTGTTTCCTAATTGTGGACTAGGATAACTAGTGTACCGTATTGTTGTTTCTTTGTAAGTGTGCCTGGAGGCAATGAAATGGACACCTCCTTTATAAACAAAAAGAAAAGCAAAATCAAAACAAGACTTTTTCAGATGCTCACCATGCAAAAACTCGTAAATGGAGAAGATGGCTGCTGCTTGGAAGAGACAGTAGCTGCTTTGCCCCCTGCTCCTCCTTCACTGCCCTGGGATACTGGGGACCTGGAGCAGAGCCACGAGGCAGGGCATTTTTCTTTCGTTTTATTTTTACCACCTTGGATCGAGACTCGCCCATGAAGTGGGGGATGCTCACCTGTTTCCACTTTGGAGTGGTCCATCCTGTCAGTGACTTTTTCTTGACGGATGAGGTAATCTACAATCTGCACCCCAATTGGTGGCTCTGAGTGCTCCCACTCCAGGACCACGAGGGTGCTGCTGGGCTCATGAACTGTGGAGAGTCTCAGCCTGAGTACAGACAGGAAGAAACATGAAATGGGGACCCAGCTGAGACCTACCACCTTCCTACTGGTTACATTGTAAACTCTTCTTTCTTAACCAACTACTAAAATGATCTCTTTGAGGGATGGTCTCTTTCACTAGGTAGCAAGGTGTCTGAGGATCCCTGAGGTTTATGTTTTATGCATCTAAGTGCCTGTTACAGATTAGGAATTCAACCGATATTTGTAAATAAATAAATAAGTAGGTGAGTCAAAGATGAATGAATGTCTGCATGTTGAAAGGTTCAGGGGATAGGGCTTTTGGGGTAGTACTACTGTATATGGTTTAAAAATATTACAATTTTTGGATTTTCTCTTGAAAAATATTAAGAGAATGTATGTGTAATGCCCATTTTAAAACCCATTGAAGGTGGTGTCCAGGAGAACCCCGCATTAATAAAACCACAATTAGCTAAATTTCCATAACATTGTCAGAACCTGCCCTGCTGGTGGGGGAAACTGTGGCTTTCCTTCTTGCTATGGGTACTAATGTATCTGTTCCCCAGGCCATCGGCTGGCTGGGCCTTGGGACAGGCTCAGTTTGGAAGTAACACTCACAGATGTCATTACTGGGAAAGAGAAAGTTGGCCACATGTCAAGTTCTTCTTGGGGTGATGTCCTATGCCTGCTTGCTCAGGTTCTGATTTCAGTTTCTGCCTTTGCTCCTGGATGTCTTTAAATATCCTAGTTCCCCAATTCAATTTTTCCTTGCTTTTCCAAATTCATAGTCTCCTCATTCTTTACAAGTTGTCCATTTTGACCGCTGTCATGCCTTGCCAACTCATACCTCTTTGTACCTTGCAGAGATTCAATAATCATTATTGACATTCACTGGTATGGATCTCCTGATTGTCCAAGTGGTTTCAATTCGCTGCCTTGTTCTGACTTCATGTATGTGTCTCAGGTTTCCCTCCTGCTTCCAATTCCTTGTTTCTTCCTAGACCACTGGATTCTGGGAATTTTCCCAATTCTTGCTCATTCCAGCCTCCCTCCTTTACAAAGATCCCTGCCATTCACCCCGTTCTTAGTTCCCATATCTCACGACAATCCAAAATCCTGGCCCTCCTTACCCTCCATTCAGCTCACAGGTGCCTGTCATTGGTCTCAAGGATCACTGGGCAAGATACTGTGGATGGATCACACCAAACCATTTGCAATGTTCAATTTCAATTCAGCAAATGTTTATGAAGCACCCGTTACTTGTGAGTATGTGCTTGGTGCCGGGAATGCAGCAAAGCACAAGCCCACTCCAGCCCCTTCTTTTATGGAGCTGAGTGGGTAATAAAAATATACATGTGATTATAATAATGTGTGATAAGAACTTCAACAAGAAATCACGGGAGGCTGTGGGAGCAATAATAAGGAATTCATTTAGTGGGAAAATAATATAAAACACATGTTCTTCTGCTAGTGGCTTCCTATGAAGTGAATAGTTTACATATGACATTAAAGATGGAATAGACTCAAAACACTGTGGATATTGACAAATTCATTAATTAGAGTCATATGCAGAGTGCTATTTTGAAGAAAAAGCATTAGGAAGCTTAAGTAAGCAACTAAGACTTTCTGAGAACACAAATTCCGTGAAAATATGGACTAAAAGAGGCCTCTTCTGGGAAGTAGAAGTGTGTATGATTTACACGAACTTGTGTAAAATTAGAGTGCATTTCTGTTCCCATCTACCAATTAAAATGCAAGAAACTAAGGACTGCTACTGAAAGAAGTGATCGGAGTTGACAAGAAAAGTGAAGTCCTTAATGGATGTTTCCTGTTTATAAAATTTCGTCCAATTTGATCTCTAGCTATGACGTTTAGTACATGCAGATGTAGAGACAAATTCAACCCTACGACATAACGGCTGGACCCCCCGTCCATCTGATCACTGTTTGGTGGCTTCGGTGTTATGCTTCAAAGGTAGCTTTCTTATCTGGTGACTCCGTCTACCAGCACCAAATTCTTCCAGTAGCTCTCTTTCTACTAAGTGAAAGGACTTTTTTAATAATGAGCTTGATCCTCTTTTAACTTGAGAGGTTCAAGTCATGACTGTAAAGAGCAAGAAGCCAATGGCTGGCGTTTCTAAAACCACCTACATCGAGGAGGAAGACTGTAGAAAAGAGAAGACGTTGGCTTGCAATGATACTCACTCTTGTGTTCTCTTTCTCAGTTTCTCCTTGCCCAGTCCTGGCCCTTTGATGTCCACCCGCACCTCCATGGAGCCGGCCAGAGGGCAGCCTCTCTGCCGCTGGTTTCCTCCTGCAGTCCCTCACTCCTGCTTGCTCAGCCTTCTAGTTACCGCAGGTTCTGATCCTCATTTTGGGCTTTCTTTGCCTTACCAACCCATGGGGTCATGCCCTTCCAGCTTGTCCTACCAGCACTCTTTATCAGACATGCTCTTTCTGTAGATTCACTCCCATGCCATAATTAGAGGCTAAGATGGTTCCAGCCTGGGGCCCCGGCCCCTCAGCTTGGCAGCTCTGTTTAGACTTCCCCTGACGGGAAAGAAATTGGGCATGTTCATTCTCAGGCACCTTTGCGGCACTTCTTGACCTCTCAAATGCACACCCCCTAATGTTCGTCCCCAGTCTTCTGCTCTTTCCACGTGATACTTGTTCCAGAGCATCCTTGCTCATAGCTGCGGTTCCATCTCTCATTTCTTCGGGGTTGACTGAAATCTTCTTATCTCTCGTGCTTACATTTTTGCAGAGCTCCAGACCATCTTTCTATCTGCCCAGCAAACATCTCTATAGAACTATCCCATCTTAGCCTCTGACCTGGCAATTGCCATTGGAGCAAAGCCACTCCAAGGCTAGCCCAAAAAGAACTGGGCTCCCCTCAAACCTGCATATCTTTTAATGCTTCTTTTCTCAGTTGTGGCCTATTCATCTTCTCAGCCAAATGAGTCATGAGCCTTAAGTCCATTTTTAACTTTCCTTCCTCCTCACCCTATAGTCAGCCACCAAGCCCTGTTGGTTCTACCCAAAATCATCTCTCAGTTTTATCCTCTCTGTACTAAAATGGCTAAGAACATGTCCTGTTAGCCATGGCTCTGCTTCCTGCTCTGTTACTCTGGAAAAATGATACAATCCATTGAATCAATTTCCTTATCTATCAAATGGGGGGAGGGGCTGGCACCAGTATCTAACTGGCCCATACAGTGCCTGGCACCAGTAAGCGCTGGGTAAGTGGTTGCGTTGTTGGTCTAGTTAAGCTCTCCTTGGAGATCTCTAACTTTCTCTGTTGCAACAGCACTTTTACCCCATTACCTTCTATCCACACTGTCCTACGTCCTCCCACCCTCAAGGAGAAGTTCAAGTGCCACCTCCTCTGTGAAGCCAAATTCAGACTTGATCTCTTCAGACTTTCTTTAAATGTCTCTTATAACACTTTTCACACCATTTCTTCTGCTATAACAAATTCTGCGTCTGCTTCCGCTAGTAGTACCTCCACGAAGGCAGGTACTGTGTCATGTTCCTTCTGTTCCCTGGGTCCCAGCCTATTGCTTTGCAAATAGCAGACACTCAGTATTTGTTTACTGACTGATGCTGAGGCATACATGCGAGAAGCTGAGAAAGGGAACCGTACACGGGCTGCGGGAGAGGCGCACAGGTGGGGAGTCCATCAGCTCCGAAGGCGGTGGAGTCACATCGACACCAGTCCTCAATGACATCTCCAGTCCCTGAGCACCAGAGAGAGCTCATGGTGGCCTCCTGCAAGAGCTGCACGAGATGGCAGAAAAAAGAGTCAGTGTTGGGAAGCCAGGGCTGGGTCATCAGAATCAAGAGACACAGCGTCAAGGCTCTGCGTGGGCCTAAATTGCTTCCAGCCTGCAGGTTGATTCACCACTTCACCAGTTTGTGGTTGAAAATTCTTACCCCAGGATATTGTTTCTGGGAAGCCTGAGTCCTGTAGGACCTCTGGGGTGTCCCTCTCCCTTTGGCATAACATTTCATCCCTGAAGATATGGTTAATGATTATCACCTTGGAAGCAAATCATATCCCCCCTCCATCTCTTTTGTATTCCACTCCAGCATTCCACACCTCCGGCTCTAAGAATGATGACCTGGGTGGTCTGTCTTTCCCACTCTTCCTCTGCCCAGAGGCACTTGGTCCTTTCTCACGTGCCTGTCTGTGCATCCTTCTCTGCCTCTCCACCCTGCCCCAGTACTTCTTTGCATTCCTTCGGCATGCCTTGTACGCCACTTACACTATTTATGCAGTGCTGCCTTGAGTGGTGATTAGGCATTCGACATGTATTTCTTAGCAGACCACGTGCAGGAGCAGCAACATGGCACACAGGCTAGAGCTGTGCTCCGGAGCAGTCTTCCCTGAGTGACAACCCCAGCTTTGCCAATCACTGCCATGTGACCTTGGGCATGTTACATAAACTCAGTTTCCTCAATGATAAAATGGGATAAAAATAACACTTTTCAAATAGGGTTGTTGTGAATGAAATAAAATAATATATGCCAAATGAAATATTATATGCATAGTACCTGGTACACGTTAGTCTCCAATAAATAGCAGCAATTATTTTTGTCTTTGAATGATAGGGCTGAGTCTTGTGTAGAACTTTGTACCCACCACAGAGCCTAGCATGATTCTTTACATGCGGTGGTTTCATAGAGACATTTACTATTAAATGAAAGGATAAAATTAGACCACTGAGGTAACATAACTTGTGATAGGGGCAATTCCCTGGTGAGAAAATGAATCCTGATGGGGTACTGACCCGTCAGTGGGGCCCTGCTGCCTCCAGCCAAGGGGAAGGGCATGGAGAGACTGGCCTCAGGGCACAGGGCTATTCCAAGCCAGCAGGGGTTGGAGCTTTCTCCCTGGGTTAACTCAACACCTACAGCTTCGACTTTTCCTTATGATTCTTTTCTCTCTTTTCCACACTCACCTAATTCTACATCAGTAAATTAGAGAAATGCAATCTAGCTATCCTGCAAAATTGTAGATAAATAAATAAATAGAATGAAAAAGAAGGGCATTAGGCCAATAGGCCATTTAGGTCAGAATAGCTGAAATAAAGGTCTGTACGGACCCCTCCACCCACCTCCAGATGGGGGGCCTCTAAGGAGTGGGAACAAATTCTTGATTATAACTGTAACTTATGTAGAGTTTTATAATTTGTAAGGCCCTTTAGATACTAACACTAGATGAAGAGTTGTCATGATTTACAGTGGAGGAAACTGAGAATTCAAGAGGCTAGCTGATGTGCTCAAGGTCACGGGTTAGGGACTGGGGCAGTGCCAGAACCTGAGTTCAACATGACCCACTGCACATCCCAGGCTCTTTGCATCCAACGCTCTTAATTAACATTGTATCCACCAGCTCCCAGCATGATGCCTGGTGCCTAGTAGGTCCTCACTTTATGCTTTGCCTGACTGAACCAAACGCGAATCAAAAGGTGAATTGTTTAAACCCCCCAAAACAGGATTTCTTTGAGATAGGTAGAAGAAAGAAGAAATTGTGACTGCTGCCTTATGGAGTCTTCACTTGACAACCATTTGCAAAGCACCTGCAAAGGGCCATTTCCTGTGCTAAGCATTATGGACACAATGATGCACAAGGTATATATGGCCCCTGTCCACATAAATCTTACAGCCAGACAATGAACAAACAAACAAAAGTTACATAAATAACCAAATAACCACAATTGTGGGAAGGGCTCCAAGGGAAAGGGTGAGACATGCACACAATGGCAGAAAGGATAGAAAAGGGGACAGTCTTACAGAGGAGCTGGGAAAGTCATGTTTGGTCTGAACTCTGAAGGATAGATCAAAACTTCCCTGTTTACAAAAATTGGGGTAGTGTTCCGGGTAGAAAAAACACAATTAACAAGATTTCAGCCTGAATGAAACTTGACTTAGCAAATCAACTGAAAAAAGGCTAGTTTTTCTAGAAAGAAAGAAAGAAGAGAGAGAGAGAGAGAGAGAGAGAGAGGAAGGAAGGAAGGAAGAAAAGTATCACAATATGTTGAACTTTCAGAAGGAGAGAACAAAACTAAGGACACTAGGATGGGGGGAAGGAGGGAGGGGGCTTGGGGAGTGATAGGTCGGATAAAGGGCATAAAGAAAAATTATGATTTGTAATGAGGAATTAATGCTAATATTAAAAAAATATTTAGAAAAGGCTAGTCTGTCTGTAGGAGACAGCGTGGGGGGCAAAGAGATGCTTAGTGAGTGCCTTAGGAGGCAGAGGACCTTGTGGGCCATTGTAAGGTGGGGACCACATCTCGAGAGCCATGGTTAGCCATTAAAGTGCTCTAAACAGGGGAGAAACATGATCAGATTTTCAATCCAAAGGACTAAGGACAAACACCTATGTTGACACACATTTCAAATGCCATTTCTCCAAAAGCTTTAAATTTCTACCTTTGATTCACACCATTCTCTGAATCCTGGGCTACAGATAAAACTGCAAATGGTTGGGTGAGAGTAGAAGAGAAGAATTAAGAAGGAACCCTTTGGAAAAGAAGAGAAAGAGAAATTACATTTTTCTTAATATTTACAGTGTTCCAGGCATTGCAAGGGGAATCCACGTTTGTTATCAGATTTAACCTTAATTTCAGAAAAGAAATATAATTTTCCAGTTTTTGTTATTGTTTTTCTCTAAGGAGAGCAGCTGAACTTTCAAGCCAAATTCATCTATCCGTTCATTTATCCATTTATTCATCCATTCATCCATTTATTTAGCAGAGGACCAACCATGCACCAACCACTGCTAGGCACTGGGATTCCACAGAAGAAAAAACACGTCTCCTAGTCTAGAGGGGATAAACAGCAGAGATAATAGATGATGCGTGCTTTAAAAGGTGCAAATGCACTTACGTGGGGAATTACGCGAAGGGTAATGTCTGTCCTGGCAGAATAAGAAAGGGATCCTTACAGCTAGTAATGTTTGAGCTGAAACTTGAAGTAATAGTAGCAGCTTGCTGGTGGCAGAAATGTGAGAGAGAACGTTCTAGGGACAGAGGGGTGCAAGTCTGAAGGGCCAGATGCATGAGAGAAAAAGTGTTGTGTTTGAGGAGGTAGCAGAAGTTACATTTTGGAGTATAGAGTATAAGGTATAGTATAAGGAACAACCTAACAAAATTGGATCATGAACTGCCTTGTAACGATGTGCTAAGGATTTTAGATTATATTCAGTAGATTCTGTGAAGCCATTAAATTACTTTGATACACTATGATCAGAAGGCCATATTAGACAGATAATTCTGGGTGGTCTGATAGGGAGACCAGTAAGAAGGCTACTGTAATAGGACAACAGCTGATATAACAAGGATGCCTGACATTGGCTGTGACAGGGGGTATCATGAAAAGAGGATGGGTTCAAGAGGGATTTGTGGCTCTTGGAGATGGAATAGATGTTGGGAATGATGTGGAAGTTCTAGGAAGCATCCTTGGTCTCCAGTTGGGGCAACTTAGAGGAAGACAGTGCCATTCACTTGGATGGGTGCACAACAGGTATGGGTTTGGGTTGGAAGATGGTCAGTTAAGTTTGTTGGGTTTGAGATATCTGGTTGGTTATATGATTTGACCTACTTGTTTCTTTGTTTCAATCACTGATTGGACTGAAATATGGCATCTAAGATTATCTAGTCTAACAGGAGGGGGACAATCAGCCCAAGAGAGGTTAGAAAATGGGTCCAAAGATAAACCAGAGAAGTAGAGATTAGGACACACCCTGAGTTACTAACATCATGACTTAGCACTGCTTACTTCTCAGCTTCTTCATGCCTCATCTCTGTTCTTTGGGAGAAAGGGCAAAACTAGAAGGAAAAACAGAGGAACAGAGAAGATGGCAAAGGCAGAATATGCCTAGAGAAGAAAGGAGAAAAGAAGAAACATGTCATGGTGACTGAACTCCAGCGAGGGCCACCTTGTCTATGTGGTTAGAAATGGAACTCTTCATAATGTGGCCAGATGGAAAGCATCTGCCAACCCCTCTCCTAAGACTGGTGCAGGGAGAAAGGACGGGGCTGAGGCTTGGCAGGTAGGGGACCCAGAAAGTGGGTTGCTGGAGACAAACGTCCTTCAGCTTCCTTGTTTTGCTTAAGATTCCCCTGCAGAAAGAATGGACCGCATGCCCTTCTCTCACACCAAATTCTCTCTTCCACAGCCTTGCGCGCCCTGTTCCATAGGATGGTTCTCAGTGAGCCCTCTGACAAGTGGCACAGGAGCTCGTGGGGCACCAGCCGCTGTGGGTGCTTACAGAAGACTAAGTGGGGTGGGGAAGGAGAGGGTTGGGCACTGGATTAAAGCCCTTGCAGCTCCATGGTGACCCAAGCCCCTCCGTCTCTCCATCCTTTCAAGCTCGCCCTCTGGTGGTCTGTTTGCCCATTCCTCCTCCCATAGCCACCTTTATCAGACTGAAGAAGAATTTGTAGGCCACAGGAACAATTTATCTTTTTGTTCCTGTGAAAAACCTCATTTTCCAACACTCAATGATATATCTGTAGCAGAGGTGGGAAGGCAAGAGAAACACACACACATGCAAAATCCCTCCTGTTGGTCTGAGAATCACCAACGAAACAAACTGTGATGCACCAGGTGTCCCTTAGAAGAAAGAAAAGAAAGCAATTATCACCCCACCTGGATGGGCACACCTCTCAATCAGGTGAGCAGCTCCCTGCTGCAACTCCTGCTATGTCTCGTCCCCAAGGCTGCCTTTGCCTATCGTCGCAGAATTCCCACATTCGGATTTCCTTGTTTTTATTTTTGTCGTTGTTGTGTGTTTTGACTCATTCTGATTTTTATGTCCTGGAGGAGGCCTGAGAGTTGGCAAATGAGCTAAGCCACTGACTCAGCCATGTTTCTCCAGCTTATCCTTCTGGGTCCATTCATTTTCTCCTGGCATAGTTGGAAAGGGAGAGGCAGAGGCAAAGAGGAGGAGTGGTTGGGGAATGTCATGACCTAGCAGCATAATAAAAGGCAGAAAGATCTACATGGACATGGTGGTGTGTTCTTAGGGCCAGAGTGATGGGCAAGAAACCAGCCCCCTCCAGGTTAAGGCTGCCAGATCCTTCCCTTTGGGATCTGTGCTGATCGTCCTCCTTGTTTAGCTGCAGCTGGTCTCAGGCTGGGGGACGAGTAGGGGAGCTGGCCCACCTCTCATGCCAACAAGGGGGAGACAGAGCTGAGCCTCCTCCCCACAACTGTCCTCCTGAGGCATAAGTGTTCCTTGAACAATGACTTTGGTCATTGCAAATGTTGTGACTCCCTGTCTGCCTGCTTCTTTCCAGCCCTTTTTGCTCAAAGATCTACACAAGTGGTCAGTCATGACTCCTGAATCATATTACCATAGATGCTGTGGATACACTGATTTGACTTAATATGCAAACACGCAAATCTAAGCACATTAGGTGCCTGGAGTAGCTAAACACAAAGCCCCACTATCCATCTTCCAGCACAGAGCTCAACGCAGCCCTTCACTTCCTCAGGCCATTAGGAAGCCCTCTGTTGTAGATGATGCCTCCGGGAGCCTAGAGTCCCAGGCCTCTTACCCTCTGGGTCTGGTTGTTGGTCACCAGTTCATAGATAGGGGCTGCTCTGGTCACCTCCAGCAGAACCGGCTCAGCAGGGGTGTCAGGGCCTAATGTCACGTGACACAGGGGGCAGGACGAAGGGCATCGTCCCTTGCTCTGGCATTCCATGCGGACTCCAGCTGCCATGCGCTTGGCGCCAGAGTCTGACAGGCTGGCGATGTATTCCGGGAATGTCAGCACCTTGGGGTCTCTTTCTCGCTCCTCTGACTCGTCGGATGGGGAGTTGCCTGCCAGACACAAAATAGAAAGAAACAGTGAGGGAGGCAAAACAGCAAAGACTGGCATAACCCCATAGCCCATGAGTGCTGGGGCCCAATTCTTGAGAGGTCAGAAAATACCACCGAGGGAGGCAGAATGTGATTTCATCATCCCACTTAATTTGGGACACTCACACTCCCAGTGACACATGGACTTGGAAATGGATCTTCCAAAGGTGAGACCAGGTTGTTTCCTTTCTGAGAATCAACAACTCCACAACTCTGTTAGAGGGATGCTTCTGCAGGATCTGTGCTGACAACCATCATCCAAAATACAGACAATAACAGCAGTTCTAATGACTCGAGTGACTGTGTCATCTATGAAGTGCAGATATTAATACTGCCTTCCTCTATCACTGTGAAATGAACGGATGGCATATGTTTATCAAAGCACATACACAGTGGCTAGCACATGTTAAACCATTGTCATAATAGTTTTAACCATAACTATAGCTAGGATTTATGGAGTCTATACTACAAAAGTGAGATTCATTCGGGACTTTCTTTAACATTGTAATAACTCTCTGCCTGGAGTTCTATCATTATATCCATTTCATAGATGATGAAAGTGAGGCCAAGAGTCTCAAGGCCACACAGCTAGTATATTGTGAAAAAATCCACTTTTGTCCGATTCCAAAATCTTTAAGTCACGGAGGAAGAATAGGACATCTCTGCTTCATTTTTGATCAATGTATTGGGGCTGGAGAGGGAATTTTGACTTTTTCAAAAATATTTGCACTCCAAAGCCTGAAAGATGGGTTCATATTACTCTTTTTATATGAGTAAAAGGTGGTTAGAGAACCTCTTGGTCTATTCTTGATGACAAACATGGGAAATGCCTACCAGAGAATAACAGCTTGCTCCCTATACAAGAAAGCACTGCTTGATATTTCTCTTCCTAGTTCTCATGATTCTCTATTTAACTTATTAATTCTAAAGGAAGATGGAAGTAGAATCTGCTGACAAAAAGCACTGGGTTTCTTAAGAGATTCCTGACTCCTTTCAGCACAGTTGCAGTCATGAACATGAAACAATTTCAGAGAGATCACTGGGCTTTTGGAAATAACGGGCATGTATAGAACATCCATTCTGGTCCCCTTGGACTCATCGAGAGTGCAGTACTTGACTCATCGAGAGTGCAATCCTTGACTCATCAAGAGTGCAATACTTGATGGATCAGATCTTTTGGAGAACTGGCTGGAAGGATTTGCAAAGTGGTTCCAGAAGGTGATTGTGAGATATGATTCATCGACTTTGTAAAAGAATTCTCTTTTATGGGGTCCAGGGAGCTCTCTGCTATTCTCCCTCTTGTTTGCCATGTAATATGAGACTATTTGGAAACTTCATAGGCAGTTTAGCACTGTTGTTTCCCAGGTGAGTATCCTCATTATGTAGATGAGGCATTTTTATCCAGCAGCTCCATTGACATGGGACTCCCCCTGTGTGTGAAGGCAAAGGACTCACTCAGTGAGTATAAATATAGGATATAATTAATTTCACATTTGCTTTTTGTTTAATAATGGACCCAGAGTTGAGCTCAAGCCCTTCCTAGACTGTAAGAGAACTGCACAACTGCATACACAAAAAACAAGAATGATTGCATCAAATAGGAGGCCCAGAAGCCCACACCAACTAACCCCCAAATCATTTTCACCCACAGATCAATCATTATTGACATTTAGGTTTATGCAGCTCAGTCAACCCCATGGCTGGGAGTATTTGTAGTGGCTACAATATGGCCCAGGGCTCTCCTCACCGAGCCCCTGGCCAGGCCGTCAATCCTCTTGAATACACTGCATGGACTGGGCAGGAAAAAGTGGGGATAGATGAGGTCTTTGGATCCTTGGTGTGATTTGTTAGGCAAACAGGTCTTCATTCATTGGGAAAGTGAATGAAGTTAAAAAAGAAAAATCAGTAAAGCGGCAATACTTCTGTTCAAAATAACATTTTTGGAATTTTACCACGGAAGCCTTGCCAGAACGTTGAGGGTCTCTTGGCTGCACCTTACTTACAATCAGATGCATTTCCTTACCAACCCACAGCCCTCCTTTGTTGAGAATATGTTCAAGGCTGGAAAAAGAACTTCCACAAAATGACCACTAGATGGTAGTATCAAGTCTAAAATGACTTTTGTGAGCGAAAAGACTCCACAAATTTTGAGTGACCACTTTGGCAGCACAGAAATAAACTTATGGAAGAGTAACACATGGCTACTTTAAAAATTGTGTGGAGGTTCCATTTTTTTTTTTTTCAATCGGATAATAAGAATTTGGGGAGTGAAACAATTCTATAACCCTTATCCTAAGGAGAAAAATATAAAGTGAGAGGCACAGGTAATGACAGGATAATGACGGGAAAATAAAATTCACAAGGGAAAATAAAAATCCCCTTCAATATCCTTAACATGGAGTAAAAGTTACTTCAAAGGGGAAGAGATAATGCCACCAAATTCTTTTTCTTTTACCTTTAATTCCCAAATCCCCAGGAACTCTCCCACCCCTGCATACAAATGCCTACATGTAACCCTCGCTGTTTCTTAAGACGTGCCATTCCGACAGCCAAGCACCACCACCAGGGGGCACTGCAACTGCAAGCACGGTCTGGAGCTGAGGCTGTGCCAGCCCCCCCACCCCAGCTCTCCATCATCAGGGCTTGTAATTGCTGTGAACACTGGAGGGGCTGCTCCCCGCGCTGATGTCTTCTGGCTACGCCAATTAAAGTCAAGATGCAGCTAATCCCCCTCGGAGTCCTCCAGCCTTAGATACTTGGCAAGGTTAGGGAGTAGAGAGGGATGGGAAGCAGGATGTGGGAAAACATGGTGGGAGGCCACCAAACTCTCGTTTTCATTCATATTTTATGCTTCCTGAAAATATGCAGGTCCATATAACAAGAGTCTGGAGGCCAGGATCAACCTGTCCTCTGGTCCCCTCTTCTCGCAGAATGCAGTTGTCTGGAGAGGAGCTGGATTTACACAGAAGTAATGAGCAGAGAGCTCCCCAAAGCCATCTATTCAGGTTCCAACAAAGAATAGAGATGTGTGCGTGAGAGAGATTTTTCAAAGAGGAAATGCATTTTCTATGTGCAGATAAAGATACAGCTGGGAAATACTCTTTTAAATGATGGAGTCCGGTGGTGAAAGCCTAGATAAATCTCCCTTAGCCTAAAGAGAGCACCTATAACCATCATGTCTGTGGCAAGTGAAAGAGTAGTTTAGGGCCTAAAAGCTTCAGGAGAGTCTGATCTTGGACACTTGCTTTTAATCCCCTGTCAGTGTGGGAGTTGGTGGTAGAGAGGTCTGTGTGGGGGGTGTTGCAGCAAGGAGATCCCATCTTACTTCCCATGGTTCAACAGCTCTGGCCTTCCGTCGGACATTCCTCTTACAGCACTTTGGTACTTCTGTCCCCTAGAGCCTGGGCAGAAATGCTCACGTAATTTGAGACACACTATGCAATCTCTCAATAAAATAAATATTCTATTTCAATAAATACACAGTCTCTGGACATAGGAAATAAGTTACAACTAGAGTCACAAAAAATTATAGTTGACCAAGGTGTCTTCTGATAATAAATACCCAGGCGTGACCTTCTCCCTCCTGTGCTTGCAGAATTCACCCTGTTGCTCTCAGGGGAGGCTCTGGAGTCCAGCCACAGCACTTCTCTCTCTTACAAGTAGAAGAGCATCCAACCTGCAATGTAGTTTAACAGCCCTAAAACTGCAAAGCATTTTGCAAATGCACTTTGCTATAAATAAATGCCATTTGCTTTAGGCTAAATCTGTATCCTACAGCACACAGTGAATGAATTTCCCCAATAGAACATCATGGTATGAGAATATTGGCATCCTTAATGCCCACAATCTCATTGTGGATATGCCCATGGCCTTAGGCACATATATACTGACCCACCTAGATTCAGGAGGACATGAATGTGATACAAGTGACCAGGCCACTCTCATGCAGGCTCTGCTCTGCTGGTGGGCGCTGACAAGTCATGGAGGTGACTTAGTTGTCATGAAGTAAATTGGTATAATTTTTGTAGGATTCTGGGACTGTTTAAGAATTTCTCTCCCAAGTTGATGCCCAAGGCAATGAGATGCTAATGACATCACAGCTAGAACTACAGAAGCAATTCATTAGGCAGCAGAGAAATCAAGCACAAACTAATCTGATCCCAGCTTTTCGAGACAGTTAGGGCCCACAGGAGAGAAGGCCTGACACAGGACAGACAAAGCATGGCCATGGCAAGTTGCACCCCGAAGCCCACAGGCACCCTCCATGCCAGGCACACCCCAGTCCACAGTTCGAGCCAGATGTTCCACAGTTATCTGAACTCACATTTCCGTTCATCCGCTCAGGCCCTAATCAGTCTCTCAGGATGAATTCAATCACGCCTTAGACACAGAGGTGACTCTGGACCTAAACTGAAGTCCTACACCTGCTGTGGTGACATACTGCCTGAGACCCAAATAAAATACTATACAAAGGATTAATAACTAGGGAAGAGAGGATAGGGCATAAACCGACCACTTCTCTCTACACCTCCATATGGGATAATAAGTGCCCTGGGGTCAGAAACTTTTTCATCTTTTAAACTCCTTTGCCTAGTTTAGGTGTTACCCATCTATCCATCTCTCTCTCTCTCTCTCTCTCGATGGGTAGTTTGGTGTGAATATACTAAGTCAGGACTGTAGATTAAAATTCTTGCAAAAAGTCAAACATAAATAATAAAAGCAAAGCATTTATGAATCGTTCTCTAGTCCCTTACTAAAGCTTCAAGCAATCAGGCAGAAAGAACAAAGCACTGTTGTGATGACAGCCATCTATCTCTCTCTAGCCAGGGTCTCTCCCACAGGTGATGGAGCCTTCATACTCTTGCTTGGACACCCACTTGCATGTCCGACAGGCACTTCAAACTTAACATGTCCCAAACTGCAGTCATCACTTCCTCCACACGCTCTGCAGCAACCCGTTCCTCCTCCTGTAGGTCTTAGCTCAGCAAAAGGCACCACTGACTTCCCAGTTGTGCAAGTCAGAAATCCCAGCTTCAGTGCTGGTTCATTCTCTCTCTCTCTCTTCCTCTCTTCCCCCCTCCCCCTTTCTCTCCTTCTCCCAATCGGTCAATGCAATCTTAAAATGTACATTTAATCCAACATAATCTTGAATTTACATTTTCTATCTCCCCAAACCTTCCACTTTCCCCATGCTCACAGCCACCTGAGGCCACAGTAGAATGTATGGTCTGAATCAGACTGCTCGGGTTTGATTCTGACCTTACCACTTGCTAGCTGTGTAATTTGGGGTGAGTTTCTTAATCTTTCAGTGTCTGGGCTTTCTCATATATAAAATGGGGGTAATAACTGATTTAGTAAGTCTATGATAAAGATTAACTTACATAATTCACAAAGGGAGTTTAGAACAGTGCCTGGGACATAGTGCTTTCTAAATTCACTTATTCTCACATGCCTGACTACTTACCTGCCCTGCCCAACACCAACACCATCATATGGTGGGCGCCTTGAAGGACAAAATTACGTCTTGTTCTACACTATAATATCCCACCGGGCCTAATATGTAATGTACACTAATGCATTCAACAATTCATTAAACAAATATTTATTGAATGACTAGAGTGCTTGTTGTCAAATAAATCATTTCTAATGACTTGTATACAAAGTGACTACACTCCGTTCTGCAGGTGCTAACTAGACAGGCGGGATTTAAACTCATTTTAGGCATTGCCGTGCTGGCTTCTTTTGAGATGTTCTGGTTTTGTTCTAAGAAGAAGGGCATCAATCCAGAGTGGGTCCCACTACTTTCAGGTACACATGGGAACTGTTCAGAGATTATCTAATTGCAAAGACTTGAAGAAATACCGCAGAACGTTCAATTTGCAAATTTTGAAAAACATACACATGTATTTCCAAGGTCATTCATGTGCTTTGAGTAATTAATGACCTCGAGATGTAGGAATTTAAGCTTGAGAAAGGGAGCAGCTAGGTCTGGCACTGAAGGAAAGACAGTGGTTCCCTGTGGTAGAAAATCTGGCAAAGTTATAGCCAATGTCATAAAGTGGGAAAAGGACGTGACTGGTGTCCCCAGTCAGTGAAACCACCGCTACCAAAGAGTAGCTGGAAAAAAAAAAAAAAAAAAGAGTAGCTGAGGTGGAAGGTAAAACACTGAGGAGGTGTCCTGGGCAGCTCTGCAGACCAGAGTGGTTGCAGTGGTTGTGACAGCAGGAGAGAGCAGCACTCTGGACCCAGGCATGGGATGCAACGTGAACAACTGCGTCTTCTGCAGTTTTTCTGCTCTACCCAGTCTCAGCCTGCACACAGGAGCCCCTCCAGGTTTCCAGCCTCACATTCATTACTGCCCATAGCTCAGAGTGAGCGCATCTTTCTTTTGGGATTAAACAATGGAAAACCAGTGGGCCACAACTGTCTGACACATTCAGAAGCAATCCCAACACCAAAGAGTTTATATTCTTATCCTTTCCTACAAATGAATTCACAAGTTTTAAAAAATCCTTTGTCAGCAGGTATCCTTTACTTTTTGTCCCCAAATTAAGGTTACTGTACACTTCTGACCCAGTTCTTTGGTGATTGCTTCAGGAAGTTTCTGGAAATAGCAGAAGGTCTTTGTAATAATCATACCCTGCATCCAGCCCCTCAAATGTAGTATCTGTGGGTGTAGTGAGGTCCAGTGTAATAATTAGCAGGCATCAGATACCCACTGGGCACCTCAGCAAAATGCTATTAACTGGGATATTCAAGATGAGGTGTCTTCTGGAAAATTAAATTTTTTGTTCAATTGATACTTAGCCACAAAATGCTTCCTTTTCCTCCAATTCTTGTTGACATTTTTCTTTTCTAAAAATGCAGTTTTCCAATTTCCTGCCCGCCTCATGAAGCATTGCCTACCAAACAGAATTAAAGCTTTCCCCAAGGTGCCTCCAGGTGATGATTTTGTTCATCAATTATGACTATGCAGATTTGGAAGCTGTAGGAGACAGAAATAAAATGGTATCCACACCCTGAATGGCTTTTTAAAAATTGATCGATACCATAAGGTTATATTTTCTTAAGATGGTCCTCTCTTAATAGGCATGTTGTCAACAAATAATTGTCCAGTTGAGGTTCCTGGGTAATTGGTTCATGTTCAATTGGGGGTTTGGTGTAGATACAGTGCTTTGTCTTTGCCAAAAAGCTGTTAGTCAGTCTGGCACGGGAGCAGTCCGCATCTAACAGCACACTGAATCAGAACCTCACGCTTGCCTCTTTTTGGTCAATAACAGTGACATTGCATTTGAGATGAGAGGCTGAGCCTTTGAAACTTAGCTGAGACCCCAATTACACCCCTTTTCACATTGCAAACTTAGTGTGAAGATGGCACGGCTATGCCAGCACCTCTCTCAGGACTCCTGGAGACCCACCTCTACACAATCCATGCGTCTTACAAATCCAGGAATTGCTGGGAAGCCCTAAAGCTTTTACTTCAAAAACCAACTGTGCGACTCTGCGAGACTGTTCATTCCCGGTGGGCAGGAGCTGCCTCGTGCTATGTGGGATTGTCACGGCTCTCACCCAAGGCCCAACACTTGGAAGTGTTCAACAAATACATAGGATGGAAAGAAGCAAAGGGAATTGTTAAAAAAACAAAAACAAAAACAAACAAACAAAAAAACTTTAGATGGATTGAATTTAACAGAGTTTAATTGAGCAATTCATAGATTGGGCAGCCCCCAGAACTAGAATAGGTTCAGAGCAACTCCAGGTCTGCCACATGGTCGGACAACATTTATGGACAGAAAAAGGAAAGCGAGGAACAGAAAATGACAGCAAGGCACAGAAACAGCTGGATTGGCTACAGCTGGGCGTTTGCCCTACTGGAACCTGGTTTGAACCATCGGCTGCCTGTGATTGGCTGAGACTCGGCTCCTCGCTACAAGAGTAGGTGACAGTCTGTTTCCACATCAAGTTAGGTGATAGTTCACCACGTCCAGAGAGACCTTTAGGCCAAACATAATTGAACAGAATTTAGCCCTTTCCAATCTCTGATTGCCTAAAACTCTTGAAATGACAACCAAAGCCTCATTAAGATCTACCATAAAGGCAAGACTGGGGAACCTGAGGTACCTCGGGGGGAAGGGGTACCCAAAAGCATTCACTAAGTGCGCACATGTGGGGAGTGTGAGGGCTGGGCTGATACCATATCCCCCCACCCCTACACACCCTAAAAAAGTGTTTCTTTCTCTCCTTGCTTCCTTCCTGTGTATTTGAGAGCCACTCTGCTCCCCTCGTCCCTCATAGAAGTAATTCTAATGGTACTTTGTTCCCGAGTCCACAGAGCACAGGCCACACTTGTGTCAGACTCACTTGGTTTTATGGCTAGTCTGTCCCACTCACTTCTAGGGGCAGGACATCCTGAGAGTAAGGGCTCCCTCAGTCTTGGCTGAATTGTACATTTGTGTGTGCATTGTCTTATACCCACATGTTAAAACCTTTAGTTTGGCAATTTAAAGTTTAACTGATTCCATTTTTTTTCATTTGCCTCTCACAGTCCTATTTCTTTACTCAGCAAATATTTTTCATGCAACTCAGCTGATCACCAAGATTTTTGTTTTTATCAAGTCTCTCCCTCTTAGTTTCCTAGGGCTGCCAGACAAATTACTACCAAGTGGCTTAAAAGAACAAAAATGTATTTCCCTGCAGTTCTGGAAGCTAATAGTTCAAAATCTGAAGGCTCGAGGGAAATTACCTCCCTGGCTCCTCCCCAGCTTCTGGTGGCTCCCAGCAATCCTTGACACTCCTTGGCTCGCACCTGCATCACTCCAATCTCAGCCTCAGTTGTCATATGGCTTTCTGCTCTTTGTGTCTGCATCAAAACTCCCTCTCCTTCCTCTTATAAAGACACCAGCCATTGGATCTAGGGCCTACCCTAGGTCTAGGATCACCTCATCTTAATCACATTTGCAAAGACCCTATTTCCAAATAAGATCACATTCTGAGGTCCCACTGGTCATGAATTTTGGGGAGACCCTATTCAACCCACTACAGTGTCCATAGCCTTTATTATTATAACATTGACTGGCGAGCCCTCCCCTGATCCACATCTGTCACGATCCGTTTGCTGGCCATTTGGGGACTGGCAGTCCATCTCCTGGGTTCCCTCCCTGGCACAGGCACAATGGAAAGAGAGAACACGTTTCCAGCTCCATCCGTGTCCCAACGCCCAGCAGCAGCTGAGTGCAGCTTCTTGTCAATGTCAAAATAACCTGACAGAGATTCAGAGTCACAGCCTCCAGGATGTGCAGGGCTGCGCTGGATTATCCCTGCTGTCTTGCCACAGACAGAGCAGCCTGGGCAGAGGGAGCGGGGAGAGGATGAGGCTGGGAGAGATGTGAAAATGAGGAACACCTGCGGAATTTGCTGTTTTCAAATCTCCATTAGTAGAAAGACAAGGTGAGTGAGTGGGCGTGCTCAGCACGCCCCCAGGAAAGAGCCTCCTTGGCTGGAGATTAAGGCTTCCCCTCCCCCCGTTTTGTTTTTTCTATCTGGGAGGCTGAACTGAGAAGCCAAATGTGCCTCCTCCCAGACCACCCAGGAGCAAGTGCTTCCCCTATTTCCTGGTCTTCCCCAAGAAGGAGCCAGGAAAACTCTCAGAGGACTAGCCCAGGAGAAGTAGATGGAGAAAGCCATGACAGAGAGAAACAGAGAGAAGAGAGAGCCTGCAGAGGAGAGGGGGTTCCCAGCACCAGCTTAGGCCTCTGCTAGTGCTGTGGGCTCCACTGATGTACAGGGTGGAATTAATGATGCATCCCTCTATCTACCATATAGCACTATTTCTCAACTAGGGTGTGTGCCAGAGTCTTTGTAGCTCTGCCAGAACCCTGCCCAGTGACCTCCTCTTGGTGACTCCAGCTCCCCCTCTGAGTGCCCTACCTGCTTATGTGTTAGTGACCTCCCCTCCCCTACATGCTCCAGCTCCTGCCTCCACCTCTCTTTCCTTCCTGCCTGCAAACCTGCACAAGCGGAGCACAGGGAAGGAGACCCATGAATAGTTCGAAGTGGGCAAAACTGACATATTACCATTGCTTGCCTCGGTTCCACATTATAAAAACTTGGCTGCATGTTGTATACAGGCGTGTGTCTGTGTGAGGGCAGCTAACATGAGTTGCACACAGGTGGGAGTCCCTTGAGGCTTGTGCGGCTCCATAGAGAGAGATGCAGTGCCTCGCTGAGATGCTGCAAAGGCTGCCTTATAAATATCTTTAACTACCAAATGGCTTAGAAATTTTTAATGAAAATATTATTCAATAATAATACTACTCCAACCGGCAAGGGAATGTTGTAACGGTTTCCATTTTCCTCTAGATACTCATCTGGCTTCTGTTTTTCAAATGAATTTGGATGTTAAATCCTTTTGCTGCCCTGACCAATTTATTCTGCAAATTAACTGTATATGACAGAACTTAAAGTCTGTTACCATTTAGCTTTGCCTCACTGAAATTTATGCTGCTTCCCTGCCTGCCGGAGCCACAAGCTCAAAAAACATTGTGGCTCTTGGTGGCAATTTGGGATTCTGCACAATTCTCTCGGCTCTTGGTCCTCATCTCTTGAGTTCTAAAACGTGCCAAGGGGACCGGGCTTTTTTCACCTTTCAGTGACCCATACTCTCTGTTCTCAGACACTCGGGTCTCTGCAGCTGCTTCTCCCAGCCTTAATAAAGCTCTCATTGTGAGATGTGGTTTCACCCAGAGGTGTGACCCAGACTGGTTTGTGAGGGAGACATAAGAGTCTAGGACTGGGTTATAAATGATAGAAACAGCCAGACACAGAGGAAAACACAGAGGAAAAGGCCAGTGATGGGCCAGTGATGAGAAGAGTCTGAGGCTAAGCCAGTGGATGGATCTCAGATATTTAGAGTGTGGTGAGCAAGATGATGGAGAAACATGGTGCCATGGCAAGCCACTCACCAGAAGTTGGTTTGGCTCTGGGTTATCCAATCAGAGAGCCACTCTGACCACAGGGAGGACAGTCAGGATTGCAGGGCAACTGGAGACAGTGTCCTGTGAGCAACGGTGGAAGGAATTGGGGGAGCTTAGAACGGATACAAGGAGACTTGGCGGCGCCGTGCTCTCTCTTTAAATATTTGAAGGGTGGTCACATGGAATGGGGATCACATGAATTCTGTGTATTTCCAGAGAGCAGAATTGAATCCAAGGCAGGAAACAATGGGAAGATGAGTTTATTGAGCCTCAAATTCTCATTGAGTGACAGAAACAGTACTCAGTGCTCAATAAGAAAAGTACTCAGATAAATAAGGGAAATAAAGTTCATTTCCAGAGTGCATGGACAGAAAAGCAAACAATGATATGATAAAGGGTGTTATCAGAGGCATGGGAGAGGTGCTTTGGGTG
Source organism: Cynocephalus volans (assembly GCF_027409185.1). Classification (NCBI taxonomy): domain Eukaryota; kingdom Metazoa; phylum Chordata; class Mammalia; order Dermoptera; family Cynocephalidae; genus Cynocephalus; species Cynocephalus volans. The sequence goes on from NC_084467.1 coordinate 133,027,870, forward strand.
TACCCAAGAGGCAGTATTGAAATCTACTCGGTGGGAGACGTAGGGCCAGGAAGACACCTGATTACCTTAAGGATGATTTTTGTGATAATTTATAGCTGGTACAAAGTAGGATGAGCAGACTTGGAGTTGGTGAGCTCTTGACTAGCAGAAGTATTCATGCAGAAGTTAGTCAAGCGCTTGTCAGGGATGTCACAGCAGGGTGAGCATTTCAGAAGACAGAGTTCTATGTCCCCTTTAACAGCCAAATGTTAAGCTTCTATTATTCTGTGACCTGATCTTCTCAATATTTCCCTAAATCAGTGGAGCTGGGGAATCTGCACTTTAAGAGGCACCCGAAGGGATTCTGATGCAGGCAGTCTTCAGATAACATGCTGAGATTCACTACCCTAGATAAGTGTAAGTTATTTTATTAAATATTGTCAGTGCATTTTTAAAAACTCTTATAAGTAATCCCAATATGTAAAAGAGATAAAAGTGGGGCATGGACTCCTTGGGCATTTAACATCACTACTGTTGGGTAAAAATAAACAACTTCACAGTTTATAGAGCCATTCAAGCTTCTACTCAGAACCCCAACGTATGGGCAGCCTAATTTGAAAGCTACTGATTTAGGTTCTGATGATTTTGGCCTGAACTGTTCAAGAAGTAACCAAAAGTGCTCCCCAGCCAGGACAATCAGGTGCCAGCCCTGAGAAGGTTATTGACAAGTAGCAGATTCTTTCACTGCCCATAGTCACTTTCCTTGCTGGATTTTGCTAGACAAAAAGCATTGTGAAGTCAGTCCTAGTTTAGGGGGAAATATTGAAAGTCAGTAAATGTTTATACTCTTGACCAAAGAACAGATCTACCTAATCACATAAGTTTATCTTCTTGTAAAGAAAAGACTTCACAGAGAAGAGATATCAGAAGGCAACACCCCTGCAGACAGCCCCAGTTGAGAAATGAACACCGATGACAAAGGTAGGGGCAGATGTAGAAACCAAATCTACTGCTCTTCTCCAGACAATGGTCATGAAGGCATGCATGTGTTAACAGATTGCGTTATTAACTCATCTCATTCAAATGCCAAAGAGAAAACTCTATCATTACATCCAGCCATGAAGGTGCTGTGATTTTATGTTTCTTCCCCGCATACTGATAACACTAGTATATATTAAAGCAATTACAAACATGAAAACAACATAACTGTGTGGTCCCCACACTGGCCCCTGCCCAGGAAGGTGGAGGCGGTTGTTAACAGAGCAGGGCCCAGTTGGCAGTTGTGATAACCAATAAAGATGGCTGCCTTGCTCCTTTGCCCATTAATGCCCCTGACACCCAGGTCTCTTAACATCTAACTCTATTATACACACACACACACATACACACACAGAGTTTGTTTTTTCAGTAAAGAAATTACTGGGTGAAGGTTGACTAGGGAGCAGCAACCATAGCAGCAAGCAGATAGGCAGACAGACATACAGACATGGCTCTGCTCCACCACTGCACCAGCAGCAGCTCCCAGACCCAATGGCATGAGAGGACACGGCCTATGAGTAGGCCAGAGTGTCTGGGACCTTTGCGTTGCTGAACCACAGGAGAAATCAGGAAAGCAGACATCTGGCCCGGGAAATGAAGGGGAAGGTGGAGAGGGATGCAGAACCCCGTCATGTCTCAGTAGCAGCTGAGGCAGAGGCCAGGCCACCTCCTCAGCGGGAAAAGACCTGTCTTCATCCAGAATTCTTTATGTCTTGATACAAGGCAGTCAGCCCTGGGTTAAAATTCAGGGCTCTGAGACATGTCACAACATTCTTAACTTCTTTGGGCTTCACTTTCCTTATCTGTAAAATGGGTTAATAACAGAATTTACAGCACTGTCCTAGGGGTTCAATGGGGTAATACATGTAAAACCTCTAGCATGGCCTCTGGTATACTAGCTCTCAATGACAGTGATCATTGTTCACCATCTTATCCCCATTACCTAGCAGTCTTTGCACCTAGTAGGACTCAATGAACATGGGATGAGTGGAAAAAAAATAGCAATGCTCAAAAACAAAACAAGGATCTCCATGGATTAGACACACTCAGTAAGAAACAAAAACACTCAGCAGTAAATGAAGACTAAACTCTGCAGGAACTTAACCCACCAAGGTGGCTGTGAGATCAATCCCTGCATAGTAAAGGGACCAATAGTCTCCCACATTGGTAAGGAACCAAAGCCAGGCTCACAGGGTGACACCAGGATTAGGGAAGAGCTCTATTCCTTGCTCCCAAAATGCAGCTAAAGAAGCCATGACTTAATCCAGGCCCCTGAGCTGCGTGCCTGTGGTGGCAGAAGGGAGCAGAGCCAGAACGTGGCCCAGGTGACCTCCGGCAGTTTGTAACAACAGGCTTCCATATAAAGTTTTGATGCATTTTATCCATCAAAAGATATGGCTGGCTTGCTAATGGTGGCCTCCTGGGCATCCTTCTTGTTGCAGGCATGCTTCTTCAGAGTGGCTGGTCCCATGGGGCCCCTCAAGGTTGGTTACAAATCTCTCTGGGAGTTGGGTGATCCTTAATTAATATTAAGGGGAAATGGGTAGAAAAGGTGCTGTTGACCATGTGAGCTTTAACTACTTCAAATAAAAATGCTACACTGGTGGAATAAGATTAAGTTTTGATCCCCCAAGCCAATCTTTCTTGTTACAAAAGATTTCTCCCTGAAGTGCAACACTAGTTGAATGGTGCTTGCATGGGGCGGATGGTATATAAATGGCAACCTTTAAGGACTTCCATTCCTCGTCCTGAATTACCCTTCATAACACTTAGCAGTTAGTGCTAAGAGAGTGCTAAGATTTCTAGATACTTTTTTATTTTCACAGAAAAGATATAAAGCTTATTCCTCCTAGGTATCAGCAAGACCCCAGGGGTATCTTTCCCCTGTTTAAGTCTGGAATCAGAAACCCACAGAAAAATACATAAAATAAGCCACTCAGAAATATTAAGTCATGAATCCCATTTCCAGAGCTTTTAGCTATAGGATATTGTATTTAATTTTCATTTCTACAAGCCTACTGGAGGACAATTCAGATACTGTCTTTATTCTAGTCTGGTGTCAGACAAATAAAACCACACAATGGAATGCCTGTTTCTGTGTGTACGTGTATGCACCCGCATGCAAACACATCCCCCGTCCCCCAAATACCCCCAATGCCAGGAATTAAATGGTGTTAAAGCTGAAAGAACAGGACTCTTTTAAAATGGCTGACAAGAAAATCCTTGTTAGTATTTTCAAATCCCTGAGGCACATCTAACTTTTTATTTTCAGAAACAGTTAAGAAGTGAATGTTGTCAACAGGTAACCAATGCTGAAATTTTGCATGGAAGTACCCATCTCAAGGTTGATATAATTTTTTTCTTTTTTTGAGTGCACATCTTTTTAGACACTTCTTGTGTTTCTGTCTTCAGCCTCTGAGGACTTTTCATCAAAAAGTTTGTTGACATCAGGCAAAAGTCAGAAGACCCAAACTGGAACTCAATTCAATTTGATAGAGCAAATACGAAGTTATTGAATGTCTATTTACAAGGTACTTTGCAGGTCTTCTGAATATACCAAAATGAATTATGTATAATCCCTGTATTCAAAGGATGTATTATCTTGTAGAGGAGATAAGACAGACACATAGAATATAAGTACCATTAAAAAAGGATCAAAAAAGGACCAGATCGTATCGGAAACTTAGACAAGGGGAGGCTTCACTGATGAGGAAGCCAAACTTTTTCTGTAAAGGATCAGGTAGGAAATACACATTCCAGGCTTTATGAGCCATGCAGTTTCTGTTGCACTGCTCAGCTCTGTCTCTGCAGTGCAAAAGCAGCAATAGACATCATGTGAATGAATGGAAATGGCTCTGTTCCGATGACACATTACTTATAAATACTGAAATTTAACTTTTACATAATTTTCATGTCATCAAATACTGTTGTCCTTTTTCATTTTGATTTTTTAATCATGTAAAAAGGTAGAAACCATTCTTAGCTTGAGGGCCATATAAAAACAGACAAGGGGCAAGATTTGCCAGTGGGTCATAGTTTACCAGCCCCTGATCTACTGACTTTTCATTACAAAAAAATGCTTAAATAATAAACAAACAAACAAATAAATTTAAATGCTGAAATAATAAATAAACCCAAACTCATCAAATTCTTACACTGGATCTGTGTGGTAGAAATTCCTGTTTTCTGGATATCTAGTGAAAGCGAAGGTCAGAGAACGTAAGGCACAGATTCCAGAGGCCTCACTTTTAACCACTAGGCACTTTTTTGTAACCACTACCTCCTTGTAAGGAACACATGGGGATGGTGGAATGAATAGGCTTTCTAGTCATTCATTTAGAAGTCTAAAAATACTTTTAACAAGGAATATGAGGTTTGCTGTATGGCTTTCTCATAGTAAATTCATTTTAGACCTCTGTTATCACTACATTTTCTCTTTTCACAAGTCATGCAGAGGGCGGATATAACCCTTAATGCATTAAGGGCAATATATATTTGAAGAAGAAAGAACAGCCTTCTAGTATTTGTTCCAACCTCTCTCACTCCCATGGCTGCATGGAAGGTCTTGCTAGCCCCTGAAAGTAATGGGTATGCTTGTAGATATAATTCTCTCAAAGTCGGTAACTTCTCTCTTTCCTGCACTTACCATTCTGAGCAGCAATTCTCTCTTACATGGCTTCTTTACTTTCTCTTGTTTAAAAGCAATTTTATGTGCTAGAGAAGACAGAAGCAAAACAGGGGTTGCCAGGTTCTTCCCGTCGCCTGTTAAGATTACATCAGGTGGTGGTCTCAACTTTCTTCGATCACCTTCTTTCTCTGAGCTGAGCTAAAATGTCCTTTATGCTTTCTGTGAAGTTCTTCACAAATGTAGGGTCACATTGTGTTGTTGGTTTCCTGATGATACTGATAGATCCATTGATCAAAATACACTTATTGAAGATCTGTTATGTGTTCAAGCATTGTGCTAGGTACTGTGGGGAGCTCTAAAGGTAGTATAAGATACTGCCCTCAAAGAATTTACAATCTACTTAAGATATAAGACTAACAAACATGTAATAATAAGAATAGTAGCAGCTTCTCTTTATGAGACATTTTCTATGTCCCTAGCACTCTGCTAAACACTTTGCATGTATTCTGTCAAACAGAAAATAAATTTGGACTTAGTAAAAAGAGCTTTATTCAAAAGGATCATTGCTGAGGTGGGGTCGGGGAGAAGCAATATGAGGAAGGAAATATTGCAATACGGAGAATGCTCTGATAAGGTCTGCAAGGTATTCAGAGTTTGGCAAAGGAGTATTTAACATTTATAGAGAGAAGCAAACAAAGCTAGAAAGAATCAGACATGAGAAAATGTCATGAGTGGAGAGTAGATCAGAGGATGTTTTATTCTGAAGCAGCCTGTGCTCAGGAATGGCCATGTGCCAGCTCTGGCTGAGGGTGGGCTGAAGTTCAAGGGCCTGGAGGAAGGAAAGAAGCTTAACCAAAGTTTGATTAACAAGCATTTTGTTCCCTCATTCATTAGTGGGGACAAGCAATTTGGCTAATCAGTTATGAGGCAAAGAATGGGAATTTGGAGAGTCTATGTCTGGCCTTATCATAGATAAACAAGCAGGCATCCTTGAATCTTATCTAAGTCTCATGGGGAAAGGAAGTTCTTTGCACTAAGTCATTTTCCAGAGGACAAAAGGATGAGGGGATTTCTTAACATCCAGGGAAAATTCAATATTGTCAATTCTCTCTGTGAACCTTAGTGGTTGTGCTAAAATCCATAGTTCCTATTTTAAAGATGATGAAACTGGGCAACAGAGACCTTGCCCAAGGTCACAAAGTCGTAAGTAGAAGCGAAGGAACTTGCACCCAGGTCTGTCTGACTCCAGGGTATACAGTCAGTCTTAAGTCACATGGTGGAGACTTAGTGTTTGAAGAAAGAGGGAATATGAGTGAGGCTCGAGAAGTCACTAAAGCCTTCATGGAGAACTAAATTTTGAAAATGGGCAGGTGCTGACTAGGTAGTTAGGGACAGTGTAGATTCCTCAAGGCAGGGGCAATAAGGTCAAAGAAATAGAAGTGAAGGTAGCTAGAGGTCATTAAAGAATGACACAGAAGTTTTAAGTGGAAAAACAATAAGTGTTACAGTTACATAGATAGGGTAGGAACATATTGAAGTGCTCCTGAGGAATTAGACCAGGAACTTAAGGCTTGAAGCAACAGTTAGGAGCAAGACTTTACCAGAAGCTAAATGGGATGGCGTGGAGGCTGAGGAAGATGAGTCAGACTGAATTCAGACAGTGAAATTCAATGACATGATTTAGAATGGATGAATAGATGAATGAATGGATGGATGGATGGATGGATGGATGGATGGATGAATGGAAAACTGGAGGCAAAAACAGCCAGCAGGCTGTAAGAACTATGCAGGCTTGAGGGTGTGGGGGTCAGACTGGATTAGCAACAGGTGCAGAGAGTGAGGGACATGCCAAGAGGGTATTTCAGAAGAAATCAGATGATCTGGTGCCAGTCTTGGATAGAGGAAGTTCAGGAGAAAGCTACCACCTCATTAGAAGCTGCATAATAACAAAAACTCAGAATTTTTCTAAGTAGGTTTATAGAACTTTTGATTTTAGGATCTCTTAATAGCATTACTCAAATAGACAAACAATAAGATATTCATGCTATGACATGATGGGACAACCTGAGTTAAGGTTAAGTAGGTTTCTTGTAAATATTTGAAAAGTCTTTAAAATTCTAATATGTGTTACAGATCTCCAGAGGAGGAAATATAGCATGCAGCGTTGCTCAAAAATAATTTGGACCTGGAACTCATTTCTTGCAGAACACCTTGTTGGACTAGTGTGCTACCCAGCCCACTTTGGGAATTACCCTCCTAGTTTCATTCTTAAGGACCTACTGTGGGCCAGGTGCTCCACCAGCCTTGTGACTCTTAGTCCTTACAATATTCTCTTTATCCCATTTTGCAGATGAGGGCACTAAGGTTTTAAGTCATTTATTTTAAGGTCATGCAGATGGTGAGTATCTAATAACCAAATGCTCCTCCTCTGTCTACACCACACTTCCTTCCACCTTACATATATTAGATCTTCAAAGTTAGTTTCCCAGCTGACTCCGGAACACCTGATTACCAGATTTTTCTGAGTTGTTTCCAACAACCTCTGAAGTCCTTTCCTGGGATGCAGGATTTCATATATCCTGGGCCTGCTGATACCAGCTTCCAACCTATTGGCATTAGCCTGCCGTTATACACAGCTACTGGTGGTATCATTTGGATTTTAGATTACTCCTCTCCCTTTGTTCCCCAGAACCCGACATCTATAAACATGACAGCACAGGCAGGAAAGGGCACAATGAGCAATCTTCAGCTTCTTAATGCAGGCTGGTGTGAGAGGGGAGGGGGAGGGCGCGGATAAGGTCCTGATGTCTCACATGTCCCTGCAATTGACATGCACCAGACCAGAGCTTGCTGGTGCTGCCATCACTAACCAGTTAGTGTTAAATTTAGAATAAAAACCAATTAAAAGATAACAAGAAAACATATGCTCGGAATGGCAAGAATCGAACACGACTGCTAGCTACTGCAGGGAAGTGTTACTGTGTTTTACAAGCCTGAATCTTCTCCCACCCATTCTCAGTCTTTCACCCACATCCTGGTTCATCTCCACCCAAATGGCTCTCAATGGAAGAACCACGGGATTTTTACTACAGCGGACGGACTAACCTGGATCTGAAAACCAGAGTTCAAAAAGAATCACTGTTGACTCCTGTGCTTGGCCAGACAGCTGAGTCTGGCTTAGGATCAAGGACACATTAGAATAATGACTTGGGCTGGGTTCAAGGTGCTTCTGCTTGGGGTTACTGCCAAAGCACAGGTTACTTGTGAGATAAGAACACAGGGGAGGATATGGCTTCCCATTCCTCCCCTATAGCTCCAAAAGGTGAGCCTGATGCTCAGGAGCTAGGACAGACACCCAGAGAGGCAAGGGTGCTGCCTTTGGCATCCCAGCTGTGGCAGCATCCAGAAGCAAATTGCTCGGTCACAAAAGCAATAATCCTGCTACTCAGCAACCCACATCAGCCAGTTCACTGTCTGCGCTGATGATCACGTTGCTACTGTGTCATCAGTGGGGAAGCTGCCGCAGGCCTGCGGGATTTCTAATCACGTCCCCCCAGGAGATGTCTGCAGGTGGGCCTTGGCACATCCCCACGCTCTCTCTCCACAGAGTCACCTATTGTCCATATTTGCTAACTTATTGTCACATCCACCCTCCACAGGTCTTTTCCTCTCTCTTCATCCAGACCCTCAGCAGTTTCCACCTGGTCTACTCCAAAATTTTCCCGACTGGTCCACTGTCTCTAGTTTCCATCCCTTCCAATCTCCATGCTGTTACTAGATGTATGTTTCTAAAGCACAGTCAGCACATCTTTTCCTGACGAATCCTTTAGTAACTCTCAAACGACAAGAGGGCATGGGTGGTGGCCCTTTCAACCTGTGCCCTGCGCCTCTCTCCAGCTCATCTTCCCCACTCCCCACAGGCGCCACTGGACTGTGCTTTCTCACACCCCGGGGTCCACGTGCCTTTCTCCTACTTAGAGACCCCCTCCTGGAGTCGGCCTGCTGGACGTTGCCTCCCACTCCATCACTCAGTCCAGACAATGCTTCCTCCAGAAAGGTTTTTCTCAACCCTGTCCCAGCCTGGCTCAGAAGATCCTCTTTAGAGCTTCCTGTTCTCAGGGCTCTAAGCGCTAATCACACTTCACTGTAATTTCTGGTTTACTGGGCAGCTTCCAGATGTTTTATGAACAACCTGAGGGCAGGGCCTGCCTCTTATCCATCATCCCTGTATTCCCTACACCTCACAGAGGGCCTGGCACCCGACCCACATTTAGCTGTGGGTATTTGTGGAATGGAACTCTCTCCCCAGGGGTGGGGTGGCAAGGAGAGAACTGGGCAGAGGAAGGAGTTTCTTCTGTTTGCTGTCATGTTAATTTGCCTAGTAATAATAAATGTTGGGTGGATGATCAAGTCTGATCTGGCATCCTCATGGGAGGGGTGCTCTTTCTGGGGCAGCACTGTAGGGAGATCCAAAAGTCAAAGGGACGTGCACCCAGGCCCGGGAACAAGCCCCCAGAGCCCTCCTGGTGTTCCGTACAAGACAAACAGATACGTGGCTCTGCAAGGCAAGGGTGAGGGATTATCAAGCCCTGGGTTCCAATTCCAGTCCTGCCTCTCTGTTTGTGCCACGGACTAGAGTCTTCACACTGCGGGCCTCAGTTTCTCCCTTCTGTAGTGTGCGGTGCTGGACTGCCAGTAGGAGGGGAGGGAGAGTCCTGGTACGAGGACGCAGGGCCTGTGGGCAGAAGCCCTGAGTGGAGGATGATGGCTCTCCTGCCCAGCATTCCTAGGGTCCGGGACAACACACTCACCCTGGAGACACCTCAAGGGGCAGAGCTCTGCTGTGCAAGGTGACTTTCAGGGTTTCCTAATTCGATGTGAAGCCATTGTGACAGCACAACCTGCTCTCAAAGACCCTTCATCAAACAGGGTCGTAACATGCAGCCTGCCTCCTCACGCCACAGGGTGCTGGGAAATATAGCATATGTGAAAAATACTAATGATTAGAAATCCCTGCATATATCTGAGGGGACTTCAAAAAGTTCATGGAAAAATGGAATTAAAAGGTAATAGGAATCTTTCCATGAACTTTTTGAAGTCCCCCTCTATTTTCTTGTAATTATTTCTCAGGGCTTTTGTGGTTAGAATACTTTATGTTTCTCTAAGTGAACTAGGCAATGACTTTTGACATACTGATCACTCCACCTCTCAGCAGGACAAGACATGACTCCTGGCTCTCTCTGTCGCAAACTTCCTGTGACCATCTGCCTCCTGGCTGCTCCTTCCAGTCTCCCCCACTATCCCCACTCTACCCCCCTCTTCCACCTAACCTCTACCTGTGGGAGCAACTCAGGGCTTGGTCCTGGCCTTCTCTTTCTGTCTTCCTGCCTAGGTGAACTCATCCATCCCCAGGGCTTTAGATACTAGTGGAATTGTGCAGACTCACAATTTGCATCCTAGATCTGACCTCTCTGAGCTCCAGACTTGCATATCCAATGGCCTACTTAACTTCTCCACTTGGATATCTCTACGGAAATGCAAAATTGGCAGGTCTGTGTGAAGCTCTTTATTTTCCACCTTCCCCCAACCTGTTCCATCCCATCACCTCCCAAATTAGTAAATGGTACTCCTGCATAATGGGTTGCTCAAGCAGATACCTAGGATATCTTCAATTCCTCTCCCCCTGCTCCTTCCTTCCCCAGATTCACCCTATCACCAAGTTTCTCTTTCCCCTAAACAAGCCTAGATCTGTTCTTTCCTGTCCATGTCCACTGCCTGGATTACTGCTTTAGGTCCCTAACTGGTGTTCTTGTATTTACTCTGACTTCCCCTGAAGCCATTCTCCACCCAGTGCAGGAGAGATCCAAAAACATACATTCGATTGTCACATTCTCCTTGGTGGTGTCCTGCCCAGTGTCCTGGGTGGGGTCTATGTGGCTCTGCATGGCCATCCCCAGCCTTTCCAGCCTCCAGCCAGGCCACTACTCCCTTGCTGACTCTGCTCCAAGCCCACGAGCCTTCCTCCCCTCAGGTCTTTGCACTGGCCGTTCCCTCTCCTGGGATGTCTTTCCTCCAGCTCATCCTCCACAGCTTGGCATAGTGCTATAGTCAGGCCTGTCCTGACCACCCTCCCTAAAGTGGGCCACTGCCTCTGTCACCATCTATCATGGCACCCTATTCATTATCCTCAGAGCTCATCCAAAAATTTGTAATTTTTGGTGATTCTTTATTTCCTTGTTTATATTCTGTCTCCTTCATGGCTACTCCATCTGAACAGGGATTGTGTCTCTTATATACAGTGTTGTTTGCCAAATGCCTACACAAATTAGATACTCAATAAATATTCACTGGATGGCTAATCATTTTTTTTTTTTTAATAAAAGAAGCACCTTTAGTTTTTCTTTCAGAGAATCATTTTCCTGCTCTATAAAAGTCTGTGGCTCTTTATGAAAATGTGTACCTCATGTCACACAGTCAGAGACATAAATCTGGGCAGTTACAACATGGAAGTGCAGACATCCAGCCTAGCCAATCTACATGATTCAAGTTATTACACATACATGTGGGGTACAACATTGATTTTCAGTAATTGTGTAGAATGTGTGGTGGTTAGATCAGTATGGTTAGCTTAGTCATCATTACAATGCGCAGTCATTCTTTGTGTCCACTGACCAATTCCTCATTAGCCCCCCTCCCCTCCCCTTTTCCACCTCTAGGTAAATTAAATAATTTTTTAAAAGAATGAGTGATTAAATTATAAGAGAGATTTTCTTTGGTTCCATTTTGCTTTTATGTTTACCTGTAGATCATTAATGACCTCTACCAGCCCAATGAATGCAGGATACGTGATCTATACAGATCCCAACATATTAATTACCCTTGAAGAAAGATATTGTGGAAATTTTGAAGAAATCACACCTCTTCTTTTTACCCAGCCCTGTGAAACAATTCAGAGACAAGCAAAGATTGGGAGCTGGTGTTTCCTGATATCTTCATTCCTGTCGTCAATACTGGATGTGAGCCCACTGTGAGCAGAATCTACGGCAACACCTATGGGGAATTGCAAAGATGTGGGGATAGAGTCCCTGCTCTCTAAAGGAAGATGCAAAACAAACTGTATAAAAATACATAAAGCCATAAATGCCCCAAACATATCAATATATATAGAACCAATTACTACAGTAATCGACTAGGCTTATAATAAACTGACAGGTGGGAGCAGGCAGTCAGCCTGGGCAAAGGAGGCACATACAAAGAGTGAATTTATACCCCACCTCTGTGGAATAAACCTTATAAAGAAAAACTCCAAGGAAAGTAAAAAATGTCAAGGGAGCTCAGGCTGTTGGTTTACCCTATTACGCTGTTTTCCCCTGCCATGGACACTCACATTTCACCTCCAAAGCACACATTTTAACTGGCACATTTATTGGGAAATTGAGCTGGAGAAATGATTCTTTCCACCTTTCTTTTTCTTTCTTCCTCTTTTTTTTTTTCTTTTTAAATCCGCGTAAGCAAAATTATCGTAAGGTCTTTTTGAACATGCTTGGTTTTTGCAATTGCTGTAAATGAGGACTCTTGAAGGCAGCATTAAATTCTTTTCTTTCTTCTTTTTTTTTTTTCTATTTCTTGATTTTTTGGTGGCTGGCTGATGACAAGGATCAAACCCTGGACTTTGGTGTTATCAACACCATGCTCTAACCAACTGAGTTAACCTGCCAGCCCCAGTGCATTAAATTCTGAATTAGTGGGATGAACGCTGTCCCTTGCAGACAAACATGTTGATGGGGCTTTGCGTGGTTATGAGTTAGTGAGGCTGTCTGTTCCTTTCTAATGATGCGAGGGGCTTTCACAGATCAGTGTGACTCCTCTCTGGAGCCCCAGGGTATGAGCTCTGTTTAAACACGTACCATCCCCTCTTCAGCCTCAGCGGGCAGCCACCAGACCTCACACAGTCTACAAACAACCCTTTGCATAGCCGCGAGGCAGTGGTCTGGGCATCCCATCACTGGGTGGGTGGACTGAGTGTCCCAGTGGACTGGGTGTCCCAGTGATGGCCCAGTCTAGCCCCACAGATCTTCTCCCCAGAAATGCTGCAGGTTGCAAGGTGTCTTTCATCCAAAGTTCTCTACACATGACCTCTTGCTTCCCTTCACAATGTCTCACACAGTCCTGAGGGAAGCCACCTTCAGTATAGGCACTTGGTAGCTGACAGAATGTGCACAAACCTTGTCCCCTGAGAAAGTTTCCAAGAAATGGGATAAATTATGAAGGTAGAGAGTGTTTTCTGGACCTTACCACAACTTTCCATGTCCTTTCTTTCCCTCTTCTGTGGGTCCCCTGAGGGCTCAGCCAGGCCATCCTGTAGACACTGACCAGCCACTTGCAAGCAGAGAAGAGGTGAGAGGAGGCTGGCCAGTGAAACAGTTATGCTTTCCCCTCAACTAGAATTCCACCATGGGTTACGAGTCTTCTTGTATTAACCATTGTATTCCTAATGCCTAGCACCATGCCTGATTGACAGTCAACACCGGATACATATTCTTGAATGAATGCATAAGCATCATTGCCTTGCAAAGGAAGTCATAGCCTTCCCTCGAGGTTCTATTAACAGAGGTCTACATATCACTGACTCTGCAGACAGCAATATATCAACAAGAAAGGAAAAGTTCACCTGGTAATTTTTAACAGAGGGAAATTGACCTGACTGGAAAACCGTCTACTTACCATCAGTAACAGGGGCTGAAATAATGTATTCTGGGGCCTTTGACTGCTGTAGCATTAATCATCTGCATTGCGTAGAGTAGCTGGCTATTGGGGCCAGGTTTGAAAATGATGTCACTATCCTCACTTTAAGAAAATGAATTACCTAATGTATTTCTGGTTAATTTCCTTAATATTAGTTTTTTCTTATGTATTTGTATTTTTCCTTCAATTTATATCTTCTATTAATTGAACCACCTTCCAAAGAGTTCCACGAGATTCAGGGAAACTGCCTCTGACAACAGAAGAAGGTAAACTAGGAATGGACTGGAAATGGCTAGTGACCAAATGGATAAGAGCTTAGATAAAAGCAGTTGATTATTTGTTGGTTTAGGACAAAGTATTTTTATGTCTTGTGTTTTAAACACGGGTTGCACATTACACCTAGCACATAACCCCTTATGTCTCACAAAGAAAACCTTTCCACTCACTTTACATAAGAAAAGCAATTATAGGAAGAGTGGTAAAAGAAAGACTATTGTTGACTCCTACAACATTAACTGGTAGCTGGAAGCTTGGAAGAACAATCACAAATTGGAGGTGCACAAATGCATCTAACCCTAATAATTCTAGTCTTACTTTGTGTTTGGTCATTTGGTTTTCATGTCTGGTCTGTTCTTTTAATGCCCAATTCCCAGACATGGCATTATCCACCACAACCATGCACAAAATACAGTCAAACCTGGAAACAGGAGAGGATGGATAAAAAGCTGGAACAAGACTGCCTTCAGGGTCATAAAGAGGAGAAGGGGAGTCGGTGTCAGGAGGTTAGGTGGTGTTTGGGCAGATATTGTCTTCAACAACATATTGTCATTTCCCTTGGAAAGGGAAGAAGAAGAGAAAAATACAGCATTCACTTATTTATTGATTCAAAAACATATTTATTGACTGCTTGCTAGATGCTGTGCATGGCATTGTGCATTGCAAGAGATGGGTGGGAATAGGGAGAAAATTCAGAGATTTGTAGACGTGGCCTCCACCTTTCAGCAATTGTTGACCTCCTTATGCCTTGAGAATACAAAAGTGTTTCTCTAAAGCAGGATGACTAATTGAAATCAGGAAAATATGTGAGCCTAATAAAAACACAAAAACTACTACGAATTTATCTCTCAATCCCAATATCCGCTGTTTGAACTGGGCTGTTAGAAGGGCTGGAGCCCACCTCAGGGGCACAAGAGGAATGAGTGTCTGCATCTGCATGCAGCCAGTGGAACCAGACAGCACAGACTTTGAATCACAGGTAAAAGGGAAGGTTGAAATAGCTGGATGCTTTCATGAATTTTTCCCCCTTTGGAGGATGGGCATGACAGCATCTTTGCATTTAAAAGGAAGTAACACCCAGGCTGCTGATCAAAAAGCTTTCCCAGGGATCCTTTTCCACAGAGAGCACATTTGTACAGACCCCCACCCCAAAAAACAAAACAAATCAAAACAAAACAAAAACATCTCTCATATGGGTGGGAGAAGGGATATTTATTCCCTGATATTTTCCCAGAGAAGGGGCTATAACTGGGACCAAACATGGTCGGTAAAGGATGTAATCCTGATCTGATTTTTGGAATGGAGGTTGTACCCTCCTGTTCCATTAGCCTGGTCAGTAGGCAATTTGTGACTTCTGAAATACACATCAGCATTTCTGTGAAGAGTGAGTTTCACCTAGGGAAAGTTTTACTGATATCCCTTTAAAATTTTTTATCAGTTGCTATTTTTTCAAAAATAGGAAGATGAGCTGAAAATTTTATTAAAATAATGCTAATAATAATAGTAGTAATAGTAATCATGAGTTCCAATACACCAAACACTTAAAAATACTAGGCATTGTGCTTTATATATAATCCTTGTATGCAATTCTTACACAACCTTACAATAGCCCTATTTTGCAGACATGGAAAGTGAGGCTAATAGCCATTAAGTAAACTTCCCAAAAGCCACATCTAATAAAAATTTTGATGCAATTCTGTCTGACACTAAACTCTTGTTTACAAACAACCACATTAAACTTCTTTCATTTGCAATATCAGTTTAGTTAGCCTATTTAGCCTTGAGTCAGGCATTACTAAATAGTGTATTCTGTTATCAGAAATAGAAATTATTTGCTGAGTTTACAGAGTCACAGAATATTAGAAGTAGAAGAAACTAAGTATAATCTAATTCAAGTTTGTTATTACATGGATGAGAAGGTTATTTTGAAGAGGGTTGAGGTAATTTTCTCCAGGTCAGCTAGCTGGCTAATGGCTCAACTGAAACAAGAAATCCAGTTTTGAATCCCAGTCCAGTGCTCTTTCCCTCAGCATGCCGCCTTAAAGCAGGAGGGCCATATGGACATATTGCTTAAGATATGAGGCACTCACCCCAAAAGATGTGAAACCTCGAAGATGTCAAGTTCAGATTCTCACATTTGATGTAGAATCTCCCCTTGCATCACCCTTTGTCTTGTGATTTTGTTCTTCCAGCATAGTTCTTGCAGAGATAACCAGTTGTGGAATACAGCCCATAACTTTATCAAGATTGAAAGCCTAGTACATGTGTCTTACACTATTATGCCTCTAGCCATCTGCTTATTTCTCCTGCGTCTGTTTCACGGTGGGCAGCCCACTTGCTTATTGAGCTCTATGTTGGATAAAAGATGACCTGAACAAAATGGCCCCATGTTAGCTTGCTGAATCTAGGAAACAGAACAAGTTTGGCCAGAAGTACAGTTTCTTCCCCTTGTATTCCGTCAGAGAATCCAGGCCGCTCTACCCCACAGTCATGTTGGTTATCAGTCTGATATTTCCTAATTACATCCTACATTATTCTAGGAGCTATGTGGATTCAGAAAAAAAATTGTAAGGGCTTTTTGTTTGCTATTTCAACTGCCTGGATTGTGCTGCCCCCAGATAGTTGTGTGGCCGGCTTTTTCTTATCTTCCAGGTCTCAGCTGAAAGTCACCTCTGATCATCATTGTTACTGAGGCCTTCTCTGTGCCCATCATCTTAGCCAGCCCCCAATCCTCTAGTCAACTTCTGCCACATCAACTGGTTTCAGTTCGTTGACGGCCATCTATCACTATCTGAAATTATTGCTTTGTTTATTTGTTACTTGCCATTTTCTGTCTTTTCTTATAGGATATAGGCTCCATAAAAGCAGAAAAATTTTCTGGGTCAATCATCATATTATGCCCAGTGCCTAGACCAATGTGTAGATAAAGAAGGTGTTGAGTAAATGAATGAATAATCCCATTCCCAGGAAGTAACCAATCAAGCCATAAAGGTAGAGCTTACATATTTGGAGTAGTTGAGAATAATCCAGAATACGATATAATTAACTACTAAATTGTAAGGTATGGGCAATATGTTAGTATTTATTGTAAGACCCATAATTGTATGAAAGAGGTTTTGATATCAACACCAGAATTGTCCCATCAACCAAAATACTACCCAGGTTAAAATGTGAAACTCCATAGTAATTTGTGGCATCTAAAGGAAAAAAAAAAATGAGCACCCCTTCTGAATACTTTTTCGAGCAACCTTCACAAAGTTTGCTTGAGATAGTAAGATGAAGACAGTGTTGCCTAGAGTACAAAGCTTAAAAAAAAAGAAAAGAAAAATCAGCTTATCGCCTTTTATCCTGATGTTGGCATGTTTCCAGTTCCTTTCAGTGCCTGAGGGCTTAAGACAGTTCAATTCTGCACACAAGCTACTTTCTGCACACGAGCCTAATGATCGATGGATTAACCAGAGAAAGCCCTGGTCCAAAGTGGAAACCACTCAGGATAGTACTCCTGTCCATGACACTCCTCTGTGGAGATGACACCAGGACATAACCCAGGAGGCCACTGTGCCATGGCTCCCATGTTGTAGTTCATGTACTGGATGGATGAAAAGTAACAATGAGAGAACCTACTGCCTGTCGGTCTTCTAGAAAAGTAGGAGTATATAGCCTTGTTACTCAGAATGTGATCCTGGGACTAAGAGCTTTGGCATCATCGAGGAGGTTGTCAGAAATGCAGAACAAAAACACTATCTACAACCTAAGGAACCAACAAACAAAGAAACCAAACAGTAAATCAGAAAGCAAGGAACAAAAGACACCTAAGACAACCAAACAACCAATAAAATGCTAGGAATAAATCAACACCTTTCAATAACAACTCTTAATGTTAAAGGCTTAAATTCCCCAATTAAAAGACACAGACTGGCTGACTGGATCAAAAAGCAGGACCCAACTATATGCTGCCTACAAGAGACCCACCTCACCCATAAAGATTCACACAGACTAAGAGTGAAAGGATGGAAAAAGATTTACCATGCAAACAGAAAAGAAAAACGAGCTGGAGTGGCTATTCTTATATCTGACAAAATAGACTTTAAACTAAAAACCATAAAAAGAGACAATGAGGGACACTACTTAATGATAAAAGGACTGATCCATCAAGAAGACATAACAATCATAAATATGTACGCACCCAATGTTGGAGCAGTCAGATTTATAAAACAAACTCTATTAGACCTAAAGAAGGAAATAGACACTAATACCATAATAGCAGGGGACCTGAACACTCCACTGTCAATATTAGACAGATCATCTAGGCAAAGAATCAGTAGAGAAACACAAGATCTAAACAAGACTCTAGACCAATTGGAATTGGCAGATATCTACAGAACATTCCACCCAACAACCTCAGAATATTCATTCTTCTCATCAGCACATGGATCATTCTCCAGGATAGATCACATATTAGGTCACAAATCAAGTCTCAATAAATTCAAAAAAATTGGAATTATCCCATGTATCTTCTCAGACCACAATGGATTAAAACTAGAAATTAATAACAAACAAAACTTTGGAAACTATACAAACACATGGAAATTAAACAGCATTCTACTTAATGACATATGGGTCCAAGAAGAAATCAAGCAGGAAATCAAAAAGTTTATTGAAACTAATGAAAACAATGATACATCATACCAAAACCTGTGGGATACTGCAAAAGCAGTATTGAGGGGAAAATTTATTGCATTAAATGCTCACTTCAGAAGAATGGAAAGATGGCAAGTGAACAACCTAACACTTCACCTTAAAGAACTAGAAAAACAAGAACAATCCAATCCTAAAGTTGGCAGACGGAAAGAAATCATTAAGATCAGAGCAGAACTGAATGAAATTGAAAACCAAAAAACAATTCAAAAGATCAACGAATCAAAAAGTTGGTTTTTTGAAAAGATAAATAAAATTGACAAACCATTAGCATGGCTAACAAAAAAAAGAAGAGAGAAGACTCAAATAACAAAAATTAGAAATGAAAAAGGCGATATTACAACTGATTCATCTGAAATACAAGGAATCATTCGAGACTACTATAAACAACTATACGCCAACAAATTTGAAAATCTGGAGGAAATGGATAAATTTCTGGACACACACAAGCTCCCAAAACTGAACCGTGAAGACGTAGAAAATTTGAACAGACCAATAACAATAAAGGAGATTGAAGCTGTTATCAGAAGGCTCCCAACAAAGAAAAGCCCAGGACCAGATGGATTCACAGCAGAATTTTACCAAACATTCAAAGAGGAATTGACACCGATTCTTTACAAACTATTCCAAAAGATTGAAACGGACGCAAATCTCCCAAACTCATTCTATGAAGCAAACATCATCCTGATACCAAAATCAGGTAAAGATATAACCAAAAAAGAAAACTACAGGCCGATATCCTTGATGAATATAGATGCAAAAATCCTCACTAAAATACTAGCAAACAGAATACAGCAACACATACGAAAAATTATTCATCACGATCAAGTGGGATTCATCCCAGGGATGCAAGGTTGGTTCAACATTCGCAAATCAATAAATGTGATACACCATATTAATAAACTCAAACACAAGGACCATATGATCATCTCTATAGATGCTGAAAAAGCATTTGATAAAGTTCAGCACTCATTCATGACAAAGACCCTCTATAAGTTAGGTATAGAGGGAAAGTATCTCAACATAATTAAAGCCATATATGACAAACCCACTGCCAATATCATCCTGAATGGGGAAAAGCTGAAAGCTTTTCCTTTAAGAACAGGCACTAGACAAGGATGCCCACTCTCACCACTTCTATTCAACATAGTGTTGGAAGTACTAGCCAGAGCAATCAGAGAAGAGAAGGAAATAAAGGGCATCCAGATTGGAAAAGATGAAGTCAAACTGTCCCTGTTTGCAGATGACATGATCCTATATATCGGACAGCCTAAAACCTCTACAAAAAAACTGTTGGAATTGATAAATGATTTCAGCACAGTAGCAGGATACAAAATCAACACACAAAAATCAGTAGCATTTCTTTTCTCCAATAGTGAACATGCAGAAGGAGAAATCAAGAAAGCCTGCCCATTTACAATAGCCACCAAAAAAATAAAATACTTAGGAATTGAGTTAACCAAGGAGGTGAAAAATCTCTATAATGAGAACTACAAACCACTGCTGAGAGAAATTAGAGAGGATACAAGAAGATGGAAAGATATTCCATGCTCTTGGATTGGAAGAATCAACATAGTGAAAATGTCCATACTACCCAAAGTGATATACAAATTCAATGCAATCCCCATCAAAATTCCAAAGACATTTTTCTCAGAAATGGAAAAAACTATTCAGACATTTATATGGAACAATAAAAGACCACGAATAGCCAAAGCAATACTCAGCAAAAAAAATAAAGCTGGAGGCATAACACTACCTGACTTTAAGCTATACTACAAAGCTATAATAACCAAAACAGTATGGTACTGGCATAAAAACAGACACACTGACCAATGGAATAGAATAGAGAATCCAGAAATCAACCCACACACTTACTGCCATCTGATCTTTGACAAAGGCACCAAGCCTATTCAGTGGCGAAGGGACTGCCTCTTCAGCAAGTGGTGCTGGGATAACTGGATATCGATATGCAGGAGAATGAAACTAGATCCATACCTCTCACCGTATACTAAAATCAACTCAAAATGGATTAAGGATTTAAATATACACCCTGAGACAATAAAACTTCTTAAAGAAAACATAGGAGAAACACTTCAGGAAATAGGACTGGGCACAGACTTCATGAATACGACCCCAAAAGCACGGGCAACCAAAGGAAAAATAAACAAATGGGATTATATCAAACTAAAAAGCTTCTGCACAGCAAAAGAAACAATTAAAAGAGTTAAAAGACAACCAACAGAGTGGGAGAAAATATTTGCAAAATATACATCTGACAAAGGATTAATATCCAGAATATATAAGGAACTCAAACAACTTTACAAGAAGAAAACAAGCAACCCAATTAAAAAATGGGCAAAAGAGCTAAGTAGGCATTTCTCTAAGGAAGATATCCAAATGGCCAACAGACAAATGAAAAAATGCTCAACATCACTCAGCATCCGGGAAATGCAAATCAAAACCACATTGAGATACCATCTAACCCCAGTTAGGATGGCTAAAATCCAAAAGACTCTGAACGATAAATGCTGGCGAGGCTGCGGAGAAAAAGGAACTCTCATACATTGTTGGTGGGACTGCAAAATGGTGCAGCCTCTATGGAAAATGGTATGGAGGTTCCTTAAACAATTGCAAATAGATCTACCATACGACCCAGCCATCCCACTGTTGGGAATATACCCAGAGGAATGGAAATCATCAAGTCGAAGGTATACCTGTTCCCCAATGTTCATCGCAGCACTCTTTACAATAGCCAAGAGTTGGAACCAGCCCAAATGCCCATCATCAGATGAGTGGATACGGAAAATGTGGTACATCTACACAATGGAATACTACTCAGCTATAAAAACGAATGAAATACTGCCATTTGCAACAACATGGATGGACCTTGAGAGAATTATATTAAGTGAAACAAGTCAGGCACAGAAAGAGAAATACCACATGTTCTCACTTATTGGAGGGAGCTAAAAATTAATATATAAATTCACACACACACACACAAACCGGGGGGGGGGGAAGAAGATATAACAACCACAATTATTTGAAGTTGATACAACAAGCAAACAGAAAGGACATTGTCGGGGGGGAGGGGGGGAGGGAGAAGGGAGGGAGGTTTTGGTGATGGGGAGCATTAATCAGCTACAATGTATATCGACAAAATAAAATTTAAAAAAAAAAAAAAAAAAAAAAAAGAAATGCAGAAACTCAGGCCTCACCTAGACTTTCTAAATCATAATCTTCATTTTAACAAGATCCTAGGTGATACATATGCACATTAAATTTTGAGAAGCAATGCTGGATAGGAGAACAAAAACTATTCCAACAACTGTATCATCATGGATCATGGCCAAAAAACCCCCACAACAATCAAAACTCAAGGTGAACGCAGTGGATCTGCCATGAAGGCTAACCAGGGCTGACATCTGGCTCCTGGTGGGTTCTCCTTAGACCAGTGTCCTGGCTTCAATTATTTCTTGATTCTATCTTATTTTGTCCACTAACTTTTCTAACTTGATTTCTTTTTGAGCAATTGGCAGGCAAAACAGCATGAAGCCATTCCCAGTATATTTCAATAGGGAAACACATTCTTTTAATCCTGACTCTGAGACTTATCTTGTGACCACATGCAAGTTACTTATTTCTTTATCTATAAAATGGGCAGGGTAAGACTTAAGTGATATATGTGTTTGATGACTAAGTGAGAAAAGCTTTGTAACATGCTTAGCAAAGTGTCTGGCTCAAAGTAAGTGCTCAAAAGATGGTAGCTGCTGGGTGATATTATTCCTAGTAACTTCCTGTCTCAACCTACAGATCCAGTTTACTCTGGACTCATTGCTTCAGTACCTAGGGACATAAAGACTCAAATTAAATCCTCAAGCATATGTTTAGGAAAGCTTAGTATCTCTTATGGAGTCTCTGTCAATGACACCACCAGGCTCAGCTTTGGCAGCATTTTCATCAGGCGTGTCTGCCTGTGAACGCCATAGAACCGCTGTCTTCTCAAAATCCCCCCTCTGCTCACTGCAGGGCTTTGCATGTTGCAGGCCCTCAGCAAATATGTGCTGATCGAAGTAATTAATCATTTAGAGAAAAGAGCTATCAATCATAACTGTTCTACTACATGAGTGCTAACTTTGTTGCTGCCGATGTGTATAGAAAGATCCTTCGAAGCTGGTTTGCAACCTAGGGTAGTAAAATATAAATAAAGCGCCATAGAAATTTAAGGTATTACTCTTCATTGAATTTCTATAAAGTCTGTGTCCTTAACTTAATCAGATTTTTATGCCATGTGCCGCAATTATGCAAGTTAGCCTGAGAACTGAACTGGATTCAAATACACAGGACCAGGTCTCGGCTGACCAGCACTCACAGGCCAGGATTAGAAGGCCATGGCTGATTCACTGTTGTTTTGGTTCAGCCATAGCAAAAGTATGCTCGCTACCTGGAAGTGAAATGAATTGAGTCTGTCCCGGGCTATAGCCACACAAAAGTAAATTGGAAGGGAGTCGGAAACGTGGCATCCTGTGTGGTGGATATACAATGACATGGAGGTGGTGCACACCTTTCTTTGGCTCTAACCTGACTTATGACTGTGGAGAGGTAGAGGGTCACCTTAGGGGATAAACACTCAGCTTGTGTCTTGGAAGAAGGGGAAGTCATTCTTCTCAGCTTTCTTCATGGGAAGGAAGCAACTGGATAGAAAAAACAAAATGTGGATTATGGACTAAAAGGTGCAGTGAACAGGAAGAGCTTGCTTAATGCAATTTGTCAATCTGAATTGCAGACTCCGTCCATGTGCACATAAAGCAGTGACAAGAAATGGCAATAGCAGAGGTCAGATCTAAAGCAACAATGACAGTGATTCTGGAAAATTAAAGGAATAAAGACCTGAGAAAATGCATTTCCAAATGGAGTATAAAAATTTCATTTTATTTATTTATTTTTTCTTCCAACTTGGCTAATAATTTGGAGTATAAGAATTTTGAAAAAGAAAGAAACTGTACTGTGCTTAATGAATTAGGTGGAGGAGGAAAACAACCCTTGGAAGTTCTTTTCAGAAGGATGTTCACTTTTTCTTGGTCAATTCTCTGGGGTCTACAGGTCTATAGCTCTTTACTGTTTTTTTTTCTAAAGTAAGAGAAGATAAACTCATTTCTTCGATAACTGTGGGTGCTAATCACATGCCAGGCACCATGTCACGGATGCAGACTTAAAGATTACTGAGATGCAGCCATGTTGTTGTCTACTTCCTCCCAGACTTCCGTGCAAATTTCTGCTTTCTCTAGATAAAATTGTATGTTTTGCTTTTTTCAATTAACTTTATAAGTTTTCACTCAAGAGAACATAACTTTTCAGAATATACTTTTCAATATTGTAAAAGGGTTTTATTATAAATGTGGCATATGCTTGCTGTGAGAAAAGCAATACAAAAATTTTTAGTACAAAGAAACAAAGGTCCCTCACCCTTATCCCTAACCTTGGAGTGAACAGATAACTTGCTCTTATATATTAATGAAGTTATTTTGAGATTTTATGTACAAGTTTCTAGTTCTGTGTATATATATATATATATATATATATATATATATAGTGTGTGTGTGTGTGTGTGTGTGTGTGTGTATGCAAGCGGTCTTCAAAAAGTTCATGGAAAGACTTGTGTTATCTTTTAATTGTATTTTTCCATGAACTTTTTGAAGTATCCACGTTTGTGTGTGTGTATGTGTGTGTGTGTATGTGTGTATGTGTATACATGAGGGTACTTCGAAAAGTTTGCAGAAAGAATCATATTATCTTTTAATTTTATTTTTCCACAAATTTTTTGAGGAACCCACGTGTGTGTGTGTGTGCATTTAGAAAAAGGATAAAATATGAAAATACATATACACATAGAATTATTTAAAAAGACCTGAACCTAATATATCTATTCTTCTGCAGTTTGCTTTGTTCATTTCCAGATGGCTAGGAATAGCATATCTCCAGATGGGTAGACAATAAACGTGTAGCAATGGTTGCCTGATTGCCTCTGAGGAGTGGAACTGGGTTAGCAGAAAATAAGAGTGGGAAGATTTGCTTTTCATTTTGTTCTTCTTTATGCATTTGGAATATTTTAAATATATAAACTTTTGAAATTAAAAAAGAAGAGAAATATGGCAAGTGCTGTCAAGTCTATTATTACGGGATATAGTCATACAGGAAAATGACAATACAGGGAAATGTGAAGCGTTCTGCAAAAGGACACATATAAGGAGCTATAAGAGCATGAAATAGGCAGCAAAGAACTCTACCCAGAGAGTCAAGGAAGGGTTTGAGGAAGTGGTGACATTGGAGCTGGTTCTGGCAGAGGAGGCTGTGCAGATGGTAGAATGGAGGTTTGGATGACGAGGTCAGACAGAAAGAGAACCTCATGTTCCCAGCTCAGAAGTGTGAACCTCCAAACCAGGTAAAACCTTCGTCCTAGACTCAAGCTGGGATCTGACACTGGGAAGGGTATCATTTAATTGCAAATGGAAATTTATTGAGCTGAAGAGGGCAACTCAAAAATGCAAGGAAGAAACAGAAATCATAGCCAGAAAGACTAATTTGCTGACCCTCAGGGCCTAGGAAGAGAGGGAGATCCCCCCAGAAATTAGGTAACAGAACAGTCACAAGGAAAAGGAGAAAAAAGAGAGTTCCAAATAAAGCGCAAGAGAGGGACCCAGGAGAAAATTTTTCAGTGAGACAGAGGAGTTGTGGAGACTTTAGAGAGCATATGTGTGGCCTTGAACTGGGGGATGTAGGGAGCCTCTGGGGCCCTAACCCACGTGGAAGCACATGAAAAGGCTTTGTATTGACATCAGGTAACCTTGAGTCATCAGAGTGGAGGGTGCCTGGCGTGGGCAGTGGTCAGTGATGCAGGAGCTGGACAGGGATGAGGGGTGGAAGGATGAATAACAGCCTCCACAGGCCTAATCTCTGGAACCTATGAATGTTGCCTGTGAATGGTAAAGGGGATTTTGCAGATGTGATTAAATTAAGACTCTTTAGAGGGGGAGATTAACCCGGATTATCTGTGTGGGCCCAATGTAATCAAAGGGTCCTTATAAAAGGGATGCTGGAGGAGTCAGAGTCACAGAGAAGGCCATGTGACTCAGAGATTGGAAGGATGCACTTTGAAGACAGAGGAAGTGTCTACAAGCTGAGGAATGCAGGTGGCCTCTAGAAGCTGGAAAGGGCAAGGAAAAGCATTCTCCCGTACAGCTTCCAGAAGGAACCAGTCCTGCTGGCACCTTGATGTAGCCCAGTGACACTGATTTTGGACTTCAGGCCTCCAGAACTGTAAGAAAATAAGTCTGTGTTGTTTTAAGCCACCAAGTTGGTGGTAATTTGTTACAGCAGCCATAGGAAACTAATACAGAGAGGGAAGCCACACTGTGCACGCTAAAAGGCAGTAAGGAGTCAGTGAAGGGCTTCAAGCTGAAGAGTAAGGTCATTAAACTGCATTTAAAAGAGATAACCATCTAAAAAAAAAAGAAAGCAGTTCACATAGAAGTTGAGAGTAGAATAATGGTTTCCAAAGGATGAAGAGAGGAAGGGAGGAGCAAGAGTGGTGGACTAATGGGTAACTGTGCTATCTACCCTAAGTGAATCAGTGCACAGCGTATGCATGTATTGAAACAACATAACGCACCCTACGAATACACATAAGTACTACAGATATGTGTAAGGAAATGCTAAAATAGTTTGAGCAAATAAATAAAAATAAAAAGTACAACAGCTAATTGTGGAATGGAATAGAATTGCAGGAAACTGAAGCAAAGGAGATACACGAGGAAGCTATTTCAATCATTTTTCTGGGAATTGATGCTGTAAACTCATAGAGCTTGCAGACATGGAGAGGCGGAGACCTGTTGAGGAGAGGAAACAGTGAAAACGATGGGGCTTCCTAATGGCTGGATGTGGAGGATGGAGAAGGAGGTTGAGAAAAACTCCTCACTTTATATTTTAACCCATCAATGGAGTTCATGAATCTACGAGTGTTATAAGGGAGAGAAAAGAGATATTGATCATCGAGGAGCCTGTGGAATCTCCAGGTAGAAATGCTAAACACTCAGGAACAAATGCGGCTTTGAACCTCAGGGAAAAGGGGAGGTTTAGATGTGTAGGTTGAGGCAGATGTGAAAGCAACACCCAGGAACAGTGAAGAGGAGACACAGTAAGGATGAAATCCTGGAAAACGACCAAAATGTAAATGATTTCCTTCGAGCAGTAAGGGTAAAAAGAGGAGAAATAAAAGCCAAAGATTTATGAAGAGAATCTGGACAGAATAGCACTAGGGGCACTAAGGGAAGAGAGAATTTTCGAGGAGGCAGACCTCTCCAAGAGAGACAAATTCTTCAGCGGAGAAGATGGAAGGGTCTCAATAGATATTGGGGACCCTCTGATTGAGAACCCCTCGATGTCCTTCTCCAGTGCTGTGGGGTTAAGCCACTCTACTCCACATTTGAAGCAATCATTTGAAGAATGAAATGGGGTAGAGGAAGTAAAGATGCATAAACCACTCTTTCAAGAAATTCAGTGGTAATGTATTGAAAGGAAAAAGTAGTAAAAAAGGTCACATGCTTATTAAAAGATTATTTTTTAGGAGATACAGGTTGGGGAAGAAAGAACTCAGTGGCTGGAGAGATTGTGCAGATTAAAAAGAAAGAGAAAAACGGATGCGTGAGGTCTGTGACTAAGCAGAGAGGAAGAGCCCGTGCCCCGGCGGGACGTTAGCTGAGAGGAGGAACCCATGACGCTTTCTGAGACAGGAGGGCAAAGGACGATGGGGGAAGATGTAAGTAAGTTTAGATGTGTGGACAGTGGAGGTTGGGAAGTTGTATTTCTTCCAGCCTTTATTTGCTCTACAAGAAAAATTTAAGGCATAGAAGCTAATCTTAGATGATTAGAAATAGAAGTATATTTTTCACAGGCTTCCATCAGACTTACCTAGAGACAGGTCCTAAATGCTGGTCTGGCCAAACCACCTAGTGGCAGTGTGACAAAACATGCCTGTGGAATGGAAGTCTGCCTTTAAAGACATAGCCAAAAATATCCATCTCTAAATTTCATCAGCCAGGCATAACTGAAGCATGTTACGTGTGTATAATAGAACCCATGGGGAAATCACCACATCAGAGGGGCTTTTTCCATTGTTACCACCACCCTTGCCACCATCACTGACAGCAGCAACAATAAACAGTTGGAACCTACTGTAAGGCATGGAACCTACGCATAAGAATTTTGTAATTCTGTAGAGAAAAGAGGAGATTCTTTACCCAAATGCTTAAACTGAGAACACTTCCCACATAAAGGAGGACTCGTAAGGATCCATACACTATCATAACTGGGGAACCACCGAGGGCATCAGAGATGTGGTCCAGATAAGGAACCGACTAAAGCAAAATCCCCTGGCTGACTCTAGATTGCCAGCCCTTGTGCTATTCCCACTTCATTTCACTCTGATGAACCTCCTTTCCTACTCAATCCATAAGCAATTCTGGGTATCTGGTCATAAGTGCAGAAGTAAAGAACAGGGAAACCCTTTCCACTAGGAGAGTTTTAAAGTTAGAGCAGGCAAGAACATACAATCAAAAGACTCAAGTCCAAAAAAAGTGTCACCTGCATGTCATGGTAGGTATAGCCTTCTCAGCACACCTGTCACTCCTAATGTAAAGTCCCACTCTACATTTATTCTCTCAAAGTGCAGAAGAGTAGAAAAACATCTTCCTGTGTCCTATGCACTTATCATTCTTAGTCAGTAGCATGCCCTCATGCAGGGTTTTGGAATAAAAGAATAAGTACCTAGGGAGGAGAAAAATATTTATGAGTCAGAACGATATCGAACAGCAAAACAGATAAACCCTATAACTCAGAGGTAAGGCTCAGAAATAGAGAGTGGTAGACATGGACAATTGACAGAGATCAAAGTAGCATACTAAGATGTTTGAGTATCTTTTAAGATCAATAACAAGCAAGGAGTTATATAAATCATATTTCAAAGAACTAAAGTCAGTAGTTGGACTGTAGCAAAACTACAAAAAGACTGAGAGGCAAGGGAGGCTTGAGATCAAGAGAGGTAGGACACAATGCCAAGGCCATGGACAACCTTCCCCATTGGGCTCAGTGTTTAACCTTAAGGACACTGCAATAGTTGAGACAGAAGCAAGTTTTAGAACCAGGAGCTCTGGGTAAGGTCAAACTTATTTCCCAGAAATCCCAGGCCCTGGCAATCCTTGAACCACTGGCAAGCAGAAATAGAAGAGGATTCAGCCTTTTGCTTCAGCCCCCAGACTCTGGCATGGAAACATAAGAAAGCTTTGCCAACTGGAACTGGTATTATCTACAATTGCTTACATCACACTGCTCTCTTGGCAAACTGGAATCAGAACAAAGTTAAGAACCTGAAGTTTGAAGGGATACCAGAAGCTTGTGGTTGTGTCTCTGAGTTTAGAGGAATCAGGGCTTGGGGGAGATTCCTGCAGCAACTGTAGCCCAGACACAGATCTCTTGCTTCCAGGACAAAGTGCCCAGTGAGAACAGAAGCTATCTTGGCTCTGCTACCTCTTGAGCAAGGCACAACAGGAATTTGTATGGAGCTCAGAGAACCAAGAGCATCTCAGCTACAGGGGCACATTTGTTCCCATGGCAGTCCTGCTGGCAGGGGAGGGTCCCCTGTCTCAGAGGAACCCGTGAACATTGAGTCTTAAGATTACCCATTTCTTGAGTTTTCACTGTGCTAATTCATCACTTGCCCTTTAGTGGGTCACATATCCACAACATGGCCTCATCAGAATGCCATGTGGATAAGATCAGAAGAAATTCCACGAATGGCAATTCTAAAGTCGTCTTGGTTGATCAGAGTACAAATATACTGACCAGTACTCCTACTATACTAGAAGGACAATTCAGGAAGTTTGAAAAATTTCAATTTCTTATACTTACTTGGGCTGAATGTAACTTGCTTTGAGGACAATGGACAAGGATTTATTTGTGAGGCTGTTATCCAGAGCTATATAAACAGTTGGGGCCATTAGAGATTCTCTTAAACACAAAGCAGGAGGAAAAATGAGCCTAAATATAGGGCAGGATGGAGTATGAAGGGGTTTACTATGTAGTAGCTGTAAGGGGATGCCGGGCAGCGTTGGGACTGTTGGAGGCAAGATGGAGTGACAGAGACAGAAACACTGTCCTCTTTCTCTCCCACTCCAGAAGAGCAGTCTGATACTTTGCTGCTGCCATAGCAGTAGAATGAACGGCGGGGGGTGAAAACCTTTAGAGGACTCTCTGTATGATAACTAACACAGTAACCATACAGTTTTGACCCCATCCTGCATCTAAAATTCCCCTCATTTTGAGATTTGGTTTTAGCAACCCAACCTTGGAAATTTTAAGGATGGGCATAGAGCATTGAGGGAAAATCTAAACTCGTTCTTTCCTTACAGACTCCTTACATTTGGCCCTACTGTACACAGGCAGCTGCACCTGCATGCCACTCACTCACCTTTGCTGATGTCTTCATACTCCAGCCAGAGTCGTCGCTGGACCTGTTTGTTGGGGTACCAGATAGAACAGGACTCCTCAAAGCCATAGACAGCTTCCTGGATGTAATGGTTGCCAAACTGGTCCAACAAGGACACAAAATCTGCACGAGATGTAGCCCCATCCAGGGAGTGGAGAGCGTTGCTGAGGGCTATGGAGAAACATCACCCAAGAATAAGAGTGAGGGGTCACAGTTCAGGTATGTGGACTCCTAGGTAATTCAGCCCCAAATGTGGAATACTTGTGTGGCCCGAAGTCATGCTGGAGAGCTGGCTGGAACTATCAGGGGAATATTTCCATTTAGTTAAATCAGGTGTTTCAGTTCCTAAATGGGTATCTTTTAAGCCAGTTGCCTGTGCTGCTTACTTTGTGCGAATTAAGCAGCATATTGCCAAATCTCCACCCCTGCCTGCCTTAAGTCAGTGCTTTTTTTCAAATGATAGGTCATGGAATTAAATCAATTTAATGAGCTCAAATAATAGCATTTGGGGGAAAAAATGAAAAAGAATAGCATAGTTTAAAATAAAAACACAAATACCAGCAGAGAACATTTCGCATCATAAGATGACGTATCGCTTCGTGAAACTTCTGTTGTGTGTATGTGGGAGTGTGTGTATGCACCAGGCCACAACATAAAACCAAAAAAAGTTTGCAGAGTATTGTCTTCAGATATAGAAATTGGCAATGGGAAGACAAAGGAAGAAAGAAAATTCACTAATAACTAATATACTGCTTATATCTTATTTCAGAAAATCAAAAGTAAGAGGACTGGAAAATGACGAATGGAAGAAAGAAACTGCTTGCTTCCCCATCCTCCTCCTCAGCAAATCTCCGTGGGTTTGCTGTTTCTATTTAAGAGGATTATACTCGTTGGAAAGATGGCCTGTAGTAGATTTTCCAAATCTAATACCGCCTGTATCTGGCCCGCTTTACATAGCCTTCCTTTCTACCTGCCTGTGTCTCATCACGGCAAGGTGGAGGCTAGCCCAGACATGAGACCACAAGTGCCTGAGGTCCACATCACTGTGACACTGGTGACTTTGACAGGCACGTGGCAACAGAGATTGTTAACCTCTAATAGGCCCAGCAACTGTGCTGGGTGTAAACTGTGTATTTGAACGGGGTACAGTCTCTACTGCCATGTTTTCCTAGAATGAAGAGTAGCTTGGTTCTCTCTAGATGTTCTACACCAGCAGAGTTTCCTTCAATAAGCTCCCCATCCCAATCCCTTCTTGCCACAAACTCTTTTGTGTTAAAAAAAGTTCTGATAGGTGTCTTATGGAAATGTTCTATCTCCTTAATGCATTATCTTTGTCTGTGCAGAAAGCTTTATCCTTTGGGAGTACATGTCTCACTTCTCTCCATAACCTTCTATCTGTCCTCTACCATTTATCTTCCTTCTGTTGGCCCTAAAGCTCCACCTCTCTATTGCTGACCCTAAGAACCTGAGTAAGTTTAGAACTCACTACTCCTTAACTTACTAGATACAAATATAGATATAGATATCATAGCCATTTCTTTATTTCTCAATCTATCTATTTCACTTATTTGCTGTTTAGAAACCTTAAGCCATTTTCTATTTTTCCTTCTCCCCTCTTTCTTGCCCTCTTTTCCTTATCAATTGATTGATTGATTGACTTAGAATCTCTAAACTATGATCTTTGCATTTGGAATGTTTTACTCTGTCAATTTGTAAAAATTCTGCTTTCGCATAACCTCTCTGTACACTGGGTGACCCCAGGAAAAATGATATCTTCATTGGTTCTGGCCTTGCCCTTTCCATCTCTTTTATAGTCTGAGACAAAACTTGCAATTTAATCTATACTTAGAAAAGAATCCAATTCCAGCCATTTGCCCTTAAGGGTGAATCTGAGTGAATAGGTTACTGATGGAGTAGCTATATTTTAGGTTGCATCTTCGACAATGGCACTAACGGCTGTTTCCATGGAAAGGAAGTCCAGCCTGGGGTGGGGAGTGGGGGTGGAGAAGGTGAGAGGGATGGCTTGGCAGTGCTCACCCTGAGAGACGGCCACTTGGTTGAGTTTGATGTGGTACATCACAGACCGGACCTTCCAGTGCTGCAGCACAGGGTATCCGGACACTTCACTGAAGTTCACCATCCCTAGGGACAGAGGAGATGCAGGCTCAGTGCACAAGATTGATTCACAAGTCCCAAACCGAAAAATGTGACCTGACTTGATTAGGTTATGGGTTGTAATTGGGAGAAAATGATAAAGCATTCTTTGATGAAGAGAATTTCTGGAATTGTAACAACAGCTACCATCTATGGAACCGTTATTCTGTGCCAAGCATTTTGCTAAGCACTTAGCATATATTAAGCCATTTGATCCTTGTGAGATGGGTGTTATTATTTGCATTTTGTAAGTGAGGGAACTGAGGCTCAGAGAGGATGTATGTAAAACACGAGGTAAGCCAGGATGGGGTTCCAGATGTATCTGAGGCCAGGGCTGGAGTTCTTACTCATGACCCCATAATAAATTTATATTAAATTCCTAACTTACTGTAACACATCAGAGTTTTACTCTCTTTAATGGTTGCAGTAATTGACTCAGCTCACATATGTGATAACATTGATTCTTCTGTCTCATTTGACTGATTTGTGTTTGGTATGTAAGTTTTAATTGCTCTGAGGCTGATAATGCTTATTTCTTCTTTATGAGAAGGGACAGTGTCAGAGTGACTAAATTACTAAGGAGCAGGGATGCCCAAATATTGAGTGTCATCTATGCACCAGGCATTGCAATAGGCACTTATGATTCCCCTTTTACTGATGAGAAAACTGGTGTGCCGAGAAGCTAAATTAGTGGTCCAAGGTCACTCTCAATAAACACATTCTCGGAGCTTCTTAGAAGTGCTATTAATGGGCTGTTCTTCCTGGAGTACCTCAGAGAAAAAAATGTCACCCTATTTGAATTCCAGCCATTACTATAAATATAAAATGCTACAGAAACAAAATAATTAGGCCACAGGAAACAAAAGTAAAATCACCTTGCTAAGTTTAGAAAACCAATTTTAGCTTCATTTCTAGGCCTAATGTTTGCTGTATGGATAAGTTATGGAAATATATATATACACACATACACATCATACACATATAATGGCAATATACATACATACCTACACATATATTAGAGGGGCTGTGTGCGTGTATGTACAAATTAATGGCAATAATACATACATAGTGAATTATTCTGCCATTTAGACCCATGTTTCCTTCAGGCTAAATCAACTAATTTAATACCTAAACTGGATGAAGAGTAGGCAGGATTAATTAGCTGCTTGTCAACCCTTGTCAAATTAGCTGAGTAATTACCAAATTTTCATTTCTGTGTGAATCATATGGGAATAATTACTGGTAAGGCAAAAAGAAAAAAAGGTCAGGAAAGGTGCTTAGTAAATCAATTGCTTAAATTTTATCTGAGGCTATCAAAGATAAGTTACCTGAAAAGTAAGAAAGGGTTTTCAGTACTTTTTCTTTCAAATGTTCTCCTTTTAGGGCTTTGTGACAACAGTCATACTACTACATGCTTTGGCTTCTAACCTTTATGTTAACTTCAAAAGTGTACAAATGAAATTCTGGCTTTACAAGCTTAAGACTTCAGTCACATGCCTTAAAGGTACATTTCACTAGAGCATGAGATGCGTGTGCTATGTAGAACCGTTCAATACAACATGTGTCCTCCAGTCATGTCAGCTGATCAGCTTTGCTGTGGTTTCAAAAAGCCTGTTTATAAAAAATAGCAAGCCCAATAAATTAAGATTATTTTCAACTTATCAGAAAAAGCTCCCTTTAATTGAATCATTTCCTAGTGGAAAAGAAGGAGGCAAGAAATGAGGCCAGAGTTCTGAGTGGCTGTTTTGCTGCAGTAAGCAGTTTTGGAGTGATAGGCATTTTTATAGCCATAACTTTTTGTTCTCACAGCCTGTGTGTCCCCTGCCTGGCTACCTAGCTAGGGGACCTTCTGGCTCTCAGTTGTTTCAGCTGAAAGGTGAGAAGCCCAGCTGAGATAATTCTTGCTTCCTCTTCCATTCTGTGATTCCCACCAGCTGACTGACTTTGGGCAAGGCATTGCATTTGTTTCTATTTTCACATCTGAAAAGTGGGGATAATGGTATTCATCCTGTCTACTTCACAGGGAGGTTTTGAGAACAAAATTAAATTATGGACATAAAAGTGCTTTGAGAACAGATAAAGCACCTTGCACATACACGGCCTCTAAATGTTGTCTTCCTCCTCCTCCTCCTCACCTCTCTCCTCACCTCTAACTGTGCACGCTTGACATTGTTTAATTGATGCTATCGTTATAACTTTCTAGGTTTTAGTCCAGAACAACAGAGGGAAAAAAAAATGAAGGAGTAAACACGGATGTTGGGGGGTGATGGTGATAGGGATGACAGAGTCCTGCCTCCATCCAGGATGAGCCAAACTACTGAGTTCCATTATTTAACTGCTAAACAGCAATGCTACCAGGTGCATGAGTGCCATGCATAGGGAAACAGTTACCTAACTGTTAGTGCTTGGGAAACGCTTTCCTGTGCCCACTCACAGATAATATTTCCATTAGTTAAAAAGAAAGAAACAGATTTTATAGCTGAGTCATATGATTCTTTCTCAGTGTGCCCTTGACATGCAGTCAGGGTTAGTGTTTTATTTTATTATTATTTTGTGATACATTTCTGCTAAATGACTCTTTTTTAAAAACAAAATATCTCTGACTACGTTTTCTTGAGAAAGAGCATTAATTTTTTCCTACCTGTGCTTAAGAAAAAATTAACTGAACAGACCTTATGTGTAATCTTTAAAGAGAGGAAGAAATGAAGAAAGAAAAGGAAAGAAGGAAGGAAGAAAGAAAGAAAAAGAAAACTAGCTTCCTCTTGTTGTTTTATTTGAAATATGAGAGGGATATATATTATCCCAAAGTTCCAAAGCCAAGAGCCTGTTTCCTTTGGGTAAACTGAAGAAGTTCCAAAGAGCCCAGAGTTCTAAATCTTCAAATGGATTTAGTGGCTGTGGCACCCAACAGGCCTGTGAACGTGGCCTCAGTCTCCTCTACTTCCTAGTCAATCTCTGGACTCCCTACTTTTTCTTACCTGAAAGATTGAATACACAAGTGGACGATGGCTAGACCATGTATAAAAATGGAACTCTGACCCTCAATCTCTAGCAACCATCTCAGGAAACAAAATCTGCAATAACCAGCTCAGGAAGCCAGTCTATTGTCTTGAAGTCAGACTTGCAGGAAGTCACACCACTATCTCTAGCAAACGTCCCAAGAAACCAAACAATAACCCCTATAACAATTAGCTCCAAATGACCAGGACTTAATTAATAACTGACAGCTTTCCTAACTTTTTGTTCCTGCTTCCCACTTAGGTCCAATCAGAGAAAGTCAAATATGCACCCATAACCCATCACGTGGGTGCCCACTTTAGTTAGCCCAGCTACAGCTTCCTCATGTCCACGGCCTCCTACATGGGCAGACCTGAAGCCCCCCCCCCCCTTTTCCACCATAAAGCTTTCCCACTCCCCTGCCTGACTTTGAGTCTCTACCAAAAAGTCAGTGATGGTAGCTGGCTCCCTTGCTGTAGCAGGCTGTGAATAAATAGCCTTTGCCTGTTCTCATTTGGTTGGTCTTCATTTATTTCTACACAGTTTGTAACACCAAAAAGACCTGTGAAGCTCAGAGTTTGTAACTATTATTTTGCGGAAGAGGGAAGCCATCAGCAAAATCAGTATTTTCCAGTGTGCTCTTCAAACCAATAATTCTGCAAGATGGAAACAGGTGTTATGTGTGAAAAGAATTCTCTAGTTAAATAGGTTTAGGAATTGCTGGGTTAAATAAAGTGAAAGGGATTTCTTTACTGCAGGGCTTCTTGGAACCTTTTATGATGCTAAGGTGCTGTAAATTGCTGAGATACTACATATAGTCTTTCAAAACATATTTGAAAACATTTATGAATAAAGCCCTGATTTTTCATGGAAAAAAAAAACCCCTATGCTTGGAAATGCTGATATAGAAGATTCTGAAGATCACTTTAGCTCTAAAATCCTCTAAGCTTATAGGTTTATGGGGATTATGACCTTTAACAGTACGTAATGTGGCATGATATAAGATTCACTGTATGACTCTCTGGAAAAATACAATTAAAATGTTGTCAGAACTAGAGAGTTAATATGGAAAAAATCTGGTCCCTTTAATAGATTCTTCTGATTGTTCTGGGCTTTAAAACAAGCCCAATCCCAGCTTACATCAAAGAAATATATATTCTTGGCCTAACTGGTACCATTTCTTAACCAAAATAGATTAAAAAGAAAGAAAAGTTGTCAAGCAGAGTTCCCTCTACATAGTCAGGAATGTTAGACTTCACTGTTTCGGGACCATGAAGAAGGGAAGTGTCCCATCTGGACATCCTTTTCTTCCTTTGTCTCCAGTAAGCCAAAGTGGGAGGGGTCCAAGGGCATGGAGGGAAAGAAGTTTCTGTTCTGGATGAGGACCAAGTTTGCATGTCTTCCTTATTCCCAAACATGTGGCTTCAAACACGTGCTCTTCTGATGTTCCTCGGATCTACCCACCCACTCCTCTCAAAAAGCTGCGGGGAACACCCACAACTGTTCTGTGTATCCTCCTAAACCAAAATCTCCTCCCATCACAACACGTTAGTGTGTGTGAGATGGCTTGGTGGATCTGTAAACAGAGCCAAGTAGTTTATTAGTGATGTATGACCTACCCTATTTGAATGTGCCACCTCACATCTCCTTTAAAAGGCATTTTACACACACGGGAAGTGTTTCTGAGCAAATGATATAGACACAAGGAAATTAGATTCCCTAATGCTAGAGATGTAGGCTTTAGGGATATGTCCAGAGACTGAATTTTTATTTCGTAAGGGGTGGGTTGGGGTGTGTGTGTGTGTGTGTGTGTGTGTGTGTGTGTGTGTGTGTGTGTGTGTGTGTGTGTGTGTGTGTGTGTGTGTGTGTGTGTGTGTGGCTTTTCATAGGGCAACTGATTTTGAAGAGATTTATTGCTGATCCAGAATATGTCTAATTGTTTTCTCTCTTGTTCCTTCTCTTCCTATAGAAAAGACACTATTTGGTAGTTTTCATATCATTTTCTTTCTTTCTTGGAATATTTATTTATTTAACAAAAATAGATCTTACTATTTGTCAGGAACTGCTCTAAAAATTTTACAAGTATTAATTTACTTATTCCTCATATCAATCCTATGAGGAAGACAGTATTACAATAATCATTTTTATGGTAAAAGAAACTGAGGCACAGAGAAGTTAAGTATCGTGTCCAGATCACACATTCAGTCAGGAATCAAGCCTGGCTGTTGGGCTCCAGAACCCATGCCACTAATCACTATGCTATATGACCTCAGAAAGACCCACTTCTAACCCCATTCATGTCTAAACTAAAGTTGTTAACATTACTTGATATCTGGAAGAGGCCTATCCTCAGCTCAATCCATTCTTTAGAAAAGGAAGGAAAACAGGGAGAAATGTACAGAGTGTGGAAGACACATAATAAACAAGGAGAGGAATAATGGAGAAATGAGCAAAGCCAACAATGGAATTGAGCTCATGTCTAGCCTTCCAGCAAGCGATGCTAAATCCAGCTGGCTCCCTCTCATGAGTCCATGGGACACCTTTAAGTTTCTTCTTTGGCCCAGGAGGTGCTAACTGGGGGTCATCGGAGGCACAGAAAGTAGAAGCATACCCTGAGGTTCCTGCCTCTTCCAATCAACCAATACTTTGTTTGTAATGAGCCCAGAGGAAGAATGCCAGTGGGCCCCAAACCACATGGAGGGGCAGGCACTATTATCCTTGCCTTAAGATGAAGAACCATGAGGCCCAGAGTGACTATATTGTCTAAATACCACATAGCTACAAAGGAGCAGAGCTGGGATTCAAACCTAAGGACATTTGACAATAAAACCCTACGATTTTCTTTTCCCTCTCAGTGCTCTGTAAGTACTAGCCAGGGAACCCAACAGCTGCAATGATAGGCATTTAGGTGACAGTAGCAATCTAGCTTCTCTCTCTGCCTCTCTGACCTGGTCACTTAGAACTCTGAACTTTTTGCACATGTACCATCTCATTTGTTTTCAAAGCTTCCCTGTGAAACTAGCAAGAACAGATATGATCATGACCATTTTGCAGATGATTATAATATTGACAATTTTTCTATCAAGTAATACTACTTGTGTGCAGTTTTATGACTGAGCTTTTAACATGTATTGAGGAAATCACTGGCTTAGAAATCAAAATAAGCAAGGTCAAGAGTCTTGATTTTGTGAAACCATAGGAAGCTGCCTGTTTTCTTGCTGGTTAAATAAGGGCAGAAAGGCACACTCACCAGTCAGGAAGTCGGGGTCAGGGGTGGGCTCCGAGATTTCCTCTAAGCACTGATTCTCCAGGGGGACAGTGGCCACCACAAGACCATCCGGCAGTTGCTGGTCTAAACCACGAGCAAAGTTGTTTTGCCTAAAAACAGGGCAGACCTTCATTTCTGAGTTCAGATGAACCCCACTCCTTGGAGGGAAACTGTATTTTAACACACAGGGAAAAATTCTCTTTGGACCAAAAGGTTCACCTTACCATGCACACCATTCGATATACAAGTCAGGAGTAAGACGTATGGGATGGGAGGTAGGGTGAAGGCTGGGGGCAATGAGAAAGGAACCAGCTGAAAAGGTCTACTGAAAGGGGAGGGAATATCCTTCGCCCACTCCCATCCTGATCCCTACTTCCTGGCACCCTCTCGACAAGATCTGGACACACTCTGTCTCATTTCTACCCTGCAGTGGAGACTCCAGCCACCACAAGATCCTTTATGCTACCCACTTCTTGCCTTTGGCAAACCAGTTGCAGGGCTAAAAGGGGAAATATTTGTAATGTCTCCTGTGTGTAACAGAAAAAGCAACTGTCTCCAAGAACTGGCTTGGAAATTTACTGTCAGTATGCTCATAAGAGTGTAGGCCCTGTCACTATCCACCAATGGTCCATATCATAACACTGACATCATCTCCTGGAAAGCATTTTCCCCTGGGTTCTGAGGAAGTATTCAAATAGCCCTAGGTAGTACAGAGACAGGGTTTAAATTGAGAATTTCCTAGAAATATTCTAAATCAATGGTTTAAAACATTTTGTTCATAGGACCACTTCACACTCTTAAAAACAATTGCAGGTCCCAAGCAGCTTTATTATATCTTTATAGTAAGGCCCCAATTACATTTATCAGTTTTTACCAGGCTTGTATTAGAAATTAAAACAAATTTTAAAAATATATTAATTCCTTTTAAAAATAACAATAGTAAACCCACTCAATATTAATATATTTTATGAAAAATTATAGAAGTGAGTGGCATTATTTTACATTTTTTTGCAAATTTTTTAAATGTCTGTCTTAGCATTCAGCTAAATTCTCACATCTGAATTCAGTTTATTGCAAAATATTGTTTAGGCTGAAGTATGTGAAGCAAATCCAGCCTTTCTGTAGTTCGAAAAGGCAGGACCTTAAATATTCCCTGAAAGGGTCTCAAGGACCCTCCGGATCCTTGGATCACACTCTTCGGGCTGTCACTCTGGATTGACTCACACATTGATTCTTTCACTCAGAGATCAAATGGAACTCGAACATTTTGAGGTGGCTTCCATGAAAAATGTTGCAGTTTGCACCTGGACAAAGTAAAATGTCATTTAACGTGTTACTTTCACCCAGAGCAAGCATGGCTCTCGAATTCTGGAAGTGGGAATGTAGTAGACTTGGAGAAGACTATGGAAGAGAATGTGCCTTGGACTGAATTGTGTCCCCCAAATTCCATGTGTTAGAAATTTAACCCCCACAGCGACAGTGTTAGAGGGTGGGAAATCCTATTATGGTAATTGAAAGCTGGTGCCTTGAAGAGGTGATTAGATTATGAGGGCCATGCCCAAGTAAATGGATTAATCCATTGATGGTTTAATGGTGGTTATGGGCATGGTTCTGAGCAATTTAAAAGGAGAAGGAGTAAGGAGTTAGCTCTCTCTCTGCTCTGCCATTCTCACCATGTGACACCCTGCATTGCCGTAGAGTCACCTCACCAGATGTTTTCCCTGGACTTTGGACTTCCCAGCCTCTGAAACTGTAAGCAATAAATTTCATTTTCTTACAAATTACTAGTTCCAGGTATTTTGTTATAAGCACCAGAGATGGATTAACACAGAATGTAACCTATCCCTTTAGGCATATCACATTTACTTGCTCTAACACATGTATTGAAAAGATGCCAAGATAGGCATTGAGGAAAAAATTAACAAAACCAGATTTCTAATCTCAAAGAATTCAGTACAGTAGAGCAACCAATGAAATATAATTATGATATGTTGTAATGAATACAATAATAAAGGATGGAATGTTCAAATATGAAAAAAAACCCCAAAACAAACAAACACCTTTATGCGGAGTGGTTAAGCTCTTCAGAGAAGATCTGCCAACAGCCCTGAATAATCAGTACTGTATACATGAGGTTCACCTGAATGTTCCTTTCAACACCTGTCCGGCAGCCACTTCCTTGGAATGGTTGTTGTAACCAAAGAACATCTCCCCAAAGAGGGTCTGGTTCATGGGAAGCTCCCTGCTTTCCCCGCAGTCACCTCCCTCTGGGCAGGTCTCTGTGATGAGTTGGCAAGAGCGTCCATCCACACCAAGTTTATAATCCTCGATGCACCTACCATGGTGGAGAACTCAAGATAAGAAGTTATGCCATTAATGAGCTAGGCAGGCACGTCAACCCAATAAATTGGGAAGAAATGCATTGGAGCGAGCATTAGACGACCAAAGATTAGGAATATTACAATTTGATTTTGACCCCTTCATAACCGGGTTTCTTAAGACTATAACCCGAGGCTCCTTCCATCCTGTGATCATAGCAAATCTCTCACCTTTCCTTTCCAGATAAGTGCTTTCAGAACTTCCTGATGCTCTCTCCTCTAATAATTGTATGACTTCCCAAATAGTTTAGGTTAAGAATCACTAGATATAGGTGTGTAGGAGTTAACACATCAAATCCAAGATATTCTAAAGCCTTTCTCAAGAGCCATTTATAGGGCCAGACCCTGCGTTTGTTTGGAGGGTAATCAAGCAGCAAAAGGAATCAAGTGCTTAAGAAATTAATAACTTTCTAATCTGGTCCTGTGACAAGTCACCTAAGAAATGAGAAAGATTTATCATCTCCTGGCTATGTCCTATCTGAATGTATCCAAACACAAGATCAACTCATATAAACTCTCCCTCCGTTCAGAGTTCAGGAGAGCTAAAAGGGTGCTAGGGCACACGGAGTGCATGTTACATACACCACTAACTGAGAACTGCCTTCTTGGTGTCCTCTCCATTTTGCAGGCACAGTCACTTTAATGGAAAAGTGACACATATGTTGGTAAATGTGGGTCAGTGACTCATACATCATTAACTGGACCTGTGTAGTTATATTGAAAAGAATATACATTAGCTCAAGTGAGAACTACTTATTTATTGTTTAGTTGACAAGTATTGATTGTACATATTTATGGGATACAGAGTTATATTTCAATATATGTATACAACGTGTGATGATCAAATCAGGGTATTTAGCATATTCACCATTGCAAAAATGTATCATTTCTTTGTGATGGAGAGCATTTGAGTGCTTCTCTTAGAACTACTTTTTTGATAATCCCATCATTGAAAAGGAATATTAATTTAATTTGGGTTTCTCCTTAGAATTATACCAGATTTAGAATTTAAAGATGCTAATGACATTAAAGCACATCATTTATTACTATCTACAGTAATAGTAATAAGGTAGAGACCTTTGTCCTATATAGAGGAACATGTGATCACAGTTTTAAGTGGTCAGAAGCAATATTGTAACAGCAATGACTGCCCTTTACTGGGTGACCTGGGACCAGTTGATTAACCTCCCTAAGTTTCAGTTTCGAAAAGTGTAAAAAAAGGAAAAAGTAGCTTCTTCACTGGGTTTTTGAGGAGATTAAGTGACACACAGAATGTAAAACACATATGCAGTGCCTAACATGAGGGGTCTTCAGAAAGTTTATGGAAGGATTTGTATTACCTTTTAAATCTATTTTTCCACAAAGTTTTTGAAGTACCCTCGTATATAGCTGATTAAATGTTGCTATTATTTTTCTTAGCAGAGGTGCAAATGAGGCCCATGTTAACGCAACTTTAAATGCTTGCTTTTCCCATTTACCATTTATATATTTGTGTGAACAGGTGTGAGTAGAACTCTTTAATTGTAAGTGCATGCGATTTGGTCTTTAAGGTGAACCTCAAAATCAAGTACCTTTCTGGCAGGCTGTATATAGTGACTTGGAAAGTGCTAAACACACATGTGTGTCTAATTCTGATTGAAAAAGGAAAAAAAGTCCAGTTAGGGACCTATCGCATTAGTCCAGGCAACAGATGTGACTTGAGGCCCACAAAGGATTCTAAGGGACCAGCCTAGGTCTGGGACAAGATAGTGAATTGGTTCCTGCCTTGATTCCATTGTCCTGGCTGTATGTCCCACTGTAAAACCCTTTGAGTGAAGTGACCTGGTACAGTATCCTGTTGTTTCTCTTCAACCTAACACCCAATTAGGTTCTCACAAAGTGGGCAGCCAAATAAATGCTCATTAAGTAAATAAATCTATGTAACTGGCTGAATTGACCTCTCTTAATTGAAGTGGGTCAGCCCTAACGATAACATTATAGAGAACATTAAAATTTAGAGCAAGCTTCCATTTATGTAATGAGATTTTACAAGAAACTGAATATGAAAATTGCTCAATTGCAAAGAAATAAAATCAAACAAAATACAATAAAATAACATTAAAAATCCACCAAATAATCTTTTCATGATTATTTAGCAGGCACTGGCTTTTAGCAACAATCTGGCATAGTTTTATTACTGTAAACATTGATTTTCATCTGAAGCCTATTAGATTGTGAGATCCTTGAGGGCAAGAACTATGTGTTATTTATCTTTGCAGCCCAGTGGCCACCAGCATGGTACATGGCATAAGGTAAGCAGGCTTCCTGACATGCAGGACGAGAGAGGGGAGGGGAGGAAGGGAGAGGGGAGGGAGAGAAGGAGAAAGAATAGACAAGAAAACTATGGGTGTAGAAGAATGAGCTAAATATTTATAAGTATAGCATGTAAATGTCTTTAAATATAACTGCAGTCAGTGGTGCGAATTTAAATTTTGAAAGAACTGCAGAACTTTTTAAAAAATCAGGGAGGGCCTGAATTCTAGTCCTAATCCTTCCATTTACCAACTCCCCGGTCTTGAGGGAGTGACTCAACTTCACTGTGCATGAATCTTCTCATCTGTAAAATGGGGTGGCATTGCCTGCCCAGTTCCCTTACAGTTACCCTGAGACCAAGTGAAATGAAGTGGGGGAGAGAGCTGACCTGTAGTAAAGGGCTCTTTACAATGAAGAGTTACTGTGCCCAAGCAGGGTGGCTGCACGAAATGCTGGGACTTTGTGCGCATAATTTAAACAGGTCCACTTCTCCAAAGACCACCCTCCCTTCTTTGATAATTGATTAGTTTCGCACAATCTTTCCCAAGTTTTAGACCATAGAACCCTTTTGTCACCAAACACCTAATGAACATAGCTCAGCAAAACACAACTTAGAAAATTCTGGTTTAAGTGGGGGATGATTTAAGTAAATCATGTGGCTAATTTCCCCTTGCAGGTAAATCCCTGAGGCTCAGTTTCCCCATCTACAGGGGCTGGACTAGACTTTCCCTAAGGTTCCTCACAACCCGTACTATAAAAGTGCTCCTCTTACTGACCTTTTCTCCGAGCCTAAGAGCTGGCCTAGATGACCAGTTCATTCCCATTTAATTTCCCAATTTTAGCACTGAAAGCCTTGCATCCCTGGACAGGGGCCGGTTGGTCTCATGGGCAGCTCAACTCACCCGCAGAACATGAGGATGTTGTACAAGGCGGGGTCGTCCGGGAAGGGCGCCATCTGCTGGAGACACAGCTGCTCACAGCCGCCATTGAAGCCATCAGAACAGTCCACCCCGATGTGGCGGTCATAGCAACCAGAGCTGTCCTTCATGGGGCTGAGTCCAGATGGGCACTGGCACAATCAGAAAGCATCCACACTGGGGGTGAATCAGGGAACTGGGTTCTCTGGGAACCAGAGTGTAACCACTGATACCGATTTTCAGCACCCAGCCTTGGAACTATTAACATTGGCCAGTATTCCACAGATTTCCCACTGCACTGGACTTCCTTTAAAAGCAAGTGACCTTTATGACATCTTACTTCTTCTCTCTGGGCACAGATCACACACATTTTCATTAAGGCCAACAAATGGTTTGGAAAGGAGCATTGTAGCAAGATAGAGCTGAGGTGCGCTAGCCTTCCAGTTGGGCTTCGGGCTGGCAGGAGATTGGGAGAGCTGGGCCAGAATTAAAATGCATTAGCAGAGATTCCTCTGGGCCAGAGAAGGGAGAGCTGCTGTTTGAGCTTAGTATCAACAGAACTTTTTAAATGTCCCAAACACTGTCAACTTTGGTACCAGATGGCAGCGTTGGAAGGAGTGGACTGAGCCAGGACTTCCAGCCTGA
This sequence comes from Cynocephalus volans, assembly GCF_027409185.1. Classification (NCBI taxonomy): domain Eukaryota; kingdom Metazoa; phylum Chordata; class Mammalia; order Dermoptera; family Cynocephalidae; genus Cynocephalus; species Cynocephalus volans. Next base: position 133,072,421 of record NC_084467.1, read on the forward strand.
AGGAGGAATGGGCTTTCTTTGCAACCTTAGAAAGGGTTTGACTGCTCTCATGGTGGGAGTGGCTATACGCATCATCTTCCTGCACCAAGGTTACCCTTTGGAAGATGCACAGACAAGGGCACCCTCTACATGAGTACCCAGGGTGCTGCACTTGGCTTTGGGCTGGACAGTCTTTAATGTGAAATATTTAAGTTCTTTGCTCTACTTTGTCCTCAATAAACTCCCCAGAAATGACAGCAAAGGAGAAACTTTAAGAAGAGATGTCAGAGCCTGAGGCAGGAAAAGGGGCTTGGCAAGCAATAGCAGCACACACACAGCACCTATGACATGCCAGGCAGTTGTCTCACTCACCATCTAACTCATTTAACCCTCGCAACACCCTATGAGGTAAGTAGTAGTGTGATCATCCCCATTTTACAATGAGGAAACCGAGGCACAGAGTTTAACTTTCCTAACATTGCTCAGCTGCTCATGGCAGGACCACACTGGAAACACTGGCAGTCTGGTGATGGAGTCTGTGACTCAGCTGCTCTGTCATTAGCTCACACCACACTCTGTCTCTTACACAACAGCAATAGTCACCGTTTCCTGAACACTTGCTAGGAGCCAGGATATGCTAAGTACTTTAGGTATTTTATCTCACAACACCCTATATTATCCCTATTTGAAGATAAGGAAACCATTAACTTTGCCAATGAATTCATGAACTCCTCTCTGCACTGAACTTCTAAAAGCCAATGGCTTTTTTTTTTTTTTTGCCATCTTGCTGCCTCTGTGCAACAGATTCTGCACATTTCCATTAGAGATGACCCTTTCTAACAGGCTGGAAAGGGGCAAATAACTTGGCCAGGAGCAAGCAGCTAGAATGGGGCAGAGCTGGGGGTCTGTCTAGATCTGATTCCAAAGCCTGGGCTTTTAATGGCCATATTGTACACATGGTGTCAGCTAGCAAACATACTCCTCCAAAACCCAAACCAAAACTTTCAAAACTCAGTGGAACAGTATTAAACATCTCCCCTCCCTCCCTGCAACCTGGCTTGCTCTTTTCCTTTGCTGCCAGGCACCTTGGACTAGTAGCCAAGAGCTGCTGCAGGTGTGCCTCCAAAACCCACCTCCCCCACCTCCTCCTTACCCAGTTGAAGATCACAGCTGGATGTGCACTGTTTGCTGACACTAATTCTGCAATTTCCCAGACAAATGGCCCCTGTGGGCCTGCCAAGTTCCTAGCCCAGGTCCACCCCTCTCTCCCAATGAAGGCAGCTGGAGTGTTGGAAGGTGACAGCATTTAAAGAAGTTTACAAGGGCTGTCCCGTGCTGTGCAAACCCAGCTGTTCCAGATGATGGTAAGCAAGCAAATGAGGCAGCTGAGGATTGTACCTCACATTTTGCTAGCCCCTTACCCATCAAATTCCTTGGCCACCCAGCTGTTAGGCCGGATGTGCCACCAGAAGGGAGCTGGCTTCACCACTGTGCCAGCTGCCTGGGCATGGATGTGGGTATCGAAATGTGGAAGTTTGGTTGGAGTTAAATGGGCTGCATTGGTTTCCATGAGCTCTTTCTATTTTCTCCTTTTAGTAAAGCTTGCTAGAAGCCATCACACAGAGACAAAGCCAGTCCCCTTGTTATTCCCACCTCACATAGTTTCACCCTTGCACCAGCTAGCTATCTCAGTCACCAGCCAGGACTCCCCATCTTCCCAACCACAGGCTTTTTTTCAGAATGCTCCTTCAAGCATGAATTTTGACAAAGACTTCACTGAATGAAACACAAACAGGCTTTGCTTCAGAATTCCAAAACCTGGCATATTCTCATCTTGCCTGACCCTAATGTCTAGATGACCATTGCTATCTCAAATGGGACCACCTGATATTCATACTCTCTGTGGAAATTTGGAGAGAAGACAGAGTTAGCTGCCATGTCAAAGTTGGATAGTTTTTCTTACAACCAAAGCTAAAAAACAATAAAAACTATCAGGAACGAAGCAATGCTTTGTGCAGGACAGTCTTCATGTATTATCTTCAATTCCAACGACACAGGTACAATTTATCTTTCCCCTCTTACAGATGAGCAAACTGAAACTCAGAAAGATTAAGTAGCTTAAGGTCACAGCAGTGGAAAATGGCAGAATCAGACTTTGGGCCTAGATCTATCTGACCCCAGAGTCGTGTGTGTCCCTTTCATTCTTTCATGCTGCTTCTCCAGTGTGATAAAACCTGGATTCATTGGAATCCCTAAAGAAATAAAGTCACGTGTCAACAAGCGAAAATAATTCTGCAGATTTGTTGTTTGTTTCACTGTTTTAAGCAATTCCTGAGTATATTCCTGAGGTCAATTGCGGACTTTTAGATTCAGCCTAACGGTCTCTGTCTCTCCTTTCACACACACACACATGTGCATGCACGCACACACACACAAACATTATGAGTACAGATATCTTAGGACAAAACACCATAAACTGTCCAGAATGATGACCTTGAAGGCAAGACAAGATCCTCAGTCACTGAAAAACATGCAGTTTATCTTCACTGCACTATAACTTACTTGAGCTTCAGTTTAGAGTAAAACATTTTAGAAAGATTTTCAGTTAAAAAAAAGAAGGGAGGGGGGCGGGCTGAAACCAAAAATAGAGTTTTCTTCTTAACCTTTGGCAAACAGAACACCTATTCCTCAAGGAGTTAATCAAGTTTTCTCTGGTATAAACTTGTTTTGGTTTTTGCTTGAATCTTCCTTCTGCCGTTTATTCAAATTCTGGGCTCCCTCAAAATCTGTATCTAAATACAGAGAAACTGAAGTCTCCAAACCATGACCCTCTTTCTAGAAGTACTGCAGCCGGAGCCCAATTGTCAAGAAGAAATCCTGCCCTCAGGAAGAACTTGCATTTTCTGTCCATACAGCCTGGATGTTCTCTTTTCCTGGCTGTGGACAATCTCTCCACTTGTTCCTTGAAAGATAACTGCTCAGGAGAGAGCCTCAACGTTGTACATTAACCCCTCTCTGCATAGGTTCTGTTTAGCTGTCCCAGGGACTTTCTAAACTACAGGATTAAAAAGAAAACGCCATTGATTATGGCAACAACCTTCCCCCATCCAGAAGGTTTAATAAATGAGCTCACACTACAGTGACCCCTAAAATACACAAGGCTAATCATCTTTCAAGAGGTGCTCATGGCTTCTTGACTTACTACTGGTCCAAGGCATAATTTGCTAATGAAATTGAAATGATTTTCCCCATTCGACTCCTTTTCTTTGCCATCTTTCCCTTCTTTTTGTACCAATGGTTTCTGGTTGATTAATTACTTAGGAGGCTAGGCAAATCTCGCTCAGTCTGAGACACGCACACCTCAGTGTCAGATTGTGAAGTGGCTGCTCTGTTGGCAGCTGATTATGACTAAAGAACACATGTGCATGCTCGGAGCCCCTGGGAGAAGAGGGACAAACTCCTGCAGCTGAGCCTGCCTCGCCTTACCTCGATGATTCCTAAGACATGCAGCCATAGTTCCTACTCGAAATAGGTTCTCTCTTACTAGATGGCAATCTTATTTCTTTCACAAGTAATGATTTCCACAACTTTTTGCTGGGCTCTGACATGCAGGCCCAAGCCGTGCAGGACTTGTCCCAAGGGGAAATGTTAGATGGAGTTGAATTTATATTTCAATCTGTGATAGCTTCCTGCTCCTATTTTTTTGGAAGCCTCTGAGACATACTCTTCTGCTTACTGTCCTATGGAGAGAAAGAGAGATGGTCATCTGTTATGGTCTCTGCACATCTGTGCTCCAGTAGAGGTAAAATGACACATTTCATGGAAAACCGTTGTGGACAGCATGTGGAGGGAAGGGCGGCAGGGTCACTGGGCAATTCAAATCTCATTAGAGCATAATGTTCTCGCAAGGAAGGTCGTGTGCCCGATGCATGAGAAAGCAGAGCAGTTGACCTCTCCTCCTTCTTCCTTCCATGGTCACTACCTGCTCACCTAAGGACATTCAGACTTCTTACAAAGCAAAGGCATTTTTTGGCTACTTTCAGGATGATTGTGAAGGTGAGGAAGGAGCATTAGAACATGGGCGTTCCTATTATTATTATTATTATTTTTTGTATAGCATTGGAAATCATTTTCAAGCTTTCAAGCAAAATTTTATATTGAACCTCAGTGGTCAAGCTTGACAGGAATGAAAATGCCCTGGTTAAAGCTGGGAGTGGGAAGGCTCGAGAGCTGCCTACCACATCTGCTCCAATCCCCACTGCCAACCCCCATAGGTGGTCCCCCTAAAGATGTCCTCGACATAATCCCAGGTACCTGTGATCATGTCATATTACATGGCAAAAGAGACTTTGCAGATGTGATAAAGTTAAGAATCTTGAAATGGGAGATAATTCTAGAACTTTATATATACATGTGGGCCCAATGTAATCCAAGAGCTTTTAAAAGTGGAAGAGGGAGGCAGGATTGGAAAGAGAGGGAGATCTGCTACAGAAAAATAACCCGAAAAATGCAATGTTGCTGGCTTTAAAGATGGAGGAAGAAGCCATGAGCCAAGAAATGAGGGCAGACTCTAGAAGCTGGAAAAGGCAAGGGTATGGAATCTCTCCTTGAGCCTCCAGAAAGAAACACGGCTCTGGTGATACCTTGATTTAGCCCAGTGAGACCCATGTTGGATTCTCATCTACAGAGTCATAATATAATAAATCTGTGTGGCCTTAAGCCACTAAATCCATGGTAATTTGTTACAGCAGCAATAGGATAATATGAGGGTACTTGGAAAAGTTTGTGGAAAAATAGAATTGACAGATAATACAAATCTTTCCAGGAATTTCTTGAAGATGTCTCATACAGTCCCCCTGAAGGACCCAAGGGGCTGTACTGAATAGAGAAGCTCTTATGCTTCACAGGCAGGGTCCACGGCTCCCAGCTTGCACATTAAGGGCAATGAGTAAGATCTAGTGATCAGCCGAGGATGGCTGGTCTCTGCTGAGAACTCTCCCGAAGCTTCAGCAATCTCTGGCCATTGGAGAGTGGTCTGGTTTGGAATGGTGTGATAGTGGTTTGTACAGGTCTGTGCCTTTCACGGGTATTTATTTCCTGTCCACAGAGACTGTATAAAAAACAGGGCAATTAACTGGGTAGCAATTAACTTTGTGGGAGTCCAGGCATAACTGAGAAACATGCCCTGCCTTCCTAGAAAGAATGAAGTGGAGCAGCCAACATGGATTGAACATGAATCCCACCTGTCTGGTTTGCCTTCAGTCAGGAAAACATACAGGTACACGCTCTGTCTCTTCCCACATCTAAGCCCCTTTCTCAGGTTCCTTAAGGGTCAGCATGTTCTGAGTTTCTCATCTCTTCCTCCTTTCATAAAAATATACCTTTCTTGGGCCGACCCCATGGCTCACTCGGGAGAGTGCAGCACTGGAAGCTCTGAGGCCGCGGGTTCGGATCCTATATAGGGATGGCGGGTGCACTCACTGGCTGAGTGTGGTGCAGACGACACCATGCTGAGGGTTGCAATCCCCTTACCGGTCAGGAAAAAAAAAAATGCCTTTCTTGGGAAGCCTTTCAGTTCAGCACCCAGAGGACTTCATGGAACGGTTCATGTGGACAGGAGGAAGGAGGCCCAATTCTCGAACTGCAGCTGGTGCATTGATGCCTTTGTCCCTTGTCCACCTCCAGTTGACAGGGACCGCTCTGCTAACACACCAGGGCTTTGGGAGGGTACTGATGCCCACTAGAGTTAGGTCAGGCTCAAAGTTGAATCCTGATCTTTTTCTCAGAAGCCGTGGGACACAAGGCTCATGCGGTGACACAGCTGCTCTCGACATGTTAGTCCTCCTGCCTCGGGGGTCATATGCTTCACAGTGAGTGAGAAACAGGAAACTGAGTATGCCTGCCCATTAGCCTGCCCCTCCTTCCTCCCAGAGCCATGTGGGCCGGTGACTTCAAAGTATTATGCTAATACCAAGTCTTGGTATAATTGGGTGACTTTCTGCAGTGGCTCCAATTCTAAAACGAAGCAGCCTTATTGCCAATACATATTCATCAGAACTATTACTGCTAGCTCTGTCTCACAGATCACAGTGTTAAAAGTACAAAAATCCATCAGCATGGCTCTACGCCAAGTAAAAGGAGCTAGGATCACCAACAGAAGGCATCTCACAGGCAAACCCTGAGGGGCTCAGGAAGGGGCAGACATGGCAAGAGAGGGAGAGTCCATCCTTTGCACACATGTGAGAATGTGCGTCATGCTCATACTTACACAGGGTGGCTTACAGGGGTGGGAGTCACATGCACACGTGTGCACATATAGTGTTTCAGTGCTTGGAGTGACCCCCGAGAGTAATGAGGAATGAAAGGCTGAAATCTAAATGAAGAAATGCAGGCTGAATAGTAAAAAAAAAGGAAGTAAAAGAAAAAAAAGGCATCTCAGCTGGGAGCTCCATTAGATATAAAATTGTCTCATGAGAGACACAGTTGGGGAGCTCATTGCTTAAGAAATGACAGTGGACCAGCCATAAGGAGGAGAGCACTGCAGGACCTCAGCTTAGCTCCTGGCCGCCTTTGGAAGACATGACCTAAAGAGTACCTTTCTTTGCATTTTCCTGATAGTCAGCTCTGTTCTTTCCCCTCTTTATGATGGACCTTCCAGGTTCTCCTGCTATCTGCCCCTCAGCACTCTCTCTTTCCCTTTTCTTTTCTTCATTTCCTCTCCCTTCTTGGATGAATCAGGCTCCTGTCAACTGCTGCCTAATTGGTAAAAGTTTGGAGAGGCCTTAGGGCTGAGAGAGTTCCAACCTGGACCCCAGGGACATATCCATCTTCGATGGAGAGCAGCTCCCCGGACAGCTCAGAGATGAGGAGGAGAGGAAGGTGGAAGGTGGCATTGGCTCAGTCAGCATCCTCACAGCTTGTCCCTGCACGGCTGTCAGACTGGGAAGCAGGATGGGGCACCGTGTCCTCCCCAGAGCTGGAAGCTCCTGGTCCTTCCCCCTCTAACACTGCAGAACCACGTGTCTCAATGAGTCATCTCTCCCTTCCCTCCGAGCTCACTTTGTGTGGCTCCCTGACTTTCTTCTTCACCCCACTCCCTCTCCTCTCTTGAGGATCGCATCATTCCACCCTTTAAAGAAGGGAAGGCTGGAAACAGACAATAGGAGCCAGTGGCTGACACAGCCTCATTTGCTCCTGCCTCTATTTACCTGCATGGTTCAATACAATCTTCATAGCCATGGGAGATACCTTAGTCATAGCCATGGAGATACCTTAGTCCACTCTAGTCTCAATAGTCTTCCCAGTTAATAGCATCACGTACTTGCATATTAAAGATGTCTATACAATCCATAGAGCCAATAACAAAGTAGAAACCCACTTTTGCAGAAGGAGGAGTTTACTACTATGATTGCACAGGGGACACATTTTTATGTTTTCTTTACCATTCCTGGCATAACTTACTTCTTTTATTATTCTAGCTTGAAGGCAGGTTTTTCCTAAAATTTCCTTTTACATTTAGAGTCAGTGTCATTCTATTAAGCAAGGAATTAGTTCTCAAATAGTTCTTACCAACCATCTTGCAAGACGGGAAAGAAAGAATCAGGCTACATCATTCATGAGCTTTCCCTAGGATAGTTATAGTACACGCACTCGCAGTAGGTGCTACCTAAGTACATCTTAATTAACTGAGCAGCGATTAGCTCCTCAACTCTATCAAGAGAAAATTCCTAATTTAGACTAGATGGTGGTCACGACTAGGGATCACAGCACATTTTCATTTACATATCTGCATTTTGTCTCCCCCCCTGTGCCTTCCTTCCCCATTCCCCAAACAGAAACCACTAGCTTGGCAGGGCAGACGTACCACGCAACCCGTGGAGTCCAACTTGCGATCTGAAATGCAGCGGAAGTTCTTGCTGCAGCCCCCGTTATCTTTGCTGCAATCACGCACTGGTCCAAAGGAATCTAAGAGAACCTCCAGGCTGTCGAAGGAGGACGAAGTCATCAGCTCCTCTCTGCGGGAGAAACGGAGGGAGGCAGGGAGGAGTCAAGGGGATTCCAGAAGCAACAAGTAGCATCAGACCCCACATTCCTATCTCATCAACTGGATTGGGTCTCACTCTCTCGTATAAAAACTGAAGCTCAACAGTACTCTGAGTCTTGAGCTAACAAAGTATGGGCATTCTTCGTACCTGGGAAACGAGCCAAGGCTGTAATGACTGGTCAAAGACAGAGGCCTAAACTTGGGCAAGGAATGAACATTTTATTGCCTGTCAGTCCTTAGGGTATGTGGGAAGTGCTTACAAACTCTAATTTTATGTCTTCTCCCAGTGAATGAGCTTTGGGATGTGCAATATTGACCCAGATAAAGAGCAGATCCCGGCAATGCACGTGGGGAATTTGAAGGCAGACTTCCAGCTTCTGCTTTCAGCTTGTCATGACTTCTTTCCCAGCACCTGGAACCTTCAGGAAGTTTCTCACTCAGCCTCCCAAGCTGAGTGTGGGCCTCAGCACCCTGAAGCCAGACTCACCTGACCTCCACAGCATCCTCCATCACTGTCATGTCCGTCTTGCACTTGGCTGATGGGTTGATGGCCAGTTCAGCTGGTGGGATCACGAAGCTCTTGCTGAGGGGCAGCCACATGCCCTCCCCGAGGGTGTAGGTGAATCTGCAGGGACGTCCAACGTGGTTACCCTGGGGAGGACCACCGCCCCCACTGGGGGGGTCTGGCATTATTGCCAGCTGCTCCCTTCTCACCTCTTGCAGTCCTCTTCAGAAAGGACAGGGGATTGCCATCTTCCAGATGAGATGGCTGAGCTGGAGGGAGACACAGAGGCTCTCCCCCTCTCCCCGCTCACACGGCCAGACAGCTGGAGAACCGATTCGGGCTCCCGCTCACTATCTGTTACGAGTGGTTTTTATCAAGTCATAAGAAGCTAGTTCCAGCTTTCTTCAGATTTGAAGCTGGACTTCCCTGGTCTTAAGTCAGATATAATTGAAAGCATTTTAATTACAGAGAAACGCTGATCTCCCACCATCCCCACCCCGCATACCCACAGAGGTGGTGATGGCTTCTCTCTGTGCCTGGAGGAACCCTCACCAGGAAAAGGAAGGAAAAAGCTCCCCTTTTCTGACTTTTGTATGATGAGAACAGAAATGACTGAAGCCAGGAACCTCCAGGGAGGGGAAAAGACAGGATGAACAAATGAACAAAACAGGCCCCTGTTATTCTCCGCGCTCCTACCCACACCCTTGCTAACAGCACTAACCCGGGATACAGGGAGATTTTTTTTTTTTTTTTATTCTTATAACAAGGGCTGAAAGGAATAAAAGAATCAATCAGCATTTCAAAGGAGAGCTTAAAGAAACCATGAGATTATTTGTTTACTTATTCATTCATTTCATTTCAAAAGCATTCAAATGCTCTGTGTTCACAGTCAAAAATAGTCTGTGGGATAAAAGCCAGTGTGGGTGGGATATCGCGAGGCTGGGGCAGTCTGGCATCCCCTCCCAACTTAGTGCAGCGGGAGGAACAATGGAAGGATGCCTGGAATTAAACAGAACCCAGCACTGGCTCTACTAGCATGCTGGTCCCAGAGCACCAGTCAGAATCCTGCTGCTCTCTCTCCCCTAACCCATGTGCTCCCCTCTCCTCTCCCCAGGTTGCCTGTAATGCTAGGAAATCATATAGATGACTTGAAATCTTTTATGAAAAATATTAGCTTTCTGCAGGGTTCTGGCCACAGTGCAGACCCATGACAGGGGCTCCTGAGTTACAGGGCAGCCAAGCCACACTATCCCCACTCACACCCTGAGAGGGAGCTCCTGGCACTAGAGCAGCTGAAAGGCGAGAAGGAATGTGCCAGATTAACTGCAGGGGAGAAGCAAAACAGCTGGTAAGTGGGATGTAGCCAGGATTTGGGGGATTTCTTTCCTGTTTCTATACTGACCCTTGGTCCCATACTTCTCTGACCTCCTGGGCAAATCTCTGCATAAAGCAGCATTAAACCATCGGCGATGCTTCTCGCTCTGAAGCAAGCACTCTAATCTCCCTGCCCACAGGGCATGAGGCAGTAGGTGGGGCTAGAGTGGGGCTATGTCTGTGCAAGGGTGGGGGGAGGGGGCTGAGCCACGTGAAGCAAGCCCATTACTTGGGGGACAAAAGAAGACCACCACTTCATTCTTCTGTGAAGCAGCTGGTGAAATGACATCCACTTTAACACACGTGTGTGTGCGCGCACACACACACACACACTCACACACACACACTTCATCTGGCAAGATTAAGGAGACTATTTAGGGCTCGTCATTGCCCCATGGTGCCTGGAATCTGGGACTTGAGGAAGAACATGGCTTGAATTTGTACGATTCCACTTCTCATTTCATAACAGATGATCTTGGGAAAGCAACGTTATACTAGGCATGATGGGGTAGGGGGTGCTACTGCTATTATAATGTATTGTTTCAGAGAGAACATACACAAGTTTGAATGGTACCAGGGTGGAGGCAGTTTATTGGACATAGAAATGAGTTTTTGTTTTCTATTTTGGTTTTTAAATTACAATTTTGCATTGATGCAGAGCAACAAATATGTGTCCTATAGTTTATAATTTATGTAACAGATTTTGGGAAACTGTTGGCAGTTCCACTACATTTTTGATAGTTAATTTTCTCTCAGAAGGGCAGGGTGGGGGGTGGTCCACGCCTTTCCATCTCTCAGTTTTCCCTTCTTCCTCTGCATGCAGTAATATTCCTAAGGGAAAAGCAAACCATGTCTGTTTATGGCACCCCTTGCCTACAGAACAAAGGTCAAGCCTCCAAGGATGTCATTCCCACCCACCTTTTTGGCACCAAATGCTGCTTCACACTTTGGGCTCCTACAACACAATCTGACTGTAGTTCCAAAAATTGTCCTAATTTTCTTATCTCTTTGTCTTTGCTCCTAATATTCCTTTTTTTTTTTTTAACTGAATTTTCTTCCCTCTCTCTTTGCCTGACTCTTACTTACATGGAGACTCCATTGATATCCCACCCTTTCCAGAAAGCCCTCAGGACCTCCAACCCTCAGGCTAAGCAAGGAACTCTCTCCTCTGTGCAGCTTACCCGAGGTCCCCTACTGCCCCTGAGCTGTTGAATTGTACCTGTCTTTTCATGTGTCCATCAATGCTAAGAATGTGCTCTCCTGGATGGCAGAGGACAGTCCTTTGTCATCTTGTATCCCTAACTGCCTAACACAATTTCTGGCCCAAGGAGATTACAGACTGATCAGTAAGGAGATTTTGTTAGATTCTTTAGTATACAAGCTTCTGGGGGACACAATTTCAATGTTCAAATTTAAAGGTGGAAGTAGTAGTGAAGATTATCCTCCATGTAGAGCAGAATATGGGTTAACCTCTGAGTTTAAATGGCTTAATAGTCAACATAAATCTGGGTTTGGTATTGTGAGGTTGATAATTTGGCCTCACTTTACCAACTCATCAACTAATATTTTAAGAAGGTTAGTAACCTCCCCAAGGTCACCCTTCTATCAGTGGGAAAACGGCGGCTGATCCAATTCTCAGGTGTGGATCACAGCAGCTTTCCAGTCCATGCTGGCTCATGCCTATGAAATTCTAGTTTTCTTTCATCTGCAAAATCTACTGAGTAACTCCAAAAACCAAATATAGAACAAACTGTCAGAGAAATGCTGTGTCCTAAAATCTCATCTGTCCCTTATTCATGCAGATTTGGCAGGAGCAACTTCAAAAAGTCACCCAAGAGAAGTTGAGTGAGCATATGGAATGCTTTCCGAAGTTGGGCCTTTTCGCATGACAGCTGGAGGTGACCACTGCATTGATGGCTTAGCTGTACGCTGAGTCCTTCCTGCACATGGTCCTGCTGAACTAGAGCTTGAAATTTCTGTTCAGAGGCAAACATTCACCAGACAGCACTGGACATAATAAGCCTGTCCTCTCACTGTGGCTTGGCATGAAGTAGAATATGGGAAAACTGATAAATAGCTCTTGGCCTGGCATCTGCACTTTTTCCCAGAGCAGGCTGCTCCAGGATGACCTATTGTTTTCAGGGATGCAGGTACACACTTGGGAGGAAGGTCTGAGAGATAAATTTGGTTTGCACAGAGTCTAGTGGAATGGAGTGATCCTAGCCACAATGGAAAGAACATCTTCGGCACTAAAATGGGTTTGTTGAGGAGACTTAGTTGGGAGATTCAGGACCCTCTTGGACTCTCTGAGTCTAGCTTGGACCCCTCCCAGCTTATTTGGTATTGCAGATGACCAGGGTTAGGTTGGATATCACAGTCTTTTCCTAGTCTGGTTTCAAGTCCTTAGGAAACACCTGAAATGATCACCTACGGGTATCTTTTGAAGGTCTACTGTGTTCAAAATTGTATATTAGATATTAAATATTTAAAACTGTATAGGGTACAGCTTTAGAAGACAACCATTTCATTGAGGAAACAAATAAGCAAATTAAAAAGAAATATGAAGTAAAATAGTTGACAAACAAGTATTATTGTTGGTGTATCATAGAAATCTGGGGGTGGAAAAGTCATTATGAATTGGTACAGTGCACTGGAGAAGCTTTAGAGCAATGTTTCTTAATCCTGGCTACAGATTAGAATCACCATGGTGCATTTAAAAACAACTCATGCCCTGACCACACTTCCCAGAACTTTTGAATTAATTGGTTTGAGCTGGATATGATCCTTTGTCATTTTTAAAGCACACTCAAAATTCTCACAGAGGGCCAGGGTTGGAGATCACTTCCGGGATAAGTCTGTAAATTCTTGAAGTCAAGGACTATCTTGGTCATATATTTGTTTGGTCATACCTACAGCATCTGAAACGGTGCCTTGCAATAGTAGGTGCTCAGTAGATGTTGGGTTTAGCTGAGAATTGGTTTGGACGATAAAAATGGGTAGTATTTATATTAGGAGGAGAATATGCATTCTTGCTAGAGAAAAGGATATAAGAAAATGTGCAGAGTGGAAGATACTCAAGTTATTGGGGACAGTGGGTCAGTTACGGAAGAGCAGCTTATTTAAAGCGAGTTGTGTGTTCACATTAAATGGTAAGAAGATTGGAATACCAAAATTTAAAATCTATTCTATAGTCCAGGAAAATGTACAGTGGCTTGGAATTCATCAGAACACTAAATCGTGAGAAAGCAAAGTAGCAAATACGTTGTCAATTACAATCACTGACTAGGTCATAGACATCTCCAAAGCGGCCGCTGCTAGGCGGTTTCTTCAGATCCCAGAGTGGTTTTGATTGTAAAGTTCCTAGTACCTAAGATAAGCAGACCACGAACCATTGCTTTCATTTGAGAGGCTAGTTATTGCCGTATTAGGGACCAAAGTTATTAATCACTTATTGGTGAACCTACTGGCTCCTGAGATAGCTGACCTCAGGAGTCCCACAACTGATACCCTCTGTAGTGCTTGGGTATCACATCCAGCTGGCAGCCAAGAAGTTTGAAAAAATAAATGGTGCTTATGGGAATGGAAACACAGTTTTTGCCTAGGTTCTTCTCTAATAGCAATTTCATTAAGGCCCTTGTTTGTCAAAGTGTTAGTTTCTGACTTTTAGGGAACAGGGAACTTATCCATGTTAATTAGCCAAACTCCACCAGGCTCCCCATCTGCCTTACCTTTATCACCTTTCAAAGGGCCTGGAAGACTCACAGTAGGACAAAGGGAGAGAAATGTCAGCCAAATGATAAATCATTGCTGGAGAGTTTAAATGCCCAAGCCATAGTCCAAGGAATATAGCTGACATCTCTGTAGCACAAATCCTCAAAAGCAGCCTGGGGCCAGTGTCATTAACATGACCCAGCCTGGCACAGGAGAAATACTCAGGAGAGAAAGGGGCAAGAGGAGGCCCTCTGAGGAGGTGGTTCTGTACATTTGCACTCTAGCTTGAAGCATGCCTTAGGAGAACAGTACCACAACCACACTGAGTCCATCCCAAGTTAGCGGGAGAAGCAGGAGGAGCTTTGCAGAGGAATGAGCTCTAGGAAGCAAATGCAGCAGAAAATGAACACCTTGGCCAGGAATGGCTAATGGGGAGGGTCTGGGGAAAGAGTAGGGGAGGGTGGTAGTGAATCAGTTAGACTCAGCAAACTGTATGGGTGCAGCGAGAAGGGAGCAAGTTTTCCATTTGCCCCACGCTGCTCGCTTTCTCTCCTACAAAGGCATGCAGTAGCTGAACTCGTCCTTTAACATCAAGTGGCTGATGTTGGAACTATTCACTTCCTCTATGACAGGGCTTGCTGATGGAGGAAGATGGGTTCCTGTCCATACAGCCAGGCCAAGCACAATCTCGGGTACTTAATAGGTACTCAGCAAATGTGTTAAGTGCAGGATTGATTGACAGAATCAATATGATCAGTATGACCTTAGTTTGGAAATAAACTTGTGTTCCAGCTAAGGCCTGGTGTGAATTAAATTTTATGAAAATCCAATAGTTCATGGCCAGCACCAAAATTCTTCCTCTGCTGGGGGCCTTCCTAACATGGGCTATGGTAGGTAGAAATTTGGGAGGGCCTAGAAGCATCTAATTTAATCAGGAGAGTAGTAAAGAAAATCATAATGAGGTAGAGTTTAGAAAAGGCGGACGGAGGAATGGGAGAGATTCATTTTGAACAATAAGTGCAAACTAGATGCAAAACAGACAGGGAGAAACTGACACTGACTGCCCATTCTGCGCCAGTTTTGTGCAGGGACTGTCCCTGAATTATCTCGTATATATCTTCACGACAATCCAGCCAGGCAGGTAACATAGCCCCATTTAACAAGTGCAAAAACTGGAGGCTCCAAGAGGTTGGGTACATTACTGAGTTTCACAGAGCCAGGACTCAAACAGAATCTGACTTCAACGTCCTACATGCTGTCACTGGGCATGACTTGGGGACAAGCACTTTTCTTACGAAATGGGTAGAACAATTAAAATTGTTTCCCGTTTTTATACTTTACCACTAGGAAAGAAAGTTCAATGGGAAGTGGGACACCAGGCTTGCAGGTACACAAAAGCAAGTCTCTGGACAACCACTTACCTGAATATTTTATCAGAGGGCTGCTCTCCCAAAACCAGGTCAAAGCCTCGCTGAAATATTGTGTAAGGCCAAGGCCTAAAAGGAGAAATAGCCCTCAATTAAAGTCAACTCAACAAACACTTCCTGAACACGTACTTTGTCCCAGGCATCTTGCCAGGTATATTAGTCTGTTTCTGTTGTTCATAACAAAATATAAAGAACTGAGTAATATGTAAGAAAAATGAAATTTATTGCTTACAGTTTTGGAGGCTGGGAAGTCTAAAGTCAGGGGAACATATCTAGTGGGGGTGACAATGACCCTGGGGTCTCACATGGCAGAAAATGGCAGAGCAGAGAGACTAACCTCTTGTGCTCTTCTTTTAAAGCCCTAAGAACCACACCCCTGACCACCATTTTTAATCCATTCACTAGGCATGGTCATCAGAATCTAATCACCTCTTCAAGGCCCCACCTTTCAATGACCATAATAGGATTTTCCACCCTCTTAACACTGTCATAGTAGGGGTCAAATTTTGCAGGAAACCCAATCCAGGGCATCAGGTTGTAGATACCCATAGATGAAGAGGACAGAGTCCCTGCTCTCAAGAAGCTCACTAATGACCTTGAATCCTGGAACCTGACCAAGAAGAGTATCAATGTAAAAATCACTGAGCCATTAAGAAAGTGAAATTTAATAGACACAACAATTGGAACTACATATAGAGTAAAATTATATTAAGATGGACCTCACATATCCATAACTCATGGTCCTTCAGATGTAGATTTACAGAGACCCAGTTTTGCTCCATTTTAGGAAGATGGGCAGCACGACTTCTTGGGAAAGATGAAGCCTTTGAAACTAGACAGTTCTGGATTCAAACCCTGTTCTTCCATTGAACCCACTATCTGACTTTGGGCAGATTATTTGCCTTGTCGAGCCTAATTTCCTCATTTGTAAAACTAGGGTTAATAATAGCTGCCTCACAAACCACTGTGAAAATCAAGCAAATCTCTTAGGCCAAGGACCACAGCTCATACAGGATCTTCAACATGTTTCCTTTCCTTACTCAAAATGATATGAGAATTTTGGCTCTTTGATAGGTTCCAGATGTCTTCAAACATGTTAATGTCACTCATTCAAACATAAACAACTGAAATGACATTTTCAACTAATTCTTAACTACAAGTCCTCCTAGTGAACATCTAGGTATTGTCACAGGCACTAGTAACACAACTGTTTATTTTAAATACCGTGTATCTTTTCACTAACCCAGATATCTAAGCCCAAAATTATTTACTCATTCAAGCAAGACTTAGTAAAGCTCATATCCTGTGCTGAGTACTGAGCTATTGTGCATATGGGATGGACTTAGCCCTTGTTTTCATGGAACTTAAAGTCTCATAACTAACCCAATTACTGAGGATTTTACTGTAGACATTCCTTTGGTTTTCAAACTATGAAAAGTCAGGAGAATAAATTGTAATTATCATTTGGGGCTAAATCTAATACTAGGAGTTAACCTAGTGGTTATCAATGCAGGAGTTATCACCCAATAGAGGTCATTTTGGAAAATTTATGGGAGTCGTTCTTAAATGACACAATAATTGGGGAGCATTACTGGCATTTGGGATGACTAGAATAGTGCAGTGGTCAGGACAGTTCTGCAAAACAAAAAATTTTCCCCACATCCTGTTTGAATGTCATAGTGGAGATTTACTTAAGTGCTGAAAACTTATGTGCTTATAATGATCTGAGCCTACATGCTAACTCCATTTACATATAAGCACAAAGTAGCTTATACAGTTTCAATACATGAGTACCTAACTACTATATAAATTGAAGAAAGGTTATACATTTTATAATCACTTTGAATCTCCAATACAGCACATGCCTATCAGTCTATATTGCTCTTACATATATTCCGTATTACATTATGAGGAAACTACATTAGGTGCAAATGTCTGCTAACGTTATTATTTCTTCCATTGTAATATATTATTTACATATTAAAATAGTTATTAATTTATTATAAATTACTTTCTTATTATCTCTCTTTTAATGACTTTGAAGTCATTATATTTATTTGTTTTAATTTTGTGTATACAGATTTTGTTATGATGAATTTCATTTAAACATAATAAAAGGGTTAAAATATTTGTTATAAAATAGGGTGTTGGGTCTGATAGGATTGAGAACTACCAATTTAACCCAATCAACTAATCAACTAACCCAAGGGAATTGGTAGTTGCAAGGGG
This sequence comes from Cynocephalus volans, assembly GCF_027409185.1. Lineage (NCBI taxonomy): Eukaryota > Metazoa > Chordata > Mammalia > Dermoptera > Cynocephalidae > Cynocephalus > Cynocephalus volans. The sequence continues at coordinate 133,089,690 of NC_084467.1, forward strand.
AGGCCACTGAGACTACATAATGGAGTGGTTGGAATGAATGTGTTCATGTTTTATGCTTACTATTTATAAACACTTTATTCATGATATTCAATTTAGAAATACCCTGAGGTGACAAGAACTGGCTCCCAAAAGGATCCAGTACTATGAATAACCCCCATATCAAATAAACAGCTCCCCTCTCCCGCCCCAGGTGTTTTTCACGTGTCGTCTTTTCATTGTAGGTGAATCCACAGAGTAGGGTTTGAATCCGATTCTTTTTTGCTGAACAGTACTGGTGGCTAATGGGCAGCTAAAAACATGTATTAAAATTCAAGAAAAAGTCTAGAAATTATGAGCACAAATGTCCCATATGATCTTAGACACGTGAAAAAAGCAATAAGAAGAGGAGAGGGACATGAAAATTTATCTTTTTGGGGGGCAGAGTCACATTTTATTTACTGTCATTTTAATAATTTTAAATAACACGCAATTTGCCTTCAAGTCATCCCTAGTACTCAAAACTGGGACAATGTATAATTAAATGCTTGGCATAATTCCTAGGTTGTTTGAAAATATATTTCGAGGAGCCAAATCTTAGGACTGACAATGAATATGATGTGAACAATTAACTGCATAGAATGACACAAACAAACCTGTATTCAAGCCTTAGTGAGTCAATGAGCTGGAAACATCTGTTAAACACATATCCACATGTTGCTGGGTAGGTTAGGTCAAGGAGACCTGCTCTTGAGGGGCTTGAAAATTAAGAAAGTCAACTCAAATTTGCAGGGCACAGATGTGCAGTGTAGACCCCACCCTGATCACATTTCGAGGCAGCGGGGCAGTGGTTAGGACATAAGTTCCGGAGCCAGCCTGCCTATTTTGAATTCTGGCTTAACCACCCATTGCTGTGTGAACTTTGGGAAGTCCCTTAATCATTCTGGATCTCCATGTCCTTATCTGTAAAATGAGGCTGATGGTAATAATTGTATCATCTATCTGTCACAACTGTTACGAGGAAGAACTAGTTAACGTAATTAAAATGCTCAGAAAAGTGCCAGGAATTTAGTGACTGCCACAGAATCATTTATTAAGTTAAATTTACTAATTACTTGGATCAAATATAAACACTATAGTAAGGGGTGATTTCCAAATTTCTTTTAAAATCGTTTTTCCTTTTCCCTTCTTTTCTTTTTTTTTTTTTCTTTCTAGACTATGATTCCCAAACTTCTATAGACGAAGAGTTGTCCTGCCTTAGGGTGTAAATGCAATGCCAACACCAGGCTTCAACTCAAGTTATGTGTACTTGTATTGGCCGAAGAGGAGGCGATAGGGAGTCCAGGAAGCCCACCCCTCCACCTACCACCCAGCGATCACTTCACTGGGCAACTCACTACAGTACTGACGTTAAACACAAGGAGCAGGGTAAGAGCAGATTGTGAAACGACAGCAGGAGTCAGAGTTACAAATTGCACCAGCAAAGGAATAAAAAAGAATTTACTGATTTTCTTCCCATTCGTCAGGAATGATTTGCCAGAGAGATGGGAAATCTTATTTGATTTATTTAGCAAATATTTGTGGAGGGCTATTGTGTGTGAACTGTGATATTAAGCAACAAGAGTTGGGATAAAGAGATTCTTGGCCTTGAAGGAATCTACTGTCTTTCTCAAGAAACACATATAGGTCCAGACAAATAAATGGGAATGTTTAAAAGGAGGAGGAACCGATTCACAGGAGATAAGCTAAGTGGTAGTGGCTGGTGGCAGATCACCTATCCTGGGTGCAGGGAAGGCTGGGTGTGGGCAGTGCATGGAATGATAGGGGGTGTGGGGGGTTAGTGCACATGAGTAGAGAGGCCACAGAGGGCAGAAAAGGGAGCGGCGAAGTAAGGAGGAGCTAAATGCCAAAAACACTTTGATGCTGACTTAACCGAGTCCAACTGAAAGCAGAAAGTCCTCAGTATTAGGGCTCTTCGGGTGCAAGTCAAAGTAAGAAAAGTGAACCGGCCTCCCCAGCAAGAGGCCATCGCTGAGTCGTCTATCCAGTCTCAGAGGGAAGTTGCCTCGGGGCTGCCTGGAAACAGGGTCTGAAGGTCCTGATAATCGTCCCTCTCCTCTCTTTGCTCTGCTTCTCATGCTAGGGCCTTCTTCCTTTCAAAATAGCTAATGCCCATGGTGGAGACTTGAGCTCCAGCAGCTCCAGTTGATGTCTTTACAGGCTTGGACCATTGAGGAGACACTCCCTCCTCCACGCCCCATTAGGGAAAAGTAATCCGTGGAAGAACCACTGGACATACCCTGGGTCAGATGACAACCTCAACCATTTTCTGGGACCGGGGAAGCAGAGGCGTCTGAACAGATGGCTGCCCCCGCTGGGTTTGCAGGACTAGATCTGGGGACGAGGAGAACAGAAACCAAACAGTAATGTCCCCCTCAGCTCCTGTCTGCTTGTGGCGGCAGGAGTGCAAAGCCATCAGGAGCAGGAGGCATCACAGAGCAGACTTTGCCAACATTTGTTCTGTAGGAAGGGCGCTGGGCCACTGAGGAGCCCACAGACAGTATCAGGCCCAATGTGGGGCAGGAGGCTGAACCCTGATGTTGGAAGGAACCCTCAGTCTCTTTTCCCTACCTGGGAATATGGCCTCCAATATTCTCTGTCCTGCATTGGGTGACCGGCTCACATCTTCTTAGTTTAGGAAAATTAGCAGAAACACAAGTCGGAATAGAGATCTGTTTGTTATGATCTTCATTCTGACAAATCAAAACCTGAAGATTGTCCTGCCATGTGGGCAGATACAGATGGCCTTGTTTCAGGTGCAGCACAGCTGGCACAGAACCATCCTGGATCCATCGCCTCGAGTGGTAACATGACCCCTGCCACAGAGGAGTCCTACTGTAATGGAAGCACACAGCCAGCGGGACATACGTGCAGATTGTGTACCCTGAGAAGGAGAACACAATCTTCTAATTGGCTTTTCTTTTCTCTTCCTGTCTCACACAAGACCCTCAATCTATTCAGAGTCTTCCCAAGCACTGGCAGTTTTCAAGCTTTCAGTCTCTCCCCAACTTTCTCCTCTTCTCCAGGGCCCATCAGCTATTACAGGTATTTTTCCCTTAGTCTTGGTGACGTGCTGGGCCAGTGTTGGCTGTGGCCTTGACCTGATGCTTGGCCTTCATCCCGGTTGCTTGGGCATTTCTTCCACTATGTAACATAGACTCAACTGAGTGAGTAAAAACCCCACATGGCCAGCCTGACTAGATGCTCCCTTCATACGGGCTCTGTCAGTGCAGAAAGGGCCCACTTTTGCTGTAAACAAGGGTCCTTTAAATGCTGCTGTTTGATTAAGTGCTAGTCCCAGCTTTTCACTTAACTATGGCATCTGGAAACAGAACTTGGGCAGCATATGTGGTGATAGGCTTCCTTATGGAACACTTATCACCTGGGGGGACGGAGGAGGATTATAGTTAGATGAAAGAAAGAAGGAAGGAAGGAAGGAAGAAAATAGGTGGGCGGATAGAGAGAGCAAGAGAGAATATATGCATGCATATGTGTGTATGTATGTGTATGTGTGCATTCTCTTTGATACAGTCCAGTATAAGGGAATGTCTCAGCTGGAGGCAATGATGAACAAGGAGTTTCATGATGGGCTTTTAGAAACTAGGAGCTTTTTCTGAGATTATATATTCCTCCACCTGTAGCTAAAGGGAGTATTTTACAAATGAAAATAATTTGTTCATCATTAATGAAAGCACATACTTCCAAGCCTGCCTCTGGCCCACGTTGGGCTAAGTTTCTGGTGGAAGCAATGTTTCCAAAGTTTCTGCCCAGCTATTCACAATACTTTGGAATCCCACTATGGAATATCATATCCACATGTAATGTGAGAGCTTTTGAGCAAATGCTCCTTTTCTCAAGTAGGTAAATGCATTTGCAAGAAAGGAGTCGAAGAAACAAAGAGAGAGTAGAGGTTCAGTAAAAAAGTTCTGCGAGAGAAAAGAAGTTTGCAAGATATATAGGAGAAGGGGTGAGGAGAAAATGGCAAAAATGACTTTTCCAGCTGTGCAGCTGGCCGTACCATTCCATGTCTCAATTTATCTTAATGATAAAGTGGTGAGATTATTATGTGCCACTGTCTTCACAATCACTAAATGTTCTGGGAGAAATACATACCCAGAATGACCTATCCCTAGATTATCCACTAAACTTATGGCCTTATCAGAAGTTAATAAGGATAATGATGGATAATTATGCCCAATGTTTATATAAGATGCTTTATGGCCTTGGGGCTTTCATAGATATTATTTCTCTACTTGGAGTCTCTCCCTTTCCCCTGCATTTACTTGGATAATGTACACTATTCTTTAAGTGTAGCTTAACAATGACTTTCTAAAATAGGCCTTCCCTAAGGCTCTAAGACTAGGTTATGTTCTCTTGTTAAACTCTCTCATAGCATCCTGGACTTTCCTTTATAGAACCTATATCTATAATTAATAAGTTAAACATTTAGTTAGTATTTTCCCTCATCAGATACAAAGAACATTGTCATCATGACTGCTATGTCCTCAGTGTCTAATGTAGTACCATACACTGCTGTGTAGACACAGCAGGTGCACAGTAAAGAGCTCACTATATTGCAAATGAGGTTGAGTGTTGGAGAGTCCTGGGTCTGAGTCCCATTGAACTACATGACCTCAGATAAGTCACTTATTTTCTCTCAACCTCAGTATTTTCATCTATAAAATATGGATAAAATAGTACCTGGAGGTGTTAAACATTGATCGCTGGGCATTTAATGTTGTTCACTGGGCATTTAATATTGTTAAATGTTTTCATCTATAAAATATGGATAAAATTGTACCTAGAGTTGTTAAATGTTGATCACTTGAGGTTAGCAGTCAGAGATTTAAAATGAGCCCAATCAGTGTGGTTGCCACCTGCATTCCACAGGGTTTAACCAGAGTTGAGTTTAAGCAGTGTTGGAGTGATTCAATGGATACAATAAAATGTGGATAAAATAGTACCTAGAGGTGTTAAGTGAGCACGTATATACGGAGCACAGTGCCTGGCACATAGAATAAACTCAACAAACATTAGTTATTATTCATGATAATAAGTATTCCAATTTGACAAATAGAAAATATATTTCTAATGTTATATAAAAAAAATCACGATATCATGGTATATTTTACAAACTCGTGTAATATTTTAACATAAATTTCATGTAAAGAAAGATTAAATATTGATGTGACTGTATTAATTATTTAATGTCTATTAATAGATAAGCAAATTCACTTAGAATTTTTTATATGGAAAAATAACGTATTTGTCAGTAACTAGCAAAGTAGCTAGGAGTATAGGCTCAGGAGCCAGACTGAGGAGGTTCAAAACCTGCCTCTACCACTTGTTAACTCTGAGACCTTGGATAAGGTAATTAATTCATGTCACTAAACTATTCTATCCACTTCCCCACATTGCTACAGTCACGCCAGTACTGTCCTGCCCCATCTTCCCTCCACATTTCAAAGCCTGGATCACTGTCTTCTTTAATAGTTCTCCATAATTTTTGGTAATTTCACTGTCCTCTAACGTGATCCTTTCAGTACTCAAACCACTCAGCTCCTTGACTTCTCTCCTGTCCTGGTCCTGTCTCCTATCCTGAGTCTCATGGTCAAATCCTTGATTATCAGTATCTGCAACCCCTCCTTGGTCTCAAGTTCAAGAATCCCAGCATCTGACCATCACCTCCTACCTTACTGGCTTGCTCCTTCTAATGCCACCACAATTCTCTACCCTCCTGAGGCTTAAATTTCATTCATCCTACCACTGTTTTCCTGACCCTCACCAGCTCAGGTACTCTCTCCCTTCTTTAATCAGATTAAATTCTGTTATCCATTATTGTAATTACTCCCTTTCACATAACCTCAATCCCCATGCCATCCGTCGTATCATCACACTTGTCTGAGACACTCCAACACTACTTAAACTCAGGGACCCTGTGGCTCCATTTCTGTGTTTGCACAAATGAATGCAGTTGGCAACCACACTGATGGGGTTCATTTTAAATCCCTGACCGCTAGCCTCAAGTGGGCTCTGGATACTGCCTGGTGGTCAAATGACATTTCCCACATCCACTCACTCTCCCTCTCTCTAGATCGTTATTTTATACCTTCGTTTTCCACAGACCCCTGCCACCTCCTTCCCCATCCTCACCCTCAGCTAACGATGCACTTCACTTCCCACGTACCAGAGAAAATACAGGTGGTTAGATTCAAAGCTTTCGTCGCTGCATCTACCTACCTGCCTGCAACTCTCTCTATCACAGTACTCGGGCCTCCTTCTGTAATCAGGCATGAACAGTTGATGTTCCTGACTAGAATGCTGCCTCTCTGGGGCTCAGTTTTCTCATCTATAAAATGGGGAAAATAATAGCACCTACCTCTTCAACTGCACAGGGTTGAATGATTTTTCAGTATGCACAAATATCTTTCAATAACCTTGGGATACAGTATATTCTGGATAAATGTTTGCTACTACTAGTCACACATTAATAGGAATTCTGGTTCTAAATGTTGAAAAAGGGTTTGCCTGAAGAAATATTAGAGGTATATAAAATGATTTTGAAAATGATAATAGTGAACAAAATGTTGTAACTTTCCTCCCAGATTTTGAAATTCAGAGATACAACCTTGCCCCCAAAAGTGGAAAAGAAAACAAATACACACAGATAGGTGCACAAATATAGAACTCACAGTTGGCCTTTTTGTTATCAAAAATTAAGATCAGAGAATGAGGGAAGTGAAGGACACGGCCATGGGTCCCAGTTATGCAGGAGACATAGGTACCGCAATTCCTAACACCTGACTTGCGGGGAGAAAGGTTCAGATTCTCCTTTGACTTTGGGGTCATCCTGGAAGGCAGAGGCAGAGTTCATCTGTCTTCAGATGGGAAAAGTTGGCCCACAGATTTGCAGTTCCGCAGTATATTTTGGGATCAAGGATTAAAAGGCAAATGGAAGAAATCTTGAATGGGTCTGAAAAAGCTGGTAATAGTAGCTGCCATTTATTGAACATTTCCATGTCCCAGGCAGGCACTATGCTCAGTGCTGTTCATGTATCACTTCACAATGATCTAGAGAGCTCTACAGCTATACGGTTGATATCCCCATGTTGCAAAGGCAAACAAAGGATCAGCAAGGTTACAATAGTTGTCCAAGGTCACACAGCTTGGGCAGACAAGCAGTTAGGTCACACAGTAAGGACAGAGGTGAGGGCTATCATGGATCGTGTAGCCTGTGCTTTCCCCCACACCTTCTCTGCCCCTCTTAGCACCACGGACAGAAAGCTGCTGGAGAACATGTACAAAGACAACCTTGGGGCTACACACAGGGCTGCTGGCTGGACATTGCCTGGCTTGCCTGCCACTGGCTTCCAGGTGCAGAGCAGTGGGTGGAGCACAAGTTCTCTAGAGTACACTGGAAGAATGACCTGCTCCCTTGCCTGTGTTTTCAGAGCACAATTGTAACATACACCATGTTGTATTAGAGTCACTTCTTTATCTCTCTTCCTCTTTAAATGTTCCCTCATTGGCTTAGCTACTCAATCTCCTTTATCACTTTATCTCCCATAAGTGACATCTAGCAGAATGGTTCTCAAACTTTAGGGTACATCAGATTCACCCCATAGGTAGGCACAATGGTTCTCAAATTTTGGTTGCTCTCATTGTACAAACCTAGGGTTGGACCAAGCATCAATGTTTTAAAAAAATTAGGTGGGTGATTCTAAACCCCAAAACAGGCTGAGAATTGCTGACCTCAAACATGCCCATTCACACCCCAGCCAGTCTTTATGGATGAGTTTGGCATTCTGTAAAATATGATTGCCATAAAAGCAGAAATTGGAATCTATTCTAACAATTCATTAAAACCCATTTTTTAAAATTTCTGAATAATAATGAGATGAAGCATATTGAGCTCCTTCCTGTCCCTTTTATTGATGAATTAAGATACCCCAAATCTCATTACAATTATATAAGGTGTACATTCGCTTTTTAAAAACTGTCAGTCATTTTTATTTCAGCGGATCAAGATTTCCATTAAAACAGTATTATGCAGAATAGAGATTTCCTACATTCATAAATACATCCACAGGTTCAGATGGGCCCTCCACCCACACACATGCATATATGTGGCCCTGCACATATGGCACAGGCACACACACACGCACAAACTCACACACATCATCTCAGATGCAGCATTTCCTTTGTGAGTAGGGGGTCCGATGGCTGCTGGGACTTCTGATTGCTCTCTTCTCGCTCTTACCCTCCTGGTGGCTGCTGCAGACGCTGAAAGCAGTCGTACAGAACAGAGCCAGCTGAGAGCAGGGTCCCTCGCAGCCCACCACTGGGCCTGCAGTCACTCCAACAAATCATCCCAGAAAGGTCTCATCACGGCGCCGATGTTCGCGAGTGGGCCAGAGTCTGGATTTGAGTCCCTTGCTGGCTGATTGAAACAGACACAGCTAGAAGACATTCAACCTTTTCATGTCTCATTTTCCTTTTCTGTGAAAGGGTGATAATAGTAACTACCTGTTATTTATGGGACTGTAAGAAGATTAGATGAATGAATAAATGTAGTTTCAGCACAATGACTGTACTAGACTTGTCACTTTCTCAGTGTAAGTTTCCTCACCCCATTTCTCTCTGGAGTCTGATTCTAAAGGCTCAGTTGATTTTTTTTTTTTTTACCAGGTCTCATGTAGCCAGGGTCTCAAGGTCAGTCCTTTTGAAAGCTTGTTGGTCTCACTCACTCCTGTCCACGGGCACAGCCTTCCATGTGTCCCTGGACATTGCATTTTTGCTCACAAATGCACAGGACGAGAGCTTGGCAATGGATCTGTGAAAATCCATCCCTGTGCAAGAAAAAAAGATCAACCCCTATTCATGGCTGAATGTGACCTCCCGTACAAAGGAGGGTGCAAACCTGGGGCTTCCTCTTCCACCACAGACACACCACTGAATTCTCGTGAGAAGGAGGAGAGTGAACGGCACTAACACGAGAGGAGGATGAACAATGAGGGGCGGAGCGTGGACAACAGAAGACACAGCTCCTACCTTTCTGTGATTTCACCACGTCAGGGGAAATTGACAATGTGAGCAAACTAGGGAAGAATAAAATATCCATCAAGGAACTGTGTTTGGTATGGAGCTTTTACGCTTTCCTCGGAGTCCTTTCCTATATACTAGTTTATTTCAATTCAACATATAGTTAGCAAGTTTCACTATTAATTTAATCACTCACTCACTTATTCATTTATTTATTTACTTGAAAAATATTAATTAACCAATTGCCATGTAAAATACACTTAGCTAAACACTGTCGAGGGCCACAGAAATGATTAATCCACATTCTCGGACATCAAGGACTTCGTTAATGCACTGATTCATTCCTCAGTCCGCAATTACACACCCCTGATGAGGCAGACACTGCGGAAAGCACCGGGAAACACAGATGAAAGGCTGGGTTCCTGTCCCAGATCATGGTCCGATGGAATAAGCATGACAAGTAAGTAAACCATGGCATTTACTTTGTCAGTTTTTATAATTGAATAAGAAAAAGCCTGTATTCATTGTAGTTTACTAGTAGTCAATGAGCCAAGTGCTTTGCATTTATTTCACTTAATTCTCATAAAAACCCTGAGGCGCAACTATTATATTAGTCCCATTTAATAGATGGGAAAAGTGAGGCTTAGGAAAATTAAATAACATCAGCCAAAGTCTCCCAGCTAACAAATGGCAGAGCCAGGGCTAAGCCTGGCTCTCAGAAGCCAGAGTTCTTGCAAGGACCTCTGTATTACCACTGGGCTGCACTGGCTGGGAGAGTTGATGAGAAGAGGACACGTCCTCATTCCTGTGCAGAATGGGAGGGATTCCAAGTGAAATGGGATCAGTGGAAGAAGAGATCACATCTGGTTCAAGGGGCATGAAAAAGATTCATGCAGATGGAGCTATTTCAGACAAGCTTTGACAATGCTAGAGGGGAGGGAAGGGCTGTGGCAGAAGGAACAGCAGGAACAAAGGCCTGGAGATGGAGGATGTGAGGCACGCCAGAGACAGTGAAGGGTCCAGTTCTTCTGAAATGTAGGATCCACACAGAGGGAAAAAATAAATTAGAACCACATCATAGTGGTCCCTGAAAGTGAATTTATACATGGGTGGTCAATGGGAGCCAGTGATGGGTTTTGAATGGAGGAGCGATAGTATCAGGATTTTGCTTCTGGGAAAGCAGGACAGATGGGATAGAGAAACCCGGAGGTGGAGGAACCAGGAGAGCAGACTTCTGCAATCAGGGTAAAAAAGAGTAATTAGGGCCTGAGTTTGGTGAGCAGATGTAGACTTCGGAAAGAAAAAGCATCCTTAGGAAATCTCTTGGCAACTGTTTCAAGCAGTGGCTGAGAAATAGGAAGTAGTTTAAGATGGCCTCGAAGTTTTGAGCTGGAAGGACCAGGAGAATGATTTTGCCATGAATAGAAATCAGCAGTTCCAGAGGATGATTTTGTGTGTGCAGGGGCCATGGGAAGGGATACAGGGGCACGAAATGATCAGGTCGGACTGAAAAGGTTGAATTTGAACTGTGAGCATCTGGCAAGATGTGCAGCAGGTAGCTAGATAAGCAGGGCTGGCATTTAAAAGAAAGGGAAGGACAGAGATAGAGACTGGTGTAAAACTGAGGACACAAGAGCAGTGATCGATCACTTAATATCCCTGTTTTACAGATAATCTCACTGTGGCTCAGAGAGGCCAAATTGCCACAAGTCATGCAGAAGATAAATGAGGAAAGATCATTCACTTATTCATTCATTCATTTATTCGGCAAATACATACTCAGCAGCTGGCATTTGAGAAGAAGCAAATATAGAGTTTAATGAATATAAAATCAGAAGTTGAGGAGAGTGCTCTGAAGAAAGGAATGCGGTCCTTGATCATGTATGGTCAAGGTGGGCCCCTCTGAGAAGGTGAGGGTTAAGCCCTGAGCTTAGGATCATGTCACTTCCCTGCTTTAAATTCTTACCCTGGCCATCGAGGCTCCTGCATGACCTAGCCCCTGCCTACCATGCAGCCTTGCCCATCTCCTTTCTCCCCACTTATTGAGACAGCCAGGGAGGCTGGCTGTTCCCAGAAGGGGCCAGACTTTTCCCTTCCCCAGGGCCACTCGGGGTGCCCTAGGCCTGGAAACCTCCTTCCCTCCCTTCTGACCTGGCTGGTACTTTTTCATCTCTCAGTTTCAACTTAAATACGTGCTTCAGAGAGGCCCTGGTTTCCAAATGCCAAGTTAGCTTGTTCCTCCCTGTCTATTTGACTCATTGTACTTTTCACAACCTGTAAGTATTTGTGATGTATTTATTTATGTGTTTGTTCTGGTAACTCCCCCAGAAGATTGTGAATCTCATGAGGGCAGGGGTCTTTTCCATCACTGTATCTGCAGCATGTAGTAAAGCCCTCGGGGGGGGGGGGGGACACGAATGAACAAAAAAACCTGAACTATTTAATGAATGATTTTGGTGATTACAAATTAGCAGAAGAGTGTGATATTTGAAAGTGCAGTTTCTATGTGCCAATGAGTGGGGTGAGTGTGAAAGAGACAGAGGGGGAGATTGTGTATGAAAGAGAGATAAAAAGAGGAAGAGAAAGCACGAGACATTGCCAAACTGAGTTTAAAGTTTCAAGGTAATAATTATAAAACCAGCATCAACAATCTTCAGTAAGAAATTAAAAATAATATGGAGAGTTAAAAGGGTCGAAGGATTATTTGACATTTTAATAATAAGCATGTCTGGGGATAACAGCAGATGCAAGAAATGGCTGGCTGGAGGTTGAAGACTGCAGAAGCTGAGGCGCTGGAAATGGCAGATTAAGGTGCAGAATTTAGCTGTGACACTGAGGACACATCATTTCAAAGACAGGAGTGAAAGAGGGTAAAGAGCAGCAGAGACCAGAAGTAAGATGAAAGGAAGGTGAGGGAGCTCATGTCATGTGCTTCTGATGTCACTAAAACAAACTGAGGCTAAGGGCTGAGAGTGAGGGGCCAGGACAGAACTGGGTTCTTGAGGAGAGTGGAAAGGTTTTTGGCACATGACGAGGTGCATAAGAAGACTGCCATGCTGCTGTGAGTCCTGGCTGGACTTACAGGATGGATACCACTAGCAGGTTTCTCTGAGATTCGTCCTAGTTCTAGGAAGCTCCAGAGCAGCAGAGGTGCAAGCAGAAAGCCATTCCCAGGCTTGGGACAAGCCAGGCAGGGAGGGCAGAAGATGAAAGGGACACAAAGGAGGAAGACATTTGAATTGAGTTCAGTTTTGGGTGTATTGAGTTTGAATTGTTTAAGCAGAGTAGGGATGAGAACATGAGAGTCAAGAAGTGAAGATCTGTGGCTGTTTGGTTGTGCCAAATAAAAAGGCTGTGTCTTGAGACGCAGACAGTTAAAAGGTAACTAGAAGGACAGGTCTGCAGAAAGATGGAAAAGGCCTGAGTCTGCAGGATTCAGTCAGGAAAGGGGCTTTTACAACCAGCCATGCCCCAAGGCTTCCAGTTGCAGGGTGAGCATGAGACACTGTCTCTGCAAATGTCCTTCTGCAGGGGCTGGTCAATCAGAAGAAAAGTCCTGTGAGTTACGCAGGGCTTGTTATCAATTGATTCGGGGGGGGGGGGGGGGGGGCGGGGAATAGGAGGAAGACAGAGAATGAGATTCCAAAACCATGGCCTTTTCCAGTGAATTTATCCTGGGAGGTAGTGAGGACCACGCAAACTGAGGGCAAATGACTCAGGATGAACCTTCAGTGGTCCGATTCGGTGACTGTTTGTTGGCACACTCAAGTAGAGCAGTGATTCCCAAACTTCAACGTGCATCGGAATCACCTAGAGTGCTTATTAAAATGTGAATTTGGGAACCCCACCTCCCGAGTTTCTGGCTCAGTAGGTCTGAGAGGGGCTGGAGAATATGCCTTTCTAACAAGTTCTCAGGTGCCGCTGATGCTGCTGGTTTGGAATCATACCTTGGGAACCATTATACTAATGCTCTTAGCCATCATTGGGCACCAGAAGCACCTGGGGAGCTTTTAACCCCCAGAAATTTCTGATTTAGCAGGTCTGATATGGGGCATAAGCATGACTATGTTGTAATATACCCAAGAGATTCTAATGTGCAGCCTAGCCAAAGAAGAACTGCCTTACTTTGTGCCTGGCGCAGTGACAGACCAGGCCTGGGCCTTCAGGAGCTCTTGGTCTAGCAGGAAGAATGATATGTTTGCATATATTTATGTAAGGTAAGGAAGGTAAGTAACGGAGGGATGGGAGAGTGCAGTGGGAAGCTGAGGGGCAGCAGGGCAGATCTGTAGCTGATGACTGAAGTGGGACTTGGAAAAAGAGACTGGAAGAGAGAAAGGGTGTGTCTTTTCCAAGTTTGCAAATGGGGAAGAGGAGAGCAGTGGTGATGTCAGGGTGGGTGAAGTTTGATGATCTAAGAGGGGATTCCAGTCTAGGAAGGGGAGAGAGCCTATGAATGTGTGTGAGGATGTGGCTTGCTTGGATAATGCAAGTGGTCAGTGTGGCAGATGCAATCAGGCCTGGGACCAGGCTGGCCAGGCTGGCGAGTGGTGGCTCAGGGAGCAGTGTGCATGCCAGGCTGAGGGTCTGGGCCTTCCAGGGGGCCATGGAGACCTCTGGAGAATGCCCAACCCTGTCCCCGGCATTCTCACTGGGCTTCCTTCCCTGCCTCATGGTTATAGCCTCTCCCCGAAAAATATCACAAGTCCCTGCATTTTCTTGTTATTTTTCATGTAAAAGACAGATAGGAAAAAGCAATTCAGTGCTTTGGTCTTGTTAGACTTGCAGTAGATTTCAATCCCCTTTACTTATTTATGGACCTATTTTTTCCAAGTGCTCCTTTTCCCTGGTATATTTGTAAACACCATTTTTATTCCACTTAATCCTTTAGGCAGCATTAACTCATTCCGCACTCACTGTCCCTATCTTTCCTGTGAAAAATGTTCACAGACATAGTTAAAATTCACATGTTTTTTTGTTCTCTTCCAAAACTTTTTTGCGATGTGGGGTTTGGGGATGTTTCCTTGTGCATGTGCAGGCCATTTTTTGCTGAAGGCAACTGACGCACCAGCTCAAAATGTGTCTTCTACTTTTCGCATCTCAGAGTCCCTGTGTTGTGCACACCAGCCTCCTCTCTCTCTCTCTTTCTCTCCCCCTCCCTCCTTCCCTCCCTCCCTCCCTCCCTCTCCCTCTCTTCCCCCCCCCCCCCTCTCTCTCTCTCTCTCTCTCTCTCTCTCTCTCTCTCTCTCTCTCTCTCTCTCTCTCTCTCTCTCTCTCTCTCTCTCTCTCTCTCTCTCTCTCTCGGCTAGAAAGTATTCACTCTGACCTTGGACTTGCGCACAGTGGTTGTGCAGCCTCAGGCCTCTGAACTAACAAAAGGTTTCAGATTCCTGTGGCTGTCCCTCATGCATCCCCCACTGGCCTCAAATCCACTCATACAAATGACAGCTGCTGGGTCTGCCACTGTTGGATTGTGCTGCTGTAGAATGTTCCAGTCGGAGCCTAATCCATTCTGTCAAGTCGACTGAAAGTGGAGATGTCAGGAAGTCCAGTGATTGCGACGGCCCAGCCAGAGGCAAGACAGAAAGAGACAGCGTGGAGGCTGTCCTCTGTGCCTCGTTGACACCGTGAATGCTTTGCCATTTCTTGGGTCTTTTAGCATTCTCCAAGATGGGGCCTTTATTCTCCCTCCACACTGCTGGTGCGGCAGTCAGGAACAAAAAACCGAGGCTCAGTAACTGTTCAGTACAGACAGGAGGGGAATGGAGTGTATGAAAGTGCCATTCAGCGGTGTTTGGCTTTTAATTTTCTCTCTCTCCAGGTTAAGGGATGGGGGATGGTAAGGACTGCTCTGGGGAAAATGAAATGGATGGACTTGGCCTCCATTCGAACCATCCAGGTATGAACATCATTGCCTTGTGAGGTCGTGAGGTCACCATCACACCAAAAGCTCAGAGACTGGACCCTTTTGGAAATGTTGAGGTGATTATAGCCTCCAGGAAAAGACTGGACTTCGTGAGATCATAAAGAGACTACAACCCTCACTGCAAACCCGTGGCCACGAGTCTACCAGATGACCGTGAGCCTCAAACCCCACATTTCAGAGATTTCAGAGGATGGGACACTCGCTGCCTCCTAGGGCAGAGCTTTCTACTGTGAGATGGCATTAAGCATTCAACATTTTTCTTATTTGAACTAAAATCTACTTCTCCCTAATTTATACCTATTATAGTGGATTGACTGATGTAACCCCAAAACTCCCTGAAGCTTGAATTGTGTCTCCCAAGTTTTATGTATTAGAAACTTGACCTCCACTGTGACTGTTAAGAGGGTGGGAAATCCTATTATGGTAATTGAAAGGTGGAGCCTTGAGGAGGTGATTAGATTGTAGGGTTGGACAGTAGTGAATGGATTAAAAATAGTGGTCAGGGGCGTGGTTCTGAGCACTTTAAACGGGGAGCGTAGAGAGTCTGTCTCTCTGCTTCCACCATCTTGCAATGTGAGACCCCTGGGTCACTCTCACCACCACCAGCTAGACTCTGGGCTTCCCAGCCTCAAAGACTGTAAGCAATAAATTTTGTTTTCTTTACAAATTACCCAGTTTCATGAATTTTGTTATACGCAACAGAAACGGGCTAATACACTTATTACTCTTGGGTCTGCCTTTCTGGGGCAAAACAGAGCAAGCCTAACTTTCTTGCTGCAGTCATTAGCATGTCCTCCCTTCACTTCTCCTCATCCAGACAAAACATCTCCCAGTGCTTTACCCAGTCCTGCCAAATGACTGACCAGCCTTTGGTCACTCTTGTCGGGACATTCTCCAGCTTGTCACTGAACTGCCTAGACTTAAACCTTGAAATCTATGAGTGACCAGACCAACACAAGATTCCACAGAGCAAGACCACGGAGCGAGGTCCATGCATGCCTTCACCCACCTCCCACCAGCCCGTCCTGACTCGCTGAGCCTGCTGACTTTGCAGACGACCTAGGCATGGCTCATTTGAGAGCTCTCACGCTCCCCAAGAGTTTGGTGCTTGGGGCAGGTGGCGATGCGAACAGCCACGTTCTCACCACTCTGCCCTGCTATTGTGGCTGTGCTGACACCCAGATGCCCCTTCAGGAGCCAGGCACTCAGCATCCCCAGGATGCAGAGGGTGGCTGCTGCTGAGTCACCCCGGAGGCCCTCTCTGGGAACCACCCTCAGGTGAAGGGAGTCATTCACCAGATGGAGAGTTCCCACCCAGACTCAATGGCGGGTTGATGTGGGAGTCAAAGGCCCAATCCCCTGGCTTCAGTTTGGGATGACTCTGAAGGGCTGTCCCAGCTCCAGAGCCCCCATGGAACTGGTCAGGGCCTCCCTGGCCACTGCCTAAGAGTTTAGCCCTTCTCTGTCCAATCTGCTCCTCTCCATCCCTCATGGGGGCTGCTCCCCAAAATCTCCCTAGAATCTCCCCAGAAGACCTCCTGAATGCAGGTCCTGCCTCAGAGTCTGTATCCTGGCAGTTTGACCTGCTACATGCACCCACACACCTGTCCCTCTCACATAGACCTCAAGTCCCACTTTTAGACAGTGTGAGAAAGTGACTTTGTACCTCCACCTCACATAAATCCTCATCTTCCTCTTCAAACCCAGGGCCTTTTGCCCTCTGAATACCAGTCTGTCCTGTGGGAGAAATCAGCTGTTCTGTGTGCACCGGAAGCCCTCACTTTCCCCTCCTGGGGGTAAAACAAAACCTGGATACCACGAAGAGTCATTTCCTAGGGCAAGGGAGTGCCAGTGAGGAAGGTCCATAGCCCGCTTTCTTTTTACCTGAGCAGGATCCTGTCTCTCTCCCACCCCTGGGCTGTGTCTGCTTTCCTGGCTGTTCTGCACCCTCCTGCCCTGCTCTGCTGCCCTGGGCTGCTATTCGCTGATCTATTACGCTTCCCTCCCACATCCTTCCTGGTTTCCCTCCTCCCCATCCTCATCCTCAAGGTCACTGTAGCTTCCTGCTCTGCTCTTTGTTCCCTACACCCCTCAGAACTTAAAAGAAATGGGGTCAATCAAATAAGGACCCTGGGCTAGATCAAGTTCATGAGAAGGCCTGAAGGACAGGATTCTGCTTTTATTATTACCTCTTTGCTGTTTGTTGCTACCTGGTAACTCCCTGGTGCCAGCCCAAAGCCAAGGAAGCAGGTTTGTGGGTGCAAATTCCTCCTGCTACCCCACTTCTCTGCCCAAAGATCTACTCCCAGGTGCTAAAAGCCCCTCTATCTGGACAGGTACTGACCACTCCATCCAGTTCATCCTGTCTCTCTAGGGTACAGCTTTGATCCCTGTTCTCCATTAGGCAGGCTAACTTACTTTCGAACTATAATCTTTAGTCTCAGCTATTTTGTTGCTAACCTCTCGCCAACACACGCACATACACACACACACACACACGCACATGCACGTGCACGCGCGCGCACACACACACACACAGTGCTTTCTCTCCCATCCAAGTCATCTTCTGAATGAAAGAGACAGGGCATTTTCCCTTCTTGCTGCAGAGGTTGCCAACCCCAGCGTTCATGTTGAAACCCCAATAAACTCTGCAGGACTGTGAGCAGGAAGAACTGGATGACAGGCTTCCAGAGGTGGCAGCTGAGAACTGGCTCCCGGCACCGCCTCTGAAGCTAATTCTTAAACCTGCTCTTTTGTTCCTGGAAGGATTGTCTCCTTTTATGAACTCCTGCCAGCTTATTTCATTTTTCCAGATTCATCTGCCTCCCATTTCTCTTCACAACATTTGCACTCTCTGTGGACAGAATAAACAAGAAGATGGCAGAACCCTTGCCAGGTCCAAGTAGGAAATAAAGTTAAAGATGGCACTGCACCACAGGAAAGAGGTTCTAATCACTTCATAAGAGGGAATAAGAAATCACTGCTTAAAAAATGCAGTAGCGTGATCAAGAATACTACGCTGACAGAAAAGCAACCATCTTGACAGTTCAAAGCACGTGTGTATGCTGCCTGATTTGTGTACATCTCTGTGGGTGGGTGGTGCACGTGGATGGGGAGTCATAGGGTAGTTGGTTACAACACCTGAAAGGTGCAGAGGTTATCTAAGAGATTCTCCAGCCGGTTGTGGTTAGAGTGAAGTAAAAATGGTTTGGAGGTGAGAAGAAGGAGATAGCTCAAAATGTCCAATTTCTCCTACTCTGGTATTCATTAAGCCACCAAAACATATCAATTCTTTATTCATGTCACTCAGTATAGTATCAGGGTTAAACATGTGAATTCAGGAGCCAGACACCCGACTTCAAAACCTCACTCTGACACTTATTAACCAGGTGACTTGAGTAAATCTTACCTTTGCGTCTCATTTCCTCTGTAAAATAATGATAATAGTGAGATTCACTTCATTGGATAGTAAAAATAAAATGGTATCCACCTCCTAGGATCATTGAAAAGATGAAAGGAATTAATGCACGTAAGGTGCTTATAGTGGCAGGCACGTGCTAAGCACTGCGTAAGCGTCTGCTATTGTTCCTATCATCATCATCACCTGTTGCAAACACCTCCTAAATTGTCTCCTATCCTGCTGGTCTCACTATAATCTAATGTAGTTGCTTGCAATGGGAGAGTGGTGATTTTGACCCCTCTTCTGACCCAGCAATGACTGGAGACACTTTTGATTGTCACAAGTGGGATGCCACCTGCATGTAGTTGTAGGAAGTCAGAGACACTGCTAAACAACCTACTATGCACAGGAGAGGCCCCCACAACAAGGAATTCTATCTGGCCCAAAATATCCATGGTGGTCAGATTTAGAAACCCTGACTTAATGCAAGGATCATCAAACGTTTTCTGGAAGAGGACAGAGAGTAAATATTTTTGGTGTTGCAGGCCATACAGTCACTGTCACAACTACATAGCTCTGCTGTTGTAGCATGAAAGCAGCCATGGACAATATGTAAATGAACAGGTATCCTTGTGTTCCAATAAAACTTTATTTATAAAAACAGGTGTCAGACCACATTTGACCTGAGGGCAGTCATTAGCAGATCCTGATCTAATGCTTCCTATGTCTTTCTGTAATGATTCTCATCATCCCCTCCTCTGCTCCAAATATACTATCACTTCCCATTTACTACTAGGTAAAACCCAAGCTCCTTGTTTGGAATTCAAAGCCTTCTGGCCGCTGCTACCTTTCTGCTCTTACTCTCTATGCCTCCCCTACTAGAATCCACGGCCCCATCACGTCCAGTCTTCCCTGAAAATGTCACGTCCATTTCTTCCTCTTGCCCTTGTTCTCTGCCCAGAGCAGCTTCCCTATCATGCACATCCTCTAATTCCCAGGCTCTTTTCTTCCTTCCTTTCCTTTCTTTCTCCTTCCCTTTAAACAGTTATGCCTAACTGCAGTGAGAGCAGTTAGGAAGATGTTACAAATTTTTAAAGGTGATGGATTGTTCCAGAGTAAGGCAATAGCTTTGGGCATAGAAAGAAGCAGCTAGATTTGAGAGACATTTCAGACGTGAACTAAGAAGATTTGGTGACTAAAAGGATGTGTGTGAGTGGGAGAGGAGGGTATTGTGGGGAGATTACGGAGGGTGACCCCAGAGTTTCTCATCTGGGAGGCTGAGTGGTTGTTGACGCTGTTTATAGAGGCCAAGAGAGACGGGAGACAGGGCAGGTGTCAGGGTGCGAGGAGGCTTCATGTTCAATTCTGGACAAGTTAATTGCAGATACTTGTAGGAAATCTATGAATAAATATCCAGAAGGCAGTTGGAGATGGAGGCCTGAAACCAAGAAAAGAGATTAGGACTGGAGATGCAGACTTGGAAAACACAAGCATATAGATCATGGTCAAGACTCTGGAAGACAGGAGATCACCTAGGGAAAATGTGTAGTCTAGTAACAGAAGGGAACCAAGGATCCTGCCAAAACCTGCAGGAAGAGGTAGGAATTGCAGAGGATGTTACTAGAAAAACCTTCTCTTTTCGATCCTCAAGTGTTAGGACTTTATCCAGGACAGTTTTATTGTAGGAAGAGCTAAAGGTCAAGGTCTTACTTCAGGTTATTTGCAAATTAATAGACCTGAGGAAAAAATAAACTCTTATCCCCAGGTATAGTAACAAAGCAATTTCCAAGTGAATTCCTGAGTCCTTCAAAAGAACTTGGCTCTGAGTCTAAACCTACATTCTATCCAAACCTAAGTGTGTTAGAGAGTCTCCAACTGATGTTAGTTCTACGCTTGGATATGAAGGTAGGAGGAAGCATTTACTCCTTGAAGGTACCTAAAAGATACAAATCCATTTGCCTCTCTCTATTCTTCAAAGATTTAAAGAGATCTTGGAAATTTTTCAGAGTTGCATTTAATAATTTTATGTGTATTCATATGCCTGGCACCTAGTACCATGTCATGGCTATGTACAGGGGCCAGAGGAGTAACTCACTGATGAGGGAAATCAAGATTCAACAGTAAGGGCCAACCCCGTGGCTCACTCAGGAGAGTGCGGTTCGGATCCTATATAGGGATGGCTGGTGCGCTCACTGGCTGAGCACGGTGTGGGAGACACCAAGACAAGGGTTGCAATCCCCTTATCGGTCACAAAAAAAAAAAAAAGAAAGAAAAAAGAAAAGGCAAAACAAAGAAGATTCAACATTAAGATGTACAGCCCAAGTGCAATGAAATGTTTGTACAAATACATTCTTCTTTCTGTTCAGATGAGGATAAAATGATTGATTTCATGTGTAAGGAACATTGGCTGTGATAGTCGCTCTTTTGTTAAAATCTCAAGGCTTTCAACAGTGGGATTAGCATCAAGTCTAAATATATGAAGTGTCTACAATTATCCAAGTTGACACTTCACCAACAGAGAGGTCTTAAATACTTCATAGGCTGAAACCCAAGAATAAAAAGGGGTATTCCCTCAGTTCTGACTTTGCCCTGGCCCTCTATAAAACTGGATTTGGAGAAGTAAAGCAAATTTTCCACTATTACATTCACATAGGGTTTTAAGTGTGATGGGGGAAGAATACGATGACAAGACAGTTCATTTTGGTGTTTGGGATTTGTGTTACCTTCCGATTGACTCCAGGTTTAGGCATTCAATTTATTCTTATTTAGCAACTTTTTATCCAGCTGTCAAAGGCATTAGATCTAATCACTGCCACTTTCTTTAGAGAACAGTAACCTCTGCAAAGAGATATCCTTCCTCCTTTTCAGTGGTGGGAAAAGAGCCAATTAAGCTCCATCCTGCAGAGGTACAAGGGCCTCACAGACAAAACATAAACCTCGCAACTCTGTTACACTTTTGCATTTGTATCCCTAGAAAAATGAAATCGAGAAAGATGATGTCAGCCACTTCAAGTCTCAGAAGTTCGCTTGCTTTTTTTAAATGAGGAGTATGTGTGGCCCCCTCGCCTCCAGTTTATGTCCCCTCCCTTCCTGCAGAGCACAGGGAGAGTGCGGAGAAGAGATGGGAACAGAAGGGGCTAGCCAGGACCATGATTTTTGCTGGTAATGGACAAATAATGGCTCATTCCAGGAAGATAGAGGAAATGGGCTAAATTAGAAAACATTTCACAATGCTGGGCCTCAGTATCAAGTTGAGCCAAACTCAGTCCAGCACAGCAGTTTCCCACCTCCCAACTGTTTCTGCTTGTGCTGAAAGCTCCAATTATATCGGCCTGAATGCCTCTCCTAAGACTACTACTCTTGTCCGCCTTCCCCTGCCCCCATCTTGAGCTCTCTCTGGCTCCAAAAGGGAGTTTTGACTGTCAGTGGATTTGGGTTTCCTCGCCTCCTTCAGCTTTCCTGAGCTGCCTCTTTTCTCCAGCTTCCTTTTATTAAAAATGCTAATGCTACCATTTTCTGCCGGGATTTTTCAACAAATGCAGTGAAAAGGAGCTGAGGATGGGAGGGAACGTGAGAGCAGAGATGATCCGAACCAAGGAGCAGCTTTTTATCTGGCTGTCCCTCAACTGCTACTCACAGCCCAGAAGGCAGGGAAGGCACGGCAGGGGAGGGGGTGGGGGCGGGGAGAGGAGGCTGAATGTTTTTTTTTTTTTTTTTTTCCCTCTCCTTTTAAAATTAAACCCCCTAAAAAGAGAAAATGCTGTCCTTGTAACTTTGGCAGGGACTTTTAGCTTTTGTTCTTTTTGTCAGCATGGCAAATTTCATCTCCTATTTTGGAAGAAGGGAGCAGGAGCATGATGGCCTGGAGACCTGGAATAGACCAGGTACTAGAGAAAGATGAGGAGGGAGAATGAGGAAGGGAGAGAATAAAAAGAAAAGAAAGGAAACCCCAGGATGAGGGTGGGGGCAGAAAGAAATAAGAGGGAAAGAGAAAACGCAAGGGAAAGGCTGGAGTGGATACAAACCACAGGAAAGAAAACTACAGAAAGGGTAAAGAACACGGGAGAAGGCCAACGAAAAAATATGGCTTTTAAATAACCATAAAAACTGCAAACAGGAAAGTCTATGTAGGTAATGCCCCCAAGGGTGAGTGCAATCAGCCCCTCAGGTGTTCTCCACAGTGGCTCATCCACCCCACTTCACATAAATCGGGCAAGCAGAGCCTGCCCCTGTCCCCACCCTGTCCCCATCCCCATCTAATAAATAACATCACATTATCGCCTACATGTTTCTTTCTTCTCCTGATCACACCTCCTGGTTATATCCCCTAAACAACTTCTCTGCCCTGTCCCGTGACATTTTTATCATTTAGGTATTAATAGATGATGGCCACATCTCATTTAAGTATGCTTAATCCAAATTATACATTGCATGTGTGTTCTTTTCGTCTCTTCATACAAGCCAATCTTTTTGCCCCCATGACTAGTTTTGGTGCCCTTCCTCGCACCCCCTCCTTTCTCTGTGCTTCGGTTAATAAAGGACCTTCCACATTTTGACCATAAAAATCGTAGAGCCATAATGCGAGATTGTCCAAAGCTGGGAAGAGAGGTAAGTACCATGGAGAGGAAGGAATGCAGAAATAGGAGTTGGGAGACCTGATCCCTGGATGGTGCAACACTAACCAGTAGCGTGACTGGGCTGGACTGCGAGTCGGGCTGGATCACTGCCGAAGCTTGTCTTAGTTCTGACAGTCACCCGTCTTCATTCACTCTGCAGTAGAGCAACATTTTGGAGGAATGGGTTCCAGAGCCCTACAGTCTAGGGCTCAAATCTTGGCTCCACCACTTATAAGCCATTTAACCATGTAGTAATTTATTTGACCCTTTAATCCTTAGTGTCCTCAGAGGTAAACTTGAGAAAACAATGCCAACCTTATGGGGACATTGTATGAAGGAAACAGAGGTTCTCAAACTTACTTGGCTCTTAGCACCCAAAGTCACTCACTGATTTTCCACAGCTCCCCAGTGCCAAAATAAATACCTACTAGTTTTATTTATTAAGTTCTTAGGTCCAAACAAGTTAATGAGTATTTACATCAGAACAACTTAGTAGCCTTTAGAAAAAATAATATTCATAAAGTGAAAGTAGAATGTATGGTGTCGGATATTGCTGAGTTTCCTTTCACAATTTAAAATATCTCACAGAGCCCCTGTGACATTGCTGTGACGCCCCGGGTCCCTCGGTACCTGGGAACCATGGAAGTGAAGTAGAAGTAAAGTCCTTGGTCAGCACAGAGTAGGCACCCAACAAATGGCAGCTATTTCTGTTACCAACGGAACATTCCCCCAGCATCTGAATCGAACCCAAAGAAGTGAATTGAAGTTGATCCAATCTACATTCATCTACTTCTTCCTAGTGTTAAATATAGGTCTGGAGATGGAAGAAAATTACAGAAGTCATCTCCTGGATTGAACTCTGAATTTAAGAAAAACATAAGCCTTGAACATTGTGAAAAAGTCACAGAGACAACAGGAGAGAGAGAATTCTGCTTCCAAACTCATTAAGGACCCCAGCTGGGTCCCTGTGACTCCTGACATGTTGAAGCAGGCCAGATGAGGATTAGAAAGCATTCTCCTCAACTGTCTAGATTGAAACGGCAGAAGGAACTCACATCTCCCTTCCTCTCTTTCCAGTATGATTTGGCATCTCTTCTAAGATGACGTTTGTTGCAGTCTCTGTCATTAGGTGTTACTTTGGTGGAGGGGGCAAGAGCCGAGACAGACTCAGAAGGGAAACAAAAATCCCTGTGACTTTTCCCTCTCAGAAAGTGACTGCGGTGGAACTATCAACCATCTAGCACTGTGTGTTCATCGATTCTGTCATTGATTTGACATTTATTGAAACGCTAATATGGGCTGAATTATGAACCCTCCCCCCCAAATTCATATGTTGAAAGCACCCCCCCCCCACGTAACCATACTAGAGCTAGGGCCTTTAAGGAGGTGATAAAGGTTAAATGAGGTCATAGGGGTGGAACCTTAATCCAATAGAACTGAGGTCTTCGGTCTTCATAAGAAGAGACAATACCATTGTGTAAGGACATAGGGAGAAGGTGGCCATCTGCAAGCCAGAAAGAGCCCTCAAACGAATTCAGCCATGCTGGCACACTGGTCTTGGATTTCCAGTCTCTAGAACTGTGAGAAAATAAATTTCTGTTGTTTAAGCTATGAAATGTATGGTATTTTATTATGGCAGTCTGAGCTGAGTAATACAAACTCCTACCATATGACTAAGAGGATTAGGCATCACAAGCACTAAGCCTAAAAAAGGTATAGTCTATGTCCTTAAGGAGTGTATAGCCCACTGGGAAAACAGACAAGAATACCATTGGTTATACTGAATTGTGCTTTCGTTTGGCTTTATGTCGGTGCTATGAAACTCCAGGGGAGACTCTTTTAAATCGTGACAGCAGAGACGAGAAGCAGAACAGAAGCAAGAGTGTTCTGGAAAGGGTTTTTAGAATAGGAAACAGAGGTAAATGGGAGGAGGATGATATTTATCCTTAACAACCCCCACTCCCCCATCCCCACCACCTAATCTAGTAGCTCTCCCAGGAACACTCTTCTGGAAAACCACCTGTTATAAAGTCTAGCAGCATCCATCTCAACAACACACACTACGGTGGCCTAACCTAGGGCTGTGGGGATTCTATTAGTTTGTCATTTTACCACGGAGATAGCTTTGCCCCTGTACTTTGGTAATCAGAGGGGTCATTTCAGGACTACTCTATTTTCCTCTACTGTACCTATCTAAACCACCCTTCAGCATGCTTCCTTCTCATTCATTTATTCATCTCAACTCATTCACTCATTCCTTCAATTATACTCAGCCTTCAAGTTTCCTATATTCGACTCTCTTATACCCTGTGCTTCCTGCACATTATACATGGATCTATACCCAACGTAAATTTTCCTTATAGTTCTGATGGGGATTCTTCTGTTCCTCACTTGAGGTTGATCCCTACCAGAGACTGAGAGGCGTGTGTATATGTGTGAAGGTGTTGGCTAGTGTAGACTTCATTCATTCTGACATGGATGTGTGTGGAAGCTAACACCCACCTACACCCCCACAACTCCCAGTGAGAACTAAGAGACTAAAAAGAATCCATAGATAAATTCCTTTTCCTTCTTGCCTACCCTCAACCCTCCATGGACTGTTTAGAGGTACAGACTTCCATAAGGCCTGTCTATCCTGCATTCTGTGTAACTACAATTATCCTCTTGCAAAGCCGCAGCCAGCTTACTCATGCAGCACTTTGCATTTGCTTTTCCTGCTTCCTGTCTTAATTACCTTTTCCCATCACTCTTGCTGCCCTGGGATTGCATCTTCTCATAGAGCATTAGCATATAAGCTTTGTTTCTAGGGTATTTAGGCTAAGACAGTCTATGAACTTCAATTTCCTCAACTGTGAAATGGATATGGACAATAATATTACACTAGCCATAAGTTGTTATAAAGATTAAATGAGTTAATATTAAGTGCTTTGAACAGTGTCTAGCATATACTAAGCCCTAAGTGATTGTTGGCTGTTATTATTCATCTTTTTTTTCCAGGTACCTAACACAATTCCTGAGACATAGAAGGTCATCAGCAAATGCTTTGTAAATAAATAAATGATGGATGAACCCTACTTTAGCAGCACTTGAAAGATAGATGAGTTAACTCAGAAAAGAACACCATGCCAAATATGAAATATAAAAACAGATTTCTCTTGTGTGGATGGAGAGAGCTAAGCACTAGGAAATACACTGAGAAAATCATGCAGAGGTTTGATAGAACTTGCCCACATAACCTCATATGCCACCATTCACTTATTCATTCAATGAACATTTATTTGGTGCTTAATAATAAGTGTGACAGGAAATGTCATAGGGTTACAAGAATGAATAAGGCACATTCCTGAACTTGCAGTGTGGGATAGTAGGGGCAGGGGCAGATAAGTGAACAGATGATTACAGTTATCAAATCATTATAATTATGGTTTGAAAACAATGGCAAAGATATGCATGGGTATCACAGGATCACGGAAAAGGGCCACTTTGTAAAGACTGGATAGCATCAGATGCACATCTTGCATGCAGGCTATCTAGGTGCAGATAGTCTATCTGGATACAGATGGGCTACCTGGATGCAGACATACAGTAAGTAGGGAATACCAGAGCAGTTTGGGGTGCCAGAAGGAAGGGAGTAGGAAAAACCATTCCAGGCACAGCACACCGTGAGCAAAAGCAGAGACATAGTGTAGCATGGTGCATGCACAGGCTGTACAATAAGTTCAATGCCATTGAACATAAAATTCCAGGGAAAGAGTGATTGGAGGTGGTGGGGCTGCGGGTTTGGCAGGAACCAGGCCAGGAAGAGCTTGTAGGCCACCTTAGGAAGCTCCAAATTTATTTTCTGTAAGGCCATAGGGGTCACTGGTGAGTTCTGGCAGATCTTTTAGATAGATCTGTTTGGTAGCTGGAAGGGAAAGACTTGAGCATAAGTCAGGGACCAGAGAGCTGGGTGAAAAGCTTATCATGATGGTATGAGAGAGATAAAGCACCAGCCTGAGAACAGTGGTGGTGCAGGTGAGTCTGTGTACGGTTGTGAGGGGCCAACTCGATGAAGACTGGCTGCTCTGTGCTGGACCTCAGCATGGCTCTGCAGAGGTCTGGGTTCAATACCTCCCTCCTGCTTAAGAAGTTCATGGTGGAGCTCCACCCACTGGTCTTCCAAAGACAGAGCAGGTTAGGTTAGTCTGGTCAGAGTCTTTGGACTTCAGTGCTGAAATCTAAAGTGCAAGTTCATGCAGAAATCTAAAATCTGGGTCTAAGTAAATGGCTTTGTTAAACATTATTTCATTCACAATAGCCAGTGAGCTTTGAAGGGATCAAGATGCTGAAAATCAGAAATAAAGAGACTCCTCAGCTCTCCACATAAATGGCAAGTAAGGGGCAAAGCCGTGAATGATAAAAACAACTCAGGCTCCTCAATCTCTCTCTCTCTCTCTCTCGCTCTCTCTCTCTCTCTCTCTCTCTCTCTCTCTCTCACACACACACACACACACACACACACACACACACACACACACACACACACACACACACACACACACACACACACACAGATTTCTAACTTCACAGCAGATTCCTCATAGTAATTTTCAAGTACATTCTCAGCATCTAGATCTCCAGAGCTTCCCAGCCCCCATCCCATAGCGCCTTAGATTACCAACTGGAACCTTAACCATGCCCTACATTCCATATCCCTGGCCCTAGCAAGTTTAATTGCTAAATTGGTTGAAGACTGAAAGAACAGGGAGAGGTTTTGCAATAGCATCACCAGCTCTCTCCCTGGGCTTCAGTTCAAAGGAACCGTGGTTCAGGGCAGAGGAGAGAATGGCAGACTTAATGCACGTGCATGCTCTTCTCTCCCTCCCTCTGCAATCCTCTGGTGCACAAGGGCACAGCAGGGGTTGCCGGGAAACAGAGTCTTTGATGATGTGCTCTCCCTGCTGTGAAGACTAATGACTTCAAAGAGGGCATCCTGCCACGCTAGGGGCTTCCATGGGAAATCTGACTGCAGTGTAATTAGACAAGAGGCTCCAGTTCAGGCTAGTGTGTCCAACAACGCCCTCCCCTGCCCAGTGGAAAGCACAGTTTGGGGAAGGGAGAGACAAGGCTTTTGAAGAGCAGGAATGTGTCTTTGATGCCAGCAGAGAAAAGGAGAAAAGTTAAAACCAAACCGTATCAAACAAAAACCAGCCTGGCCAGAGGCTGTTGGCCAGCGGTCAAAGTTGAAAGGTTTTAAACTATGGAAGCAGGACCTCCCTCCTGAAAATCATCTCCCTGACAGGTTTCACAATGCTGATGCTTCCCGGAGTCTAGAGGAGGGACATCTGACCCATTGACACCTGGTAGTACCAAGCACCCTCTGTGATCCAGGAACTCTTGCTTTCCATGATTCTATCATTTACTCCTCACTACAGTCCCATGGAGCAGGTACTATTATGATTCCTAGTCCACAGGAAGGGAAGTTAACATATGGAAAGCTGAGGTAATTTGCTTAAGGGAAGTGGGTAGTCGTTAAGTGGTAGAGGCAGGATCTGGACCCAGGTGGTCTGCTTGTAAAGTCTTAACCCTTATGTCCTGCTGATTCAGTTCCTTACAGATTTAAGCTTCTTGTGTCTAAAATGGATTGGACCCTCATGGGCTGTTAGGTTGTGAGGATTAAATAGGGTGTCTGGCAAAGAAGAGGTCCTCAGTAGAAGTGATGTATTTTAAGTGGTTCCAAGACTTTCCCTCCTTCATGCTTCCAACATGAAAATCTTCCCCATAAGTCCATTTCTCATAAGGCTTGAAATCCCATCAGTAGTAATCATTCAATTTTTATCGAGCATCTACTATGTGTAGTGGAGAATGGGACACCAAAATAAGCTCTTGCTCCAAAAGTCTGATGGTCTAGCAGGGGGTCAAAACAAAGGATAAAAATAACACAAGGCACACATGGCAAATGCCACAAGAAGAAGGCATCACAGGCCTGACGCAGCCCAAAGGAGGAAGAGGCAGCTTCCAACTGGGGAACTGGGAAAGGCTTTATGGTGGAACAGGTATTTTGACTGGGCCTTGGGGAATGGACAGAATTAAACAGGTGGGGCACTGGGCAGAGGAAACTGAAGGGAAAGAAATGGTCTGAGCAAAAGTCGGGAGGGGATAAAGTCAAAGGCAAGAGTGGTTAAGAACCAGCAGTTCAGTTGGGCTGGAAATGAATGCTGGGTCTGTCTCTCTAGGAGCCTGAGTGCTAGAAGGGAGGTACCTATCCTGAGAGGTCACGTGGCGGCCATGTTTATCTTCATACCTCACACTGAGAGCCTGGACTTGGAGCCAGACTCTGGGGTCATTCCATCCCCTTACATTCCCACTGTGTGCTCTCAAGCAACTTATTGGCTCCCCCTGTGCCACAGCTCCCTCATCTGTGACACGTGATGAGGGAGAAATAGGAACACACCCATGAAGCATTTACAAACAATGCCTGTCACACAGAAAGCACTCAATAAATATTGGCTATTGTGACTTACTAATAAAAGCAGCCCATGATATATCGATCTCCTTCTCTTGCTTATATAGCCTATGGAGCACCCCAAATATTTCTCCAAATGTACTTCATAGACACCTGAAGCAGTTTTTCCTCTGGATTAAACTCCACTTCACAGGCTTCTTTACAAGTGCAAATTCTCCTGGGACCTGGGAGGAAATACCCATTAAGTGGCCAACAGTGGAGAGAAGATGATTACATCAGCTCAATCCCCCAATGCTGGAGAATCAAATCCACCAGGTGGAGGGCCATCCAGGAATGGGAACTTCACCCACCCGACCATTGTGCATGCAGTCAGCTTGGCTGTCTGACCCACGTGACCCTGAACTTCAGAGGGGGGAGCAAGGCAAGGCAAGACTAGGGCGGCTCTTGCCACCTGCTCTGCTTAGAATGCACTGTCTTCATCTGGCAGCACAGTGAGAGTTTAGTGCATAGACTCAGGTCAGATTGTCTTGGTTTGAATCACAATTATGCCAGTGTGTACGGTTACTATGGGTGTAAACTTTGGGAAAGGTACCAAACTTTCTGTGCCTCAGTCTACTCATCTATAGAAAGCAGATAGCTCCACAGAGTGTGGTAAGATCAAAATATATAAAGCTCTTAGAAATGTACCAGGCACAGAGTAAACTCTCAATAAATATTAGCTATTATTATTAACTTTACCTTCACTTATTGAGTAAGAACTCATTAAGGGTCCCATTGCTAGAACTCCTTGTAAAGCAAGATTTTAAATGAGATAAGACTACATGACTTGGAGGAAGAGATGGCCTAAGAGCCATACTTGGAGAGTTATGGAGGTGAAATCTCAACAGCTTTGCATTCTCTAGAGAAATAGGATGGAACAATTTAAAAAGTTTTTTTAAGGAATGCAAAAATGTCTAAAAGCTATAATGGATTGACTAATGAGATGGAGTCCCAAGTATGCTCCTGACCATTTCTGATGGCTTCTCTAGGTTGGCATTTCAAAGGGTGGAACAGAAGTCACCTTCCTTGATATCAGAAAGGCATCCACTCACTGGTTTAGAAAACATATTGAGTGCCCATTCTGGGCCAGTCACTTGATAAAATCTTTTATACGGACTAGATGAAATATCTTGAATGGTTATAGGTATATTTGATAAGTTCTTGTGTGGTTAAGCAAGTGTAGCCAACAACTTTTTAGTAAGGGGTCAAGGTCTACCTGAAGGAAGTCTCTGACAGGCAGGAGTAGGGGTTGGCTGCCTTCTCTTTAACAATCTCATCAGTGACTGGGAGAAGGTCACTGAATGGATGTTAATTAAATTTGCAAATAGCAAAGTAGAAGGGATTGCTAATACAAAAGATTACAGAGTCAAGATTCAAAGTATTTCAATGGGCTAAAAGGTAAAATTTAATAGGGCTTTATATAAGACCTGCGTCTAGGTTAAGAAAATTGACTGCAGTCTTGAATGTACTTTCTTTTTGACAACAGTCCCCATGAAAGAGATCTTTTGTTGACCACACTCAATATAAGCCAATACTGTGACTTTTCTCTTAAAGATCCAACACAAGTTTTACTTCGAATTCATTAACAGACAATACAGGGAAAGAAACAGGCAGGCATGACATATTTTACAGAGTGATTTGATCAGTCCTGGGCAACACAGTCGAGAAGGCCAAATGACAAATTAGGGAGATGAAGAAGATAGTTAATAGGATTTTTAAGAGATTCAGGAAACCTGTGATCTAAAGAATAGTTGAAGGAATGAGGTATGTTCAGAAGAGAAGACTCAGTGGAGAGATCATGTTATACACAATTATCTGAAACACTGACATATAGCCAGTCTTTATCGGGTGGTCCTCTTTATTCAGAAGCATCCACCCCATAATTTAAAGCAGATGAGCATATTTTTCTAATCCACACAAAGGTACCATATAAGCTAGCAGTCCCGAGCATACAAGATGGAATTCAACATATTTATTGTACCAAAGGACAGAGCTGACCAAACAGGTGGAAGTTACAGGGAAACATATTTTGGCTCAGCCTAAAGAAGAACTGTTTAAGAATCTGCATTACGATAGAATGAGTTGCCTTTTGAAATAACATAGTTCCCATCACTTGACAGTGTTCAAACAGTGGCTGGGCATCCATCTGCTAAAAAGGTTGTAGGAAGGATTTCTACATTGGGAGCAGGTTGAATGATATAACCTTGAGGCGGGCTTCCAACTCTGAGTGTCTAGAATTGCCAGTGATTCAGCTAATATTCGTACTTTCACTTTCTGAAATTAGGGAGGTGACTCACCACTCCCATGAGAGAGTCTAAAGATCCAGTTCGGTTCAGAAAACAGAGGTCCTGCCCAAACCACCTCCACTGGTATTCCTAGGTACTTCTTATGAAGGATCACTGAAGGGTGGACTCATTTTTCATTTATTTAACAGATAGGTATTGAGCACCGACTCTGTGCCAGGCACTGTGTTAGGGTATGATAATACAGTGATATATAAAAGACATTGTTTCTGCCCTTGTGGAATTTACATTCTAGAGGTGGGTTATCCTAAACCCAGCTGCTAAATTAACGTTATGATCACATTATTTGGTGAAAATTCAAAGAAAATAAATGAGGTCATGACCAATGCAAAACATCGTCAATGGGTATACTTACTGCCGTCACTGATTGAGTGCTTACATGTTTTGTGTAACATAATAAAATGGTACTTTATTATCGATTACAACACATCTTATTTAAGTTTTCTCAATAAGCCTTATAAAAACCCTGTGAAGTAGATACTATTATTCTTGCTTTTACTGATGAGGAAATTGAGGCTCATAAAGGTTGCAAAGCTGGCCAAAACCACAGGGCTTCTTAGTAGAAGAAATGAGATTTAAGCCCAAGTCTGTCTGGCTCTACCTCTGTGTGATTCCCATTATGCTTTGCTGCCTCCATAACGATAAAAATGTGAGCAGGTGACACTAACCCTCTTAAAACTGAGGTGCACAGTCTCCTGCCTAGGTTGAAATAGTCTGACCACAGCTATGGTAAAGTCAGTTAACAATACCCAGGACTGTACCTGGAAAGATAAACCTCTGAACACATCCCGGTCTGTCTTCTCCCTAGGCCAGGTAGCTTGAGGAAAGTGGATGGCCCCATCCTTCAAATGTGATGATATCCCTCCTGACCCAATGGGGAAGGGGGCTCTGTGATCTTTGCCAATCGCAAGGACTTGCCTGGTATTTTATTCTCCTACATTTGTGCCAGTAAATGAGCAAACACAATTTCTGCATAGGGTCCATGTGCAGACTGTGTCAGGTCCTCTGCTGCAATGGGCCATCTTGTCTTGAACCCATGCTCATGATTTCATACTAACCACAGCACAGAGCTACTCAGTAACAGATGCTTGCCCTCATAGACAGTTATCAGCCTGGGGCCCCTCAGGATATGTCTAATTGAAATGCTTTTATATATATATATATATATATATACCAGAATTGGGCAGCAGCCAATGGCATTGACTATGTTTAGGCTTCTAGCTAGGTCCCTCTATGACTTTTCACTCTCCCTAGGACTGTGAATCATTCTGAAAGGGATTGTCACCTCAGACCACATACTTGTCAGTGTTTTAATCTAGGTCTTGACTGATGGGGCCTTTGCCTCCAGAGCTTCAATTGCAGTCCTCTCTCCTGCTTGCATTTTGAGACTTTCCAAAACAGTAGCCCTTGAGGGGTTTAGCAAAAGGAAGTGTTCCCTTTAGAAACCACAAGTTTCTTATCTTGCCTATGTGACTCTCAATTGCCACAATATTCAATAGATTCACCTGTAAAATGGGGGCAATAATAATTCCTCCCTCATAGTGTTAAAATGAGAATTAAATTTGTTGGCACATAAAAAGTGCTATAAGAGTAGCTCGTGTGTTGCAAGGACCATATACATGTCAGCTATTATTGCTACTAGTATTAATATCACGACTGTTACTATTGCAACTGCAGGGCAGAGTGTGGGGAGCTCTGTAATAGTGTCATGCAAAGTACCATGGTTTACTGGTATTGATGTTAATTCAACTCCAGGTAGGCTTTTCCCAGTGTGTAATATGTTCTCAGTTCTGGCCATCCCTTAATGGTGAGCACTCACTCTAATTAACCTCAGCCTTGTCACATGGTTATAAACAAGCGAAGTCCCTGCTGTCCATCAGGATGAAAGGAAGCCCATGCTGAGAACTGTCATCTGGGCAGCCCCAGGGAGACCTCTACCTCTAGTGCTAATAGGACTTTCGTGACCTTTGGGCTTTAAGCAGCTGTTCACTGCCTCTTTTCACAGTCCTGCACAACAAGTCTAGGGACCCTCTGACACCCAACAGTCTCAAATCCAAAGGCCAACCCTGACTGGAAAGCCTGGTGTTGGCTATATCTCCTCAAGCCAACAATACTACTCTCAATGTGAAAAAAAAACTTGTGGAAAAATCAATAAACTTAGTGGGAGGGAGACCATAAGGGAAAGAAAAGGTGATTCCAATTGTCGAACTCCATTGTGGTGTAATAAAAAGAGCCCACATGTTGGCATCGGTCCGTTCTGTTGATCACTCTGTGATGCTGGGCCAGGGTGCTACTGAGCCTCAAATAATAATATGCACCTTTCTCACTATATGTACATAGTTATGCATAGATATGTATATGCATGTGTGTGTGACTATACACATAAACATACATCTCGTATGTACGCAATGAACAAAGCAAGAGATATGACAATATGATGCTATTTTCTTGAAAAAGTATTGTTCCTAAGCAAATAAAACAAAAAATCAGTATGAGTTCTCTCTAGGGGATAGCATTTCAGGTGGCTTGAATTTTTTTCTTCTTGCTGCTCTGTTTCCAGATTTTCTACCAATTGCATGCATTCCTTTGGTAAAAACAAACAAGATAAAGCAAAGAACAAGATGCGCTATGACAAAATATTTGCTCTTTAGTTTTTGAAATTATATAAAACTAAAAACATAGAAAAAATAATTATAGTATGAGTATTTAAACACAAATCCAAAGTGCCTATCTAGGAAGAATAAACCTCAAGGTTACTTTTACTGAAATTGTTTTCACAGAAATTGTAGGTGAAATAAATATCACTAATTGCTCACCTTTTAAAAAATATCCAGTTTGTAGGATTTTTAACCAAGATTGGTGATACTTAAAAAAGACACCAAGCATGGTGTCCAGCATTACATGCTTGGTGATTGACAGCAATTAGTTAGCACTGTATGAGGGACTGCTCAAAGAATCTAGTGACATTGAAGTTGTATTGCATCAAACGCTGTGTTGAATGTGTGGGTCACTAGTTAGTGCCCATGCAGCCTTTTATTCTACAAAGACTTACGGAGATGTTTGTATTACAAGAATTTGACCTGAGTGCTAGACCTTGAACCACTCTCTTCTTTCCCCTAAAAACAGGTTAAAATTGAAGGCTTTTAAGTCACACATTTAGGAGAACTTCCCCAAGGAAAAAGATTTGAGAAAAACAATGTACCAGAAAGATACTTTTAAAGCTTTCTTCCTTATCTCCCCCCACCTTTTGTGATTATAAAATAATACATGCTCATTGTTAAATTATGAGAGAGGACAAAAATATATACAGAATTGGGGAAGGGGGTAATGAGAAGCAAAATTTTTGATGCATAGAACAAGAAATTGGGAGGAAATATGCCAAAATGGTAATGACAGTTTTCTCTAAGCGTGGGATAATGAATGGATTTCTTTTTCTGTTGATTTTAAAGAGAAAAAGATAAATAGCCAAAAATCTCCAAAGCCAGGAAAAATAACAGCATCCCAAACCTAGTATTTTTAGACTGAAACTCAAGGAAATTGAAGGTCTAGAGAGCATTCCTAGTGGAAAATATCCATGCATTCAGTAGAATATATAAATTCAGGACACTCTCTGGAAAGCATAGGCAAGACATAAAACATTCATTTCTATAAAATTGAAACAATTTATCTTCCATTCTTGAGCAGATGGGAGGGTAAATTGAGGTTGATTTTTTTTCACCCTGGTGGTCATGTTGGAGCAAATATGAGTGTTCCCGCCTCCGGCACTGTTTAAAATAAGTCTCTTGGTGTCGTGACTGGACTGGTCAGGTATGCAGTGTGGTAGGGTCTCAACCCTCCTCAGGAGGGCAGGCAGTACTGCGGGTGGATGTTTGTTACTGGACAGGTGGGGAGATGAGATGAAGATGAGCCGGTCCTGGGGAGTGCGGCAATGCAGAGAAGCAGGTGGTGGGCTGTAGAATGTCCACTCCCATCTACAGCTGACAACCAACTTTCAAAGTATCGCTTGCTCTTCACATTGCTCTCTCTTTTAAATCTTTATTTACCCAGCTGATTTATTTCCAATATCCTGCAGTTACTATAAAGCATGACCTCCAGCTACATGGCCCTGGGCATTACTTCACCTCTCATTTTCCAATCAGTAAAATGCAAGGATCTTTTAGGATGCATTCAGCTACTTGTTCACAAACCCATTCTTATTTTGATTGGAAGGAGATGGTGCACTGATAAGAGGATGCCATCCAGAAGGATCTGAAAACTCCATATCTTGTCTAAGAAATGTTCTTAAGTCTGGGCTGGCTGTTAACTCATTTGGTATAGCACGGTGCTGATAACACCAAGGTCACAAGTTCGGATTCCTGTACCGGCAAGCCACCAAAAAAAATTAAGTAAATTAATAAAATAATAATAATTTAGACTAATAAACAATATGTGTGATGTACCATTTTTGTATATGATACACATGTCAAGGAAAAGTTGAAGCACATAGATCAAAATGTTAATGGTGTTTGTGTTTTAAGTAAAAAAAAAAAAGTCTGGCTGTACTTTAGAATCACTTGGGGGACCTGTCAAATGTACGAATATGGGACCCTCTGCCAGACCTATGAAATTAAAATCTCTGGGGGTTGAAATCAGAACTCAGTATTTTAAATAAGCACACAGCAACACATCCAAAAAACAATACACCATGATGAAGTGGGATTAATCCCAAGGAGACAAGGATGGTTCAACATACACAAGTTAATAAATGTGATACTTCACGTCAACAAAATCAAGGACAAAAACCATGTGATTATCTCAACAGACACAGAAAAAGTGTTCAGCAAAATTCAATATCCCTTGATACTAAAGGCTCTCAGCAAATTAGATATAGAAGGAAAGTAATTCAACACAATAAAAACCATATATGACAAACCCACCACCAATATCATCATGAATGAGGAAAAGCTGAAAGATTTTCCCTTAAGAACAGGAACAAGACAATGATGCCCACTCTCACCACTCCTATTCAACATAGTATTAGACGTATTTGCCAGAGCAATCAGGCAAGAGAAATAAATAAAGGGCATCCAGATTGGAAAAGACAAAGTCAAATTGTCCCTATTTGCAGATGACATGATCCAATATATAGAAAAACCTAAAGACTCTAC
Organism: Cynocephalus volans; assembly: GCF_027409185.1. Taxonomy (NCBI): domain Eukaryota; kingdom Metazoa; phylum Chordata; class Mammalia; order Dermoptera; family Cynocephalidae; genus Cynocephalus; species Cynocephalus volans. The sequence goes on from NC_084467.1 coordinate 133,126,641, forward strand.
CAAGAAACTGTTAGAGCTGATTAACAATTTCAGTAATGTTGCAGAATACAAAATCAATACCCTAAAATCAGTAGCATTTTTATTCTCCAATAACGAACTAACAGAAAAAGAAATCAAGAAGATAAGCCCATTTACAAGTCACCAAAAAAATAAAATAACTTGAAATAAATTTAACCAAGGAGGTGAAAGATCTCTGAAAAATAACTATAAATGACTACTGAAAGAAATTAAAGAAGACACAAAAAGGTGGAAAGACATTCCATGCTCTTGGATTAGAAGAATCAACATTGTGAAAATGTCCATACTACCCCAAGCTATATAAATTTTCAATGCAATTCCCCTCAAAATACAAATGATATTCTTCACAGAAATAGAAAAAACAATCCTAACATTCATATGGAACAACAAAAGACCCTGAATAGCCAAGTAATCCTGAGCAAAAAAAAAAAAAAAAAACCAAAGCATAACACTACCTGATTTCAAATCATACTACAAGCATAGGAACCAAAACAACATGTTACTTGCATAAAAATAGACACTAAAACCAATGGAACAGAATAGAGAACCCAGAAATCAACCCACAGAATTACAGCCAACTGATCTTTGACAAAGGCGACAAGAACATACATTGTGGAAAAGACTGCCTCTTCAGTAAATGGTGCTGGGAAAATTGGAACTCCACATGCAGAAGAATGAAACTGTACATGTACCTATCACTGTATACCAATATCAACTCAAAATGGATTAAAGAATTAAGTATAAGACCTGAAACTATAAAACTACTAAAGGAAAAACATAGGGGAAACCTTCAGGAAGTAGGACTGGGCAAAGACTTTATGAATAAGACCCCAAAAGCACAAGCAACAAAAGAAAAAATAAATAAACGGGACTATATCAAACTGAAAAGCTTCTGCACAATAAAGAATACCATCAAAAGAGTGAAAACACAACCTACAGAATGGGAGACAATATTTACAAACTAGGGCAAAGGAGCTGAATAGACTTTTTTCAAATGGAGACATTCAAATGGCCAACAGGTACTTGAAAAAATGCTCAACATCACTAATCATCATGGAAGTGCAAATTAAAACCACACTGAGATATCATCTCACCACAGTTAGACTGGCTATAATAAAAAAGACTGAGAATAACAAATGCTGGTGAGGGTGTGGAGAGAAGGGAACACTCCTACACTGTTAGTGGGACTGTAAATTAGTACAGCCACTATGGAAAACAGTATGGAGGTTTCTCAAACAACAACAAATAGAACTGCCATATGACCCAGCAATCCCACTGTTGGGTATATATCCAAAGGAATGGAAAACATCATGTCAAAGGGACACCTGCACTCCAATGTTCATCGCAGCTCTATTTATAATAGCCAAGATATGGAACCAACCTAAATGTCCATCATTGTGTGACTGGATAAGGAAAATGTGGTATATATACACAGTGGAATACTACTCAGCCATAAAAAAAAAAAAATCAAATTCTGACATTTGTAGCAACATGTATAAGCTTGGAGAAAATTACGTGAAGTGAAATAAGCCATAGAAGGAAAAATATCACATGTCCTCACTCATAAGTGCGAGCTAAGAGAGAAGGAAGGAAGGAAAGAAAGACCACAGTGGTGTGCTGGACTTGTGAAGGGAGAGAAAGATCTAGGGTTGTGGGGGCGAGGTGTGGGGGGAGTTGGGGAGACATTGAGTGGGGGTCATGGGGAATAACTGCAATTTGTGGCAGTGGGCATGCTGATAATATTGATCTGATCATCACATCTTTGGCACAGGTGCTGATGGTCAGCTCTGTGCCCCACGAATATGTATAATCAATAAAAATAAAATAAATAAGGTCCCCAGATGATATTTAAGTAGCTGCTTGGTGGACTGGCGTGCAGGGGCCCATCACCAGGGCTGAATATCCAAGAAGGGTAGAGTTGCCTTAAGAGGAAAACCAAGGGCATCACCCAAAATGACCACAGGGTCAGCACTGGCTCATCAAGGGCCTTTGTGCTAATTTTAAAAAAGGCACTCAGGGCTGGCCCCATGGCTCAGTAGGGAGAGTGCGGTGCTGGTGGCACTGAGGCCGTGGGTTCGGATCCTGTGTGGGGCTGGCCGGTGTGCTCACTGGCTGAGCGTGGTGTGGATGGCACCATGCCGTGGGTTGCGATCCCCTTACCGGTCAAAAAAGAAAAAAAAAAAAAGGCACTCAGCTGAACAAGTGTGCCCTTTTTCTCAGAGCTGGCTTGCCTTGGCCAGCACAGGCTAGGTTTCAGCCCTCTGTTGTTGGATAGGCGTCCTCTCAGACTGAGGTCTGTTAACAAACGACAAAGTGTGTCACCGTACTCAGCACCACTCAGTTTTGGGAGAATGGATCAATCAAATGTTTTCACTTAAAATCCCTGAGAACGAGGTGCAGTTTCCCAGGCTAACTGAGGGTGTGATCCTGTTCAGTCTGTCCCAGGATTTCCTGGTAGGTGGAGATCCACTCTCGAGGACTTGGTGATCACCCAGGGAGGGGTCCATTCTCCTTCTAAGGGGCAACATTCCCACTGGAATCAGGTTACAGCAGGGCCTCTGGAGAGAGAAGGAACTGGGAACTTTAGGTTTACTTCCAAGAGGCTCTTTCCTCCGTTTGACACTGAAATGGGCAGGAGAAAGGACATTCACATTTCCATTGACTCCCAGGGGAAGAGGAGATGGAGGTTTAGAAAAGAAAAAGGAAGGGAAGAAAAGAAGACTGAGAAGTAAATGGCCAAATAAATACACCTGGAAACATTTGTTAGGAATAAGAGAGAGAGAGAGAGAGGAGGAAGAGGAGGAGGGAGGGAGGGAGCAGGAAAATTAAAAGAGGGCTAATGGGAAGATAATCCCATTTGTGCATGGCAGGGCAATGACAGGAGCTGGGCACAGACAAAGATGTCTGGGCTGGAGGGCAGGGAAAGAGGTGCCCAGAGATAAAGGAGCAGCCGCAGCCTGGCGGGCAAACCTTGTCTGAGGGGCAGGAGGAGGGTGAATGGGCAGCAGTGACCCAGAAACAACTGCAGGGGTGGGGAAGGAAAAGCCAGATGATAGGCAAAGGAACGTCAGGAAATGTCATGTCATACAGGACTGTCTCACTCCATCTGAGTCACTTCTGAACACTTTGGGTTCGTCCAAGAAAGCCAGGCATGGCCCAAGACTTCAGCCTGGAATCAGAGCTGCACCTTAGCACACCAGTCACTGTCCGAGAGGGGTTTAGCATTGGCACCTTGGTTGTTGGACAGTTGAGAGGAGGTTCTTGCTCAGTTTTATGTGGCCAGGAGAAGTGAGGATGGATTTTGGATCTTCTTAAATAATCAGTGGAGGCTGATCTTGTCTCAGTATCCAGAACCCAGGGGCAAAGGGATTTTCTCCACCAGATGCGACCACTGTCCTGTTAGTCGTCTTCAGGCATCATTCAACAGGTCAGAATAAAACTACCTCCTTCAAGGACAGGTTTTGAGCAAGACAGAGGGGCTAAAGTTAAACATGGTGAACACAGTCCGCATTCTTGGCTTGAGAAGTAAACTGGATTCTATGGTTTGGGAAGTTTGCTCCCTCAACAGATTTAGAATTCCTAAGCAGTCACTCCTGGGAGGGTGAGAGTAGGGAGGAGCTGTGCAGATAGAAGCACATATTAGGGCAACATGAGTCATGTACGAGTGTGTGTGGGCATGTGCACGCATGTGCACCTGTCTGGGGTGTCATCGTCAATGCATTGTCCCCTGAGCAGGCGGCATAAGGAGGAGGTGCTCTAATGAGCAAGGCCCTTCCTGACAACAGCATTTAAAACCTTGGAGAAGCACCTGTTTGTTTTCCACAGCAGGTCTCTTCCCATCTCATTAATTATCACTCTGTCTCCATCCTTCAGCCTTTAAATCTAGCAATATTTTATATTTCTCTAGTGGAGAATCTCCTTGGTGTTGCCCTCTGTATCTGAGATGCCAGAATAAGAAATCAGACCATCATTTACCAGGAACCTTCAAATGCGTGAATTTAATCTAATTGTGGTATTTTGAAAAATGTATCTAGAGGCCCTTGGGTGCACTTTTAATTTAACAAAAAAAAATTTTTTATAGCCTTTCTTCATAATCTCCAAAGTAACTAAATAAATTTGTTTTTTCTCCTCTAATATCTCCATGTAAATCAATTTCTCTTGCTTCCTCCACCCTCATTTATTGTTTTCATTTCTCATCTGTGAAAATTTTCAATTTGTCCTTGTTGTCCTAGAAAACAAACATCAAATACTGACTCTAATAGTTCCTGGCTGTGTCTATGCAGCCACAGGGATGAGAGGCCGAAGAGTTATTCAGTGAATTCCCATGGGGTAGACAGAAGACATGGCAAACCACCGTGCTGGGGTAGGACTCTTTTACCCTGGGTCTTCTGCCTGGCAGCTGGGTCACAGGGGGTGGCATGGCAGGGAACAATTGATTTTGTTGCCAACCTCAAAGACTGAGGATGTTACCTCAAATATCTCATGTTCTTTTAATAACCCATTAGAAATCTTTCAGCCATGACTTTGTTTAAATCTTTTTGAAGCTATTTTTATAACTAGGACCTTCTTGTGTAATGAGTTCAAATGATTCTGTGTACAATCTGCCTCCTCGGCCCTGTCACCTGGGTGAGCTGGAGCGACTGGCTTCACACCCAGATCCACATGTGAATGTCTCAATCTGCCTTACTTCTCCTTGGGCATCCTTTGGCAGAACTGGAGTTACCATGGAATGATTGCAATCTTCCTGATTCCCATATCTTGTACATATGGTCTCCAATTCTCTGTCATTCTTTGCTGTTTGGTCTTGAACACTTTTACCTACAGGGTAATTTTAGGGATACGTTTACTCAGTGATTGCAAATAAAAATCTAGACATTCCTAAGAGGTTTTGTGGGGTATTTTTGTTTCTTTGTTTTCTTTTCTTTTATGATTATTTAAATTTATTATGAAGGGCCTGAAAAATAAAGTGTCCTGAGAGGATATCCCACCAAACATACAGACACTTTGGAATTTCTTTCTGCTAACAATTCTAGGGTCTTGTACATGGGAGCTTTAATGTCCAAAGCCTTAGTAAACAAGATCTCTTTGAGATCTAGTCTTCGCCTCCTTATCAGCCTCTTCTTTTGTCCCTGTAAATGGCACTCTGAAGCTACATTGAGCGATTTTTTTTTTTTTGACATTCCTGGAAAAAAACACACTTCTTAGGTCTCCCTGCCTTTGTACATGCTATCGCCTTAGCTTAGAATTACCTTTGTTACCCATCACATAGAACAGTTCAAAATCCAACTTCTCCATGAAGCCCTACTCCAGATTCTCTTACCTTATATAAACCACCCCCTTAGACTATAATCTCACAGACCTTTGCTCACACCTGTATTTTAATAGGTTGTAGAATTCATTGCAATTATTTGTTATGCTGCCATCTGTCTATGTAGACTATTAGTTCTTCTGGAGCTGGGACCACATCTTCTATACATAGCAACCTAACATACCCTGGACCACAGCAGGTAATGGGGTACATATCTACTGAAAACATGAATGAGTAGGAGAGTAAATGATGGAGTGAAGTGGTGAGAGATTCCTATAAATAAACCAGCTCACTCTCCCACACACACTCAGACCCACACCACAAAAAATCACACAGACACCACATATGCACATGTAATCTACACACACACCAGGTACACTGGAGAGCCATGTAGAGAGGCTGGATAAAGTTGCAGGCGTAACTACTCTGCCTCACAGAAACATCCATTTGTGACATTTTGTGTTAGTGTCTTTGAGCAATTTTCTTCCTTGCCTGAAAGTCACAAATGCTTATTGCTCCTTTTCTCCAGGTACATTAACCTCGGTTTTCCACAAGGAATTTGTTTTAACTGTGACTGGCCTAGGATTCGGTTGTTCTACTCTAAAAGAATGTTCAGTTAAATCTTAAGTATACAATATAAGAATATGAAGTGAAAAACATAGATACCCACACACAGGCGGCTTTCCTCCACCTTCTGGGACATTAAATAAAACACACAGGAAAATCAGGCTTACCACTGATTTTTCCATACTACCCCAATACGTATCATTAGTCGGCGATCTGTCAGGCAATTTTCAATTCAAGTGACAGTCTTCACATTCAAACCAATTTCGATTAATTTTCTGGGAATCATCTAAAGAAACATGGCATCAGATCCCTAACTTAAATCAAGATGTATGTCATCTTCCACTTTTCACTTATCTTGTCATTTTATGAGGAAAATATGTAGTCATTTGTCTGGCGCTGTTTTATATACGTATAAATTCATGCTGCTTATCATTCCTAGTCCCATTATCCTCAAGATAGTCACTTTTTCCCCCCTCCTAACAGTTGCTCCATTATTTTATTAGTGTCCAAAATGAGACCTCGTAGACAGTGATGATCATAGAATAATGGAAATTAGAGATGGAAATGACAGATTAGGTCTCCTTGTCTATTTCCTGGGGCTAATGTTCCTGTCATTCTGTAACTTAGTGCTTTAGCCTGTCTTGTTTTAAATGACACCAACGCTGGGGCCTCCACCATTTCCCTTGAGGCTCTTGTCTGCATTCGAAGACTGTCTCTACACACAGCCAGAGGGAATGGCGAAGGCTTGTGCAATTACCAAGTGAAGTCAGGCCCATCCTCCCATGATCTGTCTACAAGGCTAGGGCTATGGAAGCCTGAGCGATTAGCCACCAAATCCAATCACTGCAGAGCACCAGCCTGTATCATTCAGGGCAAAAGTGAAATGATATTTTGTAGTTGTTTTCTCCAGCAGCAAGTTTGCAGGCTAAGAGATGCAGAGGTGGTTATCCATCACTCTTTATAATATTTTACTCAATAAGAACCACAGTCCACTGAGATTCTCAGCCATCACATAAGCTAAAATTCTGGCTCCCCAGAAAAGATGCAAACATTTCAAGGGTTAAGAGAGTAAGGGGATTAAGTAGAATTTAAACAGCGAATGGCACTCTTTATTCATATCTTGCTTGAATCTGTCAGCCAAGTTCTCTGTCCTTCCCACCCATCTTTCAATAACAGGACACCTCATATGTATTTACCTTCTATAAACACCTTCCTCTAAATTTTGTGGACTACCTCTCCGTGAAGATCTCCAATTCAGTTGAAACTCAGCAATCCTTCATTTTCTCTAACAAAAACATTTCATGGTATTTTGACTTCCCCGAGTTTTCTGACCTGTGACTCAGATTTCCTTTCCCTAACTTCATTCTCTCTTGTCCTTATCCCTCAACTTAAACCTGTTCCAGAACATTTACCCTCTTCTAACGTCTATGGACATCGATCATGCCCTGACTTAGTCATCAGCTGGCTAACTTCTCAGAGTTGAGTTCTTCTATCCCGTTATCATAAATCACTCCCTTGGGCTCTTCAATCATTTTTATTGCTCTTTTCCAAACTCTCACCCATTTGTCACCATATTTATTGCTTTGAGAGTCCAGAACTACATTCAATATTCTAGGTTTGGTCTCATCAGAATCACACAGAAGGGGCTGATCATCGACCTCAGAGATGTAAGTCCTCCATGGCAATGTCTGGAGTGACATTGGTTTCTTTTTTCCATCTTGTCAGGCTGCAAAAATATATGTAATCTGCAGTCCAAGCAATCACTCCAAAATGCCTTTTGCCTTGATTTCTTTCTAGTTTTCCTTGTTCAATTGATTGCTATTATTAGTTAGCATTTATTGATCCCTTTCTCTTCCCACCCTCCTTCATGACCCAGCCAATGCAGAAAGTAAGCTCTCAGCCTCCAAAACAAAGTAGAATGTTGTTTTTATATAGCAACGTAAGATGGACAGTGGTGATGGTTGCATAACAATGTAAATGTGCTGAATGCCACTCAATTATATGCTTAAAAAAATGGTTAAAATGGTAAATTTTATCACAATAAAAACATTCAGAAAATGTAAAAGATAAAAATAAAAAACAATAGACTAGGTTACTACTTTGTCCCTGTCATGTGTGCTTGGGAAAAAGCAAACGTCTCATGAGACATGGTAATTAGGGGTCAGACAAAAATACCCTTTTCTCAACAGAGAGTTCTCCCTTCGTCTTTGCATCTCACCCCTGCTGACAGTCCTGGTGAAAACAAGTCTCTACTCATGTCAGTCTCCCAAAGCTCATCAAGCTCTGGGAGAGCTACACTGGAGTCCATGAGGCTTTGCATGCCTCCAGCAAAATCATCAGCTAAGTTCTGCCTGTGGAATCCTCGTGGCTGGTGGTGGTGTGAAACAAAGAGAAGGACAGCTTGAGTTTCAGATCCCAGCTGGAGGCTGTGGAGCTGCGAGTCAGAGGCATCATCTCTTGACTCGTAAATGGAGAAAAAGATGATACGGATGTCACTGGAACGGTATAAATAAGGAAATGCACAGTGACATTTTTACCCATTCGCTCTTCGGAATATATAGCTACCCTTTAGCTCTGTTCCTTTCCATGCAGTTGCTCCACATCACGTCTGTGTAAGGGAGCAGTGGTGTGTGAGAACCAGCTCACCTGCCATCCCCTTACTTACCCCTGGTTTGTCCCCCATTCATTCCGAATGCAAAGATGCTTGTGTACTGGATCCTTCATGTAGCCTTCATAGCACAGGCATTCCCCTTAGGAGCAGGGTGAAGAGGAAGAAAGAGAAAGATGAGTGAATTGATTGATATGTCTGTGTTTGAGAACATTAATATGAAAGGGTCATATTAAACTCCACCTCCAATAGTAGCACGAATGAGACACTAAGTCCCATTATGTTATATATTTCCCTCTCCACTGTCCACATGAATGAACGCACCCATCAATCTCTCCATTTTCCAGTACATGATAATTTTCACTAGTGGAGGAATCTAATATTTAGAAAGCACCTATTACATGTGCTCTGTAAGCACAAAGACCAAGAACTCTGAGGGAAGGGATTTTTTCATCTTTATTTTCTCAATGCCCAGTATGCTGCAAGTCACATATTAGATGATTGATAAATGTTTAAAGACTGCATAAGTGAGCTTTTTTCATTGAATATTTCTAAGAATCTTGAAAAGTAGGTATTATTAATGTTATACTGGTGGGAAAAACTAAGGCTTGGAAAAATTGAAGGACTTGTTGATAGCTTGTAAGTGGCAGAGTTAAAATTTGAACCTCTGTCTGTCTGACTCCAGACCTTTTTACTACCATTCTGCCTTGCTGCTATCCACAGAATAACTACTATATTTACAGGAAGCCACTTATACTTACTACGATTTTATAGAAACTCTGGGTTAGAGCTTTTAAGTGCAAATGGCTAATTATCTTGGAGCTGGTAAATAGAAGGATCTTCTACAATTCTATGTTTGGCTAGGATATTACTAGGCTTTGTTATCATTAGTTACTCCACTGCTATACTGAGAGGCTCATGAATTGCATGCAAAACTGTATATGCGTGTATATGAACTTTTCTGGGGCAGGGTTTCACAATATTCATCTGATTTATAAGCAAATCCAAGATCCCCAAAAGACTAAGAATCATTGCTCTACTTAGCACTGATCTTGAGGAAGGTTGTTGCTGCTTCCTTATATTAATAATTCTTTATGCAATGCTATGCATCCACAAACTACTGAGACCAGTTACATTAACACAATAGTTTTTACTCTTTTAATGTCTGGTTATTTAATTTATAACTAGCAAAAAAACAGAGTGTGACTTCCTGACATGGGTAAATAACAAACGTGCCATGCCCTGTGGAGAGGATGGGCATGCCATTTCTTTATCTCCCAAGGAAGGGACACTTAAAAAGGATATAAATAGAATAATGGCTTTGAGTGCCGTTTTCTCACACTAAGATAAAACCCAGCAACAATGAAATGAAAGGACCTGACAGGTAAGGGAGAAGGGACTCGATAGGGTCTGAGCAGAGGGTTTTTTGTTAAGATCTTAGTGCAACCATTCATTTCAAGAATGACCTGTAAGCCCCTGTCCATCAGGCCCTCACTACCAGCCCATATTCGTTTTCTGCCCTACATCTGCTCAGCTCAACGTGCCGAGGAGAGGAGTGGAAATGAGTCACGTCTTAATTTGTGAAAAATCCTCAGGGAGCATTAAATCTGTACATTGTTTCCTATATGGCAAATTTTGGCTTCCACCTGGGCTGGATACACAACAGATTCGAATTTACTGGCTTCAGTGGAGCTGAGGTGTATCTAGAAATGATCAGAGAGCTCCCAGCCTAACATAGGAAAACACAGGTTGAAATTAGGTGGTCGATGCTGAGGCTTGTAGCTGAAGACAATTTCTCTGATAAAGGGAAAGATAAAGAAGGTAAATACCAGGGGAAAGTTAAAGAAGGAGAATATTAGGAGACTGGCTTCATACTTTCTCAATTCCAAAGAAAACATGGGCCCTAGACCGTAAGCTACACAGGGCAGGAGCAAGGTTAGTTTTCCCCCACGTGAGCAGGCCTTTGACAAATACTGTGTAATGGAAAATAAATAAATTAATTAAAGAGTTTTCCCTAAATTTACAGATAAACTCCCTTCCCTCAGGATGCAGATATCTAAATCAATTAATGTGTCAAGGGCTCAAATATAAACATGTCCCTTAGAGAAAGATACTCGCCTGATTGTCCTTGTGGACAACTGGCCATGGGTATGATATTTAAAAACCAGGAAGTAATCTCAGGAGGTTCTCAGAACCACCACTCTAACTCTTATAATGGTCTTGGCTGGATGCCTTGCCTAGAATTAAGGATTGACTAAAAAGGGAGTTTTCTTCCACATTTGATAGCTTGTTATCACGGAATATGTAAAAATACATGCAGTAACAACTCAGAGTTCAAGCAGAGCCTTATTTTCTAATGACGGCAATACCTACCATTTGTGTAGCACATTTACCTTCTCAAATTGCCTTCACAGTCATTATCTCCTTATGAGGTTTCCATCATTCATTACTATGTGGGGCACACTGCCGAGAACAGATAAAGCCTTCCTCCGTATAATGGCACATGCAGCCCAAAGTCCCAACAACAGAGACATTTCCAAACATATCAGGCTAGAGTTTGAGGATATCCAAAATTTGCCTCTCAAAAGATCTTCATTTCTGGAACCCACCAAACTTCCCTCCTCTGTATTCCTTCTCAAGACCAGTTTGGCCATCTACATTGAGAGGAGTTCAGACTTGATGAGGAAAGTTGCTATGGCAACCAACTGCTAAATCTTGACTTTAACAGGGGTTCGTGCAAGCGCAGGCTCCGACTGTTAGCTGTGAATTTTAAAGACCCCACAAGGGTGTTGGATGCCCTCCTAAGCTAGAAGTGTTACAGTCTCCGCATCTGCTATGACAGATGGCGGGAAACACATGAGGTGCTGACTCTGTGGTGGTTTACATAGGAATCCAACAAAGAGACGTGTCATGGCCATGGAGAAGTGCCCAGCCAGCATAGAGTGTGTCCTGTAGGAGGCGCTCAGGCAACCACACTGCCAGAGAGGAGAGCCACGGAGAGGTGGTCAGTGCAGGGTCTGGGGCTGGCTACACTTGATTTGCACTTGGTACTCTGAGGGCAAATGCCTTCTGGTGCCTTGTATGGGGGGCAGTGCCTTTCCCATTCTACAGCTGAATGACTGTGGTGCAAGTCTCATTCCAGGGATTAAAGAATGACCTTGAAGTTAGGGCTCCTCAGACATGACTGGGCTCACCCCATGTTCTTCAAGAGGCAAACACAGATCCAGGCCAGGTGCCTGAGTCCCTTCTATGCTTCAGGTGGTGGTTGGCTTTTATTAGATGGAATTGGGTGTGCTTTGTCTAAAAAGGGAAGTCTTTGCAAGGCACCTGGACTCGGGTGGTATCTGACTGCCCAAGGTCAAAGAGCCCCACACAACTCCAGAAGGGGAGACAGAGTGAAACATGCCAAAAGTATATCCTGAAGGAAGGTGCTTTCATTGGTTTGGAATGAGTGGGCAATCCAGGGGGCCAGAATAAAACAGGAATGGAGCTATCCTGTCAAATTAGGTTCACAAAAACCAGGAAAGATTAGAGAGAGAGGCAGTAGTTCATAGCAAGCAAAAGGGTATAGGACTGGAGTGAGTCTGGAAACCTGGTCCAACACCCCTCACCAGGTTTACAAGTTTCTCTGAGGTTGGGTCTGGCCTATAGAAAGACCTGGGACAGGAGGGATTTCAGTAAACATCTTGGATGGAGATTGAAACTTGATTTAGCTTGGAAGCCTGCACTCCTTGCAGAACCATAAAAGATAAATATTTTGAAAAGGGCAATGAGGGTCTGAGGCCAGGATTGATGGAGACTGTGAAATTAAGCAGGTGTGTGAAGCCTCCGCAGCTGTCCATAAGGGAAGAGAGTGGAGAGAAAAGTCGCTGAAACCAAGTAGTCTGTGTTTCCATCAAAAAACAAAACAAAAACAAATAAGCAAACAAACACACAACCACAACAAAAACCCTTAGAAAGTGCAGGAAAAGTCAGCTTCTGGCTGGATCTGGCTGGACACTAAGCCCTTAGTGCTTTGCTGTTAGCCCACCTTGACCAGAGACACGCCTAGGGTTACAAACCTGGGAGGATCTGGGAGAGAATGTTAGTGTGCAGTTGGCAAAGGGTTTCTTCAGAGGGTTGGTACTCTGCCGAGGCCACTCAGGAGCAGAACAATTCTAAGCCTTCCCCCTGGTTCCCTTCCTGCAGCAGGAGCTGTGAGAGCAGGATTGCATAACCACCAGGAGGATGAGTTATAGAGTCGGGCAGCCTGAGGTTGACGTGTGGCTAGGCCATTCACTAGGCAAGGGACCTAGCCAACATATCCATAAAATGGGCATTAAAAATACCATCTACATCATAGCCTTATTGTGAAACTTCAATTACATAATTCAAGTGCTTACATAATTCACTGTCCTTGACACAGAGTGAGCTCTCAATAAACATTACCTATCCCTATTGTTACTGAAAATCATTTTTCTGTGCATTTCCTACTTGTTTCCCCCCACTTGGAAGGGCAGTGTGGAGATGGAACACAGTATATTTTCTGAAGTTGTCAGCAGGCTGAACCTAATCCACATGTGATCTGAGTTGACGAACAACCAAATACTAGAAACACAACTTGTCCCAGGTTGAGAAGTGTTAGAAGAGGGTCACAGTGCTCCACAGAAGATTGGAAACAGCAGACAAACCATGGGGGGCACAGGTCTACCATTTCTCAGGTACACCCAAATTCAAATCAGAAAGTCTGAGGCTGCTTGATGATTAGAAAACATTTGCCAGTGCTTACTATATTCTAGGCACTAGGCTAAGAGCTTAGGAATATTACAGCCCTCCCTGATAGCAGGTTGGTAGAATGTAAATGTAGAGAGAGGCTGGAATGGAAACCAGATCAGCAAGTTTCCTCCAGCCCCATTTCTTCCATACATTTCTGACATATCTTTAGAAGGTCTATAAATTGGGCTAGGGGATATGAAGAGGGGAACCAGCAATGCTTGCTCTTTCTCTTTGTCTCGTCTCTCCTTCCTTGGTGTATGAGTTTTTTATTGCTGCAGTAAGAACATCACCACAAACTTAGTGGTTTAAAACAACATAATAAATTTATGTTTATTTAGGCCAGAAGTCTGACATGGGTTTCACTGGGCTAAAGTCAAGGTGTCTACAGGGCTGTGTTCCTTTCTGGAGGCACTAGAGGTGCTGTTTTCATGCCTTTTCTGTCTTCTAGAGGCTGCCCAAGTTCTTTGGCTCATGTCCTCTTCCTTCATCTTCAACGCCTGCAATGGCTGGTTGAGTCCTTCTCATACCACATCACTCTGACTTCCTCTTCTGCCTTCCTCTTCCACTTTTAAGGACCCCTGTGATTACACTGGGAATACCCAGATCATCCAGGATAATGTACTATTTTAAAGCCAGTTATTTAGCAACCTCCATTCCACATGCAACTTTAATTCTCTTTTGCAAAGTAGCATAGCACATTCACAGGTTCTGGGGATTAAGGTGTGGACATCTTTAGGAGTCCATTATTCTGTCTCCCACACCTGGTATTCTGGAGCACTGTGCAGATGATGGGTAAATACATGCTTAGTCTTGGGGTGCTTTTAGGAAGGATGCCTGAGGAGAGCTCCAGGCATGAGAGGCTGCTCCTGTGCAGTGACTGAGCATCTCTGTGTGTGTTTGTGTGTGAAAAGTATACAAGTGCACTTGTACAGCTCCGTGCATTCATATGGGCAGACCCCTCAGCATGGCTGGGAAAGCACATGTCCCAACACTATGACATTTCCAAGTAAGCTAGCTAGAGGATTGCAAAAATAACGTTTACTTGACTTGAAGCCAATTCCCACTCTTAGCTCTTTGGAGAAAGGCTCTAGGATGGAGTGTAGGAGGCGATAAAGTTTCTTACTGATGAGTGTGTGGGATGACCACATCATCCCTTGTGCAGAAAGAAGCAGGACAGGAGGGGGCTTTCCAATTCCAGCACTAATGAAATCAAAAGTCTTTGCAGCATCATTTCTCAGCTGCTACCCAAATGAAGATGTTGTACCTTGGTTCTGTTGTGAGGTTTGAGTTCTTATTTTTAGTCTGCCTCCATGACTTTTCACTTGGAAATTCATTAGTTGTCACAGATACTGAGAAGCCATCAGTAGGAGAAGGGCTTCCCAAAGTCACTTTCAGCAAGAATTAGAAATGAAATATCTGGAAAGGACTGAAGAGTTGATGAAAAAACTTTGCTATAGATGAGCAGCTTTCTGGCACATGGAACAGTAATGCTCAGTAATGGTTGCTACTTAAACAGCTTTGAATGACATATACGTTAGAACTGACATGTTTGGGGAAATGAAGCAACCTTTTATTATCCCACCTCTGCTCAAATTTCATGATAGATGAAACATAGACTCTGCTTTAGGGAGCTGTGGGACTAGTGGCAAGTCATATAGCTTCTCAAGGAATTCAAATGTTGATCTAAAGAAAAGAGGCAATTTATCTCTAAGACCCCTCCAAGCAAAACATCAACCCCTTCTTTCCATATGTGATTGAAAGTGCTTCCTGTTCTTTCAAACCCAAGTAGAAGCATCCAACAACCTCTGGAAATCATACTTCTCTCAGAAGTCAGTTTAACAGCTAAGATTGTCCCAAATCCTCTTAATCCAAACCAGCTGGAGAACTAGGGTACCAGAGACTAGCTCAGTTGCACGGAAAGGCCCCACCTCTGAGATGAGCTCTTTTTATTTTCTCCCAAGCACACTAGGTTTTGGGCATGGTACACACACAGCCCATCTGTTTGGTTTGGTGTTTGCCTGACAGCGTGGGAGGAGCAGCAAGTCAGCACAGTCTTAGACATCAGATGTTTAAAATGTTGTATTTTCTCCTCCATATGGGGCCTGGAATCTCTGTGATGGGCCCACGTAATACAACTTTAAGACCTAAGAAGGTGAACTTTAGATGTTGAAGTTACCTGTTACTCTTCAGAGAGATTTAGTAATGAATTATAAGGGCTAGATATCTTAGACAACCTCTAGTGAAATCCTTCCACCTGGAGCCTGAAGAACATTCATCCGTGTGCCTGTGTGTGTGTGCGTGCATGCATGCATGTGTGTGTGTGTGTGTGTGTGTGCATGTGTGTATGTATAGTGGGGGGCTGCACTTGAGCAGAGCTTAAGGAGCTGGCCTGTGACTCCAGCAATATTACGCTTAGGGATCTTAGATATCACTTTATCTCTTTCCTTTGCTCTAAGGCATCATACTACTTCTCTAGAAAGAATGTATCTGCGGTACTCGACCTACTGGAAACAGGTCTTTGAAAGACTGCTGTAGATGAACCCCTTCTACAATGAAGGTGCAAAGCAACCTGTAGTAAGAGATCTGTACTCCCAAATACGTTGGAGTTCAAGGTGTACTGTGACTGCTCTAATTCATGCCATGCCTGAATTTGGATCCTCACTCAGAGAAGCCCCAGCCCCATTTGATAATGTGAAAGACTATGAAGTCTTTTAAATAGACTTTAATCTGTTTGATAGACAAAGATGTCTACACTCATTGACCTAGTAATTTCTAAGATTTATCTGAAGAAAATAACCTTCACTGTGCCTTGCATTTATAGGTAAAGATGTTCACTTTAATAGTATTTATAAAAATTAACAATTTAAAGCATCCTAAATGTCAAATAATAGGGGACTGTTTAAATGAGCTATGAGACAGACATACAATGAAATATCAAATGGCCATTACAATTATGTTATTAAATATTATGTAGTGATTCTGGAAAATTCTCATGATTGAATGTTAAGTGAAAAAAGCAGAGAGACTCTACTAGACTTAGTGTGCTTTTAGGAAGCCTCTAAAAATCATGCATAGTAAAAAGATTGGAAGGCAGAACATTAAACATTTAACAGTGATTTATCATATAGGTTATTATTCTCTTCTATAAGGTTTTCTGAAGTTTTCAAATTTTCTGCAGTAAACATGCTTTAATTTTATAATCATAAAATGTCTAGCCCTGGTAGCTAAATATCCCCTGGCTGGATGACAAAGTGGCAGGGAAGATCATCCTAAACTGGTCTTTCTGGCTTGGGGCTACAGTGAGGATCCTTCCAAAGCTTCTACCAAAACACGTACGCACATTTTTAGCCCTGTGCTCAGCGGTCCAACCACATGCTGGCTGCTTGCAGGTCAAGGCTCGCGATGACAGTGAGACAGTGGAGCTAGAGGGATGGTCTGAGTTTCACGGGAGTGATTGCAAGAGGCATGATCTCTCTGACAGTTGCCCACTTCCCGTTGCTCCTGCCTACCAGTTTCGGGGTCGCATTGGTGTTCGCAGGGGTCCAGAAGCCGCCGGGCACAGAGATCCATGGCCCAGGGCCCACTGGAGTTCTGCTGAGAGAAGAGAACCACTTGGGCAGGGTTCAGCCAGTCACTGGCATCCAGCTGGCTCCCTTCCAGCAAGATGAAGCGGCTGCCTGCAGGGTGAGAGAGGAAGCAAGGCTGTGTGTGCATACACAAGATGAGCATAAGCCACTGAAGATGGAGTGAATCCCACTCCAAGGATTAGTCCCAATCGGAGATCGTTATTCCCCCCAGTCCTAGCCCTAGCCTGTCATGAGCCCCAGAGCAAGGGATCAGCAGATGGAGGCTTGGCAATCACTTGGACTGCAGTCAGGTTGGGGACATTAGGCCCGCCAGCCTTGCCCCCACTGCCTTGCCACGTCCCATTTCTATTTGGGTGTTCCTAAGGGATCCAGGGACAGAGCTGCTCTGTGATGGCTGTGGCACGGCTCCATCAGACCTAGCCACAGGCACTGGCGCTAGTCCAAGGAACAGGGACCTGCTGCCTATCTTCATTTGCCGTGAAATAGCAGGCCCTCTAACACGACAAACAGTCCCACCTGTTCTCAGCCTGACAGCAACCGAGAGAACAGACATTAACAAGTCAATTAGGTGCTCTGGGCTTAAATGATTCAGGGACTCTCAGAACCTATATTACTCCCTCATTATATTGGGGTCCCCCTGGATGAAAGTAAATTATTGTTATTGAGTTCTAAGCTTATAGCAAGTTACTGCAATTAGAAATTTTTCACCCCGGCCTACCAAACCAAAGCATGGCTAACCCTTAAACACCGCTACTACTCTACTTAGCTTTTCCCTTCTCAAGGGTAAGAGAATCTTTGTGTTTACCTACCTATAGCCAGTATATCCTGTATTTCTCTAAGAAGACAGGGGCCTAATTATAAACAAACAAAAAGTGGGAGTGGGCACAGAGAAGAGGTAATCTGTTCAGATTTTTTTGTTTGTTTTTTAACCTGCTTTCTGAGTTCATCTGTGAGCAATCCAATCTTGTCCTAAACCTTATTTATTTGGGCTTAGTTTTTCCCCCACTATAGTAATAGGGGACAGTGACCCCTGACTTCTCTATCCTTTGCCCAACCTGATAACCTTCCTCTTTGGGGGAGGAGGTGGCATCCTCAGAAGAATGGGCTCACCGTCGGCAATCAGGTGCTCAGGAACGTGCAGGGTGATCTTGACAACAAGAGGGCAGCTGACGTGGGACGAGCACACGAGGCCAATCACACAGCTGGTGATACTGATCAGGGTCAAGGTGGTCTTATTCACAGGACTTCGGGGAGAACCCACTGAAAGCAAGACAAAAGCAAGACACACCATGGTAAAAATATGGGCATTGAGAGTCCAACTTGGCCTTTTGCTGCCCAACCTGGCAAACAAGGGAGGCAAACCTAGCCCCCAGTGGGAATGTCTCTGGCTGAATCATCTCAGAGACCTTCATTCTCACGGACACGTGGTCATCGGTTGGAGACAGAAGGGGCTTGGCCAAATGGTGACCCTTGAGGTCAACAATGGTCAGTTGACCACTGTCACTCATCTTCAGCCAGGTTCACAAGAGAAATCATAGAAGGGCATCCTCTCACTCTTGCTTCTCTGAGCTCCCAGAGCTTGTGCTCGCTCTATGTGCAGGAGTCCTACCATGTGGCCTGAAATAAGGAAAATGAGGAAAGTCTGCTCTGTGTGAGTAGATGATGTTGTCACACCAGAAACCTCCTCACGGTCCTGAAGTCACTGTAGGAAATCATTGTTGCTGGACAATAGGAAACACTCCTAGGGTGGGGACATGGATAGGGAGGAAGGGTTGTTTATTTGGTTTGTTTCTGGGTTTGGGGTGTTTTTTGTTTGGTTGGTTTTTACATTTTTTGTATGTTGGGATTTTTTTGTTTGTTTATCTTGGTGGAGAGGATAAAATGGTAGTAAGCAGAGGGACCTTCATATGGAGGTAGAACAGATGTGGGAAAGTAAGAAAGCAAGGTAACAAAATGTGAGGGTCTTTTGGAATTTTCTTATGTTCTGTGTTAATATTTATTACTGATAGTCATAAAAGGCATCCATTACGGCAGACACTGTGCTAAGTGCTTTATATACATTGTTTTTTAAAAAATATTTGCTTTCTTACAATAAGCCAATGAGCCTGTTCAGTAACTACCCATTTTACAGATGAGGAAAATAAATCTTAGGGATGAACGTCATCCTGATAACACTTGTGAAGTGGTAATTTCATGTCAGACACCAGTGCTTGGGGTTTTACACAGCTCATATCACTGAATGGTGACTACACTCTTCTGAGACCACTCCTGCAGAGGGACAGAGGGTTAGATGAGCTATAGTGCATGCCTAGGCCAGGCAACTGCTAAGAATGGAGCTGGGATCAAAACACAGGGCCGGCTGAGGCCACAGCCACAAGGACAATGCACTATTTGGTCTTTGGGCCCAGTGGAGCCTTTGGAGCTGCTGGTCTCAGGATGAGGTTTTGGTCCATGGCTACACCATGGGAGCAGGTTCCCTGAGTGGCTGTGTTGGCAGCAGTTGGGGGAGAGACTCAAGGGTGGCAGGTAGCCTCTGAATCCTCTGTCCTTGCTACCTGGAGATATTCTATTCATGTTGGCATCTTTTTCTAATGGAGTCTACTTTCCCACACTTACACATCTCCAGCCCAGCCCAGGCCTCAGCAGCAGATCCACCACCAGAACATCCTCAGGCTCTCAAATGCTACATCTCCCAAACTAGACTGCCGCTTTCTCTCAAATCCTGCTCCCCCTCCTATTGCCACTGCCCTGCGAATGGCACTGCCATCTACTTTGTTTCTCAAGTCAAAAAACGCCATCATGTCTAACTCTTCCCTCTTGTTCACAAGCCACACCCTCCCCACCACCAATGCCATTAAATGTTTTTTTTGCATTTTGTGTCCAAAATTTCTCTGGCCTTCATTATCTCCATCCCTACCTACTGCTATCATCTCACAACTGGGCCATGGCAGTAGCCATCCACCTGTCTCTCTACTTCAACCTCACACTCTCTCACCTATCCTGCGCTGCCCCCAGAGGGATCTCCATGAAGCAGAGTGGACCAGAGCAATGCTCTTTAAAAGTTTCAGTGACTCCAGTTGAAGTGCCAGGTCCAAGTTCCTTGTGATCAAGGCTGTGTACTTTCCGGCTTCTGCTGATTTCCAACTTTATTTCCTAAGCAATCCACAAACTTGCATCCTGAGCTTCATTCTAGTAAACTGTTTGCTGCTCCCTGACTACACCATCATCGTTTATGTCTCAGTGACTTTGCACATATTATTTCCTCCTCCACAGAAGGCCATTTTGTCACCTTGTCAGCCTGGTATACACCTACTCTTCAAGTCTCAGCTCAAACCACATCTCCCTGTAAACACTTCCCTGCAATATTTAAAAATGGATTCTCACTCCTTCCTCAGTGTTCTCCAAGCCCTGTTTGCACCCTGCTGTTACAGCTTTTATCACTCAGTGTGGTCATGATTTACAGGCACTTGCCACGGCTCTCATGTGATCACAGTAACTTGCTACTGATGTTCCTGTCTCTGTGTTCCTTCTGCATCATCGACCCGTAAGCCAGCATCTCTCCCTGGCTTCAAAACTTCCAGCAGTTCCCTATGACCCACAGAAGCAAGTGCAAACTCAGTAACATGGCGTGCGTATGGCCCTTTGGTGACCAGCCTGTTCTCCAGCCTTATGCCTACCCTCCCTGATGTGCTAATACGTGTATATCCCAGGTGACAGCTGCCATACTAAACTGATTTTACTGCCCTGAAAATACCACGTTCTTTTGTGCCTTTAAGGCTCTTTTGGTGCTATTTTCCTCTACTGAAATGCCCTTATCCTAGACTTCTTCTTTCAGGAAATCCTATGCATTGTGAACGAATATAACCCAGTTCTAAATATTTTCTTTTCTTTCTTTCTTTTTTTTTTTTTTTGCCTCTTATTGCTGCCAGGTAGAATTAACTGTTCTCTATTTTGAGTACTCACTTTATTTTTATTATTAAATGAAGGCTTACCACTGTGCCACATTCTTAATGTTTCTATTGCCTATCACAAAGCCTGACCCATAGCAGGTGGTTTCTAAAATGTTTTTGCTGATCTGATTGATGTATCCAGTTCAATTCAACAAACACTAACAAGCATCTATTATGGGCAAAATCCTTCACTAGACACTTTGGAAAAATAAATTGGGCATGCCCCACTCCTAAGAAGCTTACAGTGTAGTTAATAGCAATAAACAGTTGATGCAGTAGGAGAACTTGATATTTAAAAGCAACAGTTTTGCACTATAAAGAAACTCATTCTAATTCATTACCATGGATTTCCTTAAACAAGATTTTATTAAAGCAGAGCACACCTTGCTTTGATCAAGCCTGGATTGGGTGGACTTAGGTTGAGTATTTGCTGTCTAAAATTATATAATGAGGGTGAAGAGAGAGGGGGAGACCCTAATCCACATTCTCATCTTAGGGAAACTGGGACATCAGACATTAGGCTGCCCAGAGCCCCATTAATCTTGAGGAAAATGGCAGGAAGAACTTTTATACTGATAGCAGTGAAGCCTACAGACACTGGAATTTAGGATTAAAATGGCTTCTTCCAATCTTTGGGAAGAATGCCCTTGTTATAAAGAGAGCTCAAGTGGAGGCAGGAGAGAGCCAAATGTCTTCCAGGGAACATTGGCTGACACTTGGTTCAGGGAAATGCTATTGCATATAGCATAAGGTGAAACCACTCATATACCCTACATTGTTTCTCAAGGGGACTGTCCAAAATTCTTTAAGATGGAGGCCTGTAGAAGTCTGAGGCTGAGCTATGGGGAATTCTAACAGCAACAACAATGGGGATTTCATAGTGCTTTAGCAGTCACCCCCCCAAAAGCAATTTTAATATAATTTAATTCTAATAGTAGCCCTATGCACAAGGTATTGTTAACCCATCTAATATGTGAGGAAATTATGGTTCAGAGAAGTTGTTGTCCTTATCCAATATCACACAGCAAGTAAATGGCAAAGCCAATGGGTGCTTGAACACAGAACTCCTTCAGTGATGAGGATGATTCCAGCAAAGTCATAGGCAGTGGCAGCTACAGCTGCAATCTTCACACCCAAAGCCACTACACATCAGCATGGACTGGCACAGAGAGGTAGGAGTGGCTACCTGCAAGGACAATTCTATCAATGCCGAGGAGAATGAATTGGCCACCTGAACCCTGCCAGGAGAAAGGAGGGGACTTGGAGGCTGAGAGTCCTGTGATTCTACTGGGTAGGGGCTTAAAGGTCAAAGACCATTACACACGTTTTATAGGTCATAGATCATTCCTCAACTACCCTCCCCTCTCCCGCCCCTGCCTGGCTCAACCTCAAGGCCAATGTGGCTGAGTAAGCAAGAGGTACATATACTCTCCATTCTTTCACATATAACACACTTTATCAACTTTATTTCCTTTGTCTAAACAGCAAAATAGGACTCCTGAGGCTTCCAGAAGGAATTGAGAGTCTTCTGACCAAGAAATAGCCTTTCAAACAACTTGGAAACTTGTTTGAGAGTGCCATTATCTGGGAGAGATGATTCTCTGAAGTTTTCCACTCTAGGCTCTTCTTTCTTCCTTAGGAGGAAACAACAGTCATGTTCCAAGAATTCTTCCTGCAGGAACTGGCCTATGTGGTCCACAGAGCCCCTAACCCAACCTGAGGCCTCTGCAGCTCCTGGCCTTCCCCCTGCCTTTCCCTGCCCCCAACCCCCTTGACCACCTTCCACCCTTCACCACCTCCACCCTTCCTACCTCTACTGCGCCTCCTGCTCCGGGAGGGATCAGTGTAAAAGGTCAGCTGGGGGTCGTTTTCTGCCTCTGTGCCAGAATCTCCTTCAGGGTTCAAGAAGGCGGAACCAGCTGTAATGAAAAGGACCACAACAAAGACAACACTTTCAGTTTTGTCTTTGTGACACCAAATCACTGGGCAAATTCAAGAGAAAAATCGATAAAAATAAGAGTGGGTTGACTGCCAATCTGAGAAAAGAAGCGATGGGGACTGGGCTCCCTGATACACAGATTTGTTGGAGAAGTAGACCTTTATGACAACAATCACTAGTGCCCTACCCCCACCCAGCCCATGCTCCCACCTACTAGGGCCATTTCTGGCACCTACCTGCCACAGAGGACCTCCAGGGAAGATGGGTGGAAAAGAAAGAACAGGAAATTTCCCTCATTACAGGCATGATTCTGGTTGACCTGAGACTGAAATTATGTCTTCAGGGGCATAGGATATTATATTTTTGTGTTTTTTTCTGGCTCTTGAATTAACATATATTTAATGCAAAAAGATGGAAGAGAATAAAGAAAATACACAAAAATGTATAAAGGGAACAACCCTGATGTCCTCTAAATTCTCTAAATCAGAAAAAACTCTGTTAACACGTGATGTATATATTCTCTGTCATTTTTTGATGCAGAAATAGGTAAAGGTTTTTTAATCCCCATTTAAAAATGGCATTATGCTCTACCTTCTGTTTTATAACCTCATTTTTTTTTCCATTTAATAGATGGGTGGGCAACTTTCCATATTAACAAATGTAGATCTATATTATCATTGTAAATGGCTGCACGGTAAGCCACCGGACAATGATGGCTTAGACAGATGTGAAGGTAGTTTACCAATTCCCTGTTGATGGACATTTAAGCTATTTTCAATTTTTCGCTCATTTAAACAATGTTGTGATGAACAGCCTTTTACACACATCTTTGCACACTTGTCCAATTATTTCCTAAGGATAGATCTTTGTTGGTGAAATTACTTGGTCAAAGGTTTGCACATTTAAATTTTTTTGGTAAGTAGCATTTAACTGGCCTCCAGGAAGACTGTGCCAGTGCTTGCCCCCTCTCGCCACACATCAGAGCGTGGGTGGAAGAATGAGGAATCCACCTGCAAGCCCTAATATCAGTCGTGGATACCTCTTGCTTTGTTGTTGATCCGCTTTCTCTGGCTACTGGAGGTGTGAGAGAGCAGGGTGGCCTGCTGGTGGTTGGAGTCCACGGGGCTGGTGGCAATGATGTTATCTTTATACTTGTTCATCAGGGACAGCTTGGCATTGTCACTTCCTGTGTAAGGAAAAGTTGAGGCAAAAACTTTAAGAGAAAAAGCCAAAAGAAAGTGAGAGCAGGAAAATGTGCACGGACTGAGTAGATGGGTTTTACAGAACTGAAATAAGGAACCTGCAAATTGAGAGATTGGCAGAGACCGAAATACTCCTATTTGATTTCTAGGGGACTACAAATTTATGGGAGAAGAAATGAAGTAAGGAGATTAGAACTGAAAATCCAATTCAACTAATTCCATATTGATAAGGTTACTGCTTGTGACCCTTTGGCTAAATACAGACTGCAAAGAGTTCTTTCTTTTGGTCAGCGCGGGGTTTTAATAGGATTTAAATTTGTGTCTATTCAGGCAGAACATGTGCTCTCTCTTTCATCACAGTCTACACCTTTCCCTATTGTCTGGCTTCCAGCTACATCACATATTTGTGTTATCTGTCTGCCCTCTAAGGGCATTTGAGTTTATAATCCCTGAGTACCGTATGTCTACTTGATGGGCTTAGCTCTATGCCAGGTGTTATGGGGACTATGAGAGATGTTGAAGACATGTCCCTTCTTTTCTCAAGGCATTTCCAGACTTTAAATCTTATTAGAAATTGGCTATTCATATACAATCTCTTCCAGTTAATAAGCAGAATGGAAACCTCTGTGTGATTCTACTTTTTCAAGCCCCACTGAAAGTCCATATATCTTTAGCGACATTCAGTACCAAATTTATCTTTCTTAAAGATAATTAGATATTTCCTTGAAGGATCATTGTCAAAGGTTTATCTATGGGGATTTGTTCATTCAGAGAGCTTTGAAAGAGAGACAGGTAGGTTTCTATAAAAGAAAAATATAGCCCTTCCTTCTCTGCATGTTTTGACCCTGATCTTGTTTAGCTGAATTAGTTCTAGGTCTTTTCTACCTAGTATCTCTATAGGTACACAAAGCATCTGAGGTCTGATAATAATATTGCATTCCTGCATTCCCTTTGAAGAAGTGCATCCCACATACAGACCATCGAGGCATGGGTAAGATAGCACAACTAAAATACCCCAGGACCAAGTCTCAGGAATCATAGAAAATAACAGTTAACACTGTCCCTTCCATTTCAATGTATAATTAAATTGTCTGTGCAAATGTCTGACATACAAAACAGTCACACACATGTTGATTTTTCTTGCTATTTCCTTATTTCCCAGAGGGTTGCTCATAACATACTAAAAAGGCTGTAACTCACTCCTCTGCTGTATGTGAAATTATTTCTGCTTCCTGTGCATGGTGGAAGTGGAAAGGGATCCAACTGATACTGTTCTCATTTTCTATATTAGAAAACAGTTCTCATCATTTCAGGAAACAGGTTGTTCTTGCCACCTGGGGAAGGGCACTGGCACATCCCTCTATGCAGGACAAACAGCTGTTCCTACCCACTCCCCTGCTTCCTGAGACAAAGACCAAACAGTCCCTTGTCTTTCTCCCATCCCTACCTGGTGTGAGGTCCATCCCCGCCTTCTCATTGCAGCCCTGCAGGGAGTCGAGTGTGCGAGTGACCTGGCTGGCGAAGTCCTCTCCTCCGTTCATGCACTCCCTCTGCAGGTGGTGGCGTAGGTCAGTGATGTCATACTCGTAGCCATCCAGGATGGGTGTTTCCCGGATGCTCAGGGTGCCGCTGGAGTTGTGGCCCTGCACGCGGGCATTGCGCAGACTCTCCCGCCCATGCCCGCCAATCAGCACAGAAGGAATGTAGTGAATCTCATTGGCTGCCTCGGCACTGGCACTCTTCTGGGGCTGGGGAACCCGGCGGCGTTTGCACCAGCGCCGCCGAGTGTACAGGATCATCACCAGGCACAGGATGGACAGCAGCAGAGCAATCATGCCACCCTGGGAAGAGAGGACAGCAGGTGGATGTGGGAAGGTGGTGTGCTTTTTCTGCAAGGAGTCATTGCCCCTTCTGCTACCACCATCCGTCACTCATTCATTAACTTATTCATTCAGGTGTCTTAAGCACTGATAGCAAGCATCGTTCAACCACAAAGAGACAGTCGGCTGTGATTGGTGTTTAAGGCAAGAGAAAAATGTAATTAGATGACCAGTGCATCATTTCAAGTGACCTGGTTGCTTCTGGCTTAGCAAACAATTTGAAGAAGAAAGAAGTCTTTGCAATTGTGAGTGTGTGTGTGTATGTGTGTGTAATTTTGGTTCCAGAAACAGGGGAGAGGCTTCGTTCATTAAGGCAAATTGGCAACATGTAAAGCTGGTTTCAGGCTATTTTTCTGCAGCATGGGATGGCATCTAGTTTCTTCCTGTTTCATTTCTAAAATTCAGTCACAGGTGGTGTCTAACGCTGGCTCCACCAATTATCAGTGAGTCCTATAATTTCTAAACCTCAGATTCCTCATCTGTATAATGGAGAAGACAGCACTTACCCGCCCAGCGTGGTTGTAAGAATTAGGTTATGTAACTATGTAAAGCGCCAAGCATCATACATCACAGATAAGCAAGGCTATCCTCAGCATAACCTTAAATGTCTCCATCTGACTAACTGGCCCTGCAGAGAAAACCAGTGACAAATCTAAAGGGAAATTTACATCCATCAGGAATTTGCTGGGTGTGGGCAGAAATCTCACCATTTGAACGTGACTTTTTGGGCCACAGCTTTCTCTGAATCACACGGTCCTGACCAATGCTCCCCGTTCTTACTAATGTTCCAGGGAAGGGACTGAGGTGCATGTCCTGGAGTCGACTGGCAGGGGAATTACCTTCTGAGCCTTCTGGTGCTCAAAGGCCACCACCTCAGAGTGCATTCCTTACAAATCAGGACACCACTCAGTTGTCTGTGAGAGGCGAGGACACAGTGCCAGGTGAGAATGAACACCTTGACAACCACTGGGTCAGGACTTGGAGGAAGGGCTTTGCAAGCCCAGTGCTGCAAGGTGCTTGGCAGGTATAAATCTTCCTGTGCACAATCTGTATTCACTTCCTTTATTTGGTCAATATCTTTCTGAACCTATTTCATTAGGCCAGGGTGTGCCAAATGGTCTTGTCTCAACTTTGGACTTCAATCCCTGCCACCCTATCATATAGGCTAGAGATGAAACTCCCCCCTATTAATTCCCAGGGTGCCCACTCCCACAAGGCTGGGTTGACAGTATTGCCCTGAACACATTAAAGGAGGCTTTTTCCAGTCTCATAATAATTATATGTTGGCTTTATAAAGTTTCTCTCCCCATAAATCTTCCCATTTATCCTCCTTCTCCCACCATTGCTGTGAGCAAAGAAACACACACACACACGCACGCACACGCACACACACACTTTCAGACAGGCAGCACAGAGGAGCAGAGATGTGAAGCATCAGAGTCAGCTGATGAGTGACAGGCCACATCATGTGGCTCATTGGGGACGGACATATGCTGACTTCTTGGTTTTCAAATTTTTCTTCTTTTTGCAGAACCTTTCTGTTGGTGTAATCTCTCAAGCAAGTACAGAGACAAAGTAAACAGACTCAGGTTACATCATGGGTGGTAGTCCAAAGACAAGTGTTTTAGGTCTCCGCTAACTGCCACCTCCCCTGCCATCCATCCCAGCAGCCCTGCAGATACACACAGAGCCCCTGGCACCCGCAGGACACTGCCTGGAAGACACAGCATCTCCACAGTGTGTGACCAAGCCCTGCAGCCATTCACTGACAGTAAATGTGTCCATCCCCATAGTTTTTCAGCAGAACCATAATCTCAGAGTCAGACACACTATCCTTTCCCTCACCCCAAATTGAAACGCAACAATAGGTAATTAAGCCATGCAGAAGGAGTAACTTCCTGACTGAGAGAAGTTGTCAGACATTGAATTAGGCTAGTGAAAGCGAGAGGTAATTTTATTCCCTAAAGAGCTGTAAGAGTAGCATAAGCATCAATCTCTGAGGAGTGGTTTAAACACCATTTTTCCTGCTCACAGCAGGGGTTTTAGGAGCCCCTTCCACTCTTCCTCTCCAATTCTCCTGTCAGATGGTCACAACAGAGTTATGATAAGATCCGGGCTGTACATTCATTCTCCATAGGATGCAGTAATAAAGCAAGAGTAGCTCTTCTTTACCAGGCTTTTATTATGTATCAGATATTTGTTCAAAATGTTCTACATTGTTATCTCTAAGAGAGGGTCATTTGTTTCCCCACTTCACATTTGAAAAAGCCAAGGCACAGAGGTTAAATAACGTGCCCAAGGTCACACAGCAAAAGAGGAGTCAGACCGGATGCAACCACAATGACTCATTTCAGAGCCTACGTTCTTAACCACTCGGCTGCAGTCACCCTGATGAGCTTTGCCCTGGTGTCTATCTCAGTAATCACAAGAGGATAGCAAGGAGGTGTGGGTGATTCCACACAGAGCCACCCCATTTCTCAAAGAAAAAAGAGTAACCCTTCAAAGTGCACAGCTACCTGACCGGTGGTTCAAAAAAGGTACTGACATAAACACAGGACCTTTTACTAAGTATCCAGTAAGTACCCAAACTCCAGATTTGTTGGTAGCAAGGAGATAACATTCACATTTCAAATTCTCTGTGTTAAAATAAGACTATGTGTATCACACATCACTACATGCCTAGAAGACACCAGTAGGCTCTCAGTTTAGCTAAATTTTGACAAAGAGATTTGTGTTCTCTTTTAACTTAGGGACCCACTGAAAATCTCTTAAGTTCAGCCTCTTACTTTTCTGATGAAGAAACCAAGGCTCAGAGAAACTACAAAACTAGCCAGTGTAGAACTGGCTGTCATCCTAGATCCCCCTTCACTGCTCTTCTCATGGTACCATTTTGATAGGTTCACCTAAAATTCTCTTTACCATATG
Organism: Cynocephalus volans; assembly: GCF_027409185.1. Lineage (NCBI taxonomy): Eukaryota > Metazoa > Chordata > Mammalia > Dermoptera > Cynocephalidae > Cynocephalus > Cynocephalus volans. The sequence goes on from NC_084467.1 coordinate 133,155,380, forward strand.
TGGAGCTGTCTACTCCATTAGCAATTTTTAATGTTTATTTTTCTAAAAACATAACTTACAAGGAGATAGAGCACATAGTTTCTCTAATCTTGCTTTAGTGAAAAGTTTCTTCTGCTCAGAATCAGTGACTCCTGATGACCTCAGCCTTCTAAAAATCACTTACCAGTAATAAGCTTCAGCCATCAGTTGAAACTCAGCATAGGCCCATGAACAGGGATTCTCAGGAACTCAAGGTATGCTATCATTTCTCTGTTTCTATGACCCAAATTGGTGACAGGTGTCACAACACTTTCCAATGACTTACTAATTGTGGATTACTATGTAAATAATATACATGATGTGATGCAATATTAATATGTAATATAATTTAATAATAATATTTTATAATAATAATTTGTAAAATTACTACACACAAATTCCTCTGAAGGGCTTACCTGCTCTACCCAGTATGCAAGCAGCAGGTAAGAGAAATGTATCAGCCCTCCACTATACTAGGAAAAGGGATAAGTCTAGCCACTTTGGTTAACTGTACTTCTATAGTGAGGACTTGGAGATCCAGTGCTCACGTTCAATTACCATTACATTTCTGTGATAAACCATAGCTCTTTGACATTTTCATTATTTTAACCTTTCTACTTCCATAGAGGATTTAAAGCAGTTTCAGTGACAGTTATGGATGTTCTAGGACTTCTCTTTCAGAGACTCTAATAAAAGGAACAGGTGGCAGATGGGATGGAAAGACACCCTAAGGCAAAAGCGGTAGCTAGGAGCTTCCTGATGATTAAGTCAAAAAGAGAAAGGCAAGATGTACACAAATTATTATTTGACAAAAGAAAATGTATAGGGAGGAACAAACGTTTTCTGAGGATTCAACTGCAAATGGTCTTCTGTCTAGAGACTACACAGGAGCACACCAGACAAATATAATGGGCAGTATAACACAAGGCTTTACAGAGTGCATAGGAGTTCTTCACACACGCGTGCCTTGCTTTGAGTTTCTGCATTACCCTAGCTGTGTCCAGAAAGCATTATTCATTTATTTGTGTTAGCTTCAATTTTTATGGCATTAAAAAACAAAAGCAAAACATGAAGGTAGATTCGACTCAAACAATGAGTGAACAAGTTGCAAACTCTGAACATTAAAAAAAATAAAACACTGAAAGTACTGGCAGCAAAACATGAAATAACACTGACTGCAAACATTGACTGCAGAACAAGGAATTGTTTCGCTCTTTGTTCATATTTGCATGAGATTTCTGATTATTCTATTGATTTTTCTCAAAACTGTTAACACTTGGTAACTAGAAGTGTGTTTGGGGTATATGATAACTCCACCTCTATTAACAAGTTCCTCACAAAGAAAGTGGCATTTTAAAATACATTTTTCTTTAAAAAAATCAATAAATCATTTCTACTGGCTTTAATAGAGATCAAACAAATAAAAGCAGCTTTTATTTTATTATGAAATTGACATTTTGGCACTTAACCTGAGAGAGCCGTATGAGGTTTGTCAGATAATTTGTAGATTTCGGAATTCTTATGTAATATTGCTTTATATAACATTGCTGTTGATTGCCCAAGGATGGAAAATTCTAGGCAGATCTCCCTTTTATGCTCATCCCAATCCTCTGGGCCAACCAGAAGACTGCTTCATAATCCGAACTGTACATTCACCCTGAGTCCTGGGTCACACCTCCCTCCCTTAGCTAACTCCTGCTCATCCTTCAAAGTCAGTTCAGCAGCATGACCTCAGCCAGCTCTTCTGTAGTAACACTGCATGCCCATAACTCTAACCACAAGCAATTTTATCTTTGATTAGCTTGTCAATCTCATCTACTAGACTATAGACTTCATGAGAGCAGGGGCCATGTCTGATGTGTCTCTTGTAGCTCCAGGGTCAAGCATGGAGCCTGGCATAAAGCACAGCACCAATAATTGTTTAGGGAATGAAGGAAAAAAGCAAAGAAGGAAGGAACTTTTAAATATATTTCAATATGGACATCTTCTACATGGCTGCAAGCTAAACTTATATGTCAGCTTATGTGATTCCTTCATTCAATTCGTTACTAAATCATTCAACAAGTATTTACCGACACATAGTTTAGTGGGACATTTTTCTACGGGTCACTGTATGGAGATACTGTAGTGAATAACACAGGTATCATTCCTGATCTCAGGGAGTTTATATTCTAGTTAGAGGCATAATTTGGTGTCTAAAGATAAATGCAGGCACCAAAGAAAGACAAAAATCTCCATTCATTACTTCTCTTCTTCAGATAAAAGAAACTGAGGTGAAGACACCTTGGACTAGAGGTGGCACTCTGGGTAACACCCCAAGTGCCAGTGGAATCCTTCCCAAATCAATGTTAAACGATCAATACATCCTAGAATAAAAGAATTTGGATCTATTAAATGTCACAAAAGTTTAGGGAGTCACCTGGGTTCTGTGGACCCTTGGCAGAAAAATGGAAAAGCTGAGAGTATGTTTCCAGTTACCACCTGTCAAGCGACCGCAGCCAATCAATCAGCTCACATTTCAAAGCTTAGCTTCACCCTAGGAGTATCCAGAAGAGTGAATCTGCGACATAATTAATTATCCCTCAAGGCAACTGGACATACTGAATTCAAATGATAGTCCTAAAGGAATTAAATGGTTGTTAAAAAATAAGAATCAAATAGACAATTTTGTGGCTCATGTCTCCTGTTCTTCCTCAATAAAAATGCCTGAAGGTCAGGGACAAAGACCCTCTCTCTTATGACAGCAATCACTCAATCTGTCTTTGGCTTTTGCAGGAGGCAGACCAAGAGGAGAAAAACTGTGCAAAGCCCATATGGCAGCTCTGGTCATATTCTAATCTAGAACCAAAAACGTTCCAGGGATAGGGAATGAATGAAGCAGATAGATGACTTCTCAAGGTTTCTTCTGATTTTGTGATGCTATGAGCTCACTAGAAAACTAGACTTAAATTACTAATCACATGAAGGTCCCCAGTAAAATAACAGGGTAACCAGCTGTCTGACTTTGCACAAATTGCATAGCCTCTTTGAACATAACTCAGGCCTTCATCTATAAAACAATGTGATTGAAAGAAATGCAGTGACTCTTCCAGCTTGAAAATGTCCCGATTATAACACTGATCCCTGTGAAACTGGAAATAGCTCTACAGTGGTCAACTAATGGTGGTGAAAATGTCTGTGAGTTCTTCCTGCTCAGTAAAGCCAAAAACCACAGACCAAGGAAATGATGGATCCGATCCTCCAGAGGCAGGCCATCAACTCCTTTTAGCCAGTGGAGCTCCTGATAAGCAGAAGTCCCTCATTCCCATTCCCCAATGCTACAATAGGCCTTTGAAAGCAGGTGATGTCATCAAGATTGTGGTAACATGTTCTTGGCCTTGAAGACTCCTTTACTGCCAGAAGGACTCACCCAAACTAGAAGAGAAAGCCCCTTGGTTTGCTCCTCAGGAAAATTCTCTTTTCTGTGGTGGATGGTGAATAGAAATCCATTTTCCCTTGCCCACCTTCTTCCCAAATGGAAGATGAGGGAAATGCTGTAAGCATATTAAGCAGCGAGTGCAATTTATAAATTATTAGGAACATTATCTCCCCTTGAGGGTTTTCTGAAGTTTTTAATCATGTGGAAAGGCTTTCCAGTTGCCACAGGCCACCACATTAATTAAGAGGCCTCAATATGTTTTCTGGGGCTTCTGATGTGAATTGTACATCCCATTGGCAGGTGACGGCCCCACCGTGCCTGGTTGCTTCTCACTGGAGAATGCTACTACTATTGCCTGCTGCCTTGCGATGCTTCAGAATCCCTTCCTCACCCACCTAGGTCCAAGTATCCAAGGCTTAGGGGAAAAAAATAGGATGTATACCAAGATCCTCTCTCATTAAAATGCCATTTGCAGGGTAAAGATAGATACCAGGCAACCTTCCATAAACAAGAGATGAACTCTAAAACTAAAAGCCTTCCAGGTTTGGCAGGTTGATATTTGAGGGTCCTTCCAACCTCAGGAGGCTATGCGCATGTTCTTCTCAGGAGGAAACTTAACCTTTTAGCTCTGTACTTACTTCATTTAATTTAACTTAATTTAATTTTGCTTTTCCTAGGTCTAGAAGTTTTAATACTGTTAGTTTTTTTTGTTTGTTTGTTTTTTTGTTTTTTTTTTTTTGTGACCGGTAAGGGGATCGCAACCCTTGGCGTGGTGTCATCCGCACCGCGCTCAGCCAGTGAGCGCACCGGCCCTCCCTATATAGGATCCGAACCCGTGGCCTCGGTGCTCCCAGCGCCGCACTCTCCCGAGTGAGCCACAGGGTCGGCCCAATACTGTTAGTTTTGATTGCTTTCTTCTTTAATCTGGGAAGTTTGTCTTTAATTCCTTTATCAGACTTTGGGAGTTTCACGCAAGGAGAGCCTGGAGCCCCACAGGATCAGTGGTTGCAGGCTAGTATGCTGGAGTCAGCCTGGGTTATTTCAAGTTGTCCTCCTTCAGCTTCTTTTTACAGAGATGCTTTTTTGGTTCTTGAGATTTTCCTTGCCTCAGACCCTTGACTTTGCTGTCCCAAAGCAAAAGCAAGGCAGTGCATTTGTTCACAAGCACTCAGAGCTCTCTGATCATTAGTAGCTTCAGTTAACTGTTGCTTGACTTAATGAGAAGGCTGAGGTCACGTGGAGCTGGGTGAAGCAGGGTGACAGAGAAGCAGCATGCCATGGGCTGGGATTCCAGGTCCAAGTCTACCCTCTAATTGCCCTAGATCTCTGAAGAGTGGAAGAGCAGTAAGGGATCAGGCTATTCAGGCAGAACTGAGGTCTTCCCATTCCTCTGGACATAGACTTAATTTTCCGAGATGTGGCACTACCTAGTCCTATGTTATGGGTGGGACCCCAATCAGTGTCATGTGATAAGAGCCTAACCCCACATATAAGCCATGTGCACGGGTATGTGTGTGTATGCAGGTTGCACAGATGTGTGTATTATGCATGACAGGCAGCCCGGGAGATAAAAGGGTCCACACAGAAGCAAAAGCACTCCAGGCCGCTGTCTCAGCAACCCATGGGCAGAGCTGCGTGAGACAGACTCCCTCCATGGGTTCTGTGCACCAGCCCTTCAAAACTTCACAAGCCAAGCATGAAGCCAATAAATAAATACCTCCAGCTGGATAATGTTCAGTGTCTATTCTTGGCCACGTTCCTTTTTTCCTTTTCTCTTTGTTTTTATGCAGTAGGTGATCTTGATGAAAAAAATGATAACAATAATCTGCTCCATTTGGACCAAACATTAAGGGAATTATTGAACAAGTAACAGAAGAGGCAGCAGGCACAGTATATGCTAATGACCATTAGACTTAACCCATCCTTCTCTCTGATCATAATGGAGTTGTTAAACCTCTCTTAGTTCTCTCTCCTCAAAAGTCAAGCAGCCTAGTTGAAGGGGAGACCAGGGGGTCTCAGAGAGCTGACTGATTGCTCCACGGGCAGAAGTTGGGGCTGAGAAAATAAAAATCAACAACATTAAAAACTAGTGACTGAAGGCAGACCTTAAGCAAGGCACGTGTGGGGATTCCGATGACTTCAGATAAAAACAGCCTGTTACACAGTTAGTTGGAAACAGAAGGGGAGAGAAAGTCAAGTTTTTACTATTGCTCTGAATTTGGTACATAATCATCAGTATCACTATCTGAACTGGTGAAGATTTGAAGACCAGTTTCCTCCTCAGCTAATAACGAGAAGGACCCTTAAAGATTGCACTATTCAGAGATGCCTACCAGTCAGGACGAAAGTGGAGTACTTTTTACAGAGCGTGGGACCCTGACCGTATTCTTGTCCCACAAATGTAGGTACATCTTGATCTTCATGATTGCCATGAGTACTGGTGTGCCAGGGACTAGTCAAGTATTCAGAGATCCTGCCCCTGGTCTCCTTAACACTGTAATTTCCAATGGCACAGTCCCTATCCTGGAAGAGGTGAAGTTCACAAAGCTGATGGTTAGTTTTGTGAAGATCTCAAAGGATACAAACCACTATGAAAGAATTAAGCATTTCTCAGCTTCCTCTGGCCAGCTCATAATGTGTGCCTTATTTCTCTCCTGAATTCATGCCTTATTCTGTTACTCTCTTCACACACTGCCTCGTTCCTACAGTATTGGTACAATGGAGAAGAGATGCTTATAATAACTACCGTTTGTTAAGTGCTTCCCATGTGCCAGACACAACACCTAGTGACTTACTTTCATTATTTCATCCAATCCTACCAATAAATATGTGATAGAAATTACTATTTCCATTTTCAGATGAGGAAACAGAAGATCAGAGGCGTTAAGTAACTTGCCCAAGTTTACACAGTAGTATGAGGCCAAACAACACTCTACTGCTGATCTTAATGATTTTTTATAACTTTCTTGTGTAGAAAAGGGCCCACCACTGTAGCCCGGGCCCTAACCACTCAACTTCCTATCTTCTCTAGATTAAACCCTGAGCTGCTTTGCTCTTCCTACACCTAACTCTTATGGTCATGCATACAAGGATCCCCTAATGTCTACACACATTACTGTCTACACTGCCTACCCTAGGTGTTCCTAATCTTCTTCAGTTAAGCTTGTTTATTGGGTTTGTCAAAAGCAAAATTTCAAGCAATAATTTAATTGTGTCAAGGGTGGCCACACTTGTCAGGCTGTCATTTTGACACAGGCAGGAAAAACCTACGGAGATATCTGTTTTACACAGATGTTTTCTAAAGTGAAATCAACTGTCTTCAGAGGCTAAGGGTACAGATGCCCAACCATTTCCTTGAGAAAAGTCTGACACACATGCAGACAGACTCTCTGCTCTCTGTAAGGCCTAGTTCTGGAAACAGAAACATAAAAGGAATAGTAGATGTTTTGCACAATATAATAAAACACATATAAGAAAGACTGGGAAGAAATGTTTGACTTGAAAACTCTCAGGGAAACCAGGAACTGCAATACAGTCCAGTCACCCAAAAAATTGTGTTGGCCAATAGATCTGTAGAATATAAGAGAAACCCTGCAGGTCATGTTTTGTGTTACAACCCAAAGGATGACAATGGTCACTCCCATTACAAGTCATTCAATGCTGGTCAAGTACAGAGGTTAGCAAAACTCTCATACATTGTTTGCAGCTCAACTCCAACTGGTAACTGAGTTGACCCACAACACTTGAAATTCGAATTGCAAGCCCCAAATTCTCATCCAAACCCTGAGAAGAACAACGGGCATCCGTGGTCCCATCCCTTGTAGCACCCCAGCTGTGACTCTCAGTCTTGGCATCCAAGTAAAATGCATATTAGAGTTGAAGAATTGCAGCAAAGGGAATAGGCGAGGGAATTAAGGACTTAGAGGAGATGCTGACGTACAAACACGATTAGCGCAACATATGCCAATATCCTTTCCAAGCCCTTCTCTTGCCAGCTAGCTTTGTCTGGCATCAAAGATGGGAGGGAGAGGATAGACCGGCAGTCAAAAGAGTCTTCTCCCAGGCTATGCATTAAGTGCTGTGGCTCTTATTCCTCCCTCTTAAAAAATTATTAAATTCAATTTTTCCCTGGAGTTAATCAAGCACAAAATCTGGAGAAGAGACCTTGCTTGTGAGGGCAATCTCTGAGTGAGATACTGACATTCTCATTAGGGCAGGCTTCGTTAAACCACCAGCTCCAACATCAGCAGCATATTGTCTTCAGCTAATTACATTTTTGCTGGCAAAGCCATTGTACAAGTCTTCAAATCCTTCCCATCATTAATTTAAAAAAACAAAAACTAAAAAAAAATCCAGCTGCCCTGCCCTGCCTCCACCCTCCGTGGCTTTCTACCCACCCATCGCCACATGCTGTCAGCTTTGTTCTTCTGGTTTTCTAGGCTTTCTTTCCTACATTTGGCTTTTTGGGGGGAGTAGTGGGGGTCGTGACGGGGTGAGGTAGAGAGCCTGTCATGTAAGCCTGATTTCTTTGCTGGCTGACCATGGCTCACTCTATTCCCATCCAGATGCTGGTTACATACACCAGGACCTTGGGCACAGGCCCAGCACTCACCAGCCAAAGAGAGGTCAGAGCAAAGGGAAGCTGGAAGCTGAGCCCCAGCTCTTCCCCACCTCCCTTGAAAAATGACAAAAGTCTCAACTCTGCTATTGTGGGTAGGATTTTGATTTACTGATCAGTAGCTCGATCATGCAGAGTGAATCCGTGGGTCAACCTGATCCAGCCAGAGACACACGATACAAAGGCAGTCAGGGGTTCTTGCTTCCAAGGCAACTGATGAGGCAAACATCATGTGCCCTGTCAATTGCCTAATTCTGTACCTGGGGCAGGCATGTTTTTCTGACCTCATGAGGGCCACTCCCAGACAACCTGCAATGTCATTATAAATTAACTCAGATCATAGTGTTTACAGAGTTTCATTTTTCTACTTTTTAATAGTTGTGATTTTTTTTTTTTTTTACTCTAAACATTCAGTTCTATTAGAAGAGAGAGAGAAAAAAATGGGGGAGAGAGAGAGGAGGAGGGTAAGAGATAAAGAGAATAAGTATGGGGGAGCAGGGCTTTTCTATGCCTATCTCTCAGTCTTTACCCTTTTCCTTCCTTGACATGACCTTCCTCACCCTCCTGCCTAAGCCAGTCCCACCCTTTTAAGTCCCAGAATAAGTCCTTCTCCTTCCTGAAAACTACTTTGATTACTCCAGTCCTCAGACATGTCACTCTCTTCCAGCTCCTCAAACATCTGTGGGCATTTATTTCTTCATTAATCCTTAGTCCCCAGTTCTGTTGCTCTCCGTATCATAGCTCTGACCAGACTGGCAGGTGCTCATGTTTTGAACACTTTCTATTGCCCCAGCCATAGTATAGTGCCCAGCATAGGGCAGACCCTCAGTAAACACTATACCGCTTAATTCAATAGAGGGAGGCATGTTCAGCTGGCTTGGTGAGGTTGACAAACACGAAGAGCGTTACCGTTATACTGCTTGTCAGTTCAGACTTAAGGTCTCCACCGGGATGCCTGCCTTTGTTCTTCTCAGGGAGTTCCTTGGCCAGCTCTGAGGGGCTGCGGCTGCAGAGACCTCCCTAGAACAAGTCAGCTACAGCAGGGTGAGTTTCCTCACCCATGAGGATGTTCAAATAGGAGGTGCATGCTACAGATCCATCATCCAAAGGATATAGCTGAGTTTTCAGAAAGGGTGACGGCTTATCTTTATCCAACCTCAGTTGTGAGATGGCTGAGGGATCACTTAAACTGACAGATTTTTTTTTCTACTAAAATGAAGTGTAATTTGATCTAACTGTTCCTGCTCTACTCCACAGAGCTCTGCATGAATAGAGGCTCATCACCAGGGAGGTCAAAGACATTTGTCATCACATTTTAAAACATCTATTTAGGACCTAATTATAGGAAGAGCTGTACCGCATACTTTACAAAGTGAACGGTGTGAAAAAAAAAAACAAAAAAAAGTCCCTTTTCTTGGAAAATGAAGCTCAAATTTATGTTTTTATTAATCTATACATTATACATATTTACATATGTCTATATATTTACATTTACATTTGTTTCTGCAGAGTGACTGCAGGTGGGATAGAAAAATTATTGTTAACTTTATCCCATAAATGGAGAAACTAAATTCAGCTTAACAGGAGGACCAAATACTGTGAGGACCAACAGTTCTTAACTGTTTTCTCTGCCACCACACCATGACAGATGAGAGCTACAAACGGGATAGACCCCACAGGCACACTGAAGGCTCATTGTGCTGCTGGAACCAGCTGTAACTCCATTTTTTTCCCCTCTCTCAGACAAGAAAGCATACCAGATGCAAGTTGAGTGAGAACAACCTTCTTATAGGTCATTTATAACTTTGACTCCACTTTAATAGAAAAAAGAAAACCAGTCACAATTTTCAGCCCTTTACCTATTATTAGTATCAAACACACTTGCCACATCTTACAATTGATGGGAACATAGCAGGTGTCATGACACTGTGGCCACAAACTGAAGAAGTGTGAAAGCAGCCACCGAGGACAGGAGAAATAAGGGCTATTGGTTTTGCCCAGGAGACTGGACAGAACTGCATTTTATTAGGAAGAGCCCAGGGGAGTGAGAAGAAAGTTTCAAGGAACAAGTGAGAAGACAGAGTGAACAGGCGGAAGACCCTTGTATCAGTCCAGTGAGAGGTGAGGGGCCCGCACCAGCAGTGGCAGTGGAGAGGAAAAGGAGAGGGACTCTAGGAGACACTTGGAAAATGACCTGAGCAGAGCTTGGTGCAAGGGAAGGCACAGAAGAATCCTGTGGCCATGGTGGGTACAGGGACAGTGGGTCAGTGAGTCAGAGGGTAAACAAAGGAGGGTCCTGGGTAATAAGAGGGAATAGGAAGATTGAGATCCATCTGTCCCCAAAGATAAAAATGTTCTATCTGTGTAGATGTTTTTCAAGTGAAATAACTGTCTTTTTCCTTTCGACTATTCTTTCTCTGAAACGCTAGTGATCTGGAATGATATTAACTAGGTAAAGCAGTAGATGCTTACGCAGATGCTGGTGACAATTTCTGGATGCAAAAAACAGACCTTTGAATGCATGTACAGAACCACACAGGAATAGTTGCATGGCTCACTTCCCACTCCAAATTTTTTCACTTGATGAAATCAGGTGAAAATGCACACTGGAATCAAGCCTGATCAAAGAGGCAAAGGAACTCATGAAGGGCAGCAGCCAGAGGGGCATGGGATGTAGAAGAGGGGAGCAGGGAATCCAGAGCCTCACAGAAGAGCCTCTGCTTCCTGATGGAGAGTGGGAGTGATCTGCCCCTGCCTGCCTTCCTCCAGAGGCCTCCTGAGAACCACGAGGTCCACCTGGAAGGGAAATCTGCGAGGTGCCCTGCAGGTCCCCGCACTGTTTTTTAGCATGGCAGAGTTCACCATTCTGTCAGTAATTTTCCTTCTAAGGCAGATTCTCCCTCCTGCTCCTCCCCCAAGATACAACTGCTGTCCTGAGAACAGGGTACGCAAGGCACCTGAAACAATCAGTTCCAGAGAAAAGAACGGAAAACACTAGCTAGGCTGGGCTTGTCAGGAATCACACTAACTCTAGCTTCGCCTGAGTCATTTTAGGCAGGAAGATAGAAATGTCCTCTTCTTAGAGTAGGCAATGTCCTCCAGAGGCAAGCCTGGGAAATTTCCTCTTACCAAATCCGCCCAAGCTAGATGCTGGAGGCCCTTCTCATGGCCTGCTCCCTCACATGGCCCTGGGGCCAGTCCATCCTGAAGTCAACCCCAGGAGGCTTCTGGAGCACCTCCTGCCTGCAAAGGTGGGGTATATATGGAGAGACTCGCTAACGACTGTGAGGTGCAGAGCTGGCTGAGCACAAGGGGCCTGGGGCTGGCACTTCAGCAAATCCAGGGCACCTCCTTGTGGAGGGCTCATAGCCACCAAATTCCTTCCAAAGGAGTAGCCAGAGGTTCACAGTGGGCAGCAAGAACTCCCTCCCAGGATGGAGCTTCATTTCCACAACCCGATCCATAGCCACGCAAGCCCGCCACTTTCCTCATAGACCCTAGTCTCATGTTCAGAAATGGAAAAAAGAAAGGCAGAGTTGCTGCAGGGAATGGGAGGAAGTTTCTTTATGTATTACTTTCAAGTGTGTGTCCACCAGGGACTGCTAGTGTCCCATGTGTCCCTTCACTTTCATATTCCTGGAATGTGAGAGCTGGAGGCGACTTACAAGGTCATCCAGCCTGGGATTCCCGAGGCAGAGAACACAGCCATCTGTGTGCTCCTGGCACATGGCATGCCAATCGCTGGCGAAAGTGTTGAACATTTTTATTTTATCGTGTATTTTTATAAAGAATTATTTTTCCTAAACTGTACTGAAATAATTAATGATAATTTTGAACCCATAATTTTATTGGCATTTTCATCTCAGATAAGTCCAAATAAATTTAAATTGGAGAAGCCAGTCAATTTAAATAAAAATATTCGAAAAATACTAACACAGATTGTATAAAAATATAGCAAAAAACATGAGTGCCGAAAGTTTTAAGAACACATCTCATTCAAGCCTCTCATTTACAGATGAGGAAAGTGAGGCTCGGGAAGGTCAAGGGGCTTGCCTGAAGTTTCACAGGTTTTTGAAGGAAAAAGGCCTGTAATCAAAGCCTCCTGACTTTGAATTTGGTGGTCTAATCCCGACATTAGGCTGCTTGTCTCATCGGCCTAGCTTTAGTCACCCTTGAGGAGAGCAAGGTGTAAGGCCACATGAGTGCAGCTGGGTTCCAGGCCCATGTCACTCTGCAGTGAAAACAGTGAGCAGACCCTGGCTGGGACCTGCTGGTGCTGCCCCCACCAACCCCAGGTGGAGTCCGAGGAGGGAGACCAGGCCCGGGAGAGGCTGGAGGCCTCGGGTGCCGAGGATGCTGGCTCTGAGCTGCAGGGCATTGGGGAATGTGGGGCTGGGGTGGACACAGGCAGCTGAAAGCCTGGAGATGGTGACTTGGATGTATATACTCCATGACATTTAGGGAATACATGAGAACAAAAGAGGAGTGCTCTAACATCACTGCTGGGATGCAGAGTCCTTCTGAGTTTGTTCTGTGTGACAGCTCACCTCACTTTGTAAGGATGTGTCCAGAGGCTCACAAATGCCAAATTCTGATATGTTCACTCTTACAAATCCTAAATGTTGACATGCCTTAGTTCCAAAGCCTTCTGTCTTCTTCCTCAGATAAGCTACAGGCATAGAGGAATGAAGGTTGCATCCTTTAATAAGCACCTGGGGTCTGATCTCCCATACAGCCCCATCTTCTTCATGGGGAGCAGAACTCGCATCTCAGGCACCTTAAGCAGCTGTGTGAATCCCAAACATTGGAATTGGGAGCCAGAGCCCAGCAGGTCCCAGATACTACTCAGTGAAGCAGCCACTGCTGTCAAATACAGTATGGCATATTAATAAACTGACATCTGATTCAGCCCAAGTTAGAAGGCGACTTGACTCATCTATTGCTATTCATGGATGGCAGCAGAGGCAGCAGAGGTATCAGGAGGGGAAACCATAAATAGCAAGGCAGCAGCAAGAAGCACCTGACCTTCCCAGCTTTAAGATGGAGACCCCCATGCACCCTTGGGGAGGGCTACTGACATCAGCCTCTTACATAGGCAAGACATTTAATGAACTTTAGCAGATACTTAAAAGTGTCGCAGCTGATTTTATAAGGCAAGGTCTAAAAATGCTTTGTCCACCCTGGGCAAAGAGACACCACTAACTCTTAAAGACCTTATGTATCAGTCCCCACAAACCGACTTTATCATAACACCATGTCTGAAAATGTAATTCTACTTCCATTCTTATACACTTAGAGTAGGTATTTTGCTATTGGGAAGTATTTTAACATACACAGGCATTTCATAAAAGCCCACTGTGTTCATCAAAGTTGAAACTAAGCAGGAGCCATCAGCCTCGCAGGGAAGAAAATCTAGCACATTTACTAATAAGGATTCTGTTTATACTTCTCTTGTCAAGTCTAAGCAGTTATATTTTCATCAACACCTGCCATTGCTAAACCCATCAATCCCTCTCAGGAGAGGCTAAGGTGCTTGGATTTCACCTGAATTTGTGACTATCACATGCCTTGAGTTTCTAGCAAGAACAGTCTTTGTCAATATCTGCCTTAAGTGACAATTACAATCTATGGGGGTCTGACTAAAACTAGCAAAGTATGATCTTTCACACTTCACATTGGACCCTAACGCTTCCACCAAGTTGTGAGATTTTAATGTTCGTTTGGGCTCTGTAGGCAAAATGAGCGGAATGTACCAGACTGGAGTCAGCAAACTATACCTCTTCTCCTCCAGATGTAGCCCACTACTTGTTTTTGTAAATAAAATTTTATTGGAACCCAGCTACACCCATTCATTTATATATTGTGTATAACTGCTTGGGCTCTACATTAACAAGAGCTGAGTCATTAAAACAAAGCTCATGTGGTCTAAAAGCTGAAAATGTTTACCATTTGGTCTTTTAAAGACCTCCAGCCTAGATCATCTCCTGCCCTTGTCCATGCTAGGGTTCTCTCTGTGGATACAGGGCCGGCTACACCTACTATACTCAAGTCTAGTCTGTCTCTAGCCAGAGCCTATGGGTGTAGGTTGAGGTCAGCTTTAAAGGTGACCTCTGATCTGTGAGAGAACCCCAAAACTTTAGAGATGGGCAGAGGGCAAGAGAAGGACAGCATGGTCTGGAGGACAGATAGTAGCACCAGGAATCAAAATCTCTGAGTTTTTCCATCAGTGCTGGTCATGAGTACCACCTACCACTCCATGCTTTCCTTTCCCTGTTGTGAATAGGAGTAATAATCATTGTATGTGTGTAGACCTGGGCAGCAAAGGAATTCCCATAATGACATCATTTGGTTTGATTAAAAAGTAAATAAATTAGTGAAGTTCTTCCAGGGAAGTTCGAGCTGGGATTATCACCCCAAACCAAAGGACACCTGTTAGGAAACCCTGTAAACAATGAAACAGAAACAGCCTAACAATGCCCTGGATGTACATGACCACATCCCGGCTTTGTAATGGGCTCAGTCTGTTGTCCTGATGTTCCTGATTGCCTCAGTCTTTTCTCCAAGCGTAACTCCTGTAGGACTTCTGTAAGAGGTTGCTATGATCCCAGCTGCTTTTCTGGCTCCCTGAGGTAATGGGCCCCTGGGTAACACACTACACACAGAATTGTTACAGGCAGCTTGCCTGGCACCCCCAGAGTTTACCTAGCTAATATTTACCGGGCACTTCCCATGGGTCAGGCAGTATAGGAAGTGCTTTATAAGATTCCTCTCACTTAATCATCAGAACAGCCCGATGAAGTAGGATCTATTATTAAGAAAAGTGAGTTTTGGTTAAGCAATTTGTCCAAGGTCCCTAAAAAATCCAGCAAGTGGTGGAAATAGGATTTAAATTGTTCTTTTCTAGTGAGGCTCCTGCTGTGAACCACCCCACTAAAATTCAATACCGTGCAACGTATAGTCTTCATGGGCTTCTCAGTGGCCAGTGTTTGCTCAGAGCCAAGCCCAGCCTTCTTTGTGATGCTTGGTCCTGTTGCCCAATCCAGCTCTTCACCTTTTAAAGTAGCTCAGAGACTTTACCACCATAACATCTTGCCTAATTCTCTATGTGCGTTCTTAATCTTCATCAAGTGAAAGGATTCTGCTGTGCTAGCTAAAACAAGTAAAACTATTCCACAGCCTGGAAAACTGGAAAAACCAGACAACCCTGTTGCTACCAAATAGGAGAATCTTGTGGCAGAGTAGAGTCTGGAGTCAGATATACTTGCCTTGAATCCTGGCTTCCCCTCCAATGGCCTATGTGACATTGGACCTGTGATTTGCTTTCTGTAAGTCTCGGTGTTCACATTTGGGAAATGGGGGAATTAATACCTATTTCACAAGATTGCTATGGGTATTGATAGATATCATGCATGAAAATGATCCCATGAAGTGCTGGAGACACAGTGAGGGTTTAGTAAGCAATAGTTTTGTTATTATGAATATTACCAGTTTTAAATATTGATTTAAATCCCATGGAGATTATGACTCCTGCTTTCAAAAGGAGCTTCAGGGATTTTTGAAACTAAGTACCTAAAACTAAATTGTTGGCGTCTACATCAAGTGAGCTAAATTGCTGAACAAAATATTACATCAAGTTGTTAAAAGATATCGGTATTCTTGAGCAAATTTGGTCTCTTAGGTATTTTCCTTGCTGTCTGGAGAGATGGGGGGGGCGTGTAGCTTAAGGCCTTTCTGAATGTCAGGAGAGAGAAAAGAATTGTAAATAAAATGGAAAGGAATGGAAAAGAAGGTAGACACTCCACCTGGCTCTCATTTCTGCTAAGGGCCATCTTCAAATGCTAAGTATTAATAACATAATTAAATACTCTCTGATAGCGGAATCTTGTCTTATTCATTTTCTAACTACTTAGTAGGTAAAAAAGTATCTGAAGCCTGACAATATTGTTAAATAAAAGAATCAATATCTAAATGAATGAATGAGTCAATGATTTTTTTAAATCAATGATAGGTCAATAATGCCTTTAAAATACTTCTCTAGTTTCTAAAAATTCCCTGCCAAGAAGCCTCTGTTTATTGGTACGTGGCTTTCACAATTTTAGAGTTGGAATTCTCCAACTACCCTCTTCCTTTCCACATCAATAAAGCCACTGCCAGCTGTGAGGTGTGGCTGAAGCCAAGGTTAGCAGGTAGATTTAGCCAAGCTGAACAGAATCTGAACTTCTAGGGTTCACTGCCTGGTGGAGCCACAAAAAAAAAAAAAAAAAAAAAAAAAAAAAAAATCTGTGTTCCACCACAGTATGAGTCCTGGTGTTCATAGAGTTATTAGTGTCAAAGCAACAATGGGCAAAAATGTCAGATGAGTCTCGGCAGACAAAAGTCAACAAAACAACAAAATCTGGTAAAAGGACATGTAATAAATATATATTAGGTGCTCACTATGGACCAAATGATGAGTTGAGTGTTTCTCAAAGCATAGAATCTAGACTCTGCTGATTGCTTTGATTCAAATCCTGACTCTACAAAATAGTAATTGTTTAATTTTCGGTACGTCACTTAGCCTGCCAGGCCTTCAGTCCCCTCATCTATAAAATGAGATAATAACAAACCCTACTTAATGGTGTCATGATGAAAATAAAAAATAAGTTAATATATAATGAAAGCACTTAAAACAGTGTATGGCACATAGTAAGTGCAAAATACTCCTAAGATGACGATGATGATGTCTGTGATATCTTTTGATTCTCCTAACATCTCTACAGTTGAGGACTTAGTATGCTTGTACTGAGCAAAGAAATCATGAAATCATAATTTTCCAGACAATGGCTGGAGCTAAAGACAATGGCTCTGAGCTGTGCCTGGAGCAGGAGTGCGCGACAGATGCCCACCTCCCCACGACTGGAGCCCACAGGAGAAGGTTAGGATTACAGCCACTGATGGGATAACTTGATGTGAAAAGCTTTGAACAAACAGGAACTATGGTAACTAGCCAGATCCATCTGCTTCTTTCCCTAAGGAGTTAAATAAAGGCAGAAAGGCAGAGAGCTTGACAGCAGAGGGAACAGAGTTGGAAACACTGTGAGGCTGAGAGACGTCAGGAGGGGTCATAAGTGAGGTGACTTGATGAATACATAGAACTTCAAACATACAAAGGCATCGAGATGCAGAAAGATTTATACAGTAGATGGACAAATAAACTAATTCATAGCAACAGGAGGAATAGAAACAGATGTGAAAGAACCAAGCCACAAACTATGGAGACTGAGGGCTAATAAGATAACTTGGATCCTGAACAACCTTCTAGTTCCAGTTTTCATTAAAATCTGCTTTAATTTTTTTTTTTTTTTTAAATCAGGAGAGTGTTGTCTCCCTATGTCCATATGAATTTCTATAGTAAAATTCCATTACAGAGAAGGTCTGAGTAGATCTCCATTCTCTAAAACTAAAAAGCCTAACCCATGAATTCATTTTACAGATAAGATAAAGCAGCTTCCAAAAAGGTCAGCAAATTATCTAAAATGATAAAGCCAGGATTTGAATCCTACCCTTCCAACTCTAAATCCAGTGTTTCTTTTAACTACTGCCCAGCTCTCACTTTATCAGAATACGGGAGAGCACCAAACAAGCACAGAATGGACGACGAGTGGCTGCAACAACTGGCAGATTCATGTATACCTGCACCTCATGCATCTTGGCAAGAGATGCAGAGCCATCCCATGGTGCCAAGTAAGGAAAGATTGCAAGCCAAACCTTACTCGGCACTTGGCATAGTCCCAAAATGGACCATGGCATCTCCAGGCTTTTGCGCATCAGGCTTTCACACATCAGGCTTTCAGAGACAGGCAAAGAGAAAAGAGATTTTGTTTTAAGGATCTTGCTGACTATTTTAGAAACTGCCCACCATTACCCTAAAGGAAGGTAAAATACACAATGCTGGCCCTGGCAGGGGGGCAATATGATCAGTAAGTCAGTCCAGTTCCATGGATTGCTTCAATTTCTAGAAAAGTCTTCCTTGAACTAAATCAAGACCTGCCTTTTTGTACTTTCCAATTTACTATTCTAGGCCTGTTCTTTTTGGTAACAATAAACATGTCTAAACTCCTTCATCTGTTTCTTAAAGAATAGGTCCTGATAAATTAGGGCATCTTCAATTGAACTAAACAAATAACAACCATTGACCATAAACCAAAGCATTTCTAAAAGGCTCCTTGCTGTGAAAAATATACTTACCCAACCTATATGAATATAGAAAATCTATTAATACTGCCGTCTTTAATTACAAAGATGAAATGTATAGAAAATACATTTAAATTCTACTATGTGCCATTAATGCTGTTGCATACTTGAAGAAGAAAAATGTAGATCGTACGGTAAATTAGCAAAAGTACAGTGTGGAAATTTAAATCTACACAGAGTCTGAGTGAATATCTGATATAAAGTCATATTAAGACCTGGTCTTCTATGGAGTAAACACTTTGCCTTATAACTAAATAATTCCTTTACTTTTGGTTGAAACACATGCTCGGTTTTCATTTGCCAAGTCTGCTTTCTCTTCGAGTTTGAGAAAGAGTATCCTTGTGTACTTTCATAGTTCTGAATGTCAATTATCTTGCAAAATTTGAAATAAATCTCTTCAGGCAAGTTTGAATCATAAAAGAGGCTAAAATACATCATTTGACCCTCATAGCAGTAATGTAAGATTTTAGGAGGGAAATCCAGTCATTCTACACAAAGAAGAAAGAGTACCTCTTTGGAAAAAATAATTCAAAAATTTTAGAATGTGATTAAAAAATAAGAAAAGCAAAAGGTTTTTCAAAGTTTTAAATTGCCAGGTTCCCAGCTAGGGTATTGGTTTTCTGCTAGCCCACAATTTTGCTGATGACAGATTTATACTGGGCACAGTATAAGAGAGGACTTGCAAATTCTCATTCATACAGTGTAAGGATACAAAAAAGGTTTACTTTTACTTTTCATTGTCTCATCACTTATATTTGGTGTTTAAAACAAAACATAGTAAATGGAAAATATAAAAATAAAAAGGAGTACCTGCATTGAGGCAATATGGTTGAGAAAAGTATAATAAAAATGAGAGAAATGTAAACTTTGAGGTTTCACAGAACCATTAATTTCCTCGCACACATTGGGAATACTTAGAATTATAAGCTTTTAAATATATATTTCTTAACAAGAAAGAAAAGTTTGGATGTTTTGATAATAACCTTAACTTTTCTCTTCTTTTGAATTATGCTATTTTGATCCAATCTGAAAACTGCATCAATATCGATCGTTAGAGTTAATGAAAAATAGCCTTGCTATTGTTATTTCATAACTAACAGGGTGTGGGTAATAAGATTTCATTTAAGTACATTTCACTGCCCAACACTGTTACTAGTCAAAGGATTTTGATTTTCTGACATTTGTAATGATGTTATTCCAGATTCCGCAAGTATCTGCCTCCTTTTGTTGCAAAGGATGTGGTATAAAGTGTATTGAATATAGTCTACCAATCCCTGAGTCTCTTAAGAAGAAGCCATCAGAGACTCTAGGAAAAACACCTTCAAACAGGATACCCTCAGGCTTGATTTCTAAGCTGAGGGCAGATACACAACTTCAGACTTTGAAATGGTTTCTGGAATAAAATCCTAAGGACAGGAGAGGCAGTGTACGAGGGTGTGTGGAAGGGATGGGAATGGAGAAGGGCGAGATGGCTGGGTGGGCTGCAGTTGGCGCCATTGACCAAACCATCTTGGACAAGGATGGCAGGAAACACTTCTACCTTCAGTGTACCTGAGATCCCTGTTCCCCTGCACAAGTCAATGGCCTTCCTGAATTTTTCATGGAAATGGGGGCCTATCCACATCCGAGAGACCAAGCCAGAGACAACACAAGACTTTTGCACTCTCACCCTTTTTCTAAACTCTTTGAACCTCTCTGCCTCCTCCAGCCTGGTGGAAAACAAGATAGAATCAGTTCAAATAAAGTTGAAAGCATAATCTCTTTCATCTTATTTGGAAAAGGGAACGTCACTGGTGGTCTGCCATGGGTGACTAGTAGCATACAAAGGAAAGATCTCAGAGAAAGATTTAAGGCTGGCTCTTGTTCTCTCTTCATTTCAGTGTCCACTGTCCAAAAAATTTCATGAAAAAGCAATAGTAATGTATGGCTTCTTGTAGGGATTGTTATACTTTAAGGACACCACCTATTCCTAAAATCCTTTGGTATCCTTGATTAGCATATTGTTATCTTCAAAGCAAGTGTGTGCGTGTGCACACACACTCACACACACCCTCACTTCTTCAAAAAACTTTCTGGAACACCTCATTCTGAGGATAGATAATGGGGTCCTTGCTGCACTGAAGACATGATGCACCAGTCAGGTCAGGCTTCATACTGTCTTTCTGCAGATCCCCACACCGCACCTTCAGTCCCCACTAAACGCTCCTTCTGACATATTGCCTATCTTAACTTCTTGTATTCAGGGTCTTTCTATTAGACACAATCACACCCAATATTCGTCCCTGGAAGTTTCTATATGCACTTTTTTATTCACCCTGAAAATTTATTTGGTATGATATAATCTTCAATGAAATGGTCTTAGACCAAAAAAAAAAAAAAAAAGAAAGAAAGAAAATTAAACCAAAAAAAAAAAAAAAACCCGCCCATGACCACAACAGCTTCCCATACTGGGGAAGATGTGGATGGCTGCTGGGAAATCCACCACTGCACCCTTCTTTGCAGTGAAACCATATTATAAATGTGAAGGCAATCTGGACTTTATATTTGTCACCCCAGTCAGTGTCAGGGCTGATTCAGCTGACCTGCCTGGTCTCACCCCTCTCCAGAAACCACAAGCTGCATTGAAGAAGACAACTTTCCCTAAGAGGAAACGCTGCTGCTTCTTGATTAAGGATGTACAACTACTGTAACTCTCATGCTATAAACCTCAATTAATGTGTGAGTGTGAGACAAAGAAATCTCATTTATCTACCTGCCTGCCTTCTGGCTTCATCTGGACATTGAGGTTTACCATTTGCTATTCAAGGATTCTTTTCTCCACCGTATAATTTCAACAAAGTGCCTTGTGTACATGCAGGTAACCTATCAAGCCACTCATGGGGACACTGGTTGAGGAAGAAATGAAAGGCTTACATTCTGAGATTTTATCAGAGATTCTATGGAGATACTGTCCATCCTAAATTTTTGGATAATGGAAATTTTCATATATCTAAAATATTCTCAGTTTCCCTCAGTCTGATACACAAAACTAAACAGCATGCAGTGATGGTACCAGAGCAACAGGTGAAATGAGGTTTAGTCCAAGACCTAGGCTGGTTCTGTGTTGAGTTTCCTAACAATGAAATGGCCCATGCCCTCCCATACCTATGACCCACGGGTAATCATCAAGTCTCAACTTGCTATCAGGCTATATGAGCAAATAATGTATTGGTTTACCAACACAATACCAATATATAAAATACTAAGGGCAACAGGTATTTTCTCTCTCCGTGAGAAATTTATTCATTTATTCCACAAATATTGACTACACATTGACTATGTGAACGCCTTGTTCTAGGAGCTGGGGACACATCAGCAAACACAAGCCTTTGCCTGCCATCAATTTTCAGTGAGATTCTGAAACACACATTCCTAGAATTTTAGGAAGAATCTTCTAGTCTTCTTGAGACTTCAAATTTCTAAAGGGAGAAGGGGTGATTGCGGTGAAGTTTCTGAGCTGAGCTAGAAGGAGGAGTAAGAATCTATTGAGATACTCTTTATCATAAGAGGAGAAAGCACCAGGATGATGACTTCTTCCTGTCTGGGAGACAAGGAAGGAGGGCTTGATAGCAGCTTTGAGATTCAGCCATTCAACAAATGTATATGGAACAACCACTCTAAGATATTCTGATATACTAGCTGAATAATTCCTTTCTAAGGCAATCTACTGCCCCCATCTAATATTATCTCTGGTTTATAAAAGTTACTCCATATCTGGACACATTCTAGAGAGAACAGTTGGAAAATGGTGCTGTAGAAACAGCTGCAACTTACTTACACCACAGATGGATGCATTTTCTGCAAATCGGAAATTCACTTACTAACATGCTCAATGATCATGATGGAGTTGGGTCTCATAGAGCTATGCCTACAGCACCAAGACTCTTCATGTGACATAAACTATGGCCTGAGAGGCTGAGGCCATGCTGCTCTTACCATGACTGAGATGTGAAGGAGCCTCAGCTCTTCCTCTGCTGACTCATGCTGGGGTTCTTCAGTTGGCTCTTGTCCAGGGAGGCTTGGGGCACCATCTTGGTGATGGATGTGAAAAAGCAATGTGCCATTCTCCAGCCACTGCTGCCTCCAGCGCACTAGAGGGATGTCCTCCGTGTTCCCTGAGATCTCTAGAGGATGGACACCAAAGGCAGAGGTGAGAATCTGGATTGGACCAGGATTCCAGTGAGAGTTAGGTCGGACTTACTGCTGCTCCAAACCTCAAGGAAGGGAAGAGCCCCTGAGAAGAAGAGAATTATCCACCATAGGTTTTTCTACCATAAATTAGAGTTCCAGGCTCTCACCCATTGAGAAAAGTACCAAGGTGAAAATTCAAGTTCTTCCCTCGTTTCTGTGATCAACAGCATCCTTTACACAGCACAGTTTGAATACCTGATAACCCCCTGAGGTAAATACAAGGTTGTTTGCTCTTGTAAATTTGAAAGTGTAAGTTCCCCAGCAATTACTCCTAGACACACCAGTGAACCGACCAAGGAGAGAGCTGGTAATTACTGTGCAGAGAGCTGGCATTTATGGAATAGTCCTGGGAGTTACTGCAGAGCAACTGGGGCTGGCAGGGTATTTCTAAAACCACAATCATTTGCTGCATAGTCCACTGGAGATGTTTGATAACTTGCTGTGACAAATAAAGTAATGTTTTAATTCCCTTTAATTATTTTCTTCAGTTGTGCAGAGCAGAGGTGGTATATATGAAGAGGGTGGTGAAGAATTGGGCCCTTCCCACAGACACAATCATTCATCTCCTTCTCAGGGATTTTGATCAGGGCCTTGGACTTATCATCAATGAGTTAATATCAAAATACCAAAACCCTACGAGGCCCTTTGCACTGTAGTAGGTGTTAAGCTAGGGTTGCAGAAATACACTGTGTATATGTTCCTCTGTCTTATATTCCTAAGCAATAGCATAACAAAGCTTTAGACATCCCACAGTAGAGAAGCCTAATTAATCCAGCCTTTCCCAAACTTCCTTTGGCTCCCAGACCATTTTTTCCTTAACAACCATTACCACACTAGGGAACTAGTATTTTGCTGAACACATTTTAGCAAACCATTGCTTTACAAACAAAAATTTATTTTAAGGGCATAGCTTCCTCTCCCAAAACTTATTATCTTTGACTAAAAAAAAAAAAAAAAAAAAATCCATAGACATAGAAAAGATTTAATAAGATGCATTTAGAATGTATTCCCATCAAGTACCATAACCATAAAGAGGAAAGGAATTTTAAATATTTATGGAGCTTATAAATATCTTTCACTATTTGTAGGAGGGCACGAATGATGTTGTTTATTCATTCATTCATTTATTCAATAGACATACATTGGACATGCACTGTGCATCAGGCACTGTTCTAGGAGCTCAGATACTAATCTAAGGGAGGCCCCCCAGTTCTCCAGAGCAGCCTACTGGGAGTGAACGTGGCAAGTGTTACACCAGGTCATGACAAAGTGTTGTGGGAACGGAGAAGAAGGAAAGAGTAATCGAACATGGACAAAGGGTGGAAAAGGGGCAGAAAGCACCTTTCTCAGAGGAAGATGATACTGGTGTTGCGCCCTGAAGCAAAGTGGGCTTTGTTTCACTAGGTGGAGATGTAGGGAAAGGATGTTCAGGCACCGGTAGGAGAGTGAGGATGAGGAGAAGGAGGAAGAATATTGGCTGGTCCTTGCGAGGAGTTCTGGGAGGCTTTGTATGAGCCCGAAAGACACTGGTTTGATTCCCTACCTCATCCTACCAGCCCTCAGACCAGGGAGAAGAGTAAACAAGAGTATGATGGGGGTGAGGGGCTGCAAAGACAAAGGGACTGGAGCCTTCCTTCATCTTTAGCCCTCTTTCTGATTGCCCAGAGGACTCTGCCATCCCGTTGGATCTGGGATGTGACCAGCACAAGCATCCAGGAAGCTGCAGAGGGCAGAGGGTGTGAGAATGGAATATCTCCTCACCCCCAGCCCTGGTTTGCTGCAGGCATGACCTCATTTGTGAAGTGAGGCAGTGACACGGCCTTCCAGGTCAACCTCTCCTACAAGGAGGTTTTCCAGGCTTCCAGGTGAGGAGAAACCCTGGGGCGTGTGTTTGAGGGTTGAGCCTTAGAACAGTAGTGGCCACAGACTCCTCGGTGCAGGCCCAATGATCACAAACCCTGCTCGGGCACTGATCCTTTCCAACCACTCCTCCGGCCCTCATATCAAAGTTTCCAAGGGAGACTTCTCCTGGAAAACACACTTTTCTCATCCCTGTCCTGTCATTGCACCAGAAGCCAAACTCTGTCTCCTCATCACAGACATAAAAATCACAAGCAGTCATCTCTCCTAATAGAGCAACTAATGGCATAATTAAATCACCTGGAGCAGCACACGTCCAGCCTCCTGCCCACACACACTCTCAGCCTGGGATTTATTCCACACACGTCTGGGCGCTGCTCGGCCCTTCCTGTAACTATTCAGAAAGATCTATCACTTCATACCTCTAAATTGCTTAACAAACCAGATTTTTATTTCTCAGGTGATCCTCATCAAGTAGGTCAGGCTCATTACCTCTGATCTAACTGTAGAAGCAAAGAAAAGGAAATGCCTGTGCCAAGGTCACTCCAGTCTGACACAGAACAGGGACTGAGATGGATGAACTATCAGATCCTCTCCACCTGCAACACACGCACCGGATGACATGACCTCAGAACATGCACAGAGAAAGGGAGCACTTGAGTAGAAAGTCCAAGTGGTCTTTCAGGAGCTTTTGTGCTTCAATATTTGAATTCTTTTGTACAGGATCTTAGTATCCTGTGACTGCTTTTAAAATTGAGATATAATTCACATACCACAAAATTCACCCTTTCAAAGTATATAATTCAGTGGCTTTTAGTATATTCACAAAGTTGTGCAACTATCATTACTGTTTAATTCAATAAAATTTCATCAGCTCATAAAGAAGCCCCACACCCATCAGCCATCAAAAACTTTTTGTGAGAAGGAAGGTGTTCACTCCATGGTTCTGGAAGTGGTGGCACCAAGGAAGGAAGAGGTACACTGGGTATATTGACAAAGCGCCCCCCTGGAGAGGCGGGTTGAGAGCACAGAGACACTGGCCTTGCCCTCTGAACTTCTCTGTTATTCATGCCCGTCCATATGGACAGCGATATCATGATTCTGTTGGAACTAGACTCACCATAGAGGGTAAATGGTGAAGGAAAGAGGGCACCATGCCTGCCAAGGGCACTCATCATGTTTTAGTTTCAAGACAATTATTGAATGCTAGCTTCTTCCTTGGCTTTTTTTCCCTCTCCTGGCAGGATCTGACATAGAAGAGCTAAGATGGTAAACCAAGAACTTATTTACTTACACTATGTCTAGCCTGGGTCAACACAACTGTAAAACCACACAGGGTACAGTAGATGTCTTGTGAGTTTCTCCACCAATGGGACTGAGATCAGAGTGTGGAACATCAATGTGATCATGTTTGTCCGGATATTGGCAGAATATCTCAAGAAGAGGAAAATGCCCAGAAATTGCTTTACAAATGCAAGCCTGTCCTGAGACTCCCAAATGGCAAATTTGGGTGGTGAGAAAATAGTTACTCCAGTCCAGGGCCACCTGAGGGTTGCCGATGAGGCACAGACAGAACCATTGCCACAATGTACTGAATAAAACAAGTGTCAACAGGATCCTGCATAGTCATTTCATGATACAACAGGTGGCTTGAGCACCAGTGCCATCATTACACTATAGGGATGACATATCTGGGAAGGTAAGGCTGTCCTGACTGTCGGCATGTCCATCCTTCCCTTTCATAAACCTCGTGTCTCTCAGCACCCCCCAGAATTCTGGAACTGCCTGGAATGCATAGAAACCAGGGTGCCATTTATTCTTACATATACAATAAACATTTTTGGAGCACACTATAGCTACCACATTCATCGAGGTGTGCTACACAGTTTGTACTCTCAAGAAGCTTTCAATCTAGTAGGAAACTTAAGACATGGCCACAAATAAGTACTCTACACAGTAATAGCAGTGCAGAATGTGAGGGGGGAACTTGGCCTGGCATAAACGGAAGGGAAGAAATAAAAGGGGAAAAATGTTGGGGAGGCAATTCCAGATGAAGAGAACAGTGCGTGCAAAAGAACAGAAGGAGAATGCATGTTTGCAGACCCACAGGAGGGCTGGTTAAGCTGCAGGGAGGAGGATATGGAAAAGAACGGTGGAGGACAGAGCCTAAAAATGCAGACTGGTGTCAGCTGTGGAAGGTGTGAATGCCGTTTTAAGGAGTTCACAGCTAATGGAAAGTTGCCCATGGTTTTATTCAGCAGAGGAGGAAACTAAGCCACAGTTTAGAATGATCGGGAAGACCCAGAGAGAGAATGGCAGGCAAACCAGACTCAATCAGGGTCTTGCTGTGACTCTGGTCCCATATACTGCAGTGACTAAAATAGTGAACTCAGGAGGCCTAGGTGTGATCTGAGAAACCTTGAATGAGTTGCCTTGCTTTGAGTTTTCTCATCTGAAGAAGGAGGATCGGTGTCAATGAACTTCACGATTCTTTTGTAACTTTCATATGCCGTGATTCTAAATGCAAAAGAGTGCGCCTCATATGACCACTTATAATGACAAGTTCCACATTTCAAACAATGTCAAACCTCTCAAGACTAACCTGTACCACACCCTTCCTTTCCCCCTGTACCCTGGGTGTGTAGGTTTGGGAAGATTTTATCAGAGTTTTCAAGAGCCAGGCTCATCTTCATTCTGGATCACAGGCTGGTGAGAAAGATTCTTGTTCATGCTGGTACAGATATGTGGTTTCTAAGAAAGAAACCTGAGAGCATCTGTGTGTAATAGGACACTGGAATGATGGGACCTTAGACAGAGAAAGTCACAGTAGAGACTTATGTCCAGAATAAGCTGGACAGAGAAAGACAGGGGGAGGGAGAGTGCTGTGGGTTGATTGAATTGTGTCCCCAAAGTCTATATATTGGTACGTTCATTCCCACTGTAACTGCTGAGGGTGGGAAATCCTATTTTGGGAATTGAAAGGTGAGGCCTTGAAGAGGTGATTAGATTGTAGGAACGTGCCATGGTGAATGGATTAATAATGGTGGTCAGGGGCATGGTTCTGAGGGCTTTAAAAGAAGAGCATGTGAGAGGTTAGTCTCTCTCTGATCCAACATTTTCTGCCATATGAGACCCCTGAGTCACTGTCACCACCACCAAAACCCTCACCAAATGTATTCCCTGGACTTTGGACTTCTTAGCCTCTGAAACTGTAAGCAATGAATTTCATTTTCTTACAAATTACCCAGTTCCATATATTTTCTTATAAGCAACAGAAATGGACTAATACAGAAAATGAGATGAAATCACTTTTAAATTAGACTTAGTCATTGTTCTAATGTTAGTTTGTGGGCTGTGAGCTTGTAGGACTGTCTTTTTGTGGGGTTAGTTTAGGGCACCCCAAAATTTGCTGCAAAGATTCCTCTTCCAGGCATTACACCTTCCCCATACCATCCAAGTGTCGTTTCTCCTTCGGGCATCCCCTTATGCTGAGAGTCCCTGAACTGAGCTGCTAAGAAAACACATCACGTCAGGATCAGAATTTCCCCAAAAGACAACCCCACTGAGGACCAGATCCATGATGTCATTTTTCAAAGAACTTGACAACTTAAATTTAAACATGGATTTGAACGGGGAAATTCTCAAGGATCCTTTAACTCACTGAATTGCTGAGAGTAGCTTAGGGCAGTCCTTGCATTCTGGAATCCTTTTTCCCCTCCTGGTAAGGCTGAGTTTCAAGCTGAATCCAGCTGAGTGGTAATGAGGTCACTGTGGTTGCTGAGGTCAAGGCAGGAGGAAACACTGACTTGTGAGTCCTTAGGCTCATGCTGAGGCTACCTGATGAACTGACCCCGCAGTCTTGCAAGGTTGAGGTTGACACCCTTTGATGGCCATTACTGACTATTGAAAGACCTTACTTAGATCAGGATTTTCAAACTTGCTGTTAGTCTTAGAACCCTCATCCAAGTCAAATCTACAACGGTTTCTGATGGAGTTCCCCAGAGCAGAGTTAGAAAAGACCTGGATCATTTGGAGGACAAATAGAATGCACTACTATAAAGGGCCCCTGCTGTTACAGCATTGGGGGGTGTCTATGGGCTACTGGTTTTGCATGGTAGTTTCTCAGTTTTATTAAGTGCGATATGAATAGCCTTATATCCTTTATGAAAGAATTACAAGGGAAAGAGGACATCTCTAAAAATAGAATCTAGCCATACCTCCACCCTATGTTATCTCAGTGGCCATTATGTTTCCCTACATGATGAAGTTTGAGCTCAGAACTTCAGTAGCAACAAGCCAAGCTTCTAAAACTAAGAATAACAAATAGGTCTTGTCTATCAGATTAATGTCTATCACTAAGGTTACCAAAGATAGGCCTGTGACAGAACTATCTTCTTTTCTTCTGTTCTTTTTTACTTTCCTTTTTCCCCACCTCTAATTTCAGAGTTTGAAAGATATGGATGGTACGTCTAGTTTCCCACATGGTTTCATTATGGTCTTCTGACTGAAACTATTAACAGTGGTATTAACTTTCAAAACCTTTGTAAGAAAATAACCTGCTTAAGTCAGGGGTTAATAACAGTAGGGGATCACTAATTACCCTGCAAATCTTCACACTGGTATCAAATGTGACCCAAGTCTTCCATGTCTCTGGAACAGCAGCCTCCATAGACCTCAACTTGTTTCATAAACATAATGACAGCAGCACATTAATGTCCTGGCCATCTGTGAAGAAAGACGAGGGACAGATGAAAAACAGACAAAGGAGAAGGATGCAGAGAGAAAGGACAAAGTCAAGACAAGTGAGGAAATGAGATTACCAGAGAAACAATGGCCCTTGGCTGAGCTGGCTGGGCGTCCACAGCTCTCGCCATAGGGACCATCTGGTATGGAATTTTGAAATGATGCAATACCACACCATGGAGTGAGAGTCACATAAAACAGGGCACCGTGCCGGGCCTGCATTCAAACAGCACAGATGCTGGGAACACTGACGGTTTGCCTGAAGTTTGTGTCATATAGGCCTGGCTAAGTGAACAACACAGTGGGAGATAGCATAACCAGGAAATCCTCTTGTGAAATGTTCAGAGACCAACTGGGAATGGAACTCTCACTGTGGTCCTCATATTCAACTCACTGTCTGCCACAGAACTGCTTTCTATCATCTCATTCTTGCTCCTCTGCCTCCAAACAGGCTTGAGCAAGGGCCCCAGAACTATGTGGAACAAAAGCTTTAGAGCAAAGTAGCTTAAAGTTTCAAAAATCTCTTATGCAACAGAAGTACAGGAGGTTCCTTTTTCATGTAACTAGAACCTTCTTGACCTGCTGAAATTTGAAATAGAAATTTCCACTTGTGACCAGGTGGAGGATAATTGAATTTCTATTTCCCCTACTTGGTGACATTTGCCCTTAATGGCAAAAAGAACAGAGCCTCTTAGCATTAATGATCCAGTGATGAGAAATGGAATGGTAAGTTAGGGAGAGCATTGGATAGAGAGCCTGGAGAATGGGAGTGCAATAATCTCTCCGGAGCTCACTTTTCTCATCTTTAAATGATGGGACCAGAAAGTCTCCAAGAACTCTCCACCTCTAACCATGTAATTCAAGGATACAAAACCAGGCTTGATGCTTGGCTCTAGTTAGACCCTAATCAGGCGCAGGCTGATTATATTTCTGCATGCCAACTGGAAAAAAGCCTCCGTGGAAGTTTTTAAATCAGAGTTTTCTCTTGGAGTTTGGAATATTTCCAGCTCAGTCTAGCCTATCAATTTACAAAGGATTGGTTGTATTGAAACTCATGAGTGTGATCTATTTAAATTCCAACCAGGGATCACTAGTAAGAAAGAATCATCCACATAAACATGCTTCCAAATGGTTTCCAATGAGTTATTAACCTTTGATCAATCATGTTTATGTGGATAAGAGTAGTCTAAATAAGAAAACTTTATCTGACCTCTCTCAGCGGCCCTACCAATATCCCTTTATAGAGCTATATACTAGAAATCTGAAATGTTAACTTCCTTTCAAGCTGCCCACCCACCCATTTCTCCTTTTCCAGAAGAGGCTAAGATGAAGTAAAATGAACCAATACAGGAGTGATAAAGAGAAACAAAATAAGGACCTTGGATAATCCATAGTATGTTGTCTCTGGGAGCAGCTGGGAGTGGAAGCTGCTGGAAGCAGAGGGTGGCTTTTTAAATCAGCCTTGATGGAAAGCAGTGAAGCTTTCTATGGATGCTGCTGGAAGTAGGTCACTCCACGCTACTCTGTGCTGACATGAATAGCAATCGAGCAAACTACACGAACATTCTATTTACCTAGCCATGGAGATGAAAACATTCCTGTGGGGGAAAATGCAGCCAAAAGGTTCTGACACAACCGGAGAGATGAGGAGGCATTCAAATGGCTTGTGATTTCATCCAAAATGATTTGCTTGTTTCTACCACAGTGTTTCTCTGGATCTTTTCAAGCCTCTGCAAAGAGTTTATCCACATGATACTCATTAAAGTCTCATTTGAAAGGGAAAAAAAGCCCGAAGCTCTTTGAAAAAGGCAGGGTTATCTGAGGTGCAGATGTACTGGTAAAAGGATTTTTTACATATATCTAGTTCTATTCTCCACAGCCACCCGACTGACCTTTGTAAATTGAGATAACGGCACGCATTTAACAAAATCTGACATCAAGTAAGATGTGTAATAATATTTAAACTCTCTAATGTTAAAATATGTATTTACAGATCATTTTGTACATTGTCATGAGAATAAGTCATTCTGAAGCCTGAGGTTTCAAGACTGGAATTCTGATTTGAGCTTTGCAAGTCTAGGAAGGGCTTTGCACTTCCCTGCAGTGTGGCATTGGAAGCAATACGGGAACCTGAGTTTTGGAAAGCCAGGACACTTACAAGGATTTTGCCTATTAGACCCAGTGAAAACTCTATTCATTCCAAATCTTCTCTCTTGTACTCCTGTTCTTTCATTAGTATTTGCTATACATCTCTGATATTGAACTATTTCAGTAAGTCCCCCTCTGTGGCTCTTGCCTTATAAAATGCATGGAAAAAGAAATCAATAATGACAAAATATCCCCTGCAAATGACTTACAAATAGCCTGTTGCTTGTCCTAAACTTTCTCGATTTATCTTCATTTCTAATTAGTTCTCATCCCCTTGTATTTCTGTTCTTACTGTCTATTATTCAATTCAACAAGTAATGAGGTACCTATTATGTGCTGGTCCTGCTAAGAAGCTTTGTCAACATTCATGAACTAACTTAATCCTCAATGATCTTTTAATGTGGATATTTATGTCCCTATTTGACAGATAAAGAACTTGAGTTCCAGAGAATTCAACCTACGTGACCAAGTTCACCCAGTAGTAAATGCTAGAACTGGGGGGTTGTGGGGGAAGGGATTCAAAATCTCCTGGTTTTAAGGCCACTTTTCCTTTTCAGTATCTCAGTTCCTATTTCCTCACTTTGCAAATCTCAACCTCAGAATAATACAAGCAAAGTGCTTAGCAGTATCTGGCATTTAATGAACACCAATAAACATCAATATCATCATCATAATTATTAGCACTGTGTTGTTGTTGTCATTATTAATATCGCTCACATAAATCCAAAAATTGAGCAGTAATCTTAACAGATTAAGTAACAGATTCAGTCAATGGTAGTTTTAAATGGCTCCAGCTGCTTAAAAGTCTTCATAAGTCCAAGTACTCTAAGTCCAGGATCAGCTCAGTTCTAGCTGAGGAACCTGGGCCAAGTCATATTGGTACATTTCTACAAGTGCTTATCAGCAAACTGAACATTCTTTTGATGTCTCTGATAAAATTCCACTTATACTGTCTTTGCTTTATGTCTTTGCTTTAAGGCCCGGCCATGGAAGCTTTCACAGGGCGATGCCAGTTAACCATGACCAATCAAGCCTGACTGGAGCTGGCACCCCGGTGAGCTTGTTGTCAGGCACTTAGCAAGACATTCATGAATTAAATGGGCAGGTCCTCCCAGACGGATGTGGGAGTGATGTCTGTGAGCAAGGGAGAAGGGAAGAACAAATGGAGGCAATATTAAAATAACAGCTGAGCTTCCTTCTGGGGTAAACTGAGTCCTTCTTTGCAGACGAATCTGTGTAAGCACCTGTTATCGTGAATGCCAAGAGGCACTGCAATCAGGTGGAACCTCCCATCCTTGTCTTCACCAGGGGAACGAGTCTTCCCACCCCATTCCCAAAGACGTGTGAGCTTCTGCTACTGACCATGAGCACTGCCTTCTTGCTAGCACACACAGCTGGGGAGCCCACAGCTGGGAGGGCTGATTATTTTTCTAGGCTCTTCTTTCTAAACCGTTTTCTCCTACAGAAAAGGTGGTCTAAGCTATCTCCGAAACTTCTTCTCACTCTACAATTCTCCGACTTTATTTTTTTTTTTATCTTCCTCTGATCTGCAACTGCCATACTGAGGGCTGGATCTCAAGTTCCCTCAAAGTGAAGAGTAGATATAATAATTTGAGGTATCTCTGTTGTGTTATTCAGCCTGAAAAAAGTGGAGTGCAGAGGGAATTCCACAAAGCCCCAAGCACATGAAAAATCCATTATTATCATCCCTGTGTTACAAGTTGCAAAGGCTTTTCTTATAGGGCCCCCTTTTTCTTCATCAATCCTGTGTGATAGGTTTTAGAGAACTGGAAACTAGAAGGCCAATGAGGGTAAGTGATAATTCCCAGGGGTAGAGCTAATAAGATGGAGATAACAGAGATCAAATCAGCCTTCTGACTCCTAGCACAGTGCTCTTCTTACCAGACTGTGCTGTCTACCAAAGTGATGTTTATTTACACTGAGAAATCATGAGCCCCTGTGCTTGTATTTCAGCCTAATGAATTAGATGTACAGAACATATACATCAATAGTAAACACTGCCAGGAGTTTGAAGAATTTGAGCTTATAGACCCAAGAATGAAATTGAGTTATTTCAATTCACACTAGTATACAAATCATATGGCAATCTGATGGAATTTCACTGTGACAGTCTCTCCTGAAAAATCAGATCTGCTTATTCCTCATTTCCAACTACTGGTCTGAAGACTCTCGACACTGCCTTGGGCCTATTTCTGCAGGCTAATTTGTATAAGTGCTCATTACAGCAGGGGTCAAGCTGACCTCTAAATGACCTGACAGACATATCCCCTTCTAGTACCTGCTGGGTGAATGATTTTAAAGGAATACAAGGTCACTCAATTGCTAAGGTGTATTGCTGCTCAGCTGGGAATAACATATATTGACAGAACCTTTTCTTTATTATAGCCCTTTCTGTATTTTCTGTCTTAATTCTAAAGTCCTCTCTCCTCTACAAACCCACCACAGAAAGCACACATTAAGGGGCTGGCAGGGGAAGTGGGAGCCCTGCATTCTGCACAAAGGACGCATTTCAGAAAACAGATGAGGTCCGTGCACCATTTTGAATTCAGCAGTGGTGCCATTCTTCACGCCTCCTTTGTTCGCCTACCCCTCTGTTGTGCTGGTCCCTGCTCTGCTGTGTGTGCCTGACTCTTCGTGTTTATAGTCTCATATACACTTCATGGTAGCACTGACCCATTAGTTAGAGATTGTAACTAAAACAATGCTAGTTGAGTTTTGCAAAATGAAACAACTGGGTTTTCCACTTGTGATGTGTAAAAACACATTCTAAAAAAATACAGCTATTAGTTTCATATGCAAGCTATCAAATCGTAAACAGAAGCGATGATAACTGGAATGAGTAGATAGATCATTAGACAAATCAAAACACAAAGACAGAAACTTAGGGACAGCTATACAGTATTGATAGCTTCTCCATCTACTCCTTATTCTGTAGCCAAAAAGGCACAAAGCTGGAAGGCAATGCTGTGCTAGGGGACATGTGTCCTCCCTGACATCAATCTTAAAACTGAGGTCACTCTCAGCTTCTTAGCAACCAACTGTGTCTCTTCCATTCATAAATTATTCGGTATCAAGGGGTGATTGTGCCATCCTTTGAGAAATGAGTTCCCTATGAATAACACCTGCTGGGTGAAGCAGTACTTCCTTTCATTTGTCCTAAATTCACCTTCCTTGGGTTTCAAATGGAGCCTTGAATCTTAGAGGTTGAATATTTGATGAATAAGGTCACATACATTTTATGTGATAAACATGGGTTACATTCCTTTCTTAGTCTTTGCCTTGTATCAGAAGACTCATTCATATTTCTTTCTTCATTATTTGGCTGTGGTGTCTAGAATGTTCAGGTTTCTTATTCCACCTTCATAGAACCACTCCTACTCTTTACTGACCATGACAGCTGCCTTTCTGTGCACTTTCTGTGGGTTCATTAAATGCATTGCCTAGAGTGGAGTGGTGTAGCAGTGCAGAAATAGGAAGAATTCTAATATCAGGAAACTAAAGTCTCAGACAAGACTCCTTCCTCCTACCTCTGAAATCTTTATGCCTCAGTTTCTCTCTCTCTCAAAAAATGGGAATAATATAAATATTTACTTTGCAGGGCTATTAAAGTGAAAACGCACATGGAAATGCTCAGACATATGAGTCATGTATTATAATGATATTCATATTATTATAGAGACTGTTGTGTTTCCCGTGTCCATCATAATGACATTTTGTTCCACCTTTTTAGCCATGACAGCGTATCGGGCCAATGTTTTCATAGAATGATTCTAATGAATTCTAGGTATTTTCCTGAATCATTAATGATACGACAAATATCCTTTTGTTTTATAACTACAGCTAGAACCTTTATCTGTGGAACATTACCTTGAAGTTGATCACATGAAAATCACTCTCCTCTTTTCTGCCCTCTAACACAGATTCCTACGATCTTCTTATGGTCTGTCTCCATTAACCCAACTTTTTTAGTGTATAAAGTTCAGTATCATCTAAATCATTTATAAAGACTGTTAATTATACTTCTTTCATGACTGAGGCGCCATGACCAACAAATATGCTATTAACTTACCATATAAAAAACAGACTTTAAAAGTAAAAACCATCAAAAGCTTTTTGAAATTCTAAGTAGATCCCTTGATTAATATGTATGGTATGCCCCTACAGAATACTCATTATTCAGACTTGATTTCCTACTGTCATCATGCCACACTTCACCACGGCGTCACCCTTTACACTCATACTAGGTTCAATTAGTGTTGAAGTATTTACAGATCTCACTCATTATTATCAACTTTGATAGTGTACCCCCAGTAAGGGGGCAAAGTCTTGACAAATAGGAATCTCCTGCTGGATGAGGTTGAACCAGATACTTGGACATTACCTTTCCCAACTTTGTCTCTGAAATTCTTCAGGATGCATGGGTATATTGTATGTAGCACCAGTAATTTAACTATTTGTATTTTGTAACCTAATTTGGCATATCAGTATTCACTATTACTTGTTTTAGTGCTTCAGTTTTAGGAGGCAACATGCTTGTTGAAATATCATAAATTCTTCAATAAAAACTGAGAAAATTTATTCCATCGGTTACTTTTCTCATTTTTCGCCTCCACAATTATGAAAGAATTTGGAGGCTTTCTGACTGACACCAATTCTGCATGTCTTGTGGAGAGTAGGCACTCAATAATCTATTAGGTTTTTCAAAATTTTTCCTTTTTTTTAGATTAATATTTAAAAGTCTCCATTTGTCCAAAACATGTACTAAGTAGCTTTACTTTCTTTGCTAGAGGTTTCTCAGTCATTTAAGGGAAAACTGATATTCCACTTTGTGCTATCTTTGGTTTTTCATGAAATGCTAGACCTGGTTTTGTTGGAGAAAAGCTTCTGGTATAAAGATTCCTTTTCTTTTTCTGGGCAAACCTTTCGATCTTAGGTGAAGAGTCCCTAAACTGTAACAGAGACCCCTCATGCTGCCCACTATCCTCACAGAAGCAAACCAGAAAGCCTGCACTGACTGCCTCTAGAGTGACACAAACAGAAGCGGGGATATAGTGTATGCCAAGATGGCGAGCCCATCATTTGAGTAGGGACAGGAGAAGGAAAGTTGATTCCCGTCTAGGACTGTGTTATAGACGATAAAACGAAGATAAAGGGACTCTGAAAAGTAGCTGGTAGCTGGCTCTGCCTCTTTAATTACCCTGTCTAGAAAGAAAGTCTGTCATCAGGGCTGGAGACTGGATCTGCTCAAGAGATTGATTGGAGTAAGAGGAGTCTTTTTTGCCCAATCTAGATTGCTTCAGTTTTACTGGAATTGAAGCAGGCCATAAACCTATCAGTGACTCAAGAAAGTTGAAGCAATTAAATCTGCAGGTGGGCATATTTGTCATATTAATGATGGATCTGTGTTAATATAAGTCACAGAAGGCTTCTGCATGGCATGCTCACTTCTGCTGCGGGAGAAACTTGCTGGAGGAGGCGCCACAGCTCCATACGCTGATATCAGACAGCGCCCCCTTCACTGTGTGATGCCTCGAAACCTCACAGAGGACTCCCCTGCTACCCGGCTTAGGATGCTCTCCCATTGCTGCTCCACTTCCAGTCAAACCATTTCACGGATGCTTAATTTAAGTCAGGGGAAGAAAATGCTGGTTAAAGATACCTAGTATCTTTATAATTTGCAGGTATGATTTTGGAGTCAGACAGGCCTGGTGTGAATATTAACCCTTCTACTTAATACTGGTTTGTTTTGAACAGTTTATATAAGCCCGATAAGGATTATAATATCTACTTTATAAAGGTGTTATGAGGAGGAAATAAAGTAATAAATGCAAAGCTCTAAATACTCGTATAGTGTCTCATGGTTATGATCACTTTAATTTCTCCTTTTCTGACCTTGAAAACATTTTAGCTCCTGGAAATTAATTTCCAGTCACTTGTCATAGACTGCCAGACAACTTTGAGGTGAGGAACAGTATTAGCCAGGTTTATGAAAAGATGGAGAGGCCAGTGTGCTGGACATGTGGGTCCTAGTGCCTGCCCATTGCTCCTTCCAGCGGAAGCTGCACCCTCCTATCCAGCCAGACCTTGTATAGGCCCTTCATTCCACATGACCCTTTCAGAGTGCACACCTCACCCAAGGGCAGCCCATCTATAGACTGGGCAGTGACCCACAACATGGTTTAGTAGAAAAAGATGAGCTAATCAGATTCTCAGTCTTAGGAATCTGAAATAGGAAATATGGAGCAAATCAGGCATAAATCAGCAGAAGCAGAGCTCAGAGAGACGCATAGTAAAAGCACAGATGTGGAGTCTGGGCCATAAGGACCACTTCAAGTTGGAGAGATGAGGAAATGGAGAAAACATGAAAAGCAAAAGCTCTAAGGTAGAAAAGAGACACAGGGCATAGAAGGAAATGCTGGGGAAGATGGCAGGGAGAGGAGAAAAGACAGATGTGTGGTAGGAGATGAAGTGCATTAACACAGGACCCCACAGGGAATACCCAAAGCCCTGCTGCAGAGCCCCAGCTGTCCTGGATCCAGGTCCACTTGCCTTGAGGTTTGGCAGGCACCTGGCTCCTCTGCCTTCACTCCTATGAAATCACTGCCTCCCTGTGACACGTGTGTCCTAACAGATTCCCCCACCACTAAGTAGCCGGAGTGAGTCTCTGCACCTTGCAATCAGAAGAGCCCGCCCACTGAGCTATGAATACCCTTCACAAGATCGGAAATGCTCAGAGAATTCTGGACTCTGGATCCTCACTAGATGGACTTGATCGTGGCACCCAGAGTTTCCTCCTCTGTCGTCTGTCACAGTTCACATAAGAGTCTTTCTTCCCCCCCCCAAAAAAAGGTAAATAAATACATTCCACTCTTCATGAAAGACGTTATTTTAAAAAAATGTTTGTTTAGACAATGAGAAAATAAATTAGTTCCCAGATTTCTCACAATTGTGTATTTTCAAAGTCTAGGTTTGGCCCTGAAGTCTCTTTACCACTTTTTTCCATCTGCAAAATGGGAGACATGATAGTTCAAACATCGTGAAACCACAATATGCTGCATCTGTAAGGTCATAAAAACACATGGGCAGATATGATGCAATACACCCTTTTTTATTATAAAAGAAAGGATTTTTCTTTGCCAACCCACATTACTTAACAGTCAGCAATGAGGAAGGAAACAAACAAAAAAGCACTGTACATGACAGCTAAAATTAGAATTTGATAAAATATCCTACTTCTAAAGGGATACTGTCATGTAAAAAAAAATCAATTTGAGTAGAAAAAAATCTGGTTTGTTTATTAGTTTTGCTCCTAATGCCACCAAATGGACCTCAATCTGAAATGGCTTTTGAAATCAAATTTGCTGTTCTCCAATTCTGCAACTTACTCTTTATGCTAATTTGTCTGCACCTGCAGGGACAAAGAAATTGGCAGCAATGAACATGAGATCCAGGAAGAAAAAGCAACACAAAGATTCAGGAAATGAAACCAGGACTAAATCATATTAGGTGTATAAAGGTTGGACTTTTTATAAAACAAGAAAAGAGTGTACTGAATGTCTGAGAGAGTATTCTGACTGTACAAAATGATAGATGCTTGCTGAGGGAGCTGGTGTCTTTCCCAGGTCCCAGAAGATTGGCAGCACGGGGTGCTGGGGCAGGCAGTAGGGTCAAGCGTTGGGGCCAAGCCAGGTGTCTCTCAGCCTTCATGTTCCTTAATCATGAAAGTTACTATAGAAACGACTTAAAGAGTTTCCTCCTTCAGGAATTTAGCTTCTAGGAGTTAGGGTTAATTCTCCCTTCTATTTAAAAAATCTCATTGTTTGGGGCTCTATTTTGAAAGAAGTGCCATGGTTTTAAGGAAAAGAGTCACCATTTTCCCATTGTTCTCCATCATGAAGGCCCTCAACTCTCTCCCTTTTCCTGCTTTTTTTTGTTTTTCCTGTTTTTTTTTCATTGGGTGTAGTCTAAGGGTATCTGGAGACCAAAGTAGTGTCCCAGTCATCATAAAACCTGAGGATACAAGCACTAAGAAGGAACTTAGAGATAGTATCCTCATCTTACAAATGTCCAACCCTTCAACAGCATAAATGCCACACCCCCATTTAAAATATAGCAAAAGCTCAAGAGTTCAGTATTTTGCCCAAGGTTATACAGAGCATTAGCTCATAAGAAACCTGGAGAAAGAATCCCAGACCAAACCTACTTTTGTTATACTATCTCTCAAAATCCAGAAAAAAAATGAAATATAATTATTATATCCTAGGATGACTCTACCTTGAATATTTTCTCTGTTGCTTTGTCCAGTATATTTAATTTTAGACTCTCTACATTATATGAAGCACTGTCAAAATTCAAGTTCTGTCAACAGCTAGTAACTGTTTAGGTCCAATGAGTGCTGTGAATGTTGTGTGTTTAATGCTCAAGCAAAAATGTCAATTTTCACCTTGGAGTTATTAGACCTAGGGAAAAAAATCAATTTGGCACATAAACTGTTCAATAGCCACACTCCTATGTGTTTCTTCCCCTCCAAAGCAACTCTTCATTCCTCTATTTGGGGCTCAATCGCCAGGCAAAAATATTGGCATCACACACCTAAACAAAGACTGTGTTTAAGATTAAATAAAATGGGAATCATTTTTTTAACTCACTGTTTGATTTTCATTAGATCAACTGTCTTATTTCTTTTAGACTAATACCAGTTTCTTGTAGAAATAAGGGTACTTTTATGGCTAGTAATTGCATAAAATGCATTAATGTAGCAAATGACACAAACTCGTTTATGAAGTAACTCTTTTTCATTAATTGATACGAGAAGTCTGTATATCCCGTATTTGTGACTATGAAGAAATGGAAAATAAGAGCTTAATTGGCTTTCTAAAAATCACACCATGCACCACGATCTGAGGTAGGGTTCACAGCTCCTGACTCTTCTATCCGACTTGTTATTGGAGTCACAAAGGAAGGTCTTTTAGTGAAACTTCTTGAGATTTTATGTCCCTAATTCTGTTCTGTTTCCCTAGGGAGGAAGTGTAGTGAAGAGGAAAGAGAATAGGCTTTAGAATCAGACAAACGTGGTTAGACTCCCAACTCTGACACTTGCTAGTCACATGATCCTAGGCGAGTTGCATGACCTCAGAGCCCCTGGGTCTTCATTTGTTAAATGTGGATAACAACACACACCTGGGAGGGGGCATGAGGATCCAGTGAGACCCTGTGTGAAGCATACAGCAGGCACTCCATACATGGGTGTACCCTTCCTTTCTGTATTTTTTTTCTTCAACAATTAAAATATAATTGAGCCACGAGAGAGATGATAAACTAGAAATTGGGGACCTGTTCTCACTTATTTCTAATTTGCTCATGAGTTCAACATTTCCACCTGAAAATAAGATAAATTTTGTAGAGAAAAAGCATTGATGGAACCACTTTAAATGCCAGGGCCTTCTCACTGGTCAGCATAGAACTGGAAAATTGGAAGAAGGAAGACTGAGGAACTCTTGCTTGACTTGGCCACTGATGGACTGTGTGAACTTTAATTAATAAATTAAGTCATTCATTTATTCATTCATAACTTTAAAAAGTATTTTACCAATTCCTACTTTATGCCAAATATTAAAAGTTACACATATGAATGAGCCTGTCTGTAAGGAATTTTTATTTTAGAACGGGCAGGGAAAAAAGCAATTAGGAATGCAATGAAGGGGCTGTGGCAGAGGTATACACATGATGGACTGAGGGTACAAGGAAAGTGTGGCCTTAAGAAGAGAGCATCAGGAAGTTTTAAAAAAGAGGTGATATTTGTGCTAAATTTAAAGATAATGGGTCTATAGCACAGGGTGTGGGTGGCAAAGGAAGATGTTCTGGCCACACTCTTGGCTGAAAGAGCCATGTAACTATGGCAGGGCACCTTCTGAGAACATCGAGATGGCACTCAGTAGGCTATATGAAGATGGAGAGCTCATCCATCAGAAGCCACCTTACAGAGGACATTGTATGCCATGTTTAAGTTTGAACTTTATTCCCCAGCAAAGGGGAGTGAAAGATGTGACCAGATTCATGCTTTTAGAAAGGTGGCTGAATAATGTAAGGAGC
Organism: Cynocephalus volans; assembly: GCF_027409185.1. Lineage (NCBI taxonomy): Eukaryota > Metazoa > Chordata > Mammalia > Dermoptera > Cynocephalidae > Cynocephalus > Cynocephalus volans. The sequence continues at coordinate 133,196,761 of NC_084467.1, forward strand.
CAAGCTAAGAATGGTGAAGGGCTTGCCCTGTGGGAAGGAGCAAAAGGAAAAGATGGGAGACAAGAAAGCGGAGGGATTAGCAGAGTAAGCCACTACTTGGATGTGGAGGTGAAGGGAATGGAAGATATGTGGATAACCCTGAAAGACTAGGTTGAGGTTTATGGATTCACCCATACAGGAAACACAGGACAGAGGAGCAGGTTTGGGTGAGGAAGTAGAGGTTAGAACTGCATGTTGGGCCTCCAGGTGGGAACATCCCACAGACATTTAAATTGACACATTAGAAGCGCATGGGAAAATTCTCATCTAGAAGCATGCACAAGTTATGGTAAGTCGAAGTCATGGGAATGGAAGAATTCACCTCTGAGTGTGCAGTATGTAAAGGTTAGGGACTAAGGAAGATACCTGGGGCAACACTATTCTTCAAGGGAAAGGCTTCTCTGGATCTCCGTTTCCTCTTCTCTTAAATGAGAAGGATGGGTGCTGTATTCTCGTAGGTCCCGTCCTCTAAAATGTCTCATTCCGTGCTTTTTTATCTGGCTCGGGTTTTCACTTGCAGCCTCTCTTTTCTTTCTTCCACCTTTGTTATTTTTGGAAAAGGCTGTTTGAAGCTTAAGCTCCTCTGAAGTGGCCCCTAGATCTTTCTGTCACAAGGACACTCACACAAAGGGTACAGCAGGGAGACTTTACAGAAGAGAAAAGGCAAGCGAGAATTGGGGCAGATCTCAGAGCAAGGATGTGGCCCTACTCATGCCTTCGAGAAGCCACAGCAGCATGGGTTTCCCTCCCACTCCTCAGTTGTTCAGGGGAGGTGTTTTTGATACAAACCAGAAGAATCACACAGGCATCTGGCATTAAACACTCAACACTCCCGGCTTCTCTTCCGTTCACTCCTTCCCTATACTGGAGAGAGCTCTGCCACTACAGATTGTGTCTAAGGCATTGGTACCCCATTATTTGCTAGTAGATTTATAAATTATTAGGATCATAAAATTTTCATCAGCCATACCCCTATTTATCATTTTGCCTGCTCTTCTTCTATAAATGCATGGTATTACCTATTTTTCTACATCCTCCCTGCATAAAGCACACTTAAATGTTCTCTGAAAATATACCCAAATTCCTATTAAACTCAAGATAAAGGGGAGAACATTCCATTTATTTTTTGTATACTGCCTGTTTCTCATTAGCCTTGACTTCTTAAGCCCCCAGGTTATGGGCCAGTGCTTATTTTCATGGCTGCATTACTAGATTTTATTACATTTGCACCGAGAGGCAAGAGAGTCTCATTTTATATCTGGAGAAATAGGTTTAGTGACCTGGTGACAGCAACTGGCCATGGATCAGTATATTTTCCTTATTATGTGAGTCTAGGGCCATATGTTTTTGGTTGTCTGGGCAGAGTATAAAATGTACTGCTCATCACATATAAATTCAGCACTAGTGATCTATCACCCTCTTTTCGGAACCACCCAATATCAGGAAATGACAGCCCTCAGGACTTTCTACAATTCTTGTAAGGAGTCTTAGTATCAAAAGCATAATTCTTTTCTCTATGCCAAATCAAGTCATGTGCCATTGAGAAAAAAAACAAAAACAAACAAAAAACCCCCACTTCAGGGGAAAACGAGACCATGATGAGTGGGCTTACGCAAATCCAGTGGCTGGGCATGCTCAATAGCGAGCACAGAATATTCTTGAATATTCCTGGTGCATGTGATAGGGTCTGACCAATGAACATGCTCCAGGAAGAGACCGACTGAGCATGTGCAAGATTAGATGTTACATAACTGGGAGCCAACCCCTTAACTGAATATTCATTAGATAGAGACACTATAAAAGCCAAATCCCAGCGAAAGGCAGGATTGTTGCTCACCTTCCTGGTGGCCACCAGTACTTGGCTGGCTGAGGTGTGTGTACTTCACTTTGTATCAAACTTACTTTCAGCAAGCAGCTGCTCGTTCTCTTGAGCCAACCTGCACTTTGTATTGAACTTTAAGTATGTTTTTCTTGCTTTGGGGTTAGACTTGATGTCTGTACTGAACTTACTTTTGTGTTAAACTTGGTGTGGGCCCTGCTGGGTCTCTGGAGCTTTGCCACACTTTCTCTATGGAACCTGTATTTCTTATCTGTTATATTAAACTTGTTCTCACTTTCTACTGTGACTCTGCCCTTGAATTCTTTCCTGTGATGGAGTCAAGAACTGGATAAGAGGACTGGGTGGGTTGAGGCTGACTGTCGGGCCCCCAGACCCTACCTCCAACATCAAGATCATCAAAGTTATAAATTAAATATAGAACAGCAAGGAAGGCCTAACACCACCTTGACCAGACTCCTGCAGAAAGCACATCTGCATCTCAGGCAACCAGACAAATGAGGGTCTGGAGGTCTCTAGAGATAGATATTCTACATCCTCTTCTAAATTATTTTCCACAGCATATTTATCCTAACTTACTGAGATATTTTTCTTCTTTTGTCAGAGTACATTCTCCCTTGCTGTCATTTAAATCTGTTCCTTTTAGCACTGTCTTCTGTGGAGATGCAAAGTAGTTTGGAGTCTTCTTATAGTGTCTGTAAATACATGGCCACCACTCTCTGGAGAGCCGTATGCCTCAACTACAAAGCAGGGCACTGCTCCTGTTCCCCACTGAGTGGAATTTAGGTTGTTGTAGCCATACTTCAGAAACTCCACCATGGAGTAAGTGGTTGGAGGTGTCACATGTGCACTTGGGAAGAAAAAAAGGTAAATGGCCACATTGACCAGAGGCAAGAGAACCATCTAGTGATGCTTAACCACAATCCTGGTCCCTACTTGTGTCCTACCAAAGACAGAAGGCTGCTATGTGAGCTCCAAGGGTGTAAGTAACTTCCCAGTCAAGGAGGTACCAAAGAGTTGTCCCCTCCCAAATAAAAATCTCTAGAGTGGATATATTTTGAGCCTAATTCCTGTCTTCATAACTCAAACCTATTATCCCAATCCCAGCCTATCTGTAGGAAGGGTGAACTCTGTTAACACCCTTTCACCTCAAGATTTTTCACATCTTCACTTTTCCTTTCAGATCCTTTCCACCTTACAGGGATAGCTGTTCTATTTCTTCCAGAGGTTCCTTCTACCTGTGCCCTTGATCCCTTCCCTTGCTTGCCACCTTCAAAGATTTTGCTCTATTATCTTGTCTCATTTAACTTTAATCTCTCTTTCCACTGTTTCTTCTTCCTTGGTCTAAAATAATGCTAAAAGCTGTTCTTACCTCCATCTCCTCAAAAAATACTTTTGAGCTTTATCTTGACTTTTCTTATTGCTTTCTTTTGTTTTCATTAATTCTCCAACCCTTCAAAACTCAAGCCTATGAATTAATTCATTTTCTTTACTTATTCTCCCCTTTACTTCTTAACCAGCTAATATCTGCTTCTGCTCCAAATGATAGAGGGTGTGGGCAGAAGAGCATCGGCATAAGATACAGTGAAATTCTAATTGGATCAAGAGCCTCTTGAAGACATGGTTCTTTTGTTTGAAATGAATCAAGGGATGAACCCAGAAAAGGGACGGAAAAGCAAAGGGTAGGCATAAGGAATGACATTTATTCAATGACTGGTACTAGTACATGCCAGACACTGCAACAGGTATTATAAATACTTCTCATTCAATTGCAGATGACTTTGGTTCTTAATTCAGTTCTGCTCCTAACCATCTAAATTATATTGAACAAGTCAATTAGCTTTCCTAGACCCTAGGTTTTTATTCTATAAAACAATGTGGTTGGATTAAAGGATTTCTCATGCTTCTTGACATCTGAAAGATATGAAGGAAAAGCATTCGGTTGTTAGAGAAGACCTTAAAAATGAAGTGGTCCCATGGTTTCTAGGGCGTTTTTATTTCAAACCTGCCAGGGATTCTTGTATCAAATTTTCTTCCTATTTACCAAACATGTATTGGGTAATAATTTTTTTCTCTCTTTTTTTTCTAAGCCATATATGACTGGGGCCATATGGTCCAGTGACAAATTCATAGTTTTTGAAGCCAGGCAGTATGAATTTGAATCCTACCCTACCACTTACTTACTCATATTACCCTGTGCAGGTTACTTAACTGATCTGAGCCTCAGATTCCTCACTTGTGGAATGCAGCTGAGGCAGGGACATGCACCTGCAAAACCCTGCCCCATAGGAACATGCAAGAGTTGGTTGGGGTAAAACATAGAGGTTTGTTCACAGAATGCTTGGCACAAAAGAGGCATGAAATAAACGTGAGAGTCCCTGGTGTTCTCCCTTGCTCCTTCTTTAATAGCAAGAGCATTGCTCCCACCAGGTTCTTACTTTCTCAGTGGCTCCTCGGTGGACTGGTGTCTTTCATGGGAACCACTGACCTACTCCAACTTCCTCGTTATATGATGAAAAAACAGTCTGCCACTTGCCCAAGTCCACAGGGTTAGTTAGTGGCAAAGTCAAAATAAGAAGTCAGGGTGTTTTACCATTCATGCAATTCTTATTCAAGCCCCTCACAATGCTCCTTGGGGGATTTATGGGGCCAATGTTGCGTTCCTTGTGGTCTTCAGGAATGGAATTTTTTCAGTTCAATAATTATGATCTGACCCAAGATTTCTCTGTACTGTTAAAGCTGTCAGGTGTCCTGGTCTTTTATAAAAGCAAAGAAGCCCATCCCCTCCCCCCAACCTCCTCCTAGTGGTTTTCTTTGCTCTTTCTTGTCTCTATAGTGGCACCTTCTCTGTACATTCAGGGATCCATTTAACCAACTCCTTTCTGCATGTCAGTTTTGATGTCAGTTTTTAACTTTCTTCTGATGTCAGTTTTAGACATAAGTCCAAATTTTCGAAAACGAAAAAATAACAATAACCCTAAAAGTAAACAAACAAACCAAACAACATCAACAATTAAGCTTTAAACATATATATGATGTGACTTTAAACAGTTTATTGAAAGATTCATATTATCTTTTAATTGTATTTTTCCACAAACTTTTTAAAGTACCCTTGTTTGTTGTGGAAAAGAATTATTCTAAAAATGTTCCTCTAGGGTTAAGCTGGCAGACACTGAAATTCATTTAGATGCTTAGCAGAAAAAGGAATGGATAAATGATGTTGTGGACATACGATAGAATACTATGTAATACTGAATGCAATTAGCCATCATCTGTTTCAAAGAATGTTTAATAACATGGCAAATCACTCACTCAAATATAAAGTAAAATAATTTTCTAACAACTTTTTTAAAACATAAAAAATATTAGCTCAATACTCTTAAAATAAATTTTATACGCATAGAAAGGTGGCAGAATATGCAACTAATGTTTACACTTTATCTCTGGAAAGTGGGATTATGGGTGATTTTAAATTTCTTCTTTATATTTTTTGTGCTTTTTAAAAATAATGGTTCCTTGTTCAATAAATAGTTGTTAATGAAAAGAAAAGTAGTTTTGATTTTAAGAATATAGATTGTTAAGTATCTTTTATGGTAACTAATATGCATACTTCGGGTGTTTTGTTTGTCTAACTGCCAGAGTTTATTATAGCTAAGGAAAACTAAAAAGTAGCATCTATTCTCAAACTATTTTTTTTTTTTTTGGCTGAAAAACTCTTTCTTCAAAAGAGGACTTACAAAGATGCTTCCTGTGTCAACAGAGAAAAAAGAAGAGCTGTTCTCATCCCAGCAGAGCTAATGGGCCAAAGTCTCATCATTCTCTATCCTGCAATCCTCCTGGTGGCAGCTGAAGTTGTTAGTAAAATCCTTTGGATTCTGAAGAGCATGATTTCTAAAGATTCTGATCTGGTACAAAATCTACACACCACACACAAAGAATCAGGCACCAAGAAGGGCAGTGACTTGTGTAAAGTCATCAGGTTTCCTGACCATGACAACAGAGAAAACCCCAATTCTCAGACTGCTAGCTGGTTGCATTAGAGACTTGCCTACATGAGGAAATCATTGTTCAGAGCTGTTCTTGGGATCCAAGAGCAGTTACAATACCTGCAGTGCTGAGCGTGGACAGCGAGCCATCCTCAGCCGTGTGCTCAGCTAGCCATATGCAGAATTCTGCCTGTTCAGCAAGAGCCCAAACATTATTTATAATTCAGAGGTGACTATGGCCTCTTTTACAACCTTCAGACTTTGTGAATCTCCTCTAATCCCCACCTCCACCTTCAGGCTGCCTAGGTTTACAAGAAGTCCTCTAGTAAATCCTTTCCCCTGGTTGCAGTGAATCAATGTCCCTGTAGTCTGCTAGTCCTCAAACCTGTTTCACGCAGAGCCAACTTTTGGATGGAAGCATAAAACGCCAAATCTTGCTGAAGCTATTCAGCAAGCCCAAAGTGCTTATGAGAGTTGGAGAGTGTTAATCCCCACTTGCGAGGCCAGCTCCTACTCTGGTAATTACATTTTTCCTCAAAAAAGTGTCCCTGCCTGCTGTTAGATGCAGTCTTCATTTTCACCTCTCTGAGTGAAGTTTGGAGTTAAGGTCTCTCTGAAGGTGGCTTGCTGACACCAGAGGCAGCTTTGTTCAGAGGATGGCTGCATTTCAGTGCCAGCTGAGCTGGCCTCTTGGTCCTGGGATTTGCAGAGCTATTTGCAAAAAGGTTTGGATTAATGAAGTTGTGTACCTGTGAGGTATTATCACCTAATCTTTTTTCTATCTTCTACTCTGGTAATAGGGATGGGGAACCAACATCATGTGCCTCAGAATTTCAGTTTAGTAAAAGCCTAGAGGCATGGATTTTGAAAATATATCTGAACCCCTCAGATGTAACAGAATTGGATTGGAAATCTGTTTAAGCACCTAAAGAGAATGGAAGGTTTCCCACTGTTACATGTGCAGATGGACACCTACCTTCTGCTTCTGCACCTCCAAGAAGCTAAGGCAAAGTTTCTTTGCCAGGGTCAAACAGTATTCACTCCTAAGTGTCCAGCCAAGCTTTCTTGGTGCTTTCCATTCCACAAAAGGGTAAACTGAGGCAGTTCTCTTGAGCGTGGGAATGAGGACAGTAAGTCAAAGACTGAGGGGGTTGGAACAGCTGTGACATTTACCACATGCCTGATTACATACTTTCCTGAATGTGGCTACTGTCATCATCAGTAACATCCAGAAGGCAGGATGTTCACAAGGGAAAAATACATGGGGTTTCTTGAGTTAATCAAGAAACCAAGAAATGCCACTTTAACTTTGCTGAAAAATTCTGTACTCTTTTGATTGAATGCTACTGTAAAACTTACTTTAAATATTTTTATTTTGAATATTTTTCTCAGAACATGCTTATTCTAAGAAGGCAAACAATCTGGAGTTTTTTGACATAAAACTTCTGATTTCCAATCCCACTCACAGAAGTAACTAATATGAAAGTCTGAAACATATCTATACAATCCTTTCTCCATTTCATACAAACATATACAAACACGTGGACTTTTCTTTGCTCTCTTCTTCCCTTCTTTCCTCTCTTCCTTCTTTCTTTTCTAACTCCATGGTATTGGTATTCTTAATAACCTTTTTATACTGTGAGCTCCCAAAAGGACACGATCCATGAGATAATCTGATGTTTCTAGTCCCTGGTAGAGTGTCTAATGGATAAACAAGCCATCAGAGTTGCTTGTCTAATCAGAATCATGAAGCAATCTTAAAACTAGAAAATATTGCAATGATTATAACCATCTGATAATAAATTGCATCTAAACAGTCATCAACCTTGTCCTGATAGAGCTCAGCCATCTCCCCACCTTTGGGTGAAGCCACCCGCCCACAGAGAGCTTGGTTGAAATGCTCTCTACATTGAGCCAAAACATCTTCTTTGAAGCCTCAACACATAAACCCTTTATTATATTCTTTTTTCCTTTCCTACATCTACATAAAAACCTTTAAATATTTGAAGTCAACTCCCATGGCTCCCAGATCTTTTTCTGATCAAACATAATTAGTTCATTCCATTGTTACTTGTCTTTCAATATGCTTTGCGCCCCTTTACTATTTTGTTTACCTGCCTTTGTTTTCTAGATCAGGTGGGATTGGGGGCTAAACTCCAATATTTATAAGAAGCAGGTGGGTAACACGCATGTGTGAGTCTGGTCCTGTTTAAAATAATGAAGGAACAATGGGGTGGTGGTGAAAGAAAGGCCCTGCCTTATCAAAAGGCCTTCAAATGAAAAAAAAGACTTTGTCAAAGCAAACGTAATATGTATTTAGACTAGGTTTACTCACTGACCTAGATGCTTCCTGAAACAAAGCAACTAGAACTGATCTCAAAAGTCTGGGTGTCATTTGACCAGCTCTCAAAAAAGTGATGTTAATTCCTTATTGGAGTAACTATACTTCTATTAATGCTGCAAACGTTACATTAACCTTTTAGAATGTGACATTCGTTGACTCACATCAAGCTCCTGTGAACTAAAGCCTGGAATTATTTTTATACAGCTGTTATTAGTTGTTTTTCTTGAATGCACTTTTAGGATTCTATGTTTATTCCTACTAAATTTCACCTTGTCAGATTCAGCCCATCTTTCCAATCTGTCAAGATTTCTCTGAATACTGACTGGCATCTTTGCCATCCGTTGCAAATATTCCCTTCATGAGATTCATGTAACCTATAATTATGATAAACATGCTCTTTTTTATTGAGATATAATTTACATACCATAAAATACACTCTTTTAAAATGTACAATTCAGTGGTTTTTGCTATATTCACAAAGTTGTGTAACTATCACTACTATCTAATTCCAGAACATTTTCATCTCCCCAAAAAGAAACTCTATTCCCATTAGCAGACCCCATTCCCTTCCCACTATCCTCTGGCAACCACTAATCCACTTTCTGTCTGTACGCATTTGCCTATTATAGACATCCCATATAAATGGAATTACACAATATGTGTCCTTTTGTGTCTGATTTCTATCATTTAGCATAACGTTTTGTAAATTTTTCAATTTTAATTTTACTTTTTGAATTTAGACATAATTGGTTGTACATATTTATGGGGTACAGAGTTGGCTATCCATATTTGTATGCAGTATGTCTTGATCAAATCAATATTATTAGAATGTTTGCCTTTACAAAATAGTAATTATTCTTTGTGCCCCTTACCCAACTACTCCCTCATTCCCCTCCCACTCTCCCTTTCCCACCTGTAATAACTATAGATCTGTCTCTCCTTCTGAAAATTCAATGTTTTATTCTGGTCTTTCTTTCTTTCTTTCTTTCTTCTTTCCTTCCTTCCTTTCTTTCTTAGTTCCCACTTATGAATGAGGACGAGGGATTAATATCCAGAATATACAAGGAACTCAAAGAACTTCACAGTGAAAAAACAAATAATCCAATAAGAAGATGGGCAAAGGTGCTGAACAGACATTTTTCAAAGGAATACTACAAATGGCCAACAGGTACATGAAAAAGTGCTCAACATCACTAATCATCCAGGAAATGCAAATCAAAACCACACTGAGATATCATCTTACCCCAACTAGACTGGCTATCAGCATAATGTTTTTAAGATTCATCTATGTTGTAGCATGTATGAGTACTTCATATTTATGGCCAAGTAACAGTACAGTGTATGGATACAAGACATTTTGTTTCATTCATTAGTTGATAGACACTTAGATTGTTTCCATTTTTTGAATATTATAAGTAATGATGTTATAAAAATTTATGTTTAAGTTTTTTGTGTGGACAGATATTTTCAATTCTCTCTGGTATATACAGTGGAATGCTGCGTCATATGGTACCTGTATGTTTAATGCTTTGATGAAATGCTAAATTGTTTTCCACATCAGCTGAATCATTTTACATTCCCACCAGCAATGTATAAGGGTTTTAATTTTTCCATATCCTCCATGTATTAGTCCATTCCTGTTGCTTATAAAAAAATACCTGGAGCTGGGTAATTTATCAGAAAACAAAATTTATTGCTTATAGTTTCAGAGGCTGGGAAGTCCAAAGTCCAGGGAACACATCTGGTGAGGTTCTTCTTTGGTGGTGGCTTTACAGCAATGCAGGGGTCTCACATAGAAGAAAATGGCAGAGCAGAGAGAAAGAGACGCTCACGTGCTCTTCGTTTTAAGCCCTCAAAACCACACACCTTACCACCATTATCAATTCATTCACTACTGCGTGGTCCTACAATCTAATCACCTATTCAAGACCCCACCTTTTAATTACCGTAATGAGATTTCCCACCCTCAACAGTTACAGTGAGGATTTAAGCCTCGGCGAGGTTGGGGGCATCCACCTACAGCACTCCACAACACATATTGATTGTCTTTTGGATTATAGCCATGCTGGTGGCTGTAAAATGGTATCTCACTGTGATTTTCATTTTCATTTTCTAATGACTAATGATGTTGGACATCTTTTTATGTGCTTATTAGCCATTTGTATTTCTTCCTCGAGGAAATGTCCATTCAAATCTTTGTGCAATTTTTAATTGGATTATTTGTCTTTTTATAGTTGAGTTGTAAGAGTTCTTTATATATTCTGATAACAAACCCCTTATCGGATACATGATTTACAAATATTTTCACCCATTCTGTGGATTGATTTTTACTTTCACGTTGAACATCATGATGATGTTCTTTGAGTCACATAAGTTTCAGACTTTGATAAAGTCCAATTTATCTACTTCTCTTTTGTTGCTTGTGCTTTGGGTATCCTATTTAAGACCCACTGCCCAATCCAAGATCATGAAGATTTATACCTATATTTTTTCTAATAGTTTCATATTTTCACCTCTTACATTTATGTATCTGATCCATTTTGACTTCATTTATGAATATGGTATGAGGTAAGGATCCAACTTCATTGTTTTGCATGTGCTATGCAGTTTTGCAGTTATCCCAGCACAATTTATTGAGAAGACTATTATTTCCCCCATTAAATTTTCTTGGCACCCTTATCAAAAATGAATTATCTACAAATACTCATACTAGGGGTTATTTCTGAACTCTGGATTCTTTTCCATGTCAATATGTTAATAGTTATGTTAGTACCACACTGTCTTTACTGCTGTAGATTTGTAGGACAAACATGTCCTTGATTGTTATAGAAGTAGTTATAGAAATGTTAAACAAGATAGGACTAAGAAAAGACCTTTGAGGCATGACACTAGAATATAAGCTCCATCTGGCAGGGGTGTCATCTCCTTCAGTCAGTACTTAGAAAAGGGTGGATGCATGGCAAAGCTCTGAATAAATATTTATTGGCTGACTGAATGAATGATTGAATGACAAATATAACCAGAATCCACTTTGAAATTTCAGCCACATATGAATCTACTTAGTTGGACCAGCAGTCTGCCTTCTCCGTCCATCATGTCTGGAAAGCTTGTGTGGAAGACCTTGCCAAACGCCATGATGAAGCCCAAAAGACATTTGTTTTAACCCTCAGTGCCAGGAAACTGTATGTGACATCCATCACCTTAGAGTCACCAAAAGCATAATCTTGATTATTCCTGGCACAGGCAAGACTTCATCTGGTGAAATCATCTATTACCTATTCCTCCAAAACCACTGTTTTACCAACTTAGAAGAATTGAAAAATTCCAGAGCAACCACACTCACATCATTTGGTAGGTCAAGAGCAAAAGCACTATCTGAAGAGCAAGTATTCTGAAGTGTCACACTGCCTTTCGTCAAAGAGAGAGAGCAGAAATCAACAGCGGGAAACAAGCAAAAGAAGAATCTGCACACTCTCTCGAGAGTGGCTCCGCTAGGTCCCTTTCTGTTTCTGAACAGCCCCTGGATGAGTGGGAAAATGACACAGTTGGCAGACTTCATTAAAAGATAAAAGAGAAAGCAACAAAGAGAAGAAGAGATTTCATCATTTCTTACAGATTAATAACTCTAACAGAGTTTTGTTTTTTAAAATTTGGGCTTTTTTTTTTCTTAATTATATGTGGCAGATGACTTTTCAGTTGTGTGTGTGTACATGAAGCTGCTGGGTCCCTGCATTTAACTGAAGGTTTATGTTTTGGGATCTACATTTTGGGTGCATATCTCCATATAAAAACTGATAACTGATGTTAGCTCCCAAGAGAGCATGCCTTGTAGAAATATTCTTGCCTGAAATTTCAGGAACTTTCAGGCATCTCCTTTAACTCAGATAGTCACTTCTGCCTCATGTACTAGTGCTGCTTTTACGTTAATAAATAACCATCACCATCATCCTATGAGATTGCTACACAGGTTATCTCATTTAATCTTCTAAAATGAGATGGATATTATCCTCCACTGCACAAATGAGAACATCAAGGCTCAGAGATGCTAAGAAAATTGTCAGTTCATAATCAGAGGAGCCAGAACTCAAACCCAGGTCTGTCTGACACCACCAAACTGCATGACCTTTATCACTGTGTCATCCTGCCTCTTAAAAGGATAGAATGCACCAGAAATAGGCACAGGTTGTTTAGAAGGAAGAGAGGCTGCCTGTGCACATGACTGTTTCCTGGATATAATCAAGTTGCTCCTCTTCCTCCAGTTCTCAACCCTGGACTTGGCCAGTCCAAATACACGTAATGCCAAGACTTTCCTTCCTATTCTTCTCACATTTTCAGTATATACTTTCATTTTTAATGTTGCTTTTTTGTACTGTGGTGACAAACACATAACATGTAATTTATCCTCTTAAATTTTTAAATATGCAATACAGTATTGTTAACTATATACATAGTTTTGTACAGCAGAATCTCTAGGACTTTTTTTTTTATCTTGCATAAGTAAAACTATATCCACTGAACAGCCACTCTCCATTTGTCTCTCCCCCAGCCTCTGGAAACCATCATTCTACCTTCTGCTTCTATGAGTTTGAGTACTTTAGCTGCCTCATATAAGTAGAATCATACAGTATTTGGCCTTCTGTCACAGGTTTATTTCACTTAGCATAATGTCCTTGAGATTCACCCATGCCACAGCATATGATAGAATTTCCTTCTTTTTAAAGGCTGAATAATATTCCACTGTATGTATATACCACATTTTCTTTATCTGTTCATCTTCGATGGACATTTAGGTTGATTTCACATCTTGGCTACTGTGAATAATACTTCAATAAACATGGAAGTGCAAATATCTCTTCAAGATACTATTTTTAATTCTTTTTAATAAATACTGAGAAATGGGACGGCTAGATCACATGGTAGCTCTATTTTTAATTTTTTAAGGAACCCCCGTCCTGTTTTCCATAGCAGCAGCAGCATTTTTAATTCCTATCAACAGTACACAAGGGTTCCAATTTCCCACATCCTTGCCAACACTTATTTTCTGTTTTTTGGTTTTTTTTTTTTTTTCGTTTTTACGATGTCCATTTTAAGAGGTGTGAGGTAATATCTCAATGTGGTTTTGATTGGCCTTTCCTTGATGATTAGTAATATTGAGCACCTTTTCATATACCTGTTGTACATTTTTATGTATTCTTTGGGGAAATTTCTGTTCAAGCCCTTTACCTATTTTTAATCAGGTTATTTGTACTGGTTTTTTTTTTTTTGGTTTGTTTTAGCCATTAAGTTGTTGAAATTCCTTGTATATTTTGGATATTAGACTCTTGTCAGATATACAGTTTGCAAATATTTTCTTCCTTTTCACACCATTGATAGTTTCCTTTACTGCACAGAAAGTTTTTAGTTTTATGTAGTCCTGCTTGTCTGTTTTTGTTTTTGTTGCCTGTGCTTTTTGTGTCATATCTAAGAAATCACTGACAGGACAAGTGTTAGAAAGCTTCCCCCTATGTTTTCTTCTAGGAGTTTTATAGGTTTCAGGTCTTATATTTAAAGTTTTAATCCACTTTGAGTTGATTTTTGTATATGGTGTAAGATAAGGGTCCAATCTCATTCTTTTGCATGTGGACGTCCAGTTTTCCCAATACCATTTCATGAAGAGACTGTTCTTTCCCCATTGTGTAATCTTGGTACCCTTGTTGAAGATAATTTGACCATATATGTGTGGGTTTATTTCTGGTCTGTCTCATCTGTTCCATTGGTCTGTATGTCTGTCTTTATGCCAGTAATATACTGTTTTGATTACTACAGCTTTGTAATGTTTTGAAGTCAAAATGGAAAGACATCCTGCTTTTACGGATTGGAAGATTTAATATTGTTAAAATGTCCGTACTACCCAAAGTGATCTATAGATTCAATGCAATCTCTATCAAAACCCCAATGGCATTTTTTGAAACAAAACAAAACAAAGAAAACTCACTAAAATTCATATGAAACCACAAAGGACCCCAGATAGCCAAAATAATCTTGAGAGAGGAGAACAAAGCTCAATAGGTGCTTTTATTTCTTGTTGCTTATTGAAAATCAATCTCCTAATAAGACCACAGCAGAAACTTCTGCATTTCTATGACATACTCTTTGGACATTGGCTTTGAAAGGAAATTTGGAGGTCATTCAGATGTATGAATCCCAGAAAACTAAAGACTGCTTAAACACCTCAAGTTCCATATAGCTAATTTTGAATAGAAAACTACTACGGTCTAAATGTTTGTGTGTCCCCAGACTTTATAGGTTGAAACCTAATCATCAGTGTAATGGTGTCAGCAGGTGGGGTCTTTAGTAGGTAATCAGTGAACTTATAAAAAAAGGCCCCAGAAAGCCGCCTTGCTTCTACTACCACGTGAGGACACAATGAGAAAATACCATCTACAAACAAGGAAATAGTCCCTCATCAGACACCAGACTTGCTGGTGCCTTGATCTTGGACTTTCCAATCTCCAAACTCTGAGAAATAAATTTATGTTGTTTACAAGCTACCCATTGTATGGTATTTTGTTATAGTAGCTCAAAAGAACTAAGGCAGAAAGTTGATACTGAGAAATAGGGGTGTTATTGAAACAAATGCATAAAAATGTGGAAATGGCTTTGGAACTGGATAATAAGTACAGGCTGAAAGAGTTTTGATGTGCATGCTAGAAAAAAGCCTGTGTTTTTGTCAGTGCACTGTTAAGGGAGATTCTGATGATGGCTCAGAGGAGGAGCAAGCTATAGAGAAAGCCGCAATCCTCTTAGAGGATACCTAAGTGATCATGAACATAATGTTGATAGAAATATGGCCAGTAAAGGCCATTCTGATGAAATCTTGAATAGAAATGAGGAACATGCTATTGGAAACTAGAAAAAGGCAATCTTGGTTATAAAGTGGCAAAAATCTTGGCTAAATTGTGTTTATGTTCTAGTATTTTGGGTACATAAAATTTGAGAGTGATGTAATCAGATATTTAGCTGAAGCTATTTCAAAGAAAAGTACTGAAGGTGTGGCTTGACTTCTCTTGAATGCTTATAGAAAAATGCAAGAAGAGAAAAGTGACTTAAAGATGAAATTGTTAATCAAAAGGGAAAAAGAACTTAAAAATATGGAAAATTCTCAGCCTATCCATATTGGAAAAAATGAGAAAGCCTTTCTGGGAAAAAACAAAGGTATAGCTAAACAACTCTTTGACAAGGAAAATATTATGTATCTGCCATCTCAATGAAAGCCAGGTGCTATTCATCAAGACAATGGAAGAATGACTCCAAAGACATTTCAGAAATCACTGGGACTGCCCCTCTTATCATAGGCCCAGAGTGCAAGGGCCTGGAAGGGAGAATGATTTCAAGGCTCTGTTCCCCACATTCCAGTGCAGTATTCTTTGGCTGCCTCAGGTGTGGCTCCAGTTGACCCAGGTGTGGTATGGGCCTTGTGGCCACCCCTCTGGAAGGCACAAGTGGTAAACCTTGGCACGGTCAGCACAGTACCATCTCCATTGGCACAGAATGCACAAGCCATGGGGGCATGGCTATCTCTACCTAGATTCCAAGGATGGAGGCACCAGGAACCTTGGTAGCACAACCCAGGCACAGGGCCACCATGATGGTGAGATCACCAAAGAGAGCCCCTTCTAGAGCAAAGCCTAGTGCAGCCATGGTGCAGGGCCACCCCTGCAACCCCAGATGAGTAGAGCCATTGGCTTGCAATTCCATCCTGGGAGAGCCACGAACAAGTGATTTAAACCCATAAGAGTTGCCACATTGGCTATGTCCAGCAAAGCCATGAGGAAGGGGCTGCCAGGAGCCTTAGAAGTCCAGCCCCAGCCCCGGTATGTGCAGAAGATTGGACATTAAGTCAGAGAGGGTTATTCTAAAGATTTAATATTGATTTTCCTGTTGAATATTGGCTTGTTTGGGACCTGTTACCCCCCCCCCCCCGTTTTTGTCCTATTTCTCTTTTTTGGAATGAGAATGTTTATCCTATGGCTGTCCTACCATTGTATTTTGGAAATACCCAACATGTTTGATTTCACAGGTTTACAGCTAGAGAACAGTTTGCCTCAGGATGAATCATACCTTAAGTCTCACCCATATCTGATTTAGATAATATTTATATGAGATTTTGGACTTAGACTTTGAAGTTGATGCTCAAATGCATTAAGATTTTTGGGGATATTGGGATGGAATACATGCATTTTCCATTCAAGAAGGATACTGGAGGACCAGGAGTGGAATATTTATGTCCCCCAATCTTCATATGTTAAAATCTACTTACCAATGTGATGGTATTAGGAGTTGGGGCCTTTGTGAGGGATTAGGTCATGAAGGCAGATCATTAGAGAGTGAGATTAGCGCCCGTACAAAAGAGGCCCCAGAGAGCTGCCTTGCCCCTTTTACTATATGAGGACACTGTGGGAAGACACCATCCATGAACCAGAAAATGGCCCTCCCCAGACACTGAATCTGCTGGGCCCTTGATCTTGGATTTCCCAGCCTCCAGAAATAAATCTTTTCTTGGACTTCCCAGCCTCCAGAAATAAATCTTGTGAGAAATAAATCTTTGCTGTTTATAAGCTACCCAGTCTGTGGTATCTTGTTATAGCAGCCCAAACGAACTAAGATAAAAACCCAGTTTAAAGCAAACCATGCAGGGACCTTCAGTGGTTTCATTCCATCCCAGTCTTGACAAAACTGCTCTCATTGTTACTCATCACTATCATTTCTCTCATTATCACCACTGCTAGGAAGATACTGGGATATTTTCAGGGAAGGTCCCCATTATTATTTTTTCCCAACTGTTAAATCCTTCACCTTTTTTTGTGCAGATAATTCTTGGTATAGGTTCAAACTGAGTGCAGCTCCTGTGAACATTCTGGGGTCGGAGTCTGGGTCTCTGGAGTTAGAATGTGGTTTAAACCCTAGTCCCATCATCCACTAGTTGTATGTCTCTACATAACTCATTTAATAAACCTAAGCATTTAATTTCCTCTTCTGAAAACGGTTATAGTATTAATACTGTGATATTGTCATAGGATGAAAAGGATATCTTTGGTCTTTGTCCCCATGGCACAGAGCTCCTAAAATGCTTGGAATTTCCTAAGCCATAGGGTTGAGAAGAGCATCTTTTGTTATTCATAATAAGCCCTTTCAACCATGCTGGAGTTTATGCTAATGAGGTGACTTTTGATGAGATCCTAGATAGCTTCAGGATGGGGGCTGGGTGTCAGAGGAACCAAACAGGTGATTAGAGGGTTAGAACCTTCCTCCCCACCCCCACCTCCAGTAAGAAAAGAAGGGCTAATGAGTTAATCACCAATAGGCAATGATTTAATCAGTCATGCCTAAGTAACGGAACCTTCCTAAAACCCCTAAATGACAGGTTTCAGAGAACTTCCATTTTGGCAAACACAGAGGTGCTGGAAGAGTGGTGCTCCCAAAGAGGGCAAGGAAGCGCCTCACACCTTCCCCTACCTTACTGTATCCACCATCTCTTTCATTTGGCTGTTCCTGAGTTGTATACTTTATCATAAACTGGTGAGTGTAAATAACATGTTTTCCTGAGTTCTGTAAGCTATTCTAGCAAATCATCAAACTGAGGAGTGGGCTTTATAGCCATCGGTCCGAAGGATGAGTAGCTTGGACTTGCCACTGGTGTCTAAGGAGGGGGCAGTCTTGTGGGAGCCCCTGGGGTCTCACACTAACTCTGGGTAGTTAGTGTTAGAATTAAATTGAATCACTGGACACCAAGTTGGTGTCTAGAGAGTTGGAGAATTGGTTGTTGGTGTGGAAAAAAACCACACATTTGGTGTCAGAAGTGTTGTGAGTAGAAACAGATCATCATAGCAGCAGAAGCACCTATACTAAAGGATAGTCATAAATATTGAACAGAATAATACAGTGCCTGACACTTAGCGAAGCCCACATGTTAGCTATTCTTATTTATTATTTACTTCTCTGGATCCTCTGGATCAGTCATTTCGCTCTGCCTCATAGTCTGTTTCCATAGACTGATAATGTGACTTCTCATTACGTGGTGTTAGGTATGTGGAGGTCAGTGTAGACTAATCAAAGGTTGGCTAGGAGGAAAGAAGAAAGGAGAAATACTAGGAATGCAAAAGAAAAAATAAATGGGTAACAGAAGGGCAAAGTAGAAAGCAGAAGGACAAGGCAAACAATGATTCAAGATCAATTCACTGTGTTGTAATCTCTTATGATAAACCAATCTTCATCCCTTCTCTCCTTCAGCCCTAGGATAAGGAAATGAATATCACTGCGCAGATCATGAGGGAAACAAAGGTAAGAATGGTTCTCCAGTGACTTGTTGCTAACTGGCTGTCTACTCATCCCAAATCTCTTAAATGACCCAGTCTGTGATTTAGGTTCCAAGAGGTCATGAAGGAACCCAGGTCACCTTCTATTAATGTTAAATGAGCCTGTAAGTGCACTTTAGGCAGCAAATCAAAACCACTGTTAGCAGCTATTCCAGCTCAGGAGGCTTCTGTCTCTTAAAGGACCAGCTGCCCTTTCATGAAAGACCATTTTTTTCTATGAATAATACATATACTACTAGGGAAGAATATACATTCTCATTAAGCAACATCAATTCTCAACACATGGATATAATCCCTTGAACTGCTATAATTAAAAATTAAACATGAAGTATTATGTTGAAGAAATTCCAAAGCTGATTTTTTATGTACTCTCGTTTTTCCTCCAAAAACATTATTCTTACCAGCTTTTTAATATAATTATCTTCCAGGGAAAACAAGCAGGAATAAAAGAATAAATCAACATATAATCTTTCTTTAAAGTCTTAGCTTATATTTTATGATCTGTGTAGGATGTTAAAAAAAAATCAGGTCTAAAATTTCCTATAATGAACAGAGACTATCTTCTATTTTTTTTTTTTTTTTAAATTTTAAAAAGAAAGCCACATAAAATATCAGTTCAATTGTATTTTTTAGACACAGGAGACAATCACAGGCTTTCATTGATCATGAGGGCTTTTTTTTAACCTATCTCTTACCATAAATGCATATAGCTGGTTCTTAATGGATTTTTTTTGAGTGAATTAATATTAATAGTAAAAATAAATTTAATAGTAAAAATAAATATTAATAGTAAAAATAAAAACTTAGAAAATATTTATGTTCTGGAAAATTCAATATTTTGCAATATAGTTGCCTGGTAGATTTTCTCCTACTATGTTCCACTTCCCACTTTGCTAAATAAAGAGAGCAATCCCAAAGAAACTATCAATGGGATGTAGGAGGATTCTTATTATTGCCTTAATCAACTTAAGAGTAGCATTCTCATCTTGTTTATTTATGAAGGTGCATGATAAAGGTCACTGAATTTGGACAAGTGTGGGCATCTATTTTCCTAGGCGATGAAGATAAGAAAAAAATCATGTATTTCATTAAAAGGAAAATTTTATTGTATGCATTTGGATTAACATATCCAAACTGCTTAAAATTCAAAGGAAAAGATTTTTAAAGCTGATTAGACTTTTACATGTCATGGAACCTAACCCCTCCTTTTTAAATGTGTGGAAACTGAGGTGAAAGAAGTCAAGTGATTGTCTCAAGGATCCAAAACTAGTAAATGGCAGTCAGGACTTGTTCCCAGGCCCCTATTCCAATTCTAACACATGTTCCATCACACTTCATTCTACTATAAAACCCTTAGTGCTTTAGGAGCAGATAATAAAAATTAGTTAATGCAGATGAGGACAATCATGAAACTTCACTGTACTGGAAACAGAGAAATAAGGTCAGTTAGCTGGCATTTGGCGATGCTTTTGTTAAGGCAGAATGTCTATTATTTTCTATCTCTTATGCATTTTTTAAAAATCCATGTACTTTGCAAAGAAAAACAGCCTTAGGCAACTAAATATCATTCATTAAAACATTTAAGACAAGTGACAGCTCCTAGTAATAACATTTCCAGATCAAGCAGGATAAATATAGCTTAGAAACTGCATACACACAGAATTCTTCCACTGATACCCCAATCCCCCACTGCCCAATTTTTAAAAGTGGGCTTTTATTGTACCATAGAAATGAACAGGCTGAGGCTTTGACATCCAGAGAAAGGTTGGTACCTCCCTGAAAAATGCTTTGCCTTCAGAAGTCTAGGATAAGAGAAACCCATTACTATCAGGTACGGATAACTAACTGCTATGATGGAACGTGGATACTGAAACTCCATTTGTCAGTGGCTCACAAACTACAGCCTGAGGAATGTGATTGCATTTCTAAGTATAAGAGAAGTTCATTACTGATGCAAGCTTGGTCAGGGGGTCTTACACAATGTTAGCAGTAATGTGGCCTTTTCTAAAAACGTGAAGACCTAGCTTTGAAGAACTGTTTGGTAATAGTTGAAAGCTAAGCACTTGCACGCACTATAAGCCAGAGATTCCACTCATACATACCTAACTAAAATGCACTTACATACGAGTCAAAAGAATGCACAAGAATGTTTGTAGCAGTCCTATTCAAAATAGCCCCAAACTGGACTATCCAAATGGCCATCAACAGTAGGATGGATAAATACACTGTGATATAGTCACATGGTGGAATACTGTTTTGTAGTGATAGTGAACAAACTACAGCCACTCTCAATAACAGCAAATTTTCACAAAAGCCATAATGTTGAATAAAAGAAGCCATACTCATAAAAGCTTTCTCCGTATGATTCCTTTACATAAAACTAAAAAACAATCAATTTAATCTATGGTGTTAATGTTGAGTTAGTGATTCTCCTGGGGAGGAGGTGGGGGGGGGTTACAGAAAGGGACACAAGAAGAATTCGGGGGGGGGGGGCTGAAGCTATTTTGTTTCTTGATCAAGGTCCTGATTACACAGGACTACTATCTTTGTTAGAATCTGTTGACCTATATGCTTTTGATTTGTGAGTTTATATGAATATATGTATATGTCATTTAAAAAATCTGAAGCCCTAAAAATTGTCCTAATAAAAGCATGATAGGGAGAGAGTGACAAATGAGTAGAAGAGATATCCCATCAATAGGCAAAAAATGACTGCACATTGGCAGCCTTTCCTTCCTTGCCCTGGTCTTCCCTCATCATTGATTATGAAACTCGTCACCAGCCTGCAAATGAGGAACACAAATGTATAAATGTCACATTCTTATGCAGGAAGCAAGGCACCCACTGCTTTGTGCCCCAAGGCAAGATAAGGTCTCAGTTTTCATACACTAAAAATGGACCTATTAGGATAATGAGTGAGCTCACATCTGTCATTTTCAAATTGATTGCTGGCAGTCTGCAGTATCTGAAATGGGTCCCACTAATCACAAAGAAAAATCAGATACATTTGGGAACATACATCACTTTGGGACATGGACTAATTGGGCATTTGTCCTTTGTGCTACATCTGTAAGGCCTATTGAGTGAATACAAAGGCCTGTCCTCAAGGTTAAACAGAGGGAGGAAGGAAAAGGAATAAACTTTTTAAGTACCTATTGTGAGTCAGTACAGGTTTAAAAATTTATATAACTTTTGCAATAGCTTTCCAAGGTAGGTACCATTGGCCTCATTATATAGCGAAGAAAACAAATTCTGAAAGAGGGTGAAACCCATGCAAGGTATTCTGCTAGTGAGGGAAGAAGGATTCAAATTTGAGACCATCAGGCTCTTTCCATGCTATCCCTTCTGCTGAGGTCAATGGCCCTTTGCCAAAATGCCTGCATTCCCCAGCAGGGGTTCTTTTCAACTTCACGTCAATTTTATTCTAGTATCAGGGAGTATTCCAAGTGCAAGGAAAAACACAACCACTCTCTTTCCTAAAAGAAACGGAACAAAACAAAACAAGAAAAAAGGCTTAAATAGCTGGAGTAGTGAGGGTATGCTATTATAATAATTATTGTGTTCAGCTGGTGGTCAGACCCCTTTCTCAATCCAGCCCAATTTTTTTTTTTATAAATAATGGTATGTATTCAAGGAGTGATCTGTGAGAGACATTACAAAAAGCAGGTCTCAGACAGATAGGTATCCACCTTTACTGTGCCTACTCTCTCTTTGACTGAAGAAGGAATCATTCTTAACATTGCAGAACTGGCTAAGATCCAAAGAGGAAAAAACCAATGGTGCCAACCCAAGAGACTTTGGAGAAACTGCAAACCACATATACTGCTTTGAGTTAGAACTCAAACTGCGAGCAGGCCTCCCTGGAAAGCTATTTGTTGACCAACAATGGCTACTGCTATGAACTAGAATAAACATTTGACTCTCCATACTTCAATTTCCCCACACTACAAGAGGATGGTAACATCTATCTGCCTGTGTTAGAAGTACTGGCTAACGTCTGCAGAAAGCTTTTGGTAAGAAGCACCATGGAAATGCTAAGTACCATGTGACCATCAGCGCAGGAAACCCTAAGCAATGCCAATTGGTGTTGGTCTTATATAGACCTCATATGTTCACAGCAACCAACAGAAATGGTTGAGAAAAATTTCCTGACTCATAATGAAATGCTATGGCACACAGATGATATGGAGTTATATTTGGAGACTGAATGGATCCAGAAGCCACAATAAAACTTAGAGTGAAGGGCCGAGCCCGTGGCGCACTCGGGAGAGTGCGAGCACGGAGACGCTCCCACCGCGGGTTCGGATCCTATATGGGAATGGCCGGTGCACTCACTGGCTGAGTGCCGGTCACGAAAAAGACACACACACACACACACACACACACACACACTTAGAGTGAAATTTGCTAGGCTAGAGGAGATATACAGTCAGCCTTGCCCTTACAAACAAAAATCACATGATGGACAATTGTCCTCTGGACTCTCTGGCAGGGTTAGCATGATGGGGCACTGGAAGAATTGGCTGAAATCACACTGGGAAAATTGGTAAGGAGAGAGCATCCATGGAGACTCTTTAACCTAAAACCGGATTTAACATGAGAGCAGAGAAGCGGATACACTGAGCTACAGAGACAAGGCAGCAGATACTCAATGATTATGCAAATATAGCAAAACAGTAGGTAAGTCAAACTTAATAGCTAGTGTATGATCTAGAGACTGTCCTCTCTAAGGCTTCCATCTGGTGTCAAACAGAGGTGAATTATGAGAACAACCTCCCAGACTCTGAGTTGTGTTGTTTTACATGTTTATCACACGGTCTGCAAAACAGCCCCTGAAAAGTGGGTATTATCATTTGTAAAGAAATGGGGGGCAAAGTGACAAAGTAACTTGCTGTCTGACACAGAGCCCTTGCTCATTAAATTGGGTCCTCCTGTGTCTTACGGCAGTTATTCACAGGGTGTACTAGCTCTGAGCAGACACCTAGGCCAACTCACTAAGACATACAAACCATGGTGCTGCTTTAGAGCTAAAGCTTGTGCCCTGGAGTGCAGTAACTCATCCAAAAAACATTTATGGAGGGCCTCCTATGGTCCAGGCTTGTGCCAGGCACAGCCGATGCAAAAAAACAAGGTTCTGTCCCTGGCCTTGGCAATGCCCACTGACATCCTAACAAGCATGGCATGGCAGCACTTCTGGGCAAGTCCTCCACAGCACAGAGCTCAGCCACGGTTGGTGAGATATGTGAGCAACCACAGAGGTTATGGCCCCCTTGAAAGCCATTCTCAAGGAGCCCCTCAGCAAACAGCATACTCTTTGGTCTGAGTTTTGACAGTTCTTTATTAAACTCTTGAGGATTACAGCTAAAAAACTGCCGCACATTCCTTTGCTTTTAATTACAGTCTATAGAAGGCTGGATTTTTTTTTTTTTAAAACAAACTAGTAAAATTACTGTGGGAGAAAAAAAAAAAGCCCTTAATAATTTATTCATAATGCTATTAAATGTTTTATTGGACCAGGCATGTTTACGTTGTGACGCAGAAGTCAATATGGGGGAGCTTTAGTAATATATAATATCTATTAATATTCTCCACATATGTTCACTAAACAAACAGTGTCTCAGCATCAATAAATGATTTCAATAATTAAAAAGTATGATTTTCTCAGTTTAACTATTTCCTACTCAAAGCCTGCCACAGATTCTTGCACACGCAGGCTTTCTTTCCCAGCTAAAGCAACTGCACTTTGCAGGGAAAATAATAGCATGGAATGAATGTCAGTGAAGAAAGAGGTTCTTACTTTAGCTCTGAGGCTAACTGCAAGCGACCTTGAGGTCTAGACCCTTCCTTCTTCGGCTGTAAGATGGTAAGATTTAGATGAGATGATGCCCGTGTCTTCCCCAGCTTTACCACTGTGAAATAGTTCTCCTCTGGGTCTTATCTTGATCCCTTCTTGATCACTACTACCTCTCAGCAAGTATCATTTTGAAATGAGTTTCTTTTTTCACAAATGGGCATTCCTCTACCACTACTTAGCCTGGCTCACGGAGTTAATAGACAGAATGGAGACTCACGGGCTGGGGAGTCAAGCCATGGTTCTCTCTCTGATTTGCTGTCTGCCCTTGAACAGTGAGTCACTCAGGAATTCTAGGCCCATCATTTCCTCACTGATGGGGGATTATGTGACAACACTCAGCTACCACAAAAGAGTGAGAGAGGATTAAATAATATGCTTGTACGGGATTTAGCCAATACTTGATGTCACACTGGATACTCTGCAATAATTACCTTTTGAGTCTCACAGAACTCACCTGAAATACCTTCCAGATTCAAGGGCTAATGGTTCCTTAAGAGGGTTTAGTTTCTTTTCATTCCCCAAGGAGGACTATGTCAAAAACTGAAAGCCTTGATATATCATTGAAAGCATGGATTTCCTTCACCTTAACAATGTCTTCTTTCTCTCCTCAGTGGCACTAAAGAATCAGGACCACTGTTCTACAGTCCCAAATCATTATTCCCCATATTTCTTTCCAGAAAGATGCTTACTATGCTGAGAACATAAAGGTAAAATATCCTCTGGGTATTTTAACACTGTTAAGACCCCCCCCCCCTTCCCCACCATAACTAACTTAGTCATTCCCTTGTAAACTAAATTTTCACCAAGCCGGAGGAGACAATATGGCTTCATGGAAAAAACTTACATTTCTACAAGAAATAGGCCTTGGTTAGAGGATGATGATAATTATTGTTAGCACTGATTGAGAAATCGGTGTATTCTGGTATTGTTCTTAGTATTTTTTTACTTAGCAACTTCTTTACTCCTCAAGACAACTCTATGAGGTTGTTATAATTTTCATGTCTGTTTCATTGTATAAAGAATGTGCACCCTGGAGAGGTTAAGGGGTTAAGAGGCTATGTTTCCAGAAACTGGTGCTCACCACCTTTGAACCAGGTAATCTCATTTAGGGTCAATGCTCTTCATCATGATGCTATCCTTCACAGAAGCAGTGATGATGTGAAAGAATATGCGTAGAGAACTGGCCATGTCGTAAGCATTTCATAAATAGTATTTTTATATTATTTAGGTTAAAATAGCTATCTTCTTAAATGTCACTGCATTTCTCAGGTGATTAGGACACAAATCCGTCTTTGATTTTCCTCCTCTCTTCCTTAACTTCCTATATTTTTAACTCCACTGGCCTCATCACTGTCTCAGCTCTGGTGGCATCCATAATCAGTCCGGGGTTAACCTCTCTTATGTCCTATGTTGTAGTTTCCTAGGTCCTGGATTTCAGAGTTCTGCCGCAGCTTACTGTCTGGTACAGAGTCCAGAAGAGCAAGTCCTCCCCACCCCCTATACTTTTCTCACATAGGTAGAGGCTTAAGCCTTTAGTAAACTAGTCACTTATTTTTTAAGAGCTGTTTATAAGTTTTGCTGAAATCCCACTGAACAATACGTCCAAGGATATATTAACGTACCCAAACATTTTAGTCTATGATACCTTGCCCTGGTAAAGGAAAGCCTACCCTAAGGTTTTCCTGCAACTCACAGATCCACGCACCACAATATCATCAGCTTATTTGGCTCAGATACGTATCAAGCTGAATGGTGTTCAAACAAATGACAGCAACAGGGAGGCAGATAGCAGGAATTAAAAGACACCAATCTCAGAAGACAATCATAGCAATTAGCTGTCATCATTCCCTCACAAGTCCAGGAAGAAAAACAGCATGAAATCGCATAGAGAAGGCAGAAATGCTGAGGCCTGGGTAAGTTCATGGTACACCTGAATCCTGCGAACTAGTGGCAAAGCCAAGAAATAATTAAGTAGCAGATGGTAGGCCATGAAGCAGAAAGGTGGTCCTTCCCATGACCACACCTAACTAATTTGGGGCAGCTGGCAGTTTATCTAAAGACCATTTTCAAATGGTGCAGGGCCTTGCTCTCCAAATTCGGTCTGTGGACCAGCTGCATGGGCATTATTTGGGAGCATGTTAGAATGAAGAATCTCCCCAGCCCTCCTGATTCAGAATCAACATTCAGAACTGGTTGGTTCTGAGTACGTTATGTACCGAGAGGTTCTGATAGAGGATTCATAGCTCAGGTTAAGACTGGCAGGTTTGGGCTGGCCAGTTAGCTCAGTTGGTTAGAGCACCATCTTATAACACAAAGTCAGGGGTCTGGGTCCCCTTAAAGGTCAGCCACCAAGAAATGAAAAGGGGGAAAAAGAAAAAGAATTACAAAAGACTGGCAGGCCTGACCTAGCTATAGAGTAGCCTCTATTTTGAAAATTCAAATGAATAGATAAGAACATATAATATAAAGCCAAGATAAGGAAAACAAAAAAACTGTGCTCAGAATAAATGTGATGACATGCAAGTGGAGATGGCAAAAGAAACTACATGGAAACGCAGCAACGTTGTTTTGTTTGCAGCTCCAGTCCCACCAGTCACAGCTCTTCTCCTTGCTCTGTGCCCAGGGAGGATAACTACTATACAATTCTTCATGGCTCCCTTGCCATCTGGCTCCTGATTGCGTCCCCAGGAGAGCAGAGGGATGAAGAAGAGTGAGACTCTCCATGAGCTGGCAGTGTCCCCCAGTGAAGGACAGAGCTCTCTCCAAGCAGCTCTCCTGGTCTCTGGGTTCCAGAAACAGCCCCTTCTTCCCAGCTTCAGGCGTAAGGCTGGCCGGAGAAGCTTGCTGCTGTTGTTATTCTCTGCAGCTGCTCTACTCCTTCCTGTGTCTTTTTAATAATCCCTCAAAAACTCTCTCCATGATACTTGATTGGAGTATATCACCTGTTTTTTGCTGGGACCCTGACTAATGGATTTAGACAAAACTTAACTCAAAGAAAGAAAGGAAAATAAAAAAGCAATAACCTATCACTGGAGGTGGTACTTTAAAAAAGAATGATCTGGAAGGGAAGGAGCTGCAATCCATTTAACCAAAGGGTGATCACACTCTAGGAAATATGTTCTGAACACCCTGTTGAGTAAGCACCCTGTTTATCCCTTAAGAAATCCTAATTCTCAAAATGGGGTGTCCACTGCATTTCAGTCCAGATCCTCCATCTGTCAAGTGTGTGCTATTTGTATCTTCTAAGATCAGTATTCCCTGTAGATGCTCATCTGGTTTGCATCCATGATACAGCCTTAGAAGATAAGACATCTCCTGAAAATATCCCCTCCCCATCCCTTCTCCCTCAAGTGCAAAGTTTAAATAAGTCGCTGAATTCCCCATAAGACCCATCCTTTCATAATCATCAACTTGTTCAGTTCTACCTTTCCTTTGAATGGCGTCACCCCTATTTTCCAGAAGCTTCCCGAATTACATCCGATCACATTTCTTATTGACCCCCTCACATCACAGAATGTCAAATGTATGTACCAGTTGACTTACCTGCAACACCAAATGTGCCTCCCACTGAGTGGACTGTGGCACATACCACTCTAGAGAAGTCAGTACGACCAGACTGTTCAGGCGAAACTGCCGCCCTGCAGATGCCCATCCACCGCGCCACTAACACATCATGCCAGAGCCCTCACATCCCAGCATCCCTCATTTGCATCCCTCCATTGGGCACCTTATCTCCAACAACCACTTCTTGGCTAATTCTGCCTCATCCAGCACTCACAGCCCTCAGCCCACGTTTTTTGTAGAGGCTTCCTTGCAACTCTTAAACATAAACATGTCCCCCTTATCCAACTCTTTCGGAGACTTCTTGCTTCTAAGGCAGCACCCAGGGGATTTCCTGTAAGCAGAGTACACATCAAAACACATATGACGTGGCAAAAAGCTTCCCTTCTGACTTCTAGATTCCTTGCTTGAGAGCCTAGGTGGAAGGTGGTGTTATTTATTTATTTTTAAAAATATATTTATTTTTGGGCCGAGCCTGTGGCGCACTCGGGAGAGTGTGGCGCTGGGAGCCTGGTGACGCTCCCGCCGCGGGTTCGGATCCTATATAGGAATGGCCGGTGCACTCACTGGCTGAGTGCCGGTAACAAAAAAGACAAAAAAAATATATTTATTTTTGTCTCTTAGGTCTCCTTTACTCCATAACAATCTTTTCCTCCCTCCCCACTTTTTTCATGCCTATAATTTTTTATGGCAACTCTATCATTTGTCCTGTACTATGTTTCACATTTGGGATTTGGCCTATTGCTTTCTATGATGTCTTTTAACATGGTCCCTTACTTTTTCATTTTTTAAAATATAATCATCATCATCATCATCATCATTATTATTATTAATAAATATTATTATATATTAATATAAATATTAATAAATATTATTATTATTATTATTATTATTGTGGTAAAACAAACATAACATAAAATTTACCATCTGAACGGTGTTAAGTGTACATTTCAGTGACATCAAGTACATTCCCATTGCTGTACAACCATAACCACCATTCATCTCAATAACTTTTTTATCTTCCCAAACTGAAACCCTGTACCCATTAAACACTAATTCTCCTTGCCCGCCTCCCTCCAGTGCCTTAAACCATCATTCTCCTCTCTTCCTCTCCGTATTGGACTACTCTAGGAATTCCATACAAGTGGAATCATACAGTACTTGTCCTTTTGTGACCGGTTTATTTCACTTAGCATAATGTCAAGTTTTACTCATGTTGTAGCATGCATCAGAAATTTCTTCCTTTTTAAGGCTAAATCGTATTCTTTGTATGTATATACCACCTTCTGTTTATCCATTCATCTGTCACGGGCACTTGGATTATTTCCACCTTTTGGCTATTGTGAATGATGAGTGATGTTATTTATTGAGGTGGAGAAAACAGAAAAGAGATTTGGAAGGCAAAAGAAGAAATTGTCAATCCAGCTTGAGGCAAGCTAAATTTCAGTGCCTGTGAGATATACAAATGTTTATATCCAGGATACAAATACACATAAGACTCGTGAGCTCATGAAAACATATGGACTGCAGTTATAGAGTTAGCAGTTGCAGGCAGAGTGGATGAGATCACTTTGAGAGTACAGGCAGAGCCAAAAGAGTGGGCCTCGGGATGAGTCCTGACGAACTCTGGTTTTGCGGTTAGGTTGACGAGGGGGATCTGAAGGAAACAGAACAGCATACAGAAAAATAGAAATAAATTCAACAGAGTGTGGGATTATTTGATTCCAAAGAACATCTATAATAGATAAAGGAATAGAGAGATTTCTATACATGCTCAGATGTCAGGCCTCATCAGTCTGGTAAAATTGAAAATAGACATAACTGGGGCCGACCCGTGGCATACTCGGGAGAGTGCGGCGCTGAGAGCGCAGCAGTGCTCCCGCCGCGGGTTCGGATCCTATATAAGGATGGCCGGTGCGCTCACCGGCTGAGCACGGTGTGGCCGGTCACAAAAATGACAAAAAAAAAGAAAAAAAAGAAAATAGACATAACTGAAATTCATTAAATTATGAATATTGCTTTTTTAAATATGGCATGCCAAAATTAAAAGAATCTTAAAGCTTGCAGGAAATAGGTAGTAAACCTAAGAAACTCATTCATTCAAGAAATACTAGAGGAATATAAATACTTAGTAGTACGGTGTCTGTAAAATCGCTGTTCTTACATTTGTGACAAATTTTTAGAAGATGTTTGATATACACCTGATGAAACTTTCAAAGAGGGTTTAAAGGAGAGAAATCACTTTCACACAAACACAAACACACATACACTCACACATCATATCTCAAGAGACAGACAACTTGGCCACATTTGATGTTGGAATGCCCTAGAATGACATTTTTAAATTCTATCCTTTAGCAGTATACTATCTATAAAATCCAGTGTTGAACAAGAAACAAGGGGCTGAGGTTAGATTTCAGGATGAGCTCTCTGTGACTGAAAATTGTTAAAAACTGAAATGCTGATTGGAACCAAGAGACCATGGAATATCTTCCTCAAACATTGTTTGAAAGCAAAAATGGGTTCTCATCTGTCTGGAACTGTCTAAGTGTAGGCAGGCCTCGAGATAAAGAAGACAGACTTGAAGATCTCTCATGGGTCCTACCTTTCATAATAGTACATGATTCTCTCCACTGTTTCACAGTTTTGGATGGAAGATCTTTCATCTTTCCAATTTCAATCTCCTAGAATAGATAGTTCAGCCAAGTTTCTCAACCCACTGATTTTTCCACTTCCTTGAAAAGCTCAGCTGGAGGCATCTTTCATCTCTAATTATACTTCTGAGTATTTTCTTCTAATACTGCTTAATAATATTCACTTCTTATTTGCTCTCCCTTCTCCACCTTTCCTTACTTTATTTATCTAGCAATAAAACACATTAATATTTGATTCTTTCTCACTGAAGTATAATATCTGGAGAACTCAAAGTTTGTGGGTAAATATGAACTGTGCACGATGTGTAAAAAAATTATTAATAAGGATTTTACTAGGTCAGAATTTTATTGCTTTTGGCCAAAGGCCATCACAAGACTTATAGAGGAACGATTACGTACAAAGAGACCTTTAAAATAAGTTGTAAAGATCAAACAAGGACTAAGCTAACATGAGTTCCTAAGTGTAAAAATGGGTAACATTTCAAAATTAATTTATTAAAATGAGTCATAAGACAAATGCATCATTGTACCATTTTGGCTGGAGTGTCCGACCTAACATTAGCTCTGATTCTGAAGTGGCCAGTGAGTAAAAGAGGATCAAAAATTATGCATGTGTCCCTGACACACAAACCTGTTTTTTCCAGCCATGTTCTAGAATAAATATTAGTTTAATTATCCCAAGAAATGGTTAGAATTACTCCTAGATACAAAGAGAGGGGAAATAAAAATGTAGGAACCACCTACCTCCTATGTGCAAGTTTCTGTCCTTTCGGCTGCATATAACTTTTCACTTAATCTTTGCAATGACCCTATGAGACAGGGATTTATCAGCTCTGTTTTCTAGACAAGAGAACAAAGCTTCAAAGGGATTAGACAACTCCCTCCAAGTCACACATTAGTGAATGGCAGAACCAGAGTCAGGACCCAAGACTGTTTAAGCCCAAAGCCTGTGCAGTTGCGCCATAGTCCACTTTAGAGAAAAGAAATGTGGAAGGTCCTCCGATTCCAGGTTACCTCTAATATGAGCTCAATGGACCAGGAAATAAGCCAGTATCTTGGCTTTAATTATGAAGTAGACATGATTTAGAAAAAGATTGCTGTAGAAGCCTGGATGAGTTTAAGAGAGGTGAGATCGATGGAGCAAAGTGAAATTCTATGTAACCCTCCTATAACTCTAGAAAACACTGGTTTCTATAAAAGCTATTCTGTTGGGGACTGGGGCAGGGTATTTTATTCAAAGGTCTCTAACAAGAAGATTTGGTGGTAGAGAGACTAACCTTTGTTGAGTCCCTCTTTTTGCCAGGCACTTGATGTCCATTAGCTCACTAAATTCATATGACCACCCTGGTGTTATGAATTTACAGCAGGGAAACTGAATCTCAGAGAAGTTAGGTTTCATAACCCACATTACTAAAGAATGGACCTAAGATCTGAATCTAAGGCTAATCCAAAGACAGTGTTTGTTCCACAGTAACACCAATTGAGAGAAATGATACAATGTCACTTCTCAGCCTTTAATGTGCATATTAGCCACCTTGCATCTTATTAAAATGCATGTCTGATTCACTAGGTCTGGGGTGGAGTTTTAGATTCTGCATTTCTAGCAAGCTCCTAGGAGATGCTGATGCTGCTGGTTTGCAGACAACTCTTTAGAGTAGAAATGATGTACAGGAATTATTTGCAAACCAAACCCCACAAGTGTGTGCCTAGACATGGCACTCTTCTGCTACATGGCTTCAGTGTAAACACTGTGCTTTCTAAAATATTTAATTATTTCTCTATTTGATGGGATGGTCATCTTCTCTGACATAGCTGCTAAAACACAGAGTGGGGGCATATAAGATTGTTATGGGGGTTTAGGTGTATCATCTGTGTATCACCCCAAGACCTCATCTCAGTTCTGCAAACATTTGGAAAACTGCTGGGAAGGATTCTATAGGACAAGGTATCAGCCCCCTTTTGTAAGGTAGGATTTTTGTATGTCTCCTCTGATCTTAAAGGCCACAGCAGTCCTTTGAAATGATCATGATCCCATCCAACAGACCCATATCCATAGGGGCCTGCAGCATCCAGCTGGGGGAGGGGGCTGGCCACTGGGAAGTGTGTGTTGTAAAGTGGCACTGCAGCCCTTTGCCCCGTTCCAGTGCTGTTTGCTTTCCACTCCTCTCCCCCCAGCTCCCTCTCCCGCTCCTAGGTTTCAGACAGCCTCCTCATTGCAACTGAATAGCAACGGGGCCTCCTCCGTGTCTGCAATACCGTCTCAAGGCTGGCTTCTACGGAATGTTTTGCCATTTCAGTGGAAACCAACTTCACAGCAAATTGCTCTGGTTACCATTGGGGTCACTTAGGTGTTTGCATAGTCTGTGGTAATTGCTTTATTTCAGCGGGGGGAAAAATACTTATTACCATGTTTTTGCAGTTGACAGTGGCTTTTATGTAGAGAAGCCCTCACATCAAAGGAAGAGGGGATATGTTGACAGCACACAGGCCAGCTGCTTCCAGGTCGGTGCGCTCCTGCCCACCCCGCCTCCTCTGCACGCCTGGCTGAGGCTCTGTTCGCAATGGGGGGAGCTCCTAGAGGACACTCTGCATTTGGCTCTCTTTCCACAGGGGTAGGTCCTACCTGGACGACAACCAGACTGGGGACACTGATTCAAAGGTTGATGCTAGTAATGAGAGGTGATGGGAGAAATGGCTTCAGATAAAGCTTTCTGCTCCTGATCAATATTGCCACAATAAGTAGATTTTGCTTCCTCCCAAACAGGCACCTCTTTTCTCTTCATCTCACATCCCTAATGCCCTAGGGTTTGAGAGTTTAGCCTGGGAAGGGAGGTGGGGGAGAAAAGCATGACATGCAGACATCCCTAATTCTAATAAGATGGTGGCATTACCTTTTATCTGCACATTTCACGCAGCTTAGACAGTCCCAGGCAGCCCAGAATCTTTTTCTCTTTTCCCTTTTCTGAGTCAGTCTGTTATCATGCCCAGTGCTCTTCTCATTAATTTCTTTCACCACATCATCTCCTGCTCCTCCCTCTGCAATGACCTCTTTCCCCTGTGACTGGTTGGGAAGGTTCTCTTTCATTTTCTCTGTAAGGCAATCTCTATAGAGCTAACTTTAACTAGCCGACCAATTCTTTCCCAAGCCTGAACAAAGTATTCCATGAAAACGGACATGTCAGCATACACAGAGCTGACCTGCATGAGGTCAGCAGCCCTCCCAGCTCTCCGGCCTTCTCTGCACACACTCAGCATCTTCCCAGAGATCCCCTGAAAACTGCCTCTCTTTATCATAAGGAGTTCAGGCTCAGAGCAGCACAGGGGCAGTCACTTCGCCCCAGGAGACAATAACTCATAGCCATTGCACTTGCTACAAACTAGACCATGGGCAGCTAAGGTCGTTTCCAGTTGCCACGTGGCAGAAAAGAATCCACTGTGTCCCCCGAACTGAAAAGGATCACATATAATATCAGCATATTCAAGGTTCAGTGATTAAAGTCTTCCACCAACTTGGAGCCAGGGCCAGCTGGGTGACGCCTGTTGCTGTCCACGTCCCAGAGCTGGTTCGTGCATATATGACAATTCGAGCTGCAGTGAAGGTGTCCTCAATACTGCCGTCCCCTTGCCCTGGCTCTCTCCTTGCCTTCCTTGTCTACCATCTTGTTTCCTTTGGATGTGCTGGTGCCTGAGCTGGTCTTGCTTTGGTCTTTATTCTTTCTGTCTTCTCCCTTCCTGTGCACCTACTTGGTTTAAACCTACTTCTTTGCTCTTACCTACAGTGCACTCACTCAACTACTGCCCTGGTTCCAGAAGCTGAGCTCTACCCAGATGGCCAGTTTTCAGGCCCTCTCAGCCTTGCCACACTCTTCCATTTCTGGCCACAAAATGCATTTGTAGTTGATCACATGCCCCACACAGATTATATAGACAAGCCTCACCTAATCTTGATAATTAATTAGTGGGTGTAAAGGGAGTGGGGAGTTGCCCACAGAAACCTAAGAGAAAGAATTCAATTTTAAAAGACATACGTCTGTACACGGTAGGGTATAAACTTGATTGACCAGAGATTGCAAAATTGTTACATAAACAAGTGTAGTAAGTATTTAGATAAACTCAGAGGGGAACGAGCCTCAAAGGGTCAATCCAAAGAAATGATGGCTGGGAGGAGTCAAGACACTCTTATCTATCTGACTTAACTATGATTCAAGGTAGACCACTGAGGGAGTGAGTACAGCATGCTGATCAAGTGTGTAAGCTTTGGAGCCAGACCACCTGGGTTGCTTCCACACTGTGCGATTACTAGCTGGGTGGGCATGGGTAAGTTACTTAACTTTTTCGAGCTGCTTTCCGTATCTGCCAAAGGAGTATAATAATACCCATCATAAGCTGGATGACTTGATTAAAAGAGAATATCATATAAAAAGCACCTTCTTATCATAGTGCCTAACACATAGTAATTTCTTAATAGATATTTGTTGAAAAACCCTGTTTTTACTATCAGAGCAGAATCCTGAGCCATGACATAAACGGCTCACATATTTCTTAATTAAACTTTTTATTTTGAAATAATTGTAAATTCATATGCACTTGTAAGGAGTAATATAGAGATATGCCATGTATTTTTTCCCCAGTGGTAACATTCTACAAAACTACAATACAATATCACAACCAGAATATAGACACTGATACAATCCACCCATCTTATTCAGAATTCTCTAGCTTCCCTTATACTTGTGTGTGTGTGTGTGTGTGTGTGTGTGTGTGTATTTAGTCCTATGCAATTTTATCACATGAGTATCCTGTATCCACCACCACAGTTAAGATCATAAGTTTCATCACCACAAACATATATCTTTTTTTAATCAATTTTTTAAATGTCCTTATTTGTGAAGCTACAGTCAAAATGCTCATTTTGCCGTTCTGATGGTTTCTGGTGCATTTTATCAATGATGCCCATGAACTTTTCCTGATCCAGCTCTTCATCCTTGAATGCATATGGCTCAAAAGCACAATAGAGCATTGGACCATTAGGAGGAGCAGTGTCAGCCAGAGGAGGACGAAGAGGAAGGGAAGGGATGAAGGAGGGAGAGCAGGAGTGGGAGCAGGAGGAGGAAGAGGGAGGGGGACGATGAGGGGGTGAAGGGAAGAAGCAGGGGTCATGGCAGCCCCTCCCCCATCCAATAGACCAGGAGGAGCGTCACCACCCATGTCACCCACAGGGGTACAGCCGGTAAACAGGTCAGTCCTGATTTGCTCTAGTCTAGAGTCTAAACACAGCCTGTTCCAAGTCATACTGAAGTGTGGTTGTAAATACAGGCCTCCAGGGGTCATAAAATTAGGCCTCCCAAACTCAGCCCCTATTCAGAGTGAAAATTAAATGGAACGACAGATATGAGGGAGTACATGTGCAATTACATTTTTGTGATATTTAAGTTCAGGTTTTAAAAAATTCTTATGGTTATGAAAATAATGTATGCTCATTATATAAAACTTGGCAAGTACATTCTTTACATTTACAAAGAAGAAAACAATAATCTTTCATCATCACATCACCACTAATAACTATTGCTAACATTCCTTGGGTGTATTATTCAGGTCTTTCTCTATGTAGATATATCTATATGGGCAACATTTAATTTTACAAAACTTGAATCATACTGCATAGAGATTTGTATCCTGAATTTTCCTTTGAATATTGTTATTGGGTTTCCTTTATGTTTTTGAATATGCTTAATATCTGTATATGATGAATTTTTATGAAAACCTTCTGGAGGATGAAGTGAAAGGTCTGATAACCTTCTAACATATCTCAACATCTAGGATTCCTGACAAATTGTAGCACTATCAGGTTCTCACCCCACCTGACCTTATTTTCGTCTTGCTTGGGACTACATACCCCATCACCAGGGCAAACGGTGAGACAGGCACAGACAGGCTGTGATCTCACCACCTCCTTGGCCTCACAGCACTTACTGAAAGAAGCCCTCTTCCCATAGATAAACACTGGGAATGCCAAAATGATAATTATTAGTAAGACTAAATGCCATCTTTATGGATTGTGTTTGACACTATTACATTAAAATAGTGCTCAGATGTATTATTTTTTATGTAGATAAAAGCACATGTTTTATAATGCCTCTTTTTCAGAATCAAGACATTTTTCTTATATTATAGAAACAACTAAGAATTTATCCTTAAATCTTTACGTAACAAGCCTCCTTCCTATTCGCTCACAAACATGCTTTCCTTCATAAAAAATACAATGTTTTTCATCAGCTGATTTCCCCTGAAGCTACCCCCCACTTCTTTTCCTTCATTGCCAAACTCCTTAAAGAAGCAGTCTATATTTGAGCTCTATTTTCTCACCCAACATTTGCAACTTCCTGCAATGTCTTCTGCCTCCACCACCCTACTGGAATTACTAGTGCCTCTGACTACTTAATACAGTGAGTTCTTACCAAACGTCAGCCTACTTGGTTTCCACTACACTGTGTTCTTCTGGTCATATCCCTAATCAGAAAACCTTCCCCCTTCGACTTCTTTGAACCTTCGCTCTCTTAATTTTTTTTTTTTTTTTTTTGTCTGTTTTCGTGACCGGCACTCAGCCAGTGAGTGCACCGGCCACGCCTATATAGGATCCGAACCCGCGGCGGGGAACGCTGCACTCCCAGCACCGCACTCTCCTGAGTGCGCCACAGGCTCGGCCCCGCTCTCCTAATTTTAATCCTAACTTTTCTACCATCTCTCAAGCTTTTGCATTTCCTACCCATTAAACACATGCTTTTCCCAGATTCTGTCTTGCCCCCTTGGGAGTCTTGTTCTCCATTCCTCCTCAGGAGGCCCAGGCCCCCACTCCCCACTCAATCACTACCTCTATCCTAATGACTCTTACATCCTTAACTCTAGTCCTCATGTCCCATACTGAGCTCTACTCTCCCATTTCCCCTCAAAGTGTCTGCATGAATTTCTCACAGGTACCTCAAATTCCACCTTTCCAAAAGCAAAGCCACTATCTCCCTCTCCTCAGTCCCTTCCCACCCCCCTCCACCCCTCGAGTGGCAGCTCCTCTTATGGAGTTCTGCACCTTGGTAGATGGCAGTCTGACCAATTTATTTTTAGACACACAAGGGACATATTGGATGCTCAGCCCCACAATCACCTGGTGGCCAAGTCTTCCAGAGCTTTCCTCAGCCCTCCCATTTACAGTTCTTTTCCTTCTCCTAGTTATTCCCAGCCTCACTCTCATGGGTATTCTCTTGAGCTATGAACTCTCATATCATCCTCAGAAATAAATTGCTAAAGCCCTGGCAGAATCCCATTTAGCAGATACCGATGGAGGATCTGTGTGCCAGGCACTGGGGTAAGTAAGCTCTTGGGATATATGAGTGAACTTAGCAGACAGAAGCCTCACCTACTGGAGCTTCTGTTCTCCTGGGACAAGAAACAACACACATCCCAGCATCAGCTTCTTCCTCAGACATCTTCATTATTTCATTTCCCAGCCTCCTCCCTTCCCCCCAACAAAGTCCAATCTGCTTAGCATGACATTCAAGATTTTCCAAAATCAAGTGTCCGGTTTCCATATTTCTCACACTGTATCCCTCACTGGAGCAGTCACAACTTCCCAGGCATACCCTATGATATCCCACCTCCCAGCCTTTGCCTGGACTGTTTCCTCTGCCTGTACTGCCCTTCGCCTCTATACCCACTAAAATATCAATCACTCTTTGAAATTCTACATAAATGTTACTTCCTCTATAAAGCTTTTCTGTCCTGCAAACCCTGGACACCCATCAAAATGAATCATTGCTTTTCTGCATGTTTATGGCGTGTTTATTTATCCTATCAATCATTTTACACTTACAAAACGTGTTATGTGAGAGGCACAGTGCTAGGTTATATATATAGATGTTTATATAGCAATTGCTTCCTTCTGCTTTGTATCATATTTATTTATACATCTCTACCCTCCCTTCCACAAACACAGTAAATTGTAGGATTCTTGAAAATAGGACTTGTTCTTTTTCATATTTATATCCCCATCACAGTGCTTTAAACATCGCTGTTGAATGAATGAATAAAAGACTAAATATATATTAGTAGTAATATTGGTTGTGGTAATGACAATCTGATTATTTAGCAATCTAGATAATAAAAATAGTCTTTGCATGAAAGTACTCAATTAGTTGAGGTGATTTTCTTCTGTAAGGATGACGGGTGTTATTTTTCAATTATCACCAATTAATATGCACAGAGTGTTCGCTGGATGACTGGCATTGGGGGGCTCTATGGAACATTACTGAGGTGGGCCTTGCTCTCCTGTGCTCTGAAAGAAGTAATTTATCTTTATATTCTTGGTGTCAGTATGCAAATTAGTGCATTTCTAAGAGCATAAAGAAAAGAGCTAGTTAAAGTAAAGACCACTAAGGTAGTTCAGAACAGGTATGTCTTTCTTTAAAAATGTCATTACACAGAGAACCAAACAAATGGTGGGGATTTCTTAGGGAAAAAGTATTCTAATCCCCAAACAAAAGTCTTTTTTAAATATTTAATTACAAGCTGTCTTCCTCTCAGGCCCTGTAGCATTTGGTTTGTCAATATTATTACATTTCCATATAATGTTAGAAATGCCTTTGTCGCTTAAAGCAGCAATATAAGTAAAACCCCCACAAAGGCTTGAAAAATGCTGTTGGTCTACAGACTTTAGATCAACCAAAACTAGCAATGCCACAGCCAGAACCCTTAATAGCTGGTGGCATAAGCTGCAGAGAGGACAAAATCTACTGGGTGCGAGGGCGGGGGTGGGGGGGGATGCCTCAGGAACATATCAAGAAACAAAAAGCAAAATTTGGTTTCTTTTCTGCTTAATAGATGGTATTCCCACAGGAATTCCCTTCTCTTTGCATTCTCCACCTGGAAAACTCCTACTCACTCCTTTTTGTCAGTTCTTGAACGTCTTCACTGGGAAACCTTCCCAAGACCCTGCCAAAGCCAGCCACACCCTTCTCTGTCCCGGTGAAACACCCAGCAAATAAATCCACTGTGGCATGGATGTCGTGAGGCAGTAACTTTTTGTTTCTTTGGCTGAATGTATTCCCCTAAACCCCACCATAGACAGTACCCTCAGCAAAGTCAAGGGCTATGTCTTATTCACTCCTATATCCCCAGACCTACACAGTGCTAGTGCCTATTTGGTCCTAAATAAATACACTAGATTCATGTTTAATGTCAAGGAAGAAAAATAGCATTTGCTACTGAATTCACAAATTCCTACATACCTCTATGTATATATATCCAATGCCAATAATCCAGGAAACCACACCTCCCCTCTAACATTTTCTGGTCCGGCAGCACTAGCTCCAGAGTGGGCTGTCACAGTCTTGCTGGCTGCAAGTGGGTTGCCATGGTAACAATGTTCTGGATGGAGGCTCTGGCTAAAGATCCCTTCTCAACTCAAAAGAAGCTGCAGAAACGCAAAAGGTATTTTGGTTCTCCTTCTTTTCTCCCAAACCTCTCATCCTCTCAAGCAACTTGAAAGCTGAAATGAGCTGAGTTCTGGGAGCCAGTTCTCCTAGGCCTCCATGCTCTCCTGGAATGGCCTCGCCCACGCAGAACAGTGCGGGTTTGGTTCTGGACCGTGTTTGATGCCTCGGTGCTTCCTCACCCTTTCCTCCCCTGCCTTTTGCTGCTGTCATTATCACTCCTCCTCCTTCCTTGCCTCATTCTCAGTATCACACAGAAGTGCCCCAGCTGTGCCCATGAACATCCCTGCCTTTTCTTGAGGACTGTCAACAAGCAGAAGCAGCCATTCAGTCCTAAAATAGCAAGGAAAGAAATAGGACAGCTTTGGGGAGAAGCTGTTCAAAGAATCTCTCATCCCACGTGGAAGCCAGGTGCCCTATTCCCTGGTCCACCTGAGGGTCAGGCTCAAAACTGGATAAAGCATCCAGAGAGCAGCCTCCTCCTCCTTCTCAGCAGTAACATTTTGCTGATGTTTGTTTGCTCCACTCTACACAGAAAGAACCAGCGACGTGGCATCAGAGCTGGCAAATGGAGAAAAGGTGGAGCTCTTGTATCCCATCTGTGCTCAAAAGGACCCAGAAGTACGTCTGTTTGATTACTTGATATTTAATTGAAGTATTAAAACGCTGAGATTCAGCAACGATTCTTACCTTAAAACATCCTCAGTTACGCTGGTGTGTTTTCATCATTGGGAAGTTTTACATAAAAACACCACAGAAATCAGCACTGAGGAGCCTGCTGGGCACTGTGAGCCCCTCCAATTTCGAGGACACCCACCGGCCACCTGTCACAAAGCCTCTCCCCTCACCTCAGGCATCCCAAAGGGGTTTTCTTGATCTGGACTCACAAAGCTAAAAATCCAAGGCAAAACCCTGACAGCAACTGACTTCCACAATCAAATTGAAAAGCCCTTCCTGAGGCTAGTTCCCAGGAGTTATTTAATTCTCCCAGTTTCTGGGTTTCTTTTCCCTTCTGTTAAATAAGCTTATTCTTTTGATGCAATATTCATGACTCCCAGACACAAGGAGGGCCCTCCATTGCAAAAAGACAGCACTTTCTTCTATAATGAGTTTTCGCCCTTCCTATCTCGCTCACACAGGCTCTGTCTCGTGGTTTTTCTAAGTTGGTATTTGCTTTAGCTTTCTTCTTAGCTGCTGGAATTCTGTGGGCGAAGCCCAGGCGGCAAGTGCAGCCACTGGACGGAGGGCTTCCACCTGACTGGATGACGCCCAAGCTGCACTGGTGAAGATATTTCCCTGCACACGTCCTTCCTTCTGGCAGGAGCCCTCACCAAGTGCCTTCCTCTCTCTAACTGAGCTCAGCAGATCTAATACCAATATTCCTTCTGATCATCTCACCGCTTGTGTGTCAGACTGTTGTGAGCTGAAGTTTGGAAATGGAGGCTGCTTACAAGTGTGGAGTATTTTCACCCCAAAGACATTAGAAGATTTGTAAATTAAAAACTCCATAGGCAAGGCTTGTTTGTTTTTTATCTGTTGTTGCTGCTGCCGCTGCTGCTGTCTTCTTGATAGGAGCACTATGGAAGGTATATGTGAGCTGTATAATGAGGATAAAAGCTTTCAGATTTTGACAGACTCAGAGATAATGTCTTCAAACATCATAATCATCCTACAGAGGATGAAGGGGAGTGCTGGGTGCTTTATGGGAAGGATGCCGAATAAAAGATTGAGAGAGCTATGCCCCTAATAAAAGCTCTGTGCCCTTGAACAAGTGATACACAAATGATACCTTTTCTGTTTGCTCAGCAGGAAAAGGGGAGGATGGGCCCAGGGGAACAATGAGGCAGGAAAAGGGCATTTCATGGGAGGATGTGGCCCTTGA
Organism: Cynocephalus volans; assembly: GCF_027409185.1. Taxonomy (NCBI): domain Eukaryota; kingdom Metazoa; phylum Chordata; class Mammalia; order Dermoptera; family Cynocephalidae; genus Cynocephalus; species Cynocephalus volans. The sequence goes on from NC_084467.1 coordinate 133,238,755, forward strand.
AACCAGAGAGACGTGGGTTTTCGATGACCAGTTCCACCCCTCGATGGCTGTGTGATGGTGAGCAAGTCATTATCCCCTCGGAGCCTGAGGTTTCTCATCCATAAAAAAGGGATAATAATACCTATGTACTCACTTTTGCTCTTCATGGGGTTTGGGGTGAAAATTAAGGGATCTAGCAATTTCCACCTCTCAGCACATAGAAGTGATCTGTAAAAATTAGTGTCCCCCCCCCATTCTGCTTCCCTTCCTCCAACCCCTCTAGCCTCTATCAGTTCACACATTACGAAGTTCCATGACTCACTGATCTGAGTGCCCCTAAAATTAGGCAAAAAACAGACCTATGGAGCATATTCCTTGTGTCACTTTCAAGAACCTAGGTTTCATGGTGAGGACCCAGATCTGACTGGGGAGGGAGGTTAAATGTGTACAGAGTCCATGCTGAGGGAACATGACGGGAGAGCTGAAGCGGTGGTCCTGCTGGTGGCCCAGAACAGCTTAGGGATGTTATCAACAGGGCTGAAGCAGATGCAAGAAAACAAGAGGCCTTCTTGACCCACTTAGCACAGAACTGGCAGTTTCATTTCTTGGCTCGAGCAGAAGGCGTAAATGCTGAGGGAAGGAAGTACTGCTGCTACCTGGAACACCGTGCGGTTACTGGGTTAAAAAACCAGATCGATGGGGACCCTACTCTTACCTGCCAAATACCATTCTCCTAGTGCCAAAGTGGTTTTAAAATGAGTTGCAACAAGGAAGTCATGAGGGTAAACCCTGTGTTACTGAGGGACTGAGAGAAAGCCCTGTGAGTTAATATGACCGCCAGAGACTTGGAACAGGAGACTTGGAACAGACGTGGGTCAGCAGTGATGGACACTACATCTCATCTGTTCTTCAAGAGGCAGAGCACGATGCCACCCGAAACAAAACCCAGAGTGGAACTGTCTTTGCTTCCTGTCAACCTGATTAGCAGGAATACGTGGGGACATAGGAGCTGAGCAGCGACAGCTCAAACTGACTGCTGGAATGTGGCAGCAGGGCACAGCCTCGACTTACAAGGTCAAAGGTGCTAAAGAGAACACTTTTAAGGAATAAAATGGGGACGCTCCTGTTTCTTCCCTCTCCCACCCCACGCCACTCCGTAACACCATGCTCAGTTCAGATTCCTGCTGGTGGGGCTGGGGATACAGCCCCATCCTGGTGACTTGACTGCTCATGTCACTGCCCAGTGTTTTTGCATCTGGCCACCCTAACTCCTTCTTACCTCACAGTGGTCAGTGTTCTGTCCAGACATTACCTAACTCCTCAGACTCACTGCCTTCCCGCAAGGGAGGTGACGGGAATTGGCCTCCTTATTTCAAAGAACTGGAGGCAGAAATGCCCAGGATCTAAAAGGTCTTCTCAGATGCTTGCAATAAATTATGAAAAAGACCAAGTGAGAAGAGCCGTTGAGATAGTGAGCGAGGATCAAAACACAAAACTGCACTGGCCCTTCTAGAGCCCTCAACCTTCCTCTCTCCAGGGATTCTCATGACTGAAGCACTTCTGTAAGCACCAGCCCCCACCTCCAAGGCCAGGGCACCTCTCAATGCCCCAGGGAATGCCCAGTGCAGCTGGTTCTGCCTCATTTATTCTAATACCATACATAAGCTACATGTAGTTGGACTTGACCACAGAGTCAGTCCCCAGTCAGAAGAGAAGAAACATCCTTCTATGAGGTTTCATGGAGGGAGTCAAGGAAATAAGGATATGCTAAGTAGAATGCAGTTGTTATTAGTGGTCCCAAGCAAACCCTTCCAGGACAGGGGATGGCTTCATTCCAACAGCCAATGGGAAATACGAGTGGGAGAGGTCAACACAAGTATATGCAAAAATTTCCAGGCATTCATTAAAAACGAAGGGAAATTAATTCACCAAATAATATTAATTGTTGGACTTTTTTCTCCCTCTAATGACAATACCCCACAACTGCCCAGCACCTTTTGTGGTTTACTAAGTTCTCAAAAATTCATCAGAGCAGCTGTTCCTCATTAGAACCCCATGGAGGAAGCAGTTCCATTTTCCCCTTTTGCAGATGAGGCAGGCAACAGAAGCTCCAAAGCAAATAACCCTAACTCAATGTCCCAAAGATGGTGACCACAGATGACAGAAGGTAGAACCTCACGGTCCTATCTGGCTACCCCAGCTTCCTACCCTAACCCCAACCCAGTGGGCTCCCGATGGTCCATGGGGTACTTCTTTCTTTGTGCCAGGAGTTCAGGTTTCTCAACAGCAGGCTTTCTCTACAGATAGCAGCTCCTCCTTTCAAGCGGCATCTTACTCACCCTGGTCCTATGAGCTGATTACATCCTGGCCGGTGGTGCAGCAAGAAATTGGCATAGCCGAGCCTTAGGGAGGTCTCGAGATCGGCTGGTGAGCTAACCCCAGGCGGGAATTTGAACTCAGCAGCTGATCAGCGAAGAAAGGAGAGGTAAAAGAATTAAGCCCCAGAATGGCTAGTCTATTTCCATTTTGCCCAGGAGGGGATAGGTCCGTTGTGTAAAAGGTTTGATTTAAGGGCATTTAATTTTGTTCTCTTCAACAGAGATGTTTTCCAGGAAGCCTTTCAGCTGCACATCTGATTATAGCAGGGCTTTGGGAGCTGCCTCCCATGAGGGTTTGACTGTACCTCCCAAGTATACCCATTCCTCTAGGAAGCACAGGATGGCAGCTCAGCATTTTTCCTCACTGGAATGAACACACTAGCTTAAAGCGTGTAGCCAGAATTTGGAATCCTGGTTAGGATCCCCCACCTGCCAACACAGCACCTATTATCCTTATTTGCCCAAGCATTTTACATATTTTCCTCTCATTTCATCCTCACAAGAAGCATTTGGAAGATAATAAAATCGAGGCTGACAGAGTTCAGTAGCATGTCTGAGGCCACATTATTCAAGTCTTCTCTGCCCTTTACTGCAAATGAATCCCCTCCCTCAAAATTCTAGCCAGGAGAGAGAAGATGAAGAAAGCCCTTGAGACCCATGTAAGAAATTTGGCAAGAGTGTGAGTATGAGCTTGATGTGGCTTTGGCTAAACACTGCAGCAACTCAGATTTTAGCTTGGAAAGACCTTAGTAATGGTGGCTTTCTGTATCTGATGTATATCGCCTGAAGCATTTCACTAACAGCTACCACAGAAGCCACTGCCCAGAGGAACAAAGGAAAAAGAGAGGGATGGAAAATTCTCTTTTTAAAATCAGGTAGGAGATTAAGTTCTCTTTATTATCAATTAGGAGGTTTTTAGGATTCACCAGCATGTTTTGATAGAGGAGGAGGAATGGGAGTAAGTCAGCACCACTAAAAGGGGCAATAACTTTTATTACTCTCAGTGAAAATTAAGGACTGCTTTCATTATCCAAAAGCAATGAGGAAGCGTTTTCACATGGGGCTACAGAGCTGCCTGCCACCCTGAGTCTGGTTGCTTGGCAGCCCGTGTGCTGCCTTCACATGCCAACCTACCACTCAGCACGTGTTCAGCAGGCATCAACTAAGTGCCTGGCATTGTGCTAGATGCTGAGGGAATGTGAGAGTGCTATGAGACCTCACTCCTGATCTTAACAGAGCTTAAAATCTAGTTACAGCGACACGATCTATGTACAAACAAAGTGATTAGCAACCAATCTAAGACAGCATAAAGCTGAGTATTTATGAGGAAGACAATAAATGCCAAATGATTTAATGCAGTGAAAGGCCACAAGGAATGAAGTGGTTAGAGAAGATTTTATGGAGAAATGGGAATTGGCCTAAGTCTTTTGGAGCATGCATTGGATAAACAGAGAGAGAAGGGAATCCAAAGATAATGATTAATTTAGGTGAAGAACTAGAGTTCAGAATGAGTATGATGAAACTAATGTGTTTTATATTTGTGTTCAAATGACTATGCAAAGATCAAGTGGATTGATTGCCCATTTAATTCCTCACTGGTTTGCGGAGGAGAATTAAATGCTAATAGACTAAGTATTGACAGAGGCAGAATAGTCCTTAAAGTGAACCCCATCCCTCTATAGGAATGCAGGACGCTTACCCAGCTGTGGAGATAGCAAATCTGATGCAGTCTCCACAGATCCCCACCTCCCTTAAAGAAAAAAGTCCCTGAAATTACTATGGATGTTAATGATAAAAATAGGTATGTAAAACACTCTATATTGGCTCCGACCAATGATCCATTCAGACCAGGATTCAGTCATTGAAAATGATACCAAGTATATTACCTGAAAGATATTACTGTCTTTTGTGACCTCAATCTCAAAAGGTTAGGGCTTGTACCCTAAACACCCTTAATCTCCTCATAGTCGCTGATTATGGCTCCATAAAATATAAACTTACCTAAATTATTCTTGAACCAATTTGTATTTTCTGACAGTATCACCTCTGAGGGTAATATATTCTGTGTGTTTACTACCCACTATATTAAGTAATAATAATAATACTCCCTTTCATTTCTCCCAAATTAACTATCTCCTTCAAGCTTCAAAGGATGCCCTTTATTTCTAATATTCAAGAGGTTATGAGCAAGTCTATATCCATTTAATTAGAACTTCTCTTGGCCTTCACCAGTTTGAACTGAAGAGTGTTTAACCTATCCTTACATTAAAGATCTCTCCCACCCATTTGTTGATTCTCATTGGCCTACTCAGGTGCTTTCTTGCTCCATTTCTTGCTGGCAGTGTTTTCTTTCCTCATCACCATCATCACCATCATCATCACCATCCTCATCATTCTATGAGATACATCTTACAAGCATCATCTGATTCCCTTGGCCTCACCTGCCTACGAGACCCTCAGCTGTCTTCGTAACCAATGGAGTTGACCTGAGCCAGCAATGCTTTGCTGCCTAGGGTCAGTTACTTGGCTGTAAATGACAGAACCTCCCCCTTGGGTAGAGGCATACAATCAGGCTAACTAGCTATACCCCTTGAGTCTCAGCAGCTCCTGCAATTTCCAGATCAGATATAACACCATACTTTAGGGTTTGAGATCTGGCTTGCTGAGTGGTCACTGCAGGGGCCAGATGATGCAACCCAGAAGCATAGGAGAATTAATAAAAGACCAATGGGAAACAGGAAAGGGAAGGAGCCGGGCAGATAAATGATCTCTTCTTCCTCCTTTCCATGGACTGCTCCAAGGAGTGGTATAGCTTTGTCCAAAGATTTCCCATTTGGCAGAGTAAATGTATATGCCAAGTGACCTGCTGAGTGTTCTTGCTGCTGTCCTGAAGCACTGGCTATTACGATAATGCATCACCATGCGTCACTTCCCGCCCTACCCTTGCTCACTGCCCTTTCTCTTCACTCTGTGTTCCTTGTCTTACAATTAAAGCAACAGAGTTCAGTCTTTGCCTCAGGCCCTGTTTTTTAGAGAACCTGGGCTAAGGTAATCATCAAGAATACCTCCAAAGGTTTACTGAGGATGTGGTGGGTTCTGAGTTCTGGTAATACCAGAAGGAAAAATATAATGTTGTGGAAGATTCAAGATATACAAGGGTACTTCAAAAAGTTCATGGAAAGGCTCATATTATCTTTCAATTCTATTTTTCCACAAAAATATGAAGTGCCCATGTATATGAAAGAAAGTAAATAACATTTCAAGCTAACATATGCATCTTGCCAAATAAAGAGCATAAACAATAAGAATAAGAGACATTCAGAGGGCTGAGCAATCACTAGAACAATAAGAAATCTTGCGCAGGTAGGTCATACTCATCGGGGCTATAAAAAATGAAGCTTTAATTTAAAAAAAAGAGTTCCCCTTCAACTCTTTCATCTAAGCTTCTCTGATAGTTCTGAAATTTATTTCTATTGGCTTGACATTCCTGCATGTGGAAGATTTTAATGTCGATTGCTCACTAAAGAAATTTCATTATGGCCTCTCTCCTCTATAAAAATATTAAAATGTTAAATTAAAAAGTTTGAAGTAGTGGTTTCTAGAAGACCCCATGGTTAATGCTTCTTATTCCGAGAAGCACCCATTCATTCTCTTTGACATCTAAACCAGTTCGTCATCACCCATGTCACAGTATTTTCCTCCATTTTACCCACACCCATGCCTTCTCCATAACTAAGCAGCTTCCAACACACCTGTCTCACAGTGTCTATTTGGGGCCAAAGCCAAAGACCCTGAGCACTATATATCTTTCCACTCTGGCTATGGTTTTGTATCCATTCAATGACTATGACTGCTTCACCTCCTTCCTGCAATGGAAGGGTGACCTGAGGGCCCCAAAGTCCCTTCAGAGGATCACTGGGTACTTCCAGTCCTTACCCAGGCAATCCAGTGACTCAGGTTTCTCAAACAGGAGTCATCAGACACATTGGGCCCACGGTTTTACAATTTCTCTTTCAAGTTCTTTCAAAACTGTTGAATAGATGGCATTCCATTTTGATGATTTATTTAAACAGTTTGTCAGGTCAACAGTATTCTGTACGCATATGATTCAAAACATAAATGTTTGCTGTAGATGTAATTTTTCATGTCAACTTATGCACCAAGAGAAAATGACCTTTATTCCAGAGAGATGCAATTTCTTTACAAAAAGCAACTTGCAAAGCCCTGGGGAAGGAATCATCAGGTTCTGATAAAATAAGGTAATAATAATATAAATATAAGTTTCAATCGAATATCAGAACTGGTTTGGGGGCCTTCATCTTTTCTTATTTACAACCCTGTATGTGAATTTAAGGGTTATTCACATAATTTTCTGTAGTTAGTTTAATTTGACCAAACAATACATTTCCGAAGCAAAGTCATAACTTAGAAGTACTGTATAAAAAAGAAAACAATACTTTTCCTTTTTTTCACAAACTTCTATGTAGACTATTTCTTAGCTCCAGCTATATTCACCCCAAATTCTCTCATTATTCACCACATGAATTCTAGGCCTGGTACTACTAGATTTCTTATGGTGAGTTCAAAGAATGTAAATCATATTTAGTATTTGCTTAATTGAATCAAAATTCTAAAAGTCAAAATATATTTAGAGAGTTAAAATTGTTACCCTCAAATTCTTCATATATTGCTTCCAAAAGTCAAACAAGTTACTTTTGAACAAGCCCATAATTTAAAAATATGCTTTCCCTTGGTTTGGAGAACTAAAAGTACCACTTCTATTTTTAAAGTTGGTACATATCTGTTTGTGCACGTATGCACCGAATATGAGATCCCATAAGCGACTCCCAAATTAAAATCTAGAAGAAACATCTGTGAGGAAATGACTCTTCTCTTTCTCCTGTGATTTCAACAGTATGCCTATGGTCTTTGGGTATCAGAGGAGAATCTAAAAGACTAATCCCCTGTGCAGGCACCTGAGAGAGAGTTGTTTAATTTCATAGAATGGATTGAAAAGAAGCTGGAGAAGTGGGTAGAACGAGCAACCTGACCCAGCAAAGTCTGGATCAGCCACTGGCTTTGGGATATAGCAATAAGTTGTCTATTACTCTGCGCAGTAAATGAGGGATGAAAGTTCTTATCAGCCATGAAATAGGAATATGACAAACAGTCAGCAAAGTAGTGTGAACTCAGAACAGAGAAGGAATCAGCCTCTGATTGTCAAAGAAGCAAATGAGCTCCAAGGAAGGTTGGCCATCACTATCAACATTACTCAGGCTTTAAAAAGGCCACGTCAGGGCCGAGCCTGTGGCGCACTTGGTAGAGTGCTGCGCTGGGAGCGCGGCGATGCTCCCGCCACGGGTTCGGATCCCATATAGGAATGGCCAGTGCGCTCACTGGCTGAGTGCTGGTCACGAAAAAGACAAAAAAAAAAAAAAAAAAAAAAGGCCACGTCAACCTGCTAAACTAGACCAGGAGATGAAGATGCCACATTTCACAAAGTGATAGGATTAATCTTATCTGGTTAAACTAAAGAACAATCTTCAGGCAATGTAAAAACTTCCCAGTAAACATGTAAAGAATAAGGGTATATGTTCTAGCACTGTATAATCATTGAGTTCATGGTTGGTGTAAATTCTAGTTGAGAAATTCACATCCAGGACACTGGGAACTAGACATGGATGAAGATATAGTTTCAAAATCAAGCTAAACAGTTTAAAGACAGGAGAACTGTTCAGGGAAATGGAACATGTAGAACTAAGACTTGAGAGCAGCTTTTGTAGGACCTGAGGATCCCATTAAACAAGGAAGTAGGTCATTGGCAGCAATCACTGCTGTGATCAGATCTAGAAGTACTATCAACCCAAATCTTCCTCAGCCTGAGAGACTGAATATCTTTGTTTAGTACCTACCCTTGAAAAGAGATGAATAGAAAGAAAGAAACAGGAAAATAATAATAACAAATAAAAAAAGAGGGAAAAAAGCACCTACCTTTCTTGAGCCCTAATGATGCACTAAAAGTCATGCTATATTCTCTTCTTTGTGCATTCCATCTTCTAATGTGAACAAGAACCCTGCAATGTGAGTACTATTATCTGCATTTCACGGATGAGGAAACTGAGGCTCACAAAAGTTAACTAACTTGTCCCAAGGTCACAGAGCTCATGAGTAGACAATCTCATTCATGCCTAAACCTTACTTTATAAATTCACTTACTTTTTCAAATTTATTTGACTTTTTCTTTCTCTATTATTTCTTCCTGTTGAAGTTTCCTTTTCCAAATGGCAATTCTTGCCTTAGTTAACAAAGAGGGCTGGAGATAAAACTAGACCTTGCCAGTGTAGGATACAGTGGTTTGTGCAACCCTGGTTATAAGGTTAGGAGATCTTTCTAGAGTAGTTACTAGGTGCACCCTCCCACCTTAGATCTATAGTGTGTCAATAGGAAACTTTAAATGAACAACAAAAATATAAACAGTCTGTGTCCCCAGGATGATGACTGTATGGCATGGGAGGAGGCATGGCACCTACCTAATGCTGATGCTCTTAAAAATTGACCCTGGAGTTCTTCTTTTCTAATGATTTTGGGTCAGGAAAATACCACATGTCACCTCACCACTTAGAAACATCACACTGCAGGTCACTGAATGCTGTCCTGTCAATTGCATTGAATCTCTGAGCTGGGAGCTGGTGTTCTGTCCCCACTGGAGTTAGCCTGGGTGAGGGCCACACCCTTCAGGTAATGCTCTGAAACTCCAAGATGCAGCTCATTAGGGACCTTAGCTTGTTAAGGCCCATCACACACTGTCAAGGGTAATTAAATCAGGGATTAGTGTCACCTAGAGAGTTCTGCATGAGCCTGGCCCACGTTAAAGTGTTTGACACTGAGTGGTGAAGGCAGGCAAGGTTACTATTAGCTCCTTACCTGGAGCATCCTCTCCGAGGCTTGCAGGGGCTAGCCATTAGGTCCCTTAAGCAGAAGAAAGCTTTATATTTCAGTTTTCCCCAAAATTTTTTTCTCTACTCTGAGACCCAGTTTGTACTTATTGGATTTTTAAATTAAAGTACATGACACATTTTAGTCTTCAGATCCTATTAAAAAACACCTTCCCCTCAGTTCACCAGAAGCTGCTCTTGTCTGTCCTCTCAGATGATACAGGTGCCTAAGTGGCTTTTGTTGCTGTGTTTACTCCCTGTCTGCCTGGGGTACAGCAAAATGTGCCTCTATGCACTTCTTGTGGAAATATAAATTAATACAAGTTTTCTGGAAAGCCATTTTGTAATATGTTCCAAGAACTTTAAAAATGTTCATACTCTTTTGACCGAGTATGTAATTGTACTTCTGGGAATCTATCCTAAGAAACTAATCAGAAATACAGAAAAAATTTTGCTATGCCAAAGATGTTCACTGTAGCATTATGTATAACTGCAAAAAAATTGGAATTTCATTGAACATCGTAGGTTAGCATACCAATTTTTTATTCAACAAATATTTATTGAGAGATTATGTTGTGTCACAAACTGTTAAGCACTGAGAATTTAAGAGTAAGCCCGTCCCCTGCCTTCTCTGAGTTTATAAAATTGTTTTAGGTTTTAATAATATGGAAATTTGTTTATATTAAAATTTTAAGTGCAAAGCCAAGATTTCAAATTATATATACAATAGTTTTTCAAGTAGGTAAAAACTTAGAATAAAAGAAACACACTTATGTGTCAACAGGGTTACCTCTGGTTGGCAAGGTTAAGAGTGATTTTTTTTTTTTCCTCCTCATTCTTTCCTACCTTTTCTGAAACAAATACTGTGAACATACATTACCTTTAGAATTGGAGGAAGTGGGGAAAGTACAGCATTTCTTAAAAAAAAAAAAAAAAAAAAGCAAAGACAAATAATCTAATCAATTCCTTTCCCCTGAATAGAAAATGTGATTCTTATCTTGGCTAAGAAGTCTCACTTCTGCTCTCAGGCCACCAATTACTGTCTTCTATTTGGATTTAATAATCACCAACTAGAGATGAGTAGGGAGCGAATGAAGTCACCAAAGAGGAATGCTGGCGGTCGGCTTTCCCTCTCCTGTAGCTTTTTGCAGACAACTTTGTGATCTTGGGGCTGAATCCCTGCGTGACCTCTCCTAACCCCAACATCTCCTAAACCCACTCATCAGGAGAAAAGTGCAGGTATATCAGCAGCAGAGTCTCATTTCTGCATTAAGATCATAATTCCAACAGAACACCCAAAGTGGTAGTCTGCAAGCAGTCATCTAGAATCCCACCAAGGCCTGAGGACTAGCTGAGGGATGGCAGGGTCCCAAGCAGCAACTGGATTCCAAAGGCTCTGATGGAAAAACAGAGCTAATGGAATCCCTCTCTGCAAGCCACCTAGTATCCTGTCTTGGTATATGTTCTAGCAATTGCTTAGCAAACTGCCTGTGTTTAACAGGTGTGAACTACTACAATGCCAACAAAGCTGTTCATTGAAGACCTGGAATCACACGTGTTTGCTTATGTAGATTCCAAGTAGAAGTATAGATGGTAAGAGATATTTTCTCTCAGAGTAAGAAGCAGATAAAAAGATGAGGGAGATGTTGCAATGTTGGTGTTTTCCCACTCCATGTGACATAGCTTAGGTCAGATTCTCCAGAAAAAGAATCCTTTTTGGTTAGTTCATTAAGCACAATGGATCATACACCACACTTTTAAAGACAACCTTTAGAGTGGTTCTAATCTCCCAGAGTCATGAACATAGGATCCCATCCTGTTGGATCTTGTTTTTATCACACATATCACCTTAGTTGTCCAGCTATGGTATCTGCAAAGATATCTCCAAGCACTGACCTGAAACTGTTAAGCACTGATGACATGTAGGCACTTTACTCTTTCTTAACGTCTCAGCAGTCAAAAGAAAATCTAGGCTCAGGGTAGTTGAGTAAGTGAATAGTGGTCTCCCACAGATGGAATTCAAAAGGTGTCTGCCTGGATACAAAGCCCAAGCCCTTCTCTTTCCACAGCATTCTGTCACCTCGAAAAAAAGAAAGAAAGAAAGAAAAAGAAAAGAAAAGAAAAAGAAAAATTTTCTTTTTTGAAGACACTGAACTAATTCACCTCTACCTAACAAAACACACAGAGCAAAGTCCACGTGCCATGTAACCGTAAGTGCCCCATAATCCCAAATACTCATCCTGCCTTTCTCTTCTAATTGGTGAAGAACAGAGATGGTCAAAGCATAATGATGGGCAGGAATGGGGCTACATCTTTTTATTAATAATACTTGCACATTCAATACCATCCGAATAAAGACAAAGGCCATTATTTTCCCTATAGTCTGGCTAACATAAAGACCTTCCACTCACACATCTAACAGTAATTTGTAGGTAAGCATTTCTACTTATCCAAAAGGGTAGAAATGGATGAATTCATAGATTAGCCCTGTAAAGACCTGGTTCATTTTTATTTTTGAAGTGGAAAGAATGAGACACAAGAGCATGACTAATTTGCTACAGACTGCATGCTTATGAAAGCTGCATGAGGGTAGGAAACAGGTCACACATTAATTCATTCATACATTGATTTATTCTGCTAACTTATCCTAAGTACCTCTACGTATCAGAAGCTAATGAGACAAAATCATCTGTGCCTAGGACTATGTTGTGCCCATAGCAGTCACCCAGGGAATGTGAACTGAAAGCATTTATTGATCACAGATAACAGTGGCAGAAATGAGGGCACAGATCTCTGGATCCACAAATCCCAATCTATTGTGCTAACACCTACAAAATTCATCATTCCATGTACATAGCTGGCCTCTGTGCTTCCAAGGAGCACTGAGATCCACAGATAAGTAATGGATTGCAAACATAAGAATGTCATTTCATCAACACTAAATGAGTTACATTCTCATTTCATTGAGTGCCTTCTTGCTTCTGAAGCACAGGCCCCAGAAAGCGATGGCACCAAACTGACCTCTCCCCCACTCGTGCCTCCATCACACGCGTCTGATCAGTTCTATCTTGTAAGAGAAGGCTGATCTCCCACCCCCAGTGTCTTGCTTAATATACTACTGCGAGCACCCTCACTGGAGTGAAGAATCACAAGGTGTCTGGATTTCTATTCTTGAAATGGGCCCATTCCCCACCAACCCACAGGAGTGAACGTAGGCAAATGCTGAATTGCTGTATTTCAGTCTTACTATTATTCAAAGGGAAATGAAAGGGGCTATCTTCCTTAATGCTTTAAAGGGATACGAAGGAAATTTATTGTCTAAAGTCTGCAAAAATCTTCAAAGTAAACTCCTATGAAAAACAATAGGTCTTTATTGCTTAAAATGTTGATTCATTTCCCCAAGTTTTTAAACATGGTTTTACTGGATGCTAGTACAGAATGCAAAGGGAAAATAGGAGGAATGCATACAGGAGGGAGAGGAAGCTGATGATGATAACTATCTTATGAGAAGAGATACACTCATTATTTTCGAATAAGTTTGGAGAAGTGCCTTCGGAATTCCCAGGGGGATGTTCCCAGTTAACCATTCCGGTTACTTGTAACAATGACCTGAAAAGGAACAAGATTCCACAGAAGACGCTAGAGCAGATGAGCAATGAGTTTCAAGTGAAGGAAGGCACAGGTCTCTCCCCTTCCCTGCCTTCTCCTCGCCGCCCTCCAATGCAGTATTAATAGAAGTGCCCTCGCTGTGCCTCTGGGAGAGCCTACGCTGCACGCATGGGGCAGGTGGATGTGCTTATTGCCACAGGATGCTGCTTTTACTTTGTTGCCTCATTTCTCAGCAGTGAGGAATGCCAGTTTCCATTAAGCTCTGTGCATCTCACCCCATCAGTAGTGGCCCTGAGCCAGCTCTGTGGGTGCCTGGATTCACTTGTGACCAAGGTTAGGGCCATGAAAGAGGAACACCTGCCACACGGAGATGGCTCCAGTACCCCACCACCAGCCCCCAGCAATATTCTGCCCACCCAACTCTGCTTCCCGCATTCCCTAGATTCACTCCCTTGAGGCAGCAGGCAGAAAGAAAAGCAGCGGTGACCATCGGCATCCAAGCGACAGAGGCATGGAGGAAATGACAGCCCCCGCTACAGCAGAATTCACAGGGACTACAGCTCACTCATTTTTAAAAAGAGAAAGCCAAAGCTCAGCAACACTGAGTGATTTGCCAAGAACTGCGCAGCAGGATGGGGGGATGTGGGCAGTGGGGGTGGGGAGTGGACACTGGGCTGGGCCTGGATGTCTGCTGTGTCCATGACTGCTCTAAATTCTCTAGACCTCGGTTTCATCATTTGGGAAATACAGGCTTAGAACTAAATGACCTTTACAATATTTTCCAGTTTAAACATTCAGAACCTTGTCACTCACAGTGTGTCCACAGCCCAGCATCAGGGATATCACCTAGAGCTTGTTAGAAATGTGGCAGCTCGGTCCCCACCCCAGAAATACTTAAAGAGGCTCTGCATTTTAGCAATATCTTCTGGTGATTCATATGCACATTAAAGTTTTACAAGCATTGTTCTAGAATATTTTATCGCAGGTTTAAAGAGAATCACCAATTCTAACTTGAGAATTATAAAATAAAGCAAAACAAATGTCAGACTAGATGACCTCTTTTCCTGAAGAAAGTACCACTATGGCCCATTAAGAGAGCCTGACACTGTGCTAAAATTGGTCGTCAAATTAAATCCCATCTGACTCAATGTTTTTGCTCCCTGTTTGCACCCACAGCAGGCATCCCTATGCCTCACAAGTCATTGCTACAGTCCTTGTGGCTATCCTCATGTGGAGTATCCCCTTTGGATCATCTCCACTGGATTGCTTTAGGGTCTTTAGTCTTACTACATTTGACTAAATATCTCCATAGAATAGTCTTTAGATGTCCCAAAGTATATGAAATATCATAACCATGGTTTTAGTCCCTATCCAGCTTCTTGGATGTGCTTGCAAGATGGCAACATGAGTGAATTCTATCACTGGGCCATGGTAGCTCTGTTCACCCAGCCAGGGGTTAGTTTGTCAGACAGTAGTAAATAAAGTCTTTTCTTTCTTATTGTGTAGCTTTGTGCTGCATGCTGTTCACATGAAAATGGACACACTTGGCTTTTGTTTAGAAGGAATTACAAATGGTTATACGAGGGGTTCTCAACCTCAGCACTATTGACATATTGCACCTGATAATTCCCTGCTGTGTGCCCTGTGCACTTTAGGATGTTTAGTGGCATCCCTGGCTTCTTCCCACTAGATGCCTGTCGCCCCAAATGTGCCTTCAGAGGGAGGGAGGTATCTTATCTTATACCCCTGGATAAGAATCACTAGGTTAGAAAACACTGGAATGAACAATCAGGAAAATACAAAGAAGAAGTCTATAAAGATCGATTCTAAAAAGCCACAACACAAATGCTGAGCAATTATATCCATGGGTGAGATAAACAGATATATTAACATATGCCAGGTGGGGCTGGCCAGTGAGCTCACTTGGGAGATCATAGTGCTGGTAACACTAAAGTCACGGGTTCAGATCCCCATACTGGCCAGCCACCAAAAAAAAAAAAAAAAAAAAAAACCCAAACAAACAAAAAATAACACATGCCAGTTTGAGGGTCTAGTGAGGGCAAGAGGAAGAATCGAGAGAGACATATAGTTAAGAAAGGAGAAGCCAATTGTAATAAGCTATCTCTAATTCCAGCAAACATCTCTTACTGAAGAGCATAGTCTTCACCACAGGCTTTTTCTCAGACATAGACATTATTAACTAAGATGGAAACGATGTAAGAGATAGAGTTCAAGGATATCAGACAAAAAGGGCTATTGCAGTATGAAAATGTCACTTTGAAGTATTAATTTGCAGAAGCAGGTCTGCTGCACATAGATTCATAAAATCGACAGCTGGAATGGGCATTAGATGCCCTTACTCCAATGCCATCATTATACACATAATCCAGAGAGGTAAATGCACTTATCCAAGGTCACAAGTGGCAGAGCTGGAACACAAACCTTCCAGGTCTGTGAAGATTTAGGCTGAGCATGAACTGTCCTTGGATGTCCATCCTGCAGAGCTAGGCCTGGAAAATACTGAGGACCAATGACAGGTGTGCAGTCAGATCGAACCTGAGTCTCCTGGCTCTTAGCCTAAAACTCTTTCTACCACGTCACTTGCCCATTCAATTCATGGTGATTCTTATAGTATGGAAAGTCTATTAATAAAATGCTAACTAAAATAGCACCTAATGTATTGGAAAACTAAAATATGCATCTATGGGTTTTAGAACAGGAAACAATGAGGATAGGGGTTTAGAATGAGGTTAAGATACCAGCACTGAAGGGAGGGAGGACGTGCCTTTCAGGGTACCAATGTCAGGGAATAGAGTCCTCCAGAGGCTGGAAGGGGCCTATGGTATGCTGCTTACTTCTCCATCCAGGCCCTGCCAGACACCAAAACAAGCTCCAGAACCTGAGCCCAGGTTAACTCTCCCAGGGGAGGAGAAAGCCCAGTCATCAGGGAAGAAGAGAGATGCCCCTTCAGAGCCAACATATCCTATCACCCTAAAAAGGCTAAATTAATTTGGTTTATGTTCAAGGTCAACCTCAGAGCCAGCGTATTGGACTGTAGAAGTTTCCTGCCCCAGGATATATCCCTGCTTACTGAGATCCCTTCTCGCAGGACAAAGCTTTTTATTTCCCCATAGGCACAGAAGGCTTAAAATATAACTGCAGGTTGAGGTAATACACTGACTGAAGCTCATTCACATTCAACTACAATTAGTTAATCAAAGAGCATTAATTACATCAGATCTTTCTGTTTTTGTGGTGAGGTGGAGAGGAAGCCAGTGAGGAAACTCTGGTTGCTGAGAGGAGGAAGGAAAAGGGAAAACGCAGAAATAAGTGCTGCAGCCCCAGCTATATTTAGAACACTTGATCAATTTGCTGAGCCGACATGGCTCTAACTTCAACTGGACTGGGACTCATAGCTGTGTCCCATGGTGGTTTTGTCATGCTAATGAACCTGGATGTCTCTGCCACACAAGATTTAGAGGTTTTTGTGAGTCTGTTTGCACTACGCTGAGCTTCTTTAGAAAGCTTTCATTAATCAGGATATCACCGAGCAGAAAAGGAAAGGGCACTTGCAAACCTGAGTGAAGGCAGAAGAAAGGGCTGGCTGTCCTGGTGGAGTCCAAGAGAGCAAGAAGAGGCATACTTCTTGGTGCCAAACCCTAGGCCAGCTTCCTTACAAAAACAATTTCCTGCACTGTTGTAAGAAGAGTACTATCTGTCCTGTGCAGAGGAGGCAACGGATGTTCAGGGGCTTGAAATCAAATCTGGTCATTTAAAATCAGTGATGGATTCTCTGACACCAGAGCCCATGTTCTTTCAACTCTACCAGGCAGAAAAGTGAGGAAGGACAGGACAGTCCATTGAAAAACGCTTCCTGGTGTGAGTCAATAGCGGAGCTCAGGATTTAGGGAAACTCATGCATTTATTCTATTTATTGAGGCTCTGCAATGAGAATAGCCCTGTTCTGGGCTTTAACAAGGACAAGGGCTCTACCAAAAGACACATAAGAAACAGAACCTCCTATACACGTGCTTACCTTCTAGCTGGGAGGAAATATAAATGCAGAGTGGACAGTTAAGTAATATAAAATAATGTGAGTTGGGTTACAGGAATTGTAGGACTTTGGAGATGAAAAATATCTATGTGAGATAGGGCAGTTATGGAGCTCTTTGTCAAAGACAAGGACTCATTCTGGTCTTTGCATTATGACTAGTATTTCAAGAGGTAAAGGTAAAAGAGCATTCCAAGAGGAAAGACATGACATGAACCAAATCAGGACCAATGCATATAAGTCCTGAAGAAAAGCTTAGAGCTAAAATCAAGGAGTGTCCTTTGAGTGCAGTGATAAGGGCAGCCTTGCTAGAGCAAAGACATTGTGGAAATGACTGAGAACCTTGAAAGTCAGGAAGTCTATTAGAAATGAGGGCAAAACCTACTGGGATTTTAGGATTTACCTTATAGTAATTACTATTCAAATTTTACAAGTAGAAGACTCAAGGTGGAACAGAAGTCAGTGACTTTATCTACAGAGAGCAAGAGGGTATGAGGAGGCCAGGAAAACCTCCACTCACCTTCCTTGTTTCTCTTCCAGGGGCCCCACAAAGAAACAGTCCCTACAGGTTGAGTCATAGACCCTTGGTCTGTCCCATCTCAATATCCAAAACACTTTCAATGCTTTCCTTATTAGGTATTTGTTCTCACCTACAAAATAAATCACTTTAGGAAAGTTTTCCCATATATAGCTGAAAGATGTTTGCATTTGGCATAGAAGGAAGACAATATGCCTGAAGTAAGCCAAATCTCACTAACCACCAAATGAATAAGAGCATCCCCAAACAACATGATTTTGAGACAAAAAATTTGTCCAAATGGTCCCTGTATTAGTCTGTTTAAGTTGCTTATAACAAAATACTTGGAATTGGGTAATTTATAAAGAGAAATATTTATTGCTTAGTTTCTGAGGCTGAGAAGTCCAAAGTCCATCTGGTGGTGGTGACAGTGACCCAGGGGTCTCACATTGCAAGATGGTGGAAGATGGTGGAAGCAGAGAGAGAGAGAGAGAGGGATTCTCCTCTACTTTTAAAGCCCTCAGAACCATGCCCTTGACCACCATTTTTAATTCATTCACTATGGCATGGTCCTACAATCCAATTACCTCTTCAAGGCTCCACCTTACAATTACCGTATTAGGATTTCCCACCCTTTTAACATTCACCATGGGGGCTAAGTTTCTAATACATAAAACTTGGGGAACACAGTTCAATCTCCAGTGAGTTCTGGGGGGACATAATTCAATCCACTACAGTCCCAATCAGGGAGAATCTTGAAAGGTAAACATATATCTTCAGAGCCATCTTCAAATAACTGAATGAATACCTAAATGAAGGGATGAATGAATTCTATCATCACAGTGATGCTACAAGAAGTCAAAGCAGTGATCATGTTTTTTGAGAAGAATAAGAGATACAATAGCTGAAAATGGCTCTGCCAAGAAGCCAACAAGGCTAAGCAGACATTATAATGTTTTAGCCACCTCTCCTTTTACGGGTATGTACAGGACCTCATAGTACTGGATCATGTGAGCATTATCTATCCCATCAAAGCATTCCCCTAATTTAGCCCTGAGCCTCCTGGTACAGAGCGGATATCCTGTAAGTGTTTTATGGATGGATAAATGAATAAAATAATCTTTCAAGCACAATGTGACCCAATTTACCACTTTACAGGAAATAAGGCTAACCTTCACCCAGCATGTGTCAGCTCACAGAAAAAGGCAATTTAAAAAAAAGCCTGAGTGTACTCTATTATCCACATTTTAGGTGTTTATCCTTCACCCGTATGTGGATTCATCGGGTATCCATGTGTGCATTTGCTAACTACAATTTACATCCATTTTTTACTATCTCTTCCTTGTAGGAATTCTCTCATCTAAGCCAGGATTGTTCTTCCCATTGAGCAGATAGCAAAACCAAGATAAAGAGAGATGTGGCATTATGTACAGGGTGTATACAGGTGTATGCTTAGATGAAAAGTGCTAATAAATCTAAGCCTTCTGAGATCTCACTGTGCTTTGGTTAAGAGCAGAGTCTTTGAGGTCAGGTAGACTGAATAATGAATTTTGATCACTCACATTTTTAGTTGATCTTGGGGAAACTACTTACCTTATGGAGCTTTAGCTTCTACATTAATGAAGTAGACTTACTTCCTAGGATTGTTGTGGTGCTTGAGATAATGAACGTAGAGTACTTAGCACAGGATCTGGCACACAGTGAGTTGCAGGCTGTGGGGAACCTCCCTTCCCCTGGATTCATGCTCCCAGGTGTAACCGTGCACTCCTCATCAGAAGAAGAGAAACTGATCTGACTCATGACTATAGGAAAAAGAACTGATCTGGCAGGGCTAGCCCCTTCCAGTCCTCTCTCTATATTTCTGGTGTCTGCATGCCTGAAGAAAGCGCATCTCTGCTCTGCTCTCCACAGTCTGTGGGGCTTCACAGGACCAGCTACATTTCCACAGAGGCCAGATGTTTGCAGATGTAAATTTAGTTTAAAAGAATGTCAAGCAAGCCTTTAGACCATATCTAAGCCATGTCTCCCAGCCTACTTTTATCAGTAATAAAGGTGACATTTTCATTTCCAGCTGCCTGGCTCTTGTCTCTGTCTCTCAGTTGGTTCTGAAGTTGGGTAGAGAAAAGGCGTGACATTCACTGGGTCCATTCAACCCCAATAATAAGTAATCAGGAAATGACACCCTTGGGCAAAACCAAAGCACAGTTATGTAGTACACTTTCTCATTTCATTGTATGAATTTGCCAACAGGTTAGCTAGTATCAGTCTCAGTGGTTAGAGGACATTATGGTCCACATGAAATGTAGTAGCTCCCACCTGCCAAGTTATGATGAATAAATGACCCAATTTACTGGATGCCCCTCATGTATCCAGGGGGTGGTATCAGCCTCTACCAGTGTTAAACAACCACAAAGGACTGTGTACATCACTATAGCACGAACCCAGCTCTAATGGTTATGCAGACATGCTCTGATGGCGGCTCCCTTTGGTCAAATTTTTCTGTACTTAATGTTATTTGAGGCAATAAAAATAATAATTACATACTGCCAGCAAATTTACAAATTCTAGGCGAGGTGGTCAGCGTGTAGCTCAAGGGTCAAATTGCTGGTTTTCTTGTTTCTGTTTTTGTTTTTGTTTTTGTTTTATGATTGATTGTAGTACCAGCAATCATTGCATGATATGCCAACTCACGAAATAAAATAAAAAATTAATAAACAAAAGCTAATGCAGAAATAGAGGATCAAGTCAAAGATAGTTCATGTGACTGATATTTAGAAATCAGAATACTTCTCCTGTTAATCCAGAGCACACCAGGACTTGGAAAAAGTACTTCAGAATACCAGATAATGTGGAGTGGTCTAAAAACCCAGGTGAATATAAACAAGAAAAATACAGAATACCTTCAAGTAGCAGCTACCAATCAAATGGTCCTCTAGACATCTCTGTAATTCTTCATGTTCAAGATTTGATATAAAAAATAAAGTGGCGGGGCCGAGCCCGTGGCGCACTAGGGAGAGTGCAGCGCTGGGAGCGCGGCAACGCTCCCGCCGCGGGTTCGGATCCTATATAGGAATGGCCGGTGCACTCACTGGCTGAGTGCCGGTCACGAAAAAGACAAATAAATAAATAAATAAATAAATAAAATAAAGTGGGGAAAAACAGGAGGATCTGAAAGTCAGTTGGACTGAGCCTACTTTCATTGAGAAAGACTGGTTAAAAAAAAAAAAAAAAAATTCCAAAAGCATACCCTGTACCAAAAAGCATTTTGCTGTATCTGGAAGTCATTATTTAACCTAGCAAGTTCCTAACTTCCATAAGGGCAATGAAATTGGGGGGTCTTACCTGAAGCCTTGTGTCTCACTTTCACTTACTAACATTGAGAACATGCATGCGAAACCAGGATTCTCTGAGCCAGGGGAAAGGAGGAAGGAGATACGAAAAGGCTGAGTTTCAAGAGCCATAAATTATTTAAAGTGCTTTCAACTACTGTGGGAGGAGGAAATGCTGAACTTCAGAAGACAGATGTGGTCAGCAAGTTCCCTTCCAGATTAAACACGAGTCCTCCTAGCCTTCTGCACAGCCCTCATGGCTATCTAAACCCCTCCAATAGCTACCCTGCTCCAGAGTTCTTAGTCATCATCTCTGCACAGAACCTGAAAGGACATAAAACTGCCAGGTGGCAGCGTGATTTACATGGTGACCTCAAGATGAAAGCAGTTTTTGCATTTATAGTGGGGGAAAACCCATTAACTGGATAATTTACATTTCCCTCTCAGAACTCCCTCTAGTACGAACATTTCCAAGTTGTTGTCAACGTCCAGTCTTTGGAAGAACATTAACTTCCATCATCACCACCATAATCATCAATCTACATTGAAATGTGGGAATTATAGGGAGGTCAAATTTGCCACGGCCATGTGCAGAGACTTTATTCTAGACTTGACCACCATCGACCTACTGGATGGAGAATGCAAATCATTCAAAAGTGGCACCCTGAAGCAGTAAAGCCCATCCTGGGAAGCCATCATCCCAGGAGCATCTACCATAGCAGTAGGAGGAAGGAGATAAATTCTTAAAATTTTTAAATCATGCATTTACTTTGACAGAGATTCCCAAATGTCAGACATTCAAGTGATACCTTCATAATTTAATTTTGCCAAGTCCATGCACCACCTGAAATTTTAGTCATCTTCATGGTTTTTAATTAAAATTTACTTTAAATCAAATTTTTGCTCAATCTGAACCTTAGTGACAAAATAAGTAAAATTATAGGTTTGATATGCCTATTATTTTTATAATGCACGTATTTTCTAATATATTTTTAAATATTATATTTTTTAAATAGGCAAGATGATAATTAGGAAAAGCTGGGTGAAGGGAATATGGGAATTCTCTGCATTATTTTTGCAGCTTTTCTGTAAGCCTAACACTATCTCAAAATAATAAGTTAGCATTTATTGGGCACTGCTGACATTGAACAAATTCCCACAGGTAAATAACAGGTCATTTCTTTGTCTTTACGTTTGGCTAGAACTTTATTGAGTTGCAGTGGAAATTATGGTTATTACACGTTTCTATAGGCTCTGACTTGTGTTGAACATGTCGTGATAAATTCAGGGACATGATTTCTATGCCAGATTACTGGACCAAATAGGAACAGCTCCTTTCCACAGATACTTTAGACCAGAAAAGAATTTACCAGTAGGTATGCCATAGCATACCCACTATGATGCAAATGGATTGCAGATCCATTCACCCCCGGCCCTTGGGGTAACTGGTGGGATCTGGTGTAAGGCACAGCCCCTAAAACCCACCACTTCCTACCAAGACAAGGCATGTGATTTACTCTAGGGAGACATAGAGAAGTCATCATTTTTAGGGATATCCTGTCATGAAGAAGTGTGGGAAGCATTGACCTAGGAGCTTTCAGGGAGCCTTAAATCCTTAAATCTCTGACTCCACTAGTGTCTGATCCTCAGGATTGCCTAGTCCAGGAACAAGATTTGAGAAACTCAGATGACTCACTACAGTCCTTTATTCTGCATCTTTCATAAAATCAACTCAGCTCTTTTCCTCTGGTGGTAAATGAAGGTACAAATGCCTTGCATTTAAAGTCTCTGTCTCCAACTCTTCCAAGTGGCTCTAGAACAATAACCACCCCCTCTCCTTTAATATCAAGGCTCCTGGGAAATAAGCCAAAATTTATTTAAATGTCATAATCTCTCAATCAGTCTCCCCTGTGACCTTTAAGTAATCATATCAGTGTGTCTTCCAGGCTCACTGTGTGTCCAAAATCCTGAAGAAAGTGGCTAAAGGTAAGCCCCTCTGAAAGCTCCTTTAAGATCCATGATTCTGAAATTCTTAACCAACCACCACTTTTTCTCCCTAACACACAGAAATTTCCTACGTGGCTGAAGGGGATGGGGACTAAACACAGCAAATCTAATTGGTAGAGGTTATTGTGTGCATATAAAGCTAGCCCTCCATAGAAACCACAGGATACACATTACAATTCAGTAACAAAAACAAAGCTGGGAGTAGAATGAGGAGACCAGGAACCTCCATTCATTCATTCATTCATTCATTCATTCTTCTGTTCATTCATCAAATACTGAGTATCAAATACACATCAGCACTCGGTTTATAGGCTAGAAAAAAAAGACATACAACCGAATATGTTATTCTGTGGGAAGTGTTGTAAATAGAGATGCAAACCAAGTACTGCAACATTCACATGAAAGACAATTAATTCTCCCTAGAATATCAGGGTCAGTTTTTAGATGACGTGCCATGTGAGCTAGGTCAGCAGTTCTCAAACTTTTTGGTCCCAGAAACCCTTTACATTCCTGAAAATTATTGAGAATTACAAAGAGCTTTTGTTTAAGTGGGCTATATCTACCAATGTTTACCATATTTGAAGCCAGAACTGAAAAATGTTTTAAATATTTATTAATCCATTTTAAAACAACAAGAAGCCTATTAATGTTAACATGAACCACACAGTTTATGAAAAATACATTTTCCAAAACAAAAAAAATAGGTAGAAAAATAACAGCATCTAATATTTTTTGCAAATCTTTTAAATATTGACTTAATAGAAGATAGCTGTATTCTCATCTCTGCTTCTGCAGTGAATACACTGCACCATGTTATTTTGGTTAACATATAAAGAAAATCCTGCTTCACACAGGTATGAAGTTAGAAAAGGAGTATTTTAATAGTCATTTAAGATAATTGTGGATATTCTTCTTTGATACTACACCAAAATTCAACAACTATTAATTTCTTAGAGGTAAGTGGCGATGTGGAAACAGAAACCATACATCGAACATTTTGTAGGCTCTTTATTAAAACCCATTTTCCATGTTGAAATTCGAATGTACTTTTCTACTCATGCACAGTTTTGAAAATTTATGCATCGGTCAGTTAGAAAATATTAGTTTATGCAGTTACACTGATCTTCCAAATGTTGGCACATTTCATTATACAATTTCAAAAACACTCATTAATAGCATTACCACCAGTTTCATCAGAAAAGTCTTTAATTTGGGATAGCTGTCAAACTCACTGTGCCATTTACAAGTTTTTATAATATTCCAACTCTTCTCTTGAAAGTTTGAATTTAATCAATGGTAACAAATACTGTCAGTTGTTTGCCAAGTTCAGTTTGTTCATTTTCAAGAAAATTTCAGCCAAATCCTAAACTCTGAATAACTATAGTTTGCTTGTCAGTTGTTCTTTCAAGTAAAAATTGCGACAGGACACAACCAGATAGTTCAGTTCTCAACTCAAAGAATCACACTCCAGCTCATGGCAGAAGCACTTTCTGTGCACCTCCCACTCTGTCACGTGGCATATTAAGAGGTCATGTACTCAAGTGTCAATATTTAACAAGCTAATAATTTGTAGTGCTTCATCTGGGTTTTCACTAAGTAAAAGTGTTTCCAAAAAAAACAACAAACAAACTGTGAGTGTAGTGAAAAGTACATGACTACTATGATAGTGTGATTTTACTGTATTAATCTCTCCCTTTCACTCAGTAAGAAAGACAAGTGATACCTTAATACTATGATGTAAATAGTTTACACTTCACAAAGCCCCTGGAAAAGGTCCCATCAGCCCCTGGGGAGGTCTGTGGAACACTTAGAGAACCACTGAACTGGACTTGAGGCTTCTCAGGAGTTCTACCGTTGAAGTTGAATGGAACCAGGTTTAGAATGCTTTCACTCACTATGTGCTCATGCCAAATGAGCACTGTCCTGGAAGCTGAGGATACCGAGATGACTAAGAAACTGTCTGCCTTTAGGGAGCTTACTCTCATGGGGTAGGCAAATAAGGAAGACAGTAACTTTTGAATTCGTGTATTACCAGGGAGGTGTGCTATGAGAATACAGAAGAAGCACAAGGAGCCCTCAGAAGTTTCCTAAAAGAACGTTGTACCTAAAATATATATAGAAAAATAGAGAGCATCAGAGGAAAAAATAAAAGAGCCAATAATAGGTCACTATCCCTGAAGAATGAAGTGCAGGAGACTTGTTGAAGTGACTTTGAGGATGTCTCCTCACCCTACCTCTCCCCATGCAGTCTGGGAGTTCGATGTCAGCTCCAGGAATGGGCCCCCATTAGGCAAAGTTGACCAGTTATTACATCCCTCTTGACACAGAGATCGGCCCAGGGATGGGCAGGCCTAAGTCAATTTGGGCCAAAACATAGCAAGGAGTAGCTTGCAGGGGCCACTTGAAGAAAACTGCCTCCTTCCTCTTCTGAGAAATCTCTCAAAAGCAATCCTGTTTCTTCCTCTGGACATTTTCTCAAATGGATGTGTGACTGGAACTGCTACAGCTTTCTTACTACTAGTCAGGATGAAGCCCCCACACAGAGAAGGTCAAAGCCATGAGAATCGCAGTGACACACAGCTGGATCACTAATAAAAGCAAGCCTATTACCACCTTCATTGGCCTGGCCTATGAATCCCCTTTATCCTTGACATCATTTCTCCTCATTGTAATGGAACAGTTCCAAACTAATATGAGGTTAACTAATATGAGGTGGAGCTAGAGAGGTAGGAACCAAATCATGGAGTACCTTTCATGCCTTGCTAAGAATTCTGGGCATTCTCTAGTAGGTTCTGGGAGTCAAAGCATCATAAACTGGGAAATAACTAGGACTTTGAAGGTGCCACCAACTGATTTTGGGAGGACTCATTTTTATTTTGATGTCCTGACCACAGCGACTTGCTTTCAGTTTCACAAGTTTCCTTCCTACCTAGGAAGAGATTGTACATTAACCAAGAAAAGGAAGGGACCATTTCAAGGAAGATCAACTGTGGCAAATACGACTAAGGGCCATTGAGATGTGGAAGAGCTTCCCTGAATTTAACATTAGGGGTCAATGGTGACCTCAGAGCAATGAAGCAGAAGGAACCTGCTGCTATTGTGAAGAGAGGATAGGGGTAGAGTGCTTGTGAGAGGGCACACAGGGTGAGTGGAGAGTCTTTTGATTTGCTTTTTTTTTTTTTAAGATGAAGGATACCTGAGCATATTTTTAAGCTGAAGGGAAGGATCTAGAAAAAAAGAGGAGAAGAGAAAAAGTAAAGATCTAGACAAGAAGGATGATCGATAGAGTAAGGTCCTAGAAGACACCAAATTCTTGGTTCTGTGGAGACAGGATTGTGTCTGTTTATTTCTCACTGCATCTGAGAGCCTAGGATCATGACTGGTACTTAGCAGCTGCTCGAAAAACATTGGAAATCAGAGGTGGGAAGGTAAAAATGAATGCAGAAGTAGGTCTACAAGTTTGAGGGCTGGAGATGTACAGAAATTGGAGGTAATTTATGCCTGATAACAAGTATGAGGCAAGCTCTTATGCTAAATGTAACGACATGAAAATTAAGTTGGGAGTTTGACTATTTGGCTAAAGGTTTGAAATAGTCACTTAGGGAAATGAAAGGAGAGGTCGATCATGGTCAATAAAATATTAATAAGCAATTTTTAGGACCAAACTGAGATTAGAACCCAGATAATTATAGTACCTCAAATCTACACAAATAGGAGAATTTATACACAAATCTCAGCATTCGGTATGAGAGTAAAAGTAAAACATCTAGATTTTGGAGGTCGGTCCACATCTGAATATTTGACTGGTGGATACTGTATGATGACAAGAAGCAATGAGAAAAAGAATTATTTTTTCTGATATAAAGGTAGTTCAGAAAAATGAGGAGATGCCAGAGCATTCTAATAACATGGAGAAAATAAGAGTCGATGAAATGGTGAATTTCCAAGGACCAAATATCAGGCAGCATGAAAAGGTGAGCGAGAGGACGGGAAAAAGAATCTGGGGTATAAGCAGGGCCAGTTTCAGGGCTGGAGAAATTTTAGGGATGAGGAGGGTATAACCACAGTCATGGGGGAGTAAAACGGAGTTTTGAAAGTGGATTGCAGGAGTCAAGAAATTACAAAGTAGGAGGTTGAACGCATTGTCTACTTCAGGCTTTGGCAAACTGTGGCCTGTGCACCACTTGGCTGTTTTTGTAAATAAAATTTTAATGGAATATAGCTGCATCCATTTATTTCCACATTGTCTATGGCTGCCTTTCCACTAAAGATGTATTGAGTAGTTATAACAGAGGCCATAAGGCCTAAAAGGCCTAAAATATTTACTGTCTTGCCTTATAAGAAAGGGGTTGTTGACCCGGGTCTACATGATTAATGAAACGTTATGTAGAGGCAGGAGATGGGCTAGAGAGAAGAACAGAGGGGAAGTGTCAAGCACATTAGTGAGCGGCCTGGACGCTGGAAAACAGAGGCCATTAGGAGGGACAGACGAGGACAAAGCTGAAGATGTGTAATTCCAAAAAGGAGGTGTTTTCTGGAAGGACAGTAGAATTGTATGGATCTAGCAGGACGATTCTTAAGGTTTTTTGGAGTACTGATGACAGGTACTATTTCTCCAAATAATATATTCTCTTTTTCTTTCTAGAATTTAAGTGGAGAGCATGGCTACCCAGCTAAGACTGCATTTCCCAATGTCAGTTGCTGGGATTTGGGGCATGTACCAACATTCTCACCAACGGGAGGGATCTGCGCAAGCTTAGCTTCACTTCCTTAAACAAAGAAAATTGTTACCCTGGATATCTGCCCTTCCCCTTCCTGTGAGCCCAAACATACATACTGGTGATCCTGCCTTGCCACACAGAAGAGGATAATGGCCTGGAGGATGGCAGAGCAACAAGATGGAAGGATTCTGGGTTTTGGAACAACTTCATGGACTGAAGTCTCCAGCCAAACTGAACCACTCACCTGGGAACTTGAGCTGTTACAGCAGTACAAGAGAGAATAAGCTTTTCTTCTTTAAGTCACTTTTTAAGGCTTCTTTACTCCAGAAAGGGAATCTCTAACCTACTTTCAATTCCCCTTTAAAATTATGATTTAAGCTGTGGACCCTTTTTGCAGGAAATTGCACTTACACATAAATTTTATACTTAATGGACTCTGAAGCCTGTACATGGTCCTGAGGCTGAGAACACGTGCTACAGAAGCAGCAGCAGAGAGAAAAATGGAACAGACACCTTTCCCTGGTGCCTGGGAAACATTCTGAGCAAGTGTGCAGAGGCAACTTTTTAATAAAATGGCCATTCTTCTCCATTGCACTCTTTCAGGCAATGTCCCTTATCAGTGCTACACTGAAAAGAGACATCCAGCATTAGGAAGGACAGGACAGGGGGCATCGAAAAGAGAATAAAGTCAAGGCACAAGATGAGACTACGATGGGAAAAGATGAAAAAGAGAGAATTTTAATTCTCAGAATTCATTTTTGGGGGAAAAGTAGATATACAGGGAGAACAGGACAATCCAAAGCCATCAGTCAGGACCACAGAAGGTGCACAGATTTGCACTGCACAGCTCCAGGAGATGCTATACGTACACGAATTTCACTGGGAAAGGTGCCTCACTGAGCTAGGTAGTGCGGCAGATCCACAGTCAGTAGTCCTTTACTATTAAGAACTACAAAGCCACCTAAAAATTGGCAATGGTGAAAGAATTTCACTGGGCACTGCTGTGGTTCACATGCTTAGCTTCATGTCTCCTCAACCAAAGGCAGTCAATTTTTTACATGGGTGCCAAAGGTGACCTTAAATATTTCTTCTTTTTTGTTTTTGGCAGTTGGCCAGTACAAGGATCTAACCCCTTGACCTTGGTATTCACAACACTGAGCTCTAAGTAACTGAGCTAACTGGCCGGCCCTACCTTAAATATTTCTATACTGCACATTGTTTTATCCATTTTGTTCTTTCTACTTTCTACTTCCTACTCCTTAGGCTAGAGCTAATAATGTCCCCTCAAAATCCAAACCCCCCATGCTTACCAGACTAAATCCCACTATCTCTTGAATCTCAACTTAGACCATTTTCTCTGGAAAAGAATTCCCTACTGCTCTGACTTAAGTGTTCATTATTTACTAACAAAGTAAGCAGTTCTTAATTCGGTCATTACAATCACCACACGACATGGTACAGTGGTTAATATTATAGGCTCTTTAGGTAATGTCAACATGATTTATATTGTTCTAGAGCAAACAAAGATGGAAACTAGAAGACTATTTTTATGAAGTATATATAAAATTGATAATAAATCCTGACAAAGATTAAACATACACACAAAGAAAATCTAAGACTAACCTTACTTAGGAACAGTGATGCAAAAAAATCCAACAACATATTAAAGGAATAATTCTTTATGACCAAATGAGGGTTATTCCAGGAATGTAGAGGTGATTCAATGTTATGAAATCTATTTATATAATTCACTCTTTTAATAAATCTAAGGAAAAAAATTGTATGATTATCTCTAGATACTGAAAATATATTTAATATTTTTAAACCATTCATTATAAGGAAGAAAAAACCCACTCAGGTCTTCCTTAATGTGATAATTTTTATTCCTCTTAAACCAAAAGCCAGCATCATGCTTAATGGCAAGACAGCAGTGCTGTTATAACTAAAGTCAGGAGAAAAAAAGTTAAAGACAAAATTTTGAGGGAGAATATAAAATTATTACTATTTCCATATAATATATCTGTATAACTAAAATATCCAAGAAAACCAACTGAAACACAGCTATACATAGAGAATTCAGTAAGGTAAGGAGAGCTGAAAATTAACAGACAAACATCCATAGTTTTCATATACACAATATGTAATCCTTTGGAAAATAAAGAAATAAAAAAGAAAACACCCTTTTTACAAAAGCACAAAAAGATAAAATACCTAGGAGTAAAGCTAACAGGAAATGTGAAAGAACTATATTAGGAAAAAAAAAAAAAAAAAGAAAACCTTCAAAACTCTACTAAAGGGCAGATGAGAAGACCTGAACAAATGCAGGCATACCAAGATTGTAAACAGAAAAACTCAACATCATAAGGATTTAGTTTTCCCTTAGTTAATTAAAATTTTAATAAAATTTCCAATAAATATGCCACTAATTTTTATTATTCTTGCTGTTCCTATTGTTTTTAGAACCAGACAAGCCAATTTAAAAGTTTATATGAGAAAAAAAAGAATGTCTAGGAGAACTCTAAGAATAGCAGCAAAGGGTAACTAGCTGCATTAGATATTAAAACATACCACAGAGCTTCAAAAATTAGAACAATATGGTATAGGCACATGAATATATAGATATAGTAATAGAACAGAATACAAGTTTAGAGGTAGACCTAAATGTGTTATGAAATTGTGTACATGCTCATCTCAAATCAGAAGGAAAATCATGGACTATTTAATAAATGGCACTGAGACATCTAAGCAACTGCGTGGATAACTAAAGTTTGTACTTCATGTTGTACATCTGGATAAGATTGTATATCATACTATGCACCAGAATAAATTCAAAATATATCAAGCATTTAAATGCAAAGAATAAAACAATTAGAGTGTCAGAAAAACAACTGATGAATCCTTTTATAATCTTAAAGTGAGGAAGACCTTCAGTATAGAAGCCAAAAAGAAATAGTTAATATCTTTAATTACATAAAATTTAAAGGCTTCTAGGAATCCAACCATCCCACCAAACAACCAAGAAAACAACAAGCAAACAAAAACATAGGCAAAGTCGAGAGACATACAACAATCTGGGAAAAAAACATATCTGTAGTTCATCCTACAGTCAGAGGGATAATCTCCCTAGTGTCTAAAGAACTAAAAATACAGAATGGGATAAGGATGAGATATCACTTTATACTTACTGAATTAACATATCTTATAACATTATATAAGGTCAAGTGTTGATAGGTGTATGGGGACACAGGAGCCCTCAAACAGTGCTGATGAGAGTGCAGACTGGTACAGCCATTCTGAGCACAGTTTGGAAGTATTCAGACAAATTAAGTACACATAATCTTTATGAAACTACAATTCTGTTTCTACTTTATATCCCAGAGAAATTTTCACAAAAGTCCTTGAAGAAATATGCACAAAATGATAATTGCAGCATCATTTACAGTGATGGAGAGCATGAGACAGACAACCTGGGTATCTGTCTTTGAGAAAATTGGTAAAATGTGGTAGATGCCCATCATGGAGTGCCCTGCAGCAGTCAGAATCAGTAGGCTACACCTGTGTCATCCATTAAACCTTTGTGCAATGATGGAAATGTTCTATATATGCACTGTTCAATATGGTAGCCACTGGCCACATGAGGTTACCTAAAAGCAATCTAATTAAAATTTTAAGATAAAAATTTAGTTCCTCAGTTGCACTAGCTACTTTTCAGGGGCTCAAGAGCTACATGTGGCTAGGACCTATCATATTGGATAAGGTGAATATAGAAGATTACCATTATTGCAGAAAGCCTGATTGGACAGTACTGGGCTATATTCACACATAATAATATGAGTGGATCTTGAAACTCTAGTGCTGAACGAAAAGAGTAAGAATCCAAATGACTTGATATTATATCCCCATTTACTTAAATTAAAAATACATGAACATAAAACAACTACTCACATTTTGCAAGAACACATACCAAAAAAAAAAAAGATAAATTTTAGGAAAATCGGAATGTTTGCCTATGAGGAAGGGTGAGTGGGAACTAGAAGTAGGGATAAGAGGAAATAAACACAAAAAAATAAACCACTGGCATTAGGGGGGCTTTCATACACCTGTGATAAAATGTGCCGTGAATTGATAAACATGGTTAACTCAAATCTATGCATTGAGATTACAGAAAACATACAAAAGAAAGCACACAAAAACCTGTATGTTAATGTTTATAGCACTTTTATTCATAATTTCCCAAAACTAAATGCAACCAAGATATCCTTTAACAAGTAAATAGATAAGCAAACTGTGGTACCTCCACACAATGAAATATTATTCAGCAAGAAAAAAAAAAAAAAGCTTTCAAGCCATAAAAAGAAAGATATATATGAATCTTAAATGTATAAGGCTAAGGGAAAAAGGCAAGTCTGAAAAAGGCTACATACTATACGATTCCAAGTATATGATATTCTGGAAAAGGCAAAACTATAGTAACAGTAAAAGATCAGTGGTTGCCAAGGTTGGGAGTAAAGAAGGGATGACTGAATAGATAAAAGGCAGGGGATTTTGCAGGGTAATCAAACTATTCTGTACGTACTGTAATTGTGAATATATTACTCTACACATTTGCCAAAACTCATATAACTTTAGAGTGCAAAGAGCGAACCTTAACGTGTGCAAATTAAAAGAAAAAAAAATCATTTAGGAGGTTTGGTGACCCCAGGATAGAATGAAGAATGTGACAAAAACACTAACCATATCATAAATGTATGAACAACCTCACTAAAGGGAGTCAGGTAGGGAAGTGCTGACCTAAGTAACTTAGGACATGAGTGGTCTGTAAGAGTAATGGGAGGTAACAGATATGACAATTACCCTAATTTGATTATTACACATGGTACGCATGTATTGAAACATCACAGTTGATCCCATAAAAATGAACAATTATGACATGGCAATTAAAAATAAGTAAATAAATACAAAAAACAACTATATAGAAGAACTGTTCTCTACTTGATAAAGTTATTCTCTACAGGGGTATGGATAGACAATTTTAATACCACTATAAATACACAGTGACACTGAAAAGTTAAACAAATGAATGGCAGGTGGTAGGAGCCAGTTTCCTCAGTGTTGGAGTGAGATAAGCAAGGGGAAGAGGCTAGAATGATCCATGGACTAAATACGGGATTCAATAATGATAGTTAATGTTAATTAGGTAATGATAATTACACAATAGATTACAGCTGGAGACATGAGTATGAACTCATGCTTAGCTTAATATAGATCTAGAAGGTTACGTATAGAAATATTTACAGATATATGTATATATACCAGTTAGTATAGACACATATATTTCCTTACTCTGTCAGCTGACAGCGCTTAGCAGCAACACCACCCTAGTGTAAATCAGCACACCTAGTGTACAGACCATGGTTTCTAATACCGCCCTCCAGTAAAAAGTATCAGGTCTCCTTGAAGAAATAGCTGATTTTAGGATGAGGGTAGGCAACATAAAAGATGAGAGCATTTTGTAGTGACAGAAAGTAAGAAAGTGCTCAAAAACACAAAAACAAAACAAAACACCACATTGACGGGGTTATGTCAAAGAGACACAGGAGCCCCCTGAAAGAGCTCCTGTTAGCCAAAGTGGGAACAAACAATTGGAACAATAAATCAATGAAGTAGTATTGATTTAAAACTCAAAGTATCAAATAAATATTAATGAGTCCATATCATATAAATGAATGATTAAACAAATAAATACATGAAAGAGGAGAGACAATTCTCTCATGCAGAATAATTCAAAATAATTTATGTAGATACTCAGCCTTCAAAAAGGTGAACTATCCCCATTCCTTTCGTAGGTCTGTGCACAGTGACTTCCCCAAGAGCACAGTCTGGAAAGGGGTGGGGGGAGGCAAAGAGTAACATTACAGTAGAGAAATCTGGCAAATACTACCTCAGCCAAGCGACAAGCGATCGAGGTCAACAGCCACAGTGATAAGTCATGTTGATAGAATGTTCCCTTGATATGATGTGATGAAAATGACAAGCCATCTCTAAAGCTTCTTCCCCCAAACCCTAGCTCTGGTCTAATCATGAGAAAAACATCAGACAAATCCCAGCGGAGGGATATTCTATAGAAAACCTGACCTGTACTCTTCAAACTGCCAAGGTCATCAAAAACAAGTCTAAGAAACTGTCACAGCCAAGAGAAACCTAAGGAGACATGATGACTAAACATATACTGGGATTCTGGATGAGATCTGGAACAGAAAAAGGGTATTAGGTCAAAACTAAGGAAATCTGAATAAGTATGAACTTTTGATAATAATCATGTATCGATATTGGTTCTTCAGTTTTAACAAATGTATCACAGTAATATAACATGTTAATAACAGGAGAAACTGTGTGGGGTATATGGGAACTCTCTGTACTATCTTCCCAACTTTTCCATAAACCTACAACTTCTAAAAATCGAGTTTATTTTTTAATAAAAGGCAAACAAAAATCAAGTACTGCCAGAATTTTCGAAGCCCCCTTTCTTTCCCTCTCCCTTCACATTATCTCCCTTTCCACAAAAAGTAGCACCTATCCTTTATTTTGTTTTTTGCCTCCTTGTTTTTCATAAAAATGTTATCACATCTGCATGTAAACAATACGTTATCTTTAATGCATGTAAATGAAATTGTACTGTATGTATTTTTCAGCTAGCTGCTTATTTTCACTTAACATTACATTCATGAGATTTACCCATATTGGTATAAGTAGCTAGATATTTATTTTCACAGCTAGATAATATTTCACTGGATGAATATACCATCTTGCACACTTCTAGCCTCCTGTTAATAGTTGTTTCCAGGTTTTGCTATTACTAACAATGCTGCTACAAATATTCTCATGTACCCATGTAAGAATTCCTGTGTAATAAATAGTTAGGAGTGGAATTGCTGGGTCATTAGGCGTATACATTTTCCACTTTACTATAGAATACAAAATTGTCTTACAAAAGTGTTCCTGTCAGTTTAGATTACCACCAGCAACAATTTAATTTTTCTGAATTTTATTCCATGGAAACGTAGAGATCCATAGAGATACTTTTTTTTCCTCAAAGTTTTAAAGTAAGTGTGATTAAAAAACAAAATATCAACTATTTCATATTTGTAATAAAAATAAAATGGTGATAGATGCCAAATTGTAGTACATTACAAATTGCCATAAGACTTAACTTGTCCTGGGAGATTAACTTGCTCAGAATAGACCTTTTCTGCCATCTGTGTGCACATATTTGAACTTCGCGTAAAAGTGAAGAAATAAAGACTTGGCATGTCCCTGCTGAAGAGATGCCAAGTTCTGTCCTCATAAACTGGCCTTAATCTGAGAAACTACTAGCCTTTTGGTTTTAATCATATTTTTTTAAAAAAGAAAAAAGGAAAAAGTATACATATGTGTGTGTGTGTGTTAGTGCATGTGTGTGTATGCTCTATATAACAAGACTTCAATGTTGCCTTCAAAGATGAATAAAGAAATTAAGCTTGTATTTGATTTTTCTTTCAAAAACTCCCATCACTTGAATTCAAGCCATATCAGTATATCTAGAAGAGCATTCGAAGTGTTGTAAAAATTCATCGCTCTTGCATTCAAAATTGCTTTGATGTAAAAATCTACATTTCTGTAGAGAAACTGTAAATAGTAACCCTCTCAGTACTATAAATTAGTGTGTTCTGCTAGTATGAGTTATGTAATTGCTGAAGACCCTGCCCTAAGATTGCTACCATTCATCCTACCATGTCTTGGATGGGGCTGCCACTCTAAACAAATGTTTACTATTAACCTAGGCAGCTCACTGTAGTGGAGAGGAAAACGAAGGAAAAAGAATCAAATTTCAAAGTTTCTCCTCAAATAGAAAGATGGAGATATGTGTGAAAGGAGGTTAGGGATATTTGGGTATTTTAATTGCATCCTATTAGGCCAAAGCTCACCTGTAAGCAGAGAATTATGTCCCATGTTACATTTGAAGTCAATTGAAAAGCTCAGTAACTGCTACTCAAGCAGCTGTTCTGAGCTCTGACAGTAGATTCTAAGCAGAAAATCACCTAATCCAGAGATCAGTGGCCTTGGACAAGGAGCTAAGACCACAGCACCTTCCGGATGGCTCCTTCTGGATGACTTCTCTCAGTTTGCATTTCTCTAGGGCCCTTCTCAGAAGAGCACTGAACATATTATCATCGTCCCCATGCATTTTACCTACCCTGTTCATCATAACTATGGGTGCCATAACACATCACTGCAGGAACATGGAAATATGGTTACCCAAACCTGAGAACTATGAATGAAATAAGAATTCCCAAATTCTTAGGGAAGTATACCTACTTAGGTAAGAATTTCTTAATGAAGTTCACCTTGTGCACTAAGGATTATGTAAGAAATCACTCAATGGGCAAGGATATTCAAGAGGTATTTGCATAGAAACCTTAAAGGGCTTCTCTATAGATGAGTGTGCTTTCCCTATTTTTACCATTGTCAGGGTTTCTTGTATCTAACCATAAAAAAGAACATATTTTGAAAAATTTTAAGGCATCTAAAATAGTAGCTAAGAGAAAGCCTTAAACATCATCTTGACCTGAGTTCGAGTGACGGATCCATCAATTGTTAGCTAGGTGACCCTGAGTAAGTTATTTAACCTCCTTGATCCTCACTTTTCTCCACTGTTGTAAAGAGTGGAAAGCCAGAAGTTGACAGCAGATCTGTCTTTTAAGCCTGTTCTTTTAACCACCACACTGGACTGCTCCAGACACTTTAAACAGCACCTTGCTCGTGGGAACTTGCTACATCTCTGCAGGCTGATTGATTTATCTTCAGGAATACCTTCTTCAATCAAAAGCCATGACAGCTAGAGCAAAACTCCAAGGCACAAGAGAAACATCTTTCTTCAATAAGTTTTACACATGCAAAAGCTCAATAGTTGAGTCTGAAGCTGAAAGGCACCCTCTTCAAATAGTAATAAGACTGATTAATAAATGTATTCTGTTCACAGCACAGAAAATCTGGAACCACACTTCAAGTTAACTCCTTGTCTCAAAATCAAATATGTCTCCAAAGCAGGATTGTCTACCTTTTTGAGAGCTGAGATATGAAATTTTAGTTCAGATATGGAAACTTAGTTGACTAATTTGGCAAACCTTTTAAATTTTCCTGGGAGGATACTAAGGCTTATGCACCTGAATATTTGTAATTAGAAATTACAGTTATTTTGTGATACTGTTGAGATTTTTACAACACATCTGAAAGCAGGGGTTCAGATTACCTGGCTTGGAGTTGCCAGATAAGTGCCACGAAGAGGGTCCATCACAGTACAATTAGTATTTGCAGGAAGCATGGCAATCTACAGATGACATGCTGGACTAAGAACATTCAAATTCAAAACATCTTAAAACTGTGTGTAGCCAAACGAAACATAACTGAAAGTTACAGCAGGCCCTTTCCCCACAATTCTGAAACCCTACCTCAGACAATAGAAGACATGACTCCTCCACGCCCTCTGCCCAGGATTATTCTACAAACAAAACGGATGAGGCTGATGGCTGGGATATCCTCTAGGAGCCAGGCTTCACTGCTTTCCATGTCATCAGCCCTTTCAACCTGGCTTTTTAGTGGATAGCTAGGCGCAGCTCCATTAGTCTCATATCACAAGTCCCCACTCTGGTCAGGCTGGTCGCCACACTCGCCACACTATGCCATGTGCATCCCTTTCCCACATTCACTCTGACAATCATTCTTTGCTCATCTTTTCTCCATGACCTCAAATGTCTTCACCTTTCCTAGATCGAGCCAAATCTAATCTATGTTTAATTTTGCTCCTTCGTTTTTTTTTTTAATCCATGCAAATACCACAGAAGTGCTCTGGACTAAGACTGCTTTTGGAGGGTAGGGAAGGCTTCTTGAGAGGTGACATGTATGCATGGTTTAGGTGGAAGAATGTATGGCTGTCAAGTGGAGAAAGGACAAACAGCCTTCTAGGCAGAGGGAATAGCATGTACAGAGTCATACAAGAATCTGAAGGCCATGGCAGGCATGGAGGAAGAAGAGGCTGGAGAACTGGCTGCAGTCAGAATGAGAAGACCTTTTTTTTTGCCTCACTGAAGTGATGGGACTTCATCCTGGAAGCAAAAGGAAGCCAAATACTTGTTTTTGTTGTTGTTGTTGTTTGTTTTTATTTTGTTTCTACCCAAAAGAGTGACAGGATCTGGTTTGGGTCAAAGCCCCGGTCAAGCCCAAATCTTCAGTGGGGTCTGCTCTTATCATGCAAGCATCCCCTTCCTCAGTGTCCCCATACCCCTTAACACCCATACCACACAAATGGGTATTATTACCTACAGCTCTTACAGGTATCTTTATGTTTCCAGTGACTAGAGAGTACCTGAGGGCAGGAGCCTTTTATTTTTAACTTCTGTGTCCTAATAGAGCCTAAGAGTACTGAGCAAGTAAATGCTGAACAAACTCCCAGGACTGACTGATTCAGAGTCCTCTAGGGGATAGATTCAGCACACTAGGTTCCAGAGATAAGAGAAGGGAAAGCCCCAAACCAAGGTCACTACAGCCCTCACTGTTGTCCATGATGACAGGATCCAGGACCACAAAAGTTAACTTCAAAAGCAACTACCCTTGAGTCTATCCTGCTGAACTTGACTCCTCTCCCTTTCTGCCCATATCTGCTCCACCACCCAAGCTGTGATTCATATACCCCTTGGGAATACTGAGCCAGAAGGAATAAAGTTGCCAGCACATCTCTGGTTTAAAGCATACCCTGTTGACTGGGAGATCAGGGGCAATCAATGCATTTAAAAGTGCATCTGGCCCTGAAGTAAGAGAGTGTCTCTGTGCCTGTGTTTAAATGCCAAGTTGCAGCAGGTTACCATAGCAACCCCAACAGGGCACTTCCATGGACAGCTTTGCACAGAGGTGCAGAAAACCCATTTTTTAACATCTGGGCTTTTGCTATATGCACATTTAATCCTAGTAAGCACGATCACAGCATTAGGCCCTTGCTTTGGGATTCTGCAAAACAGGTAGTGGGATTTTGAATACCTGCTAATCCAGCCTTCCCTTTTCCATGCACCACGCATGTTCCTCTTCATACACAGTAAACACTGCGTGCAGAGTCCAAAATAGCCTCTTTAGAAATACATAATTCCCTGTATTCATTCCTGTACACTGTGATGAACAGATTGTACTTGCACATCAGCATGACTTCAACACAAAATTTACATCCACTGAATAACCTAGCAATTCTACATTTTAATGAGTAGCATATCCACAATGTTCCCATTTCCATCCAGCCCCCAGATTTTATTATGTTATTGGTATTTTTAATGCAAAAATAAATAATCCTATCAAGAGTGTGGGCTGGGTTTGATGGGTTTGACTGAGCTGCACTCCAGAAACCGTAAACCAACTTTTCAAAGCACCAGGCAATTTTTGAAATTGCTTTTTCATAGGGGTTGCGGAGTGGGGATTTACACACCCACTTCCTAATGTTTTCACTGTGAAGATATCTCTTGCAAAGCAGAAGCAAGAGGGAGATGTTAGATTCCACATGTGGCTCTAACCGACGTATGGCCATCAGGAAGCCATGTTCCTGCAAAGTGTACTCTAGCTGGTAGGGCATTAAGTAGATGGAACAGCCTAATGGACATTTCCATTTTTTTTTTTTTTCTTGGATCTAGAGACTGACTTGTGGTTATCTTTGAATTCTCTCCTGGGCAAAATAAGAATACTGTACAGCATCACTAAAGAAATGAATCGCATGGTGGGTGTGCACAGCAGGGTGAAAGATACATGTGCACGTGGAGAAGTGAGGGAGATGTGGTTAACTAAGTCACATGAACCCTATGGTGCTTTGCAAAATGCTGGAGCAGGATCACAATATCTTTGCAGCTCGGTGATGAAAAACGGGTGGATTTGAAGACATATATCTTTCCACACCTGAAGTATTAGGGCCTAAGAAAACTACAATGGAGCTACAAAAAGAGAGAAATGTAAACAAAAGAAGGAAGATCCTCTTGCCCAAGAGGTCGTTCTGTGTGTAGGAATGCCTATGCCTATCTAAGGTAGTTCTAGGAACAAAGAGACCAATATTACCAGACTACAATTGGATGGTTTCTTTATCCAAGGAACTTTGATGTGACATGAAAATTATGCAGGTGGCTGACTTAGGGGTTACATTTAGACATGGAGGTAGAACTTCCCAAGATGAACACCAGGGCTCTAAGGAACTTGAGTGTTTGGAAGGGAGGGGATTAGTAACCTGGTGATAGATAAAGGGCTTTGATGACTGAGGACTAGAGATCCAGCCAGTGCAATCTGGCCTGCACATGCCTGGCAAGGTGATGACAGGGCACCTGTTTTAAAGCCCCTGGGAAATGCTGTGGGTGTCCAGGGAGCGTAAAGCGAAGAGCTGA
Source organism: Cynocephalus volans (assembly GCF_027409185.1). NCBI lineage: Eukaryota > Metazoa > Chordata > Mammalia > Dermoptera > Cynocephalidae > Cynocephalus > Cynocephalus volans. Next base: position 133,278,724 of record NC_084467.1, read on the forward strand.
GCATATGGCCAGGAGTGGGAGAGGACTTAGGGTAGCTGAGCTGGTAGCAGAGAAAAAGTGCTGTGTGGATGTACTCCTGAATCAAAGCTGGGAGGTCAAGGCTGGGAAAGGTTTCAGACTCATGCAACCTGTTCCTTTGGGGCAGGGCAGCTGAGGGGAAGCTGAGCTTCCAGGTCGGGTTTGGGGAGAAGTCAGGTGCACTGAGACGCCAGCCTGCGAGTGGGTGTGGAGGACGGTCCTGGAGTGGGGCGGCTCCTGGGAGGTAGGAGTGGGGGAGGGGAGGTCGTCAGCGAGTGGGTGTGTGGAGCCAGCCGGAGTGGGGGGTGGTGGGGGCGCCTGTTCAGCGCCTCCGGCTGCCTCGACCTCCCCCGGGACTCACCCAGCACGAAGTAGGGCAGCTCGGTGTTCTCCAGGTCGTCCACCACGACCATTTCTCCCGGGAAGTCGTTGCGCACCGAGAAGAGGAGCTTGGGCTCCGAGGCCGAGGGGCTGTGCATGACGCTCAGGTCGTTCTCGCGCAGGAAGGGCAGCGCCGACACCGTGATGCTTTTGAGCTTGCACTCCAGCTCCTTGGATGCATCCACGTCGCCGGGGGCCGTGGCCAGCACCGCCGCCGGCCCCCAGCAGCAGGCGAGTAGGGCGCAGAGCCCGGCTAAAGCCATCTTGAGCCCCGGCCGCCTTCCTCCCAGCGCCGCGATGGTGGGGGAGGAAGCGGGCGGGGAGGGAGCGAGACAGCGAGCGGGCGCGGGAGGCGGGGGAGGCTGGGGAGGGATGGAGGGACGGGGAGCCGGGAGAGCCCTGGTCCCCGGAAAGGGACGCCGCTGCCAGAGTGCTGGGCTGAAGCTCCGAGGTCTGGAGAGCCCGGATTCTTTGTTTCCCGGAGCTGCTGTATCTGGGGAAGGGAAAAGGGGAGGAGGGGGGAGAGGAGAAAAGGGAAGGAAGGACGTGGATAGGCAAGAGGAAGGGGGCCGGGGATTCTAGGGAATCAGGTCAGCCCCCAGCTGGCTACCGGTGCTCCCGCCTCTCTCCTCCTTTGCATCTCCTGGCGTGAGCAACGCTCTTGGCTATGAACTACCTGCACTGCATTTTTTTAAAAAATTGTTCTTTGTAATGCAAAATCTTCCCTCTCGCATCATTATCCAGATGGCTTGGGAAAGGCACCCACAGGCACACACCTTAAAGGGCACTTCCTCAGAGCAGGTGCGGAGGAGGAAATCTCTCTAGATGCAAATTCCTCCAGTGATTTTGTGGATGAAGCTGTCCCATTCTTGTCTTTTTTCTACCCACTAGTTGAATTTGTATATTGGATGAGCGAGTGCTGGGATAAATGCACATGTGTGTATTTTCACTCAGCACTAACTTTGCAAAATATGTAAAAGAAATATTTGGTATATTGATATAGATAGATAGATAGGCACAACAAAGAACAAAGAACTGTACTGCATACAGTTAAGCAGGAGACCAGAACTTTTACTTGCAGCTTTTCTCTGCTTCTTTATTTCATTTCTGTTACAAATGCTATCCACTGTAACCAATAAAAAGAGGATTTAGGGAGCATTACAATTTATAGAAAAAAAAAAGCAGAGTTAGCTCAAAGAAATATTGAGCTTTTAATTTTAGAGAATCCAGTAAATAGAACAGAGCTGGGAGAAATGTGAGAAAAAGTAAAGTTTCGAAGCACACTTAACAAATGGAAAAGTAATAAAAGCATATCCTTGGGAGTGAGCTGAATCAGTCCCAGCTGAGAGTACCGCAGGGTAGATCTCTAGCCCTCTGCTTCAGTGTTTTGAGGAATATCAATAACATCCACTACAAAAACCCATGTAAGTAAGATCTGTTCCTAGTAGTGCTGGGCAGTGTTGCCTTTAAAAAATGATGACTATGAAATAAACAGTGGTGGAAAAGTGATAGTTGTGTGTGCTGGAATCCGATATTTATCTGAATTTTCTCTCACATGATAACCAATAATTTATTTCAAAACCACGCCCCTCCAACATCATTTGTTCAAAGCTGATTTACATATCAGGTAGTACAAAGACTATTATATGTAGTTCCCATTCTCTAGAAAATTCATGTACCGCCCTTTTCAAAGAGGACCTCTACTTTAGAAACAGTTACACTCCTACCCTACCTGGTGTCAATTTATTGGTTTATGTGAATATATGTCCTTTAAAAGACAAAAAGAAAAGCTTTTGCTGTATATTTCACAAGGTTAATCTAGTTGAATAGAGAAAATAAGCCATATTTAAGGACATGTTTAAGGAGTGAAAGATCTGTTTACTACAAAAAAAAAAAAAAAAGAACAAAAATCCTCCATTATAAATTGAGTTTTAAAACTGACATATCTGAGAATCGACCTAAAGGTATATAATCATACAGCATTGCAAACAACTGCAAAAAATATATATCAGCTAATAATGGTTAAAAACTTATCCTCATTCTTATCGTTCCCCTAGGAGATACTGAGAGAGATAAAGACCCCATGATACCTTCTTTTCTACTCTCCCTAGTATAAGAATACTAAATAAATAAATAATAAACTTAATTAGGCAAGGTTATATGCCATTGAATAATTAGAGTGTATGCCAGTAAAACACAAGTAGTGTCTAAGAAATGGTGTGAAACTACCAGATCATCTATTAGTCCAATCTCTCATTTAACAGATGAGAAAACTGAGGCCAGTGAAATTGTGAGGTGCTTTACAAGATCGATATGCTAAGAAGGTGTGGAGCTAAGACCATAAACAAGATTTCTTTGCCTGGTGCTCTTTTCACTACACAGTTACGTTACACGGGGGTGCAGCCATGGATAATCAGTGGACTTTATTTACCACAGTAATTCATTCAGCAAACATTTCATACCTACCATATCCTGGGTGTTAAGCTAAGCATGGGCAGAAAAATACTCCTACTTTTGAGTAGCATGCAATCTATTATTTTGAAATCTTTTTTTCCTAATTTTCTGAAGAGTCTCGAGTCATGTTAGAAAACCCAAGTGAACAATTGAGGGTTGACTTTCTGATAAGTCAATGTCTGGTCTTCTTAAAATATACATTGAGTTGGAAATAGTTGGAAGTTGGTTTTTCAAGCTTTTATAGACCTCTCTCTCTCTAAAGAAGGGTCAAGCAAGAGAAACTGTAGAAATAAAAATAGGGCATATTTTGCTAGGACACTTGATTCCTTTAAACATGGATATAATGTCACATGGTCTCTTCTTAGGGAATTAAATACCTATAGATGGGGGTAGAGGTTGAAGTTCACGGAACCAGATCATGTCTACTGTATGACGTTTTATATTTAAAAGAGACAGGGACAAATGTGTATGCATCTCAATTATCACCTCTGTATAAAGGCAACATGATGTAGTGAAAGAATTAGATTCACGTCTCAACTTCATAATTTTCTTATTTAGAGGTGAGCTTGGACCGTTCTTATCTTCAGTTTCCCCATCAATAAACTGTGGGTGATCTTCTCTGCCCACCCCACAGCCCATAGATAATATATGTATAAATATTTGTATTCTTTAAAACACTATAAAATAGCAGCCTCTGTTACCTTCAATCCTGACTTTTCTCCTGAGGCCTAACTTATATTTAATGTGTCAATGGCCTCTTTCCTTGACTTTAGCTTTTAATTGTTTTTCCTGCTATCAACCTATTCTGTACACAGCTACCAGGATGAGCTTCAGGAAGTCTTACTTTCATCATGTCATTCTAGCTTTTCTTTTTCTACAGAATAAAGTTTAAACACCATGACTTGGAAATTTAAAAATTCTTCCAAATCTCATGCTTTTTATTCTTCTAGATAGATGGCTCACTGACTATATCTCCTCTCCCCTACCACATGTGCACACACACTCTCTTGCAGGAGAGCCAGGGCCATTTCCAAAAACAGCGTATTGCATTCAATATTCTCATCTGTAAAATAGAAATAATAATACATAATCTTTAGGGTGGTTATGAGGAGGAAATGAGATTATGTGTATAATGGATCTGACACATTTTAGGCATTTAGTTGGTGCTCAATAGTGATAGCCTTTAGCATGATCACCTGATTTAATTATTTCGGAGAGAAAGAAGGCTTCACAAGATTTTCTCCAGTGTAGTAGCCAAAAAAAAAAAAAAAAATTAACTGATTTACACTCCTACACTACTTGGTGTTTGCCCAGAAGAAATGATTGCATATGTCTACCAAAAGACAAGGATAAGAAAATTAATAGCAGCTTTACTAACAGGACACACACAAAAAATGGAAAACAAACATACATGAATAAGGGAATGGATAGAAGTCATATAGTCATGCAATGGAATACTGCACAGCAATAAAAAATGCAACTACCTGGATGGATCTCACAGAAATAATGATGAATGAAAGAAATAGGACAGGAAAGAGGGCATACTCTAACATTCCATATTTCAAAATTCCAGGGCAGGTAACATTACTCCTTGGTGATGGAAGTCAGAATGGTAGTTATTTCTGGGGAGTGAATGGTTTTGCCTGAGAAGGGGCATGAGAGTACTTCCTGGGAAAGATATGGGTACTGGGGTAGTGGTTATATCGATGCATATATTGGCAAAAACTCATCAAACTGAACCCTTGCAGAATTCTTTAATGCATATTTTACCTTAGTAAACATTTTTTTACATGGCTTAGCACTCCATTGGAGAAGAAAGCTCAGGAAAGTTTTTCTTTCTTCATGTTGTTTTCTTCCCTGCCAACTCCACCCTCTTCCTCTTTCCTTTAGAGATCTTAGAAAATTTAACTCTCTTTCCATCGAAACTGGTAATTATTTGTATAACCACTACCTCCATTTACCCAATTCCTTACACTATTTTACATGAACCTCAACAGCCAGTGTCTTATCAATTGGGACAAATTTGTGGGCCTCTGTCTCTAGGAATCACAGGAGTAAATAATTCAGCAATTGGGCAGCAACAAATTTAGTCTTTCACTGCTTCACTTGGATATTTTTTCGTAGACAGAGAGGCGGGAAACCTGTGAAACCACCATTCTCTGACATGTTTTGTAGCCTAAGCAAACAGATTTCCTGCACTATGCAGAAGGAAAGTCAAGCCTGTATAAGATACACAGGAGGGAATATAGGTGAAAGTGATGGATGGGTGGGGCTGAGCGTATGTATGTGAGATGCTATTTCTAATTTTTCCTCATTCACTTAGAGCATCTGTGATGCTTTTCAGCTAAACCCAATGCATATTACTTTGTCATTCATTAAACCTCTGCATTCTTTTATTTTTTTCACTTCTTTATAAAATAATCTCTGACGTTGCTCTCTATTCAAGGAAACTAAATTGAGACATTTCTCTCCCTTTCTGATGGTATATTCTTCTCTCCCTATTTCCCCCACCACATGACTTAGTGTAAATCCTCCAAATTTCTTCCCCATCTCTTCTGTTGAATTGGATTTTTTTAATCAATTAGTATTTTCCCATGCTCTTGCCAAAATTTAATGTAATATGACAGTTAACAGGACATATTTTAGTTTTGCATCCTCATTAGGACATCAAAAATATATAATTTATACCCTTTAACGCAAAGTTAATATTTTCTTCCCTTATTGTTTTTTATTTTTTCTTTTACCCATCCTCCCTGCCTCCCTCCCGCTCTCTCAATTCACAGGCCCAGCAACAGCACCTGCTTCACAGAAACAAGGCTGGTCCTGTTCTGACTTTTCGAGTTTTCCTTTAAAGACCAAACGGAGATGCACAGTCCCTCTTTTCTGACACACACTGAAGTCAAAGGAGACACGCAGAAGAAAAACACCACAGGCAAAACAATTCCCTTTTTTGGAAGCAGGACATTTTTGCCTCTTAATCTCTCCGCAGAAACTTGAAGTTCTTTTCTATGCCTTTGTCTTTACAGTCCTGGTGCGGGGGCAGAATGTTTCTTGATTTAGCTGCCCAGCATCTCTAATGTTTCCCTCTTTAGCCATCCTAGTGGGTTCCTGCTATCTTTTAACTCTCTGTCCACCCCCCCCCCCACTTGCCCATGTCTGGTGTGTGTGTGTGTGTGTGTGTGTGTGTGTGTGTGTGTGTGTGTGTGTGTGTGTGCTAAGTATTTCTCACTTGAGAGTTCATTTCTAATTAAGTAATTCAGGAGGCTAAAATGCACAAAACAACCGAATGAAACCCCAAATTAGAAGGAAAATGGCTCAAATGGATCCCCATCTCTGGGAGTTCTAGTTAAGCAAGCAAACAAAATGGGCTGGGACAAATGGTTATTGTAACTCAGGAAGATTTGAAGAAAATGTAATTAGCTCCCCAGCTACTTCTTTTTCCTCAGCGTTCTTAGACTCTCCAACCCCCCCCCCGCCCCCCAGCCAGTGAATTTACCCACGGCTTCCTCTTCCACCCCCAAAAGTCCCTGCTGCAAAGCTGGGAGGGTTAACAGAGCTGGTACCCCCAGCCTGCCAGCTAACCAAAGCAGGGAGCCGGTGAGGCTCAGAGCCCGCCCTCTGCCAGGCCGCTCAGCCAATGGGCACCTGTGGGGAGTGTGGCGCCCTGTCCCATTGGCTGCCAAGCTACGTGCATAAGAAAGAAAGAGAGAGGCAGGCAGGGCAGCATTGTTATCTTAAGACACTCATCTGGTGTCTGAGTCTGCAGGTGACACTGCTTAGGTACGGAGCGCGGAGTCGGAGCGGGAAGGCGCCGGGCTGCAGCCCTGGGATGGGATCCGCCTGCCTCGCCAGCAGCTCGCGGCTCCTCCCGCAGCGCCTTGGCTGAGCTCGGAGGATCCCGTGAGGACTTGCCCAGGGATGTGCACCTGCCGCGCGCTCCCAGGGCAGGGGCCGGTCCGCAGGCAGCCGAGGGAGCGGTGAAGCGGGGGAAACTGTCTCTGCCCATGTGCCAGGCAGTGATTTCGGGGGAGAGAGAGGGCGGGTGAGTCTCTTCAGAGTTGGGAAGAAGGCAAGATCTTGGGTTTCTCCTCGGTGGAGGGACAGGGAACTCCCTCACCTGGGTTTTGCACTTTCCTTACCTCTCCCACCCGGCGTGCGAACCCGGCCCAGCGCCGAAGAAGCCCCACTTCAAAGATGCTGTGGGTGACCGGGATCCTTGCTGCTCAGCGGGAAGTCAGCAGGCAAGCGGTCTAACGGCGCGGCGACAGCAGCAGCAGCAAAGCGGGGAGCAAGAGAATTTGAAAAGAGACATCGCTCGCTCCCTCTCACACTCTGAGGGGGAGGCATTCACGTTTCCCCAAATGAGAAAGAGCCACGAGAAATCATGAAGTAGAAACTTTGGAAAGCTGCCACTGGAGATGGTGCACAAAAACCTGGGATCTTTTAGGAGTCTCCTCCCAGTCGTTGGAGGTTTGGGGAGCAGCTGATACAGCGAAGAGGGCTCTTGCGAGGATTCAAGGTAACAGTGCGGGGTTTGGGTGATTTTTCTCTATCCCTTCTTCATTGTCCTTTTTGTGTGTCCATTGGTAAGGGGATCATTTTGCACTTTTACAGCCGGCCCCGGTGCCCGGCAGTTGGCAGGCAGAAGGAATGATTCCGACTCTCTTATTTTTTGTCTTGTGGAGCTAAGCAGTGGACTTTGGGGTTTAGCTAGAGATCGCTCTGGCGCTGCACCGCTGTCACACGGCTTGGCCACTCTGCCTGACCTATATTGCTTTTGCCTGGTTTAAGTCCTCAAAGTTAGTGCAACTCCCATTAGCTTCAGAAAATCCAATCGGGCTGCATAACTGCAGAAGATGACGATGACTTTTGCCTGTCTATACAGAACTGAACTGTATGAGGTTCACTCTGTTTGGGAAAGACCCTGAAGAGCTGAGGTCATGATGCACAATACATCTATATTCACATGTTCCCAGAGCCCTGTGGCATGTCTGTAGAGGTCAATCTCTTCCTCCCATGCAATATGCAGCCAGGGAAAAAAAAATTCCAAAGAGTCAATCCCATAGGTTGCAAATAGTCTCCCGTGGGTAGTGGCAGAAGCCCCATTGATTGAGTTGAGCCTGGCAGAACGCTGGAGACACTAGGGGAGAACATTGCTGTGCTGAAAGGAGGGGTGTGCTGGTATCATCTAGCAGATCTCTCTCCCTGATTCTATAATCATCTGGGTACACAGACGAACACTGCCTGTGGGCTGTGTGTGTGTGTGTGTGTGTGTGTGTGTGTGTGTGTGTGTGTGTGTGTGTGTGTGCGTGCGCGCGCGCGCGCTTGTGCTTACAGCTGTATCAGGAAACAGGCTTCCCATAGAAGAACGAAGCACGGGCAGCACCCTACCCAGGCCACAGATGTTGGAGTGTTCCTGCCTAGTAGGACCATGAACTTGTGAGCTGCTGTTTTAGCCCAGAGGAGTTTTCTCCTCACCAAGCAGTCCCTCTTCATGTTACATATTTATTCAGCGTATGTAGACCTAAGCCAAATATTAACTATTATTCAAGCTAATGCACGGTAACGTGATTAAACAGACCCCTCTGTAGAGAACTGTGTGTATGCTCTTCCTAGCTCTGGGAGCGGGGTGCCCTGAGCAGGAACAAATGGTTTGATAAAAGAATAACAATTATAAAAGACTGTGCTTGTAGCTGGGTAATCTGGGCCTTATCTAGCAGGGACAGTGATATGTCAGCACAGACCAATGAGAAGAATAAAAGGCATATAGCAAGCCAAGTATTTCTGCCTCTGTCCTTCTCCAGACATGTGCATGCTGAAGTGACTCTCTCTTACCCATGCTCTCTAGAATACATGCAATGCCAATATTAACCAAGCAGCTAAAGTATTTTACCAAATCCCCTGGGGGGCAGTCTGATGATATCAGGCAACAGCAAAGTGATGCTGGAGTTTGTATGTTTTCCCTCTTGACTTCACACAGTTGTGCGTATGTTATTTGTTTAAGGCATGACCCTCTGGAGTTCCTTATCACTCAGAATAAGTTGCTTTGCAGCACTGAGATCATGACCAAGCAATGTTGCCACAGTGATCCTGTCTTATGAATATCATAGCTGCTGCCTACTCTGGGAAAAGATGCATGCTTTGTTTCTTTGAGGAGGGATATGATTGGAAAAGGTGCAGAACATGGATACTGTGAAATGTTTCAGGGAAAGGAAGCAAATGTCAGACTAGAGTTTTCCCTGCTGGAAAGCAGCTGGCTCCAAAGGGTTCCACAGCTGGCTGCAGCCATGCAGAAGACAGAAGCATTCTTGCTCTTGCTTCCCATTCTCATCAAAAGTGGAGATGGCTTTGTCTCCCAGAATAGAGTGATGTGTGCTGCAGTGTGGGCACAAGGAAGAGGGTGAGGAGAGAAGGGCGAGGAGGGAGAAAGGTTCCTGCTCTGTTAGCACTGGGCTGGTCACAAGGATGGGAAGCATCTTCTCTTTTTGACCCTCAAAATCATCTTCTGGGTGTTCCTTTCTGGCCTCCTGACAGTTGTTTACTGAACAAGACCAGAGGGCAAAGAATGTCTCTGCGTCATCAGCCCCTCCTGATCCCCTTTCCCAAGGCTCAGGCTGGCCACTGGGGAGACTTGCATAAAAAAGATACCCTCTGAGACGCTTCTCCAGAATCCCTCCCCTGCTCACAAACAAGAGATAATCTGGAGGGACTTGAGATATCTGTGTGGGCACTTTCTGCTGACTGGGATGCTTAGTGTTGAGGTTTTCTGGTTATTGTTTTGTTTTCTCTACTATGCACTGTATTTTTGGTGATTCAACTCTTTCTCTTAAATAATAAGATCTTGTATACATTTTATAATGGTATCCTTTTCCAAAGGGCTGGGAGCATTTTACAAAGCTCATCTAATTAATCCTCACATGACTTATTGTCTCATTTATCTTTGATTACCCTAAGAAGTCGAGCTAGAATGATGTTAGCCTCATTCTTGGAAAAGGGAAGGCAGAGAACCTCAGAAAGAGGAACTGCTTTATGCTGGGTCACACAGCAATTAAAGGAAACTATGGAATGGACTCCATGTCTCACTGCTCCTCAACCAACCCTAGATTCCTCTGGCTTCTTCTAGAAATGGTTTCATCTTAGTAACTGTGATTTGATTTAGTTGTTGTGTACTTCAGAATGACAGGCGGTTGCAGTGCGGCTTCACCTCTGGCCCTAACCTAAGGGCTGTGAGGAATCAAAGTCTTATGAAATTTTGCCCTCAATGATCTTACAGTCTAGTTAGGAAAATAGGTATATATTTGGGAAAATCTAAATGACAATGTAAGTTCTAAACAGCAGTTCAATACAAGAGAAGTCAAAACCTGATCTAATTAATCAGTGATTGATTTGTACAGATAATGAGAGCTATCGGTGTTCAAGAGAGGGAGAATTTGGGTTGAGTCATGAGGGATGGGATGGGATTTGTTTGGAGAGGGAGAGAGGGTAAAAGGTCTCCAGCTGACAGAGATGCTAACTGCAGCACAGTTGAAGAGGGTGGTAACTTCAAGGCTTGCATGATTCATGGAGGTTTACCTGGGCCACCTCTCCCCTTGTATCCTGGAAATACCATCACCTGGTTTAATTATTGTAAACATACATTGGCATAAAGAAAGTTGCTCTAGGATCCAGGCAGAAGGCTCTGAGATGTTGGGCATCTCATCAGGCATTGAAAATTACCTGGCCTTCCACCCACCCTCAAGTCTAATTTCTATTTTATGGGAAAAATATTGTTCAAGGTTAGAGAGCTTATCGACATCATATCCAAAAATTTTAATGAGGATATTGGGAGAAAGGAGGTAAATTACAAGAGAACATGAGAAAATCTTCTCATGTTTTAGAATCAGAATCTCCTAAAAGAGAGCCTTGATTTTCCACCGTTTCCTATTTCCCCACCCAAATGTTCCTCTTGGGGTTTACTTAGAGCTGGCAAAATGCCAAAGCCCTTAGGCATTTAGCATTGAGCAGGAGATTTCCAGTCTTAAGATTCTTGAGCATGCCCATGTATACAACCTCTTGTCTCCCCTTCTCTTTCCTTTTTAATAAAACATGTGCTGTAGCAGTCACAAAGGAGGAGACCACAAAAAAGTGAGGGGGGTGGGGTGCACCATTGCCCATAGCTGTACCACAGGGCACTGTGATTGCCCAGCTGAGCAGGACAGGAGAGAGGCAGTCTGCCAGCCTGTGCAGTGTCAAGGAAGGGCCAAGTGCTTCCACCTACCAGGAGAAGGCTGTGACCAGCCAGCCATACATATTTGCTCCAGCAGTGGACTTCTTTCCCAGAGAAAAGGTCAAGGCAAGGCATCGGTCCTTTGAGAGGACTGGTAACACAACCAACCTATTCATTGGTCTTCACTTGGTTGGAGACATCTATTCATGCTGCATGTCACCAGTTGCTTGGTGGCTCCATTCCAACATGGAGTAAGTTACTATTGGGCATAAGAAAGGAATAACTTTCCTAAAATCACAGCATAATTTCTCTCAAATCAAGAGAGAAATCTCCAGGAAGCCAGTCTGTTTGCTTGCTTAGTCCCAGGAGTTCATTCTGGGAACAGGTTTCCAGAGGCATTTACTTTCTCTTAAAAATCTTCCCCTAAGCCTTGCTGTCACCTTTGTTTCCTGTGTTAAATGACCATGCAGCTGGACTCTGGACATCATGCTTTTTCTCTTTATTATTCTGAAGCATCCCCTGGCATGTTTGGGGGCTGCAGTAGAGACCCAGGCCCATGGGTATGTGGTTATTGGCTGTGTATTAAATCTTCTTTTACTTGGGAATGAAGTGACAAGCAGTTCAGTTATGCTTCAGAATGGAGGCTGCAACTGGAGAGTCTCATCTGAGCAATCAGGATGCGGTTTGGTCCCTCTTTAAAGTGTCACTCTGCCGTGCAGGGGGAAGTAGGTTGAGTAGCATCATTGTAGCATGGAATTGTCAGCACCACGCTCAGCCAGTGAGCAAACCGGCCATCCCTATATGGGATCCGAACCCGTGGCCTTGGTGTTATCAGCACCACACTCTCCCGAGTGAGCCACGGGCCGGCCCCTAGCATGGAATTGTCAACAGCCATTCCCTCAGTCCTTTTACCAAAGCTCACATGAAATGCAGATCTATGGGGAATGCTGGATTGGGCAAAGAGAGCAGGCAATTTGGTGCCTCAGCAGCACCGAGCTCTAATCTGCACTGTCCAATATGGTAGCCACTAGCCACATGTGGCTCTTGGATACTTGAAATATATGCTGTAAATGTAAAATACACATTGGGTTTTGAAGATTGACTTTAAAAAAGAATGTAAAATATCACATCGATACTTTTTAAATATTGATTGCATGTTAAAATAATATTCTGGATATGCTGGGTTAAATAAAATATATAAAGATTAAAAAATAAATATATATATATATAAAGATTAGTTTCACCCATTTTTTTAAACTTTTTAATATGGCTACTGGAAGAGTTAAAATTATGCGTGTGGCTGACATTACATTTCTTTTGGATGGTGCTGGTCTGAGCCCTGCAGAGTAGTAATAGGTTCATGGGAATAAGGGCACAGGTATGAGACAGGAGGAGCCAGAGACATGAAAAGAGAGAACAGGGAAGGAGGAGTGAGAAGCAGCCCAGGGTGAGCCTCTGGGCGTGTATTTCTGAAGTTTCACATCAAGGAGGGCACCTGTAGCTTTCATTGGCCTATATGTATTTGAGGAGGGACTTCGTTAACTGTGACTCAGCCCACCCAAAGCCTCTGGGAAGCATTGCGGCTCTAGTTAACATGCAAAGAACGAGCAGATGAGAGGCCTGGTTATTTTTTCCTAATATTTTCAAGTTTCTGCTTGATAATAGAAATAACCAAGTAACTGATCTTTAGAGTCTCACTTCAGCAGTTGGGATTAGCTGGGTGTGTTAGATTTCCTTGTGATGCGTTTTCCCTTTTTCAATCCAGACATGTTGATAGTGTGGTGAGGAGAAAGAAAGCCGCTGCTGTGTGTTAAAGATTACTTTGTGGACCTATCAAGAGGAAGAACGGGGAAAAAACATAATGATGGAATTTTATTTAATAATTACAGATTTAACATTATTATGGTGTTATTATTGTTATCCACTGCAATAAGATTTTTGGCCACAACTTGAAGTCCTCACATTTGCTCAGCATTCTATAGTTCACGAAATGTTTTCGCAAACTTTGTCTTGCCTGATTCTCACAACACCCCTGTGGGGTGGTTATTATCTCCAATCAAGGTTTGTTTATGATCTGACCCCAAATTACTTTTATTACTGTACTTTCTATTTCTTCTCTTTATATGCACTTCATTCAGTCTTGCTTAACCAAACTGATGCAACTACTGTTCTTAAATGTTAACCATATAAAAGAGGTGCCATTACTTCTTTTCCCCTGAGTTCCATCATCAGTAAAAACAAAAAGTAGTAATGCTCCATCTCTCAAAGTGTTGTTGTAAATGTTAAACATGATAAAAAGTAAGGTGCCAAAAACATTGTTCCAAGCACACTGTAGATGCTTAACAAATGTTAACACCCTTTCCTGCTAAAGGTCTTCACTTTGACAGCCCCAAGATTAAAATGTCCAAAGCTGAACTGATATAGTATACACCAATTTCACACCCAAAACTAGTCCTTTCCCCAAATTCCCTGCTTTGGTTAATGACACAACCAGGTCTCCAGAAGCATAATTAAGAAATGTCCTGGGCTCTACTTTCTCTCTCTGACCCCCACATCCAGTCGGTCACCAAGACCTGAAACGGTCTACCTCCTCATGACTTCTCAAAGCCATCCTCTTCTCCTAACCCCGCCTGCCACACTCTGAGGTCAGGCTCTCATCTATTTTTGCCTGTACCTTCCCAGGACTAGGTCTCCCTGTTTCCTCTCCTGAAGGCTTGCCAGTCCGGTCTCCCCGCTGCAGCCAGGGTGATCTTTCAAAATGGTAAATTGGATTATGCTTTTCCTCTTATTGTAATTCCCCAATGACTCCCCACTACTGTCAAAAAAAAATCCAAAAGTTTCTTTGCATAACAGGAGCTCCTTCATGAGTTGGTCTACCGGCAGCCTCTCCATGCATCTTTTCCACCTCCCCTTCTCACTGCAGCCACTTGAAACAAAGGGCAGCTGCCTCAGCACTCTGTAGCCCTTACATGTTCTGTGCTGTCTTCCTGCAGATCTTTCCCCTGTCCTAGTCTCTGCTTCCTGAAGAGTTACTGGGCTTCAGGACTCTAAATACTACCTCCTCTGAGAAAGCTTCTCTGAGACTCTGGGACAACATTAATTGCCTTCTCCTCCATACTGCTACACTTCTCACTCAAACTGTTTTTGTACCCACCACACCGCAATGAGCTATTTATATGGCGATCTCCTGCACTACACCACAGGGTGGGGTTCTACGACGTATTTCTCAGGCAATATTTATTGACTCTATTGAGTATATTATTATGAGTATGTGCTTGGTCTTATTCTTAGGTGCTGAGATTCAGCAGGGAAACACACAGATAAAAGCCCTGCCATCAAGTTGCTTTCATTTTACAGGGAATATGCTGATCATCACAATAATAATGGTTATTATGGGCATTGCTGATAATAGCTAACATGTTCACAGTACTTACATGTCAGGCACTTTACTGAAGACTTTACACACATTAATTTATTTACTCCACCTATTGATCCTATAAGGTAAATAGATGTATTATTTCCATTTTATAGAAGATGAATTGGAGGCCCAGAGAGGTTAAACAATTTGTCTAATGTCACACAGCTAGTAAGTGGGAGAGCTGGTATTCTAACCAAGTTTAGATCCTGAGCCTATATTCTTTATTACTATAGTATCCAGAAAAATATGCAAGCAAATAAATAAAAGGTACGATTTCAGGTGTGATAATGAAGAAGATAAAATAAGGCATTGTAGGGGAAAGTGATTGAGGTAGTGATCAGGGAAAGGCTCTTAGAGGAGGTAACATTTAAATTGAGACATGATTTGGCAATTGAAACAGGTGGAAATTCCAGACTAGGGTTGAATCCAGGGATCTAAAGAGGAGAAACTGTTTACTCTATATAACCCAGGCTCTACCTGCTGTGATGTCCACCCTCACTGCTGGAGGTACCAGACTTGGACCTAAGTGGTCTTGGGAATGACAAATAGTCCACATGTTCCCAAACCAGTCCACTTGCCCATCCTGTTCTTTTGGGTTAAGACATATCTCATGAGGTGTCTGGTTTGCTGCTCTTGACAAGGGTAGAAGGCGTGGACACACACACACACACACACACACACACACACACACACACACACACATGCACACACACAAATGCCCCTGCTTTGCTGAACCACTTTATTTCACTTCCCCCCTGTGAATGACATGTCACTCAGAACCTCGGTGAAGTGACAGGCACAGGCACAGCAAAAAGGCTGGAGACAACCCAGAGGCATGAGCAAAAGGGGAAAATAAAATTATTTTTTAACAAGATGAAAAGCGAATTGGACTGGCGGGAGAAATGGGAATTTGAACAAGGAGGGGCATGCAGAGGAGATGCTTCTGAGATGCTGCCAATGTTCTGCTGCTTGACCTGGGTGGCAGTTTGCTCTATAATTTTACATATGCACACACAAGCACACACCACAAATGAGTATATACACATACATACATTTATATCTTTTCTATGAATATTTCTCATAATGAAAGGTTAAAGAAATGATTTGCAGAGCAGACAAAACTTGGGTGGGGCAAGTTTATAGATATTTAATATACATCTAAAGTCTATTTTATAAAAATTGTACTAGGCTTATTTTTAATTATATTATCTCATTTAATTTTTATTACAACCTTATGAAGTAAGTATCGTCCCTGCTTTATGGACTGAAACTGAGAAAGGCAAAGCACAGAGGAAGGGACATTCAGACTCAGGGCTCTTGCCCCTGCACCATGCCCCCTGCCTTCCATCCTGGGAAGCTCTGAGAGTCAGCCAGGTGGTGAGCAAAGGCCCCTGCCTTCTGGGTCAAACAAACTCGGGCTTCAATCTAGTTTTGGTCACTTGCCAGCTGTGGCCTCTTCTACCTTATGTAACCTCTATGAGCCTCAGTATCCCTACCGAGTAAAAGGAGATGATAACACCTTATCTCACACACAAAAAATGAGTAGGCTAAAGACAATAATTGAACAATATCAGCAAAGTACCTGCCACATAATGAACATTCAGAAAACGGTAGCTGCTGCTTTTGTGCCTCTATGTATCAAGCTAGAAAGATGCTGACTTCCATGGAGAGCAATGATGGGATTTAGCAATGATGGGATTTAGCAATGGTCAGTGACAGTCAGGTAGTAGCTGCAGTATATGCTCTTGGAGGCCAGCAAATCAGGAACTTCCTGGGAGTAATTACCATATGCCATACACCACGCTAAGCACTTTCCAGGCTTTGTCTCATTTAATCATTTAACCCTCTGAAATAGGTTGATATCTTCTGTTTATAGATGAAGAATTAAAGTATGGAGAGATTAAATAACAAACCCAAGGTTACACAGCTTAGACATGGCAGAACTCAAATTTGAACCCAGTACTTGGATATACCAAACCCCACGCTCTTCAACACTGGGCTTTGCAATGTGGCCACTGTCTTAGGTCATGTCCAGGGGAAAGGGCACCTTTGTGGTCAAGATAAGGAAGGGTAGCTCCTCTGAGGTCAGAGCTAAATAGGCCAGGAGTGGGTAGGAAACATTGTTAGAGCTTCAAGAAATTTCTGGGAGCAAGCCAAGGTGGTTGGTGCACGTTCAAAAATGCTGCCGTTTCTAGTGCAGTGCCTTACACGTACTGGGTACTCTTATGACGTGTGGGCTGAATATTTCAAGTGCTTCCATTTCTGAATACAGGTGTGCTCTATTTTCAAAAGAGCAGCTTTCAAAACAAATAAAATGAGAGTCAAGTGTCCTCAAACTTGGAGGAAAAGGTTTCCTGAATTATACAAGAATATATAGACTCACAGGGGTTTTTTAACCTTTCAATAAAAGCAGTAGAAGACTTTAATCAATACACCCTTACCTAGAAGTCCAATATATACATAGCAGGTAAAAGTGAGCCTCTCTAGTTGGAGCAGACCAGGGGTATGGAGCTCCTCCACCTGTCACTTTCCTCACCCACAAGAGGTCCCTGAGGCACCTCCTTGGAACCTAAAGGCTGTTCAAAACACATTAAAAACCACCACACTAGGGACATCCTTTTAAAAAGCAGGACTTGTGATTCATTTAAAATAACCTGCTAAAATTGATTTTAAAATATAGGATTTTCACCAACCAGTACACATCTGTGAAGTTCAGGAAGACTGGGACAAATTACTGTTTTTCTCGATGACCGGAAATGCATGAAGTTTAACGTCTATGAATAAAGGCCTGCTGAGTGCCAGGCCCCTCACTGGACCCTGAATGTACTAGCTGCAAGATCTCATTCATTCCCAACTACTCCCTATGAAGTAGCTATTCTTACTACCATTTTGAAGATGAGAAAAATTAGGTACAGAGAGTTTATGTCAATTACCCAAGATCTCACTGCTGAGTAGTGGAGCTGGGATTCGAACCCACGCCATGGGACGAATTAGAGAGCCAGAGTTTTGCTGCCGATCGCCGTAATCTCGTCTCTTTCAAAGCTTCTTACTTCCCAATGCCCCCCAGTTGTGACATTTAAAGAAACAAAAAACCTCTATGGACACCTGGCCTTCAAGACCTCTGTCTTCCCATTCAGGTCTCCCAGAACCAAGACCGTGGTCCTCCCTCACGGCTCCTCCTCATCCCCAGCATCAGGGAGGGCCTGTCCGTCAGGTCCAGCGCAGCGGCAGGGGGAGCTGGCGACTGCTCTGTCCCTCACTCTCGGGCCTGGCGCAGCATCCTGGGCACGAGGCTGCCGGCCCGGCGTAGTCTGGTGGCCTGGAGATGGGGCTTCCTGGAAGCGTCTGGGGTGGGGCTGCAGAGGGAGGTCCTTGGGATCCCTTGAGGTATAGAAACGCTTAAGCTCTCAGTAAGGACTGCGGGGGCCGTTCATTTCTGCCTCCCCCTCGCCCGGTGATCAGCCTTTCAGTGTACTAGAAATACGTCGTGCGGGGGGCGCAGGGGCAGGTGGATGAGCCGTGTCGTGGCGGGTGATGGGGTCCTCGGAGGCGACCAGCAGGCGCCTTGTCTCTTCCCGCAGTCTTCGCCATTTGGGATTTGAGCCCCGAGGGATAACAGAGCAAGGTCAGCATCCTCCTGAAGCCTCGGGGCACTGGAGACCCCTAGAGGCAACAGGCTGTGTTACAAGCCCCCCAGCCGCGGAGGCGCAGGCGAGACTCTTGCCTGGAAGTTGCTGACGAGTGGCTGGTACGTACCCCCCTTGACCGTAAGTACACTCCCAGGGCAAGCTGGAAAGGGACAGCCGGGGACCTTCGTGTGCGTGTGTGTAGAGGAGTCGGGAGGGACAGTTGCATCTGCAGAAGCTATCCTGGCAGGAACTGAGCTCGCTAGCCCTGGTGCTGGTCCCTCCCTGCCTGATCCCCCCCGCTGCCAGCACCTCCCTCATCCGCCGCAGCGACCCCGAGGCCGCCCTCCTTGGCAACACCCCACAACCTCCATCAAGACTATGTCGACGTCTTTCCCTCCGGAACCTTCACACCTCTCAGTAACCTGATCGACTAATTTGTGCTGAAGTATTAATGACTAATAATAATTTAATGTGCTGCCCTCCCAATTAACACTCTAGCATTTCGAAAGAGAAATTCACAGATTTTAACCCAAGTAAGAAACTGTTGTTTTTTTCCTTTTGAGAGGAATCCTACGCCCCTCAAAACGAACCATACAGACAGCTGCCTATTCGGGATACATGCTGCGTCTCTCCTGGTGTTAGCAATATTTGGAGACAGTATACAAAGCTCAAGCAGAATTTCCCAAAGAAGGCCTGCTCTAATCCGCAATACTTAGAGATAACACCCTTTTAACCTTAATGAAGACAAAAAAAAAAAAAAAAAAACTGGAATGCAAAAGTTGACATAAATGACTGCTGATTTTTCAATATCACGTCTCTAGTAGTCTAATGGGTTTTCATTCACACATGAGACGACCTAGTCATTGAGAGAACAGGCTCAGGGATGATCACTTGGGTTCAAGTCTTTGGCAGGCTCTGCTATGTAGTAGCTATGTGATCTTGCCAAGTTACTTTACTAGGATAGCCTCAGTGCCCACACCTGTAAGTGGACAGAGTAAAACTCACAACACAGGATCATTCTGAGTATGAAATGAAATAATGCAGGATCAGCACCTACCATAACACCTGGTATATAGAAAGTGTTCAACAAATGGCAGTTCTTTTTCTTATTTTTATTATTTTTGTCCTATCTCAAACTTTCAGTTCAGGGCAGCATGCAAATGCTGTATTTATTTATTATTTAAAAGCATGTGAAGCAATCCAGCCTCGTAGGCGTGGTTGGTTTGGTAATGAACTAGATTTCTTTCCAGGTAACAGCATTGTGAGAGATTTTTTTCCCCTCTGCTTGGTTTCTTTAAATGTATCTACAAATGCAGCAAGTGAAATAGATTTGGCAGTAACTTAAAAAGACTTAATGCATTTTGGAAAGAAAAAAAAAGCCACAACAAAAACTGGTTTGTTTTTTGTGATATATGGTTCATGTGATATGACAAAAATCCATTTTTATGCTTAGGAAAATTGGCTAATTTTAAAACAGTTGACACATGCCATATGCATATAGAGTAATGATAGATTTTGCTCAGACAAACAAGAACACAGGGCCAGCAATATCTCTGTTAGGGCTTAAGTCAGTGAAATTCTCATTTGATGGCAGACCCCACATAAGAGAGGGGAGTGAACCAGAAAATAGACTTATGATGGCCTCAGTTGCTGGAGTCAGGTATTTTATTATAAAGATACCAACTACCAAGCTTGAGACACAGACACCAGGTTTTCATGAAATGAATGAGGAGAGACTTAGGAACCTACCAATGTAGTAAACCTTATGTGCAAGAAAGGAAATAATTTATAAAGATATTGTCTGTATAAAAGGTATGAATGGTGCAAAGGATACTGAATTGGTGAGCCACCCCGATTTGGGGCGACTGCTCAACTTTGCCAGGTCATTTCTCCTGTGGTAACATGGATAATTTTGGTACTTCAGATACTGCTTTTAATTGCCTTGGGATCCCAGTGGCTTACAGTTCTGCATAAATCACACTGAGAGGGAAATCCTACATATTTTCAATTACTTTTAGCTAGGGCAAAGAGGTTACATATGAAAATAAGATGTTACAGAGATTGCACATGAAATAAGAAGTGACTATGGAAAGTTTAAGGCAGACATAAGCGCTCTATTATCCTGCTGTTTTTTCTGCAGATACCTTCCACTTTCGGCCCCCAGTCCATGCCAACCAGATACCCAGCCCCTTCCAGGCTGATGGTATGCAATCTCCTTGACTCAAAAAAGCATGTGGCTCTTTATTTTATTTTATTTTTATTTCTTTCAAAGCACGATTTAATTAGTGACTGCAGAGGGAAAAAGCTGAACAGCTCAGAGGAGGTTTATGGTTGGGTCTGCAGGACTCAGCAGTTTGACATTCTAATCCTATTATTTCTCACCTTAAACCAAACAGAGTCAGCAAGGTTGGGCTTTTTTTTTTTTTCTTCCCATAATTTATTTAGTTATTAGTTTTCCCCTCCCCTTACTCCTCATTCTCATCCTTTGCATTATTCAACTTTTTTGTCCAGTTCCTTAGTTCCCCTTTTTCCCCAGGATATCATAAAACAAACAAACAAAACCAATATTTTGGTGGTTCATATGTGACTGAGCCATCTAGAAGAGAATTTCTTCCTCTCTCTTCTTTGGTTCCCAGAATGAACCCCCTGTCTCCCATGTGAACTTGACTACTAAGGTGACTGCAGCCAAGGTCCTACAGGGATGCTAAGTCAAGAGGCTGAGCAGTGTGCCTGGATCCTGATTAATCATAGACTATAAACACCTTGAAGACAGGGGCTAAATCTTATTCACTATTGTATCCCTAGCTGCTTGGCACAATACCTAGCATAGGGAAGACTTTTATGTTTATGCAATTAAAAACAAAACCAAAAAGCAAAAACCTCAGCATCTATCCCCTCACACCCATTTTTCATTAAAATATGGGTGACTGGAAAGTTAACAAGTATTCTTCCTATTAAGGATATTTTGTATTCAGGATTTTAAATTTATAAGAATTGCAAAATTTAGGAAGTGTTTCCTTTAAGGCAGTGGTTCTCAAAATTTAATTTGCACCTGGGGAGCTTGTTAAAATGCAGAATCTTCAGCCCCTCCTCCAGAGAATCTGATTCTGTAGCTGTTGTGTGAGGTTCAGAAAACTGCATTTTAACAAGCAGATGATATAAAGATACTTTGAGAAATACCATTTTATGGCAATCCAAATGAAATGTGACCCATTCAGTTTGGTGGAATATTAGTGTTCCTTAAGTGGTTAATGGGTGTCATGTAGGAAAAAAGGTTCTGTGATTAGAAAAGATGGGGCACATAGTACTCCCCCCCCACCCCTTTGCACCTACCCCTCATATACTCTCAGAGGTTTATAATGCACTGAGCATGTTAGAGGGTCTGGAAAGTTCTGGAATGAAGAAACATGTTTTAACTGTTTAGCCAAATATTTCCAACATATCTTGACCTTAAAACTTGTATTTATTTTATTTTATTTTATTTTAAATCATTGCCAAACACCTATTAAATGTTTGTGAATTTGACATGTAAAGCACTACTGTAAGGGAGTGGGCAGCGCCTATAGGGCAAGGGTGATATTGCAACCCAGCTATAGGGGGTACTTCAAAAAGTTCGTGGAAAAATAGAATCGAAGGATAATACAAATCTTATCATGAACTAAGTACCTTCATATTACTCCTATTAAATTTCCGAAGGAGAAAATGAACAGAGTGTGAAGTTGGGAGAATCACTAACCACAGTGGGTGTTTTAAGGTCTGTAAAAGTATTTGTTAAAATAGTCATTGTTTATTAAACAATTTCATATTTCCCAGGCACTATTCTGTGCTTTTAATGTGTATGAACTAATTTAATTTTAACAACCCTGTGAGTCAGACACTTCCTATCCTCATTTCACTGGGGGGGGGGGAACTGAGATACTGAAAGACTAATAATTTGCTGAAGATCACAGAGTTAGGAAGTGGCAGAGTGGGATTTGAACCCAGATAGTCTGCCTCCAGAGCCTGCCCTGGTAACTGCTCTCTCAGCCTCTCCTCCAGTAGCGAGGTTTTGGAAATTATTGCCAGGGAGGAATGACAGCCTGCTCAGGAGCCAGGCTGCCTCAGTGCCCCAGAATACTCTTCTGTACGCGAGGGTCTGTGATCGTTGCTCTTTATTCATAAGAGAATTTATTATAATGATCACCTGAACCTTTGAAAGATTTTGCTGTACTTAAACACAAAATATGCTTAGCAAAACAACCTGACAAGGATAATTCATGGATAGCAATTAGGTGCAGAATCCTGTGCCTACCAAGTCCCAGATTGGGTTGAAGATCTGGCCATCCTGCTGACACCTTGCTATGGAACACAGTAGCCTTACTCTTGCCACTTGATTCCATTCTCAACCCTGTCATTGCTCCTGAGCAAGAGAGGTATCCCTGAAGGGGCAAGCCGAGCTGGGTGACACAGTTCCAATTTTGGCTTTTGGCAAGTTACTTCACCTTGTAGGCCCTCAGTTTCTTAATCTTAATACAAAAAATGAGGGTAGGAGAGATGAATGATACCTACGTTGTTGTAGGCCATATAGATTTGGCACAGGGGAGGTGTTTGGCTTCTTGTGTTGTTAGGGTCTTGGAGTGAGATCGTTCCTTGTCTGTACTTTCAAAGGTGTTAATGTAGAGGAAATGGAGGTTGAAGTTATGGCCCTGGGGAGTGAGAAGAAATTGAGAAAGATACATTTTGGCTTCTAGATCCTGGATCTCTTCCAAAATTCATGTAGATGTGGGTCGCCAGGGCTAATGATCCAACAAGGATTCCTGGTTACTTCAATGTCCCCCATTGTAAAAATAGGAATAATAGTAGTTATAGGCATATCCCACTGAGAAAACCTGCATCTTCTTTGTTAGTGGATGCTGGAGAAGTGTTATGTGACAATGAGGGAGAATTTTCCAACCCCGATTTCCAAAGAACTAATATGTCTCAGACACCATTTTAGATCCTCTACCAATGTGAATTAATCAGTATGCTTCTTTTGAGATATGGAAACTGAGATTCAGGCAAGTTTGTTGTTGGCCTGAGGTTACACAGGTGGGAGAGGCAGAGTCTGAACCCAAGTCCGATCTGTCTAACCCAAATCCCTCATTCTTTCTCTCAGCCACTTCAAAAAGGCATGCAGAGAAGAAGAAACAGGAGTGACAACTAAGGTCTGGCTTTCCAATGATGGATGCTTAGGAAACACTGTTTAAAACTGTATCAGGATCTTAGGAAATCAGCCTTCCCAGCATTGTCCCCTTATGCCCCAAGTATTGTGGCTCCCCTAAATCAACTGTTTTCTGCTCTAGTATGTCATTTAACAGAAAATGCTTATGGTGCATCCAGGCTGGTTGACCAGCCCAGAAGCCCTGCTAGAGATAGCTGGTTGTCTTTGGCTACTTTGTTTCCTTTCTGAACTTGTTCCTCTGGACCCTGAACCCCTTGGCAGTGAGGAAGCTGAGTGGAAAATTCTTCCTTCCCAAAGTAAGCATGTACACTTGCCTAAATGTGTTCTTTTCATGCTATTTTCCTTTGGATCTGACATCACACATCCTGAGCACAGGGTCAGGCACAGGGTGGGGACAAGCCTTGTATCCCTGGGTCTTCATGTGAAGCCTTGAGGATCAGCTACAAGAAGGAGGAGAAGGTGAGTTTAACCAAAGCAGGCTTCATGAAGGCTTCCCAACCACTCCTGTATGTAAAATTTCACTCTTTTTCTGCTCTGAAGGAGTAAATGTTCTATTCCACTTATTTGGTCACATAGCAAGTGGTTGAGACCATGGACTCTGGGAACCAGGTTGGACATGGATTTATCATTGGTAGTTAAAGCTGGGTACATAGTGGTTCAGAATATGATTCTTACTACTTTTGTGGATGTTTAGAAATGTTCTTATTGGACAAATCATCTAGGCAAAGGATCAGCAGAGAAACACAAGATCTAAACAACACACTAGACCAGTTGGACTTGGCAGATATCTACAGAACATTCCATCCAACAACCTCACAATATTCATTCTTCTCATCAGCACATGGATCATTCTCCAGGATAGATCACATAATATGTCACAAATCAAGTCTCAATAAATTCAAAAAAATTGGAATTATCCCATGTATTTTCTCGGACCACAATGGATTAAAATTATAAATCAATAACAAGCGAAATTCTGGAAACTATACAAACACATGGAAATTAAGCAGCATTCTACTTAATGACATATGGGTCCAAGAAGAAATCAAACAAGAAATCAAACAATTTATTGAAACTAATGAAAATAATGATACATCATACCAGAACCTGTGGGATACTGCAAAAGCAGTACTAAGGGGGAAATTTATCACATTAAATGCTTACTTCAGAAGAATGGAAAGATGGCAAGTGAACAATCTAACACTTCACCTTAAAGAACTAGAAAAACAAGAACAATCCAAACCCAAAGTTAGCAGATGGAAAGAAATCATTAAGATCAGAGCAGAATTTAATGAAATTGAAACCCAAAAAACAATACAAAAGATCAACAAATCAAAATGTTGGTTTTTTGAAAAGATAAATAAAATTGACAAACCATTAGCATGGCTAACTAAAAAAAGAAGAGAGAAGATTCAAATAACAAAATTTAGAAATGAAAAAGGTGATATTACAACTGATTCATCTGAAATACAAGGAATCATTTGAGACTACTATAAACAACTCTATGCCAACAAATTTGAAAATCTGGAGGAAATGGATAAATTTCTGGACACACACAAGCTCCCAAAACTGAGCCAAGAAGATGTAGAAAATCTGAACAGACCAATAACAATAAAGGAGATTGAAGCGGTTATCAGAAGGCTCCCAACAAAGAAAAGCCCAGGACCAGATGGATTCACAGCAGAATTTTACCAAACATTCAAAGAGGAATTGACACCAATTCTTTACAAACTATTCCAAAAGATTGAAACAGACGCAAATCTCCCAAACTCATTCTATGAAGCAAACATCATCCTGATACCAAAGCCAGGTAAAGATACAACTAAAAAAGAAAACTACAGGCTGATATCCTTGATGAATATAGATGCAAAAATCCTCAATAAAATACTAGCTAACAGAATACAGCAACACATACGAAAAATTATACACCACGATCAAGTGGGATTCATCCCAGGGATGCAAGGTTGGTTCAACATATGCAAATCAATAAATGTGACACACCATATTAATAAAGTCAAACACAAGGACCATATGATCATCTCTATAGATGCTGAAAAAGCATTTGACAAAATTCAACACTCATTCATGACAAAGACCCTCTATAAGTTAGGTATAGAGGGAAAGTATCTCAACATAATTAAAGCCATATATGCCAAACCCACTGCCAATATCATCCTGAATGGGGAAAAGCTGAAAGCTTTTCCTTTAAGAACAGGAACTAGACAAGGATGCCCACTCTCCACTCTCACTACTCCTATTCAACATAGTGTTGGAAGTACTAGCCAGAGCAATCAGACAAGAGAAGGAAATAAAAGGCATCCAGATTGGAAAAGATGAGGTCAAACTGTCCCTGTTTGCAGATGACATAACCCTATATATCGAACAGCCTAAAGCCTCTGCAGAAAAACTCTTGGAGCTGATAAATGATTTCAGCAAAGTAGCAGGATGAAAAATCAACACACAAAAATCAGTAGCATTTTTATTCTCCAATAGTGAACATGCAGAAAGAGAAATCAAGAAATCTTGTCCATTTACAATAGCCACCAAAAAAATAAAATACTTAGGAATTGAATTATCCAAGGATGTGAGAAATCTCTGTAACGAGAACTACAAACCACTGCTGAGAGAAATTAGAGAGGATACAAGAAGATGGAAAGATATTCCATGCTCTTGGATTGGAAGAATCAACATAGTGAAAATGTCCATACTACCCAAGGTGATATACAAATTCAATGCAATCCCTATCAAAATTCCAATGACATTTTTCTCAGAAATGGAAAGAACTATCCAGACATTTATATGGAATAACCAAAGACCACACATAGCCAAAGCAATGCTGAGCAAAAAAAATAAAGCTGGTGGCATAACACTACCTGACTTTAAACTATACTACAAAGCTATAATAACCAAAACAGCATGGTACTGGCATAAAAACAGACACACTGATCAATGGAATAGAACAGAGAATCCAGAAATCAACCCACACACCTACAGCCATCTGATCTTTGACAAAGGCACCAAGCCTATACACTGGGGAAGCGGCTGCCTCTTCAGCAAATGGTGCTGGGATAACTGGATATCCATATGCAGGAGAATGAAACTAGACCCATACCTCTCACCATATACTAACATCAACTCAAAATGGATTAAAGAATTAAATATACACCCTGTAACAGTAAAACTTCTTACAGAAAACATAAGAGAAACACTTCAGGAAGTAGGACTGGGCACAGACTTCATGAATATGACCCCAAACACACAGGCAACCAAAGGAAAAATAAACAAATGGGATTATATCAAACTAAAGAGCTTCTGCACAGCAAAAGAAACAATTAGCAGAGTTAAAAGACAATCACCGTTACAATTCCTTGAAGTTGATACGACAAGCGAACAGAAAGGACATTGTTGGGAGGGAGGGGGTGGAGGGAGGAGGGAGGGAGGTTTCGGTAACTGGCCACAATAATCAACCACATTGTATATTGACAAAAGAAAATTCAATTTAAAAAATAAATAAATAAAAATTATTTGAGGAGATAGTTTCACTGGAAAAAAATATATATATAAGAAATATTCTAAAATTAAAAAGATTAAAAAATAATTGATGGATTCTGGAGTGAAAGAGTATTGAGCTGAAATTCCAGCACCTCCACTTTCTTGCTGTGTTACCTGGGGCCAGTGATTTATATGTTCTGAGCCTCAGTTTTCTCATCAATGAAGTGGAGATAACAGCTATATCAAAGGATAATTGTAAAAATTAAATGAAACAGTGAAACAAGCTTAGCACAGTGACTGGCCCATAAGTGCTCAATAAATAACAACTATCATTCTCGCTGTTATTATTGTCATCTTTGTAGTTAGTATAATTTTGTGAGTTCCTTACAGCAGGTACTGTAACTTATTTAGCTTCGTACTCATTCTATCTCATTCAATTCCAAGGTCATATAACGAGAATAACAAATCTTTATAGAGCTCCTTTGAGGTGCCAGGCATTTCTAGGAACTAGAGAAATAGCAGTGAACAAACCAGACAAATAACATTCCTGCCTTTACAGAGCTTATATTTTGGTGGGAGGAGATAGACAATAAACAAAAAATATAATAAATGGGTTGTATTTTTTATTGGAAGATGGTAAGTTCTATTGGAAAAATATATAGCAATGAAGACTGGAGCACTAGAGGGTGGCTGCAAGATTAAATGGGATGATTAGGGCAGGCCTCAAGAAGAGGTGACATTTGAGCAAAGACAGAAGAAGGTGGGAGACTGAGCCACTCGGATATCTGGAGAGTTTTCCCACAGTGGGAAATTTATAGTTTACTAGAATAATTGTCCCATGACACTCTATGATATCTATTTAACTCATATTATCTCTTGACTTCTGAGGTATGTATATTTTATCCCACTGAGAGCTTAGAGCATGATTATACTTTACATTTGTGTTTGTCCACAGAGTTTCCTACTCAGTATTATGTGTAGATTAAAAACTCAGCAATCGTTTATAGAAAATAACCTCACACCTATCTTTCCTGGGAGTATTTTTTAAGAGCAGAAACTGCGGTGTGTAGGTTTACGGTAAAACTCACCCCCTTCACCTGTACCTTTATAAAACAGTCACCTTTTCTAAGTTTTATTAGCTTGATATTTTCAATTAGGCCAACTCAGGACAAAGCACAAACTAATTGTAGAGAAATCTGTAGCTGAAGAGAATTCTAGGAGAGGGGAAGAAAGGCAGAATATAGGAAGATGAGGGAGAGACACGATGCCTTTAATGCAGTCGCTCACTGTGACAAAACATTTAAAAAGCCTTCATGCAATTAAGAATTGCAGTTTTACATTGTATGACCTTAGTTGAAAGTTCCAGTTAGATTTTATTCCAAAAATTCAAACAAATGACCAAAGGCTGCTAGAAAGGAAGCTGAAACAAAAAGGCCTTGGGTTTTCTTATGATGCCATCAACAAGATTTTCTGCCATGGAAACCATTTATCAACAAGTTCCATTTGGGTCCTTCAGTAACCAAATCTCCTAGAACAGGGTCCAAGACAGCCCTGGCCCTGGCCAAGCCCCTGTCCACAGTGAATGTTGTAGAGAGGTGGCAGAATGATTCTTTGGGTCCCCCACCACCACCTCTCTTCAGCATAGCCAACCATGGTAAATTACCTTCAGGCTCGTTACATATCCAAACAGAGATACTGATCTGTCCTTAACACAGACCTGCTCTGTCTGGCGCTGAGGAATCTTTTGATCTTTTACCTCCAGCTATTGTGTCAATATAAATGCTTCTCAACTTGAGAACTGTGCAACGTTGATGATTATTTTAAAGAGGCTTCTACATTGAGATGTTTTGTCCTCACAGAGGCTGATGAAGTAACACCTGTGCGCCCGCCACTCTCCAGAGAGGCCCTCACAAAAGCAAGTTGTCTCTCTCCTGCCTCCTAAGGCAACCGCATGAATAAACCATCTTCATGTTAAGTCATGTGAATAAATAATTTAGATAGGCTTGTGGGGGAAAAGGAAAGGAGAGAAAGTGGGACAGTGATTGCACTATCGGTATGTTCTCAGCCAAGATCGAAGGAGGGTCCTTGGAGCTTGGTAACAGGTGGTGCATCTATATGTTGCAACTGAGCAGAAATTCCATGACATCTTATTGTCCTCCTTTCTGGAACTCAGTTGACGATAAGCAGGGCCTGATAAAATTCAAGTTTCCTCTGAATATCCCCATCTTTTCTCATACGATAGGCTGACTCCAAACTATAATGACCAGGGCAAGTTTCCTTCATAAGTGAATATGGATTCTTAACTCCCCAAAGTTGGGGAACCATCATAGGCCTCTTAGATATTTCAGATAAGAGGCTGCAAAAACACTGTGGAGAGGAGCTTGCTCCTCTTCTGATCACCTCTCTTCTCACTCACTTTTTCTCACTAGTCTGGAGTTATGTGACATTTAAAAAATGTCCCTTTAAATCTATTTACCCATCTGTCCCCTTGAGCAGTCCCTATCCCTCAATCTTTTTCTCTTCCACGTATATTTCAAGTTTAGCTCTTTCTGCTTATGTCACACTTCTCTCCAATCTCTTTCCCTTGTTCTTTGTCAGCCAGCAAAAATCTCCCTCTTCCCATCTCCGAAACAACCTACAGACCATCTGTTGAGGCTGGCAGGCTCCTGTTCTCTCCTCTCGTTTCTCCCCTGGTGGGAGTTAGTAAAGAAAAGCCTGTAGATACCCCTTCGAAGCAGCTACAGGCAAGCTAGACCCTTTCTGATAGTTCCTCTTTACTAATGGACCTTAGTTTCACAAGATAGGAATCAAGCCTGGGGATAGCAGTCTGTCTGCTTGGATTCAGGCAAAGTGCTGTACAGTAAAGTATGGGCTAAGAGAACATACTCTAGGGTAAGATTGCCTAATTTCAGTTCTGGGCTCCACTAGTTGTGTGATTGTGGGTGAGTCATTTTAACAGGTCTCAGTCTCCTTATAGAGAAAATGTAAATGATCATTGTATCATCCTCATAGGGTTATGGTGAGGATTAAATGAGATAATGCAGGGCTTAGCACGGTTGCCTGGCTTATAATTGTTAGTTGTTATTACATCATCCTAAACCAATGGGCTGAAGCCCAATATTTCCCTCAACAGTCAAGAGAAAGTCCCCTAACACCCTCATATGTCAGAGGGCCCTGGATGTTATTAATGTCCAGAAAGCATTGTTCCTCCAGCAAAGTATATCATCTACACTGGCTTCTCAGCCACATAGCACAAGCTCATGAATCCACGATCTCAACATGAAAAAAAGCCCTATCAAAACTTGTTTCCTAATTGAACAAGTGGTAATTGCACGTAGAACATTTCTGAAGGTAAATTTCAAAGGGTAGCCAGGGCTTGGGTCAGGAAGGCTTCCTATTAGCAAGCTCTGTTACCCAGTCCTCTTCCTCTGGGAAATGCATTGCTTAAGACATTTCAAACTAAACTGGATAAAACTCTGGAGAATATGAGCATGAGAACAAACCACAGTAGCCCTTGGGGACATAGGACTTAATGGCCTGGCAGTCCCTTTCCAAATTTGATTCATCTGATTCATGTGTCTTTCACCTCTAATACATGCAGAAGAAACTCAGATAGAAAATACGCAAAATTTGCCGTCCTCCAGCTGCAGGTTTTTAAGCTAGAAATTCACAGTAGATAGGCCTTAGAAAGATCAGACCTATTTTCTCTGTAATATAAAATATGTATTTCTTCTTGTATTTTCAAAATACATATCTCATTTTAACCTTACATTAAAAAAAATAATGAAAGACCATGTTTCTTTCAAGTAGGTTTAAAAGCAGCATCAATCAATTGGAATAATGAAAATAATGAGAAACAACTTTAAGTGTGAGATTTGTGTTCACAGTGGATCAATTATTCCAATAATTGCTCTGCTATGAGCAGTCTTAATAGGGGTCTCCTGCAAACCTAATTTCCTCTCATTACCTCCCATCTTTGGTGGAGAATCCTCACCAATCTCCTAAAGTTAAGAGTATTCTGATTTGAACTTTCTTTAACATGGGAAGTGTTGGCCTTTTGCAGTGGGGACAAGAGACCTGGGTTATTTAGTCAACAGCCCACTGCGTATTTCGTCACACATCTTAGAGTGCCCGTGCGTACCCACTTCTGCCATGGATGGATGGCCTGGTGGTTATCAAAGGATTAGTCTGAGAAAGAAATGGTGTACAGAAATATAGGTGAGATTAGCGAGACCCACTGTGACAGCTGTTTGGTCCCAAACTCATTCTGACTTATTTTTCCCCCTTACTGCGCTGCCTGGGGCTGTGCATATATGTTGGTTTATAGAAAGGAAGTGAGCCCATTCCAGCTCTAGTCTTATTAAGAACATCACTCATCTCTCTTGTACAGCTGAGTTTCAAGTTTTATTGCTACCATTGACCAGTAGCCAAACTTTATATTCAACTTTGGATTATTTATAGTGGTGGATGAGACAATGAATAAATGCAATTCACAGAATACTTAAAACATATTTTACCCAATATCTCATGATGAAACAATGAACAAGGGCAAAATAGATCAGGTTTTACCCTGCTCAGCCCACATGCAGAAATGAATAAGCAATCAGGTAGATGAAAACGTAAGCAAATATCCTGAGTAACTACAAAACAGACTAGATGCGGGAATATCCAAGATTGAATAGCTCAAGAAAAGCTAAGATGTGACTGAATGATAGGAGTCAGCCTGCAAGGGCTGCAGGGTGAGCCCATTGCATTGGATGCAGCTACCTAACAACAGCAAACCACCACCCATGCAGCATAGAGGAGTTTCGGAGGAGGAAATCCCCCTGTGCTGTGAGGCATAAACTGCTCATGGGTCCAGTCTTGTGTCCACAGGCAGTGCAGCAAGAAGTGGGGCAGGCTCTGGCCACATTTCTGCTCCCTCCCCATCAGTTTCAATGATTGGATGTCAGTACAAATGGCTCATCTCACCCACTCTATGCTTAGAAGCCATGAGAATGTGATGGGTGAAGGGAAGGACCCAAACCTACTCAACAGCACTGTCATGTTTCCAAAGCAATTTTGATCAGCAATCATAAATGCCTGGATTTGAGCAAGTGCAAGCCATTTCTCGGGCTGTGAGGGGCAGGGATTAGGGAGACAATTAGACAGAATCGTCTGTGTTATCTTATTGAAAGCATATATCTGCCTTATATTAATGGCATTTATAGGATCCACAGAGGTAATAATAATGGAATTAAAAGGGATGTGGCCAGGAATGCCCAACAGGCGCCTGTGGTAATTCAATTAGAGGAAACTTCGGGAACAATATAATTGCATGAAATTCTTAGTTTTCCCCTTGTTGGACGGTTTAGCAAAATCTTTATTTATCTGCCTCCCTTAGGATGGAGACGGAAATAAACAAGACCTTCTCTTGAACTTCGAGCCATGCCACTAAAGCATCGCTCAGGTAGAATTTAATAGTGAAAACCCTGCCATGTCCAGCATCTGCCCTCACCAAGGGCTAGTGTCTTTACAGCAGACACTGTTCAGGCATTTACAGAATTGTATGGTTCTGTGTTTGTCTTTCCCATCACACGGTGAAACTCTGTTTGCAAAGCCTGTCAGTGTTGGAAGGAGACTTAGCCACGATCTATTCCCATCACCTCATTTTGTCCAGGAGGCAACTAAAGCTCAGGGGACTAACTTGCTTAGGGGAGTGACTTGCTCAAGGTTATGGAGCTAATCATCAGTGAAAGCTGAGACTGGAACCCAGGTCCCATTCTTCCCAGTCCGTGACCATGGAATTTTACATGCTACCATGGTAATGGAAATGCTTGTATTAGGACTAGACAGACACTGACACGTGAAGAAAATGCTGATGATGCTTATGAGATGTTTGGCTGTATATATTATTGTTTGTATCATGCAGAAAGGAGTAACACTGACATTCTTTATCTCCCATCATTATTTAATAGGACAGACCATGGGATGTTTTTTTGTTTTCTGTTTTTCCCCATAACATTTTAAAGTAACCTGTAGAGAAGCAAATTTTCTATTCCTCCCAACACCCTAAAAATCTTTTTCTGTGATATGATCTTAGTCCTGCTTTTTTCCATAAAAAGTACGTTTAATTTGCCATTGTTTTGCCATCCATGCGCAATTCAAAGAGGATGGATAATGGGGTTCTTTCACCCAATATAATGTCTCTGAGAACCCAGGTCCGGATTGAAGACATTGTGCTATGTCCTGGACTCTGCCTCAAAAGGACACCAGTGTTTTACATGGACAGGATCACAAAGAAGATGAGAAATACTATTTGCCTGGTATCAGGAATAGGGATGATAAGCATTCTTAATTTATAGGCAAAACCTTGTGTCTAACCATTTAGTGTATCAAATCTTCTTCTATCCCTTTTTGATTTTAATAAGCCTTCATTTTTTCCTTCTCTCCTGAACAGCTAGCCATGACTAAGAAGATTTAACTCTCTTTCCATACATATATGGATGTCTCATACATATTTGCATAGGGGTAGAAAATGTAGGAGTATAAGATCGTGAGGCTGTGTGTGTGTGCACATGTGCATGTGTGTGCACGCATGTGATACACACACATTAGGACCTGCACCACCCCGTAAGAGATGGCCCTCAAACACTCTCTAGTCCCCTGGAGAGGCTCTGCCCTCTCTCCAATGATATTCTAAAAATTAGAACATTTTTGGATTTCTTTTTTAAGACATCACCTTCTGGGCCTCATAACAAAATAATTTTCATTCATTTGCTCATTGTTTCATCAAATACCTATCGATCACCTATTGTATGGAAAACAATATGGCAGGGCCTGCTGGTATGAAATTAAAAAATTGACATGCTCACCACCCTTGAGGAGCTTATGGCTCAGGGTTTTCCTAAACAAACCTCTTTCTTTTTGACTGTCCTCTTTCTTATTCATCATATTTTGTTCTAAATGACTTTTTATCTAAGCATAAATTATTCCCTCAAAGGACAAATATTTGCCACCCTTAATTATATTTATAAGAATGTGCTTCAGGTTTTGGAGGCACTTTCAATAATATTTCTGGGTCATTGCCATATCCCTGTAATAAAACAATGTACCTAAGAGATTTCTTCAATAAGCAAAATTCTCTTTTTGGAGGTTTCGATTCTAGCGTATTTTGTAAAGTGCTGTGACTATGTTATAGTTTCATCTTATCCTCACGTACTCAGAAGTGTCCCTCGGCAGGCCTGTAAAGGGCAAAGCACGTGCCTAGTGCCTGCCTTTCCTTTCATCAGCTTTCTCCCTCTTCTGTGCCCACTGTCACCCTCAACGCATTGAGTCCTCTGATGTTGTTTCTGACTACAACTGGGTTTGAAGCTCAGGCCTGCCACTCACTGGCTTTGTGGCTCTAGGCAAGTCATTTAACTCCTCTGAGCTCAAAGGAAGTCAAAGCAACACCAGTGCCCACAAGGGGGGAGGGAGTCAGTCCCCGGAAAGCAGCTGGCAAAGAGCCAAGCCAATCTTGGGATGCCAAGGGGCAAAGCAGAAGTCATTGCCCAGCTGTGGAACAAGGCACGCCAAAAGCCAACTGGAGAAAAATGTTCAAGGCCTGTGTCATGGATGAGCAGCAAAGATGGCCTGTAGGTAGCATCGTCAATAACAGATAGGCCAAGAGCAAAAAAACCTGACAGATGGCATTTTGCTGATTTGTTGCTTCTTTTAAAAGGGTTTGGTGTACCCTCCTCTCTGGGCTCTTGCCTCAAAGCCTTTGTAAAGAATAATGATACCTTCCTCACTGAGTTATTTTAAGATTTTGATGACACACTGAGTATGAAAGTGCTTTGAAAACTGTAAAGTGCTCTACAAATGCTAATTTCTCTATTTACCCTTTTTCAAAACTGCTCAAAGCTGGCAGTTTACAGTGGGATAAGAGAAACAAATTCATGGTCAGGAGAAGATAACTGTTAATATTGAGTGAAAGGCACATTTTAATAAATCGCATTCCCCCAGCACAGTTGTTTCAACCCCTATACAGGTTAGAATCCCTGATGAACTTTGACACTTAGCAGTGTTCAGGCCCCAGACCCAGAGATTCTGCACTGATTGGTCTGAGGAGGAGCCCACGTATCAGTGTGGCTTAAAAGGTGGTTCTATAGTGTTGTCAGAATTGAGAACCACTACCGAAAGAGGGAATCTCATAATTTAGGTGAAAACCTACATTGTAACTAGACAACTGCCCTTACTGTGTCCACCCAGTCCTGCACACATCCTCACAGATGCATGAGACTCTGCATTAATTTTTTTATTCAAAAATACATTCACTGGGCAGTTTCTCTATATCAGGCATGTACTGTGAGTCAAAGACAAATAATTCAGAATTTCCACTCTTAAATTCACAGTCCATGGGATACATAGACGTGCATGTAAGGTACAAGTAGTTACAATCCTACCAGATAAGTTCTATAAGAAGGTAAGGTAAAAGGCTCCAAACTCTACCAGGGTATATAAGGAAAGCTTTTCAGCAAATTGAAGTTTAAGATAAGTGATGACAAACATTTGCAATTTTGCCAGGCAGAAAATAATAATGACAGCTAACATTCAATGGACAACTAGGATAACCAGACACTGCTCTGAGCACTCTTCCCTATAATTCATCTAATCATTCCAATGACAAACTTGTGAGGTCCGTGTTAATATTCATCCCATATTATTAAAGAGAAGTGGTTCTCTAAATATGCTTCCTCTAACAGAGGTATCTTTATCCCTTCGGAACTTGTTAGAAATAAAAATTCTCACTCCCCAACCCAGACCTATTGACTCAGAAGCTCTTTGGGTGGGCTTCTAACCTGTGTTTTACTAAGCCTCCCAGTTGATTCTGATGTGCACACATGCTTGAGAATGACTCCAATAGGGAAACTGAAACACAGGTTAAGTGACTTCCCCAAAGTCACTCCGAGACTAAATGGAAGAAGAATTCAAACCCAGGTGGTCTGGCTCAGAGTACGCACACTTAACTTCTGTGCTGGAAAAAAGGGAAAAACCTCCCATCGTGCTCTGAACTAAATTGCTCTCCCACCCCACTCCCGCAATTCATATCTTGGAGCTCAACCCCTAATGTGGCTGTATCTGGAGAAAGGGTCTTTAGGCGGTAATTAAGGATAAATTAATTGACAGGGCTGTGGCTTACAAGAAAAGAAAGAGAAAGGGAGATCTTTCTTTCTCTGTCTGTGCCATGTGAGGACGTAGCAAGAAGGTGGCCATCTATAAGCCTGGAAGGGAGCCCTCACCAGAAACCAAACCCTGATAGACCTTGATTTTGAACTTTCCAGCCTTTAGAACTGTAAGAAAATAAATTTCTGTTGTTTAAGCCACCCAGTCTATGGATTTTCTAATGGCCGCCCGAGAAGACTAATACACACCCCACCTAGAAGAACATATGCAAAAGGGACAGAGACAGGAGAGGAGAGAGCTTGGCACTTGCTGAAGCCCAGAAGGAACAGGATGGGATATAGTGCCGGATGAAGGGCACTGATGGGGTGTGAGGGTGTGATGAGAATAAAGTAGGGAGATTGAACCAGATCCTGAAGGCCCTCGTATGCAAGGCAAAGGCGTTTATACTTTTTTATACGAGCAATGAGGAGCCACTGAAGGATTTTAAGCAGATCAGATTTGCATTTTAGAACAATAACTATCAGGGGAAGAAAGGAAGGATATGAATACGGTGATGGGAAAGGCAGTTGGATGAGCTAGGAAGCTGTTGCAGGATCCAAGGTTCAAAACAAAAAAAACGTGAACTAAGGTCATAGAAGTGTGGGTATAAAGTCTAAACACAAGATACACTGAGATTAACATGCCTATGGAAAATTTATACAGAAATGTCTAAAGGGCCACGAAAAACAATTGCATAGTAAAATGTTTAATATACTAACTGTCCTGATTTGAGCATCACATATTGCACATAGGTAATAATATTCAACTTTGCACCCCACAGATACATACAGTCAATTATGTTACAATTTTTTTTTTAAAAAGTGAACATTTGATTTCAATAAAAAAAGAAATATCTACATATATTACATATAAATAGACATATGCTTAGATTTGTGTAAGTATGGATGGAGAAAGTTGCTTAAAGACATATATTATACTGTTAATATTCCTTATTCAGAGTAGTGGAACTGGAGAGGGAAGGAAGAAATAATTACTGCTCCCTTATATCTCTATATTGTTTCACCTACTGCTATGAGTGTGTGGTGCCTATTTAATTATTCAGCAAATCCAGTAATGCTTTTACACACACACACACACACACACACACACACAGACACTCACACACACTCGGTTTTGGACCTCAAGACCTTGGCTTGAGATGTAAAATTGGTAGACAATGCTGTATGGATAGTAGTGAATACTGTGGGAGTTCAGAAACCATGGGAATGAGAAATGTTCTCCAAGGATGGTAGGCCAGGGCCAACCCTGCTTAAAGGATGGAAAAGCAAAATAGATGAGCATAGAACTAGCCAGAGAAGGGATGACAGAAGAGAGACCGTGATCCTGAGGAAGCCGACTCTTCATCTCTCATTGTGTCCCCAGTTCTTTCTGACACATACAGAGGCTCACTCAGTCATTCAGCAGTTGGATGAAAGGATAAATTTCAAGAAGGGGAGTAACACCAGCATTACAGGCTGCTCGAAAAGTCAGATTAGCCCTCATAACGCCCTTTAAAGGGAGCAATTAGGTTTCTGAGAGTCAAAAGAGAAAAAAGCCATTTTTATTTTATTTTCTCCCCTTTCAGTCATTTGTTGTATCTGACAGCTCCCTTCCTGATCCTGAAAAGAATTATACACTTGTAGATACACAAACACACACTCCATACATGCAAACATCACATAGACCTTGCTTCTATTTTTATCTCTGAAGTATTTTAGTAAAGGGGGGGAAAAAACACTTAGAGATTTTTCAGTCATTGCAAGATGAGGCTGGGAGTGCAGGAAGCATTTGTAAAGGTCTTTCACCCTTATTATACCTTATTGCTCCCAAATGGCTACATTCATAAACTTTTAAACTTGGCAGTATGGTAATTCTCCTAGAGAGAAGAGATGAAGGCCAAATTTGAGGAAAATCAATGACCTATTCGTAGCAGGGTGGTAGTTTTTGTTTCCAAGTTTGGCCACATACACTGAAGCACTTTTTGTTTGACTTTTTAAGGGCATCATTGCAGAGCCTGAGACCAGCAGAGAGGATGGTTATCTGATAATATTTGTCACCAGCTCCTACAGAGGTCTATGTCACAGAGATGGGAGGAGGCTGGAGAGGCCACAAACCCTCCCCTACATGTCCCAGGCCAACTGGAGTTGAGGACTGTTTTAAGGATTCATTTCCATATTTAGTAACTCACAGCATCTGGTCTGGATTTCCTGTGTATTCAAGTGGAGTCCATCGTGCTAGGGCTGAAGCCCTTTCTCTCATCTTCCTTCAGTGGAGATGCAGAAAAGGCAGACAGCATTTTCAAGTTTAAAAGAACTTCTTAGCATTTTGATTTTAAATTTTTATTTACGTTGAGAAATTTGAGATTCAGTCATCTCTCAAGATGTTTTTGTTGAAGTTGTACAAAAACAGGCAGAAAAGAATTTGAAGAGTGTCTCCTTTCAACAAATGCACTTAATTCTAGAGTATGGCCAAACTCCTTTCTTTCCCTTATTCTCCCCAAGCAATGCGACAGCAGATCCTGATGGCTCTATATGTAAAATATATAGATAATTCAACCATTTTTCACCATCTTCACAGCTACCACCCTAGTCCAAGCAACCATCATCTTTTACCTGGTCCATTATTCTTATCCCTGAACCGGTCTCTACTTTCACACTTGCCACCCTAGAATCCATTCTCAACATAGCAGCTAGATAAAGCCTTCTACAATACGATGTCACACTCAGATCAAAAGCTTCAGTCCATTCAGAATCTGGTCGCCGCTACCAACCTGACCTCATCTCCTCTTTCCCTCCCACTCAACTGCTCTGTAGCCACTCCGGCCTCTTTGCCGTTTCTCTAGCAAGCAAAGCCAGCTTCTGCCTGCACTCACTCCCCCTTGGCGTGGCATCCTTTCCCCGTCCCACTGCCCTGCTCCCTGCAAGGCTTTGCGAATGCACCTAATACTCAAATACTCTATTTAAAACAGCACACCCACTGTTGCTCTCTGTCCCCTCATCCTGCTTCTTTCTCTTGGCACTTATTACCACTTGATACAGTATGTAGTTATTGATCGATACATTTACTGTGTACACCCCCAACTAGTATGTAGGCACCATAAAATTAAAGAAGCAGTTGATGAGTGCTTAACATGTGGCAATTACTCAATACTCTGTGGAATAAGCTTAAGAAATAAAAATAACATTTATAGTACCTCACAGTTTATAAAACAGGCATTGAATAGAACTTGGACATCTGAGAATTGTAGAGGGCTAAGCTTATGACAGCACATCTATACACTTAATTTAGTTTCTCCTAATATGTCCCTCTTTAAATTAGGATGGGCTTGAACTGGATTCTTCAGGAAATTTCACCTCGTCACTTATATCATAAAGGACTGTTCATTTAACAAAGGAGAAGGTAGAATGTTTCTTCTGTTTTCTCATGAGGCCCTAAAATGAGTCCTTGCCTGTCACTGGAAGTCAGAGATTTTGCACTATGCTTCTTGGCAGCACATCTAATAACTAACACGTTGCCTTATGTACAGTTGGTTGCCATTAAAAATCCTTTGCTTGAGGAGTAAAAATTGTTGGATATTTGGCTGGTTGAAGTTTGATTTTCCAAAGCCTAGGTTATGTCTGGAGCTCCCATGGTTGAATATGGGCTGAGGATCAGCTATATACACCTTGATCTAATCAGAATCCACTAGGATGAGGCGAGATCCATGTTGTAACCTGAGTGCACTGGTATAAAGTGGGGTCTGAAAAACCGTATCTAATTCATTTTTCATTTATTTAAGGAATAATTTGAGTGCCTCTTATGTGTTAGTTAATATTCTAGGTACTAAGGATAAAATAATAGCCAAAACAAGTAATGTTGCAGCCTTCATAGAACTTACAGACTAGTAGGGGAGACAGATTTTGACCAAACAATGATCCAAACAAATATGTAAAATCATAACTGACAAGTGAGTAAACAGAAATAGAATGTTACAGGAGGCTATAATCAGGATTTGACTCTGACAGAGAGATTCAAAAAAGGTTTCCTTAAAGTAGTGGTGCTAGGACTCAGAGCTGTGGATTGAGTAAGAGACAGCTAGGCTAACAGAGCCCTCAGTGTAGTGACAACGTCAGGAGCAAATGCCCAGTGGGTGAAAGGGCACTAGACTGGTCTGAGGCCCTTAAAGAAGTTCCATGTGGCTGATGCACAGAGCAAGGTAGAATGTAGAAAGCTGGAGAGGTAGATAGAGGCCATAGCATTCATAGCTTTGGAGTCATTTCGATGATTTTATATGCAGAGAAAGAATGATGGAAAGCCGTTGAACGGTTAATAGGTTTGGGGGATGGGGATAAGGAGGAATATTAATTTTCTGTAATTGCATAACAAATTACCACAAATATAGCGGCTTAAACCAACACACATTAATTATCTCACAGTTCTTATGAATCAGGAATCTGCACATGGCTTAGCCAGATCCTTTGCTCAGAGACTCACAAGGCTGCAATCAAGGCTGCATTCTCACCTGGAAGCTTGACTGGGGAAAAGTTCACTTCCAAGCTCTGTTGGGGGGCTGGCAGCATTCGTTTTCTTGTAGTTATAGTTCTGAGGGCCCCTACTTCTTACTGGCTGTCAGCTGCAGTCTACCCTCAGGTCCTAGCAGCCATCCACAGTTCCCTGCCTCATGGACTTCTGCACAGGCAGTTCACGACTTGGCTGTTTGCCCCTCAAAGGCCAGCAAGAGCATCTCTGTCTCTCCTGTCTGCTAACACGGATCCTTATATAACATAACAAACTTGTGAGAGTGGCATCCCATCACCTTGTATTGGTTAGAAGTAAGTCACAGGTTCTACCTGCACTCAAGGGGAAGGTATTATACAAGTGTCTGACTCACTGGGGTCACCTCAGGGTGTGTCCACCACAGGAGGGGAGAAGGAGAAGACGTGTTCAGATCTGATGAATGCAGAACGCATTGGAAGTCCTGATGAGAAGTGATAGTTAAGATTTGGGTAGTGGCAGTGGGTAAAAAGACTTATAGATAACTTCGAGCAGTATTTTAGAGGTAAAATTGATGGAACTGAGTGATGGGTTACACTTAAGGGGCAAGGAAGTGGAAGATGCCAAAAATGACTACGACGTTTCTGTTGAACAAGAGACCAGTGTCACTCAACACCGTCTACTCATTAAAATCCACTGGGAGAGCATCTAAAA
Source organism: Cynocephalus volans (assembly GCF_027409185.1). Taxonomy (NCBI): domain Eukaryota; kingdom Metazoa; phylum Chordata; class Mammalia; order Dermoptera; family Cynocephalidae; genus Cynocephalus; species Cynocephalus volans. The sequence goes on from NC_084467.1 coordinate 133,319,895, forward strand.
ACTCGCACCTTCAGGACCTGACCACAGACTTTATAAACCAGAACCTTTGGGGTCCAGACATTGGTATTTTTTTAAAGGTTTTCAAGATGATTTCTATATATACCCAGGGTGGAGTATCACAAGAACAGGTGGATTGTTTTGCCCATCACTGTGACAGGAAATCACTCAATGTTATGAACCTTGTTTGGAGTATGTCAAATTTGAGGATGTTTTGAGATAGCCAATTGAAGTGGTTGGTTAGGTAGTACTTAAGTCATATGAGTTCAGGAGGAAGGCCTGGACTGGAGGCATGAATTTCACATGTCCTATGGCTAATGACCTTATGAAGCCACAGATATAGGTGAGGTTACCTAGAGAAAGGGTATACAACGAGAAGCAAAAGAAAGGCCTGGAACTGAGCTTTGAGAAACTCGACACCCAACGACTTGATATAGGAGTATAAGTGTACAAGGATTGGTCACAGAGAAAGCAGGGAAAACAGAGTGTTGGGTCGAAGAAGCTAAGCAAAGAGGGTGTCTAAGAAACAGGCAGCAGTCAATGGTATCAAATGAACTTATGCAAGTGGACTGCGGACACTAAAATTCTTGAGTCTCTCCCTAATAAAGAATATTAAAGTGCTCCAATTATTTTTCATTGGACCCCTGAACTAGCATCTGAAACCCTTTCTTTTTTTCCCTCTTCATTACGAAGGTAATGAGTCTAAAATATAAAAAATTTGGAAAAAACAGATTAGCTGAAACGAAGGAAATTTTAACTACCCATAAACCTACCAACCAGTGATAACTACAAATGGTATTTTGGTGTGTGTGTGTGTATATATATATATATATATATATATATATGTATGTGCGTATATGTATATTTATGTGGTTGGAGTCCTTTTCTAAGCAGATACATATTATTTTTTAACAGTGTAATAACTTGCATACTGTTTTATTTTTTTTATTTTATTTTATTTATTTTTATTTATTTTTTTAAAAATTTTATTTTGTCGATATACATTGTAGCTGATTATTGCTCCCCATCACCAAAACCTCCCTCCCTCCTCCCTCCCACCCTCCCGCCAACAATGTCCTTTCTGTTTGCTTGTCGTATCAACTTCAAGTAATTGTGGTTGTTAAATCTTCTTCCCCCCCCACCAGTTTTTGTGTGTGTGTGTGTGTGTGTGTGAATTATATATTAATTTTTAGCTCCTACCAATAAGTGAGAACATGTGGTATTTTTCTTTCTGTGCCTGACTTGTTTCACTTAATATAATTCTCTCAAGGTCCATCCATGTAGTTGCAAATGGCAGTATTTCATTCGTTTTTATAGCTGAGTAGTATTCCATTGTGTAGATGTACCACATTTTCCGTATCCACTCATCTGATGATGGGCATTTGGGCTGGTTCCAACTCTTGGCTATTGTAAAGAGTGCTGCAATGAACATTGGGGAACAGGTATACCTTCAACTTGATGATTTCCATTCCTCTGGGTATGTTCCCAACGGTGGGATAGCTGGGTCGTATGGTAGATCTATCTGCAATTGTTTGAGGAATCTCCATACCATTTTCCATAGAGGCTGCACCATTTTGCAGTCCCACCAACAATGTATGAGAGTTCCTTTTTCTCCGCAGCCTCGCCAGCATTTATCGTTCATAGTCTTTTGGATTTTAGCCATCCTAACTGGGGTTAGATGGTATCTCAATGTGGTTTTGATTTGCATTTCCCGGATGCTGAGTGATGTTGAGCATTTTTTCATATGTCTGTTGGCCATTTGTATATCTTCCTTAGAGAAATGCCTACTTAGCTCTTTTCCCCATTTTTTAATTGGGTTGCTTGTTTTCTTCTTGTAAAGTTGTTTGAGTTCCTTATATATTCTGGATATTAATCCTTTGTCAGATGTATATTTTGCAAATATTTTCTCCCACTCTGTTGGTTGTCTTTTAACTCTTTTAATTGTTTCTTTTGCTGTGCAGAAGCTTTTTAGTTTGATATAATCCCATTTGTTTATTTTTCCTTTGGTTGCCCGTGCTTTTGGGGTCGTATTCATGAAGTCTGTGCCCAGTCCTATTTCCTGAAGTGTTTCTCCTATGTTTTCTTTAAGAAGTTTTATTGTTTCAGGGTGTATATTTAAATCCTTAATCCATTTTGAGTTGATTTTAGTATACGGTGAGAGGTATGGATCTAGTTTCATTCTCCTGCATATGGATATCCAGTTATCCCAGCACCATTTGCTGAAGAGGCAGTCCCTTCCCCAGTGAATAGGCTTGGTGCCTTTGTCAAAGATCCAATGGCAGTAAGTGTGTGGGTTGATTTCTGGATTCTCTATTCTATTCCATTGGTCAGTGTGTCTGTTTTTATGCCAGTACCATACTGTTTTAGTTATTATAGCTTTGTAGTATAGCTTAAAGTCAGGTAGTGTTATGCCTCCAGCTTTATTTTTTTTGCTGAGCATTGCTTTGGCTATGCGTGGTCTTTTATTGTTCCATATAAATGTCTGAATAGTTTTTTCCATTTCTGAGAAAAATGTCTTTGGAATTTTGATGGGGATTGCATTGAATTTGTATATCACTTTGGGTAGTATGGACATTTTCACTATGTTGATTCTTCCAATCCAAGAGCATGGGATATCTTTCCATCTTCTTGTATCCTCTCTAATTTCTCTCAGCAGTGGTTTGTAGTTCTCATTATAGAGATTTTTCACCTCCTTGGTTAACTCAATTCCTAAGTATTTTATTTTTTTGGTGGCTATTGTAAATGGGCAGGCTTTCTTGATTTCTCGTTCTGCATGTTCACTATTGGAGAAAAGAAATGCTACTGATTTTTGTGTGTTGATTTTGTATCCTGCTACTGTGCTGAAATCATTTATCAATTTCCAGAGTTTTTTTGTAGAGGTTTTAGGCTGTTCGATATATAGGATCATGTCATCTGCAAACAGGGACAGTTTGACTTCATCTTTTCCAATCTGGATGCCCTTTATTTCCTTCTCTTCTCTGATTGCTCTGGCTAGTACTTCCAACACTATGTTGAATAGGAGTGGTGAGAGTGGGCATCCTTGTCTAGTTCCTGTTCTTAAAGGAAAAGCTTTCAGCTTTTCCCCATTCAGGATGATATTGGCAGTGGGTTTGGCATATATGGCTTTAATTATGTTGAGATACTTTCCCTCTATACCTAACTTATAGAGGGTCTTTGTCATGAATGAGTGTTGAATTTTGTCAAATGCTTTTTCAGCATCTATAGAGATGATCATATGGTCCTTGTGTTTGACTTTATTAATATGGTGTGTCACATTTATTGATTTGCATATGTTGAACCAACCTTGCATCCCTGGGATGAATCCCACTTGATCGTGATGAATAATTTTTCGTATGTGTTGCTGTATTCTGTTTGCTAGTATTTTAGTGAGGATTTTTGCATCTATATTCATCATACTGTTTTATAAACTGTATTTTTCACTTAGTATGTCCTAAATAATGTTTTATATCATTAAATACTCATATTCTTGCATAGCACACTTTTAAGTGATGTCATTATATTAAATTATATAGGTATGCCATAATTTTCTCACACAATATATTGTTTGACATCTAGGTTATTTTGAATTTTCCACTTATAAAGACCACATTATAAAATATAAAACATATTTAGGAATGGGGGCAGGGTCGACAAATAGCATTCCTTTCCTCACCTGTGCAGCTGGGTTCCAACAGAGGAATAAGACACAAGTAAAGATCAGCTTCACCTCTGAAAAGGATGAGTAGAGATTCTAGGCTGACCTAGATCTGGAACCAAACCAAGCTCAGACATGACAAGCCTTCCCATTGCTGTTCCTCCAGACCTTCTACTGTAGAACACAGGCAGAGCCTGCTGTGCTAAGTTGATCGGAAAACAGAGAGCAGGCAGAATGCACATCTGCTGCAGGCTGACAGCTACCAAAGAGAAAGAAGTCTAGAACCAACAGGGCTAGAAGAGCTCTGTTCTTCTCTCAAACTCACAGTATGAGCAATTCTTAGTGAGGAGAGAGACCAGAGGTATTTTTCTTGAACAAGTCTTCTCTGCATGTGGTAGCTAGCCTTCAAGATGGCCTGCAATGATCCTCAGTTCCTGATATTCACAGCCTCGCGTGGCCACCTCCCACAGTGTTTCAGGGTTGGTCTACGTGACCAATAAATACAGCAGAAATGATCGTGTGTGACATCCAAGCCTAGGTCATGAAGATCACGACAGCTTCTGCATTGCTGTCTTTTGGATCACGTGCTTGTGAGAAGCCAGATTCCCTGTCGTGAGGATGCTCAAGCTGCCCTACAGAGAGATCCATGTGAAGAGGAATGGAGACCTCCTACCAACTGCCAGCACCAAACTTCCAGCCTTGAAAATGAGCCACCTTAGACATGAACCTCTCTCCCCTATCAAACCCTCAGATGACTGCAGCCCTCGATGCCAGCATGACTGCAGCCTCAGGAAAGACCCAGAGCCAGACCACCCAAACACCCAGCCCACAGAAATTGCATGAGATAGTAAATGTTTATGGTTTTCAGCTGCTAAGTTTTGGGATAATTTATTCCACAGGAATAGATTATTACTATGACTATATACTCTGGAAAGAGAAGGCCAGATAAATAGTACTTTCCCTCTTCCAGTTGTCAACCAGCAAACATCCTTGTAGCTGAATTTTTGTGCATATCTTCAAAATACTCGTCCAGATGTAGATTTGCTAGATCAAAGGAGATGCAAATTCTGATGTTAAATCTTATATGTGTTATTTTAGACATTATAGCATTGGCTGTAAAGCACATGGTCATGCTACCATGACTCTTGCGCCACGCACACTCTTGTCTGTAGGACTGTGTCACCGTTTTCAGTGGGGAGATAGTTGGATTGAAACAGGGGTAAGGACAGAATGGTAATAGGAGTCCCTGAAGGTTGGTAGAAAGCATGAAAAGCCCCAGGACATGTGCTGATTTTTGGAGGATGATCTTTGTAAATAGATGAGAAAAATACGTGTTTATGGAAACTCAGTGTGGCTATATTGACACATGAGACTTCATACACTGACAGAAGTGTTTGGTGTGTGAGATAGAAACACACTGATAGATGGAAATTCAATCTGTATCTAAGAGATATGTGGTGGGGAAGGAGAGGAAGCAAGAATAAAAGAAACAAAGAGCCCCAAAGCAATAGATAATACATATGGTGTTAGAGAGTGAGAGGAAGACATAGCAACCACAGGAGAAGGAGCTTTCAGCTAATGATCCCACCCGTGGCCAGCTGCTCCTGTTTATGCGCAGGAAGCTATAAAGTTCCAACAGTAGCAGCATCATGCCTTTCAAAGGCCTATTTTTAGAATGCTCCTGAAAATGCCCCAGGAGTTGCTAGATCTGAATTAAAAACTCCAGGTCCCTACCTTCCCCACTTCTCTAAATAAAGGGTTATTGATTTACTAATGGATTTTGTATCCTGCTGCAAATAACCCCTGTAGAAGAAGAAAGATGTTACCTAGAGCCCTAGTGGCTAACAGCTTAGAAAAACCAAGATCACAGGTAGGCAGAAGATAGACTCTGAGCAAACTTCGAGCCTAAGGAAAAGGGAGGGTGCCATCCGGGGTGGAAAAGAGGCATTTAAAGAGGAAGCATGGAGCTGCTGAAAATAAATGTTGCCATAGGATGTAAGTCTGGAAGGGTGGGCATGTGGAAGTCCTGTGTGGATAACATGGTCTCTCAGAATCTTGTGGGAATCAGAGACTTATCAGAAGAGTGGGCTGCAATGAAGTCTCTGGGTTGGGTGACAAAGACCTCTCTTGGTTTTGATCCCAGCTCTGTCATTAATTGACCACATAAGCCTAAACCCTGTAACCATACTCTGGATTCTGCACCTTTCTTTATGAAACAAGAAGCCTTTCTGGTCTACGAGTCTAGAATTCTAGATGTCAGTTGCTAATGCAATAGCCATCTTCCTGAGATTTTTTTCTCCATCTGCATTATTTCCAGTTTTTCTCTGGTTGGTTCTCTTTCTCTGCTCCCTCAGGAAGGCTAATTCCTGGGGCTGAGAATGAGTGAGGGGAGTGGATCAAAAAGCTGAGTTTGGAGGAGGAGGAGGCTGGAAAAGCAAGCAAAGACAGAAATGCAGAAGCCAGGGGAGAGAGAAGTCCACGGGAGCAGCTGGCAGTGCCCAATACTGGGGAGAAGTCAGGGTGCTGGGGGAGAAGAGGTCTTGGGAGAGCAGGGCCAAGTGGGTGCAGCCTGGGCTCTGGATCCACACAGCCCACTCTGGCCATGAAGCTCTGGCACCTTGAGACATTACTTAATCCCTTTAGCCCCTAATTTCCTCACCCATAAAAAGAAAATAATGGTAGAACACAATGCCTTTTATTATCCTGTGGATCAAATGAGACAGTGTATATAAAGCAATAAGAATAATGTCTGACACACAGTTATTACTCAGTAAGTATTAGCCACAGGCACTAAAAAGTCTCCCTGGTTTGGAGATTGGAAAGTTGCTGTGGGCTTTGCAGAAGTCAAGCTTAATGATGTTTGTGGACTGAGAGGCAGGTGGGGGAAAGCACTGTATGTGAGTAGGTTAAAGAACAATGTTGAGAGGATATTTTGGGAGTAACAGTTTTGTGTGTAAAATAAGACAATCTAACAAATGAGAATGGGAAGATAAGTATTTTAAGAAGTCCACTTAACTGTCCTCTCCACATCCCTACCCCTGGTGTGGTGGCAATTTTGACCCACTAACTGCTGATAACTCCCTTTAAAGCAATGCCTCCCAAGTCTGAATCTATAAATGATCTGTTAGTCTCTGGCCCCTCGTCCACTACATGCTATATTTGTATCATAGGCTCCAGTGGTTGAACCCTGGCAAGCCACCTCAAGAGACTCTACCCTTGGGGTGTTGGCTGGTACCCAGAAATATACATGGTTGAACAAATTTTGCTTTCGTTTTTTCTTGGCCTTTTGGGTCTTCTCTTGCCTATGTTTCCTATCCCTTTGCAACTGTGCTGCATCACCAAGAGGGAGGCTTAATTGTCATCGTGAAGTTTAAGAGATAAAACATAGGAAGTGGCAGGGCCCCAAGTGTGACCACACAGGTCGTGTTCTGCTCAACCACACAGGATGCCATTCACTTAGACTGCAGTATGAATGGTGCCTCTTGGTGTTGTGCAAGGATGCTCTGCACCACAGCATGCAGTGGCTCTGTAGGGAAGGGAAGAGTTCTAAGTCAGGATATTCTAAAAAACAAACAAACAAAAAAACAAGAACTGAGAGCATCCTTAATTGAAACTTCAGGGGACAAGCACAGAAAACATATGGGTAATTGCTCCCTAGGCCCTCCACACCAGCTGAGGAGTCGGAAGGCAGTTTCAGCCCTTGGGCAGCTCAGTAGGGCAGAGAGTGAGGATGGATGGGGTGAGAGAGAAAGCCCCATCCTGTTGAATCACCAGTGCCAATTCCAGGATCTGCCTGGGCCATCGTCACAGGCTGCCTGGCCAAGGACTGACTAAGCACAAGGCTGCAGAGCTGGCAGAATGTCAAGGATGGTGGGGCCAGGCGATAGCTGAAGGAGCGACATTTGTGAATGAGTGTGATGAATCGTTTCTGTTTGTTTAGACTGAACCCCAGCTCCGCCTCACACAAGTGGAGCAAGCAAGTGTGAGACGCTGAGATCCTTGGAAGTGAAAGGATTGTCTGACCAGCTGTTCAGATGGGTGGCTGAAGCTCTCTAGCAAGAACAGCTAAGACTCAGATCTCACTCAGTCTTATAGATGAGGAGAAAAATGGAGACGGAAGAGAACTCCTAATACCGAACTTGCAATTTTTTTTTTTTAATTAGGAAAAGGGTGTTTTTTTATTTTTGACTACAAAAATAATACATTGTTTTGTAGAAAATTTGGAAATACATAAATCATAACAGAGAAAATAAAAAGTATTCATAATTGCAGCACTTGGCAACAATTATTACTATAAATTCATTTGCAATATTCTTCTCTCAGGAGGGCACAGCATTTCAAAGACATTTTCTAATTTCACAGGTATGTGAGGGTAGGTGGGAGAGGGTGGTGTATCCTTTTATTGTTATCAGAGGAGAGTTGTTAGACGAACAAATTCACTGACTTGTTCAAAGTCGGAGAAATTTGTGATAGTGTCTTCTGTCCTCTGGCTCTGGCCTCTAACAATAAAAGTAACCTGAACAATTAACATTTGTCTACTGCTTTTCAGTCATGAAAAACTTTCCCTTGTAGTACTATTCTGCTTTGTACTTTCTATAGTTATTCATTGAAGTTCTAGAGCAGAGACGGCCGTGATTTAAGGGAGGTTAACATAGTAGGTGGAGGTGGAAAACCAGGAGCCTGGACCTCTGTTTTCTTCACTGTGTGGAACCGCGCTCCACTCAAAATCTTTATGCTTTAAGGCAAAAACATGAAAAGAGTATACTGCTCCTCATAAAGCTATCGTGTGTTTCCATATATAGGAATGGGGTGAGCAATGTACATGCTCAAGAATAAATATATAGGAAAAGATAAGGACTGTATAGGAACAGGTAAATTCTGGACCTGTCCAGCCCCGTGATGTATATTATGGTAGCCACTAGCCACATGCAGTATCGATCACTTAATATGTAGCCCATGCAATTAATAAACTATTTTAAAATTTTATTTAACTTTAATTGAATGTTAAAAATACTCAATTTAGATGTTAGAAAAAATTAAGTATTCTTGGAATAGTTCAGGTATGTGAATCTGTTTTTTTAGCCATAAATTATTTGAAATCTAGAGAATCAAATCTTTCTGATGAAAAATTAGCATTCTAAATTGAGATGTGCTGTAAGTGTAAAATATACACGAGATCTCAGTCTCAACGTGAAGAAAATCTCAGTAATAATTTTCCTATATTAATTACATGTTTAAGTGACAATATTTTGGGTTCATTAGGTTAAATGAAATATTATTAAAATTAAGTGTTTATTGTTAATTTATTCTTTTTACCTTTTTAATGTAGCTGCTAGTAAATTTAAAATATGTGTGTAGTTTGTATTATATTTCTATTGGGCAGCCCTGGAGACAAGCACGTGTTGCAAGTCTCCAGTTATGTCTACTAAACTGTGAACGATAAAGGTCTGTCTCACAACAATATTATAGACCTTCCCCATTTATTTCAATAGACAAACATATTTTAGAATTGTGGGCTGGTAAATAGCAGAGGGTCAGAGTCAGAACAATTAGGGTTTCAGTGTTGGCCCCACTCGCTATGTAACCCTGTATGACCTCATTTTTCATTTTTCTTCTTTCTTTTGTGTTTCGTCATAATTTCAATCTCACAGAAAAGTTATACAAGAGTACAAAGAACTGTCATATGCCTTTCATCCAGAAACCCCATTCAAGTTTTACAACTGACCCAGGAATATCCTTTAAAACAAAGGATACAATCCAGAATTGTACGATTGCTCCTAATTGTCATGTCTCTTCAGGGTCCTTCAATCTGGAACAATTAGTTCCTCCATCCTTCTTTGAACTTCATGACCTTAATATTTTTGACGATTGCAGACTTATTTTGTAGGATGTCCCTCGGTGTAGGTCTGTCTGATGTTTCCACATGCTGGAACTCACGTTATGAATTTTTGGCAGGACTGTCACAGAAGTGACTCTGTGTTCTCACCGGATCCCATCATGTGGGCCTGGTTTTTATTTGTCTTATTACTGGTGATGTTGACTTTGACCACTTGAGTAAGACTGTGATTTGTCCCCTATACAGTTATTTTTTTCCTATAAAATTAATAAGTATTTTCAGGGAGATATTTTGAGATTGTGAAATATCTCATTCTTCATCAATTTTTACTGCCTGGTTTGGCACTGATTTATGTTTCTTGCCAGAATGGATTATCCCTGTGATGATTTTTAAATGATTTTCTAATTCCATCATTTTTCTACAAGTATTAGTTGGCATTCTGTTCTAAGAAAAAGGTGTCTCTTCTTCCTATGTGTGCATCCCTCTATCTATCCATCTATTGATCAGTCTGTCTACCCATTGATCGATCTATCTGATTTTGTGTGTGTGTAGATATACACACATACATAGATTAATTGATTGATAGAGGATAGATAGATAGATAGGGATAGAGATAAAGTGTGGCCTCGTGGATTCTTATTTATTCAATGCCATATCATCTATCACTTTTTCCTAGAGTTCATGAGGGAGCCCTTTCAAGGTGGCCCTGTGTCCTTTTATCTAGTACCTATCATTCCTTGGGTACTTTTTTAATCCAGTAACATGCTGGAGCTGGCTTCATACTGGGTTGTCAGAACCCACTGTAAAATTTTCAGGAAAGTTGTGAGCCATTGACATCAAGTTGGTAGCTTGGAATCAAGCATGATGGGAATATTTACATCACAGAAACTGGCAAATGTTACAATCAGAGTTTTTTCCTCACAGAGCAGGTTGTTAAAAATTTACCAGTACACCACTGTTTCTGTCACACACACAAAAAATTTTTCTAGGCTCATCCCGTACTTTAACTGCCACGATCCTGTAATCATCCAATTCTCCAAGGATCCCTAATTCCTTTTACTGGAGAACAGCACTTAGAAACCAAGATCTTGAAGCTGGGTGAGCACTACTGTACACTACTGGGGTGGACAGAGCTAGGAAAGACTGTGTGTGTGTGTGTGTGTGTGTGTGTGTGTGTACGCATACACTAGGAAATATATGGCTATGTGTATATTTATGCATACGTACACTTTAATTTTAAATAAACATTTTATTTTAGAATACTTTTAGATTTACAGGAAAGTTAGAAAGAATACAGGATTCCTGTGCACCTTTCACCCAACTTCTCTTAATGTCACTATATTACATAACTATGGTACACTTGTCAAAATCAAGAAATTAACATTGGTACAATACTATTAAGTAAACTACAAACTGTATTTGGATTTCACCAGTTTTTCCACTAATATCCTTTTTCCGTTCCAGAATCCAGTAAAGAATATCATAGTATATTTAGTGCATGTGCACACAGGTACGCAATGTTTATTTCTCCATCTCTCTGTCTATCCATTTCTCTGTCTATGTCTCTATCTAGTTTAGAACTATGGGTTCATACCTCTAAGCTAACAGCCACACCACAGGGTTTATTCTAGCTTTTGTTCTTTCCATATTTATAACTCTCTTCTTTGTAAGAAACTTGGCTCCCGTTATCATCAATATATTCTTTTCTTGGCTAAATTCCCCTGTACTCATATGCAATCAGTTTCCTGACTCTACTGGGCAGCTGCCCCACTCAACCACCTACCTCCCATGGGTCCTGACACTTACTGAGTTGTCCCCCTCACACAAGTCTGCCTGTTGACTGAATTAGGCAAGAAAGAAGGAAGAAGGGAAGGATGGAAAGTTTTTTAATTTCTCAGGATCTCATTTTTCTTACATTAGTTCCTCATAGATTAATAATATCAACCTTGTTAGAAGTAAAGTGCTTAGCACTGTTCCCAGTAGAAAATAAGCACTCAATAAATAGTATTTTTCTTCTTGTTTTGTTATTTCTATTGTTATCAAGGACCTAATAAGCATGAAACTGAAGGCCTGGATGGAGGGGATGTGGAGATGGGGAATCTTTGGTCTTTACCACCATGATGTATACTAGGAAGCTAGATATGCATTAAAAACTTCCCTAAAAAGTTGGACTGTCATTTTTCCGAGACACTTTATGAGTCTAGGTTCATTAGAATTTGTTGGCATAAGTCAAGTTTTCTCAGCCTTAGCACTACTGACATTTGGGGTCAGAGGATTATTTGCTGTGGGGAACGGCCCTGTGCTATATTATAGGATATTTGGAAGCATGTCTGGTCTTAACTTACTAGATGTAGTATCCCCCCCCAACACTCCCTTTTATTACATCCAAAAATGTCTCTAGACATTTCAAAAGGTCCCCTGGTGGCAAAATCACCCCTTCCGCCACACCAATTGATAAACTGTAGCACATGGTTGGCTCTGTCTTAAGTAAATTCTCTGTTATTCAGCATGTTTGAGAAATGGAATATTTGATCTAATTTTTAAAATTTTTAATGAATTACTTTATACTATTTATCCAATGATTTGGACTAAAAAACACTGACACAATTCAAAATTATGCAGAAAATCATTTAATCTAAGTTTTTATTCAGCAGTCACTGGTTTGAGCCTCGGTGTCACTGGGTTGTGGACGTGTGCAAGTCCCGGGCAGCAGAGAGTCTTCCTAATGTGACTTTGGCTAAGAGGGCTGGCTGCAGAGAATCATAGCAAGGGTTTATACACAGCTTTCTTTCAAAGAAATCCAAGCTTTCCCTTCCAGCCTTTTCTCCCATCTTCCCTTCTTTCATTTTACATCCCAGCCAAATGGAATGTTCTTTGTCTAATAAACATTAATTGGATAAATGAGCAGATATTTATTAACTTTCATGAAAGGAAGTGGGAAAAATTATTACCACATTTTACAAAGTGTTCCATTTGTTAAAAATAGTTCAAGAAGTTAGTAGTAGTCTGAGCCAGAATCAAGTCAGGTTTCTTTAGGATTACTTTATTTGTTCCATTGGAGGCTCTTACACATTTTTGCACCAAGACCACCAGACAGTGCCCAAATCACTGCAGTATAAGTCTACACTCTCAATTTGTAGTAGAGGGACAAAACATACTATTAAGGAATTGAAAAGAAACATAATAAACAAACAAAATTGGCAATAACATAGCAATTGCATGAATTTCCAGTGATCAACACCAGTAAAACCTTAACCCTCAGACAGCACTGCAGTGGCCCTGAGTGCAGAGCACCCTTCATTTGCCATCACCGTTTGCAGTGGGGATTTCTGTTATCCAGGAAGTACATGGGGGCTTTGCATCAGCGCCAGGGATTGCCCGGCAACAAGACTTCACAGCTGAAGATGGCATGACAGCTCTCAGTCAACAGTTCCAGGGTGCTGATGTTAGTGCATGCATACCAACTTCTGTTAACTTGCCATTATAAATTTAACAGTTTGCTGTAAGCCTCAGTTGTCTGTAAAAATCAATCTAAGGGAAGGAGAGTCATTTGGCTCAAGAACTGCAGAGAGGTCTTGCAGGGGTGGACCAGATTGCTTTCCATCAGTAGGTCTTTGTAAACGGCCAGTGGACCTCAGACTAAACTTTTAGAAAGGGACCCATTTAGAAATGGGATCCCCAAATCCTGGTAATCCCAAAAGATTAACTGTGATGTTCTAGTCTACCTGGTAAGCTTCCAGGCTGGCTCCTGCCACCACACCACACTCTCCCAATGCAGAAAACTTGTTCATTGTACTTCCTTTGTCTCCTCACCCCACCGACCTCCCCAGCTGCCCACCAGTACCAATCAAAACCCTGTGGGTCAGCCAGCACAGCAGCAACCACCAAGCCACCACAGGAAGCGCCCTGGTCTCCCCTACCCGAGAGAGGTGGGGGGCCGAGGGAATTGGCCATACCGCCCCCATGCATGCAACCAGCTCAGTGATGACCACTAAGCCGCAGCAAGAAGGGCCTCTGGTTCTCAAGCCAGGACGGTGGTGGGGTGAGGGCTTTTCCACACCCCCCTGACACCTGCACCCAGCCCGGTAATGACCAAGCCACCTCTGGAAGCCCCCCGTCTCCCCTACGGGAATGAGGGGGGTGCCACAGGCCTCAATCCCGCCCCTCCTCCTTCCTCCTTCTTCCATCCTATTTCCTTCCCCTTTCCTCTCTCCCTCCCCCTCCCAACTGCTCTGCGACAACATCCTAGAATATAAAAAATAATACTAATAAAATTTCATTTTCTTTAAAAGAAAAAGCCTGGGGGTGGGGGGGGGCAGGGGTAGTCACCTTTATCAAAAAAACAAAAGCACTTAGTGATGGGTTTCTTGGACTACGCTATAGAAAGGGATAATGATTCTTTCTCAGTGTACTTATTGACATTCATTGAGCAGCATATAGTTTATTTTAGCTAGAGTTTGTGATGTAGCATCTATATTTAATTCCACAAGCTGTTGGGCAACTCATATATTTACAAACACAGTCCCGGAAACAATGTGTTTGCTGGTCACAGCTGCACTGTAACATCTTGGGAGCTCTGTGCTCTTCCGCACCACTCAGGGCATTATCATTTTACATTCTGGTCTGTGCCAAAGCCCAAATAGGGCAGAGCTTGGGCAACAAGTTCAGATTCAATGACAGGCCTGGCAGAAAGCCAAAGCAAGAATAACACTGAGGGCTGCAGGTCAGAACGGAGACTTGCTTGTCAGTCCCACCTCAGTTCTGCAGCCTGCACAGTGATGAGCAATTTCTGTGTGACTGGCTTCAGTTTATTTTGGCTCCGCAGGCCTTCAGCCACCGCATGTGTAGACAGAGGCTCCGCTGGAAAGTGAGCTGAGGCATGCGCCATGGAAGCCAGGCTGACGGGAAGAGGCAGGGACCTAGAGGGTTCGTCTCTGGAGTGTGGAGCCAGCTGTCGGCAAGGGGTGTGGAGTGGGTGACGAAGCCAGTTTCAGTTGCTGGACCCAGGGAGAGTGGCTGGAAATGTTTAGGGGCAGGGGACAAATAACATGATTCAGGCAATCTCTGTAACAGGAGGTCCAACCTGTTGGCCAGAATACATAAAGAGGGATTCTAGGTGGTGGTGCAGTTTGGAACTAGGAAGAAGGGCAGGCAATTCCTGGAGGTCTGTCTCCCTACAACAAGAGGTGGGAAGCTGAGAGCAGGAGGCACATTAGCCAGCAACGGCATGAGCCCCTTACACCCGAGATGGACAAACAGGAAGGAGGGGATGGGGAGCAGGGGTGCAGGCTCCACTGGGTTGGGGGTATGAGCGCAGAGCACACAAGAGACCAGCAAGTGTGGGTTGTTCACCAGGGCCCAGGTTAGGGGAACATGCCTGACCCTATAGTTTCTGAGACAGCACAAGGGGCATATCATTGCCTTCTCATGTGGCCATGCTGAGAGGCCATCAAAACAGGAACCACGGCCCTGCCAAAGAGCAGGAAGCTCACGTGAACCTTATCCATGCTGGGTAAAAGGATGTTAGATTAATCCTGCTTTTGCACTCTAAGATTTTAGACTTTCCCTCCATCCACAGCAAATTTTTAAGTGAGAGTGACCTAGGGGAATCCTGTGACCTAGTGACCTCCTGTGACTGCAGCTCCCTCATTAAAGTCTGTGGCTCTGAGCTTTATACGTCGTTTAGATGGTATCAAGGACTTTCTTGGGAGAACATTCTTGACTTCTGTGTTCCTGAGTGTTCTCCTCTGTATAATGGGCATAATGACAACACCAACTTCATAAGGTTTTGCAAGAATTAAATGAGTTAATGAATAGAAAGTGTTCACATCAGTGCCTCGTTCATAGTAACCAATATCTAAACATAATTGGAGGTGATTATAATGGAAGCTCTGGGACTCATGGGTTTTGGATTTTGAAAATCTCACTTTACCACTGCCACATGTGAAGTAAAGACCAAAGAAGTTCTGGGATTAGCATTGAGAGACCCAACTCCAAGTCCTGGTTTTGCCCCAAACCAGTGGTGGGACCTTGAATAACTCATTGTACTTCTGTGGCTGTAAATATTCTCATCTACAGTACAATATGAAGAGGTATACCAAGATATCAGTTATTTCCCTCTTTCCTTCCCTCTCCGTTTCCATCCCACTCCCCACCTTCCTCAAGTACACACTCTACCACACCCACTGCAGGCTGCTGAGGACCACAGAGCCAGCTCATCTCCAGGACCCCACCCCTTCCCCCCAGGCCCATGACATGATCAGGTGGAAACTAATCAGGGACCCAATGCCAGAGGAAGGCAAAGCAACTGTGTAATCAACACAGAGCTCATCTTTGGAAGACTTCTTGAAGAAAATGAGTCTAAAAGATGTGATAGACTGTTGTAGACTCACAGAGAGGAAGGCAGGAGTGAGTACACTGGTGGGGCTCATAGCAAGATAGTCAGGGACTCAAGTGCCCACAGCTAAAGGCAAAGGAGTCCTGGACTGAGCCCGCTGCTGCAGTCAATAACTGTGGGGAATCAGG
This sequence comes from Cynocephalus volans, assembly GCF_027409185.1. Lineage (NCBI taxonomy): Eukaryota > Metazoa > Chordata > Mammalia > Dermoptera > Cynocephalidae > Cynocephalus > Cynocephalus volans. Next base: position 133,335,908 of record NC_084467.1, read on the forward strand.
GGAGGGGGGCCAGCAAGTTCACTCGGAGTGACCTGTAGGGATCTGCAAAGGCTAACAAGGACACATTTTTTTTAGCAGAGACTTTACCTTCTCTGGCTTCAGTTTTCTCACCTGCAAACAAAAACAAAAACAAACAAACAAACAAAAACCCAGTATTAGATGAAATGATATCTATAGACTGTTTGGGGCTCTAATAAATCTGTGTTAGAGCAATGCAAAAAATAATAGCAAACACTCACACAGTACTTACCATGGGCCTGGCTCTTTCTAAGGGTTTTACAAATATTAAGTCTTTTAATCCCTACAACCCTATGAAATAGCACTATTCTTCTTCTTCTTCTTCTTCTTCTTCTTCTTCTTCTTCTTCTTCTTCTTCTTCTTCTTCTTCTTCTTCTTCTTCTTCTTCTTCTTCTTCTTCTTCTTATTATTATTATTATTATTATTATTATTATTATTATTATTATTATTATTTTACAGATGAGGGACCTGAGACAAAAGTGGAGGAGCCAGCCTAGGAAGGCAGGCAGGCAGGCTCTGCAGTCTATCCTCATAAACACTCCACTTTGGAATAGCTGATGAGGACAGGAGGGTCTCAGCGCCTGGAAGAGGAAGGTGGATTGGTTGTCAGGGCCACAAGAAGGAGTGGGGGGTTCTTAAAGAAGGAGGATGATGCAAATGGAGGATGATGCAAATGGTGTTGCGGGTGGCTGATCTGTGTGGAGACAAGGTTTTAGTGGCTTTGTAATGTGCAACTTTTCATTTAGAGGTTCTATTTCATCCACAGTGCTGTCTTTCTCTTTTCTGAAGACCCCTACCCCACCCCACCTCTGCTGACCTCAAGGAAGGCTCTGTGGCAGAGGGGCCACCCTGGTATGTGCACTCAGATCCTGGCTTTATCATCTGAGGCCCTGGGCAAGCCTGTCTGTTAGCTTGTCTCACCAGGGAAAGTGCCAAGGACACCCAGCAGGCCAAGTATGAAGCCTCAGCAACTGACAGATGAGGCTGTCCTTGATAAGTGAAGAGCTGGTTATCACATGGAGAAACACAAATTTGAGGCCTGAGGAGATGGAACCTACTATGTCTAATGTCACTAGTGTTATACATTGGGTGTGAGTGCTGCGTGTGTCATTTTTTAAGCTTATTATAGGATCGTGAAGTCCTGTCTTGTTCCTGCCCCGTGAAGGCAAGAGCTGGGTCTGCTTTGTTCACTAGATTTACTCCCGTCACCTGGGACAGTCCTTACACACAGACTTTGCTTAATACCTGGTTGACTGGTGGAGAGAGGCAAGTGAGGATCAGGAGAGCTGAGTTATAGGTCTAGGAGTCATAACATCTGTGTTTAACCTCCGCTTTCTTGTGGAGTGGCCTCCAGAGAGTCCCTTTGCCTCTCCCAGCCTCCTCTCTTAAAGGTCTCAAATTAATGTAAGAACATTTAGTAAACAGTAATTATGAGTAACTCTTACCCTTGCATAAATAATTGTTAATATACTTAACCTAATTCTACTCAGTGAGGATATCCATATCCTCACCAATTTTAAGTCAATTCGGATGAGCAGTGGGGAAATGCACCAAAGGTAGCTTGCTAGCTTCGTGCCAGTCCTGTGGGTGAAAGTCATATCATGAAGCCTGGGGAGGACAGTGGCAGTAGAGGTGTCATACCTGCCTGGGTTCAAATGGGGGAATGATGGGAGTTGCTGAAGGTCTATGAAGTGCAACCAGAAGAGCATTACCAGGGGTAAAGTGCCATGGTTAGTCTCTTCGAGGCTGGCACATCATCCCAACAAGAAGGAAGAATGAAAGTCATTGATCTGACCTGACAGCACCCCCACAACCACACTTGCCCTTAAGAATGTCCTGTCACTTCTCCTATCTACCCTCCCTTTCTAGAAAACACAGGAGGTTTTGCATCAAGATGTGGACGACAAGAAAAATAACACTTTGATTTCTTTTTTTTTAACACGAACACCCTCAGATTTATTTATTTTTTTACATCTCCTCCATAGAGTTGGCCGATTAACCACTTAAATGGCTTGAAAACTCATTTAATGTCACTGCCTAATCACTTTATGAAATGTCACTGCTCCAGCAGGCAAAAATTTCTGCTTTAACCTCCCTTCTCTTATGCTTCACTCCACTTCTAAAATGCAGAACTTCCTTCCAAAGAAGACTAAAATCTTAATGCCTCCCTCTACCCTTATATATAAGCATGTGCCCCTATATTTGCATAGAATTATGGAATTTCAGCATTAGGTGGGATCATAAGGATCATCTTACCACATAAATCATTTTACTGATGACTGAAATGAGGCTCCCAGAGGAAAGCGACTTGCCTGAGGGCACCAACTTGTAAGCGGCAAAGCCTCCTTTGTTCTTATAGCTGTAAGTCACATAATGGTGCAATGAGGAATAAATACTATGGGAACTAGGGTAGGCAAACCTAGATCTGCACTGAAATATGTGACCTTGTGCAATTCACGTATCCATTCCTAGCCTCAGTGCTCCTATCTGTTAAAAGGGGTGGTTTTATTTTCCATGCTTCATAAGCAGTAACTGCCACACAAATATTATGTGATGTATGCTGGCATTTATTAATGATAATGAACATTAACAATTTTATTAATTATAACAATACTCTCATACCTATTTCACTTTTTCTCCAGGCATAACCACAGCTTAGCCATATTTTTAACTCCTCCAAGATACAATGCCTCCTCTGCAATAAGTTGCAATGAGGAAAACTCTATTTCTGCCTCACTTGCCAAGACTCCGTACACTAGCAGCTGATGCCCCAAATCCTAATTGCTCTATTTTCTGACACATCTACCATAAATGGAGACTGAAAATAACAGGAGAACACAAAAGAATCTCCAAAATGTCCTCAGTTGAAAATGATTTGAGAGTGGTGGGGACATGACTCTTATAAGCTCTACCATTTTAAAGACTGTACTGCCTGCTGCTCATGTGACCTTGTCTACACTTGATTATCTCTGATGACAAAACTGTGACCCATGGAATTCATGGCTGAAATAACAGATTTGAGCTAACACACTCAACAAAGGAAACTCATGATTTATTTTACCTCTACCTTTGGTGCAAAGCTAATTTAATATTTGTTTCGGTGTAAAACTGTCTTAAGTGTGGTCTAGGTATATGAAATTATTTGGTTTTCACAAGCAAATGTTTAATTTTAATGTTTTTAATCAAGGAGCAAGCTCAGCCATTGCTGCAATGTACTGCCATATAGCACAGAGGTTTACTTACCCAGTCAGCTTCAGGACAAGAAGGAAGGCGGAAGCATGAGGAAAAGGTGCTAATTGCTTTATCCTGCTGCATGTTAGCAGCATCAGCAGAAGGTGTGAGAATTTAGACAGTTAAAATTTGCTTGACAGGTTGCTGTTACAAAATTTCTAGTGATATTATTTGTCGAGCATAAACAGGAAATGGCCAAAAGCTGTTCCCCTTCAAAAGCCTGATTTTTACACAACTGTCAATGCAAGAATTACTTTGTCTTTTTTTAAAAGGTGAAGAAACACGTTCTAGGGATTTTTTGGTTTTTTTTAAGAAAGTTTTGAAACCTGCTCAAAACTTCTCTTTCTTAAAAAGAGATTTTTTCATCAAAACGTCTTCAGATCCTGAGGAAAAGCAATGAAGCAGAAACCGTGTGATTCCAAGGCCAGGATTTGCAGAGGAGCAGTCAGCGCTGAATTCAGGCGTTCTTGCTGTGCTCAGCAGACTTGGCCCGGCCATCCAAACCAGTTGATTCCAAAGCTGATACTCCTATTACCAGGCAGGTTCCAGCACATTGTGAGCTCTGAAAAAGCATAATGACAAACAAAGAATGACAAGGAGCACACGTTGACTTAATATAGCTTGCTCCTTTCAAAGAGCACACAGCTTTTTCACATGGATGCTCCCATCTGTCCTTAGAAAACCTTCAACTGGTAGGTGAGTGGTGGCTACTGCCCCCACCTTACAGCACAGGAGGCCAGCACAGCAAGAAGGGAAGTGGCTGGGCCAAGGCCACACGTGTCACTGGCTCACAGTGGCCCATGAGGAAATGCATGGAATTGATTCATCAAATATTTTTGAGGACTATGTGTGAGAGGTAGGATTACAAAAAACAAAGATATGGCCTCTGACCTTAAGGGTCCACACTAGGTAGGGAGGGTGTGATGTGACACAGCCACGTTAGGGGAGATGATCAACATCACTATGCTCAAGAAACTGCCCCACTAGCTTCTTCTCCCACAGAGAACAGCAGCAAGTCTTTAGGATGTATGAGGAGCCCTCGCCAGGCCAGGCCTTACACACAATGGGAGAGGGCATAGTTGTCTTTTATGTATCTGCATCATTTTTCTATTGCTGTGCAACAAATTACCACAAACCTAGTGGCATAAAAGGATACAAATCCATTATCTCACAGTTTCTGTGGGTCAGGAATCTGAGTACAGGTTAACTGGGTCCTCTGCTCAGGGACTCACCAGACTGAAATCAAGGCGTTGTTGGCCAGGGAAGCGGTTCTCATCTTGGGGCTCAAGGTCCCCTTCCAAGCTCACGTGGTTGTTAACAGAACTCATTTTCTTGCTGTTGTATGACTGAGGTTCCTGTTTCCTTGCTAGCTGTTGCCTGGGGATTGCTCCGCTCCTAGAGGCTACCTGCAGTTTCTTGCTGCCTGGTCCCTATCGGCAGTTCACAGCATGGCTGTTTGCTTACTTTCGGGCCAGCCAGAGCTTGTCTCTTGGATACTTCACGGTCTTCTAAAGTCTCACTTGATTAGGCCAGGCCCACCCAGGATATTGCTCAGTTATCCATAAATCTGTCCTCACTGCTACCATCATAATCTATATTATCTGTCATCTGGACTTTCAATGCATTCATCAGATCTTAAAGTCAACAGATCAGCAACCTGGTCATGAGGTGATATACCATTATGCTCACAGGTCCTGCCCACATTCAGGGAAGGGGATTATATAGGGCATGCACAGAAGAACTGGGGAATCTTGGGGGACATTTTAAAATCCCGCTTTGCAAATGTCTTTGCACTGTGTCCCTGCATTCCACCTTTACTACCTTGGCATCCAGTAGCTGCCATCTCCAAAATGAACATTCTCCCCTCCCCTCCATCAATATTCCTTTGAAAAAAAGTAGAGCAATATTTTATAAGAGGAATTAATCACTAATGGGAGAGTTTCAGGTAATAAAATGAGCACTTGCTTTTGTACTGTCAATGCTTAGCATAGTGTCTGGCATATAGGAATCCTTAATTTATGTTTCTTCAATAAATGAATATGTGAATGATTAAATAAGAAATATTTCGGGCATCTTCATCAGATTACATTCATATAAAAAATCCTTACCCCTGCTATGTGCAAGGCTGATTCATCTTTTTAGTTTTAAACCACTTTTTTTTTCCTGGTAATGCATGCTTATTATAAAACACTTAGGGATTTTCCTTCTTTCTATGGTTTTATTTTTATATTTAACTTTTTAATCCAACTGTAACTAATTTCCCAATATTATGTATAAAATATTCCATCCCCTACCCAATTAGTCTGTTGCTTTCTTATACAAACTAAATTCTTATATATAATAAGGTTTATTTCTGTGCTATCTATTTTGTTTCATTCATTTGCCTGTCCAATTTGTGTGCCAGTATCACCTATTTTAATTATTGGAGTTTTATCGTGTTTTAAGATCTGGAGGGCAGATGCTGCCTCATTATTCTTCTTTCGGCTCCTCTCTCAAACAGTTCATTAAGCGAGGGTCTGTCTTCCTGCCTGTTCTAGCTCCTTAGGCAACAGCATTTTTTGGCAAGGTCTGAACATGGATCCATATTCTACCTCTGCATTTTCCTAGCTCAACTCCTCTGGGTCCCAATAAATAATAATAATAAACTCATAATAATAATTCCTATGTCACAAACTTATTGTGAAAATTGAGGCAACTTCTAAGAATCACCCAACACATTGTAGGTGGTCAATACCTACCAACTGGATAGAGAAATGACTCAATGTCCAGCCTCTGCCTCATGCCTCTGTTCCTTCATCCTTATGAGCAGGGACTACAACTGTTTTGAAAGCATCCTGTATGAATGCTGAGACATAGGTCTCTTAGAATCAGGCCAACTTTTAGGCTGGGAGTATCGAGGATTGATACTTGATTCCAGCCTCTGTGAAGCCCCTTCAGGATTCGTACTGATCCCAGGGAAGTCTGGTGTTTTTGTGAACTGGAGACCTCCCAGAGTGCACCGGGGGACTATGGAAGGGGACATGTGTCAAGTGCTGAAGCCCACTTTGCCTACCCTTACAGGAGTCTGAAAGTGCCAGGGAATTAACACCCCTTACCCCATCCCCAGGGAGCCTATCTCTGGGCTATGGCATCCAATGAAAGCCAAGAATTACAGGTGCTGGTGTTGGGTGTCATCTGGCACACACTGAAGTGGTGCTGGTGAGGGGAGATGGGCAGGACTCTGACAGTATGTGCTAGAAATTACAGATCGAAGAAATGATCACAATTCCAAAAAGCCCCAGAGTACTGAACAGTCCTTTGCATCTGACCAGAGGTTTATAAAGTTGACTAGTTTTCCTTAGACAAAGCGCAGGCACTGGCAGTCAGAGGCCTGTGATGAGTCACAAGGCAGCCAGGAATTTTGAAGGGCAGTTCTTACTTCTTTCCTGGTATCATCCCTCCAACTCAGAGAGGGCAGGGTATGTACTCACTCATGACCCTGTGCTCTCGGGAGCTGGAATAGTGAGACACAGCCCACCCTTGTGCACTTTCATGCTGCAGGTTAGGAGAGCAAGCACAGCGATGTCCCGTATGCGTGGATCTGCTCTGAGGATGCAATCCCAATCTAACTCCATCCCTGCATGGCCTTCAGGAAAGGAACAGGTCAGGTGTTCAAAGCTGTAAGAGGTCTTGGATATTACCTGGTTAAGCCTCTTTATTTTCTATAAGCTACACCAATGCCAGATAGGAAAGTGATTTGTCCAAGTTCACCCAGCTTCACAGAAGCGATGGGACTTCACTGCTTTTCTGCCCACACTTTTCCATCTGAAAAGAAAGGTTGCTACTTGCCTCACGTGAAGATTCTAGAGGATGCACACTGCATATGAGGCGATTACAGAAATGAATTGAACATTTTTGAGAGAGGAAGACAGAAATGGATGATGTTGAGTGAGTTGAGGGAGGAAACAGGAAGTAATATAACACAGGGGCTAAGAGTTCACATTCTGGTTTTACCACTTAATAGCTGTGGAACTTAAGCAACTTTCTTGATATCTCTAAGCCCCATCTTCTCATCTGTAACATGACAGTAATGTTTCCTCCTAGGTTTATTTTAAAGGGCTGAATGAAATGACATACATTGAGCGCATAGCTCAATGCCTAGAACCAAGCTGTGTTTCCAGGATGAAGGGTTTGCAGAATGAGCTCTGCTCAATTATGTTCAATGCTCACAGGCCTATGGGGTAAGACCAGGGTGTCCAACTGACATCGCCATGTGTCCTTTTCTAGTTCCAGAGCCCAAGAGGAGCGGCACAGAGTGGGAGAGTGTGGTGAGAGAATGAAGAAACCAACCGCCCGGGAGAAGCATGAGGTGGCAGTGTGGCACTCAGTTTAGAGGGCTTCAGCCAGGGGTGGCACCATGGGCAGCCCTGCTGGCATTGGGCCTGCCCAGTTGGGTGTTGGCTGTCTCGGCCATGGTGGCCAATGTGGCCCCCGAGCAGCATGCCTTCTCGGCCGGCCAGCACCCCCTGGACTGGCTGCTCACAGACCGGGGCCCCTTCCACCGAGCTCAGGAGTACGCTGACTTCATGGAGCGCTACCGCCAGGGCTTCACCACCAGGTACAGGATCTACAGGTGAGTGGGGACCTCCCTGGCCAAACAGGGGCTTCTGTCAGAACCCAACCTGGGCAGACCCTGCCTGGGTGCCAACCCCAACTGCTAAGCCAGGTGGAATGCCCTCATCCAAACTAGAGGAAAATAAGCCTACCGTGTTGGTTTTTTAAAAAAGGAAGAAGAAAACACAAGCTGGAAAACCTGCTGATGCCTCCTGGGGAACTTAGCAAAAGGATTTCTATTTATAGGTTGTGCTGCTTATAAATTGAGGACAAATCAGGCGGCATGGAATCAGCGTGTGGCCCATGCTACCATAGGAGGTCAGAGTCAAATGCTGGGGCTGGTTTTAACTAATGGGTTAGATATTTTTATGAGTTGTAATTACTCACGTATGCAAACGAAGGAAGGGTGACTCTGGCTCCTGCCTTAGAGGTCTGGAGAGCCCATCGGGGTCAAGGATAAACCTGCCCTTCCCCTTGTCAACACTACAGTCTTAGCTGGCATTGCTGGCAGAAATGGGCTGTACCTTCCTGGCCCTTGGGCCCACCCGCAGGAACATGGGAGCCAAAAGTCATTCATGTGAGACCTGCCTGAGCCATCTGCCATATGGGATAAGCCAGGCACATATTCCTGGCTGCTGGGCCAGCACTTCAAAAGTACGTAGACTGTTCCTCCAAGTCCTCACCTGGGGTGACCTACAAGCCCAAGGGCTCCCATGAGTGTATCCCTGAACTTAAACTTCCCCTTGATCCTCTGCCCCCTTGCCACCACTCCCTTTTCCTCCTCACCTTACCTGCATCTTTACATTACCCTCGGAGCTTTGCTGCGTCTTCTTTTTTCAAAGACATTTATTTTCTAATCACAAATTAGTTTCTAATGCGAAAATAAATAAATAAATAAATAAAGGAGGGGGGAAGAACACATGAAATAGCATGAAGAGAAACAAACAAAAAATCACTCATTACTTTAACATCTAGAGGTTGTCATTATTAACATTTTGGCAAATGCATTTCTAGTCGTGTAAACATATTGATGTTTTTGGACCTCTTGCTAGATTTAGCACTTTGCATGCCTTATGTAAATTACCTCATCTAGTCTTTCCAACAACCCTATGTTGAAAGGACAATTTCTCTCCCCTTTTGACAGATAATGAAATTGAGACACAGAGAAGTTAAGCAACTTGCCTAAGGTCACAAAGCTAGTAAACAGCAGTGCCATGATTAGCTCCCAGGTAGTCAGACTCCAGAGTTTGGGTTCTTAGAATATATTTAGAGACATTTTTCTTTTTCTGGGAGTTTTTTTTAAAACATCTTCAGTAACCATGCAACCTGTTTAGGTTAGTACAGGGTCTCAGAAATAAAATTTTAGGAGTATCCAGTAGTAGAAGATTCCCAAATGGTAAGAGAGCAGCCATTTATAGAGGTTATTCACCTGATTCACAATTCCTACACCTGGACGCAGGCGAAGGCACAAGATCCGATATTTGAGGGGCTGGTATGCTGTGGGTCCAGAGGTATATGGAAAAAAACTCCAGCTGTTAGGAATAGCCTGCCCAGCTCTCCTTTCAGGCCATTTCTCTTCCACTATGCCTAGATCCAGTCTTGTCCTGTAAGGGATTGCAGTCCACACTCCCTGTCTCAGTGGCTCTGGTCCTTGCTAGCCTCCAAAGACAGCAGTGGAAATTTACATACAGTCACTGAGGCAGAGAGCAGCCAACTCACGTTGGGAGTGGCTGAGTGAACACCTGTGCAGGTAAAAGCAGATGAGTAGCAGTGGTGTAGAACAAAGGATTTACTCGGTTTCCAATTAGTATATAAGAATTTGGATATATGCCCCCACAAGTTTTCTATGAGACAAATTCAGGGTAACTCTTCTCTTTATCAAAAAATTTCTTTTCCATCCCTTCCAAAAAAAAAAAAAAAAAAAATCAGAAAATCTACTGTAGAATATGTTTAAGCAGAGAATCCCTCCAGTCCAGTAAAGTAAGATTTAATTTACCTTAAACTTTTCGGTCTATCCCAAATCTCACAAAAGCACGGTTATCACCAAAAATAATTTTTAAAAAGTGTATTGGAACTGAAGTCAGGCTGGGAAGTCTAACACCACTATCCACTTCAAAGTGCTGTAGGAACTAGAGGGAATATACAGTTTCCTTCTCTCCTCAGTAGAGTTTTCTTCTCCTCAAGCCCCAGTCCCAAGTCTGGGGAGCCCAGCAGCCACTTAATGCCTGGGCAGGAGCTCAGAGCAGGCCCGCAGGGAGTGTCTGCAGTAATTTCTGCACCATCAACTGTTCTATCAGTTGGTAATGCTTTTCTGATCATTTAATGTGACAAGCTCGCACACTGTGCCATTCTGTCTCTCTGGGGTCGCTTATTGGATATGAACCTGTACTTGGGGAAACAGTGACCAGTCATTCTGACCGGAGTGTAGTATTCTGACTTGTGACCCTTTGGTGGGGCGAAGAGAGAATGGGCACACATGGCTGCTTCCGGAGCTCCTGGGAGTTTTGCCTTTAGTTATTGAGCAAAATGGGAGTTTTGTGGAGACTTGTAGGACTCTGTATTATCCTGCTGGGAATTTGCTCGTATCCCTTCCCCTTGGGTCTCTAGTGGCAATTTCCTCTGGAAAATTCAGTACCTTGTTTCAGGACGAAAGCAGGTCATAGAAAACTGGTTAAAACACACTTGGAAAGTCATCTCCCTATGTTTTTTTGATTATCCAGGACAGAAGGAGAAAAAACTCACAGAGAATATCAGGAATGTCTTGTGGGGAAATATTGGCTCTCAAACAAAATTAATATTTTACTTCATTCTTTAAGAAATCTTTTGGTACACAGAAATCACGTGGTATCCCCATGTGCCTTCTATATAAGAAAAGGGGATGATCTGTGATAGGGAAGAATTAGACTCCCAATGGGGTCAGGATATTTGGTGCAGAATCACTTGAAGCTTTCTTGTTCAACAGGAAAGAGTCCCTCCTTTCCTTCGAGTTGTTGAACAGATCATAACTACTACATAGCAAGGTTCTAATATTAAACTGCAAATTCCATCCATTATTATTTGGATATCAGAGTGTGCTGTCACTTTGAGGAGAGGACTTCTCATGCTGGACTAGCTCCAGCCTTTCTAACCGTGGACCCCAGAGATAATTGCTCTCTCCATTACACATTTGTATTCATGTAGGCATGGTGGCTTTGGAGTGAAGGTTCTGGAGCCAGGTGGTCTGTATTCTAATCCTGGAACTACAGCTTACTAGCCGTATAATGTTGGGTAAATGACTTAATTTCTTTGTTCCCCAATTTCCATATTTGTAAAGTGGGAGAATAATAGTGCCCATGTAATGGATTGATGTGAAAATTAAATGAGTTAGTTGATATAAGGCACTTAGAATAGTGCTTAATAAATATTACCTATTACTATTAGATTGTCCTCAATAAATATTAGCCTATGTACGAACGGTAATGAGATGAGAACCATGGGTGCTATTTTGTTATAATGTCTGCTGAGGGCTTAGATTCCACAACCTATACTAGAAGGGGGAAAATTTGTTCTCATACTTCTTTTAAAGCACATTAACCTTTATCCCTCAAACCAGCTGGGAGAACTGGAGGAGCACTCAGCTGAGGCATACTCTTACTGGCTTTGTGGGCTATCTGAAGGAGCAAGATGTTTCTAGCATAGAAAGTTGCCCTGGATCAAACTCTCGCTCCTAAAGTCAGGGACTGTTAACTGAGAAGGCCTTTCTTAGGCACAGCCTCCAGAGACCAGTCACCGCTATCTCCCTGGTCCCAGCAATGAGATGCACAATCTCAGAATGGTGCGGTTAAGAGAAGAGAGACAGTATGCACCCTGGCTGAGCCCTCCTGAATAACAGGATGAGCTTGGGCATCTCACCCAATGTTTGGAAAGCTTTTAAATTCCATCAGTCAGCCTCTCAGCATGTCCTCCAGCCCTGTCAGCCAAGATCTGATCTGAGCAGTCATCCCACTTCTCAGACACTGTCTCTTACAAAGCTAGTGGTAAGAGCTATAAGAGCAGAGATCCTGGCTCCAGTTCCATTTGGGATGCCCGAACACCTCCTCCCTTGCTCCATTTCATGGCTCTCACTACAATAAACACTTAAGTGATCAATCTCTCACAGTAGCCTTACATGGGGCTATTAGGGTCTAAGGCAGTGAAACAGACTTGTTCAAGGTCAGAGAGGTGGCCAGTCATAGCCAGAAATAGCACTCAGGGCTCCTGACTTGAAGTCGCCTGCTTATTACTCTCGACCACGCCACTTCCTTTGACTGGTAAGTGCATCTTCATCATAACACGCAACCTAATCAGGCACCTAAATTGAGCTGATGCAAATGTAAATATGGTTTCTTGAAACACTCTAGCGGTAATGTTCCATTCTCTCTTTGCTACAAATCAAAGTAATGAGCAGTCTGTTTTTTTTTTTTTAATTTCTTTTTGTATTAAGGTTTTAATAGAGAGATAATCATGGGATTGGAAAAAATCCAAGCCACTATGATGAAACACTTAAAACTCGGAAAGAATAAATTAAAATTGAGAAAGTTAGAAATCATGCAGAACAACGAGTATAATATGGTGGTTAGGAGAAAAGCAAGGCTAGGTGGAATTCCAAACTATTGATCTTAGTCACCATGACCTCAATTTCTATCTACTTCTTTTTTGGAAAAATGGGTCTGCAGATACATTAGAAGTCTTTTGGGAAGAAAACGAAACAAGCAAACGAAAAAATGGCTATCTTTACTGACAAAAAGGGACATTATATTCTGATCATATTCTGGGAAAAGTTTGCAAATTTCTGGAACCAAAATAGAACAAAGCTAAAAACTGAAAGGAGGAAGGGCAAGCAGGAGTAGAGTCAGATGACATGGTAAATGACAGCAGTTAATGAGGCTAAAGAACTTTTCGGCAGGCACCAGAGCAATAACCCTGAGAAAAGACAATCTGTTTGGAATTCATCAGGATGTAAAACAAGATTTGGCGATAGCTTAGATGTGAAGGAAGTGAGAAATAGGAAGAACCAAATATTTGATCATAAAGCCTCAAAAGGTGGTCTGTGGGTCACCAGCAGAAGCATCACCTGGGAGCTTGTTGCTAAAACCCACCCCGGACCTACAGAATCAGGATCTGCATTTTAACAAGATCCCCAGGTGAACAGCAGGATATTAATGCTTGAATATGCTGCATTTGCTCACACTAACTGTTTGGAGGTGTAGAGGGGAGCAAAAATGACCAGGGTGGAGGAGGAGAGAAGGGGTCATAGGAAGGCAATACACCCCACAAGGATTTGAAAAAGTGAGAATACTTACAAGAGATGCTACAAAGGGAATAAAATGGTAGTCAAGGGAGGTTAAATTTAGGAGTCATTAGTGCCAAGTCACATGCAGTCATCAGAGTAAGTACAGCAGCTGGGAGAAAAGGGTAAAAGCCAAGAAGGCTGGAGGGCCTAGAAGCAGCCTGTGGGTGCCTCCCGGGAGATGGGGAGGTGAGGAAGCAGAGAGCAGCTGTGGAAGCAGTCACAGGAGGAGCTCCAGAGCTGATTTATCATCCCGACCACGTCGCACCCACTAACAGATACTGATTTGGATAAACAGCGAACCCTGGGAGAGGCACTATCTCCAATTAAGAGATCACAAATCCACATAAATAAATGGCAACCAAAGGCAACCATGGTCTGCCTAGGTAAATCCCAGTGATTTCCTAGGCATTTATTACAGCTACTGAGGTACAGAAAGCTGCTTTATCATGCCGCTGCGGGGAAGCCATAGAGCTCAGGTGGATGAAATGGACAAAGAAGGAAGTTAGCTTTTCTGGAGAAAGGACCAGGGTCTGAGCAAACCACTTGATCTCTGAACTTCTCACTGGGTTTACATTCCGACCACAGGGGAGTTTATCAGGATGGAAGGAGAGAAAGGAATAGTGCACAGCTGATACTGTGCTTCAGATCAGAGCAAGACTGGAGGCACCGTAGCAGTGATGAGCCTGCGGTTCTGGTCACAGGCACTATTTCTCAGTCCTCAGGGGTGAGCAGGTAGGAATCGGCCAGAACACAATGTTTAGCAGTTGCTTTAATTATGAGTTCAGCACTGCCTAAATATACAGCCCCTGTGACAAATACGTACTTAATGCAGATTGTAAACCCAGCAGAAGGCAGCGGAGACCTTCACCCAAGGAATTTCCTTCGGCAGTGTCTGGATGATGCACCCCATAATGTTCTCGTCCCTGTGCAGAATCCTCCTCCCAGCTCTGGCGTGGGAACCTACCACAGCAGTGCAGCGCACCCGCGCCAAGCCTCTGTGACGTGCGCACAAAGAACCGAAAGAAAAAGCGTTCTTTTAAGTAATAAACCACGCACGGGTAGACACAGTTCTTTTTTTTTAAGAAAGTTTTTATTATTATTATTTTTCACATTCTAGGATGTTGTGGAGCAGTTGAGGGAGGGTGAGAGGGGAAAGGGGAAGGAAATGGGATGGAAGAAGGAGGGATAGGATTGAGGCCTGTGGCACCCCCCTTATTCCCACAGGGGAGACTGGGGGGCTTCCAGCGGTGGCTTGGTCATTGCCAGGCTGGGTGCAGATGTCAGGGGGGTGTAGCTGGACACCGTTCTTGATCTGATGGAACTTACAGATAAGAACATCTGGAGAAAGTGCTAGATTACTCTGCACAGAAATGTCAAGGGAAGCTGGAATAAAAGGTAATGTATAGGCAAAACCCAAGGGATGACTGGACACTCTCCAGGTGGAGGCTTGTGTAGTTGTGTTATAGACACGGCAACAGTATGGCCAAAGGCATGGGAGCACAGATGTGGTTTAGGACCTGAGCCGCCAGCCCATGTGTCTGACATGAATGTTAAGAAGTGCACAACTATGCCCTCCTTTCCCTGTCCTTCCCCTCTGGTTTATTTTCTGCTATATCCTGTCCCTCCAAAATGCCAAAACTGTCTCTTAGACACTGAATTCTTCCAAGGTGCAACTTCAAAAAACTCTCACATGGGGGGCATGTCATTTTCTGGCATAAGGGTAAACAACATGAAGTAAAAATAATTGCATGTCTAGGGAAGGTAGGACCACAGGCAATTCCTTCTGCTTCCACTTTGGAAAAATGGAGTATAAGTAGTCACCTGGTGAGAAAATGGTGAGCAGTGGTTTAAGGTCCTATAAAGCCACTGGTTCAAGTGAAAATTCAGCATCATTTGTGTGTAAAAAATCAAATTCAGTGTAAGCTTAGCACACCATGCATTTGCTCACTCGGTCCCCTCACATATGTTTGTGGGGCATATCTTGTGCAAAGCATTATTCTGGACACTATAGCTGAATGTGCAACACACACACACACACACACACACGCACACAGATATAGATATTTAGCAGATGGAGAAAGCAGGGTCCTACTGGTTTCTGAGTGATCAGCCAACTAGTTTGAATGACAACATGCACGCCAGAGAACACACTGGAATGTGGCACCTCAAGTGCCAGAGAGAAGAAGACATTTAACACATTCTCAATAATCAGTGGAGAGATTGTTTCCCTGGATGCTGGGTCACAGTGGATTCTTACGGTGTCAGTTCTAATCTCCCCCAGGACACAATGACTCTTGCCCCCAATTTTCCATGTCTTTTGGGGCTACACACAGGTTAGCCACCCTAGCTTGAGATAAGCTTGCAAAGATGGTCTGAATGTGAAAATAAAAATGTGCAGGAAATGAAGGGAGTACCCAGGATGGCCAAGGAAAAAAAGGCAAGATCAGTTTTGTTTTCAGATAAGATTTAGTCAAGAGATCTTGAGTCAGTCAGGCAGAGAAAAAAAAGGATTAATTTTTGCTTCGAGAAATAATTAATTTTATTCATGAATGAATTGCTACTTAGAGACGTGTATATGCAGAAAGGAGTGAGGTAGACTTCAACTGGAAACTGTCACGACACAGATGCAGGCAGACAGGGACACTGGCTAGTCATGTGGTCTTTTTTATTTTTTGCTTTTCAAGACAAGAGCTTTTTCTGGGTCAGGGACTCTCAATACATTCTTTTTTCTTTACTCAGCTTCTGCCACATTTCTCCCACCTCAGAGCTTCTCACATCTCCCACAAGAAAATTATTTCAGTACATGGAGCTCAGAACACGTGAGTGGCACGTGGGGGCATCTCTTCATGCAGCACATACTTATCAGGCATCTGTGAGTGCTGGGCACGCCACAGGTGTGGGGACACAGCCATGAAGGAGACATAGGCCAGGCCTCAGGGAGCTCTGCCCTCTGGAAGACCCAGGCGAGAGAATGATTAGAGTGGGCTGAGGTCTGCAGCACAGTGAACGTCTGTGTGAGAGGAGTTTGGTTCCCATGCCAGTCACCCATCTTCTTCCACCCCAGGATTAGAAACAGGTGTACCTGCTCACAAGGTGCTTGGCAGGCAAGCTGGGTTGCAAATGAGAGTATGAAGTTGAGTCTGAGATGAAGATCAAATCCTATAATCTCACCCCTGCCTCAAACTAAAGATGGCTGTTCATCTGACTGGTTTGCCTAATCCTAAGCGAGGCAACTGGAGAGGACCTCACTTCGTCGTGCAGACGGGGTGGGCAGGAGGCCTCAGAGAGAGCTCTGCCAAATGAGCTAGCTGTGAGGAGCAGGAGGAAACAATCAGAGGGGGTGTCTGCTTGAGGGAATATATGAGCAAGAGACAAGAGCCTTTGTGAGCAGGGATCTCAATGCACGGTCTCTGCATGGTGTTGAAGCACAGACCAAAACAGCAGGTTCTCACCCATTTCCCTGATTTTCCTATGGGAAGAAGGGACTAAGGGGACAAAGAAAATAGACGGTTCCGAGAGGGCAAAAGAATTGGGCAAAGTTACTATTTAGCTGGGTATTTAGCTGGGGGTAGGTGTGGGGGAAGCAAAGAATTTATACTATGAAATATTAATAACAATAATAATGGCTGTTATATTTTGAACGCTCATCATATGCCCAACATTTCACTAAGTGCTGTGTAAACATTAATTAGGATTATCTCAATAAGAACCTTACAAGGGTGTGCTATTTGTACACCCGTATTACAGATGAAGACACAGTTTTAGAGTTGTGTGACCAGGGTCACCCAACTGGTAAGAGGAAGAGCCAGCACTCAACCCATGAGATAGGGGATCTGACCATTATTATTTAACCAAATAAATCATCTGAGTCTGGGATACTTAATGTTCTGAGAGAAACGGTGCCTCCAGTTTTGCCCACCTGTGCTTTTTGTCCCTGTTCCTTTGGCATCCCTGTAGATCTTTGGGATGTAAAAGACAGACTGCAAGGGGCTGGAGGGTGGCTCATCCCACTCAAAGACCCTGAAGTCCTCTGTTCCCACAAGAGTTCTCTATCTGTGCTTAGGCTCTGGGGAGCCCTGAGTGGGAGAAAGCTGCAGACAGATCTCTCTGAAACGGTGCACCCACGGCAAATTCTGTACGTGTTGGCTTTGCACTGCCGGTGTGTTTCTACAAGGGTGTAGTGTAGATAGAATTTCTGTAAATCGAATCCTCTACTACAGGGACACTTAATGCTATTTCTGAGATGCAGAATCTTATTTCTTGCCAGGCAATGGCTTATGAAAATTCAGTGTTAAGCAAATCCCTAGTGTTGACTTCAGGATGAAGTAGGTACTGATTTATAAACACACGTGTCCACTTGGAAATGTCTTATATTTCAAGGAATATTTTTATAAAACCAGAAGAAACCTTTGGTGCTGCAAATAACCTCTGCTTATTGTGCTTCTCTTTAAATTTGAATTTTCTTACAGTGACAAGATTGGTATATGCTCTGGGATACTCCCACTTGCCTTCGCATCCACAGCACAGTATACAATCAGATGAAACAGTAAAAGACCTGCAGGCTAGGGCTCCTGAGTCAGTCTTAGGATTTGCAGGTATAGCTTGGGCAGATTAGGGCTGTTATAGACAAGGCATGTTTGGGGAGGTTGCAGGAATCAGGCAGGGCTCCCTGCTGTGTCTTCCTTCTGCACCTGTTTAATGCTCTGTGATTCTTCTTCCCTACCAGACTCTCCTCTAAGCCCAGAAGTGTGTTCCTCCCACCCCCAGCAAAGAGCAAACAACCTCTGGTCATTAGAAAGAGCCAGAGTGAGCAAGGAGTCTCACTAGCTGGTCAGGAGGGCCTGATGGGGCAAAATGAGATAGCCAGGACCAATGCAGCACCAAGCCCTTCACTGCAAGTCCCAGTGCCCAGGAGAATTCTCGTTTTCCTTGTGTGCCAGAAGAACCCATGTATCACCTGGGGACATGCTAGTGACGGAGGAGGGACAGGAAGGAAGACTCTTTGGGGATTGAGTTCTCCTGGCTCCACAGAGGCATGTAAACACCTAATGATCCCTCGACATGGGCTACGTAGTTGGTGTACTAGTAACAGAGGTAAACTTTAGCGTCATGCTTGGCTGCTGCTGTATAAGTTCTAAGTTGTGAGGGCTTGGAGAAGAAGGGAGGCAGAGAAGTCTTTGAATGTTGACTTGGTTCATTGAGAAATGCGTGCACAAGTGGGACTCAACAGAAGAAATGTGACTCTGGAGGTTGATAATACATTCTTTTGCTTTCTACAACCACTAAGTAGAGCTGTGTGCATTTTGGTGTTTGCATATCACAGCCAGGCCAGAAGATGAAGTCAGAATCAAAGGGTGTATTAGCTTGGGACAAGAGGCCAAAGCTACAAAGACAGCATCTGGGTGTGCAAGGAAGCCTGACAACATGAGATGGCAGATGAGAACAAAGTGATGCCCAAATCTGTGAATTAGAAGGAAACTTTAAAATCACCTGTTTCCCACCAAGTGTAGACAACCACTCTTCAAACCCCCAGGAAGGTGGTCACACAGCCTCAGCTCAAACAGGGTGTCATGAGGTGTGCTGTGGATTGATTGAATTGTGTCCCCCAAAATCCATATAGTAGAAGCTTAATCCCCACTGTAACTGCTGAAGGTGGGAAATCCTATTATAGTAATTAAAAGGTGGGGCCTTGAAGAGGTGATTAGACTGTAGGACTGTGCTGTAGTGAATGGATTAATAATGGTGATCAGGTGTGGTTCTGAGGCTTAAAAGACGAGCACGTGAGAGTCTCTGCCATTTTCTGCTGAGACCCCTCCATTGCTGTAAAACCACCACCAAAGAAGACCTTCACCAGGTATGCTCCCTGGACTTTGGACTTCCCAGCCTCTGAAACTGTAAGCAATACTTTTCATTTTCTAATAAATCACCCAGTTCCAGGTATCTTGTTATAAGCAACAGAAATGGACTCATACAAGGTGTTCACTGAAATTTCCATTGAGCAGCCTAAAACACTGTAAAAGTCTTTCTGAAGGATCCCTATCCTAGCCAGCACCCCCCCCCCCAAAAAAAAGATCTTCTGGAATTGAAGCATAGTCTTTCTTCCCACAATTTCCACTTATTGGTCCTGGGGTCCTGGTTTTGAAAACAGTTACTGTTCTCTCCAATTAGACTTGGTAGCACTCCTGAACTTCCTTCCCTCCAGAGGTTCTTGCTCTCTCCTCCTCTCACATTCTCTCTTGCAAGCTGTCCTTGTTTCCCCCGCCCCTCCTCCATCTTCCTTTTCCATCTTTCTTTGTAAAGAACGTATATAAAATTTATTTTGACATACAGTTTTCTTCCTCAACCAGACCTGGCTCCTCAGGAGCTTGCTTGCCTGCTCATCTTTCAAAGCACTCAAGAATTTTGTCATGTATCAACCCCATTGTAGAGTTTCTCAGATCAGGTATTTCCCTCTCCACAGACATCTTTAACTTCTTTCCCTCTATGCAAGACTGTTCTTGACTTCTATGCAAGTTCTCAAAGACTGACTTTGGTGGCTCTAGGTCACAGGCACACATCAGGAAATGGGGTGACTGCTCTGGAATCGAAGCATCCGCACTTCGAGAAAAGCTGGAAATGTGTGCTGGAGTTGTGGTTAGAGGATGCATGTTTTTCACTCAGGTTAAGTGTAGAAAAAAACATTCTCACTTTTTCTTCAGCTTCTTAAAGTATTGTACCCACCTCCTGTTTGGTTTGGTTTGGTTTCTGTGGTAAACCATGGCCAGAACTGAACTCATTATGTTTCCTACCACACTTACCACATCTCCTATGTTCTTTGCTGTCTTCCTGGCAGGACCAGCAGCCTGGCTGCTGTAACTCCATTTCTTCCTCATTCCAGTCCCCATCTGGGCCGTGGGGCTTCCATCTCAGAACTGTCTTTCAAATCCAACCTCTTCTCTCTTCTCCTGGCTTCATCGTTTACCACCTACACTATTCTCACTTCTCCAATGCAGCTTGCTTAAAGACCTCTGTTGGTCCCTCTGTACCCAAGAGACAAATCCAAGCCCATTTCCTTAGAACAAAAGTCATGTCCAAATCCATCCATTCACGATTTCAACAGTCAACAAATAATCAACAAATACCGACCCTGTGCCACTGACTGTGTCCCATGTTTCTTCCCACTTTTCTTTGTTCCAGCCCCAGTGAACATCTCCAGGATCTCCCGGACAGGAGGCCCCTTTGAATGCCGTGTCTTTCTGTATCCCATCTCCTCCTCCTGGAAAGCTCTTTCCATCTTCTCTGCCAGCTGAGCACCTGCTCACCTTTCAAACCCACTTAAATATTATTTCCTTATGAAATCTTCTTTGATTCCTACAAGAGAGTTAGTTACTCCTACCTATGATTCCCCATTTGTCTGTTCACATACCTGCTGTGGAACTTACGTTATGCATTTGTTGTCTCTCTTTACTCGTCACTTGGCTCTGAGCTCCTTCAGGCAGAGAACACGTCTCATTTCACCTGTCCATCTCCAGCCTGCAGCATCATGTCTCCCACATTTAAGGATGAAATAATAGGATGAAACCATTCAGCGAAGGTAGGATGTTCTGGGTCTGAATTAGAGCAGAACAGAAGTGGTTGAGACTCCAGCCGCTGGAAGCAGACTTCCTGGGTTGAAAGTGCAGTTTTGCTGCTTCTAGCTGTGTGACCTTCTGTAAGTTACTCTGCATCTCTGAGCCCTGTTTTTCTCATTAGTAAAATTGATAGAATAATAGCACTTTCTTTAAAGAGTTATTTGGTGATAACTAAAAAAACAGATTTGGTTTATTTCAAGGCAAATGCTTATTCTTTTAGTGAGGGGTCTCCCATGAGTAAATGTGGAAAATAATACAGTGGGAAAACTACAGAAGTGTACAGAAGAGAAAATGGGGAGATTAATTGGGAAAGAGGAAAGAATAGGCAGCCTTACTCAATCAAACTTGTTCTACTGCAAAGAATTGCATACAAATCAAATTAATCAAATTTATCACTTAATCTACATACTGCTCTCCCTAACTATAGCCTGAGTTCATCTTTTCATTGATTTTTATAGTTATAGATAGTTCAAAATAAATCCTTAATAGTGACAGGTGCTTTCCCTGGAGAGCATGACTCATACAGCAAGATCTCACAGCATAAAAGTTAAGGCCTCAAAACCAACACCATTTCCCATCTAGACCCAGAAAGCAAGAAGAGAGACCCCATATAGGTATATCACTGAGATGAGGAAAAACAGGAGCATGCCTGTTTGACCACATGGACAATAAAAGCAAGTAATTGAAAGGGACCGATATCCAGATAGGCAATAAAATCAAGAGCCAAGATTATTTCACCAAGCTAGAATATTGGATTGATACAATCAAGATAGTATTCGATAAAGTAGGCTAATTACTAAAACAAACAGTCCCCAAATCTCAGTGACCTCGTGAAAGTTTGTGGCTGTTTTTGCTTATGTCACACTCCAATACAACTTATGGGAGGAATAAAAGCAGATGGCTTCATGAAATCATTCAGGACCAAGACCCCTTCTACCTAGTCACTCTGCCATCTCTTAGACCTCAGAGTTCTCTTCTGGATCCTGGTAGGTAAGAAAAGAGAAAGAGCATTAAAGATTTTGTGGGAGGTTTCATGGGGCAGGCCTGGGTTCATATCCCATTGGCCAGTCACATGGCTATACTTAAATGCAGAGGAAGCTGGGGGAAAATTCTCCATCTGTGAGCCAAGGAGGAAAACAAACAGCTTAGAGAACAACTTTCAAGCCTCTGCCATTAGAGGTTGAATGAAAGAAGAGGGTGAAATGCAAAGCCCTAATTTTAAGTTAAAAATGTCTCTTTCACAAACATAGGATATAGGAGGCCTGACTTGGCTGTGACACTTATTAAAAAAAAAAAAAAATCTGGGGCTGGAAAGAAATATGGGGTATTGGTTGACTCTAAGATTACTGTTAGCCAAGAATATATTTGTCTTAAAAAATGAACATAATATTCAAATGAATTAATAAAGGAAATTTATATGATAGAAAGTACATAGATTTTCTTCTAAGCTATGTGTCCTTGACTAAGATACTTACATTATCTAAGCCTCAGCTAGCCCAGCTATAAAATAGGACTAAATCTTGTGGCCTCTATCATTTAAACTATTGCCACAATTATGCAGATTAAGGACCCCCAGAACTCAGTAGCTTAAAATAATAATGCATTCTCACTCATGCATGCGCAGGATGGCTGTGTTAGCTTTGCTTCAGGCTGCAGGTCTGCAAGGAGGCCATTAGGTCTTTCTTCCAATGGTATTTATTCTGGGGCCCAGACTGAAAGGGCAGCACCTGCAGGACCTGGGGAAAGCACTTTTTATAGTGAGGGCACAGATGCAAGAGGGAGGGTGGAAACACACAATGCCTCTTGAGGTCTTGGCCCAGAATTAGCACTGTCATTATGCCCTCATTTCTTTGTCCAAAGCAAAGTCAGATAGCCAAGCCCAATATCAATGGGGGAGGGAAATAAACTCTGTCCATATGGGAGAGTGACACTGCAAAGTCACATGTCAAAAGGCGTTCTAATACAGGCAAGAAAGACAATTCGATCTACTACACTGACATTTGTAAAATTGTGGTGATGATTTAAAAATACGTAAGGCTTCCAGTCCCATTCTGGCAACATGGGAGTTCAGTACAGTGATAGTCACAATGATGATAACAATGATGTATTCACATTTTGTATTCTAGTGTACTCTCAGTGGCTCAGAACACATCTACCGGATTGCATTCAGTTTTGGTTGCCATCTTTAAGAAGAAATACATTGACAAGCTAGGTTGTAAGCAGAAAAGGTTGAGCATGAAGGCCTAGAGATCTGGAAACCATGTTGAGGAAACTGAAAATATTTAGTCTAAAGAAGAATAGCCCATATAAAAAGTAAATGTACTCAAATAGCAGAAGGGCTACCTCATTGCAAAAGGAATAGACTTGTAGAATACTGGAAGGAACTGCTAGTCTGTGGGAATTCCCTTACAGTCAAGTTGAAATGGGAAGCCCCATGAAGACATTTGATAGGGAGAAGCATGACGTGGGCTGTCAGCTTGCTAAGCAAAGACAAGCACTACGGGAGGTAAATAGTGGTGAACAGGGCTGTTTTCTCTGTAGTTGAACAGGTGAGCTGTGGAAGAGCAGTTTAGGGTGTCAGGGAAGAACTGGGGTTTTTGTGCCTAAAACAATACATGTCTTAGCTTCTTTTTCAGTTCCTTCTGGTCTCATAGATCTACTGGCCCCTCATTCCCATGTTTCTGTTGTATTCCATGTTGATTCTGCAAACTCCCCACTCCGTGCCCTTTCCATGTCCCCGAGCCCCAGCGGGGCAGCATGAGACTCTCCAAACAGTGATCTCCTCCTCCTCCTTGAAGCGTGACTCTCCCCTCCCCATTTCTCTCAATCAGCTTTAATTAAACTGTATGAAAGCTGCAGCTTGATTTTAATTAGAGCAAAATTGGGAAGATTAGAATGAAATTGGCCAATCATTGTTTACCGGCCGTTGTTTGAGAACACAGCAGGCTGCTAAATTACCTCCATGCCAAGCTTCTTGAGTTCTCCCATACAGTGAGAAGGATGGGGCACCAGGACATCAGGGACGGCTGGCCTCGTTTCTGCTCTCATGCCTCAAAGAGTCACAGAGGCCGAGATATTATTTAACCAAATGACTTCTGGATTGAAGCCTTCCTGCCTGGGGATTTCTCCTAGCCACAGTGGTACACGAGGAAGAAGCATTACCTGGGAAGTATGACAAAGGTGGACAGTGGTCCCTGAGCTTGAACACAGGTGATAGACAAAGGCAGAAAATCATTAGTAGCATGGCCTGGGTTCTAGTCAAACTCTACTACTGGTCAACTGAGACTTGGGGCATATCCCTTCTCTTAGTTTTTCTGTCTGTTCACCTGTAAAATGTTAATAGTGGATTAATGACATTTGCTCTTCCTCTTTCCCAATGTACTTGCATAGGTAAAACAGTAGAGCATGTGTGAAAATTATAAAAAAGAAAAAAAAAAAAAACTAAAGGAGAGCACTGCACCAATATAAGAGATTATGGTTTTTATTATCATTTCTTTTTATAGCTCAGATTAATCATGTCATATTCATTATAGCAGTAAAGGCTCTAATAGCCAAGTACATTACAGTAATCTGTTGTTGAGATAGAAATCTCCTGATGATGTGATGTGTCTAGAAATACTGCCTTCTGTACAGAAGCCAAAGTGTGATACATCCCTAGGCCCCCAAAATGTACAGCTAGAGAATGTGAAACCATCTCAGCTGCGTTGCTGAGGTAGATAAATGGCATCCCTCAATGTACATGTTGGCTTTGGCTATTCCTGTTCATGTGAGTTTTTCAAGACAAAACGTGTGCCCTAAGAAAAAGAGAAAACAGTAATGTCTTAGCTTGTGGATTGATTCCTGAGAAAGGAGCAGTAGCCCTGGATGTAAGGTATACTGGTGGAAAAATGAAGAAGGATTCTTTGCATCTGGAACTCTCTAGGAAAATCAGCAATACAGTGCTCCGTGGTGCTTACTGAGTATCCTGTGTCAAGTTGGCAAGTCTCAGGCTGATTGGGGAAAGGCTGCCCTCCAAGAGAAAGGTGGGCTCTGAGAACAAAGATGTTTGCATTTATCCGGAATTGGTTGGTATGTGAGGAATTTTCCCGTGGGTCATTAGTTGATGGTTAAAGGAGACAAAGTCAAGTCACAGGAAAAATGTCCTTGGCTTAAAAAAAATCCGTCTTTGTTGCTCCAAAGTTCTTAAATATTTTATTCAATAACTTGTCCTGTGTCTTCTTCATTTTTTAGGGGAAACTAGCCATATTTTTTCTTACAAGATATGGTTCATACCAAAACTAGTTTGGAGAATGATGGCTCAGTCCTTTTCAGCACTAAAAGTTGGATAGGGGTGCTCCTAAATAAATAAATAAATGAAGATTATTAGAAATAGATCAGGAGGGCCAAAGAGTAGAGAAGGGCAATATTCCCTACCACGACAGCCCACTCCTGTCATTATTTGCAAAGTGGAGCTTGGAGGTGGGCACTCCATTGCTGTCTTAAGCCTTCTCCCCAACCTCTCCGGAGTTCCAGATCCTATTCTGAGAAACACCGCCTCAGTGAGCAGGTGATGGCTGGTTGGCTCCACTGGAAACAGCATTGATTCCCTCCCCAGTAAACCAAGCCTGGAGTCTAACTCAGGAGGAACCAGTGGCTTCTAGCACACTAGGACACACTGACACTGGATAAGATAGTGCCAAGCCTGCAGGGGCTCCAAGGCAGAGGGGATAGGTAGAGCTGCATGTTCAGGATACAGGAAACGTGACTTTCCAAATGATAACCCTGTCAGTGCTTTGAAAATGGGCCTCAACATGCTTCTCCCACCAAGGTGGAAAGATAAAAGATCTATTAGAACACAGTAATGGAATAACCTGGCTGTTAGGATGAGGTCTCAGCAGAACCACCCACATTGTGGCCTGCAGTATTCATTCCTACTAGATTTCAGTCTCATCGAGGTATAGTTTATTTATTTATTTATTTATTTATAAATTGCTTTTATTAAATCCATTTGCTTTATTGTTCTTTTTTTAAGATAAATTTTATTGTGTCTATTCAAGGTGTACAACATGATGTTATAGGATACCTATATATAGTATAATTATATATACGTATGTTTTTTAAATACTCTCTTCCTTAAGGCTTCATAGGGAGGGAGGCTTCATAGGTAATGACTGTTCACAGGGGCCGGATCAATGTTCTCAGTTTACAAGCCCTAAATTGGTACCTCCGCGTGCAGCTGCTGGAAATAACACCCAGGATGGAAGACCCTGCTGTGCTCTTTCTGAGCCTTTCATCTTCAGGCACGAGACTCTGCAGGGAGAGTCTTCCAAGGCAGATTTCTTGTTGACCTTGTATAGCACAGAGGAACACAGTGCTGTAGCATGGCTGGAGACATAAGAATCAGTAGCTATGACTTGGAGGCACCACTTTTTATTTACATGTTTTGAGTTAGGAACACCTTGTCGCCATTTAGTATTCTCATCGGAGACCGGAGACCGTTTTTCTTCAAACCCAGAGCTGGCCCTGCCCAAAGCCCTGCTAATGCTCCTGTTACCTAAGTTCTGCTACGGCTGTGGTTTGGTTCAACTCTCCTATTGCAGGGCCCTTTTGGATTCTGCAGAAATCCCTAAACTCGTGTACAACCAGAAGCATCATTCATTGGCAATCTGGACCATTAGTGTTAAGCAGTGTGGGACGAAGATAACTATGAGTACTTCAGAATGTGTATAAATATCTTTATATCTAAAATATGCCGAATGTCAGTGTGCATGGCTGATAAGGCACACTGGATTATCCATTCCAATCTGGATTATACTTTTCTTAGACTTTGTTTCGGTTGTTATTAAGGATTTAATGGGTATGTTAACTCTTTGACAGAAATATATATTCTTCACTCTAGGCTAATCTAAAGTACGCTAGAGGGAGATGGAGAATGGACTGAACTTCTGTTAATTGTAGCAGTTTACTGAAGCACACTTTTGAAGTGCCATATTTTTACAGGCAAAGTCCACGTTAAGGAGCCCTGTCACTCTGGCTCAGCCTAGGGGCCCTTTATGTGTTGTCCTCTGTTGTTCCAAAGGCACTTTCCATAGGGACTACAGGCGTGTGAAATGTTTGCTTTCTCCAACTGTTTACTGTGTAACAAACACAGTGGGAGAAGATTTTAGTAAAAATGGCTAAATTGAAACGGAGATTTACTTGATGTCTTAATTGAAACAAAGATGATGGCTTAATTGAAGCAGTGTATGTTAATATAATTGATATATAGAAAACATCCTTTTCCTAGGGGGGGAAAAAAGCCTTGATGATTTTATTGCTCGTGAAAAACCTGCTAAATAAAAAATCAGAAATGAACATTTATTCTTTGAATAGCTCAAGCTGCTTTCCAATATTGGCTTCTGAGGTTTTCAGATGCTAAAAAGAACCAGGTTAATAAGTTTGGTAAGCACATTTTTACCACTTTCTGGATCAAACTCTATTCACAGATGTTTCCCCATTGTTTTGATTCAAAGAAGTTTGCCGAAAAGCAGGGAAGAAACTTACTGGTGTAGAAGAGAAAACCACTGGGAGTCCTCAGAGTCTGACCCTTTCTGTGGCTAAGCCTTATGCCTAACGCTGAGTAGACACCACAGTGTAGTTTACTGTGGCAGCGTGTATTGCTTTGTTTTAAAATGTAGCCCCTTATATGCATTCTTATATATTCTTTCTCCAATGAAACTCTCTTTCTGTCTCTGTCTGTCTGTCTCCCTGTCTGTTTCTCCCAGCCACACACACACATGCTCCACTTACAATAATCTCGAGTGCCCTTTGAGTTTCACAGGTGGAGGTAATATAGTATAGCGGTAAAGGCAGTGTATCCTCAGACAGATTGTGCTTAAATCCTGACCTTGACACCTACTGGCCACTACCAACTGGATAAATTAACTTAGTTGTGCCTCAATTTCATCATCCATAAAATGAAAAGAATTATATTTCCCCCCCTTATAGGGATGTTTTGAATATTATAGTAGATAATCCTTATAAGATGCTTGTAATGCTTAGCACATATTAAGATTTCATTAAATGTTAGTCATTATTTTTTATTATTTGCTCATAAAAAGCTTCCTAAGACAGTATCATTCATTTTTCTAGGTCATTTGTTATTCTGTGTTATGATTTCCTAAGCAGCCATAGGAGTCGGATTCAGGCCTTTATCTCTGATTCCTCTCGTGGTACCCTGTGTAGGGACTTGATTTTTTTCTGGGTCTCAATTTCTCCTCATGTAAATGGGCACATGGAGACTGCCTTAATCCAGAAAGGTTTTGCTGTGGTGTAAATGTGGCAATGTATTTTGGATATACAGTAAATTAATGTTTTGTGTAGATAATTAAGGAATAGAATGTACCAGGTAATGAAAATAGTCTTGTTAAAAGATAGTAAGCATTTAAACAGAATTAGATGCAATAAAGTACATTTAATCTGATCTATACAAAGGAAAACAGTGCTGTAGAAACAGCGATATGGTATTGACCTAGGTTTTAAGCTCAACTCTGCCACCAATCGTGTGACTTCATCCAAGTTGCTTTCTTAACCTCTTGGGGTCTCAGTTGCTATTGCTGCTATTGTCACAGTTGCTGTTAATAGCCTGGAGGAGGGTCAGGAAGCTAGCTTTTTGTTCTGGTTCTGTTACCAACTGGTTATGATGCTTTAGGCAAACCACTAACCTTCTCTGTTTCATGGTTTTTTCTCATAACATGAGAGGGTTGGGAAGATCTTCTTAACCGGGTATGCTGCAAATGGGTTAGAGGGATGTCTGTATACTGACCCCTCAGTCCTCGGGAGCAATTGGGCAAGGTCTCAGGAAGTAGGACTCCCTGCACTTGTCTCCTCTGGTCTGAGAAGCCTCATTCATTGACTCCAATGCCTCATATAAAGAGAATTTTCCGTGTACACAATAATGCAAAAATGATTGGCAAATATTACTCAAATGTTCCTTCCAGTTCTAACAGCCTATCTTTCCTCTTGGTAGTTGTGTGACATCAGGCAAATTACTTAGCTTTTTGAGTTTCAATTTCCTCATTTAAGTAAGATGTGCCCCAAACTGTCTATTGGTTTGAAGAAGTATATGAGCTTCCAAGTCTGATTTCAGACATAGGAAGATGAAGACTAAGTAAAAGTGCCAAACGCCAACATTGTTTCTTGTTTTGATGATCTTTAACACTAGGAATGGGGCAGGGATTGTTGTCAGATCCAGTGCAGAGGGATGGACATGTTGATCTTCAACATTTGGGCAGAAAGCAGAGCAGAGTTTGATCAAAAGTTTTTTTCTTTTTTTTTTGGTTTGTTTTCTCACTGGACTTTGGAGTGTGGATAGTGGACAGTCATTGGGAGTTATCCATGTCCACTGAAGACAATACAAGAGGACCCAGACTCAGTTTACCAAATCCAAGTAATATGCCAGCAGTACCTTGATTTGTATTTTAAAATGCACAAAGTTATGCCTATGTTACATTTTTAAAATTAAATCTGATTTTCTCATTGATACGTGTACACATTTAGAATATTGTCCTTCATTTTGGATCAATCACTAATTGGTTATTACTCCCATGTATTCTCATCCTGTAACTTTTTTTTTTTTTGTCAAGTTGTCAATAATTTGCAAACAACTATAGGCTTAGGAGAGCTGTGTACTTAAAACAAGTGACTTAGAGAATCTCTCATTCAATCATTCCACAAAAATATGTTGAATGTCTACTATTGTCCTATTGTTAGAACATCTAACATTGTTTTATTGCTGGAGATACAGAGTTGAATAAGACAGAAAAAACTCTGCCCTCGTAGAGTTTATGTTCTAATGGGAGAGAGAGAATAAAAAATGAATTGTGTCAGGTAGTGATAAGCACTACAAAGAAATATAGACAAGAGCATGGGGACAGAGAAAGAAGGAGGATGCTCTTTTGGGATGGGAAGGTCAGAGAAAGCTTCTCAGAAGACGTTCTGCTTGGCAGTTCTAACTGAAGTGACAGAGCCAGCCATGGAACAACCAATTTTTATTTATTAGATTTAATTAAAGTGGGGCCCACCTCTGTGGTAAGATGGCCTTTCCTTTCAGTGAGGGGCATTGACTGTTGAAAGAAATTATGAAAAATGGAAGAATACCTTTTTCCGCCCCCTAGAAAAATAATATGATAGAAATTATTAATTAATGAAGTCTAGATGTGGCCTATTCCAATGTAGGGGGCCTGGATTTGATGACCCTAAGAGATTTTTTTTGTTGTTCTTTTGTTTGGTTTGTTTTGAGTAATCTGATTTTATGACTCATCAATGTAATTATCAAGGCCAATGAGAAGATAGTAGTTTCCGTCCAGACAATTAGAAATGAGATTGATCAATGGTTTTTCACCCTGCAGTGGGATTTGGGTTAGAAAATGCTTTTGACAAATACCCTGTACTATATTTAAAGTTTACCATTTCCTGTTCAAGAGAAATAACTGATAATGTATTATTATGAACTTGCCTGTTTGGATAAATAAAACCACATAGTGAGAATTTTTAAAGACTTTTTTGGAACCATGAATTATTAGTTACTCATTTTCCTTTGTTTTCCTAGTACTGTTTGGCGCACCCTCCTCCTCTCTAGAGTTAAATAGGGGGATTCTCTAACCTCGATGTGGGCATGGGTTTTTAAATTTATTTTTAATTATTTTATTTTTCTGCAGCCCCATCATTAGTTCTCTGTGGATTTTGGGGAAAGGTTAGACCAAGGTTTAGCACGGTCGTGATGAGCAGGGTTGGATGGGTGAGGAGGCCGTGAAGATTTAACATTTTAGTGCTTACTAGGGCAGTGGAGTTGTTTCTTACCAGTATAATTTTGAAGACAGCATAAAACTCTTTCCTTACTAATGGATATGATCCTTTAAATTTCTTCCTAGGACAAAGATTCCCTTTGGAAATCTGTTCCCTTTAAAATGCAAACATTTTAGTGAGGAGCAAAGCATGAAGATTAAAATCCTGGATGAAATTAGAAAGGAACTTCACTATCTTCTAGAACAGGGCTTCTCAAAATATGGGTCCACTTAGTTCTTTTAAGAGTGTCTATGTTGATATTTGCACTGAAGATACAAAACCAATGGTGACTAAAACTGCTGGCATCTTAATTTTAATAAAGGCAGTCATACCAAAGGACACCTGCAGTCATGATTCATTACACACTTGCACGTGAGTGTGCACACACTCACGCACATACATTACTAGCTTCACTTAAAAATGTCCTTATAGGAGTAACATTTATTAATTTTATTGTGTCTTGACCCATGAGTATGTAACTTTTTAATATTCTGTATGATGAAATGGGAAATACACATAAAGCATGTCTGAGGCTACTGACGTTCTATGGTTGTCTCAAGAAAGAATACATTTGTGATTGAGTTGCAAACTAGCCACTTATTTCATGGAACCCCATTTTTCTTGAAAGCACCACCAACCGATAAACTATGGTTATTCAGACTTGAGTGTTTGTCAGACATTTTCTCATGAAATGAATGAAGTAAGCCAGCCTCTTCAAGAAAACAACTGACAATATTTGTTACCAATGATAAAATGTAAGCCTTCAAACAAAAATTAGAATTTTGTAAAACTTGTATTCATCATCATGAGCTTGACAGCTTCCCAATATTTAAAGACTTTTCTGATGAGATTGGTGGTGATATTAAGTAATGTGATGTTTTGATAGTATGTAATGAAAAGTGTCAAAATGTAGAAGATGTGTGTAACTCAGTGATCCAGTATTTTCTAGATGGCCAATGCATGATGTTACAAAATCATAGAGGGTGGAAAGGTACATTCAAAGTACAATATAGAACACTGAATTTTAATGTAACAGAGTATGAAAATTTCATTGATATGGTTTTAGATTCCATACTGTAACTAACCTTTAAGAAAATATCATTTGTTTAGTTTAGTGTGGTACCAAAGATAAAACCCACAATTATGGCAACCGATTGAATGCAGAAGCAAATATAAGAATGCAGCTCTCTTCTACTAAGCCAACTATTAAAGAGATTTGCAAAAATGCACAGCAATACCACTCTTCTTGTTAAATGTGTTTTGTTTCAGAGCATACTTGTATACTTAACATAAAAGTGTTATTTATGTTTATTATTTTTATCTTTAAATGAAATAATAAATTTCATTTTCTCAGCTTTAATTCCTAAAATGGTAAACATCAATAGATAGAAGCCACATAAACAAATGTGGGGGATTCAATGATTTTTAGGAGTGTGAAGGAGATCTGAGATCAAAAGTTTGAGAACTGTTGTTCTAGACCAACCTCACTGACTTTACAGATGACTAACTGAGGCCAAGACAGGCGATGTGACTCAGCCGCTGTGTGACGATTGTGACTTAATCACATCTCTGAAACCAACACAGAGTAGTTTTTTGTTTTTGTTTTTCCCTGCTACTCTACATTGCTAACCATAAGTGCCTTCATGTGAATAAGCTAATCAGCTACTCTCCAATGAGAAAGTTGGGTGGGAGAGGCTCTAATGAGGTCAGCCGAGATGGGGCTTTCTCAGAGCCTGGAGTGACAGGCCAGGTGAGAGGGCAAGGTGCCTCTGCCAGGCTGTGTGCCTTTGTCTGGGGACATGTGGACTGGGAGGAGATGAGGGGGTGCCCGTGGAGGAAGAACATGACCGACTTCAGGTTCTACGCCTCTTGTTCTGAACGACCATGAGCTTTTTGTGTCCCTCGGCTCTTCCTCCAGGGAGTTCGCCCGCTGGAAAGTGAACAACTTGGCTCTCGAGAGGAAGGACGTCTTCAGTTTGCCACTGCCTCTCGCCCCAGAGTTTATCCGGAACATCCGCCTCCTCGGAAGGAGACCCAACCTGCAGCAGGTTACCGAAAACCTGATCAAAAAGTACGGCACGCATTTCCTTCTTTCCGCCACCCTTGGAGGTAAGCATCACCACAAGCCCAACTACTCGGCTGCCAGATCATTGGACATAGCTTGAAGTCCCACTGAATACAGCTCCAGCAGTCTTTCTGGGTCTTTTGTTCTTCTTGGCCTATTATTGCTTCAGAAGCATTTTCTCTCTGGTGTGTTTCAGAACAGTGTAGTCTCTTGATATCCAAATTCATCTCAGAACATTTTTTTTGCTTATAAGCATCCTCCTGAGGAGGGGGTGTGGGGTAAGGGGGTCGCAGGACAGACAGGCTGTTACTGAGCACGTGCCAGCAGGGGGCGCTCCCAGTTTTCTTTTGACTGAGCTGTCTAACCACAAGGCTTCTTCACTTACTATTATTTCCAGTGGCTGCAATTGTCAGACCCATAGGCAATGCAGATGTCCGTTGAGTCCCTGACCCCTGCTTCCTCTCTATAAGGACTGGTAACCGGCCAAACCAATTCCAGTGATTCTGGGCTGGTGAATCATCCCTGGTGGGGTTGGAGTTGGGGCTGCGGATGGGTTTGGGGGTAGGAGGTGTGCAGCCTGTGACTGGGATCCAGGGCAGAGTCAGAAGCTCTGAAGAGACAGAGTTTTCTCTGCCTCGGCAAGAATAAAGCAGGATTTAAGATAGCATTTAGCTCACCATCCGGTGGACCAAAAAGAGCTCTTTGAGGGTTCAGGCCAGCCGCTGGCGTGTGGCAGGTGTTGAGTATTTGATGGTGAGAAGGGAGGGAGAGTTTTATTCAGGGCCTTTGCCCTTTCTGGGGGAGCAGAAATAGCCATGGTGACTTCTCTTAAACAACCTGAGAGAGAAAACTATCTCCCCCATGGAGGTAGATTGCCTGAGACAGAGATCAGTAGAGAATGTTAAATGGATAAGCTGGGGGGTGGGGAGGGCCTTTCAGGTAGTGAGGCCTGCACAGTTGGATGAGACTGCTCTAAAGATGGCAAGGGATGGGGGGAAAGGTCCACAGCATCGTCGACCCTGGCCAAGGGTTTCATGCTCGTATTGGTAGGGGATTCAGGAACAGAAGGCCTCACCGACGAACCCATGTCATTTGCTACAGGAGAAGAGTCTCTGACCATTTTTGTGGATAAGCGGAAACTGAGCAGAAAGACAGAGACAACAGGAAGTGCCCCTGTAATTGGAGGCGGTGGCAACAGCTCTGCAGTGTCCCTGGAGACGCTGCACCAGCTGGCAGCCTCCTACTTCATCGACAGAGAGAGCACGCTGCGACGGCTGCACCACATACAGATAGCCACGGGGGCCATCAAGGTAATGGGCTGAAAGGCACTGGGGGAGGGGTGGGCAAAGAGAAACCAAGGGGGAGGCCAGAGCCCTCACCAGCTCAGGTCAGCCAGGCCTGACTTATCAAAGAGCAAAAGGAGCTTTCTGATGGAGGCACACCAGTCCTCAAACATGGTCGGGTCATTCATTCTGCAGCAAATACCTATGGAGCCTCTACTCTGAGGCAGGCTCCAGCAGGGGGACTGTTGTGAAAGGTCAACAAGGTCCCTATTATCACAGAGGTTACATTCTAGCAGGGGATAAAGAGAATAAGTAAAAATACCAAAGTCATTTCAGATGATATAAAGAACAAACAGGGTCATAAGGTATACATACATTTCCTGGGGTAAGAGGAGGGAGCAGCTATTAACTGAGCAGCTATTATGTGTCAGGCACTGTTCTGGGTCCTGAGAAATAAAACAGAGGACAAAACATATAAAGTCCCTGCACTCGTGAAGCTTAAATTCTAGTAATGGAGACAAAACTGCATAAATATGTAATGTCAGATGGCGATTAATGGTATGAAGAGATGAAGCCAAGTAAGAGGATAGAGAGTGACGGGGGCATGGCTGTACGGAGGACCTGTCTGAAATAACGTCACTTAAGCAGAGACTTGAATGAAGTGAGGGAGCAAGCCACATGGGGGTCTTGAGTGAGAGCCTTGGAAGAGAAGAGTAAGTTTCCTAAAGGGGGAGCATGCTTGGTGTGATTGAAGACCAGGGAAGGCAGTGTAGCCGGCATGCACTCAAGGCAGGAGCGAAGTAAGAGATGGGTCTACAGAGGTTGCAGGTGCAAGATTATGAGGGCCTTACTGATTAGGAAGACAGAAGAAATGGAGACCAGTCAGTGGCTATGTCAGTGGTCAAAGTGAGACATAGTGGTGGCTTGGACAGAGCTGGTGGAGCAGAGGTAGTGAGAAGTTGGCAGATTCAGAATGTATTTTCACAGTAGATCCTACAGGAGTAGGTCATGGATTAGAAGAAAGGAATCAAGATTTTTGGCCTAAGCAACCCAATGAACAGTGAATCCATTTACTGAGAAGGATGGGAGGAGAAGCAGATCTGAAGGAAATAAATTAAGAGTTCGGTTTTGACATGTTGAGTTTAACATTCCTATTAGACATCAAGTAGAGGTATCTAACAGACAAGTGGGAATAAACACCGGGATTTCAAGAGAAATGTCATGACTGGAGATACAAATTTGGCATGCAAATATATACACATGTGTGCTTGGCATTTAAAACTATGGGAAAGGATGAGATGAGGTCACTCTAAGAGTGAGTAGATAGTCGAGTGGCCCTAGGGCTGAGTGGTGAAGCACCCTGATATTTAGAAATGGGGAAAGGGGGAGATCCAGCCACAAGACTGAGGCAGAAGAGAGGTATGAAGAGGACTAAAGTGGGATCACAAAGCCATGTGAGGAAAATGTTTCACAAAAGAAGAAACAGGCAACTGTGTTAAGTGCTGTTGAGCAGTCACTAAGGTGGCAATTGAGAACGACCTTCCAAAGGCCGAGTGGAGAAGATTTAAGAGTGAAAGCAAACTGAGGAATCAGAAGCAATGCTTTTGCTGTAAAGGCAAAGAAAAAATAGGTTCTAACTGGAGAGTAATGTGGGGTCAAGGGAGGTTGTGTTTTTTGTTTTTAAGATGGGAGACATTCCAGTATATTGATATGTTGATTGAAATAATTCAGTGGAGAGGGAGAAAGTGATGATGTGGAGATGAGTGCAGGAGCAAGTCCTGGAGCAAGTGAGAGGGGCTGGCATTCCACGCACGTGTGGAGGGGCTGGTCTTACATAGGAACTGAACACTTCATTCTCTGTATCGGGAGGCGACACGGAGTGCACAAGGACACCTGCAGTGGGATTCCGGATGTGGTGGTGGGAAGGTGTGGTTGTTCTCTTCTGACTGATTCTATTCCCCTGGTGAAATAAGAAGCAAAATCCTTGGTTAAAAGGGAGGAGAGAGAATAGTTGAGAAAAAATGCATGAAGTGATCTTCTCAGGGAGTCAGAGTTAGGAGTGTCGATTCACTAGGTAAATGTAGTGGGTTGCTGAGTAGCACTGAGGACCTGCTGGAGACTCGTGGTCACTATTATGACATGAGACCAGTCAGCATAGTTGTGAATTTTATCAGCTCCATTCAGCAGTTCATGTACAGGCAGGCACAGAGTAGGTGGAGAGTTAGGTTTAGCCAGATGTGTGTTCGTACAAGATGAAAGAAAAAAGAGGCAAGGAAGTGGAGAGCATATACAATGTAGCGACTACAGTGATGGCAGGAGGAATCTAAGCTGGGTGAAGAGAGAAAAGAGGCCATCCAGGGACGATAGAAAGTGAAAATTTGGTCAGAGGCAAAGACTGGAAATGTAAGTAGGCTAGATGGTTTGTTAGAGGGGAGAGACTAGAGGAAGTATGACTGGGCAATGCATAATATGGAAATGATAGAGGAAATGTAGTTAGCGATAAAATCAGGTTCCAGGGCGTGACCATGGGAGTGGGTGGCACAGACAGGGTCAGAGCACAGGCGAGGAGGCCAGGCACTGAGAGGCCAGGGGACTGAAGGACATTGAGGTCAGCAGGATTACAGGTCTGGTGGTGGTAAGAAAGATGGTAAGTTTATTATTTTTTTAATTTTTACTTTTTACAATTTTTTTTTAATTGTAACATAGTTGATTGTACATATCTGTGGGGTACAAACTTGAGTATCAATACCTGTGTGCAATATGTGATGTTCAAATCAGAATAACTAGTACATTCAATAATATAGAATGTAATCGTTCTTCATGGCCTTTTACCAATTCCTCCCTTACCCACCCCTTCCCACCTCTGGTACCCTCAGTTCTGTTCTCCCTTTCGAAAGTTCTACATATTATTGTGATTGTTGTATCTTTCCTTCTTTTTATATTTGTTTATTTTTTAGCTCCCACTTATGAATGAGGACAGGCAGTATTTCTCTTTCTGTGCCTGGCTTATTTCACCTAACATAATTTTCTCCAAGCTCGTCCATGTGCTGTGAATGGCAGAATTTCATTCTTTTTTATGGCTGAGTAGTATTCCATTGTGTAGATATAACACACTTTCCTTATTCAGTCATCTGACAATGGGCATTTTGGCTGGTTCCAACTCTTGGCTATTGTAAATAGAGCTGCAATAAACATGGGGTGCAGTATTCCTTTGTCATGATGATTTCCATTCCTTTGGGTGTATATCCAGTAGTGGGACTGCTGGAT
Organism: Cynocephalus volans; assembly: GCF_027409185.1. Lineage (NCBI taxonomy): Eukaryota > Metazoa > Chordata > Mammalia > Dermoptera > Cynocephalidae > Cynocephalus > Cynocephalus volans. Next base: position 133,373,090 of record NC_084467.1, read on the forward strand.
CACATGGCAGTTCCAAATGTAGTTGTTTGAGGAACCTCTATATCATTTTCCATAATGGCTGTAAGGATGGTAAGTTTAATGCTGAAAATCCTCAGTGAGTTAGAGGGAGTAACAAGAAAAATGAACTGCACCAAGGAGGGATAGCGGGTGAGAGAGTCTGATGGTTTTGATATTAAAGGAGCCAGAGATGGTTAGAGAAGGAGGAACAGTATTCAGGATATCACAATGGAGAATCCCCCTCCCTCCCATGCCCAGGAGTGTGACGTGTGGCAAAGGAGACAGCCACTACTAGAGACGGCTGCAGGGAAAACCCTGGCCTCGGGGCCATCTAGTTGGTGGTTAGATCCAAAAGGCAAAGTGAGGGCAAAGTGAATACTCAAGAAGACTGAGCTTATAGAGTATTTTGCTGAGGACCGATCATGAAATGCAGAAAGTACAATGGAAGTTAACAGAGGAGGAGGGATCAGACTAGCAGCTGTACAGAGTCTGGAGTGAGATTCTGAGAGGTGAGGATGACTTTCCATTAACAAGGATGGAGAGTGCATTTGGAAGGCTGTTACCTTAGGCAGCTTAAAATGATGAAACAAGACTGTCAGTTGCATGGAGTAGGTTTTACCGAGAAGCTAGAACTCTGTGGAAGACCGTCTCCCCATTCATTACTGTACTGGGCTGTGTCAAAGTTGGAGAATTGGTCTTACCAGGAAATGAAAGGTAAGTACTAGATCAATAACCCAAAGGTCCCATTCATGTTCCTTCCTATCTTTTGACCTGACCAACTTCACACTTTCTACCACCCTTTAACAGCCTCGTTTCCCTCTTTGCCTAACTCAGATTCCTTGATCCGTCAATGTAATCACTCCCTCGCATACATCTTCACCTTGACCTCTGCCTATTCTCCAGCCCCACTGCTATTCCCTTAATCCGGGACCTCATCAACTCTCACCTGATTTTCCTGCATTGCTCCTTTTAACCAGTCTTCTTATCTCTATTCTCAGCTCTTCTTGATTCACCCTCTATACTGCTACCATAAGTGCAAATCACCATATCATGTCACCCTCTGCTTACAGTCCTTCAATGACTCCAGACCGTGCATGGAACAGAGCTCAAGCCACTGTGCCCCAGCCAGGGAGGCTGCATGTCGCAGTGGGAAGAACAGAGGCTCTAACCCAAGTGTCTGAGCTCTGCCACTGCTCATGGTGGGGCTCTGAACAAGTTCCCAAACCTCTCTGAACCTCAGTTTGCTCATCCCCAAATTATTGAGCAATTAGAGCAATTCCAACCTGCAAGAACTTTGGTGAGGTTTAGTGAGAAAATGTCTAGAGAGCATAAACTGTAGCACAATTGAAGCCTGAAAGGGCCTAATTCCTCTTCCTCTTAACAAAACTGTAAGACCACTGAAGACTTATCTCTGCTGTCTTTCTAGTTTCATCTCTAGGCAGCCTTTTACCCTCTTCTCTATCCCCACACCACCCTCCGCTTCACCCTGCATTTATATCACGTAACCCAGTATGCCTAGGTACCAGTCTTCATTCAAATATGCCATGTTCATAGCTCACTTCCTGGCACTTGCTGTTTTCTTTGCTGCAGCACTGTTCACCTGACTGGCTGTTCCTCAACCTTCTTGGCTCAGCTCCAAAAGATAACTCTCTTGTGAAGTCTTTCCTGGCTCCCAAGGTGATTAATGCCCCTCTTCAGCGTTTTGAGCATAGCCTCTTTTATAGGGCTTATGATTTGAACTGTAATTGCTGGCTAACATGATGATCTCCACATGATCTATGTCTATGAGTTCTTTGTGAGAGAGACTGAGTCTTGTTCAGCTTTGATCCTCAGTAAGAGTACAGAGCTTGCCACACTATGGGTAATGAGTAAACAACTCTTTGGTGAATGAAGAAATGATCGAACCACTCAACATGGCATTATCCACATGGCTTAGGCTCTTCCGCTCAGTGTGTGTGCAAGTACATGTAACCATGTTTAGTCGAAAGAAACAGAAATCTACTTAAGGTAGCTTGAGCATAAATGTGGTTTATTAAGAGGGTTCTGGTGAAGAGTATCACAGATCTCCAAGGGCAGGATAGGAAATCCAAGCCAGACACATGGGACTTGTAAAATCATGGTCATGCTCCCGGGTTACGACCTCCATTTCTTGTTGGAAATCTTGTCTACTTTTTCATCTCCATCTGCTTCATCTTCCTGCTTCCCTAGTCAGAGATCTTTTTTTTTTTCTGTTTATTCCAGAATTTTCTGTACCCCAATGACTTATTCTTACATGCAGCTTTGCCTTGCTGCATGGAGCTGACTCCAGCCATGACTGAACATTATCTTTCTGTTTTATCTCTCAGCCAGGGCCACCAGGGCAGGGTGGCATTGTTCGTTGGTGCATCTTTGGTTCCAGGCACATTGTAGGTACTTGATCACTCTTTATTACCTGAATTTCATTAGTATCTGTGATCACCCTTTAAATTTTTTCTCTCAGTATCACATTTCTCAATCCTCTTAGGAAAGAATCTGGTCCAGAGTCCAATACAAAGAGTGGGGCTTGTATAGTTTCAATAGTGGCTTACCAGACCCACCTCTTCAGCAAAGTCTGTGGGTGGTGCAGTGAGAGGGGGAAAGGCATTCGAAACCAGGTCTCTTATAGTGCCTTTGGATGCACTTTCCAAAATTAGAGTCACTGCCCATTTCTTCAAAAGAGAGGCTTTGGAACCCTGTTTCCGGAAGTCCTCCAAACACACATTGAATGTGAGATGAATATTCATTTAGCCTCCACTGGGCTGATTGACCTACCTGGGGTTTTCTCTGTCTAGGAGTACAATGGGTTCTCCCCATGTGATACAGCTCTGAAAACAGGAGAAAACCAGGATGATTTTGTGTTTCCTCCCACCTCCACCCATCCAAGTCCTCATCTTTCCGTAACTTAGTGAGATCTAGAGACTTAATGTGACCTGTCCAAGGACACATTGCTAGACGAAGGAGCAAAGGGACGTGTTGGTATCCCTTCCCACAGCTCTGCTTACTTGATGTGGGCTTGACCTGCCCATTTTGTCCTGACAATGAAGGTGTCGCATGAGAGACCATGTCTGTGCTCTCAAACACTTAGGACATACAGATCCATATAGCCCAGGACAATAGCCTGGATGTGCCCTGCATCACAAACTTGCTAGCCAACACTCTTTCATTGGTGCTATGGCACCTGCCACCTATCTCCCTCTACTGAACATGCCTTAGCAGTAGTTAAGCTGGATTCCAGCACAATCATTACTCTGAATGGAAGGAGTGGGGTAGGGGGTGGGCTTTGCTCAGCTGCACTGCCTTAGTGAAGCAAAAGTCCTCCAGCATACTTGCCTGTTTCTTCTTTCTCTAAGCAGATGTGCACTTACTTTTTACCCTCTCAGGAACTTCTTTGCACTAGCATGGAGAAAGAGGTGCCCTGCCCCCTCTTGTTTATCTGCCACATTTCTCCTAGACCCCACTGAATGTCCCCCTCTGTTGCAAGGTTTACCCTGTAGCACACACCTCTATTATAGGATCTGTCATATTCCATTGCAGCTATTTCCATGCCTATCTCCCACTCCCCACAGCCACCACGGCAGTAGGTCTTAGAGCAGTAGGGGCCCTGCAGTGTGCACACTACCCAGGCCCCTGTACAGTGTCTAGCATGTGGCAAGACACTCAAAATGCTTCAGGGGTGAAGGCAGGCTACATGGTTTAGTGGGAAACAACCTTACTCAAGTGAGAAGACTTGTTGGATTTCAGCCTTGATGCTTACTATTTCTGTGACCTTGAGGAGTCATTGAGCTCCTTTTCTCTCCTCCATGACATGAGTTACCAACTATGTGACTCACCTGTACATAGGGCTTACATTCAGCTGATACAGCTATGCCAGTTCTTAAAATATTGAAACACTTCCATATAGCTGGAAAGTAGTCCCTTCGGCCCCCTGTGGGCCACTCTGACCATTTTTACTGCTCTCTTGGAACCCCAGATCTCCCCTGGATAACCAAAGGGTGAATGTACCTCGAGAGCCCTCCAGAACCCTGCCTTGGCACTAAGGCTGGCATCTCTTCTGATTAGTCAGTGCCTCCCATTCTACCTACTGATAAATGTAAATATCACCCCTGACTCTTCCATAGGGTTGGGATGCCACCAAGTGATATAGTCCTCATGAAAACACTGTAAACTGTTGTGTACATATACATCCTGTCCATAATCCCCAGAAGGAACAGGGCCACAAAGAGGGAAGGGGGCCCGTCTCTTAGTTGTAGCTCACCCTCTCTTTAGTTGAAGGCTGAGAAAAGACTTGGTGCGGAGGGCTTGAAACGCTCATGAGCTGACTGAAAAAGCTCACAGGAAAGTTCAGCTGGACCTCAGGATGGCAAAAGGGAGCATTTCTCAGAAAGCATCCTTAAAAATGCCTTGTCTGAATTCCTCACCGCAGCAGGCTAGGATTCAATTTGCAGCTCTTTTAAGCGTACGCACCATCAGCTCTACTCTCCCAGCCCGGCCCTATTGCTCACAATTAGAAGCGCATTGTTCTCTGCTCTCTTTGTTGCAGGTGTCCCCCTAGGTAGGACAAGAGCAGCCTGGACGTGGAGGGCCGGGGGAGGAGAGTGGGCTCGCTGGAACAAGGCTTCACACGGTCTGGTATTTATGGAAAATTGGATGTGCTAATGAACCTGAAATCCATCAGGGCTTTCTGAAGGCAAGCCGGTCTCTGTCAACAGACCAATTAGCACGCAACTATTCTCCATTTCTGAAAGCTTATCTGAGGGTACTTTTCAAATGTGTGCACCTGAGTGAACGGCGCTTTCCATCCCTCCATAGGCCTTCTGTGTAGGCTGCTGAAGCTGGTTGCCTCTTCCACGGAGAAAAGTGCGTGGTTCTCTTAACCAAGACTGCAGAGACTCTGGGGCTTCCATCACTCTGGGGCAGGGGTGTGGGGGGCGGGGACGTGTCTCAGTCCATCCTACTTACTCAAGTCTGTGGTCACACAGTATCTGCAAGAAGACCCTGGCCAGTCCCCTCTCTTCTTTCTACCTTGTTTCTTCTCTGGTGGGATCTAGTGAAGCCCGAGTGGGCCTTCCTTGCTCGTGGAGATCTGGCTTTGGATCTGTGCCTCTAACAGGAAATGACCTTGAGGATCACGGTCTTTGTCTCTCCCTTATCCCCATCCTTGTGCCACAGTTAACCACGTGAAGCTGCTCCCACCCTTTCAATGATTTACCCAATCGATTGTCCTCTCGTCCAACTGACCTTTGGAAACAGCAGAGTATAAGTTGGAAAATAGCATCAGAGGCAGCCCCAGAATGACGAACAAGATGGTGGTTGTGGGGAAGCAGATAGGAGTGGGCATAAAGGAGACGACAGGAAAGCTCCTAATGTGGCTGTTCTCTGACCTGTCCTCCTCTCGGGTCATGTCCTACTCCTCCATAAGGCGTGTTAGCTCCCTCCCTGCCTGGACCTGGTTGGTAAGCGACCAGCTCAGGGGTAGGTGGGGGGAAAAGCCAGTGCACAACTCAACTGCAGTGGGGTGGCCAGCTTACCTGGAGGCGGAGGCAGGTGAGTCTTGCAATGCTACACGCCTCATCCACCTCTGCGCTTCAGCCCACCCCATTCCGAGAGGGGCAGGCTTCCCCAGAGTACCTGGGCCAGTTCTCGGCCATCACTCTTCTTATAGGGACTTTTACACCGTATAGAAAAAAAGACGCTACCTTGAAATTAGGCTGACTCTGCCTCCCCAGTCCAGTCCGTCAGTTAGCTAATCACCTACTCACTCAATAAAGAAACATCATTTGGCACGTAATGTTGACATGTTGGGGGAGGCAAACCCATGTGTAACAGCCAGGACACTGGTATTGTATAAACACATTTCCACTTGTCCATAAGCTCCTTTCTGGCAATGACTTGAATATTTGTTAAATGAATAAATAAGTGAATGAAAGAATGACTGAATGAGTTAAATGAATCCTAAACTTGCAGGAGACTAGCTGTATAACCTTGAATAAGACATTTAACTTGCATGGGCCTTGGTTTTCTAATCTGTAACACAAGGATATTAATACTGATCTCAAGGCAATACAGTTTATTTTGCCCAAAGTTGACAGATCACTAACTTACGTTGAGTGGACTGCTCTGTTTAGAATACTTACTTTTAAGAGTTATGGCATCTAAAGGCATTCACACGCACTTTATTTTCTGCAGTCCTTTGACCTGCCTTCTTAGGAGACAAAAAGGTATTGAACTGAAGTCTGAGGACTGTAATGTTAAAATCTCGTTTCTGCTGCTCAACAGCTCTGTGCTCTCAGGCACTGTGGGTGCCTCCTTTGGAGATAGTAATGAGATTTGCCTGAGAGAGTTCCTGTGAAGATTAAATGGGGTGATCTTGCAGGAAGAACTTGGAAAGCTGTACAGACATGTTCCTGCTCCTGTCGTGGTTCGGTCCTGTTCATTCAGGCTGGGTCTTGCTGCCTCTCATGCACCATCTTGATTGCTACCCTTTGATCTTTGTCTCAAGTTTCCATTCTTTCTCCAGTTCCCTTCCCCTCCCATCCTACCCTGACTCATCCTTCAAGACCAATTTATGGCTCCCCACTTCCATAGCCTTCGGACTACTTTAAGATTAAGGACCTCTCTCATCTCACTCCCCATTGTATTTTTAGTCAGTATCACACCTTCTCTCACTTGATTCCTCTGCTCCACATGTATTTTTTAAGCCTAGGTAAACTAAAATCTCAATGAGGATGTCACTTACACTTTGGCATTCACCATGGTAAAGAGCAGGGTGATAGATACATGCACTGTGCTCCTTAGAGGTTGTGTGCTAGATCAGGTGGCCCCTTCTTCTCCTTCTCATAGTATGTTTCCTTCCTTTCCCTACCTGTCCACTTACTACGTATTCTTAAGAACTCTCATGGTTTTTCTTCTGCCACTTCTCTCATTTTCTCTTTGCCTAGAGCTGTACTTTCCTCAGTGCTCATTACGACACCTGCTTCTGCCGTGACTTGGATGTGTATCAGTCAGTTGTGTATGTACCTGCCTCCCTGGAGGATGCAGATTGTAACTTGTGCATCTTTGTGACCATCTTCTCACCCTGCAGAGCCTGGAATATATTACTCATAATTCTTCCATTTATTGAGAACCTACTTTGTGCCAGACACTGTGCAAAATAAATATGAGCTTACCACTATGGAGACTATAGTCTGTGAGACTTGACACGGATCAAACACTTACAGAAAGGATATAAAATGGCCTGCTGCAAAGCAGAAGTGCTGGAGCTAGAAGAGGAAGTCAGAAGTATCAGGATAGACTTCCCTGAAGAACTTTGGGGAAGGCACTCTCTGAATGTTTGATAAATTGTATGGAATTGAACAGTGGCTGCTCAATAAATACTCGTTGATTGGTTGATTGATTGTTGGCAAAGCCTTTGGAGATCCTGAGAAGAAAGAGCCTCGGGTCCCCATCATTCTTATTACATAATTATTTCCGTGCATTTAAAACTCTCCATTTTTCATTTTATACTTTAAACATCAGGGAAAACTGATGGACCAACTTTATAATATTGTAAAATGACTCTATGGTGTTTTGGCTATGAGTTTATGTATATTTAATATACTTATTAAAATATGCAGTAAGCCCATGGCTGATTTTCTCTAAGGACATCTCAGTGCCGAGGTGGGACTTAAATGTTTAATACTAATAATAATACTCATAACTTATATTTCTCTAGTGCTTTCCATCTTTGGGATCCCTAAAGTCTGTGAGCACCACAGCAAACCGATGCAGCTGGGCTCACCAGCAGGCTGACAAGCACCACATCTGGCCACCTGCCTTCCTTTGTGGGAGGAGAGGGTGACTCTGGCTTAAAGGTCTCACTCCTCCTCTGGCTTCCTCTGCCCACAGAGAATTTTCTCCTCCCAGACAGATTCCCTTTGGCTGTCTCTGAAAGGCCCCCATTTATGTACAACTGCTGCTGCCAGCCATACATCACAGATACTCACTGTTTCAGGACAAGGAAGAAAAGTGACTTCATGCTCCTGGGATAGGAAAAGGCACATGTCATTTCTTTGTGGTCAAGGACAGGCCATCGGGCCTGAGGTTGGATGGCTGGAGAGGGGAACTACAAAGAGCAAGTCTTTGCTTGGTCTCTAAACCCACACTCTTCCCCTTTCTTCTCTAGGTCACGGAGACCAGGACCGGTCCTCTGGGCTGCAGCAATTATGACAATCTGGACTCGGTCAGCTCTGTCCTGGTGCAGAGTCCAGAGAACAAAGTGCAGTTACTAGGTAAGCAGCACTGTGGTGACTTTCACATCCTCAAACCTGGTGAAATACCTGGATCACCAAAGAGCAGGAAGAAGTCCTGCCTGCCCCATTTGGTTCAACCTTTCTTAAGACAAGAACTACCGCAAGTTCTGGGACCTGTGTTTAACAACGTTCCATCATTCATGTGAGAAAACTTCTGATAGGGTTTTCCCTCCACTCAAGACCCATTGCTCGTAGCATTTGACATCTAAATCCTCCCCACTCATATTCCTTCTCAGGACCTCTGTCACTATCCTATAAGGAATGGCACATCCATCCTTATAGGCTTTGGCCTAGTTCAGTGATCTCCTTTGTTGCCCCTAAGCCCTTTTCTTTATCCTGAAGACACACTGGGGAATAGCTAGCCTTTCCAGAGTGGTTCTGGGGCCACCGTCTCCAGCTCAAGTAAGAACTATACAGTAACATTGTTTACTGTAACTACAGCCTGAGAGTGGCCCCTACTTTGTGTTATTAGTCTGTGATCTTCCCCAGAAGATTCAAAGCCAGGAGTAGAGATTGAGAGGACTGGAGACAGAACAAACAAAACTGGGAAAGAAAAAGGAAAGGGACCACATGAGGTTTGGAGGCTGAGAGATAAGCAGAGGCTCACCATCTCCTGCTTTCTGTTCCCCCAAGCACCCTAGGAGCAGTGCTATGCAAACTGATTCAGTGGGAAAAGTTCATTTTTCTTAAGGTCTAACTGAATTCGATTCTGTTTAAGATATTATCATCTCAGCATTACAAAATCAATAGCCCTCACCCAGGAACTACGATTACAAATTCCAGGCAACCTGAGCCAGATGTGACCCAGCAATGCTTTAGGAATCAAGAAATATGTAATAAAGAGGAGTAAAAGACTCCTTTATTTAGAGTTACCTAATGCAATTAGCACCCCTCTTCTCTTATGTTCCTGGATGGGCTCGGTTTGTGTCTGGAAATTAGCGATGAGTGAGGTTCAAAATGTCTGATTGTTCATTTGGAATAGTTTATGCCATTTAATTTTATAGCCCATCACTCATGCAGACATTGCTCGGGGCACTTATTTTATAGCAGTGGGAAATGTTCCCGTGAGGAGGAGGGCGGGGCTGGAGAAGGGAAAGGACAGGAAGAAGAGAAAAGAGTGTTGAGAGGGGCGTGGGGGGAAGACTGTGCAGGCACCACGGCAGGCACGGCATCTGGAAAGGAAAATTTAGGAGTAGATCATAATTGGAGGTAGATCTCAGGCAAGAACAATAAACATCTGGTGCTGCTGGCCATTCTAAGTTGTATTTTGAGGTCTGCCAAGACTAGGATATGCACTTTGAACTCTCTGATTTTCTGCTAAGGACAAGGTCAAGGGTGTTAAAGAGGTAGCAGACATTTGAGGAAAAGGGAACTCACCATATCCAGAAGTCCTCATATCCTTCACTCTCCTGGCACAAGGTCTCACAGTGTCCCTAGTGGGGAGCATCCTGCAGGTCTGACATCAAACACAGCCCAGGCTATGTCCAAAGGCATGTCTGTTTCTCTCCTTCATCCTTTGGTAGGCTCCAACAGCCACCTGTGTGTGGCTCGAAGCCAACTAGGAGTGTGCTCTGCTGCTGGTAAACTGATACCCACCACAGATGGGTGAGAAAACTTGGAGCAACTTAGTGCATTATATCCAAGATCAGAGGAAGCTAATTGGAAAAGAGAGCTGAGAGCCATTTATATTTATCCAGGCTTGTCTGATCTTGGGGCATTGACCGCCATCCTTTCAAATTTTCTTAAGAGTTAAATCATGTCGACAAGGGGGCATCCAGGCCCAGTAATGTAGTAGGACCTGATGGGACAAGGACAGGGTCTGACACCAAGCAGACTCTATGAGTGCTGTGACTTAGATGGGTCACTGTGATCTTTGGGCTTGGACTTCCTTACCTATGAGAAGCTCAATGTTACTTGCAATCATATATAGAAAATACTTGGCATAGTGCCTGCCACAATACCTGTCCCTACCTCATAACCAGGGTGGCCCCCTGGGTCATCAGGGTAAGGGTAGGAGGTCCAGTAGGGTCAGCATTCAGTAGTGTCCTAGGATGCCCACTACTAATCTCAGTTAAGCAGAAATAGGATGGCTATCGGAGGCAGAGCAAAATGCCCATCAAGCCTCGATTCCTTCCCCATGAGGGCTGTAAGCTCTTCTTTTATCTGAAACATCTTCCTGTTTTTATTCAAAAAGTGCTGATGTATAGCCAATAAGCCTGTTCTTATGATATGCACACTCTCAATTTGGCTGATGTGAAGGGTTCGGCTAAGCCTTGGGCTTTGATGTTCCTCTCTGCATTTTCAGATCCTCCCCCATCTGTCGCTGGGGCAGCAGTAGCCTTCTCTCCCAACCAGCTCAGCAGGATCAGGCCTGTGGGTGGACATTCTTGGGCTCAGGACACATGAGTCAGCAGACCCCCTTCTGGGGCTCCTGCAGCCTTGAGTGTGGAAAACTGAGTCCCCACTGGTTCTGCCCAGAGATTCCTTGACACATGCTTTCCCCAGGCCTGCAGGTGCTGCTGCCCGAGTACCTGCGGGAGCGCTTTGTGGCTGCAGCACTCAGCTACATCACATGCAGCTCAGAGGGTGAGCTGGTCTGCAGGGAGAATGACTGCTGGTGCAAGTGCAGCCCCACCTTCCCGGAATGCAACTGCCCTGACGCCGATGTCCAGGCCATGGAGGACAGCCTGCTACAGATCCAGGACTCCTGGGCCACTCACAATCGGCAGTTCGAGGAGTCAGGTGAGCAACCAGTTGGCCTGGAAGTCCTCCCTGTCAGTGAGAGGTGGCTGCAAGATACAGGGTAAGAACAGGGGGAACTCAGTTTGGATCCTGGCTTGGCCACTTACTGTCTCTGTGACCTCAAGCTGGTTATATCACCACAACAAAGCTCAAGTGGTTTTGATTTCCTATATATAAACGATCATAATACCTACGTAAGAGGTATGCTTTAAGGACTCAGTAAGATAAGATAAATATAATTGTTGGCATGGGCCTTGTCTATCTTGTTTGCTGTTGATTCCACAGTGCCTAGAACAATGCTTGCATGTAAAGTCACAGTAAATATTTGTTGAATAAATGGAGTGTGTAGCATAGTCCTAGGTGGCTCCCAGTACAAGCTAGTCATTGTTTGTTGCTGTTGTAACTAATATCAAAGGTACCTACAGGGCTAGATTCAGAGGAACTGGTTTTGCATCCTTGCCCTATTACTGACCAGCTTTATGACCTTGTATTAACCATGCAGCTTCTCAATGCCTCAGTTTCCTCATCTGTAAAAGAGGTGAAGTGATAATAATAGGTGGATGGAAGGCTCACATGAGATATTGTAGGTGAAATTAACTTATAGAGAACTCTGCATGGTATAGTCACACATTCCAATACTAAATGAATAATAGCTATATGGAAATATTTCCAAAACATAATTTTGGATAAAACAAAGCAAGATGAAAAAGCTACATGTTGTATACACATTTATATAATGTTTATATATAATGCTATAATATAATAATAATTTAGTAAATACAATGCATATTTAATACTATTTATATGATGTTTACAAACATGCTAGCCAATACACAATATTTTTTATGAATAAATATATTTGTACAAAATACTAAAAAATGTGATAATGATAAAGAAAACATCTAAGAGATTGGTTACATCTGGATGGAGAGAGAGCGGAGGTTTAGGGCCTCCAAGTATTTCAGTTCGCCTTATTTCTTAAAAAAAAAAAAAAAAAAGTGAAGCCAAAATGGCAAAAGCTAGGTAGCAGCAACATGGGAGTTTATGCTCTTCTGTATGCTTAAATGTTTTATGAAAAGAACTATGCACATGTTAGCTGTTAGTGCCATTACTAAGGCATGATTCTCCAAACTTCTGGGGGGACATGGACCCAGGTACATGAGAAATCAGAATGAGTTGAGATCACCATTCCAAGACCTAAAGGCATTCAGTAGCTAAGGGGAACATCACCTTGCAGTCCCCAGCCACATGCTTTGGGCTCATGGTGGTGGGATATATTCCATAACATGGCTTCAGGCTCTCATCACTATGAGTTACTGCTCATAAGTAAATGAGGCTGTCTAGACCTCCAGTGGGAGATCTGGTAGCTGCAGGTCCCAAGTAAAAGCAGAGCAGAGGACAGAGACCTGAACATGAGTTCAGAAAACACTGTGTGCCCAGGAAGCTCCTAGGAGAACTCAGGCTTCGAGCTTAGAACCAGCAGGTATGCTGCTTCTAGACTCACTGCAGCAAAGAATGGGTATCTAGCCAGAAGTTGAAGCTGAAAAGAGAGGAAGAGTACTGTAGAGTCAGAGAGAGAAGGGTGTGGTGGGGAGAGGCTCATCTCTGGCCTGAAGGTTTCTATGAAGATTTCTGAGCTGGGTAATGCACCTTCTGTGTCAATATTTGCCCATTCGTGTGCACGCTCACCTTCGTCAGAGCCTCACACCTTCCATGAGGGTGTCGTGGTACCATTGAAGAAGATTGGCCTGAGACAGTGTCATGGATGACTTATAAGGAGGTTGTATTAGTCCGTTTCTGTTGCTTATAACAAAATACTCAAAACTGGGTGGTTTATAAAGAAAGCAAAATTTATTACTTACAGTTTATGAGCCTGGGAAGTCCAAAGTCCATCTGGTGGTGGTGACAGTGACCCAGGGGTCTCACATTGCAAGATGGTGGAAGCAGAGAGAGCAGAGAGAGAGAGAGAGAGACTCTACTCTTCTTTCAAAGCCCTCAAAACCATGCCCCTTAAACCATTTTTAACTCATTCACTACTGCACAGTCCTGCAATCCAATCCCCTCTTCAATTACTGTAATAGAATTCCCACCCTCTTAATAGTCACAGTGGGGGCTAATTTTCCAATACATAAAATTTGGGGGACACAATTCAAGCTTCAGTGAGTTTTGGAGAGACATAATTTAATCCACTACAAAGGTAGAAAGGGGGAAAGAGATGCATCCCAAGGTCATTGGCAAAAAAAGGGACTACTGGCCTCTTGCATGTGACAGATCTATTTTGAAATTCAGAGCCTATTAGGGGAAGGAAGGATAGGAAAAAATCCTGAAGCCATTTGTTATGGTATGTTAATTATATCTCAGTGCAGCTGTTTTTAAAAGAACCTGGGAGAGGGGATGTGAAACCTCCTCCATCACGCAGTGACGGAAGGGCCCTGCGTCTGGGGAGCAGCCACCTGCCGCTTGCAGGGCTCTGCATAGCCCCTCAGCTCAGCCCTTCTTCTGTGTTCTTGCCCACAGAAGAGTTCCAGGCCCTGCTGAAAAGGCTGCCCGATGACCGGTTCCTGAACTCCACAGCCATCTCCCAGTTCTGGACCATGGACACCAGCCTCCAGCACCGCTACCAGCAGCTGGGAGCCAGCCTGAATGTGCTGTTCAAGAAGACCCATCGGATCGTCCGCCGCCTCTTCAACCTGTGCAAGCGCTGCCAGCGGCAGCCTCGCTTCCGCCTGCCCAAGGAGAGGTGAGCACCCGCGCCAGAGCCAAGCTCAGCTCAGCACCCCACAGCTGCTGAGCCAAGGAGGACCCTCTGTCCATCACAAAAGACCTGGGAATAGGGACCCACACGTGGTTTTGATTCCATTACTTGACCTCCTCATGCATCATTCTCAATTGTGAGTTGTGTCTGAAGTGAGAAAGAGAAAAAAAGAAGAGAGGCTAATTTTCCTCTTATCTCAATAGTAGATTCAAATGCTATTCTAAAATACTCCAATTCTCACTTCCTCATTTCCATTTTAATAAGTCTTTTAGGAAAAACACAGGTGGAGTTAAAGCTCATGCCCCAATTGCACATGATAAGAAATACACACATTGGATTGTTTCAAGCAAGTGACTCTGCTCTGAGTCACAGGAGGAAAGAAAGCTGAGACCCTGTGCCCTTGGGGACAGAGAGGGGCTGTATCATCACAGGCATTCATCATTCATCCACTCATCCACTTATTTACTCCACAGTTTTTAAGTCCATATTGCATGCCCTATTATTAAGCTATAGGGAATATCTGTGAATTGGAAAGGTTTAAGAAACATACAGAAACATAAAAACTAGAAAATTATAACTATGCAACGCCACTTAAATTCATGGTGGTAGAACCTAAATCAAAGAAACTGGAAGCCAAGGCTGGAAAGGAACGCCTCCTTGGAGAAGGAAGTCTTGGCCAGATTGTGCAGGAAGAGATGGAAATGGTCTGGTACACACAGTATTCCTGGCCAGGGGAGCTGCCTTCACAGCAACCCAGAGGTGTGGCTCTAACTGAAGCACAGGTAAGAAGGAAAGCATTAGTGGAGAAAACAGTTTGAACAAGGGTTTTTGAGAGGTTTTTTATTTTATTTTATTTTTTTCAGCAAATAATTATTAAATGCCTATCAGGCACCAGAAACAATCCTCATTTCTGAGTATATGTTGGTCAATAATACAGTGTCCCTGCTCTCATGACATTCACAGCAAAGCATCCTATAAAAGGAAACAATAATTTTAGATACTGACAATTACAGTGGATTAAATAAAAACAGGTTGATGTGATAGAGAGTGACTGGACTGACTCTTTTAAAAGGGACATCAGGAAAGGCCTCTTTCAGGAGGTAACATGAAAGCTGAAATCAAACTTCAGCCATAGGAAATTCCTACTTTTTGTAGACGAGGGATAGAATTAGAGGAAATAGAAAGGACAGAGACCTCGAAGTGGGAGCGAAATTGGCAAGAATTTGGAATCTTATTTAGAAGGCTGAAAACCTAGGTTTGGTACAGAAGATGCTACAGATCCTCTCTAGGCTTTTGAATAAGGGGACAAGGTAGTACTTGGAAGAGATGAGCCTGGCTGCTGCCAGCACAAGCTTGATGGCAAATATTTCTGGGGCTGAACCATCAGATGCAGAGCTCCAGGCTTTATCCAATCAGTCCAAAGTGGAGCAGCAGGGTTTCTGTCATTCAGAGAACATGGGGTTTTTATCTTCCTCAAATTCATTTCCCACCCATTAGTCAATATCCTGCTACCCTCAGCGAGGATGGCAGTATGTGGCCTCCTTTGACTCTTGCTTCATTTTTATCTCCCCTCCCCAAGGTCCGTGTCCTACTGGTGGAACCGAATCCAGTCCCTCCTCTACTGTGGAGAAAGCACCTTCCCTGGCACCTTCCTGGAACAGAGCCACAGCTGCACCTGCCCCTACGACCAATCTTCCTGCCAGGGCCCCATCCCATGTGCCTTGGGCGAAGGGCCTGCATGTGCTTACTGTGCTCAGGACAACAGCACGCGATGTGGGAGCTGCAACCCGGGCTACGTGCTGGCCCAGGGGCTATGCCGGCCGGAGGTGGCTGAGTCCCTGGAGAACTTCCTCGGGTTGGAGACAGACCTGCAGGACCTAGAGCTGAAGTACCTGCTGCAGAAGCGGGATGGCCGCATCGAGGTACACTCCATCTTTATCAGCAATGACATGCGTCTGGGCAGCTGGTTTGACCCTTCCTGGAGGAAGCGCATGCTGCTCACCCTGAAGAGCAACAAGTACAAGCCTGGGCTGGTGCACGTGATGCTGGCCTTGTCCTTGCAGATCTGCCTCACCAAGAACAGCACCCTGGAGCCTGTCATGGCCATCTACGTCAACCCTTTTGGAGGCAGCCACTCTGAGAGCTGGTTCATGCCCGTGAATGAGGGTGACTTCCCTGACTGGGAAAGGACTAACGTGGATGCAGCTGCCCAGTGCCAAAACTGGACTATCACCTTGGGGAACAGGTGGAAGACTTTCTTTGAGACAGTCCATGTTTACCTACGGAGCCGAATCAAGTCCCTGGATGACAGCTCCAATGAGACAATCTACTACGAGCCACTGGAGATGACTGATCCCTCCAAGAATTTAGGCTACATGAAAATCAACACTTTGCAGGTCTTTGGCTACAGCCTGCCCTTTGACCCAGATGCTATCCGGGACTTAATTCTCCAGTTGGACTACCCGTATACTCAAGGTTCCCAGGACTCCGCCCTCTTGCAGCTCATTGAGCTTAGGGACCGGGTGAACCAGCTTTCTCCACCTGGCAAAGTCCGGCTTGACCTTTTCTCCTGCTTGCTTCGGCATCGGCTCAAGCTGGCCAACAACGAGGTGGGCAGGATCCAGTCCTCCCTGAGGGCTTTCAATTCTAAACTGCCAAACCCCGTGGAGTATGAGACAGGCAAACTGTGTAGCTAACGGGGTCCTACTCCAGCACTGGGCAGGGAGGGGATCCACAAATCCAGGGTGCAAAGATAATCCAAGGCCTCACCTCAGTGCCAACAGGGTGCTCCCACGAGACTTTCAGCACCCAGGAGATGGGACCTCGAGGCTTGGACTGGAGCAGGCAGGAGAGAGAGAAAGAGCCACTGCACACAGGCACACACACGTACACACACACTCACACGGGGAGGCTACAACCAGCAGCCTTGGATCTGTGAAGTTGGTGCTTTCCAAAATGAATGCAGTTGTAGGAGAGGAGCCCAGGAAGAGATTAAGAAAAAGAACCAGCTGAACCATGAAACGGACCAACGAAAATCCTTAAAAATGATTCTTGTCATTCAAGAAAGCGAGAGGGGACAAAGAGGAGAGGGGTGGGAGCTCTTCCCGTCCCCCCTCTGTGGAGGCACTTTTGTATTCTTTTTAACCAGATTTCTTAAAATGTTGTTTCGTGAATCCCTACATCAGTTCTTACTTTTTGTAAGCTGCCTCCCTGTGCCCTCCCATAAGCTGACTGCTCCCCTAGGAAACTTGACAAGAGCCAGCCACAGGAGCAAACTCTGCAGGTGGCATCCCTGCTCCCTCCCCGCCTCTCCTGCTCTCCAACTCCGCGTTTCCTTCCTTGGCCTCCCCAGCTTCAGGGCTCTGGCTCGTCCCATGTTCCCCTTGTGGTCCGTCCAGACCCCCTCTTCTGACAGCACTCGTTCTGTCCCAGAAAGCAGCTCTGTTGAGTTAGAGACATTGTAAAGGGAAATGTTCTTTTTCTAAAACAAAACAAAACAAAAATATTTATTTTGTGATTGTTTTCCTTGTCAATCTGCTCCAGTCACATGAACATCTGAGTAAAAATTTACCTGGTTTAATATATTTTTTTAAAGGCGTTTTTTAGGGGGGGAAATGAGAAAGAAAAGAGGGGAAAATGTATCATTCCCTAGGTTGCCTGGATTTTTGTTTAATTGCTGTTCGTGTGACACAGGGGTGTCCGTGGACGGGGGATGTCGCTGTGGGGATGGCTGAGTGATCCGTGTATGCACACGTGAATGCACACCTGTGTTGACTGGAGTGTGAGGGGGTGTTTGTGTTGGGGTGTGTGTGAGAGAGAGATTCAGTGAGCAGTGAGGTGAAATCTCCCAGAGAGCCCACCACACCCTCACCCTCTTTTCTCCAGGCATGACTACAAGCAGGATTTCCCACTGTCAAGAGTGGTTTGCAAGTTCTCGCTCACACGGGGAACTGCAGCCTTTGAGCTCGAGCAAGCACCTGCTCCACAGGGCTCCTCTTTGCCCGTGCTGCTGTGAACATGAGGAGACTTCTCAGTACTCTGCATCTTAGGGTGTGGGATCATACTTTGAGGAAATTGGGAAAGATGCAGATACGACCTTGTTTACCTCCTCCTCCATGCTATCTGATTACCACTTTCCCAACCTAAAAAGCAGCTTTGACATATACCACACGGAACAATGCATCTTTCTCTCCTTCGTGCCTCCTGCAGGTAGTACGAGAATCACTTCACTGCGGATCTTTTGGAGAACTACTTCTTTGTCTACACTACACGTTTTCCAAGTACAATGTGTAGGCACGACAACCCCATTTTATTCAGGAGAAACTCACCACAGAAATACTAAGTATCCCATTCCCTACCTGTGGTACCTCTTGGTTGGCATGAAATAAAATGGGAGACAATAAGAAAATATTCATGTCTATCTGCCCAGGAGCCTTCTATGTTTATTGTTGCCTAGAGAAGTGTCTGCATTCTATGTAATCATTGCATTGTCTTTCAACCTACAAGGACCTGAAATCCTTGGTAGATAAGCAGCCTGAAGCATTTGTTTCTTCCCAGTCCCCTGCAGGCTTCTAGGCTAGAAATACAGAGTGATGGGATGATCTAAAGGTGAGTTCAGGTATTAGCTGTCTATTTCTAGTTCAAGTCACTGCTTCCTTTGGGGAGCATGTATCAAACTCCTTGCCTGTGGGAAATGGAACCAGCAGATGACATCTTCAGCAATGGGAGTGTTGAGATGTTCCAGAGGAGGGTGCTTTTGGTGGAAACGGAGTTGCAAATGGTGGCAGGGCTTTGAATCCTCGCAGTGATGGGGTTTGAGAGGTGTAAGGCAGATACTAGAGTCGGATTTTAGCACTCCAAATGTGCATGTCTACATGCTGTAGGAGTGGGTGGAGAGGGACTCTCATGAATGGATTAAAGGCACACCTTCTAGGTAGCAAATTGTTAACTGCCATGCACAGTCATATTCCGAGTGTGGGGAAGACAGTAACTGAGAATGTCTCGTGTACAGTCAGAGTTAGCAGTGAGGATCCTCAGTAACGTGAATGTGATTGCCCCAGTGGGAACCGTCAGTACGGGAGGGCTCCCATCCCAGCTGGGCCAGCCCCACAGTCGTGCTGACAGGTGAGAAACTTTAGCCATCTGTCTCTGAATCAGAGACCAGAACTGGGGGAAGCACACTGATGCAACCTTGTTTATTAGTAAGGATGCTGCATCTCCTTGTATCAGGGATAAGAGCTATCTAAGGAGAACCACAGAACAATAACGGTGTGATATATTATGATATTAGGAATATATACATCCAGTTACAGAGGTTTCCATTTCTTGCCTGCTTGAAGGTTTAAACCAAGAACCTGACTGTGTAAATTCCAACTGAAAGTGCTGCTACACATTGGTAATCATATAGGAGTGCCCTTTGGATCCCAGATGCAAGTACCATATTGATACAAGGCCTGAAAACGTTATTAATTACAAGAGTAGAAATGTTTATATTTGACCTACTCATCTGTTACGTGTGACAGATATCTGGCTCATTTCTTCAGGGACCCTGATGGAGTGCTTGGTGAAGAAGAGCTGGGGTCAGAGCAGCAGACCAAGGACTTTGCTTCTAGAACACAGATGGAAGAGGAAGGGGAGTACGGAATGAGCAGGATCCCTTAAAAGGCTCTTCAAGGTTTGAAATCATGAGTTCAGCATAGTTTCTCAGAAAGCTAGGCTGAGAAATGCATGATACGGAAAGGTGGTCCCCAGTTGAAACTGTTGTCTTTAAAGTCTATAATAATCAAAAGACGTGTACCACCTATTCTTTGACACAGTTGCAAATAAAGAATTGTCATTAATTAGTACTGGATTGTCAATGTTGGTGAACTCATTGTGAAATTAAGAGCCGAATCACAATTCACTTCTAACCATGCATTAGATAATAACAATCGGGAATTCGAGTCTTAATTGTAACCCCAAAGAACTAATACATCAAAGGCTAATCTGCCCTAATGCTTGAGACTAATACCTTTAATACTAAATAACATGTTTAATACTTGCTGCTAATAATATAATGCTATGCTTTGCAAGCATACTCATGCATCCACAGCCAAAATCATAAATGAGAATCGCTTCCAATATTGGTTATCACAAATAGTTCAGATCCCAGTTCTTGGTTTCTTTTCAAAAATATGAAAATAGTAGCAATGATGGCAGAACTTCCTTGTGGGTAGATGGAATATGCTGCCAACGTGGTGTCCTGCCCCAGAGTATGACCTCCAAAGTCTGTTATTTCATCAGGTATGTCTGTTCTCTTGCATTTCAGAGAGGTCTTTCTTTGCCATTATATTCTGCATGAAAACTAAAATACCCTTAGGAAGAAATAAATCGTATAAGTTAAACCAATGGCAAAGTGGAGAATTAGATTTGGGGAGTTGGAAGGTTTTTAGAGGTCATCCAGTCTAATCTACTCATCTCTGAAATAAGGAAAAAGAGGTTAAAAGACTTGAGAGGCTGAAGAACCGGTCCAACGTTGTTTCTATAAGCAGAGCTAGAAATTGCAGTCTCATCAGGTTCCTTCTCTACCCCTCTTTGCCAGTAAATGACATCTGAGTTCTGAGGGATGACAGGGACCCAGTTCAGGACTTGGGAGTGTGGGATGGAGGAAGAAAGAGAATTTTCCGGGAAGGAGAAGCCTACTAAGAGTTGGGAGTGTGGCCACATCTTTCCCTGTGATTGGCTCTAGGAAACACGATCAGCTACTAAGACAGGTGAAAGAGAAAGATGGAAGTTTCTCCCCTGAGAAGCTTTAAGCAGAGTAGACATTTACATCTAGGCTGGAGATGGAGTATTCAACTTGCTGGTTTCCTGATGACCCTATCAACTCAATATTTTTTGATTGCAACATCCTGCCTACAATTTCTTGGTATTTTCTATAAACCACCAACCAGAGAATTTAAATATCATCGCAAATCTGATACTTTCTGCAAAACACCTTCCTTGTGAAGGCTAGAGGTACCACCAGCATACAAAGGCCTTGGGCTGTGTAGTCACTGTGCTATCTAGGACCACGGCCAAGAGGAATAATGAGGTGGGGTGCTCTGCTGGACGCTAAGAGTACTTGCTCCTTCCAGCAGCAGAGCACAGAGAATAAGAACCAGGGGGGTCACCTCACCCAAACACAAGACTGTGGCCTGCACCCCATGCATGCCTTCCTTCTCACCAGAACATACATCAGGCATGTTAAGGAGGAGGATATGTTGGAAACTTTTGGTAGTCTGATGGCACTAGACACACACATTTTTTTCTCATTCTGGTTCTGCCACCAGCCAGCAATGTAACTCTGGGCAAGTCTCTCCACTTCTCTGGGTCCCAATGTGCTCTACTATGAAAGAGGGAGTTGGATTTCCTACCTAGGTACTGAGGGTCCTTCTAACGTTATCCTTTCATGGTGTTAAAAGCAGTGTGGCATAGGAGACTGTGTAGACCATAAAATTAGGCAGACCTGGATTTGCATGTTGGATCTATATGTACAATTTAAGTGACCTTAATTCTTGATTTGTCTCCTTATCCATAACCCAACTTCTTCATCCCTACCTCCCTAAAATTTTTCTTTCCTTTCTCTTTTTGAACATTCACCTCTCTGTATACTTTTGCTCCGTACTCTCCAACTTCCATAATACCTGTATCTCTTCAGTTCCATAAAACTCAAATCTCCCTCCCTCGTTTAACTGCTAGGCATGAGCCTAGGTGAATGACATTCAAAACTCTACAAAACATGTTTCTGGACCCTGAAGAACTGTAAAATATGATGGGAGGTGGGGGGGCATGAACAAATTGGAGTGGTGCCTTCTCTAGTAGAGATGTACAAAGCATTGATGGAGCACAGAAAGAGAACAAATCACTTCCTGGGAGAAACTCTGATGACATGTGTTCCAAACCTTCTAGTAACTATGGGAGCAATGCCCCAGGTCTCCAGATGTTTTACATCTGAGTAGGGGGAAAGACCTAACATAAAATGTGTGCATCCCTTCTCAGAGAGCACAGAAAAACAATGACAGCTACAGAGCCCTCTTGAAGGCACACGCTATGTCTGCTTGGTGCCTGTATTTCTGACTCCCAAGCACCATGTCAGCACCTTGTTATTCAGGATGTCCATGGGAGATCTATTTGGCAAACGAGATACCCCCATGCCTCGAGGGTGCAATGTTGTAAAACCAGTGTTTTCCTGACTTTCATTCACCTGCAGATGCTGATTCACAAGGTCTGTGGTGGGCCCCATATTCTGCGTTTCTAACAAGTTCCCAAGCGATGCTGACGTTGCTAGTCCATAGACCGCACTTTAAGGCACAAGCTCTTAGAGAGTATGCCTATTATCTTCCTGCTGTACTTAAGACTCTGAAACAGGAGCCTCCCAGGAAGTGCAGGGCCTAAGAAACCAAAGGGTCTATCATGTCTAACTCTGAGGTGGGAACCTCACTTATGAAAATCTTGGTGCTCCACTCACCTTGAATTTCTCAACCAATTAGAAGCCAAATGTCTGACCTATATATATGCCAATGGCGTAAGGAAAGGGGGGCAAGGGAAAAGAAAGCAGACAATGAAATAAAAATTCTGAGGGCTCTAAGCTAGCTTGCTTGTGAATGTGTGTTTATAGCTAAGAAGCTCCATGGACTGGCTGAATTGTGCTGACTGAGGAAAGGTCTTTTCCCCCAAGCCTATCAGAGTGAACCTGTTCAGAAGTGGGACAGGGCATACCTGTCACTCCACAGAAACATACATCAGATGAGATGATTAAATCTACACCAGCAACATGCAAGTACCCAGAGGTCCCAGACTTTAGACTACAGAAGTACCATGCACACCGTAGACACCTCATCTAAGACATGAAATGAATTATTTTTGTTTTCAGTTCTGTCCTTCTTCCTTCAATCTGTGCAATTAGCACCTTTGCATCATGAATAAAAACAACTGCCAGAATTTTTGTAGGGTCATTCTTCCAAGAATCTCAGAACTTGGAAGAATGAATCAATCAAAATTATTTATTGAGCATTTTCAGCTAGCAGCTGTGGGAAATAAAACAAATATAGATTTAGTATGCAGATTTTAATTCGAAGGGTTTGGAGATGACTTAGAAAATGGAACTTCTGGGGGAAGCTCTGCAGCTAAGTGAAAGCAGAAGCTGGAGTTAGTGTGCTTTCTGGAGTCAGGCTGTCTTGGTTCAATCTCATCTCTGTCACTTACGTGATATGAGGAGCTAGGTGTGTCATTTAATCTTTCAGCCTAAGTGTACACATCTGTAAAAGAAGGGCTATAACAGTGTGTATCTCATAGAGTGTGGTGATGGTCAGATAAGATACAGGTTCATAGTACATTCTCAGTGAGTGTGTGTTGTTTGTATTGTGTTAGATAGTTTCTACATTTGAGGAAAAGGGAAGGGTAGGGAAGAAAAGGAAATACTCATGTTTCTTACCTGTAGAAGTAAACTTCCTCCTGGAACAAAGAGGAGTTTATCATCTAGGACGTTACACAAGGGTCGCTGGGTAATATAATGGAAAAGGTGTTCAAATACAGTTTTGTGAAAGACACAGATAAGCCATTCAAATAGGTATTTCTTATACAGACCCTCTATAAAAGCAGAGAATATATTACAACATAATTCATTACTGAAATACCTGTGCCTAGCTAGGTCACGTAGCCCCGGAACATTGTTCTGACGATGTAACTTATTACATTGATAGAGCTTGGAGTATCTAAGAGAATGGCTAGTTAACATGCCCATTAGACTGTCTCTTTCAAATAACCCATCTTAAGTGCACTCTTAGCAAGTACCGGTTTGCAATCAAATGCTGGTTGAATTCTTTGATGGGGAACCAGAGTGCAGTATTGCCATAAGGCTTTTAGATACAGACATGAGAGAGGCCGAATTTATGTTCCAGTTATATTAGAAATATAAGGCATAGATAGGTAGAAAGGTGAGGAAAATATTCTAAGCAGAGGGAGAAGCATATGTCTAGACACATATTCATAGACCCAATGGTAAGTCAACTTAATGTTCATGTTCCATACCCAGCCTCCTGGACCAGTGCCCTTCATGTTACTCTTCTTTCTAAAATAACAGTTTTATTGACTTAAAGTTTATGATTCAATAGCTTTTTAATTATAAAGTTGTGCATAGATCTAATTCCAGAACATTTATATCACCCAAGAAAGACGCCCTGTACCCCTTAGCAATCACTCCCTATTTCTCTCCAAATCCCAACCTCTGGCAACCTCTAATCTGTTTTCTGTCTCTATGGATTTGCCTATGCTGAACATTTTGTATAAATGGGATCATATAATATGTAGCCTTTTGTGTCTGGTTTTTTTCACTTAGCATAATGTTTTCAAGATTCATCCACATAGGAGTATGTATCAGAATGTCATTCCATTTTACGGCTGAATAATGTTCCATTAAATGTATAGAGCACGTCTTTATTCGTTCATCAAATTATGGATATTTGGTTGTTTCTGCCTTTTGCCTATTATAAATAATGCTGTTATGAACATTTGTGCACGTGCATTTGTGTGGATGTATGTTTTCAATTCTCTTGGGTATATACCTAAAATGGAACTGCTGGGTACCATGGTAACTCTATGTTTAACATTTTGAGGAACCATTAGCCTGTTTGCCAAAGCAGCTGAACCATTTTACATTCCCACCAGTACATCCTTTTCAACATATGTTATTATCTGTCTTTTGATTATAGCCATCCTAGTGAGCATGAAGGATATCCCATTGTGACTTTTGTTTGTATTTCCTTAACAATAAATAATGTCGAGCATTTTTTCATATGCTCATTGGCCATTTGTATATCTTCTTTGGAGAAATGTCTATTCAAATCCTTTGACCATTTTTAAAATGGGTTACTTATCTTTTTATTATTAGTTGTAAGAGTTTTTTATATTTCTGCAATTAAGTTCTTTATCAGATATATAATTTATAAATATTTTCCCCCATTATGTGAATTGTATTTTCACTTTCTTGATAATGCCCTTTGGAACACAAATGTTTTAAATATTGATGCAGTCCAATTTATCTGTTTTTACTATGGTTGCTTATGCTTTTGGTGTCATATCTAAAAAAGCATTGTCAAATCCAAGATTACTGAGATTTATGGCTAAGTTTTCTTTCAAGGGTTTTATAGTTTTAGTTCTTAGTTTTAGGCCTCTGGCCCACTTTGGGTTAATTTTTGTATATGATATAAGATAGGGGTCCAATTTCATTATTTTGCATGTGGATATGCAATTGTCCCAGCACCATTTGTTGAAGCGATTTTCTTCCTTTGTGGAACTTGTCTTGGCGCATGTGTCAAAATCGATTGACGATTAGATATCCTCTGAGGTGACGGATATGCTAAATATCCTGACATGGTCTTTGCATACTGTGTAAATGTATGCAAATATCACATTGTAGTCTGTAAATATACACAGTTTTCATGGGTCACTTAAAAAATAAATTAAAAAGAAAAAAATATTCAGAGACAGAAGTAGATTATTAGAGAGTACCAGAAACTGGGGAAAAAGAATAATAAGCTATTTCTTAAGGGGTACCGAGTTTATGTCTAGGATGATGAAAAAGTTTTGGAAATAGATAGAGGTAGTGGTTACACAGCATTGTGAATGTGACTAATCCCATGCAATTGTATATTTAAAAATGCTTAAAATGGCAATCCTTATGTTATATATTTTATTAGTCAGGGTTCTCCAGAGAGATAGAATCAAAGGATATGTTATAATTATATGAGAGGGATTTATTAGGGAAATTAGCTCACATGGTTATGAAGAAAAGTCCCACGATAGTCTGACTATAAACCGGATGCCGGTAGCGTGGCTCAGTCCAAGTCCAAAGGCCTCAGAACCAGGGAAGCTGATGGTGTCCTTGGTGTAAGTTCTGGAACCCAAAAGCTGAAGAGTCTCAAGCTCTGATGTCCACGGACAGGAGAGAAAAGTTTATCCCAGCTCCAGCGGATCGAGAGAGAGAGAGAGGGAGAGAGAGAGAGGGAGAGAGAGAGAGAGAGAGAAAGAGAGGGAAAGAGAGCTTCACCTCTTTCCTCTGTCTTTTCTTCTCTCCGGACCTCCAGTGGATTGGATGGTTCCCACCCACACTGAGGGTGGGTCTTTCACACCCAGGCCATTCAGACTCTCATACTAATCTCTGCTGGAAACACCCTCATGGACACACCTGAAAAGATAGGTTTCTCAGCATTCCTTCATCTAACCAAGTTGACATCTAGAATTAACCTTCACATATATATTTTTTTACCACAATAAAAAAATGAATAAAATAAAATAAAATTCACAGTTCTGTTAAAAAAAATTGATTGACTATAAATGCGTGGCTTGATCTCCAAACTCTCAATTCCATTTGATTGGTCTATATGCCAGTACCACACTGTCTTTATTGTTATAGCTTTGTAGTAAATTTTGAAATCAGGAAATGTATATCCTTCAACTTTGTTTTTCCTTATCAAGATGTTTTGGCTATTCTGGATCCCTTGCTCTTCTATATAAATTTTAGTTTCAGTTTATCAACTTCTGCAAAAAAACAAAGGCAGCTGGGATTTAATAGCAATTGTGTTGAACATGTAGATCAATTTGGGGACTATTGCTATCTTAACAATATTGAGTCTTCTGATCCATGAACATGGAATGTTTTTCCATTTATTAAATTTTTAATTTCTCTTGATGATGCTTGATAGTTCCTCATGTGTCTTCCACTTCTTTTGTCACATGTATTCCTAAGTATTTTATTCTTTTAGATGCTATTATAAATAGAATTGTTTCCTTAATTTTATTTTTGGCTTGTTCATTGTTTGTGTATAGAACCACAATTGATTTTGGTATATTAATCTCATACCCTACAACCTCCTGAACTTATTAGTTCTTGTTCCTTAGGTTTGTGTGTGTGTGTGTCTATGTGTGTATTCCTTATAATTTTCTATATTTGAGATTATATCATCTTCAAGTATAGATAGTTTTACTATGACCTTTATTCTTAATGCCCCTTCTTCAGCTAACGTATTCTGGCTCTTGCTGTCAGACTAGGAGCAGGAGAGAAATGCTCTTACCAGAAGCATCTGAGAAAATTGTTTTGCTGAAGAGTCAGATTGGCTTTGACCAAACCCAGATAATAATGGGTAGCTCTGGCCGTAAGGTCTCTTGGTGTCTCATGGGCAGAAGCTCTATATTTACTAGGTCCCAGGAGCACCTCAGGAACTGCTTACTGATGGTGTGTAGTTCTCTATTGTAGATGGCATGGACTTTTCCCAGAACACAGAGGTCTACATTGTGATTTTTCTATTGAGCCTTTTCATAAACTCTATGCACTATCTTTTCTTACCACAGACACTTCTAGTACTCTAAGGTTTCCTGAGTTACATGGCTCAGTTTTACCACAGCCTGTTCCTTCTGATGAGATCTTTCCTGCTCTAGACACTATTCAGAGCTTATAGCCTTTTTTGTTGCCCAGAAAATAGGTCAGATAATATTCCCTGGTGCAGGATGTGCTGCCTCCAGAACCGAAAGAGGCTATTAACGTTTGTGCTACTTTATTAGAAGTGGAAGGTGTAAGTTGCAATCTCTTGTCATTTAACTTGGAGTGAATGTCCTGGCATGCTCCAGAACTTTGGACCCTGTCTTAGTCCATTTTATACTCCTATAACAGAGTGCCACAGACTGGGTAATTTATAATGAAAAGAAATTTATTTTTACAGTCCTGGAGACTCAGAAGTCCAAGGTGGAGGGGCCCTCATCTGGCAAAGGCCTTCTTGCAGCATCATCCCATGGTAAAAGGCAGAAAGATGAGAGAGAGAGAGAGAGAGAGAGAGAGAGAAGGGGCCAAACTCATCTTTTTATCAGGAATCCACTTCCATCCCTCACTAACCCATGCCTGTGATAAGAGAATTCATTCATTCATGAATGTAGAATCCTCACTATGAGCAGAGCCGTCATGACCTAATAACCTCTTAAAGGTTCCACCTTTCAACATTGTTGTATTGTGGATTGAGTTTTCAATACACAAACTTTGGGGGACACTTTCAAACCATTGCAGATCCCTAAAAAGTTTATTAATGTTCTGGGTTCTGAAGCTTTAACTGCCACCCTCTGGAGCACATATCCTTTGCTAAAACTTCCAACACACTTGCTGATCTGATCTGACTAGCATGATATAGTCAATATAATGAGCCAATGTCACATTCTACAGAATGCCAGATACTCCATCTCCCTTCTAGCAATATTACAACAGAGGGTCAAGGTGTTAACATAACCTGAGGCAAGACTATAATTGTATACTCTTGTCCATCTCATATAAACATGAACTGCTTCTAATCCTGTTCTGATAGGGATGAAAAAGAATGTACTCACCAGACCAATGATCACCTAGCATGTGCTGGAGGCTGTATTAATCACTTTTAGTAAATTTACATCCAGCAAAGCAGCTGCAATTGGGGTCACTATTTGATGAAGTTTGCAGTAGTAATTCATTCAATCGTGATTCATTCATTTTTATAGGGGCCATTCTGGTGAATTGAATGGGAATTTGATATGGGCCATCACCCCTGAGTTCATTACATCTTTGGAGTTAGCACTAATCTCTACCATTTTTGCAAGGTTGCATTATTATTATTATTATTATTATTATTATTATTATTATTATTATTATTCATTCATTCACTCATTTATTTATTTATTTATTTACTATCTTAGCTTGAGTGGGGACACAGATTCAGAGACTTTCACTTGCCTCTTACTCTACTATGACATTTCTTACCCTACAGGTAAGATACATGAGGGTTTCTGCCAAACTTCAGTAGCTATTCCAATTATACCAGTAAATGACCACCAGGGGGATCCGTGAGCCCAGTGGACTCACAAGGAGCCAGACCTAAGATTCCAGGATTCCATTTATTTCCTGGACCTACACAGCCCCACTCTAACAGGAGGGTCATTATAGTTATTGGGTCTCATATTGGGTATCAGTGTCAACAATCATTGTAAAGTCTTGGTACTTATTGAAAAGTCTTGGTATTCCTTTCCCCAAATTCAGTCACTTGAGTAAAGGACTGTAGTCCCTTGAAGAAAGGACAGAGGAATTTCAACTGAACACAATTGCTACTACGGAGTTGCAGGATACCTTTTCATATGGATCCAGCATCTCTTTCTGCCTCCAGTGTTCTGGGTCTGAGAACTGACTCAAGGTCTGGAAACGTGACAAAGGAACTTGAATTTTAATT
Organism: Cynocephalus volans; assembly: GCF_027409185.1. Classification (NCBI taxonomy): domain Eukaryota; kingdom Metazoa; phylum Chordata; class Mammalia; order Dermoptera; family Cynocephalidae; genus Cynocephalus; species Cynocephalus volans. Next base: position 133,402,147 of record NC_084467.1, read on the forward strand.
TGAGAAGTTTCCCTCAGCTTTGTAATCATCCATTCTTTTGCTTTTGCTTGTGTAAACTAAACAATATCCTCTTTGACTGCTCATCAAACTTGCCTCTGGCAACACCAAGTTCCATTAATACGTATACAGTTCTTTGAAGGTTAGAGGCCATCTCTCTAGCCCAATGTAAATACCACTTGAATTTTGCCACACATTGTAATATCTGTGGCCACCTTGCTTTATTATAGTAATTACGACTACCCTAATTCTTAGGGTTGAGTGCCACCACCTGGATCTTTATTGTTTGGGAAAACTAATCAGGCTCATTGCTCTTAGGAAGCCCAGGTCCTTATTAGTCTCTCCTTCAATCAGCCCTGGCCTATAGAAAACAGCCATCACTGAGCCGATTGCATACCTACCAGTGCATTCCTTATCGCTGTGACACTTGGAGTGTCCTTCAGGCCCTTGCATGGCGCATATTCAGCTGGTGGGCTTCCAGTCTTATACAGTACATGTACTCTAGTGTGCCACCTTCTCTGAACCTTTTGATCTCTCCCTTCATTCTCTATAGAACTTCTGGCATTTCTCCTTCACATAGTACAGGCCTTTGTTTTTTCCAGCTTCTAAGGGTCATTCTAGCAACTCACTTGCATCATTTCTTGAGTACTTGTCAAGGTGTCAAAACATATAAAAAGGAGACTGCTCCCATATTAATAAACTTTTGACTATCCAACCTTATGTTTTGCCCTTCTTGATCCACTACCCTAGAATTTGGTCCTATGCATATGCTACCAAGCTGCTACACCAGCAACTGCCAGTACATATCAGCCATGCCCTGCAGATTCTTTGGTGTACACTCTCTCTCCTTCCATAGCAGACTCAGCACATCTCTTGTCTAGTTGTTCTGGGATTTGATCTTCCTTGTTAAACTGGTTGCCAGGAGGGGATGAGGTGGGGGAAGGTAGATCCTGAAGCAGGCAAGCATTGTCTTGTAATGTGAGCACTTCATTTGAGGTTTCTACACTGTTTTCAAGCAAGGAGAAGGCTACTATCTTCTAAAAAGGCAGAGGGGGCTTGGAAGGGGAGTAGACTTCTGAAGGCCTGGCAAGTCAAGGTTCTTAACTACATCTACTCAGCCCCATTCCAAGTCTCAGTGTCCTACTCTCTCTGTACTAGGGTCCTATACTTGGCATAGGAGACTTACTGAGGCTGATAATTCAGTCCTATCTGAAGCTCCACTACTCTAGATTAAGTCCTGAGCTGGTTTTCTGCTCTATTGGTATTTTCGTGGTAGGAGATTAGAATTTCCTTAAATACTACTAAGGAGGCCCTCTGGCTTTCATATTTTGCCTTGAAATGATAGTCATCTGAGCCTGTCATTCTTTATCTTTCACAAATCAGTGGTGCTCAGCAACAGCCACTAAATTCCGTAGTCTTTATAATTACCATTTTCCTTGTGCCTCTCAAGCATGAGAAACAACGCACCAGGCCATGTAGCCCCTTCTGTGGATATCCCATATCAGCCTACCACTGGTAAAAGTTTTAATGATTGCACAGCAATTTTCCTGCTTTTAACAATTGCCCTACTACAGCATCCCAGGGGCTAGTTCAACTCCATCTACTACCAGCGATGGGGTTTGCATTGCCAGAGAGTCAATGATTGACCCACTTCCAAAATCCCATTTAAAAGTCAGCTTCCTAAAACCACTTTTTGTACCAACAAATTCTTAAATGGGAAGATGCATGCAGAGGAGTTCTTAGGAGAAACATATGCAAAGAAGTAAAGAAGGCAGGTTTGGGCAGAAAAAGAAGTTGACTTGCAATGAGGTTGTAACTGAGGCCTAAGCTGATTCTATGGAGAGTTCTGGAGCCTAAATGGCCCTTTGGAGTTGTCCAAGAATGAGGCAAGAGGGTCATGTTTTTACATCCCCAAGCAGGCAATCATTGGCCATGGGCTACTTCTCTAGGAAAAGGCATAACCGGGTCAGGCAGTTCCCTGAGACTGAAGGCAATTCCTAGTAAGAGGCATAGCTACCTGCAGTCAGCCGTTGATATTCTGGGAAGCTAGGGGATGTATGTGTCACCCTTGAAGAGGGGAACCCTGAAGTACACCACAACATGTTTTACAATAATCACCTCTATTATCAGCCCACCAGTACTGCTGCCTGTCTTCTATAGTGTCTTACCACACTGGAGTCTCCACACTTTTGCAGATAAAGTTTCTTGTTCTAGATATTCAGGGTTGCTTTTCAAAGCAAAAAGAAGACACTTTTCCACCACAATACCACCACAAATGATCCACTAAGCTTGGCTGGCAAGTAGGGGACATGGGTGACAACCTGGAACCAATTAGTGATGGGAACACTAGCCCGGTGGCTCTGTTGGCACTCTGGTTGCAGCACCTTCTGTTGACTGAACAAACTGATGAAATAAGTCTGGGATACAACAGTGAAAAAAATTAGTTTAGCATTACAACTGCTTGACCACGACATTGTCCTGATTAATAATCACCTTGCAACTCCAGGGCATCACCTTCTAATTAATGTTGCCCCTTTCCTGCACTCTCCTGACTCTCAAACCTCCAGGGTCAAGTCAGAGCACAAACAAAGTCTATCTTAGTCTCATCAGAGAAAGAAAAAAAGAAAGTGACTGTGGCAAAGACTGACCAGATGTTCAACAAACATTTTCTCTATTTCTCTTTGACATATAGTTGTATTTGCCAGCCTCCCTTGATGTTAGGTGCAGTCACAGTCACATGCCTGAGGTCTGGACAAAGGAATGGAGCAGAGGTGATGTGCCACCCCCTCCCAGGCCTTCCTGTGGATGCTCACACATCATTTTCCTCTGCTTTTCCCTCCTAGGAGAAGGGCTCTGAGGAATGAAGTTTAGTAAAGGTTAGAGCTGTGACATACAAGTACAAGTATGAAGGTCCTAGAATCTGCTTGGAAGAGAGCTATCCAGCGGACCTGCTCCTCCACAGCAGTTGTTATTCCTGTGGAATATTGGGGTTGTTTGTCACAGCAGTTGGTTTATACTGACAAATATAAAGGACAGCAAATTAATGTGAGTCAGAGGGAACCCAAGGGAACCTGAGCTGCACTTCTCACCAGCTCTAGGCACTAATCACTTGATAACTTTTTTCAGCACCCACCCAGTGACTTCAGCTGTCCAGAATAATCATTTTGAAGACAAACATTCATCTGAAAGTCACCTTGGTGAGAAGGCAGCACTTCCTTATGATCAGAAGGACCTTGATGCAGCTAAGATCTGTAGCCTCTATGCTATTCTTTGGATACTCTGCATCAACTTTTCATGGAGTAGAGAATAACCTATCTTCCCTCCCGGGCCCCCACCCTCTCTCCTCAGCATGATCAACTCTGTCTGCAGAGCTGTATCCTGCATCTTCTTGAAAATGCATTTTTAATTTTTTTTTCCAGGGAACATAGAAGCTATTGATCCATGCTTAGGAGTTTGGCTGGGGATATTCCCCAGGATAGCATGGGCACATGCACCTAAGGCAAGGAATGTGAGCTCTGGGGAAACATTCTTGTGCTTAACCACGCCAGCCTGGCACTCTACAATGTTCACGCTCCTACAATTAAGCTGTTCAGTTCTCAATCATCTGGAGCTGCTGCCAACTGCTGGCTGCTGATAGTTAGAGAAGTTGCTGCCCAGAATGTCAGCAATTCTGTTTTTCTGCCTCTCCTGGACTGGTTTCACTATCCTCTCCCAGTCCCCCAGGATAGGCAGGTACTCACTTCCCTTCACCTGGGTGTTATCAAGAGAGACACCTGGAAAGGTGCAGTGGGGCTGCAATGTAGGACTTCTTTTAGTGCCCACAGTCCTTGCCTCTGACTATACTGTTTCAGTACTTTAAACACCACCTCATCCAAGTGGGATGTTAATTCTTATTTCTGAGGAGAGAAAACAGCCTGGATGGAGGAGAGAAAGAAAGCTGCTGATCACACATTCTCTGCACCCTAGGCTGGCTGCTGTACACACGTGATCTCAAAGAATCTTTACACCCCCCAGGAAAGTAAATACTGTACCTTATTTCACAAAGAAACTAGGAAAAGCTCCATCACTTGGTAATCTATCAACTTCACTCCATTCCCATTACCAAACCCCTGGATTAGACATTTATCATCTTCCCAATACCTTTGTAAAAGCCTGCCTCTGTTTTTAGCCTCTAGATGCCAGCATTTAGACCTGCACTGTTCAACTTTGTCGCCATTAGCCACATGTAGCCACTGAGCAGTCGAAAGGTGGTTAGACCAAATTGAGATGTGCTGTACGTGTATGCTGCACAATGAATTTTGAAGACTTAGTACAATAAGCAAGAACATAAAATATCTAATTAATATTGTTCAATGTTGATTACATTTGGAAATGGTTATAATTATTATATTTTGGATATATTGTGTTAAATAAAATGCATTAAAATTATTACTTTTTTCTTTTTACGTTTTTAATGTGGCTGCTAAAACAATTAAAGTTACACATGTGGTTTGCATTTGTGGCTCACAATATCAGCACCGCACTCTCCGGAGTGAGCCACAGGCCGGCCCGATTGTGGCTCACAATATCTATGTATTGGATAGCACAGCATCTAGAGATTGACCAGAATGTTCTTCTGACACACAAACTGTTACCTTCTTGCTCCACGTCCTGTTCCTCGTCTCTCTCATGTTTGTCAGCTCTCTATTTCAATTTCATGCCCCTGCCACCTCCAGGTGTGGGTAATTCTTCACCAACCCATAATGTTTCTAGTACCTCTGCTACCTGAAATGCCTTTCTCCCTAAGAGTTGTGGCTAACTCCTTCCCGTTCATCTTCCCATGCTAGATGACTGCTTCTAACCCATCCTCTGACCCCAGCACAAGCACTGGGGTGAAGAAAGCAAGGCACCTATTTGCAAAATTGAAAGGATACACTTACACAAACCTCATAGAAGTGCCTCCTTAAATTCTGTGACCTGAGTACCTGGTGGCCTCACCCAAGTCCCGCCATGCCTGACGTCTTTGGATGTTCTTCCTCTTTACATAATGTCCCACCTGTAAGCCTGTGGCTGCATTTCACCAATGTCTTAAAATTATCTATGTACATTATTGTTTTGGGGATAGAGACCATGCCTTATTCATTAGTGAATCTCCAGCAGCCCACTTTCTCCCCCAAAGCTGATTGTGATACTCATGAAATAAATCTTTATACTGAGGTATCTATCTGTTGTTTGTCAGGCACTGTGCAATGTGTGGGAGACTGAACAATGACATAGTCCCTACTCTTAAAAAGTTATAAAATTTTGTTATATGCCCTTCACTTTCCTACTTTGAACAGAAATTTCCCAATTTTGAGACACTGATCACCCGTGCAGCCAGGTGAAGTACAGATTCCCAGATCCCAACCCAGTTTCTGATTCTGTAGGTCTGCAGAGAGGCCCAGATGTTCCATGAGCAAATGTATGGAAACTTTTCTCAACTAAGTCTATTCATCCTCTTATTTATTTAATCGCTTGATTATTACAGAGTGTGTGCTCTGTATTAAGTCTCTGTTCTAGGGACTGCCAAGGAAACAAAGGTAACTCAGGAAGAAATAATGTCTTATAGGCTCCTATAGTTTATGGAATGTCTCTGTGTGCACAATTTTGTTTGATCTGTAGATGAAAGATTAGCTCCCTCTTATAGATAAGACTGATTTGACCAAGATCGCACATGAGTAAGTAACAGGAACCAGAATCAATGTCACATAGCAAGTAAGCAGTAGGGACTGGACTCAAGCCCAGCTATGCCTTTTCACTTGCCATAAGAGTTTGCCCTGACAAAGTTTATCCTGAGAGCCATAGGAATTTCATACCTAGGAATTTGGGACAAGCAGAAGGAAAGGGGAGGAGGAGAAAGGAAGGGGATCATGGAGGGCAGTGTGTGAAGCTGGGGAGAGGCAAGGATCAGCTAGTCTTGGAATGACTGCTAGCTAGCCTCCATGCCAAGGTGACAGGGGCCAAAGGTGGGGTTCCCTTGCAACTGTGTGCCTGTAATGAGCTCTGGGAATCCTGCCCATCTTCCTCTTCCCTGTCCTCCACTTCCTTACCTCCCTAGTCCTGAGGAAACTCTCCTGTCCCAACAAAGGAGGATGTCCTGAGATCTCTACTGACTTCTCTCTAACACCGCAGCCTTTGTACCCATGGCCCCTTCTGCCCCAGTAGGACTCGTGGAACACAGAACACGTCCCACCACACACCCTGTGTCCCTCCTTCAAGCATGTTGATTAGCCCAGGGCTTGGCACGGACAGGCCTTGGGGTGGGGTAGAGGTGGGGGTGGGAGGTAAAGGGCAAGCCCACCATGTAGTTGTGTGGCAGCCAGCAACAACCTCCACCCAGGCCAGCCCTCATCTCTCTGCTTCCTTCCCCTGGCTCCTGGAGACCAGGTTGTCAGTTAAGCAGACCTGACAGCTGACAGCTTTCCGGAAAAGCAGGAGCCCAGTTAGCTTTCCTTTTTTTTTTTTTTTTTTTTCTCCTCTTCCTTTCCCCTGTTGTTGTTGCAAGACTTCAAGCCTGACTGGAATTTAAAGCAAGGCTTTGGGATAAAAATATATGCTAGCATCAAGCCCTGCTCTCTCAGCTTCCTTAGCAGATCAGCAGCTGTCCACTTGCTGAGGTCAGAGATTAGAACAGCTGCAAATTGTTGGAGGAGAGTCTGGAGCAGGAGAACGGGCCAGCAGGTGCTCAGATGCCCGAGTAACCTTCTCTGTCTGGACGCTGGTCTTGTGTTTATTTGGGGCTAGAAGGGGCAGCAAATCCTCCAGGGAAGCTCCTGTAATCTGTCCTCCCCATCCCCCGGCCCCTTTGCTCTGCCGTAGCCTGGGATGCCAGGAGGCTCCTGCTAATCCATCCCACTCGTGTTATCTGTCTGTTCCCCTATCAGTCCCTGCTTAAGGCAGATAGGTAAATAGATGGATAGATAAGAAAGAGAGCCGCTAAACAGTTTAGATAAACTATCCTATTTACATCCCCGGGTCCAATCTATCAATCCCTTGGTCTGTCTATTGTGTGTGTACTCTCTCTCGATCTGCCACTTCAGACTCCATTAACCGTTCATCTGTCCTCCTTTTGCCCTACACTTTCCCCTTCCACCCCCATTTCCCAGCATCACAATAAATCCGAAGCTGAGACACAATGAGGCATGCCCTTCCACTCCAGTTATCCCGGAAGGGTGGCCGCAAGGCTGACCCTGGTGGCTTCCTATGACTCTCCTCCTCAGGAAATATGCAAATATCCTTTTAAACACTCAGGGGACAAACACCAAGCATCAAGCCAGTTCTGCATTCACAGTTTTGCAAATAGAACAAAAAGTTCCCTAATGTAGGCTCTCTTGGGGTAAGGGAGGTGGTGGGCTGGGGCAGAGGGAGAAGATGTGGGTGAGCTATTTGAATGAATAAGGAGTCCTAAATATTGTACGTTTGCACACAGAATAGTTTAACACTTTCCAAGTGATTTGGACTACCTGAATAAAGGGAGAGAGTAAGAGAACAGAGAAATAAAGGTGGGAATTTTCTAAATTTCATAATTAATATTATTTATTGGTATTTGAACAGTTAATATCTTTAGATCCTCTGAACTCCAAATTTCCCTGCTAACAGCATAAGGGACTATTTTGAATGATTGCATTCCCAGCAAATGCAATGGAAATTCATGGCATTAATTATATGTAAAAATATCAACAATTTAAAAGAAAGAGGGAAAGGAAAAATAAACACCACCAGCCTCATCAAGTCAAGAGTCTTTTCTGCATGCTAGGTGCACACACAAAAAGGCAGAGCACCTTGCCCTTTCCTTGAGGCCACCAGGCATCTAATTTTGTTTTGCCCAGAAAACACATCAGATCTCTAACTTCTCATTGCCTGTGTGAAGACCACCACAAGCCCATTCCCATAGTCTATACCAGGACTTGAGTCCCCAGCTGTTGGCCCTGAGGCTTTCTCTGGTGCCTACAAATCCTTTCTGTTGAATTCTGGAGAAATCTGAGCAAAGAAAGGCAGCACATTTATCTAGAGACCCTTAAATGGAAGAACACAATAAGATATGGTAGGACTTTGTTTAAAATGGAAGATACAAGTTTTTTGATTAGCCTGATCCCCTGATACATGGGTCAGAGATGTAGGTCCAACACCCATGGGGTGTGACTTGCCCCAGGAGGACAGCACCATCCTTGGACCCTGTGAGGTTTGAGTTCAGCACCCAGAGGAAAAGGGACAGTGGGGCTTCCAGGTGTTGTACCCCTACTCCAGCAGATCCCATGTCACCTTTCAGAACCACCTGCCTACATATGTTGGAGACTGCTGGTGACAAATGATCAGAGCATCCTTGGAATGGAAGTGCAGTGAAGACAGGAGAAACAGGGCTCAGGGGGAAGCACTTTCACCCTCCAAGGCTGGAGAGACTCTGAAAAAATCTCAAGGTTCCATGGCAGCCTGGGAGAATAAAGTGTAGGCAACACCATTTTAGTCATCTGCCATTTAACAGTCATTGGCTGGCTCAGTTTGGGGGCATGGGACATTTATTTATAAGCATGTGCTGGTGAATATCAGAAGATGTCAGTAAGTAACTTTGAGCCCTGCAGAAGAAAAGGCCCATTCTGTAAACAGCCAGATGAATATTCGAAAGGTAGTATTTTTGAAATAGGAGAGCATTGTTCTCGCATACATTATGTTAGAATTAAAAATTCAGAATAAGCATTATTTTAAGAAATAAAAGGGGATAGGAGATAGGAGACTTAGGCCTTATATTTCCTGATTCTAACATTGGGAAAATCATTCAATGTTCTTTTTATTTAGTTTATTTATAATTGGGGAAATGAGGATGATGTTACCTTACACCTCTGAGGACCGGGTCTCTCAAGGGCCCTCACAACTGTACAATCCATGATTCTGAGGCATTCAGTGATTCATCATTTAAGCGAAGAAAATCTTCCTCCTTCCTTTAGATATAATTTCTGGAAAAGAGAAAAGCAAACAGTAAAAGCAGAAAGGTAGGCCTACCTATACCTCTACTTAGGACCAAAAATGAGGAATAAGAGGCTTTAAATCATGAAGTCTGTGATGACAAGGGATCTCCTGAGAAGGAATTCCATGGGACAGGTAGTAGGTGCACAATAAATAATACTTGTGTGAATAGACGGATGGATGAATGAACGAATGAGCCATTTGGCCTGTGTCGTGGCTGCCTCATTTGGCCACTTGGTACATAGAGCATCTCCAGTAAAGGAAGTTGTGAAAATTCCATGGAGATCTCTAAAAAGAAATAATACTTGGTCTGATGTTTTAGGAGTGATTCTGTATAACGATGGTGGGAAAAGGTAGATCAATGTATGGATCCGGAGAGCTTGTTAAAAACAGAAATTCCTAGGTGCTACCTCAAACCCACTGAATCAGAATCCCCAGGGTGGTGGCTGGCAACTGTATTTGATAAGCTCCCAGCCACTTCTCGTGTAGATCAGCCTTGGCTTGTCCCTAGGTTGGCATTTGGGAACTACTATTCTAGGTGATATCACCAGGGTCCTCCAACCCAAGGATTGCATGATTCTGTGGAACTAATTCCAGGGAGAAGAGATCTGGGCAAGGAGAACTCATTCATTGCACAGTTATTGAGCACATACTGAATGCCAGGTACTGGAAATGTAACAGTGGATAAGAAAGCACAATCTTTTTGCTCAGGGCTCTTGCTGAGCAAGAACGACCCAACCTCCAGAGAAGACCACTAGAAACCTACCCCCGCCATCAAAAGACCATTCTATAGGATAAGAATTTATTTTTAACTTTAGGTTCCACAGAATAAAAATAATTTCTTAAGTTGTATAAATTTTTACATTAATAAAGTGCTTTTACACGGCATTCACATTATACAACCAGGTAGTATGGTTATTATCCCCATTTCATAGATGAGAAAACTGAGGCTTAGAAAAGTCAAATTACTTCCCCAGGGTCACTTAGCTTATATGTAGGGAGACTAAGAATCCAATTCAGGTTTCGAAATCTCTCATAAAATGCTAATTTTACTATTTCCTAGATATTTCACCTGTGGAGTCTGGCTTAGGTGTCCTTGTCAAATTGCTAATGTTTTCTTCATATTTCATCTGTGTGATGATATCATGTCCTAAGTCAAGGAAAGTGCCATCTTTCTTAGTAAAATAAAACTCAGATCCACAAGGAGAAGGGCAGCTGGATTGATCAGCTTTGATTTTTCCCCAAGATTCATCTTCCCTTGGTGAGATTTCCCAAAGTGTGTTTCTCCGAATACCAACTCAGCAAAAAGAACCTGACATGAGGGTTGCTTTGTCATAGAAGCTTGAAAAACCTTCCACAGCTCTAACCTCACTCTAGAGATCCACGGTGCTCAGCATGTATCAAAGGCTGTAGTGGGTTGAATGGTGGACCCGCAAAAAGTTATATTTACTTCCTAATGCCTGGAATCTCTGAATATTACATATATGGCAAAAGATGTTATTAGATTAGAATCTTTAAAGGGGGGGGGGTTATCCTGGATTACCCATATGGGCCCTAAATGCCATCACATGTATCATTATAAGAGAGGCAGAGGGAGATTTCACACAGAGGAGAAGGTGATGCAAAGGCAGAGCAGAGAGATATTTGAAGACTCTGGCCTTGAAGATTGGAGTGATGTAGTCACAAGTCAAGAAGTGGTGGCAACCACCAGAAGCTGGAAGAGGCAAGTCACCCATGGAGCTCCCAGGAAAAGTACAACCCTACCTATACCTTGATTTCAGCCCAGTAATACTGATTTCAGATATCCGTACCTCCAGAACTGTCAGAGAATAAATTTCTGTTGTTTTAAGCTACCAAGTTTGTGGTAATTTGTCACAGCAGTCACAGAAAATGAATACAAAGTCCTTAAGAAGTCTTGCTGGGAATAAACATGTTTAAGTTGTTTAACCCAATATTCCCCAAACTCACGGACCATGGCACTTTTTGCCCCCATAAGGTTTAACAATAGCCAAACAGAAATCACATTATAAGCAACCCACTTTGGAAAATGCTGCCTGAGGGAAATCTTTTGCTAATTACTAGGCCCACCACTGCTGGTCTGGGGATGGAGATGCTCCTATTTAATGTTCTGACCAAACATAAGCCAGAACCCTGTGCTGCCAACTCTGTAGCACAGCTGAGACCAGGGGGAACATTTAAATAAGATTTTCCTGAAGGCTGGTGATAATAAAAGAGGAAAGCCAAAAGGGATATAAAGATGCAAAAAAAAAAAAGGAAAATCTAAAAAAGCATAAAACTGGATAATCCTGCTGCCAGAAAACTTTTTGGGTGGGATAGGATGCTGCCTTGGCTAGCCCTGGCCACTGCCATGTGACCCAAAATATTTATAAACCCCAATACCCTACAGCACACTGATATGCCTCTAGGCTTCTCTTCAGAGAGCAAGACCCACTGATACAAGAAGTCTTTGTCCGAGATGGCTCTTCTGAAGTGACCAAGACCTGGACAATGGCTTTCTGGGCTTTAGTAAAACAACTGTGTCCAACCACAGAGGGATAACTCTGGCGTTAGGGCTTCCTTTCCACTGTTTCCAGATGCAGACTCATCCTCACCATGCAACTGTGCATGATCAAAGACCACGTCAAAGACAAAGACCCAGGATTTGTGCAGGCATCCCCTACCCAGGCAGGAAACGCGTCACACTGGCTTTGCAGGAGTTACATAGGGAATCACGTTAATCGGAAAGACATTTAATTACAGCCTGCGTGTCCAGCCTTCCTTCCCTAATATATACTTGTTGCTATGACTATTATCATTATTTTACCTACCGCTTTCACACGAGTGGTTGACCATAAAGCAGCACTTGTTTTGTGTTATTGCTGTCTGCCTTATGTAGACCATTAAGACTTTCCCATTCAAGCAAGAAGGCTCGATTCTATTTTTAAATAAGAAAGTTCTATGACTCAAGGAATTTGTAAACTCCAGCAGGAAGGCATTTGGCTTTTCTGTGGATGGCAAAAGACTTGGTGTCCTGGCCATTGAACAAGGAGGTCACAATGACATTTTCCTTTATGAGTTAGCCTGGCTGTGAATTCTTAGGAAAACACAGAGAGAGAGAGAGAGAGAGCAAGAGAGAAAGAAGGATAATTGCCGGAAGGACAGAATGTTTAGAGAAGGAGGAACCCATGAAGGACATGTGACAGACACACACAGAAAAGTGGCTGCCAGCTCGAGTCCAGATTTCAGAGTAATTACTTAAAGCTAGACTGCCCACGCTTCTCCTGAGCTGATTCCTCCCGACAAGGAAGGGAATGGGGTGGGGGAGGGGAGCCGACTTCTCTCCCCACACTGGTGAATATTATATGACTGCTCCTTTGTGATAGGGAGAATGGTGATGTGAACTCTATTGATATTCATAATGTGCCAAAGCCAGTCTCCCTGTAACAGACTCTAAAAGCACTCACAAAAGCTGTAGCAAGGGGCACCGAGAGAGGCGTGCAGCTCTTCTTGGATCTGGATGAGTCCTTCCTTCAAAGAGTGACCTCAGGCTCAGACCAAGCCACTTTTCCCTCCACCCCCTTCCCACCAAAGCTGCAGAGTTGCGTTATTAATACGCTGAACAGGTGAGCCAGAGGGGGACCTCTTTAAAAAGTTTCTATAATTTCCATTTAATAATGGCAGAGGAAGCCACCTCCTCACCCAGGCAGCCTCAAGAAGGAAGGAGAAGGCATTCTGGGGGTGGCCAGGGTGGTCAGAGAGGGGGAAATGTTACTCTGAAGGCCAAGCAGCAGCAGCCCCCTCCTCTCCGGCTGAGCACTCGACAGCTTTGAGGATGCTCCTCAGAACTGTGACAGCTGGAGGCAGGTGAACTGGTGCAGATGAAAGAACCCACACCCACCTCTGGAAGCATGAAAACAATCTCCACTAACCTTTATGCGAGGCATTTATTCTCTTCCAACCATTGTCTCTGCCTTTCCAAAGCCCTGGATAGAGCCAGCACTGTAAATACCAAGGTGCCGATTAAAAATGTAAGGATGCAAACCCAACCGTGTGCCAAAGTCCATGGGTCTGCAGTGGGACAGCAATCGAGGGAAAAGAATTGAAATCTAATGGACCCCCTTGGGGATCACCTGCCTCCACACATTGTTCCCTGCAATCATCACTGACCCAGAATGATGACGAATGGGCTGTGCAGTGCAAGACAGAGTCAGCACCATATGGAACAGGCATTCCAATTGCCCATTGCAATACATAAAAACAATTCAGGATTCTAAGTCTATTTTCCTGGCAATCGAGTTTAACTATCACCGGGCTAGCTATAATTGGATTTTGCTGCTGTATTTATTAAATATAAGTTGCTGAACATATGGCTCAAGAGATGGGTAATAGGATGTGGAGTTGAGTTTAGCACGAGTATCATTTTTCAGGTCTGCCCCTAGGTATTTAAGGCCAGCAGCAATCACCAGCATATGGCTGCTCGGAGCCTATGAAGAAAGGATGTTCTCAGTCACAGAAGTGGGTTCTCTTAATGGTGTGTAGTTGGTTAGAAGTTAGGCCTACAGAAGCCAAGATCAGAGGTTCAATCCCAGTGCCAGATATCTCTGTCTTCTCTTTATCCAGCTGACATTTTAGCGAACATCTATCATGTACCATGCCCAGTGCTAGGACTCAAAGATACTAAACTCAGTAAACCACGGGCACTATATCTGCCTATAAGCTACTCAGTCTAATGTGGAAGAAGGACAGGAAAATATAAATTTAACTCTAATGTGGTTTGTGCTGTGAAGGAAATGGGCACAGGTTGATATATTTGGGAACAAAGAAGGTGGAGCAACTAAAATATAATGGTTCCTGGTATCTGTACAGAGCTTTGTAGTTTATAATATCTAAGCTTCACCCAAAACTTAAAAGTAGAGATTTGTTTTTTCACAAGAGAAGGAAGTCAGAGATTTCAATTACCAAGGTTATACAGCCAATGAATGGCAGGCATGGGAAAACACAGTGCTCCCCAACCTTGCCAGCCAGTCCACAAGTAGGAGGTGCTATAATACACTGAGCGCCTGTGAGTAGATCAAGGCAGTACCCTCCCAAGACTCCGAGCTCAGCCCCCTGACTGACGACCCTTCCATAATGTCTTCTATTCATTAATTATCTGGATTGTAATCCACATTATTTAAGATTCACTGTGCAGACTCCAAAATCACTAAAAATGCAGAGGAGTGTAATTGTAAAGAGTGTCAGATTAAACACACCTCTGTATCTCTGCATGCTCCTGAAATTCCACAAATATGGCAATAAGGGATTTTTCAAAGCTGCATACATTTACAATGATAAAGAAAAAACAAAAGAAGAAAATAGTCCATAATTTCAGAGCTAGAAGCCAATGAACCTTGCACTCCAGAGAAGGCTAGACTCAAAGCCTGCAATTGAAAAAGTCCAGAAGCAAACAGGTCTACACCTCAGAAGCTCAGAAAAGTCTGAGAAATGTGGGCAAAAATACCTCTGGAAATAAGAGAGCAGGCAGGAGTATTTGGTAAATGCTTATATAAGCAGATGGGTTCCCAGATCCCCTCTATTATTCTTCAAACAGAAGACTGTCAGCCCCAACCCTGGTAGGAGACCAGACCTGGAGTCTCTGAAGAGGGACTTCAGGCTCAGGAACATTAGGCTCAGCAGAGGCATCAATGTCTTCCTGAAAACAGTGGACTTGACTGGAAGTTGGCGTAGGGAACCAGAGGACGTGGGCCCCTTATCCGGCTCAGTCCTAAGAACTCCAGCTGCCGGGTTTATACTCCCAGGCAAGAGGCTAAGCAGCCAGCCCGAGACCTATAATACCTGTGAGCTACACAATGGAATGTCCCGCAGATTACCTACAGTGAAGCCCACCTGTCTGTCGGTAAGCCAGGTGCGAACACACAGCGCATCTGATCAGCATTTTAATTCCTCACTGTTAAAATACCACAAAATGTTTCAGGAAAGCCTGTAACATGCAAGAAAGAGAGCAAAACAAAAAACTAACTATGAACAGGAAACACGTGCAAACAGAGACAAAACAGGAAGGAGAAAAACATTTTCAAGAAAAAGTCCTGGAATTGCTATCTTTGGAAGGATGAAAGAAAATATTGCACACAACAGTCGACATGTACTGAGCACTTACTATGTGCTAGGTGCTGTTTCAAGTGCTTTCATAATAACTTTTCGAGTCCTCACAATAACCCTGCATGAAGTGAGTGTTGTTATTATCCCCATTTTACAGTTGAGGAAATTGAGTAGGTTGTCAAATGTCATATGGCTGGTTAAGCAGTTGAGCTGCAGTTTGTACCCAGGCAATCTGCTTCTTCAGTTTATCACCTCAACCACCATGCAAACTATGCTGCTCTAAAGCAAATAGAAAGCCATAATAAGGAACATTCAGAGAACAAAAAACAGTTACTGGGCATTAAAACTAAAATTGCAGAAATTAAACATTCACTCCTAAAAAATAAAGTTGAGGAAATATTTCAGAAACCGAAACAGAGAGGGAGGATAGGAGAGAATACATAAAAACGAACACCACTCCCCTTTGCAGAAATCTAGAGGATCAGCCCAGCGGATCCTTCCAAAAAAAAAAAAAAAAAATAGGTGTTCTAGGTAAAGAGAAGAGAATCTGATGGAGAGGACATTGTTAGAGAAGAAATTAGAGAAAATTTCCCAATGCTAAAAGATTTTTGTTTCTAAAACAAAAGCACCCACTACATGTTCAATATTATGAATGAAAAAGGGTTCACAGGCACAACATTATGAAAGTTTGGGATATGGGGAGCATGAGGAATCCTAAATGCTTTCCAAAGAGAAAAAACAGATTGAAAAAGATTGAAACCATCTCATTTTCTCAACAACATGTGGGAATCCAGAAGAGAATGAAGAGATGACTTCAAGCTTTGCTCAGCCTATAAAGGAGTATGTAATGAAGCGGGGTGGGGGGGGGTTCCAAATATAAAAAATTATCTAAAATTTATCTCTGACTTATGTGCCTTTTTTGGAAAGCTATTAAGATCTGAGAGAAAAATCAATGAAGAAGGAGAAATGGGATCTAGAAAATCAGGAAACCTAACATAGAGGCAAGGGAGGGGACCCCCGAGGATAATAGCTAAGGAGGACCCAAAGAGGGCAGCCGCCAAATGGCTGGAGAGGACAAAGGCTCTGGGAGGGATGTGGCCAAGGAAAAAAAAAAAGAGAGAAACCAATCAATTACCTGATGAGTTTTGAAAATTGGAGAGGAGGTCTGGTGTGAGGATGAATTAGAGATAGTTACGTGGATAACTGAAAAGGAAATGTAGGCAAATTATTAACTTCAGGGGAAAAAATGTACAAGAAAAAAAGATCATAGTGCCCCCTAGGACTCAGCAGTGTAAGCATGTTATTTATAAACTCAAAGTAATGTAAATATTGTATAGTGATCTAATAAGAAATTGTGATTAAACTGTACTGAAAAAATGGGGGGAAGAGAAGTGTATGCATGTGTGTGCACACGTGCCCATGCACCATGCTAGGGCGTGTGTGTATGCATCAGAGAGCAAAATGTTAATTTTTTATAGTAGAAAAATCAATATATTATGCCTAAAATTGAAAAACTAGCAGTGTGAGCATGTTATTTAAAATTATTCAAGTAACTACCAAAGGAACAATTAAAATAATCAAAAGTGATTGCCTCTGGAGAGTAAGAATCTGGGCTTGGGGCAGGAGACTAAGGGTTTTTTGTAAACCTCATAGAACTATTTGAATTTGTTGAACTATGTGCACCTTGCCAAAAAGCAAAATGTAAAAAGCAAACAAACAAATAAAAAACTATGATTGTCATACTAAAGACAGTGGTCAATGCACACTAAAGGGTCATTTCTTCCTGGACTAATACAGCTTCTTAAGACTGGGGCTGCTCCCCACCAGTTACCAGAAAAGGGTACCCAGCCTGCCTGTGCTGAAATTCAACATTCAGTAGGCTGGAGTGTGTCTGGCCTGGGTGATCTCATTTCTGCCAGCCACAAATGCCAAGAAACCCACTGCTAATAGATCCTAAGGGACACAACAGGAAATACTGGGATAAGCAGGATTTCACCGAGTGTGAATCAGACCGAGCCCAGCCTGCGTTCCCAAAGGATGAAGGGCTCTTTTTACTCTCAGTAGGATTTTTTCGCTTCTTTGCAGGTTGTTTCCCAGCAACAGAAAGATTTAGGGAAGGAGGATAGAGATTTGAGATGAAATAGAGGAGAGGTAACTTTTCTCATTGGCCTGAACTCAACAATGTTGAGTGACTTTTTTCTTAACCTTATTAATCAGTACGGCAAACAGCAAAAATTGAAATTCTGTAATGGCACCAGACACTGCAGGTAGATACAAAAGCAGCCAGTGAGATTTACGTACATGGAAGGGACAGAGAGTGCATGTGTATCAGGCTCATCACAGCATGCTTACAGCCTCAGGAGCTAGCCTGGATTAAAAGACCTATAGGAATCAGTGAAGACAATAGCCTAGCTTAAACCCAGAGTGCATGGTGTTTCTTCTTGTAAATACAATATAGCCAGAGTTCCAACCAAAACTGAAACAGAGCTCCACCTCGCCCATCTCTGCCACAATCTCTGATGGGTGGCTGCTGTTTGTTGTCCCCTTCCAAAGGAGAGTATGTTGGTGAGGACTGTGAGGGACTTCTCCAATCAAAAGTCACCAGTCCCTTCCATTTACCACAGTGTCTTATTTCTTCCCGCCTGCCCTCTCTAGTCTGAACACACACTTAGGCACCAGCCTATGTAGCTGTTGTGGAGAAGCCTCCTTCTCTGGCTTCAAGTTTCCAAATGAAGGGATGGCCATTTGAGTAAGGTTCCTGGACTCTGCTCCCCAGGAGAAGAGGAGCAACTTCTATGAGTGTATGTGGTCTGGCCACTTCCCTTCTCTCACTTTTTGGGATGGAGCCTGCTCACTGGGATGTCTGCTTCTCCATGGTGCAGATTACAGATGTGGTCCCACTGGGAAGGTTGATACCTTCTAACTAGGCCTGGGTGGACAAGTTTAATTCCAAGGTGCATTAGCAAGCCCACTGGCCCAGAGATTTATGCCGTGCCCTCTAATCTAGTTTCTTTCCCCCCACAGCAATATGGCTGCCATTTTGATCTCCAGCTGTCTGTCATCCTGTCTTCCTCAACGGTATCACATGTGTCCCCCCAGGCTGCCTGCTCATAGTGTCTGGAACATGCCACGCTGTTTCACCCTCTGGGGCCACTGTGTCTATGCTGCCTTCACTGATTTGAACCCTGGCCCCACAAGGTTCCTCACTTTTCAGTTGTCAATTTAAACATTACCTCCTCACGCAGGGCTTCCCAGATCATTCCATCTAGAGTAGGCCCCTCTGTGCTCCATCACAGCTCCTTGTTTGTCATCTTTGCAACACTCATCACAGTACAGTTATCCCTCAGTATCCATGGGGGTTTGATTTCAGGACCTCCTGTGGATATCAAAATCTGAGGATGCTCAAGTCCTTTACATGAAATTTGCGTATAACCTATGCACATTCTCCTGTATACTTTAAATCATCTCTAGGTTACTTATAATACTTAATACAATGTCTACACATCACTTCATTTGCATGGATTCAACATAGTGCTTGCGGATGACAAGTTCAAGTTTTGCCTTTTGAAAATTTGTGAAATTTTTTTTTATCGGATATTTTAGACCCATGGTTGGTTGAATCCACAGACGTGGGATCGACCCATGGATAGGGAGGGCTGACTGTATATATTCTTATCTACTTATTGATTTATTGTGTTACATCTTTTCTCTACAATGAAAGCTACATGGGGTCAAGGACTTTATCTTGACCTTCATTGTGTCTCCAGCGCCTATAGTAATGTCTTACACATAGTAAGTCCTCAATAAATATGTGTTGAATCAATTAACAAAGTTAATGTTTTCTACAAAAGGAGCTTAGCTCAGGCTTTAAAGCACAGATTATCTCTGTTGCTAATATTGGAAAATAGCTAAACAAATAACACTCTTTCAAGGACTACTTTTTCTCAGTTTCATTTCTTCACCAGTTGGCTCCTGGTCAACAGTGTACTGATAGGCTAGCAGACATACCTGGTTCTTACCTGTCATTTTGCCTTATCTACCTCCTCTCTCCAACCTGTGACATGAGTCCTTATTGCAAACTGTGTTTAGCTTCTACACAATCCAGCCACCATTTTAGTTATTATTTCCAGTTTTATTACATTCAAATCTATCTTTTGGATTTTTCCAATTTCACTCTTTTCTTCCCATTTTCACTCTTTTCTTCCCATTTTCACTGTACATTCAATTTTGCTTTTGTTACACTCTGTCTCTCTGTCCTAAGGGAATCTGTACCACTGCCTCTCAACTCCCCCTTTAATCTGGAGATCATTTTTTCCTTCGTATTTCCCCTCTATGACTTCATAGCACTTTGCATTTAAAAATTAATGTCTGTATACCTTTAAAGATTTTAAAAAGTCATGAAGACTTGACATGAAATCACGAAGACACTACATTTATATTTTATTAGAAATAATCCTCATCCCCAGTCTAGGTGGCTTCCCTGGAATTTTTAACCACAGTTCTAGGAAGATTCTATGCTATCTCTTAAAGGGCTTGTGAGTGAAATTCTGAAGTTGGAAGATAGTGAGGTCAAATGACTCCCTCCAGAGCTGGAAGTGTCTATGATCATCTGCCTTAGATGTTCCAGCCAGGACAAGGACAAGGGACAAAGCAAATCATGAAAGACTTTGTTCTCATAAGCTTCTGAGTTTGGCCCAGCTAAACTTTACCTATAAGGTTCCTAGGTAGTTCAAAGTCATTCTTAGGCTTCTATGAAACTAGTGTGATATGCAAAGTTTATAGTGGGTTTACAGATCATAACTGATTCATATATGTATGTGTGTGTTATATATATATATATATATATATATATATATATATATATATATATATATATATATATTACACACACACACACAAAACTTATCTGAGGCAGAGATATCCAATTTCAAGCCATGTTCCAAATTAGAATATACTTCATTTGGGGTGTTTTCTTTGATCTTCCCTTCCAAAGAGGCATGGTCTAGGGATAGATTACATTCCCAGTAGACTTTCTTCATTTCAGGAAATTTTTATTCTTCTTATCAAAGGCTTAAGTGGGTGCTAGTATAGAATATTCTTAACTTATACACAGATGGGCTCATATGGTATTTCTAGTGATGCCCAGGTAGACTAAGAAAGTCTTAAACCATGCCTACACACAGAGAAACTACATGGCAAGACAAATATATTCTATTATATTTTTCCTATTTTGTCTTAATTTTAATCTCTTTAACCTGATATCTTGTGAACTGACCACAGTTCTATTATGATATTACAAACAAAAGCAATATATATAGTATTATGTATTACGTATATATAATGCACATACATATATACATATATATAATATATGTATATGTGTATATACACATATATGTGAAAGAGAGAAGATACATTAAGAAATAATCCTATAGTAAAAGCCTAAGTCCAATAAAATGTCCCTATCATGGCAGTTTGACCTGACAAATACACTTTGTCTCGCATTTATTAAGACTCATTAAGTCTCCTCATTATAAATGCTGTTGACAAATGTTCTGTGGTGAGAGAATACAGAATTGTGGAAAACAATTCTTGAAAAGAGAAGATATGTCTGATGATATGCTTAAGCTCAAGCTGTTTCTAGAGGCAGCCCGACTCACTGATTACAGATAAAGTATTGATCAGAAAGACAGAAACTTGAAGGACTTCTCAAGAAGATAAAAATGGCTAGCAGAGAATACTGTTGTAATTGCAGGGGGATATGGTCTTCAGGCTCTTTTCTGTGACTTTTTCACTCTTTCTGTGTTATCCTAGCCTATAAGAGAGAAGACACGGGGCTTTCAGAAAAAATAGAGATGAGACCCAGAGATTTAAAAGACAAATGAAATCTGTCCTTCTACTTTGGAGGGAAGTTGGGTCTCTGGTAACAAACAGCTAGAAACAATGATCAGGACTCAGGATTCTGTCCTTCCTCAACCACTCTGCTCTGAAAAATTCCAAAGGAGTGAGATTCTAAGCACCTGTAGTGTCTAAAATAGAACTTGAGGAAGCCACATACTCCAAGCCTTCTCACAGCAGTGTCAGGCTTCTTAAATGACAAGCCTGTGAAAGAGAGGACCTTAAAAGAAATATCATCCCCAAAGAGATAAGGGGAATATCTCAGTACCTTAGCTCAATATATCTCCTTGACTTCAATTCACTTATATCATTTCTACTTCACTATGAGATAGGTGGGGGTGGAGGTAAATGAGGGTAGGAGAGGTCAGAGACAGCATTGGGTTGCTAATGAGCCTAGCACCACAGCTTGAAACTCAAAACAGGTGAGTAGATCAATAATAACTTGGAAAAAGGAAAAGAAGTCCCTGGATCTCTGGCAGTGGAGGAAAGCCCCTGGAAGGGCTTCTGTGGCAAAAAGTCTCCAAAACCATTTGCCAGTACAGTCAAGTCACGCTAAGATGGGATTCAGAGTCCATAACAAAGGAAGGAGGTAATTTTAATCAAGGTATAAGGATAAGGAGAATTAAGATGAGAATTAGATTAGCATAATTTGTGAGAAATGTTCTATAAGAGCTTGTTCTTTTGATTAGGTGCATCATCAATAAATTAGAAGTTGATAGTATAAGGTTTCTACATAAAAGTAGCAATAAACATGTTTATTTTCATCTAAGGCAGAATTGCCAGGATGTGAGTAGTGTTGCCTTGCAATGTTCCTGGCACATGGTAGTTCTACTAAATAATGCGTTGAATTAATGAATTGTTGGATGAATAAGGTGTTGTCCATATTATTCATATTTTTAATGAATAAAAATTAACGGCCCTATATTGCACATCGCCATCTAATGGTTCCATCCCTAATTGTAAGCAAAGTGCCAAATGGAAAGAAACTTAATTTTGAAAAAATGTTACTGGGAAAGGGTTTATGTGTTTTGTTTTGTTTTGATTTTTGTTTTTTGTTTGTTTGTTTGTTTGTTTTTTGCTTTGTTCTTATTTGTCTGTGTGGGGCTTTTTTGGAAAGGAATACACTAACAATACATTGTATAAATGTTTTAACTATTATTTTACATGATTCAAGGACAGCCAAAGAAAACCCATCTCAGAAGTCTTATCTTCTCCACCTGAAATCTAGGATTTAGGAATATGAAGCTTCTGGTGTTTATAATGTCCCTCAACTCAAAGTCACAGGGGAACTGATGACTCAAAACTCTAAAATTTTCAAAAGAGATTAAGGAAATATTCCTTCTCCAACATCAGGAGATGGGTACATAGGTCCGGGTGGTTTTCTGAGCCACTTTCTCATTGACAATGCTGAACTCTGTTTTTAGCTAACAAGAGAATATAGGGGACTGACACAGGCTTCCTATTTTTTACTCTAATGAATGCTATTTTAATTTGCTTTAGAGGTCAGTCCCAAAGAAGACTAATGACAAGATGAAGATTCACAGGTTTCTTTTTTCCCTGACAAGTTCAAAAGTGCTGGGCAGGTGGCAAATTAGACTTGCTTCTCATTAATTGGTAGGAAAAATCATTCTCTCCCACTGTTCAGATTGTCATTGAATCTTTTAGCACACATTGAGCTTTTATAGAATTATCATTATTATATTTATTGCTACTGTTGCTAGTGCTATAGGCACTCTCTCTGAGAAAGTGATGAAGGGCTGATGTCAATTAGAAGCTTCTCTGGATAAATGTCTTAAAGTAACTGGAAACTTGAGCTATCTCTTGGTGGAATGAGGAACACATCAATTGATATAAATTCTGATTTTGTGTAGCTCTGATCTGAGTAAAGAACTTATTCTGCAATTATATTTAAAGACTTTGAGAAAATAATAAAAATAATACTGATGATGATAATAATTATGATATGCCATCACTTTATAAACTTCTACAGTGTGCAGGAAGCATACAATGTACTGGGTCATTTAACCTAAAGAGCAATCCTAGGAGGTGATTATTCTTTGAGCAGTAGAGAGGCAAGGGATTGGTCCAAGTTCATACAGGTTGTAAGTGGTAAAGCCATTATTCAACCCCCGTTTACAATATGAAGAACTACAGCAAAGCAAAAGACAAGGAGAAAAGTGCAGATCTTCCTAGAACATTCCAGCAAACAGAACTAAGGACTGACTTGGTGAGACCAGAGTGATTTAAACCCAAGGAGGACAACTAAAGAAAAAATGGGAGGACGTGTCTTTTCGATGTCTGGCAATCTTTTCCATGGAAGGCAGGGAAGAGTTTCTTGACAGACCAGCCCTAGATGTTTTGTGAGACAAAAAGACAAGAGTGAAGCAGGAAGATATATGACATATAAGTGCTGAATACTGTGATGGCTTTGTGATGCATTAACTTGGCTAAGAATCCTCTTTCTGGTATGTTTCTGGTTAGGGTGGGCTACAAGGGAGATTCTTTCAAGAGAATTGGACTATCAGAGGGAGATACAACCATTTTGTAATATACACATACCTTCTTCCCAATAGTCAAGCAAATTCTAATCTAGGTGCTGCTGCAAAGGGATTTTGTGGATGCAATTGAAGTCCCAGATCAATTGATTTCAAGTTAATCAAAAGAAAGATTATTCTGGGTGGGCCCAACTTAATTAGATAGAAGTCCTTTCAAGAGGAACTAAGCCCTCCTTAAATATGAAAGATTCAAAGCAACAGAGGAGAAGAAAACTGTAAAATATTTCTACCTTCTGGGACCTCCACTTATTGTTGCAGATCTGCTAATTTTCCTCATTGTCATGAAGCAGCAGCTGAAGCTACATTTCTCCCTTCTTTAAGGACCCTTGCTTCATGACTGTTTGCCCTGTGGACTTGGAACTTGTGTACACACACACACATACACACATATTGCCTACTGGTTCTGCTCCTCTGGTTGCTCTATTGATACAAACACTGAAGGAGGGTGCAACCACTGCACATGTGAAAACCAGCCTGTATAAAGAATTGTCTATCCAGAATTGGAGGGGGCACAGACTGCTTCAGCATTCTAGGTAAAAAAACACATGCAGGAGAAGGTAATATAAAGTCATATCCAACTGTGAGGAAGAGGATCAATACATTTTATTAGTCTGCTTGGGCTGCCAAATGAAATATCAGCAATAGAAATTTATTTTCTCACTTTTCTGGAGGCTAAAAGCTCAAGATCAAGGTGTTGGCAGGGTTGATTTCCGGTGAGGACTCTCTTCCTGGCTTGCAGATGGCCACCTTCTTGCTGTGTCTTATATGGCCTTTTTTTCTGTGCATGAGTGGAGAGAGATAGAGAGCTCTGGTGTCTCTTCCTCCTCTTATAAGGACACCAGTTCTATTGAATTAGAGACCTACCTTTATAAACTCATTTAACCTCAGTCACCTCCGTAATGTCCCTGTCTCCAAATACAGTTACATTGGGAGTTATGGCTTCAATCTATGATTTTGGGGGAAACACAATTCAGTCCATAACACATATCTAGTAAATAAAAAGAACAAAAATGTTTCCAAAATTAGGAAAGTTGAAGGATGGACCATTCCTTCTAAGGATTAGTTAGTTACTGGTAGAAAGAAACATTCTTCCGCTGTTCTTTTTTTTTTTTTTTTGTCTTTTTTTGTGACCAGTAAGGGGATCGCAACCCTTGGCTTGGTGCCGCTCGCACCGCACTCAGCCAGTGAGCGCACCGGCCATCCCTATATAGGATCCAAACCCGTGGCGGGAGCACTGCTGCGCTCCCAGCACTGCA
The DNA here is from genome assembly GCF_027409185.1 of Cynocephalus volans. NCBI lineage: Eukaryota > Metazoa > Chordata > Mammalia > Dermoptera > Cynocephalidae > Cynocephalus > Cynocephalus volans. The sequence goes on from NC_084467.1 coordinate 133,426,931, forward strand.
CTCTCCCGAGTGAGCCATGGGGTCGGCCCTCTTCTGCTGTTCTGATGGCCACTGGATCCATTAGCACATTTTTTACCCAACCTCTCTCCTGCCCTCCACTTCCCACCAGCCATGTAGAATGTCTTTGTCTTATCTTCACCAGATTATATGTCAATACTAGCCCCTTCACTGTTTTTAAAAGGAAAATTTATGGTTTCTGGATAGATTTTATTGAAGGATCATAAGAAAAACAGAAAGGAAAGTTTACATTGCATACTCCACAGCTAAGTAGGTCAAGTGTTCTCACCAGATACAACTCTTCCACACTTCCACTGTAGTCCCCTCCAGAAGTCCCACACCCACAGTCAGTTTTTTATTCCTCTATTGTCCCAGGCAATTCTGCCCCAACCTAAATATGCCATCAGGTTACTGTTATTTACTACAACATAAATTTGTGGTCTTATATCACCAACCCATGTGTGTGATTTATCACACAATGCACAGTGGTCTCCCTCAGAAGAGTTCTAGTCAAATATGCTCTTCTCCATCTTGCTTCAAGAGAAATAGAATTGCTAAAAGAGTTTGACACCCATACAAGACACGTGCACCAGCCAAAAGCACACCCCCCAGTGGATGGCCATGGCATACCAGCTTGTTAGTCATTGGCGGAAAGTGGGTGGATTCAGGCAGGGGACGAGCAGAGAGGGAAGGTAGCCTTCAGGGCACCAAGGACAAGCAGATATTATTTCCCAAAGGTCAGACCAAATTCTTCAAGAAAGAAGAAATGCAGCAAACTCGGCATCCTTGTGGTCTCCTGCTTCTAATTATCAAAAAGGAACAGGCACCTTCTTGACAGCCTGTTGGGACAGTTGGGCTCATAGAACACAGTGCAGCTCCCTCTGAAGGAACTCTCTCTGCAGCTCATAAAAATGGCTAATTTAACACAGCATCGAATTAATCCTGGAAGGTGGCTTTGCTGCAGCACTGAAGGCCTCCCATCCGTCAGCTGCACCCTTGGGATGTGCCCTCCCTGTGCCTTTCCCTCATCTCATTACACAAGTGCCTCTTTCTGGGACTCACTGAGAATCATGCCCTGTGAAACTCTTATACTCAAGTGCCTGAAAAATGTTTCAGTGATTCCGTTTAGAGAGGCAACATGGTGCAAATGGAGAATGGAAAGTTTAAGGATAATGTGTGTGAACGTGCTTTGTTGATGGTTAAGACAACACATAAATGTAAATGTTTCTTTTATGAGCCAGGACACCAGAGTACTAATACCCATTCTTCTAGTGACCTTCAGCAAATCTCTTTACGTCTAAAGAATTCAGATCCCATATTTGTAATACTACAGTATTTAACTAGACGTCTTCTAAGATCCATTCTGGATTGATAATGACCATCGTCGTAATTATGACTTGATATTTATCACATGCTCAATACATATCAAGGCACTCTTCTACTTCTTACATGTACTATCTCATTTATTCCTCTAAACAACCCTATGCAAGTATTATTATCACCTTCAGTCCTATTTTCTTTAAATTAAAAAACACTGAGGCACATGAAATTAAGTAGCTTTTCCAAAGTCATGCAGCTAAGGGGTAGAGCTAGGATTTTAATTCAGGCAACTTGCCTCTAGTGTCTATACCCAGTCACTGTGCTATATCGCCACTATGAGTATATTTTACTGATGTGCTCTATAAAAGCAAAAACAAAAAAACAAAACCCTTGACATTGCCAACACAATGTTCAGTATTCAACTGTGGATTTTTTTTAAATGATGGTGGCAGGAGTTATAATTTATTTATGCTCTTGTTCAGGTTTCCTAGGACCAACATGGAGAGTTGGTCGAGAATTTACAGCACAGGGGAGTGAAACAGGCAAAGCTGACTGGCTTCCCCAGGACTTGACCCTTGACCTCAGGCACTCCATCACTTGGAAACACTTTGCTTCCCAAATTTCCTTTTGACAGGTATTTATATGTGCTGTGCCTATAGAACCAGGCTTTAAACTCACTGGCACAGTCTGTATTGACTGCCTGTATGTGGGCAAGTGACATCCTGCCACACCTGCACCTTGAGGGCCTTCAGAGAGGAAAAGCCAGAATTCAAGAGGCAGCCTTCACTTAGTATTTAGAGATAGCTCGGAGCATCAGCTTTAGGTTAGCTCTGATTTCTACTATTGCTCAGCACATTTTCCACACCAGGAAAATAGCCTTCCTCTCCTCCCTGCTGACCCCAAACCCACTCAGCCCTCCAGAACAGCCATCCACATGTAGTATTGTCAGCTCTGCTCCAAAGTTTAGTGCCCAACTATGAGCTTTGTCCTAGCGCTTTGTGATGCTTTTATGTGTAGCTGAGTCTCATTGTACCAACAGTACCTTGGAGAAAATGAAGCATATTTCTCTAGTTCCTCTACAGTACTCAGATCAGTGATAAACTGGGCTCATGCTTCTGTTATCACTAGCAATACACTTGATGCATTGGACTGAAAGAAGAAATTATACACAGGGACCTCCTTCTGAAGAAGAGTCCTTAGAATCCATGGGTCTTTGTAGAAATGAGAACCACTTACCATAATCTAGTTCATGTGGAGGGTCTTCTGGGCCTAACCTCATACTTGGCATGTCCACCACTGACATTTCTTCAGATTGTCAACATGAACAAAAACTTCTAAATAACAAATATCATCTGGGAAGGACACCGTAAACTTCTATCGAGAGCCATTAATACTTCACTTCCAATTAGTCTGGTAGAAAACCAGATAGATATGGTAGATTCCCATGGGAATCATCCTCAGGTGTAAGATAAGAGAGCAGCTCCTGCACAACAAGGCCACAGGAGTGAGGCTGGCAGAGTGGGGGAGCAGGAACACCAAAAGAAAGAAGTGAGACCACCTGTGGGAAATGTGTTGTTATCAGGCTGGCCTTTGGGGAGGCCTCCCGAGTACAGCTCTGTGAGGACATGTGCATATGTACATTCAAGTCATCGCATTTCCTCAAGCAGGAGGAATCCCTGCACAAGGAGGCCAGGGACTCTCCTTGTGTTGTGCTCATCTGATCTGGCATTCGAGCAAGCGATGGAATAGTGGTGATTTTGACTAATATCTTATTTTGCAAAACTACCTTTGAATTATCCAGATCTTTCTGTGGACATGTTATAGCAGCAGTTCTCAAAGAGGACTTCCTGGGTCTAAATGGCTTTTGAACATCTTCCCTTCACGAGGCTTCCTATGTTGGGTGATGGAGCATCCTTTCTGCTCAACCAGGTGCATATGCTCAGAATGTCTCCTATGCATGTGTATGCTCAGGTCAGGCTAGGGCAAAAGAGAGAATATTTAATTGTTTACATCAGAGTAAGTATGAGGTTGACTGTGAGACAAATATAGGCCATTCTGAGCCAAATGTCTGTCAGTGGCCAAGGCATCTACAAGCCACATTTGTTTTTTGGCTATGAGCGGAGAGCCTTGGCTACCTCTGCCTTGTCTTCCTTTACTGCCCTGATCTCCTGGGCCAGAGGAAGGTGTTGTCATTGATGTCTTTCCCAGACATGGCTTGTTTTTCTTTGTAGATTTAATGCATTGGCAGCCAAAAACCTTGAGTAAGGAAATGATCCTTTAGGAACAAAAAAAGCTCTTTTGTATGTGACATTTAGGACATCAGGCAGAATGGTCTTTCCAGGCAAAGTTGGCTGGCGATAGGAAGAGCGGTGTCTACGGGTCATAAAGCACCATGTCTGTACATATTTCCTGCTGACAGGCACTTTCTCTGTGTGCCAGTCCCATGTGTTAATGTCAGCACTTCCACCTCCACTGGGGTCTACATCTTTTTGCTGAATAACTCTGCTTTGTGAACGGTCGTTTGGTTGAACTAGGAGGGAAGTATGCACCTCCTTCAACACCTTCTCAAATGATTTTTTGTTGTTGGTTGTTTCTAAATGTTTAATTTTTTCCACAAAACAAAAAAAAAGGTAGAACAAAAGTAAATACCAACTAGCTATTTATTTTTTGAATGGATTTAAGAGAATTTGATTGGATATTGAATCTAGTCCTACTACATAAGTTTAACAAATTTTTAAAATGCAACAATTTCCCTATAGAGCCCAGAGAGTCTCAATCACCCCACCGTACCAGCAGTGTCACAGAATAAAGGAGCACAAATATTAGCAAGTTGGAGGAGAGACACATCTTGTCAAAGTGACTCAACTGTTTTCAGAGACCTCTGCCCCTTTCTGTTAGCCTTGTCATAGCTCCCAAACTGCTCCATTTTGGGTTTTTTTAGGACATTTCTATGATCTTTCATATCACGACAAAATATACACATGAATTGTCTTCTTAAGCCCAAACTGGAATTATCTCCCAGGGATTTGGAAAAATAAAGTTTATTTATTTATTTTATTTATTTATTTATTTATTTTGGCAAGAGAGGCAAGGGTCAGAAGAAGAGGAGGCAGTTTTACTTTAACTGACACTGTTTTCTAAGAGGGGGAAAAAAGCTACAGACAGGTGGGGAAAATGCGAGCTTGTCTGGCCAGCCTTTTCCCCAGCATAATATGCAGCTGTAAATCTTGATTTAGCAATGGGTAAAAGAAGTCTGATCACTTTCATTGACTTCCATAAGTAGTGTATCATTATGATCAGCGACTTTAAAACTTATTTCAGGTTTTATATGCTTCATAGCTTTAGGTTAGGTTTTTTAAATAAAGTGTAGGGCAACAAGAGGAAATTGAAAATACATGTTTCCATTCTTAAGCAAAATGAATGTGAATCTTTAATAATATTTATTCAAAATATGTCACATTGGAAGAAAGCATCTCTTTGGAGCTTCTCTGTGATGCTGTCTTCTGTGTCCACAACTCAGAAATGCATCAGTTTAAAAATATTTATGACTCTGATGCTAAAAGCACAGAGTATTCAGTCTGAGGCAGATGATACCGAAGAAAGACATAAGAATTTCCTTCAGTTATAGTGACTGGTATTATACAAGGAATGGTGATTGCATCTTTCTATCCCTAGTGATAAGAAAATAAAGAAAAACACTGAATAAAGAAAAACTGTAGTTAGACACAAGGAAGAACTTCCTAATAGTGAAGCTTGTTAAAAATGATAGAGAATGAAGGTTTTTTCCTAGTCTCCTGTAGAACAGTTTTTTAGATTAGAAGATATAAATTAACTAGAGATGTATAGAGAAGTTTCACCTCAGTAGAAGGGAGAAACTAGCTCTTCCAACTCACGAAGTCTAAGTGACAAAAAAAAAAAAAAAAATAGGATAAGTGTTCACAAACTTGAGTGTCTGGAAAATTCACCTGTGGAGTTTGTTTAAAATGTAGATCTCATAACCCATTTCCAGAAATGGTGATACAGTCGATTTGGGTTGGTATCTGGAAATCTGTATTGATTTGGAAGCACGTCAACGATCCCAAAGCACAAATGTAGTATTACAGCCTCCGACCTGGGTGCTAGGAGCCTGGGTTCTTCCCCTAGTCTGTCACTAATGCATTAAAAAATCCTGTCAATCTGCAGCTTCCTTGCCTGAAAAATTCATATAAAACCCTCTGGTCTGCCTACTTCACTTGGTCCTTCTGTCTTTAGAGATCAGAGCTTCAGAAGTTTGTGTATGGGAGAAAAGTGCTTTGGAAATCTGATGACATGTTCTTTTTATCAAATTTCACATCCCTCATTAATTACTCTCCCAAATTAATCAGAGAAGTCCTTCTCTTCTCACAGCTAATTTTACGCATGAAATTTCAAATCCACATATACTACTTAGGAGCCTGCCCTGTGTGCAGACCTGTGGAACCCAGTTTTGCCACTGCCCACCTCTGTGATCTTGAGCAGATTGTTCAAATTATCTGAGTTTCTATATCCTCATTTCTGAAATGGGAATGCTTACCTCTCCCCTCAGTTGCAGTGAGGATGAAATCTGTAAAATTCCTGCTACCACCCCTGAGCCTGGTTCTTCTCAGCCACAAAGCCTTCCCCTCCTCAGTCACCATTTTCTTGTCCTATAATTGAAAATGACCATCTTGTGATGGAGATGGAAGTCATCACTATATTTGGCAAAAGTCAGGTTAGTTGAATGTTACCCAGAATGAACAGAAATAAGCTTTTTACTTTCTCCAAAAGCTCAACAGAGATGTTTATCTATCTATCTATCCATATATATATATATATATATATATATATATATATATCCGTATATATATATATATACATGAACCTCTCCAGAAGTGAGGCAGCATTCCCTGTCCCTGGGTATGTGGTGAAGGCCACAGAATTCCCTCGCGGATTTTGCAAATTCAGCATTATTGAGAACTCAAGGCCCTTCAGCAAACAGAACACATAGAATTTCCAGAGAATCGTAATGACATTAAAGAAACAAAAAACGAAGGTACATTCAGTGGGGTCTCTTCTGGCCTCAGCTCTGGAATGGCTTTTGCACTCCTTCTGCTATGAAGAGATACAGGGGAGTACATGGTTTATTGAAGCTGCAGAGTCAGATGGGAAAACAACTGAGTCATGGTTTGGGTGGGACTTTAGGAAATAAAGACATGGAACATTTCATCCATAAAAACCTCTGACATCAATAGAGAGCAGATATGGCAGGTGCCTTTGGGAACCCAGGGTTTCTTTTGTTCTAGGGGAGTTCTTGTTGTTTAAAATATAACAGCAGATCTGTAGCCTGGTGCATAACCGCAGTTCTCAAAGAGCATATGACACCCAACCAGAAATTGCCAACTCTTTCTCATCTGTTGCAGACAAGTTCAACACGATGTGGGAATATCTTTGTGGGAGATGTTGGCATTGCCATCTGACAATCAACTGAGTGCCTGGGCAGTTGCTTCTGAAGCTGTCCTCATACCCAAAATGCTTAGTGTCAGAAGAGACACTGCAGCAGAGGCTGGCCAGTCACTTCCCTGAGTCTAGGGGTGTGACAAGTAATCAGACTGAAGCCCCATCTCCCTACAGTGTCTCATGATGATGCCTTTCCTGATGTGCCACAGGCAGGCCTCCCCATCTCATCCTCTCTTGCTGGTCCTGTCCCCACAACTCACTGCATCTAATGCAGCTCCATGTATTCATAGGAGGGGCACTACTCCGTCCCCCTGCACCCACTCACCTGGCCAATGCTTGCCTCTCGTTCAACTCTAATCTCTCACTTCACTTTCTCCCAGAATTCCTTCCTAACCTCCCTACTTCCCCCTTTGAACTAGAGAGCAGCCTCTCCTCTGTGCTCCATCTCTCCACTTAACCCACACATGTATTTGTTTATATACATGTCTCTTTCTCTAATTAAGTAGGGATCTTCCTGAAGGCAGAGCCCACTCCCAATCCATCTCTATTCCCGGCACTAGCACTTGTCAAAATGGCTCAGTAAATGTTAACTGACTGACTGATTAATTGAATGGATGAATGAATGCATGCATGCATGAATGAATGAATGCTTTTTTTTTTTTTAAATTTTATTTTGTCAATATACATTGTAGCTGATTAATGCTCCCCATCACCAAAACCTCCCTCCCTTCTCCCTCCCCCCTCCCCCCCAACCATGTCCTTTCTGTTTGTTTGTTGTATCAACTTCAAATAATTGTGGTTGTTATATCTTCTTCCCCCCCCCCCCGGTTTGTGTGTGTATGTGTGTATGTGTGTGTGTGAATTTATATATTAATTTTTAGCTCCCACCAATAAGTGAGAACATGTGGTATTTCTCTTTCTGTGCCTGACTTGTTTCACTTAATATAATTCTCTCAAGGTCCATCCATGTTGTTGCAAATGGCAGTATTTCATTCGTTTTTATAGCTGAGTAGTATTCCATTGTGTAGATGTACCACATTTTCCGTATCCACTCATCTGATGATGGGCATTTGGGCTGGTTCCAACTCTTGGCTATTGTAAAGAGTGCTGCGATGAACATTGGGGAACAGGTATACCTTCGGCTTGATGATTTCCATTCCTCTGGGTATATTCCCAACAGTGGGATGGCTGGGTCGTATGGTAGATCTATTTGCAATTGTTTAAGGAACCTCCATACCATTTTCCATAGAGGCTGCACCATTTTGCAGTCCCACCAACAATGTATGAGAGTTCCTTTTTCTCCGCAGCCTCGCCAGCATTTATCGTTCATAGTCTTTTGGATTTTAGCCATCCTAACTGGGGTTAGATGGTATCTCAATGTGGTTTTGATTTGCATTTCCCGGATGCTGAGTGATGTTGAGCATTTTTTCATATGTCTGTTGGCCATTTGGATATCTTCCTTAGAGAAATGGTTTTTCAAGATGGCGGCAGCTGCGGCGGCTGGCGCGGAGTAGCTGAGGTGGAAAAGGTGGCCACTGGGCCTCAGGCAGCCGGGAAACTTGTGGACCTTCCTCTGGCCATCTCTTAAGGGAGGACTGCTGCTGCTGGCCGGTCGTGGGGGCTCAACGCCACTTTGCCCCCGGCAGGAGAGGCTGCCTCATTTACAGGCAACAGCTTTGAAGTGTGGAGCAGGAAAAGAACTGATTCTTAGCTGCAAAAGTGAGTCTTGAAACAGGGAACACGGCGCCAGGGCTGCTGTGGATGGAGCCAGGATCCCGGAGGCTGGGGCCGCACTGAAGGTGGCCAGCTGCCCTATCCAGGATTCGAGGTTTCAGGCCGGCATTAAAGAAGACTCCTGGGAGCGCCCGAGCGGCGCCGCGACTGAACAGCCCGAGGCGGCAGCGCCGAGAACACGGAAGGCAACAAACCAGAGACAGAGCAAGCGCCGGACCTGGCACAGCACTGTGAGTGATCCCTGGCACAGCTCTGTTCGGGGGGTGGATGCCCACGCGGCTCCCCGCCTGCACCACCAGGCCACTCACTGCCCCGGTGCTGCCTCCATTTTCCCAGGTGCGGGCAGCTCCGCCCTGCTCGGCCATCACTGAGCCCATTTGCTTGGCCTGGCGTGGGGCTTTCCGGACCCTGCGGGCCGACCTCCTCTCCCACTCCCTCCACGGTTCTCTGGCAGGGCTGGGGGTGTGGGGCGTCCCGACCAGTTTTGGGAGGGCTAGGAAGTACGGGCGGGCCGACTGTCACTCCACCACACCCTGGACTCCGGCCCCGGTAAACTTCCTGTTACTGGGAGGCAGATACCATCTCTGCGACCACCAGTTTGGAAAAAAGCCTAACGAATTTCTGGTTGGGAATAGTGTGGTAGGAGAGTTCCCAGGTCCGCTTGAACCTGCCGGAGAGCAGGCTGCAGGCGGGCACTAGACTCGGTTTATACCGGGGGGATACAAAGGTGAACAAGACCCGAGAAAGATCTACACAGTGCTACAAAGGCACCCAGAGAGACCGATCGTCTGTGCCTAGCAGAAACCTGGTAGACTTCCTGGGCGAGGCGGTGCTGAGCAGGGTCTTGAAGGCCCAGCTGATAGACGAGGGGTGCAGAAGACACGCCCCAACCCAGCACAGTGTGCACAGAGGGGGGAGACGTGCGGCCAGGGAGGCGGAGACTCGACAGAAACCACACACCCGGTGGGGTCGCCACTGCACGATCTAACAGCCTGGGCCAGAGCACACGGAACGGGGAGAAGTCCTGTACAGAAAGTGAAAGCTCAACAGAGATCACACACCCTGTGGTACGTGATCCACCAGCCCAGCAAAGTACAAGCTGACCAGAAAGGTGGATCCCCGGAGAAGCCCAAGACCCGAGGCAACCACACACACAAGACACTAGAGGCCAACTGAGCAGTCACGGCAGGAGCCATACCAAATTGGCAACCACAGCAACATCCTAGTTAGTCATTAGTCTTAAACCGGTGGACTGTGAAACCCCCTGCCACAATGAATAAACACCAAAAAAAAGACACCAGAAATACAAAAAATCAAGAAAGTACACCACCAAAAGTTAATAAATCTCATACTCTAGATCCTATAGAACAAGAAGCCCTTGAAATAACTGACAAGGAATTTCGAGTGATAATTCTAAGGAAACTGAATGAGATACAAGAAAACTCAGCTAGACATCATGATGAAATGAGGAAAAGTATACAGGATCTGAAAGAGGAAATATACAAGGAAATCAATGTCCTGAAAAAAAATGTAGCAGAACTTGCTGAACTGAAGAAGTTATTCAGCGAAATAAAAAACACAACGGAGAGTTTAACCAGCAGGCTTGTCGAAGTTGAAGAGAGAACCTCTGAACTTGAAGATGGGCTGTTTGAAATAACACAAGCAGACAAAAAGAAAGAAAAAAGAATCAAGGACATGGAAGAAAATCTGAGAGAGATATCAGACAACCTCAAGCGCTCAAATATCCGAGTCATGGGTATTCCAGAAGGGGAGGAAAATGGAGATTCCATTGAAAACATATTCAACAAAATAGTGGCAGAAAACTTCCCAGGTATAGGAAAAATCACAGATCTTCAGATCCAGGAAGCTCAACGATCTCCAAACGTATTCAACCCAAAAAGGCCTTCTCCAAGACATGTTATAGTCAAATTGGCAAAACTCAGAGACAAAGAGAGAACCTTAAAAGCTGCAAGAGAGAAGCGTCAAATCACCTATAAGGGAGTCCCAATCAGGTTAACATCAGACTTTTCATCACAAACCCTAAAAGCTAGAAAGGAATGGGATGATATTTTCAAAATACTAAAAGACAAAGATTGCCAGCCAAGAATACTCTACCCTGCAAGGCTATCCTTCCGAAATGAGGGGCAAATAGTATATTTCTCAGACAAACAAAAACTGTGGGAGTTCACTACCACAAGACCACCCTTACAAGAAATCCTCAAGGGAGTACTGGGTTTGGTTCCTGAAAAATAACTACCACTGCCATAAAAACCTAAGAAAAATCTAAACCCGCTAGTACAATAAAAATGGCATTCATGAAGAGAAAACAAGCTAACAAAAACACTATCTACAACCTAAGGAACCAACAAACACAGAAAACAAACAGTAAATCAGAAAGCAAGGAACAAAAGACACCTAAGACAACCAAACAACCAATAAAATGCTAAGAATAAATCAACACCTTTCAATAACTACTCTTAATGTTAAAGGCTTAAATTCCCCAATTAAAAGACACAGACTGGCTGACTGGATCAAAAAGCAGGACCCAACTATATGCTGCCTACAGGAGACCCACCTCACCCATAAAGATTCACACAGACTAAGAGTGAAAGGATGGAAAAAGATTTACCATGCAAACAGAAAAGAAAAACGAGCTGGAGTGGCTATTCTTATATCTGACAAAATAGACTTTAAACTAAAAACCATAAAAAGAGACAATGAGGGACACTACTTAATGATAAAAGGACTGATCCATCAAGAAGACATAACAATCATAAATATGTACGCACCCAATGTTGGAGCAGCCAGATTTATAAAACAAACTCTATTAGACCTAAAGAAGGAAATAGACACTAATACCATAATAGCAGGGGACCTGAACACTCCACTGTCAATATTAGACAGATCATCTAGGCAAAGAATCAGTAGAGAAACACAAGATCTAAACAAGATGAATGAATGCTTTTAAGCAGCTTCTCAGCAGTAAAGATCCCACCCTCCTCTGCTCATCTCACAACTCTTCATTTTGGGAGATGGAGCTATTGTACTTTACATTTTCCAGGATCCGAGATATCTGGAGTGTGGAGCATTGCTGCCAGATGATCCTTAGTGTTTAGCTGAGCTAAATACTCTAAGCCCATCTGCCACCCACAGATATAGGGAGCAACTGGCTTGGCCATCCTCCTTGGAAGGCTTTGAGGTCAGCTGAGAACTTGCTTCTACTTCATGGAGCCTCTTACACTGAAGCACGGCCATGGTGGAAGGGCAGAAGGACTGGGTCCTGCCTGGGCTGGTGGCAAAGCCTGGCTTCCAGGTTTCAGCTTTGCAGGGAGGGAAGGGTTCTGGAAAGCCAACCTAGCATCTGTTTGCAGTTTGCAAAATAGGAAATTTAAAATGGAGAGAGACATTTCCCAGAAAAAAGAATTCTGTAGGAGATAGAAGTGGAAAAAAATGAGAGAGAAAACAAGTAAAGGAGCTTGTTTGATGTTTAAAGGAGAGACATTCGGTTTTGTGGTATCTTTAAGAGTTGATGGAGAAAATGGCTCAGGTCCACTTTCGTTGGTTGAGGGGATGGGATTTTGCTAATCTTTCCCGACAGCAAACCCCATCCTCAACTTGTTTTGATACTTGTAGTAATCCAACAAATATTTGATGTTTATCTATGGTGCACTCAGCATTGTGATTAGCCTTATTGGCCATATAGAGAATATAAGAGACACAGTATGTACGCAAGTTGTTTACAGCTTTACAGGGGAATGAGGTTCATTCATGTGCACACAAGCATGAAAGCAGCAGAATCCAGTTCAAGACGGTGCAGTTTACAAAGTGCCTTAGACAGTGGTTCTTTGCTGCAACACTTAGGGAATTTTGAACTTGAGCCCAGACCATACTCATATCAATGAAAGCAGAATCTATGGGAGTGGGACCCAGCCATCAGTGTATTTCACAGGTGATTCCAGTGTACAGCCAAGTTTGAGAAACTATGCTGAAGAAAGAGCATTAGCTCTAATTGAGCAAATCTGATCTGTGCATTCAGTAGCTCCATAACCCTGGCCCAGCCAATAAACGTCTTTGGGCCTGGCTATTCCAGAGATTTTTGTAAGCCCTAGAGGGCACCAGATATCCCCAATGCTTAGCATAATGACTGACACATAGAAGGTACCCAATAAAGATGCATTTATTTGAATGAGTAATATATGAAGTTATTTAATGAGACTTCAAATGTTGTTAATGGTATTATTTGCAAAAAAGTTTTAATATCACTAATAATGGTGTGATAATTCAGGTTCCAAGGTATATAGTAGAGAAAGCCCCAGTGTTTAACATGGTGTCTGTACAGAATGGTGCTGCACACATGTTTGTTAAATTGTAAGTGCCTTGGGTGGATCGGAATAATCAAGAGCAACGGTTTTTCATTCACTTGGAACATTGCCCACTCTACTGCTCTGGTCTCTGTCCATCTGTCCATGTACCAGTGAGATGCCAAGCCAGTAAGCCACATGGCAGAGGTTCAGAAAAGTGCAGAGAATGTGAGAGAGGGAGTGAGGAAGTGGGGAGAGAAGAGGAGATAAGAAGGAGTCTTGGAAAAGAAGGAAGAGGGGGTTGAGACAATGGCAGGGAAGGGATGTGGGAGTGGTTGGGAGGATGGAGGGTGACTGATGAGATAGTGGAACACTGGACAGACCCAACAGTTCAGGGGATGAGATGACAATAAACGTGTCTATGGTAGTTCAGAAGTTTCATAAGATGAAGGCAGAGGAGAGAGGGTGTTGGATTTGTAAAAGGGAGCTGATCAACCACAAGAATTAGAAAACAGGGATATAGAGTCCACCAAGAGCATATTAGGATTCACTTTTCTGACACTTTCAAAGTCTGAAGGTTGTTAAATTGCCTCCCATTCCTGAAAAAGCTGAGGCAGGCAGCTCCCTCTGGGACTTGCATTAACCCTAGTGCTCCACTGCCAGAAACATGAGCTCATCCCCCTTGCCCATCTGCGGTCCTAGCAAGCACGATCCAACTTTATGAGGCTTGTTACACGCAAATTACATGAGAAACTGAAAAGGATTGGTGGGGCGGGTTAGCAGCAGGGGACCGAACACACTGCCGGGAAGGGGAGCTGGGTAAGGATGCTGGGCACAGCCTGGACCTCGAATGCGTTACAGCCCATTGTCAAGCAGCTGGCAGCTCCTGCCTCCAGGGCCCAATTTTCCAAGTGATGACTTGAGTGTGTTCACACCTGCACTGTCTGGGACCGAGGCCCTCCCTCTGCAGAATTAATGGGGCAGACAGAACCCAGGAACGTTTTTGGCCATGGCAAGGATTTCTCTCCTCCTTGGCTCCACCTTCGCCACTGGCAGAGCAGGTTTCTCTCCAGCTCCACGTGAGCCTCTCCTTCCAGGACTCCCTGCTGCTGAGGTGTGCAGATGCCCCCAGGAGGTAGCCTTACAAAAGAATCCCAGCACTTTCTCCCCTTAGTTGAGCAGCTGGGTCTCTCCTCCTTCCCCAAGATCTTCCTTCTCCCCTTCCCAACGCACAGCCCCCAGACTAGGTAAAACTTGACTTTTATTTCTGATGAAACCCAAGCTTTGATGATTCTCCTTCAGTTCTTGTTTGGGGAAGTGGGTGGGGGTAGCTTCTCCCACAGCTTTCTGCTGGAAACAAACTGGAGATGGCATAATTGGGAATCTCCCAGGAGCTAAGATTCCTGTGGCTTGGTGTAGCTCCTACAGGGAGAAGCAAAAAAATGTACAGATCATGTTTCTTAACCTCTTTCCCATAGCAGTTTCTGCTGGGAGAGTCTCCATCACCTGGGCTCCTCTCTTCTCTGACTTGGGCATGCACACGCACACAAACACACACAGGCGCACTCACGCCAGGGCGGACACATGCTCACTCAGAATCTTTCTGGAACAGAACCAAATTAGAGAGCCCGATAAGCCTTACGCTTTGGGGACAATTTATGAGATGGCTGCAGGGTGAGTTCTACCTGGGCAGAGATTTAGACGGATGCCTGAAACCAATCTGAATGCAGGAAGCCCAAGAAGCAAAGGAAAGATGCTATGTGAGTGTTGTTATATAAATTTTCTCTCCCAGCACAGCTCAAGGTGGTTAGATGCTGTTTCCACCCAATGGGAGCTCCTTAAGCTCCCCCACCAATGCTGGAAAAACATTCACTTAACAGGCTTGTCCAAACAATTCCCTTTTTAATTCAGACGTGATGAACTGCAGGGGAGAAGCAGAGCCTCAGGGCTGTCCGCCTTAATACCATCACTCCTGACAGGGCACAGAGCCACATGGTTCACCTCAACAGTCCATTAAAAAGCCTGATGGGGAAACTGTGTTTATGGTCAGGTTATAGAAACAGTCAGCAATTAATGCCTTCCCACTTGCCCTGTCCTTCTATTTTCTCTCCCTCCCCACGCCCACACAGCACGCACACACAAACCCAACCCCATCTCTTGCCTTTACTTAAATGCTCTGGCGCAAGCTTGTTCTCTGACACCCACCCACCTTCTCACACAGGCTCCCTTTGCGGCTTTCTCAGGGTGCAACTTGCAGGAGGAAACAGATCCGCACATGTATCTATCACACACTCATACACGGTCTCGGATCACAGGTACACCCACTGCCTTTTTTGTCTTTCCATCCACATTCTTTCCAAATGCATTGATTTGCCATTTCATCTCTCTGACCTTGAACTACTCCGTCTTCCTTTCTCATGCTGTCTTTCAGAAAAAAAAAAAAAAAAAAATCTCTGCCTCCGTCCCTTCCCAGATCCTACCCTCCACTGTCGCCCGTCTCTCTCTCCACCTCCAGTGGCCAAATCAGTGCCTCCCCCCTCCCCCATCCTGTCACTCACAAGAAGCTTCTTCATGAGGCAGTCAGTCTGATGACTATTTTATTGCTGTCTCTCTTTCAATATATTCCTGTCCTTCCAGCTGAACTAGATTCCCCTGAGTTAAAAACCTGACTTTGGATTATGTAACGAGTTCCTTGGGGAATACATGAGGATTCAGCCAGTAACTTAGAAGTCCAGCAAACTGCCAAAATAATTTTATATATATATATGTGTAAACGGCTAGCTTACATAGGAACCTAATTAAAGAAAGATCTAGTTGGTGGAAAGTAGTTGGGATAAAGACAATTCTAGGCAGGGTAACATTAGTTTCTGTCCAACAGTTGCTTTGCAAATGCTAACAGCATAAAAAAATGCCATTGGGGAAAACATGTTTCTGTGAATACCTAATATGTGCTTCATGAGGTATAGTGCTGTGTCAAATATGGTAGTATTCACTGCAGCAATACAAAATATATTCCACAAGTAGAATTAATTAGCCAGACTATCTATACCACCAGATACGAAACAGTCATTCTTATGATGTTTAATAACACTGTATATTACACTATGATTAATACACATTCAATTATTCAAATATGGCTGTGCTGTGTTTATAGTTTCTTGTAGGATATGGAAATCATTGTAACACATTTCACACATATTTTTATATAGAACTTTTTTTTTCTGTGATATTTCAAAAGTTGGATGCAATCACCATGTGACTGCTCAAATGAACATCTCATGTATGTTGAGTTCAGCTGGTAGCCTGCCTTCCAAAAAGAGCAGCAAGGGATGTGCACAGAGTGGTGCAGTGGCCGAAGGGCAGAGCAGAGCTGGAGACAACAGGAAAGTCTTTCTCTACCTGCCTTTGCAGCTGTGGCCCTGGATTTACCAGAAAAGAGACACAATAACAAATAATTGCTAAGTGCTGCTTGTTGGGGAAGTTTAGCCTGCCAGTCCAGATTTACAAGCCAGTGTTTAAGACACTATCTAGAGCTGGGGTCAGCAGATAGTAAATCTGCCAGTGAGGGGCACATAGTAAATGTTTTCAGTTTTGTGGGCCATATGGTCTCTGTCTCAATTGCTCAATTGCCCTTGTAGCATGAACACCACCACAGGCAAGAACCAGTGGGCGTGGCTGTGCTCCAATAAAACTTTGTTTATGGACACTGACATTTGAATTTCATACGATTTTCACATGGCACCGAATATTCTGCTTTTGATTTTTTCAGCCATTTAAAATGACAAAACCTGTTCTTAACTCATGAGCCATACAAATACAGGCAGTGGGCTAGATTTGGCTCACAGGCTGTCATTTGCTGACCCCTGATTTAGAGTGTTTTACTGCAGGTATTTCCTGACTCTGTAAGTTCATCCTTGCCCTGCTTTCTCCTCTCTGCCCCTTCTGCCTCCTCCTTCTCTTTCCTTTCTCCACCTCGCAGCTGCTACCTGCCACCACCGTCAATAGTTCTCAAGGGCTTGTCGATACACCAGACACACTCCCTCTGTGGTTACAGGGTCCCCGTTTTGTTTGTGGTGTTGTTGTTGCTATTGCTGTTGAGTGCTGATTGCTGTTACTTCCTCCAGAAAATGCCACTGAGGAAACGCCTCTCTGGACACCTTCGCCAAAGAAGCTGCTTCTTGCCCACAAAGGACAAATGCTCTTTGTTCCTGTTCAGAAACAACAATCCCAACCACGGGCAGTGGGAAGGGAAAAAAGCCTTCACTTGACTGGTGTCTTAACATTGGCAATGTTTCTTTACATCTTCCTACAATACAACCAGAGCCAACCCTTTGGAGAATTTGGGGAGGGATAAGGGGGACTGGTCAGTCATTTGAACCCCTGAATAGCACAAAACATAGCACCTCCCCACCCATACCACTTCCCTGCTGGGGAATCTCCAGAGTCCACTCTAATATGCACTCTACACTTGGGAGTGGGAGGTATCCTAGCCTATTTTGTGCTGCTACAACAGAATACCTAAGACTGGGTAATTTATAAAGAATAGAAATTTACTGGATCACGGTTCTAGAGGCTGGGCAGTCCAAAATCAAGGTGCTGGCGTCTGTGAGGAACTTCTTGCTGCACATGACAGATGGCAGAAGGGCAAGAGCATAAGAGAACAGACCTACTCTTTTGAGCTACTTTTATAACAGCATTAATCCATTTGTGAGGGTGGAGACCTCGTGACCTAAACACCTGCCATGAGGCCCCACCTCCCAACACTGTTGCATTGGGAATTAAGTTTCCAACACACATATTCTAGGAAATGCATCCAAACCATAGCAGGAGGCAAACAGAAGTTGGCTGCACCTCCCTCTCCAAGTTTCTGCCCCTGCAAGCACTTTAGAACTACAAGTGGACCTCCATGAGGGTTGGATATAACCGTTACATGGGGTGTAATTTTGTCTCAGGCCAGCCCTGACTTCTACAGTCTATATGCATTGCCAGAGCTAAACGATATGCAAGGGGCCAAGCAAAATGTTATATTATTCCCAATTTACAGACAGGGACACTGAGATTTAAAGTCAGAAAGTAATATGTCCCTAACTAGAACATGAGATCCAGCTGCAGCAGAAAATCCAAACAATTCCTGTGTATACCAGCCTTTTGTCTCTATTACAGGAGTCCTGTGAGAATGTGTGTTACTTTATTTGTGTTTGGTGGGCATTCTTGGGTTTCTATAGCCATAACATTTGCCAAAATGCAACTGCATCAGCTAATTTAATGTCATACTCTAAGCATCACCTACTTTCACCCCCAGGTCCTTGGGGTGGGAGAAATTAGACTAGATGGAAAGCAAGGGAAAGTACAGAGCTACCAACAAGGACACACAGTAAATAAAAAATGCAAAATCTTATTCCCTGCTCTGGTGCTCTCCTTCCCCCATGACCCATGCTCCCTGCGGAAAGATTCGTGCCTGCAAAGAAACCAATCAGCAAGGGGAGGTTTCTGAGAGCTGCTGAAAGTTCGAGCAGGTCCATAGCATTTTCAATCCATCTGCATAGTCTAATGCCACTGCAAGCTCACACTCTCTATCCAACTAGTTATTTTTAACCACTGTATAAGCAAAATAACAGCAGCATAGCTGTAGTGATGGGCAGCTGTGAAGGGCTGTATCAATCACCAACTATCCTTTCTCTCTGCAATCAGACAATCAAAGCATCTGTCCTTTGCCTGGAGAACACATCTCTCCATTGGTCTAGAATCCATATTAGTATCAAGCAATTGGTCATATCTACTAAGAACAGTTGGAAAAACAACCATGTCATACTACTCTGCATTGCAATTGCAAAAAGGTCAGGACAGATTTACTAAAAGCTCACATTAGGTGGGTAAAAAGCAGGAATCAATATAAAAAATAAAATTGATATGTGGAAAGGGATTCTGATCACTCAGTGTAACCTAGTTGCTCTGAACCAAAAGAACACAGTTGTATGAAGAGTAGCTGGGACTGCCAAGACACATCCAAGAGGACTCCAGTCGGGGTTTGTAATTATGTTCCTCTAAAGTACAGTAGCCTCCTCTCAACCATGGGGGATATGTTCCAAGACCCCTAGTGGATACCTAAAACCATGGATATTATCAAAACCTATATACACTATGTTTTTTCCTAAACATTATTTTCTATACCTATGATAAAGTTTAATTTATAAATTAGGCACAATAAGAGATTAACAACAACAATAATAAAACATAACAATTATAATATACTGTAACAAGATTTTTGTGAATGTGGTCTCTTTCTCTCTCTGTGTCTCGCCCCAGAATACCTCGTCCTGAATTCACCTATTTTTGGACAGCAGTTGACTGCAAGTAACTAAGATGTGCAAAGCAAAGCCGCCAATGAGGGGGAACTACTGCATGAGCTAAAGTTCATGAATCAAGCTCTCAAAAGCCAACTGTTGACCTTGTGAGTTTTCCTTTAAAAAGAGTCAGAACATATGGTCAGTCCAGAAGCCCAGTACCTAGGATACTGGGAAAAGGGGTATGTATGGATATACCCAAATCACAACTTAAAAGATAGGCTTGGCAAGGTAACCTGAACGAAATCATACCTTACCAATTTTTTAAAAGAAATGTTTCTAACATTAGAGTCCCAAAGGATAATGCTTTATAAGCTCCTTCTGGTAACTATTTCAATTGATTCCAACCCTGTAGAGCCAGTAACAAAGAAAATGTTGAATCAGAGGAATCCAGCACCCCGACTCCAAGAGAAATGTATTACTGATTACTACAGATATACCCACTTTTATAAATTCATGCTTGCTTTCATTCAGCAAACATTTGAATACCCACTCTGTGCCTGGCTCTGTAGCAGGGGCTAGGGAGACCAAATAATAATAATAATAACAACAACAACAACAATAATAGTAACAATAAGCATGATCCCTACCATCAATGAGTTTAAAATTTAATAAGGAAGCAGACACAGAAATAAACACAACGTGAGCTGACCAGTTCACTCAGTTGGTTAGGGTGTGGTGTTATAACGCTACGGTCAAGGGTTTGGATCCTCATACTAGCCAGCTGCCAAAAAAGTAAATAAAATAAACACAACAGAAGAGACAGCATACACAAAGGCATGGGACATGAGGAAGCATGGGCACACAGCAACTACTAGCCAATAAGAGGCCTCTTGAGGACTCAGTGAAATGAGAAGCTCCCTTAAGTTAGCAACCCCCTAGGAAATGACAGAAGATCGCATAGGCCTTTTCCCTGGTTGCTTTTCTCCAGTGGGAGGCATTGATGCCCCAGCCGTCTCCTGTGGATCATGTGTGACCTTACCACATCTCCCTTTCTTTCGTCATGTGTTCTGCATCCCCAACCACCCTGACAATCCACTTCCAGAGGAGCGACAGGCTGCACTCCAGCTTTCCAGCCAGGAACCAGAGTCAGGCCAAGCAGCACTGCCATGAGACTGGCCTCCAATCTCACCACCGCCAGCCACAGTGAGCACACGCCAGGGTCCAAGGTTCCAAGCCTAGCCACTGCTGCTGTGCCTAACCCTTACTCCTCAACACCTGCCATTTCTGCTGACCAGAAAGACAGCACTTTTGAGATCCAGTGTTAGAAGAGACAAGGCCTAGGAATCTCCATGGATCTACCATCAATCAGCTACAGTACCTCTGCCACGGCTCTCAATCTCTCTGGACCTTGGTTTCCACATCTTAGAAAAAATGGACTGGAGTAAGTAACTTCCAAGGATCTTTTCAGCTCTCAGATTCTCTGAGGTATTGCTATTCAAGGGATACAGTGGGTAGAAGATGTCTCCATAATCACAGTTCAGCCGGCTCTGTTTCATGGAAGATTATTCCAGAAGAGGAGTTGGCAAAATGTAGCCTGTTTTTGTATAGCCCAGCCCACAAGCTAAGAATTTTTTGTTTGTTTACGTTTTTTAAAGGATCATAAATAAAACGAAAAATTGGTGACATAGACTATATGTGACTCACAAAGTTTAGTGTATTTACTATCCGGCCCTTTACAGAAAAAAAAATTGCCGACACCTGTTTTAGAACACTCAGAAACTGTTCAGGTTGGAGGCCTTAGCTAGTTAATACTACGTAGCAAAACAGTGTTTCCTAACTCTGCTTAGGCTGTGCGGCAGATTACACATGTTTTTCACATTCTTCCCATTGAGAGGTGGGTCTGGGCCCCTTCCCCTTGGCTCCAGGTGGGTTCTGTGACTGCTTTATCCTATAGAATACTGGGGAAGTACTATTAAACCAGTGTTGGAGTCCAGGCCTTGAGAAGTTGGCAGTTTTCTCATCCTGTCTCCTGGGATACCATGTCTGGAAGACTTGAGTTGCATCTCCAGAAAGGTGACAGACATGAGAAGCGAAGACATCATGGACCCTTCCAGACCAGCTCATCTGCTAGCAGAATACCACCAAGGACCTCAAGTTAGTACCACGCAGAAGAACTGTCCAGTTAAGCCCTGCCCAAATTCCTGACCCACAAAATCTTGACATATAATAATATGGTTATTGTTCTGAGCCTCTGAGTTTTGAGATAGTATGTTATACAGCAATGGAAAACTGGAAAGGATCAGAGTGTGGGGTGCATATGAAATGTACACCAAGCATCCCCACTGTCTGTCTTGGGTGGGGCTCTGGATCTGCATTTTAATACAGGCCTCCATGTGATTCATATTATCAAACGAGATGGAACTGAACCTTCATCCTGGCTCTGTTCTTGCAGCATTATTTTCCAGAACGTGCGTGGGACTGTGAAAAGAGCACCTAGATTCTCCCATGGTAACTCCTGGGGAATCTGGGCACAACCAGGGTCTGCTCACAGCCCACTCCCTAATGCTATTTACCCCCCAAATATTGAGCTCCTTCTTCAAAGAGAACACTGCTCAAGATACAGTGGGGACTAGGTCGATTATAAGATGTCTTAAGGCCAGGGTTTGGTGGAATTCATCATTATGTCCCTACCACCTAGCATAGCACTTAGCTGGGCACAAAGCAGTTGCACAATATATGTTTATGGATTGAAAGCAAATAATAATAATTGCCATAAGTGTATTGATCATTTACTTCACGCTAGCATGATACTGTTTTATATCGATTGTCTCATTTAAACCTCACAACGATCCCAAGAGGTGGATGTCATTAGCCTTATCTTAGAAATAGCAAAACTGAAGTTCAGAGGATGAATCTGGCCAAGGTAGCTGGGAGAACAGGTATTCTGTTTGTCTATAGTGCTCTTAACCACTCCATAATACTCCATTTCACGACTGGGGCATCTGTAGTTCTGCCTTTGAGGGGCTTCAGATCTGGGGGGTGGGCAAGAGCATCACTGCCCACCTGCAAATGTTTTGCAAGGCAGATTGTGTTAAGTGGGCCAGTTCTGCCAGCAGTGTGCTGTGAGGATACATGAGAGCTATGTTAGTTTACTCTTGCTGTGTAGCAAATAACCACAGACTGAATGGCTTAAGAGAAACCCATCTATTAGCTCACATTTAACCCATCTATTAGCTCACATTTCTGTAGGTCCCAAGTCCAAGCACAGCATGGCAGGGTTCTCTGCTCAGGGGTACCCAAGGCTGAAATCAAGGTATTGGCCAGCCTGCTTTCTCATCTAGAGCTCAGTCTTTTCCCAAGCTCATGTGGTTGAAGCAGAATTCAGTTCTTTGTGGTGGTAGGACGCAAGTCCCTGCTTCCTTGTTGGATGCATCTGGGGTTTGCTATCAGTCTGTAGAAATCACCCACATTCCTCATCCCGAGGGCCCTCTATCTTCAAAGTGAGTAATGGAGAGCCTCCCTGGGGTCAAATCCCTCTCACACTTCAAAGACTTCAGAAAGAATCTAGTTTCTTGTGAGGGCTCACCTGACTAGGTCAGGTTCAACCAGGATACTCTCTTTAAAGTCAACTGATTTAGCATTCAGACTGCATTTGCAAAAGCTCTTCACAGCAGCACCTAGGTTAGTGTTTGCCTGGATAATTGAGAGAAGGCATGCATACACCAAGGGGTGGGGGTTTGGGGACTGTCTTAGAGTCCTGCCTACCACGAGAGTACAGAGCCTGAGCAGACCCACAAATAGAGGCTGCTCCACAGGTTTGTCCTCTTGCAAAGACTTTATCTCTCTCTATAATAAGAGGCCATGAAGCAATAACTCTGCATGCTAATGTGCTGTACAAAGGTAGAGAGGCTGCACATAGTGGCACCCATGCTGCCTCCACATCTTTCTCCTCTTAATAACGTCTCTGTGGAGAGGACTCACCCCAGAGGGGGTGAGCTGGGCAGGGTCTGGGTTTACCTTTCCCCACAGCCCTATGTTCTCTGCAGAACCTGCTGCTTTTGCAGTTGGAGTTGATTACTGAATAATGAATTATCATTCTTTTTTCATTTTCCAGCCCTCTTCAGAAATATGCTGCTACTTTTCTACTTATCTAGGCTCAAAAATAGAAAGGAAAAAAAGATTCTTCTTTCATCCAGAGGGGAAAAAACAGAATCTTACCTAGCAACTTCATTTTGATCCTGGAGATGACAGTAATGATTGTTTTAATTAATTCAGTGTCTGATACTGGGTCATCTCATTTCTTCCTTGACTGGACAATAACATCTCTAACAAAGCAAAGTGTCACTAGATAATATCAGCCAGGGCCACTTGGTTAGATCAAATAATTTCTTGCCTCTTGGAGGGCTGCTTACTTCCTGCTGGGCAGGGGAGAGGGCAGGGAGAGAATTCTGGAAATGGGTGTTCCACTCAAGGAGAATAGAGCCATTCCTGTGTCAGAAACCAGAGGTGTGCTCCAACATCCTCATGATGGAGAGCTGCCTTACACATCACAAGTTGTAGGAGTTCTGTTAATAAGAGATTTATTTTCCTGGGAAGAAACCACTGTAGGAGAGGAGGCAAGTGCATTAGGACAGGTAGCCATAGGTAAGGAAAGGCAACGTCACTGATTAATCAGCTCTGTTATGCTGCCATAACAAAGTGCCACAGACTGGGGGTCTTAAACAACAGAAATGTATTTTCTCACAATTCTGGAGGCTGGAAGTCTAAGATCAAGGTGCCACAAGGATTGTTTTTTCTGAGGCCTCTCTCCTTGGCTTGCAGATGGCTGCCTTCTCCCTGTGTCCTCACATGGTCATCTTTAATTTCTGTGTGGTTTATGTCCTCATCTCCTCTTTTATAAAGACACAGCTATATTAGATCAGAGCCCATCCATATGACCTCATTTTAACTTAATGACTTCTTAAAGATCTTATCACCAAATACAGTCACCTTCTGAGGTACTGGGGGTTAGGAATTCAAATGTGAATTTTTTGGAGAGGGGACACAATTTAACCCATAACAGTCACCCACACAGACAGTCCATTTAGAGTTCTTAGATGACAATGCAAGCCCGAAGGTGGTATCATGAAAACTGAACTGTGACCCAAGGTCAGTCCTTAAGTACCTCCTCCCAAAGTGCCAGTGGGAAGGAAGTCACAGTGGCCGATTCTGTGACATGGCAGCCCTTCTTCAGGGCTGGTCACAACACAAAGCATCAGCTTGGCTCGGCTGCAGGGATGTCAGTGTTTGTGAAAGGGTGTGTGTGAGAGGGAGTGTGCATGTATATGAGTGTGTGAGAGAGTGAGTGAGTGTGTGTGTGTGTGTGTGTGTGTGTGTGTGTGTGTGTGTGTGTAGCTGGGAGGCATCGTGACGCATGCCAGGCTCCCCAAGTCACCTTTACACTACAACCGATCACTGGGGAGGGGGAGGCAGAGTGAGCCCCCAGGAGGAGACTCTGGGAGCTCGTGTGAGAAAGAAACACAGCCAGAAAAAAAAGTCCCAGAGATGGGAAGAGATGCAGAGATCAAGATGCCACTATTGAGGTAAATGCTGCAAGAATTGGACACTGAAGTCAGTTTGCAGAATCATGTCTTTTGTATAGATGAACATCTATCTACTCAGACCTGATTGCTCCCAAACCATAGGTTCCTCTTTATTCCTACCACTGGAGGATCAAAATCAAATTTTTAAAACATTAATGTACAGCATCTAGATCTCTTGCTTTCTCTCAAATGTATTGCTCTCAAGTATATCTCTCCTTCCTTTGTCCTGGAATTTTATGAAATCCCCCAGGAGAAGAAACAGCTCATTTCTTCAACACCCATTTCCCCAGGTCCCTCCTCCAGGTGGGCATCTGTTTTCTCCTGGGTACTTCTCACTAGGTAACATAGCACATGTTCTTTCTTATGCTCTGGCTCCTCAGACAGTGTAAGTTCTGTGAGGTCATAGAATTCTTGCTCATCGTTTTTTACTGCTATATCTCCAGGGCCTTAACTGACACAAAATAGATGATTTGGAAATATTTGTTCAGTGAATGAGTACATTTAATGAAAGTCTAACATGCTCTAGACCCTCTGTGAGGGGCTAGAGAGAAGGAAATACATAAGATCTAGACCCTCGCTTTAGTTCCCCAGTTGGTGGTAGGATCAGCCCTTCATGTACGTGATTAGAGGACAGGTGAAAATGGCCAGAGGAAGTCCACAGAGAGTGATGTGGGAAGGAGGGGTGTATTAGTCCCTTTCTGTTGCTTATAAGAAAATACCAAAAACTGGGTAATTTGTAAAGAAACAGTATTTATTATTTATAGCTTCAGAGATGGGAAGTCCAAAGATCAGGGTACACATCTAGTAGGGCCTTTTTCTGGTGGTGACTCTATAGTGACACAGGGTGTCACATGGCAGGATGGCTGAGCAAAAGAGAGAGAACTACCTCCTCACTTGCTCTCTTTTTAAAGCCATCAGAAACACTCCCATTACTCTGTGAATGGATCAATCCATTCACGAGGACACAGTCCTCACAATAGTCACCTCTTTAAGGCCCAAGCTTTCAGTTGCCATAATAGGATTTCCCACCTTCTTAGCACTGTCACAGTGGGGATTAAGTTTCTACTACATGAAACTTTGGGGGACACAATTCAATCCATCTCAAGGGAGTGTGCCTCGCTCTGAGCTAAGTAGCCAGCAACTTAGGGGAGACGTCACAGAAGGTGGATGTTTGTGGGGGTCTTTAAGAACAAGCTGAGCTTGCCCAACATAAACAGGGCCCTCAGGTGCAGGAGTAAAGACAGGGGCAATCCAGGAAAAAGCATGGGCAGTGTAAAGGCACCAATGAGGAAACTGTATGAAATCTCCACAGAGCTGTAGAATCTGGGGTACCCGAAGTTTTGAGTATAGACCAAAGTGCAGAAGAGGTGAGGCCAGGACATCAGAGCCATGTGTCTGCTAGGGATGGGGGATTTTGTTCTGTAGAAGCCTGGGTTTTTCCGGTTTCAGTTCTTTGTTGTTTGTTTTGTTTGTGTGTTTGCTAACAAATTTCAGGCAGATTAGTAACATGATCAAATTGGCAATTGTGGCAGAATAAAGGAGAGATGAGAAGTGGGAAGACAGAGAAGAGTTAGGAAGGCCCTGCAATAGATGCATAGGGCACTGGAGGGGCAGAGGTGGGGATGGAGTGGACACTTACTAAACAGAAAGGTCTGAATCAGGTGACAAAGGAGGCGAGGGAGCAAAGACAAGAGTGGGATCAGGAGGAATCTGAACTTCTGGCTTCAGCAACTGGGTTAATAGTGGCACCATTAGCTTATAGAGGAGAGGAAAACAGGGAGGGATGATGGGACATAATTTGAAAGGAGCACACGCTGTTGAAGGAATCTCATGGGTATTCCAGAGATAGTTCCTGTCCTCAGGGTCTGCGAAAGGCTTAGGACAGCCATCATCCCCAAACTGAACCAGCAAGAACATCATATTTGGCCTCAATCATCCTTTCTTACCTCTCAATACACCTTCCTCTGTGTGCACCAAACTTTTCTTCTGTCCTGCTTTTTGGGCTGTGCTTGTCTCCCTGCTGGTTTGGGTACCGTTTCTGTAAAGCTAGCGTTATCTGCACGTTTTGTCGCCGCAAGCTGCACACAAGCACAGTCAAGGCACTGGCTGTTTGTTGACTGGAACTGCGCATAGCCTGCGATTCAAAAGAGAGAAAGCCTTTTTGTAGTTTCTGTATTTCAAAAACTTTCTTAGCTTGACACCTGCTAAGAAAGTTCAGGAACACTGAAAACTACATAGAAATAAAAATAAAACAGTGGCTTCTTTTGCTTGTGAGAAACTTTGCCCTTCTCTTCACTTTGCTTATTCAGCTAACTGCCATTATCAGAACCCTGCCTTTCAGGCAGTTTGGTAGCCCCTGGTGGCTTAAAAAAAAATTCAGGGGAGTGGGGAGAGGAGATGGTGTTACTCTGCAGCTTCCATCAGGGACTCTGGGAAAGCACAAGTGCCACTGAGACCTTGAGACCAGGGAATGAGTGTGGGCAGCTTCCCTGAAGGGCAGCCAGGCAGACTCAGCCCTGGCAACCACTGGGCACATGATACTTTCCTAAGTCATAGGAGGCTCCAACTGAGAGAGAGGCTGTCTTCTCAGATGGTCCATTACTGCAGGATGACAATGGTAAAAATTAGCTAGACCCCTCATGAGAGGGACCAGATTGAAGACAATATGCTGCTTAGTTTTTAGTTCTCTGCCATTGCAAACAAGACTCTAAAAATGCTTTGCAGAACTAAATCATGAATCATGCAGGAGACAGCAGTGAAGTCTAGGATGAAGGAGAGGCTGCTGTCAATAAGCGTATGAGAGGATGCTACCAAAAAAACCACAGGAAGGTTACTCAGTGGCAATAGCTGAAGGAGAAAAGGTCCTGGAGCAGGAGTGTGGAAGTGCACAGAGAGACAAGGAAAGAAATGTGAGGACAGAGAAAATCGGGGGAAGGAGCAATGAGTGGCCAGAACCTCGACCTTTGAATTGTGAAGTATCCCTATAAAAGGCCCCAGCACACAGTGGATTCATGTGGCTGGGTGGGCACTTGGAGAGCTTGTCTGCATGCATAGGTCAAGGCCGCCTCCAGCACCCCACCTTCCTTCTGACACTGAGGTTATCTGCATCTTAGACACAAGCAGTGAGCTCAGTCTTCCAACTTGACGTCACAGAGCAAAACTCTAGAGGACTCAGGCAAGTCGTGTAAAGGAGTAAACCCAAGCAGGTACAGCAAAAATCATTCACCTGGATCTCTATTGACAGAAACATGGATACAGACCAATATTTCTCCATCATCAGGAGCTCTGCCATGTGAAAGGATGACAGAAGGCCACTGGCGGTGGCCTCGATGGTGGAAGACAATAGGGTGTGGTGGGAGAGGTGGTGACTGGACGGCTGGTGCCAGGCTAACAGGGGCCTGCTCCCCACAACCCATTGTCAGCTCAGTGTCCACTGGCCACCGCAACTGATTTTCTAGAGAAACTACACTAATTTTTATGTGATGTCTGCCAGCTTGTAAACATTCAGATTTTTAAATGAAACAAATAAAACCCTCAGGCATCCAGCCTACAAGCAGTCAATTTAAAACTTCTGATCGGGTCCACTATTCATTTTGTAGATGAGGAAACAGGCCCATTGAGGCGTCTTGCCCTCTGTTACACTGTGAATTGGAGCAAGACCACACCTAGAGCCTAGATCTCCCCAAGTCCAGGTCTCCTGCATCTCCCAGGCTGTTTCTCTGGGCTCCTCAGCCTCACTCCCCACTCTCAGAACGTGTTCCAGCCCCATATGCTGCGCCTTGGCTGTCAAGAGCATCACTGCATTGCCCCCCTCAGGAGGCACTCTGTGCACCACAGCATTTCACTTGCCCAAGCAAAATATACAAAAAAACCCTCCCCATTCCTTCAGGGCCTGAATTGTGGGCTGAATTGTGCCCCCTGCCCTCATCATGTTCACATCCTAATCCCCAGAACCTGTGAATGCTATCTGATTTGGAAAAGGGTCTTTGCAGATGTAATTAAGTTAAGGACATTGAGATGAGAGATCACTCTGGATTAGAGTGGGCCTTAAATCCAATAACAAATGTCCTTATAAGAGAGGGACAGATGAAGATCTCACAGACTGAAGAGAAAAAGGCATTGTGATCCTAGGGGCAGAGATTGGAGGAAACTAATGTACGATGCTTCCTTCTGCTAGAGGATAGGCATTTCCTGTGCGAGTAATAATAGTAATGACTATCCTTTGTTGTACATTTCATCTATACCAGATCCTTATGTTTCCTTATACCACTTCTTAAAACAGATGTTATCTCCTCTCCCACCTCTGCCACCCATTATCCAACAGGGAAACTGGGACACTGAGAAGCCACATAGCTCCTAAGCAGTAGACCCAAGATTTGAACCCCATGTTCTTTATTCTCACCGTATTACCCATATGGAACTCCCTAAGTAAGTTCCTGTAATATAATAATGAATTTCCATAGCTCCAAGGAATAGTTCTGATGGTGGGAGTTTCCATCATTGTAACAGATCGGTGTAGACATTTTTTTTTTGGCGGGGGGGCAATAATCAAGTTTCTAAGATTTACTATTTTAAACTAAAATATTCCAATCAATATTACCAGAAAGAGTTGTCCCTGGTGCACAGCTCTGTGTCCTGCGCACGTGGTTCAGGCAGAGCTGTGCAAATACACAGTACCTTCAGATGCAGGTATTGCTGGACTGAAGCTGAGGTGAATCACGTGAGCAAGAGCCATAACTGCTCATGCACTGGCAACTTTATCTCTTCAGATCTCTGGGAACAGCTACCACAAAGTCCTGAAAAAACAACTTATGGTAATAGAACAGAAGCAAACCATGGGCTGGCCAAAAGTGGAACAAGATTTTTGAGGGAAAGGGGCGGCCCCAGGAATCATATGAGGTTTAAGTAGCTAGAAATACTTTGGGGTGTAGACTCTCATCCAGAGAAATAAGACCTAAGCATGGATTTTAAATATTAAGCTTGAGTACTTAGATAAGTGAAGTTAATCTCTCTGAGCCTCAATTTGCAAATCTGTAAAATGCAAGAATAGAAATAATATGTACATATTATATGGAACAGTGTCTGGCACATATTTGGTTCTCAATAAAGAATGATTATTTAGTTATCATTGTCATTGTTGTTGCTGTTAATTGTCCTCGGCTCATTCCCTGCCTTATTATACAAAATTTTTATCCAAATATTCTGTAAACGGATATCACAAAAACCATCCCAACTTCAGCTTAATTTGTTTTTTTATGCTTATATAAAGAATTGCAATTTCATGCCATAAATAAGCACCCTTTCAAATTATTCTTTAAAATAACTTATTGCAAGCATGTATAAATTCACTCCACGTATAATATTTTTTCAATCGACTCAGAGATGTGAAAGCAGACTTGTTAGAGGGAAAAAATCTATAAAGGCTGTACTCATTCATCCACCAGATATTAATGGAGGAACGTCTCCAAAATCAATTCAAAGTGCAATAATTACCTGAAGAGCTATGGGTAAAATGTCGTGGGATTATAAACAGAAAAACACAGAAAAGCTAGTTAATTAACAAACTAAGTGTGAATTCAGAAAAGGGAGAATTCCCTTTCAATAAGACGTGGGGTCGCCAGAGTGGAGGGACAATGCTGGGGAGGAAAGAGCCCAGGGTAGGCTTTTGAATGAGGTGGCCTTCTGGTTGAATCTTAAAGCAGAGGTCAGATTTTGGTGTAGGGAGCAAGGGCCTTCTACCCAAAAAAGATGGAGACTGAAAAATTCTGATGCCTGTGGGAAGCAGCAAATGAGTCTGTTTTGATGGGACAAAGGGTTTATAAGAGTATCTAATTTAATATTGGAAAGATAGGTAGCAGAGGCCTCAAATATAACCTAAGCATTGCAAAACTTACATGGGTACTTCAAAAAATTCATAGAAAAATAGAATTAAAAGGGAATATGAATCTTTCTATGAGCTTTTTAAATAGTCCTTATATTTTTAGATAATGGATATCCTTCAACTTCATAGAGGAGAGATGTGATTAGAAATGGGCATTTCTCAGTTTAAGATTGTAGTCTACGTTGATGGAAATGGAGGCAAAGAGACTAGTTAGGAGGGCGTTTCAATAGCCTAGGTGAGAGGAGAATAATGATGAAGTGGAGGGGAAGGAGTGGGATGAGACAAAGTAAAAGACTAGATAGAGGGAGTTGGCTGAGAGACAAGCAACAGATTAGATGTAGTGGGCCAAGGTGGGGAAAGCCCAGGACGACTCTAAAGTTTTAAATCTAAATGCCTAAGAAAACCTCTGGTAGTAACTTAAATAAGAAACCCAAATTGAAGGGCAAGTTTTTCTGGAAGACCTAATATACTTAGTTTGGGATGCATGGAGATGTTCATCTTACAAATAAAAATAAAACAAAACACCTTGAGTTCAGAAGGAAGTTTGGCCCTGGAGATTGAGGATAGAGTTCTACATAAAGTAGTAGTGAACAGACTTGGGAAAGCTTAAGATTACTAAGGGAGACCGTAATGAGAAAGAAAAGAAGGGCACAAGAACAGATTCTTGAAGGCAACATTCATGAGGGTAGGAGTTTGATAACATGCAAAGAAAAGACAATCTGAGAGGCAGAAAGAAAATAAAATTGGTCCAATATCTCTGTGTTAGTTAAGGTTCTCCAGAGAAACAGAGCTGATAGAAGATAGATAGATGATAGATAGATACATGGATAGAGAGATAGATGGATCGATAGAAACAGATAGATGAGAAAGGGTTTATTAGGGAAACTGGTTCATACTACTATGGAGGCTGAGAAGTCCCAGCACAGGCCATTTGCAAGCTGGGAAACTGGGGAAGCCAGCAGCATGGCTTAGTGCAAGTCCTAAGGCCTGAGAACGAGGGGAGTTGAAGGTGTAAGTCTCAGTCTGAGGCTTATGGCCTGAGAACCTGGGAGGCAGTTGGTACAAGTCCCAGAGTCTGAAGGCCAGAGAATCTGGAGTTCTTGTGTCCAGAGTTGGGAGAAGATGGCTGTCCCAGCTCCAGAAGAGAGAGAGAAAATTCACCTTTTCTCTGTCTTTTTGTTCTATCTGGGCTTCCATGATTGGATAGCACCCACTTACACTGAGTGAGGGTGGATCTTCCTTACTCAGTTCATTGATTCAAATGTCAGTTTCTTCCAGAAGCACCCTTTGTCCAGAAGACAAACCCAGAAATAATGTGTTGCTAGCTATCTGGGTATCCTTTAATCCAATCAAGTTGATATCTAAAACTAACTATCACAGCTTCTAAAATATTAAAAATGTAGAAGATAAAGATACTTTATAGGGCTGAGCCCATGGCGCACTCGGGAGAGTGCGGCGCTGGGAGCGCGGCGACGCTCCAGCCGCGGGTTCGGATCCTATATAGGAATGGCCGGTGCACTCACTGGCTGAGTGCCAGCCACGAAAAAGAAAAAAAAAAAAAAAAAAGATACTTTATAGACTAGATCTTAGAGAAAGCTGTTTCTCTCTTTGGGATGCCTACCCCACCCTGACCCCTTTTCATCTAGCCAATTCCAATTCACCCACAAGACTGTGTCTTAAGAAAAGTTAGTCTCGTTTTCTCTCTATTATAGTTATTCTCATTCTACATTATTGCCCCCAGTCATGTGGCCACATAGTAGGCATTCTCTAAATGTTTGTCGATGGGTGCCAGGGCTGAGATTGAAGGCTTAAGAGAAAGGACGAGCCTTGGTCAGCAGGAATGACACTTTTTCTTCTCAGACAGGAGAGAAGGGAAGACCTCTCGGCTCAGGACCTAGGATTTACAGGTTTTTCAAGGGCTTCAAAAATCTGAGACCTAAACTAAATAAATAAATAAGTGTAGCCTCCAAAATATGAAAAGAAAACTGAAAAAGCAAAAATCGTAAATGTTTAAAACAAACTCTCAACATCTCACAGAGAATAATGATGATGCTTTTAGAAACAAGATATGACTTGCCA
Source organism: Cynocephalus volans (assembly GCF_027409185.1). NCBI lineage: Eukaryota > Metazoa > Chordata > Mammalia > Dermoptera > Cynocephalidae > Cynocephalus > Cynocephalus volans. The sequence continues at coordinate 133,459,566 of NC_084467.1, forward strand.
TACAATTAAATGTTCCTAGATGGCAAATTCCAGCCTATAGAAAATATATATACTTAGTTTTTTTTGTCTTTGTAAAATGCATTAAGTAACAGCAATATGGCTGCAAGCCTGGAAGAAGCCCTACGGAGAGTTTATGAAGGAAGCAATCAGATGAAGACAAGCAGTGCCTTTCCCCTTAAAAAAAAAAAAAAAATCAGTGAAGTTTTTTATTAAGATTTAAAAATTATTAAAAATGGAACTACATGCACAAAATATAATCTCATTTATGAAAATGACAACCCCAAATCCTATTTCAGACCCAATTTTCAATACATGGAAGTGGTGCATGAGCATCTGAGCCATATTAGGATATTCTTGTAAAAATTACCAGTCTGTGGAGAAAATTAACTGTCTGGAGTATTCCATAGGTGAAAAAATTATAGGCTTTTTTAAAGTTAACATTCAATTTTCTAAAATATATTGCTGTGTTTTCCTAATATAGTACTGTATATTTAAATAAAATAAGCATCATTTACACTAAATGTATATAAATATAAACTGTATACATTTTAAATATAGATATAGTATGATCATTTTATAGTACATAGCTGACATTATATCAACTTCTTTACTTATTCATCTTTCCAGTTATTTAAAATGAAAGACCTCACTGGTGTTTTATTAATGTGTCTCCGAGACGAGAAAGGCAGAGGCAACTGCCTTCCTTGGCAATCAACTGCTTTCACATCATTTTCCAATGTTTATCATGAAATTGCCTGTAAGGAGAGAAGAAGCCATGAGGGTGGGTGGGTGACTATTAAAGAAACCAAATGAAAAGGCTAAGATAAATTGGAACCCAATGGTCATCCTGAGGAACAAATATAGAAGGCCAGCTTTAATTTTTTGAATAATTAAGCACTATCTCGACCTTATGTGTTGTTCTGGATATAAAGACGTGGCTTGGAATATCTCCCTTCCCTGACACCACACCAGAGAATCGAGAATATACGTCAGCCTCCTCCGAGCGCCGTGGAGTTGACCAGGGGGCAGTGATCCTGCAGAGTAACAGGGAAGGTGGGGCTGGCAGTCAGAAATTGTCCCATCTGCACTTTCATGGTTCTCTCGGCTGATTTCCATTTTGTAGAACTTCTATTAATGATCAACAGGCTATGAGTAGGTACTTACTGTGCTTTTTAAACTTTTTAGACTACTTAGAGCCACTTATCCGTATGGGAAGAATTTCATTTGCAGAGACCAAGCTATTACATTAGTTGGGAGAATATGCATTTTAAAGATTACATGTTAATGAGACCAGGTAAAATTTGGTCATTGGAATAACGGACCAGGCTTGTGAATGCTTGGACTGTCTGTACAAAAGGAGGTTCTTAATTGGGTCGTTGATTTGCATAATTGAAGTAATTCCCCTGGTGCTCTGCTTCACTCTGACTACAAAACTCACCAGACCGTGGCAGAGGGTCTTCCTGTCAATCAAAATGATGACACACCTTTACTCTTCCTCTGCCCCAGGTGCACCTTCCAGGTTATCTGGTTACCTGCGTTGTGGTGGGAAAGGTACACCCAGTGTTTTACATCACGGAGGATTTATCTCTTACGTTCAGTTGCTGGAAAGACAGAGTCAGAGTCATCACTTTCCAGTCTTGATTTTCTGAATACACTCATTTAGTTCTGAGAAAGGGTGTGGTGGGGAGGCCAAAGGAGCAGATGAGGCAAGAGTTGAGGGAACAGGTTTCCATTCTCAGCCTTGTGGTTAACTAGCTGTATAATGCTTGTCAATCATATCGCCTCTCCAGCCCTCAGAATGACCCTGGTTAGAATGACCAAAGAAACCAGGGAGAGGGCCAAGGGAAAGGTGTCTGGGTCAGGTTAGACAAAATCATTTCCTCACTAGCCCCTCAATACACTGTGACCTCACTGGCCCAAGGAGCAGTCAGATAATTACCTCGATGTTCCATGTCATTGGTGCCCTTGACCTTCCCCTTTGAGTGCTAAGAAATACTAAAATCATGAGTGCCTACAAAACAAACAAGCAAAAGCTTCCTAGGCCTATTCGTCCTATGGTTGCTGGGTTGGGAAACTGGAGTAGAAAGGGGCTTTTGTACCGTTTGCTTTGGGGACCCACACTTTAAATTTGCAACTATAAATTGATAGGAGACCCCAAGGAATTCCTAGGAAGAGTAGGAAACTCTACAGAGGAAGATGGATTTGGCTCTGAGATCCCAATTTGCTGCAATTTCACTGTTTTTTTTAGCCCTCAGGACAAAGAAAATGATACATTGCAACTGTCAAAAAATGAAAAAAAAAATCCTACTGCGTTTTCTTCTCTATTTCTTCTTTCTGAGCGGAGGTGGGGGTATGAATTGCTAATTTCAAACTGGGCTGATGAGTAAAATAATGTAAAATTTTAAGTAAGTAAATCCAATTAATTAGGTGATTGTAACATAGTGCAATGTGACCGTGGACACAGTGGGGAAAGAGGCATCACCATGGAGATGCTAACACCCTTAGGTTTCAGCAATTTGTTGTAAAATTGTTCTAATAATCATGTATATGTACAATTTGTATAAAGATTATAAGGAGAGATTAAGTCAGTGGACACTAGGGCTAAGTATAATGAGATACATTAGAGAGAGAAACAATGTGTAAATTGCCAAACCATGTATGTCCAAGCAATGACTGTGGCCTTTATACCCTGGTACGTTATTCCCAAGGGGGCGGTAAAGCACAAAGGTTCTTACAACAGGTTCTTACCTCTGAAAATTCCTACCATACCGACTTGGGCTTTAGCTTTTTCCTCTGCCAATTACCACATTACTTAAGTTTTAAGCTTCAATTTCTTTATCTCTGTAAAATGGGAATGAATGGTAATATCTACCTTATAGATTGTGAGGATTTAATGAATAATGTATGAAAAGCACTTAGCTTTAGTCAACTTTAGTAAGAGCTTGATCACTCACAGTTTTTATTAGCGTTACCATACTGTTTTCATGTAAATATGTATCAAGAAATCAAGTCAAGCTATGGGCAGTGCAACTGATTTAGGCAAATACTTGTACTTAAAGTCAAGAATGCAAAGGTGGAGCGTGGATGTTGGTAAATGTTGTTTTGTGAGTGGGTAATAGTTTTACTGAGTTCAGAGGTCTTTTGTGATTAAGCACAATAATTTAGTATATTTGAACATTTTGCCAAATTATCCATTCTGGCCTGTTACATTGCTGATTGCTCTAAGGAAAGCATGATGTTTGTCAGTCCTAAGCCTTGGGTGAGTGTTTTTTGAGACAGAGAGCCATGGTTGGTATCCAGCCAGAAACAGTTCTCCCCAGCACCTTCTATCTGAGTTCCAATGGTTATGTTGACAAATGCCTCAACACAATCTATTTGAACTGCTAGAAAAGCAAGTGAAAGGGCACCCCAAAAGGATATATGTAATCCAGAAAAGAAAATAAGGGACGTCCCTCTCCTATGTTTCCTTCTAGTGAGATGGAAGGAATGTGGATTCTCTTTTCACAGACAGTGTTTTGACACTAAAAATATCGATCAGTCAACACTGAGCAGTGGTGTTGGAGAGCAGGCCATAAAACTTAAATATTTCACAACGAGAAGGCTTACAGGAGATTTAAGAACTTTTTGCAAATTGTTAACACATTTAGATTATTATTAGTTATTTCAGAGATCAGAATTGGTTAAGTTAAATGAGCAGTTAATGAGTTATTTTGTAGTTTATTCTTGTATCATCATTAAATGTGAGAATGTGTACACACATTCTCTTAAGTACGCTGGAAGACAAGATGGTTACACTTGCTTTTATATTGTTATTGGTGTTTCATTAATAGCTGATGCATTATCAGAGGTATTAACTATAACTGGGTTCCTCTTTTCTACTAACTAGCTCATGGGTAGAAGACTTCATGTTTTCTTGGAAAGTTTGTTGTAAAAAAATTATTTCTCCTTTTCCAACTCAACCTCTCCCACCCACAGTGAAGGTTAGAAGAAGGATGAGGCTGGTGAATGAGCTGAGGAGGAGGCTGGAAGAGTGCAGTGGGGCTGGGGGGCAGCTCTTACCTTCTCCTTCCCAGCACTGGAGGAGTAAATCAAATCAATACCACACCTGCTGTTCCCTTGCCCTTTTATACACAGCTGCTTAAGTCAGCTTTAAGTTCCCTGAGGGTAGGGGGAAGGTCTATTTTCAAACTGTGTTCAGGATCTAGCACCTTGCTTAATCAATGTTAAATAGTAACAGTGCATTTTAATTGGCCTACTTTTGGAGCATCAAATTAAATTATTCTGCTAATTAATTGGTTGATCTCGTATTTCACTTATATTGTCAGGTTATTATTTTTCCCTTTAGGGCTCAAGACACCACTGACAGTTCAAATACTTCTTCATTAATTACCCAGTCTTAGATTCCACATAATTTAATAATAATTATTTTGATACCATATTTATTGAGCACCAGCATGTATTAGGAGCAGTTAAGAACAGAATTAGTTGCAACTCCTCTCACTAATAGGCACATCAGTGCCTATTTTCTTGCTCAAAATCCAGTGGAAGGTGTACTTGGCTTGGCAGAGCTGAGCCTTCAATTAGGTTTAATTGGTCAGACATTAAACTAGTTTCATGTAAGTGATCAATAAACATTTTATAACATTGGATCAAGTTTGTTTTTCACCAGCCAAACATTTCCTGTTAATTGATTCATCCTGTGGTCCCTAGATAGCCATGATGTGTAACTGAACAAATCACTACATTTTAAGAGGAAACTAGGCAAACTGGTAGTTTTCAGGAGAAACAGAAGCAAGAGAGAAGGGCTTGAAAATCAGCAGTAGGTGAAATAGTTATAGGAACCGTGTGTGTTTAGCCTGGGAAACAGAAGATATAGTGAGACATAAAAGCTCCATGCAGCATTTAAGGCGCTTATATACATAGAGAATGGGTTAATTTCATGTAACAGAACAAAATCCAATGGGTGGGTAGTAAAGGGGAAAAAAATTTACACAATATAAGAAAAAACTAAACAAACTTAATATATACATCGGGGACTCTTTAATAATACAGATATTCCCTTGTCACTCAAAGAGGTGTGAAAGATGCTAGATTTTTTATTTCAACTGATAATTACGAATGCCTACTCTGTGAGACACTTTTGTAAGTAGAAGTGAACAAATCAGACAAAATAATGGCTGCCAAGGAGTTTACTTTTCAGTGCACATTTTGCCATGTTTATGATAGTTGGGGGCAGAAAAAGAAATAAGCATCAAACAGCGGTGCCCCTGGTAGGGATAAGTGCTGTGCTGGGAAGTCAGGCCAGGGAAGTCGGAGAGGCGGGTGGGGGCCTGCCTAGGCATGCCAGGGACTTACGGGGGAGGGTGGAAAGTGCAGAGAGAGCCTTTGGAAGGTTTTAAGCAGAGAAAGCATCATCTGATTTGCATTTTTAAAAGATCACTCTGTGGGCTGTGTGGAGAATGGAGTATAGAGGAGGAAAAGAATGGGAGCAGGGAGACCAGCTAGACGATCATTAGAGTGAGTCAGGTGAGAGATTTGGGTAGACAAATATGGAATGTTCTGGAAGTAGAGCTGCTGCTAGAGAAGAAGTGAGGAATGAATGAAAGGTGGTGACCATCTCAAGCAATGCTTGAAGCAGGAATTCTTGCTTTAGATGGGAGGTTGAAGACAATGGTTTCTGAAGGCCCTTTCAACCCTAAAGTTGTGTGATTTTATGGTAAACTTTGGGTGTGGCAACTCTATATCCTCTATTTGCTTTTTGCTAATGCCAGAAGCACTTATGTGACCTTGTTTACCAGACTGATAAAGAATATAGCCTCTATGAAGACAGAGATGGCCTATTGTTTTCTTCACTGCTATTCCCCGAGGGCCTAGTACAGTGCCTGGAAAATAATCATAATTCAAAAAGTATTTGATGAATAAGTGAATAAATAAAAAGATTTTTAAAAAATCTATAGACGAACATTTTTTAAAACCTGTACTTGAGGGCTGGCCCTGTGGCTCACTCGGGAGAGTGCAGCGCTGGTAGCGCCGAGGCCGCGGGTTCAGATCCTATATAGGGATGGCCGGTGCGCTCACTGGCTGAGCGTGGTGCGGACAACACCATGCTGAGAGTTGTGATCCCCTTACAAGTCAAAAAAAAAAAGGAAAAAAAAAAACCTGTACTTGACATTCAGCCTAATTTATCACCAATAAATCCACCTTGCTCTCATTGTAATATAAGAGTTGTACTTGGTGAAAACCCAAAAAATAGATAGTCACTTCCATATGTACTTGTGGAAGCTTCGTAGCTGAAATGGGTCAGAATGCTTCTCTCTCAAACTCACGAGTCTGAATGTTGTATTTTCTTGTACGGCTACACCAAGTCTTCCAAATAAAGAAAAAAATTAAAAATAAAAACAGTAACAAATTCCAATATAATGTTAAATAAAACTGTTTGAACAGTATGTTTATGCTTTAAGGACACATGTCACATGTGAACAGTAGGGAAAGTTTTTGCCAAACTGTCCTGTCCACCACAGGGCCTCGCTCTGAGCAGGCCCTCAGTCAGTGTAAGTGGGTTCACAACATCTAAATTCACTGAGGATGAAGAGACCATATCAGATGTCATTGTACGGTCCACCTCGAGGACACATTCAGCACTGCCTGTGAAGTCCTCTGTGCATATGATTTTCATAGGAATTGGCCCATGCCAAAGTCTTTACTTACCTGCCTTTAAATCATTCTAGATAAATTGCCTCCTGGTTTTAATAGCTTTTGTTACGTGTGTTACTACTCTGCAGGCTCCAAGGACCCGGTGGCCTTTCTAGAGATTTTCTGTACTTGCTCGCCCCTTCTCCCGCTGTTACCTCCTGGACTGTTTGCTTTGTTTCACTTTATCCACAGAGTTTATTAGGCCCTCCTGTGCTGTGAGGCAGAGGGAAACACAACCACCACCGGGAAGTAAATTTGACTCCAGCAAATAAAAGTGGTTGCCAAGGCAACCAAGCTAGAGAGTCCCTGCATGCACCATCACAGTGGAAGTGAGTTTCAGATGAGGAGATGGCTTGAAGGGCAAGGAGACCCTTCAGAAAAAAGCTGACTTAATAAAAGAACCAAGAAGTTGCCATTCCAAGTGGTATCTGTTTCTCTTTCTCAAAAAAGAGAAGAGCTTGCAAAAACCCTGTGATAGGCAGGCAGGCTGGGTAAACTAGCTGGGATTTCAAACAGTCCTGTTAAATTAATCCAACTGCAGATATATCAGAACCCATTGTGCTTCTGGATACAGCAGAGGTGAGACTTTTGGGTGAGGAGACATGAGGAAAGGGGACAGGGCATGAAACGCACTTCTGAAGCACTGTGTACACTAGAAATAGGAATGATTGCCTTCATTTACACAATGCCTTTTGTCCGGAAACCTGTGTGCACAGCACAGACATTACCTCCCTAGGCTTTCGAACACCCCTGTGAGCTGAGGATCAAGGACAGAGATTATTTTACAGATGGGAAAACTGGCACTCAGTAGCAGCACATGTGCCAGGGCCCCTTCAGAAGGCAGCGGCACAGCCAGAAACAGGATGCAGGTAAAAATAACAACAATAAATTCTTCTTTTTTATTGCTTTTTAACATCTTCCCTGCCAGATCAAGATTTATTTCACAAAACGACTTTAAGGAGTCGAAGTCTTCCTTTCTTCCCTAGGACAGTGATCTTGCACGCTCTGAATGTAGTTGTCGATGGCCCTGACACTGTGGACTGAGGGGGATCGAGGGTGGGCTTGTGGACTACATTCATCCAATTGAAACACTCTAGGGAAGCATTGTAGCTGCTCTTGAATCCACTTTCCTGGTTTAATGAAAGTACTTTTAGGAGATTCATTTTAGTACCTGCCAACCACGTAGATTCTCAATCTGGGAATGTTGATCAATCAAACAAGTGTTTATTGATTGCCTACCGTGTTCAGATCTAGTGCCTTGAATGACTAAACAAGTGTTATCTATGGCACCCACCTGATAAAGCTACTGTGCATCTACCACAATGCCTTCTACAGAAGAGGTACTGAAAACATGTAGTGAAACATAAACAAATGAGCATGAAGCCACCACAGTTGGTGGTAGAAAAGAGCGTTAGGGTTCTGAGAAAAGCAGCGTATGGCAACCTGTAGTTGGAGACGTGGCAAAGAAAGGGGCCTTCAGTCACTTGTCGGAGGTTTGGTCTGTGAGTGGAATGACATGGTGCCAGCCCCGGATAAAATAAATGCAGAAACATCATCCGCAGCCTTCCTTCATATATGCCTCAGGGATAGGACGCAGCGCTTTCTTTGCATTGTAAACATTCAAATTGTAGATCCTTCTCTAGACTGGGTCCTTCTGAGCGGGGACCATGCTCCAGTCACTGCTGTTTCCCCAGTGCCTAGCTCTGTGCCAGGCGCACAGTCTGTGGCTAGTAAATGTTTGATGAAAGAATAGATCAAGGAATAAAGAAATGTCCTGAGACAAAAATAACTGTATAATGATAGTCTAATGCTATATTCTGTGCAGTAAGAATTCACAGCTGATCATAAATAAGTGAGACCTCTAAGTTCCCACATAGTAAAGAAGGCCAAGATTTTGGGGAGTTTGTGTCTTGGCTCTGCCACTTACCAACTTGGCTTTAGGACAAGTCTTCAAATCTCTGTGTCCTCATTTATAAAATATGAATAAAATAATTCTACTTCTCTCAGTGGTTTTGTAAGGATCAAGTTAAGTAATGCATGCAAAAACACTTTGCAAAGTGTAAAGCAGGGGCAAATTTCAGTCATTATTGCCATCAATAGTATAATTTAGCATATATTAATTTATGTCATCTATTACATCCTTTCTCACCAAAGTACTTGTTGTAAATCATGGGCCATTTAAGGCAGGAATGGCCTCTTGATAAGATAAATAAGCTAAGGTTGAAGTAAAATGATTTCTTCCAAGGTCCAACGGCCAGAAGTAGAGCCATGCATCAGACTCCTGGCCTGGGCTCCCTCCCCTGAGCAGGTCCTGGATGGCCCCCTTAAGAGTCGAGTCCTGTGGGGATGGAAACTACATGGTCGCCTTTCTCCCTTTCCCTGTCCTTATCATTCAGTGTCACCACATCAAAGCCGAACTAGAAACACTTCTGCAGTCATTTCTTGTCTCCATCCTCACTCAAGGCCAGGTGCCACCCCTCTTTTCTGATGACTGTGGTGACACTTGGCCAGCTTCCCAGCTCAACTGCCTCCCCTCCAATCCGATCTGGACTCTGTAGTTAAATCATCTTCCCCAAGCAGCATACAAGCAGCTGGCTGCCCTTTTCAGACACCTCAAGAAGCTTCTTTTCCTACAAGCCCCCTTCACGGAGTTTGAACCTCTTAGGTAGGTGGGGACGGGGCCGTGTCAGCGTTATCCCTGGACCTCTAGCTCTTTGCACAGTACATTACCAAGCTCACACTAGGTCTTCAACATGAATGTGTTAAATTAGAGGAATCATATTGAATCTTCCTGAGCAACAACCCTCCCAACCTCCCTCTCAGTTGTTACACACAAGCTCATAAATTTCAGGCCAAGCCTTCCATAAATTCCACGGAATATATGCTATGATGCTTGATACAGCAGCAGTTCCCATGGTGGCTGGTCATCTAGGATACTTCTTCTCTCTTTCTGTCCACTGGCAGCTGTCTTATTCACACCACCCCACCCCGGTTTGGCAGCAGGAATCGCCTTACCTGTGGCCCTTCTGACCACGTGCCCTGCACACAATAACACCTCCCTTTTTACTTTGCACAACATTTGTACACTTGTCACTGCCCCCACAGAACCACCCTCCTCAGTGCTCTTCTAAACTCAGGTCCTTCTCCCACTTAGAATTGTGCCCAGAGTCCTCTTCAGCACGAACCCACCAGATGCCCTCACTGTGTGCTCTCCCACGTGGTCTATTTAGAAATGGGATTCTCTCCAGCAGCAGGCAACAGGTACTGACTGCCTGTTAGAGACAGGCCTTAGCATTAGGTGTCAAGGAAGCTACACAGTGTGTGTTTTAGTCCCTGTCCTCTGGGACCTTATACCATAGTTTGTGATATAAGAAATATGCATAAAATAGTAGCGTGGCTTACAAGGTCCTTATATCTTTAGGCATTTCTCTCCCTCCCTTTCATGTGATCTATTTGTACAGCTGAGCCAGCTGCCCACTGGTGGTTTTCATGTCTCTGTCCCTTTTGCACTGTGCTTGTTTGTGAAGGTTTCTTTGAGTGCATCACATGCTCACAGATATTTCTGTGCATATTTCTTTATGTGTGCCGAGTCTCCCCCACCAGAACATAAGCTGGAGGGTTGTGGTGATTTTGTCCTTTTTATCACTCCACAGACTGCTGCATACAGCAGCTTTTAGGAAGTGGTAGTGATGGAGGCTGGCTGAAGGAGGTCATCTGGCCCAGTTGCCACTATCACACACATGCACAAGCACACACACACACACACACACAGAACCGGAGGTGTTGGGCTCATTTACAATTACCATGCTACTTCTTCCAGAGAAACATTAATTTCCTTGTGATCAAAGGACTCCACACCTCAACATGACACTAGATGAGAGATGATTGTGTGTAAACCATGTGCTTAGGTTCATAGAAATTGCCAGATCACTTATACTTCACCAGTTCTAAAATTCTTCCACAGTGCCTTAATGAATCACTCTTCTCATTCCCTTATACATTCTTTCAGAATTTACTGTCTCTTCTATGCTTTTGTAACACATGAATTCATTCATTGCAATGTATTTGTTGAGCATCTAAACGTACTGGATACTGATAATAGAATAACACACTAGTCACAGTGTCTGCTCTTAATGAACTTACTGTCTAATGGGGAAATAGAGTAAAAGGAAAGCACAAAGTGCAAAGGTAAAGGTCAGAAAAGGCTTTAGGGAAAGCCAGTAAAAGGGTTAGCTAACCTAGGAAAGGCAGATTCCCTCAAGAAAGTAAGCTCAAAGTCTAACCCAAGGATGAGTAGGTCCTTAGTGAGTAAAAGGAGGAAGGAAGGTGAGAAACTCCTTGAGATGTGAGGACCTTGTGAGCCACGCTTCTATTTTATGCATATTTCTTGTATCACCAACTGCATTGTAAAGTCCCCGAAGGCAAAGACTAAAACTCACACACCATGTAGCTTCGCTGGCACCTAAAGCTAAGATCTGTGTATAACGGGCACCCGAAACCTACTGATGTCAGTAAAATGAATCCCGTTTCGATGTGTTGCAGTTGTCCAACTCTGAAGAAAAGTACTAGCCCTCAAGTGGCATGTCACACTAGTCCACTTGGCTTAGTCGACAAGAAGGTGGTGCTAATGTGCACCTAATGAGATTTCCACCATCCTGTTCTTCCTTGAGTGGTCTAATAAAGAATTAAACCTCTCCACCCTCAACGACACTCCTACACACTGTGAATTTCATGAGATTGGGAGGTGGTGAAGGCTGGGAGACTTAGCCAGATCAGAAAATGAAGAGAACTACACACGATGCTTCTGTTGCCAGGTACAAGGTCTGATGGTTTGGAAAAAGTGCCCAGCATTGATACACCTGCGCCCATTTAGAAACCCTGTTCATCATCGCCTCTGCCGTAGACAGCTTCTCCTAGTCCTCATGATAAGGGTTAGAAAGTGGGGAGCGGGGGTGGCTTTTCTGAGTATATATCCAGAGGAATGGAAATCGTCATGCCAAAGAGATACCTTCACCCCCATGTTCATTGCAGCTCTGTTCACAGTAGCCAAGCTATGGAACCAACCTAAACATCCATCAGTGGATGATTGGATAAGGAAACTATGGTATATATACATCATGGAATACTACTCTGCCATAAAAAAAGAATGAAATACTCCCATTTCCAACAACATGGATGAACCTCGAGAAACTTATGTTGAGTGAAACAAGCAAAGCACAGAGGGATAAATACTGCATGTGCTCACTCATAGGTGGGAGCTAAGAGAGAAAGGAAGGCAAGAAAGAAAGACCACAGCAGTGCCGTGGTCTAACAGAGGGAGGGAACATTCCCAGGGCTACAAAGTGGAGGGTGCAGAGGGGAGGGGGAGGGTGGTTGGGGGATAATTGGGAGGGACAAAGGGTACAAAAGCAATTTCTGGTAATGGCTATGTCCCCAGTATGAATCTGGCCCTCACATCACGGGCAGGAGGGGTGACAATTAGCTTTGCATCTCACAAATATTCTTAATAAATAAAAATAAATAAATAAATAAAATAAGATAAAATAAAATTTTCTCAGAACACTAAGAAAAAAAAAAAGAATAAAAGTGGGGAGAGGGCTCACTATTTATCCTGCAGACATTAAAAAGATGATAGAAAAATTTTATGAACAATAACACATCTGAAAATTTAGGTGAAATGCATGAAAATTCCTAGAAAAATACAATTTATCAAAAGTAACACAAGAAATATATAATTTGAATAACCCAATAACTAAAGAAAATTAATCCATTAAATAAAAATCTTTCCACCAAAAAAAAAGGGGGTGGGAGTGGGTGAGAGAGAGCTATGACATTCACATGGACTCCTCCTCTGATCCTCCCCAGAAAGGGTAGAGGAATTGCTCAGTGAAGAGAAGATAGCTATGGATGTGGTGTCAGAATCCTGCCCCTGTCCCCCGCACTCAGCCCTACCCGGCCCCTTTCCACATCAGGCCTGCAGGACTGTGTGGGATGCAGCTCTCTCTTCCGTTCCCAACCTACCCAGGGCAGAGCACACAGATGACTTGCTCACAAGCCCGTGATGTAAACTTTTGAGACCACAGATTTTAAAGCACATGACTTTTCTGAAAATGTCTGGGTGGTTTGAGCTGTACATAACTAACACCCAGCAAGTAAAACATGCTATCTGAACAGTAGGATTTGAGCTCGTAGGTAATTCTACCCCTAAATTTCCAAAGTCTCCTAGGGCAAGATTCTTCACAAAGTCACTAAGCCAGGAAATCTACTGAGAGAGATATAGAGAAATGCAGGTGCAGGTGGAGTGAGCAAACCTCCTCAATTTCCCTTTTGCTAATGTGGGTTCTCTATATGGTACCTACCTCCAGACTGGTACTTTGTTTAGTCATTACAGACTATGGCAAATAGTGAGATAAAAAAAATGTAAACAAACAAAAAAGAACAAAAAGAGAGCAAAGGGAGTTTTAAAATCAGATAAAGTGCAACTAGAAAATAAAAAGCCAGAAAGCTTTAAAATGAGTTAAACATGACTAAAAACAATTAATAAGGAAAGAGTTAGAATTTAGGCTTAACATTTCAAATAACTGAGTTGAAAAATAAGGGATAAAAGAAAAAGAAAAAGAAGGCAGAACCAAACAACTGGCTAGAAAACAAACAGAAGCTCGGAGCCATCAAGGTGAGAGATTAAAACATGGAAGTTAAAAGAGGTAAGCTTATGACACAGCTCAAGCCCAACGATAACCTCAGAGCTTTGGGGAAACAGGGCTAAGAACTGACAGAAAGAATGAGGGTGTGTGTAGAAGGGTGGGTGAAGGGAAGAGGAGAGAGAGAAAAGGAGGGGGAAAGGACCATGCTGGTGGGAAGATGATAACAGCAGAGGGTATGATGGGTGGTCTTGAACCCTCCAGCTCCTGAACACAGAGTAGGCTGCTTGGGCTACAGGCATTCCTGTTGTATCGAGGAGACAAAAGCATCCAGAGTCATATGCAGCCACTTCTATCATGGCCCCTTAGAGTGTTTCGGGAGCTTTCTGCCCCAATACCAGGCTTCCTTTTCACTCTATGGGGAAGGGAAAAGAGGCATAGACCGTCCAAATCTGGGTCTGGAGACAAGCAACCTGCTCAGATCCCACAGATCCCAAGAGCTTTTATAATGCTGTCTTTTCCCAGATTCTCTGCTCTGGGACCCCGACCACCCCTCTGCAAGAACACTGGACCAACCGTCAGAAACCCAGCATTCATGACTCAACCCTGCCAGTAGAGAGCTGACTCTTGGCTATCAACCCCTAACCACCTTGGCTTTCTCCATCACCTCTGATGATAGAAGATGATTAATGGCTAAATTGTACCCAGCCCATCAAAACTAGCACCAGGCCAAGAAGATGTCGCTTGGTAGAACTACAGGTGTTCCATGACTTTCAATGAGGTTACATCCAGATAAACCCATCATAAAGTTGAAAACTCATAAGTTGGACCATCCTAAATCAGGAATCACCTGTATTTAATCTCCTTAGATCCTTCTCCCAGAGTCCCAGCTGTTTTTCCCCCTCTATTTTCCCCAGTTCTCACTCCTGTTTACCTCTGGAGATTGATTTGGCTTGTCTTATCAGCTCCCAGTGCCCATCTGACCCTGACTTTTGAATCATTGACTGAACTCAATTTTCTGATTCTCTGGCACACATGTGATGTCCGCATGGTGTGATCCTAGTTCTTCGAAATGCTGGGCATGACAGCTTCTGTTTCTTCGAGTGAGAACATACTCTGATTCTAATTCCAACCAGCTATCTTAGAGCATTGGTCACAAGGGAGATCAGGGGAGAGAAAGTGTGAGTTTGATTCCACATAAACCTGTCCTGACTGCTAGAAAAACAAAGCAAAACACATGAATGAGTTACAGCATCACGTTTCTACATGAGGAGCAGCCCGATTCATTTTCTAAAATCAGACACTTTGGGGGCAGTCATATCTCTCATATTCCTCTTGTTCTTTACTCTCAACTAATTCTTTGAAATGTAAAGACAGCACCATGTGAGGAATATATTCCGGTATTATTAACACAGAAAAATCCTGGGAAAGAGAGGCTTTCGTTAACACAGAGGTGAGTGATGTCCATTCAGAGCTGCTGTGCTGTCATGCCTGACATTGCTTCCTGTCTCCTCACCTTACACTAGTTTCCGAGTATCAAGTGAAGACTCCCTGAGTAACCCAACAGGAGCAGCAGTACATGTGTGCTGCTGCAAGTGACAACACAGGCCAACTTTCATGTTGTTCAAAGCACACAAGATGCCACTATTGTAGCACAGCAGCTCACAAACCTGTACAGGGAAAGAACGCTGGGGGAGGATATCGACCAGACAGTATTAAATCTTCTTCTTGATAAACCAAACTTGCAGATAGAGCAACTAATTAGGTCCCATGTGCTGGATCCAGGGGGACTTTCATTTTTTTTTTTTTTTTCCTGGATGACCTGAGGCTGGAAAGTACAAGGTAATGTAGACAACTATGAAATATCATCTGATGGCAAGGGATCCATGGAGTAAGTCCAGCGTGAGAGAGCCGACAGCTCCACAGAGTGGGCCGGGCAAGTCGTGTGAATGCTTTGCTCTGGTAGCTAGGACAGAGCCTCCTCTTGATAAATGCTGACCTCCTCTGGAGATCTAGGTCAAGCGGGGGAGGGGGCGGGGGGGGGAGTATCTATTGTTCTTTAATCCCAGGGCTGTTTATTTCCCTTGGGGCTGGATTAGTGTCCTTTCAAAGAAAGAGCCAGAAAAACAGTAATCAGTGTGTCGGTTTTCAATGGAGGGCTCACTGCTTACAGTTCAACAAAGAAGCAGTCACCCAAGGCAGGACTTAGATAGGGATGCAGTCTCTTCTAAAATCCCTAGGCTTTCCTTTTACCCAGCAGCGTCCACTTCCAACTTTCAGGACAGAACACACACACTCAGATATTTAGAGGGCACACACTGTTGCCCCACATGGAGCTTATTTGCAGTTCAGGTTTAAAGTTTAATTATTTGATGGAGGTTGGTACTCATGAAATTAACACATAAGTCAGATTTTAAAAGCACATTCATTTCTCATTCCAGGTTTTCTCTAGGTAGACCTAGAGCTATGTCTCTCAGCCTTCTTAGTGGCCAAGGAAGCAATCTCCTTTCTGTTTCATTTTTATAGAACCAGAGCTTATTAGAGATCAAAATGACTCACTTCACCTTCTCTCAAAACTCAGCTTGGACATGTTCCTGAATTCTGTCCACAGAATTTCCCTGAGCCTCCTCTTTTGTAGGTATGAGAACAGTCAATGGCTCTTCTGTGTCTGTGTTTTCAGACTTTTGTGAACATATTCTCAACCTTTTGCATCTTCTGTTATGAATTACTTTATGAGTTTTGGCTCAATTCTTCTAAAACAGCACCTGAATTTGTTTTCTTTATGAATCTTCTCCCCGTTGGAAACACTAAATGAGGCTTTTACACTTCTCATAGGTCCAAGTACATGTTCCTTCCACATACAGTGAAATAAATTCCCTGGTCTCTTCTAAGCACAAATATTTAAATAATCCAGTTTCTTTTTTTATATTTACCAACCCAAGAGTAGTGAGGTGAAGAGAGGGGATTCTTAATACACAAAGGTAATTAGGGGTTGGAGAGAACCACTGAAGATGATAAAATGGTAAAGATAAAAATAAAGACAAATTTGAAAATCTGTGAATATGGAGTAAAATGCCTAGACTGTGTGAACATTAAATCAAACTCTCCTTTTTACCTCTCAGTTTTCTTAATAAGGCACACTGATATGGAGTGATAGGAAGAGGTAGAATCAAGGATAGCAAAACTTTCAGGTTCCCACAAGCCAAACAAGAGATAATCACTTTAGGAAGCTATCCACTGGAATAGATCAACTAGAGAATATTATTTTTAAAAAATAAAGAAAGAAAAGAAAAGAAAAAGCCAAGCAATTCAATTTATTTTAACCAGTAGGAATCCAGCTAGGGTAGCTGTGCAGAACGGGGGCATTTATTTTTAGATGCACATATTATGGAAAGAGTCCACACTAGAGCCACTAATAGAGCCCTGAAACATCTTTCTTAAAGGCGCCATCAGAGAGAATAGGCCATGGAGCTGGACAATGGCTATGTACGTGCTTCTTACGGACAATGTGATGCGGACTCAAGTTACCCATACAGACTGCCTGCCTGCACATTGATTGCATGCTAAATGTGTCTGTGCCCCAATATTGCCTGCCTGCCTGAAACCATCATTTCCTAGATGCCCACCCCAAGGCTTAACTGCTCTTGCAGTCCAGAAAATTTAACACTTTTAGACTCCTAGAATTGTAGAGCTAGAAGAAATCTTAGTGATACTCTTCTAATTCAATTCTTATTCAATAACATTGCTTTTTTCCTCAAATTATAAAATTAACATGTGCTCATTTTAATGAGTATGAAAATGAAAGTATAATATAAATGGAGAGTATAATTATAAGTGGAATATAATTCAAATATCAGAATTCTGAATTTCTTTTCAGTTTTTTTCAGGACAGGATGGTGAATATGTAAACAAATATATGTAAATGTGTGCATATGTATGTGTGCATATGTAGACACACGTAGGCACTCACGCATGCATTTTTTTTTTTTTTTTTTTTTTTAAATTTTATTTTGTCGATATACATTGTAGCTGATTATTGCTTCCCATCACCAAAACCTCCCTCCCTTCTCCCTCCCCCCCTCCCCCCCGACAATGTCCTTTCTGTTTGCTTGTTGTATCAACTTCAAATAATTGTGGTTGTTATATCTTCTTGCCCCCCCCCGGTTTGTGTGTGTGTGTGTGTGTGTGTATGTGTGTGTGTGAATTTATATATTAATTTTTAGCTCCCTCCAATAAGTGAGAACATGTGGTATTTCTCTTTCTGTGCCTGACTTGTTTCACTTAATATAATTCTCTCAAGGTCCATCCATGTTGTTGCAAATGGCAGTATTTCATTCGTTTTTATAGCTGAGTAGTATTCCATTGTGTAGATGTACCACATTTTCCGTATCCACTCATCTGATGATGGGCATTTGGGCTGGTTCCAACTCTTGGCTATTGTAAAGAGTGCTGCGATGAACATTGGGGAACAGGTATACCTTCGACTTGATGATTTCCATTCCTCTGGGTATATTCCCAACAGTGGGATGGCTGGGTCGTATGGTAGATCTATTTGCAATTGTTTAAGGAACCTCCATACCATTTTCCATAGAGGCTGCACCATTTTGCAGTCCCACCAACAATGTATGAGAGTTCCTTTTTCTCCGCAGCCTCGCCAGCATTTATCGCTCAGAGTCTTTTGGATTTTAGCCATCCTAACTGGGGTTA
The DNA here is from genome assembly GCF_027409185.1 of Cynocephalus volans. NCBI lineage: Eukaryota > Metazoa > Chordata > Mammalia > Dermoptera > Cynocephalidae > Cynocephalus > Cynocephalus volans. Next base: position 133,477,607 of record NC_084467.1, read on the forward strand.
GATGGTATCTCAATGTGGTTTTGATTTGCATTTCCCGGATGCTGAGTGATGTTGAGCATTTTTTCATATGTCTGTTGGCCATTTGGATATCTTCCTTAGAGAAATGCCTACTTAGCTCTTTTGCCCATTTTTTAATTGGGTTGCATGTTTTCTTCTTGTAAAGTTGTTTGAGTTCCTTGTATATTCTGGATATTAATCCTTTGTCAGATGTATATTTTGCAAATATTTTCTCCCACTCTGTTGGTTGTCTTTTAACTCTTTTAATTGTTTCTTTTGCTGTGCAGAAGCTTTTTAGTTTGATATAATCCCATTTGTTTATTTTTCCTTTGGTTGCCCGTGCTTTTGGGGTCGTATTCATGAAGTCTGTGCCCAGTCCTATTTCCTGAAGTGTTTCTCCTATGTTTTCTTTAAGAAGTTTTATTGTCTCAGGGTGTATATTTAAATCCTTAATCCATTTTGAGTTGATTTTAGTATACGGTGAGAGGTATGGATCTAGTTTCATTCTCCTGCATATCGATATCCAGTTATCCCAGCACCATTTGCTGAAGAGGCAGTCCCTTCGCCACTGAATAGGCTTGGTGCCTTTGTCAAAGATCAGATGGCAGTAAGTGTGTGGGTTGATTTCTGGATTCTCTATTCTATTCCATTGGTCAGTGTGTCTGTTTTTATGCCAGTACCATACTGTTTTGGTTATTATAGCTTTGTAGTATAGCTTAAAGTCAGGTAGTGTTATGCCTCCAGCTTTATTTTTTTTGCTGAGCATTGCTTTAGCTATTCGTGGTCTTTTATTGTTCCATATAAATGTCTGAATAGTTTTTTCCATTTCTGAGAAAAATGTCTTTGGAATTTTGATGGGGATTGCATTGAATTTGTATATCACTTTGGGTAGTATGGACATTTTCACTATGTTGATTCTTCCAATCCAAGAGCATGGAATATCTTTCCATCTTCTTGTATCCTCTCTAATTTCTCTCAGCAGTGGTTTGTAGTTCTCATTATAGAGATTTTTCACCTCCTTGGTTAACTCAATTCCTAAGTATTTTATTTTTTTGGTGGCTATTGTAAATGGGCAGGCTTTCTTGATTTCTCCTTCTGCATGTTCACTATTGGAGAAAAGAAATGCTACTGATTTTTGTGTGTTGATTTTGTATCCTGCTACTGTGCTGAAATCATTTATCAATTCCAAGAGTTTTTTTGTAGAGGTTTTAGGCTGTCCGATATATAGGATCATGTCATCTGCAAACAGGGACAGTTTGACTTCATCTTTTCCAATCTGGATGCCCTTTATTTCCTTCTCTTCTCTAATTGCTCTGGCTAGTACTTCCAACACTATGTTGAATAGAAGTGGTGAGAGTGGGCATCCTTGTCTAGTGCCTGTTCTTAAAGGAAAAGCTTTCAGCTTTTCCCCATTCAGGATGATATTGGCAGTGGGTTTGTCATATATGGCTTTAATTATGTTGAGATACTTTCCCTCTATACCTAACTTATAGAGGGTCTTTGTCATGAATGAGTGCTGAACTTTATCAAATGCTTTTTCAGCATCTATAGAGATGATCATATGGTCCTTGTGTTTGAGTTTATTAATATGGTGTATCACATTTATTGATTTGCGTATGTTGAACCAACCTTGCATCCCTGGGATGAATCCCACTTGATCGTGATGAATAATTTTTCGTATGTGTTGCTGTATTCTGTTTGCTAGTATTTTAGTGAGGATTTTTGCATCTATATTCATCAAGGATATCGGCCTGTAGTTTTCTTTTTTGGTTATATCTTTACCTGGTTTTGGTATCAGGATGATGTTTGCTTCATAGAATGAGTTTGGGAGATTTGCGTCCGTTTCAATCTTTTGGAATAGTTTGTAAAGAATCGGTGTCAATTCCTCTTTGAATGTTTGGTAAAATTCTGCTGTGAATCCATCTGGTCCTGGGCTTTTCTTTGTTGGGAGCCTTCTGATAACAGCTTCAATCTCCTTTATTGTTATTGGTCTGTTCAAATTTTCTACGTCTTCACGGTTCAGTTTTGGGAGCTTGTGTGTGTCCAGAAATTTATCCATTTCCTCCAGATTTTCAAATTTGTTGGCGTATAGTTGTTTATAGTAGTCTCGAATGATTCCTTGTATTTCAGATGAATCAGTTGTAATATCGCCTTTTTCATTTCTAATTTTTGTTATTTGAGTCTTCTCTCTTCTTTTTTTTGTTAGCCATGCTAATGGTTTGTCAATTTTATTTATCTTTTCAAAAAACCAACTTTTTGATTCGTTGATCTTTTGAATTGTTTTTTGGTTTTCAATTTCATTCAGTTCTGCTCTGATCTTAATGATTTCTTTCCGTCTGCTAACTTTAGGTTTGGATTGTTCTTGTTTTTCTAGTTCTTTAAGGTGAAGTGTTAGGTTGTTCACTTGCCATCTTTCCATTCTTCTGAAGTGAGCATTTAATGCAATAAATTTTCCCCTCAATACTGCTTTTGCAGTATCCCACAGGTTTTGGTATGATGTATCATTGTTTTCATTAGTTTCAATAAACTTTTTGATTTCCTGCTTGATTTCTTCTTGGACCCATATGTCATTAAGTAGAATGCTGTTTAATTTCCATGTGTTTGTATAGTTTCCGGAGTTTTGTTTGTTATTAATTTCTAGTTTTAATCCATTGTGGTCTGAGAAGATACATGGGATAATTCCAATTTTTTTGAATTTATTGAGACTTGATTTGTGACCTAATATGTGATCTATCCTGGAGAATGATCCATGTGCTGATGAGAAGAATGAATATTCTGAGGTTGTTGGGTGGAATGTTCTGTAGATATCTGCCAATTCCAATTGGTCTAGAGTCTTGTTTAGATCTTGTGTTTCTCTACTGATTCTTTGCCTAGATGATCTGTCTAATATTGACAGTGGAGTGTTCAGGTCCCCTGCTATTATGGTATTAGTGTCTATTTCCTTCTTTAGGTCTAATAGAGTTTGTTTTATAAATCTGGCTGCTCCAACATTGGGTGCGTACATATTTATGATTGTTATGTCTTCTTGTTGGATCAGTCCTTTTATCATTAAGTAGTGTCCCTCATTGTCTCTTTTTATGGTTTTTAGTTTAAAGTCTATTTTGTCAGATATAAGAATAGCCACTCCAGCTCGTTTTTCTTTTCTGTTTGCATGGTAAATCTTTTTCCATCCTTTCACTCTTAGTCTGTGTGAATCTTTATGGGTGAGGTGGGTCTCTTGTAGGCAGCATATAGTTGGGTCCTCCTTTTTGATCCAGTCAGCCAGTCTGTGTCTTTTAATTGGGGAATTTAAGCCTTTAACATTAAGAGTTGTTATTGAAAGGTGTTGATTTATTCCTAGCATTTTATTGGTTGTTTGGTTGTCTTAGGTGTCTTTTGTTCCTTGCTTTCTGATTTACTGTTTGGTTTCTGTATTTGTTGGTTCCTTAGGTTGTAGATAGTGTTTTTGTTAGCTTGTTTTCTCTTCATGAATGCCATTTTTATTGTACTAGCGGGTTTAGATTTTTCTTAGGTTTTTATGGCAGTGGTAGTTATTTTTCAGGAACCAAACCCAGTACTCCCTTGAGGATTTCTTGTAAGGGTGGTCTTGTGGTAGTGAACTCCCGCAGTTTTTGTTTGTCTGAGAAATATACTATTTGCCCCTCATTTCGGAAGGAAAGCCTTGCAGGGTAGAGTATTCTTGGCTGGCAATCTTTGTCTTTTAGTATTTTGAAAATATCATCCCATTCCTTTCTAGCTTTTAGGGTTTGTGATGAGAAGTCTGATGTTAACCTGATTGGGGCTCCCTTATAGGTGATTTGACGCTTCTCTCTTGCAGCTTTTAAGATTCTCTCTTTGTCTCTGAGTTTTGCCAATTTGACTATGACATGTCTTGGAGAAGGCCTTTTTGGGTTGAATACGTTTGGAGATCGTTGAGCTTCCTGGATCTGAAGATCTGTGATTTTTCCTATACCTGGGAAGTTTTCTGCCACTATTTTGTTGAATATGTTTTCAATGGAATCTCCATTTTCCTCCCCTTCTGGAATACCCATGACTCGGATATTTGAGCGCTTGAGGTTGTCTGATATCTCTCTCAGATTTTCTTCCATGTCCTTGATTCTTTTTTCTTTCTTTTTGTCTGCTTGTGTTATTTCAAACAGCCCATCTTCAAGTTCAGAGGTTCTCTCTTCAACTTCGACAAGCCTGCTGGTTAAACTCTCCGTTGTGTTTTTTATTTCGCTGAATAACTTCTTCAGTTCAGCAAGTTCTGCTACATTTTTTTTCAGGACATTGATTTCCTTGTATATTTCCTCTTTCAGATCCTGTATACTTTTCCTCATTTCATCATGATGTCTAGCTGAGTTTTCTTGTATCTCATTCAGTTTCCTTAGAATTATCACTCGAAATTCCTTGTCAGTTATTTCAAGGGCTTCTTGTTCTATAGGATCTAGAGTATGAGATTTATTAACTTTTGGTGGTGTACTTTCTTGATTTTTTGTATTTCTGGTGTCTTTTTTTTGGTGTTTATTCATTGTGGCAGGGGGTTTCACAGTCCACCGGTTTGAGACTAATGACTAACTAGGATGTTGCTGTGGTTGCCAATTTGGTATGGCTCCCGCCGTGACTGCTCAGTTGGCCTCTAGTGTCTTGTGTGTGTGGTTGCCTCGGGTCTTGGGCTTCTCCGGGGATCCACCTTTCTGGTCAGCTTGTACTCTGCTGGGCTGGTGGATCACGCACCACAGGGTGTGTGATCTCTGTTGAGCTTTCACTTTCTGTACAGGACTTCTCCCCGTTCCGTGTGCTCTGGCCCAGGCTGTTAGATCGTGCAGTGGCGACCCCACCGGGTGTGTGGTTTCTGTCGAGTCTCCGCCTCCCTGGCCGCACGTCTCCCCCCTCTGTGCACACTGTGGTGGGCTGGGGTGTGTCTTCTGCACCCCTCGTCTATCAGCTGGGCCTTCAAGACCCTGCTCAGCACCGCCTCGCCCAGGAAGTCTACCAGGTTTCTGCTAGGCACAGACGACCGGTCTCTCTGGGTGCCTTTGTAGCACTGTGTAGATCTTTCTCGGGTCTTGTTCACCTTTGTATCCCCCCGGTATAAACCGAGTCTAGTGCCCGCCTGCAGCCTGCTCTCCGGCAGGTTCTAGCGGACCTGGGAACTCTCCTACCACACTATTCCCAACCAGAAATTCGTTAGGCTTTTTTCCAAACTGGTGGTCGCAGAGATGGTATCTGCCTCCCAGTAACAGGAAGTTTACCGGGCCGGAGTCCAGGGTGTGGTGGAGTGACAGTCGGCCCGCCCGTATTTCCTAGCCCTCCCAACACTGGTCGGGACGCCCCCCACCCCCAGCCCCGCCAGAGAACCGCGGAGGGAGTGGGAGAGGAGGCCGGCCCGCAGGGTCCGGAAAGCCCCGCGCCAGGCCAAGCAAATGGGCTCAGTGATGGCCGAGCAGGGCGGAGCTGCCCGCACCTGGGAAAATGGAGGCAGCACTGGGGCAGTGAGTGGCCTGGTGGTGGAGGCGGGAGCCGGGTGGGCAACCACCCCCCGAACAGAGCTGTGCCAGGGATCACCCACAGTGCTGTGCCAGGTCGGGCGCTCGCTCTGTCTCTGGTTTGTTGCCTTCCGTGTTCTCGGCGCTGCTCCGTGTTCTTGGCGCTGCCGCCTCGGGCTGTTCAGTCGCGGCGCCGCTCGGGCGCTCCCAGGAATCTTCTTTAATGCCTGCCTGAAACCTCGAATCCTGAATAGGGCAGCTGGCTGCCTTCAGTGCGGCCCCAGCCTCCAGGATCCTGGCTGCATCCACAGCAGCCCTGGTGCCGTGTTCCCTGTTTCAAGACTCGCTTTTGCAGCTAAGAATCAGTTCTTTTCCTGCTCCACACTTCAAAGCTGTTGCCGGTAAATGAGGCAGCCTCTCCTGCCGGGGGCAAAGTGGCGTTGAGCCCCCACGACCGGCCAGCAGCAGCAGTCCTCCCTTAAGAGATGGCCAGAGGGAGGTCCACAAGTTTCCCGGCTGCCTGAGGCCCAGTGGCCACCTTTTCCACCTCAGCTACTCCGCGCCAGCCGCCGCAGCCGCCGCCATCTTGAAACTCCAAAAGTAGTCACGCATGCATTTTTAATCTTACAAAACTGAGATTATATTGTAAGTCCAGTTTTTAAGAATAGGTATGTGGTGTAAATTTTCCCATGTCAGTAAATATCCTTAAAAAACTATGCTTTTTAAGAGGAATTTGAGGTGAAATTGACATAACATAAAATTAACCATTTTAAAGTGAACAATTCAGTGTCATTTAGTATATTCATAACGTTGTGCCACACCACCTCTATCTAATTTCAAAACATTTCTATCACTCCAAGTAAAACTCCATAGCCCTTAAGCAGTTTTTCCTCATTCTTCCCTTACCCTAGCACCTGGAAACCACCAATTTGCATTCTGCCTCTGGATTTACCTATACTGGATATTTCATATAAATGGAACCATGCAATATGTGATCTTTTGTGTCTGCCTTCTTTCACCTAGCATAATGTTTTTGAGATTCATTCACATTGTAGCATGAATCAGTACTTTATTATTTTTTACAGCTAAAAAATTTCCATTTTATGTATATACCACAGTTTGTTTATCCATTCATCCATTAATGGACATTTAGGTTGTTTCTACCTATTGAGTATTGTGGATAGTGTTTCTACAAACACGTGTATACATGTCCTTGTTTAAGTGCCTGTTTTCAATTCATTTGGGCATATACATAGAGTGGAATCTCAGGATCATATGGTAATTCTATGTTTAACTTTTTGAGGAACTGCCAAACTGTTTTCCACAGCTGCTGTTTCATTTTACATCTCTACCAGCAATGCACAAGTGCTCCAATTTTTCTACGTCCTCACCAGCACTTTTTAATTTTTGTTTGTTTTTTTATTATAGACATTCATTACATCCATTAGAGTGGGTATGAAGTAGTACCTCATTGTGATAAAACCATGATTTTTTTAATGGTTATATGATTCATGTGTTTTTTTCATAATATATTAACCAGTCTCTACTCTATTATTGGCACTTAGGTTGTTTTGAAGTTGCTCCTATTGTAAATAGTCATGTGACAGCATCCTTGTACAATACATACATCTTTAATTAAATCTCATTATTTTCTTAGCAAAAGTCCCTGGGAGCAGTCACCTGATTTTACGGATGAAGAAGCCGAGTTAACAAGGACTGATACCAGAACTCAGGTTACCTATACCATAACCAGTGTTTTCCTTTGATTTTCTGATGAGGGTGGGTGGGTCAGTGTTTTGTATGTCAGACACATAGCAGATTAGGTGGAATTCAGCTAAAAACAATGAATTCGTTAGCATTGGGTTTGATGCTCTGTGCAACTGATGATTCCAAAATCATTCCTAGTACTGTTTTCACTCATTCTATTCCTCTCTAAATGGAAAAAGGGCTGGAAACACAGCAAAGTTCTGTGTGTTCACACGCATTGTTTATATCACATGCTATCAACTGCTTTGCGCATAAAGCCTTCAACGAAGCTTCCATGACTCTAGCAGTGTGGAGAGGGTTCAACAGAGTCACACTGGGTCAGTTGCCCTTTCGTGACATTGTTTTACCCCTGCATGGTATTCCATGCTTGGGTAGGAGAATGACAAGTAGATTTGTGCTGTCATTGGTAGACCTCTATTTAAGTGGTGTTTTCAATGAGGTTTGAGCTGGTAAGAGAGTGAGTGAGATCCAATGATACATTTTGAAATTTTTAGTGAGATCCCAAAAAGAAATATATCCAGCCACATTCAGTGCATAAAACTACAGTCTGTTTCCCCTCTAATTGGTAATAAATGTAAATGTTTGGTTATGCCTGACTAGGGAGCTATGAACAACACATCTGTCTGACTGCTTTTTCAGTCTTCATAAGGACTGCAGCATTTATACCATCTGTAGCCTGTGGAGGAAGAAAGAGACAGAAAGTGAGACTGAAATTTAGGGAATGAGTATTACTAGAAGTGGATAGGGAATTGATTCATTCAGCAAATATCTACTGAACACCTATTGTGGCCTGGGCAACAGGCAAGAAAAAGAGGATGCTGTTGAGTTTGAGGGAGATACTAAATCTCTCCCCTCCCTAAATTCTAAATCAGTAGATGGGGTGGGGGGTCAGGCAAATGGAGATGTAAATGTCAGATTTATGATTGAAAACAAATGCTGGAGAATGAGGCTGAGGTTGCAGTAATGATGGGTTTCCTAAGAGTGAACTCCAGTATTAAACAGGCCCACCTGTGCGTACACAGACAGCACCAGAGCTGAAGGCCTTGCTCATGAGAGCACAGACCATTATCTGGAGGACCGGCTAGAAGAAGAACAGGCAGGCTCCCTGCAGGCCAGCAGGGCCCAGAAGGGAAGAGAAGGAAAAGGGGCTGGCTACAGGCCAGTCTTTCTCCTAAACTCAGATGAGTGAAGGGGCAACAGAGAGGAGCCAGGAACTACACACAAATACTGTGATCTCAGTGCTGCCTCTATGTTAAGGTCACCTGGGAGCAAAACCTAGACTCTAGTCCCCAAGCCTGCACAGTCTGATTCCGTTGGACTGGGATTGGACATGGGCATGGATTTTTTTTTAACTTCCCAATGATTCTAAATGTGCATCCAGGGTTGAGAGTCATCGTTATAACAGAACTTGAGGGAGAAAGAGCCTGCCATTTCACACTGCAGCAGATGCAATGATAAATGAAGGACAGTTCCTACCTTCCAGGATCCCTCATTCACCAGAAAGAGAAGGCCAGACAGCAAACACAGTGCTGTTTGCCGAGTGCCACAGCACTCAGAGGGTGGGGAGACCAAAGGCCTTGGGTCCCAGACACCTTCCCAGGGCCATGGGTGGCCTCGGTTCAGAAGATCCCCTGGCAGCTGTGAAAAAGCAGTGAGAGGTGATGACTGAGTGGCGCCTTTTGAGGTTACCATAGATCAAGAGAGAGAATAAAATGAAAAGGAAGCGAGGTAGCTAGGGACACCAGTTGCTCATTAATTACCATGCTTCAAGGTTTAGACTTAGGATAACAAGGCTTCCTTCTTGAGAGCAGGCTGCCTGTGGTCTGCTGTGGACAGAATGTGGCCTCTGCTGGGGACCATGGTGCTGTGCAGAGGAGCTCAATCTCCTTGAGGTTGTGCTGAGGACTGGAGGAGAGGTTGGCTATAAAGCACAGAGGCTGGTGCCTGGCACAGAGTGGCTGCTCCCTAGACGTTAGGTGCGACTGCTACCGTCTATCCTGAGAAGCCCGGGAAGCCACAGCAGCACAGGTCTTTCCTTGGCTGGTTTGCCCAAGCTCTGATTTGGCCGTGTGAAAGTGGAGCTTTAGATAGTTTATCATGGACTAACAGCTCTGCAGAAATTCCACAGATATTTTTACCTCATTTTTTGGTTAAATCCTCAGTAATTGGCAACAACAACCAGAAATGCTGAGGATACCTGAACATTATAACTTAATGAGTTTTATTGATAACTAGACCAAACCAGGACTTAATACTAAGCATTCTTTTTTCATTTTATTTAATCTTCATAGCTACCCTATGAGATATATTTTATAATCCCATTTTACACATAAGAAACTGGGGCTAGGAGATGTTAAATAATTTTCCTAATGTCAGCTTTTGGGCTGGCCGGTTAGCTCAGTTGGTTAGAGCATGGTGTTATAACACCAAGGTGAAGGGTTCAGATCCCCTTACCGGCCAGCTTCCAAAAAAAAAAAAAAAAAAACACTTAATGTCAGCTTTTAAGTAACAAATGAAAGATAAAAACTCAGGGCTTCGGTTCCATACCAAGCCTTGCTGCAACTATACTACAAGAAGATGACAGTGCCTATTGCCTTTAGAGACAAGGAGGAAAAGAAAGGCACGATTCTCAAGTCCTCCAGAGCACATGCCTATGAGTTGCCTTTGTGATGTAAAGAAACACAGTTTCACTAGTTTGCGAACTCTTGCTATGCTCTATTATCAAAAATAGTCACTCTTTTTCTTCTGTAAGTGTAGAAAAATTCCTTACTTGAAGGTGAGAATAAATTAATACTTATACTCTCTACAAATTTATCTTTTAAGGGGTCTATAAGGTACCCGGCAGACTGGAAAAATGAGAACTTTTGAACTTACAGTCACTTTTTTTCCCAGTCTAATTGCTCTAATTGCATGCCATGTCTCTTGGATTCCTATCCTCACTATATGTTTTATGAGCCTGCAGAAAACCCATGGAAAATACCTTGAAGAATATTGGTCATAAATTCCTTACATTTGTACTTGTGCCTTGCATTTGATGGATACCTTCTGACCAGATGAATGAATGAATGTTGGAGAGGATCAGTATTGTTGAATTCAAAGGATAAAGAGAGATGCTATGCATTACTAAGGAAATACCCTTAGAGGATGATAGCCTTTAAGATCTGGAGTCTGATAGGACAAAGGGAGGCTGAGAAGAGGAGAAAGATGTCCTCATCTCTCCCAGGTCCTGGTGACAATACCTTTTGCTATGACTGTAAGTGCTTGATACTCATCTTTACTTTACTTTACTCATCTTAATTTCAAATTGATTCTTTATTTTGAATCACACACTGCATGGTAGCAGTCCACACAATATTGCTTGTCTTCTGAGCCTTCCTGGAGGTCATATCTTGGCAGCACTTCCAACTGACTTGCAATTATCTTCACTTGCTTTTTAAAGAGGCATCTGACAAGGAAATTCACTGTAAAGAGAAAGAAATGGTTACTACATATTTTTCTGTGATTATCACAAACAAAAGTGGTGTCTCAAAGTAGTTTCTTCCCACTTAGCATCCTGCATTTAATTCAATACCCGTTTACGGAGGTTGTACTCTGTGTGGGACACTGCAATAGAGACTCTGACGGTTCCTAGGATACATAAGACCTAGTAGGCCTTGCCTCCCAGGTGGAAACACTGTAGTAGGGACTAAGAGATGTGCATAAACGACAATAGCACAGTGGGGTCCCTATTATTTAATAACTACCTACTGCTGTTAAATCACAGGACATTTCCTTACCTTGGCCTTGGACACATATCTTATCATCCGTCTTATTTAATATGGATTTAGCCACATATAAGAAGGTGAGAGATAGCATATAATTGCTGCACTAACCATCTTAAGGCCCCGGAATCCTGCTGCTGGGGCATGAGAAATCATACTAGAAGGTTTTCTGAACACAAGTTTGAAATATCAAGAATTAGGAATGGTGGATAACTACAAACACTTGCGTATTGTAATGTAGGAGTATAATAATGTTATTTTAGGCCTAAGAGTTCCATATCTAGATTTAAGTTTCAGTCTCTTAAGGGGTTTTTCAGATCAGTAAACATGTACAGAATATCTACTACGTGCTTCCCATGTAGCTGAGGTAGGCACAAAGTTAAATAAGAGATATTTCTCACCTTTGAGGGGCAGCCTTGTGAGGGGTGCAAAAACAAATAATTTCAATAAATAATGTTGGGTGCTTAAGACAGGGAATCACACAGGGCACTCTCCTAGCAGAAAAGAGGGGTTTATAGCCCAGGCAGAAGGTTCAGAAAGCCTTCCTGGAGAAGCAGCTGCTCCTCTGGCCTTGAACGTGAGTGTCCCTCAAGTAAAGAAAGTTGTGAAGGGAAGTCCAGGTGGAGAGAAAAGGACAGACAAGGCATGGGGGACAAAAGGGTGTGGTGTCTGGAGGGACTGTCGATTCAGTTTTTACAGAATTAAGCACAAGTCAGGAAAGGGTGCGTGGCACTGGAGAGGTAGACAGGTCAGTCTGGTGGAGGCTCGGGTGCTATGCTAGGTGGTTTGCAAACCCTGGTGATGGGGCTGCACTGAACGCCTCCATGACCGCCATGTACAGTGGATTTTTTAAAAAATAAACTTTATTGTGTATATTTGAGGTTTACAACATGATGTTATAGGATACAAGAATAAATAGTAAAATGGCTACTATACTGAAGTAAATTAACGTATCTGTCATCTCAGCTACTTTTTAGCGTGACAAGAGCAGCTAAAACCTACTAACACAAAAAATTCCGAACACAATCCAATTTTATTAACTATAGTCCTCACGGTGTACATTAGATCTCTAGACTTGTTCGTCCTATGTGAGGGGTCTTCACAAAGTTCATGGAAAGGTTTGTATTGTCCTTAATTATACTTTCTGTGAACTTGTTGAAGTACCCTTGTATATCTGTTACCTTGGGTCTTTTGACTTGCATCTCTCCATTTCCTCCTGCCCTCCCAACATCTCCCCACCCTGCTCCTGGTAACACCACTGTTTTGTTTTTTATCTCTGTATACCTAGTCTTTTTTTTTTTTTTTTTCCGACTCCACATATAAGTGAGATCATGCAATATTTTTCTTTCTGTGTCTCACTTATTTCACTTAGCCTAATGTCCTCAAGGTCCATTCATGTTGTGGCAAATGGTAGGATCTCCTTTTTGAAGTCTGAATAATATTTCATTGTATATATGCATACATGTAGCATTTTAAATGGAGCAAGGCAGGGGGTTGGAAAACAGAGAGCCCAGTTAAGGAGCCTGCAAATGACAGGGTGTGAAGTCTTGAGCAAGGGCTCTGAAAACAAGGGTGAAGGAAAGGGCAAAATTGGGTGAGTTGGAAACTGATTGGATGTGAATATTGAGAAGGAGGAAGGAGACTGGAATGACACTGAGATGTGGCGCTTGGTTGACTAGATAGATGGTGGTATCATTTACAGGCATTGGAAATAAAAAGGAAGAGAAGGTCGGGACGAGAAAGAGGAAAGTCCATTTGGGGACATGTGCTGAATTTGAGGTGCCTATGGACCACTGGGGAAGGTGTCAAATGTGAAATTGGATATCTACATCTGTGGTTCAGAGGAAAGGGAAGGGCTGGTAAACAGGCAGAGGCTCTGTCTTCTAGTTCACCTGGCTTAGGTCAGAGCCTGGGAAGTAGTAAGCCAGGAAGTAAACAGTACATGTTTAAGGCTGAATTCTTGGGGGCAATGGGGGAGAACTATCTGCCATAAGAGAGAAGAGTAAAGAAAATATTTTAAGATTTTCTATGCCTTGAATTCTGCATTACAGAAAAATATTTCGGACCAAAACAAGAGTTGGCTGTTAATCTCAGCCTGAAAGCATTTTTTTTCCCCTCACTACATATTTTAGGTGTCATTCAGTTTATTTTTAGACACCATTGGAATTATCTTTGGAGAATCTTCTCCTGGAGTTTATCCAGGGGCTGGTGACCTGGAGGGTGAAGTATCTGGAAATCATTTCATATGAGGATTAATTTAAATACTTGCAGATATTTAGCCAGGAGAAAGCCACAACACACAAACACTCACACATGTATATTTGCATATGTAATAAAGGCTTCCTCCAAATATTTAAAGTGCCATCACATAGAAGAGACAATCGACTTACTGAGCATGTCTCCAGCCGATCAATAAGTGGAACTTATATGCAGGTAGAATTCACCTTTACTCAATGAATAATTATTAAACAGCCATGTGTAAGTAGCCTCTGTTCTAGATATAGGGGTCTAACGAGGAACACGAAAGATAAGGTCCCTGTTCTTTTAAGGTTCATATCCTAGTGACGGGGAGACAGACAATCAGCAAGATACATGACTTTATCTACTGATAAGTGCTATGAGGGAAGGAGAGTAGTATAAAGAGATGGGTAGGAGCAAGGGGAGAGCACAATGGTGGGCAAGAGCTCTTCAAGGTGGGTGCTGGGGAAGACCTTCCACAAAGGAAACATTCTGAGATCAGAAAACACAAAGAAGCTGGCCTTAGGATGAGCTTTCTGGGAACAATCAAGCGAAAAGGGCATAACCCAGGATTGAGCCTGAACTGCTGAGGACTCCAAAGCAGGACAGTGTGGCTGAAGGACAATGACTGGGGAAAGTAGTATGAAATGAAGTTGGATAGGTACACAGAGGAAGCTCCTACAAAGCCATTTTGGATTTTATTCCAAGTGTGATGAGAGACTACTAGGTAAGTTTTGAACAGGCAGGACTTATTCAGGCAGCAAATTATCTAAATTATACTTATAAAAGATCATTCTGGCCATTAGGTATAGAATGGCATGTAGGGGATTTAACACTATATCAGAATTCCAGGGGCAAAGGACAGTAGCTAGGAGCCAGGTGGTAATGCTGTAAATAGAGAGAAATGGATTGATTCCAGAAAGAAATTATAAACAGAAATAGCAGGACTTGCTGATGAACTGGATGTTTGGGGGGTGGCAGTAAGGAAAAGGAGGAATTAAGGATGACTCAGGTTTTCAGCTTAAATGTTCAACTGAATGGTGCTGCCATTTTTTAAGACAGGAAAAAATTGGAAGGAGAAGACTGTGGATGATGGAGGGGGTGAAGAGTTATGTTTTGGATACGTTATGTTGAAATCTCAGTTTGAGTCACCATTGGATATATCACGTGGGAAGACACATGAGTCTAGAGCTCAGGGAAGAGGTCTTGGCTGGAGCAAAAGAGATTGAGAGTCACCAACACGTAGATGGCACATGAGCCATGGGACTAGGGATAGACAGAAATAGGAAAGAGATCTCAAAACTGAGCCTTGGGAGTTTTTACTATTAGAGATCAGTTAGAGGAAACAGAGCCAGTAAATAGGGTGACTAATGAGATAGGATAAAAACAGTAGAATGTGGCATAATGAAAATCAAAAAACACAGCATTTAAACAAGAGGAAGTCATTCCATTTAAGGAAAATTCTCTAAAAATTAGATTTTTCCTATTGCTGGTGAAATCTCACATTCCCCTGTCAAAGGGACAGGGACATACTGTTCTACATCTCTCTTCTCCTGCATGATGAAAACAACTAACCCCACCAGCAAGCAAATGTCACCAGGCCAGGACTGATCTGAAGAAGGGACAGAGAGACATTTATCAGGTGCTGAAGACTTGGCCTCTGGACACTCTTGTTACAGATATTACTGTGCCCTTGGGGATTTTTTCCCCCCTAATTCTGGGTCCTTGCCTTGTCCTCGGGTCTTTGGGGATGTTTCCTTGCATATTGAAGGCTGTCTCCTCTGCTCTGATTTTGATTCTTGCTGTCAGAGCTCACAACCAGCACCACCCTGGTCCTCTACTGATGGCCTCCCCCTTGGCTGGGCAGACTGCCACTTTCAATATTTGGTCAGGCCCCTGTCCAGTTATACTCCCACCTCCCTTGTCCTTTCACTCATTATTCTAACCATGGTGATTTCCTGCTTCTAGACCAACTCAGACTCATATCCATGTATCTCATATAAGCAGAGCCTTCACCCTTGCCTAGCACAGATCTCTCCAGCTCCCAGCAGTTAGTTACCTCTGGTCTGCGACAATGCACGGCACCAGAATCTGGCTACAATCATCATGAGCATCCGAGCTTAAGTGGGGTGAACCACCTGGCAGGGGCCCTACAGAAAGAGGACACCTGCCTCATATGAAAGTGTGAGGAACCCTTTGAGGATCCTTTCAACACACAAGATTCTGTAGCATTTTCAAAGACAATGTAAAGAAATGAATTCCAGGTTCCTTTTGGGGGAATCATTTAGAAAGCAAACATTTAATGAAATACAATTGCATTTCTCTTTCTCCAGCATATGACTATTCTCATTCTGAAGTCCTGTTTTTATATTTCTCTCATATGTTTTGTTTTAGGTTGAGGGAGCTCTTATTTTTGCTGACAGGATATTTTGCTTGAGGCTAGCATATTGCTGCTCAGGCATAATTCCAGACAAAAGAGTATGTGCCAGAGTGTACAGTTTCTTCTAGTTAAAGCTGACCTCCTAATATTTTCTTGCACATAGTAGGCACTTTTAAAACATGGTTTCCATGGTAAAGCAAATGGCTCATGTTGATTTTCTTTACCAGGATCTGGCATAGATTGGGAAAAGGAGATTTATGAAGCACGTTTTCTATTTCTCTCCTCATCTATTCTCTTAATGTTAATATGACAGGTCGATGCTTTTCTATGTGTAACACGAATGTTGACAAGAAACTATAAATTATAGATTTGGGAAACCTCAAAATATTTCACTTTCCTAGTAAATGGCATTATCGTTGTATGCATGAATGTGAGGTGGGGGCATGTCTCACTGCCTTTACCCCTATCCCCAACCCATGGCCACTCTTATTGCAGTGTAGGCTTGCAATGGGCCAGATAGGGAAAGAATTGTTTCCAACACAAAAGTCATAAACTGGCAGTCTGCACATTTGTGGGGTTTGATCCACAGGGGCGTTCTCAAGCATTTAAAAGCCATACATTCTGCAGTCTTTGTTCTTTTCTGCTGTATTGCTCCTGACCTGCTTCATTTGTTTTTTCCTACCCGCTAGGATTTCGGATGCTTTTAAATGTGTCAGCCTAGTCTAAAACATGATAGAACAGGAAATATGGCAGTGCTTGTAAATTGTCATACACAAGTTTTATGTGGACTGCAACAGTGCAAACATCACAAAGTTTTAAGGCACAAACAAATGTAAACTATAACCAGTTTATTGAACAAGCTGGAATCAGATGAGGGCAGGCAGAAAGCAACTTAATTCTTTCTCGCTATGGCCCCTTATGCTCCCTTTGAAGAATTGTTCTTACCTGCCGCTGCATGGCTCCTGGGCATATCATTATTTTTCCTGTCACTCTCAGGTATGAATGAAAAATCCAGCCTTTAAAGTATCTAGAAAGCCAAACCCCGTCTGATATCAAAGCTTCGATCTCTTATCCAATTCACACACCTCCCCCACACCCACTGGACACTCACACGGGTCCACAGGCCCCAACCTAGTAAGGAGCGTGAGATCTGTTTCCTCACCCTGTTTGTTCCGACTTCTCTTCTTCTCCTCTATTTCTTTCCTGAGCTCAGGGAAGAGTGATCAGAAGACACTGCATGATCACCTTTACAGGTGTGACTGCATCATGGCCTTGGGGCCCTCTGTGTGTCAGAAGCCCAGATGTAGCGCCTTCCCTGGTTTGGGAAATGTCCTCTCCAGTGGGACTTCTATGGTTCTCCTGCCATTCCCTGGATTCTGGCCATTCAACACAGACTTTCACTCTTGGAGTATCTCATCTCTCCAGACCATCCTACCGGCAAAATTCCTTTCAAGAAGCCCCAAGACTACCTGCCTATTGTGAGGTTTACATAAGGCACCAGGTGGGGGTTTCAGTCCTGGTGACCTTGGAAGTGCAGGCCATTCCCACTGAAGCTGTCTTGGCTCTGCTGCCACCAACCACTTCACACAGTCTTTCATCTGCAGGCTTTTCCAGTGTTGTCAAGCAGGCAGCAGTCCCTGTGCTCCCCAGCCTCCGGGTGATACATAGCAAGCCCTTCCTCATGGGCTGAAGTGGGAGGGAAAGCAGCCCTGCTCTCTCGTGTCAGGAGGAGCAGCAAACTGACTGTCTTCCAAGACTCTCACTCACTACCAACCTCTCATGAACTCTCAGTTTTCCCTTATATTGCCTGGGGTTAGAGGATGGGCTAAAGACACAAAACAGGTTTGGCCCATCCCTTTCGAGTCCGACATAAATGATGCAGTGCCTCACTTCAGAATGCAGGGACACCCCATCTAGGATTCTCAGCTTTGGGGCCTTAGCAATAAAAAATGAAAAGCAAATCCTCTTACATTGCAAGTTCCATAAAACCAAAACTCTTCTCTGACCAAAAGCCAATCAATCTCCCTGCTTCTACTTTGGATTCTACTCTCTGTTGACTTTTAAAGGCAACCTCTCCTCTCTTTTTTGCACGATCTCTCCCTCTCTACTGAAATAGTCCCATCAGTATCAAACAAGTTCCACCCTCTCAGACAGAGAAAAAATTGGTTCTCTTGACCCCACACACTTTTCCAGTTATTGCAACATTTTTCTGCTCCTCTTCACAGTCAAACTTTCTAAAAGGTTTTCACAAGTTTTCTCTACTCTCTGCATCTCCAATTTACTCTTCAACTAAGAACATCTTACTTCCATCGACGTTGTTATTCAATTGAAACTGCTTTTGTCAAAGTTAACAACTTCCATGTTGCCAAATGTAATCTGCACTGTTCCTTGCTCATCTTTCTGTTTCTTCAGCATCCAGCCTAACTGACAAACTTCCTGCTAGAAATGCTTTCCTCTTTGTCCCCAGGATACCCCACTATCCTGAATTTCCTCTTACCTCACTCTTCTCTTAGCTTCCTTCTAAGCCTCTCCCCTTCCAACTGACCAGCTCTGGTAGACGTCCCTAATGCTTCATTCTGGGATTCTTCTCCAGTCTTTCCTGGGTGAGGTTCTGCATTCCCACAGCTCTAAACATCACCTATATTCTAATGGGTCCCAAATTGCGGTATCTTGCCCACACCTCTTCTCTCTTCTGGCTTTGCATATTCAAATGTCTACTTAATGTGATGTGCTACAGCCATCTCACAATTCAAATATTCAAATAGAAGGAGATTTTCCTTTCAAAGCTACTTCTCTCTCAGTCCTCCCCATCTCAGAAAACAACCGTGCCCTTCCTCCCTGTTGCAGAAGCCGGAAATCTGGGAAACATTCTTTGTCTCCTCTTTTTGTTTTTTTAAATTTATTTATTTATTAATATTTTACTTTTTTACATTCTAAGATGTTGTTGCAGAGCAATTGGTGGGAAGGGAGAGAGGGGAAGGGCAAGTGAAATAGGGTGGGAGGAGAAGGAAGGAGGGGGCCATGGTCAAGGTTCATGGTACCCCCTCATTTGGTATGGGAAAGGAGGGGGCTTCCAGTGGCAGCTCAGTCATTTCTGGGCTGGATGCAGATGTCAGGGGGTGGGTGTGGCTGAAGCCCTCAGCCCCCCACTGCCCTGCCTTGGGAACCCAGGGTGCTTCCTGCAGCATTTCAGTGGTTGTCACTGGGCTGGTCAAGGATGTCAGGGACCATGGCTGAGGTGCTGGGCCCCCTATTGCTCAGGCTCTGGAGGCAGACTAGTGGTTATGATTTGCTGGGTGTGGTTGTCAGGGGTGGCGAAGGTCCCAAGACACTTCCCCCTCCCCAGCTTAAGAGTCCAGGGGGCTTCCAGTCCCTTCCAGGTTTTATAGGTGTTCTTTGATGGTGTTAGACTTGTTAATATCAAACTTTTTCTGTGATCTGTGGGTATTTTACATTTTCTTTCAGTTCTGTGTTGGATTATTTGCTCTTCCCACCACTTAAACTCTGCACTGGAACTAATTTGTTGTCCTTTGCTTACTTCTAAAATGGGGGAACTTCCTGTGGGGACCAGCACTTGAGCCCTGTATTTGAGCTAAATTTCTTCATTGCTGCTGGATTCCCTGGGGAAGGTTTTTTGTGCAGCTCAGGTTTTAACTGTTGACCTTGTAAGCACTTCCAGGTCTTATGAGGTCTGGTACACCTGGGTTGTGTGGAAACTCTGGTCTGGGGCTGAGTATCTTCAGCAAACTGCACCCCCTGAAGTTCTATATTTCTGACCAATGTCCACTGAGTGGTCCTGTGCTGACTGGGGGACAGATCAGCTGCCCATGCTGTGCCCCAATGTTCCACTGATGGGCCCACTTCTCCCACCGCCCATGCTCCAAACACTTCCCATGGGACAGGCCCTGAGCTGGTCCCTTGCAATGACTCACCAGCCTCTGAGTGGCTCCTTTTTTCAGTTGTCTGTGGCCCCTCACTCCTATGTGGGTCGATGGGAACACCGTTAGTGGTCTTGATGGCCTGGGGGGCACCAAGGCCCTCTTCTCCCCTGCTTCCTTCAAGCAACTTCATATGAAGGACACAGCTGCAGCTTTTACCAGCTCTTGCTTCATGTGTTCACCAGCTCCAACCTGGAAGCAGCTGGGACTCGAAATGGTGGGAGTGATCCTTTCTCTCTTCATGGCTTCTCCTGCTTTCATGAACTCTGTAGGTCTCTCCTCCTCTTCTCCTGAGCTCTAGCAGCCCCAGCTTGGCTGTTGTTGCTTTTTAATAGTTGTAAATTGGTTGATTTGTGGGAGAGAGTGATGCTGGGGACTGTCTATTCCACCATCTTGACTGGAAGCCCCCTCCTCTTTCCCCAATGGTATATCATCACCTATTTATAGAAGGCCTGCAACATTTCTAACCCATGGTACCCTCATTCCTTCCTTCCCCAGTTCCTACTAATTCTACCTCCAAAATATAGCTCTGATCTGGCTTCATCTTTCCCTTTCACTTGCTACAACCTTAGTCCAAACCTCCCGCATTTCTAGCTCAAGCACCACAACCTCCTTTTAACTGACCTCCTGCTTTCACTTTGACCCCAACCTCACCTCCAGTCCATTTTCCACCCAGCCTCCAGAGCAATTTTTTAAATGTGATCATTTTACTATAGCCCAAAATATTTCTATTGTTTTGCCATTGAAAATAAATAATACAACACCCACCTGGGGTAAGCCCTGACTATTCAGTCCTGCTTTTCTTTTCAATGTCAAACATGGCTCTCTGCCTCACTCACAACTCTCTAGCCATGAGGTCTTTCAGTCCTATGAATCAGCCAACTTCTTTCCTGTCTCAGGACCTTTGCACCTGCCATCCACTCTACCATACGTCCTGCCCATTCTTACCCTTCCTGCCTCGGCATAAGGACATCCCTTCATAGATGACACCTCTAACCACATTCTGTAAATTAATGCCCCCCTGCTATTCTCTATATTTGTACCTATTGTTTTTCTTTATAACTCACATTACCATTTATAATTATTTGTTTGCTGTTTAATGTTTATGACTCCCACTGGACTGTAAATTCCATAAGGGCAGAAACTTCATCTGGCTTGGCCAGTTGCATGCTCAGCACTTACCACAGGGTCTTATTAATAGAAAGCATGCAAGGATAAATTCTATTCACGAATGGTTGAATATGGACACATCTCACAAAGAGATGTCTCACGCCCCTATTATCCTTCTACCTGCAACACATTTGGACATTACCACATGGGGGAAACAAAGAAATATGTCAGGATATTATAGCCAGTTATTCATTCCACAAGTGTTTAAGGAATATTTATTTACTATGTGCCCAACACTGTTGTCCTCACTGGAGATGCACCAGTTAACAAGGTGTAAAGTCTTTGCCCTCATGCAGCTTTTCTTCTCATGGGGGAAACAGACCACAGTATATCTAACAAATGAAGATATAATATGATGTCATTTCACAAGACATGTATTAAGAAAAAAAGTAAAGCACGCAAGAGGACAGAGAATGACAGTAAAGGCCATTTTAGACTGGGTGCTTGGTAAGGAGCAGAGATGCAAGGAAACAGCACTTCTGATGAGGGAGCAGCAGGTGTAAAGGCTCCAAGGCAGGAAAGAGTTTGAGAAGCTGAAAAGAATAGAAGATTGAAGACTGCAATAGTGAAGTGAGACAGGACTAGGAGATGAGTTTGGAGAGGTGGCCAGAGCTTGATCCTATGGGGTCTCAGAGGACAGGGCAAATGTTGGAATTGTATTCTGAGTGTGATAGGAAACTTTGTAGAGGTTTGAATAGCAGAACAACACGATCTCACTGACATTTTAGACAGATTCTCTGCCAGCTCTGTGGGAACCAACTTGAGGCAAGCAGAAACAGGAAGCCCAGTTAGGAGGCTGTTGTAATCATAGAGATGAGAGTTGAACTGCAGACATGGAGAACAGTACACAAACGGAGGATGTGCTTGGAAGGCAGGATTGAGACAACCTGTGGGTGGATAGGCTGTGGGTGGGAGGCCTGAGCAAACGGGTGAATGTCGGTGCCATTTGTCGTGAAGAAGAAGCCTGAGGGAGGGCACGCTGGGGGTATGAGTCAAGACTTCTGTTTGGCCATGTTATGCTTGAGCTGTCTGAGACTGACATAAGCGGGTTTGATAATGCACAGCTCTTGGGTTCATTTTGGTAGACAGCTATAGCCACAGAAGGAGCTGAAATGGGTGAGCCACTTACTGCCCTGCAACCTCATTACCAAGTTATAATGAAAGCAAGTCTCAGATCAGATTTTACCAGATATAATGTCATTAACAAGTGGACACAGAGCAATTTATACCGTGCTCTGTAAGCTCGATGTAGTCCCAACTCACTGTCCTTCCAGGTGCTCCAACCACCACTTTGAATAAGGGCTTCACTCAGCAGAAGATACTTCAGGGCAGGGTCAGATATCCAGAAATCCTTTGTCCTGATGGCTAGGAACAGGACTACTTAAGAATTAAGCTTCAGGTACTATCCCTAAAAGTACAGCCTGTAGGCCTTGCTAGAATCTTATATCCTGTTTTTTTTTATGGGTTGGGAATGTCCCTAAAATATTTTAGCCAATTCCCATCTCTTGATTATCTCTAATTTGACCTATGAAAGCCATTTCTAACACCCATTATGCTGATTAACAAGCCACTAATTTCACCAATGAAAAACCCAGTTTTGACTTCAGCATGCTAATTAGCAAAATGTCTGGTGTTGATCAGAGTTAAAGACAGCTGAAGTGCTCGTAGTAGCTGCCTCCAGAGGATGGCCTTTTAGCAGTGAAGCCAGCTGTAGTGCAGATTCCTGATTAGAGCAACTGTCTGTAGCTTAAAGTAACTAATACACACCTTTGGAGCACACTTTCCATATTACAGTATTATACACTAGATGACAGACCCTATCACAAGTTGCCTAGAGGATGTTCACACAGACGCATCTTGTAGGTGGCTGGGTACACAGTACGATGAGCAGAACTGCAGAGTACCTTTTTGAGACCTTTGCATATGAGTGGCATTTAAAGCCATGAAAAGATAGGAGCTCATCAAGGGAGTGAGCGGATATAAGGAGGAAAGAGGCCCAAGGACTGAGACCTGGGACACTCCAACTTTTAGAAGCCAATTAAAGGAGGAGGATACATAGCTAAGCAGATCAAGAAGTGGCAGTTACACAGGCAGCCAGAACAATCAACAGGAATGTAGAACTGAAAGCTAAGTGAAGAAAAGCATTTCAAATGGAAGAATGACCACATGCGTCAAATGCTGTGAGACTAAGTAACAGGGATTGAGAATTGAACACTGGATTTACCTAGATGGAGAATGTGGATGTCTTGACACGGGTGGTTCCCATACAGAAAAGGAGACTAGAACCCGACTGGAGTGGGCTGGGAAGAGAACAGGAGACAGGGCAGTGGAAACAGTTTGGACGGCTCCTTGGAGTTGCTTTCCTACACAGGGAAAAAGAGAGATGGAGCGGTAATTGGAGAGTACGAGGGGTCTAAGAAGTCTTTGGTTTTGTTGCTGTTATGACGTGAGATGTTATAGCATGCGTTTACATTGGCAAGAGTGAGCCCTTGGAGGAGAAATTAATGCGGTAGGAGAGCACCCCTTCCTGATGCTATGCACGGGAGGGACACTGCTGCCACCTGCCATTCCCACCCATTAGCAAATTCCCTGCCATCTAGCTAGATTTCCACCCTAGAGTAGAGCTGAAGGAGTCCCTTTGTGCTTCATTAAAATGGAAAAAAATAATCTCCAGAAGAATGTGGATTCTTAGAATAAAAGACCACCAAGGAAGGCACACCCCAGTTCTTGCATCTCCAAACCGTGGGCCAGGAGTGGATGACGGGCTTCTCTGACGCCCTTGGCAATGGGTTTTACCTGAGAAGTGTTCCAATTGGCCTGATCCTCAAGTTCCAGACCCATCCCGAGCAGGGGTTATATAAGACTCAGCAACTGCAGAAATGGCCTTTGGTGACAACCTCAGGAATGTGCCTGTGTCTGAGTGAAAGTGAAGAAGAGAAGAAACAGCTTACCATGAACCAGAGAGAGGAACTCCATGTTCCACTGAGTCGGTGCTGAGACTCTCTCTACCTCTCCTTGAGAGGGTGAATCTCAAATGATTAACCCAGAAGCCTTTGTGCAAAGGACCAATGCTGCAGACCCAGACAGGCCTGGGGGGTAAGGAAGAAGAATGTGACCCTCTCTTCCCTCCTGTCACCTGGCTGGGGGTGAGAGGTCTACCTTCAGCCTTGCTCTTGCTCATGTGGCTTCTGTCTCACCCAGTCATCACAGTCAATTTGTTCCTGTGTTTCAGGGACCCTGACTAGGGGCTTCAACGGGAAACATGGCCCCACAAAGGCCCCTTCCATCTCTAGCTCTGCATCCACTTTCAGCTTGATTCAGGCAGGAACTTAATATCTTCCCCCTGAAACTTTGCAGCCCGCTTCCTGCTGCTAGCCTCTCCATTCTCTACACTCCGGTTGGTGGAGTTAATCATCCTGAAAGAAATATAACCCCACATTCCCTGCTGTAAAATAAAAACTGCCATTTGCTCCCCACTGCCTGCAGACTGAAAATAAAGTCCTTACAAGGGATGCATGACCCTTCCCAGACTGTCCCCGCCTCTTCCAAGCCCCCGGCCTCTTCCTACTTGGCTCCCATAGAACTGACACCACAGGTATCAAACCTAGTAGGTCCTTGGGCTAAGGCACAAGCTGTTTCCTTTGCTGGAAATGCACTTTTGACCCTTCTCTGTCTGTTGAGCTTTTATTCATCTGTCAATATCCAATTCTGTAGAGAGTTAGCATTTTCAATTCTTCCCTCCCACAGGATTTTGTCACAGTATGTTTACATTTCTCTCTCCACACAAGATTGTGACTGCGCCGTTATCTGTGTATCTTTAGTGTCTTGCACAGTTCCCAGCATACAGTAGGTCAATAGGTGTAAGGGATATGAACAAATGAATGGATGAGTCCCTCGGTAATCCCAAAAAAGCCAGTCCACTGAATTACAAGTTATGAAGAGGAAGGTAGGAAATAAGAAACAAAGAGAAGGAAGAGCCTTTTCAAAGAGAATAAGGTTAATAACTAAAGAGATATGTGTTTTGGATTGATTAGTATCTACATATTCAGTCTCTTACAGTGTCCCTTGAAAACCAGGTCAGAAAATTGCAGCAAAATTAAAGGAGGTGAATCCACCTCAGAGCTTAGGTGGAATACAGATTTCTTATAGTTTCAAATCTGGTCTTGAGCCCTTATCAGCAATTTGACCTTGAGCAACATCTCTGAGCTTCACTTTTCTTCTCTGTGATATGGGGATGATAATATCTCACAAGGTTGCTTGAGGCTTAAATAAGGGGAATCATAAAAAGAAATTACTATAGTACCTGAGTCATTATGAATTGCTAAGATTGTACAGGGAGTTGTGGGAGGTAGACAGGTTATTATATTTTTGTTTATTTTAATTGAGAAAGGTTTCCTTAAGAGAGAAGCTATTGGCTGTCATTCCCTAGAGCTAAGATCCTTGATTTCTGTCTCCACTCATGCCTGAGCTTAGCCTAAATACAACCGTGGAGACGAAGGCGGGACATCCTTTATGTTGTGACAGGAGCATTATAGTTTCCTAGTTAAGAAAATAAATTGAAATAGAAGTAGAAAGAACAAGGAGGAAGAAAGGGATGGAAATGCCTATTCGCTGGATCACTTTTCTGATGGGTGCAGCTGTTTTCCAGCCTTGAAATCAGTGAGCTGGGTATTATTACCCCCATCTAACAATAAGGACACCTAAGCTGAAGGAGCATAAAAACTTGGCCAAAGCCCTGCAGATAGTCAGAGGCAGATCTTCTATCACAAGTCCATTTCATTCCAGAGCTAAGGGGCAGGCCAGAGAGCCAGGGAGTCGGAGTGTCTGGGGTCCTAGCATACCCAAGCGGAACCACAGGGGGCTGAAATGACACAGCCAGTTTACTTGCATTTTTTGCCCATATCCTGAGAGAGAATGACCTATTAGTAGTTTAATTCATTCCCTGCAGTTGATGCAACATAATTTTCTGACAGCATGTATTCAGGCCAGTCCACAGGGGGACCAGAAAAAATGAAGTAGGACTCTCAGAAATCATGTTCTTTACATGAAAATAGATCAGGCAGCGGGAGGGGGAGAACTGAAAATAGCCTGAGGGAGTGAGAGACAAAACATGTGAAGGAGAGGAAGGCAAGACAACTGTGATTCAGTGAAGAAAGGGTGCTGTGCAGAGGAGCAGGGAGGACAAGAGGTGGGATGATTTTCTTTCCAGAATTCTGTGAAGCATCCATTCATCCCCTGAGGCAAAATCACTCCCCAAAAGACAGGGTATTGTAAATTACATCAACTTAGTTAAAGTACCACGTTTTTTGGTGATCTACCTGCCCTTCCAGGGATATTTTCTGACGGAAACAAATAGACAAATAAATAAAAAAATGGGTAGATAGATAATGTTTCCTCTAGATTTAAAAGTAATGAATCTTTATTATGCAAAATTTGGAAAGTACAGAAAAGCATAATGAAAAAAGTCACCCATCTCACCACCTAACTATAACCATTACCAGCGTTTTTATATGTTGCTTTTCTGCTTTACATATGTGTGTATGTGTGTATTACAGATGTGTGTATAGATATCTGTAATGCATATATGTATATTTACATATATATATATGGGTACTTCAAAGAGTTCAAGGAAAAATGGAATTAAAAAATAATAAAAATCTTTCCACAAACTTTTTGAAGTACTCATATATACACATACACACACACACATATATAAGATTACAAAGTAACTATATATATATACATATATATATATGTTTGGATATATTGTGTATATATATATATATATATACACAATATATACAAATATATATACAAATATATATTTGTGTATATATATATATACATATATATATCCATAATGTTGCAAAGTCACAAAATGAAACAGTCTCCAAATTCTTAAGCAGAGATATATGTTGCTGAAGCCCGTAAAGTCCCCAGAATTACCTGTGTTCTAGTTGACACAGGATTCCTGTCTTCTCAAAGACTTTGACTCTTCATTTATGATTATTTCTCCTGCATCATAAAATATATTTAAAAGTATTAATTAAACCTACATATCCCTCCATCGACCACTTCATTTCTCATATTCATCTCTTGAAAGAATTGACTTCATGGGATGACGCCACTTCATCTTGTAAAAGTAAGACATAATTATATAATTATAGACATGTATATAATCATATTATATATTATTTATGTGTATAATTTTATATATATATATAATCAATTATTGCTTGTTTAAAAAATTTATTTTGTTTGCCATATACCTCCATAAATTCAGCTGCAAGTGAGCATTATCTGTAGGTCTTTTCTTTGGGTTCATTCAGTTTCTCCAGAAAAGACTTCTAACTTCTTTTCCAGACTTGCTGGAGTTTGGGGAGAACTGGGGAATGGAGGCTGGGGTTTTATAAGAATGTAGACTTTTACTTTTCCCCCTTTTTTTTAACAACCACGTCACCCTCCCCATCAGCCCTCTGCTGTTCACAGGATGGGAGAGAGAAACCTGCGATTCTAACTGCTCTTCACAAGACTTGCACGCAGTCCTCTAGTTTTCAGCACATCCTCTCAGTCCTGCTATAGTAATGCTATGGACTGAATGTTTGTGTCCCTCCAACATTCAGGTGCTGAAGTTTAATCCTCAATCAGATGGTATTGGGAGGTGGGGCCTTTTGGAAGTGATTAGTGCCCTTATAAGAGGGACCCTAAGAATCTCATTCATCCCTTCCACCATGTGAGGACACAGTGAGAAGGCACCATCTGTAAACCAGAAAGAGGGCCCTCACCAGACACAGAATCTGCCAGCACCTTGATCTTGTACTCCAGCCTCCAGAACTATAAGGAATCAATTTCTGTTGCTTATAAACCACCCAGTCTATGGTATGCTGTTATAGCAGCCCAAGCAGACTAAGATGGGCAGACTATGCTAATGGACCTAATTCTTCACCCCTCCCTTCACCCATGTCTGTTGTCATGTGACTGCAGTTCTTTTCACTAACAAGTCAGAGTCTATGCCTTTACCCCTTGAATTTAGGCTTGGCCATGTGACTTCCTTTGGCCAACAGAATGAGGTATGAGTGACAGTTTGCCAGTTCTGAGTCCAGTCCTAGCATGTTCACTTGTCCTCCTATGCCTCGACCTTCACCATGAGGAGGACATGACTGTGCTAGCCTGCTGGCCTTGGCAGGAGGATGACAGACACATGGAGTAGAGCTGCCCCAGCTAAGGAGCCCTGGCCAGACTTAGCCTTGGGAACAGCCCTCAGCTGACCTGCAAATGCATGAGTGACCCAGCTAATCTTCAGAAGTGTGAACAACAAAAGACTGTTGTATGCCACTAAGGTTTTACGCTTGTCTGTTACACATGATTACTGTGCCTATACCAACCAATGCATCTTTTGCTTCCAATGCCTGAGGCTCTCAGGGGGTTGGGGGTGAGGGAGGCATATCGCCCATGTTCTCTTTGATCATTCCTCTTTCATCACATCTCCATCTAACTCATCTGATCTTCATGTTCTAAATTCTGTTGACATCTCACTTTCATCCTTTTTCTCCCTCCCATTCTCTTTGCCTTTCTCCACCTCTACCTGTTTAACTCCGTTATTGTCATTTTAAAGGATTATTCCAGAGTCAAGGAAATAAGAGATAAATACACATGTTTAATCAGAGGTCCCTCTTTCCCTGAAACATTCTGCTTTCTTAGTATGGCAAAGGTAATGTTATTGTTCACCAAACATTTTTTATTTTTCTTCTGGGTTCATTTCTCTCAGCTGCTTACATCTAGGTTCTGGTCTAGATGACTAGTTCTGTCATCAACAGAATGGGAGCAGAAATGATTTATGCCACTCTCACGACTCCCTCCTTTTCCTACTACCTTATATGCAGTATATTGATAGTAATTATTAATGCAGTCTTTAGCTCACGGAGTATCAAAGGGAATTTTGGCTGTGCTTAGCAGGGAATAAACACTCTCTATACATGTATACATAAGATTTTGTATTTTTGGGGGGGGAGACAAAGAGTTACTTTTTATTCATACAATATATAAATGTAGCTATTAGGTGGGTGCATGATGCTGATATTATCATTGTTTAAAAGCTAGATATGGATAAAAGAGTGTGTTTGGAAACTAAGAATCCAAAGGGGTGGACTGCACAAGATATTATTTATTAAATTTTGTACCTTTGCTGCCATTCTCAGATCTTCTCTCTACTTAAGTGTGTAATGTCTAAAATTAAATTTTTCAGACTTGCTTAAAAGCCAGTTCCCAGTTAGATTCTGCAAATTACAGACACTTCTATGATTCCCTGATTCCCTCGGGAAGTTGTGAAGTCCAGCCAACACCTGTGCTGAGGAGTGGGCAGGCACCACTCCAGAGGTGCTGTCTTCTCCTGACTGGTTATTGGTAGATGTGATGGCTAATTTTAGGTGTTAACTTGATTAGGTGAATTAATACCTAGAAACTTGGTAAAACATTATTTTGGAGTATATCCATGAGGGTGCTTCCAGAGGAGATTAGCATGTGGGCCTGAGTGGACTGGGTCGGAAAGACCTGTCCTCAATATGGGCGGGCACCATCTAGTCCTGGAGAGAACAAAAACAGAGGAAAAGATGAATCTCTCTCTCTATCTACTGGAGCTGGGATACATTCTGCTTCCTTGTCCATGGTCATCAGAACTCAAGACTTCAGCTTTTGGGTTCCAGGACTTAACACCAGTGGTACCTCCAGGCTCTCAGGACTTTAACTCACACTCAGAATTACACCATCAGCTTCCCTGATTCTGAGACTTTCAGACTTGAACTGAGCCATGCTACCAGCACCCAGTTTGTAGATGGCCTATGGTGGGACTTCTCAGCCTTCATCATTGCATAAGCCAATTCCCCTAATAAATCCCCTCTCATATATCTGTATACATACAGATATCAGTTCTCTCTCTCTGGAGAACCCTGACTAATACAGTAGTTCAGCCTACCAGGTGACTCAAGGGAATCCACATAACTTTTACTTTGTCCCATGTGGTATTGAACTTCTGATCCCAGACACCTTGCCATGTGTTTTCCATGTGCTGGCACTATGCCACTTTGTTCGCATTGAGTTCATATGTACACACTCTGTAATCCCAGAACTATGAATGTGAGACTGTATGGAGGTGATGGGTGACTCCAAGGTCCCTGACAAGATGGTTGGACCCAAGTATGAGATAGACAATCAGGATACTTCCCTAAGAATGAGAAGCCCCTCTCCTATTTGAAAGGAAACATCTGAAATCATGAGAGACAGAATGTGGTTATGTAATAATTGAACTTTCAGAAGAATGGTCACATAGGCCAGTCTGAATTTTTTTGGTGTGTTTCTCACAGGTGGTGACTTTTTCAGCTAATCTGTCATCATGCTATTTGGGACTGGGTGTGCTGGGGGAGAATTGGTAGCCACTTAGTTTATCCTGATAACACCAACACTTTTGCCTGTTTCTGGAGCCTTCTCTCAGGTTTCTGATAGTGCCAGGGGGTCCATAGATACCACCTTTTGAAATCAAAAGGTAGATCGGGAGTTAAGGATCAACACGTTTAAGACTCATCTCCTGTAGGACTCCAGCAAAGCTCCATGGAAACCGGTTATAGCCCAGGGCTTTGGTCAATCAATGCTAGTCAACAAGAAGGCATGAACCCCAGGAGCCTGATCAGACTATGGAAGGACCTGATGCTTCTCCAGCCGAGAATGCTGATGCAGGAAATCTTGCCAGTATATCAGGGCCTCCTGATTTACTTTCAGACTTGAACTCCAAGTATTAGATCTCAGTTCCCATCAGAAGTGGGGCTGGTGCTTCATCAACCATAAACATAGAGCTGGCAGAATAGGGCTAGAGCAAAGTTCCATCACTCAGATGCTACTAAATTAAGACACTGATTGTGTCAGGTGAAGGGCTGATCCTCTCCCAGTGAGACAGTTTAAAAGTCCCACAGTCCAAGAGCTGGAGTCCAATATCTGTCCCTGCTAAATTCTGGGCCTTGAGCTGGAATGTAACAAGTAGTGGGGAACCTTAACACATGCTAAAATGCCTGTATCCAAGAGTTCTTCTCAAGGATTGACACCCTGGCAAGCCTAGCCTGTGCTGCCTTGCCGTTTGCACTGTTTGCATGATACTCAGTACTCAGTTTTGGTATTTTTCCCTCCTCACACTCTCTCCCTTGATGGCATAATCAATTTTCATAGTTTTAAATGTCATCTATATGCTACTGGTTCTCAAATATATATTTTACTTGTACCTTTGACTTCTCTGACCTCAGGAATGACATCTCCAGCTGCTTACTTGACATCCATCTGAATGTCATACAGACATCTCAGACTTACATCCCGGACAAGAACAGTATCTCTTTTCCTACGCTACCACTACCCTTTTTCATGCCATTCTACCTGTCACATGGGTGTCATCATCTCCCACTTGAAACTCAGATTTTCTTCTTCCAGCCTTGCCCTCCTCGGTTTGGTTCTCCTTATGGCAGACAAAGTGAACTTTCAAAAATGTAAACCTGATCATCCTATTTCATTGCTTATTCATTTAATGACAGCACAAATGCCAAATTTATATGGCATAAAAGGCCCCCAACTACTTTCATGATGACAATGTTTCATCTTTCAAGACTCACTTGAAAGTAATCTCTTCTTTTGAGCACCCTGCCTTATGACCTATCTTATCTAAAATAAGTCCTTATTCTTATTCTTTAACTAAGCACCTTTCACAATTTTAATTATTTAATGTGCTTATTTAATTGTTTGATTGTTCTGTTAGCTCCATAAGGGCAAATGCCCTATCTGTCTATTAATAGTCATTTTTTCCAGATTTGAGACAATGGCCAGCACATAGTAAGAGTTCAATAAAAATGTGTAGCATAAAATAATAAGCATGTTTCTAGTGTGTGTTTCCTGAATATGTCCTCAGAGAATTACTTAATTGCCTTTTTGACTTTAGCTAATATTTTTCTCTCAGATGATAGTCATTTTTCAGCAAAGAACAATTTTTATTTTTAATCACTCTAGGAGAGTTTAATGTGTACTCAGATATGGGAAACAACCCCATATGTGAAGATGTAGATAAAGCATACTGATAAAATAAGCTCTCTCAATCTGTGATTCACCTTTCACCTTTCTACTTCAATACCATCAAAAACTGCTACATATCATAGGTCTTTGGATTGCTAGAAAAACACAAATATAAAATTCATCCATGCAAATTCTATATAAAGTTTTGTATAAAGATTTGTATTATAACAGTGACTTCCCCATGTCATTATCAAAAATTCCTTAGTCAGTTGGAAAATGTCTTTAATTAACTTTTTCAAAAAGAGTTAGTGAGTGGTATATACTAGTTCTTTGTCTATATAGAAATGTTTTGAATAATTGGTTAGTTGGGTATAAAATTCTCAGATACTGCTCCATTGTCTTCTAGCATTTATTGTTGGAAAAAATAACCAACCTAATACTAATGCCTCCATAGATAAGATATTTGTCTTTTTAAAAAATTTATTTATTAATAT
The DNA here is from genome assembly GCF_027409185.1 of Cynocephalus volans. Taxonomy (NCBI): domain Eukaryota; kingdom Metazoa; phylum Chordata; class Mammalia; order Dermoptera; family Cynocephalidae; genus Cynocephalus; species Cynocephalus volans. The sequence goes on from NC_084467.1 coordinate 133,509,860, forward strand.
ATATATTTTTTACATTCTAAGATGTTGCACAGCAGTTGGGGGATAGGGAAAAGGAAAGGGGGAGGGAAATAATGTTGTAGGAGGAGGAAGGAAGGGGAATGTGGTCAAGGCCTGTGTTACCCACCTCATTCTGGCAGGGGAGACCACAGGGCATCCAGTAGTGGCTTAGTCATTGCTGGGCTGGATGCAGATGTCAGAGGGGTATGATTGAAACCCTCAGGCCCCCTAGCACCCTGGCTCAGGAGCCCGGGGCACTTCCTGCAGCAGCTCAGTGGTCATCACTGAGCTGGTTGCAAATGTTGGGGGGGCGGTGGCCAAGCTCTTGGCCCCCCACTGCTCTGGCTTGGCTCGGGAGCCTGGGGCATTTCTGGCAGTGCTTCATTTGTCTTCTTCCTTTGCTCAGGGGTACTCATGGCATTTTTTTTTCTCTTTAAAATTTAAAAATTCTGCCTGACTATACCTAGTTGTAAGTATCATTTTATTAATTTTACCTATAAAGTGAGCAATTTTGGTCATTCCAATGTGAGATCTTTTCTCAAATCAAGAAATAATCTCAGTATCTTTACTAATTTAATCTGGTTCCAATTGTCTGGGATACTTTTCAAAAGCACATCTAATTATCTGGTAAAGCTTCTGCCTTCTATATTTATAATCTTCTTCTCATTTTTTCTTATTTTCTCTGGATTTTTGAAGAGCTTCTCAAGTAACTCTTGCCAATTGTGATTCACTTTTTTTTCTCAGCATCAATTCTGTTTCTAAGTCCCTCTGATGTAAAATCAAATTCTTCCACAGGAGGCCCTGATTTACAGCTGCTAGACTTGTACTTCCCATCCACACTATTTTTATGATATTTCTTTTCATGATCACAGTAATGATCTAAACTAGTATTAAAGAACATCTAATGACTATGAATGACACCAGCACTGATGCTATCACTATGCCAAGTCAATTATCACACTTGGTTAGGTAGTGAGGTGTATCCTGCAAACGTGCTTAATCTGCAAGAATCTCATTCAGATAAACTTTATAGTGAAACTCTTATTAAAATAGAACAGCAAAGGATGAGTACAAGAGAGGTAAAAGATGGGCATCCCCACTGAGGGACCAGTTAGAGAAATGCTCTGTCTCTGGGAAGACCTGGCTCTGAAGGTGAGCAGAAGGTACCTGTGAGTGTACTGACCACATTCCAGAGAGCACAGCTTGGAGAATGGAGCAAGAGCTAGATTTCAGCTCCTACTTGCTCTCTTTGCTAGGCATCTATGCAGTACACAAACTGTGCAAACGTACATGGCAACTCTGGTTCTAGTTGCTGCTAAGGTAGAACCATCATTTCATAATTCAGTTGTCTGAATCAATAAACCTTTCGTTTATTTGTTTAAATGTATTCTATCAGTTACAACTGAATGAAATCAGTTGGTCTGGACATACAAAACAGTTATTCCTCCAAACACTAACAAATAAGGTGCAGGACATGTTAGAGTCAGCTGTTGGCTGAAGCAGGATGGAAAGATTGGGAATAGTTGTTGTTGATACAGCCTTAGGTGACCTCACTAATGGGGACAGAATATGTTAAGGAGTAACCCATAAGCTGAGTTTACAGGAACAGGAAGGAATAAGGAACAGGCTATTAGGACAATGAGTACCTGCGATACCATCACACAGTATCTTAGGGCTGGAAATGAGTGCCATTTCCTTGGTTATAAGGACCAACTTTATAAGAAAGAGTGCCCTGTAGTTGTACCATCTTTAGTCAGAAGAGAAAGGACTTAAAAACAGGTCTTCCAGTCCACAGTAGAGACCTCCCAGTTACTACTGAGACCCAGTAAATCTATCTAGTCCCTAAGCCCCTGCCTAACCCCAGTATGGACAGATCATTCTTCAGTAATCCAGTATGACCCTTTGTGTCAACTAATAGAAGGAAGGAAGAAAGGAAGGAATAAAGAAGAAAGGGAGGAAGGAAAGGAGGGAGGAAGGGAGGGAGGGAGGGAGAGAAGGAGGGAGACACCTCCTAATCTGATCATATAGAACTGGGGTTAGCAGAGTTCATGTAACTATGAGAGTTGAGACGCGGAGTTTGGGGCTATAGCAGCTGACTCCCAGCACCCTTCTCCTGAGTCCACAACAGTGAAAAATTGATGGCGACCTACTCTATTCAATTGGGAAGCTATGATAGTTAGCTTTTCCTGTGCAAGAAACAACCCCCAAAATTAATAGCTTAAAACAACCATAAGCATTTACTTAGCTGACAAGTTGGTGAGCTGACTAATTTAGGCTGGGCTAAATCAGAGTTGTCTGCTAGTCTTGGTGTGACTCCCTCACATGTCTGCATCCAGCTGGGGGTCACTGAGCTAGGCTGAGCAAGGCTTGAGAAGTGTATACTCCATGTGTCTCTCATCATCATCCTGGGACCAAAAAAATAACCCAGTTTGCTCTTTTCGTGGTCATGGCAGAGGCACAATTTTGCAAGCCCAATCATGCAAGCATTTTCAAGGCTATGCTTGAGTTACATCCTCTAACATCCCATTGACCAGGGAAGTAAAGCACTGGGACCATTAATGCAATCTACCTAATTGCATTAATCTCCCTGATTAATCTAATGGAGAGGCTCTTCATCCCTGTGAGAGTAAACAATTGTTTTAAAAGCACATATGATTGTGGGGCACAGAAATAAATACTTAATTTTGAGGGGGAAAAAAAAACTTAAGGCTTTCATAGAAATTCAAATCACCAAACACAAAGTTAAATCTCCTTTCCTGAAACCAGAAGTGGGTAATATATGGGTCAAAAACTGTGATAGGTCTAAGATTTTACCCTACTTGCATGATAACAAGGTAGCCTGCCACAATTTCATGGATATTGGCAAAAGACATTCAGGGTTCCTGGGTAAGAAATAAAGGACATTTTATTACTCACAGCAATAGCAGCAGTCAGAGTATTACCATTTGTGTATTAGTTTCCTGGGCCAGTTCCCAGAAGGCAATGCTCAGAGAGCCAGGTGATACTTGCACACTCAGTGTGTTATGTTGCAGGAGAGGAAAATTGAGCTTAGGGAACCTGAATTCTATATAATAGTAAGTATGCCTACCCTTGCTATGGAAAGAGACTATCTCTGTCTTCCAAGTCTGTTGGCTAAAAAAACATCACTGAAAAGACAATCTGGAACAAAGATAGCCAGTGCCTCTCCTCACAAGACATATGAAAATGTAAGAGATCTATGAAGAACTGTGACACAGTGGTAGAAAATTGAGATAGGAGGTGCTTGGTTTCCTTGGGTTTGAGTTTTGGGCCCCTCCCCTGGGTCTCAAACCACTCCCCTAGGACTCAAGCCCCTCCTCTGCGTCCTGAGCTACTGTTGCTTGTTGAAATTATATATTCAGCACTTACACAAAGATCGAGACTGCAGGAGGCAGACTTACATAATTCCAGTGGCTGAGCATGCCCAGTAAAAAGGAGTTTGTCCTATAAATGAATTCCACTTGAGGCACTAGAGAGCACCTAGCAATTTTAAGTGTATTCAATGGAATTTGACCAATGAGCATGTTCCAAAGAGACCAACTGAGCATGCCCAAGTCTATGTTATGTAACCTGTTACATGACTAGGAATCACCCCCTTAGCTGAATGGAGTACCCATCTCCCAGCCACTGTGAGTATCAGATAGTGATCCTTTCTGCAGAATTACCCTCAGCAAAACAGAAGCCACCTCACCCAAGGTGTTAAGCCATGTCCCCCTTCCTCCCCAGGCAATTTATGTTCCCGAGATCCTGTGGGATCAAGCTAAGACCAAATGCTTACTTAGCTCTTTCCCCTGCCCTATCCTACTTTGCTCACTCCCTTTCTCCTGAGAGCATCATCTCTACAAATCACATACACTCAAACCTCTGACTCAGGCTCTCCTTAACTTAAGACAGAGAGTAATAGCTGCACCAGAGAGCTGTGATCAAACAGAACTGGATGTAGTTTGAAGGTAAAGGACTCATAGTAGTTTTCCTATCATTTCTGACTCTAGCCCCCAGGATGATGTTTTATCCTAACTGTCCTGGCCTATGTAGCTGCCCTCCCCACTAAGCTGACCTTTGATCGGTGAATTCTACCAGGACTAAGAGTGCTACAGACCCCCACCTCCTGTTCTGATCATGGTCTTTTCTAAGGCAGGCCTGTTCTATTCCCATAATAGACCTAAACTAGCAAAATTCTGGATAATCCAGAGAAGTCATATAGTCTCCAAACAAAGCCTGTGACCTGCAGGTGTGTGTGTGTGTGTGTGTGTGTGTGTGTGTGTGTGTGTGTGTGTGTGTGTGTGTGTGTAAGAGAGAGGGAGAGAGAGAGAGTGTGAAATAGAGAGACTGAACTCTGCAATAGCGATGCATATAACCTAAAGTAAAAAATAGTTTCCTAGTCTGTATGAACCTGGGAATAATGTCAGGAAAGACAGTTATTCATTGAGACTGCTCTTAGCTTTCAGATCACTACAGTTACCTGCTGCTACTCCAATTTACACAAGAATCTATGCAAATAAGTACCAACAATGCCCTTGGCAATGCCAAAGACTGGAAAGCTGCCCGACACTTTCATTGGTACTTATGCCACCATTAATGCTAGGCTGCTGTTTCTGGATTAATGAATTTCCCCTGTGGTTTCAAGGAGTCAGCCATTTCTTTACCTATGCACTGAACTGCTTGGGTGCAAATACTAAACCCAGGCACTTCTTAACAGAACTTTGAGTCATTTTCACAGTTCTTTAATTTCTATCTCCAACACTTCTCTAAACTCCAAAATGAATTCATGTGTCCTTCCTTTTGAATTCATATGTCTATCCCCAGAACTCATCTTGACTGCTGCATTTCTACCTAGAAACTGATATTTTGCCCCGCCCTGCCCCCATCCCCACTCCACCACCACACATACACCTCTCTCCTGAGTTCAATCAACCCATTGGACTCTGGTCTAGCCCCGCCCCCCAACCCCCCGACACTGTCACCATCTAAATAAAGAATATCCTGGATGCAATGTACTGTACCCTTCAATATAGCACTCTGATTGGCAGCCTTTTTTATTAGCGTAGAAGCCTTGTCCCGAAAGTCAAACTAGCCGGGAGGGAGTCACACAAGTCCAGCTCACATCAGCAACTCCGTCCTGCCCCTTCATCTCCCACATATGCAGGCAGAGTTGTGCTCAGTCTTCACTAGTAAGAGAAAGCAGAGAACTGCTATAATCATCTAGACAGATAATCTGGGCCAGACTCATCTCTTTTATAAGCATGCGTCTTTCAGAGGGTCTTAAATCAAGCACAAAAAAATAGCGTTAAAACGGGCATGGAACCACACCCTATACATCCTAATAGATTGGGAAGCATGTCTGGCTTCTCCACAGAGTCTCATTTTAGATGTATAGACTCTAGTCCCCATAATGCAAACATTTCTACTTGGAATGTTCTTTGACTCGACCAGGCAGCATCTGCATATTGGGAAACCTGTGAGCACTAATTTATTTCAGAAGAGAAGAAGTTTGCAAGCAATTGGTGCTCAGAGCCATCTTACTTCTCAGAGCCTCAAAGGGAAACAGAGACGTGACAAAGAGACAGGCACAGCTGCTGCTCACGTGCCACCTCATTTAGAACATTCAAATCACTCTGAACACGAAGATGCATTTATTTGCTGCTCTGAATTGTATTTTTCAAAAATCTAAAAATATTTACTCTTTTGTTAGGCCTTAGAAAATCATGTTCTGAAAGCCCCTCCTTTTCCCCACGCCCATTTCTATAAACATTTAACACAATTCACAAGCACTTAGGGATGAATAGATTTATAGTCTATTCTGTGGAAACCAGCAGAGTGGCAAGGGTTTCAGCATCTAGTTCTGGTAGTCAAGGAACAGAGTTAAAAGTAAAATAATCCACCTCCACATCTGGTAACAAGGCAAGGAATTGTCACTTGGTGAAGCCGCCTCAGAGGTGTCAACATAGAGTGAAAGGGCTTTTCTTTAATCTTGTTTTACTTTGGTGTGTGAGCACAGCTAATACCCAAATTAAGATGTCTACTTATGTCATCAGAAAAGAGACATTTGTCCCCAACATCCAGAAAACTAAAATGGATTATGAAATATTGATGAGATTGTAAAAATAGAAGGTGGGAGTCTAGAAAGCAGAGTAGGAATGTGAGAGTGTTTGTTCTCCACTGTCTAAGAGAACATGACATTGTGAATGCTGAACACTCTTTAGTACCTGAAGACCTGTGCTCTAGGGTAAAGAAAGGGCAGTGTGTATACATTCTCTGCACATTTCCTGGGCAATGTCACTCATTCTTATTGGTTCGTTTACAAATTTATGCTGATGACTCTCAAATCAAGCTCCAGGCCAATGTTGGACATTGCCAGTTGGGTATCTCGTAGACATCTCACAATTCATAAATCTAAAACTGAACTCAGGGCCTTCTCAATGAACAAAACTTGGAGTTCCTTATCTCTCAACTGCCACAGCCAATCAGTCAAATTCTCTTAATTCTTCCTCCATAATATGGCTCAAACTCATTCCTATCTCTCCATCTCCAAGGCAATTACCTGAGTTCAGGCCTCCACAATCTACCTCGTGAGTTGTTTGAACAATCTCCTAAATGGTCTCCCTGCCTCCAACTTTGTGTCCATCAGTTTATTCTTTTTTAAACCTCTCTGCCCAACACGCACATGACTTTTAAAACCATAAATATAATGGCGCCCTTGTCCCATAATAATTCATTATTGCCTTCTGGCTAACTTGCAAATTTGCAAATGCTTTAGAAAGAGCATCTCCCCCTGCCCCCCCCATCCTCACATCTTATTATTCCCCTCCTTGTGCTTTAAATTTCACCACACTGGGCAACTTGCAGCTCCCTGCAGAAGCTACTCACTCTTATCTCACCATCTTCCCCAGCCCTTCCTCTCCTCTGTTACCTAACTGGATCCCATTCATCTTTCAACATTCCACACAGACATCACCTGATCTGGAACATCTCCCCATAGCATTATTCAGCATTACGTATCACATACTGTGAAGGTCCTCTCTGACAAGGCTAAACTCTTGAAGATAGGTAACATGTCTTACTTGTATACCACATAATAATGGCTCAACAGTGATATACTTAATTTTTAAAAAGTTTAGTTTTTTGTAGAGTATGTGACATTTCTCGTAAAACTTTTCACCTCCTTTTTATTCTGAGCTCTTTGAGTAACTTCAAATTACTAGTCTGTATCCTGTTAGCTTGATATTGGGAGGAAATCTAGACTAGTGGATACAGCATCCCTAAAACTCATAATACATATTTTTCATTGTAAAAAAGACGTGGAGTCTGAGTTATCAATCAAACTTTACATTTAATTACTCATCATATATCAATTCTAGGGTTGCTTCCCCTGAGATGAGCTGATGAAGGTGAGTGGCTAAAATATCAAAAGGAAAGACACACCCTAAACTGTGACATAGCCCCTATCCTGGCAGGGTCACATGATGCAAACCTAGGATCGAGGTCATGGGACCCTGCTGGGATGTTTTATTTGCTTGACTAGCTTTAGGTGTGACAATAGAGCATGCTCTGCCTAACATCAAGCAGTCAGGGAAATGTGGTTAGATGGCTGAGGCGAGACTTCCAGAACCTTCTGCTTTATTCACCTCCATGGAAACTGTTCAGAAGTTTACATTTGATTTCCTCCTGGTACACACAGGACCTCAAAGTAAATATCTTCCATTTCTCTCACAGATGTTCAGTCAGTAGGAATCTATCAGGTACAAAGGAAGCCATCTGTCTTTTCTACACACACCTTTTGTTAGGAAATCTTAAGTGTCCTCTTAGCATTTCGCCTGTTCTACCAATGGCAAAATGGCAGGGGTACCCTTTCCAGATCTGATCCTGGGCACTTGGAGAAAGTACGGGCAGGGGGGCGGGGCAACACTAAAATGATAAGAACACAAATTATTTGTGTCCAAAAAGATAATGTCTTCAATTTTAGCAAATCACTTCACCTACCAATACAAAGATTTGGCTGAGGACCCAACCATTTCCAACTCTACTTCTCAGAGAGGTTAAAAGAAAAACATCCTAACAGTGATGATGATTAAATATTAGAGTTATTTTTCCATAATGAGAAATACAATGTCTTATTCTGAAAAGCTATAAAAAGACAAGAGAGCCAGTTTACTTAGGAGGCCAATTGTTGACCTGCCTAAAGGCAGGGGAATGGACACTATGGACTCTTTCTCTTCTGGTTCTGTGATTCTATAAATCCTTCTAATAAAAAATTGTCAGATATAACAAGTGACATGTTTATTTTTTCTTCTGAGAAAAAATGAAAAGAAAATCACTGGCAGGTGGCTCACCTGGGGGCTAAGTTTTCAGAAGGAAGTGAGCCTTTCTTCACCTGTATCAATACCCAGTGGCCATCCCGTGGCACTTGACTGACACCTGAAAATGAGAGCCTAAAATAGAATTATAACTCAGGAGAACATATCTGGAGTGGCTGCTTTTCCTAACATTGACTAGGAACACTCTAATCCTATCAACCAGGTCAGTGCATGATAATAACAATAATGTACTTGTTGTTAAAAATTTAACACTAAGATTTTGGATGGTAGACAGAACCAAATGCAAAAGACAAAGGGAAAATCAATGAAAACTGCCCAAAGTCATAGCAGGAGAAAGGACAATGCCAGATTCTTCTACTCTTGGGAGAAAACAAAGAAGAAGAGATATTTAGAAAGAGTTCCATTGAGCGAAAGTCTGACACTCTCATTTTAAAGCTTCATGAGGAAAGCTGTGAAAAGGACAATAAAAAATAAAATTCTTAGGATTAGAAGGAGGCGCTCACTAAATTTAAGATGTGTTTATGGATGTCTGGCCATGATAAATACAGTCCTGCAAAATGTGAAATCATTAATATATTCTGTACTCAGCATTGCATGTTTAATATTGCATATAGTTATTTGGATACCCTTATATCTGTTCAGTAATTGGTGGCAATGAGGCAAAGTATTACCAGAAAAATATCCTGCTGTTATGAGCATGTATTACTTTAAAAACATACATTAGAGGTTAAAATATATGCATCTGACCAATGCATATAAAATATTACATCTAACTGGTATGAAAATTTGTTTTAATAAATCCTGAGTTTGTAATAAATTGCCTTCAATATAAGATTATCAAAGTATTTTTCTGATATTGTTGGTTAATTACTACAAAACCAAAGTTTGGAAGAGGGAATGAATTCACTCAATTCACTCCAGTTTTTAGGTGAAAAAATAGAGTGTTAACCTTAGAGCTCATACTTAGAGAGCACCAATGTCTGGCTACTGTGAGGCTGATGCTGATGTCACAAATCCTGCTCACAGCACCAATTGTCTAGCTCTTAATCCTGTCCATGACACCAATTGTAAAACTAGGTGACCACGCTAGTTGTCACGGCTCTTTTACCTGCTGGTAATCCTGCACCAACTGGGCCGATAGTTGAGCTAGGGCTGTGTCTGGAGCCCCCAGACCCCTCAAGCCTATTCACAGACTGGGTCACAAATCCTTCACGTGCCCGGCTGGGTCACCACACCCCTCCATGCCAGGCTGGGTCACCAGACTCCTCCATGCAGGTCTAAGAGCTAGGCAACCAGCCACACCGTCCTTGGAAGCTGCAGGTCTGGAAAAAATATGGCCATGCAGGACGGGCGCCCAAGACAGTAAAACGCCAGCCAAAGTGGCATCACCTTGCAGGTGCACTTACTCCACCCACACACACAATTGTTTACCAAACGACCCTGAACCAGCTCTGAGGTGGGGGAGCCTGACCAAATTGTTCCATTTTCCCAACAACCAGTGATTCAGAAATACTGGACCAGTTCTTAGTCAGTCCAGAGTCATGACGCTACCTTAGAGATCTGTACAAACCTTGCCCTCTCTCACAGTGTGTGACATTCCACAACAGCTGAAAACCCATCATCACAGAATGGCTAAATAAACTCTAGAAATGAGTACTGTGGAAGATTATGCAGCAGTTATCAATAATAACAAAATCCAAGTTATTGACATATAAAGATCTCTGAGACATAGTACTGAGTGTGAAAAGCAAGTTAGAATATAATATATGCATGCTGACATTATTCGTATTAAAAAAACACAAACAACACTATGCCTTTCTGCACATAATCTGTTTACTGAAAAGTATGATTTACTGGATTTGATTTTTTTTTTCAATCACTGTCTTTAACTGTGCTGAATTTCCCTTTTCAAACCTTAATGAAAGCAGGACAGATTCCATAGCTTTTTGATTACTTTCACATAAAAAACATTCCAGGTTAGTCCTATCTGTATATTTGAGCTTACATCATCTCACACCCTTCCTCTCCACCTAGCTCAACCTGACCCTGGCTGCAGGAACTTGAAGTGAGGAGGGAGGCTGCTCTGTTCTCTTGCTGCTTCTCTCCTTCCACCTCTCAGTCACTCTCTCTCCTTTACTGCACTGGAGTAGAGGTGGAATTGGAGCCTCTGTGCCTCTGGGGCCCTCTCTCGGCTGACATTAGCTGGGCTTTGATGCCATTGAACTAGCAGACACCTTTCTTTGGGGAACATAGGTGAGTTCTTCCTGAAATAGATGAAACACCCTGATTTGATCTCTTCTGACCCCCCTCCCTAGTGGTTCAAAACCTCATTCTCTGACTGGCAGGGTCTCCTCTTCTGCAAGTCAGCCATTTTGCTCAGGTAACAGCAAGAGCCTTCAAGCTAACTTCCTCCATGTCCACCTGAAGCAGAGGAAGCTCTTTTATTCTCCCCAAGCCAACCAATGTGTAGCTGCTTCATCTTGCCCCCTCTTTCCAGCTCTTTCACCCTGCTCAGATAGGTGCTAAATAAAGATAAGCAAGTCTATTCTCTAAGCAGATGTCCAGTTAGTGAACTAGAGGCCAGTCTCCCCTTCTTGAAGACACCCTCAAAACATAAACATGGTTCTCCTGAAGCCTTCCTCATTTGGCTTGAGGTTTCAGATAAAGCACCTCCTCTGATTTCACAACTCCATTTCCTTTCTTATACATCTTGAGGAGGGAATTGTGGGGTGATGGTAGCGGGGTCTCAGAGAATCCTGTAGGAAGATACCGGGTAACTCCTCAGCTGAACCCCCATTCATCATCATGTTACATATGGCTACATGGTTATAAAAGAACTCGCTGACTGACAGTGCTCTGCTCTGGGGAGGACAGGATGATGGGTGGTGATAAATGGGCCTTAGTTTGTCTGTATTGTTTGGGTTTTTACAAAGAGCATATAGTCATATATTTCACTCATTAATTCAAAAGAATATTGGCTGGCCTCTAGAGATACCGTAGATGCTTTAATCAAAGCAGTCAAAGTTGGAGTCTCAATCTTGACCACTATATTGTATTAAACACCATTGAGTCTGCACTGATAAAGTTTTACCAAAGTTTATTAGAGGAGTTGCACTTTCTCCATGAGTATGACTGGTAACTAACGGAGTCACAGAACACAGCAGACTCCCTGTGCCCACGTTGTTAATGGAACACAGACTACAAGTCAATGTTCCCCTCTATGTTCCACCTGCTACAAGTCTGTGTGATCATCTGCTAGACTCTAATGACAGCATTATGACAAGAGCTCACAGAGGGAGAAGGTGGCCTTGTTCTGACAGATTGGGCATCAAAAGGAAGCACCACTTGTTAGGGCCTCCTGACAACTATTTAGAGGGTTGGGAAGGAGATTTTCCAGTAAGCAAGAGGTCTGGGGTGCTCTCCTGGTCGTTATTCTCCATGTACAAACTAAGGGTAGGTCCCCAAGACACCTTAATTGGTAAGGAAATAAGGCAATGTAGCCAGCCTCTAGTAGGGTGGCCAAAGGCACATGAAAACAGTTTTTACATCTTTGCCAAGACTTAGAATCTCAGCGGATATCTGGAGAGGAAAGGAGTCTACTACTTCTAGCAAGCTTCAATGACATTAGAAAGATGATTCAAAAGTGAGATAAAGAGAGAAATATGAAGGTTTCAGATAACAGCACAAGTGCTGTGATTTTGGTTCAAGACAAGTTTACCACAGAGAGAATAGCTCTCTAAAAACAATTCCAAAATTTCCTTCATGACCTTGTCCTTTAACATCAAATCACAAGAGAACTGTGATCTTCTTGTTTTAGAAATAACAGCACATGTTCTTTCATTCGTAGCTTACCATCTGGGCTTCCATTATGATACCGCTTTGATCAAAGACACACAAAATTTGGTGCAGGAAAGGAATTTTAGAGATAATTCAGTGCAGCCATCTCGTTTTACAGATGCGAAAAGTAAAGATGTTAAGTTAGCTGCTCAAGAGCTCAGTATGTCGTAACAGCAGATGCAGCGCCAAAATCCAGCTCCAAAGATTCCCAGATCCATCACCTTTTCCACCACATAATTCTGCCTCTGGTGGCACAAAGAGGCAGCTCTTGAAAGTATAACTTATTTTCATGATTATTGTTCTTCAACATCAGTGATGATGGTGGAGAAAAATAGCAGTTCCTTTAATTGTTGTAGATTATCACAATTACCTTAACATACACAACTTCATTTGATTGCAGCCACCCTGAGAAGCAAGCAGCACAGCCATCATAGGACCCATTTCACAAATGTGGCCACTGAGTTTAGAGATTATACGGTTTGCCCGAAATCATGCAGAAACTGTCAGTTCTGACACTTAGCCTAACTTTACTTCCGTATTATCGATCACAAGACTTGTGATCTAACATAATTGACTCCCTTACACCTGAATTTGATGTTTTATTCATCTCCACATGGATAAACCACAGATCAACCACATGTTTATTTTTGGAAGTGACTGCTAGGATTTTATTAGAATAAGGCAGATTGAAATTAACAACCAGAAGGCACACCAACTCAAAGAAGTATATTATGAGCCTGCTTTTCATTTTCTTTGCTTTGGCTGGACACTTTTGGGGAAAGGTCTGAGTCTGTGCAGACTCAGAGATGCATAGTAAGAGCATGGTCAATGACCTACAGATTGGTGCTTCCAGCACTTCTCCTCCTGCTTCACACCCCAGAGGCTCCAGGCTCCCTGACGCTCCCCCCCACACATGCAAAAAGGTACCCTCAGCTGGCTCGGTGAACAGTAAAACAGGTTAGCTCCACCATGCAGGCCTAGACACGTGGCTAGCTCAGCCTCTGGTGCCTTCTGTCCTCACGTTCAATACACACCGCTTGGCTATATTAATTTCTGTCACAGGGGGGAGATTGGTCAGTGAAATCTAAATGGGCTTTTCCTATTTATTGATACAATTTCGTGGCAAGAGCAATTTTCAGAGCTTATTTTCCACTCCATTGAATCTCATGTTACTGCAAATGAATATATTCCTCGGTCAGTGCAATGGCACAACACAGTTGTAAGTGCTTTATGCTTCATTTGGATAAAGAGTTCAGGATATTACCAAATATAAAAGGAAGTTAAGGGCCATATTTCATTAGAAAGCTGTCTCCCCTGTTAATAAAACCTGATGTTGATGGTAGATGTGCAAAAAAACAAGAGCAGGGATGTGCAGCTCTGGCTGGTATTCAATAAGGCAGCCCAGTGGTTCCAGACACCACCTGAGGTGTGTACCACCTCAACCAACATCCACCAACATCAACACACCCACCCAGGGATCGAAAATTGTATGTTTCATAGAAAATTGAAAATCCCACCATCAGCCCAAGGTATGCTCTTTAGATGTTGGCTTTGCTGTCATTAAAGGAAGGCTTATGCTAAAATCACGAAGCGTAGAAGGTACCAGGTCAGCCTGTTGTGGGCTGATGTGTAATGGCCTTAAAAAATAGCCTAGTGGATGGGCTTTCCATATTTTATTGGCTTATTGGGGTATCGGAAGAGGTAGCACCATCTCATTTCTCAAATGGGAAAACTCAGGAGCAGCCACAGGCAAAATTGGGGAATTCAGACTTTTATAAGAACAAGGTCACTCTCAAACTACTAGCTCTCCAATGTCAGCCACGAAGAATTGAAGAGAGTACTCCCGTCTGCACCTGGACTCATAAGCTAGTCCTTTCTGCACCCCATCTCTATAGTGAATGACCTAAATCACAGTACTCTCCCCCAAATTATAACTAGTAGCTGGCAGATTATTTCATTTAGCCACCAACCCTTGAGAAATGATAGGAGTTATTAGCTTTTACTAGTGGTACTAAGAATACCTCCCAAATCCAGCACATAGCTGTTCCCTTTTATCAGTTACCCCACTCCCCACCCTCATTGAACTTCCCTGAAACTTCCAAGTCTTGGTCAAGTGTTCTATCACCAACCTGATTCCTTCTCATCACCTTATTGTTAGGCAGATTCATAGGCCCTGCCCTATGTCTGACCTCCACATTGATTGATATTCAGGGCAATAAATATTGCTGTGGAGTGCTCTAAGTGCTAAAGTACTCTTTTCTAAGCTGATAGTCTGGATTCACCTCTTTCTTTGTGCTTAGCCTGAATCCTTCCATCACGCTTCATTTATACACAGACTCCAATTCTGGACATGGAGGTCTTCTTTGGCCATGTTTCTGCCTGTGCTTTCTGCCCAGCTGGCATTCTGAACTCAGACTCCAGGCCTCTGATGCCCCCCCACAGCATGTCCAAATCCTCCACACACTGACCTCAGGTACAAAAACCTGACTCTGCCACTTATTAACTAAACACATTTTCTAAACTCTCTGAGCCTATTATCCTCATGTGTAAAATGAGTACAGTAATACCCATCTTATAAACTTGTTCTAAGAATAACATGATTTAAGATGCCCAGTATTTAATAGGGACCCCACAAAAATTACCCCTTTCTCCTTTTTCCTGGATATTCTACCTGGTCTTTGCTTAGTGTCCAAGCATGGTTACTTATGCTAAGTTTCCAACACCCCATCTACTCTTTCCAGGGTCACAATTCACCAGAAAAAAAGAAAGAAAAAGAAAAAAAAAAAAAAAAAAACAGCCAAAACGAACCCTTTGGATGCCAGGATTTAGTGAGTTTAATTCAAGGTGCAGTTGCTTGGAAGTATTCAAATCAAAGCCAGCTTGTAGCTAGAGCTCATCTGGATTTGGATTCAACACCTACATTCTGGAAAATTTGTATCCTTACATTAGTGAAATAGTTCATTGTATTGTTTTCCCTTGAGTTTTAGTAAAAGGCATTTAAAATGAAGTCCAAAACCAGTTCTTCTGAACTAAGAGAGAATAGAAAGTTTTCTGCTCTATTTTTTCAATCATAACTTGATCAGCACAGGCAAAACCTTCCCCACAGAGTTACCTCAGATGAGTTAACACCGGGCCTCACACAGTCAGTGCTCAGTGTTTGTTTCCTTGTTTCTTCCCCCAATTAGTCTCCCATATGAATTTCTAGCTTCCTTAACTTAGCCCCTCTATTTGCTCTTTTGAGGTAGACAAAGTGAAAATGAGATCTTTAAGGAAGAACTCTGGATACCACTTCCTGGTCTTCAGCCAGGAAGACCTGTCTTTGGTTTTTAAGTACTTTTTCAGTGCTCATGAATTCAACTACATTGTTTTAAAAGAGATACTTGCTGATCATTCACCATGTACCAGGCACTGAGCAATGTGCCACTCAAAGTCCTTGACCTGAAGAATCTGTGGGGAGACTAAGATGGAAGAGATAACTTGAATGCTATTCACGAAGTATGATAGGACAGTAAAATGACTCTGAAGTAGGCATATGGAGAGCTCTCTGTTTTTCAGATAAAGCCCAGAGTCACAACTTAGGGGCTGATAGTTTACACTCGCAGTCATCAACTATTGTATGTGGTGAATCCACTGTCATCCTGAAGAACTGCAATGTGTTGGAAAGCCTGATGAGAAAAGGGCGTTCATGTGAGTGTCATGAAGGAGACTTCTCGTCATGATGGTGGGACAGGGCTGGGCTGTGATGGGACTATGAGAATCAGCACAGGAGCAGTGGGTATAGAGGTGGGTGAATTTGCCCTCAGCAAAGGTGAGCAAGGTCGGAGAATTGCCACAGACAAAATACCAGAAAATTATTCGAGTGCTTGGAACTTAGGCCACCTTCGGGTTAAGGGAGAGTAGGAAAAAATCCTAAACCAACTGAATACTTATCCAAAAAAAATCGAGGCGAAAACATGGTAGAAGCGATTATGTTTCACTTAAATGGGTAAGACAAAAACTTTATCCATTGGTGGAATTTGAGATTTAAGAATTAAGGTAAATTCAAATATAAGGAAATAAAGTTCCATTTACACAGCAGAGTCTAATTACGAAAGTCATGCTGTTTACATAATGATAGTTTTCTTCTACTATGATAGACCATGAGCTCCCTGGAAGAAAGATTTGGCCTAGTTCATCTTTTGAAGAGTGGGCAGAGAATAAATTTTGCGAAGACGTATGTGGCCACGCATACTTCAAAAAGTTCCTGGAAAAGTAGAGTTAAAAGATAATACGAATCTTTCCATGAACTTTCTGAGATACCCTCATATAAACTTTTGGAGTCTCTGTTTGTTTCCCCATTTGTGAACTATAGATCATGTAAGCTACCTCCTCTTAAGGATGTTGTGAAAATTTAATTAAATAATGTGTGGAAAGTGTACAGCACTCAGATACTTAACTAACGTTTGCTTTTTCCCTCTTTCCCCAGCACACAGCAAAGAACACAGCACACAACAGATACTCAGTAAACACTTGGCTTATTTTTTCCTGCCATTCCCCTGCCTGTAGCGCTCTCTCCACTTGTCACACATTCATCATGATCCTGAAACAGCACCTCCTTCCTCTCCCCCAGAACATACGGAGGGACTTTAATTAGACTCAGCCTTATGAAGTTGTTAATGTTATTATTCCCATGTTGCAGATCAAGAAACTGAGGTACAGAATGGCTCAGTAACGTCCTCAAAGTCACGCAGCTAGTAAGATGATACAGCCAAGGTATTTATGACTCTGGAATAACCACTTCCTTCTCCTGACTTCAGGCCCATCCAACTCCAAGCTCACACTTCTTCCACTCACCCATATGCCTCCCTCCCACAGATTAATTTTTCTTCTTATAAATCCTTCATTGGGTTTGAAGTAGCTCTGATGAGGTAAAACTTTAAGCTCCCAAGAAAGAACTTCATGATGCTGAGCTCTATAAAGCACATTGGCATACAGCCACCTTTTTGAATTTCTGCTAAATCAGCCAGTAAGCTCTTAGTGAGAACCAATATTTGGTCTCAAGTTCTGAAGGATTCTGGAACTGCATCTGATTACCTTGAGCCACGAAGACAGATGGAGCAGTAAAATTAGCCTAATCAGTGACACATAGTTAGTTCTCTTAGACTTCTATTTTCTCCATGGAGAGTTAAGCATCAGCTCAGGTGCTGTATTGTGATGGGACTTGGCAGACGAACTCAAGGAGAGAGAAGAATCCAAAGGCAACTTTCTTCTCAGACAAAAAATTCCTTGGATATTCTCTTTCAAGAGATGATAATCACCAGTGTTTCCTTCTGTAACTTCTTTTTTTTTTTTTTTTTTTTTTTTGTCGTTTTTTCGTGACCGGCACTCAGCCAGTGAGTGCACCGGTCAGTCCTATATAGGATCCGAACCCGCGGCGGGAGCGTCGCCGCGCTGCCAGCGCAGCACTCTACCAAGTGCGCCACGGGCTCGGCCCTGTAACTTCTTGAATATCAAAATGAGGCTCTCTTGTCCACCAAAGGTGAACTTCCCAGCACAATGTGAGCTCCAGGAGAGCAGAGCCCAGTCTCCATTGTATCTCAAGTGCCTGGCACAGGGCCTGGCACATTGTTGGTGCTCAATAAATAGCCATTGGATTAATCATTAATTTCCCGCATCATTCTGAAAACTCTGGTTCAAAAACATTGCATACTTTCCCAGCTGACTCAATTTGGCTAAGGAAAGTATGGAAAGTGACATATATTGACCATTATTCTGGATCAGGCACAATGCTTCCTATGCATAATGTTCTTTAATCCTCAAAACGATCCTATGAGGTGGATATTACTAACTTCATTTTACAGATAGTAACTGGATCTTAAAAAGCTAAGGTAATAAAGCCAAGGTACTAGCACAGTTGGAATTTCTAAATCAATGATCTTTCCATTGCACTTATGGAGCAGTTTTCATGAAGGTAAAAACATTGATGAACTTTCATAGTTTGCTCCCTCTTCAATATTGCTATTAGATAGTTTGATCTAATTATCATTTGTGGTAAGTGTAACATTTCTGATCACTTATTCTGTGCCAGGCATTATTCTAATGCTTTACATGTATTAATATTTTTAATTATTTCAATATCTCTATAAGGTTAGTGATATCATTGTTTCTATTTTATGGACCATGGGTAAGAAATTTGAAGCACAAACATGTCCAGGGTAACATGTCCAATAGGCAGTGGGCCTGAGATAGAAGATGCTCAGTTTCCCTGGGCTCAAGTCTCAGGACACACCTCAGGGTTTCAAGCCACTCCTTGAGGTCTCAGGTGCCTCCTCTAGGCCTTCCCCTGGAGGAAAGCTACTGCTGACAGTTGGACCTATTTTCAGCACCAACACAGGGAAAATGAGACCATAAGGGACTGGCTTATGCAAATCCAGTGGCGGGGCATGATCAGCAGAGAAGGGTTATATAACTCTAGTATGCAGGCGTACTCAGTAAAGTGGAGCTTACCCTTTGAATGACTTTCCACTACAGGTGCTAGAGAGCACAGAATGTTCTCGAATATGCCTGGTGCATGTAACAGGATTTGACCAATGAACATGGTCCAAAAGGAGACCCACTGAGCATGTGCAAGACTAATGTTACATAACTGGGAACCACCCCCTTAATTGAATGTTCATTAGGTAGTGAAACTATAAAAGCTGAATCACAGCAGAAGGCAGGGTTGCTGCTCCCTCTCCTGGAGCCGGCACACTCTGCCTGTGGAGTGTGTATTTCTTTCTTTTTGTACCAAACTTACTTTCAGTAAGCAGCTGCTCATTCTCTTGAGCCAGCCTGCTCTCTGTACTGAACTCCAAGTATGCTTTTCTTACTTGTGTATTAAACTTGGTGTGGGCACTGCTCAGTCTCTCGAACTATGCTACACGCTCTCTGTGAAATTTGGAACTTTTATTCATTATATCAAACCTGTTCTCACTTTCTACTGTGACTCTGCTCTTGAATTCTTCCCTGTGGTGGAGTCAAGAACCTGGTAAGAGGATGGGGTGGGTTGAGACCAACTATCTGGCCTCCCGGATCCTACCTCTAACATCAGCCCGATGCTTCTTATCCAGGCAGTCTCATTTCAGTGCCCAAGGCCTTAACCGCTTCTCTCCAAGATTCACTTATGTCTACTAGGATCAGCCATGGCTACCAAGGCTAGCCAGTCCCCACACTAAGGTGAAGGATGACCCTGAGGCAATTCATCACACCCCAGACATTCATGCTCAGCAAAGTAGCCCTGGAAAATTCTTAGTTGGTTTAAATTGTGTAAGTTATGGTCCTTTCCTCTACACAGACTAATTTGTGACCTGCCTTGCTTTTTTGGCTTCTCAGAATAATCAATTTGGAGTGTTACCACATTTCAGGTGGAGGACTAGTTGTTTTTTGTTGATATGTTAGCTTGTTTTTAGGAAGGCTTACACAGTTGTTGATTGCACCAAGTTCTATCATCTCACTGATAATAATTCTACCAAAGTCACTAGATGCTCACATTTAAAGAAATGGCAGAGTCAATGACACAGTTCAGCCCAGTGGCACTTTACACTGTAAAGTGCCTTAGGTTGTGAATCAGAAAGAATAGCTAACATTCCAGAAGCATAAGGTATTGGAGGCATAATCCTCTGAGGAAATGAGAAAAGACCAGAGTCAGGTCTACATGAAGCAATTAAAGTGCAGGGGAATCTCCTTTCAATTTCCTCGTCGACCCACCTCCACACAAACTCTACTCATGCCCTGCCCTCGAAGCTAAAAATGAGAGAAATCCTTAAATAGGACATTAAAATTTAATTTTTCTGTTGACCTATCATGTGAATAGAATGAATAGTACAACTTTTGTGTTTTTCATTGTAATTGTCTAATAGTATGGTGAACAGTGTTTTTCATTAAGTTCTCAAGAGTAACCTCAGCATTTTACCAAAGGATGCTGAGGATGTACCCAAAAAACATTTTTCTCCACAGGCAGCAGCTGCTTTTTGAAATAAAGAGCACTGACCAGCAGGTGAAGCCTATGTAATTAACCTCAAACAGAAGAAGGCTATCCTAGAACTTAATAGGCAAGCATTTCCTTTCCAGCCATTCCTATCGCTGGCTCGGGCAAAGCAGAAGCTATAACAAAGGGACTATTCTTCACGTCTGGGGCAGCGGGAACAAGGAACAGACAGCTTCTGCCACTGCTAGTTAATTCTCCCTGGTCTCCAGAGGCCTTGCCCTCTCCTCATTTTTCTTTTGCCCACTCCCTCTTTCCAGCCACCACCACTCTTCCCACCACTAACCCAAGGACACGTGAAATAACCACATTCTAGGATGGCAACAAAGACCCACTGGGGCTCCTAAACACCATTTTAATTCCAGGAAGCTTCAGGGTTGTCATCAAGTGAACCACAGCCTCACAGCCTCTGAGGATAGCTCCTCAGAAACGTAAGAAACATTACTCCCAGTAAGTCTGCAAATCCAGCCATATCCTCTTTTTCTAGCTTCCTCTGCTCATATTGACTTGGACAGTTAAAAGGTACTATTTCTATGTCTAAGTAACCACATGACTTCGGACAAGCTACTTCACTTCTCTGGGTCACCATTTCCTCATCTGTAGTGAGAAGATATTCTATTATTTGATGAGATGCGTGATCTTAAACTTCTCTTCCTCAAGCACGTTATGATTCTAAAGACAAGTATATTGTTTCATCTGTGTTGATTAAGTTAATGTGCATTCCTATAACTTGAGGGACCAAAGATTTTTTTTTTTTTAGCAAAAACATGACTATATACCCCAAAGTGTCTCATTATTAGCGATCATATTCTTGGGGGCAGATGAGGTTAAGTCTAGATTTTGTGTTTTTATACTGGGTGATGAGTGAGATTATTTAAAAACAAAGTAATATACTTGGAAAAGGAAGTGGTTTGAAAGGATGGGTAAAGGAGATATTTTTGGTTCAAACACCCTGGAAGCAAGCTTATAGTTGTTAGTGGCTGCTGCTGATCGGCAGGTGACTTATATTTATCGTGTATTATTTGCTACTGATCTCCATCCAACTCTGGAAGCAGATGCATGCAGTTCCTATCCTGAGGAGCAGATCAAGGACAGTGACAAGTAATTTTGACTTAAAACATAAGTTCTGGATCAATTTAACAAGCACATCAACCAACACAGCACATTGTCTGCACAGACGGACAGACAATGCTCTCGATGCTATTGAGAGAAGCTAGAGATTTTTCCTGAAGCTTTGTTGAGCTTTACGAGATGGTTTATGGGCAGAGGAGAGATCCAGCTTTGCTGAATATACAAGATACATGCTACATTGAATACAGGGTTTTTATTTTCTTACCACATTACCAAGGTGGCTTACATAAGTTTGGGAAAATTAGAGGGTTCATTTAGTTAATATCAAGAATTATGAAAGTACTTGAACCCAGGAAGGAGACCATAAATACAATACGGCCCCTGCTATTCTGAAGTCTAGACTATTCACTACAGTGGTCCCTAGTGAGCTATTTGGCCTTCCTTTTAATTTGCCTCCAGTTATAACGAGATAACCATGGTTTATAATACAGTAATTGTATAATTAAATGCAGATGATATGCTATTTCTGGAAGTACAATTCAAGACTCTAGGTTGACACTACAAAATGCCATGACTACCTTGAACACAGGTTTGTTCAAGAATGTAAAATCCATAGTGAAATGGCTCACTTACAGAAGTCCATGCTGTTAACTTTGGTGTTGATTGGGAAAGTCAGCCATTTCAAGCACCTTTTATTCATCCATTCACCTGACAAATATTTGTCAGATGCCTACTATGTGCCAGGCCATGCTAAGCCCTGGGCAGGTAACAATATATTCCCACATGCACTTTACATTCTATAGGGTAGATAGACAGTAAACAGAAATATAAATAAATAAAAGGTATAGATCAGGATAAATTCTATGCAGAAAACAAGCAGGGAGATGTCATATGAATAATGGGAGAAAGAGAGCATTTCTGGAAGGTCAAGTTCCCCATCAGAGTGGCTGAAGTCCACCAGGTCTCTGTTGCCAAACAAATTGGATGGCCAAGGAAATGGTATAAGGAAATCTGGTGCAAAACTGTTGCCTCCCTTATATGAATTATCAAGGTATAGTACTGGTGGATGCTTAGTCCTGGCTGTCACAAGGCCTGGGGTAAGACCTGGGATATAGTCAGCTTTCATGGGAAGGCAGCATGATACCTAGGGTTGTGGATCAAAACACCTGGATTCAATTCCTGGCTCTGCCAATTATGACCTGTGTGATTTGGGGAAAGTCAACTGCTCCAATTGTTGCTTTTCTCATATACAAAGTGGGATAATACCTGTTCTACTTATTTCCATCATGGTGCTGATGAGGAGCAAATAAATATGAAATTATAAAAAGCTATGAAAATGTTAGCTGTGCTATGATTAGAGCAACTCTATGAATTTCACATCCTATCTCATATCCTCAAGATGCCAGCCATGAAAACATTATCATGTTCTTTTCCTTCTGGCTTTCTAAATAAAATGCCAGGAATGTAAACTTTGCTTTCTGGCAAAATTCAACCTCTGACATACATTGTGCACAAACTTCAGTCTGCAGGAAAGAGAGGCATCTGAAGTACTCTTGCACATCAAGCATCGGGGATATGTTTATTAGTCAGTAGTTTGAGGTCTTGGTAGTGACTTCCTTTCAGTGCTCCAGTTATATAAGGAAATAATCAGTAAATAGAAAGATTGCCTCATGATGCAAAGTGAAATACAATCTGCCATAGAAAGGAGAATCATGCCGAGAAGCTTGCTGAACAGACCCTGTCTCCAATTAAGCTCCGATTACAGAGCTGCACTTTAGTTGAAAATCCATTCTCCAGAATGGCTTAAATTTCAAGGGACACGGTCAACATGACAATAATAATGATGCCATGCTGTTTTCTACAATTTCTTTTCCCAAGGAGTTCAGAGTAGCATCCCCACATTGTCTCGGCTTTTATCCTCAAACCCAGTTGGGAAGATAAAGGATAGAGAGTCTTTTACTAGATTTCTAGACAGAATCGATGGGGGGAAAAAATCCTGAGGGGTTTGCCTGGGGAACCAGGTTAAGAATTGAAGCCAGGGTATAGGTACTTTCTCACCAGTCTTATTGGTTGGTATAATTTAAGTACTGATGAGTGTGTGGTCTTATACCAAGAGTTGCAAATAACAGAGAAGCTGCCTTGGCCTCTGTGACAAGAGAGATGTTGGTGGGATAAAAGCACCTGAGCAAATATTAAGCAAGGACATGAATTAGCTAGATCGTGGGGCATCCAAGAGGCATCTCATATACATGACCTTTATGACTTGCACCTACTCTTCCACAAAGAAGACAACAATATACTGTACTAATACCATATTTTATGAAATTGAAAGTGAAGGTAAAGACACCTTTATCTTTTCTTACCGCTAAGGGAAAAAAAATGTTGCCAATTAAATTTTGACACATTGCTTTGTTAACATTGATTATAAGACATATCTTGAGTTTAGAGATGTTAAAATGTTGGGGCGGGGAGGTGGGGATGTGTTTTAGAATCATTGAAATACAGTGTGTTGATTGATTGGTAAATGTTAAACCCATTCCTGAAAAGATACACGAGAGGTAGAGAAATCTCAGAAAAATGTGTAGCTAACTTGGTAGAGTTTGACAATCTTCTCTTTGAGGAAAAACAAGGACTCTTCAGAAAAATAGAGCTCTAAGAGGGATATAAAAGAAGCACAGAAAGTCACGCAGGGTGCATAGCTCAGGAGTTTGCTCAACAAATCCTGAAACTCAGAATTAGTGTGAGTTCCGATAAGCTTAGAGGAAGATATTTCAGAAGCAAAAGAATGTGTTATTCCACACAGCAAGCAGTCCACATAAGGAACTCATTACTCCAAGAGCTAGTACAAACTAAAAAAAAGAAAAAAAAGAAAAAAGATAATTTGGTTCAAAAAGAGTTTTAGATAAATTCATGGATGATAGAGCCATAAAGGAGTCCATCCTCTACACACTTAAATACCCTTATTAAGTCATCATTTCAGCTTTTTCCTTCTATGCTAAATAATAGTGCTTCCTCTAGCTTTCCCTAATAATCCCCATTTTCCTATCCTTCAATTTCATCTGTCCTCCTTTAAGTCAGTGGTCTTTGTTTCTCCTCCAACCCCCTTTTAATGAGTCCCTGAAAATATTATCATGGAAAGTTCAGGGCTTATCTAATCCCAATTCACCATCAAAGTTTAAAGCTTACTGAGAGCAGAGACATCTCTCTTTTACCTTTGAAGCTTCACAGCACCCAGCATAGTACCTGGGATCATCTCTGTTGGACTGATGATTGAAAGAAAGAGTGAATATGTGTAACCCCGGCTTCTGAAATCCTCACTGAGACCTGGTTGCCCACGTGTCCCCATGCTCTGTGTGGGTTTTTTTTGTGTGTGTGATGGCAGATTTAGGGGTGGGGGTTGGGTGGGAGGAATGTTTTTTCCCATGAAGAGAGATTTGGGTCTGTCGCCAACCCCCCTGATACCCAAGTTTTGTTATACCTCTACTATGACTGACTTTAAGGGACCCTTAGGGAATATGGGAGCTCAGCCTCAGCCAAGTCATAGTCAAGTGTCTGTTCTTAACACAAAACTCAAGATAAAAGGACAAATTGGGTAGATAGGTAGAAAGGTTAAGCAGGCAGCCACAGAAGTTTTGTTGTTTTTGTTTTTGGAGGCAGGAAGAGGCTTATTTCTTCCTACAGGAAAAAGTTCCTGAAGAAAGCTGTTCTTTGCGTGATGTCCTTGACCATGAAGCTGCTCGTGGGGGCAGCAGACAGCCCCCTGGAGGTGAGGTGGAGGAAGCGGAAGTTGTCTCCACATGCTCAGTACTTCCAGTTCAGAGAACCAGGAGCTGTTCAAAGTTACACACTCCACAGCGCCAGAGCGCGATTGAAATGTTGGGAGTTGTCTAAGGTGGCAAGGGGCTGAAAGCACTCAGGTAATAGACTTAGAAGACGTGCTTTCCTCCCCTGAGAGTTCATGGTCATGGAGCCTTGACGCAAGTGTTTGCGATTACAGAGACAATCATTAACCAGAAGGTGGCTTTGGGTACCTGGGCTTGAATCGTCCAATGACCTTGAACTGTATACCAGGTGTGACTTGGTAAAAAGCATGTAAGTGACACCATTTAGAAGACACATAAGAAAGCAAAAACAGCTAATGCTCTGTGAACTCAAAGATCATCTCTCTCCTTACTCAGCAGTCTAGATTCCTGCTGATGGGGAAATGCTGAAGGAAAAATAATTAGTCATATACATTTATATATATACGTGTGTGTGTGTGTGTGTGTGTGTGTGTGTGTGGATTTATTCCTTCAGAGCAGTTTTTAACATCCTTTTGAGACGTTTTAAAACTTCTCCTGCTTTGACAACAAAAGCTCCTTGATGAACATATGTCTTTTCCCCAATGGCCTGAGTTAGCACTTGTCATTGTGTCCTTTATATACTGTATTTATGGAAATGACACCATGTGAGAATGAAATGCTTTATGGCTGGTAATCTCTGCCTTGTTACACAGGATTTATGAGACCAGAGGGCCAGCCCTCATCACTGGCCCTGAGCCTGATGTCGACGTTTTATACACTTTCCCCTTCTTCCTTGTTAAGGAGTGGAGGATTCATTTCACCTTGTATTATCTATTGATTTTTCTTTCCTTCCGCTATATTTGTTAAACATTTAGAAAAAGAGAGAAATACTGCCTAAGTAGTCTTTCGTGATATGTACATATGTCTCTGTGTCTGTCCCTATGTACCTGTGTCTGTATGTGTACCTGAATGTGTGTCTGTGTGGCTGAAACTACCTGGGACCACATAAGAGGACAAATCTTAGTCCCAAACAAAAAGCGTCCGATTTCCTCTAACACCCATTCCATCCACGGTGAGCCTGAAGCAAGATTGCATTCTTCAGGAAGCACAGAGAGCGGCTACTCCTGCTGTATGCACTGGCCCCATTTTGAGTTTCCTGAACCTTCCAACTCAGTAAGTACCATTTATCCTCACAGACATTTTACATCCGCTATTATTAATGAACATCTTTGTTGCTACCAGTTTTGTATCTTTCAAAGGGCGATGACAGACCCCTCAGTGTCCCTGAGCTTCTAGACAAGAGGTTTGTCTTCTGCAAGGGCTGAAGGTAGCTGGGGCTTAGTCTAGTGAACCAGGGCGGGGAATTGTTCAAGACGTGCATCTTTATAGAATGTCCTTCAAATTTAGTGTGGAGAAAGGGGGAAGAGATAGAGGAATGTGGAGACTTGCTGGGATCCGGGCTGTAACTGCTTACCTTGACAATCTTTGCAGGGACAAAAACAAACCTCCTACTGTGTGCGAGGTACTATTTTACTTTCTCAGAGAGCTTCCAAATCTATTTCTACACTGATATAAAATGGCATTTTTGAGCACTCCGTTTCTGCGTCTACACATTGTTACCTCCATGCTTTAGATGAAAGAACCGAAGCGCAGAGAAGTTGAATGGCTGGCCCCAGAGCAATCATGGAGAACAATGGGCAGAGTGTGGATTCAATCCCAGTCAAATCCAGTGCTATAAAGTGCTGTCTAGGAGGATGGCCTCCACAGTCCAGCACCCTTGGATGCCACACCTGCCTCTTGTTAACTTGGGCATGAGGGAGGTTTCTGAGCCTCAGATACTTCATAAATGGAATCACTAAGAATTTATGAGCTGATGAAATGACTGAATAAGATAATGAACATCGAGCCCTAAGCAGAGTGCCTGGTCTGTAGTAAATTTACCATAATAGTTGATATTTTATTCTTATATTTTATATTATTATTCTCAAAGAGAACCTTTGAAAATTTCACATTGTCCCAGGCACCACATGATTCATTTTTGTAAACTATATAGAATATGTGTATTACACAGAAAGAACTGAAAGGTAATTTTTTCTGTGATAAATAAGCTTAGAATTAAGGTTTTTATGACCTAAAAACTTTTAATAAAAAGGAAATAGAAAAATCACCAAATCAATTATTACCTAGGGCAATAAAAAATTAAAGGAATATGTTTAATTATATATGTAAGCCTCTAAATTCTAAAGGTTATTGGGGTCTAGCCTTCCTTGCATACCCTTACAAAATTAACTAATCCCGGTTGTGTTTTATATCCCAGTGATGGTCCAAGCATTTTCTTCTGCTCGTGAAATTTTCTTTCTCCACTCTTGCATAGAACATTTTTACTTTAAACGCTGGCATTATCCTTCTTCAGGGTAGCCCTAAGGAGATACTTAGGGAAATAAAGACTAAAATAATTATCTCTTAGATTTAGGTCATGCATCAGTTAGCTTTTGCTACACAACCAACCACCCCAAAACTTAGAGGCTTCAAAACATAACCATGTTTTTAACTCGTGATTCTGCTAGGTGGTTCTTTTGGCCTGGGCTGGGGTGGCCCCAGCTAATCTCAGCTAGGATTGCCACATTATAATCAAATGGGTAACCTATTCACCTGCCTCTGCTCTTGCAATGCCTGAAGGATATAAATTAAAAGCTGGCTAAATGCTTTTTGAATGAATTAATGAATAAATAAGTGAAGTTATCTGTACTCGGCTCTTTTTGGAGACTGTGTGATACAAGGCTCTTTCATGGAGAATTGAAAAGCAATTAATTTATTTTCCCCAGTAACTTCCCAACACTCCTTATCTCTGAAGTTAATCCAGTACATTCTGCCCCCCAGTTAGACACATAACCAGACCTGCCCTCCCTGAGTTATGTACCACGTAAATCACATAGCTTCTCCCAAATCATCCCTTCCTTCTTTCGCTCTGAAACTCACATTCTTTCAATTCCCTTAGAAAAAGAGAGTCTCCCCCACTTGACAGGAGGAAATGCAAAGTCACGTTGCAAGGGTACAGATACTGGGTTGGGAAAAATTGTTGCCATTTTGCAATCAACCTCAGGCCATTATTTATGGATTCCACAGTGTACCATGCCATCCTGATCACTAGGTAGCATAGAAATGTTGCTAAATAAAAGAGAACAGTCTGCCTCTTTCTAATACTTTTCTTTCTATTTAAAAAAAAAAAAAAAAAGTCTCCTGGATGTCAGCAATTCTAAAGCTAAAATAGATGTCTCGGCTCCAGTCAAACAGAATTTAAGCTCTTTAGAATGCATTCATCACAGACTGGAGAAGTGATAGACAGATTCTGAAGAGGAAATCCCAAGACCAAAATATCATCTGTCATTTCCAACAGAGGAAGGCGTGTGTACTGGAAAGCGCAACGTAAGCTGTGGAAGATGACCCTATGGACAGGCTGTTCTCAGTCACCACCCGCTGCTCTGTGGGAGAAGCGTGGCAAGGAGTCAGGGCCTTGCAAAGAATGTGAGAAATTGGAGACCCTTGTTCTGTGAAAGTCTGAGTTCAATTTCTTAGAGTCAATCACTGAACATGACTGATAACTGAGCGTGACTGACTGGTCCTCTGTTTAACTGAATGGAGCTGCAGATGCTAGGTTCCCCTCCCAGAACCTTCAAGTTCTGAGACCATTTGGTGATACCTGCACTGCCAGTGGGGTAAGGGGAAATTTAAGTTGAAGTGGCAAGTGAGCAAACTCAATTTATCTGTACTTTTCAGCTTTTGAGAGGCATTCTGACTTGTCATATGTATGCCTAGTCTCAGAGCTGTACTTCCAACTTCTGCAGATGCATTAGCTCCACTCCCTTCTCTCCACCCCCAGAGCCAGGCCACCGCCTTAGTTCATGCCCTTGTTGCTGTTGTGCAGACTCTAACTGAATTTCCTGTCTCCAGGCCTCCCTCCCTCCTATCAATTCTGCCCTCTTTCTAAAATGGAATTCTGGCCATGTCACTGTGACCCTGTTTTCAAGTGTCACACAGCTCTCGGGATCAAGTTCAGATGTTTTGGCTATGTCCTCCCCTATTTCTCTGTTCTCCCCACCTCCATATACACCTCTCTTCCTCCCACCTCTCACTGTCAAATCAGTCATTTGAAACCACTGGTGGTTCCTTAAAATACGACACGCTGCTTTAGGCTTCCAAGTCTTTGCACATATTGTTCCCTTTTCCAGGAAAATGCTCTCTCCACCCCCATGTCATCTCAGACTTACTCATCCTTCTAAATTCAGCTCCAGCATCACCTCTTCCAAGAAACCTTTGTCGAGCTTCCCAATCTGATGTACACGCTCCTCCTCTGTGCTGCTCGTGTAGTCTTGCTGTCTCTAACACAGCTTTTGCCACACGGTGCTGAAAAGGGTGATCTTTTAGTCTGTCTCTACTTCCACTCTGTGAGATTTTTATTCAACTCCAGTGTCAAGCACAAAGTGAAAGCTAGCTTAACTTTTTTTGAATGGATGGACGGATGGATGGTTGGATGAATAAGTGAAGTTATCTGCACTTGTATGCCATGTGGTCCAAGGCTCCCTTTCTGAGAACTACAAGGTGATTCATTTATTGTCACTAGCAATTTCCCACCACCCCCTATCTCTTGGATGTATCCAATATGTTCTGCCTCCCAATTGGATACATGCCCTGACCTTTACAAGTAAATTGTGTAACTTCTCCCAAGTCATCCCTTCCTTCTTTCCCTTTAAAAACTCCCATTCTTTCAGTGTTCTGAGAGAAAGAAAGAAAATTGGCAGATAATATTATTTACAAAGAAATGGGAACAGATGAAAATAATAGTCCCTTACTATTATATAGTAGTTTGCAGTTTATGAAACACTCACCTTCGTTACTTCTATCTTTCTAACAGTCACCGAGAGGTGGGCCACACAGGTCTTCTCATTTCATTTTATACCTGAGAAAACTTCAGCTCACAGAAGTTTCGCAACTTCACCAAAATTATGTAAGTAATAACTAATAGAACTTCAATTTAGATTCTTTTTTAATTTTTCTATTTGGTTTTTCAAAAGGTTATGCCTGGATGTATAAGAAAATCTTTAAACCTCAAAGGAAAGCATTTCTAATCATGGAAATAGAATATAGGCAAAAGTACCTCTCTATCTACCACATAACACTTTTTAGGCTACTGATTCCTGCCCCCACATGCACCTATGGCTGACCAGGACTGGTTAGGGTAAGATGGCAATAGACTCTAGGTTCTTTGATTTCATAGTTAGTAGAGTCATTCTACAAGCAATGTTCATGAAATGAGAAATGTTGGAAATTCTTTGCAAAACAACATTACTATGTTGCTAAGGGTCTTGGCTGATGCCCTGAGGTTCATGACCTGCCCATCAGAAACAGCTTCTGCTCACCGATTTCTCCCAGATCCTGCATCCAAGTCCATGGCACAGTGGCCTGCCCTACAGATTTACTGGGAGGCCACCCTGCCTCTCAGGGTAAGCATGTGTGCAACAGGAACCAGGGCATCTAGATAGAGCAAAAGGGTGAGTGAAGGAGGAGGGGAGAGAGAAGAAACAGGAAGGGGTAGCTGAAAAACTCTAAGAGAAGGAGTTTCAGACTATAATTATTTGCCTTGCACCGAAGGTATATGATTATATGGATTATCACCCATATCTACCAAAAGACTATGAGTTCCGTGAGGGCTGGAAATGCGATGGACCCTTTCTCAGCTACCCTTAACCACATCCCTGCCATGCTCCACCACCCCAGCCAGAATCTGTGGCTGCACTCCATGTCCACAGTCATTTACTTATCCATTGCCTCGCTCCCCACCCCATTGCATTTCAAAAGGAATTTTGCCTTTTCTATGAATGATTTTTTAAAAAACTGAGGTGGGATGATCTTCCAATTCTGGGGTCTGGTATCTTTATAAGTGAGTATCACATCCCTGAAGAAAAAGGTAGTGGTTACATCTAAGGGATTTTGTGTATTTGTTGTTTATGTGTTTGTTTGTTTGCTTATAATTTCCCTAGACCCTGTTGTAGATTAGGTTCTCAGGAAACCAAACTGCGAGATGGAGTTTGGTATGCAGAATGTTTGTTAGGAAGTGCCCTTGGGGTACCACCAGGGGGAAGGAAGGAGGCAAGCTAGTTGGGTAGAGGGAGAAATTGAGCTATGATGGCAGCCTGAACAACAAACTCAGCCTACCCTGTAGGGCATCCATGCAGCTAAAATGACCTGTTGGAGTTATCCCACATTGGGCTGAAATGGCTGAGCCTTTAGATCATTTCTTCTAACAGTCATTGCATGTAGAATGCCTCAGAAAGAACACTACCTTGAGCAAGGTGGCTTTCTGCAGCTCAGGCAATCTCTGAAGAGGCTGACAGCTAAAGGCTACCTGCTCACAGCACTCACTTTTACTAGTGCAACAAGTCACTGCTTAAAGGAAATCTGGAGAGCACATATTCATGTCCAGTACTGTCCACCCCTTGAATCACTTGGGTCAACTTTTGTATATGCCTTTGGAGAATACTTCTTCAGGATCTCAGTGGGCCTCTCTTCTTGTGGGAAACTTAGAAGGGAAGTTTAGTGGCAGGACCAGGTCTAGAGTGAGACAAGTGGGACAACTAGGGCACAAAATTTAAGAAAGTACTTGCATGAGAATAAGAATACCTCACTCTTTATATTTTGAACAGTTTTATTGACTTATAATTTACATGCCTTAAAATCCAAACTTTTTAAGTGTAAAGTTCAATGATTTTTAGTTTTTTTTTTTATTTAGTTTTTAGTTTTTGTGTGGATGTATGTTTTTATTTTTCTTGGACCCAAGAGTAAAATATATGGATCATAAAGTAACTCTGTTTTGCTTTTTGAGGAACTTACAAACTGTTTTCCAAAGCAGCTGTACCATTTTACATTCCCTAAAACAATGTACAAGAATTCACATTTTTCCACATCCTCACAAACCCTTATTATTGTCCTTCTTTTTTATTATAGACATCATAATGGGTGTGAAGTGGTATCTCATTGTGGTTTTGATTTGGTATTTCCCTAATGACAAATGACATTGAGCATCCTTTCATGTGCTTATCGGACACTTGTTCATATTCTCTGGAGAAATTTCTGTTCAAATCCTTTGAACAATATTTTTTATTATGAATATTCATGAGATACAAAGCTAATTGTCACCCCTCGTGCCCATGATGTTAGGGCCAGATTCATACTGGCAGTATACCGATTACCATGAATTGCATTTGTATTCCATGACTCCCACCCAATTATCCCCAACCTTCCACCCCCTCCTCCCCCCCCCACTCCACATTGTACCCAAGGAATGTTCTGTCCCTCTGCAAGACCAATGCACTACTGTGGTCTTTCTTTCCCGCCTTCTTTCTCTCTTAGCTCCCACATATGAGTGAGCACACGTGGTATTCATCCCTCTGTACTTTGCTTATTTCACTCAACATAAATTTCTCCAGGTTCATCCATGTTGTTGCAAATGGGAGTATTTCATTCTCTTTTATGGCAGAGTAGTATTCCATGGTGTATATATACCACAGTTTCCTTATACAATCATCCATTGGTGGACATAGGTTGGTTCCATATCTTGGCTATTGTAAACAGAGCTGCAATGAACATGGCAGTGCAGGTATCCCTTCGACATGATGATTTCCATTCTTCTGGGTATATACCCAGAAGAGGGATTGCTGAATCATATGGAAGATCTATCTGTAGTTGTTAGAGAAACCTCCATACTGTTTTCCATAGTGATTGTACTAATTTAAAGTCCCACCAGCAGTGTAGGAGTGTTCCCTTCTCTCCACACCCTCACCAGCATTTGTTATTCACCATCTTTTTTATTTCAGCCAGTCTAACAGGGGTGAGGAGGTATCTCAATGTAGTTTTAATTTGCATTTCCCTGATGACTAGTGATGCTGAGCATTTTTTCATGTCTCTGTTGGCCATTTGTTTGTCTTCCTTTGAAAATGTCTATTCAGTTCCTTTGCCCATTTTTTGATTGGGTTATTTGGTTTTTTACTGTATAATTGCTTGAGTTCTATGTATATTCTGGATATTAATCCCTTGTTGGATGCATAGTTAGCAAAACTTTTCTCCCACTCTGTAGGTTATCATTTCACTCTCTTGATTGTTTCCTTCACTGTGCAGAAGTTTTTTGTTTGATATAGTCCCATTTACTTATTTTTTCTCTTGCTGCTTGTGCTTTCAGGCTCATGTTCATCAAGCCTATGCCCTGACCTAATTACTAAAGTGTTTCACCTATATTTTCCCTTAATAATTTTACAGTTTCAGGTCTTATACTTAAGACTTTTATCCATTTTGAGTTGGTTTTAGTATATGGTGAGAGATGCATATCTAATTTCATTCTTCTGCATATGGAAATCCAGTTTTCCCAGCACAACTTGTTGAAAAGGCAGTCTTTTCCCCAATTAGATTTTTGTTGTCTTTGTCCAATATCAGATGGCTATAAGCCTGAGGGGTGATTTCTGCGTTCTCAATTCTACTCCACTGCTCTGAATGTCTATTTGTATACCAGTACCATGCTGTCTTGGTTACAATAGCTTTGTAGTCTAATTTGAAGTCAGGTACTGTTATGCCTTCAGCTTTATTTTTTTTGCTCAGGATTGCTTTGGCTATTCGGGGTCTTTTGTTTTTCCATATGAAATGTAAGATTGTTTTTTCCATTTCTGTGAAGAATGTCATTGGTCTTTTGATGGGAATTGCATTGAAACTGTAGATCACTTTGGGTATTATAGACATTTTCACAATGTTAATTCTTCCAATCCAAGAGCATGGAATATCTTTCCATATTTTTGTGTCTTCTTTAATTTCTTTCAGAAGTGGTTTGTAGTTCTCAATGTAGAGGTCTTTCACCTCCTTGGTTAAATTGATCCCTAGGTATCTTATTTTTTCATGACAATTGTAAATGGGCTTTCTTTTGATTCATTATTTGAGTATATAAATGCTACTGATGGGGGGCATTTATTTTGTATCCTACAACATTACTTAAGTTATTAACCAGCTCTAGGAGTTTCTTGATAGAGTCTTTAGGTTTTTCTATATATAGTATCATGCCATCTGCAAATAGAGAACGTTTAATGTCATCTTTTCCAATCTAGATTCCCTTTATTTCTTTCTCTTGCCTGATTGCTCTGGCTAGTACCTCTAGTACTATGTTAAGTAGAAGAGGTGCGAGTGGGCATCCCTTTCTTATTCCTGTTCTTAAGGGAAAGGCCTTCAGTTTTTCCTCATTCAGAATGATACTGGTGGTGGGCTTGCCATAAATGGCTTTTATTATATTAAGATATTTTCCTCCTATACCTAATTTGTTGAGAGTATTTATCATGAAGGGATGTTGAATTTTGTCAAATGCTTTTTCAGCATCTATTGAGATAATCATATGGTCTTTGTCCTTGAGTTTTTTGATGTGATCCATCACATTTATTGACTTTCGTATGTTGAACCATCCTTGCATTCCTGGGATGAATCCCACTTGATCATAGTGTATAATTTTTTTAATATGTTGCCTGATTCTAATTGCTAATATTTTGTTGAGGATTTTAGCATCTAGGTTTATCAAGGATATTGGCCTATAATTCTCTTTTTTTGTTGTGTCTTTATCTGATTTTGGTATCACAGTTATATTGGCCTCATAGAATGAGTTTGGGAGAGTAGTGTCTGTTTGAATTGTTTGGAATAGTTTGAGGAGAATTGGTATTAACTCCTCTTTAAAAGTTTGATAGAATTCAGCTGTAAAACTATCCAAACCAGAATTTTCTTTGTTGGAAGATTGTTAATTACTGCTTCAATCTCCTTGCTTGTTATTGGTCTGTTCAAGTTTTCTATCTCTTCTTGGTTCAGTTTTGGTAGTTTGTATGTGTCTAGAAACTTATCCATATCTTCTAGATTTTTGTATTTGTTGTCATACAGTTGTTATAATAGTCTCCAATGATTCTTTGTATTTCTGTGGTATCAGTTGTAATGTCTCCCTTTTCATTTCTGATTTTTGTTATTTGGGTCTTCTGTCTTCTTTTTGTTGTTGTTCCCCTAGCTAATGGTGTGTCTATTTTATCTATCTTCTCAAAATACCAACTTTTTGTTTTGTTGATCTTTTCTATTGGTTTTGGGGTCTCTACTTCATTTAGTTCTGCTCTGATCTTAATTATTTCTTTCCATCTACTATCTTTAGGTCTGGATTATTGTTTTTCAGGTTCTTTGAGGTATAGTGTTAGGTCATTTATTTGAAGTCTTTCCATTCTTTTGATATAAGTATTTATTGCAATAAATTTGCCTCTTAGTACTGCTTTTGCAGTATCCTATAGGTTTTGGGTATGATGTGTCTTTATTTTCATTAGTTTCTAGAAATGTTTTGATTTCCTGTTTAATTTCTTCTTGGACCCATAGATCATTAAAGAGCCTATTATTTAGTTTCCATGTATTTGTATAGCTTCTAGAGTTTTGCTTATTGTTTATTTCCAATTTTAGTCCATTGTGCTCTGAAAAGATAGTTGGAATGATTTAAATTTTTGGAATTTGCTGAGACTAGATTTGTGATCTAATATGTGGTCTATCCTGGAAAATGTACAATGAGCTGGTGATAAGAAAGTGTATTCTTTATTTGTTGGGTGAAATGTTCTGTATACATCTGCCAAGTCCAATTGGTCTAGGGTGTAGATTAAATCCTGTGTCTCTTTGTTGACTTGTTGCCTGGAAGATCTGTCCCATACTGAGAGAGGGGTGTTCAGATCACCCATTATTAATGTATTAGGTCCTATTTCTTTCTCTATGTCTAAGAGTGTTTACTTTATATATCTGGGTGCTCCAGTATTTGGTGCATATATATTTATGATTTTTATATCTTCTAGCTGGATAGATCCCTTTGCAATTATATAGTGGCCTTCTTTGTCTTTTTTAATGTTTTTTGGTTTAATGTCTATTTTGTCTGATATAAGAATAGCTACTTCTGCTTGTTTTTGGTTTCCATTTGCATGGTATATCTTTCTCCATCCCTTCACTTTTAGTCTATGTCTGCCTCTACCAGTGAGGTGGGTCCCTTGAAGACAGCATATACTTGGGTCTAGCTTTTTAATCAAATCAGCCAGTCTGTGTCTTTTGAATGGGGAGTTTAGACCATTCACATTTAGGGTAATTATTGACAGGTGTTGCTCAATCCCTGTCATTTAATTGCTTCTTGTTTAGCTGGTATAAAGATCTTTTGATCATTATTTCCCCTTTTACTTCTCTTTAATGTTAGTTGGGAATTTAAAGTGGAATGATTTAGCTTCTTTCTCTTTCTTGCTGGCATTTTTGTTTTAACAGTGGGTTTTGCTCTTTCTTGTGTATTTGTGATAGTGGTCACCATTATTCAGATTCCAGATAAATGGCTCCCTTTAGAATTTCTCACAGGGCTGGTCATGTGGCGGTGAACTCCCACTTTTGTTTGTCTGGGAAATATACTATTTCTCCCTCATTTCTGAAGGAGAGTCTTGCTGGGTAAAGAATTCTTGGCTGGCAATTTTTTTCTTTTCGTATTTTTAACATATCATTCCACGTTCTTCTGGCCTGAAGGGTTTCAGTTGAGAAGTCTACTGTTAGTTTGATGGGGGTTCTCCTATAAGTGACCTGATGCTTTTCTCTTGCTGCTTGTAGAATTCTCTTTTTGTCTTTGAGCTTTGCAAATTTTACTATAATGTGTCTTGGGGAGGATCTTTTTGGATTGAATCTGTTTGGGGAACTTTGAGCTTCCTGGATCTGAAGGTCTGTATCTCGCCCTACACCTGGGAAGTTTTCTGTTACTATTTGCTTGAGTAGGTTTTCAATAACTTTTCCTTTCTCCTCCACTTCAGGAATACCTCTGATTCAGATGTTAGAGCACTTGAGGTTGTCTGCTATCTCTCTTAGATTTTCCTCATTATTTTTACTTCTTTTTTTCCTTTTTTATCTGCCTGAGTTATTTCAAAAAGACCATCTTCAAGCTCTGAAATTCTTTCTTCTGCTTGCTCTACCCTGCTGCTCAAGCTCTCAGTTGTGTTTTTTATTTCCTTGAGTGAGTCTTTCATTTCTAGAAGTTCTGCTACACTCCTTTTTAAGGTATTAATCTCTTTGTAGATTTCCTTCTTTGTATTCTAGAAATTTTTTTCTTGTTTCATTGTGTTTTCTAACTGAGTTCCTTTATTCCTTCAAGTTTTCTTAAGATCATTGCTTGGAATTCTTTCTCAGACATTTTGATGATTCTCTGTCCCATAGAGTCTGACTTTGGAGCATTACTGTATTGTTTTGGTGGTGTCATTTCTTCTTGTTTGTTTGTACTTCCAGTATTTTTTCATTGACGTTTGGTCATTTAGTAGAGGATTTGCTTCTTCTATTACACTGAGTTTGGCTGTGGAGTGGCCCTGGTTGCTACTGTGGTGATGAATTGTCTTTGCTTGACAGTAGGTGTGGTGGTGGTTATGTTAAACCACTTTGGGTCCTGTTCCAGAATCTGTGGCCATAGAATGATCCCCTAGCACTGCACAGTTCTGCAGGGCTCACCTAGGCATGGGTTGGGGGGCATGGGCTGGTGCTCCCCTACAGGTCCAAGGGAGGGGACAGGGGCTGCCTCTAGCCATGCAGTTCTGCCACCGCTGCTGTGCTTACCATGGTGCCTGCACATTATCTGTGTTGTAAAAGTTCCTTTTATATATTTTGAGTAATAGATTCTTATCAGGTATATGATTTACAAATATTTTGTCTCATTCTGTGGGTTGTCTTTTCACCTTCTCTATGATGTCCTTTGAATTACAAAAATGTTTAATTTTAAAGAAGTCCAGTTTATCTACTTTTTTTTTTTTCTTGTAGCTTTTGTTTCAGTGTCATGTCTAAAACACCATTGCCCAATTTGAGGTCATAATGATTTGCACCTACTTTTTTTTTCTAAGAGTTATAGTTTTAGCTTTTGCATTTAGGTAACACCACCATATTGAGATAATTTTTGTATCAGGGTAATGCTGGCTTTATAAAAATGAATTGAGAAGTGTCCTTTCCTCTTATTTTTTTTTAGGGGTGTGGGGGGAAGAGTTTATTAAGGTTTGGTATTAATTCTTTAAACATTTGTTAGAATTCACCAGTAAAGCCATGTGAATCTCAGCTTTTAGTGTGAGTACTTTTTTAAAAAACTAACTCAATCTCTTTACTTGTTTTAGTTCTATTCAAATTTTTTATTTCTTCTTTAGTCAGTTTCAACAGTTTGTATCTTTGTAGAAATTTATTCATTTCATCTAGGGTATTTAATTTGTTGGTGTGCAATTGTTCATACTATTCCATTGTAATACTTTCTACCTCTATAAGGTAGGTAGTGATGTTCCCTGTATCATTCTTGATTTTAATAATTGGAGTCTTTTTTCTTTTTTACTTGGTTAGTCTAGCTAATGATTTGTCAATTTTGTTGATCTTTCCAAAGAATCAACTTTCTGTTTTATTGATTTTCTCTATGGTTTTTCTATTCTTATGCTACTTTCACTCTAGTTCTTATTATTTCATTTTCTTTCTTCTCTTTGTTTGGGATTAGTTTGCTTCTATTTTTCTAGCTTTTAAAGGAAGAAAGTTGGGTTATTGATTTGATATCTTTCTTCATTTTTAATATAGGCATTTATAGCAATAAATTTCCCTCTAGTCCCTGTTGTAGCTGCATGTCATAAGTATTGGTATGCTGTGTTTTTGTTTTTATTTATGTCAAAGTATGTTCTAATTTTCCTTATTTAACTTATTGGTTGTTTAAGAGTGTGTTGTTTAATTTCTGTATATTTGTTAATTTTCTAAACTTCCTCCTGATTTCTAATTTCATTCCATTGTAGTTGGAGAACATAATTTGTTTGATTTTCATTTCTTTAAATTTATTGAAGCTTGTTTTATGGCTTAACATATGATCTATTCTGGAAAATGCTCAGTGTGCTCATGAGAAATATGTGTATTATGCTATTGTTGAGTGAAGTGTTCTACAGATGTCAGTTAGATCTAGTTGGAATATAGTCTTGTTCAAGT
This sequence comes from Cynocephalus volans, assembly GCF_027409185.1. NCBI lineage: Eukaryota > Metazoa > Chordata > Mammalia > Dermoptera > Cynocephalidae > Cynocephalus > Cynocephalus volans. The sequence continues at coordinate 133,548,925 of NC_084467.1, forward strand.
TTTCTGTTTCCTTCTTGATCTTGTGCATAATTGTTCTACCTATTATTCAAAGTGAAGTATTAAAGTCTCCAACTCACTGTTGAATGGCTATTTCTCCCTACAATTCTGTCAGTTGTTGCTTCATGTATTTTAGAACTCTGTTTTTAGGTTCATGTATGTTTATAATTGTAGTTAGGCTCATATATGTTTTACCTTCCTGATGCTTCTTTCTTATGGAAGCATCTACTGTCAGGGCCATGCAAGTGCACATTCAGCAGTTGCATAACCTTGAGAGTGAATTTCTCCCTAAGCACCCTAGGTACCTTGCTGCCTTGCTCTAGTCCTGGCCCTGGTATTAGGATAAACTGCAGTTGATCTCAGAGCCATAACTAATACTTATTATCTCCCTGCTGTACTATCCACTCTAGATTTTCTTCACTGCCAACCAGTTCTTTTGCTGTTCCCAGTGGCTTACCTAATGGTGTGACATGGGTTCTCATCCTAAGTGGTCAGAGTTCCTGGTCACATGTCCTTCTCAGGCTAAGTTTTCTGGATTCATCCATTTACTATTGCCACTGAACAACAGAGCACCAGGAGGCACCCAAATATATCACATGGATGCCAGATAAATTCCTTAAGTAACAGCAATCATACTTCCTCTTGGATCAGGGTCAGTTACCCCTGCCAAGATCATAGCTCCTTTTGCTGTTGGTAATTGGACAAAAGGAACTCTAAGTCCATAGGTGATAGCCATAATTTATAGTTCAATGAGACTTTTGCTGTATCATCTGGTGAAAGATTTTCCCATCTGGGGATAAATATCTCTAAACCTGCAGATACTAGAAGCACAAATTCCTCAAGTAGGTCACTGGGAGTGCTGGTAGCTGGGACACTCCTACTTCCACCTCTTGACTCCCAAACCTGTGTATTCTCACTAATGGGAACTGGCCACCAAATGGAAGTCTTTATTATTGTAAAACGGATCCCCCTGTTCTGATGTAATGTTACATAGGATCCTATGCCAGTGGATCAAACACTCTAAGCTCTCAGACAGTAGTATTGGCTGAGGTCCTACAGCCAGACAAAGAAAATCCATTTCTACAATATGTGTCCATTCTTGTCTGAACGAATGACTCTCCCTTCCAGGATGGAATAAGCCCAATATAATTGGCTTGCCACCAAGTCCCCATTTGTTCTCCTTAAGAGATGGTGCCATATTGGGGACTAAGCACTGGTCTCCTTGGTGGAAAGTTTGAATATTCAGTGATGGAAGTAGATAGATCACCCTTGGAAAGTCCCATGCATAGCCTTCGTCTCTGGCATCATGATCCCTTTATCGTGTGACCATTGGATCAGCACTGGGGTGACCAGTGGCAGAGGCCAGTTGACATCAACTGGCTAAGCTATTTTATCTACTTGGTTAGTTAGACTCTTTTTCATGATGGGTGCTCTCTGGTGGGTATTGATGTATAATACACTAATCTTCACATTTTGTGTCCACTCCCATATATTTACCCATATACCTTAATCCTACAATTCTTTGGTTTCTACTGTCAAATCTTTTTTCCTTTAGACTCCTAATTAGTCATCCAGGTCATTCTCCACTGTCCGTGAATCCATATAAATTCTAATCTTGGGCCTTTTTTTCCCTCAACACAAAGTATATAACTGCTCATTCTGAAGCTCTGCCTCTTTGGAAGATTTTTTCTTGCCACAGTCTTTCAAGTTCACACTTGAGTGACCATGTAGTGCAGCTGTTATCCATTTTCAGCATACCCCCACATAAAGAGCTGACCCATCCTTAAAGCAATCTTAGTTATTCTTTCTTTCCATGAGCTGTTGTAAGGTGATCCCATAGGCCATTGGTATGAACTGAGAGAGGGGTGCTGTTGTTGGTTAATGACATGGGATCTGGCTGCCTGTTCATACTGCTTGCACATGTCCTCTTATCCTTTTGGCACTTGATCCCAGATGTACAACATACAACCACATTTTACAATGAATTGTTGCTAGGTCTGCCCAACCCTTTGTCAGGTATGACCAAATCCAGGTCCTTATGAGAAGTTCTAGATGCTTGATCACTTGATGCTCCATGATCTCTGTCTCTACCATGGCCCAGTAGCATGCCGGGTGTTGTCTTTCAAAAGGAATATAATTCTAGAGCATGTCCCTGATCCAGAACCCCAAGATACCTTGTTATTCTCCTATTGGAGTTTGCTGTGAACTCTACATGGCAACTTTTCCCACCATTTACATCTCTAATATCATAATGTCTGATGTATTATATGATCCAAGTGTCAGGCTGCTTGTCCCATACCTGGACCTGCTGCAAAGCCCTTTTCTGCTTTGTGCCCTATTCAAAGCTGGCGGCCTTTTTTATCAGCCTTTTTATATACTGGGTGAAGCCATGTTCTCAGGTGTGAAATACACTGCTTCCAGGAGCTGAAAGGCCGATAGGCCTTGTGCTTTCTTCTTTGTGATGAAAGAAGCAAGATGCAATAATTTGCATTTATTTTGGAGGTATGTCCTAGAATGCCCCTGATCACTGGAGTCCTACAAATTTTACTAATGTTGTAGGCCCCCGAATCTTCATAGAGTTTATGTCCCACCCTCTTGAGAACATGTATCTTACCAAGGCTTCAAACATCCTAGCCACTTCTCATTTACCCAACCAGTTTAGCATAATATTTTTGATTTAGTATATCAGTGTGATGTTTTTGTGGATATCCAGATGACCCAAATCTCTTTGGAAGAGATTTATGACAGAGTAGATGGAAGAATTAGCATAGCCCTGAGGGTGCGGGCCGGGGTGGGGGTGGGGGGTAGAATGCAAATACATATTGTTGTCTGGTCAGTGGGAATGCAAACTCTTTTTGATCCTCTTTTCCATCAGGGATAGCAAGACACACATTTGCCAAATCAGTGACCACATTTCATGTACCTGAGGCCATGTCAAGCTTCTTTACCAAGAGATAACTCATCTGGCATGGTAGATGCAATAGGGATTACAACTTGATTGAATTTATGGTGGGATCAATCTGTTTTTTTTAGAGGGACCAGATTGGTGACTTAAATGGAGATATGATAGAGACCACCACTCCTGATTCCTTTAGGTCTTTAATGATAGCACTAACTCTGTTCTTCTCCCCACCCCTGGAATGTTTTATTTAATATCTTATCTGGGTGTAGGGAAGTTTGGGCCCTTGCACTTGACCATTCTCACTATGACTGGTTTTACTTGACACATCAAAGACCCAAATGTGGAGGTTGCACCAATTAAGTATTTATAGCTCATTTATATTTCTAGGGACTGGGGATATTACCACAGGCTGATCACAAACTCACAAACTGCTCTTTTTCACAGTTCATGGTTTACTGAGCCCCATATATCCCTATCTTAACAGAGGAACCACAAAAACATTTCATATCTCCAGGTGTCAACATTAACTCCTACGCTGTGTCCAACAGCCCTTGAAATATTTGGGTATCTGGGTTTCAAAATGTCCCTGAGTAAATTGCTGTACATCTATTTGGGGAAGGACTAGAGGGATCATGACTTCAATCTTTGCCTTGGTGGTGCAGTCTTTCCAGAGGCCCTGTCTCCTCTTCAGTCAATGGGTTCAGGATACAAAAAATGTATCACAACCAGAAAGTAAGCAAAGAACCATGATTTTAATGGGGGCTACTGCCTCAGCCTCCTCATGATCCATCTTTGATTTCTTATGATGACATAGGTTGAATAGTACCTTTGTTGGATGCACATCTATTTAGCCCCTAGGTATGTCACAATCTGTTAACAATTCATAACTCTCTGCAGATCACACCTTCCTGGCTGCCATTTCAACCTGCTGCTGTTTATGAAAATTACATACACCTAACTGTTAAGTGCTGCCAGCTGGTCTCAATTGTTTTGGCGATCCAATCATCCCATTACTATCAGCGAGCTTTGTTCTGTGATCCTTTCTCCTACCATTATTCTTAGCCTATAAACAAGAGCCATCACTGAACTTCTTGATGCTGGTGACCTTATAGCTTTGGTAAATTGTACATCCTCTGGGTCTTCCTATAGAACATAATCATCAGGTGGGATTTTGGCCTTACGTATTATGTCCACATCAGCATGCATACTTCCTTGTGTCTTTTGTTAATTTCCTCTGTCTTCTTCCATGGAAATTCTGACATTTCATCTTCACCCAGTGTGGGCTATTGCTTTTTCATGCTTCCAAGAGCCATTTTTGTACAAAATTTGCCATGTCTCTGAGGTATAAAGTCCTGTATCTCAGGTGAATACTTCTAATTCTATAAAATCTCCCTTATGCAACCATATATTTTAGTTCTCTTGGTGTAGTACCCTCAGAATCCAGTCCCCCCCTCCCCCACACACACACTCCCCTGACTCCTGCAAGTACATGTTGGCTAAGTCCTCTATCTCCTTTTAGACATGGTATCTTTCCTTCCTTTTCTGGCCCAGCACACTTCTGGCTGCTAGATGTAGGTCTAGGGGTCAAGGAGGGAAGATGAGGCAGACACTGAGGGGAGCACATCTTGTTTCTCAGGGGAAGGATCTCTGCATCTTCTTCAAACAAGAAAAGTGGCATGCTAGCTCTTAGTACGGATGAGTGGGCCACTTTTACAGGCTCAAAGGGTTCAGAGGAATCTGGAAATTCAAGACTGTTGGAGTCATCAACCTAGATGTCCCTATCCTATGTGCCAGTGTCCTCTTCTTTTCTAACCAGAGTCCTGGCCTAGCATAACAGACTTGCCTTGACTGGCAGTTTAACTTTTTTTGGAGCTCAGTTACTTCACTGATGAAGTCCTGGTTTAGCTCCATAGCTTTATCTACCCTCCCACTGCAAGAGATGGGAGCCTCTTTGAAGCCTGCCAAAAAGGTCTTCTGGGTTTTGCACTGGGCTTTTCAGTTGCCTGTTAATTATTCTAATTCTTTTCCTGTCTTTTTCCTTGTGCAGGGTCATATAGTAAATATTTCAGACCATAAAGTCTCTATTATTATTCAACCTGCTTCTATAGTGCAAAAGCAGCTATAAACAATATGTAAATGAATGAATATAGCTGTGTTACCATCAAACTTTATTGATAAAAACAAGCAGTGAGCAGAATTTGACCCATGGGTCATGTTTTCCTGACTCCTGGTCTACTGCATCAGTTGAACTTAGCAATAGCTCCTCAGTTCTACTGTTCTTCTATGATTTCTCCCATATTTCTCAAACTTGATACATCACATCATCAATTAGTGCATTCCCTTCTACTGGTATGCCATCCAACCCTGGTGAAAGTTTCCATAATTGAATTTCAACCGTGTGCGAGGGACTATCTGTGCTCTACTAGTGTTGTGGTCCTCATTGCCAGATGGGTTTTAAGTCATATAGCTACAAAATCCCACCTTAACACTTGCTTTCTTGGACCACTCTGGCACCAACTGTTGCTTGTTTAGTTCTCCAGAAAGTAGACTGAGATGGAGGTTAGTGTGGAGAATGCTTATTACGGAAGTACCTGTGGGAGAGAGAAGAAAGAAGATTGGGTAGTGAGAGAAGTCGAGCTGCAGTACAATCTCAAACAACAGCCTCAACCTTTCCCACAGGGAGCTCTGGGACTAAAATGTCCTCGTAGAATGGTCCTGCATTGGGCTGAAGTGGCTGAGCCTTTTTCCTCCTACCTCTATCAGTCATTAAATGTAGGTCATCTTAGGAAGGTGTGGCCTTGGACGAGGTGCTCTCTGCAGCTGATACAAGCCCTACATGGACAGAGAGCTGAAGACAGCACTTCCTATAGCTGGGGCCACAAGTATTCCTCTGAAGGGGGACTGGGTAGTGCATTTCTAAGTCCATCCCTGTTCTCTAAGCTTAGACCTCTGTGTTAGTTCATTCTGTTGCTTATAACAGAATACCTGAAACTGGGTAACTTATAAGAAAATAAAATTTACTTCTTACAGTTTGAAGGCTAGGAAGTCCAAAGTTCAGGGGACACATCTGGTGAGGGCCTTCTTGTTGGTGGTGACGCTACAGAGTCCTGTAGTGACCAGGGTATCACATAGCGAATGGCTGAGGAAGAGAGCTAACCTGCTCACTCGCCCTCCACTCTCCATACAAAGCCATCACAACCACGCCCATGACCACCCATTAAACCATCCATGGATTCATCTATTCATGAGGGTACAGTCCTCACAATCTAATTGACTCTTGAAGGCCCCACCTTTCAATGACCATAATTAGATTTCACACCCTTTTAACACTGTTACAATGAAGGTCGAGAGTTTCTACTCATGAAACTTTGGGGGCATATTTAACCCATAGCACTCTCTTACCCAGCAATCTCCCTCTTCCTGCTTCACCCATCTGTGTTGGTCCTTCATCGCCCACACTGGCTTTGCTCCTGCCTGTTTACCAGTTCTGACTGCAGCACACAGTCTGCATCCCATGCCTTTCTCCTTTTGCTGACTGGTACTCAGGTCTTACATCTGGCTCTCACTGATGATTTTCTGCCTTTCCCTGAATCCAGGCCTTCCTTAATGCTGGTTTGCAGTGTTCCAATGACAGTGTTCTCAACAGTGCCATCCCCGCTGCCACACACTTTGTGTTTTGTGAGCATGGTGAATGGGTAAGCACCTATGCAAGTCTTTTAACAATACTTATGTTTGCCATCAAAAAGCAAATAATTACAGACTTATTGGGGGTGGGAATGAAAATCAACAGATAAACTCGAAGCTTCTGTATAAATGTTAGACAGTTGACAAAGTGGTCTCCTGGGGAGTGGGACTGACAGAGCCATCCGGAGATAAACAGGCTGCACTGAGCCCAGCCTGATGTGTCTGGTGCACTGGGGCAGGTCTTTCCTGCTCTGTTTCCCTTCCTGTCAGCCCATCTGTACACTGAGGAGCAGAGCCTTTCACCTCCACTTCTGTCCCCTGGGGTTTTCATGGCCATCAAAGATGCAAGTTCTTTTGAAAAGGTGGTACACAAGTAACATTATTTTGAAGACATGGAAAATACTGTAGAGGGAGGAGGAGGAGATATTCAGGACAAAACTACAGACTGTGGGTTAGGTTTGAAATTTTGGGTAAGTAAAAGCACAGTAAAAGGAAAAATGAAGTGGAGGAAATAGAATGAATGAAAACTAAAGTCAAGCAAGAAGGATGTAAAAGAAAGAGGAGGAAGAAGAGAAAAATAAGGAAAGTGGCCAGGGGATCAGTACGAGCTTTAACCTCCAAGCTGGGCAGCACACTCCCTTTAACAAACCATAGCACTCCAGATGGAGCCCAGAGCTCATCACGGAGATGACACTGGCAACCTAGAAAGTGGACATAGATGAGAAGGCCAAGATCTTCCTCAACTACAACCCAGCCCTGCCCCTTGTTTATCTGTCCAGTACAACCGGTTGGCTGGGATGTGATGCTCCCCAGAGACCAGAAGGATCACCTGAAATAGGTTCCTATAGAAACAGTCCAGCTTCTAAGAAAGGAGAGGACCCACCAGCCAGGAGATTGCACATGCAGATCGGGGTCAGGTCCTCTGGTCTCCCCTCCCATTCGCCCCACCATCTGAGCTTATGTTGGGAAACTCAACCATTAACAGAAATCCATTTTAAGGTCAGGAGAGAGTCGCAGATTACCTTTGTCTGCAGATTTAATACTCAAGGAATGCAATAAGAAATTTAAGATAACTGGAATTATTTTTTAAATATAGCTTTATTGTGCTCCACTCGCCTGCCAGCAGTAAAGTGGACTTCTTAAATAGGCCTTGTAAAAGCAGATTATAAAAGCAAGATCCAAGAGAAGCAGACATTTAAGCCTCCACCTGCTGTACACACCAGTCGCCAAGGACCTCAGAATTTGCACGCTAGAAACAAGCGCAGATTTTTATATTTACTTTGCCTCAATTATGCAGGTATCATACTCCCAATCAACCTCCTTCACCTTTGACAGTAATTATTCCCCATCTTAGCATTTACCCTCTTCTTCCCTTTCTTCTTGTATAATAGTTTGAGCCCTCCAGGGTGTAATCATTTCTTTGATCTGGAGGATGGAATCAAATTTGGTTTTATAGAGACTCTCTCATATCTGTAGCTCAGAGTGCTTGAACAGGCAAAGTGGAGGCTCAGTGGGGAGCAGGAGAGCGGTTCCAACACTCTCTTGTTCACTTGGGCAGAGAAGCCTACCTGGGCTCCTGCCACCCAGATGTTGGCAATCTGAGCACCACTCCGAATGACCCTCAGAGCAAGGAAATGGATTCTCCTTTCCTGACATTAACTAGAAGCAGCCAGTTGCATTGGCTGTTATCATTCATTTGCAAGATCTCTGAAGTTCATGAGTGTGTATAAGGAAGTGGGAGAGGATACAAATGAGGGTCTCAAAAGCTCTCTGACAAGGAGAGAAATACAGCAATGAAGTCTTGAGAAGGCTAAATATTGGGAAGTAATCTTAACAGTTCCATTTATTAAATGCCTGTTATGTGCCAGGCATTTTACATAAATTATCTCTACAAGGTATGAGATTCACACCAAACTGGGTCAAATCTTAGCTCTGCCTCTTACTAGTTGTATGATCTTTGACAAATTAGTTAGCTTCTCTGCACCTCAGTTCTCTCATCTGTTAAATAGGAATAATAACACCTACTGCACAGAATAATTGAGGAGGATTAAATACGCAGCACTTTAACTAGTAAATGGAAAATGTTGACTCAACGGTGACCATTATTATTATCACCCTCAAGCCAACTCTGCTATCTATGAATTTTTAAAATGAGGAAACTGAGGCTCTAGAGAGTTTAAATAACTTCTTCAAGGACATTCAGCAATAAAGAGCAGACTTGGGATTTGAGTCCAACTCTGCAGCAATCTTTCCACTGTGAAATGACACTTCAGAATACCCAAAATAGTATCCATGGCAACTGCAGAGCAACTTCAGGAATAGTTTTTCTAGCTATCAACAACACGCCAGTTCAACTTCCAGTGTGAACACCTCTATCCCCTGTTCCTGCCTGTTCTGGGCTTGGCTTAGCTCACTGCTGTGATCTGCAGAGGCTTTATTGTGTTCTAGCAAGAAAAAACACAGCAGTAAAAAATGAGTAATGGATACTTTTCTATCTTCAAATAGGAGAGCATTAGACATTAAACATTGGAGGAAGACCCATGAAATGTATGCCCAGTTATCACTCTATGCCTGACCACTTCCCTCTTATAAACCTCCTTCTTTTTCATTCATTCAACTAATGTTTATTGAGCACTTATCACATGTCAAGCACTATTCTAATGCTGGGCATACAGCAGTAAACAAGCAAGACAAGGTCCCTGCCCTCAAAACTAATAGGAATCATTGTAAAGACATCGTAATTGGATATTAAGATGGGAAGGAAGCATACAGATCACCTCGCCAACATCACCCCACCTAAGGATGTCTTCAGTAAAAAATATCTAATTACAATAATTGAAGAAATGTGTAGTTGAAATAATTACATGAGTTAAATGAGGAAGAATGAAGGGTCAGAAGTTTTAGCAGCAGCATGATAGATGGATTTAGTTAATTAGGTAAGGCATCCTCTTTACACTAATACCTCCAGACATGGGCTTGTCAGTCATGGAGCTTGCAGCATTCACCATCTCTTCTAAGGAAAATTGTCTTCCCATAGTCTTCTCCTGAGGGAAACAGCCCTGGGCTGTTCCACAAACAAGGGTTGGTCACTGATTGGACAACATAAAAACCTGACCCAAGTGTGGTCAACTTATAATATACTGGTCACCAGCCATCTGATAATCTGTTAAGAAAAGTTCTGGGCCGAGCCCGTGGCGCACTCAGGAGAGTGCAGCACTGGGAGCGCAGCAATGCTCCCGCCGCGGGTTCGGATCCTATATAGGAATGGCCGGTGCACTCACTGGCTGAGTGCCGGTCACGAAAAAGACAAAAAAAAAAAAAAAGAAGAAAGAAAAGTTCTACACAACAGAGGTAGTGTAATTATCTAAGGCATTCAGTATCTTTCTCTGGATTAAAACGAGGAAATTGACAGAATATATTGCTAATAAGGGCTTTAAATATAAGAACTCATTAGTTATCAAAACAATCCAGTGAAGTAGATACCATTACTATCCCTATTTTACAGATGAAGAAATTGAGGCACGTAGAGGTTAAGTCACTTTCACACCTAGTAAGGAATAGTGTTAGTGTTTGAAACTAGACAGTTTAAACTCTATGCTCATAATCACTTACATCTCCAAATAGTGGGAGAAGAAATGAGAAAAGACACAAAGAGAAGCACACACAGAGACATGTAGAGTCTTGTAAATGGTGTAGAGTGCAGATCTTCAGATTCTTGCTCCTAAGTGGACAACAGAGATGATGCTGGTGTTCAGCACGATCTGGGAACGTGAGTAATGGATGTTCCCAGGTTCCCATGAGAATACTACCTTTTCTATTGCCATGTGCTCACTTTTAAGAAACTTTTACTATTGAGGTAACTTGAGCAAGTTTCTAGCAGCCTAAGTACCTAACACTCCTTTGCAACTATGAGTTCCCTATGCATAAAGTTCTAGAATTCCAGAACTTGTAAGTAATAGCTTCTGTAACAGCATCATGTCTATTTTCTCTCTCTCTTTCTTTCTAGCAACTAGTACATGACTCCTAATCAGGAGACCTAAGCAAAGGAGAACCTGGAAGTTAGCTGACTGCCTGGACCTCTGTCTCTTCTGTGTTCGGTACATCTGAGCCCTGACTGACTACCTACCAAAGGATGCTGGAAATCACTCTGTAGGAAAACTCAGCCAGCAAAGCCTATCATGCCTCACATGCCTGTCACTCTTGAACACAGACCAAGATTTAAGTCCCTTGGGCATCCCTCCATTGTTTATCTCACATTGCCATATGGCTCTGTACACCCCCTCTTGTGACCAAGGCTCTTACTGCTCCTTTCTTTTCCATATTTTTAAGGATGAACTCTGATTTATCTTTCCATGTAAGTAAACTCCAGTTATGTCCCTTTCTGCATATCTAAAATAGGTCATGGCAACTGCTTCAGACTCTATCCGATTTCCTAAGCCTCTTCTTGCTAATTTTGCATCCTTGCCCATATGTACAACATCCTCCAACTCTTTTCAAAAACTCTTTTCAGATTCTTAATCATTCAGAGGGGACCATGGTTAATAACCACCATTTTTTATTTCACCAAAAGTAAATCTGTTTGGATAAAGGGAGGCCTGGAATTAGAATTTAATTTGGGCTAAAATGTAGAAAGGGATTTGGGGATGAGGAGGTCCTTGAAGAAAATCTTCTCTTTTACTTACCATAATATGACTTCAGTATTAGACCTGGGTATAAATTATTAGACTTACTCTAAGAGAAAATGAAAAACATTTCTTGCTTACAGAACTAGAACATGCTTTACACATCATCCTTGGTTAGAATAAAAATGTCTCTATTCTATGTATCAATAGGATAGTGATATTGAAATCTCCTAAGACAATAAAATGATGTCATTAGCAAGGAGACTGAAAATATATAAATAACAACCCCATGTTAATTTTTAAATTTAAAGAAGTTTTTAAAAAAACACAGTGACAGGTTTCTCCTTCGAATTTTTCTTGGTTTTTATTTCTTAGTGAGGACGAGAACACTGCCAAGTTTGAAGCTCATAGCTTTAGGCATTTCTGAGCTACACAATCACAAGAAAGAGATTGAAGTATGTTCTTTGAGAGGGGAACTTAAAGAAAAAAATTTAAAAAGCAACCTGTGTGGCCTGACTTAGAGGCAGAGAAGCCCGTAGAATTATATCAGGTCAAACTTTCAAAAAAAGACAAAAAACAAACCAAAAGCCTCACTTTAGGATGAGATATGAAGCACGGTCATTGCCAACCTAAATCTTTTTTGTGATGAGAAAGATGACTATCCTGAAACGTCATAGAAAAATGGCAGTTGGTTCATAATTGTACTGGGTTCATAATATACTGCTCTGTTGCTCAGAAGGACCCAAGTCCACTGTTAACTCTAGCTGACTCCAGCAATAATCACTCGTGTGAAAACACTGATTTCTAGGGAATAAATGTTTACAAGGTCTCCAATATGATCCTCAAATCAACTCCTGAATATGGGTAATATTAAGCCCCTTTTATGAATAAGGAAGCAGAGGGTCATCAAGATTAAATGATTTGCCTAAGGGCGCTTAGATGTTAATTGGCACAGCCGAGAGTGGAAATCCAGATTTTCTAACTTCAAATGCTGGGCCCATTTTTTTAGGCCATAAAACACAGGTGTACTAGCCACTGGGCTAGGTCGTTGGACCACCCAAGCAAGATGCTACTCTGCAGCTTTCTACCATCATACCTTCAGTTGTAAAACTCAAAGTAGATTTGGGGCCCATTGGAGAGGAACAAGAAAACTAAAGAATTCATCTCAATAGTAGTGTAACTACTTTTAGTTTGATCTACCACAGGGTCAGACTAAAGGAAAAATAGCTTTCAAATGGAATAGTGCATCCAATGACTTTGATTTTCCAGGACACTTCTTAATTTTTTTATGTAAACTGGATAAATCCTAGAATAAATGTCGCATTCTATCATTAATCAAATGTTATGAAGTTCCAACTATGCAATAGTCATTGTCCTAGATCCTGTGAATATGAAAAAGAATAGAAGGTATCCTGATCCAAGATTACTTCCTACTATTATAGAAGAATTAAGGAATTATTATACAACACAAGTACAGTAAAACAGAATGAGCAAAGTATAGAAGAAAGACCAAATACTCTGCCACGGAAGTCAGAGAAATCTTCACAGAGGTGATAATTTGAGCTTAAACTTGAAAGAGGACTAGGAGAAAGAGGGGAGTGGGGCATTCTAGAAATTGCCCTTTTATATTACTTTGAATTTCATTCAAGGCCAAGCATGAGAAGCGGGAGGGGCTGACCTCCTAAATTATGCAGCACGTTCACAAATTTCCAATAGTTATCCACTATGTCAATATTGGGTAGGGTCCAGATATTAATTACGTAAGTTTTTACAAAGGCTTCAGGTTTTAAAGACCCAGACTTTGTCTTCATCCACAGAGGGATGGTGGATTTTATTAATAGACTTTTTTAAAAAAATTGGAACCTTAGTTTATAAAAGATAGGCTATCTTCTTAGGTTAAGGAATTGAAAAAAATCTCAGTGATTATTATTACAAATGCAAAAGCTAAAAAGTCTGTGTCTGGAAGAGTTCCAAAGAATTAAGTGTGCTCAGAAAAGAAACTGAATATTCTTTTAAATATGCATTATCTTACTATTATATTGGAATCTGTTGGAGAAAGGAATAAAATCTTCCTTTTTTTCTTAGAAAAAAAAAAATCTTTCACTAATCTTTTCTTAGAGGAGTGCCTAGACTTATCTGAATGTAAAAATATAATATCTTAGAGGCCAATAGGCAGATATAAAAGGGGGAAAGAGATCGTCCTGGATCAAATGGCTCAAAAAGAGGTGATTAGAAAAGGAGAGGGGAAGTTTTATTTGTCCTAGATGAAAAAGGGTCTTTCTAGTTCAAGGAAATCCCACAGAACAAGAGAGTAAAAGCTTAGCCAGAGACCTGAGGTATTCCCCTAAAATGAGCCTGGATCCAAGAAACTGCTCCTTTTAAAGCTGAAGATGGCCTATGCTTGTAAAAGCAACTGGGGAACCATTTCTTTCAAGTTAGGATAGCTATACAAAGGATTCAGAAAAAAAATTAGGCAACTTCAATAAAATCCATCCTAAAATACTTACAGCTTTATTCAGGTGAGTTCAAGATTACTCAGTTATTGTAGATGGAACGCTGATTCCAATGGTTAATGTTTAACAAACCACTGCCTGGAAAAAAATAATAATAACCTTAATTGTAGCATTTCCAATTTCTATGATGCCAATACTTCCCCCATGGCTGATTTCAAGCTTTCAAAGTAATGTCACTGAACACGGAGTTGGGAAGAGATGCGCACAGCCAGCTCTGTGGGCCTGTGCAAGCCAGCTCCAGCACGCCACTGTGGGGCTGCAGTTACTGGAGTGTGCTCATAATTTGTGAAGTTTGGACTCTAAGGGAATGCAAGGAACAAAGAAAAAATACAAACAGGGACCTGGAGAAGGCAGTAAAAGACTGAGTTCTGTCCTGGTTTAGATGTTGTTCTGCTGTGATATTAATTCCTGAGTGAGGTTTACCAACTCAGGGTCTGGAAGCCAGAGGGTTTGCTTGAGCAGTAGATGATTTTATTGACCAGAACTCACTGACTTCTCACAAGAAATAAATATACAAGCATAAATTTTTAAAAAGCCAACATCTGCAACTGAGCTGACAGTGAGCACCAGTACACACCAACGTGTCCATATGTCTTATTTACAATCAGTGTCTCTTTTGATTGGTTGATGGCTGTGCTACACTAATGGTTAAATATTTGAGTATCATTTCTGTCTGGGCCAGAAATCAACAAGGAGAGAGGAAAAGAGCATTCAGTCCAGCAAATATTGCTAGCCTTATACATCATAGTAGAGAAGGAAAGAAACTAACTGAAGAAGCAGGCTAAACTACCAGAACCTCAGCTGAGATTTCTAAAAGGTGTAGAGGAACTAGCAAGGAAAATGAAGCACTAGAGGCATATCCCATTATTGCAAGAAAAATGGGAGGAAAAAATGTTGCTCAAGGCCTGTAACATCCAAAAGTGGAGGAAAAAATAAGAATCACATAGCAGATGTGCTTAGGGGCACAGACTTCAGAAATGTCGACTGAAACTTCTGTTTAAGAGTTTTCCAAGGGTAATGCTCTAGCTAACAGGGATGATAGGGCAAGGGTAAAACCTTCTTAAAAGACAGATTTCTTAGGATTATACAGTGCCACAGGAAAAGGCATACTAGGGCCATTGAGGCACAGGAAATATAAATATCTGCACAGGAAGGCCCATAGAGGCTATATTTCTAAACAGAACCCATACCCAACATGGTTCTCAGGCACTGAGTACAAGGGTTCCACTCGGAAAAGGCAAAATAAGAGATTTTGAATATGCAAGATGGGTAAAAAGGAGGTCTCAGAACTGATGCTTGGGGCTGTGACCACTGCATAGATCTAAAGTTAGAAAAGCCATGTCTTTCTGAGAAAGAAGACTGCAGGTATATTTGAGTTTCCCCTCAGCTCTGATAAATCCATGGACATGACAGATCTTTCATTGGAGTTTGTTTGTTTGTTTGTTTGTTTCCATCTGGGTTTAAGTTCATAGGCCACAGTATAAATCAATTGACAGTCTGGCAAAGTTGCAACCATGATGTTTTCCTCTATTCAGTTTACATTCTTTTAGATATGACTAAGTCTCAACTATAGTCTTTGGTGAAGACCAGAATGGTCTGTACAGTTAACCTCTGCTCCCTGGTAGTGTGCATCTGGGAGTTTGACACTTGGCAAGAACACATTCCTAGCTCTGCTCTAACTTGGTTACTTAATCTAAGATGCTACCAGATCAGACTTTCTCAACTGGGGTCCCCTAAAGAATTAAGACCTAATGCCCTAAAGCAGGAGTTAGCAAACTTTTTTTTTTTTTTGTCGTTTTTTCGTGACCGGCACTCAGCCAGTGAGTGCACCGGTCAGTCCTATATAGGATCCGAACCCGCGGCGGGAGCGTCGCCGCGCTGCCAGCGCAGCACTCTACCAAGTGCGCCATGGGCTCGGCCCAGCAAACTTTTTAATTAAAGGACTGGACAGAACACAGTTTAGGCTTTACGGGCTATATATTTTCTGTTCCAGCTGCTCAGTTCAGCCGCTGTGGCATGACCGCTGCCGTATGCAATACATGAACAAAAGGGAGTGGCCATGTTGCAATAAAACTTTATCTACAGCAAATGGGCAGTGGGCAAAATTTGGCCCCCAGCAGCAGTTTGTCAAACCTTGCACTAAAGTCACCACAGCATATGATAACTTAGCTACTCTCCTGCATATCTTGAATTATGCCAACCTTGAGAGAACTGAGAAAAATCATTTTCTGTGTTCTGTGCTTCTGATGAAGAACTCTAGGTTGGGTAGGCTGTACTTGACAGTGTAGATACCTTGATTCAAATAATCCCATTCAGAGGCTAAAACGTTTCCCTCAGGTCCTTTGAGGTCCCTCATCCCCAACCCCTACAGCTCCTGCACGTAAACCCGCTCTCTCTGTTTTTGCCTCACTCAACCTGGATGTAGAACTTAGAATCTCTTCAAAGTCCACCAACAGAATTCAATTCCCCAAAATAAAGACTGGCATCAGCAAGTGACAGAGTAATGTTATATGTATGACGTCTCACAGCAAACCTCTTAGATGTTTCCATTAGACACATCTGTACCCCCATCCCCCTCTCTGACACGCCAAGACCAGGGTTTTCTCTACATCTATTGCACAACTGCCTTCTACCTTTCACCTGCTCCTGGACCTCTCCTTGCCCCCAGAAACCTCAACTTTCTTTCTCCTCCATTATGCGAAGCAAGTTTGCTTGGTTCCAGGGCTGTACCCTCAACTTCACATAACCAAATCCATCTTAGACTTCAGATAAAGCAGACTTCTTGCCAGAAGGAACTCACAACTGGATGAATGACAAAAAAGATTTTTATGTGTGTCACTTGTTTGCATCATTAATGCCTCTTGCTGACATCAGTCTTGCTACTCTAGGTCAACGGGGCTTCATACCTGAGGTCTGTGCATTGGAATACCCTCTTCATTAGAGCTACTTCCCTGCGTGAGTGGGTTAGAGCTATGAGCCTTATGGTCTAGTAATAAAGTCATGCCTGCAGGCTTTGGAGACAACATTATCTCCAAATATGGCAAATAACTTTCAACCTGTATACTAACACTAACTGGTTGATAATGGCTACTTAGATACTGTGTTGAGAGGGATTCTGAGGTCACATCTGGGGTAACCAGGCAAGAGTTTTGTCTCCCTTTTAATATTTTATGTGCTAATGGCCTGCCCATACTAACAAGGAGTTTTAAGGAAGAGTTTTGTAGAATGAAGGAAAAGCAACTTCTCTGGGGAGAATGTCTGGGTTTGAATGCTGACTCCTTTGCTTACTATTTGTGTGTTTGAGGGAGAGAGCTTAGAGCCTCTTTAAGTGCAGATACCCTTATTCGTGAAAAGAGAGCAATAGCACCTACCCCTCAGAGTTGCAAGAAAATGATTTAGCATATGTGAAAATCTAGCACATCCCTGGCACACAATCAGTAACTCAAAGTATGTTATTTATCCTTCCTGACTAGGGAAAGACCATGCTTTTCTCATGCAAAAATTTCACACCTATCAAATTGTATAAAGATCATCTGATGGAAGCATGACTGTAAGACTATAGACCTTTTCAGTCTGGGACAGAATGTTACAGAGACCAACGTGACTACCCTCAAGTTCGTCTCTCTTTGAGACGAACAAAATTGAGAAGCAGGGACTTGAAGTGAATGAAAATGTAATTTAATACACAATCAAATAAAAATTCTATAGCTTTAGAATCAGAGAACATTTTTGGATTGGACTCTTTTCAGTACCATAAATTTAACCAACTGAATTTTTTAAGTACCTGCCTTGTCAACCTTTTGAAATGAAGGTTGATTAGATTCAATGGGAAACCCGCATTTCATCATGAAAATGGAACACAACATCCTTGGCTTGGTCTCCCAAGGAGTAGCAATTTGGGGTACTATGTGAAAGCAAGCACAAAGTAAAAACACAGATAGAAAACTCATTTCTGGCACGACAGACAGAAAGCATGCATATGCATAGCCCAAGAAACATGAGAAGGCATAGCTTCCACTCTCACCATATAGGCCTCCCTAAAAGAAAGCCCCCCTAAGGGTCTTCTCCAGCCTTTTATTTTACAAATAGTACTTTATGAGAATGGAAACATTACGAGATAAGGAGACATCTTAGATTAAGTGAGTTGATGTGTTTAAATATTAGGGGAAAGAACTCAATTATCAAGGAGTAAATGTAGCAATAGCAAATCTTGTCAAAGAAACCAAGCCCCACTGGGTGTTTCTCAAATCCTTGCTTCTTTTGAGAAGGTTTAATGCACACCCGAAGAGAATTTGACTATCTAATAACCTGAACAAATAAAAAAGTGTAATGAAAGAAAAAGTGCACATATCATGCATCTCATTTCTAAAACAACAGTGAATCGTGCACTAGATTTAGCAGGTTAATTAAGGAGTCTGTTAGCAATGAGGTGAAAGCTGGCACACTCCCAATTCTGGCTGTTACCAGCCAAGACACAGACATAACTGATGTTTCTCCAATACAACCAAGAAGCGTCACCTAATCCAGAGAAAACGCATTATCTGTAACAGGCTTAAAGTCAGATTGGAGGTCGAAATGTTGCCAATGTTTTCAGATCAAGTAATAGGCCTCTGAAAAGCTGAGTAAGCTGTTTGGCTGATGGAACAGTTAAAATTGAAGGGACAGTTCAATGGGCTGACACTGGTTAAGAGAATCATTTAGTCAAGTTCATGACATGCTCTTCCTCAATCCTGCACCTTTAAATCAAGTTGACCCTCCCATGGAGCAAGTGGCTGGTGGCCAGCTAACATGAGAGGTACAGCCATCCCATTCCCTGCAATTGTTTTGACACTGAGCACCCATGCAGGCTGACTGTGCTTTTGTAACACTAGATCAAAGTGCAAAAAGCAGGAAGTACAATTTGTGCAATGCATGCTAATGAGCACCCAGTGTGCATCTGGCGCTATGCTTGGTATAATGGATATGCTTGGCATTGTGAAAGCATAGGTCGATGAAACACGCCTCTGCCTGCAAAGAGCATACCTCTGAGTGGGGAAAATAGGTGGCAAATTTTGGTAAATATTGCAAAATGGTAGAGCTGGATATACATGGAAATGTGAAAAACAGCCACTTCTGAATCAAGTGGGTGAAGCAAGGGTCATAGAAAATGATAGGGAAGTGTTGATCCTAAGATAATCATTAAGAGTTTGTCCTGTGGATAAAGAGAGAAGTGCCTTCCAACAATGAGGCCACAAGAGCCAGAGTGTGGAGGGGTGACTATACAAGGCACACTAAAGAATGACAATAAGGAGTTCAGTCTGAACGAAGCAGGGACCACTGTGCTCTAACTCTGAGATTTTGACCCTTTGCAACGTGAAGGGGGATATGGACCTCCACAGTGTCCCGCAGAAGTCCCACCCCTAGCACCTGACCTAGCTAAGACTGCATCCTAGGAAGACAAAGTCACTAAAGACAGCATCTTGTATCCTTCACTCCCTCCTCTCATGAGATTTCACTGGCTTTATTTTTTCCTGAGCAAATATCTTCTTCTAGCAAATATTTATTGAGCATCTACTGTATGCTAGTATTATGAAAGGCAATGAGAGACAAGTACTATCGCTAAGTGAAATTAACATGGGCTAAAAGTGAAAATGTGAAACCAGACTGTCCAGGTTCAAAGTTTGGTTTCATTACTCACCAGCTGCACAATTTTAGATAAGGAACCTCATTTCTTCAAGTGGAGACAATACTAGTACTCCCCTGTAGCATGGCTATGAGGGTTAAATGATACAAAACACGTATACTACTTAGAACATTGCCTGGTATAAAAGTGCCCAGTAAGTTTTGGCTGCAATCATCACCGTTAGGGACTAAAACGAGTACTGCATAAAGTGGACTCCCACGAAACTACTGAACATGGGAGTGTGTCTTTTGCTTAACTTGTCCATCCTCTCCTCACCTTTGTGTGTTGCACCTTCTAGCAACATCCTTTCTGCACAGCTCCAAGGCATCTTCCCTGGACATCAGAAAAGCTCATTTTGTGGGGCTGACTATTTCTCTTAGGGAATCATGTTCATTCCTCACAGAGCATCAGCACCCCCAAATCTAACAACGCTTCTCAACTTCATCCCACATTCATATTTCCACTGACAGACGGCACTTGCAAAACTCATTTATTTCAGCATGAAATTAGCTTGTTCCAGATGAATTGCAGTGAGAAAGGTAAGGACAATGGGACCATTCAGAGGCTGGTGGTCCTCAGAGTGTTACTATCCAAGGTCTAACCTTGGTGGAACTGATTGTCTGTGTTTGGCATAAAGCAGAGAAGAGTGGCAAGAGGACACAGTAAGGAAGGAGTCAACAATGCTTACGGGGCTCAGGCTGCTCATGGCAGAATTTGAGTCCAAAGAAATGTAGGAATCTTTGGATTAGCCTTAAAGTGATTGGCTTTGTTTCTCTCATTCCTAAGCCTGAGTGATTCAAAAGGAGCCCAATAAATGAGGAAAGGAAGGGGGTCGAGGGAGAAGAAGATCAAAGTGACTATCCTTGGCAACCAATAATGGAGAAAAATTAATACAGGCAGCATAATGGTTGAAAATCTGTGCCAGCATCTATAGCAGGATGCCACCTGCAAGCTGGTCACTGTGACATTCTGAGTACAAAACCAAAGTGAGGCGTACATGGTAACCAGCAGTTGTAGGACTCTGGGATATGGAAACCTGGGCAGAAAGTAACCAGCTTTGCCAAAGAGCCCTCATGCATAGCCATGCATCTGAGGGTGGCCAGCATCACACAGACAACAGATGATTTAGCTCCAGCCTCCTGATTAACCTGCCAGAAACTGAAATATAAGATCAGGGAGACAGACAGGAATGCACTAATGAAGCTATGATTTAAAAAGAAAACCCCCAAACACTCAGTCTTAGACAAGTAATTTGATTTCCCTGCCACAGTGCAGTCTCATTATTTCTACCCTCTTCCCCTAAGGAGTGGACAGAGGTCGCCCATCTAAAGGAAGGGGACCATGTATCTTTCCCCCTCTTCCACTATCAGTAGTGAGGGCAGAATCCTGATCCCAAATGTCTAAAGATGGGTGGGGGGGAAGAGGCTAGAGAAAGTATTTGAGAATATTCTAAGGCTTTCCTATTTCCAAAGAACCTTACAATGGAGGTACCATAGCCAGGAAGAGAAAGCCTAAAAAGATGTTTGTCATGTCCTCCCAAGCCATTTACTCCTACTAGACAACAGGCTGCAACAAGGCCTGGGGCCATACTCCAGGGCCCTCAAATGCCCTCCCCAGCAAAAAGCACCCCTGGAAATCTCTCCCCTCCTGGACCATAAGGTGCCTTTCCAGCCAAAACTTAAGTCCTCAAATTCATTGAAAATGCAGATATCTCCAAGAAGAGGTGACATTTCAAGCAAGCAGCCATTTAGACCTCAGTGAGAAGGATTTAGGAGCTGGCTTTAACACAGCAATATACGAGTAGTCTTTGCTCCATAAATGTTTGCAAAGTGAGTCTGCAAGAGTTCCATGCAGTAATGTCCAACAGGAGAAAGAAGTAGTAATAGCCAGATAAGCTACAACATAGGACTGGTTTCAAGAAAACATCACCACAACAAAAAATAAATTACACAGCATCAAAGGAGCAGGCCAAAATCCCAGTCGCACACCTATTTTTCAGAGCGGGAGGAGGTGGGGACAGGGGAGGGGAGAAGAGCACCAGGGAAAGGTGGCATTCTGCGGCAGTTCTGGCTGTGATTGATGGCCCTGTGCTGTATTCTCACTCATGTAGAAAATGAGAGTGAGATCACTCCAGATACTGGCCCTTCTGAGTTGCTTCTTGTGTCCACCCCCTATACCTGCTTAGTCTCTTGAGAGCCCTCCCTTCCAGCCTGTGGGTCTCATTACTGAAAATTCCAAGCAGAAGAAAACAAACCCACTCTCCTCCCTGTTTCTCTCTCTCCCTTCTACACTGTGAAGAATACAATCCTGATTTTGAGGATTTCTTCACGTAGTGACTTGAGAGAGGATTTGTTTTTCCTGGTGCTTTAGGTTATTTTTCCAGAGAGCTCAAAAGCGACAGCCACATTACATCTGAGAGTGTCTTCATCCAGTGTGCTGTGGCTTCATCGTTGCTAAATTGGCCTGACTGTCTCTCCACCCCTCCGCAGGTCTCCCCCGCTCCCTCCCACACACAGCCCTCTTTGTACCAAGCAGGATTTATTTTATAACTCGGCGTCTCCACTTAATTAGTGAGCTGCCGTGTTAGGCAGGTCTGACAATGCTTCCGTTCCCATCCCAAGGGGTGGAGGAACTGAGCATCTGCATCCTTCATGGGGTCCACACCGTGTCCAAATCTGCCCTCTGTCCCACCAGGGGCAGCTGCTCACGAGCCGCTTTCATGAGACTCCCAGGAAGAAGTAAGGTGGAATGCCGTAGCATCATCCAAATTGAAAATGACATTCTCTGCATTCACATTTACATTTGCAATCTCTGCTAATACCTGTATATTATATTTCATTAAAATCCAAAGTCCATCGCAAATTTTGGAAAATACGCATATTCGAAAATCATCATTCGCTACCATTCTGTTTTAATATGGAAGCTTGAAACACCCACCCCACCCAGGTTAAAATAGGATTATATTTATCAAAGTTGCCACAGAACACTTGTGCCGACCAAAAGATAAATGAAAAATACCTAGTGATTAACTTGGAGTAGAGATCTCACTCTGTTTACTTATTTTATGTACTGAATGCATATCCAATCAGCAACATATAAGTCTGATTTAAAGCAATCAAACCACGATTTTTACTTAAGAAGTTTTCTTTTTAAAGGGACCACATCATGAATTTTATAGTGAAGTAGCTAAATTGAGATACCAGGCTTCTAACTGTGCTGCCTGAGAACAAGCAATGTATTTGCAGCACAGCAGGAATTTAACTGCATGAGAATGGAGAGAGTGTGGAAAGATACCTCGTCCACCCCCACCCCCAAGCCTCCTTTCACCCCACATCAAAAACACTCCAGCTGTATTCTTCTCAAGTTCAAATCAGCGCCTGGAATGTGGTTCCATCCAGCTGGGGACGCACAGCACCAGGGGAGACTTCTGAAACAGTTAGGCTCCACATTGCTAGAGCTTTACAGATTAAACCCAACAACTTGAATTGCACGAGGGAGTGTGGGGAGGCAGTGACGGACAATGCAGCTAAGATCCTCCCCAGGCTGGACAGGTAGAAATGCCACGAAAAATATCAAGTGTGTCTCAAGTGAACTTTATTTTTAATACAAAGACCTTTCTCTGCAGGAGGATGCTTCCTGAAACGTGATCTAAACTCACTTCAAGAAGAAAAGGACATGCCTGGAATGGAAACCAAGAGCTTTCTTTCCATTCTGGATGCCCCTCATAAAGGTGACTCCTGCAAGCTTTGTTGGAGGACAGCCTTAGACAGCAGAGCCTGAGCAGCAATGCCTGCCCCTGGCTCCTGGCTAGCTCTCCTTCCTGCCCTTTATCCCAGCCTGCACCTCGTCTGCTGTTCATTTCAGACTTCGGTCCTCTGTTTGATGTTACACACTTCTGTTCCTGCCACCAAATTAAACCTGAGTCTTTTTTAGGCTTTTTTTAGGCCTGCCTCCTCTGCACCCCTTTCTGTCTGCAATTTCTGTATTATTGACCACCTATGTGGTTTTTCTCCCCCAAATCTGAAAGTGGTGTGGCAGGCAGTCTGCCCCAGTTCTCTCTTCTCCCTCGTTTTCCCCAAGATAACCATAAAGGCCCTTTGGTTTTA
This sequence comes from Cynocephalus volans, assembly GCF_027409185.1. Classification (NCBI taxonomy): domain Eukaryota; kingdom Metazoa; phylum Chordata; class Mammalia; order Dermoptera; family Cynocephalidae; genus Cynocephalus; species Cynocephalus volans. The sequence goes on from NC_084467.1 coordinate 133,572,411, forward strand.
AGGGTTTACTGTTAATAACTACAGAAAAAAAAAAACAGCCAAGAACTAGCAGTGACAATAAATACAGTGAAGTGACAACTCTTAAGAAATCCTTCAAAGTTTCTACAGCATTGGTCTCTAGGCTGTCGTTATGGTTCGCCTTCAAGATGGTAACTGAAAATTGCAGTTGATTTCTGTTCTCTGTTTTTATTTTTAAAGTTGGAGCCTACTAAACCCTCCACCCACACACACACTGACTACCCTTTAGTTAAAGCGTGGGCCATGCCCATCCCTGAGGTCCTTCCACACCATGTAGCCTTCATTTCTCTTGACCCGTGCCTCATGTCAAATGGCTCCTTTGGCCATAGATATTTCAGTAAATATTTAATCTCTACCCAAGTTTCCAACTTAAAGATATCAATTGAATTTGGTCTTTAAGCTTATTTACACCAAGAGACTAATAACTGCTAATTACTACTTACTATGCTACCTGTCTATGGGTATTTACACTTTGAAGTATCCAGAAGGAAAGAGAAATAAAAGGAATAAAGGAAGGACGCTCTGGTCAGGGAACTTTAGGCATAGACACAGGTGAGAAGGGGAAGTGACCAACACACTTGAATTGTCTCAATGCCTGGGATGGAAAATCCCAGCTCAGCTCTGTCTCTGCCCATTGTTAGAGGATGTTGTATTAATGTAGACTGCAGTTAAGAGCTGTTGCATCACATGCTTTACAGTGAGATCAGAAGAATCTGGTTTATGAAATGGGGTCTAAATTCCAACAGGTGTGAATTGTGGTCCAATAGACTTGAGAGGAGCCAAATCAAAGAGATGCCATCTGGAGTCCAGTTGGCATCCAGTGAGTACTCAGGGCACCCTGGTTTTCTCAGCACCAGGCTAGGCACTCAACAGCATCAGACAGTGCCTTTGCCATTTGTGAACTTAATCGAGAATGCGCAACAGACAAATATAAAGTCAACGCTTGATTATACATGCTAATGTTGGGAAGCAATGGTGCAGATAATCAAAAGCAGCAGATCATCTGAAAATTATACAGGCCCTGCTCCCTCCCATGGCTGTGGGAAGCAATGGGAAAGAGAAAAGGCAGAACTGCACCAGGCAACACACGTGGAATAAGGGTGCACCGGGCAATAATTTGCATCATAGCAACTGACTTGGCAAACAGGTGTGAGGCAATGCTTTGTATGTCTAATTATACATGTTAGTTCAAAGATGTAACTGTTCAATATATATCAGTTGTATTGGGGGTTTTTTAAAATTCAGGTGGTGGAGTCACTCATTCAGAGAAAGCCTGCGGGAGGTGATGGTAATCACAACACAACAACAGATAAAAGCTAAGCCTTCGTTCTTGGGCTGTGATGACTTTACTAAGGTATTTTTTTCATTCGGTATTTTATGGTTTATAGACTTCTTAAAGGAATTGGCTGGATAAGAACTATCATCTTAATTTCTCAGTCCATTTCAAACTGAGAGAGCTGACTCAAGCCCACAAGAGTTCTCTTGACTCAAAACCCAATAGCGTTCACCACTGGTGGTCTTTGGGCTTAAAAGACCTGACTGTGTCCACCTCCCTCTGTGTGTCAGAGCAACTTAAGGAAAAGTAGTAAAAGAAGAGGGGTGGTCTCCAGGCTTCTGCCTCTCTTTATGAAGGCCCTGCTCCCCATCTCTCTCCCGTCTGGGTCTTGCTCCATCCGTTTCAGCGGAGGGTGCTTGCTCCTCCTTCCCACCCAGGGTAATGGCTCTTGCAGCCTGGGCTAAATGCTTGCAACTCCATTGATCTCTGAGATGGGCTGGGCAGAGAAGAGTTGGGGACATCCCAGAATAAAGCACAAAAAACTTTGCTCAGCTCTTCCTCACACTGGAATCGGAGGTCTGGCTCTGTCCTTTAACTTTTCTCACATTTGGATAAGTTTTCTGACTTCCTGGGACTCCTTCCCAAGGGAGTGGGGACAGACTACCCTCATCTTCATTCTCAGTTCTCCAAAGTTCCCAACACATTTCCTTCCCAGTGACTTAGGAGACTTCATGAAAACAGAATCCCATGTAACCTGCTGTGGCATCGCAGAATTCTTGAGGTAACTATGCAGATTAGACCCTTCTATGATCCTGGGCAACTTTAATTTAAGGCAACGTGCTAATTAAGTACTAAAATGAGTGGTACAGGCAGCAAGTGCAAAGGGAGTTCAGAGTAGGAAGAAAGTTCATGTTCCTCTTAGCTCATTTTATAAAGAAGGTCCAAGACATTTATTCTCTTTGCCTTTGGTTTCTCTCCTTGCCCTCTTCTTCAACACAGCAGCACCACCACCAGCCCACACACACCACACCCCTTCCCTGCAGTGATATATGAATGGAAACCACAGGAGGTCCTTAGCTGAGGGAGTATTCCCAATCCAATCCCTGACACTGGGCCACCAAAGTGAAATTCACTTATTTGGCAAGCGTGCAGTGAGCACCTACTGTGTGTCAGGCAATGTGCTTGACTCAGGGAATGTATAAATTGATAAAATGCTCTCACTGTCTTCAAGAAGCCTGCAGTCAGGGTGAGCGGTGGGTAAGCACGTCAGCAAATCACTGAGGTTCAGGGTGAAAAGGGCTTCAACAGCGGTACAGGTAGGCTGCTAGGAAGGCAGAGGAGGGAAGAGCACCGAGGAACTGGCAGGAGGCAGCGCCCTGCACAATTCAGGAGCAGCCTAGTGAGATTCTCCCACAACGTTTAAACTCCTGAACCCAGAAAACGCTCCAGAAGCTCAAAACAGAATAAAAGTACAGGAGGGTGAATACACATTCATACATTTGATGGACAGGTGGAGGTAAGAAGATGTCAGACTTTTTAAAAGAAGAGATAAAATGGGATTAGTGTATAGTGATAAAACATAAAACACTTTTGAAATGCTTTGCAGCCAATAAAAGGCACGTTCTGGTAAGCACTGGCATTGAAAAAATGTTACAAACACTAATAGCACGCACATCTCATGAGATTTGTATTGTCCCATGGTAATCTGAGGTAAAACTTCACATCATGATGATTAGAGACGTGGGGGTTTTAGGGCACAAAGGCAGCAAGTAAAGAGATGTCATTATTAATGCTAGAGAGCATCAAAATCCAAACATGGAGAAAGTGCCACAAAATTATTTTGGAAAGCCACCAATATGAGAGTTTTTATCTAAATTGCAGACTGAGACTCTTCTCGGACTCTAGAGACGTGACTACAAAGACCAGGATCTTTTGGATATAGCTGGGATATATTAAAATTGGGAATAAAAAGGAAAAACATATTGGCACCACAAATGTCTTAGCTAATGATTGGATAAAGTTATATAAATACACATACCCTCCCCGCCCCCCACACACACCCCTCCTGTTGTGTTTAGGTTAATGATTTGATCATGTTTTATAGCATACACACACATACTGTCAGGAGGCCTAATGGGTTTGAATGACAATCTGCTTCAGGTTTCCTCATGAACCACTCGGTCAACTACTGACACTGGAGTCCTGACTGATTGCTTCAACCATCTAGATTTTGCCTGGAAAAGCCTACAGGCTGCCTGGAACTTGCCCTGACCATGGAGCAAGGATAGAGTCCTCCAATGAGAGCCACTGTCAGCAGGAAGAAGGTGCATGTAGTTCCTGGACCATGTGTGCACCTGCAGAAAGGAGCTGAATTTGAGACCTCACTCAAGAGTTCACTATCAACCTAAGTGAGGTGACCCCAAGAAATAGAATCAATGAGAGGAGGACCATCAGAAGTTAGATTTTTCATCAAGGCTGAGAAAGAACTGAAAGCGACCAGCCAAAGGAGCCATCACTTAGGTCAGAGACATATGGGAAGTTCCCCAGCATTGGGGCAGTGGTCTCCAGAGAACTGCAAGAGGCTGCATGAGCAAGCCAACATTTGAATATCTGTTACAACCAAAGACATTCAAAACCAGAGGAAAGAGAGAACCACATGGGTTTGAACTTGCTACTTCCTGACCATTTTCATATATCAGCACAAAATTCTCCTCTCAAGGTATATTGCTGGGACAATTATACAAAAGAACATACTTTGGGAAATATTGGTTTGCATTCATCATACCCTTTGCTGCCCTTCCCTCACCAGCACTTTTATTCCCTAAATCACCATCCTATCAACATTGTCCTTATTAAGATCACTATCTCTGCAGTTCTCTTATTTGACTTGTCTGAGGCATTTGACACCATGGGTCACTTCCTCGTTCCTCAACAGTGTTTGTTGACTTTTGCAGCAGATCTTCTGCTCTAGCTTTGTTTTCCATTTCTGGATTCCTCTCATGGACCCTCTGTATCTTCCTTTCTTCTAAATATCATCAGCACCAGCATTCCATCCTTGCTCCTATTCTGTCCTTCTGCATACTCTTCCCTGGTAATTTCTTTCAATCACCACCTTCCCTCTTATTACTTCCTGGTAGACAAAATACATGCATATAGGAGACAGCTCTTTTCCAATTCTAATGAATTAAGTTCTTTTAATGTAAAGTTAGCGAGAAATATATCGATTAGGATGAAGTAAAAATAGATGCAGTGGCTTAAACACCCATGCTCAATGTGGGATTCTAGATGCTGGTCTGGTGAAGTTCTAGTGATGGGTGGGATGCGAAAGGTTCCTCCTAAACCATACCTTGGCTTCTTCTGGAGCCTTCTTTGAGAGCAAGTTAAGGAGTCTATTGCAATGTGAAACTTATCTAAACAAGTAGTAGCCATGTCCCATAGCTTGTAACAGGGACTCAATCTTCCTGCGAGGGACCTGATTACAACAGTGTACAATGCTTGCTAGATCACTTCAGAGGCAGGATCTAGAAGAGTGGTTGGTGTTCATTGTATCTATCATAAATACATAGAGAGAATTTAGTATAAGTGTGGTGAGATAACAATTTGAGATGTGAACTGTGCTTACTCCACAGTTCCAGTGACCTTTTTTGTCCTTTCCTCCCCCATTTAGTAGATATATCCATTTACCTCAAGGGAAGATTGCTATAGCAGAAATATTAAAGGACAGTATTGCTGTGAGTCTCAAAGTACTGTCTTGAAATGATTGTCAGAGACAATTGTTTGAGAAAAAGGCTTTATGTTCCAAAATCTTGGATTTTGAGTATGAACAGCAAAAGTTTTGAAAGACTCTGACACTAAAGTTTATTCCATATGAACACAGGCTCAGGGAAAACAAATGATCAGACCACCCTGCCCCTGAGTAGATAAAGATTCCATCAGCTGGGGTAGATGCAGATCATCAAAAAGAGGGGGGGAAAAAAGCATAAATGCCAAGAGTTCTTTGAGAAAAAAGCCCTATCCTGCACCTTATGCCAAGTTTTAAGGAAGAGGATGTCAGAAATTCCAGAAAAGTTTGGCAATCTAAGATTAGAGAGGACCTGTGCCTTATGCATCAGACGGGGCTCAGGGAAGTGCCAAGATACTAGAGACCCCCACATCTCTATGAGGCAGCAGCATTGGGTGGCATGTATAGAAAAGAAAATCCTGATGTACTGAGCCTCCCTGAGTCTCTCCGTCTTTGAAGAGCCTTTGGGGAAACATTGGCAACTTCATGTACCCAAGAGACATGAGCAAATAGCCGACAGAGGATTGTGGATCTGAAGCAGCCTCCCAGTTTCCACGAGGAGGGGGCAGAATGATCCAAGTGGAACTCTCTCCACACAACATGAAATTGCAAACGTCTCAGCAGATGCTGGGGGAAAATGAGGTCAAGATCAAAGACCACCCCACCCCAACCACGGGTCCCAAAGCTGCATAAGCTCCTGGGAACTTAGAAGAAATCCCAAATACAGAGATGGGAAGAAAAGCTTTGAATTGACTGTGTTCATTCTGAGTTGCCCAATATTATTTCCTCGTTCATGGAAATATATAATGAAAGTTTTGAAAAAATAGATTAATTTCTATTTTGGCACATTTGAATTTGTAGGCTTAGAATTTGTAGCTCTTACGTGTTTTTATTTATTTATTTATTTATTTATATTTTTTTTGCGTAAGTACATCTTTTAAAAATACAGTAGGGCCCTAGAAGTTGTGACTAATCTTATATGATGTCCAGGTCCCTCACGTAAGCACAAGGTACCAAACATTCTCACTAAATCTCTAAGCTTCAGAAGCCCTACTATCAGTGTAACTTTCAACATCCTCTCCCTCCTCTGCCCTCTTTCTCCAAAAGACATTCCAGATGAACTGAAGGAGGGAGAAATGGGGTCAAATACTGAGGAGGGTGGAGCAGAGGGTCTGCACTGCACCTCCTCCCAAATGTTTCTAGAGCCATAGCCTCAATGTAGTAGTTTCTATACTTCTTGGAAAAAAATCTATTGGGCAGAATGGAAAAACACTGCACCAAATGAGCAATCACACAAATCCTTTTCGAGGCCACTTGCTCTGATGTTTCTGCCTCAGAGCTACTGCTGAGTGGGGAGGAGAGGGCATCGTTAGCTCAGAGCTGCTGGCAATGGCATCCCTCACCAATCCTACTGCTACACTGCTGTCATTTGCAGCTCCACCTGTGGCAACTGCTCCCCTCTCCCACTGTGTTCCCCTACCTCCCAGCCCAAACCTATCCTCCAGCCTTCTCAGAAAAAAGGTGCAGAATCAGGAACTCTGTAGCCTCCCACTTGGTCAGACCCCTCCTCTCCTGCATCCCAGGTGGGCTTCACAACTGCTCTCTGCAGGGGCATAGCAACCTCATCTAGAGTTTTATTGGATTAGGCCTCTCCTGCAGCTGAACTCTTCCAGCTACGAAACAGACTTGACTTTCTCAAGACATTCAGTAAGACTGAAGAGTCAAAGAAAGCAAAAGAGCCCTAAGATCCAGGCTTTTGCATTTGGGGCCAGACTTTCTCATAAATTTGAATTTAAAAATATCTCAATCTCTCAGAACTAAGCAGAAGTTTCATCACCTAAAAAAACAAAACAAAACAAAACAGGATATTCTTGGCCAGCTGCACTCTTTTGAGGAACTATGAAGATTAAGTTAAATTTGATTAATTGAAAACAAAAAGTTATTGGTTATAATGTTTAAATAGAAGTTACTGTATGTTTTAACATTAAATCTGAAAGGTGTCCTCTGCTGCTTAAAATAAATGAGACATTTGTGGCGTAGTTAGATTAAAAATATATTAATCTTTTCTAAAATAACTAATCACAGCTGGGACAGGTAAAGGGTTTAGGGAAAACAAAGGCTGCCTTGAATATTTTCTCTCTATCTAAATTTAAATGGAATGTTTACAAGCTCATTAACTTTAATATTAGCAACTTGCTTGCCTCTGAATATTCTTATTCCATCCTGAATAGGAAAAGGAAATGATGGATTTTGTAGGCAGAGAATCCACTTCACCAACATTATGGGGCAATTGCCTCAATCAGGCAATGCTGGGGATACAAAGAGGATTAAAACACAGGTTAAGTCTTTAGAGAACTCAAAAGTATCAAAGAATACATACCCACAGATATATATATATGTATATAAATGGGAAAATGGTATAACAGTTACGAGTACCATATAATCGGATCGAGGGAAAGGTGCAGAAAAGTAGGTGATATTAGAGCTGAGACCTCTCGGGGCATGTGCTGGTTTTTCCAGCAGAGTGGAGAACAAACGTTCTTGGCAGAAGGAACCACAACAAAGTCATAGCAATGTGGCAGGCTCGGTATGGTATGAAAAACTGTGGCTAAAGACAAGGACACATGGGACAGAGTGATAGGATGAGAAGCTGAAGAAGTAGATTGGGGCCTCATACAGGAAGAGACCTGTGTGCCGGGCTAAATAATTTGGTTTTTGTCCTGTGGAGTCACTGATGATTTTATTCAGGGCAGTGACTTGATTAGAGGGAGGACAGGGGTTCAGACAGAGGCACAGAAACCATCCGGGAGGACGCTGTTGCCATTGCAGAGTCAAGATGAAACAAAAGGTAAAATGTGTTCTGGCTTAATCTCGACTCAACAAAATAACAGCCCCCCCCCCCAAAAAAAAAGTATTTAAAATATTTAGCAATTTGCTAACATAAAATATTGGTTAGAACATATGAAATTGGCATTTTTGTAGGTCAACAATTGTTGAGCATCAGCAATGTCATAGAGTGCAAACTAATACAGAACAACCACGCATAAGCTACTCTGCATTTAGGAGAGATACAAGGAGCACATATCTCGGTAGAACTAAATTTCTAGTACCAAGGATCATATCAGTGTAACTTGCTTTACATATTACCTGCAACAGAATTGCCTATAGCTAGATTCTTAATGCTCTGATAAGGTGGGGGAAATGTGTCAAAATATTGCTTAGTATTTTGCTATTTCTTCTGTCTCCTCCTTGTTTTTTGTTTATTTAGAAGTCTGTTATAGAAGGGAAAAAAAAACATCACAATGTAGGTAGAGTGAAAAAGAGAAAGGAAAGTGAGGTTTCAGGTGGTAGGAAGAAGAGAGAAATAAACTGAGCACAGAGAAGATGAGAGCTTCATTGTGTGGGTGGACTTGCCTGAAGAAATTCAGAAAGGATGTTTCTGGATTTTAGCTGGAGAGAGGAAAGCAAAGCAAAGCCAGTGATGAACAGAGGGGGGTGACATTCCCATGGGTCTGATGAGGAGGGAAGCAGACTCAGGAAGATCTGGGGTAGATGCAGCATGATTTAGTTTGAATCCAGTCTCAGTTCTAGCCCCACAAAAACCATGTGCACACACACGCCCATTCCCACCACAAATCCAAAATCCAATCGCTGATTTGTAAAACTCTGCAACACCTCTCTATGCTTAAAAAACAGTTCTGTTGTTCAATTTTCTCTTCAGGCTTACGATATATAGAATTAATTTCTCTAGCTCTGGTCATCTCTCTCTGTACCTCAAATAATCTCTCTCTCTCTCTCTCTCCCTTTCTCTCTCTCTCTCTTTCTCTCGTCTCACATAAATGTACACACACACACAGACACATACACCCATAAACATATACACTACTCCCCTTTGACTAAAAGTTAAGATTAAACTGCTCTATTCAAGGAACCAAGACTGCTATCACACCCAATGAAGTGACAAGTTGCAATTTCCCACCATATGTGCTACACAGAGCAGGGAAGGCAGGAGAGCACTCTGAAGAGGCAGAACGCAGGCGGGCCTGGAAATGTTGAGGTTCTGTTCTCACGTTCCCCACCACCACCACCACCCCTCACCCATGCCATGTGGCACACTGCACCTGTTCAGAGAAATGAGCTTACACACAGCACACCTTCTTGGCCCTCCCCTGGAACCAGAAAAACTCACAACCTACAGAGAGAGTAAGTGGTCCCAAATCAGAGCATTTCCAGATCAAGAGAAATTGTGAAGAACCAGCAGCCTGCTGGGTGTTGAGGTCAGGTCCTGTTGTCTTTATTCTTCCCTCACTCACCTAGATCTACCACCAAAGCTAATGTCCAGGAGCCACCATGACCAACCTGTAAGGGTGGAAGTGTAGCGCAGAGGTCGAACCTGAGGGTCCCTAATGAGGAACCTCGTGATAGACTGCAGAGCCTACAGGCAAAGAGGAGGCTCTCCAGCTCTGATATATGAAAGAGGCACTGCTAGGGTTGTTAGGTTGCAAAACTAGCCACAATACTTTACAGCTCCTCCCATAAAGAGGTCTATTTCCCCAACCCTTGAATCTGGCTGGCCTTGTGACATGCTTTGACTAAAAGTGATGTCTTGTGAGCTCTGAGCATTTCAACTCCCTCTCTTATTGCCCTTGGGAACCCTGAAACCACCATGAACGTGAACAAGGTCAACCAACCTGCTGGATGACAAGAGGCAATGGCTCCTGCCACAGCCAACAGCCAAGTGACTGCTAGACAACGTGAGTGAGTCACCAACTGCCAGCTGAACCTAGATGAAGCAGTAAGGCCAGTTGAGTCCAGTAGAAACTCCCCAGTGGATCCTAGCCCAAATTGTGAACTAAAAGCCTGTTGTTTAAAGCCACTAAATTTTAGGGTGGTTTGTTTTCCTGCAAAAGCTAACTGTTATACAGGTGGCTAAAAGTATGCATAATAAAAACATTATTTAGAATCCCTTCGGAAGAGTATTATCCAGAAAAACAATGTTTTTTTCTTAATTTTCCAGAAAAAAATTAATAAGTTTCCTGTTTTAGCTATCTTGGGTAGAAATTTTTCTAAAAGGCATTATGCACATTCCTATTCCTTTAACAAAAAGAACAGGGTACAATTTAACCTTTCTTCAGAATCATAAAATGGAATTAAAGTGTTCACACTGCCTGAGGTCACATGATGACTTCAAAGCACTTGTGCGGTCTATGGAGAAAAGCCAGAGTGGTATGAATTGTCCTCCCCATAAGATGACATCCATGATTTTCGATGATTTTATTTTTTTCCCTTTATAAAACTGTTGTGATTTTTAACGATTTTGGAAAAAAAGAATCATACCCTGTGTTTCACAAGTCATATCATTCATTTGATATGCAAACATATTTTCAACAGTTAAAATGTCTATCCTATTGTATTTTAGGAAAATTCAGGGTAGATGCTGAAAGAGGGGCACCATGATGGTTTGAGGAACTTAATAACAAAAACTTTGAACAATTATCGGAATTGGTCAAAATTATAGAAAAAAGTATAACTTAAGACTGACCCTAGAAGGCCTATAACCATTAAAGAAGTTAAATAAGTTAATTTTATTTTCCACAAAGTATTGGAAAAATTAATCCAGGAGTGCATTAAAAAAATGTGATGCGACGTCATAAACAGATTGGTTTTATTCCGGGAATAAAAGGGTAGTTTAACTTAAGAACATTTAAAAGAAAATCAACTTACTAACATATTAAAGCAGTAAAACTGCATCATCAGGTCAATAGATTTAGAAACAAGCATTTGATAATATTCAACACCCAATCATCATAACAAATTAGAAGTAAAAAGGAACTGTCTTAATCTGATAAAAGCCAACTATCCCAAGCCTACAGATTATTCTTAAATATGAAATATTAGAAGAATTTCATTTTAAACCAGGAAAAGGATACAATCACACCTGATTCTATTCAACATTTTACTGAGTATTCTAGCCAGTACAATAAAATGAGGGTAGAAATATTAGAATTGGAAAAGGAACAAAACTATCACTTTTCACAGATGATATGGTTGTCTAACAAAGAAACCCACAATAATTTACAGACAAATGTTAGAATTTTTAAAAAGTTTAACAAATTTGCTAAATGTCTAATTAAAATTCAAAAACAATTTGGTTTCTACACACCAAAATCAATCATTTTTTAAAAAATTCTTTTAAGGATTTTTTTAAAACAGCAAAGGAAAAAAGATAAGAAGGTAACTATCAAGGATTTGTAAAATCTTTATGTGGAAGAATTTTAAACTTTATTGAAAGATATTTAGAAAGATCTAAATAAATGGATATATTTATATACCATGTCCATGGATCAGAACCTCAATATTATAAAGATATCAATTCTCCTCAAATTAATCTTTATATTTAGTTCAATTCCAATAAAAGACTGATAAAGTATTTTGACATTCTTAGTAAGCTTATTCTAAAATCCATAGGAACGAACAAAAATGGAAGAACAACCAAGACTCTCCTATAGAAGGGAAAAATATAAATATCAAGATGTATTTAAAAGCTATGTAATCAAGTCAATGTCATATCAGTGTTGAAACTGATCATTTAACCAAAGGAACAGAATTTAGAACTCAGAAAGAGACACATACATATATGGAAGCTCTATGTATGACCAGGGTGTCACTGCAAATCAATGTGGAAGAATGGATGATTCAATATAAACAACTGATCTTGTTTAGGGATATCAAAATACATGCATATTTGCCTAGGACAAATAAAATATGATCCATACCCCATATCATACCTCATATAAAATAAATTACAGACAAAAACTTCAATGGGAAACCCAAAACTTTAAACATTTTAGAATATAGGAAAATATATTTGTAACTTGGGCTAAAAAAGAATTTCCTAAGCAAGACTCAAAGAGCAATAAGCATGTAAAAAAATATACTAATATTATCACTTTATAATTAAGAACTTCTGTGCCAAATAAATCACAAAATAAGCAATAGGACAAGGCACAGTGTGTGAGACTACTGCAACATGTGTAACTGACAAAAGATTAGTGAGCAGATATACAAAGAACAAAAAATTCTGTGTATAAAGCAATAAGAAAAGTGGGCAAATAACATAAACAGAAGCAATTTGATGGACGAATATGAAAAATGCTCAATGTCATTAGAGATTCCGGAAATGCCCCCAAATAGACTACGTTTTGCCCTATCTAGAGTGCAAAAACTACGTTAAGCTGACAGTACCCAGTGATAGCAAGGATGTGGAACAGCAGGACCTTTTGCGTTTTGCTAATAGAGGTGTAAATGTGCGCAGTCACCTTGGTGTTATGTTGTCAGGTTGAATATGCTCAAACTCTATGATATGGTGATTCCACCTTTGACATAGTCCCCAGAGAAACTCTCACACAGGTTAGTTACAATGACATATGAATTAAAATATTCAAAGCAGAGTTATTTGCAACAGCAAACAGTGGGATATCATCCAAATACAATCAGCAAGAGAATGAATTAATAATTATAGTACATGTAAAATATAATATTATATAATAGTAATAATAAAGTTCAATTACATCAACAACATAAATAATTTTTTTTCTTTAACAAATTTATAAAGTTTGACTTATACATCAGGTACTATTCTAAGTGGTTTAAAAATGTTAATTCATGTAACTCTTATAAAAATATGGTGAGGTGCTTTTATGCATTATTATTACCCCGATTTTGCAGAAGGCACTGGACACAAAGAAAATATGTAAAAATTAAACTAAGTCAAGTCCAGAAGATTACTTATAGCATGATACCCTATTTTAGTAAAGATAAAAAACGAAACTCAGCATTATATTGTTTAGGAATACATATGCAAGAAAACTTTTTTTCCAGAAATCATAGGTTTTCTTTTTTTTTAACCATTTTTTTAATTAATTAATTAATTAATTTTATTAATATTATTTTTTACATTCTATGATGCTGTTGCAGAGCAGTCAGGAGGGAGGGGGAGAGGGCCACAGGGGAGACCAGGGGGCTTCCAGCAGTGGCTTCATCATTGCCAGGCTGGGTGCAGATGTCAGGGCGGTGTGGCAAAAGCCCTTGTCCCCCACCACCTCAGCTCAGGAAGCCAGGGCCCTTCCTGCTATGGCTTGGTGGTGGTCTCTGAGCTGGTTGTGTGCATCGGGGGGGCATGGCCAAGGCCCTTGGTCCCCCACCACCCCAGCTTGGGAGAGCTCAGGGTGCTTCCTGTGGTGGCTCAGTGGTCATCACTGGGCTGGTTGCGGGTGTCAGGGGTCATGGCTGAGGCCCTCAAACCCCCAATGCCTCAGCTCAATAGAGCCCAGGGTGCTTCCTGTGGTGGCTCAGTGGTCATTGCTGGGCTGGTTGTGCATGTTGGGGGTTGTGACTGAGGCTCTCGCCCCCCACCCTCGGGACTGGTGGTGCATGTTGGGGGGCATGGCTGTGGCCTGCCCTCCCCCCTTTCTGGCTTGGTAGCTCAGGGGATTTCTGGTCCTTCTAGGTGTTATAGGTGTTCTTTGGTGAAATGAGACCTTTACTAGTTAATATCAAACTTTGTCTCTGGTTGTGGGTACTCTGTTTTTTCTTTTATTTCTGTGTTGTATTATTTGCTGTTCCCACCACTTAAACTCAGAGCCGGAACTAATTTGTTGTCCTTTGCTTACTTCTAAAATGGGGAACTTCCTGTGGGGACCAGTACTTGAGCTCTATGGTGAGCTAAAGTGCTGCTTTGCTGCTGATTCCCTAGGGAAGGCTTTTAGTGCAGCTCAGGTTTTAATGGTTGATTTTGCAGGTAGTTTCAGGTCTTAGTAAGATATGGTGCACCTATGTTGTATAGAAACTCTGGTCAGGCCTCAGTCTTTTCATCAAACTGGACCCCATGCAATTCTATATTCCTGACCAGTCTCCTCTGAGTGGTCCTGCACTGATTGGGGGTCAGATCAGCTGTCCTCACTGTACCCCAGTGTTCCTCTGGTGGGCCTGTCTCCCCCACTGCCCATGCTCAAAACACTTCCCATGGGGTGGGCCATGCTCTGGTTCCTTGCAATCACTCACCAGCCTCTGAGTGGCTCCTTTTTTTTCAGTTGTTTTGGCTTCTTGCTCCTGTGTGGATCCACGAGAACCCTATTAGTGGTCTTGCTGGCCTGGGGGCCACCAAGGCCCTTTTCTCCCCTGCCACCTCCAAGCAACTTCATACAAAGGGCACAGCTGCAGCTTTTGCCATCTCCTGCTCCATGCACTCAGCAGCTCCAGCCTGAAAGTGGCCAGGATTCAACATGGTCGAAACAGTTTTTTCTTTCTCTCATCATGGCTTCTCCTGCCTTCAGGCACTCCGTAGGTCTCTTCTCCTCTTCTCCCAAGCTCTAGTGGCCCCAGCTTGGCTGTCATTGCTTTTTTATAGTTGTAAATTGATTGATTTGTGGGAGGGCATGACACTGGGGACTGTCTATTCTACCATCTTGACTGGAAGCTCAAGAAAATTTTTATCAAAGAACAGATGAATTAGATGGCTAAAATTTAGGAGAATAGTTATCACCAGAAAAGCTTAGCATTCCTGAAGCTGAGAGGTAGCTTCAAAAGTATTGGTAATCTTCTAGCTCTTATGATAGGTGATGAATTCATTATTGGCTATTACATTGGTATGCTTCACAATCTACATATAGTTTTGCTTATATGGAAATTCTATTTTAAGAAATTTAGTACTGTAGTTTGTGACACTTAGATTAACTATTCAGATGACTTTGCTTATTTTCTGTGTTTTCAGTTGCACTCCAAAGAGACGAAATTGCTAGATAGCCAAATTCCAGAGAGTAACAGCAAAACTATAATTATTTTTCAGTGTCTGTGTTTGTGGTCATTCTGAAGATAAATCATATTCAATGGTTGTAGGAAAATGAATGGTCAAAATCCATTCTTTTCTTTTTGGCAAAACCAGTTTGACCATGAGAAGTATAAGTTAGCAGCTTCTACCTCTCCTGCTTTAAGCTAATAAGCCCAGCTTATTGTGAGAGCTGGGATAATAATAATGGTAATGAAAATAGCAAAGCCAACTTCCAGTTTCAGCTCCAACATGTAAAAAGCTGGGAAGTTGTCACACTTGTCCTTCCAACAAAAAAAAAAAGCTTATCAAACTGGAAATCAATGATTTTTCCTGAACCCATCAGAGAACTGAGTTTGCAGAGCAAACCGACAACCCAAAATCTGGTTAGTCAAGGTCATTTAAAGAGACATATTCAAGATCTGCTGACCTGGAGCAGAAGCTGCTAGAGCCACAAACTGGTAGGAATACTTGAATGTAATTTTGACGAATTGTTGACAGCCCAGTATGGACTAGCATGAGAGTGAGAAAATCTGGAGATCACACTCTAAGAGGTTTAATTCCAAGCATCCCACTAGGTTCTCATGGTGAGGATTCAAAATAGATCCCTTTGTGGTTCTGGGGGGAGGGCCCGCGATGGGGGAGAAGAATCACTGTGAAATGCATCCAGAGGCATTCTCCATAACAAATTCCTATCTATCTATCCTCCAGGGGAAAAGACTCCACAAGAGCCTCATCCAAGTTGGGGAAGAGCATTCCTCTCACTCTAGCCCTTTCTTTCCTTGCTGCCTCACTTAACAGATGAAAAGAAAAAAAAAAAGAATTAACCATTGGAAAAAACATTTGTGAAGCTCACAGCCCAAAGCCATGGGCCCAGTAAAAGTCTGAGATTTATTCATAAGATGATAGAATGATGTTTCTCCCCTCCACCCAACAAGGATTCAGAAGAAATACAGTGGATTACAGCAGACAGAGCTGCAAGATGTGGCATCTCTCTGAAGAGGAGAACTTAGGGCATCCCCAAATCAAAGAGAAGAAACAATAACAAGGACACTAGAGGAATCTGAAGTCTCTGGCACCTACAGAAAGAGAAAACATTAAACAGAGACAAAATTATATACAGATTTCCATAAAGCCTCACGATACAATATGTCCAGCTTTCAACAAAACATTGCATGGTATACAAAAGGAAAAAAAAAAAAAACTTAAGAAACAAAGCAAGCATCAGAACCAGACTCACTTATGAACAGATGTCATCATTATCAGACAGGCAACTTAATAAATATAATTAATATATTAAGGTTTCTAATGGAAAAGTAAACAGTATGCAAGAACAGAGGAGTAATGTAAGTGGAGAGATGGAAACACTGCGAAAGAATCAAAAGGAAATGTGAGAAATCGTAAAACACTGTAACGTAAAGAATGCCTTTGATGGGCTCATCAGTAGGTTGCACATGGCCAAAGAAAGAATCAGTGAGGCTGAGAGGATAAGTCTATTGAAACTTCCAAACTGAAATACAGGTGTTTTGTTACAACTGCACCCCATGTCCAGGTGCTAAGTTTTGTATTAATTCCCTGCTGCAACACATTACCACAAACTTGGTGATTTAAAACAACACAAATTTATTATCTCATAGTTCTAGAAGTCAGAAGTTCAAAACGGGTCTCAATGAATTTAAAAATCAAGGTTTTGGACTGCAAAATGGTGCAGCCTCTATGGAAAATGGTATGGAGGTTCCTCAAACAATTGCAGATAGATCTACCATACGACCCAGCTATCCCACTGTTGGGAATATACCCAGAGGAATGGAAATCATCAAGTCGAAGGTATACCTGTTTCCCAATGTTCATCGCAGCACTCTTTACAATAGCCAAGAGTTGGAACCAGCCCAAATGCCCATCATCAGATGAGTGGATACGGAAAATGTGGTACATCTACACAATGGAATCCTACTCAGCTATAAAAACGAATGAAATACTGCCATTTGCAACAACATGGATGGACCTTGAGAGAATTATATTAAGTGAAACAAGTCAGGCACAGAAAGAGAAATACCACATGTTCTCACTTATCTGTGGGAGCTAAAAATTAATATATAAATTCACACACACACACACACACACACACACACAAAACCGGTGGGGGGGGAAGAAGATATAACAACCACAATTACTTGAAGTTGATATGACAAGCAAACAGAAAGGACATTGTTGGGGGGGAGGGAGGAGAGGGAGGAGGGAGGGAGGTTTTGGTGATGGGCAACAATAATCAGCCACAATGTATATCGACATAATAAAATTTAAAAAAATAATAATAAAAATAAAAATAATAAATAAATAAATAAATAAAAATCAAGGTTTTGGTGTCGGAGGGGCTGTGCTTCTTTCTGGAGGCTCCCTTCCATATTCAAAACCATCAATGGCCACTAAAATCTTCCTCACATCATGTCACTCTAACATTAACTCTTTTCCCCTCCCTCTTTCACTTTTAAGGACCCTTGTGATTACATTGGGCCCACCCGGATAATCCAGGATGACCACCCTGTCTTCAGGTCAGCTGATTAGCAACCTTCATTCCATCTGCTACTTTAATTCCCCTTTCTACGTAATATAACATGGTCACAGATTCCAGGGATCACAATGTGGACATTTTGGATAATAATGCAGGCCATTATTCTACCTACTACAGTCATCAAAAACAAGGAAAGTCTGAGAAACTGTCACAGATGTGTGGTAGTATACATGGGACCCTGGAACAGAAAAAGGACATTAAGTGAAAATTAAAGAAATCTGAATAAACTGTGGACTTCAGTTAATAATAATGGATCCACATTGTTTCATCCATTGTAATAAATGGACCACTCCAATGTAAGATGCTACTAACAGGGAAACTGTATACAGGGTATATGGAAACTCTCTGCCTTGACCCAGATTTTTTGGGCAGGCAATGCCAGAGCTAGGGATCCCTTCTCAATGCTGTGAGATACAAGAACATAGAAAACTCTTGCTATAAAATGAGAAAACTCAGGGAATATGCTCTTGACAGTGGAAAAATAAACTCTGGACTTTAACCCAATTATTAGAAAAAAATGAGATTTCAATTCCAGTGAGGGGTTCCTGGGGTTTCATCAATTGTTTTATTTTATGTACCCTTCTGTGTGTTTGTGCATGTGTGTGTGTGACAGAAAAAAGAGAAGAAAAGCAGCTGGATTTATTTTTGTGGGGAGCCAGGGGAGCCACAGGGGTGTGTGGGCCAAATGTGTTTAATGGGCGAAGCCAGCTGTGTGACATACAAGTACACAAGTAGAATTTGCACTGACTGTAATAAGAGGAGGATTGAAGAAATACAATTGAGAACTCAGGGCTGATTAAAATCTTGGCCACAAAAGAGAAGCAATGCACACTCTTTCCTGCCTCCAGTCTTGCACCCACTATCACCCTGATGCGTCCTGATCTTCCTAAGAAAATTCTTCTCAGACTGGAAGATTTTGTTCAAATGTCACCTCCTCTATAAAACAATCCCAAACAGACTTACCTTTTCTCATCACATTGCATTTGATTTTTTATTTTTGTCTTTGTTACAAAGTCTGTTTCCCCATCAATACCTCCAGCCCCTGCACCTTACCACCACTAAACTTTAGGGCAGAGATTTTGTTTGATTCAAAAACAAAAATTATGGCTCCAGCACTTTGCACAGTGCCAGGCATATGGAAGGTGCTGAAAGAAAGAATAGATGAATGAAAAGCAGGAAGAAAGGAAGGAAGGGAGGGAGGGAGGGAGTGAAGAGGAGCAAGGAGGAGAAGAGCGAGTGGGGTAGAGACAGGAAAGAAAGAGCTCCTAACTAAGAGACTCCTGTCAGCCTGAAAGAAAGCAAACCTAATAAATAAACCCCATGTTGTGCTTACTTTTCTTCCATGATCTGCAAGAGCCTAACAAATTTGTTTTTTCGAAACATACTACTCTGGGCTCTGCTCCTTCCAGCCAACTTCTCCACATATTTCAGGGCCTTTTTCCACTGAGACCCTTCTTGCATCCTTTATTTTTCTCAATTCCCCTCATGCATGGCAGCCCCCCAATGGCAGCCGGTTACCTGAAAAGTGTGAGCTCGCTGTAATTTATATTCCAGCCGCATTCTGGAAAGGGCTGTGGTCCAGCTGCACATTTGTATATTCACTGAGCCGTACTCCCAACTCCACAGCCTCCTGACAGCTGCAGATGGCAAAGCTATTTTTCATAAGGTGTGTGCAAGGAGGAGAGGGATGGGCTTAAGCATCACCTGGAGGAGACAGCGGCTCTGGAGCAACCAAGAAAGTCAGGATTGACAGAGAATTAAAACTTGAATAGGGAGCAGATAGTATCTTCTCATCCCACTGTTATCCACTCAAGGCTTCTGTACAGTTTCACCATTATCACTTACCATTACACACTGTTCAGAATATTCTAATACCCTGGACCAGAATTCAGGAGGTTACAAGCAAATGCACTGAACCTTAGCATGCTCTCTCTCTCTCTCTCTCTCTCTCTCTCATTCTTTCTTTCATTATGCTCTTTCTGATCATAAGCCCTGGAGTGAACAGTTCAAGAACAAAAATGATCAAGAAGTTGAAATGGCTGAAGGTGTGTAGCAAGCAAGTTCGTAAAAAAGAAAAGGGTCAGAAACCCAGTGTTCTTGCCAAGAGTGGAATTTACAGAGGAGGAATTACTCATGGGTCTTGGCTCCCAGCTCATAACAGCAGCAGCAGCTGACACATTAGAAACAAAACTGCCAGCCCATAGAAGAGGGACTCATGAACACACAGCACTTCTCCCAACCTAAACCAAGAGATGTATTTTCACTGATGGGTGATCCTGCATCTTAAGTGGGTCACCTCTACCTGGCTTGTTCTCTCCTGTCACCACAGTGTTTATACGCCATATTTCGGGCACCTGCTTATATAAAGCCTAATAGGACTCACTTGTGTTGTTTTCTTTATGTTCCCTTCATAAATCTGCTCTCCAATTACACACCTTTAGTACTGGAACTGAGTTGCCCATTTTATTTGTCAACCCTGATATTGTTCCACATGGCACTGAGCAGGGACTTTGACCCTCCTCAAATAACTATCCCCATAAAATATTTAGGTCATAATAAATACACTTTGTTTTCTCCATGACAAGGAGTATTATCATTGTGTTTTGAAGTACATTTTATTTGGGTTCATTACTTTAAACTGGCTTGGATATCTTTCAATTGTAATGTAGTTCCTATTGACAAATTAGCTCAAATCCTGGTGTCTGCAACTTTAAATTTCATACTTCATCCCTCCCTCTTTTCTTATCTTTTACCTCTTCCATCCATTCATTAGATTGCTCCAGCAGATCGAAGGAGAGCTTCTATTCCAGGTACTATTGAGATAGGGCAATTCACCCTATTTAACCACAGGACAAATAGAGACAGAATGTGAGAGAAACTACATTATCTAGAGTAATGTTGGAGGATCACAGTTTTTTCCAGACCTAGCCATGGCTTCATTTATGAGGGCTGGTAATGGTGCCTCAGAAGTCACTGTATCTACAAAGCCACCTGGTGGGGCCAGCCCAGGAAAAACTGTCTGTTGGGTGCAGGTTGAGATATTTGGTAAACATCATACATAGACAGGATATATATGATATTTCAGTAGAATGAATCTTAATGTGGCAGAATAAACATTCTTCTATTAGAGGAGAAATTTAGGGATCTAAAAGAATCTGCTTGGGAGTGGCGTTTTTATCACCTATAACTCAGATATCCTTTTCCACCCATGTGATGGCCCTTTGTAATAAAAACAAGCTCAAAAAGGAGTCAAATGCTCCTTACACAATACTATCAAGTATTTTACTTTTCAAGACATAGGATTAAAGTTATATCAATGGGAGGAATATGCTTTGTTCTTTTGGGAACTAAACTGATTGTCTTCAACTCATCGTACCAAGAAATGATTGTGTTTGGGTAAGTTGGAAAGAAACTGATCCCTGTTCTCAGTAGTGAAGAAATGGAACTGCAACTGGAGCCCCATCTAGCTTTCTCATCACCATCCCATTCAAAAGCCAACCTGTCCCTCTGTAGAGGCAACAAATGTCACAGCAGAGGAAAGAATCTACTTTTTAGCCACCTGAAATCTGGAATGCCAGTGTTTCCAAAACAAGCAGACATAGAGCCTCTATATTCCTTTCTCATGGGTTTCCTGAAAAAGTAGACTAGCAATCCCACATGTGGGGAGAAAGTCTTGAAAACTGATGCATTAAAAAGACAATAGGGGACTGAGGAAATAGAGAGGGTTCAAGAGAAAGGGTGTATTGAAGAGGAACTCCCTCCAGGGCCTAAACTATGAGCCAGAGTTTCCCCAACCCTTGTGTGGTATAACTTAGTGAGGTAGGGTCCCAATTCTTGGTCCTTGATGCCTCTTCATCCTTCTTGAAAAGAGTTGGCCATACTTCCATCAGAGGTCTAGTGTATGCAATGTGGAGGAGGCAGGACTGACCACGTTTAGGAACGGGGCAGGACCCTGATCACCATGGGGCTCTGGCAGACACGGGGCTGGTGCAGAAGCGTGCGGATTGTCAGTGGTCTCTCCCTGTGAACCATGAGATGGTGAAGACTATAGACTGCTTGCAGAAGACTCCTCTTTAGCCTTTCTGTTTCTTGCTAAATGGAACTAAGAATGCCTCTTAAAAGCCACATTTTCTCTTTCAGTTCATTCAGAGCAGAAGCTACTCATTCTCTCCCACGGTACATGCCATGGGGCCATGAGAAGGAATCTGTGTTCTCCTAGCTTCCCTCGGCCGCCTCAGTGCTCTGCTTTACCAAAAAACCCTATTTTGACATATAGATCAACCCACATTTGTATCACTTTCGTGTAGGTCTGTATTAGAGGGCATGTGCTGAATTGATCTATTACCACTCACTGTCATTGCAACCCTTTCTGCACAGTAGAGAAGATATCTGCTACTACGTTTCCAAGAATGACATTCTGCTCAGGTTTACTGTCTGTAAATATACCTCAATTTAAAGAAAAAAAACTTTCTGCTTGGAACACCTAGAATCATTTCTGCTTTTCTGACTGGATCCAGATCTTAAAGGGAGGAAAATCTTTGTTTCTAATCTTTGTACTTCCTTTCATGTGGAGGAAGTGTTAAAAGCTTTATACTCCTAGACTTCTTCCCCTTAACTTAGGTGGAGTGACCTAAATGATTTGTGAGTCTGGTTAAGGACCTAGGCATGCATAGATCTGCCTCTTCCTGCCCTCCTCCTTTGAGAAACTGACCTCCCTTCAAAGACCATGTCTCCTTCCCTGTTTTCTGATCATCTGAAAGGGATCTATCTCTTACTCCCCAGAAGAAGCCTTCAGGGGTCCAGAGCTTCCCAAGCCTGGAGGGTTAAATTTGGGATTCAATATTGGATAGTAGACTTATCTGCAAATAGGTTTAAGTCACATTATCTAAAATTAATTTTATAGATAATAATGACCACATTTTTGATCCCTTTCTGTTCTAATTCTTGTCTCTTCACTGTTTTCAGACTTAGACTGGACAAAGTATGCTGTCTGTGAGTACCCATAAAACTTCAAAACTATAATCCAGTTACTTAAGGTAATATCCCCATCTCCACATAGCATCTCAGCAATCTTTCTCTTCACCCTCATGTGCTTCTAAGGTCCTACAGACCTTCTTTGTGGCCAATCAACTCAATAACCTAGCTCCAGGTTTCCTCGACCCCTTTAACTCCAAGAGCCCTCACCTTCGCTCCACTATGCAACCCATTTCCACTGCCCTGCCTTGACGCAACCCAGTTCTGCTCCCTACCAAATTTTAAATTCTATCTTTTTGGCCTCAACCTTCAAAATGCCCAGCTCACTCATTTCCTTATTCCCGTTATTTTTTTCTGCCAACCTCATGGGCGATATCCTACCTTTGACACCTCACTTTTCTTCAGGTCTACCAGGCTGGTGGCATTTCGTCCTTTCATATCTATCCCATATTTATTGATCACAGCTTTCTGGCTTGCAACCTGAACTCCTTCCACCTTAGTTTTTTTAGCTATCTATCCTAAGGACATCCCCAAACACAGATCGATCTAAATATCTACATTCTGCTTTCTTACATTTCAGCAGCTGTGTGCTGACAGAGAAAATGCACTATTCTCTGGATTGATACCACCTCAGGTGTAAGGTCTTCAACTTCAGTTGAATTTTCATTGATGTTCTATAATCTTTGTGTGTTTCTCTGGTATGGGTTCTGTCTAATTCACAGCTACTCCAAACCACCACATTCTTTGAACTCCTGATATGTCCTTTTCTCCTAATATATACTCTCTAAACTGACTTTGCTTCCTGTGTCACAAGGACAATAGTGGAAGGACTGGGTGGAAACTTCCATGAAATTCTACCCACCCTGTTACAGATGATCAGATTCGCAGCCACTCTTATCTCCTTCCCATTGGTCTCAGAAGAAAAAGGAAGCTACCTAAAGTTTATTCTTCCTCCTTAAACCAGATTCCTGTTACTAATCCTCTAAGGATTCAACTCAACAACAGGCTCCTCTGTCCAACTTCTCTTTCACTGGATGTTTCTTCCCGGATCATGAGGATACTAGTAGGATCCTATCTGAAAGAAATCTAAAACCAAAACAAATCTTTCATCTCTTTATTTAGTAACCACCACCACATCTCCCTTTTTCTTCACAAGTGAGTTTGCATCTCTGCACATCTCTCGTTCCATCTTTCCACACCCCCTCAGGCATCCCATGTTTTAGTTATTCTCAGACTTGAATTCTCAGTGACTTTTGACACTCGTGGCCGCACTCTCCTTGAAGCTCTTCCCTCACTGGGATTCTTCATGACTTCTTTCTTCTGACCCTCTTTCACCTACGTGGATAGCCCCTTCTCACTGAACTTCACAACTCTTCTTCCACCCTCTGCCTCTTGCATGCTCAGTGTTCCCAGAGGGTTCTGCTCTCAGCCCTCCCCTCTTTTTATCAGCCACACTCCTCTGCACGGTGTTATCTGCCTTCACAATTTCATCTACTGTGTATAAATAAATAGCTTCAGAATATGTACCTCTTGTCAGACTCTCTCCTGATTTGTACCAAAGCTGTTCACCATACATTTCCATCTAGAGTCCTCTCTATATACCTTGAACTGAGGATTCCTTACATCAGACTTATCATAATCAAGCATAAAATTTGGTCTTTTTTCTTTATTTATTAATTCAGTGAAGGTAGGACAAATCAACTGTGCAGCCCAAACCAGAAATTTGTGTCCATCATTCTAGACATCTCCCTTATGTTCATATCCAACTTTTGCTTTCTCTTTCCTTTTCTACTTTCTTAATATGACTAGTATCTATCACCTTCTTTCCATGTCTGTTATAATTTCCCTAGTTTATACACTCACATTTTTCACTTACACAATTGTAGAGGTTTCCTGACTAGTTTCAGTATCTGTCCTTTTGCTTTTCTGATTCATTCTATGCACTGACACAGGGAGATCACCCTACCATATACATCTCATCATGTCACTCTCCTGCTCAAGACCATTCTCTGCCTCCCCATTGCTATTAGAAAAGAGCCCAGATTCCTTTAAATAGCCTGGGAAACCTCATTATCTGGCTCTGGCCAACCTCCCTAGTCACACTCAATACAGGTTTGGTTAATTATATTTAACGACTCGGCCAAGGTCACATAGTTAGCAAATGGTGGGGCAAGGAATGGCATCCCAAGTCCTTGAACTCCATGCCCAGTGCTTTTTTCGTTGCTCCATCCCACCCATACTATCATATTAGGAAAACTCAGAGAGGCCACAGAATCTAAACATTAGGAACAGCATAATGCTCTTAGTCACTTCCATGTTCTGAGGTATCTTCTCACCTCTGCACGCTACAATCTAATGCTTTCGTGGTCAGATAACCAGTCACCACCACCTCATGAGAGTTGGTCAATTCAGGCAGAAGCAGCTTCAGGATCCCTTTGAGCACTTGGAGGAGGAGGATAGTTCCAGAGTGATTAAATATTAATTAAAACTGCTGCAATAAAAGGAATATGAAATGGCTATCCCAGAGGGTCACCTCTGCTGCAACTGACTTGTGCAGCCCAAACTTTGCCTAACTTGGGCTCTTTTCAAGTTTTCCTTTTCAGGTAACACATTTTAAAACCTTATTTGTTGTTTGTTTAGGTGGGTGGGTGAAAATAATTTGTTTGGATTTACCTGGCATTTAGATTATTGAATCACTTTTCTGCACTAATAAAATTCAGAGTTAAAATTTCAGTCTTTCTGGCCTGTGGTCCTATGTAGCCTCATCATCTAAGCCTCTCTTTTTGTTTTTTCTTTTAGTTATAAGTCCAAATCAGAATCCTTTCCTGACTTTTAAATAAAAAGAAGAGGAAAGAGAAGTCTGAAGGAATCTGCAAGACACAACTAATGCCACCCTATCATCTCAGGACAGAGTAGACCTAGCAAACACTCCCCACATTTTTCTAATTTCCAGTTTATTCCGCATAACTCTTGGACTCACTCCCATGCCATGAACGGTCCAGGAAACCTGGTTCAGTGAAAAAGAAGGAACTGTGTACAGAAAACCCAGCAGAAGCTCAGCACCTCATTCACAGGACTTGCTGGGACCGCTTCTCAGCCCTTTGATCCAAGACAAGGAGAAAGGATTGCCTGTGTGTTCCCTGGAGGTGTGATGGTGCAGTTAGTAACTCGGCAGGAGTGCAGAATCCAGCCAGGAAGGCAGGTTTTGTGAAAGAGCCTGGAGATGTCTGCTGCTCCTCACACTAGTTTTTCTCTCTCTTAAAGAAGTTGGTGTAAAGCCATTTAATTACTGAGTGTTAAGTGAACACCTAATTATGTCAACCTGGGGTTATGTGAACCTCAGGCTCCCAAGGGCTGGTAGAGTTTCTTGTTTTTAATCCCTCTGGATAACTCTGCCTCTCTCTCCTCACCCTCAGCAGGGTGGATGTTTTAGACTGTCCTTTTAAAAACAGCAAAAAAATAAAAACTTAATAGTATTATTCAATGCTAAATGATATAATGGCAATATTCGTCAAAGTTTTCAAAAACTAATTGCTCAAAGGCTAAAACCTGTGACATAATGGAAGAATAAGGGCTCTGCAATGTAAAAGGTCCAGGTCAAACCCCGTCTTTACCATTTGCTAAACATGTGCCTTTTCTGAGCCTTAGTTTCTGGAAAATGGATATAAAACCTTGAACATTTATCTTCCTCCATCCACCCAGTAAACTTGGAACTCCCAAAGGCTCATTTCTATTCCTTCTTTTCCTATTTATGTTACATTTTCTTCCTTGTTGACCTCAAACATACCTATGGCATTAATTGCCGTTTTTGCACAGGCATCTCACAAATGTCTACTTTTGGCACAGATCTCTCCTCTGACTTGCTGATATACAGCTGACAATGCCATCTGGATGCTACAAATGAAACCCCAACTCGGCCTCTCCCAGCACTCTCCACCTCCAGCATGGTTTCACCATTCATGCCATTCCACAAGCCAAAACTTTCGCATTACCCTTGCCTGCTTTCTCTCCTCATCCCCAATATTTAATCCATCATCAACTCTTATCAAGTATACCTAATAATATTTATTGCATATCTGCCTGGATTCAGACTACCATCATTTCTCACGTTAGATATCCTCCTAACTGGTCTCCAGGTATTAGCAATTGCCACCTCTATCCAATCCATTTTCCTCCTAACATCCAAAGTGATCTTGACAAATAAATTTAATGCTGTTATTGTCATCTATTTCTAACAGTTAATTGACTCTTTGTTGTTCTCGTGATAAAGGCCAAAATCCTTCCTAAGGACACAAGTTCTGATCTCTGCTTATTTCTCCAGCTTTACTTCTTATTATGCTCTCTAGCACTCTCTGACCTCCAGTGTCATTAGACTTTTTCTGTTTTTCAAGAGGGTCCTGTTTTTTTCCTGCCACAGGCCCTTTGTACACACAGTCTCCTTGTCTCCAGCATCATTTCCTTGAGGAAGCTTATCCTCACCCAAAGGTGCTGTGTACATTTGTGCAGGTTGCACTCTACACAAGAGCACCTGACTGAGGGTCAAGAGATGGGTGGAATCCAGTCACACTCCACTTGCCAATCCCTATATACTGGGACAGGACTTCCTCTCCTAGGACACGTTTTATTTAATTTTCTCATAGGCATGGTGTGGGCTACACCCCTGACTAGGTCAAAGCTCTGTATTTCTTGTTGCCATAACACTGTACACAGTCACGTGCCACATAATCATGTTTATTTAGGTTGACGATGGATCCCATAAGATTGTAATGGCTATACCCTATGGCCTACGTGCATAGTAGGTTATACCATCTACGTGTGTGTAAGTACAGTTTATGATGTTCACACAAGAATGAAATTACTTAATGAACATTTTTCAGAACATATTTCTGTTGGTAAGTGACACATGACTGTATTCTCATCCACAATTACAACTTTACATTTGTTTGTATAGATTGCACATTTAATGTCTAACTCTCCTTGTAGACTATAAGCTCCCAAGTATTCTATCTGATTTGGTCACCATTTTTTCCATTGCCTAATGTAACCTTTGACATCTAGTAGATGCTCAGTAAATATCTATAGAATGAATGATTCAAAAACAAGTAACTACTATTATCAGGATAAGTTTTGTTTGTGAAAACAGCATGTAATTGACTAAAACATAGCAAATACTCAACACATGTTAGCTTAAAAGCTTAAAATGAATATTAAGTAACTCACCCAGGGTCACAGCAATATTAAGTAAGCAATATGAGGAAATGCCTCTCAGGTGACCACTCAGTGTATGGAGAAGGTTGGGGAATTGGTTCTCTAAGTACAGAGGGCTCTGGAGATTTAACACGTCTACTTAGGACATAGGACCCTGTCATTCTTCCCCAATATTGTATTCAAGGCAACATACCGGGAGAGTGGGCTTCAGGGCTGTCTCCTTACTCCTTACCTTTCAGCAATGGTCAGAAAAAGCTAGGCATTTGGTTGGTGCCACTCAGAAAAATCGGACTGATGGCAGAAGTCCAATAAAACCTCAGTCACTGTTTCAGATAAAAATCATTGGGAACATCGTAGCTGGCATGTATTGAGTTCTGTGGAGACAAACATTATGATAAGTGCTTTACATGCATTATTCATTTCATCTACACAGCAATCCCATCATGCGTTAAGTTGAACTATATGAAGTTGTCAATATTTGACCCTTTTTGACCCATGAAAATTACAATTTTATATGCTTCAACCAACATAGAAAGATGACCCCCATTTTAAAGATGAGAAATTGAGATTCCAAGAGCTAGGAATAGAACCCAAGCAGCCTGATTCCAGAGTCATGGGCAGAAACCAAAATCCAAGAATTGTATCTTTGACAATGCACACAGATTATTTTAAACTTTATCACCTCCTTATATTTACTCTTTTAGCTCCACCAGCTGTGTCTACCTACTGATTCATAGTACAACTCTGCATGAAGCAGGCTTGTACACACGCCTGGGCAGGAAGACAATGTCCCACTTCCCATCCAGAACTGGGGAGAGAAGTATTTCCAAGGGTAGAGCGGATGGCAGCAGTGCTCAAAATGAAAGGACAGCAGGCTCTCTTCAGGACCCGCAGGAAGGAAGAAGTGAGAGGACAGGGGGCTTCGGCCTGGGCCTGCATAGAAGTAGAAAGAAAGGGCAGAATTTGTGATGTGGAACGAAACTCTTAGCACCTGCAGTCACGCCCTGTCCACAGCAGCAAGGTCTGGAAACATGAAGTCCTCTTCAAGCCTCTGCTTGGTCTAAGCATTATCACCAAAAACACTTGTGGATCACACACTCTAGATAGGTCTTTTAAAAATAAGACTAATTAAATAAACTTTTACTGAGCACTTACTACAAGCCAGGTGCTGTACTAGTTACTGGTCACAAAGGTGTGAACCAGAGAGTTACCTACTTTCACGGAGTTTCCATGTTGAGCAGCGGGACATGAGTCACACTTAATGATAGATAGCATGGTAAGAGCCAAATGCTCAAGATATAGTGATGGGAGTGAGTACGGCCTGACATAGAAATTTCCTGAGGAAATGACTTAAACTAAGACCTGAAGGATTTTAGCAAAGTAGGCAAAGCAATGAGGAGCTGGCCACTGAAGCGAAGAGGTTTGTTCAGGGCCATCATTAGCTCCATGCTGCAGGGCCATTTACAAGCCTCACTGTGCCTCATTAGTAAATGAGATAATATTATTTAATTCATGGGATAATGGTGAGTATTAAATTGGCCGGTATATGTAAAATATTTAGCATATAATAGCTGCTCAATAAGTGAATGTTCACTTTCCCCATTTTTTCCTGGTCCAGCACATTTTCTGCTACGCAACTTTGCTTTTAATCTTAGGAAAATGAGCTCTTCAGGGTCAGTAATTTCAGTCTGTTTTCATATCTGTTTAACTTGTTGCAATGTTGTTCTCGGGGGCTGGAAAACATGATCTGAAGATTACGGGCCAAGAGCTTTATGTGGCAGCCAGGAGCTGGATGCGTTCTGTTTATCAGCTCAAGCTGTTGCCCATGTTTTCCCATGATTAAAACTATTCATGGCTGACTTTGGAGAATAGAGAAACTCATATTATTTTGGGCATGTCCACTTTGTGATATCCCTCTAAAATTGCCTAATAGCCAACTAGTGAGAGAGGCCCTACTTAGGGGATCATTTCGTCGATAATGTGCTAATTAAGCTGAATAAATGGTGATCCTGCAGCCTTCAGGGCCACCAGCTTGCTGGGCCATCTGCAAGAGATCTAGGGCAGTACTTGATAATTTCCACCAGATAGTTAATAAACATGAGCACTTCCTATCTGCCCCATATACCTTTGGTGCTGAGCAGTATAAAGCAGGGTGGTGGTGAAAAGATAAGGTCCTGGAGTGAGGTCAAACTAGAATCAGTGCCAAGCGGCCGGGTGTTCCTTACTATCCCTGTGAGTTTGTCAAGTGATTTTACCCACTAAGCACCCATTTCCCATCTGTAAAACTCACAGGAGCTTGGGAGATAATTGATGTTATTTGCTTTGCTCAGTGTCTGGCATCCATTAGTTATTCAATAGACATTAGCTATTAAGAATAATTACTTTTGTTATAATCATAGCTCTATTATTACCAATAGCACCTGCCCTTGATGATATTGCAATCTAGTAATAGCAATATGATATTAAATTAATAATAATTATTATCAATAGTTTTATTATACATTACCAATATATTTATTATTATATTTTTATAATGATTATATTATAATAACATTGTTTTCGGCATTATTATTATCACTATAGCTATTAATGAATGTGTGTCTGCTATGTGTCAGTCACTGTTCCAAGTTTATCACATGGATTACCTTATTTAATACTCCCAACAACCTTCTCAGGTAGGTACAATTATTATCCCCACTTTGCAGATGAGGAAATAAAGGCTCAGAGAGGAAAGAGACACAAAAGCATGTAGTTACAATTGGCCATGATGATGAGTGCAGGGTGCTATGAGGGCACCAGGGACACCGAGGAAGGGCGTAGAGCCTATCCTAGGACCCCAAAGAAGGTATCCCAGAGGACATGTGCCACTGAGCTGGGTTTTAAAGACTCAGAATAATCCAGACAGAAAGGAGGAGGACGGGCTTCTCAGACAGAGGAAGTGGCATGAGCACGGGTCCAATAGCTACTGTGACTCAAGAATGATCAGAAGTACTGCCAGGATCTAATGAGCTGCAGTGTGAATGATGGTGGGTGTGGGGACAGGTTGCAGGGGATCATGCCGAAAGGCTGAGCCAGGACCAGACAGTGAACAGCCCTGCTTGGTCTCTGAGAAGCCAGAGTACACTGTCAGTTACAGGGACTCTTTGTAGAGTTTAGCACAAAAGGTGACATGATCATTTCATGCTAGGTAGATCCCTGATGGAGTAAAGACAATGGATGAGAGGCACGGAGATGAGCTAGGAGTCCAGGAACGGGATGATGCCCCTCGACTGGGGCAGTGCTAGCAGGGTGGAGGGGAAGGGAGGGATTAAAATATACTTAGGAGGTTAAAACATCCAGACTGGATGAGTGATTGATTGATGAGGTGGGGTAGGGTGGAAAGAGGGACAAACGCAGGACGGCTCCACAAACTGCGATGCAGAGTAAAGAAAGAAAAGCAGACTGAGCCTAGGGACGGTGGGGACTGCAGATTCAGTTCAGAAACTACTCAGTTTAAGGTCACTGTGGGATAACCAGGTAGCGGTGGTCAGAGGGCAGATGGCCTAGCAGTCTAAGGCGCAACTCAGAGGTTAGGGCTGGAGAAAAAGATGGGAGGGTACCTGCATATGCACAATTTAAGCTCCAGGACTGGATGAGGCCCCGAGGAGAGTAGAAGCACTGAGAAGAGGAGAGGGCAGAAAATAAAACCCAGGGCAATGCCAATATTTGAAAAGCAAACAGAGGAAGAATTTACAAAGAAGATGAGAAGGACTGTCAGAGGCATAGAAGGCAAAACAGCAGAGTGTGATGTTCTGGGAACCAAGAGAGGACATGGCGCCCAGTGCTGCAGAGTCAAAGAAAGTGATAACTGAAACACAGGCGTTGCACACCCATCTAGAGGTCAGCTGGCCAAGCGGGCTTCTACTGGAGGGATGGGCATGGAAGCCAAGGGGCTGAGAAGAGAACAGGATGTGAGGAAGCGGAGGTCAGGGCCTTCAATACTGTCAGGGGCCACTGTCACATAAGAAGACATATCTCATTATTCTTTTTCCACCTCCTGCTTCTCCTCCAAATGCTTGTCCTCTGACTTTCTTTGTACTTCTAGGTTCCAGAGCCAGTTCTGATGAGAACCTGAGGCCCTAAAATAGCAAAATCATAATTTCAAAAGCAAGATCAGTGGTGCTCTAAATTCACAATGGCAGTGTAGGGCCAGATATTCAAACTTGTCAGATGGAATATCACCTTCCTACATTGACAATAATTGGGGTGATTTGAGAAGGCCACTCCCACTACTCCCTCCTATTCCATGCCACCCCATTTCTCTCTGGACCACAGCAAGAGACTCTTTGCACCCTTGCCCCCTTCATCTCTATGACATGCTGCAGACAGAACATTCCTTTGGAAAAGGAAATCAGATCAGGTCTACCCCTTGTTACTCAAAGCCTTTTGATGCCTTTCCCTCTTACCTAGAATAAATCCTATTCATTACCATTGCATAAAAGCCCTAAGTAATCTGGCCCCTGCCTAACTCTTTGACCTCATTTCCTATAACTCTCTTCTTTGCCACCATACTTTGGTCACATTGGCCTCCTTGCTGCTTCTTCAACACAGCAAGCACATGTCTGCCTCAGGGACCAAGGAATTCTTTTGCCTGGAATGCTCTCCCTTTAGAAATTTGCATTGCTTTTTCACTTCATTTAGTACTCTGCTTAAATTTCATAGATAGATTAGTGTATTAGTCAGTTTTGTGTTGCTATTACAGAACTACCTGAGACTGGGTAATTTATAAAGAATAGAGGTTTATTTGGCTTACGATTCCGGGACAGCTGCATCTGGCACAGGCGTCAGGCTGCTTCTACTCATGGTGGAAAGCAGCAGGCAGCCAGTGGGTACAAGCAGATCACATGGTGAGTGGAAGCAAGAGAGATAGAGAGAGGAGGTGCCAGGGTCTATTAAACAACCAGCTCTTGCAGGAACTAATAGAGTGAGAACTCACTCATTAATCCCCCCTCCCCCAGGGGTAGCATTAATCCATTCATGAGGGATCCACCCGCATGACTCAATTAATTTCCAACACTGCCACACTGGGGATCAAATTTCCACATGAGTTTTGGAGGGGACGACACATCCAAACTCCATCAATTAGATAGATAGATATACCTATATCTGTATCTATTTTTATATCTAGAGATATATGATAGATGTCTATATCCATACCAATATTAATATTGATATAGATATAGATATAGATATATACTTTCTCCTCCTATACAAATGTAAGCTCCATGGGTATATAAACTTTGTATATTTGGCTCTTAGAACAGTATTGGGCATTTAAAACATAATTATTGAATGAATAAAGGAATTAACGCCTAAAGGCATCTATGAAAATAAGTACCAAAACCTAAAACAAAAAAGGGACCAAACAGAAACTAAGCACAGTCCAGATGTGTTTCCTAGACTTTGGACTTCTTAGCCTCTAAAACTGTAAGCGATCAATTTCATTTTCTTATAAATCACCTAGTTCTAGGTATTTTGTTATAAGCAACAGAAATGGACTAATACAAACATTAGTGAAAGTTTATAGAAACGTACTGGCAGTCTTTAAATTAAGACTGTAAGTACTTCTTACATTCGTTTTCGCCTCACACTGAGCCACGGGATGTTCCCTACCCCACCACTGCTCCTATTCTCAGCCATAAACATCTCCTTCCTCCGTGACTCTCCCTAACAGCATCAACCTCTGAGGCCCCAGCTTAGGTCCTTGCTCACTTCCTCATGAAGGAGCTTTCTCATCTTGCTACTTAGGAATTTCCCAGGTCCTGGCCTCTTCCCTTCTGTCCTGACATCTTCCCCTTTCGGGGTTAAGAGAAACTCAGGGATCTAGGCAAAGGATGCAGACCTGTCATTAGTGCCACTGCTGACACATGCAAGTAACTGAGACTAGTTAGACACGTAAGCTGTTTATCATTGATTCAGAAGGTTTCCAACACCAATATATTTTGGGAATTTTTGCCTATTATTTGTTCATTAGTCAGAAATTGCCTATATAGTGATTAATATTACCTCTTTGATCCTAATAAGACACCAAAAAGAAAGTGACATATATATTGACCCATTCTCCTGGGAATAGAATGGTGCAGAAAGAAGAAGCAGGTTGCTGAGGATCGAGCTGTTGGAAAAGAGGTCAGGTCTCCTGAAACAGGGCCCTGCGTTCCTTCTCATCATGGTCACCGTTGATTGCTGAAGGGGGTCTCAAGGTTCAGCAAGGGAGAAAGAAGAGCAGAGTAAATAACTGATTTCTTGACGACACCTGTGCCTCAGTAGGCTTTCCTCCAAAAAACCCTTTCTAAGAAAAGCCTCACCAGATTACCCCACCACTTTGAAAAAATATCATATGCCTGAGGGTATGTCAATTCAAAGATGAAACCAGCACACGTGATAATCACACTACAGTAACAAACTGAAGAATCCTCTCTTTTGTTAGACAAAAAAGTCAGGATAATAGTACTGATTGACCTCGTCCACAACAGGTCAGCCAGCCGTGTGGGATCACTCCCACGATAGCAAAGAAAACAAAGAAATCTGATGCAATGCTTTCAAACTCTAAAAACAAGAGGTTTAGGATGGTTTACGTGTATTCTTTTCTAAAGTCAGAGGAGAGAATATATTTATTTTTTTCTACTAACATGTTCTGTATTAAGCACATACAAATAAACAGCACTAAAGTAAATAGGGTGAAAGGGAAGGGATAATAGGAAGGTATAATTTTCTTGCACCAGAATTTCTGAGAAGTAGACACAGAAATAAGAAGTGACATCAAAATCATCCATGGAAGGAGTAAAACACTATCATGTAAGCTAAGTCAATAAGAAGGGATGAGATATAAAAAGGGGCCTGAGTGAAATAAGTCAATCCATTCATTTTACAGTGATTTTCTGAGAACCTACAACATTTCTATTACTGTGAAGCATTAAGACAAAGGCACTACCTTGAAAGAACTTAAAATTTACCATAGTAGATAGAATACACACATTAAAGCTTAATAAAAGTAAGTGCAGTATAATATTATTTGCTGATTGAACAGTAAAGCGGTATATGTGATTTTCAAGTATTGGGGATGGAAGAAATCATTCTAGATTGGTGAAATTGGAGAAAGCTTTACAGAGGAGGTAAGAATTGATTTGGTATCAGCTGAAGCATAAAATTTAAATATGTGAAGAGAAAGCTCTAGGCAATGAAAACAATGTGAATACGTTCATGTAGATGAGAAAGCATATGGCATGTGTGTTAGTAATGCTTGCTAGTACAACAAAAATGCCACAATCTCAGTGGCTAAACAAAATGAAGTTTATTTCTCGTTCATATAGAGACCAATACATATGGTCCCAGTTCCCTGTGAGTGGGTGGCCCTCTGCCCAGTCATTTAAGGACATAAGTCCTTTTGTCTTGTGGCTCTGTTCTCCTCTGGGTCTTTGGGTCCTTTCCCCTTAATTGACAGATAGGGAGAAAGAGTAAGGACTGATTGTACATGGAAAATTGTCATGGTCCAGGCTAGAAGTGCCCACATTCCTTTGGCTAGAACTCAGTCCCAACCCCACACCCCCACTGCAAAGGAGACTTTGTTGAGTGTCTAGGAGGACAGGAAGTAGGCTGTGGCGAACACGTCACAGTCTCTGCCACATCATGTTTAGGGGAAAGAAAGTAAATCTATTTGGCTGGAGGAGAGAGCTAGAGAAATAGGAGTTGAAATAAAAGAGGCAGAAATGTAAGACACAAGACTGCTCTCTGGGAGCTTAGTGAGGAAAGACAGGCACACAAAAAAGTTTAAAAACAAACAAAAAAAGCGTGATTGATTCTCCTGAGAGTGATGCATAAAATAGATAGGAAGGGGATTCGTGGTATTGGAAGGTTACTCAGGGTGACATGGTTTAAAAAGGTTTCAAGGAAGATGTGGAAATAAATCTGAGCCTTTAAGAATAGATTCAGAGAGGCAGACCATATATATGTGTGTCTATCAGGTGGGAAAGATATAGACAGTTGCATGAAGAGGCGAGAGTCAACACTAATGCACATGAGAAATGAGGACAAAGAGTGTGAGCAAGGGTGGGAGATAATTATAAAGCTGATGGAGGGAGACAGTAGTCAGACAAATGGTTTTATCAATGCCCCTTAGGGCATGGGGAGCAGAAAAACAATGTTTCATTTATAAGACTGTCACACATTACAAGACTTTTAGCATACCTAAACCCTGCCCATCAAATGCTGGTACTGCCCCAGTCATAGTGACTGGAAATGTTTTGTTGCCACAATTCTAAATCTCCTTCCTGGGGTAGGGATGGAATAGTAATGCCTCTACTGAGAGCCCTGGCCAGAGAGTAAGGAGAGATGAAGTAAGGAAACCTGTGGCCGAGGCTCCTGAATGTGAAGCCGAGGAGGTTAAGGCAGAGAAAACAGGAAATAGGAAGCTACTATAGGCCTTAAACTGGGGATTATGCTGAAAGGAGTTTGTTTTCAAATCTGTTTCCTCTAGGCCGATGTCCACGGTGGTGACACCACGAAATCGAAATTGTGTTTCAGACTCAACTTGAGGCATAACTCAAAAAAGACTTTAATCCAAATCAAGTAGATTAATCCAAATGTTACATATGGGCATTCAAACATTAGAGAATAAATTCTGGAAAATTCAGGACATTCCTAAATTAAGACCACTAAATCAGTTTCTTACCTCCTGAGGCTAGAATGGTATGTGGATAGAAGTACCTTCCATAATGAAAGAAATCAATTTGGCAAAAAAACAGAGGACTTGCAGTAATTTGAATGTGTCTACATTTCATGTATACCCAGCCCTATTTTCTGAATGTTTTCACTATTTAGAAATCCACTGCAGTTGCTTTGGGCACGGCAGGCCCTTCTGGACAGGTACATCTTTGCTGTGATTCCAAAACCATCAGAAACAGTTCTCTATCAAATAATAGGATTGCTGATTTGCTAAGCTAGACTTTTGTTCCCATACCCTTTGCCCCTTGAGTGGCCCTTTAAA
The DNA here is from genome assembly GCF_027409185.1 of Cynocephalus volans. Taxonomy (NCBI): domain Eukaryota; kingdom Metazoa; phylum Chordata; class Mammalia; order Dermoptera; family Cynocephalidae; genus Cynocephalus; species Cynocephalus volans. The sequence continues at coordinate 133,609,088 of NC_084467.1, forward strand.
ATAAGAGTTTTTAGCTGAAGAGCATGCTGAGTGAAATGGAGCTAGCCCATTGGCCAGGATGGCCTTCGACCCCACCATTACAGACACCGGTCTGGCCCTCAGAGCACTGATGAGGAACAATCAAGGAGGTAGGTCAGATGCACCTGCAGACCTGCTGGGACTGTCACTCAGAGATGCCGAGCTGCCAAGAGGGACATCTCAAGATGGATGTTTGAAAATAACCACGATGAGCCCCAGAGACATAGCACTTAAAAAGTTTTGAAGGGACAAAAAGGTTCACTAAAAAAAAAAAAAAAAAAAAAAGGAAGAAAGAAAAGAAAAGAAAAAGAAAAATTTCCCAAACTACCCAAACTACCTGACCTCTTTTAAAACTCACTGGTAGTTTTTCATGAAACTCTCCATGAGCCTGGAGAAAATCATCCTAAGTGAAACAACCCAGGTACAGAAAGAGAAATACCACGTGTTCTCACTCGTAACTGGGAGCTGAGTCCATAAATAAACAAATGAACAATAAAGAGAGAGAGAAGAAAGAAAGAAACAACAACCACAGTAATATGTTGAATTTTTAGAAAACTAGAGGTGGAAAAGGGGAGGGGAGAGGGTGGGGGACTAATGAGGAATTGGACACAAAGAATGACTGCGTATTGTAATGGTGAATAAGCTAACTATCCTGATCTAACCATCACACATTCTACACAATTATTAAAAATCAACGTTGTACCCCACACATATGTATAATAATAAATAAATAATAAATAAAATAAAATGTCGGGCCTTAAAAACTAACGCCACCTTAAGTGACATTACAAGCTGCGCCATTATGGGCCCACAAGGGCGTATTAACGTGGCAGCCTAAGACGGCGCCGGGAGGAAGTAGGGTGGGAGTGTCTGCAGGAACCTTGCCTTAGCCCTTATTGGCCAAATACGCGCCTTTTTGCGCTCCTGGTTGCAATAGCTAGGCATTGAGACAGGATGCATGCCCTTGGCCTTTAAGCTGATAAGATTATGAAAAAAACCTCCCTTCCCCATTTGCCTTTAAAAGCAAGTGCTTGTGTGATAATAAACGGAACTGCTCGACAGAACCCCCGCTGCGTCTGAGTGTCCTTTAACCGGGCTGGTTGGGGCCAGCGGCTGTGCTCACCTCTCTTCACGGCTCTCTTCCCCCGTCTCCTTCCAAAGGGGACAGGAGGGAAAGAGGAATCCCGGGCCATTCACTCGCCCACCAAAAGCAATGAGGCTAGGGCTGTTCCAGTCAGCTGGCGGCGGACCCAACAATAAAATAAAATGGTTACATTTGTGAATAGAACAAATATATAAATATCATGTAGATGAACAAGCTTCCTCCCTCTTATACCTCTTGGGGTATAATTAAGATACCCACAAGAGGGCTCTGATGTAATTATTGGGACACTCAAGTCAATTATTTTGAGCAGATTATTTTTCTCCTTTCTCAGGAAAATGTCTCTACTGAGGGAATGGGATTTTTGATTGAGGAAAAGAGATGGGTAACTTTGACCATGAAACTTTGAGGCTTAGGGCATCAGGAGGGCTTGCACTTTAGGGAAAGGGAAAAGTAGGAGTTAGGAGAGAGATGAGGAAAGCAAGCAGGTTCCTCATCCACAGCTCCACACATGCCGCTCACGACCTCTGGAAGCAGATTAAAGGGAATTACTTTTGCGTTAAGGCAAGGGAGAACTACCATTCATTCTATTTACACATATTTATGGGAGGCTTACTTGGTACCAGGAAGTACCAGGTTCCTGGTATCCAATAGTGAGCAACAGAACAATAGCAAGCAAACATAAGAACATCTCCTGCTGTCATTGGAAGGCAGAAGAAATGATGTAATCAAATGGGAAAATCTGCAGCTTCTGTGGAGAGAAGTTTGGGAACAACTTCAAAGAAGGCTGGTGGGGAGGGGCAGTCAGAAAGACTGGGCTGGAAGAAGGAAGAAAGGCCTGTGGGGACACACATAGGTAGAGGTGGAGATGAGGAAGCTAAGGTCAGAGGGCCGTGGCCTACTCAGTAAGGTGAGAGGCATTTGCCAAGAGTAAAGTTTGAGAACAAAGAAGTTCCAAAATACAGAAAATGTATTCTTGATCCTAAGTCTACAGGTTTGCTTTTCACCCCCTAAAGGTACACGTTATTGAGTGCAGCCTTTCGAACGAGTGTATGTGCAAACATTTGATAAAGTGCTGGTGATCAGCCTCACATCTCCACCTGTCTGAACCTTCTAAGACATTCCAACAACCTGCTACATGCTCCTTTTGGGTCTAGCAACCTGTGTACTTTCTGATCTTGTAAGAGTTCCTCTAGGAATCCCTTGGAATCAATTAATCAGTCTTTAGTATCAACAAATGATTATTAAATACCTGAGAAACTACACATAAAAGTTCAATAACAACTTTACTGGGAAATTCTGACCTGCTCACTCTACTCCTTGTGTTTCATCAAATGCTCCAACAGTGCTCCCACCTCAGGGCGTCTGCACTTGCTGTTTGTCTGCAGATCTTCCCAGAGAGGCACAGTGGACCCTTTCACCTCCTCTTTGGTCAAGTGTTGCTCAAATGCTACCATCTCAGCAAGGCCAACCCTGAAACCCCTTTTTAAATTGCAACCTTACAGCATTTCCATCCTCTTTGCCCCCCTCTATTTTTTCCATAGCATTGACCATCTTCAACATACTATATAATTTTCTTTTTAAATTATGCTTCCCAAGGGGTGACAAAAATGAAAGCTCTGCAGGCTTGTATATGTATTTTTTTCTTTCCTTTTATTTTACTGCTATATTCATAACCTAGAACAGTGCCTAACACTAAATCAATTCGTTGAATGATTAAATGATAGCTGTGGCTCACTCTATCTCTGAAAAGGGGAATCTAAAAAAGCACCTTCTTGTAACATTTCCAGCCTCTGAGACCTTTGATAATGGGTTCTAGAGTAAGATTATAACCAACATGGACAATAAATATCTAATTCTTGTATTGAGAACTCTCACTCAAACAACCCAAGGTAGTCTATTTAAAAAAGGAGTGAGCGAGAGAGAGAGAGAGAGAGAGAGAGAGAGAAGGAGGAGGAGGGGGGAGGAAGGGAGGAAAGAGGAGGGATAGAGAGAGGAAGGGAGACAGGGAGGGAGAAAAATGAAGAGACAAGATCACTAAGGAGTCACCTTGCAATGAGAATAACAGCATGTGATTTAAAACAACAGAGGACTCAGCATGTGAGGAAGTGGAAAACGGGCTGTCCTCTGCCATTGTCCTGCCTTTCATGCCCCTGGGGAAAGCGGGGTGAGAGGGCAGGCCCCACCCGGGACACAGCCTCCACATGCTAGCCACCTGTGCCACCTCCACCGTGAGAGGCAGTGTCTGTGTTTTTGTAGCTGTGCTTTAATTGGACTGGGCAAGATCAGGTAGATTGATTACCCATTTAGCAAAATGCTTGCAGGGATTTCCTCAGAGAATTAAATGCTCTGTAGACTGCATGTTGACAGAGACAAAATGCTTCTTTGAAGTGAATGTTAGGATGCTTAAAGGTTGTTTTTATTAGGTCTTGTATTCAAGACCTTGAATTTCAGTGTGTGTGTTTTCCTAATGGGAGCAAAGCTTCACAGTTATGTCAAAAGAGATTTTATACACAAATATTAGCTTTATATTCAACTTAATGTATCCAGTGCATAAGACAAGGTCAATCTTTACTTTCTTGGGGATTTTGAAAACTTTCAATGCCCTCATTACCTTCCAAAAAAATTCACAAATTGGAAAGTCTACAGTTGTTTTACTGTATACGAATGACTTGCTACCACCCCACCCCACCCCACTCCCATATCTTATTTGAAGCTCTGCAGAGCTTTTTTCCCACATTGCATCAGGGAAGATTTTAAAGCCTGGGGTTGCAGATGAGCATTAACGAGTTTGCTTAATTTTTTCTTCAGTTGACACCATTATTTGACACTACATTAGTGCTTGATGCAGTGTATGGCTCTCCATTTTACTTTGGAGGGCTACGTATAGGCTTTACACAGTGCTAAGAAATGGGCTTTCGGGTCTTACAGTGCTGAATTTGAATCTCATATACAGCTGACTATAACTTTGGGCATACTCATCTCTAACATGGATATAATAATCGATGTCACATAATATTAGGAGTGTAAGAGATGAAGCATATGACTTTTAGGAACTTATCCAGAGGAATAAGAAGATAGGTCCATGGAAAGATTTGTACAAGACGGTTCATAGAAGTTTTATTCATAAGACTGATTTTCTTTCTTCTTATCAACACTCAATTTCTGTTCATCATATATACTGAGTACAAACCTAATCAGCTGCCCTGCTTTCTCACCCCTAGAAACGCCCTAATCTACTAGCTATCACCAGGCAAGAAGTAGAAGAAACAGACTTTGTGCAGCCCTTGTGAAGAGCCTGCGGGTGCTGGAGTTTCAGCAACTCCTACCATGTTGGAGGATGTGCTGCAGTCAACCTTCATTTTAGGGGAGGCTGAGGGTGTTAGGAGATGTGTGACAGGAGATGCGTTCAGTACTCTCCATTGCCCAATCACCTGGAGATGGGGTGTATATGCATTATGCACATGAACTGTGTTTCCCCACAGTGAATAAACATACCACTCATGCTTTGGTAGTGAGTTGAGAACCTCATCATTTACTCTGCAGACTTTCACTTAATACCTATGTGTTCTATACAACACTCACACCCAGCCTCAGCTGCACTTTGCAGTCCTGAGTCCAGACGTTCTCTATTGCAATGATATTAAATATTAAATAAAGTGCAATAATAATAAATATTGCAATTAATCTTCAGAGAATAAATCTCTTAGTCCTCTGCTGGGGTGGAGGAGGGGACATTGTCTTGTCAGCTAGAGAAAGCAGCCTGGAGTGCTAGGGGCTTCTTATGGTGACTTTCTAAAAATCTTCATGGTTTAAGCCCTTCATCACACTCAGCCTTCAGATGTATATGTTGCCTCCAATTCCAAAGATGTTCTGAGGTTCTAGAGTGTGAATAGTCTTCCTCCCTTTTTCTTACTCCGTTTTCATTAGTTACACATTGCCTTTCTCCAATACACTGGAGAAATTGTATTTATCATTCATCTTCTTTAATCTTCCAAATTTTGTTGCTATTTGTCTTCACCAATCATCTCTTACTCAATTTTTTTTCTTTTGCATTTATCATGTTTTAATCTTCTTACTGTAATTTTATTGGCTTTTTGGAGCATTGGATTGATCGTTTATATCAGTATATTCTCTTTTCTACATTTCTTGACTTCTCAGATTTTTCAGATTTTATGTCCTATTGAATGTTTGTTTGGTTGATTGGTTGTTTTTTGTTTATCTGTTTGGATTTATTTGTTTGGGTTTTATTTGTTTTTTGCATTTCACTAATTATCTCTTTAGCTAGACAGGATTCTTCCTATTTACCAAACTATAAGTTTTATCTTATATAACTCTTTTTTATTTGTAAGCTTTAACTAATTCTTTTATGAAACTGCCTGATCTTTTTTTGTAATGTCTTGTTCATACTAGTCTCTAATGATTCTTTGTATTTCTTTGGTATTGGTTGTAATGTCTCCTTTTTCATTTCTGATTTTTGTTATTTGGGTCTTTTCTCCTCCTCCTCCTCTGACTACCCACAGCAATCTACAAATTCAATGCAACCCCAATCAAAATACCAATGACATTCTTCACAGAAATAGAAAAAAAAGTCCTAATATTCATATGGAACAACAAAAGACCCCAAATAGCCAAAGCAATACTGAGGAAAATAATAATAATAAAGCTGAAGGCATTATACTACCTGACTTCACACTATACTACAAAGCTATAGTAACCAAAACAGCATGGTACTGGCATAAAAACAGACAAACACATAGACAAATGGAAAAGAATAGACAATGGTGGTGTACAGAATACTGTACTGATAAAATATGGACAGTAAAGGTTATTCCAAGGAGGTCTCAGTTGGAAATGAGGAAGAGCTTATTAGAAACTAAAGCAAGAGTCACCCTTGTTATGGATTTGCAAAGAACTTGGCTGCATTCTGCTCATCCTCAAAAGTTTTATATAATTTGCAATTTAAAAGTGATGAACAACCATATTTTGTGGAAGAAATTTCTAAGCAGAAAAGCATTCAGGAAGCTATATGGATACCTGTGACAGCCCACACTGAATTATGGCAGCAGAGACATAAAATAAAGCTGAAATTTATAATTAAAAGGAAGGCAGAGGGTAAAAAATTAGAAAACACTCATCCTGGCCATGTAAAGAATAAAAAAGTGTTTTCAGTAGAGAAAACCAAGGGACTGTTTATAACCTAGTGGCCATTTGCTAAGGAGATCAGGACAGAAAAGAAGAATCATCAAGAGAATGTAAAAAAGTCCTCAAAGGCATTTAAGAGATCTTTAAGTCTGCCCCTCTCATCATGGGCCTGGAGCCTAGGTAGACAGAATGGTTTTGGGGAACAGGCCCGGGGCACCCTCCGTGGGCTTGCTGCCCATGACCACTTCAGGATGCTGGTCTCCACACACCTGCCACTCTGGCTTCTCCAGCCATGGCTAAATTGGTCCCAGCTGTGACTAAACCCACAGTTTTGCACGAAACAAGTCAAGTCTTGGTAGCATCCATGAGGTGTTAAGTCTGAAGGCTCACATAATGCCAGAGCTGTGCCACCCAGATTTCAAAGGATGTATGGAAAAGTCTGGGGCCCAGGAAGAGATTTGTCACAGAGATGTAGTCATGGCATAGAGCCTTCACTAGAGCAATGCAAATCATAAATGTGGGTTCAGAATTGCAGCAAAGAACCCTACCAGGACCATGCCTAGTGGAACCATGGGAGTGGCACAACCGTGGAGAACCCAGAACTGTAGAGCTACCAGAGTATAATGCCAGCCTGCAAGAGCTAAAGCATGGCCTAAGACCGGGAACATCACAGAAGCAAGGCTGCCCAAGGTCTTGGAGGCCCAACCCACATTAGTGTGCAGATGATGCCAGACGTGGAGTCAAGGGAAATAATTTTGCAGCTTTAAGATTTAATGTCTGCCCTGCTAGGTTTTGGACTTGCTTAGGACATTTTACTCCTTTCTTTTGGCCTATTTCTCCCTTTTTAAATAGAAATGTGTTACTTATGCTTTTCTCCTCATTGTATCTTGGAAGTAGATAACTTGTTAGATTTCATAGATGAGACTTTGTACTTTTGAGCTGGAGCAAGTTAAGAGTTTGTGGATGGAATGAATGTATTTACCTTCAAAAAAGACATGAACTTTGGGGGCCAGGGTAGAATGCTATGGGTTAAGTGTGTCCCCCAAAAGTTCATGTACTGGAAACATGATCTTCACTGTAACAGTGTTAAGAGGGAGGGAGATCCAGTTATAGTATTTGAAAGGTGGGACCTTTAAGAGGTGATTAGATTGTGAGGACAGTGCCCCTGTGAATGAATGTATTGATCCATTCATGGAGTAATGGGCATGGTTCTGATGGTTTTATATTGAGAGCAAGTGAAAAAGTTAGTCCTCTCTTGCTTAACCCATTTCTATTGCCATGTTATAATGTGGTCACTATGTGACTCTGTAGAGCTCTCACCAAGAATAAAGCCCTTACTAGATGTGCCCCCTAAACCACAGGCTTCCTACCCTCCAATGCTGTAAGAAATAAATTTCATTTCTTTATAAACTACCCAGTTTCAGGTATTCTGTTAGAAGCAACAGAAATGACCTAAAACACAATAAAGAGAGAAAAACTAGAAAATTCATAAATATGTAGAAATTAAACACTGAACTCCTGAACAACCAATTGTCATAGAAGAAATCAAAAGGGAACCAAAAAAAAAAAAACTTGAGACAAATGAAAATGAAAACACAGCATACCAAAACTTATGAGATGCAGCAAAAGCAGTTCTAAGAAAATGCTTATAGTGATTAATACTTACATTAAGATTTTTTTTTAATCTCAAATAAACAACCATATCAAGGAACTAGAAAAGGAACAACAAACTAAGCTCAAAGTTAGTAGAAGGAAGAAAATAATAAAGATTAAAGCAGAAATAATGAAATAGAAGCTAGAAAGACAGTAAAATCATTAGTAAAACTAAGCTTTTTAAAAAAGAAACAAAATTGGAACACCTTTTTAGCTAGACTAGTGAATAAAAAAGATAGAGGACTCAAATAACTAAATTCTAATTGAAAAAGGAAACATTATAACTGATGCTACGGAAATACAAAGGATCAATTATATACCAACCTTTTGGATAACCTAGAAGAACTGAATACATGCTTAGAAACATGCAAACTATCGACACTGAATTATGAATCAAAACAAAATATGAATAGACTAATACCCGGTAAGTAGTTTAAAATAGTAAATAAAAACCTCCCGACAAAGAAAAGCCCAGGAACAGGTGTATTCACAGGTGAGTACTTACAAGCATTTAAAAAATGAATGTCAATTCTTCTCAAACTCTTTCAAAAACCTAAAGAAAAGAGGATACTTCCAAATTCATTTCACAAGGCCAGAATTACTCTCATCCCAAAGCCACATAAAAACACTACAAAAAAGAAAATTACAGAAAAACCTACCCGATAAACATAGAATGCAAAAATTCTCAACAAAATACTAGCAACCTAATTCAATAGTGCATTAAAAAGATCATATATGACCAAGTAGGATTTATCCAAGGAATGAAAGAGTGATTCAACATACACAAATCAATAAATGCAAAACACCACATTAACAAATCAAGGACAAAAGCCATATGATCATATCAGTAGACACAGAAGAAGCATTTGACAAAATTTAATATCTTTTCATGATAAAAACTCTCAGCAAGTTACATATAAAAAGAAAGTACCTCAACCTAATAAAGGCCATATATGAGAAGCTCAATAACTAACATCATATCCGATGGCAAAATGCTGAAGTCTCGAACTATTATATTTGACTGTTTCGCCCTTCAATTCTGTCCATTTTGTTTCATGTATTTAGGACTCTGTGGTTTTGTGCATATATGTTTATAATTGTCATAGCTTCTTAAGACTTTTAATATTATATAATGTTTTTCTTTGTCTCTCATAATAATTTTTGCCATATTTTTTTTTTTTTGTCTTTTTTTTTTCGTGACCGGCACTCAGCCAGTGAGCGCACCGGCCATTCCTATGTAGGAACCGAACCCGCGGCGGGAGCGTCGCTGCGCTCCCAGCGCCGCACTCTCACAAGTGCGCCACGGGCTCGGCCCTTTTGCCATATTTTTATGATATTACTATAGCCATTCCAGTACTCTTTTGGATACTATTTACATGAAATATCTCTTTCCATTCTCTTATTTTCAACCTATTTGTGTATCTGAATCTCAAATGAGTCTTGTAGACAGTATATAGTTGGATCATGCTTTTTAAAATCCATTTTACTCATATTTTCCTTTCAATTAGAGAGTTTAATCCATTTACATTTAACATAATTACTGATAAGGAATGATTTATTTCTGCCATTTTGCTATTTATTTTCTATATGTCATATCAGTTTTGTCCCTCAATTCCTCCAATACTGTCTTTTTTTGGGTTAAATAGATATTTTCTAGTGTGTCATTTAAATTCCCTTTTCATTTTTTTTTACTATATAGTTTTGAGTTATTTTTCTAGTTGCTGCCCTGAAAATTATAATTATCATTTTATTTTGTAACAATCTTAATTTATAACATCTTAATTTATTGTCACCTAAAGTCATAATTTAGAACCTACCAATATTTAATAGTATACAAAATCTTTCCTCCTTTATCATGCAAACCAAATATGAAATATCTCATTGTGTCAGAAACTAAGGAAGTAATCAAAGAAACGAAAGATCACAGGAGTAGATAGCAGGGCTCCATTGTTCAAATCTGGGACAATTTGAGTTTCAAAATAAGTAAGTGATAATAATCTATTATAACTCATTAATAAAATAAAAATTAATGTGTCCCCATCATAAAAATACATAAATGGGGGCAAGAAATGTTTTCTTTATAGTAGAATGCAGCTAATAAATATAGAAATACTGATAGAGTTAGAAAATCACCATTAGATACTAAAATTGGTGGGTAAAAGTTTTATTAGAGCTGTATATTTATATATTCTTAAAATACTTGACAAAAATGAATTATTAATTATAAAGAGGAATATTTAAAATTAAGAAATTTTGGAAACACCATTTATCCATGTCATCAAAGCTAACAGAGCCATTTGGGAGCAAACTGTCATTATGGGCCTGAATAAGATTCACTGAGAATACAACATAACTTCAGTAGTATTTTTGCCAAAAATACATATCCTGAATCTAATTATGAGAAAACATCAGACAAAGTTGGAAAACATTGTACAAAACAAGTGACTTGAAATCTTCAAAAATATCAAGGTCAAGAAGCACAAAGAAAGACTGAAGAACGGTTCCAAATAAGACACTAAAAAGATGTGAAAACTAAATGTAATGCAGGATCCTGGATTTGATCCTTGACTGGGAACAATCAATAGCTTATACAGTAATTTATCGGTACAATTGATAAAAAGGATAAGATGATAGTATTATATTAATATCAAATTTCCTGGTTTGTATAACTATAATCTGGTTATGCAAGAGAATGCCTTTGTTCATAGTACATACATGCTGGTGTAGTTAGGCATAAAGGGGCATGATGTCTTAGTCTTACAAAGATTTTTACAAGAAAATATACAAACACACACAGAGACAGAGACAGAGGGACAGAGATAATGGTGAAATATAAAGAATTGGCCAAAATGAGTAAAAGGTATATGAGAATACCTCAAAATATTCAAAACTTCTCTGTACATGTAAAATTATATCAAAATATACTTCTAGTTGAGCCAACATGGGTAACAGGGACTGAATTTACACTCTCACCTGAAACAACTAAAAAAATGTACAAAATATATAAAACAACAGTTTTTAAGACATATAATATCAGGCAGTAAAAGAAAATAATCAATGATAAAAGGGAAACAAATGAGGGGACAACTACCTTGCTTTCTGGAAACAGTTTCCAGAATGCAGAGCAAGAGAGGAAAAACCAGGACAGAGTCCTGCAATTTCTCTGAGCTGAGGAAATGTACATATAAGACTAGGAAACCAATGTGACCAGAGTTCAAATGGCAATGTACTAGAGAGGAGAAATCTTCACTGAAAGAGAACTCCAGAAAACTGCAGAGAGCTCATCTCAATTTTTCAGCTGAGTACTAATCAGAGGATACATATAAAGAAACTACCCAAGACTGAAAAATAAACACCCAAAAGAACAGAAGAAAAATTCTGAGTTTAAATATAGGCAGAAATGGTTCATATTCCCATAATCCAGAGAAGAAAAACTCCATAATTCACAAGATAATTGCTGTAGTCGTGGAGGAAAGCCATCCCTATATTAAAGCTTCTCTAGTATCACTTTTAAAAACCTTAAAAGCATGACTCAAAAAGATTAAATGGTTTTCAAATAACTGTACTGTGTCTTAGAACAAAGCTCAAGAATATTTATAGGAATATGAAAATATCCAGCATTCCAACAAGGTAAAATGCAAAATAGCAAGTCTTCTTTTAAGTCTTGCAAAGAAGCTTAAAAATACAACTGAAAAATAAAAATAAAATGAGGAGAAAATTAATCAGTGAAAACAGATACACAAATGACATGAATGTTATAATTAGTAGACAATGACAATAAAAACAGTTATTATAACTATATTACATTTGTCCAAGTAAGTAAAGGAAAGATTGCAAATGTCAAATAGAGACATGGAAGATATTTTTAAAACCCAAATTGGACTTCCAGAGATAAAACTACAATGTGTGAGATGAAAAGTACACTGGATGGGGTCAGATTAGAGTCTACAGAAGATTAGTAAACTTGAGGACATAGCAATAGAAACTAACTAAAGGTAAACAGAGACAAAACAGTATAAAAAGAAACAACATCAATGACCTTCAACCATCTGATTTACATGTAAATGGAATCCCTGAAGAAAAAGTAAGAGAAGGGAACAGAAAAAAATATTCAAAGTAATACAGCCAAATGTTTTCCATACTTGATAAAAACTATAAACTCACAGATCCAAGAAGCTCAATACACCCAGACATAAGAAACAAGCAAAACTATGCCAAGTCATTTTACACTAAAAAACAAAAACATAAAAAATGACAACAGACTTCTTGTCAGAAACAATACGAGGATAAACAGTAGCACAATATCTTTAAAATATTGAAATAAATATCTGTCAAGAGAGAATTTTATACCCAGTGTAAGTATCTGCAAAACTGCAGGCAAAATAAAGACTTTTGTTTATTTATTTTTTTTCAGAAATACAAATCCTGAAAGAATTCATCACAAGCATATCTGTACTACAGAAAAGGTGAATGATAGCTTTTTAGTTAGAAAATGAGCCTGTGAAATCAAAGCAACATTTCTACTTTCAAACTACAACGTTGGGACAGGCATAAGATAGACATTTCCACTCCAAAAGGGGTAAAGAGGCAAGAAAAAGAGGGTAACTGGTCTCAAGTAAGTACAAATCCTAGCAGGGCAAACAACATTAAAACCCTAAACTTGAGAACAGTCTTTCACGCCATGTGCTGCCTCCTGGACACACTGGGGAGTGGTTGGGCCCCCAAAGCCTAGAGCAGCATCACCTTTATGGCTTTGCTAGGATCAGCTTATACAGAAGTTATCACAGGTTGGAGGCTTGTGCCTGCAACTCACCCAGGCTGGCACTGCATGCTGGTAGTTCTACAGTTCTGGGGCCTTGACTGTGTCTTCACTCCCACCACTCCACTAGGTTATTGCCTTAGTGTGAGTTCTATGCAGTGCTTTGCCCCTGTGACAGGTTTCTACCTGGGCCCCCTGGCTGTCCATTACATCCTTTGGATATAAGTGGAGGCTTCTATGGCCCCACAACCCATGCAATCTGGTGCCTGCACAATTAGAATCATGTGGATGCTGCTAAGGATTATCACTTGGATTCTCCAGAGCAATGCCCAAGCCACACCTAAACTCCCTTGAACCACAGCTGGGACAGCCAGAAGGCACTGTGCCATGATGCGAGGAGTAGAGTCTTCAGGCAGCCCTGGGCAGTGAATGCTGAAGTCTTGAAGGTGCCTCTCTGGAGACCTTGCCCTAAAGGTTGCAGATTGCCTTGAAAATCTGTGAAATGCCTCCAGGGTCATTTTTCCACTGTCTTAATAAACAGAACCTGGCTTTCTTCTAGCCATATTAATCTCTTTAGCAAAGAGTCACTTGGCCAAAGCCTTAGTATTCTCTCTTGAACATGCTTTTTCATTCTTTGCATAGCCAGACTGAAAGTTTTCCAAATCTTTCCACTATGCTTCCCTTTTAATTTTAAATTCTATTTTTAAATCACTTCTCTCTTCTCTCATTTTACTTTAAACAGCAAAAAAAGCCATACGGCACCTTGAACATTTTGCTGCTTAGACATTTTTTATGTCAGATATTCTAGTTTATCACTCTTAAATTCTGCCTTCCACAAAATTCTAGGACACAAATACAATTCCACCAAGTTCTTTGAAACTATATAACAAAGAAGGCGTTTACTCCAGTTTGCAATATCTTGGTCCTAATTTTCATCTGAGACCTCATCAGAATAACCTTTACTGTCCATATTTTTACCAACATTCTTCTTATGATCACTTATGTAATCCCTAAGAAGACTTATGCTCTCCCTGCAGCTCCATCTTCTTCTGAGCCTTCAACAGAACTATTCTTAATGCTCCATTCATGGAAATCTAGGATTTTTCTAACCTGCTCCTCCAAATTTGTTTAGCCTCTACCCATCACCCAGTTCCAAAGCCAATTCCACATTTTCAGGTATTTGTTCTTGCAACACTCCATTTCTAGTACCAATTTTCTGCCTAGTCTGCTCTGTGTTGTTATAACAGAATACCACAGACTGGGTCATTTATAAACAAGAGAAATTTATTTCTCTTGGTCTTGAGGATGAGAAGTCCAATATCAAGTTGCTGGCATCTAGTGAGGGCCTTCTTGCTTCATCATCTCATAGCAGAAGGATAGAGGGCAAGAGCAAGAGAACAAGAGGTCACCTCACAACCTCAAGACCTCTTATAATTAGCATTAATCCATTTATGAGGGTGGAGACCGCATAACCTAAACACCACCTCTCATTAGAGCCCATCTCCCATTACTGTTGCATTGGAGATAAAGTTTCTGACACATGCTTTTTGGGGAACATATTCAAACCATACCAGCTACTATCAAAAAGACAAGAGATAAGTGTTGGAAAGAAAGTGGAGAAAAGGGAATTCTTGTACACTATTGGTGGTAATGTAAGTTAGTACAGCTATTATGGAAAAAAGTAACGAGTTTCTTTTAAAAAATTAAAAATAGAACTATCATACAGCCAGTAATTCCATTCCATTTCAAGGTAATGAAAAAGGAAATGAAACCAGAACGTCAAAGCGATATCTGTATTCCGTTTTCACTGGAGCACTATTCACAATAGCAAAGACAGGGAATCACTCTATGTGTCCATCAACAGATAAATGGGTAAAAAAAATGGTACATATACACAATAAAATATTATTCAGCCTTTAAAAAAGAAAGTCCTATTATTTACAACAACATGGATGAACCTGTAAGACATTATGCTAAGTGAAATAAGCCAGGCACAGAAATACAGATATTACATAATCTCACTTATATGTGAAATCTAAAAATATTGAACTCATAGAAGCAGAGTACTCAGAGTGAGAGTGGGATTGGAGATTTGGGAGATATTGGATGAAAGATACAAAATTTCAGCTAGACAGGAGGAAAACGTTCAGGAGATCTATTGTACAACATGGTGACTATAGTTAAGAAACATGTATTGTACACTTGAAAAGTGCTAAGAGAATAGATGTTAAATGTTCTCACCCCCCCAAAAAAGAGAAGTATCTGAGGTAATGTATATGCTAATTAGTTTGATTTAGTCATTCCACAATGCATACATATATCAAAACATCACATTGTACACCATAAATGTATACATTCTATTAAAAATAACAAGAATATAATATTAAAATGAAAAAATAAAGAAGTCTATTAAAAGATCTAATATTAAAATGAAAAATTCAACATCATTTCAAACAATATTTCAGTATTGTTTTGCAGAAAATGACAAAATACTTCTAATTTTTTATGTAAATGTAAAGGGCCTAGAATATAAGGATCTTTCAAAAACTTTATGGAAAAATAGAAAAAAACGAAAATACAAATCTTTCTATGAACTTTTGGAAGTACCCTCATATATCAAACAATCTTGAAAGAGCAAGTTAAAGGCCTACACTAACTTATTTTACTATAATCTATAAGGCTATAGTAACTAAGACAGTCTGGTATTAGATTAAGAATAGATATGTAAAAGATTTTACAAATAGACCCACATATACGATAAACTGATTTTGACAAAGGTGACAAGATAATTTAATAGGGAAAGAAAATTCTTTCAACAAACATGTCTGGACCAACTACAGGTACAAAGCTATGCTATCTGTCTGAAGTGAGTTATTCTGCAGTATATGCATGAGTTGAAACAACACTCAGTATCCCACATATGTGTAAATAAATGTTAAAATTTTTTAAAATGTAGAAAAAATAATTTTAAACCTCTACTTCACACTATACACAAAAATATAATTTAAGAAGCATTATATATCTAAATATAAAGCTAAAAGACTTCTAGAACTAAACAGAGGGAAATGTCTTCACAATCTAGGACTGCTAATAATCATATATAAGAACTTCTAAGAAAAATAAAAAGGCTTGTCACAATCTGATAGAAAATGTTTTCAGTACACACACCTGAGAAAGAATTTGTATCCAGAATATATAAAGAACTATAAACTAACAATAAAAGGACAAACAAGCCAATTGCAATGTGGATAACACACTTGAATAGACACTTCAAAGAAAAAGATATAAGCACACAATATAATACATAAATAGCACACAAGTACACAAATAAGTGTTCAAAATTATTTTTTTCAGTGAATTACAAGTTAAAAGGATGAGGTGATACCATTTACTATTTTAAATGAACTAAAAGAGCTTAAGTTAGAAAAAAGACACCACTTAATGTTTTTGAGAATGTAGAGCAACTGGAATTCTCATACGTTATTGCTGGTAGGAGCGTAAAATAGTCAATTGCTTTGAAAAAAAATGTCTGGTAGTTTCTTACAAATGTAAATATGCACCTTCCCCATGTCCAATATTTCCACTCCTATAGATGTAACTAAAGCAAATGAAAACAAATTGTATGAGAATATTTATAGCAGCTTTAGTCATAATAAACAAAAATTAGGGAAAAATGTCTTAATGTCCATCAGCAAGAGAATAAACAAACGCATTGTAATTTACCCATATAATAAAATACTACCCATCAACCAAAAAATAAACTCCTAAAACATGCAACAATATAAATACATCTTAAAACATTGCCTTAAGACAGAAAAAGTACCTAGTGTATGATTCCATGTATATGATGTTCAAGAACAGGCAAGACTAAGCTATGGGGACAGATATCAAATCACTGGTTCCCAGTTGAATGTGGAAATTGACTAGAATTGCCAGGAGAGAACTTTCTGGGTGATGAAAATGTTCTATATTTTAACTGTGGTATTGTATTTATCTGTCAAAATTGAGTAAAATTAACATTTAAAATTCCTAAATCTCCCATTTTGTAAATTTTACATCATGAAAAGTGAATGAAGCTATGCCTAGAAAAATTTTACAATGCAAATAATTCTTTAAAATCAATATTTCTTTGGAACAAATTTATCCTAATATTTGTATGTCAGTGAATCTGGAAATTCATCATACACTATGGATAAAACAATAAAGTTAGTCTTTGAAAAAAAAAGTCATACAGTATTGAGGCTGTACTGTACTGACAAACCACTCTATCCAGCCACTAACCCCCAGGGCAGCTACACCATCAGGTTATGCAGAAGTTTAGCGCCTTTTTATTTCCGACACATTTCTATATCTACTTTTATCTTTTAATTTGCTATCACACAAATATTTGCAATGCAGGCTAACAGGCCATGTGACTTTGCCTGTATAATTCATTGAATGCCTACTCATGCTTCATAAGAGAGTAGTTTTGTTTTGTTTGGCTTTGTTTTTAAGCCTTACATGATTCTGGATGAGAAACAAATATTTTCTGGACTCCATGAAAAACCTTTTCTCATTAGTTGAATGCCTAATTATCCGGGGCTATTTCTGCATCACATAGTAAATGCCCTCAGATAAAAATTGAAGTTAAACACTGTTATGTGTGATAAAATTTAGTCTTATTTAAAGTTTTCAATATATAACTGGTGCTTTTCTTTCTAATGCTTTAATGCCTATATACACACGTCTCATGTAGGCCTAATAGATATCACCTCTCTTGGCAGAAAATATAAGTGTAGCAATTAGAATGGTAAGAATCATTCTGTTTTCTTTTCTCTAACCTCACACCACAGTGAACCCCAATCTTGGGGTGCTGAAGCAATAGAATTGACACCACCCATCCTCTTATTCAGTAAGTTTTAAAAATTCCTCGTAAGTGTTTAATAAGAAAACTGTTGAGACATTTCCACAAGAAGTTGTTTTTACCCTTAATAATCTGCTTGGATTTAAAATAAGGCAATCACACTCAGTCAACTAGAATCATAGCTCTTTTGAACACAGCGTTCATCACTGTGTGCCTGCAAATTCTGTATGTCATAGTACAACATTAATCTCATGCAGCTCTCATGTTCTACATCTGAGAGGTGGTCACGCAATCAGTGAAGAGAACACAGGTGCCAGATCTTGGACCAGTGAAGTGTGTGGGTGTTTATTTGGAATTGCATACATTCTAGGACCAACTCTAATATTAAGAAAGGGTAAAAACGAGAACAAGAGTCAATAAATAAAAAGTAAAAAGATAGAAAGAGGCTTAAGAAAACCTAGGAAGAGTTTGTACATAGGAAGGTGAATGAAAAAGGAAGAGCCCCAGCGACTCTCCCATTGTCCTAGCAGAAACCAGAAATATGCTAATGCCAGTGCATAAAGCAGGAAAGATCCAAGAAAAAGCAACGTTACTAATGGACTTTCAAGGAGCTAAAAATACTGAGGGTTATTGACTTCTGGCAAAAGAAAGTGACATGCAAATTAAATTTTCTTCCTCTATTCAGAGAGGGAGGGATGAGTGAATAGCATGCTTTTTTTCTGAACAAGATGAGAGGAAATATCATTCATTATAATTTTACCTATCTATATGATAGTAAATGAATAAATGATCACTTGAAGAAAAAAGGAATCTTTGAGTTGTGTCAAGTTAATCTTATGAATCCAAAATAGAAACTCCTCAGGAAAATTGAGAAAGTCTAACGACATTGCCATTCACTCCTTGGTTCTGTAACTCAAGGTCAGAGGAAAACTTTAAAAATATGCCATCACAAATGCTTAGTTCATGACCTTATAATATTTTTCACCATCAACTGTGACAAGCCACGCTCTCTCTGTCACAGGGAGATAAGGCCTTTTCTCAAACCCAGTATGCAACATCATTTTAGAATAGCTGATGTTCTTGATCTTAGCAACTAAAGGGAAAAAGCATAGACTACATAAATAAGTGGTTAAAAGGGATGAAAGTTTCATTATCATTACTGATTTATTAATTTCTTTAGCCACTAAATCTTTTAAAACCTATCTCCCACAGGTGGTGAGTATCTTCTCCTGAACATTGTCTTATTTATATTTACTCTATCCAAACCTCAATGCTTTCTTTCTTCTTCTCTATCTCCATGTAACATCCTGTATGGGGGAGGGGGAGAAGATGCTACAGATACCCCATTGATAAGACAAACAACATTGAGGGTAGGTTTGAAATACATTCTTTCATTATTGTCTCTCTGCTGTCAACCTTACCTACATAACCCCCCATTCCTAAATTCATCCACATTCCAAAAATGGCAAATTTTTTTACGTCACTCCCACGTTTAAATCCAATTCTTAGTATCTTCAAGATAAATTCAAATTTTGTACCATGGCACAGAAGGGCACTCACCTCTTACACATCTTCCCAGCCTCATCTGTTGACTCTCCCCGTAGCCACCCATGTCTGTTCCATTTACAGAAAACTTGCTGTTCCCTACATATGCCATGTCACACACCTTCACACTCTTCCTGTGTGAGCTCCACTCCTTACAGCGCTAAGCCTAATCCCACTTCTAACACCCCAATTGGGGGGTTATATTTATGAAGGTTTATGTATATTCTCTGTACTTTAACAGCGTGTAATTCTCCATAGCACTTTCACACAGGCTGGCATCTTTTATATTCTCATCTCTCTTTCCCCACTAGACCTCTTTGAAGCAAGGCCTATGTTAGTTCATCTTCATACCAACAGTGCCTGACAGTGTAGCTCATCCACAGAAGATGTTCAGTAAATGCAGGTTAGATAAAAAAAGAAAAAAATAAATAAAAGATTGATTAAAAGAAGGAAGAAAGGAACAAAGGAAGGAACAAACAATGGGTGAGTTATGAACTAAATGTCTGCTTCCCAAAATTTATATACTGAAGCTCTAACCCCCAGTGTGATGGTATTTGGAGATAGGACCTTTGGGAGATAATTAGGGTTAGATAAGGTCATGAGGTTAGATAAGGTCATGAGGCCCCCATGATGGGATTAGTGTCCTTATAAGAAGAGATACCAGAGAGCATGCTTACTCTTTCTCCTCACACACTGAGGAAAGGCCATGTGAATGCACAGCAAGAAGGCAGCTGTCTGCAAGCCAGAAAGAGAGTCCTCATAAGGAATAAATCAGTTCACACCTTAATATTAGACTTTCCAGACTCCAGAACACTGTGAGAAGATAAATGTCTGTTGTTCAACAACACAGTCTATGGTATTTTGTTATGGCAGCACTAAGCTAAGACAAATTTTTGTACCAAGAAATAGGGAGCTGTTTTAACAAAGACCCTAAAATGTGGAAGGGGCTTTGACACTGGGTAATGGATAGAGGCTGGAAGATTTTTGAGTTGTATGCTAGAAATATGAATGTTAAAGGCAATTCTGGTGTGATCTCAGACAGAACTGAGAAACATATATTGGAAACTGGAAGAAAGATGATTCTTGTTATGAAGTGGCGAAGAACTTGGCTGAACTGTGTCCTAGTGTTTTCTGGAAGGTAGAACTTGTGAGCAATGAAATTGGATATTTAGCTAAGAAGACTTCTAAACAAAGTGTTGAAGGAGTGGCTTGGTTCCTCCTGACTGCTTATATTAAAATGTGATAAGAAGGGCTGGCCCATGGCTCACTTGGGAGTGTGGTGCTGATAACACCAAGGCCATGGGTTCAGATCCCTACATAGGGATGGCCAGTTTGCTCACTTGGGAGAGCGTGGTGCTGACCACACCAAGTCAACAGTTAAGATCCCCTTACCGGTCATCTTTTAAAAAAATAAAAATAAAATGTGATAAGAGAGAGATGTATTGAAGAAGAGCCAAAACTTGAAGATTTGAAAAATTCTAAGACTACCCATATTGCAAAAAATGAGAAATCTTGTTCTGAAGAGTACGGGTGTGGTTGAACAACCATTTGATAAGGAGATCACGAGTGTGATTCACACTCCTAATCAGCCATTTTAGCAGAATCCAGGAATAGATGAGATTATACTAGCAAAGTTATTGTCAGTGTAAACTAAAGGGGACAGCGAAAGCAGAATGCATGAAGGAAGGCTGTTGGACTCTTTGGATTTTACAGGACCAGACCAGAGAGCTATTAGCTGTGAACATGCACTATTCTTCAAAGAATAGGAAGGATGACCCGCAAAATTCAGAGATCATCAGGGCTGCCACTTCCATAGGCTCAGGGGGCAAGGCTGTTCCTCCTTGGTTTCAAAGGGTGGGGCCACCTCTCTGGTTTCTCTTGTCCAGGATGACCCATCCAGTGCCTCAGGGGCAGGCCCGCCCTCAAGGAGAGCTAGGTAGGAAGCTTGTGCTATTTTGTAATGGCAGCTTGAGCTGACTAAGACAGGAAGGAAAAAATAAACAAATAAATGAATGAATAAATCAAAAATAGACCAGTGAGGGAACCAGTGGATATGCCCGTGTACACTTGGTTACCAGTGGCTGATGGCTGCAGATGTTCAGCCACATTTAGAGATTAAGCCTGAGGTTCTCCCTGCAGGGGTAATTGGCTCCCCTAGGGAGTCACATTATTGACCTTACACTCATTAGTACCCCATGATCCAACCAGGAAAGTGAGAGTCTTTAAGCAGTTGATCGTGTGTGGTAAAGGCCACAAAAAACCTTCCATCCTTTACTTGAAAGTGTTGAACTCTCCTTTCAAATTCTACCGTTTGGGACATATGTGGGGTCTGTAAAATTCATCAAATCCTAAATTATGAAAATGTTTATAATATGGGAACTTAAAATTGAATAAAACAAAAGAAAATACTGCAATACATAGTGGTATCTCAATTTCCCTGCTTGTTTCCCATTCTGTCTCCTTTGTCCCCAAAAAAGCCAACTTATTCTACCATTATTGAATGGATTTTTCTAAAATTATCCCTCTTAAACATTTCAGTGGTGATTCATTGCCTTTATCATTAAATCCAAACTTCCTATGTCCCAAGCTTCATAAGCCAGCTTTTACCATAGTAGCCATGATAAATAACACCCTGTCTCCTCTCACCTCTTCACCTTTGTATATGCTTTTCTTTTCATCTAGCACACCTCTTCACTCCCAACCACCTATGCCCTAGTCATTCTCCAGATCTTAGCTTATATATCACTTCATCCAGAAAGCTTTGTCTGACCTCCCAAATCTGACTTAGATTTGCCTCTCTTGTGCTCACAATACACTCCCTCTTAATACTCCAAATAAGTGTCCTCAAGGAAGTCTGACTTAGAGGATCTGGCCCATTCAACAGTGGCAGTTTTCTCTTTTCCCAATGTCCCTGTCTCCTAACAGGAGACTAGAGTTGGGTTGTGGCAGACGCACTCTCCCTTTCTTACCTTTTTCCCAGTTCTCCAACATTACAGAATTAAGTAAATATTTGTGCATGTGTACAAGGGGTGCTGCAAGCCACCTGCTGGAAGGTTCGTGAAATCTGGGCTTCTTAGGAGATAAATTGCAGGTGTTCAGCTCATTATGTTCTAAGCAGAACTGAAGGGAAAAGAGTAAGAATACGATAGTGATTGTAAGTGCATCTAGGGTCCTTTGCTGTGTAGGAGCTGCCAAGTGAAGAAATATATTAGTCTTGCTTTTCTACTTGCCTCCTCATGAAGTAATCACTTAAATGGGTTCTCAGAGTTCAGGGGAATTGGAAGACCTGCGGTAATAAGAGAAATGCCTCGAATTTTCTTCCAAGGCACTCCGAGGCCTTCATGGACATTATTACATTTACCAGCCCTCCCAGCTCCCTGTGCTTCCACCCAAAAAAAGATGTCAGCTTCATGCAGGAGGAAATTTTCCCTTACAAATAAGAAAAAAGGAAAGCAGAGGATTTGAGACTTGCCATGTGAGGTTCCTGCAACTTCCAGAGCTCAGGATTCTGAAATCTCAGTCTGCCAGAGGATATTCCACTATTTTAGAGCACTCATTCTAGGAACATGAAAAAGGGGATTGCAGTGTTGACCCCTAGATTCCCTATATGAACGGAGAATATTTGGAGGTCGACTTAAACGCCAGCCTCTTCTTTCCCACGCCTGCTCCCCACAGCTCTGCACACATACGCCCTTGGGTAGCTCTGAGCTATTCCGGGCTTCAACCTCATCTGCCTTTCACATTATGCTCAGTGTTAATTATGACGCTTCAGTGAAAACGAGCCTTCTGACAGTCTCAGGCTTGCAGAATGGAAGGAGGAATAAAGGCAGCTCCGATTATAGGCCGTTAGTCCTAATTAATGCCCACCTCCTGTGCTCAGTATTCTAGACACAATCACCCCACTACTGGGGGAAAGAACTCAATTCACTCCAGGGCACAGGGACCAACAATACTAAGCCAATTACTCACTGATCCCCAAAGAACATGATCTTTTAGGCAAGGAAGCGATTTATATGCAATAACCAGGAGGAACACACAATCCTGCGTTTCTCCTTTCAAACTGTCTTTTGACATTCTTGTGGCACATCTTCTGTTAGGGGACAGAGAGTACAACCTTTTAGAAACCTAAAATCCTTTCCTTCTTTGGTTTTAGACCTCA
Organism: Cynocephalus volans; assembly: GCF_027409185.1. Taxonomy (NCBI): domain Eukaryota; kingdom Metazoa; phylum Chordata; class Mammalia; order Dermoptera; family Cynocephalidae; genus Cynocephalus; species Cynocephalus volans. Next base: position 133,632,312 of record NC_084467.1, read on the forward strand.
AGTCAATCAACAAACCAAAATACATACACATATACATATATATATATATATATATATATATATATAAACTAAGTCCTCTAACAGAAATATCAAGAATATAAATCTGGTTTCTCTTCTCAGAAATGTGTCATAAGCACAAACCTCACAAAATCAGAATGTCTTCTGGGCAAGTAATACTTCCCTGCTGCTTTCTGAAGGACTTCAGCAATTAATTCTGTAGGGAGTAAATTCAAATGAAGAACGAGGCTGCTGTACAGCTCCTTAGCAGAGCCCTATTTATTAAGCTGCTCAAGCTTGCAGTGACTTCTGCCTCTCTGCCTGCCTGCATTCTTTTTCTTATCAGCAGCTTCTATGCCACCCATTCCACTGAATGCAGTTCCACAAATGATCGCAGAGAGCCCTGGGCCAGGAGCTGAGCAGCTATGAAGTGAGCCATAATCCTGGTTCCTTCACTCCGATGCTCATTGGAATCTACTGTAATTTTATGTCTCCATGTCACTCTCTATCGCTAGATTGCAAATTCCTCAAGGATAAGCATGACGCCATATTCATCTGTGCATCCTCAGAGCCAAACTCAGAGCCCCACACTCATGGTCTCAACAAGTGACAAATGAATTATCAAACGAATGAATAAATAAATTAGAGCAAAATTAGCAGGCTAAATTTTTTTGGCCCCCTCGCAGCATCTTCCCAGGGCACCTGTAGATAATGCCTGGGCCTTCTCCCTGTTGGAGAGATTTTCCCTGGCCACTCTCTTTGAAGTAGCCTCCTCCTCCCCTCCCCACCCCACCCCTTCCATTTTCCCTTTACTCCTAATCCCTCTACTCCTGATTTACCTACCAGCACTTACTGTGGTCTGAAGTTATCCTGTCTACTCATATTCCTACTTCATTGTTGCATGTCCTATTAGAAAATAAGTTTGAAGAGGGCACAGACTTGACTGTCTGCTTTGCCTCTGTATTCTTGGCACTTAGCATAGTGCTTAATATAAAGCAAAATCCAATATTTGATGAATGAATGAGTAATTGAATGGAGAACCACATATCTTATTAATGCATAAGATTATGAGCTATAAGAAAAAGTTAACATACCTTAATATTTAAATAATTAAGTAATACTTGTTGATAGAGAGGACAGAACGCTGCTAAAAACAGTGGATTCTAAGATAAATGAAATATTTTCTTGAACTTTGAAGAGTTTCCAATTTAATAGGGGCCAGAAGACATGCATGCACACATACGTGCATGCATACACACAATTTCATTTTAAGAGCTCTTACAGTAAAGCAAATTAAGACACTGTAATAGTCACTGGAAGACATAAAACGGTCTAAATCTCAAGGGACTTATTACCTAGTAGAGAGAATGATGCATATGTGAAAAGATAACTAATAATACCAAATACCATTTGGTACCAGCCATGTGAATTATAACCTCATGAATCACAGAAGGGAATGGTTATTATCACCCTTTTAAATGGTTCCAAGATTTCCTTCTCCCCCCCACTCCCCACTGTTAAAGAGCCTATAACCATGAAGAAGGTGGTCTTGCTGATAGCTCTGTTAAGTATCAATGAGCAAGTAATACCAGAAGTGGGGAAATGATTCATCCCGCTCACCTATTCAAAGAAGGCTATTTTTTACCTTTATGTTTGTCAGAGCACTTAACACACTACCAGCTTGCAATAAATCACAATTAGTAACAACAACATCATTATTCTGGATTTTATTATTAGAGGCATTAATTTTTAATGTTTGTTGTACTCAGATATGTGTGGAAGACTTGAAATGTATTTAATAATGATAACTTCCACCTTCCGAGCTCTACTGATGGTCTCGTGGGATATAACCAAACTGCACACACTGAATGCTCTCAGCAGAATAAGACAGCCAGAAAGAACAGAAAAATGAGGGGAAACCTTTGAGTTGATAAAGAATATACACTATAGAGGATCCAAAGCCCATCAGGCCTTCACCTGATTTTGTGGGGAGGGAGTCAGCAGTGTGCTCTGCCATCCAGAAATTCTCTCTCTGACCCAGGCTGGCAGGGCAGACCCTAACAACCTCCAATGTAAACAGGCTCAGAAAGATTCACTCTCTGCATGGTCTTGGGTATCAGTTCCCTCCATTTAAATGATGCCTTCTCAACCCTGCCCGGAAGACACTGGCCCCAAACTCTTGATGATGGTAATTCACCTATGCAGAAGCTACAGGTGCATTTTTACAAAGAAGATTGGGATGCACCAAAGTCAGCCTTCTGCCTTAGTGCTTGGCCAAAATCTGCTGTTCTGTTTGAGCTGTGGCCACCAAAAGGCTGAATAACCAAAGGTCCATTTCAACACCATTTCTGGGACACTTGAATTTATGTGTGATCAATGATTATGTCATCATCTAGGTCACTAGCTTTTCTAGCTGGGGTAACCCCATCAGTAAAATAAGCAAGCCACGTCATTTGAATTTATTGTTAACATCTGATTATTAGCTTTCAAATATAGGAAGGCATTCCACATGGACCTGGGAGTAAAAATCTTCTTATGAGCCTTATGTGTTGAAATTCTATCAGTTACATTTTAAATATACATTTATTATCACAAGAGTAAAATGCTACAAAAATTAATGGTGGTTATAAAAGCTGTTAATTTTATGAACAAAACTAACTATTTAGAGTTTTCAAATTGCTAAATATGGGAAAATTAATGGGGAGTTAATAGAAGAGTGGTATATAGACAACTTTGGGAAGAGCACTGTATTATTTTACAACCACAAATGTTTATTACAATGTAAGTAACAGTTCAAGGCAGAGTAATAGAAATTGGATATGATCATATTTCTAATATTTGCTGATTTTTTTTTAATCTGGCATTTAAAACATTAAATAAAATAATCTCGAGGAAATGTATTGGCTGATTACTTCTTTACTTTCTTTTAGGTCACGATTCTACTCATCCATCCACCTCAGCTGAGAATGAGTTTGGCTTTAAGATGGTAGTTGTACAACACGGTGAGCTCACAGCCTAGCCAGCACCAAGTAGAGTGGTGAATTTGTTGCTCCTACACCATAATGTCAAACTTTTAAAATTTGACTCCTAAAATTTTTAGTAATAAAATTTTGGAATATCTACATTTTTAAAATAAAATGTATTATTTAGTCTTGTAACCCAGAGTTCATTCTCTAACATAATATTTGGATTTAGCTTAATGTCAATTTTAACACTTGACTATTGAGCATTAGGCCAAATGTGTATTCCATACACCTCTTGGGCTTTTCTCCCCGACCTCCCCTCACAGCAGGAACAAGTAACTGCTTCCTAAGGAATTCTATACAAAGAGTCTAAGATGGTCGTTAAATGAGCTCTCCAGGGTCAGGCTCCCTAAGCTGCTTTTCTCCCTCAGTAGTGACTTCTGTTATCTTTTTAAACTAGGCACAGAGCTGTTTGCTGCCATTGCTTTCTGCACATGTGACCTAAGTTTATGCCTTCCCAACACTGGTGGCCATGCAGGTGACATGGAAACAAAATGAAAGTGCCTTCTCCCTCAGGCTTCCATCCAGTCCAGAAGCTTCTGCCCTCTCTCCTGGCTCCTACACAGTTCAGATGCCCAGGCTTTGCCCGCTGTTCTCTCCTCTTCCCTCAGGCAGATCTCTGCCTGCACAACAGAGACCCCCCGCTGTAGCATAGACTGAGGGAAAGATCCACAAGCCTGTAATTTGCCTAAAATGTGATATATTTTACATTTTTACTGACCTCTAGGATTAAAAAAGCATTGAACTTGCATAACTCAGTGTCTTTGTTTCATTTAACCCACATTAAAAGAAAAAATAGTTCTTCTACATCCAAAGTCCACCCATGACCAGGAAGAAGAGCAGTGGGTCTTGACTCAAGCTCCCTCAGCTGCAGTGCTCCACAGACACACTTGTGGGGCCCGACCCACCCGTGCCCCCTATCATGGCTACAGCCTTAGAAATGCTAAAACTTAGACATGCTCCAACTTGCCATGGCAAGCACTGCCTGTGCAACCTACAGCAGTAAACATGCCCACATAATTAATGTCTTAACAACTTATTACAATCCTCACATAATTAATCACAAAAGCTAAACATGCTGTCTCACCCTCCTAATGTGCTAATGCTCTAATTATTATGCCTCAATTAAGGGGAAGTCAATGCTCCTTGCTTAGAAGTGCATGCTTAATAAGGGCTCATGCATGGTTCCAGCAAAGAGTAGTATGTGATAGAGAGGAAGGCGAAGACCTTTTTAATGAAGGCTTATATGCAGCTTCAGGCAAGAAAGAGACAGCCCCCTTCTCCCAAATTTCATCCTTGGATGAACGCTGAGTTCTGAGAACCTACTGGGGCTTAGGGATGTATCCCAGAAGACGGGGTTGGAGGACAAGGGGGATCTGTTCCAAGTGAAGGTGTGTGTATGTGCTGGCACATGTATGCATTCCAGAGAGGGTAAGCTGGACAGAGGCCATTCCCTTTAAGAGATGAATGGGGGTGTGTGTGGCCCGTGAGCCTGGCTAACTCCTAGAAAACCCAGGACTCAGTGTGCTTGGCAGTCAGGGAGCAGGCTCAAGGAATGAAGTGCCTCCCTCTACGTTAGATCTTATACTTGCCTCCAAATTGTCTTGAATAGTGGAATAGTGGTTTTTCCTTTCTGAAATATATTTTACATTGTTACCTAGGACATACACACACATCCATAAATATACAAAAGTGAAACAAAGAGTTTCACAAAATAAGGCAATGATTACTTCATGAAGGCATTTTGGTATTTTGTATTCTATTTTATCCCATTTTTTAAATGTTGGTTGCAACCTACTACACTGATCTCATAACCCACTAATATATCTCTATCTAGAGTTTGAAGAAACACTGGTACAAACTGAATAGCCCACAAGGAAGTTTCATTTTTTCTAAGATTCTTCACTAACTTTGAGACTAGTATCTGACTCCCCAGTCCTGAGAGTCATTAATTAACTAATCAGCAAATACTTACTTAGTCACTAGTCCCTCACCTCCTGGGGCTTTGTCCATCTGCCTCCTCAGTTCGCTATTTAGACCTGGTGGCAGATCAAGAATGACAGTCTTGAAACTTAACTACATTCCCCACACACAAGGATTCAGGATAATAAACAGTAACTTTCTCAAAAAAAAAAAAAAAAAAAAATGCTTGGTCCCCAAGGTTTAAGGAGATACTTTTCACGTAAATACAACTTTTGAACCACTCTGAGCATTAAAATTAATAGAAGCTAGAAATCATTTCAGCCCTTGCTTGAAGCCAATTTTTTGTTCTGTTTCATTATTATATTTTTCTCTTCATTTACCACTGGTGGAACATTTCCTCTTTAATAGTATGTGTATCACACCAGAGTGCATTCTGGTAGGAAGAGGCCTGGCCACCTTCTCCCATGAGAGATTGGTCTGGTCACTGAGCCTGCATTACCCTAAGTCCACTACACCAGGTCCAGACCCTGGATTCTTCATACACACACACTTCCACCCCTTTGATGGTTACAAGACTCCTGGGTAGAGATACTAGACATCTCAATCCTATAAAAATTCATAATTAGAAGATCATTTCTATTCTCGTTGTGCTAGAAACTGTTGAACTTTGGGAGATACTGAGAAATATCACACAGTTTCAGCTCTCTAACAGTTTGCAGATATATTGGAAAAATTAGACATAGAAGGATAAAAAAAGAAAACTCTCGGTTCAGGGCAGTACTTGATAAACAGTCCATAAGTGATGTTTGTTTAGAAGGGAGTCAGAGAGATTCCTTGCGTGCTCAACAATCTTTGTAGAGTGCTAGAGCTGATCCTTAAATGAGGTCAGATGTCATTTGGCAGGTCTGTAAACCCTGGGGTCATCCCTGACTCTTCATTCTTTCATACCCCCATGCAAATTCTGTAGGCTCTACGTTCAAAATACACAAGGACTCTGAATACTTCTGCTACCTCCATCATGACCACCCTCATCCAAATGTCAATTGTCTCTGTGTAATCCAAAACTCATGTGAAAATCTGATCCCCAATGTGGTGGTATTGAGAGGTGTTTGAGTCATGAGGGCAGATCTCTCATCAATGGATTAATGCACTCCCTGGGGTGTAGGAATACTGAGTGAGTTCTCGCTCTTATAGGTCCCATGAGAGCTAGTTGTTTAAAAGACCCTGGCACTGCCCTTCTCTCTCCCTCTCTCTCTTGCTTCTTCTTGCCATGAGATCTGATTTTACCCACTGGCTGCCTGCTACTTTCTGATGTGAGTAGAAGCAGCCTGAGGCCAGATGCAGCTGTCCCAGAATTGTAAGCCAAATAAACCTCTTTTCTATATAAATTACCCAGTTGCAGAGATTCTAACAACACACAAAAAAATGAACTAGTAAAGAAAATTTGCACTGAGGAGTGGGGTATTGCTGTGAAGATACCTGAGAATGTGGAAGAGGTTTGGAACCAAGTCATGGGCAAAGGCTGAAGGAGTTTGGAGGACTTAGAAGAAGACAGAAAGATGAAGGAAAGTTTGGAATATTACTGTGCACCACCAGCCTGCAGGAGCTGAAGCATCACTTGAGACCAGGAAAGCCACAGAAGCAGAGCTATCTGAGGACTTGGGGACCCAACCCCCAGACGAGCAAGCAGATGACATCAAACATGTATTCAAGGTACATGATTTGCCAGGTTTGAGATTTAATGCCTGCTCTGCTGGGTTTCAGAGTTATTTGGGATGTGTTTCTCCTTTCTCTTGGCCTATTTCTCCCTTTTCAGATGGGAATATGTACCTATGCTTGTCCCACCATAGTATCTTGGAAGTAGATAACTTGTATTGATTTCACAGATGGGACTTTGAGACTTTGGACTTTTGAGCTAAAACAAGTTAAGACTCTGGGGACAAAATGAATGTCCTGTGAGAAGGACATGAACTTTGGGGGCCAGGTGAGGAATGCTATGGATTGATTGAATTGTGTCCTCCAAAGTTCATATATTACAAGCTTAATCCCCACTGTAACTGTTGCGGATGGGAAATCCTAGTATTGTAATTGAAAGGTGGGGCCTTGAAGAGGTGATTAGATTGTAGGACTACACCCTAGTGAATGGATTAAAAATGGTGGTCAAGGGCATGGTTCAGAGGGCTTTAAAAGGAGTGTGAATACGGAGGTTAGTCTCTCTCTCTTTGCTACTCCATTTCTGCAATGTAATACCCTGTTGTTGTCACTGAAGTCACCACCAAAGAAAGCTTTCACCAGATGCATTCCCAGACTTTGGATTTCCTAGACTCTGAAACTGTAAGCAATAGATTTTCTTTCTAAATTACCCAGTTCCAGGTATTTTGTTATAAGCAACAGAAACGGACTAATACCATTTCCCACCTGAATAATTATTACTGCCTCTTAATTAGTCTCTCTGCTTTCAAGCTTGCCTCCTTTGAGACTGTTGTCCACACAGTAGTCAAGACAGTTCAATTAAAACTTAAATCAGATCATGTCACTCCTCTGATTTCTCATTTCACTCCTTACAGGGCTCTACAAGGCTCAAACAATCCAGCCCTCCATCAGTTCTCCAACCTCATCTGCTCCTACTTCCCGCCAACCCCCATTCACTCTGCTCAACCTCACTGAGGCTCTTGATAGTCTCCAAACATACATGGCATGCTCTTGGAGTCCCCCAGATATCTGCATGACTCACCCTTACCTCCTTCAGCTCCTTGCTCAAATGGCTTTTTCTCAGTGAGGTCCCGACGGCTGTTTTAAAAATTGCAAGCCTGCCTCCCTCCAAGACTCTCTAACATCCATCCCTGTGTTAACTTTCATATCTGATGCCATAGTTATGCTACTTGTTTACAGTCACTCTCTCTTCCCTTAAATACAAGCTGCATAAAGGAAGGGATTTTTGTCCATTTATTTTATTTTTGCACAGCATCTAGATCAGTAGCTGGCACATAGCAGACGCTCATTAATTGGGGTGCTGGGAAAGGACACTGGGGCAGGAGAATGGTGTGACCAAAACCACAAAGGTAGAAAAGCACCAAGTGTGGTGGAGGGGGAGGTGGTGAGGAGGCTCACCTGGCAGGAGTGGGGAGTTTGCCTTGGAGGAAAGTGGGGATTGAGGTCAGATAGTGAGGATGAGGCTGCTTTGTCTTCCAGGCTATGGAGGTGCCCCCCATCCAGGACTTTCTGCTGCAGCCACAGAGAGCTGGCATCCTCCTCTTATTGTCGACTAAAAATGCCAGTCTTTTTGTTGGAAGAAACTATAGTTCATTTGTCTGAAGTCTTGTATGGATCATGTTCTGATTTGGAGCGTCCTGTGAACCCAAGTGAACATAAAGCCTGCCCTGAGCAACGTGTTAGCCACTTTTCCTCAGCAGGAAACTCAAAGATAGCTTTAATTTTCAGAGACAATGGATCATGAAGTGGACAAACCCCTTCACATAAGTTTCTTCTTGGAACTCAGTGTGACCACAGGAGAGCTGCTTTGGGAAAAAGAGATATCTTTGGACTTTGATTACAAGGTTTGTGGGATGGGTAGGTGCAAAGGCCTCGGAAAGCTGAGGGAAAGCTTTCAGTCACGGGGTTTCCAGGATGGAGCTGGCTCTTCCTTAAGGTTAGAGCTGAGCTGCCTTCTAAATCCTGTCATTGTTTTTTGGTTTTTTGTTTAATTTTTATTGAAACATAATTGATTTTACATATTTGTGGGGTACAGAGTTGACTATCAGTATTTGTGTACGGTATGTGATGATCAAATCAGGAGTTAGCACATTCATCATTACAAAACATACTCATTCTTTGGTCCATTAACCAGTTTCTACCCGAACAGATTCACCTAAGCTGTAAGAGAAAAAAAGATCACCCATTAAGTGTGTGTGCATGTGCTGACTGTGTGCATGTGCTTATGTGTATTTATCAAGAGCCAATAAAATATATCAATAATTAGTAACGTAAATCAAGAGCTCTAGATTGTCGAGGAAAATGCTGCTTTCAGGATCTTATGAAATCAAACTATTTTCTCAAATGTCTGGCTTCAAGCTCTTTGACTGCAGAGAAAGCAGCAAAGTGGTAGATTCAAGAGGGAAGGAGACTACATGGAAACTGAGCTTTCTTTGCATTCTTGTTCTCCCACGTACCAAATACATATCTTAAAGCAAGCTGGGAGACTTCTCCAAGCCTCAGTGTCCCTCAGAGGTATAAAGAGGGTAGTAATTTCTACCTCACAAAATTGCTGTGAGGCTCACATGGTACAATGTCCATGGAAGTGCTTTGTAACATGCTGTAGTAGTTATTGCTAAAAAATATGCTGCATAAAAAACCACCCCCAAAACTCAGTGGCTTAGGACCATAGCCCATTCTCACTGATCTGTGGGCTGATTGATCCAGGCTAAACTTGACCGGGCTTGGCTGGGCATCTGTCCTGATGTCAGCTGGCTTCATTCACACATCTGATGGTCAGATTGGGATCAACTGATGTAGGCAGGACTCAGTGAGGCAAACCAGCTCTAGTCACGTGTTGCTCATCCTCCTTCTGGAATCAGCAGGCTAGCCCAGGCATGTTTTCCTCATGGTAATGGCATAGGCGTAAGACAGCAAGCCTAATCACTCAAGAGTTTCTCAATCCTTTGCTCACATCGTGCCTGCTAGCATCCCACTGGCCAAAGCAAGTCATTGGTGAATCTCTAGTGGGTGAAACTGGAATGTTCTATGGCAAAGGGCATGGATGCAGGGAGAGGTGAAGAGTTAGGGCTGTGAATGCAATCTACTATAAGTACTTAAAAACTGTAAGACTGTTGCCAATGTCCTCTAGAAAGTTGGAGAATGAACAGAAGTCTTTTCAGCTTCTCAGTGTTGGATTCTTCCAGACTCCAGTGAATCATTCTCTCTGTCATCAACCCCAACTCCCCAGTCAGAGTCAGTCAACTGCAGGAAAATTACTCACTATCAGCCATCAGAGAAGGCAGGATGCTATACTGGTGACGAGCACAGGCTTGGTGGTCAGATGGACCAAGATTTGAATCCCTGCTCTGTTTTTGACTCACTGCATGTTATGGGTCAGTTGTTTAAGTGCTGTAAGTCTTCATTTTCTTATCCTCCTTCATGATCTTATCCAGGCTCGTGGCTTTAAACACCATCCATATGCTGATAATGCTAAAATCTGTATCTCTAATGAGAACCTCCTCCCTGAACTCCATCTCTGTACATCCCCCACTCCATATATACACATGGATATCTCACCAGCATCTAAAAATGAACATATCTAGAATAGAGCTCCTAATCTTTTCCTCTAAATCTACTCCTCCCATCCTTTTCCTAGTCTCATTAACTAGCATTTCTATTCTTCCAGTTGATCTGACCTACAGCTTTACCATTATTTTTTTTTTCTTATTCCCTATATCCAATCTGCCAGGAAATCCTGTTGGCTCTACCTTTAAAATACTGTATATTCTGAACCCAGACCCTTTTCACCAAGTCCACTGCTAGGACTCTAGACACCATTATCTCTCATGCAGATTAGTGCATTTGTTTATTAACTGTCTCTGCACAGTACATTAGCCAGAACGAGTCAGGTCATATCTCCTTTCTGCTCCAATGGCCCTCCAATGGCTTCCCATCTCAGTCATTGGAAAAGCCAGACTCCTTACAAGGCCTTCATATCTTGCCTCCCTATACTCTGCTCTCTCCTCTTTTCCACTATAGTCACATGGTCCTCCTTGCTATTCTCCTGGACTTTGCACTTTTAGTTTCCTGGCTCGGCAACGCTCCTTTCCTCAGATCCTCAGATGGCCCACTCTTTCACTTCGTCCGGGTCTTTACTCAAACCTCACCTTCTCCCTGAGCCTTCTGAGACACCCTGTCCTTCCCTGCCCCATTTTTTTTTTCCTTACACCTTATTACCATTTCTATTAGTTCATTTTTGTGTTGCTATAATGGAATACCTGAGACTGGATAATTTATAAAGAAAAGAGGTTTATTTGGCTCACGATTCTGGGATAGCTGCATCTGGTGTGAGCCTCAGGCTGCTTCTACTCATGGCAGAAAACGGCAGAGTAGCTTGTGAGTGCAAGCAGATTACATGGCGAGAGGAAGCAAGAGAGGGAGTGAGGGGAGGTGCCAGGGTCTTTTAAACAACCAGCTCTTGTGGGAACTAATAGAGTGAGAACTCACTACCTCCCCTCATCAGGGAGAGCATTAATCTATTCATGAGGGATCTGCCCCATGACCCAAACGTCTCCCAATACTGCCACATTGGAAATCAGATTTCAACATGAGCCTTGGTAGGAATACATATCTAACTATATCACCATCTAACATGCTGATTATTTTACCTATTTATTTTGCTTACTATCTGTCTAAACTACCAGATTATACGATTCATATGTGGTGGGATTTTGTCCATAATATGTAGTTTTAATCCCTAGGCATAGCACAAGCACATAGTAGATGCTCAATACATATTTGTTGAATGAATGAATGAGGAGAATAGGAATATTGCACAGATTAAATGAGATAATATAATACATGCAAAAATTTAGCACAGTATCTGATGCCTAAGTGCTCAAGAAATGCTAGCTCAAAATAAACAGCAAATACAATCTAAAGCCCTGGAATTCTGAGTCAGCTCTGACTATACACTCTGATTTTACTAATGTTCCCTGATGTGCCTTTTCACTAGGGCCCAAATCAGCTCTCTTTCCTCAGTACCTAGCACAGAGAAGATATTCAATATATTTTTATTCAATGAAAATGAAAGTCTGGTGACTGGTCAAGTTTTTCCCTCTGTGTTGATCAGTCTAAAGGGAGCTGCTGCTCTGAGGAGTGAGTGAGTCATCGAGATTGCACTTGGCTCTGAGGCAGAGTCAGCTACAGGATTTAAAACACAGTGGGCACTGCAGGCATTGGACTGTTAGGTAGACGAATGCTGAGTAACCTACAAGCTCTCTCTTTCTCCAATCCTCAGGAAACCCTATTTCCTGTGAGAGTGCAAATCTATTTATATTTAGCTTTCCCAAGAACAATAATAACAATCACCACAGGAAAAAAAAAAAAGTTTGTCTACAGAGTGCATTTCCTCTTAAGCTCACAAAGTACACAGCATGATTCATTCTACCAATAGGAGATTGACAACCAGGTGTTTCTAGCCATGCTTGATGAGGCACCAGCTTAATTCTCTGCCACTTCACTTACCGAAAGAAAAACTGATGGTGCATCTATGAACGGCATCTCTCCTCTCATTGATGCAAAAAAGTACCAACTGAAATGCCTCCAACATCACGTTCCGAAACTGAATTCTTCCAAAGGAAACTGCATTTTTGGCATATTGGCATATTTTTATTTTTCACTACATAATTCAGCCTCTACCCCTAACTTTTCTGGGCCATGGCATGCATTCATCAACACAATATGCATTTATGCAGCATCTAGAATGTGCTTTTCACTAGGCCTCAGGCTGCAGAGCTCAGAACTGGTCACAATAGAAGCTCAGTAATGTCAACATGAAACGAACCAAGAAATGTTACAAGGTACTGTGTGAAAAATGTCCAGTAGTGACAGGTGGACAATGTATGCTTTTAGAGTTCATTGCAATAGACCGTGTAGGCACATATCACCAGAGAAAGCTTCGTGGAAGTGGTAGTACTTGAGTTAGAGGCTTAAGAAAGCAAGGATTTGAATAGACAAAGAATACAAGAAAGACAATCAGCATAAATAAATAGATAGGAATAAGCAAGGCCTATGAGTTAGGGGCCCACCTTTTCCATGCACTTTACAAAAATGTATCATTAATAAAAGGTCAGACATAAACTGTAAGTCCTACCAATAGTAATATTTCAAATGTAAATGTCATTGGTAGTGAAAAAAAAAGTTGTAGAAGATAGTTGGTCCAACACACATTTTAGAAAGGTATAGAACAATTCAAAACTTTTCCCCAAGTTTTCTAGGCTCCTGGATTTTATAATTATTATTCCCGAGATTTTATTCCTAGTCATGACTCCAAAGGCACCTTGCCATTACAGCCTCATTTTCAACATGGGACATTTACAGTTTTCTTTCCTTTAATCACCATTATAACCACAGATCATTCAGACTATTTTTTCCCCCTAATCTCTGAGGATCTTATGGGCCACTTGCTTTGTCTGCTAAAGCCCAAAGCAGTTTTACATTACTGCTCTTCCTGAAGGTCCCACAGCCAAACAACCACTCACCACATGTTAGCTATTCTCCAGGCCAATAAACTTCACTCCTTCTATTGCCACTTGTCCAAGGCAGGGGCAGAAAGAGACTCAAGGCTCAGCCCCCTTTAAGCTTCACCATTCATGGAAGAACATGCTCGATCCTTTCCAAGGGCTGGGGGATTTACAAACCAAGATCCTGACATAGTATAATATAAAAAAATTAGGAAACTATCAAACATAAGAAAGAAACATTTTATCAAACCGTTTTTTGTAGAACCAGTGAGTCTTACACCTGCCATGTGTGGCAGAGACATGCCATTTTTATTTCTTGACGGTGGAAGAAAACTAAATTTTTCAGCCTCTCTTGCTATTATGTCAGAGGCCATGCAACTAAGTTTTGGCCAGTGTAAGGTAGATGGAAGAGATATGAGCCACTTCCCAGTCCTGGCCCCTAAAAGCATCATGCCAGCATCCTCCATGTCTCTTTTCTCTTCCCTTGGAAACCATGTGCTCCAGATGGAAAAGCCACATGATAGAAGAATCCCAGATCCCTGAGTCACCTACTGAAGGACAGCCACCTATGACATAGGCAATTAACAACCCTCTGTCATGTTAAGCCACAGATATTTCATGGTTTATTTGTTACTTTAACATAGTATAGCCTATCATGATTAATACACTCGGAGGAAAACATGGCAAATTGAAGTCAGATTATAGTTTTCATTAATAATAATTGCTATTAAGCCCTTCCTCTATGCCAGATACTGTGCTCAGCACTATATTTTATATATAAAATATAACAATACATAATATAATACATATATAACATAACACTCTTGGCATTTTACATCCGTTTTACAAATGGGAGAGTGAGACTCAGAGGGGTTAAAAAAAAACTTTCCCGAAGTAATGCAGTTAGTGATGATTCTTCTGATGCCAGAACCCATGCTATTTCATTGACTTTATCACATCTCTCTCATGGTTAAAGATCCCCTCTTCCCACATTTGGCAGGAAGACATGGCCACAATTACATTCATTTTTCTTCATTAAAAGCCTGCTATTATTTCTACCAAAATCAGAATTTTCTGCATACTGCCTCATTACTTTCTCTACAGAGTCACTGAACACAATAGAAGTTCCAGCACATTGTGTATCGTTAATCATTATGAAAGCCCAGTGGGGATTGTCCATCACTCTTAGTCCTTATCCTGAGTATGAGCACCTGTCCACTAATTTAGCTGTGATCCAATTGAAATTAAGGTGCTATAGAAAAAGTCACCTAGGTGTTTTGGTGCATGCTATTGCAGGCATTAGAATGTTAATTACACCCAAACCAATCTAGATAAAATAAACCCAGTCCACAAATACATACTGAGCACCCTCTGTGTACAGGACACTGTACAGGCAAATGGTCTGATGGTTTACATATGAGCTCTGGGTCCTAGTGAGCCCCATCAGACATAGCCTCAGGCAAAATCCTTGGTTGACTCCAAATCATGTACATTTTTCATATTAAAGGGAAAAATCATTTAATCTTCACATCTACTAATAAGATCAGATGAATTAAGATCTTATTCTGGTAGTGGATAAACATGTATTTATATCCCAGTGCTTTCACATTTATAATTAAATTTTACAGTCATTGTAACCCTGTGAAATCACTAAAATGGTTATAATTATCCCCATTTGCCTATGGTAAAATGGAGGTACAATGGCTTGGCCAAACTCTCACAATGGTAGAACTGAGAATGGAGCTATATCTCCAGAACCCTCATGCTGAGCAATCTCTGTATTTCTTACAAAAGAGCACTTGGCATTGGGTTATAATTTGATAACATTCTATCCTATGTTAATCATGCAGATCAGTAGTAGCAACCCTTTATGAGGAACCAATATGTACAGTATAAATTAGTATTTTTCAGTGTTCCACCTACCACACCTTCTCTTTTCTCACTTATAAATATAAGCCCTCTGAATCCCATGGGGCTGACCCACTGTGCCTCTTCCCCTGCCTATATTTCATCAGTGAACACATTATTCACATTGAAATTTTATCATTCTATGTGTTCCCATTAGCTATCATATAAAACCTACAATATATTTTGTCTTTATTCAAAGTACAGTGTTTTGGGTCTCATTTTGTTAAGAAGTTAGCTTCAATTTTCTATAATTAATTACTTCTGTTGATATTTCCATAGTGGGCCCCTTGATGGCCATAAAACAAAGGTCCAGGCTGGTTATGGGCAAGGTGAACAATAGTTCATTCTCTAAATAACCTATTTGGAAACTGCAATATCTGGTGGTTCCATCACAATTCCAGTGGGAAATGCAATTCATCCCAAATAGTTCAAATGAAGAGCCCTGTGTGAAGGGATGACCTTCAGATGGACAGGCAAGGACATCAAGGCTCCCAGGGACTGGCAACAGATGAAAGCTATTTCACTTCCAGGGCAGAAGTGAGTGGTACAGGGACAGCAGAAGAGGTGGTGTTACCAGAGTCCAGTGAAGACTATGCTCACAGCAGGGTGCAGCTACTACCAGAAACACCACACTAAAGCACAGAGAGGGCAAGGAAGAAATGCCACCATCTCTCTCTCCTCCCATCCTCTGATCTCTTGCTCTTGGCTCCTACTGGCCAAACCCCATCAAGGGCCAGTGGGCAAAGGGACCCAGATGATGCAGCCTGCACTGGACAGCCTCCCATGTACAGAGCAAGTCAGTAGGACAGAAAATGGATCTGGGGCTAGGGTGGGGGTCTAAAGGAGATGTTACAAACAGAGAATAACCAGTACATCTGGTTATTTACACACCTTTAGTTGACATCCTATCTGCAAGGTTGGGAGATGCTTTCTGTAAGAGGTGAAACCCCTTTTCAACATTCCACCATCTGACACACCATAAAATACTTGTGTAAAAAATGGCTCTGGCCTGAATACACATCGATGTGCTTTAATGTGTTAGTAAATACGGTCGTCAGCTGTTGCAGGAGAGAATTATGCATCATCAACTGACATAAAAGGGAGTGTAATGTCATCTTCAATTGCTGTTAGAAGAAATAGGGTGAAATTATGAACAATTAGGCAAAGAAATATGAATCCCTATGGCAGCTCAGGTTTTACTGAAAATCCTGTTGAACTGGTTATGCGAGCTGCCATATAAACATTTGAGGCTCACGCCCAGGCAGAAGGAAGAGTTATGACCTGGGAGTATGTTTCCATGGTAAAGCTTCGGGGAATTTAATGCCCTGAAGTAGCTTGGAGCACATCAGTGGCACAAGGTCAATGAATAAACCTGTTCTAAACATAAGGAGTGTTTACAAGCATTCTGTAAATGTGATTTAGAAAACTCTTATCTCGAAGATGCCAATATTTAAGATAACAAATGACTCCCGAGGAAAACAAGAGCAGTTCCCTCAAGGGAATCGTATGCTAAGAAAATACAGATCTGGATCTAAAGGAATGGAAATTGGGGCTGCAGCTTAGTTCTAAACAAACAGTATCTGTCTTCAGAAGTGGATTTTCAGTTCTGGTTTGGCCACATATGATGACTCTGTAATACCAATCAATTAACTTTCTCCTTGGAAAAGGATCACAGTCCTTCTAATACCCATTTGTTCTGAAATTGAGGAAGGCCTGGTACTGACCTCTGAAATATTGTTGAAAGAGAGCTTGAGCTCTTGGAACTGTGAAATCAAATACAATCTCTCCACCCTGGCATTCAAGGCCTTAATCCATCTTCTCAGGTTTGCCTTCCAGTGTTCCCCTACAAACCCGCTGAACTTAATATCCTCGGCCACTTTGATTTTATTATTTCTTCTATCACTAAACTCTACTGTCTTTGCTGATTAAAAATCTGTTCATCCTTCAAGACCACTTTCTCTATGGAATATCCCCTGACCTCGGCAAACATACTGATTCTTCCATCTTTTGAACACTCAGCATTTGTTAATGTAAACGGTACTTACTTTATTCCACCTTGCGTTATGGTCATTTATACCCTTGCTGACTGTTCTCTAAGATATTGGAAGTTGCTTGCAAGAATGGTCAATCCTCGTAGTGACTCATATTTGGGGGCTTGGCCAGGGTGTTGAATTGATTTGATTTGAATGGTTCTAGTGAGGATAAAGGAATGAATCGGAGACTCCCTTTAAAGTTCACGAAAACAACCTCAATATTTTTCTTCCCACTGAGTCAGAGATAAGATGGATCTTTTCAATATTACCAAAAAAGATGCTTCTAGACAAAGGTGACTCAATACTCTTGGCTGCTTTATCAGCCTAAGAGATTGTTAACTCCAGGAAGGCATTTTCTAAAGCCTTCTTAATACTCTCCAAAAGTGACTTCATTCATACACACAATACACAATTCCTATACATTGATAACTTTAAAATATAAATTCCTAGATTGCACTTCTCTCCAAAAACCCAGTCCTTTATTACAACTTGTCTCTAAATACATCCACCTGAATGTCACAAAGGCATCTCAAATTCAGCATGATACATTTGAAGTTGATGATCTCCATATCCCACTTTTCCCTTGCTCCCATCTTCACAACTCCTCTTTATTCCAAATTTCCCATATCACTTAATAGCATCTTCACCAATCATGTTCCATCTATCAAGGTGTCATCCAGCACTGCTCCGTGGGAGCACTTGTAAGCCTGCAGTGAAGAGGTAGAACTGGCCCAGCCTCCAGTCTCTTCCACCTTGAAATGCAGGCCTGATCCTGTCCCTCCCCCACTTAAAACATTCTCTGGTTACCATTACTTCAAAAGCAAAATTGAATGCTATAGCAGAAAAGCCAAGCCCTTCATAAACTGACCCCAACTCCCTTCCAGTTGCAGTTCCCGTAAGTCATAATTTTTATGTATTCCACATTCTCTCTGTCTAGAATATTCTCTCTCTCTTCAGCCTTTTGCCCAAAGTAAATTTTTACTCATTTTTAGAGACACAGTTTAAATATCACTCATTTTCACAGCCTTTTTCTGATTCTCTTTCTCCACACCTATCCAAAGAAGTCTTATACATGCTCTTTTCAATTTGCAGTTTTATTCATTCACTCTCATCTGAGGACAGTGTCTATGTGCCATGTAGTGTGTCACACTGGGAAAGAGGAATGACTAAAAAACTTGCCCTTTAGATCCCCCTTCTTGTTATTACACACATTATATAATAACATTTAACACATGTGTATCTCCTTCAATTCCCCTCTCACTGATTATGATACAATAAGACAAGTCTGTGTCTTGGTTATTCCTGGATCTCCAGCAAATATTTATTGTGTTCTGGTTGTTTCTTTGTGCCCTTTCCCTGTGGTGTCTAAAACTTACTCAGGTGTTCAGTGGATATGTAATAAATACTCATTCATCAAAGCAAATGGCTGGTTCATTATGTAATTTATTCCCTAACCTCTCAGACAGGAAGTAACTTGGTTTTACAAGGATTTTCTGGTCCTTGCACTCAGTTGTCTTCTTGGTACAAGGCAGAGAAAATAGGTTGATATGAAATCCATTTTGATGCTCCATCTCTAGGGAAAGGCTACACTTCCTTCTCGATCCTTGATGGGAAAGTCAAAGGCTCTGCAGCCCTCACCTGTGGAGTCCCAGCAAGAAGAAGAAGAGGAAATGAGACTGAAATTGATATGATGCCAGAGATCACAGATCACAGAAAATGAGAAAAACACCAAGATCCTCAACATCCTAGGCTAGCTCCATGATTCATTGGGCTGGGAACTGAACTTAGAATCAAAACACCTATATTTTGTCCTAATTTTCTATTTTCTAACTGGATGACCTTAGGCAAGTCACCTAACTTTCCTGTGCCTCTGTTTTTCTTCGTCTGTAAAACAGGGGTAATGATAGCTACTTTATAATATTACTGAGGGGATCAAATTAGATTTTGAATATGAAATATAGTGTGATGACCAAAAGATGGGCTTTGGAGTTTGGTAAATTCGTGTATGCTTACTAATTGTGCGACCTCAGGAAGCTTCTAAAACTCTCTGAGCCTTAGTTTGCCTGTAAAATGGACATAATAAGGATTTGCTTTATGACCAAGTGAGATAATGTATCAAAAGTGTTTAGCACAGTACCGAATACAAAGTAAGCACATAATAAATGATAGTTATTTTATAAGTATGAATAAAATATAAAATTCCACACAAATGCATTAAGTATATCCTTGGGACTGATGGAGGAATAGGCAACACCACGGGCTGCCCTGCCTAAAGAGTAAAACATCATTGAGGAAGAAAAATATAAACATATCCAGAAAACAAAGCTAAAGATCTGTAATTGAAACTCAGAAGTAGTTGATAAGTATTTCACAAAGGAAATATTTATAGGAGGCAGGATTAACGAATGGGGGAACTAGGAAACGGAAGGGGCCAAGCAGCTACAAAAAGTACAAGCAATGGCTTGATTCGGTCACTAAATCCATGGTCAGTGAGAACAAACTACACCAAGTATGCAGGTAAGATTACTGCTAGGCCAGCAGTGGACCCTTAAGGGAGCTGAGCTGAGTTCCTGGGAGTAGAACATCCAGGCAGAAGGACCACATGAGCAAAGGTAGTGTGGCATAAAAGCGTTAAGCATGGACCAAGGGAAGAAGGAAAGTCACCTTCCCCAGGGTGAGTCTGAGTTAGACCCTTCCCTGGCCTGTCGGACTCAGAAGTACAGGGAGACTCAGTGAGCCACAATCTGATCTTTCCCTCCTCCCTGAGCACAAAGCAAAGGGGGAACAAAAAACATATATGGGCTTTTTATCTCCAAATCCTACCAAAGAATGGAGGTCATGGAAGGATAGGAGGAGTCACTTCTCTCCATGGATGATGGAAACAAGGCAAGTCACAAAGCAAATTCCTGCACACTGCAGGGCCTCCGGGTGTACTTCGGACCGATGTTGGATATCACTGTTGAGAGTCAAAGCCACCTGCAGAGCCTGCGGTTTGCTGGCATGCCATCTCAGGTGCTCAGCACATACATCCTCAGGGCGACCAAGCTCCTGTCAGTGGGATGTGCAGTTCTGTCCAAAGTCTTCCTCAAAAAGGGAGGCTGAGGAACCTCCCCTGGCCCACCAGCCATTGCTCTGCAGAAGGCTCTCTGGAAAAGCTTGGGCTGGGAATCTCTGTCTGCATTTTCTAATGTGGAGAAAGAGATGTGGACCATCATTTCTTCTCCTCTGGCTCCAAGTGCTCAACAACTTTTTCACATCCCTATGTCCTCCATCCCAGAGAAACCATCCCTGGTAGCCGCCATGCACAAAGCCCCACTGCTGGGGAAGAAGCCTCATTCCCACCAGCTAAGTCTTGGGCCTAATGGATTTCCCATTGATCTTACTTCAGCCTAGGCATAAAACCCAGAGCTCTGTGCAGTACAGCGACTTCTTAAAATATCCTTATAAATCTCGGCCATTGTATTCATTAATTACAGCCCAGCTAAGACTCTGGCTATTAGTTCTGGGTGGCAACTTCATTTATTCCCACATTAAATGCTTTATTTCCATCGAGCTATTTCAGTCTCACTCCATTACTTAGCTTACCCACCATTAAACCCCTCCGGCCATGTGATCTAAGCAATTTTTTAAAAGAAGATTTTTCTCCCACCATATTTCTTTAATTTAGACAAAATATCTGGGACCGACCCTGTGGCTCAATCGGGAGAGTGCGGCGCTGGGAGCGCAGCGGCGCTCTAGCACCAAGGCCGCTGGTTCGGATCCTATATAGGGATGGCTGGTGCGCTCACTGGCTGAGCACGGTGCGGGAGACACCATGCCAAGGGTTGCGATCCCCTTACTGGTCACAAAAAATATATATATAAATATATATATATATATACACATGACTTATTCTAAAACTGTATAGTAAACAGGACCGCTAGACGATAACAGCTAAATGCTTATTGAGTCTTACTATGTCCCAAATGCTATACAGAGTGCTTTAGCCCATTTAATCCACAAAACAATTCTATAAAACAAATACTATTATTATCACCATGATTTTATAAATTGAGGATTAGGAAGATTGAGTAACTGGCCTAAAGTTCGGTGGGTAGGGTCACCAGTAAGATTCAGGATTGTCTGAGTCCAAAGCTCAAACTCTCATTGGCAGAGTTGTAGTGAGTAATTCCAAAATTGTAACTGCATACTTTATTAAGCTATAGTATAGAGATATGCATTGAAAAAGCAAATATAGTATTTTTGAGTTAAAGAAATCTTTAAAATGATTTAATTCAATTTTCATATTTAGTGGATGAGCCGTGGGTCCCCTAGGGGTGAGGCAATGTGCCCAGGGTCATGGAACCTGGCAGAGTCAAGCTTGGGACCCAGGTCTTCTTACTTTCAGCTCCATGCTTTCTCTGCTGTGGTCTGTGGCCATCCAAATTTCCTATTGCACTGGAATCTGATTTCCCCCTGGGTACAGATGAGAGTAGAAGGATCTGTGGAGTGGCGCTAAGTGAATTGAATGTTCTTTCTGTAAATGAAAATGAGAGGCTAATTGGATTCCATAATCACTCTCTCTGATTAAAGTTGCCCTCCCTGCTTCCCCCAACTTCTGCAACTCTGACGTCCCTCAGTGGTGAACTGCAGTATCCCCTGCTTAGTCTAAATTTATCTCCTCACACATCTGTCCTGATCGCAAAACCTGATTTATTTCATCCTCTAAGCTCCAGTGACTACAGCTGGCTGCGTGGGAGTTTGGGGGTCTGAAATCATGCTTGTTCTAACTGTTGAAAGCCAGTGGGTTTTTACTGTTTGGTGGTAAAGCTGGCAGAAAAGCCAGGTAAGGAGCTGAAAGACGAAGTCTGTAGATATCAGGACAGACTCATATGTGAGTTCATGCCAGGGACTAAGGGGAACCGCAGGGACACACGCCTCCCGAAAGCAGCTGCTGCTCTGCATCTTCAGCCAGTAGCTGCCATGGATTTTGTGTCTCTGAAAAAGTAAGATCCACAAGGGTGGGGACTTCATCTCATTTCCTGCTGCATTTCCAGTGTGTGAAGGGGTCTGGTACATAGTAGGCGCTCAGTATTTCCTGAATGAATGAGACTTCCACTTCAAGAGCTCTACAGTGTGTTCTGTGCTCAGTGTCCAGGCAGGTACAGCCCCTGACCTATCAGAGGAGAGCAGCACATGTGATGCCTCTGGAATCAGGGGAACTACTTAGGGATGTTCATTTCAACCATAGAGCACTTCAGGCCATAGCTGAGGGCCACTTGAAGGGGAAGGAGTGAAAGAGGGGCGTGCATGCTCATCGCCATCTTTGCCATCAGTATCGGGGCTCCCACCTGGGCATCCTGCAAGCTTAGCAAGTACCATGCAGAGATGGGAAGAGCTCTCTGGGTGAGAAAGTCAGAGTTCAAGCACTGAGAAATCATGGGACCTAAAGCAGGTCTTGGTTCCTTTCAGCTTTAATAGGCTTTGACACATATTTTGTGAAAGGAACACACCCAAGACTCTCCAGGCCATTAATAAAGAGCCAAAGCCACCACCCACCTCACCTGGCTGCTATTTGAGACACCACAAAGCTCAGTGGCCAGGTGAAAACATAAAAACCTGGAGTTCCAATGTCTAATGCTGCTTTGGACATTATTCCCATAGACACCTTGATTCCCTCAACCTTAAGATCAGAGTAGCAATAGTAATCTAGACCCATTGAGGAGATGTAAAAAGATGTAAATATGTATGCATATGTAAATAGATTTATGTGTGTGCATATAAACCTAGCCCAGCTAATTTTCATCATTTGTGATTTAATTCCTGATGGCCCCATTTCATGCCTGTACATTTCTAATTCCATCCTCACCAAGAGAGGCACTATTTACAGTAGATCCTGCCCCCGAGGAAGAGACCCAATTCTGTCCTCTTCTCTTATTCCGTTCCACGTGCAGTTTCTATATGTGTGTGTGTGCACGCAGGTGTGATTGTAAGTCACTTTGTAAAATGTCAAATGTGATCTAGCCTCTCATTAATAACACCTAACTCTGCATTTCTGGGTAAATAACTAAATTGCCACTTTTCTTGTGTCATCTCTTCCTGCCTGTGTTGTCCCTACTTCAAGGGACCAAAATGTGGAAATTCTTTTAGTTCTTTAAGAATGTTATCTTCAAAGGAAAAATTCTACAACTAACTTGAATTGACATAATTAGCTCCATATCATTGTTTTTCCCTACACAGGATTCAAATTTGAAAATGCAATTTGTTTTTTGTTTTTGTTCCTAGCATCACACATAATAATTGGTTATAATTAGGAATAAATTGCTTCTGGGAAGGAGTAGAGCATCCAGTCATGTTAAAAAGAAATGTGCCTTTAATGTCAAGGCATCCCAGAATAACTGACTTATCTTCATTAAGTCCAGAGACTAGGGTAAGGAAACTTCCAGTTTCCTTCAGGGAGGACTGAGATCCATTTGCAATGGGTCTTCAAAAAGGGAAGACAGACCACAGCTCAAGGATACCAACGGCACAGGCTGTAGGACTCGTGCATGCCACAACACAAGACTTGGCTAAAATAAAATTCAATGCCTAGTTTTTTGTCTTAAAAAGTAAGTGAAACCAGAGGCCATATCAGAGGAGGTGATTAATGACATAGAAAACTCTAGAGATATTTGAATGTGCCCAGAACACTTTCTCCCTAGAAAGTAGGAACATTACAGCCACAGGTGTTGAAACAGACATGAAACGAATCAAGCACAAATGAGTGACACTGTTTACCATCACAGGTACTTTAGGAGCAAAACATTCTGGGAATCCAACCTGAATCTATAGGGCCCGGGAATGAGGATGTGTGAAAAGAGATAGGGCTCAGAGACAGACAACTCAGACGTCCACAGGTGGTGTTGTGAGTGAAATATCAGGATTTCCTCCTGTGGCTCTGTGCTCCATAAATCCCTAGCTAATAAGGTGCCTATGACAGAAGTGCTCTTTAATAACTACTAGGATATAATAATTGATGGCATAGCCAGCAGGTTGCTGCAATCAGATATAAATTAAATCATCTTTATTGTTTTATGTTTCCTCCAATTCCCTGCCCCTCCCCCCGCACCCCAGTCCAACCACCTTTTCAGCCTCTCCTAACCAGTCCTGAGAGAAGAATTTGTCTGTGTCATTTTTCAGACAACAGGAGCTGGAGGGCAAGAGAGGGAAGAGGATGAGAAACAAGGTCTAAATGATTCTTGGTTCCTTGGGCCAGAGATTAGCCTCTCTCTCTCTCTCTGTTTTTCTCAAATGCTGAATAATTACTTCATTCCTGCACCACAGGTCTATCTGTGGCTAAGCATCCTTTCATTTAAGAAGCATGACTTGAAAACCTCTTGTGGGCCAGGCCCTGTGCCAGACACTGGACAGAGGATGACTAAGACAAGGTCATTCCCTCAAGAAGCTCACAGGGTGGCAGGGTCGGAGGGAAGACAGACACACACAGACTGTTGTGACGAGGGATGACAGGTGTCACAATGGAGATATTAACTGAGAGCAGGAAAAGAGGAGAGATAAATGTAACCCATGTGGGGAAAAACCAGGGCGGGAGCATAGAAGCAAATGGAATTGAGGTTAGAAGCACACTAAACCCTTTCCTTTCTGAAAGCAGGGACAGTGTCAGAGAAAGTCTGAACCAATGCACTAGGATAAAATGAGTTGAAGAGTTTTGTTCTGCACTACCTCCCTGGCCTCTCTCACTCCCTCTCTGTCCTGGGACAAAGGGCCCATGCAGCTTTAAGTGCCTTAAAGCAAAGTGACACACCTGGGTGGTTTGCCCTAGCTGCCCCTTAGTCCTTTCCCAGAGACCACCTATCATTCACTCACACCCTTGCCTAGTGATTCCTGTGTTCCTGCTATGTGCCCAGAGCTGAGGACAAAGATTCACAAGATTCAAACTTTGTCTCTGAGTTTACAGTCTAATTAGGAAAGAGCCATGTAAACAGGGAAAGTCAGCCACTGAGAGAGGGATGTGACGGAGGCCTAGATGCTGGCACCAACTGCCTGGGTCCATGATCCTGGTTCCGCCACTTGCTAGCTAGATGACTTTGAGCAAGTTACTGATTGCTGTGCCTCAGTTCCTCAGCCTTATGATGGGGACAGTAATAGTACCTACCTTGTAGAGTTATTGGAAAGATGAAATGGGTCTATAAATGTTAAAGGCTTAGAATAAGTAGCTGTGGGCCATAAGGGCTGTGCAAGCAACATGTAGCACATTCTATTAATGATATTAACAGTACTATTAATTGAACTAGACACAATGAGCATTGCAGTCACAGAGGAAGGAGCGCTGGGCCTTGGTGACAGGGAGGCTTCTCAGAGGAGGTGGTGTTTAGACTTATCAACAAAAAAGTCTTTGCATCCTTTGTTTATAGGCACCTACCCAGGAGCCAGTTAAATGTCACTATTGGGATACAAAAGACAGAGAGAAGCATCCAACAAAGAGAGGGGAGAGGTCAGGCTGAAGGTGATGCAGAGATGGCTCCTTGGAGCAGGAGATATGTTCCTGAATGATTAACATGTGGCAGGATCCTGTTTTAGGGCACCAGGAAAGTTGGCTACATAAACAAGTGCTAGGAAAGGCAGTTCCTCGCCTGCAGTCTTTCAACCCCCACTGGACAGCATAAGAATGGGCTTTGGGCCTGGACCCTTCCTTACCAAAAGATAAAGAGCCCACACGGCTTGAGTGAGGTTCATCACCTCATATAGGAATATGTTGCTCTGTATCAAGCTCAATATATGTTCCTTTGTTCTGCTTAAGCATGTAAGTCAATAGCCCTCAGATGTGCCCCCAGCTTTCAGTGGTCCAGACTCCTCACTGGAGGGGTCCTTCTATTGCGGCATGAGGGGGTATGCATAAGCCAATCGCCCTGGTAGGCTGCCAAGGGAACCTACTGGCCACGGGGCACCAATGCACTCTGTTGGAGCCAACCCTGTCCTGTCTCCTACATGTGTAAAGAGTTGTTCCACCCAGCGCTTGACTGTGTTGTGTTTCCCTTGGCAATTACAATACCAAGATGCAGTGGGCAGAAGTATTGAAACTTCCATTCCTGGTGACTGACATTGTGATGGTCTCTGCTATCCTCCATGCAGTTGGAGTCCTCCTTGGCACTGGGAACAGGCACCTGGTGTTCTGTTCTGCGAGAAGCCCTCTAAAACCTCCCTAAGGTGAATAACTTACCTAGAAACTATCCTTATTGGTATTGGCTGATTTTAACTATTTATCTTTATTTGATTACACAGACTTTTGGCTATTTGGTTGGTTTGGCCCTTGGGCAAGTTACTAAACCTCTCGAAATCTGTTTTGTTTTGTTTTTTGTAATCTGTAATATGGAGATAATAATAGTGTCTTCCTAAGGTGGCTGAGATAATTTAAAGCCTATTCTTATAAAATATTTGTCAGAGTAACTGACAATTCAATAACTGATGGTGGTTGTACTAACTTATGATGATGCTGATGTCAGTGACGGTGGTAGTGGCAGTGGTGATGGTGAGAACATGGAGACACAAGATGACAAACGGGCTTAAAAATGCCCTCGTCTCATTTTAGCTCCTCCAAGGGATTTGCATCTCTAATAACTGTAATCTCTCTATTCCATGTAAGATTCTCTGTAGGTCAGCAATGCCTCTTTTCAAAGGAACATAGATTAGACACTTTGTTGATTACTTTAAAAATCTACATGGGTAAAAATTTGGGGAGAAGGGAGAGACAGACATGTTTGTTCTCTCCAAATCCTTAAAATGTCTGGCTATGGCTCCCCACTCATAGACAGCAGCTCAGCAGACAGCAGCAGACAGCAAAGTGATCTGGATGTGATCAGGTGGCACTATAAATTACGATGAGGGTTGAAATGGAATCAAATGGGGGCACCTGTGTGCACTGGTTCAAAATGCGAGCAACCTTAGAGAAATGCCTACTTAGCTCTTTTGCCCATTTTTTAATTGGGTTGCTTGTTTTCTTCTTGTAAAGTTGTTTGAGTTCCTTATATATTCTGGATATTAATCCTTTGTCAGATGTATATTTTGCAAATATTTTCTCCCACTCTGTTGGTTGTCTTTTAACTCTTTTAATTGTTTCTTTTGCTGTGCAGAAGCTTTTTAGTTTGATATAATCCCATTTGTTTATTTTTCCTTTGGTTGCCCGTGCTTTTGGGGTCGTATTCATGAAGTCTGTGCCCAGTCCTATTTCCTGAAGTGTTTCCCCTATGTTTTCTTTAAGAAGTTTTATTGTCTCAGGGTGTATATTTAAATCCTTAATCCATTTTGAGTTGATTTTAGTATACGGTGAGAGGTATGGATCTAGTTTCATTCTCCTGCATATCGATATCCAGTTATCCCAACACCACTTGCTGAAGAGGCAGTCCCTTCCCCAGTGAATAGGCTTGGTGCCTTTGTCAAAGATCAGATGGCAGTAAGTGTGTGGGTTGATTTCTGGATTCTCTATTCTATTCCATTGGTCAGTGTGTCTGTTTTTATGCCAGTACCATACTGTTTTGGTTATTATAGCTTTGTAGTATAGCTTAAAGTCAGGTAGTGTTATGCCTCCAGCTTTATTTTTTTTGCTGAGCATTGCTTTGGCTATTCGTGGTCTTTTATTGATATCCAAATGGCCAACAGACATATGAAAAAATGCTCAACATCACTCAGCATCCGGGAAATGCAAATCAAAACCACATTGAGATACCATCTAACCCCAGTTAGGATGGCTAAAATCCAAAAGACTATGAACGATAAATGCTGGCGAGGCTGCGGAGAAAAAGGAACACTCATACATTGTTGGTGGGACTGCAAAATGGTGCAGCCTCTATGGAAAATGGTATGGAGGTTCCTTAAACAATTGCAAATAGATCTACCATACGACCCAGCCATCCCACTGTTGGGAATATACCCAGAGGAATGGAAATCATCAAGTCGAAGGTATACCTGTTCCCCAATGTTCATCGCAGCACTCTTTACAATAGCCAAGAGTTGGAACCAGCCCAAATGCCCATGATCAGATGAGTGGATACGGAAAATGTGGTACATCTACACAATGGAATACTACTCAGCTATAAAAACGAATGAAATACTGCCATTTGCAACAACATGGATGGACCTTGAGAGAATTATATTAAGTGAAACAAGTCAGGCACAGAAAGAGAAATACCACATGTTCTCACTTATTGGAGGGAGCTAAACATTAATATATAAATTCACACACACACATACACACACACACACACAAATCGGGGGGGGGAGGGAAGAAGATATAACAACCACAATTACTTGAAGTTGATACAACAAGCAAACAGAAAGGACATTGTTGGGGGGGGGGAGGGAGAAGGGAGGGAGGTTTTGGTGATGGGGAGCATTAATCAGCTACAATGTATATCGACAAAATAAAATTAAAAAAATAAAATAAAATAAAAATAAAAATAAAAAAAAATAATAAAAAAAAAAAAAAAATGCGAGCAACATGAACAGCACAGTCTTGTGAAATAAACCAAGTTGCTGGTCATTGGACAATTTTTCCCACCCCTCCCTACTGGCTCGGGCTGCTTCCTGGTTCCCAAGAACAATTCAAAGGCTGATCCAAACATTTCACCATACATCTTACTACACTGGAAGGTTTCCTAGCCACCCCCGACCCCAAAAAAGGTAAAGAACTCCTGTGCAGAAAAGGGACTTAGTGAAAGCATGTAAAGCTGAGCTGGGAGATAAGTGGGCAGCAGAGGCCAGGGTTGACCCTCTGAGTAGGTGGTGTCTGCCCACCACTTGGAGATATGATAATTTTCAGGGTTCCAAGATGCTGAGAATCCTCCCAACACCTCCATACCCTCTGTCAAAAAGCAGAAGCGCACCCCACAAGAGGTAACCACCAGGCTTATGTTAATGGAAGCAAATTGATCCCTTCCTGGTGGGGAACTAGTACTGAGGGTTCGTGGGGCAGGTTCACTGTACTGTACTGGGCACTTGGAAGTCAGGAATGCTGGGAGAGATGCCTGGTAGGGACAAAAATATGGCAGACATGGAAGAGGACAACAGGGCTACTGAGAACATTTACCTATTTTATAGCTCGTGTACAGCTGGCCTTGGCCCAAGCCCTAAGGAAGGCAGAGGATTGGGATGCGGCGAGTAAGGGCGAGGAGAGATATGCAGACTTGCAAGTTGGAATCTGTCCAGAGGTTTGCTGCCCACCCTCTCCCCGCCCCCACCCCAATCAAACGTATGAAAATGGCAACAATAATAAACTCAGATAATGATAGAGTCAGCATTTAAACTCACCACAGAATACATAAATTACAGGGGAGGCTGTTACAGATGCAAAGGCTGGATGCTTTATTGCTGGGGGAGAGGGAGAGGGTATTCTGATTTGCAGGTGCTAACTGGGTATCTCAGGCCAACTTCCTACCAGAAAAAGAAGTTTGAGGCCAGGTTATGCTGCCATTGGGCATGAAAGTTGCTCTAAGTAGGTCAGGGGTTTTTTTTCCAGCTGGACAAAGCAGGCCAAACACTTTGCAAGACACCTGCTTATTCACTCCACTCCAGCTTTACAGGTTCCCTTGCTATTCCTGGCACCTACCAGGCACGCTCTCCCTCTGCACTGGATGTTTCTTCTGCCTGCATCCTACTTCCTCCAGATGAGCACGTTCACTCCTTCACCTCCTTCAGGTCTTTGCTCAAAAGTCCCTTTCTCAGTGAGGCTTACACTGACCACCCTATTTATAAGTCCAATACTCCATGCCCCCTTTTCTTTGCCCTTATCTGTAGAAATTTTGTTTTTTGTGTCTCCCCTCCATACACATACATGCCAAGTATCCCAAGTGCCTGGAACAGAGCCTAGTACATAAAAGGCACTATGAATTGTTTGCTAAGTACATGATTAAAAGCTACTTCCTTGGAAGAACTTTCTGATCAACAGAGGTAACTGAAATTTCCAAGATGTATGTAACATTCCTTTCTCCAGCACTCTCTCCTTTCCCAAACTTGTAGTTTATTATTGACTAAGGATGGAATACTCTTACCAATTAGTGCAACACATGTGGTTCTGGAATATATCATCTCCAAGGTTAAAGAAGGTGACCAAAGAAGCCCAGAAGCTTGGGGTAAATAAGCATTGATTTGATTTCTCCTTTGCTCACATACAGACCTACTTGGAGAGTCATAGTGGATTACGGCTTTTAGAACTTGGAATAAACTTGCATCCCATCAAATCATTTTATTTGACAAATAAGGCATGGGGAGATTAAATGGCTTGCCCAGGCTCACACATAAAATTAGTGGAAACAGTGAAATCAAGTCCCATGTTGGTTAATTTCCTGTCCACTGTATGCCTTCCCCCGTGTTGTCTCTTTTGCAGTTGTATTACACAGGGTCTGTATCTAGGTGTCCCATGCAGCAGCTCTGTCAGGGATGCCTTTTTAACAGCACCAAGGATATCCCTGTTTCAGCACCTCTCCATAATGGACAACAGCCAAACCAGCTTATTCTAGCCAGTCTATGCTTTACTGAACATTCGATTCCTTTCATTTCCATTTACATGATTAGCCAGTGCCATCCTTTGCCTTCAAAAGTAAGCCTTTTCAGAGGGTTTGATGGCCCATGGCCATTTCTCAGAAACTTTCCTCTCTAGCGGTCTAGACAGATTTTGTAGTTTGTGGACATTATAGTAGAAATACCCAAAGCAAATTCTGAAAATGAATAATTCTTAGGAGACTAATAGACACATTAATATTATATACATAAATACACACACACAAATGTAAATCACTTTCCTTCAGCACCTATTAAAATGTGCGTTACAAATTTCCAAGAGAGGTTTGTTGTATGTGATATTTCTCAATCTCAATTGACCATAAAGCCTTTAATTGTGCAACACCTCATAAATCTGATGAGAGCATGTTTAGGAAATGCCTCTCTATAAGACCAAAATATTTAAGGGCAGGATGAAAAGAGCTATTTGTAAAACAAAGCAGGGGCTAAGATAAATACAAAATAAATTGGCAGGGTTTGGAGTCCAAGAATAGTGGAGCTATGGCATAGTAAAAATATAAGAATGAATCAAAGATTCACCAGATCTTTTAAGACAAGATGCCTCTGTCCTATCTGGGAAGTGGAACTTCCCCATGAAATGCCCAGCCACTCATTAGCAGGACCCAAGCTTCTGAAGTTCTAAATACAAATCACCAAGGAGCTAAAATCCACCCCTAAGCCTCTGATTTTAGCAGCTTATGCCTTTCCAGAAGAATTACCTTGCCTACTGAAATGGCTCCCA
Source organism: Cynocephalus volans (assembly GCF_027409185.1). Classification (NCBI taxonomy): domain Eukaryota; kingdom Metazoa; phylum Chordata; class Mammalia; order Dermoptera; family Cynocephalidae; genus Cynocephalus; species Cynocephalus volans. The sequence continues at coordinate 133,663,687 of NC_084467.1, forward strand.
CTCAGGGCTGGAAAAAGTTTGAATAAAATGCATTTAGCTACTATCTGAAGATCTTAAGTCACTAAGCTAAATGCAGGAGGCTTTTGTTAAAAATCACACTCAACTACATATTGAGGTTTATTACATACTTTCTCCAATTTTCCTTCTTCCTTTATATAATCTCAGCTGGGCTGATTTGCCTGCATTCTTTCCAGTAGAATGTTCTTATTACTCCCAAGACACAACAGAGAATCACTAACCCTGTACAGAGGGGCACATGGCTGCATCTGTATTAGAAAAAGGGGGATATTTATACCCAAATCAATAGGAAGATTTTAGCATAACACTTGCAGGCTTTCTGCAAAGAGAATGGAAGAAAAGAAAATGCAGTTCATTTTTCTTTCTTCTTTACTGTGTCATTTGCCCCAGAGTATGCTTGTCACATGGTCTGGAGCAGTGTGATCTAATAATGATAGGCCCTGGCTGGCACAAAAGAGGGGAAAATGCAGCTGCACTGGGGATTTCAGGGGATGTCTTAGACAGCTGGCCCAGCCCTCACCCCTTGTGTGTTTCAGGGAAAACAATCAGGATGTTGCTGATCTCGCTTGTAAATAATTCCTCCCAGACCTAAACCTAACTCTGGGTTTGGGCCGTTCAGAGTCTCTTGCCTCTCTGACAACCAGAGGTCCAGAAAACCTTGGATAATGCCAAAATTAAACAAACTGGATGCCATGCAAGTCTCTGATTTCATTCCAGTTGGGAGGAACTCCAAGTTCGTGCTCAAACCAGACTGACAGTGGCCTCCCAGCCCAGCTGTAGGGAGGAGCCAAAAAGCCTGCCCCTTCCTGCAGCTTAAATTAACCCCCTTGCTGCAGGAAATGCTTCAGTATGAGAGATTCATGAGTCAAACACTTGAAACTTCAAAAATGGAAGCGGGCTGGCCCCTTCATAAACCTGAAGGAGGCTGGAAAAAGTGCAGACTACCTCTGCACCAGTTCTAGGGAGCACATGGGTCATTTTAGCTGCTCCAGGGAGGCCTGCCAATACAAACTGCCAGGGCACAGCAGACCACTAGCCATCTAAGTCCGTCTATGCCAAGCTCCACCAGTGCCCTCTGTCATACTCGGGGCAAATTCCTGCTTTCCTCTGTCTGCACCTGCTAAGTCTCGATGCCAGGAACAGTAACCCACACCTACTCAGTTACTGCATAAAGGCATATAAGAAAATTCCTGGGTGCTCTCACCTAATGCATTCTCCCCTCATCTTCCAGGACACTCAGGCTGATGTGAGCAGAGACTGCAGGAAGAGTTCTGAATGTCACAGAAACAGAGTCCACTGGCCCTCCCACATCAAAACAGCTAGTGAAGTTTCTAGGTCCTCTTCCTCCCTACTTACAGTAACTTTCAAATCTGAAATCTGTTATGAAACTCTGAAAACTTTTGTCTGTATCCAATTACAGCTAAAGTCCATCACTGACTAACAGATCATCCTCTCTTAAAATTGTTATGATAAACTGCTGTTGTATGCATAGAGAGATCTCTGCCAGGGATCCACTGTGCTCTGATTTCAGAACTGGGAAGAAACTGAGAGGAACAATATACTTAATCAAAATCCTTGGAAGAGAACACTGTAGGGTTCAAAATCATAGCACTAGACCATGTATCAAGTCTCAGAAAGAAATTAAATAAAAAGAACTTTTGGTGCAGGAAAATATAGCAGACATAAAACATCTAGAAGTTCTGGGGTTTTTAAAAAGCATTTTGTAAAATGTCTCAGGAAGATTAGATAATGGCATTCCTGCCCTTACATAGAAATGTTGTGGACTGCATAGGAATGCATCTTCCTAATTACTATATTAGGGAACTTTCAGGCAATAGACAAAAAATAAAATAAAGTAAGACCTTAAAGAGGTACATGTCACTATATAAAACCATGTGTCAGAAAGCAAATTTATTCAATGACTCAAAACTGGATGAGATTAAAATGATGGAAGGCCTTGATATGTTTATAATTAGGGAGCACAGAACATCTTACATGATCTCCTAATGTTTCTGACCACCAAATAGAAAAAGGAATAGGTCTTTTCAGAATGAATACCTAGATTCTGTAAGTTAGGGTAACTAATGAAAGCAGCTACAACAAACCAATTCCAAAATTTCAGCATCCTTACAAAATAAAAGTGTGTTTTTCACTTAAATGGCATTCCAATGTCGGTGTTCCTGGTAGGGAAGCTGCCTTTCTCCATTTGGTGATGGAAAGGCCCAAGTTCCTTCCATCTTGTGGCTTTGTTGTTCCTCTAGAGCCTTACAGCCTTTTGTACTGCTCTGGCGAATGGAAAAATAGAAGACAGAAAAGTCACACCCCTTCTTAATGCCCTTGGCCTTGAAACGACATCATTATTTTTGTTTTTATTCCATTGGTGAGAACTAGGCATATGGTCTCCCTAGCTGTGAAGGAACTAGGAAATGTAGTCTGGATGTGGAGCTCCTTTACAATGACATCTCAACAGTGTAGAAGGACAAGTGCGAATTTTCATTTAAAGTTTACCATCTCTGCCGCAAAAATTTGTCCCAAAGCAAACTAGGATGATTAGCCAGGCTGTAATCGTAGTCAGAATGCTTTGTGTAATGAGTGAAGAAGAGAGGTGACTTCAGGGAAGACGTAAAGCAGATATTAAAATTAAAACTACTCAACAAATTTTAATTCTTTGGCATCTCCAATCGTTCTTGTTCCCAAACTGGTTACTTCATTTGATTAATTTTGAAGCTATTAAACATTAAAAGGGATTTCCATAAAAGCTGTCATAATGCTGGCAGAAAAGGGCATTTTATCCCATGAGCCTCCTTCTAAACTCGCAAAAACAATTTTTTTTTAAACAAAAGAATTTTTTGAAACTGTTATTGTCTGTGAGATAAGTAAACAGCTATAAACAATCAAGCATATATGCCAAATAATGAGAGCTCTGAACCAAGATGAACAAAGACTCTGGGAGCTGATATAGCTCCTCAGTTCTTGAATAAGATCCTTAAAAGCAATTATCCAGCAAAGGCTTGTTAATAAACCATTGATTAAAAATGTTTGGGAGAAGCAGATAAATATTATAGTACCCAGGGAAGGAGAAATTTAAGAAACAATGTTGACACCCCATTTTTATTGTCTTTTATTAACCCCAGCCAAGAAAGACCACCAACAGTGAAACAGGGTGAAAAAGATACCGTGACCACCAGATCAGAATGCAGGAACCCTTACTCTAAGCCGAACCAACATCTTAAAAGCTGAAAATTGTGGGAAGTTATGACTCCAGAGCAAAGGAAAGAACTGAGTAAAAGAATACGAACAAAAGCATGTGAAGACTATATTATACATTTGAAGAGGAATCATCAAAAACGGAAATATTATTTTAAATAAATAATTCTCCTTAGCCTCAAAAACTTACAAACAACTGATCTCTCTCTTGATAAATAATAATAATTTTTAAAAAATACATGTACATTCGAAGGAGAAAAATGGAAGTACCAAAAAAATTATAAAACAATGAAAGCAAACACAAAACTCCTAGAGAGTCTGTTCCAATAAATACGAGTTCACAATAAAATTCACAGATCTCAGAGGTAAAAAGCCACCATTATTGAAAGTCAGCTAAAAAGAGGGGCCGGCCCGTGGCTCACTTGGGAGAGTGCGGTGCTGATAACACCAAGGCCATGGGTTCGGATCCCATATAGGGATGGCCGGTTCGCTCACTTGGGAGAGAGTGGTGCTGACAACACCAAGTCGAGGGTTAAGATCCCGTTACCAGTCATCTTTTAAAAAAAAAAAAGTCAGCTAAAAAGAACATGATAACAACAACAAAACAGACTACAGATATTAGAATTATCAGATACAGGATTATGACATAACTATCTTTAGTATGTTTAAAGAATTAAAGAAAAACTATATATATATTTTTTTCTTTCTTTTTTTTTTTTTTTGGCAGCTGGCTAGTACAGGGATCCAAACCCTTGATGTTGGTGTTACGGGCACTGCTCTCTAACTGAGAAAGGAATTTTTAAAATACGTAAGGAGCAAAAGACTGCTAAAAAATGACCAAATTCAAAAAACAACCAAATATAACTTCTTTTTTTGGATGAAAACATTTTTATTGACACAAAATAATTGTACATATTTATGGGTTATGTGTGATAATTTGATACATGTTCACGATGGGTAGTGATCAAATTAGGGTGATTGGGATATTCATCACCTCATACATTTATCATTTCTTTGTATTGGAAACATCCCAAATCTTCTCTTCTGACTATTTTGACATATGCAATAAATTATTATTAACTATAGTCACCCTATTGTGCTATGGAACACTGAAACTTATTCCTTCTATCTTCTGTATTTTTGCATCCATTAACCAACCCCCTCCTACCTCCCCTTCCCAGGCTCTGGTAACCACTATTCTACTCTCCACCTCCACGAGATCACCTTTTTTAGCTCCCACATTTGACTGAGAACATGTGATATTTATCCTTCTGTGCCTGGATTATTTCACTAAATATAGTGTCATCCATGTTGCTGCAAATGACAGAATTTAATTCTTTTTAATAGATGAATAGTATTCCATTGTGTATATTTACCACATTTTCTTTATCCATTCATTCATTGATGGACAGTTAGTCAATTCCATATATTGGCTATTGTGGATAGTGCTGCGATAAACATGAAAGTGCAGACATCTCTTTGACATACTGATTTTCTTTCTTTTGGATATACAAATTCCGGTATTGGAATTGCTGAATCATATGGTAGTTCTGTTTTTAATTTTTTGAGTTTTTGAGGCACTCTGTACTGTTTTCAATAATGTCTGTACTAATTTACATTCCCAACAGTGTACCAGAGTTCCCCTTTCTCCACATCCTTCCCAGCATCTGTTATTTTTTGTCTTTTTAACAACAGCCATTTTAACTGGGGTGAGATGATATCCCATTGGGGTTTTGATTTACATTTCCCTGATGATTAGTGATATTGAGCATTATTTCTTATTCCTGTTGACTACTTATATGTCTTCTGAGAAATGTCTATTCAGCTCCTTTGCCAACTTTTTAATTGAATTATTTGGGGTTTTTATGCTGTTGAGTTGTTTGAGTTCCATATATACTCTGGTTATTAATCCTTTGTCAGACGGATAGTTTGCAAATATTTTCTCCCATTCTGTAGGTTGTCTCTTCACTCTGTTTCCTTGGCTACACAGAAACTTTTCAGTTTGGTGCAATTCCATTGGTCTATTTTTGCTTTTTTTGCCTGTGCTTTTTAGGTCTTGCCAAAAATGTTTTGCCTTTACCAATGTCCTGAAGCATTTTTATAATGCTTCCTTCTAGTAGTTTCATAGTTTCAGATCTAACAATTATGTCTTTAATCCATTTAGAGTTGATTTTGGTAAAAGGTGAAATAAGGGATCTAGTTTCATTCTTCTGCATATGGATATCCAGTTTTCCCAGCATGACTTATTAAAGAGATTGTCCTTTTCAATGTATGTTCTTGGTGCCTTTGTCAAAAATGAGTCAGCTGTAAATGTGTGGATTTATTTCTGGGTTTTCTATTCTGTTTCATTGGTCCAAGAGTTGGTTTTTATGCCAGTACCATGCTGTTTTGGTTACTACAGTTTTGTAGTATATTTTGAAGTCAGGTAGTGCAATGCCTTTGGTTTTGTTCTTTTTGCTCAAGATTGCTTTGGCTGTTGAGGGTCTTTTGTGTTTCCATACAAATTTTAAGCTTGGGTGTTTTTTCTATTTTTGTGAGGAATCTCATTGGTATTTTGGTAGGAATTGCGTTGAATTTGTGTATTACTTTGGGTAGTATGAACATTTTGACAATACTAGTTCTTCCAATTCATGAAAATGAGCAAATATAACTTCTTTAAGTTAACACTGTGATAACTGAAAAGTTCAATGTAAGTAACTGGAAAGAGGCACCAGGAAACTTACTGGGATGAGGGTTATGTTCTCTATTTTGTTTAGGGTAGTTGTCACATGACTATATACAAATGACAAAACTCATCAAACTAAGTACATAATAACTGTGTACTTTATTGTATGTTAATTGTACTTCAATTTAAAAACAAAAAAAATGCTCAATGGGAGAATTAAACAGAATAATTACATCTCAGAGATAATCAGCATTCTATATTTTTCTTATTCTCTGATTATCTCTGAGATGAAAAATATAAAAGAGAAATTAAGAAACACAAGAAGAGTACAGAGTCAGGTTAAACATAGGTTTCATCAGAGTTCCAGAAGGACACTGAAACTAGAAAGTGAAAGAGAGACAATATTCAAAAGCTAGTAGATAAGAATTCTCCAGAACTGTTGAAAGACATCAAACCTCATTTTGAGGAATCCCAACAAGTCCAAGATTCATCACAGTAAAACTTCAGTATACCAAAAATAAATGAAAGACTTCAAAAGCAACCAGAGGTTAGAGAGATTAGTTGCATGGTAACAATTACATCTAACATCTCAACAGCAACAGTGAAGCAAGAAGACAATCTTAACATTGCAGTTTTGCCTAAGTAATGACAAAAAAATAAGTACAGTAAAGTCCCATGCAGTATTGAATTTCTTCATAAAGTGAAAACATATGTAGTACAATTGAAGACAGGCTCATGCTGTGGTTCAAGTTCTTGTATTGTGTAGATCAGGAGTAAAGAAGTGAGAGTGGGGAAAAGGTGAATCTCAATCTCCCTAACTAACTAGAAGATCCTTAGAATCACTGTTAATCTCTTGGAAGTCTCAGCCAGCCATGGGACCCAGAATTGTCCCCATCAATATTTAAGCTGAGGTACATCATGGCCACCAGATGGAATCTAGACAGATTTGGATCACACAGCTAGACCTTGGGAACTCCTGGTCAGTTAAACTTGACCAAGTCATTTCATTCATCCTAAAATAATGTGACACTGCATTTTATAAAATTAAATATTTGGAAGTCCTGCTTACTACATTATGTTAGGGTTTTACTGTATCAAATCAAAAGTGTACACCAATACGAGATATGTTTCAGGATGAGAAATGAAATAAAAATATTTTCAGTTATAAAAATTTTAAGGATGTGTTTTATTTAAAAAGAAAGAAAATAGCCTAAAGGAACTTTGATGTACAGGAAAGAATATGAGTAAAATAAAAAGTGAACATATGAATAATTTAAATAAAACTGACTGCATAAAACAATCATACAATATTAATTTTAAAAAGAGAGAGGCTAAAGGGGGGACATTGAGAAGTTGGTTAGGGGTGACTAGAATTGAACCATTCTAAGGTCTTAAATTATTTGGGAGAAAGGTAAAAATATTAAGTAGTATTATACTATGTTAAATATACATTTTTAAAATTTCAAAGGTAGTCACCAAAAGAATGGGAACAAAATAAATATCTTCCAAACCAGTAGAGAGAAAGAAAAAAAAAAAATACTTAAACTAATTCAAATAAAGTCCAGATAGAAAGAAAAAGAAAGAAAGAACACAGTGAAAGCAAAACAAAGAGAAAGCATAAGATAAAATAGGCAAAACAAATCTAAATAGACCAATAATTAGAATAGATAAAAATAGACTCTCTAGTTAAAAGGCATAGATTGTCAGATTTTTTTTAAGCTATGTGGCATTTGCAAGAGATATACCTAAGACATGAAGACACAGAAGAGTTTAAAGTAAAAATATGGAAAAATTATAAAAGAAGCAAACAGTAACCAAAAGAAAAATAGTATAGCTATGTTTATATCAGACAAAAATAGACTTTAAAGCAAAAGGCATTACTGGAGATAAAAAGAATCATTGCATAATGGTAAAATGTTCACTTCTCCAGAAGGATATACTAATTTTATATTTGAATACACCCAAGAAAATAGTTTAAAACATGTAAAGCAAAAAAGTGAAAGAACTAAAGGAAAAGAGAAAATCTACTATGTTACTGAGAAATTTTAACACACCTCTCTCAGAAATAACATGGTTAACACGCTTGGGCTATATAAGACAAACATGCACCCAAAAATTGGGCAACGTTTTCTTTTTTTACAAATATACAGGGGACTGATCACAACTAAACTATAAAGCATATTTCAACCACTTTTAAGAATTTCTATCACAAAGAACCACAAAACAATGTTTTTAAAGAAAATCTGATATGAATGGGAACTGAAGGCATGCAAACACATAAAAGCACACATACACATCTCTATATAATTCATGGATGAAGAAGAACCCCGAATGGAAATTACAGAATATTTAGAACTGAATAGTAATGAATCTAGTACTCATCAAACCTTGTAGGACAGGAAATCACCAAGCATCACTTTGTCCTTGTAGAGAAATTATGTAGACTTAAATACTTAGAACAGAAAAGTGGAATTGATGAACCTAATAAGGTAAGCAAACAACCTAGGAAGTTAGAAAAAAAGAATAAAAGAATAAACTCAAATAAAGTATAAAGAAATAATCCAGAAAGAAAAGAGAAGATAGTGAAATAGAAACAAAGTTATAACAAGTGGTAGCCCCAACAGGTAGCCCACACAGTTTGGCCCAGAGTGATGCTCAATGTTGACAACCCTACCCATGCGATCAGAGCTTCCAAACAAATTTTTAGGCTCTAGTTCTCAATCATTAACATCCACCCAAGGATTATCAGTATATAAGGAAATCCTCTCATGGAAGACAAATCAAATAAAATTGAACAAACCGGAGGGGAAGAAAAATTCTTCAAAATAGCTATCATTCACATCCTTGGATATGTAAGGAAAGACAATGCTTAATGAAGCAATAACAGAATGCTAAAATAAAAGGAACACATAGGCAACAAAATTAAGTGTATGGCAGCAGGAAATTAAAAATCAAAAAGAGGAACTGCCAAATAAAGTTGAAGAAACTTACCATAAAGTAACATAAAAGTCATTAAATTGATCACAGAAGGAAAAAAGATAATCAAATCAGAGGACCATTTCAATATGCCCAGCAATCAAAAGGGGATAACAGATTAAAGGAACAACAGCAAAAGAAAAAAAATAGAAAGATATCATGAATGAAATAATTCAAGGAGATTTATCAGCAATGAAAGGTATGATTTTCCAAATTAAAAGGGTCTAGCACAATGGATGAAAATAGGCCCATTCTAAGATATATTGCTGTAAAATTTAAGAACACTGGGAAGAAAAAATATAGTTCCTAAAACTTCCAGAAGAAAAACCAGGTGGCATAGACATGATCAAGAATCACAGTGGCTTCAGCTATATCTACACCAACACAGAAACCTAGCAGACATTTAAACAATACCTTCAAAATTGTGAAGAAAAATATTATCTAATTTAGATTTTTACATAAAACAAATACCAATCAAGTCAGAAAGAAAAGTACAGAAATTTTCAGACATGGGTAATATAAAACTTTCTCCTGCTGCACACCTTTTCTCAGAAAACTATCCATAAATGGGTCCCATCAAACTAGGAAGTAAAACAAGAAAGCGAAATGCCTGACACACAAGAAATGAAAGCTCAAAGTAAAAGATCAAAGGTACCTCCCAGATGAGGCTGAGAGAAGGTACCTCTCAGATGATGTTGTGTGGGGTCCCAGAATGATTCCTCTATGTCAGTACAGGTGGCAAACAATCCAAATAGGATTACGTTTGAAATTCAGACAAGAAAAATCGAAGAGCCCACAAAAATATACACTTTCCCTAAAGCATACAGATGAGCATAATAAAATTCAATGGAGATATCTCATTTACACTGATGAGGTCTACAAGGATGCAGGTGTAAGGCTGAGTCTGAAAGCTGAAACAACAAAAAACATGAACTAAAATAAGTGAATTCACTAAGCCTCATGATTCTCTTTTAACCAACAAATTATTAGAAATTTTCTATACAAGAAACACAGTCTAAAGCATAAGAGAGATATCCCATATATACTTGTATACACACAGGATATTGCTAGAAAGATACAGCCGGTTGTCTCTGGGAAGAGGAACTTGGTGAAAGGCATATAAGGGAGACTTATTTTTCTCTTTTCCCATTTACTCCCTTGTTTCTTTTGAATTTTATAACATATGTACATGTAGCCTACCCAAAAGGAATAAAATATATTACCTACACTATTTGATCCAATAATTTTGCTTCCAAGAATTTACCTTAAGATATATCAGCACATGTGCAAAATGATTCATGTACAAAATTATTTATTGCAGTGTTGTTCGTAGTAGCAAAAGATTGGATATAATCCTATGTCATTAGATAAAATATTAGTAAAATGAGTTATATACATCCATATGGTATTATACTATGCATCCATGTAAGAGAATGAAGAAATTCATTATTTCTTGATATGGAAAAATCTCCGTATACTATTAAGTGCAAAAGGTTAGGAGACTAAAGGCACGTATAATATGCTACTATTTGGAAAAATTTTAAACTATTTACTTATATACGCTTATGTTTACTTACATATTGTGCATTCTTATCTAGAAGGATATACAAAAAAATGATAACATTAGTTATTAAAGGACAACATAATGGCAGGAAGACAAAAATCAAAGAAATGTTTCATTGTATACACTTCTCTATCTTCTGAATTTTAATCACGTAAATATCTTACCTATGCAAAAAAATTCACAAAATAAAAATTCCAAAATTAAGACAGTGAAAAAGCTATAAGAAGACAGAAATAAATATTTGAAATTAAAAAACGGACACAAGTGATATAGAAAAGAGGTAAAAAAATATATTATTGCTAATTTCATAACAATATATTTTAAAATCTTGAGAAAATTGACAAATTCCTGGATAAATATAACTTATCAAAACTGTCTCAGAGCTGGCTAGTTAGCTCAGTTGGTTAGAGCTTGGTGTTGCTAACACCAAGGTCAAGGGTTCGGATTCCCATACCAGCCAATTACCACACACACACACACACACACACACACACACACACACACACACACACACAAACTGTCTCAAAAAAAAAAAAAGAAAGAAAGAAAGAAAAAGAATGACTGTAAAAGACATTGAACCAGTAATTTTTCTTTTTACTTACTACCATCTTTATAAAAATCAAATATACACACAAACACATCAACAATTCTGGAACTGTATCCATTAAACTTTGATAAGACAACACAAAAGAACTAACAAATAGCTAAGATGTTGCTGAGTTGAAAGCATGTCCAATAACATTTTAATTTTAAAAGGTTGATATTTACACGGTATGCAAAATGCTTCTGCATCTCATTTTAATGTGTAATAAATAAAGAACAAAGATAATGGTTGCAGCAGATCTTCCACGAGGGTTCAGCTTATGTAGTCTGACCTCACTGCCAGAAGTGCAGCAAAAATGGAAATAACATTATTTTCTAATTCTGCTTCTTTCCTTTTCTACAGTTTCCTTCAAGGAAACTAAACCTTTATTACTGGGATTGTCTGGTACTGAGAGTCCATCCTCAATGGTTGTGTGTATTAAGAGAGGCTGGACTGTGTGTGGCTATTCTAACTGGTACTGTATGAAAGGTCTACAGGTGGCTTGGCTGATTGTCTTTTGAGAACATATAATCAGGAGCAAGCTTGTTTATGTGTGTGTGGACATATGCTGACACCCACCTATTTCTGGGAACCAATGTCACACTCAGACAATGCCCAAAGCAGAGCATAAAGTAGCCATGAAGTCTGTCTTGAACAACAGTGCCCAAAGTGGACCGGCAATTTTTAAATGTTCCACAAAGAAAACACCAGTTCCAAACTGTTCCATAGGCAAATTCTACCAAATATTCAAGGGACAATAAAATGTAAAGTACATAAGGACAGGGATTTTTATCTGTTTTATTCTGTGCTATGTCCACAATCCCTACAACTTCTGGCATATAGTAGACTCTCAGTTTATTTTATGGGACTAGCTAGAAACAGACATGAACAGTATAAGAAACAGAAATCAAAGATCAATTTCATTGATGAATATATTTGCAAAAATAGTAAAGAAAGTACAAATATATTGAAATCATAAATGTATTTTGAAAGGATAATATATATTTGCCAAATTGGGCTTATTTTAAGACAACAAAGACAGTCTTAGTATTAGAAAGTGTTTTAATGTAATCACCACATTGACAGATTAAAAGAGAAAAGCCACATGATCATCTCAATAAATGTGAAAAATCCTTTAACAAAAATCAACATACTTTCACCATAAAAACCTGAACAAAGTAGAAGTACAAGAAAACTTCCTAAACCAAGTAAATGGCATTTTACCAGAAACCTGGAAGAAACATTGCCTCGATGGAGAAATGTTAGATTTATTTTCTAGAAAATCAGTAACAGGACAAGTTTTCCTAATATAAGAATTCCTATTTTCAGCAATAAAAGAGCCCAACTAGTACAAGAGTGTTAAAGAGAATAAAGCTATGAAGATTGAAATACAAATAGGGACAGTCTGACTTCATCTTTTCTAATCTGGATGCCCTTTATTTCTTTCTCTTGCCTGATTGCTCTGGCTAGTACCTCTTATTATGTTAAGTAGATGTGGTGAGAGTGGGAATCTTTGTCATGTTCCTGTTCTTAGGGGAAAAGCCTTCAGTTTTTCCCCACTCAGAATGATACTGGTGGTGGGCTTGTCATAGATGGCTTTTATTGTGTTGAGATAATTTCCTTCTATACCTAATTTGAGTCTTTATCATGAAGGGATGTTGAATTTTGTCAAATGCTTTTTCAGTGCCTATTGAGATAATCATATGGTTTTTGCCCTTGAGTTTGTTGATGTGATGTATCACATTTATTGACTTTCATATGTTGAACTACCCTTGCGTACCTGGGATGAATCCCACTTGATCATGGCATATAATTTTTTTAATATGTTGCTGTATTCTGATTGCTAATATTTTGCTGAGGATTTTTGCATCTATGTTCATCAAGGATATTCACATGTAATTTTCTTTTTTTAGTTGTCTCTTTATCTGGTTTTGATATCAGAGTTATGCTGGCCTCATAGAATGAGTTTGGGAGAGTGACTTCTGTTTCAATTTTTTGGAATAGTTTGAGGAGAATTGGTATTAATTCCTCTTTAAATGTTTGATAGAATTCAGTTGTAAAGCCATCCAGATATGAGCTTTTCTTTGCTGAAAGATTGCTGATTACCGCTTCAATCTTGTTGCTCATTATTAGTCAGTTCAGGTTTTCTGTCCCTTCTTGGTTCAGTCTGGGTAGTTTGTATGTGTCCAGAAACTTGTCCATATCTTTCAGGTTTTCATATCTGTTGTCATACAGTTGTTTCTAATAGTCTCTAATGATTGCAGATGACATCATACTATATATAAAAAAAATCCAAAGACTCTATTAAAAAACTCCTAGAGCTGGTTAATAATTTCAGAAATATTGTAGGACACAAAATAAATGCCACCAAATCAGTTACATTTGTATTCTCCAATAATGAACTAACAGAAAGAGAAATCAAGAAAGTAAGCCCATTTACAACAGTCACAAAACAAAATACCTAGGAATCAATTTAACCAAGGAGATGAAAGATCAGTCACAATGAGAACTACAAACCACCACTGAAAGAAATTAAAGACAAAAAGATGGAAAGACATTGCATACTCTTGGATTGGAAAAATTAACATTGTGAAAATGTCTACACTACCCAAAGCAATCTACAGATTCAATGCAATCCCTATCAAAATACCAATGACATTCTTCACAGAAATGGAAAAAATAATCTTAGCATTCATATGGAACAACAAAAGCCAAAGCAATCCTGAGCAAAAAAAATAAAGCCAGTGGCATAACACTACCTGACTTCAAATTATACTACAAAGCTATAGGAACCAAAGAAGCATGTACTGTCATAAAAATTAACACTCAGACCAAAATAGAGAACCCAGAAAGCACCCCTCAGGCCATCTGATATTGAACAAAGGCAACAAAAACCTACATCGGGGAAAAGACTGCCTCTTCAATAAGCATGCTGGGAAAAGTGGATGTCCATATGCAGAAGAATGAAACTAGACATGCATCTCTCACTATATATTCAAATAAACTCAAAATGGATTAAAGACTTAAGTGTAAGACCTGAAACTGTAAAATTACTAAGGGAAAATATAGGTGAAACACTTCAGGAACTAGGTCTGGGCACAGACTTTGTGAATATGAACCTGAAAGCACAGGCAACAAAAGAAAAAATGGACCATATCAAACTAAAAAGCTTCTGCACAGGAATGCAAACAATCAAATAACTGAAATGACAACCTACAGAGTGGGATAAAATTTTTGCTAACTATGCATCTGACAAGGGATTAATATCCATAATATACATGGAACTCAAGCAATTACGCAGTAAAAAACCAAATCACCCAATTAAACAATGGGTAAAGGAGCTGAATAGACTTTTTTCAAAGGAAGAAATACAAATGGCCAATAGGTACATGAAAAAATGCTCAACATCACTAGTCATCAGGGAAATGCAAATTAAAACCACATTGAGATACCACCTCACCCCGGTTAGACTGGCTATAATCAAAAAGATGGAGAATAACAACTGCTGGTGAGGGTGTGGAGAAAAGGGAACGCTCCTGCACTGTTGGTGAGGCTGTAAATTAGTACAACTGCCATGGAAAACAGTATGGAGGTTTCTCAAACAACTACAGATGGATCTTTCATATGATCCAGCAATCCTTCATCTGGGTTTATACCCAAAGGAATGGAAATCATCATGTCAAAGGGATACCTGCACTCCCATGTTCATTGCAGCTCTGTTTACAATAGCCAAGATATGGAACCAACCTAAATGTCCATTGATGGATGACTGGATAAGGAAAATGTGGTATATATACACAATGGAATATTACTCTGTCGTAAAAAAGAGTGAAATTCTCCCATTTTCAACAACATGGATGAACTTGGAGAAACTTAAGCACAGAGGGATAAACACCACATGTCCTCACTCATAAGTGGGAGCTAAGAGAGAAAGAAAGAGGAAAGAAAGACCACAGTTGTGTGTTGGACTTGCAGAGGGAGAGAGCATACCTACGGGTACAAAGTGGAGTGGGGAAAAGAGGGATGGGGGGGAAATCAGGGATAATTGGGTGGGGGACATGGGGTATAATTGCAATTTATGGTGATGGACATGCTGCCAGTATGGATCTGGCCACCACATCTTGGGCACAAGTGGTGACAGTCAGCTTTGTATCTCATGAATATTCATAACCAATAAAAAATGTACTATGCAAAAAAAAAAGATTGAAATGCTAGAAATAAAACTGTCCTTATTCACAGATAATATGATTATCTGCACAGAAAACCCAAATGAATCTGCAGACAAATTACTAGAATTAATAAGAAAATTTAACAGTATATAGACTAAAATCCATATGCAAATATTATAATTCTATATAAAAGCAATAAATAAAATATTTTAAAATATAAAATTTTAAATACCTTCAGAATATATAAGATACCTAGAAATAAATCTATCAAAACATGTAGAAATTATAAACCAAAAGTAAAAGAGAATAAACAGAATTACAGAAATGGACATTTATGGGCCGAACCCGTGGCGCACTCGGTAGAGTGCTGCGCTGGGAGCGCGGCGACGCTCCCGCCGCGGGTTCGGATCCTATATAAGACTGACCGGTGCACTCACTGGCTGAGTGCCGGTCACGAAAAACGACAAAAAAAAAAAAAAAAAAAAAAAAAGAAATGGACATTTATACTATATCCATCAATAAAGATACTCACTACCATGAAAATATCAGTTATCCTTTATATTACATATAGACTTATGCATTCTCAATTAAAATATCAGTATTTTGTCATGGAATATTATGGAACACCAAAATTCACATGGAAATACAAAGAAATATACAGAAGAAACCCCAGAAAAAATTAAAAGCCAAAGAAGACTTGAAATATACTATCAGCCAACTTTACCTAATTGATACCTACAGAACACTTTACACAGCAATAAGACAAAACAAACAAAAACAGAGAATCCTACTTCTGGGTATATATCCAAAGGAATGGAAAGCACCACGTCAGAGGGATACCTGCACTCCCATGTTTAGCACAGCTCTATTTACAATCGCCAAGATAAGGAACCAAACCAAATATCTACTGACAGATGATTGAATAAAGAAAATGTGGTATATATACACAATGGAATACTACTTTGCCATAAAGAAGAATATGAAATTCTGCCTTCACAGCACTATGGATGACCCTGGAGAAAATTACATTAAGTGAAATCAACCAGGCACAGAAAGAGAAATACCACATGTCCTCACTCATAAGAGTGAGTTAAATAATTAGTTATCAATTAAGCAATAATAATAATAATAAGCTGAGCTTTCAGAAGGAGAGAACAGAACTGTGGTTACTAGAGGCTGGAAAGGGGAAAGGGGAAAGAAGTTAGTGAGAGATTGGTTAATGGATACAAAATACCTAGATAGGAAAAATAAGTTCTATTGATGTATAGTCAAGCTAGGCATCTATAATTAACAATAATTTACTGCATGTTATCAAATAACTAGAAGAGGGAAGATTGAATGTCCTCATCACAAAGAAGTAATTAGCTTTGGAGTGATGTATATGCTAATTCCCTGATTTGATCATCACACATCATATAATTGAAATATAATTCTGTGCCCCACAAGTATAGATAATCAACACATTTCAATAAAATGTTTCTAAATATAAATAAACTAAATAGAAAAAAATAAAGATATAGTTTATACAAATTATTCTAGAGAAGCTGATAGATACAGAAGACAAAGGGGATCCAACAGATACATGACTCTGTGTTCATAAAGAATAGAACACACTAAAGAAGCCAGAACAAATACTTTTAAAATATTTCATAAATGAGAAATGCTTTACCCTGAAAAATGAGAATATACAAAGACGAGAATATTAAGTCATCATCAAGAAGACTAGAAGCTCACATTACCCTCAGCATAGCAGTAGTTAGTGCCAGAAGACAATGAAGCCTATCTTGTGGCTTTTTATCAGTGTCTGAAAACTGAATTACAGAATAAGAAATATATATCTGATTTACATCTTTATGGAGAAATGGAATGAAGTATGAAGGAAAATGCACTATGCTGGGCATTAGAATTCTTGGGTCTAGGTCCCAGCTCTCTCATTTACTCTCTG
Source organism: Cynocephalus volans (assembly GCF_027409185.1). Classification (NCBI taxonomy): domain Eukaryota; kingdom Metazoa; phylum Chordata; class Mammalia; order Dermoptera; family Cynocephalidae; genus Cynocephalus; species Cynocephalus volans. Next base: position 133,680,814 of record NC_084467.1, read on the forward strand.
TATCCTTGAGAAAGTTACTTCACCTGTTAACTCAAAGTGAAAACCATGTGGGAGGAGTTTCAAGATGGCGGCGGCTGCGGCGGCTGGCGCGGAGTAGCTGAGGTGGAAAAGGTGGCCACTGGGCCTCAGGCAGCCGGGAAACTTGTGGACCTTCCTCTGGCCATCTCTTAAGGGAGGACTGCTGCTGCTGGCCGGTCGTGGGGGCTCAACGCCACTTTGCCCCCGGCAGGAGAGGCTGCCTCATTTACAGGCAACAGCTTTGAAGTGTGGAGCAGGAAAAGAACTGATTCTTAGCTGCAAAAGCGAGTCTTGAAACAGGGAACACGGCGCCAGGGCTGCTGTGGATGCAGCCAGGATCCCGGAGGCTGGGGCCGCACTGAAGGCGGCCAGCTGCCCTATTCAGGATTCGAGGTTTCAGGCCGGCATTAAAGAAGATTCCTGGGAGCGCCCGAGCGGCGCCGCGACTGAACAGCCCGAGGCGGCAGCGCTGAGAACACGGAAGGCAACAAACCAGAGACAGAGCGAGCGCCCGACCTGGCACAGCACTGTGAGTGATCCCTGGCACAGCTCTGTTCGGGGGGTGAATGCCCACGCGGCTTCCGCCTGCACCACCAGGCCACTCACTACCCCGGTGCTGCCTCCATTTTCCCAGGTGCGGGCAGCTCCGCCCTGCTCGGCCATCACTGAGCCCATTTGCTTGGCCTGGCGCGGGGCTTTCCGGACCCTGTGGGCCGACCTCCTCTCCCACTCCCTCCGCGGTTCTCTGGCAGGACTGGGGGTGTGGGGCGTCCCGACCAGTTTTGGGAGGGCTAGGAAGTACGGGCGGGCCGACTGTCACTCCACCACACCCTGGACTCCGGCCCCGGTAAACTTCCTGTTACTGGGAGGCAGATACCATCTCTGCGACCACCAGTTTGGAAAAAAGCCTAACGAATTTCTGGTTGGGAATAGTGCGGTAGGAGAGTTCCCAGGTCCGCTTGAACCTGCCGGAGAGCAGGCTGCAGGCGGGCACTAGACTCGGTTTATACCGGGGGGATACAAAGGTGAACAAGACCCGAGAAAGATCTACACAGTGCTACAAAGGCACCCAGAGAGACCGGTCGTCTGTGCCTAGCAGAAACCTGGTAGACTTCCTGGGCGAGGCGGTGCTGAGCAGGGTCTTGAAGGCCCAGCTGATAGACGAGGGGTGCAGAAGACACGCCCCAGCCCAGCACAGTGTTCACAGAGGGGGGAGACGTGCGGCCAGGGAGGCGGAGTCTCGACAGAAACCACACACCCGGTGGGGTCGCCACTGCACGATCTAACAGCCTGGGCCAGAGCACACGGAAAGGGGAGAAGTCCTGTACAGAAAGTGAAAGCTCAACAGAGATCACACACCCTGTGGTACGTGATCCACCAGCCCAGCAGAGTACAAGCTGACCAGAAAGGTGGATCCCCGGAGAAGCCCAAGACCCGAGGCAACCACACACACAAGACACTAGAGGCCAACTGAGCAGTCACGGCGGGAGCCATACCAAATTGGCAACCACAGCAACATCCTAGTTAGTCATTAGTCTTAAACCGGTGGACTGTGAAACCCCCTGCAACAATGAATAAACACCAAAAAAAAGACACCAGAAATACAAAAAATCAAGAAAGTACACCACCAAAAGTTAATAAATCTCATACTCTAGATCCTATAGAACAAGAAGCCCTTGAAATAACTGACAAGGAACTTCGAGTGATAATTCTAAGGAAACTGAATGAGATACAAGAAAACTCAGCTAGACATCATGATGAAATGAGGAAAAGTATACAGGATCTGAAAGAGGAAATATACAAGGAAATCAATGTCCTGAAAAAAAATGTAGCAGAACTTGCTGAACTGAAGAAGTTATTCAGCGAAATAAAAAACACAACGGAGAGTTTAACCAGCAGGCTTGTCGAAGTTGAAGAGAGAACCTCTGAACTTGAAGATGGGCTGTTTGAAATAACACAAGCAGACAAAAAGAAAGAAAAAAGAATCAAGGACATGGAAGAAAATCTGAGAGAGATATCAGACAACCTCAAGCGCTCAAATATCCGAGTCATGGGTATTCCAGAAGGGGAGGAAAATGGAGATTCCATTGAAAACATATTCAAAAAAATAGTGGCAGAAAACTTCCCAGGTATAGGAAAAATCACAGATCTTCAGATCCAGGAAGCTCAACGATCTCCAAACGTATTCAACCCAAAAAGGCCTTCTCCAAGACATGTCATAGTCAAATTGGCAAAACTCAGAGACAAAGAGAGAATCTTAAAAGCTGCAAGAGAGAAGCGTCAAATCACCTATAAGGGAGCCCCAATCAGGTTAACATCAGACTTTTCATCACAAACCCTAAAAGCTAGAAAGGAATGGGATGATATTTTCAAAATACTAAAAGACAAAGATTGCCAACCAAGAATACTCTACCCTGCAAGGCTATCCTTCCGAAATGAGGGGCAAATAGTATATTTCTCAGACAAACAAAAACTGCGGGAGTTCACTACCACAAGACCACCCTTACAAGAAATCCTCAAGGGAGTACTGGGTTTGGTTCCTGAAAAATAACTACCACTGCCATAAAAACCTAAGAAAAATCTAAACCCGCTAGTACAATAAAAATGGCATTCATGAAGAGAAAACAAGCTAACAAAAACACTATCTACAACCTAAGGAACCAACAAACAAAGAAACCAAACAGTAAATCAGAAAGCAAGGAACAAAAGACACCTAAGACAACCAAACAACCAATAAAATGCTAGGAATAAATCAACACCTTTCAATAACAACTCTTAATGTTAAAGGCTTAAATTCCCCAATTAAAAGACACAGACTGGCTGACTGGATCAAAAAGCAGGACCCAACTATATGCTGCCTACAAGAGACCCACCTCACCCATAAAGATTCACACAGACTAAGAGTGAAAGGATGGAAAAAGATTTACCATGCAAACAGAAAAGAAAAACGAGCTGGAGTGGCTATTCTTATATCTGACAAAATAGACTTTAAACTAAAAACCATAAAAAGAGACAATGAGGGACACTACTTAATGATAAAAGGACTGATCCATCAAGAAGACATAACAATCATAAATATGTACGCACCCAATGTTGGAGCAGCCAGATTTATAAAACAAACTCTATTAGACCTAAAGAAGGAAATAGACACTAATACCATAATAGCAGGGGACCTGAACACTCCACTGTCAATATTAGACAGATCATCTAGGCAAAGAATCAGTAGAGAAACACAAGATCTAAACAAGACTCTAGACCAATTGGAATTGGCAGATATCTACAGAACATTCCACCCAACAACGTCAGAATATTCATTCTTCTCATCAGCACATGGATCATTCTCCAGGATAGATCACATATTAGGTCACAAATCAAGTCTCAGTAAATTCAAAAAAATTGGAATTATCCCATGTATCTTCTCAGACCACAATGGATTAAAACTAGAAATTAATAACAAACAAAACTCTGGAAACTATACAAACACATGGAAATTAAACAGCATTCTACTTAATGACATATGGGTCCAAGAAGAAATCAAGCAGGAAATCAAAAAGTTTATTGAAACTAATGAAAACAATGATACATCATACCAAAACCTGTGGGATACTGCAAAAGCAGTATTGAGGGGAAAATTTATTGCATTAAATGCTCACTTCAGAAGAATGGAAAGATGGCAAGTGAACAACCTAACACTTCACCTTAAAGAACTAGAAAAACAAGAACAATCCAATCCTAAAGTTAGCAGACGGAAAGAAATCATTAAGATCAGAGCAGAACTGAATGAAATTGAAAACCAAAAAACAATTCAAAAGATCAACGAATCAAAAAGTTGGTTTTTTGAAAAGATAAATAAAATTGACAAACCATTAGCATGGCTAACAAAAAAAAGAAGAGAGAAGACTCAAATAACAAAAATTAGAAATGAAAAAGGCGATATTACAACTGATTCATCTGAAATACAAGGAATCATTCGAGACTACTATAAACAACTGTACGCCAACAAATTTGAAAATCTGGAGGAAATGGATAAATTTCTGGACACACACAAGCTCCCAAAACTGAACCGTGAAGACGTAGAAAATCTGAACAGACCAATAACAATAAAGGAGATTGAAGCTGTTATCAGAAGGCTCCCAACAAAGAAAAGCCCAGGACCAGATGGATTCACAGCAGAATTTTACCAAACATTCAAAGAGGAATTGACACCGATTCTTTACAAACTATTCCAAAAGATTGAAACGGACACAAATCTCCCAAACTCATTCTATGAAGCAAACATCATCCTGATACCAAAACCAGGTAAAGATATAACCAAAAAAGAAAACTACAGGCCGATATCCTTGATGAATATAGATGCAAAAATCCTCACTAAAATACTAGCAAACAGAATACAGCAACACATACGAAAAATTATTCATCACGATCAAGTGGGATTCATCCCAGGGATGCAAGGTTGGTTCAACATACGCAAATCAATAAATGTGATACACCATATTAATAAACTCAAACACAAGGACCATATGATCATCTCTATAGATGCTGAAAAAGCATTTGATAAAGTTCAGCACTCATTCATGACAAAGACCCTCAATAAGTTAGGTATAGAGGGAAAGTATCTCAACATAATTAAAGCCATATATGCCAAACCCACTGCCAATATCATCCTGAATGGGGAAAAGCTGAAAGCTTTTCCTTTAAGAACAGGCACTAGACAAGGATGCCCACTCTCACCACTCCTATTCAACATAGTGTTGGAAGTACTAGCCAGAGCAATCAGAGAAGAGAAGGAAATAAAGGGCATCCAGATTGGAAAAGATGAAGTCAAACTGTCCCTGTTTGCAGATGACATGATCCTATATATCGAACAGCCTAAAACCTCTACAAAAAAACTGTTGGAATTGATAAATGATTTCAGCACAGTAGCAGGATACAAAATCAACACACAAAAATCAGTAGCATTTATTTTCTCCAATAGTGAACATGCAGAAGGAGAAATCAAGAAAGCCTGCCCATTTACAATAGCCACCAAAAAAATAAAATACTTAGGAATTGAGTTAACCAAGGAGGTGAAAAATCTCTATAATGAGAACTACAAACCACTGCTGAGAGAAATTAGAGAGGATACAAGAAGATGGAAAGATATTCCATGCTCTTGGATTGGAAGAATCAACATAGTGAAAATGTCCATACTACCCAAAGTGATATACAAATTCAATGCAATCCCCATCAAAATTCCAAAGACATTTTTCTCAGAAATGGAAAAAACTATTCAGACATTTATATGGAACAATAAAAGACCACGAATAGCCAAAGCAATGCTCAGCAAAAAAAATAAAGCTGGAGGCATAACACTACCTGACTTTAAGCTATACTACAAAGCTATAATAACCAAAACAGTATGGTACTGGCATAAAAACAGACACACTGACCAATGGAATAGAATAGAGAATCCAGAAATCAACCCACACACTTACTGCCATCTGATCTTTGACAAAGGCACCAAACCTATTCACTGGGGAAGGGACTGCCTCTTCAGCAAGTGGTGCTGGGATAATTGGATATCGATATGCAGGAGAATGAAACTAGATCCATACCTCTCACCGTATACTAAAATCAACTCAAAATGGATTAAGGATTTAAATATACACCCTGAGACAATAAAACTTCTTAAAGAAAACATAGGGGAAACACTTCAGGAAATAGGACTGGGCACAGACTTCATGAATACGACCCCAAAAGCACGGGCAACCAAAGGAAAAATAAACAAATGGGATTATATCAAACTAAAAAGCTTCTGCACAGCAAAAGAAACAATTAAAAGAGTTAAAAGACAACCAACAGAGTGGGAGAAAATATTTGCAAAATATACATCTGACAAAGGATTAATATCCAGAATATATAAGGAACTCAAACAACTTTACAAGAAGAAAACAAGCAACCCAATTAAAAAATGGGCAAAAGAGCTAAGTAGGCATTTCTCTAAGGAAGATATCCAAATGGCCAACAGACATATGAAAAAATGCTCAACATCACTCAGCATCCGGGAAATGCAAATCAAAACCACATTGAGATACCATCTAACCCCAGTTAGGATGGCTAAAATCCAAAAGACTATGAACGATAAATGCTGGCGAGGCTGCGGAGAAAAAGGAACTCTCATACATTGTTGGTGGGACTGCAAAATGGTGCAGCCTCTATGGAAAATGGTATGGAGGTTCCTTAAACAATTGCAAATAGATCTACCATACGACCCAGCCATCCCACTGTTGGGAATATACCCAGAGGAATGGAAATCATCAAGTCGAAGGTATACCTGTTCCCCAATGTTCATCGCAGCACTCTTTACAATAGCCAAGAGTTGGAACCAGCCCAAATGCCCATCATCAGATGAGTGGATACGGAAAATGTGGTACATCTACACAATGGAAGACTACTCAGCTATAAAAACGAATGAAATACTGCCATTTGCAACAACATGGATGGACCTTGAGAGAATTATATTAAGTGAAACAAGTCAGGCACAGAAAGAGAAATACCACATGTTCTCACTTATTGGAGGGAGCTAAACATTAATATATAAATTCACACACACACATACACACATACACACACAAACCGGGGGGCGGGGAGGAAGAAGATATAACAACCACAATTATTTGAAGTTGATACAACAAACAAACAGAAAGGACATTGTTGGGGGGGAGGGGGGAGGGGGGAGGGAGGGAGGTTTTGGTGATGGGGAGCATTAATCAGCTACAATGTATATCGACAAAATAAAATTTAAAAAAAAAAAAAAAAAAAAAAAAAAAGAAAACCATGTGGAACTCACAACCATAAAGATTTGGTGATGGCCTGGCTGCCAACACTGGCCCTGAGGAGCATATCAGGTATTCAGGTATTCCATACCCAATATTGAAAAGAAGTAGTGAGATTAGCCATGGTACTGAAGAATGCCATATCAGAAAGATCCAATCTAGGTGAGACTGGAAGGTAAAGACTGTGCCTGAATTAGCAACATAAAGCACGTGTTCTGGATTCAGGTTTTTGTGGATTTGAATCTGATGTCTGCCACCTTGCTAGCTGTGACCCTGGGCAAATCACATGACTTCTCTAAGCCGTGCTTCCCTCACCTGTAATGTAAGGATAATTATCTTGTTCACAGAATGCAGTTTCATGTTGTTTACAAAACACCCATAATAGTGCTTGGTACAGAGTTGATGCTTAATAACTTGCAGTTAACATCACTCAACAAATTCTAAGCCTCATTAGATATGAATCAAAGACTGCTGCTAAGTGTCCTGCCCTCGTTCATATGGGCTCGAGAAAGAATAGGGCATAGCCTGTAGGGGAAAGACATTCCTTATGCTGCTGTAAGGGGCTAGGTAGCGCACCGGCAGACATAGTGCCTTTTGGCCCCAATTTTGTCATATGAACAATAAAAGGATTTGACCAGACAGTCTCGAAAGACCTCATAGCTCTTAGTTCTAAAACTCTCTGGTCTGTGAACCAAATCTAATGTGTTCTATGTTTAGAATTGATATATTGTTCGATCAGCTGGGAATAGCTAAAATCATATCCTCTATTGATTTATATAAAGGGTTATGGTAAATGACCTTGGATAAAGAATATAATCTGAAATGGTATTTGTAATATCAAATGGAGTGTAAAGATTTTATGGCTTATCTTTTAGAATGAGAATCTCTTAGAATCATGTCTTCTTAGAATTTAAAGGGATCTCAGAAGCCAGCTAGTCGAACCTTCTAATCAGTGGAGGAACAACTATGGCATCTCCACAATGCTCACAACCTGGCTTGAATATATCTGCTGATGCAACCTCACTCCCTTACCAGATGCCTTTTCCACTTTTGAAATTCTGTTTTTGCAGTACTCTTTTACATTTATCTTGAGACCAAAACATTTTTGAGCCTAAATCTTTTCCTTCCCATACACAATGATCCTTTATATTTGAAGACAACTATCAAATTTCCCCCTTAATCTCCCTTCTGAGCTGTGCATCCTTAATCAATTCAGTCATTCTCCATATAAACAGTTTCCAGACCCCACGACATCCTGACTGCCTTCCTTGGGGTCACTTGATAGCTCAGCTAAAATGTGGCCCTTTAAGTACAATACTCTAAATGTGGTATAAGAAGGAACCCTCATCCCCAGTGAGTGGGACACAGTGTCTTTCTTAATGCTGCCAGAGAATGACTTCACATTTGGGAAGCCCTGCTCTATTGTTGCCTTGTGTTAATTACACTTATGTCATAGGCCATGACATCCTCATCTGCAAAACAAGGATTTAGGCTACAAGACCAATGGGTTTCACTTTTTTCTTTTTTTGGTTGTATGAACTAATAAAATCATATGTGGATCCGCACAAGGAAAACAGACCCAATAGAAGTGATGGAAGTGTGCTGGTCATGTCCCACCCCATTTCATCCTGACACACCCACTGCCCCACCCCACTGCTCTTTGAGGGGGTGTCTATGGGGCATTGCCCAGAAAGCCCTATGAATCCATGGAACACAGTTTACAAATCACAAGACAACCTGATCTCCCAGTTTCCTACAAGCCCTAGAATACTAAAATTCTCACCAAAAACCAACACAATTTTTCAACTGAACTGTTTCCATGGAACAGAGCACTGTAAGCCTTGTATTAGTTGCCAGCTCAGGCCTCCTCACTTTTGACTCACATAGGACATTAAGCTTTTCTATATTTAACATTTTGCTTCTTGGTATGGGCCCAGCACTTATAATTCAGGCTCAAGATAATTTTGAATCTCGATTCCCTCATGTTATCCCTTAGCTGTCTCTCCTGGGACTGTATACCTGCATTTTAAATAAGCAAGCCTCCGTGCTTTCATCCAGGTCACTAATCCCTTCCCAAAAATCGAATATGATTTTATTGAGTGGCCATGAAAGATAACATGGCAGCATTTATTCGGTGTGTATGTGGATATCATAAAGGTAACCCTTGGGTACAACTTAGTAAATTCTGATCTGGACTTCCAGAAGTCAGACATTTTGAAAATAAGTTATAAATGAGCACATTATTTGTCACAGTAAATTAGAAGTATGTAAGATTTTTAGAGACTAGTAAAGTAACTACCTAAGCCTAAAAGCAGCCCAGTCAATTTTGGAATTGCCTAGAAACCAAAGAACATTTGAAAACCACAACTGATATGCCACAAAGCACTAAGAAAGTTTTTGAGTAGAAATGAGCTTTTGCTTCTTTACCAATCTCCAGGGCTCCACCCAATTCAAAACCCTTTCTTAGTTCCAACAGGATAAATTTGAGCTTCCTGACATGGCTGACAGCATTTTTCACAACTTTGACCCATCTGCCTCTCTCACCAATATGCTATTCAGAAAATTTGTTCTCCTTTCAATGAATGTACCATATACTTTTATACTTGCACCATCTGGTTTGCTATTCCTTCTGCCTATTAATATTTTGTCCCTTTGTCTCTGTGGCAAACTTTCATTCACTCTATGGACCCAGTTCAAATGTCACTTCTATAAAATTTACTCCAATTCCAAAATCATTGCTCCTTCTGCTGAATCTCCCATTAGATTCTGTAATTACTCTTTTAAAGCTCCACAATGTTGTATGGTGATTAATCATTTCCAGGTGTATGTCACTGGCAACAGCTAGCTAGAAGACACTGTATGAACCTCAACTAACCTCCTCAGTTTGGGGCATACTGTAGAACTCAGATACATTCTGAGCAAATGTTACAGAACTCACCTTTTCTCAGTAGCATTGTTTCTATGGGAAGGTGTGAACAGTGTTCTAAACAGCAGAATTTCAAGTTAACTTTCATAACACAATCCTACATATGATTCATTATTTCATTTAATAAGTGTTTATTGAGCACCTACTATAGGTCAGACACTGCTTTAGCTACAAGAGATAACAACCAAAAGCAAATCAGTCAAAAATCTTGCCCTCATAGAGCTTATTTTCTAGTGGGGGAGATAAAATGAACAAGATAATAGGTAAAATATAAGGTACGTAAGAAAATGATGATGGTAAGGAGGAAAAATAAATCATGCTAGCAGGGTAGAAATGTCAGGGGAAAGGGCTGCAATTTTATATAAGGTGATCAAGGAAGACTTCACTGAGATGGTGCACTGGAGTAAAAATATGAAGGAAGTGCCTAAGTGCTATGTGAACAGCTTCGAAAATAGCTAAAATTATACACCAGGTAGAGCAAACAGCAAAGTCAAGACCTAGAAGGGGAAGACTGCCTGGTAAGTTCAGGGACAGCAGTGAGGCAAGTCACTGCAGTGGGAAGAGCCATGGTCACACAGAGCCTTGTAGGTGAGCAGGATGACTTTGGGTTCAGGTCTGATGAGATGGAAGCCCATGAGAGTGGTAAACAGAAGAGCAATATGATCTGATTCATATTTTTATAGGATCCCTCTCGTTGTTTTAATAAAAATAAGCTGAGGGCAGGGTACAGATAAAGACAGAGCAGGATACCATTAGGAGGTTACTGCAGTAACACAGGTGAGACATGACAGTGGGGGGAAGAAGTGGTCAAAATTTGGAAGAATTTGTCAGGATTTTCTGATGGATCAGATGAGGGTTGTGAGAGAAAGAGAACAGGAGTTAAGTCTGGTATTAAGTTTTGTTTTGGTTTTTGTTTTCTTATCCTAGCGATTTAAAAAGTAAAGTTGTATTGATTAAAGCAAAGAAAAGTGCAATAGAAGCATCTTTGAAGACGAATCCAGTGCCTTGCTTTGGAGACATTAAGTTTGCAGTCCCTACTGGGCATCCAAGTAGAGACATCAAGTAGACAGTAGGATACATTTGTCTGGGTCAGGGAAGGCATCCTGGTTGGAGGTATGAATTTGTATGATATCAGCATAGAGATGCTATTTAAAGGCATGAATCTGGGCTAGATCACCTATGGAATAACTAGAGGTAAAAATTTTAAAAGCCTAAGAAATGAGGACAAGACAGCAAAAATAAAAACTGGGAAGGATCATTGAGAAAGTTAGGAGGAAAAAAGGAAAAACAGGCAAGTGTGGTGTCTTGGAAGCCAAGAGGAAAAAGTTTCACAGAGATGGGAGTGATCATCTGTGTCAAGTGCTGTTGAGATTTTAAGTAAGATGAATAACCACTGGATTTAGCAACATGAAAATCAAGGGTGCCCTTGACAGGCACAGTTTCAGCAGATTAGTAGGGTGAAGGCCTGATTGGGGTAAATAAACTCAGCTGAGAACAGGAGGAGAGAAATTAAATTAATTAAAGAAATTTAAGACATTTTGCAGTAATAGGAGGGAGATAATAGAGTTAACTATAATGGGAATTGAGATCGAGAGAAGTTTTCTTGCTTTCTTTTAGGATGGGAGAAACAATGGGCTATTTGTAGGCTTTCAGTTCAGTAGAGAATGGGAAATTGATGATGGAAGAGAGAGGGGGAACTGTTGGAGTGATGTCTTTGAGCAGGCTTTAGGGAATATGACAGTGTAAGCCACCTGGGAGCAGTGATATGGGCAGAATAGGGACATTGGTCAGATACTGGGAAGGCCACATAAGCAAGTTAATAAACCAAAAATGTAGAGTAAAGGCAGGGATCAGGGCAGGCTGAGGTTTGAGACCAAGTCAGGAATATGCAGGCCAAGCACATGTAAGCAGGAAGACCAGAGTCACAGGAGTAATCTGACACTCTGCCTAGTAGGTTACTATGTTAGTCGGGTTTCTCTAGAGAAACAGAACCAATAGGTACATAAACATATAAGAGAGGGTATTCACTATGGGAATTGGCTCACACAATCATGGAGAATAAGGAGTCTCACCATATGCTGTGTACAAGCTGGAGAACCAGGGAAGCTAGTGGTGTAGCTCAGTCTGAGGCCAAAGGCCTGAGAACCTGGGGGGCCACTGGTACAAGTCTTGGAGTCTGAAGGCCAGAGAACCGGGAGTTCTGATATCTGAGGGCAGGTGAAGATGGGTGTCCCAGCTCTGGAAGAGAGGACAAATTCACCCTTATTCTGCTCTTATGTTCTATCTGAGCTTTCAACCACCCGGATGACACCCACCCACATTGGGGAGGGAAGATCTGCTTTACCCAGTCTACTAATGCTAATCTTTTTCCGAAAGAGTATCACAGACATATCCAGAAATAACATTTTACGAGCCATCTGGGTATCCCCTAACCCAGTCAAGCTGACACCTAAAATTAACCATTACAGTTACTATGACATCAAAGCTAAGGAAACTAGAAAGCAAGCACTGTGGGACAGAGAGCATTTTGTTGGGTCGACTCCTTTTGAGGACCTGCAGTCCTTTCCTATGGATTTTCTTCCTCCTCTCCCTAAATCTGATGGCCAATATATACTTTTTGAAAGATTGCCTTCATAATTATTTTAATAGTTTTATTTGTCTGTAAAAAGTATTATTGAATGTGTAATGTACCAAGAGCTCTGAAATTCAATTAGCTGTTTCATAAAGTCTCGTCAATGCTTCCAAATCCCACAAAAGCAATCACACAGTGATAAATACCAGGGTGGCAGACGGTGTTCACCAAACCATTTTAAATTTTCTGGGCACTCGCCTTATTACCTTTTCTGCCTCCTTGCTTCTATTTGGGGTCATATGACATTGAAATGTTCAAGTTGCAAGAAGGAAAGTCTGAGTCTCTGAGTCCCTGAGCCCCCAGAAATCAGCAGTATAGGAGTGCCATCCGAACTGCACAAGACGCTGATGAGAACAAGAAATAAGTCTTTGTCATACTAAGTCACCAACAATTTTTTTCCCCACAGCATAGCCTAATGTGATCCTGATGAAAATACAGACACAGTACCAACTTAGCAGAGGTAACCAGTTGGCCTATAAATGCCAATCCTTTAAGTCATCAGAAGCCTCACAGATGCTTAAATAACAAGTTCCCCTAGGAAATAAAACATAATTTGATTCACAACAATTTGGTTTTCACACAGCACATCTGGTTTTCAGGAATACATCTGTGTAAATTGAGTTACCTCTATAATGAAATTGTATTTGCATCTGAGGAACAGGAAAGACAAGACCGACTGCAGGTTAAATAAAAAGTGCCTAGGTCTACCTTGGTTCACTCTCCAAGCTCCCGTGACAACATATGTAAACACTCTGGAGGTAATCAGATTCTAAATCCTTCTTCCCTGTAATGATCCAGGTGGCATTAGAATGATTTTCCTTTTAAAGGATTTTTCTCTGTAAGATTACAGTATATGATTTTTTTTTTTTTTTTTTTTTTTTTTTTTTACTTAAACCTCTGCACAGTGAATAATGCACCTGATTTAGAAGTTCAAATCTTTTGAGAACAGCCTAATTCAGCAAAGAAAGCCGGTCTAGCTGATTCAGGCAATTGTTTTGCCTTATAAAATAATGTCCCCAAAGAATCTTTTATAGCCACTCAGAGCCAGCATATAGTCAATCATTAAGGTTTCTACCTGTATTGCTCAGTCTGCACTTTCCACCTTAGCACTGCCCCTGTTAATTTGCTCGGTAACCACTTTGCTGGAGTAGATATGTTGAGGTGTTTGCTTGGATTTTTTTTTTTTTTTTTTTTTTTTGGTTGCTTAACATTGGAAGAGGAAACATAAATGGTAGCAGCAAGCTGGTGTCTGGGTTTAGATCACGCCTCCTAGCCCAGATGTTAAAGAGAAAGGCACTGGGACGTGTCTTGCATCATGAACCTCTTATTGAAAGTACTTTCTACTTCATTGATAAAATGACAGGATTTATTAACCAGAATTTATCTCTACTGGTTCTTTTATCACTGACAGTAAGTTTCCATAACAGCATCACTGTCCCAAATATTTGTTAAAGGCTTAAACAGTTTCAAATGTGTGCTCTTTTATTTAATTTACAGCCGTTTCTGAAAATGCACCATTCAGTGTTAGATGAAACAGCTTATGCCTCCTGTCATATTTCACATTTTGTTTTATGCTTTGGTAAATTTCATGGAGATCTCTTTTTAACCAATAAAATTTGTTTTAGGGAAGAAGATACATTTTCTTCAAATAGTCAGACTGCAGAAAGAGTCCTATATCATGAAACCTTTTTCCAAGACTACACATCAACAATAGGTCCTGCAGAGCTTTAAAAAATACTAGGGCTTCTTAATTCACATAGAGGTTAGTTTCAGTCTCTTCTGGTCTCATTTCGCAAAAGCAACTATAGTAGAATAGGAGGCATGCTTGAGCTGGCCTCAGTTTATCTGTGTCTAAATCATGACTCTGCCACTTGCAAACTGTAACTTTGGACAAAATTCCTTAATTTCTCTGAGTTGCATCATCCTCGTCTGTGAAATGGGCTAGTTATCCTTGTCCACAGGGTTATTCTCAAGAATAAATACAGCACCCATGTAAAAATACCTAGCACTGAGCCTGTCCCAAAGTAGGCAACCATGATATATTAAGTAGAACCCACAGCACACACAATCCATCTGGCATGAGACTACATGAGTTAATGATTTACATGGAGCCTCCTAAAGTGAAGTGAGATGGAGAACTCCAGGAAATTCACCAGGTGTTCTGGGCATTTAAGATTTACTTGACTTATACAGTTAAACCTACCCCCTACCTTCAGTGCTTATTTCTCAGTAATGCAGGTCTTGCAGTTTAACTTGCTACTATTTTGTTCTGAAACATTTTTATTTTCTGCCCACCAAGGCAGAACCCTGTGGATTCCCTGCCGAGTCATAGTTTCCTGTCTTTCTCCACCGCCTCTTCCTCACTCAGTACCAATAGAGCACAAGAGGTACCAAGCAAGACCTTGATCTTAACTCAGAGATGAAAGTATGTGGGACCGAGGAAAAGACGGCACTAACCTACTCACTCTTCCTGAGAGACTTTACTTGGCAGAACCCATGTCTGGAGTATAAGGGAGTCTTTTCCAAACACTACCTGTAAGATCCCATTTCCTACCAAGTTCAGGGGCTAAAAGAAACCCCTGAGGTTCAGGGCCAAGAGGCTAAATCACAGAGTGACACTGATCACTCCTCCTTTCAACATAGGGGCAAACCTTTCTGGGGCAGAAAGCACTTTGAAATGGAAAACAGGAGGCTTCAGTCTAGTCTGTACCTACTTGGCACACAACCCCCCAACCCAACTAGCGCCCATGGGGTGGGAAATGCAGACAGCAGTGAGCCTCGTCCAGATCAGTTTCAACAACCCTTCTCTTCTCTCCCTCTCACCATTCTTTGCCACATAGGTGAGTGGCTTTCAAAGGCTGTTGACTGTAACCCACTGTTAAGAAATACATTTTACTTTGCAACCCAGTATTCACACACACACACACACACACATACACACACACACACTTGCACGTGAACACACACAACTATCGAATATGTCATGCAACAATTTTTACCATCACTACATACAATGTACTTTATTTTCTACTCTATTATATTTCGATTTTTTAATGCTGGTCATGACCTATCAAATTGATTTTAGGACTCACTAATAAGTCACAGTCTGTACTTTTAAAAACACTGATCCAGGTATTTAATAAGGAGCTACTAGCCTGGAGAAGAATAAAATGAGGATCATACTTTAGAGTATGTGGAAGGTTTCAGTTTTGTTAAAATCATATGGACAGTTCTGGGAAGATAGAATAGATATACTTTAACTTATTTATTTCACAAAATACAACTAAAAACCCTGGAAAATATATACAAAATAAATATAAAAAGACTCTAAAACGTGGAAAGAAGAAGGAAGACTGGCTAGGGACCTCAGGAACCAAGTAATGATATGCTGATGAGTTTCTCCAGGTTTTCTTTTTGCCTCATACGTGTCTGACTTGGAGCTGAAGAAGCCAGCAACCCGGAAAGGCCAACGAGTGCAGACAAATCAGCTCTCTGTAAAGGACTGAGAAAGGGGAAGCCTACCAAGGCAGAAGACATAGATAATACCCACTCTATACCAGACTAATACAACAGGTAAAACTGTGGCCTCACCCCTACCTATGCCAGTAAAGGCCAAGTGGAAAGCCTAGACAAGACTAGAGCAAGGCATCCTAACCCCCACACCTATCACAGGGACATCAGAGAAGGCTAAGTAGGGCAGGGGCTTCCACCACTGTTGGTTGGTAATGAGTTCCTCCCACTCCTGTCTCCAGTGTTAATGGAGACACAGTGAGGAGCCTGGGCTTCCACCTTCACTCAACAGTCCCAAGAAACCCTCCTCTTCCCCAGTGGAGTGGTGTCAGGGGACACCTAGTAGCAACTCAAGGCTTTCCCCACTGCCCAGTGGTAACAACCCACCCCCAGCGTGGTGTCAAGAGAGTCCACATGATGAGCAGTAATGAAGAACTTCTATTTTTTAAAGCTGGGGAGGTGTCAGAGGAAAACCAGAACTCCCACCCTTGCCTAGCATTAACAAGGAGCCTCCCCCTCAGGTGTCAGTGGAGATTGCGTGGGGAATCTGAACTCCGACCCCCCACCCAGGGCAGTATTGAGTTGGTCAACCCCCTTCCTCTTCCAGAGGAGTGTCATAGGAAACTGATTAAAACAAAGATTTAAATAAAATATAAAGTCTCATAACATAACACCCAAAAGGTTCTTGTTGAAGTCAAAAATCACTCATCATACCAAGAAAGATCTCAAGCTGAATGAAAAAAGGATAATTAATAGATGCCATCACTGAGATGACAAAAATGTTAGAATTATCTACATATTTTAAAGCAGTCATCACCAAAATGCTTCAATTGGCAATTATACTCACACTTGAAACAGATGAAAAAAATGGGAAATCTAAGCGAAGAAACAGAAAGTCCCAGCAAATAAACAGAAGATATAGGAACCAAATGCAAATTTCAAACTTTAACCAAATTCAAAATTTCAACAGCAGAATGGATGAGACAGAGGAAAGAATCAATGAACAATAGAAATTAGATAACCTGAGCAGAGAGAAAATAGACCAAAAAGAAAAAAGAACAGAGACTCGGGGAATTGTGAACTATAACAAAATATCGACTATTTAGGTGACTGGAGTTCCAGAAGTAGAGGAGAAAAGGGGTAGGCATAAAAAACATCCAGAGAAATAATGTCTGAAAACTTCACAAATTAGGCAAAATGCATAAGCCTACAGATTCAGGAAGCTAACTAATACACCATGACTTAGCTTAATCACAAGTGTGATTTATCCCAGGAATGCAAGGGCAGTTCAACATATGAAAATCAATTAATGAAATGTACCACATTAGCAGAACAGGGGGGTGGGGAGGGGACATGATCATCTCAATATATACAGAAAAAGCATTTGACAAAATGCTATACAGTTTCATGATAAAAAATACTCAGAAAACTAATAATATAAAGAAACTTCCTCAACATGATAAAGGGCTTTATGAAAAACCTGCAGCTGCCATTATAGACAGTGATGAAAAACAAAGCTTTCCTCACAAGCTCAGGAACAAGACAAGAATAGCCACTTTAACCATTCCTATTCAACACTGTACTGGAAGTTCTATCCAGAACAATTAGGCAAGAAAAAGAAATAAAAGGCATTCAAATTGGAAAGTAATAAGTAAAACTATCTATATATCCTATACATTATAGGACATCATCTTAATAACTTATAAGAAAGCTATTAGAGCTAATAAATGAATAAAATAAAATTGAAGGTACAAACAACACAAAATGCCTATGACTAATGTACTAATCGGACTCATTCACGAACATTTAGAGGGCACCCAAAGGGTCCAGGATGTGCAAGTGGAGATGTTAATACTGAACAATGTAGGAAACACACTCTCCATCCTCATTTAGTACAAGATCAACACAGAAAATCTTGTTTTTACACACCAGCAATAAACAATCTAAGAAAAAAATTAAGAAACCAATATCATTACAATAGCATCCAAAAGAATGAAATACCTAAGAATAAATTTAACCAAAGCAGTGAAAGACTTATACACTGAAAATTACGAAACATTATTGAAAGAAATTAAAGAAGATCTAAATAAATAGAAAGACATCTCAGGTTGATGGCTTGGAAAATTTAATATTGCTCAGCAAAATTTCTACTAAAATTCCCACATCTTTTTTTGCAGAAATGGAATAACCTATCCTCAGATTTATATAGGATTTCAAGGGGCCCCAAAGAGACAGTCTTGAAAAAGAACAGAGTAAGAGTACTCATATTTCTCAATTTTAAAATTTAATTACAAAGCTATAGTAATCAAAACAAATACTAATCAAATCAAAACATGAGGACAGACATATAGCCCAATGGAATAGACTTAAGAGTCCAGAAATAGACCTATTCATCTATACACAATGTGTAAAGAATAGTCTTATGAACAAGTGGTAATGAGACAGCTTGATTTCTACACGCCAAAGAATGAAGTTTAACCCCCTACCTTATACCATATACAAAAATTGACTCAAAATAGATAAACAACCTAACTATAAGAGCTAAAACTCTTAAAGGAAAAAATACGAGTAAATCTTCATGCCCTTGGCTTTGGCAGTGACTCTGAGATATAACAATGAAAGCATGAGCAACAAAAGAAAAAATAGATAAATAGGTCTTCATCAAAATTTTTAAAATTGTATGCATCAAAGGACATTATAAAGAAAGCTTTTTAAAGAGTAACCTTTTATAGAATGGGAGAAAATATGGGTGAATCATATATCTGAAAAGGATTTAATATCCAAAGTATGGTATAAGTAACTCTTGCAACTCAGCAACAAAAAGATAAGCAACCAAATTAAAAAATGAGCATATGACTTGAATAGACATTTCTTCAAAGAAGATATACAAATAACTAATAAGCAAATAAAAAGATGCTCAACATCATTAATCATTAGGGAAACTCAAGTCAAAATGACAATGATATACTACTTCACACCTACTAGGACAGCTATAATTTCTTTTTATACTGAAAAATAAAAAGTGTTGGTGAGGAAGTGGAGAAATTAGAACACTCATATATTGTCTGTGGGAATATACAATACTGTGGCCACTGTGGAAAACAGTTTCGTGGTTTCTAAAAATTTAAACATAAAATTACCATATGACCTAGCAATTCCACTCCTAGGTATGTACCCAAAAGAATTGAAAGCGTGGACTCAAACAGATATGTGAACACCAATGCCCATAGCAACATTATTCACAATAGAAAAAGTGTCCCAAGTGTCAATCAATAGATTAATGTATAAACAAAATGTGGTATAAACATATAATGAAATATTATTAAGCCAAAAAAAAGAGTGAAGTTCTGATATGTGCTACAACATTGGTGAACTTTCAAAAATTTCACTAAGTGAACTAAGTCACACACAAAATGACAAGCACTATATGATTCTACCTATATGAAATATCTAGAATAGACAAATTCATAAAGACAGAAGGTAAATTAGAGGACAATAGAGTCTGCGGTAAGGGGGAAACAAGGAGTTATTGCTTAATGGGTACAGAGTTTCTGTTTGAGATAGTGTAAAAGTTTGGGAAATAGAGTGGTGACGGTTGCACAACATTGTGAATGTAATTAATGTCATTTAATAGCACACTTAAAAATAGCTAAAATAGCAATTTTTGTGTCATATATATTTTAACACAATAAAAATATTTCTTAAAAAACTAATGAGTTACATCAAAGAATAATGAAACCAACTTGAAGGGACTCCCACTGGCTTACATTGGGACAAACTGATCATTAGTGGTAGTCAACATTGTCTCCCCAAAATACATATAATCAATTACGTTTCAATAAAAAAAGAATTTTAAAAAGACTAATAACTACATTTAGTCAAAACACATCAAATATATAAAAACCCATGACTTCAAACGGATACTCAAAAAACTATTGGTCACCACTGGACATGTCTAGGGCACAACTTATTACTCTGAAAACTGGGAAATCATGGGAAAGAGTTAAGCAATTTTCCTGCCTTTTCTGTAGGAATTGTATTCAGGGAAATCAATGGTTGGTGAGGATTGGTCCTTCTTTACAGATTCCAATTAACAGATACAAATAATAATAATGGATTTAGAAAATTTTCATTTTGCAATCCCTAATGAGATAATGGATCATCAACTGATGTATGATCTATTAGGTGAAAGATTAATGGGGAGTGTTGTATGGAAGGATCCACCTGACTCCACTGATCCCACTGATCAATCTTAGCATCCCTAAAACTGAGACCCCGAACAGCATGTGTCTCATGATATGATACATTAAGTATACAGCTCTATCTATGAATGATTTTCATTTTAAAAACTTGAACTTGAATCTGATCAAACAGATTGAAAAAAAAAGAAAGAAATAGGACCATCTCTATTTGTAGGTGATAAAATTGTCTACATAGAAAATCCCAGGGAATGTTAAAAAAAAAAAAAAAAAATTTAACTCCTAGAACTACGAAGTGAATTCAGCAAGGTTGAAAGATTCAGATAAACATATGAAAAGCAATTGTATTTCTTTATATTAGCAGCAAATATGTGAACACCAAAATTAAAACTACAATACTATTTACAATCACTCTAAAAAAATCTAACAAAGTGTGTATAGGATTTGCAAAACTGCAAAAACTGCAAAATGCTGATGAAAGAAATCAAAGATCTAAATAAACAGATGGACAAACTGTGTTCATGGATTAAAAGACTCGACTAGTGAAGATGACAATTTTTCCTAAATTGATATACAGGTTTAGTATCATTTCTATCAAAATCTCAGCAAAAAAAAAAATTTTTTTTTGGTGGCTGACCAGTACAAGGATCCAAATGAGCCCTTGACCTTGGTGTTACAGTACCGAGCTCTTACCAACTGAGTTAAGCTATAAGCCCTAAAATATTTGGGGGGATATAGACAAGTTTATTGTAAAATTGATATGGAAAGATGAAGAAAGTAGAATAGCTAAAACTAATTTTGAATAAGAATAAAGTGGGAGGAATCATTTTGATTCTAAGACAGTAAACAACTACAGTAATCACGACTGTGTGGTATTGGTGGAGGAACAGATGCATAGGTCAATGAAGAACTACTGTGTAGAATATATCAGAAACTCAATTCAACAATAAAAAAAGAATGTAATTAAATAATGAACTGATGACATACAGAGACATTTTATTAAGTGTGAAAAAGAACTAAAGATGACAAATAAGCACACCAAAAGATATTACACGTCATTAGCCATTAGATACATGTTTATTAAAACCACAATGAGGTTATTACATGAATATCAACATGACTAACTTAAAAAATAATGACAACACCAAAGGCTGGTGAGGCTGTGGTGACACTGGATCATTTGTGCACTTCTGGCGGGAATGTAAAATGGTGCAGCCCCTCTGAAAAACAGCTTTGTGCTTCCTTAAAAACTAAATATGCAACTACTACACAACCCAGAAATTTCACTCCTGGGCATTTATCCCAGAGAAATGAAAACATATGTTCACACGAAAACCTATATAAATGTTTATAACAGCTTTATTTGAAATACCCAAAACTAGAAACAAGCCAAATGTCCTTCAATGGGTGAATGGTTAAAGACTGGTGATGTGCGTCCTACCGTGCAATGCTGCTCAGCAATAAAAGAGAACAAACTATTGACACACGCGACAACCTGTGTGAATCTTTAGAGAACTATGCTGAGTGTTTGTCCATATTATACTCCTGAAATGATGAAATTATAGAAATGGAGAGAACAGATTAGTGGTTGCTAGGAGTTAAGGAGCGAGTGGGGTCAGGAGGTAAGTGGAATCCTCGTGTTGATGGAAATATTGTGCATCTTGGCTTTATCAATGTCAGCACCCTCACTGTGATATTACGTTACAGTTTTGGAAGACATTACCATAGGGGGAAACTGGGTAAATGGTACAACAGACCTCTCTGTATTATTTCTTACACATGTGTATGAATCTATATTTACTTCAAAATAAAAAGGTTAATTTTTTTAACAGTAAGTAGATGGCATGGGCTTGGGACCTGCATTCTTAACTTTTATCCAGGGACCTTCAGCAAGTCACTTCACCTCGCTGGGCTTCAGTTTTCCTGCTTGTGGAGTAGAACAGCAAGAGCTAGCTCAAAAGTTCACTTAATTTGTTGTTATGCATAAATATAGAAAGTGGAAACAAGATGAAGTAAGTGTACAGGCAGTCTTTCCTACCCTACAAGACTATTTTGAAAATCACATGAGATAGAATAGGTGGAAGTGCTCTGAAAACTGCAAAGCATCATGCCAACACTAGCCACTATTGTACTCTTTTTGGGCAAAAAAGGGGAAGATCTGAATACATTTCAAAAGGCATAAAAATTAACTAGAATGATTGGGTTAAATTGTCTTGGGTTATCCTGTAGGGAAATGAGCTGGAAGAATAATACCTGATATGGCTTTATTGCCTCTGTCTCTACCTCTGCTACTGCTGCTACGATCTACAGCTTCCTGAGGCTGGAAAGAAACCCTTACAGACCAAGGCTGTAAGGTCTCGGTGTCTCCCACACCCACACAGTAGGGAAAAGGACCAGTACCATAGGTAACAGCAAGCAACCTCCCAAAAGCTAACCAATGTGTCAGCACCCACTCTTAAGACACCATCCATCACATCCTGCTCAAGAATCCAAAATAATATTTCATAGATTAGGGGTGAGACAGAGCAGGGAATAGTGGAATAAGAGCTGAGGATCTCAAGTCATCCAATGACCACCAGCAACCCATGTGATGATCCCTAGAACACCACCACTAAAGCATTCTCTTCAAGGCTGACCACGAAGCCAGGGAGAAAGGGAGACAGAAATAAACGGAGAAACATAAAGACAAAGGTAATTTAGGAGCACAGCAGGCTGGGAGAGTTATAGGTTCTCTCTGAGACCTGGCATGTGAGGAAACGGATAATCCACCACTACCAGATAAATTAATTTCGCACCAATCATAAAAACACACAGCTGCTGCCACTTAGAGGTACATTTATAACCCCTTAATCTCAGAGAGACATACAGCAGGTCCACTCTGTCAAAGACAGGGAAGATGGAGGCTTTTGTTTCATTTCTTCTAGGGCACCTGAAGTAAAAGCAGGAAGAGGACAGAGGCCTTGGGATGCTTAAGAGACAAGTGATAGAAAAGGCCGTCGACCTTCATGAAGAAGATGTGAGGTCTTCCTGAGCCCAGGCCTCACTTCCTCTAAACAACCAAGGTCAGGACTTCAAGCAAAAAAAAGTCAAGAATTGGGGCAAGCTAGTGGATAATTGGGTGCAAGACAAGTCCTTTGGTTTCAGTTGGTTGTACCCATTAATTATTCAAATAATATGCAAAGTTCTTCACTTACACTTAAAAGTAAAGACATGGCCAATCTTGTAGATTTTCAGAACTTCTAGAATTTCATAGAAATGCCTTACTAAAAAGAAATGCAATACTTTTCTTTAAATATTGATTAAATAAGTTATAATTTGTCAGCAAAGAGCATAATTTAGCAAATGGTTCATTTTAGAACATGAGAGAGTATTCCAAAGACCTCAAAAAGAGCCAGTGCAACTCACAAAGGAAAAAAAAGTTTACTTCTAGAGGGATAATTGTTCTTAAGTTTAATTCAATTGGCTGGCCAGTTATCTCAGAGAGTTAGAACACAGCCTTGTAAGAACAAGGTCAAACGTTCAGATCTCCATACTCACCCGCAGCCAAAAAAAAAAAAAAAGTTTCATTCAAATTCATATATTGCTAGCACTTCACTAGAAGTCTATGAGAAAAGGAGAAAACAATTTTAAAACTGTGCCTAACACCAACAAGCTCATAATCAAGAGCAAGCCAAAGAGCCCTATGCATAGATAATGATTAATCTATGGATTTCAATTTATAAAAAATCACTCAAAGACTAACAACATATACATAAACATTTTTC
The DNA here is from genome assembly GCF_027409185.1 of Cynocephalus volans. NCBI lineage: Eukaryota > Metazoa > Chordata > Mammalia > Dermoptera > Cynocephalidae > Cynocephalus > Cynocephalus volans. The sequence continues at coordinate 133,704,678 of NC_084467.1, forward strand.
CACAGAATATCTGAAAATGGATTTTCCTCTTAGTCCAAATCTATTCCTTCAGTGAACTCCCACAAAGCCTCGCTACATGATGAGCTGTGTGCTGGGCACAGTTGCAAAGGTGACTGTGATATAGTCAAATATGGGCGAGAAAGAGGTAATAAATAATCACAAAATAGTGCACTATTTTGAGATGACAGTAAGCACAAGACGGAGTGGCTGGAGAAAGGGGGTGATGAAGTCCTCTGGCTGGTGGAGAAGGGGCAGTGGAACGATGAAGTGGTGGCAGAAGGGCGGGGAGGTGGTCCAAAGTCACAGTTGCTCTTTAGTGATGACATATAACTGACTTGAAATGGGGCAGGAACTGGATAGGCAGGAACTCAGTGAGTGCTTGGTTCTTGCTAAACACATTCCTAAATAATGATTATATTCATTTCTCCGGTGTTCCCTGGATGCATTGGATTTTCTTCCCCCAAACATGAGTGCAGCATTAGGCTGATTTCTTCCATGGGACTCGTTTTATTCAGTTTGATAATACTCGTGGTAAATTTTTCACTGTGATTTTCCCCCCTCCTAATTTTTTCTTACACTGTATTTATCTGAGATAAATTGCAAACAAATATGTAGTCATCTTGTTCAGGCCATGCTACCCCTGATTTCTGGTCTTTTAGCTCTTTCCTGTCACTTTGGATTGGTCTCAAATACTGGTGACTCTGAAGCAAACATATGGAGATGGTTGTTGGACATGTCCTTTTTTGCAGGGTCTAAACTTTCCTCCTTCTTTCTGGCCTGAAACATGGTTCTAGTTCTGTTTACTTCTTGTTGTGATATTTCAACTGAGATGGTATAACAACTGAGATGGGATACCAAAGTCTGATTTCAGAGCGATCTGCTTTAGACAATCTACAATGGGGATTTTATGTTAGAAACAAAGGGAATCTATCTGTAGCCAGAAGCCCATTTAGTTCAGAGAGAGGCAGAAGTAAAATCAGAGCCACTGGCTAAAAAGTCCCAAACCCACAATTTTCTCCTTTATTCACATTTTCTATTATGCACTTGGAGACATGCCCACACACTGATGAACAAGTGTATTCTGCATTTTGCATTCTGCTTTGTTTGTGGTGACCTGGAGAGATTCGTGGACACTGGGATAATTTATGTGAGGGGATGTGACCATTCTTTATGGTTCTGGGTGATGAGAGCTGGAAGCCCATGGACATCTAGAGAAATTATTTTCAGAAAATGAGCAGTGGTGGCGGATCATGTGATGAACTCTGGGAACAGAAATAAATTATGGTCTGAAACAGCTCGGACATTCATTATTCCTGATGGAGCTGGGCCCTCATTTGGGTTTGGAGATTGTTGTGATGTATGTACCTCCAGCAGAAAATTCCTCAACCTTTGTTACAAAATGAATCCATGAACTGAAGGTAAGGTATGAGCTACCGATCATCCTCAATTTGAGAAAAGTTACTTCCCTTGCTCTTGTTTCCACATTTACAGTGCATTGGAGAAGGTCCTGAAAATTAACCCCTTCTGCGTTAGACTGGGTTACATGAATTTGAATGTCTTTTCTCTCAACTTATGAAGACAATTAGGTGCAAAAATTTTTCAAAAGGATAATTTGAAGGCTTTTATTTTAAAGAACATAATAGAAACAACGTATCTTATTTTTTATTGGATAAAGCTATTAAAATTTGAGCATTTCATTTGGGGACACTGTAGATATGTAATGAACCAAGTAGAAGATCTGCTGTCTTGATTACATGATAAAAGTCTAGGTAATCCTCTGATGTTGACTTTTCATGAATTGTGGCTTCCGTCTCAGGATAAGCTATTTAAAAGAACAAAAACTAAAAATTTCAGTTTGGGAGCACAGAATGGAATCACTTTCTTCCTTTCTCAATAACAACTAACTCAGGGCACAGCATGCTTTATTTTCATCAATTATGATCTTATTTCTGGCTTCATGCTCATTGGGCCTGGTTATGCCCAAGGGCATTTGGGAATGTGTCAAGTAGCAGATATAGTCATTTGCATTCTTATACCTCTGAACCTGGTTGGGAAGGGATCCCCAACATCCGTTCCCCGGATCCTTGGCCTAGGGTTATGGCACAGCAGGATTTGACTGCCATACTCAATAGATGTCACCTCATTCTGGGTGTGCATCTCATCTTTATGTTAGGAGATGCCAAGAAGTAGTTCTGAATCAAGAGCTTAACTTTAGCAAACTAGTTTATTTTGTTTTCTGCTGTTCTGCCAAAGCTGTCATCCTGAGGCTCTGATGATATTTTATATTTTAAACCCGTACATATTGGTCAACAGAAGGACCACTGTCAGCACCCAACTGCTGTCTCCGGTAGGGAAACCAGGACATTTTCTGCCTGTGGAGTCTGTGTGGCTTGGGAGGTTTGCCTGGCTGATTCCCCTGAAGATCCCAGCGCCTCCAACTCAAACATGTACCTTGTAAGGTTCTCCTTGGGAGCCAAAAAGAACAGTAAATAAGCAAATTCTCTGCTAGGGATGAGCAAGGGACAACCTTCATTAAAGAAAAGATGATATGGGCCTTGTACTGAAAACTTCACTTTAAGCTGGCCTGCTGACCCAGGCATATGGGGATCTGTGCTCCACACAAGCATCTACCCCTTATCTGGGAGTACAGACAACCTGGATGCCTGGGGCTTGTTTATCAGGCAGTTCTATTATGACCTCACAGAGGTCATTGATAACTAATGCTCCGGTACCCTGGTGGTACCCACAAGCACTTTGGCCTCATCAACCAAAGACTCAACTAAGTGTTAGGATTCACTACCTAAGCTTATGGCAACGGGTTAGGGAGCAACTAAAATGCCAGGGGCATGTCACAACGGAGTGGTTAAGACCTTTAGAGAGAGGTACAGAGGATTCAGATTTTGACCACAGCATCATTTTGGTAACCTAGGACAAATTACTTAACCTTTCTAATTGTTGATTTTTCTCAACCATCCACTCTCTTATTTGACAGATATATATTGAGCAACCACTATGTATAAGGTTCTGTTTTAGGGTCTGGGAAGCAATGAACAAAATTGCATGGGGACTGCAGTGTAGCTGGGGGAGACAATGAACAACACAAATAAGCAAAACAGATAGTATGTCAGATGGTGATAAGGGTCTTGAAATACAGTAACACCTACTTCTTATGCTCATTGTGCAGATTAAGTGAAGTAATGTCTGGCCCTAAACAAGCTCCCAGTGTTGCTGCTGGCATTGTTGTTATGAAGGAACTAATAGGACACAGACAAATTATCTCTGCTTAGAGTCCATCATCTCTGACAAGCTCATAATCTACTAATTTGAGGGAAGCAGGAGCTCAAAGGGACTGAAAGGATCACACAAAATATGATCTGTGGAAGACACTCCTCTGTCCTAGGCCTCCCACAACCTACCCCTTTCTCCCTTTCCATAAACCTAAATACTCACGTCTTCCCTAGACCTGCCATGACCCACCCAGAACAAAGATTTCTCTTCTCCAGTGCTGATGCAAAGAAGAATGTAGTCTCTTACAAGCTCCTCTTGTGACACGATGTGAAACAAGCTTTGTGCCCTTTTCGTTTCATCTGTTTTTGTGCTGTCTCCTTAGAAAAGCAGGGATTGAGCATAATTATAAAAATCATTAACTTGGGAACTTATGAAGTCTCCTGCTGCATTGTCCCCAGTCTATGTTGCTGACGTCAGAAGTACTCAGAGACTAAACGTCTCCAATCCTATTCTCTTCCTTCAAGATCCCCCCCTCAATCTCCTGACCTTTGTGAGGTCCCCTAGGCCTTTGCTTCTCAAACTCTGGTCCATGGACTAGGAATATCATCATCTCTAAGAGCTTGTGAGTTTCTGAATAAAAATCATAATTTTAGCAAGATCCTTGGGAAATTTGTATGCACATTAAAATTCAAGGCATACTGTTCTGGGTCCCTTTCTCTCGCAGAGTAAAGACAGGATAACAGGTGTTAAATGATGATAATGGTTATGATAAACAACAGTAACAGCTATATTACTAGTACTACCAATAACAATGATAACAGGACTCATTGGGAGTATACTACTTGAAAGGACCATGCTAAGGGCTTTATTCATTATCTCCTTTAACTAGTGCCTACTCAAATGTCCCTCTGTCTCAGTGAATTTTAGGATCTCCTATCCCAGGATGTCTTTTGTTCTATGATCCATGCGGGAGTTACCCTAGTGCCTAAACTTACAGGAAATCTAGGTATCAGAGACACTAGAAGCCTAGTGGTGCACAGGATTCACACAAACAGTAATGGGGAGAGCTACTGGCACTGTCAGACTGGGCCAGACAAACAGTCAGCAACAGGGAGATTTGCAGGAATTAGAACTGAGGGCACAGGGCCATGCAGGAAGGAGAACAGAGGAGGCTAGGCACTGGAACAAGTGAGGGACTGCTACAGAGAGCCCAGCCTTCAACCTGCAGATAAAGCTACCACACACACACACACACACACACACACACACACACACACACACACACACACAAGCACGCACACTTGATTGAGGATGTATAAGAGAGTTGAGGGAGAGCAGGAAAGAAACAGCTTAGTGTGGCTGAGGTAGGACTAGAATCTAGGTCTTCTGACTCCACGTCCATGACCCTCTTCCACTCTGTCTTATCTCCACAGATAGACACCACATTATCTGTGTTTACATGTTCAACTGCCTCTCAATTTATAAGGACAAAAGCCCCAGGAATAGCAGGACTCTGAAAAACACTGTGGTTTGGCAGATGGCTGGGCCACAACAAATGAAGCCAAGGTTGCATGTTCAATCCCCATATGGGTCGGGCCATGGTGGCCACAGACACAACCCCTAGAGCTGTTTCACTCGCCTGCCACCAAGTGGAAGTGGCCACAGAAGAACTGAGGGGGAAAGTGGCAATGAAGAGCACAAATATCCCTACAACAGCACACATCCACCCCCGAGGGCCAGCAGTATTGTCTGCGTATATGGAAGACCATGATATTAGACCATGTTCACCTTGAAGTCAGGGAGTGAATATTCCTTTCTCTTAGCAGGGCCAGGAACAGTAACTAACACATTATGGGAAATGAGTGGCTGATGGTTACAGAGATGGAACAAAGAGTCATTTGTGGACTGAGCTGGTATAAGGACTAAATTTGCAATTTCTCAACCTAATTCTCTTTTTATTCAAGATTTTCCCACTGTTCAAATAAAGAAAATTGAAGGCCACATAGACAGGACATCACTTCTCCCTCCCTGGATGCTGGAAGCTTTTTTCTACTGCTGTGACAGCCACTAGCCCAATTGATATGAGTATATTCTTTATGTGTTTATCCCCCCCCCCGTACTGTAAGCTTAATATGGAGAGAGACAAGCTTGATCTTCATATATACCATCCTGTACAACAGCACATAGTCTGGAACAAAATAGGTGCCCAGCAAATAACTGTTTAATTGGAAATGACTTTGAATTTCAACGCCTTTGACTAGCTTAAATGTGGAGGCCAGCAGTGACAAACTCTATGTTTCTATATCTAGGCTATACCTCTTCTCAAGACAGTACTTCTTGGGTCATTGATATCTGTTCATAGATATGACTGGGTTTCAGCAGGTCCCAAGTTCAGACCTGATGCTAGCAGCTGAAACATACACTCATTTCGGCTGTCAATCACTATATAATAGGCTTAACCCTAGGGATTTATTGATCCTGGTTGCCTGGAAGTATACTTGAAAAGGGATAGGTGACATTTCCAAGGAGAGACAAGATATTTTCAAGCCAATTAGAAGCATCGGAGGATTCAATGCACAGGAAGAAACTCACCTCGAAGGAGCAGCCCCTGAAAATGTGGATTGAATTAAGTCCCTTTTATACACGAAATCCTCTAACAACCTCCAACATCTAAGAGAGATGGTTGCTTGCCCCTTCACCCATGCCACCGTAAAGGTGTCATGGCTTTTTGCACCAGACCTATAAAACACAAAGTGATTGTGCTTGTCAGAAGGATAAATGCAGGAAATATTGACTCATTTGGAATCCCAGTCTAAGAACCTAAAATCTCAAGTTTAGAAGATGGCTGCTTTGACTCTTTAAAAAAAGCGTAATCCTTTCTGTTTACAAAGCATTCTGTCCTTTTCAGAGAACTTTAACCTATCCTTTAATCCCAGTAGTACCCACATAACCCTATAAGAGAGAATGAACCATCACAATCATGCCCAGATGAGAGATGAGGAAATTGGGGTCAAAAAAGAAATACAGCCTTGATCAAATTCACACAATTAGGTAGTACCCAATTTTCAACTACAGTCAGTTATCCCAGGGATCTTTCCACTAAATTTCACATGGCTTTAACTACAAATAAAAAAAAATTTTTTTTAATTACAAAAAGCCTTAGGAAAGGCAAGATACTCCAGGAGACTTTAGTTATGTGCAAGAACAGTTTAAACGAGTAATTGGAAGGGTTCACTCATTGAATCTGCCTGTAGCTTGAATGCCAGACTTACAGTTAGGCAGAGTCCTGCCCTGGAAATCAGAAGAGCCGTCAGGAGTCACCAGATTTCCAAGGACAAGCCAAATACCTAGGGGCAGATTCAGGATTTATGGAGCCTGATGAAACTTCCTCTTTTAGAAAAGAATACAAAATTACAAATTCAAAATTAGGTATAAAAGTGAAGATCTGTTTAGAATGAGAAAATAAATCAGGATTAATTACACAATTTAAAAAGCTGACAAATGCCACATACATTTGCTGACAAATGCCACATACATTTAATTCTTGAAAAACTAACGTAATACTTTCACTAATTGCCCGATGCATCCCTACATTGCTTTTTTCATATATTATTGAATGTATAATAATCTCTTCATATGGCAATGATTTTATCACAGTTTCTATAAGAGAATAGAAAGATAATTTAGTCTTTTCTCTAGCATAGTTGACAGGCATTTGTTTTTTTATTATTGATAATTCAGAAAAGTTTCAGCTTCACAACTCGTAATTAGCAACATCATGTAAATTTTTGGTTGACAAATTTGGAAAAACTTTCCTTCATATGTGAGCTGTAAGACTTCAAAGAATTTTTCATAGACTAGCTTCCAAACTCTGTACACTTCAAACCTTGTTTATTCTCTACTAACCAGAAACATCCAGTACCAGGCATCATAGGACATCTTCATACAGTGACATGACTTCCAGCCCTACAACTTTGGATGCTGGTAAGTCGACAAGCAGGTGGCAGAACTATTCCTGGAAGCCATTCCTATATTGGGGCAGCTGGTAATAACTTGAGTATGCATAGAAGTGATGGTGACTTCTATTAACATATCCACTAAACCCAAAGTAAACGTATCTCACCTCAGTTTCCCCTTAGCTGGATTCCAAAACACCCAAGGATGTTCCAATGTCTCCCCAGGCAAAGGCAAGTGAGACAGAGGGAACCTTGGAGTTGAAAGAGACAGCCATTTTAACCAATTACAGTCAGAAAAAAGAAAAGAAAAGAAACCTGAATATCCATAATGTATAATGATATTAATTTGTTACTAGGTTCCTTCCCAGAACCTTGGAAAGAGCCTGTACTAGGGAGGATCTGCAAATGTCACTATTGCTCATGGGTGGTTTTGCCCATCAATAAAATGTGGTTGCTGATCATGTCTGCTCCTCTAAGACAATATACAGATTGGCCTGGATTAGAAATGAATTCATGGGGACTGAACACGGATTCTTAGAGGCTCATCCAGAACGCCTGGCATCTTCCACACCCATCCTCAGCTCAAGATGTGGGATAAAACACAGATCAATTGGATACCGTATGGGGTACAGAAAGCACTTTGAGCTCCTTGGAGGAAGAACAAATAAACACAAGTCAAACTGAAAAATACAAAATGGTTATTTTATAGATTCCCTGGGGTCTGCTATAAATCCTGCTTCACTCTGGTACTAAAAGGCTGATCAATTAATCTCACCGCTCTGTGGCATCCTGGTTTCCGTGTCTCTCCAGTGCCAAAGCCTTCATGCAGATCTAGATAATTGGCCCTTTCCTCCCTCCAACCAGGCCAGGCAGCCCAAGCTCCCTTCACTCCAACAAATCTCCTACAGCCCCAGCGGCTGCTGCCACTCACTGCTTCTTTAAAGGACTTAACAAAACTCACTTAATCAGCCTGGCATGGAACCCAGCTGCAGCAGGGCAGGGTTTATGGAGTGTGTAATCGCAGGATTCTGTGCCCATCGTTAAGGGCTCCAGCTTCCTGAGCGTGACACGCGCTGCCTCCCGCCGCTCTGTTCACTGCAGTGTCGTCCACAGCATCCCTTGCCCTCTACTGTCACACCACCGCTGCCTTTCTGCTTGGCCTGAGCTTCCTGCCATTTTGTGCAGGGTGCAGGAGGGGGAGAGGGGACAGGGAAACAGAAACAGGAAAAGAATCAGACATGGAAAAGAGAAAAGACAGAGAAAAGAAAAGAAAAAGTTAGAGAAAACTGTATCAAGTCCCTAAGGAAATCAGATGGAGATGTTTGTTCTTTTAAGTCAGCCAAAGGAAAGAGTGAGCTTGTGTTTTTAAACCCGCAGGCTGTTGGCAGGAAAAATAAACCTAACAGTCCCTGAATATGATGGCAGCAAGGAGGAATGGATGGGAAAGTGAGGCGAGGTGAGTAGGGGGACTTTAGGGGGATAACTGGATTTTCCCTAAAGAATACTAGAAGAATCCTTTGAATGTGGTGTGCTGTTTTACTAAGTAATACTTGGCACTGACAGACTTCAGTTACTTATTTTTCCACATAGATTGTGGATCAGTGAATTAAACCAGCATTTACATTTATGTAGAGATTAAATGGATGAAGCTTGAGTGTGTTTGGGCCTGGGAAGGTCATGCAGGGATTTTGTGGCATGTCAGACCCAAGTGGTAATGATTTCACTATCATCATCACCAACCTCACTTTCATCATTATTTATCTTTCAGATGAGAAAATCCTTCAAGAATAGGACGCCAATACTTCTAGCTTCTCTTCCCACTCTGTCTTCTACTTTTTTTTTCTCTTTATAAACATAAGTGTTTTATTTTTTAATTTTGTTTTTGTTTTTTTGATATATATTGGGTTTTTGGGTTTTTTTTTTTTTAATTTTAATTTGTCTTCTACTTTAACAGACAGGGCCAAACAGCACAGAATCTTTCGCACGTAGCTCTCTCTCTCTCTCTCCCTCACTTGGAGTTTCTTCCATGTATGTGGTCACGTGGATTCTGGTGAGAAGCAACAAAATTTAAACTTGGAATTGCCTAAAAAGCACAAGCACTGTTTATCTAGGTACTCAGAAATGATATGCAGATCACATGCAAATGAACCCATGGCCTTCTTAACTAATTTGATACACCTGGATGTGGCTCTTAGGAAAAACCTAATGAAGACGCCTGCTATGAACATTGAAAGAATAGTTCCCTTGGCGGTATTTCACCCCTTCTGTTTCTGCTACCAATTCTAACTAGGGGAGGTAATGATCTGGTGCAAAACAATAACTAAGAGCTGGAAAAAAATAGTAACCATTGAATGTCGTTCAAGCTGTCATTATTTTGTGCTGCAAAATTACCAGGAGGTATCGACCTACCCATCAAACTTCAAAATGCAAAACACACTATACATCCTATGACAAGGGACTTAGCACAAACTAATCAGAGGTACTAGTGTTTCCAGGCTCTATCTTTTGTGATAGGAGTAGGAGGAGCCCGCTTTCTGCTGCCTGGGATAGCAGAAGAGAAAGTCAGCCTTAATCTCCCAGATAGCTCCCAGCAGTCAGCAGGGGGCCAGGGAGATGCAGTTGGACAAAGCTGGCTTCTTGTTTGGAACTTCCTCTGATCTTGGACTGAGCGACAGGTCTGTGATACTCCCACACTGCAGTAAGAGAAATCAAATTATGCTCTCTCCTTCATCTGTCTGTCCTGCGCTGGAGGGTCTGTTGCACTGATTCCCAGCTGGGCCCTTTCCTTGAAGTCTCCCACCCACCTGGCTGCCACAGAGAAGCTGCTGTACTAGACTTAGAATGATTCGGGCCAGAAGGAGGAGCAGGGATGAAAAGGACGAAAATATGTACAGTATGGGGGACACTTGATAGGTAGCTGAAAGAGCCCTTTGCAATGCTAATACATTTACCCACACAGCAAACATGACGCCCTATGTAGGTGGAATATGTAAGGAAACATTTCCCAGAGCTGAAAGTAGAAAAATACATTTGAGTGTGTTTAGGCGTGAGCGCACTATCCCCTAGTCTCCAGGCAGCAGTCATCAGGGGACTCAGGCTTACGGGATTCATGGGGCTCACTTCTCTATCTAATCTGTATCAGTCAGGGTTCAGTCAGAGAAGCAGAACCACTAGGAGATTTTGATAGACTGGTACATAGAAAGACAGGCAGGCTGACAGATGAACAGATGGACAGACAGACATAGAGGTGGGCGGATGGATAGACTTATTACAGGGATTTGACCCTATGCAATTGTGAGACCTGGTTAAGGAGCCTCCATACAGATGTTATTGGAGCCTCAGCACCACAGGGCAGGTAGGCAGGATGGTGGGGGAAAGTAAGAACAAGCAAGACCTCCCAGCCCACGAGAACGCTCTGAAATGCTGCCAGTCCCCGCTGCCTCTAGTTTTAGTGGTGTGGCTGTCCTGCAGAAGCCACATGGGGGCAACCGCATATCTGGCCTAAGAGTCAGAGAAAGTGGAAGAGCCAGGAGAAGACAGAGCAACTGTAGGCCCTGCAGCTGCTTCATGCCGACGAGGTGAATCAGCAGATCAGCGGCAAGGTGTGCGAACTACAGAAGGGCTGCTGCTTCACGGCTGCCCTCAAACCTCACACAAGGACCTTGCCTGTGGCTTACATACCCTAACAGGAAACACAGAGGGAAGGGAATTCAGGAAACGTAGTTCACATACCCAAGTCCACACACAAAGACACCCCACTATCTACAAGCTCTCTCTCAGCAGGTTAGGCCCTGTGGCTCCGCCACTGCCTGCAGACCAGGTGCCAGATGGTCATTAACCAGAGCCCTAGACTTGCAGTTCTGGCCCACAGCAGGGCTGGAGGAAGGACACAGAGCACATCTGAACAAAAGACTCTTCAGAGTCACCCAATCGTGTCAAGGACCGGTGATGGGGAGGGAGGCCTGACCTGACATAACCTCCTCTCTTCTCCATGCCCAGCCCTGGGGCACTTGGACCATGTGACGTAACCACACACTGCCATCTTTCCAACCTCACTGGCAGGCGTTGCTGCCTCCTGCCAGGCTGGGACTTGTTCATTTCACCATTCAGCTCTGACTGCTGTAGAAGAAGGTTTCAGCCCTGTTGGAAGATGCAGACAGGAAGGCCCTCTTCATCCTTAGTTTTTACTTTGAGAATGTGTTTCGTGGCAGGAACTAGGAATTAGCTAGTTTCTACTAGTGCTGCTGTGAAAATGAAAGAAAATTGCCTGGGGTTGGATACAGAGCAGTTAGATGTTATGGCCCCATGTTGGCATGCACAGGGATTATTAAACTCCTCCTAAACCGAACCAGGGCTTTACCAGGACCCGGGGCAGGAGATCTGGAACTATGAGCACGGATGTCTCATTCAGGACGAGTTCATTCGAAAGGGCACAGCGATGGCTGAGGGGAAGGGTGGCTTATTCCTAGCACCCTCTCAGTGCAGCAGGCCTGGAAAATGCCTCCCTTCCCTGAGAGCCCCATGTGCCCATCAGCTATTCATCCTAGGGCGGCCTGTTTCCGCGACAGACACGCAGTGCCGATGCTCAATCTAACTTACCAGATGGCATTGAAAAGTCATAGCTTCCGTTTTTCTTACCCTGACAAGGTTTTAGAAGGGTAGAAATGGAACACTTCTTCCAAGTGAAATAGTATGTGTTCCGGCACTGCAGAGGCTTCATTCCAATAGGAGGGAGGGAGGGATGCAGAGGCTAGCGTATGGACAAGTGTGAACAAGAGGCCAGCCGGGGCAGGTCGGGAGATGCTGTGCTTCCCCACAATGCCCTCTCCTCTTATGTCCTTGCAGCCTCTAGCACTGAAAAATTAAAAACTCAGGTCACAGAACAGGCACAGAGCCCAGTCACAACACGCATCAGGTAAAAGCAAATTAAGTGTACAAGTACTTTACTCAAAATCGGTCTTCGCAGCCTAGAATATCAAGTGTCTTCTTAATCAGACGCATCAGGGAAGTCAAGCAGCCAAGACATAGACGATCCCACATTGGAGTTCTGTTCTTACTCATGCGGTGCCTTCTATAAGCAAGCCAAGCTCACGGTTGTAAATCACGAATTGCTCTGCAAGGCGGTCCAGAGGAGCTGATTTAGATCATCAGGAGGGCCAGAGCAAAAGTAGGCTGAGATTAGTCCAGGCTAAATAATTGGTAAACTGTGGCAGAATAGACAGTGAGAAGTTCAGAGAGCAGACGTGGGGGAGACATGGCTTCATTCCAACTCTGCCACTTCTTGACAATGACGAGGGAAGATCCCCAGCCCTGGTTTCCTCACCTGTAATCTCAGAATAACAATACCTATCACAGGATATGTTCCCCAAATAAATAAGAGATGAAGTATGCATAAATACTTTATAACTAACAAAGAAAAAAATAAAGCTAATATTTGAGACTTTCCAAATAATAATAATAGCTACTATTTATTATGTTCATTAATTATTTCATCGTTCTAATGCTCTATTTTGTACATTGAAATTGAATCTTAAGAGGTTAAGAAACTTGTCCAAAGTCACACAGATAATAAATAGAATGGCTAAGATTTTGACTCAGGCTGTTGACTTCAATGCCCACTTGTTTATTTTTATTCTTTTCTGTCTGCCTTTCAATGCGATGACTGGCCACAATCAGCCAAATGTAGGCATTTCCCCACTCACAGTTCTGAGTTCAGGTCTTCTCAGATCTTTAACTTTGCAGAGATATAAGTAGATTAAGTTTGATATTCACATCACAGAGTTGTGGAGGTAGCATCCTTGTTGCAGCTCACTTGAGCCTGGATTTCAGAATTTTTGCCTGCCCCGACTTCAGTTCTGGGCCCTGTATCTACCATATGAAGAACAGGTTCTTAATTCTTTTCTTGGCTACATGATACCTTGCAGATCTTCTTCCACAGCCAGTCTCTAGTAAAATGGCTCCTTAACTCTTTCTGATACTTAATCTTGCCTCTTAGGGTATTTAACCTTCTGTTTCTTCCAATATCAGATAAATGCATTCTGGGTCTTGCTGTCTTTGTGTCTGGCACAGAAAAATAATTATAGCCTTTGCACTTGAGTTGACCCCAGTACAAGAAAGATTATTCCTTCTTCTTGATAATCTATGTCCTTATTCACCAAGCACCAAGCTCAAGCCACGGTCAGGAAAGCTGATCCCTTCATTGGTCAGAGCAGGAGGAGGAGGTAGCCAGATTCTGGCACCACAAAACCGGTCAACCAGCTGCAAGACATTACCAGCTGCCATGTTAATCATTAATGAGGCAGACAGCGCCTGTTGCCTGCGTAGTGAACCAAACATTATGACTCGGGTTTTCATTTCATTTAAAATTAACTCACTGAATGAAGAATCGGCCTCCAGCTTGTGAGAGACAGAGCTATTGGCACAAAGAGGGGACTGGCAGGCCAGAAGCACAGAGGAACATAAAGTGCCTCACTGATGTGATCCAACCATTTGTACACAGGCTGTGTCTTTTATTCAACTCAATCTCAGCTCCTCAGAGCCACCACTCAAGATACTTCTGTGTTCCCAAGCAGATCCTCTGTGTTCACCGGTCCTTCCTGCCGTGGCATATGTGCTGCCTCTCCAAGTTACCTTTACTATATCTTTAAAACCAGGTAAAGTGGGAATACGGTCCTACTCTTTATCTGTGGATTGTGTTTTCTTATTCAGGAAAGGCAAATGCAATTTTTAAAACTTTTTATTGTGTTTAAACACACACAAAGGTAGACAGAATAGTGTAATGAGCCCTGATGAACCCACCACTCTCCTTCAGTAATCATCAACATTTTACCAATCTTGTTTCATCTATCCCCTCAAATTGATTATTTGTTTTGTTTTTCTTGGAATATTTTAAAGCAAAATAAAGACATCATGCCATTCTATCCAAAACTTCTGTTGCACTGATCTCTGATTGATAAGAACATTACCTGTCTGTTTCTCTAATATATAACCATTATGCCATTATTAAACCCAAAAACCATTAGTAAGTGTTTACTAATACCATCAAATAATGAGAATATATTCAAATTTCCCTGCTTGTCTCAAAGATGTCAGTTTACAATTAGTTGTTCCATTTGGGATCTAAACTAGGTCCACACATTGCATTTTGTTGTTAGGTTTTATTTGATAACACTCCTTCATTTCTTTTCCCCACTCCTACCTATTTCCCAGGCCAATTAGTAAAATTGGGTCATTTGTTCTCTAAAATGTCCTGTATTCTGAACTTGGCTGACTGCTGCCTCAGGGTGTTGTTTAACTTGTTATTCTATCCTCCATTATTTCCTACAAACTGGAAGTTAAAGCTGGAGGTTTGATTAGATTCAAATTCAACTTTTTCAAGTGAAATTATTCATAAATGGTGCCATGTATTTCTCATTTTATTATATCATGAGACGCATGATGTTTGGGTGTCCCATTTTTAGTGACGCTAAGATTGATCAATACAGTTAATAGTATCAAACAGATCCCTCCGTTATAACACTCTTCATTAGTCATTCACCTAATAGATTGTGCATCAATTGATAATTCATTATCTCTTTAAGAGTTGCAAAATGAGAATTTTCTAAATCAATTATTACCTTTGCATCATTTAACTGGAATTCTGTAAAGAAGGAACAATCCTCGCCAACCACTGATTTCCTTGAATATAGTTCCTACAGGAAAGGCAAGACAACTGCTTAATTCCTTCTCATTATTTACCAATCTTCAGTGTAATAAGCTGTGCCCTAGAAATGCCCAATGGTTTTTTAGTATCAGTTTGAACTCAAGGGATTTTCCATGTTTGACGTGTTTCAACTAAATGTAGTTATTATTACGTACATATGTAAAGATACTACTATATCTTTTTAATGATTAATTTATTACAACATAAGCCAGTGAGAGTCCCTTCAAGTTGACTTACTTGTTCTTTGGCATGACCTATTATGTTTCTTTAAAATATTTTTGTTGTGGTAAAATATATACAGCATAAAATTTGCCATTTTCACCACTTTTGAGTGTACAATTCAGTGGCATGAATTGCGTTCATAATATTGTGCAACCATCACCAAAACTTTCTCATCACCCTAAACAGAAACTTTGTACCCATTAAATAATTCCACATCCTCTACCTCAATCTCTGATAACCCCTAATCTACTTTCTGTCTCTAAGAATTTGTCTGTTTAGATATTTCATATTATTGGAATCATACAATATTTGTCCATTGTGTCTGTTTTAATTCATTTAACACAGAGTTTTCAAGGTTCATCTCTGTTGTAGCATCTATCACCTATGTTCACTCCTTTTTATGGCAGAATAATATTTCATTGTCTTTGTATACCACATTTTGCTTATCCATTCACCTGTCCATGACACTTGCATTGTTTTCACCTTTTGCTGCAATGAATGTTATTATGCATGTATCTGTTTTAGTCCCTGTTTTTGATTATTTTGGATATATACCTAGGAGTGGAGTTGATAGGTCATATATTAATTCTGTGTTTATCTTTTTGATGAGCTGCCAAATTGTTCTTCACAGTAGTTGAACCTTTTACATTCCCACCAGCAATGTAAAAGGGATCCAACCAAGTTCTCCACATTCTCACCAACCTGACTTAGTCCTTCATTGCTGGCCAGTTTTTTGGCACAACGTAATGCTCAGAATCATCTTGTATATTTATTGCTCTAAACTTGGAATCAACCATTTCTCCACCCTTATTCCTTTAGGTTGGGAAAAAAAATTAGAGGACACAGAGTAAGTACTAGGGGTGCTTATAGATACTAGGTTATTGTAGCTTCTGGGCCATTCTGATGAACGGAGATATTTATCCTGATGGTGTTCTTTTAATTCCAAGCTTTTCCAACTGGTAAAAGGTTCTTTAAGTAAGAATGGCCTAAGGGTGAAGACCACTGCCAGTAAAACATGGCCTCATGGTAAAGGTCAAGTTAAGGTTGTGGCTATAAGATATCTTGTTAAGACATCAGAAGGATTTATAGTGGTTTCTCATAGATATTCTGAGCCAAACAAAAACCTTCTAAGTACTTTATGAGCATTGTGTCAAAGCACCCTGACTTGCAGCACTCAGAGTGGAAACAGGCATTCTCGAAGAAATTTGTACAGGTGACTTTTATACAATGGAGTGAACCCCTAATGAGATTCATAGAAAACTCAATGTTTTCAAAATAATTTTACTAATAAACACAACACAAGTTTGGACTAAAACATACAGAAAGAGTACATAAAATTTCTATGGACATAAAGAGGGCTAAGAAGGCTACTCATCTGAAAAATCAGATCATTTCCCAAGAAAAAGCAGGGAGATGCATGTCAGAGAATCAGAAAAAAATTAAGTTGTTATTCTTTAAAACCTGTTTGTGGCACCTTGTTATGCAGCAATACATAATTAAAATACTATTGGAATACTTCACTTCTTATATTTTATTTTTTCAATTTCTATCATGTTGACTTGGTTCTTGTTTATAGATTCCATTTCTCTTTGAAATTCCCCATGTATCATGCATGTTGTTCAACTTTTGTACTACATTCTTTAATATATTTATTATAATCGTAAAATTCTTTGGTTTTGGCCATCTGAGGGTCTGTTTCTAGTCTGTTTCTATTGCCTTTTTCTCTTGATTATGTGTCACATGCTGTTCTTTTTCATGTCCCATAATTTTTTTATCATTCCAGACATTATGTGTAAAAAAAAGAGAGACTTAAAAGTAAATACTTATTTCCAGAAAATAGTGCATCCCTTCTTCTGTCAGGCCACTATTGTAAGGGGTCATTTCCATTTAATCTATATTGAGCTGGGCATTGTTATAATTTTAATTAGGTTCAGTTTACAATTAGATTTAAATATTTTGAAGATAGAATTAGAACTTTTCCTTGAGTATAACTTGGGATTGGAGCGGCAGAGAGATTGTAGACATCTTTTTATGTTTTTATCCCAGTCACCAACTTTCTGAACCATGAATTATTTCTGCTCTACAACCTGACCACAGCTTTTGGGGCTTTGAGGAGTAATGTTTTTCTCTGTAGCCTCACTTCTAACTTTCTGTACTTCAGGAGATTTCTCTTTACCCTGCTGTCCTGTCTCCAGTTTTCAGAGGGCTGCAGCAATGGATTTAGTAAAGCCCTGGGGTGTGCAGAAATGGTTTTTCTCTACCTTTATTCCTCTTCTCCCAGGCTTTAGGGAGCATCTTCAGTGCATGTGGTGAAAAACCAGGGTGCCTCAGAGATACTTCTATAAAGCCTCCTGTCCTGATGCCAGCCTTCGGTGGACATTGCCTTGAACTCAGGGAAGGCCCATGCATCTAGTTGGGGGATTTGTTCAGCTCAACTGCCTTCCCCAGCCTTCATTAGGCCACTAGATTGTACTTGGAGAAGATTCCTGTCTTTCACTTAGGAAAAACCCTATGCTCTTCAGGGGAATTTCTCTCAGCTTTCCTTCTCTGATCCCACCTTTGATATCCTCTCCCTGTGTATGTAGAAAAGACCCAAGATGGAGTTGGCAAGTGGTACTGACACGTTCTGTAACTAAGGATACCATCACACCAGCCCCCATGTGGTCATTAAAATTCATGGAAAGTTAGCTCAGTTTCTCTTTACCTCTGTTTATAATGGATTCCTCCCTTTCTCACTATAATTCCAGTGATGAACACAGCCAAGTGCTTCCTCTTTCCTTGTGTATAACTCATTTAGATTTCTTTGTATCTTCAGCTCTCTGATGGGCTTTTTAAATTATGATTTTACATCTTGCCCAGTTTGTTCCTGTTGCTAAGGTAGTAAATTAAAAAGGAAGCTGCACCAGGAAGTGATGGTATTTTCACTTTGCTATTGACTTAGTGAGTTTCAGTTCTGTGAACCTCAGTTTCCCCATCTGTACAACAGCTGCCATCTACCACTCAAAGGGGTATAGAAATTAAATAGTAAAATGGGAAGGAGTTCAAATGCCTGTTTTAATGTGAACACAACCCACCTGACTATTTGCTTCATCTCTCTCATTCTCTGTACTTTGTGGCTCTGATTATCATTCAGTCAGTTCCACAAATGTGTCAACATGCTGGTCCCTTTGACTGGAACACTTGCTTCTTCTCTCCCTTTGCCTTGCTAACTCTTATATATTATATCTTCCAGGAAACCTTTCCTGATCCCAACCCCTCCAGTTAAGTTTTCCCCCATCATAGCACTTATCATTCTGTATTAAAACTGTGTATTTATATGTGTGTATTCCTCATTGGACTACAAGTTCTCTGAAAGCAGGAACTATGCATGTCTTGTGATTGCCACATCACAGAACATAGAATCTGTAGGCAAGTATAGTGGATACTTAAGAAGCATTTTTCAAAAATAAATGAATGAAAGACCATAGGTAGCATTATTTTTTCATTTAGAAAATATTTAGCATACCTATTAGGTACGAAGCATGATGCTAGCTTCTCTTGGAACAACAATGCCTATCAATCTATAACATACAGTTCCCAGCCTCAGGGAACTAATCTCTAGCCAGAAAGAATGGAGAAATGCATGAGAAAAGCTAAATAGCACTTCAAATATTCAATAAAAACAAGATGGTCATATAAAAGAGAAAATAATTTCAATCAAGAAATAGAATCAACTATTTTAACAGTACCAGCGTTGCTGACAGGACAAAGAACATAAAATTTGAGAATGAGCCTTTATGTTTGGCATTTACGAGGTTAATAGTGAACTTTGGGAGAGGAACTTCAGAATTTGGTGACAATAGAAGCCAGATTGCAGGACATTTGGAGTGAAATAATGGTAAGGAAGCCAAGTCCGTGGGTGGAACCCACATATTCAAGAAGTTTGGCAAGAAGAGAACAGAGGACCATTCTTTTGGAGGCAATAGATCAAGCTGGTTTAAAGGCAGATGGGAAGGATCCCACAGAGCAGAAGAGAGATTGAAAATGCCCGAAAAAAGCAGAATGCCTGATAGAACATCATTCTGAAAGAGGAAACAGGGACCAGTACTCCCTACTGGGGCCAGGAGTGAGCCTAGGAGTGAACATGTAAAAGTGTCCCTTCTTGGCACATGGTCTGTGTCAGATGACCTGGCATTCAGCAAAACAGCATAGATGTATGAGGGGCATCTGACATCAAACCTTCCACTGCAATGTGGCTGGCTTCTCCCAGACAGGCCAATGAAGAACACTTACAGTGAAGGCAAGGTCATGCTCAAGTGCATCCTATGGCAGAGTAGTGGGGAAGGAAGGGAAAACAAAACCCAGGGGAGTGTTGAGAAAGATCTCAGGGTATATAACAGATATGCTGAGCAACTAATCAAAAATGTAGAGACCTGGCTGAGTGGTGAAGGCTGGAACAGGAGCTGGGAGCACACACAGGAATGGAGTGAGGCAGCAGAGGTCTAACCCAGCACAGTTCAGTGCATCTCACAACATCCAAGCCTGTTTGGTTATATTCTTATCAAGCTGTCCACAATTGCAGCCACTTTCTTACTAGAGCATTTTAAAGGAAGGTATGCTTGGCCTTTGGCATCAACAAACACAACAAACAAGTAGGTAGCACCAGAGAATTGTGCCACAGCCAGCTGGGCTCAAGGTCAATGTCAGGAGTCTAACACAAGTCAAGCTGCCAGTCCTAGAAAGGTATTATGAAAGCAAAACTAGCACAAAAAGAGCAAGTCAAAAGTTCCACACCAGAATGGAGGTTCAGCCTGAAGACTCATTCTTAAGGAAAAAATAGAGGAGGCCATTTATTAGATTTGGGGACAAAGAGATGACTGAGATTTAAGAACATGACAAATCTTGTGCCTCCGTTCTAATTAGTTGCAAAGGTCATATTATGTTAATTGCTCCAACCATCATCACTATGGGTTTTGGAAATCCATAAGGGCTGAATTAGCACTGAAAATGTCCAGGCTCAGGGCATGGTCCAGATGGATTTGGATAAGGAATCCTAGGACAGTTCTTTGGCCAGAGTGAAGCCACATAAGACTCCTGAACTGGGCCTAGACCACAAAGTCAGGGGGAGTGAAGATAACCACCACAACAGCGTGCAGAACTGAAGACACTACTCGCCAGAAGTAGGTTGATACTAAGGCATTCCTGCAAAGAGAGGCAAAGGCTATGGGAATGAGAGAAAAAAAAAAATCAGCAATTTTAAAAATTGAAAGAGTGGGAGAGAGTGGAAAGGGAGGTAAATGCATTGACACAATCAAGGATCCAGAACACAGGAGCAGGCTTGTAAAAATGTCTCAGGCGAAGCAAGTCAGAGGGGGTATGCTTACCTAGAGCCAAGACAGCATGCTGTAAATAAAACAGGATCATTGTGATTGTACACAGCATTCCCTACCCCCAATTCTTAAGGCCTATGCCCAGCCTGGGGAACCAGAAAGGCCTCCATAGGGGATTATGGTGTAGAATTCAAAAGTACACAAAGGATTCAGCACAAGGAAAGATCACATGGTACATTAGTGGACCAGGGCTGAATTCTAGGAGGCTTTCTGATCTTGAAAAATTGGGAGTGGTAGGAATAATCCAAAGTTAAAAATTGAAATGCACTGGAAAATTGTAAATTTTTTGCTGTCAAGCATCCTCCTTCCTCTTTCCTTGTGAGGAAATATTCTCCCACCTGTGTGCATGTGGTCTTGAACATGGGTGATTCCCAGTGTCTGCCTTCCATTACCATCTTCCACCACAGAAGCTGAAGGGAGCCAGATCTTGGCTCCTTCCTACCTTACCACCCTATAAAGTGGACATTGGATCCTAAACCAAGCCAATCAGACTCGAGGGCTTTGAATCCTGAACATGTAAGACAAGGAGGTGGGGACTGGTGCAAGCTGCAGTGGGGGTCACAGAACGCTTGGTTTCTTCTGTTTTTCTAGGCCTGATCCTAATGTTCTCAATAATTCTCTGAACCCTTCATATCTTTCCAATGTATGTCCTTTCTGCTTAAAATTGTCAGAGACAGTTTCTACTGCTTGCAATCAAAATCTCCAACTGGAGAACACGGTATGGTAGACAGAAGGTTGAGAGCAAGTTTAGGTTGTCAGCAAGGGCAAGGGCAATGGTGATGTAACAGACCTTGAAACAGAAAAGTCAACAGGTAAGAGAGCTGTAAGCATCAACAGGAATTAGAGAGAGGGAGACCACACATAAGTTGGTGGTGGTTGTGGAAAGGATGAGTGGCTGTTGGCCATACCGAGCTTACTGTCTAGAGGAGAAAAGACAATTACATGAAGAGCAACCATTAAACATGATAAATGCTATAATTAAAAATATGAGCTTTGGAGCAAAATTATCTACATTTAGATCCCAACCCTTACAAATAATATTAATTATCTGTGCTTAAGTTACCTTATTTGTAAAATGTTGTAATAATTTATACATGGAAAACAATGACAGTAGTGCAGAAAACCTGATACATTCAGAAAGAGAAAAAGAAGTTAGTTCTTTCTATTGGTAATGTAATGTGTTCTACAGAAGCATAAAGCCATTCACCTAACCTGGTCTTGGAACACGGGAGAAGTTATTGGAAGACAGTGAGTGATATTTAAGCTGAGACCTGAAAGATGAGTAATAACCACAATAGAAATAGCTGCTCACATTTATTGAGCTCTTTCCACGTGCTAGGAATATTATCGCCTTTATTCCTCACACGAGCCCTATGAGGTAGGCACCAATATTATCCCTATTTTATAGAAGAAACAACCTGATGTTCAGAAAAGTTAAGTGCCTAGACAAAAATCACTGTTAACTAGCCAGTGGGGAAAAAAGAGGGGTGGGAAACAGGCAGATGATCAGCATATTTGAGACCCCTCAAAATAAATTTCTAATCTGGAGTCATGTGAAATCCCTCATTGCCCAGACCCTGCCTCACTGCAGGTTATTTTTCTGACTATACACATCCTCAGTTTTATAACATAAGACATTCAGAGGACACAATTCATTAGATGAAATTTTGTTTTCCACTCCACTTTTCAAGAACATGTATTTTTCCTAATCGAAGGGTAACTGCTATAGTTATTGATTGTCATAAAATTAACATATTTTTCTCAATTAGATTCATATCAGAGCACCTCTCAAAGTTGGCTCTCAAAGAACCTGCTCACCTTACTGCTGCTTCTAATGGGAATGAGGAAAAAACTTGCTAAATGTCCTGCCTTCTGTTCAAAGAGGCCACATTTCTCCTGCACACTAATCAAAGAAATGCGCTATTGTCTTTCCCAATTCGATCCTTGACTTTATTACTAAAATGTGGTGTCTGCTGAGGTGAGTGACTGGGACAGCTGTTCAACATATGCCTAGCAACACTGCATAGCCCCTTTAGTCTAGGAAGCGAGAGATGTGTTATCCCTTCGAAACTAAAGGGGAAATTGTAAGTAAGCATAAAGTAATTACCCACTTGGAACCTGTCCAGGCCATGTTCAATGCAATTGAAAGCTTCTGTCCTTGATGCCAACCTTCCCCAGCTTTGGGAGGTCAGAGAACTTGGAATATTTTCACCACTCTGTGCTGCAGAGACTTCATCTGCTTTGAAGATCTGTCTGAAACTCACTGAGGTCGCCAAGGGGAGGGATTATGCCTTCCCAGCCAAAGAACATCCTGTCTCATGAGAGCTAATATCATTTCAGATGCTCTTTGGTTCATGTTAAATATTGCTGCTTTCTCTCTTCCTGCATGTACTAGTGTACAGCGTGCCTTCCATAGATATTACCCCATTTGAGCTTCACAGCAACCATGTGAAGGAAACAGAATATGTATTATTACCCCCAATTTACAGACAAGGAAACCTGATGTTAGAGAGGATAATTGATTGAATGGAGATGGAGTCGTGGTCTTCTGAGTCTTGTCATCTGGACAGTTGTCCTTTCTTCTTCTCCCATTTCACCTCTAATTCCTGGATTCCCAAACCATCCTCAATGGAGACATCCAGTTCTTTTTCAATTGCCTTAAAGGTCTTCAATAAATTGTTCAAGATTTTATTTTCAAAGTAGAAGTCATGATGTCATGTTTTTAAAGATCTACATTTAGGCTTCAGGGTCCTATGAAGATAATGACCTAGCATTTGCTGACCCTTCCTCAAATTCAACCCTGGAGAATAAGAAGAAGCAAAAGGGAAATATAGATTTTTGGAGTTAATAAAAAGTATGTGAATTTCTTGGGGAGACTGAAAGATGTCTTGAATTAGTAGGCAGGGGGTGTATTGCATTCCAAGACAAAAAGGCTGTCAGAGGCAGCAGAGAGAAGGTAGACTGGAGAAAAGCTTTTCACTGCTGCTCTTAGCTTTCCCCATCATTGTTTTGAGACAACTACCACCAGCCTCTTCCTTGCAGTTCTTTTACAGTCCAGATCACTGGTGTTGGCAAAGCAAAATCAAAGCAATGCAGATGCAGCTGGTGAAAGAGCTGCTGAAAGCAGGTGCAGCTGGCCAGGTGCTCTAGGAAGGCCACCCCTAGAACACAGGGTCATGGTTTTGCGCATTAGCAAAGGCATCCCTGCCTCCAACACCCAGGCACACAGCTGGGGAGTGAAGGGGGACAGCAGTGCCCACTCCCCCTCACCCATAAGTAGGGGCCACATGCACAATTATGAGCGGTGGCCCTGGCTCTTCAGCATCCTGACCCCCACTCACTCTTCCTCCAACCTCCCACTACTGGGAGAATTACAGTCTGTGAAGACTGACTCATCCTAGTGCTGCTTCTCCCTAATAATTTAATTTAAAGGAGAAACCCTGACCAGAGGAGTTGCCCAGGAGAGAGGCAGGAAATGAGAGTGATGCAAAATGTTTTTATGGTGCCTATGGCTCTATGCTCTAGGGACCAACACCTTCCATATTTTTTTAATCTCTAAATGGGTAGAGACTAGAGCCTGATATTTGGCCCCTTCCAACAAATGTTACCAGGCAGAGAAGAGCAAGAGCTTACAAGCACAAATAAAACTAGAGTCTAGTAAAGAAGCAACCTAAATGTCCATTGAAGGATGACTGGATAAGGAAAATGTGGTATAGATACACCATGGAATACTCCTCTGCCATAAAAAAGAATGAAATTATGCTATTTGCAGCAACATGGATGAGCTTGGAGAAAATTATATTAAGTGAAATAAGCCAGGCACAGAGGGAAAAATACTGCATGTACACTCTCTCATAAGTGGAAACTAAGAGAGAAAGAAGGGAGGAAAGAATAACTGCAGTGGCGTGTTGGACTCGCATACACAAGGTTGCACAGGAGGGGAGGAGGAAGGAGGGATTAATTGCATAGGGGACATGGGAATAATTACAATTTGTGGTAATGGGCATGCTGATACTATCAATCTAACCATCACATCCCAGGTGTGGGTGGTGAAGGTCAGCTTTGTACGCCATGAATATGCATAATCAATAAAATAATTATTTTCAAAGAAAAAGAAAGACAAAAACAGAATATTATACACTATCCAAAGCAGAACCATTTGAACAATGGGAACAAGAATATAACATCAGAATGATAACTATGCGTAAGGAGATGTGGGAAGACACTAGTAAAGCAAGAACAAGAAATCTTAAAAAGAACCAAGTGAAATATTAGATGCAAAAAATATGTAGCGTTGAAATGAAGAACACAATATATGGGATAAATAATAGAATGAAACAGAGCTGAAGAAAGACGTAGTGAATTGAGGCATCAGAATAGGAAACTCTTCCTAAAAGTAGCAGGAAACAATAAAGAGACAGAAAATATTAGGGGAAATTTTGGAAGCTAGGAGATATGGAGGATAAAATCGAAGCACTGGCATCCAGATGATAGGATCCCAGAAGGAATGGGATAGGGAAATGCAAAGGAGAAAATATTTAAAGTAATAATGAAGACAAATTTTTCAGAATTAATAAATAATAGACTCTTTCAGAATGAAAAGGCTCTCAGATGACCAAATAGGGGAGATAAGGAAAAATCCATACCTATTCACAGTATAATAAAATGGTAAAATATTAAAGCAAAGAAAAAATACTTAAAGCTTTCAGAATGGGAGAGGAAAAAGGTCCCCTGTGAAGTAGCAAGAGTCTGTACTTTTTATTAGATGTACTAGAATATTCAAGACCATAGAAAGCAAGATGGTAAAGAAAATTTAAAAAATAATAATGGAGTATAATTTTAAAGTATTGAAGGAAAAATAATTTCAAGCCTAGAATTTTATTATTATTCAAATAGGACATAATAGAAACATTTTCATCTATACAAAGCCTCAAGAGGTTTGACATGCAAAAAACCACACTAAAAATACTTTTGCAGGATACGTGCAAATCAGAAAAATAAGCAGAGATGCTTAGAGAGATAGACAAAATAAAAGTAGTTAAATACGCTGGTAAAGTTTATTGCTCATTGTTCAAGCTGCTCTTTGGATTAGCAAGAGAAGGAAACCTCTGGCAAAACCAATCAAAGAAAAGAAAGGAAATAGACAAATAAATAAAATATAAGAAAAAACAGCAAACTGTGATTACAACACAGATTCAAAAGAGAATATTGTAAACAACTACATATTAATAACTTTGGGGCCTGGAAGACCCAGAAGAAATATGAAGTGACAACATGTAAAGAAAAAGAGGACATGGATAGGCCAATAAATATTTTTAAAAAGTAAAATCTGAGTTTAAAACTTCCCCTTCAAAAAATTATAATCCCCATGTTCAGATTGTTTCAGAGGTGAATTCTGCCAAATTCCAAGAGTTAGCTATTTCCTAAACCATATAAATTTTTCAAGAGAAGAGAAAAGTGAAAACCACCAGACTAATTTCAGGAAGCAATAATAATCAATATCTTCTTTAAAACCAAATAAAAATAACGTAAGAAATTAAAATTGCAGGCCCACATTATGTGAAATGTAGATGAAAAATGCTATATAAAATGTTAGCTAAGTGATTAAGTATCAATGTATCACAATAAAACAGAGACCAAGTGATTTTTAAAATCTTTTCTTTGAGATATACATAATGAAGCAGTGTTTGATGAAATGATAAAAATGGCTGGGATTTGCTCCAAATGATGCCATCTGCAGGATGTAAAGAATGGGCTGTAGGTGAAACAAGACAAGCCGTGAGCGGACAATTGCTGAAGGGAGATTTTGGGTATATAGGAGATAGTTATGTCACTCTCGGCACTTTTTATTTATTTTAAATTTTGCATAAGAAAAAAATTTTCAATGACTATGTGTAGTTATTCCAGAGTTAAAACAGTAGTTTCAAAACTCAGAGAAATCTATAAATTATATTCACAATAAAAGACTTAAGGATAGAAATATGTCTCTCAAATGATGCAGAAACAGTATTTGACAACGTTCAGACCCTAATTTATGGTGATTTAAAAAAAAAAACTCTCATCGAATCAGAAATAATAGTCAACTTCCTTATTTTTAAAAAATAAAATAACAAAAACCTACAGCAACATTATATTTAGTGAAGAATTTTAGTTGCTTTTTATACAAAGTTAATAGCAAGAAAAGGAAGTTGTCATTAGCACTATTACTATTTAACATAGTACTGGCCAACACTATAAGGAAAGAAAAGAAGAAATAAGAGAAACAAGGTTTTCCAAGAAAGAGATAAAACTGTCATTATTTGCAGACAGATGAAAAAGGGAATTCAGCAAGTTTGGACAACAAGATCAATTTATAAAAATCAATAGGATTTTAATATCATAAAGATGTCAGTTCTTCCCCAAATAAATCTACAAATTCAATGCAATTCTCACTCAATTTACTAGTTGGAATTTAAAGGAGTAAACTCATCTAAAATTTTATATGGAGAAGTAAAGATCCACAAATACTTAAGTCAACTTTGAAAAAGAAGTTTAAAGGATAGAAGCAGGGGCTTGTTTTATCAGATATTAAAGACAGTAGTAAAGCCATAGTAATAAAAACAAGGTGATATTGGCATGAGAATGAAATATGGACAATCAAACAGCATTATCCTATTGAGAACACGGTAGTTCAGAGAGAAGGTGCATACGTGTGAGAACTTAAGGTTGGATAGAGATGGCACCTCAAATCAGAGTAGAAAGAATCATTACTTAGCAAGTAGAGTTGGGAAACTAGCTCATTACACGGAGAAAAATAAAACTGGATATCTACTTAATACATCATATAAAGCTGGAATGTGGATGGGTTAAAGATGTAAATGTAAAATGGTTTTTTATAAAATTAAGCAAAAAAAAACCTGTGGTAGAATATCTATGTTGCCTAGGTGTAAGGAAGGACTTCTTAAGCAAAACTTCCAAAGCACAAGTTATAAGACCAAAGGGGGAAAAAAAAGGAAAGGTACGCATCAAAATTAAATAGATAACAATATAGGAGAATATATTTACAATGTCTCAAACCAAAAAAATAAAAATAAAAATCCATCTGGAATATACAAGGCTTTCCTACAAGTAAACATTAAAAAAAGAAAAAAAAACAGGAACATCAATCTGCAAATGGGCAAAGGACAGGAACATACAATTCACAAAAGAGGAAACCTGTATGGCTACAAAGTATATAAAGAAATATTCAAAATTAGTAGTAATCACAGAACTATAACTTAAAGCAAGGACATGTCACTTTACACCAATGAATGCGGCAAGAATTAGAAAGCTGGTTAATGTCAGGTATTGGTGGAGGTATGGGATTATAAAAACCCCTGAGCACTGGGCAAGGGTATTTTCTGAAGCACGGCTTCAGATGGTAGGCAGCTGGAGATCATCCAAGTGCCCATCAGTGAAAAGTTAAATCAGTAAAATGTGGCAAAAAACATTAGTATGATATTCATTATGTGGCTAGTATCATTAATATGCTATTCTTCCCCTAAGTGAATGGAATAAGAAGCAATAGTCTCTATGAACGATGGATCTGAAAACACAGTGCTAACAAGGACATGCACATAGTATAATACAATTTATGTAAGTTGAAAATACATGTATACAAAATAATTTACATTTTAAGATAATACATCCAAACAAAAGGATGCTCATTAGACATGAGAATGGTTGCCTATGGAGATAGAGAAGGAAATGGGTAAACAGAAATGAATAAATGAATGAATAAATGAGTAGCCAACCTTATATGGACCAGTGATAAGAATGTACCTTGAACAGAGGGGTGCAATTAACTCAACATCCATCCACAGATTTCAAAGATAAATAAATAAAGATTGCATATACACATGTGCCATATGGAATTCTCAAGAGATGTAAACTGAAGAGATGAGACAGGACAGTTAAGCATAGAATGGAACAAGGCAAAATCAACTATGTGTTGCAAATAATTAAACGTTGAAAACTCTTGCTTCGGTTCACAGTTACACACTTGTTTGGTTTCTGGATCACTTTCTTTACCAAGGCCAGAGATGCTGAGGAGCACCAATCCTATCCGCTGCAGCTCATTCTCACTCCTCTAATCCCTTTCTAAGAGCTTGGGAAGAAGGTAACCACAGCTTTCCATGAGAGGCCAATGAAGACTGACATATCAAATGGTGATTCATACCAACATTATAAACACCCTTCACAGCCCCAAAACACTTCTCACCTGAACTCTAAATTACAAAATAAAAATATATATATACAAAATAATTTACATTTTAAGATAATACATCCAAACAAAAGGACGCCCATTAGACAAGGGAAGTAAAAAGTTAGAAACTCTAATTAATAGTCAAATTCATGACATCAATGACTACTGCAATATCAAAGAAGCCTTACTCTCCAATTTGGAGTCCACCTTTCCTGGGACTCTTGGTTCTCTCTCCTTCTCTTCTATTTTGCCTTGACTCATTCAAAACACCAAGGAGGAAGCAAAAATTATCTAACTGGGTTTTGCCTGTGAAGAGCTTCCAGGGGTCCTGTGCATTGCCAGGATTTTACAGCTGCTTGAAGGTGTCCTCTTCACTGATACAGTGGGTGAGATCTGTCACTGACCTTTCCCTCCAACTGTCTCCTCCCCTTAAGGGAAGCCTTTCCATCCCTGCTGTCCTCATCTAAATCAACTCTTCACCATGCTCCAAATTGCTGTTGCCCACAAGTCTGACCGATGTAGACTAACTACATCCATGGGTCCCCTTATCCTCTGGTTTCCAGTCGAGTTTGGCCAATCAGCAGCCTGGCAGGAGATCAGAGGGAGGGAGAAGCTCCCCCAGGTCCCTTTCTGAAGGGTCACTATCAGCTGGGCTGTGTTTCTGCAGATGTCAACTACAGTCAAGTGGCACTCCCCAGAAGCCTCATTTGTCCCTGTGTTCCAGGAACCAGCTGCGCTCCCTACTCCTTCAGACCTGGGACACCCTTGTTACCAGTCTAAGGTCTTGCACCATCACATATGGTTCTCCTACACCTAGTTTTGCATTTTAATGTTGATCGGAGGCTGGGAACCAAAGTTATAAACAAAGCTGGTTCAGAGCCCTGGTCTGGGATTACCCAAAATATGCCAGGAGGACCTTGAGAATGGCTAACTAAAGCTTTTCTCAATTTGTTCCCAGAGGTATCATCAGCCCCCATGGGGACATTTTACCCGAGACTACCCTCTGTGCTTTTATAGATTTCATTACAATTGTAACAGTTTTATGTTTCACTGTTAAGAGTTGAATAAAACTTTACCTATAAAAAGTAAATCATTGCAAATCCCTAGACAAATGAAATAGTCTTAGCATCATAATATTAATTTATATGGCAGGTGCAGTATAACTTTTATCTGCAGAGCATCTCAGATTAATATGACTTACAGGGTTAAAGAATAGCTTGGGGCAGGCTGAGAAAGAGCCAGTCTAGAAGACAAATGCACCAAATGGATATCGATAAGCTAAACACAGGGATCACTTCACCACACTACCGGGCGCCAGACAACTCAGAGGTGAAATACCACAGCTGTTAACTGCTAGAGCACAGTCTCACTTTAATAAGGAGAATAAAGAAAAATAGTCTGTCCACAAATAGTGTGCAAGGGGATTTCAGAAGGCACAGTACAATGAATACAATTAGAATCACTGGGAGAGCCGTTGAGTGCAGAGAAGTGTCATCTCATGCCTTGTCTCCTTAATTACATTATTTCTTAAAGGCAAGATGTGGGTGATACTTTTTAATACACCCTCTTCTTCCTGTCTACACAACTCAGAGACACACATTCACGGTACAGATTCCCATAAGGGGCAGTGTTCAAGAGTACCAGGCAGCCATTCATTCAACAGATGGGTCCTACTATGTTCCTGGCATTGTTCTAAGCACTGAGACATGAAGAGTGAATAAACCAGAGCCCCTGCTCTCATAAAGCTCACATTCTAGTTGTCTATGTTGTGGGGTGGGGTGAGGGAGAGAGAGACAGCAAGTAATAAAGAAATACATGAGATGTCGGGTAGTAAAAAGAGTTAAGGGGAAAAAATGAGACAACTGAGAGTGATAGCGATGCTATTTTAGAATGTCTGGAAAAGAAGCCAGCAGCTAGGAGAGATAGACAAATCTGATGGTCCTCTCTGCCAATGAAAGTATTCACATTACTTGATACAGTGGCACAGAGTGGAGGCATTTAGTACACAGTGGGTGCTAATTAAATATTCTAGACTGGGTGACCACAATAAGACCAGACTTCAGTCTCTTCTAAAATGCCTCCTGCTTTTGCAAAAGACAGCTCAGCACCTATGGTGTCCTGGACAAAACAATGTGTTACTAGCATCATCCCCGATGAGCCTGATTTTATACATTCTTTTGATTGTGAGATGCAATGACAGATAAAGCTCTCTAGCAAGGGATCAAGAGGAAGGTAAGTGACAGGTACCAAGTGAGTTCCATAGGCTATAAACCTGTCACCCAGAAAATAAGGATGATAAGAGTTTGTATCTGCAAAGCTCTAGCCTCCAAGGAAATTGCAGGTCTCTTTTCAGGTCAGCTTTTAAAATAATTGAACATCCACACGTCCCTTAGTGGTACGAGGAAGCTCTCCTTGGCTTCATTTCACAGATGGTAAAATTGAGAACCTGACCCATTCATAAACTGCCCTATCTAAGGGTAAACTGTGGCTAGCAGGGCAAAACACAGGATGGAGGCAATTGGGTACATTATTAAGAGGGAAACACATACACATACACACACCCCAGTCTGCTGCAGGGAATATTAGAAATGGGGAGCTTCTGCCTGAATTGTAGAAAGTGATCACATATACCTAATAATTGTTTTCTTCTCCCCTTCACTGTCCTTATAAGGCCTTGCCAGAGATCATTAATGCAGTTTGAGAGACAGTATGTTGTGGTTGAAAGACAGGCCATTCAAATGAACACACATTTTACAAGAACACAGAGAAACAAAAAGTGTATATATTAAACAGATTTGAGTAGTTGCCTAAGGGGATAAGGGGAGGGTGGCTGAGCCTCAGTAATGGAGATAAAAGGGAATAGATAAGTAAATAAAACTTATTAAATGGGGGTTGGACATTAGCACAGTTGGTTACAGCGTGGTGCTTATCAGCACTAAGGTCCAGGATTCAAGACCTGTAACGGCCAGCTGTCAAAAAAAAAAAACTTCAAAAATGGGCTTGGTTTGGATTGATGATGATAATGGATATGATTAACCTAATACTTTAAAATTGAGGTAAAAATCAAACAAATATCATATGTATGGAAGTTAAATGGATCTGTTTTGAATATTGACCCAGTGGCTCATTGGCAAGTTCCTCAAGTTCTTTGAATCCCAGTGTCTCGTGTGAACAACTGGGATAATAATATAAACAGCCCATCGCATTTATTTGCAAAATTATCAGCACATGGGAGGAACACTACGGGAGTCAGGTCCAGTCCTTGCCAATATGCAGTTATCTTTTCCTTTCTGGGCACACTGAAGATTATAATATTAAACCACCATGAAGTCAGCAATCATGTGACTAGTTCAGATCGGTGATATGTGAAATGAAATAACGTGTCCCTTCCAAGCTAACTCAAAAAAGTCTCAGTGAGATTCTCCAGCTTCCCTCTTCCCCTTTGGTGAAGAGTTTGGAGACTGTGTTGTGAGACAGTAGGGCCAAAAGATTGAAGCAGGCTGAATCTATGAGTCACTTCATGGAGCACAGCTTCCTGGATAGTTGCTGGAACCACAGTGGATTTTGCAGGAGCAAAAAAATAAACTTTTGTTATTAAGCCACGGAGTGCTTAGGATTGTTTGTCACTGCAGCATGGTTTAGTCTACCCTGACTTTTACACATGCAATAATCATTAGTGTCCTCTCCCCTATAGCCATGACCAGCTGACCCCTGATCCTGCACAGCATAAATGCTAGGAGGAAACCAAGCATGGACCTATTGGCCTTTTGAACTTTTAATGTGAGGTAAGGAGCTGGGCATGAAGTGCTGGAGAAGGTAAATAAGCCATGATCTACTACAGGAATTCCAAAAGCTCAGCTCATGTTCAGGTATCACTGTAAATTTGACTGGCCTGCTTCTGGGAGGGAGCTTACCCTTAATCCACAGCATTCTCCCCCTAAATCATCCAGCCCTCTGTGCATTTTTTCCTCAGGAGTCACTAAAGCCCAGAATAAATCCCCTTACATGAAGATTTTATGGTAGCCGTCCCCCTGACTCAGAGTAATAAGAGTTGTCTGTTATCTCTAGTTAGAAAATTAAAGTTTTACTTGGCCAAAGCCAAAAAGTAATACAATTCTATAACCTTGTGTTTTTATCTGTTTATTACTTACTGTTTGGAGAGAAAACAATAAATAAAATATCTGTGCATGTAATATCCCCTTTTCCCTCCAGAGACTCATATAGGTTCCAAATTTCTAAGTAACCTCAGTGTGAAGCAATGTTTGCAAACAATCCTCCAGCTTCTTTATGACTCTCTCATTAACCTTTTTAACCCTCCAATTCCTGTTTCTTAGGCCCGGTCCCTTCTATCTAATAATGTTGGTTCAAACTATTGCACAGACTAAAATAACAGAATGGACATGTCCTCACACATACCCAAACAGTTTGTCAGCCCTTGGGTAATTACAGGAACATAAAACATCAAGAATGGGCCATAAAATAAAGAGGGGGCTATATGGATGACAACATTAGTCACAGAAAGACTGATCTTAATCGTTATATCTAGCAGCCAGTTCCACATCCCAAGACCTGTATGTTCACTCCCTCTCAGCTGTCTTCAGAAGAAAATGCAGAAGCAAGAACTGCGCTCAAAAGAAGAATCAAAAAACAGAACCAGATTCTCACAGCCTTGCAAACTCCTGCCTGCAAGAGTTTCTAGTTGCCCTGGAGGAATAAGTGGATTCTGAGGATCCTGGGAAGACCAGGTGGGCAACTGTTTGTTGTTAGTAAGTGCAGCCTGTCACCTACCATCCCCCCCTCTCCTCACCTGCTGCTCTGGCTCTGCTCAGCCACATCATTTCACAACATGAGCCAGGGGGACCCTGGGCCTCAGGCATTTCCACTTCTTCCAGACCCATGAAAAGTCATTAAGATTCCAAGTTAAAGGTCACCCTGTTGTGCTGCTTTCCAATGTGGTCTGCCCAGTCTTGGTCTCTTGGTCCTTCTGCCTTCTCACTGTTTCTTTCAACTCCATCAAAACAGAATAAGATCCCATAATTCTAAGTCTTTCATAATTTGACAAAAAACACCTTTATGATAATGCATTTGTTCCCCCAGGCAATTTAAAGCCTCTTATCTTTAATTGTGGAATTAAGGATTTTATCTCCCATGAAAGGAATTTCATGCATCAACTAAGCCATGTGCATGTGCAGGGTAGAGATGGAAGGGAGCCTCCCAGGGCTCTTCAAAACCACCCTAAGTCTTGGTGGGCCCAGGGGTGAAGCTGCTTCAGGAACATGAACAGGTCAGAGGAGAAGACATGAGTTAGAGAGTATGACTGTCCTGTTTTCTTGCTCACTTAGCTGTCCTCAGGTGAAAGTGTCTGGGCTGCTACCTCAGAAGTTCTTCTCTGCAATGGACTTAGAGGAAAAAGTCAAATCACTGATTTCTTGCAATGCAGCCCCTGGACCTGGTACCAGAGGTATCTGAGCCCTCTACCCTCCCTTGGTCTTCTGGGGTCTTTTCTCACCCATCTCTAGACCCTTGCATTCCATGGCCCAGTGCTTCTGTCCCTTCCCCACAACCCCCCTGAGCCACCACCACTGACATGCTAATGCCTTCACCAAGCACCTCCCCATGCAGCTGCCACTTCTCACCTGGAAAGACTGTCTACTCTTCAAAGCACAGAGAACTCTGCCCTGAGGTCATGAGCAAAGGGACACCTGAGAATATGGGAGGAGAGAAGGAGCTGGGAACTTCCTATTGCTCAACAACATATCAGCTCCACCAAGAGGTGGGGGAGCCCAGGTGATCACAGAGGGAGCTTCACTCATGGGAGCGTGGTGGGGGTAGGAAACTGAACAAGGACATTTACCACTGTCCCTGCACGAGCCCATGTGTACATGCAAGGGTGTGTGCGCACACATGCATGTGCACAAGCACATGTTGAGGAGGAACTGACATCTTTGACAATAATTATAGCTACCAAGAAACTTTAAAAGTGAGAAAAAGAACTGAAACTTTGGTTAGCTAAAAGTAATACTAATTACAGGCTTTATGCAAATTAAGTCTAATTATCATGCAACACAATAATAATATGTCTATCACTATAATATGTCAGATTAACTTTCTTGTAAATTTTCCATAACAATTCTGAACTTTATGTACAAGTTGTACAGGTAAAAAGACTAAATTAGTAGGACTACATTATCTTTTCAAGCGCTTTACCCATATTTCTGCATGGTTGTTTCTTTCCTTAATCTTTTTTTTTTTTTTTTCTTGTGACTGGTAAGGGGTTTGTAACCCTCAGCTTGGTGTCGTCCGCACCACGCTCAGCCAGTGAGTGCACCCGCCATCCCTATATAGGATCCCAACCTGCGGCCTCAGCACTATCAGCACCGCACTCTCCGGAGTGAGCCACAGGGCCAGCCCCTTAATCATTTTTTAATGGTCTTTATGCATTAAGGAGAGAATCCTTGTGTCTATTACATGTGCTGCAAATATTTCAGTTTGGGATTTGTCTTTTAGTTTTGATGGTTGGTCTAAGTTTGAAAACATAGAAAAAGTACCCATTATATCTATTTGCTGAAGCCTAAAACTCTTTTGAACAAGAAATAATCTTTCATTCCACAATTAGTGATAAAAGGTTTACAAATGCATAGAACTTTAGAGATAATGCATTCGTGTGTTTCAGGTAAAAGTCCTTCCCATGTTTACAGGAGGAGGTTTCATTTAAAAAGTGGTAGAAAATTCAGTGCCAGAATGGGTGAGGAAGAGAGGCCACCAAGAGGAGCTCCAGAGACCAAGACTGAGCACCTCCTACAACCTTCCTTGACCTTCAGGTCAGGTTTAGACACCTTTCCCCTGTGGTCCTATAGCGTGCATGTATATCCTTGTCATATCACACTGATCACACTGTAATACAGCTGCTATTTACTTTTCTGTCTTGCCCACTCCCCTATAACATATTTGGAGAGCAGGGATTGCATCTAACTAGATCACCGTTGTTTCCAGAGCACCAAGCCTAATAGGTTTTTAACAAACATTCATTGAATGAATGAGTAAAGGAATCAATAAATCAATAGACCAACATTATTACTTTCCTCAGGGCTTGTGCGACTGGATCCTTGCTTCTGCTGTAGAAAGAAAGGTACTGCATATTAAGGGAGAGGACCTGAGCTGAGAAGATGAGTTCCTAGAGGAGAACCACCATCCTTCCAGCACCTGGCCCAAAAAAGCCCCACAAATAAATACCCCAACAAAACTCCACCCAAAGACTATGCCCTCCTTCAGAATTTAGATCCCTGTATACCCAGGCAAACGAGGGCAGTGCCTCCCCTCCCCTTCCCCCAAGAGATGCACAGCTTCCCTAAGCAGCTGAGATCCTTTAATACCTTGGGCTAAACCCTAGAGTAGGGACAATGGGGCTTTCAGGAGCTTCCCAGAAGAATCAGCCTCATTCAGCAGGGAACCCTTGTCTAATTAGGTTTTTTATGATTGATCATCTGGCTTGAACCTTCTTTACCTTCTTGGAAATTTGCTGAACTTTCAGTCTTCCATTAGCTGACCTCAGATAGCACCATATCCTGCTCTCTATACCTGTGACCCTCTGCAATGGATCTTGGAGTTCTGTCTAGATTTTGTAGACTACGTAGACTAACCCATCAGGGCTGACCTCTTTTCTGGCTTCCTGGCAACTTCCTCCTGACTGGACTGGTTCTGCCTAGTTCTGGTACCTTGCACAGACATGTGTTTCCCCATCTCCTGCCCCACACTCTGTAGATATGCTCAGCCCTGACCAAGGATCCCTGCCTGCTCATGTCTAAACCTGCTCTGGACATGGTCAGGTCCTCCTGGATAGATCAATGCATGCACATCACACACGTCTGCTGTTCTAGTTTCTTCTCACCTGCAGTCCGGTGTATGTATCCCTACCTGCTTACCTCTCTTTTCAAAATCCTGTTGCCTATGTACTCTAACCTGGTTTTCTAGACTCCTATTTCCTAGAATTGGCTTGGGTTCTGCCTCCTGGTTACTCAGTGATCATTTTCCTTGGGAAGCATACAGGCTGCCTCTCTGAATTGAATTCAGGATTGATCCCTGCTGTGATAACTGATACCTGCAGGGCACCTTCAAATGGTGTCTGAGCACCCTCTGCACAGCACTCTCTGTTCTTCAATTCCGGTGAGCTCTTCTCAGCACAGTTCATCTGGTTCACCATTGTCCAGACCTGCAAAGGGGACATATTAGAACCATCCCTTGTGCTATGTGGTGTAAATACAAAATAAAATTTCTTTGGAGAAGTTCATGGACAGAGCAGTGGAATGCACATGCTGCCATCATTTTGCCACCTCTGGTTGGACACAGCTGGGTACACTATGGAAAGGGCTCCAGTAGAAAGAACCTTCTCCATGATGTTCTAGATATTTATAGGAAAGGGGGTTGAGGAATGCCTAGCTGACTGCATGACAAGGAGAGCTTTCGGACTGAAGAGGTCAGGAGCTGATATCAATCTGTCTTTCCAATGAGCTAACTCATAACTGAACCAGATTCTTGCTAAGCTACCAAAAACAGAGGGGACATGAGCCTCGGGGCTAGGCTGATGTGTCTCCCCTTGGGCCCTTTCTTCACACCTGGCTCACCACCAGCCCCATCCCCAACCTGAGTCCCCAGTCTTTGCCCACATAAGCTTGTTCCCAGCTCTTACACAGATATCCATAGCCTGCTTCTTCTCTGGGCCCCAGCAAGATAAAAAGTTTACAAATGCATGATGGCTTACAGATAGGACTTTAATATGTTCAGGTAAATATGCATGATGATGATAGAATGTTTCCTATGTTTACGGGAGGGGCATTGCATTTAGAAAGCAGTAGAGAATTCGGTGCCGGAAAGGGTGCAGGGATCCAGGCCACCAGGAGGAGCCCTTGAGCTGCTCTGGGCTTCCTTGGCTCTTAACTCACTTCCTCAGACTCTTCTCATCTCTCCTCAAAATACACCTGTCTTCTAATTCATTTTCCTGGGATCCTGCTCTCTAATGGAATCGTAGAGTCCCAGAATTTTAGGTATACATAATCCTACTATAAAG
Organism: Cynocephalus volans; assembly: GCF_027409185.1. Classification (NCBI taxonomy): domain Eukaryota; kingdom Metazoa; phylum Chordata; class Mammalia; order Dermoptera; family Cynocephalidae; genus Cynocephalus; species Cynocephalus volans. The sequence continues at coordinate 133,742,443 of NC_084467.1, forward strand.
TGGGAACATAAAGATCTCTGCCTTAGTATAGGAAAACCAGAGGGTGCTTCTTATAAGAGGTGGGGGTTTTGTTCTTTGTGTCTTAGGAGTCCATCCCTTCTTTTCAGGTCCCATCTCCTCTCTACAGTCCCTGTCCCCTTCATCCTTCTAAATATCAGCTCCACTTTCCATTAACTAATTGATTATCTTTGTGCCTTTGTTTTCTCATCAGCAAAATGGAATTATATTAGTACTTTTCTCAAAGTATTGTCCAGAGGATTGAGAGAATCTTATGGGAATGACTCAGCATGGTATCTGGTACTCAATCAATGTTAGCTCCTATTTCTTTAAGGCTTTATATCTCTTATTCTTTAAGAAAGTCAGTCCAAATCAACCCCTCAAGTAGTACTTAAGGGCAATGTATTTGACCCTTCTCAAGTAATATGGCTGCATTTAAACTGAGAGGATGACAGTGGTTACCAGGACTGCAGAGGAGAGAAGGGAAGGGAAAACAGGGAGAGGTTGGCCAACAGGTACAAAATTACAATTAGATAGGAGGAAAAAGTTCTGGTGTTTTATTGCACAGTAGGGTGACTATGGTTAACAGTTAAGTTTTGTATATTACACAATAGCTGGTAGAGAGGCTTTTGAAGTTTTTTCATCAAAAAAGAATGATAAAAGCATGAGGTAAGGGATACACTAACTACCCTGACCTGATCATTATGTAATATATATGTCAGGCTGGGTCATAGACCCTTCAAACCTGTTGTGCAGACTGGTCACAAACCCCTCATATGCCATGCAGACTGGGTCACAGACCCCTCATATGCAGGTTGCTAGGTAAGTGTAAAGCTATATGACTATGCCAGTTGTCGAGTAAGGCAAATCATAATTAAAGCCAAAATGTTTCATTATTTCAGTTATACTAAGTTTCCATTTATATTGTCAGGGCTAGGGCTCATACCCTTCAAACCCATTGTACAGACTGGGTCACCAGACCCCTCACATGCCCGGCTGGGTCACCAGACCCCTCACATGCCAGGCTGGGTCACCAGACCCCTCACACGCAGGTCCATGCTAGGAAATTGGGAAAGATCCCGGGAGCGATTGGCAGATGTCACGAGCTCAGTCCTAAGCAGTGGCGGCAGCAGCAGCTTACAGGTCTGGTGGTGGTGGCAGCCTCGTGGAGGGTCCCGGGGGCCCTGGCAGCAACAGCTGGCAGCAACAGCCTCTAGCAGCAGTAGCGGCTTCCCCATCGCCCCCCTGGGGGCATCCCAGGGGTAGGAGGATCCGTGGATCAGAGCCACTCGTCCTTTATACTTAAGTCAGATAATCGAGGAACACCCAACTACATCAGTCAATAGGCAAGGAAAACCTGGGCACATGCACACAGTTAACATATTTACATCAAACAGCCTAGGTCATGACTGGAAAGATTCCAAACAGCTGAGGGATACTAACCATTTTTTTATTTTCCTTACAATATATCAAAACATCAAATTGTTCCCCATAAATATGTACAATTACAATTTGTCAATTAAAATAAATAACATTTAATGATAAAATGTTAAAATTAGATTAAAAAATTAAAAAGTAATTGACTCAAAAATTAAAAGAAAAGAAGTAACATTTAAAAATTTATTCTAAAATGTAAAAGCAAATAAAATGAGAAGATGTTTTCATCCAATGAAGAATTGGAGAATTTCAAGCATCCTGACAGGTGGAGAAGGAAAGAGCATTGGGGCATAGATCCCTGATATCAACTGAAGTAGGGAGATGCCTATTGCCCTAACATGTGCAGATAGACCTGGATTTGTTGTCCAAATTCCTTAAAGCCTCAAGCTTGGAAAATGACAACCAGGACTGATTTTCACAGCTCTGTTATAAAAGGAGGTTGTGACAGATTATTTTACTTCTCCTTCTCATACCATGTAGTCCTTTTTGTTTGGTTGGTTATTTTGCTTAAAAGAGTTAAAATATGACCTGGATAACTTAATTTGAATACCTAAATACTCAAGCTATTTAACAACATAGTAATGTTTATTTTTTATGCTTTTATAGATTTTTTTCTCTGTCCAAATCAATTCCACTATTCGCCTAAACATTGACATCAGTCTTGTCAGACATTTATTACTAAGGTGTTTCTAGCTTTTCCAAAGGCTAATATTTTACTTTGTCTATTTCTCTAAATTCTACACAAAAACACAAAAACCTTCCTAAGGCAAGCTCCATCCTTCACTGCCTTACAGTTTTGATTAGCAGGGCTATTTCCTAATGGAAAGCCAAAGTTATTACATGTTTTCTTTCCTGCTTTTTATCAAAAGCTCTTTTGGAGGAGTCGTTATTACTTTTTAATTGTCTGAGTGTATTTTCTTCATTTTTCTTACTAAAGCAAAGTGGGCAGAAGGGGCAAGGGAAATATAGCTGTACCTCGGCAAACTCCAAAGTCATCCTTAATCGTGTAATAATCTTCATCCGTTAGCCAGCTTCTCTTTTCCTTTGCCTCCGTCTTTTCTCGAATCTATTCAGAAAAACCTTTCTAATTCTCATTTGCGCATATTAATACACCCTGCTCTCTGGCTGCCCTAACTTGAGTTGCATATTCTCATTTGGCTCCCTCCTGTCCTCTTCCTTTCCAAGTCAGATTTTTCCTTGCACATAAGTTTTTAAGCCACCCTTTGTAAATCCACTTTGCAAAGAGCAACCAATCTCCAATCTTCTTTTCCAGAGCAATTGTAATCCACTATGCTTTAATTATAGTGTCTATTCAGATGTTCAAAATTCCATCCAGTTATAGATTTTAATACTTCTTCCCTCTGCACTATATTTATTAGATTGATTAATTCCCCAAATGTGCTTTTTTGAAGTTTAATACCCTAGGTCTTTGAAGCCACTGCTTGCTTAAGGAATTCAAGAAGATCGTGATCACTGGTAACAAGGCGGCTGCCTTGGAATTAACTATATAATTCAGCTGTTGTTATTCCCAGTAGCTCTAGCACTATTCCACTCTTAGCTTGACTTGCCAGCATCTTAGTCATAACACTGTCCCCTCCCTACCCTTGAATACACTGTAATGGATATGGTTTTGCCTACAATCCACGGAGATCTGCACCAGGGAAGTTTCACAGAAAGATAAATTAAGTAGGGATTGACTTTTTTATTATTGTTTACTCTCATTTTGCATGATTGGTAATAAATTGGGGTGACTCACATTATTGATACAGACCTTCATTTCCACATAAATGAAATGAGGAAGGAAGGCTAGATGGCTTCTAAGATACCTTCTAGCTCTTGTAAATCCTATGCTTCTTCGATACTAATTTATTCACCAAAATTGTGGAGTTGTATTTCTGGCACAGTATTGTGAACGATGGAACACTTTATTTAAAAACAGATATTTTATTTTAGAAAAGGTGAGCAGTTAGACCCACTGTATTAGTCCATTTCCGTTGCTTATAACAAAGTACATGAAACTGGGTGATTTATAAAGGAAAAGCAACATTTACTGCTTACAGTTTCTGAGGCTGGGAAGTCCAAAGTCCATCTGGTGGTGGCAACATTGACCCAGGGGTCCCACATTGCAAGATAGTGGAAGCAGAGAGAGCAAGAGAGAGAGAAAGACAGACTCTCCTCTTTTTTTAGGCCCTCAGAACCACACCCCTGACCACCATTATTAATCCATTCACTACTGCATGATCCTACAATCCAATCTCCTTTTCAAGGCTCCACCTTTCAGTTACCATAACAGTATTTCCCACCCTCTTAACAGTCACAGTGCGGGCCAAGTTTCTAGTACATAAAACTTGGAAGTCAATTTAAGCTTCATTGAGTTTGGGGGAATATAATTCAATCCACTACCCCCACCTTATCTTTTTTTAAAAGCTTTGTTAGGGAAAAAATGACATACACATACACAAACTATACAATTCAATAAGCCTTGTCATATGTATATACTCATGAAACTGTCCCCATAATCAAAATAACATTCATATCCATCACTCCTACTTTGGGATTAGTTGAGTGTCCCTTAAGATTCCATATTCTCTACCGTGTTGTCTTTTTAGCTATAACTCTCTGCAGTATTAACTTTAGTGGTGGCGCTAAGATTTATAATATACATCTTTAATTTATCACAGTCTACCTTCAAGTGATATTATACCACTTCATATATAATACAAAAACCTAATAACCATGCAATTTCACTTCTCCTCTCCTGGCTTTTGTGATACCATTGTCATACATTTTGCTAATATATGTGCTATAAACTCCAGCATACATTGTATTTGTTTTTTTGCTTTTTGTTTTGTTTTGTTTTGTTTTAAATGGATGTTTTTTAAAAATAGATTTAAATGATTGTTTAAAGTTTTATATTTACCCACATAATTACCATATCCAGTGCTCTTCATTTATTTATTTAGATCCATATTTCTATCTGGTATTATTTGCCTTGTGTCTGAAGGACTTCCTTTCTTATATTGTGGGTCTATTGGTGACAAGTTTTTTGGGGTTTTTTTGTTTTGTTTTGTTTAACTTTTATTTTGTCGATATACATTGTGGTTGATTATTGTTGCCCCTTACCAAAACCTCCCTCCCTCCTCCCTCTCCTCCCTCCCCCCCAACAATGTCCCCTCTGTTTGCTTGTCATATCAACTTCAAGTAATTGTGGTTGTTATATCTTCTTCCCCCCCCCCCCCGGTTTTTTTTTGTGTGTGTGTGAATTTATATATTAATTTTTAGCTCCCACCAATAAGTGAGAACATGTGGTATTTCTCTTTCTGTGCCTGACTTGTTTCACTTAATATAATTCTCTCAAGGTCCATCCATGTTGTTGCAAATGGCAGTATTTCATTCGTTTTTATAGCTGAGTAGTATTCCATTGTGTAGATGTACCACATTTTCCGTATCCACTCATCTGATGATGGACGCATTTCTCTAAGGAAGATATACAAATGGCCAACAGACATATGAAAAAATGCTCAACAGGTTTTTTTTTAGTTTTTGTATATGTGTATCTGAAAAATCCTTATTTAATTTTAGCTTCTGAAACATTTTCACTGGGTATATAATTCTAAGTTGACAGTTGTTTTTCATCAATATTTTAGAGAGCCTCACTCTCTTTTCCTGCATTGTTTCTGATGAAAAAACCTATTATCATTCTAAACTTTGTTCCTCTAGTACAAAGTATCTTTCTTCTCTGGCTGCTTTTAAGTTTTTCTTTTTATTACTGGGTGTTAAACAATTTGATTATGATATACTTCGGTTTGGTTTTCTTCAAGTTTCTTGGGCATTTGTTGAGCCTTGAAATTGTGGATTTATAGTTTTCATCAATTTGGACAGTTTGGCCATTATGCCTTTACATATTTTTTGTACCCTGTCCTCCTATCTTTGGGGTGGCCAATGAAATGTATCTTGGGCAACCTGAAGTGTACCACAGCTGATGGATGCTCTGTTCATTTTTTCCCAGTCTTTTTTTTCTCTGTATGTTTCATTTTATATAGTTTCTGCTCTATGTTTTCATGTTCAATAACATCTTCCTCCACATTGCTTATTCTGCCATTAATTCTATCTAGGGTGTTTTTCATCTCAGAAATTGTAGTTTTCATCTCTAAAAGTTCCTTTTTTGTATTTTCCATAATATGCTTTTTAAAATTTTTCTCCAGGTTCTTGAACATATGGAACGTCCCCGTCTAATAATTTTGTCCTCTATGCCATTTCCGGGTTGGTTTTGAATGGTTTTTCTCTTTATTATAGATCATATATTTTCTTGCTTCTTTGAATGCCTGATTTTTTTTATTGGATGCCCGACATTGTGAATTTTATCTTACTGGGTGCTGGATATTTCTGTATTTCTATTAATACATTTTAGTTTCATTATGCTTTGGCATTAATTTACTTGGAATCAGTTTGATCCTTTCTGGTCATGCTTTTAAGCTTTGCTAGGCAGGACCAGAGCAATGCTTAGTCTAGGAATGATTTCAAACCACTACTGAGGTGGGACCCTTTTGAATACTCCCTGTGATGTTTCATGAATTATGAGATCTTCCACTCTGATGGGAACAGAAAATACTCCCTGTCTTGTGTGAGCTTTGGAGACTGTTCCTTCTTTTCCTTTCAAGTGACTCTTTCCCCACCCTCAGGTAGTTTCCTCATAAGTATGCGCTGATCAGTACTCAGATGAAGATGTGAGGGGGACTCTCTGAAGATCTCCAGAGTCCTCTTTCGGTGCAGCTCTCTCCTCAGAGCACTCTGCCCTGAAAACTCCAGCCACATTGGCCTCCCCATGATCCCATATGTGTCTCCTCAAATCAGGGAAACCACTAGGTTTTCCTTGTTCCCCCCTCTACGTCCTTGCCTGGAAGCTCTCCCTGGGCAGCAAGTGGGGGCAATGCTAGGGCTCACATCACTTGAGTTTTTAATCTCTCAGGGATTGCTGTCCTTTTTCTGATGTCTAAAGTAAACCATTAAACATAAACCATTGTGTCATATAAGTGGTCCAATTTTTCAGTTGTTTTGTGAGAGAGGGTAAATCCAATTTTTTACTCCATTTGGCCAGAAGCAGAAGTCATCCACCTTGACCTGAACCGCTATAAAACTCTCATTTGGATGTGTTTTCCTCCGAGTATTTAATGACCATTTAAATTCCAACACAACTTCAAGTCATTCTCAACAATCTTTCTTAGCTCCGCGTGTAAAAATCTTTTTACATTTACTGTTACATTGATTTTTTTTTCCTTCAGTAAGCAGTTTCCTTGAAACATCAAGAATGCTTATTGCTTTTTAGTTCTACCTTGGTTTCCACTATTTGTAAATTGCACAGCTACAGAGATCTAGGTAGAAGCAGGCTCCTCAATTTTGGCTTAGTTTCAGTATCAAGAATCCAGAAACAAAGGCTCAGTCATTTTGATGGCCTCATTCTGAGTCCATTTTTTATGTTTTATATTTACACATTTGATGATGACTTCCAAGGAAAGGGAGAGCTTTTCCTCTGGGGGAAAAAAAATTGGCCTTGAGGGTAACAGAAAAACCCCCTCTGGTAATTGTTCATTGTTTCCGAAGTATAAACTGGCCTTTATAGCTCATCAATGCCAATTCTGAATTGTAATTATTTGTGCAAAATTTTTCTCATTTTTTTTAGCTCCCTTCTATTCATCACATATCTTCCTATTTCATCTAATATTTAATGGTTGAATTTAACATACACATGTGTGTGCACGCATGCTCTGTATTAGCCCATTTCTGTTGCTTACATGAAACTGCTTAATTTATAAAGAAGTGAAATTTATTTCTTACAGTTTTGGAGGCTGAGAAGTCCACGGTCCAGGTGGTGCATCTGTTGAGGGCCTTCTTCTGGGTGGGAACTCTCTACAGGGTAGCTTGGGGACATAGTGTATCACATGACAAGAACGGCAAGAGCAAGAGAGCTAACCTTCTCACTCTCTTTATAAAGCCCTCAGAACCATGGCAGCCCATTAAACCATCAACACATTACTCCATGAATGGATCAATCTGTTCATGAGGTCATGGTCCTCACCATCCAATCACCTCTGAAATGCCCCACCTTCCACTACCGTATTGGGGGTTAAATTCTAATATGAGCTCGGGGGACATTCCAACCAGAGCACGCCCCTATCTGTGCATGCCAAGAACAGACTATTTCTCAATCTATTTTTTCATGTGCTGTAATAAAAAGACCTTGATGCTACAAAATAAATGATACCAGAACTGAGGGCCTGGGAGAACCCATTCAATTGAAAGCCTGTTAACAGACAGTAATGCACACTGTGCCCTGGGGAAAAAAGGTGCTATAAAAACCCATAATTTTGTTGCCACAGTTAGACCAGCTCTATAGCACACAATAGAGCCGGAGACATTTATTTTTATCTAGTTCCGGTGATTTCATCATGTCCCCTTGATTTTATATCAGGTGACAGAATAAAAAGTTTTCTGTCCTAACTCCTGTCTTCCCAGTGGGCCCGTCCTCCGTGCTGACATGCCACTGTTTCCTGTCCTCCCAGCAGCAGGGAAGCATCCAAACACTGTGGATGAAGCCCATGCCGGCAGCCTGTCAGGAGCCCGAGGCCCCAGCTCATCATCCGGGAACAGAGAGAACAAAGCTGCTGGCTTGTTCTCAGGCTCAACCCACACTCCCTATGCATTGTTGGGGCAATGAAAATCAGTCAGACTCTTTCTGAGCTCAACTACTCAGAGCCATGGAAGGGTCACCCTGGTCCACTGAGAGCCCACTTCTCCCACTCAGGCCCATCCAGATAAGCAAATGAGCAACTGTCAGGCCTTGCATTTTCTCAAAAGTCATTTTCTGTCTGTAAGTTTGGATTCTTATAAACTAACAGAACAAATCTTATAAGGCAGGCCTTCCAGACAATGTTTCCATAGGCGAATAACCAGTGCCATCTCTGTCTTACCCATAGGAAAGTGCAGAGTGTTGGAGAAATGCCTATGACCTGGAACAAAACAACTTCTTCTGGTTCTTCTTCAAATTAATAACAAATTCTCCCCACTCAATAAAACATACCTTACATTTGAGTAACTTTTTATATTCACTTATTTAACACATAGGTATCAGGCCCCTGTTGGGTGCCAGGCCCAGTGCTAGGAAGTAGGCATGCAGAAGTGAACAGGGCAGACATGGCCCAGACTTCACAGGGCTCACGGTTGGTTGAATGATTCAGACAAGACAAGCACTCGCAGCAGTGCTTAGGGACTATACGATAGGAGAGGCACAGGATGCAAACACAGGAGAGGGACACCATATCCAGAAAGGTCAGAAAAGAACTCCCTGTGGAAGTTGTGACTAAGTTGAAACCTACAAGACAAGGGAGAACCGGCTAAGGGGAGTGCGGTGGGAGAGACGGGAGGACAAGTACTTCAGGCAGAGGGACCATCAGGGAACAAGTCTGGAGCCCAGTGTGGGCTTCGAGGGGGGATGGCATGACGAGAGGGGAAGCCGGAGGGTCACAGGGCCAGATCCAAGGCGCGTCATCCAAGCAAGGAGTTTGAGTTTTCACCTGATGATAGCAGGGTACCACTGAAAGGTTTTAAGTGCGGCCCAACAGGATTAGATTCACATTTTGGAAAGATCACTCAGTTCGGGGAGCAGGGAGGGAGGCAGAGATAAGGAAAATAATTAGGAAACTGTTGTTGCCTAGTCAGCGTGACTCTGGTCTGAATCAAGGGAGTGGCAGTGGAGTTTTGGAAAAGTAGACAGACTTTAGAAATATGTGTGAGGTAGAATCAACACGAGCGACTGATTAACTGAGGGCCGAGGTGCAGGAGGAAGAGGTAGGGGAGTTAAGCAAGGTGCTTTCATCAAGGGATGTTGGTGGCATGTACGACGACAGGAAGCATAAGAGGAGACAGAGATCCACTTTGGGTGCTAAATTTTTCTATCATCGACTTGGTTAAGGTGCCAGTGGGAAGTGAGGGAGGTGCAGAGGCCAGACTGGTCCCCTAGCACCCCTGTGCCCATCCTCACTTGGGAGGTAGTGGGTGCCAAGGAGGATATTATAAAACAGAGAAGCAGAGGCATGGCACGAAAGGGGATTTTCCTCAAGAATTAACAGGAAGTTCATGACTAAGTCCCCAATTTCTGGTCCAAAGCTCTACCCATCTGACCTGGCATCCTTTATGAGGGAATCTCATAAACAGATTTTTGCATTAAATTCTGGGTAGTGGTTTGGCATAGGTCCAGAGGCTCCCAAGCTATAAACATATTTTCAAATAGATCAGTAAATCATGTGCAAGTACAGGGGCTGTGAGGCCAGCTTGATACCTTCAGGCTTGATATGAGCCAACTACTCCCCTTGCTCATGAAGATGGAGACAAATGGGGGCTGGTCCCACAAGCCCCTGGAGGCTGCATTCGGCCCACTGGCCACTTCCCCGTGTCCCTGGCCTCCTCATGCTGAGGATGCAGAGCATCGAGTCCTTTGAATTCCTCCTCCTGTTACAGGGCTGGCTCGTCCTCTAGATGAGATTCTTCTCCTCTGACCCCTCGCCCGTTTCTCTTGCCACCTGTGTGCCATGCAAATTAGCAGAGGTCTGCTTCCTGGATAATCTGACATGTGCTGTGCCTCCTCCAAGCCCCCAGTCCTGGCTGAGGGCAGCTAACAGGTCTTTTAGGACACTGAAACAATCTTCTGTCCTCCAAACCTGCAAATGAGGAATAATAGGGCTGTGATTTCGTTAAAGAGTCCTCATTCCACATAAGAATGTCAGACTATAAAATCAATGCTTTTTTGCATAGATCTGGAAATGTAAATAGAGAGAGAAAAATGATTATGTCAGTGAAATGCCACACAAGGACCCCAAAGGACCTAATTATGAATGGATATTAAATATTTAATCTCATCTTTAACCCTTGAGGCAAAGGCCCAGAATGGGCCTGACTCACTCCACTGGCAAAACTCCACAAGGTTTTCCCACATTAATCTCTCTCTCATGGATAGTTTAGCCTCATTATCAAAATATGCCCCCTTTCCTCCCACTTATGAAAACAGACTGGCTCCTACTCCCACCCACAGCTTCCTTTGGCTCCACCTCCTTCCCAGTGAATCTTTTCTTCTCAGTTTTAAATATCAGTGGTTTTATGTTAGCTCCCATTTGATTAAATGAATAAAACAATGATAATGACAACTAGCATCTATTGAATGCCTACTACATTTCAGGCCCTGGTGGATGCTTTGGGAGCTTAATGACTGTGATCTTATGTAAACTTCATAAAACCCTGTGAGGTAGGTTTTATTATTCCTATTTCATAGATAGAAAACTGAGGCTCCAAGAGAAAAATTGGCTCAAATCACATTGTGCATAATTGGAAAAGCTGGGATTCAAACCCGGGCCTCTTTGACTCCAAAGTCCATGCTCATCCACTGTGCTATAGTGGCTCTTTTTTTTTTTTTAAATAATTAATTAAAATGCACTCTAAAACTCAATGCAATCCTGACATCTCTTTTAAACATCAGTCATCCTGGCTTAACTTCAGCTCTCCCCAAGGTTACATGGCTACTGCAAGGCAAACTAGGCCATTTCCAAAATGCAAAGAAGAGGAAGAAAATATGCTGAGCACCTTGTAGGTGCCAGGGGCCATTAAGCATTTCATCCTATTGACTCTCCACAACTGCCATAAATGGGAGGTATCATTACCTTAATTTTTCCAATCAGGAGTTGTAGGTAACTACTGTAGCAATTGCCACAGACCAAGTGAGTTGTAGCATGAAGTTGATCTGCATCACTCTGACTTCCAAGCCCAAGAATTTTCTTTCTCCTAATCCCAATTGTCACCACACATAGAAATCAGACACACTTCCCTGTTCACATATTTCTCTGAAATGCCTGACATGAAGGTCAGCAACATGTTACCAGGTAATACCTTCCAGCAAATGATATGTTCCTATCATACTAACCCTCCCTCAGATTAAAAAAAGGAAAAAGAAAAAAAAATAAAGTCTCTGAAGAGTGAAAAAGAAAAGCAGACAGATTCTGGAGTGGTGTCAAGACTTTGAAAAAGAAAATTACATGGAGTGAGTTTCCCATTTTTATAACTGTAAGAATGAGCCAGAATTTTATAGGGTGGTTTAAACTCAAATAGACAAAGCATAGAACAAAAAATATAGTCTTTCTGGCTGAAAAACCAAAGGACGGAGTCTAGTGCAACGATAGCCACTAAAAAAAAGAATACTAGAAAGAAAAAAGAGAAAACCAGATAGATGGAGCCCTAAATTCTGTGTATAAACTCTAACCCACCCATATCTCTGGCTCACTTTTGAACTATGCAGTGCCAGAGAGATGCAAAAGCAGTTAAGTATAAAAGAATTACACTGATATTTGAGCTGTTGGCCAAGAAACAGGATTCCCAATTTAAATACAACCAAATTAACTGCTTGGTAAAACAAAAAGACAAAATTCTTCAGGGGTATATAACTGAATCTGGAGTCTCCACAGTGAAACAGCCACAATATAGCAGATAAAGTGAAATTATTTTACAATCAAAGAACCATGAAAATTTGAATAACAAAGAGAACAGATCATTGACAGAGACTAACAAGTTGGCCCAGATGTTGGAATTAACAGAGAAGAATTTTAAAGCAGTTATAATAATTATGCACTTTCATATAAAGTAAAACATACAATGAATAGAAAGTAGGAAATCTCAGCAGGGAAACTACTTTTTTTTTTTTTTTTTTTTTTTATTTTGTCGATATACATTGTGGCTGATTATTGGTCCCCATCACCAAAACCTCCCTCCCTTCTCCCTCCCCCCCTCCCCCCCAACAATGTCCTTTGGGTTTGCTTATCGTATCAACTTCAAGTAGTTGTGGTTGTTATAGCTTCTCCCCCCCACCCCGGTTTTGTGTGTGTGTGTGTGTATGTGTGTGTGTGTGAATTTATATATTAATTTTTAGCTCCCACCAATAAGTGAGAACATGTGGTATTTCTCTTTGGAAACTACTTTTTAAAACTAGAAATTCTAGAAAAGCAAAATATAATATCTGAAATTAAAATTTTACAGGATGGGCTTCACAGCAGACTAGAGATGACAAAGGAAAGATTCCAGGAACTTGAAGATAGATAAATAGAAATTATCCAGTCTGAAGATTGAGAGAAAAGAGTGATTAACAAATGCACAGGACCTTAGAGTTGGGGAACAATGTTAAAATATCTAACATATGCATAATTGGAGTTCTAGAATAAGAGGAGAGAGAGAATGGGGCAGCAAAAATATTTGGAGAAACAATGACCAAAATTTTTCCAAATTTCATGATAAACACAAATTTACAGATTCAAAAATCTCAGGAAACCCAAGTAAGATAAATATAAAGACAACCATGACTAGGCTTATCATAATCAAACTGCTTAAGGAGAGAGAGAAAGAGACAGAGAGAAAAAAAATATTTGCAAGCAGAAAAAAACAACACATTATATACAGGGGGATAAAAATTAAAAATTACTAAAGACTTTTTGTTGGAAACCTCACAAATCAAAAAATAATGAAACAACACCTTTAAAGGGCTAGAAGAAAAACTGTTAACTATGAATTCTATATCCACTAGAATTATTCTTCAAGAATGAGGCAAAATTAAGGCATTTTCAATTTTTTTTTTAAATGAGAATTCATTACCAGCAATTTTCACTACAATTAATAAACTCTCGTCAGGCTGAAAGTGACACCAGATGGAAACTCAGATCCTTAGGAAGGAATAAAGAACATTGCAAATAGCAAATATCTGAGTAAATATAAAATATCATTTTTCTCTTTTAATTTTTCTGACATATGACTGTTTAGAGAAAAATTATAACATTTATAAGATTTATGTATATTTCCTACTTTTGACAACTGTAGCTTAAAAGGCATGGTTTGGGTTGGGAGAGATAAATGGACACATGCAGTTGTATGGTTTCTACATTTTACATGAAGTAGTATAATACTAACTCCTAGTTTACTGTGAAAAGTTGAGAATGTATATTGTAGTCCTTAGAACAACCACTAAAAATGCAAAAACTAATGTAACTTAATAGATAAAGGAGAATTCTAAAAATTATTTAATCTAAAAGAAGGCAGGAAAGCAAAAACAAAGGAACAAAAAACAAAGTGTGCAAAGAAATGATAAAATGGTAGACCAAAATCCAAACATATCAATAATTACATTAAATGTTAGTGGACTAAACATTCAATAAAAGTCAGAGATTGTAAGAATGAATTTAAAAACAACACTCAACTACATGCTGCCTATAAGAGATTCACTTTAAATATAAATAGATAGGTCAAAAGTAAATGTATGGAAAAATATATACTAGGCAAACAGTAAAGGTGACCAGAGTGGCTATTTTAATAACAGATAAAATTGACTTCAAAACTGAAAGTAACATTAAGATAAAGAAGGACATTTCAAAATAATACATGGATCAACTCATCCAGAAGACAGATACTAAAGTGGCATGGGCCTAATCTCAAAGCTACACAACACATAAATCAAACATTTACAGAATCACAAGGGAAACAGACAATTCCACAATCACGGTAGGAGATTTTAACACCCATCTCTCAACAATTAAAAAAAACTCTTAGACAAAAATATCGGTAAAGTCATAGATGATCTGAACCACACTTAAACCACCCACTTTCAAGTTTGCGTGTGAGTTCATCAAGATGAACCTTATACTGGGTCATAAAAATTTCAATAAATTTAAAAGGATGGAAAAGTCCTTTAAAATACTCAACACTCTATGAAAACTAAAATGATATCAGATGACTTTGTTTTGTTCTCTGCTATATCTCTGGATCAGTCAGGGTTTGCCGGAAAAAAAAATATATATATATATATATATATAAAATATTATATACATCTTATATATATGTAAGAGATTTATTTAAAGGAATTAACATATGCACTTGTGAGGACTAGTAAGTTGGAAATCTGTGGGGCAGGCCACAGGTAGAAAAGTCCAGTAGGAGTCAATGCTGTAGTCTTGGAGCAGAATTTCTTCTTCTCCAGGAAACTTCAGTTTTTACTCTTATGGTTTTCAAATAATTAGATAAGGCCCACCCACATTATCAGGTATAATCTCCATTACTCAAAGTAAACTGGTTGTAGATGTTAACCACATCTACAGAATACTTTCACAGGAACACCTAGGTTAGTTGTTCATTAAATAATTGGATACCATAGCCTAGCCAATTTGATACATGAAATTAATTAATCATAATCTTCAAATCTAAATAACGGTAACTGACACTTAGAAGTTTTCAATAAATATTTTTTGAATGGATATTGAATAGATAATTATGAGATCACAAGCCCCAAATCTGAAAGTATATAATAATTTTTGAGACTATCTAGGCCAGAATTCTCTAGCTTCAGAGCTTCCTCATGCTGCATACCCCACAGCGTCTCTGTCTAAGGCTGGGATAGAATCCAGGAAATAGTTTTTATCAAGCATGCTAGGGCCACCACAAACGGATGTGCAAGTTATTCAGTGCACAACTGAATCCTACTGTCCTTCAAGTTCCCCAGATGATTCTGGTGCAGGTAGTCCACAGACCATAATCTAAACAACTTTGAGGTCATTAACTCAGCAAATACAATAATACTTCCTCTGACATTCTAGACAGCAGCTCTCTAGCATCTCAAAGGACTAGATGCTTACTACCTACTCAAGCAGCCTACTTTGTCTTTAGTCAACTGACTGTTAAAATGTTCTTTCTTATATTAGGTCCAAAAAGGACTTTCTGGAATTTCCAGCCATTGATACCAGTTTTCTTTTGTACAGCTCAAAGTATTTTAGGGTGTATGGCCTGAGCTACAAATGATTGACAGGGTAGCTTAGGTTCAGGTGATGGTTCAGAAGACTTGGTTCACATTGACTGCTCTTGCTCACCTGTGAGAGAGCCTAATGTAATCCAGCTATATTGCGGAGCATGCAAGGAGGTAGGATTATCTGGGAAGAGCCCTCAAAGGCACTGACTGGCTTGGAGAGCATTAGGAATACCTTATAGAGTCCACGGTGGGACAGTGAGCCCTGGAACCCACCAAGAAGGTTGATTGCTATGACAAATATCCAGTTCTGCTTATTAAAGGGTAGATTCCTGGACCCAACACAAGTTTTAAATGATAAATATAGAATAAGGAACTAGAACAAAGTTGCTTAGAACAACTGGAAACAGCAAAAGAAATGTGGATGAAGACAGTACTGGAGCTTTTATACTTTAGCTGACACAGCTGGAATATGGGGTACTTTAACACTCATTCATTTAGTAATTCACTAATTCATTCATCAACTAAATATTGATTACATGTTTATTGTGTACCAGGCACTGTACTATGTACTGAGAAATAAGTGATAAACAAAACTAAAATGGTTTCTGCTCTTATGAAATTAAAGTCTACTGGGTATGACATAGTAAACTAGTAAACAAAGAAAAATATAAGAAGTGTTACAAAACAATCAGCATGTAACAAAAGAAATGAATAAGATGTGTTTGCAGAAATAGAAAAAACAATACTAACATTCATATGGAACAACACAAGGCCCCGAATAGCCAAAGCAATCCTGAGCAAAAAAAAAAAAAAAAAAGCCAGAGGCATAACACTACCTAACTTCAAATTATACTGCAGAGCTGTAGTAACCAAAACAGCATGCTACTGGCATAAAAACAGACATTCAGACTGATGGGACAGAATAGTGAACCCAGAAATCGACCTACAAACTTATAGCCAAATGACTTTTGACAAAGGCACTGAGACCATATATTGGGGAAAAGACTGCCTCTTCAATAAATGGTGCTGAGGAAACCGGACATCCATATGTAGAAGAATGAAACTAGACCCATACCTCTTGACATATACCAAAATCAATTCAAATGGATTAATGTCTTAAATATAAGACCTGAAACTATAAAACTCCTAAAAGAAAACATAGGAGAAATACTTCTGGAAATAGGAGTGGGAGAAGACTTCATGAATATGACCCCCAAAGCACAGGTAACAAAAAGAAAAATAAACAAATGGGATTATATCAGACTAAAAAGCTGCACAGCAAAAGAAACAATTAACACAGCAAAAAGACAACCTATAGAGTGGGAGAAAATATTTGCAAACTGTGCATCTGACAAAAGGTTAATACCCAGAATATACTAGGAACTCAAACAACTTAACAGTAAAAATACAAATAACCCAATCAAAAAATGGACAAAGGAGCTGAATAGGCATTTCTCAATCAAAGATATACAAATGGCCAACGGACACATGAAAAATGCTCAGCATCACTCAGCATCAGGGAAATGCAAATCAAAACCACACTGAGATACCATCTCACCCCAGTTAGCTGACCATTATCAAAAAGACTGAGAATAATAGATGCTGACAAGGATGCAGAGAAAGGGGAACCTTCCTACACTGTCAGTGGGACTGTAAATTGGTGCAGCCATTACGAAGAATGGTATGTAGGGCCGAGCCCGTGGCGCACTCGGGAGAGTGCGGCGCTGGGCGCGCGACGCTCCCGCCGCGGGTTCGGATCCTATATGGGAATGGCCGCTGTGCTCACTGGCTGAGTGCCGGTCACGAAAAAGACAAAAAAAAAAAAAAAAAAAAAAAAAAGAATGGTATGTAGTTTCCTCAAACAACTACAGATAGAACTGCCGTACAATACAGCAATTCCACTGCTGGGTGTATACCCAAAGGAATGGAAATCATCATGTCGAAGGAATACTTGCACTCCTATGTTTATCATAGCTCTATTGACAATAGCCAAGAGCTGGAATCAACCTAAATGTACATTATCGGACAACTGGTTAAGGAAAATGTGGTATATATACACCATGGAATACTATTCTGCCATAAAAAAGAATGAAACCCTGCCATTTGCAGCAACATGGATGAACTTAGAGAAAACTGTGTTAAGTGAAATAAGCCAGGCACAGAAAGAGAAATATTGCATATCGTCACTCATAAGTAGGAGCTAAAAAATAAACAAAGAAAGAAAGAAAGATACAACCACCACAATAATACATTGAACTTTCAAAAGGAGAAAACAGAACTGAGGTTACCAGAGGTGGCAAAGGGGGCAGAGGAGGGGGGTAAGAGAAGAACTGGTAAAGGGCCACGAAAACATTTACATTGCATAATGTTGAACACACTAATTATCCTGATTTGAGCATCACGTATTGCACAAAGGTATTGACATTCAACTCTGTACCCCACAGATATGTACAATCAAGTGTGTTACAATTTTTAAAAATTGAAAGTAAATAAATAAGAAGGTGTGTTTGTATAGAGAATAATAAAGCAGGCCTTAGGGTTCAGGGGAGGCTTTTCTAAGAGAATAGAGTTTATATTGGATCTGAGGATGAACGGAAATCTACTGAGTGCTCTAGGCACAGCCATAGGGAAAAACATGTGCAAAGGCTCAGAGCCAGGAAATAAGGTCACATACACGAGGATCTGAAAGGAAGTCAGTGTAGTGGGAGCATGAGTCAAGTGTGGCTGTGGTTCGAGATGAGGTTGCAGAGATAAACAAGAATCTGTTCCCATGGCAAATATTTGCACGGGAAATCATTAAAGGCCAAAAAGCGGAAAGTGGCATAATTTAATTCATGTTTGAAGGGATTACTCTGGCCACATTGGAAGGGGGCAAGATTGGAAGCAGATCACTTAATCGGCAATGGCCCAAATGACAAATATTGTGGTAGTAAGAACTAGGGTAGTTGGGGGAAGGATTTGAGAAAAGCAGATGGATTCAAAATGTACTCAGGAATTAGACTGAGTATATCCCGTGAGGGAAGGAGCCATGTGCGTTTTGCTTAGCAGTGTACCTTCAGTTCCTAGCACAGTGTCTGGTATCTAAATATGAATGCAGACAACCCTTATTACTCAAGATTTCATATTTGTGAATTTACTTACTTGCTAAAATTTATCTGTAACTTCAAAGTCGATGCTTGTGACACTCGCCAGCGTTTGTGGACATGCGCATGCGCAGACAGATGAAAACCGTGAGTCCTGGACATTTCCTGCTGAGCTGGAGCAAGGCCGTGATCTGCCTTTTTGTTCCAGGTCTCAATACTGTAAATAAGTGCCCTTTTCACGGTCTGTTTTGTGCCACGTTTTTCACGTTTTTGTGCTTTTTGTTGGTGCTTTTGCTGTTTAATATGGCCCCCACAGTGAGATATCACCTCACCGCAGTTAGAAAGGCTATTACCAACAAGACACAAAATAACAAATGCTGGCCAGGATGCAGAGAAAAAGGAACTCTCCTACATTGCTGGTGGGAGTGTAAATTGGTACAGCCACTGTGAGAAACAGTATGGAGGTTCCTCAGAGAACTAAAAATAGATCTACCTTATGACCCAGCTATCCCACTACTGGGTATTTACCCAAAGAAAATGAAATCAATATATCAAAAAGATACCAGCACTCCCATGTTCATCGCAGCACTATTCACAATAGCCAAGAGATGGAATCTACCTAAATGCCCTTCAATGGAGGAATGGATTTTTAAAATTGTGCTATTCAGCTATGATAAGAAATGATATCTTATTATATGCAGAAACATGGATGGAACTAGAAACCATCATGTTAAGTGAAGTAAAATATCTTATGATCTCACCTATATGTGGAATCTAAAAAAAAAAAAAAATGGTTCTCATAGAAGTAGAGAGTAGAATCATGGTTACCAGAGGCCAGGAGAGTAGGGGGTTGAGAGGAGGAGACGTGGTGGGCTAACAAATACGAAGCTCTGCTATCTGCCCTAAGTGAATCATTGTGCAGTACATGCATGTATGAAACAACACACTGTACCCCACACATATGTAAAAGTAAATGCTAAAATGTAAAAAAAAAAAAAAATTAATGGAAGTAAAGTAAAATAAAATGGCACCCACACATAGTGCTGAAGTGCTGCCTGGTGTTCCTAAGTGCAAGAAGGCTGTGATGTGCCTCACAGAGGAAACACGTGTGTTCGATAAGCTTCACTCAGGTATTATAGTGCAGTTGGCTGTGAGTTCAATGTTAATGAATCGACAATACATATTAAAGAAGATGTCTTTAAACAGAAACGTACATAAAATGTATTGATTGGTGGATGAAAATGTTGTGATCAGAGGCTTGCAGGAACCTAACCCAGTATTTTTACTAGTGCAATGGTTCAATATTTGCTAAACTGGTGCCCACAGTGACTTTATAAAACATAATTGCCACAAATAATGAGAATTAACTACAACTGCTAATTGAACAAATGAAGGAATGAATGTGATAGGTGCGACGGGATTTGTTAACGAATTGAGGGCTTTAGATTTTAACTGTATTGGCATTGACATCATATATGGAGATAGGATATTCTGGGAAAGGAATAGGTTTGGGAGGAAACTGGAAAATGCTATTTTCTTTTGAGATGACTGTGAGATATCTGAGTAGAGATGTCAAGGAGCCAGTTGGATATATGAATCTGAATCCCAAAGGAGACTTCTGGACTGAAGACAGAAATTCGTAAGTCATCAGCATATAGATAGCACTTAAAGCCTCAGGTATAGAGGACATTGCCTAGGAAATAAGTATAAGGAGAGAAGAGAGGAGAGCCCAGAACTGAGCCCTGGGACACACCTACACTCAGAGAGCCAGGGAAGGAGACTGTAGGGAGCTGCCAGTGGGGAAAAGGACAACCAGGAAATGTACGGAGTCACGGAAGCCAAGACAGGACCATGCTGGGAAGAATGCTAGTCAGCCCTAGAGAATGTGGCCGGGAGACTAATGAAGATGAAGGCTGAAAGTTGCCCTTGGATGGTGCAATGAGGTTGCCAATAACCTTGAGCCATCTTCAGGGCATGGAAGAGATGGAAAAATAAAAACAGCACAATTTGACAACTTTCAGAAGAAGTTTTATGTTGAAGGGTAGCAGAGAATTAAGACATTGGTAGAAAGGCGAAAAGGGGTCAAGAGAGGGTTTTGTTTTGATTTGATTTGAACTTGGAAAATATTACAACGTGTTCGAACTGTTAGGAATGATGCAGGAAGAAAGGGAAAGATTGATGATGCTCAAGAGAGGAGAAAACTGGAGACCTTATGGTGGTAGAAAGAATGGGATCGGGGCCCATTTGGAGGAACTAGTCTTTGTTAAGAGAAGACACCACCGCACTTGCCCCCAGGTGTGTGAGTGGACATGCACACACACATGCACGTGCATGTCTATACCTCTGTAACTGATATCATCAGCTACGTGTAAGATGTTCCACGTATTCTTTTTTGTTTTATTAACCTATCCAGTGTGTCTGAATTTTCATGTATTCTTATTACCTTCTTGATCTTAACCAAAGTGCCAACAGGTACAGATATTTTTGAATCTTGCTTCTAGTCTCCCTAAGTTTGCATCTTTCTTTTTTTCCCCATGTTTCGGTCTTCAGACCTTTGCACTTAATTTTCTATGAAGTTGCCCTTCTAGAGTTCTTCTAAGTCCCTTTCTGGCTGTCAGCTCTTTCTATAGAGACTTATCTTCTGTTCCCTTCTCCTAGCTTGTAAAGATCTGAGTCATGTCTTTTTTTCCACCAGAGGTACTGCCTGAAGCCTAAAAGGCTAATCTGGGACAGCTCCATCCCTCCTGCCTCCCTGCACCTAATGGGCAAAGTCCTCGGAAGCATTCACTGCCCACAGGAAGTGTGGGCTCACTGTATAGGAAAGGCTATGGTTTCATTAGAAACTTCATTTCTGGCAGTTTTATGCTCCTCTATTTTCATCAACATTCCTAATTCATTTGAGTCATGACTATTCTAGCAGTTTTAAATTTTACATAGCCTAAGGATATTCACTTCTCTCTTACCCTACTACAGCAGATTAGACCCATAGACCTAGTATATGTTCTGCTAGACACTTCAAACACATCATCTCGTTCATTCCTCATAACTTCTTGTAAAGTAGGTATCATCATTCACATCTTATGGGTTAGGAAACTTGAGACTCAGGGGTCACACAGCTAACAAATGAAGAATCCCTGATTTGGACTCATGTCAAATTCCAAAGCCTAAAGCCTTCCCATTTTTACCAGGCTGCAAAGTGGGCCAGCAGTGCTCCCTTGGTATGTCCTTTCAGCTGCCGCTTTGTTCCATGGATGTTCCAGCTCTCCAAATCTTCAGAGACTGCCTTGAGAAAAATACCCATTCAAATCAACTCATGTCCCCACTGCCTGACCCAGTAAACAACTGCTGGTGGCCCCTTGGAAGGCCATGATTGTGGGCCCACTTTCTGAGAAGCCACTACCCACGGCAATTTTAACCAACCTGTTCAATCTAAGTAATAGAAATAAAAGGAGGGTGGAAATTGTTTTAAGTAGCTGGCAAATTCTTAGGCAGGTTGTGGAAAGTGATGTCATTGAAAAGGCCCAGTCTGTGTAAAGGTGAGTGATAAATAATGAGCTGCTGAGCAAGGAATAAATGACATAACAATAATTAGAAAGGGGGCCATTGTGGGTTAGAACACACCCCCTCACATGTGCATGGGGGTGGAGGGGAGAGATGTCCTTCTGCTCTTGCTGTGGGGCAGAGACCAACAGTAAGCAAGACACACCAAGAAAGAGCTTTATACAAGAGAGAACAGGGGAAAGCTCTAGAGTAAGAAACAGATGCTGAGAGTGAACTGGGTGCTCAGGAGGCATCAGGGCTTGCTTGTGGTAAGTGTAAGTCGAGAACTGGGGGATGACAAGGGTTTCTTTGAAACAAGATAAAGGAAATACAGAAGCAGACTAAGAAGTGATTGATAACAAAGATTAGAGCAGGTACCAATCTTATTCTAACTGATACATATGTGTGTGTGTGTATATATTTATATATATATATATATATATTTTTTTTTTAAACCAGAAGTGCAGAGTTAGGTTGCTATGGATCAATTTACACTTTATGCCATTTTAATAAAGAGGGCTCTGATTTTTTTTTTTTTTTTGAAAAGCAGGTGTGATCTGATTATATGCTAATCTCTGCCCAATTAATGGTGTTAACTCAGACTGTCTCCAAAGTGCATCCAAAACAACTGGTTAAAAGGGAAGAATTAAGTCAAATACATTTTTGGCATTAGGTGTATGTGTCAGGGACATATCTAGAAACACCCAATTTCACAACTGTTTGTGACATTCAAACAACCTTGTGTGTAAGCACAGGCCCAAAACAATGACAGCCAGATTTTCAGATCTAGCTTCTCACAGACCTTTCTTCCTCCACGGAGGCAGGAGAGGATTTGGTAGTGAGGTTTGTCTAATTAATGACAAAAAAATGTGGGAATAAAAACCCACACCTTGGCCCAAATGCTTCATCACCCTTTCAAACCAGTTTTCTGAACAAAGAGTTCTGTAATGTGCAGGTGCACAAGGCAGAAGCAGTGAGAGAGAACAACCTAACACTCACTGAACCACGGGGTGTGTGTGCACTGTACATGAATGCATACACATGTGACACACTCACACTGCACAGGCACATGCATGCACAGAAAGTACACAGTGTCCTAGGGCACACCTGTGCTATTGCAGAAGAGGGCAAATCTAACCCCAGTGAATGAAAGGTTTAAAATTAAGTTTCTGGATACAGTTGTTACCTGAAATCACATGCTCCACAGCAAGATCATCACCATAACTATTACTGTTAATATTAATAACAAAAACTAGTATTTGCATAACACTTTACATAAATTATATTATTGAGCTTTGAAAGGTATTTTGCTAACATTTCCAACAAATAACCAAGCAACAGGGAACAAAACAAAACTTTTATATCAGGGGCTCCCAGGCTTTCTGTCACAAAGGATCCCCTTTATTATTTTCCCTATAAGGCTTTTTTTTTTAATATGTCTTTGTCTAATTGACAACCTTTATTAAAGAATATTCCATTTCCCTATCCTTATTCATCAAAGAACAATCAGTATGCAATAACCCGCATTACCTCACTGAGCTAATATAATTCCATGAACTTGGTGTCTGAGTTACCCTCTGATGCCTCATTATCAGTAAATCCATTTCAGTTTGGTTTTTTGATATACTGAACATTACTTTAAGGTCCCCACTGCCTTCATAAAGGACTTCTAGGGGTCCTAGGGCCCTGGGGAGGAAAACACTGATTGAAATCACAGATGATATTTTCTTCTTCTTCATTCTTTTTAGACTAAATATAGGATAAAGGAAGAGTATTTGAATTTTTAAAAGAAAGCTTGGAAGTCTCTTAAAAGTCAGACATCACAAAGCAATTATTTGAGAGAACACACACAAGAAGGAAGGCAAAGAACTAACCACTGCCAAAAACATGTTCTGCATGCCTGGCAAAGCTATTGCTAGTGCTATCTAGCAGAGTGCGTAAGTGCGTGGGCTCTGATGTCAATTTGCCTGGCTTCCGATGTTGGCTGTCACTTCTTAGTTAAAGGCGTGGAAAAGTTTCTAAACTTCTCAGTGCCTCAGTTTCTTCATCTGGAACATAAGATCACAATAGGCCCACATTTTTAGGACTTTGTGGGACTTCTGTGAGTAAATACATAGAAAGAGCTTAACACAGTCCGGGGCACATGGCAAGTAAGAAATATACTTCTACTATTAGTATTGTCATAAGTACACAATTTCAAGACCTGTAACTGGTTCCTAGACTTCTTCAGGGCCACAAAATGGATAATATAGACATTCATGAGATCTATTTTTGTCGGATCTCTCCTTCCCAGCATTGTTAGAATAACTGTGCCTCTCTGCTTTGATCAAATCTGAAGCAGCACGCATAGAAGTTAGGGATGGAGGCTGTGGACGCAGAATTGCCTTAGTTCAAAGAATTTTTCTAGCTCCTACCAGCTAGGAAAAGCTGGATATAGCCTCAGGTTTATTAGTCAACCTCTCTGAGCATCAGTTTCCCCATCATTAAAACAGGGATCATAACTAACTCCTGGGGCATTGAAGATTTAACGAGATATTGTAGATAAAATGCTTAAGCACTTTATACAGTAAATCCTCCCCCCCCCCTCAAAAAAATAGCTATCATGATTACTATTCATTAACACATGAAAGTATTATTTGCTTAATCTAGTCCCTGGTGCAAAATATATGACTTTTGAAATCAAATACATTCTCATTTACTAAGGCAAAGTACTTAGGTAAACCAATAATTAGCCTTGGAAATGGAAAGCTAAAAAGAAATATTAGTAGTTAATTTGTTCATTTTTCTTTTCCCCTTGCACACATTAACTATGGCTTGATCTTGAACTATGTCAATATGCATCAACTGGTTCAACAGTTTTCACTGATGTACTTAGTTCTTTCACTGGTTGCTTCAGTTAAAGAACTGATGAGTAGTCAATTAGTAGCTGACCAATTTAGTCAAAAGCATCAAGCTAGTTTTTCCCCAATGGTTCTGTTATATCCTAGGTCTTGCTGGAGGCCTATGGAGAGAAGAAATTCTTTGCAAAGTTGGCCATCCACTCCCTTGTCCAGAGCTGTCCTTAAGACAGCTCAAATGACCTTCATGTCCAACCCCTCCCCATATCCCCTTCCTTCAAATCAAATCTCTCCCGATCATATGTGACAAGGGGGGCCTTTTCCTTTCTTCTTTACTCTAAACTGAAGCCTTTACAGACTTACTCCATATTTCTATGGGGAAAACTAAACACTACCCAAATAATAAAAAGTGGAAAAGTTTCCCCAGGCAGACTGTCTCTTCCGCACCTTGATTAGCCGAGCAAAATGTAGACATAAAATGCAATTGCTTTTTTTTCCCAGATGCTAAAAATGTCAGCCCTGATTTACCCCGACACTCTGACTGACTCACGGCAGGCATAAATCCTTCATGCCCAATGCAATCATTTTTTGACCTGCTCAGTGGCAGAGAGAGGAAGGGCTTCACGTTTATCTTCCTGGCACCAGCACCTGGATCCCAGTAACTTTTCCTTCATCCACCCCTGTGAGGAGCAAGGCTAAAGGAGTAAAGGCAGAAAGGCACAAGTTCATTGTATTTTTCTGAAATATCATGCAACAAGGATTATTTTTTAAGTGATTAAGAAGAGAATAAAAAGTATTTTTACACATCTGTTTCCTCTCACCTAAATCACAACCTCACCTTGTCTCTGCTTCATCCTTGATTAGAAAAATGCATGAATATCTTCCACTTGGGAAGCAGCTGTCTTTCTGCTGTAGGGAAAATCCTGATGCCTTTCTGCCAGGTACCTTCCCAGGGTGGCACATGTGACATTTCTGGGATTGATAGCAGAATCATGATAATTGCCACTGTTTGTGGACTGCCCAGACACAGCCAGGTGGCATGTTGGTTTGGAATGATGGCCTTGGCATGTGAAGCACAATCAATTAAGCAAATGGACACTGACTGGTTAATGGGGAAGACGTAGGGTCTGACCTCGCATCTCCCCCTTACTGAGAGAGCAGCTTTGGGCCAGTTGTTTCTTTCTTCAAAATTTGGTCCCCGAATCTTTAAAACAGGCCCATACAAGCCTGTTCCTTACCTTTTTCTCCATAGGGATCTTGTATTTTTTAAATGCATGAGCTCTCCTGATGCAAAGAGAGGTATAAATTAATAGCACTGTTCTCCCTGCTCTTTAGGGCTATGACCAGGATAACGATGCCTATTTGTCCCCATAAGAGATGGTCTTTCCCCTTCCAAATTCATAAGGTGTGCAAATTCACAAGAGCGATTTCCACCTCCCATGCAGGCTATGTGTCAATTCTCTCTCCAGCCTCTCCTCTGTGCCCCTCCCCAAGGCCATGATGGCCAAGAGTCCCTTCCCAAGTTCCCATTTCTCCTTTTATTCCTGTCCCTTGCCAATGAGGTTTTCTTTACCATCTTTCCCTTTCACTGAGTTTCTAGACTGGGACTTTCTTAATGGCAGAGACTGTATTTGTATGCCTGGCATATAGAAGGTGTCCAATAATGAATTAATGAAATGGAGTCATGTCTTCCTATATCTCTCGGCCAAACAGTCCTCTCATCAGAAAGGCCTTCCTTAATCATCCCAGAACCAAATACTTGAGGATTCTCCTTTGGCACATAGCCTCTCACATCTCTCGACTTTCCTCTGGCTCTTTCTCTTTCCATCTACAAAGGTAAGTGTGAATCTAGTTTGGGCGCCACTGGAGAAGGGCAAAGGCAGACCCCTCCTACCTCGCCATGACCTCCTCGGCAGGCCACCTCCTCCAGCTCACACCCAGCCCCCTGCCTACCTCAACCTGCCCACAGCTACTCCAGGAGAAGTGCCTTTTTACAGTCTCTCAGCTCTCTGGAATGTGGGGTGCTCTCAGAATTGAGAGGAAAAGACACCAGCTTTCCACAAGTTGAACTGCCTCCGAGCCCACTCTCAATGAGCCTCTACCTGGTCTTTCAGGGAAGGTGGGCTTCAAGAAGCTCAGACCTCTTCATAGCATCAAAATAAAGGTCGGTTTGGTGTGTGGGCATCAGAGTAGGCATTTGTGGGAGTTCTTATTTATTCCCAGACGAGTGCTGTACTAGAGACAAGTTACTGCTAACGCTGGGAAAGGTAAAGATGACAATCATCAATTTCAATTGCATCTCTCTCATTGGGGATGGTCCTAGTAAGCAAGCCTTTACCTAACCCTGGCTCCAGCAGGTCAAGGGGGCAGCAAAGTGGCCAAAACCCTTCTCACCCATGCCCATCTTCCCCTTTAGTGGGTGGCACCACAAAGACCCCTGCCCGATGTGGAGTGGGAGGGAAAACTTCAGCAGCTATGTAGGCTCTAGTTCAAAGTATACCCCCATCCAAGCTCCATTCTGAAAACCCAAGAGGAAAGGAAAAAAATTACTGCTGGCACTTTAGATGTTATGGGAACTGTGTGATATGCTCTGCTAGCTAGCCCCTGGCCTTGAAATCCATACATTATTTAATGGGAAGGAAGACATACCCTAAATGAGCTGGAACAATTGCTTAAGGGAGGTAGGAGTCGGGGGAGAGGAAGGATTGTATGTGTATCTTTTTTTTTTTTAATTTCTCAGACCGTGCCCCTTAGTTTTGTTTCTTATTTAGGATACAGCATTAATCATGCTAATATTTTACAGCCGGGCTTCACTCTTTAGTCATTACTTTAATCAAACCCATCAGCGAACGAAGGAACACGTTACCAGGTGGGAATAACTGCTACCGCTCGCTGTTAATTACTTTGCATTTTACAGCAATCAGCAGCAGGGGCTGAGATCATAATAAATTCATGACTTATGGGCCCATAAAATCATTACCGTAGGAAAATATGTTTTATCGGGGATTCGATGGGCCGCTGCTCAGACAGAGATTTCTTGAAGGAAATGACACCCATGAAATTAAACTGATCCTTGCAGTCAGCAGAAATGCAAATGCACAAAAAGAGCAAAATTTTACTGTGGGAGGAAGGGGCTGGCGGGAGTTAGGACTGGGCACCGGTTCAGAGGGGAAAGAGGCGTGGCCACGGAGGGCGGGGTCAACAGGTGCGACAGGGAGGCTCCCAGGCAGGAAAAAGCCTTTGGAGAGAGCGGGGAAGGAAAGAGACTGAGTGGCCTAGAGGTGAGCCAGAGGTCTGGGGGAGCAGTCTTTTTACTACGTCACAGTCTCTAGCCCATCCTTCATTTCAGCCAGATTTCCCCCTTGCCTTGGGTACTGTGACTTAGGTGGTCTCAGAGGCCATGAGGATGGGGATGTTAAAGGCAAAGGGACAAGGCAACAAATCATCTCGGGGAGAGTCCAAGAAGAGAAGGAGGCTCATTCCCGGGTCTTCTCCATCCCCGGGCAACTCAAGCAGGCTGTTTGCTGGACGGCTGTACTTTGAACTGAGGTAACCCTGCCCCTGGCTTCTAATCCCCACTGCCACCCCACACCGTTCCAGCCTGGTTGTGTGGGTCTTTGTGTCCTCAAACGCCATTTCTGGCCTCTGGGTAATGCTCTTCAAAGAGAATAATTAAACCCCTGGCATTTATCTTATTTGGGGATTTCTCTATGTTCAGATTTCTCCCAAGATGCATTCTTGTCCTTTGTTTGGAAGTAACTGTTTTCCTTTTCCTTTGCTTCTTCCAATTATGCTAGACAAACACAGGCCCTTATTTAGTGTTATTTAAGCATGAAATTATAACAGATTCTTTTAAATGTTAAAGCACTAAAAATAAGTCCTTTTATCAAGGCACACCAGGTCCAGATCTAGTAGCTCATTAATTTCTGTAAGTCGGACAAGATATGGAAGGTTTATTCATTCTTCCTGGGATGGTCATCAACCTTGTTCCTCATTATCATTATTGTTCTTGTGTCTAAAGGTCTAGGGAGGGCTTATCCTCTCAACTTGGGTGACTACCCCAGCTAAGAGGAATCAGTGTCACCAGAAGGGGGACAAGCGTGAGTCTGAATCCCACTCTTACACTTAGTAGGTGTGAGGTCTTAGGGAATTTATTTAACGTCGCGGACCTCAGTTATGCATTCTATGAAACAGAGGAAATCATACCTCCCTTTAAATAAAGCATTGTTAAGGGAATTAAATGAGCTCACTTTGTACTTGGAGCCCAAAATAAAACACTAGGCCGGTCTTCTGAACTTGATCGGCTTCTCCTAAAGTCTCCACCACCCCACCCCAAGGTCAGTCAAGGTAAAACAGCCAGCTCCCTGGTGGATCCGGATGCTGAGGAGCTGGCTGGCCCAAGTTGGCCCACGCAAACCTTGCGCAGCAGCAGCCTGTTACAGGAGATGATGAATGAGTGGCGTGGGGCATTTGGCCGCATTCCCACCTGTCACTGTGACTTTCAGGAATATGGACTGCGTTCTTTGGTTCTTGGAAGATTCTGAGCCTCCTAAGAGAGCAATTTGCTCCAAAAGAGAGAGGTAGGGACAGAGCACACCAGCTTCACTGGGAGAACCAGGCTATGTTGTCTAATTTTCCCCATTATGGTCTCTCTCTCCTGCGTTTACCTTTCTGAAACTATGGGTAATAAAGAGAAAGAGGGAGACCCTTCATCATCTGTTCCAGCATCCTTCCTCCCCCAACCAAGGGATGGTCCCAGATATAACCCGGCCTCTCCCACCAATTCCCCAGAGGCAGTGCTGGCAGCAAAGTTCAACAAGGGAGCCTGCTCTGCCTAAGCTATTAACTGCTTTCACCACCAATAAAAGCAAAGCTGGACCTGCCTCTGCTGCCTAGATCCTTCCCCCAGCCTCCAGCCCAGTGCACTACCTCAGCACTAGGGCGAGAGAAACAGTTGAGGAACTATGAGCAAAATTAATTATTTTAAAGCAAGAAACCAAGAAATGCAATAACCCACCAGCTTTTCATCTCTCGGGAGAGCAGAGTTTTAATACAATTTTGGATCACGAGTGAAATGAGTTAGATGGCTGCTGACCATCTATGTGGTCAGCATAGAATGTGTCCTTGATAGGCTGTATCACGAGTCCTGTACAGTGTACTGAACTAAAATAAGGGAAGATTTGGAAGAGTATGGGGTTTTCCCCTCATTTAAATTTTTTGGAGCCATGTCAGAACAGTTGTGGTACAATGGAAAGCAGAAAGATAGCAGAGTCATCACAAACAGGTTCAAAAGTTACCTCTGTCCCATACTAGTTACTTGACTTTGAGTGAGTGACTTAACTTCTGTGATCCTCAGTTTCCCCATTTGAGTTATTAGTATTATGCACCTACCTTTAAGGGTTGTTGTAAAGGATAAAATGGTTAATATTTATAAAACATCTATAACAAGGTAAGTATTCAGCAAATGATATGGTTATTACTACATCAGCACCTTGTTCCTGAAAAAGCTTTGAGGAACTATTGTAATGAGTATGAGTGAAGATTTTAACCTGTGTGACAAAATTCCAAAACAGGTTTTGCTATAAAACCCAATATGTGGTACCAGAATGCCTGTATCAATTAGAATCCTTTGGCTACAAGTAAAAGAAACTTATTCTAGTCAACTTCCACAGAAAATGAACTTATTAAAACAGATACATGTAGCTCAGTCACTTGACTTTAAATCTCAACTATCATTGGATGATATTCTGAGGGATTTTAAAAGAGGAGATTTTACCTATTGTTGAATGAGTCAAGAAAGATCCAAGGGCCAAGGGAAAAGAAATTAACGCTCCATGTCTTCCCTGTTTTTGCATTTATGCTTTAAATTTATCAAGTCATCTGAACTACCAAAAATGTTTATCTTCAATACTTAAATAATAGTATAGCAGTATTGCTCTTCAGATGCCATACACAAGTGCCATTTTCTGTCTTCTATGAGCTATAACACCCTATAGGAGTTCAATAAATACAGTGATTGATACTGTTTTTTTTTCACAGAAAAACTTTCCATTATTGACATTAGTTTTGGAATGATAGTAACTTTTTCTTTGAAAGGGGAAAGAGAAATAATTTTATCAGGCACTTATTTTGTATCCAGCACCATGATAGGCATTTATACATGATATTGTAATAGATCCTAACAACCACTTATGAGGTAGATATTATTATGCCCATTTTACAGATAAGGAAACAGGTTCACATTGATTGCTCAGATAATACAGCTAGAGAAGGAGCTGAACTTTGAAGACAGGTTTATCCGAAGATCAAACTTTCTCACTCCAGGGAAAAGCTAAGGGGAACATATGTAACCTTAGAAGGAAGCAAAAATATCTTGAGGGATATAATTATACTTAAAAAATTTGCTGTTTATCTGAAATTCAAATTTAATTGTTCATACTATATTTTATCTGGCAATCTTATGTTTCGAAGTTAGGTTTTGTGTACCTTTTACTTTATATTTGATGTTTTATTTAATTGCTCTCAGTTTTTTTTTGTTAAATTAAGAAAAATGAATGCACAGTTCTTTAATACACAAAACCACTAATGTGGTATTTCTCTAGGGTATTTTTGTGGTCTATCTTAAGGTCCAAAGCAGACCACACTGCTGTCTCAAACAAAGTCCAACAAGAAAAGAGCAAAGCTATGCTCTCTTTTCCTGGAGATAGCTCTGTTTCATGCTTCAAATTCAATTTTTAAAAAATTAAGCTATTGTAGTCTGTTCCAAAAGTAGCATTATTTTATGTTGCTCTTCATCAGGACTTTGAGGGGACATTGAAGCTCTACCTTATCTCATAAAATAAGGAGATGATGTTCAGAACCAAGTGTCTTCCAGGGCTGAACAAAATGGTGAACTATCACAGACTGCTGGTTGTCTCCCCCCAGATCAACCCTGGAAAAAATGACGGGGGAACATAAAATCCATGAAATATTAAATAAGAACTTAAAAAGGAACCCTGACTTTAAAGTGCTATTGGCAGTGGGGGAAGGGGAGAGATGACAGCAAACAGGACTATCTGTGACTTGGTGGCACCTGGGGCTCTGCATCCTAAGAGTTTTCTTCTTTTTTCTCCTTGAACTCACCAGGACCAACAGAATAGTGTCTGGGCTTTGTCTCCCCATAAATACACATTAGCAAACAGAGTAGCTAGTATCCCAAGAAAACCTAACTCACAGTCAAAGTACCTAGGTACCTGAAGAGTAAGACTGACTCCAAAGAAAAATAACAAACTGTGTGGCACAAAACATATGAAGCATAATTATTGGAAGACCAAGGATTTAGAATGAGTATGATGAATATACTGTTGAGGATACAGATACTATCAATATAAAACAAGAACAAGGAGAAATTAAAAAAGAAACATGAGAAAGTATTAGAAATGAAAATTTAATAATTGAAAATTCAAAAGATAGGGTAAATCATAAGATGGATACAGCTGAAGAGCAAATCAGCGAGCTGGAAGATCGGGTTAAGAATGCTGCAGGAAAGGATAAAAGGGTAGATAATGTAAAATAAGAATTGAGAGTGAAGAAGGGTAAAAATAGAAGCACCACAACTAGATAATAGGAATCCCCAAAGTTAGTGAAAATGTGTAAGAGAAAGAGATGAAGGAATATGGGGAAAAAATTCCCAGAATTATTAATTAACCTAATTTAGACTGAAAGAACCAGCAGAGTATCAAACAGAAGAGAAAAGCAAAAACCACCCCTTGATGCCACGTATAGAACTGTATGTCTATCAGAGAAAAAAAAATAAACTTTAAAGCTTCCAGAGCAAAAGAAGAAAACATTTACTAAGAACAAGAATCAGATTGACATTAGACTTCTCAATAGCAACATTAGAAGCAAGAAGGCAATGAAGTAATATTTTTAAAACATTGAAAGAATAGAAGTTTGAACCTAGAATTAAATAAATCAAATTGTCATTTAAACATGAGGACATAATAAAATATTCTTAGGCATTCAATGCTTTAGAAGGCTTGCCTAAGAAAGACCCACAGTGAAGTCCCATTTGGAGGAAGTACTCAAATAATAAGAGAAATAAATCCAGGAGACACTGCAAGTGATATGGAAATTAAAGCTGATTAAAAATCCTGGCATAATTTTTTTTTCTTACAAAAAGAGAGGGTAAAACAAGAGAAAGGAAAAAATATTCATAATTAAGAACTAAAATTTCAGGAAAAATCAGCATGATGAGGGGTAGGGTGGTCAAGATATTAAGAGACTTAACAGTTTCCCAATGTATTTCTCCTGTTAGTGAGAAGAGAGATAGATAGAGATAGAGAATGAGAGAAAAATAAAGGAGGAAAGGAGGGAGGGAGGCAGAAAAAGGAAGCAAAGAAAAAAAGAAAGAAGGAGAGAAGAAAGAAAGAGAGAAGGAAAGAAGGGAGGAAGGAAGAAAAGAAAGAGAGGAAGAAAGAAGGAAGGCTTTAAAAATCAATAGGAATAAATAAATACAAATATGGGTCTTAAGGGCAACTGTCACAAAATCAAAGTTAAAACTAAAATAATATCAGTGTATCCAAGGAAAAGCAAGAATGGAGTCAAAAGAAACAAAAAGAGAATACATTAAATGAAAAAAATAATAAATGAGATGACAGAACTAAGCTCTAACGTAATAGTAATTAGAATAAATATAAATTAATCAAACTCATTAATTAAGAGAATCTCTTTAACTTTTTAATTCAACAATATATTGATTGCAAGATACATGCTTAAAAATAGACAAAAAGATTAGAAATAAAAGGATGGAAAAGATATACTAGTAGAATATGAATCAAAAGAAAATTTAGTAGTGATCTTAATATCTGAACAAGATGGAATTGAAAGGTAAAACACTTGAAAAGAAACAAAGAACATCACCTATTCATAAAAGGGAGAAGAAAACAAAAGTTGGTACAGCCAGCAGAAACATATATACATCTAATAGAGTTTCAAATGTATAAAGCAACAGTTGTCTAAACTGCAGGAAGAGATTAATAAACAATTGTAGTTGTGGTGGGTTTATTAGAAAACAATATATCACACAGAAGAAAATAGCAGAAACATCAAAAACCTAAATAACATAATTAGTAAACTCGAACAAGCATATAAAGAAATTCTTGGAAACTCTCCCCCAATAATTAGAGAATACAGTTTTTAGCACACCCCAATTACTAAAATAGACCACATATCAGATCACTGAAGCAATCTCACTAAACTACTGAAGAACAGTATCAAATAGACTACGTTTTTCAACAATGACCAAATAGAATTAGGAATTATCTACAAAATGATAACTTACATAACATATTTGGAAATAAAATCACATTTTATTAAACAGTTCTTGGGTTAAACAAGAAATAATAGGGGAGATCTAGAACTATTCAGGACTTGATGATAATTAAAACATAACCTGTCAAAAATAGTGGGAAATTAGTAAAACTATGCCTAGAGAAAAACTTACAGTTTTAAATAAATAATCAGGAAACGAGAAAAATTAGAAATAAATTAGCTAATCATGCAACTAAATAAGTTAGGAAAAAGAGCCTTAGAGCAAACCCCAAAAAATAAAAAGTAAAGAGATAATAACAGTAGAGGCAGAAATCAATGAAATAGAGAATACACACAATAACAACAGCAGCAGCAACAGAAGATTAACAAGTTCAAAAGGTGTTTTGTTGGTTTCCTAATAAAAATAAAATATATAGACCCTTGACAAGATTAATCAAGAAAAACTACATGCCCTTTCCATGAAGGTGGTAAGAAAGGAAGGAGGGAGAGAGAGAGGTAGGGATGAATTAAGAGAAGAAATAGCTGTCAGTGAACACATTTGAAAACACTGATAAAATGAATAAAAACCTAAAACAGTTTTTAAATGCTGAAATTACAACAAAAGAATTTGGGGAGTTTAAAGTGACAATAAACATTTAAAAGAGCTAGAAAGGAAATTCAATGACTTTCCTGCCCCTAAATTAGCCAGAAACTTTATGGAAGTGTTCTACAAATTTCTCAATAAATGATAAATTCCAATTTTAAACATTGTTTCTAAAAAACAGAAAAAGAGGAAAAGCCACACAGATCATAATATTAGAAAAAAAACCCTTGATTCTAAAACCAAATGAACTCAATATGAGAGGGGAGAATTCTAAAGCCATTTCACTTATGAACTTAGATGCAAAGATACTATACAAAATAATAAGTACTGTAATCAACAATGATACGTGTATGTATGTCAAAAAGGGTTATCCAGGAATGATCAAAAATCTAAATAAAAACATAATTTACCTCATACGGGATGAAGAAAAATTATATAATAATTATATATAAATAATTTAAATTTATATAAATAAATTACACAATATATAGTAATTATGTAGTAATTACAGTTGATACACAAGGAGCAGCTGCTAAGGTCTGACACCCATGATGGATGACACATTCCATCACCACTGCTATTTTAACTTAGTACAGAGGTCAGTGTTATAAGGAGAGTATAAGAAAAGAGATATAAGAATTGGAAGGCAAGTGATTACACTGTCTTCTAGACAGACTTGATAATCTATCTAGAAGAACCAACCCAATTGCCAGATACAAGATCAACATATTAACTCAAAATAATTTCTCTATGCTAGCAAAATCTAAACAGAAAATGTCATTTAAAAATGAGGAAAATACTAATCACAACATCAACAAACAATTACAAAGTATCTACAAGTTAACTTCACCAAAAGTACACAAGACCTCCAGAAAGAAAATATAAAACCCTAATAAAGGACATAGAAGAGGATAATAAACACATGTAATAAATAAATGAAGAAATTCAGTGCTCTTAGATAGAATGATTTAATAGTCTAAAGATGTTGATTACCTCAAAATATATAAATTAAAGCACTTGATATAAAATCTTAAGTCAAATTTCTGTGAAAGACGATAAACATACTCTAACATGTATATGGGAAATATCTCTACGAATAGGTGAGTCATCATTACAAGAGAAGACTCAGTGAAAGGGACTTGCCCTGCAAACTATTGTTGTAAGATGATAGTTTTTTTTAAAAAAATACCCTTGGGTATTAACATAAAAACAGGTAAATAGACCAAAGAAACTGTCAGAGATCTATGACATAAAGGAATATAACATACAATAAAGTAGAGATAGAAATCAATGAGGAAAGAAGGAATTATTTAATCATTTTGGCAGAAATTGACTCAGTAGAGAAGAATAATGGAATCCCTAATTAGCATTACACAGAGGAAACAGAGGAGAATATCTTTCTGATGTAGGGGTGTAGAATTTCCTAAATAAAAATTTTAAGTATAAAACCTAAAACAATAATTCTATGAATTTTATGGTAACACATTCAATATTTCTGTGCATTGAACAACACCACAGATAAAGTTAGTTAGAAGACAAATATTTTTGGTGTTTAAAACTGCAAAGAATTGGCCCAGGGTCCTAGGCAGGAGCCACAGACAGTGCCCCCCCCCAACCACCACCACCACCTGGCAGAAGGCAAGCACATACTCGGGGTCCTAGGCAGGAG
Source organism: Cynocephalus volans (assembly GCF_027409185.1). Classification (NCBI taxonomy): domain Eukaryota; kingdom Metazoa; phylum Chordata; class Mammalia; order Dermoptera; family Cynocephalidae; genus Cynocephalus; species Cynocephalus volans. The sequence goes on from NC_084467.1 coordinate 133,778,720, forward strand.
CCAGAAATAGCCTCCACCACCAGGCAAAAGGCAGGAGCATGCCAAAAACACCACTTATGCATGGGTGATCCACCACAGTCATAGCCACTACCACTGCAGAGGCAACTTGCTGTCACAGTAGTAGCCACAGCCACCATGCAGGTGGCCCACCATCCACTTGACTGCATTGACACAAAGAGAATCACAAGCAGAGATCAGAAAAAGAAGAGGAAGTCTCTCTCCTCAAAGCCCACTCCAGAGTAATAGAAGCAGCAACTGCCCTACCTGATGAGCAGACATCGATGTAGAAATACTAGAAATACAAAAAAACCAAAAAACCAAGAAAATAGACACCACCAGAAGAGTGCAGGAATTCTCAAGTATCAGACCCCAGAGAGCAGGAAACCCTTGAAATGTCTGAAAAGGAATTTGAGCAACAATCTTAAGGAAACTCAATGAGATATGAGAAGACTCAGTTAGACAACATATTTTTTTATTTTAAATTTTTATTTATTATTAGCATATTCATTTTTACAAATAATAATGTTTCTTTATGCCCTTTGCCTCATCTATCACTCCCCAAACCCTCTCCCTCCCGCTCCCCATCTTTATTATCCTTAGGTTTGTTCTCTCCTTCTGAAAGTTCAATGTATTGTTGTGTCTTTTCTTTCTTTCTTTCCTACATTCCTTCCTTCTTCCCTCCTCCCCTCCCTCCCCCTCACTTCCTCCCTTCCTAGCAGCCAGTCATGAGTGAGAACATGCGGTATTTCTGTTTCTTGCTCCGGCCTATTTCACTTAACATAATTTTCTCCAGACTCATTCATGTTGTTGCAAATGGCAGAATTTCATTCTTTTTTATGGCTGAGTAGTATTCCATTGTGTATATATACCACATTTTCTTTAACTGTTCAACCATCAATAGACACTTGGATTGGTTCCATATTTTGGCTATTATAAATAGAGCTGCAATGAACTTGGGAGTGCAGGTGTCCTTTTGACATGATGATTTCCAATCCTTTGGGTATACACCCAGTAGTAGGATTGCTGGATCATATGGTAGCTTTATCTTTAGTTGTTTGAGAAACCTCCATACTGTTTTCCATAATGGCTGTGCTAATTTACAGTCCCACCAACAGTGTAGAAGAGTTCCCCTTTCCCCACATCCTACTGGCATTTGTTATGCTCAGTCTTTTTAATAATGGCAAGTCTAACTGGGGTGAGATGATATCTCACTGTGGTTTTGATTTGCATTTCTCTGATGACTAGTGATGCTGAGCATTGTTTCGTGTATGTCTTGGCCATTTGTATTCAGTTAGACCACATACTGAAATCAGAAAAAGTAACCAGGATGTGAAGGAGCAAATTGGCAAAGAAATTGATACCTCAAAAAAGAATGTATCAGAATTCTGGAACTGAAGGATTCATTCAATGAAATAAAAAACACAAGCAAGAGCTTAAGCAGCAGGTTAGAGCAAGCAGAAGAAAGAATTTCTTATCCTGAAGATAGTCTTTCAAAATAACCCAGACAGACAAAAAACAAACAAACAAAAAAAAAGAGTTTTAGAAAATGAAGAAAATCTAAGAGAGCTAGCAGACAACGTTAAGTGCATAAAGATTCAAATCATGGGTGTTTCAGAAGGGGAAGAGTAAGAAAAAGGTTTTGAAAACCTATTAAATGAAACAGTAATGGAAAACTTACCAGGTATAGGAGAGACATGAACCTTCAGATCTAGGAGGCTCAAAGATCCCCAAACAGATTCAACCAAAAAGATCCTCTCTGAGACACATTTATAATCAAACTGGAGAAGCTCAAAGAGAGAGAATCCTAAAAGTAGCAAGGGAAAAGCATCAAGGGACCTATGAGGTAACCCCCATCAAACTAACAGCAGACTTCTCAACAGAAATTCTACAGGCCAGGAGAAAATGGGATGATATATTAAAAATATTAAAAAGGAAAATCTACCAGCCAAGAATACTATACCCAGCAAGGCTATCCTTCTGAAATGAGAGAGAAATAGTGTATTTCCCAGACAAACAAAAACTGGGAATTCACCACCAAATGACCAACCCTGCAAAAAATCCCCAAGGGAGGCCTACATCTGGAATCTAAAAAAACAATAATCACTACCACAAATACACAGGAAAGAAAAAAACCCACTGGTAGAACAAAAATGCAAATGAGAAAGAGAAAGAAACTAATTCTTACCACCTCAAAAAACCAACAAACATCGATGACAAACAATAAAAGGGGAAGAAAGGAACAAAAGATACTTAAAACATATAAACAAAAAGCAGTAAAATGCCAGGAGTAAGACAATACCTCTCAATAACAGCCCTAAATGTAAATGGATTAAACTCCCCTCTCAAAAGACACACACTAACTGATTGGATTAAAAAGCTAGACCTAACTACATGCTGTCTTCAAGAGACTCACTTCACTTGAAAAGACACACACAGACTAATAGTGAAGGGATGGAAAAAGATATACCACACAAATGGAAACCAAAAAGGAGTAGGAATAGCTATTTTTTTATTGGATAAAATAGACTTTAAACCAAAAACCATAAAAAGAAATCAAAAATGTCACTATACAATGATGAGGCCATTTATGCAGCAAAAAGACATAAGAATCATAAATGTATATGCGCTCAACACTAGAGCACCCAGATACATAAAGCAAGGCCTAAAAAAAGAGATAGACCCCCCAATATAATAATAGTAGGGGAAGTGAACACCCCTCTCTCAGCACTGGACAGATCAGGCAACAAATTAACAGAGAAACACAGGAATTAAACTACACTTTAGACCAATTGGACCTGGCAGATATCTATACAATATTTCATCCAACAACTACAGAATATACATTCTTCTCATCAGCACATAGAACATTCTCCAGAATATACCCCATGGTAGGTCACAAATCAAGTCTCAACACATTTTTAAAAATTTGAAATCATTTCATCTATCTTTTCAGACCACAGTGAATTAAAATTAGAAATCAATAACAAGCAAAACTCTGGAAACTATACAAACACATGGCATTAAGCAACAGGCTCCTGAACGACCTAGGGATCCAAGAAGAAATTAAACAGGAAATAAAAAAATTTCTTGAAACTAATGAAAATAAAGATACGTTATACCAAACCTGTGGGATACTGCAAAAACAGTACTAAGAGGGAAGTTTATTGCAATAATGATTACATCAAAAGAATAGGAAGATTTCAAATAAAAAACCTAATGCTACATCTCAATGAACTAGAAAACAAGAACGATCCAATCCCAAAAATAGTAGACAGGAAGAAATAACTAAGATCAGAGCAGAACTAAAAGAAATAGAGACCCAAAATACAATACAAAAGATCAATGGGGAAAAAAGTTGATTTTTTGAGAAGATACACAAAAAAGACAGACCACTAACAGGCTAATTTGAAAAGGAGAGAAGACCCAAACAACAAAACTCAGATGAAAAAGGAGACATCACAACTCATATGACAGAAATGCAAAGAATTATTAGAGACTATTATTAACAACCATATGCCAACAAATATGAAAATCTGGAGAAAATGGATAAATTTCTGGACACATACAAACTGGATTAAATGGATTAAAGACTTATGACCCAAAACTATAAAACTACTAAAAGAAAACATAAGGGAAACACTTCAGGAAGTAGGACTGCGTGAAGACTTTATGAATAATACCCCAAAAGCACAGGCAACAAAAGAAAAAATAAACAAATGAGATTACATCAAACTCAAAAGCTTCTGCCCAGCAAAAGAAACAGTTAACAGAGTGAAAAGACAACCTACAGAATAGGAGGAAATATTTGCAAACTATACGTCCAACAAGGGATTAATATCCAGAATATACAAGGAACTCAAACAACTTAACAGCAAAAAAATAAATAACTCAATTTTGAAAAGGGCAAAGGAGGTGAGTATGCATTTCTCAAAAGAAAACATACAAATGGCTAACAGACAATTGAAAAAATCCTCAAGATTACTAAGCACCAGGGAAATACAAATCAAAACCACATTGAGATATCATCTCACTCCAGTTAGACTGGCCGTTATCAAAAAGACAGATAATAATAAATGCTGGCAAGGATGCGGAGAGAGGGGAACCCTCCTACACTGTTGGTGGAACTGTAAATTAGTGCAGCTGTTATGGAAAACAATATAGAGGTTCCTCAAACAACTACAGATGGAACTGCCATATGATATAGCCACCCCACTGCTGAGTGTATGCCCAAAGGAACGGAAACATGTCAAAGGGATACATGCACTCCCATGTTCATCACAGCTCTATTTACAATAGGTAAGAGCTGGAACCAACCTAACTGTCCATCGACAGACATAAGGAGAATGTGGTATACATACACAATGGAACACTACTCTGCCATAAAAAAGAATGAAGTCCTGCCATTTGCAGCAACATAGAAGAACTTACAAAATTGTAAGTGAAATAAGCCAGGTACAGAAAGAGAAATACTGCATGTCCTCACTTATAAGTGGGAGCTGAAAAAAATAAAAGAAGAAAAGAATTGGATACCATTTTTATTGATTGTTTTGCCAAAGAGCAATAAGAGTAGCAAGTATATAGGCAAAGGCATTCTTATGTATTCCTGATGGATGTACATATTAAAAGATAATTTGCTACTTCAGTTATGATTAAACCTCCACAGATTCTTCTATCCAGCAAATTAATGTCTAACAATTTATCTCTTAGATACTTTTGGTCATATGTAAAAGAATGTTTTGTAAATGTCAAAAAAAGACTAATCAAATTAATTAAGGTACATCCATACAATGGGAGACTCCTCAACCATTCCAAAGATTGAGAATTTATTTATGTGCACTTATAGAAGGATCTTCAATACACATTTATGGAATAATTAAAAACACTCAATGTACAGCGTAGTGTATATTACGACCCCATTAGCTTGCATGTGCTTTCAACGTTTCTGAGAACATTCACAAAAACAAACACAGTTTACAGTAGTGTTCTTCAGGGTGTGGACTGTGAAGCTGACTTTGCAGAGAGACTTTTTTTTTCATAATTTTATCATTTAAGCTATTTAAATTTTTACCATGTGCACACATTTCTCTTAAAAGTTTTTTAAAAAAATAAAATAAAACTTCAAAGAATTAATATCTAGAATACAGAAGAACTACAAATTAACATCAAGAAGTGAGCGTGAGCATCTCCATTAGATAAATGGGCAACTGATACAAACAGACAATTCCTAAAAGAGGAAATCCAAAACCTGAGAAGCATATCAAGAGACACTCAAACTCATCAGTAGTCAGAAAAATGCAAATTAAAACAACTTTGAGATTTTACGCTACACCAATTATACTGACAAGAATTAGAAAACTGGATAATGCCCCGTGTTGCGGGAGGGAATATAGGTATACTGTAATTCCCATGCATTGCTGATGAGAATATGGACCCCATTTTCAGGGGAAAGAGTCTTGCACTACTTACACAAACTAAATGCACATACCTTACAACCTAGCAAGTCTGTTCCTAGATTACGTGTCTAAAAGAAATTTTCACACAGATCCAAAAGGGGACAGATACATTCAAGATGTTCACTGTAAGGGTTCTTGCAGTCAATGCAAATGGGAACTCCTGCACTTGTGCAGGTGAAAACCTAGAAGAGTGTACATAGTGGCCTGAATTTGGTTGTGCATCACTGGAAGTGAACAAGCAAAGTGTGGAGGATGCACATTATGTAGTATCACGCAGCTTTAGCTGTAACAGATAGATACATGCACATACCAACATGAAGAGCCCTTAAAGCATAGATCTTAGTGATAAAAGTCAGAAATATAATGAGATATATAACACAATGTCTTCCAGAAACTAAACTACATGCACATAAAACAAAAATATGCATTTTATATGAACACATATAAACAAATGATACACATTTTAAAAGTAGAGTTTTGCCTATGGGGAGGAGGGGAATGGAGATTGGATATGAGGATAAAATAAGATAAATAAACAAATAAAATAAGGGGGCCCTTCTCAGACTCATGATAATAATGTTCATGAACAAAGGAGTATGACCAGTTCAAAACTCTCCTCCTGAAGATTCTCAACCAAAAAAAGAAAAAGAGAGAGAGGGAAAGGAAGGAAAAAAAGAAGGAAGGGGAAAAGAAAGGAAGGAAAAGTTCTGAGAAGTAACTATATGAATTGTTCTTCCTCATTATTATGTCACTCATTTAGACCAGGAGTTGGCAAACTTTTTCTGTAAAGGGCCAGACAGTAACTATTTTAGGCTTTGCAAGCAATACTCAACTTTGTCACTGCAGCAAGAAAGCAACCATAGACAATATGTACAGGACAAGCATGGCTGTGTTCCAACAAAACTATTTACCAAATAGGTGCTGGGACAAATTTGGCCTACAGTCCATCGTCTGCTGACAACTGACTTAGACCCCGAAGGCTACATCAAGTAAGTGATTTAATGGACTCCTTGTAATGCAGACTGTGTTTACATATCCAAAAATATGGTCGTTTCGCCTGAAAAAATTCAAATGTATTTTTGTAAGCAAAGGAATGGAATAAAGAACCAAAACTGCCTCACACAGTCCTTGGATTTTCAGTGTCTCAGTTCCCAGTTAACATTAAAGGAGAAGAGGAGACATAGTTGAAAAATCTCTAGGCAGGGTCATTTTTACGTAAACTCTACTAGTATTTTAAATCACTACTTCCACGGCAGCTACCAAATCCATAAGAGGCAGAAGCTAGTCATGGTTCTCAGTTCTATTAATAGAATTTTTATATAAGCAAAAAAATGACAGGTACCAGGATTCCATATGACAGTCCTACAATCCTATAAATATCTATTTCTTCTTCTGGGAAGTGTATCTAACCAAAACATGTGAAGCAATATGACAGGCTAGTAAAAGAGAATAGAGCTTTAAATGTCAGCAGAAACAATATTCATTTCCTTTATAAATTTTTTTAAAAAGTCATTTGCACAGCTCTTTGAGCTGCCAAACTGAACCTCTTGCAGTTTGAAGTTCATCCAGAAAATCCCTTTGCAAAATATTTGCTGAAACACCGTAATGTAGGAATTGAAAGGGATTAAGTCTTGTTCAGTTTCTCCTCCCCAATTCCTATCTTCCCTAAGCTGACTTCTGCAGCCCAGAAGCTTAAATTTGTGTGTCTGAGACCCAGATTCCCAAATCAACGTATCACTCCCCACTTCCACCAAAAACGAAAATGTTTTACTGAACATGAAAATGGACTGAAATGTCTCACTTCCAGCTAATCTGCCTAAGAAAGCAGACCAACAGTCAGTTATACAAATACGTCAGCCCCCAGACACCTCCAATAGATGCCCCTGTGTCCTCACTTGTAATATCGTGGATCCTTGCACCGCAGAGTTTCAAATGCACTGTGGGTACCTGCCCTCAAATCACCACCCTGCTCAGCCAGTGAGGTTCACAGAGGAACTGTGTACCGTAGTCTGATGAGAGGAGAAATGAGTGTGGGCTACAGGGGTCTGGAGAGATTCAGAACTTCCAGAAACAAATGCATCTGAGCAGGAGGAGATGCCACACAGGGAGAAATGGCATGATGGCTTTAATTAACTACAACAAATTAGAAGGTAAAAAAAATCCTTGTTTAGGTGGTGGAATTTTTAAAGGTTTAAGGATTTTTCACTGGCTGTTTACTAACTTTTGTTTTTATCCACATTTCTCAATAGAAATTTCTCCGACACAAGTACAGATGTTGCAGTCATATAATTTGCCGTTCAGGTATTTTTAAAGTAAAAGGCTTCGGCTTTCTTACGTTTTATCAAGTTTTATAGCTTCCCCTCATTCCTTGGATTCACCACATTGACCCTTATCTTATATGGAACATACCTGTGTCTTAACACGTATAAACCAAATCTTGTCTACATTGAACTTCATCTCTTTAGCTTCTGCCATATTGTTTTTCATAAAACATTTTTTCAAATAACTATAATGTATAAGGGAGGCTATATTTAAATATGCCCAGTGTTGAGTTGGATTATGGATGTACAAACCCAAGTTTTTTCATCTCTGCAACTAGTCTTATACTTTGCTTTGCTGTAACAGGAATCATTTATATGTATATGCATGTGTGTGGCATGAATGTATGTGTAATGATATGTGGAATAAGATTCTGCATCCCTTAACTGTTGCCTCAGCTGCCTGCGTGCCACCCCTACCTCTCAACTGTTTTTCTAAGCAGAAAAGTGGAGAAGTGAGAGAGAAGAATAAAACGGGAACCACTGGGGACATGGAATGGAAACCATGGTAATCATTAGTGCTGTCAATCAAGTATTTCTGGTTCTTCTTCCTTTTAGGCCTACCCTAGAGTTGTATGTCCTGACCCTTCTGTTAAGTTAGAACCATGAGACTAGTTGTGGGCCAGGTGTCACTTTTAGATCAGACTGGAAAATTGCCAATGTAAGATCTTCCAGAGCTCTGTCTTTTCTCTCTATCCCAGGCTGGCACTGTTCAAATGGTGACTTCTCTGCCAGCAATAGTAAGCAGAGGCTCCCTGCCAACTAGTATCGGACAAGTAACTTAAACAAGAACTTTTTCTTCGTTGTTTTGAGCTCCTGAGATTTAGGGGATTCTTGTCACCACAACAGGGCTTAGCACTTCCTGACTTATATTAAAGGAGGGAGTTCATTGATTTTCTCCTTCCCTCCAGCTTAGGTCTTTGTCATCCTCCAAGCTAAATGTCAGGGCTCAAAGAGAATTATTCTTGGAGACTGGGGATACCAGCAAAAACAGGGAATGGCTTCTCTTCCCCTGTGAAATAGGTAACAGACACGATGCCTATTTAAGCAAGTGAAGAATGAATGGGAAGACAGGAATCAGAGAAAGGCGTAGCATTTTGACTGACTAAATACTTGCTGTTTGTCATATCGAGAGTGTGAGAAATCGCTGTGGGTCAAAAGGAAAAACCTTGCCAGGCTAATTCTACCCAAGCGCAGATCATCAAGACCACTGTCTAAGTAAATATCCACCTGGGTAATATGTTGCCAGTCTTCCCTTTACACAGGCTCCCCCAGTTTCTATGAATGATTCATTGGACTCTCTTCTCCATTGTCACCACACACACCTCATTTGGCTGAGCAGGATGGGGAAGCGACAGCTGAATTTGAGATGTGTGTCCCTTTGTTAATTTTTGCTCCTCTTCCCAACAAGGGGGATAAAGGGAATGCAAAGGAAGGAGGAAAAGGGAAAAGACCCTGCCTTTTCCTCACTGTAGATCCCTCCAGCCATAGTCAATCCAAGAAATGGGGCTAGAAAATTCAATAAGACTGTACTGGACTTTTAATAACTGAAGGTGACCAAAAAGCTCTGAGAATATGTCCATGAACAATTATAAGACAGAAAAGTTAGAGTTGACAAAATATTGTTGAAGTCAGCAAGCAGAGAAAGAAAAATTGTTTCATGCTTGTACTGCACTGAGTTTAGAATGTTCACAAAAATAGTTACATATCCAACTAAAAATAATGATTAATTTTTTTTCTAAAGCACTCTGGAACACATACATCCAAATGAGTGTTGCCATTCAAAGTAATCTCCAAGGCTACACTTTTCATCCAGTAATGCTTTCATTGCTCAAAACATTTTTGGAATTGCCTTCCGAGTCAATTTATGAGCCGCAAAATAAAATCTCTCTTTATAGCCACAGCTCAACCTTCCTCGGATTACTACTTTATTTGTCCTCCTTCCCTCTCTCCTAACTTTATTCGGCCTAATTCTACATTCCTCCCTCCCATTCTATCAAATAAGGCAAGTGAATTTCATGCTTGCTCTAGAAGAGTCCTCTGTGTGTGTTGAGAGATAGAAAGGGTCGGGAAGATGAAGAGAGGGTGCACGGGAGTTTTATGAGGAACAGCCCATCTGGATGTTGTCTACTGAAAAGTAGGAAATTGCTAGCAAGGGCATTGCTGACCATCATAAATGTGATCCCTAAAAGTTGAATCCCCCTGAATTTATAAAAGCATTTGCAGCTATAAAAAGAAGTCTTATTAAATTTTAAAAGATTCAAGTCATACAAAGTATGTTCCCTGACCATAATGGAATTAAATCACAAATCAGTAACAGAAGATATATGGAAAATATATCCAAGCATTTGGATACTAAATAACACAGTTCTAAATAACTCATGGGTAAAATAAGAAATTAAAAGAGAAATTTAAAAGCATTTTGAACTGAATGAAAATCAAAATACACATGTCAAATTTGCAGATGCTGCTAAAGTAGTGCTTAAGATGATACTTACAGCACTAAACACCTATATTAGTAAAAAGAAACTTCTCAAATTAATGACCTCAGTTTTAAACCTAATGAAGTAGAAGAATAAGAGCAAATTAAGCTCCAAGTAAGCAGAAGAAAGGAAATAATAAAGATCAAAATGGCAATCGGTGAAATAGTAAACATAAAAACAATAGATAAAAGTAATAAACCAAAATGCTTCTTTGAAGAGATTAATAAAATAAGTAAACCTTTAGCAACACTGATATGGAAAAATATATATATAGAAAACACTAATTACCAATAGTGCGTATGAGAGGTGACATTATTATAGACTACACAGATACTAAAAGTATAGTAAGAGAATATTATCAACAATTTTCTGCTTATAAATTAGAAAACTTAGATGAAATGGACAAATATCTTAAATGACACAAACTATCAATCTCACTCAAGAATAAATATGTAACTTTAATAGACCTACATCTGTTATAGAAATTAAATTTATACTTAAAATCCTTCCCATAAAGAAAACTTCAGGCCTAGATAGCTTCACTGGTAAATTCTAACAAACATTAAAGAAATAAATAATACCAATTCTAAACAAATTCCTCCAACAGATTGCAGAGGAGAAAATATTCTCAACTTAGGCTACAAGGCCAACATTATGCTTATATCAAAAATAGACAAAAATATTACTAGAAAGTAAAACTACAGGCCAATGCCCTCATTAGCAGAGATGCTAAATTTCTAAACAATATTTTAACAGATCAATAAAATACATAAAGGGTAATACTAGTAGAATCTTTCCCTTGAAAGCAACATTGGCTAAACATTTAAAAATCAACCTGTACAACTCATCACATTAAAAAGCTAAAAAAGAGAAATCATGTGAGCATCACCAACATCAGGGAAATGAATCAAGAGGTAAAGAAGAACCAACAATGAATCTTAGGATTTGGGCCTGAAAAAGTGACAGATGTCACGGAAAATTCCAGAGAAACAAAGGAGATGCCAGCCATTTGAGTTACTCAGGAGATAAGCTGTTGACTTTTTCATAACAGCTTTAGTAGGAAGATGGGATAACAGTAAGATCTTCCAGGGCCGATGAGTAAAGAGGAGTAAATATCACCCATGAGTAAGAGACTGCTATTATTTTCACTCAGTCCACAGCCCCAACCACAATCCTTGATAGGCATAGAAAAATGTTTCACCCCACTTCCCATCTGGATATAAACTACAACAGATAAATACTCTGCACCTTTAGCCAATATAATTTATTCATGGTCTTACATAGACCTCAACTATACTTACAAAGTGCTTACTCTGAAATACACTAAAGAATTTCTTAGTCCTCAATTATCTTTTGGAACATAGAAATGAGGGGAAAAGAAAATGTGGTAAAACACTAGATGCTTTAGATCTAAATGACAAATTTAGAAAACAAATAAATCACCAAGAGTAGATGGCACCCACCCAATGGTCCGAGGGAACTCAAGGATGAAACTGTGAAGCTGTTGGACAAATTGTAACCTTGCAGTTACAAACGGCCACATGCCAGCAGAGTGGCAGATTGCCAGGGTGACTTCTCTTCATCACAAGGGCTCCAGAGACCTGAGAACCACAGACAGATAGGTCTAACTTCCAACCCCAATATGTTGTTGACAACCATAATACAGTGGAAGTCTACTACATACTCAAGAAGCCTAATCTCTTATTTGGGGTGTGTTCCTCGTCCTCTTGAGAGGTAGCAGGGTGGTCCAGTGCAAAGAGCAACAGCTGGGAGTTGGAAGACCCACCCGATGTTACTGGATGGAGACTGTGAGCACTCTGTATCTCAATCTCAGCTGCTAACTGGCAGCAGTGTCATGGAACTGTTGGGAGGTTGAGAGGAAGTAGTAGAGATAGTAATCAATATTGCTTTATGTTCAAAAAATTAAGCCAAAAAAAATCTGTTGTATTCATATACTACTAATAATAATAATGATAACAATAACAATAACTCTCTTCTTCTAAATGCCCATAGGAAAGAGGGCTAATCTCCAGTGACTTTTCTTCCACTACGATCTTACCAGCCACTTCCTTCTGTTTCTCTCTTCTCCCTTGATTTGATTGTCATGACTTAATTTATCACTTTCTGCACGAGACTACCATTTTCAATGACGTCTTTGACATCTGTGTGTCTTACCTAAGTCTCAATCTTGAACTCATCATTTTTGCTCCCAGCATTGTATCTCCATTTGCATTCCCTGTTTCTGTTAATGGTACCACAATACTAACTGTGTCTCAGGGCACTAATATACAGTCCCACCAACAGTGCAGGAGGGTTCCTCTCTCTCCACATCCTTGCCAGCATTTGTCATTTTCTGTCTTTTTTATAATGGCCAGTCTGATTAGGGTGAGGTGATATCTCAAAACAGTTTTGATTTGCATTTCCTTGATGATTAGTGATGTTCAACATTTTTTCACATGCCTGTTGGCCATTTGTATGTCTTCCTTTGAGAAATGTCTGTTCAGCTCCTTTGCCCATTTTTTAATTGGATTATTTGGTTTTTTGCTGTAAAGTTGTATGAGCTTTTTAGATATTCTGGATATTAATCCCTTGTCAGGTGCCATTGCAAATATTTTCCCCCATACTGTAGGATGTCTTTTCACTCTATTGATGTTTTCTTTGCTGTACAGAGCTTTTTAGTTTGATGTAATCACATTTGTTTATTTTTCCTTTTGTTGTCTGTGCTTTTGTGGTGTTATTCATAAGGTCATTGCCTGTCCTAAATCCTGGAGCATTTCCCCTACATTTTCTCTAGGAGTTTTAAAGTGTCAGGCATTATATTTAGGTCTCTAATCCATTTTGAGTTGATTTTGGTATATGGTAAAAGATACAGATCAAGTTTCATTCTTCTACAAATGGATATCCAGTTTTTCTACCACTATTTATTGAAGAGGCAGTCTTTTCCTCAATGCATGTTCTTGGTTCCTTTGTCAAAGATCACTTGGCTATAAATATGCGGGTTGATTTCTGAGTTCTCTTTTCTGTTCCATTGGTTCGTGTGTCTGTTTTTATGCCAGTACCATGCTGTTTTTGTTACTACAAATTTGTAATATAGTTTGAAGTCAGGAAGTATAATGCCTCCAGCTTTAATTTTTTTGCTCAGGATTGCTTTGACTATTTGGGGTCTTTTGTTATTCCATACAAATTTTAGGATTGCTTTTTCTGTTTCTGTGAAGAATGTCATTGGTGTTTTGATGGGAATCGCATTGAATCTGTAGATGGCTTTGGGTAGTATGGACATTTTTACTACATTGATTCTTCTAATCCACAAACAAGGAATGTCCTTCCATCTGCCAGTGTCTTATTTAATTTCCTTCAGAAGTGATTTGTAGTTCTCATTGTAGAGATCTTTCACCTTTTTGGTTAGATTTTTTCCTAGGTATTTTATTTTTTTTATTTTTTATTTTTCATTTTTTTTGAGATTATTGTAAATGGGCTTGCTTTCTTGATCTCTTTTTCTTCTAGTTTGTTTTTGGTATATAAAAATGCTACTGATTTTTGTATGTTGATTTTGTATCCTGCAGCCTTACTGAATTAATTTATCAGCTCTGAGAGTTTTTTGGTAGCATCTGTTGGGTTTTCTATATATAGAATCATGTCATCTGTGAACATGGACAGTTTGGTTTCCTCTTTACCTACTTGGATGCCCTTTATTTCTTTCTCTTGTCTAATTGCTCTGGCAAGTACTTCCAATACTATGTTAAAAAGGAGTGGAGAGAGTGGGCATCCTTGTCTTGTTCCTGATCTTAAAGGGAAAGCTCTCAGCTTTTCCCCATTCAGGATAATATTGGCAGTGGGTTTGTCATATATGGTTTTTATTATGTTGAGATACCTTCCCTCTGTACCTAACTTGTTGGTAGTCTTTATCATGAAGTACTGTTGAATTTTGTCAAATGCTTTTTCTGCATCTATTGAGATGATTATATGGTTTTTGTTCTTGACTTTGTTGATGTGGTGTAGCACATTTATTGACTTGCATATGTTGAACTATCCTTGCATTCCTGGGATGAATCCCACTTGAGCATGATGTGTATATAATCTTTTTGATATGCTGCTGTATTCTGTTTGTTCGTATTTTGTTAGGATTTTAGTGTCTAAATTCACCAAGGATATCGGCCTGTAGTTTTCTTTTTTGTTGTATGTTTGTCTGGCTTTGGTATCAGAGTGATGCTGGCTTCATAGAATGAGTTTGGGAGAATGGTTTCTTTTTAAATTTTGGGGGATAGTTTGGAAAGAACTGGTATTTGTTCCTCTTTAAAGGTTTGGTAGAATTCAGGAGTGAAGCCATCCAGTCCTGGGCTTTTCTTTTTTTGAACATTTCTGATTACTACTTCAATTTCTTTGCTTGTTATTGGTCTGTTCAGTTTTAGTACAGCCATTATGGAGAACAGTATGAAGGTTCCCTAAACAACTATGGATTGAACTTCCATATGATCCAGCAATCCCACTCCTGTGGATATATCCAGAGGATTGGAAAACATAAGGTCGAAGGGACACCTGCACTCCCATGTTTATTGCAGAACTATTTACAATAGCTAGGCAATGGAACCAACCTAAATTTCCATCAATAGATGACTGGATAAGGAAGTTGTGGTATATATACACAATGGAATACTACTCAGCCATAAGAAAGAATGAAATTCTAACATTTGCAACAACATGGATGAGCCTGGAGAAAATCATCCTAAGTGAAAAAACCCAGGTACAAAAAGAGAAATACCACATGTTCCTACTCATAGCTGGGAGGTGAATCCATAAATAAGCAGATGAACAAAAAGAGAGACAGAGAGAAAGAAAGAAAAAAAACAACAATCACAGTAATACATTGAACTTTTAGAAAATTAGAGGTAGAAAGGGAGAGGGGAAGAAGTGTGGGAGGGGGGTTCATAAGGGATTGGTCAATGGACATAAAGAATGATTGCACATTGTAATGATGAATAAGCTAACTGTACTGATCTAACCACCACACATTCTACTCAATTATTGAAAACCAATGTTGTACCCCACATTTATGTATAATAAAAAATAAAAACCTCAAGGCAGGCTTTGAGCCCTTCTTTTCTCCTCCACTAAACTCACAAATGGGCACATACCTGTGCTTGTGTGTGCGTGCACACACACGCACACACACATTCACACACTCTCGTCAGTCTCTACCTCAAGGCCTCTTGAATCCATGCCTTCACTTCATTCCCCCACAGCACTGACCTAGTTCAGCTCAGGTTTCTCACTCACTCTCTGAATACTCATCATGAGTCTTTTATGTGCCAGGTATCATGAAAGATACTGAGAATGTGATGGTGAGTCTTGCACAAAAGTTTCTCAGCATATTGTTGTGGTGAAATAAAAAAAATTTTAGAAAAAAGTTTCTCAGATTCGAATGCTATTGGTGGAGACTTTCCGTAAAAAGGAGATCACATTATGTGGCAAGTTCCATGACAGAGGTTATAAGAGGGTATTGATAGAAGAGGGTATTGATAATGATAGAGGTTTGATGAGAGATGAGGCACCTAGTCTGATGTAAGGTAGTCAAGAGAGGCCTCTGGAGGAGGAGATTCCTGTGCTAAATTTTCATAGTGTTGGCTGCAGGGTCATTGTCATGTAGAGAAAGAAAGAATTCGGTCAAAATCTGTGCAGAATGTTCAGAAAATTACAAGCATGTGGGGTGATTGGAACATGATTTGTGAAGGAAGTGGCAAGACAGAAGTCTGGAGAAGGAGGCAGAAGCCAGCCATTTGAGGTGCTCGAGGGTCCTGTAAACTACGTTAAAGCACTTTCACTTTAGGGTAAAGGAGATGTGAAGTCATGTGAAGGGTTTTATGCACACGGGGACACAGATTGATTTTTAGTAAAATCATCTTGTCAGAGTCCAGCTCCACATCTCTCAGAGCCTGGTGTCCAGCCTCAAAAGCTCAGGGCATGCTGCCCACCCAGCCTCGTCTCTACACTCAGAGCACACCAGCACATGGAATGCCTCTCCATGCTACTCCCCCCCAGAGCCCCAGCCTCAGATGAGTCCTGAGGAGCCAAGCAGCACCCCACACCCAGAAGACTGCTGGGACCACTGACCTTGGCAACCATGCACTCACATGACTCTACCTTCCTGAGTGGAGGCCCTACTAATGGTTTGTCCCTACTTTTTCTTTATTCATAAGGAGTTTGGTGTTTCTCCTCCCTTGATCCAACTATCGGGACTCACGTTTCTCGTAAATCCTTGTTCTGTGCTCTCTGGAATCTCCATTCCTTGATTAACAAGCTCCCTTACACCCCTACCTTCTTCACTGAGTGTCTCTACTCCCTCATCTCAGTGTGGTTATCCCCTAAGAAGCTGCTTCCCTGTAACCGTCTCAAGCAGGTGGCTGTGTCATTCAGAATTGGAAGTCAGGCCCAGAGTCCTCTTAGCTTTCAGACCACGATTCCACTCTCTTACATAAACAAACCCAGGTCCCTTTCCCTGTGGCACGCTCAGCCACCCGTGGCTCTGCCATCTACTGCCTGCAAGGACATTGCTCCTCATTTGCTGATATCTTTGGGATCCCCACCAAGTCCTGCCACCATCCTGAGTGGTCCAAACGCCCTTTGACTTTCTCAACTCCAAAGAACTTCTTCACTCAGAGACCTTGTTTTTTGCCAGAGACCATTTCACCTCCAAATAGTGAACTGTCTAATCATGCAATATTCCATCTTCCCAGTTTCCTCACTCAGTTACATCCATAACACCAGTTATCCCTCCTCACTGGGATTTCCAGTCCAGTGACCTTCTAGCCTCTCTTCACCCCCTCCTCCAACACCACATGCATCTTATGCACCATGATCCATTACTCAGATCACTCTTTTGCTGCTATGCTATATTGAGTCTTTATAGAACTGATTCAGTAGCACTTCCATTTTCAGAAAGCTCCATTCTGAGCTAAATGAGGTACCCCTGTATTACCAAAAACTCCCGACCAGTCTCCTTATATCCCAACATTCTTTCCTCTCTAAAAATTCTAGTACATCACTTCCTAATTCATTTTCTTAAAGGTGAGCCCTGATCACCCCACTACCCTGATCTCAAATCTCCAAGGGGTGCCCATTGCCTATCAAAGCAACTTCACCCACCTGAAGCTTAAATTCCAGAACCTCCCACAACCCACCCCTCTGGTTTTATCTCACTCTGTTCCTTTCCATTTTTAGTATTCTTTAGTCACTCCAGTCTCACTTCCTAGCCATGTCACCAACACTCCATACTTTTCTCTTCCTTGATTCCCTTCTCCTTCCACACCCATCCCAATCAGTATCCCTCAAAGGCAAATACACACACACACACACACACACACACACACACACACACACACACACACACACACACAAGGATATTTCAAAAAGGTCATGGAAAAATAGAATTAAAAGTGAAGACCAAAAAGAAAAGAACACAAATCTTTCCGTGAACTTTTTGAAGCATGCTCATGTACATATATATGTGTACGTGTGTGAGTGTGTATTTGTGCCTTTCTTGTGAAATGTGTCAGAGATTTGGCCTAGAATTGTAGTTGTAATACCATTTCTCTAGCTCACTGCTGCACCTCACCAGAGCCTCCCCAGCTATTCCTGGAAGAACCCAGGGCGTTCCACCACCATGTTGCAGCCAGTGCTTTGCACGCTCTCCTGCTCCAGTCCTGTCAGCGGTGTTGCCCACCATGCACCTGCCACATGCTGACATCTCCTCTGGATGATAGAGCTACCTCCTGTGCATAGCCCACCCAAAGTCTCCCTCCACCCACTGAGCTGAAGCCAAACCACTCAAGAGGGAAAACTTCCTTTCACCAACACACCAAGTTTTAATCCTGAAAGAGAGTTTCTGGATATTCCTAACCTCTCACAGAGGGTTTGTGTGAAATCCACATTTTGAGTTTCGGCTTGCAGTCTCTCTCTTCTTAGGAATCAGATATCAAGCCATGAGACTGGCTGGCAGAGAAAATGTCTGAGAAAATTAAAGTATTTCTCTCTGAATTCCTTCCCACTCCCCATCTCTGTCATCCATTTCCCCTCTGGAGTTTCATCGCAAGCCCTATCAATAAAGGGCTTTTGTTTCACACTGAAGCTTTCTGTGCAGTGTGGTGGAAAACACTGGTCCGTAATCCAAAGCCTAGTTCTACCACTAGTGACCCGGAGAGCTGCTTGCTTTGTGAGCGGCACATCTCATCTGACTCACCTGCAGCAGAGCTGTTGTGAGAACAATCCAGGAGTAATGCTGTAATTGTCAAGTGTTACATACATGCAAGTTTCTCATGGGCAGAGATCTTGGCTGTGTGACCTAAAGAAAATTAATTAACCTTCTAAACTTCAGGTTCCCTATTCTGAAACCTGAAGCTATTGGCCTGCTTATATAAAAGTCCATCTGAACCTTCATTGATGTGCTGATCTTATCCAAAAGAAAGTACCAAGTACCATTAGAAATCCTCCAAACTAAGTTTCCTTGTTGCTAATGAAACATTTGAAGATTTTCTCCTAAAGGAGTTTTTAAATTATTCTATACTAGGATATTGTCCAATATCCATAAAACATCATTATATGTAATGGCATATATAATTTAAATGTTTCAAAATCTATTTAAGACACTACGAAAATTCTATTGCTATAAAAAATATATTTGCAATGTTGGCAGATTATACAGCCATACTTTTATAACATCAATTTAATTGTTCAGGGCCAAGTTTAACTCCTTCTTTTTGTCTGTTATGTTTCTGCAGAAGATTTAATCTGGGGGTAAACAGTCCAATACAAGCAAAGCAGAAAAGACACCACATGGCAATTTTGTATTTGCAGCACATTGTACTGGCCATACATTTTTAATATCATAAAATTGGCTTGTTCTGTAATATTTTGATTAGAGATTTATTCATACTGTTGCCACATTCTTTAAACAGATGTGCAATAAATTTGATGAGAAAAAAAACTCTTCCTCCTGAAACTAGGACACTTGTTCATTTAAATAATATAGAACAACAACAGTCACCATGGATGTTTAAGAAACACAGGATGTTCTACAAAGAAAAAGGCCTCAAAACATGCAGTCACAGTTTTATTCCCAATTCTTTGCAGATCTTCAAAACTTCTAATTGATGTACTGCTGTATTTTCCACAATGGCCACTCCTTCCGTCATTGTCTAGTTTGCAGTGGTAACACAAAACATCATGAAGCAAGGAGAAAATTGTCCTTTTTCGTCAGAAATTGTAACCTGAGGGATGGGATAAGGAAACTCTGTGTCAAGGGCATATTTACAGCCATTCTTAGGGGCTGCACAGAAAAGTGGAGAGAGCCTAGGCTTTGGAATTAGGCATCCTGGGTTCCAATCCCAGTTCTGGAACATAGTATCTATGGATTTCCTTTCTGCTTCAGTTTCCTCATCTGTAAAATAAGGATAATGAAACCTGCTTTGCATAGAGGTTGTAAGAGTTTAATTAAATCATTCCTAATGGTTAGATCAGTGCATGGCACAATAGATTCTCCGTAAATTTTATTTAGTATATTTATATTTTGTTATAATTATTATCTTGCTAATGGGTATCCTTGGCCTTAATGAGCTCCAGGAGACAGGGGGAAAGGATCTTTATAAATCCACACTAGCTACTGGGAAAAAACCAAAAACCCAGTGCCCATTCCCTAATGATAATAGATCTTGTATGCAGAATATCAAGTACATTCAAAGCCTCCCTAAATCCAACTTCTCCAAGAAGTTTTCTTGAAAGTTATGGATATAAATGGCTTTAGCACATCATTTCAAACAACCTTCCTAATTCCAGACACCATACACTCTAAAACACCTGAAATAATTTACACATTCTGTGTGATGTTTTTATTCAGTGCTTGATCTTTACTGATCCTTAAGGAATCCCAAACCTCATTTAAATGAATTGTTTCCAGCTCCTCCCCAACTAAGGCTTTTGCTAAATTATTTTCACTAGTATCCAAAGGGACTGATTTGAGTTCTTCCTCCTCCAGTGAAGATGCTAATGAACACTAGCAAAAGCCAAATGCCAAAACACTAAAGGGAGACCAGGGGGCTTGGATTATCTGCTAAGGATAAATAATTAAACATAAACTACATTTTAATTTCATACATTACTTGGCCTCGGCAAACTTTACATTTGGAGTAACTCTGTCAATCACACCCTCCCTTACACCACATTCCCCTCCAGCTAACACTCTGTTTTTCTGCCCAGGTCATACCAGAACTTCTCTGAAGAGTTGTCTTTATTTGTCCTTTTCACTTTCTCCCTTCCTTTCTCTCCTGAAGCCACTTCAGTCTGCTTGCCAGTATATATTTCTCTAAAATTGCTTTTGTCAAAGTCACAAATGACTTCCAATTGACAAATTTAATGATTAAATTATTGTCTTTTTATTTAGAATTTCTTAAGCAGTATTTAAACTATGCAAAAAGTCTAAATAGTTCAGTGATTAGATGTGTACCCAGTACCAAGCTTAAAAAGCAAAATACTACCAATACCGTTGAATGTCTCCCATGTACCCCTCCTAAATCCAGTGCTTCCTCTCGCTCCAGGCCTAAAGCAACTAGTATTCTAAATTTAGTACTTTCCATTTCCATGTAGTTCTTTAGCATTTTACTGGGTAGATTCTGCTAACCAACATAGATTTATTTTGCATGCTTTGAAACTTCATAAATGGTATTCAACCGCCCATTATCTTCTTCAACTTTTTCACTCTCATGTTTATGGGATTCATCCATGTTGCAGTAGCTCATTCATTTTTACAGCTAGATAGAATTGCATTGTATAAACACACGACAATTTATTTTCCCATTCTCCTGTTGATAGACATTTTGATATGCTTCCAATATTTTTCTAAAAATAAACCGTGCTTCTATGAGTATTCTTGGATATATCCCAATAGTTAATTCTCAGTGCTCACCTTATTTGACCTTTGGAGATATTTGACACAGGTGACCACTTCCTCCTTAAAGTGTACTTTTAACTTGACTTCGGTGTACCATACTCTTCTCATTTTTCTCCAACATCACTGCCACCTTTTGTCTCCTTTGCTGGCTCCTCACATTCCCAGCGTCTAAATGGTGGGGTACCCCAGGCCTGAGGTTTTGTCTCCCCTCTCCTCTCTCTCACTCCCTAGATAATCTCATTCACTCCTGTGGCATTAAATACCATTTTTTGCTGGTAATTCCAAATATGTATATCATTAGCTCTGCCCTCTCCCTCGAACTTTGGGTTTCTCTATTCATCCAACTTCCTATTCAATATCTCCACTAGGATATCTAAATTTAACATATACAAAATTGATTGCTTTCTACAGTCGCCCCCCTCCAACCTTTTCCTCTCCAAGTCCTCTCTACATTTCCCATTTCAGTGAGTTGAACCATTCAGTTCTCCAGGTGGTCGGGGGGAAGCCTCCTCTTTCTATCTCTTATACCACTTCAAACACTTTAAATCCATCCAAAAATCCTATGGTATCTACCTTCAAAATGTATTTCAAGATAACCCGCTTCTCATCACCTTCACCTCTACCACGCCACCGCACTCTCTCACTGCGCTACTTAACAGCTTCCTAAATAGTTTTCTTACTTTCACTCTTGTCCCCCTACAAGCCACTTTCCCCAGAGCTGCTTGAGAGATCTTTTAGAAAAGTAAATCATATTGTGTCTTTCCTCTGCTGAAAACTCTCCAGTTTCTTCCTATCTCACAGACAATGTAGTCAAAGTCGTCCCCACAGCCTGTGAAGCTCTAGATGATCTGGACTCCTGATTCCTCACCTTCCTGACCTCCAACCATCCTCCGTTTCCTCACTAATAATCCTACCACACTGGCCTCTTTGCTGTGCCTCTTACACACTTAAGGCAGGATGCTGCAGGTCTTCTGCACTTGCTATTCCTTCTGCCTGGCTGGCTCCTTCTTCCCACAGATTTGCATGGCTTGGCTTCTCGGGTCATTCAGATCTCTGCCCAAAAGTCTCCTTCCCTGAGCAACTTATCTGACATGGCTCCCTCATGACTCCCTATGCCCTGACCCAGATCACTTTGCTTGTATTATGGTCTATATTCCTTTGGAATTCTGGGTGCTTTGACTTGCCTTTTAAGTGTTTGGGACTCAAAGTCAAAGCAGAATGTTTTAGTATTTTTGTTTGACACTTCTATTACTATAATTATTCTTGTGGGAAAAAAAAGAGATGGGTGACAAGAGCTTGAAGGAACGTGATCATAAGTTTAGGTGCTAAGCAATACATTTTTATTCTGTTTTCGGTCCACTTAAACCACTGTTGTCCAATGCAAGGTTCCATAGAATGTTAGTATAGACAAAAATTCCCAAGTCCATCAGCTGAAACCTCAGACCTTTGTGGAACCATCATGGAGATCTGTTGGCACAGACCTACCTTCTGGAAGCTGTAGGAATAAATCCAGCACTTAACTTCAGTTCTTAAGTACTGAACAACTATGATGTACAAAGCACCACTCTCAGCCTTAAACAGGAACAAAAGTGTAAGGCATGGTCTCTACCCACCATGTTCCAGAGGCTCATCATGAGGTAAATGACATACTGTGATATTTAAGGATACATCAAATGCAAATAACAAGAGTTGTGCTGCAGAAGTTCAGAAGAAGGTCACCAAATAATAACATCTAGCATTTTTGAGCAACTAGAGTGTACCAGGCTCAGAGTTAAAAGATTTATATCAAATATTTTAGTTAACCTTAAAAATAATCCTTGGACGTAGACACTACTATTATCCCCATTTTCATATGGAAAATTCAGGCCCAAGGTCACACAGCTAGAAGTAAAGGGCCTGAGTTTGTTTCACGGCAGAGTCCAATTTCTTTCCCTCTGTGCTCTGCATTGAGAGGGCAAGTGCAATGTCACCCACTAGGAGTTCTGACCTCTGAGCCCTCAGGGGCAGTCACCACGGTAGAGACTGGGAGATGAATGAGCCTGGATACATTCAACTCATAAGCATTCATTTAGTGCCAACATTGTGCCAGGAACTGGGGAAATAAAGACAGACAAGTCACAGTGTCCATCCTCACATAGATCACAATTGAATAAGGAACAAACATCATTAAAGGTTAGGCTGTGGAGCCAGACTGTCAGGGTTGAAATCTCAGCTGTTGTACTTACTTACAGAGTAACTTGGGCAGGTCAGTTCTCCTCTCTACATTCAATACAGGAGATCCCCTAAGGATCCATCCAAGGACTTTGCATACTCTTGTGAAAATACAGGGTTAGTGTGTTTTCAGTTGCATGCAGGATAGTTGTTTAATGTTAGGTACAAGTGCGACTTTGTTATTGTCTTTATTTGGAGATCAAATCTGATTTAAGGAGATGTATATAAATTCCGAATTGACAAGTGGTGAAATGGTTAATTTTAAGTGTTACCTTGGACGGTGTTTGGATGTGATTAACATTTAAATCAGTAAACTTTGAGAAGCAGATTGCCCTCCATAACGTGGGTGGGCCTCATCCCATCAGCTGAAGGCCTGGATACAGCAAAAAGACCAGCCTTCCAGAATGAGAGGAAATGCTCCAGCAGTCAACCCTCGAACTTCTCCAGCAGCATCAGCCCTCCTGGATCTCCAGCCTGCCTGCCCACGCTGCAGGTTTTAAACTTGCCAGCCTGTGTAATCACATGAGCCAATTCCCTATAATAAACTTCCTCCCATGTACAGTAAAGCTCCACATAATGTTTCAGTCAATGATGGGCCACAAGTACAACGGTCTTTCCATTAGATTATAATGGAGCTCAAAAATTCCTTTTCTATGTTTAAATATGTTTAGATTCACAAATACTATTGTGTTACAATCGCCCCCAGTGTTCAGTACAATAACATGCTGTCCAGGTTTGTAGCCTAGGAGCAATAGGCTATACCATATAGCCTAGGTGTGTATTAGGCTATGCCATCTAGGTTTGTGTTAGTGCACTCTACAATGTTCGCACAATGACGTTATTGCCTAATGATGTATTTCTTGGGAAGTATCCTCATCATTAAGTGACACATGACTATATACACACATCCTATTGGTTCTGTTTCTCTGAAGAACCCAGAATTCTAATATGCTGGGAAGCACTGAAGGTTCTGAGCAGAGGAGTGACAATTTAATTCATGCTTTCTAAGGATTACTCTAGCCCCCATGTGGAAAGCAAGAGTGGGGCAAGGAGACCAAGTCAAAAGTGATCTCAGTAATCATGATGAGGACAGCAGTTTGCACTGGACTGGTAGAAGAAGAGGTGAGGAGTGGTCGACTCTGGGATGTATTTTGAAGGCAATGCTGACAGGATTTGCTGATGGACTAATTATTATCATTGCAGAAACTATGACAGAACATGGAAAGAGCCATAATTAAGGAACACATAAAGCCATGTGGGATCAAAGATTAAGGATAAATCAGTTCCTTCAGGATGATGAGTGTTCAAGGGACTTTTGAGTTGGACCTTGAAGAAAAAGCCACATGTACAAAGTAGGGAAGAGGAACATCCCAGGCCAAAAGAGAGACATAATGCAGAAGGACCTGGGTGGGGACACACAGGGCACGTCCAAGAAAGGTCCAAGTAGCCTAATGGGGCCTGAGC
This sequence comes from Cynocephalus volans, assembly GCF_027409185.1. Classification (NCBI taxonomy): domain Eukaryota; kingdom Metazoa; phylum Chordata; class Mammalia; order Dermoptera; family Cynocephalidae; genus Cynocephalus; species Cynocephalus volans. Next base: position 133,803,585 of record NC_084467.1, read on the forward strand.
AGAGGACTGGAGAGCAAAATTCCTGGAAAGGAGTTTGAAAAGGAGATTGGGAAGGTAGGCAGGGGCATCAGCTGGAGTTCTATCCTTCTCTAATCAAACAATGGTGCATGATATGATGCCTCAAAGGGGCTAATAATGGACTTCTGGGGCCTCCTGGGCTGGTGGAAGAGCCTGAACGGGCATCACCAGCCCCAGCTGAAAGTGAACCTGAGCAGCTCACACTGTTTAGGCCCAAGAAGCAAAACCAGTATTTTCAGAATCAAATCTCGTGGACCTGGATTTATATTACCTAATGCCAAAGAGAAAGTTATTTCATTCTAAGATGAGCAAAGCAGTTAGGCTATACATTCCTGAAGTTTAAATTTGCCCTCACTTGCTGCTAAACACATTTTTTACAATCTGGCAGTGATCTTTGCCTATTAAGCATCTTTGACCACTGAGAAACGTTATTGATTTCTTTCACTTTTACCACTGAAGGCATTTATTTCTATTTGCACCCTTGATTTTTTATCCTAGTTTTTAAAATATCTATGGTGGTGGTAGATCCTGGAGCTGATGACATGTTTTGGGGACATGTGGAGGAAAGAATACTACAGGGTAGGTGAATGTTTATTGTGACTTCTTCTTGGAAATGACTGAGCATGCCGTCTTTCCTGGCTTGGCTAGTCTAAGTTGAAAAGGACCCAAAATCAGTGCATAAGGAAGAGTTCTTAGTTTCCTACCAGTTATCTCATTCCTTTAGACCCTACTATGTGCTAAGTGCTGTGCTCATGCTGAAGACATGGAGATAGAGGCAGGCAGGGCCTTTGCTCATAATAAGCTCACAGTGGGAATCAGATGTGCCAATAAAACAAACCACTACTACAGAAGATGGACATTGCTTTAAGGAATGTGTAAAGAAAGAGCACTCAGATTGTCCCAGGGAGGATTCACAGAAGGTGACTTGCAGCTGAGATGTTAGGCATGCAGCCACCAGACAGACAGGACAAGTGCATTCTGTGTAGATGCAACAGCAGGAGAGCAGAGCATGCCTCTAGTGCAGTCTATCAAGAAAATTCCAGCAGTCTCTCCACCCAGGACATTACCAAAGACACAAGTTCAGTAGCTCATTTCACATTGGCTACTCTGAAAAGACACTCAGACATTGGTTTTGTAAAGAAATACATGGAGAGCACTTTGTATTTCCAGTTTTAATCAAAATGTCTGCAAAATTGCCTTTATTTCTGCAAGTATTGGGTCTGTGGCCAACTCTACTTCCATGATGCTTCCACTGAGACCAGAAATGTCCTCAGTGGCACTAGCAGAGTGGACAGGCTCTAGGGAAGTCATTGGCTTCTCTTAGCTGCCATTGATGGATAAAGCCACAAGCAGGAAAGAAGGTAAAAAAGAGAGGATAAAAATAAGTAAAATAGGGGGAAGACAAATAGGAAAAAGAATGGGCCAAGAGAGGAAAGTATCAAGCTTCATTTGAGAGCTGAGGAAATGTCCCACCAACAACTGTCTCACAGGTTACTCAGCTGGCACTAGCCATTGCACCTAAATCTACTCTGGTGTGGGCTTCACTGACAAAAGTCTCCTCAAGGGGTCCACCTCACTGGGTTAGTCTCAGGGGTCCTCAATCCAGAGGCAGGAGCCTTTAGCCTGAGAGCTTTTCAATGACCTGTAGAAATGCCTTAGATCTGAAACACAAAATGGAACAAAAGGAGTTGGTTCCAAATATAAAAAGAAAGTGTAAAATTGAAATTATTAAGTGTTTAATTGAATGTCTACAGGATACAACATTGTCAACATCATTAATTGTCTAATTTAGTATTCACTCAAGAAAAGTCATTATATTAAAAAATCATTTAAGATTTTCTCATTCCATGAAAATTTCCGAGTATGGGTGTACTTGCCAAAAATCACCCATCATAAGCAATTTTAAAACCAAAACTAGAAAATAATTTCAAATTTTATACCAACGAACAAAGATAAATTTTACATCATACCATATGCTTGATACACTTGTTAGGATCTGGCTTCAAGGTACTAGAGCCCAAAGCCTACCAAATTCTATCTTCCAGGGTCTGTCTTGATCATTTTATGGGGCTTCTTGACCAGTATCTTTTACCAAGACAACAAAAGCCATCGTAAACCACTTCTGAGCGATTCAAAATATTCTCTGGTAATAAATAGTGCTCACTTTGAGCTATATTTAATTACGTTGTCAGTGCAAGCTCAGATTCTTGGAATGTTTTCTGGGATTCCCAATAGCACAAAATGCCTTTCCAAGAGTTCACTCTTCCTGTGGGTGGGATTTACTTTACAAGTCAGTAACTTTTTGAATGCCTGTCACAGTGCTTAGTACATAGCTGGTGCTTGATAAACATTTGTTTGATGAACCAAAGCTCCTTCTATGAGTCCAAAATACTTTATAGATGCTCACCTCTAATGCAACATGTGTCACATTGCATAGCAGGATTTTTTTTTTTTCTTTTTGCATCATTGTCTTCTTTATTTAATTGAGAACCATATGTCATCCAACATTGTATATGCTGGACTTAACACAGTGCATACTAGGTGTTCAAAAAGTATTTGTTGAGTGAATAAGAGGCAGGAAAATTAGATAGATAGATTGATGATAGATAATAAACTCAAAAGATTAAAGCAAGGTTTTCCCCTAATAGGTCAGCTCATGTTAATTCCAGTTCTAATAATAATTTTACCTGCCAGTTTTTGAATGGTTGCTGTGTACCATTGTATTCAAAATGTTTTTCAATATTGCTTCATTTAACCCTTACATGTCTATGAAGAAGGTACTAGTGAGAAAATGAAACTGAGATTCAGAGAGATTAAGTGCCCAAGGTCAAACACCTAAGAGTGGTGAAGATGGAATTTGATTCCATTAATCCTGACCTCCTTCCAAAAAGCAAGTTTCTCCTAATCTCTTCTGTACTATTGCCTGGTTCTTTGTGGGACACTTGAAATCACATGGACGCAAAGTAGGTCAAAATTCTTATCCAGAACTAACATATTCCTAACATGCTCCCCAGGTCCATCTGTCCTGATGTTTTTCTAGGCTTGGATTCCAACTGTACCCTTCAGTCTGCAGCAACTGCCCAGTAACCTCACATGGACAACAGGGGAGATGAAAAGCAAGGCAGCAACAAGAGTCAGCACGCACTGCAACCCTCTGAAACCTTTCTGGGGGGCCACATGCTGTAATGGAGGGGGCAATGGCTGGGGAGCCAGGAAGCTAGGATTCTGGGCTTTTCCAGAATCTAAGTGGCTGTGTGACCTCAGCCGAGTCTCCTACCTTCCCTGGATCATTTCTACAGCCTCTTGGAGTGCTAACATCTTCTCCGTCTAAATGCCCAATCTCTCCTCCACTTTTTTTTACATTCCAGGGGATGTGCCTTTTCTCAACTTGGTGATCATTTCATGTCTTGCGGTGGAGGATCAATTACTCCAGGAATTACAACCTTAACCAGTGTAACTGCCGAAGTGGCTGTTATTCTTCAAACCGGCTGAAAGCCCAGTTAACCACTTGCCTCAGTTAATAGCGAGCAGGTTATGTTCCTTCATAGGTTAATTATACATTGTGTGGAAAGCATTTCCTTTCATCAGTTCTAAATTTGCTCCCTTCTAATTTTGTCAAGTGCTGCCTCTTTCTCCTGTTAGGGGAAAGGGCAAGAGAGAGCCAGCAATTGGCTTGCTGCTCCGCATTCATTACAGTCAGCACCTCGGAGAGCGCTCACCCCTTTTCTCGGCTCCTTTCAGAACGAAATAGTTCATCTTTCTTGGTTCAGAAGCCACCCCTTCCTCCAAATCTATCTGCTTTGCCCTTCCAAGGACCTTTCCTATTTCTGCTGTGTCCTATTTGAGATTAGGTGAGCCGCAAAGTGAATGAGGTAGTCAAGGTGAGGAGAGAGCATGCATTTACCAGGTGGAATAACAATACTTCCCTTATTGTGCTCCAGTTCTTTCTTAATACAGACTACTGCTTTGCTCACCTTTTGAGTTTCCCCTTCTCTTTAGAAATGAAATCCAATATCACACCCAAGATAACTAGCAGATCCTTCTTATCCAAAACTGTGCTGGTAATCTAAGACTCAAACACAGCAGTTCAAATTATTATCTCTCAAGTACTACCCAGGACCTTAGTTGCTTTGCTCATTGTCAACACATGATGTCATCTTCCAAGAGGGAGGGAAGGGAGTTTCTTCCTTCGGGTGAAACAGCACTCTCAGGCCCAGGGGACCAGGCTCAGCAGTCATCGGTGAACCTGGCACAGAATCCCTGTGTTTTGATCTGAAAGAAGCACTCAAGATCATCCAATAGAATGCCCTCCATTAGGCTTACCATGCCCCAAAAGGTTGATGGCTTGTCACAAGTCTCACATTCTACATTTGATCATTAACAAATATCTCTTAAATTGGTAAAGGTCCACCAAAAAATGTTTACATTGTGCAATGATAAAATTTTTAAATTTTTAAAAATTAAATATATATCTCTTGAGCCCTTACTATAAGCAGACACTGCAGTAGGCATTGAAAATACAAGGATGAATAAAACAGATCTAATCATAACAGCTAACAGTTTCTGAGAATTTACCAGGCATTCTATTAGTCACTTCATATGTTATCTCGTGTCATCCTCTCCTCAATTCTATGAGGATAACCCTGTTATTATCATCCTCATTTTTCATGTCAGGAAACAGGCTTAGAAGAGTTATCAGCTTCTTCCCTTGGTCTCATAGCCATTGTGTTGTGGAGTCTAGAGTCAAACCCAGAAGTTGTAATCTCAGAGTGGAGTTCCAATCACTCTCCACCCTGTCCCTGCCTCCAAGGAGCTCAGACTAGTGATCTGGGAGCCCCCTAAGGCCTTCCATTAGTGATGGGCTGGAGAGCTTTCTTCTTGCTGTGTAATGTTGATTACTTCTTCCAGTTCATATCACTCTACCATGCCTCAGTCCAATGATGGCTTTTTGGCTGTGCCTAGATCCTGTGTTAATTTCTGAGTCCTGGGTTATCACGCAGAGGTTTTCAAGCTTCATAAGTAATGCCAATAGGTTTGAGATTCAAGGCTATGGTCCAAAACCCCACCTGAGCCCAACCCACAAATCAAGTGCCAGAACCCAGAACAGTGTAGTGCCGGAGGGAGGGTGCTCACCAGCCCTGCTCTCTGGAAGGAGTTTTCTCTGAGCTGCTTGAGGCACCTAAGAGAGGAGCAGTGTTGATATGTACACATGTGGGTTCTTGATGATATATGAGTAGCTAACATGCAGTGAGCACTCACTGTGGACCAGGCACATGCCAAACATTTCACATGCATTACCTCATTTAAGACCCACAACTACTCTCTGAAGTAGATACTATCTCCTTTTTAATAGAGGAGACTGACAGAGAAAGGTACACTAACTTGCCCAAGGCTGCACAGCCAGCTAGGATTCAAATCTGGGCTGCCTGATTCCAGCACAGGTAACGTCTCAATGACATCTAAAGAAAAAGAAACTCATAGACACAATGGAAGTCAGTGGTCCACCAGCAAAGTGTCTCATCTCTCCTACATGCAGCCTGCACTTGGATTTTCTCTTCCTGTGTCTGCACCATGTGACTGGAATCCAGGAGCAGAAAGAGAAGCCTCTGCCCTCCCCAGTGGCCCTGCCTGCCTAATGCTCTGGCTGTTTTTCACAGACTCCTCCTGATCTAATGGGAATTGAAATTTCCATTAATTAAGTATATAAATAAATAAATGGGTAGGAAAGAAAGCGAGATGGTGGCGTTGTGCCCAGAAGGCTCTGCTGAAAGAAGCCAGTTCACGCTTCATTAGCATCTTTGCTCCCTCTCCAAACCTGCTGGCACAGCCTTTCTTTCTGAAACACACTCAGGGAACTCCAGTGTGGAGGAGAAGCATTGGTTTCAGCCTTCAGTGCTTCTGGACATTTCTGATTGGCCTTTCACGGTCTTTAAAGAGCCAGCTTGCCCCGAGCCCATGGTACTCCCTTAGCTCACTTACCCATCTTCCACAGCACCTTCAAAAGGAAGAAGAAATAATTTCTGCAGATGAGAGCCCCCTCCCACAGGAGCCCTCATGCAATCACAAAGCCATGTTGTGCAACCGTGACCCAGCTGGTGGCTAATGTTTTCTTGGTCAAGTTTTCCCCACAGCTAGATCTTTATGCTCCTTGGGTCAAAGCTCTTCTCTCCAACTTGAGCTGAAATAGCATTGCTAGAGGTGAGCATTTCACCAGCAGTCTGCTGTTGTAGACCAGAAGCAAGTGGTGGAAGGAGAAATAAAGAAGACAGGGCATATGTGGGGAGCCCTTTCCATCAGCATGCTGGTGTTGCCCACCTACCACACTGAGCCTTGGACTAGATACAAAAGTGATGAAAACATGCCCTCTGCCCTCAATGTGCAGAAGACATAATCCAATAGCAGGCAGCATTTAATAATGACAAAACTGCATGCTATGGACTTTGTACAATGGAGTTCATGGGGGAAAAGGGGGAGGTAGAAACTCCAGAATGTCTACATGGTAGAGGCATGGAGGTTGGATAATTTGTTTCAATTTGGACAACTAGACTGGATGAAAGTTTCCAAGTTGCACTGGCAGAACAAGCACACTTTGCTGCAGCTTAGATGGAGTTCATGGAGATGAAGGTGCTGTAGATACCTCCCAACCAGCTTCCCCTCGGTGCTGCTACTCTCATGGAAAGGTATACAGTCTTGGAAGTTGAAACTTGTGCTAGCCAAGAAAGAGACAATCTTTTCTGCTTCCTCATGAAGAAACAGCATTAGCAACTCAAATGGATGAATCGAGCTGGAATCAATGGAGAATTACTTTAAGAAGCTGAGGGAGAGAACTCAGCACTTGCTGAAGACTTGTAGTCTGATTCCTGACTTCAATTCCTATGGAAGAGGGCATTTACAAAAATGACAGTTCCCAAAGTCAGACTTCCTAGTCAAAAGCTGGGAGATGGTTTAACACCAAGGTCGGATTCGAATACAGTTTTTCTCAATATGGATAACGTGGCTCTCCGAGGGGCATCTTCTGGATCTGGCACTCTTTAAGCTTAGGAGCACTCCTGACCACAGCAAGACTCCTGACTATGAAGATTGTTTTTAAAGTAAGGAAAAGAAGGTGGCAGGGAGTGAAAGAAGGAGTGAGGGAGGGAGGAAAGAAGAGAAAGAAGGAGGCCCCAAACACCCAAAATTATTGCAAGAGGTCTCTGAATAATCTGAAGAAAACAAAAACAATCTGTTTTGTACAAGCACATAGCATATTTTAAATGTACATAACAGGTTGGTATATTTACAGTAGATTTTGTCATTATCGGACGACTACATTATGAGAGGCCACAGAAGTTTTGATTTTAAATTGGGGTCTTCACACTCTAAGGAGTTGGATTCACTCATGCGAGCCACAGATGCTTCAGGAGCCTGAGAATCAGGTGAGGATACAGGGATCCCAGCCCTGTTCCTGACCTGCCTCCCACACCTTGTTTAACTCGCCTGTTTCTTTTCTAAGAGGTAAGGATAAGATTCTCTGCAATCTGCCTGCTTCACAGGTTAGCCTAATGGAAAGAGTATTGTTATTTAAATACTGTCAACTTGTTTTGGATCCTTTGAGTTTAGGATTGAGTTTAAGAGCCATTAACTTAGTAGTTTGGGGGGTGAGGGTGGGAATGAATTCTGGGACACATTTTAGGACATTAGAAAGAGCTCACCCAGCATTTCTAGCTTTCTTCTAAATTAAAGTCAAGTCATGTCCTGTTGCGTACCTTCTCTCTCTCAGTCCCTGTCCATTCTCCTCAAAGTTTCCAGATAATAAGCCACCCAGCTTGATTGTTTGAATGAGAAAGGAGGTGCTATTCTTAGACAAGGAGATTCACTTGTGTTGCTCTAACAACCTGTCTTTCCATCCTTTCCGCTGGGCGCACTGTCTTTCTCTAATGCTGTGATGGTTCTCAGCCCATTTACATATTAGAATCACCAGGGGGGGCTCTTTTAAAAATACCAGTGCCTGGGCGACCCCTAGAGATTCTGACTTAATTGCTCTGGAGAGTAGATCTGCTATTCAGCCAGGTTAACAACTGCTCTAATGTGTAAAATAAATTCATTATCCATTCATCCTCCCTCAACAAACAATCATCTTCGACTCCACTCTGCCGGGGTCAAAGTCCAGTTCTACTTATGACTTACCCAGCTTTGGATGCATTGGCTTTATTTGATTCGAAGATGGTTTTTAAAGAATTAGAGAATTAAGATCTTTATCTTTCAGAGAGATTTCAAGATACTATATAAGCCAATTTATCCCTCCCTTGACAAAAATGAAATGGCAAAAATTACTAGGTTTCAGAATACTAACTGAGTTCTAAGGTTCTCAACTCAGTGTAACACTGTGGCAGATGCTAGGGTCATTCAGTCCAGTATTTCCTAACTATGGCTGCATCAGGATCACTTGTGCCCTGCTCGAGGCCCTGTGTTAAAAAAAAATCCAGATTACCCGGTGTAGGGTAGATGCTGGACATAATCCTATTCCCCCCTCCCTTGCATACCAGAGCTTTCCTCCCTCCTCCCTGGGGGAGAGTTGCCCCTGGCCAAGGCAGTTACCCAAGGAAAGGCACGTCCCCTTTAGATAAATAGGATGCTAGAAGAAGCAGGACTCTAAGTACATGAAAGTGATTTACAGTAGCTGGTTGATTTACACTCTTGCTTTGATCTGTTAACTATATAACTGCTATGTGCGCTCCGTGGTGGTGCAGACTTCTTACCGACTGCTGTTGGTGCCTCTCATAAGTGTAATAAACCAATGTCTCTACCTGCTGGACCTCTAGGTGATTTCTTCTGACTAGGCAAACACTATGCGAGTGCCCTCTCAGATTTGGGGCTCCTGCATTACACGAGGTCCCATCCCCAGAAATTCTAATTCATTAAGTCTAGAGTGGGGACCAGGAATCTGAAGCTAAAACAAGTGTCCCAGAATATTCTCATGTGCAGCCAGTTTGGAGAACCACTTATTTTGACAATTTCTCTCTTGAATAAGTAGGTGTGAACACCTTAGTTTCTCCTACAGTGCTCTTCATCGTCATCTTCAAATGCCCAAAATTTGCACAGTGTTGATACTCTATGATGCCCTTACCCTAGCATGCCTCCTAAGAGTGCTGCATAGCACATCCTTTTTACAGTTAGAGAATCATGTTGAAAATTCTGAGACAAAGTTTAGAGCTAGGCTTAGAATTGAGTTAGGATCACAAAACCCCCACTGGAAATAACTGATTTTAAAATGTCAGTCTGGTATACTGCAGTGAGTACACACTTGAATCAGGAGTAAAGTGGGAGGAGGGAAAATGATTTAAGTAAGAACTTGGTATTCTCCACATTCAATGGCAATGAAAGGGTCCCCTCACTGGGAGCTGATGGGAAACAATCCAGCCTATCCCTTCTGTGTTAACACTTCAGGGCAAAGTGGATAAAAGAGGAGCCTTATAAAAGAAAACTGGGGGAAGGCCAAGGTAGGAAAGAATATGGAAAGGGATGGAAAAGAACAAGGAACGGTATTGAAAAGTCCCAAGGAGAGTTTGACATTAGAAGAGAGAAAAATCAAAGACAGGGAAAGTAGGATTAGCCACGTGTCCCGACCCTTAGCACTCAGACTCCAAGTCTTAAGAATGGATCCCCCTACTTCTAAAAGCACAAAAACCTTAGGGTGCAGAAAGTCATTATACCTCAGAGCAGTATCACATAGGTGTGAAATGGTACTTGACCACCTTTCCCACAGGACATCTTTCAGTTCACAAAGTCTGTCCCTGTACTGCTTCCTGCCTGCAGAAATCTTGAAGGTATGGAAGAGTGGGGGAAGCCGGCCTGGCAGGAAGAGTTACACAAGTGTGGATTGAGGTTGAGATCCAGGGCAACAGTGTTTTTGGCATTCATCCTTGAAACTTTGGTTTTCTCTTTAAAAAAAAAATCACTGAGCATCTATTGTGTATCATGCATTTACACAAACATCCCATTTTATCTCAACACAGCCCTAAGAGGCAGAATTACCATTTACATTTTACAGATGAGGAAACCAAAGCTTAAAAAGTGGCATGACTAATCCAAGGGAGTAGAGCCAAGATCAAACCCAGATATTCCGTTATGAAGAACACCGCTCTTTCCACTGTACCTCAGCTGTTTTTGAATTTAAGCTTCAGATCTTGGTCCAACAGGACTAGAATGCCATCTTTTTCCTATTAATTGCTGCTTTAGGGATATGAAAGAGCCATTCACTTTAGTGGAGTTATTAACAGCCATACAGATTTAGGAGACAAATGCATCTGAGGACATCCCTTTATTACTTTCTGGTCTCTTTCCTGAATTTTCCTCACTCTGTTGGTGCCCTCATGATAGCCAATTACTGTCCCCTCTTATTCAGAATAATTCTCCAACAACCTTCCCATCCTGATGGACTATGTCCAGGGTTATCTGTAAATGTAAGGATAATTGTTACAGCCACCATTTATTGAGTGTTTATCATGTCAAGAGACAACTAAGCACTTCATGGGCATTATCTCATTTAATCCTATAATAAACTCTTGAGACCAGTTCAGATAGTATCTCTATTTTACACATGAGGAAACTGAGGCATAGAATTCATATAACTTACCCAAGATCTCACAGCCAGTTATTGCTTACTCTGGGGATTCAAATCTAGGTCACATTGCAGAGCTCACACAGCTAAGCCAACTTACACAAGTCAATAGAACTCTGAAATTCTCAGGCCAGACCATTCAGAAGTGGTGTATAGCCCACACCAGAGTTCCACAAAAAGGAATGAACAGGACATTAAAGTGTTAAGACCTAATTTGACAATAGATCTGGTTCTTAAGTTTGGGGAGAGAAGACGGTAAGGATATTAGAAGCTCTTCTGAAAAATTAGCTTGGGAGAAGAGGGAACAGAAAAAGACCATTGAGTGTGCAGGGAATTTATACTTTGTAGCACTCTCTACTCCAAACACTTAGCAATGAGGGATACAATATAAAACAGAAAGTAAAAAAGGGCAGTAGCACACTCAATAACAAGATGGAGGTCTCTGTGGACCAGAAAGACAATAGAAATACAAAATGGTGAGTGGGGCTAAAGCCACATCCTACTGGATACTGAATCTGGGTACAAAGAATTATGGTCGGGAAATTGCTCGTCTCAACAGAGGAATAGACAAGGGCTTACTGCTTTAGGTCAGGAGCTTGGACAGGAGACTTCTCTGGCCCCCAGTCCCTCCATGACCAGAGCACCTTTAGCAAGCTGTAGGCATAGGGTGGCTAGAAGACCGAGACACACATCCTCTCCTTGAGAAACTGGACTCGGTAGTTCATGGCTTGGTGGATGGATCTGTGCTGTCACTGATGTTCCTTCAGAACAAGAGTCCCAATTGGTTTAAACCTCGGGTGCCAGACAGAGGGGGAAATACTGCATGTCCTCACTCATAAGTGGGAGCTAAGAGAGAAAGAAAGAAGGAAAGACCACAGTGGTATGTTGGCAGTGAAGAGGGAGAGAACAGACCTAGGGTGGCCAGGGGTGGAGAGGGGAGGGGGAGGGGTGTTGGGGAGAGATTGGGTGGGGGACATGGGAAATAACTGCAATTCGTCATAGTGGGCATGCTGATAGTATTGATCTGATCATAGCATCTTGGATACAGGTGCTGATGGTCAGCTCTGTGCCCTATGTATATGCATAATCAATAAACTAAATAAATAAACAATAAAATAAACTTACAGAGGCAAGGTGTAGAAAATGACAAAACCTCTGAGCAGGGACGATGAGTAAAGCGGGGAGAGGAAAGAGAGAAAGAGAGAGAGAGAAGCATGAAGTCACCAGTACTTAGCCAGCACACTAAAATTTCCAAACACATGAAGAAATCTAATGCTAAGAAAAATGGTCAAGAGAATCACCCATTAAAACATAAATCTATCCCAGATTAAATTAATCTGATGAAACAGTCTGACAAACACCTTAAAGGAGCTATGTTTAGAAAACTCAGAGAGACTAATAAGTCACAACTTCCATTTAAAAAGAGTAAGTCATTATAAGACTGCATAAATTGAATGGAAATGAAAAGGTCCCAATTAAAAACCTTATAAATGAGAAACGTTATTGAATTTAAATCTCAAATAATGGAATAAACTCTAGAATGGACATTCAAGGAGGTAATTCATATATTGAAAAATTGTACCACAAAGTTCACTCAGAATGTATCACAGAGAAAACAAAAATAGAAATTAAAAAGCAGTTAAGCATGGAGAATAGAATGAGAGATTTCTCTTTTTTCATTTATTGTTTTCATTGTCCATGTTTATGGGGTACAGCTTGTTGTTTCAATACATGCATATATTGTATAATGATCTAGTCAGGATAGTTAGCAAATCTATCACCTAAACATTTATCATTTCTTTGGGGTTATAACATTCAAGGTCCTCTTTTCTGGTTATCTTGAATATATAAAACAATATTACTAGCTATTGTCACCCTAGAATACCAGAACTCATTCTTCCTATCTAACTGTACCTTTGTGACTTCCCACCAGTCTACCAGCTTTCTCTGCCCCCCCCCCCCACTTTCCCTGCCTCTGGTAACCACTGTTCTACCCTCTTTTTTCCTCTCTTTTTAATTTATTTTTCTTAAGTGACCCATGATAATTGTATATATTTATGGAGTACGAGTACAATATGATATTGGGTACATTCATAGTGTGTGTGCTGATCATATCAGGGTGCTCAGTATATCCATCACATTGAATATTTGTAACTTCTTTGTATCAGGAACATTCAACATCATCTCAACTAGCTATTCAAAGATACACGGTACTACTTTCCTGTTAACTGTAGTCTCCCTATATTACTATACAATACAAGATCCCTTTCTTCCTATCTGTCTGATATCAGTGGATATCAGAGGGTATCCACTGACACCCTCTCCCGGCTTCACTCCTGCCAGTCTCTAGTGACTATGCTACTCTCTACTTCTATGAGATCAACCTTTTTAGCTTCCACATATGAGTGATAACATATGGTATTTCTCTCTCTGCCTGGCTTATTTCACTTAACATAATTTTCTCCAAGCTCATCCATGTTGTTGCAAAGGGCAGGATTTCATTCTCTTTTATGACTGAGTTGTATTCCATTGTGTATGCATACCACATTTTCCTTATCCAATCATCTGTTGAAGGATATTTAGGTTGATTCCAACTCTTGGCTATTGTGGTAGAGCCACAATAAACATTGGAGTGCAGGTGTCCCTTCACCTTGTTGATTTCCATTCCTTTGAATATATATCCAGCAGTGGGATTGCTGGATCATATGAGAGTTCTATCTCTAGTTGTTTGAGAAGTCTCCAGACTGTTTTCCATAATGGCTGTACTAATTTACATTCCCACCAACAATGTATAATAGTTCCCCTTTCTCCTCATCCTTGCCAGTATTTATTATTTTCTGTCTTTTTGATAATAGTCATAGAATGAGAGATTTCTAATGCTGTTATTGAAGAAAATAGAAGAGAACTAAGAATTTTTCAAAATTAAATACAGTCACCCCTTGGTATCTGCAGGGGATTGGTTCCAGGACCCCCTGTGGATACCAAATCCATGAATGCTCAAGTCCATTATATAAAATGGCATAGTATTTGCATATAACCTAAGCACAACTTCCCATGTACGTTAAATCACTTCTAGATTACTTATAATACTTAATACTATGTAAATGCTATGTAGTTGTTATACTGCATTGTTTTTTATTTGCATTATTTTTTACTGTTGTATTTTTTTATTTTTATTTTCGAGTATGTTTGATCTGCACTTGGTTGAATCCACAGGTGTAGAACCCACAGATAGAAAGGGTCGACTGTAATGCAAGAGTCATCAAATCAAAATTGCCCTCTGACTATCAAGCAGGAAAAATAAAGATAAATCCATATCTGACACTCCTAGTGAAACTTCAGAATATCAGGAGGAAAGGAGAAAAAGCTTAATAGCTACCAGAAAGAAAAGCCTGATTGCCTACAAAGAAATGACATTTAGATTGACAGCAGACTTCTAATCAGCAACATAGAAGACAGATAATAATGGAGTTATGGTTTTTAAATTCTGAAGAAAAATAAATGTCAATCTAAAATTATAGACACAGTTAAAATACAGTTCAAGTGTAGGAACAAAATAAGGGTAATTTTTCATCACATAAAGAATATATTATTTAGGTATCCTCACTGAAAGATGCACAAAAGTTTGTATCCAGCAGGAAGAAAATTGAATGCAGAGGGTAAATATGGGATGTAAGAAATAGAAAATAACGGAAAATTATTTTATTTAAGTCCATAAATTTAATTAACTACTTATCATAAAAATGAATAACATCTTTACATATTTTTTTAATGGGCAAAGCAAAACTTTAGACAACAATAACAAGATAGGCATTATATTCCATGAGTAATGGGTGCTAGGTTCATATTATGTTCAGGAGGAGATACTTAATATCTTGATATTATTTATAAATATTTATAGTAAAGTGCATATTTTTTAAAGGGCAGGGAAAGCTACCAATAGAAGAATAGTACTAAAGTATTTATCTTCAAAACCAGCAAAGAAAATATAAGAGGATGGCGGTAGGGATATAGAAAACATCAATTCACAGAAAGCAAGAAGGAAAAAGATAAAAGAAGCAAGGTGAAAGGATGATAAAAGTAAACAATAAAAATATCCAAGTCCAAATATGTCACTGTGCATATACAGATTCAATTTTCAATAAAAGATCAGAGGTGTCATATTGGAATTTATTTTAAAACACAACTATTTTGCTTAAAACTGGCATACCTAAAACAAAACACCCCCAAAATTAAAAGTAAATGGTGCACCACTTAGGAAAGCAATTTTTCAATCATTAGTAAAATCCAAGATAACCAAAATTCTCACTTTTTCTTAATATACCACAGAGCAGTATTTTTCACACTGCATTCTTGGATCATGTAATCAATTCAGTGAGTCAAATCCAGCATTTTTTAATGAAAAAAAAATAGAATAGGAAAAGAAATAAATGGGATAGAATAGAGTAGAAGAGAATAGCCCACCCACTGCCCACACTGAAGCCAGGAACCAGCACCACCCACTGTAGTTGGGAAGGCACAGGCAGCCCACACACCATCCACACAGAAGGCAGGACCCAGTGACTCCCACCACAATCAGGGAGACACAGGGAAAAGCCCTGGTTAGACCAACCACTGCCTTCACAGGAGACACAGGCAGGAAAAGCCTGACAGAGGCAGGAGCAAGGGCCACTGTGACCAGGAGGCCCTAGAGTAGCAGCCACAACCATCATGCAGGTGGCCTGCTGCATATTTGACTGCACTGATGCAAGGACAATCACCAGAGGATCCTGGAAAAAGAGGAGAAAGTGTTCCTCCTCAAAGTCCACTCCAGAGTAATAGAAGAAGCAATTGATCTACCAGATGGCCATAAATCAATGTAGAGACACTAGAAATTTGAAAAGACAAGAAAATATGACACTGCCAAAAGAATATAGTAATTCTTAAGTACCATACCCTATAGAACAGGAAACCCTTGAAATGACTGAAAAGGAATTCTGAGTAACAATCTAAAGGAAACTCAGTGAGATAAGAGAAGACTCAGTCAGACAAAATAATGAAATGAGAAAAAATATCCAAGATATGAAGAAGGAAATTTACAAAGAGATTAATACCTTAAAAAAAAATGTAGCAGAACTTGTGGAACTGAAGGATTCATTCAATAAAATAAAATAACAACCAATAGCTTAAGCAGAAGATTAGAGCAAGCAGAAGAATCTCTGATCTCAAAGATGGTCTTCACAAAATAACCAGGTTATTATTTTTTAAAAAGAAAAAAAAGGAATTTTAAAAATTTAAGAAACTCTAAGACAGCTAGCAGACAACCTTATGTGCACAAACACCCAAATCATGGGTGTTCCAGAAGGGAAGGAGAAAGAAAAAGGCATTGAATATCTATTCAATGAAATAATAACAAAAAAATTCCCAAGTATAGGGAGACACAGACCTTCAGATCCAGGAAGCTCAAAGATCCCCAAACCGATTCAATCAAAAAAGGTCCTCTCTGAGGCACATTATGGCCAAACTAGCAAAACTCAAAGACAAAGAGAGAATCCTAAAATCAGCAAGAGAAAAGAATCAAGTCACTTATAAGGCGGCCCTCATCAGACTAACAGCAGACTTCTCAACTGAAACTCTACAGGCCAGAAGAAAATAGGATGACATATTCAAAATACTAAAAGAAAAAACTGCCAGCCAAGAATACTATACCTGGCAAGACTATCCTTCAGAAATGAGGGAGAAGTGGTATATTTCCCAGACAAACAGAAACTGCAGGAGTTCATCACCACATGACTGCATGAAACTGTCAAGAGAGTACTGCATCTGGAATTCAAAAAACAATAATCACTACCACATTACACAAGAAAGAACAAAACCCACTGGTAAAACACAAATGCAAATGAGAAAGAAAAAAGAAACTAAATCTTACCACTTCAAAAAATCAACAAACATCAAAGACAAATAATAAAAGGGGAAGAAAGGAGCAAAAGATATTTAAAAGATCTAAACAAAAAGTGATAAAATGGCAAGAGTAAGACAATACCTCTCAGTAACAACCCTAAATGTAAATGGATTAAACTCCCCACTTAAAAGATACAGACTGGCAGATTGGATTAAAAGCTAGACCCAACTATACACTGTCTTCAAGAGACTCATCTCACCTATAAAGACACACACACACTAACAGTGAAGGGATGGAAAAAGATATACCACACAAATGGAAAACAAAAATGAGCACAAGTAGCTATTCTTATATCAGATAAAATAGTCTACAAACCCAAGCCATAAAAAGAGACAAAGAAGGCCATTATATAATGATAAAGGAATCTATCCAGCAAGAAGACATAACAATCATAAATATATATGCACCTAACACCAGAGCACCCAAATATATAAAGCAAACACTATTAGACCTAAAGAAAAAGATAGATCCCAATATGATAATCCCCCTCTCGGCACTGGACAGATCACCCAGGCAACAAATCAACAGAGAAACACAGGATTTAAATGTACATTAGACCAACCGTACCTGGCAGATATCTACAGAACATTTCATCCAACAGCTATAGAATATACATTCTTCACATCAGCACATGGAACATTCTCCAGGATAGACCTGATGTTAGGTCACAAATCAAGCCTCAAAAAATTTTTAAAAATCGAAACATCTCAAGCATATTTTCAGACCACAATGGATTAAAACTAGAAATCAATAACAAGTGAAACTCAGGACACTATACAAATAGATGGAAGTTAAACAGCAGGCTCCTGAGTGACCCATGGGTGCAAGAAGAAATTAAAGAGGAAATCAAAAAATGTATTGAAACCAATGAAACTAAAGATACATCATATCAAAACCTGTAGGATGCTGCAAAAGCAGTACTAAGAGGGAAGTTTATCACAATTAACACTTAAATCAAAAAAATAGAAAGATTTAAATAAACTAATGCTACACCTCAAAGAACTAGAAGAACAAGAACAATCCAATCCCAAAGTTAGTAGACAGAAAGAAATAATTAAGATCAGAGCACAACTAAATGAGACCCAAAAAATGATAGAAAAGATCAATGAAATAAAAGTTGGTTTTTTTGAGAAGATAAACAAAATAGACAAATCATTAGCTAAGCTAACTACAAAAAAAAAAAAAAGCTAGAAATGGAAAAGGAGACACACAAAAAAAAGTTTTCAGCTTTTCTCTTAAGAACAGGAACAAGATAAGGATGCATACTATCACCAATCCTTTTTAACATAATGTTAGAAGTATTAGAGCAATCAGGCAAGAGCAAAAATTGAAGGGCATCCAGATTGGAAAGGACAAAATCAAACTGTCCCTGTTTGCAGATGACATATTATTATATATACAAAAACCTAAAGACTCTACCAAAAAATTCTTAGAGCTGATTAGCAATTTCAGTAGTGTTGCAGGATACAAAATCAACACCCAAAAATCAGTAGCATTTTTATTCTCCCATAATGAACTAGCAGAAAAAAGTAGGCCCTACTACTCAAGAAAGTAGGCCCATTTACAATAGTCACCAAAAAAAATAAAATACCTAGGAATCAATTTAACCAAGTATATGGAAGATCTCTACAGAGAGAACTAGAAATCACTACTGAAAGAAATTAAAGAAGACACAAAAAGGTGAAAAGACATTCCATGCTCTTTGATCGGAAGAATTAACATTGTGAAAAGGTCTATACAACAACCCAATGCAATCTACAGATTCAACACAATCCCCATCAAAATGTCAATGACATTCTTTACAGAAATAGAAGAAACAATCCTAACATTCATATGGAACAACAAAAGACCCCAAATAGCCAAAGCAATCCTGAGTGAAAAAATAAAGTAAAATAAAATAAAATAAAGCTGGAGGCATAACACTACCTAACTTCAAATTATTCTGCAAAGCTATAGTAACCAAAACAGCATCATACTGGCATGAAAATAGACACTCAGACGAATGGAACAGAACAGAGAACTCAGAAATCAACCCATATACTTACAGCTAACTGAGCTTTGACAAAAGCAACAAGAATATACACTGGGGAAAGGACAGCCTCTTCAATAAATGGTGCTGGGAAAATTGGACATCCATATGCAGAAAAATGAAACTAGACATGCATCTCTCACCATATACCAAAATCAACTCAAAATGGATTAAAGACGTAAGTATAAGACCTGAAATGTATACTTAAGTATAAGTTAAGACTTGAAATTATAAAACTACTAAAGGAAAAAAACTTCAGGAAGTAGGACTGGGCAAAGACTTTATAAATAAAACCCCAAAAGCACAAGCAACAAAAGCAAAAATAAATAAATGGGATTATACCAAACTAAAAAAGCTTCTGCACAGCAAAGCAAACAATCAATAGAGTGAAAAGACAATCTACAGAATGGGAGAAAATATTTGTAAACTATACATCTGACAAAGGATTAATATCTAGAATATTCAAAGAACTCAAACAACTGCACAATAAAAAAATAATAATAATAACCCAATTTAAAGAATGGGCAAAGGAGATGAACAGACATTTTTTGAAGGAAGATACACAAATGGCCAACAGGTACTTGAAAAAATGCTCAACATCACTAATCATCGGAAATGTGAATCAAAACCACACTGAGACATCATCTCACCCCAGTCAGACTCGCTATAATCAAAAGACTGAGAATAACAAATGCTGGTGAGGATGCAGAGAAAAAGGAACTCTCCTACACTGTTGGTGGGACTGTAAATTAGTACAGCCACTAAGGAAAACAGTATGGAGGTTTCTCAAACAATTACAGATAGAACTACCATATGATCCAGCAATCCCACTTCTGGGTATTTACCCAAAAGGATGGAAATTATCATGTCGAAGGGATACCTGCACTCCCATGTTCATCACAGCTCTATTTACAACAGCCAAGATATGGAACCAACCTAAATGTCCATCGAAAGATGACTGGATAAGGAAAATATGGTGTATATATACAACAGAATACTATCCTCCATAAAAAAGAATGAAATTCTGCTATTTGCAGCAACATGGATGAGCTTGGAGAAAATTATGTTAAGTGAAATAAACCAAGTACAGGGGGGAAAATACCACATGTCCTCACTCATAAGTGGGCACTAAGAGAGAAAGAAGGAAGGAAAGAAAGACCACAGTGGTGTTTTTCTGGTGCATTGGACTTGCAGAGGGAGAAAACAGTCCTGGGGTTCCTGGGGGTAGGAGAGGGAGAGGGGGATTGGGGAGGGGTTGAGTGGGGGACATGGAGAAAGATTGTAATTTTAGGTGGTGGGCATGCTGACTATTGATCTGATCAGCACATCTTGGGCACAGGTGTTGATAGCTCTGTGCCTCATAAATATGAATAATCAATAAAAAGGAATAGAATAGATGTCAGAGTATAGATAGCAGTGTGCTTCATGGATATAAGGGGTATTATTTCATGCAACTTATTTGTGGGGGGGGGGTGTATATGTACATGAAAACCCATGTGTACTAAGTTGCCAGGTAAAATGCATTTTACCTTTTTTTATTATTTTAAGTTTGGGAAACCCTGGCCTAGAGAAACTCTCGAAAGTATACACAAGGGATGATCACTGCAATATTATTTGTAATCAGGAAAAATTGGGAACATGTTCATCAGTAGGAAACCTGATGAATTAACTGAGATAAAAACACATATAATGGAATACTATACAACAAGGTAAATGAACTAAATCTATATTTGTTAACATGTACAAATCTCAAAAAAAATTGCATAAATAAAAGAAAGCTGCAGAAAGATATACACTATGTGCTAAAATTTATACAAAGTTTGAAAGCAAGCAAAACAATATATTGTTATGAATACACACTGTATTTAGAGTAAGGGTATAAAAACCTGTAGGGGGTAATAAATACGAAATTTATGAGAGTAATTAACTCTTGTGAATGGCAGGAGTTGGGGTAATGAGGTCAGGCAGGGCCACAAAAGTGGCTTCAACTAAATCTATAATGTTATTAACAAAAAATATGGAAAAAATATGAGGGAAATGAGATTTGATAAAGCTGGTAAAAAGATATGTGGCATTAATAATTTACTTCTTATTCTTTTCTATATATTTGAAAATTTTTATGACCCAAAATTGTAAAGTTTTAAAATCTGTAATTTTAGTCACTGGACTCGTCACAGGGTCTGGTACAAGCTTCCACCCTCCCCAACCCTGGTATTTGGCTCACCAGTATTCCAAACATTGGCCCACTATCTTACTCTTAAGCAAGCAGACATGGTCAGCTTTTCCATGGTTACATCAGGCAAAAGAAAATCCTCGAACCTAAGTTGTGACTCTCACAAACTTACTTTCTACCTGCAGCCAAAGCAGAGTTAGAACTCAGCTCTGTGTATAAAAAAAAGGCCACCACATTAACCCTGAGTACAACAGGTTTCATTGTGCTTTTGATGAGTCGAAGATGAATGTATCACTTTACTCCACCTAATGAACATTTCAATCTTCTAATAAACACCCTAATAAAGAAAAATTGAGACTTAACTCACTTTTATTACCACAACTGACATGTCGAAAAGTCTTAATTGAGCTGAAAACAGCTTCCAATAATAATACCCTCCTTAATTGATTCATTAAAGGGGCCCCTACTGAGACAGAAGTGCTAGTTCCAGGAAAAGGAATGAAATAGAGCCTCGATTTCCCACTGAGTGGCTATGATCCCTCTGCCATCAACTCCCCAGGCCACTGAAGCAGATGTTAGGGGTGTCCAATGCCCGAAATCATTCTTCTAGTCCCAAAGTGGGCATGGAACTGACACACAGCCTCACACACTCACCACTCCCTTTGTGGGGTAACAAGACAGCAAGATGGAATCTCAAGGAATTCTCCCTTCATATGAGATGGATCTGCAAATAAACAACCAGGTGAAGGGATACACTGATAACAAGAGATTGAAGCTTTTTATAAGATTGAACAAAAATTACCACCTCCCAGCAGGGTTGGAGAGGAAGGGCAGGTGCAGCAGGGAGAAGACATCTGAGGAGCAGGTGAAAATCATCTATTTGCAGGAAACAGTGGTTTTGAGCATATCACATAGATAATAGTGTGTAGTAGTTCAGAACAAGGGCTTTGAAGTTAGGTAGACCTGGGAGACTGTCCTGCTCTGCCATTTGCTAGCTCTGTCACCTTGGCCTGGTTACCCAACCCATCAAATCCCAGTTCTTGAGCTATGAAGTAGGAATAATAAACTACTGTTCCACCACAGCAGCTGGAGTAAGTCAGATCTTCCTGTTCTTTTGCTCAAAACCCTCCAACAGCTCCTCATTACATTCCTACACAGTCCACCCCCTCCATTACCTCTCTGGCCTCATCTCCTACACCACTCCCCCAATTCACTCCTCAATGCCCCCCACCCCACTGTCCTAGATGGTACGCTGCATGTGGCCACATTGGGTCTTTGTGCTGGCTGCGCCCTTGCTTTCAGCTCTCTGCACAGCTCACTCCTTCACCTCCGTCAAGTGTTTGATCCAACATCACCTCCTGCATGACCACCCTATGTATCCTCTGCGTACTCCACATAACCCTTTTCCCACTCTGCTTTTTTTTCTCCATAGCATGTATCGCCTTCTAGCATTCTCTATAACTCGTTTATTATGTCTACTCTATATTCTTCCCTGCTGTTTTCATCGGTGATCTATCCCAACTGCCAAAAACAATGAAGAGCACATAGCAGATGCTTAATTTTTGTTACATGAAAACCTCATAAGATTTTTCTGATGACTAAATTAAAATAACGCATGTAAAACACTTCACTTAATGCAGGCATACAGAAACATTCACTAAATATTACCTACTACTTTCATGTTGATTATTATTATTGTATTATTATTATTTTCCATCCAACATGAGGGATATTATGAACTAATCGGGTCATGGTTCTTCTAGCCACTGGTTCCTAGAGATGCAAGACCTATATTTAATGAACTAGGGTCTTCTAACACTATATGACATCTTACTATGTAAAGATACCAGAAGCCAAGGACCAAAGGTCATCACCATCAGTCACCTGCAGACACTACCCCCCTAGCCCCCACCCCCATCTACTTTCCCAGCAGATACAGGGCTGGGGGCAGCAGCTATGTAAAGACTGTAAATCAAGGTAAAACTAGGCATTATTGCTCGCTCTTATCCCTTTAGGATTGTACTGCATGTAAATACCAGCTCTCCACAGCACCTGCACGACAGCAGGAGGCTAGAAAGAGTTTTATTTTATGTCTAAGAAAGGGTAAGGGAGGGAACAGGGAGAGAGATGTCTGAATGTCTTGCTGGATTCCTCAGAACTTAAGCTTCAGCCACAGTCTCAGAGACATTTGTGTTTCTGTCCAGGAAAAGAAGAAAACAGGAACCATCTGCCCACCCCATAACCTCCCAGGCACTAATGAGATGCCTTCTTCTTTGTCAAACACTTAGGAGCTCCTGTGATAAAGCATTACCCCTGGTAAATAATGAATGGAACAGACCCATTAACTCCAAGTTCAACTGCATCTTCTGTTTCTTGAACATGAAGGAAACCAGGAGCAACCAGGCCAATGAGCCATTGAGCATTCAGAGCCAAAGCCTGCTCTCCACTTCTCAGCTGATAAACCATGTGAAGCTCACACAGCAGCCAAGACACCAAATGCAATATTTGTGTGTTTTCTTTCTTGTAATGCCCAGCTCCCTTTGCATGCTGCACGCGGCACCTGTGCAAGAGAACATGGGCTCGTGCATGTGAGTGCACTGATGGCACCATCAACCTGTCCGTCTGGGGGGACTTCAGGAGGCAGGAGAGAGCAGTGGTTCAAAAGCACAGCACCTGAGCAAGAAAGTGCTGTGTTCAAATCCTCAACCTGCCAATTAGCATCTGTGTGACCTCAGTCTAGTTACTTTACCTCTCTGACCCTCTGTTTCCACATTTGTAAAATGTGATGATGATAACACCTAATCCATAATGTTTGCACTGGAATAAATGAAATAATACATGAATCACTTAGCATTGAGTGTGCAGCATGGTTAAGTGCCCAACAGGAACAAAAAGCTTGAATGCCATTGTATTCAATCTTCATTCATTCATTCAACAAATATTTATTAATTTATTAAATGCCTACTGGTTCCAGGCCCTAGTCTAGCTGTTAAAGACACAGCAGTGAACAAAGCAGCCAAGATACCCTGCCCTCACAGAGGTTACAGGCTAATTGGTAATAATAGCCAAGATGTAATGATATAACGGGTACTTACCATATGCCAGGCAATGTTCTAAGTACCTACTTGTATTAACTTATTTAATGCTTCCAACCACCCTATGAACTACATTACTATTATTATCTCCATATGAAAGAAGAAGCAACTGAGGCACAAAGCAGTTAAGTAAACTGCCCAAGGTTGTAAGATTGCTAAACATCAAAGCCAGGATTTGAACCCAATTAGACTGACTCCAGAGTCCATTTGTTTAAGCATTACATATATTGCCTTCTTGCAGCTATGAGATAGTGAGCTCTTTGTAGGTAGAAAACACATCTCATTCATTTTTGTATCTACCACTAAGTGTCTGGCTTGTGAGGCTGCTCAGTAAATGCTTATTGTAGGAATGAAGTACAGATTTTCTCGAAGGCACTAGAGCCAGCTTCTTTGCCAGTCCTGTGACACATTTCTGTAAACCCTGACTATGCAATAAAAATATACTATTCTTCATGTTCTTAGAGAATAATATACTATTCTTCATGTTCTTAGAGAATAGTATTATTGATCTTCTGTCCATAGGTTATTAAATATAAGGCTGTTTTTTCCAAAAATGGTGATGAATTTTCCTTGAACCACTCTACCCTGTTCTCTTTAACTCAGATGACATGCATTTGAGAAGGATCTGGCAGGGATTGAATATATTTTTAAAATCCAGAATATGTGATGCTAAGGGAACAAAATATGCAAAATATCCTGCTCCCTTTGTTTTGGAAACCAATAAAACACCCCAACCACACTCAACAAATATCACTCAAGGCCTGCACTCTCCCACTCAAACACCTGCAAGTCCTCACTAATTCTCAGGATTTATACACAAACTGGTTGAAGTTGAACTGGGCTACCATTAGAGAAGATAATAGAGGCAACTACTATATTAAGGGAGATAGAGGTAGAAGAAAGAGTCCCCTGGAGTACGAAGATTGATAGCTCGACAGAACTAGTTCTTCTGCACTGAATATGATGGGCACTTGATCAACAATAATAGTAATTGTTATAGTAGATTAATTATATTTTATATATTGTAGTTATTATGTTTTAAATATATATTATATATCTTATATAATTTAAAATATATTTCTATATTAATGTATAACACATTTAAATACATTATATGTATCAAGTATATTAATAATATAGTATATTATTTTTATTACAACTGCCATTTATTAAGAAAATCTACCAGATTCTGATTTTTTTCACGTTGTATCATTTAATCCCTACGACAAACATGAATAGTAGTACGACAATCTCTATTCGTTAAGGAACAAACTAAGTTGCTTTAACAAAGACCCCCCAAAAATGCAGTGGCTTAACCAAGAAAGTTCTTCCTCCATTGTACAAAATGGAATGAAAGTACAAGATCCATTCTTACATGGAGCTTACATTCTGGTGGGGAGCAGATGATAAATAAATAAATATATGTCAGTAAGGGGGAAATACTGTGCTAAAAAATACAATAGCCGATTATGTATTGAATGTTCAGAGGTACTGGGAATCGTCTTAAGGATGGCAGATGTACTTTAGATGTTTTCAAGATGAACTTGAGATGCTCCTCAGTCGAGAAGCGGTATTATGTACAGTCTAAGCTGCTTTGATAAAGACACACACAAAAAAATGACTTCAACAAGATAGAAGGTTTTCCCCCAAGTATTAGTGCAGGACTGGGAAGAAAGCTTGCCATCACCAACATGTGGCTTCTGTTTGGGGGATCAAAGTAACTCTCCACCTTGCAGTCACATCCCAGCCAGCAGGAGGTAGGAAGGAGAGCATGTCCATGTCTTTTAAGGATGCAATCCAGAAGTGGCACACATTACCTGCACCCCATTGGCCGGAACTTGGTCATAGAGTTGTTGTGAGGAATAAATTGAAGAACATATCTCAAGTAAGGCATTTGATAAATGTCCATTTCTCTTCCTTCTCTTTTTGACATCAATATCTTGAAAGTGAATCCTAGTGGGATCATTTGAATTCTTGTTTAGCAAAAAATTAAGTCCCTTCCCCCAAACCACTGTGGACAGAGTCTACTTCCCCACTCTACTAATGGTAGGCTTGGCCATGTAATTTGCTTTGTCCCACAGAATGTCAGGGGACATGATGCAAACAGAAGCTTTAAATGCATTCTGTGGTTCAGCTGGGCTAGTACTCCAGTGATACACTATAAGAAGAGCTTGTCCCCAAGTAGCTGCTGCTCTTTTCAGCCCAGGCTGAAAGCAAATACATATGGAACAGACCTGAGGCCAACACAGCCTAGAGCCAACCCTAGTCATTGTGCCACTTAAAACAGGGCCATTTGCTTAACCCAGTCTAGATCAGTCGAACTACAATCCACAGGCAGACCTGTTTCTGTGAACATAAGTGCTGCTGTTTTCTGTCACTGAGTTTTAGGATCATTTATTATGAGGCATTATTGTAGCAATAGCTGGCTAATGCAGAAACTGTTATCAGAAATGGGGCACTGTCATAATGAAAACCTAAAATATGTAACTGTGGTTTGGGGACTAGGTAGCATTTCAGGAAACTGAAATGGAAACATTCCATTCCATGTATTTCAAGAAGTACCTGGCAAAAGTCATCTGTGATAGCTTGGAAGACAGAAAATCTGCTTAATGAACTTGAAGTATTGGGCAGGAAAGTGTCAAGGCAGAATATTGTTAGTGCATTCTAGTTGTTACTAGCTGGATACAGTATTACAAGACAAAGTTGAGTTTAAAAGGGAAATGACCTGTTCCGCAGTAGAATTGACAGAGAATATAGAAAACGCAGAAACTCCAGGACTTCTGAGTTTGAAAACTGAAATGTTTTATTTATGAAATCATTTTATCAGCCTCAGGGCAAAGACAAAATCAAAGATATGGCTATCACACCCTTTGTTACAACTTCTAAAAGTACTGAAGCACTGCTTAATTATTCTCAGATGAGCAAAGTCATCCTAGAAAGATAAAAGGCATGATTCTACAGAGCCCTGATATACCCAAAGTAGCCAAAATTAAGTCGTAAGAGATATGTCTCAAAAAGCATTGTAGATTCAACTTTTGGCATGTGGAGTTGACCAAAATCAAATACACAGGAAACACACAAAACTTTTTAAGCACCTGTATTGGTAAAATGACATCAACCTGAGACTGTATATGTTTGAGATGTAAAAAGACTTCAGGCCCTTATATTTCTATAAGCAGAAAGAAGGTTGAAAATTTGCTGAGCCAGAAAGAAAGGCTTATTCTCTAAAGTTCTCTTCAGAGATTGTCATGTATGGTGGATGATGGAAAAGGAAGGATCTCCTAGAGGCTGGAACCAAAAGACATGGATAAAAGTGGATTAGTGAGTCACTCCTAGGGAGCAGAACTAGGGCCTAATCCAGGGGTCAGCAAACCATAGTCTGCAGACCAAACCCTGCCTGCCACCTGACTCAGTAAATAAAATTATATGGGACACAACCATACCCATGCTTTTACATATTTCCTGCACTGCTTTTGTTGAAAAGTTACAACAGGTACCATATGGCCTACTGACAGAGTTCGGATGTGTTGTCCTCCCAAAACTCTGGAGAAATCTGGTCCCCAATGTGGCAGTGTTGGGAGCAGTTTGGGTCATGGGGGCAGATCCCTCATGAATGGATTAATCCTTGCCCCAGAGGTGGGGAGGTCATGAGTGAGTTCTCACTTTATTAGTTCCCCTCGAGAGCTGGTTATTTATAGGACACTGGCACCTCTTGCTTCCTCTCACCATGTGATCTGCTTGTACTTTCCAGCTGCCTGCCACTTTCCACCATGAGTAGAGGCAGCCTGAGGCCAGCACCAGATATAGCTGTTTGAGAATCATAAGCCAGATAAACCTCCATACTTTATAAATTACCGAGTCTCAGGTATTCTGTTAGGCAACACAAAACGGACTAATACACATACAAAGCCTAAAATATTTACCATCTGACCCTTTATAGTTCCCAAAACCTGGTCTAGTAAAAGGATATTCTATATTCACAGAATAAAGAAATCTGGCTATACCTACATAGCAGGATTTCAGAACTGCTATAGTTCAGTGACTCTGATTCCAAAGACGTCACTTTCTTTTTTTCAAGACGTATTCTTTCTTTTTTTCAGATAAGAGTATTTATTGCAGTTTTTCTGCCTCTGCTCAACATTTTGTGTTGGGTGGTTGAAAAGCAAATATGTAACTTGCCTCTTTAGTTCATAGGTGTCTCAGTCAACAGGAGCCCTATCAGGATGTGGGGTAATTTCCAGATTGTAGACTTAAGCTTGATGTGGATTGGATGAGACATTTAAGGGTATTGGGATGGGGTAAGTATATTTTGCATGCAGAGAACAGTGAATAAGAGGCCAGATTGTGATGGTTTGTATTATTACTCACTCCCCTCCTGCTTCCATTGTGGGCAGTACATCCTTCCTAATGTCATGGGCTTAGCCATGTGACTTGCTTTGGCCCACAGAATGTCACCAGGCATGGCAGGAACAGGGGCTTTAAATGTGCTTATGTGGTTCTTCTTGGATTTGATATTCCTGTGATCTGCGATGAGAAGAGCATTCTTTCTATCTAGACTTCAGAATAAACAAACATGGAACAGACATGAACCAAAGATGCAGCCTTAAGCTAAATCCAGCGAATGTGAAGCCTGAAGCAGAGCTTCCCAGGTAAGCCCAGATTAGATCAGCTAACTGTAGTCAATCTGCCATCAGTGATAGCGTAGATGCTTGCTGTTATGAGCCACCGAGTTTTGAGGTGGTGTGTTACACAGAGTCATTGTAACGATAGCTGATTGATACACAGGGCTCCCATAAAATGATGAGGTGGCTAGACTCTAGTAGATTGTACTTTGGTTCTGAAATCAAAAGAACTCTGTTCAAGCACCAGTTCTGCCACTTACCTGTTATTTAATTAGAGAAAAACACTATATCTTTCTGAGTCTCAGGGTTTTTTAATCAAAAAATGAGGATAACCACAACCTCAATCACAGGGTTGTTGAAAGATTAAATAAGAAAATATGTTTAAATGTGTTTTGTAAATAAAATACAGTGTACAAATACAATAAGAAGGGTATTTTCATTATTTACACTTCAGTTTACACAAAGCAGCCTAGTTTTATTTTTTATCAATGGTGGAGAAGGAGATATGCCATTTCTGTCCTCTGACCCCAAAAGGTGGCCATGCTAGGTCTGGAAAGATAAATATCTGTAAGCTGTTAGTATTCTGGTGTTTTAATAATTCTTTCTTGATTTGGTTTCAAGATGGCGGCGGCTGCGGCAGCTGGCGCGGAGTAGCTGAGGTGGAAAAGGTGGCCACTGGGCCTCAGGCAGCCGGGAAACTTGTGGACCTTCCTCTGGCCATCTCTTAAGGGAGGACTGCTGCTGCTGGCCGGTCGTGGGGGCTCAACGCCACTTTGCCCCCGGCAGGAGAGGCTGCCTCATTTACAGGCAACAGCTTTGAAGTGTGGAGCAGGAAAAGAACTGATTCTTAGCTGCAAAAGTGAGTCTTGAAACAGGGAACACGGCGCCAGGGCTGCTGTGGATGCAGCCAGGATCCCGGAGGCTGGGGCCACACTGAAGGCGGCCAGCTGCCCTATCCAGGATTCAAGGTTTCAGGCCGGCATTAAAGAAGACTCCTGGGAGCGCCCGAGCGGCGCCGCGACTGAACAGCCCGAGGCGGCAGCGCCGAGAACACGGAAGGCAACAAACCAGAGACAGAGCGAGCGCCCGACCTGGCACAGCACTGTGAGTGATCCCTGGCAAAGCTCTGTTCGGGGGGTGGATGCCCACGCGGCTCCCCGCCTGCACCACCAGGCCACTCACTGCCCCGGTGCTGCCTCCATTTTCCCAGGTGCGGGCAGCTCCGCCCTGCTCGGCCATCACTGAGCCCATTTGCTTGGCCTGGCGCGGGGCTTTCCGGATCCTGCGGGCCGACCTCCTCTCCCACTCCCTCCGCGGTTCTCTGGCAGGGCTGGGGGTGTGGGGCGTCCCGACCAGTTTTGGGAGGGCTAGGAAGTACGGGCGGGCCGACTGTCACTCCACCACACCCTGGACTCCGGCCCCGGTAAACTTCCTGTTACTGGGAGGCAGATACCATCTCTGCGACCACCAGTTTGGAAAAAAGCCTAACGAATTTCTGGTTGGGAATAGTGTGGTAGGAGAGTTCCCAGGTCTGCTTGAACCTGCCGGAGAGCAGGCTGCAGGCGGGCACTAGACTCGGTTTATAACGGGGGGATACAAAGGTGAACAAGACCCGAGAAAGATCTACACAGTGCTACAAAGGCACCCAGAGAGACTGGTCGTCTGTGCCTAGCAGAAACCTGGTAGACTTCCTGGGCGAGGCGGTGCTGAGCAGGGTCTTGAAGGCCCAGCTGATAGACGAGGGGTGCAGAAGACACGCCCCAACCCAGCACAGTGTGCACAGAGGGGGGAGACGTGCGGCCAGGGAGGCGGAGTCTCGACAGAAACCACACACCCGGTGGGGTCACCACTGCACGATCTAACAGCCTGGGCCAGAGCACACGGAACGGGGAGAAGTCCTGTACAGAAAGTGAAAGCTCAACAGAGATCACACACCCTGTGGTACGTGATCCACCAGCCCAGCAGAGTACAAGCTGACCAGAAAGGTGGATCCCCGGAGAAGCCCAAGACCCGAGGCAACCACACACACAAGACACTAGAGGCCAACTGAGCAGTCACGGCGGGAGCCATACCAAATTGGCAACCACAGCAACATCCTAGTTAGTCATTAGTCTTAAACCGGTGGACTGTGAAACCCCCTGCCACAATGAATAAACACCAAAAAAAAGACACCAGAAATACAAAAAATCAAGAAAGTACACCACCAAAAGTTAATAAATCTCATACTCTAGATCCTATAGAACAAGAAGCCCTTGAAATAACTGATAAGGAATTTCGAGTGATAATTCTAAGGAAACTGAATGAGATACAAGAAAACTCAGCTAGACATCATGATGAAATGAGGAAAAGTATACAGGATCTGAAAGAGGAAATATACAAGGAAATCAATGTCCTGAAAAAAAATGTAGCAGAACTTGCTGAACTGAAGAAGTTATTCAGCGAAATAAAAAACACAACGGAGAGTTTAACCAGCAGGCTTGTCGAAGTTGAAGAGAGAACCTCTGAACTTGAAGATGGGCTGTTTGAAATAACACAAGCAGACAAAAAGAAAGAAAAAAGAATCAAGGACATGGAAGAAAATCTGAGAGAGATATCAGACAACCTCAAGCGCTCAAATATCCGAGTCATGGGTATTCCAGAAGGGGAGGAAAA
Source organism: Cynocephalus volans (assembly GCF_027409185.1). Lineage (NCBI taxonomy): Eukaryota > Metazoa > Chordata > Mammalia > Dermoptera > Cynocephalidae > Cynocephalus > Cynocephalus volans. The sequence continues at coordinate 133,834,715 of NC_084467.1, forward strand.
TGGAGATTCCATTGAAAACATATTCAACAAAATAGTGGCAGAAAACTTCCCAGGTATAGGAAAAATCACAGATCTTCAGATCCAGGAAGCTCAACGATCTCCAAACGTATTCAACCCAAAAAGGCCTTCTCCAAGACATGTCATAGTCAAATTGGCAAAACTCAGAGACAAAGAGAGAATCTTAAAAGCTGCAAGAGAGAAGCGTCAAATCACCTATAAGGGAGCCCAAATCAGGTTAACATCAGACTTTTCATCACAAACCCTAAAAGCTAGAAAGGAATGGGATGATATTTTCAAAATACTAAAAGACAAAGATTGCCAGCCAAGAATACTCTACCCTGCAAGGCTATCCTTCTGAAATGAGGGGCAAATAGTATATTTCTCAGACAAACAAAAACTGCGGGAGTTCACTACCACAAGACCACCCTTACAAGAAATCCTCAAGGGAGTACTGGGTTTGGTTCCTGAAAAATAACTACCACTGCCATAAAAACCTAAGAAAAATCTAAACCCGCTAGTACAATAAAAATGGCATTCATGAAGAGAAAACAAGCTAACAAAAACACTATCTACAACCTAAGGAACCAACAAACAAAGAAACCAAACAGTAAATCAGAAAGCAAGGAACAAAAGACACCTAAGACAACCAAACAACCAATAAAATGCTAGGAATAAATCAACACCTTTCAATAACAACTCTTAATGTTAAAGGCTTAAATTCCCCAATTAAAAGACACAGACTGGCTGACTGGATCAAAAAGCAGGACCCAACTATATGCTGCCTACAAGAGACCCACCTCACCCATAAAGATTCACACAGACTAAGAGTAAAAGGATGGAAAAAGATTTACCATGCAAACAGAAAAGAAAAACGAGCTGCAGTGGCTATTCTTATATCTGACAAAATAGACTTTAAACTAAAAACCATAAAAAGAGACAATGAGGGACACTACTTAATGATAAAAGGACTGATCCATCAAGAAGACATAACAATCATAAATATGTACGCACCCAATGTTGGAGCAGCCAGATTTATAAAACAAACTCTATTAGACCTAAAGAAGGAAATAGACACTAATACCATAATAGCAGGGGACCTGAACACTCCACTGTCAATATTAGACAGATCATCTAGGCAAAGAATCAGTAGAGAAACACAAGATCTAAACAAGACTCTAGACCAATTGGAATTGGCAGATATCTACAGAACATTCCACCCAACAACCTCAGAATATTCATTCTTCTCATCAGCACATGGATCATTCTCCAAGATAGATCACATATTAGGTCACAAATCAAGTCTCAATAAATTCAAAAAAATTGGAATTATCCCATGTATCTTCTCAGACCACAATGGATTAAAACTAGAAATTAATAACAAACAAAACTCTGGAAACTATACAAACACATGGAAATTAAACAGCATTCTACTTAATGACATATGGGTCCAAGAAGAAATCAAGCAGGAAATCAAAAAGTTTATTGAAACTAATGAAAACAATGATACATCATACCAAAACCTGTGGGATACTGCAAAAGCAGTATTGAGGGGAAAATTTATTGCATTAAATGCTCACTTCAGAAGAATGGAAAGATGGCAAGTGAACAACCTAACACTTCACCTTAAAGAACTAGAAAAACAAGAACAATCCAATCCTAAAGTTAGCAGACGGAAAGAAATCATTAAGATCAGAGCAGAACTGAATGAAATTGAAAACCAAAAAACAATTCAAAAGATCAACGAATCAAAAAGTTGGTTTTTTGAAAAGATAAATAAAATTGACAAACCATTAGCATGGCTAACAAAAAAAAGAAGAGAGAAGACTCAAATAATAAAAATTAGAAATGAAAAAGGCGATATTACAACCGATTCATCTGAAATACAAGGAATCATTCGAGACTACTATAAACAACTATACGCCAACAAATTTGAAAATCTGGAGGAAATGGATAAATTTCTGGACACACACAAGCTCCCAAAACTGAACCGTGAAGACGTAGAAAATTTGAACAGACCAATAACAATAAAGGAGATTGAAGCTGTTATCAGAAGGCTCCCAACAAAGAAAAGCCCAGGACCAGATGGATTCACAGCAGAATTTTACCAAACATTCAAACAGGAATTGACACCGATTCTTTACAAACTATTCCAAAAGATTGAAACGGACGCAAATCTCCCAAACTCATTCTATGAAGCAAACATCATCCTGATACCAAAACCAGGTAAAGATATAACCAAAAAAGAAAACTACAGGCCGATATCCTTGATGAATATAGATGCAAAAATCCTCACTAAAATACTAGCAAACAGAATACAGCAACACATACGAAAAATTATTCATCACGATCAAGTGGGATTCATCCCAGGGATGCAAGGTTGGTTCAACATACGCAAATCAATAAATGTGATACACCATATTAATAAACTCAAACACAAGGACCATATGATCATCTCTATAGATGCTGAAAAAGCATTTGATAAAGTTCAGCACTCATTCATGACAAAGACCCTCTATAAGTTAGGTATAGAGGGAAAGTATCTCAACATAATTAAAGCCATATATGCCAAACCCACTGCCAATATCATCCTGAATGGGGAAAAGCTGAAAGCTTTTCCTTTAAGACCAGGCACTAGACAAGGATGCCCACTCTCACCACTCCTATTCAACATAGTGTTGGAAGTACTAGCCAGAGCAATCAGAGAAGAGAAGGAAATAAAGGGCATCCAGATTGGAAAAGATGAAGTCAAACTGTCCCTGTTTGCAGATGACATGATCCTATATATCGAACAGCCTAAAACCTCTACAAAAAAACTGTTGGAATTGATAAATGATTTCAGCACAGTAGCAGGATACAAAATCAACACACAAAAATCAGTAGCATTTCTTTTCTCCAATAGTGAACATGCAGAAGGAGAAATCAAGAAAGCCTGCCCATTTACAATAGCCACCAAAAAAATAAAATACTTAGGAATTGAGTTAACCAAGGAGGTGAAAAATCTCTATAATGAGAACTACAAACCACTGCTGAGAGAAATTAGAGAGGATACAAGAAGATGGAAAGATATCCCATGCTCTTGGATTGGAAGAATCAACATAGTGAAAATGTCCATACTACCCAAAGTGATATACAAATTCAATGCAATCCCCATCAAAATTCCAAAGACATTTTTCTCAGAAATGGAAAAAACTATTCAGACATTTATATGGAACAATAAAAGACCACGAATAGCCAAAGCAATGCTGAGCAAAAAAAATAAAGCTGGAGGCATAACACTACCTGACTTTAAGCTATACTACAAAGCTATAATAACCAAAACAGTATGGTACTGGCATAAAAACAGACACACTGACCAATGGAATAGAATAGAGAATCCAGAAATCAACCCTCACACTTACTGCCATCTGATCTTTGACAAAGGCACCAAGCCTATTCACTGGGGAAGGGACTGCCTCTTCAGCAAGTGGTGCTGGGATAACTGGATATCCATATGCAGGAGAATGAAACTAGATCCATACCTCTCACCATATACTAAAATCAACTCAAAATGGATTAAGGATTTAAATATACACCCTGAGACAATAAAACTTCTTAAAGAAAACATAGGGGAAACACTTCAGGAAATAGGACTGGGCACAGACTTCATGAATACGACCCCAAAAGCACGGGCAACCAAAGGAAAAATAAACAAATGGGATTATATCAAACTAAAAAGCTTCTGCACAGCAAAAGAAACAATTAAAAGAGTTAAAAGACAACCAACAGAGTGGGAGAAAATATTTGCAAAATATACATCTGACAAAGGATTAATATCCAGAATATATAAGGAACTCAAACAACTTTACAAGAAGAAAACAAGCAACCCAATTAAAAAATGGGCAAAAGAGCTAAGTAGGCATTTCTCTAAGGAAGATATCCAAATGGCCAACAGACAAATGAAAAAATGCTCAACATCACTCAGCATCCGGGAAATGCAAATCAAAACCACATTGAGATACCATCTAACCCCAGTTAGGATGGCTAAAATCCAAAAGACTATGAACGATAAATGCTGGCGAGGCTGCGGAGAAAAAGGAACTCTCATACATTGTTGGTGGGACTGCAAAATGGTGCAGCCTCTATGGAAAATGGTATGGAGGTTCCTTAAACAATTGCAAATAGATCTACCATACGACCCAGCCATCCCACTGTTGGGAATATACCCAGAGGAATGGAAATCATCAAGTCGAAGGTATACCTGTTCCCCAATGTTCATCGCAGCACTCTTTACAATAGCCAAGAGTTGGAACCAGCCCAAATGCCCATCATCAGATGAGTGGATACGGAAAATGTGGTACATCTACACAATGGAATACTACTCAGCTATAAAAACGAATGAAATACTGCCATTTGCAACAACATGGATGGACCTCGAGAGAATTATATTAAGTGAAACAAGTCAGGCACAGAAAGAGAAATACCACATGTTCTCACTTATTGGTGGGAGCTAAAAATTAATATATAAATTCACACACACACATACACACATACACACACAAACCGGGGGGGGGGGGGAGAAGATATAATAACCACAATTATTTGAAGTTGATACAACAAACAAACAGAAAGGACATGGTTGGGGGGGGAGGGGGGGAGGGAGAAGGGAGGGAGGTTTTGGTGATGGGGAGCATTAATCAGCTACAATGTATATCGACAAAATAAAATTAAATAAAAAAATAATAATAATAATAATAATTCTTTCTTGATTTTGTTTATCTGATTTTCTTGTTTTCCTCTAATGAACATGTGTAATTTTATAATAAAAAGCAAAACAATATACCACTTAAAAATTAACTATGCTACCCAGGCCTGACACTTCTGAGTACTTCCCCACTCCCATAACCTCGCCCTCCCAAAGAGGAACATACAGTGCTACCAACCATGGCCATCTAAGTACTAGACTAAAAAGAAAGTTCTCGGAGCCCACTTTCTTCCCTCACTGCAGAATGAGAGCAAAATCAGAATGTTCCCCTTTCTGTACCAACCACAAATCCCTAAAAACCCCACCAGTCAACTGGATTCCCAGGAAAGAAGGAAACTCTGTCAGAAATTTTTATTTAGAATTGTGTCCACCAAATTGTTTTTCCATGGGCTCTAGTTTGCCACTTGACCAGAGGTGGAGGTGCTACAATCTGATTATTGTGTTTTCATGTCAAAAATGTTTTCTTTCTCCAAAATGCCAAAGGGGAGAGCATGGGTTTCCTAGAAATGGCTCTAAATTGTCTCACTGTACCCAAGAGAGCAGAGCAGCGAGGGCAGACACTGTCCACCAGGAGAGGGAGAAAAGGTCAGATCAATAGCCCTGACGATATCCATTTGTTCTGCAAAGACAGCCAGCACAGGTTTCTGGGGAGGATTATTTGAGAAATAAATCTACCCACACATTTCCTCTCAATCCTCCAGCCAAAGCTGCAGAACTCACCAGAAATCAGATCACTCCTCTCAGCTTGCTTTATAACAGAGCACCAAGCTGGGCAATAACACCAAATAATGGAATCATTGATCAGATTAGCATAGCATAGAGAGCTGTGGACATGGGATGCAGGACAGGACCACTTAGATGGAAAAGAGAGAATGGCCCTCAGAGGATGTCGGAATTCTATGAGTGGAGTCCTCCCTGTGGCAGAGCAATTATGGTGATGACTACAGCTAACTTCTGCAGGCCACCATGGGCACCTATGGGCACAGAACTTGGGAAAAGCAATAAGCAGCAGAAAGAATAAGACACAGAGATGGTGGCACTGCCAGCTAGTCCTCATGATGACCTGTAGGCTAAAGATAGAAGACAGAGACCTCTAGGCTAAAGATAGAAGACAGAGACCTTGGATTATTCTTTCACCCCACATACATTTGTTGTCCACCTACCTATTGCCAAGCATGCTGCTAGATGCTGGGTATTCAAAGATAAATAAGACACAGTTCCTGCTCTGAACACTTGTATGCCCCTTTGTGCCTAGCATATAACAAAGGCCCAACAAGAGTTTGCTGAGTGTTACCTTATCATTCAGCTTTATGTGACCCCTTTTATCTGCCTTCCATGATACTCTTTTTAATCCTTGTTTAATGAGCATTTATTGTGCTTTGAATTTTAGTTACTGGCACACATTTTATTTCCCCTATGACACAATGGGATTGCTGAATAGAGGATCTGTGTATTGCTTGTCACTGCATCTGCTCAATAAATATTTATTGAATGAATGGCTATGTAGTCATAAATAGTGTATTGCCAGCCACTACCATCGTCAGAATAGGATGGAAGGCCTAAGGCTTTCTGTGGGAGAAAGCATGCTGGGTTGAGGGACAGGAGACCTGCCTTCTAGCAGAAGCTGCTGTCATCAACTGTCTGAGTGGCATTTGCTCAGCTGGGAGTTGAAGGAGTGGGTAGGAAATCTGGAAGGTGCCTTCCAGCCTTAACACTCCTCTCCTTAGGCACAGATAACATTCACCGTGTACTCAGCATGTTTCAGGCTCCCTGTTAACAGCTCCACTTGCATTATCTCATGTGATCTTCAGAATAGCTCTTTGGGGTACTATGATTATCCCTATTTTACATAAAGAAAGGAGGCCTAGAGAGGTGAAATAACTCTCTATGCCATGCAGTGGTGGACTAGGGATTGGAACCTAAGTCCAACTGATGTGTACTTCCAACCACTAAGCCATGTGGATTCCTCTTCCACAGCCACACCACAGGCAGGCACCACAGGCAGGCCTCACAGGCCCCACACTGGGCAGCAGAGGGGTTTCTCATGGTTCCAGAACTGCCCTGAGCCCCTAGAGCACTGGTCAAATTGCAAGGAATCCTTAAAAAAGGAAAAAAAAAAAAAAAAACTCAAGAAGGAGTAACAGAAAGTGCCAACCAGGGGCATGGTAGCTTGAGACACATTTGAGAAATCATCTGAGAAGGCAATAAAAAGAAAAGAGAAATATTATTTTGTTCAAGGAGCTCTGGGGAAGTTCAAAGACTTCGACCGTATTCTGCATCCATCTGACAGATGCTTCTATTCCTTCTCCCCCATATTTAAGGTATGGAGAGTGAAAAGGCTTACTTACCGAGAGGCAGCAATTCTCCAGTCTCAGGAGAACATGGTACCTCACACATGGCCTCCAAATACCCAAAGGGTGGCAGAGATCAGTGGCAATGATCAAAGAATTGGGGACAGGATTTTTAAAAAGGCTTTTTAAAAGGAACAGACATACTTTCATGAGGAGACAGAAATATCAGGCAAAGCTCTAAACCTCTTTTAAAGTTGTACCTGAATTTTTTGAAAATGGTAAATAGCAACAGTGCAATCAAATATTGAACACTAAATGCACGGTCCCCAAAAGTTACAGCTAATAAACACATGCTACCTGAAGGAAAAAGGAGAGGAAAATACAGCTCATGTTTAGAAAGGAAAAGATATCAAGGAACATGGCAGGAGGAAAGAACAGGATTAATTAACTGCATGCAAGTAAAAGGGTCTCTCTTCTAAACCAAGTGACTTGAACCTAAGGCAGGAAAAGAATATAGAATGGGATTTGGAGGAAAGTGAATGGATTTTCATTGTCTCAAAGAGAAATATATAAGTAAAAATCCAGGGTTTCCTTGTGTGTGTGTGTGTGTATGTGTGTGTGCATGTACATGAGAGAGACTTTTACTTGGTGACAGAAATTTGGAAATCAGTGGCACTAGGTGGCTGCTATTCTCCCAGGGAGAGGAAGTCCCATCACACCTCACAACAAATGAGCACAGTGAGCCTTCCTGTTAGTGTCGGGCAAATGATCCTCCTGATATGCCAAACCACACAGAAGGGGCCAGGCCATAGGAAGCAGTTTGCTCTGAGACAAAATGACATTTTTCATGCTTAAGCCACTGCTTCCTTCTCCCACCATCCCCCTTTGAAATGCTGAATTGTTAGAACAGTGAGCATTATGCAAAAAACAGACAGGTAGAGATTTCCATTTGGTATCAAACAGCAAAGTCCCTTTGCACTCCTCCGCCTCTCCTCGGCTCCACTGCCACCCCGCAGCCCCTCTCCCCTGCTGTCCGACTCCTTCTCTGAATTGAGTTCCCAGGAAATTCTGCCAGTTCGCCTCCGTCCTGAGCTGCATGGAAGCACCTTCACTTGATACAGCCTCAGGCCCTCCCTAAACCTGGTCAATAAGTCTGTTCCAGATCTTCCAGGCAAAGCCAAGTGCCCCCAGCCCCCGACTCCCTGACGAGTGGTACATAGTGATGTGGACAAACCAGACAGGTCACAAGGCCATTTTGAATCATTTCCTTGTCTGCTTCTAAGAACAGCTGCTTCCTATCCCTCATCTATGCAAATCATAATTCACCCAGACCTCCAAAAAGTCAATGACATTTAACAGAAATATTAAATGTACGATTCTACACAAAGTGTGTGAGGGAGGAGGCAGGGTCTCGAGGAGGCCTTGTGTGTGCTCTTCAGTCCTACAATTACACCTTGGGGCTTTTTAAAATCTGTGAAGGGATTTGATGCATGAACACAAATGGAGATGGGAGGAAGGGAGAGTAGGAGAGAAGGAGGGAGAGAAGAAAGAGAATGGGAGGGCAGAGGAGGGAGGGAAGAGAAGGGGAAGGCAGGTGCCCCGGGGGTTGATACAACTTCCCAGCGTGGCCCACAGCTCCCTACTTTGAGCACAGTAACATTGCCACCTAGAGGCTTTAAAGGGCTTTCCCGAACTTGGAACCTGTGTGCAAGATTTATTTGTGTAAGTTAGGTTCATCAAGGAGCTTTGAAAGGGGGAAGTTCCTGGGAAGGGGGCTACTATCAAGAACTTCAGCTTCTAACCATTTCAACGTGGCTAATATTTATTAGGCACCTACTATGTGCCAGGGACTGAGCAAGTGCTGAGTGTACAAATACAGATAAGACCTAGTTTCTCTGCTCAAGGCTCTCTATCTAAGGAGGAGACAGGCACATATATAAATAATGCAGACTGAGAGAATTGCCATAAATGTACAAGCACATTGTGCACGCAGTATAGGTGAGGGAGAGATTAATCCTGACTAGAGGAGCTGGGAGAAAAGCCTGATCTAGAAAGAATTCACGGAAGACAAGGAAAGTGCTGGATCACAGGAAACCTGGACACTTGAGAGGGAATCCAGGTCGAGGTATCTACCAAAGAAGGCATCTAGAAAGGACACCGAGAATGTTCAGTAGGACTGGATTACAGGAATGTGTATATTACCAGGAGGTGGTGTAAAGAGACAATAATAGCCAGAAGGATGAGTTGAGCCAAATTGTAGATGGCTTTGAATGCTAGGCTGAAGAACTTGGACTTTCAAAGTTGCACAAGGACAGGGCTTGTAACTGCTTTGTCTACTGTTGTGTGCTCAGTGCCTGAAAGAGTAAATGGCACTTAGTAGTTGCTCAGTTAACATCTGTAGAATGAATGATTGTAATAGGAAGCCCATGAATGTTCTCAAGCAAGAGAATAATTGGGTAAGATTTATGTTTCTGGAAAACATAACTTGAGACAAACTATAGGAATAGAAGGGGGTTAAAAAGGCACCATTAGATATCTACTGCCAAAGTCCAGGTCATGGGTCTGACCCACGGCACAGTAGGGAGAAGGGAAAGGCCTGAATGGCTATGCACAATTTTAATAAAGTAGGGTCTAGAGGTCTTCAACACCAACATCAGGTGCGTGGGTTAAGCCTGAGTGATGGCTCTGGCCAAAATAGGGAATGCAGAAGTTGCTGTACTGGGAAGAAGATAAGGAGTTTAGTTTGAGATATGGAACATTCCAGTTTCCGGAAGTGTAACCAGGTGGTTACTGGGCAGGAGTGTAACTGCCCAGCAGGCAGTTAAAGATGCAGTGTGGGGCTCAGAGAGGGCTCCAGGGACACACATTCTTCGTACACACACAGATATGCACATACTCACCTGCGCCAAATGCTACTGGCTTTTTTTTTTTTCCATTCAGGTGTTAGAGATAAGGTGAACCAATCACAACCTTGAGACTAAAATGCAGTCTATGTTTTGGTAAAGCCAGAGGCTAGAGGGAGCATCCTCAGTTTCTAAGTCTGGAAGATGGAGATTGTTGTAGGGAGTGAATAAACTAACTCCTCTAACGTGCTTAGCCCTGTGTCTGGCATAAGATAAGCACACAGTAAGTGTGGGTTTACTACCTAATCTCTCATTATGATGTGGTGGAAAGACTACAGGATTTAAGTTCAAAACCTGACCCTCCACTCATCACCTGCGTGACCTTGAACTGGAAAACTGACTTAGTCTCAGTTTACTCATCTGGTAAATTGGAGGAGTATTAGTTGCCACACCCACCTCACAAGAGAAAATGAGATAATGCACATAAGTCAGTTTGTAAACTTGACATCATTGTATGAATATTATATATGATTTACAAAATGGAAGATCACGGTAGGAAAATCTAAAAACCCCTTCAAGTTACTGTGGTTCTGGGTAAGTATGTATCTTTTTAGCACCCTTCACCCCAGAGAAAGAGAATCTCCTCTGGCCCCATTTAGCAAAACTTCCTCACTTGCCACCTTCCTACATTCCAGACATGCTTTCATCACAGCACATTTCCTTTATTCCTTCTTCAATCGATATTTAGAAAGAAATCTTTGAAACTCCCCATCTGGTAGAACCACCAGGGAATCAAAGTAAATTTGTTCTCTCTTCTGCATATTCCCCACATGGTTGGCCAATCAAACTCACATCGTTAATCTGAAAGGAAAGAAAATGGGATATCATTGAATGGAGACAAAGATAACCATAGTGGTGGAATAGAACAAATAAGGTTATTCGACTTCTGACCCACCAAGACTTTCCTGTTTGCTCCTTGCCCTGTCGATTCTCTCTAGAACATGCCTGTAATGAAAGGTCGAGAACCTGGACAGCTGCTGGTTTTAGCCTGTGGCCATCAGCCCACCTCTGCCTCTGTGTTTAGCTGGTAGGAGAATCATAGAATCATTGGGCTGGAACTGAGGGAAATGGAATACGATGTGATTTTCTTTGGCCCAATTTACAGTACAATACACACAGTTTTTTGCAGAGTCGGTGAGCAGCAAGCATAGATCTTCAGCTTAAACCCCTTCAAAACCAGGCACCCACCATTCTGTCAGGGTCTCATCCCACCAACGGGCAGAGGGAGTCAATCCTGAGAAGGCTCTTCTCTATTTTACCTCCCAGACACCGCCACCCAGCGCTGTCAGAGCAGCCCTCTGGCACTGCACAGAAGGAACCTCTTTTCCCCCTCAGCCTTCTCTTCTCTGAACCAAGCAGCCCTCTTTTCCTCCAGATGTCCTCATATGATGTATTTTGCTGCCTCAACTCATTTCTAAATAAAAACCACATCTACAAAAAAAGATTTGAGGTCTCATTGTTATTCGTAAACCCAGATGGCCACTGTAGATGAGCTTTCCAAAGTACCCAAAATGCACGGGATGGTAACTAGGTAGCCCCACCTGGCAGAAGGGCAGCATCTCTGTGGGATCTTTTCTGAGCTACAACAGGCTCGGGGCTGATTGATGAACTATTTCATACTACCACAGCCCCTCTGAGGCAGACAGCAACGACCACAATTTATAGAGGAAGGTTTGAGGCATTTTCAACTTATGTCAAACCAAATGTAGCAGCAACTCCCCTCCTTTTCCCAGTTCTGCTTGTGGCATCACTATTCTCGGTGAGCCTGGTCCTGGAGATGCAGACCCACCTTCAGAGGGTCTTTCTCCATTCTCACATAGCCAGTAAGTTGCCCCCTTCTGACAGTTCTCTGCCTACCCATCATCTCCTGCATCCACTCTCTTTATTTTGATTGCTGCCATGTACCTCTGCTCAAGTCCTTCTTGTGTTTAGAAACATCTTATGATCTCCAAGCTGTCCAATTTAAAAGATCTATATACAATCTTTAGCATAGTCCTAAATTTTCTTCAAAATCTAGCCATATCCAATCTTTCTAGCCCAGTCTCCAGGGCTTTCTGTACTGGTCAGGGTCCCACCAGGAAGCAGATGGCACACACACTAAAGGGTTCAACTACAGAGAATTCACTCAGGGTAATACTCACAGGGGTGTATGCAGGATTAAGGAAAGGTGAATCCCACAGCAACCAACAAACAAAGAGAAGCCATAAGTGCCCCCAAGGGCTGAAGGAGCAAGGGGTAGGAACTGTGTTACCAGATCTCCACATGGGAGCTGGAGCTGGAGGAAGAAGAGTCTCAAGCAGAGAAGGTACTAGAGGACAGTAGCCTCTACCAGAACCTCAGCCAGCTGGGGCGTGGGGAGCAGGGGTGAGAAGAAAGAGAATAAGTAAGCAGCTCTCTTTGCTCCCACCCCCTGACGGCTGGCCATGCCTCCAAGTGGCCAATTCCAAAAGGAAACCTCAGGGCCAAGGAGCCCATGTGATCCAACCACAGAAGTCAGCCTCCTGAGACACGGAGCAAGGATGAGAAAGGCAAAGATTAGACAAAGTACAGACATCGGGAGAATAACCCGTACGTTCCATTACATGTATTCTATCTTCAGTCCAAATGTATGGGCTCACTATTTCCTAATCATATACACAGTTCCTGAGCCCGTGCCCTTGTTCACATTACCCGCTCTCTTTACAATGCCTTTCCCTGCACGGGAGACTTGCTCGGTGTCACTTGAGAAGCACTGAGCGTTATACATTCACTTAGGAGACTCTCACGGCATGCTTGCTACAGAGACTACAGAGACATAGCTGGTAGAGTAATAGGATTGGGGGCGAAGCCACTGTAGGAAAAGCCCCAAAGGTGGGGCTCATAAGGAGAGACGCTCAAAGGTATCCTTACAGGCCTTCAATATAGTGTATTCATTAAAAAGGAGAAGCAGGCACTGGAAACGGAAATGCGGACCTACGTGTGATGACATCTGTCCCTGGCAGCCAGGAGATAAAGCCCATCTCTCCCAGCACTTCTCATATCTTGGGTCAGGGGCTCATGGCAGAACCACTAGGGAACTTGGGGTTTCAGAGCCTGGGTGCTCTTGGGCAGAGCCTCTGGCCCTGCTGCCAGGCTCCTGAGCTCTCCAAATTGATCAGTGGAACAATAAGGCCTGCTCCATACTTAATTCTTTTCAGAGTAAAAGGGGGTTTTGCCCCACACAGTCCTTGCCTTTTGTCAAGGAAAAGAAAAGAAGAATCAACCAGAGTGAATTCCTCGTAGCAGGATGTTTGTAGGCAGCAGGTGCAGCCAGGAGCACACAAAGCTTATTTGTCTGAAACCCACCTCTGCTGCACAAAGGCAGGAGGCCTCCACCTCTACCACATCAGGCCACCCTGGGGGCTGGGCTTGGTTTCCAGCCTTTAGTGGGTAAGAAACCCCCATTTTCTTCCAAAGAGGGTAAGTAGAGCAAAGTGGGGGCATCCAGGCATTCTAAATGGATCTAGAGAGCTGGCAATATTCCTACCATCATGCAGGAAAATGCTGCCAGAGAGAAAAATCAGGAGGGCCTAGGAGGAATCTTCTCATTTATATATTCAGTGAACATTAGCACTTGACCTGGCAAAGCAGTATATAGAGCATGGACCCTGAAATCATACTGAATGGATTCAAATCCTATCTACATCACTAACCAGCTGTGCGACCTTGGACAATTTGAGTACTCTCTGTATTCCTCTCTGCTAGAAGGCCTAAATAAATGAGTCTACGTTAGTGATTAGCACAGTACCTGGGACATATGAGGGTACTTCAAAAAGTTCATGGAAATATTTGTACTATCTCTTAATTCTATTTTTCCATAAACTCTTTGAAGTAGCGTCATAGTAATAGCTCTCAAGAAAAATCAGCTGTTTGGCTAATATGTGCCAATAATAGTAGGCACAGGTAAACAGAACACATATGAGCCCTGCTCTCCAAGAACATGAATAATGGTGATAATAGCTAACATCCATTGAGCATTCAGTAAGCAGTAGACCCTGTTATAGCACTTACATGTATTAGTGTCACTTTGTCCTCTCAATATCTCCATTTTCAGATGAGGATATTGGAGTGAATGTTGGTTACATAACTTGGGCAAGGTTATTCAGCTGGTCAGTGCTAGAGCTTAGAATTGAAGAGTAGCAATAAGCAAGTAAACCAAAAGACGAATTTATAAATACAGCTGCTGAGAAATGCTATGAATAAAATGAAAAGTGTTCAAGGAGAGAGAACAGCGGAGGGCCCACTAGAAAGGGTGGTCAGGATGTGCCCTGCTAAGAACCGAAGCAAGAGAACCAAGGAGTTACACAAAGAGCAAGGGACAGAAATCCGGGCAGAGGGAACAGCACAGGAGGAGATGCTGAAGTAGGAAAGAGGCCACGGTGCTCGAGAAACTGAAAGAAGGCTGGAAGGGCTGAGTGGAGTGAATGAGAGAGAAAGAGAGCGAGGTGAGTCTGGAGTGGTAGGCAGGGGCCAAAATATGGCAAGACCTCATATGTCATTTTAAAGACCCCAAATCTAAATTCAACAGGAAGTTGCTAGAAGGCCTTAAAAGAAGGGTGACCTGATCTGAATGTTTCCATGGAGTGATCCTGGAATGAAACCAGGGGGACCTTAGAAGGCAACCTGAAACAGTGTTTAGTGACTTGGACCAGACACATGTCAAGCTGGCCATGGACAAGGGATATACCCTATGACCATTATAGAATAAAGGCACCACTCATATCCCCAGCCTGGACTTGACACAAATAAAAACTCTTGTGTTTCTCCATCATCATCTTCAACGTCGCTGCCATTGCCGTCACTATCAGATCATGGGCCAAGGTCAAAGTGGCCCTGGGGTAGTCATGACTACATTTGGGCTCTGGAATCAACCATCAGAGCAACAGCCCACTGCCTCGGGTGCAACACATACATGGACACCTAAAAAAAAAACCCTGAATATAAGCCACCCAGGAAAAGAGTATGAACAATTAGCCCAGGCACGTACTGAGGGATGAAGACTTAGAGCAATCATGGGAATTGCATGTTAGATACAACTAACTATTTATCAAACTCTTTGCCTATATTGCCATGAGGGGCAGTGAGCAACCACTGCCCCCTTCTCTCAGCGCCTGAATGGTTGATATATTATCACATAATACTGAGATACTTATTCATTCATTATACTCCAAAAATTGTTGAATAAACCTTCTGTACCCCCTGTACTGGGTGGTGGGGAAATATTAAGACAGACAAAATAACCATGTCTGCCTTCAAGGAGCTCAAGGCTCCTTACTTTACAGACAAGAAAAAGGGCATTTACAATGCAATATGACTGAAGCCAGGACAAAGGGGAAAGCAAGCTGTAGAAGCTCTGAGGATGGGCATTGATCCAGGGTCGGGGCAGATGCTCGGGGGGCGGGGGGGGGAAGGTGGGGGAGACAGCTGCGTGCAAGATTGGAGAGCACTTGGGAGGCATTCAGGAGACTGGAGGCATTTAGTGCAATTCAAGCTCAACATCAAAGAGGTGGTAAGAGAACCTGAGGCAGGCCCACATCAGCAAGAGCCTTTGGGTTGTACTAAGAAATTAGGGCTTTTTCCAAATGCTCTGGGGAGCCATTAAATATTTTAATGAAGTATACAGTAGCCATATTTCATTTTAGAAGATTATTCTGTATTCAGTGTGAAGAGCAATGTAGAGGAGAAAGGACTGGAGGCAGGAAAGCCAGGGACAGGATCTTTGTAGTAATTTAAATAAGAGGGTGTGAACTAGGGCAGGAGAAAAAGGGTAGGAGAGAAGGTGGATGAATCAGCAAGATAACAGCAGGCTAGACTCAGTAGGAGATTGGGATCAATTGGATTTGGTGGGAATTCAGAAAAAGAGGGGTAAATATTCCTCCCACATATGAGAAATGGGGCCATATTACAAAAGGCCCTGTATGCAAGCCTAGGGTGTCTGGGTCTGACATGGGAGACAGTGGGGAGACACTAAATGTTTTTGACTGGAGGAGTGATATAATCGTGGCTATAACTTAATAAGAATAATATACCAATACAGTGTAAAACATTCTTTGGAGGAGAGACATTGGAAAGAAGATAAGAAGGGACACTCCTGTGATAGTCTGCTACGTGGAAGAACTAAGGGCCTGAATGAGAGACATGAACATGGACCTGCAAAGCTGGGGGGTGGGAGTCAAACGCAAGCAAGGCTCTGGAAGGGAGTGAGACCTAGAGCAAGGACTGAAGCATTAGCCTTGGCCAGGAGGAGGGGCCCTTCCTGCTCGGAGGCAGGGCAAGGCAGAGCGAGGGAGAGACCAGAGATAACGTTTGGGTTAAGAGGAGCACATATCTGCCCCACGTTTCCCAGTGCATCGTAGCCATGAGGAACCAGCTGAGAGTGAGTGGCGTACCTTAAACATGTGGAAGGCAGATGTATTTAAAGACATGCAAAAACATTCAAAATCTATTGTTACATTAAAAAAAGAAGCAAGTTACAAAATGATACAGGTATTACAATCTTGTTTGTTGGAAACATACATATGTGTGAACTGAAAAGCCACACCCCAGACTATCAACAGTGGTCATCTCTGAAATGGAAAGTTCTCGGTGAGTTTTATTTTCTTTTAAATGCTTTTTTTTTTGTATTTTCCACAATAAACAAGCATGACTTTTGTAATCAGAAACCCAGCAGAGTTTAAAATATATTTGTTAGGCTTATATAGCATGGCTGTCTCCCAGAATTGAAGAGAGGGACCTGTTTAACTTCTTTGTTCCAGTGCCTTTATGGTTCTTGAGGTGCAGAATAACTTCTGATGGGAAAAGCTATGGTTGTATTCATAACATATGTGGTCACACATCACCTAGGAGGACCCTCACCAGAGGGTCTTCTTCAACCCCCTTCCCCAGGAAAGAGAGCACAGGCTTTGAGTCCTCCTCCCCAGAAACCCCGTGCCAAGCACAGGGAGACCCAGCAGGCTCTGAGCCCTTGGTTCTCCCTGCCCACCCCACCCTCCAGCCACACCTCCTTTCCTTCCTTGAAAAGACAGCACTTTTTCTCTTCTTTTTTTCTTCCCCGGGGCTCAACTACAAAAACTCCAGATCCGGCCACCAACTTGCCTCTCTCATCTCCCTGCTCCCAAATTCTCTCTTTCTCAACTTATTAAAAAATGCTATTCAGTCCTTACTCTTGGTGGGAATGGGAAACAGAATAAAATGAAAGGATTCCAATTTCTTTAAAGGGGAAGGAGTGGGGCGGGAGAAATGAGAATGCCAGTCAGAGCCCGCAGGTTACGATATTCCCACTAAGGCCAGCTACATTTGCAGAAGCTTCTCACATATTCCTTATAACTACAGAGCCTTGACCCCAGCATCAAGTGGGTGTTTGCAGAGGATTTCCAAAGAAATGAAGGCTCAGGCCTTTCCAGTAGGATGAATTCTACCAGTTGGGGGTCAAGGAGAGTGATGTAGAAATAAACAGAAATGAAAAGAGGAAAGCCCTACTGGAAGTTCCCCTGCTCTGTGAACAATTTTCCCAGCAGCTCACAGGCACCAGGATTGGGGATGCCTAGAGCTTCTCTGTCCTTACAAACGGCAAACAGAATAGCAAGGTCCAGTTCCCTTTATTCCTCAGACAGCCTCATAGGTGGGGGATGCTGTCTCTTCTTACACTACTCACCCCTCAAAGGCAGGAACACTTTTTGTCCTGTGTCCCTCCCTGAGCCCTGAATTTTTTGAGTTAATGAAATAAGACACAGAAAAGTTAAGCAAGATGCCCAAGGTCACTTGGTTATTTATTTATGTTTATTACTGTACTTATTATTAAATATTTGTGATATTTATAAAGTACCTCAGGCCCCAGGTGTTCAGACCATGTGCGATTTTGGGTGTTGGGGGACAGAGCCCTGCCCTCAAGGGGCTAATAATCCAGTTATGACAGAGCTGGGATTTGAACCCAGGACCCTTGATGCTGGTCTAGCACACTTTCTCCTCAAGCACATCATGTTTCCTGAGTTTGATCTTCCTACTGACTAAAAAAAAAATCATTTTCATTTTACTAAGACCTTTCAAACATTTCATTAAAAAATTTTTGATTACAAAAACAATTATTTCTAACTCCAAGCATACAGCATGAAAAGAGTGTCCCTAAATTCTGAGGGAGTGTTACCTTGAGCTTCTAGAAATAAATAGGCTACTCATCTGTTACATCAGAGAAAACGTCCAACATCAGTAATAATGCCTTGGGTTTGTAATAATAGCCTTCTTCTGAAATGCTCAAAGAGCTTCACTGATGGTATCTCATTTAGTCTCACAACATTGCTCTGACTTTTAACAGAAGGTTCTATGTGGAAAAAAGAGAGAGAGAGAGAGAGAATTTAAAATCATGATTAATGAAGACATTAGACTACATCCCAGTTGCCTGATTTCCTGCCTATGTATAGTTGTTTGGTTCTATGAACCTGAAGAGGAACTTCCTAAGACAAGTATTTAGAGAACCATGGAAAGTTAGTGCCAAAGAGGACCATATATGTCATTTAAAACAACCTCATGCTTTTCCATTTGAGAAGATGAAAACCACTCAGTAGAGCCACCATCCCTGTTCCCAAATGGCTGCCTAAAACCACATCCGCCATCAAAATTCATCCCATACTTGGTTTCCAGAAGTCAGGGCACAGGAGAAAGCCTTTAGGTAATAAAAGATAGAAGGATGTGCTCGAGTTCTATGATAAACCGGGCAGCGGACTTACGAAGTGGAATGGGCCAAAAGAGCATGGTGATTTGGGGACTGTTTTCTGCTGACACCCCCAAGATCAAAAACCGACAGCAGGAGGTCCACTTGGCAGAGTTAACAGGAGCTTGGCTGCAAAGCCAACAGTGGTCCAGGCTGTGACCGAATGCAGGCGAGATAAGCAGCCAGGGAGCCCCACGGACCTCGGGCAGAGGAGAGCTTGCACTCTCCAAGGAGAACGTGGTGTGGTGAGAAAGAGAACTAGGTTTTAAAATACAACAGGAATGAAAGGAAAAGTCTGACATGTTTTGATTTCCAGCTTTGTGTTTTCCCAATTCTAGCCCAGGGCCACCATGATGCACAAAGCTGGCATTCCTCTCACATTGCAGCATGGTGGCACTAAAAATCATGGCCGAGAGCTCGGTGTCCTTGGAGAGGATCCTCTCTCTTTCCAATGTGAAATGACGAACCCCCAGTGGAGGGTCAGTAACAGCAGCACTAGAGGGAGGGTGGAGATCCAGAGGGCTGGAGTGGCCAGCTGGGGGAACAGGGGGTGTCTGCAGCCATAGGCCCCCGGGGGCTCAGACAGTGGGACTCATTTATCCCTGGTAACAGCAAGAAAGGTAGCCCAGCTCATTTAAATCCACAGCAACAGCAAAACACCCCACCATAGCTAAAAGCCAGCCTCCCCATCCACCAAATCATTTAAAAGGACCTGCTAATAAGGAGAAAAACTGAGTTGCTTAACTTTCTTTCTCTTTCCATTTCCTTTCTAGTAGAGGTGTTAATGAGGACGGAAAGGTCCAAAGTGCAAAGAGAGAGGTGATGAAAATGTCTGCAAAATATGAATTGTGTCATCAGCCTTCAAATAAGGCAGGCTGATCCTAACATCAATAGGAGATAGACATTTAAGACAGTTCAAAGAGCTTCCTTCTAGATGTCCGTGAAGATTACTGTGCAAGTGAGGGAAATATTTAGTAACAAAGGAGACCTGACCTGGGTCGTGCTCCTGATTCCATGACCTCTCTTCCCCTCAGTTGCTTCAACTATAAAACAGTAAGTTGGATGTAATGACTTAAAATTCTAAAATTTAGGATATAAATTCTCCAAAATATGTAACATTAGATTCTCTATACAGAATGGTGATACACAATCATACCTATTTTTCAGGGTCATTGTGAATATTAAATTAAAAAATGAGAATGGATAACGTAATTTTATAATGTGGCAACACAAGTACATATTTCTATTAACAGTCCTGCCAGATGGGACTAATCTGATCCCCACTTCACAGATAAGTGTGTCGAGCCTTGGAGAAGTTGGTGGACATGACTGAAGTCACACATGTACTAACTTTTGGAACTGGGGCTCCAAACAGATCTGAGTTCAAAGCCCATATGAATAACCTCTGTACAACACAGCACTCCAATAATGTATGTACCAGCTCCTGGAACATAATAGATTATCAATCAATATTATCATGCCTAGACTATCACCCAGTATTGTGAAGTATTTTAATATATGTCTATTGAAAGGATGAATAAATGAGCAAATAAACTATATGGCATATAAAGCTGTTTACACTGAGATCTTAGACTTCCAGTTTCCACCCAGTCCCATGGTATTGTAAATCCAATTACTGAGGAAACTCTAGGGCAGTTGCCTTTTCAAAGAGTCGGGAGTCAGAGTCGAGGAAGCTGTGTCTATCCAAGGATGGAAGAATCCTGATAAAGCACAGCAACCACATTACAGCACAGAAGTGCCTAAAGTATACTTGGGGACTAAGATTCTGGCTTTAATTGAATCTTAAGAAGAATAAACAGACCAGAAAAGACAGTATCTTATTTACTGACATTTTCCTGCTCAACTAATTCAATAAATAAATAAGACTTGGAATTCTGATGAGGAGTTTCCCTATGTTCTCACTGCCTTCCAGAAGTTCTTTAGAGTTCACACAATCACAGGCAAGTGAGCCTCTTCAGAACAAGGGTGACACTGAATGATGAGCCATCAGGCAAAGTATGCGCCATTACACCCCCCATGCAGAGCAGGCAGAAACAACAGCTGAGCAGGCCCCTTCCAGAGCTAGGGTTATAAACTTCACTGCCCACTCCCAGCTCACAGCAATCCCAGGCTCTGTGGCTAATGAGCAGGGTAAGGGGGGCATCTAAAAGAAAAAAAGTGGGTTTCTTGGAAGTGGGCATCTGTGCAAGCAGCAACCCCTATCTTTCCCTGCTTCCTCTTCAAACCAGGGAACAGGTTTGTCCCTGTCCTCTCCTAATTCTGTTGGTGAAGACCTGGGTTATTGGGCTCTAACTAGTCCTATCTCAGTTCTCAGAATTCTCACAACCACGCACAGTGTCCAGTTCCAAAAGGTGAATTCTCTCTTTTCACCAACAGAACAAGCAAATGGTTTGAAAAATGCACCAGAGAAGAAAATAACATTAGTAGTAAATAAATCACTGGAGCACGAAAGGAACCTTCTCAAAACACACAGACAGACACAAGGGCAAAGGGAGGCAAGGAAATGAGGAAGGACAATGTGCCCTGTCCTCCAAGCACAGAAACAGCAAAACATGAGTTGGAGCCCAAGGAATGCATCATTCCAAATTGCTAATCAATGCTGGACTCCAACATCAGCAACTGCTAATAAGGAAGAAAGAATCACCTCTCTTCAGCTGTAATTATTTCTGACATGGGTCTCCAGGAGGGGTGTCAAGCCTCAGGTTAGCAGCTCAGTGTGATAATAACCCAAGATTACTAGAAATTCACAATGTCTGAAGAAAAGGAAGGCTTGGAGAGAGGGAAGTGGCAATTAGAAATACTTGTCATGGTAATTGCATTGTGAAAAGCAGGCATCCACTTTTCAGCAGCCAGTGTAGGCTTTCTTCTGCCTGAATTTAGAAAAACATCTTCCAGGCAGGTAGAGCAATGGAGAAATGCATCAAATTTTCAGAAATGACACAGTGTGGAAAAAGTATTATTTCTGTCCAAATAATGGTGTGCTGGAAAATAAAAATTCTTGAAATCCATAAGGCTGAGAGTAGCATTAGCTGAGCAGCCAGTGAAGTTGCCTTAAGGCAACTACCAGCCGCCTGATCTTCTCACTCATAGCAGTGACTTCAGTCCATGTCAACTTACTGTCTTCTGCCAAGACCAAAACAGCTCTCTAATAACAAACAGTCGAGGGTCTCTGACTTTATTCTTCCATCACTCACTTTGTCAAAACTTGGACACATCAAAAGCTCTTCATGCTGGAGCTGTCTGAACATGTAAACTGAGATTTGGTCAACCAAAGCCTCTCAGATGCCAGTAAAATACATGGCAGTACACACATGAACGCCAACAAATGGGACAGTGCTTCTCTTCTGCGGTCTTTGGAAACCCATGAAGAAACCAAGAAATGCAGACACTCATTTGAGTCTCCAGTGCTGGCTTCAAGACAGAGTTCTGCCTCAGCTCTAACACTGAATGGTACAGCTACTATTAAACTTGAAGCTCGAGTGAGCGTTCTAAAATGCAACTCTAATCATGTCAATCCCAGGCCTGAAATCTGTCAGTGGTTTCCCTTTGCTCTTTGGATAAGCTGCCGTCTCCTTAGTATGATGTCATTAACCTATGAGGTCCTCCATGATCTGACTTCTCTCCACCTCTCGTGATTCAACCCTTATCCATAATTCACATCACAGTTTTGAACACTAGTCAATATAACAGTTTTCAGACACACCATGCTCTCCAAACCTCTGTAGTTTTGTATAGGTTGTTCACTCGGAGAATCCTTTTTACCTAATTAACATTCATTGAGCATTCAAGACTCAGCTCTGGAGCCACCTCCACCCTGAAGACGTCCTTATTCCCCCCTCTCACCCGCCCCTACCAAATGTGGTCTCAGGATCTCTTCTGTGGACTCAGGTTGCATCTAGAGCATTCCTGTATAACAGGGATCCCACCCTATGTTGTTTGCTCATCCATGTGCTCCTTCAGACTGTGAGCAGCTTGAAGGTCAGGGCTTGCCTTTTATTCCATTTTCTCCAGGGCCAGTTATCATGAAGCACTCATATGCCAGGCACAGGCTGAAAGAATCCATAGAAGAAGAAAAAAGGAAGAAAGTTAAGTCCAATAACAAAGGGAGAATACTTAGTATAGTCAGAAATAATTAAACCTAGTTATGGTTTTGCCAACTCTAGGCATCAGAGGCTAAATTCTGAGCCAGGAAATATCTCCTCTGGCCAGTAGTCTACATGTTTACAAAATTTTTTTACTTAGGAATTTATGGAGGTTAAAAAAGAAGAAAAGGAGTTAGTGAGAACTGAAGGTACCGTAGAAGGGTGCTGGATTCTGATGTCCCTCTCCTGTGCCTCGTCTCTGAAAAATCAGTGACGAACCTTAAGCAGGGACTGGCCCTGAGCCTGCCTGTACCTTCTTCAGCAGGTTACACATGGCTCTGCCTTTATGGCCTGATAGGCGCTGGAATGTAACTGAGTTTTAAGAATTGACTCTCAGGTTTTAGAAAGGTGCTGCTTTCCTCATCTTTGCAAAATGCTGGCCGTGCATCTCTATATAACCCAAGGCACTAAATCCCCACCCTGAGCTCAATGTCTCTGGTCTCTCTGACCAGCAGATTCTCTGGGAAGGCTCAGTATTCCTCTGAGCAAGGGTGGTTTTAGAGTCTGTTTGGTAAAAGAGTCTTTTCCTGCTCAGATTCAAACTTATTTGGACAACATTTGCATAATGACACATTATTGCCCATGTAACACCAGTAAACATCCCCTGGGCAAGGCAATATGGGACTTGACATTAGCAAAATTAATTGATACAGGGCGATCTTGGCTAAAGCCAAAAGGGGCTTGTGTGGGGCCACTGACATCCAACCACACATTCCAGATACTATACTTAATCACAGGGGGAACTAATAGCATAAGGAGAAAGTGGTCTACAAGGAGAGACAGGGGAAGTAAGGAAATAAAGAGGATTCTACGTGCAAGATTTCCAGTTGGGCTTTCTTTTACACAGGCAGGGGACACAAGCAGAAGTGAAGGAGCTGTTTTCACAGGAATATCTGTGACACACAAGGCACAGTAGTGTTGTGCAGAGGACAAAAGTAGAGCTCTGATGCACTTTATTAGCATAGCAAGGTCAGGAGAGCTTGCACTTGGGATCAGCAGAAGACAGTGCCATGGGCAGGACACACCAGCATGCTGCCTCCCTTGACTGCCAGTGAGTGAAAGACATCATCAGGAGGCTAGACCAGCAGAGTACACGGGAGAGGACCATTCCTGATCACTGAAGAGACACCCCCAGAAACACCCAGAAATACCTGCATGATGCATTGGGGTGTGTGAGATTTTAGACCGGTGTCCCCTCGGTACGGCTCCTGAGATATTCCGTTTCTTCTTTTGAATATTGGCCCTGGATGAGACACTAAGAAATCTGAGATGACCCCGCCCTCCCCTCTGGTGATTGTCAAAGCAGTTCTGGACAGGTTCAAAAGCCTGCAGGCTCAGCAGCTTCCCCGAAGGAAAGGAAAGCAGTTTCCTCACTGCTTGCTTGCCCCCCTCTCCTCCCGCTCCCCATCCACAGGGCACTGGGACGAGGCAGGTCCCAAGCCTGGTTCCCTAAGGTCCTCTCTCATGGAAGACTCAACATCTGTGACCTGGGAATAAACGCAGCTCATCTTTTGCAGCGTTTTGTAAGTTTCGCGCTTAATGTGGGTGCTGGCCCTGTCTGACAGTTATTTTGGGAAGAGCAGGGAAGGGTGTTTTACAGCCCGGCTGCTGGGAAGCACAGATGTTACAGGCTGTGTCGTGGTGAGGAGGAAAAGGCTACAAGGAAGGTGGGAGAGCATTAATTATCTTCCTGCAGCTGTTCATTAGCCCACAAATGCCTTGCCTGGCCGTCTTCAGGACTGACAGTCACACAATTCCAAAGCAAAGCAAACCAGGAGATTTGAAGGAAAAAGAAAAGAACTACCTGAAGGTTGAAATGGAAAGCAACCCACAGAACAGCTGGAGATGCCCTATCCCAGCTTCCCGGAGCACAGGGTGACCACAGGGCACTCTGTGATGCCCTAGGGCTCAGCCCCAGTCAGCACAGGCTGCAGGTGAAGCTCTTTATCCACACGCTTGTGGGTTGTGGGAAGGCAGATCTCACAGGTCACAGGTGTATGGGAACGGGATGCAGGCTGAAGCCTTCTCCTTTTTAAATTGCAACTTTCAAGTGCCAATGAAAGACGCCGATTCGACAGCCCTGTAAACTCAAATACTGAGTCTATTTGGTTTGAAAAGAAGCACTGTTGTCATCAAAGATTTGAAAATAAGCATTGTAGACCTCAATATATTTAGCCTGCTGAGATCTCACCTCAACTTTATTTTGTTTTTCTCCACCCAGGAGAAATACAAATGATAGCCTCAAATACTGGCACAGCAAATGCAAATCAGCCCTGTGAGCTTTAGCCTGCCCATCCTGTCACCAGGCACCTGGTTCTAAGACAACCCAGTTGTGTCAATATCTTCATACTGCACACATGGTGTGCCCTTAGGTCCCAGGTTCTCTCCCAGAGCAAGTATCTTTCTTGCTTCAAAAACGACTTCAAATTCCTGCCCCTTCATGAATCTTTGAAATCAGGGTGGAAAGACAAATACCTTTCCTTGCCTCAACCTATGCCACAAACCCTAGTTCCTTGTGTCCCAGTCAGAGAGGAAGCAGAAGAACAATCTTGTGTATAGTACAATTAAGAGTCTCCATCTGACCAAGCCTGGTCACTTAAAGATGGACTGTGTCACATGCTCCCTGTCCAAGGCTGGCAGGCAACCGCAGCAAGTGGGGGGTCTCGGCCAGAAGATGTGAGTGAATAAAGCCCCTCCCTGGCATTTTATGGGAATTTCTGGCAGGATAGGATACAACCCCTACCTGTCAGGCCTGATGTCTCCCCACTCCCTGGTCTCATGTGTTATAGCCCCACTGCAGCCCATCATGCTGACCCTCTTCACAAGGCAACTGTCACATCACAGACGACCCTGTGGGCTTTCACTTGCTATATCCCGCCCACAGAATACCACTCACAGGCTGTATTTCACAGCCATTTCAATAATGACCTTGTTTGGGGTCTTGGTCTAAGTGTCACCACATGGCCCCAGAATTACACAAGACATAACAGAACCCAGGACAAAGAGAAATCAGAGATGGTGTCTTGGCCCTCCCATAACCCAGACCCAGCCTAAGTCAGTCATTCCAGAGAACTGATTTTCATCTTGAAGATTTCTAGGCAAACGGATTCATGCTTTTCTCAGCCATCAGGTTTGCCCTTCACTCAAACAAGTTCTTCCTTGTGTCTCACCTGAACTCTCGGTTGCAGCTTGGAGTCATTTCTCCCAGCACCTTTCTCAGAAGCTGTGTGCATTCCCTGTCTCTACTAAGATCCAATGTCCTCATTCACATTTAGGAAAAATCAGTTAAAGGCTGCTCTCTGACAAAATCACAGAGTACTAGGAATTAAAAGGCTGTCTTCATACAGGGCTGTTCACTCGACCTCTTCTCTGGTCCCAAACTCCTAATCAAATGGAGAGGATCTGGGCTCTTCCAAAATCCAGAGTTGATTGTTCTCCTTTCCCTCTCTTTCCCTCCCTAAGTGGTAACCCAGAGCTATCTCTTTTTAAGTGGTTTTCTTCATTCTCAGTAGTTCCACTTTGGGCATTTTGCTATTTTTATATTATTTATAGGGGTGTGATCCTTTTGTGATGATTATCTGTGATTAATCCTCGAAGCTATGGGAAAATCAGTGTAACGGCTTGTACCACATCGAACGAGAGTTGATGTCTGTGTAGCTTTTTTGTGTTAAGCAGCTTTGCAAGTTCACTTTAATTGACAAGAGGAAAAGAGGATATGCAATTAAAAAGGTGTTTATTATTTATTTTTTAATTTATAATTTGTAGGAATTATGTATATAGCAGACAGATAAGAAGGCAGGCTTTCAGCATGATTTAATGAAGCCAGGTGGCATGTCAGCAGGGCCCTAGCGCCCTCAAAGGGCTTCGTGTCCTTTTCTCCCTTGGTCCAAGCTGCCATCAGACTGAAGTCACCCTCTGCCCAGTCGGATGCAAGAGAAATGAGGATGTTATGCTAGTCCTAGGAATATGGTCACAGCGTGGATCTCAAACTCCGTTTTAAAACAGGATCTGTGCGTAAACCATCACACCCATTTCTGACAATATGGGACAGGAAGAAGCCAATTCTCCCCCTGAAGAGTGGCCGTCTCCCCAGACACAAGCACAAGTCAGCCCTCAAGTCTAAAGGGTTAAAGAGGAGATTTACAGGACCATATTTCTTTCCCTGAAACATCAGGCAGTTCATATGTACACATTTCTCTCCACTAAGATCTAATTTTCCACCATTTCCCTTGATTTGCAGCTTCCTTTTCCCCATTTCCTTGATTTAATGCCCAATTATTTTTTGTCCCATTGCCAGTAAAACAAAATATTTCATAACTGCTTCTGGGAGGTTTTTAGATACTGTTCTAAATACATGACTTACGCACCTTATATTGTAAAATTTAGAAGAATCTAGTGAACATCTAGATATGGATTCTGCATTTTTCTCAACAAGCCAAACTTGACATTTAAAAGCACCGTGCCATACTTTAGCAAATTCCCAGCACTCCCCTGTCTTGACCCAGCAGCCTCCTCAGTGTCAACCTGAGAGCAGGAACGCTGACACCTCTTATCCCCCACTCTCTGGCCTCCTTTCCCTCCCCTGGCAGTGAAAGGTAAGTGGACAGAGAACTAGCTGGGTGGTCAAGTGTCCGGCATCAAGTTCCACACCTGCCCAGCAGACTGAGCAGCCCCACTGGCTCACCTCACTAATTTGGTCCTTAGTTACCTTGTGCATAAAATGAGAGTTTTGAATCAAATCTCTTCTAATTTTCTTACAGCTATAAAACTCTGGATTCCCTTCTGTGTCCTGGAAACAGGAATTAAACAACTGGACCAAGGGGTCTGGTTTTGGTACTTAAAGAGAGAGAAAATAAAACATCAAGAGGCAAGGCTTCTCTACTATTGAAATCCTTTTCCTTATTTAAGCCTCTTTTGGCCTAATTTTCGCATGCATATACACGAAGACAGTCGGACAGAAAGGAATCTTACAGAAGTTGTCCCAATTTGTTTGACAATCTCACTTCTCTGCCTGCTCATCCTGTTTTACGGATTATTGCTCCATTCTCAAAATAAAAATTAACTTTGTTTTAAGAAGTATACATGAATTTTATGAAAGCTGCAAAAATACTAGAGATACCCTGGGCTATCCAAAAACCATTATCAACAAACCAACTCTGGAAATGTGGTTGCAGGATGTTTTCCCCACTCAATTCCAGGTCTGCTAATAGGAAAGGAATACTTATTATTCAGGCAAAACTCCCCCAAAGTCAACTCCCGGGTTCTGTCACATCTTACATTAGGTCACCTGTCTGAGTTTCACCATCCAGAGAGAGCACCGCTGGCCCCAGACGGGTTCCCAGCAAAAGGTCCAGGGATGGGGTTAGGTTCTACAGAAGGCACTTCCTACTACAGAGAAGGTCTATGAGGCAACAAGCACAGAGCCCAAGAAAAAGTGAGATTCAAACCCAAGTCCAGAGACCAGAAGGCTCAGAGGCAAGGAAACCAGAGGGCAGAGCTAGATAGAGAAAGCCTAAAGGGAAATTAGATTGAACTAGGTAAGAAGGGATTCCCAAAGCCACCAAGACAAGGGGAAGCCTGAACAAATTACCAGGTTAAGAAAGGATCAGATTATATTGCATATCGATTCAAATCAGCCCTTGCTGGAGGGCCTGAATCCCCCCCACCCCACCCTACCCTACCCCACTCCACCCCACTCCACCCCACCACACACACTAGGGCTGAACATACTCTCAAGAACCCTTGGGTTTCCAAGGTGATTTCTGTAAACCATGATGGTATTTGCTTATTGGGGGCAGGCAAGGGCCTGATATCTGGTTGGGATAGGCGGGAGTCAAGAGGAGTCTAGAAAGATGCTGGTTTGACCACACAATGCTCCCCTGCACTTCCATCTCCAACTTATCCCTGTTTCCCAAACAAAGCAGCTGTGGGTGTCTGTAGGTACCAGGAAGATTCAGCAACTCTATGGAGAAGCTAGTGGGACTTCCTCCACTGTGCGCCTGCTGAGACTGTGAGCATGGAGGCCCAGCTACAGAGTGCTCAGGTCAGAACCTGCAGATCCTAGCGGAGCAAGACATGCACAGACACCCTCCTTCCACACAAACACATGCACCCACCAGGGGAAGGTCTATACCCAGCCGGAGTGACAGTCTTATTCTCTTTGGCCCCCAAGGACAGATGGGCTGACTCCTCCTTCCTCCTGGGGTTGGAAGGGCCCACAGAGACCAGGAAGACAGGAGGTTCTTCCCATAGTCCAGCTGTTACGCTGGCCCTCAAGGGTCAAGATCCTTTGGCCTCTCTACAGAATACCTTACTGAAGGTTCTCCAACCACACCCGAGCCCCAGTGAGGAGACAGAGACATAGCAGCACATCCCATAGTGAAAGAAGGTGCAAATCACACTGAACAGCCCTGCCCTTTAGGAGTTTATAATCCAGGGGGAAATAAGAATTGCAGCAAAAGTTGTTTGTTTTCATCAACTCTAAAAATAACCCATCGTGAGAAAATCACCCTCTTTTGTCGGGGACAGGTAGAGTTGTCCATAGCCCCATCCCACAAGCAGGAAACGGGTACTTTCTTTTTTTTTCCCCCCCATATTTTCTAAAAGAATTTTAAAAGTTAATTAAGTAAAGGGATAGAGCCAAGGAAGACTTCCTCTCTTGGGGCTCCTTACTTTTTACTATGTCAGGCATAACTATAAAGCGAGGAAGCCAGTCTCATAATAAAGGCAACAGAAATTTATATATCTAAATGAACATAGTTGATGAGTTTTAGAGGGCTAATAAATAACATCTCTTTCTTCCTCACCTGGAGATTAAAACTAAATGAGAGAGATACATAGGAGTCATACAGATAGAATGCAAAATATCACCAATATTATTGACCCTAAGGTTTTAAATCTGTGGCCAAGAGGGCTTGCTCATATTTTATCTCCAAATTAATCAGACCCACTCACACAGACCTCCTCAGTTGACAGGACAAGAGATTTCTCTTAACTCACCTGATGGTGACTCACTAATTCTTGCCCCCTGGTGGAGTGAGGAGATGGAGAATGGCCAGCGATGTTACCTAGAAGATAGCCCTCCAGGAACATGCAGGTATGTGAAGCCAGGGGAAGATGCCTCCTCTGCCCACAACCCAACAGCCATCTCCCTCAAAGCTACCATTCTTCAGAATGATTTTGACCTCCTCTCTGGGAATCCTATTCAGACCCTGTAGCTCATTCTTTGAATGCTTTTGGTTACAGCAAAGTCTCATCTCTAAGCATGACACAGTCAAGAGTCCTTGGAGAAAAGCAGGTAGAGACCTTTTGGGTCAGTATGAGAGTGAGAGTGGAGGGATGAATGTGGTGTTCTTGCATGATGTATAAACTGATGCTGAAGTCTGGTCATGGTTTTACCCAAAGGCAGCATCCTGGAATGGAGGTATGGTTATTGTGCTGAGACCTTCTGAAGCTAAAGATTGGGACACACGATCTGACAAAGACATGTAAGCCACTTCCAGGTATAAGAGGCTATCTCACAAATATAATTTAGACATTGAAATACTGTACTTTCTGACATATTTCAATTGTTCGTCAACAGAACCAGATGAAATTTTGATGGAGAACTTTGCATCATCAATTCTAAACACATGTCTGCTGTGTGCAACATACTTCCAAGTTGACAACTTTGAAGAGGATAGTTTTTATTTTACAAAATTCTGATATATTTATAAAAAAAAAAAACATACTGACTGCTTTATGGTGAAACTTCAAAACGAACATAGGTGATATGTTTGGCTGATAATATCAACCCTTACCAAGAAGTCAAAAAAGCTATACCAGCTCAGCTGTTAATCAGAGAGAGGACTGGGCTTCAAATGAATAAACCATTTTTAACCATGCTTTAGTTTTCGAAGAGCGATTAATTAATTTTCTACTACATCTACAGTTTCCATTGCTTTGCAATTAATTTTGTAAGACCACTTCTTCTACAAGCCTGGAAACTGGTAATGGGATTCAAAAGGTGGGTAGGAAAGAAGGTGAGGAATTAAAAGGTAATTAGAAGTAAGAAACCCAAAAGCAGGTTCTGAAGCCACATCGTAAACACTCTGGTGGTTAGAGGGACTCGCCCCTTCCTGGTGGAGGGGGAAAGCCCTGCACAAAGAGAGGAAGAGAGGGAAAGGACTAGGGGATTAGGGAGAGCAACTGTGCAACATTTGCCATGATCAGAAAGAAATGAGGTATTTTTCCTTCTGCCTGCTCATCAGGAGGGTAAGAGGAGAGAGGGGGTGAGGGAAATAAGGCAATAGGAAGGCCAAGTAAGTGACACTGCTGTAACACAGGCCTTAAGAAATCTTATGAAATAAGGGACTTGCTCCTATCACAGAACGGTGACATTTAGGGCATGGCTCCCGGCACAGTCGGGCTTCATAGTTCCCATCTGCACTGTGCAGGCAGGAAACACGGCAGCCTCCAGGGCCACATTACCATGACACACTGCTCTTCTTGGCACCCTGGAGGACCCCCATTAGAACTTCAGGCTGTTCGCCCCTCTGCTCGGAAGATATTCTGACTGCTGTCCGGAAGACAGGAACAGCTGGGCTGTTAAAGTCAACAGACTCCCACTTCCACACCGACCAGATTGTGTCATAATTGCAAATGTGAAATATGCCTTCCACCGCTTCGACTCCTGAGGTTGGGCAAGGCCTGTTTGTGTTTTCTCCAAACCCCAGAAAGGGTCAGTCTCAGTTTTGAGTGAATGTTCCAGTCTTTTTTGGTGAGAAGAGGGGCCCCTGCAGGGTCCCTGTGAAATGTGCGGGCTCAGCAGCCCTGTCTGAGGAAGGGAAGATCTAGGAGACGGGAGGAGGCAGGAAAGGCTAGGACATAAGACGGGCGTATTAACTATGTTAGTGGTGCACAGGAAATGTCCTCACCGATCCCCTCCACCTGTCTGTGAAAATCTTCCAGTCCTTCCAGGTGTGGCTCAAATCTGGCCTGTTCCATGAGGCCTTCCTGGCCACCTCAAGATTCCCTCACTGCTGAGGGTGAACTCCACTGTCACCTGCAGTTTGCACACAGACATGCCATGGGGCCCAAAGGGGTCTTCTGTAGAATGAAGCCCTCCTTCCTTTCCAGTTCCCATCTCTTTTAATCCCTTCCTTACTCTTCCCTACCCACTTTAGGACCCACTCTCTTCCTCCATGCACCAGGTAGCCCAAGACCACGGGGGTGTCTTTAAATTGCTCAGGCTCTGCCATCTGTGAGGAGTCACAGATGGGTCTACTCTGCCCTCAGGTTCTGCTGCTGGGCATGTGTCTGGGGACTCAGTGTTCATGCGGGGGAGGAAGGAGTTTAGGTCCCCCCCATTCCAGTTTGCAGCTTACTCTTTCCCCAAATATCGGAACATATCAGACACATCTCAAACTGCAGAGATTAGTTTCCTGCCAAAACCCGTTACTAGGGCTACTATTTCTTCTGTTAATATAATTTTGAACTAATTACTCTACCAAAGGCCTTTGTTCCCTCCCAACCTTTCTGAACAGTAAAGGATACTGTGCCCAATTTCTCCTCGGCTT
The DNA here is from genome assembly GCF_027409185.1 of Cynocephalus volans. Taxonomy (NCBI): domain Eukaryota; kingdom Metazoa; phylum Chordata; class Mammalia; order Dermoptera; family Cynocephalidae; genus Cynocephalus; species Cynocephalus volans. The sequence continues at coordinate 133,867,095 of NC_084467.1, forward strand.
GTTTCAGGGATAGGGCGAAGAGAGCAAGAGAACTATCTTGCTACCCAGACAAGTTAGGACTTGCTTCTCCCCAGCAAGAATGCAAATCCCCTTTTCTTTGTTTTGGCTTTTTTGTTGTTGTTGTTGTTGTTTTGTTGCATTTTTTTCACTGGAAAATAATTGATTAAATATATTTGCAGGGTACAGAGCTGAATACCAATACCTGTGTACAATGTGAGATGATCAAATCAAGATAAGTAGCATATTCATCATTACACAATGTAATCATTCCTTGGGGGGTTAGGGAGAAATCGGTTAATGGGCAAATCCCTTTTTGTCCCGCACAGTCTGTCACAGCCCTGGCACACGTAGCTGCTGAAGGGCTAGCTGAGCAATCGGCTGGGACTCAACCCCAGGTGTGTTGGGCTTCAGACGTCCACACTGCCTCTGCTGCTCTCCACGTCCCTTCCCCTGTTCCCTAGTGTCCCAGGACTGGTGTCACATTTCCAAGGACTGATCAGAGGTCCTCCGGAAAAACAATTCAGTTACTCTTGGATCTGGGGCTAGGAAGGCAGAGGGTTCAGAGCCAGCAGAGATTCCTTCCTGCACCCTGCTGTGCGTGGCCCTCGGGCAAAGGAGTGGGCTGCACGGCCATTTAACATCTGTGACAGTGTTATCAACAGCTCTGTCCTAGCCTTTGCCAAAGCATTTGACCCCCAGCCAAAACCTGGCCTGTGGCCAGGGAGAAATGGTGAAGAGACCAGTCCAGGAATCCTACTCCTCGATAATAATTTGGCTGAGAGTAAGAACAGGAAACATTAAAAATTTGTATTCTTTTTTATTGACAAGACTCACACCACAGAGTCAGTACCAAGAGCCAGGGCCTCACACCCAGACTGAGCTCCGACTCCGGGTCAGTAGATAGACGCTTTTATGCATCTGTTAGCATTACAACATTTTTTCCCAGGGAAATCGTACACAGAACCCCAATGCAGGAAACCAGTGGAAGTGTTGGAAGTGGAGGAGGACCCCAGAGCCCCATTGCCTTGATTCTCCTCCTTGGTCTTCTTCCCAGCTCACACTCCCCCCTCCTAGCACCCCCAGCCGCAGGCCCCGGGGTGAGCAGGCATCTGAGAGCAGATGCAGCAGAGCAATGCAGTGCCCATGGCAGGAGGGGCAGGCAGGAGAGTGGAACAGTAAATTGGTTCTGCATAAGGCCCCTTGAAGTGAGCTCCTTTCTTTTTTTTTTTTTTTTTTGAGAGAGTAAATAATGGGCCTAGATGGGAGTGAAGCCTGACACAGGACCTGTCAACATTTCCAGCATTCATGGTCTTTAAATATTCAAACACCAAGGTTCTGAAGGATCTTTGACTTTTCTCTTCATTTTTTCCCCCCAAATGTCAACAAATACTGTTTTTCCTGAGTGATGAGTCTGGGCCTACCTTTCCTGGTTTAAAAAAAAAGAGAGAGAGAGAGAGAGAGAGAAAGTGAGAGACAAGGTGAGAAAAAAGAGGATACAGGCTGAGGGCACTTAAGGGCGTCAGGAAGGAGAGACCCAGAACTTAGAAAAGGAGAGGAGGTGGAGGGATTTGGGGAGGCAGAGCCCAGCAACTGGGCGCATGGGGGACTCCTCTGCGTTGCCCTTATGGATAAGGAAACTAAGGCCCCGAGTGCTGAGCAGAGTTAGGCAGAACATAATGCCAAGTTTTTTTTAATTAAATACAACTAGAGCTCACAGTTTCTGATGGCCAGACCAACCCTCACTATGGTCTTATTAAAGGGGAAAGACAGTTCCCACAGTAAGGAAAAAGGACATATAGGCATGAATTCCTTTTATCAGCAAATGTTTATTGAGCCCCTACTATGTGTCATTTACTCCCTGAGTGTTGGGGATACAGATGAACAAGACAAAGTCCCCGCCCTCAGAGTCCACAGACAGACAGATAAATAGCAACCGCAACACGGTCTAATACTCGTACCTGTGCTATGTGTATGTTGCCGTGGGGGGCTGTCAGCAGGACCAGATACATAATTTAAGGTCCCCAGTGCAGACCCCCTTGTTCAAATGTGATTAAGAATTTTAAAACAGTGAGAGCCAAGCAGTAAACCAAACGCAGGGCCGTTCTGAGTGGCGGCCTGTGCAGCTACGCGGGTCACGCCTGCATGGGCGTCAGAGGCCACTTCCCAGAGGAGGTGCTGCCATAGCCAAGTCTGAAAAGATGAGAAGTCACCAGCACAGAGCAGAGCAAGTGCAGTCCAGAAAAAGATAACATGTCTCAAGGCATGGAGAGGTGGAAGGACACGGTGTGTTTGAGAGACTGACACAAGTTGAGTGAGGCCAGGTTAGGGGACAGGAGTGCAGGATGACAAGGAGTGAGGCTGGCAGGGACTCAGGCCCCAAACTTCGGGCTCTTTCGAGCCATGCGAGGCAGTTATCGTGTGGCTATCGGTGAGTCATGAAGCTGCTCAGGGATGTGCCTGAGTAACTTAGGAAAGACCCCCGTGCAGCAGGGGGTGCGGGCGGGAAGGGAGTGAGCCTCCAGCGCGGAGGTCCGTGGGCGCACCCAGGCCCGCACGCAGAGGAACTGCGCACACGGCCCCGAGTATCTCAGAAGGAGCACCCGGCCGGAGGAAGAGATCGCGCGCTGCGGCGAGGAGGACAGTGGCACCCACATAAAGATGCGGACGGAGGGAACAGACTTCCAAGGAGGGCGGCGGGGGGAAGAGGACAGACAGCAACGTCACGTGATTCAAGAACCAAGAGGGCGTCAGGAAGGAGGCAGTGGCCATCTTGTAAAATAACGTGAGAGCCACGATGAGGACCACAGTGTCTGGCAGAGCTGAGGAAAGCGAGGGAGGGTGTGCACGAGGTCAGTGACCGTTGCCCGGGCCATGGCAGTTGACAAGAGCACAAGGGAAATGGAGGGCGCGGCTCTGCGTCTCCACCTGCCTGCTGGCCGGACCCCCCGCCCCAGCCCCGATCCTCCAGGGGCTACGGCAGCCTGAGTCGCTGGTTCTCCCTAGAGCTCAAGGGAGGAAGCGCCTTGCTATGGTCTGAAAGTTTATGTTCCCCACAAATTTCTATGTTGAAATCCTCACTCTAAGGGGATGCTATTAGGAGGTGGGGCCTTTGCGAGGTGATTAGGTCACAGGGGTGGAGCCTCCATAAATAAGATTAGTGTCCTTATAAAAAAGGCTCCTGAGAGCTGTCTTGCCCCTGCCACCACGTGAGGACACAGCCAGATGGTGCCATCTACAAACTAGGCAAAAGGCCCTCACCAGACACCAAACCTGCCAGTGCCTTAATCATGGGCTTCCAGCCTCCAGAGCTACGAGAAGTAAATTTCTGTAGTCTGTGTAAACCACCCCGTCTAGCGGCCAGAACAGACCAAGGCACTTCTGCCCCCTCTCCCTCCCACTTCCCTGCAAGAGCTGTTGAAGGCCTCTTCGGACCTTGGGAAGGACGTCAGGGTGTGCATCTGCCTCGTGCTCTCTGAATTAGTCAGGGTTCTCCAGAGAGACAGAACCTACAGGATATGTACAGAAATATATGAGGGGGGATTTATTAGGGGAACTGGCTCATGCTATTGTGAAGGCTGATGAGTCCCACAATAGGCCGTCTGCAAACTGGGTGTCGGTAGCATGGCTCAGTCCAAGTGCAGGAGTCTCAGAACCAGGGATGCTGATAGTGTCCTTGCTGTAATAAGTTCTGTCACCCAAAGGCTGAAGAGTCTTAAGTTCTGATGTCCACGACAGGAGAGCAGAGTGTATCCCAGCTCCAGCAGATAGAGAGACTTGCCTTTTCCTCCTTTTTTTTTTTTTTTTTTTTTGTTCTCTCCAGGCCCCCAGAGGATTGGATGGTGCCTGCCCATGTTGAGGGGGAGAGGGTCTTTCCCACTCAGGCCCACATGCTAATCTCTTCCGTTAACACCTTCACAGACATCAAAAAGGATTGCTTTACCCGATTTCTAGGTCTAGTCAAGTTGACAGCTAGAACTAACCATGGCAGTCACCTTCCCTCCCTCCTCACAGACACTTGACCCAGTCACCCTGCCCCACCGCTGTGGCCCGCCGGCTGTTTGCACAGGAGGTTACACTCTGCCCACCAGCCTTGAAACTCTCTCACGAGGCCCAGACTGGAAGGTCTCCTCTGCCCTGCTTGTTAGAACTCACCCAACATGGCCATGTTTCTTACTTACTCTTCCAGATGATAAAATAGTTCATCTGCCTTAGAATTTGGTTCAAGTTTCACTCAAGGACTGACTCAGGAGTCAGTGAGCCAAGTCCATACAGAACCACAGGTAAAGCCCCTTGTTCCATTGGCCCTGAGGCCGTAGACTTGAGCCCTCCTGAGCCTGAAAACACTCCTATCCCACTATGCACATGACCTAGGAGACTACTGGGGCACCCTACAGCTCCCATTTACTGAGTTCCTACTGTGTGCCATATGTTTCACACCGTGATCCCATTTCCTTCTCAGTTCAAACCAAAGAGGTAGGTATTAGTATTGTCTGATCTCCCAGAAAAGGTCGAGCAGGGCAGCCAATGGTGGTAGAGCAGTGCAAGGAGTGTCCAGGTCCTCCCCACGATGTCTGAGTGGAGAAGACTTCACACAGTCTTTTGTCCTTTTTAATATCTCGGGCAGTATCGCTGCTGGCCATGTATCTCCCCAAAGATAGCAGAGGAAGAAAAGTCAACCAACGAGACTCTCTCTCTCAGTCTTGGCTTCACATGCACCAGGTACCAGATTGTCAGAAGGGGCGGGGGGGCAGGCAGAATTAGTCCTGACTTCCAACAGGGGCATCCCTTCTGATCCCGCAACAGTCAGAGAGTATGTGTGGCCTCACTCCCAGAAAAGCTTTCTGCTGTTTTCTGAGTTCACACACACACACACACACACACACACACACACAAAACCTCCTCCTTACTCATTAAAACCTGTTTCTTCTTCACAGAGACAAACCGCAAATGGGACCCACATTCTTTTTAGAAATGCAAGCCAGCAGTCCACACTGGTTTTGGCTTGTTTACAGCTGGCATTGCTTCTGATGTGGCCTCCATCCACTCTGACTAGCAGACACCCATGCTGTATCTGTTGGTTAAATGTTTTTTATATTAGCCATGATTCTGGAGAAAATGAGGCTCAGAGAGGTTAAGTAATATGCCGATAGACCCTCAGCTGTCAAATGGCAGAGCCAGGATTCATAACCAGCCCTGTCTAACTCCACACCCAATGCCCTTACTGCCATGCTCCATAAGCTCATGACTCTTTCTGCCATAATTCCTGGTTGGTGTCTATGCAGATAGGACCCCTAATGGTCCCCTAAACATGCTGGATGTCCCATGGTGGAAATGCAAAGTCAACCTCTTTTGGAATCTTAGCTATACACAATAAAGAAAGAAATCTAGGGAAAGGCAAATGGTTGATCACCACATTTTTGCAAATCTCATAAATTCCAGATGAGGCATCTAGTTGCGTGGATGAGCCAGAGCTTTTTTATTCTCTAAACTGGAGTACTGGCTCCTTGGAAATGCCCATAAATCAACATGCTTTAGGTTTCCAGGCCTTAACTTATGTTATGAAATGCTTTTGAAATCCTTAGCTTGTTAACAGGTGACCCTCATGAGTTCAGGGCAGTGACCAGCCCAAACACTACCCAGATAAGGGGAAACACTGAACTGAAACAGATGCAAATAACCAAAGTTCTGCTCTCCTGAGAAATATGTCCAGGAAGCAATAAACAAGCCAATGGCAGACAGCAACATCGCCCTGCGGGCAGCCCTGGGGCAGAGGGATGGAGCAGTGGGGCTTTGCTGCCCACACTTCCATGCCTTCTGCTTCACTACGGTGGTAGTTCTGGAAGTGTGGCCTGTGCCAGCAGCAGCAGCAGCACCTGGAAACGTATTAGAAACACACATGCTCCAGCCCCATCCCAGACTGCTGGATCCATGTTTTAACAAGCCCTCCTGCTGATTCTTATTTGTACTAAAATATAAGAGCCAAGGCACTAAAGGTTTGCAAAGATTCCAAATTGGGCAAATCTGTCCCTTTGATCTAGAGAAATTAGAAACCCTAAGTCATTAAAAAGGAACATGTCTAAATACAAGGTGATGTGGGAAAAATAACAACTTGAGAGTCATACAAAAGTGGAATCATATCCCAGCTCAGCCACTGCCTAACCTCATGGCCTTGAGTGAGTCACTTAGCATTTCTAAGAATCAGTTTCATCATCTATAAAATGAGAATCATAAAACTTAGCACTGTGCCTGGCATACAGAGGTGCTAAATAAAAAGCAACTGTTATAATGAGGCTTCATATCGATCAGCAACTGAGCATGATGCCCGACAGGTACTGAATACCTTTCTCTCCTGAAGGTAGACGACAGGGGAACACCCACACAATGAGAGGGATAATCTCCCTGGGGAGGGGAGTCAAGCTCTAATACGAGCTCTGTGTGTGCTCGGCTGGGATGAAAGGATCAGAGTGATTGGATCTGATCAGCACAGTTGGGGAGCAACAGATACGGAGCCCCGTGCCAAATCTTCAGGGACAGAATGTCACCAAGGGAAAGCCGCCTCGCTCCTTCACACCAACACTCCCCTGATAAACCGTTCTTTTGAGAAACTTCAAGTACCACGGTGACATTCAATGCAAAACTCATCAAGACTTTTAAGTGCAAGCCTCTTGTCATCACAGAGCAGAGCACATTTTTACAAGGTAAACCAAACAATGCCCATGTCCCATCAGAGAAGGGACAGAAGAGAGGAGAGGAAGCAAAGAACCAAGGGCCGAGTAGACACCTGACACAAGATGAGAAGGCAGGGGATGAGTGGACCCATCTTACTGCAGAGCTCCTCAACTATAACGTGTGTATAAGGCACTGCTGCGGTCTGAATGTTTGTCCCCTCCAAAGCTCATGTGGGAGCTTGATTCCCAATGTGACAGTGTTGAAAGGTGAGGCCTTTAATAGGTGATTGGATCATGAGGACTACCCTCTCATGAATGGATTAATCCTTGAATGGCTATCGTGGGTGTGTATTGGTGGCTTTATACGAGCAAGTGATCACATTAACAAGCACTCTCGCCTAGCCCTCACCATATGATACCCTGCATTGCCTAGGGAATCCGTACAGAGTTCCTACCCAGAAGAAGGCCCTCATCACATGTGCTCCCTGGACCTTGGACTTCCCAGCCTCCAAAACCATAAGAAATAAATTTCAGGGCCGGCCCTGTGGCTTACTCGGGAGGGTGCGGTGCTGGTAGCACCAAGGCCGCGGGTTCACATCCTATATAGGGATGGCCGGTGCGTTCACTGGCTGAGCGTGGTGCAGACAACACCGTGCCAAGGGTTGCAACCCCCTTACTGGTCAAAAAAAAAAAAAAGGAAAGAAATTTCATTTTCTTTATAAATTACCCAGTTTCAGATGCTCTGTTATCAGTGCCAGAAAACAAACTGATACAGGCGCTGTTATTAAAATGCAGATTCTGATTGAGTAAATGTGGGTTGGAGCTGGTCACTCTGCATTTCTACAGGCCCCCAGGAGGTGCTGATGCTGCACTTCCAGTAGCCTATTAGGTCAATAACAGCAATGTCTAACATAGAGTTTAAAAGCCTGGATCCAATCCTGGTTCTGGCCCAGCTTGTGTGACATGACAGGGGCCTTGAGAAAGTTGCTTAAGCGCTCTGAACTTGTTTCCTGGTTTGTGAAATGAAGAAACTATGCCTATCTCACAGAATTCTTTTGAGAATCCCACAAGGTAATGTACCCTAGCACTTAGCATAGTGCCTGCCACCTAGTAATCCCTCAAAAGGTGGCAGCTGTGACGCTCATCAGCTACAAAATAACAACGCAAAGGAAGTGAGGGCTGCATCTTCTTTAGCTGGATGCCAAGAGGACCCAGGGCTTCCTGGTGCTTTGGTACCATTCTCCTCTCTCCTCTCCCTTCCCTGGCCTCCCTCCCATTCATGGCTCTGTTTCTCACTTCCAAGGAGGTAATGCCCACATCCCTACCTATCCCTGACTCCCCTTCCTGATTCTGGACCCTAGTTTCCTTGTTTTTCCTTGAAAACCCACTGTCAGTTCTATTCAACTTGCCTAAAAACAACAACCTCATCAGATTACTCCACCAGTCAACACACCTCCTCCCTTCCCCGACTCGGCCAGTGCTACCACCTTCTTCCCCTCGATGTCGCTTCTCCAGGCAGCCTTCCAGATCAGGCGGGAGGGGACATCCTCGAGGTGCTCCAGTAGCACCTGGTGCACCTCTCTGCTGTAGCACCCACTGTACAACGCTGTAACTTCCTGGGTGCTTGCCCTTCTCCACCTCTGGACCAGGACATCCCTGAGGGTTGCATCCATTGTCTTGATCATCTTTGATCCCAGTGCTTGACACATAATGGCCTCAATTCCAGCCTGACAGTTGCTCTTTACCAGAAATTCTTGAGGGAGCTGAGCATGGGAGGAATAATGGCCCAGTGGGACAGAGGAAGCACCTGATTATTAGCTGGGCCAGCGCCCAATTCCCCTGACAGTGGAGCTTAGGCAGGACTAAGTGGAGCATGAAACTTGGGCTTGGAGTCCAAGGCCGGGCTCGTGGTTCTCCCAAGCCTGAATCCACACCTTGGGGGTCTTATCACCTCTGGCTAGTTCACTAGGAAAAGAAACCCAAAACCCTGATGAGAATGCCTGGGAAGGGGAGGAAAGGAAAGGAAATGCAAGGAAGGAGAACTGGGAGAGAGGAAAAGGGGGAAGGGGAGGGAGGAGAGGGAAAGGGAGGGGGAGGGGAAGGAGAGGGGAGGGGAAGGAGAGGGGAGGGGAAGGAGAGGGGGGGAAGGAGAGGGGAGGGGAGAGGAGGGGAGGGGAGAGGAGGGGAGGGGGAAGGGAGAGGGAAAGGGAGGGGGAGGGGAGGGGAGGGAAGAAGAGGGTAGGGGAGGGGAGGAGGAGGGAAAAGGGGAGGCGACTGAGGAGACTTTCCTTCCTCCAAATCATCTGGCCCTCCTTCTCAGCACTTTATGATATAGAATAACTTAAGCTCTCTCTCAACAAATATGTATCTTTTCTCTATGGAAGGAAAAGGAGAGAAAATTGGGCTAGATAATAAGATTATTTTTGATGGGCTGGGGAAAGAGGAAAATTTATAAACACTCCCAATTTAATAAATTTTGTCCCTCATGTTGGAACATGTGTCCTGATGCTATGCCTCACACAAAGTAATTGCTTAATAAAATGAAGGATAAATTGCAAAATAAAATAGTCCATAAGAAATACACTTGTAAATGAAGCGCTATTGTCATAATGATCACCATGTTTCTCTGGGCTCTCCCTAGTGTGCGGTGTCTTAGAGTCCCCAACCAGTCCTCATTTACTCAACATTCCAAGGCTTTAAGGACCTCAAAATGAGCCCTAATTTTAGCCCAGAATTTACTCTGACTCCATACTACAGTCAAGCAGAATAATATCTTGAAATATCGTTCTGTGTATTTTTCATACCTGGTAATTTGGTAGCCTGTGTTACCCACCAGCCCTCTACCTGCAGAGTCTGAGTTACCCATGGCTCTGGGGTGGGGTGGGTGGGGTAAGAGAGAGAACAAGGAATTAAGCTTTCCAAGAAGCAATGGGTTTGACATTCAAGTTCAACTTTTTTAATTCACAGAAAAAAAGCAATAATCTTGAAGCCCTGGTTTTCCACTGCAAGAGCCAGGCACTTGAGAAAATGAAAGTCTTTCTGAACTCCATGGAGTACAAGATGGAGAATATGGACTGGTAGCAGTTTACCTCTACTGGAGGAGGAAAAACTCAAGGAAAATCGCAGAGAAGAGAGTTACAGGAAGGTGAATGTCCTGAGAGGACCCAGCCTGTCTCCTCCAGGATTCTTGCCCAGGTGGTTGCCTTCCAGAATTCCAAGTGGGAAAAAAGGGCCCCTTCTCTCTTCAGAGAATCCTCACCTCTATTGGAGGGGGTGTATCATTCCTCAATACAGACACACACACACACACACACACACACACACACACACACGCACGCACACACACACACACACACACACAACTTTCAGAGGATCATTGTGGCTTGCCAGAACTGAGTCAGGGCACGAGTTGACTGCGTCACATGGACTGAACCAAAAGAACAGACCACACGTTACACCAGCTGCAGACACATAGGATAATGACCCCAACCCAGGTAGAACCAACTCCTCCACACCAGAAGTCAGGCAGAACTAAAACCAACACACAAACCAGACAGAATCCTTCTTCCCACCTCTTGTCCTCACGATTCCGTGCGCGGCCTCCAGCACACAGGTGCCATCCCAGGTCAGACAGGAGGGAAGAACACTTGGTAAGGGACGATGATCCTCGCAGGAAGTTTGAATTTTAAAAGGACTGAGTTTTAACTGTTGGATTAATTATTAAAAAGAGACTACAGATTAAGCCAGAATTTGACTAAGCTACCTTTAAGTGTCAAGATTAAGTCTTTCCACAATAGCAAAAATGGGGCTGAGTGACAGTTACAGAAAAACAATGTCACATTTCTGCACATCTGAATTGTGACTAAGCTTCAAACTCAATACACACCTCAATTCTGGGAGAATGTAAAACAGATGAAGCCTCTGCTCCCCATGGAGTTTACAGTGCAGTGGAAAGCCAGTCATTAAACAGACAACCCCATAGATAATTACAGGACAACATCTGTGCTCAGGACCAGGAAAGGAAAGTACAGGCAAGAAAGAGACAAAGACCACTGTCCACAATCATCTCTCCTGCCTGTTGACACTTATGTCAGACATTCATCATTTCCGAAATGAGTTCTGTTGGTTAATCATTGCCTTCTCTTTTAATCCTTTTTAAAACGCAAAAACCCGTGGGAAGAGGTCATGACATTGCTAATATATTAATTTTGAGAGTTTAATAACTCTCATTCTGTTCCAATATCAGAAAGCAGGAAAGTTCTAAAAGGCTACTGGGGAAGAAGGCAGGGCAGGAGCACGCAGGGAATGCTCAGGCTGTATCTCCCACACCAACCCGTCTGGTTAGCACATTTGCCCAGATTCCTCTGGCCTGTGTATTTGGACCTTGGCAGAAGTTTAAAGTGATCCCGTGGGTATGAACTAGGGTGGTAAAGAGAGCACCCATGTGTCAGCATACCTATGCCTCCTGGAAAGAAGTTTAGGCTCTTTCCTAAACGCGAAGGACGTCAGCTTTCATCTTAGTGTCCAGCAGGAAGCCAGGTCCTTTGTCCAATGAGGACAGGAGATCCAGTTAGCCAGAAACCTCTCTCACTTCCAGGAAGGAACACGGCATTGTGATTAAATCTATTGCTCTGAAGTCCAGCTAAACTCAGAGTCAGTCACTCACCAAATGAGAGACTTTGGGCAAGTGACTTAACATCTCTGAACCTATAATGAAAATAACAAATGTAGTTATCTCATGGGGTCACTGCAAGATCAAATGAGACACTATCTGCAACTGCTTCACAACATGTTTACCTGCTACTTAGCAGAGTTTAGAGAAAGGCAGTGGTGTGACAGCCAGCCTTGGCCACCTGTGCAGGGCTAGGGTATCTATACCAGTGCTACACAGCATCAGCGTCACCTGGGAGCTTGTTAGACCTCCAAGTTCCCAGGCCCCACCCCAGATGTATGGAATGAGAATCTTTGAGAATCTATATTTTAGCAAACTTCCAGGTGATTTTTATGCACACTCAGGTTTGAGAGGTATAGCTCTATATAATCACAGATAAGCATGAAGTTATCCATAGAGCGTGAGTAAAGCATGTGGGGAGGAACAGGGGTATTGAGTCCTTGCTAGCACAGTAGTCTTAGGCAAGTCCCAGAAATCTTATAAAATTGATGACAGCATCCAATAATATCCCCAAAAGGGCTTTGCAATGTATAAAACAACAGGAAGGTGTAAGAGAGAATTATTGTTACCCCTGCATTTGTAACAGAGCCTTTTAAAGGGAGAACAGCCAAGTCCTTGGCTTTTTTTCCTCACTCTTGGCAAAACCTCCTATAGCTCTAGGAAGATTGCAGAGAATGTTGACCCAGAATTCCCTGCATGTTTCCTTGAAAAAGCAAGCTAACTCTGACAGCTAAAACTGCTACATGGTGTATCATAAGATTGCCGCAGCTCAGACCCGACAGCTATTCCCTCTGGTTGCCGCAATGCACAGTCAGCCCAGAGTGGTGGGGCTCCCTGTGCTGCAGGTGCCTTCTGCTGATGGTGCATGACCTTCAGGGGGCCCCAGGATTTAAATCAAGACCGATGGGTAGAAGCGACATGGAGTCGGGTGTCATGCCCAAATATTGCAGCTGTCAGAGCTGCCCAGACACGGCATGATCTCCCCTAGCGGGTAGTGAGTAAGATCCCTGACCCAGGAGACAGTCGCTCATGGGCCACCGACCCTCAGGGAGGGCTGTTTTACAATTTCCCCTCCTACTTGACTCTTCTATTTGCTGCATACTCTGCCTGACACCTGGGGGCTCTTCTTCAAAATACCCCTTAGTTCCCTTCTTTCATTCAGTCAATATTTATTCATCACTGGCCACATGTAGTCACTGCCCTGGTCACTAAGGATGAAGGGCCTTGCTCTGAAGGAGGTTACTTTCCATTGGGCATCTCAGACTGTCTAATGGGTGAGTGAGCCGGGAAGGCCACCCTGAACAGGTGACATTTTAGGCTGAGATCTGAATCACAAGAAGGAGCCAGCCCTGGAACAACCATGTGGATGAGCATTTCAGGCCCAGGGGACAATGGTGGTGAGGCAGCTCCCGAGGCAGGAGCCCTGGAGCACAGTGAGTGTAGATGAGGGGCAAGAGAAAAGGAAGGATGGAAAAAGATGCAGGCAGGAACCAGATCCCACAGGGAAGGCTTTGTGAGCCAGTGTAAAGGGTTAGGATTTCATTTTTCTTTCCCAGAGTCTCCACTGCAGCACATAACCAGGCCTGCAGAATGCCAGCATCACAAGGTTTCTTTGCTGAGCACCCACTTCCTGCTGCGAGCCTCTGGCCTCCCATCCAGCTGCTGCTGCTTCTTCTCCGTACCCTTGAGGCTGCCCCTAGCTTTCCGAATCTCCCTTCCCCCAGCATCTTTGAAGGCCTCCGATTCGATAGTGGAGTGTTTTCCTTCTGATCCCCTGGCTGGTTACAGAACCAAAGCCTTTTTTTTTTTTTTTTCTCTCCTTTCTATGTGTTCTTTCCATGAAACACATGGGCATATGGGATGAGGGACACCAATCTGTGTGGGGAGACAGCGCAACACAAGGGTGACAAGCACAGGCTCTGAAGCCCAATGCCTGGGTCTCAAGGCAGGTGACTTCTCACCGCCCAGCTGTGTGACCGTGGGCAGGCCACTCACCCTCTCACTGCCTCAGTTTTGCCACATGTAAAATGAGAATAATGCTAGTCCCTACTTCATGTGAGGGTGAGAACAGACACAGAACTTAGAACAGTGGCTGGCACTAGTAAGTGCTTAATAAGCATGAAGTCTTATTTGGCCCAGACTTTGGCTTTTCTCAAGTTTTAACATTCATTCATCACTGAACAAATACCTGCTGAGCATCTACTATGCACCAAGCCCTCTGCTGGGCATGATTCATGGAAAGGGCTTTGGGCTAGAAGTCAGAGGCATATTCTGGTCTCGATTCTGCTATGAGCTAGGTGACCAAGGATCAACTGCATCATCTCTCAACCCTCCGCTGTAAAGGACTACACTGAGGGCCTGTGATTTCTAAGGGCTGTTCTGGTCCTGGCCAGCGATAAAGAACTGTCCCCAGGGAGAACACAGCTGGCAGTCTTCCCCAGCCCCAGTGTGTGAGCACACGCCCTTGACAGCACAGGCCCCATCACTGTCTCATGCTCAGAATAAAATATTGATTAGGGAATTTAAAATTTCGAAATGATTTAGGAGCCCTGAGACAGGGATGTAATGTGTTGTGCCCAGCTGTGTTAGAAGCCATCTATCTCCTGGAAGCAAGCAGCAAGAAACTGACGGGATCAATGCAAACGCGTCTGAAGACAGGCTTCACTCATTTCCTCCCCCCACCCAGGGCTATGGTTGGAAGGGGACAGCCCCAGGAGACCCATGCCGAGGCCAGGGCCTGCACACCCACCTGCCTGCACCTGCACCTGCACACAGGGATGCTACGGTGTTGCCTGTTTCCACCGCCTCTGTTGGCTGATGCAGGTACCTCCGCTAGGGCATCTAGTGATCTAGAGCTTCCATTCTCTTCCTTCCCTCCCTAAGGCTCAAATAGGATCTTCCAGCCTAAAAAGAAAATAATAATAATACCTCATATGTAGTACCTGATATATGCCAAGAGTCTTAAAATAATCATCATTACTTAACTTCTAAGAGCCTCAGCTTCCTTATCTGTAAAAGAAAGGTGATGATGTTACCTTCCTCCTAGGGTTGACGACAGACTAAAGCAGATACAAGGAGAATATACTTAATGCCACTGAATTGGACACTAAAAAGATGGTTAAAGTGGTAAATTTTGACACCTTTCAAGATGGCGGCAGCTGCGGCGGCTGGCGCGGAGTAGCTGAGGTGGAAAAAGTGGCCACTGGGCCTCAGGCAGCCGGGAAACTTGTGGTCCTTCCTCTCACCATCTCTTAAGGGAGGACTGCTGCTGCTGACCGGTCGTGGGGGGTGACCGCCACTTTGCCCCCGGCAGGAAAGGCTGCCTCATTTACAGGCAACAGCTTTGAAGTGTGGAGCAGGAAAAGAACTGTTTCTTAGCTGCAAAAGTGAGTCTCGAAACAGGGAACACGGCGCCAGGGCTGCTGTGGATGCAGCCAGGATCCCGGAGGCCAGGGCCGCGCTGAAGGCGGCCAGCTGCCCTATTCAGGATTCGAGGTTTCAGACCGGCATTAAAGAAGATTCCTGGGAGCGCCCGAGCCGCGCCGCGACTGAACAGCCCGAGGCGGCAGCGGCCGAGAACTGGGAAAGGCGGCAAACCAGAGACAGAGAGCGAGCACCCAACCTGGCACAGCACTGTGAGTGATCCCTGGCACAGCTCTGTTCGGGGGGTGGATGCCCACGCGGCTCCCGCCTGCACCACCAGGCCACTCACCGCCTGGTGCTGCCTCCATTTTCCCAGGTGCGGGCAGCTCCGCCCTGCTCGGCCATCACTGAGCCCTCCCACTTGCTTGGCCTGGCGTGGGGGCCTCCGCTCCCACTCCCTCCGCGGTTCTCTGGTGGGGGGGGTGTCCCGGGCCAGTGTCGGGACGGCAAGGAAGTACGGGCGGGCCGACTGTCACTCCACCATACCCTGGATTCCGGCCCCAGGTAAACTCCCTGTTACTGGGAGGCAGATACCATCTCTGCGGCCACCAGTTTGGAAAAAAGCCTAACGAATGTCTGGTTGGGAATAGTGTGGCAGGAGAGTTCCCAGGTCCACTTGAACCTGCCGGAGACCAGGCTGCAGGTGGGCGCTAGACTCGGTTTATACTGGGGGGATACAAAGGTGAACAAGACTTGAGAAAGATCTACATAGTGCTACAAAGGCACCCAGAGAGACCAGTCGTCTGTGCCCAGCAGAAACCTGGTAGACTTCCTGGGCGAGGCGGTGCCGAGCAGGCTCTTGAAGGCCCAGCTGATAGACGAGGGGTGCAGAAGACACGCCCCAGCCCAGCACAGTGCGCACAGAGTGGGGAGACGTGCGGCCAGGGAGGGGGAGACTCGACAGAAACCACACACCAGGTGGGGTCGCCACTGCACGATCTAACAGCCTGCGCCAGAGCACACGGAACAAGGAGAAGTC
Organism: Cynocephalus volans; assembly: GCF_027409185.1. NCBI lineage: Eukaryota > Metazoa > Chordata > Mammalia > Dermoptera > Cynocephalidae > Cynocephalus > Cynocephalus volans. The sequence continues at coordinate 133,882,837 of NC_084467.1, forward strand.
CTGCACAGGAAGTGAAAGCTCAACAGAGATCACACACCCTGTGGTACGTGATCCACCAGCCCAGCAGAGTCCAAGCTGACCAGAAAGGTGGCTCCCCGGAGAAGCCCAAGACCCGAGACAACCACACACACAAGGCACTAGAGGCCAACTGAGCAGTCACAGAGGGAGCCATAGGAAATTGGCAACCACAGCAACATCCTAGTTAGTCATTAGTCTCAAACCGGTGAACTGTGAAACCCCCGGCCACAATGAATAAACACCAAAAAAAAGATACCAGAAATACAAAAAATCAAGAAAGTACACCACCAAAAGTTACTAAATCTCAAACTCTAGATCCTAGAGAACAAGAAGCCCTTGAAATGACTGACAAGGAATTTCGAGTGATAATTCTAAGGAAACTGAATGAGATACAAGAAAACTCAGCTAGATATCATGATGAAATGAGGAAAAGTATACAGGATCTGAAAGAGGAAATGTACAAGGAAATCAATGTCCTGAAAAAAAATGTAGCAGAACTTGCTGAACTGAAGAAGTTATTCAACGAAATAAAAAGCACAACGGAAAGTTTAACCAGCAGGCTTGTCGAAGTTGAAGAGAGAACCTCTGAACTTGAAGATGGGCTGTTTGAAATAACACAAGCAGACAAAAAGAAAGAAAAAAGAATCAAGGACATTGAAGAAAATCCGAGAGAGATATCAGACAACCATAAGTGATCAAATATCCGAGTCATGGGTATTCCAGAAGGGGAGGAAAAAGGAGATTCCATTGAAAACATATTCAACAAAATAGTGGCAGAAAACTTCCCAGGTATAGGAAAAATCACAGATCTTCAGATCCAGGAAGCTCAACGATCTCCAAATGTATTCAACCCAAAAAGACCTTCTCCAAGACATGTCATAGTCAAATTGGCAAAACTCAGAGATAAAGAGAGAATCTTAAAAGCTGCAAGAGAGAAGCGTCAAATCACCTATAAGGGAGCCCCAATCAGGTTAACATCAGACTTTTCATCACAAACCCTAAAAGCTAGAAAGGAATGGGATGATATTTTCAAAATACTAAAAGACAAAGATTGCCAGCCAAGAATACTCTACCCTGCAAGGCTATCCTTCCGTAATGAGGGGCAAATAGTATATTTCTCACACAAACAAAAACTGCGAGAGTTCACTACCACAAGACCACCCTTACAAGAAATCCTCAAGGGAGTACTGGGTTTGGTTCCTGAAAAATAACTACCACTGCCATAAAAACCCAAGAAAAATCTAAACCCGCTAGTATAAAAAAAATGGCATTCATGAAGAGAAAACAAGCTAACAAAAACACTATCTACAACCTAAGGAACCAACAAACACAGAAAACAAACAGTAAATCAGAAAGCAAGGAACAAAAGACACCTAAGACAACGAAACAACCAATAAAATGCTAGGAATAAATCAACACCTTTCAATAACAACTCTTAATGTAAAAGGCTTAAATTCCCCAATTAAAAGACACAGACTGGCTGACTGGATCAAAAAGCAGGACCCAACTATATGCTGCCTACAAGAGACCCACCTCACCCATAAAGATTCACATAGACTAAGAGTGAAGGGGTGGAAAAAGATTTACCAAGCAAACAGAAAAGAAAAAGGAGCTGGAGTAGCTATTCTTATATCTGACAAAATAGACTTTAAACTAAAAACCATAAAAAGAGACAATGAGGGACACTACTTAATGATAAAAGGACCGATCCATCAAGAAGACATAACAATCATAAATATGTATGCACCCAATGTTGGAGCAGCCAGATTTATAAAAGAAACTCTATTAGACCTAAAGAAGGAAATAGACACTAATACCATAATAGCAGGGGACCTGAACACCCCACTGTCAATATTAGACAGATCATCTAGGCAAAGAATCAGTAGAGAAACACAAGATCTAAACAAGACTCTAGACCAATTGGAATTGGCAGATATCTACAGAACATTCCACCCAACAACCTCAGAATATTCATTCTTCTCAGCAGCACATGGATCATTCTCCAGGATAGATCACATATTAGGTCACAAATCAAGTCTCAATAAATTCAAAAAAATTGGAATTATCCCATGTATCTTCTCAGACCACAATGGATTAAAACTAGAAATTAATAACAAATGAAACTCTGGAAACTATACAAACACATGGAAATTAAACAGCATTCTACTTAATGACATATGGGTCCAAGAAGAAATCAAGCAGGAAATCAAAAAATTTATTGAAACTAATGAAAACAATGATACATCATACCAAAACCTGTGGGATACTGCAAAAGCAGTATTGAGGGGAAAATTTATTGCATTAAATGCTCACTTCAGAAGAATAGAAAGATGGCAAGTGAACAACTTAACACTTCACCTTAAAGAACTAGAAAAACAAGAACAATCCAAACCTAAAGTTGGCAGACGGAAAGAAATCATTAAGATCAGAGCAGAACTGAATGAAATTGAAAACCAAAAAACAATTCAAAAGATCAACGAATCAAAAAGTTGGTTTTTTGAAAAGATAAATAAAATTGACAAACCATTAGCATGGCTAACAAAAAAAAGAAGAGAGAAGACTCAAATAACAAAAATTAGAAATGAAAAAGGCGATATTACAACTGATTCATCTGAAATACAAGGAATCATTTGAGACTACTATAAACAACTATACGCCAACAAATTTGAAAATCTGGAGGAAATGGATAAATTTCTGGACACACACAAGCTCCCAAAACTGAACCGTGAAGATGTAGAAAATTTGAACAGACCAATAACAATAAAGGAGATTGAAGCTGTTATCAGAAGGCTCCCAACAAAGAAAAGCCCAGGACCAGATGGATTCACAGCAGAATTTTACCAAACGTTCAATCAGGAATTGACACCGATTCTTTACAAACTATTCCAAAAGATTGAAACGGACGCAAATCTCCCAAACTCATTCTATGAAGCAAACATCATCCTGATACCAAAACCAGGTAAAGATATAACCAAAAAAGAAAACTACAGGCCAATATCCTTGATGAATATCGATGCAAAAATCCTCACTAAATTACTAGCAAACAGAATACAGCAACACATACGTAAAATTATTCATCACGGTCAAGTGGGATTCATCCCAGGGATGCAAGGTTGGTTCAACATACGCAAATCAATAAATGTGATACACCATATTAATAAACTCAAACACAAGGACCATATGATCATCTCTATAGATGCTGAAAAAGCATTTGATAAAGTTCAGCACCCATTCATGACAAAGACCCTCTATAAGTTAGGTATAGAGGGAAAGTGTCTCAACATAATTAAAGCCATATATGCCAAACCCACAGCCAATATCATCCTGAATGGGGAAAAGCTGAAAGCTTTTCCTTTAAGAACAGGAACTAGACAAGGATGCCCACTCTCACCACTCCTATTCAACATGGTGTTGGAAGTACTAGCCAGAGCAATCAGAGAAGAGAAGGAAATAAAGGGCATTCACATTGGAAAAGATGAAGTCAAACTGTCCCTGTTTGCAGATGACATGATCCTATATATCGAACAGCCTAAAACCTCTACAAAAAAACTGCTGGAATTGATAAATGATTTCAGCACAGTAGCAGGATACAAAATCAACACACAAAAATCAGTAGCATTTCTTTTCTCCAATAGTGAACATGCAGAAAGAGAAATCAAGAAAGCCTGCCCATTTACAATAGCCACCAAAAAAATAAAATACTTAGGAATTGAGTTAACCAAGGAGGTGAAAAATCTCTATCATGAGAACTACAAACCACTGCTGAGAGAAATTAGAGAGGATACAAGAAGATGGAAAGATATCCCATGCTCTTGGATTAGAAGAATCAACATAGTGAAAATGTCCATACTACCCAAAGTGATATACAAATTCAATGCAATCCCCATCAAAATTCCAAAGACATTTTTCTCAGAAATGGAAAAAACTATCCAGACATTTATATGGAACAATAAATGACCACGCATAGCCAAAGCAATGCTGAGCAAAAAAAATAAAGCTGGAGGCATAACACTACCTGACTTTAAGCTATACTACAAAGCTATAATAACCAAAACAGTATGGTACTGGCATAAAAACAGACACACTGACCAATGGAATAGAATAGAGAATCCAGAAATCAACCCACACACTTACTGTCAGCTGATCTTTGACAAAGGCACCAAGCCTATTCAGTGGCGAAGGGACCGCCTCTTCAGCAAATGGTGCTGGGATAACTGGATATCCATATGCAGGAGAATGAAACTAGATCCATACCTCTCACCGTATACTAAAATCAACTCAAAATGGATTAAGGATTTAAATATACACCCTGAAACAATAAAACTTCTTAAAGAAAACATAGGAGAAACACTTCAGGAAATAGGACTGGGCACAGACTTCATGAATACGACCCCAAAAGCACGGGCAACCAAAGGAAAAATAAACAAATGGGATTATATCAAACTAAAAAGCTTCTGCACAGCTGAAGAAACAATTAAAAGAGTTAAAAGACAACCAACAGAGTGGGAGAAAATATTTGCAAAATATACATCTGACAAAGGATTAATATCCAGAATATATAAGGAACTCAAACAACTTTACAAGAAGAAAACAAGCAACCCAATTAAAAAATGGGCAAAAGAGCTAAGTAGGCATTTCTCTAAGGAAGATATACAAATGGCTAACAGACATATGAAAAAATGCTCAACATCACTCAGCATCCGGGAAATGCAAATCAAAACCACATTGAGATACCATCTCACCCCAGTTAGGATGGCTAAAATCCAAAAGACTATGAACGATAAATGCTGGCGAGGCTGCGGAGAAAAAGGAACTCTCATACATTGTTGGTGGGACTGCAAAATGGTGCAGCCTCTATGGAAAATGGTATGGAGGTTCCTCAAACAATTGCAGATAGATCTACCATACGACCCAGCCATCCCACTGTTGGGAATATACCCAGAGGAATGGAAATCATCAAGTCGAAGGTATACCTGTTTCCCAATGTTTATCGCAGCACTCTTTACAATAGCCAAGAGTTGGAACCAGCCCAAATGCCCATCATCAGATGAGTGGATACGGAAAATGTGGTACATCTACACAATGGAATACTACTCAGCTATAAAAACGAATGAAATACTGCCATTTGCAACAACATGGATGGACCTTGAGAGAATTATATTAAGTGAAACAAGTCAGGCACAGAAAGAGAAATACCACATGTTCTCACTTATTGGTGGGAGCTAAAAATTAATATATAAATTCACACACACACACACACACACACAAACACAAACCGGGGGGGGGAAGAAGATATAACAACTACAATTATTTGAAGTTGATACGACAAGCAAACAGAAAGGACATTGTTGGGGGGGAGGGGGGGAGGGAGAAGGGCGGGAGGTTTTGGTGATGAGGAGCAATAATCAGCCACAATGTATATCGACAAAATAAAATTTAAAAAAAAAAAAAAAGTGGTAAATTTCATGGTATGTATATGTTACCAGAATAAAAAATAATAATAATAAAAATAACAAGGTTAACGCAGATAAACTACATTGCAGAATACACAGAAGTTTCTCCAGAAATGGCACCTGCTGAGAAAACCAGGACATAGAGTTTTAGCAGCAAGTAACATGTCCAAGGTGACAAAGCTTCAAATCAGCAGAACTAGTATTTGAATTTAGGTCTCCCCAACACCGAAGCTGGAGTGTTGTCCTCCCAGCCATACCATGTCACAGGAGAAAGAAGAGATGTGCTGCGGGAACGCCCTCCATGTCCTTGTGTGCCGGGTCCCCTTGCTCTGCTCCCCTCTTCCCCGACCAGCATCCCAGGTGCAAGGCTTGCATTACTCAATGAGGTGAATAAATATGTCATTCCCGGGGAATAGCTTCACTCCTTCCTGCCTCACGCATGGTTCTATGTACCTGAAGCATTTATTAAACACACTGAGAGGCTTGAATCGGAATTTAATTTTTCTAGCTAAACAATGGTGTGTGCAGCAGGCAAATCGAATTACTTGTTTAATCTCACCCTGGCACTCCTGCTCAGCTTAAGGCAGCTGGCTAGCCCCAGGAGCAGCATGACATCTCAAGATTTAAGAGACCAAGGAGCACATGTGTAAAGGACCTACTTATGATGTCAAGAAAAAGCCCATCTGTAGGTCCTTTTAACTCAGGATTTTTTTGTGTGATGAATTTATCTTCCTAAAGATCTATATACTACAGCCACTTTTACCCAAGGCTGGGTTGACCCCTTCACAATACAGGATATAGACCTATTGTCTGTTTTCTCACTCCATGCCTCAAATCCTCAGATTTTACTGCCACCTTCTCTTGACCATAATCTCTCTTTTATTCAGCTCCCTCCTGCAGTCTGTCATTTTTTTCTCTGTCATACTCATTCATTCAAAAGCATTTGTTGAGCACCTACTACCTTCCAGGCACTGTGGTCCATATGGAGAGAGAATTAGGACAGAGTCTTTGCCCTCAGAGGACTCACAGTCTAGCAGAAAAAACAAACACAGAAACAAAAGAGAGCAAACAACGTTAGAAGTGGCGTGATTCAGGGTCTCAGTAGAGAGAGCAGTTAATTCTCCCACAGGAGAAACATCAGAGTGTGAATGACTTTTGAAACATCTTCATTCTAAGCAGAAGGCTCAAGGGAACTGAGTGTGGAAAGCAATCCAGAGACGGGCGCACAGGCAGTGCATGGAGTTGAGGAACAGCATGGCTGATTAGGGAACCGAGTGTAGTTTGGCAAAGCTACAACACAGGGTGTAGGTAGGGATGGTGGGGTGGGGTTGGGGGGCAAAGTGTAGCTGATGAAGTTGTTGGCAACCAGACCTGGAGGGCCTAGGAGATCTTGATAAAGACTGTGAATTTTATCATGATAATAATCATTCCCTGCCATTCATTGAGATACTGTGTTAGGTACATTACGTATATTATTTCCTTTTATCCTCATATTCACCCCTACAAAGTAGATGTTATCCCATTTTTCAGATAGTTAAATTGTGGCTCAAAGAGGGAGGCACTAAGGAATAATTTTTTCAGTTTGGTAACATTACTGAGTTTATACTTCAGAAAGATCACTGAAGCGCAGAATAGATTGTCAAGGTGTAAATATGAAAGCAGCGAAACCAATTAGAAGACTGTTATAATAGTCCAGGTGCAAAGAGTTAGCCTAAATTAAAGCAGAAGCAGAGGGATTAGGAGGTTTTGGGGGGAAAGGGATAATGAGTACATTTTGCATTTCTGGGCCATTTCCTTGAATCTTCATTTCTAGAGTTCAGTGAGGGGGCAGTGTCTGCACTTGTACTCAAAACTCACAGACACAACAGGTGGAGGCTCCACGGAGGAGGCACAGAGATACAGGAGAAAATGCGTGTCACTGCTTCATCCCTTTAAGGGGTGCCAGGGACAGTGAGGAAACCGTTCTCAGTGAGTATGTGTTCATTTTATTTCTGTTTAGTGAAGAACTGTGTTCTTTCATTGTTTTATATTTTCCTAATTCCATGGAAGAATGACCAAGAAACATCTCCAGTGTTGAGAAAGGATCCAGAATTATGCTCTATTAGGCTCATAAGCGTATCTTTTAAGTTCATGATCTCAAGAAAGAGCCCCCTTTTTTTCTTAGATATCACAAAGTAAAATAAACTGGGTAGAGAGAGCAATTCGTTTATAACATTTCTTGCAAAGAAAAAAATAGTGTACTGTATTTTATTCTTGTGCTCAATTGCTCACTCTTCCTCTCTGTAAGAGAAATATGCATTCCTGCCAGTTGCCAAGTGATCTACAGAAACTCCTTGTGAGGAGTATATCCCCTGTCCCATTGACCTCACGCTGCATGCAACTTGCTTTGGTCAACTGAATGTGTACCAAAGTGACATATACCACATTCTACGTAAGAGCCATTGTATGATTCAACCATGTCTCTTTTCTATTTTCTGGAGGTTGGCTGCTTCCTCAAGCCTGATTCTATAAGGAAGATACTTGGAGCAGGAGCAGTGCCTTTCCAATTTACAGCCATCAAATGTGATCAAGAAGTAAACTTTTATTGTAAAGCCACTGAGATTTGAGGGTTGCTTGTTACTGTAACGTAATCTGCAGGAAACTAATATAGGTGGTTACCTATCACACAAGACTCAAGAGACAGGCAGATGAAGCTTTAACATTTAAGACTTTGCCAACGAGAACGGAAGTTGTGGACAAATGACTAGAAAGGAGGGGGCGTTCATTCTCTTCAAAGTTATGGCCCATTTAGAGCAAAGAAACAGTTTTCCTGGCTTGTATTCACCATGCAAAATCTCTCAGCTTTTTCACAAAAGACCTCTGATTATCATCTTTCTGTTATGGGAGAGACAGACACCAGTGGGGTTTCCAAATTCCCTAAACTGAAATTGTTCAGTTGAAGCCTAATACTGAATAAATCTAGGAAATAAAATTGAGCTAGCTGATTACATGCTTCAAATTTTTTTTCATTTACAAACTTGACCATTTCTATCTATAAAACACCAAGGCAGCAGACCATCTGCCACTTAAGTTTCTGCAGTAGCACTGAAAGCAGATAATGCCTTTTGCCTGAGGAAAGTTATCTTCCTCTTGTGTTAGCTTTTCCAAGAGAGTCAAAGAGAAGAGTTTTTGTACAATCCAGAAAAAGACATTGCTTGCAGGGGTGTCACAGTTTATCCAAGCTTCTTTTTAGAGATGAGAAAATTGAAGACGTAATGTGACTTATACAAAATCAAGCCTGACATAACACCTGGCACATTATAGGCACTCAAAAAATAACTGCTGAGTAAACGAAGGACTTGAAAACTGAAAGCTCACCCCCATTGCTGATGGGCACAGTGGCCCTAGTTAGAGACTGTATACCATGTCCGATGCACTCTTCACTAGGGTGAACTGTGTTTTACCATTCATTGAGCAGTTTATTCAATACCCAAATTTTATTGCACTCCTCCTGTGTGCTAGATATAAAGCTGGACATTGGAAGACAAAGATGGCTTAGGCAGGTCACAGCTCTTCCCTCCAAGAGCCCTCAGTCTCATGTGAGCCCATCCTCACCCTCCCTTCCTCACCAGTTCCACCTTGTGTTCTAATCCTTAAATTCTTCAATCACTCTCCCCTTCACAAAGGAAAAGTTACTACTGATGTGCTAGCAGCTTCGAAGTGAGGATTGCCAAACTTTTTGGTCTCAGGACCTCTTTACAGTCTTAAAAAATTATGAAGGACCCCAAAGGGCTTTAGCCAATGCAGTCTCTTTTCATTTTCCATAAGAACTGTTAATGCTAACAATACTTACCATCATCAAAATTAAAAATGAGAAACGTTTAAAACATGTCCAGTGTTTATTTATTCATTTAGATGTAACTATAATAAATCCACTACATGTTAATGTAAATAACATATTTTTATTTTCTTTAAAATGTATATTTTTCAAAATAAAAATAATTTTAGTAAAATGAGTAGCATTGTTTTTACATTTTTTAGACATCTGTTTCTGTATTCAGTCTCTTGCAATATCACATATCATGTAGCCTCTTGAAAACTCTGTATACTAGGAGAATATGGAAGTAAAAGAAAGCAAATAACATCTTAATGCTATTTTGAAAATAGTTTTGATCTCATGGACGCCCTGGGTGGTCTTAAGGACCCCCACAGATCCCTGAACCACACTTTGAGAACCAGTGAATATAACTTAATGTTTCCTTGTAATGAAAGAAAAGGAGGGGGGAGGGATATTGGGAATTTATAGGAGAAAGGGAAATGCTAATACCTAAATGCACCAAACCCCTGAAGAAGTAGGTGCTTATTCAGCTTGTAAAGTCAAGCTGGGATGTAGACTCCCTCCACACCACTTAATTTTTTTTTTTAGGTTTGATGGCAACTCTCCAGGAACTTTTAATACTCTTTACATCAGGCCTCCTGAAATTTGAGGCAGGATCATTGCTATGCCAGTATTTCCCTTCCACTAATACTGTTTGGTTCTTTTGAGGACCAAATGACTCACAAAAATAAAGTTAATTTAAAGAAAAAAATACAATCAATTCTCCACACACCAATTCCATGACAAATAAACACAGTCACCTTTGCGGTGACAAAGATAAGAATAAGATAAGTGGTAATAAAGATAAGAATAATACATCCAAAAAACGTTTCTAAACCTATGAAATCTTTCTTTTAGATATATAGTAATCGAAGGGTACTGCCGCCCTTGTACCAAAAAGAATTTGTGGGACATTATAAAAATGCATAAAATACAGAATAATAAAAGCAAAAATAATAAAATTAAAATAAAGAAAAAAATCAACATCTAACAGTAATATGAAACAGGGAGTAATAATAGACAGAAATGCAAGATGAAAAGACCTGAATAATTACTCAAATCATTTAAATTTGATGTCCAGTTTACTTTTAGCCCTAGCATAAACAAAAATACAATTAGTTACAAGATATGCTAACTTTATCTAACAAAGCTTTACTGGCACTGAAACCATGGGTCCTCCTAGAGGGGACAGTACATGGTGTACAGAAAATACATTTCTTATAACTTCCCTCAGTGCAAACTAAGGGCATAACAGCAAAGCCATCAGATGACAAATTTAATATCTGTAATATATTGAAGGTTTCATGAGTCTCAGTAATCCTCGAACTGCTTGTGCAAAGATATTTGGTGGCTTTTCACCTTCAATGATTGAGATTTACACTCCCTAGATTGCCATTCAGGTCCCCAATTTGAATTCCTGAAGCTCTGTTACTCTGCACTCATGAACAAACCCCAAACCCCAGACGGACTGGTACAGTCATTCCTCCAACCCTGATTCCTGCCTCCACACTGTTGACTATGCCATTTGTCCCACCAAGTATGTGCCTAGTAGATATCTGTTACTTCAGGGCCTAAGCTATCTCAGAGAAATGTGTAAGAGCAGCAAGTCTTCTCCTTAAGTTCTTTCTGACACTCTTGTTTATTTTCTTTTATTGTTGTTGTTTCAGGAGAAATAGAATGAAGTGGAATAAATCACATGGACCTGGACATCACATCTATGATTCATTTAGTGTCTCGATATACCATCCCCTCCCACCCCTTCCCTTCCTTCACCCCAGTTTATTGACTAAATTCTATGGAAGGTAGTCATTCATTTATTCATTCATTCAGCAGATTTAAGAGTCACATGCTGTTCTGAGCCCTGATGATATAGCAATGAGTGAGAAAGACTTAATCCCAGGCCACACAGACAAAAACACAAGCAAACAAAGAAATTACAAGTAAATTACACGTTATAATGAATGCTATAAAGACAAATCAAGGGACTATGGATGAAATTAGCACTTTAGGTAGAATTATATTTAAGCAAAGACCTAAAAAGCAAGAAGGAGCTGTCATATGAAAAGGGAGAAAGACCGTTCAGATGAGTATATTGTGAGTCAATTTCCTCAACTGTTAAATGGAAGAATAACATTTTCTATCTTGTGTGGGTGATATGAGAATTTAATCTATTAGTCCATGGGAAGCACTTAGAACTCACCTGGCCCACAACAGTTAGAGATGAAATTATCATACCAAGCAAAGGGGACAGCATGTGAAAAACCCTCGATGTCTAAGGGAGTATGGTGTGTTCAAGGGACAGAAAGAAGACCAGCATGACTGGAGCATGGTGACTGTGCAGGAAACTGTGGCCAGAAATGGTTGGAGAGGTAAGAAAGGCAAGAGAAAGCAAGACCTGATAAGCATGACAAGGAGCTTGGGTTTTATTCTAGGGGCAGTGTAAAAACATAAAAAGGTTTTGAGCAAGGAAGTTGCTGCTGTGTGTACAATGGACTGTAATACAGAGACAAAAGAAAAGGACCAATTAGGAGATGATTGCACTAGTCCAAATGGAAGATGAGGTGTGCCAAGACTGAGCATAGCAAGGGACATAGCAAGGCATATGGTAGAGTTAGAATTGACAGGATTATTTGATGGATATGACATTGAGGAGTGGGAGAAGAATTGGAAAACAGGTAACAAGAGTACCTTCCTCCATTTGAAATGTCTGCAAGTGACAATGTCAAGTAAATGATTGGATTTATGAATATAGAACTCAAAGGTGAGGTTTACTTAAAATGTAAATATTGGAGACATTAGTGTAAAAGGTATATTTAAATATATGGAACTTGAGTAGATCAGCTAGGAAGAGACTTTGGAGAGAAAAAGAGAGAAGAACTAAGACTAAGCTCTGAAGAATTAGAGCTTGGGTGGAGGAGAAAGTGCCAGCCAACATGACCACTGAGTTGTACTCAGTGAGGTCAGAGAAGAACCAGGAAAAAAAAGATTGCTAAGGAAGCCAAAAAAGGACAGTGTTTCAAGAAGGAGGAAATAGTCAACATTGCCTCCAAGCTGTTGAGAGTTCAAACAAGATGAGAATAGAGAATTGATCATTGGACTTGGAAACATGGAGGTCACTGGTAATCTTAGAAAAATCTAGTTCAATCAATTGATAGGGTCAGAGGCTTGACATGAACAGGTTGAAGAGAGGTTGGGAAGTGGGGACTATGGAAATAATGTGTGTAGACCGATCTTTTGAAAATTTGGGATAAAAAGACTATCAGAGAAATGGGACAGCAGCTGGAGGAAACATAGGGTCAAGGAAAGAGTTCTGCCATGACTGTTCACTGATATTGACAAGGAGTGAACTTTGGGTTCCATGATTGTACCTGGGAAATTCTAAGTTCAGTTGCCAAACGCAAAACCTGAAGTTGTAGGAAGACACTGACAGGCGAGTGTCAGTGGTCTCTCCAGGGCGTTCCTCCTGATTTCACCCTTCTCTAGCTCTTAATTTACTTTCCCAGCCTCAGCAGAGCATTCCTAAACTCCCCCCATTTCAACATCAAAATAACCTTCTACGATATATTCAAAAAATTAATTCAATTTGCAACTATTTTTGGCTGGGAGACATTTGTTCCCTATGTCTGCATCCCTGCCTCAATGCCACAATGCTCCCCTCTCTCACCTGGATGCACAGTAAATCATTAAGTTTCAATACGCCAAAGCAGTGTTCATTTAGGTAGACGCTATAGTGAGCCAAATATACTCATTTAAACATCAATAAACTGGACCTCCAGCTGAATTCATTTGTGCCGAGGGAGGTAGGGTGAGTTTGAGGAACATCAGCAAACCCTGTTAGCTCTCGAGATGCTGTGAAGAGGAAGCAGCACCAACTTCCCACCAATAGCTCCTACGTGTGATCACTTTCAGTTTTTCCAGTTCAGCAGATGAGTGATGTACAGATTTGTAACAAGAATTCCAACGCTGTAATGTTCTAGCAGGAATTGAAAGCACATATCCCCATCCCACTCTGCCGAATTAATTTGGACCTGCTGTGGCTGAGTAGTCTGCTAGTATCCAAAATCAGCAAACTTGCAAAAAGCAAGGTCTGCTTCTATCACTAACTGACCAAAATCCAATGCCCCTCCAACCTCCAAATACATTTGGTTATTGATTTTTTTTTCATTTCTGAACTTTAAGGGCTGTAGAATGTCTACTGTACATAATGCCATAATAGAAGAGAATGCAAATCACAATTCTGTTTAAACTTCATATATTAAAGTAATCATTGGTTGGTTTAAACATAGTGCTTTTGCTTCAAATCAGGTCATTAGTGGCCATAAAGTAGAATGCTAATATAGACGTCCACGAGAATACTTAGGTTTCAAGCACTCTTCATGTCACCAAAAATGTAGGCTCAGTAAACATTTTCATTAAAGCACTTTATCAAGGCTTTTTTTTCTAACCGAACAGATTCTTTCTAACCTAACAAAGTTCTTTCTAACCTAGCAAATGAGCAAAACCATAATTAATAAATGTGCTAGCTGTTTATCCTTGCCATGGGCATTAATCATTTAAAAGTAATATCGTGGGTAAGACATAAAGGAATCTAATGTTTATTTGGGTTTCTAGTGTGGGCTGGTAGCTGTGTTAGGTCCTCTCCTTTCAGTAATTTATTTAATTCATACACTTCTCATAAAAGGTAGGTATATTACCACCCTTTACTGATGAGGAAGCAGGATCTAACATATTAAGTGATTTGCCGAAGGTCACAGACCTAGTAAAAATCGAATCAAGATTTGGTTGATCCCAAAGTCCATATGCTCTTCCCACCCCACTGGGCAGCCTCTCTCACAAGATGACCCAAAACATATTATAAATGAGAAAAAGAAGGGAGTCCGAACAATTATCTGTAGGGTCTAGAGTCTAGAACATTCACCTTTGCAAGAAATAAATCATGTTACCACACTGATCCATGCTAGTGGATCAGTTAACTTCTCATTTATTTATTACATAAAATAATCTAATTATTCTAAGCCACTAGAGATCACAGAATTACTGCTTAAGTGCACTAAATTACTCAGTAGTAACCTTAAAACGCTAACCAAAATGTTTAAGTTATTCGAGGAAAACCTTTTGGTTTATTAGTTGGGGGAAACTCATCCACTGCCTTCTGTAAATTGAGGCATTTCTTACTATTCAGCTCCTGAAATTTCATACACTCTAAATAGGCTAGATCTGAATGGCCACAATACCATGCAAAGTTTTCTCCAACTTTTCTTGGAAGAGTTATTTGATCAGTCCTACTTACCTACTAACCCTAAAAATGGGGAAAGAGGAGGAAGGGAGGGAGAGACACAAAGAAAAAGACTGCTGCAGGCTGCGAGTGTACAATCCACTATTTATTTTTCTCTGTGTTGGGATATTTAACCATCTCTAATGGATTCCATAAATGCTTTCCAAATCCAGTTTCAATGGTCTATTTGCTGCCTAGTATAGCATATAATCTTTTCCAAAAGTAGTATCGATCTTATTAAGTCTCCTCATCATCTAGACTTTTAGCATCCCTCAGCAGCATCATTCCTGTGAACAAACCACGTGTTCCTTTCATACAGCTGCCCATTAAGAGTGTCTGAGAGTATTTGCCTGCTAAAATGGATCAGCAGTTGGAGGATAATCGTAATAATAGCCACCAGTTATTGAGATGTACTGTGCCAAGTACTGTACATACGTTTTCTCTCGTGAGCCTCACCAGAGCCCTCAGAGGAAGTATTATACCCATTTTAGGCCAGGTATTATATGTTATCCCTATTTAAGATAGGGAAACTGAGATCCAAAGAGGTTAAGTAATTGGCACAGCTCATTTATTCTACTCAAAAGCACTCAATACTGGCTTTTCCTCCTCTCTGTCTTTTCCTCCCCTACTACCAATCCCCGTCCCCCAATTGTTTAAAGCATCAAAGAGAACTGTATGATTGATTACATATTTCCTTACTCATCACCAAGGGTGGCATCCAATGCCATTGGGAATTCTGCAATAAGAGATGAAATGGAAGGACCATTCTGTTCCCTCACCCAAAGCTGAACAAAATTTAAACTCCTAAGCCTGTGACCAATCTTTTCTCCCAAGCAAAAGTTCTCCCAAGCCAAAAGTTCTCTCTCTCTCTCTCTCTCTCTCTCTCTCTCTCTCTCTCTCTCTCTCTCTCTCTCTCTCTCTCTCTCATGCACACACACACACACACACACTCCTCATGTGCCCCTCATGTGCCCCAGTCATATCCGACCAGGTCTAGACCCCAGTACACTCTGCATCTCCCATCTGTCTAAATTCATACTCTGCTCCCTGAAGAGTTTTTCCATCATTTCAACCTGTCCAAATCCTATTCATCCTCCAAGGCCCTGGTCAAATCCCACCTCTTTCTGGAGGATGCCCTTGTTCCTCTCAAGTCAAGGTCAATCTTCCTCCTCCCGCTCTTACTCTGCCCTTTAACTCTTTTTCATGGCTGACTTTGCATTAAAGATACTCATGCACGTGTCTCTCTTCTCAACCAATTCGTGAGTCCCCAAATGCCACAGGCCACATCTTGTTTATCTTTGCAGCCACTTCTCTGCCTCCCCCAACTCATAGCAGTCAGCACATTGCTTTAAAGAGAGCAGATCCTCAATGCATGCTGAATGAATTGAACTGACTGTTTGGGGTCCCAGGCAGCCCATCAGCAATGGACATTGAAGGCAGAGACCCAGAGAAGCCTCCAGCTCAGAACAGCATCTCTGCTTAAAGGAAAGCTTCTTTTCAGGCAGAATGAAAAAAGGAAAATGAAAGGGAACAATTACTGCCCAGAATTTATGCCTTCAAATACTATCAAGCATTTGGGTCTTTTCAGAGTTAAATTTCCACGCTCATGGGCATCTCTGTCAGGGCCTCCAGAATGCCCTGCCCAGTCCCTCCCAGGGAACATGCTGATGTTTGCACTGCTCAGTAAGGAGAGCAGTTTGGGAGACATCAGTAGGACCTACCTTACCAATTCCTGCTGAAATGAGACAGAGAGGGTATATTCTGATATAAAACGAAGGAGAGGAAAGATCCATTGCATGGGCTGATTGGCAAGGCCTGGGAGGGGTTCTAGGTGAGAGCCCGAGTTCAGGTGAGCCTCCCAGATCTATGGAAGGATGGATGAGAAAGCATGAACAAGCAGGGAAGGGCTGGAGAAAGATGAGGTTGAGGGCTAAAGAGAAACTTTGCCCTGGCCCTTTGCCCAGGACGGCTTCTTTGCAAGGTAACTCAGGCGTCACCCCTGAGATAGCAGGACGCTCCGCAGACAGCCTCCTTCCTCGCCCTGTGCCACTGACAGAGAAGATTCCCAAGGCCTGGGGAGGAGCAGCAACCTGCCTCCTATCTCTCTATGATCCCAGCAACATAGTATGTCCATGACAAAGAGGGATGGGGAGCCACCCGTGAAGCAGACACCACCCTCACCTCCTCGACATTCATGGGACCCGATTGTGTCAGCGCCTCTGGTCCCCTCATCTGTCACAGTGTCAGTTCCCGCTGGGACCCCGGGATCCTCAGAGGTTGCTCCACATGTCACCCCATTTATCTTTACAGGCAGCAGCACTGATGGGTTTGACAGTTCTACTTGTTATCCTACAAAGCAGGTCCCCACTCTTCAAAGCAAAGGGAAGAAAAGTCAGGCGTGGGAGAAGACCAGCACCAGCAGAGATGTGGAGAGGGAGGTTTGCAGTGTCCACACCATCCAACGGAGACGGGAAGAAAGGTCAGGCAACTGGGAGAAGCAAGTCCTGCGCCTTGTTCATCTGGAAGACAGCTGAACCAGCAGAAAATGTGCACATGTGTGTAGAGATGGACTACCATACAGAAGCCGTGTGACTCTCAGATAACAAAAAGAGCCTGGTGTCCCTTTGTGGACTGACCCCAGTGTTTGGTGGCCACCATTTTAGTGCACCCCCTCCCATCTTCTCCTCCCACACATACACCTTCTTCAAGGAAGAGAACTTCTAGAGATAGGGGTCCCCTGCCTGCTGACAGTTCAGACTCTGCTCCTTAGGCTATAACATTTATTATAGTTGGTGCTCAGAACACAGACTCTGTCTTTGGAAAGTTTCTAATCCTGAAGCAGCCCCCCGCCTCCACCTGAGCTCTCAGTGTGGCACAAAGCCCTCCAACCAGTTAACAAACACCCCACAGGAAGTTGCCACACGGCCACAGATGGCACTCTGTACCAGATGCTGACACCAGGGGGTCTTGGGTAGACTAGACTCAAGACAGAAAGCCCACAGGGACAGGTTGCACTCCTAGTACAGTGGCTGTCAGTTAATCAGACCCCTCTATGTGTCAGGAGCTTTACTACATTTGGCGTGTCATTTAATCTCCAGAACAATCCTGTGAAGTAGGTACAATTAATATCCCCATTTTGCAGATGGGGATATTTGCAGGGTCTGTCTTGACTAGGGTCTCACAGTATGTGGTAGACCTGGGCTTTGAACCCAGGCAGTCTGACTCCAACCCCTAAACCATTAACCACAACAGTGCATTGCCTCCCAGAATAATGACCGAATTGTGACCCCCTCCTACAGCTAAAGTGACCAACCATCCCTGGGACTGTCCCAGTTTTAGCACCAACAGTCCTGTGTCCCAGGAAACTCCTCAGCCCCCAGAGTACTGGCATTATGGGTCATCTGCCTGCAGCACAATTCACCATTCCCACCCCCAAGCACACACCCACATAAACACATCTTAATTTTTTAACCACTCTCATGAGTACTACTATACAAGCATAGCCAAGTCAGAAGTTTTCTTCCTGCTTGTGCTTTAGGAAGGAGGCTGTACTCCAGCAGACCAGGCCTAGGCAGGTCTTGGGATTTTCACCCAAGGGAACCTCCTCCTCCTTGCAGTCCCTCTCTGCACACCCCTGCTCCTAAGCCTGGCTGTGCTGCTGAAGGTCACAGAGAAACTCAGGGGACTGAGAACACTGGGGAGCCTTTGGGGGCTGTCTTATAATAAAATACATTTTATAATTTATAGAATACTCATAACTGTCCAGTATGCTGTGGGACGTCTACTGATGTAAAAAGGTAACTGGCTGCAATTATCAGGTAATGAGACTAATTGTTTTTTGTGGCTCCTTAGCTGACTCCAAATGAATAAATGACTCTGAAGTGCTGTGCCTTGAGAACTCTTCAGAAAGAATGGTGCATAAGAAGGGCAGGATGACCAGCCCCGTGTTTGGTCAAGGTTTAGTGGGCAAGCACAGCCTTGGAGTCCACAAGGATTACAACAGGATTAAATGAAATGAAGAGGGAAAGCACTTACATGCATAGCAGATATTCTAACTGGTTTATTATTATTATTATTATCATTATTATTATTACTCAAACCATCTGCAGCCTGGCCACCAACCACCTCACTCTCTTTATCGTTTTTACATTGAGCCTGCAGAAGGAGTTAGATGGATTGATTGAGCGGCAGCATCTACACTGGGGAGCGTCCGGAACCTGAGGGTAGGGCATGCTGCAATGCCCTCAGGGAGCCGGGTGATCATATTCATCAAGGTGACAAGAATTGGCAGCACCCTCTGGAACTGTCAAGTGGAGTCCAGCTGTGACAGTGTGCGGTGGGGGTGGGGGCAGGGAGAGCATTAGGAAAAGTCAGGAAGCGAGTTCCTTTATCAGGCCTGGGGCAGCGGGCCAGGTGTCTTGCCTCACCCTCACCTTAGTTCAACCCCACTGGCTGGGGACAATGATGATAAGTATAATGATCACTACTTTTGAGCTCTGATTGCAGCCAAACATCAAGGCAGGAATTTCACATACACAAAGGTACTTCAAAAAGTTCATGGAAAGATTCACATAATCTTTCCATTCTATTTTTCCATGAATTTTGGGGGTGCCCTCATCTAACCATGTAACTCCTTTCTCACAGACACAGAAACGACATCTGGACAGCCACATTGGCTTCTTCAGTGTCACTCACCCAGCAACAGGGTCTGAACCTAGGGACTTCCTCTATCAGTTTGGGGCTCTTTTCACAAGGCCACACTGCCTTTTTGTCCAACAGACAAAAAGTTTCCCAGATGTTTCAGACCAAGCTAAAATGTAGCATGCAGTGTAAAATACCAACACTCTCCTGGAGAGTATTTGGTTTGGAATTTAAAAAGGCTAGAGCGGGGACACCTAAGCATGGGCCCTGCAGGCCTGTCTTCTGCTGCTTCCCAGCCACATGTCAACCCAAAACAGCTTCAGGGGGAGGCGGTCAGAAATCCAGCGAGCTTATTCCAGGTGCTCCATCCCTGGGGATCTTCATGGACAGCAGTTACTAAGGCTTTGAAGTTGCCATGCCTCTGGTCAGTGTCCCTCCTCCAGGTGTTCAAGAAGACCTTCCTTTGCTAGGCTGTTCTCGGGTATCCTGATGACTTCCTGTTTGGAAGAGTGGACTGATAAGAAATTGGGATGAGAACACAAACCAACCCCACGGCTGGAGGAAGACTGAGATACCTTGATTCTCTGACTCCTGGCTCAGCAGCCACCGCTACCTCTACCCCCACCATCTGCCCAGTGGTACTCAACCTCTAGGACCCTGAGGAACCACTGGGCAGGAAATATAGCCTGGGAAGCTTATCACTTGTCAATTTCCTAAAAAGTAGATCCATCAGTTATTCAAAGAATGTCTCTTGGGAACCATTTCTCTAGACTCTTTACCTACATTTGTTTTTCTTTTTTATATTGAGCATCCTTTATTTTACCCTCACCAAAGTCCTTTATGATTATTTTTCATTAGTTCCAGGGGGAATTAATAAAGGAAAGATTCAGCATGATCTTGATTCCATAAGAGACTGGTCATTGGGTCACACCATTCCCATCACATCACTGGTGACAGTGAGGTTCTCAGCAAGTGTTTATAACATATCCTTTTAAAACATACATTCTCCCAAATACTCCTTGTTTGAGTGCCCACTATCTGCCAGGCAGGTGACCTACCAAGGACCATCAGTCCTTTCTGTCCTTCTTTCTGCCAGTCCTGGCCCTGTTGACCTAGGCTGTAAGTGAAGGGCTACTGAGCTGCACACCCACTTCACCTATGGAAATTTGGCCTATGGATTCAGGATGGTTCTTGGGTTTCATTAGTTACTGAGCTGGAAAGAAATATGATATGAAAGGAAAAATGTCTATGCATAAAAGCAGAAACCTATCTTATATATTAAAAAATTAGTGCTCCCAAAAGAATGGTAGCAATTCCACCCTAACCAGACAACCTCAGTAAAGGGCACAGCAGACAAATGCAACAGCTAGGCACAGCCTCTGACCAGCGAAGCAACCAGGACACAATGGAGAAGGCTTGCCTCTGTAAGGGGAGCTGCTGTCACCAGAGGCAGATCAGATCACGCTCGATGTACCTCTGCACAATCATATCGTGCTTGCTTGGAGGATCTGATTCCAGGCCCATACAGCTCACACATTTCTTGGTTGTTCTAGCCCTAGGAAGGACAAAGTGCTAGAACAGAGAGAACATTCAACTTGGAAAAGGAGACCAGGATTCATGCTCCAGATCACCCTCAGTAAGTCACAAGTTTTCTGAGCCTCAGTTTCTTTATCAATAAAATGGAATTAATAATATCTTTCCCACAGACCTCAGAGAATTATTGTGAGGTTCAAATGACAGTTATCATTTGTAAATTGTAAAACTTAGTGAAGCCATAGGAAGTAACTTTCCTTAATTGTAACTGGAGAATTATACAATAACTTTTAGGTTTGAGGGCAGATACAGAGTGGTTTATGCCAGAAGAGACCAGCCCATGCATCCCCTCCGCAGGATGTGTGATACGGTGAGCTTGGAGTGGGCTCATCCTGATGTTGATTGACATACGTGAAAACAGCCACGTGCAGAGCGTGTGCACCCCATGCACACGCAGATCTTTGAAGGCAGGATGTGGCGTGACCTAGGAGACATGGTGACATGTACAATACTCCACGTGAACATGAAGACTGTTGCAAATGTGTTTTTCACTATTTTGGATTGGAGGTTTGGTTTTTGTAGAGAATAGGGGAGACAGGGATGAAAACAGGCATAAAGAGGGAGAAAATAGGAATTGGAAGAACCCAGGAAATAGTGTTCAAGTCTTTGAGGTACACCTTGTCAGGCTAGATGTCTCATGGATCCCTCCAGCGTGGTATGTCCTAGGCCAGACTCACCATCGTCCCAGCCCCGACCTGCTCATCCTCCCACATTCCTTCTACCAGACTATGGCCGCACCAGCCACCCATCATTCAAAATCAGCATCACCCTGACTTCCCACCCTCCACCCAGTTAATTCAAGTCCAATAGACAGTGCATCCTTAAAATCTCTTCTTCTCCGATCCTATAACTACTGCTAGGGTTGGGGCCCTCACCAACGACCTCTTGTGGTTCTCCTGCCTGTTTTCCACCTTGAATCCATTCTCCATATTCCGGATTTCTAAAGCCACTTCCCTGGGTCCTTGTCTTCCTCCACGGGCTCGTTCCTGGCCTTTCTCTCACACACAGTCTGCCCTCTTGCTCTAGCTGTCTGCGTGCTTCCTGGTCTTTCTGTGAGCTGTTCCCCTACCTATAGTGCCTTTGCCCACTTCTAGATAATTCCTTCTCATCCTGCAGTCTTCCAGGAAGCCCTCCTAGACCCACAGTCTCCAATGCATTCTCAGCACACCCTCTTTGATATGATCATAGTGTTCAGCACACTGAATGGCAAGAATTGCTCTACTGACTTATTTTGAGACTGTGAACACCTCTGAAGAAAGACCCAGGCCTTACGTGAACCCTGTATGTTCAGCAGCCATAATAGTGACTGGAGCTTAGGAGGTACTCGATCACTATTTGTTGAGTTGAGTAGCACTGAACTGAAATGAATCTGGTTCAGTTCATCTGGTGGGTTAGTCTGAAGAAGTCCAAAGAGCCTAGTCTTCAATCCACCCCAGTCCAGAGGACACTCCCTGTGTTCCCCCACCCAGCAAGTTGGTGTCTGATGAAAACTTTCCAATTGTCAAGCCAGTACCAGGAGTCACCAAACTTACTCCAAAGCTGACCCAAATATGTTGCTTGCCCTGGAGTGAACCTGGCTTCCTGTGCCACCCAGTATAAACCACCTTCACAGATGGATGTTCATGATCTTAGACCTAACAATGTGTTTGACAGTAGTCCTAAGACCATCACTTCAACCTCTTGCCAGGCACACTGAATACATGTTTCTCAAATAAATTAGTGAATGAATGTAAATCAGGCTTGGATGCATGCCCTGTGTTTTCTGCAGCATAAGGAGTGAAATCATTCCTATTCTTTCCAAGTTTTATTCCTCACTACCCCACTGGGACCTATGAGGAGTTTGCATGCCTCTGCTGTAGGTAAAGTATATGGGCTTTGTGACATCTGTCTTCTTGACATTCAAAAACCCTTTCACACAAGTGATATTCTATATGGTCGAGCTTGTCAGAAAGTTAGGCATTATTCTCTATACATTGTTATATGAAACACAATTACTAAGGTTTCTTGGGTTTTTTAAGTGACCCAAATTGCCCATAAGCTTTAGGAGGTGGCATAATGCAGTAGGCTGCAAAAATGACCAGAAGGCCTCATTTCTCCCTTTATCCAAGCACTTTTCAATGTGACTTCCTGCTCCTCCCATCTAATGGTAGAGTTTATTTCCCATCCTCTTGAATCTGGGTGGCCTCATGGTTTGCTTTGCACAGCAGAATACTGTGGAAGTGACAGTGTGCCAGTTTTGAGTCTAGCCTCAGGAGACCTTATGTGTTTTCTCTCTGTGTCCTCTCTCTCAAAGCTAGCTACCATGAAAACAAGTGCAGGCTAGCCTGCGGAGTGAGATGAGACATGGACAGTAACTCTCTATGCCAGTTACTTATTGCTGTATAACCAACTACCTCAAATCCAGTGGCTTACAACAGTTATCATTTATCCCACCTACAAATTTGGGCAGGGCCTTGCAGGGACAGCTCATGTCTGCTCCACATGGCATCTGCTGGGGAACCTCATAGGCTAGGGTTCAACATCTTGGAGACAGAGTCATTTGAAGGCTCACTCACTCACACATCTGGGGGGTGACGCTGCTGTCCATCAGGACCTCAGCTAAGGCTGTTGGCTGGACATCTATGCATGGCCTTTCTATACAGCTGATCAGTTTCCACACAGGAGGTGAGTCCCAAAAGCAATATCACAAAAGTTGCTTGTTTCTAAAACCCTATGACTGGAAATTGGCCCAGAATTACTTCCATCATATTCTATTGGTCAAGGCAGTCACAAAGGTCTGCCCACATTCAAGGAAAAGGAACATACAGATAAGAAACAGTCAATGTCACATTGTAAAAAGGACATGTAAGATAATATATTGTAGTGGCCATCTTTGGAAAACACAACCTACCACACCCTCATTACTTTAGCCAACAGTCAACCAATTGCCAGACACAAGAGTGAGGCCAGCCTAAACCAGTCACACACACACACACACACACACACACACACACACACACACACACACACACACACACACACACACACACACACACACACACACACACACACACACACACACACACACACACACACACACACACACACACACACACACACACACACACACACACACCCCCAATCAACTGGCCAACTAACTGCAAACACATGAGCACGCTCACCCAGAATTGGCCAAGCCTGACCCAGATCAGCAGAACTGACCAACATAACCTGTCAACTGATGCTGCCTGCAGACTTTGAGCAATAGCAGATGGTTTTAAGTGATTAAGTCTTGGGGTAGTTTGTTACACAGAAATAATTCTGGTTCTCCCACCTAATAACAAGGTAGCCATTTGAACCTCAGTTTTCTCTCCTATAAATGTAGTGATAATACCTATGGCACAGACTTATAAATTACTAGGATTCAATGATATAATGGGTCTTGTGTGCCTTGTGAAGTGCTGGCTCTGAGCTGATAAGTGATCATTCCCTCCCCTTCCTCACACATTCAAAGCTGTGATGAAGGTCATGCTCTCATCATTCCCTGAGCTGCATAAACCAAGGTCACAGAATCTTGACTGGATGTCAATCTCAATTCTGCTTTGCAGAAGGTGACTTTCAAAAGTAACTCTCCTTACTAATCAGTTAAACTAGTGAGAATTTTCAAAATCACTCAACTATTCCAGCAGAAAGGATAAAGGGCAGGACAAGAGGTGAACTATATGATCTTCCTAATGAAAATTTCAAGGAGACTTGGTTTATAAACACTGCAAAAATCCATTCTAAACAAAACATCAGCTTTTCACTGTGACTTGGATACTAGCCAGCAATGAAGGAGAGATTGACCTGATTTAGAGTTGGTTGCACAATATGAAAAGTGATTTTTTTTCCTTTTCTTGGACCTAGAGCTAATAGCTTTGTTTGTGTCCCTGATCAACAGAAGAGAACACTGGGCTTGTCCCCTTTAAAATCTGTAAGTGCACAAATGGAAACTTGCTTATAGTTAACTCCATACTTTGTACCTGCTGCAGTTGACATAAGCTCAGCTAAAGTCGGGAGTGCAGAATCAACACATATACACTCTGACACCCATGTCTAAGCTCCTGCGAGGAAGAGGACCTGGGACGTTTTCAAGAAAATGCAAAAGCAAAAAATGCCTGTCTGTCTATGCTTTAATTGCCACTGACAGTAACAACATAAGTTTATGTTTGCAGAGGAATTTTCACTGAGCAAAGGGTTTGGGCACATGATTTCCTTTTAACCTGTACAACAGCTACGTGTGGTAAATAGAGCAAGAGTTTGCTCCTCCTTCTACAGATGAAAAGTCTGTGATTTAACTAACTTGCTTAATGGTTGCTGCACTTTTAATGAGCTCTCAAACTCAGGATTTTGTCAGAAATTCATAATATTGGGTTCTACCAAGTCTGGGGTGGGTCCCAGAAACCTCTATTTTTAACATCCTATGTGGCCTTTTGATAACATTGCCCCAGTCTGATACTCTTCCTACCATGCAAAATCAAAAGATGATTTTTTAAAAAACTCCGTGGCACACTCGGGAGAGTGCGGCGCTTGGGAGCGCGGTGACGCTCCCGCCGCGGGTTCGGATCCTATATAGGAGTGGCCCGTGCACTCACTGGCTGAGTGCTGGTCACGAAAAAGACAAAAAAAAAAAAAAAAACTCATGCATACAAATAAACCCTGTTTTTTCATGGCTTGTTACTCTCAAGATCTTGGAAATACCATGGGTCACATCATGCCCTCTTGAAATATAACTAAACTTTCAGTGAAAGCCTGGTAGAGCACAGTTTACGTAGCAGGTTGGTACTTGATCTGACTGCCAACACCACAGTATTTGGCTTCGGAATGCAGATTTTTTTCCAGCATATTTGCCTTCCTAATTATGTCTGACTTCAGTTAACATTCAAATTAAATTGCTTTTCCCTTTTCCTGGGAAAGGGGTGGAGGAGGAGAAGAAACAGGCAGAACCATTCCTTAAGTGTCCTACATGGCAGAAAGAACAAATGACAGACTCCAAGGGCTGACATGAACTTTAGTGATCATCTGATCCTGCTTATCATTGCCTGAGATAGAAAACAAAAGAACAGAGATGTTAAGGGTCATGGATGATTCAGCCTCAACCAAAATAGTACCAAACCATACATCACACAGCCCAACCAGTATTCAAAAACTCTGCGAGGCAGATTTGATTTCTTCCTCTCAAAGTTGACCCACACTCTACCATACTAATTACTTAAATGAGAAGCTGGCAGGCATCTGGGATGATTATTACTTTAGAACATTGTATTGTGCTTCTACAAATTACTGCTATTGAGTGAATTTTTCATGAACTGAACATTTCTACCTTTTTGTAAAGCCACCTTACTATCTGAAGATATAGCCGAAAACTATTCTTATTGTGGTTTCATAATTGATACTCAATAACTGATGTCTGAATTCATGAAAATAGGACAAGGGCCATTTAGATGATTCAGACTTAGATGTGAAAATTGAAGCATGTTAAGGGAAATTAAATCAAGTTAACATCAAGTTAAATTAGACCAGCCAGAGAAAAGGGGTTTCAACATCCTCTAGGATTTATCAGGAAGGGTCCTCATGTTTTGGGAATATCAAGCAAGCATAACACGACTGCTACTTCCACAGCATCTTGAACTAAGGAAACAAAAATGAGTTGTGCCTACCCAGTAGATCAAGTGCCATTCTACTAAGATGTTCTCACTATTATGAAGATTAATGCACAGATTCACATTTTGAAGTAAATAATCTTTTCCCTTGATCTAATGGTCAAGGTTTCCCAACATACCGATTGCAACCATTCTATAAAGCCTTACCCATTGCCAAAACTCTTCTTTGATCCCATATCAACAACAGTCATGTGGCAGACTAACTAGATGCTTGCTAATCCCTTTTTTTCACCATGGGGATATAGGAAAACTATATTTCCTATCTTTCCTTCGAGTTTGGTTGGGGCCACATGACCAGGTTCTGGCCAGAGGAATATGGGAAGAAATGGTGATTGCCACTGCAAGCTAGGTATAAAACATCCCATACAATCATCCTCATTCTATATCTGCACTCATCAGCTGGGGAAAGCTGAAGATCTGGTGGAGGACACCAAAGAAGCCCTAGGACACAGGGGTCCCCATACCAACACTGGAGGAGAGCCTTTCAGGACAGCTGACCAACCTCCAGCAGGTGTGGTGTGGCTGAGAAGTAAACCTTTGTTAATATAAACCAATGTCACTTGGGGGCTATTGGACACAGCGTATAGTCAGTTCTAACTAATAGGGATCACATGCTCATGACTGAAAAATTGGGTCTATAATAGGAATTCCTGTAAACCAACATGAAACAATATGATCAGAAGGTAAAACAACTTTTGCGAAACTTTTTTCTCTAATCTGGAGGAAAAAGAAGAGACTTGGTAAACTAAACACTAAAAAAGAAAAAAGCAAATAGAAAGTCAGGCTCTTGTGGAATTTAGCATTTTCTTTGGTGCATTTTTTTTTCTCCTTTATATCTGAAACTGAGTCAGTTGTTTACCTTGGTGGCTAATCAAATCTACATCAGTATAAAATCTGAACTACTCTCTTTCCATTAATAATTGAATCCACTGTTGGTTCCTAACAGGTCAAATGCATCTCTGTTCTGGTAGCCTTGAGACTTGCCCCCAGTGAAATAACTTCTTCACTCTGCCATCAAACTAGCTAATAAGCCCACATGCTGCCTTTTAGATTTTGCAGGTGGGATTCGGATGTGTGCTCAAGAACCACACAGCAGACAGGAGGAGTTCTTTTGAAATCTCTTCTCTTAGGTGCAAGTTGAGAGCATAACCCCACATTTCCACATGACTCTGTGGAATGAAGCTCAGAATATTGACAACTCACCAAAGTTCCTTTCCAAAAACAATCTCTTAATCTCTTACTGTGCCTAATTTTGTCTTACAGACTCTTTTTATTGGAAATGTTTATCTTCGTATCATACTCATGGTGCTTTCTAGGGGAAAAAATCTAGACTTAATAATATAGCTAATATTCACTGAGCACTTACTGTGTAGCAAGGACACTGCTAACATTCTCATGACCACCGCATGAGATAGGCACCAACTTACAGGTGAGGAAATTAAGGCAGAAAAAGTTCTACGTGTACCAAAGGCCAACCAGATCATAAATTATTTAGCCAGAATTAGGACCCATTCACTCTCTCTGTAGAACCTGCTCTCTTAACCACCTCAGTCTCTTTTGTGACCTCTTTCCTTCTTCGATGTGGTTTTGTATGCTCATTTCCTCTGAATTGTCTGTGGGTATCTCTTAGTAACCATTTTCCTGGAGACAGAATTCCAAATTGGCTGTGAATGCAGTTACTTTCATTATGTTCTGGTCATCTTCCAAAATGGACCTCTAAATTGGCCCTTATTTTATAACTCTAAGCTCTACATATTTATGAATGTAACTCAAGTTCTTTTCAGTTATGAATTCTTCAAATTTCTAACTTTTTTCAAAGGTTTATGGCTCCTATCCCTCCTAATGATTTAAAGGGACATTTTCTTTCCATTATAAATTTTAAGCCTGCTTACCTTTTAAATATTCAATATTTAGGTATTATAATAGCAATAAGATTATTGGATGTCCTAATTGCCTCAGGCCTTGTTTTAAATGCCTTTGTAGCAAAGGGTGATGCTAGCAGTAGCATTCATCCTACTACTCGGTTTAAAGAACATCCAGATAGCTCATCTGATGTGAGACCGAAGACTGAACTCAGAGGAATATTAGGGCCCAGACTACACCACCCCCTGGAAGAGTCATTCTCTGCATCATCTCACCACCACCTCCAATCATGTAGACACACACACACACACATGCACTCCTGATGGTGAAATGAGGTCATAATGAACATCCAAGACAGACAATATTTAAGACACAAAGAAGCCACAGAGAAGCAACATAAGGCACAATCCCCCAACTCACTTTTTCATAGTTAATGGGGGTTCTATGTACTGATGATATTCGTAGATAAATGTATACCAGATGTATATTTGCATGTATCTGTACAGAATGTTAAAATGGACTTTAGACTACAGTCCCAAAGCATAGATATCACTTTGCCATGCTACAAAATTTCAAAGGAGGTCTAACCCTTCATCTACTCACTCTCATCCTGGATGTAAGATTGCAAGATGAAGAGATGATTAAGAGATTTGGGTTTGTTTGTTTGCTTTCTTGTTGTTGTTGTTGGAAAGGGTCTTTGGTGAGTTGTCTATATTCTGAGCTTCCTCCCACCAAGTCATGTGGGGCTCTTTCCTCACCTCATACCTAAGGGAAGAGATTTCAAAAGAACTCCTCACAGGGCCCACTATACGGTTCCTGTTCCCGACTCCCACCTGCAAAATCTAAAAGGCAGGACATGGGCTTACTAGCTGGTTTGATGGCAAAGTGAAGGAGAATCTGTTGCATCAGAGACAAATCCTGGAGCTATCAGAACAGAGATGCATTTGCCATCTTGGGAACCAAGTAGCGATCCCCAGTGTGGGAGGAGGGGTAACGACTCCAAAGAACCTGGAAAATGCCCAAAAGAGCAAGAGTCAGGTTTAAATATCTGCCAAGGCCAAGTGCGCCAACTCTGAGTGTCTTCAGGTACTCTCCAAGGGAGACGTTTCCTGTTCCCCTTATCTTCTCTGCCTCCCTGCACCCACATGGGATGGGTGAGAACTAGCATGGCTGGTCATATAATTTATTTTACATACAGAGAGACTTCTGAGAAGGAAAAGGTACAATGGTTCATTTGATGTGTCCACTTAGCTATGGTGTCCAGTTGTTTGGTCAAACACTAGTCTAGATGTTGCTGTGAAGGTATTTTGTAGATGTGTGTAACATTTACTATCAGTTGATTTTCAGGGAAGATGATTAACCTCAATGATGTAGATGAACCTCATCCAATCAGCTGAGGATCTTTAAAGCAAAAACCAAGGTTTCCCAGAGAAGAAGGAATTCTGCCTCAAGATTGTAACATAGAAATCCTGCCTGAGTTTCCAGCCTGCTTGTCTACCCTACAAATTTGATTTTCCATCCCCTACAATCACATGAACCAGTTCCTTAAAATAAATCAGTCTCATAATCTATCTTCCTTTCTCTTTCTCTCTTACATGTGTGTGCACGTGTGTGTGTGTATATACATATATATGTATGTATTCTATTGGTTCTGTCTCTCTGGAGAACGCTGACTGATACAAAGAGGGACTATTAATAACTAGGCCCAGGCAGTAGGAAACTGGGACCCTCCTAAATAAACCAAGAGGTGTGATCTCCCTAGTCAGAAACAAGGAGTTGGTGGAATATACAAGTTAGTGGAATGTGAACTGTGGACTTCACATTCCACATACTAAGTCCACTCTGTGAGACTATTGTTTTCAGTAGTGATGCTGGCATATTGTTATAATTGTTCTATTTTATTATTAGTTACCGTTGATCTCTTACTGTGCCTAATTTATACAGTAAACTTTATCATAGGTATGTTTGTATAGAAAAAAACATAGTATACATAGAGTTTGGTACTATCCTTGGTTTCAGGCACCCACTGGGGGATTGGAACATGTCCCCTGAGGATAATGTGGAACTACTGTACCAACCTTCTTGTATTCCATTTTAATCCTCTTATGTATCTATTCTGATCAACCTATATTTTAAGCTCTGAATTTGACTTACTTGTTTTCCCTGACTTACTCCTGTGAGTTTTGTTCTTGGCTATAAAAATCAGAGCAAAGATTAGTTTTGTAGTTTGAATGAGAGACCTAACACTAAAGATGAACTTTAGATTGGGAAGAGTTTTCTCTTACTGGAGATTTAGAATATGTGCAAAACCCTTTTACTGTGCATAATACACAGAGACACATACACACAGATACACTGGTTATTTTTAGGCTTTTCAGATTCTATTCATAGATTCTATTTATATGATCCAGTTTTTTTTATTTTTTAAAAAATGCTGAAAGAGCGCCTAAGAACTAAAATAAATTGCTCTTGCTCAGATATAGGAGTAGCATGGAAATTATCCTTTTGAAAAGCTGAGGGCCAAATAGCCAATCTATATAATTTTTTTGAAAACACTCAATTCCATAAAACACAGTTTATGAAATTATTTCAGATTTTCTTTCAGGAAGCACAAGTTAAAATAAAGCCCAGGGGTTAACATTCTTAAGCACAAGATCCATGCCACAATGAAGGAAATCAGAGCATGGGGCCAAATCTTCATTCTGAAGTGCTAAGTCCAGGTGTTGGTCAATAACTAAAGGGCTGGAAGCGGATAGGGAGGTCCCTAAGGATTGATAAAGATTAGAATGAGACCTTATGTGGCTAAACTGGGCCAAAGGGTCATTGTCATGTGTGATGGAGACTCTGAGCACCTACCGACTTACTTTCATGAAACAATGAGCTGCTGATACGCCCAGCCCCCATGCCACCTGCCCCTTGCCATTTCCATTAAGCTGTACTTTAGTTCTCGTTTTAGGTACTTTAGTTCTCGTTTTAGCCAAAGCCAGCTTGATTGTCGCTTAAGCCTCACTCTGCACCAGTATTTCCAGAACTAAATTAGAGATCATCCAAAGAGAACTGTTCCATAAAGGAAATGGGATCGGGAGTGCTATTATTTATGTAAGACCAAATGTCTTTCTTTGCTTGTTTCCTGTGAAGGCATACTACACCTGCCCCATAGAAACAAATTACCCTTAACTGGCTGTGATGCCTCCAGCAGCCTCCCTGCCCCACTATCCTCATCGCCACATCTCATGAGTTGTGGACTTGATAAGCCTTACTGCTTTTGGAAGTCACTGAATCCCCCTTTTCCCCTCAAGGATACACACGGCTTCTGCTTCACGGAGTATCTTTGGCACAGCCCTGGCCCACTCCTGTTTTGCACGACCAGAATCTCCCGAACTATGCCAGAGACGATTCAGATGTAATTAAACCCGAATTCTAGTCTCTCCTTGTGACAACTCAGTGGACAATTAATGATGATAAAAGAGCCTGCCAGCTGCTGCCTGACATACCGATGTGAGTTTCCAACTCCAATAAAGTCAGAGGGTGAAGGGCAGGTCCCTCTGGCTCCATTTCAATCTACCTTTTATCTCACACTAGTTAAAAAGTAATACTTACTTTGGGAAAATTTAGATTTGTTCTTCTCCCTTCTTAAAAGAACTGAATGGACGAGCAGGGGTAACACAATGTCTATGAAATAAATAAGAATGCTTCTGGGAAGAGTCATTTAAGCTTTATCACCAGGGACAAGCCTAAAGCCAGAGGAGCAGCTGTGCTCTTGATCTTGACCCTGGAGGAGAGGATGTGCACACTGCTTCTTTGCCACGGGAACAAACCAGTTGGTAGGGAAGAACCTTCCTAAGGGAGACGCTGCACAGATTTTTCTACATTAAGGCTTTTCCAGTCACAACTAACTTTGATCACATTTGTCCCTCTCTCTCTTAATTTTAGGCTTAGCCAGGACTGCAGTCTAGTGCAATAACATGCTTGGAGGGAGACACAGGCTGTGGAGGGTTATAAGTGGAGAGGAGATAATCAAAACAAGGAAGATGAGAGGGAAAGCAAGAAGCCTATTCAACATTCACACTTCAAAAACACGCGCCGAGGCTCTGTGGCAACAGACCCGTACTGCCGACTTCTTGTGTTGCTTTCTATTTCGAAGTTCGGTGTTTGGGGTGTTTGAGAATCCATTTAGATAATTCCCAGTAGAAAAAAAAACACAAATGACTCATAAACACATAAATGTTTGATATCACTTGTAATCAAAGAAATGCAAATATAAAACAAGATAGCATTTTTGGGCCGAGCCCGTGGCGCACTTGGGAGAGTGCGGCGCTGGGAGCGCAGCAACGCTTCCGCCACGGGTTCGGATCCTATGTAGGAATGGCCGGTGCACTCACTGGCTGAGTGCCGGTCACGAAAAAGACAAAAAAAAAAACAAAAACAAGATAGCATTTTTGCCTATCAAATTAATGGAGAATAAATAGAATACTAATAGTCAACAGGGGTGGTGAGATGGCCCATCTCCCACTGCTAGAAGGTTCATTGGTACAGCATTTCTCCTGGCAATACATAGCAAAAGTCTTAAAAATATGTATACTCCTTGGCCCAGTGATTCCAGTAATTGCCATTCTAGGGATGCAACCGAAGGGCATAAGCAGCAATACAAGCAAAGATCTGAGTACAAAGGTTTCTTTGTATTGTTATTTACAACATGAAAAACTACAAAAACAAAATGTAACTTTGGTATGAATTACATAATATAAATATGAAATGTATGATTTAAATATAACAACAGATTACAACATTTCCTCACCAATTAATATTATGCAGCAAATGTATATATATTTTAAGACTATTGTTATAATATAAAGTGAAAAAAGCAATATCATATTTATATAATGTAATCCCAATTTTTTAAATTGGGGGAGAGAGAGAGATAATACATCAGAATATCAACATTATTTCTACATAGGTGATTTTGATAGTTTTTTTCATACTTTTCAAAATTCTCCATAATGAACATGATAATCAGAAAATATAAGCAGTATTTTAAAATGTGTAAATAAGGATTAAAAGTGTATCAGTCAGGATGGGCTTTATAACAAACAAACCCTAAAGTTTGGTGGCTTAAACCATGAAGGTTTATTTCACGCTCATATAGCATGTCCATTGCAAGTCAGCTGGGGACTCATCCCCACATCACCTCACTCAGAAACAAAAACTAGCAGAGCCTCCACAATCAGACCATCACATCACTGGTCACTACAGCAGGAGAAGGAAATGTGGCAAATCAGACACTGACTCTTAGTGACTCTCCTCCAGAGGTGACACATGTCATTTCCACTTACATTTCACTAGCCAAAGCCAGTCATATGAACAGCCTTATATAATGCAAATAAGGAAATTCAATCCTACAGTGTACCTAGAGGAAAGAAAACTAGAAATCTTTGTGAACAGAACCAATATTTATTACCAAAATAATTGATTTTTTTTTCTTAAGAATTCATTAGCTCAGGACCCTAAACAATTTGGTTGTTTCTCAACTTACTGTTTGGAACCTAAGCTATTCAGGAGATGACATTAATGCAGGCAAGAGGCTATTTGAAAAGGTAAAATGTTGCATACATACCATAGGTAATATAAATATACTCTCTTTCCAGGGTTTATTGAATATCCAGAGGAATTCCAGCATTTCTCAGCCAACATACCAAACATAATAGAATCAAAATAGCAATGTTGGAAATTTCTCCCACCTCTTCCCAGTGTTGGAGATCAAGGCCCGAGCACATATCCAAAGTCTTTCAAACACCCACTAGGACCATTTTCCTAGTTGGTGTAATCCCTTTTCTTCTTAATTCTGTACTCTGCATATCAAAGATTAGAACACATCAATTCCAAAATATGACTATGAACGTTGAAGAAAATATCATCCTAATCCCCTGCACATTCAAACAATTCATCATGCTCACTCTAGTAAGTATCATTTTAAAATATTTTTGTATTAATAAAAAACTAATATGACTTTATGAATAACAAAAACAGAAGGCAACCTTGTCTGGGAATTAAATCAATTCACATTTTTGTTGGTGTTAAAATATATCTTGAACAGAGTTAAAGATAACAGTTAATTACATGGAACGTTGGTTTGTAACTTGCACTGACAGACCTCTCTAAGGGATGCAGATAATTATAGAAAATCTGACCTAAGCCAGAATCCGCACTGTTATAGTGAACCTTTTTCATTCCCCACTAGATCTCACTGGTCATCAAATCTTATAGACTCTAAGCTTCCTAAATGCCCATTTAACCTGGTTCTTCCTCTTTGTTCTCAATTGCTATGTTCAGAGCTTCCTCATCCTTCAGTTGCAGTCACCTATTTCTTTGTCATATTCCTTCAGACTCCCCTCTCCAAAGCACCTGCCACCTAAATATGAAATCCTGTTACTTCTTCTTTTTAAATCCTTCAGTGATCTCTCAACACCTGGAAGATAAAGTCCAAACTCCTTAGCAAAGAAAGGAAAGCCTTTCCCTTCTGGCCCCAGACTACCTCCCAAGCCTGGAGTGGACTTCCCCAGATGTGATCAGTGGAACATCAATTCCAGTTATATACGGGGAAAGTGTGTTCCATGGTCCAATAAGCTGGTAAAACCAAGTTAAACCTATTTCACTTCTTCAGGGATTGTCAGAGTTGAGAATTTGAGAGTTGTGACTCTAAGTGAATCTCAGGCCTCAGCCCTTGGCTCTCTTCTCTTGCCTGTCTACACTCTTACTCTAGGTGTCTTCACCCAGTCTCCTGGTTTTCAGTACTGTCACTATGCTGACAATTTCTCAATTTATATCTCCAGGCCACACCTCTCCTCTAATCTCCAGACCACCCACTCACAGACTCCAATAAGATGTCTAATAAACATCTGAAACTTAACTTGATATCCTCTCAACTCCCCCTTGCTCAGTCTTCCCCACCTCAGTTAATGGAAGCATTATTCTTCAAGATATCTAAGCCAAAAATCTTAATGCCATTCTTGATTTCTCTACTTCTTCATACCTACTATTTAGTCCATCAGCAAATCCTATCAGCTCCACACTCAGAATGCATCCAGAATTTGACCACTTCTCACCACCCCGCTCCACCATGCTGGTCCAAACCCCACCATCATTCCTCACCTGGACTATTTAAAGAGCCTCTGAATGGTGTCCCTGCCTCTGTCCTTCCCCTATGAAGGTCCATTCACAACCCAGTGCCTAGGTTGAGTGCTTCATTTACTTTAACAGACAACATCACCCCTCCTCAAAACCCTGCCGTGGATTCATCTTGTACTCTGAATGGAAGCCAGGGCCCCTACCTAAAGTCCTTACCAAAAACCCCATATGACTGCTCTTCTATGACTTCTCTGCCTATACCTCCTGTCACCTCCGCCTCCATTCCTGGGCTGCAAATACACTGGCATCCATGCTGTTTCTCTAAACACTGGGTACCCACAGCTCCCTTTCTCCAGATTGCTGTTTAGCCAGATTCACCTACCTCACTCCTTCTGTTCTTTCAGGTCTTTACTCAAATGTAAGCTTTTGATGAGAACTTCTTTGATCTCCCATTCAAAATTCCCACACACCACCCCCCAACACTTCTAATAGGCTTTCCACTTTATCTTTTCACCATAGCACTTCATGCTCCTCTATAAGATACTATGCATTTCAAATTTTATTGTTTATTGCTTGTGTCTCACACTAGAATGTAAGCTCCATGAGGGCAAGAACCATGATCTATGCAGTTTGCTGCTACATCTCCTGTGCCTAGAACAATGTCTGGCACATAGTAAACATTTAAAATATATTCGTTGAATGAAAGGATGAATGAATAATGAATAAATAGAAAAGAGTAAATAGCATTTCCCAAAATTATTTGTATTAGTCCGTTTTTGTGTTGCTATAATAGAACGTATGAAAGTGGGTAATTTATAAAGAAAAGAGGTTTATTTGGTTCACAATTCCAGGACAGCTACATCTGGTGCAGACCTCAGGCTGCTTCTACTCCTGTCGGAAAGTAACAGGTAGTGGGCAGGTGCCAGATCACATGGTGAGAGGAAGCGAAAGAGAGAGAGAGCCAGGAGAGGTGCCAGGACCCTATAAACAACCAGCTCTCATGAGAACTAATAGAGCGAGAACTCACTCACTGCCCGCCCCCTACCTCATTAATCTATTCATGAGGGATCTGCCCACATGACCCAAACAACTCCCAACATTGCCAAGTTGGGGGATCAGATTTTGACATGAGCTTTGTGGGGAACAACATATCCAAACTCTATCATTATTCTAGCACAGATTCCTTTTTCATGGAGCATTTCACAGAACCAGTTATGAACAAGTCCCCACCCATTCTACTCTCTGTGTGCTAAAGAGGGCTCTGGCATTGCCTGCTTGGCCTTTTCTCTCCCACTCTCTGAGAAGGTTTCTTCCTTTGTCAATTCTTGAGATCAACTAATGCAGATTGTGGAGAACAGGCTATCTTACCTTGGTAGACATTTATATATAAAAGATACAAACATTTCTTTAGACCTTTCTTAAAGTGGAGTTTTTCACCAAATCTACTTCATTTATTAAAAAATCACTCACTAAATGTTAGTGAGGTTCCAAACAGTATGTTAGGGTCCTAGGGCTAAAATGACTATTGCTATATAATATTTGACCTCTGGGGAGACATAGAACCACATAGTTGGAGAATAATAGTAAGAAATAGGACAGACCTATGACCAAGTGTTATAGAGATTCAGAGGAATATTTCAAAGTCTAAAAAGGCCAAAGAATGCTCTCCAAAGAAGGTGACCTTTGGGCTATGTTTTAAAGGATAAGCAGAAACTTTAAGTGAAAACTAGGCTTGTAAGGATCATTCCAAGCAGAGGGAAAGTCAGTACAAAGGCATGGAGGTATGAGAAGAAACTAACAGCAGCTTGGGTCAGTCAGAGGAAGGAGGGGGTAGTTCTGTGAGAGGAGATAGGGATGGTAGCCAGGGCCCCCAGGTCAAGGAAGGCCTTGTAAACGCTGGTACAGAGCTCTCAATGGTAGCTAAAGCTTTTCTTTGTTCAGAGACTCAGTGAGGAGTGAAGTCCTCAAGAGGGGTCACCATGGAGCAAGAACTCTAGGATAGGCAACAGACTGATGTGGCTGGTACAGACTGGTCCCTAGTGCCCACTCCCCATGCAAGCTGGGCCACCATATATGCATACTCAGGCTCACACAGAACCATTATGTACGGCACATCAGTCCATTGTGTTTATCAATAAAAGAGGTGTTGCTGGCCACTCTATCAGTGTGTTGTTCCTGATCACGCTGCTACCCTATTGTGCTGCAGCTGAACTCACCCACCATGGTTCTAGTGATGCTCAGAACCTAGTGAGCAGGAGAGAATGCCACTGAGGATCTAACTGCTTCCTTTCCTGTTACAGCCCTTCCAGACACCCAATTCTAATTACATCACCTTCCCCAAATCATGCATACCCCATATATGAAATACCTACCATATGCCAGGCACTGGGCCAGTGATTGGTCTGGCAATAAACCCTAATTCTCTTTGGCTACGCCCCTGTCCACATAGCACTTAACATTCCTTGGCATTGTAGAACTTCATGGAGTCAGCTTTCCTTTCTACTTCTTTGTGTATAAAAGTCTGTCTCCTTCACCAGGTCATAGGGTTCTTGAAATCAGAAACTATGCTTTAGGCATCTCTGCATCTATCAGGTAACTTGCACAAGAACTGGCACACTGTGGGTTTCCAGTAAATATTTGCTAAATTGAAAATAATTGAGCAAGGGAAGTCAACCAGAGGCAGCCACTGAGAACTGGCTTCACTGAAACCCTTCGCTGGGACACGTGAACCTCACCCACACCTGAGCCGGACAGTGATTCCAAAATGGAGCCCTGAATCCAAAGGAATTAGGATTCCCAGACTTCCAATAGAGGGCAGCACAGTTATAACATCAAGACATAATCTGATGTCTAATCACTGGTCTGTGATGGTAGAAAATGTGCCCCAGCCCAACAGACAGAAGGAAAACTGCTAAGAAAGCAGTTATGGCTATAAACAATTTTTCTTTATTTCTCATCTGGGTCCTGAAGCCTGTGATTTGGCTCCAATTTTTCATTTGTGGTTGTTTGTTTCAGATAATAAAACTGTTCCTTTAAAATAATGGAGCCTATATTGAATCTAAAAATAAATATCAAAAGACCAAGGTCCCTGAGTGGGAGCAATTATTGCAAAAGGACCAGCCAAGCTCAAAACAGCTGTTAAGGGATCCTGGCCCAGGCAAGAGGAGCCTGGCTTCCTTGGCTGATCTGGAGTCACATAGGCAGGTTGACAAACCAAAACAGAGAGAGTTTTTAAAATACAGAAAACATACACAGCAACAGTAAATACAGTGCCCTATGAACATCGCTCTTATTTGATCATTATTGACCACTATTTTCAGTATTGTTAGGACACTACACCAAATGGATAGAAAATGAGCATTCGGCATGTGAGGGGGAAAAAAAAGAAAAAGGCAGAAGGAAGAGCTGCTTGTGAATTTCCAAGAGGAATAACATGAGGGTCCAATTCTGCTGTTAAATATATAAGTCCCAGTAAGTAAGCAAATGAGGAGTAAACCAAGCAAGCTGATGAGGCTTTATTTCAACACAGTGTTTGTTTGTTCCCTGATGCGTTCACAGAAAAAACAACAAAATCATTCATTAAATTCCAAGTACCAGGAGTCTGGAGCTATTTCAGAATTGCCTTCCTCCATAAGATCTGGGCATAAACAATTCACAGACACAATCTATATGTATTTCTCAAGAAGCCTCTGTGTAAAGACAACTCTCTTAGGAAGCCCGGCTTCAGTGTGCATACATTGTCCCCATCTGACTGACTGTTTCAACATATATGTCGTTTAAGGAATGTTTTCCAAACAGTAATTATTTGATCAGTTATTTTTAAGTGTGAAATAGATTTCCTCGTCATTCTTTTATTCAATAAACATTTATTGAGTATCTACTATGTATTGGGCACTCTACTAAATGATACCAGAAAAAAAGTGTCAATTTCTTTATTCAGAAAGCTCAGAGACTGGTGGAAGAGGTAGAAGGAAATGGACGTGGACAACTGACCAAGGTAAGTACTGTGACCCAATAACAAAGAGAACTGGCACTGAAGTCAGCCTGGTGGGGAAGGGCTGGGCTCGGAAAGGCTTTATGGAGATAACTGAAGATGAGTAGTCAAGGAAGTATCGGTCAGCCAGGCCATTTGCTAAGATCTGTAGAGAAAACAGAGACTTCTTGTCATCTGCTTATCAACAACAAAAATAGAAACTAATATTGGTCAAGAGCTTACTCTATGCCAGGCATTGAGCTAAGTACTTTAAATGTTATATCTTATTGCAGAGACATCATTAATACATACGAAACAGTAGAATATGAACATATGGCTGTCGTAGGAAAAATAACAGTCCCCAAAGATGCCTCCATTCTCATCCCTAGAACTCGTGTGTTACATTGGCACGATATTGTTACATGGGAAGATGGGGTTTGCAGATGAAATTAAGGTTACAGACTTTAAGAGCGGATTATCCTCGATTATCCATGTGCACCCAATGTAATCACAGGGCCCTTCAAAGGGGAAGAGGAGGCACAAGAGTCAGATGAAGCAGAAGAGGGAACGTGAAGAGAGATTTCAAGCATGTCATGTTCAGAAAACACAATCTGCCATTGCTGGCTTTGAAGACACAGAAAGGGAACCACAAGCCAAGCAATGTGGGTGGTCTCTAGAAGTTGAGAACCCCCCCACACACACACCAGCCACAAAGAAACAAGGACCGCAGTCCTACAACCACATGGAGCTCAACTCTGCCAACAACCTGTATGAGACTGGAAGCAGATTGTCCCCCAGCGTCTGCCAACGTGCGAAGCTTGATTTCAGCCTTGTGAGACTCAGGCAGAGAAAGCCACAAAGCCCACTGGACTTCTGACCTACGGATCTATGAGATAATAAATCCATATTGCTTTAAGCCACTAAATATGCGGTAATTTGTTTTTGGCACTAATAAAAAACTAATACAATGGAATTATCTGATTAAGTGACAAAGTAAAATGAGTGGCAAAAATATTACCACTGTACCTACTATGTGCCAAGAGATTTTCAAATATCATCCCCTTTAACCCTCGTAACCATGCAAGGTTGGAATTATTCTACTCATTTCACAGATGACAAAACTGAAGCACAGAGATTTTTTAATAACTTACTAAAGACACAGCTAATAAATAGTAGAATCAGGATTTGAGCCCGGGTATGTCAGATGCCCACTCTCCTGTTCTTTCCACTCTGCCACACTGCTCCTAGGTAATTACTCTTTACATGTGTATAAGCTGGGTCTGAAGCACTTCTCTGTGCATTATCTTAATTGAACCTGCAACGGTCTGTACTTCAGGCAGGGCAGGAATAATTTACCCCTTTTTACAAATGAGGCACCCAATCTCAACGTAAATTATAAGCTGCCTGTGGTCCAGGGTGAGAACACAGGTCTTTCAGTCCCCACCTCACCTCTCTGTTCCACCACCTTAGCAGTTCAGAGCGCATCTGTGAAACCCCCAGCCCACACATGAGTGGGACAGTCGAGTCTGCCTTGCACAGGCAGCCTGTTTTCACAAAGACAATGAAGGGGCTGCTGTTACAGAAGAAAGTGCTAATGGGGCCCTGGGTGGGAAGTCAGTACTTTAAGTGAAACCTGTAGCTATGCCACTAGAGCTGAATAAGGGTTCTTTACTCTACTTAGGGTGATAATTATCAGTAAATGCTGTTATGTGACTTTGGTGCAGAGAGCCACGTCTTCAGTGTCCTCCACAGCTGTGCTGGAGACCAGCCGTGATGCTTTAAATGCCTCAGTTTTACTCAGTTATTTAATGTATAAGTTCCTAGAACCATTTTGCACCCAGGGCTTTTAAAAAAATAAAATCTTGTTGCTGTGAAGACCCCAAAGAAATCTGCTTTATCTGTAGCACAATCCACTTACCAGAAAGTCTTTACCCAACTCAGAGAGTTTCCCCATATAGTAATCCACATAAGCTGGGCCCTGTAAAAGCCAGGGTCTTAAACTACAGAAAGAGCCTTGGTAGGCAGAGCCCAGTGTCGCAGGCAGAGGGGGTAAAAGGTGTAAGTAATTCCATTCCTACAAAATGCACCTGATCTGCTTCTCTGCCCCTTACCATGTGAACTTGGTCTGTTTGCTTAAACTCTGTGCCTCAGTTTCTTCATAGCATTGTGATGGTGTGTGTAAATCACTGAATAGTGTTCAGCACATAGTAAATGCTCAACAAATACAAACAGTTCCTCAAACGTAGTCACAGCGTGATAAATATTAGCTGCCTTGAGGATGCATCTGCCCCAAAATGTGAAGAAAAGTAAACTACTCCCCCCATGGGTCCACACTATACATATACATCTCTCACAGTCATCACTCCCCATAAAATGATGCATATTGTTATGGGCTGAATTGTGTCCCCTAAAAATGGTTGAAGTTCTAACCCTTAGTACCTCAGAATGTGACATTATTTGGAAATAGGGTCATTGCAGATGTAATTAGCTAAGTTAAGATGAGGTCATACTTGAGAAGGGTGGGCTCCTAATCCAATATAACTGGTGTCCTTATTTAAAGGGGAAGTTTGAATGCAGACATATCTGTGCATAGAGGGAAGATACTGTGAAGAGACAAAGTGAGAAGAAGGCCATCGAGAAGCCTGGGGAGGAGCCTGACACAGATCCTTCCTCACAGACCTCAGAAGGAAGCAACCCTGCCGACATTTTGATCTTGAACTTCTAGCCTCCAAAACTGTGAGGAAATAAGTTTCCATTGTTTAAGCCACCCAGTTTGTAGCACTTTTTTATGCAGTGCTAGCAAACTAATACACATTCCTTAAGCATAGGATGTGTATACCATCTTCCCCAGCATCTAGCAGAGGGCCTGGCACATACTAAGTGCTTAATAAATATGTTCCCAGCAAGACAAGCCAGAGAGGAGGTGTTTGAGGGCTCTGATAACAGGA
The DNA here is from genome assembly GCF_027409185.1 of Cynocephalus volans. Taxonomy (NCBI): domain Eukaryota; kingdom Metazoa; phylum Chordata; class Mammalia; order Dermoptera; family Cynocephalidae; genus Cynocephalus; species Cynocephalus volans. Next base: position 133,925,263 of record NC_084467.1, read on the forward strand.
AAACATGGCTGACAGTAGGGAATCATTCAAATTTGGGATTGGCTACCTCTAATCAAGCTCCAGACATGTGCTTGACACTGTGGTAAAGAGGAAGCCCTCACAGCCCCAGTTTGCAGAGGGCACAGCCATTCTCAAAGGCCTGTTGGGCTAGATGCCCATCTCTGTGAGGTCCCCTCATCACACTGGACTAAGGTTGAGCCTCAGTCCCTGACGAGGGAAGCTGGCAAGAGTAAGCAGTGTCCCCATGAGTGAATGAGTCTGGGGAGCCAAGAAGGTGTGCAAAGAGACTCTCAGAATGATGGAAGAGCAGAAGCCCAAGCCCACAACCTGGAAAGGCAGGGGGCACGTGGACTTAGGACCCCAGGCACAGGCTCTGTACAGGTAGACTGACCCCTGGAAATCATGTGAGGCAGGGGTTGGCCTAACATGAGGGGGCACTCAATCCTGAGCCCACCCGATAGGGGGAGGAGGAATCTGAGGCCTCTCCCAGAGAAAAGTAAAGATGAGGGCTGTCCCAGCAGAGGAGTCAAGACCATTCAGTAGAGAGAGCCTCAGGGTCAGCAGAGGCAGAAGGACGAGAAAAGAAGCTTCAACAAAGGGCAGCTGGAGTAGGAAGAGTTAATGTTCGAATTCTATAAAGAAAAAGAAAGTTTCGAGAAAAAGAGTTTTTGTAATTGAACTATTCTAATTGGCTGCTGACTCTACACTGCTCAGATCCACCAGGTAATTGCTCAGATCTCCATTTCATTTCATCTGTGTGGCTACAGCCACAGCAGTTAGTTGGGTGGGGGAGGGCGGGCTGAAGAACTGATGAGGGGAAATCACTTCTTGCAGGCCTTAGGTTATTCTTGTTAAAAATGATGCCAGGAAAATCATAATTAAAATGGGAACATGGTGAATAACAAGGAGCCCCTTTCCTTGAATGTGAAATAAATTTTAACAGCTACCTTAGCTAGAGAACCCAACACATTCGACCTTCCAATAAGGGTAAGCAGAGTTTTCTATCAGAGTGAAATGGAAGCTATAAATCAAACGTTTCATATCTAAAGTTCAAGCCAGCTCCACTGAGTAAAATTCCACTTTCCAACAGTCGTGTGTGTGTGTGTGTGTGTGTGTGTGTGTGTGTGTGTGTTGTGTGTGTCTGTGTGTGTGTGTGTGTGTGTGTGTGTAACTGGCTGGCAATCAGACTTCACTCTGGAGCTATATGGGTACTGTTTCTTCATCTTAAATCTGTGAAACTACCTTCAAGAGCAATAGTCTTGACTTCCTGTGACACACTATCCAAGATAAAGAAGCGAGTTAGTAATAAATGTGCCTGTGTGTGAGATTCTATCAAGTACATACAGGTGAGATGGAATCGTTGGGAGGGAAGAGAGAGGGAAAGAAGAAATGGGTGGGGGGGAGAGTTGCAGAAAGATTGTAGAGAAAGAGGCAGACAGCAGGGAGCACAGCAGAATGTCAGCTCAAGTGCATTTTAGAGAACAGTTTATAGTGATAATCTAATTCTCCTGATCCAAGTACAATAACAATTTGCCTTCCCTGAGCCTGGATTTTCCCTGGTCTCCCCAAACTCAGTATGGGACCCAACAGCATCCTTCACCGGGGGGAGAGCTTAGATCTCGAAGGAGACAGGCTGCTCATAGAAACTTCAAGTCTGTTTTTCTGAGATGCTGTTTTCTAACTAGAGCAATGCTTAGAGCTATTTGGCTGACTGATACCCTCTTCCTGTTGAAAATATAGGAGAATCCTCCCTCAGCAGTTTGGTTCAGGGCAAAATAAAATATGCTCCCAGGGTCACAGTCACACTCCACAAACTCTCCTGAGGCTCTTGGATCATCTTAATGGTCTTGCTGTGGAACAGCAGTGAGAATCTCAGGTGTGGTGCAGCCAGCGCTGCTGGGGGAGCCAGGTCTCAGGAGAACTGTGCAGTCTTTGCAACAGGCTATTGAGTCCTGCTGACCCAGCCCAGCATCTGCAATGAGATAAGGCCCAGGGGGCTCCAGGATCCCTCGGTGCCCCTCTCCTCCCTCACACCCTATACCCTTGGTACCCAATTTCAGGCTGTGGGAAACTTCAAAATTATAGCAATTAAGTAGTTGAAACTGCTGTGTCTATTCTAGCTATCGAAGCTTACCTCCTTCCTCTGCAGCTGCCCTTCCAGCCACCATCCCTGCCCCTGTGCTGAGACTTCTTCAGTCCAGGATCAGAGAGGGCTTTTGGAAAACGATTTGCGCAGTCTAAAAGAACGACTGACACATTTCCACGTTCGTTCAGGTGATACTTGTGGTTTACCTCCAGCCACCTGCATACTGAGGTTTTCAGCAGATGCCACTAGGTTTCCCATCCAATAATGCTTCAATCCCGTGGTTCTCGCCCCTGGATCCCATTGGAATCACCTGGAGTGTGTTTGAAAAGAAAAACACCAATGTCTAGGCCCTCCCCCCAGGGGTTCTGGTTTCATTGGTCTAGGGTGAGGTCCAACCCTGGCAGCCAAGTGTTTCGAAGGCTCTGAAGGTGATTCTAATGTGCAGCCAGGGTGGGCTCTCAGGTAATGCTCCAAGTCCTCTGGGTCATTCTCTACAAAGACAGATGACTGCTCTGAGTTAATACCTCATCAAGGTGGTCTCACTTATTACCTGTTTTCCTGAATAAATTCTCAGAGAGTAAACTTAAATCCAGAATCTGGAGGTCATTAGAGGTCATCCTCAATGTACTAGAATGAACTCCATCTATTTATTCAGACTGAACAGATATTTGTTGACTCTATTACAGACCAGATACTGTGCTGGGAACTAAGACACAAGGATGTGCATCGGTTTCTCCACTTACGTTGTTCTCCTTTCTGCCCTCCTGATTTGGAAGACTGATTTTCTGTTTTGAATTCAATCCCAATCTCTCCCTTATCTCTCTCAACATCTCTCCCTCCTTCTCTCTTTCTCTCTCTCTCCCTCTCAACTATTATACATCATGGTCATACATAGACGCATTTACTTAAAAATCTTACAGTTCATGTGCAGTAATAGCTAATCTCAAAAATATTCCTAAGCTTCAGTATAATTAAAATATGAGAAAACACCCACACAGAGTCTGAACACCTCATGCACTCTTCTTTCATTACTGTTCATCGCCTGATCAAGTTTCTATTATATTATTGTAAGGATCTAACTACAGTTAAATATTCAAGAAGCCCAAGACTTGTTCCACTCTCTCTCCTCTGCCCTTTCAAGTATTTAATTTTTACCAAGCTGTCAGGAAAAACACCACCATGAAACTCTCCAACCAGATTTCACAATTTTTGTATATACCTGAAAACATGAGGGAAAGGGTAGAAAATCCTGCTGCTACCAAAAAAAAAAATGGATTAAATGTGTCCCCCAAAAGTTCATATATTGGAAGCTTGACCCCCACTGTAACAGTGTTAAGAGGGTGGGAAATCCAAATATGGTATTTGAAAAGTGGAGCCTCTAAGAGGTGATTAGATTGTCTAGACTATGTTCCTGTGAATGGATTGACCCATTCATGTAGTAGTATGGTTCTGATGGCTTTAAAAGGAGAACAAGTGAGATTAGCTTTTTCTTGCTTCGCCCATTCTCGCCATGTGATTCCCTGCATTTCCACGGGACTCTGCACCAAGAAGAAAGCCCTCACCAGATGTGTCCCCTGGATCTTGGACTTCCCAGCCTCCACACAGTAAGAAACAAACTTCATTTCTTCATAAATTACCCAGTTTCAGGTATTCTGTGATAAGCAACAGAAACAGACTAATACAGACCACAAGAGCGGCCCTAATTCCTCCTGAATCCCTCTGCCTCTGTGCTTCTGCTCTGCCTCCTGTCTGCTGTCACCATTGTTCCCTATTTCAGTTATGTCTACACCTGTCTTCCCCACTAGACTGGAGCTGATCCACAATGTGTGATGCATCCATTCCTGTACTCCCATCCTCCAATGAGAGAGAAACTGTGTGTGATAACGGTTTACATGTGCTGAGCACTTACTATGTGGCAGGCACTGTTCTAGGTGCTATCCACATGTTATCTCTAAACTTCACCCAACCCTATGAGTTTAATACCTTTATGATCCCATTATACAGAGGAGGAAACTGGAGCATACAGTTTAAGAAACTTGATCACACTTACAAAAGACCCAGGAGGCAGAATCCTAATTCGAATCCAGCCATCTACTGCAGATCCTACTCTCTTAGCCACTATTATACAAAGCTGGGACTTAGACAAACAAATGCAGCTGTTTCCAAGGTTTTCATTCGGTAGGAGACAGCTGTAGCACTTACTAGCTATGTGATGTTAAGAAAATTACTAGATCTCTCAAGCCTCAGTTTCCTCATCTCAAAAATGAGAGTAAGAGTTAAGTAAGGGTTAGCGTCATGATTAAATCAGTGCATGTAAAGTACTTAGCATAGTGCCAGGCATTTAGTAAACGCTTGATAAAAGCTAGCTGCTGATGATGCTGCTATTGGGTACTTGGATTTCTATCACTGGGAGCACCTCAGATTACTCCCCAATCTGAGTGGCTATTGCCTCCCTCTATAAGACCAGTGGGCAGTCGCCACTAACTTTTTCTTAACTTTATTTAGGTACAATTCACATATCATACAATTCACCCATATAAAGTGTACAACTAAATAGTTTTTAATATATTAAGCGTTATACAATCAATTTTAGAAACTATTTAGAATTTAGAAACCAGTTTAGAACTAAACTCAGAATCAATTCTAGGAAATTTTTAATTACCCAAAAAATCCATCAGCCTTTACTCCCCGTTTGCCCCCAAGCTCCCTCCCCGCAGCCCCTGGAAAAAACTAACCTATCTTTTGTATATTCTGGATATATCATATAAATGGAATCATACAATATGTGGTCTCTGTGACTGACATTTTACTTAGCATAATTCTTTCAAAGTTCATCCAGGCTTAGCATGTATTAATACTTTATTTCTTTTTACTGTCGAATAGTATTTCATTGTATGGATAGACTTCATTTTATCCACCTATTCATTGGTTGATGAATATTTGGGTTTTTTCTATCTTTTTAGCTATGAGCATCTGTGTTCATGTTTTTGTGTAAACTTATAGTTTTAATTCTCTTGGGTATGTATGTAGAATTGTTGGGTCATACGGCAACACTATGTTTAACCTTTCCAGGAACTGCCAAACTATTTTCCAAAGCAAATAGCCATTAATCTTGTGCTTGCTTCTAGGTGACCTGGAACAAATGTCATTTAACTTCACTAAGCCTTGATTTCCTTATCTGCAAAATAAGGATATTATACAGTGTTCTCCACAGATTCTCTGTGGTCCCTGGAAGATGGTCCTCTGCCCTTTCCTCTCTCTCCAGTTTGGACTGGCAATGAAAGGCCTGTGCCAGGGAAGGTGCAGTTGCAGCCTAATGGAGGTGTTCCATGGAAAAAATCGGAGTGCGAAATAGTACTACCTTCTGGATCATGTCGCCAGTCTCTAAAATAAAAAATAAATAAATAAACTACTCTCGACTCAAGTATATGTATATTCTTTTTGCTTCTATAAACTGGACTTTAGCCCAGAAACCACAACAAGTAAAGAAGAAATCAATAATCCAAGTTTTATATGCTAATGTAATTTGGTGGAAAATGTAATATAATGGTCTCTGTTAAAACCGCATTCTCTAGATTGCCAGAGTTTCTCACAGGCCACGTCTCCAGAAGGGCCTGCAAAAACAAGATTCAGCAAAACCATTGTCCTTGTGAGCCTAAGCAAAGAGGAGAAGTGTGAGCCCCCAATCCTGTCATGCTGGAAGCCTTCATTAGCATTTCTGTTTCTGGCAGAAAGAACTGACAGTCCATCAGTCCCAAATAACAACAATATAGCTCTGCAAAAACAGTGTTCAGTTCTTAGGGGAGTTATTGTGATTCAGGGTAAAAAACATCCCTTGGGCAGTTTCATTTCACTGCAAAAGTTGGTTTTGGAGTTACTCTGGTGGGGGGAGAAAGACGAGGAAAACCAGAAAAAGTGGTGCATACAATATTCCACATTGTAAGGAATATTTTTGTTTTGGGAACAATAGGCAGAACATCTGGAGAGACCTCTCCTAGCATACAGGCAAATAGAAAAATTCCTCTCATTAGCTGCAGAGGTAGTAATAGGACAGACCTGAAGATTCAGTTCAAGCAAGGCTGCCCCATAACTGCTAGCTCAGTGTGGGTGTGGAGGTCACATGTGAGAATGAAGCCATCGTCCCAGGCCTTCCTCCATGGGCTCCAGCTTCTGCCTCCCTCTGCAATAATGCTAATTATGGGGTAAGAAAAACTAATCTTTTCTTTTGCTAAAGACATTAGTAAAACCTATAAAAGAAGCACCAAAAAAAAGAAAGAAAATCTTTCCACTAGGGATGGCAACGAAAGATTAAGGGAAAAAAAATACATAGGATTTGCTTACTATTAGCCACGGGAAAGTTAAGAGAAAATATGATAATTCAGTGTCTAAAAGTCATTTAAAATTTTCTTTATTTGACAGTAAAATTTGAAAAACGTGTAAACTAAGTATCACAGTCCACCCAACTGCCTAAGTACCCATTTGTTACGGAGTAAAAATATGTGCCAGATAAATAACACTGGCAGCTCCCGAATGTAATAGTACTTGTTTTGAGGCTGAATCCTATATAAAGCAAGTGTGGCGTAGAGCCCTTCAATTACTAAAGTACAAAAATGAGCTTATTATAGGAATCAGCACCTGGGAGGCCTGGACCCCAGCAAACACTACCAACAGGGGCAGGGGAAGGAGATAGAATATCTGCTCTTAGAACCAGAGAGTAAGTACAGTGGCCTCACTGGATGAAAGCAGGGTATAGAGAGGATGGGAGTGAATTTTTTTCTGGAATATTCCAGCTCTGGTTCAGAAGGAAAAAAATGCAAAATTCAGTCTGTAAATTTAAGTGCTCTCTATAGCCTCTAGGGCTTTGCTTCAGTGGCTTGTTCTGGCCATTCTTTGGTCTCTGCACAGAGGCCACTTCCTGTAGGCTGTGTTCCCCAACTCCCAAGTCTGGTTATGTAACCCCATGAGCTTGCGCAGCTCCCTGCAATCACTTCCTTGTAGAAACTGTCTGTTTCCTCCTTCATCTCCCCTGCTACACTAAGTTCCAAAGGAAAAGAAAAGGAATATCTTGTTTGCAAAGTATCCTCAGGACCAATACAATGTGTGACCTGCATAGGAACTCAAGAACTGTACTGACTTGGTTAAAGACTCTAACTGGGTGGGAGAAAATGGAGTGTCCAAGCCCGGGAAGGGGGCAAACCCTGAAAGGGCCCACGAGCCAAGGTAAACCAGGTCAAGTCCCTGGGAATAGGGGGTGGGAAATAGAGGGAGAGTCCTAGAGAAAAACATCTCAACGACAAGATTTTGCCCCTTGCCAATCAATGCCCATTGGAGATTCCTTTTCAGAATCTATGGCTTCTTCTTACCCTGTCTTAGAGCAAAGTCTTTTGGCTGTTACATTTAAGAAATCAAAGGCCCCTTTACAATGACAAGTATTGTTATTAAATGAAGAACATAGATCCCGAATACAGATTAATAGAAGAGGAGAGGCAGACAGACTTGAGTTCACATCCTGACTTTGCTACCAACTACCAGAGGTAAGTCACTTAATCTTTCTACATCAGTTTTCTTATCTGCAAAATAGTGATAATAATAGCTACCACTGAGGAGTTCTTATGATGATCAGATTAAGTAATATAAGGCATATATTTGGCACAGTACTGAGTGATATTTCTTAGTGATAGGTCTGTGTTTGTGAGGATGTGTTTCAGCAACATTTAGAGTTATGATTTCCAAATATTTATTAAATTTTAATCCTCTTTGTCAAGTACTATAAAAACAAACAAGCTATATTTCCTGCCCTCAGGGAAGTCGTAGTGTGTTAAATTAAACAGACCCAGGACCAGCTGTAGCACAGAGAGGTTAAGACACTTGCATGAGGTTCCCAGGTAGCAGAAATGGAACAACAATACATATCTGGTCATTTCCAGAGGATGCTCTGTCCCATAGCTCATATTTCCTGAGTGGGGAGGTGCAGAAACAGGCATTTCTTTAGCTGCTGTGCCCCTTCTGTGGAAGGTAAGTAAAGGAAAAATAATAATAATAATAGTAATAATAATAATAATAATAATATAGTCATCAGATGGTGAATACAGTACACTCAAGGCTATCACAAAAAAAAAAGAGGCAAAAATAAGTTCAAGGGTTTTACTTAACAGTGTTGTCTCATGGGTCACCCAGAGCAGAAAACCTGAACCAATGAAGACCAAGAGGCTATTTCTCAGCAGTAGAAGGAAATGCAGATGAGCTTCTTCTTTTTTTTTTTTTTTTTTTCCTACACCTCAATGACTCCTCTTTCCAAAAAGAGTTGCCTGTTGCAAAAACTCTTTTGGTCCCTGACAGGGAAAAAATTATGGGTGAAAGGGACAAAACCATTTATTAACCATTCACCTCCAACTTCAACCCACCACCCACTCAAAAGACTAGATCCTGACAACCGGAGGGTCCTCTGTTTAATGGGTAGTGTGAGGGGTGTTCAAATACAGGTTTGGGGTGATAAATTACTTTGCATAAGAAAGGAAGAACTAGTGAGAGGTGCTTTGAGAACAGATCTTAAATTTCTCTTAATCAATACATAGTGAATGTCTATTTTGTATTAGGCAATGACTAGATATTGTTCACACATACATTCCTTCACTGTTAAGTCACAAACTAGGCATCATGGCTAGCTTTTGTTCTTTAAATGAGGAAGAGGTTTGAGAGATGAGATGATTTTCTGAAGGTGAAACAATCACCTGTAAAGGCAGTAGAAGAAATTAGTTTATACAAAGTGTGTGCTTTTTAGAGTGACAAAAGTCTGAGCTCAGAGCTTGGATATTTTGAGGAAGAGTGGGGAGGGAAGAGGAGAAGGTTGTGGAGTATTCCTGAGAGGACAGGGCTGCAAAGTTAGGAATGCCAGTCTGTTGATCCTTTCCTTTGCTGTGCAGAAGCTTTTTAGTTTGATATAATCCCATTTATTTATTTTTTCTTTTGTTGCTTGTGCTTTGGGGGTCTTATTCATAAAGTCTTTGCCCAGTCCTATAACCTGCAGTGTTTCCTTATATTTTCCTTTAGTAATTTTATGGTTTCAGGTCTTATATTTGTCTTTAATCCATTTTGAGTTGATTTCAGTAAATGGTGAGAGGTACAGGTCCAGTTTAATTTTTCTGTGTATGGATGTCCAATTTTCCCAGCCCCATTTATTGAAGAAGCAGTCTTTTCTCCAATGTATGTTCTTGCTGCCTTTGTCAAAGATCAGTTGGCTGTAAGTATGTGGGTTGATTCCCAGGTTTTCTATTCTATTCCATTGATTCAATTGTCTTTTTTTATGCCAGTACCATGCTGTTTGGGTTACAATAGCTTTGTAATATAATTTGAAGTAGGGTAGTGTTATGCCTCCAGTGGAATGGGAGAAAATATTTGCAAACTATACATCCAACAACGGATTAATATCCAGAATACACAAAGAACTCAAACAACTATACAGTAAAAAAACAATCCAATGAAAAAATGGGCAAAGGAGATGAATAGACACTTTTCAAAGGAAGACATACAAATGGCCAACATGTACGTGAAACAATGCTCAGCATCACTGGTCATCAGAGAAATGCAAATCAGAACCACAGTGAGATATCATCTCACCCCAGTTAGACTGGCCATTATTAAAAAGACTAAGCATAACAAATGTTTATGAGGATGAGGGGAAAGGGGAACTACACTGTTAGTGGAACTGTAAATTAGCACAGCCATTATGGAAAACAGTATGGAGGTTTCTCAAACAACTACAGACTGAGCTACCATATGATCCAGCAATCCCACTGCTGGGTGTATACACAAAGGAATAGAAATCATCATGTGGAAGGGATATCTGCACTCCCATATTCATCACAGCTCTATTTACAATAGCCAAGATATGGAACCAACCTAAGTGTCCATCGACAAATGACCGGATAAAGAAAATGTGGTATATATACACAATGGAATACTATTCAGCCATAAGAAAGAATGCAATTCTGCCATTTGCAGCAACATAGATGAGTCTGGAGAAAATTATGTTTAGTGAAATAAGCCAGAGAAAGGAACAGAAATACCGCATGTTCTCACTCATAACTGGCTGCTAGGAAGGAAGGGAGGGAAGGAGGGAGGGAGGGAGGGAGGGAGGGAGGGAGGGAGGGAGGGAAGGAGGGAGGGAGGGAGGGAGGGAGGGAGGGAAGGAAGGAAGGAAGGAAGGAAGGAAGGAAGGAAGGAAGGAAGGAAGGAAGGAAGGAAGGAAGGAAGGAAGGAAGGAAGGAAGGAAAGACCACAACAATACATTGAACTTTCAAAAAGAGAAAACAAACCTAAGGATACTAGAGATGAGGGGGAGGGAGGAAGGGGGTTTGGGAAGTGATAGGTCAGGCAAAGAGCATAAAGAAATATCATGATTTGTAAGATTGAATGTGCTAATAATAAATAAAAATTTTAAATAAAAAGAAAAAAAAGTTAGGAATGTCAGGCATCTGGAGAACTGCATAAGGGCCCAGCCGAGGAAGAGGAAGCCTTCTGGGAGAAACAAGGGCGAGGGGGACGTCTAGGCCTACAACAGAGTTTCACCAAAGGCAAAATTTGGGTAAGGTAGACACTGACTGGAACCAGAGGACCTGTGCTTTAGCCCCAGCTCTGCTATGTGATTGCTATTTGACCTTAGTTGGACGAGTCACCGAATCTCCCTGAGTTTTGCCATTTTCTCACCTGTAAAGTGGGCCACATGTGCTTCGCAGCAAGAATGAATTATTATTGTTGAAAGTGGCTCAAAAACTGCACAGGGTTCTCAGGAGCACAGCCTGTGGCAAAGCTTCCCAAATGTTTCTCAGCCCTCGCTCCACTTATCTGAGGTTCCACCCTCTTTAGGAGGCATGATCTATTATCTTGGGTTTTGTTTGCTCAGGGTCCGATTATTTTATCTCTGTATTTAGGATCCTTTCAAAATTGAACTTGACCACATTTATTTCCTTTCCTAGATGCTGGAGATGCTGGGTAGAGAGGAGACCTAGCACTCACGATGCAGAAATAATTACATAACCCTTGTTCTAGCCCTGCTCTTGTGAAGTCATTGTCTTTTGATTGAGTTTCCTCATCCTTAAATGAGGGGGTTGGAACTGGTGATCTCTACAGTCTTTTGGAAGACCCCTCCTGAAGCTGTCCCACCAGCCCAGTGTTCCAGCTCTTTCTCTTGGCCTAATTAGCAGCATTTATCCAACTTTTTTTTTTTTTTTTGTCAGGTACGTGCTTCTATTCCAGGCATTCTGAGCCAATTCTGCAAATCAGACTTCTTGGAAGACTCAAATGTTTTAACAATCTTCAAACATATGACATCAAGCAGGCCGTTTTCCCTTCATCCACCAACTTTGTACTTTTGTAAAAAAAAAAAAAAAAGAAAGAAAGAAAGAAAGTAAGAGGTACTGAGTCCATCTGGCATGATTTGCTTTGAATAAAAGTCCATCTGCTTATTATTCCTAATTTCATTGTCCTCTAGAATGTTTACAGAAGCTTCTTTCGATATTTATTGCACTGTGTTTCTAATTACTGATCTAGACCATCCACACAGGCTTGCTGGGGCACCGGGCTAGGACGTAGGTGTCTTACTCTTTTTCATCTCCACAGCTCTTTTCTCCAGAGGCACAATGTGGCCCTCAGCCGTCATTACAGAGCCCTGGTGTGATGCTGCAGAGGCAGATTCTGACAATCAGCCCCTTTATCGTGAGTCTCCCTGGGGACGTGAGAAGCCGCCTCTGATGAATTTTTGCCTGCCTTGACACCATTATTGTCATAGGAAGGATGGAGATAATTACCTGATTTATTATCCTGAGGCTGGCTTCATCTCAGGGCCCTGTGATCACTGGAAACAGGAGGCTCATCTCTGGCTTCAGGCATCCTGAATAGATGGGTAAAAGATTCCCATTTCCCAAACAATGGTGTCTCCTAAAGGCAAAGGATGGGATGGTCTCTGCAATGGAAACATTTTCAACTTGGCCCTTTTGAAAATACCCAAAAAATCCAACATGCTAAAACTGCTTAAAATTAAACTCTTTTTCTCCCCAGATGAGTTCCCATTTCTGCTTTCCCTATTTCTGTTATGATGCTTAACTTTTCTCATCTCATGGCACCATGACTCCCTGCAATCAGGCAAGTCCTGTTACTCTCTCTTTGTAGCATCTTAATGCCTTTCCCATCTGTCCCTGGCTTCCATTCCCACTCTGTTGTCTAATTTCAGCCCCGTGTCACATTGTCTCTATTCCTGCAGTACCCCCCTCCTGTCTTTCAATCTCTCCCTCACCCCACCCACCATGCACATGACTCCAGAATAATCCACCTAAACAATGCTCATGAGTGCCTTTTGCCTACATACCCTCGCTGACTTGCAGGCTGTCTCTTCACTGTCAGGCCTCGCAGCCCCACAGCCAGCTGTGTGTCCCACAGCTGCCCCATGAATCCTCCTTCCTGCCACTCTGGGAGTGCTCTGACCTCTGTCCTCAGTTTTTGCTCACAACTTCTCAGGCATGTGAAAAGATTGAAAAAGGAAAAAAATATATAGAATTTGTGATGAATTCTTAATGCAGACCCTAGGGGTTAAAAGTCAATTTCACACTACTTTTTTATGAGGAATATCACAATCCATGTGATTCTGATACACTACCTGCCCCCCCTCAGATCCTTGAAAAATGTTTCCACTGTGTAAGCCCCTAGACAAGCACAAGCTGTCCCCCAGTGATTTGGAAGGAAGTTCTATAAAAAAAAAAAAAAAAACAGAAAAGCAACAGACATTCTATAGAAGAGCCAGTGGGTATAGGTTAAAAAGATGGGCCTTGGACTCAAATACAACTGAATTCAAATCCCAGTTCAGAGACTTACTAATACTGTAACTTGGGTACGTTACTTAACCTTACTGAAACTGCTTCCTAATCAGTAAAATAGGGCAAATATCCACCTTGCAGGGCTGTGTGAGAACTAGACTCAACACACATACAGTTCCAGCACAGACCCTGTCACTCTCAGTCATGGCTATTACTACACTGCGACCTCCAGCCCCAGCAGGTTCCACTCCACTCTGAGGATTCCCACAGGGTGGGCCCACTCTCTGCTGACTGGCTGGTTCACTCTGCCAGCCCCCCGCAGCCCTGTTCCAACCCCTAATGAGGACTAGGGGGTGCGTGGGAGCCTGTTGTCTGTCCTGTGACTACAGCCCTTCCCCTGCAGATCACAGCTCTGCAGATGCTCCCATTGAGACCTCCCCTCTGGGTGCGGCTCAGCTGTTCCAGCACTCAGAGGCCCACCAGGTAGGGGTCCTCGCTTCTCCTCAAAGAGCAATACCCCCTGGTCATTCTTAGTGACGAGCTACAGTTTGGGGCTCCCAGAGAGTGAGCAGCACTGACTCTGAACTGTGACAGCACATGACAGCCAGGAAAGAATGATGGTTGGGGCAGGGTGGCCTTAACCTGTGCCTGGAGTCAGACTGCCTAGAATTGCCACCGCCTTTGACATTTCTTAGCTGCATGATCTTGCACATGTTGCTTAACTTTTCTGTGCCTTGATCTGCTTGTCCGTAAAATGAAGACAGTAATAGCACCTGCTTCGTCAGGTTGTTGTGAAGATTGAGGGAGTTAATGCACACAAAGCACTTAGAATACTGCTTGACACATAGAAGGTGTTCAATAAATGTTAGCTGTTATAATTAATCCTCTGTTATCAAGGTCTCAGTCACCTTACAATTAGGCTGATTGAGACAACTCTCTGTTTGCCCAGAGACTTCTTCAAATCATCCTGCTCATCATTACCACCCTGTGCACATGCACACACACACACACGCACGCACACGCGCACGCACGCACACGCACACACGCGCACACACGCGCACACATACGCACACACAGAGTCATCAGCATTACCCCAAGGCAAGAGAAGACTAATTCTCTAGAACTTTCGATAGCAACAGTACTCAGGACCCTGTCCTGATAAAGCTACGTCCTCACAATTAGCCTAGATATGCTTCGCTCTGGGAACTGCCCCCAATTATCCTAATTTAGCAGGGGAGAGGTCAGAGGTCCAATGGAATCTTTTGGTCAAGCTTTTGTCAAGAGACCATAAAAATGTGTCTTTGGGCCGAAAATGTCTGAAATGTCCATATTAACTCAAATTACCAAGTATTTATCAACCTTATACCTTTCTTTGGCCTGTCCCACTGATAAAGTTTACAAGTTTGAATGCAATGTTTCAGGAAGTATTTATTGAGCACCAGTTTTGTCAGTCACTGTACTGGGGGCTGAGGATTTAAGGGTGAACCAGAGGCAGACTTTGGCTTACAGATCACAGTCAAGAGGGGAAAGCAGGCAGCCAGACAGATCCCTTCAATGCAGGATGATAAGTGCTAAGTCAGAGGAATGCACAGGGAGCTTGTGGAGAACAGAGAAGGGACATCCAACCCAAACAGGTAGATCAGGAAAGGCTGTCAGGAAGAGATGACTCCAGAGATGGGTCTTGAAGGATAAGTGGTCACTAACAAAAGAATAACATTTTTAAAAGCATATAGGCATGAAAAAGTAAAATGCGATTTTGGAACTATGGTCATTTGGCACTATGAGAGGATACAGAGTAAGGAAGAGAGACAGGAAATGAAACTAGAAAGATTAGCAGGTACAAGACCATCAAAGAACTTTATGCTTTGCTCAGTCCTTTAGGTTTTACCATGGGATGAAAGAGGGCACAGTGAAGGTTTCTAAGCAGGGGAGCAACATGGTAAAAGTTGGGTTTGGGTAGAAGCAAGGGGATTTTCCAGTGGAGGGGGGCAGTGTCCAGAAGCAGAGAAGCAGTGACAAACCTGGATTCGTAATAATTCAGGTGAGAGATGGTAAGAACCTGAACTAAAGACCCGTCAGTAAGATTAAAAGGAAGAAAGACGTTTCAGAACTATTTAAGAGGTTAGGTCATCAGGATATGGGGACTAGTAAGGAACAGAAGGGAGAGGAGACAGAGATAAATTTTAAGTTTCAGATTTCTGCCATGAATGGAAAGTCAAGCTTCAATTTACGAGTTAGAAATCCTAAGAGAATCTGGATTTATACTTTTTTTCTGTAGTATTACAGGTATTCTTCACTTTAAGACAATGCTAAATAGAGTTTAATCATACCACCTAGATAGCAAAGAAAATACTTAATTTCTAGACCAGACGGACAAATTTTTTCGGTAGCAATAGATCTTGGATTCAGCTGAAGCACCTACGACTGCAGTTCGGTCTCCTGGAAATGACCACCAATACAAAGAAGACCAGGCGGAAGGGGTTGAGGAAACATATAGAAACAAAGACCCTTACTACAGGACAAATGTCTGTGGTCCAGATAGGAGGACTGTGATCAGAAGAACATTGGAGAGGTGATTTTAAGCTAGTCAACTGCAAAGCAAATGGACTGCTGTAACTTGGGGCTGCTACTGCTCACAAGTACCCCTATCAGAGCAACCAAAGGACTGTGCCCCGGGGTATAGATTTACCAAGAGGACTCATTTGAAACTCGTTACAATTACCAATTACAAATAGTTCAACATTAGTTCATTTCCTGCCTTGGTCATTCTGGATCATTCCGGTTTCTTTTGTCAGGCCCCATTAACTGGAACCCAAGAAGTCCACAGAAGAAAATGGAAGATGGGCGATTGGAAACGAGTTTTGGCGGGAAGGTAAATGTCAGGCCCAGGAATGTGGTTTAGAACCCTTCACTGTGTCTACATTTGTAAGCAATAGGGGGTTATCAAAGGCTTTTGAGCAGAGCCATGAGGAGATGAAAGAAAATGTTTAAGAATAATAATGTGATAGCCCTGTGCAAAATTTATTAACTTGGCTGAAACTCACTCAAATATTAAAGTATTGCTGTCATTCTAATTAGACCTTTTACTTTCTCCCATGGGTGCATCTCCAAACTCTGCTCCCTCTAAACCCCTGGCAATATTGTTTTCTAAGGGCTCCTAGCTATTTGTCTCAGAGATTTTCAACCAGAGGAGGTACAGGGTTTGGAAATGAGCTAGAATTTCTTATTGGGGTTGATGCCGTTTTCCTAAGTTGGGGGTCAGTGTGTACTGGCATTTAGTTCCACAAGGGCTAGTGGTGCCAAATATACTCAACACACTGGACTGTCTTGTATAACAAAGACTTATCTTGCCCAAAATACCAACAGCATCTCTAGAAAAACATGGCATCCAATCTCTTTTGCTGCCCCTTCTTTGTCTTCTACAAATTCTCCTCTTCTATTTATCACCAGGCATCCTGCCAGCCACCTGATTAGCAGGTTAAATGGTCACTCAACTGTCATCAAACTCCTTCTCTCTTTCAGGAGCAACTGGAAGAAAGCCAGTGTCCATTATTGACCTAGTTCCATAGCACTTAAGATTTCCATAGTGCTTTGCAATGGTTTCTGTTAGCTAATTCTATGTCAACACATGAATTGAGTTAGTCTTGTTATTAGTGGTTTGCAAGTGGAGACACTCTAGTACAGAAGACTTGGCAACCTGTTCATGTCTCTTACATTTGATTCATAGAGTCAGATTTTGGGAAGCAATTTTCAAAGTCACAATAATTCTTCCAAATCTCTAAGAAATTCACTTAGTAGGATGCCATTGTGACTGAAATTTAATACAAACATCCCTTGCTTTGGGGAATTTAAATATTTTGGTGGCCTAGTTATGTAAAAGTGAATCTCCCTCTCCATTGGTTTTCATTTTACATATTATTGAAGATCTACTCATATTTTCAAACATTTCCTAAAAGAACCAAATGGTTTTTTGCCATCTCTCTGGACCGCTTTTTGATATCTGTTGCACTACTTGTATTACTGGCCCTCTTTTTGGTAATATCATATCTTCCTAACAGATTGGAAGTATCTTGAGGGCAAACTGTCTTGTTCTTTATATTCCTCCAGACATTATGACTGTGCTTGGCCTGTATTGATTACTTAGTAAACATGCTGATAGATGGTGATCAAGTTGATGGTCACGTCCATATATTGCTGTGTTTATAGGGAATTGTAATCTCCACCAGCAGTTTGCTCTCTGAAAACATCTTCATAAAACATTAGTGTACTTTGCAGTATTCACCCTCTATGATTCCCCTGTTACAAGTAGCTTTGTTTCAATGATGCCCGTCTCCAAGCCATGGATAATTCTCTTATGACTAAGAAGTCCCTGACTCCACACCTGGTTCTCCATTCATCTATTTTCATTCAGAAATTTACTATGCCAAACAGAGCTGATTACTTGCCCAGTGGGGATGTGGTATACAGATTGCAAAAAGGGTCACAATTCTCCATTCCCCACTACGTCCTTGACCTTTGCAGAGTAATTTTGCTTCTCTTCCCATCAAGATGTGGGGTCTATTTTCCCATTCCCTTGAATCTAGTCTTCTGACTCACTTTGGCCAGTAGAATATGTTAGATGTGACCATGTCCAGATCCAAGGCTAGGCCTCAGCAAACTCGTTTGATTTTACTTATTCTCACATAAATTTGCCCAAGCACAGACAGCACAAAACAAGCCCAGTTAGCCTGCTAGATAATAAGATTCACATGGCCTAGTGTTCCCTAGCACCTCGGCCAACAGCAATCAGCTGTCAGAAAGTGAATGAGACATACTAGACCAGCCAGTCTGTAGATGACCAGCCAGTCTGTAGATGACCTGCCAGCTGCCTGCAGAGGCACAAGCAGGCCCAGCAAGACAACCAAGTCTGTCCCAGATCAGCAGAGCCACCCAGCTGCCTAGAAACTCAGTTATTGTTTTAAGGCACCAGGTTTTGGGATAGTTTCATGCACAGCACTATGTAGATAATAATTATCTTTAAAGGGTTCTTTTTAACCATGATCAAATTTAATGGAAAACCATCTTAACTTAAACTCTTTAGATAATGTCAGGCAGTCTGTTCTTTGTGGTTTTTTCTTTATTATTCATTTACCCAGAACCATCAAATGATAAGCTAAAATACATAACTAATTTTTTAGATAATTGATGCTTACCCCTTAAAGTATAAAATCTTTTATTTAATATAACCATTCCTATGGCAATCTTTCTAAACTCCATTATACATACATCTATATTGTATACATAAACATAATATTTGAATTCTGTATTTAACTTCCCTTGATAGTATTATTAATAAAAATGCTATCCTAAAGTACTATACAGTAATGACCTCAGAGAGTACTGAAGTATATTGGACAATTTACCCTTTACATTGGATGGTCCCAGACCATTTTGCTTTTTATACTTACATCTGTGGATATATATGTTTTTGCAACCCCTCCTCACCGTTTAAGATGTCATCTGTCATTTCTTCCTACTACGGTGTGTGCTTATTCCTAGAAGCTACCTCTCTTTTAATTTGTTTCTTTCAGTCTACTGTGGACTACCAAAGCACAACCATATAACCATATTTTAATTTTTTTTAAAATCTCCCAAATAACTGTAACACCAGAAACCTTCTACCCTGAGGCAACATTCACACAAAGTAGGAATAGAGATTAATTTCCTACCCCCCTTCCCACCCGACACATTATCTGCTGAAATAGATAATGACCCCAGGAGAATATGAGCTTTAGGTAAAATTAACAAGAAATAAGAAAAGTACAGCAATTATAAAAGAAATACGACAAACTGATCGACTTATGCTATATAATACAGGCTTAATGGGCCAGATAGAAAAACTATATTAAAAACACTATAGAGTTATAATTATGTAGTGGTATAGTTATAGATTTATGTGTATATGTCTATATATGTAGTTTTTATTTATTTAAGAAATATAGAGAATAGACAAAGACATCCATATTATTGGAATCTACATTACTGGAATCTCCAATGGAGAGAAAAAATAACGAGAGGTGAAGATATTTAGCAAAAGAATAACCACGATTTTCCAAGAATTAAAAATATAAACTTTTAAATTAAAGGCTTTACCCATTACAAAATACGTTAGTCAAGAGAAACTTTCTATTCTGAGGCAACATATATACAAAGAAGGAATACAGATTTATTTCCAAATACATTAAAACCTAAATTCATTATAGTAAAGTTATGATTTAAAAAGTCAAAGAGAAAATTCCAAAAGCTTCCAGAGGGGAAAAAAAAAGGATACCACCTACAAAGAAACAAAATGAAATTGGTATCCACCTTCTCAACAGCAATACTGGATACAAAAATTCAATAGATAACTAGTCTTTCATTTTTAAATTTACTTTTTTTTTTTTTGGCAGCTGGCCAGTACAGAAATTTACTTATTTTTTAATTGACATATATTCATTATACATATTTGTGGAATACAGAGTTATGTTTCAATACACGTATACAATGTGTGATGATCAAGTCAGGGTAATTGGCACATTCGTCATCTTTGTGATGAGAACATTTGAGCCCCTGTCTTCTAGCCATTTGAGAGAATACAATAAATTATTGTTAATCATAGATGCCCAGCACTACTGTACACCACTAGAACATATTTTTTCTATCTAGCTATAATTTTGTATCCATTAACAAATCTCTCCCTATCCCCTCCCTCCCACATTTTTTTTATTTAGCTCCCACATATGAGTGAGAACATGCAGTATTTATCTTTCTGTTTCCGACTTATTTCACTTAACATAACGTCTTCCAGACTTATCCATGTTGCCACAAAGGACAGGATTTCATTCTTTTTCATGGCTAGGTAGTATTCCATTGTGTATATATTCCTCCTTTTCTTTATCCATTCATCTCTTGATGGATGCCTAGGTTAATTCCATTTCTTGGCTATTGTGAAAACTGCTGCAATAAATATGGGGGAGCAGGTATCTCTTAGGTATGCCAATTTCCTTTCCTTCAGATAAATACTCTGCAGTGGGATTACTGGATCATATCATAGTTCTATTTTTAGGGGTTTTTTTTTTTTTTTTTTTTTTGAGGAGCCTCCATACTGTTTCCCATAACAGCTGTAGTAATTTACAACCCCACCAACAGTGTATAAGAATTCCCTTTTCTCTGCGTCCTCATCAGCATTTGTTATTTTTTGTCTTTTTGATAACAGCCATTCTAACTGGGGTAAGATGATATCTCATTTTGGACAAATATTCCCTAAACATCATAGAAAAATAAATTCAGACCTAGAATTTTATAGCTAACTAAACTGTCTTTTAAATGAGAAAGTGAAAGACTTCTGATCAAGACAACGTACCCAGCGTCATCCTCTCCCACAATCAACTAATTTACAACTATTGAAAAGCAATGACCTGACAAGTTGGGGCCACTAGAGCTCAGGGAAAGAGGAAGAGAGACCTACAAAATTCCTGAAGGCAGGAGAAGTCATGATGACAAAAAGGATCATTCTGACCATTTCAAGCCCAGGCCATTTCAAGGCTGGCCCTGATGAACACACGGAGCAAGAGCTGCCAAAAGCCGCTGCTGTGCCCTTCATATGAAGCTGTTTGGAGGCTGCAGAAGAGAAGAGGGCCTTGGTGGCCCCCAGGCCAGCAAGACCACTAACAGTGTTCCCATGGACCTACATAGGAGTGAGAGGACACGGTTTTCAAGATGGCGGCGGCTGCGGCGGCTGGCGCGGAGTAGCTGAGGTGGAAAAGGTGGCCACTGGGCCTCAGGCAGCCGGGAAACTTGTGGACCTTCCTCTCGCCATCTCTTAAGGGAGGACTGCTGCTGCTGGCCGGTCGTGGGGAGTGACCGCCACTTTACCCCCGGCAGGAAAGGCTGCCTCATTTACAGGCAACAGCTTTGAAGTGTGGAGCAGGAAAAGAACTGTTTCTTAGCTGCAAAAGCGAGTCACTAAACAGGGAACTCGGTGCCAGGGCTGCTGTGGATGCAGACAGGACCCCGGAGGCCGGGGCCGCGCTGAAGGCGGCCAGCTGCCCTATTCAGGATTCGAGGTTTCAGGCTGGCATTAAAGAAGATTCCTGGGAGCGCCCAAGCCACGCCGCGACTGAACAGCCCGAGGCGGCAGCGGCCGAGAACTGGGAAAGGCGGCAAACCAGAGACAGAGCGAGCGCCCGACCTGGCACAGCACTGTGAGTGACCCCTGGCACAGCTCTGTTCGGGGGGGTGGATGCCCACGTGGCTCCCGCCTGCATCACCAGACCACTCACCGCCCCGTGCTGCCTCCATTTTCCCAGGTGCGAGCAGCCCCGCCCTGCTCGGCCATCACTGAGCCCTCCCACTTGCTTGGCCTGGCGCGGGGCTTTCTGGAGCCTGAAGACCGGCCTCCGCTCCCACTCCCTCCGCGGTTCTCTGGCGGGGCTGGTGGCGGGGGGCGTCCCCGGCCAGTGTCGGGAGGGCAAGGAAGTACGGGCGGGTCGACTGTCACTCCACCACACCCTGGACTCCGGCCCCAGGTAAACTCCCTGTTACTGGGAGGCAGATACCATCTCTGCGGCCACCAGTTTGGAAAAAAGCCTAACGAATTTCTGGTTGGGAATAGTGTGGTAGGAGAGTTCCCAGGTCCGCTTGAACCTGCCGGAGACCAGGCTGCCGGTGGGCACTAGACTCGGTTTATACTGGGGGGATACAAAGGTGAACAAGACCCGAGAAAGATCTACATAGTGCTACAAAGGCACCCAGAGAGACCGGTCGTCTGTGCCTAGCAAAAACCTGGTAGACTTCATGGGCGAGGCGGTGCCGAGCAGGGTCTTGAAGGCCCAGCTGATAGACGAGGGGTGCAAAAGACACGCCCCAGCCCAGCACAGTGCGCACAGAGTGGGAAGACGTGCGGCCAGGGAGGCGGAGACTCGACAGAAACCACACACCCGGTGGGGTCGCCACTGCACGATCTAACAGCCTGGGCCAGAGCACACGGAACAGGGAGAAGTCCTGCACAGGAAGTGAAAGCTCAACAGAGATCACACAACCTGTGGTACGTGATCAATGAATCAAAAAGCTGGTTTTTTGAAAAGATAAATAAAATTGACAAACCATTAGCATGGCTAACAAAAAAAAGAAGAGAGAAGACTCAAGTAACAAAAATTAGAAATGAAAAAGGTGATATTACAACTGATTCATCTGAAATACAAGGAATCATTCGAGACTACTATAAACAACTATACGCCAACAAATTTGAAAATCTGGAGGAAATGGATAAATTTCTGGACACACACAAGCTCCCAAAACTGAACCGTGAAGATGTAGAAAATTTGAACAGACCAATAACAATAAAGGAGATTGAAGCTGTTATCAGAAGGCTCCCAACAAAGAAAAGCCCAGGACCAGATGGATTCACAGCAGAATTTTACCAAACATTCAAACAGGAATTGACACCGATTCTTTACAAACTATTCCAAAAGATTGAAACGGACGCAAATCTCCCAAACTCATGCTATGAAGCAAACATCATCCTGATACCAAAACCAGGTAAAGATATAACCAAAAAAGAAAACTACAGGCCGATATCCTTGATGAATATAGATGCAAAAATCCTCACGAAAATACTAGCAAACAGAATACAGCAACACATACGTAAAATTATTCATCACGATCAAGTGGGATTCATCCCAGGGATGCAAGGTTGGTTCAACATACGCAAATCAATAAATGTGATACACCATATTAATAAACTCAAACACAAGGACCATATGATCATCTCTATAGATGCTGAAAAAGCATTTGATAAAGTTCAGCACTCATTCATGACAAAGACCCTCTATAAGTTAGGTATAGAGGGAAAGTATCTCAACATAATTAAAGCCATATATGCCAAACCCACTGCCAATATCATTCTGAATGGGGAAAAGCTGAAAGCTTTTCCTTTAAGAACAGGAACTAGACAAGGATGCCCACTCTCACCACTCCTATTCAACATAGTGTTGGAAGTACTAGCCAGAGCAATCAGAGAAGAGAAGGAAATAAAGGGCATCCAGATTGGAAAAGATGAAGTCAAACTGTCCCTGTTTGCAGATGACATGATCCTATATATCGAACAGCCTAAAACCTCTACAAAAAAACTGTTGGAATTGATAAATGATTTCAGCACAGTAGCAGGATACAAAATCAACACACAAAAATCAGTAGCATTTCTTTTCTCCAATAGTGAACATGGAAGGAGAAATCAAGAAAGCCTGCCCATTTACAATAGCCACCAAAAAATTAAAATACTTAGGAATTGAGTTAACCAAGGAGGTGAAAAATCTCTATAATGAGAACTACAAACCACTGCTGAGAGAAATTAGAGAGGATACAAGAAGATGGAAAGATATCCCATGCTCTTCGATTGGAAGAATCAACATAGTGAAAATGTCCATACTACCCAAAGTGATATACAAATTCAATGCAATCCCCATCAAAATTCCAAAGACATTTTTCTCAGAAATGGAAAAAACTATCCAGATATTTATATGGAACAATAAAAGACCACGCATAGCCAAAGCAATGCTGAGCAAAAAAAATAAAGCTGGAGGCATAACTCTACCTGACTTTAAGCTATACTACAAAGCTATAATAACCAAAACAGTATGGTACTGGCATAAAAACAGACACACTGACCAATGGAATAGAATAGAGAATCCAGAAATCAACCCACACACTTACTGTCAGCTGATCTTTGACAAAGGCACCAAGCCTATTCACTGGCAAAGGGACTGCCTCTTCAGCAAATGGTGCTGGGATAACTGGATATCCATATGCAGGAGAATGAAACTAGATCCATACCTCTCACCGTATACTAAAATCAACTCAAAATGGATTAAGGATTTAAATATACACCCTGAAACAATAAAACTTCTTAAAGAAAACATAGGAGAAACACTTCAGGAAATAGGACTGGGCACAGACTTCATGAATACGACCCCAAAAGCACGGGCAACCAAAGGAAAAATAAACAAATGGGATTATATCAAACTAAAAAGCTTCTGCACAGCAAAAGAAACAATTAAAAGAGTTAAAAGACAACCAACAGAGTGGGAGAAAATATTTGCAAAATATATATCTGACAAAGGATTAATATCCAGAATATATAAGGAACTCAAACAACTGTACAAGAAGAAAACAAGCAACCCAATTAAAAAATGGGCAAAAGAGCTAAATAGGCATTTCTCTAAGGAAGATCTCCAAATAGCCAACAGACATATGAAAAAATGCTCAACATCACTCAGCATCCGGGAAATGCAAATCAAAACCACATTGAGATACCATCTAACTCCAGTTAGGATGGCTAAAATCCAAAAGACTGTGAACGACAAATGCTGGCGAGGCTGTGGAGAAAAAGGAACTCTCATACATTGTTGGTGGGACTGCAAAATTGTGCAGCCTCTATGGAAAATGGTATGGAGGTTCCTCAAACAATTGCAGATAGATCTACCATACGACCCAGCTATCCCACTGTTGGGAATATACCCAGAGGAATGGAAATCATCAAGTTGAAGGTATACCTGTTTCCCAATGTTTATCGCAGCACTCTTTACAATAGCCAAGAGTTGGAACCAGCCCAAATGCCCATCATCAGATGAGTGGATAAGGAAAATGTGGTACATCTACACAATGGAATACTACTCAGCTATAAAAACGAATGAAATACTGCCATTTGCAACAACATGGATGGACCTTGAGAGAATTATATTAAGTGAAACAAGTCAGGCACAGAAAGAGAAATACCACATGTTCTCACTTATTGGTGGGAGCTAAAAATTAATATATAAATTCACACACACACACACACACACACACACACACACACAAAAACCGGGGGGGGGAGAAGATACAACAACCACAATTATTTGAAGTTGATACGACAAGCAAACAGAAAGGACATTGTTGGGGGGGAGGGGGGGAGGGAGAAGGGAGGGAGGTTTTGGTGATGGGGAGCAATAATCAGCCACAATGTATATCGACAAAATAAAATTTAAAAAAAAAAAAAAAAAAAAAGGAGTGAGAGGCCACAGATAACTGAAAAAAGGAGCCACTCAGAGGCCAGTGAGTCACTGCAAGTGACCAGCACATGGCCTGCCCCATGGGAAGTATTTGGAGTGTGAGGGCTGGGGGAGACGGGCCCACCAGGGGAACACTGGAGCACAACATGGACATTTGATCTGCCCTCCAATCAGCACAGGACCACTCAGCAGAGACTGGTCAGGAATATAGAACTGCAGGGGGTGCACTTTGCTGAAAAGACTCAAGCCAAGACCAGAGTTTCCACACAACTCATGTGTACCAGACCTCACAAGACCAAGAAGTGCTTACAAGGTCAACAATTAAAACCTGAGCTACACAAAAAGCCTTCCCTAGGGGATCAGCAGCAAAGCCACAATTTAGCTCAACCACAGGGCTCAAGTGCTGGTTCCCACAGGAAGTTCCCCCATTTTAGAAGTAAGCAAAGGACAACAAATTAGTTCCAGTGCAGAGTTTAAGTGATGGAAATGGTAAATAATCCAACACAGAACTGAAAGAAAAAACAAAATACCCACAGATCAAAGACAAAGTTGTGATATTAACCAGTAAAAGTCTAACAGCACCAAAGAACATCTAGAAAACCTAGAAAGACCAGAAGTCCCCTGGGCTCCCAAGCTGGGATGCAGGGAGGGCCAATGGCCTTAGCCATGGCCCCCGCTGACAACCACATCCAGTCCAGTGACAACCACCAAGCTGCTGCCAGAAGCCCCCTGGGCTCCCTTGTCAGAATGACAGGGTGCTACAGGCCTCAACCATGCCCTCCTCCTTTCTGTTCCTCCCACCCTCACCCCCCGCCCCCTTCCCCTCTCCCCCTCCCCCCAACTGCTCCACAACTTCTTAGAATGTAAAATAATAAAAATAATAAATAAAATTTTAAAATAAATAATAGATGACAAGGTGAAATAAAGATATTCTTGGTTAGAAATGTTTCAGAACACTTCCTATACAGAATCAGTCACTGAAAAAATTTCTTAACTTCAAAAGAAGAAATATTAGCTCACCATGGATGTGATTAAATATGCAAAGAGTGATTAAAGATCTTAGTGAGTATCCAATGGTAAGAAAAATACGTTGGGAGGGTGACAAAAATCATGGTAAATGGAAAATGTAAGTGAAGATGGTAAAAATAAGTTCTAATGTAACAGTAACTTTAAAATGTAAATGGATTATATTCACTTAATAAAAGAAGAGACCTCCAGATTGGATGAGAACATAATCACCGTAGAATAAGATACTTATAAGGGCTACATTTTAAACACAGGTTTTCTGAAAGTAGAAAGAATGTAAAATAATTATGCCAGGCAATTATGAACCAAAGAGAACCGGAGTAGCAACTTGCATTTCAGACAAATCAGAAATCAAAGTACAAGACCCAACAAGGGACAAAGAGAGATATTATATATTGGGAAAAGAAGCAAAAGCCAAAATATATAATAATATTATTACAAAAATTATTAACATTTATTGAGGACTAGGCAGCATTCCAAGTCCTAATCTCTTTTCCTGTATTAACTAATTTAATCTTCACAACAAGCTATAAGATAGGTTATATTATTATCCTTATTATTATTTGCATGTGAGGCAACTGAGGGATAAATATACGCCATAGTCATAAACACAAATGTACCTAACAATAAAGTCCTGAAATACAAGGTAATAACTAACAAAACTAAGGAGAGAAACAAACAATTGTAGTTAACATCTTTAAATGCACCTTTCAAAATTTATTGAATCAAGTAGGTAAAAAAGGATCCTTGAATCCACAATGATACTCAAAAAAAGGGGGAAGAAGCTCTCATTTACAGAATACCAACTAATAAATGTGGAAAACCCAGTAGGAGAAGAAAATCGCCATCTGCAACTAACAATGTAATTCTTGATTCAGGCAAGGGTCATTAATGTATGATAAAACCACTGGGTGAAAGGTTGTTGAGAAACAAAATACCTGTGCAGTCTTAAAATGTCATCTCACAGGGGCCAAACCCGTGGCGCACTCGGGGGAGTGTGGTGCTGGGAGCGCGGTGACGCTCCCGCCGCGGGTTCGGATCCTATATAGGAATGGCCGGTGCACTCACTGGCTGAGTGCCAGTCACGAAAACGACAAAAAAATAATAATAATAATAATAATAATGTCATCTCACAGACTATTGACTTCAAAGTGGAAAAAAATATACCTTTACAATAAAGGCATCTAGCATGTACCACCTAAACCAAGTTACCAATAACGGAACAAAGTGTCTCCTCCTGTGATGCACTGGGAAGAACATAACTTTGACCCTAAACACAAGAAAGCAATCAGAAAAATCCAGATCGTGGAACATCGAGACAATTAGCCTGGACTCTAAAAAATGCCAGTGACCACCAAACTAAAACATGATCCCTAATCAAAACTGAAAATAAAATAGCTATTAATAAATTAAAGAGAAAACATTGAGCAACTTAATAAGTACAAAAGAATGAAAAAGCTCAATCCTCTTTATGACTTAAAAAACAAATCAAAACTCAGAAAACCAGGAGTAAAAAAAAAAAGTCCTTAAATCAATAAAGATCTATCAAAAGACCCACAAGAAACCTCATTTTAATGCACCCCCTTTAATATCACAATAAGACAAAGATGTTCACTATTTCTGCAACTGCTTTACAAAGTCCCCAATGTCATGGCCAATGCAATGAGAGATAAAGATTATAAAGGAAGAGCAACTGTCATTGTGTGCAAATAACAAAGAAAGCACAAGAATTTTATACAGAAAAATCTTAAAACCTATTAAATCATGTAAATTCAGATTAATGGAGAAAAACTCAATGCTCATGGATGAGATGATATAATATTGTACAGATGTAAATTCTTCCTCAAATTAATTTATAAATTTAATGGAATTACAAGCAAAATTTCAGGAGGATTTTTTAACATCTTATCAAATTGATTCTAAAATAAGTAGGAAAGAATAAATGTCCATGAATAATACAGATCATTTTGAGGGGAAAAAAGGAACACTAGCAGTCAGTTACTGGATTAGTTTTGGGGGACTACTGCAACAAATTAGCACAAACCCAGTGGCCTAAAGCAACAGAAATTCATTCTGGAGTTCTGGAGGCTAGACATCCAATATCAAGGTGTCAGCAGGGCCACACACACCCTCTGGAATCCCGAGGGGAGAATTCAGTTCGTGCCCCTTCTACCTTCCGCTGGCTCCTGGTATTCCTTGGCTTTTGTTGGCTTGTGACTGCATCACTCCAATCTCTGCCTTTGTCTTCTTTTCTGTATGTCTGTCTTCTCCTTTTCTGCCTCTTATAAAGACACTTGTCATTGGATTTAGGGCTTACCAAAGTAATCCAGGATAGTTTTAACGCAAGATCCCTAATTAGATCTGTAAAGACTTTTTTCAAGTAAGGTAACATTCACAGTTTCCAGGGATTTGGATGTGGACCTATCTTTGGGGAGATGGGGGTGGGGGGGGCACCATTCAACCCACTAACTCACCCTACCAGGTATGAAGTCATACTATAAAGCCATAGATAACTCTGTTATGTACTGGCACAATAACAGACTAATAGACCAATAGAACAAAATAGAGCCCAGAAAGAGTTCCAAGTTGGAAACTGGATATATAAGACAGCTGGCATGATAAATCAGTAGGGAAGAATCAATTCAGGAAACAGAATTTTTTTAAAAAAACCATATGGAGATCATTTTAATATGAGTCCTACTTTACATCTTATACAAAGGTAAAATCCAGGTGGGTTAAAAATCTAAAGATTAAAGATGAATGGGATGTGTGTCTGTGTGTGTAAGAAAATATAGGAGAATATCTTTGTGGCATTTCGGGTGCGAAAAGATTTTCTAAACAAAACCCAAAAAAACACAAGCTATAAGATAAAAAATTGGGAACTTTAATTACAACAAAGTTAAAGATTTTTTCTTACATATAGAATTCTAAATAATATATGTAGATACTCCTCTGCCCAGAAAGTGAAGCTTAATCTTCTTCTCTTTAAGCATGGGCTGAACCTGGTGATTCATGTCCACTGGGTATGAAAAAGAAAAAATACATAACTTTACAGTGGAGAAACCTAGTAGACACCACCTTAACCAAATGTTCAAGATTAACATCACCAGTGATAACTTGTGTTAATATTAAATACCCTTTGACATGGTGTGATGATAAGGGCACTTTACCTCTGTGATCTTCTTCCAAAAAATGCATAAGCCCAGTCTAATCATAAGACATTATCAGACAAACCCAAACTGAGAGATATTCTACAAAATGCTTGACCACTACTCTTCAAAACTGAGCTCATGAAAAACAAAAAAGTCAGAATACCTGTCGCAGATCAAAAGAGACTAAGGAGATACAGTGACTAAATGTCATGCAGTATCCTTGATTAGATCCTAAAAACAGTAAAAGAAAACAATGAAAAAATTGATGAAATCTGTGTAAATCTGTCATTTAATTAATTGTATTGTACCAGTGTTCATTTCTTAGTTTTGACAAATGTACCAAGTTATGTTACATTAGAGAAAGCTTGGTAAGGTGATATGGGAACTCTGCAGTATCTTTACAACTTTCCTGTAAATCTAAAATTATTCCAAAACGAAACATTTGCCATATATAAAAGAATTTCTCTTCAACAAAGATAGCAGCATCAACTAAATTGGACAAAAATGAATGTCTAAAATATACACCAAACTCCAACAAATTAATGACAAAGACAAGAAACCCAACTGTAAAATGGACAAGACTATGAACAGACAGTTCCTGGAATGGGAAATCCGGATGACTAACAAATATATGAAGAGATGCTCTATCTCACACATAACGAGAAATATGCAAATAAAATCAAAAAATATATTTACATGAATCAATTGGGAAAACAAATTTATATTGATGAGCATGTGGAGAAACAGGAAACCTAGTTCACTCCTGGTCAGAGAGGAAAGTGCAGCAGGCATTCTTTGGAGAGCAACTTGGCACTATTATGTGAGATTAAGAGTGTGATTACCCTATAACCCATAGTCCCCACTCCAGGGCTAACACCCCAGAAACACTCACTCAGGACTGTACACGGGCATAGGAAAGAATGGTCCTCCTAGCGTTGTGTGGCAGCAAAGCATCAAGCCAATGGTATGTACTCGAATAACTGGACTGTAAGTAAGACGTGGTGGATGCACACTCTGGAACACCACACAGCAGAAGAATTAGCCAGATGCACATTCACCAACATGGATAAATCCTGGAAAATTATGCCAAATGTAAACAGTAAAAAAAAAAAAAATACATGCATATACTGAAATACCACTTATACAAATTTAAATGTCATACATTTCAATGGCATATTCTAAACACATTAGTGTGCACATTTACGATATATCAAGGGAAAGAATAGGCATGGGGTAGGCATGAAGAGGGAAAATACTAAACTAGCACATGGGAGAGCCTAGGAACAGGCAAATGACATGAGCTCCTTAGGATGATGACTTTAATTTGCACCTGAGGTTCAAACTAAAGAAAAAAGGGGAGAGGGTAGTTCTGAATGAGGGCTTCAGGAGATCACCTTTGAGCTAAGAGCATGAGTTTTATTATGAATAGATGTGGGAACGTCTATATTGTCTGCTCAGGAGCCCTTTTTCTTTACATACTGATTACTAAATAAGTCATTTCTTAATGGCCAGATAAGTCATCCTCAAATAAAAAAGGCATTGCTGTCCTTGGTTTCATTACAACAAGATATACCTACAGTACATCCTGACACTCATGAGTGATTCTTTCCGAGACATTTATGAATCCCCTCCATTCACAAATAACCACTATGTCACATAATTTCCCCCATAATATGCATACACAGTGAGAGAAAAACAACATTTGTGGTGGTGCCGGGGCACAAGATGCCAGACTCATTTACTAGCTGTGTAACCCACCACTACACACCAGCATCCCAGCTAGCAAGCGCGATTCTAATTCATGCTTCGGTAAAAATACAAATTATAATATACTTTGAACCTGGAGGGTCATTTGCAAATAATGAGAAATGCAAATTCTAAATCAATGCAAGTCCAGGGAGTACCGTACCATGATGACCACTTTGGTGCCCTGGAAGAGTTATTGCAGCTTTTCAAAGTGTTTAATACAATCTCTGAAACAACAGAGGCCATGAGCATGCCCTACTCATTTTGATTGACAATTTGGCCCATGGCTCAGACCACTGCAGCACTGACTCTAAGCAAATCATAGAAGATTGAAATTCTAAAAGAAGCTGCTGATTTCAAAGCTTTTAATGATTCAAATTTTCAATCAGCAGTTTTTTTTCCAGTTCATTACCCACAGACTCTGTGGATCAACCAATGTGTGTAGCCCATCTCCTCCTGAATTCCTCTAGTCATACAATCCTGTCCATCACTTTACCTAGCCCTGGAAAACAAAGCCGAAATATACATGTTCATTTCACCTTCATTTACCTTGTCTGAATTCCAAAAGCATGGGAAACAAAGTAAAAAAGTCCCAGCATCTCAGAAAACTTCTAAAATAAACCTGAAAGCCAATGATTTCTTAGCACAACTGAACCAATGGGAGATTGAACACAGGCTGGCAGCTCTGGCTGCAACAGAGGACAGATGCATGTGAAAAAAGATGGGAAGAGGAGAGAGTCTTCAGTTTCAAGTCAGAATTGTGTCCATCTTAGGGCCAGCCCATGGCTCACTCGGGAGAGTGTGGTGCTGATGACACCAAGGCCGTGGGTTCGGATCCCTACATAAGGATGGCCAGTTCACTCACTTGGGAGAGTGTGGTGCTGACAACACCAAGCCAAGGGTTAAGATCCCCTTACCAGTCATCTTTTAAAAAAAAAGGAAAGAAAGAAAGAAAAGAAAAGAATTGTGTCCATCTCACTCCACCTCAGGAGTCCAGAGATGAAAATACCTTGGCTTTGAAACACACACAGTCTATTCAGAAAAGCAGCCGACAATTAGAAGTACGGAGGGGGATACAGGAATAGTTTCCTACTGTGTAAAATTGCATGTTATTGAATTGATAGAGTTGTCATTCAGAACATTCAGAAAAGGTGATGTTAGAAATGAAGCCAGAGGAGAAATAAATAGAGTAGAAATTCAGATAAAATTCATTCAGGTATTGCCACTGGCATCTGTAAGACTAACGGATTGCAGCTTCTGAAGGTAATGTCATTAAATAATGACACTGAAGGTCATTCTTTGTTACCCTTTTCTATAGATTATCCCACTTCTTTGGCTCATTGACTGTCACTCAGCAGAGTCACTCACTCACTGACGCACCTGGAGACTGGGCCAGCCAGGCCTTCGTAATATTAAGAAATCCCCATGTGGTCTTAATGGTCTCCTAGAACCCATTTCCCATGTTGTGTCCCCAACCATGACTCATCCCTACCCACTAAGCTATTAATTCCTGTGGGTGACCAGTGGGTGGGAGCTATAGAGAACCAAGCCCCAGCTTTAAGCCATCTTAGACAACTGTAGTACAAAATACACTTTCTCTAGGCAGGTGGCAAACTCTTGTTTCATTAGGTTTATCTTGAGAGACAATGGGGATCAACTCTGGATTGCGTTTCACATGATATAGGTGCTCAATAAAAATGTGTTCAAAGAGTGAAGAAACAGTGAACTGGCAGTTCCCTGTGATAGGCAGAGTCCATGGGAAAAAACACCCATCAGCATCCAATTCTGGCAGGTCTGTCCAGAGGAACAAAACCCCAGTTGGGAGCACAGGGGACACAGCCCATGCTTCCTGTGGGACAGGATTGGCAAGGAAGTAGCAGGTTTCCAGGACTTCAGCCAAGGGACAGGGGATCAGAACAGGATCCCAATCCCAGCAGGGAATGCAAGTGTGGAATGGGGTCAGCTCAGCCAGCTGAGAGGAAGGCGCGCACCCTCCGGTACCTGCAGCCTTGGGCGGGATCCAGCAGTGGTGGGCAGGGAGCACGGCAGAGGAGCAACCTCAGGGCCCGCCCCAGCTGAGCAGGAAGGGCCCAGGGAGACTGCTGGCTCCACCCTCCAGTTCACATCTTCCACCTTTCAAAACTAGCTCCTGTAGGGTAGTTGATGCGAGAAACTGCCTGAGTGGAAAGATCGCTGACAAGGAGGCCTCATCAGAAGCACCAGATCCCAGTCCCAGCCTTGCCATGACTGGAGCGTGCCCTCGGGCAAGTCATTTAACTTGTCCAAGTCACAGGTCCCTCCTCACAATTGGGGGCAATGGTTAAACTTATTGGAGTGCTTGAGGATAAAGAAGATCACACATACGGAAGAGCTCTTTAAAAATGTAGCACTATCAATGTCGGCTATTTGTGTATTAAGCAGAATTTCATGTTGAATTTGTCAAACTGAATTTTCTGTAATTATAGAAATAAAGCTTTAGTATTTCATTCAAGAAATTTTAAGCATCAAGCAGGCAAATTGAGTTTTGGAGGGAGCCAGAGAGGCCTTCCCTGCACCCCGGAAAGCACACTGCCGTTGGCTTCTACCCGACGCCTCTCCACACAGCGGAGCTCTGCTCGAAGCTGCCAGCGGCAGCCTCCATATGAAGCACATTTAAGTATCTATGGCAGGGCATGTAAATAAAACCTTCACTAAGGTAAATAGTTGTTCAGTTTTTGCCTATGCACATGTAACTTTTATGCTCCATTATGATATACGGCTTCTATGTGTTTGGAAGTCTTAGAACGTCTTCCATGTCAGTCCTCTAAGTGACTGGCTAATAATCAGTTACTTACTCACTAGCTTTCAGGGCCCATGAAAGCCTTTAAACTGGAATGCTATCCCTAACCATCCATTACGATCACGCTAATTCTTCCTAACAGGATGTGAGCCAGTTACCTCGACAGCCTTAGTGGCATGGGGCACCAGGTTGGGTGGATGAGAAGAGCCCATGCTCCACCCAGGGGGTTCCACTGCATGGTCTAAAACAAAGGCCATGTCCACCATTGATGCTTCACATTGTGACAAAATTGGCATGCAATCTCAGCACATGCTCCACGCCACAAATATGTAAAGGTTACAAGTAAGAACTCGTGTATTATAAATAGCCTCTGTTATGGAATCAAGTGACTGAACCCACAATACCCACTTTCTGCTGGTTTCACAACAAGATGACTATGTTCAGCTCATGGACACAATCTTAGTGCATAGATATGGGAGTCAAGTATGTTTGTTCCATTTCCTGTGGGCACCTGTGAACGCTTCTGTGATGCAAGGCAAGTCACTTCTCCACCCTGGAAGAAGAAGCAGCAGTCCACAGCTTGATAACAGAATAGATCCAAATTTTGCTTGCAAGGTTGTTGGTTGGCATTTGCAAAGTATTTTTAATAGAAATTATAAATAGTACTTTGAAAATGTTGCAGTGGTAACTATAATAACAATACCTATCAAGTACTGAGTGCTTATTCCTTGCCAGAAACTGTACTAAGCATTTTATATGTAATACTCATGTGATATTCACAGTAAGAACATGAGATAGGACTTAACACTTCTGTTTCACAGATAAGAACACTGAGGCTCAGAGCGACAAAGTAACTTGCCCCAACATTACAAAGCAGCAGAGCTGAGGTTGAAACCTGCACTCTTGACCAACACTCCACAGTCAGTGGTGACCCTTGTACTCTTCACACTTCCCATATTTCCCACATTTGAAAATGAACAGTTTAAATTATACGATCAGGAGAACATTTTGTAGTTGGCTTTCTAAGCTGGCCCTCAAAAACCGATGTTAGCTATACAGCTGCTGTACGAAGACATGAGACTGTGCAGGGAGCCAAGTGAAAGAAGAGAAAGAAGAAGATGGAAAATGAAGAATCGGGGACAAAGGAAGGAATTGGAGATGGAGGAAGAAGAGGGAAAGCAAATGCAAATAGGAAAGAAGACACCTTCACAGAAGAAAACGTGAAAAGGCCAGCGGAAGGAAGTTGGAGGGAGATGAAAGCCTCTGAGTGCCAAATTAAAAACTTCAGACCCTATTCCATCCCCTAAACCACTGACCCTCTTTCCCTCATGTGGATTTTTATAACATAAAAATGTAATGAATGTTAAAACAGCTATCTGTCAACCGGAAAAAGGAAGAAGCAATTGTTGGCCACCTACAAAGACCAAATTTTTTAAGAATGAGATTACTCTTAAGTGTCATATTTCTAATAAGAATCATCCTTTCCTTTGAAGTAATGAAACAAGATGATTTTTACATTTTCAAAATAATGATAATCCAGCACATTAAATTGCTGTAAACACTCGGATGCATGTGATCAGGGTCCATGTCTTCTGGTGTGTTTATTTTTTATTTTGTGCACTGTCCTCAACAGTATCTGACACTGTCTCTACACTCAGCATTTATTCCATAGATGGTGGCCGGAGTTTCCAGACAGACCTCCAGTCTCAGCCGGTCACTGGAATATTAAACAGGGAAATTGAGGCAGAGTGGCATCTTAAGAAGAACACCTCTTGGAACTTTCTCAGGTGTTCAGGACTCAGCCCACTGGAAGAAAAAACTGAATCCCAGGCACCTCTCCTGGCACAGCAGAGACACATGCTAATTGAGCACACTGAAGGCTATGCTGACACTGGGGAAACAAAGACAGGCTCCTGCCCTGGAGGAACTGCCCGGGACTGGTGGGACAGAGCTTGCAGATGGAGGGCATCCAGGAGGCCTGTGCTTACAGGGCTGGTTGGGCAGGAGGTGAGACAGCAGGTGCGGGCACCAGGGCAGGGACCCTCCTAGACAAGGACCACACAGTCCTCACTATTCTACCACTACCGTGCAAGGAGGAGCCTCCTCTCCTATACCAGCAGAGGCAGAGAAGAGAGGATGTTTGTTTTGGCTTTGATTTGTTTTGGCTGTGTGCCTGGGGGACATGTGGTTACCTTCCAGCCCAGGGAGGGACTGTGCTGACTCTTGGGCTTCATCTCCATCTTTGCTGCAGCCATCCTGGACATTTTTCAGTTCCTCCAAAGTGCCACTTTCTCTGCACTTTGGACCTTTGTGCAATCTCATCCTTCCAATTGGCTCATTCTTCTCTTCTCATTCCCCACCCCTGTCACCTGGCTAACTTAGTTCTGCATTTGAGTGTCAGCTTAGACACCACTTCTCTCCCCAGACCAGGTGAAATGCCTTGCACCCTGATGTCCTCTTTCCATAACTCTGATCACACTTGTAGCTATTCATTTGTTGACTCCCGCCCCCCGCCCCCCTGTCTAGACCATGCAGTTGACAGAGACAGGGCTTGTATCTGTCTTGTTTTCCATTGTTATCTTTAGCATTGAGAACAGGACCGGGCACATAACAGATGCTCAATAAATACTTGGTGAATGAGCCAGTGAGTGAATCATGAGCCTCATCTCTGTGAAAGAATGAGTTTCTGGAAATTTGCATTAGTCCCCTGTGAGTTCTTAGAGGACAGGGCCAAGCCTGACTCATCCTTGCAGCTGTGGTGCCTTGCATTGTTCTGAAACATTGTAGTCACTGAACTTAAAAAATGGGGGCAAAGGAAGGGAGAGTGTGAGATGGGATTGTCTCACCCCAGGCCCTCCTCCTCTACCCGTCCCCAGAAGAACAACTCAATTTCACCTGCTACAGGAAGTCTTTCCTCTCCATCCCAGCGCCAGATCAGCTACCTCTTCTCAACTCCTACAGGCTTTACTGTCTGAGCTGTTCACTTAGCTGTTGTCGCACCCTGTCTTTTTGTGTGTCTAGCTCATGAGCTCCTAAAAGCAAAAGCCATGCCTTTTTCCTTTAACCTCTTGGCTCCTAATTCTTTGCACAGAGTGAGAGCTCAGTATATGTTGACTGAGAGCTGACAAGAAATTGAATTTGTTTCCAAAAAGATTATATAAACTCCTTCCCTGGTGGACTTTTAAAAATAGAGTAGATTTTTGGGTGTGTAGAAAGCTGAGTGAGAGCCCTTCTGGAAGCAGAAG
The DNA here is from genome assembly GCF_027409185.1 of Cynocephalus volans. Lineage (NCBI taxonomy): Eukaryota > Metazoa > Chordata > Mammalia > Dermoptera > Cynocephalidae > Cynocephalus > Cynocephalus volans. Next base: position 133,962,173 of record NC_084467.1, read on the forward strand.
TCCAAGCCTTCAACTTTATGAAAATATGCCTTAACAACACTGTAAAATGAGAAAATGCTCTTTTTGTCTTCCTTCATTTTAGATGAAGCCTGGCTTTGTTCTTTGTAGATATGCTCAGGTTTCAGAGGGCTCCAGAATAACAGGCAGCATTCTCCACTCTGACTTAAAGTAAACACAGACAGGCTGTCAACCTACTGAGGACAAAATGAGCAGCCTGCTTGGGAAACCTAAGCATCAGCGCAGGAAGGATCAGCAACAACACAGGGCGACCGTATTGCTCCATAGACGAGGTCCAACTTCCATCAGGGACCTTCCACAAGGTCCTTGTCCCCACACTTACTGGCGCATTGCCCTGGCCCACAGGTAATGCACAAAATCTTGCTTTGTGGTGGCACTGGCATTCCACCTTGTAGGAACTCTGCTAACCCTCTCACCACCTTCCCTCATGGGCAGAGACAGGAAAAGCCCCCTGAAAGGGACCCCTGGGTGTGTCACTAATCCATCCGCCTGCTTCTATGTCACATTTAATTACTCACTCAATACAGAATTATCTGTACCAAGACTCCAGACTAATGAGATGCTGTGAAGCCTTCAAATTGGGTATAACAGACTGCAGCACGTTGCACCAAGGTCGGTTTGAATCGTTCTAAAGCTCTGATTACTACAGGATCACCTTCTTTTTAACCTGAAACCCTTTATTTTTCATTTTTCAAAAGAAACAAATGAAAGAGTGATTGGAAGGAGGCAAAAGGTGCTGCTTGGTTGTTTGTTTTAACTACATGAAAGCTTTAGTGATCAATATCTAAATCCTCAGAGCTGCATTGAAGCTAACTCTCTCAGTAATCTTCCCAATGGGGTATGCTGACCTTTGCCTCAAGGGAATAAGAAATGACAACCTCCCTATGGCATTTTTCAGAGTTGGATAGATATTATTTTAAATATATCTGTATTCCTACCTAGTTTAATAATCAGAGAAACCCTGTGCAAGCCTTTTATTCCAATTCCTTATCGTGTGGGTCTTTCAAAGGTAGTAGACTTTGCATCTCACCATTTTGCTACGCCCAGGAAATAATCAGGTCACAGAGAGCCTCCTGGACTTTAACTGTAACACCGTACACCTGTGATGTCTGATACAGTAGCTGCTAGCCACATGTGGCAATTAAGCAGTGGAAACAGGGCTAGCCTGAATTGAGATGAGCTATAAATATAAAATACACCCATATTTTAAAACTGAGAATGAAAAAAAAAAAAGTAAAAAATCAGATTAATAATTTTTGGTATTCAATTACATATTGAAATAATAATGTTTGGGATATATTGGGTTAAATCAGAGTTTCTCATCCTCAGCACCATTGACATTTGGTCCAGGTAATTCTTCATTGTGTGAGGCTGTCCCCCTATGCATTATTGCAGGCTGTTTATCAGCATTCCTACCTTCTTCTCAATGCCACTAGCACCTTCCCAGTTGTGACAACCAAAAATTGCCTAATGACATCTCCAAGTGACATTGTCAGATATCAGCAAATTCCCCCTGGAGGGCAAATTCTCTCTTGGTTGAGAACCACTGGTATAAATAAAATATATAATTCAATTAATATCACTATTTCATCTTAGTTTTTAATGTGATTTCTAGAGAATTTAAAGCTACCCATGTGGCTTGCATTTGTGCTTGTGTTGCATTTCTCACCTAAACTGTGCGCGTATGGAGACGGAAGCTTGTGCCTTTTCATTGCTTGATCTCCAGTGCTGAGAACAGAGCCCCCCGGGGCCTGGTACTGGAGAGAGAGGTAGAGTCAGAATCATTGTAAGTAATGCCTACAGGTAGGGTTACAGTCAGGCACATAAAAGGAAGGAAATGAGACAAACACCAGAAGGTCACAGATCAAGCCCACAGGTGACAGAAGAATACACTTGCAACAAGTCATGGAGCTTAAGGAAAAGTGAATTTTTAGTAAATGTTATGAAATCACTGGCTGTCCCTGATGGCAAATATACTACAGGATAAAGACTACTTCAGAACCCCATGTAGGCTTTTAACCGAGAAAAGCTTTACTGGTGTCAACAACAGTAGGAAAAATGTATCATTTGGGGGCATAACATCTCAATTGCCACGAAGGTTCCCACATCCTCTTGCCATGTTTCTGTCTTCACTTTCCAGTTCTCATCCCTTTGGCCTGCCTTTCTTCAGCTGCTCTTTCCAACCCTGGGCTCACCTTCTCATCCACCATGTCCCCACTCAGACCGCAAAATCCTCTATAGTTTGCTATTCTTAAGTCACCCAGCTTAACTTCCACACTCCCAGGTGCCTCCAACCTGTTCTAATGTGGTCACATCTCCCAGGCTGTGAACTCTTTACTCGTGCCCCACACCTCACCTTGCTTACCACCTCACACCCTTCCTAGAATAGGTCCCTTCCCGGTTCTGCTCATACCTGGAACTTGGCTTATGTACATGGTTTACGGCTTAGTGCAGTCTCTAGCACCAGGCACATCCCATAGCCTCTGGCAAGGCTCAGCATTCCTCCCACATATCCCATCCCCATGTCCATCCCCATGAAGGAGAAGAAATGTTAACATTGTCACTTTATCCATCAGGTACCCTTTGACTAAACATAATAGAGAACTCCAACTTCAACTGGCTCAACAAATAAGAAGTGGCCAGCTCCACACCTAATTTGGCAACCCAACGACATCATCAAGAACCCAGATGCTTTTTGTCTTTTTTGCCTAGTCATTTCCCAGTGAGTCCACTTTGCCCCTAGGGTTGCTCCCTTCAGAGTCCTCCAAGATATCTGCAGCAGTTCCAGGTGCCCCATCCAGAGACAATGTCCAGAGATAGAACAGGAACAATCTCTTCCCTGTGTCTCTTTTGAAGAGTGAGACAGCATTTCCCATAAGCCCTCAGCAGACTTACTACATCTCATTGGCCAGAACTGCATCATGCATCTATATATAACCAGTAGCTGGCAAGAAGAATAGGACCATCATGATTGGCTTAAACCAGTGATGCTCAAAGCATGGTCCTCAGACTAACATCCGCATCACCTGGGAAGTTAAAAATGCGAATTCTCTAACCCCAGCCAGACCCACTAACTCAGAAACTCTGGCAGTGGGTCCCAGCAGTTGGTGCTTTAACAAGGCTTCCAGGTGATTCTAGTGCATGTTAAAGTTGGGACACTGGCTTAGACCAATCAGGACCTGTCTCTGGGTTAAAATTTGCCTCTCTTGAAATATGTAGTCATGATGAAGGAGGGTGGATCTGTGAACAAAATCAGAGTTCTGTTATAAAGGAGAGAGGAGGGATGGAAGAATAGATGTTGAGTAGGTAGCCCACATTACCTCTTACAATCACCATGTTAATTTTTCCCCTTTTGACTGGAAAAAGAGCCTTCTGGTATTGCAAACTTTTGTTGCACATACCCAGTAACCAATAAATGGCAAGGATGTTTTTCGAGAATATTTTGGATACCCTTAGAAAAAGTTTGACCAATCTACTTCTATACAATATCCAACAAAAATAACAACCCTTTAGCAATGCACACAGTCTTCAAAACTATTTCTCATAAAAGGTCTCATTATCCCCAGGACAATTCTATATGGCAGAAAGAGCAATTATTCTTCTTATTTTCATTTTCCTGATGGGAAAACTGAAGCTCAGAAAGGGCAGAATCACACAGCGAGCAAATTTCCTGGCCACGATCCACTTTGCAGATCTTCTGGCTGCAGAGTTTCTGGAGCATCCTCCGACAGAACCCTTCAGAGGGATGACCTCTTGCTATAAAATCTTTTAGGGAGAAAGCCATGAATGTTTCAATTACTTTTATTTGCATGGCCTGTTCTGAGGCAGGACACTGGAATTCCAACTATAAAAAATCCGACAGCTAGAACAAAGGGCCGAGATTCCCCCCACCACTGTTAATTGTACAGCAGAGGGATTTTGCAAGCTGCTGCCCAAGAAAATAATCAGTCTCATTACCCACTATAGCTTTAATGAATGAACTAAAGTTCAGCAAAAGAGAAGCCGCTTTGATTAGATTGAAATTAACCAAGAAGATATTTTTCTCTAGAAAATCCAAACGATTTTTTATTTTTGTGAGCTAGAGATAAGGATGTTTTTGAAATCCTAAATAAGAGAAAAAAGAAAAATAGAAAAAGCATGCACATTACACATTAAAATAAATTCCAACGGTGGCTTCTCAGGTAGGGGACTCAGGCTTTTGTGTTCTTGAACAGACCATGAGCTCAATCCCCAAAGATCACACAGGGTTCTTAGAGCAACAGAACCCAAGAGATAGTGCTGTCACATTTCTCAACCCCAAGGGCTTCAGTCCTCTTAGATTCTATCCATTATTCTACAACCCCTGCAGGAATGCCCTGCATACCCTGGGAGCACTTTTTACTAGAACAGGACTACCCAAGATGGGAATCCTATGAGCCTCCCAACCTCAATACAGCCTGTGTCAACCCTGTGAGATCCTGAAACCCAGGGTCAGAAAATTTCATATAATGGGGAATTTCCAGGAGAAAAGGACTTTCACTGGAAAGAACATGTCTGTGGATTTCAGTGGAAACCCTGAATAAACAGCAATGACATTGTCCTAATGTCCTTTGTGCTAGGTTTTCCAAGAAAACCCATCATCTCTAGATTCTCTGCTCCTAGCCCTGCCACTGATTTTTGGACTACTCTTCTTCCTTTTGTGGCCTCAGTTTACCCAAAATAATTATCTCTGAGCCCTGAGATTCTATAATTCTGCACTGGACCAGCTCCCCACCTCTGGATTCCAGCTTCACTAACATGACTTGGTCTACATCTAATGTGCCTGATCACCAAGATGCTGTCATCAAAGAGAACTTTCTTTTTGATAAAGAGAAATCCCTGCTCCAGCTCTACTGGGTCCTGGCACATCTTCCAGGTCCTGGTCCCAACCAAAGTCAAGCATCTTCCTGCCAGAACCCAAGTGAAGGAGAGCACATTCCCCGCCTCAGCCCTGCAGAAGCACTGGAGTTCAAAGTCCTGGGAAGGCTCTGCCTAAGCTGGGTTCATGAATGCTTTATTGTTGTTCTGCTGAGCGGTTACCCCCATGCCAAGCAAGTCAGAACAAGCCTTCTCAGTTGTGCTGATGGATGTTTGCAGGGAACCAGTGGGAGTTATTAATATTCATGTTCCCGTCACACTTTTGCAAGTAATGGAAGCTTGTTTTCTGTAACACATCATTAGGTGAGGAAGACAGTGACCTTCTAGAGTTGTGAAGCACAAAGGGTGGTCACCCAAGACCCAGAAGGGACTGAGAGAGGAGTAGACAAGGTGAGAGGATTGAAGAAATTAAACTTTCTGCTCATGAAAACTCACGAAAAATCCTTTCTCTCTCTCTTTTTTTTTTTTTTTTAAAGATGACCGACAAGGGGATCTCAACCCTCGACTTGGCACCGTCAGCACCACGCTCTCCCAAGTGAGCCACGAGCCGGCCCTAAGATCCTTTCAATGAATGCAGAACTTCATGGCCCCTACAAAGTGAGCCATTATAGAATCTGGGGGCAGTTCACAGTGTCTCTCTCTCACAGAGGACAGTAGGACTCAAAAGGATGTCTGAGGTCACAGCTTGTGAGTGTAGAGTGGGGAATTTGGGTATCCTGGCTGAGCCACTCTGCCTGCTGCAGAACACTGGAGGGGCCTGCAGATTCGGATCAAATAGCTGGGAATCATGTGGGTCAGACAAGTGCATTCGTGGAGCCCAGGGGAGGCAGGTCCAGAGGAGCAAGGACCAAAGGGAGGGAGGATAGAAGTTTGCAGCAATATGGCAGAGGAGAGAGGGATGACTTCAAACAGGCCTCTTGAAGCTGCCACCTCCCCCTCCCAATCTAAGGAATAAATACAAGCTGCTTTCACACATCCCAGAACACTTCTCATGCCACCCTGTAACTAAGAGTGTGGCCTCTCTGTGCCTCTGCACCTCTGTTTCTTTGTCTGAAAAATGGGCATAAGAGTAATGTCTCATTTTTGTTGTGAGAATTTAGAGTTAATAGACACAAGTGTGCTTGGAATAAAGCCTGGCGTGTATTACACCCCGCTGAATGTGAGCTGTCGTCATCTTCACTCTCAGTACTACTTACGTGTCTATTTCCTTTGTAGACTGAGTTCTCTGAAAGCAGGAACCATGTCTTATTATACTGTTTTACCCCAAAGCTCAGCACTGTGCCAGGCACAATTAGTTGCACCTAGAAAATGAATGAGTGGGTGAACAAAGGTTACATTCTCTAATCCTGCCATTGTAGAAGGGCCTCACTCCATCCTCAGGCTACACGGAGCAATTTCTTCCTAATAGCATCGGGCCATTAATTCTTTCAACAAATATTTATTCATCACCTACTCTGGGCCAGGTAGCGTTCTGAGTGCGGAGGATATAGCAGGGGAATAGAAATGACAAAACTCCCAGGCCTCATGGAGCTTACCTTTCATGGGGGGGTTACGGGGAAGAGACAAAATGAATAAATAAACAAAATAAAGTTAAATATGTTATCTTAGATAATGTTCTGGGGTACGGAGAAAAATTGAACTGGCGAGGGTGACAGAGAGCAGGGGATGCTGCACTGTAAATAGAGGGGCCAGGGAAGACCTGTCTGAGAAGGCGGTGTTTGCAGGAAGCCCTAAGAGGTAAGGAAGCCGGCCATGCGGCTGCAGGGGAAAGAGCCTTCCAACCAGAGGGAACAGAAAGTGCAAAGATCAGCTTATTTTCACTGAACCCTGACTGGTGACACCTTGGGGACGTCTGTCACAGCTTCACTAAAATAGTTTCCTTCAGCATCCGGGTGGCCGAGGTCAGCTTGTGGGATGGATTCTTCCACAAAGTCAACGCACAATCCAATAGCAACAGCCCTCAATCAACTAAAGTATAACTGTAGAGTGAAGCTGCGTTTCTCAATCTCATCAGGAAGGACACTCCAGAAAATTCCAGATCTGTTTCTGTCTATATACCACAAACCTCTTTTCCTACTATATGTACCAGTTAAATGAGACATTGTATGTAAAATGCCTAGACCTGTACCTGGCACACTGCAACTGCTTTAAATGGCTATTCCTGTTATTCCAGTCTTATTCTCTCAGCCTTTCCAACTCCCACCCTTCCAAATTGCTACAAAGGAGGAAAAGTACTGGAGAGGGTAGTTACTCATTGCCACTTGGGGGGTGTGGGGGGGGCGGGGGAAGGAAAAGACAACTGAGCATCAGTGCATCTTTTCTGCACTCCATCCTCAGGCTACACGGAGGCTGTGCCGGGTGAGCAGCCTGAGAGTAACAATGTCCACCCTGTGACTACGCACACTGCCCAGTAGAGCAGCTGGCCCATCGTAGATAACCAATAAACACCTGATGAAAGAATAAATGAAAAATAAGGTGCAGCACCATGCACTGGAGCCTGGTACTGTCATTTGCTCACTTCCGTGGGTCCTGCCATGCCTCTCAGCCACCGGGGCTGGTGACACCCACAGAGCATGCTTGACCGAGACTTGACATCTCGAGAGCTCAGCTCTCCTACTGTCTCCCGGGCACACTCCCTTGAGTGCCACCTGGCGTTTCGGGTTGCAAGTGAGTGGCAGCCCTCGTAGGGTTTGGGCAATTTTACTGCAGGTTAGCTTTGTTGGCATTTAGATTAATCATCCCTTTCTGTAATTTTTAACTTTAGCTCAGTGTTCTCAGAGAAGACATAAATTATTAAACAAAGGAAAGTAACTCTGGCTTCAGATCAAATGGTAATTAGCATCACCTAGCACTGAGAAAAGTCCCTTCATGTGGCCCGCATGTCAGAATAAGTTGTTTAGGATTTGGCAACAATGATCAAATTCTGGCTGATATTAATCTCAGATGTGCCTGGAACCCGGAAGGACTAGTCGAAATGATTCGGGCACTCACCCCCTCTACAAGAGGGAAGGGGAGGGGAGGGGAGAGAAGAGAAAGTAAATCTTGGTGTAAGAAAGAACAAAGGGAATTTACACTGCGCATCTTCTGTGTACCATGTATAGTAAATATATCATCTCATTTTAATTCTTATATCATGAGGTAGGTGCTACTATCTGCTTTACAGATGATAAAATTGAAGTTCAGAGAAGTGAAGTAACTGACCCAAAAGCACACAGCAAACAGAGGAGCTGGAATTGGAAGCTGGGTCTGCCTCACACTGAGCTGCCTCCTCTCAGAAGATGGCTTGGGACCCTGCAGGCAGCCACAAAGGGCCGCATGGGTGATGAGCAATGCCCTGTGGAGCTGGACTGTGGGCCACCCCCTTTGAACAAGTACACTGGGAGAGAGGAATGAGTCTTCCTACATCTCATACACTTCAGCGGCATCTTCCCTGTTAGGAGAGAAAAGAGATATTTGTAACAATCTGAGGAAAAGTCATGTGGTCCCAGAGCACTGTTTCTCAACGTTTTCCTCACTGTGGTCCCCCTAAAGCAGCCTTTTTAGACATTTTCCCTTAACCACCATTACCGCAGATATACTATATATATCTATAAAGAGTAAGACTTTTTTGCCCCCTGCTGCTCACCCCCACCCCCTACCAATTTTTGCTCCCATTAGCAAGGCAGGGTCAGCAGTTCTTTCATTCACTCAACAACATTTCCTGTAGACTCTGTAAATGGGCTTTAGACCAGAGCATTTCATCCATCCCGGAAGGGGGGTGGGATGGCCTCTAGATTGTCACGTTGATGAGAAGGAGAAGCTTAATGAAGCTGAGAACTATTGGAAGCTAGGAGAGATGCAGAATAGAAGAGACAGGGTCTGCCAGAGAAGTAGACTCCCTGGAGCTGGGTCAGAACCCATTCAAGTCCAAGAGGATCTCCACCGCCCCCTGAGTGTCCACAGTGCTCCTGCCCTGAGGCACCAGGACCCCTGGAAGGCTGGCCCAGCGGGCCCACCCACAACAGCGTGTTGAGGTATGTCCGCGCTCACATCAGAGAGCCCCAGGCAATTGGGACAGGGAGTGCCTGTGATCTCTTCTGACTAACCTCGTTTTACAAAGAGGAAAGTGAGATGCAGAGGGAAGCAATTCACCCCAGTTCATATGGCCCTATTAGTGGTAGAGGGACAAGAAGCCAGGTGTCCTGATACCCTTTCCAGGGTATTGGGTCAAGTGTAACCCTGGCCATATCTCAGCAAAAGGTGTTGATCAAGATGAAGTCCAAGCCCAGTGCCCTACTCAGAACAGACGCTGAAGCCGATTGGAAATGCATAGGAGTCTGTACACACACGTGGCAATGACCAATGGCCTTGGAGTGGTGGTGCCCAATATGCCTGGGCTCAGCAAGAGCCAGGCAGAGACCCAACCATGCAAATAAACACTGACACACTCTATTCCATTTAGGAAGTCTGCACCCAGTGTGGCTTGCAAAAGAGCAAGAAGAAGCACACATAATAGTCTAAGGTGTTATTTGGGGAATATTGATATCTGAGGCAGCTTGTTGGGATTCCCGGAGAAAAACATGCCAGATAATCTGCAAGAAGCCTTGGTTGAAATGCGACCTCTTCCAGGAAGCTCTCACCAGCCCTCACTCCCATTCAATCAGACATAAACCCTCCCTCCTCTCAAAACACTCAGGTTGTATCATTTTTGTGGCACTATATTGCCTTCACCATTTCATTCATTTTCACATATGTCATATGCCCTTATTAGATTATAATCTACACTTTATGTGTAGATATGGAGCTAGAGATGCAGTATATATTTTATATTCCCCTTCAATACCTAGAGCTGGGCCTTGTTCCCAACATACGATATGCTTAGTAAATATGAGCTGAATGAATGTTCTTGTGTAAAATCTATCATGGGAAATAAAAAGTTATGACTGATCTAACTAAACAAGGTTCAAAGAAGAGAAGCCTTTAAGCATTGATTTTTTTTTTTCCTAATTCTAAATGTAAATCCCCATCTTGGGATTCAGAAAGTGGTAGGAGTTGTTGACACTGGAATATGGGGGAAGGGGAAGTTGAACTAATCAGGTATCAAAACAAAAATCTTTATTTACCTAAGAGTCCCTCGGTCTCTGACAGATGCCTGTTAGGAGGAAGAGTTTTCACATCTCAGGGATGGTCCTCACAGAAATGGGGGAAATGCAGCTGAAAAAAAGGTAAATAAAAGAGGTAAAAAGACACCACCAAAAAAAGTATGCAGGACTCCCAGGTCAGACTTCTAACTGGTCAGACAAAACAGAATTGAGAAAAGAGCAGAAAGCTGCATTGCAAAGGACCCTCAGACTGCCAACGCAAAAACGACACTCTGAGCAATGAAAACCAGGCAAGTTGGGAAGAAAATGCTGCTTCAAAGATTTCTAGTGAGACCTTTTTCACTGATCTGGAGAGACCACACACACACTCGCACGCACACATAACTGATGAGAATGTTCCTGGGCCTTGGTAACCTTCCAACAACCATCGTTGCCAAATGCTGTGCCCTTGGGTCCCAAACCACCTGCTTGGTGTGACATAAGCCAGAGATTTCAGTCGAGCATCCCAAAGTTGGTCATCAAAGTTCACACTAGCCAGGTGACTTCTGAGCTTGAGGGAAGAGCCAGCTCAAACATTTCACTTGGGATCATGCCAAAAAGCAGCTGCCTAAATAACAGCCTCATAACTGGCTCCAATAAGATTTCCCTCTGGATGAGATGGGTCATTCATGCTGCCAGGATATGGGCTATGAGGCAGGGAGAAATATACAGATAAAAGAGGCTGAGGATGTGATAAAAACTATGTATTTCTTCCCCAAGTATTTCAAACCTTCTTGGACACCAAGACCTAGAGATGTCTTCTGAGATAGCTTTTCTCTGCCATTTTATAGCTATCCCACTTTTATAAAATAGCTAGAACATATCCAACATTCACTATATGCCCAGCACGTTACAGGTATTTACAAGTATTAACTCATTTAATCAAGCAAAAAAAAAAAAAATCTACAAGGTAAGAAACATTATTACTCCCATTTTATGGATGAGGAACCTGAGGCCCTAAGAAGTTAACTCATCCAAAATCACACAGCTCTGGAACTCTTACTCTTACACACTGTACTAAACCATATCTTGTTAGGAACCCAAGGAAGCCCTCTTTTTTTATATCCATTGCTGTCATTGATACACAGTAACCCCTCAATCTTTCCATTGGGAGTATATGTGTGTCCCTGATGATTTATCCAATTCAGTAAATCCAGTGAAACCTTACCCAGCATCTGCTACGTGGAAATCAGGACAAGATGCAGGGGCGGACGCCATCTAGTGGTGGGAGTTGGGGCTCTCCTTATTGTGGCTCACCCCGAGGACGAGGTGCACCAACGCAGAACATACCTGACTTGGAACACTAATGTTCCAAGAATTCTGGGTGGGAAGTTCTGTGCAATGAGCAAGAAGTCAAATCCTCTTGTATCCCTGACCTGCTCTCTCCCTACTTTATTAAGTCCCTGACTTTATTTCCAGATTGTGTCCTCGTATTTGGTTAGCCTGGTAAATTAAGCCTTTCCCTTGGCTTCCTCCCAACCAACTCTCAGAGTCAGGAGCATGGCTTAGGCAAGCTCTGCTCTAGGCTATTTTCCGAGCCTGTCTCCTTGTTAGATTTAGCTGCTCTTTCTGTTCTTACTATCAGAGTAATCAAGACCTGGGCATGAGCCTCAGGGGAAAAAAAAGGACAAAAGAAGACAGTTTTCAGTCCAGTCCTTGACTCCTTGGGATGAAAGAGGATGCCCTGACCCACGCGTGGTGAAGCCAGCCCACCCAGGGTATGGGCTCCATGTGGGAGTGCTGGCCAACAGCCTGTAGTAATAAATAGTGTGCTACTGTCTGGCCTTGTTCTTCTTCATTTCTACATCAAAACCAGTGGTGGTGAACTGCAACTGATTGAGAATCCTGGTTTTTAGGATCCCACCCATGTCTCTCTCCATCTTGGATCAATGAACCATGATCATGGCTCAAAGGAACCATGATCCTTTCCTTCCTTCAAGGAACATACGATCTAGTAGGGATATAGACTTATACACGAGTAGTCAGATATAAGTTAGTCTGTGCTCTGGGAACAGAACAGAATCATGATGGATTTCAACTAAAGAAATCAGAAGAGGTTTCACAGGCCTTGAAGAATGAGCAGGAGTTTTGTGGCAAGGAAGCGAAACACATTCTGTGTCAAGGAACGACATGGGTAGAGACCACGAAGCATGAAAGGGCATGGGGTTTTGACAAATATCAGTGATTGAAGCATTGGGTGCAGGAGAGATGAAGCTAAAACCAGCCCATAGAAAATCTTAAATGTCATATTAAATGGCTTGGCTTTTGTCCTCTAGCAAGAAAGCAGACATTATAGGTTTTGAATATTTATTTTCTGAGGACTTTCCCCTATCTTTCTCTTGAACTGTGGACTAGCAGTCCAGCTGGCCAGACTTCGCATGTCTCTACCTGTTAGCGTCACACATCTCAAATCAAGTCTGTCCAAACCAAACTCTGGATTTTCTCCACAAATCAGCTCTTCCTGCAGTCTTCCCCATCTTCCTGCTGCCCAAGCCAGAAACCTAGGAGTCAGGTTTTACTCCTTTCTCTCACACCTCACAGCCAATCCACCAGCAAATTCTAATAGTTTTACCCTGAAAATATATCCAGAATTCAACCATTTCCCACCACCGTCTCCATGGCTACCACCTTGGTGCAACCACATGATCTAATGCCTGGATTATTGCAAGAGCCTCATGTCCCCCACCCCAGCACCCCCTGTCTGGTCTCCACCAGGAAGCCAGAGTGAATAAAATGTATGTCAGATCATGTCAGTCACTCCTCTGCTCAAAACCTTCAGTAGTTTTCCTGTCACTCAGAGTAAAAGCCAAAGTGCTTACCTTGGCCTCTATGGCCTCCGTGACCTGTTTCTATCACCTCTCCGAGCTCTTCTCCTACCACCCCCTCCTCTTGCAGCACCTCCAGCACTCTGGCCTCTTTGCTATTGCTCACACACCAGGCATGCTCAGCCTCAGGACCTTTACACCTGCTGTTCCCTTGGACTGGCTCGTTTCTCCCCAGATATCTGCATGGCTCACCCTGTCACTCCAGTCTGGTCTCTGCTCAAACAACTCTTTGTCAGAGAGGCCATTCCCTGGCCGGCATCCCCATGTAAAAAAGGAACTCCTACAACCGCCACTCTCTTTCCCTTGCCTTGCTTTATTTTTTTGTAACACTTATCACCACCTGACATGTTATACTTTGTTTACTTATCATCTATCTCCTCCCACTAGGATATATGCTCTATGAGAGCAGACTTTGTTTTATTCACTGATGTATCTCAGTGACTAGAGCAGTAGCTGGCACTTAGCAAGTGCTCAAAAAATATGTAGGGTGAAAAAGCAGAAAAATGACACCCAGTGCTTTTTTGTAATTCCTGAATCAAGAAGATGAGTTTCTAGAGTCAGACACACTACCAAAGACCACCAAAGAGGTTTTTATAATGCTCCAAGGCAGTCATTGATGAGGTTCAGAGCTAGGACAGGTCTTGGGCAAACATATCCACACTTACAAGAAGCATAATCTAGTGGGTCTCTAGTGGTGCCTAGTAGCTTCATGTCACAGAGGATCCAAGTCCGAGGGACTAGAACATTAATGGGGTTCCTTGTCTCCACAACAAGCATAGAGAGAAAGGTTCTAGGCATGGTTAATTTAACAGCTCAACAATGGTGTCAAAGACCCAGATTTTCCCATCTTTCCATTCAGACAGCCTCAACATGTTGGTTTTTGTCCTCCCACCTGCCCCCTCATGGTTGGCCGTGGCAGTGGCAAGCATTACGTCCTCAACTGACAATCCTCCTATCCAGAGTCTGTTTAAGAGACAGCATCCCTTGCCCGGGTATCATTTTAAGAGTGAAGGGAGCTTTCCCAGAAATCAAAGAGCAGATTTCTCCTTCTGTACCACTGGCAGAGTGGAAGCCCCTGCCCATTCCTGACCAGTGCCTGGCAAGTGGAATAGGATCATATGTCACCCCAGCTTAGTCAAGATTCACCCCAGGGCTGGGAGGGACCAATGTACCCTGAAACCAGGGTCTTGGGATGCCTAGCAAAATTGGGGCTCTGATAGGAAAGCAAAAAGTGATAAGGGCTGTTGCCTAGTATGATAGGCTAAATAATAGCCCCAGAAGATATTCAGTTCCTAACCCCTGGAACCTATGAACGTTACCTTCAATGGCAAAAGGGACTTTAAAGATGTGATTAAATTAAGGATCTTGAGATGGGGAAATTATCCTGGATTATACAGGTGGGTCCAATGTAATAAAAAGCCTCCTTATAAGAGGCTTATAAGTGGGAGGTAGAGGGAGATTTGACAGAGAAGAAAAGCAGTGTGCCAATGGAAGCCGGGATGGAAGTGCCGCGGCCACAAGCCACCAGAAGGTGGAAGAGGCAGGGAACGGACTCTCCCCTGGAGCCTCCCACAGGAACCCCCCCCCCAGACAGCTTGATTGTAGTCCCCCAAGACTCATTTCAGATGTCTGGCCTCCAGAACTACAAGACAATAAATTTGTGTTGTTTTAAGTCACTAAGTCTGTGGTCATTTGTTACAGCAGCCATAGGAAATTTATATAACTGAGGAACCAACAATGTCTATCAAGTAGAAAAGGCTCTGGACAAGGATTATCAGATCTTCAAGAATCCTTCTGCTCTTAGAATTCTCATAAGCAAAGAGGGGCTGTGCTAAAAATCACAGCAGCCCACCTGCTCCTGGCTCCTCCTGTGGCAGGATGGAGGCACTGAGGCCAGCTCTGTGCCGGCTCTTTTCCTTTCAGCTCATCCTCTTTTGTAGCAGTAGCTTTAGGAGACACTATTTTCAGACCTGACATATAGAAATCATCTTATTTTTTAAGAGCATTAGCTTTCCTCGTTTTTTCTTTCTTTCTTCTTTCCCCACTGGGAGGAGGAAAAAAGAGAAGACTTCATGCCCTGAAGTAGAAATAATTACCTTCAGGACTTTAAGACCACATTCCGACTGCTTATGCCATTCTGATCAAAGTCAGTCATGAGTTAAGAACAAACCGTAACCCTCTATTCACTACTTCTTTAAATAATTTTTCTGCCTCTTTGAAAAAAAAAAATTAAGAACTGAAGTCTAGTATTAACCATAATGATAATGTTTCACATTCATATTCTCAAAGAGCATTAGCATCATTAGGCAGTTAATGCACATGACACTTGTCTTGGTGAGGCAGGTCAGTACCTTTATTCTCTCTTAGCAACAGGGAGCCAGGTGCTGCGAGATTCAGCACTCGCTCATCAACTTGTCATCCAGCAGTCACAGAGCCAGGGCTGGAAACCAGGTCGCCAGACTCTCAGATCTTTCCAACATATGTAGAACCAGTATGGGCCAACAGCCTCCAGAAAAGATTGAGTTTATGAGAGGAAAAGTTTATCAGTTAATAACTGACGCTCCCATTCCTTAGGGGAGATAAGAATTGTGAATAATAAACAGAGAGCAGAAGACAATGTAAAAACCAAAGGCTACGCTGTGCAGCATAGACGACAAGAGCTGCGGGAATTCTGAGAAAGGAAACATGATTAAGAAAGTGTGTTTATGCAGAGTCCTTTTATTTGTCCACATTTCACATCAGCTAGAATTCTCATAGCTCAGAGAGGTGCTCCCCATCCCACAATCAGAGCGCGTACATGTTCTACCTAAAGACAAAACAGCAACTACATTCATGGCAGAAGACAGCACATTAGATGATGGTAAATAGGGTCTCTGTGCTCCTCTGTTACTGTGACTGACCTGGACTTAAGAAATCCCCTACATCTTAGTTATGGCATTGCTACAAGCTGAGACCCTGCCTGGATTCCTGCTCTGAAGAGACAACACAGAAAGGGACTTGTGAGACTTGAAGCTTCTTACCATTTACTGAAATGAGCTAATTCGTTTAAGTAGCTCAGTGTCTCATTTAAGGCCAAGAGGTGATTTCAGTGAATTTGTTTTTCAGAAGGAAAGAGATGAATTAAATCAGTGGTTCCAGACGTTAGGATTTCACATACCAATAAAATGTCCCCTCTTTCCCTCCACCCCCCCCAAAAAATGTGGGAGATTCAAGAATCAACAAAAATTTAGGAATTTGTCGTTTTGCCAGAAAAGGCATTTGAGAAAAAAAGAAGCTATTATCTATTACCATAATTTTATAAAAGAAAGGACACTTGAATATCACATAATGTAGAAAGATCTAATCTCAGAATTCTAACAGAGAATTCATTTAGCTCTACGAAAAACTCACTACATGGTCCTTATTTTTGTCATTTCATTGCAGACTGGTAAAAATTTTGCAATGAAAACTGCAGATCTGCATTTGGAAACCACTGGGTTAAATGCTTCTTAAAGTCTCTAACCACTCTTAGTTGACAAGATCCTATTTGCATTCTACCTGTATATGCAAATTCAAGAAAAGCCCTACCAAACACCTATTTTGTTCCATGAAGTCACAGTGACAGGTTGTGCCTGCAGAGGGCAGTCTCAGAAGGCACACTTTTATCCATCTGCCTGTCTACTTATTCATTCATTCATTTATTCATTCATTCATTCAACATTTATGAAGTACCTACTGAATGCCAGAGACTATATTAGGAAATGGGGAAGCAAAAAGGAATTTCCAAGCCCTACTGACAGACTAATCATGAAACAAGGAGGCAAAGTTGCAGAAAGACCTGCAAACAGCAGTGCCAGGGCCCATCCAGGTATGGCAGAAGGTGAGGGGGCTTGGGGCACAGGGGAGGTGAGGTAGCATGCACATGCTGCCCTTACCAACATGCTCCTTGTTCATTGTATGGACCTGGGTAACAATGCTGACAGCAGGCATATCTTCCAATAAGGCAGACAATGACACATCCCACTGTTCTAATTCTGGAACTGCTATGCCACCTCATTAATATGTGAAGATGTGTTAAAAGCTGCTGATAAACAGCTGCACAAAGGCAGAAATTGTGGCTCCCATCACATTTGCAAGCTTTATTGGCTCTCCAACATGGTATGAGAAAGGAAGCTTTGCCTGCATGTACAAACTGGGTAATTTGCTATAATGCTCCACTTTATTGGTAGACATTTTGCCATATCATGTCTCCCCAACCACAGTTTAAGGACACTTCTGATTTACACAGCTCTGTAAACTGCCTCTGTCTTAGAAAGACATGTCCACTGGCATAGTTGTTTTAACATTCCAATTTATCAATAAAACAGAAGATTGACTAGCTTCCATGCATTGCATAATTTCCAATAACTGAATTTCTACTCACTCAGAGAGCATTTGATTAAGGAATTAGAGAGGAGTTATATATGAATCGGTGCACGCCCTGAGTTGACTGAGGCAATAAAAGTGCATTTCTTAGACGAGAGAGGTAAACTTTTATCTTAATCCAGACTGGGAAGTAGAAAAGAGGCTTGTCTGAAATGTTACAGCCAGACCAGATTTTCAAAACTCACAGGTACCACTCCCCAGCTCGAGGAGCAAAAGTCCCAATTTACCGTACCTCAGGGATAGCTCTGCTTCCTATTTCTCCAGCTACACTTCCAGCTAGAGCAAAAGTCCCACTGAAGTTCAGTTTCAATCACCTCCTTTCTCCCCCATTTCTCCCCTTTCCGGTGACAGATCGATGGCCTCCTTCAATGCCTCCCTAGTGTGCCCCAAGACAGGGGACAGCAACATTAAGTTCACCAAATTGGTTTTCACTGGGACTCTATTTACACCTGTCCTTTGGAGGTGATTTTCATCATTGACTTCCCCTTGACCCCCCACTCCACCCCACCCCACAGAGGAATCAGCCTGTTCAGGGTTCTTCTCTTCTGGATAAATATTAAAGTGTTTTCTATTTGGTACCAGGTGGCAGCTGCTCCCTTCCTTCTGGGCTGGGGATTATGCATTATGTATTTGTGTAATTTTTATATCATGTTTGTTTTCTTGGCAGATGGCTTACTTCTCATTATTGGGGTGGCATGATGGGGAGAGGAAGGGTGTAACTCTAGGGGCATGTTCTGCTTAATCAAAGCAAATAATAAAAGGTGGGGGGTTTTTTAACACAGAGAGAGCAAAACTAGACAATTTAACTAAACACGAACAGCCTTGGATCCTGCAATTATCCAAGCAATGCTTGGAGCAGGGTAACTTAAGAGATAGGATTTAAGAGACAGGATTTTCCTTCTAGAAGAATTTAAATGGTTCTCCTTGCATGCACATCTCCTTTGGCCTAGCTCTCCTGGAACCTGTCCCCATCCTACCCCCTAGAAGAGTGACCAAATGGGCTCTGGGTCAGGGTGCCCCCACATCTAGAAAATGTGAATCTTTCCTGGTAGTGCTGAGGGTAAGGGGGGGGCTTTTATTTGCAAATGCAGCATTAAGTTAAAGCCCTTGGTATAAAATTTGACCTAATTAAGACACTACTGGGCCAAAGCATTCCAATAGCAATTACACAGGTTGTAAAGGGGTGAAGTATCTTTTAAAACCAAGAAATGCTTCTGCCAGAAATAAGTGCCCCTGAGAGTCAAATGAGGATTGTAAATGCAGGACATCACTTGCCTTGACTTCAAGCGGGGCACTTCCTCCCATCAGCTGCCCCAGAAGCTACAGGCCTGAGGATCTCTGCAAAGAGCACTGGGCTCCCTCTTTCCAAGACCGCTGTCATCCCTCTCTTGGTCTGTTTCTCAGAAGCTGCAATGATCCTCTCCTTTGTAGCCCTTGCCTCCCTTACTAAGCCATTCATTCATTCACAGATTTTCTTTTAGAACTTACTATTTACCAAAACCTGATTTTGCTTCTGAAGGTGCAGAGAAGGATCAAATTCTAACAGGATGACCCTGCATGGCAACCTCTAGACCAGATATGACTTGTAGACATTTTCTTGCAAACAGTTATGAGGTTCTCATGATGGGAAATTATTCATTCAGGTCTATTTTGAATATTGAGCACTTATTAGGTACACTGTGCAAGGTGCTGGAAGTACAAAGATGAGTAAGTTATCATATTGCCCATGTCTCTAAGTCACAAGTCTAATGGAAAAAAAAATAGACCTACACATACACACTTGAGATCATGAGTAACATCCCTCAGTTGCAGATGGGAAAGAGGCACAGAGAATCACCATAGCTGAGACACTGCAAGACTGGGAAAAAAGGACAGTGGTCCTGCTTCAGCTTACAATACAGACATACCTACTTTAAACTAAGTGGAGCGAAAGGTGAAGGTACAGGCTCTGAGGCCAAATGGCATCGGTTTAAAACCACATCCTCCACTTATTGTGTGAGCTTGGAGAAAGTACTTAAATTCTCTGTGTCTCCATTTCCTCATCCACAAACTGAGGCTAATAAAGCTACCTCTGAGTTGTTTCAAGGATGAAAGAAGCCAACATATATAAAACACCTAGCGTGTTGCTTTCC
The DNA here is from genome assembly GCF_027409185.1 of Cynocephalus volans. Lineage (NCBI taxonomy): Eukaryota > Metazoa > Chordata > Mammalia > Dermoptera > Cynocephalidae > Cynocephalus > Cynocephalus volans. The sequence goes on from NC_084467.1 coordinate 133,981,568, forward strand.
TGGCCCCATGATTACTTGTGTAAAGTTAAGGAAGTTATTTGAACTCTGTGCCTTAGCTTCTTCAAATACTTCATTGGGTTGATAAGATAATTTAATGAATAAACACATGTAAACTCTTACAACAATATCTGGTACAAAATCTTAGTTATAATTATTATTGATGTTTTTATTGCTACAAACATACCCTCAATGTTAATAATAAAAAAGCTTTACCCTTTAAATTATGTTCTCATATTCAAAGGAAAAGACCGTCAGCCTGGAAATCAGAAGTTTCATCAAGGGGATTTAAAAATTGATTAGCCTCTCTGGGCCATGGTTTTCTCATCGATAAGTATTATTTTCTTCAGAACCTTCCCCATAACCTGCCTGCCTCATCGGCAGAGGCAAGGACCACCCTGACAGACCAATAGCACCTGGAGCGACAACTACCCTGGGTACTTGGTCATTTATTAGTCTCTCAATTCGTCTGTGAGCTCTTTGAGAGCTAGGACTTTGCTCTTACCCATCTGTCCCTAGGAGGTCCTAAACAAATGTTGGTTGAGTGAGCGAATCTCCAGTTGTTAGCTGAGAAGTTGGGGACCACTGAAAGGTTCAATGAACTTCCTTAAAGTCACTAGTTTAACCAGTGGGAAATGTGAGCCTGGAACTGAAAACTTTTTGATTCTTATCACAATGTCTTCCCCAAGACCACAAAAGTCAGCTTCTACAAAGCAATAAAGTGGGAGGGATTGTTTTGTTTGCAAATAATTCCTTCTTTCAGGTGTTTAACGTCAATTACCTTTAAGTTGCAAGCTACTCCAATGCATTGCAAAATTAATTTGTTTTAGCAAATTTCAGTGAATCAGTTATACACCTGTTGCGCAAAGCCAACATGGCTGGCTCCTGACTCAAGGTTTTAATTGATGTGCATTATCAGGATGACTAACGCCATCTGTGAGCTGGGGGGTTGGTCTGTTGTTTGCAAAGAGAAGAAGCTGAAAAATTACATAAAGATGGTCATGACTGTAAGGCTCTTGTTTATTCTTAATTCAAGTGTATTTATTTAAATAAAAAAGGCGGAATGAAATCTTGAAGCCCAAAATTCAAATTATTTTCACTCCAGGACAATGAGGTTTCCTCACAATCCCAAATCATGATTGTAGAACACAGCTCAAATTTTCTAGACAAAAGTTTGGATTTATTGACACAGAATCTACTACATCCTGTTTTGATAGGTGGGACTCTGCGGACGTCTTCAGAGGATCAGCCACTTGGAAGATGCTTCACGGATGATCTGTCTTCTGGGTAATCCTCTAGGGAGTAAAGAGCACATTCCGAATGCTGCCCATGTATGTGCACACACACAATCCCACACACAATCCCCACTTGGCTTCTTCCCTTCAGAGGAGTTCCATAGCAATATTTAATCTTTCCTTGCCTTGGAATCCTTTGGCCGGGGGGGGGGGGGGGGGGCAAGAAGGATGTGATGGCAATTTGACAAGTCTAACTGAGATCATCTTCCTTTCAGAGGTCATGAATGGTATTTGTGATCAAGTGCACTGTTACCCTCACTTCTTCAGGCTTCATGTATATCCACCCCATCTTAATGCAACTTGAAAGTCAGGCCAACAGGTGTGCCATTCTACACAGCTGGCAGTGAAGTTCACCCCGGTCTTCCCTAAAAGGGGTGGTACAATTGGAACATATTACATATGTCCCCCAAATTATATACATATGTGAAGTCCTTATATTATTAAGGGATATCAATGTACAAAGTTCTTTGTACATATCTTTAGTATAACACTTTCACTTTTAGTTTAGTATAACAGTTTTCATTTCATCATGAAGGAATTTTTGTGTTTATGTTGTGTCCCCCTCTAGAGTATATTTTCAGTGTCAAGACCATCTTTGTGGAGAAAACAGTACAATGCCTGACATACCATTCAATTAATATTTGATAAATAAGTGAACAAATGTCCCTGGGCATATGCAGCTAAAAAAAATTTCAGTTTTTGATTCTTCATATATTACTATATTATATGTTGAAATAACAGTGCTATATATACTTCATAGAATGCATACCACAGTGCATGACCCAAAGTCCTCAATAAATATTATTACTATTATTATTGAAATTCAGAATATATGACCACTGCAGCTGCCAAAAGACTCCAAGCATTTATCTAGTTTAATCGCCAGCTCTCCCAAAGAAAACCCCATTTTGTACGATTTTCTTTCATAAGCTGAGGCATGATTCAATGGCCTTCCAGGAAGTGACAGAGTTCCAGGCACAGGTGGTGGTAAGCAGCTGTTTTCCATCTCCACTGAGGACCAGCTGAGATTCTTCAAGAGCCCCAAGAGGGATTTGGGTATAAAGTATTAGGAACAGCTTCTTAATGTTTGAGGATATGCAATTCTAGGCTGAAACCTCTTGGGAAGCCATGGAATCCCCCTCTCTTGAGATTCTTTAAAAAATGGATAGTTAACCGGCTCCCTCTAAGATTGGTAGGGGCCAGGAAAGCATCTCAAGTAAAAGAACAATCAGTCTGCAGAGGTCTGTGTGAGCTAAATTAATGTTGACCTTGTTCCGGAGAAACACTATTACCTGGAGACATAAATCTACAAAAAGGAAGGAAGTACGGGAAGCAGAGTCCTCCACTTAGTGAGACTGTAATGAAAATATTTTAATACGCTGTTAATCCTGATTCAAAATAACTTTAAATCTCACTGAGAAACCATCTCTGAAGGACCTAGGGGACGACGGCCTGGGGTAAGCACTTTATGGGCACAGGTGGTGGCTGAAGCCACATTGAGGGGCAACCTCAGCTAAGTTCCTAACACCCTGTTGCTTACACATCACGCTACATGCAATTTCCAGCTTAAGACAGCAAATAGAAGAGGGAAAAGTCACTTCCACTCCACTCTCTTGCGGGGAAAACGTGTCAGAGAAACTCATGTGAGTGGAGAGACCCAAATTACACACCTATTATTCTTTTCAAGCAGGAGTGTTTTGCATATTCCCTCTTGGGTAGAAAATATTCTGACTTAGCGAAGAGGTAGATGCCGTCTCTTACTTCTCTTCTTGGTTGCTCAGAGGAAGAGACTAAAAAGAAAAAAGCTTTATGGGGGAAAAGAAAAAAAGCTAGCAGAGGCTTTGATCCTGAGCAATCTGAAGCTTGAGGAAGGGCTGAAAGGGGCGTTTGAGTAAGTGACAGGAATCAAGGCTCGTTTGCAGTTTTATAGCCATGTAAGAGGATTAGGCAGAGGACTGGAATGGTGATCTGTGATAAAGACACTTAAACGGAACCTAATGGTTTGTTCTCTTTCAAATTATTGAACATTAAGTTTAAATGTTTTCATATAAACATTAAATTATATGTGTAGAGAAGAATCACAAATTTGCACAATACTACAGTTTTTCAAGGAAAATGTGGCTTACTTCCTATAACTGATCTATTCTTCCTCCAGCTTGTACCCTATTGAGGAACAGGGGGAAAAAAACAATCTTGCCAATTAATAATACCTCAGGATCTTCCCTCTTTTAGTATGTGTTTTGATCATTCCTTTTTTAAAAAAAGAGAGAGAATTCTGTTTATTCTCTCTCCCCCTATGGCTCGTGGTGATGGAAAAGAGGACCTGTGACCTATTCAGTGTACCCTGTTCCTCGTTGGTGGTTGGTCTGGCCCAGACCTGACCTGCTGTCTCCTGGGGCACTACTGGTCCCACCTGGCTGGCCTTTTGCAATCCTGTGCAATTATTCCCCACTGGAGTCCACACTCCACCAGGCTGCAGGGAGCTGGGGGCTCGGCCTCAGATCATTTATCTGGTCATCCCCAACGCTGACCTGCTATGGCTCCCAATATGCACTGGACAAGTTGCCCAGCCAACACTGGCTTCTCCTCAAGTCTTGCAGCCTCCCCCAGCCAATGGAGGAGGAGAGGGGCCACTACCCCCAATGCTTTCCCTTTCCTAGCAGTATATTTCTATCACAACCTGCTCTATTCCTCAAGGTTCTGCCTTGTAAAAGGAGGGGGAAAATATTTCTCTCTTACAGCTGCACTTGCTTCATTGCCCCACAACTGGCTTTAACCAGCTGAACCTGCAAAATGACCATGACCTTTAGCAGCAGCACCATTACCCAGCCAAAGCTGATGAATAACTAAGAACTGTGAGTGACCCCGGTTCCTCAGATCCTTACTGCACCTAACTTTCCTACCAATGAGCAATGCGACTTGTTTTAGCCAACTATATACAGATTAATGGACACGTTCTGACTTTGCCCAAGAAAAACTTTCAATCATGAATTAGCATAAACACCATAAACCTCCTCCCTTTCTAGTGCATAAAAACCCTGACTTTTCCGCCTCAGAAAATGTGTTCACTGCTGAGTATGCCTTTGCCTGGGAAGTAACTAAGCTCAGGGCTTGCTTTGCTGAGCACTGTAGTAACCACTGGTCTTAGGAATAATCCTGACAGGAGGAGGAAGTGAGAACACAGGCATATGGCATCTGTGCCTTCCTCTGTGGTCCTCACTGTCTTCCTCCACAGTGCTTCTTTTTATTGGGTAGGACTTCCCCACGGCATTGTTCCCGGGGGCCCTAAGCCTCACGGCCTAACACTGGGGGCAGATGGGATAAAGGAAGTGAAACTTGCTTAGCAATAAGATCACATATTGAGAAGTATTTTAAAATTATTATTCCTGTTATATACGTATATCAAAAATGAAAAACCCACAGTTAAATCTGGTAGGCAAAAAAAAAAGGCAAGATTTTACTTATAAGATTGCACACTTATAAAGGACTTAGCATGTACCAGGCACTTTTCTAAGAATTTGATTCATTTATTTCTTGCAATGTCCCCACAAGGTAGGTACTATTATTATTATTATTATTATTATTATTATTATTATCATTATTATTATCATTATCATTATTATTATCGTCCTTGTTTTGTAGATAAGAAAACTAAAGCACAGGACAGTTAGGTAATCTTGCCAAGGTTACAAGGTAAACTGTGGATGAGCCGAGATTAAAGTCTAGGCAGTTTGGCTCCTGTGACACTCACACGCTAATGCGCTAATGCCGTAGTACCGCCACTGGGTGTCAGCATACCAAACTGAAGGGTTAACCCTTACTTTAGAGGAAGAAAAGGGAACAGCATTTACCGAGGGCCTTCCAAGTGCAAAACACTTATGTATGCATTTTCTAATTTAATCTAAGAGGTGAAAAAAACTACAGGAACAGGATATGCAACATTTAGTGATGTGATTGATTTGCATCAGAGGAGCTTTTGTCCATATTTTTTAAATTAAAAAAATAGTAGTAGTAGAGTAGACTTGGAAGTTAAGAGGACCAGTCCCTAGATTCTTTATTAACCAAGGGCTCTTGCCAGCTCGTCACACCTGATCACACAAGGAAACCATTATCAGAAAGACTTCAGGGAAGCGACCATCAATGTACTTTCTCCCTCTGCAAAAATCAGAGACAAGCATTTGCTATAAAATTATCTGGATTTAATCACTATCAACATCAGAACCATACTACATTAAAGTACAAAACCTGTATGTACAATTACACATACAAAAATGTCCTTTGTGAGGAGCAATTTTCAGCAAATATGACAGACAGCAAGAGTCACTCCTATTTTGGGTTTGAAAGGAGAAATGGAAATTTCCAAGATGTCCCCATCCTCCCTCTGGCTCCAGTGACCCTCGAACATCAATTTGCAAAGGCCTGAGGTAGGAAGGGAGGCATTAACAATATCAGGCACTCATTTCCCCTCCCATTATAGAAGGAATGAATTTTTAGGAAACATTTCCCATCATTTATTATACTGATGTTTCATCCATCTGCATCATTAGGTTCAGTAGTTACCATGACAATATGATGCCTACAGCAATCTAACTTGATAGCCAGATGCCAGAATGTGAAAAAATAGGACTGGCTAAGAAAGTGAGAGAAATATAATTAATCTGAACCACATAGAAAATGTGCACAAAACTAGGACCAAAAGGAAAACTGCTGAAATGTCACTGAAGAGAGAATTATGAAAGGCAGCAATAATCAAGTTTCAGTATGAAAATTTTGCTAACTAGAGCCATGTATCGGTCTGTAACTAAGACCAAGGAAGGAATCAAGGTTAGTCTAGAAGATTGTTCTGAGCCCCTGCCCTTCCCCCCATAATCTCCTGCTGTAGAGCCCAGGGACGTCATCCTTGATTCTAGCTGTGTGATTGGCGGGGCCCTAACTTTCCTGAGCATCTCAAGCCACCATTGTAAGTGCAGCTGCCAAGGCACTCTGCTCACTTAGTCTGCTCCTACACCCAGGTTTTCCATATGATGCAATAATTTCCATCATTCTGAAGCTAATCGTAAGGAGACTAGACTGAGCTGTGTCTTGGGAGATCCTGTCCCCTTGCCTTCTAAGTGCCCAGTGGAGGCAACAGGCTAGCACGAACCCCTTGAGGGCCTGAATATGCAGAGGGGCTGGGACACTGAGAAACAGAGGGCAATGTAAAAGTTGTACTCCTGGAAATGAGCCTGGGATGGTGGCCACTCTCAGTTACATCCACTGAAATCATGAAGCAGTGCAACTTTCAACTCACACACCGAATATGTTCACTCTCAGCATGGCTGAATGGGATAGCGGCGCTGAGTGAGTCGATTTGGCCGATTCAGGCTAGCAGCTGTGGACAGCTGGAAAGGAAGAACGAACAGGTGTGACTCTCCCAGGGCTAACTGGTTGGCCTGAGCCAGGACACCCTGAGCATCTGTCTAGAACACCTCAGCTGCAGTTGACTTCTCAGGGTTGCATTCTAATTATCTACCTTCACCCACCACCTTTGCCTCCTAAACATGGTAAAAAGAAATTCGAATTTATAAAGAGGGGAGGCCAAATGATACATTCTTAGCAGAGCTGAGTCTGCCCCAGGTCACTGAGCAAGCAGCAGGAAGCTTTGCTTCTCTCAAAGTTTGCAATGATCCCCTCACACCCAGGACAGAGTGACACTGTACCCACACACCACTGATACCAACACCAACTGTGTCTCTCATGTCTCAAGACCTACTAAAGGTCAAGAGCAATATTAATAATAGCTACATTGATTGAGCATTTTCTGGGTGCCAGGCCCTTCCCATCCATATCTGTGAGTTAGCTGATACTAACCCCATTGTACAGATGCAAAAACTGAGACTTAGAGAGGTTAAATAATTGCTCAAGAATTCACATACAGTAAGTGGTAAACTGAGATTATAAACTCAGGTCTCCTTAACCAAAAACCTGTGCTCCTAATTCCTCCCCCTGAGGCTTCCTTACCTGAGGGAACTGAGATGGGTTGTAAAGAGGAACAGCCCCTTTCAGGGGAAGAGGAGAAGGCAGGACACCAGGGCTGGCGTAGAGCTCAGAGGAAATACCCTGTGATGGAAAATAATAGAAAATCCTATCAGTGGCTACTGCCCAGATTCCAGAATGTCGAGGGCTTTCCTGAGCATCGACTTTGGTCAAAAGAAGCAGATGGGAAGGGTTTATTGACAGAACTCAGGGAAACTCAAGCAAACAAAGGGTTCAAGTGAACACAAGCAACCCTTGGGCCTGCAGCAGCAGTGCAGAGGCTCAGGTGCTATCACACCTGAAGTGAGCAGGAAGAAAAACCCACAATAAATTATATTGGCATCAACATAGAAAGTAATATCACATACTTCAAAAGACCTAAAATACTACAAGAGTGCTCTAACCAGGCTTCAACAAGTAAAACTTTTCTCCCAGCAAAGACATGAAATCCATACTGATATGGACAACTCATCAAGAATTCATCACAGCCTTTGCCAAGGTCTCTGGTGAACTCTGGCTCATATTGGGACATGGAAAGAGGCTGTTCCCCAGACTCCACCTAAGGGAGCTGTTATGGACTGAACTGTGTCCCCCACAAAAACAATTCATATGTTGAAGCCCTAACCCCCAGTACCGCAGAATGTGACTGTATTTGGAGACAGGGTCTTTAAAGGAGATAATTAAGATAGATGGAGGCCATCAGGGTGGGCCTTAGTCCAATATGACTGGTGTCCTCATAAGAGGAGGAAATTTAAACACAAACACACAAAGTAGGAAAAAGATGTAAAGATACAGGGAGAAGATGGTCATATGCAAGCCAGGGAGAGAGGCCTCAGAAGAAACCACCCTGCTGACACCTTGATCTCAGACTTCCACCTCCAGAACTGTGAGAAACTAAATTTCTGTTGTTGAAGCTCCCCAGTCTGTGGCACTTTGTTATGACAGCACAAGCAAACTAACGCAGAAGCTTTCTCCATGTTCCCCATGACTCAGCCCCTCACAGGGCAGCACTTCCAGCCCACAAGGGAAGATCAGTCCTCACATGCACAGGCATCTGCTGGGGTCCTGGGCTCCAGCCCACGGGTGGCTCACCTCAGGATCTGACACGCCTCCCATCCCAGCGTCCTCGGCTGTTCCCCCACTGGACACAGATCCTTGGATTTCACCCCCACCTAGGAAGCAATGAGTCAGGGCTGTTTCCTCGGCTCAGGGCTGAGGAGTCCACACACCCAGAAGGCATCCCCACCCCTGGGGAGCTCCAAGAGGACCACAGATGGCCCAGAGGACGTGAAGTGGCAGTACCTGTGTCCCTGAAGAAGGTGCTAGCACCTGGCAGAGGTGGGGACTCGCAGGGACGCGTTGGTGAGAGGCCCAGGCTGGCCTGGGAGGGAGAAGATGTTCTGAGGGTCTCCTGCTTTGTGGAGAGAGAAAGGCAGCACTGGTGACGCTGGTTGTTAACACACTCATGCCAGCCTGCTTGTATTCCTGCGCCCACGACACTGGCCTCCACCTGCACCCTGCTGCTGTGGGGCTCTCCCCAAAACACCGTGTTCCTCGTGCCACTCCTCTGCTCAATGACCCAGATTAGCTCCCTGTTGCTGGCCCCTGAAGCCAAAATTCTTCATGCTGACTTAAGGCTTCTCATAATCTGCCTTTGCCCTCACAGGACCAGTTTATTTCCCCACAGTCTCCCATCACAAAATCTCTGTTTCATTCAGACTAGGGTAGTTAGAGCCCATGCCAGGTGCTGAGGAAACGTCCTCTGAAAGGCCACAAAAGGGGCTTCCTGCCCCTCCCATGGCAGTTACCTCAGAGTCTGGGCTGTCAGATGAGTCCTCATCTTTGGAGGGGGACACGTCAGTGGGCTTCGACCGAAACCAGCTGAACCAGCCAAATCCCGAGCTCTGGCAGGCAAAGAGGGAAGGTTCTGGCCCACAGGTTTGCTGACTATGAGATCAACCCACCCCGGTGTGACAGTGGTGAGAAGAGCAGGGGACACAACCAAAGCCCAGACAACAACTCTGCTCCACCACTTAGGAAGGGAGTGGAAAGGGAAGGAAGGCCGGGAAGAGAAGAGTGACCCTTCCACCTTCGCTGGCTTTGCTCCGTGTGTGGCACGTTGGGAAGATGTTTTATCTGCCTCATCAGAGGCCTCCTCCTCATCCTCCTGGACTGAAATAGTGGAACTCTGTGAAATACTCCGTGCTCTGGGAACCAGTGGTGCCTGGAATTAAAGAAAACGTGAACTGACATTTGTATAGCACTTGACCGGTTACAAAGCACCCTTACCTGTGCGCCTTCAGCTGACCTGCTCAGTCAATCAGTGGGAGAGTCTTATGGGATCATATTATACTGACGAGGAAGTAAGGCTTAGCCATGAAAAGTGACTTGCCGAAGGTCTCAAGACAAGGCCATAGCCCAAACCCAGTCCCCACGTCATCCCTCACCTTACAGAGTTTGGTCTGCTGTGCTTCCTCTGCAGAAGCATAAAGTTTCCAGGACTATGCCGAGACCCACAAGCCCAGAACGACAGAATGGAGCAAGCACTGAACCGCTCAGCTTAGCGCTCGTTTCCTGTCGACGTGCTCAAGCTCAGCCACAAACACGCGCACCAGAGGGGAGGAGGGTGCTCCACGCCCCTTTATGTTAACTTTTTTATTGCAGTAAAATATACAAAGTATAAAGTTTACCACTTTAACCATTTTTATGTGTACAATTCAGTGGCATGAAGTGTGGCTGGTCCCTGACTTAGGATTTTTCAACTTTCTGATGGTGCAAAAGCAATACCCATCCAGAACACTCCTCAGCTTACGATGGGGTTACGTCCAGAGAAATCCATCATAAGTTAAAAATATCGTAAGCTGAACTCACACTTTTGGCTTAAGATATGTTCAACTTTGCAATGGGTTTATCAGGATATAACCCCATTGTAAGTCAAGGAATGTCTTCATACTCACAGTGTTGTACAGGTATCTCTTTCCAGAACTTTTCATCATCCCCCAAAGAAACTCTGTACCCCTGAAATACTAACTCTCCGGTTCCTTCCCCAGCCCCTGGTCACCTCTATTCTACTTTGTTTCTGTGAGTTTGCCTATTCTAGGTACCTCGTATAAGTGGAATCGTACAGCATTACTGTGCTTTTGTATTATATTTACATTTTTCACTCTCAATACATAATTGGTGCAAACTCTGGAAAATACTTTGGGAAAATATAAAAGCTTTGCTTTACTTTGGGAAAATATAAAAGCTTTGCTTTTTATTTTAATGAGCACAGCATTTACTCTGTGCCAGGCACTGTTCTAAGTGCTTTAAATATAGTGATTTGTTTAATCCTGACAACAGTCCTGTGAGATAGGTCCTATTATCATCACCCCTTTTTACATAGCAGAAAACCAAGCCACAGAAAGGTTAAGCAACCTAGGGAGTAAAGCTTTATATACACGTTTTTAACCAGTTAAAAACATATGTGTGTATGTACATATGAGGGTACTTCAAAAAGTTTGTGGAAAATAGAATTAAAAGATGATACAAACTTTCCACGAGCTTCTTAAAGTGCCCTCATATACAGACATACGTATATGCAATATTTGTATATGTACATATATGCACATACATCGAAATAATATTGGAAGGAAATAACCAAAATATTTTACTGTGGGATTATGAGTGATATTTTTTGATTCTTTATTTGATACTTTATTTTTAAATTTTTCTATAACAATAATGTACTACTTTTCTAGTCAGAAAAAAACACAGTAAGCCATACAAGTTTTTTAAGACTTGTAGCCCCATTACCACTTCAAAAAGTGATGTGACGATGGGCCGAGCCCGTGGCGCACTTGGTAGAGTGCTGCGCTGGGAGCGCGGCGACACTCCCGCCGCGGGTTCGGATCCTATATAGGACTGACCGGTGCACTCACTGGCTGAGTGCCGGTCACGAAAAAATGACAAAAAAAAAAAAAAGTGATGTGATGTAACCCTCCAACCAGGTGAAGCTGAAGGACTTCTTAAGTTTGGGGCCAATACCGCCCATTGCTGAGGAAGGGCTGCATTCAATCAATAGCCAGACAGAAGAATTAATTAAACACGGTCACCTCTAAGATCTTACAGCCTAAATGTGGAGAAAAGACATAAGCAGGTGCTAGCTCAAGTATCATAGGTCCTTCTTTGAAATAAAGCAAGGTAAATAAATAAGGAAATATGGTACTGGCATAAAAACAGACACACTGACCAATGGAATAGAATAGAGAATCCAGAAATCAACCCACACACTTACTGCCATCTGATCTTTGACAAAGGCACCAAGCCTATTCACTGGGGAAGGGACTGCCTCTTCAGCAAGTGGTGCTGGGATAACTGGATATCGATATGCAGGAGAATGAAACTAGATCCATACCTCTCACCGTATACTAAAATCAACTCAAAATGGATTAAGGATTTAAATATACACCCTGAGACAATAAAACTTCTTAAAGAAAACATAGGAGAAACACTTCAGGAAATAGGACTGGGCACAGTCTTCATGAATACGACCCCAAAAGCACGGGCAACCAAAGGAAAAATAAACAAATGGGATTATATCAAACTAAAAAGCTTCTACACAGCAAAAGAAACAATTAAAAGAGTTAAAAGACAACCAACAGAGTGGGAGAAAATATTTGCAAAATATACATCTGACAAAGGATTAATATCCAGAATATATAAGGAACTCAAACAACTTTACAAGAAGAAAACAAGCAACCCAATTAAAAAATGGGCAAAAGAGCTAAGTAGGCATTTCTCTAAGGAAGATATACAAATGGCCAACAGACATATGAAAAAATGCTCAACATCACTCAGCATCCGGGAAATGCAAATCAAAACCACATTGAGATACCATCTAACCCCAGTTAGGATGGCTAAAATCCAAAAGACTATGAACGATAAATGCTGGCGAGGCTGCGGAGAAAAAGGAACTCTCATACATTGTTGGTGGGACTGCAAAATGGTGCAGCCTCTATGGAAAATGGTATGGAGGTTCCTTAAACAATTGCAAATAGATCTACCATACGACCCAGCCATCCCACTGTTGGGAATATACCCAGAGGAATGGAAATCATCAAGTCGAAGGTATACCTGTTCCCCAATGTTCATCGCAGCACTCTTTACAATAGCCAAGAGTTGGAACCAGCCCAAATGCCCATCATCAGATGAGTGGATACGGAAAATGGGGTACATCTACACAATGGAATACTACTCAGCTATAAAAACGAATGAAATACTGCCATTTGCAACAACATGGATGGACCTTGAGAGAATTATATTAAGTGAAACAAGTCAGGCACAGAAAGAGAAATACCACATGTTCTCACTTATTGGAGGGAGCTAAAAATTAATATATAAATTCACACACACACACACACACAAACGGGGGGGGGGAAGAAGATATAACAACCACAATTATTTGAAGTTGATACGACAAGCAAACAGAAAGGACATTGTTGGGGGGGAGAGGGGGAGGGAGAAGGGAGGGAGGTTTTGGTGATGAGGAGCAATAATCAGCTACAATGTATATCGACAAAATAAAATTTTTTAAAAAAATAAAATAAAATAAATAAATAAATAAATAAATAAATAAGGAAATAAATCACAAGAGTCTTCCATGACAGGGCAGGCTGTGGCGGGCCCAGTGGTGGCATCATTGATACAGGTGGGTGGGACCGACAATCAATAAGAACACAGCCTCCTCCCCCATGCACAGGATTTGGTATAGAAAGAAATGAGAAGAAACAAGGCTCAGTGTGAAAGAGAGAGCTGGTGCCATGCTGGGGAGGGGTTTGCACGTGGCTGAGAAACCAGGGCCATAGGTAACAAGCAAAGGGTTAGAGTGGGCATCCGCGTCTTTTACACTTTGTCCTCTCACCTGTGGCTTGGAAATGACCTTTTGACCATCAGGATGCTGGAAGGTTTCTTGAGACATGGTGTTCTCTCCTGTAGCAAAAAACAAAAACAAAAATAGTAGTTTGAAGCTGTGCTTCTCCCATCCATCCTGAAGTAGAGTAATGGGGGACACAGTGGCTTTCCTAAATGCAAAGCAGCTGTAGCTCAGAGCCCATAACCTCAAGTAGATCATGGTAAATGCCAAGTCCACTTGCACAGCTCTCAGTTCCAGCCCCAGGACACACTGTCAGCCCAACCTCATCCCTGAACACCAAGGTCATTCCTTAGGAACCTTGGAAATCAGAGAGACATGCAGCTAGATCCCAGGGATCCTCTGCTACCTTCCCCTGCATTTGAGTCTCCATCTTGAGCAGGACCTTATCTTAGGAGGTCTAAGATCTAATCCTTCTCTGTGGTTTCCAGCATGTCCCTGGCATCACTCAGCATTGCTTACCCACATTCAGTCCCTATTGTCCAAGGTCCAAAGGACCTGAAGAAACATGGGACCAGGACAGAAACACAGGCTTCTGCCACAGTCCCTGAGAGTAAGCCCTTGGGTGCAGGAAGACTGCAGAAAGAGGACATGGCCCACACCAAGGTGCATGTGAGACACAGGGGGCATTTTCTTCACTTCTCCACCCTGCAGTCTCTCCCCTAGAAACTCTGTACCCACAGGGAGGGCAGAAGAGGCTGCCATTTGTCCTGCTATCCTTGTGCCAATGGAGAGGCAAAATGGACCGGAACAGAGCAATCTCCTTCGGATACATGCGGAACACGAGCACAGAGGGGCCTCAGTAATGAGCACAGCCCACCACTCATGTCTTTACCAGCTCCAAGCCCACTCCCTCCAACTGGTCCCTGCACCCCCTTCACCTGCATCCTCCCCACGAAACCTCTGCACCCAAGGCATCCAGCCTAGCTGGCAGGTCTTACTTACCAGGGATTGGGGTTGTCTGCAGTGTTTCGTCCCAGACCTTTCCTCCAGGAGCCCCTGTCACTGCTATGCTGCCTCCAGTCCCTAGGAGGTGGGTCTCTGGAACTGAGTAAAGAGGCACTGGTGCCCCCGTCTGCCCTGCACCCCCTCCTGCTGGGTAGGGGCCCAGCTGGAGGTGAAAGGACTGCTGCGGGCTGGGCTGGGTTGGGCCTGTCTGCTCAGGTGTTGGCCACAGGGCTGGGCCATATCCAGGGGCTTCTGAGCAGCCTTGATGTCCCACAAGATCCGGGTAGGAAGTGTCTTCTAAAGACACAGGCAAAGAGAAAGAAGTGAGACCTGCAATGAGGCATTTGTCCAGACTAATCACACCAGAACATTCCTGCTCGTGTCCTCTTTGGAAAGCAGTTCCAAGGACAGCTGCTTGATGTGGCTTTGACAATGCAATGACAAAACAGAGTGATTGGTAACACCTCCCATGGCTGTTTAGGGAATATTTCCCTCACTACCTTGTATGATCTCTGAGCCTTTAACCAGTGGGTCAGGAGGGCAGAAATCACCATCCCACCTAACTCAACACTTTTTTATTTTGGGAGAAACTCTCCTTTATGAATTTCCAAATGGACTTAGGTATTTGAAATTTTGAAAGCTTCCAGTTCAAATCCCAAATTTGGCCACAGAAATGACAGCTCTGTTTTTTTAAAGAATCAGAGTGCATTTGCCCAGGAAGGGACCTTGTGATGAGATTAAGATGCAGACGTATAAAACAATTGCCCAAGGGCCAGGACTGATGTGGGCGCTGAGCCACCTGTCCCATCGAGCCACAGACAACAGGGCTGCCAGGAGCAGACACACGGCCTGGCTCGCTTCCACACCTCACCTTTACAGGTCAGCAGAAACCACGGCCTGCCCTTCCTTCCCTGCCCTTGGCTCAGCCCTGAGGAGAGTGCAGAAGACTGGCAAATGGCCGAAGGGAAGAGATGAGGGCCCCTGCCAACCCTACCAAGGGGTAACTGGAGGGAAGGGCATGGAGTTAATTAAAGATCTAATGCCTACCAACCCGCCATGCAGAAGCATCCTGAGGGAAGAGTAGGGATGGTGTGAAAACGCTTTAGAACGTATTTATTTCACAGTTACATGGCATTTGATAGCTCAAAACTCTTAAGAATTTCCGATGTCCTCAACACTAACATGAGATGCGGATAGACCACCATCTCTGGACTCAAGAATGTATCCAGCTGGGGAGGAGGCATTAACACAGGTGAAACAATTAGCTAGTAATACAATGTGACCCATAAAACATTCATGTATTTAAAAACCTGGGCTGTGAGGCAGAACCTGCGGCACGGGAGGTGGCAGGGCTGTGTGAGACTGGTGGGAGCGTGGGGGCGCCCTGCACCAGTGGGTCAGATTCACGCAGACACCAAGGCGCTCTGGGAGGGGCAGGGCAAGTGTTTCCCTCGATTACTTTATCCCATATAATCAGATTCTGAGTGTCAGCTGTTTGTATACTCAGTTCATTTTAGGTACCTGCTGTTCTTCCTCTGGCTCCCGAAATATCTGAGCGAGCAGAATGAGGATCCCCACTGTCTCCTTCTACCTTTTGCTATTTAAAATAAAGTAAAAATCATTTTAAGCAACCCCCCACCCCCTCACCCCCCCAAAAAAAACAAGAACAGAGAACAGGGTGGTTCAAAAATTAAGTCAAAAAGAAACTTCCAGCAGGAGTGACAAGGTAAGGGAACCTCAGATAGTGCTCCGGGCTGTGGGCCACAGGCCACGTGGGTGGGACACTGTCTCCCTGCTGTGCTCAGAGCAGGCAGAGAAGGCCTGAGACCAGGGTTATCAGTCCTCCCCTGGAGGAAGGACCCCATGGAAGGAACTAAACCATAGGCCTCAGAGTGTGCAGCAGATGCTGGGAGTAAGGGCTGTGCATGCTTTAGAAAATCCCCTTGTCCTTTCTTCAGAGCAGAGTGGAAGAAAGAAAATGGAGAAGGCCCTGTTCCAATTACTGCTCCTATTAAAACCAGCAGCTTTTGCAATTGTCAGAACAAAAAGGAAAGGCCCGGAAGTCTTTTAAGCAATTGCCCTACATTACATGAAAGTGACACAGGTCCACTGTGATCCATTGTTCCCAACAGAGATGGAGGGCTTTGATGGCCATAAAACATATTCTCTGGGACCTCGGGGAAAGGGGGGTAAGAGTGATTTGGAAGAGCGCCCCACCGTGTCACATGTGAACATGGGAAAATGTTTCCACACAGGACAGAACAGAGGGGGATGCTCCAAGTCCCACCCTTCCCAGGACACAGACTGTGCCCCAGGAGTGATGGGAGATACCAGGGCAATACAGGGGACCCGGGACTTGCCAATGCCAGCATCTACCTACTCTTTGTCTAGGGCAGTGAAGCAGGACGGAGAGGGTCCACCGCATTGACCCCTGGCTCCCACCCCTTTCACCTCCAGCTCCTCCTTCTGCCTCCGAAGTTTCACTAGCCAATCTGGCTCCAGGTCCTTGTTTCCACGGCGTCTTTCTAGAATCAGGGGATCTGACAGCTTCAATTTCTCTGCTAGCTGTGCCAGGTTTCCAGACAGGTCAGGAGCAGAAAGTAAGAGAGGGGAAAGAAGAGAGACCGATAAGAGAAATGGAAAGACAACGGGGGAAAGAGGCAATCAGGGAACAGGGAAAAAGAGACTTTACTGACTTGTCAATTAGGATATAAAGAATAATTGAGAAATGGCAAATACAGCAGCTATCCCCCAAAATTGCAACATAAATAAACAATTAACCCATCCTGGTGTTGGATACTAAATAAAATATGAGCAGAAACAGTTACTCAGCTTTATTTTCCTGCAAAGCTCTCTGCTCTGTAACAGTGCTTCTCAAACTTCAGTGTATGTAGGAATCACCTGGGACCTCGTTAAGATGCTAATTCTGATCCCAAAGGTCTGGGTGGAGCCTGAGATTCTGCATTTCTAATGAGCTATCAGGTGGTGCTGGTGCTACTTTATGTTTTGAGGCTTTATTCCATTATTAAGTCCCCAAAATTTCCTAATCATCTATTTTGGGTCCCTGAACTCATCACAACCATCAACCTGTTGGCAGAAATGTCAGAATATGGGTGCTCAGCACTACAAATTTTATTGGTTACAAAATCCAGTACTCTGGGGACTCATTTAAAGGATAACAAAAATTTAAGGGTAGGCTGCCGTTTTACTCCTCAGCTAATGAATTTTTCTTCAATTAATTGGAACAACTATTTGCCTTAGTACTGTTTTCTTCCGCAGGAACTAAAGGTAGATATGTTTTTGTTTTCTTTTTTAAATGTATCCCACATGTGATAAAATATTCCATGCATTTAAAAGCATTTTAATAAGGATCATTTCCTGCTTTAATCACTAAAATATATTTTCTAAGCCTGGTTGTTATAATTAGAATGGTTCACCGTAGCATGCAGTTTTACCGTACCAGAAAAGCAGATGCAAGAATGAATTTCTCAAGTAGCACACACATGGTTTCCTGTCCCCCAATCCCACCGACCCCGCCCAGAGCATCCTTCTTTGTGCATTGCCGGGCCTCCGCTTATCACATCTGGGCATGCAAACACGGTCAAAGACAGCCGTGGGCTCCAATTTTACAGCATGTTCAAAGAAGATGAAATGTGGAGTCTAAGCTGCTCCACAATGGCTTTCTCTGAACACTGAAGATAAAACACCTACAGAGAACCCTTTGAGAGGCTCACCTTGATGAGTTCTGCTAATAGCACAGGGTGACTGCTCTCTCCCTGGCTCAAGACAGCAGCAGCAATGGCTTCACAGTAGTGCAAAGCCTGGGATGCCAGGCCATAATCTGCCAGACGGGAAGCATAAAGGAGCTTATACACCTGTGAAAAGGAACAGGGCCAGTGACTAGTCCACCCAGTCAGGGATAGAAAGACGGAGAAATGTAGATAAGACTTCTTGGAAGTCAGCTGACTGCCAGCTTCCACTAACTCTGGCATCCAAATATGAAGAGCCTCTTGCCATTTGGGGCATTTTATCTGTGTATGGGCACAATTCCAAATCCAGCCTGCAGTTCCTGCCTTACAGAGGAAAGTATGGGAGTCACATCAGCTCAATCTTTCTGCACCCTGGTCACCACAAAAATGCACTGGAAATGGACTTCTTTTCAGGCAGCCCTCATCTCTGGAGAGTCTGAGGGCATGGGGCACAGGACCAGGCACCAGGGGACATACAAAAGAGGCAAAAATAGACCCTAGTGCAAGGGGCATAAAGTCCAATGAAGAGTGCAGAAAAAGGGCCGAGCCCGTGGCGCACTCGGGAGAGTGCAGTGCTGGGAGCGCGGCGATGCTCCCGCCGCGGGTTCAGATCCTATATAGGAATGGCTGGTGCACTCACTGGATGAGTGCCGGTCACGAAAAAAGACAAAAAAAAAAAAAAAAAGAGTGCAGAAAAATACAGGTAAGCTTTCATGGAAGCATGAGTGACAGAGCACTATCAAGCAGGAGGGCTTTGGTGTCAGACTGACCCGAGTTCAAATCCAAGCTCCATGCTAGGTGTGGAACATTAAGTCAGTTATCTCACCTCCCTGTGCCTCAGTTTCCTCACTACAATAATAATACCACCTACCCCCCTACCCCGATGGTTGTTTTGGAGATTAAGTGTGTAATCCATGTAAAGTACTTAGGACAAATGGTATGTAAGTGATGTGAGCTGATAGCTTATAACTCCTCTGAGCCTCAGTTTCCTCTTTTGTGAAAGGGGGATAATCATGCCTACCTCACAGGATTAGAAATAAAACCCAAGTAATGTAATGGCACACTGCCAGGCATGTAGAACACATTCAATAAAACTAGGTAATCTCATTAGACCAGCCCAAAGCAGGACCAAATGAACTGAGAGGTTGGATGAGTGAAGATGGGAAAGAAACAGAGACCAAAGTGCTGTAGTGGAGCTACAAAATGGTGCTATCAAGCAAGGCTTTGCTGGAAAAGGTGGGTCTTTGGCAAGACCCATAAAGAAAAGAAGATACTAAAGGGGATCATGTCTCTATGATATAGTAACTCATTTTTAAGGTATTGTGTGTGTTGTGTTTGTGTGTGTGTGTGTTGTTGCTGTGTGCACTCTCAATACTATGCACTGAGGAGATACAAAGAATCATTAGAAAAGGTCTCTGCCTTCAGAAGATAATTCAGGCAGGAAGATAAGGTACCTGCAAATGAAAGGAAAGAAATATAAGGCAGCATGAGTTCAATGTCAAATGGGGGCCCTGGAGTCCAGCCTTGGGAGCCAGTGCTGTGGCTGCAACGTCAACACCAAGAACAGCCACCCTATGCTGGGCACTGTTCTAGTGCATTACAGAAATTAACCTTTCAGGCCAGGTCCATTCATTACACAGGAACTATTATCATCCCATTTTACAGTGGAGGCCACCAAGGGCCACCAGTAAGAGTGGCCAGGGGAGGCTTCACAGAGGAAGGAATGATGCTGAATCTCATTAACACAGAGAGGATCTGGACAGGAGGATGACACAATAACAGCATTAGTCTTTATGAATGTAAAGTGACAATGGGACAGCAAGTAGAAAGTTGAAAAGAAAGCATAGAGCCTGCAATATGGACACCACCTGCACAGCTGAAGCTCTGAGAGGGGCGAAAGAAGGCCGAGGGCCAAGGACAGCACAGAAATTTCCAGAGATGGAGGGCAGAGTTCAAGGATACCCAAGAAGAAGAAGTGTCAGAAGGAGGGAAAGGGGTGAGCAGCCCTCTGGGCTGGGCCCGGTGCTCCCACTCCCTCCCAGGCAGTGTGGCGTGGAGGCTGAGCAGGAGAAGGTGGAGCTGTTTGGAGAGAAGGGCCAAGGAAGCTGACAGCAGCGGGGAGGCACGGGGCTGGGACTGCAGGCACAATTGTCATATGTCAGGAGTGAGACAGGAGCCTCCAGCAGAGAGGCGCAAGGTTTTGCTTTCATATTACAAAATGCAGACCTTTAGGGGACATACAAAGAAATCCTAAACCTTCCCACGGTCAAGCTAATGAGAAAAAGTTCAGTGCATGACTCAGCCCCAGGTACTCTGTGCCAAACAGCAAAGCTGAAAATCCAACTGCCCGCAGCTGTCTGACATAGCTAAGGTGGTGGCCTCATCTGGGTTTGGTTTACCTGGAAAGACGGGATGAAGGATTTGGGGCGGCCCAGCATCTGACAGTACTCGAAGATTTCTGTTCTCTGGATAGCCTCGGTTGTTGCAAATTTCAAAAACTCTTGACTAAAACCAGGGAATAACAATAAGAGAGATTGAGAGATGAGGGACACAGAATTTAAGTCCTAGTAGACAGCCGAACACCAGCTGCATCTTTTTATGGTAGAGTTTCCGTCCTGGGCTGATCCCTGGGGCAGCTCCAAAGGAAGGAGACTCTGGACTCCCAGAGTGAATGTTTCGCCTCCTCTCCCTCTACCTTACTGAGGCTGGGGAAGGAACAGAAGCCTGCCCCAGAGGCTCTGGGAGGCAGAGACTGCGCGGAAGGGGCCCCCACCTTCTCTGCAGGTGGGTAACTTAAGACGAGCTGCCCAATGGGGCCCAGGCTCCTCCTCTTAAACACGCTGGGAGTTGGCCTTTGTGCCCCAAAGCCTGGCACGCACCTGGGAAAGGCACTCTAGCCTGAACAAACTCGCATAAAAGAGGGAGCACTCCATGTGACGCTCCAGGAGCACTGAGAAGAGAAGGCGTGTCAGGGAATAGGGAGGACCACCGAGCCAGGAAGCACAGCACCGCCCTTCCGTGACGTCCATGCAGCCAGCGAGGAAGAGGACTGGGAGAGTGTGATCCCAGGGGGCCACAAGAGTCCCACGTGCCCCGAAATCTCTCCCCTCAATAGCTTGGCATGGTGTTCGAATCATAGTCGCCAGGGTTATCCCTGGGAGTTAGGACTTTATCTCCAGAAATTCCCTTATACAACATAAACACAGGAGGGGAGACACTAACACACACTCACTGCACATGTGGCGCAGGTGGGCTTCTTTGATAAGCCGACTATGTGACATCAGAGGCCCAGGCCTTGCGAGGCCAGCCTACGAGCCCGGTGCGTTGCTGTAGAGGTGGGCACTTTGGAGCAATGGCTAAAACGAAGGGCTTTGCAGCCTCACTGCCTGGGTTCCAAGTCTGACTCAAACACATGCTAGCTGTACCACCTTAGACAAGTTATTTAGCCTCTCTGGGACTTGGTTCCCTCATCTCTAAGTGAAGATTTAAAGT
This sequence comes from Cynocephalus volans, assembly GCF_027409185.1. Lineage (NCBI taxonomy): Eukaryota > Metazoa > Chordata > Mammalia > Dermoptera > Cynocephalidae > Cynocephalus > Cynocephalus volans. The sequence continues at coordinate 134,002,975 of NC_084467.1, forward strand.
ATACCTTCTTCATAGTGTAAATTTGTAACTGTTAAAGGAAATAGTGCAAAGAAAATGACATAACAGGCACAGTGTAAGAGCGTAGTGAATCATAACTGTGATGTGCAGAGGGATAGTGAGATCCGGAACAGAGAGAACCACTAAGAGCAAACTGATCCATCCGTTTGCCCGTTTGTTCGTTCTCTAGAGGCTTACTGAGGTCCTTCTGTGTGAAGACCCTAATGTTATATGTTATGGCGAACAGAAAGTAAGTGACCAGTGGAACTCTAAGAAGCTTGTGCATCAGTTATCGTAGAGGTGCTTGAACCCTAAGAGAGACTAAACATAAACTCTCACCTTCCCATTTTGCTCAGAGTGGGCTCTCAGAACAAGCCAGGGCTGCCTAACACAGCCACAAGCCTCCACACTTTTTTTTTTTTTGGTTGAGACAGTCTCTGGTTGTGGAGTGAGGGTGCCTCCCAGTGGCCACAGGAGCACAATACACCCAAAAAGAACCGGCTGGCAGCTTCTCAAGAGCAGGACTTGGGGCCTGAGGTCCCCTGGGTGTGACACAGTGCCCACAGGGTATCTCTTTGCCCAGACCTGCACAGAAGACAGTCCCAGCGAAAGGGACCAGCAGTAGCTGAAATCCACACAAGAAAATGAAAATGGAGCCATGAAATCCAGCAAGGACTAAAACAATCACATACCTGTGGCTACTGCCCAGCAAGGTCAGATGGTCTGTCTTCACAGTGTAGTGGCCAAAGGGCACATGAGCCATGAGATAGCAGAAGTGAGCTGCTTCCACAAGCCCCCTCCCAGCTGCAGGAGGAGCAAAACAAGATTCAATCATAGAACACACCCACGTGGGGACCCATCATCTGGTCCTGGGCAGGATGAAAGAGAGATGCAACAGTGGACTCAGCAGTCAGAGGGGAGAAGCCTTGCGGGAACAAACGAGTGAGCTTCTCCTAGCCTGAGTCACAGACCCCTAAGTCCCACTCCTCCTACAGGCGTTTTTGGCCTCAGACATTACATTTCTATTCTCTTCAGCCAGAAGAAGGCACTATTTCACATTCCCCCTAAAGGATTTTTTATTAGGGATTTTCTGAACATTTTAGTTCTTCCTGAGGGTGAGGAGTCAGCCGAAATGCCTACAGCTGAGTGAAGAAACAGACCACTGTGGGTAGCAATTCTTAAACGAGGCTTCCTGGGGCACTGCTGCTCCCCTGTTCAAACCAAACAATGGAAGACGTTCCCCAGTGCTCCTAAAAGTCACATTAATCACCAAATTGTTCCCAAGTTTAAAATGTTCTCCTGTACATTTTCCACTGCCTCAAAACTGAAATATTTCATGTAGGTAAAGTTCCTAGCACAGCATCTGACACCCAGGAAGGGCTCCACACACACCCTTCCCTGCATCCAGGGTGCAGAATGACCTGCTGTCTCACTTGGCGCAACTTCCACATCGCTATTTTAAGTTTAACAGAGCAATATTTCAAAAAGCTCCACAAAGAGCATCATGATTTCTAGATGTTCTGCCCCTTGACCAAATTTGACAACACTGATCTGGAATTTTCAGTCACCCCCAAATGATTCACCGAGAGGTGACAGAAATAAAGACTACAGAATCACTCAGGGCAGTTCAGGCAGAAACAGAATTTTCTATCTGGTTGAGCTGGGTCATGAGGGACTAACAGCAGCAAGAGGTGAGGTATCCCATGTGTTAACTCCGTCTACAAGAGAATCTCACCCAGGGGTAGAGAATCAATGGCTGGGAGGAGACTCCCACAGCAGCAGAACACCACATCTCAGGGGCCTGGGAGACAGAGAAGAAGGGAACTCCTTTCCCTGGAGTTTCTTTCTCCAAAACACTGAGACTCCTGGGTCCAGGAAAACCCAGGGACACAGACTCTGACACTACACAGAATCTGAGAATCTATGGACAAGATGTCTAAAGCTGGCCTGGAGACACCCTAGGGGAGAAGAGGGGACAGTACTGGTGTCTGCTTACCCAGGGTTTCCCCCATGGTGACAATCGCATGCTGGTGCAACTCCAGGTCTCCAGCTGAATTTGACAGAATCACAGCCAAGTGAGGCCTCCAGTCTCCCCACTGCTTGTCCCCACAACACTGAAAAACAGCAGAAAAATAATGAAACTTTACAGAACATTTAGGACTGGCCAGAATGTAGATAAAGAAGGCTGTAGTTTATTTCCTGGCTGGAGGAGTTCAGGGAATGCCCACCATACTGACTGCAGGGCTGCCATTCATTGATTTAGAGTTCTTTTTTTAAAAAAAAGAAAAACTCCTAGAAGGATAGATAGACAGAGAGATAGATACATATACACATACATACATAATACATACAGATATTGGGAGATAGATAAATAAAATGACATTATTGGTTACTTACTAATTTTCAAATTTCTTCCCAGTTCCCCCACCCCAAATAGCTAGAGACAAAACCTGGAAAAAAACAGGAAGGACGTTTCAGTGGGAGACAGAAGATCAAACATGCTTGGCTCATGAGTAGAGACCATATTAGCCTATTATAGGGTAATACAAGTCAGGGGAATACAAGGCTGCCCAATGTCTTACTAAATGGCTAATGTTTTCTGGTTTACAAAGCCCTCTCACACACATCATTTTATCTATCTCCACAACAGCCCTATGAAGTCGAATTCCTGTTACTACTTTAAAACTGAGAAAATCATTCAATCCCCATTCATTTCCCTTCCAGACAAGGGCTATGCCCCATCCCTCTGCTGAGGCCGCAGACCCCACAGTGGACAGCAGAGCGTCAACAGAGAAGGGGAAAGCGGAGGAAGCCCCATATAAATGGTGCTGTCCCTACAATCTGGCCCTATGGCTGCCCTTCTCCTAAATGAAGGAGAATTTCAGGGCAAAAAAAAATCAATGAAGAAACAACAAAATTTCATGGAAACAACACAGGCCCTGGATTCAACTTGAGTCCTACATCCTACTGGCTGTGTGACCTTGACCAAGTTTCTTAATGTCTTTGAGACCTTGTTTCCTCACCCCTAAGATGGAGATTATAATTTCTACTTAACTGGGTTATTATTGATAACAAAATAAGTTAGTTATGTAAAAAACATAGCATAGCGCTTCACACTTGATTTGCACTTTATAAACAACATGTAGGTGTAAAAACACACACACACACACACACACAGTGCAAAGTGCAGCAGAGGGTAGAGGTGCTCTGCAGACCAGCCTAACTTCCAGTTTATTACACAGATGGGCAGAGCAGGAGATTGTCAGTAAAGACTAAGATTTGGAGATCAGAGCTATTCACAATTATTTGGTCTTTGTAATTATCCCAGGGAATAAAAAATGCTTTATCCAACTCCATTTTCTACTTATAACTTGCTTTTCTGAGCAATGCAGCGTGAAACAAGCATGAGGATGATGATTCTAAATCACAATGATAACAGCAGTTCTAAGCATTTCTCCTACCAACAACCACATGTGCTAGGTACTATTATTACCTCCATTGCAATGTGGAAGCCAGTCTGCTGGCTCTAAGGGAACCAGCAAAAGAGAAGAAAGACCTTGCTTAAAAACAAAAAACTTGAAAGCCATTCTCCTGTCTCCTCCCTGGTGTTTTGGGGGGGAAAAAATCACTGTGAAGCAAATCTACTGGGGGAGAAAAAGAACAAACATTAACTAACTTCAATTCAGGTATTCTCTTTCCTTTAATTTTCACAACAACTCTATTGGTTATGAACCAAAATCCCCACAAAGATGAAATCTTGAGGCTCTGTGGGATTAAGTGACAAAGCCAAGTTCACACAGTGGTAAGGAGCAGAGTCTGGGTTAAACTTGTACGAAGCCCACATCTGTGTTGTCCAGTTGCCACGTTTTTCCCACCCACACCATTCGTCACATGTAACTGAAGTCTAGCATTTTACTAGATGCTCAGATACTCGGACCACTCCCATGCTCTAACATCAAATACTGCATTGGCACGTCACCTCTGGCTCCTCAGTTTTCTTACCTAAAAGTAGGGAAAATTTAGCTAACTCTACCATGGCAGTGAAACCCAATGGACCACAGCAGATTGTGTCATTTCCTGCAGTTAGTGCTTTGTTGCACAATGCAATTTCATCACAGAGCACAAACCATTCATCTGGATTGTGAGGTGCACTCTGTGTTCCAAAATAGCCAGTTGATTTGATGATGGAGCATGAAAGTCATCATTTCTCTTCTCTTTTCTGGAATTATCCACAAGCAATAAGAAGGACAAAAAAGAAAAAAAGTGTGAAGTCCATTTTCATTACAACTAGTTGTCAGCAAAAACCCAAGCCTCAAAATACAAGAAAAGGCTGCCAAAAGTGGTGGAGATTGAGCAGAGGTGCATTCAGGAAGAAGCAGAGAGCACACAGGAGCGGGACGGGGAACCCCAGCTTCCTCCAACTGCTGGGGAGCAGCAAAGTTTACACAGGTTCACATGGAAAACTCCAGGTCACTCGGAAAATGCTGGAGAGCCTGGAATACGGCCCTGGCCTCTTCTCAGCACAAACCTCTCATAAATAACTTTCAGGAAAGATTCAACTCCTTTAAAGGTACATGATATTAAGGAACAAGCACAAAATCTGTACAAATGTACTATTAGATAGGAAGACAAAAGTAACACAAGAAATAAATGGGGGTTAGAGAGAACATTCAGTACAAAAATGTTACCACAAAACAAATGAAAAATTGTCACCAAACATTTCATCATGAATTTAAGTAAAATAATGAAACTATGGCTTCTATGAAACAAGAGCATAAATCTGAGTTGTAAGAGCTCAAGAAAGAGACTGTGAACAAGAGGAGATAAATGCAGAGCTCAGGAAAGGAGTGGAATTAAAGAAATAAAGACAAAGACAGAAAGAGCACAAAAGCAAGAGACACTGGTGAAAACACAGTAAGGACACAGAGGATGGAATAGGAGAGGGAAGGAAGGAAGGAAGGAAAGAAGGAAGGAGTTTAATTAAAGAAAAAGTTATATATATAATTTGCAAGTGTGTTAATATATATTGTTTATAAATATGAGATATGTATACATGGAGCTCTTGAAAAGAAAACCAAAATAATGGAATAAAACAAATATCAAAAGATATAATTCAAGAAAATTTTCCTAGCTATAAGATATGAATATACATATTAAAAGGGTATGCTATAAAAACAGACACATAAACCAATGGAACAGAATAGAGTCCAGAAATAAATTTATGCACCTACAGCCAACTGACCTTTGACAAAGATGCCAAGAATACATATTGAGGAAAAGACAGTCTCTTCAACAAATGATGCTAGGAAAACTGGATATCCACAGGCAGAAGATTGATACTAGACACCAATATCTCACCATAAACAAAAGTCAACTCAAAGTGGATTAAAGATTTAAATGTAAAACCCAAAACTGTGAAACTATTGGAAGAAAACTTAGAGGAAACAATTCATGACATGGGGCTGGGCAAGGATTTTTTAAATAAGACTTCAAAAGCACAAGCAAGTAAAGCAAAAATAGATCGTTGGGACTACATCAAACTAAAAAGCTTTTGCACATCAGAGGAAACAGTTAACAAAGTGAAGAGACAACCTACAAAATGGGAGAAAATATTTGCAACCTATACGTCTGACAAGGGATTAATGTCAATAATATATAAGGAATTTAAACAACAGCAAAGAAAAGCAAATAATGCAATTGAGAAATGGGCAACAGATCTTAACAGACATCTCTTAAAAGAAGATATACGAATAGCCAAAAGGCATACAAAAAGCTTGCCAGTTAGTTCAGTCACACACCAAGGTCAAGGGTTCAGGACCGCATACTGGCCAGCCACAAAAAAAAAAAAAAAAAAGGCATATGAAAATATGCCCAACATCACTAATTGCCAGGGAAAAGCAAATCAAAACAACATGGGATACCATCTCTCTCTAGTTAGAATGGCTATTATCAAAAAGACAAAAGAAAACAAGTGTTGGCAAAGATGTAGAGAAAAGGAAACATGTGCACACTGTTGGTGGGAGTGTGAACTAGTACAGCCGTTATGGAAAACAGTGCAGAGCCTCCTCAAAAAAATAAAAGTAGAACTACCATACGATCCAGCAATCCCACTACTGGGTATATTCCCAAAGGAAATGAAATCAATATGTAGAAGAGCTGTCTGCACTCCCATGTTTATTGCAGCACTATTCACAATAGCCAAGGTATGGAATGAACCTCAGTGTCCAACAACAAATGAATGGATAAAAAAAAAAAATTTCAAATGTGTTATGTACACACAATGGAATATTATTTGACCATAAAAGAAAACAAATCTGTGGCAACATGGACAGACCTGGAGGACATTATGTTAAGTGAAGTAAGCCAGGCACAGAAAGTCAAATACCACATGATCTCACTCATATTTGGAATCTAAAGAGAAAAAGGTTGATATTATAGAGACAGAGAGTAGAGCAGTGGTTACCAGAGACTGGGGAGAGGAGAAGGGAAGGGTAAACAGGGACAGGTTGGCCAACGGCTACAAAATTACAATTAGACAGGCGGAATAAGTTCTGGTGTTCTATTGCACAGTAGGGTAACTATGGTTAACAGTTAAGTTTTGTGCACTACATAACAGCTAGTATCAAAACATCAGATTGTACCTCACAAGTACGTACAATTACAATATGTCAATTTTTTTTAAATCTGGGGAAAAAACCGCACACTATATATACCCCAAGAAAAAATTTTCCCAGACTGTCAACACCAAAATATATCCTGGTAATGCTATTGGACTTCAAAGATAAGGAAGGAATACTTTGGGGCAAAAAGATCAAGTCTCTTACAACGGGGAAACTATCAGGCTGGCCTCAGACTTCTCCTCAGTCATATTTAACACTAGAAGATATAAAATCTACTATGTCCAGCTTCGAAGGACAATGTGCAATGGAGGGAAGTGTTCCTCCAGGGAAAAGAAGGGCAGCCTTGCTGTGAGAGGCCTGGGACAGGCACAGGTGCTCTTGCTGTTCACAGCAAAGCTGGCAGCTGTGGGACTGTGGAGAGGGCAAGGTCTTCAGAGGCAGACAGACCTGGGCCAATCCTGACCCCACTTCTCACTACCTCTGATCTTGGGCCATTTTACACCTTGCACCTCAGTTTCCACATCTGCAAAACAAAAAATAATTCCGACCTCTGTACCTTAAACAAAACAATATGCATCAAAGCACTTAGCACAGGGCTCGGCACATGGGTAGGTGATTAACGAACTATTATTATTTACGTTTCATCTTGAAAGTCATCACATATTCCTGAGTAGTCCCCACTCCCTGCCCCCCCAAACCCTGAGGACGCTGGAGTGTCGAAGGAATCCTGTCACCAAGGTTACCGTGGCTGCCTGTGGAATCCTCCCTGACAGGAGCTGGAAGAGGGTCTGCAGTGGGTCGTTGAGCGCCAGTGTGCTGGTGAAGCTGCAGAGAGAGGGGACAGTCAGTGGGGACAAGCCCAGAGAGCTTTGTACACACTGCCAGGAGGTTCAAGGCCTGTGTATTTCCATTTGGTTTCGGCAGCCTCTTTTGGAATGTGAGCATCTCTTCGCTTTCTGCGGTGTTTCTGTGGCGTCCTCCTTTTCGGGGAGGTTGGCAGCATCTTCGTTCCACCACACACCCCGAGTAGATCTCATTGTTGAAGGGTACTTTTTGCATTTTGGCCCCGGTGCCCTAACTCTTGAGTAACCAATTCTGTAGGCCTTCTTCTTCCACTGAGGTGACCTTCCACATCTCAAAGGCCCCTGGAGAGCCAGGGCAGTTCCCCTGGAAGCCCTTCCCTCCCAGCCACCCTCAGTTCCCACTCCCCGCAGCCTTCCTCCGTGCCAAGCCCACAGTTCTAAGTATTTCTGATTCATCACATGCCTGAGTCTGTAGCGCTTTTACTCACAAGCACTAAATAGACATTTTCAGTAACCAAAGAGGCGTGGAACGGAGACCAGAAATGATCCTGCTGACGACAAACCACGGATATGCTTAACAAGGAAATAATAAGCTCTACAGCTGATTTGAGACTTAAGCATACTCATGAAGAGATATTTTTCACAATTCACTGGGCCCCATCAAAAATCAATGGCCCAAGGCAAAAATCTGCAGCAGAGATGTATGCTGCAATGTGGGGTTGTGGGATGTTCATTTGTAAAACCCAAGGGAAAATCATCCCTCACAACACCATCTTTTAGTTAATAGCACCCTTGCCACAGGAGCTCAGAGCACTTATCACAATATGACTTCAGTGCTCCTCGCCATTTCAGTCTCTGTGCACAAGAAGCGCACAGCGGTGTTACCAGTCCCCGGGAAGACTGGGGCTAGAATAAGAAAGACACTGGATGGAGGCCATCATGAAGAATGGGCTCCCAGGTAGTGTGACAGCTGTTAGACCCACGGGCTGAACTTAAACTGCAGATGTCTGTCTTCCTACCTAACCTCTGCCCAACGTCATTTATGGCCAACTCAAATATAAGTGAAGCCAGGAGGGGAGCTTCACAGCTTTCACCAACACTAGAAGATAAACACCTCAAGAGAACATCCTTCTCACTGTCTGACCCAAGCCTGCTCCTACCGGGAGTGTCCCTCACTGCACCCACCACATGTTTGTCCCTGCCAACCCGTGGATGCTAGCCAGAGCCTGAAGGACTAATTCAGAAACCCTTCTCCAGCACACCCTATACCAACCACGTCCTCCTGATCCTGATTCTCTTTTATTCTGTTTCATCCCCCTTATTCAAAACTCCTAGCTATGTACCCTTGCTTCCATCCCAATCTCATCCTGGTTTGGACATTCTTCCTAGTGCACCTGGCACCCAAATCACGGTTTGCTGGAGTGATTTCTAACTTAGCACATCTCCCACTGCTATAGCTGTAGACTGCTGGATCTAATTCTCAGTGCTGTTAACTCCTTTTCCTACCACAGCTCACGGTCCGGCTACCCCATATCCCTACCCACTTCTCAGTACACAGATCCCCACTGCAAGACTAAGCAGTGGACAATTACATTAAAAGCCCTCAGTCCCCAGGCTCTATCAGTTAAGTCCAAGTGGTCACCTATGCCCTCACTGCCACAACTAGTTCGAACAGCCCCTTACAAAGAGAGAAGACTATTGCAATGTACAAACCCACTTAATTTTTGGAAACTCTGACCCTGGGAAATATTACTAAAATGTTTTATTCCACTTAGCAGGTAGAAAGAATGTATCTCTGTCTAGGTTAGAAGAATCCGGAAAAGAGAAATGGGTCCAGCTCAGAAAAGAGAAATTGGAAAGCTGCTTGGGGTATGGGGCTTCTCCGTGCATCTTGCATCTCTCCCTACCCTCACTCTCCACCTTGGGCGAGGAGGCCTGTCTGCTCCATTGGGGTCTCCTTCGTAAGTCGAACTCACCCACTCATGACCCAGCTGTAGGTCCTTGCGTCCATGTTGCTGGATAGGAACAAAGCATGGCCCCACAAGTGATTCTTCATGGCCCACTCCAAAGCTTCCTAGAAACCAAAACATCACACTCAATAGTGCCTCGTCCAACAACAACAACAAATTCCTGTGCCTGGGCACCACTGTATCCTGAGCAGTAGAGGCCGAGCTTCCAGGAAGACTCTCAGAGCCTCACATATGAACGTGAAAAAGAAATAGGAGGAAAGCATCCTCTAATTGACACAGTATTTTTCTCTATGTTGTCCCCTTCTCCAGCCTTAACTTTATCAAAATTCATCATGCAATCAGCTTCCCCTCAAACATAGTTGCCAGTTAGCTTTCTCTCTTTAGCAAAAGTTACAAAATACTTGCATGAACCTAAGCACCAAAAGTAAGAGAAGCAACTCACCCCAAGCACTGAGTCTCAAAATATGAATACCAAAATGGCATTTGTGAGGGCATATTGAAGGAACAGTGCCTTTATTAACAACTGTTGCAGAGATTGCTAGCTGCTCATTAAATCCACGTTCTCCTTCCTGGGTAAAGAGCTGCACTACATTTTCCCACCTCCCTTGCACTCAGGTGTGGCTGAGCGCTAGGCCATGGGATGGAAGTGAAAATGCCACACGCCACTTCCAGGTTTGGCCCATAAAACCACTCACACCTTGTCCTCCATGTGCTTTTCCCCATCTAGTTGCCTGGAATGGAAATGACTCCCGGGAAACCTTAGAAACTAAAAGTCGAGGGCTGCCCCACCATCTGTTCACGTGCCCAGTACTCTGACATAAATAGAAACAAACTGCTATTATGTTTAACCAGTACACATAGCAGCTAACCTACCCACCTAATACTATAACTAACTACTTATTAACTATCAAATGCCTTAATATGCCAATTTAAGGACATCATTAACTGGGTGAGATGGGTTAGAGCTGCAAATTTTAAACACACACACATATACACACATATATTTACCTTTAAATTTATTTTCAGAATTATTTATTAAGGGCCTAATTTACATGTGAAGTTTTGAGCTGGTATTAGTAACTTCCTTGGTGCCAAAAAAGAATGCGATTTTTGGACAGGAAGTCACTAATGAAGTAATTCCACCTCCAAGTGATAAGTTCTTTGATCATCCCAACGTCTCCCCACAAAGTATTACTTTTTTTGTACATTTTAACTATTTTATCATCATGTTTCAAAAGAAGGAGCTACTAATGCTTGGTTGGAAATTACCATTTTATTCCAAAATCTGTTCGTCCAAAAATATAATTTAAGAGTAAGTGAAGAAATTGAGAACTTACATCAAGGATACCAATCTCATACAGTGCTAGAAATAAGACCCCAGTCAAATGTGAATAAAAGTTTTAAAGATATTCTGATATCCAGCAGCCTTATGAATCGGTCTAGCACTCCATCTGTCCCTTGCTTACCTGTGGTCCAGGTGTGCAAAGGGGTGGGGGGGCAGGTAGGAGCCCAGGTTCGGGCATTAATTAGGCTGCCTAGATCTGAAACCTGACTCTCCCAGTTACTAACTTTCCTCATCTGTAAATACATAAAACAAGAAGAGACTCTCACTTACAGGGTTTCCATCAAGATAAAGGAGATAACGTGTAAGATTTAAGCAAATGCCTGGCAGGTAGAAAGTATCTTTTAAATCTTTGCTTTTGTTATTGTTGTTGTCATGGCCATTATTTATCTTTCTGAAGGGAAGTGTTCATCACTGAGTTATCTCTGTATCCCCCACTAGGTTCAATGCCTTAGAAGTAGTAGCAGCTAATAAATGTTTATTGAATAAATGAATCACTGGTGAGACTGCAAGTCCCTACCGCCATAGTGAATATATATAGGAGATGGCTTTAATTTGATGCCACTAACTTTTACTGGGTGACATATCTAGCACTCATTTAAAAAACAACATAGTATATTGGTCAAAAGATACAAATTTTGGTTAGACCGGAAGAATAAGTTCAAGAGATTTATTGTACAATGTGGTGACTATAGTTAATAACAATATATTGTATACTTGAAAATCACCAAGAGAGTAGATTTTAATGTGTTCTCACCACAGAAAATAAGTGTGTGAGGTAATGCATATCTGTATTAGCTCGATCTAGGCTTTCTGCAATGTGTATGTATGCACACATATATATACCATGCTGAACACCATAAATATATACAACTTTTACCTGTCAATTTAAAAAATAAGTAAAATAAAAAAACAGGAGATTAAATATTTGAATGTAAAAGTGAAGTTACAAAAGTACTTCAACTTCATTTTCTAAATTAATTTCAACGTAGGAAAAGCCTTTCTAAATATAACCTCAAACGCTGTGATTTTGGACAGAAAGTCCAAAAACATAAAGAACTCAAGCAAATCAATAAGTGAGGATCAAAGACCCAATTAAAAAATATGAAAAACCCATGACAAAAAATTTTACTAATTAAAAGACAGCCAACTTAATTCATTATAAGAGAAATAACTACACTAATTTTTTTTTTTTACTCCTAATATTGGCACCTATCAAAAACCTTGAAAACACACTGGGTTGGTAAGAATGTAGAAAAATAGGCACTCTCATATATTGCTGGTAGACTAAATAGGACAACTTCTAAAAATGTAATTTGTCAGTATCTATCAAAATTACAAACCATGTATCATCTGACACAACACATCCACTTCTAGACATTTATCTTACATATATTCTCTCATGCTGGACAAAATGACAGTGGTTATTCACTGCAGCACTGTTTGTAATAGCCAAAGACTGGAAATAATTTTCATGTCAATCTGTAGGGGGTTTAGTTAAATTAATTATAATTTAGCCATAGAAACAAAAATAAGGAAGGTGCAGAAATGATAAATAGTATGATACAAGGAAAAAAGGAGAAAATAATTATATATGCATAAAATATCTCTGGATATTTTAGAGAAAGAAATTGGGTACACGGAGGGTCATTTTCCTATTTTATATATAAATATATCCTTTTTATCTTTTGATTTTTGAATAAAATTGATTCAAACTGATTTTAATCATATCTTCAAATATTTAAATTTATTTTATGAATTTTTTAAAGTGCAAACAATTTCAAAATTAAAGAAAACATCACTCTTCATCTGTTTGATTAAAGTATTCAATATTGGTAGGCACACCTTAGGTACAGCAGCAAGAACATCACGTGTAAACAGACTTTCTGGAAACTAATCTGGTGAATACATGACGAACCTTTTAAAAATGTATAGCTTCAACACAACAATTCCACTTCTAGGAATCTAGCCTAACAAAATAAAAGAAGATCAGCCAAAGACTTATGTAACAAGATGTTCGAATGGTATAATTTATAATGGTTAACAAAACTGTAGATAGCCTATATATTCAACAATAGTGGATTGGTTAAATAAAATATGATATATTCACATGACAGAATATTGTAAACCATTTTTTTAATTGGAGCATATTTAATGCCATGGGGGTATTTCACCATATAATCTTAAGTTTAAGAGATAAACAATTGTATATGTAATTTTATTTTATATTTAACATATATGCATAGAAAAATGGTGGAAGTAAATATATCAAAATGTTAACAGGTGTTACTTTTAATGGTAGGACTATGAGTGTTTTAATTTTCTTCTTTGTACCTTTCTGAACTTCTCAGATGTTCTCTAAAATCAGAGTATATTAGTCATATCATTGGAGGAGGGGTGAGTGATAGGGAGGGATGGCAGTTAATTTTTTTAAAACAAGTATGGGAAAAGGGTATACTTGCCTTCTTCCTTCCATAGTACAGCAGTTTAGTGAATTTCTCCATAATCTGTGCAGGCGTCTGCACATTGGGTGGGATCTCCCCGGTGAGCAAGTTCCGGGTCCCAGAGCTCAGCACTGGCCAGTCCTCGTCGGTCAGGTTGATGAGGTTAGCCACTGGGGTCTGCCTCTTGTACTTCTCCAGCTTCTTGCAATCTTGCATCAGCAGCTCAGCTATGTCAGACCCCACCATGGACTGTAAGGCAAAGAGGGTCATCCTGGGGGAAAAGCCTATTAGTCCTCATGCTGGCAGCCCAGGCCAGAGAAGGAAGACATGAGGGCATCTGCCTTCTTCACAAGGAGGTCAATTATGTAAACACAAGGCAGTCTTTACTTGGATTGCTGTATTTCACACTTCACCTTCACTATCATCGTTATTTTCTGCCTGTCAGGAGCCACAAAGGTTACCACAATTTCACAGGTGTATTATCTGGCTGGTGCAATAACCAGGAGCTGTTCCATAATCTCAGGCCAGGGGAGAAGAACATCTGGGGAAAGGTTCAAGTTAGCAAACTGATGTTGACATTTGAGCAATTTTTTCTCTTGGGGCAATTTGCTGCTTCTTTAATATTGCTTTTCATAAATAATCATGCCATAAACTGAATTGTTAGCTATCCCATGAAGACTTAAATTTCAGTTCAGCCTGCATCTGCTCTCCCTTCAAAGCAGTAACCTACCCCATTCTGGCGACAGAGGAGAACCAACAGTTGCCACAAAAGAGCTGAGTCTCTGCTTCTCAGTGTCTCAGATTTGTGGCTCTGAGCTGCTTTCTGCTGGCAAAACATCATGATATCCACCTTGTGCACATCTTCCCTATGGAAAGATTTCAGGGAGCAAAAAGTGAGCAGGCAGACACTTCCCCTCTTCCAGACCCAGGCTCCTCCAACAGTGTGCAGGTGCTGGCTTGGCTGGGGTTCAGACAGAAGCCTGACAACCCAGGGCTGGGCAACGTCTGTAGCTACAGGATAGTCACTTCCTGGTAGAACAGGAAGTGATGACACAAGAACATACCTCTATACAAAAATAAATTAGCAACTTGTGTGGCATATATTAAGTGCTCAATAAACGGGCATTATTACTTGCTAGAGATCATCCAATAAAATCGAAGCCAGGTTGGGTCCAGTACCCCAGTATTTGAATACCCAATTCAGTGCTGTACCCCATATCACACATTTAGTGTGTAAGACATAGAGACAACACTCATTTTTACTTGAAGGAGCTGTCAAAATACTATATGGGGACTTTCTTGGAGGGGGAGCTTCAGGAAAAGAATACATTTATATACTGTGATGATATTTAAAGGGTTCCATGTGCATAATCTCACTTGAATCTCACAGCCACCACCTGCGAGTAGGCAGAATGGGTGTTATACCATTTCTCAGAGGAAAAACTAAGTCTCAGAGAGAGCTAACTGACCTGTCCAACCATGTTGGTACCACTACCATATTAGCAGGATGTCTGGACCTGGGCCTCAAGTCCTCTGACACCCACCCAGCCAGGACTCTCCACAACAAAGGCTTCCTGAATATCAGAAACTCGACCAGGAATTTAAAAGCAGTTCCAGATCAGTCCTGAAGAGGGCGGACTTGCACACTGACCACTACCTTGAAGCTCAGGAAGTTATTTCTCTCTCAAGAAAAAAGCCACTGTTAAAATAAAAAAATAAAGATAAAAGCCACTGTTGCAAAAATTTTTTTCCACTGTGATCCACTTGTCTATGATCTCCCAGGCTGTGCTCCACTTTTGTACTATCTGTCAAGTACAGGGAACACTAAAACTTTCTACAATGTAACCTCTGCAAAATGGAACCAATTTTAGATTTCTAAACCATTCGGCTAATTTTTCTTTCTGTCCTTCAACTGTCAAATAGCTTGTCAAAATGGCTCAGGCCACATTTGGCTCTATTTTGCAGCACAGAGAATTCTACTCCAACAGGGATAGACATTTTTTTCTAAGGAAACTAAGAATAAATCCCCATAATGCTTATTTGAACAGGAAGATTTTCCAGGTTTCAAAAGCCCTTACTCAGCAGCTCTTACAGTGATTTACCTAATCAGCGGTCCTGAGAAGTTTCTCATCTCCTCTTGTTCCTCAGAATTATTGAGAATAACCTAAAACAAAAAAAAAAAATCAGATTTGGTCTTCAAGATTATGTCCACCCAATGCCCCTTTCAGTTAAGTACAGTATCAGATCTCAGGGTCCTAAGATGTGGCTCAGTGCCTTGTGAAGAAAGCAGAAGGACAAAAGTGAATTATCTTGTTGCTAAAGATGAGCTACTGGCAACTCAGGAAAAACATAACCCTAGCACCACTGCTTTCAGAGAAGAGCCCCACGCATTCATGAACCCCCAACCCATCAGGCTCGGGCAAAGGGAAGAGAAGTATGTTAAGAGTGGTTGGGTGGGCAGTGTTCTGTCATTGCAAGGACACAGAATTGTGTTTACCTCCATGCTGTGCAGTTCAATTAGGGCTATTTGCCCATCAGTGGGCGAGCTGGGACATACACACACCAGCTGACCGCCTGGCCCAAAACTCACAGACACGTGAGGGACGTAGAACTTCATGGGTGCTTTGGGACCAGCTGCGGAGACATCTTCTGACCAAAAGACAAAGATGGACATTGTTAGCATTACTTTCACTACTTTTCTTTAGTTTAGAAATATGCCACAGACATATTTCTGTCCAAATTCCACCTGGGACCAAGATAAGATTCTGGGTGGGCTACATAAGTAAAAGAAGTTCATACTCCAAGTCAGATTTAAGCCTCTGAAAATATGGCAGAATATAATGTAAGAATTTGATGATTCAGTCCAAAGGATGATGTGGCCAGCCCAGACTCTCAGTGCTAGTGAGAGGCCAGGGAGTCTCTGGCTCTCACAGCCTCCATAGTCATGACAAGTCTCCTACATACAGACAAAGAGATTATGCTTTGTGTCCCACTTTTGCTTTGCCTAGTTCTCTCTGGTCTTCACTTTCTTCCCCTGTTACTGAAATGCACAGCTGAGTGCCTCCTCTCCCAGCCTGACAATGGCTAGGGGCAGTATTCCCTTCCAAGAACCAGCTAGGATGCAATTTCTATTACAAGAGAAAAGTTGAGCAATCGAACCAAAGTTGGCCTCTCCACTCAGGAGACCTACATAAATACATAAGGTGGACAAAGATCCATTCTTGGAAATACAGGGTGAGGGTGACTTTCCAAGAGACCTGCCACCCAGGCTTTCGTCATCAGACTCAACCAACTCCTGTGATCACATTAGTACCCACCAGCCTGACCCGGACTCCACGCTGCTGATGCCATGGGATCATACCACTCAGGGGCATCTGCCATGTACTGACTGAGCTCATAGCTGCTGGAGCTGAGACCAGACTCATGCTGCTGGAGAAGGTTGGATTCACTGGCCAGAGACAGCTGGAAATTAAAAACAATGACAACACATGGGAAGCAGTTTCAGAGAGCTGGTCCTCTCAAGTGTTCTTCCAAAGAAACAAAATTCAAACTTTCCAATAAACACAGTGAAAGCCAATGTGCTGAAAGGAGAAGACAGGATCATTGAGTTGACAGCTGTTTTCCAAAGGATGCACTGTGGCCCAGTGGAAAGCGAGCAGGCCCTGGGGTCAGGGAGACTTGAATTCAAATCTCAGCTTTGTTCAATACACAGCTGCTGTGGCCTTGGACAAGTGACTTGGGCTCTCTGAGCTCAATACCCTCTTCTGTGATATAAATAATCATATCGTCCCTGTCTACCTCAAGTACTTCCTCCTGTATTCATTCACCAACTATTTCGTGAGCACCTATTTTGCTCCAGATGCTCTGCTTTCCCGTAGAATACAGGTGTACAAGAAATGCATAGATCTTACGTGCCAGGAGCGTATGAGTTAAACAATGAATTCAACAGCCCTTTGTAAACTGTGAAGTGCTATACACATGTGTGTGACTGCTGTTATTGTCTTGTTTCTATTAGTTATAATGATATGTTCTCTGCCATATTAAGCAGTAGGTATATAGAAGAAACTGCCCTCAAAAATCATACAAATCTAATCAGGGAGACAAAATTAATGCAAGACTGTCAAAAATTAAGAGCTCATCTCTGTAGTATCTTTGCAACTTTTCCATAAATCTAAAATTAATCCAAAATAAAAAGTTTATTTAAAAAATTAAGAGCTCCATTTTGTGGCCCAGCTGGTACATACAGTAAAATTTTAGAGGAGAAAGATGAAAAAGTCAGGAAAGGTTTGAAGCCCTGCTTTTCAAACCTGAATTAAAAGATTCTAGCAACTTCCCACATCCTGGGTAAACCAATCACTAGTCGCCTGGGGTCCCTGACCTAACACCTGATGGCAGCCTTTTCGCTTTCCCAGCACTTTGGAGTGACTTGGGTGACATGTCCTGATCCTGCCAATTTGACAAAAAGGCAAAAGGGCCAGATCAGACCTCAGAGCTGTAAGAGTGAAGCAGTAAGGGGTGGAAGGAGGAGGCGTGAGTGGAGGATCTGCCAAGAGGGGAGGCTGGCCACTGGAGATGCATCCCCCAGGGCCTTGCCCTGTCAATGCTGACAGTGCCAATTGTGATGCACAGCCCCAGCTTCCAGCCCCCACATCACTTCGGGTTACCTTGTTCTTCTGGGCCCGTATTAGCAGACTCTCTGGAAACAGCTCCCTGGGCCTTTCCTGTCCAGAGTTGGAAGCAGGACTGTCTTTATAAGGGTTTTGACTGTTAGACCTGCAGCAAAGTGACAGGAGCAGTGAGGGGAGTCCTGGGCAAGCCAGCAAGGCCACAGTGCTCTCTGCCAGAGGCCACCCTCTTCCAAGTGTGGGCAGGTGTCAGGTCAGCCTGACTGCCACAGGGGAAAGCATTTTCCTCCCATCTGCCACCTCAATTTATTAATCCCAGAAAAATAGGAGTGCTTAGTTTCCATAGTGCAGGTACTGGAGGTGGCCTCAGACTCTGCGAACAAGGGCTGGTCTCTGCAGCTTGATGTCCTGGAATGGCTTAAATCAGAGCACTGGGGTTGGTGAGTTCCAGGGCCAAGGGCACCAAGACAGATGCTTGGGCAAAAGTCTCCTCCCTGCTCTTCCATATCGCAGGGTGGAATCCCATTCTCACAACCAGGAGTGGGCTGAGGAGAAATGCCCAGCCCCAACAGGACCCAATCATGAGAACTTTTGCAGGCTGGCCGGTTAGCTCAGTTGGTTAGAGCGTGGCCTTATAACACCAAGGTCAAATGTTCAGTTCCCCATACTGGCCAGCCACCAGAGTAAAGAAAAAAAAGAAATTACACAGGAACTTTTGCAAGGCCACATCTGTTTTGAGGGCAACATAGAATTAGACCCTCCTTTAGGACAGACCTCAAGTAACCTGACAGGACTCGGACTGGCCTAGGTTTGGGAACAGCCTCTCAGAGACAAGGATCTCTTCTCCCAGGGTCCACGTTAACAGCTGGCCCAGGCCATGCTGAGCTGCTCCCATATCCCTGTGGCTAGAACAAAAGCAGATGGGCTTCTGGACATAAGAGCCCAGCAACAGATGCAGTAATATTTGCCTAACAGTCTGAGTTTCACTGAATCATGTCAAACTGGCGTCTGCGTTCACACTTACTGGAACTGGGTCTCATTGTTTGTTCCAAATGGACTATTCTGGTTTCCATGATGATGTTCGTTGAGGTACTTTTGATGTCGATAATCTTCATGCCAGATATAAGGACTCCCCTGCCTTGGCCCTGCACCCTCAGAGAAAACAAAATTAGGACAGGCTGCTTCCTGCTTCTGAAAGCTCTATCAGAAAGACACTAGTGAGTTGTGAAGCTGAGTTACTGGGGCACAGTAGGTATAAAAACATATTTGCCAAGTTGAATTAAATTGATGGGTGAGAGCTAACAATGAAAGCCCATGAGACACCTTTGGTCCTCTCTGAACAAGTTAGCATGGCTCTATACAACCGTACAATGGTGGGGACCAGTTGCATAATGTGTGTGTGTGTTCAACACAGAAATGAAGTTCCCTTTGCTAGCAGGTTGCCATTAGCTTAGCACACACTCTACACCTATTAGTACAGAGTATAAAGCTCCAGTGGCTGCATATCTGCCCTCAGCATGAAGTGATGGTCAGACCCATATTATAGCCCAGCAGGTACTCCATGCCCTTAAGAACTGACTTCACTGTTACTTGGTCAGAGACTATAATCTTGGCTATTAAGGAGGAGTAGGAGGAAAGAAAAGTGTGGATGAAGTGCAAACTATCCATCATACTAGTAACATAATGATAGTTTCAGTACCATCATCTACACACCCAAAAGAAAACAAGTCCCTTCCATCTCTTCCCTTCAAGACATCTGGGAGTAGTGTCTCAGCTGTGGTCTCATCTGGCCAAGAAAGAATGCCCACGGTGAGTCTCTGCCCCTGGCTCCTTGGGTCGCTGCCCTGCCTGTCGGACCAGCTTCACCATTTCCAAATCCCAACAGCTTCTCAGAGATTGTTCCATACCTCTCTCTTCCTGAAGCCACTGTGGGTGTCCATGATAGTAATAACTTCCATAAGCACAGTCTTCCCTCAGTATTGGAGAGTGATAGCCCTGATACAGATCCTCATAGCTAGGCCTGAAATATCACAAAAGGCCAGTGCAAGGATGAGTGTGGTAAGGAGAGAAACCAATGGAGGACTTGACAAACTAAACAACTTCAGAGGACAAAATTGCAACCTCCATCTAGAATCTGCTTGAAAGCCACGGTTAATTCAAATCCTGTAAATACAAAATCCAGAATCAGAACAGGAGTATAGCCTTTATTACATAACAAGGATTGTAGTAAAACTCTTTCTTTTTTAATCTAAAAGTCTTTTTTTTAAAAAAACACTATTTATAACTCCTTTATTTTTGCAGTAAAACTCTTTTTTGGGATGGGGGGAGGGTGGCTGGCTGGCACATGGATCGAACCCTGGATCTTGGTGTTATATAGTTAAACTCTTGTTCCCCAAATACACACATCCATCAATACAAGGAGATGTTATCTTGGAAAACCCTGTCCTATCTGAGAAAACCCCTTCCTGGGATGACTGTGAAAGAACCCAACATATCATTGCAATTCCCTCGCTTATTACATGGAAGTTGAAAAAGCCAAGTTGGACCGTCTTAAGTCTGATTACTTTTATTGCCTTTGCCCTTAACATACCGCCCATTGAGAATTCAACGATCCAAAATGATTGAGGAAAGGAACGTCATGTTGTTAGTATTTTTATCAATTAAATAATTTTTCAGTATTTCGTAGAGGCAAAATTCTTTACAATAATTGTCATAATTTCAACCCTAAATTTGTAGGCAGGTAAATATCATCCTAACTGGAAAATCTAAAGTAGAACATAGACGGCTTCCAACTCTCCATGAAGTATTAAGTTCTGCTATCAGTTTGAGCCCAGGAACAGGAATTCCAGATTCTCCAACCTAGAAGTACCTCACTGTGACCTCTTTGTTCTGAACTTGGAGGCTGCAAGTTTATATCTGCTTTCTCTGAGGTTGTTTTTTTTTAAGATTTCATTCATTCCGTACAGATTTTTTGTGTGCCAATCACCCTCCAGTTACTGTTCTAGGCATGAGAACTATTCTTGGTGCTGGTGGTGTCATGCTAACCCCAGGTCAGAGTGGTCCAAAGACGATGAACTTGTGGGGATCCCTAGGAAAAGCTTTGCCATAGTCTACATATATTGTCTTTTTCGATTCCAGAGCAAGAGGGTCCCATCTGCTTTCTTGAATTTCATCATTTTTTCTATCCTCTGCCCTGCCCCTAATACCCAAATCACATTGCGATGGCTTCTTTAAGAAGCTCCACTAGGTGATAAAGAGGAAGGAAATACTATCTTCAGTTAACAATAACCAACTTGGGTGAGGAGAAGGGAGGAGAAATAAAAGGAAAAGGAAGAAGGAAAAGAACAATCTGTTCATAAGCATTTAGCAAAGTTGGGTCCATTCCAAGCCCTAAAACATACCTCGAATACAACTGACTGGGACAACCACCTTTGGAGCAGTCAGCCCGGGACACAGGCTGATGCCATTCCCCAGGCCTGGATGCATCATGGGGCTGCTGGTGGTCTGCCCTGGGGTCCTGCTGTAGCTGGGGGCTCCTGCAGACATCTTGCCATTGATGAAACCTCTCTCCATTGTGCCAAGAGTGAGGAACCGGCCGATGCTGTCCATTTCTCCAAAGCCCTTGGTCTGAATCCTTTGATGGTGCTATAGGCCTCCTCCATGGCTGAGGGGGCCACTGGGGAACCCAAGGTTCCATCCCGGACCCTCTGAATCTTTCCTGGGTTTTGAGTCAGTTGTGTAGTTATTTTATGTTCCTGCAGATACAGCAAAACAAAAAAAATCATCATTGTAAGCCTATATCCAAACATGCTGGTTCATTAGGTGTTATGAAAAGAGCAACGATGGTCCTCAAAATCTATCTAAAACAAACCTCATGGGCACAGATACAGAGAAATATGAGGAAAATCTCTAGCAGACACATGAAATAAATAACAGGCTAGACAATTATATTAATGTTGCTTAAATTAAAAAGTACATTTGTAATATCAACAGATTGGAAGGAAGGCATGGGGAACAGATAACAGGAATAGGTGCAGTTAAAAAATGCTATCGAGGAATCCCAATTAATGCTGCTTCACATATTCCAGCAAATATTTATTCAATACTTGCTATGGAGGCCCTGTGGTATCATAGAAATAGAGTGGGCCTTCTATCATAGAAATAGCTAGATCAGAGTTCAAATCCTAACTCTGCCACTTACTAGCTAGTTAATTTTTTCAAGGCCTCGATTTCCCCAGCCATAAAATGGGGACCATAATAACTACCTTACAAGGTTATTGTCAGAGTTAGAGGTAACAAACAGAAAGTGCCTAAACACGCTACCTGGCACATAGTAACTGTTCAATAAATAGTAGTTAGTGTTACCAGAGATAAAGATTAGGGTAATATGAGCAGCTGGAGACATTTCCTAAATAAAAAGAAGTTTAAATTGTCCTCTTCAAGAGATACCTTTTCTGAATCCTTACATTAACCTCCTAGAAGAACTAGGCCCTATAATATGGCCATACATGCCTCTCCTCCAGGGGAGCCAATGAGATGCAAGTTTGGGATTGCTGACATGAGAAACTGGAGAGCCATAACTCAGGATTCTTCCTGGCTGGAGATTTTCAATCCTGGAAGCCCCCCTAGCATCAAACTAATTTTCTCTATGTATTCCTCAAATGGGAAAAAGCTCCAGGGACTGATTACCTTCCCAGTGCCTCTGCCCATATCACAGAGGAGCACCTGCAAAGAGAAAGCACACCTCAGCCCTTACCTCTGCTCAGGGATTCTCTCGTGTCAGGAGCATCGGGCGCCCCCACCTTTTCTCTCCCTTAGGAATTGTGTTAGGTTGCAAGAGTCTGATCAAGTCAATTAACTTGCTCCCACTGCTGAATCTCCCAGCCTCATATAAGAATTCATATCAAAACAAAAGGTCAAAAGGGTATATGTTGAAACCAAGATGTCACTCTGCCCGAACACCATGGAGCAGGGTCCATGGCTATGAACTGAGAGCTGAGAGGCAGCAGAATGAGCAGGAAGAGCAAGTCATGCAGGTGCCTTCCACCTCAGAGTCAGTCACACCTCAGGGGAACTTGTGCCCTCCATCCCGTCACTTCCTTCCCATGTTAGCCCTTTTCCTTGGGAAAGCCAGATGCAATGGGAGCCTTTGCCAACAAATCCCAGGAAGGGCCAAATGCCCCAGACACAGTGAAAAGGTATGTGGACCTTTCCTGGAGGCCCATGCAACTCAATACCATACGGACACAAGTACATGGAACAAGAAAGCCACTTTCACCTTGTCCCCAGATATTTTCACTAGGCAGCCCTTCCCCAGCTGCAAAGGCAAAATACCCAGTCTCTGAACTGAAATCACATCATTGGTGCCAACAGACATCAACTCCAGTAAGTTAGACCTCAAGTTATAATGAAGGACACCAAATGAAAAGCACCTAAGATTCCCAAAATGAAGAAATCACACCTGCAACAACAAGTCACAGTCACACATTAACATAAATGGCCTACCCTGGCCTCAGTAAGGGCAATAGCTCCTCTCCTAATCTGACAGCACAGCAAGCACAGCTCAACGGAGGGGAAGAAGGGTGCAGCGTTCCCACGCACCTGCTCT
This sequence comes from Cynocephalus volans, assembly GCF_027409185.1. Lineage (NCBI taxonomy): Eukaryota > Metazoa > Chordata > Mammalia > Dermoptera > Cynocephalidae > Cynocephalus > Cynocephalus volans. The sequence goes on from NC_084467.1 coordinate 134,026,384, forward strand.
GACGGCTTCCCAGCTTCCTGCAGGCTGCTCTAGGGGCCCGGCCCACGAGTGCCTCCTCTCCTCTTGCAAACTGCCAAAGTCCAGGTGCCACATCTACTGAAACTTACCTGACCTCCAGATCTGCATCCAGTTAGTTACCTCTGCAATTGCTCAGCCTCCATGATTCACTAGGGCAAAGTACAGCCCAGCAATCTCCGTCTGGGACAGACCTGACCTGGCCTATTTGCTCAGAACCCAGGCAGAGGCTGGTGCTTCTGTTTGCCTGGTCGTGGGCTGAGCCAGGTTCACTCACATGAGAAAGCATCCCAACCCCCACAGCAAACATGGAGGAGACACCAAGGGGTGGAAATCCAGAAAGCCCTCAGGCAGTCTGCTGTGGCCAGGAGAGCTCCACCTTTGGAGTGTTGGCTGCTGGCTCTGCCATGGGCTGGCTCTATTACTCAGCCTCTCTGAGGCTCAGTGTCTTTTTCTCTAAAATGGGAATAACAATACTGAGATTATCAGGGTCACTATGAGGGTTAAGTTTTGGTAGAGTAGCACATGATGATGTGGATAATGTCCACACCTGCACTTCCAACACCATCGGATGCACTGTGGCTCTTTCTAGTCAGCAGCAGTCCAGATCTCTGACTCCAAGACTGAATCAAGGGCTGAAGGTTTAGTGAGGAGCAGCTTCTTGACTCCAGCAAAGCCATCACTTGAAGCCAGTCTGAGAGATATGGCACTCATGGCCTGAGCCGGTGGCTGGCCACCAAGGCCTTGACTCCTTCCTTCAAGTGAGCTGGGTGGCAGGCAAGATGCAGAGCATCCCGTGCCAGTCAGCAGTTCCAGTTATTAGGAGGAGGTGTGCTGCGCCAGAGACAATTAGCCTGACACGGGTACCGTAAGCTACCAGCACCAATCCTGGGACTGTTACCCTTGCCACAGTCTTAGAAGTGAAGGTTTAGGCACAATGCAGTTTTCCTACAGGACCAAGGAACCTGTGGGTGAGCCCTGACAAAGGACTCCTTTAAATGCCACCTAGCTGGCTGCCTGCAAACCTGCCCTCCCGCATTCACTTCTGCTGCCAAGAGAAGTGAGAAGAAGAATATCATTCAAGAAGAATGACTCCATGCTTCCTTAGCAGCCCTGGTCTGGCAGAGGTGGCCCCACCTTCTCCTCTCTTTACCCCTCCTATTTTTTCACTCTCCCTGAATCAGGGTGAGTGGGGTGGCAGATAGACACTGCTGTGACTTCTGACTTCACATCAAGCTCCAACAGGCAGAAGTGACTCTGACAGCCGCTAAATGAAATAAAGGACTGTAAGAGTCTTGAAGTGTTTCCTGAGCTGCAAATCAGTAGGATGTAAATTCTCCAGAGGAGCAGTACAAGTTGGTGGTCTTGGAGGAAGGCTGTCTGGGTATGAATCCTAGCTCCCTGCTTGCTGTGTAAACTTGGTCTCTTTTTCTTCATTTGTAAAATAGGGATAATAAATGAACCTCCTACTTCAAAAAGTTGATATAAAGGTAAAATTAGATTTAAAACGTACAAAGTACGTGGCGTATTATAAACGGTCAATAAATGTTAAATGTTATTATTTCCCTGGAAATACTGTAAAGTGCCTAGGAAATATTCTGCACATCATTAGTAAAGGATTAATTGATTATCCGTTACTGCTGTGAAATCCACAACTCCTCTTTGACATTTAATCCAGTGCTGCCATGGAGCCACGAGATCAGGGGGAAATAGAGAAACTGTGTCACATGACTACACAGGAGAAAAAGAATGAAGTACGGTGAGAACGTTAGAATTAGAAACTTTAAGAAAGTGCAGCCCAATGCTTCTCATCCTGCAGCACTTGCAACCTCAGCGTCAATGCAGCATCCCACAGAATAAGCATCAGTTTTCTTTCACAAGCAACTTTAAATAGCATTTAATCACAATAATGCACTGAACTCTCAGGAGAGAACAGAACTGGGGTCACTAGAGGTGGGAAAGTGGGAAGAGGGGGTCAGTGAGAAATTGGTTAATGGATGCAAAGAATGATTACATACTGTAATGATGAATAAACTAGTTATCCTAATTTGACAATTACATATTGTACATGAGTATCTGTAGTCAATCTATATCCCAAAAACATGTATAAATCGTTTCAATAAAAATAAATAAATAAAAGAAAAAAAATAAAATAAAAAATAAATAGCATTTAAAACAAACACAAATATTATGGAGTGAAATTCAAACTTACTTTAATTTTTAAGATGAAGCATGAGACTTCCAAGAAATTTCATATTTGCAGTGGGATAGATACACATGTGCACACACATGCACACAGGCACACACACATACACACATTCACACATACGCACTGCACCCCAGAAGTCATTCCCTGCCACTTGGTGGAAAGGTTTGAGAGACACATGCTGAAGAAGAGCAGACATTCAGACACAGAGCCAATGAGCTGGAAAAAAAATCTCTGGAAAGTATCCATCCCTGCAGGTGAAGCAGTGTCTAAGCCAGCGAGACTCAAGCCAAGGCCCTTGCTCACATTTGGCTGTCTCATTTACAGACCCAAGCTCTATACTGCTGGATAAAAATCCTCTATTATACAAGACTCTACAGGGTACCCAGAAGTCCAGTGACTCTCTCAGTTTACCTGGGACAGGTAGCGTTTGCTCTTCAGGGAAGGTAGGCCCTCAGGCTCCTTATGGAAACGTGCCCCAATATTTTCACATCAAGATGCTCCTCCTGTTGTATGACACATAAGAGACTCAGATTTTCACTACAACTGTCTGAACAGGGGAAACAGCCATGATGCCACACAGCGGCCTGCTCTCCAGGTTATATAGTCCCAACTCTGTATATTTCCTTATAAAATTTCTTCCTTAATCATTTGTGGGAATAGCAAAGGCCAAGGGAAAAGAAAATAGGAATTGAAACCTGGATTTAGTTTTAACTATACCACTTCCTAGCCATGTGCCTTTGGAAAAATCACCCAATCTCTATGAGCCCCGCTTTCCTCATCTATAAAGTGAAACATGCAAAGTAAACATAAAAAGTACCTCACAGGGCTGCGATGTGGATGAAATGAAATGATAAATGGAATGATATGGAATGAAATGATAGGGAAAAACACCAAAGGAAGCACCTGTTTAAATGCAGGAGTGGGTTTTCAATAAACCTTTGCCTTTCTCTCTTCCAGGTTTCTTATATCCTACTGAAAGTGTGACAAGCGAAACTATGTACAAAGCAATGACTAGGGTAGAGTATAGTGGTTCAGAGCTCGGGCTTCACAGTCAGAATTGGATTTGCGTCCCAATGCCTCCACTGATTAGCTGTGAGACTTCAAGCTAGTTACTTAACCCATTAGGCTAAGTGTCCCCATTTGTGAAATGAGTGTATGATAATAGGTACCTTCACAAGGTTTGTTGTAAAATAAATGAGATAAGGCACTGTTCGTGGTGCATAGTAGGTACTCAATTAATATCTGATGAATAAATTAATGTATGATCTAGAAAAAGCACTTAGCACAGTGCCTGCATATAGTAGGTGTTCCATAAGTGGTTGTCAATGTTGTTTAAAAGAGCATAGCAAAAGAGTTACTTTCTAGGCTGTTCGGGGAATGTGTTCTTATTTAGCTTTTATTACAGCAGTTTATACTTAAACTTTTATCTTTAGCTGTTCTTTATTATTGGCTTATAATATAACCTGAGGTTATTGTTTTTAATTTTTATTCTGCCCTCTCTCTCATCATAACAATCCATTGAACTCATAGCTTGTCTTCTTCCCCAGAGATGCCTATCCTTGGCTCATTATTTTCATTACCCAGTGGCTTTAGCAGAGAGTTTGTCCATTTCAGAAGCAAGAAAAGCAAGACCAGAAAGGGTGAAAGATTTCATCAAACTCACACAGTGTGTCATTATCAGTCATTAAGTGGATGAAAATCCATCACAGAACTTCTAGTCCAATGCTTTTGTTCAGAAAAACATACTGCTTAATAATAACCATGTAATATATTTAACTCAAAAGTGCAATCATTTAAAAATCCATTTCATGTGAATACAATGATCACAACTTTCAAAGTTATCAGTCAGTGTACTTAGGTTAATAATAGACAGCTTAGATAGATATATGGGCAGACAGATAGATAGATAATTTAATCATAAAATAAGAACTTAAAGATTAATTTATATATATTCTACTCACCCCATTTTTCAGCCAGTAAAGGTTCATACCACTTTGCAGGTTCTACTCCTCTGCCCACTCTTCCACGTACAGAAATAGTCCACGTGTGTGCACAATGTGAAAGCATACACGTGTTTTAGTGGCACTCACATCCCTTGTTCTCTCAGTTGGGAATAGGTGACTGCAGATATAGCAAAACTCCCCAGGAGTGCTGTTCTCATGCTGAATTTAGCACATCAGGGCAATCTCCAAAGGAACCCCTTCTGATGTCAAAAAATAAAGTCCAAACTTCAGCTTCTGAAGGACAGTGAAGGGCATGACAAGATGATGAAGAATTTTCTCTTCTAAGCATAAATATTCACAGTTATCACTAGAGAGATGGCCAATCTGTTATTTTTTGGGCGCATCCCATAAATGAATGTTGTAGATTTTTGCATTCTGAGTCAACACTTACTGGCCTTCCTGACATTGTTTCTGTGATATAGTTTCTGTATGAGCTTGCTAAGAATATTCTCTTTCACACTATGTGTGCAATACTTGATATGCCCTATGACATTATGACACTATGACGACATGTCCCACTGTTGGTCCAGATGTCCTTCATTGAATAAATGATGTCACTAAATGAGTCTGGAGTATTCTCCTGGGAGAATGAAAAAAATTATTTCCTTCATTCAACAAACATTTTAGACAAATATTAATCTATTAATCTGTTGTCATAAAAACATTTTTCTCCCATATGAGCTGATTCTCTGTAGCTCCCCTAATAAAGCTACTAAGCCCAAAATGCATATGAAAGGAACCCAAAACAGTTGTGCTCCTATTTAATAATCAAGAAATGGGCAGGAAACTGAATACTTCATTCATTTTGTGTTTATCAACTGCCTACTATATGCCAAACATCGTTTTAGGTGTTAATTTCAGGCCACATTAAGAAAACAAGGTGAATTTGTTCCTTATCTTCTTGGAGTTTACTGCCTAATGGGAGCCCAAACAAGGTAACAGGTAATTCCAATGATAAGTGCTAGGAGAGTATGACAGTAAGAAGCAGATGGAACACACAGCAAAGGCAGCAAACCAAGTCTGAGAAGGCTTCCCAGTGGAAGAGCTGTCTCAGCTGAGAACTGAAGGATCAGAGTACATTATACTAGACAGAGGGAAAGGAGTGCAAGAGAAAATGTGTTCTGGCAGAAGGATGGATGTGGTAATGGCTAAGAGGCAAAGGAAGGCCTGGCACATTCATAGCATCATCAGTGGGTTTTACAAAGTTCAGTATGGTTGGAGCCTAGAATGCAAAATAAAAGTGTTAAGAGTTGAAAGTGCAGACATCCTACCTGCCTCACCCAGCCCAGGAGAGCAGACTGTAGCCCTAGATTTCCCCAATACCTCAGTTATTTACACACACTTATAATGAATATCTGCTATTTCTGCCTGCCCAGTATCCTACCCTCTGGCTTCTGGCAATAAATCATCACCTTTCCTCTGATGAACTTCCCTGCCCTCTCTGTTTATATATCATGTGTGGGACCAACCCCATCCCTTGCTCTAAGAATGGGCGCAAAATTTAGACCTGGATAGTAAGAGTCTTGCATCTCCCTGGCCATGGTGATTAATTCAGCAGTCAGCACATGTCCAGAGACATTCCAAGAAGCATGCACCCAGACTTATGCTTGAACTACTGGGAAAGAAGGATGCTTCCCATTGGGTTGACTGAGATAAAGATGTTTCAGCCTGGAGCTACAGGCAGCCATCTGTGCACCACCTTTTATTCATTCAGTAACAGTTTATTGAATTACTATTATGTGCCTCAAGCTGCTGTAGGCTGTAGGAATACAGAAATAAAAGACATAATTCTATTTCTCAGGTTTTCACCATTAACTGGAGAGGCAAATAAAGTAAACCAATCACTTTAACAAAATGTGACAAGTGTTAGGGTAGAGCTTACGTAGATGACGATATGCACAGGAAAGGGCAGCCAACTCAGAGAAGGCTTCCTGGGGAAGAAAGCACTCGTTGAACCTTGTTGGCCAATTAAGACTTAACCGGGTGAACTGGGGTAAAAGGTGGGTCCAAAAGAGGAGTCAGTAAGTCCATAGGCACGGAGGGGAGGTTCAGCTGTGTGGGTTCTGGTGACCCACCCATTCCATCAGGCTAGAGGGCAGTGCCCATTCAGAGAAGTGAAAGGGAGGAGGCCAGATAAGCTGGGACTGAATGGTGGAGGCCCGGATTTTTGCTGAAGACTATGAGGGGCCTCTGGGAGATTCAAAGCAGGTGGGTGACATCACCAAGTTGGCATTTTAGAAAATCCAACAAGTCACGATTTAGAGAATGGTTTGTGGAGTGCTAGACCGCAGGCGGTGTGAGCCTTGGAAGGTAGTTGCCTTCATCCTCCCTAAGTCAATGCAGACCAAACTAAAGCACTGGTGGAGGGGGAAAGGTGGCGGGGGGTGGGTGTCAGATTCAAAAAACAGCAAAGAGACAGAATAAATAGGATGCATGTGTTGCCTGCGGGACAACACACTGGAGGTGTCTCAGGCAGTGAATATGAGTCAGGGGCTCCCGAGAGAAATCTGCGGAGACACATTTGTGGAGGGTGGTATTCATTTGTTTACACAATCCTTCCTTCCTGAAGATGTGTATGCATCTTGATTTAGGTGTTATTAGCACACAAGTGATCATTAAATCATGGGTATGAATGAGATTGTCAAAGAAGAGTACAAGCTTCAAAATAAGAAAATAATAGTGTAAGATGAAAAGCAGAGAAAGAGAGGTCCATGAAGACTGAGAAGGCAAAGTCAGAACAGCATCAAGGCAACCAAGGGAGGAGAGAGTGTCAGGAAAGAGAAAGAGACAAAAAGAACAAATACAGTAAGAGATCAAGGTATGTAAGAACTTCAGAGCGTCCACCGGATTCCACAGAGGTGGTGGAAGAGTCAGAAAAGGGAGAGAACAGTAAAGAGGGAGCGTGTTCATTCATTAGCTGGTTTGCTGGTTGGCAGGTTGGTATAAAATGCGAGACGCTTGAACATGTCTTTACCTATGGTGGAAAGCCAGTGTGAGGGAGAGACTGGGACACGGGGGGTGAAAGGGACTGAGTGATGAATGCAGTGGTCTTTGAGGAGACTGAGGGGATGGATAGTCCAGGAGAAGGGGTTTGTCCTGGGGCAGGAAGTTCACCTCTGCCTTGGGGCAGGGAAGGGGCAGCAAGAGATGTAAGAATGCCGTGCAGATAATTCTATGAGCTAGGCTAAGCAAGGTTAATAGGGAAAAAGGGTGTATGCTAATTATGTTTTTATCCATCATTCTACTGAAACACGTTATGAGACTCCCACTACTTCCGAAGTCAAAATTGACTGAGTTGATGGTGACGAGTATCAGGAAGCGGAGGATGCAACACACGGCCTCTGAGGGTGGGTATTCTCTATTCTATTTAAAATCACAGCCTGGCTTATCTTTTGACTCAGTTAAATTTCTTTCAAGCCTTAAGCCTGTGGGTCACACCTATTTCAGGCAATTTCATTTTTCTTAGCATCCGGCTTTTGCGTCTTTGCCCCTCAAGAGTCAGCAGCAGTCAGAAAGGTACTTGTTCCAATCAATAACCATTTGAAAATAGAAACTCAGATATTTAAGATGAGTCTGTGTGGAATCACTACCTTTAAGACATCTTTCTTGAAAGCAACTTTTCCTCCTACCGATATCACTTTATAAGTAGGCCCATCTAGAAGGATCCTTCAAGTTTCTGTTACAGAATGTCACAATCTGTTGAGGCCTGGTTGGTGACGTGTGAGATCCATTTCATAAATAAAGCACCCATCCCCGAATTGGATGTGGAGCAAATTCAGTGCTGTGTGAGAAGCTGTTCAGCAAGTGGGAAATTCACACTAGGTGAGGAATCAATTAGTAAAGAGGTTATCCATCTCAACACATTCATTTTATAGCACATAAACTGAAGCCCAGAGTGCCATATGGTTCCCTGGGATCTGTGCCAGGACCCGAATCCAGGTCTCCCAGCTCCCAGCCCAGTGTTCATTCCTCCACCCATACATAACATCTGTTTTTCCTGCTAGGCAGCCACCTCCACAGGGACAGTGATCTCTTCTTTCTTGTTCATTTAGGTATCCCCAGCATAGAGGTGACAATCAAAAATATCTGGCTGGCCAATTAGCTCAATAGGTTAGAGCGCACAGATTTGAATCCCCATACCAGCCAGCTGCCAAAACAAAAAGAAAAAAAAAAATATATATATATATATATATATATATATATATATAAATGTTCTTTAATAAGTGAACCACACTCAGGGTAGATTGCTGTTGGTTATTTGTGAGGTTTTATGCAGAGCTAAACATTAGTAAAAGGTCTCAACAGAAAGAAAAAATCACCAACCCATAAACACATGATCTATTATCGCTGAAACTACCAGAAACTCTGGACATGACTTCCAGAGTGGACGCTTTGGGAACAGCAGCCATTGAACCACTTCTTGCTAATGGGATCCATGCCAGGGTTTCATTTGTCATGAATTTGGCAGGCACCACACCCCTAGTCATCTATATAGCTTGAGAACAGAAGTTTCCACGTTGCCTGTAAGTCAGCTTTAACCAACTTGAATTCTCCTTAAAATATTTAACAGGCTCTCTCCTCTCCCCCAAACACTGTAACTGCTAAGCCTCCTTTCATCTTCCAATGATCAAACCTGTCTAAAATTTTTATGTAAGTTGAAATCATATGTCCTTTTGCATATTAGCAATGCAGTCCATCCCACAGAGGCCAGCCCCTGCCAGAGTACGCGGGCACTGCAAAGAGTTGGGGTTTGAAAGTGGCATTATCCACAGTAAAAGTTAGTTTTTTCAAATAAGACCCTGTGAAGTTCTTCATTTTGCTGAAACCATGTGCTGGCTTAATGCCTTTCTACTCTGGTTAAGACCAAATGTTTCTCAAATGAACCTCTTAGAAGGGTCTCCAGTGGGCATTATATTCCTTCTTAGCAGTCTTCAGTTTGGGATTCATTTAGGTTAATTGGTTAATGGTGAAAATAAGTACTCACATCTTTTGTCCCTAAATCAGGAGTTGCTGCTGCTGCTGTTATATCCCATCATGACAGCCTGCTGTTACTCACAGCTGGCAGACACTGGAAACTGTGATGCCACGTCAGCCGCCCAGAACCTTTCTGCTTCAGCAGCAGTTTCCTGACGGAATGAGTTAGTATGTAGCTCCAGGGGCTGGAAACAAGATCTGACCACCATATTGAGAAGGTCTGAATAGAAGAGCACATTACCTGAAATTACAGAAAGAAACCACACATACCCCTTCATGTGTGTAAATGAGAATTCCACGGAGAACCTCTGTATTATATTGCCTTTCTAAACAATCATGACAGCAGGTTAATAACTGACTGAAAAAAAAAATCAGGTTTAGAAATTGAAAAAGTAAAACTTAGGGACTCGTAGCATTATGAATGTTCGTTCATTAAAAAATGTTTAGTTTGGAGTAGCAAAAACCTGAAAAGGTGAATGCTCATGAATAGGGAAATGATTAAATAAAAAATTAGACATTTATGTTGTAAAACATTAGAATTTCTAATAACAAATTCAAATGTTAGAGTTATACCAGCTGACTTGAGGGGTTTCTATGACATTATTGAGTAAAAAAGTATATTATCCCATATGCCATTTTACAGGCATACAGGTAATTATATAAGTTCATATATGAGTATTTACACACCTTTATAGATAAACGTATATAAAAGGTACATGCCTGGCAGTTAATAATATTTCCTTTGCTCAAGTGAGAGGGTGCACGAGGGCGATGGGTGGGGGTGGAAGTAACTGTTTTAAAAAGCTTTGCCATAAAACAGCGTTTATTACATCCCATTCCCGTAAAATTGTCCGTCTGTGAATAGTGTATGTGTTTAAAGAGAACTATGGGTAAATTTACAAAAGTGTTAATTAGATATCTTAAAGTGGTAGAATTCCAGGTGACTTTTATCTTATCCTCTCTATTTTTATGTATATATCAATTTTTTTCAGGAAAATTATTTATGTAATCAGAAGAAATAATAAAACTGTTTTTATTATGTAAAAATTATTGACAAGTGGTAACTTGCCTGAACTCTAATGTTTCTGAGCCCTCTGCCGAATCTTAAATAAATTTGGGTTTCTCTTCTCTCTGTTCCTTACATACTCAAGAATTCTAAAGATGTTTTGTACTAATTTGGAATAGACAAGCCATGCCAAAGAGTAAAGTAAAACACTCTTCTAGCCCGGATCTCATACAGCCCTCCCCTTTTTTGAGATTGTTGCCAGAGGTGGGTCACATCTTCACACCCATCAGAGGGAGGGACCCAGAGCACATGCCCACACAGAGATGTTGCAAACATATTGTGTCAGGTAATTCCTCCAGGGGTGACTCAGAAATAATTTGGTAAAATGCTGGTTGAGGAAAGGAGGAAGGGATTTGGAATTGACTGACCAATTCTTGCATTTCAGCAACAGAGCCAGAAAGTGGAAAATAAAAGCTCTTACTGATCAATGAACAAGTAACCAACATATTTTACCTAACTAGAACACAGGAGAGGTCTCTATGTATTTCCTGGCCACATTTTTTTAATTAAAACAAAGGGAAGTAAGGGCTAGCCGGTTAGCTCAGTTGGATAGAGTGTGGTGCTGATAATACCAAGGTCTGGGGTTCAATCCCTGTACTGGCCAGTAGCAAAAAAGAAAAAAGAAAAAGAAAAGGATGTATATGAATGTACTTTGACATTACATTATCTTAGTTATATGGACAACACAGAGTCGTTTTTCTTAATTAGGGAAATTATAGAAAATTAAGAGTGCCCAGTAACCATAAGGACTGTTTTATGAACATGAAAGAAGGTATATATTTTATATGTATTTAAATACATATACATATGTATTTAAATGTATATATATGTATATGTATTTAAATGTGTATATATATATATATATATATATAAAATATATATGTTTATTACCCTGGAAGAAGCTCCCAATTTTAAACTTACATATTAGGGAAAATGACTAATTTCAGTATAATATCTGAATTATAGAACTGTTCTTTTAAATAACTTTTTAAAAAGAAATGTTTGTCTTTTACTTTCAAATACAACTATAATCAAAGTAGAGTCCTAAACTTTTTTTTAATCAATTACCCACCTTCCTGTGAGAGGCCTTGGTACTAATTGGTCATGCCTTCACTGGTGATTACCTGCATACCAGACTTCCAGGCCCCCTCCCTACACAGCTCTGTGCAGCTCCTTATTTGACTTCGTCTCCCACTCTCCAGACCCCCGGCCCTTCTCCTATATCCTCAGCCTCTTTATGAATGCCCCCCCCTCATATTTTTGCTCTGAGTGATGCCCAGCTTGCTCCTGGGGACATGGGGGACGCCCCTCACGTGTACCGATTCTAATTAGCACCTTCCTTTTGTACTTTGTTTAGACTCTTAGGCAGCGTACTACTTTCGTGTGGCTGCTGTAACAACTTACTACACATAACGGGAATTTATTCTTTCACAGTTGTGGAGTCCAGAAGTCCAAAATCAAGATGTCCTCAGGGCCATCCTCTGAAGTCTCCGGTGGCTCCCGTCAATCCTTGGCATCCCTTGGCTGTGGCTTTATCACTCCTATTTCTGCCTCGCTCTTCACATGGCCATCTTCTCCCTGCGTGTGTCCAAATCTCTCAGTCCTTGTAAGGATACCAGGCATTGGATTTAGGGCCCACCCTAACGCACTATGAATGAATCTTAACTTGCTTACCTCTGCAAAGACCCTATTTCCAAGTAGGGTCACATTCACAGGTACCAAGGGCTAGGATGTCAATGTATCTTTTGAGGGGACACAATTCAACCCACAACAGGCAGTTCATGAAAGGGATGTGACAGCTGGGAATGGTGTTCATACCCAAAGAACACAGGATCTTTCGGCCACTATTAAATCCGCAGAGAACCTGTCACAGCAAGAAGAGGGTCAGCAATAGGTCTCCTTTGTAGACCTCAGTGTCTAGGCAGGAGAAAAGACGGTCTCACCAGTCACACATGCAGCGTGGTGGGCCTTCATCAAACATGCCTAAGTGAGAAAACAATGCCGATTCAGAGAAAACCCACCCTCATAGTGGATAAACAATTCAAACAAACCTTCTGTTCGTGGCAGCTCAGTAGGACTTTGAATACACATACAACTTATATTGATGAGAAGCCACAAATTGGCAAGGTAATGAAAGCCTAAAATATTTCCTGCTATCTCACCATTAGCAACAAGTAGTGAAACTGCAGAGATACAAAAACAAAGAAAATAACACTTGTTGTGCTACAGAACCTGAATTTAGTTAAATGGGTAATGTATTACAACTATCAATTACCAAAGATTAAATGCCTATTATTGCAATGTTGATACAGGAAAAGAAAAATGCACAGCACCATCCTGCAAAGAACTTATCCACCAGATGCGGATATAAAAAAATCACAGCCACATATTAAAGACAAGGTATAGTTCATTGTTCAACTGTAGGGTGTAGATAGCATCAATAATATAGATATTCAAATATAAGAGAGTTTAATGATTACACGATTACTCAAACAGGGCTTTCTGGAGTTTGGTAAGTATTTCTTTGGGTGTATGCAAGTCACCAGCTGGCTGGATCCTAAACCCTCCACCTTCACTCCATGAGATTCTCAGCATCCTCATTTTACAGATAAAGAAACCAAGGTTCACAGACATGAAGTGTAGTGGATTGAATTATGTCCCTCCAAAACTCACTTGAACTTGAATTGTGTCCCCAAGTTTTATTTATTAGAAACTTAGTCCCCCCGTGACTGTTAAAAGGGTGGGAAATCCTATCATGGTATTTGAAAGGCGAAGCCTTGAAGAGGTGATTGGATTGTAGGACCATGCCATAGTGAATGGATTAAAAATGGTGGTCACAGGTGTGGTTCTGAGAGCTTTAAAAGAGGAGGAGATTCTGTCTCTCTCTTGCTCTCTCTCTCTGCTTCCACCATCTTGCAATGCGAGACCCAAGTCATTATCGCCACCACCAGATGGGCTTTGGACTTCCCAGCCTCAGAAACTGTAAGCAATAAATTTCGTTTTCTTCATAAATCACCCAGTCCCAGGTATTCTGTTATAGCAACACAAAAAGGACTAATATATGAATTGACTCACCCAAAGTCAGAAAGCTTGTACGTTCCCAAGTCAGGAATAGAACTCAAGTTTTATCCCCAACTCCATGGCTTTTTCTACAATGCACTGGATGAGTAGGTGTGGATAGGTAAGGAAAAACAAGGCAAGTGTTTCATGTGTGGGAAATAGGATTAATATTTTATTATTACATTTAGCTCATCGGCTTCTGAGAGCCGGCCTGTATCCCCAGATGAAAAGCTACTGTCAGTCTCTTAAAATATCTGCTCTTAAAATATCTAGGTCAGTGAGAAGAGGATCACAAGGTCTCCTTGTGATTAAAAATATAACCTTTAAAGCAAGGGAGAGAATAAAAATGAAATAAATACATACATAAATCAGAAATTTTACAAGCTGAAGTCAAAAGAGAACTGTTCAATAGAAAGAACTAGATTATTGACCCTGACTTGGAAGCTGCAGGGAGGGGTCCCTCATGGGTCACAGTGGTTCCTGAGAACTGTCCCATCTGAGCTGAGAAGGGTGGCCTGCACTCTACATGAGAAAGTGGACCTGAGACATGAGCAGAAACGGAAGGCAGAAGACAGGCAGGTACTAGAGCCACTTTCCTACATCAGCCTTCAGATAGACATTGCCCTTGACCCTTTTTTCAGAGAATAAACGGAGAAAGAAATTCAGTGAGCCTGTCCCAGCTTCTACCGCTGGCTTTTGCAATTTTCAAAACAAATGGAAAGGAAGGGGAATCTTTTAAACAATCACCATGTTACATGAAAGAGGCACTAACAGACATGTGAATGATGCTGTCCTTATTGAGAAAGATATTCTGAGCACCGCTTTATGTTTTTTGAGACAAGTCAGCAAAAATACAAACACCCCACACAATTTTCCCAACAATTCACAGATACCAGGAATGAGGAATTCTGGCCCTTACAAATATGGCTCCCTCAAAGTGAGAGGTTCCTGCAAAGCATACCACTAAGTCACATGTCAAAGGCAGCACAGGAGAACAAGAGGTTTCCCTTGGTTCTGAGGCAAGACAGGTTCTTTCCCGCACTGGTGAAAAAGTATCAGATACAGATCCTGAGTCCAAGGAATTTACTCCCTGGTTGCATCTCTAAGCCAGGGTCTGGGTCATATCAAGTGCTCACATTTGTTGAACATTACTGAAGGTTGAGACTAGCACATACAATGCAATAACTATTCAAATATATAGATACCCAAGGGCTGAATTGTGTGCTACGGGAATTCTGGGAGCAAGATCAATACGAGCTGGTTTCACTGAGGAAATGAGCCTTCAGCTGGGCCCTGAATGGATACAACTTACAGAGAAAAGGAATGACAGGTTCTTGGTACCAAGCGGTCTGTTCCTTCTGATGCTGTACATGTACCACCAGCTTTCCTGCTATCATGAATTGCAATGGCCATCTGGAAGGGAAATTTCATGGTCATATTTTTCTCTCTCCCTTGATCCTAATCCTATAAGAAGCCGTAAGAAACCAGTGCCCCAAGGTTTTTCTCATCTGGCCCCTGTACTGTCCTTTTTTAGGATTCCTAAGATCCAAAGGAACCCTCAAAATCCCCCAGAGACCAAAACACTTTCATCCATTAAGTGGCATCTTACCACTCCAAACATCCAAAGGAGAAGAGAGATTCTTGCAAAGTTCTCCCTACCTTTAGTTCTCCCAACAGATCTTTCCAGAGAGGGGCAAGGGGATGAGAGAAGAGGTGACCGCATTCTCTCCACCTCCCTAAAGGATGAAGATTGCTCCCTGCCCTCAGCACTCTCTTTCATTTCTGAGTTGGCAAATCCTGCTCCCTTAGGAGGCCAAGGTCAGGGAAGGGCAAGGTGAGGATCAACCCACCTGGTGGGCAGAGAACTGGAAATGCTAATAAAAGAGGAAATTCTCACATTCATAAGGATAATATCTGTGTATCAATGACAAAACACTTCCAGATACATCACTTCATTTGAATCTCACAATAGTTAGGCAGATTTTAATGTTGATATTACCTCCCCGCCCCCCTGTTGTTTTTTGTTTTTTTGTTTTTTTGGTTTTTTTGGATTATTTAATAGTTTACGTCTTTATTATTTTTTATTTACTTTTTTTTTTCATTCAAAGACGTTGTTGCAGAGCAGTGGGGGGACAGGTTAGGAGGGGGGTAGGTAACGAAGGGTGTGCAGGGCTGTCCTATAGCCAGCTGCTTCACTGGCCAGGTTGTGGAGGGTGGGGGGGCATAGCTGAGGTCCACGGGCTCCCCCCACTCTGGCTCAGGAGCCTGGGGGGTTTCCAGCAGTGGCTCGGTTGTCACTGGGCTGGATGTGAACATCACGGGACATGACTGAGGCCCTCAGCCCCACCCCACTCCAGCTCGTGGGCCTGTGGGGTTCTGGCTCTTCCAAGATTTATAGGTGACCTTTACTGGTTAATATCAGAACTTTGTCTCTGATCTGTGGGTGTTTTGTATTTTCTTTCACTTCTGTGTTGGATTATTAACTGCCCCCACCACTTAAACTCTGCACTGGAACCAATTGGTTGTCCTTTGCTTACTTCTAAAATGGGGGAACTTCCTGTGGGAACCAGCACTTGAGCTTCTGTGGTTGAGCTAAAGTGCTGCTTTGCTGCTGATTCCCTGGGGAAGGCTTTCTGTGCAGCTCAGGTTTTAATTGTTGACCTTTTAAGTTCTTCCAGGTCTTGCAAGGTCCAAAACACCTGGGTTGTATGGAAACTCTGGTCTGGGCCTGAGTCTTTTCAGCAAACTGTATCCCCTACAGATCTATATTTCTGACCAGTCTCCACTAAGTGGGCCTGTCCTGATTGGAGGGCAGATCAGCTGTCCTTGCTGTGCCCCAGTGTTCCCCCAGTGGGCCTGTCTCCCCCACCACCCATACTCCAAACATTTCACATGGCACCAGCTGTGCTCCAGTTCCTTGTGATGACTCACCAGCCTCTGAGTGGCTCCTTTTTTCTGTTGTCTGTGGCCCCTCCCTCCTACAAGGGTCCACAAGAACCCTGTCAGTGGTCTTGCTGGCCTGGGATCC
Source organism: Cynocephalus volans (assembly GCF_027409185.1). Classification (NCBI taxonomy): domain Eukaryota; kingdom Metazoa; phylum Chordata; class Mammalia; order Dermoptera; family Cynocephalidae; genus Cynocephalus; species Cynocephalus volans. The sequence continues at coordinate 134,042,739 of NC_084467.1, forward strand.
ACCAAGACCCTCCTCTCCCCTGCAGCCTCCAAACAACTTCATACAAAGGGTACAGCAGCAGCTTTTGCCAGCTCCTGTTCCATGTACTCACCAGTGCCAGCCTTGATGCAGCCAGGGCTGGAAACAGTTGGGGCGGTCCTTTCTTTCTCTCATAGCAGCTTCTCCTGCCTTCATGCACTCCGTAGGTCTCTCCTCCTCTTCCCCTGAGCTCTAGGGGTCCCAGCTTGGCAGTCATAGCTTTTTTAATAGTTGTCAATTGATCGACTGTGGGAGAGAGTAATGCTGGGGATCGGCTATACCACCATCTTGACACTCTTCCTTTTTTTTTTTTTCTTTCAGAGGAGTAAACTGGGAAAAGAACTTGCAGCCAGACCCTCTGAACCCAAATTCTGTGCATTCTGTTCTCCAGCATGTCCTTTCAGGAGTCCTGATTTGGACAAGCATGCAATATAGGGACAGGAAATCTTAATAGTCAACTCCCTATGGTGTCATCCTCCAAGATTAGGGAGATTTAACCAAATAGTTTTAGTTTCATTTTATAGTCTCCTATGAAGCTATCCTCCAACAATATAAATCCTTCTCTTACAATATTTGATTTTGGCCCTAGCAAACTTTGAGAGTATTAAGTTCTATATGCTTACTACTCCCAGTTAAAAAGTGCTATTTTTACTTTGCCTTAAAACTACTTCTTTAAAATAATACAGTTGTTCCTAGTTCTTAAACTCTGGGATTTAATAAGTTCATACTTTTATCCTATGATTTTCATTATTTTATAAATTTCAATCATATTCCCCTCTCAGCCTGTGTCTTTCCAGAATGAAGAGCCTTAATTCTTTTATCATCCCTCACAAAGAACACTTTCTCCCCTCTTGATCAATTTAGGTATCCTTCTCTAGACCTTGTCTGTCTCTGTATGTCTTTGAGGTATATCAGATCATCACTTCGTCTATTATTCTGCATAAAAGAGCACAATGACTTCAGCTAAAATGTAAAAACATGTATTTGAGGGACATTTTTAAAAAATCAAACAATTCTTTGCTCCCTGTCAGCCCAGCATAGGCTGAAAAGCACACACTTTTGCTTCAGCTCTGAAATGAATTTAAACACACTGGTGCAAGGCAACTTTGTAATCTATAATGAAAATGACAATTTGCAAAGCACTTTCACATGCATTATCTCACTTGACCCTCACATGACCTATGCAAGTAGAAAAAATATGCTATTATCCTTCTTTTTCACATGAAATAAGTAAAAAGATGAGCCTAGCCCAAGATCAAAGATACAGCCTCAGTCACTAGCCCTCTATCAAGAGGACGGTGCCTTTTGTGCAATATAGCCTTCCTCATAACCTCTTGTCACTTATTTTAAATCCCCAAACTACCCTTCTCTAAGACAGTCTCAGTGGTCCACAGCACAGTCATGAAAGATTTCATAGTTCTGTTGAAAGGAAAGATGTTCAAGGCTGGTCTATAGCCTCTTCCTTCCTCACTTTCAATACTCTCCATGGGTAATCTCAGCCACACCACCTCTATGATGTCAACATCGCCTCTATGCAAATGACTCCCAAATTTGTATCTCTAGGCCACACCTCTCTTCTCAGCACCAGACAGACACTTGACATCTCTTGGTTATCTCAATATGTACAAAACTTAATCTTCTGTCCCATCACACCCCTCTCCACTGCCAAAACCAATTCTCTTTTGATGTTCCTCCTCTCAAACATCTATCCAGGAAGCTGGGAGTCATCTTGATGTTTCCCTCTCCTTCCCCACTCTCCACCCCATGTCCAATCTAACATCAAGTCCTTTCACTTTTACCTCCTGCACAGCTCTCCTTGCGATTCATTTCTCTCCTTCTCATCATCACCACCTCTGTCTAAGCTATGACGATCTCTCATTTGGACTTTAATGGACTCCTAATTGGTCTGTTCCTCTCCTTTGTGCTCCTCACTATAGCTGAAGAGATAATTCCAAAATGCCATTCTGGTCATGCTGCCCTGCCACACCCCTGCTTAGAACACTGCATCCATTGCTTTTAGGGTAAAGTCAAAACTCTAATAACTTACTTTCAAATCCCTGCCTAATCTGGTCCCCACCTCCAGCCTCGTCTCATAACGCCTGCCTTCATTTCTCCAGCTTCAGCCCCATCAGCCTTCTTTTAGCTCCTTTGATTCACCAGGCTTTCATTAGCCACAGGATCCTGAAATATTCCTCCCTTTTTTCTCTACTCAAATTCCTAGAATTAAATTCCTAAAAGCCTTTATCTTCAGAAAGAGGCTTAAGGATCTTTCCTCGGGAAAGCCTTTCTTGACCTCCCTGAGTTAAATTGCCCCTTTACAGCTTACATGGCAAGTTTAGCATGGTTTTGTGTATTTGATTAATGTCTGCCCCTCCACACACACTAGATTTTTAGGGTTTTGCTCAACATTGTATTCCCTGTGTTGTACAGAGTTTGTCACACAGAGGCACATCAATAAAATTTATGTGAATAAGCTCACTAATAAGGAAATAATATATATCCTCACTATGGAATACTAAGCAGCTATTTAAAAGGATGACATAACTCTACATTTACTAATATGAATAATGTGCACAATAGACTATTGATTAAAAACAGCACATTACAGAACAGTATGCATACTATTTTTAAAACCTGTATTTATCTTTATTTTTTTTAAAAATTGTGTGGGGAAAGAGAGAGAGAGAGAGAGAGAGAGAGAGTGTGTGTGTGTGTGTGTGTGTGTGTGTGTGTGTGTGTGTGTTTAAAAAGGTCTGCAAGTCTAACACCAAACTGCTCACAGTGGTTTCCATGGAGGATGGGAATGAGACAGGATAGACAGACAAATAGGATAACAATTTCTACTCATAAACTTCTGGGTAGTTTGACTTTTTTCAGTGACCACATAGTATTGTTGTAATTATCTTAACAATACCACTTTTAAAATAATAATGAAGTTCACTAAAGTTCAGGAAACTGACCATTTCTAAATAGTTAAAAAAGGAAAAAAAAATAACAATTTTGTATATGATTCCTCAATAATGATAAAGTTCCAGAAACCAGCATATTTTCAATTCAGATCTTGATAAAAAGCAAAATGGGAGGAAACAATTAGAAATACTAGAATTTGTTTAATTAGGTCTTCTTCTCACATGATTTTTATATACAAAAAAGATTTTGAAAAATCACTACTCCTTGATTCCCTTATACAATCCTATAAGGAAAAATAACAGAAAGAAATAATAGCATGGATTTCTCTTAGTTTACTTAGTTTTTTCATTAAATGCAAGTGAGTATATGAAGGCACCACTATTTCCCTTCACTTGTCAAATAACAAAGCTTTTATTGTCTTTACCATATCTCAAAATAGAAAAGATAGTCTTCTAAATTCACACAGATTACAGAGGAAGGAGCAGGGACCCATGTACCAGTGGTGTGTAGATAGGATCATTCCACCGCTAACATCACTAAACCTCACTTTGGTAGCTGAGAGAAGTGTGTGCAGGTGGACAGACCCACAGTTACTGAAAAAGGAGAGGTATGTGTGTGGGAGTGAATCTCCAGCAGCCAGCCTACAAGGAAGAGCTGGGAAAAGTCTGTGAATACAGAATAAACACTGTCACTTGGAGCTGCATTGATTCTTTTTTCAGTCTAACTAATGGCTCAGATGGTGGAATAACCAAACGATGACTAAAATATGAGTCAAATGCTTTCAAATCAAATCATTCCAATGGAGTAGGAACACAGGCAAGCAGATGACAGGTCATTAGGGGTTCTAACCAATACTTCTTAAATCTGAGCAAATTCACTCTCCTTAATGACTGCCTCTTTCCATCTAAGTCATTTTGACATTAGTGAACTGGGACAATCGATTTTTATAACTTGTGACACCTACTGATCAGCTCTGAGCTGTGGAATAGACAGCTCCTGGCTAGGCTCGTGCACGTTTCTCAAACCTGATTTGTCCTCCTTCTCTCCCAGAGTCTATCCAGCATGTCTTCGTGATGCCAAAGGGTGTCAGGAAATTCTAAAATTAGCCTTGAAGTTAAGTATCTTGATATTCTTGAAAATCAATTTTCATTTAAATATAAAAATAGTTCATCTCAAGATGAAGTGGGGTTGAGGGAAGAAAGGTGAGGCGAGGCATGTCATTCAATGGAACCACAGGGCATGAAGCACCCAGAAGGCTGAAACGTACCAACTGAGGCATGGAAGAGGCACGGCATGTGGGCTGGTCCTCATGGAAGACCACATGCACTCACCGCAGACGCATGGATGATTTCTCTGACATCTTTTCCCTCCTCCTTCCTTCTGCTAATTTCTGTTTCAAATTCTTTCCCCAAATGTTCATACCTATTTTACAAGTCTATTCTTCAAAAAAAAAATTTTTGTGTGTGGAAGAGATCCCAAGAACATAGGTGTTTTAAAATAGCCTGAGCTGCTTATCAGAAAACAAAGCCTCTTACCACATTTCCTGGAAGAGGACCTCATCAGGAATAAGAAGGACCCACACCCCTGCGTGTCAGGTGCCAGTTTTTATCCCCAACCCACCCCCTCCCTTTTGAGAATTATCGCTCATGCAGTAGGAAGAGTAGAGTACAATGCTCCGTGCCCAGAAAAGGTACAGGATCTGTCCCCACAGACCAGGACGCAGCAGAGACGAGCGCTTCCCTCCACCTACGCTGGACACTCTATTCACACTCCGTTCTCTTACCTGAATGGATACACTTAGAAGAGAGGGTAACATTTTTTAAAAATTTTTATTATGGTAAAACATACATAAAATTAACCATTTTTAAGTGTACAGCTCAGCGTCATTAAGTACATTCCCATTGTTGTGCATCACCACCGTCCATCTCCAGAAATTTTTCATCTCCCCAAACTGAAGCTCTGTACCATTAAACACTAACTCTCCACTCCCCTCTTCCCTGGCAACCACCATTCTGCTTTTTGTCTCTGCATTTGACTACTCTAGGTGCCTCATATAAATGGAATTATACAGTATTTGGCCTTTTGTATCTGGCTTATTTCATATATGTCTTCAAGGTTCATCTATGTTGTAGCATGTGTCAGAATTTCACTCCTTTCTAAGGCTGAATAATATTCCATTTTTTTTTTTTTTTTTTTTTTTGTGTGTGTGTGTGTGTGTGTGTGTATGCCATATTTTGTTTATCCATTCACCTGTCCATGGACATTTGGTTGGTTTCCAGGGCAATATATTCTTACTTCCACCCCATGACTTAAGACTTGCAGGTAATTCAAATTCAATTCAGTTTACTGAGTATTTACCAAGTGTAACCCACAAGGTTAGGTATCGTGGGAAGTATAAAGGTGACTCAGACATGGTACCTGCTCTCAAGGAACTTATGCATTGGGAAAGGAGAAGAGAAAGTAAAAGTGAAAGTAACTATCATTTGCTAATCACTTACCATGTGCTTTACCCAATCACTACATGTACTGCTCACAATAACTTTGTGAGGTAGATATTGTAATGTCCACTTTACAGTAAGAAAAAAATGAAGGTATGCAGACCTTAAGTAACTACCTCCAAAGTGGTGAGCCTGGGATTCAAACCCATATCTTGGATGCAGAAGCCCGTATTCATTCTACTATGCATGCTGCTTCCCAGGATACAAGGCAGACTATGACAAATCCTGGGAAAGAAGCTACAGAAATGAAGAAGAGGAAGAGAAGAGTTTATTGCTGTCCTGAGGGAAGGCACATGGCAAACGTGGGTGTTGGAGGTCAGGAAGGCTTCTGTTTGACAGAGATGAAAGGTACAGAAAATTCCATAAAAAGAGCAAAATGAGGGAGGCAGGAAAGCTACGTACATCCTCAGAGACAGGTGGAATTGTGTACCATAAGACTGAAAAGCAGAGAGGAGCAAAATCATGGTCATAATGAAATGTTAAGTCAAGGAGCCTAAACTTCACCATGTAGGCAATAGTGAGCCACTGCAGGTTTTCTCAGATAAGACCTAGTCAGAGTTATGCTTCAGGAAGATCACCATGGCAATAATGCATAACAAGGATGACGGGGATAGGGGTATTCTAAAGACAGGAAAGTCAATTAGAAGATCACTGGAAATAGATGAGACATAGTTAGGATGGAAAAGAAGATGTGAAAGTAAGAGGTATCTTAGAGATAGGAATAACGGAAGTTGGCGATTGGTAAATACAGTAACCATACATCCTGGTTTGCCTGGGACACTTTTTCCTAGTAAAATTACTAATAGCATTCTTTTACTCTCAGAAAGGTCCTAGTTTGGACAATAAACTATATGTTCATACTAATTGTGAGCAATAAGAAAACAGAATCAAAGGCTTGGACTAAGTGTACTAAGATTTCAAACCTGGGTTAGTAAGGAAGGTGGTGGCACCTTTAGAAACATGGAAGGGAAATCAGGTTTTTGGGAAAGATGATAAGTTTGGATTTGGACATGCTGAGTTTGTTGCTGAGGTGAGGATTTATTTAAGAGAAAGAAGCACCTTGCCCATGGATTTACGCTGCATCACATGAAGGAAGGCATCGTTGACCTAAAGAAAAATGGAAAAAAATATGGTCAGATTTGTGTATGTGCATATTTTAACAAACATTTGTTGCTGGTTCAATTATTAAAATAGCTAAAGTGTTAAGACATATCTCCAATGAACTATATAGAACTAACTATGCAATACTCACTAATCACCACAAGCACAAAGGAAAAAAATAAAATTTAAGAATAACCCAACCTCAGTATTTCTCTGTCTAAACCTAAAATTTTCAATGTTGTCAAATAAATGCCAGCGGGTAAAAAAATCCTCAGGCCTGTCCATACTCAGCTTCTGAAAGAATGGAGTCTCAGGCAGAAGAATCGACACTATAATTTTTTACAATTTTTATCTTTTTATTAAAATTGTCCTATCCTTTGTAACTGAAACTGCAATCTATCTCAGATCCCTTTTCAGAAGTACAAGGTTATAAAAACATAAATTAAAAAGCAGCTACAGAATCAAGGCAGTGTGATTCTAGTCAAAGAAAAGACAAATAGATCCACAGAACAGGATAGAGAGCCCCAAAATAGACCCATAACAAATACAGTCAACTGCTCTTTGACAAAAGAACAAAAGCAATTCAATGGGGAAAGGATAGTCTGTTCTAGAATGGTGCTGGGAAAACTTTCAGAAGAAAAGAAAAAGACCTGTAGTTACTAGGGATAGGAAAGGGGCAGGGGGAGGGTGAACAGGGAGTAATTGGGTAAGGGTCACAAAAAGTAATTACGATTTGTAATGATGAACATGTCAATAATATTGATTTTTATCATCACATACTATATACAAATACTGATAGTCAACTCTGCACCCCATAAATATGTATAAATAATGATAATTTTTAAAACTTCTTTAAAAAAGAAATGATTATGGAAAAATTGGATATCCACATGCCAAAAAAAAAAAAAAAAACTTCAAAATGAACCATAGACCTAAATGTAAAATGAAAAACTATAAAACTTATGGAAGAAGACATAGGAAAAAATCTTGGGTATAGCTGAGTTTTTAGATACAGCACCAAAAGCACAATCCATGAAGAAAAAAAAAATGGTAAGTTGACTTCATTAAAATTAAAAACTTCTGCTCTGCAGAAGACACTATGAAAAGAATAAAAACATAAGCCACAGCCTAGGAGAAATTTTGCAAAGTGCATATCTAATAAAGGACTTGTATCTAAAATATACAGAGAATTCTTAAAGCTCAACAATTAGAAAACAACCCAGCTAAAAAGGAGGCAAAAGATCTGAACAGACACCTCACCAAAGATAAACATATGGCAAATAAGCATATAAAAAGATGCTCAATATCATATGTCATTAGGGAATTGCAAATTAAAACAACAATAAGATACCACTACACACACCTATCAGAATGGCTAAAATCCAAAACATTAACACCAAATACTGACAAGGACGTGGAGCAATAGAAACTTTCATTCATTGCTAGTAGGAATACAAAATGGTACAACTACTTTGGAAGACAGCTTGGCAGTTTCTTACAAAACTAAACATACCCTTACCATACAATCCAGCAATCAAACTCCCAAGTATTTATTGAAATAAATTAAAAACTTATCTCCACATAAAAAACTGCACATAAATGTTTATAGCAGCTTTATTCACAATTGCCAAAACTTGGGAGCAACCAAGATGCCCTTCACTAGGTGAATGAATAAACAAACTGTGGTACATACATACAATAGAATTATCATTCAGTGATACAAAGAAATGAACCATCAAGCCAAAAAAAGACATGGAGAAACCCTAAATACATATTGCTAAGTGAAAGAAGCCAGTTTAAAAGTCTACATACAGTATGATTCCAAACAGTATGACATTCTGGAAAACTCAAGACTATAAAGACAGTAAAAAGATCAGTGGTTACCGGGATTCAGGGGTTGGGTGGCAGGATTAATATGTGGAGCCCAGTGGATTTTTTAGAGCACTGAAGCTGTTCTGTATAATGGTGGATACAAAACATTATGCATTTGGCAAAACTCATAGAACTGTAACACAAAAAGTAAATCTTAACGTAAACTATGGACTTTAGTTAATAATGTATCAGTGCTGACTCACCAACTGTAATGAATTTCTCACACCCAATGCAAGATATTAATAATAGTGGAAACTGAGGGGGTGGAAGAAACAGTGTATTAGAACCCTCTATACTTTCTGTTGAATTTTTCTGTACACCTAAAACCTCTTGAAAAATAGTCTATTAATTTTTCAAATAAAATAAATGATAAATACAAAAAATTAAAATTAAAAAAGCAAAGAATGGGATAGACAAAAGTATCATTATTTGCAGACAATATAATTATCTACATGAAAAAACTAATCAAAGCAACAGATAAACAAGAAAAGTCAGCAAGATTGTAAGACATAAGATCAGTTTACAAAAATTGCTGACATTTCTCTAAATCAGAAATAATCAACTAGCAAATACAAAAGAAAAGAAATATTGTTCGCAAAGACAACAAAATAGTAAAGTACTTGTAATTAACAAAACAAAGAATAATACACAAGACCTTATGGAGAAAAACTTTAAACTCTATTAAGAGACAGAAAAGATCTAAATAAATGGCAATATATCCCTGTTCACAGATGAGACAGCTTAATATTGTGAAAATATCGATTCCCAAACTAATATATAAAATCAATGCAATCCCATTCAAGATTTTAGCTAGAGTTTTTGAGGAACTAAACAAATGCATTCTAATATTTATCTAAAAGGATAAAGATCTACACATTGCTAAGTCAAATCCAAAAAAGAACAACAATGGTGGAAGTCACCTTTCCATGTATTAAAACATACTTCAAAGCTATAAACATAAAAACTGTGAGACAGTGGTACAGGGACAGATATGTGAACCAAGGAAATAGAAGAGTAAGCAGAGAGCAAACACTTGCATATCCTGGAACTTGAAAAAAGATGAAGATAGCACCACAAGTCAATGGAGAAAGAGTGGAATATTTGGTGCTGGGAAAACTAGCTCATTACGAAGAAGAAAATGAAAAGTAGTTACCTGATTTATACCCAATACAAAGATGACTTCATAAGGATTAAATCCTCAAGGGCAAAATAAAACTATAAAGTTTATACAGTAAAATAGAGAAGAAAATCATTGTAACCCAGGATAATGAAGGACTTCTGAAATAAGACCCGAATAGCATAATCTTAAGCAAAATATTGATTTCTTTGATTTCAGTAAATCTAAACAAAAGTGACAGTAGCATGACAAATTTGAATGGAGACTTTTGTAAACTCTAGAACCTAAACTCTAGAATCTAACATCTAGAACCTTGCTATCAAAGGGTGGTTTAAGGACCACAGGCTTGTGCATCATCTGGGAGCTTACTAGAAATGCACAATCTTGAGCCCCATCCTCCCTTTACTGAATCAAAATCTGAATTTAAAAAGATTCCCAGGTGATTCATATGCACATTAAGGTTTGAGAAACACAGATTACACAAGGAAATTAGTAAAAAAAAAAAAAAAAAAAAAAAAAAGGACAGGAAGCCAAGTAGAAAACTGCACAAGAGGTTTAAACTATAATTCAAAGCACTCACTGGAAGCCTGAATGGCTAGCAAACACATAAAGAGCTGCTTAAATTCCATTAGAAATCAGAAAAATTAAAATTACAATAAGATGCTACTTTGTGCTTTATCAGTTTGGCAAAAATCAGAAAGTTGGGTATTACTACATATCAACAGGGTGGCAAATAAATAAGAATTCTCATGCACTGCTGGTAGGGGCATAAACTGGTCGAGTCATTCTGGAGAGCAATTGGCAGTCAAATTAAGTGTATAGATCTTACGACCCAACAATCTTACTCCTGGGAAAATATCCCCAAAGCAACATTTGCACAAGTCTCTATTGTTACACATGCAGCTGTTTATTACCATAATGATCACGGTGGCAGGGAATCAAGTCAACCCCGAAGTTTATTACTACAGGGTGGATTTGTAAACTATGGTGAATGCACACCAGGCACTCGTATGCTGCAGTGGAAAGTGATGAACTGGATACAGGAACAGCAACACAGATGGATCTTAAAAAGACAGCACTGAGTGAAAAATTAAGAAACACAACAAGGTCCAGAGCACACCACCATTTACGTAACTTAAAAAAATTAAAACAAGAAATAATAATTCCTTGTTTTTTACAAGGAAATATAAATTCAAAAAATATGTACCAAACACATTGCAAAGAGTGGCTTAGAAGGCAGGAAAAAGAGTGGAAAGAGGCAGTGGCGAAATGAGCATAAAGGATAAGTAAATACAAACATTCATAAACATACAGGCATAAAAGCAAAAGATAGGTCTTTCATGGTCCAGCAGTGAAAATGTGCTTTGAAATGAGGATTATGATTAACTGAGATCCTCAAAAAAGCATACAAAAAATAAATAAATAAAAAGAAGCAGAGAAACAAATCAACTGTGGCAATATCTCTGTAGCATGAGACCCCTGGCTCCAAAAATGTGTCTTCTGGGACCTTGTTCCTCACAGAGACCTTTCCAATCTAAGCAAATTTAGACTCACGCCACGGAGGGGCAAGAGGCTTAAAACAGATATTTGAAACACTCAGGCCTCCTCTCGATTATCTCCAGGTGACTCACAGCTGCATCACTGTCCCTGTCAGTTACAAGTCCCTGTTCAGTGATTTGTCATAGCCCAGCAATAGAAAATACTTGAGAAAATAAGTATTCTTCAAGACAGTGAGACTTCTCCACCCAGCATCCTAGGGAAACGAAGGATCTCCTGCAAATAAATGCTAACATGAAAAGAAAGTTTTCCCTTCAGATGCTAAAGCATATTTTTAACCATTTTGCACATAAATCTTTTTAAAATATCACATATTGACCTGACTTTTTTTGAAATACACTTGGTGGGGGGTGGAGCACAATCTTTCTGTTCCATGACTTGAGAATCTCATCATTTTGAACATCCATTACCTTAAATTCTGTTTTTCAGTTGTTCTGTTACTTCTCCATGTACACATGCCACTTATACTTTGATTGTAGCTGTTTCTAAAAATAACCCAACTCTGTTCCTTTCTACCTGGTGGTTTCTACCTGGTCTTGACAAACAGACGACCAGTGTTAAGGACTGGATGTTTAATAAGAGTGATAAGGCTGTGAGTGAGAGACTAAAAAGTAAAATGCATGGCTTTTGACCAGAGTCTTTTGACAACTACTTCAGATGCCTAGGGACACTTTCCTCCCTCTTTATTATACAGGCTGCATTACAGAGAGGAAGGCTGCACAATACTGATGCCTAGATAGATGCACAGGCTGTTCCCAGCACCCTGGTTCTGTCTTGAGGTAGATGAAGCCATAATTAAATCTGTCTCTGGAGATATGCAACCTGGAATTTGGGGCAGGGTAAGGATATTGCTTTTGTTCTAGGATGTGAAGTTTCTGCTCATCAAGCAGGAATAATCAGAGTAACTTATAGTTCCCTAAATATATCATGCTGATCCATGCTTCTTGTTAGAAACTGGTCCTTCCCCTATCCTAGCACCATCCTGAGATCTCCCCAACTGAAAAATAAACTCCTTAAGGGCAGGACTAAGTTTTACTTTTTATTGACTGGCATACATAACATACTCAGTGAATGTTTGATGAATAAAATAAAGTCATGAATGAATGAATATATCTGAGACTGAGTGGGATTGTTTAAAAGGTAAAAACTTCTGGTTAGTGATACACTGCTGTAGCTGAATTATATTCATCATATCATTGCTCTGATACAAGTTGATGTGAATCTTCTTTTAAAAGTCAGTCAATGCATTTCACAAAAGAAGAGATACAGATGACAAATGAACATATGAAAAGGTACTCAAGATCATTGTTCATTAGGGAGATGCAAGTTAAACCCACAATCAGATACTACAGCACACCTATTGGAATGGTTAAAATTAAAGAGAATAACTGATAATACTAAGTTTCTGGCAGATGCAGAACAACTAGAACTCTCATATATTGTCGGCAGGAATGCAAAATGGTACAACCACTTTGGAAAACAGTTTGACAGCTTATTAAATGTTAAAAATGTAGTAGTAAAACACTACAAGCGAAATGTTGAAACAGCTTGACTTTGGGCATATTTGTATACTTGAGCACCAGTTTCAAATCCAGAATATACCAAAAAAAAAAAAAAAAAGAAACCCTGTGTGCTATGGGCTTTGACAGGAATGTACTAATAGTAGTCTTGCCTTCAAAATCATAGGATGTAGAGTCAAACAGAATTGCTTCTGAGTAACTGAGACACAGAGAAAGAGCTGCTGATACAGTCAAGCCTGCCCCTTTTTCAGGAGCATCAACATCTGTTATTTTAGGCTTCTGTATAGATTTATTTTAAATTCATCACTTAGAAGCAGCTACAATCAAATTCTTGCCTTACATTATTCTTGCCTAATGATGTTATCTAAGCACCACTGGAGATCGGGGGAAAATGAAACCAATTAAACATCTGTGCAAATTCTTTTTAAAAAACGGTTAAACATACCCTTAGCATATGACCTAGAAATCTCAGCCCTAAAATAAATAAAACCATATGTCCACACAAAATCTGTACATGAGCATTTATGGAAGATTTATTCATAATCACCAAAAACTGAAAACAATCAAATGTCTATGAACTGGTGAATGAAAAAACAATTTGTGGGACATCCGTTCAACTAAATACTATTCAGCAATAGAAAGGAATTGACTACTGATATGTGCAATGACATGAACCTCGGAAGCATTAGGCAAAGTAACAGAAGCCAGACTCAAAAGGCTATGTACTATATGAGTCCATTTATATGACATTCTGGAAAAGGCAAAATCACAGGGAGAGGAAACGGATCAGTGGTTGCCAGGAGCTGTGGGACAGGAAAAGGAAATTGATTATCAAGGGCATAAGGTAACTTTTTGGGGGGATGAAAATGTTCTTATATCTTCGTTATGGTGGGGTGGTTATATGATTATATATGTTTGTCAAAATTCAGAGAACTGTACACCCAAAAAGGGTGGATTTTACTATATGCAGATTATATCTCAATTAACTTGACTGAAAAGAAAGTCAGGCAATGTATCACTAAAAACAAAAAAAATAAATTTTCAAGGTTAAGTGTTAGCTTGGGTCCCTCAGAAAATAAGGCCTAACCAAAACATATGCCCTAATGCTTCAATGAGGGTTGAAATCTCAGGGAGGGAAGGACAAGGGAAATCGAGAAAGTGATAGAGGCAGTGAATCGAGGAAAGAAGGAGAGAAACTACAAGGTGGTGTGTTACTGATCCTGAACTGGTGGTTGCTTCCTGGGGACATGCACCTGGCTGTTGTTCACATGGGACCTCTGCAGAGGCCATATGAAACAGCTGACTGGGAGGAGAAAAGGAGAGCACTTTATCTCCTGTCTTTCATTCATCACAGCTTGCCAAAAGGGGTGAACTCCCCACATTCTGGACTGCATTACCAGACCCTGTATATAGTCTCTGGGGAAGCCAGAGGCTTCAATGGTCCATTTGGCTCAAAACTCTGTATCAGAGCTGCAGCAGCTCCTGCCTGATGACACAATGGAGGCAGGAGACCATCAACAGTGTTACGAGATGTGCCCTGGGGACAGTGGTCTGGGCTGTGTGACTGGCAGGATGGACTGCAGAAGCCACCACTGGGGAAGCACGACTAGTGGCTAGGTGGCCAAGGCCTGGGGCAAGTAGGGCCAGCAGACATGGGGAGTTCTATAAACTGGGTCTGGAACGATGGGCTATAATTAGCACACCATCCAAACTAAAACAGTAGTTTCATTTTTAAGAATATTCCACAGATATACTGAGGAAACTTCAAGCAATCTCTGTCCATTAAATCTGTTCATGTGGTGATCTCCTCTGACCTCTAAGTAATAAACAAGTTCAGATCTGAGGAGTTTAATACTGTGTGAGGTCGAGATGTGTGGGCAGCTCTGCACAGAAAGCAGACTCTGCACATCTAGATAATGCCATCCTCTGAACAGATCATGGGGCCAAATCATGATCCACCCACCATGGTACAGACATACCATTCAGAAAACAATAAATTCTAATTAAAATTCAAAATCTAAAGACCTTTTCTCTAATCCTGCCCTCTGAGATGTCAATGTAAACATGGTACAGTTCAGGGGAACTGAAAAAGCTCAACTCTGCATTTTACAGTGAAGACATATTAAGCTTTTACAAAGTTACTAAATTCACTATGTGCTTTTACATGTATTATCTGATTGAATCCTCATAACCACCCTAGGAAGTAGGGTATATTACTGCCCCCATTACAGATGAAGAAACTAAGGCACAAAGATGTGCAATTTGCCCAAATCCAGGGTCTGAACTCTTGTGGCCTGACCCCAGAGCCCCACACTCTCATTCAGTCATTCAACAGACATGTGAAGAGAGCCAGAACCTGGCGATATAGAGGTGCAGCCAGCACATGGCCCCTGCCTGCCTGGAAAGATGGGCATTGAACAGTAATTACAAGCACGTAAAGGAGAAGCAGAAGTGCTACCTATTAAGATGGCTACGGTGTGAACTCTGTGATCATATTAATATCTACTATCAAGGTCAAATCTTTAAGTCCACATATTCAGGAGATAATACCAGCTAGGAAGCATCAATATTTCTGATACTACATACAAGTACAGTGATCATTTTCTAAGCTCCAAGAAGTTCTGATAAATAATTTTTTCTGGTATGTTAATTAATTTACATGAAAAAAAATCACCCAGGCTTTAGAGTTCAGTGAAATTAATTATATATTCATTTAACCATCTTCACTTTAAAAGAACAAAATGAATTAATTCTGGTTCTGCTCAGAAAAATACAAGAGTCCCAGTCATTTTACCTAAAAGATAGTTCTTTTACATACATCATTCTGTGATAGATAAATAAACTCCATACTACAGATAAGGTTTCTAAGAAGTGACTTCCTGGCTTGAGTAGAGTGTGACACAGCCACACGGAGCCCAGATACTGGCATCAGACTGCCTAGGACTCTGTTACTTATTACAAATCAGGACTCTGTTACTTACTACAAATCATTGGACAGGTTTCTTCGCCTCTACAAGTCCTGATTTCTTCATTTGTAAAATGTGATAAAAATGGTTCATACCTCAAAAGGCTGTTGAGAAGATTAAAGGAGAAAGTGCATGTAATGTACTTAGCATAGTTCTTGATCCATAGTAAGCACCAAATATATGTGAACTGCCATTACTATTATTATTATTATTCCTCTCAATAGTTTGCATATTGAAAGAAGGAGAAAGAGAAGAAATAGTAAATGGGCGGTATGTGAATGAGAAGCTTGAAAGGTGTTAGGGAGCTGGCCACCCAGAGCCACCTGTCACACCGAAGTCAGCCAAATGGAAAGAACTATAAAAATCCCACATGCACAACACTCACTGGAAAGGAGAAGGACAAATGGCAGCTGACAGGAGGTTAGTAATTACATAGTTAATTCGTGTTTAAGAGAAGAGAGAACTTCAATGTGGACAATTCAAATGATAATCCACCTCTGGCTTCCTTTCATGCCTGAGCAGCACCTAAAACACGTCGACAAAGAGAAAAGACCTTTCAAACTAACACTTGTGTCCACTCCTCTACTGCCTCATTGTCCTTAGCCTCTATCGGCAGGTATAGCCTCACGTGAAGCAAATTTCAGTTTTAAAGTCCCATGATAAAAGCCACAAGATGGAAGAGGACCTGGAAATTATCTACATTGGTGGTTTTCAAGTTAAGCCCCAAGACCTTTTCTTAAAAGAAAAGTATGAACAAAAAAGTGAAAATGTGCAGCTACTCAGGCCCCAGCAGGGAAGGGATCCCAGAGCCTAGACAGGCTTAAGTCTACACCTGCCCACCCCACATCCCTACTGTGGCTCCTGAAGCACAGTCTGAATGCCACTGATAATGTCCTATCCCTTCATTTGAGAGATGTGGAAGCTGAAGGTCAGAAAGGTGAGGGGACTTCCACACTATTGCAGGGCTGGAGGTACAAAGCTAGAATTAGAATCCAACCAGTTTTCTAATGGCCAGTCAGGTTCTCTTTACCTTTGAACACTGTCTTCTCGACTCACATACCCGAAAAGATAAAGAAGAAAGTAAACCGTATTTGAAGAGAATGTGCCTCATCACAGGAAAAATACATAAAAATGGAAGGCTGGTAAGCAATGAAGTCTGGCACTGACAGCTTGGGAGCCACTAATCTGCATTTGAACAAAACATCACCCCCATCTATGGCTGACTAGAGTTACCAAAACATTCTGAACATTAAAACAAATTAAGCCAACAAAACAATAGTAAAGATTTCAAAGTGTTGGCTGGCCAGTCAGATCAGTTGGTTAGAGGATGCCAGTTAAAAAACCAAGGTCAAGGATTTGGATCCCTGTACCAACCAGCCACCAAAAAATAAAAAAATTAAAAAAACAAGACTTTACAGTGAATGCCAAACAGATTCACATTTACAACTATATTGCATATGCATGCACACAAGTACACTTCGGAGGAAGTTTAAGCCACATTAATGAGACTGTGGGGGAATGAAAAAAGGAAGTGAATAGCCAACAAAATTAACTACAGTGATTAACGGATGAATTACAGTCTTATGATCCCAGGCAGATTTAGTGTTCTGTTCACAGGACCCAGCTTAGATCATCTGGTTGTACTTTAAAATGGCTATATTTTAAAACCAAAGGTCAAGTCAAGTGCTTCTTTCTTAGGCTTGTATATCGTGGAGTTCAAGGTTCATATCAACATGTGTAAATTATTTTCTAAAGTACCATAACTTCCCTCTATTTGAGACATCAGTGATGTAAACAGAGCTCTCAAAATTCAGCTTCACATGGCCTTCACAGATTCAGTGTCACACTGCGCCTGAGTCTACAACCAGGCAATCCAGAGGCTGGGAGAAATCCTATTGTCCTGAAGCCTATGAGACCCCGCTATTCTGTGCTGCAGTTTCACCTTTTCATTCCATAAAAGGATTTATAGTATCCAGAGATAAACTATCCAATAGCTTGACACAAATTATTTCCTGGCCTTATTCACATCACTTCCCTTAAGAGTGTCTCACCTCCTCCAGCTTAAAAACCTTTCCGACATATGGCTGGATGCGCCCTTCCTGGCAGTACTGAAGAGCTGAGGAGAGGTTCTTTGAGAATACAGGAAAGTTCTGGTCTCGGTATTGACCATAGTACAGCCCCATGGCAGAGATATTCTTTAGGAGCAGAAGGTTGGTTGGCATAGAAGCAATGTTTCCTCCAGCAAATCCCACCACCACGATCCTGCCTTCCCACGCCAGGCTGAGAGGAAAGAGGAGAAGAAAAAGAAATTATAAAAAGCAATGTACATGCACACCTATTAGGACAGCTATCAAAAAAAATAAATAACCAAAAAAACAGAAAATAAGTGCTGGCAAAAATGTGGAGAAATTAAAGCCCTCATGCACTGTTGATGGGATTATAAAATGGTACAACTGCTATGGGAAACAACAGGAAGATTCCTCAAAAAATTAAAAAACAGGTCTAGCAATTCCACTTCTGGTGTATGTCCAAAAGAATTGAAAACAGGGTCTTGAAGAGATATTTGCAAACCCATATTCACAGCAGCACTATTCATAATAGCCAAGAGGTAAACACAATCAAGTATCCATCAACAGATGAATGGGCAAACAAAATGTGGTACATACATAAAATGAAATACTATTCAGCCTTAAAAGGGAAGGCAATTCCGTCACATGCTATAAAATGAAAGAACTTCGAGGGCATTATGCTAAATGAAATAAGCCAGACACAAAAAGAGAAATGTATGATTTCACTTACATGAGGTATCTAAAGTAGTAAAATTCATAGAAGCAGAAAGTAGAATGGTGGTCACCAGGGTCTAGGGGAAGGGGAAAAAGGGGAGTTGTTGTGTAATGGGTACAGAGTTTCAGATTTGCAGGATGAAAAAGTTCTGGAGCTCTGCCGCATAACAATGCTAATATATTTAACACTAGTGAACTATATACGTAAAAATGGTTAAGATGGTAAATTTTATCTTATGTGTTTTTTTACCACAATAAAAAAAAGTAGAATAAAAAAAAAAGCAATGTACATTAATTCATAGAGACAGAAAGTAGAAGAGAGGTTACCAGGGGTTGAGGGAAGGGAGGAAAAGGCAGTTATTGTTTAAAAGGTATACAGTTTTTCTTAGAAATGGTTACACAACATCATGGACGTATTTAACGCCACTGAATTGTACACTTACGAATGGTTAAAGTGATAAATATTATGTATTTTTACCACAATAAAAAAAAGAAAAGCAACATGTATTATACCCACAGACCTTACAAACTGGCAGGGTGAACCATCCTTCCTACTTTGGGATCCTCAGTAGAAAAACACATAAATGAGCCATAAGCAAAGTAGGGGGTCAAAGAAACTAGCCAGCTTTCTAAGGGGACACACTTCAGAATCAAGGCTGTCTATTTAACTGCCTCGACCACTCTGCGGAAGGAAATTGAGCATAAATAAATGTCATACCACAGGTTGTACTTCAAGACTACTCAGCTTGAAGATATTGAACTTAGGAAGCAGGAATAAGAAGATAAGATACTTTAATGAAGGATCATTTGCTTTATACAAAGACTCAATTTAGGACTCCTTTAAGTCATGTGCTTCTTTAGAGAATTTGGAATAACTAAAATTCACAAGTTTTCAGCAGCCCATTACAAAAAGTATCATAGAATGCATGCTAAGCAATGTCATAAAAACAACCTTTTTTTGTAAACATCTTTGATATAGAATATGTGTATGTTTGTTCAGATTTTGCTTTTTGCTTTTCTTCTTTAGAAGGAAAATGAGAAGCTGTTGTCAAAACACAATTATCTGGAAGGCAAGAAGGAAGGCACAGACAAGGGTGAGTTTTAGCTGCTCTCTGTCCTGGAGCTCCTTTAGTCCACACACTCCTTCCTCGGCCTCTTCTCTAAGCACAGTACCGGGCACAGTGCAGAGCTGATCCAACATATATACTGCCTGCCTCCCAGCTCAGGGGCTGCAGAACCAACTGATCCCTTCTGTGGGTAGGCTGCCTCTCTCTGCTTGTTTCTTCTACTTTAAACTGAGATAAACCACAAAATGAAGTTTTCCAGGATGACATGAGAAATAAAACCAGTACTATCAGAATACTCCAGAATCCCTGGTTAAAAACAGAATGAGAATTGGGGTGATATAGCAGTCCCACTAAATCTCCAGTGATTTTTTTCTTTTTTTTTTTAGTAAAACAAACCAAGGAAACACCTACACTGCTGGCTGCTTCAGAAACCAGTAAGATCAGAAGAGCCTGTCCCTCGGTGCACTGTGAACTGGAGAAAGGGGAACTACCATCTCAGTGATTCTAACATCTGAACAGTGATCGTCTGAAGAATTCCCCACACCTATGTATATAAAGTAGTTAGTGGGGGCTGGCCTAGCTAAACTTAACACATGTATAATTTCTAAAGCATCTGACACTGCCAACCAAACAGTCATTTTTTGGATATTTTCCAGTTGGGTATTTTGTTTTTGCTATATTTAAGCATTTCCTGATTTTCTCTGCTTCTATTCCTTTTCGCCCACCCACTCAGCTGTTCTCGTTGATGCCAGTGCCTACAGGAGAAGTGAACAGCAAAGAGGAGAGAGAAGCAAGGCCGGAAGGAAGACAGAGGTCTAGAAAGGTTTCGGCAGAGCCTCAGCTCAAGCCCACTCTGAACAGACCCCTTCACGTACCTGCGAAGAGCCTCCAGGAAGACATCTCCTCCCACCATGTCGATGGCCACGTGCACCCCACCAGTGCCCACCAGCTTCCTCACTGCCTCCTTCAGGCTGCCCTGACTGTAGTTCACACTGGACTGTGCACCCCGCTGCATTGCCAGCTTGCACTTCTCGTCACTTCCGGCAACAGCTATTACCTGCATGAAGAACACAAGGTTTCTGATGGCCCCGAACATGTCCCAAGAGGGGTGCACCTCACCTACCCAGCCTCTGGCCAAAGGGTGCTACTCAAGGAAACCAATGTGACCTTGCTACCCTCAAGTTAGCCTCAATCCCACAGGCCCTCCATGTCCCACTGGCCACAAGGTCCACACTTCTAGGAATCCTGGACCCCCAATAGGTCTAACTAGGAGATGGTTCAAAAGACACTCACTCACGAAGTCTTCTCCAAATGCAAATGAAACCACCATTTATTGAGCATCTACTATGAGTCAAGTAGTTAGGATATAAGCTGGATACTAAGCTTAGAGTCAAAAAAGCAAGATACAGCAGTGGAATGGGGTAAGTACAGAGAGTTCTAGAAGTGCAAACAAGAGGTACCCAATCTAGATTTAGAAGATCAGGAAAGGCTCCCCAGAGAGTAAAACAAGATTCAGTGGAAAGATCTTGAAGTCAGACAGACCTCAGTACAAATCCTGACTCTGCCACTCCCTGTGTTATGTTAGGCACATCACTTCTTAAGGACTAACACATTGTGATACTATTTGACAGGCACCGTTCTAAATGTTTTACATATATTAATAACTCATTTCATCATAATAGCCCAATGAAATACACATTATTATTATTCCTGTTTTATAGATGAAAGAAACTGAGGCAAAATAAGTCAAGTAACTTGCCCAAGGAAGTCACACAGCCGATGAAAGGCAGAGCTGGGATCCAAACCCACATAATCCATCCCAAGTCCACACTTTTAACCTCAACAGCACCTGCCAGCTTCTCTACATTTCAGTTATCTCCTAGGTAAAATATGACTTATTTTAAAAATTAAATGTAACACTGTACGCATAGCTCTTGGAAACAAAGTGTTAGATAAACTGAAGCTATTGTTACACATATGCAATTGTGTATTCTATTTAAACCTCATAAAAACATCGTGAAGGAGGTATAATTGGTCCCATTCTAAAGCTGGAGACTCATTCTATAGATGGAGACTCATTCTGTAGACTCAGAGAGGTTAAGCAATCAAGCCAGGGTCATCCAGGTAGCAGGTGGTAGAACAAATGTTCAAACCCAGTGTTGCCTCACTCCAAAGTTCATGATTTTCAACTCCATCCCCCGAGGAGAAAACCCTGCCTAAGGCCTGGTACAGATGGCATAGATGGAATAGATGGGCCACCCTGGGGGGGAAGTCTGGGCATTGGAAGTCTCCAGAAAAGCTGCAAACATTCAAACGACACCTAGAGGTGCCTCATCACTGGGCAGCCCCCACCAGCACAAACATCTTGGCCCCAGGGTGATGCTCAGAACTTGCACTCAAACACTCCAAGAATCAGTACCCTTCAAAGATTCCAAACTCACCTACAGCTTTTTGAAACTAAAAGCTAGCCTCGAATACTCCCTGGTGGAGACCTCACCTAGCTGCAGTTCACTGAGGGCTATTAGCACACAGTACCACAGTGGGCAGACACTACACTGGGGACAGGCACCTCATATGGTCCCAGAATTCTCACTAGGTCTCAGTGAGACTCAAGGTGAATCATTTTCTCTCTTGGTGACTCACTTTCTTGATCTGTGAAACAGGGATAATAAACACTTATATCACCCATCTCCCAGGGGCCTCGTAAGAATTGAGGGTAAGATAATTGCTGTGGAGGCATGTTGGAAACAATATGAAAGGCTGTGGATGGAAGGTGTTATCAAAATGACCTGTTCTGAGTAGGCAGCATGGTAACACTATTTTTATTCTTGTTTGCCTTTGTCTAAAACCATTATTGCTGCTAAACAAAATACAGCTTAGATTAATTTTAATATCTGAATTGAAGCAAATTTTTCTACTTAACCTCTTATAACTACTTAAAACAAATGGTACAATTTTAACTTCCTAGAAATGTTAGTCAGTGGCTCTAGACAATGAAACCAATTATGGTCTCTCCCACTAAGAGGAGCCGAAAGGCCATCCTTTTAACATGAAATGTGTTCATATCCCATGAGCAGTCTCCTGGCATCTAAGATTGCTTTCAGAACTCACATGTCCTTCCCAAAAGAACTTAATGTGAAAAAGGAGAGATGCCACCTAAAGAAATTCCAAACCAATCCAATTATCTCCAAACCTGTATATTTAGTTGCCTCCTGGACATCCCAGTTGCAGGCACCACAGGAACCTCACACTCAACGTGTCCAAAACTGAACTCACCACTTCCTCCTCTGTTTTCAGACTCAATAAATGGCGATTCTTCAAGTTAACCTAGTTTGCTCCTTCCCACTCAATGCCTAAGAATAACAGGATTCTTTTCTAAAAGATTCTAACCAACGCCATGCCCTCTAATAGGTGCACTGCACGTGTGATCTCAGTATCGCCACAGCAAGTCTATGAAGAAAGCATGACTTTACAAATGAGGAAACATGCTATTAAGCTGGAGGCAGAACTGGAATGTGAACCTACATCAGGCTAACTTTAAAGTCCTGTTCCTTTGATGATAGCAGGATGCACTTCAGCCACTAAACTCCCTAATTTTTTCCACTTTGTCTCTGAATTCATCACTTCCACTGCCTCGGTTCAGGTACCATCACATCATCATCTCTGGCTTGGATTGCTCTAGGAGCTTCCTTTACTGCTTCCAGACTACCCGTGACCCTGACCCTCATCCCCATGGCTACCAAAGTGAACTTCTCAAAATGCACAGATGATCATGTCATTTCCCTACTTTAAATCCTCAATAGGTCCCAAAAGCTTCCAATAAATGTTCAAATTCTTCAACCCCACCTTTCTAGAGTCACCTTCCACCATTCCCCACACAGGTCCTTGGCTCCAGAGATGCTATTTGCAATTCCCTGAATGCACTGTACTAATTCCTATTTCTCTGTCTTTGAATATGTCCTCCCACCACTAAAATGACTGCATTAGTCCACTTCTGTTGCTTACAACAAAATATCTGGTACTGGATACTTTATAAGAAAATGAAATTTATTGCTTACAGTTTCGGATGCTGGGAAGTCCAAAGTCCAGGGAACACATATGGTGAAGGCCTTGGTGGTGGCAACAGTGACCCAGGGGTCTCACATGGCACAAAATGGTGGAGAAGAGAGAGAAATAGCTCCTCCTACACTCTCCTTTTAAAAACTCTTAGAACCACGTCCATGACCACCATTTTTAATCTAGTCACCTCAGCATGATCCTACAATCTAATCACCTCTTCAAGGCCCCACCTTTCAATTACCATAATAGTCACAGTAGGGGCTAAGTTTCTAATACATAAAACTTGGAGGACACAATTCAAGCCTCAACAGTCACAGTAGGGACTAAGTTTCTAATACATAAAACTTGGGGGACACAATTCAAGCCTCAGTGAGTTTGCAAGGGTGGGAGGGACATTCAATCCACAACAATGACCTTCTCCTCCTTTCATCCTCTATTCAACTGCTACTACTCCTTCAAAAGTCAGCTTAAATGTCCACCTTCATTAAGAAGTCTTCCTTCTCTGACACCCACAGTCTCAGAGAAATACTCCTGTAGAGACAGGTCTTTCATTCATTCATTCGTTCATTCATTTATTCATTCATATAAGAAACAGTAGAGTGCCTACTATGTTCTATGCGAGGTGCCAGGACTACAGTGATGAACCAAACAGACTGACCCTGCCTTCACAGAGATTACAGTCCAGTAGGAGGAACACATTAATCCAGTAATGATCCAGGTAAAGGAGTAACCACATGTTGAGGTGTGTACTACGAAAGAGAAGTATAGGGCGCTATGAGAGCATATACAGTGGGCAAAGGGGACTGATCTAGTCTGAGGGACAGAGAATACTTCCCTGAAAAAGTGACAATTGAGTTTAAATCTGAAATGCATGGGAGACAGTTCAGGAGCACGACAGGTGGAGAAAATAGCATCTGGAGAAGCCATGAAGTGAGTCAGACCTTGCCAGCTTCCAGAAACTTGAAGGATGAGTGATTTACTGCTAGGTCCCTCACTAGCCTGTAAGCAAATAGATGGCAAGACCCTACTGTAGGTTACTTTATATCCCTAGTGCCTTGCACATGATTTTTAATAAATGAATGAATATATCCCATGTTTGAATACTGGAGGTATGATATTTTTTAAATGGAGACTCTAACATGCAAATACCTTGGCCTGAAGAACATTTGTTGCCACGTCTATCACCGCAAGGCCTGTGGCTCCTGCTGCTGCCGTCACTAAAACAGTTTCTCTGTGCCGGAGATAAATAAATGTTACTTCAGAAACCTTCAAAAATCATCCAGTAATATGATTTCACAAACATTCAGAACAAAAACATTGTAAAGCAAGAATGTTAGAGGTCATTTCATTCAACCCTTCACGTACATCTGCTCTCCAGCTTTCATGGCTGGGTTATGTATGTGACTTCTAGATCAGTGCTAATTTGGCCTAGTTTTGAAGACTTCCCAGCAAAAGGATTCCTTAATCTCTAGGTGGTCACTCCCTCATGTCAGCGGCAACCTTTCCTTTGAGCAGCCATTCCAATTTATGCTTCAGAAATTCTGTCCTAAAATCATTCTCATACTAAACATTGCCAAATTACAGAAGGTGGTGATCATGTAATGGTCACTGCTCAACTAAACTCAGCTCACTGGAGCAATTCTGAGGCTCAGCCTTCTGAAAAGAGCAAGAGACAGCATGTATGCTCCAGGCAAAGTGGGAAACTTCAGCACTTTTGTGTATGAAATACCCCACTTGGGCACACCCAACCAAGCCTCAGAGAAACAAACACCACAGGCTTCCATTAAACTCAGAGTGAAGTGAATTTAAATAAACCAACTCTCTAAACTTCAAGGTTTTCTATGAAGTGATCTCCAGAGTGGTCAGGTTTGAGAGAGATAGTTTTCCAAATTCATATTGGCCAAGTTCACAGTCTACCATTCCCTCTCAAACAAAAGGATTCCCCCTTGGTCCCCAGACTCACTCTCAAGTGGCTACCTCCCTTTGGCCTTTCCTCAGCCAAAATGGACAGGAACTGAAGGGAAGGAAAGAGAAGGTGAGGGGAGGGGCAGGGCCTTGCTGAGCACTTGTGATATCAGACAAGGGTACCATCTAGTCCTCTGTTGTCTACATAGTCCTTACCCAGGCTGGGTACGGGCCCGATGCTCTAGAGCCAAAATAGCAGTGCCATAGGATATAGGTAGGGTAGCAGCTTCTCGTAGGGAGACCTTGTCTGGAATCTGCCACAGGATCTATAAAAGGAGGTAATGGTAACTTAAGGATTAAGCACATGCACCTAGTCATAAAGGCTGCTCCATAAATATTCTGATTTGATTGAGTGACTGACTTGCAAAGGGAAACACATGCCCATAACCAAACCCAGTGGAAGTCAAGAACAAGCAAGCTGTGGCAGGGTTCAGGGCTTGAACTTCAAACTCTAAAACCCCAAGGCTGGCATCTGGCTCAGGAAGGACCCAAATTACAGAAAATAGACCAGAGATCACTGTACTATAATGGGTGAATTGTACGGTGTGTAAATTTTACCTCAATAAAGCTGTGGGGGAAAACTGTATGCTGTGCACCACTAGGGGGCACCATTCACATCCTGCACAACCATACCAGGCCACCCTGGCTGGCTCCATTCCCAGGGCTCTCTTTCATAGCATTGTCTGGAGAAGTCCATTACATCCAGCTCAGAGCCCCAAACCAGTTTTTCTACCAAAACTACCTAATTATGGCCCAAATGAACAGCCAGCCAGTTCAGAAACTCAGAAAACAAATGCCCTTCTTCATTAAAACACTTGACACAAACAAAGCTCTATGCAAGGGATTTCACACCAATAAAAAGAAGGAGTTTAGCATTTGGAAAAAAAGAAAAAGAAAAAGCACCATGGCTGAGAAACAAGATATGACTAAACAAATACAAAGAAAAGAGAGGAGAAGAGGATGATGAGAAATGAAGGATAGGTGAAAATTGAAGAAAACAAAGGAGAAAAAAATCTCCAAGCATTCAACACGAAAGGTAGGGATACCTTCTGGTCGATGATGCATTCTTCTGCCATACTATTAAAGCCACTCATGCCAATAACTCGATCTCCCTGGAAAAAAAAAAAAATAGCATTAAGGATATGTTCAAATTCATGGACTTGCATTCACCTCTCCCTGAATTAATCAAAAAAGAAAGAAAATACCATCTCTGAACCCATAAGACACAGGTTGGCCTTAATTATCTATTCAGAATTAAGTTTAGTAAGTAAAACAGCTATTCTCTCAATACCACCACCAGGTTGCCAAGCCAATCTGAGAACATTTCAGACAATGACAGAATAGAGTAAGGAAAAGATTGACATGAATTAGAATCCCAGTGTTAGTTTCTTTCACGAGAGGCACAAACTTGAGAATTCTCTGTCCTCTCAGTGACTAAAGACCAAGGTTCTACCTTTTATTCACAATAAAAAGTTTAATAAAGCCAGGAACTTCTACCAGCTTCCTTCCTCAATTCAGAATTAGTTTCTTCCCCTTCCATCTTGGTTGCCCTTTGGTGTCTGCTGGCAAAGGCCAGGAGAAGCAAGACCCTTTGGCTACAAATAAGGTTAGCACATTTCTCATAGCTACATACTATACATTGATTCCCTAGATTTCAACTAATTTACCTTTTTCACTGTGCTGACATCTGTGCCTGTCTCCAGTACTGTCCCAGAAAACTCCATTCCTAAAACATATTGTTTAAAGATTAGGTTATCTCCAAAGCCTAGCACCACAGAGATGAGAGAACCCTGATCAACAGGCCATTCCATCAGATTTTCGGAGCTCACAGGGTTTAGATGACACTCACCCTTTCCCCACCCAGGCAGAAGAGTAAGAGTGCTATACCCAAAGCAAAGGAAAGTGAGCATAAGATTTCATGGTCACTACCTGAAAAGCTATAGCAGTCCCATTCTTATCACAACACAAATGAAATTTTCCAGAATGTGCAAAAGCACAGAGAATCGCAGGTGCACAGCTACTTTTAACCCCGATCACTGGACTCCTACAGCACTCCAATTACAATGTTCATCATATTGTATTTATCTGTTTTCATGTCTCCTATGCTGTACTGTGAGGCTCTCAAGTGAACTCTGTTTATTCAGATGGTATGTGGCTCAACTGGATGAATTAGTGGTGTCTGCCCTTTCCTCTTCCACCTCTGAAGTTTCCGAATTTAATGATAATAGATCTCCTACTTGAGCTGCCAGGGGAATAACTCAACTGAGTTATGACATCTTCCCCCCATCCAGCATTTCAGCAAATACAAACAGAAGGAAATGGTTCCAACTGTTGAGACATAACCAAACACCCTAAGACCAAAACACAGCAACTATTTTGCAATCACTGTATCCTTACTAGTAAATATCCGTATAAAATATACATGTACTGTATACTTGCTAAGCTATACTTATATCTCTTTAAATAAATTTCCACAACAAAAATCAGGCATTTGTCCACAGATTCAGGATCTGAAGTAATCAGATTGGACATAATGAAAATCAGACAGTGGGCTGTTAAGAAATGTATAAACTCTTTTTCTTCTTTATGATCCTTTGGCATTTGGTTTCTTTGGGAATGTGTTTGTGAGGCTGAAAGTTTTAGCTGCAAGCAGATGTTTGTGATCCTTTTATTTTGTTGTTGAAGAAGCAAAACTGAAGCAATACCAAGCAAGAAAAGGAACTGACTATGGCTAATGATGATTCTGATGAACAGAATTCTGGTGAACATAATGACATGTGACAATTCATTTGTCCATTTATTAATTTTTAAAGTACTTATGAGCCAAGTACAACGTGACTGGAGGATATAATGGTGAGCAAGACAGTCATAGAATCTGCCCTCGCAGGACTCAAAATATAGTGGTTCTAATTAACAGTGAGGCTGACATATCAAACTGAAACATCCCTGATGGCAGGCAAACCCTCAGAGTAGTGCCTGAGATGAAGCACGTGGTTCTGAAAATCTCCGTATACTCTTTTCCTGAAGCAGTTATGTGGCACTTAGTCCCCCCATACTTACCAGGTATGAAGGGAAGATGGGGCCTTTCCTGATACTGACCACGGCAGACCAAAATATCAGCAAAGTTAACTCCACAGAAATGGACATCAACTCTGACCTGCAAAGGAAATAGAGCAGCAAAGCAGAGCAGTACTTTGTACATCCGTGGAGACAGAGTTCAACCAATTAAACCAAAAATATTTACTGAATGACAGCTATATGCCAGGTACTAAACTAAGAGCCTGTGTACAATCATGAGACAAAAGGGACAATACATGGTGCTGTGAAAGCACATAATGGGGAGATTTGACCTTTTGGAGAAGTCGGGAAAAACATCTCTGAGAAAGTAACACTTGAACTAAGAATACCTAAGAGTTAACTATTCAATATAGGAAGGGAAAAGCTTGGCAGAGACAAAAGCATTGGCATGTGCAAAGGCCCTGCCGCAAGGATAAAAGAAAAACCAGTGAGCCTAGAGCACAGAGAGGAGAAAAAAATGGGGCTAGAGAGGACAGAGATTGCACCACACCTCATTGAAGATTCTAGCCTTCATACTAGGAACACTGGGAAGACAATAGAGGGTTTTAAACAAAATAGCAACATGACCTGCTGTTTTGTGAATCTGGAATCCCAGAAGCTACTCCTAGATCCCCATCTTCTGTGTTTCGGACAGTGCCAGAAACAAAGGCAGACCTGTAGCTGTGTAGCCATCAGTTTCTCCAGAACTTGTAAGCCAGTGGTTCTCAAAATGTGGTCCCAGACCACCAGCATCAGTACCATCTGGGAACTTGTTAGAAATTCAAATTCTCAGGCCCCATCCCAGACCTACTAAATCAGAAACTCTGGAGAGACAAAGCTCAGCAATCTGTTTTAACAAGAATCAAGGTGATTCTGATGCATGCTAGAGAACTACTGTCATAGACTAACACATGCCAACACAGGTT
Source organism: Cynocephalus volans (assembly GCF_027409185.1). NCBI lineage: Eukaryota > Metazoa > Chordata > Mammalia > Dermoptera > Cynocephalidae > Cynocephalus > Cynocephalus volans. Next base: position 134,072,155 of record NC_084467.1, read on the forward strand.
AAAATCACAGGAGGAAATGAAGGCTAAGACACCAAATAGACGATATTTATTTGTTTGTATAAATTTAGTAGAGAGGTGACAGGTGACTGTATTGGTGAGAAGACATTTTTACCTGCAAAATTCATTCATTCAACAATTTTTTAATTATCTACCACATGCCAGGCACCACTCCAGACGAAGGGGGTTTAATGGCGAGTAAAACTAACATAGTTGCAGCTCTCATGAGCTAATTCCTTACAATGCACTGTCTGGACAAATGACAGAACAAAGGAACCCAGCCCTCAGCCTGTGCACATTCTGTGCGTGACACAGTTGTTGGCAAGCTTACGACCCACATACGTTCTCAAGCCACCCCACCTTGACTTAAGGATGATTCAAGAATGAACATCTCTCGGCATGTGAGTCCCAGGAAGCAGACTGGCTGCCATCATGTACTTCTCCAAATAATCCATTTCAGCCACAGGCTCCATGTTAGTGTCACTTCAGGGCTACAGCTGCATTCTCCCTCTCACCAGTGGTCCCCAACACTGAGGCCCACTGCCCACTTCCCCCTGTCAGAGGTTATATAACTTGCAGGTGCTTATGCAAAGTCGTGTGCAAATCAGAATTCTCTGTTTCTAAGGCAACAGCTCTGGAGCCTCAGAAAAAGGCCTATCCGTGTGTTTTGGGGAACAATCTTCCACTAATGCACTTTTCAGCCTTTTTGAGAAGGCTTCTACTTTCCGGCCCAGGAAGAAGTTGCGCTCCAGCCTCCCGGTCGCCCCCTAGCTTGGGAACTGGGAACTAGCTGCAGGAAGGAAGCCTGAGGTGCGGGTGTTGGCGGGGAGAAGGGGAACGTGAAAAGGGTGTCGAGGGGTCCCGGAGACAAGCCAGACACCCTACCTCGTGAGGCCGGACAGGGCGGGGGGCCACCTCCTCAATGGCCAGGGGCTGCTTCAGCTCGGCGCAAAGCGCGGCGCGGTAGTGCCGGCCGCAGCCCTGCCCGGCCCTCCTGCAACGGGGAACAAGGGCCGGGTTACCCGGGGCGCACCCCGCGGCTGCCGTGCGGGGCTCCGGGAAGAGTCGGGGTTGCACCTGCAGAGCCACGCCCGAGGGAGGCACTGTCTCCAAAGCACCACCGCCATGGCCCCGCCGACTGAGTGCGAGGGGGAGTGGTCGGAGCGTGGCAGGAAGAGCCGGCCAGCGCCGGCCACGCCCCGGGGACAGCGGAAGGGAGTCCCGCCAGGCGGCCCCGGGACGCGCCCCGGCGGCCCGCTGCCACCCGACCCAGGGAGACGGCTTCGCGCTGTGCTGCCGGAACAAAGGGTGCGGGCCTCGGGGCGCCCGAGTCCCCTCTTCCCCGCAGGTTTCCCTAGAGGTGTAGCCCGCTGGAGATGGGGGGAAGGGGAGTGTAAGGAATTAGATTACCACTTTCGCTGGCATTTTGTAGCAAATTTGGTAGACTTTTAAGCCACGGTTGGCCACATTTAAATAGTGATTCTTGGGTCCTCTGCACATGCAAAATTCTAAATGCACAAATAAAGGCTTTAAACTCTGCATTAGAACACTTTGCTAGAGTCTAATTCTTGTTACTAATTTTCTCACATTTATGGAATCATTTACGCTAAAACTATACAGTTACCGATGACCCGTTGTTAAATGATCCTACACAAATACAAAGAATACTTCCAATTAAAGTCAGGCCAGAATCTGGTGGTTTTCATATTCCCAATGCCTGTATTATGTCTGGTACATAGTAGATGCCCAATAAATGTTTGTTAATTCAATGACCACGTAATTCCTAGGTGAATAGGCACACTCTGAAAAAACTGAAAACACAATAAAATCTGTGAAATACTATGCAACTGGGTAAACTTCTGTTGCAACAGTAATCAAATATTTATAGACTAACAGCATAGGAGAAACACATGTTATGCTGGGAAGAATGTTTCATTTGACAGGTAGCTTTTTGAAAGACATCTAATCAGAGCATAGCATCTCAGATTCAAGCCCACTTATCTGTGTGGCTTTGGCATTGACACTTGATGACTCTGGGCCTCAACTCCTCTGTAAAGTGAACACATTGGGCAGGATAATCCCGAAGATGCTAAATTCTGTTTCTATTTTTTGACAGAAACAACATTCCAAGATAGCAAATGACCCAGTATGGAATGAAGGAAAAATGGGGAGCAAAAATGAAGTAGGAATGAACTTCTGAGATTATGGCTTAAAGGCACCAAGAACCAGGTGCCCACTTTGGGTATCCAGTACAGGTCACTGTTGTTGTTTTTTTTTTTTTTTTTTTTTTTTTTGTCTTTTTCCGTGACTGGCACTCAGCCAGGGAGTGCACCGGCCATTCCTATATAGGATCCGAACCTGCGGTGGGAGCGTCGCCGTGCTCCCAGCGCCCGTACTCTCCCGAGTGCGCCACGGGCTCAGCCCCAGGTCACTGTTGTTTTAACAGCACTCACAGGGAATTCGAGAAGTCATTTTAGCCCCTTTCCCCCCAGGACAAAAAAGGAACAATGACTAGAAGGTTTTAAGATGAAAAAAACTTGTGTTTCCAATGAGACATGAAAGCACTTTGCAAACTGTAATCATTAAGCACATAAAATCATACCAGGAATAGTGGAGAAATAGTAACATTATCATCGTCAAAATGAAAATTCCAGTTACCAAAACTGTGAGCAATAAGAAATCTCAAGCTTATGAAGTGTGAAACCAAGATTGGTTGTTCTAAGGATGAAATGATTTATTACACGTGGAAAGTATTCTGTAAAATATTAAGTATTTATACAAGATATAAAGCAAACAACTTTTAATAGAGATCCTTGAAAGCAGCAATCATTTCTTAATCTCCTTTATGTCTGCAGTACTTTGCACAACACCTGACATTTAGGCATCTAACACATGTTTATCTAATGAATTGTTGAATGAGCATTCCTTTATCTAGTGTCAATTTTCCAGATAATTGGAAGTATCTTTAAGAATCAAGTCCTGTATTTTTAATTGTTCCTATGGAAAATTTTTCTATAATGATTTTTATAATATCTTTCTCAGGGAATATGAAAATAAGTGAGTTTGGAGCAATCTATCAATACTTCATTCTACATTTATAACAATATCTGAAGCAAATAATAAAAGTCCCTTTAAGAAGAATCTTAGAGGGAGATGAAAATATTTTAGGTAATTGAGGAGATGCTAAGCACTTATATGCAAAACAACTTTCACATTTCCAAAGATCGTCAGAGGTAAATGACAAGGCATTTAATAGTAGTTGCTATAGTAGCAAAGAACTATTTAGTCTATCCATCAAAGTGCTGCCACCACCCATACGCCTAGTTTTGGTTATTGTTTCTGGTTGTTTTGTTTTATTTGGGGGTGAGGTAGTAAGGGGACAAGAAGAACAAAATTTGAGCCGTGGGGGAGAATAATATCAAACAGCTAAATCTGAACTAATCAATCCTCTGGAAAGAAAAAGAAAGGATCAATAGCTGCCCTGAAAACTAGCTTGAGGACTCATTAAGGAAGTAGAAGAGTAACAGATGACTCTTCCTTCTGGTGCAACTCACATGAAGAGATAATATTTAACATCCAGAAGCTGCTGGAGGGCTGAGGGTGGAGAAGCAAGCCAAACCGGAATACACAAACAGCTATGTTTTCACAGAATAATAGGCAAACAGTATATAAACAATATAAGCACAATACAGGACTATGCTGAAAATGTAAAAGTATCCTCCACAGTCAAAATGCCTTATTCAGTAGATTTTCCGCTCCTTGAGAACAGAGACTGTCTCGGTAGCCTCAGAGTTTACCACCACAACTAGCACATAGCAGATACTCAGTAAATGTTAGGAGTAGGAATCGAGGAGCCATGCAAGCTGTGTGGAGGGCTACCAGCACAACCTAACTATCCACAGATCTGAAAAATGTCAAAGAGTTCTTGCATCCACTTCCTTACCTAAGTATACAGCTGCTGGGCATAATCTAGTCTTTTTTCAGACTAGTTGAATATTGCCATTATAAATATAAATTATTATCTTCTGCCACGATGATGTCCTCCGGAATTCCTGTGGTGTGTAGGAGTACTTTGACTTTCATTGCATTCCCCTAAATTGCTTTCTGATTATTGCAGTTGGGGTTAACTTTTATTAACTTCAGAAATGTACTTTGGCCATTGATAGATGTAATGCATATTGAACATCTGCTCTATTCCAGGCCCTGTGTAAGATTTGCTATGTAAGTTATTTGCTCCAACAGTCAAAGAATTAAAGAATTTCAGAGCTGGGATGGATCTTCAAGATAATCTAATCAAACTGCTTCGTTTACAAGTAAGAAAATGGAGGATCAGAAAGAGACTGGCCCAAGGTCACACTGCTGGTTAGTGGTAGGAGTGGCATTAGGATCTGGCTCTCCTGATTTTCTGTTCACCATTCTTCCTACCATGCTCTTTGGATCTCATGCCTCAACAGTATACAATAATAATATTTTGCATTTTCATAGTGCTTCATAGGTTTCAAATCACTGTCACCCAAATTGCTTGATCTCGCTAATGATAGGAGTAATAATAATTATTATTACAACTAGCACTTACTGACTACTTATGTCAAACCAGTCACTAAGTTCTTTTAATGATTAATCTTCATTTATTATCTTTATCCTCATAAGCTATTGCATTTATTAATCTTCACAATAGTCCTATGACTGGAATGCTATTATTTTCACTCTTTTATAGGTCAGGAGAGTAGGCTTAAGGAAGTTAACTAACTTGCCCAAGGCCACACAGCTAGGAAATGGAGCAGTTTAGAATCATGCTAAATGCCTGGTGCCCGAGCCCCTACAATGGTATTGGCCGCCCCCGTGCTTTGCCTCACAAACACCCTCTGGAGCAGACAAAGGAGGTATTGTATAATACATTTTAAAGCCATGCTTTGCTGGTAGTTTTAAGCTTAATTTTATAGAAATTTTATAGTCGTTCAAGCCTAGAAAATAGGTTAATTCCCTGAAAGAGAGAGTATAGAGAAAACAGCCTCCAGGGATCAAGAGCAGGAGAAACCAGCACATAATTAGGAGTTACCACCCTATTCCACATAGCCATAAGCTTGAAAATGCATTGATTTCATTTGAATTTAAAGAATATTGTGTAAGTTAAAAACTGTGATTATGTAAAGTGGTTTTCACATATACACACACGAATATGATTTTAATGAAACAATGTGGTGACTGGGTTGCCTAGCTACCAGTCATCACTAAAGCAGGTACCAGCAGGCACTTGGGCTAAATTCCTGGCACCCAGATGGATCAATTTGAAAACAGTGGTGACCTGGGCAATGGCTGCTGCAGCCCCTGAAACTAACCTTCCATATTTGATACAGAGAACTATTTTCCACCTTGATCCATCATTATAAAATCAGTTAACAAATTCCCAAGCATTCTGGCAACCTTATAAAGCCTTTCCAACTCCCACCTCCCCCAGAGAGAACAAATTCTTCCCTTCCATATGTCACCCTAAAGAACTTTGTGCAGACCTGCATTCACTCACTAATCTCATTGTTCAGGTGGTATTTATCTATTTATCTATCCCCACAGCTAAGCTTTGAGCATTGTGGATGATTCTGATAATATCATAATGAAGTGAAAAGAACTTGGGCTTTGGAATTACATGTACCTGTTCAATTCCTGGCTTAGTTACTTACTATTGTGACCTTGGGAAAATTATTTAGCTTCTCTGAGCCTCTGTTTCCTCGTGTAAAACAGGCATAATAATAATACCCACCTCGGGTGGTGGTTGTAGAATTATACAAGGTAAGCGAGTACGTGGCAGCACTCAAAAAGTAGCAGCTCTTATTATGCAGACACAGCCCCTGCCCTTGAGCCTCTCACTGTCTAGTGAAGTGAGGCACACGTAAATAGGCATCTAAAATGCCTGTGACATGTTCTGTGATGGAGGGCTGCAAAGGGGGCTATGGGAGCAGAGAGGAAGGTCAACCTATCCCAGCCAGAGACCATCACTTCAGGAAAGCCTCACAGAAGAATGAAGAAGAATTAGCCAGCCAAAGGACACAGCTAAGTGTGTCCCAGGCAAAAGAGTGTGTGAGAGAGAACGTGGCATGTTCTCTTTACAAGAAAAAAACAAGCAACCCAATTAAAAAATGGGCAAAAGAGCTAAGTAGGCATTTCTCTAAGGAAGATATGCAAATGGCCAACAGACATATGAAAAAATGCTCAACATCACTCAGCATCCGGGAAATGCAAATCAAAACCACACTGAGATACAATCTCACCCCAGTTAGGATGGCTAAAATCCAAAAGACTCTGAACGATAAATGCTGGTGAGGTTGCGGAGAAAAAGGAACCCTCATACATTGTTGGTGGGACTGCAAAATGGTGCAGCCTCTATGGAAAATGGTATGGAGGTTCCTCAAACAATTGCAGATAGATCTACCATACGACCCAGCTATCCCACTGTTGGGAATATACCCAGAGGAATGGAAATCATCAAGTCGAAGGTATACCTGTTCCCCAATGTTCATCGCAGCACTCTTTACAATAGCCAAGAGTTGGAACCAGCCCAAATGTCCATCATCAGATGAGTGGATATGGAAAATGTGGTACATCTACACAATGGAATACTACTCAGCTATAAAAACGAATGAAATACTGCCATTTGCAACAACATGGATGGAACCAGCCCAAATGTCCATCATCAGATGAGTGGATATGGAAAATGTGGTACATCTACACAATGGAATACTACTCAGCTATAAAAACGAATGAAATACTGCCATTTGCAGCAACATGGATGGACCTAGAGAGAATTATATTAAGTGAAACAAGTCAGGCACAGAAAGAGAAATACCACATGTTCTCATTTATTGGTGGGAGCTAAAAATTAATATATAATTCACACACACACACACACACACACACAAAAAAAAAAAAACGGGGGGGGAAGAATATATAACAACCACAATTACTTGAAGTTGATATGACAAGCAAACAGAAAGGACATTGTTGGGGGGGGAGGGAGGAGGGAGGGAGGTTTTGGTGATGGGCAACAATAATCAGCCACAATGTATATCGACATAATAAAATTAAAAAAAAAAAAAAAGAATCAAATGATCAGTTATGGGTAAAGTTATGGCGTGAGCCAGAGAATGGTGAAGGATGAGACTGGTGTAGGAAGAACATAGGTTTTGTGCTCGCTTCGGCAGCACATATACTAAAATAGGAAGAACATAGGTTTTGAAGTCAGGTGGTCAAGAAGTTTAGCCTCATTAGTTTCCAGCCAAATATCCTCAATCGAGTGACTTCTGAGTCTCAGTTTCCCCATTTGTAAAATGATTGTGATGACATGAACTAATGTATGTAAAGTGCCGGGCACAGAATGTACACTTTTTAAATGATTACAAGTATTATTTAACTCAATTTATCTGGGATAAGCTTGGTGGTTGGCCCACAGTACACACTCATTTTTTATTGAACCAATAAAGATGAATGGGTGAATTTATTCACTTAATGCGTATGTATTAGATACTATCCCTGTGCCAGACACTGTTCTAGGCACTGGGGATACAGCAGTGAACAAAACAGACAAAAATCTTTACCCTGGGGGACTTAGAGTTCATGAACTAAGATGGAAAAGGAGGCCACAGGTGTATGTGAGGGGACAGTCTACTTCACAGCCCCTGTGGCTGTATGGTTCTCTGGTGAAAAGCTGTTAAACTGACAAAGCAAAGTTCCCCAGAAGTCTGGAGGTTAGTCCCACTTCATCATAATAAGCAGGAGGCTCTTGTCCTCTCTCTTAATCGCTTCTCACTTATCAACCCCCAGCTTCCTGTTGTGATCCAGAGGAACTGGTAAGTTGTGTTGTTTGGCAGGAAGAAATGTCAAAGAGCGCTCAAGTCATTCCAGGCTTTAATGTCTAAAGTGGTGGCAAGAGGAAATAGCAAAGCAACACACACAAAAAGGCCATAGAGGGAGATTTGCCTATCTCAGCAGCCAAGTGATAAGTGAGCTCAAATGCCCTGTGGTGATGCACGGAGGTTTTATTTCAATAGCAGGATCATCATGTGTATCTCCTTACAGAAAGGGTTCACCAAGCGATCTCATTTAATCCTCAGAAAAACTCCGTGAAGTCCATTAAATCCCATCTCTTTCCTTTAAGTTAACTCCTTCCTTTCCACTGCCTCCTCTATGGCATGGAACTGCCCAAGTTTTAGTTATAAGCAAAAACAAAAATCTTCATTCCTTTTCCCTCCCTAGCCAACACTCTGCTGATCTCCTCACAGCCAGGTCCATGAAACATCAGGAATATGCTCGTTCCCTTCTTCCTTCCATAATCATCCCACTGCGATCATCCCTCCAATGCTACTGAAATTGTTCTTGCAAAAGTCACCAGTGACCTCCCACTTGCCCAGTCCAGGGGAGGCTTGTCAGTCCCTGTCATAGTTGGCCTCTTGTACTTTTGAAAGCCACTCTGCTCACTCTCTCCCTGCTTCTCAGCCCACACCTTCTCAGTCTTGTCTTCAGATTCTTCTGCCACCCCTTAATGCTGTCGACCAGGGTTCTTTCTACCCCTCTATTCTGTGTGTGTGTGTGTGTGTGTGTGTGTGTGTGTGTGTGTGTGTATTTGTCTCTCCCTCTCTGTAAGTGAACTTTTTTGCTTCAAAATCCTGCTCAGGCTTCTGATTCATGACACCTTCCCTATCCACAATCTGACCAGCTCTCACCTTCTCACTGTCCTGTCCCACCTCAAAAACATGCACAATACTCTTCCTCCTGCTTTCATAGGGACTCTTCCATAGCTTCAGCAAAGCACACATCATACTGTGTTGTGACTGCTTATGTGTCTGTCTTCCCCAGTAGATTATGAAAAACTTCAGCGTGGAGATCATGTCTTCTCTATTTTTGCATTCCCAGCCCCTGGCTCAGTGCCTGACACTGAGAAATAGAGGTGTTTGGCAAATTCTCTAGTCAAACAGCTAGCAAGTGATAAAGGCAGGGCCTAAACCATAGTCTTCTGACCATAAAGGACGTAGTCTCTCTACCTCAGCACAGAAAAGAGCAAAGTCTCAAGTATTCAATTGGGAGCCTCAACTCTGGTGAATTCTATAAATCAAGTGGCAAGATGGCGGGAAGGATTTCCTTTTACTCACAATCATTGCCCCAACTACCAGGTGTGGAAGAATTGTTTGGTATTTGTAGCCTTCCTTTCCTTTCTTACCTCAGGATAAGAGAAGAAAAGAAACATAAAAGCCCTACCTCCCATCTCTTCCTCCCAGTGGACAGTCACTACCATCACTTCCTCTTACACCAGGAGGCAGGAAGCCCACCCCAGCTCATGAAACTCCTGATTTGTCTCAGATTTCCTCACAGAGGAGAGGGATAGGGAGTGATTTAATAAGACGCTTTGTAGCTGGGCCAGCCCCACATATGATCTCTACCAACCTAAAGTAATACTCCTGAAGAAACCTTTGTAACACGGTCAAAGATACACCTGGAAGGAAGGAAACTTCACCTTCAGGAATAAACAAGCTTTCTAGGGAGAGGCTCTGAAATCAGACCATGTGTGCATTCGCCAATTACAAGCTCAAGTTCCACCCAAATACACACAATCAAAGGCCGTCATTACATGTACAGGGCCCTCCTGCTGTTTGGGCAACATTTTAGTGCTGCAGTGAAGCAAAATAAATGCCATGAAAGCAGTGAGGAAAAGACAGACCCATCTGAAGTGCCTTTTTTCGACCTGATGACTCACTTCACCTTGTCACTTATAATGCTGCAGTCTGGGAGGAGGGGAGAAGGAAATGAAGAGGAAGAGAGTGGGCTGCGTTGTGCATGTAATTTGTTTTACCATTTCAGACAGCTTTTTAATGAGCTTTCTCATTAAGGGCTCTGTGAGTCTATGTTTAAAATGTTCTGGACGAGCAAATAAGCAGGACCAAAATCAGATGGCATCGGCCCAGCCCCTCAGGGTTTGTCTTCAAGATATAGTAAGGGGGAGGGTGACTTTTTTAAAAAACATTATTTGTGAGAAGAGAGATTTGATAACTCTTTTGTCCAAGAAAATTTGAAAATTAATGATGTGGTTTTAGCCAGTCCCCATGAAAATACTAACGTTCATCAATTATTAGAGTATTCAAGTGTGTCCGCGATAGCATTTCTCTATTCAACTGGTTCTCTCAACTGGAGAGAGGCAATTGTCCTGTGCTATCCTAGCCCTGGGTTCGTGTTTCTGGTAGGGTACTCATCACATTGCATCAGAGACAATGTCCCTCAGCTCTGACCTCTGTGGGATCGGCACTTAGCATTATCTAGTCCTCCTTTATATTTCCAGGACCCAACACGGTATCCAGACACATGGTAGACACTCAATAAATGGCGGTTTTGCCATTTAACTGAATTCATTAGGCGCAATTAGTACATGAAAAAGTACATAAAAGAATTAGACTGGAGTACTAGACTGCATGCACATCAGAGTAATTTATCACCTTGCAAGGTTCAACAAACACTTTAATGTGTTAATAGCCCCTAATTAAAGCAGCAGCCTTCCGTTAAAATTATCAAGAGGGAGGAAGAAAAGTATTGGTGGGGATTCAGAGGTGCAATTTCTTTGCCATTGTTAGATATTGCCTATTGGGCTTGTGAATATGAATTGGCCCTTTTTACAATTGAGAAAAGGATGAGATTATTGCTTCACTTATCTCTCCAGCGAGTTTTCTTAACAGAACATAAGAACAGACAAACGAAAGTGAATTCTAGGTGTTGCTTATGCTTGAATCAGTTGTCCAGCAATCCTTCCTTCTCCTTGTATAATGCAAAGAATGCTTCATTTGCTGTGATTCCAGGGTCTTTCAGAGACGATGTACTTGAACAGTTGGACATGGTGTTGGCCATGGAGTGTGTACTTAATAGAAACCAGGCACCTCCCACCCCCACTGTCGTGAAGGACACTAAAAGGGGAGAGAGGCCACCCTTCATGAGCACTCAATTGGATCAGAGACAGACACCAAGAGAGGGTGACACAATCCTCCCTAGAATGTTTACTCAATGGTCCAGCCTTTTGTTGCTGCTGAATATTCTGTGTCCGGGATTGTACTTCATACCAGAGGTCTAGGTCATCTGTGTGTGTCTCTCTCTTTCTCACTCAAATCCACACTTGAATGGTCAGCAAGGAGTCACAGGTCCATCCCTAGGAGCAGAAGAATGAGCTTGAGTGTTCTTGGATTATGTATCTGGAAAGTGTTTTTCTGATGAGCATCACGTAGTCAGTATTTCACAAAGTGTGATCTGAGGACTGTATGAATCAGTCGCTGATGAAAAGCATCGATCTCCCAGCTGGTTTGGCATCCTGGAGGAAGAGCACTGGCATCTACAGTGTTATCAGACTCCCTGGATGATTCTGCTTCCTGCTGAAGTTCAAGAGCCCCTGGCCCTGGCTTCTGACCTGGTGGCTCCACGGATCACTAGAGGGCACCCTGGAACAGCATTTTTCCCAGACTGCAGGCTTCCTGCTCTTGCCAACCGACCAGGGCTGTGGCGCCCACATAGTTCTGGGCTACAGCTTCCAAGCCCATCCAGGAACCACAGTTTCCTTTAAGAAACTTAGTCCAGTTGCCACATCACCAGACATCTGTAGCATGCATTTCCACAATGGGACTGTAATCAATTCAATTCCCAAAGAAAAAGTAGACTTTAAGTCATCCTTTGTTTATTCATTAAACACTTATAAATTGTGTGCCACAAAAACATTAGGTATTAAAAGGATCGATAAAACAAGACATTCTTTCTACTCTCAAGAAAAATGTGAGAGAGACAAAATTATAAAATCATTTAAAAATAACTAGTAATTTTTAAATTAATAGTAAAAAACAGAATAAATTTCTAAATCTGACACAGACAAGTGCTAACATCTGCACAAACAAGGAGCTCCAGGAGTGGTCCCTCGGCTAACTGGGATAACTGCAGACCGGGATCTCTGAGAATGTACTGCAAAAAAGGTGAGATGAGAGAGGGCCTTGGAATCAAGCAAAAGGGAGAAGGGGAGGTCAAGGCAGCCCAACTACAGCACACGTCTTTCTAATTCAGGGCCTTTCTTATGTCGCAGCAGGTACTTAAGTAAATATGACAAATGCAAGTCTGAGAAGCACCATTGGGTCTTCCATTGTCATATAGGCACAGTGTCTATTTATTCAACAAGTATTAGCAGAGCACTACCGTGTACCAGGCACTGGCCAAGCACTGGAAACAGGATGGTGGACAAGACAAACGCCTTAGTGCTGCCCTCGTGTGTTTACAATGCAGTAGGGGAGACAGACAAACAAGTAATTACAAAGCACCATGCTAAATGATAGGTAACGTAGGAGGTTTGTGGGAGTTCATAGGAGAGAAACCTAACCCAGAGCCAGAGTGGGGAGGTGGTGAAGGGAATCTTCCCGGGAGTAGAAATGTCCAACGGAAGCACTTAAAGGATGAGTTAGGAACAGAGGGAAAAAGCATGATTGAAGGCTGGGGAAGACAGGAAGTACAGCATATTTGAGGAACTGACAGAAATGCAGTAGAGCTGGCCCAGAGAGGGTAGGGGTGCTGAACAGTGTGGAGGGCACAGGGTTGGCAGGAGCCAGCCCATGAAGAGCTTTGTAAATCCTAATGGAAATATCTGGACATAATCATCAGGGCACTGGGGAGCCACCAAAGGGTTAAGAGCAGGGGGTGGGGGTGGTGCCTGATCAGATCTGCATTTTAGGGGGAACTGCCTGTGCCAGGGTCAGTGCTACCTTGGAATATTAATAAATGAGCAAAGTCATAGGAATCAGTCTCTCGCTTTAACTGGACCTTTTCAGTTTCCCTCCTCCATCCTCATTCACCAGCTTCCCTTGGAATCTTTTCAAAATGGAGGTCTCTTTTTAAGGTCTGTTTCACATGCCAGATAGCAGAAGAGGCAGGAGTAGCCTAAAAAGTTCACTGTTGCAAGCTGGGACTGCCCTTCTCGGTGTACCCTGTGGTCCCCACAAAAGGCGATCTCCCGCAAACTGCAGAGGAGGCAACGCCACACTGGATTGAGAGGAAGAGTGGCCCAGATCCCATTTCCTAGGTTGGACACCTTTAGCACTTATCGTTGTTAAAAGGCAATGCAGAGAGGAAGCAACAAATAAACTTATGGATCAGTGCACAAAGTTCATGCAAAATGTATAAATAGAAGCTTTGTCTACTTAGGTAACTACTATTTTATTACTCTTATTACTGACTTATGACTTTCACTTGGCCCACACATCACAATGTAAAACTCTTCATCAGGCCTCCGGTCCTTATCTACATAGTAGCTGAGAAGCAGGTGATGGCAATAAATTTTAATGACCAGAAGAAGCGTAATAACTAATGCAGCCATTTCAACCTTCCAGTTTAATTAAAGTTGAGTTCCATCCTGCTTACCTAAAGAATAATCAGAGAAGCACTTTTTTTTCTTTACCAACTCCACTATCAGGCCTGTCCATCCCAAAGCAAGCTGCACGTATCCTCATTTTCTGCAATGGAAGTGCATGCAGAACAGGCCTTCGAGTAACACAGGTTTCTCAATTCCGGCCTCTGAGAGGGAGGCCTCACGCCCAGTTCCTTTCCTTCAGAGTAAGGAAGAGACTGTGTGCAGGGGCTGGAGTCTCGGCACAAAAATAGAATATTTGAGTGTCTGGATTTTCCTTTCCTGACAGTGAACTTACTCAGGAAGAGGCACTTAAACAAGATTTTGTTTTTCTCTGTGTTTTTCAAAAAACCACATTTAATAGGGGGAACAAGACTGTTGAGAGAAGACTTCTCAACCCCAGCCTCTGTGGTCCCCAACAGGCTCGAGGGAGGCAGCCCTTTCCCCACTCGATTGCCTTTTCTCGTTGTTCTCGTCTTTGTTCTCCCTCCCCCCACCCCCAGCCCGCTTCTAGACTCCTTCACAGGCCCTGCTCCCCACCACCACGTCCTGAAAGCCCCAGCATCTCTTTGATTGTCGGGCTCATAACTGAGACTTCCCACACAGCGATATGAAGAGACATATGATTCAAACATCCCCATTCCAGAAATATTATTAGTCTCAGGAAAAAATAGGGGCCTGCTCTATGTCTGTCACCTGAAATAAACTCCCCATGCCTTCCCTCCTGTTTCCCAGATGCTCCATTCTAAATATGAGTCAAGCTTCTTTTGCCACCCTCAAGGTTCCTAACCCCAGCTAGTGACCGAGGGAGCAGGAGGAAGGGGCCCTCTGAAGCTGGTCACCTCAGGGTATGTGAAGCACATGCTTGTCACGTGGAGGAACAATGTGCAGGCCTAACCTCTGAGACTCCCTAGAGAATCCAGAGTTTGTGTGTCTTTGCAGAGCTGAGAACAGCCTGTATGTTCTTCTCTCCTGTTGTGTGCCTGGCGCTTCCCCAGTGAGATATCTCCTGTAAAAGCTTTTCCTGTGAGGGGTGGGGAGCTTTTGTTCTCTGGGAAATATGGTGTGGCTAATTAAGAGCATTGTCCCGGAGGCGGAGGGCAGAGGGCTTTTGAGACCAGTTTCCAGCAGGGATGAGTGATGTTGCATGGTCAGTGTTGCGAGGGTCTTGATCTCTCTGCCCAGCTGAGCTAACCATTTTAGGGAGAGATTGTGATAAAGCCCAGTAAAATAAAAATAGATACGTGAAGTGAAAGCTCTCTCTCTCTCTCTCAACATTTGCTCCGTGATGAATTGGGTTTCTATTAATTACTCGTATTAGAGAAGGACTCTTCGACAGTTTGGCTTTTGACCTCTACTGACCTGGTAGAGATTGGAGGTCACAGGATTAATGCCGTATTCTGTTTCACCCCATTTCTTACCAAATCACATGCCAGCATGCTGTTAAAGTGAAACTTCTAGCAATTATTTTGATTTAGCTGTCAGTTGTCAGTGTAGATAGAAGTAGTTCAACAACTCTTATTTCTTGATTTGAAAAATAGAAATAGCATATTTTATGGCATTTGTAGGATACAGCACCACAAGGTCTTAAAATATTATATAAGCTGAGATTGTCCCCATAATGGTAAACCCAATTAGGAGCAAACTTTGTTGTGGCAACATTATGCAAGGTGTGTTGCTTATCCAATTTTTTCTCTCTGGACTCAAAAATCTTCATTCATCAAATGCTACAAATATTTTTGAGGACTTGCTATATGCTAGGTAGTGTTCTGAATGCTTGGGATACATCAGTGTATAAAACACAGATTCCTGCCCTTCTGGGGCATGTAGTCTAGCTTGGGAGGATAAGCAACACAGTAAGATAGATTATATAGTATATTAAAAGGTGATGTAAGTACTTTGGGGAAAAAAGAGAAAGCAGATCAAAGCAAGGCAATTGGAAGAGTCGTGGTGAAGGAGATGGGCTGCAATTTAATTAGGGAGGGTGTTTGGAGATTCATGAGGTGGTCATTCAGGTGGTGGTTGAACAAAAACTTATTGGAAATGATGGAATCAGCCATGTGAACATCTATGGAGAAGAACTTCTTCCAAAGAAAGAAGAACTAATGCAAAGGATCTGAGACGAGAATGTGCCTAGAACAACAAGGAGGCCTCTGTGGCTGGAGTAGTAGAATATAGGAGGAGAGGGCACAAGGTGGCAGGCTCCAGATTAGCAGAGCCCTGTATGCCATTGCAAGAACTTTGCCTTTGAGCAAAAAAGGGAGCCATGGGAGGGTTTTAAGCAAAGGAATGAAATGATCTGATTTATAGAATCATACTGGGGATACAAAGTAGCAACTCAGTATTCCAGCCTGTTGGCATTAAGAATGGCCCTGGCTGCTATATAGAAATCACACTGGCTGTTATATAGAAAATAGACTGTGATAGGGTATCAGCAAAAAGTATGAACCCTGGGTATATGAACATACATATTTTTTTCCTGGATATATTTTGAAAAGATAGCCAACCAGATTTGCTGATAGATTAGATGTGGAATATGAGAATAAGACTTCAATCAAGAATAAACCTTCAACTCCAAGGCTTTTGTCCTGAGCAACTGAAAGGAAGGAAAGAGCATCAATTGAGAAAGGAAAGGCTGCACCAGTGTCACATGGAGTCCACTTGATCCAAGTAACTTTATCTGTGGTTCTCGTCCAAGTGTGCTCATCAGAATCACATGGGGCACCTTTGCCAAGTCCAGTTGCCCAAGAACCCCAGAGATTTTGCTTTGGCAGGTCTGGAGTGGTGCCCCAAAATATATACTCAGTGTACACATTAGGTAGAGAACCACTGAATCATAAAACAATATTTGGCAGGGTTTTGTGTTTAAAATTCTGGATTTCATAATGAAACAAGTGAAAGGATTTACAAACGATTCTTTCACTCTCTGGGATAAACTATATACTGTAGGTCCTTCTTTCAAAATATATTCCAAATGAACTATATACAGCTTACTAAAGAGTTAAAGCTGAAGCATATAAAAATGATAAATAACAGAGTGAAGCTGTAAGGTTAACCTCCAGTCTCTCTCATTAGGACGCTGGTGACACTCGTAGCTAGTTATGGGGCAGTTCTGTCCTAGGTGTATTTAGGCTTCTTTGATGCTTACCTGGCATAAAATAAACAGGAAGACAAGAAGAGCATCTCCAGGAGATTTTGGGGGATGGTAAAAAAGTGGCATGATGGTGTCTCCAACTCAGGCACTGCGTATAAACATTAATCTAAAGGTGAAGATTACTGGTCCCAATTTCCAGATTTAAAAACTGAGATTCAAGGAGGCCAGCCAAGTTCTCTTTCTTACACTCAACTAACAGAGCAATGCCAGGACTGGGCTTCAAAGCAACGAATCAAAGGCCAGCTTTGCTGGTTCCCAGGGCTGTCAGCACTTCCTCGTCACATTGGTTCCACCAGAGTTGGAATCCCTCAGTGAAAGGGAAGGTTGCATAATGAAGCAGCACTCCATGGGGACTTTCTATTCAGGTCAACTCCCGACAGGATAGTTCTTTTATTCTGTATCATTTTCTCAAACTATTTATTTCTGTGCAGCGGTGGTGGGAACATTGACGACCAAATGACACCTTTTTACTCGATGTTGCTGCCCCTGTGTGTCTGACTCACATCTGCTGACAGCAGCGAGCCTCTCTGCTTTTTCATTCCCTGGGGAGCAGGAGGTGGATTTTTACTTGCCCTTGCCCTTCCCGTTGTCATCATGAAGACTGTCAGCTTCGTTCCGATTTAAAAACAACAAAAAAGAGAAAGAAACAAAGCAACTCCACAAACCTTTATTGCTCAGCAGGTCACTCGAGGCAGAGAGAGCAGCTCAATTTTGCAGTCTCACGTGGAAGCACCAGTGCTGGCAGTTGAAAGGCCAGCTTTTGACTTGCAAAACAGCAGCGAAATTGGCCACAGAGGCTCCTAGGCAAGGAGACTCCCCTTTCTATTTCAACCTTTAGGCTGAAAACATTCTTTTCACCTGGTGGCACATCCATTTGAGGGTATTTATTTGGGGGACATTTGGAGTACTGATTCTTTTTGAAATCAAGCATTCATTTGACCCGAAAGATAATGCTCACCTCCAATGAGAGAGTAGGACAGAGGAACGTGAAGTGCACTCTTATTGCCCACAGGCTGTGACTGTGAGTTGCTCCTTTGTTTTCCCATTGCTGACAATAGGCTGGTGCTTATTTTTCATTTTCACTTCCTGCCTGCCCCAGACTCTCTGGAGCACAGCCCTTTGCAAGACCTCTGTCCCAGGAGTAGGGGCTGTGTCACTGTTACAAAGAGTGAAGGTGTCTAGCTGTATGTGGATTAAACCCCTGACCTTATCTTCCTTTGCACCTTGCTGGATGGCACCAAGACAGAGACCATTTGGCATACAGGGCATGTGGGATCTATTCGGATTTAGCTAATCTTGGGAAATAACTTTCTTGGGAAGCAGGACATGGTCATTTTCTGGCTATGTTGGGATATCTATTTGACCTTTACTTGCATACTCATTAAGTGGCTAGTGATTGTGATTTTCTGCCTCTCTCCTTGGGGTGCTTTGGAGTGTTGGGAAAGGGGGCACAATGAAGAGAAAATTGTTCTGATTAATATTGTATTTATAGTTCAGTCTATCAAGGTCATTTCCCTGGATACCAGCCTTTCTTTATGAAGACAGAAATACTGTGTCAGTGTCTCTCTTTTCCTACAATAGGCAGGAGGCCAATGACAAAAACAAGCAATAATAAGAGTGGGATGCACATTTATTTCTTTACATGTATATATTTGGCGGCTCGGTGGTATAAATAAATCTGGTCCTGCTTTTCCTCTTACTCTGAAACTTCTCTTAAGTCATCTCAGTTCCCTCTTAGGTTGTGTCCTCTGAAACAAATCCACCTTTGTTAAACAATTTTGTTCTGCTTCTGTCTTTCCCCTGAACAAACAAACTAAGCATGTGGAGGCAGGACTTCCATTATTAAAATCTGACTTTAAAGTCACACAAGCATGTGAAGCATGAACTAAGGCCTGGCTTCTGTGGATCTGGAAGGGGAAAGCACCCGCAGGCCCAGCCCTCTCCTTGAGCAGGATGAGTGAGATTATAGGTGTCTGTGACACTGGGAGAATGGTGTGACCAGTAGTCTTCAATTAGTGGAAAACAAGTTAAAACAGTTACCTCAATGTTTACTTGCTTTTAACAATCACGTTTACGTAACGAAGACATTATCTCAGACTCAGTCATGACACCTTCAGAAAATTTGAGGTCTCCTGTTTGATTCAACCTCCTTCCTCAAGGGAGTGTAATTCCCTGAATGCTGGGTGGAAATCAAATGACCTCATTTCCAAAGAGCTCCAACTGACCAGCAACCAAGTTGGTGTAATTTTTATGAAGGTATTTGTGTAACGTATTTAATGTTCACTTTTGGGTTATTGTTAAGAATTTAAGGGTCATGTTGAGATACAAATATTCATTTATTTCATAAATATTGAATGAGTAGCCATATGAAGATAAATCATGCAGTTCCTGCAGTTTTCACTCATATACAGAAGCTAAAAAAGGTTGATGACATAGAAGTAGAAAGTAGAATAATGGTTATCAGAGGCTGGGAATGGCAGCTGGAGGGGGCAATAAGAAGAGGTTGCTTAACAGATACAAAATCACGGCTAGAAAGAAGGAATAAATTTTAGTGATCTATGGCACTAGGGTGACTATGGGTAGCAACTTATCGTGTATTTTCAAATATCTACAAGAGGGGATTTTGGAAGTTCCCAACACGAAGAAATAATATATGTTCGAGGTGATGGATATACTAATTACCCTGATTTGATCATTACACATTGTATACATGTTTGGAATATCAGACTGTACCTCATAAATGTGTATGATTATTATGCATCCATTTAAATTAATTTTAAAATAAATAAAAGTAATAACAGACAAGACTTATTGAGCACTTGCTTTGTTTTAGGCATCATTTAAAATGCTTTACTCAGCTTCTCTTATTTAATCCTTACAGCAAACCTATGAGATAGGTACTCTCATGATTTCAGTTTTGCAAAGGAGAAAACTGAAGCATAATCTAGCCAGTTGGCCAAGGTCACAGAATTATGATGTTGCAGAGCCTGGATTTGAACCCAGGCAATATTACTCCAGAGCCTGAAATTTTAACCAATTATACTTTATCGCCATGGTCTCATGTACCTTGGGTTCTAAAGAGAGAAGACAGATAGATGTACTTTGGTAGAAGGAGGTGTATGAAATCAGAAAGCACTTAATAGATATTTTGACTCAAGCCAGCTACTACCATGACATACATTTTTAGCTTAATTCTCTGCTTTGTATGAGACTTAAGAGCATGTCTGGGAAAATATTTTCACTTCATCCACAATAGGTAGAAACATACATGATACATAGGTTGGTGGAGGAGAGAAGTTATCCCAAAGTAGGAGTTAGCTAGACTTAGTCTTACTGAAACAGCTTTCCAGCAGAGAACCCAGAACCAGTTATTCAAGGGTGGATAGAATAGTGTGGGGGGCAGCGTGGAGGCGAGGAGAGCTCAGTGTAAGATGGCCTGGTCACAAGTGGCCACACATGCCATGCCAAGAGGTTGGGGCTTTATCCTGAAGGATTTTCACTTTAGAAAGACCACTCTGGCTGCAGGATGAGAATGGATTAGAGAAGGACAAGATTGGAGGCATGATCAGTCAGGAGGTGGTTGCAGTAATCCTGGTTAGAGGAGATGCGGACTTGGCCTCAGCAGTGGTAGTGGAAAAGGAAAAAAGTGAATGGATTTCTGAGGTATTTAAGAGCTATATTTATCAGACTTGATTGGTAATGGGGCATATATGAGTGAGAAAAGTTTTAAAATGACACCCACTGTATTAGTCCGTTTCTGTTGCTTATAACATAAATACCTGAAACTGGATGATTTATGAAGAAAACAAAATGTATTGCATTACAGTTTCTGAGTCTGGGAAATCCAAAGTCCCGGGAACACATCTGGTGAAGGCCTTGGTGGTGGCGACAGTAATCTCACATGGCAGAAATGGCAGTGCAGAGAGGGAGAGATTCTCATGTGCCCTCCTTTTATAGTCCTCAGAACTACGTCCATGACCTCCATTATTAATCCTTTCACTAGGGCATGGTCCTCAGAATCCAGTCACCTTTTCAAGGCCCTGCCTTTCGATTACCACAGTAGGACTTCCCACCCTCAGAAGGTACAGTGGGATTTAAGCTTCAGTGAGATTGGGGGGACACAATTCAATCCACATTTGCACCCACATTTCTAGCTTAGGCAACTGGTTATATGGGAACCCAGGAGGAAGAGCACATTGGCAGGGAAAAGCAAGTGAATTTGGAGCAGTTGAATTTGAAGTGCCTGTAGGATATCTAAGTGTAAATGTCCATAAGTCAGGTTGATATATATTTGAGTATAAAACTCAGAAGAGAGATCTAGGTCAGAATGATAGATTTGGGAGTCATAGGTAAATAGATGGTAACTACAGCCAAGCGAGTAGATGGGCCCACCCAGGGAAAGTGTATAGATGGAGAAATGAAGAGGCCCCAGTACAGAAGCCCAAGGGAAAGGGGTGGATAATGGAAGAGTACCTTAAAAAGTACAAAACACAGCCAGAGAGGCAGACAGAAGATCTAGCCAAGCAAAGAGAGCAGTCAAACACTGAGAGGGGAGGAAATAAATGGAGTGAGCAGTGTCCCTGGGATTCTGCAATAAGGAGCTTCTGGGTGCCCTTGGGTATAGCAGATTAAGAGAAGTGTTGATGGCATAAGGGGAGATGTTGTGGGGAGAGGAGTGAGTGGGGTAAGGAGGCATGAAGCCAAGTGTAGGCAGGGCCTGAAGACCGCAGCTGAGACCGGGAGGAGAGAGAAAGGGCAGGGGCCACGGGAGGGCTTTCATTTGTTTGTTTTGCTTTTATTTATTAAGCAGAGATTGGAGCACTTTAAATATTAGTGAAAGGATTTAGCAGTGGAGGGAAAGGTAGAGAAGGAAGGGAGAGGGAGAAATCAATAGAGCAAGAGTCCTGAGCAAGTGGCAGGGTTTGGGATCCAAAGGATAGGCAGGGGCTTTAGCTGCAGAGAAGAGGAAAGCTTCTCTTGCCTGGTGGGAGGCCAGGCTTTAGGATGTGGTGGGAAGTTGAGGTGGTTATCGTCCAGTGGCTGGTACTTTCCCAGTCAGTGGGGGTCGAGTCACTAACTGACTGTGAAGGGGACATGAACATGTGTGGATGGGAGGAATGATTGAAGACTTGCGAAAAGAAGAGAATGTGTGAAAGAGCTGCTTTGAAGAATGGAAGGGTATTACACTCTCTTTGTCACCTCTCTTCCCCTGGGTGACGGAGATGCAAAGGATTTCTTCTGAGCAGTGAGAAGCCCCGAAGGGGTTAATTTTCCAGGAACCCTCAAGAGAGAGGCATTCCTCCTTGGAAAAATAACCCTGAACTGGGGTTCTGTCTCAAAATTTATTCTCCAGGCCAGAAAGTTACAGAAAAAGAACGTAGGTGGAGTTATGGCTAAGTATAGTTTAACAACAGAAGCTGGTAACATCAGTGAAATAACAAAGTGACATTCCATAATGCAGTTTGCAAAAGGTTAAGTCAATCCACCAACCAAAGCTTGTTCTTAGAAAATACTGTCTTTTCTTACAGCAGTTTCCTCAGTATTTTTACATAACAATAAAGCAACTTTAGGTTAACCCGCACCAAGGACATCTGTCCTTGAGCCAGCAATTTTGCTGTTATAATTCTTTATCTACAACAAAGACTTTAGCCCAGGGAAATTTTCCTGTCTTTTGCAAGCTTAACATTTCTATGTGTAATTTTAAAAAGTTAGGTTATACCTGAAACTACAGGGCTTTGGAGGCTAGGCCCTGTGAAATACATTTGCTTTATAAATGTTGGTATACTCCACAGAAGGGAACATGTTACAAGGGCCCCAACTGGGTCTACAGTAAAGACAGAGAATCTTCCCACTGTAACATACACTTTTAGCCAAATTCCCTGCTTTGTATGAGATCCATGAGCTTGCCTGAGAAAGTACTTTATACAATCCCACAAATAAGTTTGAAATGTAAATAGACATGTCAGCTACTTGACTAGACATAGCATGAATAACTATTTCTTGGAATTAATATTCATTAATGATTCATTGTAAGTAATGTGTTTACTGTGGATATGCAGACTCCACAAATCTCATTTTTTTTTTTTTATTAGATTCTAATACCACTACATTGGTATAACTGATATGAAGAGGAGGAATTGCTTGATAGTTAAAAGCAAGTCTTTGGAGTTAGTCAAGCTTGAGGTTCAATCCTGGTTGGGCTACCCCACCAGGTGATCTAAAGCAAGATAACCTCTTGTCTGTAAAATGGCAATAATAAGAACACTTACCTCATAGAGTTGTTGAAGGAGATAACATATTTGGTGGGATAATATTTTTAATATATTAGCTTTTAAGTTATTAACTAATTCCTTTCCTGGAACTGTTTCTTGTGGTCTATTCTTTGACTTGGAATGGAGTGAGCGGAGAGTGAGGCAAGTGAGAAAAAAAAGAAGAAAAAGGAGTCTTTGGGAACCCCTAAACCCATTAAGAAAATCATGCCAGGGAATACACCTGAAGACAATAGCAAGAGAGGGATTGTCTCTGGGGCAACCGTTTGTCCCTAAAGAGTAGAAAAGATTCCCTTCTTGGAGAGAAGAGAAAGAAGCAGAGACAGAAGGGTGTGTGTGTGTGTGTGTGTGTGTGTGTGTGTGTGTGTGTGTGTGTGTGTGTGTGTGTGTGTGTGTGTGTGTGTGTGTGTGTGTGTGTGTGTGTGTGTGTGTGTGTGTACTTGTATACTTGGGGTAGACTCATTGGAGAGAAGTCCAGACTTATCAAGACCAAGCCCATAGGAATGAGGGACAGCTCAGCAAAGGGGACACTCTTATTAGTTACCTATTGCGCTGTAACAATTTACCCCAAAACTTTGCAATCAAAGAAAACAAACGAGCATTTATTATTTCACAGTTTTGGGGGTGAGGAGCCTGCAAGCAGTCTAACTGGACGGTCTTGGCTCAAGATCCTTCAGGAGGTTGCAGTCAAGTCACTGGCTGGGCTGCAGTCTGTGGGCTTGACTGGAGCTGGGGATCTACCTCCAAGTTCACTTACATGGCTATTAGGAGACCTCGGTTTCTCACCACATGGGCCTCTCCATAGGGAAGCTCAAGACATGCTAGCAAGCTTCCCCCAGAGTGAGTGATCTGAGACAGAGAGAGGAAAGAAGAGGAAAAGAGGAGAGAGGAGAGAGACCAAGATGGAAGCCACAGTCTTTTATTATCTGATCTTGGATATGTCATACCATTAGTTCTGCCACATTCTTCTGTCATATGACATAATCAACCCTGGTACAATGTAGAAGGGGTCTGCATGAGAATGGGAACAGTAGGAGATGGGGCTCATTGGGGGTTATTTCAGAGGCTGGCTGTCACAGATACTATGAGGGGTATTGTTGGAGCAGCCGGGCACAAGTGGGAGCAGATTGCTGACTTTCTTGAGTTTTGTTCAGCCCTTATGTCTCCGCCACTCAATTTTCTGTTGGCATTAGTTGAGTGTCGGAGACTTTGCTTGGTCCTATCTACCATATATGAATGACCCCCACCTTGCAGTGAATCCAGAAGAAGAAGCCCTGGACTTACTCATGAGAGGGTATACTAAAGAAACTCCCTTTCTACCTGGGACAGTAGTTAAATTATTCTGACTACATAATGGCTAATTTTTACCAGGTGTTTATCAGACACTAGGAAGTAGATTTTATCATCCTCACTTTTCAGATGAGAAAATTAAGGCCCAGAGAGGAGAAAGGTAATAACTCATATCAGGTGGTAAAACCAAGATTTGAACCCTCTCAACCTGGTTCTAAATCCGTGATCTCAACCTTTATTCTACATGTGTGTAGATTACATGTATTTAGCACAGAGGCCAGCATTAGTAAGTGTTCAATAAGTGTTATTATTAAACTTTCCTCATTGGAGGAAAGCATACCTTTCTAGATTCAAGAAGCTAAAGATGGGTGCAATCATTTTGAAAGGTAAATATCAGGTTTTTATTACCTTTTTTTTTTTTTTTTTGGTTACTTTCATTAACAACCTGACAAACATTATAAAAAGTTACATTTACCATGTGCCCATGTGCCCACTGATTGCTCAGTGGTAGATCTTAATTGACCTGTTTATGAAGTTTTAATAACCCAAACACACTCTTTCAAACATTAGTGTCCTGTCTAAATTAGAAGCTGCCAATTCTTCTCTTACCACAATTGTAAACCACACCACTGCCTTCTTTGAGGTCATTGAAAAGAGTGTGGATTCTGCTAGGTTTAAAATCAGCCTCCACACCAAATCTGAGCTGTGTGACAATGGCAAGTTACTTAATGTTTCTGAGCTGCTGTTTCTTTCTTCGTAAAATGGAGCTGTTGGAAAGATTCAATAAGATAAAATATGTAAAACACTCAGCATAGATAGCGCTTATCACAGAGTAGCCTATCCTTAGTTAAATGTCATTTTCTCTTTCCTTCTTCCTGCAGGGTTTAATTGCTTCAGTCATTGTAGTCCCAAATAATTTTGATTATGCTAGCTATGGCACCTGAAATTTATCGGATGATATTTAAATGCATAAGAAAAGTGCCCAATGATATTTCTGTTTATTTTATATTTTAATAGTCAAGTCTATCTCCACCAATATATTCCCTGAGGGCAGGGACTATTTCATATATATATTTATATTTTTGTTCCCTGTAATGTCTAGCAAAGTGACTGGTTCATTGTAGTATTTAACATGTATGTGCTGACCTAAATTAAAATCATAGTATTTAGAAAGGATTGAAACTAAAATGAAACAGAAAATCCTTGCAGTGATGAAGTAAATTGGGCTCAGGGAGAGAGGAAATTCATATTTCCAGGAAACAAATCATGTGTATTGTATAGATTTTCATATTTACATATCATTCAATACCCTCCACAAACATTTTAAAATTCAATTAAGTAACATTTCAAATCTTTAAAGAGATAATGGTGACAGAAATAGACAGAGATTCATCTTTTCAAAAATATTCAATATTTTATTTCATGAGCTTAAGTGATATGAACATCTAGTGCTAGAGAAATTATACCATTAATCATATTAATGATTTAACTAGCTTCCCAGAGTAAATGTTTCATTTCTATCGTCGCTTAAAGAGAGAATTATTAGAGAGTAAAAGGATTTACTTTAAAGGAAAGCAGTTTATATTCTCCATTCAACTAGTGGGGGCAATAAGATAGGACACTTAGATCCCTGATAACATGAGAAGGACAATGAGCCCAGGTCAATTTGCTTTCCTTGCTCTATTGTCTAGTCATACCGGAACTTAAAATGTCAACCTTGGATCAACCCCAAACGTGTCTGATTCCTCTATGCCCACATCTGTCACTTGACAGCTTGGGGTTGCTGCCTCCTGTTTGGATGTGCAGTGCTGTGCCTCTTTTAAATCTCTCTGCTCAGTGGTACTGTCCTTCTTTCAACAGTACATGTCTCCAAGTCATGCACAACTCCAGTGAGCTCTTGAGAAGGGGTTGGATTTGTTTTACAGCACAGCTCCTCTGAACCCCTTTCAGTGTGGTTTGGGTGTGTTGGATGGCTTCTTCAAGGGGCTGAGTCAGATGGGTTCAAGAACAGAGGCAGGCTTTACTGGAATCACCTTTCTCTTCTTTCAAGTCACGTTGCTGAGTCAGGTCCACCACTCCAGTCTCTTCCCTCCCTCGTGGTGATTTTTTTCCTTTCAAGGGTTGCACTCTCTACCTCTGCTATCTGCTTCTGTTGTCAGGGGTAAGGGATGAGATGGGACTCAGAGAGCGGGTGAAGAGATCTGTCATGCACATTACTTGATAATCATATTTTCTAAGTGAAAGTTTATTGCTTTGTTTTTAGGCAGAGTCAGAACATTCCCATATCAAAACAGCCACATCAAGGCAGCCACATCAAGATGTTCCCAGTATCAAAATGACTATGTCAAAGCTGTATGTCAGCGAATTGATGATTGCAAAACAGCCTGTGTCAAAATGGCTGTATCCTACATTGCCACGGGCTCTCCATCAAGAGAATGCCTTCTAGAATGTCATTACTGTTTACAGTAAGATAAAAATGAAAAGTTGTGCTTTTTTCCCATCCGTGCTTCTACTTTCAGTTGGGAGCTGGATTTACTAACAAGGAACTGGAAGACAAAAGGCACCACTCCTTATTCCTAATGATCAATGCCTTTTCCAAAAAACAAGATACAAATGAACAAAGATAATCCTGTTTTTACCATGGAAATTTTGAAACACCCATATTAAATTTATAATCATGCCTTTACACTTTGTTCTCATCACAAAGATCTTTTGGAATTATCTACTAAGAATCAGCCAACAAAATTTATGCCAACATAGAGGCAGCTCAGAATCACTTGCTCTCTGCCTGAAACTACATGTTTAATCACAAGCTTGGAAAAGCCATAACACATGCTAATGCCCTAATCTGATGCTTCTTTGGACACCCAATTAGGTTGCAAAACCTCTCCTGAAAGGTTTGAGGTTTCTGACCTTTATCTGTAGGCAAAGAAAGCTTATAGATTGGGGAGAGTCTTGTACTGGGTATGCAATATATATTGAACGTGGCTCTCCAACCCTATCTTAATTTTTGGCCAACTCTTCCTTCACTTTCAGGTATGGCACAGTTTTGTCATTATCCTGCCTCACTGGCTGCTCCTTCTCAGTCCTTTTTTGTCTCCCATTCCTCCACTTGACTTCTAAACGTTGGAATGCCTAAGTGCTCAGTCTTGGGCCCTTTTCTCTAAGTATAACTCTCGGCCTAGGAGAGCTCATTGAACTCTGTGACTTTAAATAGCATCTGTGGCTGGCCGGTTAGCTCAGTTGATTAGAGCATGGTGTTATAACACCAAGGTCAAGGGTTCAGATCCCCATACCAGCCACCACAATCAATAAATAAATGAATAGCACCTGTGTGCTGATATATTTCCATCCCTAACCTTTCCCCAGAAGTCCAGATTCATATATTTAATATCTCCAGTTGAATGTTCAAGAGGTTTCTCAAACTTATAGATCCAAAATGGAACACTAGATTTTCCTACCCAAAGCTGTTGTTCCTCTAGACTTCTCCATCATAGTGTCAAAATGAACTATACAGTTGACCAAGCCACAAACATAGAAGTTGTCTCTGATTCTCTCTATCTTATGTGATCAGCAAATATTACTATATATAGTTCTACATCTGAGATATATCTTGACTACCTCTCCTTTCTTCTTTCTCAAATGCCACAGTAGTCTAAGCTACCATCATCTCTTGCCAGGACAACTGCAATGGCCTCATAATTGGTCTCCCCTTTCTTTGCATGACTGGCTCCTTTTCATCACTTAGGTCTCCAATAACAGGTAAAGGTTAAAGAGGACTTCCCAAAGTACCTTTTCAGGAGTACTCCCCTCTACCCTACTTGTTCTCTATTAACTCACCACGTTGACTTTCTTCATACAACTTACCACAATGTGTAATTATATATTTCCTTTCTGTTGACTGTGTTTCCCACTAGAATATAAACACTTTGAGAGCAGAGAGTTTAACTCTATTTTTCTACACTCAGTCCCTAAGGCTTATCACAGTGCTTGACCCACAGTAGGCTCTTGACAAATATTTGCTGGAAAGAATGAACTTCAAGTTTTTCCAAAAGAGGAAATCTCTCTGGAATTCTAGAAGTTTAGGCACCATCAATTATTTGCTGCCGTTCAGAAGCATCCCATTCAGATTGGCCACATATACATGTATCAAATACAAGGAATACTTATTTAAAGGCAATAAGTCAAGCATATTTTGAGTCCTAGTTCAGACATAATTCCGTACAGACTACTGCTTATTCTGATTGTTTCAACCTGAACACTGGGATGACTATCAGGTGGTTGGTACCAGCTGATTGATTGGTTGGTTTAGGCACCAGTCATTAGCTATAACTAAAGATGTTCTTTTACATAAGACTTTATAACAAAACAAAATATTGAAGTTGAGAAGAAATAACCCATGCATTAAAATGATCAATAATGGATTAATTAAATAGTTAGCTGAAACATAAACATATGTACTATAAAGGGGAATGTAATGGAGGAATGAAAAATTATTATTTTGCAAACTGGCACGAGAGTTCCTTTTAGGTAAGGTATTGTCTTTGTTTAGAATAATAGCTTGAGAGATGCCTAAGGGGTGGTAGGTGAGGTTCTGTACAGATGGGAAAGAAACAACTAAAAGATCACAAAATCATTCTGCCCCAGAAATTATTGGGAGATATGTGAAGAAGAGAGAAGAGGTAAATGAGGAGGAAGAATGGGAGAGAAGGCTGAACAGAATGTCAGGAGGCTTACACTCGGGTTGGTGAAAAATAGAACAAGGAAATCACGTTTTCAGTTTTAAATTTGCAGCTGAAGAGTGCTGCATATTTTCCAGACAGCTCTCCTATGTGACAAACATTATCTTTGAGTCTCCAGGAAGAGTCTACCATTCACAGCTGCCTCTCATGAATTTGGGATAGGAAATTAAGGAGGAGGGGCTATAACCCACCTTTGAGTCAGTGCCAAAAACAAAGAAGGAACAGCTGTGAGATACAGAGTGCAGAATGGGAAGTCAGCAGAGGCCAGAAATCAAACCCTGAGGCTAGTAAGAGAACAGGGAGCCCAGAAGAATTGCGGGGAGTTTGGGAAGAGCAGAGACTTTCCCATAAGACATGAAATGGGGTTTCCAGATGTGTTTATGTAACTTCAAGGTGATATTCGACTTCACAAATAATCCAGGAGCCACTGACAGTAGGATTTTGCTGATAAATATTAATCACTCCTCACCATAGTATTAGTGAAAACTCTACTTAGAAATGACAGCCTCAATAGACTGAATGTTTACATCTTCCCCTCACCCCCAAATTCATAGTTGAAATCCTATTCCCCAGTATGATGGTATAAGGAGGTAGAATCTTTGGGAGATAAATAGGTCATGAGGATGGTGCCCTCATGAATGAAATTAGTGCCCCTATAAAAGGGATCCCAAATAGCTGTCTTGCCCTCTTTCTGCCATGTGAGGATACAATGAGAAGACAGCAGTCTGCATGCAGAAAGATGTCCCTCAACAGAGCCTGACCATGCTGGCACCCTGTTCTAGGACGTCCAGCCTCCAAAACTGTGAGAAATAAATATCTGTTTTTTATAAGCCACCCAATCTATGGTACTTTGTTATAGCAACCCAAACTGACTAAAACAATAGGTAGTGTGTGTTCCAGTTTTGATCCTCTCATTTCATCATTCTATCCTGCTTTATTTGTTTTCCTCTGGGGTTCCATACTCCAATTAGACCATGCTAGCCACATTGATAGGTTACTGTTTTTTATTATTATTAGAGTTGTTTAGTCAGAACAATAAAAATTAAATTCATGAACTCTATGTAGTATGAAACAGCTAGTAAAAACTAAAATTTAAGTAATAATAGAAAAACCAACTTTTCTTTTCTGCAAAAAAAACTAAATCATTGGGGCCAGCCCATGGCTCACTCAGGAGAGTGTGGTGCTGATAACACCAAGGCCGCGGGTTCAGATCCATATAGGGATGGCTGGTTAGCTCACTGGGTGAGCGTGGTGCTGACAACACCAAGCCAAGGGTTAAGATCCCCTTGCCAGTCATCTTTTGGGGAAAAAAACTAAATCATTTATTCATTGAACTCAACATATATTATATGCTTAATACTCTACTAGGTTCTGGAACTTTAAATATGAATAAAACCCAATTGCTCCTCTTGATGAGTTCACAGTTCAGTGGAGATACATAAGCAAATAATTACAATGCAACATAGTAAGTGCAAAGTATAGAAATAATCACAGATTTTATGAGATCACTGAAGAGAGGTACTTGAAACCTTTGGAAACGGTGAGGGTTGGGATGGCTTTTTGAATGAACTGACAGCTGAGTTGGATCTTCAAGGATGTGAAGAGTTAGACAAACAGATGGGGAGGGAAATTGGGTTGGGGTTAGAGGTAGGAGAGGAGAATGGAAGCAGAGGTGTACCTTCTAGAAGGGATAGCAAAGGCAAAGGCATGGAAGGGAGAAAATGCATAGGCTTCACAGGGAACGCAAGCAATTCTGAGTTGCTGGAGACAAGATTAAGTTGTAAATGGAGCTAGAGAAAAAGGTAAGGAATAGATGATGGTGGACTCCGAATGTCATCTGAAAAAGTGTAGATCATCCTGTGTGCAATGTAGAAAGACTAAAGGGTTTTAAGGCAGAAAAGTGGCATGGCAAGATTAGAGTTTAAATAAATTACTTAAGTGTCTAAAAGAGAACAGGGGTTGTGGTTGCACCTTTGGTTGTACTTATATTTAAGGTAGACAAAACAAAGAAAATTTATTAGTAGTTGTTCTAGTTCAGGTGAAAGTTGAAGAGAGCCCTGTCTGAGGTATGGCTAGTGAAGATGGAAAGACAGGAACCGGCCAAGCAATGTTGAGGAAATCAAACTGTCAGGGCTTGGAAATTGATTGGATTTGAGAGATGAAGGAAAGAGACTACCAACGGATTCTCTCTTGGATGACAAGTATGGATAATGAGGTCATGAGCTAAAGTCATTTCAACAGGAAGGAAAACTCTTTTAATGGCAAAGGTGATGAATTCCATTCTAAACATGTGAAGTGCCAGGTGCCTTTGGTGCAGCCAGAATAAGCCAGAAAAAGCTAAAACTAAGGGGAGAGATCTGGGCTGAAGGATACAGCATTAGAATTCATCTCTGTACAGGTGGTAGCTGAAAAACTGAGAATGCCTCATATCACTTGGGAAACACCTGTAGAGTGAAAAGAGTGATAGTCAAAAGACAGTTCAGGGAGAAGATAAGCCCACAAAGAAGTTAGAGAAGGAATGATGAGAGATGTATGGGAGAATGAGGAGAGAGCAGTGTCCTTAAGATAAAGAATAAATTTTAAGAAGGAAGTGATCAATTGTCAAGTGTAACACAGGTATTACAATACAGGGCTTACAGGAAAATACTTGAAATGTATCCACTTAGATGTTATTTTGAGAACTGCTGTCATAGAGCAACAAAAGGTTGAGGAGCGAGTAGGGAGGCAACTCCCTTGACTAACCAGGGAGGATATTCAAACCAGACAAGGGCAGTACCAGAAGGGAAAATTATTGGCTACTCTCACGTATAAATATAGATACACAAAATCTAAACAAAATATTTGCAATTTATTGAAAATACAATATAATCAAGAAAGTTTAATTCCAGAATTCAATTTTTTTTGTGATTTATCAATGTAATTCAATATCATTTCCGATTAAGGGAGAAAATAAATAAATAATAAGTAAACACAGAAAAAAATACTTAAAGTTTAACAATAATTTCTTAATTTTCAAATATTCTTCTTAGAAAACTAGAAATAGATCAGGTCATCCTAAATGTCAAAAACCTATAGCAAACATTACACTTAATGGAGAAATAATGGAAACATTCTCTTTGAAGTCAAGAACAAGACATGGATATTGTGTTCATTCCACATCATTCTGGGTGTCCTAACCAATGTAGTAAGACAAAAAAAGTATTGGGAATGGAAAGAGAGAAACAAAATAATCACTGTTTGCAAATAATATGATTATCTACACAGGATATTCAAGACAAGACAATCTTTTTACATTTTATCAATAGTATGAAAGTTTTCAGAATCAAAATGGAGTCACTTGTGTTAAAAAAAACCCTGACAAATAGAGCCAGGGAAGGCCATGAAGGGATAGTTCTCATGCACAAATGTCTGATAAAAATGATCACAAAGCACTCTGCAAAACCACAGCCTCGCACAAAGGCCATCACAACTGAGAAGGTTAGCTCTCTTGCTCAGCCATTCTCACCATGTGACACCCTGGTTGCCATGGGACCCTGTAGAGAGTTCCCACCCTGGAGCAGGTCTTCACCAGATGTGTTCCCTGGACCTTGGACATCCAAGCCTCCAAAACTGTAAGACATAAATTTCATTTCTTTATAAATTACCCAGTCTCAGATATTCCGTTATATGCAACAGAAAAGGATTAATACAGAAAATTGGTACCAAAAGTGTGATGTTGCTTATAACAAATACCTAAAAATGTGGAAGCAGCTTTGGAACTGGGTAATGGGCAGAGGCTGGAAGAATTTGGAGGAGCAGGCTAGAAAAAGCCTAGATTCTGGTGAGGGCTTAGAAGATGAGAAAATCAAGGTAAGTTTGGAAACTCTTAGAAGTTGCTTAAGTGGTGGTGACCTGAATGCTGATAGAAATATGGACAGTAAAAGTCATTCTGAGGAGGTCTCCAATGGAAATAAAGAAAAGCTTATTGGAAACTGATGCAAGAGTCACCCTTGTTATAGAGTTGCAAATAATCTGGCTGTGTTCTGTTCATGCCCAAAAGATTTATGGAATGTAGAACTTAAAAGTGATGACCCAGGGTATTTGGCAGAAGAAATTTCTAAGCAGCAAAGCATTCAGGCAGCTGCATGGCTATTTGTAATAGCCTATGCTAAGTTATGGCAGCAAAGGCATGACTTAAAGCTGAAATTTATAATTAAAGGGAAGCAGGTAAAAATTGGAAAACTCTGAGCCTGGCCACATAAAGAGGAAAGAAGTGTATTCAGTAGGGAAAACTAAGTGTGTAACCTAGCTACTGTTTGCTAAGGAGATCAAGACAGAAGGAGGGGATCAACAAGATAATAGAAAAAAGACCCTGAAGGCATTTCAGAGATCTTGGAGGTGTCTCCTCCCATCACAGGCCCAGAAGCCTAGGGAGACAGAATGGTTTCAGGGAACTGGTTAGGGGAGCCCTCCATGGGCTTACTGCCCAGGGCCACCTTGGGATGCTGCTTCCTGCAACCTGGCCGCTCCGGCTGCTCCAGCCATAGCTAAGTTGCTTCTAGGTACTGCTGAACCCTCAGCTTCTGAAGATATAAGCCAGAAACTTTGGTGGTGTCCGTGTGGTATTAATTCTGCGGGCTCACAGAATGCAAGATCTGTGGAATCCCGATTTTGAAGGACGTATGGAAAAGCCTGGGGGCCCAGGAAGAGATGTGTCATGGGGTGGAGTTACCACAGTGAGGCTTCACTAGAGCAATGCTAAGTACAAATGTGGTGTTGGAGTTGCAGCAGAGAACCCCCACCAGAGCCATGCCTAGTGCAGCCATGGGAGCAGGACTGCCTTGGAGAGCCCAGAACTGTAGAGCCACTAGTGTGCAACACCAGCCTGGGAGAGCTGAAATATGGGCTGAGCCCAGAAAAGCCAAATGAGCAGGGCTGCCTAAGGACTTGGAGGCCCAACCCCTGCACCAGTGTGTAGAGGATGCTGGACATAGAGTCAAGGAAGATTATTCTCCTGCTTTAAGATTTAATGCCTGCCCTGCTGGTTTTTAGACTTGCTTAGGACCTGTTATCCCTTTCTTTTGGCCTATTTCTCCCATTTTGAATGGGAATATATACACTATTCTTGTCTGACCACTGTATCTTGGCAGTAAATAACCTGTTTGATTTCACAGATGAGACTTTGGACTTTTGAGCTAAAATGAGTTAAGACTTTGGGGATGGATTGATTGTATTTACCTGTGAGAAGGCAATGAACTTTGGGGGTCAGGTGCAGAATTCTATGGGTTAAATGTGTCCTCCACAAGTTCATGTATTGGAAATTTGACCCTCCATTGCAACAGTGTTAGGTGAGTGGAAAATCCAATTATGGTATTTGAAAGACAGAGCCTTTAAGAGGTGATTAGATTGTGAGGACTGTGCCCTTATGAATGGATTGATCCATTCATGGAGTAATGGGTGTGGTTCTGATGGCTTTAAAAGGAGAGCAAGTGAGAAGTTTAGCTCTTTCTTGCTCAGCCCATTCTCATCATCTGACACACACTGGTTTCCATGGGACCATGTAGAGTTCCCACCCAGAAGAATGCCCTCACCAAATGTGTTCCCTTGACCTTGGACTTTGCAGGCACCAAAATTGTAAAAAATAAATTTCATTTCTTTATAAATTACCCAGTTTCAGGAATTCTGTTAAAAGCAACAGAAGCAGACTAATACAGCAACGTTACATTTAAAAAATACTTCTGCAAGGTCATCTGCCTAGCAACAGTCTGTGCAACTTCAAACTGGTGTAATCCTTGTAAATTACCCATGTAACCAAGGATAATTATTCCAAAACGATTATGTAATCCTCCATATTTTTTCCTTTGAAAACTTTTGTCTTCCTTTACCTCCCTAAATAGGCGTATAGTTTACTATGGCATGAATATTTCCATTGCAATGTTACATACCCAATTAAACTCATTTTTATTTTAGGGTCTCTGTCTGTTATTTAGGTTAACAATAGTTATAAGGGAGTTCCTCAAGGGAGATGGACACAAAATCAATGTTCAAAAATCAATAGTGTTTCTATATATCAGCAATAACCAATTAGAAAATAATAATAATACCTAAATTATGGTTGCAACAAAACCTCTAATGTACCCGAAATAAATGGAACAAAAAATGTCTAAGACCTATATGGAAAAAATTATAAGACTTTATGGATGGATATAAAATAGGAGAAATATACCATGTTCTTGAAGGGAAACTCAATATTATGAAGAGGCAATTTTCCCTAATTAATGTATAAATTTAACATCTTACATCAGAATCCCAACATGGTGCTTTGTGGAATTTGACCAATTGATTCTAAAATGCTCATGGAAGAGTTCAGGGCTGAGAATAGTCAAGATAACTTTGAAAAATAAAAATAAGAATGGGAAGGAATTAAGACAGTATGGTATCAGAGCACAAATAGATAAATGGTTCAATGGAAAAGGAAAGGGAGCAAAACATACCAGAACTTGGTATGTGATAGAGCATACAAAGCAGTGGGAGAAGCTGGGCTATTCAAAAAATGGTGCCAGGTCAATTAGCTATCCATATGGGGAAAAATTAGATCCTTACTTCCCATGGTACAGCTAAATAAATATCAGATTTCAATGTGAAAGGTGGAATAATAAAGCTTTCAGGAGATAATGGAGGAGAAAATATTTATGACTTTGGAGCAGGGAAGGCTTTTTTAAGGCACGAGAAACTTAAACCAAACCATATACAAAAAAAAAAAGCTGATAAATTAAAATTAAAATTTCTGTGTGAGAGCAGGCTCAGCTGCTACATGCATGGAGCAGGAGCCAGCAAAAGCCCCAGCTGTGCCTTTGAGAAGAAATTGCTTGGAGGTGGCAGGGGAGAAGAGGGCCTTGGTGGCCCCCAGGCCAGCAAGACCACTAATAGGGTTCCCATGGACCCACATAGGAGCAAGGAGCTAAAACAACTGAAAAAAAGGAGCCACTCAGAGGCCAATGAGTCACCACAGGGGACCAGCGCATGGTCCATTCCATGGGAAGTGTTTGTAGCATGGGCAGTGGGGGAGATAGGCCCACCAGGAGAACACTGGGACACAGTGAGGACAGTTGCTCTGCCCCCCAATCAGTGCAGGACCACTCGGAGGAGACTGGTCAGGAATATAGAATTGCATGGGGTTCTGTTTGATGGAAAGACTCAGGCACAGACCAGAGTTTCTATACAACCCAGGCGCTCCAGATCTCTCAAGAGCCAGAAGTACCTATACAGTCAACCATTAAAACCTGAGCTGCACAAAAAGCCTTCCCTAGGGAATCAGAGCTCAAGTACTGGTCCCCACAGGAAGTTCTGCCATTTTAAAAGTAAGCAAAGGACAACAAATTAGTTCCAGCACAGAGTTTAAATGGTGGGAACAGAAAATAATCCAACACAGAACTGAAAGAAAAAACAAAGTACCCACAACCAGAGACAAAGTTTCATATTAACTAGTAAAGGTCTCATTTCACCAAAGAACACCTATAACACCTAGAAGGACTGGAAGTCCCCTGGGCTACCAAGCCAGAAAGGAGGGAAGGCCAGGGGCCTCAACCATGGCCCCCAACACCCACAGCCAGCCCAACAGCAACCACCCAGCCACCACAGGAAGAGCCCTGGGCTCTCCTGAGCTTGGGCAAACCACAGCAAGAAGGGCCCTGGTTCCTAAGCTAGGGTGGTGCAGGCCAAGGGCTTTTGCCACACCCCCATGACATCTGCACCCAGCCCAGCAATGACCAAGCCACCGCTGGAATCCCCTTGGTCTCCCCTGTGGGAATGAGGGGGGTGCCACAGGCCTCAGTCCAGCCCCTCCTCCTTCCTCCTTCTTCCATCTCATTTCCTTTCCCTTTACCCCCTCTCCCTTCCTCCCAACTGCTCCACAGCAACATCCTAGAATGTAAAAAATAATATTAATAAAATTACATTAAAAAAATTTTTTTCTATGTAAGAAAAGATACTATAAACAACGTTAAAAGACTGGGACAAAATATTTTCAGTTCAAAAACTGACAAAAGATTAGGGTACAGTATTGTTTTAGTCTGTTTTGTGTTGCTATAACAGAAACACCTGAGACTAGGTAATTAATAAGGAAAAGAGATTTATTTGGCTCACGATTCTGGGACAGCTGCATCTGGCACAGACCTCAGGCTGCTTCTACTCATGGTAGAAAGTGGCAGGGAGCCGGCGGGTACAAGCAGATCACATGGTGAGAGGAAGCAAGAGAGAGAGAGAAGGTGCCAGGGTCTTTTTAAGCAACAAGCTCTCACGGGAACTAATAGAGCGAGAACTCACTCATTAATCCATTCATGAAGGATCCGCCTCCATGACTCAATCAGTTTCCAACACTGTCACATTGGAGATCAAATTTCCACATGGGTTTTGAAGGGGACAACACATCCAAGCTCCATCAAGTATATATATAGGGAGAACTTTAATAAATCAGTAAGAAAAACAAACATGCAATAGAAAAAAATCATCAAAGATTCTGAATAGGCAATTCAGGTAGAACTCAAATTTCCAATAGCATATGAAAAGATCTTAACTTCTCTTTTACAGATGAAAATGCAAAATTAAAATTGGATTGCCTTTTATATATATGGAATGGCAAAATTTAAAAAATTGATAATGCTAAATATTGGCAAGAATATAAAGGAAGAAACTCTCATACTCTGCTGATGGAAAAGTAAATTGGTATAACAACTAAGGAAAGCATTTTGCCAGTATTTTGTAGAGTTGAATATATGTATACCCTACTGTTATGTGCCAAACGTGTCCCACAAAAGTTCATCTGAAACTTGATCCCCACTTAACAGTGTTCAGAAGGTGGGGAATCCGATTATGATGTTTGAAAGGTGGGGCCTTTGAGAAGTGACTGGATCATGAGGACTGTGTCCTTGTGAATGGATTAATCCATTCAAGGAATAATGAGTTATCATGGGTATGAATTGGTGGCTTTTTAAGGAAAGCACATGAAAGAGCTCTTGCCATCCTTGCTATGTGATACCATGTGTCACCATGGGTCCCTCTAGAGAGCTCCCAACCAGAAGAAGATCCTCACCAAATGCACCCTCTGGACTGTGGACTTCCTGGCCTCCAAAATGGTAAGAAATAAATTTAATTTCTTTATAAATTACCCAATTTCAGGTATTCTGTTATAAGCAACAGGGAATGAGCTACAGTACCTACTTCATAGCAATTTAATTACTGAACATAGATCTAGAGAAAAACTTACACATACACACAAGGAGAAGTGACTTAAGGATGGTCACTGCTTTATTGTTTGCAATAGTGAAAAATTGGAAACATCCATCAACAGAGGAGTGTGTAAATTAATGGTGGACTATTTATATGTTACAAAACTCTACAGAGTCAAAATAAATGGACTAGGACCACAAGTATCAACACAGATAAATCTTGAACACATAATATTGAGTCCAAAAGGTAAATTCTAAGAGAGATATATATATATGTAAATTTTATAAAGACAAAAAATTCAATAGAAAAAATGATCATCAAAGGATTTGCATATACACGTGTGTAGGAAAGATTCACACCAACACTAGAATAGTGATGACATCTCGGTGGCTGGGAGAAAAAGGGATTGAATAGAGTGCACAGGGGGCTTCAGCTGTATTTATAATATTTTATCTCTTTTTTAAAGATCTGAAGAAAAAATAGTGACTGGGAGGTAAGCAGGCAGTGAAGACAGTGGGCATAGTCAACTCCTTAAAAAGTTCAGATGGAAAAAGAAGGGAGATTGGATGGTTGCTTCAGGAAAATGCTGAGTTGGAAACTCCTTAGCCCAACACTCTTTAATCATAATTTTGAAACGTACAGAAAAGATAAAAGAATTATACAGTGAACACGCATTTACCCACCACCTAGATTCTACAAGTAGCATTTTGCTTTGTTTGGTTTATCGCATATCTATCTATCCATCAATCTAGCTTATTGTTTGGACACTTTTCAAAGAAAGTTGCAGACATCGGTGTACTTCATCAGAAGCTTTTTGATTAGGTGGGAGAGATGAATACATGAATTGAGGGTGTGGTTGAAAGAAAAATGAGAGAAAATAATTGTTTAAGATGTGAAAAAAGTGGGAGGGTCTGGCTCTTGGAAAAGAGGAGGAACTGTTCATCCTCTGAGCCTGAAGGAGAAAAGGGTGGAAGGGGGGAGATATTAAAAAAATCTTACTCAGTGGCCTCAGTTTTTCTCCTTGAAATAGGAGGCAGAAACATTTGTTGGTCATGAGAGTTGGGAGTTTACTAGGTCTTGAGAAGAGAGACAAAGATTAGTTATATTCATTGGGGAGAATAGGAGAGGGAATTGATCAAAGAAAAGTTAATGGGTTGGTGGAGTCTCTGAGGGTCCAGTTGATCTTGAATCTGTGGCAGCACAAGACTCTGGGTTATGTGATTTTCTCCAACCCTCAGCTGTTTGAGAAGGAGGAGCAGGAAAAACAGGCTGTGAGAATGATCCAGGGTTAATGTAGCAGGACAGGGTGCGAGGGAATGGAAGGGCTTCAGATGCTCAACCTCTAGTCCCAGGCAGGGCGCAGAACTAAGAGAGTCTAGAAAAGGCTGACTGAGCAAAATAAAATGAAGGGATCAACAGATTTGAGTTCTCATGGGAAAAAGAGGGGGAAAAGAGCCCCTTTGCTGAGCCACAAATCTAGAGAGAGCCCTTGTCCCAAGCAGGCTCATTGCCATCACTCCAGACAGAGAGAGGCAGCTTGGATAAGAACAAAGTCCTTATGGCCTTTCCAAAAACCTCACCACATCTCTGTATTTTGAGAGAAATTTTATTCAATTCTGACACCAAAAAAATGTGTGCCATAGTATAATATTCGAAACTCATCTCTTTCTCATCCCTATAATCCCTAGTCACTGATGGAAAGGGAAATGCTTCTGGTCACCTATGCTGTCTATCATCTGCATCCCCTTCATTGGTTCAGTACTTTCTCCATCTGCCTCTCACTATGAAATCCCTCTTTCTCACCGCTTGTACCTATCACTACAAACCCTTTAATCATTCTTCCCACTGAGCCATCTAGAACCATTATTCCATCATAAATAAAATACTCTACATTTTCAGTATTTGCTTTTTGAAGTGTACTCTCCACTTCCTTGCCTTGAATTGAGGGACTCACCTCCAAGGTTAGGATTTGCCTTGTAAACTCCTCTACCTGAGGCTGTTGATTCTCCCATACACTTTGTTCTGCTGTCCTGTAGATGGAGTTGGAGGGGCTGGGGTTGGCATTTGGCTGACTCTCCATTGCTACTTCCAGACCATCACTCTTTAACTCTCACGTAAATGCCCATCCTTCTTTTAAGGTTCCTCTACTCTTTCTTTCTCCCTGCCACTAACCAATCCCCTGGCCGGTTCCCTTCATTCCCCAAAGATCTGGAGACTTAATTTGTAGTTGTTCTCTTTATCTCACCTCCTAAAGTCATCATAGGAGTTGGTGTCAATAACTGATCCAATAACTTAGCTTCCTCATTTTTGTACCTCTTTAACACTTGTGACCTTCTCCTGTAATCAACTTCTACGATCCATTCCCAGGACCACATTTCATACGTCATCATCACTCAGACATTACACCTCAACAATCTTTAATTCCAATATTCCACTTTCTGACTACTTACTTTTAACCTTCTAGCTCCTCCCCAGTTGTCCTGCTAAGGATGTCCTGTTACACATGGATGGAAAAATGACTGAAAAACTTTTCCAGGTTTCTTATTCTCAATTAATAGCAATCAACCCTGATCAATAATGTGGTGACATTTCAGGTTCTGCTATGACCATCTTTATCCATATTTAGATGACAGGTTACAAGAAATATAGTTTGAATTTTTTTTTTTGTCTTTATTCACAAGAGTCTTAAATAAGCTCTAGCTATTATAGTCCATGTGTTGAAACCTTTACTATACAAGAGACAAAATGAAAACAGGTCAGTGTAGCCTCCCCATATTGACCAATTATGATAATACTGCTCTCAGGGTAATATGAGGACAGCGAAATCATTTTTAAAAATCTCTTCTCTAGAATCATTTGGCTCTTTTTTTTATTGCATCTTTTGAGGACTCATTAGAACCGCAAAGCTAAGGAAGTAATCATTTTCTTTGGCTATAGTGAAGTAATGTGGTGTTTCTATAGTTACTAGAAGAACACAGAAATTAATTGATTAAAGATTACCCCCTTCATAGATTGCATAAGATAATAGGTGGTTGGCACCTTGTATTCCAAACAGAGCTGGATTACTCAGCAGATGTGGTGTTTAGGGCACTGGCAAAGTAGGAACACACAAAAAGCACATACAAAACTTTTAAGAGTTTGATATTTGCTATTTTTAAAACAAATTATGTAGTGGTCATCACTGAAAAAAGAAATCAGAACTTTGTTGATCTTCCTAACACTTTGTAACTTTAAAAAAAAAAAGTATATGGAGGAAGGTGGGCACCTCATCATTTTCAATGCTTAGGACCTCTAAAGGTGTTAATTAAGCCTTGAAGTCAAGAGCCATTGTGGTTTCATCTGAATGTTTTTATTCTTTTTGTATTCCTGTAGTTGAATGCTGAGGTGAGGTCATTATTTTGGAGGAGTTTTTTTTTGCCATGAAGTGACTGGTGGAGTTCTGTTTGCCTCTGGCCTGTTCTACTGCTTTCCCAAAGAATATTGTCATTGGTTGGTACAAATAGTCATTTGTAGAGGACACAGGCCAGGTAACAAAAGGGCACTCACAAAACCAAAGAAGATTCTTAAGCCTTTCTTTGATGCTGATGATTGCAGTTTCTAATTTATAATCACTGTCAAATGCTGCTGTGAGGAGAATCAGTGGTCCTTAAATTCTCTACATTTAAACTCAGTTTCCCCATTTAGAATACTTACTCCCTTTCTACCTGACCTGTTTCCAAACTTGACTCATGACACAGCTTTGGTTTTTATCCAACTTCTTTCTTCCCTTAGTGCAGCAGAATGAATGGCAGCTACCCAACCACTTGAGGCTTGCTGTGCTGCATTCTTGAACAAAGAGACTGAGAAAGTAGAAAAATAGTTCCTTTTAAAGGCAGGTCCCTTCTAGGGAGTAGGGAATATATTTTCTTTTGTTGCATTAGATTCTGCTTAAGACTCAGGATGCAGGATAATATCTCAATGAGGGACAGACAAGGTTGAAAAGGGGAACATACTGAGCAATGAGGAACAGCTGAGAGCTACAAAGATAGGGCTGTGCTCATATATAAATAGAAATGTTGCTGCTACCCTGATGAATCAGACCAGATGTTTCTCTGATGTCTCTGTTTGGTCTTTGGCTTAAAAAAAAAAAAGTATAATTTTGCTAAAATTATATGTGGGGCCAGGAACATGGCACAAATGCTTTAAGCTTAAGTAATACGTAAAAGGATAAAATTACTGAGAAACATTTATCAACAAGAAAATTATCTGTTTAGAGAAGGACAGAGAAGGGCAGGAAGGAATCAATCTTTGATGGGGCTGATGAATTGAGATTCAGGAGATCTGAATTCTAACCTTTCTTCTGTCACTAGTTTTGTGACCATGAGCAAGTCATGTCATTTTCCTGGGTCTAGGTGTGTTCATTTTTAAAATGGGGAGGGGCAAGAGAAAATAAGAGTTGTGTAACTGAATTAATTAAACTGATTTTTTAGTGTCTTTTGCAAACCCAAACATCTATGAATAAGACCAGATTTTCTTTTTCCCTTTATTCTGATTTCTTGTTTCCTGGCTTCTGCTTTCATTGAGGGTTGATATGTGAAAGACATTGTGGAGGATAAACATGAATAACACAAGATCTCTGCTTATAACCTAATAGCAGATACTGAGAGTTATACAGAGGACTACACCACCATACATACTGTGATTGGTTACAGAAGACAAACAGGAACAAATGCTATGGGAACTCAGAGGAGGCTGAGATCACTGCCAGCTTGGAGGACAGGGAATGGCTTGAGGTTGGAGAATATTAGCTTTTGAAGGGGGCCCTTGAAGGTTGTTTGGTTTTTGTCAGGCAGTGATGGAGGAAAGGACATTCCAGGTGGAAGAAACAATTAAGCAGAGGCAAGGGGCAAGGAAAATGCTGGATGTGTCTGGGGAACAGTGAGCCCTTTGGGTTGGTTGAGCATAGGCAACAAGTGAGGTAGCAATGTTGGTTTGGGACCACATTTGGGAGGCCCTATTAAGCTTGGTAAAGCATGCCTTTTACTTAGCAGCCAACAGGGAGCTTGTTTTTTGGGGGGGTTTTGGGGGGGGCAGGGGGGTTTGGATGTGACCTGGTCTGAACTGTGCTTTAGGATAATTTACCCATAACAGAGTGTAGGATGAACTGGAGGTAGAAAGACCTCAGGGGAAGGAGGACAGCTAAAAAGCTAATGTGATAATCCTGGTAAAAGCTAGCCATGTTTGAGCTGGGATGCTATCAGGAGGAATGGAAAGCAGCAGTTGGACTTATGCAAACTAGGGTGGAGGAGAGGACTCAAAAGTAACTCCATGTTTAAGCAAGTCTGAGATAGAACCTACTAGTTCCACTAACGTAAAAAGGAAATTCGAGAAGGCAAGGGTGTCTGGGCAAGGGGAAAGGGGAAACAAGAAGATGTCACTTCCCATGCACTCAGTATGAAGTCCAGGAAGCTTATCTTGGTGGAGCTGTTCAACATTTACAAACTTATGAGTGGACCTCTCAGTACTGTAGGTAGGGCTGTAGATGGGTATCTCAAAGTCAACATTATCCAACTGACAGCTAAAATCACAGAAATGGATAGGTTACCAGGGAATTGGAATGTGAGGTGGGAGGAGGGCAGATGACAGAATCTTGGAAAATGTCTACATTCTTTCCTTATGATGAACTGGGCATGGTCAGTGTTATAGAATATAATCAGGAGAGTGCTGCATCACTGTGTCCAAGGACAGAGGGAATCTTGAAAGGGAGAGGCTAACTGTCCTTCCCTCTTTCTCTTGCCTTTGTATGCCTGTGATGCCCAAGAATGGAGCAGCCAGTTTATAACCATGAGGACAAAAGTCTCACAGTCAGGCAAAACCCAGCAAACAGAAGGAGCTGGGTCCCAGTTGTACTCTGAACTTGTTGCAGCATCTTGGGAAAAATAAACCCCTTTTTGATGAAAGAAAGAAAGGAAAGAAGGAAGGAAGAAAGGGGCTAGTGAACCACAGTTTAAAGGTTGCATTACCATTTTTGGGATTAGCTGCTTAGAGGTGGTGCCTACATAGCCTAGAAAGGACTGGCTATAAGAAAACAGTTAACAGCATTTATGCAGAGGGAATCTCTTGTGTGTGTGTGCAGCTTTTCTGACAAGTGAGTGGAGGAGAAAATTGGACATGTACCTAGCCCTCAGGTTGTGACAGCCAAGATTCAAACCCTCATCTCTCCCTAATATTGGCAACATGTACGGGAACTGAAGTCCTCTTTCTTTTGGAAATCTCAGACTCCTGCCAGCCTTTGTTATTCAGACCATTACCTAGAGAAGTTATTTTTTTCCTCCATAG
Source organism: Cynocephalus volans (assembly GCF_027409185.1). Classification (NCBI taxonomy): domain Eukaryota; kingdom Metazoa; phylum Chordata; class Mammalia; order Dermoptera; family Cynocephalidae; genus Cynocephalus; species Cynocephalus volans. The sequence continues at coordinate 134,116,534 of NC_084467.1, forward strand.
TTCCCCAGTTTTTTAGTTTCTACTTGTCCTGGATCTTGGAGTAATGAATTCCAAAGACAATAAATAATGTAGATCACCTCTGGGAGCTTAGTATCCAAAGCTCTAGAGCAAGGTGGAAGGAGGAGGAGAGAGGGCACATAGGGAAATGAGACTTTTGCTCTATTGCTGTTCACACATAAAGGACTATTTGCAAACTACAGTATAAACTAAGACTTTATCAGCCAAGGATCTATCTTCACATTAAAATCTGGGATTACATCAGGGATATACCACTGGTATAAATCCAAGTAGGATGAACTGCCTCCCAGCAATGAGAACTGGTTTATAACATTTTTTGTCTTATTTTGTTTTTCTTCAATATTTTTTAAATGATAGTAATTTGAAAAAACACCACGAAATGTGTACTTTTGGTTCCACAAATGTCAGAACGACTCCACCTGCCAAAAAAAAAAAAAAAATTAGGAGACTAGGATTTTAATCTCAGTCTACTAAGAAGCTGCTTTTAGACAGGTTTTTTAGTATAACTCTATGCTTCAATTTTTTTCATTGGCTCAATGGTGATTTAAAAAATACTGGTTCTGCTTATCTCACAGAATTATTGTTCCAGTTGTGAAAGTACTTTCTTTTTAAATTATAAACATTAGAAAAGTTCCAGATATACTATTACTTAGGCAATTAGATAAAACCTGCAGCTAGTTTGGGGTCGGGATGAGGGGGTGGGGTGAAGTAGGGACCAGTATTTGGAGGGTCTGGGTGAAGAAAATAGACTTATTAAGTAGGATTACTGGGGGTTGGCAGATACTTTTTCTTCAGCTCGAGAACAGACGAAGCCACTGAGAGAGCAAGTTTGGAAAAAACCTTTGTGAATGTTTCATATACCGCTACTCCTAAAAGTGTTTTTGAGATAATCGCTTGGGTAAATACATTCCTTTTATATTGACTATTAAAGAGATACTCAGATTTGTAATTTGATGCTCATTATTCACTTGTTCTCTGACTTACGTTACCATGACTTAATTTAGTATAATAGCAATTTAGTATAAATAAAACACTCTAGGTTTGCTCCATTTACCCTGTCATCTCTTGGCTTCAGCACCTTCCCTTTTCCACTACAGCACATACGGTACGATGGTTTAGACTTAGAAGACTGACTATGTAGCCAGATAGTAAGAAAACAGGGTTCTAGATATTCGAAATGACAACTCTAATATGTTGCCAAGCCACAGATCAACAAGCTTAATCACAAAAGATTCTTGAGGGAACAAAGTGGAAGTAACTAACATTATAAGACATTGTAGGCCCATCTGCACTGTTGGTTAATTTGCCAGGTAATCTGGCTGTTCCCCACTTTCCTCACCTGTTAAACAAAAGGCAGAAGAGATTATCTCTAAAGTCACTTCTTACTTTGAAATACTATTACTGTAAATAGGAGTTTTGAGAATATTACAAAATGCATCCTCATAACTCTCAATAAACCCAAACAACACACCAAGATACACAACCCCAAACTACAAAACCAGAAAACTAAGATTATCCTTTGTAGACCAGTCTCCTTGGGCAAAGTAGGGAGAAATTGTGGGGAAGGGGTACCAGACAAAGCCCCCCAAAGTGAGTAAAACAAAAAGCAGCATGTAATTATGGAAAATCCTGCTCCTTTTTAAGTAGCCATGCTCAAGAAACACTGTTGTTTACACTACGTGTAAAGCACACTTTACACTATGTGTAAGGCACAGTTTAAGTTGTTAATTGTCCAATTTAAAAATTATTATTATTTTGCTAGTAATCTCTTAAATCTGAACTGGTGAATCTCGCTTCGGGTGGACATAAAAGTAAAGTCAGGGATCAAGGAGAGAGACACTCTACAAACAGACCAAAAATAAAACGCAAGTGACATCATTAGAGGGAAAAAAAAGCCAACATGTTGCACAAAGATCAAAGGCAAAAGAGAGAAACATGTTTGGCTAATGCTGGGTTTCTGAGCATTTCATGTACTTGGGAGGCCCGTCCATCTATCCACACCACGCTTCTTAACCATGCTATTCTAAACCGACCAGTCCAGCTTCAGAGCGGACAGAGCGCAGGGCGCGGATCCTGCTCATATCCCACAATCCCAGACCCGCTGCCAACTCTCTCTCGGAAGGAAGGAGGCGTTTCCCATCGGGTGACTGTAAAATAAAGCAGTCTCTCCAATCTCTTCGTCCAATAAGAGAGAAATGTTGGCCCCAAAATAGATAAATAAATAATAAATAAATAGGAAAGGGGTGAGAAGAAAGGGAAGCTCCTGTCCTTTCTTTTTAAATTTTTGAATTTCCCGCATCCCTTTTCCTCTCCGCCTCCCCAGCCGTGTCTGCTCTGAGCAGCAGCTCGGGAGACCCGGACCCGGCACTGCAGGGCGGTCCCAGGGAAGGTATTTGGGCGGTAGGCGGGGCTGGCCGGATGAATAGTTCGGTGTCCGATTTTTCCTGCCTTTGGTGGCAGTTCCTCCTCCGCTTGGTTACTCGATTGCACACGCGGCCCGGCTCTCGGCCCTCGATTGCTCCAGACTATCACCCTGGGATGCCGCCTGCCGCCGCCACCGCCACGGCTGCCGGGCTTGTGGGATCCGCCGCGGAGCCGGAGCCGTGGCCTGAGAGTTAGGGGGCGGGCCGGCTCATTCTGAGGGGGGGCGTTGAGGACAGGCGGGCGAGAGCCCCGGGCCACCGTCCCCGCCACCCTCCAGGTTGAGGGAGCGGGCACTCGGAGCCCCTGAGGCGGCGGCGGCGGGAGCCGGTCAGAGGGGGCGGCCTCTGGCGGCGACGCCCCCAAGCCCAGCCCTGCCCGCCCCCCTCCATCCCTGGCCCGAGCCTGCTCTGACCGCGAGAGACGCCGGCGGGGGCTGAGGGGGCGGGCGGGCGAGCCTCCCCTCCCGGCTTCTTCCACGTCCTCTCCCGGGAGGAACCCTTACCTGAGCCCGGACCCACCCCCGGTCGGGGCCACGCTGGATCCGCCTCCCGGCCTGGGTCCCGCCCGCCGGCTGCAGGTGGGCTGCAGCGCCCGAGCCTCGGGCAGTGGGCGGCGGGGAAGGAGGTGAGCGGCGTCCACGCCCGCTGCCGCTCGGGTCCTTGTCCCCGCTGCTGCGCTGTCCTCCTCCCCTTCCCGCAGGCAGGGCGCGGAGCCGCGCGCCCTCCCCGCCGCCGCCGCCTCGTCCCTCCGGGGCACCATGGAGCTCTCTCCGTCGTCCGGAGGAGCCGTGGAGGCGCTGTCCTGGCCGGAGATGTTCCCGGGGCTGGAGTCCGACTCGCCGCTGCCCCCGGAGGACCTGGACGTCGTTGTCCCAGTCAGCGGGGCCGTGGCCGGGGGCATGTTGGATCGGATCCTTCTGGAGTCTGTGTGCCAGCAGCAGAGCTGGGTCAGGGTGTACGGTAAGGACCACAGGCCGTCTTAGAGGCTGATGTTTCTTGTCTTTGCTCGGACTGAAATTCATTCCCTAGTCTCAGTCCCATTCCTAGTCTCCATCTATCCTGGGTGTTTCCCACATCCCTTTTTGTTCTGGGGGTGTATTTCTGACAAGTTTCTCCAGACTAGCACTTGGGTAGGGATGTGGCTCAGTATGGTCTTTGGACTTCTTCGGGCACCTGCAGTCAGTTTAAGATGGAGTTGGGCTATTCAGACATCATTCTTAGGTGATTAGTTCAAGGGAACTGTCAACTAGTCTTCAAGAAGATTTGATGGACAGGGTTTCATTTCTTTCTCTTGTTGAGTGAGGCAAGACTGGAAACCAAGATATTATGAAAAAGCTCAGCAGAGGACAAGTTAATAAATGAAATTAAAAGAAAGAAAACCAAACGTATTTATTTGATGGGAACATACTAAACCAATCTGTAACTTCTTCCCGAAGCTCACTCTCTAAAAGCAACCACTTATTCCAGCGGGTATGGATTGTTTCAGATTGCACTATTGTTTCTGGTTCTCATTGTAAAGTGACTGGGTTGCCACTCAGCAGGTTAAAAGTGATGAACACACTAAAACTTTCCCTTTCTGCATTCCTAGTCACCACCTCTTCAATTAAAACTGAATGGTGATATACTATTGGAGTGAGCCTTGTGGAAGCATTAAAACCATGCTGGTTTTGAAAACTCATAGCCCAAGGATTTATAGCCTGGTATTCAGGATCTATGGCTTTCCAAAATATTGAATTGGCAAAATGTTTATCACTTAGCTCACATGACCACAAAAGACATTAGTAATGTGGCTGAGTATAAGATGGCAAATTTGAGGTACCTGGGATCAAACACAATGTTAAAATGTTATTCTGCTGTCATGTGCATTTAAACCTGTAGTGATCGAGTACTATTATTAAGTATTATGTTTTTTCTTTCATCCTTCTGAACAGGGTATATGTTTACTATTCAAGAGTGACCAAGACTTAGAAGTTGTCTTTCTGGATAGCTCAGTTGGTTTTAAACCTTCATGTATATCACTGTCAGAAAGATCACAGAACTAGGAGTCCAGAGATGTGGGTTTCTGACTAAGTTCTGCCACTAAGTGGCTCTGATTCCTCATCTGTAAAATGAATGGATTGGATTAAATGATCTCTAATGGTCCTTTCAGTTGTAAAAATCCAGCAATTCTTCTTATAACCAGTTCTTAAGGATTTATGTATGCACCACTTTGTACTTTGCTTGGTGTTTAAAAGTGTTTCTTGATGTTATTCTATTTAACTAGAAAAATTAAAGCAAAGGAGTGGAAGACAATACAAGGTCACCCAGTTCATTCTCAGCGGATTAGATTTAAAACTTTGGTGCCTGATTTTTTTATCCACCTGCTAATCCCACTTGGCTGATTGCTTGTAACAAAGGTTGATAAGAATCTGAAAATGGGTATAAATTAGGGTATCTTGTGGTTACATTTTCACATCCTGTCTTCTTTCCTATCTCACACATTTCTTTGGCATACTGTTTTTTATATGACGTTAGCAATAGGGCCATGTTACTGTAAGAATATGTATATAAGATGGTTCAATATTTCAGTGTCCAAAACTCTGTCTGGGTTCTCTAGACTTAGTATTAACTATGGTTCTTTGCAGGTAAAGACGGATATGTCTGTAAATATATGTTGTTTTTGTACCCTGTTACTAAGGCTTGATTTGTGAAATGTATATGTTGGGTGTGTGTATATATATCTGTCTATTTATTTATTTATCTCTAAATGTGTTTTAAAGAAATCCAGAAATTGGGAACCTAGATTATACAACTGGGGGTTGAAAACCTGGGCTTATTCTGGCTTTGCCACCAATTTGTTGTCTAAATTTGGGCAAGTAATTTTAACTCCCTGGCTCTAGGTTTCTGCATAAAATGTGGTATCTGGAGTAATTGGGGTGCTAACAAACACACATACATACTGTGCATTTCTGTGCCAAGTTGCAGACTTTCCACTGCATTGTAACTTTTTTTGGTCTTCCTTATCAATTAACCAGAAGTTGCTTTTATTTACTCTTTGATACTGCTACTTTCCTTCCTCTGAGGTGGCTCATCCTAGATACTACTATGTGTCTTTAGTTTGATGTAAATATTTCAAAATTATCTGAATGGCTTCTAGTTATGTCCTTAGCTAATTTTTGAATTGCCTATTGTATAACCCTTTGAAAAACTTTGAAGTACAAATAACAAAATGTAGAAAATCAATTTGGAGAATATTAGTTGTTTTTTTTTTTTTTTTCTTGTTTCTTGTCTGTTTTGTGTGTTCAAAACCCTGATTGTCTTGCATTATGTAAGTTCTACACAATTTGAAGAGACTTTGAGTGTTGTCTAATGTGTTTTAAAGAAATGCAGAAATTGGGAACCTAGTTTAGAGTATACAACTAGGGATTGAGAACCTGGGCTTTCATTCTGGCTTTGGCACAAATTGGTTGTCTAAGTTTGGGCAGGTGGTTTTAACTCCCTGGCTCTAGGTTTCTGCATAAAATGTGGAATCTGGAGTAATTGGTATCTTACTTAAGTGGTCCCTTTTAGGTTTAAAGTTGTCAGATTCTATGGCTCACCCCATTATTTTACCTACAATTTGGCTTACAAATTCCATCCTGACTTTTTGGGGCCAGGCATCAAACAAGACTTTAATTTGATGTATTTGAATTATGATCATCAGGGGATTCTGGGGAGCACTTTTATCAAAAGGTCAGTGAATTGAGTTTTGAAAGAAGAAATGCCCAGGGCAGATGTATATGTGTTTGGAATATTTTCTCAAGATTGGAAGGTGGGAAAGGGGATGGTGCTCAGGTTTTAACTCGTTCAGTTTTGATACCTAACCTAAAATAGCAGTGTGGGTTTTAAAGATAAGGTATAATAAGGAGCTGTATTTAGTGCTGCTGGCTGCTAACTACAGTTTACATCCTCTTCAAAATAGTACTGTTTGAAATCATAATGCAAGCAAGCAAACAACAATAATAACCATATCCTCCTCCCCCGTGTCCTGGCCCCCCAAGAATATCTTAACAGAAACTTTTAGAAATGATATTCAGTTAGTTTGCCTCACAAAATTTGAAGACAGGGCACTGTTTTGAGTTTGCTGTTGACAGGCTTGGCTCTTTGGTTGATAATATGTATTTTGTACATATTAGGATGCTTCAAAAGTTCACGGAAAGATTCATATTATCTTTTAATTCTATTTTCCACAAACGTTTTGAAATACCGTTGTATATATACATACATGTATTTGGTTGATAATACATAGATTCAGAGTTTTGTGTATTGCCACGATTTGGAAAACTTTTTTGGAATATGTTCAGGGCTTTATTATGATCTGTGGATCTGTATTTAGAACAGAAACAAATGCACGTCTTTGAGACACTGCTAAGAGAAAATATTTATGCCGTCCTATCCTTCATTTTCTTTTGGTTGTAAAATGTTCCATTTGTTTTATTCCAATACTATAAGTTGTGCCCCTTCCCTGTCAAGACTATAAAATTTTTGACATCAGAGAATCTGTCTTGTTTATGTTTGATTCTTACCTTGCCACCCTCTTCATTGTCACCTTGTCTAGCAGGTTGGTACCTTGCTCTTAGTAAGTCAGTAACTGTTGAATGTTGATCCATCCTGTGTTTTGACCATCTAGACTTCAACCTCGCTGATCGTATGGGTGGTAGATTGGCTTAAACAAAGGCATGCCACAAACAGCTAAATATGGATGCAGAATCCAAGAGCATCAAATGCAGAACATTTTTCAGATATTTATAGCCTCAAAGCAAAGTCAATTGGCTGAAAAAGCTCAGCAGCATAGCGAAAGGAAATGGGAACAGCAAAGCCAGCCTCACTGTTTGTGCTTTCTGGTAAACAATGAGAACATTAAAATTAACTACTTTACCGTGAATGGATGACGAGTGTAAGACATTCTTTGGGAGAAATTTAAGATACCAATCTCTAGGACCGTCTGCAGTGGAGCTCTGCACCCAACAGAATAATAGGTCTGCAAGTGTGTGCACAGATATGCTCATGCTCTTAGAGAGTTCGAGGGGAAATATAATTAGCATAGTAAAAATGTCAAAAATAAATCTTGTACTTTTTCATTTTAATAGTATTAGCAGGACTTATCTAAAATATTCAGTTAATAAAATGAATGACATCAACATTATTACTATTAAGCTAGTACACATTGTTTATTGATTACAGAGACCCTCTAGAAAATTTGTAAAGGCTGCTAGTATTTCAGCAAACAGAAGAAAAAGAGAATTAATTATACTGCAGCAAGTACCATATGATTCCAGAAATGTGACAATGGAAATTTGGTAAGAATTTCTCATGAACTGAATATTAGCTGATGGGGTAAAAGTCTTATCTGGCTGTAGTATGTAATATTGCTCATGCTTCACGAATTAAGACAAAGGACATGGTATATTTTATTGCATTTTTAGAGAATATGTGTCTATGTTTACTTAAAATGTAACCAGTAACAAGTCCAGGAAGTTGTTTCATTTCGGCCCAGTATAAATTAGAAATGAATAACTCACTGGCCTTATACAGAATGTTCTTAATATCATCAACTTTGAATATTCTTAGTAAATTACTCATTCTTACATGTCTTAAATATGCACTGTTTTGTAAAATGTGTAGATGAATGAAACTGTTCAACTGAGACTAAAAGTTTTGTGTGCTCTAGCTAATTGATTGTTAGAAGAAAATCAGTTAATATGTACCAAATACATCCTAAAACATGTTCATGTCACTTAAGTGTTTTAATTTCTTCAGATGCTGTTAATTGAAACCTTACAAATGAGTTTAGAAATGTGTTTTAGAAATTCTTGAATCTTAAGTTTGAGTTCAGTACTTAGGATGTAGCATAGACATTGAATGTAGACACTAATTTCCCATAATTTCCAAATACATTTTATATACATTAAGAGTAGACAGTCCTTCATTGAAATCAGAACTTCCAGGAGTATCTAGGCATACAGTATTTATTTTAAATTAATTCTGATTTTGAAAATCCTCCCTTTTTATTCTTTTGACAGAAAGTTTTTATCTCTCATTTAAATTGAGTGTTCTATTAATGTTCATAGATGATGGACAATTTCCTATATAACATTTAAGTATTTTTCAAACTTCTATCATGTTAGTTTATTGCAGTTTGAATTCCAGACAGTGAAAATATTTTTGAAGAATAGAACTGTACATCAACAAACTCTTTTTCAAAATGATTTGGACTGGAGTGTTTTATAGTTAAAAACGTTTTTATTTTAGAAAATGAATATGGTATCTATCCAGTAACATAAACGCTCTAGTGGAGTCTGGAGCAACAACCAGGATATCAGTCGTGTTAATATTTCTGCAGTTAGACAAATCAATATTCACACTATGTGATATAAAGACTATAAAATAGCTGTATGTCAGTGCAGGTCAGATTTTACTGCCAGAGAAGTTAGGAAAAAAGCTTTCGTTTTCAGAGCTATTTTCATTTAGGACTTGCAGATATGGAATCAAGGATCTGTACAGATTTTCTGACATAAATAATACAGCGTTCTAGAATGCCCCTGTTTATTTGAGAATAGTTTGTTTATAAAGATTGCCTTTATCTTTTTCAAGTGATAAAATTCAATACACACATTTAAAAAAAAATGTTGTACAATTGTGCCCTGTTATATTGAATGAAGTAAATTTTTGTGATTTGCTAAGGAAAAAGGATTCACACAACAAAGTAGACTTTACAGCGATTACTAAGGAAATGGTGGCAAGGCAGTGGTTTCTGGTGCTTTATTTCATTAGAAAGAAGGATGAGGTAAGTTGAAGCAGAGCATTTATGTAATTGTTTCTTACAGTTGCTCTCTTCAGGAGCACAAAGTGATTTGATCACCTATTAAGTAGGTGAACCACAAAAAAGCATTCAACTAATGACTGAGTTAATCCAGAAAAAATTCAGCTGTTTGCTTCCTTCTTCTTCCCTATTGGAAAAATTTTTAAGTAACTAGAAAGGTGTTTGGTCTTGTTAACCAGGAGGAGGAGTTTAAAGTGTGCTGAGGGCTCTACTGCAATTGCTTCACCCCTGTCTTGGCAGAGGGACAATTGCTCTCTGATGTTTGTAAAAACACCTTTCTTTCCAAAGGCTATCAAGTACTTCTCAGGCCTGTAGGCAGAGAACCCTCTACAAATTTAATATAGTTTATTTTCTAGAGAGAAGGCAGCTGTCAAGAAGTACATATATGCAAATAGCAAAGAGAAGTCCTGAGGCCCATCTCAGTGGTGGTAGTGGGTACACAGTAAACAAAATAAAAATTGAACCCTTGAAGGCATAGCAAAACTTCGTTTGCTAGACTATGATACAGAATTTATCACCTTCCTTATCTCTATAGCTGGGTTCAAATATTAGGAGTCCGAATTTTACCTTCCCTTACCAAATGTTAGTTACACTGATTGATTGTCTGTGTCTCCTTTGCTTATAAGTATCCAATTTAGATTGTGACTGTATTTTTATTCCTCCATAAATTGTCTTCAGCATTGCCCAAGTTCTGTTCATATTGTGTCACTTTCAGTAAGCTTTCTAAAAGTAGCCCTTACCCCCATCCTTGAGTCTGATGGATTGGTAATACTTGTAGACACTGATTGGGAGAGTGAAAATTTAGGGAGGAAAACATTTAACATAGGCAAGAAAACAAAATTCAGAAGAATAGTGTGAAAATTAAAAAGAAACTTTAAAGTCAATTCTAAATATTTTTCAAAACAATCCTTTAGGTTTCCTCATTAAAGAAACTGGCTCAGTAAGTTTAACTTATTCCCAAAATTGGAGACAAATTCCAGTTTGTCAGGATTGGAACTCTTAACCTCAGATTCCTTAGCTTCCTGATTTAGCTTCTAGATCATTCTGCATTCCCTTAGGGAGAGGGCCTCTCAAAGCTGAAGGTCAGGAAAATTCAACAGTGAGAAATACCAGACTGTTAGTTTCACAGTCTTTAAGGGAAATGCTGGAAGTACCATTACCTAGGTAACAGAAAACAAAAATGGACAAAACATCCACAAAGTAGGAAGATGAGAATAATCTCCTAGTGATCTTTAAGAGGAAGGCCAGGGGACAGATTAGACAGTCTTCATCTCTGTTTTTCTAAATTATTTATTCATAAATTTTTTATGCTGTGATAGGAAGTGTTATTTTAAGGAAATTTGAATGTTTTATGTGTGACGCTTAGAACCCTGGATAATACCTAATAACATTCTACCTTCCCCTTTAATTTCTAACCTCTCAGATTCATATAATTAAAAATTAATACTCTTTTTCTGATTATGAATATAATTTGTGCTTAATGTAAAGAATATGAATTTTAGGAAAACTTAAAGAAAATTAAAATCACCTGTAATTCTGCCTCTCCAAGATAACTATTCTTTTAATATTTTATTGTGTTTTATTTCAGTCTTTTCTGTGTATAGATTTTTTTGTACATATTTAGTATCATGCTGCATATATTTTATATCCTGCTTTTTTTCTCTTAAGAGTGTATTTTCTCATGTTATCAAAAACATTTAAACATTTTTTTTTTTGGTCTTTTTCATGACCGGCACTCAGCCAGTGAGTGCACCAGCCATTCCTATATAGGATCCGAACCCACGCCGGGAGCGTCGCCGCACTCCCAGTGCAGCACTCTCCCGAGTGCGCCACGGGCTCGGCCCCATTTAAACATTTTTTAAAAGACATTTTACTTTTTAAATTTCTTTTTAAAAATAGGTAATACATTTCCTTGTTTCAAAATTTAAAAAATATAAAAGGATATTCCATGCAATCTCTCTCACCCCTCCTCCCTGCCCAATCACTTATCTGGCTGGCAATCATTGTCCCCTCCACAAAATTGATGAATATTTGAAATTCTTATGTATCCTTCCATACCTATTCCATGTGCATAGAAGCAAATGGATAGATAGATAGATTTGTAAAAACTCTGCCATACCAGGAGGTCCAAGAAATTAGGTTTAAAAAAATTCAGGGTTATATTTTTGCAAGTTTAATGAAATGAATGGAGCACACCCGCAAAACGAAGTTGGCTGGAAGTTCTGCGTCTGGAGCCAGTTGTTAATTGCTTTATATCTGAGTTGATATTATCATGGGTTTTTACTGCTTATATGCATTTTTCTCCATTTTTACCCATGTGATAACCTATTATAAGAATTGATTTGATTTGTACTTTGATTTATTCCTCCCTCCCCTTCCACCCCCGCTTATTAAAATATCTCAGATATATTTTTTTGTTAGTTTGTAAAGAGGTTCCTCATTCTTTTTATGGCTGCATAATGCCTGTATGAATCATAATTCATTTAATCAGTCCCCAATTTTTGCTGTCACAAGTGATGTTGCAGTGAATAATCTTGAATATAAGCCATTTTGCTTGTGTATGAATATATCTGTGAGAAAAATTCATAAAATTAGAATAGCTAGGTTAAAGGTATTTGTAATTTTGAAAGATATTGCGAAATTGCCGCTCTTAGGGATTGTACCTGTTTATATTTTACCACATGTGTGGGAGTGCCTATCTTCCCCCACAGGAGTTATCAAGAAATTTTGAATCTGACAATCTGAAGGGTAAAAAATGGTGTTTTAGTTTAATTTTAATCTCTTATACCTCTTACATTAAGTGTGATTAAACATTTTTTCATGCTTAAGAGCCATTTAAATATATCCTTTTCTGTGAACTATACATATCTTTGGCCCATTTTTATTGAGTTGTTGGATCTTTTTCTTAGTGATTTATAGGAACTCTTAGTATATTAAGCAAAGAGCCCTTTATCTGCAATGAGTTGCCAGTATTTTCATTTGCCCTCTGACTTTTCTTATGGTATTCCCTCCACTGCCATAAAGAAATTATTCTTATGCAGTTCAATGTATCAAGTTTTTCTTTTATGGCTTTTTGGTTTTATGTCATAGTTAGAATGGCCTTTCCTATTCTGAAGTTATAAAATAATTCTTCCATGGTTTGTCTAGTATTTCTTTGGTTTTATTTTTTACATTTAGATCTTTGGTCCATTTGGAATTTGCCCTTGTATTAGATATGAGACGTGGATCCAATTCCATTTTTAAAAAGATGGCTTTCCAGTTGTCCAGTAATTTGTTGAGTAATTAGTGTTTTCCTCACTGATTTAAGATGACTTCTTCCTGCTGTACTAGATTGCTGTTTGTATTTTGGCTTATTTCAAGATTTTCTATTCTGTTTATTGGTCTGTTTATATTCATTTTCCAGGGTCACACTGCTTTATTAGTGAGACTTATAATATAAAAATATAATTTGTTAATGAGTAATTTAAATAGCTTGTTTAATCATTATCCTATTCAGACAGTAATACTTTTCAAAATTTTTATGTTAACAGTTTATTGATTGTCTTTATGCAGAAGTCTCTGAACTGAACTTCTGACTGTTTCCTTATGCTGAAATTCTAGAAGAGTATGAAATATTTTTAAAGGCCTGAACCTTAGTGCCAAATTGGTGCAGCCTTCCTGGGAAGCAATTCTTACTACTGTTATATGAAAATATCGCTCATAATTTTAAGTCCTACTGTTGTATTGCTACTTTTAACATATTGAAATCTTTTTACGTAAATTTCACGTTGTTTTAGTCTATTTTGTGTTGCTATAACAGAACTACCTGAGACTGGGTAATTTATAAAGGAAAGAGGTTTATTTGGCTTATGATTCTGGAACAGCTGCATCTGGCATGGGCCTCAGGCTGCTTCTACTCATGGCGGAAAGTGGCAGGGAGCCAGCAGGTACAAGCAGATCACATGGCGAGAGGAAGCAAGAGAGAGAGAGAAGGTGCCAGGGTCTTTTTAAGCAACGAGCTCTCGCAGGAACTAATCTAGCGAGAACTCACTCATTAATCCCCCTTCCCCCTGGGAGAGCATTAATCCATTCATGAGGGATCCGCCCCCATGACTCAATCAGTTTCCAACACTGCCACATTGGGGATCAAATTTCCACATGAGTTTTGGAGGGGACAACACATCCAAACTCCATCACTCGTAGTACCTTAAAATTTACTGAGTACATATTAAATGTCTTCGGAGTCCTAATGCTTTTAATTTTAAGACTATCCTTCATCCAAACTCCATCACTCATAGTACCTTAAAATTTACTTAGTACGTATTAAATGTCTTCAGAGTCTTAATGCTTTTAATTTTAAGACTGTTCTTCAAAGACTGAGTTGTTTTTCCAATTGTACTCCTTTTGATTGATGGCATATTTCCAAGTGAATGAGGGAAGTACAGGAGTATAGAGTCAAAGCAGTTGGTCTGCTAAAGGTCAAATCCCTGACCATGGTCTTAATTATATTATGTTAGACTCTCCAACTGAAATAACTTGACACAGACACAAATGTTTAGGTACTCCAAGAAGCACATAGGTGGTGGTTTTCATCTCAGTTGTTCATGCCCTCCTTCTGCAGAGTATTAAGAAGGAGTTGACAGTCATGAAAAGTTCTTTTGGACATGGTTTGAATATAGGTTCATTTAGTTTTAGCTGGATGAGCAATTGTATATATCTTATATGATACGATGTTACTTACTGAATTTTATAGTATGGGATTAATTTGAGTATGTTCTGAGAGAAGTTTATTCCAATGTCAAGCAAAGCTAAATTCAAGGAATGGCAACAAGAACTAAAATAATTTAGTAATTTAAGTAATTTAAAATGTTTTCTTCAGGGGAAAAAAGGCAAGAATAGGAATTAGACTCTAAAAAATCATATTTTATATAGAACATCAACCAGTTAACCACATTTATGAGTCAACTGTTTTGTTTAGCATTTAATACATAAGCATAAGCTTGTCTTGCTAGATCAGAAAGGAGAAAACATAGAAAAGAACAAAGTAGTTTAACTTGTAACAGTGATTTAGAGCAGTTTGAGAGTACAGTGAAAAAATAATCCCATATCCAGTTAATAGTCTGGAGGTTTGTGGGAAATTTTGTTTGAGTTAAATTTGGGAAGATATAGTATGTACATGTCTTGCTCTGTAAATAAATACTAAATAATGAAGACATGTGAAGGATATGATATAATGGGAAAGTATAGCAATATTTTTGTTAGTTTTTGAAATGTATGATATTACTACATTTTTATACACTTCAAAAACTTATTCTAATGCTTTTTAAAGTTGTCCATCTAGCAGTATGACTTATCCTAGTTTCTCTCCCTCTTTCAGAGCATGTAGGTAAGAATAGATATTGAGACTTCATTGGTGAACTGCAGGAATAAAAATGAGGATGCTAGATAGAGTAACCAGTACATTCTTTTGCATTAATTTTTTTTTATTATGGGAAAATATACATAACAAAATTTTAACCTTTCATAAGTGTACAATTTAGTGACATTAAATACATTCACAATGTTGTATAACCATGACCAATATCTATACCCAAAACTTTTCAACATGTCTAACAAAAACTCCCCATAGCTGCTGATAACCTCTGTTCTACTTTCTGAATATGAATTTACCTGTTCTAGGTACCTCATGTAAGTGAAATCATACAATGTTTGTCCTTCTGTGTCTGGCTTATTCACTAAGCATAATGTCTTCAAGGTCCATTCTTATAGCATATATCAAAATTTCATTTTTTTAATGGCTGAATAACACTCATTGTATGTATTTACTACATTTTGTTTATTCATCTATTGATGGATGCTTGGGTTGTTTCTACTTTTTGGCTATTGTGAATAATGCTACTATGATCTTTGGTCTACAAATATCTGTTTGAATCTCTGCTTTCCAGCTTATAAGATACATACTTAGGAGTGTAAATGCTGAGTATATGGTGGTTCTATGTTTAAGCTTTTGAGAAAAAACCATACTTTTCCACAGTAGCTGCACTATTTTACATTCTCACCAACAATGCACAAGGATTCCAATTTCTCCACATCCTTGCCAATACTTATTTTCCATTTTTTGACTATAGCCATCCTAGTAAGTGTGAAGTAGTATCTCAGTTTGGTTTTAATTTATATTTCCCTAATGATTAGTGATGTTGAATATCTTTTCATTGCTTATTGGCCATTTGCATATCTTCTTTGAAAAAATGTCTATTCAAGTCCCTCTTTGTGTCCTCCTTTTGCATTCTTAGTATTTTTTCAAATTGTCAATGATAGTGCTCATTATCCTGTGTATTGACTTTAATTCTGGTAACAGTAACAATCATAAGCATGATTATAACAATAGTGACAAGTACAGTTTCTTGAGTGCTTACAGTGAGCCAGGCAGAATTCTAAGTGCTAATGCCTGTTAACTTCATAATTAATGTTAACCTTCATATTCATCTTCATGATTACTCTATTAGGTAAATACTGTTATTATCCACATTCTATAGGTGAGGAGTCAGAGGCATAAAGACGTAAAGGATATAATTGCCCAGGGTAATACAGCAAGTAAGTGGCTGATGTGGGATTTGAATCCAGGCAGTTCCTCTCGAATCTGTGCTCTTAACCGCTACATAATTTGGCTTTGCACAATTAAAAAATTCAAACAGTTATTATAAAAAGCATTTATTTAGTATGATGTTTGTTAATTTGGGCCTTAATCCTGTAGTTTACCTACAAATTTTATATAGCACTGTAACTATAAAATAATGATATTAGTTATGCTGAATATACTTTGAATGTCTTGATTTTATAGAACATCTTCACAGAGTTGCCCAAGTTTTATTAACTGTAGATAGCTTGAGAAAACTGTATGTGGGTGAGCTGTGCAAATACTGCTATATTTAAAAGAAATTAAAGTCTGTTAGCTCTCTCAAATTTTTGTATTTTTAGTAGTAATACAAGATATCAAAATAGTTTTATTCCCTGTAAAAGCATGTCATTCTAGGCCTATTATTTATTGATTGACTGGTATTAACTTTTTTCCCCACTTTTTTTATTGTGGTAAAACATATATAATGTAAGGTCTACCATTTATGTTTGATTAAGCCAGTAAGACTACTGATAGTTAAGAGACCACACAATCTTAAGGACCATGGAGTTGTATTCTTCTGGGACATAGCTTTATTTATTCCAGGATTTATGTTTCAAGTGGCTCTCTACTTTAATATCAGTAATTCTAGTAAAGAATCCACTCTCATAGAATCTGGTAAGTCCAAACATTGATCAGAATTCGGCCATACAGCAGATATTTTAGGACATTTATAGAATTCACATGTTCTTTTCTAAAAGCCCAGGGACACTGTGTTCTCTTGGTGGGCCTGGTTTGCTTTCATCTTAGTTCCTCTTGAACCTGGCTATACTCGTAAGTATACATAATGCATATGCTTTATAATTTATAATATATATGCCAAGGTATGTATTCCAAGAACTCAGAAACTCAAAGCATGCTTCAGATTCATATACAGTAAACTGAGTGAATCAGTTTTGAAATTTCACCTTATTTTTTACTAATAGCTTGCAGTTCTTCCAAATCTGTGATTCTGTTGAGCTATGGCCAGTTCAGCAATTGGAAGTGAGTTATAGTCTTACATTCTGATCAAATCATATATCTTTAAAAAAAAAAAAGACAATAGGATGTAATTGATCCAACAAACTACATATATTTAAAATGTAATTTGATATGTTTTGAAATATGTAAATAACCCCCACACTCTTAACAGTCACAGTGGGGGCTAAGTTTCTAATACATGAAAGTTGGGGGACACAATTCAAGTTTCTTTTTTTTTTTTTTTTTAAATGAAATTTATTTCTTACAGTTTTGGAGGCTGGGAATTCCAAGGTCCAGGGGTACATCTAGTGAGGGCCTTCTTGGTGGGAACTTTCTTTTTTTTTTTTTTTTTTTTTCTTTTTTTGTGACCGGTAAGGGGATTGCAACCCTCCTGCGCTCAGCCAGTGAGAGCACTGGCCATTCCTATATAGGATCTGAACCCGCAGCCGGCTGGAGCGCTGCTGCACTCCCAGCGCCGCATTCTCCCGAGTGAGCCACGGGGTCGGCCCCAATTCTAGTTTCAATGAATTTTGGGGGAACATAATTCAATCCACTGCAGTCATGATGTAGTATTTTTTATGTGTTATTTGATTTGATATGCTTAAATTATGTTAAGAATTTTGCATCTGTATTTATGAAGAATATTGGTTTTCAGTTTTTTTGTTATGTCTTTGGCTTTGGTTTCAGAGTATGCTGACCTCATAGTATACATTGTAAAGTATTACTCCCCCCGCCATCATCTTGAAGAGTTTGTGTAGAATTCATATTATGAAGATAGTTCAAAAAAATTATGGAAAAATGGAATTACAAGATAATAGGAATCTTTCCATGGACATTTTGAAGACCCCTCATTATTTCTTCCTTATATCTTTGGTATAATTCATTAGAGAAGCCATATATACCTGGACTTTTCTTTGTGGGAAGGTGTTTTACTTCAAATTCACTTTGCAAGGTAGATATAGGACCATTTAGGTTATATGTTTCTTCATGAGTGAGCTTTCTGTTGTTTGTGTCTTTGAAGGAATGTGTCCATTTTCTCTAAATTGTCAAATGTATCAACATAAAATGGTTCAATAATGTTTCCTTTTTACTATCTTTAGACTCTAATTATGTTATCCCT
This sequence comes from Cynocephalus volans, assembly GCF_027409185.1. Lineage (NCBI taxonomy): Eukaryota > Metazoa > Chordata > Mammalia > Dermoptera > Cynocephalidae > Cynocephalus > Cynocephalus volans. Next base: position 134,134,551 of record NC_084467.1, read on the forward strand.
CTAATTCCTGATATTGTTAGTTTGTGCCTTCCCTATTTTGTCCCCAATCTGTCTCGTATATCAATTTTATTGATCTGAGAACCAGCTTTTGGTTTCATTGTTTGTTTTCTTGTTTGTTTCTATTTATTTATGTTTTTAAAAATCACATTGATTTCTCTTCTGACCTTTATCATTTCCTTTCTTCTGCCTACTTTGGGTTTCATTTCTTGGTAGTTTCTTAACATGAAAGATGAGACCATTGATTAAGACCTTTCTTCTTTTCTAATGTAGTATAGGCGTTTTAGCACTCTAAGTACTGCATTAGTTGTATCCCACAAATATATTGCGTTTTCATTTTCATTCAGTTCAAAATAATTTCTTATTCCTCTTTTGATTTCTTCTTTGACCCATGGGCTATATAGAAGTGAGTTGTACAGTTTCCAAATATTTGAGGATTTTCCGGAGGTGTTTTGTTACTGATTTCTAATTTGTTGTCAGAGAATGTACTTTGTATGACTTCAGTTCTTTAAAAAAAATTTTTTTGGTGGGGTGGCAGCTGGTCAGTATGGAGATCTTAACCCTTGACCTTGGTATTATAAGACTGTACTCTGACCAGCTGAGCTAACCAGCCAGCCCAGAATCGTTTTAAGCTTAACAAGACATGTTTTCAGTGCCCAGATTATAGTGTTTACTTAAAACAAATGTGTATTGTCCTGTTGTGGGGTGGAGTGTTGTATAGATATCACTTAGGTCTAGTTGGTTGAAAGGGTTGTGCAAATCTGTTTTCTTCCTGATTTTCAGGTTTTGCTTTGTGTATTTTGAAGCTTTATTATTAGTAGCATGAAAGTTTAGGAGCATTATGTCCTCCTGATTAGGACATAATACCATTATTTCCTTTATCATTATGAAATGGCCTTCTTTATCTCTGGTAGTGTTCTTTGTCCTGGAATCTATTTTATCTGATATTTGTATAACCACTCCAGCTTTCTTGTGATCAGTGTTAGCATGGAATATCTTTTTTCATCCTTTTATTTTAAACCTACTTATTTCTTTATATTTAGAGTGGGTTTCTTGTAAACAGTATATAGTTGGGTCTTGGAGAATTCAGATTTTTTATATTTAATGTAATTATTGATATGGTTGGGTTTATGTCAACTGTCTTGCTATGTATTTTTTTTATTTGTCCCATCTGTCTCTTTTACTCTTTTTCTGTCTTTTGCATTGATTGTGAATTTTTTATTGTTCCATTTTTTTTTAACTTTTTTGTATTACTTTATTGGTTGTTTTATAGCTTATAGTATGCATCTTTAATTTATAACAGTCTGCCTTCAAGAGAGACTACATCATTTCATGTACAGTATAAGAAACTTGTAACATTGTACATCCTTTTCTCCCTTTCTGGCCTTTGTGTTATTGTTGTCATACATTTTACTTCTATTTATAAAACCCACTGTAAAATATTGTTTTTGCTCCAAATAGTTGACTATCTTTTAAAGAGATTTAAATAATAAGAGAAGTCTTTTTTTAGTTATTAATAGACAAGGGGTGAATCTGGTCCTTGTTATTCCATTTTGGCTGATAGCAGAAATCCTCCTGTATCTGGTTTGGGCCTGAAAGACATGACATGCCCTAGAGTAAATCATTAGTGTTCTTTTCTTTTTGCAGTTTCAAATCCAGTGTGTTCACTTCTTCAGGAAGGTATGATCTTGAGCTATTGGAGCTCTGACAAGTTGGGTTTCATGCCTTTTACTTATTTAAAGTTAGTGCTCTAAAGAGGTCATTACATCTCCTTAGTGTCTCCTCTGTAGCCATCTGACTTAGTGCTATACAAACCTTCATATGTTACTTTAAGTTCTTCCAAATATACCACAAACTGTTGATGTCTAACAGAATAAGCCTTGACTACAAATTTCATAGCACATCTCTTCCTATAAATGGTGTAGTTGAAACTGGTAATGTGCATTTGACTTGAATAAATCACTAAAACACTTTCTTCCTGTTTTTGAAGATGCAGATTTTTGACAAAGTCAGTTTTTCCAGATTTAGACTGAACTTCTTAGGTACCTTGATAACAGCTACTAAATCATACTATTAGGTTTTTTTTAAAAAAAGTTATTTTGCTAAATATACAACAGGAGGTCAAGGTAGGGAGGAGGTTGTGAGGGGGCTGCATTTGGCCCATAATCTACATATTATAGTGCCGGCTGGGTAGTGATGCCTGTATGTTTTGATTCACCACAGATATTTTGACAGAGAAGAAAACATATTGACTTACAAACAAATATGTGTTTGGTAGGTGTAATCTAAGGCAAAATTATTTATGGGCTGGTGTTTAAGGTTTAGTCAGGGAGGTAATTATTAACCAAATAAACACAAAATAAGTATAAATTATAACTTGAGTGAATGGGAAAAAACACACACTATCTTTCCTCTACTCTTACTCAGCAACAAACAACACAGAAGACCAGCTTCTGTGGCCAAATTTGTGGGGATTTCTCCCCACTGGCAAGCAAGCAAGCAATTCTCCAGCAGACACCAGATGGGTGTCCTCTAATGTAATCTAATTCCAACACTGTCTACCTGGAGATAATGTCAGATTCCACAGGGTGAGTGTTCAGTCACCAGGACTGCTCCTCACTTCAGATGCCAGTCAGAAGCCCAGGCCTCTGGAACTTCTGACCAACCAGCTATAACTCAGGGTTCCTACAGTCCCCTGCTTGGTTTCATTTAGTTTGCTTGAGCAGCTCACAGAACTCACAGAAACACTTACTTATATTTACCAGTTTATTATAAAGTATATTTCAAAGGATATAGACAAAGAAATGCATAGGACGAAGTATATGGGAAGGGGTGAGGAGCTTCCGTGCCCTCCTGGCTGAGCCGCGCTCCAGGAACCTCCATGTGTTCAGCTATCCAGAAGTTCTCTGAACCTAGGCCTCTTGGATTTTTATGGACGCTTCATTACATAGGCAGGATTGACTAAATCATTGGCCACTGGTGATCAGCTTAACCTTCAGTCCCTCTCTTCTCCCTGGAAGTTGGAGGGTGGGACTGAAAGTCCTGCTTTTGTCTTTCTTGTGTCCAGCCCCCATCCTGAAGCTACCTAGGGGCTGCCAGGTATCATTATCATTATCATACAAAAAAACTCATCACTTTGGAGATTATAAGGATTTTAGGAGTTCTATTTCAGGGGATGAAGACCAAATATATATTTTCACAATGTCATACAAATTGAATAAATACTTCACAAGAAATTATAAGGTGTCTTAAGAGTGTATAACAAATGATCTAATTTAGTGTGGGAGAATAAGGAAGACTTTCTTGAGGAAGTGGCATTTGAACTAAGACCTAAAGGATGAGTAGGAGTTAACTGGGTAAAGGGGGTTAGTAGTGGATGAGTGTTCCAGATGAAGAGGATAGCACGTGCAAAGGTCCTGGTGTCAGCAAGCATGGCGAATTTGAGGAACTCTGAAAAAAGGTCAGAATGGCTGGAGCACAAATAGTGAGAGGGCATATGGTGTAAGGCTAGAGAGGTAGGCACATCAAGGATTTGGGGCTGGAAGGTAATGCTTGTCTTTGCTTTTGAAAAGACAACTCTGGTTCCAGTGTAGAAGATAGATTTATGTGGAACAGGGAGACCAGCCAGAGGGCTGTTGTAGTTTGGGCAAGAGATCATGGTAATTTGGGCTAGGGAGATGGTGGAGAAGAGAGAATTAGACAGACTTGAGAAATATTTAGGAGGTTAAAATCAGTAAGACTTAGTAAAGGAATGGATGTGGGGGCTGGGAGATATGGGAAGAGATAGAGAGATGTGTCAAGGGTGGCTTATGGTTTAATGGTGAATGAATACAGGACGGATGTTGGTACTGTTTACTGAGTTAGAAGCATCTTTAACCTGGTGAACTAGAAGCATTTTTCTTCCAGGAAAATATGTATTTTATTTAGGCATGTTTCAAAATTTGTTCATCCTTCAGGACCCAGTACAAATGGAACTTCTTTCTTGAAGTCTTTCTTGACATCTCTTGGACTCCTTTCCCCCATGGCTAGAAGTAACTTTTCCCATCTCTGAGTTTATATTAAATGTTTAAATATAATTCCATAGTTTCTATTATGGAACTTTTCATCATGTAACTTGTATTTTTTTAAATTTTAATTTATCAATATACAATGTAGTTGATTTTCGTGTCCCTTTTAACTTGTATTCTACTTATTTGTACAGAATATATGTTTTATTTCCTTTACTGTGTTGAAAACTGCTTATTGAAAGGGAATTTTATTATTTATTTTAATAGTTTTACAACTAACAGTAACTGTTTCTTTAATGAACACATACTGTAGCCTTATGGAGGTAGGGGTGACATGAGGGAGTATATCCATTTAAGCAAATCAAAACTTGTACACATTGAGGTATCTACACACAAGAAGAATTCACTAGGATAATATAATGGGAGGAAGGTCTTTCATGATTCCATTATTTAGATCATAAACCATTATTAAATATTACTTTTTTAAACAAAGGAACTACTACTTCAGTTAAGTATGAATATTTTTGCTGAGTTTCTAAGCAAAATAGGTTGCTAATTTTTATAATTTTTTATTTAATTCATAAGTCTGAAATTGAAGAGCTAAACATAGATTTGTATAAGGCCTAACATTTGTGTAAGGCTTAATGACTGTTTAAAACGTATTCATATGTAATCTTTTTAATTCAATTCTCCTAGCAGCCCTGTAGGATAGGTAAAATAGGTATTGTTCTTATTTTACAGATTCATGCCTTATATTGAAAGACAGTTTTTAAGACCTTGGAATGAGATTATTTTGTGTTTATAAAGATCAAAATATTTCCTTTTACTTTCTCTAGTAGAGTTAACTGAAAGCCTTTGAGTAATAAAGTAACTGATACTGTTGTAAATACTAATTTTTTTCTTCCTTTTTTTTTGTTGAAATATAGTTGGTTGTACATATCTGTGAGATACAGAGTAGAATATCAATACCTGTGTGCAATATGGGATGCTTAATTCAGGATAATTAGTATATACAACATCATAAAATATAATCATTTTTCATAGTCTTTTACCAATTCCTCCCTTCCTCCCTTACGCCTCTGTCCCCTCCCCCTTTCCCACCTCTGGTAACCTCAGTTCCGTTTTCTCCTTTTGAAACTTCAACATATTATTGTGATTGTTGTATCTTTCTTTCTTTTTTGATTTTTTTGTTTATTTTTTGGCTCTCACTTATGAGTGAGGACATGCAGTATTTCTCTTTCTGTGCCTGGCTTATTTTGCTTAACATAATTTTCTCTTAAGTTCATCCATGTTGCTGTGAATGGCAGTATTTCATTCTTTTTTATTGCAGAGTTTTATTCCATTGTGTAAATATATCACATTTTCCTTATTTAGTTGTCTAAAGATGAACATTTAGGTTGGTTCCAACTCTTGGCTATTGTAAATAGAGCTGTGATCAACATGGAATTGCAGGTATCCCTTTGACATGATGATTTCCGTTCCTTTTGGTATATAACCAGCAGTAGAATTGCTGGATTGAATGGCAGTTCTGTCTGTAGTTGTTTGAAGAAACTCCATACTGTTTTCCATAATGGTTGTACCAATTTATAGTTCCACCAACAGTATACAAGGGTTCCCCTTTCTCTGCATCCTTTACAGCATTCGTTATTCTCTGTCTTTTTGTTAATAGCCAGTCTAACTTGGGTGCGATATCTCAGCATGGTTTTGATTTGTATTTCCCTGATGCTGAGTGATGTTGAGCATTTTTTCATGTGTCTGTTGGCCATTTGTATACCTTACATTGAGAAATGCCTATTCAGCTCCTTTGCCCATTTTTTAGTTGGGTTATTTGGGGGGTTTTTTTGTTTTTTTTGTTTTTTAACCATTAACTTGTTTGAGTTCCTTCTATATTCTGGATATTAATCCTTTGTTGGATGCATCGTTTGCAGATATTTTCTCCCACTCTGTAGGTTGTCTTTTTGCTCTGTCGTTTACTTTGCAATGCAGAAACTTTTTAGTTTGATATAATCCAATTTGTTTATTTTTCCTTTGTTACCTGTGCTTTGGGGGTCATATTCATAACGTCTTTGGCCAGTCCTATTTCCTGAAGTGTTTCCCCTATGTTTTCTTTTAGTGGCTTTATGGTTTCAGGTATTATCTTTAATTATTTAACCCATTTTGAGCTGATTTTGGTATATGGTGAGAAGTTCAGGTCTAGTTTCATTCTTCTGCATATGGTTGTCCACTTTTCCCAGAACCGTTTATTGAAAAGGCAGTCTTGGGCCGGTCCCATGGCACACTTGGGAGAGTGTGGCGCTGGGAGCGCAGCAGTGCTCCCACTGTGGGTTCAGATCCTATATAAGGATGGCCGGTGCGCTCACTGGCTGAGCGCGGTGCGGCCGGTCACAAAAAGACAAAAAAAAAAAAGAAAAGGCAGTCTTTTCCCTAAGGTACGTTCTTGGTGCCTTTTTCAAAGACTAGCTGGCTGTAAATTTGTGAGTTGATTTCTGGTTTCTCCTTTCTGTTCCATTGGTCCAAGTGTCTGTTTTTATGGCAGTACCTTGCTGTTTTGGTTACTATAGCTTTGTAGTATAATTTGAAGTCAGGTAGTGTTATGCCTCCAGCTTTATTTTTTTTTGCTCAGGGTGGCTTTGGCTATTCGGGGTCTTTTGTCATTCCATATGAATGTTTATTTGGTTTCTGAAGAATGTCATTGGTATTTTGATGGGGATTGCATTGAATCTGTAGATCACCTTGGGTAGTATGGACATTTTCACAATGTTAATTCTTCCAATCCAAGAGCATGGAATGTCTTTTCATCTTTTTGTGTCTCATTTCATTACTTTCAACAGTGATTTGTAGTTCTCATTGCAGAGATCTTTTACCCCCTTGGTTAAATTGATTCCTAGGTATTTTATTTTATTGGTGACTGTTGTATATGGGCTAATTTTCTTGATTTCTTTTTCTGTTAGTTTTTGTTGGAGTGTAAAAATGCCACTGATTTTTGCATGTTGATTTTGTATCCTGCAACTTTACTGAAATCTTTTATCAACTCTTAAGAGTTTTTTTGTAGAGCCTTTAGGCTTTTCTCTATTATAGGATTTGACTTCACCTTTACCAATCTGGATGCCCTTTATTTCTTTCTCTTGCCTGATTGCTCTGGTTAGTACTTCCAGTCCTGAGTTGAATAGGAGTGGTGGGAGTGGCCGTCCTTGTTTTTCAGCTTTTCCCCGTTCAGGATGATATTGATGGTGGGTGTGTCATATATGGCTTTTATTGTGTTGAGATACTTTCCTTCTATACCTAAGTTGTTGAGAGTCTTTATCATGAAGCGATGTTGAATTTTGTCTAATGTTTTTCTGCATCTATTGAGATAATATGGTTTTTTTCCCTTGATTTTGTTGATGTGATGTATCACATTTATGACTAGCATATGTTGAACCGTCCTTGCATCCTTGGGATGAATCTCATTTGATTGTGGTGTATAATTTTTTTGATGTGTTGCTGTATTCTATTTGCTAATATTTTGTTGAGAAGATTTTTTGTGTCTATGTTCATCAGAGATACTGGCCTATAGTTTTCTTTTTTTGTTATTGTATCTTTGTCTGGTTTTGGTATTAGGGTGATGCTGGCCTCATAGAATGAGTTTGGGAGAATGGCCTCTGTTTCAATTTTTTGGAATAGTTTGAAGAGAATTAGTATTAATTCCTCTTTAAAGGTTTGGTAGAATTCAGCAGTAAAGCCCTCCAGTCCTGGGCTTTTCTTTGTTGGGAGACTGCTGATTACTACTTCAATCTCATTGCTTGTTATTGGTCTGTTCATGTTTTCTGTTTCTTCTTGGTTCAGTCTTGGTTGTTTATATGTGTCCAGAAATTTATTTCCTCCAGGTTTTCAAATTTGATGGCATATACTTGTTTATAGTTGTCTCTAATGATTCTTTGTATTTCTGTGGTATTGCTTGTAATGTCTCCTTTTTCATTTTCATTTCTGATTTTTGTTATTTGGGTCTTCTCCTTTTTTTCCTTCTTTTCTTTCTTTCTTTTTTTTTTTTTTGTTAGCCTAGCTAATGGTTTGTCTATTTTGTTTATCTTCTCAAAAAACTAACTTTTTGTTTTATTGATCCTTTATATTGTTTTTGGGGTCTCTATTTCATTTGGTTTTGCTCTGATCTTAATTATTTCTTTCTACTAATTTTGGCAGTGGATTATTCCTGTTTTTCTGGTTCTTTGAGGTGTAGCATTAGGTTGTTTATTTGAAATCTTTCCATCCTTTTGTTGTAAGTATTACAATAAACTTTCTTCTTACTACTGCCTTTGCAGTATCCCACAGGTTTTGGTATGAAGTGTCTTTATTTTCATTAGTTTCAAGAAATTTTTTGATTTCCTGTTCAATGTCTTCTTGGACCCATATGTTGTTAAGGAGCATGTTGTTTAATTTCCATGTGTTTGTATTGTTTACAGAGTTTTACTTGTTATTGATTTCTAGTTTTAATTCATTGTGGTCTGAAAAGATAGTTGAAATGATTTCAGTTTTTAAAAATTTATTGAGACTTGATTTGTGGCCTAATATATGGTCTGTCCTGGAGAATTTTCCATGTGCTGATGAAAAGAATGTATATTCTGTGGTTGTTGGACAAAGTGTTCTGTAGATATCTGCCAAGTCCAATTGATCTAAAGTGTGGTTAAACCCAGTATTTCTCTATTGATTTGTTGCCTAGGTGATCTGTCCAATGTTGAAAGAGGGGTGTTCAGGTCCTCAGCTGTTATCATATTTGGGGATATCTCTTTCTTTAGGTCTAATAGTGTTCATTTTATATATCTGGGTGTTCTGATGTTGGGTGCATATATATTGATGCTTGTTATATCCTCTTGCTGGATAGATCCCTTTATCATTATATAGTGGCCTTCTTTTTTATGGTTTTTGGTTTAAAGTCTATTTTATCTGATATAAGAATAGCTACTCTTTCTCCTTTTTGATTTCCATTCATGTGGTTTGTCTTTTTTCATCTCATCAGTCTTAGTCTGTGTATGTCTTTACGGGTAAGGTAGGTGTCTTGTAGATAGCATATAGTTGGGTCTACTTTTTTAACCCAATCAGCAAGTCTGTGTCTTTTGAGTGGGGAATTTAATGCATTTACATTTCGGATAGTCATTGAAAAATATTGTCTTACTCCTGGCATTTTATTGATTTTCATTTGGATGTTTTAAATATCTTTTGTTTCTTTTTGTTTTCCCTTTTATTGTTTGTCTTCAGCATTTGTTGGGTTTTGGAGGTGGTAAGATACAGTTACTTTCTCTCCTGTTTGCAGTTTGTTTTACCAGTAGCTTTTGTTGTTTCTTGTGTATTAATGGTAGTGATTATCATTTTTTGGGTTCCAGATGTACTTTGATAGAGTTTGGATGTGTTGTTCCCACCAAAACGCATGTGGAAATCTGATCCCCAAAATGGCGGTGTTACGAGCTGTTTGAGTCATGGGGGTGGGTCCCTCATGAATGGATTAATGCTCTCCCTGGGGGAGGGGAGCCTGAGTGAGATCTTGCTCTATTAGTTCATGCGAGAGCTGGTTGTTTATAAGACCCTAGCACCACCTCTATCTCTCTTGCTTCCTCTTGCCATGTGATCTGCTTCTACCCACTGGCTGCCTGCTGGTTTCTGCCATGAGCAGAAGCAGCTTGAGGCCCATGCCAGATGCAGCTGTTCCAGAATCGTAAGCCAAATAAACCTCTGTTCTTATACCCAGTCTCTGGTGTTTCTGTTACAGCAACACAAATTGGACTAATACACATGTCTTCCTTAAGTATATCTTGTAGGGCTGGTCATGTGGTGGTTAATTCTTGTAGTTTTTGTTTGTCTGGGAAATACACTATTTCTCCTTCATTTCTGAAGGATTGCCTTGCTGGGTACAGTATTCTTTGCTGGCAGTTTTTTTCTTTTAGTACTTTGAATATACGGTCTCATTATCTTCTGGCCTGTAGCTTCTCTGTTGAGAGGTCTGCTGTTAGTCTGATGGGCACTCCCTTATAGCTAACTTGATGCTTTTCTCTTGCTGTTTTAGGATTCTCTCTTTGTCATTGAGTTTTGCCAGTGTGACTTGGAGAGGATCTTCTGGATTGAATTCGTTTAGGGATCTTTGAACCTCCTGAATCTGAAGGTCCATGTCTCTCCACATACCTGGGAAGTTTTTCACTATTATTTTGGTGAATATGTTTTCAATGCCTTTTCCTTTCTCCTCTCCTTCAGGAACACCCATGATTTGTATGTTTGTGCTTTTAAGGTTGTCTGCTAGCTCTGAGGTTTTCTTCATTTTTTAAAAAATTCTGTTTTGTTTTGGTCCACTTGATTTATTTTGAAGAAAGTGTCTTCAGGAACAGAAATTCCTTATTCTGTTTGCTCTAACCTGCTGCTTAAGCTCTCGGTTGTGTTTTTTATTTCATTGAATTTCTCCTTCACTTCCATGAGTTCTGCTACATTCTTTTTTAAAGTATTAATCTCTTTGTATATTTCCTCCTTCATATCTTGGATAGTTTTGCTCTGTTCATTTTGTTGTCTAACTGTGTCTTCTGTGTCTCCTTGAGTTCCCTTAAGATTTTTACTCTTTTCAGTCATTTCAAGGATTTCCTGCTCGATGGGATATGGTACTTGAGAGATGAGAGTTATTGTACTTCTTTGGTGAACTCATTTTTTCTTTTTTTCTTTCTCTTTTTGTTTTTCTGGTATCCCTACATTGATGTCTGGTCATCTGGAAGAGCAGTTGCTTCTTTTATTACTCTCCTTCCCTAGGCTCTGCTGGTGACCCTCCTTGTGTCAGTGCAGTTGAGTGGTTGGTGGTTCACCTGCATAGTGGCAGTGGCTGCTGTGGCTTCTGCTGTCATAGCAGGACTCCCTTGCTGCAGTGGTGGCTGTGGTGGTGGCTTTGGTGGGCTGCAACTGCTTCCATCACATCTGCAATGTCTGCAACAGCAGCCAGGTTGTCTTGTGGGGTCGGCAGTGGTCCAGACAGCTGCAACTACCCTTTCATGTGTCTGTGGTGTCCTTGGTGACAGTGGGGTTACCTCATGGTGGTGGCAGCCACATCCATAGCCGTAACTGCCACCCTTTTGTCTGTGGTGTCCTTGGTGTCAGCAGGGTTACTTCCTGGGTAGCTGCAACTGCTTCTCTCACATCTGTGTTGTCCTTGGTGGCAGCGGCAGCAAGGTTAACTTGCTGTGTTGGCAATGGCAGTGGTGGTTGCAACCACCTGCCTGGTATCTGTGGAGTTTGCAGCTGTAGTTACAGGCCACCTGTAGGACTGCTGCTCTGTGGGGAACTGCTCTGTGATGGGCAGTGGTTCTGTGACCTGACAGTGGCTCTGGCAACTGTGGTGGCAGTGCCAGTGGTCCCATTTAGATCTTATTCTGTAGGAAGAATGTGCCCTGGGCACCTCTAGTTTGCCATGTTCCCAGAAGTCTGTTTTTAGTCTTTTTTTTTTTTTTTTCTTCTTCTTTTTTTTTTGATGATTTGATCTGAGTAGCTTTTTGGACTGACGTCTTAATCAGTTCACTTTCTGAACTGGATGTAATGCTAACCATTCTGTATAAGCATTTTGTGATGTTTTAGCATTTTAGTTAAAAAGGGACCTTAATTTGTCTTCCAAGTAACTAGTAAAGTTGCATTTTAAATAGATTTGCTTATTTTTAAAAACAAAATATACCTTGAGTGAAAGAAATAGCACAATCCAATAAATAAAGCACAATTAGCATTTGGAATATGCTATGTTCTGAACATTGGTGTTCCCACGCCTCCCCACCTTTAGGTGGTGATTAAGTCATGAGGGTGGAGCTCTCATGGGATTGGTACCTTTATAAAAGAGGTACAAGGGAGCTGTTTGTCCCTCCCAGGATGTGGGGTTACAGCAAAAGACACCATCTATGAAGCAGAGAACAAACTTTCACCAGACACTGAATCTGCTGGCACCTTGATATTGGACTTTCCAACATCTGGAAATGTGAGAAATAAATTTCTATTATTTATAAATTATCCAGTCTAATGTAGGTTGTTAAAGTAATCTGAATAGACTAAGACAGACTATGACAATATGATTCTTTCAGGTTCTTTTAACTTGTTATAGAGAATCAGTGCAGGATTCCAGTAACCTTCTTTCCCCCAAGTTTTCATAAATCACTTGTTTCATAATACATTTTCAAGTTTTTCCAGGTGAGCGTCATTAGACTTACTGGTCTCTAGTTTCTAAAATCTACCCCTAACTGCTAATGAAAATTAGTACAATATTTTCTTTTTTATAGAATCACCTTGAAAGGTTTTGTGAATAAATTCTTCCTTTTCTCTTGTTCTGGTTTCCTCCTAATGGTTCTTTTAAAAAAATGTTGTATTTTGTGTACTAAGGGATTAGAAACATATTTATATAGTATTTGGACAATGCATGATATGCTTTTTTCTTCATCTTCCTCATAGGAACTTTGAGAAATTGATAAGGTTATAGATGAAGAAACTGAGGCTAAAATAAGTTGTGACTTGCTCAGAGCAACTAATCTGGTGTTTGAACTACTCTCTACTAATATAAACCAAGTAGCTCTGCTTTCTCTTTGTCATTTTTTGTCACTATACTCTTCCCACCCCGAACCCTTAAACTCTCTCTGCTTTGTTCATGTTTCTCTGTACGTATGAGGGTACTTCAAAAAGTTCATGGAAAGAACTGTATTATCTTTTAATTCTATTTTCCCACAAATTTTTTGAAGTACTCTTGTACCTTAAAACAAAAACAAGAACAAATAAACAAAAACCCATCCCCAGTTTTTTTTCTTTAGCATTTTTCACTAATGTCACCTCATTTTTTAGTTTTAGTTTTTTTGATTCTGTTTTTCTTTTCTGGGTTTCTTTGGAAGCTTTTGGAGATAGATGTGCTTTAAGAGCTAAGCCTGGTGCTTAGGACTAAGTCACTGTTAGACTGCCTAGTTTTTATTTATGGTATTCTGTACCTTGAAGACAAAGGGCACCCTGAGTCTTCTCAAAGGAGCATGGAAACCATGGAGCTGACTCCTGTTGGTACCGTTGAAATAATCAGTGACTGAATGTGCCACCAGCCTGAGATTCATGAAATGTTCAACAGAATCGGTTTAGAATGTTAGGTGAAGCATGAAAACGCCAGTGTGATTTATCAGCAGTCTGATTTTTGTCTGGTATAAGAAAAAATAAGGCAAGTATTGGATTGTTCATGTGTCTCTCAAAGCCAACATCAGAGTTGAAAAGACAGTATTTCGGGAGGCACATTAAATCAAAAAGAAAATGATGCTGCCTGCTTTGACTGCTTAAGTCAAAAATAGAGGAGATGAAATTAACATGGCCATTTGCTTAAATATTTTCAGGTCTTCAGGGATGAAGACTATAGTAAGAATTTGGTAATAATGACTGGATATCAAAAATGACACAAGAAGTCATTTATCTTTTGCATCCCAGCCCATCATTTAACGTGTTCACAAGAAAATAAATCAGAAAGATTGATTAACGAACTGACTCTACTACTTGTTAGAGGCAAGTATGGTTGTTTTACATGAAAAACCTTTGTCAAAGAATTAGGATCTTCATTATCAGTAACACTTTTTTTGGTATGTTTTATAACATATAAAATTCTAGCCGAAATAAGTGTAGTTTTTGCATGAGGGAAAGATTAACAATATGGATTTGTCAAATTTTATAGTTTACTAATATTTACTTTCCATTTCTTTGCTCACACACTGCTCTGGACCATTTTAATTGCATCGTATTGAAAATTTATTTTTAGATCTTAGACGAGGTGACCAGAGGCTAGTGGTAATATGAAGTATGGTACAGTCTATGAATAGAGAATGCTAGCATTTCATGGTAACACTGTATATAACATGGGTGCCAAATTTAGTATGTCAACCAGTGTTTTTCAAAATGAATTCTTCAGACCATCTACATAAAAATCACCAGGAGTGCTTGTTAAAAATGCAGATCACTGGATTCTTCCTTTACCCATCTCCCACCAGTCAAAACCTGTGGGAACTCTGTCTATGAATTGCATTTTAACAAGCTCTCAGGTATTTTGGATGCACATCAAAATTTGAGATCTCCTCATAATAGAAGATTTAACATGTTATACATCTTGTTGTCCTGTTAAAAGTGGTTAAATTAGGAGATCTTTGAAGGCAGGGGAGAGCAAGGATCTCTATATCCAATATAAGTCAAATAGATTTTTTAAGTATGTAGTTCAGTGACATTAAGTATATTCGCATTGTTGTACAACCATCACCACAATCTCCAGAACTTTTTCCTCTTCCCAAACTGAAACTCTGTACCCATTAAATAATAACTATTCTCTCTTCCCCACTAGCTCCTGGCAACCACCATTCTTTTTTTGGTCTCCATGAATTTGACTACTGTAGGCGTCTGATATGCATGGAATCATACAGTATTTGTCTTTTTTTGTGTCTGGGTTATTTCACTAAGCATAATGTCTTTAAGGTTCATCCGTGTGGAAGCATGTGTCAGAATTCTATTCTTTTTAAGGCTGAATAATATTCCATTCTATGTATATACCACATTTTTTTAACCATTTATCTGTTGATGGACACTAGGTTGTTTCCACCTTTTGGGTATTACGAATAGTGCTACCATGTACATTGGTGTGCAATTATCTGTCAAGTCTCTGCTTTCAGTTCTTGTGCGTATCCCTACAAGTGGAATTGCTGGATCATATATTAATGCTCTGTTTAATTTTTTGAGACAAGACCATAGCGTTTTCCACAGTGACTATATCATTTACATTCTTACCAACAATGCAAAAGCGTTACAATTTCTCTACATCCTTGCCAACACTTGTCTCATAGTTTGTTTTGATACTGAAAGATTTTTTTATATTATGAAAACCATTTCTAAAAGTATCTTATTTTTTTGCTATTGGAATTAAGAACTTAAGTTATTTTTCAGAAGAATAATAGTAAACTTTTCTGTATTCTGATAATCTATGTGATATTCTAACTAACTTAAAATTGCCCTGAACAAGGTTTTGTGCTTTCTCACACTTAGTAACTGGAACTGTTGAACAGATGCAGACAAACAAGTGAAGAATTTGTTCTGTGACTTATTTTCCAGTTCCTTCTCAACTAGATAGAAAAGTAGGGATATATGATGCTACATTTTAGTCTAATTGAGTAAGACATTTTGGAGAATAAAAGAAGATATTCTAAGCAGAGAATTTATTGTTCATAAATTATATAGTGATGATGAGAGATGTAATATTGCTGGTACAGTTGAACAGATTTTTTAGCTAATTTGCAGATACTTGAATATCTACTAAAGGAGCAAGGCTTGGTGCTAGGTATGGTAGGGATATAGATAATTGTAATAACCGATATTGTATAATGCTTACTATGTGCCTGACACTTTTTTAGGCACTCAGAATTTGTTACCTATACAATTTTTATAGCAACAATATGTTCAGGTGAAAACTGAGGCATGGGGAGAGTGAATGTTTTGGCCACGTTCTCAAAGCTGGTGGTGGAGCTTGGATTTGAAAAACAGTGGGATGGCTCCAGAGCCTGCATTCTTATCCTGTACTCTATGCTAGGAAGCAGAATACATGGTTCCTGTCCTCAAATAGCCTATTGTCTAGTCAAGATGACAAGCCTCAAACACATGTAAAGATATATAATGTATATGTTTTAAAGGTTGTAGACTCTAAACAAATGCCGTAAGTAGAAAGATGGGTCCAGTTATTCAACTAAATTGGCATAGCAAGGCAGAATCAGGATTCTTGGCTCCATCCATATTGTTGCATAATATTACTGAGCAGCTGGGATGGGCTGTACACTGCATACGCACTTTATATGAGTAAGATTTAAAGAAATACCATTCTTTTAGTTGTTACTTTTTTAAAAAATAACTTTTAGCCATGTACATGTAATTATGTTGAATAGTTTATTAAAATTCTCACTTGTTTTTGAAAAGTCTCAAGAGTGAGTGCATTTTACAATTTAACTGACATTTTTACTTGCACTGCTAACCTTTGAAAATTGTTCCTAATAATCCGTAGGAGATCATGGGGAGAGGGAAGAGAAAAAGGGAACAGTGACATTCATTCAATTCCCATAAATGACTTTTATTAACATTGTTTTAATGCTTCAGGTCTATCTTCAGAAATAGGGTGTTTCATTCATTACACAGCATGCTGTCATGTCCAGTCTGCTGTCTCATGACTTCTGAGTAAAACTGACTCAGTGATATGAGGCCTGGCTTTCATCAAAAGAGAAGCAGACATCCACCTAGAGCAGCTAGAAGATTAATGCTGTCTTTCTCTCTGATATTTTTAAGGTAGCATCACAGTCTAATTCTTTGGTCCTTTATTTTATAGCTTGTTTTGCCTCAGTCATACTGTGACCCACAAATCAATCTGACTGAGTCAACTCAATCTGTAATGATTAATTTTAATATTTCCAGATTATGTGAAATGTGTCATACAGTATAGTGGTTTGAAGATAGAGACTTATCAAAGGTTATTCATGTTTTTCTAAGTGGCTTTCCTTCTAACAGTTGCTATTATCCAGTAGAATGATGGTATGTTTAAGTATAAGTTCAGTGTTTTCTCCTGGTTTTGATTTATTCTTGGGTTTTAGTGAGATACACACCCTCTTAAAAATTAGGCAGCAGGGGAAAAAATGTTTTCTCTTTTGAAATGGAAGCATTTAAAGGCATGAGGAAGTGGTAATCATAATACCTTTTTTCCTGTGAGAATAACAAAAACAGGATTAACTATTTCCTTGCCATTTTTTTTATAGTAGGTAGTCATAATGCAGCATTTCTTTGTCATTGATAACTTTCTCTGATTTTTAAAATTTAGAGATAGATTATTGGGAAGAATACCTACATCTTTTTTGGTACTTCATGTTTGAGAGAATATGAAGAGAGGTAAATGAAACTTTGCTTACAGAAGAAATGGAGTGAACATTACGTTTTGTAACTTCATTACTTTTAGGCTGGAGCTATATTCTTCTGTTGGCGATCTTTGAAAGGCCTTTAATATAATTGGTACTTTTTCTAGAATTTAGACTTTTCATAACTGTGTTTCCATAGCCCATAGATAGATTTTCTCTTCAACCTCTGATTAGGAGAATTGCATATAATTTCCTTTGAATTCTGTTGTTGTTACTTTGTTTCTAAAGAGTAGAAATTTACTATGAATGACTAGTGGAAAAAGAGGGCTAGATAGAGAGCATTGCCTCTACCCTACCCATTAAAGCATATAAAAAATTAAGAGGAAGCAAATGATTTCTGCAGTGGCTACATTACTAAACTTTATATATATAAAAAAAAAACGGTGAAAAATGTTTCAATTTTCAGTGGAAGACATTTCATTTTGTGGAACAAAATTGGAAGTGCCTTTAGAGATACTCTAGTTCAGTTCCCTCATTTTCACATGTTTATTAACCCATGTCTTCTGACCTCAGTGAAGTGTTCTTTCCACAACACTATACAAGTATTTATGATCTCTTTGATCTAAATCTAAAGAATTTCTCTCCCTTTGAAAACCTCAGAATTAAAAAAAAAAAAAATTGATCCATATAGAAAATGCTTCTTGCATTTTGTAAACAAATGAAGTACCTATCAATTTTTGTTATTTGAGGTCAGATAAATCAGAGTTCCAATCCTGGTCTTGTAATTTATTAGCCAAATAACAAGTTACTTAATCACTCTGTGTCTTATTTTCTTGGTCTGTGCTATGGATATAATAATAGAAATCTACTCTTTATCTTGTGAGGATTAAATGAGTTACTCAGTTTCTCAAATTGGTAACATTGCAATAGAGAGGAGAGAATCATTTTTGGAATGCAACATTGTACATCTTTTTTGTTAAGCATTTTTATTGAAGTGTAATTTACTTAGCATAAAATTCACTCATTATAATTGTACAATTCAGTGATTTTCAGTAAATTTATAACATTGTGTAAACCATCACTTCAATCTAGTTTTAGAAAAACATTTCCGTCACCACCAGAAGTTCTCTTGTATCTGTTTGCAGTTAATCCCCACTTCCAGTCCTAGGCAGCCATTGATCCACTTGCTGATTCTCTAAACGTGCCATTTCTGGACATTTCATATAAATAAAATCATACACTATGTGGTCTTTTGTGACTGGCTTCTTTCATTCACTGTAATGTTATCAAGGTTCATCCATGTTGTAACATGAATCAGTAGTTCATTCCTTTTTATGGCTGGATAATATTCCATTGTGTGGATATACCACACTTCGTTTATTCATTCATTAGTTAGTAGACATTTGGTTTGTTTCCACTGTTTGGCTATTATGAACAATGTTGCATTCATGTACAAGTTTTTGTGTTAATAGATATTTATATGTTATGAACATACATATATTTTATATGTTAAGATATGTATGTTTTAGTTCTCTTTGGTATGGTATATACCTGTGAGTGGAATGTCTGGGTCATATGGTAACTCTAAGTTTAACCTTTTGCCAAACTTTTCTACAGCAGCTGCACCATTCTACGTTCCCACCAGCGTTGTATGAGGGCTCCAATTCCTCCATATCCTCCCTGGCATTTTCTGTGTTTTGTTTTGTCTTTTTCCCAATAGTCATCCTAGTGAGTATATTGTGGTATCTCATTGTGGTTTTAATTTTCATTTTTCCTAGTTAATGATGTTGAGTAACTTTTCATGTGCTTACTAGACATTTGTATATCTTCTTTAGAGGAATGTCAATTCATATATTTTGCCCATTTTTAAATTGGGCTGTTTGTCTCCTTGTTGAGTTGTATGCATTTGTTTTGTATTCTGAATACACAATCCTTATAAAGAAATGTAATTTTAATATATTTTCTTTCCATCTGTGTCTTTTTTTGTTTCTTGATGTCTTTTAAAAAGTGCGGAAGTCTTTAATTTTGATGAAGTTCAGTTTGTCAGTTTCTTCTTTTGTGAATTGTGGTTGTAGTATCATATCTAAGAACTCTTTACTTCACCTGAGGTCATGAAGATGTTCTTCTTCATTTCTTTTAGAAGTTTCATAGTTTTAGCTTTTAAATTTAGGTCTGTGATCCATTTTAAATTAATTTTTGTGTATGGTATGAGGTAGGAGCCCATAAGTTCATTTTTTAATGTGTGGATATCCAGTTATCCTAGCACCTTTTGTTAAAAAGACTATCCTTCACCAAGGTCCAGGGTTCAATCCCTGTACTGTCCAGTTGCCGGGAAAAAGAAAAAAATACTATTCTTTCCTCATTTAATGGTCTTGGCATCTTTCAAAAACAATTGACCATAATGTAAGACTACTTGTGAATATTTGATACATATATGCACATTGAAACATGTTTTTTTTTTTCTTTTTGACACCAGCACAGTAAGTTAGAATAATTAAGATACCAGGACTCATTAGCAAGATTTATATTTTAGAATTAACATATGTTGGTATTACAGCCTTTTCCTTTTTTGTAATATATGGACATTTGTGTAATTGTAGAAGGAACATCTTCATTTCAGATATAGAACAGGTCTTTTCAATATTCAAATTCAGCAGGATGATTTGTAAAACGAGCATGACATTTAAAATTTTGGCTCATATTAAACTTGATTTATTTCAAAAGCATATATTTTATTCCATTTTATTCCATTCACATCTTTACTCCATTGTCATCTGTGCCTGTGGTCATTGACTTCTACCCAAATTTCAATACAAGGAGAGTAATATGTGATTGACAGTTGGCAGGTCAATTGGCAGGAAAGTCAGAGATGAAGGTTGAAAGAAAAATGCTCAATTAAATTTCTTTTCTGTTTTATGCTATATTGCTCTTAAATATTCCCCTGGGCCACTATTGTTTTGATATTTGACAGAGCACTTTTTCTAGAAAATCTTATGTAACCTCAGCCATATCAACTCTGTGAAGGAGAAAGAATTTATTCTTTTACTTTTTGTATATTTTGTACAAGTCAGTTCTTGAATGATATCTTGACTATAGTCTGTGTTGACTTGAATAGTTTATCATATGGGAGATGTAAAGAAGCCATATGTCACATCCAGTATATCTGATTTAGTGCCAATCTTTAGATGCTAACTTTAGGGGGAAAATGGAATAAACAAACCTCTAGACTGAAGGTTTTTTTTCCTTTACCTTATTAGGGAGATATAATCAAATATTAATCTTGGTCTTCTGACTGCTTTTCCTGTTATGTATTCCTTCCTTCCTTCCTTTTTTCCTACTTAAAAAATAGCATTTGTAATTTGGTATTGTTATGTTATGAGATGAGTTCATATTATTAAATTCCATGTAATTAGAATATAATCCATTAAGTGTCAAGCCTCTTGTATGGGGATATTTAAAATCATATTCTTCACTCTTGAAAAGTATATACCAAAACTTAATTTAACTTTCTTTAAGAACTCGTGGGGCGTGGTGGTGGTGATGATGGTTTTTCCAGAAACTTGGCACTAAGCTGAACATTTTTTACAAATTATCTTATTTCCTCATAGTATCTTTAGTCTGAGTAGTAACCTGACTTATCCCAGGGAAGTAAAATAACTTTAATTTTCCTGAGGTCAGATGAATTGTGAGTGGTAGAATGCTACTGTGAATCTGGGCCGTGGAGCCTAAACTCTTATTTATACTGTATTACCTTGACATCTTTATAAAAACCAGCAATTGCATGCTACTAGAATGCCCTCAGTGGTTTTTGGCATTGTGAGACTGTTCATCCCTATAATAAAATTCTGATTTGGGTATTCTGTTTCGAGTCTTTATAGCTGCATTTTATAATTTTTGTTTTTATTCTCATTATTGGGCTTTTTAAAAAAAATTTAACTCTGTCAAAGTCGTATACCTGTTTTTATCCACTTTCTTCATTCTGATCTTCTGTAGGCTTGAAGATCGTATAAGCAAGCTTGTTAGTGTAGTTTCTTGTCTAAAAGTGAATAGGTCGTGGACAAGGATAACATAAATTACCAGGTAATTTACCTCTAGATATGCAAAGTAAGTGAAATATTACATAGGACACTACATAAGACTTTTTCCCAGAAGGATTAAATACTTTACTATTGTATTTAAACATACAGCTTTAAAAAATAATTCCAGTTATCTTGTTGGCAGCATGACATGATTTTTGTGGATTTATTTGTTTCAATTTATGTGAAGTGTATGCAGACAATCGCACTTTGTTTATTGGTACTGTTAATTCTGGGAAGAAATGAACAGCATGTACTTTGTAGTCATCATTAAATCAAATCAACTATCAACAAATATTTATTTTCTACTATATGCAAGGTTCTGGGTGGGGTACAAATAAATATGAAGCGTGCTTCCTCCCTTCAGAAGGAAACAGAATACAAGTATATGAAAAGTAAATAATTTCTAATTGATGGATACACAAGAAACTCTTGATGACCGTTAGTGCTGGCAAATGGAACTGAGGTCTGGATGTGAGAGAGTATAACTTTTTGTACTCTGAAATTTTTGCTGTGAGTGTGTTTTATTTCCACAATATAAGTAAATGCTTTAAAAAAGAGAAAAAAAATAACTACAGTAACTTTAACAGTTCAATACTACAGTAGAAGCATTGCCATAGGGAAATCAATAATGAATTGATGAGTGATACATGTTTAAAGCTGAGGAGACATCTCTTTGGGTGTTTAACTTGGAGACAGAATTTAAACAGCGAAATGGATTTGTCTTGAGGTATGGAGGATGTGTTCTATAACTGATTTGTATGTCTTTTTTGTTGCTTTTATTTACCTTTTGCAATTCAGTAATGTAAATGATACTTTAGAAGAGTGTGAGGTAAGGAAGTGAAATCCATGAATTAAGAGTATGCTTTGTGGTCCGTTAGAGCTCAGTACTTTGTCTCTTATCGTCTTACAGCATCCCTTTTCTTCCTCTCCTCACTTTCAACTCCATAGTAAACTTGCCTGAGGAACTAGCGTCACTTTTCTGTGTTTTGCTGCTGGGTTTTTTTTTTTTTTTTTTGGTCTAGATGTTATCATGGTATGAAACATAAAGTCTGTCATCTGCATTTCAATGATCACTTTGGTGACACTGTATCAGCCACAAGTAAAGCAGCAACTCTCTGAATAGTGGGACAGACTTGAATGTGGCATGTGTACAGGAAGGTAACTTAGTTTTCTTAATCTTAAGTGCCACTAGAAAACATTCAGCTCACTGTCAGTATATATAATTTTTTTTTTTTTTAATGGGGGGTGTGTGCTTGTTGGGAAGGGGAATAATCTAAATTGCTTTATAACTAACTGTAACAATTTTTTGAAAATTTGTCTTATCATATGTAATTAAGCACTTTAGGGTATTAGAGTTTCCATAAAAATTCTGGGTAAGTCTCTTGCCCTGCTCTCAATGAAAGCCTTTTCATAGGATGCATGTGAAAGAGAGAGTAGGGGAAATCCCTCTGCAGTTTAAGTATGTCATACCAGTTAGTAAGTCCTAGGGAGAGCCTGGATGCTGCCTCTCTGTCAAGGCCTCTCTTTCTTACTGTACTCAACATCTAAAGGGCACTTCATTTCTTTTCAGCTAATTATGTTCTTTATCAGTGACTGTCAAATCAGGGAGGGGTGTGAAAGGATCACATGGGGGGACCTTTTCTAAGTAAATAGGTGCCTTGCTCCTCAAGATTCTGATGAGCGTTGGGAAAGGAAAAAGGTTGAGGCAGGAACCTTTCATAGGAAAAACAGTGTGAGAAATTTTTCATAATTGAGAAATTCTTTATCTATTGCTGTATAACAAACTACCCCCAAAATTAGCAGCTTAAAACAACAATGAACATGTATTATTTCACACAGTTTTGTGGGTCAGAAATTTAGAAGCCAGTTAGCAGGGTTGTTCTGGCTTAGGGATTCTCAGAACATTGTAGTCAAGGGGTTGGCTGGGCGGTCATCATCTGAAAGCTTGTGTGGGATGGGACGATGGCTCACTAACGTGGCTATTGTCAGGAGACTTCCTCACTGGCTGTTGGCAGGAGGCCTTAGTTTCTCGTCACTTTCTAGAGAAAAGTGGGCCTTTCTACAGAGCTATTTGAGTAATCTCAGGACATGGCTGTCAGTTTCTCCTAGAGTGAGCGAGCTAAAAGAAAGAGCAAGGAGGAAGCTGCAATGCTTTTGTGATCCAGTCTTAGAAATCATATGCTTTCACTTCTGCCTTGTTCTTTTCCTTAGAAGGGAGTCACTAAGCCAGTCAGCCTCAAGGGGAGAGGAATTAGGCTTCGTATATTTTAATGGGAGGAATGCTAAAGAATCTGTGGCCATATTTTAAAACTAACACAGAGGTGTAAAAGAAAATTGGTTCCTTTTTTCTGGTAGTTGTCATTTAAAAAATATATTTGAGTGCCTTCCATGTGCAAGGTATAATGGATTAGGTTAAAGACTCTTCTAGAATTTTATGTATAGCAGGGGAAGTTAGGCATGTATGGTAAACAATAAGAACACAAGATAAAATATATATTTCCAGAGTATTTGTGAATTGATTTTTCAAATTAACTTTGCCTAAGTATTATCCCAATTTGTTAACTTTAATTGGAGAATGTTAAAAATCTATTTATTAGGAAAAAACAAACAAACCCAAACAACAAAAACCTGCCATTCCTGAGTATGTATTTGCTGAATTCCTTGGATAAACTCAGAAATTCTGTAATTTATCTCCTTGATTTACATATTATACCAGATAGGTATGAAGTATAGAAGAGAAATAGCATTTTAAATATACCTTATGAACTTTTTCAGTATGGTAGAAGAATTAGTTTTAATCTAGCATGATCCTAGTAGCTAATTATTAGTATAAAAGAAATACAGATACAAATGAGAGTTCTGTATACTGAGTTAATTATCTAGACTATCAGTTTATAGCTTTTTATGTGAACCAGGACCCTTTTTGTAGCTCTGCATTTAATTAAGCATTTCCTTCTAGTAAGATACTTTCCCTTTAAACAGAGAAACAATATAGTGTAGAAGAAAGATTTGGGGCTTGGAATTAGACAAATTTGGGCTCGAATCTTTGCTTTACCTATGTGACCTAGGACCAGCTATTTAATCTCTGAACCTATTTCCTCATCTATAAGAATAATACCTATCTCTAAGGTTTATTGTGAAGATTAAATGAAGTCATGTGAATGGTTGCCCAGTTTCTTAGATACTCATTAAATTTTAGTTAACTTCGTTTTACTCCTTTCCCCTAAAAAATGAAAAGATAAGACAGTCAAGAAAGGTTTCCCATAGGAGACACATTTAAACTGAGACCCTAAGATCCATTTTTATCTAGGCAATGGGAATCATATGTGCATAGCTGTAGATAAAGCTGTAGATAAGAACTATTTGAAGGCCTTTGGGCCTGGACATAGTGGTAATAAGATTGAAGAGGTAGGTAGGACCCAGATCTTAAGACCCTTTGAGGCAGTGGCAAGCAGTTATTTCTGTATTTAATTCTGAGAGTAGTTGAAGCCACTGGAGAGTTTAAATCCATAAGGGCTGTAACTTTGATTTCCATATTTTGAGATAATAGGCTGCAGTTAAAACCAGTGAAGGGATTTATTTATTTTTGTTATTCAGAATCTTAGAATCTAATCTAATCTAAGTACGTTATTCTTTTTTGAAAAGCCAGAGAATAAAATTTGTAGAGGAAATCTTAAGTAGATCTATGATCCTTTCTCAGTAAAAACTTTAAAAATAACTGCAGGAACTGAGATAGACCCTTCTCCTCTTCTCTTTTTTGCTTCTGCTCCCAGAATTGAAGTTATTTTTTCTTCTGTCCTCTTTCTTCCAATTACTGCATTTTTAAGGAAGTTAGGAATTGAGCATTTGAAGTGAGTTCTGCCGTCTCCCTCTGTTGTTTTCTGTGGAGCGTTGCACAGTTTTTACTGTTGGTGAAGCAGATTTTCTGGAAAACTTCTAAGGCACCTACATTACCATCGCCTTTTTTCTGTTTGTGCTAACAGGAATCTATTGCCTATGCTTCTATCATTTGGGGCATATAGTAGGTCATAATCTTGGGGGCTAATTTATTAACCTGTGTTAACTTTTAGATTACTTTTTGAAAGTTTGGGAATTTCATTTCACAGAATGAAGAATCTTGTCAGTGCTTTTAGGAAGAGTCAGCCTCAGATGCTGACTCATTCTTTCAAATAGCCAACAAATAGTAGAGTTAAGGCTTTTGTGAAATGATTTGTTTGTGGCCAAAAAATCATGGTTGTGACTTAGATGATTTGGTTAAATGTGTACCAAATACTTAATTTTTTTAAACTAAGGAAAATATATGATGTGTCTAATGTAGGTACTGTTTTATTCACCAGTTCTGCCCCATCCTTTATAGAGATTGTTCTTCCAATGAGAGTGACTAGAGGGAAGGTGTTCTGGATTCCCAAAGGCATTGTGGAAACAGAGATGCTCTCACTTCTCTCCTGTTCAGTGGTTTCCAGAAGCACTCACTTAGAAGAGGAGCTGGGTGTGTTTCCTATCTTCTGTTATCTATGCAGAAGGAAGAAGAAGACAAATATGTGATGAAGTCTTAGTGTATTAGATAATGTATTAGATACTTAATTATCTCACTTAATCTTTTAATGAGACACTGGACATTTTCATAACACAGGTAATATATTCTCTAGAAACTGATGTTTAAAGGCATTAAGTACATTGCTTATGGTCACACATCTCTTAAGTAGTATAGTCAAGATATGAACTCAGGTCTGTCTGATTCCGAAGCCATGTCTGTTCTTCCTTTCTTTCTTTTTCCTTCCCTTCCTTACTTACTTTTTCTTTCCGCTTACTTATTATTTCTTATTATATATAATTTGCATAATAATTCCTAAAGCTAGTTAATTTAGATTTCCTGTCACTCATATTTTCAACAAATTTTTCATGTAAATGATAAAGTTAAAATAAAGGTTAAATATTTTTAGCTATTTGAGTTAAGAATTCAGATTATTGTAAGAATAGAAAAACAGTGATTTATGCCTTCATTTGACCGCACAGGGAAGAATCTGTTTGGAATCGGAAGATATTTTGGCCACTTTAAAAAAGGGAGAATAAAAATTGATAACCATTCTAAAGTTATGAGCTAATTCTCCTCAAGTTCCCTGAAATTGTCAGATGAATGATATGATATACTTTTGTACATTGTATCATAATGATGATTCTTTTATGCCTCATGGATATATCTCAAATGTAAAAGTTTTATACAAAATGTTTTTTCGGAATAGTTTTATGAATTATAACTGATTTTATCATGCATGCTCTCTGTCACGCATTGTAGACATCATTATATTTGGTGTCTTTTCAGAGCAGAGAGTGGTTGTAAAATTAAATCTATGAGCCATATAACCTTGAATAAGTTGTATAACCGCTTTATTCCTTAGTTCTCTCATCTATTAAATGGGATGAAAATGCCCTATTTCATTTGATTCTGAGCTGCAAACATTTTTTTTTTCACGTTCTAAGTGTTCTGAAATCAGGATGCATTTTTGTGATTGTTATATCTTACTGTTAGCCAGATGACAATGGAGATGAAGTTATATGAAAATCTTTATACCTTCTGGTAATATCATGGCATCTAGCTATTCTATAGATTTGATGACAATACCTACTTCAAAGAGTTCTTGTGAAGATCAAAGTAGCTAATATATATATAAAGTACTTAGAATAATACCTGTCACCTAGTAAATGCAACATAAATGTTAGCTGTATTTAATATCATACTATTGGAAATGTAACAATAGTGGTTGGCTGACTTATTTATAATTTTAAGGTTATATAATACCTTTTTTTCTGTGGAACACAAAGCATTTTCTGCTTGACATTTTTAAAAAAAAATAACTTCCTTAGTGTTATAGATATATAATAAATACAAAGGAAAGATTACTGGGTAGAAGAGATAAATGAGGGTAATAAAAGTGGTAATAAACAGAAGACTATGTAATTTAAATTTAATACAAGAAATGTAAGTTTCTGCTATATGTGTTTTGGGTATTAATATTAAGGAGTGGATTTTAAGAAAATATCTAGTAGATCCTCACATTTTGGAAGATTGTTAATCCCTAGTGTAGAAACTTTCTATTTAGGTTCCTTTCTCTTTCTGATGGGAATAAGGAACTTTTTTCTGGGAGGACTGTATTTGTGAGAAAATGGATCACTTCAAATTTTCTTCTAACTGTGATTTTTAGATGATCTAGACTAAAACTAATAGATTAGTATTATAATTGGTCATTATCTGATTATTGCTATAAACTTTATTACTAGCGTCTTTTCTGGCATATATACTGCTTCTGACTTAAAAACAGAAAATTTCAGAGTGCTAACAGTGCTTTTGAATTTTTTAAAGTAAGTCCTTACCATTATTTCATTCTTCGTTTTGATTCCCAATGTGGTACAAAGGTATAGACAAAATATTCTTCAGTTTTTACCAAGTAGGAAAGTTACCTTTGGTAGGGGAAGAGACTGCAGGGAAGTTATTTCTTTTGGTATGACACTATACCACATGAACTATATGTCATATTATAATTATCATATAAAATTGTCAATTGTCATAATTTTTTTTGAAAAATAGATATTTTTTCCGGGGTGATTTTCTTTGTAGCAAATTAAGTAGTGGTGAAGTTGTCTAAATGCCATATTACCTATTATTGGAGTGAAATATACACAGATTTTGCAGTTTCATGATAAAAAGTCAGGGTGCATTTTACTGAGCTCCTGTCAAAGCCCCAGCGCTTTATACATGCTCTTATACTTTCTTTGCTATACATAACATTTTTCTTTATACAAATACCCTACATAAAGGTGGTATTCTTGCCTCCATTTTATAACGCTCAAAGAGGTTAAAGAACTTGTCACCTTATTAGCAAATGTGAGGATTTGAACCCAGTTCTACATTATTCTAAAACCTATCAAAACTCGTTGAAATAAAATTTAAGTAGCTAAAGCCTCTTTTTTCAGACAATTCTTCTCAACCTTTTTTATATTATTACCCCTCCAAGGAGCCTTTTTATTTTTAATAATAGACTTTATGTTTTAGAGAAGTTTTAGGTTAACAGAAGAATTGCTCAGAAAGAGCGTTCCCATGTACCCCTCCCCGCAAACTTCGCAGTTTCTTCTATCATTAGTGTTGTGCATTTGTTATAATCGATGAACCAATATTGATACACTATTATTGACTAAAGTCTAGTTTACATGAGGTTTTACTTTACTCTTTGTGCTGTACAACTCTGTGGGTTTGACAAGTGCATAATGCTATGTATCTACCATTACAGTATCATACAGAATAGCATCTGTATTTTTAGCTGCCCTAAAAATACTCTGTTCACTTCTTCATCCCCCCCCCCGAACCCCTGTCAACCACTGCTATGTTTACTATCTCTATAGTTTTGCCTTTTCAGACTGGCTTCTTTCTTCCTTTTTTTTGTTTTTGACTGGTAAGGGGATCCTAACCTTTGGCACGGTGCGGTCAGCCCCACGCTCAGCCAATGAGCGCACTGGCCATCCCCATATAGGATCCGGACCCGTGGCCTGGGCGCTACCAGCGCCACACTCTCCCGAGTGAGCCACGGGCCGGCCCTCCGACTGGCTTCTTTCATTTAGCAATGTGCATTTAATGTTCCTCCATGTCTTTTTGTGGTTTGATAGCTCGGTTCTTTTTATTGCTGAATAATGCTTCACTGTATTTGATGTACTATAGTTTGTTTGTTTACACATTTACCTGTCGAAGGACATCTTGTTTTTGCTTCCAGTTTTTGGTAATTATGAATGTGTAAACTCTTCACATGTTGGACTAGAAAAGCAAAATCCCAAAGAACCCTTTAGACCCCTACCATGAAATTTTAATATCATAGAATAATATGTATTTGTCTTTGAGCTGTGGTCCTTTGGAGGTCCATAAACCATTTTAATAGCTAAGATTTTTTTCATCCCCCAAGAACCAAGTTTTGCCTTTTTGGGGGTGATATTGCTCTCATTGTGGATGCATGGAAAACAGATATTTTTTTTGAAAGGTGTTTTTTATTCAGGCCTTTGCTGCAATTTTTTAAAAGAGATTTTTTAAAAAAACAAATTATTTACTTGCCATTATTGATCTGTATGTATTTATATGGAAAGATTCCAAGACATTTTAAGGGACTAAAGGAAATTGCAGAATAATTCATAAAGTATACATGTAAACAAATTGTATCTAAAACAAATATAGAGTTCTACACATACATCAATGTATACAAATGTATAGAAAGAAGATGTATACCAAATTGACAAGTGATAACCCTCTTATGCAACTGGGATTGGGAAATGGGGGTGGTTAAAAGAGAATTATTCTTTATTGTTTGATTTTTGTTTTAACAAATAGAATGCACTCATGTATTACTTAGCAATTAAAAATAAATTTTCAAAAGAGAAAGAGAAACCTGAAATGGAGGCAGTCAAGCATGCAAAGTAAAAACAGAAACACCTATTACTGAACCTGTGATGAAATAAAGGAAATGAAGTAAAATCACAGGTGATGATATAGTATCATTGTTACCTACTACCAAGGATAATTTCTTTTTACTGTCTCCTAATTATTATTCTTGTCACTTTTGAGTGTCTCAAGAGTTGTCTATGTGTGCAGTTTCTATTTCCCTCTCTCCTATTTACTGACTCCAGTCTGCTATAAAATGCTCTTGACAAAGTCACCATGAACTGAACTCTATGTTGCTGAGTCCAGTAGACAATTTTCTGTCCTCCTCCTGCTTAACCTCTCTGCAAAAATAGATTCTGTTGACCACTTACCCTCCTCTCTTGGCTTCTCTTACACCAATCCTTCTTGTGTTTTTCTCATGCCCCTTTAGCTTCTCTTGATTTTTAAGATACTTCGTAGACCAATAAAACATGTATGTGGAATGAGTTCAACCATATATTGGAATTTTGCTAGTTTGCAATCCCCCTACCCCTTTAAAAATCATGTTATTCTGTTTCATTCACAGCTTTACACATTCTGTGTTGATTTTTAAAAAATACCTTTTAATTGTTCCCCTTGACTCCAAGTTGAACACATTATGAAAGGAGAATTTCTATTTATTGCCTATCACTGCATATCACCAATGTATTTGGCACATAGTAGGTGATCTCTAAATGTTTGAGAATCAGTGAAATGAATTAGTAGTTGCTTCTTTGACCTTTTTAGGTTGTTTAAAGATTTTACCATCTCTTTTTGGGAATGGGGTAAAAGAGTTGGAGAGGATATATTAAATAACCAGTGAGCAAATCATTGTTTATAAATGGCTGTGTAATGTAACTGTTGGGATAATGTAGTTAATGGTTACCAGTTTACAGAGCAAGATCATTGCTATTGAGTTTTGAAAAGAAATGTGCTTTAAATTTTTTCTAAAATAGACTGAGTCATCCAGGAGATTTGCTCATGGATTTATATATAGCAACTATACACGTATATTTCAGATTTCTAGAATAATTTAGAGCCTCTTCAGAGCTGTCAGCTACAGAGTAGTTGCATCTTCACTTAACAGAAGTTGAGTTAGAACTGTCATTATCTAGTATCCTTTAATTATTATTACCTGAGGTAGTAAATTGAATCATTAGAGATATGTTTTCAGTTTTGGGCCATTGATTTTGAAGTAGGAAATAAATGAATGTTTCTGTTGTTTTTCATATCAAAATTACTAAAAAGCTCTGTTGAAGTTTATTTTATAGCAAATACAAAAGAAAGATATTTTCCAGAATTAGTTTTCCACAAATAGCTAGTAAATTTTTTGTTAATACTTAAGTTTAGAAATGTATATTCGATGAGAAGTTCATTGTTTATTTAAAAATCAAATAGGCATTTGACTCATTTTGGAGGGCAAAACTTTGAAAAATATGCTGGAAAACTAACAAATATAAGAAAGAGAAAGTTGGTTTTTTTTCCCCAGCTCCTCCCCCTATCACTTTTTATAGTAACTTATTTTCCAGTGTTTTTTTTTTTTTTTTTTTTTTTAATAAGGCCTCTTTAATAAGGAAAGAGATATTTCTCTCAAAGTTAATTGTGGTAGATATTTATTTAGGTGCTCTTTTTTTTTTTTTTTTCCCATTGCCATAATAGCTGGCTGGTAAAGAAAATGATGTTTGGAAAGGCTTTCCTTTCTTGAACTGATAATTGAAAAATCTCCATGTATATGTTCCTTAACTCTGAACATGATTATAATGTTAGGGCCCAAATTATGATTTTAACAAAACAAAGTGAGTGTATTAGTTTTGAGGTTTGACAGCATAAAACAAAACTCAAAAATGAAAGTGGCTTAAACAAAGTAGAAGTTTCATAAAAGAAGATTGGAGACAGGGGTGTGTGGTTATCAGAGACCAGTCTTCTGTCTTTCCACCATCCTAGGATTCAGCTTCCATCCTTAAGGTGACCTTATGGATAGATGTGCCTGCAGGAGCTTCAGTCATTATTTCAGTATATAGGTAGCAGCATAGAGGAAGGGAAAAGGGCCAAAAGACTCCACCTTTCAGTTTAACCAACTACCTATGAGCAGCTTTCCCAGAAAGTTCCACACAGCATTTCTGCTCTTTAGGCAGAACTCAGACACGTGGCCACACCTAGCTATCAGGGAAACTCAACTAGGTGCATTGATGCCTCAAATAAAGTTGGGGTTCTATTATTAAGGAAGGGAGAGTGCATATTGGGTAGGAATATGCAATATCACCATAGTGAGGGAAATAATAATTTTTGTTTCTACTAAGATATGATAAGTAATTCTGAAAATTTTGTTGATTATTGAAGATTTGCAGCAAATTTAGTTATTTATTAGCAAGATCTCTCTTATAAATTTCTTCCTGGAAAGAACGTGGACAATTGCCGTGGACTTGTATTCAGAGGGCTTTGAAAATAATACAGATTATACTTTGATTTTTAGAAAGGAATAAATAATCTTTCTTATTTTTACTACTCATAGTCAATCTCTGGATTCCTAAAGGGGTTCTGACGTTATTCTTTGCAATCTTTCTTGAGTCCTAAAGGGTTTCTGACATTATCCTTTGCAAATTGATGCAGGTGTAGCACTGCAAGCTTTATTTAGCTATTTAATGCATATCAATTCTAGTCAGATTGCATTCTTTGTTTTCTGATGTTCAAAAAGAAATTAGAGAAAAGTTGGGTATATAAATTGTTCCATGAGATCCTCAAAAATATTCATTGGGGCCATTTTTGTGTGTAATCATGTTGTTTTCAAAGCTGTTAGAAGTTTTATTGCTGAGGTACTTGAAAAACATGTTCCTGTCCCATTCTATTATTCTTAGATGACTGAACTCGAAATGTTTATGCAGCTTTTATAATGGTGACTTACTGGCTGAGTATGTGTGCCTGCTGCTGTCTTTGGCATTTGAATAATGAATTAACATGTAGGTGGCCATGGGAAGGGAATGTTATGAATGAACTTTGCCTACGCTTTTTTGGTAGCAAATTATTTTCGCTACAAGGTTGCTGTGCCATACCTTTGTTTCTTCAGCTATTATAAAGCTATTAATTTTCACATTGATGGATGGCAGTAACCTTTCCTGCACCGACCTGGTCTCAGCATGGTGTGTGTCAGGCTAGCCTGTGGGTGGAGACCTCTATATAGAGCTTTGGTATGAATCCCAAAGTTATTTAACAGCATAAAATGCTTCCTTTTAGCAGTAGCCTTTGGCGGTTTTAAGACTGTTTCATTTATTTCATACAAATTGCATAATTTTTGAAGTTACTAATTACAGCTATAATTAAATCTTTCTTTAAATTGATTTTGTCAAAGTAGATGCTTATGGTAAACAACTCAATCATTTCATCATGAACTTTCACATTTGGAAGATTGAATATTTTGTCTTCACCTCTACACTCCATTTTACCCTCCTTATCTTAAGCTACTTTATATAAGCAGTAAAACGGGCTCCCTTTGGCAAGTAATTGAGATTATACAAGGCAAGATGTTCTTTCCCTGGTGGTCTAAGATGCTTGCAGTAATGGAACTAGGTTGCATGCATATGTACAACAGGAGGAAGTTTACCTTACTGAGTGACTTTATTCCTGAAGTTAGGAGGATTTCAATTTCCAGCTTTACCATAAAAATGATCGAGTTGTTAGTTTATCGTGAGCATTTACACTGGAGTAACTGGCATTTCTCTAGTGTTCATTTTTTTTCTTTTCTCATTTTTTAAAATGTATAAAACCTTGAGTAAGGGATTAGAGAAAAGAAGTGATAGAAAAGGTCAGGCTTGGTAAACTGCTTTGACTTTTAATTTTGACTCTTCAGGGACAAGTTTCATATATATACCATAAATTGTCTGGAGGAAAGCCACTTAATTATTGTTTCTTAAGTGATGAGTTTAAACACAATGATTTTATTAAAAGCATAATTAACAGGCTTAATGTGCTTCATCTGTTTCATTTTTTACTGTAAACTGGGTTAGAATTTAGAAATTTGGACAGTTGTCCGTGGCCACTTATAGCTGTTATTCTATAATTACATGAATATCAACATGTAACTATTTGGGTTTATTTAGATAATCCTGGAGATTGCCTTTATAATTTTGCACAACTATTTTCTTTTAATTTCCCACTTTTCTTCTCTTTCTTTGATTGGAAAAAAACAGGACCTACTGTGATAGCTGGGTACTTGCTCTCATTCTTTTTCTTCTCCTCCTTTTGTTTTTCCTCCCTTCCTTCTTTCCTTCTTTTAAATGTAGGTAGTTAAGAGTATTTGATATGGAGGATTATGCCATATGAATGATCTAGATTAGTGTAAACATATCCTTGTTTAGCTAGATTATTTCAGGACATAAGCTATCTCTAAATCCTTCATTAATTTGGGTGTTAGTGATATGAAAATTAAGAAGTCTTTCAGAGATTCCTAACTTAAAGATAAAAAGATAGGAAGAGGTTTTGTTTAGGTTTTTTTTTTTTTTTTCTGTATACATGGTATTATAATAGGCACTTGCTGGAATTTTAATCTCTTATCTTGAGGAGCATGCCAAAATCTGATTAAGTAAAACATATCATAAGGTAGATTTTTTGTGTCTGGTTTTTATGCACAATGTCAATATAAGAAATTCTAAAATTGTAATTTTAATTAATTTTTTTCTTAACCTCAATATTTTCCAGGGCCTCTTCAATCATAATATTCTTTCCTTGTGCTTATCATCTGATAATTTTCTGTTATTTGCCTTATAGTATTTGTTGTCTTTGCCTTTTTTCATATCGACCTTTAATCTTTAATTCACCTTTTTGCCAAACTTCTTTTGAGTATCAGTTGGGGAGAGAGTCTGTCTTGTTTGTGAGCCAGATTGGGAGAAAGTCTCTTTTAAAAGGATTCTCTTCCTTTTTCATATGAAATCAAAATTGCCCTATATTCTACTTAAGTACATTTCCCATCACCTTTCCTTCCACCACCTTCCTAAATGGAAGGCAGATTTGATCAAAAAGTGCAGTCTGAATGATTTTCTGTTGCACTTAAAATAAATTGCATTTACCATGCAAATAGGATCGCTCTAATACTTCATTATCCGTTTTTTGACCATTGGTTATGTTGTTTCATTAGCTAATGGAGATCATTAGACTAGAAATGGCTATTACTGGATCAGATTTGGAAACTTCCACAACCTCCATAATATAAATATTGTGAGTTCTTTTAGTGTTGGTTTTGCTTTAGATGATTCAACTTGTAATTTTCCCATTTTAAAGGCACCATCCTATTTTAGGAGAATTAGAATAGTAAATTAGTGCCTGAGCAGGTCATTATATAAGCTTGTTTTTCAAACTTTTCATCTTTAATATTTTTTCAGATGTTTTTTAAAATTAAAAGCCTTGTTTTGTTGAGTGATTAAACTAAGAAATTATAGCATATTAGACATAACTGTCATGTGTTTTTTAATCCAAAGTAAGAATTCACTGGTTATTTTCTTCATAAAAGATTTAGTGTCACCTGCTGTTATATTGATGTGGATGCTAGGGATTAAAGTCAAATATTGTGATGTAGAAATATTGAATACTTTCAAAACATGTTGCTTCTGTGGGGATTGTCTGTTACTCAGAATTCCAGCACCACCGTAATATCACCATCATCATTGTTGTCATCATCATAACCATTTTAAGCTGTAGGTTAGGTTCCTTCAACCTTTAGGTATATTACATTTCCCTGAACTTTTGGGAGTGGGGGAAAAGGGAAGAGAAAGGGAAGGAAGGTCTATAAAAATCTGAGGTGGGGAAAAGCAATACCGTCTTTGCTGGAAATTTTCCCAATCTCTTGAGGGGTAGATGTGCAGGCACTGCTGGCTTAAAAATACACTTTTAACATTTCAATGCATATCTCTATGGCTGAAGGATTCTTGCTATATGTATTATAATTCATGAGGAAGAAATAGTAAAATTATAGATATGGAAAGGTCCTGGTTACAATTCAATCCTTATATATTAAAGATAAGGAAATTGAGGTCCGGATAAGATCAATATGGGACCAAAGCTATATAAGAAGAGCTAGTACAGTAATACATGTCTCCTGAATACAATTCCAGTGTTCTTACTATAAGTAGTATAATGAACACTGTTTTGAATGGGCTTAAAAGACCTGTAACTTTCTGATTTTTAAAAGTAACATGGGTTATTGTATTCAAATTTCAAAATGTGTGAAGTTTGTGTGTAAAGCTGTGCCTAGATTGTGATGTTACTTTTTTGGGAGGTTTATTTTAGTTAGTGGGTATTTTTGTTTTGTTTTGTTTTGTTTTTTGCTTGCTCTTTAGAGTTGTGGAGGTTGAATAAAATGTTATTTAGATCTCTTGTACACTTTCTGTTTTATAGGTAAAACAATAATTTAAATGTTACTTTAAAATGATTATTAGGAAAATTTGGTAGATTTTTTTTTTCCTTTCAAAAATATTCCCCAGTGAAAAAGAAAATAAACATTTGCATCAAACAAGATGTTTACCAAGAGTTGAAAATACAAAGCTAAATGAATATAAATAAAAACAACTAGTTGCTTCCACAATTTCGGGGAATTATAATTTGCTGACATTTCTCATTTAAAAAAATCTTCACTTAATTGACGCTTTATCTCCTTAAAAATTTTAGAATATTAAATTTTAGACCATACTTCTTAGAGACTTGCTATTTAGTAAACACAGATGATCCCTGAAACTCTCCAAATGGATATGTAACTTGAGGCAATTAAAAATGAAGATTCTGAACATTTCTTTCCCACTGCTTTGCATATACAGTCGATCCTCATTATTCATGGATTCTGTATTTGCAAACTTTCTCACTTGCTAAATTTGAATCCCAGAATCAATACTTCTGGTGTCTTCATGGCTATTCACAGAGCTGCAAAAAATTTGAGTCACCCATCATGCACATTCCTAGCTAAGGTGAAAACAGGCAACAATCTGCTTTCTTGTTTCAGCTCTCATACTGTTGAAACCAGGGCACAGACTCCTGATTTCCCCTAGCTGTTCCCCTAACCTCCTTAGGCCTTGGCTGGGGGATAGGGAAAATAGAAAAACTGCTTGATCAGGCAGGATGGGCTGGATTCCTCAGAGCAGCAATAAAGTAAGCTTAATAAGATAAGAATAAAGTTAATTAAGCAGATATTTTCCTTAGGCTAAAACTTGATTTGAAGGCCAGGATGTTTGTTCCTTACCTGAATGCCTTATGGCTTAAGATAAGGTCTGTAATGCTAATCTCAGGTTACCTTTGCAGACCACCTGCAACTGCAAGCCTGCTTTGAAACATGCATACCCTGGTTTGTCCTCTGTCTCCCCCATACCCTCTCTTTTACAGCATTGCATTAAAGAAACAGGATTGAGTGCCTTGTACAGTTTCCCACAGTCTAGATTTTGCAGATTTCATCCCTATGATGTTGTTAACATGTTCATTTTGCCCTTGCACATTCTGCATATTTGTAGTTAGATCCACAGGCTTTAGATTTTTTTTTTTTTCCCAGTAAGACTCCTCTTTTTTTGTTAAAGCAGCTTTATTGAGGTAAAATGTACGTAATATAAAATACACTGGTTTTAAGTGAACAATTCAATGAATGCACATTTTCAGTTTTACAACTGTTCCAACAATCTAATTTCAGAACATTTCCCTTACCCTAAAGAGAAATTTTGTACCCATTTATTGCCTCTCTCCATTTCCATCCCCAGAACTAGGCAACCACTACTCTACTTCTGTCCCTATTAATTCGCCTTTTTTGGATACTTAATATAAATGGAATCATAAATGTGTGTTCTCTTGTGTTTGGCTTCTTTCACTGAGCGTGTTTCTGGGGTTCATCCATGTTGTAGCATGTATTAGTAATTGGTTCTTTTTATTGCAAGATAGTACTTCACTGTATGGATATACCACATTTTGTGTGGCCATTCACCAGTCTGTAAGAACCCAAATGCCCCAAGGGATCACACCCTGATCACATAAGTCCTTCTCGGCCACACCCCATCATGGCGCTGGTTGCCCTTCTCTTCCGTACTCTCCTTCCCGCCGGGCGCAAATCGCACACCAATCAGCTCACCCCAAGCCCCATGCGGTATGGTAAGTAGGGATTGTATTTTAAGCCAATCAGCCTTCCCTAAAAGCCCTATATATATGTGTGTGTGCCACCTAATAAACGAGCTCTCTCCGGTGGATCGTCAACTGGTGTCGACTCGTCCTTTCACAGTCAATATACTTTTTTGGCTAAGAATAATGTTGCTGTAAACTTTTATGTATCATTTTTGTGCAGAAAAAGAATCCTGGAAAGGGAAGAGTAGGCTTCTAGTGAAGCATCTTAGGGTGTGTTGATCAGATTTGGGAATTCTATCACCACTTATCCTCTTCCAGGTCAACTATGCCTTTACTGTGCCATTTTATAATATCATTTGTAATTGTTGAGAATTATTATATATAATATATATATAATAATATATGAAAATAATATATATAATATATTATTAAATATAATATATATAAATAATATATATAATATATTATTAAATATAATATATATAAATAATATATATAATATGTAAAAATAATATATAATTATTATATATTATATATAAATAATATATAATATATAATATATAGTATGTGATATAATATATAATATAAATAATTATATAAATTATTTTTATGAAAATGAAACTAATTTAGGCCCTTAAAAAGTGGATATAAATACTAGGAAATAAAAAATTATCTTTTATTATAGAAGATATGAAATTTTGAGAAAACAAAGGGATTAATTGAACAAAAACTGTTAAAATTACTAAAAAAGTTCAGTAAAGTGATGGAAAAATAAAATAAAAATACAAAATAACCATCATCTACCTAATAAGATCATAAATTTTCTAAAAGCAAAAGCCATACTTTTTTTATTATTATTATTTCCATTATTGCCCAGGATGCCTGGGATTATTACTGAATCAAAAAATTTTTTAAATTATCACTTAATTATATGATTAAAGACAAAATTTACGTAAGCAGAGTATGACTGTTTATAGATATCCTTTAAGTGATAGGCTTAGTGATAAATATCACTGAGGCACTGAGAAGTCGTTTATAGTTTTTGAGTAGGAAAATCTGTAGTTTTTGAATAGGGAGATGATATAGTTTGGTAAAATTAGTCCTTCAATATATGTTAGATAAATTAGAGAGGGCAGATCCTAAAGACATGGGAATCTAGAAAATCTCAGTAATAATGATATGTCTAATGAACGGGGGTGGTAGCTCTTAGAAAGCAAAGGAAGATGGCTAGAAATTGGTTAGAAATTGAAAAAAAAAATTTATTTTGAAATAATTTTAGATTCATGTAAGAGTTGTAAAATAGTACAGTGAGTTCCCATATACTTTTCACCCAGCTTCCCTTGATGTTAACATTTTATATAACCATGGTGCAATGATAAAAGCTAAGGAATTCACATGGATACAGTGCTATTAGTTAAACTGCAGATTATTTGGATTTTACCAGTTTTCCACTAATACCCATTTTCTGTTCAGGATCCAATTCAGGATACCATTTTGCATCTAATTGTCACATCTCCTTAGTCTTCATTGTTCTGTGACACTTTCTTAGGCTTTCGTTGTTCTTCATGATCTTGATACTTTTGAAGAGTACTGGTTAGAGATTTTGTATAAAGTCTCTGAATTTGGGTTTGCCTGAAATTTTCTCCTGATTAGACTGGGTTTATACATTTTAGGGAAGAATACCACAGAGGTGAAGAAGCCTTCTTATTGTGTCATATCAAGGGGTAAATGATTTTTTAAAACATGACTTTTTACTGGTGATGTTAACATTGATCACTGGTAAGGTGGTTTCTGTCAGTTTTCTCCACCACAAAGTTACTATTTTTCTCTTTCCGTACTATATTCTTTAGAAGCAAGTCACTAAGTCCAGCCCATATTCAAGGAAAGGGGAAGTAAGCCCACCTCCTGGGAGGAGGAGTATGAAAGAATTTGTGAACAGGTAACCTATCATGTAATTTATCAATATTTAGGGATGATACTTTGAGGCAATGTTAATTAGATAGGAAACATTTTTAAGAAGACTTATTAGGCTATAGTAATTGATTAATTAAAAGGAATAAAAGAAAGGAGAAGGATATCTTTCAGATTTGGGGCCCAGGTAACTAACTGAATATATTATTGAAAGAAATAGTCATTCATTTTGGTTCTGTCATTGATTCAGTCTTTTTCTCCATTAAAATCCAGTTCTATAAACTATAAAGGAGAGTTTGGGCAGATAAACTACATATAGTACCAGGAAAAAGGACTTTTATTCTATATTCTTCTATTGCTCCAGGGGTCATTAAAATATTTTAAAACATAGTATCATTGTGATGTAGACCACTCAATTCTGAGTATCATAAGGTTGCATGCTTTTTGTCTTCTGACAAAATTTCTTAATCAAAATGTCTTATAATTTGTGTATACTTTCCCTAATAAACTTGTCCTTTATGTTTAAAATTTAAGATATTTTTTAGAAAAAAATTATCCCCTGAAGAACATAGCTCATTGAGTACGTTATAAACCAGAAAAAAAGTTTTTTTACAAGTGTGGTGGTGACAATTCTGTTGTTATAACTTACATGTTACCTTAAAAAAAAAAAATCTGTTACTGTCTTCCAGGGTACTTTTTTTTTTTCAGTTCTAAAGCAGCCTCCTACATCTATTGTGATGTAGGAGACATATCTTGCCAGATTGCTGTCATCTTGATATTTTTTCTTTCTCTTTAGCAAATGTGCCGAATATGTTGGACTTCTCTCTCAGTTCTACTTAAAGCCCCCATGAATGACTTTACCACAGTCTTTCAACTGACTGTGGGTGTACTCCACAGGACTTTGTTGGGAATATTACACCTCTTTTCCATGCAAGGAACAATTTAGTTAGGCTCTATTACATCTGTGTCTAAGTTGATGTAGAACCAAGATCACTTCTCCTTCCCAGTAATTAGTAATCTGCCATTTGAGTTCATGGTTTCCAGAAACCTGTGGTAAAATAGTGTTTGATTACCTCCCCTGCAAAAAACAAAAAACAAACAAAAACCCTTATATTTTGTGACTTGCTTAATGATTACTACGTATTTAATTGCAAAAGATATTTTAAGTTCTGTTCAGGTAATATTTTCTGCACGGCTAGAGCTTGTAATTACTGCCTTATAATAGAAACTTGTAGCCCAAGAATTTCTAACTGGAAGTTTAAAAGTGATTCTCTTTGGGTCAGATTAAAGATGAATTGAGCTATCAAATTATTCACTATTTGCTGCTGAAAGCATATACAAAAATGCAGAGAATTCAAGCTATCTCTCTCAGTAAGCATTAATTGTGTGATTTCTATCCTCTTCCCCCTACTCATTATATCAGCAATATATATGAGTAATGTGTTGGTTTAGTGGATTCTTTATAAACAATAAACTTAGAACATGGTATGAGAGTTAATGTGGCACTTTAGTGGTTATAACAGTAAATCATGGGCAAGGTTAGAGGAGATGTACTTTTCGTTGTCAGAATATCAGCTGTGCTCAGATGCATAATTTTTTTATTTGAAAGAACTGCACATGAAAGTGAATTAAAATGGAAGAGTGGTAGATGTCAGGTAAAGTGCAAGTATCTGACTTTCTTTAGAACCACCCAGCAACTCCTGCATAGAAGAGTAAATGATGGGTTTTTAGATGGATGGCATTTAACATGTCCTGTTGAGAAGGTAGAGAAGAGAGATGCGGTAAGGCATAAAACATTATTAAACTTTCAAATAAATACTATTCTTAAAAAAACGCAATGAAAAGGTCATTGTTAAAAACCTGATACACTGATATATATGTGGATAATACTAATTAAAATAGAAGAAAATACGATATTAGAATGGTTGAAAAATGTGATTATGAATAAAGGAGATTGAAGCTGTTATCAGAAGGCTCCCAACAAAGAAAAGCCCAGGACCAGATGGATTCACAGCAGAATTTTACCAAACATTCAAAGAGGAATTGACACCGATTCTTTACAAACTATTCCAAAAGATTGAAACGGACGCAAATCTCCCAAACTCATTCTATGAAGCAAACATCATCCTGATACCAAAACCAGGTAAAGATATAACCAAAAAAGAAAACTACAGGCTGATATCCTTGATGAATATAGATGCAAAAATCCTCACTAAAATACTAGCAAACAGAATACAGCAACACATACGAAAAATTATTCATCACGATCAAGTGGGATTCATCCCAGGGATGCAAGGTTGGTTCAACATACGCAAATCAATAAATGTGATACACCATATTAATAAAGTCAAACACAAGGACCATATGATCATCTCTATAGATGCTGAAAAAGCATT
This sequence comes from Cynocephalus volans, assembly GCF_027409185.1. Taxonomy (NCBI): domain Eukaryota; kingdom Metazoa; phylum Chordata; class Mammalia; order Dermoptera; family Cynocephalidae; genus Cynocephalus; species Cynocephalus volans. The sequence continues at coordinate 134,176,326 of NC_084467.1, forward strand.
TGATAAAGTTCAGCACTCATTCATGACAAAGACCCTCTATAAGTTAGGTATAGAGGGAAAGTATCTCAACATAATTAAAGCCATATATGACAAACCCACTGCCAATATCATCCTGAATGGGGAAAAGCTGAAAGCTTTTCCTTTAAGAACAGGCACTAGACAAGGATGCCCACTCTCACCACTCCTATTCAACATAGTGTTGGAAGTACTAGCCAGAGCAATCAGAGAAGAGAAGGAAATAAAGGGCATCCAGATTGGAAAAGATGAAGTCAAACTGTCCCTGTTTGCAGATGACATGATCCTATATATCGAACAGCCTAAAACCTCTACAAAAAAACTGCTGGAATTGATAAATGATTTCAGCACAGTAGCAGGATACAAAATCAACACACAAAAATCAGTAGCATGTCTTTTCTCCAATAGTGAACATGCAGAAGGAGAAATCAAGAAAGCCTGCCCATTTACAATAGCCACCAAAAAAATAAAATACTTAGGAATTGAGTTAACCAAGGAGGTGAAAAATCTCTATAATGAGAACTACAAACCACTGCTGAGAGAAATTAGAGAGGATACAAGAAGATGGAAAGATATTCCATGCTCTTGGATTGGAAGAATCAACATAGTGAAAATGTCCATACTACCCAAAGTGATATACAAATTCAATGCAATCCCCATCAAAATTCCAAAGACATTTTTCTCAGAAATGGAAAAACCTATTCAGACATTTATATGGAACAATAAAAGACCACGAATAGCCAAAGCAATGCTGAGCAAAAAAAATAAAGCTGGAGGCATAACACTACCTGACTTTAAGCTATACTACAAAGCTATAATAACCAAAACAGTATGGTACTGGCATAAAAACAGACACACTGACCAATGGAATAGAATAGAGAATCCAGAAATCAACCCACACACTTACTGCCATCTGATCTTTGACAAAGGCACCAAGCCTATTCACTGGGGAAGGGACTGCCTCTTCAGCAAGTGGTGCTGGGATAACTGGATATCGATATGCAGGAGAATGAAACTAGATCCATACCTCTCACCGTATACTAAAATCAACTCAAAATGGATTAAGGATTTAAATATACACCCTGAGACAATAAAACTTCTTAAAGAAAACATAGGGGAAACACTTCAGGAAATAGGACTGGGCACAGACTTCATGAATACGACCCCAAAAGCACGGGCAACCAAAGGAAAAATAAACAAATGGGATTATATCAAACTAAAAAGCTTCTGCACAGCAAAAGAAACAATTAAAAGAGTTAAAAGACAACCAACAGAGTGGGAGAAAATATTTGCAAAATATACATCTGACAAAGGATTAATATCCAGAATATATAAGGAACTCAAACAACTTTACAAGAAGAAAACAAGCAACCCAATTAAAAAATGGGCAAAAGAGCTAAGTAGGCATTTCTCTAAGGAAGATATCCAAATGGCCAACAGACATATGAAAAAATGCTCAACATCACTCAGCATCCGGGAAATGCAAATCAAAACCACATTGAGATACCATCTAACCCCAGTTAGGATGGCTAAAATCCAAAAGACTATGAACGATAAATGCTGGCGAGGCTGCGGAGAAAAAGGAACTCTCATACATTGTTGGTGGGACTGCAAAATGGTGCAGCCTCTATGGAAAATGGTATGGAGGTTCCTTAAACAATTGCAAATAGATCTACCATACGACCCAGCCATCCCACTGTTGGGAATATACCCAGAGGAATGGAAATCATCAAGTCGAAGGTATACCTGTTCCCCAATGTTCATCGCAGCACTCTTTACAATAGCCAAGAGTTGGAACCAGCCCAAATGCCCATCATCAGATGAGTGGATACGGAAAATGTGGTACATCTACACAATGGAATACTACTCAGCTATAAAAACGAATGAAATACTGCCATTTGCAACAACATGGATGGACCTTGAGAGAATTATATTAAGTGAAACAAGTCAGGCACAGAAAGAGAAATACCACATGTTCTCACTTATTGGAGGGAGCTAAAAATTAATATATAAATTCACACACACACACACACACACACACACACACACACACACACACAAACCGGGGGGGGGGAGGAAGAAGATATAACAACCACAATTATTTGAAGTTGATACAACAAACAAACAGAAAGGACATTGTTGGGGGGGAGGGGGGGAGGGAGAAGGGAGGGAGGTTTTGGTGATGGGGAGCAATAATCAGCTACAATGTATATCGACAAAATAAAATTAAAAAAATAAAAATAAAAAAATAAAAAAATAAAAATAAAAGAAGGTCATGAGGACGCAGCAAAGAGATCAAAGTTTTTCAGGCAAGGGCCAGGCTCCTTGGGGCTTTTAGAACATGTTGAGAATTTTGATCGTTATCCAAAATGCCATGATTGACCATACAAAGATCAAGTAGGGTGAGAGACATGATCAGTTTCCAATCTGGAAGACATATCCACTGTCTCTCCTATGGCAAAAATATATCAGAAGATGACAAGGGTAGAGACGAGAAGAACAGCTAGGAAGCTGCTACAGTGCTCAGGGGAAGGTTGTGTCACTCAGACTAGGGAGGCAGCTTTGGAGACTGGGAAAAGTAGAGAAGATTCAGAGACATAAGAGAAGATTACATCTGAGGAGGACTTGGTGATGAATTTAAGGAAAAGTCAAAGATGACTCCTGGAGCTTTGGCTTAGCCTTCCAGGCAGATGGTGGTGGCATTTACTAAGACAATGAACATCAAAGAAGAGCAGGCATTTTTTGTTTTTGTTTTGTATTTCTGTGAGGGAGGACTGTAGATCCAAGTGCTAAATACAAGGTTAGGTATACAGTAAAAAAAAAAAAAAAAAAAATGTGATTATGTGTAAGATCCCTGGCAGTGTCATTTCACAAGTGCCTAGATCAATGTAGTATTTAATCTATAAATCAGCAATTTTATTTAACCTAAATACCTACTTGTGTGTATCCTCTCTTCTTATAGTACCTGGCCTTATGGGTAGCCTCCTTTGTGGGTATCAAGTGATAGTACAGGCCTTGACTTTCATAAAAATCATGTTTTTGAATAGTATATATTGACTTCCTGAACTCCCTTCTGCATGTAGAATTGAATCTTCCATATTCTGTTTCCTGAGTCTTCACAAAGTTTACCCAGGGCAGGTCCTGCCTTGCCTTTTCTGTCACCCTTCTGCCATTTTACCACCCAGCTTTTGCCCTTGTGCCGAGTGGGGACTTGGTCAGTGGAAGGGCTGTAGGCCCATAGGAAGGAGAAGTACCTGGTTTTGATTCCCAAAGCTACAGGAAGTTGGGGTGCCCATGAATATTATCTGCTGCTCCCTGGCCTGGTGGTTTGGGGTAAGGGTGGTAACAGGTGACAGGTAGTGCCTTCAAGCAATAATTAGGGATTTAATTATATCTTTTAGCTCTCTGAGAACATATCCACCATTGTAGTATATAAGTCTATTTTTAGGCTTGCATACATTCAGCCTTCAAGTACATCTTTGGAAATGCTATATATAAAAGTAGGGGACTGCCAATATGAAATGATGCTTTACTACAGAGTTTTTTTATTACAACAAGGTTTATATATAAGATGCAGAACTAAAGGAGTTACTGTAAAAAATGTCCATGCGTTATTTACCTGTTCATTGATGACTGGTTTCAGCCCTACACCTCATGTGTAAATGACTTATTTTAAAAAAAAAAACAAAAACAAAATACCATCTTTCTAAGATTGTTTATCTTCTATTGATTTTCATTTGGTGATTTTTTTTTTTAACATGTGTTAAATTAACTGGCAGGTTAGTGGCAAATGGACATATTTTGTTCATGTGCTTTGTTATGCTTACACAAAATGTATCAAGAGGCCAGGTTAGGTAGGCAGGTTTATATTTGGTTGTAAAATTGTGGTATTCTCTATGTGTTTAACTCACCACATACATTTTATTTTGATTGTAAGGCCCCTTTTGGCATTTAAGTATGCAACCCTACTTTAAAAAAACAGACAGTGGGGCATCATAGTACAATGAAGGAATGGGTTTTGGAATTAGACCAAGTTGGGTTCAAAACCCTGTTCTGCCTCATGCCTTGTGTGTGCTAGGACAAAGTACTTGACCAAGTCTTATCTACCTCATCTGTAAAATGGAGAAAATAATATTATTTTTGAGGATTACATGAGACAATTTGTATGTAGCATCTAGTACATAGCAGGTACCCCATAAGTGGTAGTGATTCTTATTATAGACAAAGTTAATGGAAGAACCGCTAGTATCATGGAAGCTTTCTCAAAATATTGGAAGCACCTGTTACTTTGATCCCCATGTTCTCTCTCCCCTTGTAATTCAAATCCTCAAATTGCTCTTTGTGAAATATGTAAATGAACTTCTCACTTAAAATTTACTTGATGCTTCCTCTTCTTAAGAGGAAAATATTTGCTTTGTAACTGTCTTTTAGTAGGTATCAATTTCATTCCAATATTTCTGATGGGACAACAGGCAAACATTAAAGTATTTTAATAGAAATGTTTCTTGATTACTTCTAGATTCTAAAACTTAAATTCAGATTACTGGATAATATTTACTTTGTGAGCCCTATATTGGCAAAATATAGTCATATAAAGGTCTTAATTACACTGGAACCAATAAGATAAAATATAACTTGAAGTTTGGAATATAAATAACAGAAGACTTAATTTAAAAATTATTCTTGGAAAATAAAATATCTTTAAAAGAGTGTTTAAGCTTATACTATTTCATGTTTCACACTAAATTGTGTAGATTGGTATTATACTGGATATCTTGGGTTTTGTTTTTGAATTCTTTGTCCTTCATATTTTAGTCTTTTATTTACCATGCATATCATTGACACAAGAAACATTGTTCATGAGATAACATCACCTTAGCATATTGGTGATGTCTCTCTTGACTGTCATGTATATACATCCTCTAACTAGGCCAGCCACACAATATGGAAGGGTAGACCTGGTATATCTTATTTCAGAGTAGTGCCAAGACTTTGTCTTGGCTGACAAGTTAGTCTGCTTACAGCCTAACAGTTTCAGATGCCTTAGAAAATAAAATAAAACAAAGTGATGCAGGGAAAGTATTTCAAAACAAACATATTCATTTGTCTACCTATTCTTTTCAGAAATGCTTTCACTTATTAGACAATAACTGAAAAATAAGAAACTCTTTCACTTTTTAACTTTTCTGCATATATTCCATAAATTACGACTTTGGATGAGTGTATCTAAAGCAAAAATCAAAATGGTCAGAACTTTTAAATTTATAGTCAGTCTCTAGGAAAATTGTCCTGTGGTTTCGAAAACCACAATAGTTTTCTACAATACTGCAGAGGAAAAAAAAATAGTGACTTAATAAAACAGTAAAGTAGTAAAGTTATTACCTTATAAGATAGTCAAGAGAATAGATTTTCTTTTAATAACTAACTCATGAAATGAGCTTAAGATTAGGTTGGTAATAAAGGGGTCCCATTTATATTAAATCTATCGAATCAACCTTATTAATCCTGTCTAATGAAGAAAAGGTCAGTAAGACAGTGAAAAGCCTGATTTAGAAAGATAGCTTGATTGCTTTCAATAATGTGTGGGACTGGCCCCCCAACTATGCAAATAGGATAGAATAGTGGTAACCAGGCTTCTTTTGTAAGAGAGAGAGAACTTAAACTGTTGTGTTAGGCATGTTCATCACTCAGAATTAGTTCCCAAAGAGTGTGACACTGCTGACTGCAGTGTTCTATTTGACATAACAAACTGCACGTTCTCTCTTACTGCTTCCCTGGCCTCTTTTTCTTCTTTGTTCCTCACAGGCCAGGGTTTCTCCAAGTGTCTGTCCTGCTATTTTTTTTTTTTTCTTTCTCTTTTCACCCACAGAGGTCTCAAACTCATTGTTTTTCTTTTCTTTTTTTCCCTTAAACACTGTTTTAAATTGAAATAAAATTCACATACCATACAATTTATTATTTAACAAGTAACAATTAAGTTGTTTTTAGTATTTTGCACAATATCTTGTGCAACCACCACTACTGTCTAATTTCAGAACTTTGATCACCCCAAAGAGAAACCCCCTGTGCATTAATAGTCACTGCCCATTTCCCCTCCTTCAGTCGTCCCTGCAACCACTAATTTACTTTCTGTTTTTATGGAATTGCTTATTCTTTGCATTTCATATAAATGGAATCATACAAGGTGGCCTTTTGTGACTAGATTCTTTCACTTAGCATACTGTTTTCAAGGTTCATTCGCATTATAGCATATATCAGTTCTGTGTCATTCCATTTTATGCTGAATATCATTCCATTGTATGAATGTACCACATTCATGAGACGATGGACATTTGGGTTGTTTCCACTTTTTGACTATTTTGAATAATGCCAATATGAACATTTGTGAACAAATTTGTTGTTCACATGTTTGCAGTTCTCTTGGGTATATGCCCAGGAGTGAAATATCGTGGTCATATGGTAAGTGTGCTTAACTTTTTGAGGAACTGCCAAAATGCACCATTTTATATTCCCACCAGCAATGAATGAGGATTTCAATTTTTCCACACCCTCATCAACACTTGCTGTTGTCCATCTTTTTCATTATAGCCATCTTAGTGGGTATGAAGTGGTATCTTTGTGGTTTTTGTTTTGTATTTCTTTAGTGACAAATGGTGTTAAGTATCTCTGTATGTGTTTATAAGACATTGTGCATCTTCTTTTAAGAAATGTCTAATCAGATCCTTTGCCATTTTTAAATTGGGTTATTTGTCTTTTGATTATTGATTTATAAGAATTTTTTATATATTCTGGATATTAGAACCTTATCAGATACATGATTTGAAAATATTTTCTCCTATTTGCAGGTTGTTTTTTCACTTTCTTGATATCCTGAAGCACACAGACTTTAAACTTTTTTTTTTTTTTTTTTTGACCAGTAAGGGGATCGCAGCCCTTGGCTAGGTGCATCCGCACCATGCTCAGCCAGTGAGCCCACCGGCCATCCTTATATAGGATCCGAACCCGCGGCCAGCCTCGGCGCTACCAGCGCCGCACTCTCCCGAGTGAGCCACGGGGACGGCCCCAGATTTTAAATTTTAATGAAGTCCAGTTTATCTATTTTTTTAATGTGTCTGCTTATTGTGTCCTATCTAAGAAACTATTGCCCACTCCAAGGTCATCCAGATTTATGCCTTTTCGCTTCTAAAAGTTTTATAATTTTAGCACATATATTTAGGTCTTTTATCCACACTTAGTCAATTTTTGTATGTGATGTGACGTGTGGGTTCCAACTTCATACTTTCACATGTGGTTATCCTGTCAACCCTGCACCGTTTGTTGAAAAGACTATTCAAACATTAAGTTCTCTTGGCACTCATGTCAAAATCAATCACTCATAAGTGTATGGGTTTATTTTTATTCCCTTGATCTATCCTATGTTTGTACCACATAGCCTTAATTATTGTAGCTTTGTAGTAAGTTTTGAAATCAGGAAGTGTGAGTACCCTAACCTTTTCTTCTTTTTCTAGATTGTTTTAGTTATTTGGAGGTCCCTTATAATTCTATATGAATTTTAGGATCAGTTTCTGCAAAAATAAAATCAACTGGGATTTTTATAGGGACTTTGTTTAATCTATATATGAATTTGGGGAATATTGCCATTTTAATGCTATTAGATCTTGTAATCCATGAATGTGGGATTTCTTTGCATTTATTTAGGTCTTTAATTTCTGACAGTGATGTTTAGTAGTTTTTAGTAGACATGCCTTTCACTTCTTTTGTTAAGTTTATTCCTAAGTACTTTATTCTTTTTTATACTTTTGTTTAAAAAGAAAAAAGGGAAAATGATAAAGCATTTGTGGTAAATATGAGCATTTGTGTAATCTGGGTGAAAAGTACACATGAATTCATACAATTCTTTCAACTTTTCTCTAAGTCTGAAACTATTAAAATAAAAAGTTAAAGAAAAACACTATATAAAAGGAAGGCAGTGCAACTGATAAAACGTAGAAATAAACTCCAGAATTCCCAATACTACTTACTGACTGTTTTTGTTTCTAGGGGGTGGGCAAAAATGTGGTGCTCTTCTGAGTTCAGGACTCCAGTTATAACATCTTATTTCCATTTTGGCAATCATTATTATGCCAACAATCAGACAGAGTAATGTCTTTTCTAATTCCAATTATTGAAAAAAATGATTCATTCCAAATGAAACAGGCCCAAAATTTTTAGGGGAAATGTATTTAATTTTTAAGAATCTAAGCAAGAATTCCAGTGATGAGTAACATTGTGGTGTGGCTGTGTGTGTGTGCGTGTGCATGTGCATGTGTGCTCGTGCATGTGTGCTCATGCATGCGTGTGTGGTTTAAACTGTATTTCCCCTTCCACGTTCTAAATGGTTTCCTGAAAATAAACTATCAGTAAATTTGTTGATGTTATTTTCCTCTGTAAATATAGTATCTTTTTCCTCTTTTTAAAAGGAGACAAAAGTATGTATTGCTGGGTGTTGAGCATGGTACTTAAGGCTTCTTCTTGGGTAGTACTGTGCTTGATAGATTATTTATTTTGGTGGAATGATGTATTGCCAATTATCACTTATGTTTTCCTTTTCATAAGACCAAGGTTTTAACACATGCTTTGTTCTTCAGGTATTTATATGTGTGTGTGTGTGTGTGCATGTTCACGCACATGTATGAATGTACAGTCAGGCCTCTGTATCCATGGATTGAGCATTCTCACATTCAACCAGCTGTGGATCAGAAATATTCAGGGAAAAAATACAAACAATAAAAATAATGCAACAATAAAAATAATACAAATAAAAATTACAGTATAACAATTTACATAGCATTTACATCGTATTAGGTATTATAAGTAATCTAGGGATGATTTAAAGTATACAGGAGGATATGTGTAGGTTATATGCAGATACTATGCCATTTTATATAAGGAACATGAGCACCTGCAGATTTCGGTATTCACAGGAGGTCGTGGAATCAATCCCCCACATTTACCGAGGGACAACTGTCCACATGTGTATGCACATATCCACACGCACACACACAACACGCACACACGTTTTACTTAGGAACAGTGAACATGGTGATTGAGTTTTTCATTGATTCAATCTTTAGAGCCTGAACTATGTTTGTTTGTTTTTTTTTTTAAATAAATAAATTAATTAATTAATTAATTTATTTTCATTTTCTTTTTCGATATACATTGTGGCTGATTATTGCTCCCCATCACCAAAACCTCCCACCCTCCTCCCTCCGCCCCTCCCCCACAACAATGTACTTTCTGTTTGCTTGTCATATCAACTTCAAGTAATTGTGGTTGTTATATCTTCTTCCCCACCCCAGGTTTTGTGTGTGTGTGTGTGTGTGTGTGTGTGTGTGTGTGTGAATTTATATATTAATTTTTAGCTCCCACCAATAAGTGAGAACATGTGGTATTTCTCTTTCTGTGCCTGACTTGTTTCACTTAATATAATTCTCTCAAGGTCCATCCATGTTGTTGCAAATGGCAGTATTTCATTCGTTTTTATAGCTGAGTAGTATTCCATTGTGTAGATGTACCACATTTTCCGTATCCACTCATCCGATGATGGACATTTGGGCTGGTTCCAACTCTTGGCTATTGAAAAGAGTGCTGCGATGAACATTGGGGAACAGGTATCCCTTCAACTTGATGATTTCCATTCCTCTGGGTATATTCCCAACAGTGGGATAGCTGGGTCGTATGGTAGATCTATCTGCAATTGTTTGAGGAACCTCCATACCATTTTCCATAGAGGCTGCACCATTTTGCAGTCCCACCAACAATGTATGAGAGTTCCTTTTTCTCCACAACCTCGCCAGCATTTATCATTCAGACTCTTTTGGATTTTAGCCATCCTAACTGGGGTGAGATGGTATCTCAGTGTGGTTTAGATTTGCATTTCCCGGATGCTGAGTGATGTTGAGCATTTTTCATATGTCTGTTGGCCATTTGTATATCTTCCTTAGAGAAATGCCTACTTAGCTCTTTTGCCCATTTTTTAATTGGGTTGCTTGTTTTCTTCTTGTAAAGTTGTTTGAGTTCCTTATATATTCTGGATATTAATCCTTTGTCAGATGTATATTTTACAAATATTTTCTCCCACTCTGTTGGTTGTCTTTTAACTCTGTTAATTGTTTCTTTTGCTGTGCAGAAGCTTTTTAGTTTGATATAATCCCATTTGTTTATTTTTCCTTTGGTTGCCCGTGCTTTTGGGGTCGTATTCATGAAGTCTGTGTCCAGTCCTATTTCCTGAAGTGTTTCTCCTATGTTTTCTTTAAGAAGTTTTATTGCTTCAGGGTGTATATTTAAATCCTTAATCCATTTTGAGTTGATTTTCATATACGGTGAGAGGTATGGATCTAGTTTCATTCTCCTGCATATGGATATCCAGTTATCCCAGCACCATTTGCTGAAGAGGCAGTCCCTTCCCCAGTGAATAGGCTTGGTGCCTTTGTCAGAGATCAGATGGAACTAAGTGTGTGGGTTGATTTCTGGATTCTCTATTCTATTCCCTTGGTCAGTGTATCTGTTTTTATGCCAGTACCATACTGTTTTGGTTATTATAGCTTTGTAGTATAGCTTAAAGTCAGGTAGTGTTATGCCTCCAGCTTTATTTTTTTTTGCTCAGCAATGCTTTGGCTATTCGTGGTCTTTTATTATTCCATATAAATGTCTGGATAGTTCTTTCCATTTCTGAGAAAAATGTCTTTGGAATTTTGATGGGGATTGCATTGAATTTGTATATCACTTTGGGTAGTATGGACATTTTCACTATGTTGATTCTTCTAATCCAAGAGCATGGGACATCTTTCCATCTTCTTGTATCCTCTCTAATTTCTCTCAGCAGTGGTTTGTAGTTCTCATTATAGAGATTTTTCACCTCCTTGGTTAACTCAATTCCTAAGTATTTTAATTTTTTGGTGGCTATTGTAAATGGGCAGCCTTTCTTGATTTCTCGTTCTGCATGTTCACTATTGGAGAAAAGAAATGCTACTGATTTTTGTTTGTTGATTTTGTATCCTGCTACCGTGCTGAAATCATTTATCAATTCCAGCAGTTTTTTTGTAGAGGTTTTAGGCTGTTCGATATATAGGGTCATGTCATCTGCAAACAGGGACAGTTTGACTTCATCTTTTCCAATCTGGATGCCCTTTATTTCTTTCTCTTCTCTGATTGCTCTGGCTAGTACTTCCAACACTGTGTTGAATAGGAGTGGTGAGAGTGGGCATCCTTGTCTAGTTCCTGTTCTTAAAGGAAAAGCTTTCAGCTTTTCCCCATTCAGGATGATATTGGCAGTGGGTTTGTCATATATGGCTTTAATTATGTTGAGATACTTTCCCTCTATACCTAACTTATAGAGGGTCTTTGTCATGAATGAGTGCTGAACTTTATCAAATGCTTTTTCAGCATCTATAGAGATGATCATATGGTCCTTGTGTTTGACTTTATTAATATGGTGTATCACATTTATTGATTTGCGTATGTTGAACCAACCTTGCATCCCTGGGATGAATCTCACTTGATCATGGTGAATAATTTTACGTGTGTGTTGCTGTATTCTGTTTGCTAGTATTTTAGTGAGGATTTTTGCATCTATATTCATCAAGGATATCGGCCTGTAGTTTTCTTTTTTGGTTATATCTTTGCCTGGCTTTGGTATCAGGATGATGTTTGCTTCATAGAATGAGTTTGGGAGATTTGCGTCCGTTTCAATCTTTTGGAATAGTTTGTAAAGAATCGGTGTCAATTCCTCTTTGAATGTTTGGTAAAATTCTGCTGTGAATCCATCTGGTCCTGGGCTTTTCTTTGTTGGGAGCCTTCTGATAACAGCTTCAATCTCCTTTATTGTTATTGGTCTGTTCAAATTTTCTACGTCTTCATGGTTCAGTTTAGGGAGCTTGTGTGTGTCCAGAAATTTATCCATTTCCTCCAGAGTTTCACATTTGTTGGCGTATAGTTGTTTATAGTAATCTCGAATGATTCCTTGTATTTCAGATGAATCAGATGTAATATCGCCTTTTTCATTTCTAATTTTTGTTATTTGAGTCTTCTCTCTTCTTTTTTTTGTTAGCCATGCTAATGGTTTGTCAATTTTATTTATCTTTTCAAAAAACCAACTTTTTGATTCATTGATCTTTTGAATTGTTTTTTGGGTTTCAATTTCATTCAGTTCTGCCCTGATCTTAATGATTTCTTTCCGTCTGCTAACTTTAGGTTTGGATTGTTCTTGTTTTTCTAGTTCTTTAAGGTGAAGTCTTAGGTTCTTCACTTGCCATCTTTCCATTCTTCTGAAGTGAGCGTTTAATGCAATAAATTTGCCCCTCAATACTGCTTTTGCAGTATCCCACAGGTTTTGGTATGATGTATCATTGTTTTCATTAGTTTCAATAAATTTTTTGATTTCCTGCTTGATTTCTTGTTGGACCCATATGTCATTAAGTAGAATGCTGTTTAATTTCCATGTGTTTGTATAGTTTCCAGAGTTTCATTTATTATTAATTTCTAGTTTTAATCCATTGTGGTCTGAGAAGATACATGGGATAATTCCAATTTTTTTGAATTTATTGAGACTTGATTTGTGACCTAATATGTCATCTATCCTGGAGAATGATCCATGTGCTGATGAGAAGAATGAATATTCTGAGGTTTTTGGATGGAATGTTCTGTAGATATCTGTCAATTCCAATTGGTCTAGAGTCTTGTTTAGATCTTGTGTTTCTCTACTGATTCTTTGCCTAGATGATCTGTCTAATATTGACAGTGGAGTGTTCAGGTCCCCTGCTATTATGGTATTAGTGTCTATTTCCTTCTTTAGATCTAGTAGAGTTTGTTTTATAAATCTTGCTGCTCCAACATTGGGTGCATACATATTTATGATTGTTATGTCTTCTTTATGGATCAATCCTTTTATCATTAAGTAGTGTCCCTCATTGTCTCTTTTTATGGTTTTTAGTTTAAAGTTTATTTTTTCAGATATAAGAATAGCTACTCCAGCTCGTTTTTCTTTTCTGTTTGCATGGTAAATCTTTTTCCATCCTTTCACTCTTAGTCTATGTGAATCTTTATGGGTGAGGTAGGTCTCTTGTAGGCAGCATATAGTTGGGTCCTCCTTTTTAATCCAGTCAGCCAGTCTGTGTCTTTTGATTGGGGAATTTAAGCCTTTTACATTAAGAGTTGTTATTGAAAGGTGTTGATTTATTCCTAGCATTTTATTGGTTGTTTGGTTGTCTTAGGTGTCTTTTGTTCCTTGCTCTCTGATTTACTGTTTGGTTTCTGTGTTTGTTGGTTCCTTAGGTTGTAGATAGCATTTTTGTTTGCATGTTTTCTCTTCATGAATGCCATTTTTATTATACTAGTGGGTTTTGATCTTTCTTGGGTTTTTATGGCAGTGGTAGTTATTTTTCAGGAACCAAACCCAGTACTCCCTTGAGGATTTCTTGTAAGGGTGGTCGTGTGGTAGTGAACTCCTGCAGTTTTTGTTTGTCTGAGAAATATACTATTTGCCCTTCATTTCGGAAGGACAGCCTTGCAGGGTAGAGTATTCTTGGCTGGCAATCTTTGTCTTTTAGTATTTTGAATATATCATCCCATTCCTTTCTAGCTTTTAGGGTTTGTGATGAAAAGTCTGATGTTAGCCTGATAGGGGCTCCCTTATAGGTGATTTGACGCTTCTCTCTTGCAGCTTTTAAGATTCTCTCTTTGTCTCTGAGTTTTGCCAATTTGACTATGACATGTCTTGGAGAAGGCCTTTTTGGGTTGAATATGTTTGGAGATCATTGAGCTTCCTGGATCTGAAGATCTGTGATTTTTCCTATACCTGGGAAGTTTTCTGCCACTATTTTGTTGAATAGGTTTTCAATGCACTCTCCTTTTTCCTCCCCTTCTGGAATACCCATGACTCGGATATTTGAGCGCTTAAAGTTGTCTGATATCTCTCTCAGATTTTCTTCCATGTCTTTGAATCTTTTTTCTTTCTTTTTGTCTGCTTGTGTTATTTCTAACAGCCCATCTTCAAGTTCAGGGGTTCTCTCTTCAACTTCAACAAGCCTGCTGGTTAAACTCTCCGTTGTGTTTTTTATTTCGCTGAATAACTTCTTCAGTTCAGCAAGTTCTGCTACATTTTTTTTCAGGACATTGATTTCCTTGTACATTTCCTCTTTCAGATCCTGTATACTTTTCCTCGTTTCATCATGATGTCTAGCTGAGTTTTCTTGTATCTCATTCAGTTTCCTTAGAATTATCACTCGAAATTCCTTGTCAGTCATTTCAAGGGCTTCTTGTTCTCTAGGATCTAGAGTTTGAGATTTAGTAACTTTTGGTGGTGTACTTTCTTGATTTTTTTGTATTTCTGGTATCTTTTTTTTGTTGTTTATTCATTGTGGCAGGGGGTTTCACAGTCCACTGGTTTGAGACTAATGACCAACCAAGATGTTGTTGTGGTTGCCAATTTGGTATGGCTACCTCCGTGACTGCTCAGTTGGCCTCTAGTGCTTTGTGTGTATGGTTGCCTCGGGTCTTGAGCCTCTCTGGGGAGCCACCTTTCTGGTCAGCTTGGACTCTGCTGGGCTGGTGGATCACGTACCACAGGGTGTGTGATCTCTGTTGAGCTTTCACTTCCTGTGCAGGACTTCTCCCCGTTCCGTGTGCTCTGGCCCGGGCTGTTGGATCATGCAGTGGCGATCCCACCGGGTGTGTGGTTTCTGTCAAGTCTCCGCCTCCCTGGCCGCACGTCTCCCAACTCTGTGCGCACTGTGCTGGGCTGGGACGTGTCTTCTGCAACCCTCGTCTATCAGCTGGGCCTTTAAGACCCTGCTCGGCACCGCCTCGTCCAGGAAGTCTACCAGGTTTCTGGTAGGCACAGACGACCAGTCGCTCTGGGTGCCTTTGTAGCACTGTGTAGATCTTTCTCGGGACTTGTTCACCTTTGTATCCCCCCAGCATGGATCGAGTCTAGCGCCCACCTGCAGCCAGCTCTCCGGCAGGTTCAAGCGGACTTGGGAACTCTCCTACCACACTATTCCCAATAAGAAATTGGTTAGGCTTTTTTCTGAACTGGTGGCCGCAGAGATGGTATCTGCCTCCCAGTAACAGGAAGTTTACCGGGGGCCGGAGTCCAGGGTGCGGTGGAGTGACAGTCGGCCCCGTCCATACTTCCTTGCCCTCCCAACACTGGCTGGGGACGCCCCACGCCACCAGCCCCACCAGAGAACCGCGGAGGGAGTGGGAGGGGAGGCCGGCCTGCAGGCCCCGGGAAGCCCCGCGCCTGGGCAAGCAAATGGGAAGGCTCAGTGAGGGGCCTAGCCTAGCCGAGTTGGGCCGGAGCTGCCAGCAGCTTGGAAAATGGAGGCAGCCCCAGGGCGGTGAGTGACCCGGTGATGCAGGCGGAAGCCAGGTGGGCATCAGCTCCCCGAGCAAGGCTGGGCCAGGGGTCACTCACAGGGCTCTGCAAGGTTGGGCGCTCACTCTCTGCCTCTGGTTTGTCGCCTTCCCCGTTCTCAGCCGCTGCCGCCTTGGGCTGTTCAGTCAGTCCTGCGGCGCGGCTCGGGCGCTCCCAGGAATCTTCTTTAATGCCAGCCTGAAACCTCGAATCCTGAATAGGGCAGCTGGCCGCCTTCAGCGCGGCCCCGCCCTCCGGGATCCTGTCTGCATCCACAGCAACCCTGGCGCCGTGTTCCCTGTTTAGAGACTCGCTTTTGCAGCTAAGAAATAGTCCTTTTCCTGCTCCACACTTCAAAGCTGTTGCCTGTAAATGAGGCAGCCTCTCCTGCCGTGGCAAAGTGGCGGTCAGCCCCCACGACCAGCCAGCCGCCCTGAACTATGTTTTATTAATCATTATATCCCTAAAAATTGATATTCAATGAATGTTTGCATTTTGGAACTGAAACGAACTTTATAAACCAAACTAGACCTCCCTGCTAATGTTACAGATGAAGAAGCTGAGGTCCAGGGAGAGTTAATATCCCTTGTCCCAAGTTGCCTTGTTCATTATGTCTTAGCCATGACAAATGTCAACCTAATTCTTGGTGGCATGATGTACTGTAGAGGCTTTAGTTATAGATGAGTAGATAGTAGAAGTACATTCATAATTTGCATCTTTTCCCTGTCTTTATGCACATGTGCAAATACATACTCCCACACAGTTCACAAAACCCACATTACCCACCTCTGTTGCTGGCATCAACAAACCCAGTTTCCCCATAAGTGTTCACTGATCTCATCAAAGCAAAATTGATCAGTTTTCAGCTTCCTGAAAATAAACAAGACCTTGTTTCTTGTGCTATAAACAAGGGAGGTAGGAGGAATTTTTTTAATGGGTTGTGTGTTTGTGATATGAAAGGAGAGGGTCTGGGAAGGCTGGATAGCTGGCCTCAAACCACCCCACCCTCCTACCAGGTTCTTGACTCTGCCCCAGGAAAGAATTCAAGAACAGTCACAGTAGAAAGTGAGAACAGGTTTAATGTAACAAATAAGAAATACAGATTTCACAGAGAGAGTGTGGCCTACCTCCAGAGACTGAGCAGGGCCCACTCTAAATTTAACACAAAGTAGGAAATACACATTTTAAGTTTAGTACAGAGTACAGGCTGGCTCAAGTGAGTGAGCAGCCACCTGCTAAAGTTAAGTTTAACACAAAAATAAAGCATATACACCTCAGCTGGCAAAGTGGAGGTTGGCCCAGGAAAGTGAGAAGCAACCTTGCCTCCTACTGGGATTCAGCTTTTAAAAAACCATCTAATAAATATTCATACTATCTAATAAATATTCATGCTATCTAATGAATATCCAATAAGGGGTGGTTCCCTGTTATGTAACATTGTCTTGTACATGCTCAGTTAATCTCTTTTGGATCAAATCCTATCACATGCACTGAACATATTCAAGAATATTCTATGCTCCTTAGCACCCCTAGTGGAAGGTCATCAAAGGATAAATTCCACTTTACTGAACATGCTCTCCTACCAGGGTTATACAACTCCTCTCTACTGAGCATGCCCAACCACTGGGTTTGCATAAGTTGGCCCTTGTGGTCTCAATTTAGCTGCTGTTGGTGCCAAAAGTAGGTCCAAGGAGCAACAGTAACTCTCCTCTAGGGGAGGGCTTATAGGAGCGGTTTGAGACCTTGGAGACTGGCTTAAAATCCAGAGATGTGTCCTGAAACCCAAACCAGAGAAACAGAGCACCTCCTATCTCATTTGCAATCAATCTCAGTGTTGCCAGGTATGAAAATAATAGCTGTGTGACACAATATTAATGTGATGACTTAATGGATTTTTAAATTAATATACTTCAAAAGAGTCAAGGCTTGTTATTCAAGTGGCAGGAATTTTCTGGTGAAAGTTTTCTATGAAATGACAGATATCCTAAAATAAAATCTGGTAGGTGCCTAATGTGGCTAGGATGTGGCTAAAAGTTCTGTATAGTTTTAAAAGAGATAGGGTTAGATATCTCCCTATTGCTATGCTTGTCCAAAAGCTGAAATGCTGAATTAATGTAAAAAATCAGTTAATAGTCATTTCTAAGTTTAAATTGAATTTTTAGCTATTTATGTGGATTTTCACAGTTTTATTACAGTTCCTTCTAGCATCTATTTTGAGGAAGATATTTCTAGTTGTTAAAATGATCAAACAAAAAATTTCCTATTTGATACATCCAATGAGGCTTTTTCCCCCCAACAAGATCTGGTAAGATATTTTCCATTTTCAGAGTTTTCTTTAGCCTTTAATAATGTGTACAGTAACTTAGAATGTGCATAAAGCCATTAGTTATTGGTATTTTATACTATTTACACACAGCACATAATGACAGTGGACTTTATCCTTAGCCCAGAAGACTTGAAGTTTAGGTTCAAGAGACAGATAAAGCAATAATAGAATGAGAGAATTAAGATTTCTGTTTTCTAATCGGCTGCTATGAAAAATAGCCATGTAAATGATTTTATTGTGCTTTTTTTCTTATTTGTTATCTGTCCTATCCAAGTAGAACTAATTTCAAATATAAAAGATGTGCTTATTTTTCAGATAATGAGTCAAAAAAATAGATTTTCAGTTACTTAATAGAGAATGCTATTTAGAAATCGGATTTGCATTAATTTAATTTTTCTTTTTAAAGTAGTTGTGTGAGGAAAGGACAGACACTGTTTTGAAAGGGGAAAGCAAGATTTTAAGTATGTATAAAAGCATTTTAAAAGTAACAGTTAATCTTGGATTTAGAGTGTATTTTCAGTGTTAACAAAACAACTTGATTTTCCTGTCAACTTTGGAAACTGCTGAGGGTTAGTTTGATTTATGGCACAAGCAGATGGCATCCTGCTTCTGGCAAAATGGGCAGAAAATTCCTTAAGCACACACCTGCATATGGTCCAGTTTTTATAAAATCCTGTGCACTTTTGAACTTAAATACTCCCCCCAGTTTTAACGAACACATTTATTAAGGTTGAAATCAGAGATAATATGAAAATAGCTCAGATTTAGTCTTACTTTAGATGACAAACTAAAAAAAGAAAGCTACAGACCAGAAACTATAGTGTTTTATGACTGCAAAATACCACACATATATATCTTCAAGGAGAAAATTTATCAGAAATGTTATCATGAATTTTCTTTTTCCACACCTTTAGCTCAATTTCTTGAGGTTTATTTTTTGTAAAGTATTTTATAAAGGTCTGAAGTTTGCAATCCAAGGTTTTTACTGGTAATCTATGAAAAGGAACTTCTATTTTCAGTACGATATTTTCTAGTCCCACTTTCCTGTCTCATTTTAAAATTTGAGATTGTGATATGTTCCATCTTTAATGTGGCCTGCAGGGTCTCAACAGTAGCATTGCTAGCTCTACAACCTCGTTGAAATGCGCACTTGATTTGTGAGATTTTTGCTTAGAAGTTTACGTTGAACCTCACTGCAGTCAGTGGTGACATCTGCACTGTCACATGGGAGGTGGGTAGTGTATCACACAGAATAAACTCTTTATAGTGACTCATTACTTTTAATTATTTTGTGGAATTTTAGAGTTTGTCACCAAGTGTTTTATAGTTCATGTATGGAAACCAAAGTCTAATTTTAATATGGTTTTGAACATGTATGATAATGTTCAAGTTAATTGTAGATTTACTCATTCTTTTAACTGCAAAACTTTTTCATTTAACGTATCTTTAGTTTTCATCTCTTATTGAGGCAGTAATTATTGTATGTGAGAGCAATAGAAGACACAGTCTTTAACCACAAAATTATTTTCGACATTGATATACACAATTGTCTGCCTGTCCTTCAAAAATGCTCAATCTGTCAGTTTTCTGACATTTTTTGACACCTAGTTAGCCAGTGTATACTTAAAGTAAAAGTACTCCTAATATATATTCTTTATATTTGAATATTTTCAAGTTTTACTTAATCGGAATGGTTACTCTTTCTTCCCTCTATGATTGGCAAGCTGTATTCACACACCTTAGAAAAACCTCAAGGAATCTGACAGTTCTGATCAGAAGATTTTATTTTGATGAAGTATTCATTTATTTTTATGTATCTTTTAGATAAGGGCTTTGTTGACTTTTCAGTGGGATCAGTTATTCAGATGAGTTCGTTTTTAAAAAGTGTTCTTTTTAATCATTATATTTGACACTAATTTCCTGCCTTTGGGTGTATAATGAGGATGCTAACTATTGAATAGATGCAAGAGATAATATTTTTTACCTTGTGAGGAGGTATGAGCTAAGAGATACACAGAAGTCTTATTGGTCCTGCTTGTGTCACTCTTATTAATTGAAGAGTCCTCTCCACAATTCTCAAGTTTGTACCTTTCCCAACCATTATTCTATTTATTATTGAAATTAACCCTTCAGTGTAAGCAATCATATGCTGAGTTCTAAATGTAGAGATCAGTTGCACTTCTACTTACAACCTTTAAAATGAAGGCTATGCTATTAATTATGGGAAAGTACAGTTTTAAAATGGGGTGGATTTAGGTGGGTGGGCCTTACCAAAAAGCAACTTGTAAAAATTAGTAGGGTGTTTTCACTTGCCAGAGAGCTGCCTTCTTAGCATTCTACTTTATATTTTAAAGAAATACATGTCATGGAAGAATGGAAGGTTTAAAATAGCAGTTCGGCTAAGTGATTATGAATACATTTATTTCCACTCTTAAATGCCTTAGTGCATGACTATATCCTTCTCCATCCTCCCCACTCTCATTTATTTTAGATTTATCTTTTCTTGTTTTATTTAAATTGCTCCTCATTTCTGAACAGAATAAACTGAGAATAGACAGTACTCTTTGTTACTTGGTTGCTTAGAAAGATTTATGACGTTTGAAAGTGGATTCTTGACTTGCATTTTATAGTAAATAAATTGTTGACTGGAGAATTAAACATTTATGAAGTAGATTAAAGAGTTTTCTCTATTTTCAGTTCTTCCATGACATGTATTTCTTTAAAATCTAAAGTAGAATGTTAAGAAGGCAGCCCTCTGGCAAGTGTAAACACCTACTAATTTTTATAAGTTGCTTTTTGGTAAAGCCCACCCACCTCAATCCACCCCCGTTTTAAAACTATGCTTTCCCATAATTAATACTGTAGTCTTTATTGGGTCTTTATGTTTTCACATTACAGAAGAGGAATTTTAATCATTGGGTAAAGTTTTCCAGAATATCAGTTGTGAAAAACGAGCTTTTTTTTTTTTTTTTTTTTAAAGTAAGTATTAGATCTACAAATTGGCTCAGGTAATGGTGTGTCAAAGGTTAAGGTGAGTGGAATGGCTGCTTCTAACTGTGGCCTAATAACCTGTGGAAATGGTGGTGGATTCAGTAGAGACAAGCTGGCCATAATCCCAGCCTTTAGCATAAGGAGATAGATAAAAATGCCCCACAAATTAATCCTACAAGCTACCATTTAATAATATTAAATTCTGTTTGTAACGAAGTTTGACAGTCTTTCATTTAAATTTAAAATTGTTATTTCTAGATCAGTGGTTCTCAACCCTATCAGACTACTGTCCACTTGTCATAGCAAATATTTTGTGATGTTCTTTTTATCCTAAGTAAAATCGATAGTGTAAACTACCTCACACATAAGTCAAAAGTAATTGTACGGTAATACTTAAGTACTATAAATTAGAAATAATGAGAAAAATAATTTAGAATAAAATAATATGTATTTCAATATGTAAATGCTCAAGCATACTACACTAGAAGACATGAGGTAGTCAGATGCTTGCACCTGACTGTATAGAATGACCATAATCACGGCATTTTGAAATGCAGATTAATAAGTTTACTTCAATGGCAACTCAGCTACCACAAGTATTGTTGCCATTGGTGACATGGTTTTCCAAAAAGGTAAAGTTCCAAACAAAATAAAATACAGGCTTCATCTCTTTACTTAGTAATTGAATTCCTAGAAATTCAGCGTATATTAAAATTGTGCAAAATGTTTTTTGTTTATGTGTAGAACAGATTTAAGTTTCAGGCTTAGATAATTATAAATGGGTCATGCATCCACATGAATGCAAGGACATTCTTCACTTTGTATGAATGTTCCAGCATTCCAAGATGTCTAATGTACATGTCCATTTCTACATCCAAAGTAGGAGAGGGAGAGAACTCTAAACCTCAGGAGCAACCTCTAGTTACTGTGGTAACCAAAAACACTCTCACAAATTTCCAACGTGCCTACTAGAGGGGTATGTAGCTCCTATTTTGAATCTCTGCCCTAGAGAAATGATCAACGGGAAAATAGTTCTGACAGTCTAGTGTGTCCTCAGTAAGGCAGTGTGGACCATTTTTGGTATCCATGTTTCTAGAGATAATGATCTTTACCTTAGGATGTATAGGATAAATGAAAAACAAAAGATCATTATCACATTGTAGCATACATATAAATATAGCATTTGCCTTGGTGGAAAGTGTATAAGCCTGTCATTCATTTGTAGGACAAAGGTCTTGCATACTCCCTGAAATTATACAATTTGTGCTTATGTTTTTAGGTGCATTTTTTCTGTGGAGATAGTTTTCAATAGATCTTTAAAGGAGTCCCCGAGGTCATGATGGCATCTAACAGGTGTGAAAGGAGCCTGTTCTCTTTCTTTGAGCCTTGGAGCACAGTGGCAATCCCTGAGATCAACTAAGATTAGAGTAGCCTTACTTTTACCACTATTTCTTTCCTTTTGACCAGAAGAAGTAAGGATTAAAATCCTGAAATTAAGGAAATCTATTTTTGAAAATATAATTCGTTTGAAACCATCACATTAAAACTTAAAAGGAAGGCTAACAATACTATCATTGGGTCTTTATCTTTTTGCATTACAGGAGGGGAATTTTAATCATTGGGTAAAGTTTTCCAGAATATCAGTTGTGAAAAATGAGCTTTTTCTTTTTTTTTTTCTTAAATAAGTATTTTAAATTGTAATCAAGTCTAACATTTAGAGTTTTCTCTTTAGCCCCCTTCTCCCCTCTTCTGATTATTCCCATATGTATGACTGTAGTTCATACTCTATGGAAATCACTTAAGAGAGGCAGTGACATTAGGATAGATTTTATAAGTTGATGGCAGCCTCTTCCTCTTGCTCGTTACTTTTTTCGAGAAGAATCTTTGTTTCCTAATAATTTAGTATGATATGAAAAAAGCATTAGTATCTTTCTCTCCTGGAAAATGTAAGCAATATTCTTAGACCTCTCTCTAAATGCTTAATTTAGGTCATATGGTATTTTCACCTAGTATCCTTTTTAGAATGTCTATATTCCTCATGTATCTATATGTCATCTACCTATGTCTGTCTATATCTTAACCATTTGAGAGTTGGTTTCAGGATTCTTTCTTCTAGTTCTCTTCATTTTTCCTTTATATTTGCCATCCAAGATTAATATTTACCTGTTAATACAATTTCCACTATATTAAGTTGAAATATTCTAAAAGCTTTCATAAATTTTTGCTGAGACGAGGTGTCTTTTCTTACACACATAATCTGAATGGTGGCCTAACAAATGCTTCCAAGCAAGGATATTGTGGAGGAAGAAGAGTTAATGGGTCTTCTCTTATCAGGGTGGCACCTAAGATAAAACAAGTTCCATAGGTTAGATGAAGTTTAAACTGTTTCTAGACCAAATTCTCAGATGATTAGGTTGTATTGGGGAAGAGTTATTATTAGGTCAATCAAGAAGGCCAAAACAGGTAATGAATGAGAGGCTAATTAATTTCCTGCTTGTGCCTCTGGATTTAAACAGTGTAAAAAGTTCATGCATGAGTGCTTTGACTTTGGCATTTACTTTTCAAGGACAATTGCAGGCAGTAGCTAGTTCCTCCTCGAGCTAAATTCAGCTCCTTCCTGAGCTTGCTTTAAAAAATAATCATCCTTGCCAGATTTCAGGTTCTGAGTTGCCTGTTTTCAAATTGGTAAAAATTATTGTCATTCTGATTGCTATGTGTTGCTTACCAAGAGTCACAAGAAGATTTTAGAAAAGTTTTACTGTTCTGTACTAAGCTGAGATGAGATAGTGAGAATCATATAGTACATGGTACATTACTGGGAATCAGGAGGTGATTGTAGAGCTAATGTCACTGACTTGACTATTAACTTTAGAATAACAAAGTTGTCTCAATTGTTTTAGTTTTCTCGTTAATAAAATGGTAGAGAATCATCTTAGGTCCTTTTCACTTCTATGATTTTAACATGCATTTCCCCCCCCCCCCTTTTAGTTACATTATGGGAATGATTAATACCGTCAATTTAACTTCAAAAATTTTTATTAACTTTTTTTGGGGGAAAGTTCCATACTCACATATGAGTATGGAAAACATTGTAACATCTGTGAGGATATGTGGTGAAAGAGAAGTCCACTTCCTACCCTACACCCCGTACCTAGTTTTCTAGGCCTCTCTTGCAGAGCTCACTACTGCTGCTCTTGTTTCCATCCAGAAATATTCTATGTATACACGAGTGCATATATGGGTAATAATTATGTCCTTTTTTCACCAGTTAAAAATATTTATTTTAAGCTTTAGTATTCTTTTGAAGTAAGTTACACGTAAATAATAATAGCTATAATTATTTAATGGTAATTAAATTATTTAATTAATGTAATTTATTTTGCTAGACCATTATTACACTCTGATCTTTAGTTGAAAGTAATTTATGTGCACTTATTACTTTTCTTCTGTTTTAAAATGAAAAGATTGTGGTATCATTTCCAATCTTTTACATTTTTAAGCAACAATAGTAATAGTGATGACAGTTTATATTTCTTTAAGTTTGGTTGAAATGTTTTAAGAAATTTATTGTGTCAAAACTGTCGATTTCCATATGGCATAGAAAGTGAGGTGATTATTTTCAGAGTGAAAGACATTCAGTGTCTACAAGGTGTCCAAGCCTAAGAAACTTTTGTCAGAGCTAGTTATGTAGTTGAGGTCCCTTTGCCTCTTAATCCATTGTTTTGTTTAGACGATTAGTGATACACGTGGCTACAGCTTCTCAATTCATTGTCCTTTTATCCATGGACATTTAGTCTCTTACTGACATTTACTGCAGTTCTACAGTAGGATGAACAAATTTTAATTTGGTTCATAGAATACTTTAAGAATTAATGTGCCGGGCCGAGCCCATGGCGCACTCGGGAGAGTGCAGCGCTTGGGAGCGCGGCGACGCTCCCGCCGCGGGTTCGGATCCTATATAGGAATGGCCTGGTGCACTCACTGGCTGAGTGAGTGCCGGTCACGAAAAAAAAGACAAAAAAAAAAAAAAAAAAAAAAAAAAAGAATTAATGTGCCTTTATAAATAAAATAAAACCATGCCATTTCACCAAGATGGGCAAATACATTACATAGGTGCCACCACTTTCCTAAGCTTCTGCACTCTTGGCTGAAATTTTATCAATAATCCTTCACAGTGCTCTTTCACTGAACCTAGACCCTGCCTCAGTATCTTTTTAATATCTGCTCAGACAGACATAGTCAATTCACCAGAGTTTATAACCATACAATATTAAGCCATATTATATTAGATGCAATTTTAAAGTTCTGTTTTAGGGATTCTACCAGTATAGACTTTTATACAGAAAACCAATGTAAATATTGCTCTCTCCAGAATCTCCTTCATCTGAATATTTTCTTCAGTTTTTTAAAGGAACAGTGGGTAACATGAGTAGTTGGAGAACAGTACCAGGAATTCAATATGTGATGCTGCCTGAGAATCAAAGTTTCCATACTATTTAGGAAAACACAAGGCCTGAGTTATGTCTTGGGAAATTAATACTTTCAAGTTGTATAGGCTTCAGTGTTATCTTCGTAAGTTTTGATAATACTGTATCCAGATCAGTGTTATTTGTGATTCAGCAATCATGCTGTGATCTTGAATGTTGATTCATATATTTTGCAGCTTAATTTGTAGTAATCTTTATATATAATCCATTAACTAATTAATTAATTCACCAACCATGTGCCAGAAACCATGCTACATGCCAAAGTAATAATAGTGAGTAGGAGGAAACAAGATCCTTGCTCTTAGGGAGCCTTTTTTTTTACTTAAAAAAAAAAAAAAGCCTAATTTTTACTTAAACAGACAATGAATGTATAAATCTAAACTGCTAAGTGCTGTAAAGGAAAGGAACATGCTTCTGTTAGGAAAAAATGTATTAGAAAGGAACATGATCTTCTCTGGGAGATATAGGAAAACTTTTCTGAGGAAGTGACATTTGAATTGGGATTAAAGTTGAGAGGGACCTGGGAGAACATTTCACTATGAGGGAAAAGCATGGGAAAGGCCCTGTGGAATGAGGAAGAATGGTGTATTAGAAAAACTAAAGAAAACAACTAATGTTAAGTTTGGAGGGTAAGGGTAGGAGCAGTGTAAGATGATTCTAGGGAGGTAGGCAAGAAACAGGCCTACAACTATGGTATAATTAACTAAATGACCATAGAACATAATAATTTGAAAGTGTTCTGTAAATACTTTTTATAGTTAATAATGGATAATGCCATGTTTTAGATAAGCAAAACATTTCCAATCTTGATGCTTATTATTTTCATAAAGTTTCAAAGTATTCATAGCTAAAATTTAAATCTCATATTGAAGGGTTTTATTTATCTCTCTTAGGATTAGTTTTCAAATTTTGTGTTGAGCATTGCTTGTTAAATTGACTTTTGGCTTTAGAGGCATTAATGATCTTAAGACTTAGGTCAGTAATAAAAAAGGGGTTTAAGAGCTTCTTAACAACAGCCCAAACATTTAGACATTAGATTATCATAAAAATTTAACTTTAGTACAAATAATAAATTAACATCAGAGGATATAGGGCCCTGAGTGGGAAATGTGGGTACTAACCACTTAAAACAATATAAAAATAAAAATTATTTTAATAATTCATTTCATTTATGTGGTGCTTGCAACATGACTATAATCTGAAATGAAGACCTCATACTCATTTGTAGGGGCTAATGTAAAAAATAATCATTCAAATCATCATTTAGTGAAGGGAAGAAAACATCTTTTTAGACAGGCTCATACACATGTTTTCCTCTGATACACTTTGGATGCCTCCAAGTGATCTTTTTATATGAAGTGTTGCAAGTCAGTTCATTACACATAAGCTATAAGCAGGGGATTTTGCTTAAATTTCTGAAGCCTCAAACATCAGGTCCAGAAGTAGGGATTACAGTCGAAGATACTATTGGTCACACTCTCCTTTTTCCTTCCTCATTTAGGAGAATATTACATTTATACTACCCAATATTTATAAGAATCTATTGTATTTTCATGTTTCCAAAGAGAGAGAAAAGCCTCTTGTTGACCATAAGAACAATTCTTGCGATTGCTTTGCCATACCCAATCTAATTTTCTCTTTTTCCAGTGGAAACTAGCTTCATGGTTTAGCTGTCAGAAGAAATGGTGATCAGGTGGTTATCTAACTAAGAGTTCTCTATATACTTAATTGTAGTTACTAAATGAACTCTATCTATGAATTCCCCTTTACAAGTGCTTCCTCATGGGTCATGTTGCTTTCTGAATCTTTCCAAGCTACTTTTGCATTTATAGGATGTATAGTGGAGACTGACAACTTGAGCAAGAGATTATAGTTAAAAGGGAACCTGGAAAATTGAAAAAGATGCCAAAAAAATATACTATTTTCTTTCTTTTTTCTTTTTTTGGTGGCTGTCTTGAGCTAACTGGCCAGCCCAAAATTGTATTCACTAAATGACAGGTATTATATGCAATACTGTGCTAATTCATTCCATTTATAAATGCTAAAGGACCTAACAACTCTACTAAAATAAAGTTCAACTGCTTTATTATATGTTTACATTATTGATTTCATTGATTGTTAGGATTTTAATGCTCTACTTTCGTATAGCTAGACTCTGTGATACCATAACAGTATTGCTGTCTATCACATATTAAGTGCCTTTTATGTGTCTAGCATTTTGCAATGCATTTACTGATTTTATTTGAAATCTTTACAACGTATTTCCAGGGTTGGTGTTATTAGTCCTGTTTGAGAGAGGTGGAAACTGAAGCCAATGATGTATTGGTGAAGGTTTAACAACTGGTTCTTTGGGTAAAATGTCTTGATTTGTATCATTTGCTGCTTTCTGTGATGTGTAAATACTCCTATCATGGCTGATTTCAAGCTACCAACATGAACTCAGTGAAGTGGACTTGGGGAGAGATGGGCACAATTGGCTGTCCAGCCTGTGTGAGCTGGTTCTAACATAGCAGTGACCAAGGCTTATAAAAATGAAGTAATTTTTCTTTTATAAAGCCAAAATTCATACTCAGGTCTCTCTAATTCTAAAGACTGTGCTTTCTACAATACTCCTTTTCCTTATTGGATAAAAAAATAGTAAAGAGTGATGCCCCATCAACTTGAGGAGGACAGAAAGAGCTATGACAGACAGACAGAGAGAAGGGAGAGAGGTCAAGAGGTAAGGGAACTGGAGGAGAGCTGAAGAAAGGAGCTTTAAGATTAAAAATTGACAGCAACTGATTCAGACCATGTTGGAGGTGGGGGAAGAAAAACAAAAGTCTTGTTAAAGTGATAACTCAAGTTGTATCAAAATAGGCAACAATCTACTGTGTTTCCGTTTTCTTGAGGACACACAGCATGTATAAATGATAATAATGGCTACCACCCTGTAAGGGAAATTGTGCTCCAGCAAGCTTCCTGCAACTGATGATCTATTCTTACCACCCTTATTCACAGAACTTCAACTAATGGCCACGTCACTGCACACAAAAACAGTCCAACAAAGTAGGTAATGTAAATAATAAATAGCAATCTCTTATTCATATAATAGAGAAAATAAACACAATTTTCTGAGGGTAAAAAAGAAAGTCAAATATGCTGTCATACATTTAGAATTTACAGAATTGCTTGTTATAAATAACAAAGGGACAGAAAGATAATTTCAGAGCACATCCAGAAAGTGATCATTCAATGGAATTTTTCAGAGTTTAATTGTGAAATATTTATTAATCTGGGTGCTCTAATTTGCAGTAAAATCGTATTATTATATGTAGCTTTGAGTATAAGGTTCCAGATTTAAAATTTTTTCCATATCATTATAACCAAGCATGTAAATAAAAGCAATGTGTTTTACTGCAATGCTCTGAGTTATCTTAATGGTGTTTAGCTTCTTTCATAAGGCATATTAAGTCAAAGTTGAGCTAAGTAGCAGGAGCTCACAAGAAAGATAATACATTATTAATTTTAGAAATAATTCTTTTCCCTTTCCCACTCTTGCACAATTATCTGGTACTAAGAAATGTTATTGGGGAAGAAAAGGAAAAGAAGGCACTATTGCTACCCTAGCCACAATTTTTAATTAGCTTCTCAACTAGAAATAACTAAAATGTTTAATATGAGAAGAGACTTTATATATAAAAAAACCATAATTTACTTTGTGTATAAATAACGATAGTTTACAACCAAAAACATCAGTTGAAGCTGGAAAGAAGAAACCACTGAAATTTAATTCTGCTGCCCATTTTTCACGTCAGATAAGACACATATGTACATCCATTCTAAGTTGCTGGATTTGATGACACAGTGTTATTCATAACATTTCTTATCCTTTTAGCATCTATAGAATCTGTAATGACATCCACATTTCATTTGTGATATTGGTAATTTTTATCGTCCCCCTTTATTTCTTCATTCATCTTGCTAGAGGTTTTTCAATTAATCTTTTCAAAGAGCCAGCTTAGCATGCGACTTATTTTCTTATGATTTAAGTAAACTTTTAATGATAAAATAGTTTTAGATTTATAGAAAAATTACCAAGGTAGTATAGAGAGTTCTCATGTGTCCCACACCAAATTTCTGTTATTAACATCTAATTAACAGCTTCTTTTGTCGCAATTAATGAACCAATATTGATAGTTATTATTAAGTAATGTTTATACCTTATATTTCCTTAGTTTTTACCTCATATTCTTTTGCTGTTTCAGAATGCTATCCAGGATTCCACATTACTTTTACTTGTCATATCTTCTTAGGTCCCTCTTGGCTGTGACAGTTTCTCAGACTTGTTTTTGATTACCTTGACAGTTTTGAGGAGTAACTGGTCAGGTGTTTTGTAGAATGTACCTCAGTTGGGATTTGCTATTGTTTTTCTCATTATTAGACAGGGGTTAGGGTTTTTTGAGAAGACACAGGTAAAGTGCCATTTTCATTATATCATGTCAAGTGTATGTTGGCCTTGGTCACCTGGTTGAGGTAGTGTTAGGTTTCTCCACTGTAAAGTTACTCTCTTCCTCCCTCTTTCCATACTGTACTCTTTGGAAGGAAGTTACTGTGCTCAGCACACTTAAGGAGTAAGAAGTTATTCTCTACCTTTTTCAGCATAACTTCAAATAAATTATTTGAAATTGTTCTGCACCTGAGATTTGTCTGTCCACCTGCCCATCTGTCTGCCTGTCTGTCTATCACTATGGACTCAGGGGTGTTTATTTCATACTTTGAATTATTATTCAATAGTACTTTGTAATAATTTTGTTGCTTAAATTGTTCTAGCTTTGGCCATTGGGCACTTTTTCAGTTGTATCTTTGTCCCTTTGACATTCTCCATCATTGTACTTTTATTTGAGCATGTTTTTGCCTTCTGGCACTACAAGGTGCTTTGGGCCCATCTTATTTATTTCCAACCCCAGTCTTAGAGTCAGTGATTTCTCCAAAGAGCCCCGGTTCCTTTTATTGGAGAATGGTATTAGAAACCAAAATCTGGGCACTAGGTATGCTTGTTTATACTGAACATCATTGCTTCTAGGCCCTCTTAGCTGACAGAGCAAAGAAATGTATGTGTATGTACTGACCTGTGTATACACATATCAGTAAATATTTCTGTCTATGTCTGTATCTGTATAAGCTAAACATAAGTTCATATTGATGTCTCCAACTCTAATTCATTACTACGTGGATCATTCTACCTTATTCCCCTGGCTTATCTGTAAACTCCTACTCCAACAATGAGAGACCGGGCTCCTACCATTCACCACCTGTTTACTTAATTGTTCAGTTTTAATAAACATATGTAGTGGTGTCAGAATTGTTAACCCATATTCCTATAGGAAACAACTTCATCAACTACAGTATGGTGCTTATATGTCATTTCTTTTACTTTTAGTCTTACAGACTCTACTCATTTCCAGAATTACTTAGAGTAGTATCCTTTTCCCCTACTGCCTTCAGTGAGATTGTATCACTTATTTGTATTACAGATAGATTGTTTTCAGTCCTGGGATCCCCCAACCTCCTAAATGATTTATTTTAAATTTGTGTTCTTTAAGATTCATTCTTTATGCTTCAAAGTTCTATGAGTAGTGTCATGTATCCACCATTACAGTGTTATAGAGAATAGTTCCACTGCCCGCCCCCCAAATCCCCTGTACTTCATCTATTTACTACACTCTACCCCATTCTCCTGGCAACCATTGATCTGTTTATCTCTCTAGTTTTGCCTTTTCCATAATATCATATAATTGAAATAATAGAATGTGTAGGCTTCTCAAACTCACTTCTTTCATGTAAGTTTTATCCATGTCTTTGTGTAGTTTAATGGCTCATTCCTTTTTATCACTAAATGGTATCCATTTACCTATTGAAGAACATTTGGATTATTTCTAGTTTTTGGTAATTATGAATAAAGCTGACATAAACATCCATGTGCTGGTTTTAGTGTGGACATAAATTTTCAAATAGTTGTGTAAATAGCTGGGAGCATGATTGCTGGATTGTGTAGTAAGACTATTTTTAGCTTTGTAAGAAATTGCCAAACTATTTCAAAATGTACCATTTTGCATTCTTACTAGCAGCGAATGAGAGTTCCTGTTACTCTGTATGCTCACTAGCAATTGATATTGTCGGTTTTTTGGATTTTAGCCATTCTAATAGGTGTATAGTGTTAAAACAACAAATCTTATTCTAATTTTCATTTCCCTAATGACAAATGATGTTGATCATCTTTTCATATGTGTATTTGCTTATCTGAATATTTTCTTTGGTGAAGTTAGTTCAGATCTTGTGCCTATTTTTTAATTGGGTTATCTGTTTTTATATTGTTGAGCTGCAAAGGTTCTTTGTACATTTTGGGCACAAGTCATTTATCGTATTTGTGTTTTACAAATATTTTCTTTCAGTTTACAGCTTGCTTTTTCATTCTTTTAGCAGTGTATTTTGCAAAGCAGAAATTTTTAGTTTTAGTAAGTCCTACTTATCAATTGTTTTATCATGGATTGTACTTTTGGTGTCACATCTAAAAACTCATCACCAAACTCCAGGTCACGTAGAATTTTTCCTATGTTTTCTTCTAGAAGTTTTGTAGTTTTGCAATTTACATTTAGGTCTGTGTTCTATTTTTAGTTAATTTTTGTGAAAGATGTTAGCTTTGTGTCTAGGTTCATTGTTTTACACATAGACGGCCAATGTTCCAGCAACATTTGTTCAAAGACTATCCTTTCTCCATTGAATTGCCTTTCTGCCTTTGTCAAAAATCAGTTAACTACAGAGGCTCTTAAATTTATGATGGGTTTATTGGGATATAATTCTATACAATAAAATGGATTTCATAAGTCAAAAATACATTTAATATACCTAATCTACCGAACATCACAGTTTAGCCTACTGCCATAAACGTGCTCAAATCACTTACATTAGCCTACATTTTGGAAAACCCATCTAATGCAAACCCTATTTTATAATGACGTATTAGATATCTCATGTACTTTATTGAATACTGTGCTGAAAGTGAAAAACATAATGGTTGTATGAATACTCAAAGTATGGTTTCTACTGAATGCCTATCGCTTTCACACCATTACAGGGTTGAAAAATTATTAAGTCAAGCCATCATAAGTCAGGGACCATCTATATGTATGTGGGTCTATTACTAGGCTCTCTACTCATTGATCTGTCTATTCTTTTGCCAGTACCATACTGTCTGGATTGCTGTAGCTTTGTATTAAGTCTTAAGATATGGTAGTGTGAGCCTTCAACTTTGTTCTTTCTCAGCATCATGGTCGTTATTCAGGGTCTTTTCCTTTTCCATATAAACTTTAGAAATAGTTGGTCAGTATCCACAAAGTAACTTGCTGGGAATTTGAGATTATATTGAATATATAGAACAAGTTGTGAAGAATTAACAACTTTTCAATATTGAGTCTTCCAATCCATGAATGTGGACTATCTTTCCATTCATTGAGATCTTCTTTAAGTTCTCTCATCAGTGTTTTGTACCTTTGGCACATAGATCCTTTGTTGTTGTTGTTGTTGTTGTTTTTGTTTTGGGCAGCTGGCTGACATAGGGATCCAAACTTGTGACCTTAGTGTTATAAGGCTGAGCTCTAACTAACTGAGCTAACTGGCCAGCACAGCATATAGATTCTGTACATATTTTGTTAGATTTATACTTCAACATTTCTCTTCTCTTCTTTTCTTTCTGTCTTTCTTTTATTTTTTTTTTCCGAGTGCTATTGTAAATTTTTTTTTTCTTTCTAAGTTTCAAACTCCAGTTTGTTGCTGGCATAAAGGAAAGCAATAGATTTTTGTTTATTAACCTTGTATACTGTGACCCAGCTATAATTGCTTGTTGGTTTCAGGAGATGTTTTTGTAAATTCTTTGCATTTTTTTTCTACAGACACTCATGTCATTTACAAATAAAGGTAGGTTCATTTCTTCCTTTCCAATCTAGATGGCTTTTATTTCTTTTTCATGTGTGATTGCTCTAGTTAGGACTTTTGGTTGGATGTTGAATAGGAATGATGAGAGAGTACATTCTTGCCTTATTACAAAGTGTCCAGTCTGTCACCATTACATATGATGTTAGCTATAGTTTTTTTAATATGTTCTTTATGAAGCTGAAGAAATTTGGTGAGAGTTTTTTTTTTTTTTTTAATTATTATTATGAATGGGTGTTGGATTTTTTTAGTTCCTTTTTTGGTCTTCAGTTGATATGACTATATGATTTTTCTTCTTTATCCTGTTCATATGATGGATTACATTCATTGATTTCAAATGTTGAACTAGCTTTGCATACCTGGAATCCCACTTGGTTGTGTGTGTGCGTGTGTGTGTGTGTATTTGTATGTATATTTATAAATCGTTACATTCAATTTGCTAATATTGAAAATCTATATGTTTATGAGAGATATTGATCCATAGTTTCCTTTCTTGTAATGTCTCTATATGTTTTTGGTATTAGGGTAATGCCAGCTTCATAGGATGAATTAGGAGGTGTTCCCTCTGCTTCTGTATTCTGAGAGAGATTGTGGAGAATTGGTATTATTTGCTCTTTAAATATTTGGTACAATTCACCATTGAAGCCACCTGAGCCTGGTGCTTTGCTTTTTAGAAGATTACTAATTATTTATTCAATCTCTTTAATAGCTATAGGGCTATTAAGGTTGTTTATTTCTCTTTGTATGAGTTTTGGTGTATTATATCTTTTAGGGAATTATTCATTTAAGTTATCAAATTTGTGTGCAGAGCTGTTTGTAACATTCATTTAGCATCCTTTTAATGTCCACGTGATCAGTACTAATGACTTTTCTCTTTTTTTCTGATATTGATAATTTATTTTTTCTTTGTTGTTATCCTCGTAGAGATTTATCAGTTTCATCAATCCATGCAAGGAACCAACTTCTGGTTTTGTTGACTTTTCTCTCTTATTTACCTATTTTCAGTTCCACTGATTTCTTCTCTAATATTATTTTTTTCATTTTGCTTACTTTAGGCTTAAGCAAGTA
The DNA here is from genome assembly GCF_027409185.1 of Cynocephalus volans. Classification (NCBI taxonomy): domain Eukaryota; kingdom Metazoa; phylum Chordata; class Mammalia; order Dermoptera; family Cynocephalidae; genus Cynocephalus; species Cynocephalus volans. The sequence continues at coordinate 134,210,578 of NC_084467.1, forward strand.
CTGTTGGCAGTGAATTCACTCATATTCTTTTTTAAAAAGTCTTTGTCTTCATTTTTGAAGGGTATTTTTTGCTTAATATAGAATTTTGTTTCTTTTCTTTCTGCACATTAGAAGTGTTGTTCCATCATCTTGAGGCTTGCTTTTTTCTGATTAGTAATCAGTAGTTATTTATTTGTTCCCCTGCATATAATGCTTATCCTTATTCAACTATTTTTATTAGTTTTCTCTTCATAACTAGTTTTTAGCAATTTAATTTTGTTCCTTGGGGTAGTTTCTTTGGTTTCATCCTCCTTGGGATTTATTGTTGTTTTCATGGATTTTTAGTTCAAATTTTTAAAAAAATTCAGCTTTATTTTTTCAGCTATATTTCTGTCTTTTCCGTTTCTGTTCTTACATTCAGGAATTGCTTGATATCTTCCTACAGACCACTGGTGGTTGTTTTCAGCCTTTTTTTCCCATCTCTGTTTTTCAATTGTTGTATTTTGAATTGCTTTATTTTCATGTTCACTGACATTTTCTTTTGTGGTATGTAATCTGCTGTTCTGTCTATCAAGTAAAATTTTCATTTAGATATTGTAAGTTCTAGAAATTTCATTTGCTTCTTTTAAAAATATTTTCCAGTTTTCTTTTTATGAGGGCACTTCAAAAAGTTTATGGAAAAATAGAATTAAAAGATAATGCAAATCCTTCCATGAACTTTTTGAAATACCCTCATATTATCATGTCTTCTTTTAGATCCTTACATAGGTTTAAAGTAGCTGTTTTATGGTTTTGTCTGCTAATTCCATCATGTTTGTTGTTTCTGGTACTGTGCCTACTGACTGATTTTCCTTCGGCTTATGGTTCACCTTTTCTTTATTCTTCACGTGGGTAATATTTTCTGATTGGATGGTGGACATTGTTAATGTTACATTGCTGATGGTTTTTTTTGTTTTGTTTTCTTTCTGTAATAATGATTGAATTTAAGTTTTTGAGAATGCCTTGTTAGTTTTGAGGCTCAATTTAATAAGCCTTTGTTAGGGTGGAAAAAAGTAGCCTTTTTTCTAAAGCTAATTTAGTCATACTACCAACATGTAACCTTTTGGGGATATCCACAGAATGCGCTGGGTATTCAACAAGGTCTCTTCCTCTTTGACTTGAGGGATCTCACATGTCTTTCAGTTCTAAGTGGGTTATGGGAATTTTACAGTATATAGCTCCTTAGCAGTTTTCTTTGACTATAAGTCATAAAGTTTAATTCTACTCACATGCTGTTTAATGTTCAACCAATAACTCAAGAGACTCCTTAAGTAGATCTCTGGATCTTTTTCTCTGTACAACTCCCTTTTTTCTCATACCCTACCCTGAAAATTCCGTTTATCTCCCATTTATCTCTTCTCAGATTCATTGAGACCATTGCTTTCTGCCTGTGTTCTCTCTCCTTGTGCCAATAGTCAGAAAATGCCTCCAGTTTAAATTCTGAGGTTATCATTGTGTTTATTAATTTGTTTTCCTTCTCTTAGGGATCTTAGCCCTGGGTCTATGTTGTCTAATATCTGAAAAAAGTTGCTTTATATATATAGTCTGGTTTTCTAGTTGTTTACAGGAGGAGGGTAAGTTCAATATCACTCAGTCATGGCAGGAAATGGATGACTACAGTTTCATTTTTAGCACAATATTAATTATGTCATCAAAAAAATCTACCACTAAAATAATTTTACTTCACAGATATTTAAACTATTTCATGTCAAGAAACATGTTCAGATAAAACCTAGAGATAGTAAAATTCTTAAACTTCTATTCTGATTGTATGTTTAATTCAACATTTATGGAGTGTTAGTATTTCAAAAGTAAATTATGCTTTTCAGTTTTACAAATGTCTGTATATAAACCTGTTTGAATTAACTTGTATTGTTTTAGGGTGATGAACCTAATTTCTCGGTTTTATACTCCCTAAAAAGCTATTGAATGCTATTCCTCAGATGGGACCACTGAGTTTTCTTATTATAGAGCCACATTCACTGGCACCAATTATAAAATAGAAGCCCATATGGTAGTTAGAAGCATTCAAGATAAAAGCAAATAACCATAGCTATGATCATGGCCCACTTCAAATGTTGATTTATGTTACCTTTGTAAAATCTGGAGTGATTACACAGATATCACTGCGTCATTATCAACCATGTTTTACAAGGGAAAATTTTCATAATATTCTCCTAAACCACTATTATATGGTTTTCTACATCATTACTGCATAAATAAGAGACTTTCAGCAGTAGCCATAATTATAGTTTTATGTTCCCTGATATAGATCCCACAAGTATTTTTAATAAAAATTGATTATCACGTGAGGATATAATAGCCAATTCTTGCACCTGAAGTAGAGTCTTAAAAATAGGATTGTGGGGCTTTATGGGAGCTATTAGAAACACTGGTATCTACCTATCCTTTTTAAAATACAAGTACCAGATATAGAAGAAAGAATCACCAAAGTCCACCAGAGAATTCATCCTGAGTCATTGGTCATATGGTTATACTTCTTAATAGTACCAAGAATTTAATTGATACATTTTCCTGGAAGTTTTAGAGTTCTTTCACTTTTCAACAAAGGTCATTTCTATTACATTGTATATTAGAGCGATTATATCCAGTTTATGAATGTCATGAAAATGTCATATACAACCCAGTGGACTCAAAGTCTCACTGTAAATCAGTAACTGAGTCAATAAGAGAATCAAGTCTTCTATCTGTGAATATAATCTATACGAGTTGTTTCCAAAGTATGGTGTGTACATCCCTGGGGATACACAAGATAATCCCCTGAGATTCAGGATAAAGGTATTAGCACATCTGTTTATATGTTTTTATCTCATTCTGTTTAAATTTATATCCCTGTGTTTTACAATGTGTATAAGATTAGTACAACAGTTCATGTTTGTGATTTATAAATATACCTATATAGAGATGCATGCTCAAAAGTTTTTTTACTGATGGTATATGTTGGGTAAACAAGTTTGGATCTACTATTTTACACTATCAACCAGTGGTTTTCAACTGGGGGCAGTGTCTGAAGATGTTTTTGATTGTCAAGACTAGGGGGTGAGGATGTGCTACTGGCATCTAATGGGTAGAAGCCAGGGCTGCTGCTAAACATCCTACAGTTCACAAGACAGCCTCCCTTTACCCCTCAAAGAATTAGCTGGTCTAACATGAGTTTGAGAAACTCTGCTTTATACTGTAGAAGAATTTTCTCTTCCTTGATGGGTAGCAAAGAAGTGAGTCTAGTCTATGCTTATTTTCTTTTTCATTCACTGTAGACTACTTGGTTTTCCTATGTGTGTGTCTATAATTTCTAATATTTCAAAAATAAGCACCAAGAGAACTGAAGGTACTTATAAGTATCCAGAATTTTGTAAAACCAAAAGAGTATTCTGAGCAATTAGAGGAAAAGGTTAACAAAATGTGTGAGGCTCTACAAACAGGTAGTATCTCAAATATTTGTGTTTGGCTTCACACTTTTGAGATTACTTGAATATGTTCATTAAATTCTACCTTATTTATTGTAATTCCTACCAAATCTTTTGACATTTTATCAGTTATATGGATGTCCTGATTCACTGAAATCTAAAAAAAAAAAAAAAGCAGCTACTGATAAGATTGTCAGGAAAGAATAGGTTATTTCAGCAAGGATAAACTGTATGTAAAGTAAAGAACGAGGATACATGATCTAATGATTTTGGTGAAGATCTTGACTTGAAGGTTTTATTTCTGAGTTGGCTTGCCTTTGATACATGATCTTTTGCACATTAAACTTTGTTGTACTTTCATAGTCTGGGGAAAAATCCTCTATTTATAGCAGTAATACACATTCACTGTGGAGCTTTCCATTTTAGAGCATAAGTTTTTAGACGGTGAAGACCTATTCTTATTTGAATTTATGTGTGAATCAAACCCTAAAGATGATTCCAAAGAGGTGCAAGGCTAGCCTCACAAAAGAATAGTAAGGATTAATGGCTTCAAGTATTAGAAAAATTTAATTGAATAGTGTTCTGTGACCATCTAGTTGCTGCTTCTTTTGATAGTATGTGCCAAAGAATACAAACCACCTACTGTTCACTCCACTGAGATACTTAAGGTTTTTAGTCATCATAGTTGAATTGTTATCATCATCCTTAATTAAAATGGATCATCATCTAGATGATATGAAAGGTTCTTCCTAAAGTCAGTGGGAAAGGCTCTCAAAGTATAGTTTAGATCTAAAAAGAAGCTTAAAGCAGGAATAACTTAAGAGTCAGAATTAGATGCACTTTGTCATGGCACTTCTCAAACTGTGTGTGCTTTTTAAAATTTTCAATTTGTGAACCAATACTTTTGTAAAATACAATAAAATAAATAACTAGAGAAAAGAAACAAAAAACACATATAAAAAAGCTATCTTTTTATTATTAGATTCAATAGACATCACATTACTTTGTCAAATTGCTCTGAAGGTTTCGAAATGCTTATTTTCTGTTTTTATATTCATCTTGACAGCCTCATAACAGTTTGTGGACCACCAGAGGTCTGCCAGCCAAACTTTAGGTAGCACCAATTTCAATATGAACTATTTAAAATAAAATTTCCTTTTCTACTGTTTGTGTGTTAGCCTTCACTAACCACAAATTTCTGCCTTCTCTCAGTTCAAATACTACCTTCTCTTCAAAGCTTTTCCTTGTCTTCCCCAAGCTGATATTGGTAATCTATACCTTATACACTTGCTATACTAGAAAGGGGCCTCCATTATATCAATTATTGTATCAATTCATTTATTTCATTCAGGGAAAATGTAAAAAAAGTCCTGAATATCTAGGGACCTAGGAAGGTTTCTGGCACATAGTAGACAGTAAGTAAATATCTATTTAATGAATAAAATAAGAAATGAATGAATAAATTGTAGCAAAATCCTGAGGCTTTAATATTGGCACACACTGGGTAACTTGATTTTGCAGAAAGAAAAGACGGTTTTTCAGTCTCAAAAGTTAGACTTATAGGAATCAAATATAAAACAACTCTAGATAGACAAATGAACACGCGCACATTTCATAACTGTATAACATAGATTGTGGGGTGAGGAGTATATGGACACAAAGACTCAAACCACTTAAAATAACTTGCTAGCAACACTGGATTAAATAATTTTTAGCAGTGAGGGGATTAGTGAGTGGGATAGAGAAGGAAGTTGAAAACCAATGCCCCTAGAGTTTTAAAGTACTCTGTGCTATATCTTTTTTCTTCTCTCTGCCCCTCCCTCTGTAAATATTTGGCAACCTATCATACAATTTCTATTTATTTCAATGTATATTATGACAGTGTATTGTGTACTCTGTTAGGCACCTTGGAGAATATAAGGGAGCTTGACCATGAGATCATAATCTTGTGAAGAAATCATAAATACATAAAATTAATTAGAAGATGAAATAAATTGTAATAGTCACATGAATGAAGAATAAATTATTTAAAAATTAAAAGTGTTTTAATATAGAATGCTTTTCAAATTTCTATGGGTTTTTTTTGTCTCGGAGGCAATCTGTAGATATTCTTAAGACAGCTGTTGTAGATTACACATTTATATCAATATGATGTGGATTTAATATTTTCTTCAGTAAAACCAGTAGAGTATGTATACACACATACACACTATATTGACCTAGTAAGCAACCCATCAATTAATGGACAGATTTGGCTTCCAAAGCTAGAAATGAATTTACAAGGGAAGAAAATGGTACAAATTTAGAAGCCCATAGTCTTCTGCCTTTAATGTGTATCTCAGTAGGCAAATGAATGTATAATTTGTGGTTTTTCCCCCGCTGAGGCTGCACAGCTATTTCCTTTGCATTCCATCTTCAAGTGACTGGTTTAGGAGAGGGAAAAAGTACAGAAGTCTTAAGTCCCAGGATGCTGGCACTGCCCTTGGGGAAAGTTCAGATCTTGCATCATTTCTTGGGTATGTGCACATTTCCAGTTCCCACAGAGAAGCTGATCCCTGGCAGAAGGCAGATAGACACAGCTAGACTGAGTCACAACTGGAGAATCAGGGAGATTATTTTTTAAAGGAATAAAAGCCTTTAGTAGGATCAAATTTCTATAGCTAAACAGGAAGCAATGAAAAAAATATATTTAAATCTGGATCACATTTGAGGGAAGCCATTCCAACAATTTCAGATTATTCTGCCATGACAAATTAATAAGTGTGGATTCATGAGGCAATTGCATCTATTGATTCTCCTTCACAAACACGGACTAATAATTTTCTGGTGTATTTTAACCGCATCTGCCAACAGTGTAATGCTTGTTAAATATGGTTCATAACATAAGCACAGGTCATATTGTTAAACAAATGTTAAAGACCACAATAAATACCAAAAACCCTCTTTTCTGCCCTTTTTTTCTCATTAGAATTTTATTTGTTGGAAAAGCCTTACAATAGTGAATTAAATTACTTTCGTTCATAATTTAATGAGTCTTCTATGTTGAAATGAATAAAAATAATCAGCACTCTGTTGAAAAACAGAGTGGTTTTTTGATGTTATGCTTCATAAAACAATTCTATTTGGAAATTCTTTAACCGTTCTTTAAAATTTTTCTTTTGTTTCTCTCATTTCTTTCTTTTTGTCTCCCCACCCCCACCTCCTTTCTTATCAGCTAGTACCAGTAGTTGATATATTGCTTCCCTACCCAGATTTAAATGTCCTCTTTGAGAGGGACCTAGTCTCTGTTTCATTTTACCTAAGAATGTACGTTGCCTCATACATGCATAAGATTTAAAGAAATTTATCATAAGCACTTGACACAAAGAGTGATTTTAAGGTTCAAATGTAGCTAATTTTGATTCAACATGCCCACTAACATCTAAATGTAGATATTTTTGTTTCAACATGCCCAGACAACTATTTTTGCTGCTCAACTTCCCATGTTCAAGTGATAAAAGGTAAAAATAGAAATAGTTGTATAGGATCCTGTAAGACGTGGTACCTCTGAAAATGCAGAAGAGTGATTTAAGAATCTTCAAGGGTAATTTTGACTAGATCCAGTTTCTGCTTTACTCATTTACTTTAAAACCTAATTCAGTTCTTGCTCCCATTCCACTCAGCACAGATATACATTCACTATATGCATTTCCACTATAGGCCCGTTTTTATTTGAATAAAGTAAGACTAAGAGAAATTAAGTATCTTGGTCAAGGGCAGCCAACTAGACAGATGTGTGTGGGACCTGCTAGACCTCATCTTCTTTCTGATTTTAAAGCTTATATTGTATCTTGCAATTTGGACCACTTCTAATCTGCCAGCAGTTAGTATAGTACTTCCTCATAATAGAAGATCTTTATACATTTATTCTTGGATTAACTGCATTTGAACGGCTAACCATCTTTTTAGTAGTGTGCAATGTGAATTAGTACAAGGGTTATTAGTAGGCTTGTGTTTGAATTGTTGCTCTACCTCTTGCTTAAACATTGCGGTACTACTTAGTAACTATTGCTCTGGTACTTAACTCTGTGGCTTTGAGAGTAAGCCTCATTTTCTTCATTTATAAAATGAGAATAAAACCTACCTCATAGAGAGCCATGAGAATTTAAAAAGATAGTAAATGTAAGATGTTCACTCTCTAGTAAGTATTCAGCAAATGGTAGGTATTATTATTTTTTAACCACTTTGGAAAACTAATTATATCCATTGCAGTTAAACATATACCTACTTTATGCCTAGGAATATATCTATAGAAAAGGAGTGCAGACATCTGCCAAAAGATTGTACAGGAATGTTCATGGCAGCTTTATTTGTCATAGACAAAAACTAGATACAATCAAATGTCCATCAACACTGGGACACTTAAATTGTGATACGATGAAATACACAGCAACAAGAATAGCAAAAAGAATCAACTATTGTTATGTATGAGCACATGGATGAGTCCCACAGACATAGTAATGTGCAAAAGAAGTAAGACAAAAGAATATATGGTGTATAACTTTATATTAATTTCAAAATGAGGTAAAACTAATCTGGATGAAAGAAGTAGAAATAGTAGTTACATCTAGGTTTTGGTGGCATGGAGGCAGCAGTAGACTGTAAAAAGTATGATGTGCACCAAGGTCAAGGGTTTGGATCCCCGTGCTGGCTGGCCACCAAAAATAAAAGAGGGAGCCTTCTGGGTTGCTGGAAGTCTTCTGTTGTGATTTGGGGGGGTAGATACACATATATGACAACTCATTGAGCTGTTATACACTTTAGGTATATGGACTTTACTATATATTTTTTATATCTCAGGAAAAACAAGTAAAACTGAACTCTGAAAAGAGTATACAGTAGTCCTCCCTTATCTACAGGGAATACATCCAAGACCCCCTGAAACTGCAGATAGCACCGAACCAGATGGCTGTCAGTCCGAACATGTTTCTGTTCATGTCTTCCACCCACAAATTTAATACCTTTTCCATCCTAACTAAGTAGTTATCACACACTGTGGCCAAAACTTTGCAGTCTGAGGTACAACAGCAAACTAGCAATGTCAAGGATAGAAAATTAGTTTTTACCATAGATCTTAGCAACCTAAGCATACAGCTTTTTTTTTTTTTTCCTTTCCTCATAAACTCTAGAACTTTCACTTTTTCACTTAAAGGAAGCGCTTAAAGGCTTCTCCTTGGCATATCCAAATTGCCAGCATCACTACTCTTGGGCTTTGGGTCCTTTATTAAGTAAAATAAAGGTTACTTGAACACAAGTAGTGTGGTACAGCAATGGTTGATCTGATAACGGAGAGGGCTACTAAGTGTCTAGTGGGGTAGCTGACAAGGGAATGATTCACATCCCGGGTGGGACGGAGTGGATGGCACGAGACTTCATCATGCTACTCAGAATGGCATGCAATTTAAAACTTCTGAATTTTTTACTTCTGGAATTTTTCATTTCACTTTTTCTGACTGTGGTTGACTGAGGGTAACTGAAACCATGGAAAGTAAAACCATGGATAAATATGGACTACTGTATTTCCATCTAAATTCAGGGAGATAAGCAAGAAGATGAATTTGTACCTTTTTGTAGTAGTAGTTACTGTAGCTACACAAACTACAACTTAAGTTATTTGGAACTTAGCCATTTGAAAAACTAACTTAACCAGGTCATAGACAATACTTGAAAGCTGAGCTAGAAGAGAAAAGCAAACATCTTTTGAGCAGCCAAGATGTGTTTCACAGAATAGATGCAGTTGGCTGAAACTCACACATTTTAATCAGTGACATCTCCTGGACCTTACTGATACCTAGTAAGGTTAGCTTGCTTCCAAGCAGATACCATGTTAAATGGAACCTATTAACTATTTGAGTCATGAATTTTTACAACCTTTTCTATAATAGCAACCATGCTGTTGCTCTAGCCTAGATATATTCAAACTTCATCTTAGCTGTGGAACTTTTTCTTCAAATGTTACTTCGTGTAAGCACAGTATGTAACAGTTAAAAGTAAAACTCTGGTTGTAGCAGAGGCAAGGGTGTTTAGCTCTCGCCTCTGATTTGGCACTATTGTTCCTATAATACAGATAGATATCACATAGATAAAGAAACTTAAGTTCAAATATTAAGTAACTTGCTTTAAATCACTCAACTGGTATATAGCAGAGCCAGTATTTGTATTCAAGTGTGGCTGAGACTGGGTAGGTGCTTACCAAACCTATTTTTTGTTTGTTTGTTCACTCTGGGCGTATAGCTAGGCTACATGTCTCAGTCTTTCTTGCCATTAGCTGAGGCTATGTTTCTGAGTTCTGACCAAGATAACATGGATGGAAGTGATGTATGCCACTTCCAAACTGAGACGACAAAACATCCCATGGGTGGTTCTCTGCTTCTCTCTTCTTCTTTGGTGTACTTGTTGGATGGAGAAGATGAGGTGGAGTAGGAAGTCCTAGGAAATGGAAAAAGCCTGAATGTTGAATACTCTGGGACCTTATGTGAGTGAGAAACTTCTGCTCTGTGCAGTCACTAATATCTGGGTGTTTGTTGTAGAAGCTGGCATTACTTAACTTACTAATACACCAAGGCTGTCTGACTGTGAAACTTGTGCTCAGTATCCCACTGTATAGGGACTTTCTACTAGATAGGAGGATTAGAAAGTCTCGATAGGTCATAAAGATAATTTTTTCTCCCCAGCTCTATTCCTATCCTCAATAAAAGAGTAAAAGCATTATAAACATTTACTTTGTTTAAATTTGTCAGCTTTGACAATTTAGTGGTGATTTTACTTAGCCTCTTAAACTAGCTAAAGACACAAAGGATTATCACTGAATCAATGAGTAGGAATAATTAGGCCAAAAGACCCTTCTAACATCCTTCCACCTCTAACTAAAGCTCAAAATATGAATGCATTACCTATATGAGAAAAAAAGTCCAAGAGAATTAAGATTTTTTTGCTTTTGTAAAAAAATTCCAGTAAAGTAACTAAGTCTGTTCAGTGGAACATATTTTCTATTCTCCCAACCTATAATCATAAATTATAGCTTAGAAAATAATGAAAATGCTATTGAGATTTTTGCTCTAATAATCATTTCATAGATTGACAATGAGAGGGAAGGGTTGGGTTAATTTACAAATTCTTAGGAAAGACCAGGTCTTACATTTTAGTTGCTGAGTTTCATAGTCTTAATATCATCATCAAACTAACTTTGATGATGTCTCCAAGTCTCCAAGTCTTCCATTGTATTAGTTACATGTGAAGAGTTATAATTCAGATGTGGAAATCCACTGTTTGTAAGTTTAAAAAGTTTGATCCTGTCACTGATACACAATGTGTTTTATAATGAGACTGATTTTATAAGCCAGGGAAGAAATTTGTGACATTTTATGTTCTATTCCTGATGCCCGTGTTTACTTTCTAAGTTCTAAATTAGTGGTCTAAGATGACACTGTTACATGTGCATATATAACTACAGCTGTAAAATTAACATTATAAAATTAAAGAATGTGATTATTTGGATTTATTATTATTTTTGGTCTAGGGAAGAATATTTTATTTAGTTCAACCGAACAGTTATAGTAAAAATAATGTAGTTTACCTACCTAGCCCTCCATTAACTCATATCTAATGTTTCTTGGTTGCCCAATTCATGATAGCTAATCTAGGTAATTGTATTGGTTAATGGTCTTGAGCCAGTCTTTAGAAATCAGAAGTTGAGGGAGATAATGTTCAAGGATTGAAGCAAATGTGGAGGTTGCAGCAATTATAAAAGTGTTTTACTGGAACCATGAAGCAGCAAGTAAGAAGTGGCATCCTCAGTTTTTTTTAGAGCAGTTATTAGGTTGACAGAAAAATTGAACAGAAAATACGAAGAATCCCCATGAACCCGTACTCCCTCCCCACAGCCTCCTTCACTACCAACATCTCACAACAGAGTGCTACATTATATAAATTGGATGAACCTACATTGACACATCATTATTACCCAAAGTCCATAGTTTACATTAGGGTTCACTTTTGGTGTTGCACATTATACAAGCTTTGACAAATGTACAATGACATGTATCTGCCATTAGGATATACAGAATAATTTTTCCTGCTCTAAACATCCTCTGTGCTCTGTCTGTTCATCCCTCCCATCCCCTATCATTGATCTTTTTACTCTCTCCATAGTTTTGCCTTTTCTAGAATGTCAAATAGTTAGAAACATACAGTATGTAGCCTTTTCAGAGTGGATTCTTTCAATTAGTAATATGCATTTAAGGTTCTTCCATGTCTTTTCAATGCTTGCTAGCACATTTCTTTTTAGAGCTGAATAATGTGAGGGTATTTCAAAAAGTTTGTGGCAAAATAGAATTAACAGATAATATGAATCTTTCCACAATCTTTTTGAACGATTCTCATATTCTGTTGTCTGGATGTACCAAAGTTTATTTATCCACTCATCTACTGAAGGGCATCTTCATTTCTTCCAAGTTTTGCCAATTATGAGTGAAGTGGCTATAAACATCCATGTAGAGATTTTTTTGTGGACATAAGTTTTCAGATCATTTGGGTAAACATCAAGGAATGTGACTGCTGGATTGTACATTAAGAGGATGTTTAGTTTTGTAAGAAACTGTTGAACTGCCTTCCAAAGTGGCTGTACCGTTTTTCAGTCCCACCAGCAGTGAAAGAGAGTTTCCGCTGTTCCACATCCTTGCCAGCATTTGGTGTTCTCAGTGTTTTGAAATTTTGCCATTCTGATAAGTGTGTAGTGGTATGTCATTGTTGTTTTAACTTATGATTCCTAATGACATATGATATTGAGCATCTTTTCATGTGCTTGTTTACCATGTGCCTATCTTTTTTGGTGAGAAGTCTCTTTGGATCTTTTGCCCATTTTTAATTGATTTCATTGATTTGTGCTCTGATTTTTATTTCTTCTGTTTGCTTTGTATTTAATTTGCTTTTCTTTTTCTAGTGTCGTAAGGTAGAAGCTTAGATTGTTGATTTTAGACCTTATTTTCTTAGATATGTATTCAGTGCTGTAAATTTCCTTTTATTACAGCTTTTACTGCATCCCATAAATTTTGATAAGATGTATTTTCATTTTTATTTCATTCAAAATAGTTTTTAATTTTTTTGGAGATTTCTCCTTTGATCCATGTGTTATTTAGAAGTGTGTTGCTTAATATCCATGTGTTTAGGGATTTTCCAGCTATCTTTGTGTTATTGACTTCTAGTTTAATTCGAATGTGGTCTGAGAGCAAATATTGTAGGACTCTTTTAAATTTGCTAAGGTGTGTTTTCTGGCCCAGAATGTGGTCTGTCTTGATGAATGTTCCATGTGATCTTGAGAAGAATGTGTAATCTGCTGCTGTTGGATGAGGTAATCTATAGATGTCAATTATATCTAGTTGACTGATGCTGCTGTTGAGTTCAGCTGTGTCCTTACTGATTTTCTGCCTACCAGATCTATTTCTGATAGAAGAGTGTTGAAGTCTCCAACTATAATAAGGAATTAATCTATTTCTTCTAGTAATTCTATCAGTTTTTGCCTCATGTATCCTGACACTCTGTTGTTAGGTGGATAAACATTAAGGATTGTTATGTCTTCTTGGAAAATTGACTCCTTTATCTTTATATAATACCCCTCTTTATCCCTGATAATTTTCCTTCCTCTGAAGTCTGCTCTGTCTGAAACTAATACAGTGACCCCAGCCTGATTTTGATTTTTGTTAGCATGGTATGTCTTTCTACCTCCCTTTACTTTTAATCTGTATTTGTCTTTATATTTAAAATGGGTTTCTTGTAAACGTAATTTGAATCTTGTTCTTTGATCCACTCTTACAGTCTTTTCTAATTGGTACATTTAGACCATTAGTATAAAGTGATTATTGATATATTTGGATTAATATCTACCATATTTGTTATTGTTTGTTTTTCATCACCCTTATTCTTTGTTCCTGTATTTGTCTTCCACTATTTTTCTGCCTTTTGTGGTTTTAACTGAGCACTTTAAGGCTCTTTTCTCTCTTTTCTTAGCATATTGATTATGCTGCTTTTTTTTTTTTTACTTTTTTTAATTGGTTGCCCTTGAGTTTTTAATATACATTTACAGGTAATTCAAGTCCATCTTCAAACAGTAGTATATCATTTCATAGGTAATGCAAGTGATAGTTACAAAATATATATTATTTTATATATATTTTATAATTATAAAATATTCCTATAATTACAAAATATTCCTTATAATTACAAAATTTTCCTATAATTATAAAATATTCCTTATAATTACAAAATATTCCTAATTCCTCCCTTTAGGACCCTCAATTTTTGGTGCTTAGCTATGTCTACCTTAGAATGAGTTGCTTGATTATTTACCAGATGTCCAATGTTGATATTTATTTCAGGTTATCAGAATATTATTTATTTTTAACTGTATATTCATTAAAGAACACATAAAACTTGTTGAGAGCTTGTAGATATCTTTTTATGCTTCTTTAAATTTTTCTCGGAGTTTCAAGATGGCGGCGGCTGCGGCGGCTGGCGTGGAGTAGCTGAGGTGGGAAAGGTGGCCACTGGGCCTCAGGCAGCCGGGAAACTTGTGGACCTTCCTCTGGCCATCTCTTAAGGGAGGACTGCTGCTCCTGGCCGGTCGTGGGGGCTCAACGCCACTTTGCCCCCGGCAGGAGAGGCTGCCTCATTTACAGGCAACAGCTTTGAAGTGTGGAGCAGGAAAAGAACTGATTCTTAGCTGCAAAAGCGAGTCTTGAAACAGGGAACACGGAGCCAGGGCTGCTGTGGATGCAGCCAGGATCCCGGAGGCTGGGGCCGCACTGAAGGCGGCCAGCTGCCCTATTCAGGATTCGAGGTTTCAGGCCGGCATTAAAGAAGATTCCTGGGAGCGTCGGAGCCGCGCTGCGACTGAACAGCCCGAGGCGGCAGCGCCGAGAACACGGAAGGCAACAAACCAGAGACAGAGCTAGCGCCCGACCTGGCATAGCACTGTGAGTGATCCCTGGCACAGCTCTGTTCGGGGGGTGGATGCCCACGTGGCTCCCGCCTGCACCACCAGGCCACTCACTGCCCCGGTGCTGCCTCCATTTTCCCAGGTGCGGGCAGCTCCGCCCTGCTCGGCCATCACTGAGCCCATTTGCTTGGCCTGGCGCGGGGCTTTCCGGACCCTGCGGGCCGGCCTCCTCTCCCACTCCCTCCGCGGTTCTCTGGCGGGGCTGGGGGTGTGGGGCGTCCCGACCAGTGTTGGGAGGGCTAGGAAGTACGGGCGGGCCGACTGTCACTCCACCACACCCTGGACTCCGGCCCCGGTAAACTTCCTGTTACTGGGAGGCAGATACCATCTCTGCGACCACCAGTTTGGAAAAAAGCCTAACGAATTTCTGGTTGGGAATAGTGTGGTAGGAGAGTTCCCAGGTCCGCTTGAACCTGCCGGAGAGCAGGCTGCAGACGGGCACTAGACTCGGTTTATACCGGGGGGATACAAAGGTGAACAAGACCCGAGAAAGATCTACACAGTGCTACAAAGGCACCCAGAGAGACCGGTCGTCTGTGCCTAGCAGAAACCTGGTAGACTTCCTGGGCGAGGCGGTGCTGAGCAGGGTCTTGAAGGCCCAGCTGATAGACGAGGGGTGCAGAAGACACGCCCCAGCCCAGCACAGTGTGCACAGAGTGGGGAAACGTGCGGCCAGGGAGGCGGAGACTCGACAGAAACCACACACCCGGTGGGGTCGCCACTGCACGATCTAACAGCCTGGGCCAGAGCACACGGAACGGGGAGAAGTCCTGTACAGAAAGTGAAAGCTCAACAGAGATCACACACCCTGTGGTACGTGATCCACCAGCCCAGCAGAGTACAAGCTGACCAGAAAGGTGGATCCCCGGAGAAGCCCAAGACCCGAGGCAACCACACACACAAGACACTAGAGGCCAACTGAGCAGTCACGGCGGGAGCCATACCAAATTGGCAACCACAGCAACATCCTAGTTAGTCATTAGTCTCAAACCGGTGGACTGTGAAACCCCCTGCCACAAAGAATAAACACCAAAAAAAAGACACCAGAAATACAAAAAATCAAGAAAGTACACCACCAAAAGTTAGTAAATCTCATACTCTAGATCCTATAGAACAAGAAGCCCTTGAAATAACTGACAAGGAATTTCGAGTGATAATTCTAAGGAAACTGAATGAGATACAAGAAAACTCAGCTAGACATCATGATGAAATGAGGAAAAGTATACAGGATCTGAAAGAGGAAATATACAAGGAAATCAATGTCCTGAAAAAAAATGTAGCAGAACTTGCTGAACTGAAGAAGTTATTCAGCGAAATAAAAAACACAACGGAGAGTTTAACCAGCAGGCTGGTCGAAGTTGAAGAGAGAACCTCTGAACTTGAAGATGGGCTGTTTGAAATAACACAAGCAGACAAAAAGAAAGAAAAAAGAATCAAGGACATGGAAGAAAATCTGAGAGAGATATCAGACAACCTCAAGTGCTCAAATATCCAAGTCATGGGTATTCCAGAAGGGGAGGAAAATGGAGATTCCATTGAAAACCTATTCAACAAAATAGTGGCAGAAAACTTCCCAGGTATAGAAAAAATCACAGATCTTCAGATCCAGGAAGCTCAACGATCTCCAAACGTATTCAGCCCAAAAAGGCCTTCTCCAAGACATGTCATAGTCAAATTGTCAAAACTCAGAGACAAAGAGAGAATCTTAAAAGCTGCAAGAGAGAAGCGTCAAATCACCTATAAGGGAGCCCCAATCAGGTTAACATCAGACTTTTCATCACAAACCCTAAAAGCTAGAAAGGAATGGGATGATATTTTCAAAATACTAAAAGACAAAGATTGCCAGCCAAGAATACTCTACCCTGCAAGGCTATCCTTCCGAAATGAGGGGCAAATAGTATATTTCTCAGACAAACAAAAACTGCGGGAGTTCACTACCACACGACCACCCTTACAAGAAATCCTCAAGGGAGTACTGGGTTTGGTTCCTGAAAAATAACTACCACTGCCATAAAAACCTAAGAAAAATCTAAACCCGCTAGTACAATAAAAATGGCATTCATGAAGAGAAAACAAGCTAACAAAAACACTATCTACAACCTAAGGAACCAACAAACAAAGAAACCAAACAGTAAATCAGAAAGCAAGGAACAAAAGACACCTAAGACAACCAAACAACCAATAAAATGCTAGGAATAAATCAACACCTTTCAATAACAACTCTTAATGTTAAAGGCTTAAATTCCCCAATTAAAAGACACAGACTGGCTGACTGGATCAAAAAGCAGGACCCAACTATATGCTGCCTACAAGAGACCCACCTCACCCATAAAGATTCACACAGACTAAGAGTGAAAGGATGGAAAAAGATTTACCATGCAAACAGAAAAGAAAAACGAGCTGGAGTGGCTATTCTTATATCTGACAAAATAGACTTTAAACTAAAAACCATAAAAAGAGACAATGAGGGACACTACTTAATGATAAAAGGACTGATCCATCAAGAAGACATAACAATCATAAATATGTACGCACCCAATGTTGGAGCAGCCAGATTTATAAAACAAACTCTATTAGACCTAAAGAAGGAAATAGACACTAATACCATAATAGCAGGGGACCTGAACACTCCACTGTCAATATTAGACAGATCATCTAGGCAAAGAATCAGTAGAGAAACACAAGATCTAAACAAGACTCTAGACCAATTGGAATTGGCAGATATCTACAGAACATTCCACCCAACAACCTCAGAATATTCATTCTTCTCATCAGCACATGGATCATTCTCCAGGATAGATCACATATTAGGTCACAAATCAAGTCTCAATAAATTCAAAAAAATTGGAATTATCCCATGTATCTTCTCAGACCACAATGGATTAAAACTAGAAATTAATAACAAACAAAACTCTGGAAACTATACAAACACATGGAAATTAAACAGCATTCTACTTAATGACATATGGGTCCAAGAAGAAATCAAGCAGGAAATCAAAAAGTTTATTGAAACTAATGAAAACAATGATACATCATACCAAAACCTGTGGGATACTGCAAAAGCAGTATTGAGGGGAAAATTTATTGCATTAAATGCTCACTTCAAAAGAATGGAAAGATGGCAAGTGAACAACCTAACACTTCACCTTAAAGAACTAGAAAAACAAGAACAATCCAATCCTAAAGTTAGCAGACGGAAAGAAATCATTAAGATCAGAGCAGAACTGAATGAAATTGAAAACCAAAAAACAATTCAAAAGATCAACGAATCAAAAAGTTGGTTTTTTGAAAAGATAAATAAAATTGACAAACCATTAGCATGGCTAACAAAAAAAAGAAGAGAGAAGACTCAAATAACAAAAATTAGAAATGAAAAAGGCGATATTACAACTGATTCATCTGAAATACAAGGAATCATTCGAGACTACTATAAACAACTATACGCCAACAAATTTGAAAATCTGGAGGAAATGGATAAATTTCTGGACACACACAAGCTCCCAAAACTGAACCGTGAAGACGTAGAAAATTTGAACAGACCAATAACAATAAAGGAGATTGAAGCTGTTATCAGAAGGCTCCCAACAAAGAAAAGCCCAGGACCAGATGGATTCACAGCAGAATTTTACCAAACATTCAAAGAGGAATTGACACCGATTCTTCACAAACTATTCCAAAAGATTGAAACGGACGCAAATCTCCCAAACTCATTCTATGAAGCAAACATCATCCTGATACCAAAACCAGGTAAAGATATAACCAAAAAAGAAAACTACAGGCCGATATCCTTGATGAATATAGATGCAAAAATCCTCACTAAAATACTAGCAAACAGAATACAGCAACACATACGAAAAATTATTCATCACGATCAAGTGGGATTCATCCCAGGGATGCAAGGTTGGTTCAACATACGCAAATCAATAAATGTGATACACCATATTAATAAACTCAAACACAAGGACCATATGATCATCTCTATAGATGCTGAAAAAGCATTTGATAAAGTTCAGCACTCATTCATGACAAAGACCCTCTATAAGTTAGGTATAGAGGGAAAGTATCTCAACATAATTAAAGCCATATATGCCAAACCCACTGCCAATATCATCCTGAATGGGGAAAAGCTGAAAGCTTTTCCTTTAAGAACAGGCACTAGACAAGGATGCCCACTCTCACCACTCCTATTCAACATAGTGTTGGAAGTACTAGCCAGAGCAATCAGAGAAGAGAAGGAAATAAAGGGCATCCAGATTGGAAAAGATGAAGTCAAACTGTCCCTGTTTGCAGATGACATGATCCTATATATCGAACAGCCTAAAACCTCTACAAAAAAACTGCTGGAATTGATAAATGATTTCAGCACAGTAGCAGGATACAAAATCAACACACAAAAATCAGTAGCATGTCTTTTCTCCAATAGTGAACATGCAGAAGGAGAAATCAAGAAAGCCTGCCCATTTACAATAGCCACCAAAAAAATAAAATACTTAGGAATTGAGTTAACCAAGGAGGTGAAAAATCTCTATAATGAGAACTACAAACCACTGCTGAGAGAAATTAGAGAGGATACAAGAAGATGGAAAGATATTCCATGCTCTTGGATTGGAAGAATCAACATAGTGAAAATGTCCATACTACCCAAAGTGATATACAAATTCAATGCAATCCCCATCAAAATTCCAAAGACATTTTTCTCAGAAATGGAAAAAACTATTCAGACATTTATATGGAACAATAAAAGACCACGAATAGCCAAAGCAATGCTCAGCAAAAAAAATAAAGCTGGAGGCATAACACTACCTGACTTTAAGCTATACTACAAAGCTATAATAACCAAAACAGTATGGTACTGGCATAAAAACAGACACACTGACCAATGGAATAGAATAGAGAATCCAGAAATCAACCCACACACTTACTGCCATCTGATCTTTGACAAAGGCACCAAGCCTATTCACTGGGGAAGGGACTGCCTCTTCAGCAAGTGGTGCTGGGATAACTGGATATCGATATGCAGGAGAATGAAACTAGATCCATACCTCTCACCGTATACTAAAATCAACTCAAAATGGATTAAGGATTTAAATATACACCCTGAGACAATAAAACTTCTTAAAGAAAACATAGGGGAAACACTTCAGGAAATAGGACTGGGCACAGACTTCATGAATACGACCCCAAAAGCATGGGCAACCAAAGGAAAAATAAACAAATGGGATTATATCAAACTAAAAAGCTTCTGCACAGCAAAAGAAACAATTAAAAGAGTTAAAAGACAACCAACAGAGTGGGAGAAAATATTTGCAAAATATACATCTGACAAAGGATTAATATCCAGAATATATAAGGAACTCAAACAACTTTACAAGAAGAAAACAAGCAACCCAATTAAAAAATGGGCAAAAGAGCTAAGTAGGCATTTCTCTAAGGAAGATATCCAAATGGCCAACAGACATATGAAAAAATGCTCAACATCACTCAGCATCCGGGAAATGCAAATCAAAACCACATTGAGATACCATCTAACCCCAGTTAGGATGGCTAAAATCCAAAAGACTATGAACGATAAATGCTGGCGAGGCTGCGGAGAAAAAGGAACTCTCATACATTGTTGGTGGGACTGCAAAATGGTGCAGCCTCTATGGAAAATGGTATGGAGGTTCCTTAAACAATTGCAAATAGATCTACCATACGACCCAGCCATCCCACTGTTGGGAATATACCCAGAGGAATGGAAATCATCAAGTCGAAGGTATACCTGTTCCCCAATGTTCATCGCAGCACTCTTTACAATAGCCAAGAGTTGGAACCAGCCCAAATGCCCATCATCAGATGAGTGGATACGGAAAATGTGGTACATCTACACAATGGAATACTACTCAGCTATAAAAACGAATGAAATACTGCCATTTGCAACAACATGGATGGACCTTGAGAGAATTATATTAAGTGAAACAAGTCAGGCACAGAAAGAGAAATACCACATGTTCTCACTTATTGGAGGGAGCTAAAAATTAATATATAAATTCACACACACACACACACACACACACACACACACACACACACACACACAAACCGGGGGGGGGGAGGAAGAAGATATAACAACCACAATTATTTGAAGTTGATACAACAAACAAACAGAAAGGACATTGTTGGGGGGGAGGGGGGAGGGAGAAGGGAGGGAGGTTTTGGTGATGGGGAGCATTAATCAGCTACAATGTATATCGACAAAATAAAATTTAAAAAAATAAATAAATAAATAAAATAAATTTTTCTCTAAATTGTGAAAATAATGTTAAAAATAATAATTAATGTTAAATATAATAATTAAATGTTAAAAATAATAATTAATGTTAAAAATAATAATTAAATGTTAAAAATAATAATTAATGTTAAAAATAATAATTTTAAAAAATGAAAAGGCCAGATAATAGATTGTACATCTACTAAATTGGCATTTCTGGGGAAAAAAACATTGTTCTAACAATTAAAGCAATATTTCTTGCCTCCTTCCTGACCTCCTCTTATGTCACTTATTATTTTCATTTTTCTTCTTTTAATACTCTATCCATATCCTTTAAGAAACAAAAACCACTTGGAGCAGGGAAAACAACTCCCTGCAGTGTATTTGGCTGCTTCCCCTCCCTTATGGTCTATATTTTGATATGATCTTCATGGTATTGGAGATAATGTTAAACTCAAATAGGTACTGACTGAACTTTCTCACTACTAGTCTGAAATTGGGTACTTTTATTTTATGTCTTTCTCACTTTTTATTAATTAGCTCAACAAATATTTATTGTGTGTTTATCATTTGCCAAGCATTGGGGACACCTTGGAGAATAAAAACAGGCACTGATTAGTAGACTCACAAGGATATGTATAATTATAAGTACAACTGTAATGGAGAAATGCATGGGGCTGTGAAGGCATATCACAGGGAGATTTGACCAGGTCAGGGAGGCCTTTCTTGACTTCCTTGAAACTTAAACTGAAATCTGAAGCATGGTGATGATGGGAGAAAGATCCTCCAGGCATGAGCAAGAGCCCTGGGGTGGGAAGGAGATTGAAAAGTATGAAGGACTGAAAGGATTCAGGTGTCCTTAACAGGGAGCCTGAAGGGGTAGAGTAGGTACGGACTAGGTTATATTAAGGAATTTTGTCTTGATCATAAGAGTAGTGAGACACCATCGAGAGGTTTTAAACAAAATGTAGTATATTTGCATTTTGAAAAGATTATTCTTTTTTTTTTTTTTTTTTTTTTTTGTCTTTTTCGTGACCGGCACTCAGCCAGTGAGTGCACCGGCCATTCCTATATAGGATCCGAACCCGCGGCGGGAGCGTTGCCGTGCTCCCAGCGCCGCACTCTCCCGAGTGCGCCACGGGCTCGGCCCAAAAGATTATTCTTAATACAGTAGGAAAAATGGTTTGCAGGTGGCTATAGAAGATGTAGGTAGATGAATTTAGGAGGCTTTTGTAATCCAGGTGAGAGATGATGGTAGATTGATTTAGGGGAGATGCTAAGTAGATTAAATAATACTAGGAGGGAAAATCACTAAGACTAATGGATTGAATATTGAGTGCTAAGAGAGGAGCATGACTGAGGTTTAGGGCTTATACAGATGGATGGGTGTAGTGCTATTTTTTTAGGATAAGGAACACTGGAATAAGACTACATTTTAAAAGAAAGATTAGGGGTTAGGTTTTATACATTTTGAATTTGAGATAGCCAGAAAATGTTATATTGAATATATGAGGGTACTTCAACAAGTTCTTGGAAAAATAGAATTAAAAGATATGAATCTTTCCATGAACTTTTAAAAGTATCCACATATGAGTATGTAGCTGAAAGGAGATGAAATAATAATGAATGATGATGTGCATGGCTAGAATATGGACAGAGGGTGCCAAGAACTCAGCTTTGAAAATCTCCCAACATTTAGAGACTAGATAGAGAAGAACTAACCTCAAAGGAGTGTGATCAGAGGTTAGGGAAAAAGTAGAAGTTTTTTTGTTGGTTGTTTTTTTTTAAAGACGATGATGTTAATTATGGTATTAGGAGTTATCTGGGGTTTTGTTTTTATTTTTAAATGTTTTCTTATTTAAAAAATGATTGATTCCAACAGTTGCCTTTAAAAAAAAAATATTTAACGCTTCTAGACATATCTTTGTCTCTTAAATGAGAAGCAGTTGCGTACGTGTCAGGTGTGCCTTTCATTTCTAATACTTAGAAGGGATGTAGTTTTTGCCACAGGAAGTGTTTCATCCGGAAGCAGATGTGCTCCAGTGATAGGAGATGGGAAGGGGATGTTTTGTTATTAATTACTTAGTTTTGTATAAACAAGGACTTTGTATTTTTGAAAGATGGCTTTATGGAATCTTGAATTAGAAATTAGGATATACCTGTGTCTTGTCGTTTTGCTGTTTAATAAGTAATTATGGACAAGTCCCTTCTCTCTGGCCTTGTTGGATTATTTACAATATAAAAGACTTGGTTAAGACTTGTTCTGTGATGACTTGTCCAGTTCTCTTTTCTTTAATTCTGATTCTGTAAGTTAGTGTTAAAGCTTTTATTTTTGCTGTGGGTAGATTTTAAAAATAT
Source organism: Cynocephalus volans (assembly GCF_027409185.1). NCBI lineage: Eukaryota > Metazoa > Chordata > Mammalia > Dermoptera > Cynocephalidae > Cynocephalus > Cynocephalus volans. The sequence continues at coordinate 134,233,664 of NC_084467.1, forward strand.
CTTTTTATTAAACTTTCTGTTTTTAACAGGAATAAAAACACACGTGCTTATTGTAAAATTTCATATATTACAGAAATTAATGATATAAAAATAAAAAATCATAACTCTACACTAAAACAAAATAGCGGATTTTTTCTTGATGCATATTATTCCACCATGTACATAATGACATATTAATGATCATTTTTAACACAAGTGGGATCATGCTCTACTTTTTATGGTATATCTTGCTTTTCTATCTTATCTCTTTGAACTGTTTCCATATAAACATCATTTGTTATTATTACGAATGTAGTATGTACTTATGATTAAAAATTAAAACCGTAAAGAAGGTCTAAGGTTATTTCTCCGCTATACTTTCTACAGGTAATCACTCTTAAAAGTTTTGTTTCTTTATACCATATATAAATATAAGTGTGGGTATTTTTTTGTGTGGATATGTACTATGATTTTTATATATATGCACATTGGTAGGAATGTAAGTGTACAAGATTGTTGGATTTTTAATTATGCTTCATTTATATGTTATGGATAATATTTACTGTCTCCAAGGAAGAGGTTTGGCTAGGATTACTTTATCTTAGCATACTACCATGAGCACACTGCTAGGTCTCTATGTGATATGTACAATCTCATAGAACAGTTTAGGTAAATGTTCTCTCTTTGTCCCTAAATCCTGATACAATTTTCTATTTTGCTGAACTAATTGAATCATTTAGGAGCTTTGAGAACTCCTTTAGTCCTTTTAGTTTAAGTTCTATCTACAGTTTGTTATTCACAATTCGATCCATGGACCAGTAGCATAGTTATCACCTAGGAGCTTAGAAATGTAGACTCTCAGGCCTTACCCCCATGTACTAGATTGCAGTCTACATTCTAAAAAGATCTCCTGGTGATTCATCCACACATCACAATATGAGAAGCACTTGTCTGGAAGCAGATCTGTTGTTTTGTTTTGGGGGGCCTAGTCCTTTTGTGTACACATCATGAGTTTGGTTCTTTGTTTCTTGTTCTGAAAAAGAAAAGAGGAAGAAAAAAACCTAAAAAAAGTTTGAACTAAAGAGCTGAATTTACTAAGAGAAAGAGCCACTTGTCCCCTGCTTTGATTGTGCCTTGCAATGGTTGATTTTTGTCTGGTTTTTAACTATACCAAGCATATGGAAAAGAAGAGGAAATATAGTCAGATATGCTATAGTGCTTGTTTTGAAAACAAGGATTTGAACTACACAATTGATATTAAGGAACAGTCTGAACATTATGTGAATTTTGTGTTGGTTTATGTGCCATTTGTCCATGAGAGACACTGGCTAAACTCGGAAAACTGTATCCAGCTGAACCAAGCCTTAAAAGGAATACTCAAAACACATGCATTTCAGTCAACTACCAGACTACTAGCTACCTAAGTTTTCCACATTTGTTAGGACCCACAGCCATCCACTTACAGAGCAGTTCTTCCAGTTTCAGATAACTCCCCTTCCACCACTTCACAAAAATTCAGAAGTTGCAACCCTTCCAATGCCTACTTCTGCATGCTAAATCCAGGCTTTTTTCAAGGTAACATGCCATATTTATTTTAGTATTTATGTGTTTCTTAACCATTTAACATGTGTAAAATCGTGCTACAGTTTTTATTAGTTTCCTGGTTTTTTTATGTGTCTTTATTTATGTGTTGAAGTTTTTGACTGTTGTTTTGCTATCTCCTTCTTCTTCATAAGCCCTGTGGTTTTATTGTGCAATTTTGCTTAGTGCAGTGATTTAGGAATACATGTCACATCATAGCAGAGTTGACAATAAATCAAAAGAATCTCAAAAGAAATTGGTTCCATTCTTTATGCTTTAGATATCATAAAAATCCCCTTGCCACACACTTCCCTAACACCGTATAGTTTCCCCTTCCTTCGCTGTAACTGGAAATTCAAGAAAGCAGGAATGGGTCTTGTTTGGTTTTGTTTCTCTAGTCCTAGTATAGTGCCTGGTCTGTGATAGGTACTCAATAAATATTTGAAACATGACTCTGAATTTAAGTGATTGCATATTTATTAAGAGGATTCAAATGTTATTTTGACTTTACTTTAAATATTACAAACTATTATTAAGAAAATAAAGTAATTAGTTGCTACTGGAGGTGTCAGAAATGTTCTTATTTTGACACTTCAGTCAGCAGCCAGTAATTATAGTAGGATTCCAAAAAATGTAGTATTCAGTAGTACTAGTACCATTGTTTCTAATTTTAAGAAATTATAAATCCTGTGAATATTTTCTTTAAAGTTCAGAAACTCATTATATGTATGTATTTGAGAAAATTCAGAAAATGAAGAGTACCAAGTTACTGTTTTAAATTCAGATTAAAGATAAAGATTGGAGAAGTAACTAACATAAATGATGTGAGGCTTTCATAGTGATAGAAGATAATTTTGTGTACTTGTCAAATCAAACTTTAGCTAGCTGTGAGAGAGTTGAATCTTCTCTATTTCTTTGACTATTCCTACATATATCTATCACTTCCTCAATCTGTGATTTTTTTCTGCTCTCTGATTTTGCTTGATTCTTTTCTTTTTTTGTTGCACAATATTCTCCAGTTCCATATTCTTCAATTAAATAGGGAAGTTTGTGGTAAGAATAATTGTAGTTTTTCAGAAGGATTGAGTTGATAGTTTAGAAACTACCATCATTCTTCTTAACCTTAACTTTAACTATTTGATGTGTAAGAATATCTTATTTAACATGGAGCCTCTGAATTTTACAATGTTGATTTCAGGATTGTATTTCCACTGTGTAACTTTTTTCAAAATTATAACTTTAATTTAATTTTCCACTGAGGCATTTCAATAGGGTGATCTTGATTAACTTCTCTCCCCCATAAAAACTATGAAACTAGATAGTTTGTTATAATAGTCAAATGATACTCTCAAACAGGGAACATTACATAATAATAATAAAAAATATCTGTAGCATAGACTTAAGGGAAGTTTTGAACTTTTAAAAAAATTTAGTTGTGTAATGTTTTATTTTGATGTAATTTCAAACCTATAGAAAATTTGCAATAATACAAGAAACTCCCATATATCCTTTACCTAGATTCAACAATTATGTACATTTTGCCCCATTTGCTTTGTCATATTTTATCTACCTTTATATGCAGTTTTTGCCCTGAAGCATTTGAGAGTAAATTGGAAACATCATGACCCGAATGAGAACATTCTCCTATAAAACCACAGAAAAACTATTAACAGGAAGATTTTTTAACATTAACATGATTATATTATCTAATTCATAATCCATATTTGGATTTTGTCAGTCATTCCAATGATGGCTTTTTTTCCCCAGTTCAGGATCCAATCAAATGTCATACATTGCTTTTGATTGTCTATCTTTAGTCTCCTTTAAATTCAAACAGTTCCGTAGTCTTTGTTTTTCTTGATCTTGATTAATAGTGCCCTCCACCACTGAGAACAGCTTTTCTGATTTTTTTTTTCCTATTATAAATTAGTTTTGTCTGGTTTAAAACTCCATATAAGTGCAATCATACAGTATATACTCTTTTTTGTCCACTTTCTTTTGCTGGTATAATATCTGTGAGATTCATTCACATTGTTTTGTAAATTAGTAGTTCATTCTTTTTATGGCTGAGTAGCATTCCATTGTATGAAAATACCACAATTTATTTTTTCATTCTATTGTGATGTACATTTGGGTTGCATCCAGTTTATGTCTATTATAAATAAAACTGCTATGAACATTCAGGTACAAGTATATATATTTTTATTTCTCTTGAGTAAATACCTATAAATGGAATTGCTGGATCATAGGGTAAATGTATATTTAACTTTTTTATAAAGCAACTGAACATGTTTCATAGTAATTGTACCATTTTATGCTCCTGTTACCAATCATGAGAATTCTGGTTGCTCCGCATCCTCACCAACATCTGGTTTTATCAGCCCTTTACATGTAAGCCATTTTAGTGGATGTGAGTGATATCTCATGGCTTTAATTTGCATTTTCCTAATTACTGATGAGGTTAAGTACTTTTTCATATGCTTTTTGACCATTAATATATTTTTGTGAAGGGTTTCTTTAACTCTTTTGCCTATTTTTAAAAAATTGGTTTGTTTTTCTTTTTACTAATAAGTTGTAGGAGTTCTTTATATATCCTGGTACAAATTGTTTGAGATGTATGTGCTGTGAATATTTTCTCCCATTTTGTGGTTTGCTTATTGATTTTCTTAACAGTGTGTTCTATTGAGCAGACGTTCTTAAATTTATAAAGTTATATTTATTAATGTTTTTCTGTCATGGTTATTTGCTTTCTATGGCCTAAGAAATCTTTGCCTACCCTCAGATAACAAAAATATTCTCTCATGGTTTCTTTGACAAGCTTTACTGTTTTGTATTTTACATTTAGGTTTATTTTCCATCATATTCACAGACTAATGTGGGGGACAATGTGATGGGCTGTTCATAAGTGGAGATTAGAACTTTATGTTTATTGTTTCTTTCTTTGTGTAAATTATTATTTTTAAGTTGGTTTCTTTTTTTTAAATAAGGGGGAAAATTGCGATTGTTAAATCCTCTGATATGATATATAATGTTTTTGAGAAAATCAAATACTTTATTTCTCTAATATACAAGTGGAAAATTTAGAGACTATATAAACAAATGAAAATACTTTCATTGCTTTATGATAATGGAAATAACTAGAACATTTTAATATGTTTAAAGGAATAGACATGTTAAACTTCTTCACTATTTCTACCGTAACAAGAGAATGACTTAGTGTGAGAACTTTTTTTCGTTGTACACATTCTACAAATAAATGGATAGTTTTTAGTTTGCCATATGAAATCATTTTTATACATCTTGCAAAGTGACTTTGATTACCCTATTATATCTCCTTTATTGGTGGTCTGAAGTCTGTCAGGCTTTCCATTCGAAACCCCTATTTTCAGGGGTTTATGAGCAGACAGTTGAAAAAAACTTAACTAGCCATAAACTTGGCACTCGTAATTTTGGTTCAATGTAAGGTACTTGCTTTAACAAAATTTTAAATGTCAGCTCTTTTTTAAAGTTGTGAGGAGCACAAAGAGGAATAAAGGAATTTCTTTGGTTAAAGACATAGGGAATATTTTTTCCAGCCAATTTATCCCAATTAGATTTACATAACAAACTTTCCTCTTCTCAAAATTAAGTATGTATGTTCCTGTGTTTCAGTTGCCACAGATCTTGCCCCAAGATTTTTCTTTTCCTTTGCTATAGTTCATAACAAATACCCTTTGCTCCTGTTCTTTTTCTACCCTTTTACGCTTTTTTAATTCTCCATAATATGTTTACATTAAAAATGGCTTAAAGTTTTGGCTTTCTTTTGGTGTTTTTCTTCCTCTTGTAGTGCCAGCTTGAATAAAATAGTATATGACTTTACCTGTTAGTTGAAAAGCAATATTAATTTTGAGAAATATTGTAGTTTAAATAGCATTGATTTGCTGGAAATTAATTTTCTGAAATGTAGACCGTAAAAACTCTTCTGAGGAGCTGTCACTCCACGAGCAGACTTTTAGGCAAGTTTTTTTTCTTCTTCTGTAAAGTGTGGATGTCAGCTTGAGTACTTTCACAATCTGTTTTTAACCCACTATCATTTGCATGGTGAACACTTAACTACCATTGGTTCATAAAGGTGTTTGTGGGTTTTTGTCACTTTTGCTTCAGTTCTTATTTTTTTAAAAAATCATTTCCTGAAAACCTATTGTAATCTACTACAAGAAGTGAGATGATCTTTTGGTAATCTTTACTTTCTACTCTGAAGTTAATTTGCTTCAGGCAAGAGATTTTTAGGTGCTGCTGAAATTTTGGAGATCTGGGAAAATGGGGTAATAACATGACACCAGCTCTTAAGCAGCAACATCTGCTGTGGTTCAAAGCCACACAAAGAAAGCTGCTTAAGCAGTCGAATGTTTTGGACTGCACGGACAAGTGTGGTTCAACTGCAAAGACTGCAGAATAGAGGAAACTTAAGGTTTAGCGAAGTTGTTAAAAATGGAGTCCTGGAAGATGAGTATCTTTAAGAAACAAACATCACCTTGTCCTCCAAGCTATAGAAGATCTTTGTCAGAACCTGCTTATGCAAATTCAGAGATGGGAACAACTTTAAAAAGTTATCCATGGTGTGGTCCAGTGAGAAGCAAGAGGAAGAAAAATGAATATGCTGCTTCCAATCTTGGAAAGCCACTGGGAGCTTACCAGTGGCAAACACATCCTGAATTTAAGTGGAATGGTGGAAGAAGGGAGAGTTTGCAAAATAATATAGAAGACCTGGATGAACCACAACAAAAGGTCCTGCCAGAGATAGCTGGAAATAATGCTTCTTCCTCTGCTAATGAGGTCCTTGGAACATCAACAGAGAAGGTGAACCTGGTCAACACCCGGTCACTTCGGTCTCCATTCACCAGATCTATTTCAGAACCAGAACCCTGCTTCAGTATCAGATTTGTTAGATCGTTGCCGACTTCAGTGGGGTCAGCGGAGTCTGAGCAGCAGGGATATTTCATCCGTGGCATTTTCTCTACTCTTTCCAGTGGCTTCTCTAGGATGCTGAGTCTAAAAGGAGAATCAACCAATGAGGCAGTAAGAGAAGGTATATTGTGATGACTAAGGGGGTAAAAGGGATGGTTCATATTTAATTACTATGAAATTTTAATTATTTGTTTTTATAATCAGCTAAACCATTTTATTTGCTCATTATAAGACAAATTTATTTAATTAGCACTATTTTTAAAAAGTGATCATCGTTGCTTCAGAAACTCTCTTTCAATGAGTGATAGTAATAATAGTAAAAAAATGGATTTGGTTAATTTGAGGACATTTTTAATGATTTTAATGTTAATTCTTGAACGCTGTTTTAACCCTCATTTGTCTTCATTGATTACTTTTGCAGGTTAAGTGCAGTTTGGAGAAGTAATCCAGTAATTTTCTCATGACAGTTGAGAATTAGAAACATAATTCCTGCTATTATCTCTTCATAAAAATTATTTTAAAATTAACAACTATTATTGAGGAGAACTATATACAGCAGAATTGATAGCCTTTAATATGTTGGAGTTTTTATTTGCTTATATCATAAAAATATACAATTCGAATATGGAAGCCAAGGATGCAAATCTAATATTTGTTTAGATGACAGAATAGAAATTTATGTTTAACTCATTTCAGATAACAGGATTATCAAATTTTTAAAAATCTCATTTAGGGCTTGTTTAAATTTTAAAATATATTTTATATTGATTGTAGCTTTGTTAAAGCCAGAAATCACAACTCTTAATTTCTTTTTTTTAAAATCCGATTGCCTTTAAAAATGGTTGATCTTATCTGATGAACTATTTCATTTAGAACCCTGTCCTCCCTAGATGTTCCTTTGCTCAGTGAATTTTAATGATACTGTTAGGCATATATATTTTCTTCTTACCCTTGGCAAATAGATAATTACTAAGAGGAAAATTTTTCTTGATGTGCCTCTATTTTACATTCCGTTAAAATTTTTGAAAGACTAGGTTGTTGCATTTCCTTGGATTCTAGTATGTCTGTTTCCTTGCTAGATGATCATAAAATGGTCAAAGTAAAGGAATGTCAAAGAAAATTAAGAGTTTTAAAATAAATTCTTAGAACTAGTGCCTCTCAGTGATTAACATGTGTACATTTGATAAAAGATGCTATACATTTTTTAAAATATTTGTATTTGTAAACATTTTTGGAATTTTGTAGTTCACTTTCAGTTTTTAGCAGATATACCAAGCTGTAATTGACTGTGTACTATAAATGAGATGCTGTGGGAATGTGTCCCTGCTTTTTACATGTTTATGGTCTGTTTAAGGAGATATTAAATGCTCTGCATTTATTACTTTATACTATCTTATCCACTCTAATCATAGAATAATTACACATGTGGAAGCATAAACAGAGTTTAAGTTTAAGGTGCTATTATAAGGAATTTTGACTCCAGTAATTAAACAATAGTGCATAGTGTTTCTATCAGTCAGATCAGCAGTACAAGGGTAAAATGTTCATGGAAAAATTCATATTATCTTTTCATTTTATTTTTTCACAAACTTTTTAAAGTACCCTTGTATTTATTAAACAGTTACTCTGCTCTCTTGAAAGTGCTTCACCAGTTAGGGGCAGGGGTCAAACCTTTAATTTAAGACTGAAATGTACTGTTGAACACAAAGATTGGAGCAAGTGCCTGGGCAGAGGTCTCCTTTTCTCTTTTGGCAGTAGCTTCTTACCAGCTTAGGGTCTATGTCAGTGGTTTTCTAATCTTCTGCAGTTATGATCTGAGGGGAAAAAAACATTTTCCTCTGCTCTCACACCACAATCAACACAGAAGACTTCTGTGATCCGGCATGTGGGGGTATTTCTCATACATCAAGTGAGGAATCAATTCTGCAGCAGATTGAAGGTTAAGTTGTTTACCAATGGCCAGTAATTTAATCAATTACGCCTATATAATAAAGCTTCCATGAAAACCCAAAAGGACAGGGTTCGGAGAACTTCCAGATACCTGAACATGTGGAAGTTCCTGGGGGGCGGCACACTCGAGTAGGGCATGGAAGCTCTGCCATCTTCCCCCTAACCTCACTCTCTGCATCTTTTCATCCTTTGTAATATCTTCTATAATAAATGGGTAAACATAAGTAAGTGTTTCCCTGAGTACTGTGAACGCTCTCGGAAATTAATTGAACCCAGAGGGGGTTGTAGGAACCCCTGCTTGAGGCCCATTGGTCAGAAGTTCCGGCAGCCTGGACTTGGGATGGTGTCTGAAGTAGGGGCAGTCTTGTGGGACTGAGCCTTCAAACCATGTTCGTCCAACACTGTCTCCAGGTAGATGGTGTTAGAATTGAACTGAATTAGAAGGCACCCAGCTGGTGTCCTCTCCACTCCCCAGAGTTTGATGAATGGTTTGAAAGTCCCAGACTTCTAATTCTCCCTTCATCTTACTACTGATCACCCTACATCCTGAAGCTCCCTTGGGGCAGCCAGCCACCAGTCAACTCATTAGCACACAAAAGACATCACTTTGGAGATTTTAAGAACTTTAGGAGGTGTGTGCCAAGAAACAGGATGAAGACCAAATATATATTTCACAGTATATTTCATATGATCCCTTTTTGACTTCTCATTCCTCACAAGGGAAAGACTACCACTGGCCTAGGAGACTGTAATTCTACTTCCATCTCTGCCAATTACCATTTGTGAAATTATTTCCCTTCACGCTCCTGTTCCTCTCTTACAGGGTGGTAAATGAAATTTGCAAATGCTATGTAAACTATAGTGCATTTTGTGAATAGAAGGTATTCCAAACGGAGTTTTTATTACAGTATTGTGTTAAGGTATGGAATTATTAGAATAAAATGTCTTTAAGACTCTGTTAAGAAAATCAACATATTTCTGAATTTGAAACCCACTAGTGTTTGTTACTTCCCTTCTTCAATATGTACTGTAAGATGTGTGAGTAGCGTTAAATAATGTAGTATGTGTTCAAAACATTTAAAATAGTGTTTGGCACCCAGCAGTTGCTCCATATGTATTAAATATTATTTCTATTAAGAAAGTGAACTTACATGAGTAGAGTTTAAAAAAAATAGGAAGGAGAAAGAGGATACCTGATTGTTGAGTTTGTTATAATTACTGAATGTAAATAATTGATAATATTCTGTTCTGAAATTCTGTGAATTCAAACTTGTTTTGAGCATGTGCATGTTCTGCATGAGCAAGTAATTTCTTGTATTGTTGTTGTACGTAATGACCTTCATGATTAGAGCAATGAAATATATCATACTCAGGATCCCTAACTAATTTAAGAGGAGGAAGCTCAATGTCTTCACTACTATTCCATGTTTAACCCTCTGGTTGTACTATATATACTCCTCCATCTGATACAGTATATGGGTGAAGTGATACAATATAAAAAAATAAAACCTCTATTTCTTATAGCTAAGTAATCCCAACTACTTTGGGTCCATGTCTAAGTATGGAGTCAACATGCTTGCAATAGTGGAAAAAATTGAAACATACAACAATAAAGTAATAACTAAACAGATTATGGCATATCAAATCAACAAAATACCATATAGTCTACATAGTTGCCACTTACCAGCTATGTGAAACTTAGAAGAAACTATAAAATTATAAACATAAATGGCTTATAAATTCTATGTATCTAATATGTACAATATTTAGAAAGCAGGAAGTGTTAGAAGGTAATCTCATTACTAAATTATTTCTCCTCTGACAGTAGGTAGAGATAGGAATGAAAGCTCTAAAAAAATTTAAAATATATATATTCTGCTAGGGCTGCCATAATAAATATATATAGGAGAGGAAACTAAATATATGTAGTTCTATGTAGTTCTCCTTTCTGGTTACAATTTACACTTTATCATGTCATAGTAATAAGAAAAACCTTTCTCCCTAGTGTTAGTTAGTTTTTAAAGACCCTCTACATAGGGGATTATACGATTTTATTTTTTTCTTCTAGATAATTTTTTTTAATATTCTCATTCAATTTTAAGCAATTTTTTCATAAAACAATCCTATTGGAAAAGTCTTATACATCAACTAAACAACTTTATTGAGTTTCTGAGGCACTGTTCTAGGTGCTGGGAACATAGCATATTGTTTTATTAGGTAACTAGCAGCTTCCTCACTTATCCGAGGGAATCAATGACTAACTTAGAAAAAAAAAAAATGAAGTTTTCTAAGTTCACAAGACACTACACTTACAATAAACAGTAAAGTCTAGTCATTATACGAATTTATATAGTACCTTAGATCTTCTCTATAATTGGACCTTCTATTTGCTTTATGTAATAATTTGTTTAAAAAGAGATGTTTCTACAACATACAGAGATGTTCCCTTCTTGTCATTTCTCCCAATAATTGCTGCATTTCTGCATGCATAACACCTACCCTGCTAGGATTTTGTCACCAATCTGTTGCATATAAACTGTCCTGCAGTTGTTGACCCAATATTTTGTCACATGATATTCATGTTGCTTATTGTTTAAGCAACTTAAAGTTAATAAATAAGTTTAAAATAATTTAGACAATGAACTTAAATACTTCAGATTATTTACATATAATTCTACTATACTATTCATTAACATAATTCTTTCATTTTAAATGAATATATTCTGGATGTATTAGTCTGCTAGGGCTGGCATAATAAAAATACCATAAACAGGTGGCTTAAGCAATAGGAATTTATTTTCTCACAGTTCTGGAGGCTGGAAGTTCAAGATCAAGGTGCCAGTGAGCTTGATTTCTCCTGAGGCCTCCTCAGCAAGAATACTGTAAATTCACAGGAAAGAGCCAGTATCCTAAGGAATAAAATCTCCTAGTCAATATATTCATTTACCTAAAATATCCTAGTTCATTTCCCTCCAAGAAAGATTATTCATTTTTAAAAATTATTATTATTATTTTTTGACCCGTAAGGGGATCGTAACCCCTGGCTTGGTGTTGTCTGCACCACGCTCAGCCAGTGAGCACACCTGCCATCCCTATATAGGATCCGAACCTGTGGCCTCGGCACTACCAGCGCCGCACTCTCCTGAGTGAGCCACGGGGCCGGCCCCAAGAAAGATTATTCTGCCGTTCTCCCACCTTCTCTTGGCTGCCAGTATTTTTTTCATACTCATTTTCCAGAAGTTAGAGTTAGAGAGCCATTGATTACCAAACCTTCAGATAACCAGAAGACATTCTCTTTGTTCAAATATTAGGTGAAAAAGAGCTGACCCACTGAGGTCATTATTGCCAGTGGTGACATCAACTATATAGTAATTTTTCTAGACTATGCTTAATATTTTTCAGTGCTAGGCTACCCCTAAAATAGAATTTATTTGTTCATAGGTATGTAATCTTGTGGTCTTATTAAGGATATGGTACCAACTTTAGAATTTGCTGCTAATCTCAGTTTCCAAAATCAGAGATTCTAATCTTAGGACCCCTCTGGCTACTAAAATTCAGTAGAATTCCCAATAACCTCCTAAAACTTTACTAGTCAACCAAGTATTTTTTTTTATGTAGCAACTGGGTCATTTCTTTGCTTCTTAAGCCTATAAAAGATCAGTAATTCCTTGGTATTCAGTTGCTTGTGGTTTTCCAGTAGAGTCCTAAAATATAAAGCAAGACAAATAACAGAAAAGGTTTGCTTTTAAATATTGTGATTGGTAAAAACTTTAAAAACTTTTACCCACTGGTAAAAACTTTAGGGTGTAACTTGCACACAACACTAAGCTTCTCTGGCATTTACATTGGAGCAAAATATGACTTTTTTTTTTATATTGGACATGATATCTTTATGTAACTGGATCTGGATCTTCCCTTTCTTATAGGACTCCCTTCTTTTTTCCATTCTCACCAGGCACTGACAATGATATAAAATTGAATATAACCCATTTTCCATATTCTAGGAGTTTACTCCACATAGTAAGGAGGTAGATATGTAAACCGATAACAGTCGCTTACAAGATGTCATTTGAAATAGATTTGGATTAGTAAGAGTCTGCCGGGTTAAGAAAAGGAATAGGGGTATTCTAGGCAAAGAGCACAGTGTGAAAGCCACAGTCCATCTAGGGAATGGTGAGAAGTCCACAAATAAAAAAACGTAGAGGGTGAGGTGTGTGTGGACAGATGTAGCTGGAAAGGAAAGTAGATGGTCAGTTTTGAAGAGTTCTTTGCTGAGTACAAGCTAAAGTTTTGGGGTTTCAAAGGTAACAAGTTTTAAAGTAGGAGATAAGCTTTGTTTTTTAAGAAGATAATTTTATGTTAGCATAGATGATGGACTGACTGATGATGGAGAGATAAAATTAAATTGTGCCAAAGTTTAAGTGAGATATGATAAAAGACTGAATTAAAGCAGTATCATGATAAATGAGGGTAGAGACTGAAATAAAAAGATGCTTCTGATTGATAATTTTAAGAATAACACAGAAAGCAAAATAAGCAATAATAATAAAAAGGTTCATAGATTAGAAAAATGGTGACACCGGGCCGAGCCCGTGGCGCACTCTGTAGAGTGCTGCGCTGGGAGCGCGGCGACGCTCCCGCCGCGGGTTCGGATCCTATATAGGAATGACCGGTGCACTCACTGGCTGAGTGCCGGTCACGAAAAAACGACAAAAAAAAGAAAAAAAGAAAAATGGTGACACCGTTAAGTAAGTTTGAGAAGAAAGAACCTTTAAAGGGGAAGGGAATGAACATGTGTTTAGAAATTTCTGTGTGCTTAGTGTTTCAACCTCTGGGTACTTAAGATGCATTTATCTGATTTAATCCTCTGGATAATCCTGTAAGGTGGTGAGTGTTATTCTCATTTTAAAAGTTAGGAAGTAGAGCCTCAGAAAGTTCCAGTTACTTCTTCAAGACTACACAGCTAGTAAGAGGTGGGTCCCAGGTCCCTCTGACTATAAGCTCCTCCATTTTGTGGCCCCCTTTGAGCACATGATGTTTTATGAGGTTTTTAGGAACATGGGAGCATCTGTCCGATGGCCACTGAGGAATAAAGGGCAAGGAGTTCAAGAGGAGAACTACTCAACCTTTATGATTATAACTTGGACTGTATCCATTGTGGTAGCAAGTTTAATATTCTTAGTTTTATTCGTACATATACATACATACCTTATTTATTTTATTTAACAGCTTTATTGAGATATAATTCACATACCATACAATTTACCCATTTAAAGTATACAATTCAATTATTTTTTTATTGCAGTAACATATGCATATCAAAAAATTAGTATTTTCATCATTTGTAAGTATACAGTTCAGTGGCTGTAAGTACATTCACATTGTCATGCAGACGTCACTATCATTCATCTCCGACTATTTATTTGATCTTCCCAAACTGAAACTCAGTACCCATTAAACACCGATTCCCCATTCTTCCCTCATCCTACCCCTTGGTAACCACCATTCTACTTTTTGTCTATGAATTTGACTCTTAGATACCTCATATAAGTGGAATCAAATAATAATTGTCATTTTGTTCAGTTTAGTTTTTAGTACATTCATATGGCTGTGTAACCACAGCACAATTTTACAACATATTCATCACATCAAAAAATAAACCCTGTACCTATTAGCAGCCACTCACTATTTTACCCCCAAAGGTCCCATCCATCGGACATAGACAACCACTAATGTATAATGTATGTCTCTGTAGATTTGCTTATAGATTTCATATATACCATATTTTGTTTATGCATTCATCATTTGATGGATGTTTGGGTTGTTTCCACTGTTTGTCTGTTATGACTCGTGCTATGAACATTTATGAACACTTTTTTTTTTTTAATGGGCATACGTTTTCATTTCTCTTGAGTATTTATTTACCCTTATTTTACAAATGATGTATTCTGCTTCACAAATAATGATTTGGTGTTTTGAGACTTTAAGTCACATTTAATTTTCTATTTGTTTTCTAAACAGGTAAGTCTTCCTATCTTATCCTTGTTTGGTATCCATGTATTTACTCATTCAATATGTATTTGTGTATAGATATAGATATTTTAGTTTTAATGGAATACTTTCAGTATTTAACAATTTCCTATACCTGTGCTGAGAACAAAAATATAGATATGTTGTTAGTTCAGTGTGATCTACACTTTCCCACTGTTAACTTGATTGCAGTGAACAGGATGATTTGTCTACGTTTCCATGATGATTGTCATATTTTTATCTGCCTGAGGCATTTTTTAATCAATTTCTCATGCTCAAGGCCAGTTTGTCTTTGTAAGGAAGCAAAGAGAAGAGTAAGATGAGTAATGACTCTGAATCTATGATTGTGAAACCTTCTGCATATGAGTACACAGGTTCTGAGTGACTGAGCTTTAGTCAGTAAACCACAGGCATTTTTCCTGTCATTGTCATGTGGAACTCTCATTGAGATAATTCTTAAAAGTTTCTGTTTTCATTCCAGTTTCTGGATTTGGTGAATACTTTATTCACTTGCCTTTACAAAGTAGAATTCCTGTGTTCTATCCATGTTTTTAGATATTGTCACCAAAGTGTCAAAATAGTTTGGCACTTAAGGGATACCAGTTCAATTGTAACTTAGCATGGTATATAACCATAACCTTGGTCAAAATAAAGGGTATTTTGAATGCTATGTGTGTGGTTTGTTGTTCTGGAGAAAAGTGGTATCTGGCGGTTAAAACATATGAGTTGCTGTCAGCATTTGTGGGTTTTATTCCCAGATACAAGCTTTTTTTAAAAAGAGAGGTGGAGTCCATGCCTGTCATATGTTTAGTGCAATTCTTTATGTACTGTAGATGTACGGTAAGTGTAGTGAAGATTTTATACTACTGACAGAATAATATGCAACAAATCATTCACAGTATGTATAAAATAATAATAGCTGTCATGGGTACTTAATGATTTAAAGCTTTCTTTGGGAAAGGCTTGATTAACATTCCCAAGCAGTAGTGAAGGTATTTTAAGCAACTTATAAAGAACATTTTAAATTCAAAATGTTTAGACATTACTCTCTATCCAAGGGACTGGAAAGAACTCATCGATTTCACAGTAATACATGCTAGAATCTCAGAGTAAGGAACATGCTTTACGATCATGTGATGATTCTATTATGTGAATATTTCTTGTATTCTGGTTTTATTTATGTCTATCCTCTTGATGGCATCCTAAACCAGGGTTCTTAAAAATAAGCCCTATTGTAATATTACTGGCCCTTGAGTTGTTTGGAGGTGTTATTGCCCCTAAAATAAGGTAATAAAGGTCTTTTCCTAGTTTATAAAGAATTAATGATTGGCTTTTTTTTTTTTCAATTAAAAATTTTTTTTCTTAACATTTTGGTGCCTTGCTATCTATCCCTTAGTCGATAATAAAACACAAAAATTTGGGTTAAGTCAAATACTTTATATGTGATTATTTTATATTTAACATTAACTTTTGTATTTGCTTTTTGTCCTGTGACTTAACATTAGGGCTTTGCTTTTCAAGCATGTTTTTTAAACACCCATTGTCCACAGCAAACGGGTCAGTTGCAAGTGAAAATTATGATGTAGCTGACTTATTCATCTTTTCTAGCCTGTTATTCCAATTTATTGGACTGATAGTTATGCCTCAGATGTTGCTATTAGTCCCTCGACTGATACCATATCCTTTTGAATAATGCTTTCCTGTTCTCTTCATAGAATTCTAGATTTGTCATTTTGTTCACCAGAAACAAACTTAATATTTTTTTTTTGTGAATCCGATCTCTTTCTAAGTTAGAGTTCATTGTATTTCTTTACCAATAGAGTGTTCATTTAAACACTATTAATAGGTCCATTTTTCTTATTTTTAGCCAGTTTTCTTTTTCACCATTAAACTTTATTTCAAATACTAAAATACGAGGGACTTTTTATTCAAGAGTAAATGGTATTGGAAAAAGACCCCTTAAAATAAATAATTTAAAGCAAGTATCAGAATTTCGTAGTAAATAACATATGTGTGTTGTCAAAGAAGATATTGGGAATTTATCTTGACAAAAAACAAAAAAAGGAAATTTGTGAAAGTAAACTTTTTAATCTTTTAAGCAAAATTTAGGTTATATTTACAACTATGCACTAGTTATGAAAGGAATAAAAGTCAACTTTTGTTTGGAGTGTTTTTTTCTGAAAGAAATAATGTGATTGAAAATTGAATTGACATCCTTCACTTCACACTTTACTTTCTCTGAGAAATTATTTTATTACAGCGTTTTTTAGCAAAATCATTAGAAG
Source organism: Cynocephalus volans (assembly GCF_027409185.1). Lineage (NCBI taxonomy): Eukaryota > Metazoa > Chordata > Mammalia > Dermoptera > Cynocephalidae > Cynocephalus > Cynocephalus volans. The sequence continues at coordinate 134,250,436 of NC_084467.1, forward strand.
ACTTTGTTAGTTTTTAAACTTCCTTCTTCTTTTTTATTTATATCTATTTATATTTATTTATACCTATTTATATTTTTATTTATTGGAAAAATGAGCCCTTTGGGTATATCCCATTGCTGTGTTGTTCTAATTTACCAATACAGTTTTTAAGAGTGCAGAACATAAAGCATGAGGTGGAATTTTAGGGAAAATGATTTATCAGTAAAATGAAAAAATAGGATGAATTTATGAATATACCTGAATATTTTGATTTTGATAATCATTGTTTCTTATGTAGTGCTATATAATCAGAACATATATCCTAAATGAGTATTATTGATGTAATTCGTGTCCGTACTTGGCATAAAATACCCAGATTGCTGAGTAACTGCATTAAAGAATGAAGTGCTGTCTATATACAGGTATTGAAAGATCTCCAAGCTCTATATAAAATAAACAAAAGTACTTTTTTGGTTCTTTATAATTTTCAAATCCTTTCACATGTGTTGATAATAAGTGTGTTGTGGAGAAAGTAATAAGTTCACTTTTTTTGTGAGAAGCACTTTATATATGTAGGTATAAATTCTTGTATTATATTTCCAGAAGGAAGCTCTTCCTCTTTTAAGGGAGCTGTGGATTTGGAAATAGACAGTCTGGGAATCAGACCTGAATCCTCCACTGATCTTATGTCTCTATCCTTCTATCTTTAATTTAACTGGAATAAGTCAAGTCTTGATCATGGTTAAGATTCAATAACGTTTGCTTAATACCCCCTCTTCCTCTCTGAGATGGATGACCAAGGGATTGCACTTGGAGAAATGAGCAGAGGGTGGCAGGCGATGCACCAACTTATCAATGCAATATCTTGGACATAGTTACTTACTCTTCATTTGGCTGTTAAATGCAGGAAATAATAGTGCAGATGAATTTTCCCTCCCTTCATAAACACATAAACATTTGCATGCATAGTATACATGCAGAGACTGTGGCTGGGTTGCTTAGTCTACAAAGTTCTTTCAGTCTGAAAATTGAGTGTTCTCTGCTATGGTGGTGTTTACCTTTAGCTCTCTCCTAAGTTCAACTGGTCACCCACTTAGGGAGCACTAGTCAGAGCAGCACTATGGAGAACTGCATTATTTCACCCACAGGTTTGCTTCTTGATTTGTTTATAGTGTTTTTGAGTGTATCTCTTCGTGTATTTTTCTTAGTGGTTGCTGTAGGTATTACAGTATTCATACGTGACATCATAGTTTACCAGTATCAACATTTTACCACTTTGAGTGAGCAAAGTGTATAAATCTTCCATTTAGATCCCTCTACTTTCTCTGCTTTTAAATATCATTGTCTTGAGTATTGGATGGTATTATAATTTTTCCTTCAATCAATAAATATTTATAAAGCTCATGAGGAAGATAGTTATTGTGTGTACTAATATTTCTGCTCTTTTCATTATTTTTGCTTCCTTCCTGATGCTCTTAGATTCCTTCTTTTATCATTGTGTTTCTCTTTGAAGAACTCTCTTTAATCATTCTTTAAGGGTAAATCTGCTAATGACAAATTCTTTTAGTTTTGCTTCATCTGAGAATGTCTTTATTTCCCCTTCATTTTTGAAGGATAATTTAGCTAGACAGAGAATTTGTGGTTCACACTTCTTTTCTTTCAGGACTTGAAAAATGTTGCCCCGATTGCTACTGACTTCCATGGTTTCAGATGGGAAATCCACTGTCACTTGAATTGGTGTAACCCTATAGGTGATATGTCATTTCACTCTGACTGCTTTGAAGATTTTTTTTGTTTTCAGAACTTTAATTATGATGTGTGTTGACATGGATTTCTTTAGGTTTGTCCCATTTGGGGTTCACTCAGCTTCTTGGATCTGTAGGGTTAATGTCTTTTGACAATTTGGGGAGGTTTTTGCCATTATTTCTTTGAATACTCTTTTAGCTCTACTCTCTTTTTCCTTTTTCCTCTGGAACTCCAATGATTTGATTGTTGGATCTTTTGATATTGTTCGACAGGTTTCTTAAACCTCTTTTAAATTAATTTTTAAGTCTCTTTTTTTCTCTGTTCATATTCTGTAAACTCTTTTAATCTGTCTTCAATATTATTTATTCTGTCTTCCATCATCTCTACTATTTAGCCATTTCCATGAGCATTTTATTTGTTATTGTGTTTTTCAGTTATGTAATTTCCATATGGTTCTTTTTTATAACTTCTATTTCTTTGCTAAAGTTTTTTATTTATTTGTTTCAAGAGAATTTCTAATTGATTGTGAAGCATTTTATGATGTCTGCTTTAAATTCCTTCTCAGGTGGTTTCAACATCTGATTTTTCTCAGTTGATTGTCTTTTCTAATTCATGTGATATTACTGGTTCTTGGTATGTTGGGTGAATTTTATATTGAATCTTCAGCATTTTGGCTATTATGTCAGGAAACTCGGTCTTACTTAAATGTTTTATTTTAGCAGGTAGTCCCCCTATTTAGGTTTAGTATGCAGCTCTAAGCCTACCATTGTGAGCTGTGGTTCCGATGGCAATTTAATTTTCAAAACGTTTGCAGTACTACTTTGGTCTGCTTGGTGTGTCTGGGGTTACTACTGGTCCCTGCTGGTGCTGCCGCAACCAGGGAATAATCTTCCCCAGGACAGTCCATCAAAGAGGAGAAAAGAATCACTGGCCCATGGGGAAAAAGAGGCTTGTCAGGCTGTGCTGCTTTGGCGGGATCCCATGGAGAGCACTTCCTAGGCTGAGACCTTATTGTGGTACATTCACCTTTCTGGTAGCCTCCTGGCTACCTGGAGGGGTGTCTCAGGTCTGGAGGGGAAAGAGAGTGCTTCCCGTGGCTGCTTACTGTCTGTAGGCCTCCTCATCATTACCCCCTGCCAGTGATGCTGAGTTTGCCTGGTTTGTCAAAAGAAATGAGCCAGCCTGGGCTACTTTCTATTGTCAGGTTTGGGGTCAGGCCTGAGTTGCCTTATTCTGTTGAATTGGGGGGTGGTCAGATCACCTACCACTATGTTGTTCCTCCAGTTCTAAGGCCCCTAGCAGTATATCAATTTATAGAGTTCTTCTATATAAATGCCTTTTGTATTATTTCAAAATTTTATACTTTTATTTAGCAGGGAGCCGTAGGGAGAAATGAGTCTGTGCCATCTTGTCTGATCCAAGGCTCTTTTCTTAATCCTTTGTTATTCGAATCATTTTTATTTAGAATGCCTAGCTTGTCATCATCCATGTCAATTTTCTGCAGTTGTTAAAAAGCTTTAATCCTTCTATGTCCTCATTTCTCAGTGCTTTTACATGGGATCTGAACACTTGTCCAATATCGCTGTCATCAGCTTCGTGAAATTATATCTTTTTGCAAGATTAACAGTTTGAGTCTAAAGTCATTTTGCACTTACACAGTGTTTTAGTCAAGGTTCTTCAGAAACGTGAGAGAGAGGGGGAGAGAAATGAGAGGGGATTTATTAGGGGAATTGGCTCATGTGATTATGGAGTCTGAGAAGTTTCATGACAGGCAGTCTGCAAGCTGGAGACCCTGGGATACCTGTAGCATGGCTCAGTCTGAAGACATATGCCTGAGATCCCAAGAGCCTTTGGTGTAAGTCCAGGATTCCAAAGGCTAAGGTGCCTACAGTTCTGTTGTCCAAGGCAGGAGATGAGTGTATCCCAGCTCCAGAAGATAGATTGACACATTCACCTTTTCACCATTTTTGTCCTCTTTAGGCCCCCAGCAGATTGAACGGTGCCTTCCCACATCAAGGACAGATCTTCCCTACCTAGTCCACTCAGACTCACACACTAATCTCCCCTGTAAACACCCTCACAGGCACCCCTAAAATAATGCTTTACTAGATTTCTAGGTGCTCATTAATCCAGTCAAGTTGACAGCTAAAATTAACCATCACATACAGATACAGTATTCAACAATGATCAAAAAGATTCAGGGATGGATAGTGTACAAGTGAGAATTGATTTTTTGTAAGGGATCAGTTCACTAGTGAACATTTTTGTGTTCAGTAAACGTTTATATCTCTATAAAAATTCACAACTTTGGGTATTACAATGAGTACTTACATAGAAGCAAAGACCTTCCTATGTCCTTACACTGTATTTACTATTTACATTATTTTAGAATTGAAAAGACCTCAAAGTCTCTTAATCAAATGTACTTATTTTACAGATGAGTAAAATAAAGTTACAAGAAAAGACATGCCTAATAGTAAGATGACTTTATAATTTATAATCTAAACAGAGACACTTTTGAAGACTGAAAGGAGACACTATTATCAATTACTTTGGGACAACAGGAGTTATCTGGGACATAAGGTCCTTATAAGTAGAACACATTGCTAGTAAGTACAAAACTAGGATGAAACCCCATATCTCCTGACTCTTGTGGATAGCCCACATGCCAAATAGCACAATGATTGTGATTTGGGGCTATAGAGTCAGACTACTTGGGTTCAAATTCTGGCTTTGTTACTTAAAAACAATGTAATTTTCATCAGCTTACTGAAATTCTCTGTGACTCTGTTTCTGTATGTATAGTATGGGAGTAATGATAGAACCTCACAGGGGTATTGTGAGGCTTAAATGAGAATGTGCATGTAAAGCTCTTAGTACAGTCAGGAGCTAGTGTTTAGTAAGTACCATATTTGCTGCTATTGTTGTTACTACTGTTTTTATTTTGTAAAATACTCAGGTTAGAAAAGGCAAAGGTTAAGTGAGTACTGGTAGCTTTTGTGTGACACTAAGAATCAGGAGTCCGGGGTTCTATTTTTTTCCAAATGCACTTGGACTCTTTGGAAAACTGCTTAATGTTTTTGTGTCTAAATCTAGCTATCGAAAGCTAGGAGAATCTTGCCATCTGCCCACTTCATGGACAGTGGTAAAGATGATTTTGGAAAATGCTTCGAAATATGTGGAAGAAAGATACTATGTAAGCTTATAACTTTATCCATCTCTGCATTGACATTAACTTTCTCATTAAACATGTATACAATTTTTTAATCTGCTTAACTAGTAATCCGGGGTTGTTATATATGTACAATGTGAGGGTGTTGATACTTTTGTTAGAACATTCTCTTTTGTGTTTTCTATATCATTTTTTAAAATGTAGATCCTTGTTGCCACATTATACTGGAACTATATGTAAAAATTTGTGTGTGTAAATTATAGTTAATGAACACAATTTTTCATTTTTCTGTTTAGTTTTAACTGAAATGAGCTTTGGTTCTTTGTAAAGGAAAGAAAAGGGATGAAAGTGGGGCTAAGGAATGGTTGATTAATTATAACAACAATAAAATATGTGCTAGAAAGTACTTTGAAAGATTATTTAGCCTATCATCCTGCCATAATAGAACTGTATTTGAATAAATTCAGTTCAATACTTTTTGATTAGTGGCTACTATGTGCATGGCACATAAAAAAGTAAAACAGTTATTTTCCTCAGTTGCCTACAGTAAACTGTAGAGATAATAAAAACATAACTACTTACTTTATTCATTCATCATCATAATGGTGTAGTGAATCTTTTCAAAATTGGTTGCAAGTAGAGGAAGTACTTGAACTAGAATCTTATACAAGATTTTGACTATTTTAAAGTATCTAGGATTAGCTAAATGCTTTTATATAAAGTTCTACGAGTCAGATGATCAGATCAGAAAAGATATACACATAATTCTTTTCTCATTAGGGTCCAAAATCTTTGTTAGTTTATAACTTTTTAATAAAGGACAAAAGTTATTCAGGAGGGGAAAGTGCTTGAAATAGTGTATAGACTGAAAATTTCTCTTCAGAGTCTTTTTGTTCTGCTTATTTCTCCTTAATTCAATTTGAGATTATGATTCAGTCTGAATGATTTCTTTTTTTTTTTTTAAAAGATGACCGGTAAGGGGATCTCAATCCTTGACTTGGTGTTGTCAGCACCACGCTCACCCAGTGAGCAACCGGCCATCCCTATATGGGATCCAAACCCGTGGCCTTGGTGTTATCAGCACCACACTCTCCCGAGTGAGCCACAGGTTGGCCCTGAATGATTTCATTTTAAACGTAATTCTTAAGAGTTGAAAAGAAGATAAAAAATAAAAAATAAAAGATGATCAAGATTTTCAAATTAAATTATGTGGGAAAATGTGGGGTTTTTATTAATATTTTTATATTTTTACATTCCATGATGTTGCAGAGCAGTTGGTAGGGAGGGGGAGAGGGGAAAGGGGAAGGAAATGGGATAGAAGGAGGAAGAAGGGGTGGGATTGAGGCCTCTGGCACCCCTGTCATTCCCACAGGGGAGACTGGAGGCTTCCAGTGGTGGTTTGGTCATTGCTGGGCTGGATGCAGATGTCGGGGGGGTGTGGCAAAAGCCCTTGCCCTCTACCACCCCAGCTTGGGAACCTGTGCCTTTCTTGCTGCATCTTAGTAGTTGTTACTGGGCTGGTTGTGTGTGTCGGGGGGCATGGCTGAAGCCCCCGGCCCTGCCCCCTTTCTGGCTTGGTAGCCCAGGGGATTTCTGGTCCTTTTAGGTGTTGTAGGTGTTCTCTGGTGAAGTGAGACCTTTACTAGTTAATATCAAACTTTGTCTCTGGTTATGGGTACTTTGTTTTTTTCTTTCATTTCTGTTTTGGATTATTTGCTGTTCCCACTGCTTCAGCTCTGCACTGGAACTAATTTATTGTCCTTTGCTTACTTCTAAAATGGGGGAGCTTCCTGCGGGGACCAGTACTTGAGCTCTGTGGTTGAGCTAAATTACTGCTTTGCTGCTGATTCCCTAGGGAAGGCTTTTTGTGCAGGTCAGGTTTTAATAGTTGACTTTATAGGTACTTCCTGGTCTAGTGAGATCCAGTGCACCTGGATTGTGTAGAAACCCTGGTTTGAGCCTGAGTCTTTACGTCAAACCGCACCCCCTGCAGCTCTATATTCCTGACCAGTCTCCTCTGAGTGTTCCTGCACTGATTGGGGGGCAGATCAGCTGTCCTTGCTGTGCCCCAGTTTTCCCCTGGTGGCCTGTCTCCCCTACCACCTGTGCTCCAAACACTACCCACAGGCTGGGCTGTATGCCAGTCCCTTGTGATGATGCACTGGCCTCTGAGAGGCTCTTTTTTTCAGTTGTTGTGGCTCCTCCCTCCTATGTGGGTTCCACGGGAACCCTATTAGCCTGAGGGCCACCAAGGCCCTCTACTCCCCTTCTGCCTCCAGGCAACTTCATCCAAAGTACACAGCTAAGGCTTTTGCCAGCTCCTGCTGTGTGCACTCAGCAGCTCCAGCCTTGAAGCAGCTGGGGCTCAAAATGGTCAGAGAGTGGTTCTTTCTTTCTCTCATCATGGCTTCTCCCACCTTCATACACTCTGTAGGTCTCTCCTCCTCTTTCCCTGAGCTCTAGCGGCCCAAGCTTGGCTGTCATTGCTTTTTTATAATTGTAAATTGGTTGATTTGTGGGAGAGAGTGACTCTGGGGACCGTCTATTCTGCCATTTTGACCAGAAGTCTCAGAAAAATGTGTTCTAAACCTATGAATTATTGCATTTTTTAAATGTAAAATTGAAATAATAAAAATCCAGGTATAGATAATCAATATTCAAATAGTATATTCATTCTGGAATAAGTGTTAAGATAGGGAGAGTTATAATTTTATCCCAGCAATATGGCAGTATGAACATTAATATTAAATAAAATTTAAGTAGTCTCTATTTGTTTTTAAGAGAAGAATATTTTCAGGCTAATGAAATGATGCTTTGGGATTGGCAATCAGTCATTTTCTGTCTTTTTGCTTCATTTGCAGATCTCTGCAGAACACAGTCTTTGACCTAAAAGCTCAAGAAGGAATCTTTAGATATGAATTAAAGGCAAAAAGTTTATAGTAATAGTTAGAAAAGGACCTGATTTAGGAAACATTCTGAAATCACAGTCTACCAACCAGTTGGATAATCCAGAAACAAAGGGCTATCTTTAACACCTTACTTTCCTTTCTGTCACAAATCCAGTTCATTATCAATTCCTGTCCTTTTAACCACTTAAATATTTCTGTAATATGACCTTCATTTATTTCTGCTCTCACCACACTGGTCCCAATCTACCATTACTCTTGCCTGGATTATCGTAACAGCCTCTGCATTTGTTTCCTAGGGCTGCTGTAGCAAATTGCCACAAACTAGGTGGCTCAAAGCAACAGAAATTTATTCTCTCACAGTTCTGGAGGCAAGAAGTCTGAAATCCAGGTGTCAGCAGGTTTGGTTCCTTTTGAAGGCTCTGAGGGATAATCTGTTCCGTGCCTCTCTCCTTGCTTCTGGTGGTTGCTGGCAGTCTTGCTATTCCTCGGCTTTTAGCTTCATCACTCATATCTCTGCCTTTGTTGTTACATGGCCTTTTTCTTCATGTGTTTATTCTGTGTCTTCGAATTTCTCTCTCTTTATAATGATTTGGGTCATTAGATTTAGGGCCCATGCACTCCAGTATGATATTTCCTTAACTTGATTACATCTGCAATGACCCTATTTCCAAATAAGGTCACATTCCCAGGTACCAAGGGTTAGAGGACTTTAACATAGTTTTGGGGGGGATACAATTCAACCTACAATAACCTTTAGACCAATTGCCCGTATATTTAAGTTTTTTTCCCTTCTGGTAAGTTCTGTGTGTGTTGCCAGAATGGTCTTTCAAAAAGACAAATCTGATCCTATAACTCTTCAAAACTATTCATTGGTTGTCCATTCTTCTTGAAATTAGGTCTAAACTTAGGTACATGCTCTGGTACCTGCCTGCCTCTCCAGCTTTACCTGGAGCCATTTCTTTTACCTTCCATTTCTGCTCCCACCACTGGCCTACTATTCAGTTTCCAGAGTGTGCTGGGCTTCCTTTCACCTCAGGGCATGTGCTGTTGTCTCTGTCAGAGATGCTTGGCTACTTCCCCCTCATTTTATTCTTCTAGGCGATGTGTATTTATCTGACAGAGTTCAATTTAAATATTACTTTCTTAGAGAAATGTCCCCTGAGCTCCAAAACTAGATTAAGTTTTCCCCATATTATATAAGTATAGCATTTTGTAAATTTTGTGCAATATAGCTATAATTATATGCATAAGATCTTTAAAGCTTAATATGTGGATTAGATCTGCTTTTGGCATTACAGCGTTAGGATCTTGGCAGGTCCTTTCCCCAGTGAACGTGGTGAAAATTATAAAGAAAACAATCATTTAAAGCCTTTGGAAATGGTCATAGAACATAGAGTAAATGAAGAAAAACCTACAAAAGTTTAAGGAAACTTACAAAGAATTTGGTAAGCAAAGCAAGACTCTGTGATATTTCAATTAAGACTGCTCCCGCCTTCCCCCTACTGAGCTTAGTGAGATTAGTGAAGGCATGGATACAGAACTTCATATTTCCCTAGCTCCTAGTTGGCGTGCTTTCTTCCCAGAAGTACCAGATGGAGAGCAGAAAGAAAGAGAAAGAAGCAGAGAAAATATTCAGAGAAATAATGGCTGAAAACTTCTCAAATTTATTGAAAAATATTAAGCTACACAGCCAGTGGTAAGCTCAATGAACTCCAAGTAGGATAAACACAAAGAGATTCACAGACACATCATAGTAAAAATACTGAAAGCCAAAGAGAAGAAAAAAATGTGACTCATCATTTACAAGGTAACTTTGATAAAATTAATTCCTTTCTTCTCAGTAGGAAAAACCTAGACCAGAAGGTAGTGGAATAACATATTCAGAGTGCTCAGAAAAAAACTTCACTCTAAGAATCCTATCTCCTGCAAAACTATCTTTGAAAAATCAAAGTGATGTAAAGATACTTCCAGATAAACCAAAACTGAGACAAATTGTCACTAGCATACTTCTCTTATGAGAAATACTAAAGGAAGTTCTTCAGGCTGAAAGCAAGTAATTCCAAAGGGTAATTTGAATCCAAATGAGAAAACAAAGAGCACCAGTAAAGGTAATTATGTAATTATAAAATATAGTATAAATGCAGATTTTTCTCCTTTTTCCTGATTTAAAAAGTAATTTTATAAAATAATATGTATATTATGTATTGTTAAGCCCATAACATATAGAAACATAATATATTTGCGATATATTTGCCAATTACAACACAAAAGAGGTGGGTGGGAATAAAGCTGTATTGGGCTAAATAAATGACTATAAAGTAGCAATTAGAGCAATGTATTATTGGATTTGTAAAATTAATATATGTAATATGTATTATAATAATAATATGAAATGTGGGGAAAGAGAATAGAGCTATATAAAAATAACATTTCTATCTCTCACTGGAATTAAGCTAGTATAAATCTGGAAATGATTTTGATAAATTAAGATGTATATGGTAATCCCTAGAGCAACCAGTAAAAATAACTTTAAAAAAAAGTAGTGAAAAAATAAAGGAATTTAAATGCTTCTTTAGAAATATTAACTTAATACAAAAGAAGCCAGTAAAGAAAGAATAGAGGAACAACAACCACCACAACAAAAAACACAAATAAATGACACCAAAAGCATGTGGAACAAAAGAAAAAATAGATAATTTGTGTTTTATCAATATTTAAAACTTTTGTGTGTAAAGGATACCACCGAGAGAGTGAAAGGACATCCCCACAGAATGGGAGAAAATATTTGCAAGTTAAATATGTAATATGGGATTTTTATCTGTACTGTATAAAGAACTCTCATGTCTCAATTATAAAAAGACAACCAATTTTAAAAATGGGCAAAGGATCTGAATAGATATTTCTCTAAGGAAGATATACAAATGGCCAATAAGCACAAGAAAAGATGGTTGACATCATTAGTTATCAGGGAAATGTAAACCAAAACCACAATGATACAACTTCATACCCATTAGGAAGGCTAGAATCAAAGTGTTGCTGTGGGTGTGGAGAAGTTTGAACACTTCTACACTGCTAAACAAAATCCTGCTTTGACAGCAGTTTAACTCCAAGATATATAACCAAGAGTAATGATAACATATGTCCACATAAAAACTAGTACATTTGTACAGTACTGCTAATGTTTATAGCAGAATTATTCATAAGCATCAAAGGGTGGAAGCAACCCATATGTTCAACTAATGAACGCATAAACAAATGTGGTATATCTATACAATGGAATAATATTGAGCCCTAAAAATGAATGAAGTACGAATACATTCTACAACATGGATGAATCTTATGTTAAGTGAAATACCATATATTATTCATATTCCATTCATATGAAATATACAGAGTAGGGAAATAGAGACAGGAAGTAGATGAGTGGTTTCTTAGGGCTAAAGGGGAAGAATGTATGGTGGGTGATAGCTCAAGGGTGATGAAACTCCGTTTTGAGGTGATGAAAATTTTCTAAAATCAGCTGAGGTGATGGTTGCAAATACCTGTGAGTATAGTACAAATCCTTGAATCATAGATTTAAATGGGTGAATTGAATGCTATGGGAATTATATCTCCAGAAAACGGTTATTAAAAGATGTCAATCTTTCTAGGTGAGCTACATGTTTCGATGTCACAGGAAGTGTTTGTTTCATTAATTATTTAGACTTTAGGGTATAGAGTACGGCCACAGACAACCTTAGCAGTCTGAATTATTGAAAACTAATCTTCTGTTTTAGACTTAGTGATCTTATAAACACCTGAGATGTGAGGTTTGTTTTGCCTTTAGACTAGATGTAAATTTTGTTCTTTTTAAAATAAATTTGATAATGGTTTTGGCAAACTGGGAGAACCAAGAAAATCCAGTGTATTTTATCTTGTGTGTATTTCTCATTTTATTATTCTCTACAGTCTTAACTTTTGTTAGCAATTGTAGGGTTCATTATAAATCAATTATCTCAAATTGTGACTTGAAAAATACTATTCACCATGTAGAAATTTTAACACTGAATATGAAAGATGATATGATAATAAACCAAAGAAAGATGTATAAAGAACAACGATTAGAAAATGGGTTTAATAGGGAGGTTGCTTTTTCTTTTTAGTTTTAGAGAGGAGACAAGCATAGTGCTAGATTTTATGATTTTAGGATCCTTTTTTTTATCTTATTCTTGATTAAGGTGATTAGAATGATATCTCAGTACATTTATTTCAAATTTGTATTAGGTTCAACAGTATGACTTTTGCTGTGGGCTTTTAAAATAAATTGTATGAGTGATTCATACAAAGCCTTTTAAAAAAATCTTCCAAAGAAGAAAAAAGTTAGCTTGCAAGTAAAATTATTTTGCATTATTTTATTTCCTTAAGTCAAATTCTATCGATATTATAAATAACTAACTTCACTAAAATATCTAGAGTATTTCATAAATGATTTGTGGGATTAAATGACACAATTGAGTCCCCAAATGTCTTTGCTCCTCTGTGAAACCTACTGACTGATGCACTGAACATTTGGGGATGGAGGACTGCTCTCTGACATGCCCACTCACTTCTGCACCAGTCTGTAAAGTAGTAAGCTTATCAAAAATCGGTGATGCTAGTTCCCAAACTGGGAAGTTTGTTCTTGTTATTGTAATTACTTTGGTTTTTTAAGTTTTATAAATTGACAAAATATGAGTGCAAAATGTTGTTTCCATTAAGTTAAATTTTAATATTTAGGAACAGATATTAATATTTAATGTCTTCCTCAATTAAGGTGAATTATTTGTAAATAATTGCTCTCAATTTGTGAAACAACTATAAAAAACTGCAAGGGTGGGGGAATCTAGAAGGATCCTGCAGTCAGATTATTTTATCAGATAAAGAAAAGTTTTTTATTAGATAAAAATAAAATAACTGGAAATCATAGTTGGTATATAATAAGTATGGTATATGTGAAAATACCACACTGAACTCTGAATCTACAGACCCATATTGTAAAAGAAGGCTTGGCTCTACATCAAAAGATTTGTAAATAAGTTTGTATTTATATTTGTGATATTAAAGTATACTTTTTAAGTTATTCATGTAAAGCTTTTTTAAAAATTGTTTAATTTAGCTGACTTTTGTAATTAACCAATAATCACAGAAAAAGGCATCTGCTGTACTTTGGACCTAATTTCCTAATAGTCATCATTTACTAGAAGTTTGCAGTTAGGTAGTTGTCTGCCCTATCCTTTAACACTGATAAGGCATACTACCTTCTGTTCTATCTCTGGACATCTGTAACTGTTATAGTTATTAATTATTCCTTCTTGTCTATCCACAGCACTTAATTCTTGTTCTTTTTTGTGTAATTGTATGGCTGTTATCAGATTATATGTCTGTCTCTTCCAATGGACTCTGTACTTCTCCCTTTTGTCTGTCTAGCACAATGACTAGCTTATAGCAGTACTCAATAAACGTTTAAGGACACCCCCCTTTTTAACCTTTAAAATTGGCAGATTTAAATAACAGTCATTGTCACTCAAGATATCTCAAAATGGTCACCTTCATCCTCTACATTGGAGAATTTAAATTTCTACATATGCATTTCTGAAGGGCTGTTTGGTTGTCTTAAAAAATGTAAACCTTTGATCTGGTAATTACATTTCTTGGAATTTATTCTAAGACACAATCAGATGTATATAGACTTTGGATCTGATATTCATTGCAAAATTATTTATAAAAATTGAAAAATTGGAATAAGCCTGTAGTTTTAATATCAGGAAATTCATTCAACAAATTTTGGTACATCTATACAGTACAATGCTGTGTTAAAAAATCATTCTCAAAGACTGATAAAGGACATCAGAGGATGCAAACAATATATTCCAAATAAATTTTAGCTTATTAAGTTTGACCCATTTTTTCATTTGTAATGATCCTTTTGAAACCTGATTCTGTGTCCATCATCTGCACTCAATTCTGTGTTACCTATAAATTTACTATGTATGACATTTTTTTACTCAAGTTATTGTTGAACTGAAAGTTTAACTATAATAAATTACTAGAAATTGTCTAAATTCGTATGTTTCTCTCTCTTGATCCAGGTAATCTTCATTTGATTGTTTCTTGGTATACTTATGAAAACAGCTCGGTCATAGGTACGGGATGCTAGAGAAGGATTCAATCTGCCTAACCTCTAGAATTTATATCCTACTATTTCCCTCTTTGCCTTGTACTTCAGTGGACATTGCTTCCCTCATTTGCCCTGCCATGTCAGGCTCTCAGCCATTTTTTTTTTCTTCCTTGTCTCCACTTGCATATAATGGAAACTATGAAATTATAGGAGTCATTGCTTTTTTGCTGCTCCAAACCTATTTTTTCCTCCATCCACTTCTGCTTTGTTTTCTCTTAACTAGATTTGACACTTAGAAAGCATTGTCATTAAGAGTGAAACTGGCTTGTAATTTATGAAATTATGCCCTTTTACAAAAAGATGAGATGCTTCCAGTTAAGTAATTACTTTTAATAGATGCTTGCTTTGACAAAAATGAGTGTGACTTGTCATAGAATAGAGGGTACTTCAAAAAGTTAGTGGAAAAATATAATTTAAAGATAATACATATCTTTCCATGAAATTTTTGAAGTACCCTTGTGATAAACATATCACATCTTATGATTGTGATCTATTGGATAAACATACCTGCATATAAATGTTGGTTTGATAAATATACACCCTGGCAAAATTCAACTTAACAGTGAATTGGATATCACAGAACCCATGATCTGGTTATTTGCTCTAATTATTGTCATTGAGAACTGAATTTAAGTTTTCTGTGGCTTGAAAGTTTTATTAATGCCTCATTAAATTTAATTGTCAAGTGGAAGCTGTTGATGAGAAAATATTTGTTAGTTTGGAGGCTCTAAGGGGCTTATATATGAAGTCCACGTGGCTTTCTAAAGTTAAAAAAAAATTTTAATTTTATATCTCTCGCCTACCTTTTTGAGGATCCTGTAATTGGCACTTTACATACACAAATCAATTCTTCACATTACTGTTTATTTTTTAAAGCTTTAAAAATTGTTAAAAAGAAATTCTCTTTCGTTGTCCTGTAATCTTGGCATTATTACAGTCTAAATGTGAAGTACTATAAGGAGAGAAGGCAGAAGGAGTGGAGTTCATTTTATACATATAGCTCAGAGCTCTCTGCTGCTGCCATCATTATCAAACAGCTCTTTGAAACTATTTGCAGTCTCTGAATTCTCCGTTTTCCATGTCAGTTTAAAATTTGCATTTTCAGAAATACTTGCTTAAAATATTTATCTCTTAAATAGAAAAATAAGAACTCTGGAAGGGTCCAAAATCTCAATGTCACATTTAATTAATGTAAAGCACATTCCGTAAATAAATTTGATGTGAACATAATATAAATATTTAGGCCTAACTCTGGATGGGTAGTAGCCCTACATACCACCCTTTTTTTTTTTTTTTAGAAAACTTTATGAAGACGTATGAACTTGTTTGAAGTTTAACGATAATATAGTTAATTACAATCACCTCATACAGTCTGTGCTTCCGCGTTGCAGTAGTTACTCTAGCAGAATAAAAAATTTTACATTCTGAGTTCATATATGAGTTCAGGGTTAATAGTAAGTAAGGAAAAATAACTTTTCCAGGAAAGGCATGTGAGTAAGAGATTATTTCTCTGTGTTACTAAAAGAGTAATTTATAACTCAGAGGAACATAACTTTAAGGATTAATTAGAAGTGTTTATGTGCTCATTTTAAAAAATCTATATCATGAAGTTTCATTAAAGGACTCCAGCCTGGCCTTTTGAGAGTCTCTCTGTTAATAGGGCTATGTAAATTCTTAGTCCTCTTTTTTTTGTTGTCATTATGTTGAGAATATAAAAATGAATAATTGAATGATTGAGGAATGTTCCCGAGTATATTATATGGAGGAATTATTGGAAGCAAAATCAGTGTCTTTTCTCTGCCGGAAACAGTGACTAAAAGAGAGAAAGTGGGCAGGCTTCTGGTATTGTTAGGAAGGTTGAGCTCTTGGGCTTTGTATGGCTTTGTATAACTGTAGGGTATTTAAAGTTCCTGGTATCCTTGGAAACACAAACTGTTTGTGATACCAGTTGGTGCTTGTGTTTCAATGACATCATACAATTTACAGATCCACACAATGAATCTCTTGTTTGTGGACCTACAAAAGAGTGCAGATAGTTTAGGAAAAGCACCTGAATACCGATAGGAATTGAGGCTTAATTTTGTTTGTGTATGTGTATGATTTTTTTTTTTTTTTCTCTCAGGCTTTAATGTTAAGGATTGACAACCTCACTATTCATTCTTTAATCTTTTGAGTTTGGATTCAACTTTTTAAAAAAAGCAATAAATATCACCCCCTAGATTTCTCATTGTTTCATATTCTTATGATTGCAGTTGAGAAGTATATATACATTTTTGTACTAACTGAAACTTGTAGAGAAACAGATGAAGACAATTTATTACTCTTCTCAAGTTTAGCCATCAGCTCTGCAGTGGTAAGAGGCTTATAGACACAGGAGTGTTGAAACTAATTAGTTAGGTTAAAACAGTACCATTAAAAAGATTATTTTTTTTCCTCTTCTCTCTCTCTTGCTGGTTTTTTTTTTTTTTTTTTTAATCTGGGAGGGAATTAGTAGATTTATCTAAATGGTGTACATTAAGTTGACCAAATTGGCCTGATTAAAAGAATGTTTTTTCTGCCCTTATATATCACCTCTGCTTATACTTGTTTCTCTCGCCCTTAAAAAGCTATGGATTTGTTGGCTCTTCTTTTGTAAAGTTTACATCAAGAATGATGTGTGATTTCTTGGTGCAGTGATATATACCAGGATCTGTTTGATGGTATCAGATGAAAATTTCCTTTTGGAAGAACAAACCTGTGCAATTTGGTTTCTTCCCAGAACATTTCCAAGGAAAGGTTTATTTACATTTATTGTATAATCATAAATATTATTCACAGTTTAAATCAGGTTTTTCTTCTGACATTTTATTATAATATTTTTATTTTTGTTTATTTATTTTTTTAATTTAGCTTTTTGATTGAAACATAGTTGATTATTCATATTTATGGTATACAGAGCAGACTGTCAGTATTTGTGTATAGTATGTGATGATCAAATCAATATTATTAGCATGTTCATTACAAATTGTAATTATTCTTTGTGTTCCTTACCCAATTATTTCCTAACCCCCTCCCCCTCCTACTTTCCCATATATTTGTAGCATCTGATAGTTTTGAATAGGAATAGCAAATGAGTCCATTGTTTCAGATGTGCAAAGTAAAAAGAATAATAAGAGCCAACATTTATTGAGGGCTTACAATATGACGGGTACTGTTCTTAATGCTTGACATTTCTCATGTAATTCTCACCCAATCCCTACGAAGTAAAAACCATATTGTGCCCATTTTAAAGGTGAGGAAGCTGGGGCCCCAAGAGGCTGACAATTGTGACTAGTGTCTCACAGCTGGTAAGTGGTAGGACAGGCATTCCTTTTCAGACAGTCCGGGTCCAGAGTCTGTGCTCTTAACCACTTGACCTTGGTGCTTCTCAACAACGATAATAATGAGAGCTGACATTTATTGAGCACTTTTCTGTGTTCCAGAAATTGTTCTTAGCTTTTTCTAGTGTGTTAACTCACTTAGATAACCTAAGTTGGGAACATGGGTTTTGCCAGGACCTCAGTTTGACTCTGAGCCTCACTCAGCCAAATTTCTGTGCTTTGGTAGCCTCTCCTCAAAGATCTTTGAAAACAGCTTATTCATATGAAAATCAGTATTGAGTTGTGTTAAGCACTGCGGTATAAGAATCTTAGCAGAGGTCAGTATGTGCCATTGCACTTTGAGTTAGAATCAACTTCCAGTGTATTCAAGTAGTTACTTATGGAGGAAATAAAAATCTTACAGAGTTTGAACTTGATGTTTCAAACGCTACTTAGATATTTATAAAGAAAAGAATAAAAAGCCTTATAACCAGCACCTTCTTCCTAATTCCTAGGGTCTTTTAGGGTCAAAAATAGGTGGTTCCCTAGTTTTATAGTAAGTTATAATGGAGGGGTTAAGCATCTGTGGACTCACAGTCAGCATTTCTATGTCACCTACACTCTGCCCCATGACAGAGAAGTTGAATTACGAATGTGTTGAAATGCTTTAATCTTTGTTTTCTCTTTTGTCCATAAGGTTAATATTGGTCAACTAAATTTGGAGCTTTCCTTTAACTGTTTTCTAATTTCGTAGGACCTAGCTATACATTTTAAAGTGGATAATGTTATTTTTAAATTTAATTTTAATTTAAGTCAAAGTGGTAGATGTACATAGTTACAAAGTCAGTACTGTGAGGATTGAAGTGAAAAAAGCAGTCAGCTTTCCTATCCCTACCTACTGCCTGTAGAAACTAGCTGTAATTTCTACTCCACAGAGGCATCCACTTTTGACTCTTTCAGAGGTTTTTTCTATTATTCACTGTCATATTTTTACATAACTCATGCACAAATACACATATGCATACATGAAATTATAGGTAGACATACAGTTTCAAACATTCTGTTTGGAGCTGTGTTCTACTTTTAATCTATTTTTAAAATTCTGTCTAAATTCACATACATAAAACTGTGATGTTATTTCCCTTTTATAATCGAGAAAGTGGAGTGTCAGAAAGGTTAAACCACTTGCTTAAAGGAAAGCTGTTTCTCTACTCACAACACTTCTGTTACCAAATATGTGGGTTTTTTCCACATCAACAACCAGTTCTCCAACTCTTTGGACACTGAGTAGGTGTCTTACAATTGCATTCAATTCTGACTCTATCTACCTGTAGTTAGCACAGACCCCACGGGTCAAGGACTCAGTCCCACAAGACTGCCCTCACTTCAAATACCTGTTGCAAGCCCTGAACCTCTGGTACTCATGACTAACCCGGCTACAAATTAGAGGTTCCCACAACACCCTCCTCAGGTTTGATAATTTGCTATAATGGTTCACAGGACTCAGGGGAAAACTTTATTTACTACGACCAGTTTATTATAATGGATAATATAAAGGATACAAATGAATAGTCAGTGCTCGCTTCAGCAGCACATATACTAAAATTGGAACAAATGAACAGTCATATGAGGAGGTAGGGCAGGGTCTGGAAGGAAGGTTCCCAAGTGCAGGAGCTTCAGTCCCTGTGGAGTTTTAGGGTGTACCACTCTCCTGCAATATGGATGTGTTCACCAATCCAGTTGCCCTCTGAACCTCACTGTTTAGGGTTCCTGGCATCATTGATTAAATCACTGGCCATTGGTGATTAACTCAATCTCCAGCTCCTCTCCTCTCCCCCGGGGTGGGGGTTGGATCTGAAAGTGCTAACCCTCTGATCAAACAGTTGATTACTCTGGCAACCAGCCCCCATTCTGAAACTATTTAGGGGCCCACTAAGAGTCACCTCCTTAGCATAAACTCAGATTCGGCTGCAAGAGGCTTATTAAGAATAACGAAAGATGCTTCTCCAACTCTAGTTACTCAGGAAATTTGAAGAGTTTTAGAAGTTCTGTGCCCAGAACCAGGAATGAAGACTAAATATTTGTTTCTTATTACATCATACCTTCCCAAAATCATGGAGATAGTAAATGGCTGATTTGAATCTAGTCATCTGACTATGTAATTCAATTTATGTTTTCATAGAAGTCAAATTTGGACTTGTTCAGAATGGGACTATGTAGTCATTCCCCCATCCTTTTCAATGCCCAGATAGTCAATAATAAAAATATAAACTTTTATTGTGTGCTTAGTATGTGTGAGGCACTTTGTTAAGCACTTGAACTGCCTTATCTCATCTGATTATCACAAAAATCTCTAAAAGAGTAGGTACTTTATCATCCCTATTTTATAGGTGAGGAAATTGAGATTCAGTTAGGCTGAGTAATTTGTCCGAGGTCACACAGCTTGTAAATGTTAAAACTGGGATCTTTCCCAAGTAAACTTTTTTGAAGTATAATGTACACAGAGAAAAGTACACAAATCCTATAACTTGATGTATAGATTGATGCATTTGCATAAAAGGGACATATCTGTGTAACTTAAACCCTGCTCAAGAAACAGAACATTACTAAGCATCCCAGAAGCCCATGTTACTCCCTGGCCCAGACAGTGCACCCCCAAAGAGTAACTACTATGCTGACTTTTAATACCCCAGATTAGTTTTACCAGATTTTAAACTTTATATAAGAAAAATCAAGTAAGTTATGTAAGTACATCTTTTATGTTTTCTTTTGCTCAACATTATATTCATGAGATGCATACATGTTGTTACATGTAGTTATAGTTCTTTCATTCTCATTGGTATACAATATTCTATTTTATGAATTCCCAAAATGTATTTTATCCGGTTTACTATTGGTTTTCATTTTGGATTGTTTCTAGTTTGGGGCTATTATGAATAGTGCTGCTAAGTGTGTTCTTGTACATGTCGTTTGGTGAACATGTAACCACATTTCTGTTTGGTATCTATACCTAGGAGTGGAATTGCTAGATATATATATGTTCAGTTTTAGTAAACACTGTCAGTTTTCCTAAGTGATTGTTCCAGTTTACACTCCAATGCCTACATGCTGCACATTCTCAACAACACTGAGTATCTTTTCATTTTAGCCATTCTGGTGGGTATGCAGCAGTACCTCAATGTGGTTTTAATGTACATTTCTCTGATGACTAATGAAGTTAAACACCTTTTTACATGTTAAACGGACATTTGGATATTCTGTTTATGAAGTGGATGTTTAAGTCTTTTGCTCATTTTTCAATTGGGTTGTCTGCCCTTTTCTGCTTTCTTCTTCTTCTTTTTTTTTTTTTCCATTCCATTTACACTCAGTTTTACTGGACAGTCTTCTTTTTATTTTGAATCTGTTTTTTTCTTAACAGATGACTTTGGTTTGACCCATCTCTGTTCCCCTTTTCTGAGGGAAGAACTTTTGATTTTTGTCATTTTTTTCTTCTGGCATTTATACATCTCCTTAATTCTAAATAATATGCATATGTTGTTGCTTTTTTGTTTATTAACTTTAGATCACTTTTTTGAATTTCTATTATGGTGGATGAAGATTTACCTATCACATAAAAATATCCCAACTCCCTCATTATAGTTTATTATTTTTTTGTTTTAATCAGTACTCAGTGTTTATATTATTTTGCTCATGCTGGAAATGGTTGAATATAATTATTACTTTCCTTTCTTAATACTTTTTTGTTTGTTTTTTTTCCCCTGAAGTTCATAATTGCCTTTTTTTTTTTTTCCGTTTGTTTAGTTTTCTTTGCATCTGTTGCTTATTCTTCTCATTCTTTCTTATAGTCTTGCACTACACTTTTACTGAAGGTCAAAAATATCAGGTAACCTATCAGATCAGATTCAGTATTATTTTGTTTTGTTTCTTTGTGGAGACATTCCTCATGGAGATCTCCTATTCATCTTACATTGAGGCCTGTTTCCTGTATAACTATCATGTTAGGAGTTTCTTTTGCTGTCATTCTTGAAATTCCTTTTGCCTTTCTCTTAAGTTGGACTTCCTGCTTTCTGGATCTCTCTCTTTTTATTTACTTCCTTGTTTTGTTCAAGCATATCCTTTAATAGTTTTAAAAGATGGCACAGAGGCAAAAAGCATGGTATGGCAGCCTCCAGCATGCCAGTCCCTTTAGTCACACTGCTTCAATCTGGACTGCTTCTGTTGATGATAGTTGTCAACCTCCTATTTCTCTTTATCATCATTTTGAGATATTTTTGCTTCTCTATTTTATTGGAGCACCTATTTTAAAATATTGTATGCTTTTTGATTTCTTGGTTTGCTCCTTGTTATGGACTGAATGTTTATGTCTCCTGAAAGTTATTTTATATTGAAATCCTATCTCTCAGTGTGACTGTATTTTAGGGCCTGTGAGGAGATGATAAACACTAAATGAAATCGTAAGGATGAGACTCTAATCCAATGGAGCTGCTGTCCTTATTAAGAAAAGAAACAGACACCAGAACTTTCTCTCTTCCCCAAATGAGGACACAGTGAAAAGGTGGCTGTCTGCAAGCCAGGAAAAGAGCCCTCATCAGAAACCTTGATCTTGGACTTCCCAGCCTTCAGAACTATATGAAAACAAATTTGTGTTGTTTAAGTTACCCAGTCTATGGTATTTTGTTAAGACAGCCTATGCAGACTGAGACACTCCTTATTCTGAAGGAGGATATCTTACAGTAGCTTCCAGAGAAACAATACATGGTAGGTAAAGACTTAGAGGCCTTGAATATCTAAAATGCCTTTATCATTACACTTGGTTGCCAACTTGGCTAAGTGAATAATCTAGGTTGGAAACAAGTTACTTTCAGAATTTTTAGTGCATTGTTCCATATTCTTGTGTTGCTTTTGAGAAGTCCAGATCCATTCTTATTCCTGTTTTGCATGTAACCTGCTCTTTCGCAGTGAAATGTTTTGGTGGGCATCTGTTTTCATGTTTTGCCAGGCAGTCAGTGGGTTTCAGTCTGGAAACTCATGTCCTTCAGTACTGAGAAATTTCATTAGTGACTTTCTCATTTCTATTTTTTCTTTCCTATTATTTTTATCTTGACCCTCCTGTATTGGTTTCTCAGTTTTCTTATCTTTTTTCTTTTCCATCTCTTTGTCTTTTTGTTCTATTTTCTAGATTTTATCTTTTAATTATCCTGTCAAATTTTGTTTTGTTTTTATTTCTGCTATCATGTTTTTAATACACAAAAGCTCCTTTTAGTTCTATGAATGTTAGTTTTTATGTGTCCTTTTTTTGTTTCATGAATACCATTTCTTTTCAGTCTCTTTGAGGATAATGATAGTTTGTTTTCTCCCCATGTTGTTGTGTCGCCTTCAAGTTGCCCTTTCTCTGTGTTTTTTGTTTATTAATCTCTATATTCTCGTGCTAGAAGCTTTCCTCTGATCTCTAGTAATCTTCACTTGCCAGCTTCAGACGCAGAATAGGAGATAAGGAAACTGACTGGAAGATCGTAGTGTGAAGTTGCAGCTTGTACACTAAGGGCTTTACTCTAAGGTGATCTGGATGGGCTGTTTGTTGGGAGAACCCTTTTGTTAGGATCTTTAGTTCTTTCCTCTTGGGCTGATCTGTTAATACCCAGAATGTTTTTCTGATTGCCTGCCTGGAGTGTAAAAGTCTAACTGTCAGTTTTGAAAATCAAATAAGGGTTGAAGAGAACTTTGGGAGAAGCACTTCTTAGCATTCCTTTTATGTTTTCAGTATGCTCTTCTCATCTGTGACTATCATCCCTTAGCCCATCCTTTATTTTACCTTTCCGAGAGAGCAAACCTCCATTCTTTTACCTGGATTGGGGAGGGACACTTAGCTGTAGAATGGATTGGAGAAAGGATCTTGGGACTCCAACGGCTTCTTAAAGTAATTTTACCTGGTTCTTATTTAAGACCATCTTGTCTTCTCCATCAAGGGCTACCTAGTGCTGGCCTATCCCTGAACCTTTTGAAGATTCTGTTGTATAAATTAGGTTGGTTTTTAGCTTTCCTCACTTGTAGCCTATGTTTCAATTTTCTGAGACCTGCTAAGTCAGTTGCCACTTGAACATATTCTTCCTAGCTTCTAAACATTTATTTATTTTTCTATTTCTCTTCTCACTATCTTTGTGGGTTTATGTCTCTGTCTCTCTCTCCATATACATGATTAATCTTTATTGTAGTTTTAGTGGGGTTTTTAGAGGGAGTGAGTTATATACCAGGCTACTTCAAAAAGTTCATGGAAAGATTCATATTATCTTTTAATTCAATTTTTCCATGAACTTTTTTAAGTACCCTTATATATTCAATCTGCCATTTTAACATAGTACCTGCCATATTTTTCTTAAAATGAAATTTGAATAAGGTATTTGTGAAGCTCTTAAAGCAATTCCAGGTTCTTCTGTAGGCCAGGGTGAGGGACCTTGGACCTAGAAAGACCAATCTAACATTTGGCTTGATTTTGTCTTATTGGATGGGACCAAAACTAAATTTACCAGCTTCTCCCTCAAACCTGTTCTTTCAGAATTCCTAATCTCAGTAAATGAAACCCACATTCACCTCTTGACAATAATTCAAATTAGTAGTATCAGTTCTCTGTTTAAAACTCTTCATGGGCTTCCCATTGTTCATAGGATAAAAGTCAACATCCTTAGCCTGGTTTATAGGGCTATGCATGATCTTGCCCCAGACTATTTCACAGCCTCCTCTCTCTGCACTCACTTCCTTGATCCCTATGCTTCAGCCACAGTGTTCTCTCTCTTTTGGGTCATTGAAGCAGAACCACTGTCTTCCTCAAGGGCTTTTGGGTCTGTGGTCTCATTTGCCTGAAATGTTAATACCTACATTCCCCTCTACCATCTGCTGTTCTCTCAGCTGTAATAAAGTCCCAGGCTAAGTCCATTGCTCTTATTAAATGCTCTCGTAGCACTTCATCTGCTTCTTTATATTGTTTATCAGAATTGTTTTAAATTAATTGTATACCAATTATATAGTATTTGACCCCACTAAAATTTAAGTTCCATGAGCCCAGTGACTAGGTCTGTCTTGTTCATTCTTGTATCCCCAGGTTAGGGAACTGTGCTTTATAGACAGTAAATAGTTAACTAAAAATAAACCACAACAACAAACCAAGAAGCAGCTTTATTGATATGCTAAAAAAAAAAAAAAATACTAGATTGTACATCAGAATAACTAAAATCTAAGATAAGTACTCTAGGTGTGTCATTTTGAATAAATAAATGTAATATTCTGAGACTCATTAATCTTTGAGTTGAGGAAGTGTGATTTATTAATCTCTAAGATGTCTTTCAAATCTACATTGTTTCCCAAAGGAAATATTTTCTATAGTGTCCTAGAAATTTTTATCTGAAGTTTACTATCCAAATTAAAATATCACTAAAAGAAACCTGCGCATGTATTCTGGCTAAAGACATAAGTTGCACACCAATCTGGATGAGATAATATGGAGTTGACTTACCATCTTGCATCAGCTGTTTTCCCAACAGGATTGTGTTTTTTGGTCATGTTGTTTCAAGGTTTCCTGCACTCTTAATATCTTCTAAAATAGCAGAAAAGCCTGTGAAAGTAGGTGAGTTTAAAAGGGTTAAAAAAGTTCTTACTTAGAAGAAAAGATAGGAACTAATGAGAGATAAAAAGACAAAAGACATGAACTTGGCCATGAACATGTTCCATATACTATGCATACAATTTTTATCTATTTGTGAGAAAAAATAAAGAAAATTATGACAGTGGTGTTAGTTTTAGAAAGGCTTATAGTTAATTTTAAGTGTTATTTGTATTCATTATGTAGCTTTATAAGTTATTATTTATTTACCTTACAGTACATGTTTGTAGTGTAGAAGAGAATGTAACTTGTATCTGATAACTATATATTGTGTATAAATGTAACCACTAACAAGTTATTAAATATTAAATTATTTTGTACTGTCACTTTTAATTTAGAACTTTATGATGGATTATATAGAGGGGTTTTAAAATACTTAATATTTGGGGAAATTAATTGAGACTTTTAGATGGGCTTGAACTAAAATTTTTTTTCCATTTAAAATCAGAATATAGTCTCCTGTTATGTTAAAATTTGCCATTCAACACATTTTCAGGAATGGATTAAATTTGGATAAGAGGTATGTCTGTTCTATTTGTGTCGGTTGTATTGAAGAAAAAACTGTATGCTTCCTTCCACTGCTTTATGGCCTCCTACCCTAGTGTTCCCTTCCACTCACCTTAGGTCAGTGGTTTTTGATAAAAAGAAAGGTTTTTCACTTCTAGTGTAAGTCAACTAAGTGTGTTAGTGTAGAGCTCATTGCATTGGGTTGTTGACTTAACCAGAGAGTAGGAAAATTCTTTAGAGAAGCCCGTATTATCTCTTTGATAGTTTTCACTGTAAGCTCAGCGATTTGTGATCCAAACAGGTCACAATTCAGAAAAGATGTATATTTAGTTCTGGTTTCTATTCCAGTTGACACTGTGGAAGGAGGTAGATCTATTAAAGATTTTTAAGGCTGCCAGACTCCTAACAATTTTATTTTTTATGCAGTCTGCTTTCTTCTGCTCTCTTAGGTAGAGAGAGAATGTCACAGTATTGGCTGTGTAACCAATTGCTAAAAGCTCAGAAACCGATCTCTCAATAGTGCCAAACTATGTACTATTTTTTCCCCTTCTCCACTGAAAATCATATTCGCTCTAATTTTTTTCCCCACAGCAGCTGCTGCTAAAGGAAAGTGATGAGATCTGATTCAAAAAGAGGCAAGCGTGGGGTTATATTAATATAGGGAATGGTACTAAATATAACAAAAGGAATGTGCACTAAGTGGTATTTGACATTAACTCTTCATATAGTTCAGTTTTCTATCAGTAACAGAAACATGAGACACAAAAAGGATCTTGAGTTTTAATCATTTAATAATACAATGCTATGGTCATATTTTAAGGGCCAGACTAGTATTTTCTTACACTTTTCTTAAATTAGCACAATGCCTGACTGTTAAGAAATACTAGCATATAGACTTTTTTTCCTTCTAAGTATTAATATATAAATGAATTTTTTTATTTTGAGTAGTTTATATTCTTTTGTTTAGGTAAGAGTTTTAATATGAACTGTAGATGAGATTGGTCTATTGAGATTGAAGAGCAGGCTATGATGGACTGTCAATCTCTCTTCTTAAGGCTCGCAGCATTTATAACACACCGTTTCATAACCCAATCTGCATAGTTGCTTAAACAGTGCTTGGTCCAATGTGGGAATTATGGGACTTATTCCTTCTAATGCATGTTCAAGAAGTGGGAGAAAACTATTTGATCTCTTGCATTTGCTGTTTGATGGCATATGTGATCAGGGACAGTGCAAACTGACAGTGACATGGAAGGGAGAAGCAAAGTGGAACCATCATAGAAATTGTTTCCCATACCAGCCATCATCTTAAAATACTTAAGTAATAGCATCTAACTAAATGAGCTCTTCTGTAAAGAGCAGCGTTACCTTTATCAAACATCTGATTGTCTACTATAAATAAGTCATGCCTTCAAGGACCTTATTACTGTGAGATCAGATAACTTACTCTGTCCTGTGATAGAGCAGAGTTAGAACCTCCATGCTGAATTCTGGTGCTGCTGGGACTGAGAAGGAAGCAGCAAAGGAACTCATTGCAAATGTTAGACTAAAGGAAATTATTCACCGGAAAGAAGTATCACCTGTCACATGCTACCTGCCCTTTCCTTCTTTTAAAAAGGGTGATGGTGAGCATAGGGCATTTACTAACTAGACACCAGTGATCAAGTAGTATGGATATTAACCTTCTGTAGTTGAGAAGGAAACTAAAATGGTTAGCTAAGGTTAAAAGAGACAATAGAAATTCATTTCACTAAATAGTTATGGTGTCACAGTGAATTATGATAATGTGAGGATTAAGACGTTTTCATGAAGGTAAACATTTCTGACCTAATGCTTTTATATCTTAAACATATCAAATCATTTATTACTTAATATCCTTATTTTACCCATCAAGGTGAGTGTAGCCATATTAACATCTACTGGGGTCATTGATTTGTATGAACTCTGATGTAATTTGCCAGCCTAAAGGTTCACTATATGTCAGGACAAAGCAAATATTACAGGCAATATGTGTTGGGTGGTTATCAGTCTATGAAAGTTTTTGCTTGTTCTAGAAACAGGGTATTTTCTGACATTTTGACAGAATATGGAAGGTGGGAAGGTAATGAAGGGATAAAATAAGTTCAGTTTCATTTTAAGGATCCAGCCAGGTTTGCCTTACCTTTCTGTACTTTAGGAATGAGAATGACTTAGTTGATGGCAGATGCGGTCTTCAACAGATCACATTAACACATTTATAAAATAATTTGTTCATATATTTCCAATTTGTGTGGGCTGCTCCTCAGCAGCATATTACAGTTACTGACATTGTTAAGAATCATCTTCACATGGCACCTCCAACAAGATTTCTTCTGCTGTAGCAGAAATTGCCTATAGAAGATAGCCAAGCATATGCCATATTTTTAAATGTATGGTTTAAAAATGGTACGGGCAAGTCTTTGTTTATCAAAAAAATAAAGAACTGCCTTTTAAATATATCACTTGTTAATTGGCCTGTTAATATGATATTAAACAAGAATGTTTTGGTGAAAAGAAAAATAGCCCTTTGTGTATTTGAGGCAGTTGAAGTTTTTGCTAATTTAAGTAGCATTGTTCTATTTTAAAGTTATTTAGATATTTTTACTTCTATAATAAAGTGATTGCTCCAATTCTGAGTCTTTATAAAGTAATACTTTTATTTTGACTTTGAGTTCAGAACCAAAACAAGTCTGGTCATTGAAATTTCAGAGTTGGGAAGAATTTGCCATTTCTAAGCCAGGTTAGCTCTGGTATGAGAATAAACACATATACAGAGACATGTGAAAATATAGATCTATCTTTCCACAGTGGTTTAGACAAGACTTCTACAGTTTACCACAATTATTTGGTAGGAATGTGTTTCTCTTTTAATGTATTAAAACCTCCCCTGTATAGATAGATTTCTCAAAGCTATGTTTTTTAATATAAATATATATATATATATATATATATATTTTTTTTTTTTTTTTTTTAAATTTTAGTTTGGCAGTAATAATAGATGAAAGGCTATTGAGACTGAATGAAAACAGAGTTTATGTTAACCGGGAGATTGCCTCTATAGAATCTTTCTGTAAAGCTTGCTCTGGAAGGCAGGAAATAGGCTCAGGATTTTACCAACTGTATTTAATTTATAATCTTGGAATTTAAAAAAACGTGGCTAGTAAATAATGTGATTCAAAAGCAACTCAGATGAACTTCTAAGGAGCTGATACAAAAATAAAATTTCCGCTAGCAATTTTTTCTTTGACATTCTCCATGCTTGGACCATAGACTTGTTATTTTCCTCTCTTCTTCACCCCTATTTCTGCTTACAGTTATATCCCTTTATTTACTCTCCAGCTGTTAAGTTTTTTGAGACACTTTCCTAAGCCTAGAAAAGACAAGTTGCTTACCCCAAGAGAAAAGTTGTTAAAATACACACACACACACACGCACACACACACACACACACGCACACACACACGCACGCACGCACGCACACACACACACACACACACACACGAGTACTTCAAAAAGTTCATAGAAAAATAGAATTAAAAGATAATATGAATCTTTTCATGAACTTTATGAAGTACGCTGGTATATATGCCTAATGTAATTTCCAGCTCTATCATATCATTTTGGTTCATCATCTTTATAAAGTGATGTGACTGGCCATGATATTCCTTTCTTTCATTACAAGGAAGGGTTGACACAAGAGAGGTCTATTGTTATAGTTGTAGTTGTTTCCTTGCCAAGTATTTATTGAATTTATATTAGCATTTGAAGGGGCGCAGAGTGTGACCTTTAGACTTACCAGTAGACTAAATGACCTAGTATTTTAAATGCTGTTTTGAAATTACTTGAAAATAATGGATTACATTGAATTCTTCAAACGAACTTTCCTTTTAGGTTTTCTTTTCATTTTAAAAAATTGTTAATTTTTTTTTGTTTTACATTCTAAGATGTTGTGGGAACAGTTGGGGGAAAGGCTAGAGGAAAAAGGGGATGAAAATAGGGTGGAAGGGGGTATGGTTGAGGCCCGTAGCACACCCCTCATTCCAGCAGGGGCACCCAGGGGGCTTCTGGTGGCAGCTCAGTGTGGCTATGCTGGATGCAGACTTTGGGGAGGCATGGCTGAGGCCCTTGGCACCCCTGTGACTCCGGAAGCCCAGAACACTTCCAGCAGAGGATCGGTGGTCTTGTCACTGGGCTGGGCGGGGACCTCAGGGGGATGTGGCTAAGGCCCTTGGTCCCCCACTGCCCCAGCTTGGGATCCCAGGGCACTTCTGGCAGCAGCTCTGTGGTCATCACTGGGCTGGATGCAGATGTCAGGGGATGTGGCTAAGGCCCTTGGCCCTCCTCTGCCCTGGCTTGGGAGCCCAGGGTGGCTCAGTGGTGGTCACTGGGCAGGATGCGGATGTCAGGGGTGCATGGCTGAGACCTTCAGCCCTTACCCCAACCCCAGCTAGGGAACCTGGGGGGCTTCTGGCTCTTTTAGGTTTTATAGGTGTTCTTTGGTGGTGGTAGAATTTTACTAATTAATATCAGAATTTTGTCTTTGATCTGTGGGGGGTTTTTTTGTGCTTTCTCTCAGTTGTGTTGGATTATTCATTATTTCCACCACTTAAACTCTGTACCTGAACTAATTTGTCCTTTGGTTATTTCTAAAATAGGGGAACTTCCTGTAGGGACCAGCATTTGAGCCCCGTGGTTGAGCTAAATTGCTGCCTTGCTGCTGATTCTCTCAGGAAGGCATTTTGTGCAGCTCAGGTTTTAATGTTGACCTTCTAAGCCCTTCCAGGTCTTGTGAGGTCTGGTACACCTGGGTTGTGTGGAAACTCTGGTCTGGACCTGAGCTTTTCAGCAAATTGCACGCCCTGCAAGTTCTATATTCCTGACCAGTCTCCGCTGAGTGGGCCTGTCTTGACTGGAGGGCAGATCAGCTGTCCATGCTGTACCCCAGTGTTCTCCCAGTGGGCCCATCTCCCCCACCACCTGCACTCCAAACACTTCCCATGGGACAGGCAGTGCACCAGTCCCTTGTGATGACTCAATGGCCTATGAGTGGCTCCTTTTTTCAGTTGTCTATGGTCCCTCCTATGCGGGTCCATGGGAATCCTATCAGTGGTCTTGCTGGCCTGGGGGCCAGGAAGGCCCTCTTCTCTCCTGCAGCCTCCAAGCAACTTTATACAAAGGGCACAGCTGTGGCTTTTGTCAGCTTTTGCTCCGTGTGCTCACCAGGGCCAGACTTGAAATGGCTGGGGCTTGAAATGTTTGGAGCAGTCCTTTCTTTCTCTCATCGTGGCTTCTTCCCACCTTCATGAGCTCTGGAGGTCTCTTCTCCTGAGCTCTTGCAGCCCCAGCTTGGCTGTTGTTGCTCTTTAATAGTTGTAAATTGGTTGATTGTGGGAGAGGGTGGTTCTGGGAACCATCTATTCCTTCACCTTGATCGTTTTAGGTTTTCTTTATTCCTTTTTTGAAAACCATTTGTGTTGGACATCCCTGCTAACACTAAAACAGAATTATAGTTATATAAAATGCTTTATGAGCATTTGTTAATTTATATTTGTGTCTGGCTCA
The DNA here is from genome assembly GCF_027409185.1 of Cynocephalus volans. NCBI lineage: Eukaryota > Metazoa > Chordata > Mammalia > Dermoptera > Cynocephalidae > Cynocephalus > Cynocephalus volans. The sequence continues at coordinate 134,281,517 of NC_084467.1, forward strand.
CGTGGTGCCTTTCTTACTACTTACACTGTTGCCAGTCTGGTATGGACCCTAGTCATCCCTTCACCAGGCAATTATAAAAGTTCCCATCCATTGTTAAGATCTCTGGTCTTTTCCCCACTTTGTCTTATAAACTATTGCCAGATTTTCTTAGAATCCTTCATTGGCTTTCTATTGTTTAAGCAGTGTTTTTTGTTTGTTTCTTTCTTTCTTTCTTTTTTCCTTTGGTGGCTGGCCAGTATGGTGATCCAAACCCTTGACCTTAATGTTATAACACCACACTCTAACCAACTGAGCTAACTGGCCAAACATGTTTTGAAATTTTTGAAAACCCCCCCCCACACACACACACACACTCTTCCACCCACTTGATCTACTAGTTTAAAGCTATTTTTATAATAAAACTGAAAGACAAATTATGGTTATTCCGTCTTGGTTATATGACAGGCATTTTCTGAAAGAAGTAAGACATAAACCTGTCACTTCAGGGGAAACAATAGTATTTATTGCTGATGATAAAATTCAAGACTAAAAGTAGAAATTCTAATTTTGGAAAACTTGCATCTGCCACCTTTAGCTTGACAACTTCCCAGTACTTAAAGGCTTTTCTGAAGATTGATTAATGTGATTTTTTGATATTGTATAATGAGAAATGTCAACATTTGAGAGATTTGCAAATCTGAGTGAACTAGTATTTTGTAAGTGATCCATGTGTGATGTGTATAAACTCATGCATATGGGGTAAAAGATCCACTCAAAAGAGAAGATAGACCAGCGGTTTCTAATGTAACAGAAGATGCAAAGTTCAGTGGTGTGGTTTCAGAATCCACTAACTTTTAAAAGCAACTGTTTGTCAGGTTTTGTTATAGTATTAAAGAAGAATATCCATAATTATTTGAAAATACAGGTTGAGTATCCCTTATCTGAAATACTTGGTACTGGAGGTGTTTGAGATTTAGGATTTTTTTGTATTTTGGAATATTTGCATACATAAGGAGATATCTTGGGGATGGGACCCAAGTCTAAACGCCTAATTCATTTATGTTTCATATACATCATATACATACACATAGCCAGAAGGCAATTTTATACAATGTTTTTAATAATTTTGTGCATGAAACAAAGTTTGTGTACACTGAATCATCAGAAAGCACCTGTGTTTTGATTGTGACTTGTTACATGAGGTCAGGTGTGGAATTGTCCACTTGTGGCTTCCTGTGGGCTCTCAAAAAGTTTCAGATTTTGGAGCATTTTGGATTTTCAGATTAGGGATCTTCAACCTGTACTATTATAATACCACTCCCTTTTCCAACCACATATCTGCGAGTTCATATTTTCTTCATACACATCAGCCAGATCAAAATAAAGCAGTAGATTGAAGGTAGACAGATATAAGAACTCAGCTGTCTTCTGTTCAGCCAGACTTTAAAGAGATACGCAAAAATGTAAAAAAGCGTATCTTCTAATTTTTTTTGTTTTCGAAAATTGTTACGGTTCATTAAAAATGTGTTGTTTATGTTAACATGCAATAGGTTTGTTATTGTTAAATGAGTACATATTTTAAATTTTTCTCAGTTTTAATTTCTGATGTGGTAAATATTGATATAACCCACATAAACAAAAACTCTTTTCATTCTTCACAGATTTTTAAGAGTCTAAAAGGGATCCTGAGATCAAAAAAATTGAGAATTGCTGGTATACAGAATAATATCCAGTTTTAGAGAAGTGCTTTCCAAAGGGATCTATTGAGTTACCTCTGATTCTTTTTAATGTTTCTTAAATTATTTGAGTTCTGTAACGAGGCCAGCATTCAATGTGCTTAGTATGCTCCTAGGAATGGGACAGAGCAAATCTAAAATTATTTCCAATTTTGCTTTTAAATTTCTCTATGATTCTGTTAGTTATTGTTTTCTCTAGTGAATTTTAGATACTAAAAATAATCAGAAGTCAGAAATTAGAAGTAAGTGACTAGAGCTAAAAATAAAGATGGTAGAATTGGTAAGGTGAAATAGGGCAAAAATCTGAGTTTATCCTTTTAATATGGTCTGAGTATACAGGCCTTGTTTATGTGCCGTTAAACCTTCAATTAGCCATAGAAATGAAGACATGATAGAATGAATAAATTAGATCTATAGGTTATTTAAAATTTTATTTTATCTTGTTGCTTAAAATGCCTTATAAACAAACCTTTCAGAAGTACTAAGAACAAAAACAATCACGTTTCTTTTTTGTTGTTTTCTTCCTTGGTATACATACTTATAAAATGATCAAAAAGTGGGCATTCAGTAGGAAAAACACACGAAGCTGTAAAATCTATAACAAATCTCTCAACTAAGACAGAATTTTTTAGAATATACAAGTATTGCTCTCTATTTCAAGGCTCCTTATTTCATTCTGCCTTTATCACTGGAGAGGGGTGGTTCAGGGTCCCAAAATGCCTTATGAGGCATTGTCTTGTTTTCACAATACCATGATGAAACTAGAACAGAGTTCAGATTGGACAACAGGAGAACATTAGACATAAGACTTTAAGAGGATTACTCAGTATCACAGAGAGAAGAGAACTTAGGTTTTCTTACATTCAGTGTTGACACAGATTTATATTTTGTCAGGAAACCTGGGTTATGTCATAAGTATAGTATCCTATATTCTAATTTTTGTAGACAGGGTTTGTCTATGTCTTTTTGCTTCAGTATAGATCATAAAATTAATTTACAGCGGGTAGTTTAGGTTGCCTGTGGCTAACTTACGTAATAAAATTAGTCATTTGAATGAAAACTTGTCTAGGCCACAAAACCACCATATTTCCACATAAAGTAGGTGCATCTCTTTCTGTTGAAGTCGTCTTGGTATTTGACTCTAAAAATATGCCTACATTGTGGTAAAAATCTAACCCATTTGTCCAAATCATGTGAAGAAAATCAGTTCTGACATTCCTTTTAAGTATAGGCAAGAATATCCTATATGTGCCCCAAGGGACTATGAGTCAGTTTCTTTAAAGCTTTTTGAGATAGTTTTGAGATATTTTGAAGTCTGAAGAAAACTTTGGAATAATTTAAGATGCAATTCTAACATAACATAATTAAAGATGCTTAGACTACAAGGCGGGAGTTGAGCGTGGGAGAAGGATAGTTGATGGAAAGGAGACACTGTAAATGTAGCATGTAGTGTTGTCCATGGTGCAGAGGGGATAGAAGCAGAAAAATAAGGGGGAAGAAAAAAAAACAGTAAACTTCTAAGAATTAGTAACATGTCTAGCCAAGCCATGGTAACATTATTGGCTCATGGACCTTGAATTATCTTTGGAGGGAGTTGGTGAGCTCCTAAAACATTCAGAGTTAACAAGTTTAGATAGACTTAGAGAAGACAGGAAGTTAGGACAGAAGGAACAATGAAGGTAATATTGGACACATAAGGGGATATACAAAGAGAGACATACACCCAACAGCTCTAATTACTGACTTGTTGCTTACTTTCTTCAGATCTCCAGCTATAATTATGTATATTTGGGTAATTACAGTATAAGACTTTAGTACCAGTAATACCTGTCATCCCCGTGATAAGTAGAAAAGCCAGCAGAAAGCAATGGTAAAGAAAAACACTCATCTAATAGATAATGTGCTTATTTATGATTTACAATCTCCTGCCCTCGTTGGTGTTTGTCTTCTAATCTCTTCAGTCTGAGTTGCTCCTCCAGCATAATAATTAAATAGTAATAAATAATGCATTTTAAACAATCCCTGCAGTATATTCCTAAGAAGAATTAGTCCTTGATGGCTAAAGAACTTTTAATATATTTTGAACTGTCATAAAAGCCTTATGTGTGCTTTATGTGTGCTTATGACTAAGATATGTTCCAAGTTTTACAAGGGCCCAAATGAATGAACAGTTCATATCAAAAAATTTTCAAGTAACAAAAGTGATAGTAACCATTTGATATTTTATAAGGAAATGAGACATTTGGTAATTGTTGGGACATTTTGCTTTAATATTGGATATCTCCTCCTTTAAGAAACATGATGATAATCTTTTCTTGAGGATAATTTTGATGTTTTTAAGATCTTACTGGCCTCTAGTGGTAATATGATGCTATAATTTAAACATTTCCAGTTCTTCCCAGTGTAAAGCCATTTTGAAGGTGTACTCTGCCAGTAAGTTTACTCTTTCAGTACTGGGTCAACAGTATTCTCGAAGTGTACGTGTAACATCAGGCTCCTCTTGAAGACTGGAGGCTGCATCTTTGGTTCTTGTCTCTGATTCACCCCCACTTCTTTATTTTGAATAATATTGGTTTAGCTTTGAAGCAACCTCCCAGTATTTTAGTGTATGTACAGTGGTGATTACTGTGTCACGTTCGTGCTAACAATTCTTTTTAGAGTGTTTCAGCGTTCTTTGCAGATTGTAGGGCCATTTTTTTCTTGTTCTGTGTATAACAGTTTTTATTTTCTTAAGAGGAAGATTTCGATTTGCCGTTGAGATTCACGTTTAGACTCACCTCTTTAATAGTTTGATTTTGAAGAATTTGAAATGCTGGTTTACTAAGCATGATAATGATTTGTCACTTTTGTTTTCCTCTTTTGCCACGTAGATGTGAAGGGGCCACCTACCCATCGTCTGTCTTGTGGTCAGTCACCCTACACTGAGACAACAACATGGGAGCGGAAGTACTGCATTCTCACAGACAGCCAGTTGGTGTTGCTCAACAAGGAGAAGGAGGTGAGATGGCTATTACTGAGGAAAGCTACTTCCCTTTTCTGAGCAAATTCCAGAAATTATCTAGTTTTTACTTGCATTTTGATAAGTTGCATGATGAAAATAGAGGCTTTATGAATGAAAAACTGTAAGTCTAAAAGGCTGCTGATATAATGATATGCTATAACCGTGAAGGAATAAGTTCAGCAAGATAGGGCTGGATTTTCCCTAAGGAGCAGTAAAACAGACAGTGAGTTAAGTTGAGAAATTTGAAATGAAAGGGCATTGGATTAAATAGAACTGACCCTGAAAATGACATACAGGGACTAATCGGAAACTCTGTAAGTCTAGTTCCTGGCAAAAACAAATGGCATACTCAGTGGATTAATTGAAAGAGGTGTAATGAAAGGACTGTTTACAGAGGCATGGGCAGAATAAGACACCTGTCAAAGGGTGGTGAAGCACCTATGAACTAGCAACAGCAGAAAGCAGTTATCACCCTAGACCTTCAGGAAGGAAGCATTGTTTATGGAACCCAGAGAACTGTAGTTGCATGAGAGGGCTGCATGACAGTTACTGTGGTTATACACAAGAGAACACAGCTATTAACAAAACAGAAATGGCCAGCAGGGAGGATGCCAGAGATAATAAACACTCCAGCTCTCTTCTCTTGCCTTCTAATTTCTTGTCAATGTCACCTATTGGCCAAATCTAACTTGAAGGCAGGAAAAGATTGCTCTTGATGTCTTCTGTAAAGGTCACCTTCCTGAGATACATGACAAGGGAGAGAAAGGCAGAGAGTAGAGTAGAGTAGGTCTGGAGAGGCAGACAGAATGTAACCAGCACATACAGCTAGTTCTAGGTAATCTTTCTATTCCTTTAAATTAAAATATTCTTGAACTCATTACATACTATTACTACGTTATTCCTTGACTGTTATAATGTACAAATCCTTCCACTCTAAGTCATTTATTTACTTCTTAGTGGTTCATCAGATAGTTGGTATCATTTTGGTTTGGTAGGGCCATAAAAACATCCCACTCCCTACATCTACCACATAAAAAAAGAAGTGACTATGATATTGACAAGGAAGAGGGATAATGGGAGGGAAGGAGAAGAAAAGATCTGATTCAATGAAGGAGAAAAATTAGTTGCCAAAAATACATAAATAACTGGAAAGATGTAGGTAGAATATCTATATAGTAAGTCATTCTTCCTGAAAAGTGAGTTTGGGGCCGAGCCCGTGGCGCACTCGGTAGGGTGCTGCGCTGGGAGCACGGCGACGCTCCCGCTGCGGGTTCGGATCCTATATAGGAATGACCAGTGCACTCACTGGCTGAGTGCTGGTCACGAATAAGACAAAAAAAAAAAAAAAAAAAGTGAGTTTGGAAAAAGCAATGGATAGGAAACACATTTCTCAACTCTTATGAGTGGATCCATACTTCCTTTTCTCTTCTCTTTCTCCTCCCTCCCTGTCCCTTTTCTTCTCCATCCCTTCTTTTACTTAGCATTTTTTATTATGGTAAAGGAAATATGATAACAATAAAGAAATTTCAGTTTCTTCTCATATTTTAATAGGTAGTGCTACTCACAAGAGCCGAGCTAATGTGCCTTTCATGAAGAACTTCCTTATTCTTTTTCTCCAGCAATTGAAAAATATCCCTTACTTTGATTACCATCTCCCAACACATGACCCTTTTCCAGTATTTTAATATTATTAAATTTTATTTTATTAAAATATTTTAATAAAGGTCAGTCTTTTCTAGAACTGTCTTTTATGTGTTGCTATGTTTATATGAAGTAGATACATAATAAAAATGGGTAGAGTGAATATTAGTATGGAAGATTTCTAATTATCCAGTTTGAATAAACAGATAATTTAAAATGCTCATTTTAACCAACCTACTCTGTCAGCAGTCTTTTATCAGAGCTATTAATAAAGAGTGAAATAAACAGATCATTTTGCATCTCTTTTGCCTTTACCTACGTGTTATTCAGTTTAGTACCATAAGAAATGAAATAGACTAAGGTTAGATAGCACAAAGTCAAGAAGCATGCCTTATCCAGGACCAAAATATAATCTACTGATTAAATATCTCAGGACAGTTGAGTAACCCAGGCCCAGGTACCTTTTTATTTTATCTCATATATTAACTGTCCATAATAAACAGTTTTATAAATCAGTATCTTATGTACTTTTATCCCTTTTAATGCCCATCATCATGAGTAGCCTTAGACACCTGGAGACTCTCATCTCCCATACTCTACTCTCACAATGGCTCTGTGTATCCCCTTTTCTATCCCTGTCTTCCACGCATTCTTCCCCATCTCTTGTCCCCTGCAAATCGCAGTTCATCATTAGCAAAATCAGCAGTTTCTCCCATCTCTTCTCTGAAGAGGTCCCTTAACTTCTTGGTCTCATGAGATCCTGGATCTTCCCTGAGAACACTGTCTTTTGTGAAATCCTGTCAAGGGATGGCTGTTGTTCTCCCACGGTTTTCACACCATGCTGCCTGGAGTAGGTGTCTTCTCCTCTCATGGCTGCTCCCTGCACATTCTCCCTCATTTTCCCTAAAATGCCCAAACTCTGAATCTCATTTTGTAGTCCTCTTCCAGCCCCCTTGTCCCCTGCCCTGTCATTCCTCCTCCTTTTTTGTTGATTTTATCTCCTGGGTCATAATCTCTAAGACTACTTCAATTTTAATTTTTTATGATTCTGAGACCTGTGAAGATGATTCTTTTAACACACTGGTTTTCAGTTCCTTAAACTCTCCTCCAAGGACCTCTTCTATTCCACCTTATTGCTACAATTCCTTCATACTCTCAGCTGCACGCATCTTACGATCATTGCCTCCTGTCTTTCTAGCTCATCTCTTATCCCAACAATACTTCAACTCTTCCAGGGTCTATGGTCTGTTTATTCCTCCACCTTTTCTGCCTCTCATATCTCTGTTGTCCTTTCTTCCGTCTTCCTCCAGGGGAATTCCATCGTCAGTCATTCTAATCATCCTCTTGCATACTATTTCCTTGCCCTTCTCTTGCTTCAGCATACTTGGCAAAGTAATAGTTCAGTTAAATCCTCCTCCTCATCTGCTCTGCCCTGCATCCATGCAGCTTAATGTGTCTGGAGAAAAACACACCACCATACCTCACATGAGCCTTTATGCTGCTTATTAGTCACAAAACATTTTCCTAGTTCAATTACTGTCACACTATCCTGGACTAGTGCTTCTTAATTTATCTGTGGTGAAGGACCAGTTTTCCCCCCCACTCATCTCATAATGATCAATACAGTACAATAAAGTGAATTGTTTAAAAAAGTGAAATTTTAAAAAACATAAAAGCCCAAATTTTATTATATTTAACAGACATGATATTACAATTCAATAGATATACCCAGCATAATTATACGAAAAGAAGGGATAGAAATACAAAAATTGTGCAGATGCTCCTCGATTTATGATAGAGTTACATCCTGAAAAACCCATCGTAAGTCAAAAATATAATAAGTTGAAAATGCATTTAAAACCAGGATGAACCCATCATAAAATCAAGAAATTTTAAGTTGAACCACCATAGGTTGGGAACTTCTGTATGTATTCATGGAAAGTGGACTGTACAATGAGACATATCTGTTGATCACACCAAGCATGCTCAGTTTCTGTTTTTGTACTATTCTGTTTATTGCAGACTAATAACAATTTGCAGAACAGCACAGGATCTTGAAATACACTTTGAGTAGCACAGTCTAAAATGATTTCTAAGATGATTTTTTCCACACCTCTCTCCTCAAACCTTCCATCCCTTCATTATCCTCACCTAGAGCTGATTACTTTGCTTATTACTTCACTGAGAAAATTGAAGCACTCAGAAGAGAACTTTTGTGCACTCCATTACCATATCTGCCTGGCAGCAACTGTTTCCTTATACCCTGATTTCCCTCCTTTAATTGTGGTTGATCTGTTCACTGTCCTATCGTCAGCCTCTCTACTTGTGCCCATTCCATTACTTCTTGCCTGTTCAAGGATATATCACTAGCATTTCTCCCCTTCCATTTTTACATCTTTAATTTTTTGCTCTTTACCAGATCATTCCCATCAGCTTGCTATTATTTCTTCCATCATAAAAAAAAAAAGCCTGTATTAATTTCACTTACACCTCCAGTTTATACCCCTTTTTCTTCTCCCCTTTATAGCAAAATTTTTTGAAACTTCTAAACTCATTGTCTCTAATTCCTATCCTCTCATTCTCTCTTAAACCTACTCCAGTCAGACTCTTATCCACACCATTCTGCCAAAATTGCTCTTGTTATACTCACTGGTGACCTCCACATTGCTAAATTCAGTGGTCAATTCTAAGTCTTCATTACTTAGTCTGTTAATGGTATTTAATGCAGTTGATCACTCATTCTTCCTTCTGAAATCACTCTTTTCTCTTGGCTTTTATGGCACCAGGCTCTTTTAGTTTTCCTCCTTCCTTTCCGGCAATTCCTTCTGAGTTTTCTTTATAAATTTCTCTTCTTCTCTCCAGATCTTAACATGGGAATGCCACAGAGTTCAGTCTTTGGACCTCACTTCCTTACAAATTTCATCAAATTTTATGACTTCAAATGTCCTCTAATGCTGATAATGTCTAATTTTATATTATAAACCTACACATCTCTCTTCTCTAGCCTCATCCATCTGCCCATCATACACCTTCACTTGGAAATGTAAGAGTCGTTTCCAACATGCCCCACGCTAAGGCCCAATCTTTACTCCCAAACCTACCAGAGGTCATCCCTTGTCTCCTTAAATGACAACTCCATCCTTCCAAGTTTCAAAGACTAAAAACTTTACCAACTCATTACATTCCAGACAAACTAGCTTTGTCACTATTTCTTGAGCACATCAGGCACACTCCTGCCTCACAGCCTCAATCTCAGCTTTTCCTTCTACTTGGAACATTCTTTTCTCAGATATTTGCATGGCTCACTTTCTCACCTTCTTTATCTCTTCACTTATGTATCACCTACTCAGTAAGGCCAGCCTCACTAACCTATTTTAAATTACATATCCTCCCCACATCTCCACCCAGAACTTCTGATCTAATTATGTGGTTCTAATTTTTTTCTGTAGCATTTCCCACCTTCTAAAATGTTATATGACTTATGTCTCTCTTTCCCTACTGGAATGTAAGTTTTTGAGCAGGGAGTTAGTCTATTTTGTTCAATGATGCATCCCCAAGTGTTTAGGACAGGTCCTGAAACACAGTAAACTCTCAATAAATGTTTGTTGAATTAATGTGAAAAAGCCAAATTATAAACTTTTATTCCTGAATTTTCATTTCCTTAATATAAGTTTGAGAGATCTTTTCCATGTTTTCTGGGTAGACAAGTCTACCCAAAATATGAGATTTCATTCCCTATTTTCCTAAAACTGCATAATAAAAGAGGAGAAATAGAATCTATGTGGTGCTTTTCACAGTTGAATACATGATTCCATCTTTATTTATTGAGTATCTGTTACATGTACAGTATTGTTGCAAAGATGCAGTTTTGTTGGGGCACATAGAGGTAAATTAAAAGTTATACTCATTTGGAACTAAATAGAGGTGGTGGATGCACAAAATTGTGAATTATTCACTTTGAAGTGTGATTTAAAGTAAATTTAAATCTATGTTATGTGAATTGCACCTCAGTAAGTACTCCTTTAAAGATTGTAATAACCACAAGGGAAAGATTAAGTGAGGTATTGCCTGTAGTGGGTTATGGTGTGAACTGGAGAATGACAGAAAAGATTTTACAAAGAAATTTATGTGTGGGCCATGTCTTAAGGGACAAGTAAGAGCTCACCAGGAGGAAAAGAAGGGAAGGACATTCCATATATATGTTGGATATAAAGTCAAGAAACATATCTCTTTGGAAAACTGCAAAATGTTCAGGGTTCTTGGAATATAGTTTTCAGGAGGAAAAGTGTTAACTGGTAAGAACCAGATAATAAAGAGCCCTGAAGGCCATGATGAGGAATTTGCACTTTATTCTGGAAATGATTAAGGCCATGGAAACGTATTTAACAGGGCAATGACATCATCAAATTTGCTTCTTAGAAAAGTAACTCTGTTGATTGTATGCAAAATTGTGTGAAAGAGATTAGAAACAAATAGATGAGTTAGGAGATTATTGCCGTAGACCAGGTAAAGAATGATGAGGTAATAATGAGTTTTTAAAACAGTTTACAAGGACAGTTTAATGCCTTGAGATAGGTGGTTATGTTCTGCCATTATTAAAATGGAAAAATTGAATTAAGTCTCTAGGAAAAGAAAATGTGAAGCCATTGCTGTACCTGCTCTACCTCCTACTTGAACAATAAGTTTAATATGCTGTTAATTTCATTACCGGAAAAGATTAGAGATTTACTTTTTGTGGAAGGACCAGAATATACTGTCACTCTTCCATCTTTCACCCCCACTTAAGAATTATAAGGACTATAAATAACTCTTACCCTTGGGATTTTGTGTTGTATAATTTAGAATTCCTTAAAACAGGAGTTTAAGGAATTTCCTGCTAAAATTATCTGAAAAGGCTGTTTTAAACCCTAATCAACTAATCATGGGGGTGGGTATTGCTGTATTAAAAAGATCAATTAAGAGGGTTCTGTAAGGATTTAAACTGAATCCTTAGCCAGGCACTGCTGGAATGTGGGAGGATTATATTAGTCTAGTATTATTCATGTATTAAATCAATGTGTGGGATCTTTTAATGCTCTCTCTTAACTTTGCATGTTTCTTATCAGAAATGGGAAAAGGCCTTTTGGGGGATACATATGGGAAGAGTGTTAAATACACCAATTACCATTTGGGGAATGTAGCAGAAGGGTAGATCTGGGCAGAATGCAGAAAGAGAAGTTTGCCAGGAATGTCACCTTGAGAAATGACTCATTGGTTCATTAAATTGCTTCATGCAAATTGTGCCAAATAGACATTGCTTATGTGCTATGAAATATGCTTCCCTGCCTGGGTGCCAGGAACAGCCCCAACTGGCTTGGCTCCAAGGTAGTTCAAAGAAGGCATAGGAGGCTATTTGAGTTCCATTTTGCTTTCAAGAGATAAGACCAAGTAAACTAGATATGAAGAAGTTGAGGGAAATGGTAGAGAATACAAACATGAACCCTTCTGAAGTGCAGGCAGTATAAAAATACAAAAGAAAGCTGAGTTTGTAAATTTCTTTCTGTTGGCAATAACAAGCCATTAGGACAGGGTAAATTTGGCTCCATTTTTCTTAATGCAAACTCTACTTTCTGTAAATGGAACTTTTAAGGCTGGATGCTAGTATACAGGCAATAAGGCAGTAATAATGCAATTTTTAAATATTTTTAAACATTTTCTTGCTTTTGGAAGGTAGTATTTATACTCCCGTATTGATGAAAATACCTGTTAGGTTTTGTGTAAACAACTAAAAATTAACTGGTTTTTATCCTGGGATAAACTACCCATGGCATGTTTCATTCAGAACCACTTTCAAGTTATTCATCAGATATATAATGTACCCTTGTATGGGCATTAACCGCATTAGGATTTACAAAGAATAAGACAGTTCTTTTTTCCTCTTTCTCCCCCATAACAAATTTAGTTGTGGAAATAAGACAAATAATTTTAAAATAACATTTGATAAATAGCACAAGTAAACTGGATAGAGTTAGAGAAAGAAATCTATTTATTGTAAAGGACCTTGGTTTGAATACATATGTCATTAAGATGCTACTGGCAATGGGGAATTACCAAAGGAAGCTTAATGAAAGAAAGAATTTGATCAAAGTTATGCATTATGAATATTAATCTGTGGGACAATATTGGTAGGAAGGAGACAGACCAATTAGGAGACTACCATTCCTCTGATCTAAAAACTTGAGTGACTTCCCAGTGCTCCCTGAATTATGCATGACCTGGTATTAAAGCCCTCCCAACATGGTCATAATATATTTTGGTGTTCTACCTCCACCTTAAGAGGCTCTAGCTAAATTGGCCTACTCCCTGTTCCAAAACAAAACAAAAAAGTCATGTGCTTACCAACTTCTTGGCTGATGTTATGCTTTTTCCTTTGCCTAAAATTGTCTCCATCTCTGCCTATCAAGTATTTATTCATTGATTTGTGGGTTGGAATTATTTTAAGGTTTGGGTATTGACTGGTAAAATACAAGTTGTTAGCCTACATGGAATTAGTAGCATAAATGAATAATTATAACTCAATAAGTATAGTGACAGAGAAAGATATGTTATTGGAGGAACCTAAGGGAGGTGTACCATAACCTTCTCTTAGGGGATTGGTAGCAGGGGAAGATTCCTGGAAGAGGCAATGCCTGTACTAAGGCTTAGGATGAATAGGAATTTACCTGGCAGGTATATAAAAGAAAGTGAGGGAAAGCACTTCAGGCTGACAGAACAAACTAAGCAACAGTACTGATCTACAAAATAGGGAATATACTTGTGTTAGAGAAATGCAAGCAATTTGAAGTTCCTAGAGTGTAAAGTCTGAAGCTGAACTCAAAGACAGTGGCCAGGTTGTGGAAAACCTGGTATTCTTTGATAGGAAGCTTGTACTTTACTCTGTAGGATAGTAGTTTTTAAACCCTCTTTTAGCAGACGAATCTTTTCTTTCTGTATGAAAAGAAAAAAAGCCCTGTACAACAGATAAACTCAGGATTACGCTCTGGTTGAAGCTCAGAGATCCCTCCTCCACCCTCCACATGCTTCCGCACTCCTTTGAAAAGCACTGCACAGGGGAACCACTGAAAGTCTTTAAGCCTCAGAAGGACATGATCATATTTGTATTTAGGAGCTACTCTGATAACTATGTAAAGGATAGGTTCAAGGGACAGAACATCAGAGGCAGATACAAGTGAAGAAACTGTTGTAGGATTTTGATTGATAATTAAAGGCTTTTTTTTTTTTTTTTTTTGGCACCAGCTATGATAGAGTAACTGGTATAAGACTAACTCTCCCATTATAAACAACAAAAACCAGGACACCCACAACCCCCATATATACTAGGGTACTTCAAAAAGTTTGTGGAAAATGGAATTAACAGATAATACAAATCTTTTTGTGAACTTTTTGAAGGTTGTGTGTGTGTGTGTGTGTGTGTGTGTGTGTGTGAATATCAATTATTTTTAGGCATTGGACAATAGGCAGCCTAAGAATGTGATGATCATCACCATTGCCCCAGCTGCCTGCTGCATGCCATTTCCCTACTCTGGTGCAATAATCTGGAGTCCAGGCAAAGTGCAGTGGTCCCATTGAACTTTAGGAGGCAGAGAACAGAATTCTGCTTCTGAAGGGGCTAGAATCTGCTGGGCACGATACCAAGAGTCTTTGGCCAAGGGCTGAACTGCACATGCACATGTGAGACTATATAGGCTCTCCAGAAAGCAACTGAAGTGTTGAGAACACAATAGAGATATACTAGTGGAGATGCTGATCAATGACGGAGGCCCAACCCTGCCAGTGAGAGACCTCTTTAAAACCATATCGATACCAGCAAGCTCATACATCAAAAATGCAGAAACTGAAGTTTAGTAAAACTAAGTGATTTATTTATGCCTCCGTACTTAGTACTGGTAACCAAGGAATAATAAGAATAATTAGAGCTGGAAATACTGAGTATTATAGATCAGTGGTTCTCAACTTTTACCTGCCTAGAATGTCTAGGTGTGGTCTAAGCATCAGTAGTTTTAAAGCTCTTTCAGGTGATTATAATTTGCAGCCAAGGTCAAGAACCTCTGTTATAGATGACCGTTTGATAATGCTTAGCTATGATAGTAAGGAGAGAAGTTTCTTAACCTTAGTGGGCATCAGAATCAGTTGGAGCCTTGTTAAAACACAGACTGCTGAGCTCCACTCCCAGAGTTTCTGATTCAGTAGGTCTGGGGTAGGACCTGAGAATGTGCATTTCTAACAGGTTTTCCCAGGTTATGCTGATATTGCTGATACCTTGCTTTGAGAACCACTGCCTTAAGGAGATAAGAAACTTGAGGAATTTTTCTTTTTGTAAAAAAAAGGATTAAAAAATCCTTTTTCAGAATATAGTAGACCTGAACATCTTTTTATTATTCATTAGGAAATGAAATAACTGAAAAGATCAGTTAGCATAGAAGATCAGATCAGCTACTTAGCATAATCTTGATTTCCTGTACTTTATCCATCTGATCTGTATGGGCTCAGATTGAAAATGAAATGAGAAGCAATTTTGCAGAAAAATATAGGTATGTATATACTTGTATGTTGTTTTCCACATAATTTATGGGTGTCATGTTGGTCTTCCATTGTCCTGGATGGTTTGGAATTAATACACAGGACGAGGAGACAGAGGTTCAGTTTGACTTTGTTGCTAACTCATCTTAGATATCTGAGAAGCCATTTACTCCTTACTGTTTTCCACTATCCTCCTTTAAAATGAATGAACTTAAAGTGATTGATTTTTTTTAATTGAGGCAGAAGAGGACCCAGAAGCTTAGTACAAGGCCAGGTGGGGGTAGGGGGAACTCTCATGTTACAGAAGATACACAATTTTTTATGACCAATCCAGTATGAACAAGTAAATGTGAACTAGTAAACTAAATTAGGACAATCAGAATGGAGAAAATTTCCCTCCTAAAACTGATCCTCTTCAGCTATACACCAAGATTTGTAAATTTCAGTATGGTTCATTTGAAGGTACTTGAAACACGATCCATCCAATTTTAAAGGAGTAGATCAGTATCTTTTTAAAAAATATTTTAGCTAAGAAACCATCTGTAGTGTTGTAAAAGTAAAATATTCTTAAGAAATATAAATTTAGAATAGCAGCCAACACTTCTCTTCGCTTATATTCTGAGTTGGGGTAAAATGTCCTAATCTTTAAGAGCAATGAGAGGGGTCTTCATTAAGTTTGTGGAAAATGGAAAATAGTATTGTGAAAAAACTATGCATGGATTACAAAATTTGTTTGCATAAAAATAAACTTGTGCTAACTTGTCATAACATGTCTGAACAGGATCTAGTTTGAGGCAGCAAGAAGGATATCAGATTGAAAAGAGCCCCTATCAGAGCAATATGTATTCTGCTAAAATTGAACTAAGAACAAACATCAAGCTTATGGTGAAGCTTAGCTGAAAATCATAAATGCTTTATGAAAAGTTTATCAGGATAATGCCCCAAAGAAATCAGAAGTTTACAAATGGATAACTTATTTTAAGAAGGGTGAAATGGTGTTGAAGATGAAGCCTGAAGCAGCAGAACACATCAGTTTGTGAGGAAAAAATTAATTTTGTTCATACCCTAATTGAAGAGGACTGATGAATAACAACAGAAATAGCCAACACCATAGACATCTCAATTGGTTCAGCTTACACAATTCTAACTGAAAAATTACAGTTGAGCAAACTTTCTGCTTCATGGGTGCCAAAACTGTTGCACCCAGATCAGCTGCAGACAAGAGCAGAGTTTTCAATGCAAATTTTAAACAAGTGGGATAAAGATCCTGCAGCATGTCTCTGAAGAATTGTAACAGGAGATGAAACATGGCTTTTTTACCAGTGTGATCCTGAAGACAAAGCACAGTCAAAGCCATGGCTACCAAGAGGTAGAAGTGGTCCATTCAAAGCAAAAGTGGACCAGTCAATAGCAAAGGTCATGGCAACAATTTTGGGGGATGCTCAAGTCATTTTTCTTGTGATCTGCAGGACCAAAGAAGGATAACATCTGCTTTCTTTTTTTTTTTTTTTTTAAACACCTGCTTATTATGAGAGTGTTTTGAGAAAGTTAGCCAAAGCTTCAAAGCTTTATCAGAAAAACACCCAGGAAAGCTTCACCAGAGAGACCTTCTCCATCATGACAATGCTCCTGCTCATTCCTCTCATCAGACAAGGGCAATTTTGTGATAGTTTTGATGGGAAATCATTAGGCATCCACCTTACAGTCCCAATTTGTCTCCTTCTGACTTCTTTTTATTTCCTAATCTCACCAAATCTTTAATGGGTACTCATTTTTCTTCAATTATAATGTAAAAAGACAGTATTAATGTGGTTAACTGCCCATGACCCTCAGTTCTTTAAGGATGGATTAAATAGCTGGAATCATCACCTGTAAAAGTATCTTGAACTTGATGGAGTTCATGTTGAGAAATAAAATTTATATTTTTTATTTTTATATTTTAATTCCATTTTCCTGAACTTCTTGAAATCCCCTAGTACTCTGAATAATAAAACCATTGATCATATTTTAAGTTTCAACAGTGGGAAATGAAGAGTCTACATTAAAACTTTGAGGAAATAATTATGAGTGAATTTTAGGCCCACATAATAAGTTTGATGTATTTTATTTATCTTCTACTTAGAAATGGTAGAGGCAAAGTATATGGTAATAGAAGCCATTCTTTTTCCTGGATATGGATTTTTAAAATTTCCACAGAAAAAATTATTTCTTCATAAAACATCATAAACAACTATTACCTTTTTCTGTATGGCTTAGATCTTCATTATTTCAAGTAATAGGCATTTTTAGAACTATTGTCAAAATAGTTACATTTATTTAGATTCAGCTATTTGCGCAAAGATTCAAACTATTTTTCCCCCAATTTACTCCATTCTTTATACTTTTAAGGCAGGTAGAGGATACATTTTTGGCTTTTTAGTAGGAGATAGTCATTTAACCTTTCAGTGCTACTCTTTTAATTATTTAAGTAGAGATAATATAATTTCCATCCTGAAAGGAAAGGATGACTTAGATTACTATTCATGAAGTTTTATATTACACGGTACTTTTGGAAGAGTACTCAGTTTATTTTTAGGATCTTTCCTAATTCTGCCCTCCAATTTCTCAGTGTGTAAAGAATAGCCATAGTTATGGTAATGAGGAACTGGGGGGATATTTGGTTCTATAAGGAGTGTGACAATTTTCAGTGCTAATGGAGGCATTAGGAATTTGCTCTTCAAATTCTCAGTAACAGAGAGCTTCTCTTGTTATCATCTCCTTGACCCCAGTCATAGGAGTTGGGTTACTGAGGCAAAGAAGAAGGCATGTATACTTAAGCTTGTATCTGTCCTAGTTTTGCTGGATCAATTGATGTGCCATGTGTCCATTATAATCATTTGGAGAAATAAATCATTCCTCATTTGTAAAAAGGGGATAATAATGCTTCCCTCATAATGTCACACATGAATTCCTTAGACTTGCACATAGTAAGACCTCAATGTTAGTCATTATTATTGAAATTTGTCAAAAACAATATTGGAACCATTAGAAATTAGGAACTATGATTAATCACTAACGCACTTTGCCAAGTTGTTGAAGGTGTTGCCAATATAGTCCTAATTCTGATAAAGGTTATTAGTAAAATCTCATCTGTAAAAAGTCTTTGCCTATTATCCCCAAACTTAGCATGGCCAAAAGAAAAATATAAGGAACTTAGAGCCATCCCATTACTCTAGAATGATAACCTGCTGAGTAAATTTTAAAATAGTTATTGGCATTCTCATTCCACGTATGCAAACAACCAGTTGGTATGTTCCTGAAACTATGCCAGAGAAAATATTTTTGGGGATTATGAAAACAGTTTTACCTTTGGAGGGAAATATGCCATTTTATGTAGGTATCTATGCTTATGTAGGTATCTTTATAAGTTTCCACTGAAAATGTATTTTATTAACTATGTCTAAGTACTTGATTTTAAAATTGAAGAAAATTTGGGTGATTTTGCTACCTTTATTTAATAAAACGTCCTTTTAAAGAGATTTTGAAGCTAAATCTTTCTGGACAACTTTTATTTTCATTTTCCTTATTGAACATTGGGCAAAATTAAAACTTGTGAAGCAGTTTCTGATATAGAAGAATCTTTTATTTGGGTGGGTGTTTCTTTTTCTCAGCTCCCAGAACAGGTACACACCTCATCTGATTTGTTCATACTTCGTGTAGGCTAATTTACATACTCACCTTTCCTGATCTTTTGAGTTTCTTTTTAAAGAAAAACTTCCTGAAAAGGAGTTGGTAAAACCTTACCATTGTGTATACTTTATTTCTACATTTCTCCTTCTTTACTCGGCATATTACAAACTTTCCTCTTCATTAACTAAAACTATTATTCAATCAGAGGTAGTTATAGAGAGCTTACTATTAAGTTTTATCTCTTTTTCTTTTGGTTAACTAGATATCTGCGGAAGGTGGACAGGAGCAGCAGACAGATTCCACCAAAGGGCGATGCCTGAGGAGAACCGTCAGTGTCCCTTCCGAGGGTCAGTTTCCTGAGTACCCACCAGAGGGCGCCGCTAAACTGGGTAAGCTAATAACAAAAAATTACTGGCTTTTATCGCATAATGTATGGATTTGTTACTGAGGGTTACAGTAAAACAAAACATCTTGTATTTCCTGTTAAGTTTTTTGAAATCAATAGCTTGTTAACCAAGAGTTAGAGGTAATTAGAGAGTTCTGTTCTTTATAACCAAGTGACAGCAAAGTTATTTTAAAGAAATAGGATTTATCTGAGCGCTAGTAACATGCTGTTTAGTCCTAGTCAAATGGGTTGATGTGTTGTTTCTGAGTTTATTGCTGGCCTCTAGATTTTTTGAAAGAGCATTTGGTTATTTTGTTGAAGCACTGAGATTCATAGGGGAGCCAGTATATGTGAGAACTCAGTACTGAGTCGTTTAGATATATCCTGTTCCCATAGCTACTGATATTGTATTATACAATATAATATCAGATCAGGCTAATTTAGCTAAGCTAATTTTGCGTGTCCCACGTAAGTTATATTCAGGACTATGGTTGGAGTGGGTGACAAAAGGGAGAAATCAGAGAAACCTTACCACTTCAATTGTTAGACACTAAAGGGATTAGTGTCAGTATCAAAGCAGCTAGCTGTTTCCCTGTTTCCTCCTAAGGGTATTCTGTTAGGTGTTTTTCATTTTTAACAATGAATATTTAAATAATTAGACAGGCCAGGTAATTTTAAGGGAATATAATTAGGATTAAATAAAATAACGAAGGAATAAAATAAAAAAGTAGGAAGTGCTTTGGTGTCATAGACATTTGGTAGGTAGATAAAATAGAATTGTTTATTGTCTCTATGGTGGTCAATATGGATAATTCTGTGATTTTGGTTGTGTTTTCTAAAATCAGGGTTTGTCTTGGGGTTATTTTGGGGAGAAGGAAGTGGCCTTTTTCTTCATTTTCTAAATGGAACTCAGACCTCTTAGTCAGAATTTGAATCCTTTATTTCTCTTTTATCCTGTCATAGTTGATGCTTTTCTAGAAATTAGTCAGATTAGCAAATACTTTCTCCTGAGGAGTCATACTTGGAAAAGTCAAATTCTCCTTTCATCTTATTTCCATTGTACTTCTTTAGCATGTATTGAAACCAGTTTAGGTGTGGGCCTAAATTATATTGAAAACCTGTCTAGGTGTAACCATTTTATCGCCTGTTTGTATCTCACATACAACTTCTCTGTGAATTGAACAGGCTTACCTTTCAACTCGTTAGCTTTTGTTATTTTTAAAGTTATATTGATGACTGTCTTTGGCATTTCTCTAGGTACCTTTGACTGTTCAAGCATTAATCCACAAAAGTCAACGGATTTTGAGAAAGCGTAATCATATTCTGAAGAATTATTATAATGTTATACAAGAGGGAACTATACAGGCAGTTCCTGACTTATGATGGTTCAACTTAGGATTTTTCAACTTTATGATGGGGTTATCAGGGTATTAAATACATTTTCAACTTAAGATATTTTCGACTTAATAATGATGAGTTGATGAGGACATAACTTCATTGCGAGTCTAGAAGCATCTGTATAGTAAATTGTTAAATATCTACAATGTTCCAGGTACTGGTTCCAAAGACAAACTAAGATGAGGTGGCAAAGGTCTAGAGTTGACCTCTGTCTGTCTAATAGTTGGTCTACACTAATATTATGATGGGCATAGTAAAGATGTTTTAAGAACTGTAGTCAACTTTGAACTCTGTTGAATGCTACTGAGAGGGCAACTCAGATAAAGATTAAAAAAACTTTTTGGATTTAGTGACATTAAGGTTCTTAGTTTAGGGATAGCAATTTCAGTGGTATGTGGTAGCAGAAGTCACACTGAAATAGGTTGAAAAGATAGTGCGATAAGTGAGGAAACACAAACAGCTAACGGAGACAACTCCTAGAAGTTTGCCTGTGAAAAGGATGACAGGATGATCAACACTCCATAAATATTTGAGTGACTGAATGATTGAGTAAGAGAAAACACGAATGGCAAGAGAATGGCATGAGCAAGAGAACTAACCTTCTTACTCCACTCTCCTTATAAAGCCATCAGAACCACACCCATGATAACTCATTGCTTCATGAATGGATTAATCCATTCACAAGGGCACTGTCCTCATGATCCAATCACCTCTCAAAGGCCCCACCTTTCAAATACCATAATTGGATTTCCCACCCTCTTAACACTGTTACAGTGAAGATCATGTTTCCAATACATGAACTTTTGGGGGACACGTTACACCCATAGCAAACTGATAGCTTCTTGGGCCAGAATGGTAATAGTGGAAGGGCTGAGAATAACCAGATTCTGTATATATTTGAAAATAGAGCCATCAGAATTTGCTTAATGGTTTGGATATGGGAAGTGAGAAAAAGAAGAGTCAAGAATGTTGGATAGAACAGCTAGAAGAATTAAGTTCCTATTTTCTAAAATGGGGAAGACTGTGGGAGAAACAGGTTTGAAAATGTGACTGACCAGGAGCTCAGTTTGGGACATGTTAAACTTGAGAGTCTTATTAGACACCCAAGTGGAAATACGTTGGATGTATGAGACTGGAAATAAAGGGAGAGGTATATACTGGAGATATAAATTGCAGGCTTTCAGCAAATAGATGATATTTAAAGTCCTGAGATTGAATAAGATCCCCAGGGGAATGTCCATAGGTAGAAGAGAGAAGTCCAAAGGCCAAGCCTTGGGGCATTTAGAGGATAGGAAGATGAAGAAGCACTAGGAAAGGAAAGACCAGAGAAGAGGGATGAAAATCCATAATTTTCTTTCCATATAAGTACATGTAGTCAAGTGTGTACGGGGAGAGTGGGAAGACAGAACAATAGAAAAATAAACGCCTAGTTAACATCAGATACTTCAGCCTATTTCTTTTAAGAATTAAAGCAGAGGGAACTTCATTATCATACCTATTGAAGATTAAAACTGGCCTGTTCAGGGAAATTAGCTATTATCTCTTTTTCCTGACTTCTTGGAAGGTCAGACCACAAAGTAAGTGACATATAACTTAGCAGAGGTAACTCCATTTTGATTTTTACTCTGGTCTGTTGGGGTCTAGTGTAGGAACTTAGTCCAAAACAATGAATGGCCTCTGATGATTTTTGTTGAACACCTGTAAGTGGACATTTGGATTTCTAATTTGATCGATTATCTTCCTCATCCCGGCACAGTAGAGATTCATTCACTTCTCTGAAGATGGCTCCAAGACAGTGATGCCACTTATGGTTCAAATTATG
Source organism: Cynocephalus volans (assembly GCF_027409185.1). NCBI lineage: Eukaryota > Metazoa > Chordata > Mammalia > Dermoptera > Cynocephalidae > Cynocephalus > Cynocephalus volans. The sequence goes on from NC_084467.1 coordinate 134,303,707, forward strand.
TGTAGCCCAACTCCTAGGGGCGCCTGTCAAATAATTGTCATCATTGATTTATAATTATTTCATAAATTTTTCAGCAGATGGCAGTAAAGCATCTCAAATAAAGGATTCCTTTTCTAATTCATTCAGTTCTTTGTATAGGCTATTGTCAGGGTTGCTGTTCCCAGTTTGTACATTCAAGCTCTGTGGGGATTGGTACTCAAGAGGACCAGAGAAGGTCCTCTAAATGTGACCCAGGCTAGAGACTTCTCTTCATCAGTCCTAAATATTAACCTTAGTAAACCGCTGTGGTGGTTTCCAATCATATCAGTGGTGGTTGGGAAGGGAGAATGCGTGGCATAAAAATCAGGCATGGTTTTTAGATTCAGCCTGGACATCTGGGGAGAAAAATAACAGATTGGACACAAGCATCTAATTATACTTCCTCCAGAAGCACTACTAAAGCTATAGTGATGGATTTTACTTTAATTTTAAAGATGTTGTCCTTTAAGGATATGGAGAATGAGAAAGAAGGAAATAGACACACACACACACGCACGCACGCACGCACGCACGCATACAGACACACACACACACACACACACACACACACTGAAAACCGAAAAGCAAATGGAGTGTGGTAAATGACGTAGCTCACTTGAGAAAGCCAAACCTTAATCTGGCAATGAAGAAAGCTAAGAACCAGTCTGATTTTTCCCATAGAATCTTCAAATAGTTCAGGAATCAATGGTACCAGAAGAAACATATGATAGGTCTTCTTCACACTCTTCCCACCTCCGCCCTAGTATCTGACTCCAAGTGTACTCTCTTGAGGAAAACAAGACAAAACAAGGTTTTCTAGATTGGGGGATCCCAGGCAAAACTGAGAGCAGGGCAATATACAAGGGAATTAAGAGAACATCTGCACACCTAGTGATGAGACCCCTCACCCTTCATCCCTTAGCTGCCTTTTCCTGCCAGGCAGGAGATTAAAAGAGTATCCTTTGGGGTATTTACTCCAAGAAGAAAGATCTAAAGTTACTGACTTACCCAGGACTAGCACACATCTGAAGAAATGCCTCTAGTATGAAAGATAGAGACCAAAACATACAAAAAAACCAAACAAAAGAAGAAAAAAAAAAAAAACTTGGAGCTACAGAGATTAGGCAGGGAACAGAAAGCTTAAAAAAAAATCGCTTTCTCAGAGATAAGATATTGCATATGTGAAACAAGAACTGAATATTATACAAAACAAAGAGCTTTTGTCTATTAAAAAGTTATAACAGAAATACAACTCAAAAGAAGGGTTGCAAGATGAAATATGAGGAAATTGGTGGGGGGGGGAGTTAAAATAATTAGAGGACCAGTCTAGGAAGTCCAACATCAAACCAACAAATTCCATAAAAAGAAAGGGAAGAAAACGCTAGCAAACTAATTCAAGAAAATTTCCCATCGCTGAAGGATATGACTTTCCAGACTGAAAGAGTTTACTGAGTTCCTATGACAAGGCACATCTTCCTGAAATTTCAAATTGTCTGTGGTGACAAAGGTACAATCTTATAAACTTCTAAAGAAAAGGAAAACAGGTCGCATACTAATGGTCAGAAAAGGCTACAGACTTCCTATAAGCTATTAACTTAGAAAAAATATATTAGAGAAAAATATCTCCAAACAAGTTGAGTTGTTTGGGGAGTAGAAAATAGAATTATAATCTGGACTGCATACCGTGGCATGCCACGAATGCATTCAGTGAAGGAAGGGTAAGAGAAAGCTTTATTGACAAAATGGGAGAGGTTCACCTAAGCTGCTTGGAAATAAAGTTCATTGGTTTTTGAGGCTCAAAGTCAGATTTCATCTGTTCATTGGTTGAGATGCTGTTACTAGGCAAGATTCTTCTTAGAGCATCTTACCTGAATTACTGCATTTCTAAAGAATGTCTAATGATAAACTTTGTCACATACATACTACGTGTGTATGTGGAAAACAGGAAATGTATGAAGTGTGTGAAGGGATTTCTGATGGGTTTTTAGAAGGTCCTTGGAAACAGTTCTTATCTCAGACAAGCAAGCATGAGCCCTGCTCCCTCGCCTCTTTCCCAGCTCTGTTTTGTCTGGGTCTGACAGAAAGTGATCTCAACTTTTACAAAGCAATACCAGAAGATAGAAAACAATGAGAAATGTGTTCAAAATTCTGAAGGAAAATTTTCTTCCAACCTAGAATTCTATATTTTGCTATAAACCGTTAGTCAAGTGTGAGGATAGTATAAAGATGTTTTCAGACATGCAAAATTTTTAAATGATTACCTCCTACACATCATTTCTCCTGAAGCTCATGGAAGATAAGCTCCCCTAAGAATGAGGACAGGAGATCCAACACAGCAGAGAGACAAAGGGAACTTTTAGGAGAGCAATGTAGAGAGAACGGAGAAGATAGCTCTGTGCCAGGTGTAGAGTGAAAACAGCAAGTTCAGACTGGAGCAGCTCAGAAGGCTGGAGAGAAGACTTTTCCAAGAAGACAAAATTGATACTCTAACTGAATGAATTTAAACAATTCATATTTGGGGTTGAATTAACAATAAGCACTTAGAAATCTAAGCAAACAAGTAATAAGACAATAACTACAGGAGAAAAAATAAAGTAGTTCAGGACATAGAGAATGCTTATATAGCACCTTTCTACATATCAGGCACTTTACACAGATGAACTTTTTAACCCTTCTAAATCCACAAGGTTGACACTGTTATTATGACTGTTTTACAGTAAGGAAACTGAGGCAAAGAGGTTGTGTAAATTGCCTAAATAACTAGATAGCCAGTAAATGGCAAAAATAGAATTTGAATCTTGGCAGTATGCCTTCAAGATTTGTGCTCTTGAGTGACCACTATTCTAGATTATACATAGGCTCAATTCTAAATAGCATACATAGTCATAATATAGTTTGTCCTGACCAAAATTTCTATGTAACTATATAGGGAGGGTGAGAGAATAGGAATATGCACCTACCAGGGTGGTAATGGAGGAGGAAATAGTCAAATTCTCATCTTCCGGAGTGAAAAGTCAATAGATAATGTCTAAAATAGAAAAGTTAAAAACTATCGGTGCAGCATTTTATTTAACATTTAATAGTAACTACCAAAAGAATTGACTGAGGGAGATAAAAGTAGTTACTTCTGAGGAAGGAGAAGTGGTAGCAGGGGAGGGCTGAGGACTGCTATTTGTTTTAACAAGCCTTGTAAAACCAATAGACTGAACTATGAGCTTATATAAGGGTACTTCAAAAGTTCTTGGAAAGATTCATATTATCTTTTAATTCTATTTTTCAATGAACTTTTTGAAATACCCTTGTATTATTTAATTAACGAATAAAAAGTGAAATTTTAAAAATAGGGAAATACATATACCACTCACACGAAAAAAAAAAGTAAAATGCCATTTAAACAGGGGGAAAAGATGCTGTACCTCATTTATAATCACCTAAAAGCAAATTAAAACTACCATAAGCTGCTGATTTTCACCTGTGAGGTTAGCAAAGATAAAAATGTTTGTACTGGAAGGATAGGAGGAATCAATCATTCTAGTTCATTAATGCCAAATTGCTTTTACAGAGGGCATCTTCTGCAAGATGCAATTTTGGAAAAATATCCATGCCTTCTGCCCCAGAGCTGCAGTCTACCTCTAGGAATTTATCCTACAGTTCTGTTCACACAGTCATTGCATTATTGTATATAATAACACAAGAGCAAACACAACCTAAGTATCCATTCATAGGAGATTATTTAAATAAACTACATTAAATCTATATAGTGGGTTACTAAGCACCTATTAAAAAGAAAGAATAGTTCCATATATACTAATATGAAACAATTTCCAAATACATTGTTAAGGGAGGGGGAAAGCAGGTGCACAGTGTGTATGTATATTGTACCATAGTTTGTGTAAGAAATGTCATATGCATATAAGCATGTGTGTAACTCTAGAACTGTATAGAAGAAGCCTTTAAAACTGGTTGTTTCTGAGGAGAGAACTGGAGACCTGGTGGATCAGAGTGGGAGGGAAATTAACTTTTCGTTATATAATCCTTTCTAACCTTTTAATTCTTAATCAAATGAATGAGTTCATATTTCTAGGTAATAATAATGGCAATAATAGTAGTAACTATAATAATAAGGAAGAAGAGAGAGAAAAAAAGGGAAGAAGAAACCTGCCTGTACTGAAGGTTCTTTATAAAGTATTTTTGAAAAGAGGGGAAATAGTGAATTAAAATCTTAGGGAATTAGCTGAAGGGTATATTATAGTGATGACAACCAGTAGGTTTCACACTACTAAAATAAACTGTTTTAAAAATTAGCTAAGTCTCTTCTCACTCTCCAGTCATTAGTTTGTAGTAGGATACTAAGTTGGCCATTAAAACAAAGTTTTTAATTATCTGCAGTAAAGAAAAGAAATTAAATCTGACTAAATAAGACTAAAACCTTCTTGGCATTTTTAGGTTAGATTGTTATAATCTAATAGATTATAAAAATAACCTCTATTGGATTCTTCAGGATCCAGTGTTAAAAAGAGTATTTGCTTCTCCTCCACTCTTTTTTAAATAAAACTTACCTGAAATAAGTTGGGGAACAAGGTTTCTATGGATCATAAATGCTATGCTTGTGATTTAATGTGTCGTTTTGATTGTTCATATCTCTTCCAGTGAATTCCACCCCCAAGACCACAATAATAAAATACGTAAGCATTTGTTCTACATGGGTCTCCTACAGATTCACAGTAACATTTTCTCACATGAGAAATCTGGAATTCAGTTTTTCTACCTTAGTTAGGAATACTTTTATTATTTTTCTTGTACTGTTGGATGATTAGAATTCAGGACAACATCAGTAAGAAAAATGATGTATAAGACATTTTATTTTATTTCACAGTTTCCCAAGAACTATAGTATTAGTGATGAGTCTAGCAAATATTAGGCCAACGAAATAATCCTCTTCTAGCTCTTAAAGTGGTCCCAGCTTCCCACTTCACATTACAGATTTGCCAATGATCTGCACAAAAATAAACTATGTACTACAGGGTTATTGGACAAGCATTGTATTTCAAACTACTGCTTTATGAATTCAAACTACTATCTAGTATTCTATTATTTGGCCTTATGCTAAGATTTTCTTTATCTCTTTTCCCTCAAAATATTGGGGAATTTACTTTTCAGTTTGTCCACATTATTGTTTTTTGTTTGTTTTGCTGAGGCCCAGCATTTTTGGTGTTTCTTTGTGAAGTCTAAAGCAAGTTTCTGTGCTTATTCAATACTACTTGGAATAGCCTATTAGATTTGAGGTGATAGGCATCATAGATAAATACTTTTATCAATAAAAACAGTATCCTCTCACTTTATTCTTCTTATTAAGAGCTATTTAATTCATAAAATTCATTCAATTTAGAGGCTAGAGAAGTTAAAATGGAAATGGCACACTAGAGTTATTCCCAGTTGTCCTGTGATTCACTGACTCAGTTGGCATCCTTCTCCAGCAACAGGCACATTCTAAGTGTGTAATCTATCAGCTTGCTCTAGAACTGAAGTTAGGACTCTTTAGTGGCTATCTCAATTTTTTACCAATCTTTTCCAAAGAAGAGTTTATCTGTGCTCACTACCTAATAATTTTTTTTTGTTGTATCCTGGAATCTGGTTTCTCCTGCTACTGAAATTTCCCCCAGTATCAGAGATGTGATAAGTTTGATAACTTCAGACCCTTTTACCCTCTAACTCTCCTCAGAGTTTTTAATGATTGACTTTCCTTTAAAGCTCCCCTTTCTTGACTTCTGTGACTTTATTTCCTCTCTTGCTTGTGTCTTGCCTCACTGTATCTTCTTTAGTATTTTCCACTTTTTAAATGCAGATATCTAAAGGTCTTATCCTCACCCTTCACTCACTTTGTCCTTTCTCTGTAGTTGACTTTACCTATTTTCGTGTTTCCAAATATCATCTCTGTGCCAATAGTTTTTAAAAATCTTCTTTTGTTTGTTTGTTTCTGATTTTCTTCTCAGTTCCAGACCTGAATTCCCAACTGGTGATCTGAAAACCTCTACCAGAATGTTCAAATCCGAAGCTGTTATCTTTGCACAGCTCCCCTTCTTCAGTTCCTCCGTCCCTGACACCTGTTCTCACAGGATGGCTGTTTCTGTTCATTTGACCACCGTCCTTCTTGTCCTTCTAACTTGGCATCGCTCATATGGTTCTACCTAGATTAGTAATCCATCTGTTTCTTCCTGTTTCCATTTTTATCCTTCTGTGTTACTCATTTCACTCTCACTGGCATTATCTTAGAGCACAAATTGAATCATATTACTTTTCTTGTTTAACACCTTCACTGCATCTCCAGTATCTATAGGACAAGGTTCAAATTTGCAGTGGCACTAAAGGTCCTCTGTGTTCTAACCCAAATTCGGCTCTCTCACATCATCGTTCCTTATCCGCCACAGGTGTTCTGGCTTCCAGCCTCACAGAACTGCTACAGATTCCCCAGGCATTCTCATACACACGGGCTTATGCTCACACTGGGCCATAAACCTGGAATGTCTTGCTCTATTCTTCCACCCTCACACGTATCTCCCATATATGGAGATTCTCTTTATCTTTTTTTTTTTTAAATCCTCTTTATCTTGAGGGCCCAATTAGATACCATCTTTTAGGAATCTTTTCCTTCGTTCCACTAATCAGAATTCACCAGCATTTATCTGTGATAAACAGTACTTTTTGTACTTCTGGTATTTGGATGTACCGTCTTTATGTTGCATTAAGTTGTTGGTATGTTTCTTCCTTACTAGATTGGAACCTCTTAGATGGCAGGACTGTATCTTACTTTGGAATCACCACAGCAGCTAGCAGCTTGTTTTGTACGTAGCTGCAGGTTGAGTGACTGACTGATGAGAGACACATTAGAGAAACACTTCCTTCACTATTTCAGGTGGAACACTTCAAAGTGAAAAATAATCTTAGATGTGGGAAGTATATTTTGTCCTGAGCAGAGAACCATATCCGCTTTAAAGAAATAGTTTAGGAATGAAATTAGAGAATTACTAAATATCACTGTGCAGTCACAAAGACTGTAAGTAGTTATTACAGATACAACCGTTGGTTTTGCTAAGTGCTGTGTTGGTAAGTGCCATTGCCCAAGTTAACCAGTCAGTGTCAAGTGTGTCAGGTTGTGAATATCAGTTCTGAATTCTATGCTGCTGGTTGATATTGTAACCATAGTTGTGTTAGTGAGTAAAGTATTTATGTTTATTTTTAAGATTTTGTTCATAGTATATAGTTTTTATTAAATATTTTCTTATTTCTGTACAGAATGGTAGGAGAAAATACATTATTTTAATGAAAGAAAATGACTATCCTTTCTGCTGCATTTCAGATTTATAGCATTTCAGGTCGTGTTAGGTTATTAAGAGATTAATTAGTATATCAAAATCACACAAGCAGATTTAGCAGTTATTTCACAGACAGAGGCTTTAATGCTTTGGAAAGAAAGTGCATGCATCTGACTAGATAGAATTCATTTATCCCTGGAATCATTGCCTTTATCAGAGGACACACTGGGGCAGTGGAAATGCATAAGCTTTGTGGTTGCCCTAACCAACTTTCATCTATTCTCATCATTAACCCACAGCCTCAGCTTCCTTTATCTTATGAGATTTTTATTATGTGTTGAAAGAAGAATGCAGGAGCAACAACATAAACTTTGATTTGAGGCAAACTTCAGTTCTCTCTTATTCTTATAAAATTACTGAACTAGTGAGATAATAGAGTAGATACTATGTTTCTCATTTTGCTTGGACAGATTTAAATCTGTCCAATAAAGAAATTTGAAGTGTGACATTTCAGAAAGTATCCTAACATTTCAGAAAGTATCCTATTTCTATATCTCATGACTTTACTCATTCATTTTTCCCATTTTTACTTGCACAGTGTGGCAAATTTTTTTCTTCTAAAGTATAGTCATAATTCAACAGTCTGTTATGTAATGAAGGTAGAAAGATAGGGGTGGAGTTGTTTATAATGTATCTTGAGATATATTTTGGAGATTTGACTTAGGTCCTTGACTATCCAGAACCTTTCAAAAAGGAAAAATATATGATTCAGATAAGTTGAACTAAATATTGCTTAAGTTAATTGCATACTTATACACTTGTGTGCTTTTTTAGGGGTGGAGGGTAGTACAGGATTGGCTAAGCTGTTTACCAAAGTCCTTTTAGTTTATATGTCATACAGAAGGATTTATAAATCAGATTGGTGGATAATCTAGTTTAACTCGTATGCAAAACAGACTGGAGCTGCCTTCAGGGATGAAGCATTTGTTTCATTATGACCCCCTTGGCACCCACCTGCCACCTGATCTCTATAGTAATAATACTTAACAAAGAAGGCTCCCTGGTTTCTCATAAAACTGTTGTGTTCAATGGATTTTCTGATTACTTTTTTTTCTCTAAAATTTATAGCCCATTTTCTTTCTTGTTGCCTTATTTGCATGTTAACTTTTTTTCCCTATGTTAATCGATATTTAATATAATACAACAGGAAATTTCCATCCATTTCATCTTTTTCTTTTTGCTTACAAAATTCTTATTTTGTTTGTGTTCAGCATGTTCTTTCTAAGCCTAGAGAGTAGCAAATACCACAGGTAAAATTCAGGGTAGAAAAGAGTGAAAAGAACGTGAATTCACAGGATGGGAAGGAAGTAAAAAAGACTGAATTAGAAAGAAATCTGGTAACAGAGAAAAGATCATTATCTCAGTTAATTTATTCTACTTAAAGTCCTTTAGATTTTTTTCCTTCTCACTTTAATCAGAGTAGTGCAATCAAAGAGTGAAAAACATATTTAAACAAATTTTTTGTAATTAATTTTTAAATGTAGGAATTGTAGAGAAGTATTCAGAGGTATATATTAGGAACCAGATGAGCTAGGGAGAGAGCTAATGAGATAATACATGAGCATAAATGAAAATAGGAGAGAGAAAATGCATTTAAATACTTAATATTAAAAATTTACTTAAATTTAATATTTAAATACATTTAAAAGCAAAGTATCATTAACAGTGCATATAACAGTTGGATATAAATAGCCTTGGAGTGGCCATAAAAAGCTATAAAGTTCCACAATGATAGATAAGGCTCCCAGAAAAGTAACTGCATGCAGAATAAGAGAGAGGAGAAAATTTAGCCTGTTCTAATAATGTTTGACATCAGTGATATAGTATAGGGTCACAGGTAAAAGATGAGCTTTTATAACTGAATGTGTTACTCTGATTAATAAATTTGAACTATATTTTCTAAAGCTTTCTCAAGGCTTACCAATGACTTTAACTGCCCTATTATATTTATGCCTAAATAATACATTTAGGTATAGTACTACTGTTACTTTTAATTGATATAACAATTTAAAGAAAAATTAATTTTGGAGAATCTCATGTGCCCATATAAAAGACTGGTTTATGCATTTTCACATTAGAAATGGTGAACCATAGATCAAACCAGGGTATTTTGTATCAGTTCCCATCAGGAAACAAGAATAAATTCAAAATTTCATTAGCAGAAATCTACCTCCCTCTTATTCATTTTTAATAAGGGAGATTAATGAGTGGGCTTTCAAAAGAAATATTATTAGACTCTAAGAAGTCATCTCTTAGAGTATATTTGTCTTTCAAAATTTATTGTACACTATTTTCATTTTATTGGTATAATAATGCAATGCTATTTCAGAATTGGTGGTTATAACAAAAATTTATGTCTAAGAAAAGAATATCTAATTAAACTGTTTTTTTTTTTTCTTTATAATCCCCCTGTTCTCCCATTTTCCCTATTTTGACTTCTTTTCTATGGACTTTTTTTTTTTCCCCCCTGACTCTGGTTTGAGCATTGATTCTCTCCTATGGACTTTTGATCATATATTTTAAGTGATGATTCTTCCCGTCTAGAGATAATCAAAAACACAGCGTTAGCCCTTTGGTTTAAACTAAAATGCTGGCATATAAATATTGTAAGCTCTTTACTAAAGGACAAGTTTGGTATAGTAATATTGTCCAGGTAAATAGAATAATTTCATTCTAGCTGAGCATTTCTTCTCTATTTTGAATGAACTTAAAAATTACCAAACTTTTAAAAAAATTCCAGTAATAGTATATATCCAAGTTTAGTTGCTGCCTTTGAGGGCCTCTTAAATAGCTTTTAAAACCACAGTATTAGCTACTACCATTTAAGTTAGAAGAAACATTCTTGAGGCTAGAAAGCATCTTTAAATTAGAATGTTAGATATCCGAAAACCATTAACATACTAGGGAGAATATAATTAATAATAACAGTTTATTGTTGAATCTGAAAGCAAAATTGTCAGGAAAACAAGCACGTTGGTACCTTGAAAAACAGTATAGAAAATCCAGTAGTAATGTCCAATAGAAAATCTGACAGAAAGAACAAATTATATACCTAGTGTAATAGATTGATGGTAGCACCCCAAAATGTATGTTCACATTCTAATTCCCAGAACATGTGAATGTGACTTTATTTAGAAGAAGAGTCTTTGCAGATATAGTTAAATTAAGGATCTCAAGATGAGAGAGCATCCTAGATATCTAGGTTGGCCTTACTTCCAATAACAAATGTCCTTAGAAGAGAAGAGGAGAAGACACAGACACAGAGGATAAGGCCATGTGAAGATAGAAGCAAAGACTGGAGTTACACATTCACAAGCCTGAGAATGCCTCAAGCCTCCAGAAACTGGAAGAGACAAGGAAGGACGTTCCCCTGTAGCGTCCTGAGGAAGTACAGCTCTACCCACACCTTGATTTTGGACTTCTGGCCTCTAGAAGATTGTGAGCCTCCAAATAAATTTCTGTTGTTTTTAAGCCACTCAGTTTGTGGTTGTTTGTTATGGCAGCCCTGGGAAACTAATATACCTGATTATTCTTTTCTAATGAATTTAATAAATTCTTGGATAATTAGTATGCTGTACAAACCTTATCTCATCTCCCATCGTGTTCTTTAGGATACAGTACCATGAATTGTCTAATTTTAATTGTGAGTTTCTGATTCTTCCTATTTCTTAGTTTCACTAATTTCCACCTCAATATTATATCTTTATATTTTTAGAATAAAAATAAAGAATAGTTATGAGTGTGAAGAAACAATAAGAAGTGTGACCAGGTAGACACAGTGATGACAAAACAGTGATAATGCCAAGATCTGGATGTGCGTTATCTCATTTACTCCTGGCAGCAGTCCTGTGAAACAAAGGCTGTTAGTATCCTCATTTTATAGGTAAGAATACTGATGCCAAATACATGGCAGAACCAGAATTCAATTCAGGTCTGTATGGCTTCAACTCCACTTTATACGGTGCTTCCCCATCACTTTATACAAATCAAAATTACTGTTAGGCTATTTCTGATTTAAGAATGACATAAATACTAGTGGGAAGCTGTGAGACCTTGTCTCTCTTCTCTTTTTCTCCCCAACTAGATGTCAGATTTTTTTCCTGATTCAAAAGCCCTGCAGAGTGATTGACTTAGCAAATTGTCTTTCCCTAAGGGAGTTCATCCTTTCATTCATCAAATATTTTTTTAAAAATTCCTGTTACATGCCACATACTTTTCTGGACTGTGTGAATAAAGCATTCAAAATTGTCAACCGTACAGACAAAAACCCCTCCCTTCATGGAGCTTACATTCTGGCAAAAAGAAACAACTTTACAATATGTTCTATGATTACAAATGCAATGGAGAAAAAATCAGGTAGTGTAAAAGACCTAGGGAATGCTGTGGGTGGAATAGGGGGAAAAGGAATATTATTTTACATGAGATAATCAGGGAAAGCCTCGCTACTTAAGGGACATTTGGTGGAGATCTAAAGGAAATGTCCCAGAACTGATGGCTATGAGTTTCCAGTTAAAAGGACCATGAAGTATTTAACATAGTAATGTGTAATAAAGACCCACTTCAAAGCACATCTTTGGGAAATTTCAGAACTCCTGCAGTGAAGAGACTCTCCTAAAAATCTTCAGGGATTTAAAACAGAAACAAAAATACTCTATAAAGGATTTGAGTAAAAATGGCATCCGATTTATTGACAGTAATATTAGAAGCTAATACCGTGGAGCAGTATCCTTAAAATTCCAAGTTTACATGACTTCTAAGCTGCAATTATATTACAAGTTAAAGTATCTGTCAAGTATAAGAATGGGTAAATCAAGAAGGACAATAGAGAGACAAAGGGAATCACCAAAATATTGGTGAAGGGAAGTCCAGGGTGGCAGCTACACAGCTGACTGAGCATCAATTCCAAACCAGGGTGAAAGGATGGAAGGCTTTGAGGCCTTCCCAATTTCTACCAACATTCTAAATAATATACTTATACCACTAGGTATAAATACCTAAAGAAAAAATTACTACCTTGAGATAGATACCAAAACAAAAAGTTAAAAGGGATTGTCTTTGGTGGGGTAGATCACAGGGCTGCTTTTTTTAATTGCCTATTTGATTTTTTTTTTCACAATGTACATATATTACTTGGATAAAAGTAATGTGTAATTTAAGGAAACAACCTTTCCAAATGTGTGTAATCGGCATGATAGTAACTACTTCACGGAACTGTGAAAAATAAGATACTAGAAACAAATTCCCTAGCAGACTGCTTGGCACATAGTAGGTGCTCATCAAACGCTGGTGTCTTTCTCTGCAAGTTTTGCTGTCTTTTCTGTAAGAAGAGATATCTTGAGTTCCAAGCAATCAATATAGAAATGCTTTTAAAACCCATCCAACTTTTAAGTAGGATACTGTGATTTCAGACTTTTTTTGAGTACTATTATGCATAGTTGAAATGATTAGGACAAATATTCAAGATACCATATTTTTGGTGAGAACAACTCTTTTCATTAAACAAAAAAGTCACAGTAAAAATGTACTTAATCAAGATTAAGTACCTACCAAAAAATTTATTTGAGTGATGAAATTTAACATTGTTTCCTTCAACCACTTTGGATGTGCTTCTCACTATCAACAAAATAGGAGAATCTATATTTAGATTCAGCAATATTTTGGTCAGCTTTTATTATGCATTCAGTAAATCTTGGTTGACTGTATTGTTGACTAATTGCCTTAAGTAATCTGAGCCATTTGTGGGGGTGGGAGGGAGGATAAGTATTGTTGAGTACTAAAGTTAAGGTTTATTATAGTTCCTCTTTACAATATTGGCATCAGATAGCTAGCAAGCCCTGCACAAATCTTTTCTCAAAATGGTTTGACTGGATAAATTCAGGAGATTGGGCTAATACTAGACCATCATATGAGGAACACAAGTGATGTATTATTTTGTTTTAATGTTGCTACTTGGAGTATATATCAAAGATTCTGCAAGCTATTGTCCTACACATCTAACTGAGAAATATTTCAAACAAGCATTTTGCTTGTATCTTTCGTTGGGTGGTTTGTGATGTCAGCATTTTCTTATCACAGCATCCATGATTACAATATAGGGTATGTAGTGTCTTATTTCTGATAGTCTCTGTGGATGGAACAGAAGACCAAAGAGTACTCTTGATAAAGAAAAATGCTTTTTGACAAGGTTATATAGACTTTTCACATGATTGTCGTTGCAGTGGGCTGTACTCTGGACTATGTGATGAACACATTAAAAGTGTTCTCTGGTAAAAGAATTAAACATTTCTGTAAATAGAAGGAAAGAAAAGGACTTCAGAGAATTTGAGGCAATAATAGCTTCTGGGTCCTGGTGAATGAAGAAATCAGGAAAGATATTTATGTCAAAGAGGTAAGGTTTTTGAGGGAAAATTCTATGTCAAATCAGAGATGAGTGATAAAAACTGTTCTCGTTTTCTTTTTTTCCACCTTTTTACAGCCCTCCTTTCCCAGAATACTATTTTCATTTTATTTTATTCAACAAATGCTTATGTAATGGTTTGTGCCAGGAACTGTTCTCAGCACTTTTGCAAAAATTTACTCATGTAACTCTATGGGGTAGGTATTATTATTATCCCTGTTTGTTAACACTTAATGAAACTGAGGCAATGCTTGTCCAAGACACTATAAATAGTACATGGCATAGTTGGTATTTGAACCTAGGAATTTGGCTAAGTTAGTCCTCTTAACCACTATGCTTGTCTACCTGCTAATAGTACCTTAGAAGTGGTAAGCAAAAGAGGCATATACTCCTCAGTCCTATGACACTGTCAATGGTTGAATCCCTGCACCATTACAAAAATAAATTCATTAGCCAAGTTGTCTATTTTACTCTTAGGTGGAAAAAATGTGTAGTCATCTATTCAAAAATATAGAGACTATTACTATATAGGGGTTTTGTTGCTATTGGCAGTCATAGGAAAAACTGTAATGAATAATGAAATTATGTTTACTAGAGATGCAAATTTATTCATTCAGAGAACTTCTATATAAAGAACATATTTGGCACTTAAAAACATTCAATAAATATTGAGGTCAATTAAATGTTGAGTAAGAATGTAAAATGTCTTTTCACCATTTTTAAATTCATCATATTTTTAATTTCATGTTTACATGCATGAGTATGATGTAAAATTAAAAACATGCATCATAAAAATTTTAGGAAATTTTGAATGTTTTGTGGGAGGTGATTTTAATTATGTAACAACTGATGGTACAGGATAAAGCATGGTTCATTAATAACATTTTACTAATTCAAGCCTAGAACTTCTCTAAGGAAAACACTATATCCTCAAAATCAGTGTTGTGACCTGACTCTTACTAGTGAGATGAAAACCATTGTATGTTTATTTCCTGATAGGAGGGGAAGCGGGTATTTCCAATTCCCATAGGAGGACAACGCTGTTCTAAAAGAAACAATTAACAGAGTTAAAAGACAACCAACAGAGTGGGAGAAAATATTTGCAAAATATATATCTGACAGAGGATTAATATCCAGAATATACAAGGAACTCAAACAACTTTACAGGAAAAAAACAAGCAACCCAATTAAAAAATGGGCAAAAGAGCTAAGTAGGCATTTCTCCAAGGAAGATATACGAATGGCCAACAGACATATGAAAAATGCTCAACATCACTCAGCATCCAGGAAATGCAAATCAAAACTACACTGAGATACCATCTCACCCCAGTTAGGATGGCTAAAATCCAAAAGACTCTGAACAATAAATGCTGGCGAGGTTGCGGAGAAAAAGGAACTCTCATACATTGTTGGTGGGACTGCAAAATGGTGCAGCCTCTATGGAAAATGGTATGGAGGTTCCTCAAACAATTGCAGATAGATCTACCATATGATCCAGCTATCCCACTGCTGGGAATATACCCAGAGGAATGGAAATCATCAAGTCGAAGGTATACCTGTTCCCCAATGTTCATTACAGCACTCTTTACAATGGCCAAGAGTTGGAACCAGCCCAAATGTCCATCATCAGATGAGTGGATATGGAAAATGTGGTATATCTACACAAGGGAATACTACTCAGCTATAAAAACGAATGAAATACTGCCATTTGCAACAACATGGATGGACCTTGAGAGAATTATATTAAGTGAAACAAGTCAGGCACAGAAAGAGAAAAAGCACATGTTCTCACTTATTGGTGGGAGATCAAAATAAATAAATAAATTCACACACACACATACACACACACACAAAACCAGGGGGGAGAAAAAGACATAACAATTACAGTTCCTTGAAGTTGACACGACAAGCAAACAGAAAGGACATTGTTGGGTGGGAGGGGGGAGCGGGAGGAGGAAGGGAGGTTTTGGTAATGGGCCACAATAATCAACCACACTGTATATCGACAAAATTAAAAAAGAAAAAAAAGTTAAATTATTTCAGAGGGAGAGAAGAAATCTAGGGTTATCAGTGGTGGGAGGAGGGAGGGAGAGGTGGATAGGGAGAGATTGGACAAAGGGCATAAAGAATAAGTACAATTTGTAACAATATTCATACTAGTGATATTGATTTGATCAACATATGTCAACATTGAATCCCAAAAATATGTATAATCAATTATGATTCAATAAAAAATTGTAAAAAGTTAAAAAAAAAAAAAAGAAGACAAAGCTGTTCTAATTTCTCTGTATAGCCTTGTTGGGAGATGTGATACTGGCCATGTGATTCTGCCTTTAGTCACAAACAAATGTTTCCTTAGCAAATTTATTAATCTCTCTTTTATTCTCTCAATTTTTGTCATCTATAAAATACCACTAAATATTAGAATTTCCTGACATTAAACTATCTTTTACTTATATTTGTTCACTTTCACTTGTTTTTGTTCTTTGTCAATATGACATTTTAAGACCATCGTGTTAAATATGTTACTTAGTTTTAAATGAGTTCAATAACCCAAGCTATATGCTAAGTTTACTTTATCTGCAGGCACATTTATCTTTTGATAGTAACTACTGTTGAAGACAGATTATAGAATGGTGTGGACATGTTATCATAATTCTTGAATATATTCAAAAACAAATTCTTTTTTTTTTTTAATTTACATTCCTACTCTCACTGAAACAAACCTCTCCTAGAGGATTTTTAAGTTTTCTGTTAGTAGTGATATTTTTTGTCTTTAGCTTCAGCAGTAATCAATTTAGATATCATGTTTTATTGCCAAAGAAAAATATGTTATCCCTTGTAGTAGACAGAAAAACTTAGCTTGTTTTTAAAGCAAATCAGTCTTTGAATGCAATATTTGTGTTGCTGAACTACATTGTGTTTTTCTTGTGAGATCACTGTTTTGGAATCGATCATGAATTGATTATGTGCCCTGTCCTATATTGCTGTCCCTGGGGCTAATATCTAATTCATTCCTTATGGTATGGAACTTTGTTGTAACAATAGTAATTTTTACTGTACATGCAGAAATTTGGAAAGAAGTTTTCACTTCTTGAAAGTTATTTTTTAAATTTACTGGTATTTTCTATGACTAAAAATTATTATATATTTATGGATTTGTTTCTTATGTCCACAATGTTTTACATTTGGCTTTAACAGATTGGAAGGTCATTTATTTATTGCAACTTTAAAAAAAGAAAAAAAGTCATGTCATTACATAGGAACTTCCAAAAATAACCCTTCTCAAGAAATAGGGGACAATATATGTTCAAATGTAATATTGGAAATGAAAGTGTAATATGACAGGTATTATAAAATGGAACAGGATTGCCTTCTTGGAGTGTAGGAAATAATTGAATAAAAGGGTCTTATTTTTATTACTGTCACCATCCTAATGGTTTAGAAGTAATGGGTAGAAGGACCACATATTAATTTTCCCCTTGCTTAAGAATTCAAATTTCCCTTGGGGAATGGATTTTCTATTAAAAAATAATCAGGACCATAATTTTTAAAGGTTTAACTAAGGACTAATATTCTTATAATATACAATACAATGTAATATCTACAAACCAAAGACTGTATATACATTTGTAATACTGAATGTTCTTCTTTCTCTTTCTTTATATAAAGGATAAGATCTAATTAAGTCTGTTGACCTATTTAATGTTGAGGTGTTAAAAAATGAAGGAGGAAAAAAAGTAGCCACAGAACTGAGAAAAGGGGCCCTTCATTCTCTCCAGAGTTAGATTTTCTCCTAAGAACACACAATTTTGGGCCTTCTTTTTTACTTTCCTCACTTGATTTATTCCCTTCTCTGTTTAAAAAAAAAAAAAAATTATCTCCCTCTCCATAGGCCCTCCATTTCCTAGGACACAGGTGTTCGGAAACTGCACACACAGTATCACTCAAAATGATCATTTTCAAGTCAGAAGTTGCCTCTCAGAAAATGGATGATATAGCACATAAATGGAATGTTCTTTTGAAAATTGAATGTATCATTCTAATAGATACATATTTTGTTGCATATGGATTAATACACACTGAAGAAAAGAGCCACAGCTGCTGATAAACCTAATCTGGAGCATATTGCAAGCTCCTTTATAAAATTAATAATATTATAGAAAATTTAGAAGATACGCAAAAGCTATGAAGAGGAAAAACAACCCCAAAATGCCACTTGAAGATAAATTTGGAGAAGCAGTTTAGTTTAGTATACCACAGTGGTTAAGGGAAAGCACTCCAGAGCCAACTGAAGTATGAATTCTGGGCTGTACCACTTTGTGACCTTGGGCAAGTTACTCAACCTGTGTCGCCATTTCCTCATCTGTAAAATGGGCAAAATAATACCAATTACTTTTTAGATTGTCTATTTTGTAACTATGTTTCCTGGAGCCCTGTCCTCCTGCTGCTCTTCCTTCCTTCCTCCTCCTCCCTACCCTACCCCATGACTTATCTATTGGAGTTCTACTGGATTTTAGTTTACTTCACTTAGTTGCAAGGGAATAATGGAAATTAAGTGAAGTGGACTACTTGCAGTAGTATTTTGAGTTACATAGTACACATATATGTTTTTGTATTGGTGGTGTGCCAAAGTCTGACTGTACCATAAAATCTATGCTCTTTCTAAACAACGTTTACAGAAATAGTAGCCCACAGTTGCGAATATTCTTTAAAACTAAGGCAAGAACAAATGCCTAATGATTGTTATTTTTACGAAACTGATGTATTATCTGCATTATATTAAAAAGGTGGACTAATGCTTCAGTTGTGACAGCAGGTTTACTTAATAGGAAATCAACAAGCCTACCATTTTTAAAGCCACTGGGAAAAAAATGAGTTTTTGAAGGACTTATTGAAGTATAATTTTAGCTCCCTTTTTAAATGAGGAGAGCCAATATCACAGGCATATCCTTGGCTTTATGAGCACATTCAGAGGTAATATTCATTAATATCCAACACTATCCCAAAATACTTTTAGTTGTTTTTTCATTGTTTATTAATGAATTTTGTCACAGAAATAGAAGTGTTGCTTTTGCTCCTGTAGTATATTCTTACTCATATGATAAAGTAAAACTGGAAGATTTCCTTGTATTTTTCTATTTATTTTTCTTTGCAATACGGTCTTATTCACATAAAAGCCTAAGTTGAGAAAGGGGACTGATCTATGATTTTGTCTACTCCCTATATTGCTTCCTCCCAGCCAATTGGCATTTAAGGTAAAAAAAAAAAAAAAAAAAAATGCAGTCTACTAAATCATCTTAGCTGGAAGAGCAAGGTAAAGCTCAAAAGCTTAGCCAAAAGTTTTAAAAACATTGCATGGCTATCATAATTGTCACTTGTTTGGCATGTGCCCTTCCTAAACACTTGTAAGTCCTTTGCTAGCCATATGACTTAATAGATCTTCCGGTCTTTTTATAATGCCTCATTATCAGAGCAGAAGTGTGTGTGTATGTCTCTGTGTTGTGCTGTGTGGTCCCATCATATACAAGTGAAATTTAAGTAAAAATTAAAATTTTAGTGGCATTTCTGATTAAGTGGGTGACTTTGGTGTTTGTCATTTTAATTATAAACAATGATTTTCTTTTCTAATGTGAACTATAAAAAGAATGCAGTGGGAAGATCACAGTATCAAAATACCAATCTGGTTTATGGGAAGACATTAAACCAACTGTGTTTATGGTTAGAAGAAGCTGTGTTTATGATCATCTGCTGTTCAGAAGAAGGAGCACACAAAGTCCAAGAGCCAGCACACAAACAACCTGGTGTACACCTCAGCTTGATTGCCGTCAAGATGTGTTTCTGCTTAGAAGAGGAAAAGATAGCTATTAATAGGGTTGTTTGTTTGCCTGTTAATTTATTTGATAATAAATAAATAAAATTGATATGCAAGTAATTTTTAATTATATGCGGCTAGTTTATCATTTTTTGTGCCCGTTGATTTTCAGAAAATCAAGCATTTATTGGTTCAGGGTTCATAATGGCTAGCACATTGAATTCTATACCTGTACCAAAGTCAGAATTCCATAGTATTACTTTCGTAAAGGATGGGGGGAAACATGGATCTATAGCCTTCAAAATTCACAGTTAGATTTATAATTAGAAAAAAAAATTTCCTAGCCTTTTACATACAAAACCAATATTTGTTGATACTGAGTTTGGAATCTCACATAGATATAGTCTCCAGGAGTCCACTTATACCTGCTTTCAAACCGTTTATTTATTAACAAATATTTATTAATCACTTACTTTGTGGCAGACACTATACTTAGCACTGTGGATACAGCAGTGAACAAGTCAGGTATAGTCCCTGCCACCGTGGAAGTTAACATCCATCAGGATGAGGAGCAGATAGGCATCCAGTGTACGAATAACTAAATTATAATCCTGATAAGTTCCAGGGAGGACAAGAACAGGATGCAGTGTTAGCATATAATGGAGGACGATAGTTTGAAGCCAGTAACCAAGTATTGAAATTGATGATGTTATTTATGTTTGAATTATAAGGTCATGGAATCCAAGAACTAGAAAAGCCCTTTAAAATCATCTTGTCCAACTATTCATTCAATGCTTGAATCTTTCTTATTTTTCATTTGATCACTGCTATTTGACTATTTTTGACCTATAAAGAATGGCATTTTCATATAGTTCAACCTAAAACAAACAAACATTAAGTACAATGCTGGATCAGGACTACGTAAGATGGATTATTCAAGACAATTCCCTATTCAGGGAAGAAATGTGAAACCAAATAGTTATAACATAGTGATTATTTGCAGAAATAAAATGTCTTACATGGCCTTACCTACTGAAAATGAACATGCTTGGTGCTGAGTTGAGTGCTGTAATTGTGTGATCCAATACATCATTTCAATACTCCATCAAACTCTGTGAGTTTGTTTCTAACCAATGAGGGATTTTCTGCACAGACATGGATTTCAGCCACTTTCTAACTTGAGCTAATGGCTAACTGGTGAAGCATTTACCCCTGCTTTTCCAGTTTGGAGAATTCCCTAGTACTGTAGAGAAGATTAAAATTTTATTGATCTCTTCAGTCCCTACCCTACCTCAGAAGCTGCGTTTTCCTGGCCATGGCACCACAATACATGGCTGTGGACTCATAGATAGTGAAGATAAAGTGAAAGTTACTCTGAGAAGCTACTTCTACTGATCAGGATCCCACATATTATAAGTACCTCCTAATTGGGTAAATGATGAAATGATTATCTTCCCTTGGTATTTAATTCTATTGGCTTCAGTTAGTTATTTGAAATCATACAAGCTAGAGATGAATTCCGTGGTGTTCTTGTTTTACCACATGATGTACACAGTGCTAGGCTCTGGCATCAGAAAACGGATATGCTATGGTCCCTGTGCTCAAGTTATGCTACAGTACTCCTAAGTCTAAATACTTGAAAAAGGTTCAATGAATGAAATATATTCTTTCTATCATCCATCCACCCAAACATCGATCCGTCCATTATTTATTAAGTACTTACTAATGTCAGGCATTTTCCTAAGCTCTGGGGATAAATGGGAAACAAGAGAAAGTCCCCTCCACCACCCCACCCCCACCACGTACCTCGTATTCTGATGGGAAAAGAGACATTAAATATCAATACATAATATAATGTTAGGTAAAGTGGAATGATGAGGGCTAAGGAGAGAAAAAATAGAGCAGACTATGACAAAAGGTGCACAAGAGAATGTAGTCAACTCCAGGTAGGAAATAATAATTATAATAAGCCACACTAAGAAAATAACTTGAAATCTGGGTTTTGAAGGGTGAGTACTACTGGGCAGGGAAGGGACTTTCAGAGAGAGAAACAGCAACATCAAGGCTGGAAGGCATAATATAGGGAATTAAAAATAGTAATGCATACTTGTAAAAAAGATTTAGTATAGACATTATAGTATGGTATGTCATTTCCTTTAAAGAGTGTTGAATAATAGAATAACATCATATTTAGATTTAAGAAAAACTGTTTCCTCAACAATAGTTCTTTTATTTTGTTTGGGTATTAGTACTCCAGGTAGTAAAAGTGCTTTTTGCAGAACATAATAAAATATTGTTATAATTAACCCTCATATCTGAAAATGTCATTTTTGACCTGAATTTGGCACTTTTCTAGGCTTCTGTAAGGTTAACTACAGTATATTCAAATGTTTTAAAAAAATATTTAAGAGAAAAAACTTATACTTGAAAAGGTTATATACATGAACTTTTCCTGTCATTTCGGAAAAGATCGCTGTTACTCTGCTTTTATCATCAGAACACCAGTATCGTTCAGGAGCATAGTTTGACAATAGCTGCACTGCAGCATGTTCATCAGACGGACAGTCTGTGTGGGAAGAGTTAAGGGGCACGCTGTCTCTTGTAGCAGACAACCCTTTCAGAAAGCTACCTCCATATTTCAACAACTCTGACTTCTTTTTATTGAGCTGAAATATCTCTCCAGGTAATTTAGACTCACTGCCTTAGTTCTAACTTTTGGATAAAATTATGGAAATCATGACCTATTTCTGAGAATTATTCTGAGGAATAACAAGTAAAAATAATTTCATTATGTTTTGTATTATTTTAAGGTCAATTAGAAATAGATGTCAATAATGATATAGCTTTGCATTACCTTTGATAAAAAGAAGGTGTAGGGGTTGTTGATATTTTGTTTTATATGGGGTAGGGTGGAATCTGTGGACTGTAAGTCTTCATAGACAGGCCCTCAGTTTGCATATTTTTGCATAACTTGTTTACATCTTTCTTTCTTTATGATTCTTATTTGAGTAGCAGCAGGGATTAAAGGAGTAGTTCATCTGAAGCAGAAATTGGAAACCAAAAGTAGAGGCAGAGGTACAGGCGATATTAGAGTGGTATGATTTCTGAAGGAATATGAGATTGGATAACCAAGAACAAATTGTAATGGAATTAAAACAGAAATTTTATTTAAATCATTGAGACTTAGGGAGAAAAGGAGAGGATAAAAAGCATGCCAAAGAATATACATACTTTTACATGTACACATACATATGTATACATATGTACACATGTGTATCTGTGTATACATGTGTATCTAATGTGTAAGATATATTGCATGTAATACATATATACATAAATACAGATGGGTAGATAGGGTGTATGTGTTTCCATCAGCTGTTTGTTAAATGGTAGACTACAGATTTATACTGTGTTCTTCTCATGTTTGTTCTGTTCTACTGCCTGAAATGTCAGGTGGAGTCTACTGTGATTCAAAGTGTGTATTTTTTAATTGACCAATCCTGACATGCTAACTTCAGCAACTGAGCAGCTGCATAATGTGTTAGGTCATCATATCCATAAGAAGATTGCATTGTTGACCTGCCTTTTCTGGAATGTGGGAAAAAATCCTAGAAGTATGTCTGATTTTAAAACAAACTAAAATGTTGACTGAGAAAAGTGATATTATTTATAATTTTATCACATCTAGTCAGAAATTAGCTTAATAGAGCCACTTGTTTTGTAAAATTACTTTTTGATTATTCCTTATTTAAAAATGAAGTTCTACCTTAAGACCTGAACAAAGGGTTTTAGGAAAGTAAAAACTTTGTTTCTTTTATAAATTTTAGATATTTCCATTTTGATCATTTAAATTGATCTGCTTAATAAGGTAGTTTAAGATAGTAATGACTTCTAGATCTACATCAGCTATAAGATTTACCTACCTGGTTTTTGTGCTTTGAAAAATTTGTATTTTAATTAACAGTGATATTCAAAATAAGAATCACTGAAACTGGTTTTATTTTTGTTTTCCTAAAATGGGATAGATTTTGAAATAAATTGCTTACAAGAAAAATAGTTTTTAAAACACACAGATGTATACATCCACCCTCCCACCCCTTGGAATAGAAAAAAATGAATACCTGGCTTGATAAATCACATTGCTTTCCCAAAGTAGATTGCCTGCACCCCGTGCTGTGAAAGAAAGACGCAGTGAGTGAGTGAGTAAGGAAGGGTGGCTATTGTTTAATGCTCTCTAGCAAAAGAGCTGGTGGGGAAAAAAGGATTGTTTGGCATTCACTCAGGCTTTTCTGCATTCCAAACTGTCTGAGGCACAGAGTGAGAGCAAAAAGGGAGAAAGAGAGCATGCATAGGCGAGTACGGTGTACAAAGTGTTTTGAGTTTCTGACTGGTATGCCAGAAAGATCATGTTAGCAACACCCAGAAACTTTGCAGAATGCAGACCCCAGGTAAGAATTTGTAGAGTCTGAGACTGAAATTGAAAGTTTGCATATATTTAAGGGAATGTGGGTTTTTGAAATTACACAAATGCAATGACTGTTTACCTTTATGATGAGTGGCTTTAAAAAAATAGGTTGGTTTTTATTACTGTGGGTTCACAGGAATATTGTGTGTAGGTTATCTGTCAGCATGCCAGTACAAAATTCAGCATAAGAATAGCCATCTGAGAAACTCGGATAAATTAAAAGGATAATAATTATAACAAAATATTAACACTGCAACATTTACTTGTTTTTTTTAGTAATATGAAGTGGATCCTTATTCTGGATCTTTCTCAAAATTCTTTATGAGATATAAAGATACTTGGGAATGGATACAGCTCATTCTGTCCGAGGGAGGCAGAATATATCAATCATCAACAAGATTGTAACAGCTTTGCTTGAATGTCAGTAGCATATAATCTGTGTCATTCAAAAAGTTCAACAGGTTGGTTCCACAGAAAACAATGAGAGCATTCTAAGAGAACTTTGCTTGCTCTTTTTGCTCAAGGTAGGCTTTTAATATCCTCTGCCAATAGATGACAAATTAGGAACTTTAACTGATTGGACTCATTGAAAGTTAAATCTGGAAGAGACTTTAGAAATTACAGTCTAGTCTCTCCATTTTCAGTGAGAACTTTGTGGTCTGAGGGGTTTAGTACTTGCTCAAGATCAGAGTTAGGAACAGAACTGAAATGAAAACCCAGATCTCTTGATTCTGAGTTTAATATTTTTTTCATGGTACCAGTTACGTTTAGGCTTTATATTTTAACTATGCTATATCTGCTGACCTCAGGCATGAAGAATTACTGCCTCAGTAGACCAAATGCATCATAAACCTAGGTTGAAATCTTATGGGGAGGAGTTGTTGAGGAATGCATGTCATCAAATCAATGCTGATACATGATCTTGATCAAAACCAAAAGTATATAACAAAATATTTATCAAGAAGAAAAAATGTCTTTCAGTAGAGGAAAATGACTGTGTTTTGTATACTGCTTTTATATAAAGAATTACATATATGTAATATATAATATGGCTCTGGCATATTCTGAGTATCTGTATATGAAATTAAACTCTTCCAAATTGATTTCTTTTAAAGACTTTAGGACTCAGCAATTTTCTGTACAAGTAAATTAGTAAAACTTTTCCTATATGCAAATATCTATTTTTATAACATATCTATTTTACTGGAAGTTAAAAAGTCTCCCCATATTCAGTGCCTTCCCCATGTTTACTCGAAGAAAAGTGTGAGATAATATTTTTAAATTATCCAACTGTTTGGACCAATTGCTTCCTTATCCAAAGTCCAGCTCTGTATCTTTCCTCTTATAAGGGTCCTCTGTTACTTCACCTCATGAATTATATGTTAGAAAATAACTTAAGTAGAGGATCTTAAGAGTCACAACAAACAATGAACATCTGTCTTCATACATTTTCATTTAGTCTTTAAAAAAGGTTGCTGCCCTTTCCATTTTTCCGGAGACCATTGTGGTGATGAGAGAGACCACACTATTCTAGTGAGCTAAATAGTAAAGATAGCTACTGTCAAAAGGATCTGTCATGGCTCTTTACAACTCCTGGGAAACAAGTTAGCTTGATTTGGGTATAAGCACAGTGAAGGCATGTTGTCCTTTTGTATCAAAGCCTGACCTGCTCATTCCAGTTTTCGGCTGGGTCTGTGTAAGTGCAGCACTGATTTACAAGTCTGAATGGGATGGGCAGTAAGTTGTAAGGAATAGTTTCATTACTGCTCTGGGCTATCGGAAACCAAATTACAAAGTGAATTCTCCACCCAGCAGGAAACAAGAGACTGTTTGTCTTACTGGAGAATCCATTATTTAAGCACACTGTTTATAAGAGGACTGATGGCAGTGAGATTGAGGACACAGTGCTCTACCCATCTTAACACAGTGTTCAAGTTGTATTACACAGGGCTTAGATTTTTCTCTCAGCTTCTATCCCGCTTTGAGTATGTAAAAGGACTGCCATGGTATGTTTATCTATATTATGTTATGTGATATGATAGAGAGAAGAGTGGGAGAGAGATTAAGATGAGCCTTTGACCTGAGTATACTTCCCAATGCCAGAAACAACCAGAGGTCATTAATCTGTTGCTGGTATTTTACTTACCTAAGTCGAAAGAAACTACTTTATTAACCAATCTAATCATTATAAAACTTACCCATACATTAGAAAGAAAAATATTTGAAGAAAACACATTTCTTTTCTCTTCTGAAAACAAATGTCAGATTATGCAAGTTTATACATTCTGTGTTAGAAGAAAGCAGTAATAAGTGCCCACTTTGTGACTAGGGACAAACTTTAAATGAGAACTGCGTGGGTAGAGTGAAATGAGTGGCATGAGAGAAGAAACTCTTAAGTTCGTAAAATAATTTTCTTTTGACCAGTGTTTTCTTGAAAGCAGGCCCATTTTTACTCGTGATTGATCTTTCTTCTTGATATTAGTTTTAAAATTTTTTTCCCATGAACTTGTCTATCTCCGTATAAACATAGTCTATACATTGCAGCTTTAAAGAAGGTAAAGAGCTCTGCAATATAGCCATACCATTTTTCTGATAAAGGTTTGACTATAGTTGATTAAAAACCTTTTACTCATCAGTGAGAGGAATTATTTCTCATTTTCCACTACAGTTTCTCTCTACCTATAGAATATAATTTTGTGTTTTGTATCCCAGGTAAATTCCTAAGAATGAAATCTCTTCAAACAAAAATGAAGGAAAGAGACAGGGGCCAAGGGCAGGGACTTGAGGCTGGACATGGAAAACACTCTGAATTGTCAAATTAATTCTTTACTCATGATAGTTACTCGGTTGCCCACCCAAAACTCTGGGAATCCTTTTATGTAGACATGATTGTGTTTCCCCTTCTGCTTCAGTCTTGACCTTCAGCAGTCTCCATAGAGGAAAAGTATTTGTTACAGACCCTTTTTGTTCTCTTCTGTTCTTTCACGCTCTCTAGTGATTGTGGTTGTTCTTGTTTTCAGTTCCCTGTGTAAAGGTTCACCTGATTCTTACACTTGAGTTGCATAAACAATGATTCAAGAAAATAAGTCATGACTCTACAATATGAATTCTCTTATAATTGGGATTTTTTTTTTAAGTGCTGATGAGAATTCAGTCTGTCAAAATTCCACATTTATGATCTCAGCTTGTGTTTGGAAGCCTTAAGCAATGCCACTCAGAATACTTTCTTTGTACATACTTGACAAGTAAGGGAGACTTACTGAATCATTGATTAAAATTCAGATGAGGCTCTTTGTCTTCTGTGATACCCTCCTTGCCCCTACTCAGACCTGATTTTTAAGCTGAATTGGAAGTTCTGTGAACTTACACATGTGAAGAAGGAACCAATGAGGAGATCCTGTTAATAATTTGACTCTGTGGAACTCCAAATTTTTGTCATTCTTGGGCTTACAGTATTTTATGAGTAAATGAATTGCTGAAACAGCACTTTGAAAAATTAGTTTAGGTTTGTGCGTCCTATTCTTTGAAGAAGAAAAATTACCTGTTCTGCTTGCTCTTTCTTATGTCAGATCTTAGGAAGTAAGCAACTTGAGGTGCTGGGATCAGGTGTTACCTAGGATAGCCAACCTGTTGGACAAGTTGCTGACTCTGGTGTCTTCAATCCAGTTCCAAAGATTATGGAGTACCTTTGAAAATGTAACAGCACAGTTGCATCAACTATTCATAGATACAACCTTTAGTTTATATGAAGTATAGAAAAACTGGATATTCTTTCACTTTGTAATATTCTTGTTTGTAACTTATTTTGCTAAAATACTTCACATGGGTTGTGTGGTTGATTTGATTTCTAGCTTCTTAAGTCAGACAGGAGAAGGTAAGATGTTTAGATTCCAATTCTAATAGCTCCCCTTTCCAGGAACACCTGGAATATTAAGTGCCAGGTAAATAAGTGAAGTGGAATAAAAAAGAAAAGTAATGCATAAAAGAATGCAGGAAGAGCCACAAAAAAATCTAGCCAGTGTGTGTACATAGAAAGAATTAGATTTGCTCAAAGGACAGGAGAAGATGTGATATGTCTATTAACAAGCAAGGATAATTATCTCTTGTGTACCAAGAGCTCATTTCTAAGAGTTTGCTCAGTATGATTATAGAAATGTCCTATCAGCATTTTCTTAAAGTATGGGAAACTAGTCACTCAAAGAAAGGGGAAATAGATTGTTTAAATACTTTTAGCTTGTGACAGAGGAATTGTATCATATGGTATTTGGTCTGGTTTTTTATGAATCTCTATTACACAGCTGAAATTTAAGGAGATTTTTAATGAATTAAAATCTTTATCTTTTATATAATTTGCTACATACATCCTGATACTTTTCTTGAAGCATTTTGCCTCCACCGGAAGTTCAGTAAAATGTCACTGTAGTTTCCTGAAATGATAAATGCCCTACTATTTTATGAGTAGCAGCATTTTGCTTATAACATTTGCACAGCTATAATTGCTAAAGTTTTGAAATATGCTTTTAGTATTTTTAGTTTTGTCCATTGCCTTACCCTATAAAAATAGCACTCAGTAAATAATTGATGATAACTTTTCAAGGTAAATTTTCCAAAAAAGTAGCTTTTTAAAATAAATTGGAACCTGTACCATTCTCTTATATCTGAGAGAGATATAGACCATTTTAACTAACCAAAAACCAAAAACCTGGCATAAAGAAGAAATCCTAGGAGTCCCTGTTATCATTGTAAAGAATGAAAACTAGTTTCCCTTTGAAACATTTTTTAACTTATACGGTACCTCTATACAAAGGGAATTTATTGTAATATAAAAGAAGTCTAGTGGAAGTACAGCTGTTTGTCCCTTATACCTCAGTAGAACTGCTTAGGTCAGCCCTTGATGATACAACCTTATTTGTTTCATTTTGTTTTGTTTTAAAATGGAAGGCTATTTAAAACCAGAAATTAGGCTTTCATCTGGTCTTTTTTAAAAGTCCAGCCAATTATGAATATTTACTAGTTTTTCGCAGAAGCACATCTTACTGTGAACAAACTACAAAATATATTTGACAATGAATTTTAATTACAAGAAATCCTGAGTTTGAAGGGTGTGACTATTCTATTGCTGTAAAGTTCTATGATTTATGACAGCTTCCCAGTAGGTTTCTCTGTGTCAGAAATTATAAACCCATTTTCATTTTGCTTAGTTCTTGAATTAAATATTTAGAGGTAGACTTTTTCTTTCTCTTTTCCCCTGTCAAACGTGCTACAGGAGAATGGAAACTGTTTTAAGTTTCTTCGGATTTAGTCCAAATGTTGCTTATGTTATGTTTTCTCTGACAGCCTGAAAAAATTTTTTTTTAATTTTAATACCTCATCATAATATTTAATGAACTTCCAACATCAGTGAGAAAAAGGCAAGACTGAAATGCTTTCACAAAAGAGGCAATCCAACCAGCCATTTAGTATATGAAAAGTTGTTCAGTCATTGCTAGTCATTAGGGAAATGCAAACTTAAACCAAAATAGGATCACATACCTATCAAAATGTCTAAAATGAGAAAGACAGAAAATAACCAATGTTGCAAGGATCTGGAACGAAAAGAAGTTTCATACACTACTGATGGGATTGTAAATTTGTACAACTACTTTGGAGAACTATTTGACAATATCTGCTAAAGCTGAACAATGTTCTATGACTCAGAAACTCCACTCCTATTTATGTACCCAACAGAAATGCATACATTGTCTCATCAAAAGACCTATTCAAAAATACTCATAACAACACTTTTAATAACAGCTAAAAATTGGAAACTACCCAAATGCTCATCAGAAGTAGAATGGATAAATTGTGGTTTGCTTATCCAATGGAACTTTATACAGTGATGAAAAAGATCAGACTACTGCTTCATGCAACAGTGGGCGACTCTCACATATATATGCTGAGCATGACACTTTAGTCCCAAAAGAATACATATTGTATAATTCCGTTTATATAAAGTTCAAACTCATGTAAGGTGATGAAAGTCAGGATATTTATTATCCTATGGGGATAATGACTACAAAGGATGTATACGGGAAGCTTCTGTGTGCTGGTGATACTCTGTTCTGTTGTTTGTTTTTTTTTAAATCCAGGATGAGTTCCATTTGTGAAAATGTATTGACCTGTACACTTGTTATTTGTACCCTTTTCTGAATCTACGTTATACTCTAGTAAAAAGTTCAAGAAAAATATTTCTATTATAAGCTCTCCATTTTGCCAATAAAAAAACAAAACAAAACAAAAACAAAAAAACTCTAGGCAAGTTTCCAGGATAATGGTGTGATGTTCTTTGTAAGTTTTTTTTGTTTATGCAGTGGATGAGCATGACACTAAGTTTATTCTCAGAAAATTGTCCAGTTTGTTTGTGCCACTGAGGATTTTACATGTGGGGTCATTTAAGAGGTTAGGTGGAGAAAGCATCTGAGAGATCAGCCTTGTACAAGATGTATCCTCAAACAAAACTGCATTGCGTGAGTAACAGAACTACTATGCTTTTTTAAAAGCGCTGAGCTTACTGTATAAAACATCCATCTTCATATGTCATACTTAATTTAAAAAATATTATACAGTAGTAATATATATATATATATATGAGGGGACTTCAAAAAGTTCATGGAAAATAGAATTAAAAGATAAAAATATAAATGTAAACTTTATTTCTCAATATAAGCTCCATCAAGTTCAAGACACTTTTATGAGTGATGATTCCAGCCATTTAGTCCATCCCTAAAGAACTGAGGGTCCTGGGAATTTAATCACGTCAATGCAGTCTTTTTTACATTATTAACTCTCATAATAAAGATTTCTCAGATTTACCTCTGCAACCCGTGCTGTCCTTCCAGTTCTGAACCATTAAAACGTGTGATTAGTTCTGTTTCTGGATTCATCTATAGAGTCTTCTCCACAAGGTTTTTTTTATATCTCACATTTAACTCATACTCCGTGTTTTCATTTAGCTTAGTTATTACATTAATTTTCTGTTGCTATATAATAAATTACCACAAACCTAGTAGGTTAAAACAACTCCCATTTATTATTTCATCATTTCTGTAGATCAGAAGGCCAGGCAGAATGTAGCTGGTTCTCTGCTCAGTGTATTACAGGGCCAAAACCAAGGAATCAACCAGACTGCATTCTCATCTGGAGCTCAGAGTCCTCCTTCAAGCTCATTTAGGTTTTCAGCAGAATTCAGTTCTTCGTTGAAGGACTGAAATATTCATTTTTTTGCTGTCTGTTGGTGGAGGCCGCCTTAACGTCCCATTCTCATGGCCTTCACAACATGGCTGCTTTCTTCTTCAAAGCCAAACAAAAGGATCTTACTCTAATCGGCTACGATGAAGTCCAGTGTAACACAACGATAATCATGATAGTGACTGTACCATCACATTGCCACCTAATGTAACCTAATCAGTGGAGTGGCTATCCCATCGTATTAACAAGTCTCAGACCCTGCCTACACCCAAGGGTAGGGAATTATACAAGGGTCTAGGTACCATACACACCCTCACCAAATACAACAAGCCTTTATACATGATTCTTAATTGTGCTTTTTCCCTGCTTCACAATTGAATGCAGACTATTCCATTGAAGTTAATGATAATCTAATTCTGACATAGCAATTCTCATCTTTGTTTCAATTAATGTAGTACTAGTTTTATGAGGCCCATGCTTCTTTATTGTTGTATCGGCATTATTATTTTAAATCATTCACCTGTTTTTTAATAAAATAATGGAAAACACAATAAAATATTTATGGTGGAGTTTGGATGTGTTGTCCCCACCAAAACTCATGTGGAAATTTGATCCCTAATGTAGCAGTGTTGGAAACTGATTGAGTCATGAGGGCGGATCCCTTATGAATGGATTAATGCTCTCCCTGGGGGAGGGGGAGTAATGAGTGAGTTGTCTCTCTTTTGCTTCCTCTCTCCATGTGATCTGCTTGTCCCCCCCCCCCCCCCCCCCCCCCCCGGCTGCTTGCCACTTTCCACCATGAGTAGAAGCAGTCTGAGGCCCATGCCAGATGCAGCTGTCCCAGAATCGTAAGCCAAATAAACCTCTTTCCTTTATAAATTACCCAGTCTCAGGTATTTCTGTCATAGCAACACAAAACGGACTAATACAATTTAATTGTACAAATGTTGCTGAACAGATCCTGATTCCAAGTTAACTGTTGATAAACATGTGCCCCACCTCATATTTATCATCAACTGATGAATGACAGTCTTGAATTTTTAAAAAACCTGAATTAAAAAGTTAAAGACCTACTTGTTCTCAAACTGTTTTGCTGTCGAAGAACGATCCATATGTAAGGAGGCCTCTAGGAGGCCTCAAATTTTGACAGTTTCCTGCCCATTTTCAATTCTGCTTTCCAATTGTAGACCTTTCCAAATGCCTGTCATTTAATGCCTTACAGTTCTTAACAGCTTATGCCATCCTTCTTCCTTCAACTTTTGTTTTTATTCTTTTTGCTTTGTTGATTAAATTATAAACTAATCATAAATGAATTACTCTTTGAATTCTAATATTTAATACCTGGTATTTGTCATTCTAAATATTAGCAACAGAAATATGAATATTAACAGAATCATATAACTTTAAGTCTTAGGTTGCATACCTCACAAACATTGGGAAAAATGAAAACATAGATATAGAATTCCTGGTGAAAAATTCTATATGAATAAAGGTAGGAAGGCTGAGCAATATGCAGATATTTATTTATGTGTTGCTTTAAGGGTCAAAGTAGATAAGAAGCCAATATGTGATGTAGTATTAATTTACATGATTGATACAGTATCATGAGAATATTATATTAAGATGTTTGTTCATTTCTTTCAAGTCACAAATGTAAGTTCAGGAAACATAAATTCATCAGGTAATTAATAATATAAATTTGTCTTTTGCAATATTCTCTTAAAGCTTTAGTGTTTTGTTATCCAGCATCCTGACCTTGTGCTTATCCTTTTTCTCTGCTTATCTAGTTTCATTTTATTTATTTTATTTTATTTTATTTTATTGTCTTTTTTTGTGACCGGCCGCACCGCGCTCAGCCAGTGAGCGCACTGGCCATCCCTATATAGGATCTGGACCTGCAGCGGGAGCGAGTGCGCCACGGGGTCAGCCCTAGTTTCATTTTATAAAACATCACTATGGAATTTCCCAGAGATTTAAAATTTTATCTTTATTAATTATCTGCAGAAAAACGTAGACTCTCTCTTGATGCTGACTAAATACATCACTGTTGAACATAAAGATACATTTAAAGAAAGCAAGACAGTGACATATTACTGTAGATTTTATGCCATAGCCAAATGATGATGTCTTTAGGTGAACTATGACTGATTTTGTTATAAATGGCTCTAGATCTCTGATAAACATTTATTGTTACTGTTGTTGAATGAAGTTCTCTTCTCTGTCTTACAGCAGCTTCTGTTACCACAAATCTTAAGATCTTTTCAGCATAGGAGACTTTAATAAAAGATGGAAGAAAAAGAGAGAGAAATTCGTGTTTGTAATTTTGTGCTATTTTTTTAAAAGATGGGCCATACATTGTATGAGCTTCAGGCCCCACAGCACCTTAGTCTGCCGCTGGGTGTATGAGTAGGGAGCTGGGAGAAATGGTTTTGTTTTCCCCAGGTCTTGCCTCCGATCATGCTATCACTTCTAGGAAATTAATCTCTAACAATATGATGGGGAGCCAATTGGTTTTTTTACTTTTTTTTCAGTAATTAAACAGTTCATTTAGTCTACTTGAATTTGAAATTCTAGCTCATATCCGATTTAACTCTACCCTCACTCCCCCATTTTGGAGTGGGAGATATCCAGTTGATTCTTTCACTTCTTCCGCCCCTGTTTCTCCCTTTTCTGGTTCTAACTCCTCTGGCATTGGAGCAGGGAGACAGGATTGGGAAAGGTGTTTGGCTCCAGTGCCACAGAAGTTTTTACTTAGATGGACATGCAATTACAAGGTTCTGTTGGATATTGCTACTTCTCTAGCTAATATTGACTGGCTATGGATCTGGATGCATTCTGTGTGTGTTCCAGTACTGGTTCTTTTATAGGTAGAGAGTTGAGAACTCTTTAAAAGCATAGGGAGCTTATCCACTGTGCAGTTCTTAGGCGTTGGAGATCCAGCACCTATGGTTCAGACCTGGTTAATTTCTTTTTTTTTTTTTTGCTGTCTACTTAACTCATAGGAATTTATTACATCTTTTTTTTTTTTTTTTTTTTTTTTTGCATCCTTGTTCTTCTAGCTAGCGAGGCTACAGGCTACTGCTACAGGCTACTGCTACATCTTGGTAGGTGTATTATTTTGCTGTGGCTGCTATAACAAAGAACCACAAACTGAGTTGCTCAAATAACAGAAATTTATTGTCTCACAGTTCTGGAGGCTAAAAGGTGTTGACAGGGTTGTTCTCAGGGCTGTGAGAGCAAATCTGTTGTGTGCTTCTTGCCTAGCTTCTGGTGGTTTGCTGGCAATCTTTTGAGATTCCTTGGCTTGTACAAGCATTACCCCAAGCTCTGCCTTCATCTTTACATGGAGTTCTCTCTGTATGTGCATCTGTGACCAAATCTCGCATTTTTGTAAGGATACCAGTCATATTGGATTAGGGTTCACCCTAATGACCTCATCTTAACTAATTATATCTGCAATGGCCCTATTTCCAAATAAGGTCACATCTTGAAGTAGTGGGAATTAGTACGTCAACATATGAATTTTGGGAAGAGACAGTTCAACCCATAAACAGGAAAATTCTCTCACCTCCAGCCCCCACCTATCTCCAGCAGGTCTACTGCTTCAGCCAGCTTTTTAACCTAGTATGAATTACTAGTCAGACACACCCAGTGTTTACAGGTGATTCTCTTAGTGCTTTCTTATTTGGTTGGGAGACATGGGTAAGAGGGGAAGAACACTCCCTTCTAGACCAGCAAGTAACATTTTGGAAGATGATCTTTGAATTGTTTTCTTCTGTTTGTAAAGACAGAGCTTGAGGTAGCAGAGAGAGGCTACCTTTTAATAATCCCTGAAGAGGTATCTGGCTCCATTTGTTTTCTACTTTCTTTGAAATGTGGTATACTTAATCCACTCGGTTTATTTAAAACTTGGGAGAGCAATAGGAAATGTCCTATTCAACATTCTTTTTGGAAGGGAAGGAAGGAAGAATCATGCCAGTCTGTACACAAACTTAAGTAGGGAGTAGATTATCCACACAATTATGAACCAAAATTCCTGCAAATATTATAGTATCCTCTTACCCATCTTTTATCCTGACATTATAGGTTGTATCTTTACCGTTAAAAAAGAAAAGAAAATGTACTCTTGACTAGGGATCAGCTTAGTTTGACTTAATTAAGACCTTAAGGATACCTTGTCTCCTTAAATCTGGAGAGCCAAATCTGACAAACAGTGGTGATATCCCTCGGTAAATATAGTGTTTTAAAATGACTTTGTCGATATTTAGGCATCTAGAAAATAAGCCAGCATACATAAATGCTTCAGTGAATGTGATTTAAACAGGTGGACTATGTTGCTTCTGTTACAAGTGTTAAATTGATGTGGTCTAGAGTTGGCAAGTCTTTCAATTCGTATGCTGATTCTGATAGCTCAGAATACTGTTTAGTAGAATTCTAAAGTCATACTTTAGATCTGAAAGAGTGTTGTCATCACTTTAGGATATCTGCTAAGGCCACTTAAGTGTGCCCCATATTTGCTCTCTCTCCAAAGTAGGTCGATCTCAGGATAGTGCAAAAGGCAGTTCATTGTGGGTGGGATTTTCTATTTTTAGAGTTTTTACTCCTATAATTTTTATCCAAAATTTAAAAAAGTACACTTCACTAATATTTACTGTATAGATTTGGAGCCCATGTATGTCATTTATAAATAAATATACATATATTAGGGGCATGAAGTTAAATTTTTTATTGATACAGGTATACTATCAAAGAAATGTAGACGATGAGCTTCTCGAGAACAAATCTTTTCCTGATTCGTCTTTATATTCCATAAATATTATATGTTTTATTGTGTGTGAATGAATTTCCCAAGTAGACAATAATGTACTTCTGTAAAATAGTTCTGCTATTTAAACTCATTTAAATCAAATGGAACATGTTTTACCTATCTATTGATGCAACTGTTTTGTTCCAACTAAAGCTCAGTTTGCCACAGATTCAAATACTAAACAGAAGGAAATTAAAGAGTTGATTGTGTGGAGAAGGTAATCCCCCTGACCCAGGTACGGAGGCCCCAGCCTGGATTTATCCCTCCTCTTCACTCCTACTTCACCTCTTCCCTTTCGGAACCTGAACTTTCCACCTCAGATCCCAACCTCCATCCCCCTCTGTCTTTAAAAATAGTAAATAGAAATATAACACAGATTTTCTCTGTGTAGTTTATGAATCACCTGCTTCACAATCACCAGGCTGCTAATTAAAAATGCAGATGGCTGGGTTCCACTCCAGACCCACTGAATCCTCATGTATAATGAATGCATTGATTATAAGCTCCCCAGGTGTTTCTAAAGTAAAATAAAGCTTGAGAACCACACACACACACATAAAAGTTGCCAAAACATTTCTGCAATACTGTATGCATTCTTCATAACTACCCATTAGCCTTTTTTATTGTACAGTTAGCCCTCCATGGCTTCTGCATCTTGGGTTCAACCAACCACAGATTGAAAATATTTGAAAAAAAAAATTGTGTCTGGCATGGCCGAAGTAGCTCAGTTCAGAGAACATTAGACTGAAGATCTAAAAAAATCATGTCTGTATTGACCACGTACAGACTTTTTTCTTGTCATTATTTCCTAAAGAATACAGCTCTATTTACAGAGCATTCGCATTGTATTAGATATTATAAGTAATCTAGGGATAATTTAAAGTATATGGGAGGATGTGCACAGGTTATATCCAATTATGCCATTTAATATCAGGATTTTAGCACCCTAGGATTTTGGTATCTGCAGGAGGTCCTGGAACCACTCCCCCACAGATACCAAGGGATTGTATATATTTAAAATCTGTAACAGATGTTTTGATATTTAGTCATGTGCTGCATACAGACATTTTGGTCAATGATGGACCATATATACGATGGTGGTGCCACAAGATTATAATGGAGTTGAAAAAAATCCAATCACCTAGTGATGTGGTAGCTGTGGTAACATCATAGCATGAAGTATTACTCACATAAGAGCGATAGGCTAAGTGTGTAGTAGTCTGTATCATCTAGGTTTGTGTAAGTACACTCTATCATGTCCACACTAATGAAATCACCTAACGATGCATTTCTCAGAATGTATCCCTGTTATTAAGCGATGTATAACTGTACATATACCTAGTAAAGTTATTACTACAGTCCAGCAAGTTAACATATTCATCACCTCATTTAGTTTCCTTCCTTCCTCACTTCATTTTCTCTCTCCTTTTTTTCTTCCTCCTTCCCTCCCTTCTTTCTCTCTTTCTGTTCTTAATTTCTTCCTTTTTCTTTCTCTTTTCCTCTTTCTCTGTCAGTCTCTCTCTCTCTCTCTCTCTCTTCTCTTCTCTCTCTCCCCCCTCTTTCCCTCTCCCTCTCTCCCTCTCTCCCTTTATTCCCTCTCCCCTCTCCCCTCTTCCCTCTCTCCCCTCTCCCTTCCTTTCTTTGTGGTCAGAGTACCTAAAATCTCTCTTGGGAAATTTCCAGTATACAATTCAATATATATGTATAATTAACTATAGTTCTCATGTTGTACATTAGATCTCAAGACTTATTTATCTTGCATAACTGCAACTTTGTGCCCTTTGACCTACATGTTCCCATTTCCCCTGCCCCTGGTAACCACTGTTCTGTTTCTACTTTTGTTTTTTGGGGGGTTGTTGGTTTGTCTCGCTAGATTCCACATATAATTGAGATTATGCATTATTTTTTGTCTGTGTCTGGCTTATTTCACTTAGCATAATGTCCTCTAGGTTCATCCATGCAAATGGCAGGCTCTCCCTCCTTTTCAAGGATGAATAATATTCCCGTGTGTGTATGTGTGTGTGTGTGTGTGTGTATGTATGTATGTAAATGTGTATGTATATCACAGTTTCTTTATCCACTCTTCTGTCAACAGACCCTTGGGTTGCATCCATATCTTGGCTATTGAATAATAGTGCATTGAATATGGGAATGCAGACATCTTTACAAGGCAATAATTTCATTTCCTTTGCGTAGATACCCAGAAGAGTGATTGCTGAGTCATATGGTACTTCTATTTTTTATTTTTTCAGGTACCTTCATACTGTTTTCCACAGTGGCTGCACCAATCTACATTCCTACCAACAATGTACCTGGGTTCCCTTTCCCCTACACTCTTACCAATGCTTGTTATTTCTTGTCTTTTTGATAAAAGCCATCCTAACAGGTGTAAGATGATATCTTATTGTGGTTTTGATTTGCATTTCCCTGATGATTAGTGATATTGAGCACCTTTTCATATACCCGTTGGCCATTTTTATGTCTTTGAGAAATGTCTATTCAGGTCCTTTACCCATTTTTTAACTGGATTATTTGATTTTTTTTCTGTTAAGTTGTCTGAGTTCCTTATATATTTTGAATATTAACCTCTTATCAGGTATATGGTTCACAGATTTTTTTCTCACTTTGTAGTCTGCCTTTTCATTTTGTTGATTGTTTTCTTTGCTGTGCGAAAGGCCATTAACTTTTACCAGGCACCATATGTCCAAAGTTAGATTTTCTCTTAAAACCACCAAATGTTGTATTTTCTCCTCTAAACATGTTGCATTCCTTTTCCTTAAAGACATCACTTAAAATGATGGATAAAAATTGACATAATTTTTATTGTAAAATTAGCAGTGGTAAATTTGTCAAAGCATTAAACAGCCTCATTAAGTGTTTGTAGGTTCACATATCCTGATCAGGCATGGAAAAATATATTCATTCATTTAAAAAATATTGAACATTTACTGTGTGCCAAGTATTGCACTAATGTTCAGTGAAATCCTTTTGTTAAGAGATACTCATGAAAAACAGACTATTAAAATAATTTATTGGTGGAAGGGAATAAAACAAATGTCAAAATGCTATAAAATTTAAGTTGATCTTTTCATCCCTACATATTAGAAACTGTGGGATCTGGCTTCCTGATTTTGCCACTGACTTTGGATTTCTACATGATTTACTTAACTTTGTGGTGGTATCTTAGATCATTGATCAAGGAAAATAATTTCACTCCCACTTAGTGACTGTTCACCTTCATTCTTCATACCTCACCCAAAATATCTAAAAATGTTATAGAAAGAAACTCTTAATATGGAAAGTGGTTTAGAGTGTCAAGTCTGGAATAAGAATAACCAAGTCCTGTCCTTCCTCTCCAATACATGCTGTATGAGTACTTCTCTTTACCTTAGTTTTCTCTGAACTTTAGTTTTCCCATCTATAAAAAAGGGAAAATGTTACTACAACCTCACAGTGTTAGTGTTGTTACGAGGAGTAAATGAAGTTAAACGTGTAGAGCACTTCATGTGCTACCTAGTACATTGTAAACGTTGTAAATGTTTGATTTGATCTATGATTATTACTATTTGATCTATGATTATTACTGTTGATTCAAGTATTCAAATTATTGCTGGGTATAGTGACCTATTAGAGGAGATATTACTCTAATGATTTTCAGTTTACTTACAGAGGAGTGATAATCTTAGATGTGTTAGATTTATCCATGTATCTACCCACTCACTCCGATATTAAGTAGCTGCTATTTGCTTGATACTGAGTTAGGTGCTAAATGATAGACTGTAAGAATTGCATAAACTTTGAATCAAATTAATTGTAAAATTTAACTTTAGGGAAAAAATTTCTTTCAGGAATAATTATACATTAGCCACTTTCTGGGTCTTTTTAAGAAGGAGTTATCTGTTCACTAACTACAGCTGTCACTTTATTTACACTTTTTTTTCCTTGAAAGAATAGCTTTAGTGTTTAAGGAATCTGATTATCTTTTATTCGAGACAGTCATCAACTTCCTTAAACAGAATCTTCCATTAGTCTTTGAATAACACATTTCTTTTGAGCATACCTGTTTTATAATAATGTCACTACCTTACTATTTTTTTCATTTTTACTACTTTACATTTTGATACCTCTTTCCACTGGAGGGATATCAAAACACCTTCTATGTATAATACTAAATAATCATATGGTGGGAATACCTCTTTTAATACAAATATATTATTCTGTGGCTTTGCATGTTGAAAATGTTGCTTCCTAAATCCAAATAAGTGGAAATTTAGCTTAGCTTCATTAGTTTCATCATCTCTAATCATATAAGGTAAACATGTCTGGCAAGTGAAAACAGTATGGGAGTGCATTCATTGATATGTAATTTATATGCAAGTAGTTTGAGGTCTCTCTCTATATAGGGTACTATTTAAAGTGTTGAACTATAGATTTCAGAGGATTTAACTTTATTTGCATTAGAGTAAAATATCTCCTCATCAAAATATA
Organism: Cynocephalus volans; assembly: GCF_027409185.1. Taxonomy (NCBI): domain Eukaryota; kingdom Metazoa; phylum Chordata; class Mammalia; order Dermoptera; family Cynocephalidae; genus Cynocephalus; species Cynocephalus volans. The sequence continues at coordinate 134,344,297 of NC_084467.1, forward strand.
AGGAAAGTTATAGTTTGACATTTACTTTTAAGTTTCTTTGAAGAAAAATGTTGTACATATCCAAAAGAATGTCTAGTCAGAAATGCAAACACTTCACCTGTCCTTCAGCTGCCTTTTTGAAAACTAGTTATTCTTACTTCCATACTTTATCACAAAAGAGTATTAGTGAGTGTTAATAAGTTCAATCGAAATCCATCAAAAATTTGAGAGACATTATTTAATAATGTCCCTGGCTATGCTCTAAATTTGTAGACCTCCCCAACATTACATATCCCCCTTTCTTGCTCTGCTCTTTTCTTTGGTGTTATTCACCATCTAACACCACATATATTTTGCTTTTTTATCTTGTTTATTTTATACTCTTCCCCACAGAATATAAACTCCATGAAGGCAGAGATTTTGTCTCGTTTCTTCGCAACTATCTCCCAGGGCTTAAAATAGTGCTTGGCACATATTATCACTAATGCAGTTAAATAAATGAATCTGAAAGTTCAAGCAGCCATAATGAAAATCAGGAATACTAAGTAATTGAAGAGGGGGTTACATATTTTATATTCTTTGTTCAAGGAAAAATTAAGTTTTTTACAGGCCCATGAGACAGAGAGATCAGGAGGAAAGCAATAATTTGTTTTTGTGTCTTAAAAGTAAAATAATAAAGATAATCATTCACTTATTAAAATGAAAATAAAACTTTATTTGACCCAGACAAATAATAAGTATTTTATTTTTCAGTCATAAGAACCTGGTAGATATCCAAGCATGCATTATGTACTCAAAAATTGTTGGCTGAATTGGCAGTGCTGCTCTCAATCAGGCGTCATTAAAGTAAGGCCCACCGCCTTTTTTTATAAATAAAGTTGTATTGAAACACAACCATGCCCACTTGTCTAAGTATTGTCTATGACTACTTTTGTGCTACAACAGTGGAGTTAAAATAGTTGCAACAGAGACCATATGATACACAAAGCCTAAAATATTTACTATCTGGCCCTACTATTCTATATCGCAAAAAGACCAATTTAGGCAGGGGTAAGCAAACAAACTTTTTCTGTAGATGGCTTTCTAAAGGCATGAGGTATAGTGGAGGAAACCACTATGTAAACAAGCTATTTCAATAAAGTAATAGGAGTATTAACAATGAAAGTATGGATACGAGAGCTATTATCTCTGCCTTAAGGTGTCAGGGAGACCTGGAGAGGTAGTGATATTTGAGTTGAATCTCAGTGGATCAGTTCGATATTGTCAGGTACTTCACAGGATGTACCAAAGTCATTCAACAAAAATCTTTGAGCACTTTCTGTGTGCCAGATAATGTTCTAGACAGTGGGGATACACAAATGAACAAAACAAATTTTTCCTGCCACATTCCCTCGAACATGCAAAGGCACGGAAGTGAGGTAAATAGTGCAACATTACTAAGCCAAGGGGAGGGAGTCTTGGGCTCCTACCAAGGAAAAAAGCACACTTCACACCTGATGTGTGAGAAGTTTGAACCCGATCCTCTAGACCATCTCTAGTGGTTTCCAGCCTGGGAGCTCCAGACATACTAGTGTGTCATGAAGTTATTGCAAAAGTATTATCAGTCAATGCTTAGATGCTAAGCAAGCGTAACCTGTGGATTTCAATAAAATGTCTTTTACACCTTTTATCACTACTTTTCATTTTTATGTAGTTATTTTGGGAAAAAAATAGATATTCATTTAAATATATTATGAATTCATAATACCCTTTTTTGACATTTTGTATCTTCTCAATCGTGGTACTATAGCTACAACAACTTTTAAGTAACTGTCGGAATGGTTAATTTTAAGAAGAGTTCTAAAATATTCACCCTAGGATCTCCTGCCTATGTTGAAGCTATTAAAACTTTTAGAGAAAGCAACCAACTAAAATTTCAGTAAATATGTAGTGAGCTCCTTCTGAGTGCACTGCTCTAGCCACTAAGATTACAAAGATTAATATAAGACAAGGTCCACGTCCTCAGGGAACTTATAGTCAAAGTAAACTAGACTCTACATGATAAATAAAGAAGGCTAAAGTAAACATGGAGAGAAGGGCATGGATTGAGGATATATAAAAGACGTAGTAACTCTTAAGGAATGAGAATCTCTCACTGAAGGCAGACTACCAGAATAGAAGGAAAGACTAGATTATTAGGGAAAGAGATAATATTTTGCTAATGCAGGGGAAAAACTCTGTCTTTTTATTTAGAGTATTGCTTTCTTGTAGTGACAAGCCCAGTCAATCTCCAGAGAACAGGGATATTAGTGATTTATGGGTCTCTGAACATACCTCTTCTGCTTGATTTTTCTCTGCCTGTTAATAAGGTATAAACCTGTGAAATCTTAAATCAAACCATGTAAACATGTAATATAAATCATATAAAAATTTTACCTGGGTCTGACTTTTTTACATTGACAGTGTAAGTGAGACAGGAGTTGGAGAATAGTCATTCGCTGTGTTGATCAATCTCTGAACCCTCAGCCCAATGAGGTTACTTCTGTTACTTTCAGATTTCCAGCCTTCTTTCCTTTACATACACACGCACGCACACACACGCACACACACACACTTCCTTTTCTTTCTGCAAAGAAAGACAGAGCTATTGACTAGAAGCCCAGAATTGCCCCAAGTTCCGACCACCAGCTCGAATTCTTATGAAGTGGACTTGTAATATCCTTAATGTTGCTGTTGGCAGTCACTTACAGATTCCATTATTGTCGATCAATGCAGTCGCCATGTGAGGTGGGGGGAGGAATGGAGGAGGAGGAGAAGAAAGGAGGGATGAGAGCTTCCTATTCACAGATTTATCAACCTGCCTCTGCTCGCAGGAAATCTTCATAAAGGGGGCTGGGATGCTGTCGAAATAGCTAAAACAGGAAGGAGTTGGGGGGCTGCAGTTCTTGCAGATGACTGAAAGGAAATTTGAAAACCTTTCTCCTCAGAACAAAACAAAATGCTGAATTTGTTCTTTTGTCTTTGTTTTTGTTTGATGATATGCTTTTACTTAACTGATTAGCTATTGTGCTCTTTGGTTATCTAAATTGCTTCCAGTGTAGGAACCTGTTTCTTTTTCTTTGAGTGTCTTTATTCTTTGTTTTCCTATGCTTTCTCCTGTTGTTAAACATAAATCATTATTCAGTTTTATCCTGGCTTTCTCTTTCAGGCTAAAGCTTAACACCAAGAGACAGAAGGACAAATCTTTCTTCCCTTCTCTTCTACCACCCTCTTTTAACCCTCTCTATTTTTCCCCCTCCCGCCCCCCCCCCCCCCCCCCCCGTTGTATTAGATTGATGTCACAGAGACAGAATTCAGAGTAGAGGGAGGATCACATTTTCTCTTTCATCATTACAGCCTAGCCAGCAATTTAAGTGTTGGACCCCCAAGCATTTAGCCTCCATATCCTTGTTTTCCCACTTCATCACTCAGTAATTGTGCTCTGTATGGAAAAGTTTTCTGGCTGGAGAATGAGTCTCCTTTCCCCCGGTGATGTGGCGGAGTGGTTGGATAGTAGCACCGAAGAGGAGAAGAGCCTTCTGTCATTTCTGGGTACGGTAGGGCTCCCTTGTTCTTTTAACCCTTTGTTGTCCAAACTTTTCTTACTTTGGGAAATAAGACCCAAATTTCCTAAATCCACTTTTGTATTTGTAAAAGGGGAAAGAGGAATTAAGAGAATATGTTTAAGTCATTCGCTTTCCAAGTTTGTTTATGTCTATAGAAATTGCTCCACCAGCACTGGCTATGAGAAATAAGAGACAGTTTGCTTTGCTTTAACAAAGAGTGCTAGCTCCATAAAAGACTTCCCGTGTCATCTGGCCAGTTGTTCGTGGTATTTAGACAACTTCTACTAGCCAAAATATATTATTGTTTTTCTCTACTTTCAATACAGTGATGGTGAGGTTTGCTGTATGAGAGTGGGAGTAGGCTTTGTGTGTATGAAAAGCTAACATATGAATCGAGAAGTAGCTTTTATACAAGGTATAAAATACTTGTAATGCTCATATATGATTTCTACTGAGCATATAAAATAGGACACATGGACCAGCCATTACTTTAACTTTGCATTTACAAATGTTTTCTAATAAATTTCTAAGTAAAGCAATTGTTGATCATGGAGTTATTGATATAATAAACAAATTCCTACAAAAGTTAGGTTGTAAATCCAATTGTATTTTAAATGTGATAGGAGAGCTTGATACTTACAAAAAAAAAATCCTATTTATGAGTACTTTTGTTAGATTAATAATAACCTTCAAATTTATCTTTTTTATAATAATGTGTTTGCTTAAGTATAAGTATACTTTTATTATAAATGGGCAGAATTCAGTTGATCTTCTGATGTATTCCTCATGAATATTTTCTATGACCTATGAATAGTCTTCTGCTAGTCCAAAAGATATCTCTACTATTTGTAAATCTTTCTTATACTTAGCATAAGTTTCTGTTTGTTTTATTTAATTAAGTACTGTTGTCAATCTTAATGTTCCATAAATGATTTCTTTTTTCATGCCATTTAGACAAAAACAGTCATCCTAACCAGGTCTTTTCTAACTCTATACTCAGGTAGATATATTTAGATATTAATATTACTTTTAATTTGTTTATCAGAACCTTATTTATCTTGGGCATTTGGACAACTTTAAGAAATACATGTACCTCTTAAGTCTTCATTTTTCCGAAGCTTTTTCGTTCTATTTGCTTCCCATTTCCATCCCCCAACACATGCACACATACATATAGGGAAATATCAGTGAAGAAAAATTCAAATTTCCCTAAGTAAAACCTTAGATCCTACCACATCGTAGAAAAGGAAGGCAGAATCATCATTAAACATCTTTTCCTTGCTCTTTATGAATTCTAATAATCCAGACACAAGGTTACTTCTCTCTCTCTCTCTCTCTCTCTTGTTTTTTTTTGCTGTTATTTCACTATGCCTAAAAAGAATTTGATCAAATAAATAGAGCTGAGCAAATAAGTACTACAGTGATGTACTTGCCCACCCCTGTTCCTGTCCTCTGATTATAGAAGAGTTAGTGAATTCCCAGTTATCCACAGATAGAGGTGACAAACAATGTTAGAACTTGCTTTGAAGGAAAATGGAAATTTACATAAATTACTACATTGACTTTTAGCTAGTTAATTCCCAATTGTCCACCTAATGGAAGGAAACCTTAGCATGTATAATATATAAAACATAGATAAGTCAGAGTTGTGATTGTGCTGAAGGGCTATAACAAGTTTAGTTGCTGAGTTAATAGACAGTTATGTATCCCATGCTCTGCTGTGGCAGGGCTAAGCCTTGGTGTCAGCAAATCTTATTTTTAGGAATGAAGCTCTCTCCTGACCGTAGGTAGCAAACACTTCCATCAGTGGATAAGTAGGAATTTACTAAGCTCCTCCAGAGGAACTAGGAACAAAACTATCTCAGATATAGCCAGTGATAGCTTGAAGATTAAGCAAAGCCTTTGTGGTATTTGCTAATACAGTTACCATTAATGACAACATGCTTTTCCCAATGAGGATGCCAACGGAAAAATGAAGAAAACTGAACCTACTTCATGGTGTATCTAGGATGAGTAGAACCAAGAGACATTATATCAAGGAACCTGTCAGACTTTCTTTGCTTTTAATGCTTTCTTTGTCAAAAGGAATTTTAAGGCAGATTTCTGTCTAGAAGGGAAGATGCAGGCAAAGTACTTTGTGCTGGTAGTACTTTCTACTACTTCCCTCTGGAGGATAACCACTCAACTAATGTTCAGGCCTTCCCAGTAATGTAGCACACTGCTGACTCAATGAAACTTCATAAAACTGTGTTCTGTTTTTTATTCTGTCCAAAACCCCTCTATGTTCTCTTCATCACCTACAGATAAAGTCAAAATGTCTTAGTGTGGAACTTATTCTGGCTCTTCCACATGACATTCCACTATTCATTTTGGGGGGCAACCCCCCCCCCAAACCTCCATTTCAACCAAATTAGTTAACTTTCTGTCTCTTGAACAAACATTTTTCTTCAAGGTAGGAACAAGCTTTCCCACCTTTACACATGCTGTTTCTTCTATCAGCAGTGTGCAAACTCAGCTTCCCAAACTCAGATTTTCAAAACCCTGCCCCTGTTTCCAATTTTGCTCAATGTGATGTTCAAGACACTGCTAGGTGCTGTGGCTGGATACAAAGAAGTATAAGATAAAACTGATTGTGTGATGCATAGAGTTTGGCTGGGGAGAAAACATGAACTATGTAAGAGTTAAATGAGAAAGATTAAATGATAATTAAAGATGACAATGGAGAAAATAAAATAAGGCAAAAATTGCTGTGGGAGTTTGAAGAAAGGAGACATCACTTTTCATTAAGAACATTGAAGATTGCCTTACAGAGATGGGATTTAACCTGAATCTTAAAAGATAGAATAGATTTTTGTGGAAGCAGTGTCATGAGAATATTAAATTATTTACAGGTCCAGTGAGTAAACTGACTTGAAAGGAAAGGAGAGTTCATGTAAAGAAGTAATGAGGGATAACATTTGGGGGCTCACTGTGTAAGACCTTTCATGACAGGCTAATGAGTGACAGTTTTATCCTGAAAACCAGACAGAAGAATTAAAGATTCTTGAGCAAGAAAAAGATATGATCAAAATTGGGTTTTAGGAAGACAGCTGAAAGTGACACTATGGGAGAAGAGCCTAGGAGCAGTTAAACCAGTTTCAAAGCTATTGCAGTCATTTGGATATGAAAAAACTGCCTCTATTTTAACATTTATCACTCTGCATTATAATTATTGGTTTGCTTATTTATTATTAAAATTAGATTGTAAAGGAGGGCTCAATCTTCTGTCTTTCAAACACCTAGAATACTCCAGGTGCAGATAAGTGTTTGCACGGCTCAGATGAATAACTGAAATAAAAAGATGGAGAGATTATAAAGGATCTATCAGCAGAATTGGTGACAGATTGGGGAAATGGGAAGCAAAATTAGTCAAAGACAACTTTTGAACTTGGAAGGATGGTAGTACTTTTAACAGAAATAGCAAAGTTGAAAAAGGGAACCAGTTTTTGAGGGAAGATGGTGAGTTCTGTTTGGATATATTGAGTTTGAGATGATTATTACACACTCAGACAGAAAACAAGGTCTGGTCATTGGAAATAAAGTCACAGGTAGAGAGCACAATTTAGGAGCCATTCATCTAGAGAAGAAAAATAGTTGACAATGTCAGTAGATGATCCATTATCGAGAGACTATCCAGAAAAAAACAGAGGGCAGGGCCTGAACCTTGAAGAACACTGTTTGCAGGTGGGTAGAGAGGAGGAGAGACAGAGTGAATTACCATAAATGTAGGAGGAAAGCCAGGATGGTGTGGGGTCACAAGTGCTAAGGTAGAAAGGTCAACAGTGTGGTCAGTTGTGTCAGTGGTTATCAAAGCCAAAGAGAAGTTAGAAAAGACCACTGGATTTGACCATTCAGAGACTGTTCATAACCTGTGAAAGTATCAATACTATTTCAGTAAAGGTGAGGGGGGAGAAGTCAGATTTTATAATATGGATAAAAACACTTGGTCGTGAGACAGTGGAAGCAACAGGTTAAGTCTCTTGCCTGAAGAAACCTGTGACTGGTGGAAAGGAAAATGTGCCCTTTTTAAAACTAAACTGGGGAAACTTGTGCATATTTTTAGGCAGAGGAGAGAGCATGATACTGAACCTAGAAGAGAGGAGAATAACTGAGAGAATGAAATATTCTATGGGTTTAGGGGTGAGGGTGGAATTAAAAGCACAAGATTAACCTTTGGAGGGGAGAAGGGTGAAACTCATATAGGAATCAAATATGCATGTGGAGATTTAGCACATGAGAAGTAGGGAAGATGGGGAGATAACAGCTAGAATATTAATCTTAGGACATTTATCACACCCAGTCTTGCATTGTAGTTAGTTGTTTGTGCACCGATATAATACCTCTCTGCCTCTGCCAGGTAGGGATCTTCTCTTAATATTTCGGCATCTTTCAGAATAGCACTGAATAGATGCTTAATAAATATCATTTTTTTTTGCATGAATGAATGCTATCCTGATACCCAAAAGTTTGAGATTCAGCTCTTTCAAAATTATCAAAATTAGTCTGTCAGATCCATCTTTATTCTCCTTTTTTCTACTACTGTTCTCTACTCCCATACTTACAAATACCACTTCAGGTTCATTGGTAGCATTTGCAATTATTATTTAACAGATTATGATTGGGTTTACCAAATTCTAGAATGAGAAGGAAAATACTAAAAGTGTTTTTACCACTTTTATTTTTTAAACTAAATTTAAATTATTTCATTTCACTTCATTAAGTGATGTAATTTAAGTGATAGAGTAATTCTATAAAAGAAGAATGTAATTTTGACAAATCCTAAACATTTTTAAGTTTCTAAATGACTCTTATTGACTATAATTAATCATTGGTATCAGCAACTATTATCTGATTGCTAAAGTTATACCTAACACCAGGGGGGAAACATATTCAAAAACTGAAACTCTCTTTTCTGGTAATATGACAGACTAGATATCCTGCAGAATAATACAGAAACAACTAGAAATGCCATATTAATGTAACAAACACTTTTATTTAAATGGCTAAACTCTCAGGAAGGAAAGGAAGTCCCCAGGAAGAGAATGAGGATAACGAAGAACTAAAAATCCAGGTAGTAAATCATCCTGGGGCATTTGCCAATCTCAGAATTCAAGAGAGTTTAAGTTTTAGTGACTAAAAGGAGATGGGCCAAGCGTTCAAACAAAGTGAGGGATTAGAACTGAAAGCTGCACTTTTCCCATAGGATTGGATCTTTGAATAAGTTATACCCTCCGTAAAGTGGAAATAAGAAAAAATCTGCTCACTGACAAAAACAAACAAATCTTACTTATCTCAGCCTTGACTGGGGGGCAAGCGGGGGGAGGGAAGAAATCCCCAAAGAATTTATAACTACATTTCCAATAAGGTAAAACTAAAATAGTGGACAACAATAATATTCAGAGATAGGAAGGGGGTAATTGGAATTGAAGTATTTTAAGATTGTTGGATTATTCAAGAGAAGAATAGAAGTCATGACTAGCTTTAGGTTTTAAGTATACATGTTAAATTGTTAAGGATGACAACTAAAAGAATGGAATTAAACAGCATAATTTTAAAAGCAGTAGAGGAGAAAAAGGAATTTTTAAAACCTGATTAATCTGTTATAAAAACAGAAAATCAGGGGGAAAAAAGCATAGAAAAAAGTAAATGGAAAAAACAGTAAGATGGTAAAAATAAAATCCAGCTATATCAGAGAACACAATATATGAAAATGTTAAAAAGTGAGAATTGTCAGACAAATTTTTTTGTGAATGCTGTTAAGGAGCAAGACATCTAAACCACAAGGACCCAAGAAGGTGGAAGGTAAAGATTTGGTAAAATATATATCAGGCAAATACTAATTAAGAGAAAGCTGGTGTAGCCATGAAAATAAGATTAAATGGGACTGTCTAAAAGCATTACAAGGAATAAAGGAGGTCCCTAAATAATGATAAAATGTAAAAATCACTAGGAAGATATAATAATCTTAACAGGTACCCGATAAAAAAAGCCTCAAATTTTATGTGACAAAAATTGACAAATATATAAGGAGATATTGATAATTCTTTAATCTGTCTACAAGTATTAATAAAGATATAATAGATATTAAAAAATACAATAAGCTTGAGTCAATGGACATGTATAGAATTCTGATTCCAACAATTAGTCTTCTCAAGCATGTATGGAATCTTTATAAAACCTGACAATAGACTGAGGAATAAAACAAATCTCAACAAGTTTTAAAGTCATACAGGTTGCATTCTCTGATAACAATTGAACTAAGTTAGAAATTAGTAACCAAAAAAATTACTTTAAAAACCTTTACTTTTGGACACTCTTAAAGTTACTTATATATAACTCGTTAGTCAAAGAAGAAAAGATGATGGAAACTACTTAGAACTGAAGAATACTGAAAATAGTACGAGTTTAAAAACTTGTGGGATATTCCTAAAATAGTTCTTTTTTTTTTTTTTTTTTGTCTTTTTGTGACCGGCTGTGCCAGTGAGCGCACCGGCCATCCTTATATAGGGTCCGAACCAGCGGCGGGAGCACTGCTGCGCTCCCAACGCCGCACTCTCCCGAGTGCGCCACGGGGTCGGCCCCTAAAATACTTCTTAAGTGATATTTAAAGTCTTTTACATTGGGGCTGGCCAGTTAGCCCAGTTGGTTAAAGCACTGCCTTATAACACCAAGGTTAAAGGTTCAGATCTCCATGCTGGCCAGCTGCCAAAAAATAGTAATAATAATAATAAGGTGTTTTATATTGAACAGCAGAAAGGCTGAAAATTAATGAGCTAATTTAACTCAGCAAGTTAGGAAAGAAAGAATAAACCCAAAGAAAGTTTAGGAAAAGAGATAAGTAAAATAAGAGCAGAGAATAATGAAATGGAAAACAGAAATAAATGTAATAGAATCAATAAAACCAAGAGTTGTTTCTTTAAAAGGTCTAATGAAAATAGGAAAAACCGTCAAGATTTCAACAAAAGTGAAAGTACAAATAATGTTAGAAATGAAAAGACATAATTGCAGAAAATTAGAGACTAAAAATAGGTGGCTGTCATAAACAACTTTATGATGATATATTTGAAAATTTAGACAAAATGAACATTTTAAAGAAAAATATAATTTATTAAAATTGACTGTAAAGGTAGTCAAAAGTGTGATTAGGCCTGATACCTATAACCATTAAAGAAATTGAATCAGTATTTTAAAATCTACCACCAATTAAGGTTTGATTTCTCCATATAGTTTGACTTCAGAAAAAGAATGAATGCAAGATCACTCTGGCATTAATATTTCCAAACAGTGATAATTCAGTTTTTCATAGCAAATGAATAAAATGGTATTCTGATATTTGAAAACAAAAAATACCTAAGAGCCATGCTAAAATCTAAACATGGCCATTGAATCCATATAGAGTCTCACAGGTGGTCATGGTTCCCTTAGATTTTTTGTCTTACAACTTTTGTTTAAGCAATTTCCTTAGAACAGAAAAAAAAAAAAAAAAAAAAAAGGTGTTGTTTCAAAAATTTTTCTTATAGGGATGCACAATTACAAAATTCAGTTAGATAGGAGGAATAAATTCTGATGTTCTCTGTTGCACAATAGGGTGATTATGGTTAGCAGTTAAGATATGTATACTACATAATAGCTGGATGATAGGCTTTTGAATGTTTTTGCCACAAAGAAATGATAGATACATGAGGGGATTGATACATTAACTACCCTAACTCAGTTATTATGCAACACAAATGTGCATTAAAACATCAGATTATACCCCATAAGTATGCATAATTACAATGTCAAAGTGAAAAATAAAATAAAAAGTAAAAAATTAAAGGAAATTAAGCTGAAGAGATATCTTAAGTAAATGAAAATGAATAAGAATATATGAAAACTTAAACTTGATAAATTTATGTGTAAGTGTACTTAATAAAGTTTGGAAATTTGTGAATTTTTAAATAGAATGATGCAAGGGAGGAAAAACCACAAAACTTGTAAACCTAATTTCCCATGAGCTTATTTATCAAAATCTCAATTATAACTGAAGATTTAAGTTAATATACATAAAAGAGAGTAATTCTTAAACTTGACCAGGTGATAATTAATTCCATGTGTGAATTACAAAGAACTAGAAAATTTCTTAATTTATTAATTTATTATGTATTAAGTTGAATCATATGAAATTCTTGATAGTTTACCATTTTAACCTACCAAAAATGGCAATTCTGGATGATTCGATCTAATTGATATTTATAAGCACATGTGTTTTATAAAGGTGTCCAGACTAAGTATATTTAACTGTGCTTAGCTGTTTCGTTAAAATTTATTTACTACTATTTATTATCTTTTATTCTGTTTTAGTACTCCCTGCAGACAATCAAGAGTGAGTGCAAATGGCTTACTGAAACATTGTGGGAGAAATTGTTAAAATTGAGAGAATTCTATTAAAATTTGTTTTTTTGTAAATTTAGACAAGATCACCATTATTCAAATCTTGCAGTGTAAGACCTTAGTTGCAAAACACTAGTATTGGCCAGGAATATAGTTTACTTTGGTACCCAAATCTAGAGAACACATATAATCAAGTAATGTGAATTTATGTAAATATATTAATTAGAAATCAAAGAAATATGAATAATTAGGCCTGGTTTTATGGAAGTAAATGAATTAAAGTTGTTATTGAAGGTCACCTAAGATTTGGCTGCTGGGTGAAAACCATTAGCAAAGAAAGACAGAGGGGAATGAACATGGCCAGTTTGAGATCAGAGATTATTGGAGTGAGTGAATTGTTGGGAACTGTTGGCACAGAAGACTGAGTATATGTAAGGTAGGGCCAGCTGATTTTTTTTTTTCAGTGCCTGTCAGTCAAAAGATCTCTAGGAAGGGAAAAGGGAATTCCATCAAGAGAGTAATGTTTTAGGGAAATTAATCTGGTCCTAGTGAATAGGATAGCTTTAAGCAGAGAGAGACAGGAGTCAGTGAGATCAGTTAGGAGATATCTGCTGTAATCTGCATGAGAAGATAAAAAGCCCTAGATTAGGATGATAGGTGGTAATGGAAATAAAGACAAACTGAAGGCAACAGACATTTCGCTGAGAAACTTGGCAGTATTTGGTGGCTGAAAGGGGACAAATAAATATCATAGACCAACTAATAAGTGATGTCGTGTGTAAATAATTTTGTTTTGGCACTGTGTTGTGAGCATATTTAGTTCTTGGTAATTAAGTTTTCATCTTTATATTAGAGGTCTACATATTTTTATATTTTCTCTTTTCAATATCTTCTACTAATATCTGGGAATAAAACCCAAATTAGTCTTTTAAGGCCCTGGCATTATCAAGGACTAAATCTTTTTTTTTAATGTTCACTGAATACTGAAATCATGTTTTGAATAAATCTAAGATTATACCCCCAATTATATATGAAGCATATTAACAATGAGAATATATTATTAAATCCATTATAGAAAAAGTTTAGATAAAGGCCTTAGAGCCTCTCTGGAGATTAGAAGATATATTCCAGAGTTGATGACAAAACATAACTCACCAAAATGAAGCTGTGAGATTAAGAAAATCTTATAAATAACTATATTGACATGTTCAAACAGCTGTTTTCTACTAAACAATACTTTGTTAGTTACTTAGAGCTTGTTCTTTGCAAAAGCTAAGATCTTACTGCTTTTTATGTGTGTTTGTCTTATAGGATTTGTCTAAATATTGTTATCTCCCCACTTAGGTATACTGAAGATTAGTTTAGGAGTATTGAAGGGCATGTTATTTTTTTGGAGGGCTTTTGTCACTTTTATTTGAGAAATCAGTAGTAGATATCCTTTATAGCTTGTTTCCTGTTTTGTGTACTTTTGTTATTAAGTAACCTCCCTCTTCACCCCATTGCCTCACCTCTCTTTCTTGTTTCTCAGCTAGAATATTCTTATCAGCATCAGCCTTCCAGGACTGAGTTTTCCTTCTTGGGCTTTGTTTACAGTAAATCCCTTAAAGAGTATGACTTAATTTTCTTTAAAATATGAAGAATCATGTGCATATTGTTGAAGTTCTTTGAGTTATTTTTAGGAAGCAGTAAGAAAACTGGAGTCTCTGTGATTTGCACCTTATTTTTTCTCCTTTACAGCCCATTATACAAAATACATGGAGAGCAGGACAGCATGCATGGTGATTAAAAGTACAGGCTTTAAATCCAGACTGCATGGTTCCAATCCTGACTCTGCCCTTTTTACCAGCTGTGAAAGCATGTGCAGGGTAATAGAACATCTCCTTGTTTCCTTATCTGTAAAATGGGGGTGATAATTCCAACTTCAAAGGATTGTTGTGAGGATTAAAGAGATAACTCATATAAAACATTTAGCATGTAATAAGGCATAATAAATGATGATTTGGTGTTGTAGTTATCATTGTTATGTTTTTATCATCATTGTTAAGATTCCTGGTTGTTGTCACTAGGAACCAGAGATATGTTTTGTATGTGAAACTTAAGTTACCACGTAAATGTCCCTAAGCTATTTTCTTAGCCTTTTCAGTTGAAAGTGTTCTTTGTACTAAAACTATTCTCTACCATCTCGTCCAACATTATCATGGGAAGCCCTAAGTGAAGAAATGGAAGACTTGTGGGTGGTGGTCAGATTCCTTGACCAGGGGGAAATTTGTTTTCCCATTATATTAACAAGAAGAAATATTTTTTAAAAAATAATAATGAATAAATTTATTGAAGCAAGGAAAAGGTGGGGAGACCAGATAGATGGCTTTACTTTCTGAGAATTCACCACATTTCTGTACTTAGCACAAATTCATATGTATTGGTCTGTCTGGGGCATGCAAACTTGAAAGGACTGCTTGTCTGAGTGAAGTACTACAGTCTAAGTGTTACAAATTAGATGAATTAAAGTGGCTCTGGGGATTTGTGTTTGACGGCAGCTGAATTTTGGTGACTGTCAGTGCATAGGCTTTAAAGCAGTAACAGTGGGATACAGCAGAAAATGTCCTACTGGTAATGGTGGATGAAATCTGTAAAACACCCAGGTGCTATGGTGTTAGCAACTAAATACATGAAGTGATTTTCTTCTCTTTGTTCTTGTCACTTTTCCTTTATACTGTTGTCCTCTAACTGCATCTTTAATTTCCCACTACCTTTAGGAGTCCTCCAACTAAGAAGTATTAAACTTCATTTTTGTGAAAGCCTTTTTTGTTTCACATTTTGCCATTTGTTATTAAAGCCCCTCTTCACTGAAGAGGTACAAATGCATTTCCTACTATTCCATCCTTCCTGTTCTGTTTCTTAAATGTCTTCTGTGCCTCCTGTGGGAAAAGAACCCTCCTAATTTAGAATGCATAGCATGGAGAGATAAGTTATTTGCTTATCTGATTCATTATAATTTGAGCCACTGACATATCTCTTTAATGTTGTCAGCATTTACACATGTAAAAGAAAATAGATTATAGTGAAGTGGATTCATTCACAATAACACTATATGCACCAAAATTTCAGTGACTTGAATGGATACATAAACATAGTTTGGTGTGTATTCAATTTTTTATCATGCTTTATTGAAATGTTATTGATTTTTAAAAAGGCTTTTGAAGGGAACTGAAGAATCCTCCTTTTGAGAATAATATTAGAAACTTGTTTCCTAAATACAATATCAAAAATATTAAAGGAGCTCATGAATAATTATAATTGGCAAAGTGTTCACATTTATTCATATTTTATAATTCTGTACACAGAATTACTAGGAATTGTCTTTGGTTGCTAATAATGTGAAGTGTTTAGACATAATATACTCACATATGCCGAAGTGACTACATCCATGAACATGTAATGTTTTTCTGGTCTGTCATAACTTGAGAATTTTGGTTTCTTACATCATTGTCCACCAAATTAAAACTTTATAAATATCTTTCTATATTTTGTTCACCTGTCCTGCTGAATTTTGGTTAAATGAGATTGAACAAAAAGTAAATTTAGTTGATGTCTATGGATATTTGGCCATAATGATATTATATTACAGATACCTTTCTCATTTAAGATATTTTCAGAGGCTTTTGGAACCCAACCCTCAGTTAATGTGATAAACACTTCCCTTTACTCTATTCCAAACGTGATAATATTCCAGATTTATTCTGAGTCACATTCATTGCTCAAAATCTTGAAAAGAAAATAATGAAGAAAGTACCAGAACGTGTGTCTCTACGGGGTTTCTATGTGATTTGAACCTTTTGGTGAAGTATGTTTGACCAGATGGTTTTTCACCTCAGAGTAAAAAGTTGAAGTCCTTACATGTAGCTTTGTACTAGCTTCCTTGTGTCTGCAGTCTTCTTCCCTGATAAATCTGCATACTTTCTTACCTTCTTAAGTATTGGCTCACACCTCACCTTCACAATGCAACTATCTTTTTTAAATTCCTATACCTCTTCATATCTCTTACTACTTTTTATTTCCCCCAAAACACTTATCACCTTCTAACATTGTTAGAAGATTGTTTGCCTCCCTAACGTCATATAAGTTCATGAAGGCAGAGACATTTCTCTATTTTGTTTACCCAGGTCTCCTTGATCTGAGCTCATAGTAGACACTCAGTAAATATTAGTTGAATTAATGAATGAATTCTTATGTAATTAAGTACACACACATATATGGGTGCACACACACATAACCGATCATTTCAGCTCATTAAGAAATGTGATTTCACAAGCAGTCATTGGACTTTTACAGAATTTCGTAAGTATTTACTAAATTCCTACAGCTAAGTGTGTAGTAGTTGGGTAGGCCTAGGGTGGTGGGAGGGGATAAGTCATAAGAGAGAAGGTGTGTTGGTGATAGTAGCTATAGAAGAACTGCAATAACTACCCTGTCCTCAAATATCTAGTCTCAAGACTAGCTCACAGTGTTTAGGGGAAATGTGGCACGTATGTTGAATTTTAAAGAAAAATACCAGAAATTACATGTCCATATACTAAAAGGAACAGTAAATCATTATGCAAGTCAAAAAGAGCCATGGCACTGGTGAGCTAGAGCATTTGAGTAACCTAAAGGTGTGAGTAGTTGGGCAAATAAAATTCTTTGGCTCATCAAAATTGTCTATGGAAGGTAAAGCTAAAAGAACTTAATTCTTTTATATTTTATGGTACTATTCTTTATTTTAAATAAATTCTTGTATTTATTCATTTAACAAATATTGTTTAAGGACCTATCACATGTCAGTTGTAGGGATAGAAGATACTATGCGAAGAATGGTAACCTGTGATTTTTTTTAATACTGTATTTTTAAAGGAAAAAAATTATAGCAATAGTTTTTATTGTAAAACTTTAGAAAAATGCAGAAATGCTAAAAGAAGAAAATAGTAATTTAGAATCGACTGTCTCGCAGGAAACTAATCCTTAGGGTTCTCCCCCAATATATAATTATTTCCTTTTCTTACAAGAGATCTAGGAATTTTTTGACATTTGCTCCCCGGTAAGTAAACTAAAGGCCATGAATACACTATTAGGTTCTACAGCAGAGGTTGACTTCTGTTTGTTGAACAGGCCATACTCTGCCAAAAGTATCTTTGCCCATATAATTTCCCAGTTTTCAATTTTTTTGTCACACTTTTCAAAGAAAGCACACTGACAAAGAGGAAAATGTGTATGTTGAGGAAATGACATTTTTAATACTACTACACTTTGGATTTAGAGAGCCTTTTCCTTCCAAACAGTTAATTTAGCATAGAAGTATATAAACTCATTAGTCTTGTCTTCATCTCTGCTTGGTCTGAATAATTCAAATAATTAAATGATGAAGACTAGCACAGGAAAGGTGAAATAGCTTACACCAAATCATACAGGTAGTTGGTAGAACTGCTAAGAAAAGCACTCAAATGTTTTCTTTGTTCAATATATCATCCTATATGGAGCTGTGTTGGAGGTTCTCTCATCATTGTAACTCATCACCTCCTCTCAGTTCATACCCAATAGCAAAGGAAATGAAGAGGTAAATTTGAAACTTAACCAGGCTTGTTATAACATTTTTTGCCTTTCACTCCGAAGATGAAAAATATCATTTTTAGAGGATGAGAAAATGAGCAAAGCAGTTTTAGACCTTTATCTACTGAAATCATATTGTATGTTTCTTGCCTTAGTCTTAGAGATGAGCATATTTAAAAATGACTGTAATTAAATATTGCAACTATGAAAGGAACATTAATTTTATAGCAGGTGAAAAAAATAGGACATAGCATGAGTAGGGGTAGGGGAGACAGCTGTCGATAATTTTTGGCCTACTGGAACTAGTACACATTTTCCTTCCAACTCAGCAGAAATGTAGCTTTAAGAGCATAATAGCAGCTTTCCTTTCTGCTTGGAGATTTAAAGTTAAAGGTAGATGGACCAGTTTAATACGCAGGCCTACCTGTGACTATTCCAGTAGGTTCTTCATTCTGTTCTTGCTAATGCTGCTACCTTGTTTCTAAGTGGACATTAGTTCTTGAGGTATATATTTTTCTCTCTGCTTTGAATTAGTTATAAATCTTTTGAGAACTAAAGAACCTGGATATTTCAAAGGCCTGTTCTACGTCAGCAAATAAATTGCGTTGTCAAAGGGGTTGAAAAAGCGACATAGTGCAAAGTAGTACTTCCTCTTCATTAGCTGATTTAGCTTACCTCATTTCCTTTCCCCTTTTTAGTAGCAAGTGTGCAAACTTAAAGGATAATTTAATTTCTTCTTTCTGGATGCAATAATATCTTATAAGCTATATCAGAGTTGTGATTTTTTTTCATGATACAGAAAGAATCTAAACGAGAGAAAAAAAAGTACAACAAATACTGTATTTATTACACTTTGAAATGTGATTGCTCATTTTAGCCAATGTAATTTCAAATAGTTAGAAGCATTGAAATATATTTATTTAATGTATTTATATGCCTGAAAACTAAAATTAGATGTTTGGAAGAAAGTGAGGAAATAAGTTTCAATATTTTTCCTTAGCCAGAACATTGCAAGTTAAGGAAACTATTTACTAGATCATTTTATCCTAGGTAATGAATCTTATTTTTCTCCCAATTTGGTTTCTGTACATTATTCAGAGATTAAAATATACTGCATCATGATAGTCAATCTCCTGTGTCTTCTAATTTGATATGAGGTTACCTTTATGGGTAATTATCAGAAGAAAGATGAGATTTTCTTCTACCTCACTAGCCCCTCTCCCCACCTGCCTTGCTCCTCACCCCCTCCTACAGAATTGCCTAACTTGGATAATCACCCTGTACAGTCATATTCCTGAAGTCTGAAGGTCTTGCTGCTCAATGTGCTCTGACTAGCTGATTTGCTTAAATTCAGTGCTTTGTGCCATTCCTATGAATCTGAGCTAATTATACTGCCATTTTTCAGAGATGTGCGTTAGAAGTCATGTGTGCCTAATTCTGAAAATGGCTTTGTACATTAAGGCTCATTTAACCACTGATGGTTAGAGAGAAGTTGAAAGACAATTATTGGCCATAATTTTAAAGTACAGTAATAGCATGGAACTCTCTTGTACTGCAGGCATATAAGACGCTATGTTGTCAACCTCTCAGTAATTAGGAATGTTGCAATTTGATGTGTATCTTAGTGATCAAGATGTCATAAGGAAGATATATTTAGCTATGGAAGAGAAAATCAGTGTCCAGCATGCAACGATACTAATAGGGTAAGCACTTGCAACTGGATTTTATAGGAGGGATTGATTTGTGTGCATTACTAGGTCTGTGTAAGATGGTGTCCTTTTGGCACTAGCTGAATATAAATTTCAGTAAATGCTTTTTCTTGCTGCAGATTAGTGTAATACAGTTAAATTTTCTGTGACTGAGGGGAGGCAGTGGTTGGGCATCTGTTAATAGTCTGAAAGTAACTAATGAGGATGTGCAGTCGGAAGGATTGATTGAATAGCTGCAGTCCTGTGTGTTTCTTTCTCGCCTGCTCTCTCTGCAAGCTGTAGAGAGGGAGGGGGAAGAGCAAGACACAGGGAGGGAGCGAGAGAAAAAACGCTTTCTCTTAAGTGGAAGTAGCACAGATCCCAGGGGCCAAGAGGCCAGAAATGGAAGTTTAAACTGCATCTGTCTTTTAAAGGGAGAACAACAGGAATCAAAATGTCAGTCTCCGGAGTTAGGATTTACTCCTTATTTTTTAAGATCTGGAAGATAACACAGAATACTTTTTTTAGAATGTGGTTTTTTTTTCCTTGTCCATGTTGAGATTATCTAATGTTATCTAAGAAGCTGGATTCCTATATGTCTGTCAGTTGAAGTGGAGATGGGAAGCAGTTGTGATAAAGGTATAATATGTATATATCTATCATCTGTATGTGCATGTGTATGTGCATATATATGTGTGTGTGTGTATATATATCACTCTATGAAAAAATCTTAAAATGTAGCCTTAATGCAGTATATAGTAATTAAATTGGAGAAGATCAAATCATCTGCAAAATCCTAAGCTTGTTAGGTTAGTTCGAACAGATTTAGGATTCCAGAATAAGATCTTAGTAAGGTCATATTGCCAGAACAAGGAGAAGCTGATCTATTTTTATATCTGCATAGGCATATATGTTATTTTATCCTGGCAGCCGCTTTCAGTCTTCT
The DNA here is from genome assembly GCF_027409185.1 of Cynocephalus volans. NCBI lineage: Eukaryota > Metazoa > Chordata > Mammalia > Dermoptera > Cynocephalidae > Cynocephalus > Cynocephalus volans. Next base: position 134,364,489 of record NC_084467.1, read on the forward strand.
CACGGCCCTTTCATTGCAGTCTGGTGAATCATCTTATCTCCACAGAACCGAACTTTGACCTTTGTGCAAACACCATCAAATCATGTGCAACACTAGACTATCTTTTGTTCACAAGATTAGAAATTTCATTTGATCCTATAACTCCTAAATTTCTCACAGATAGAGAAGTAGATTCATACACTGTGTGAGATGCAAATATTAAGTGAATTTAAAGGTATTAAACAGTGAAAATTATTTTTTATATGTGCATGGATAAAGATATAAGCTATCACTGTAAAGGCAGATTCTTAACTGTGACCTAGGTCTCTCTAGTGTCTTGATAGTTCAAACACAACAAAGATAAAGAGACAAATTATGTGGAGATGACAGAATGTAATGCACCTTTAAAGCAAACTGATTTTTTGTGAAAATAAATAATTTTACAATTTAATGAAAGGTCCTGAATGTTGGATTCTTATTGATGTTTCAACTTTCTTGTCTTGTCCAGAGGTGCCAGCAGAAAGGTCCCCCCGAAGACGGAGTATCTCAGGGACCAGTACATCAGAGAAACCCAGCTCCATGGAAACTGCAAATACCTCACCCTTCAAAGTACCAGTAAGTTTTTCTTTTCTCTAAAAGAATGTCTTACTTTTCTCCTTTCTTCTTAAAGTTGAGACAGCTTAAGGAATCCAAACATTTTGCTTCTCAAGAATTTCTTTATAATACTGAAGTTAAGCGACAGTTATCAACTTGTGTAGATTAACTGTGGTTAATGTCTACTACTTCCAGTATAAAGTTTATTAGGTTTTAGGGAATATTATTTTACTTGTGGGATATTTCCAAAATATACAACTAAATGCATTCAATTCAAATTCCTTTGAACTATAGAGTGCAAATCTTTGCAGTATCCTTTTATCAAGTTGCTAGCTAAAACCTATCACAATTCTGTTAAGGTACTGGTGGGAATCTTTTTTTAGGGATGGGGATATGATTTTTTTATTTTCCAGAGCTGGACCATAGCAGAGAGTGATGAGACTCATAAAACTGCAGAGCGAATTCACAGAGAATTAGACAATTTTGAATTCCAGTCCTGAGACGTGGCTTGTGCTTTGCTTAAGCCATCTTTTAGATGACTTCTAGGTGCTTAAGAAATACCCTGAAAGAAGGTAACTCCTTAAACTGACCAGGTGGTACTAAGAATCAGTATTAAATTCAATGGAATGCTGAGCTGGAAGGGCCGTATGTGATCAAGTCAGCTGACTACCATTTGAAGGCCTGGTTTGGACCTTTTTGATATAACTCTGAGTAACCCAGATTTTAAGTTATCTCTTCTCTTTGTTTATTGGATAAAAAATATACTTACTTCCTCATCATATCATTTTATTAAAATTAATTGTTAAGCTTGAAAGTAATTGCTTCATGAGGTTGGTCATTATTCTACATACAATGAAAATTAGTATAAAGTAGAAATAGACGTTTCTATCTGGGAAAAAAAGGTGGTTTCTCTTAACTCAGCCAAGTTAATATGGCGTATTCTTTTTCTCATTCCGATGCTTTTTTTTTAAATTGGGATGACCTTTTAAGTAGAACTGATCTTTTGGGCTATATAAACTGACATTCACATGTAAGTTAACCAAAATAGTTGTTTTATATTATACTAATCCTGAGGAACAAGATTTCCCCTTGTCCTATATCATGACCTTATAGAGTTTGTGGATAAGTTGTAGAGTTTGACACCTTTCAAATTTTTACAAACTTTGTCATTTTGAAAGAACACAAGTGAGAGTGTTAGATATTAATATTCTAACAAAATTATGACAGGAATTTAAAAACGTTAGATTTAGAGCCTTTTACTAAATTTCTTTGTTCCATAGATACAGCTACCTATTTCCTATTTTATTTTTTTCATGAATGAAAACATTTTTTCCCTCCTCTTTTTTGTTTTCCTGATGAAGCAGAGATCATTATAATGGAACTATTCATGTACAGTTTGGTGAAAAGGATTGAGTTAGAATTTGAAGTTTTCATACCATCATGCTGAAACTAAATGGTGAATTCTTAACTTTGTTTTTAAAAAGTTAATAACTGAAGAAGAATATCCCTCTGGAATATTGGTAACATTGAAGTTACCAGTAGTCCTGTAGTAAGTCTGAAGTTCATAGCCTTTAAATTAATTAGGAATTAATTTGAATTAATTAAGAACCATAATTTTTTATTTTCACTTATTTCATCAATTTTCATTTATATTTAAACAATAAGATGATAAATTAAGACTTATCTTAAGAATAAGTCTAATCATTCTTGAGCAAAACTTATACAGCAGAGGTGGATATACATGAAAGCTAGTAGTACTTACAAACTATGTACTCAGTTATTAGTCTGACAATCTTAGCCACTTCATGCATTTAGAAATAATGAAGGAAGGAAGGGGCCTCTGACTAGCAAATTGCAGTTGCAAAGCCCATTCACTTAGCTCTCTAGAAGAATATAACCATTCACAGGCCTTCACCTAGAGAGTTTTCTGAAAAATAACCATCAGAGCACACTGATTACATCATAAGTCAGTGAGTAGAGGGGGGAGGCAGAGAAAATGAAAAGCAGGGAATCATAAAAACAATCTGATTCCACTTAGGATAAAGGCAAACAGCCTTAACATTTATCAATAGCCCTTAAGAATACCATTGTATTCCAGGATGGCACGTGTTGTAGAAATTGACATTGATAATAATGATCCTGAATCAAGAAAAAGTGAGATTATATTTGTTGTGTTGTTTTTTTAAAAAGTGGAACTGTGTCATATTATGGATATATATCCACTGAGAATATTAAAAATTTTGAAGACATATGACATTTATAAAACTCATTATTCAGAAAAGTCTGGTTTCTGAAGTACCTCATTCTTTGATCATGGTAGATAAATAATTTATACACTTTTAAGAGAAACCAAAATATGCTGGCTAAATGAGGCACTTCAGTACTTACTTGTCTATAGAAGTACATGTATTTCTAAATTTCCATGTGATATCAATAGCTAATGTGACTTACATCACTTAACTAGACATACTTCTAATCAGCAATATATTTTTCAGGTCAACACAAAGTATTTTTGTGAATAATATCACAATGGACTCTTTGAATATGGGAAAGCAGTACAAAACAGAGCCAGACTTTGAGATATTTATTTGTACAGTATCTCAAAGAAGATAGTTTCCATGTTAACTTTATGATAAGGCAGAAGTGATATTTTAGCACAAGTGCTAGTGGTTATAGGGTTCAGATGTCATTACTGTGGTGAACATTGTAGATTCAGCACTCATCAAGTGGACCCCTAAAAAACTAGTAGTGGACTCTGAAAAAGGCCCTTATTCTTCTCAGCTCCAGATTTGGACTTACTGAGCACAGATGAAATAGATTTTAGCAAGTCTTGACTGAAATTATTTACAACACACTTCTTAGATACTTACTTTGGGCAAAGTATTGGTGATTCACCAATTAATGATACCTTCTTGGCGTACAATGCTTGGTACTGGGGAAAATGGAAATGAACACAACAGAATTTTTCACTCCCAGAGAGCCTAGAGTCTAGAAGCAAGAAACAGAAAAATCACCAGATTCATAAAGATATAGGTAAGCATGTTAACACAAGTTATTAACAATACAATGTATTGTATTGGCTTTGCCAAGGAGCAGTGTGTTTGAGCTGAATTTCAGAGGCTGAAAGAAAATAATTGACAGGGGAAGAGGAGTACTCCAGTGCGAGGGAATAGCATTTTAGAAAGACACGTCATGAGATGATGGATGCTTCTAGGGAATATAGAATGGACTCAGTGAGACAGGAATCAAAAAGTATGTGGGTGAAAATGGCAGTCAAGAAGGCTGGAAATGTAGGTTGGGGCAAGACTGTGAGTGGGTTTGTTTGTTAAACTTAACTAAATTATGCTGGCTGCTGAAGTTTTAGAGATGTGTTTATTGAAATATTAGTCTATGGCTCAAAAGCTAACACAAGTTGTATAAATACTGTGAAGTATTGGTAAATTACTTGACTCTTTCCCTAAGTGACTCATTTTTTTTTTATCTTGCTATCATTGTCTCAACACAGGGTGATAGATAAGGGGGTATCACTCAATAGAGGTTCAGCCCAACACCCACTCCTGACCCTTCAGCTGACACTCCTGATATTTCTAGAGCAATGGCTCGCCAGCCTTAGGGAGATCCAGGAGAAGCCAGTGGCTAAGGATTGCTCGTATCCTGCTCGTTGATGCGGGATATGGCAGAAAAGAGAAGAAATATAGCAGTGAGCTCAAAGCAGGGAAGCCCAAAACCTTTACATGTCTTCCTCATTCACAAAAATTTATACTTTTAAAAACTTAAAATAGGTAACTAGTACCCCTAGCAGGTTATTCATCTGTAAGGACATAGGAAATGAGGGAAGAAGAGGGAACTTATGTGGCTACTGCACCTATAGGTTAAGGCAAGCTCTTGGTTTTTAGAAATGTTAAAATGTATTTATACTTTTATCTAATCATAGCCATAAGAAAAGGCAGTGATCTGCAGGATAGATTTTCTGTTCTTTCTCCACTCCTATTCCATATTTCTTCACACATACCTTAATTCCAATTGCAATGATTTGTTTGTAGGTCTTTGTCCCTAATTAGACAGTGGATATCTGTTCTAATCTTCTTTGTAACTACCCCAGTGCCTAACACAGTACCTCGCACATAGGAAACATTCAACAAATAATTGTTGAATGGATAAAATATGCATGAATTATTCAAGGACCATAATCAAATGAGTTTATCTCACACTTACTCTCTTGGTATTACTGATATCTGTAATGTCTCTAGTCAAATGGCATACTAAATATTTAATAACATTTAATAAACATCAAATAAGAGATCATTGGGTGTGAATGAGTGTACCTGTGCAGAATGGTTAGATTTTTTTTTTCTCAACAAAGAGAGATTTTAATTAATATTTGGAATTCAGAGCTATGGGATTTTATGTATATAGAATATACTGTGTCTACTTATATTGGAAAGTGAAACTAGGTAGAATTTTTTATTTAATGATTTGTTTCTGTGAATATTTCTTTTAGCCCTTTAGGTGTTCTACATGTGAATTAGCTCACAATGTTTTTGCACAGCTGAGTTTTGACTATTAGATTCTTCAGAAACAATTTAGTCATTTGAAACTTTTGCCTCTTTTAAAGGTCATATTTTTTATTTTTACTTTAATATCCTGCTAGACTTTTTACCTCTGTATATTCATGTTTTCCTTTAAATAAAACATTCATTGTGTATTTTATACATTGCTAAAACTATATTTAAATAGTATTGCAGGGTGATGAGGAATAATTGAGTAAACTAACTAAAAGTTATCCAGGTACTTCAGTTTAATTCAGAGAGGAAAAATGATCACATCTTGTAATTGTGTATATTTGTTTCACAATGCCTGAATTTTTGGAACAGGCTTCTTTCTTTATACTCTATTTATAAAGTGACTATTGATATTTATGATTTTTGTATCACTTCTGTTTATACAATACCATCAATTTGGCTTTGGCAAAGAGAGAACTGCTTGTTCCAGGCCAGGTGCTTGGCTTAGTGTTCTCATTTCCATACACAATGATCTGAGTTGGCCTTCCATGTAAGTATAACGCAGTGTAGTCGCAGCTGCTTCATTTGTATTAGCTTTGAGCTTGGCTCTGAAAGATTTCAGGCACTAAAAAAAAATGTCTGGACAACCAGAAAGCGTAGATGACTAAGGCAGTGGCTCAATATTCCTATGTAACTCTCCTTGTACTTCTTGTCACTATGACACCTGAGCATTCCCAATCAGATAAAAATGCTAGATGCAAAAGATTTTCAGAAAGCAAAACATTTGCATAGTTTTTAGAAAAAGTGTAGACTAAGTTAAAGTCCTGTATAGAAAGAAATGTTATGTTCTTTTTTAAGTACCAAGATACCAGGCTCAGTTGGTATTGGTCTTTGTTTTAAACAGAATAATCTATAAGATCCTATATGTGGTTTTCCAAGTTAAACAAAGAGACAGAAAGCTTCATGCCCACTTAGTAAAGACCAGAAAATGTTCAGTGTCCCAACCAGTGGTTTTCAATTCTAGCTATACATAAAAATCACCCAAAGAACTTCAAAAAATATACTGATGCTTGGGCTCTACCTCAGACCAGTTAAATCAAAATCTCTGGACTAGAGCCCAGTCTCCTGTATTTTTAAAAGGCTCCCAGATGATTATGATATGAAACCTGGCTTGAGAACCATTTGTCTAAATGATTGGTAAAATATTAGGAACTCATTTTAGTCAATGTCGTATGAACAGCAGTGTTTTTCTTTTATACCTTCAAGTCTGACGTAAGAAACTAACGAGATATTTTCTCAGTGGCTCTATTACAGATTGCTGCATTGCATATTAATTGCACTTCTGTGTGTTCTCCATGATCAGTTCAGATGACAGGTTTAAATTTATAAAGTACGTGCTTTCCTGTGGCACACTAACCTCTGACCAGCCTAAGGACCAGTATTAGGGGTGAAATAATGAAATTGAATTCATAGCATTCAAAATGCAATACTATTTTAATTTTTAAATTCTCACTGCTATCTTATTCCAGGAGGACACTTACAGTTATTTCCCCTGATGCTTAAAGATTCTATATTCATCTTTCTTCCTTCTCTTCACTGATCATCTGCGTGGAGTTAAAATTTATAGTAGGATCACCCTGCAGTGATACTGCTCTTGATAAGGAGTATATTTATATTCATATGTGTATGAATATAAGAATATTTATGTTATATGTCTATCATAATCTTATCACCAGAGGTAAAAGTAATATAATAAATGTAGGGATGTCAGAAAAGAAAAATTATGATCTAAATATACTAATATTAACTGTACTTTTAAATCATTTTATAATCAGAATGGGTATAATTTTAAAATCTTTTAATAATAAATATCCTAGAAAATATAAAATTTAGAGGTAAGAATCTTGGAGCAGAGAAAAAAGGAATAAGGTTAAGTACAGCCCCTTAAGGCGACAGAGCAGAGATTGGCAAATACCTGGAGGAAAAAGGAGCAGGCTCAGCAGGGAGTATTGCCAAGATTCTAAACTTGAAAGAATCAAAAAATGATGGAAACACCCTTCTCAATCTATGGTAATTCCTAGAAATAGGCTTGCAGCAGCACTAACTACTGGAGATTCCAATTTATCCTATCCAGAGAAAGAGGACTGTTTGAAAGAGAGGATGGATTACACTCACTCATGGCTCATTCTTAAAGATAATGCACTATAATAAGCCCCTCTCTCTTCTCCCCTCCTGGGCTCTAATGGGGGAGGGGCAGTACAGCACCTTTCATCTCACAATTAAAGATAAATGTTTTGAAAGGCTGAAGCTCACTTAAGGGAGCATATAATTAGCCGCTAAGTATAACTAATACGTATAACTGCTATCAGATGCTTTCCTCTTTCACAGAAGTTCCGAAGCTGGAGATACAACATAGAAAGGAACATTTGCCAACTTCATGATTTTGCTAGGGTTAGCTGTGCAAATGGGTATTCTTGTCCTTCTCAGCTGTGCTTATACTTAACAAGATATGAGTATTGCTAGTAAACAATAATACTCCTGAGGTGCCTTTTTACCCATAAGACTCTTTAATTCTACAACCAATGCCAGTACCATTCCACTGGATTTTTAGATGCTTTGTTTGCTTTATATTAAACATCTACTAATTTTATTTTAAAATATTTCATTCCAAGGGAATTATTTGATTAAAATATCACTGCAAAGTATTTTGTCATACTATTGAGTACCTAGTTAAAGAAAATGCTGCAAAAGGATTTGAATAGACATTTCTCCAAAGAAAATATACAAATGGTCCATACATACATGAAAAATGCACAACATCATAGTCAGTAGGCAAATACAAATCAAAACCACAATGAGATACCACTTGATGCCCACTAGGATGGCTGTAATCAAAGAGAGGGACAGTAATAAGTGTTGGTGAGGATGTAGAGAAATTGAAACCCTTATACATTGCTGGTTGGAATCTAAAGTGATGCAGCCATTTTGAAAAACAGTTTGACCATTCCTCAAAACGTTAAACATAAAGTTTCAATATAACCTAGAAATTCTACTTCTAGGTATATATGTAAGAAAAAAACATATGTTCACACAAAATTTATGTGAATGTTCATAGCAGCATTATTCATAATAGCCAAAAAGTAGATACAACTCAAATGTCCATCAGCTGAAGAACAGAGATAAAATGTAGTCGATCCACACAATGGTGTATTTATTCAGCCATAAAAAGGAGTGACATACTGACACATGCTGCAGCATGGGTGAACCTTAAAGTCTTATGCCAAATGAAAGATGTCAGAGACACAAAAGGCCACATATTATATTATTTGGTTTATATGAAATGTCCAGAATTGGCAAATCCATAAAGTCAGAAAAATAGATTAGTGGTTATCATGAGGTAGGGAAAGGAGAAATGGAAAGTGACTGCTAATGAGCATGAGGTTTCTTTTGGAGATAATGAAAATGTTGTGGAATTAGATAGTAATGACAATTGCACAACTTTTTGAATGTACAAAAACTGCCGAATTGTACACTTTAAAAGGGTGAATTTTATGGTATGTGAATTATATTTCAATAAAGCTTTTTTTTCAAAAAAGGTAAAACACCAGGTTTATAAGACTTAGGATAAAAAGAATATAAAATATCTAATTTGTACGTTTTAATGTTGATTAAAAATTGAAATAATAATGTTTTAGACATGTTAAGTTAAAAAATATATTTTGGAGGAGGAGGGGCACCAAAATGCATTACATTATATATTGACTGCTTATTTTCTACAAATTTTTAGGTAATCATTATTGATACTTTGCATATTTGCATTTTTCTGCTAACTACTATAATTTTGCCTGCTATGAGGAAGATAGTACCATATACTTTTACTCAAGGATTTACAAATAGGACAGACCAATAGCAAGTAATGAGATTGCATCAATAATAAAAAGTCTCCCAACAAAGAAAAGACCATTCAGCTTTACTGCTAAATTCTACCAAACATTTAAAGAAGAACTAATACCAATACTTCTCAAACTATTTCAAAAAATTGAAGTGGACTGAATTCTTCCAAACTCATACTATGATGCCAGCATTACCCTAATACTAAAACAGGGCAGAAACACAACAAAACAAGAAAACTACAGGCTAGTATCTCTGATGAACACAGACACAAAAACTATCAACAAAATACTAGTAAACCAAATCCAATAGCACATCAACAAAATTATACACCATGATCAAATGGGATTTATCCCAGGGATGCAAGGATGGTTCAACATATACAAATAAATAAACATAACACAGCACATCAACAGAATGAAAGAAAAGAAACATACAATCATTTCAATAGACACAGAAAAAGCATTTGATAAAATTCAACATCCTTCATGATAAAAACTCTCAATAAATTATAGAAGGAAAGTAGCTCAACGCAATAAAGACTATATATGAGAAACCCACAGCTAACATCATACTGAATGGGGAAAAACCTTTAATAACTGGAACAAGACAAGGATGTCCACTCTCACCACTTCTACTCAGCATAGTACTGGAAGTCCTAACCAGAGCAATTAGGCAAGAGAAAGAAAGAAAGCACATCCAAATTGGGAAGGAGGAAGTCAAATTGTCCCTGTTTGCAGGTGACATGATTTTAATAGAGAGAAACCTGAAAACTCTACCAAAAAACTCCTAGACCTGATAAACAAATTCAGTAAAGTTGCAGGATACAAAATCAACATACAAAATGCAGTAGCATTTCTGTACACCAAATGCAAACTAGCAGAAAAAGAAATCAAGAAAGCAATTCCATTTATAATAGCAACAACAAGAACAAAAAATACCTAGGAATAAATTAAACCAAGATGATGAAAGATTTCTACAAGGAAAAATATAAAACACTAACGAAAGAAATTAAAGAAGATACAGAAAATGAAAAACATCTCATGTTTATGGATTAGAAGAATCAATATTGTCAAAATGACCAAACTACCCAAAGCATTCTGTAGATTCAATGCAGTCCCCATCAAACTATCAATGACATATTTCACAGAAATAGAAAAAACACTCCAAAAATTTATATGGAACAGCAAAAGACCCCAAACAGGCAAGCAATCCTTCCCTCCTCTCTCCCCTCATTTGAATGTCTTCCAGTCAAAGCTAGGTTTTCCTTCAGAAAGCTCAGTCACCTGCTGGGGCTTTTGAGTTGAACTCCTGTTACCGGATGATAAAAGCCAAAGTTAACTCGACACATTGTCTAGTTTTTGACTGCCCTTCCAGGCTCATTTTCTAATACCCCATATCCCCATTCCCACCCCCAGTTCTCTAAGTCCCATGTTCCATCTTTACCAAACCTGGAGTTCTCCAGACAAGTTTTCTCAGTTCTCTTTCCACATTTCTGCCTAGGAAGTCCACTGTCTATCCTTCTTAAAAATATTCTCATCCTTTAAAACTCAGCTCCAGTGTCTCCTTACCTCTGCTAGGCAACATTAGGTAGGATCTTCTCTGTCCTTCCATAGACGTGTGTATTTATCCATTATAGCACTGATACTATTGTATTGAGGGGTTATTATTTGTATAGTCACCTTTTTTGGTCTGTGATATTGCAGTTGGTGGTCTCCAGATGAGCTGTATATACATCACAGGGTACCCAGATAATCCATTCAGGGTACAGAAAGAAAATATTAAATGACTTTATTCTTTACTCTTTTTAAATTTTTGCCTTACTGAATGTTTCATAGTCATACATCAGAACATTCTTATATTTTATAAGTAAATATATTAGGAATACACATTCAACTGTAGTCATTTCGTAGTCGAAATGATTTAGAAACCACTCTTCTGGAAGACCAAAACTATATCTTATTCATCTTATAACCCCTGCACTAATCTATTCTTTTTCATAATCTGTTTATGAAAACTCACTTAATATATTGGTGGCATTCATGATTACCCAAGGTGTGGACATTGCAAAGACATTAACCTCTTAAGCCATAGTATCTTTATCATTAGTTGGTGGTTTTAAATTAATCAGCATATCTACTGTTTTTTTAAAGGGTCTTCAATAAATCTGTTTAGAGAAATAGAATAAGGGTGAAATGTAGTAAGTAGAAAGAAAGAACTTCCTTCCTATGGAAGCCCAGTGAGACTAATGATAGGAAGAGTAACTCATGGAGTTGTCTTTCTTAGTTTGCTTCTCATTCAAGGTATAATTAAATGTGTAGGAATGTGACCTGCCTCTCAGCTCTTTAAAAGTTAAACGGGGAAAAAACACAATACAGCCAGCAAAAAAGGTCAAAGCCCAATCATCTGTACTAGCTATCTGGGCTCATATATTATGCAGTCAGTAAGACCACTGTTACTCAGGAGCACTTTCCATTAAAATCAGGTGTCTGCAGCTGAAAAAGGCTCTGAACTCTTCTGACCATGTGAGACAGGGCCTGTGTCACCCTGCCTTTTTAATTTTGCCAGAGTGCTAAAGATTTAATATTATTAGCATTTAAGGATTTGTACCTAGAACAGACAAATGAGTGATAAGAACTATATTTTTCATTGTATGTTCAGCTAGCATCTCATTTGTATGACCAAGAGCAAACTGTTTGACCTCCTCTAAGGCCTATGATTTCTTTTTATAATAATGAAATATTATACAAATATTTTAAAATATTTGCAGGTTTACAGATAAGGAAGTACTATATACTAAGAACCAATCCCATAATATTTTGGTGCCTAAATTCATTGTGGAAAAAATATTTGTAGCATTAAAAACAGTACTTTTAGGAAATAGCCCTTAGAAATAATATAAATATGCCTAATAAAATCTTTTCCATAATGTATTCCTCCCTTCCTTCCCCTTTTATTTTATAACCCCCCCCCAAAAAAAAGCCTATCCTGATAGACATTAGTAAAGAGTAATTATATTATTTCACATTATACCTTTTGCTCACTACCATCCATAATATGGATTTTGGGTGTATTTTATGTTAATTCTGTTACCAGAGGTGGTAAGAATTTTATTTTTTTAAATAATTAATAGATTTCAAAACCCCCCTACATCTGTGATGCTGTTATTCTTAGAGTCTTAGAAAAGAAATGGAAAACTTCAATTAAATTCATCTCCATCACCCCTAACAATGAAAAAATGTCTTTTCTTATCTAATGGATTTTCAGGCTACCATGATAACCTCTGGGAGACTGTCCAGTAGACTAATAGACTTCACTTTGGGGGAATGTTCTCTTTCTTAATTTTGACACATCATTTCTCAATATTTTATTCCATAAAGCTATCTTCTTTAGTATTCATACTCTGTAAACTTGAGTAAGATTATCACAGTCTTTTGTAATCATAAGAAAATCAATATACACCTTAGTATAGGAACTCAGGTGTTCTACAGAAGTAAATATTCCAGATACTAAACTTTTCCTCTTTAAACACCAGGTTTGGTTTTGTCTTAATAATTTTGAGGACTTTTTCCCTCAGATATATTACATATTTTTCTACTTTCTTTAGTGAAATTGATTTTTCTTAATAATTCAGATCAATTATTATTAGCACTCTGCAAATATATAGTAAGTAGCCCACTGTGTGCTAAGCATTGCAGAAATACAAAGATGAGCTCAATTTGTTTGTTTCCTGCTTGCCTACAGGAGTTAAGATTCAGTAGGGGATATAAAATAGGAAGAGAACTAATTATTCCCTCAAAAAGAGGGAAACAGTAGTATAAACAAAAGGTCTTAGAATAAACAATAAAACTACCAGAAGGAAAAATGGATGAATTCTTTAACCTTAATTATGGAAAAGATTTCTATGATGGTTACTAAAAAGCCAGAGGCAATAAAAAAAAGAGAATTGATAAATTTGATTATACAAAAAATGTTTTTAAAACAATTGCATGGCAAAAAACATCATAATAGGGTTAAAAGACAACCAATTAACTGGGAGAAAATATTCACAACATATAAAAAAAACTATTAAAAATTGAGGGACAAATGACTAAAACCCAATGGAAAAAATGAAGAAGAAAAAAACCAAAAGACATGAACAGGTAATTCTCAAAAAAAAAAAAAAAACCTATAAAAATTGTTCTGAACAAATGAAAACAATGTTCAACTCATATAATCAGAGAAATTCCATCTTTACAACAATGTAGAGATATTATTTCACCTTTCAGGCTGGCAAAAACTAAAGTATGACAACAAATTCAGTTGTTGAGATTGTGGAAAACAGACACTCTCATACATTGTTGGGAAGGCAAACTGGTACGACCTTTCTAGAGGGGATTTAGCAAGACTATATATACAAGTACACTTATCTTTTGACCCAGCAATCCCATTCTTAGGAGTCTACCCTGATTTTCACATATATTCACATTTCTACCGATATGAATATATGCACAAAGTTATACACTGTATCATTGTTTATAATTGCAAACTATTGGAAACAACCTATATGTACCCATTTATAAGAGAGTAATTAAATAAAGTATATGTAGAAAGCAGAATAATGTCCCCTCCCCCAAAGATGTTCACATCCTAATACATGGACCCTGAGAATATGTTACCTTACATGGCAAAAGGGACTTTGGCAGATGTGATTAAGACTGAGGACCTTGAGATGGGAAGAGTGACCTAAACTGTTCAGGTGGGTCTACTCTAATCACAAAGGCCTTAAAAGTTGATAACCTTTCACAGAGGCCCAACCAGCATTGCTGGCTTTGAAGATGGAGGAAAGGGCCATGAATGTGGCCTTTACGTGCTGGAAAGGGCAAGAAACAGATTCTCCCCTAGAGCCTTTAAAAAGGCATTGCAGACCTGTTGACACCTTGATTTTAGCCACGTGAGAGTTGTGTTGGACTTCTGACCAAAGAACTGTGAGATAATAAATTTGTACTGTTTAAGCCACCACATTTCTGATAATTTGTCATAATGGCAGTAGAAAATTAATACAGTGCAAAAACTGGTGAAGTTAGAATTAAATCTGCAATTTAAGTCAGTATGGTACCTATGTTTTTTTTTTTTTTGTCTTTTTCATGACCGGCACTCAGCCAGTGAGCGCACCGGCCATTCCTATATAGGATCCGAACCCGCCAGCGCCACACTCTCCCGAGTGCGCCACGAGCTCGGTCCGGTACCTATGTTAATTTCCTAGTTTTCTTAATTATACTGTGGTTAAGTAAGATGTTAACATTAGGGGAAGCTGAGCAAAGGAAAACTCTATTTTCCCACGTTATCTGTAAATCTAAAATTATTTCATATATGAAGGAAAACCATTATGGATTCCTTCCCTTCTCAATATCCTTCCCCCACTCCACCTCACTAACATCTAAGTTGGTACCTCTTCCTGTCATTTGTTTGTGAATTTCCAACCAAGCTTTTAACTCAGTGGTTCTCAAATCACGTGTCCACATAAAGACTTGTTCGCAAATGTTTATAACATCTTTATTCTTAATAGCCCAAAACTGGAAGCAACCCAAATGGCCATCAGTTGGCAAATGGATAAACAAATTTTGTTATCCATACAGTGGAATAAAAAGGAACAAACTATGATATATGCAACAAAATGGATAAATTTCAAAAATATTGTGCTACTTGGAAGAAAACTATATATTGCATAATTTTATGTATATGACATTCTGGAAAAGATAAAACTATAGGGACAACTTTGTTTAGTAGTTACCAGGGGCTGAGAGTGAGAGGAAGGGATTGACAACAAAGGGGCTTGAAGAAATTTTGGGGGTGATTGAAATGTTCTGTATTTCAGTTGTGATGGTACAGTATCTTTCTGTCAAAACTCATCAAGCTGTACACCTAAAAAATAGTGAATTTTGGTTTTTTGTAACTCAGCAAACCTACCTTAAAAGAAAAGATATATGTTTTAAAAACATATATACAAAAAAGTTGAAAGTAAAAGGCTTGAAATAATTTAACTGGAAGATAATAATAAAAAGAAATCTGACATTGCACTCTTCTGTCAAATGAAAATGAATCTCTAAGACAGAATATTGTTAGTAATAGATAAGGTGTGCTAGATATCTTCCATTTGCCTCTAGCAAATCTTAACATATCAACATATGTTTTAACATTTTATAATATATTGTAACAATTATAATATATTTTTATATTTTATTTTTATATTTTAATATAATTACATAACATCAATATGTTAATATTAATTAAATGTGATTAATGGGTATGTATTTATTAATTTTTGAGCTTTGTATGTTTGTAAGTTTAACAATAAAAGTTTGCTGAGTTAAAAAAAAAAAAATCACATTGACTGCTTGTTAAAAATGCAGATCACTGTGTCCCATGCCCACAGATTCTGATTCATTAGCTCTGGGCTAGAAAAACAATTGTAAATTTTGACAGAACATTTTCTATTTCCCTATAGTGCTTAAATTAAAAAAAAAAAAAAAAAAAAACCCTACTAGGGGAGAAATTATCCATATTGAAACCATATGCATAAAGCACTTTGCACCTGTTTGTTGTTTTGTTATTATTCTTGTCATCTAGAGTTTTCCTTTCTGCTTGGACTCCTAATAACTGGAAGGTAAACTAGGTAAAATATGATGACTGGAAAGTAGAGTTGAACAGTTTCAGTTAGCTTTTCCTTGTCCTTTTTCCCTGTTAATTTTATACCATTATATTTTAGTCAACATTTATTGAATACCTATGTGTTCTTAAGTTATATTAAGAGAGAAAGGAAGGGAATAATTTATATATGACATAGCCTTTCTTCTCAGATAATTACAATCCATGATAAACTGCTAAAATGTGAAAATACATGGAGATTAATTTACTAATTAAACTAAAATTTGATAAGCAAGAATGAAAACAATTCTCACCTGGGTCCTTTCTAGTGACAAGGTGGCATTTTCTTGGTGTGAGTCGTATAACATTTTGAGAAACTGCAATTAAAATTACCTAATCACTTAGAATTGCTGTAATATTGCCCTTACTCCATTGTCACTGATGTGAAAAGTCTCAAGCAGAATTAAAACAGGGTTCTAGTGCACATTCCTGTATTTTCTTGTGACAGGTGATGACATGTTTCCCTGTCTCCACTTCTCCCTGTCTTAAGGGAACAGCAGCAGTGCTAGGACACCAACAAGTCAGTGTCCCTTATTACCACCACTGAAACTTCTGAGAGTGGTTGCATAGCAGCAGTTTTATTTCAGTTACCAATCATGCCCAGATAGCCAAGTTCGGCCTTTAGGGGTTACTCCAATTTGCAGGTGATGAACAACTTTTGTTATCATTATCTTAACATTTACCAAGCTCCAGACAAAGGCAACGTTTGGCTTTTTCTTTCACTGACAATTGCTAATTTTAAGCCTTATTTTGAAAGAAAATAGTGACTACCAACTAATTAAAGTAAGTCATTTTAGTTGTATCAATTGCTGTGACAATTTAGTTTTTTTAAATGATGAGCCTTTCATCATTTTTGAGAATTGTAGATGGTAGCAACAGCATTTCAAAGGAGAATTGGATAAGGTAGGATTTGTTTTGAGTGTTTTATTAATGTGCTTTCAGATTAGGTTGGTGTCAGAAGGATGAAATCAATTTATTTATAGA
This sequence comes from Cynocephalus volans, assembly GCF_027409185.1. Classification (NCBI taxonomy): domain Eukaryota; kingdom Metazoa; phylum Chordata; class Mammalia; order Dermoptera; family Cynocephalidae; genus Cynocephalus; species Cynocephalus volans. Next base: position 134,381,126 of record NC_084467.1, read on the forward strand.
CTTTCTTTCCTTTCTTTCCATTTATGTTGTTGGATTTTTAGAGTATACTTAGAGAAGCATCATTTATATCATAACTTACATGGAAGAGAGAAAAGCATTTTCCTCTTGGCATCCATTTTTAAATTTTATATTTGGATTTTTTTCTTGTATACTCAGTGATCATAGAATCAGTTAAATATAAAAGTAATTTCAATAGGGTTTCAATTTTACTTTAGTTTATTTCTTTTTTTTTTTTTTTAATTTTATTTTGTTGATATACATTGTAGCTGATTAATGCTCCCCATCACCAAAACCTCCCTCCCTTCTCCCTCCCCCCCTCCCCCCCAACAATGTCCTTTCTGTTTGCTTGTTGTATCAACTTCAAATAATTGTGGTTGTTATATCTTCTTCCCTCCCCCCCCCGATTTGTGTGTGTGTGTGTGTATGTGTGTGTGTGAATTTATATATTAATGTTTAGCTCCCTCCAATAAGTGAGAACATGTGGTATTTCTCTTTCTGTGCCTGACTTGTTTCACTTAATATAATTCTCTCAAGGTCCATCCATGTTGTTGCAAATGGCAGTATTTCATTCGTTTTTATAGCTGAGTAGTATTCCATTGTGTAGATGTACCACATTTTCCGTATCCACTCATCTGATGATGGGCATTTGGGCTGGTTCCAACTCTTGGCTATTGTAAAGAGTGCTGCGATGAACATTGGGGAACAGGTATACCTTCGACTTGATGATTTCCATTCCTCTGGGTATATTCCCAACAGTGGGATGGCTGGGTCGTATGGTAGATCTATTTGCAATTGTTTAAGGAACCTCCATACCATTTTCCATAGAGGCTGCACCATTTTGCAGTCCCACCAACAATGTATGAGAGTTCCTTTTTCTCCGCAGCCTCGCCAGCATTTATCGTTCATAGTCTTTTGGATTTTAGCCATCCTAACTGGGGTTAGATGGTATCTCAATGTGGTTTTGATTTGCATTTCCCGGATGCTGAGTGATGTTGAGCATTTTTTCATATGTCTGTTGGCCATTTGGATATCTTCCTTAGAGAAATGCCTACTTAGCTCTTTTGCCCATTTTTTAATTGGGTTGCTTGTTTTCTTCTTGTAAAGTTGTTTGAGTTCCTTATATATTCTGGATATTAATCCTTTGTCAGCTGTATATTTTGCAAATATTTTCTCCCACTCTGTTGGTTGTCTTTTAACTCCTTTAATTGTTTCTTTTGCTGTGCAGAAGCTTTTTAGTTTGATATAATCCCATTTGTTTATTTTTCCTTTGGTTGCCCGTGCTTTTGGGGTCGTATTCATGAAGTCTGTGCCCAGTCCTATTTCCTGAAGTGTTTCCCCTATGTTTTCTTTAAGAAGTTTTATTGTCTCAGGGTGTATATTTAAATCCTTAATCCATTTTGAGTTGATTTTAGTATACGGTGAGAGGTATGGATCTAGTTTCATTCTCCTGCATATCGATATCCAGTTATCCCAGCACCACTTGCTGAAGAGGCAGTCCCTTCCCCAGTGAATAGGCTTGGTGCCTTTGTCAAAGATCAGATGGCAGTAAGTGTGTGGGTTGATTTCTGGATTCTCTATTCTATTCCATTGGTCAGTGTGTCTGTTTTTATGCCAGTACCATACTGTTTTGGTTATTATAGCTTTGTAGTATAGCTTAAAGTCAGGTAGTGTTATGCCTCCAGCTTTATTTTTTTTGCTGAGCATTGCTTTGGCTATTCGTGGTCTTTTATTGTTCCATATAAATGTCTGAATAGTTTTTTCCATTTCTGAGAAAAATGTCTTTGGAATTTTGATGGGGATTGCATTGAATTTGTATATCACTTTGGGTAGTATGGACATTTTCACTATGTTGATTCTTCCAATCCAAGAGCATGGAATATCTTTCCATCTTCTTGTATCCTCTCTAATTTCTCTCAGCAGTGGTTTGTAGTTCTCATTATAGAGATTTTTCACCTCCTTGGTTAACTCAATTCCTAAGTATTTTATTTTTTTGGTGGCTATTGTAAATGGGCCGGCTTTCTTGATTTCTCCTTCTGCATGTTCACTATTGGAGAAAAGAAATGCTACTGATTTTTGTGTGTTGATTTTGTATCCTGCTACTGTGCTGAAATCATTTATCAATTCCAACAGTTTTTTTGTAGAGGTTTTAGGCTGTTCGATATATAGGATCATGTCATCTGCAAACAGGGACAGTTTGACTTCATCTTTTCCAATCTGGATGCCCTTTATTTCCTTCTCTTCTCTGATTGCTCTGGCTAGTACTTCCAACACTATGTTGAATAGGAGTGGTGAGAGTGGGCATCCTTGTCTAGTTCCCGTTCTTAAAGGAAAAGCTTTCAGCTTTTCCCCATTCAGGATGATATTGGCAGTGGGTTTGGCATATATGGCTTTAATTATGTTGAGATACTTTCCCTCTATACCTAACTTATAGAGGGTCTTTGTCATGAATGAGTGCTGAACTTTATCAAATGCTTTTTCAGCATCTATAGAGATGATCATATGGTCCTTGTGTTTGAGTTTATTAATATGGTGTATCACATTTATTGATTTGCGTATGTTGAACCAACCTTGCATCCCTGGGATGAATCCCACTAGATCGTGATGAATAATTTTTCGTATGTGTTGCTGTATTCTGTTTGCTAGTATTTTAGTGAGGATTTTTGCATCTATATTCATCAAGGATATCGGCCTGTAGTTTTCTTTTTTGGTTATATCTTTACCTGGTTTTGGTATCAGGATGATGTTTGCTTCATAGAATGAGTTTGGGAGATTTGCGTCCGTTTCAATCTTTTGGAATAGTTTGTAAAGAATCGGTGTCAATTCCTCTTTGAATGTTTGGTAAAATTCTGCTGTGAATCCATCTGGTCCTGGGCTTTTCTTTGTTGGGAGCCTTCTGATAACAGCTTCAATCTCCTTTATTGTTATTGGTCTGTTCAAATTTTCTACGTCTTCACGGTTCAGTTTTGGGAGCTTGTGTGTGTCCAGAAATTTATCCATTTCCTCCAGATTTTCAAATTTGTTGGCGTATAGTAGTCTCGAATGATTCCTTGTATTTCAGATGAATCAGTTGTAATATCGCCTTTTTCATTTCTAATTTTTGTTATTTGAGTCTTCTCTCTTCTTTTTTTTGTTAGCCATGCTAATGGTTTGTCAATTTTATTTATCTTTTCAAAAAACCAACTTTTTGATTCGTTGATCTTTTGAATTGTTTTTTGGTTTTCAATTTCATTCAGTTCTGCTCTGATCTTAATGATTTCTTTCCGTCTGCTAACTTTAGGATTGGATTGTTCTTGTTTTTCTAGTTCTTTAAGGTGAAGTGTTAGGTTGTTCATTTGCCATCTTTCCATTCTTCTGAAGTGAGCATTTAATGCAATAAATTTTCCCCTCAATACTGCTTTTGCAGTATCCCACAGGTTTTGGTATGATGTATCATTGTTTTCATTAGTTTCAATAAACTTTTTGATTTCCTGCTTGATTTCTTCTTGGACCCATATGTCATTAAGTAGAATGTTGTTTAATTTCCATGTGTTTGTATAGTTTCCAGAGTTTTGTTTGTTATTAATTTCTAGTTTTAATCCATTGTGGTCTGAGAAGATACATGGGATAATTCCAATTTTTTTGAATTTATTGAGACTTGATTTGTGACCTAATATGTGATCTGTCCTGGAGAATGATCCATGTGCTGATGAGAAGAATGAATATTCTGAGGTTGTTGGGTGGAATGTTCTGTAGATATCTGCCAATTCCAATTGGTCTAGAGTCTTGTTTAGATCTTGTATTTCTCTACTGATTCTTTGCCTAGATGATCTGTCTAATATTGACAGTGGAGTGTTCAGGTCCCCTGCTATTATGGTATTAGTGTCTATTTCCTTCTTTAGGTCTAATAAAGTTTGTTTTATAAATCTGGCTGCTCCAACATTGGGTGCGTACATATTTATGATTGTTATGTCTTCTTGATGGATCAGTCCTTTTATCATTAAGTAGTGTCCCTCATTGTCTCTTTTTATGGTTTTTAGTTTAAAGTCTATTTTGTCAGATATAAGAATAGCCACTCCAGCTCGTTTTTCTTTTCTGTTTGCATGGTAAATCTTTTTCCATCCTTTCACTCTTAGTCTGTGTGAATCTTTATGGGTGAGGTGGGTCTCTTGTAGGCAGCATATAGTTGGGTCCTCCTTTTTGATCCAGTCAGCCAGTCTGTGTCTTTTAATTGGGGAATTTAAGCCTTTAACATTAAGAGTTGTTATTGAAAGGTGTTGATTTATTCCTAGCATTTTATTGGTTGTTTGGTTGTCTTAGGTGTCTTTTGTTCCTTGCTTTCTGATTTACTGTTTGGTTTCTTTGTTTGTTGGTTCCTTAGGTTGTAGATAGTGTTTTTGTTAGCTTGTTTTCTCTTCATGAATGCCATTTTTATTGTACTAGCGGGTTTAGATTTTTCTTAGGTTTTTATGGCAGTGGTAGTTATTTTTCAGGAACCAAACCCAGTACTCCCTTGAGGATTTCTTGTAAGGGTGGTCTTGTGGTAGTGAACTCCCGCAGTTTTTGTTTGTCTGAGAAATATACTATTTGCCCCTCATTTCGGAAGGATAGCCTTGCAGGGTAGAGTATTCTTGGCTGGCAATCTTTGTCTTTTAGTATTTTGAAAATATCATCCCATTCCTTTCTAGCTTTTAGGGTTTGTGATGAAAAGTCTGATGTTAACCTGATTGGGGCTCCCTTATAGGTGATTTGACGCTTCTCTCTTGCAGCTTTTAAGATTCTCTCTTTGTCTCTGAGTTTTGCCAATTTGACTATGACATGTCTTGGAGAAGGCCTTTTTGGGTTGAATACGTTTGGAGATCGTTGAGCTTCCTGGATCTGAAGATTTGTGATTTTTCCTATACCTGGGAAGTTTTCTGCCACTATTTTGTTGAATATGTTTTCAATGGAATCTCCATTTTCCTCCCCTTCTGGAATACCCATGACTCGGATATTTGAGCGCTTGAGGTTGTCTGATATCTCTCTCAGATTTTCTTCCATGTCCTTGATTCTTTTTTCTTTCTTTTTGTCTGCTTGTGTTATTTCAAACAGCCCATCTTCAAGTTCAGAGGTTCTCTCTTCAACTTCGACAAGCCTGCTGGTTAAACTCTCCGTTGTGTTTTTTATTTCGCTGAATAACTTCTTCAGTTCAGCAAGTTCTGCTACATTTTTTTTCAGGACATTGATTTCCTTGTATATTTCCTCTTTCAGATCCTGTATACTTTTCCTCATTTCATCATGATGTCTAGCTGAGTTTTCTTGTATCTCATTCAGTTTCCTTAGAATTATCACTCGAAATTCCTTGTCAGTTATTTCAAGGGCTTCTTGTTCTATAGGATCTAGAGTATGAGATTTATTAACTTTTGGTGGTGTACTTTCTTGATTTTTTGTATTTCTGGTGTCTTTTTTTTGGTGTTTATTCATTGTGGCAGGGGGTTTCACAGTCCACCGGTTTGAGACTAATGACTAACTAGGATGTTGCTGTGGTTGCCAATTTGGTATGGCTACCTCTGAGACTGCTCAGTTGGCCTCTAGTGTCTTGTGTGTGTGGTTGCCTTGGGTCTTGGGCTTCTCCGGGGATCCACCTTTCTGGTCAGCTTGTACTCTGCTGGGCTGGTGGATCACGTACCACAGGGTGTGTGATCTCTGTTGAGCTTTCACTTCCTGTACAGGACTTCTCCCCGTACCGTGTGCTCTGGCCCAGGCTGTTAGATCGTGCAGTGGCGACCCCACCGGGTGTGTGGTTTCTGTCGAGTCTCCGCCTCCCTGGCCGCACGTCTCCCCCCTCTGTGCACACTGTGCTGGGCTGGGGTGTGTCTTCTGCACCCCTTGTCTATCAGCTGGGCCTTCAAGACCCTGCTCAGCACCGCCTCACCCAGGAAGTCTACCAGGTTTCTGCTAGGCACAGACGACCGGTCTCTCTGGGTGCCTTTGTAGCACTGTGTAGATCTTTCTCGGGTCTTGTTCACCTTTGTATCCCCGCGGTATAAACCGAGTCTAGTGCCCGCCTGCAGCCTGCTCTCCGGCAGGTTCAATCGGACCTGGGAACTCTCCTACCACACTATTCCCAACCAGAAATTCGTTAGGCTTTTTTCCAAACTGGTGGTCGCAGAGATGTTATCTGCCTCCCAGTAACAGGAAGTTTACCAGGGCCGGAGTCCAGGGTGTGGTGGAGTGACAGTCGGCCCGCCCGTACTTTCTAGCCCTCCCAACACTGGTCGGGACGCCCCACACCCCCAGCCCCGCCAGAGAACCGCGGAGGGAGTGGGAGAGGAGGCCGGCCCGCAGGGTCCGGAAAGCCCCGCGCCAGGCCAAGCAAATGGGCTCAGTGATGGCCGAGCAGGGCGGAGCTGCCCGCACCTGGGAAAATGGAGGCAGCACCGGGGCAGTGAGTGGCCTGGTGGTGCAGGCGGGAGCCGCATGGGCATCCACCCCCCGAACAGAGCTGTGCCAGGGATCACTCACAGTGCTGTGCCTGGTCGGGCGCTCGCTCTGTCTCTGGTTTGTTGCCTTCCGTGTTCTCGGCGCTGCCGCCTCGGGCTGTTCAGTCGCGGCGCCGCTCGGGCGCTCCCAGGAATCTTCTTTAATGCCGGCCTGAAACCTCGAATCCTGAATAGGGCAGCTGGCCGCCTTCAGTGCGGCCCCAGCCTCCGGGATCCTGGCTGCATCCACAGCAGCCCTGGCGCCGTGTTCCCTGTTTCAAGACTCACTTTTGCAGCTAAGAATCAGTTCTTTTCCTGCTCTACACTTCAAAGCTGTTGCCTGTAAATGAGGCAGCCTCTCCTGCCGGGGGCAAAGTGGCGTTGAGCCCCCACGACCGGCCAGCAGCAGCAGTCCTCCCTTAAGAGATGGCCAGAGGAAGGTCCACAAGTTTCCCGGCTGCCTGAGGCCCAGTGGCCACCTTTTCCACCTCAGCTACTCCGCGCCAGCTGCCGCAGCCGCCGCCATCTTGAAACTCCTCCAACTCTACTTTAGTTTATTTCTATAGATAACTCTAGGAGCAAAATCTTGTAGGTCAAATGTCACACTGGTAGTTTTTTGGGTTTTTTTCCCTCATGTTTTGAATTGTCATAATGTGGCTTTTTGTGGTATATAATTCTATAATAAGGTATATGAAGAAGTTAAATATAGTACATATGGGGAAAATAAGTTATATATAGCACTTTGAGTATTTGAAGAGGAATTAGAATTTAGAGAATAGCATAGTGGTTTAAAATCAAAGGATCCAGAGTCAGGCTGCCTGGGCTCAAAGTTCTGCTCTGCCATTTACTTTGGGAAAGCCATATAAATTCTCTGTGTCTTGACTGCTGAGATATGATCTACTATTGATGAAGAAAATGAACTGTTGGTAAATTGCACATTCTTATTCAAAACTTCATATTAAATCAGTACACATTTCTAGTTTCATAGTTAAAAGTATTTCTCTCAGAAAAGCAAATGCTTATTAATTTATGACTGCTTTAAATTCTCTTGTGTCTTATTGATTTCCCTGGACATGGCTTCCCCTCTCAGATTAAAAGGCGAGGTCCTTACGATGGCCTATAGGATCTGCACACTGTTACAATCCACCCCCATTGCCAGGACCACCAGTACCCTGCTACCTCTCTGACTTCATTTCCCACTACCCTCCCATTGCTTTCTCCACTCCAGCCACGCCAACTTCTTGGCCGTTCCTTGAACACAGTAGGCATGCTTCTGCCTTAAGACCTTCATCCAGCCTATTCCTGTTTCCTGGAATGCTTTTCCCTCTGATATCTGAGGCTGACTCACCTTCTTTGAGTCTTTACTCAAATGTAATCATTCACTATAAGGCCTACCCTGACCACTTCATATCAGCAACCCCATTTATATGGCTCTATTTTTCTATAGCACTTGTTTTTTACTTATGTATTATGTTCTTTGTTTATTCACTGTCTCCTTCTACTAGCTTATTAAGGCAAGGATTTTTGTTTTGCTCACTGATATATCTCAAGTGCCTCAAGTATCTGACAAATAATAGGTGTTCGATAAGTATATGAATGAATGAAACTTTAAATATTAGTAATATACTGAGTTTAAATCTTAACTCTGTATATATTAACTATGATGTGAGCAAGTTACTGAATACCTACTTCATGGAGTTGCTGTGTGGATTAAATGATATTACACAGTGGAAAGCACGTAGCCAGTGCTGATACTCAGGAAGCTCACAGTATATTCATTCAGTTGATAAATGTCTACTGAGCACTTATGATGTACCAAGAATCACTATAGGCACTGCAGGATACATCACTGAACAAAACAGCCACAAATCCCTGCTATTGTGGAACTTATTTCTAGTTTTCCTCCCTTCCTTCAGTGTGGTAGTTTCTAGGAGGAAAATTTGTGAGTCCACCTAGCTTATTCAGTAGTTTCTCGCTGTAGATTCATATTCATTTAATACTTAAAAGTACCCATTTTCTATTATTTTTAAAACACTTTTACATTCAATTATCTTATTTCTTGAAATGATCCTAGACAGAGGATTTCTTAATCTTTCTTTTACAGATTAGAAATCTGAAACCTGGAAGTTGTGACTAGTCCAAGGTCATTCAACTGGGAGGAATTGAAGCCAGGGTTTAGAGCTATGCTTTTTGATTCAGAGTTCCATGCTCTTTCCATGGTGACACTTGTATAACACACATACCACAATGACTTTTATTCATTTCACTGCCTATTTTCGTTCTAATAACATTTATTGAGCCCCTACTAAATGTCAGATATCAGATCTGCCCTGGGAATACAAAGATTGTTTAGTCTTTACCCTAAGGAGTTAATAGTTTAGTGGGGAAGACTGATGGTACGTAAGTGGGCAAGCAGTGTGCTTAATTTAAGGCCAGCTCTAGTGGTACTTTGAAAAGTTCATGGAAAAATAGAATTAAAAGATAATACCAATATTTCCGTGAACTTTTTGAAGTACGCCTATATTTGTAGATATTTGGAAACACAGAGGAAGGGCACCTAATCAAGAGCAGGGTCAGGGCAGATGTCACCATTATCCTATAGGCAGAACTTTCAGTAGGACCACAGTTAGCTGCTTTTAGGAACCTTTTGGTCAGTTGTCCACCCCTGGTCCAGTCAGATGTAGCCAGGGTATAAGGATTGCATGGTACAAAGCATAGTTATTTGTAGGTAAGGAATTGCTCAGAATCAGGCGGTGGGAAAGTGAGCATGGCATATACTCTGAAATTTCTCAGACAGGGATAATTTTGCTGGAAGACTTCTTGAATAGTTGGTCCAGATGGGGAGGGATAGTAAAAGCCAAGTCAAGCTTGAAGATAGTGGATTTTCTGGTGGTTTCAGTCTATACAGATATGTGGTCTTCCTGAGCAGCTTGGTCATGGGACCAAAAAGATGTATTTAAACATTGATTCAGTTTTGATTTTGGATAGCTGACCATTAAGAAAATGGAAGACGTTGGTAATTGAATAGTTTCAGATAATTAAACATGGAGTCCAGGTTGGAAAGAGAAGGAAAAGAGAACAGGAAGAAAAAGGGGACAGGGAGAAAATGGGGGTGGTCAAGAGACTGGAGGTTTCTGTGAGGTTGAAGAGTAGATGAGTATGGAGAAAGACGTATGAGAGAGAGACGGTTAGGGAAAAAGAGAATATTACTGTTTAAGATGTCTGAGATGGAGGATATCTGAATGATGATAAGGTCTAGAGTGTGGTAAGAGTGAGTGGCTGGAAGGGAGAATAATAAGTATTGGAGTCAAGGAACTGTGAATCAGGGTATTAGACTGATAACTATCTGGTTATTTTCTAGGTGCTAGGAGTTAAGAGATAGAAAAATATTGCAAGCCAGGGACTAAAGTCCTTAATGAATAAAGGAAAGTGAAAGAGAGATTGAAACATGAGAGCAGCAAAGATAGATTAAGGATGCCAAATCAAGATGATATGAACCTAAAAGAATATGCTTTTATTCTAAACCATGATTTTATGGAATAATGGTTTGAAAACAGTCATGGTAAACTAGGAAAAGCCCAGGTTCCTCTCTTTGGGTACCGTTAAATATTGGATAGGGGAGAATGAAAAACTTAGCCAAATAGGTCTTTAAGGGAAACAGTATTCTCAGGTAAAAACCATGCTTCAGTTACTTCAAGGAGATGAAAACAGAATTTTAGTAGATTCCGTTACCTCCATGAAATATCACTGACCACTCTGTATAATCTTCAACTTTCCCTTATCTGTATTCTTAATACAGCCAAAATTTCACGTATATATTGATCAGATATTTATTGAGGACTTACTAAAATTTAAACACTGGTAGATGGTAAGATAGATATAACATTATACCATCCTTCAAAAGTTTAAAGGCAACCAACTGATCTTCAACAAAGGCACCAAGCACATACTTTGGTGAAGAGACTGCCTCTTCAATAAATCGTGCTGGGAAAACTGGACATCCCTATGTACAAGAATGAAACTATACCTGTACCTCTCACCATGTACCAAAATCAACTAAAAATGGATTAAAGACTTAAAGGCAAGACCTGAAACTATAAAACTCCTAAAAAATAAAAAATAAAAAAAAACAGGGGAAACACTTCAGGAAGTAGAACTGGGCAAAGACTTTATGAACATGATCCCAAAAAGCACAGGCAACAAAATGAGAAATAAACAAATAGGATTATATCAAACTAAAAAGCTGCTGCACAGCAAAAGAAACAACAGTGCAATAAGACAACTTACATAGTGGGAGAAAACATTTGCAAGTTATGCATCTGACAAAGGATTAATGCCGGAATATACAAGGAATTCAGACAACTTAATAGTAAGAAAACAAGTAACCCAATTAAAAAAATGGGCAAAGGAGCTGAATAGACACTCTCAAAGGAAGATATACAAATGGCCAACAGACACGTGAAAAATGCTCAACATCACTAAGCATCAAGGAAATGCAAATCGAAAGCACACTGAGGTATCATCTCATGCCATTTAGACTGGCTATTGTCAAAAAGACAGAGAATAACAAATGCTGACAAGGATGCGGAGGAAGGGGAATCCTCCTACACTGTTAGTGGGACTGTAAATTGCTGCAGCCATTATGGAAAATGTTATGGAAGCTCCTCAAACAAATACAGATACAACTGCCACATGATCCAGCAATTGCACTGCTGCTGGGTATATAGCCAAAGGAAAGGAAGTCATTATGTTGAAGGTATGGATACCTGCACTCCCATGTTTATCATGGTTCTCTTTACAATAGCCAAGAGTTGGAACCAACCTAAGTGTCTAATCAGATGACTGGATAAGGAAAATGTGGTATATTTATACAATGGAATACTATTCTGTCATAAAAAAAAAAAATGAAATACTGTCATTTGCAGCAACATGAATGAACTTAGAGAAAATTGCGTTAAGTGAAATAAGCCAGGCACAGAAAGAGAAATACCACATGTCCTCACTCATAAGTGGGAGCAAAAAAATAAATTTTAAGAAAGAAAGAAAAATATACCAATCTCAATAATACATTGAACTTTTAAAAGGAGAGAACAGAACTGAGGGTACCAGAGGTGGGAAGGAAGTCAGGGTAAGAGAGGAATTGGCAAAGTGCCATGAAAAATGATTGCATTATATAATGTTGAATACACTAATTATCTTGATTTGAGCGTCACATATCGCAGAGATATTGATATTCAACTCTGTACCCCATAGATATTTATAATCAACTGTTTCCATTAAAAAAAAAAAGTTTAAAGGCAAGACTTGTTTTCAGATAGGGAAACCTGAACTGTAATTAATGAATTACTTGAGGCTCAGTGTGAAATCTGAGAGATAAAAAGTCCAGGGGGACCCAGTAATGCAAGAGAGGAGACCCATGATTTTGTGAGTTTTACCTTTTGGAGCCCCACCAGGTTCTCATAATGAATATCGGGGGTGGGGGTGGGGGAGTCTCCTCGTACTTCCAGCAGAGAGGAGGAGGAAAGGAACAATTCTGAAATACGCCAGGAGCATTTTGTTCTTCTTAACAAGGTCTGCCTTCAGGAGATACTATTTAACCAGAGCGTAATATGCCTCGGTTTTATCAGAGGCTAACTGAGGGAAGGGAAATACCCAACTCCAGCCTACTCTCACCATCCTTTCCCACCTGCGTGGGGTGGGTAGGGTGAGGGGTACTGAGAAGCCTTGTGAAGTTCACAGTCCAGAAGCTCACTGTGAAGTTCCCAGTCCACAGTCCAGAGGCTCATTCAAAGCTTGAGACCTAGTCATAGGACTATATAATGCTTCCCCACACCTTACCCCACTGCATTTCGAAAAACCTACTTACCACAATTCCTTTCTCCTAGCACATCATATCTGGCTATCAAGAAAAAATTATAGGGCATACTAAAAGGCAGAAAACACAGTTTAAAGTGAAAGAGAAAGCATCAGAACCAGACTTAGATATGACTCAGATATTACAATTATCAGGTCAGGAATTTGAAACAATTATGACGAATATACAAAGGGCTCTAATGGATAAAGTAGACAATATGCAAGAACAGATGGGCAGTATCAGCAGAGAGATGGAAATTATTTTTTTAAAAAAAAGAAAAAGAAAAATCCTAGAAATCAAAAACACTGTAACAGAAATGAAGAATGCCTTTTATAAACTTATTAGTAGACAGGACACAGCTGAGTAGAGAAGAAAGACAGCAGGGTGGGGGAAGGTGGCGGAGGGGGCAGGGGAAGAACAGACCTGGAGGAACCTTAAGTGAATATTACTAAGTGAAAGAAGCCAATCTGAAAAGGCTACATACTTTATGATTTCAACTACAGGTGCCCCTCAACTTACAATGGGATTATATCCTCATAAACCTATCATAAGCCAAAAATATCATGTCAGAATTTTATACCCCAATAAGGCTATCATAAAGTAAAAAAATTGTAAGTCGAACCATCATAAGTCAGGGACCATCTGTATATAGCATTCTGGAAAAGGTATGACTATGGAGTCAGTAAAAAGATTAGTGATTGCCAAGGATTGGGGTGGAGAATGAGGGATTAATAGTGGATTTTTAAGGCAGTGAATATGCTCTTTATGATACTGTAATGGTAGATATATATCAGCATACATTTGTCCAAACCCACAGAATGTACAACACCAACAGTGAACTCTGTAAACTATGGAGTTTGGGTGATAATGATGTCACTGTAAAATCATCAGTCGAAACAAATGTTCCATCTTGGTGAGAAAGGTTGATAATGGAGGTGGCTACACATGTGTGGGGGTGGGGGGTATATGGGAAATGTTTGTACCTTCCATTCAGTTTTGCTGTGAATTGAGATGGGAAAGTATTCCCTCTGCTTCTGTCTTTTGAAAGAAATTGTAGAGAATTGGTATAATTTCTTCCTTAAACATTTGGTAGAATTCACCAGTGAACCCATCTGGGCCTGGTGTCTTCTGTTTTACATGGTTATTAATTGTCGATTCAGTTTCTTTAATACGCCTGTTGCAATTGTCTATTTCTTCTTGTGTGTTTGGCAGATCATGTCTTTCAAGGGAATTGGTCTATTTTATCTACGTTATCAAATTTGTGGACACAGAATTATTTGTAGTATTCTTTTATTATCATTTTAATGTCCACTGGATCTGTAGTGATGTCCTCTTTCTTTTCTTTCTTTCTTTTTTCTTTCTTTTCTTTTCTTTTTTGTTGTTGTTGTTGTTGTTATTGTTGTTGTTAGCCTGGCTAGAAGCTTATCAACTTTATTGATCTTTTCAAGGAACCAGCTTTTTTTTAGAATATTTTATTTTTTTATTTTTATTTATTTTTATTTTTTTAATTTTATTTTGTCGATATACATTGTGGCTGATTATTGCTCCCCATCACCAAAACCTCCCTCCCTTCTCCCTCCCCCCCTCCCCCCAACAATGTCCTTTCTGTTTGCTTGTCGTATCAACTTCAAGTAATTGTGGTTGTTATATCTTCTTCCCCCCCCCCCCCGGTTTTGTGTGTGTGTGTGTGTGTGTGTGAATTTATATATTAATTTTTAGCTCCCACCAATAAGTGAGAACATGTGGTATTTCTCTTTCTGTGCCTGACTTGTTTCACTTAATATAATTCTCTCGAGGTCCATCCATGTTGTGGCAAATGGCAGTATTTCATTTGTTTTTATAGCTGAGTAGTATTCCATTGTGTAGATGTACCACATTTTCCGTATCCACTCATCTGATGATGGACATTTGGGCTAAGGAACCAGCTTTTTGTTTCATTGATTTTCTCTACTGACTTCCTATTTTCAATTTTGTTAGTTTCTGCTCTAATTTTTGCTATTTATTGTGTTTACTTTGGATTTAATTTGTGCTCCTTTTTTTAGTTTTCTAAGGTAGAAATTTAGATGATTGATTTTATATCTTTCTTTTTTCATATATATGCATTCAATACTATAAATTTCCCTCTAAACTCTATCTTCACCACATCCCACAAATTTTGATGTTATGTTTTCATTTTCATTTTAGTAAAAAGTATTTTTTAATTTATCATGAGATTAAATCTGTGACCGATGTGTTCTTTAGAAGTATATTGTTTAATCTCCACATATTTGGGGATTTTCCAGCTATCTTTCTGTTACTTATTTGTACTTTAATTCCATTGTGGTCTGAAATCAGCCATTGTATGATTTCTATTTTTTAAAATTTGTTAAGGTATGTTTGATGGTGCAGAATTTGGTCTGTCTTGGTAAATGCTCCATATAAGCTTGAACAGAGTGTATATTCTGCTGGGGTTTTTATTATAAAGAGAAAAAATTTTATTAGAACCTTGAAAATAAATAGTAAAATAATGTCCATATGTTGCCACTACAGTTGCTAGATTTTCAAAACTACTTTGCAGGACATGGTGTACTTTATGAATATTATCAACAAAACTTCAGGGGACACTATAGTATACCTACAGTGTAAATAAAAATGGAAAAATATGAAACAGAGGAGAAATTATGGACGCAGTGCCAATATGTCAGTACCACAATTATACACTGAGAAGGCAGGATGTAAAAGATAAATAATTTTTTTAATAATATCAAAAATAGTATTCTAATATCTAAAGTTCCCACTTCACAACACCTTTTCCTAAAGTACTAGACATTTTATTCATCTTCTTGTAAAACTTTTTAATGTTATTTTTTGCTAAAGTACTACTGGTATGTATTTCGGGCGGGATTAGCCCCAGTCAACAGTCATGAAGGATTTTTTTTTTTCATTTTGTTGTAAAGACTAAGATAGAAAAAATGTGTTCTCTGACCGCAATAACAGAAAGAAATTTCAAAAACTCACAAATGCATCGAAATTAAACAACAATCTCCTAAATAAACAGTGGGTAAAAAGAAAAATCACAGAGAAATTAAAGAATACTTTGAAATAAAGATCAGAGTGCAACATATCAAAATTTATAGGGTGCAGGGCTCATGCAGTGTTTAGAGGAAAATTTATACTTGTAAACACCTATATTAAAACTAAGAAAAATCTCAAATCAGTAATATAAACTTGTACCTTAAGAAAATAGAAAAAGTAGAGCAAACTCAACCAAAAGCAAATTTAAGTAGAAAATAACAAAGATTACAACAGAAATATATGAGATAGGGAATTAAAAAACAATAGACAAAATCATCAAAACCAAAAGTTGATTTTTGAAAAAGATCAACAAAATTTGGAAACCTTTATCTAGACTGACCAAGAAAAAAGAGAAGAGACCAAAGTTACTAAAATCAGAAATAAAGTAAGGACATTGTTACATTGTCACTATATCTTTTTTTGTTTGTAAGATTTAGTTTCTTTTGTTCTACCGGTGGATTTTGTTCTTTCTTGTGTATTAATGGTAGTGATTATTGTTTTTTGGATTCCAGATGCAGGACTTCTTGAGGATTTCTTGTAGGGCTGGTCATGTGGTGGTGAACTCTTGCAGCTTTTGTTTGTTTGAAAAACAAAACATATCATATTCCCCTCATTTCTGAAGGATAGCTTCACTGAGTATAGTACTCTTGGCTGGCAGTTTTTTTCTTTTAGTATTTTGAATATGTTATCTCATTTTCTTCTAAGTTGTAGAGTCTCTGCTGAGAAGTCTGCTGTTAGTTTGATAGGGGCTCCCTTATAGGTGACTTGATTCTTTTTTCTTGCTTCTTTTAAGATTTTCTCTTTGTCTTTGAGCTTTGCCAGTTTTGAATATTATGTTTCTTGGAGAGGATCTTTTTGGGTTGAATCTGTTTGGGATCTTTAAGCCTCCTGGATCTGTAGGTGCATGTCTCCCCCTATACCTGGGGAGTTTTCTGTTATTATTTCAGTGAATAGGTTTTCCATGCTTTTTCCTTTCTCCTCCCCTTCTGGAACACCCATGATTCGAATGTTTGTGCACTTAGGGTTGTCTGCTAGCTCTCTTAGGTTTTCCTCATATTTTAAAATTATTTTTTCCTTTTTTTTTTTTTTGTCTGGCTGGGTTATTTCAAAAAGACCATCTTCAAGATCAGAAATTCTTTCTTCTGCGTATTCTAGCCTGCTGCTTAAGTTCTCGGTTGTGTTATTTCATTGAGTGAATTTTTTAGTTCCATGAGCTCTGCTATATCCTGTTTTAAGGTATTAATCCCTTTGTAAATTTCCTCCTTCATATCCTGGATTTTTTTTTCTCTTTTCATTATGTTTTATACCTGAGTCTTCTCATATTTCAGTGAGTGTCCTTAAGATTGTTGCTTGGGGGCTGAGCCCGTGGCACACTTGGGAGGGTGCAGCGCTGGGAGCGCAGCGACACTTCCGCTGCGGGTTCGGATCCTATATAGGAATGGCCGGTGCACTCACTGGCTGAGTGCCGGTCACGAAAAAGACAAAAAAAAAAAAAAGATTGTTGCTTGGAACTTCCAGTCAAGATGGTGGAACAAACAGTCCTCAGCATCACTCTCTCCCACAAATCAACCAATTTACAACTATAAAAAACAACAGCCAATCTGGGGCTGCTAGAGCTCAGGGGAAGAGGAAGAGAGACATATGGAGTGCATGAAGGTGGTAGAAGCCACAATAAGAGAAAGAAAAAATTGCTCTGATCGTTTCTAATCTCAGCTGCTTCCAGGCTGGAGCTGCTGAGCACACAGAGCAGGAGGTGGCAGAAAGCCACAGCAGTGCCTTTTGGATGAAGTTGCTTGGAGGCAGCAGGGGAGAAGAAGGCCTTGGTGGCCCCCAGGCCAACAGTAACACTAATAGTGTTCCCACGGACCCACGTAGAACTGAGGAGCCACAACAACTGAAAAAAAGGAGCCACTCAGAGGCCGGTGAGTGATCACAAGGAACCAGAGCATGGCCCATCCCATGGGAAGTATTTGGAGCACAGGCAGTGGGTGAGACAGGCCCACGGGGGAAACACTGGGGCACAGCAAGGACAGCTGATCTGCCCCCCAATCAGGGTAGAACCACTCAGAGGAGACTGGTCAGGAATATAGAATTGCATGGGGTTCAGTTTCATGAAAAGACTCAGGTCCAAACCAGTGTTTCTACACAACCCAGGTACACAACCATGGTGCACCGGATTTCACTAGACCTGGAAATACATATAAAGTCAACCATTAAAACCTGAGCTGCACAAAAAGTCTTCCCTAGGGAACCAGCAGCAAAGCAGAAATTTAGCTCAACCACAGAGCAAAAGTACTGGTCCCCACAGGAAGTTCCCCCATTTAAAAAGAAGCAAAGGACAACAAATTAGTTCCATCAGAGAGTTTAAGTGGTGGGAACTGCAAATAATCCAACACAGAACTGAAAGAAAAAACAAAGTACCTGCAACCAGAGACAAAATTTGATATTAATTAGTAAAGGTCTCGTGTCACCAAAGAACATCTATAATACCTAGAAGGACTGGAAGTCCCCTGGGTTACCAAGCAAGAAAAGGGAGAGGGCCAGGGGCCTCAGGCATGCCCCCTCAACACCCAAAACCAGTCTCAAGGATGGGGACTGAAGGCCTCGGCCACACCCCCACACACACACGCCTGCAGCCAGCTGAGCGATGACCACTGAGCTGCCACAGGAATTGCCCTGGGCTTTCTAGAGCTGGGGCAGTGGGTGGCCAAGGGCCTTAGCCACACACCCCCGACATGTGCAGCCAGCCCAGCGATGACCACCAAACCACAGCAAGAAGGGCCCTGGATTACCGAGCTAGGATGGTGGGAGGCAAGGGCTTTTGCCACACACCCCCCCTGACATATGCACCCAGCCCAGCAATGACCAAGTCACCACAGGAAGCCCCCGGGTCTCCCCCGTGGGAATGTGGGGAGTGCCACAGGCATCAATCCTGCCCCTCCTCCTTCTTCCTCCTTCCATCAAATTTCCTTCCCCTTTCCGCTCTCCCTCTCCCTCCCAACTGCTCTGCAACAAAATCATAAAATGTAAAAAAATAATATTAATAAAATTTAAAAATAAAAAATAAATTTAAAATAATAAGATTGTAGAGAACGGGGATGGCGACAAAGCAGAGGCAGAGAGGGAGCTGCCCGACCTGGCACAGCCCTGTGAGTGATCCCCGGCCCGGCCCTGCTTGGGGGGCAGACGCCCACCTGGCTTCTGCCTGCCCCACCGGGCCACTCACCGCCCCCGGGGCGGCCTCCATTTTCTCAGGTGGTGGCAGCTCCGGCCCGGCTCAGCCAAGCCTGTCCTACTCGACCAGCTTGGCTCCTCACCTGAGCCTTCCCACTTGCTTGCCCCGGCGCGGGGCTTCCCGGAGTCTGCGGGCCGGCCTCCCCTCCCACTCCCTCCGCGGTTCTCTGCAGGGGCTGGTGGCATGGGGCGTCCCTGGCCAGCGTCGAGGGGGCAAGGAAGTACAGGCTGGGCCGACTGTCACTCCACCGCACCCTGGGCTCTGGCCCCCGGTAAACTTCCTGTTACTGGGAGGCAGATACCATCTCTGCGGCCTCCAGTTCGGAAAAACGCCTAACCGATTTCTGGTTAGGAATAGTGTGGTTGGAGAGTTCCCAAGTTCGCTTGAACCTGCCGGAGAGCTGACTGCGGGCGCGCACCGGACTCGGTCCGCGCCAGGGGGATACAAAGGTGAACTGTGTGCTGTGGGATCCTCCCCCAAGGAGCGCACGCTCTGGTGTGGGTGATAAGACAAGTACACAAATAACCGTGATACCAGGAGGAAGGTGATAAGTCCCAAGAAAGATCTACACAGTGCTACAAAGGCACCCAGAGCGACCGGTCATCTGTGCCTAGCAGAAACCTGGTAGACTTCCTGGGCGAGGCAGTGCCGAGCAGAGTCTTGAAGGCCCACCTGATAGACAAGGGCTGTAGAAGACACGTCCCAGCCCAGCCCAGTGCGCACAGAGAGGGGAGACGTCCGGCTAGGGAGGCGGAGACTCGACAGAAACCACACACCCTGTGGGGTCGCCACTACACGATCCAACACCCCGGGCCAGAGCGCACAGAACAGGGAGAAGTTCTGCACAGGAAGTGAAAGCTCAGCAGAGATCACACACCCTGTGGTACCGCCCCGTGATCCAGCAGCCGAGCAGAGTCCAAGCTGACCAGTGAGGTGGCTCCACGGAGAGGCCCAAGACCCGAGGCAACCATACACACAAGGCTCTAGAGGCCAACTGAGCAGTCTCAGAGGTAGCCATACCAAATTGGCAACCACAGCAACATCTTAGTTAGTCAATAGTCTCAAACCGGTGGACTGTGAAACCCCCTGCCACAATGAATAACATCAAAAAAAAAGATACCAGAAATACAAAAAATCAAGAAAGTACACCACCAAAAGTTAATAAATCTCAAACTCTAGATCCTATAGAACAAGAAGCCCTTGAAATGACTGACAAGGAATTTCGAGTGATAATTCTAAGGAAACTGAATGAGATACAAGAAAACTCAGCTAGACATCATGATGAAATGAGGAAAAGTATACAGACCTGAAAGAGGAAATGTACAAGGAAATCAATGTCCTGAAAAAAAATGTAGCAGAACTTGCTGAACTGAAGAAGTTATTCAGTGAAATAAAAAGCACAACGGAGAGTTTAACCACCACACTTGTCGAAGTAGAAGAGAGAACCTCTGAACTTGAAGATGGGCTGTTTGAAATAACACAAGCAGACAAAAAGAAAGAAAAAAGATTCAAAGACATTGAAGAAAATCTGAGAGAGATATCAGACAACTTTAAGCGCTCAAATATCCGAGTCATGGGTATTCCAGAAGGGGAGGAAAACGGAGATTGCATTGAAAACATATTCAAAAAATAGTGGCAGAAAACTTCGTAGGTATAGGAAAAATCACAGATCTTCAGATCCAGGAAGCTCAACGATCTCCAAACGTATTCAACCCAAAAAGGCCTTCTCCAAGACATGATATAGTAAAATTGGCAAAACTCAGAGACAAAGAGAGAATCTTAAAAGCTGCAAGAGAGAAGCGTCAAATCACCTATAAGGGAGCCCCAGTCAGGCTAACATCAGACTTTTCATCACAAACCCTAAAAGCTAGAAAGGAATGGGATGATATATTCAAAATACTAAAAGACAAAGATTGCCAGCCAAGAATACTCTACCCTGCAAGGCTGTCCTTCCGAAATGAAGGGCAAATAGTATATTTCTCAGACAAACAAAAACTGCGGGAGTTCACTACCACACGACCACCCTTACAAGAAATCCTCAAGGGAGTACTGGGTTTGGTTCCTGAAAAATAACTACCACTGCCATACAAACCCAAGAAAAATCAAAACCCACTAGTATAATAAAAATGGCATCCATGTAGAGAAAACAAACAAACAAAAATGCTATCTACAACCTAAGCAACCAACAAACACAGAAACCAAACAGTAAATCAGAAAGCAAGGAACAAAAGACACCTAAGACAACCAAACAACCAATAAAATGCTAGGAATAAATCAACACCTTTCAATAACAACTCTTAATGTAAAAGGCTTAAATTCCCCAATCAAAAGACACAGACTGGCTGACTGGATCAAAAAGGAGGACCCAACTATATGCTGCCTACAAGAGACCCACCTCACCCATAAAGATTCACATAGACTAAGAGTGAAAGGATGGAAAAAGATTTACCATGCAAACAGAAAAGAAAAACAAGCTGGAGTAGCTATTCTTATATCTGACAAAATAGACTTTAAACTAAAAACCATAAAAAGAGACAATGAGGGACACTACTTAATGATAAAAGGACTGATCCATCAAGAAGACATAACAATCATAAATATGTACACAACCAATGTTGGAGCAGCCAGATTTATAAAACAAACACTATTAGACCTAAAGAAGGAAATAGACACTAATACCGTAATAGCAGAGGACCTGAACACCCCACTGTCAATATTAGACAGATCATCAAAGCAAAGAATCAGTAGAGAAACACAAGATCTAAACAATACTCTAGACCAATGGGAATTGGCAGATATCTACAGAACATTCCATCCAACAACCTCAGAATATTCATTCTTCTCATCAGCACATGGATCATTCTCCAGGATAGATCACATATTAGGTCACAAATCAAGTCTCAATAAATTCAAAAAAATTGGAATTATCCCATGTATTTTCTCAGACCACAATGGATTAAAACTAGAAATTAGTAACAAATGAAACTCTGGAAACTATACAAACACATGGAAATTAAACAGCATTCTACTTAATGACATATGGGTCCAAGAAGAAATCAAGCAGGAAATCAAAAAATTTCTTGAAACTAATGAAAATAATGATACATCATACCAAAACCTGTGGGATACTGCAAAAGCAGTATTAAGGGGGAAATTTATTGCATTATATGCTCACCTCAGAAGAATGGAAAGATGGCAAGTGAACAACCTAACACTTCACCTTAAAGAACTAGAAAATTAAGAACAATCCAAACCTAAAATTAGCAGACGGAAAGAAATCATTAAGATCAGAGCAGAACTGAATGAAATTGAAACCCATAAAACAATTCAAAAGATCAACGAATCAAAAAGTTGGTTTTTTGAAAAGATAAATAAAATTGACAAACCATTAGCATGGCTAACAAAAAAAAGAAGAGAGAAGACTCAAATAACAAAATTTAGAAATGAAAAAGGCGATATTAGAACTGATTCATCTGAAATACAAGGAATCATTCGAGACTACTATAAACAACTATACGCCAACAAATTTGAAAATCTGGAGGAAATGGATAAATTTCTAGACACACACAAGCTCCCTAAACTGAACCATGAAGACGTAGAAAATTTGAACAGACCAATATCAATAAAGGAGATTGAAGCTGTTATCAGAAGGCTCCCAACAAAGAAAAGCCCAGGACCAGATGGATTCACAGCAGAATTTTACCAAACATTCAAAGAGGCATTGACACCGATTCTTCACAAACTATTCCAAATGATTGAAACAGACGTAAATCTCCCAAACTCATTCTATGAAACAAACATCATCCTGATACCAAAACCAGGTAAAGATATAACCAGAAAAGAAAACTACAGGCCGATATCCTTGATGAATATAGATTCAAAAATCCTCACTAAAATACTAGCAAACTGAATACAGCAACACACACGTAAAATTATTCACCACAATCAAGTGGGATTCATCCCAGGGCTGCAAGGTTGGTTCAACATACGCAAATCAATAAATGTGATACACCATATTAATAAACTCAAACACAAGGACCATGTGATCATCTCTATAGATGCTGAAAAAGCATTTGATAAAGTTCAGCACTCATTCATGACAAAGACCCTCTATAAGTTAGGTATAGAGGGAAAGTATCTCAACATAATTAAAGCCATATATGCCAAACCCACTGCCAATATCATCCTGAATGGGGAAAAGCTGAAAGCTTTTCCTTTAAGAACAGGAACTAGACAAGGATGCCCACTCTCACCACTCCTATTCAACATAGTGTTGGAAGTACTAGCCAGAGCAATCAGAGAAGAGAAGGAAATAAAGGGCATCCAGATTGGAAAAGATGAAGTCAAACTGTCCCTGTTTGCAGATGACATGATCCTATATATCAAACAGCCTAAAACCTCTACAAAAAAACTGTTGGAATTGATAAATGATTTCAGCACAGTAGCAGGATACAAAATCAACACACAAAAATCAGTAGCATTTCTTTTCTCCAATAGTGAACATGCAGAAGGAGAAATCAAGAAAGCCGGCCCATTTACAATAGCCACCAAAAAAATAAAATACTTAGGAATTGAGTTAACCAAGGAGGTGAAAAATCTCTATAATGAGAACTACAAACCACTGCTGAGAGAAATTAGAGAGGATACAAGAAGATGGAAAGATATCCCATGCTCTTCGATTGGAAGAATCAACATAGTGAAAATGTCCATACTACCCAAAGTGATATACAAATTCAATGCAATCCCCATCAAAATTCCAAAGACATTTTTCTTAGAAATGGAAAGAACTATCCAGACATTTATATGGAATAAGAAAAGACCACGCAAAGCCAAAGCAATGCTGAGCAAAAAAAATAAAGCTGGAGGCATAACACTACCTGACTTTAAGCTATACTACAAAGCTATAATAACCAAAACAGTATGGTACTGGCATAAAAACAGACACACTGATCAATGGAATAGAATAGAGAATCCAGAAATCAACCCACACACTTACTGCCATCTGTTCTTTGACAAAGGCACCAAGCCTATTCACTGGGGAAGGGACTGCCTCTTCAGCAAATGGTGCTGGGATAACTGGATATCCATATGCAGGAGAATGAAACTAGACCCATACCTCTCACCATATACTAAAATGAACTCAAAATGGATTAAGGATTTAAATATACACCCTGAAACAGTAAAACTTCTTAAAGAAAACATAGGAGAAAACACTTCAGGAAATAGGACTGGACACAGACTTCATAAATATGACCCCAAAAGCACGGGCAACCAAAGGAAAAATAAACAAATGGGATTATATCAAACTAAAAAGCTTCTGCACAGCAGAAGAAACAATTAAAAGAGTTAAAAGACAACCAACAGAGTGGGAGAAAATATTTGTAAAATATACATCTGACAAAGGATTAATATCCAGAATATACAAGGAACTCAAACAACTTTACAAGAAGAAAACAAGCAACCCAATTCAAAAATGGGCAAAAGAGCTTTGTAGGCATTTCTCTAAGGAAGATATACAAATGGCCAACAGACATATGAAAAAATGCTCAACATCACTCAGCATCCAGGAAATGCAAATCAAAACCACACTGAGATACCATCTCACCCCAGTTAGGATGGCTAAAATCCAAAAGACTCTGAACGATAAATGCTGGCAAGGTTGCGGAGAAAAAGGAACTCTCATACATTGTTGGTGGGACTGCAAAATGGTGCAGCCTCTATGGAAAATGGTATGGAGGTTCCTCAAACAATTGCAGATAGATCTACCATACGACCCAGCTATCCCACTGTTGGGAATATACCCAGAGGAATGGAAATCATCAAGTCGAAGGTATACCTGTTCCCCAATGTTCATCACTGCACTCTTTACAATAGCCAAGAGTTGGAACCAGCCCAAATGTCCATCATCAGATGAGTGGATATGGAAAATGTGGTACATCTACACAATGGAATACTACTCAGCTATAAAAATGAATGAAATACTGCCATTTGCAACAACACGGATGGACCTTGAGAGAATTACATTAAGTGAAACAAGTCAGGCACAGAAAGAGAAATACCACATGTTCTCACTTATTGGTGGGAGCTAAAAATTAATATATAAATTCACACACACACACAAAAAAAAAACCGGGGGGCGGGGAAGAAGATATAACAACCACTATTACTTGAAGTTGATACGACAAGCAAACAGTGGGGACATTGGGGGGGGGAGGGAGGTTTTGGTGATGGGCAACAATAATCAGCCACAATGTATATCGACAAAATAAAATTTAAAAAAATAAAATAAAATACGGAAAAGAGAAAAATAAATAAATAAAATAAAATAAAATAATAAGATTGTTGCTTGGGATTCCTTTTTAGTCATTTCAGGAGTTCTCTGCTGTATAGGGTCTGGTATTTGAGAATTACTGTATTGTTTTGGTGGTGTCATTTTTCTTGGGTTTTCATAATTCTGGTTGATTTTTGGTCATCTGGTAGAGCAGTTGCTTCTTCTATTACTCTGTTATTAGCAGTTATTCTGGAGTGGGCTTTGATGAGAGAGACATCCTCTTCTTTTTCAAGTCTTCCCTGGTTACTCTCCTTGTGTCAGTGCAGTCAAGTTTCTGGCAGGCCACCTGCATGGTTGCTGTGGCTACTGCTGTGGCGTCAGGCTACTTTTTTGGTAGTCATGGCTATGGTGGGCTACCTGCACAGAAATGGTGTTTTCCACATGCTCTGTTTCCTGCTTTTGGGTGAGGGTTACTGCCCTCAGCTCCTTGCCTCAGACCCCAGGCATGCTGTCTTGTCTACTCCCCAGTGAAAGAGGCTGCAGTCCTTGTCTAGGACCCTGGGTGTGATCTGTTGCCTGGTTCTGGGTGGAGGAGGCTGCAGCCCTTGACTTCTTGCCTAGGGCCCCTAGGCATGTTCTCTTGTCTGGTTCCAGGCAGAGAGGGCTGTGGCCCTCAGCTCCTTGCCTAGGACCCTGGCGTGCTCTCTTGCCTGCCTATTCTGCTGATTTTGGATAAAGTCGTTTGTAGATGTCAATTATGTCCAGTTGATTGTTGGTGCTGTTGAATTCAACTATGTCCTCACTGATTTTCTTCCTGGCTGGATCTGTTTATTTCTGATAGAGGGGTTTTGAAATCTTGAACTTCATAATAGTAGATTCATCTATTTCTTCTAGCAACTCTATCAGTTTTTGCGTCATGTCTCTTGATGCTGTGTTGTTAGGCACAGACACATTAAAGAATGTTATGTCATCTTGGAGAATTGATCCTTTTATAATTTTATAACACCTTTCTTTCTCCTTGCTAACTTTTCTTGTTCTGACATCTACTCTGCCTGAAATTAATATGCTACTCCTGTTTTCTTTTGATTAGTGTTGGCATGGTATAGTTTCCCCATCTATTTACTTTTAATATATATGTGGCTTTTAATGTAAAGTGGTTTTCTTGTAGACAACATATAGTTGGGTCTTTTTTTTTTTATCTACTTGACAAGCTCTTTTAATTGATGCATTTAGCCTATTGACATTCAAAGTGATCATTGATATAGTTGCATTGCTACTTGCCATATTTACTACTATTTTCTATTTGTTGCCTTTGTTATGTGTTCTTATTTTTGTCTTTTACTCTCTTTCTGCCTTTTGTTGTTTTAATTGAGCGTTTTTCTCCTTTCTTAGCATATCAGTTATACTTTTTTTTAACTTTCCTTAAATCGTTGCCCTAGA
This sequence comes from Cynocephalus volans, assembly GCF_027409185.1. Classification (NCBI taxonomy): domain Eukaryota; kingdom Metazoa; phylum Chordata; class Mammalia; order Dermoptera; family Cynocephalidae; genus Cynocephalus; species Cynocephalus volans. The sequence goes on from NC_084467.1 coordinate 134,407,417, forward strand.
GTTTGTAATACATATTTATAACTAATCCAAGTCTACTTTCACATAATACTGCACTGCTTCATAGGTGGTGTGAGTACTTTATAATAACTAAATAGTCCTGATTTCTCCTTCCCATTCCTTGTATCATTGTTGCATTCATTTTACTTATATATAACCATACATAAGCATATATATGGTGTATATATATATATAAGCATGCATATTCAGATACATTGTTCCTATTATTATTTTAAACAAACTGTGTAATCTGTTAAATCAATGAAAAATAAGACAAAATGAAAGGTTTTATTTTACCTTCACTTATTTCTTCTTTGATGCTCTTCCTTTCTTTATGAAGGTCCACGTTTCTGACCTATATTATTTTCCTTCTCTCTAAGGAACTTCTTTTTACATTTCTTGCAAAGCAGGTATATTGGCAACAAATTCTGCCAATTTTTGTTTGTCTGAAAAAGTCTTTATTTCTTCTTCACCTTTGAAGGACAATTTTGCAGGTTACAGAATTCTAGTTTAGTGGGGTTTTTTTCTCTCAACATTTCAAATATTTCACTCTACTCTCCTCTTCATTGCACAGTTTCTGAGGAGAAATCAGCTATAATTCTTATCCTTTGTTCCTCTGTACGTGAGGTGTTTTCTTATTCTGGCTTCCATCAGTATTTCTTTTTTTTATCTTTGACTTTCTGTAGTTTGAAAATTATCTGCTTGGATATCATTTTTTGGCATTTATGCTGCTTGGTGCTCTCTGAGTTTCCTGGATGTGTGGTTAGGTGTCTGGCATTAATTTGGGAAAAATCTCAGACATTACTGTTTCAGATTTCTTTGTTCATTTATCTCTTCTCTTTCTGGTATTCCCACTATACTTATTTACACCTTTTGTAGTTGTTCTACAATCCTTGGATATTCTGTTCTGCTTTTTTCAGTCTTTGTTCTCTTTGATTTTCAGTTTTGGAGATTTCTATTGATATATCCTCACTCTCAGAGATTCTTTCCTCAGCTGTGCTCTGTCTACTAATAAGCTTATGTATATACTTATATTTGGTGTCTAAATCCTATATTAAATTGCAAGGTCCGTGAGAGCAGAGTTTGTGTTTATTTTATCTTTGATTTCCTTACAATTCCAAGTACAGTTCTACACATCAAATAGACATAAATTTTATTAAGTAAATGTATTAATATATGAAATATGATATAATAGCCACAAAAAAAGGTGAAGTTGAGTACTAGATGAGTGAACATCTACTAGTACATTCTCAGTAAACTGCTTAACTGTATTTTTGTTAGAAATGTATTTATATATGGTATTTGTGAGTTCCTTAGGCTAGTGGTTTTTTAACCAACCCTATACAATCCTGTTAGAGTTCTTTAACTTAAATCTGGCTTGCGGACTACATTTATTAGCATATGTGGTGACTCATTCTAATTGTCATAGACAGTGGTAAATAAAGCCTTTCTTTTGGAGGACTAATGACACTGACTTTTTCTAACAACACTAAGATTGTGTAGAAGACCAGGCAAATGCCTATTTAGAAATGTAGTACTTTTAAAAATAGCCTTTTTTTTCTTCTCTCCAATCAATCTCTATATACCTATAATCTGGAGTAAAAAGCAGCCTAAAGAATTATGTCTATGTGATATTTTCTAGGAGTTTTTACACTTATTCTTTGGGCAGCAAGAATAATACAATATAATAAGCATTTTTCTTCAGTCATCTAAATAATTCTACTTCTGATTCAGATCAGCTTGTTTTCATTTTTCTCTAGTGAAAAGAACAATGCCTATGTGTTTAAAAAACATTTGGTTTGGCAAAGCGCTGTGGCAATTCATACTGATATTCACCAGTATTTCCAATTCTCTTTCTGGGTACGTGATAGTATTGCACATCCCTTTCGTGTTGAAGTTAGGTGTCTTCAAGTCACTTTTTTTGTTCAGTGAAATGAGACCAGAAGTGACATGGAACTTTAAGAGCTAGTGCATAGTTCTTCTACATTACCTTTATTTTGTTGCAGCAACTGTAAAGTAGAGAGATGGAGCCTCCCTTAGCTCAAGTCCCTGAGTATGGACAGCATAGAGTGAGACCCCACCCCTTCACTTGACCTCTTGTGAACCTGTAACATGTTTTAGCCACTAGAATTGTGGGGTTATTAAATAAGCATAATCTAGCTTATCCTGTTGATATAGTCTTCTCAAAACAGCGGGCTTTGGTGATAACTAAAGGAGTATGTAAGATTTGATGTGCTGATATTGGCCTGATGTTTCTTTTTCTTCCTTATGGAAATGTTTATTGTACACAGCTTGTATAAGATGATATTCATCTCAGCATGATTACAGTCATTTTTCCATGAATTAAAATATTTTTCTTTGAATTACAACTTCTTCTTAAAACATTCTGTTATGATTCTGTAAGATCTCCTTTTGTCTGACAACAATAGAATTTTAAGTTTCTTGAAAGTATTAACCATCATATTCATTCTTGTATTTATTCTTTTATTCAATAAACTTTTATTAAGTGTCCATTTTTTGCTAGGTGCAGGACTAGGAAAATGTTCACTAAACTATAATTTGGTGGAAATGACAGAAAGCAAGCAGGGGCCAAAGACGATAAAGTGCTTTGTTCTTTAAAATCTAGATAGTTAAATGATTTTATAAGTGATCCATATTTCATCTTAAAGTAGTTAGCTGTATTTAAAACTTAACTTTACAAATACCGTATCCAAGGTGATATAGACCAGATTTTAACTTTTGAGACCACTAACACATTACTTCTACTACTCGGTTAACTCTTTTTTGAAGGTATTAAAATAAAGCTTTCTCAGTTCTCACTATCAGTATCTTTTACTTACTTGTACCAAGTACCTTCTCACTTCAGGGTCTTTACACATGCTATTCTCTTTGCCTATTTTCCCTTAATTTGGGAAATCACTGGGTGTCATTTTTATTGAAAGTGCTGACATTATCTTCATAGAAAGGAGTATATTTGTCTGTGTTATGCTGTTTTTAAAAAAGTCTGTTAGTGAAGTTAGAAGTTTCTCTACCATAGGTAGTATAAAAACTATTTAAAAAGTAAGAAATTGGGAGTTATCAAAAAGTTTAATTATCCCAATTATCACAGAAGGAAAATTTTTCTCATCACATTATCAGGTGATTTCAGGTAACTGTTATTTACTAAATTAAAAAAACAATTAAAAGCTGGACTCTGTTTCTGGTCGTTATCATAAAAATCTAACTGGCTTTTGCAAAGATAGTGCAGAAGGGTAAGGTTGCCTTCTGGTTCCCTCTCCCATCACCTTCTGCCTTTTCATTCTAGGGATTCTTCAGCAAGCGCCTGAAAGGCTCCATCAAGAGGACCAAAAGCCAGTCAAAGCTTGACAGAAACACAAGCTTTCGGCTTCCATCCCTTCGCAATACAGATGACAGGTAGGAAGTTAACTTCCTTAAAGCAAAGAAAGCAGTTTTAGGGTGGATTTTAATAAAGCATTTTGGTCTTCTCTAACTTTACATCAGTGACGATTAGAAAGATCCAATACAAAATTTACTTTTTTGTCTTACTCATATTGTGTCAAGGTACAAAATATTGGCTCAAATACCCAACCAGTTTAAGAATTTTATATTATTGGAGAGTTTTTTTGTATGTAAGAACTAATTTGAGAATCATTTGTGCTGTTTATATAGAAGCAAGTTCTAGAGGTCAGAGGTACTTTTTTTGTGTGTAAAATGACTGTAAGAGACAATGATGACATCTAACATTTTTTGAGCACTGTACTGGATGCTTTATATACATTATCTTGCTTAATCTTTATAAAAACCCTATACAATAAATACTGTTATTATCCCCATTTTATAGATGAATAATCTGAGTCACAGAGAGATTAAATAAACTTGTCAAAGGTCATACAGCTAGTAAGTAGCAAAAATGGTATCTGAACTCAAGAAATGGTATTTTTCTCCAGAGGCCATGCTCTTCCTGAAATGCTGTTCTGTATGTACAGCATATGGAATCAGTCCTATTGATTTGCAATCACATCTGTGAGACATGTTTGAAAAGGAAGTCAGGATTTCAATAATTAGGACTATTAGCTTGAGTAAACCTCAAATGTCTAACTTACTTTGGATAACATCCTTTCAAAGTTGTTGAATGTATGCTAAGACACATTTTTAATACTTATGTCTCCATAATTTTAACAATTTTGAAAATAGTGCTTGTTAAACATTTTGAAAACAGGGCTTGTTGTATCAGCACATCATTGCTGTCACTGTGCTTTCTACCTTCCAGGCACATTAAATATAGTCTCATGTAATACAGCAACCCTAGATACTATTATTATCTTCATTTTATAGATGAGGAAAGAGATTGAGAAACTTGCCTGGAGTCATACACTAGTAAATACTGCAATCTGGATCTGAACTCAGTTCTACCTCTCATATTTCATACTCTTATTTATACTTGGGGTTTTTTGTTTTGTTTGTTTTCAGTAAGTGACATTATTTTCAGTTATCTACCCAACAAACATAAATAAAAATTATAGATGTGCCAGGCAGAGAATTACTGTGCTTACTTTATAGATGAAAGAACTTGTCCCCTAAACTGAGTTGATAAGGGACTACTTGCTTTATCAGCTCTTCTTGTCTCTGAAACACATTAATGGTGCTTTGTGAAATTTGCAAGTCTATCCAATTGTGATGTAATTATATTGTTAATTATCTCTTTTATACCTCTTTATTAAAACTGTTTTTTTCTTCTCATGTCTTTTTCTTATTTTCTTATTATTCTACAGCTTTTATCATTCCAGGAATTTAAAATATTTTACAAATAAGTCTTAATAGAATGACTTTTTTTTTTCAGATTATTCATTTTTTAAAATAAGAATGTCGTACAGTAATTAAAACACTCCCAATTTAATAGCCAATTTCTTAAACTCTACAGCATCATGTGGAAACTTGGGAGATAAAGAGATTTTTTTTTTTTGTATGTATACATTATTTTTTAACCTTGCACTAAATATTACCTTCTTAATTTCAAAGTACTCTCTCCTACTCCATTTTGTTTTAGGTAGCCCGTGAGAATTCTTGGATTGAATTGTGAAGAGATTATATAATAGCAATATAGGAGAATATAGTTACTGCATTTTTAGCTTTTCTGGTGACCTAAATTCATTACGTGTGACTTCCATACCATTATGTTTCAATGAATAGCAATATCTTTCTATTGTAAATACAGCACAATAAAAAAGTGCTAATAGGGCCAAACCCGTGGCTCACTCGGGAGAGTGCGGTGTGGGAGCACAGCAGCACTGGAGCGTCGAGGCCGCAGGTTTGGATCCTATATAGGGATGGCCAGTGCGCTCACTGGCTGAGCGTGGTGCAGGCGACACCAAGCCAAGGGTTACAATCCCCTTACCAGTCACACACACAAAAAAAAGTGCTAATAAATCTCAAATGTTAGATAGTCCTTTTGATTTTTCCAATCCATTTGAAACAGAGGTTTCCTACAAGAGGGGTCTTCAAAAAATTCATGGAAGGATTTGCATTATCTTTTAATTCTATTTTTCTATGAACTTTTTGAAGTACACTCATACAGAAATTTTTCAGAAACTATTTTTCTTGTATAGGGATGTACTCGCTATAGTTTGAATAAATTACAATTTTTTAAAAAAATATAAGCTCTTCCCTTCAGGTCATCTGAAGACACAGATAATAGAATTAAGGTACAAGATATTAATCAACTGAGTTCTTTGAATTAGTACCCTTATAAGTGACACCAAAGGTTTTCCAAAGACCTCTGGTTTGCTGAAGTCTGGCCATTTCTTCCAAAATGGTCTATAGTGTCTAAATCTAAGTAGCAAAACATTTCTATTCTTATATCTAATCTATGGAAACTCCAGTTACTCCTAGGAATCAGCCCTTTTTCTCAGGTTTTTACATTGTCCAAGTAAAAGACATGTATGTCTTAGTTGTTTTGGTAAAAAAAATTTCAATATCTGAGTAGAGAATGTAAAACTCAAGTCCCTCTTTATCTTCCCCATCTCCCCACATAAGTAACCTCATTAACTGTTTGTGTATTTTCAAACATCCTTAAAAATCCATGCATAAATACAACCATACGTATGTTTTACATGTTTTATGTAAGTGGAATCATATTATACATATTACTTTGTACTTTTTAATATAAATATTTTGTACACTTTTTTATGTGTCACTACATGTAAATCTACGTCATTCTTTTTAACAGCTGCATTCTCAGTATGCTACAGTGTATTTAACATAATGTACTTCACTTCTCTATTGATAGATATTAAAATTGTTTTCCTTTTTTGGCACAAAATAGGGATGTAATGAACAATTTTGAACATGTACCTTTTTGTACGTGTTACTGGGTCAAATTTCTGAAGTGGAACTGCTTAATATAGAATATGTAAATCATCAAACTCCTTCAAAAAATTACTCATTTCCATCCCCACCAACAGATTATGATTACATTAATCTTTCCAACATTTTTCATTTTATCCATATGATGGATGAATAGTAATAATAAGCTCTTGTGTAGTACTTAATTATGTGCCAGATACTGTTTTGAGCACTTTATATAAACTAACCCATTGAAACATCACAACAACCCTATAAAATAGTTATTGTCATTACCACCATTTTGAAGATGAGAAAACTGACACAGAGAGACTAATAAATTGCCTGAAAATGGCAGAACTGCGGTTCAAATCCAGGAAGGTTGACTCTAGAATCTATGTCCTTAACCTTTACTGTATATTGCCTCTCAAAAAAAAAAAAAGTGGAGGGGGTCATTCTTTTTTTTAATTTGTATTTCCCTAATGCTTAGTATATTCAGCATCTTTTCACATGTTTTCTTCTTCTGTGACTTGCCTGTTCATTTTCTTGCCCATTTTTCTACTGAGTTGTTTGGTTTTTTCTTATGACTTGGAGTAGCATTTTTTATTGCTAGGGATGGTAAGCCTGTATTATGCATGTTGCTAAAATTTTCTCCCAATCTGTTTCTTGTGTTTTAAAATTATGTCTTCAAATTATATAGAAGTTTTAGATTTTACTTTGGTCCAATATTTCAGTCTTTTTCTTTGTGGCTTACCTGGTCAAATTTGACCAGAACAATGAATTCAAGAGGCCAGGGATTTGTTTCTCATTAAATTCCTTTTTATGAGGCTGTATAAAATCACTTTATCTCTTTCTTCTTCAAGAGGAAGAAATATTCTATCTGGAGGTATCCAGAAGAAGTTGAAGTAGTGATCATGTTTTGAATGCTTCAAGGCTTTTGATAACCACAAATGTTATCTCCACTCATCACATTTTTAAAAGATAAAGTTATTCTCATGATGTCTGTGTTACTACTTTAGGAGGCAGAAAAACATCTTTTTTTTTTTATAGTATAAATACATTTTATTAACTTTGGATATGCCAATGTGACCAATACTACATTAGAAAAAAAATAGGGCAAACAAAATAATTCAGTGGAAAACGGAAGTTTAAGTCTATAAAACTCATTTTAAATGTCACAGATGTACAACTGTTTTTGTCTGATACATCATTTCAAAATCTGAGAAAAACACTTTTAAATGAGTTAATTTATCCAAAGAAGACTTACTGTGTGTGGTAAGCTGCACAAAATACCATGGTATTTTAACGTACAGACTTGATTGATTGAAAAAACTGTGATGTTCCAGGTCTGTTTTGCCAATGATCTGCAAGTCATAACTCTGTTACCAGGCCCTAATGGAATTTGTTACCAATGCTACTTTTTGTGTCAATTTATAATGATCCTTAAACTCAGAATTTTCTTTAAGGGGCACAGGCATAAGAAATGAAATTTTTCCAAATTAATATTTCTACAGCCAAATTTTTTATACACAGCAACACATTTAATGTATGACTGTTATGTACAAGCTAGCATGCCATGTACTACTAGGGATTATAGAGAACCAAAGACACAGCTTCCAACCTCAAGGGCTCCGATAAAAGAGGTAAATGTCCGGGAGGAAATGGTGTAGGTGAAGGTAAGATTAGTTCTTATGGGGTGGAGCACGGCTCTTTAGAGAGCCATGCCCTGTGAGTTGAACCTTAAAGAACAGATATAGTTTGAATATGGAAACAGACACAGGGTGAGAGCTCTCCTGGAATGGAAATAATGAGCAAAAGCAGAGAGTAGGAAACTATGGAGCTTGAAGAGAAATATGGACTAGTTCATGGTATATAAAGGGGCAAGGTAGGAAATAAGATTAGAAAGGTAAAGTTCCAGTTTTTAAGTTGATAGGTAAAGATCATTCTGCTTTTTTTTCCCCCTTAAAAATTACTCAATACAAGAAACAGAAATATAACTTCATCTTTAATGAAACTAGAAGAAATCTGAATGATAGATTACTAAAATTAGTGGATAATCAAATGTAATTGCCTGCAGAAGGAAATACTGAAAAGAAGTCTATCACTTAGGATTTATATCAGTTGCTAATTAACAGATACCCAAAGCAGTAACAACTTAAACAAGGCAGAATTATTTTTTTCTCACATGAAAGAAATCTGAAGATGGGCAGTCCAGTCCAAGCCTGCCACCCTTAGGATCTTCAAGGATCTGTTTATGGACACAAGATAGTTACTGGAGCTACAGCCATGACATCTGTGTTTCAGATACCAGAAAAGCGGGGCCCATAAAGGGATACCTGCCTTCCATCTGGGTTATCACCCTTTAAAGCAATTTCCCTGAAACTGCATCTTGTGACTTCTACTTATGTCTCAGCATCACCTTTTTCTGCAAAGGAGGCTGGGAAATTTTATTCCTAAGTACATTGTTGCCCCCAGTAATATAGGAATCTCTTCTTAAGAAAGGAGCAGAGCAATAGACATTGGGAAGATAGCTGGTGTTCTCTGCCAGAGAAGGTGGTTAACTTACCCACCTACCCACGGAACTCTAGAAAGGTTTAGTCTGCCTTCCCTCCAACCTCAGTTCTAGAAGGCCAGCAGCCAGGCTCACACTTATCACATAGCAAATTGGAGAAACTGAACCACCCCAGATAAAAAGACCTACAGATACCATCATTTGTGTTCCCCTATTAAAATCCCATCTGGTATGTCCATTCCCAGGTAAATCCAAGAGAAATGAAAGCACATGTTTACACAAAAATGAATGTACGTGAATGTTTATAGCAGCATTATTCATAACAGCCAAAACTGTTTGATGGAGTTTGGATGTGTTGTCCCCTCCAAAACTCATGTGGAAATTTGATCTCCAGTGTGGCAGTGCTGGAAACTGATTGAGTCATGGGGGCAGATCCCTCATGAATGGATTAATGCTCTCCCTGGGGGGGGGTGGTTAATGAGTGAGTTCTCGCTCTATTAGTTCCCGCAAGAGCTCGTTGCTTAAAAAGACCCAGGCACCTTCTCTCTCTCTTGCTTCCTCTCGCCTTGTGATCTGCTTGTACCTGTCCGCTGCCTGCCACTTTCTGCCATGAGTAGAAGCAGCCTGAGGCCCGTGCCAGATGCAGCTGTCCCAGAATCGTAAGCCAAATAAACCTCTCTTCTTTATAAATTACCCAGTCTCAGGTGTTTCTGTTATAGCAACACAAAATGGACTAAAACACTGTTCATCAGCTGATGAATGGATATACAAAATGTTGTATATCCATAGAATGGAATGTTAGCCACAAAAAGCAATGGAGAGCTGATACATGCTACAATATGCAGGAATGTTCTTAACCTTGGAAACATTATGCTAAGTGAAATAAGCCAGTCACAAAAGACCACACATTTTATGATTCCATTTATATGAAATGGAAGTTCTAGAATAGACATCTATATAGACTGATTAATGGTTAACAGAGGCTGAGGATGTGAGGCAAGAGAAATGATAAATGAAGAATGACTTCTGATGGGCATAGGGTTTCTTTTGGAGTGATAAAAATGTTTTAAGCTTAGATTCTGGTGATGGTTACACAACTCTGAATTTACTAGAAACTATACACTTTAAATGGGTAGATGTTGTGGTATAATATCTCAATAAAGATGATTAAAAAAAAAAAAAAAAAGAACTGCTAGCCAGGAAAAACTGCTCACTGGCCTTTAAACCCCATTCCAGCATGCAAAGCTTCTGTTGAGCTTCTTGGCGCTTTACTCTTAAATATAAACAGATAGCCAAGTATCTATAGATATTGTGGAAAGCCTCCAATATGAAGGACTGGAACCAAAACAAATACAAGGGGGAAAAAAGAACCCGGAAGAAATAGAGACAATACATGGAGCCAAAAACAACTTCACAGTAAAGTGAATATTTTCAAAAGATAATATAGTGCATCTATGAAACAACAAGATGTTGTAACAAAAGGAAAAGTAAATGAAGAAGAAAGAGAGCTTGGAAATTAAAAATATAAAAGCTAAAGTGAAGTCACTCTCCCAGGAAGCTGAACAGAAAATGAGAGAATCAACCCAGGGATTATAGAAATAGAGAACAAAGAAAAACTTTGGGGAAGAAAATGTCAAGGAAATAATACAGGAAAATGTCCCCAAACAAGAAAACATAAATGTCCAGATTGGAAAGGTTAACAAATTCCCAGCACAGTAAGTAGAAAAAAGACACACATCCCACCAACACATACATATCAATTTCCATTATTGTGAAATGTCAGAACACTGAGGCTTTAAAAACATCTTAAAAGCTTCTAGAAATAAAAAATAGGTTACATACAAAAGAGAGAGGGAGGTAGCATTGGAATTCTTACTAAAAATGTGGAAAACTAAAAGTTAGTGGAGCAATGTCTTCAAAATTCTAAGTGGAAATTATTTTCAACCCAATATTCCATACCCAGGGCAGTTCTTAAATGTCAGACTGAAGAGTCTGAATTTTAGCCTATAAGCAATGGGAAGTCTTTACACATTTTTACGCAAGGGAATGGCCTAACCACAGCAGTGCTGTGGATGAATTCATCCAGCAGTGGAATTTCAGATGGCTTAGTTTGAAGAGACTAAGTTTGGGACACCAGTTAGCAAAAGCTATTGTAAGATATAATGAAGGCTCAAAGAAGGATAATGGCAGTGGGAATGGAGAGGTAGAGACAGACAGGAGGAACATTTTAGAGACAAAATCAATAGGATGTCACAAAGTCGTTGTTGTTCTAAAGCCATCTAATCAGATAAAAGCCAGTAAAGTGATTTCCTAGAATCAATATTGGCAGCATTTTCACATTAAAGCAATGTCATGTGGGAGTGTTGGGACATGAGAAGACTGTGATATTTCTGCCTTTCATTTAAATGCACTGAAAACTAGGAAATGCTTGTAAAAAAAAGTAGACAAAGTAGACATACTACCTTGTCAGGCATTCCAGGATGCCAAACACCTGTCGGGTTACCAGCCTTGCTTTGGAAATGCTACTTAAATTTACCAAAGACTTGAGGTAAAGATAAGGATATGGAGTAGAATTTTCTCACTCCCTCCAAATGTCCCGTATATAAAAACCTTCGCAGCAATGTCCTCGATTCTGAGGCTTACTGACAAAGCATGGTTTTAAAGTAGTCTACTTTTTCTTTGATAGGAGTTACCTGAAAGTAAGTATGGTGTTCATTGATAGGAGGAATTACGGAACAATATACTGAGACTCTTGAGTTTCTCCTTATTAGAACTATTTTTTTTAACTTTTTATTTTGAGATTATATATTCACAGGAATTGCAAAAATAGTAGAGTCCTGCAGACCCTTCTCCAGCTTTCTCTAATAGTGACATAACTGTAGCATAATATTAAAACCAGGTAATTGACATGGGTGCAGTGTTATTAACTAGACTGCTGACTTCATTCCGTTTTCACCAATTTTTTCATGCCCTCATTTGTGTGTGTGTGTGTAGTTCAGTGCAGTTCGTATGTATAGATATGTGTAACCACTACCACAATCAAGGTAAAGAACTGTTCCACTACCAGAAAATAACTCCCTATGCTATCCCTTTACAGTCATACCTGCCTCTCCATACCCATCCCTCTCCCCTAGCAACCATTTCCCTTGTGGGAAGCAGGGGGATGAACCTCACAGCTTCCTCCAGAAATTCTGTCTCACAAAACCTTTTCTCCATTTTCTGACCACTTTTTATAGTTTTGATCTAACTGAGAGGTTGAAGGTAGTGGAACTGGTTCCAAAACATTTCCTTTATAAATGCTACAGTTTGTCTGATACTTCACTTTGGTATACAGCATCTTTTTTATCTAGGTGTCTCAACTGGAACTTCAATTTTAATATCTCATCACATATGTTTATAATACTTTTATAAATTTACAATCTTTAGCATAATGTACAAAACACAATATGGCCCAGTCCTTCCCTAACTGTCACTATTACCTCTTACCGCTCTTATCAAAAGTCTTTCATTTATAGTACCATACTATTTCATTTCTCTGCTTTTTATCTTGCTGTGTCCTCTGTCCCAAATGCTATTCTCTAATTGTGCACCCTGTCCTTTGCCAGGCTTACTTCTAACTCATACTTATGCAGCTATGCAACAATACCTAAGTCAGGAGTCATAAGCTTCCTGACTTTTTTTCCGTGTACTTCCCACACATCATCCTAGACTAAGTGCCTATCCCACCTACCCACCCACCTGTGGCCAGCTGAACTGCATTATACCTTATTACAGGACTAACTGCTTTCTTTTTAATTTATCTTTTCATATTTCTGCTTACTGCAGCAGATTAGAAGCTCCTTAAGGGTACAAACTTTGTATCCCCATCCCCTAGCACAATGTCTGTCTAACTGAATAACTCAATAAATGTGTTTTGGCCTGAATCAGAAGGGAAGAGTTAAAACTGACTTCTACATAACAAAGAGGAACAATCTTTTTCAATATGGTGTAGTTCAATTTAATGACAACTTCTCAGAAATTTTTGGACTCCATGCCATTAACTAATCAATACAATCTAGCTGTAGATTATAGAGTTTCCCTTACCAGGTTTCCTGCAATGGGCCAATTAAGGAGTCCTTAGTTTTATGAACTAAATGCAGTTGAAGTTTCTAATTGTATCATGATGGCATTTTAAATTCATTAGGATGCTTTATCATAATAGGACAAATATTTCCACACATTTTTTCGTTCTGTCTTCATATTCTTCCAACAAAGAATATATTCAAGAATAGCTTTCCAGATCTCAACCAGATGAATAATTTACATAAAATCAACTAATGCATGTCATAGCACTGTGAAAAAGTTCTCTGTCTGTAATCATAGTTTTCCACACTTGTGTAATACTGCAGTTTGTAAAATAGATGTGAAATCATTGATTATTGCATTTATTTAATTCTCACAATAATTGTGTGAGGTAGGGGAAGAGAAATCATTATTTGCATTTTACAAATGAGATAACTGAGGTTCAGAAAGAATAAATTACTTGCTCCGTGTCATATAGCTAGTGCGTAGTTTGAGCTGACATGAGTATGTATGGCTTTTGGTTTCAAGTTGAGTGCTTTTTCCATTATACTCTGGGTGTATGTGTTGATAGGAATCCTAACTTTTATGTAGTGTAATTTAGCAATATGAAAATTTTTAATTTTTATGCCCTTGTACCTAGCAATTTCACATCTGGAAATTTAAATAACTAATACATGCAAATGTTTATAAAGATATCATAAGGTGCTCTTTGAACTTTGGTGATAATCACAAAAAAAGAAAAAAGGAAAAACATAGATGGTGATCAAGAACTGGTTAAACTATGATAGGCCCATATAAAGAAATACTATGTGGTCATTAAAAAGAGGCAAATTGCTGGTATCACCAAGGTTGTAGGTTTAGATCCCTGTACCAGCCAGCCACCAAAAAGAAAGGGCCAGGGGAGTTATATTATATGTTCCAATATGGACAGAAGTCTAAAATATACTCTTTAAAAAAAAAAGTATGGTAGAATTCCATTTGTGAAAAATATATATCAATATAAGGGAGGGTTAACAAAATTGCTAATGGCATTTTCTATAGGACATTGAGGAAGTGCACTTAATGTTTATTCTTTACCTTCCAACCTTCTGAACTCTTAAGAATTTTTTACCAAGAGCATTTATCACTTTATCATTTAAGGAAAAAAAATTAAAGGTGGTTAAATTTTTAAAAAACCTTTTTCAACCCCATGTCTCCCTCTTGCTATTTCACTGTTGCCACCCCCTCACAGTCAGACTTGTTGGGTTAGTCTCCACTGTCTCACATCCCATGCATTTTCTCAGCCCACTGCAATTTTATTTTTGTCCTCATCCCTTCACTGAAACTGCTCTTGCCAAAGTCTCCAATTACCTCTAAATCCAGTGGCTAAAAATCTTTTCACACACTTGCTCTTCTGTCGTAATGGACAGTACCCTTCTTCAGACCTCTCTCCCCTCGGCTTTTATGACACTTGAGTCTCTCAGTTTTCCTTCTCTCTTTCAAATTCCTTGTTTTCGTTAGTCAATTTTGTAGACTTCATGTTAACATTTCTCAGATTACTTTCTTAGGATGTTTTCTCGATCTGCATGTTCTCTTTCAGTATTTACATCTGCTCCCACAGGAACATCAAACCCAACTTGTATGAAACTTGATTTCATTTCTACTCTCACCTCAACCAGCATTCCTCTTACTTCCTCTCTCTATGAAGGACATCACCATCTTTCTACCCAGTGCTTCAGGCCAGGAATGATCGGTCGTCCTTGACTCTAAAGTCTCCTTGCTGCCTCCATCATTCCAGTCATCAGGGCCTGTTTACCTCCTAAATATCTTTCAGTGCCATCCACTTCTTCCCCTTTTCTGTCAGTCTAGTTCATGATCTTTACTCAGATTACTACCCTAATCTACACATGAACTAATCTCTAAGTCTTTCACTTTTTTCTCCCTTCTCTGTGTACCCCTCTCTTTCTTCACTCCTTAACCAAAGTAGTCTTACTGAGACACACATCTCATCATGTCATTCCCCCTCCACCACCCAAAACCTTTCTGTGTCCATCCACTGGTCTTGTGGTCAAATTGAAATACCCACACATGACTACAAGTCCCATCATGATCTCTCCCAAGCCTCATTGTTCGCCAACCCCTCTCCCCGTCATCCCCATTCATAGTACTTCAGAGCCACACTGCTGAATTTCTTTCAGTGTCTCAACACCCCAGCCTTGCATACTCTCACTACAGGCCTTATCACATGCTGTCCTTTCCCTCTAGATCTCTTAGCACCTCCACACCTGCATATAGTGAAATCCTCCCTATCCTAAGGTCACAACTTCACATTACTTTTTTCCTCCAAGAAACCTTCTCTGAACCTCCAACTAAGTGCTTACATTTTTCATAAATGTAATCACCTCATATTATAAGGGATTGTTAACTCCTTAGATTTTAAACTGTGTGATTACAAGGACCATGACCACCTTCTTCACCATTGTATTCCTTGCATCTACCTCTAGTATAGTGCCTGGCACATAATGCATTCCAAGTAATTATTGGATAGACAGATGGATGGATACATATGTTCATTTATTCCACCAAATGAGAAACTAATGGGAAAGGAATTACTCATGAGATTAGGAATGGTTAAGAGTAAATGTCATTGAAATTCACCAGTTTTTTTCTCTTTTATCCTTCTCTCACCCATAATCTTAGTTTTATGGCAATAATTTAGAGACCAAAAGTCTAGCAACTAAATACAGAAAAGGGAAGGAAAAGTCATCAGTCTTTCCATTGACTTATTTTTTTTTTTTGGTGGCTGGCCGGTACAGGAATGAAATCCTTGACCTCAGTGTTATCAGCACCACTCTCTCCCAAGTGAGCTAACCTGCCAGTCCTCATTTTTGTTTATGATGATAAATTTTCTTACCATGAGTTTGTTCATTTTAAGTGACAACTCAGGCTTACAAATATTCTTCTTTATCATCAGCAGCTGGGCTCATTAGATCATACTGTCTAGAGGCTGAGAGCAAGGAGAAGGAAGATTTGCAGCATATGTTATGTTTCCATAAGCAGCTTTTTAGTGTGAATGGTTGTGTGGCCTGTATTTTTAAGCTAACATAAAAATCAGTGAGTAATACAAGGGTACTTCAAAAGGTTCATTGAAAAACAGAATTAAAAGATGGTATGAATCTTTCAATGAAGTACCCTCGTATAAGCAATAGGGACTGGCTTTAACTGAAGTGGGTAAACCAGTGTACCTAGTGTTATCTAGATCCTCAGGGAGGACACGTTTTTAGCTCACAAGTAGAATTCTGGTGAATGAGCTCTAATTTCTTTTGTTTAATCCAGGGAGGGAAACTTTAAAAATTATAATAAAGGAAAGGATCTTCACTTTCAAACAGAAAACATCAGTTAAATGTTTTCACAAAATACCTGGGAGGAAAACAGTAAAATCCAGGGAGCAAGTAAAGCTAACATTTTTCCCATAGTGAGATAAAGTTTTTTAAAACCTGATTAGACACTGTGTAAATTTGTTGGCAGAGTATTAGCATACCCAATTTTGTTAATTACTACTTGGGAAGGGGGGAATTTCAAACAAGTTGAATGCTTTAGGAACGCATACTGGTGAATACAAGGGTCTGCTGCTGCACCCAGCTTACTTGCTGATCTGTCTCTTCAAGAATTCACTGAAGCAGTCTGGAATCATAACTGCCAAGCCAAGCAGAAACTCACCTGCACTGGAGTCCAGGATTTTATGTGGCAATAAGCATTTTTAATTAAAAGTTTCCCATTTCCTAAATTTGGAACTGAATCTGTAAACATGTGGCAGATTGAGCTAACACATCCAAGCATCATTGGCGCTATGGGGGAAATGTGGCTTTTTAAAAAATTGAATGGTTAAGCTGAGAAAATCCAGCTGTGTTTTACTTAAAATTGCACTAATCAGAGTTCTTTTACTCCTTTTTTCTTTTTTCATCAGTGTATCTGCTGTTGTATGTGTTGGCTCCCCATCCCCCAGCTCTTCACTTTCATCTTTGAAGAGTGATTTCAGATAGGGATGAGGGTTAAAGCAATATAATACTTATTCACTCTAGTGAGTGATAGAAAGCCTCTCCTGCCTTGTAGTTTATCTTTTAAATAGGTCAGAAGCAGCAGGTAATCTTCATCAGCAAAGCAATTAGATTTTTAACCCTTACCTATCATGTTGCTAGAGGTCTTTAAGTTTACACAGAAGTATATGGTGTTCCTTAATTAGAAGTAAAATTGTCCCTGGAAAGCAATTTCCCAGTTAAATCAAGAAATACATATATTGGTGTCCGAATTATTCTTACATGGTGTTTGGGATGATGGGGCTTGGGGAACAGGGAGCAGTCAGGGAGAGAATCTGGCCATTACTCAAGGGAGTCACAAAGTTCACTATCAAGGCCGGGGTTAGGTTCCTTGATGAAGGCCATTGTCAGATTGGACTGGAAATAGTTGTTTTAGACTCATTATTCCTCCAGTAAATCCACATTCTACTTTCCATTAGAGGAGTAAACTATGGTGCTACACAGGACTGCTAAAACTCTGTAGTTGGTAGATCTAAGAAAAATCAATTCATGTGAAGGTACAGGAGGAGATAAACATGATTTAGAAGGGAATTGGGGTTACTAATGCTATTATTAGATTGAAATATCTGTATAGACAATGCCACCTCCCACCCCAAGCCATTCCCAGGCTGTTTGATCTTTCTGTTTACTGTAATCTTGCTTCTCTGGGAATTACTTTTGTCTTCTCAGAGAATACAGGAAGGGCTTGCTTATTTATTTAATAGTAATGTTGAACATGTTAGTGATTTTGTTTTTCAGTTCATGTGTACACACACACACACACACACACACACACACACACACAGGGATACTTCAAAAAGTTCATGGAAAAACAGAATTAAAAGATAATACGCATCTTTCCATGAACTTTTTGAAGTACCCTGGGTGTGGTGGTGGGGGGGGCGGTGTAAAGGGCTGAACAATAGGAGAGTCTGAACCGTCTGAACCATATATTAATAATTGAAATTTCAGTAACTAGGGAAAGTTTTGAATCATAATTCCAGATGGCTTGGTTGTAATATCTGTTTATCACTGCATTTGGAAGTTAGACCTGGTATCAAACTGAAATTTGTTCAGCACTAGAAATGCAGTGAAAAAGATTTTTATCCAATTTTCTGTAAAAGAAAAAAGAATGTGTAACCCAGGTAAGTTTATGTAAAATAATACCAAGAAACATTAAATTAGGGTATGCACTGCAAAGGAAAAGAACAGATGTGAGAGAAAGATTGTACTTGCAAGGTGAGATGTAGGAAATACTTTCTAGTAGGATGGTGGAAGTCATATATGAAACAAGCCAAAGCTTCCCAGATTTGTTCCTGGTAGAATTTTTAATGAGATTCTCCTTCACCCCCAGAGTTGCCTCAGTTTCTTTTCTACAGCCTTTTTCTAACTTATTAAAGGAAATAGGGGCCTCACCATTCCATCCTTGCTGTCTTAAAATAGTCACTTTTGCCACGTTTTCAGAGCATGCTCCTTGAGTCCTTCAAGCCACAGCTTCTCGGAGCTGCCTTCCAGCTGTGATCTCCTTATAGGTGTAGCACCATGGCAACAGGCCCAGCCTAGAGCCCAGGAACCTTGTTTGTGTTACCTGAGAGGCTAGATGCAGCCTAAAGGAAGAGAAGAAGGAATATTATCCTGCAGACTGTGTGGATGAAGATCACTTCTTGTTCTGTTTGTGTTTCTATTCCGCTTCTATTGAAGACTTGAAATTTATCCAAAGATGGAAAGCATTTATCCAAAGATGTTATCAGTAATGGAAGGCAGCAGGAAACCATCTTCTATTAGCTCCTGTCTTCTAAACAGAAAGTTGTTTACTGAGATGTAGTTCAGAAAGTGACTTGCTACACCGGGACATGAGGCATCGCTATGATTTGGGGTTGCACTGCCAGGTGGCTGTACAATTGCTTCATGTAGGTAGATGTTTATTTTGTTTGAAATAAAAATAACTTATGTTTTAGAAAAATTTCCCAGGGAGTCTAAAAAATAAAATAAGCCTTTTGTTGTGCCTTCTTCTATTTTAAATATGCCTTAATCTTTCCTGTTGTGCAACTCACCCCCAGAACATGAGAGGCTTTTCCCCTCCAGCAACTCCTCCTGGGAAAAATGGGCTGGAATTGTTTCGTATTTGTTTAATAAAGATTACAATGTCCAGTTGCCTCAGCCAAGCTTCCTATGCAGCATATTGAGAAAGCTTGTATGATAATTAAAGTAAAAAAAATTTTAGCATTTAGTTATTTATAATTGACATACTATATTTGCATACATAATATATCTATATGTAGATATATATAACTTGTCATTGTCTTATCCAATAGAACAAAGGAAAATAAAGGTGGAGCTGTTACATGGTTATATTTTTACATACAAAACATTGGATGGCATTTGTCCTTTTTGTGCATACTTTATTAGTAGTAAGAAATGTAAATATTGACTTTTTTACTTTATAAATTGCTGGATATCAAAACATGTTTTTCACCCTAAACTTTAAATGGTGATTCTTTTTTTTTTTTTTTTTGGTGTGGAAAGAAGAATGGACTAAATCCTTATTACTTAAGCTGTTTCTTATTTTAAGGAGTTTGATTCAACAATGTTAGTATGGAGACAGAGGGAGAAAACAGCCTTTAGTGCTAGTTTCCTATATCTTATTACTTTGTAATTTAGCTAAAAGCTAGTCTGGCATTAAGTATTTCAGTTCCGTTTAATGTTAACATGGTTATTCCAAGGAAGTGAATTAAGCTGCTTATTTAATGTGTTTTACAAACACAAATGTTTTTACATAAGGCATTTCTTTTTATACTTATTACTAATTACTTCTTCTTGAAATGAAATATATGAATTTAACCTTGGATGTTTCAGTCAGTAAATCTTATAATCATTGAGTAAAACTGTGTGGCCTTCCAGTTCTGTATTCAAATTGTTTTAATTTCATTAATTATTTCAAGAGGAAGGCAGTGAAGTACTAGCTCCTATAATGACAAGTGTCATGATTCCCAGCATTCTTTTTAAAACAACTAGGAAATAAAATCAGCCAGGATACCTGAATGGTGTTTGACAAAGATCTGTTCTTCCAGATGAGAGTTTGGGCATTTTTTCCCATGGCGGGAGGTTTCTTCAATGCATTTTATTCTTTATTCATATTTATACAGTAAAGCATGGATACAACCAAAAGCTTGCCAGAAAAGAATTCCATATTGAAATGGAAATCAGGCCTTTTGAAAGACAGAGTCTTGTGCTGAAAAGTTTGGCTTTGATTCTGTGTGTATGTGTGTGTATTCTGCCAAAACAGAAAGAAACAAAATGAGGATTCAGCCACTACTATTTTGCTAACGATAGAAGAGGACAAAGCTATTGCATTGGGAAAAAGAAAGAAAGAATGTGTTTTGGCAATACCTTTGCATAAAAAAAGAATATGTAATGTAACCTTGAATAGTATGTATTTTTCCATCTTTCAAGATAAAAATGAGGATAAAAACAATGTCTGTAGTGGAGCTTTGAGCTCCC
The DNA here is from genome assembly GCF_027409185.1 of Cynocephalus volans. Lineage (NCBI taxonomy): Eukaryota > Metazoa > Chordata > Mammalia > Dermoptera > Cynocephalidae > Cynocephalus > Cynocephalus volans. Next base: position 134,427,883 of record NC_084467.1, read on the forward strand.
TTGAGACTAGAAAAATTATAGTATGTTTTTATTCTTTATTTGGTGGGGGAAAGTGTGTGTGCTCACATGTATATATAGAGAGAGCTTTTATGTGCTACATGAATATGATTACTATTATTGTTTTATAGATTAACTATTAATTTGTTCCTCAGTTACTTTTTTCCCTTAGGGCATTTGTACATTTGTTGTTAGCCTCCACTGCATAAGACCTTCATTTCCTTCTTGGCCAAGATTACACTACCTTAGATATCTTTTTCTACTTTTAGGTCTCGTGGGCTGCCTAAACTAAAAGAGTCACGTTCCCATGAATCCTTGCTGAGCCCGTGCAGCGCAGTAGAATGTCTGGATCTTGGTAGAGGAGAACCTGTATCAGTGAAACCACTCCACAGTAGCATCCTTGGACAAGACTTCTGCTTTGAGGTAAAAACGTGTAGAAAGAAAGAGTGGTTAAACAACAAGTAGATTTTCTATTCAGTAATTTTGAAATTTGATTACTGTGATGTCAATGATTTGATTATCTTAACTGGTTTTCAGCTGCTATAAATTACCTACTTACAGGGAAAAAGTTGGAAACCTATTAATCTAATTATATTTGCAATTAAAGTTATTAATGTTAGCTTCTCGTCCCTTTTGACTTTGTCCGCTTTCAAAAAAGTTGGGTTCTTAGTGCATTCTCAGCAGAGGTCACAAGACTAACAATAACTTATTAAATTAGTATATTGATTTTTTAGTATTGATAAGGATGTCACCCACTATGTTTTTGTCCTGAAGCCCTAAGCCCCCAATTTTAATAATTTTTTGAGGAAATTGACCCAAACCATAATTTTTCAAACTATACTATGAGCAGTTAAAGATCTGAGACCATGTCTTATTTATTTTTGTAATATCCTGCACCTAGCCCAGTCCCTGGCACATTGCAGGTGCCTAATTTCTTGAGTGAACAAATTGCCCTTCACCAGAAGATTATGACCTTCACTTTTTATAAGGCAATTTCTCCCTTCCAAATTAAATATACTCTTATGGCCATTTACAACTTAAATTTGAAATATATATATATATGTGTGTATATATATATATATATATATATATACACATATATATATATATAATTATTAGGGTTAGGATTTGAATAATCAATAAGAACTTACTAAGTAACTAGTGATGAGTCCTATGCTAGATGTTGTAGAAGTTGAAAGATGTTTTGTTCCCATTCTTATGGACTGGTGCTGTCCAAGAGAAATATAATGCAAGCCATATATGTAATTTTAAATTTATTTAACCCAAATATCATTTTAACATATCGCATAAAAATTATCAATGAGATATTTTACATTCTTTTTTCTTGTACTAAATCTGCAAAGTCTGATGTGTATTTTACACTTACAGCACATATCAGTTTGGACTAGCCACATTTCAGGTACTCACTAATCACATGAGGCTAGTAGCTGCCATATTGGACAGAGCATATAATCTGATCTGACTCACTAGGTTATGACCTGAGATTGAGTTCTAATATGTGAACAAACTTCAGCAATTTGGGCAAGTCATTTATTGGTGATCTTTCTTATAAAAATCACTTGAATTTTGTAATATTTGTAGAACTCAATTCAATAGACTATATACAAAGACCAGTGTTAAATGCTAGGCATATAGGCAACATGTTTCATTTTTAAAGGACAATGATAATAGTGATCAGGCTAACCTAATACATGACTGGAAATCAGCAGGCTGGTTCCCTAGTGGAGGAGAAATTGGTTATGAAGACAATAATTCAATACTACCAACTCTTCACAATTTCATTTATTACCCTTCTATAATATTATAGTGAAAGCAGTCTTGAGAAATCTGATAAGCTATTTTAGAGACTCTTTTCCTTTTTTCTTTACTTTTTATTAACTCACTCAGAATTGAACATACTCAATTGCAGGTAATTTAAGATGCGGCCTGAAAGGTTTTTAATTTTGATTTTTCTGAACTGTAGGCTAGTTTTATGTTCCTCAACTGAATTCCAGATGGCCTTTGTTCTCATACCTCGAAATGAGTGTGAATGCTACCTAGATAACAAAGCAAAAAAGGGGTACAGATGTAGGTAGGGATATCACAGAAGTAACAGATCATTTTAGTTTGATGTAGTATGTTTGGGGTTCATAGCATATCCCTAACTCTTAAATGATAGAACTAGGAAGACCGAGTCCCCAAATGCTGTTTCCTTTTCCTTATCTCTAATCTTTATGTTGAAGGTTACCTACTTAAGTGGAAGTAAATGCTTCAGCTGTAACTCTGCTTCAGAGAGAGATAAGTGGATGGAAAACCTTCGCAGGACAGTTCAACCAAATAAGGTAATAATGGTAAATGGTAAATGTAGTAGTAATACCTTAATTTTTATAGAGCTTTATAGTTTTAAAGCACATTTATATGTTATACCATGTTATGCTAAAAATAATCTAATTACAGATATTATTATCATGGTTTTACCAGTATGGATAAGAAGACTCAGAAAAGTTGTGACAAGTCAGAAGCTAGTACATGATAGAAATAGGACTTCTTAACTACTTATCTCTTTTTTATTTGCAGAAACTAGTTCAATTGCCATGAGACTGGCTATATGAGAACTTACCATTTCAAGATGATTTTTTTTAAGCTAAATAAAATAGAATGTATGTGGTGCTCTAAGATTGTGATACATTCTTATTTCAAGTTTGCTATTATAATAAACAATGACATAGCTATCTCTTTCATTATTTGTTGACTCCCCTTAATAGAGTACATAGGCAATGTCACCTACTTTAAGAGGAAAATGTTCTCTTTCTCTGAAAATTTAACTTTTTTGCCTCTTTACAGGACAATTGCAGACGAGCTGAAAATGTTCTCCGTTTATGGATCATTGAAGCCAAGGACCTTGCCCCTAAAAAGAAATATTTCTGTGAACTGTGCCTTGATGATACTCTCTTTGCTCGTACAACCAGCAAGACCAAAGCAGACAATATTTTCTGGGGCGAACATTTTGAATTCTACAGCCTTCCACCTCTTCATAGCATCACAATTCACATTTATAAGGATGTGGAAAAAAAGAAAAAAAAAGACAAGAATAATTATGTAGGATTAGTCAACATTCCCACTGCCAGTGTGACTGGTCGCCAATTTGTAGAAAAGTGGTATCCAGTGAGTACACCTACACCCAGCAAAGGAAAGACAGGAGGACCTTCTATTCGGATTAAATCACGTTTCCAAACTATCACCATTCTGCCTATGGAGCAATACAAAGAATTTGCAGAATTTGTCACCAGCAACTACACCATGCTGTGTTCTGTCCTTGAGCCAGTAATTAGTGTGAGAAATAAAGAGGAGTTGGCTTGTGCCTTAGTGCACATTCTTCAAAGTACTGGCAGAGCCAAGGTAAGTGGATTGCATTACCTGAAATCTCTTAGCCTACCTTTTACAAAGAAACAAAAATATGGATTCTGTGGAGATCCAATTTAGAAAAATGTGCTTTGCTATTAGTCAAAAAAAGGAAAAAAAAGAATTAAGAAGGAAACCTATTAGCAGTTCTTAGATCCAGAAAAGATGGGGATTATAAAACTAAAGAAGTAAAATGGAGAGACCAACAAATACTAAAGTCATTTGCATGAATGATAGATACCGTAGCCAGCTCTTTACCATCTAACAAAATAAGTGGTAGGATAAGCATAATAACCCTACATTGTGTTCAAGATTCTTTATTTCTGAAGTGTTGTATGCTGGTTTTCTCCCTCATTATATTTTGTTTAAGATTAACTGCTGACTATATCCCCTAGGCATAGAAGTAGGTATTCCAGAAGCATGCTGGGTATTAGCAAGAGTTCTCATGGGATTAAAATCTATATTTGAAATAAAAATATCAAGGGATGTTATACAATCAGTAGCTGTTTCATGATAGCCATATCTCATTTCATCCTGAGTAAAGGTAAAAATTCAGGAAGAAAAAAGAAATACTGTGATGTAGGAAGAACAACCATCGACTAATACAGTCTTTGACCTATGAGACATACATACTCACTTAATGGGGCTGGGTCTCCATTACATTGTATGCCAACTGGTCATAGTAAAATTATATTTCAGATCCAGAGAAGTTAACAGCTAGAATAATTTATTTAGAACCAAACAATAAGATAAAGTGTTATTAAGATTCCTTGATACAAATCAGAATACATCAGTACATTCAACATTATTTCCTTGTCTGTCTTTCTGATAATAATTTTTGTGCTTAAATTTACTGATAATAATCTTGAGCTTTCTGTTGTTAAAAAGGCTTAAGAGTTTGGGGTGAGATGTCATTGAAATTTTGAGTCTTATCGGAAATTGCATGGACATGTTCTTTTTGTTTTTCAGTTACTCAAGGTTCAGGATATACATAAGGTTTATTTTAAACAACTTATATTAATTTATATACAATTTAGGTCCAATAAACTATACCCATTTAAAATGGAAAAATTTAATGAGTTTTGACAGATTATGCACCTGTTGAAACTACCACCAGAAGCAAGATGCAGAATGTTACTAACACCCGCAAAATTTTCCTCGTGCCTTTTAACGTAATGGGACCCTGAGTAAGTCCCATTAATGTTTAAAATGCTTAGTTTTAAAGTAAAAATAAATCAGCATATTTCCTCTGTTTTTGGTTTTGGAGCCATTGAAATGTCCAATAAATACATAACATTCAAAATATATGATGTTATCACATTTCAAACTGAACAACAATAAATACTGAATTTTAATCAAGTTCTTTAAGACTGTTGGAGAATGAAGCAGCTATTTCTTCAGGGCTTCATCTCTCCTTATGCCTTCTCCATGGATGAATGGATGGATGGATGGACAGACGGATGGATGGATGGATAGACAGATAGACAGACGGACATATAGATAGCCTACAAAACGAGTGCAAATGATGAGTTCAAGAAATTCCTTGTTGATACTGTGGACCAGTTTGTAACAATTACATATTGAACACCTAATATATTGCAGAAACTGTTAGGTGGTGGAGATATTGTGGTGAACAAAAGTAGGCACTGTCCTTGGCCTCATGGTGCTTACAGTTTTCTGGGGAAAACAGATCTTAGTCGAGTGATTGCAGAAATAAATGTGTGATTACAGTGAGAAATACAGAGGATAAAAAGACAAGGGGCTATGAGTATGGAGCAAGGGGACCTCACTAGTGGGATTCAGTGGCAGTTTTGGTCAGGGCAGGCTCTGCTGAGGAAATTATGTGTGAACTAAGATCCAAAAGATCCCAGGAATTAGCTCCATGACAGTGGGAGGAACAAGAGTGGGAGTGGAGCAGAACTGAGATCAGCATTTGCAAAAGGCTTTGTGGTGAATAGAGAACATTGTGTATAGGAAAGTCTTGGTGTATTAAAGGACCTAAAAGGAAGGCCCTTGAGGCCGGAGCAGAATGCGGAGAGAATGGTACAAGACAAGGCTGGAAAGGTAGACAGAAACCAGAAAACACAGAGACTTATAGGCTGCATTCAGAATTATGGTCTTTATCAAAAGTGCAATGAAAAATCTTTGAAGGAATTTTAAACCTAGGGACAGTGACACCTAAAATTTTATCCTGACTGCTTTTTTCTTTCAAATGAATCTGGTAGCTTTAGTTTTATAGCCGCATTCCCAGGAAGTCTGATATTTCATCAGTCTCTTCTAATGTATATTATTTATTCAGTTACTTTCTGCCTGATTGAACATTATTCTACCAGGATTTTCTGACTGACTTGGTGATGTCTGAGGTGGATCGTTGTGGAGAGCATGACGTCTTGATCTTCAGAGAGAACACCATTGCCACCAAATCCATTGAGGAATACCTCAAATTGGTGGGACAACAGTATCTTCATGATGCACTGGGTATGGAAAAGAATTATCTCCTCTTTCCCTTTCTATTTTAAGTTATTTTACCGTCATGAGACAAAATTGAGCTCAAATTCTGCGTGGTATTTAGTTCTAGATTACTAGAATGTTAAGGTTTGAGTTTCGGCTGTAAGAAATCTTCAGTACTCACCAGCGGAGGAACCACAGATTATTTTATTACAATATGTGCAGAAATAGAAAGCTCATCAGTATACTCAGGTACCCCCAGGCCCCCAAGTTTCAGATTCTGGGATATACAATAATATTAGTGGGTGTCATTACTCTACCTAAGGTGGCCTATTTTCCGCAACGGGTTGAATATTTATGCCATGATACAAATATATTACACAAATTTTGGAAGTGTTAACCTTAGTTACTGTGCTAACAAAATTCTAATCAGAAATGAAACTCTTGCCAGTACCTACGACTCCAAATATCCGCCTTCAAGATTTGTAGAGTGTGTGTGTGTGTGTGTGTGTGTGTGTGTGTGTGTGTGTGTGTGTGTGTGTGTGTGTGTGTGTGTGTGTCTGGCCAATATGAGGATCAGAACCTTTGACCTTGGTGTTACAAAGCCATGCTCTAACCAACTGAGCTATCTGGCCAAACCCCTCTAGAATTTTTAACGTAAGTAATTTTTATCCAATCAATATTTCTTGCTGACTAGGCCACTCACTTGCAGGTTCATGAACATATCATTCATGAAATTCAGGCATTAACCACTAGAGTAAAGCGCTGTACTGGGCACTTACGTCATGACAGAGTAGACATAAGTTCCCTGAAAAAAATAACCCTTTCTTTTATCTCCATATCCCAAATACTTTACAAAGAATGTAGAGCAGCACTGTCCTACAGAAATATAATACGAGCCATGCGTGAGTAATTTTAAATTTTCTAGTGGTCATAGTATAAAAATGGTAAAGAGAAACTGGGTAAATTAACATTTTGTTTAACCCAGTATATCCAAATATTATTTAACAATTAGCCAATATAAAACTATTAATGAGGTATTTTACTTTTTTCATACAGTCTGAAATCAGTGTGTATTTTACATTTATTACACATTTCAATTTGCACTAGCCACATGTCTAGTGCTTAAAAGTCACATGTGACTATCAAGAGTATATCAGTAAAGGTATGTTGAATGACTGGAGAGATTTTTGCCATTGAGGAGCTTACAATATAAAGAGATGAAAGTGGGAGCTAAAAAAAAATAAACATAAAAAGAAAGAAAGATACAACAGTCACAATAATTTGTTGAACTTTTGAAAGGAGAGAATGGAACTAAGGGCACCAGAGGTGAGAAAGGGGGAGATGGAGGGGAGGTTAGCAAGAAGTTGGAAAAGGACCACAAAAGATTACATTGTATAATGATAAATATAGTAATTATCCTGATTTGAGGATCAAGTATTACATACAGGTATTGATATTCAACACTGTACCTCACAGATATGTACATCAATTATGTTTCAATTTAAAATAATTTTTTAAAAAATTAGGAAAAGAAAGAAATTTCTGAAATAAAAATAAACTTGGGAGGAAAAAAGAAAAATAATATAGGGAGATGAGATAGGGATATTCCTATAACCAAAAAGAGAAATCCTGGGTTTTTTTCAAAGAATTAAAAAAATTAATCACACCTGATAGAATTGTAAAATTTCCTGTGTGAAATACATTTATGTTGTGTGTGTACCTTAAAGGGTAGAAAGGTTATTTAAAGACAGACATTGGGCAAGGGCAGTGAGGGGGTTAGTATGGGGGAAAGAACAAAAAAGCACCGAGGTGGGAGAGAACCAGGCATGTGTGGAATAAAACCTATTAGCTGAAAAAAGACACAAAAGAGACAAGTGAGCAACAACAAAAGATTATAAAATAATTAGAATCAATTTGTTGGGAGACTTGAATGCTTGCCTAAGGATTTAGATTTTATAGTAATCACTGGAGAGCTGCTGAAAGTTTTGAGCAGGGTGCTTTCAATGAAATTAACTGGTTAAGATGGGTTGGTGAAGAAAGCTACTGAAAGCAGAGCTGTCAGTTGGAAAGTCATTGTAATGAGGAAGGAAAGAAATAATAAGTCTCTGAATGAGATAATCAGTGAGAGTAAGAATAGAGAAAAAGATGGATATGAGAAATATTAAAGTTGATCTGATAGGACTTGGCAGCCTTTTCCAGATTGTGAGAAGAGGAAGGGATCAAATATCACAGAGAATTTTAGGCCTTTGTGAGTGACTAGGAGGATGATGAGATTCTTAACAAAAATGGAAATCACAGAAGTAGTAGGCTTAAAAGAGGGGAAATATTTCCACTTCACATATATTCGATTTGAAGTTGTCTAGCTGGCTGTTGGAAATTTGGGACTAACTTACCTATGGGGAGCAGTTAATTGAAACTGTGAGATTACCAAGCAGGAAGAGAATAGGGACAAAAAGGGATTTTATAGTGCACCTGGGTTTATGAGCAAGGAAAGAAATTCAAGCAACCCCTCAAAGATCTCTGATATTGTGTTTGTAATCCAAGGGCAAGAGCCAGGGTAATAAGAATGGCTGCTGCTTCTAAGAGCAAAAACAGAATTAGCCAGTAAACTTCTTCAGGACAGGGATTGTATTATCTTCTCATTAAGGTTTTGCTATATTTCATATACAAAAAGTAGATGCTGTTTTCAGACTGCCTGAGAAACTCTCAGTGAGAACTGATTTTAAAAGTTGACAGTCATATTGTGCAGTGTCTACCTGCTTCTTAACCAGTCTTCATTTATCCTGATTAAAGCAGTCCTCTTTACTGCACAGATTCAGCCTCATTTAGACTTAAATCTTCCATTTGTTAGCCCCTTTACCTTTCTGATTTAAATCGGATTGCAGTTGATGTCCTGTGACACACAGGAAATACCATCTGTGAGACAGAGAAAAGAAGTCCCTGAAAAGGCCTGATTTCCACCCTTCCTTGACGGTGGAGGCAAATTCCTTTCAGCAGTAACATATCCATACCTGTTGACTTATTCCTATATGTGAAATTTTGATGCTAGATAGTGATGAGTTAATGATTTACATAGAAAACACATCATAGAACATTCTGAGCACAAACAACATTTAAACAACATAGTGAACAGTCTGGCTCTAATTTTTTTCAAAGGCAAGAGAGCCAATTTACATAGGCTTTTTTCTTGAAGAATAAAAGAAAAATAGAGTTAATATTCATGTGATTAATTAATATTAGTATTGTTTCCCTAGAATAGATATAATTTAAAAGAACTTACCAAATAGAATATTTATGATACACATTTAGAGTTTGGCCAATTTTCTCATGGGATATTTGACATTGATTGCTTAGTTTTAAATTTAGGTGCTCTTTAAATGAGGTAGATTGTGTGGAGACACATAGCATAGGAGACATGGAGAACATGTTAAATACATATCTTGTGAGAATTGGTTTTTAAAACCTTTTATTAGTTTTGGCCATTTCGCCTTATGAAAGATATGTAAAAGTTGTTTTGTTTGTCTATATACTTTCTGAACATGAAAAAAACCTGATCCCTAACCTCCAAGGTTTTTCTTCCTAGTAATGAGAGACAAATAAGCACAAAACAGGGTGTAACGTGGAACAGTAGAAGATACACAAGGTATTTTGTATAGTGGAGGATAAACAGGTAAGGTAGAGTATTTGTTCTTTCAGAGGATATTGGGCATATCTGCATAGAGGATAGGGCTTCTAAGCTAAATTTATATGGAAAAGCATACACAGGTTATATAGGGAGATCTTCTGCTACAGTTTTGTGCTGTGTTGAATGACTATCCCCATTACACGAGGTAAGCCTAGAGACCCTTACTTACTCTGTGTTTGGTACCAACATTAGCACTTAAAACCATAGGTAGGCTATTCAATCAAGCTTGGGTTATTTGTTCTTCTAGAATAACAATAATATTAGTCACCCCAGTAGAGCCTTATAACAAATAATGAATTCATGCTGATTAAATATATTTATGGTTTCAGTTAAAAGATATTACATTGTTTAAAGTAGTATTGTTGCTATTTTTATAGATACTGTGATGATGATGTTAGTGGTTGCTGTTATTCCACTTCCAGGATAAGGAAAATAAACATGATATGTGGGGTGTGGTAACTCTTGGGTTCCAAAGCAATGACCCTTCATGACCAATCTTTCATGCCTTCCATATCAGGTCTGCAGAAAGAATTTCCCATATACATCTTAGGACAGAAATCCTAAGTCATTTTATTCTGTTCAGGAAGACACTGTTTATAGTTATACTGTCTGTCATTTTCTCTCTTCAACTAGGGGAGTTCATCAAAGCTTTGTATGAGTCAGATGAGAACTGTGAAGTAGATCCCAGCAAATGTTCAACTAGTGAACTGATAGACCATCAGAGTAACCTGAAAATGTGCTGTGAGCTGGCTTTCTGCAAGATCATCAACTCTTACTGGTGAGCTGGTGTCTGTGCATCATCCCTTGCTTATGGAATGTACATTTTTCCATGTAAAAGTCATCACAATGTTAACTGTTATTTCCCAACCAAAAGAAGGTCTTATGGGAAAAATTGAAAGTTATCCTAATACAGTCCTGTCTGAAATCTAAAACTCCAAGGTAAGCAGAAGTATTTCTATACTGGCTATCTAACCTTTCCCCAGAATATTAGTATTATACCCTCTAATACCAAAAGTATTTTTCTGGCTTTCTAAAATATTTACTAGTGTTGAACAGATGTGTTCATGAATTTTTTTAAATATTTTTTTTCATTATACATGTTTTTGGGGTACAGCTTGTTGTTTCAATATGTGCATGTATTGTATAATGATCTAATCAGAATAGTTGGCAATCTGTCACCTAAACAATTACCATTTCTTTGTGGTTATATCATTGAAGGTCTTCTTTTCTATCTTGAGATATACAGTACAATATTATTAGCTATTGTCACCCTAGAGCACCAGAACTCATTCTTCCTAACTAACTGTAACCTTGTGCAGTTCTACCAACCTTTCCCCACCCCACCCCCTCACTTTCCCTGCCTCTGGTAACCACTATTCTGCACTCTATTTCTCTCTCTCTTTTTTCTCTCTTTTTAATATATTTTTGTTAATTGACCCATGATAATTGTATATATTTATGGAGTACAATATGATATTTGGGTACATTTATACTGTGTACAATGATCATACCAGGGTGTTTAATATATTCATTACCTCAAACATTTGTCACTTCTTTGTGTTAGGAACCTTCAACATCATCTCAACTAGCTATTCAAAGATACAGTACTTTCTTGTTAACTGTAGTCTCCCTGTATTACTAAAGAACACTAGATCCCATTCTTCCTATCTTTCTACTATTTTGTATCCACTGACCACCCTCTCCCTATCCTCCCTCCCTCGTCCCCCCTCCAGTCTCTAGTGACCACTAGATCAACTTTTTTAGCTTCCACATATGAGTGAGAACATGTGGTATTTCTCTCTGTGTGTCTGGCTTACTCCACTTAACATAATTTTCTCCAAGCTCATCCATGTTACTGCAAGTGACAGGATTTCATTCTTTTTTATGGCTGACTAGTATTGCATTGTGTATATATACCACATTTTCTTTATCTTATTGTGAATAGAGCCGTGATAAACATGGGAGTTCAAATATCCCTTCAAGATGTTGATTTCCATTCCTTTGGATATAGAATTCCAGTACTAGGATTGCTGGATTGTGTGGTAGTTCTGTATGTAGTTGTTTGGAAAATCTCCATACTGTTTTCCATAATAGCTGTACTAATTTACATTACCACCAACAATGTTTAAGAGTTCCCCTTTATCCTCATCCTCACCAGCATTTGTTATTCTGTCTTTTTGATAATAGTCATTCTAACTGGGGTGAGATGATATCTCATTGTGGTTTTGATTTGCATTTCTCTGATGATTAGTGATGTTGAACATTTTTTCATATACCATTTTTTCATGGCCATCTGTATGTCTTTTTTCAAAAAGTTTCTATTCAATTTCTTTGCCCTCTTTTTAATCAGATTTTTTTTTTTTTTTAACTATTTAGCTGTTTGAGTTCTTTGTATATTCTGGATATTAATCCCTTATAGGATACATAACTTGCCAATATTTTGTCCCATTCTGCAGGTTGCCTTTTCACTGTTTTGATTGTTTCCTTTGCTGTGCAGAAGCTTTTGAGTTTGATATAATCCCATTTGTTAATTTTTGCTTTTGTTCCCTGTGCTTCTGAAGTACTTTTCCTAAAATCTTTGCCCAGCCTTATGTCCTGAAGTGTTTCCCCTATGTTTTCTTCTGGAAGTTTTACTGTTTCACGTCTTACATTTAAGTCTTCAATCCATTTTGAGTTTACTTTGGTATATGGTAATACTTAGGGGCCTAGTTTCATTCTCCACATATGGATGTCCAATTTTCCCAGCACTGTTTATTGAAGAGACTGTCTTTTCCCCAACATGTATTCTTGGCTCCTTTGTCAAAAATCAGTTGACTGTAGGTACATGGGTTTATTTCTGAATTCTCTGTTATGTTCCATTGGTCTTTGTGTCTGTTTTTGTATCAGTACCATGCTGTTTTAATTACTATAGTTTTGTAGTATATTTTGAAGTCAGGGAGTGTGATACCCCCCACTTTGTTCTTTTTGCTCAGGATTGCTTTGGCTACTTGGGGTTTCTTGTTGTTCTGTATAAATTTTTTAATTCTATTTTCTATTTCTGTGAAGTATGTCATTGGTAGTTTGATGGAGATTATGTTGAATCTGTAGATGACTTCGGGTAGTATGGTCATTTTAAAAATATTGATTCTTCCAATCCAGGAGCATGGGATGTCTTTCTATATTTGTGTGTCTTTAATTTCTTTAATTAGTGTTTTATAGTTTTTATTGTAGAGATCTTTCACTTCCTCATTTAAATTTATTCCTAGGTATTTTTTGTTGTTATTATTGCTATTGTAAATGGGATAGATTTCTTGATTTTTCTGCAGGTTCATTAATGTATAGAAATGCTACTGATTTTTATATGATTTTGTGTCCTGCAACTTTATTGAATTTGTCTAGGAGTTTTTTGATAGAGTCTTTAGGTTTCTCGTCATATAAAATAATGGCATTTGCAAACAGGGACAATTTGACTTCCTCCTTTCCAATTTGGATACCCTATATTTCTTTCTCTTGACTAATCGCTCTGACTAGGACTTGCAGTACTGTTGAATAGAAGTGATGAGAATGGACATCCTTGTCTTATTCCAGTTGTTAGGGGGATAGCTTTCAGCTTTTCCCTGTTCAATATGTTAGCCATGGGTTTGTCATATATAGTCTTTATTTTATTAAGATACTTTCCTTCTATACCTAATTTGTTGAGAGTCTTTATCATAAAGGGATATTGAACCTTATCAAATACTTTTTCTGCATCTATCAAGACAATCATGTAGTTTTTTTCTTTCATTCTGTTCATGTGATTTATTACATTTATTGATATGCATATGTTGAACTATCCTTGCATCCCAGGTATAAATCCCACTTGATCATGGTGTATTATCTTTTTGATGTGTTGTTGAATTCAGTTTGCTAGTATTTTATTGAGGATTTTTGCATCTGTGTTCGTTAGGGATATTCGCCTATAGTTTTCTTTTTTTGTTGTGTCCTTGCCTGGTTTTGATATCAAGGTAATGAGTTTGGAGGAATTCTGTACACTTCATGTTCATGAATTTTGGTGATAGCTCTAACCCCAGCAATTGATGAGATTTTGAAAGATTTTTGATGAGCATTCTTTAGAGAGATTTTGGTGAGCTGTATTAAACCAGATGGTTTAGTCAGGAACCTCATGCCATTTTCCCACTTTGCAAATCTAAATTTACACTAATCTGGAGTTTTATAGCTTTGAGTTTTTAATCTCCATCTGGCCTTCTGTGAATTTTCCACTACGTCTCAGCAATGACTCAGGCAGAGCCTCATCCCTAGATCTCTCCTAGGTCTTCCTCATAGGCTGGCTCTACAGCAGCAATTGGTTGGGTCAGAGTGGGATCACTTGTGCTTTCTTGGGTTTTGGTATTTTTATATTTAGAGTTTTCGGTATTTTTTTTTTCCTAGTGTTTTCCCTCGTGAGTTGAAGGAAGTGTTTGCATCATGGAAGCAGCAGTGTCTGAACCGTAGCAAGCAGGACATCAGTGAGCGACTCATTAGTGCCTCATTGTTTCTCCGTTTTCTGTGTCCTGCCATTATGTCTCCCAGCCTTTTCAACCTTATGCAGGAGTATCCTGATGACCGTACATCCCGGACTCTAACTCTTATTGCCAAAGTCATTCAGAACCTGGCCAACTTTGCCAAGTAGGTGATGCTACCATAACCACTTTAAAAACATATTGTTTAATGCAGCTGGGATACTGACATTGAAAAAACATTAGATGTTTAAAATATTCTCATCACTTGGCTGCTTGGTATTTACTGACTTCTGACTCCCTCAAAAAAATAAATAAATAAATAAAACAAACAACAGAAAAAAAACACCACACATTCTTTAAAAAAATACATGAGGCCTAAAATTTGGATGGGTATGGGGAGCCTCATCACTCATGTTAATAGATTTTCATTGTGATGTTAATAAAAATTGCAGAAAAATGGAAACGACTTAAATATCACTTCATAGAGAACTAGTTTAAGTAACCTATGGTACATGCATTCAATGGAATATTTGCAGCCACGACTGTGTTTACAAAGAATATCCAATAATGTGGAAAATGTTGAAGATATAACTATATTAAATAAAAGTGCTAATAAAAATACTTTAGTCAAAAAAAAAAAAAAGACAGGATACCCAATGGTGCATATGCTGTTATCCCAGCAATATGGAAACACAAAAATCTAAGTGTAAAATAGTTGGCAACACAATCAGACAAATTCTGTGGTTACATTGTCTAAGACAACTAACCCGGCCACTTCAAAAAAGACAACGTTATGAAAAATGCAAGCGTTGGAGGGGCACTGTTCTAGATTAAAATAGACTAAATGCAATACTTGAAATTTATTTTGATCTTAAATTAGAAAAAAATCAATAAAAGTTATTTGGACAGGATTAGTAAAATTTAAATATAGACTATATAAAATGATTCATGAATAATGTTTTTAAAAGTTGTAGTGTGATAATGGCATTGGTTTATGTAAGATACTTTCCTTTTTCTGAATGGGTTCTAAAATATTTAGACGTGATATCTGTAACTTAGTTTAAAATGGTTCAGAAAAAAAATTGTGTGTATATATAAAGTGAAAGCAACTGGGCAAAATGTTAACAATTGGTTAATGTGGATGAAAGGCATATGGGTGTTCATTGTATATTCTCTCAACTTTTCTGTAGGTTTTAAATTTTTCAAAAGAAAGTTAGGAGAAAGCAATTAGAGAGGAAGTGCACTCAAATATAAATTACAGATATGTTTGGGTAGTTGAGTGACTGTACCTACACTTTTTTCTTTCCACTTTTCCATTGTTTTCAAATTTTTCTTCAGTAAGTTTGTATTTTTGTAATCATTTATAGAAAATAACTTTAAGAAATGACTGGAAAGTAATTTACGGTTGCAAAATTGATCACAGATTTACTCAGTATTGAGGCTTAATGATCAGTTTCTATCAGCAATGTATTGAGAGAAAAAATATTGTGATTTCAATGAAGCAGACTATTTTCTATTATAAGTAGTGGTTTTTGAGATGTGCACTATTTTAACTTTGTGTACCCTGTAGGCCAATGCAGAAATATACATATTTACCTATATTTGAGCTAATTCTGGTAAAAAATATTTTTAGTTTATTTTAGAATAGGCTTTATGAGCTTAAACTAGATCCTGAAGATAGCTAGAATCCAGACAGGCAAAGGAGAGAAGTTCTTCTCTAGTGGAAATAAATAACATGAGCAAAAACTCGGAGAAGAAAAAGAATATAATGTGTTTGAGAAACTTTGAAGAAGCTAGTGATATTGAAAGTTTGCACTGGTGAGGTAAAGGAGTACTATATTTCAGACAGCCTTGAATACCAGGAAGAAAAAGAATTTTGGCTTTACAGAGAATAGAAACCTATTTAAAGTTTTTAAGTATTAAAGTAATACTAAGAAAGTATATTTTAGCACTTCTCACTTACAGATAATACACAAAATTAGTTCTTACCTCCACGAAATAAAAAAAAAATTATAGCTCTGTGTCAAGTCAACTCAGAATGATCAAATCTTCTTTTCTGTCTCATTTTCTCACCCTCTACTTCAGGTTTGGTAACAAAGAGGAATACATGGCATTCATGAATGATTTTTTAGAACATGAATGGGGTGGAATGAAGCGCTTTCTTTTGGAAATCTCTAATCCAGACACCATCTCAAACACTCCAGGCTTTGATGGTTACATTGATCTGGGTCGAGAGCTTTCAGTTTTGCATTCCTTACTGTGGGAAGTAGTTTCCCAACTTGATAAGGTAAAGTAGGCTGAAGAATAATGGGAGATGGGAGATAGAGAATTTTAATGTACCTGAATTCTAGAGAGTATCTAGAAAATGATAGCACTCACCTTTGTGCTAATCAGGAGCAACCTTTTGCCCTAGAAGTCTGGGTATAAATGGTTTTCATTTCTGAGTAAAATATGTGGTCTACAATCATGAAATTATTAATATACATTTTCAAATAATTACCTGAATTAATGTAGTATATTTTTATAAATTTATATTTAGAGTACATATCTGAAAATTTGCCTAGAAACATATCACACATTGATGTATGGAGCCTTATCCCTGTATAATAAGATTAGATGAAACCTCATATAGTAATTTGTAACAACAGTGCAGACCTAGGAAAATACTGAGTTTATCATGTTCGAGTAATTTTACCCATGAAAAAATTTTTTACTAAGCAAGTCGGAGAGTTCGATATAATTATTAGTGCTAAGAGTCATGCGGGATCTGAAAATCCTGATGTTTTCTTACTCTACAGGTATAAATTAAAAACACAGAAAACAATTTGCATTTTTAATTATTTATTTTCTGGCTATAAACTAAGAATTTTACTAAGTATCATATTAAATGTATACCATGTCAATTAGTTCCTTCTGGAATTTTACAAAAAGAAATAGATTTTGTAGTAGAAAATAGCCTAACGGACTTTAGCTAGGTTTATCACAATAATTATTGATGTTTTTGTTTGCTATAGATACTTTATATCTGTGGTGATATATTAGAATAACTTCAAAAAGCAGTTATTTTCTGTGATAAGGATTTGTTTGTTTCCTCCATTTTCCTATTATCCGTTACAATGCAGTACCAATAAAATTTAGAGGGGAATAAAACCTGTTAACAAAACTGCTTTCCTGAGGAAACGTAAATGGTAGTGTGTGCACTGGTGCTTAAAACATTTGTAAAATAAAAAACTGGTCCTTATTTCTAGCCCCATCTACACTTTTAGAAATGCTAGCAAAATTTTAAGTTTCAGC
Source organism: Cynocephalus volans (assembly GCF_027409185.1). Classification (NCBI taxonomy): domain Eukaryota; kingdom Metazoa; phylum Chordata; class Mammalia; order Dermoptera; family Cynocephalidae; genus Cynocephalus; species Cynocephalus volans. Next base: position 134,445,190 of record NC_084467.1, read on the forward strand.
TATGCTGAGGGTAAATTCCTTTAATATGAATCTTGACTTGTTGAGCAAATAAAGACATACTTCGGATGGCATTTGTACCCATTTGAATAAGATAGAAGAGTCTATTGATTGCTGAGAGAGCAAAGATGACCCAAAGGCAGCCACATAAAACTGCCTAACAGTTAATGGGTCCCAGAAGACCCTATGAGAATAAGAATTCCCTAAAGAAAAAAATGATTGAGGTGGATAAAGCAAGTACTAAAAAGTTATTCTTTGTTGAGTAACTGTATCAGTGGGATGCAGATACAGTTATCTTGTGAAATACAGCTGGTTTATTCAGGGTCAAGGTCTTTTTAACAGGCTTTGTTCTGTAAACATACTTTCTCTTTTTTAGTCTCTGTTTGATCCTGGGAACCAGGAGTACATCTAGACATATCTCACAGAAAGAGTTTACTTGATTTTGCTGTTTAAAAAAATTGTCTTACTGATAGAAACTCAGTTGGCAATGGGTCAGGGTTCCCAAGATTGACTGGGGATGGTGGATGGCAGTATCAACTGTGTGCCCTGCAGTGGATCCCTGAATGCGGCACCTTTTTGTATGTTGGCATGCATTTCTTTTCTCACATGGTCCCTTTTCTTTGGAAGTTTCATCACACTAGCTGATCCTCTGGTCTTGAAGTTCTTTTTGGTTAGAAGGTGTGTGGTGCTTCCCCTACCCTCCCCCACCTTTATCTACTAGCCTCCCACAGACTTAGTTTGCTTTGCATGCCTATTTTAGTGGAATGGCAATAGTCTGGTTGTTTTGAGCATGTCTTTTAATTTTTATTTGCGTAATCCTAATTTCTATTTCCTTTCTTTCCTGGATGTCTGCTGCACCTTGTTTCGCCTCCTCCATTCATCACGACGCCATGGTTCCGCTGCTCCATAACAATGCATTATGAACCTGCCACTCCCATATGCAAACACCTACCCTTCCCTCCAACCTACATCCCTCCATCAATGGGCATCGTTGTCCCACAAACAATTTGTGGTGGATGTCACAATGCTTATTATCCAATTAGGGTGAAAATTCCTTCCTACAGGCAACCGTGGCAAAACTGGGGCCTCTCCCTCGTGTTCTTGCTGATATTACCAAGTCTCTGACTAACCCTACACCAATACAACAGCAACTGAGACGCTTCACTGAGCACAACTCCAGTCCAAATGTCAGTGGAAGCCTCTCCTCTGGGCTGCAGAAAATATTTGAAGACCCCACTGACAGGTATGAAAGAGAGTGTTTGAACTAGAAAAAGATACGGTTTATATTTGGCAGAAAAATATTTAACTTATTTGTTGAATTTTGCAACTTTAAAGTCATGAGCAACGGAAGAGAATTTTCTGACCTAGATAAATTGTTTGTCATAGTAATGCACAAGATCTGGGATAACTTATTTTCTAGAATGATAGTATAGAGTTATATTCAATAAAAGTCATTTTAAAAAATCTGTGTCCTAGGGCTGGCCAGTTAGCTCAGTTGGTTAGAGCACAGTGTTATAACACCAACCTCAAGGGTTCAGATCCCCATACTGGCTAGCTGCCAAAAAGAAAAATAAAAAAATAAATGTGTGTCCTGCTTAATGGAAGACTAAGGGCTTTATGAAATTGATGTTTTTAAATATTGTGGCACTCAAAACTCTAGAGAACTCACTGAAAACCATTTTATACCTAGCTACGTCAGCTGGACAGTTGGATACAGTGTTGATGCTTAGACCTTGTTTTCTATTTTGGCAAGACTTGTGCCTTTAGCGGGGACCCTTTGATTATGCACTCAGAGCTTTTCCTCTTGAAGGTTTAGACAGACACAATTAAATATGAATTGGAATGTCTTGGGAGAATTTAGAATCTAAATAGGAAATTATTGGAATTCTGGTAAAAACTGAAAAAAGTGACAGGGTGGTATATACAGTGTTATTCTCTACCTTTGAGGAAAAACTAAAAATGCCAGATTTTATTCTAAGAATTATAATGATGAAATCTGAGTTTCTAAAGAAATATAAGTATCCACATTGGGCCTGTGAACCTGCAGAAGAGTTCATGTGCCTGAATTGAAAAATCTTAACTATGTTGAATTTGCCTCAAGAGTAATTAAGGGCCCCTTCCTGTTCCACAGTGATTTGCATAAACTAAAATCTCCAAGCCAGGACAACACAGACAGCTATTTCAGAGGGAAAACATTATTGCTGGTTCAGCAAGCCTCTTCCCAGAGCATGACTTATTCTGAAAAAGATGAAAAGGAAAGTAGCCTTCCTAATGGTAGGAGCATCTCCCTCATGGACCTCCAGGACACTCATGTTCCAGTGGAGCATACATCTGTCATGCTTGATGTGCCTATGCGCTTGACTGGAAGCCAGCTTTCCATAACCCAGGTGGCCAGCATCAAACAATTGCGGGAAACCCAGAGCACCCCCCAGAGTGCCCCCCAAGTGCGAAGGCCCCTGCACCCAGCCTTGAACCAACCAGGCATCCTCCAGCCCTTGTCGTTCCAGAACCCTGTGTATCACCTCAGTAATCCAATTCCAGCAATGCCAAAGGCCTCTGTAGATTCCAGTTTGGAGAACCTAAGCACTGCCAGTTCCAGAAGCCAAAGTAACAGTGAAGACTTCAAACTCAGTGGACCCAGCAATAGCAGCATGGAGGATTTCACCAAACGTAGCACTCAGAGTGAGGACTTCTCCAGGCGGCACACTGTGCCAGACAGACACATACCTCTTGCCCTGCCACGACAAAATAGTGCCGGGCAGGCCCAAATCCGAAAAATGGACCAGGCTGGGTTAGGTGCCCGAGCCAAAGCCCCGCCATCCCTGCCACACAGTGCTTCCTTACGTAGCACCGGGAGCATGTCAGTGGCGTCTGCAGCCCTGGTGGCCGAACCTGTGCAGAATGGGAGCCGGTCCCGACAGCAGTCCTCTTCTTCCAGAGAGAGCCCTGTTCCCAAAGTGAGAGCAATTCAGAGACAACAAACACAGCAGGTAGGGGTGAGTGCTGGAGGGGTCTGGTTTCTACTCGGTCCAACTGTTTCTTTGGTTCTTTATACATAAATCATTGGGGAATCTAGTTGCTAACAAGGTTTTCACTTTAAAATATTGCAACCTTTAAATGGAAATAGGAAACAAAAGTTTGGAAGGCTTCTGGCTAGATGAGAGAGCAGGAGGTACTTAGGCTCATTACCCTTAGGAGATTATAGCAAACACGCAAGTCCTTTCTATCTCTTCAAGCAGCAGAGCTACTATACCTCAGTTTGCACTTAGAACAAATCTATGATGTTGAATGAATAATTAGACACTTAAACTATGAAATCTGTAGCCCAAATCAACTATATTTTGGGAATCTGGAAATAAATCCTTCTTAATTTTTTCCTTAAGCTTCCAGAATAAAGTTTTGTATTCTGAACCAAGAGTTTAATGAAACTGCTCCCTACTCCATCCCCCAGCTCCCTCTGGAAATATCAAGTCCCATGTGCCTTTTCCTGGAAATGGCTAGAAAAATAAACAATTGAACACCTATAGAGGCAAGGTGAAGGACAGGGTAAGAAGAAACACAGGTGGCTGACAAGTATTGTAAACATTTGCAATCCTTTATATTTCCATTTACATGGACAAGCCCAACCAGTATCACACCCAATCTTAATATAATGAGATTTCCAAACTTTTTTCTTGACAAATACTTGTAAAAAGGTTTGCCAAGAATTTAATCATTTGTTCCTTACATATCACATTTTAAGGCACCAATACATATTTTACCCCTTGAAACAAACTAATAACCTTAGGTATGTGTATATATCTTTCACCTGAAAAGATTTTTCTCCTAAAAAGCTTTGTGTTCGTTTACTTTTTTTTTTTTAATTAAATTATACTTTATAAGTACTAGGGAGCTCGTGATTAAAAGAGTTCTGTGCCAAATCCTTTTATGCAGCAAAATAACTGGGCAGGGAGACTGCAATAAAATTCTAGTGTATCTCTTTAATATATTTGCATTTTTACCAGTAGGTACTTACTGATTTGGCTGCTTCTGCCTCCAGTCTGCTATGATCAGAGCTCCTTGCCCCTATTTTTATAGTTATTGTTTAAAAAAAAAAAAAAAAAAATGGAACATTTACAGAATCCTTGGGTGCAGAAGTATAGGAAGGGTTGAAAAACATGACTAGCTTAAGCTGATTCTGGGCAGAACCTCCTAGTTGGCCATTCTTTCCTGAGAAATAATGTTTTCTTCAGTCTTAAATTTTTCATTGCTGTTTTGTTATATTTTCCAAAATTTCACCTGTTCACTTGATTTAATAAGCATTTTCATTTAAAGAAAAGGAAATATATATATAATATATATTATATACAAGTATATTTTTTATATATAAATGTACATATATGTATAAAATGTGTGTTAAGAAGCTATCGGTCATTTACACCTTGTTGTGAATTAGTCTTCTCGCATTGCTTTTGTGCTAGCCTCTCATAGAGATCAGCTAATTTCCGAGAATTATTTATTGGGAAGAGAAAGGAAAGATAAGTAGTTTTAGAGATGGAACACTGGGTGAAAGTAAACATGTACTTGGGGGCTTAGAGCAGCACGAGGGTACTGAGGATGAGATAGGAAGTAGAGAAGAGAATCTGATTGACAGAAAGGGACAGGACAGGGGAAAGAGCCCTCCACCTATTTTTTATAAGTTTATTTAGGTTCAGCCCTGAACAGAAAAGAAAAACTTAAACTCTTTTTCTTTTACCATTCCTCCTGTATCATGTAGGCCTCAATTCCCAGGGCTCATGACTCAGGCTGATGTTTATAAATATTATAAATTAAATATCCTTTTGTGTACTCATCTGGAGTCAGTTGTCATTTATAACATCTCTATAGGAAAATATAACATCTATCCCATAAGCACACAATACATGTTTCTGAGGGTTGTGAATAGAAGCCTGCCTGGATGGATGGGAGGCAGGAAATGCATACAGTCTCCAAACCAATTTTAAAATCAATTTTTCTGCCACAACCATTAATGAGTCAGGAAATGTCTATATTGGCATGAAGTTGGGCACAGCCACAGTGAGATGTCCTAGCACAGCTTTGAATATTCATCTTTGTTTATGCCTTTGCTGGTACTGCCACCACAATATCAGTTGACACATAAATCGCTGTATTTTGATTGCTCAAGTTTCTGGGTTTTCTACACTAGCTTTTTCTACCCAGATGGTTCATTCTTTTGAACTTATGTCTTTAGTTTTTTTATTCCTTATCTTTCCATTTCTTGTTTGCTTTTCTCATCTCACTCCTGTGAAGCCTCTGAAGTTCTATATAATCAGCACATTTTTTAGGCAAATTCCTCTACATATTTTAATTGCAAATTGTGCTGGGGAATTCTTCTCTCCCAAACACTGGAGGATTTTTTTGTGGAGATTGTTCTGTAGGCGTCTGTAATTATCAGTGGCTTTGTCCCATGCAAATTCCATTTGTATCTTAACACAAAGGAGTGGCCATTGTTGGCAGCATAACCAGCTTCAGTCTTTTCCGTCTAGTGAGTAGGAAGGAAATAAAATTCTAGGGAAACAATTTACAGAGAAAGAATTTTTTTTTTTCAGGAAACTGTCTATTATTTTTTTTATCTTTTTCAGCCTCTATTTGGATTTCTTTTTTCACATTTTCCTCTCTATTTTGTTTGTCATGTATCGTGTACTCTGTACAAATAATAGGCTTTATTTATTTACAACATATAAGTTGTTCAGATTTAGCATATTCTCTAACTTAGAAATTCAAATTTGAAGAGGCCATTTAAAATAAGTATTTGACTAGACTGTCTCTGTCTGATGCTGCAGTTTTCACGTTTGGATTTGTTGAATCCTCTCCTAACCAGCCTCTTCAATGACTCTCAGAGTTTAGTTATTAATTTCATGAGCTCTTTCTTTAGTGTTGATAGAAGTATTATTCATTTATGAGAACTTGACTGTTTCAGACATGAAAAAACTGAAACTAACAAGTCTTGTTTATATCTAGTAAGTACTAGCAAGGAAAGGGAACTGGACTGTTCTCAGTTGTCCTCAGAATAGCCAGGCTATATGACTAATTGTAGTATCAGTGAAACTGCTGTGTCAGGCCCTTTTACCCTAAAGCATTATTTTTTCCAAGGAAACCCTATACAGCTTTATCTCAAAATGGAGATATTTCCAGGGAATTCCTGCTTTTTTTCTGTCTTTTTCATCTTCTTTGATGAGTTTGTTGAAAGTCAGTGGATATAAATTCTCTTCCTGAGGCTATCTCTAAGCAAGATGGGATCTGAACCACTTACCAACCTCTTTCCTCAATTCTTTGACTATGAACTAGAGATAATAATTTTTGCTACCTATCCAACTTATAAAAGAGATGGAACAATCATTGACGGAAAGCCTTTGATATTCTTCTAAAGGATTAGAGGAAAAACTTAGAGTATCCTTCTTCTAATATTAAATTATACTTTAGTGATGAATTCCAAAGAGAATCCAGAGTAATAAGTGAATGATATTTTATTGAGCATCTATTATGCATTTAACTAGTCACTACCATTCAAAAGAACTGTATGATATGGTGCCATTAAGTTGACAAACTATTTGGGAAATAAGGCCAGCACACATAAGAACAAAAGAAAAAATATAAAAGATAGTATATAGTTTTTTCATATGAAGAACATATTAGAACAAAAAATAACTTTGAAACAAAAATCACCTCTATTTTCTTCCAATCTAGCACAATAACTATTTTTTATTTATTCAATAATACTTTCTCTCTATAATTTTGTAAAGGCTTTGTCATGAATAGAAGTAATAGTTGGGATTGGTCTGATTTATTTTGTCAATTTTATTTGTTAAGTTATTTTGACCACCTACTGTATGCCAGGGAAAGTGCTAGGATACATTAGGAAGTGGCTGAAAATAAAATTCAACCAATAGAATAGGAATAGACCTGGAATGCCCAGTTTCCACTGTACAATTTTTCATGATTCATTGGACATTATGTTAGTCCTTCTGAAGATGCTGTAGCTATCACCATCACCAGTGGAATGAACCACCCATTGTTTTTACGGCTTCTCACTTGGCTGTTAAAACTTAGATTACCATAAGATGGTGGTGGTGGTGGTGGTGTTTTTAATATGCTTTTGGGGGCTAAGATCTCTCCTTTGGTGTGTTCTTAGGAATACCATTAGTTTGCAGTGCATTTACAGGCACTACATAAATAGTTACCCATAACAAATCACAGGGAAAGAAAGTTCATTCAAGCCGTGTCTTGCTAACTATATAAACCAGAGAGCTGTTGAATTAGCTGCCTTGAAGTAATAAATTACACATAGTGAAGTTGTTATTAGTTTTATTAGCTCCTTTATCTCAAATTGCTATTGAATAGAAAATCCTGGTTTTACAATAAAGCAGCTTTCCCATGCCCTGCGTGCTAAAGTGATGATTATAAAACTAAAAAGGCATTTGTCTTCTTTAAATATTGACTTTCTATTAATTTTTTAAAGACTCAATGCTATATTCATTATAGGTTTCCAGACACACATATATCAAGTGAAAGTCTAAACCCCTTGTTTCTATTTTTCTTTACCAGTACTACAGCAATTTATTGTATTGTGCTCTGTTTTTTAAAATCCAGTAGGGGGAGAGTTTTAGTGTGTGTGTTTCTGTGTGTAAAGTACCGTGCAGTCTACAAAGTGCTTTTACATGCAATCTCATTTGTTTCTCATAATAACTTTTTTTTTTTTGTCTTTTTTGTGACCGGCACTCAGCCAGTGAGTGCACTGGCCAGTCCTATATAGGATCCGAACCCGCGCGGGAGCATCGCCGCGCTCCCAGCACCGCACTCTCCCGAGTGCATCACGGGCTTGGCCCCTCATAATAACTTTTGATGTGGATAGTTATTTTCCTGTTATAGGCGATACTATATCCTATGGGCCAGTGTTCCTAAAGCGTAATACTCAAAATTGTTAATGTGTACACTAGGTGTTTGATCTTGTTATATTTTAGTACATATTAGAAAAATATATAAAGTAACTATTTATCATATAAATATATGAAGTATATAGCATCAAATTCATGATTTTACTGATATTGCTTAGTACATGGGCTAAGCTAACTAAGAAAGTTTTTTCAAAGGAAATAATAAGTAGGGCTTGCCAGTTAGCTCAGTTGGTTAGACTGTGGTGTTGATAACACCGAGGTCCAGGGTTCAATCCCTGTACCGGCCAGCTGCCAAAAAAAAAAAAAAAAACAGAGATAATAAGTAAGTAATATATCAGTGATAAGGTGAATATGATAAAAATATTCAAGTGATATACAAACACATGAAGTATAAGAAACGTATCTATATACCATAGTGGAGATGAAGATTAGCTTCAGTATCCTTAGTACTTAAAAGTCTAAGACATGTTTACATGTTTCTTGATACAGTGGAGAAAAATGGCTTTATAGAAGGAATTTCTAAAAGTTCATTCACAATTGCTTATTTGTGTGTTATGTATGTATATGTATAGATGCACACATCCATCCTCAGGGATAAAGCCATTTTTATTAATACATGTCTATAATCTGCTTGTAAATCAACCAGGTTCTCCTTCAGACCTTTATGAAATACCCTCATATTACTTTTGCAGCCCATCTCTGATAACTTGTTAGTCTCTACAACCAGTTTTTTTCATCCAGTCTTTCTGACTTTCAAGGTCATCAAAATACCCCTTCTTTTAAAATATTTATTTAGAGTTTTAGTGGTTCCTACTCCAGAATGATATAAAGAATCTTCTTAAGGTATGTGGCTCTGTGTGGGAGAGAAAATTCTCTTAAATTATGAAATTATGGAGTATTGGTCCTCAAAACACAAATCCCTCCATTTTAATTATAAAAGACTAACTGACATACCAAGGTTTGTTCTCTCTCTCTCTCTCTCTCTCACACACACACACACACACACACACACACACACGCTCACGCACTGGCCAGAGAGGGGGAGAATGTGTATTTTCAGCCTTGTTTGTGGAGAAAGCACTAATGTTCAGTAGCCTAATATAAACTGTAACATCTATCCTCTTTGTAGCACTCTGAGGTTTCCAAAGAACTGTCATTCAGGATAGGTGGTAATGATGAAGGTGGTGGTATCCCTATTGAATAGATTAGGAAAATATTGTTTAAGAGATTAAGTGATTTAACTACTTAGTGGCAGAGTTGCTACTCAAGACCAGTATTCTTAACACTTGATATACCTATATTGGAAAAGGACAATTTATCTAGCTATCCTAACTGGGTATGCTATCCAGTATCCATTGTTTTGATTCTGTATTCATCAAGAAACTTTCTGGTCTAAAAATATGGACTCCTGAGTGGTCTTAACCCATAAAGAAGTCAGTGTTCTGTAAAGACAACCAATATCACTTGTCATTCTCTTTCTCTAAATGGTTAATATGAAAACTAAGTATTTAGCATTCTGATATGTAAATGGGCAACTTGTGAGTTTGTTTAACATTAACCAGTTCTTTGGTTCGTGATGATCTCTGGTTTAAACAGATGTTTCCTAACCTGAGCAACTAACCGTCAAGTTATGCTTTCTTTATCCCATTCTATCAGTTCATAATTTGGTACCTAACAGAGTTTGGAGCACTGCGCAAATTAACAATTTTAAGGCCTTGGCTTTCTTTAGAGGGAGAAAAAGGACAGTTCTTGGATGTGATACATACAAATTTCTATTAAGAATAGCTCGTTCTTATACAAATGTGTATTCTCTTTCCCCACCCCTAGCTTTGGCATTAATAAAATGTTACTTAAAGCTGAGAACACTTATTAGAAAACGGGGGGATCACAGTTATGTCTTCTAAGAATAGCTCTCTTTGTAAAACGTAAGTGGGTGAGCTATTTTGGGACACACTAATAACTATTTCTGATGCAGGTTCAGTCACCTGTGGACTCTGCCACAATGTCTCCAGTAGAGAGGACAGCAGCCTGGGTACTGAACAATGGGCAATATGAAGAGGATGTGGAAGAAACTGAGCAAAATCAAGATGAAGCCAAGCATGCTGAAAAGGTAGAACCTAATTCGTCTTATTAGCTTATTGCCTCCACTAGCAATAGGCCACTCTTGTCTAGCCAAGGACGTGATCCACCCTATTCCTCTTATCATATACATATCTGTGGATAATATAGGTCAGTGGTATATGTATGTCTACATATATGGAAAATGTTCATCATGCTGGGGGGGTAGTTTAGCTATAATTTTTTATGTAGATTCTGTAAAGGACCCTCTGTTATTCATTTCTAGTCATTTTAGTTGAATATTTAGTGTTTCTGTAAACTGGTTGTTAGTCTTTAACCAAGGCCAAAATTACCTTAGGACTAGACATCCTTTCTATATCTTGATAACAATATGGTTTCAGTTTTGGGGTTTTGTTTTTGGTTTTTTGCCTTTTCTGGTTAAAGAATGTCTAGCTCTATAGATAATTCTTAAAGGATATTATCTATTGTTTGGCATTTGGCTTTTTTAAGAAAAGTTGACATGAGATAAAAAGGATTATCAAACAAGAACCTTGATATCATATATGGCACTATCACATTTAATTGGCAACCAGACGATTAGTATCTTCTTACTTATCAGCATGATCCTAAACTATGTTTATTAATGCAGTCTACCTCTTCAGAACTGTCATTAAAACTCTCACCCTTGACCTTTTGGATTAACAAGTGTAGTTTAGAACCATGTTGGGTAAGTAGTAGCTAGTTGACTGGTTGTTACATGAGATAATATTGTGTGTAAGTAAATTGCATTTTACAAAGCACTATACAGATTTATCATTGATTACTAATGAATGTAAGTAGACCATCCGTAGGAAAGCTTATACTTTTCAATCACCTGGAAAATTTGGCATTCCAGTATACTAAAACTGCAACCACAACTTTGCTATAAGAAAGGGCCATGTAACCAATTGAATTACTGAATTTATATCAAGCTTCTTAGTAGCACACAGGCATATATGTTCCAGCAAGCGGTACCCCATTCGACAGATAAAAATGGCACATCATGAAAATGGGCCAAGAGGCAATATTAATCAGCCCTAGAGAACATGTAGGCCTTTGCTTAGTGCTTGTGACCTGAATATTTTACACTTTTATAGTTAGGAAGAAAGCAGCAATAGCCCACCCTGCCATAAAATTCTATGTATTGATTTAGTGGCTTAACATTATAAAAACGTTGCTTGTGCTTCAAAGGACTGGTTCTAGTAGAGCAAAGGAATGACGCTCTGATGAGCCAAGATATGTCAGAGATCTACAGTACAGATGATGATACAGAAATCTTCTCTCTTGTAGACAAGAGGGCTTTTGGTTTAAGTGACCTGTCAGGCCTCAAAGTTTTTAATCTTTTTGCCCCCTCCCGTTTGATACCATCAGAGATTGGATATGGCTTGCAGCAATTCGTAGTTTAAGGTGGAGAAAGATACATAAATATGTAGAATTTGGAATGCAAAGTTAAGGTTTAAAATGTAATTTTAGAGGGAGGGCAAGGCTCCATTAACATTTGTGCCAGCTGATAATTTTAAAGAACACTAGCAGCAGCATAGGGAATGGCAGCTCAGGCATTATCTAGCTACAGTGCCTAGAGTTTCGTTGTTAAAAAGTAAATCGCTAATTCCTAAAACCAGTGTAACTCTAGATTTTCTCTCCTTGTCTTTGGTGCCTTTTCTCCTCTGCTCTAGTATGAACAAGAAATTACTAAGCTGAAGGAGCGCCTGAGAGTGTCCAGCCGGCGGCTGGAGGAGTATGAACGCCGGTTGCTGGTGCAGGAGCAGCAGATGCAGAAGCTGCTGCTGGAATACAAGGCCCGGCTGGAGGACAGCGAGGAGCGGCTCCGCAGACAACAGGAAGAGAAAGACTGCCAGATGAAAAGCATCATCAGCAGGTTAGAGGACCACCTGGTGGCAGGCGTGGGCTAGATGGGGGTACAGAGAGGTGGGGAGGTGATGCAAAGAATCTTAAAGGAATGGCAACAAAGCCATTTTCAACCCTGTGGATACTCTGTGGTACTCAGTACAAATGTGGTGAGTGACTATATCTCTTCAAATATCCTAATATGAGACCTAGGGCACTTCCTTTGAAAATAAAGGTAGGCTGTTTTCCTTTAACCATAACAATGAGAAAAATAATAAAAACTTAGTGGCTCACTTTAGAAGTCTTAGAGAAGGACTAGGTTTAAAAAATCTAAATTTCCAATGTCCAAGCCTAACTTAGTTTTTCAAAACAAGTCCAGAAACATGGAAAGGAGTTTCACTGGATATCTTTAGGGCCAGAGGACAGAGAGAGAGTGTCACAGATGCCAAGGGAAAATAAGGAGTGTTCAATTTTACCAAGTACTTACATAGTACTTACTGTGGGTCACCACTTTTCTAAGCGCTTTACAACTTCTGAGATAGGCATTATTATTATTCTCATTTTACAAATAAACAGGCAGCAGATTCATTAAGTCTCTTGCCCAAGGTCACATAGTTAATGATGCAGCAAGATTTGAACCCAGACAGTCAGGCTCCAGAGTCCATGCTCATTACCACATGCTTCAATATTGTCAAGTGCTATGGACAGGTCAAATAAACGGAGGACAAAAAAGGTTTTTTGTTTTGATAATATGGACGTAATTGGCAGTCTTACTGAAAGTCATTTAAATATAGCTACGGAGTTAAATATCAGTGGGTAAAGATATGAATGATGGATGAGAAAGAAACTAGACCTACCAAGTATAAAGTACTCCTTGAGGATGCTTAGCTGTGCAAGGAAAGAAAGGTAGGACAGTGGTTACAGGTTAACTTGACATTAAGAGAGGGTTGTTTTTTTGTTGGTTGGTTTGATACTCTAAGGTGAAATAAGTTGTGCTGAGGGAAGGATCTGATAGAGGAGAGGGAGAAAATGATTATGGTAATACTGTTTCAAAGGAGATGAAACTGCATGGGATCTGGTCACAGAGAAATCAACCTTGCATGTCTTCTTCCAAGGTGGGAGAGAAGAAAGATGTTTGCAGGCCTTTTATTAGGAAGGACTGGAAATATTGAACTATAATGAGTTTTGAGTTTCTTGTTCTCTACATTACCTAGCCCTCTCTTTGAAAATATTGACATTTCCTTCCTGCTACATTCTAGGCTAATGGCTGTAGAAGAGGAATTGAAGAAGGATCATGCTGAGATGCAAGCAGTTATTGATGCAAAGCAGAAAATAATTGACGCACAGGTAAGCAGGCTCTGAATCTAGTAGAAGGCACTTGTTTACAATAACTGTTATTTCCTGACTTCCCACCCTTGCAAATGCCAAGGCAGGTACTGGAAAATGGGTCATTGAAACGTTCTCGGCATTACCTTTTGAAAATTAAATGAGTTTCTGTGTGACCTCCATTACTTTTTTTTTCTTTCACTGGTGACAAGTCTGTTAACCCAGCAAAGTAATAGTGTACTTAGTGCAGTTGCTTGACAAATCTCTACTTAGTGCATGATGGAGTTTGCTTCTTTCCTTATGTAAAGGAGGGCTTTCTCCAAGGGGATGATGGAGAAAAGTGCACTGCATGTGTCTGGCTTGTGACCTCCACTGACCATTGCTTGGCTGTGCTGTTGACGGTCTTGTCAGTCACGTCCACTGCCATCAACCTCTAGCCCCAGGCAGTAATAGAATTGTAGGGGAAAGATAAGGTGGTAAAATGTACCTTTTCTCGTTAGTCTTTTGATTCAGGGTTTGGAATTGCTGCTTGGAATGTGCTTGGCTGCCCTTCTTTGTTGTGCTTAGAGAGCCTCTTTTGATAAAACAAAAAAAGGAAAGGTAGATGAAATCAGAACCTATGCCTCCACTCACCATAGCTTACACCTGTGACACCAATGGGATGATGGCTGCCAGGAGCACCTCACAGGGACACATCAGTTATCACAGGAGGCAGGAAATGTTTCTAACTCCTTTTCACTTTATCAATGCAAAAAATATGTTTGTATTTATCAGAGTGAAACAAATAATAAAATGCAGGTACAGTTTTTTAGCACCTCCCTGAAGACAACCCAGCCAGGTTTGCATTTCTCACCCCTAAGCCATGAAATAAAAATTAGACTAAGGACTTTATGCATAGATGTTCTGCTCCCTTCTCTACGTATCAGCCAGCAGTCCGTATATGTTAGAGCCCCCAATATCCTTAAACATGCACTTCACAGTCTAGTTTCCTTACAGGGTCAATGTGGGATGGGGGTTATTTTTTAAAGGAATTGGGATTGAAGCTGGAAGCATAGCCATGGGAAGAATGCTTCATGGGCCTCATACTCCTTCAAACACACTAGACGTGGAGGTTGGGTGTGGGTTGTGATGCTCTCTTATCAGAATAGCTCTCCCAAATATTTTGGATTCTTGAACTCTGTAGTTTCTGGACATTGAGACCTGCTAAGAACCAAAAGAAAGGTCTGTTGTAATTATCTTACGTGGTCCTTTTTTAGAAAACTTTCTAGGTATCCCCAAGGTGGGTGAGGGAAGGGTGGTAGAGACAAAGCCATCTTGCTATATATACATACTGTAAAAATTCATCCCAGAGGGCCGGCCCCGTGGCTCATTAGGGAGAGTGCAGCGCTGGTAGCGCCGAGGCCTCGGGTTCGGATCCTACATAGGGATGGCTGGTGCGCTCACTGGCTGAGCATGGTGCAGGCAACACCGTGCCGAGGGTTGCGATCCCCTTACCGGTCCAAAAAAAAAAAAAAAGATTCATCCCAGAGGCTTAGGAGAAACAAGCCTGGATAAAGAAAGCAATTTAGTCTGGAAAACTAGTGTTAAGTTTTCACTTTTGGAATTTCAATATAGCAATATAAAGCAGGGAGAGTTCTATTAATAATCACACCAGGAGAAATTTTAGTACTAAATAAGATAAAACAGACCTTGTTAATAATTTCAGCTGATCTAAAACTATCAGTCTTAGGTAGAGGGAGCTTGAGTGTGTCACAGTAATGGCTCTGTGCTGACAAGACAGCCTCATCATTAGTTCCTGAAGATTTCTACCCCACCCCGCCCCTATTTTGACATCTAAGGCAAGATGACTGACTGGATATGAAGCAGAAATCATAGTCATAGAAGATGAAAGCGAGAGAGGGAATCTGATATATCAGGGCTCAAAAGCTCTGGAAAGCAAGGACCTTCTCTCAGTTAACCAGGAGAGTGTCACTGTGCAGGGATGGGAGAAATGTTATCCTCAAAGCCGCAGCCAGTATCAGACTTACAGTCTGGCTAAACTAGTTAACGTTTTGAGTCCATACCTCAAGGCAGTGATTTTCACATGGTTTGGTTCCCTGGACTATTTTGATGGAACCAAAGCGACTTTCCTTAGATCAATATCCAGCTGCTCCTACTGACCACTCAACAACAAGGACCACTCTCAACTAATAGGTCACATCATGCTGGGTTTGGTTAAACATAATAAATTACCTACCTAAATGTGGGCATTACTGTATAATAAATTATTCTGACAGACACACGCTATGGATCCCTAAAGAGTACTTCGAGAATCCACTAGACCACATTTTGAAAACCATTGCACCAGGCATAGCACAAGTCATAAACACTAAAGGTAGTCAAAAATAAAATGATAGAGTCCTTAAAAGAAAGGTTTCTCAACTCCAGCTGTTAGCTTACTAATACATTAAGATCTTATTATAGCAAAAGATTTTGAACATCCTTTGGCATCCTTTGTAATGAATGACTTTTTATATTAGATCCTTTCTTTTGTAAGGATAAATCTTACCTCTTAAGTGTTTGATAGAGCAGAGCAGCCCTTCTGGCATCATTAAATAGAAGGAAAACATGTTTGGGAGTGAAAGTTTCCCAGAGATGTAACCATACATCCTGACATGCGCTTTGGTGCTACTGGTAGCAAATAATAGTTCTGAATGAATACATTTGCTTTCCTTATGCTAGAGTTGAACCCAACACTTCTCAAAACACTATCAGCCAGGTGCCTGTTGAACCGGTTTTCATCTCTCAGCAGCCCTGTGCTCTCACAGGAAAGGCTTGTCCCTGTATTCAACCTCTCTCTCTCCTTGAGTCAGTTCATGCTACAGGGCACAGGCCTGCGTCAGCCGCTTTCTAACTGGAACTGCATAAGGATGAGCACTCCATTTGGCGAGTGGCAGGATCACCTGTTCTGGACCTTGTAGCTTGGACAGGGGATCCTAATGATGGTACTAAGGATCCATGGTCTGATAAATATCAGACCAGGGAATATACCGCCTTTAACCCCCAAATGTGAGAGACACTGTGACTCCCAGGATTTCTCCATGTGAGTGGGATGGAGAACAGAGAAGGGCTTCCTCCTAGGAGAAGCAAAGCGTCTGCCTAGTTACTGTTGCAAGTGATATCTCCGCTGTGTTAAATTACAGGTCATAAATGGAGATGAAATTATTCAAACAGGCAAGTAAACCTGTCCGTTCTCTAGCTGAGCAGTTCCCAGCCCTGGCCCAGTGTGCTGGCCTCCTACACATTCCAGCTCCTGCTGCTCCCCACCTTGAACCCACCCTGTCAGGCATGGACTAGATCGCTTTGCCTTCCAGTCCAGGCAGAACTGAAATGTCAGAGCTCTTTTGCCAACTGAACCTGACTTTCGAAAGTCCCTATTTGATTTTTTTCTTTTACTTTTCGTTTTATTTTGAGAGGTTGGCAGTCGGGGGGATTACAAAGGGAGTCTCTCTACTTGGAAACTTTCAGCCATGTAGTAGGGAGGTTGCTTGGCTTCAGTTGTTACCTTTGTAGGCAATAAATAATTAAAATCATTCTTAGCCTTCTTTTTGACCCTTTAAGAATCAAATAAGTTTTCGTGTATGACTGATTTTTTTGGGTGATCCCTGGAAAACCCTGCTTTCCTTAGTATTGGGGCCTTATAATTTAACCCAATACTGAAGTTTCTTTTCTTTTTTAATCATTTCAAGAAATTCCTAGTTGATCTGTTTAGAGATCATTCCTAACCACAGGGATGGGGTATATCATATTTGGCTCCTACCTCTTGTTTTTGGTAACCACTGGCCAGTCCTTACTGGCTTTAAAAAAATGTATGTGCTTGTTATCTCAGTAATCTCCATGGACTAAGTTTTTTTAAAAAATCAGCAGATCTTTTTTTCTTTGAGTTTTGCTTACCCTTAAAATTAGTTATCTTCCCAAAATAAAAAGCATCTTATACCAGATTATACTAGAGGTGTGTTAATAATGCTGATTTTATATATCTTACCACCTGAGTTCTCCATCAGGGAAAGGAAGACTTTTTTTAAGTGATAATAACAAGCATGAGCTTTTTTTTTTTTTTCTAAGTACTTCTGAAACTATGACTACCAGCACTACTGCCATACAAATCTCCCCAGCAAAGCAGGCGATAAGAGGAAAGCATTACTTGATGCCGTAGTTGTATGTGGTTTTACCTAGATTTTCCTCCAGGGCAGTGTCTGCACTGTGCACGCTCCTGGCAGCATATGTCCCAGAAGAGCAGTGCTATCTGGTGGCCTGTGAAGCTACTGCTTTAATAGCAAGGAGTAGCATCAACCCTTTGTCCTCCTACCTCCTCCCTGAACTTTTCCATGACTGACCTTTACCATGCTTTTCCCTGAGTAAATTCAAAAACTCCCAGGTTAGGAAGGCTCCTTTTGGCTTTGGGGTTGTTCTTCATGTGCTGTTTTCTTTTTGATTTCATGGGCATAGGTAAAGACTATCCTTCTCTGCGTTAACTTGTTTTCTGAAAAATATGTACTTTGTGTTAGAGAAGTTCTGGAATGATTTACCTAGCTGCTGAAGTAAGGTTAGGGTGTCTCTCCTAATGTTTGAGACTGATGATGTTTTGATGGGATGATTTTTTTTTTTTTTTTTAATTCAGATGGTCCCACTTTCCTTTAAATTGCCTTTTTTTTCTTTTTCTTTTCTTTTTTTTTTTTCTGCCCATTTTTCCCCTTGTTTTTTTGTGTGTGTGTTCAACAACACTTGGTTCCAAAATATTGGTTCTAAAGCATTTGGGTTTTTTGCAGAGACTCAAAAGTAAAATGTAAGCAGTTTCCTTATTGGGCAGCTTTCCCGGAGTAACTCTGAGCTGGAATGGGTCTAGGAGCCTGTGTTCTCTGTTTGTTCTCATGTGTTATGTTTATGGCATCCCCCTTTCAGCCACATCTCCCTCCCCATATTCAAGTAACTCCTTGGTCTGAGCTTTTGGCTGCTTTTTTCCCCTCTTGCTGTTGCATCCTCACCTTATTGGTGACTCTAAACTGCCACCATGTATTGTTTTAATTTTGAGCACAATGTGAATTCTTTCCAAATGTGACTTATATGTCCTCTCTCAAGGCTAAGAACCCATAGATCACATGCACTTCTCCTCTGTGAAATGAAACCTCTGGTGCTTCTTTCTTTGCCACTTCATTTCCGTGTTTCAGTTTTGACCAGAAGCACTTAGTACAGTAAGGCAGCTTGACACCCCTGTTGCACAGTCTGAAGGACCAAGTGGTGTCATTTCTACATGATGGCCTAACTTCCCAAGAGATTATTCATAACAAGTCCTGCTGTGCTGAAAGGAAAAAGTAGAGAGAAAATAAATGGAGACCCATTGGGCTGAGGGGAAGCTGAACTTGACCAGTGTGCAGAAAGAGGCAGAGACGTTCCATTTGTCTGGGAAGCACCATGCGTATTGCTGTTTGAGAGAAAGCATTGGACTAGTCATTCAGTAAAGAAAGAGTGTTATTTCCTATATGTAGCCTGAATAAAGCCATGATTGGTGTGTTGTAGGAAAAACGGATCGTGTCCCTGGATTCAGCCAACACCAGACTGATGAGCGCACTGACCCAAGTGAAGGAGCGGTACAGCATGCAGGTCCGCAATGGCATCTCCCCCACCAACCCCACCAAGCTTTCCATCACGGAGAATGGTGAATTCAAAAACAGCAGCTGCTGACGGGCTTTGTGAACAGAGAGACTATGGAAGGAGACAGAAGGAAATTGACCTGTTCTCCTATCCCCAGCCCCTCCAGGTTTACAGAATGTTGCTACTTCAAAATGGCGATGTGGTGAGAAACTCTTGAATGGAGAAAGAAACTTTGTCTTTCAGGGCATAAGGCAAAGACTTCCAAGGTCAATGCTTTTCCCCCATGTCTCTATGTACATAGGGAACTTGGTTCTGGGCCATGTACAGAAAATACCACTGTAATATACCAAAAGGAAGTTAATAATGTAGATTACCTTTTTAATTATTGCTATTTTTATTATTGTTTTCCTCTTGTTGAAAGCACTGCAATTGTTAGAGGAGGAAAAGTAGGAACTATGTGTGAGTGAGAAATGAGCCTGTGGGTTCAGTAGGTAGAGACCACATATCTATCTGGTAGAAGCACAGGGAGTGCAATAGGATAGGACATCGTCAGAATGAATTTTTCAGGGATTCATCTGCCAGTTAAAAAACCCTACTCTGGCCCCCTTCTCCTTTAGGAAAACGTGCAAATATCAGTATCCATACAAAATAATAATTTATCCCACTGGTCAACCAAGACTGGTTCAGGTTGGACAGCTAATCTGATTTGAGAATTCACTATCTCAGAGGACACAGATAAAAGCTGTTGCATCAAAATTGGACTTTAGGAGTGATTTCTGTTGAACTCCTGTCAATATGTTTATTTCCTCTGTCCACAGCAGGTAGGAATTTTCTGTTTTAGATAGGGGGCTTTTTTTTTTTTTTTTTTTTTTTTATTACCCCAATTGCAATAAAGGGTGTTCTTTTTCCTCTTTAAAGTTTACAAAACTATGAATATTTGTGTCTCTACATAGCATCTTCCTCATCATATGTCCTGTGCTCTTTCCTCCCCGTGGTGGGAGCAGTCATCACTTACTCTCCACTGGAGAGGTTATTCAGATGTGCTGTTCATAGCCATCTGACATAAACAACACCCTTTCTTCCACACAGAAAAGGGCTAACCAAACCATAGCAGGAATTCCTGAATATTTCCTATTTTTAAAAAAATTCTATTTGTAAGTTATGATTTTTGTTTGGAATAAAAATTTTTTCCCTTGTACTAGGAGATCTATGGGCAGGGTAATTTTATCTCCATCTTTAACTTTTAAATTGCTGCTTCTTCCTCTTATTCTCTCAGTTAAATTTGGAAAGGAAATCCAAATCTGAAGCATCACTCTCTTAAAAGTAATGATTATTCTTGTATAAAAAAGAAGAAAAGAAAAAAAGTGTGAGGGTAGCAAATTTCAATTGTTACTCCCATACTCTTGGTAGATTTGTCCTAACAACACAGTTTTAACATTTGTCATCCATGGCTTTATTATAGGACAGAAAAAGTCATGAAAACTAATTTATTTCCTTTCTTCCAGAGGTGTGAAATGTCATCTTGAATGCAACCTCTGTTATCAGAAGTATGGAATGTTACATATTAAACAGACATTATATAAATGCAAATATATATACATATATATTCACACATATGTACATAAACTACACAAATAGGAAAAGTTCATGCCTTCTATGCTTTCAGATATAATGTTAAAAGGGTCTTAAATCTCTTTCAGCAAGATCTAAGCAATTGTTTTATTTTGAGAAAGCAACAGCATTTCTCAAGTTAATGACGTTTATTTTAAATTATAAACTGTAAGGTTTTTTTTTTAATAAAAGGGGAGGAAAGAAAAAGACCCGAGGGAGCCATATGCATGGAGTGAGGGTTTCTACATAACAGAATATTTATAGGGGAACAAGAGAAGACAGACAGTGCCCTCTTTTGAGTGAAGCCCAGATGTAGACACCAAAACTTCCTTTTCACTGAGTCCCAGGCTTGCATTCCAGCCTCTTGATATCTGCCCTCTCTCAGGTGGATTTCTGTGTTGGACCTTAGATTTCAGCAACCTCACCATGGTCCCCAACCTACAACCTTTTAAAGCAATTTCCTTCATAACAGCCCTTGTTTCTGCCAGACAGAGATCTAAATCAGGAGCTTCTCACTGTCTTATCTGATCTGCAGACTTCATGCCCAGCTATTTTGGCACTTGTGTATTTTCTTGACCCTTGGCAATTATTTTACAAAGTCTTATCTCTTCCCTCCAAGATAAAGGCACACTGTGGGCAAAATCACTTATTTTAATAGGAAAAAGAGGTTACTGATTCTGAAGTAGTGCCCTTTGTTGGGAGAGGGGGAATATAAACATAGATCTGTTCTTGTTTGTGGCCTTTCTCAGTTCTAGCCATGTTTAATTCATTCTTTGTAAAAGCCTTCAATTGTGCCACAGAAAACCTGGTAAAAGAACTGTCAGTTTCCGTGGCCTTAATTATGTAACGTGGGTGATGTCTTGCCACTGGGGTTTGGAAGCTCTCAGGTGTTGGTTATGGATTACAGAGGGCTGATAAAATTATCTGTATTGGGATTAGGAGGAGACACAGAAAATCAAATGTGTTTTTGATGGATGCACTGTATCTTATTAGCATTGTAGGAGCTTCTTGGAGGGCTGTCTACATTGGAAGATTAAATGCCCAAAATGTTGAGACAGATTATTCAGCCTTCTGCTATCAGTTTGTCTTGAATAAAGAGAAGAGTAAAAAAAAAAAAAAAAAAAAAAATGAGGGTTAGAAGTAAGCTAAAAGTTCAAAGTTGTTGCCAGACATTAAATTTTAGATTATCCTTTGGGCCTGTTCCTATCCAAATATTTTTCTGAATATTTCTTTAGAGAGTGCTGTAATCTATAGAAATTATTCCAACAAAAAAATTTATTTAATGTGGAAGAAAGCAGCAACGAGTGATAATTTTTATGGAGTTGTGTTGCTTAATTGGCTTTATTCAGCCCCAACAGGTACATACCTCTGTTTTGCTGGGATGAGGTACATGGCTGAAGAGAAGCAGATGGATTAAGGTAGCCGGGTATTGCACTCCGTTTCCCTCAATGCATCACCTCATTCTGGGGTGCAAGATAGACCAAGGTTGAATGGAATTTGGAATTCAGGTGAAGTACTTATAAAGTGCTTGTCTAACAACCAGACTTGGCCGTTAACAAGGACAATATTGCTAGGATTCAGGAAAATAACTTTTATATCTCTAGAGCAATAAACTTTCTGGGCTGAAGCAGCAAAATAGTTCGTTTCCATTATGTCATCATATTCCTTGAGCCTCTGCAATAAAAGCCATGACAGAGGGAGATTATAACTAGGTAACTATAACAAGCACTTGAGCACTTACTATGTTCCAGGCATTATCACCAAGGTACTGTTTGGATTTGGCACCGGTTGGTAAGGGAAATGTGGTAAAATGGGGTAATCACGCTGCTATTGCTTTTTGCTTTTTTCTATTAATATCAGGTTCATTAGAATTAGCTTCTCTGACTTGTCTGCTTCTACCTTTCTCTGTGATGGTGTTGAACAGTGAAAGAAAAAGTAAGATTTCCTATCTAAGGCTGCTATAAGCATTGACTGCATGCTCCTGAGAATGAGCATGACTTTAGAAGTAAGCCTTTTCAAGGGCCAGCCCATGGCTCACTTGGGAGAGTGTGGTGCTGATAACACCAAGGCCACAGGTTCAGATCCCTATATAGGGATTGCCGGTAAGCTCACTTGGGAGAGCGTGGTGCTGACAACACCAAGTCAGGGGTTAAGATCCCCTTACCGGTCATCTTTTAAAGAAAAGAACTAAGCCTTTTCAGATCTTAGTCTACCCACAGCCTTTGTTTGTGGCCCTGTGGTTCTGTAGACCCCTGGCTTTCATTCTGTCTTCAGAGATATACCAAATTGGAAGCAGAGTTCTTTTCTGGAAGTCCCAGAGCAAGACAGCTGCCATCAAGTGAGTTTGTATGAGTGTTTGTTTTGCCTTCCATCTATGCTGAGTTCTAATTGTCTCCAGTTTGGAGTTTTTGAGAAGGCTGGTTATGGGATTGAGCTTGGGAAAAGAACTCTCTTTAGGATTACCTCAGTCCCATCAGTCTACTCCATCATGACCTAGAGCCCCACCCAGGCTTGACACCAGACTGGACTTGTCACTGGGCCAAAACCAGCAGCTCCAGAGCCCCTGCCACAGCTTCACTGCATTTTCAGCTACACCCTTGGAAGCCACCTTCTCCCACAGATTGTGGAAAGCCAATAGCGCTTTCTTCTCCCTTCCCCTTTCCTTTTTCTCATCTAGTAAAATCTTCTGCTTGCCCCAGCAGTAAATAGTTGCCTTCCCACCCCATGCCTGGGGCTAAGAATTTGGGATACTTTGTTTTTTATCAATACATCAATTGAAAGGATTTATTTTACTAGTTTCTTAAAAGCAAGAAATGTTGGGGTGTTGAATTTTTTAATAGAATCTCTTTTCATGTTTGAATGATTGTTACTAGTTCTAAAAGCATTCTCTTGTTGTCATGACCCAATTATGAATGCTTGTGAGTTTAGGAAGGACAAAAGCGGTGAAATTTGCAAGAGATAGAATAAATATCTTATGAAGAATGAAAGAGCCTGAGGAAGATACATGACCCTGAAGGGGACTAATACATAGCAGTCTTCTCAGT
This sequence comes from Cynocephalus volans, assembly GCF_027409185.1. Classification (NCBI taxonomy): domain Eukaryota; kingdom Metazoa; phylum Chordata; class Mammalia; order Dermoptera; family Cynocephalidae; genus Cynocephalus; species Cynocephalus volans. The sequence continues at coordinate 134,468,678 of NC_084467.1, forward strand.
AGCCCAGAGGTTCAAGGAAATAGGAAGATTTATATCCCTTGCCTGCTCTTAAAGTCCGTAGATACATGGAAAGGCAGTTTCTGTAAACAATACGCACACCCACACAAAACACAAATTTCTGGGGCTTCCTTTTTCTGAACGTTAATCCATTTTATAGAGCAGTGATTCACAAACTTTCTTGAGTTTTTTAGATTTTATGCTCTCATTTGTTAGATTTTATGACACTCTATCCTCTTAAACATGTACTATATGTGTTATATGTATATGTAAGTTAAAGTGACTTGAAATTGATTTGGCTTGACATTGTCTCAAGAACCCTAGATATCATTATTGATACCATAGGGAGTTGTAGAAAATTTAATATCACTGATCTGAGAATAGGATCCAGAAAGAAGTAGCTTTGGTTACTGATCAGTTAATCCTCAGGTGTTTGAGTAACCAACCCAGCAAGACTTGGAAAGGAAAGTGGTAGTTTTTGCCCATATTTCAGCATGCATTTAATTTCCTACTCAGTTCTCATTTTCCATTCAAATGCCCTCATTTTTCCCTAGGAAATTTTTTAGCTTGGAATTTAAAACCAGATTTATCTATTGTTGTAGAGAGATTTCCACAGAAGCTGTGTTTTAGGGGGCTCCATTATATGTGTGAGGTGCAAATATTTGTATATAAATATCATATTTATGTCATTTCCAAACTCCCAAGGGAAAAAATTCAATTCCCCGTTCATCAAAATGTTCAATTCTAATTGACTCAATGACCATTATCCTGCAGAAAAGTTAAATAGTAAAGGTTAAATTTTGACTGGTGCTTAGACATTTCCTAGTTATATTAAAATTAAGCAGACAGCAGTACATTAACCTGAATCACACCTGTGAGGAATTTACCTTCTAAATTTGATTTTGTTTTTCATCTCCAGGGCCTTAATAAGTGTGTGTTAACACACATGACTATTTTACAATGATAGCTCTAAATAATTTATTTTTTATTTGAAGAAAGAGAAATACACCTTAGAAAAACAAAACCCAAGATTTTATTTTATTTTTAAAGCCATATTTTTGTGCCAGTAGCACTTAGATTGTTCCATATGTGAGATCCATATCTGCATTTCATTACCTGGGTTTGTTCTAAAGAAGATTTATTTTTGTTCTGTGAATAATTTTTGACGGTTCTTGTACATGTACAGATATAGATACGTTTGAGGTCTTTTATTGATATTCCTACAAAGAATACAAATAAACTTTAACTTTAAACATTTCAGACTAATGTTGCTACTGTATTTGACATATTATTGTCTTCTAGCATGCCTCTGGGTGCTTAGGACACTTAGAAAAAAACGAGAAAAAAAATGTTTGCAGGAAAATTCTTTGGAAATATTTTAACCTTAAGAAAAATGTGTCTTAGAATTTCCCAATTTACAGGTAAAAAGCACTTAAATATAGGATAAGTAACAGCATTAACATGTATTGTATTGGGATAATGCTCTTAGAGAGCTCCTCATTCGGAGAATTTTAAATCTCCTTAGTAGCTTGTAGGTAAAGAAAGTTAGCTCTGGTTTATTTGGAACTATGGCCCCCTTAGCTTCCTAGACCACTACTATTCTCTCTTAGTTTTCAGATAGATTAATAGGGTTTGTTTTCAGGAATTTTGTTGTTTGGTTCAGGTTTTTTATTCTTGTTTGTTTGTCTTTCTCAAGGTTATTGTTCCCAAATACCCCCATCTTCTCCTGTTTACCTGTTTCATCCTATAAAATCCAGGGATGCATGTTTTATGTGTAGTTTTCTTTTGTGCTAGTTATAGGTCTGTGTCTCTTGGCATATCTAACCCTGTTCTTGGAATTAAACTAAAATTCACTCAAAATCCAGAGAAGGTGGCATAAAAAGGAAACTGTAGACTTGTGCTACATTTTGTTCACTTCGAAGCCAACCCATTTCAGGTCATGACCTAATCTAAGCTTCAAGACTTCTTGGATCTGAAACATCAAACAGAGAGAAATTGTTGAAGCTATCTTGTTACCTCAGTTCTCTTAGCCCCAAACTATCCACCTGTATACCCTTTATGTTTATCCACACCCTTTAGTTTTTTTTAGCCTCCCTCTTGCTGCCTGACGTTTGTCATCAGCATGTTCACCAATGGGAAAGTACATAAATAAATTTTGTTAGCCAAAAAAAAAAAGTTTAATGACAAAGGAGAGGCTGACACAAATGACTATGTCAATAGTTTTCAATCCTGACTATTCATCAGACTCACTCGGGAGTTTTAGAAAAATAAAGAGTAGGGATTCCTCCTCAGTTCCACCACTGAACAAGTAAATAGAATCTCTGTAAGGATTGGGGCCAGGCTTTTTTTTTAAAACTTCACCAGAGGATTCTGAAGAGCCAGGGTTAAGAACCACTAGTCCAAATCAGGCTCTGAGCACTGTGTATGGGTGTCTGTTAAAATGTTTTCTGTTGTCATTCCTGAAACTGGGATAAGTCAGCTATAGGTGCTTCCTTACTTCTATTTGGAATTTAAAATAATGCCAAAACTGGTGATATACACCCAACCTTCCCCCATATACACCTGTGTTCTCCACTAATTCCGTCCTTTAAATCTGTGAGGTAGAAATTCTCTCCATTAACATGGTCATCCCATTTATAGAATAGATACATTCCAACAAAGCTGACCAGAAGATAGAATTCCCTGTTTTAACCCCAATTTTCTCATTGGCTCCAATTTAAAACAGAAGGTAAATGGCTTTTGGTTTGGTGTCAGACGTTTCAATGAGTACACCCCCCAAAGAGTGCTGCGGGGCCCAGGCCCGAACCAAATACAGTACATTTGACTTTAAGGAATAAACAAAGTAGAGAACTCAGAATTCCTTTGTCTCCCCCAGCCCTGACAGAAGGTCCTTAACTTTTGGAGACTTAATACCTTTTGCTGCAATTTTATTACTTGACATTTTGCTAAGAAATGTGTCAGGTGCTGAATTGCATCATTTGCACTTGTTCTTTTTTCAATACTAAAAGGCACCAAAAGCTCTCCAACCCGCTGTCCTCTCTCCCTCCACTGCTAGCAGATGTGCGTTCATGTGCTCACCTGAGTTTCCCAAAATCATGAGTATTTTGTAAGATTCAATTGGCTCTATGAAATTACAACAAATAGTATTGCATATTTTATTATAATTTGTAAATTGTATGCTATACAGTCTTTAGTAAAATTTATAATAAACCCATACACATTACACACACACACTGCTGGTGTTTCTAGAAACCTGATTTTGTGAAATTCTAGAATGAATTGCTTGGGTGCTATTTGTTTGGGCTATGAATAAATTGCAATGAGCTACCAGGTAAATGCCAGTCTGTTTCCTTGCCTGTAAAATTATGATTTTGGCTAGATGGTCCATAGGGTACTCTGTAGCTTTGGCATCCTATGATTATTATCTGATATAATTGAGAAATACGCCCTTGGGCCATGTTCAGAAATCAGCTTGTGGCTTTTCTCTCAGTATTTAGGAGCAATTCTTCCTCTTCACAATCTCCCATCCCACAATATTTTAAAAGAACCAAAAAAAAAAAAAAACGGGAACAAATGTATACTCAGAACACTACAATAATAACATTGATAACAGCTAATATTTATTCAGCACCTACTATGTATCAGACAATTTGCTAAGCACTTTATATGGAATATGTCAATTATAACACCAACCATATGAGTTAAGTACTACTATTATCATTCCTATTTCATGAGGAAACTGAGGCTCAGAAAGACTAAGTTACTTGCCCAAGGCTACACACAAATATGTGCAAAGCCGAGACCCAAACTCAGATCCTTCTGACTGTGCTGCTTTGATTTAAAATAAAAAGCTCAGGAAAAATGTTGGAGATGGTGAGAAAAAGACCCGAAAAGATCCTGACACATAACCAAACTGTCATCATGAGCCAAAGTGATGGCAGTGGGAATGAGATGAGCTAATTTTCCAAAGCTTTTTCTCTTAATATATTGGTTTTGATAACATTGCCTTACTTGTCAAATCATCTGACTGATCAAAATTAGAAGCGGGCAGATATCTTACCTCCCTCAAAAACTGGTCTTTCATCTCTTCTGGGTCCATCAGAGTTGGGATGGTAAAATCTGCTTTCAGGATTCCAAAAGGGTGCCCTGGGAAAGAGAGTGCCACCTGGTTCAGGGGGAAATTATCCTATTGCCTTTTGAAAGCTTCAAGTTCTTAGGAGTCAGGAGTGTCTACTGGACACCATAGATAGCTTACATGATGATTAAGGATTTCAAAAAGAAAGAAAGAAACTGCTGAACAGGAAAATGCTCAGTCACAATTAGGACCAACCAATTAGTGGCTGAAAAGGAAAGGGGCTCCATGCTTGGGGGTAATACTGGCTGTCCTTCCACCGCCTGGCCACCCATCAGATGATTATTTTCTTTTCCATCTCTTCTGTATTTTTCCCCTTCTTTTTAATAAATCCATTAAGTAGGTGTTCCACACCATGCTGGATATATTTACCTCTCTGCCCCAGAATACTCTAAAGAAGTTCTTTGAGCCTATAAATTTGGCTAGGAAACACCCATAATCATCACAGACACTACAACCTCATAGTAGGACTACTTTGTATTTGTGTAACATTTTATAACATATAAAGCACCACTGCATAATTATTGGGCGCTCACAACAACCCCTATGATATAGACAGGGTAGTTTTTACTACCCTTTTGCAGATGAGGACTAGATTCAGAAACTGGCCCCACAAGCTTTTGCAATAGTCATGGAGCTTAAACTAGAATCCATATCTTTATTCCTATCCCTATTCTCAACTTTTCATGTCTTTCATAAAAAGGTCTCGACTGCCCTGTGCTAAGGAGCAGATTTAACTGCTCAGCTGGTCATAATGGGAATTTCATAAACGGAGGCAGTTACCTGATTCTGGTGCTGATATTTTTTCTTTATACTCTGGGTGGTTACGTGAGCTCAAATGTTGGTCCTCAGTGGCCGTAGCTGTATCTCTTATGGCAGTGCCACTCCCTACACTGGTCACAGCTGCAGGAGGCGAAAGTAAGAGTTACTGCACATACAGCCAGAAGAAAGGCACTCTGATCTTGGTGACTGCCCTGAGCTGGAAGACAGGCAAGGGCAGACACGGCTATTCAACACAGGTGCTGCAGAAGCCATCCGGTGTGGGAAGCCCAGTTCCTGCCAATCCTTGGCTCACCCCACAGGCTCTTGTATCCAGCCCTTGAGTTGCTACACCATCATCTTTCAAAAAGCACCCCTTACTCCAGGATTTGTGGGGGTTGGGCAACATCATGAGGTTTCTCCTCAGCACCATGTTTTTCTTTCAGTAGTCCACACCTCAAGAGGCCCAGTGCCCTATATTGTCTGCCAGATACACAGAGCTCCCACCATGGCACCCAGGGACCCTCCGTGTCTCCATCAAGGGGTAGCACCTCAAACCAAGCTCAGCCTCTTCCCCCTGCAGCCTCCTCCTCCCATGTGTGGTATCTCAGCTGCTCCCTTGCTCCCTGTCACCAGCTCTCATTTCCAGTCACCAAAGCCCTGTCAGTGCCTTGCAGATGGTTTTTCTTTTCAAATATGAAAATAATCATATTATTTTTGTGGTATATTATTGTAAAATATTTAAGCAAAAGTATCCCCTCCCCCAGCACAGAGACAACCACTTACAGCTTACTATAGAATATCCTTCACACACTTGAATTTTTTAAATTGAATGCTTACATATCTACCTTATTCTCTTTAAAGCCCACATAGCATTTCATTGAATGTGCCATAACTTATTTAGCCAATCTGCTTTCAGTGAACATTAGATTACTTTGAACTTTTCACTGTAATAAATAATGCCACAACAAACAACCCTCTGTGTGGAGGGTGCATATATATGTGTACACATTGTACTAGTATGCTCTTAATTTCCAAGGGCAAAATTTCTGTATGAAAGGGTATGCCATGCATTGCCAGAATGATAGCCCCAGTATACACACCTGAGATCACTGTTTTTCCCACATTCTCATCAGCATTATCACCCTTTCGAGTCTTTGCCAAAAAAACTGGTAAGTAAAAAATACATTTTAAAAATGCATCTTTCCTAAATTTGCATTTCTTTGCAATGAACAGAGCTTAGCATTTTTAATAGTGTGTTTGTATTGGTATTCTGCAATTAATGTCATGTGTGACTGATGTAAAATCAATTCCCTCATGTCCCTCCTCACCCCACTGCTCCACAACAGGCCTCAGTTCCACCTCTTCTCCAAAGGCCCTCTTTTCCCACCCAAAGAATTGTAAGTTTTTTAAATGAAATGAATAAATTTGTAACTTTCAGAAATATAGAAGGTGGGACACTCATTCTCATCACCTGAATATACCACTGTTAACATTTTCACACATTTCTTTCCGATGTTTTTTTCTAAGCATGGGCTGATGCATCAACATTGTTGTGATTGTATTATATATATGATGTTGAATCACGCTTTTTTTCATTTAGCATTCTAATACAAGCATTGTCCCATGTCATTATAACCTCCCTACTTCTGGAAATGACAGATCTGAGCATTTTGCTCACTTGCTAAAAACCTCTGATGGCTTGCTCCACTGACTGCAGAATTTAGGCCTTCAGATTTTGGCCTCAGTTCACTTCTGTCTCCTAATCCCCTGACACTTCCTTACCCAATATGTGACCTGTACCCCAGTCATATCAGGTTGCTTGTCATTCTCAAACCACACACTTTGACGTCTGTCTTTACCCATGCTGTCCCCTTTCCCAGGAAGACCTTTCTAGTCTTTGCTGCCCAATGAAATCCTCCATTACACCTTTTGTCCAATTACCACCTTCCAGGCAGAATGAATGAATCACTTTCCTGCCACTGCACTTGGTTCACAGTTCTAGTGCAGCACTTGTCAAACTGCCCTGGTTATCATCTCAGTTAGTCCCTATTAGACTATGCTCTTTTAAATCCCGCTCATCTTGGTATCCATAATTCAATGCCTTGCTCAGAACAGGTACTCAGGAAATGATTGTTGAATTAAATCATCTGCCAATGTGCAAAACACTATTCTAGGCCTGAGAGACATACAAAGAAGTCTAAAACAGTCCCTGCCTGTGAGATTCTGCAATAGCAATAATTCATAATTGTGTCATTCGTAAGCATTTATAATTAATAAAATAAGAAGGAGGCCAACCTCACCTACTAAGTAAGGTTAAGGAGAGGTGAGGGAAAGAATGGGTCACTAAACAGTTCACTAGTGAATTGAGGTTAAAGTGGTAATAACTACCACTTACTGAGTGTCTGCCAGATGTCAGGTACTGAGAGGTACCTTATGATGTTGGTATTTTCTGCATTTTAAAGATGAGAAAAATGAGGTTCAGAGAGGTCAGGAAACCTGCATAAGGCCACACAGTAAATAGTAGAGCCAGTATTCCAACCTTGGCTGTCAGACTCCTGCACTTACAGCCAAAATAGTTTCTCTCCCAGATTCCCCCCGTTCCACTCTCATCTCTATCCTAAATTATCCAGGAAGAATGGGCGAGTGAACTGGTTAAGGTCCGAAAGGACCTCCTGTAGAGTGGCCTGGAATGCAGCCAGGGGCGGGAGACTATGCCCCCCGGTACTCTGGGCTTGGAAGCCCGGGCCTGGTCTCCCCGAGGAAGGAGCTCCCCAAGGTGCGGCTCGGGGCGAGGTGGAGTCCCCCAACCTCCACCTGCTGGGGCGGGCACCTGTCTCGGCCCTGGCGAGTTCCCAGCTGTCCCGGGCGGGCGGCCTGGTTCGAGGCTGCGGATGCAGGGGCCCAGGGACACAGCTAGGCTCCCTAAGCCTGAGCCTACTGACTCCGAGGTGCTTTCTTCGGTCCCCAGAGAGCTCCCTGGAGCGTCAGAAGCCCGAGACCGGCTGCATGTGGCGGGCCCGGGGGGCGCTGCTATTCCGGGAGCAGCCGAGGCGTGGCGCTGCCGAGCGAGGGGCTCGCTGCTGCCTCCCGCGGAGTCACGGCCACCCGGGAGCGCGGGGACTGCAGCAGGGCTCGAGGCTGAGACCAGAAGAGCCCCGGCCACTTCCTGGGGGGACAGAGAAGCTCCCCGGAGGGGCAGGACCGGCGGGGCTCGGTGGCTGGGACGCTGAGGGCGCGGGGTCGAAGGACGCCTCCCAGGGGCTGTGGGGCAGTGACCTGGGGGCCTGGGCCCTTCCTCGGGAACGTAGGGTTGGCCGGAGGACACGGTGCCGCCGTCCGTTGAGGCCGGGGAGCCGCGGGGCGCGGGTGCCGAGGCCGGGCTCGACGCTGGCCCCTCCGGCAGGGGAGGACACTTCTGCGGGGCGCGCTGCGCCCGGGACCCCGCCCAAACCCTCGGCCGCGGGGCGGAGACATACACGGGTGGTGCCGTGGCTCCCGGGGCCCTGCGCCCCTTCCACGCCTGGCCCTGCCCACCCACTGCAGCCAGGGGGCAGCAGAGAGGGCCTCCCGAACCGGACAGGGACCGCCCAGGGGGCCAGTCACCTGGAGCAGCCAGGCGGGTGGCAGGTTAGGCCTTAGATGGGAAGAAGACAGGCATCCCCGGACACCCAGCTTCTGAGCTGAATCCGACCGCTCACAGGTCTCAGGGTGAGAGCCACCCTCCTTAGCGCTCCCAGAGGGCCTGCGGGATCGGCGCCTCCACCTCTCTAGAGCTAACCGTCCCCACCACCGACAGCTCCTTCTACCTGCATTCCCCCACCCACCCACCTCCACTCCGCTTTGCAGCTAAATCTTCCTCATCCTTCAAAACATTTATGAAATCACCTCCTCCAGGAAATCCTCTTGATAATTACAGGGGCTGGGATGTTCCCCTTCTAAGTGTCCCCACCATGCCTGTGACTACACTAAGCACCAGCCTCCTCCCAGCTGGCCGTGAGCTCCTTCAGAATGGCACCTGCCTTTTCTTTGTGTCCCCAGAATCCTGACCGGTGGTGGTGCCTCAGATAGCACAGAGACTCCATCAACATTTTGTAATGAGTGAATTAATGAAGCTCTGTTCGACCTTGAGCAAGTCCCCCAACTTCTCTGTGACCTCAAAAAAATGGCAATAATACCTTTGTGTGATGTAGGAGTCTGTAAGGAGGCCAGCAGAACTGTGATTTTGCCCTCAATTATCCTAGTTAGAGTCAGAACTCTTGGGAAGCAAAATGAGGTGACAGCTGTGAAGATATTTCTGGAATTTAAAAATGCTGTAGGAATGCCATCACTGTCACTCCCAGCCATCTCCCCACACAGGGTTCCAACAGCTCATGCCTCTTTGGATGCTGACCCTCAAAGGCCTCTCTGAGACCTCTTCTTCCGGAGCTCTGCTCAGTTGTCGTCCCCGGTCTCCCAAGCCAGGCCCTCACCACCTCACCTGAGCAACCGCACAGCCTCTCCTGGGTCACCTGGTCCTGGAGCTGCAAGCTCAGTGCCCCAGTCCAAGGAGAAGGGACGTTGATGGTGACCAAGTCCTCCTCCCACCCCTGACTGGCCCAACAGGGTGGGGAGCTGACGGAAACCCTCCTCTGCATAAGCGGCCCTCAACTGCCACCTAGTTGGCTCGCCCCTTTCTGGCCACCCACTGGCCCTTCTGGGAGGTTCCCATGGGGCCTACCCTGGGCTGTTGCATGCAGGCCACCCTCTCCACTTCCACAGGCCCTGGAGACCCCAGACCCAGCCAAGAATAGGCTCAAAGCACCTATACTTGGCCTGGGAGTTGTCTCCACAGTAACTTCTGAGGAGGGAATAACTTCTAAGAAGGAAGCACGAAAGAGCAGAGGCAACTCTGCCGACTCCCGGTGTCCAATGGAGGGGGTCTGCAAGAAAACACAGACAGGAGTGTGAGGGCAGCATCTGCCACACCTAACGGGCTGTCGGCCCTGAGAGGCCACACCAGGCACTGACGGAGCATCTCCCGTCAACAGTGACCACGCCAGGAGGGCGCACTTATTCCTTCAAGGGAGGAAGAGCTGTTCTACTGCAAAGGAACATGCTTCTCATCAAATCCAAAACACAAAAAGAAACAGCCAAGAACAGGCAAATCCAGAGACAGAAAGTAGATTGGTGGTGGCCAGGGGCAGAGTACAGAGTGACTGCTAACAGGTAAGAAGTTTCCTTGTGGGGTGATGAAAATGTCCTCAAATTAGATAGTGGTGATGGTTGAAACCCTGTGAATATACTAAAAATCACGGAACTGTATGTACACTTTAAAAGGGTGAACTGTAAGGTATGTGAATTATATCTCGAAGAAGCTGTTACAAAAAAGAAAAGAGAGGGAGGCCAGGAGGAAGAGAGATGGGAAGAGAAGAGGAGAGGAAGGAAGGGCAGAGAGAGGAAAAGGGAGAGGCAGGGAAAGCCTGTTGCCAAGGAGGCGGACCACGCACGAGATGCAGGTGGGCAGGCACACGGGTGGTTCCCGCGTGTTCAGTGTCCACGACGACAGAGCTGTCAGCTGCCGGGTGCTTAGTCTTGCCAGCATCTCTACTAGGTTCTTTACACTCACTCTCACTCAGCCTTCAAAGCCAACCTGCAAGGTGGGTATATCCTCAATCTCATTTTGTTGGATATATTTTCCAGATGAGGAAAAGGCCACCTTATGTCTAGCAAGTGGTAAAGTCTGTCTGATTACAAAGCCTAGGTTCTTAATTTCATTGCCCAATAAGCGATTGCTGTTACTAATTGCTAGTGCCCTAAGGCTGGATGGGATCCATTCCAGTCTTTAAAGATCCCTAGAATTAGAATAACACAACTTCCTCACGAGTTTATAGTATGAGGGTCTCTGGAGCCTGCTCCATAATGCAGATACCCTCAGAGTCTAGAAGTGCTTCCTTAGATCTATCCTCAGTGTCTCCTGCTGCAAAGGAAGCCCATTTTCCATCTCACTCTAGCCTCCAAAGCCAAGGCCAGCAGGAGTGGACTCTCACGTACCATCGAAGCAGATAAAGGGTTGCAGGGAGGAGCAGTCCACTGAATAAACTCAGGGGGAACAGCGCGCGTAGGTGCGGAGTCCTGCACACAGTCCTCTCCCCCACACCTGCACCTGCAGCCAGGTGGGGACGCTGGCACCCAAGTCACTGGACCAGCTCAGAGACCCAGAGTTCGTGTTGAAGTAGAGGCCAATCCAGGCCTCGGTCTCACTCGTGATGGACTTCAAGGCCTCCACGCCTGCCTCGTCAGTCACCATCTGAAGGTTGGCCAGGTCTGTGTGGTGACTGCGACAGTACAGCAGGGCCAAGGACCACGTAATCACTTGGTCAAGTCACAGGAAGGTCTGTCCACCGATCTGGACCATAGCTGGGGGCAAAGAACATGGCCTGAGGTCCCGGATTTCTGAAAGCCCCACCCTTATTGCTCCTGGGGACAGAGTTCTGGTCTGAATCAGGCTCTTGTATCTGGTTCTTGCATGTTAGGTTTGAGTAAAACCACAATTTTATTTATTTATTTTTTTTTTTGCGTGTGGTTTTATTTTTTATTTATTTATTTTTTTATTTTTTTATTTTTTATTTTATTTTATTTATTTATTTTTTTTTTAATTTTATTTTGTCGATATACATTGTAGCTGATTAATGCTCCCCATCACCAAAACCTCCCTCCCTTCTCCCTCCCCCCTCCCCCCCAACAATGTCCTTTCTGTTTGTTTGTTGTATCAACTTCAAATAATTGTGGTTGTTATATCTTCTTCCCCCCCCCCCCCGGTTTGTGTGTGTGTGTGTGTATGTGTGTGTGTGAATTTATATATTAATTTTTAGCTCCCTCCAATAAGTGAGAACATGTGGTATTTCTCTTTCTGTGCCTGACTTGTTTCACTTAATATAATTCTCTCAAGGTCCATCCATGTTGTTGCAAATGGCAGTATTTCATTCGTTTTTATAGCTGAGTAGTATTCCATTGTGTAGATGTACCACATTTTCCGTATCCACTCATCTGATGATGGGCATTTGGGCTGGTTCCAACTCTTGGCTATTGTAAAGAGTGCTGCGATGAACATTGGGGAACAGGTATACCTTCGACTTGATGATTTCCATTCCTCTGGGTATATTCCCAACAGTGGGATGGCTGGGTCGTATGGTAGATCTATTTGCAATTGTTTAAGGAACCTCCATACCATTTTCCATAGAGGCTGCACCATTTTGCAGTCCCACCAACAATGTATGAGAGTTCCTTTTTCTCCGCAGCCTCGCCAGCATTTATCGTTCATAGTCTTTTGGATTTTAGCCATCCTAACTGGGGTTAGATGGTATCTCAATGTGGTTTTGATTTGCATTTCCCGGATGCTGAGTGATGTTGAGCATTTTTTCATATGTCTGTTGGCCATTTGGATATCTTCCTTAGAGAAATGCCTACTTAGCTCTTTTGCCCATTTTTTAATTGGGTTGCTTGTTTTCTTCTTGTAAAGTTGTTTGAGTTCCTTATATATTCTGGATATTAATCCTTTGTCAGATGTATATTTTGCAAATATTTTCTCCCACTCTGTTGGTTGTCTTTTAACTCTTTTAATTGTTTCTTTTGCTGTGCAGAAGCTTTTTAGTTTGATATAATCCCATTTGTTTATTTTTCCTTTGGTTGCCCGTGCTTTTGGGGTCGTATTCATGAAGTCTGTGCCCAGTCCTATTTCCTGAAGTGTTTCCCCTATGTTTTCTTTAACAAGTTTTATTGTCTCAGGGTGTATATTTAAATCCTTAATCCATTTTGAGTTGATTTTAGTATACGGTGAGAGTTATGGATCTAGTTTCATTCTCCTGCATATCGATATCCAGTTATCCCAGCACCACTTGCTGAAGAGGCAGTCCCTTCCCCAGTGAATAGGCTTGGTGCCTTTGTCAAAGATCAGATGGCAGTAAGTGTGTGGGTTGATTTCTGGATTCTCTATTCTATTCCATTGGTCAGTGTGTCTGTTTTTATGCCAGTACCATACTGTTTTGGTTATTATAGCTTTGTAGTATAGCTTAAAGTCAGGTAGTGTTATGCCTCCAGCTTTATTTTTTTTGCTGAGCATTGCTTTGGCTATTCGTGGTCTTTTATTGTTCCATATAAATGTCTGAATAGTTTTTTCCATTTCTGAGAAAAATGTCTTTGGAATTTTGATGGGGATTGCATTGAATTTGTATATCACTTTGGGTAGTATGGACATTTTCACTATGTTGATTCTTCCAATCCAAGAGCATGGAATATCTTTCCATCTTCTTGTATCCTCTCTAATTTCTCTCAGCAGTGAAACCACAATTTTATAGGCAGACTAAATACCAGGTTGGGAGAATGGCTGAGATATCACAGCAGCAGCTGGGGAGAAACATTAGGGAAAGTGAGGGTTAAGAGTTCTCCCTGTGGCTATATGGCCTTACAAGTTACGTTTGTCTCAATTTCTTCACCTGTACAGTGGGGATAATAATATTACCTAAGGTTGGGATTACATGGGACCATGTATATAAATGGGTTAGTACAGTGCATGCAAATAGTAAGCACTTAATAAAATGGTAGTTACAATTTGGGGAGAGATCATGAGGGAAACAGGACAATCCTGGTTTGGAGCCACCCGCATTTGTGACTTCCGGGGGCTGTGCCTGCTGTGCTGGCTTGTCAGGAGGCTCAGGGCTGAGGCAGAATAGAGGAAGTGTGTGATGTTCCTGGGCTCACAATGTCTGGAGAGCAGGGAGAAGAGGTGAGCCTGGGGAGGGACAGATCTGGTGGAAGGAGGCAGAGCAGGCCCAGTGGCCCGGCCTCCTGCTGGAGCTCAGGCAGAAAGCTGCCGGCCTCCCACCACACCAGCTCCAGTCCCTGCCAGAGGCTAGAGTAGGTTGGGCTCCACAACTGGCCAGGGCTGTCTCCTCTGCAGCCTTCCAGAAGCCCATGCATCTGTGATTCCAAACAATGCAAGTTTGGGAAGGATGTGAGCTGCAGGGGCTTGACCTGGGTATTGATTCCAGAGGCCTGGATGAAGGAAACACTGCTGTTTGCAGAATAGGAAGTCACGTCCTCAGATTCAAATAGGGCCTCCCACACTCTCTGACACACACCTGTTCACGTAAGCCCATCAAGATTTGCCTAATATTTCTGTAACACTTTCCCTATCTAAACTGATTTTTTAAAGTTACCCTTTATTAAGCACCTAGTATGTGCCAGCCCTGAGCTATGCCTGTGGCCCACATCATCTTTTTAAACCCTCACTGTAATCCTGAGAAGTAGATATTATTAACTTTATTTCACAGGTGAGGTAAAGGAGGCTCAGGGAGTTGATGACTTCCCAAACTCATGCCATATTAAGAAGCAAGGTGACACTCAAACACAGGTCTCCTGCTTTGGAAGCCTGTGCCATTTCCACTCTGCAACCGCATACTATTTAGTGTGCAGAAAACCAACTCTACAAAGCAGATTGGTTGAGTATATTTCCTTTGTCATAGAATTTCTCTATGCCAGATGTGAAGAAACTTTTAAAAAATAAATACCAGGGCAGTAATATCCAGAGGAGAAAATGTGAGAGAAAACTCCCCCTCTCTGAATGGATGGGCAGGTACCTGGGCTGTGAGGAGGTCCTGCCCAGCCCCGTCCCCAGAGGAAGAGCTGGGATGCAAGTAACCATTTCTTCTCATCAGAAGAGTAAAGACATTGTTCGTCTCCACGGGTTTCAGTCTGGGGACAGCCAGGCAGGGGTAGGGGGAGCAGAGGGGACTAAGGGGGAGTGATCTTGCTGACTGTTCCAGGTGGATAAGTCCAAGGCAAAAGAAGCTAAATGCCCAGTAAAGGGAAGGCAGAGTAGATGTGTACCTGGTTCTGGAGAGGTGGTCAGGCTGAGAGAAGGCTCCGTGGAGATGCGGTGCCCTTCAGCAGGGTCTGTAAAACAGAAACAGACCACAAGTAATGGGACAGGGGTAGGGATGCCCAGGATCCTCCAAAGGCACCAGGAGCTGCCAAGTCAAAGCTGGGACAAGTAAATATACTTGTATACTGAACCCCTATGGTGTGGCAGACACTATTCTGCACCCTGGGGAAACAGTGGAAATGAGACAAGCAGGAGCCAGCCCTGCAAAGAGGTGCAGAGGGGCAGCCCGAGAGAGCTGCACGTGCTTGGAGAGCAGAAAGAAGTCAGCGTGGCTGTGGGGAGGGACAGGCGATGAGGCCGAGAGATCAGGCAGGGCTTGGCTGGCTACCAGAAGCGTGGGTTCTAAGTGCTGAGAGAGCCTGCTGCATACGTTTAAGGGAAATCATCTGGTTTACATTTTTTAAAGCTAGCTCTGTGTAGAGAAAAGAATGTAGCAGGGTAAGGGCAGACCCCCAGGAGAGACGGTGGGGACTTGGCAGTGGAGGCACAGAACTGGAGAGAAGTGTGTGGGCTCAGGATATGTCTTGGTGGAGTCTAAGACAACAGACGGGGCAGGAGAAGGCCCCACGTACTCCCCGCCGCTGGCACGCTCACCACCCCTGGAAATCTCTTTACTCCACTGGGAACCCAGAGTTCAAACCTAGGCCACCACAGGCTATGTTTCAAGGCCCTGTCACAGGCACAGTGTAGCTGTGACTTGGGACACATCAGGTACAGAGTTGGACCGAGTCTTTGCTGACAGACTGAAAAGCAGAAACTGGCACTTTTTATCAGGAGAATGCTATGCATACTATAACCATGCCCTGGAGTGATCTCTCAGCACCACAAAGACAAGGGACAGTGGCACAGGCAGCCAGGGGCAGAGAGGGGCCAGCTGGTGCACAAGGATAGGGAGGCTATTCCCCAACAGCCAGGCCTGTGGGCATCGAGTATGGGGTTCCCACAAAGATGCCCAAAGGAGTGCACTCCCACCCACCCACCCACCACTTCCCAGGAAGCAGGGGGCCTCCCGGAGCGGCTGTTCCACTCTCGCCCACCCCCAGTGAGACATTAAACCATACCCCGTGCTTTATGAGAAGGAGAGAGATTGAATTCTGCTCTGTTTCTGCATAGGTGCAAATGGATCCCCGCCTGTCTTTCCCTTTTGCGCCCCCCCTCCCCCGCCCCGCCAACTCCTTAATTGGCAAAAGATGGGACATAGTGGAACATTCCAGATTTTACTTTCCCTCCCTCCCTCTCTCTCTCTCACCGTAGTAGCAGATGAAGGGCTTCTGCTCTGTGCAGGACGCGGCCCCCAGGCTGGGGGTAAAGTTGAGCGAAGCGAAGAGCGTGGCGCACAGGCCCTCCTTGAAGAAGGGCACCTTGCTCCACTCGGGGCTGGTGAAGTTGGAGCCGCTGGAACAGCTCAGGCCGGGAATGCGCGGGTCGAAGAAGAGGCCGATCCAGGCCGGGCTCCGGTTCGCGAGCGAGTGCAGCGCCCTCAGGCCGCGCAGGCTGCTGTTGCTCTGCAGCTCGGCCAGGTCCGTGTGCTGCCGCCGGCAGTACTGCACGGCGTCCCTCCAGCTCAGCGCCACCTCCGCCCGCGAGAAGGTCTTGCCGTGGCTCACCTGCTCTGAGGCTGGAGCGCCAGAAACTGTCACCGCACGGCCAACCCCCCTGACCCCCCTACTAGTCCCCGAAGAGCTTTGGGCCACACCACGGTGGCCTCCCCAGCCTCTCCTCTCCCGCTCCGCCCCTGCCCGCGGGCCCCCCAGCTGGCCCAGCTCTGCCTCCCAGCCTTTGCACAGCGGCCCTCTTGGCCTGGAAGGGCTGGCCTCCCAACCGCTCCCTCCGTCCCCTGTGCGCCCATCCCCTCGTCTCCCCCTTCCCTTTGCCCAGCTAACGCCTCCCCATCTGCCCCACTCTGGGTTGGGCGCCCTTCCTATATGCTGCAATGCACCTCTGTCAGTGCTTGATAGCAGTAGCTAATGTTAACCGAGCATGTGTGATGTGCCATCAGCTCATGGAATCCTTCCAACCACTCCCTAAGACAGACATCACTATGCCTGATTTACATTGAGGATACCAAGTCTCAGAGAGTTTAGTGACTTGGCCAGGGCCATCCAGTGGGAAGAGGTAGAGGCAGGACCTAAGAACCCTGGGTGGGGCTCCCAGGTCCAGGCCCTTGGTCGTAGCTTGGGACTGGGGCTGCACATTAGAATCAGCTAAGGAGCTCTTCAAATATGCTGATGCCCAGACCTCCCCCCACCCCACCCCCAGAGCAGGGATCTGAACTGCTGGTGCTGGAACTAGCTTCAGAATTTTTAAAAACCTCCTAGGGAAAGGACCTTTTTGCTTGTCTCCACCACCGCGTCTAGACAACTTGGGAGCAAAGAACAAGCCTTATTCATCATTGTATTCCCAGTGCCCAGCACAGTGCCAGACACATCATCAGGGCTCAATGTGTTGAAAAGGAAGGAATGAACAAACTAATGAGCGACTCAAGCTTCTCCCGGGAACCTGCCCCAAATCCCAGGATTTCAGTGTTCACTTCCTCCCCTCCTTCCCTTTGTGGGGCTCCCAGCAAAACAGGCTGGCCCAGGACTACCCTGCTCTGCCCAGGTCCTGTCTGTGCTGGGTGGTGGAGAGGAATGAAGGGCTTGGTGCTGGGATATTGGGGGTCCTGGGCTACAAAGCACAGGCCTCAAGTCATTGCCCTTAGAGAGAACTGGGCATACAGAGTGGCAAGAAAGTGCCCATCGTGGGACGACAGGGAACGGACTGAGGACCATGCCCAAAAGGACGAAGTTCCTCACACCCACCAGAGCTGAAGATGCTGCATGTCACTGACAAAAGCTGGAGGATCCCTGTGCCGGAAAGAGGGAATAGAAAAAAAATCACTATTCCTTGCCCTATGTGATTCATTATAATTTTTAAGAATCCTATTCTTTTTTTTTTTTTATGACTGGCTGTGGCGCATTGACTTGATTTCAGGATCTAATGGGTTACAAGCGGCAGTTTGAAAAGCCTGCGCCCCAGCTGGCCCCGCGCTCCTGGCCCCCTGGCAGCTCACTGACTCGACCTCCCCAGCCCTCCCAGCCCATCACGTGGCGCCCTCCTGCCAGCCTCCGAGCCCCTTCTCAGGAGTCACTGTTGGTCCCTTTCCCTCGCTCTCAGCGTCCCATCACAGCAGATCCTGTGGGTCCTAAGACCAGCGTGGACCTTGAACTTCCCACTTACCGTGCCCACAGCCGCCCCAGCCCAAGTCACCATCCTCTCGCTGGGCCCTACACGTCCTAATGCTGCTACCGGTGGTTGGCTCAACACGTCCGCACTCTGCAGCCAGAGGCCTTTCTAGACATTGACCTTCTCACTCCCAGGATTGCGGCGGGTTTACCACGCAGGCCCCAACCACAGCCCGGGGCTGCTAGCCTGCGCCCCGCTAAAGCCGCCTGCACCTGCTCTTGCCTCTCAGTTCACCCGCCACAGAAGGCAGGCTGGGCTAGACCCCTGTGGCCTGGGGGGGGGGAGAGAAACTGGCATGTGCGGGCCAGGCTTTGCTAGACCATTCTCTGTCGCCCCCTGAGAGAGTCTGTTGTTGTCCCATTTTATAGGCACAAAGCTGTGGCTCAGAGGGGTGGGATATCTTGCTCAAGACCGCAGTGCAGCGATTCAAGCTCGAGTCACTGAAAAGCATGAGGTCAAGGGGTGTTGGCCCCCAACAAGTCCTTTATTATTATCTCAGAGTTCCCCATCCAGGCTCTGACTCCCCAAATAAGACGAGGGCACTCTCTCTGGGGAACCCAAAAAAACTCACTTGCGCTCTCTCCCTTTCCCAACATCCAACATCCTGTTTATGTCCAGAGCCCTCTCTGTTCCCCTGAGGGCTGAGTTTTTGGAAACAAAGGCTGGAAGACTCTCTTTATTTCTGCCTTCCGCCCCTTCACACCCATTCCTCAAGAAAGGGCAAGCAGCCTCTCTGACTGCATGTGCAAAAGGGAAAGAAGGAAAAAATTATTAATGCTTCAACAATAATGTCCTGCCACAATATTCTCTAGTGCAGTGATGGCCTCAGATGACTTCATCCCAGTGGCAGAGCCCGTTTGTGCCAGGGCCTTCCAGGACCGCTCTCTGGGGACAGAAGAGAGCCTGACAATCCTGGCCTGGAAAATACCGCCCCTGCCAGTGACCTTTCTGTTTGGCCATTCACGCAGGCCTCTTGTTCAAGTATCTTGAATTAAGGGCCCAGCTAAGCCCCGGGCTTCCCACTGGGAACAGAGAGACACACAGAAGTGCAGGGAGGGTGTAGGGAGGTCGCTGAGAGGTGAGGCAGCGCCACCCCAGGGTCAGGCACAGCATCTCCCTGAGAGCAACACTTGGCACCTGCAGGTTGAAATTCCTACAGACTTTGAGCAGGGACTATGCCAAAGTCTCAAAGCACTCACCCCATTACAGTACTGCAAAACCTCTCAGAAAATGGTAGGCGTTATGGTTATTATTAGTAGTATTTGCTATAATTATTCTCTTTGGATCCTAGCTCCTACCTAGTAGTTTGTCTGGTACATAGAGACCCTGAATACATGAATGAATGAATAAATGAATGAGGTGCCACCGGCAAGACACAGGGCCAAGGATGAGGATGAGAGGACAGCCCTGGCTCCCCAGGACATGAGTTTCCTTGGTAGCTGTGCCAGGAAATCCAAACTTGAGTCGAAGGAACAAAGAGAGAGAGAACAGAAGACTTCCTAAGTGACCCAGGAACAAACACTTGGTTTGCATTAGCTACAGGAAGCAAAATGGTTCAGGGAGACTCCCCGTGGCATCTTTTCCCATTCCCCAAGGTGGGAATGCCATTTCTACCAGCTATAATAAACTCTTACTTAGAACTTTCACTTTCCTACAATCTGCACCTTTTCTTCCAGACCAGCTGGATCTGTATCCATGAAGTGGAAGCTGCATTTCCCACACCTGCTGTGTTACTTGGGCCTGCTGTCACCCAGCAGCCCCGAGAATAGGCAGGGGTTCTTTCGCAAGGTGAACTGCTAACGCTGTCTGAGCCTTGGTTAGAGATGTGCGTTGCGGCCGCAATGCCCCAGTGAGCATCTGAGCTGCACGGTGGAAGGAGCCCTGGGACCAACTTGAGTGATTTTCTCTGAGCCTTGACTCCTTATCTGCATGGTGAAGGTAATAATAGCTATTTAAAAATATTATAACGGTTCGATAAAATAATCTTTGTTGTGAATATGATGCAGTCCACAAACTCCATAGTGCAAGAAACATTGCATCTCTTTAATGTCTCTAAATCAACTTAAATGTTTTAAAGTTTATGCGTAATAAAATGCACCTATTTTAAGTGTACAGTTCGATCGGTCTTGCAAAAATGTACACACCAGTGTAACCGCCACCACAATTAGGCTATAGAACATTATCAACACCCAAAAATTGCCCTTTGCAGTCGGTCCCTCCCCCCATCCCAGCCTCAGGCAACCACTGATCTGCTTTCTGTTGCTACAGATTAGTTTTCTAGAATTTTATTTGAATGTTATTTCAGTCAGGATAATGTCTGTGAAATTCACCCATGTTGCTGCATGTATCAGTAGTTCACTCTTTGTCATCGCTGAGGAGTATTCTGTGTAAATACTACAATTTGCTTAGTCATTCTCCTTCTGGTAGGTTTGGTATTTTTTCCATTTTGGGGCCATTATGGGTAAAGTTGCTATGAACATTCATGAACAAGTCTTTGTATGGACATATGTTCTTTCTTTTGGGTAAATGCCTAGGAGTGGGATTGCTGGGTCATTTGGTAAGATTAGTGTATGTTTATCTTTATAAGAAACAGCACAGGGGAGGAAAAAACATTTTCCCTCTACCCTCCTAGGTTCTCTGGCTGTGGCTCTATAAGTTAGCTAAAAGATGGACTAACAAGAAAAAAAATGTGCACCATGCATCCACATGGGGCACTCAGCAGAGCACTAGGTGATGGATCACTCAAAGGGGTGGTTAAAACTAGGGCTTTCATAGCATCTTAAAAGGATAATGAACTTTAGAGAAGTGACAAGACGAAGGAAAGGGACTTTGAGCTTCTAGGGGTGGCAAATTGTGGGAAGGCAAATATACAGGAAACAGAAGGTAGGTAAGGTCTACATAGTAAAATTTCTTGTGTAGATTCCTCTGGTCTAGAGTTGTCTCCAGTGATTAACTTCTGTTCTTCCTGGTAGAGAGGGGAGGGGACACCATTACAAATTTATGTCCTGCTTTTAGGCAAATGGGTGGAGAGTGGAGAGCTTTTCTTGTATCTGCTTTTTCTCATCTGCCTTCAGCTCAAAATAATCCTTAGGTTAAAGTGGCAAATTTTGGAGCAGCAAATTCTGCTACCATTGACTGCCAGCTCTTTTGCAGAGAAGCTATATTGTTTTCTACTCCTACCAGCAGTGTGTGAGAGTTCTAGTTACTCCACTGCCTTGGCAACATGAAAATCAACTTAATTTTGACTCTGAGCACTCACTCTGTTGTGTAAGGGAGAAATTCAACCTTATCTATTTTCAGGGCTGTTCCCACAATACACGCACACACTTTAGAGAAAGATCAAAGAGCCCGGGTCTCGCATTGGGCCTGTCTGCACTACACACCACTAAGACTTCCATTTTCCCAGTTTTTAGGGTCATCTTGGGGCTGCCAGCTTCACCATGGCTGAGCCACCCCCGTGACTGAGGATGTCTGGAGAGTCTGGGACCCACACAGCTGTTCCTTTCTGAAAAGCACAAATTAATAGCTAAAAATTTTATCCTGCTTCATATATATAAAGCACTTAGCCCTGTCCTAGACCCATAGGAGATGCCCTATTAATGCTAGTTCTGTTCCCTTAAGAGAAAGTAAAGTTGTTCTACCCACCTCTGTAGCAATGCATTTTGAGCAGGAGACCAAGACTGTGATCTGAGTGTAACATAAGGGTACTTCAAAAATTTCATGGAAAAAATCAAATCAAAAGATAATAAGATCTTCCCTTGACCTTTTTGAAGACCCCTCATACAGGGATATCGCATGTGTCCTTAGAAAGCTCAGTCAGCCATGTGAGCTGAGAGTCACTCACAGTGACCACTTGACTCTAAGCTGGTGCTGCACCTTGTTCAGTTTGCCGATACTGCAGAGGCACAAGCAATGTCCGATTTAATCAAGGGACATCTCTTAAGTGCACCTGCCCACCACTGACCACATTCCCCACTCTGAAAAGTGGGCTTCTGGGGTGAGAGGTTCCTTCCCTTGATCCCTGCTCACTGTCATGAACCATTTATCCAGCTTGTAACCCAAATCCATCTCAACCCTCCTCTGTTCTAAATGTGGGTTTCAGTGCCAGGCAAACGGGCAGTTGGTGTGTGCTCGTTGAATGAACAACTGAATAGACTGTTTACTGCTGTTGATTTTGTGAATGTGAACGTGACCTGTTGAAGTCAATTAGGCCTCATGGGGCCATTTCTTCTTGCAGGAAAAGTTCTTCTACAGCTAGCCTCTAAATCCCTATGCAACAGGGAAGCAATGGGGCAGCTGGGGCAGGTGCCAGAAGTCTTCCTTGAATACTTGGATCCCTTGGTCGGAGCCACCCAGATCTTGTGCCCTTAGGCGCCCCCTAGGCCCAGCACACAGAAAGGGGCAACCAGACCCTCTTCCTTCAACCTGAAGAACCATTTTTTGCTGTGCCTGGAAGGGAGGGTGAGCCCTTGGAGTCTAAACTAGCACTGCTTTTTCATTCATGTTTTTCCCCCTGTTCAGGTGCTGTTTTAATAACTGGTCTCAACATAAACACAATTCTACTCTATTCCTTTAAATGTTTCCTGAGTTAAAAAAAAAAAAAAAAATGTTTCCTGAGTTAATAATATTACCTAATCTGACTATTTTTCTTTCCATTAACCTAATATGTATATTATCTCTGATTTTGTAGTGGGGAATGCTGAGCATTTTCTGATTGTTAAATCTGCCCTCTTCCACTGGAGAAACTGTTTTAGAAATTTTATGTTTGGCTGTCTTAATCGTGAGCGTTAGCTTCTGCAACCCAGCTTGCTTCCTGCACCCATGCAAATTAGGCTGCAGAGCTGACAAATGGACTGTGTCCCATAATCAGCCAATAGGAATTAGCAGGGCTACATCCCTCATTTACATAACAGGACCTGAATGGGAACTTGGGTGGAAAGTTAGGGCGGGAATTTTGGCTATAAAGACTGCCTCTTTCCTTTGTTCAGGAAGACATGAGCCTAATGCTGGTGCTCTCCTTGCTTGCAAGCAATGAAGAGCTGTAACATCAAAAAGAGCTGATAAGTATTAAAAGAGCTATAAAACCAACGTTGGTCTTGGATTCCTCTGCGCGAGCACCTGACAACAATTTTGATCACCTAACCTCTCAAATTACTAAATTCTCTTTGTTTCACATAACTGTGTGTGTATGCATGTAAACTTTTTGATTTCTTCTGCTTTATATAATTTTCTTTGACAGTTATTTTATCCTCTTAGTAGGTTCAATAGCTTGGTATTATTTATTATTTATTTCCTTTCAATATTTTATTTCATTTTAAATATGCGGTGGGGGGCTCCAGAAGGAGAGAGTTAGTTGTGTACATACCACATATGACCAAGTATATCTGGAAAAGCTTGCTTCAAGAACAATGTGGGGTCCTCCAGATGTGCTTATGTCCCCTAAATGTCCCCAGTCACCCACTCCTACCCCCAACACATTCCTGAGCTTAGTCCGGAGCTCTGGGGGGGGGGGCTATAAATAAAAAAGAGGACTCACTAGCATTTCTACTGAAGATCCTGAATTGGGTGTAAGGACTGGAGTGTACTGTCCCCATGAACGAGGGGCCTTTGGGGCAGCTACAGTTCTCAAGAGCCATGTGTCTTGCACTTTACAGACTTTCCCTTATTTAATTCTAAGAAATAAAATTTAAAAACCCTATGAGATAGGTACTTTATTATAATCTCATTTTACAGATGAGGAAACCAGTTTAGAGAGGTTAAGAGACTTGCCCAAGGTCACATAACTAGTATAGAGAGGACCTGGGATTTAGACTCAGGTATGATATCACAGCCCAGGCTCCCAACCGACAGGCCTGTGTTTCCCAGGGCTGCTATTCCAGGCCTCAGCTCAGGTCTGCTGAAGCAGCGAGGTAAGGGAGGGAGTCCCCTCCTCTGCACGGGGCACAGTACCCTCCTGCAGGCAGGAATGGCCTAGAAAAGCAGTCCTCATGTCTGTTTGTGGATCATTTTTAACCCCAGTTTTACAAATGTCACGTGGGAAATGCTGTCGTGGGCTGCAGTGGCCAGGACAACCCACACTTCCACTCCCCAGGCAAGGAAGGGGGCGGGTATGTGCTCTCGGCTGAGGGGGTCTGGTGGAGGTTAAACGGGTTGGCTAGGGAGCCACAGCTTCCTGTGTGACTTCAGAATCTAGCTGTGTGACTTCAGAGGAATTATTTAACTTACTTCTGAGTTAAACAGTGTCCTCACCCGTAACATGGGAATAGCAACAGTGCTACCTCTTAGGGCAGGTGCGTGAGTTAAACAAACACATGCAAAATGCTTGGTTAAGACACTAGCTGTTTTATGACAGTGATTCCCATGTCCCTGTTGGTGAGCCCTCGACTCTGGGGACCCACAGGGAAGAAGACGGGCCGGGCTACCAGGCAAGCACCGAGCCAGAGAATCCAGGCCCCAAGCTGTTCTTCAGGGTACCAAAAGCCCGCCTTAGCAACGGGCCAGCCCCGTGCCTCTTTCCGCCTGAGCCGCCCCACCCTTCCTCAAGGAAACGTGCCGTGCAGCCCGCCTCCCACCTGCACGCCGGTCCCAGGTCCCAGGTGACTAGCCGGGCTGCGGGAGCCGGCGGCCCAGGGCTCCCCTGCAAGGGCTGGGGCTCAGCGCTGGGGTTGGCGCCCTTGACCCCAACGCGGAAGGGGGCCGTGACGGTGCTCAAGGGACTCTGAAAAACAGGATTTTCCCCGTTGGAAGGATGGGGGATCGTGAGGGCATGGACACATACCCTCATCTCCGGTGGGTGCCAGGGGAGGACGCGCGACGACTGAGCGGGGGAGGACGCGCGACTCCCAGAAGGACCAGTGCGTACAGCTGAGCCAGAGGGAGGAACGCGGCGCCAGCCGGGGGGCCGGGGGGCCGGGGGGGGGGGGGGGGGACAAAGTGGCACGTCCTGGAAGAGCATCAGGAAGAGGACCCGGTACAGTTGCTCGATGGGGTCTGAACAAGCCAGGCCAGGCCTGAAAAGCATGCTGCATGTGGGCTTTGGGGGCTTTCGTTTCTCCAGTTCTCTGAGTGCTGAGATCCCAGGGGGGCACACGTACGAAACCCAGGGTGCAAGGAAAGTAGAAAAAGTTTGGTCTCTCGCCTCACATCTGCTACAAATGGGCAAGATTCAGCACATTCACTAGAAACACGTTATAAAGGTAGTGTAACTGCGCATGTGTGCCCATTTACTGATTCAGCATGATGGTTGTAATTATGTAATGCTTGGCTTGTGGCCGCTACTGTGTACTAAGAGTGTAAAGGTAACTGCTCTGGTCGGTGGAGCACGGAAGGAGGGCAGAGCATGGAGAGTCAGTGGAGAAGAGCCTGAGCTTGTGTCTGAGAATAAAGCATGTCTGTGAAGCTCATATCTGAAGAACAAATTATGTCTACCTTGCATAAAGCTGCCAGTATCTTCTTTTGATTACCCGACTCACGACAGGCACAGGAAGGGGCAGAAGGATCTGAGATTCCTGCTCTACAGGAGAGTTGTTATGTTTATGAATATCCCATTATTTCCTGAGGCAGGAACCCCCAAGACCCCTGAGAACAGGAATGTGTGACCTGCAGAGACTCCAATGTGGTGAAATATCAGTTTGACACACATATAGAGAACACCTTCTTGTTCAGTGATTTTAGAGGATGTCTAGATTTAAGTCCAGTCCAAACTGCTGTGGACAGTGGAAAGGCCAGATGAAGGTGCACTTGGGCCAGGTGGAGCACACACAGGGCTGACTGGATATGCAACACACCTGCTGGGTGTTGCTTACTCCATCACAACTGAAGGAGAATGTGTCTGTCACTCTGTTCAGAGGGGTGGGGGTGGTGGCGAGTCTCCGAGGCCTCACTTTCCCCACTTGTGAATCAGGGGTTAGAAGTTTAAGGTTCCTTTGATTACTTCCCAGATCCACTGGCCACAGGGTAGGAGGGTCTTTTCTGCACAGGTTTCCAAAGACCCTCGACAGGGTCGAGCAGGGGCCTGCAGTGAAAATGACTGACTCCATCTCAGTATTTACCAGCCCTGTGAAAAAGGGCAGCATCTCCTTCCTCCTGCTTTGGCTCGAGGGCCACATGGACATGCAGCAGAATTTCCTTTGCCCAGGGGAGTAGTTGTTAAATGAGCTGCTTTCAAGCCAAGCACAGCACATGAGCCCACTGGCCTAGATATTAGAAAAGTGGGTCTAAAAGACATCCAGGTCTCAATGTTAAATTGCTTTATAAAGGGAAAATGCCACATATATGGTAATACTATTTTGACAAACACTTGACGACAGACTCACTGTTCCAGTCTTGTACCTTCTCACAGCATTTACTATTCATGTTCCCAAATACATCATTGTTGTTAGCAATATGTTCTGGAAGGGCTGGGGAAATCCATTTGGTGAGCCTGAATAAATGAGTCTTATACTCTTTTCTTCTTTAAGAGGATTTCGCAGCTGCGTGAGGCACTGGGTCGAGCAGCCTTGCAGTGCTGGGTATTGCCAAGGTGTAACTTTGTTCTTCGTGAGGCACAGGCTGTTCTTACCTGAAGAGTGCCAGCTCTGCTTCCCAAACCGCCCTTCACCGTGACACCCATTTGCACCATCCCACAAAGGCAAGGCGCAGAAAGCACACGGATGTTCCATCGGACCTGGGGAAAAAAGAGATATTCACAACAGAGAAAGAAATGGCCACATGCCTCTCTTCTCCACGTTGATGTCATTTGAATTTCCATTTCTTTGCAAGGATCCTGGTTTTTTCAGTTTCATGAAGAGAGTTGTGTGGAGAGGCTGGGGGTGGAATTTAAAAATGGCCTTAGGCCTCTGATTTTGGCCTTTTGTGATCCTGGGGGTACATATTCCAGGGTCTGGCCCACAATGAAGCCCAGGCCCAGCCACTACCCACGTCAAGAATTAGAGAAAATGAAGAGGATGTTGTGTGCTTAGGGGCCTATTTGACCACTGCGGGGACCGGTGTTCCAAAACCTTTTAATTAGGGTAGAATGTTTCACGAAGGTGCCCAGAATCCCCATGGCTGTGGTCTCCCGTCACCCTCAAGCTGACATGGCTCAGCATAATGTAAACTAGATGACTCGCTCTTAGACTCCTGGCAGTTCACATCTGACATGCTGCAGTATCTGGGTGGCTGCCCTCAGCCCGAGAGGCTCTCTGGTTCCTAGCCCCAGGGAACCTCGTACATAAATTTGTTAGAGATTTCATGTGAGTGTTTACTGCATTGTCCTACTTGACGGATTTATAGACATCTTAGAAAGCTTTTCTCTGTGCAGGGTACAGTTTTTTTTTTTATTATTGACACATTAACTACTATGCAATTCATGATCGTTTCTATAAATAGTGTATCAGACCTTGGCTAGAATCATAATCCTATTATACTGTCTCTTTAGAAAAATTATATCCAGTTCATATTTTATAAACTTCTGGTACCTCTATTTCAGGAACAAAACGTAATATTCCGAATAGATCATTGCAAATCTCCAGCTATTTCAGTACAGCTAATGATAAGTGAAAAGCCAAAGCAAATGCACTGTATGAAGATTGCTGGCTCTTCTCTCCTGTATGTTCGCTGTGACAAGAACATGCTTTCCAGGCCCCCCGGGACCCAGGGGAACACATTACTATTCCCACAACCAACCGCTACAGAGCAGCCTGCTATGCGAGATAAAGCAAGAGCCCACAACAACCCGAGGGGCTCCTGCTCCTGCCAAATACGGCCCCCGTGGCCTCCGTACTTAGCTGGTGCCCCTTTACCCTCTTTGGATGGAACCCAAATGTAGAATGGCCATTATTTCACTCCTGCCTCTTTTAGCTTCCCTGCTGGGAGGCTCTCTGCAGTTGCTATCCTAGTCCCCAATAGCCTCCCCTCCACCTCTGACACCTTCAAATTGCCATTTATCACTGAAATGGTAAAACACAGTAGCCTCTTTGGGTTAGCCTTATAAGGGGACTTTGCTTCCTGTGGTGTCCGTGGAGGGTCACAGGTGGGAGGATTAGTCCTGGGGTTAGTCCTGGGGGTTAGTCCTGGGGTTAGTTTTCATCCGTTCTATTCTTGTTCCTTCTGCTGGACACAACCATAAAGGCACCACTAACTGCAAAGGCCGTTGGAAAAGGTGGCCAAGTCCTCCCCCTGCTCCTCCCACCATGTGGCTCTGAGGGTTCCTGGGCCATGTGACAGACTGACACTTTGGGAAGAAGCTTCTGGGGACCTGGACTCTGACTTGGAGCTGAGGGAAGGGCGTAAGGGACAGCAGTTCTCTGCATGGCAACTTGTGTAGAAACTACTCTCCAGGGAAAGACAACTTGGCTTGAATCAAACACTCTTATTAACAGAATGCCCTGAACACAATGTTAAATTTATATCTAATTACTGATGAAACCCAAGTGATCCTCTTCTTGTGTCCCCACCCCTCCTAAAACCATGACAATTGCAAACCCATCTGGAGCCCGTGAATCTGGGGCTGCCTAGTTCTCAGGCTGCACCTCCCTGGCAGGCCCAGGCTCCAGGCCAGGCCAGGCTACTTCTTAGAAAGGAGCTCCCATTCAATGTGCAGGTGATTCAACATCGACCCGCTGTGCTTTCAGCGCGTGGTTGCTAAGCATTTACTATGAGTCATGCACTCTGCTAGGCACAAAGACAACTAAGACATGGTCCTTGCTGCTAGGAATGCACCATCAGTGGGCCAACAGAGGCATCAACAGACCATTTTAGCACCATGTGGTGTGAGGCTAGAGGCAGGTCTAGGGAGCTGAAGGAGCCTAGAGGAGGAACACAGCCCTGTGCTTGGACCTGGGTCTCTGCCATGTTCCTCTCGATCCCATTCCTGGCCTATGAGCCTCCCAGTACCCTGGTCCCTCTAGACCCAGGTACTTCTCTAAATCCAGTACAGCAGCCAGGCAGGGCCATGCTACGCACTGAACACCAGACTTGCCCAGTGCCAGCACCTGCCTGGGCTTCTGAAGATGGTATGCTCTCTTCCCCTCATCAGTGAGATGCTCCCCTCACTTCCCCATGCTGGACTCTGGGAGGGCGGTGCATATCAAATGGATCTTCCTGTCAGCACAGTCCCCAGCTGGACAGGGAAATCACCAGCTAGGAAATGCATCAGAACGCTGCACGTGGCCCTGGAGGAAGTTTCAGTGCTCTGGCCTCTGGGAAGGACAGGCCCAAGCAGGTTCATGAGCCAGGAGGGTGAGTGTGACAAGTGACAGCCGGTGTGGGCACGGATTCACATGCAGTTGGCATCAGCTCCTGTACTCCTGCACTGTCTGTTCTCAGAATGTCCAAGTCGGCCTTTTCTGTGGCAACTAGTGGTTGAGAGAGAAGGAAGGGGATTGCCCAGTGATGAGAGGGGAAGAGAACTGAGGCTCTGCAGCCTGGACTTGGAGACATTTCAGGTCCCACGGGATGCTGCGTTCTTTTGACTCTCCACTTTAAGCACATATTATGGCTACCCTCAGAACGGCCTGTTCCTAGTCTTCTGCCCCCTGTCCCCCCACCAAGGCTTCTCACCTTCCCCAATGTCCAGATCCTGCTTCTTGCCTCAACTCTCTTCCAGAGCAATAGAAGAACCAGGAGAAAAGACTGGGGTGGGCAGGGGACAGGGTGGCCTGAAGACAGAGGCGTCAGAGATCATCCTGCAGCGATTGCTGCCCCTCCTCCCCCGGCACAGTACACAGAACCTGGGTCGGGATGGTACATGCATGTTAAGCCAGAGAGACGTTGGGACACCCCAGCCCAAGGCAGCTTCAGGCCTGAGGGAGGTCTGTGCGCGTCAGGAGGGCACAGCAGAGGAGCCGGCGGCCGTGCAGACGTTCCTCCTAGTCACAGGCCTGGTCCTGTGGCACAGGCAGCTGCTCCTTCCCCTGAGGTGCCCTGTGCTCCGACCAGCAGGCCATGGTCCTCCCCAGTGTGGGCTTTCCAGGAGAGCCCCCTGCCCATTGTCAGAGGGAGACCTGGAGGCTTTGGAACCTGGCCTGAGCCCCTCCTCTCGGTGGCTGAGGCACCCCAGGCCCAAAGCTGTGGTGACGCTCTGGGGCAGCATGGGGGTCCTGGGCATTGTGACCTCAGCTGTTCCGCACACAAAGAGGTGGTCACCTGCCCTCTCCTTGGCCTGGTCTTGGGGGCGGCCGTCGTGGGGAGGCTGGGAAGTTGAAGAACACTCTAGCCTCCTCCATCATGTCGGCCAAGAGGGCAGAACTGAGGAAAACAAACCCGGTAAAGGAGAAACGTTGCCGGACAATGTGGGGCCTCCTACAGAGTGGGGGGCGGGGAGGATGCAAGGGTGCTCTGGGGCCTCCGAGGCCTGATTTCTCTGTTCTGAGCATAAAGCAGCCTCTCGGCCTGGAACGGGTGTGGATTAATCCCAGGCCTTGGGGTGGGAGGGAAAGAGGCCTCTGCCATTGCTCTCTGGGGACAAGGAGCACAGTGCTACCCTTCGCCCCCATGACCATTCGCAGTTCCGAGGCCCAGGTCAGACCTGCAGCAGGCCCGCATCTAACTCACAGGTCATGGGCTTGAAATAACCTTATTAGAGAAATGTGATAGTCACCTCCATCCTGCGGGTGAAGAAACGGAGGCTTGGAGAGACTAAATAACGTTGCTAAGTTGCCACCGCGGGTAATGAGGACAGCTGAGATCAGAACCCAAGTCTGCCCACCCCCAAAGCCCGTGCTCTTGAGACAATACTCACACTGCTTAGAGTTTTGTTAAAGTGCCTTCTCCACCCAGGTCATAAGAAGAGACTCACGTGACAAAATCTGAGGTGTCGTGAATCGGGTCAGGGACAGGGGCTGTGTGAACCTAAGCTCTGCGAAGCTGGACAGGCAGGCTGGTGAGGGTGGAGAGTCCTCCTGCAAGGGCTGGAGGTTGTCCTCCCCCAGTCCTGATGCCTGACAGCCCGAACCCCAGCCTCCTCTCTCTGCAGAGCAAGAACTACAAGACAGTTTGCCTGGAATTGAAGCCAGAGCCAACCAAAGTAAGAAGCTTTTTGGAGGCGATGCCAGCAGCCAAGCCTGAGATCCGTGAGGAGGTGTCTTGGACTCAGGGGTCATTCACTGTCACTGGTGGCCAAGACCCAGCCCAGGTGTGGGGGCACTGAACAGCCTCTGAGCTGTCACAGAACTTCATACTAGTAACCAATCAGATATGTAAACAAACAAGGAAAAATTCTGTAGTGTTACCTAATTATGATAGGGAGACATGACTGGGTGGCTGCTTCACAGTACTGGGTGGTTGGGAAAGGCCTTCACTGGAGCTGAGAGCCAGAGGACAAGACACAGGCCATGCACAGAAGACCAAGACACAGGAGGCACAGAGGCCCCGCAGTGGGAAGGAGCTTGGCCATGCAAGGGGCAGACAGAGCAGAGGCCCAGTGGCCCGGGAGAGGAGTGGAACCTCTGCACAGGCGGGACCACCAACTCCCACCTCTGCCCTGGCCCTGAGGGAGGAACAGAAACACAGGGTGACCTCTCCTGCCTCTGCGATCCCACCCCGCACCTGCAATTTCCAACATTCTGTGTTTCTGTTTCCATCAGCAGACATATGATTACAAAAGAGCGAAACCAGGAGAGCCATTTGCCAAAGCAGGAATGACACAGGAGCTGAAGGTAAGCCTGTGAACCCAGGTGGCAGGGCCTGGATCAGCACTGTGAAGAGTCACTGGACCAGCTGTGAACAGGTCCTGGGCACCTACGGCCCTGTGACCTCATTCCCTCTGGTATTTTTTTTTAAACTTTTGTTTTGAAATAATTTCAGACTTATAGAAAAGTTGCAAAATATAGTACAATGAATTCTAATGTATCCTTCACCCAGATTCCCCAAACGTTGGCATTTTATCATAGTTGCTTTATTTCCTTTCTCTCTATATATATACAAACATATATAATATACATACATTTATATTATAAACCATTTGAGAATTTCCCCCAAATCTTTAGTGTGTATTTCCTAAAAACAAGAACATCCTCTTACATAGCCACAGTGCAATTATCAAAATTAGGAAATTAACATAGATACAGTACTAATCTTATAAGTAGCCCTTATTTCAGTTTTACCAATTGTCCCACTAATGTCTTTCATAACAAACAAACAAACAAACAAAAAACTTTTCTGGTGCGGGATCTGATCCAGGATCACGCGCTGCCTCTGATCACCCAGTCTCTTTACTCCCCTTTAATCTGGAGCAGTTCTTCAAACTGTCATTCGGGACATTGACTTTTTTGAGGATTACAGGTCATTTACTTTGTGTCTACAGACAATCCCTAAGAGTGAGTCTGTCCACTGCTTTGCCGTATTAGATCCAGACTGTGCATTTCCTGGCAGGCCCCTCAGGAAGCAATGGTGTGCCCTTGGCAGCGCGTCCTGCCAGGAGGCACCCGGGGTTTGCAGGTCCCACCGCTCCGTTGTCGCAACAGCATCCTTTCTTTCCTCCCTAACGGACGTGTCTCTCTGGTCCTCTCTCAGCCGTGCCGTAGTTTCCCTTCCATCCAAGATACTCCTTCACTCCTTCTCTTCCCATTTTGTTTCCTCAGAATGAACTCAGGGAGGTGAGGGAAGAGCTCAAGGAAAAAATGGAGGAGATAAAACAGGTAACAGGATGAGGATTTAAGTAACGTCGAAGGAAAATGTAGCTTCAGGGAAAGTGCAATTTGCAACTTGGAATAGTGAAGGAAATCAGGGACCGCATGAAAAAAGCAATCAAACTCAGCCCTAATCCCTTAGAGTGCTTAAGTACTGGGCAGGTTAGGATATTCATTTCTTACTTGTTTGATGCCCAGCCCCAATGTCTGAGTGATTAAGGACTTCCTAAGCTGTCTCACTGATAAGGCTGGGGTGATGTAACCTTAGTGACAAAGCTGAGTGAGAGGGCTGAGTTTGGGGGCCATCAGGGACAAATTCCATCCTCCTTATTCACCTCCCCTGAGCAAGCCAAGAACAAGCACTCTCTCCTCGTTTCTATGATACAATCACCTACCACCAACTACAACAGGAAAAAGGGAATAATCAAGCAAGAAGGTGTAATTGAAGCTGTGGTCTGAGCTGCACACGTAAGCTTTGCAGTAGTCAGATCTAAGCCGTGCCGAGGCTGCTGCTGGTGGTGATTGGCGGTACATGCACCCCGGGCCTTTCATAGACTCCTTGGGAAGAAAGGGGCTTTAATAGGCCATTATTCGTTCATTCCAGGGAGCACTTGTTGCCCTTTGCTTAAAATACTCCCAAAGATGCCAGAGCTGACTTTAACAATATTTTCTGTGTTTGTCAAGCCATGCCTTTTTTCCTCATTAGATAAAGGATATAATGGACAAGGATTTTGATAAACTTCATGAATTCGTGGAAATTATGAAGGTAAGCATTTACTGAGTGCCTTCCATGTGCCAGCACCGTATCAGAAACTGTGGAAGAGAGGCCAGACCCTGCCCTCCAGGTGATTATAATCTGGTTACAGACCCCAATTCCATTGCAAGGCACAATTGCAAGCTAAATAATTGGCTGTCAGTTAATTAGGGGTTTAGAGAGGTGAATGATGAATGTGGGCTGGGGTAACCAGAGAAGTCCATGTAGAGAAAGTGAGTTTTAGGTTGAGACTTAGAGACTGCATTGGAAGCTTAGTGCAAATCTAATCAAAAGCCCAGTAAGATTCTTTTTTAACTCAAAAAATCACTAGGAGGATAATCTACATTCTAGAACCATGGCTCACAAACCACAGTGTATTACAGAATCACTTGGAACACTAATTAAAAATACAGAGCCCAGACTCATGTTCAGATGGGGCTTGGGCCTTTGTATTTTGGCCAAGTTTCCAGAATGAGAGTATGAGAACCACTGATGTAGAAGCATAAATAGCAAAAGCAAATATCTACAAATTTTTCAAGAGTTATAAGGGAGCACTAGACTTACCAGATATTAAAATGCATGATAAAGCCACAATTATCAAATTAGGGTGGACAAGTGGATGAATGAAACAGAATAGGTAACCTTTTAACAGCCTCAATGCCAGGGATGTACTGAGAATCACTTGTGAAGACTTTTAAAAATCCATATACTCAAGCCCTAGCCCAAAGGAAATGAATAAAAATCTCCAGGGTGGGACAGAATTGCTTAAAATTCTATGATTCCGGTGTTTATCCCTGGATGAAAACCAGGTCCTAAACACTTCAGCAGCAGTTATTAACCTTGGCTGCACATTAGGATCACCTGGGGAGCTTTTTCATCTTCTCCCTGCTCCCTCCCATACCCAGGCTGCACCCATAACAATTAAACCAGAACCTCTTGGGATGAGGTTCAGGTGCCAGTAGTTTAAAAAAGTTTCCCAAGTGATTCCAATGTACACTTGAGGTTAAACTACAGGCTCTAAAAAATTTAAAATATAATAGAGGTTATTTTTTTAATGTCAATGAGAAGGAAAGGATTATGTAATAATATCAAAAATATTAAGAACCATACTATACGAGTATGAGGGAAAACTTAATGCTGTAAACTTAGGAAAATATTTGACCGGATGTTTTAAATATAAATACAATGGAAGAAATCACAAAGCAAATATTGATATATATTAACTATATAAAAATTTTAAAGAATTATGTCAGAAAAGCACCAAATACAGAATTAAAAAGCAAACAGTTTGGGGAAAACAATTTTCCACAAATAGGATAAGGATAGACGAAAGGGTTTTATTCATAACACATAAAGCTCACACAAATCAACAAGAACCAAATAAGATAATGAGCAAGGTCTCATCCACAGAAGACAGTATAACCAAAAAGCAATAGATGTATTGGAAATGTTTCACCTCATGAACAATCACATACAGATGCAAATACAAAATAGATCATTGTTGTATTCAAATAAGCACATTTTTGATTTAGGACAATTATAGAACAAGATAGCAATGCTTTTATACTGCTGATCAGAGTGCAAATTTGTACAAAACTAGAACATTATTAGACAATAGGTATCAAATAATATCAAAACTTCTTGATTTATCAATTTTACTCCTCAGAGTTTAACCTACAAGAATAATCAGAAATGTGCCAGCATGGTTATCTATAAAAAGATGTTCACCACAGGGTTATTTAAAATAACAAAAATTTAGAAACTACAATTTTCAACAGTAGGGGAATCACCAAGTACATTATGATAAATCTATATAATGAGAATTAGGAACTACTAAAGACAATGTTTAGAAAGAATGCCTGTAATGAGGATTAAAAAAGCAAGATACAAGTCATATAGACAGGCTGATTTCAACTTGGTGGGGAAAAAAAGGTAAGTAAATATGTAGGAAAAAAGACTGAAAAGAAGTATACCAAAAGGGTTAATAGCAGTTATTTCTGTCTGGGTGAGAAGATGACATTTTTTATATTCCTCTGTATTGTCCACATTTTCTACAAAGGGCATGCGTGATTTCTACATTAGAATGCAGACAGTGAGTGTTTTGTTAGCGGGTAGGACCGGGGATGGACAGGCACAAAGGACACTATTTCAGGCCGGGGAGCAACTTGAGCCCAGCAGGAAGCAGGATGAACGTGTCGTGTATCCCGGTCACTGGGGAGATCAGTCATGAAGCGGGGATCATTTGGGGAAACTGTGAGAAATACAGCTGAATGGGCACACAAGCAGCGGGTCATGAAGGCTTTTGAAAGACAGGCAGACAAGCTGGGGCTTGGCTGTGGAAGCAGTGAGCGGCCTCTGGAGATTCTTAATCACAGAACACACTGGGAGCGGCACTGCAGGGAGCTCAGCCCGCAGCTGTGTGCACGGTGGCCTGGGGTGGGGTGGGGACTGTCTGGCAGCCAGAACACCACACAGGCAGCTGCACGCTGGCTCAAGGGGAGAGAGCTGGACTAGGCGCAGGAAAAGAAGGAAAGGGGTAAATCCAAAGGCGCACTGGAGGAAAACTAACCGTTCTTGGTGACTGATGGAATATGGAGGAGGAAGTCTCGAGAGGCAAGCATCCATGATGACACCACAGTTGGGTTGTTTTTAGGTGTAACATGGTTGGTTGTACATATCTCTGGGGTAGAGAGCTGAATGTCAGTAACCTGTGTGCGATATGTGATGCTCAAATGAGGACAGTTAGTATATTCATCATCATACGACGTCATTGATTTTCGTCACACTTTACCTATTCCACCCTTCCCCCCGCCC
This sequence comes from Cynocephalus volans, assembly GCF_027409185.1. Lineage (NCBI taxonomy): Eukaryota > Metazoa > Chordata > Mammalia > Dermoptera > Cynocephalidae > Cynocephalus > Cynocephalus volans. The sequence continues at coordinate 134,504,890 of NC_084467.1, forward strand.
CCTCTCCCTTTCCCACCTCTGGGAACCTCAGAATGACACCAAAGTCTTAATCTGGATGATGAGAAGAAAGTGATGACAGTGACAAGGACAGTTGGGAAATGGAGCCAATTTAGGAGGGAAGATGAGATCAGTTTGGAACATGATGAGTGAGACTTGTAAAAATATGGGACATTTTGACTCTGGCATTTTGGACCTAGGGGGCATTTTGACTTCAAGTATTTGACTCTATTTATGAATATAATTGTTTTATTCAAAATCTGTACTAACATTTAAAAACGTTTTTCAAGAAGATATTTTCTGAAATCATCTCCACCCAGACATTATAATTCCTTGATCAATTTTCTATGTGAGATCAATCAAATTGTTACCAATCTTTCATTTTTGATGAAAATTATTTTTATTGGAGTAAATTATTTTCATTTATATTTTATGATGGTCAATCCAAACCTGTTTTTGTCCATAACACATATTGTCAATGATAGATTCTGCCATCTTACAATTTCTGTCGCATCCACTATTTCTATCCGGTTTCCCCAGGTCAAATTTTCTAGATCTGAACTTTGCCAAGAAGATTTTGTTATTCTTTCTATTCTTAGTGAATAATAAATGTGATGTGCCACCTTAGCTATTTTCAGTTTTATTTTGTCTTGGCCATTTCATCCAGGACTTAGATAAAAGATGGACTAGATACAGAGGACTGGGTGCATGGCAGGGGTCACATTGGAGCAAAAGTGTCTTTGGGGTCACAATATTTGCCTTCTTGGCTCCATCATTTTCTAGGCGTTGAACCACGGCAGATATTGGTTTTATCCAAAGTCTAAGATCAAGTAAACACTTCCTGGCCTCTGTCTCACCTGAAGACTTTGGACACATCCCCTAACAACTCTGCCTGTGTTTCAATCTCCTCAAGGAATGTGGAGGGGGAAGGGAGAACATGTCATGAATGCCCCAAATGCCACTTCACCCAAGTCTAGAGAGGATTTTTGAGGAAGTAAGATGCAGAATGGTTAGGAGAGAGAGGCGGGAGGAAAGCATTTCCAAACCCTTCAAAATGAAGATTCTAGTTTTGAATTCTCTCTTGAAGGAAATGCAGAAGGATATGGATGAGAAGATGGACGTTCTTATAAATATTCAGAACAACAAGCTGTAAGTGTGACCTGCACCCACCTCTCCTCACCTCTAAACAATCTCCTCCCTTCACTTTGCTGAATGTCTTTGGGGTACAGAGGACATTCAGCCTCTTCAAGGAGTTGTCTTGGCTATTGCCCAGTGGTTTGGAGTCAAGGCCTTCCATGGCCACCCATGTCCTAGTTATCTCCTTGTCATGTTGGAAAATGTCTCCCCAACTCTCTGCCCCTCCCTGACCCCCCAGTCCCCTTAGAAGAGGATCAAAGGAGCAGCTGAAACTCAGGCTGATGGGAAAGACTGACACAGACCTGCAGCTCAGGCCCAAGAAAGTGGACGGAGCTGATGGAGTACCATTAGCTCATCACAAGAAGACGTTGGCACCACCAAAACCAAAAAAGGACCCACTGGATTCCCTTCATCAATGTAATACCTGCTGTGTAAGTGAAGCCCTGCCCTAACCCAGCACAGGTGCCAGGTCCCTGGCTCCTTCCCCAGAGCTCTTGCTGTGATGGGACTGGTACCACCCCTCTGCTGGCCCCTGGCCCTTCTGCAGTCTGGAGCCCTCCCTTACCTCCCTGGCCCTCTAGGCCTGTGGAGCTACTTAAGCCTTGACCATGTAGGACTTGACCCTGGATGTGCCCGCTCCTAAGTTCCACTGTATGATTCTCTCCTTTCCTATAGCAAGGTCTGATGAGGTGCCCAGCAGGCTGGCCATCTTGGACCAGGGAGAAATGATCTTTCTTGTGCCGTTTTTGTCCTTTGCAGGAGAAATGTTTGTTGTGTGCCCTAAAGAACAACTGCAATCAGGGGTAGGTAGATCCACACGAGATATGCATGATCTCAGGCTGGTGCCTTGTTATCCCAAAGGGAGTGTGCTCCAGCTGCATCCGCATCCAGCCCCTCCTGTGGTTGTGCAGGGAGTAAGGATTGTGAGCAGACTCTGCCCCCGCCACAACCACTTAGTCGTAGAGGATGTGGCACTAGGAAGGAGGACTTGGGCGGCCCAGCCTAGGGGCTGCTGTCTAGAGGCCCCCCTGGCAGGGTGGGGGTGCACCATCAGCTGCCAACCCGACCCTGCCTCAGGTTCCTGCCTTTCTCCTCATCTAGCAGGAAACTTCCACACCAGGTCTGGGCACCTTTTTCACCCTTGGCTTCTGGAGCTGCCTTGTGATTTATCTGTACCTCAACCCCAGTGAGATGGAGTACGTGCTTCCGACCTAGCGCAGCCACAGAACTTACCAGCAGCTCCGGTTCATCCCCTCCCCACCCCCTGAGCTGCACAGTTAGGGCTTACTGCCCGCTTAACTACCACCCACACTCCAGGCTCCACCCAGAGATTAAAAATCTTCATTTAAAGCCAAGAGGGATGTCACCGTTTTGAATACCAGTCCAAAACTTGAGTGTGTGGAATGTCACTTTTTTGGTTCTAAATCAGCATATTTCAGACTCCAACCCCTCTCCCCGCTTCCTGGTGGATTGGGAGGAAATTCTATCTTAGTCATCCTCGGGTCCTCCCCCCGGTTGCCTTCCTCCGTTCCATCTGGCTCTGCAAAGGTCCCAGGTCAAATCATGGGAGGCCTCTGAAGATACTGGCCTCCGGTCCGCGTGGTCCCAGGAGGGTCCCCTGCTGCCTCGCCCACCCACTCCCTCCACGTTCTCAACTCCTGCATGATGCATGGAGCCCGGGTGTCTTGGTTGATGTAGGGGACCCCCAGGCCTTGGGTCTGACCCACACTGCTCCCCTCTGAGGTCTTGTCACCAAGCAGGACTCGGGTCCCTGCTGCTGATAGGAACGTGGTACTCTTCTTGGGTGCTGGGGATCTGCCTTAGGTCTTTACAAAGGTGGGGATATGCCAGTGACCCCCCGCCCCAGCCTCCCACTGGTGCACTCCGTGCCTGCCCCAAATCCCCTGAGGGAAGACGAAGCTTGACTGCTAGCTTGAAATGAGAGTCAAGAAAGACAGAGAAAACAGTAATTCAATAAGCTCTCCTGCCCACGGGTGTCATTCTTGGCTTCAGGTTGATGGAGGAGGAATCAGTGGGATTCCATATTTTATTTCACAACAGCTCTTTCTTGTTTCATCCCTTCCAAGTTGGCTGCTTCCAGTCTTAAACCTTCCAATAAATAATTAGTCGAGTTCTTAATGGTGACATAGTAATTAGTGATGTACTTGGTGCCGCAGATACACATTTTAAAAATGAAAACCATTCTGAGGTAATACAGGTTAGGAAAAAAGGTAAATAAAATAAAATACAAAACTCAAAACACAACATGGGTCTTGCCCTCAGGGAGCTTGTAGTTTTAAAGGAGAGATGGCAAATATGCATAACAGTATAAATCACATATACATGAGTACAATAATCACAGAATGTGAGGAAAAGCAGAAGTGGATCAGGAATGGGGAAAGAAGGGTGGGTACAGCCCTGCGTTAGTTTGTATGGCTGCTGTAACAGATTACCACGACTTAGTGGCTTAAGACAATAAGGAAGGGGTCTACATCGGGTCTCGCGGGACTGAAATCAGGGTGTCAGCAGGTCTGCATTCCTTGATTGCGGAGGCTGTGGGGGAGACTCTGCTTCCCTGCCTTTTCCAGCCTCCAGAGGCTGCCTGCATTCCTTGGCTCATGGCCCCCTCCCATCCTCAAAGCCAGCAACAAGTGGTCCAGTTTTTCTCCTGCTGCGTCACTCTGACACTGACTCTTCTGTGCCTCCCTCTGCCTCTTTTAAGGACACTTGTGCTTACTTTGAGCCTGCCTGGATTATCCAGAATAATAATCTTATTTTACATTAAGTGATAAGCAGCCTTAATTTCCCTTTGCCATCTAACATAATATGTTCACAGATTCAGGGAATTAGAACATGGACATCATGGGGGGACATTATTCTTCCTACCACAGGGGACTTCCCAGACCCTCTTCCAAACCTCCAAACACTTGGGAACACTGCACTGTTCAGTTCTGTGCTGTGCTGGTTTTAAAATAGGCCTACAAATTATTCGATACTCCTCTGATACTCTTTTCTTCAAGAGAAACCTAATTCTTGTACCCTCGAGTGTGGGCTAGACACTGCCCTGCAGGCTGCCCTGCCACTCTTCCCTGAGGAGAGTACAAAAGGGCCTGCTGTGCCCGTCCTTCCCACTCTGCCCAGCCCTGCACACCCGGCCTCCACCTGCTTTTCTCTTGAAGCTGCTCCCCTAAAGGAAGCCAGCCACCCCCTGACCGCCAGCTGCTCTGACCCTTCTGCAGCTTTCATTCTTCTGATTTAGTCCCTGCCTTCGACCCTGGTGACTAATCCCCCTTGGATTTCCTGGCTTCCTTGACTCCCGTTCTTCCTACCTCTACCTTCTGTATCTCTCTTGGTTACTACTCCTCTGCTGTCTTAGTCAGCTTGGGCTGTTATAAAAGAATATCATAAACGGAGTAGCTTATGAACAATAGAAATTTATTTCTCAAAGATGTGCAGACTGGGCCGGCCCTGTGGCTCACTCCAGAGAGTGCGGCGCTGGGAGCGCAGTGGTGCCGGGAGCACCAAGGCTGCAGGTTCGGATCCTATATAGGGATGGCCGGTGCACTCACTGGATGAGCTCAGTGTGGGCGACACCAAGCCAAGGGTTGCGATCCCCTTACTGGTCACATACACGCACACGCACACGCACACGCACACACCCAAGATCAAGGTGCCAACAGATTTGGCATCTGGTGAGAGCCCATTTCCTGGTTCATGGATGGTGCCTTCTTACTGTGTCCTCACATGGCGGAAGGAACAAGGGACCTCTTTCATAAGGGCACTAATTCCATTCATGAGGGTTCTGCCATCACGGCTTAAACACCTCCCAAAGGTTCCACCTCCTAATACCATCCCTTTGGAGGCTAGTTTTCAACATGAATTTTGAGGGTACACAAACATTTAGACCGTAGCATCTGCCTGTATCCTCTCTATGGACAACCTCTAGGCTTTTCCCCATATCCTTGCACTGTTTTCCAGAGCCTGGCTTCACTTCCTTCTCGGAGACTGAGGACAGAAATCAAGTCCATGTCGATCAACACAGCAGCCCCCAAATTAGCATTTATTCAGTGAATAAATACATAGCAATCAGTATCAACCCTCAAGGATCAGAAGGGCAAATCCATACTGACACAGGCCCTCCTGAAAGAAAGCACACTGGCTCTGGAATCTAGAGTCTAGATTAATCCATTAATGGGGGAAAAGAAAAATGGGCTGGAGCAAAAGAGAAAGCCCATGTGACTTTAAAGCCCAAACCCTTGTCCTGTCCTTCATATTCAGGAACAACGACTTTATCTTTTTCTCAATTGAGTGTCCATAATCATAACCCGATTAATTATAAAATGCCTTTCCCATCCCTTTTTTTAAAAATCAGCATTTGAATGCCAGCTTGTTATTCCCACCACCTAAGCTGGCTGAGATGGAAATGTAAATTTGTTTAAGAGAAACCAGTGTCAACTTTGCTCTACAGAATAACGAACTTGGACGGTGGTCTCGAGTCCCGACCTCTGACCCCAGCTTTGATTTACCTGTCTCTCCGGGGCCTCTTTCCTCTTCTGTCACTTGCTCCGTCCTGTATCTTTGATGGCTCTCAGGGCCTTTTCCAGAAGAGCTGAGGGTGAGAGAAAAGGATATGAGTTCCTCAAGGACAGAGACTACGTGGAATTCACTGATTTCCCTTCCCCTGCCACTTGACAGATGAGTGGATGCAGGGACGTGTGCGTGTATGACGGACATGTGGATGCAGGGACGTGTGCGTGTATGACGGACATGTGGATGCAGGGACGTGTGCGTGTATGACGGACGTGTGCGTGTATGACGGACATGTGGATGCAGGGACGTGTGCGTGTATGACGGACATGTGGATGCAGGGACGTGTGCGTGTATGACGGACGTGTGCGTGTATGACGGACATGTGGATGCAGGGACGTGTGCGTGTATGACGGACATGTGGATGCAGGGACGTGTGCGTGTATGACGGACGTGTGCGTGTATGACGGACATGTGGATGCAGGGACGTGTGGGTGTACGACGGACATGTGGATGCAGGGACGTGTGCGTGTACGACGGACATGTGGATGCAGGGACGTGTGCGTGTATGACGGACATGTGGATGCAGGGACGTGTGCGTGTATGACGGACATGTGGATGCAGGGACGTGTGCATGTATGACGGACATGTGGATGCAGGGACGTGGAAAACTTTCCCTATTTCTGACACTGGTACCACTTACTCGTTCATGCTTGACATTTTCTCTCCCTCCCATAGCAAATGAGCTACCAAGTCCCAGGGAGTATTCATAACATGTCACATGTCTGTTCCCGTATTCCCTCACTCCCGTACACCTCTCATCCAAGCTCTTAGCATCTGGATCCTGAGCTACTTGCAGTAGCTTCCCTCAACTCTAGCAATTTCTTCTTATAACCTGGAGTCCATTGTGCGTACCACTTCAGGTATTTCATTCCCAACTATCGCTTTTCTCCCCAGCTCACTCCCTTGTTCAAAAATTATCTCCAGCACCCACTGCTTATGAGATAATATCCACACTCCTTGCATTTCTGATCTTGACTAACATTTCTGACCTTTTCTGACCTTTCCTCCCCCTGCTCCTATCTATAAACCCAGCACCCCAGGGTCCCAGATGAGCCCTGCTCATTCCCATGTCCTCATCTTTGCTCACCTCATTCTCTCGGCTCCACGAAGCCCCCATCGTTCCCACCTTACTATTTCCAACCCACACGTGTCGTACCAGTCCACACAGGTGGCCAGTTGCTGGAGGCAGGGCTCGTGTCGTCTTCAGCTTCACCCTCAGTGTGGAGGTCAGAACCTGTACTTGGCAGGTGCTCAGGACGTGTCTGTCAGCTCAACTTTTTCTGCCTAGCCTGAGAGAGTCATGTGTCAGCCTTCTTGTCCTACTCCTGCACTCCTGGCATCTGTGGACATGCCAGAAGGGTCCCAGATGCCAGCAGGGGTGGTCTCCCACATGGATCCGTCCAGGACTAAGCAGGCTTGGGGGGAAGTCTCAAGAAAGCTCTCTAGTCTATCTGGATTTCCATCCCAAATCACATCTGGAAACATAAATATGAGACTGTGTCTGTGCTCAGGTTGGCTGATGGGATGAGGGAGGCTCCCTTTCACCCTAAGTGGATGCCAGTTTTAAGAACTAAAGCAAGGTCATGAGGGAAACAGCTGCCAGGATCAGCTAAGGCTAAGGCTTCTCTGTACAGATGATGCTGCAGTGCTAATCAAGCTCCAAGGACGAGTGGCAATGGTCTCTGCTGTCCCCATCCCTTGGCCTTTCCCAAGCTCCCCCATGCCCCAGTCCCATGTCACCCAACTCAGAGGCAACAAGACAGCTGTGAGTGTTGAGGAGACAGTTTTGCCTGGCTGCCACGCAGCTGTCGCATGTGCCCTTAGGGAGAGACCTGCAGGGAGCCACAGCTGGTCATTCCTGCCGACACCACACACGGACTAGCTTTGCTGGTGAGCTTGCACTTTTTCTGTAGGTCTCAGTGTCACCTCGTCTGGAACACAATGATACTTAACATTGTCTGTTCTCCCAAACATGCTATTCCTGTCCTGGGTACAGAGTCTCTTGGGAGCATCTCTCCCATCCCGGCCCCCACTTCTTTGTGGTACATGACCCTGTCCTCCAGGACATATCTGGGACCCAGTTGATCGCACCAAGGTAGATATCCAACCCAGCTTGCCCAGCTGTACTCTTTCCCTTGGAATTTGGTGAGACTCAGTTGGCCCACAGAACTGAGGACTTGTAATTGGGAGCTGGGGAGCCCTGTGCCACCATTGGCCAAAGAAGCAGAAAAGTCTGGACTGTAGGAAAAGAAAACCAGTCTGCAGGGAGAGAAAAATGAGATGGAGGTGCTAAGAGAAGTAGAGACCCAAAGAGGGAGCTTCAAAAGTCACTTCCCAAGTCCCAGACCCTCTTTGTCTGGTGTTAGCTCCCGCCTTAGCAGTGAGGTCCCCGGCACTCTTGGCCTGCATTGCCCATTGCTGTTTAAGCAGAGTGGGTTTCTGTTACTTACCACCAAGCAAGGCTTAGGTTAGAAGGAATCTTGGAGATTGTCCAGTTTACAGCTGAGGATGTGAGGCCCAGAGAGGAGCAGCGAGGTATCCCCAGCTGCACAGCCAGGTTCCAGCAGAGCCAGGTCCAGAGCCAGGTTTCTGACTCCCAGCTCAGCACTTTGCTCCCTTGGCTCTGTGGCGCTTTGGGGCCAGTTGCACTTCCAGAGGTGACAAGGGAAGGCAGAAGGACCACAGACCTCGGAGTCAGCCGGACAGGACACAAAGCAGTGGCGAGCCTGCAGGAAAGTCACTTCACCTCTCTGAGAAGCAGCACTTTCGTCAGGAATGAGCAGATAATAAAACCTAATTATGAGGGGCACTGTGAGGATTAAATGAGAGTGTGTGTAGAAGAGTTCAATTAAAAAGAGAAAGAAAGGAAACTGCTGCGATAACAATGATGCGATAACAAGGTCACAGCTGCCTCTCCTAGATCCGCAGGCCTTCGCTTCACAGCCCCAGGTTCCCGACACCTTGCCTGGCTCCAGTCACGGCCAAACCTGCAACGAAATGAATTTTGATCTACTTTAATTTAAAAAATGAACAAATGACCTATAGCCATTTTGAAAGAAGGGAGGATGTGTCTATTAGGAAATCAAACAATAAGAAAATATAGGAGTGATACTGGGATTGGGACTGGCTTGGATTGGGTCCCTCGTAGCACAGCATCTCACTCTGGAACTTCAGTGGTTGGTGACAACAGAGCCAGGTGCAATTGACTCCCCCAGCTCCCCACAGATGCAGGTGCCACAGCCCAGGCCCTGGCTCATGCAGTCGCCAGAGAAACCTGAGTGTGAGTCATGTGGGTGCAACCAGACGGGGAGGGCCGGGCCCAGGAGGAGGCCAGCTGTGTCGTCCAATCCCATGACTGCCATGGGCCCTGGCATAGTGTCCAGTCACAGCATCTCTTCTCCTGGGTCACAGGCCATAGGTCAGTCCCAAAAGGAGGGTGAGGGTGGGCTCAGGCGTCCACCACCACTGACTGGAGGCCAGACCAATTCCTCTCAGACTCAACAGGTCTGGTTACACCCCATTTCTGTGGCAATGGGGTGTAACCACCTTCCTAAGGGGTGCCATCCTAACTAGCTCCATGGGCTCCTAGGGCCTCCCTGCGATCTCCCTTCATTCAATATTTCAAAGGTGATTTACCCTCCTATATTATGATCAAGGTAACTTTTGGACATTTCTCTCTATGTTAAAACAAAATACAACCAAAACAAGTTCAATCTACAGAACTGAGATCAAAGGGTGAGTGTGAAAGCCCATCCCCTGCCACTGTAGAGGGCCCGAAAGGTGCAGCAGCTCCCCAGCCAGGCCATGGAGCAGCAGTTAGCAGTGGGAGGTTCTGCCCATTTGACACTTTCTTGTTGATATCCTGATGGCTCACTGCTGAATTCTACCAAATATTTAAAGAACTAATACCAATCCTTCTCAGACTTTTCCAAAAATTGAAGAGGAAGGAACACTTCCAAACTCATTGTGTAAGGTTAGCATTACCCTTAATACCAAAGCCAGACAAAGACACCACAAGAAAAGGAAATTACAAGCCAATATCCCTGATGAACGCAGATGCAAAAATCCTCAACAAAACAAAAGCAAAATGAATTAAACAACACATTAAAAGGGTTATTCACCATGATTAAGCAGTATTTATCCCTGGGATGCAAGCATGGTTCAACGCATGAAATCACTAAATGTGATTCACCATATTAACAAAATAAAGGATGAAAACCACACGATCATGTTGATGGATGCACAAAAAGCATCTGACAAAATTCAACATGCTTTCGCAATAAAAACTCTCAACAAATTAGGTATAGAAGGAAAGAATCTCAATGTAATAAAAGCCATATATGACAAGCTCACAGCTAATGTCATACTCAATGGTGAGAAGTTCAAAGCTTCTCCTCTAAGATTAGGAACCAAACAAGGATGCCCATTCTCACCACTTCTATTTAACATAGCACTTGGAGTTCTAGCCAGAGCAATTGGGCAAGAAAAAGAAACGAAAGCATCCAAATATGAAAGGAAGAAGTAAAATTATCTCTGTCTGCTGATATCAGCTTTTCAAAAGTGGTAACCAAGAAGGATTTTCTATGGTTTTGCTTTTTATGGGTGATGAGTTTGTGGGGAGATGGGCAACTCTGGTATGACTCTTATCAGTACAGTCTTTCTGGGGATGATTTGATAACACATATCAGATGCCTTGGGAGACAGGAAAAAATTACAGATGTGTGCCAAGATTTAACTAGAAGTATACTCATCACAGAGTCATTTATACTATATATTTAAAAATTGGAAACAACATAAGCAAACACTAATTGGTTAATTAAGTTATGGCACACCCATAAAATGGAATGCTCTACTGATATTTAAAAAGTAGATATTGTTGAAATATATGTAATGATATCAAGAGATCTTAATGATGAAATGTTAAATGAAAAACATAAAATTATAAAACTATTAGAATATGGTCCTATTTTTGGTAAAACTAAATGTGTGCACGTGTGTGTAGAGAGGCAGGCGTAACCGGAAAAGACTTAGAAGGATGTGCACACAAATCATACCCGTGGTTTTCTCTGAGTAGTAGGATCATGACAGATGTTTTTCATTCTTTGTACTTATCTATAATTTCTAATGTTTCTACAACAAACGTGGTATTTGTTTAATGACACACAGTAACCTTTTTTTAAAGGAAGAGAAAAATGGCCAAGAAAGATCCTTAAGAATAGAAACGGAGCTGGCTGGCATCTCCTAAAACTTTTTCTGGTGGAAAGCACCTTAGACCTTTTCATTACCTGAGAGTGACCAGTGAAGTCACGGTCTGTCCAAGTGTTCTCCAGGGGAAGGGGACAAACTGATCACTCTGAATAAATTTAAAGAAACAATAGGAAACAAAACTAATAGTTCTATGTTTACGGTCATGGGTGATGTTTATTCAATGCATGTCATCCCAGCACTTCCACCAGTGGTCCCTGCCACCCTCCTCTCCCCTGAGTTATTACAATCGCCTTGGAGTGTAGGCGGACTCCCCTACAGTCCAGATTCTACAAGCCAAAGTTGTCCTTTTAAAATGTAATTTAGATTATGTCACACTTAAGCTCAGAACTTCTCAGTGTTTTCTTCTCTCAGAGCAAAATCCAAAGTCAGTGGCTTGCAAGGCCCTGTAGGATCTGCCCTGATGCTCTCTGCCTACCCCCCACCTCCTCCACCCCCCCCCCCCACAAGCCCCATATGTTATTTTCCTCTTTACTTTCTGGGCTCCAGAAAGTTTCTTTCCTTTTCTTCAAATATACCATGTACACTTGCCTTAGGGCCTTAGCCCTTACAAATGTTCCCTCTCGTCTCCCCAGCTGTCCACGTGGCCAGCTCCCTCACCTTGCCATTACCTTCACAGTGACACTGCCCTTTGGTTCTATACAATATATGACAGTATCCCCACCCCCAGCATTCTTTATTGTCCTTACTCTGCTCTATTTTTCTCTCTAGCACACTTATCACAACTCACATACTTGTTTGTTTACTTGTTTGTTGTCTGTCTTCTTCCATTGGAAAATAAGGTCCTTGAAAGCAGAGGTTTTGTTCCTGTCACTGCTATGTCCCAGGGCCTAGGACAGCCCCAGTGGATCAATAAACACTTGTTGAAAGGACACATGGATATCAATATATTACCGTACACCAGGCACCACAGGCTCTGTGCTAAGAGATTTACCTGCACTATTTCATTTTATTCTCATGACAACCCTCTGAAGTTACTCTGTCATTCTAAGTCATTCAAACTGTCATTCTCCCCATTTTATACAAGATGACACAGACTCACAGAGAGAAGGGAATGAAAATCTGTCCAAGGTCACAGAATGAGTGGCAGAGTTGGAACGTGAACCCGAGCACTCTGATCTCAGAACATATCTCCTCTACACTCTTGCTTCTCACAGTGTGGTCCCTGGGCCAGCAGCACTGGCCTTACCCAGGAGCTTGTTAGAAATGCGAGTCTCAAGATGTATCTCGGACCTAGTGAATCAGAATATGCATCTTAACAACACTTCCCAGGTGATTCTAATGCACATTAAAGCTTGAGAAGCACTGCTCTAGGCTATGTGATCTGGCTTTGGAAAACAGAGGGCCTCACTCTGAATAAGGGGCACCCCTCAGCCTGGGTCGTTCCCCTGCCCCTCACCCCCATCCCAGGAGCACTCCTATGTCTGCTGCTGCAATCCAGAGGAATGCTGATAAGGGTCTGGTGCAGATAGTGAAGTCCTTGGCTTCCTCTTCAGCTACTCACAGGCCTGGGGGAGCTGAGGAAAGGGGGCAGAGTTTCGTACTGATGAGTGAAAGCTCATCCCCTGCCTCAGTGCAGGAGCCAGGCCCCCTGTAGATAGGGTTCTTTCTCTTTCTTGGAGGAAAGTGTCTCAGTTCACTTATGGAGCAGCAGACTGTGCCTCTCAGAAGCACATGAGAGAGCCCATTTGACATCCAAGATGCAGCACTGAGCCTGGAGCAGAAGCCATTTCTACATGACACTTTTTAGGCACTCAGACCAGGGAGGTTGTCAAAACAAAATCAAAATTTGTTTTCAGTTGGGATAGTGATGCATGAGAGCTTACCCTGACACTTGTCTTTATCACCAGGAGCCAGCTTCCGTCTTGACACTTACTGAGGAGTGGGCCTGGAATAAAACCAGAAATTCCTCCTCCCAGCCTTCCGCAAGCCCATTAAAAACGAGGGTATATGTAAACCCAAGCAGGCAAAAGCCGACTATGAAAACCCACCAGCAGAGGGCGCTGGGGCCCAATTAGTCTCTGCCCACTGATGGATGTCTCCAGAAGGAAAAGCAGCAAGGACCAAAAGTCTAGGAGTCTAGACTCTGGGTCCCACCCCGGCTTTATCTTTGGAATTTCGTGGGTGTTCCAGACAACTGGCGCCACTGATTTGTGCCTACAGGAAAATCAGTGGTCACCCACATAGGAATCATTCAAAAGGCCCCCCCCATAATCCAGTATTTGGAATTCACAATGAAGTGACTTTCATGCATTCCTTTATGTACTTAACCAGCATTTGTTGGACACCTGCTATGAGCCAGGCCCAGGGCTATATGATGTGTTTTCCCATAAAGTGATGCTAAAACAATGGTTAGATTCCAAGGCTAGTCCCCCAAAGACTTTTAAATCTTTTATATGGAGAGAACAGAACAAATGAGACTATTTTCTGTTCTAAGGTCAGAGCAAAGGGCAGGGGGGGGGACACTGCAGAAAGAAGGAAAGAAGGTGTGGGGAGAGAAGCAAGAGAGACAGGTAGGGGTAAGAGGGCCCTGGGGGAGAGGAAGAGAACTTGGTTTCAGCCCTGCCTGGTGTACACCAAACACTGAACCATAACACGTTTGGCTTTGGCATCCTTCCATTTCTGTCTCTAGACCCCGACCAGGAATTCACGTCTGCATGGCCTCAGGAGTGCATGGGGCAGCCCAGGACCCCTGCAGTGTGCCCAGCCTGCCTGCCCTCCATGGCGCTTGCTCCACAGCTTCTGTCCTGCCCTCCCCAGCCACACTCCTGTGCCTGCAGCAGCCTCGTCGGCTCAGCGCTGGTGGAAGAGCAACCCATCAGACTAACACACCCTGATGCATGCAGACCAGCCCTCCAGGGGATGGTTGCATCTTTTAGAGTTCCCAAATTAATCTTTAGTTAATTTTCCCTCCAGTGGGCTGGAGGGGAAATGACAATTTCAGGCTGTTTGTGTTGAGGGTGGTATTTTGGGAGCGAGGCCTGAGCACCTGTCTGGGGGCTCCCACACAATTTCTTAAAAGAGCTGGCAGGATCAACTTCTGGGGGCGAGGGGCAACTGTAGAAAGATTGTTGGCAGATCAGGGCTTGCAGGTCAGAGGTAAATCTCTCTAGCAGTTTTGAGTGTGTGTGTGTGACAGTGACTTCTATGTAATTCTGCATGTGTGCTTGGATGAGGCCAGAGACAGAAGGTCAGTTCAGGGAAAAGGATGGACCAGAGGGCTGGATGCTGGAAAACTGCTGAGCTGGGAGAAGGGGACTCTCAGAGTTGGGGCCTTGCTGTGGCAGCTGCAGGCCCGGCTTTCCAGGCACCACCCCCCGGGAGCTCTCCTGGCCCAGCACAGCCTCCGGCACTGTGCTGCACAGAACAGATGGCTGTGCTGCCGAACTGCCCCCGCAGCAGGTCCCTGCTGGGCAGGAGGCCTGCTTAGAAAGTCCTGCCTCAGCGGCTGTGGAGTGGGCTGAGGTCTGGGGGTGGGGTCTTTCCAAAAGAGCTGGCTGGTGGGAGGTGGACAGAGACTAAAGGGCAGAGGAAGACAGTCGTGACAGGATCATCACAAAGGCCTTCCTTGCAGCACCCTAGCACAAACCAGGTTCAACTGAGGCATTCCCTGCCGAAGTTCTCCATTAGGAGGAATCTCAGTCATCCTGCACATTGCTCCCCAGAGGATCCCAGTCCAGAAGCTCACCTGCTTGTCATCCCTTGAAAAAGTTCTGTTGGCTGTGCAGGAAGTGGGGCAAGGAGGGAGAAAGTCTGTGTGCTCAGCAGGCCTTGGCAGGACAACAGGAACATCTGGGTCCCCGTCCTGCAGAATTTAACGATGGATTACCCTGCCTCATTCATCGCGCCTTTGCTAATGCTGTGCTCACCACAGAGAACACAACCCCAGCGCCACCTCTCCAAATCCCAGCCATCACAACTAATCTTCAGTGACAGTCAAAATGGTGGTTACTTTCCAGTAGGGGGATGACAGGGGGACTTCTAAAGTGCTGATAATATCCTGCTCTTGATCTGGGCAGTGGGGAGATGTCTGTTCTACACGTGAAAGGCATCAAACCAAACATGTAAATGGTGCTGCTGCTTTGGAAAACAGTTCGGCAGTTCCTCAAAAATTTAACATGGACCCAGCAATTCCACTCCTAAGAAAATGCTCCAAAGAACTGAAAACATATGTCCACACAAAAACATGTACGTGAATGTTCATAGCAGCATTATTTATAAGAACCAAAAGATGGAAACAGCCCAAATGCCCATCTGCTGGTGATGAATGGATGAATAGAATGTGGTATATCCATACAGTGGAATATTACTCAGCCATATAAAGGAATGAGGTGCTGATACATGCTACAGCATGGATAAACTTGAAGATGTTAGCTAAGTGAAAGAAGCCAGTCACAAAAGACCACATGTTGTATGATTCCATTTACATGAAAAGTCCAGAACAGACAAATCCACGGAGATAGAAAATAGATTAGTGATTGCCAAGGCTGGCAGAGGGGGAAGTGGAGAATGACTGCCAATGGATATAGAATTTCTTTTGGAGTGATGAAATGTTCTGGAATTAGTTAGTGGTGATGGTTATGAAACTCTCTGAATATGCTAAAAACCACTGAACTGTATGCTTTAAAAGGGTGAATTTTATGGTGTGAAAATTGTATCTCAAAAAAATGCATGAAGCTATACACTTATGATTTGTACTTTTTGCTCTATGTATCTTAGACCTTAAATCAATTCGTCGAAAGTTTGCTTTAAAAGTGAAAGTGCCACTACTCTATAGCTCAAGTGCCTGATTAAAAAAAAAAAAAACCAATCCCAATCATTGTCCTTGCTGGGACAATGCCACGAAGGAAAGTGCCACCTCATCTACGAAGCCCCCATCGTCCCTGCACTAAACAGGGACATTAGCAATTAATATCCACACCCCACTTCCTACTCATTGCTTGTAGATCCTGGCCACTCAGAGTGTGCCCCATGGACTAGTGTCACCAATGTCGCTTGGGATCTGGTTAGACATTCAACATCTCAGGCCCCACAGGCTTACTGAATCAGTCTCTGCCTTTTAACAAGACCCCCAGGGTTCAGGTGCACATCAAAGCTTGAGAAGCACTGCTCTAGAGTCCCTCCACCCCCACCCGCTGCCTATGGAAGAGAGTCTACACTTCCGGAGACTGTCTTTGTCAATTCCCACCTGTGTGTGCTCATCAACATTTGCTGAGTCAGTGCTCATGTCTGTTCATCCTGGAAGAATGCTGGGTGGTCTCAGAACCAAGCCAGTACCTGCTCTACTCTGACTTTAAGACCAGGATAGAGAGACTAACATTTGAGGACACTCTGGTCAAATAAAAGAATAGGAAAACTCCTGATATCAGAGTGAGGTCTCGAAATACCATTTCTTGCTGAAGGGAATCAGGGTTCCTTGGAGAAATGACTGATTCTAGGTCTGGGCAGAAAATATACAAGATGAACCTTGTACAAAACGTGCAAGACTTTTCGGGTCATGTCTAAAGGATTCAGGAGCCAACTGCAAGAGACACCCACTGGGCAAAATGGGGCTACTTGAGCATCAATAATGCAATGAATCAAAACACCTCAAATGTATTAACAGCCATGCATTTATAATTCAAAAAACAAAACAAAACAAACCCTAATTGTTTACTGTTGGAGGATTCTAGGAAATCAGTTCATTATTTTGAAAATGGTAAATAAAGGGGGAAAATGGAACAATTATCTTGGGTGTCAAATAGGTAAATAGTGATATCTGGTTCTCTTTTTCCTCTTTCATTTATAAGTTGGAATACTTCTATGAAGGAGGAATGATAGAATCAGATATCACCGTTTTGCAACATTTAATGAATCAAAAGATTCAGGCATCGATCATCCATAACATCTAATACCACTGAAAGAGACAGATACCCCATGCCTCCAGTTTGAACAATATCCCACCACTAAAATCAAACTTGAATCTGATTAAGCTCTAGAGCCAAGTGCCAATTTACAGGAATGGAAGGGACAGAGAGCATGTTGATGGCCTGCACTACAGGGAGGTCATCAGCAAAATCTAGATTGTGGACAAGTCTATAGGATAAACAGCTCAGTGTCTTCAACACATAAATTACAGGGGAAAAAAGGAGGGAGGGGTAACCTATAGGTTAAAACAGACTTAAAAGTTATATCAACCAGTTTCAACATCTAAACCTCACTTGGATCCTGATTCAAACTCTTTTAAAAAATTCCATGTGTGACAATTTTGAGACGATTGGGAAATTTGAAAACTAGGAATTGCTTATCGTTAATTCGTTTTGATATGTAATAGAATTGTGGTTATAATACAAAAGGAGTTCTTCTTGACTGATTCTCCAAAACATTTACAGATGAAATAATATAGCATCTCGGATTTGCTTCAAAATAACAGGAGATGTGCTAAATTGATGGGGAGGTGTTGGAGTGGGGGTGGGGTGACCATTGTTGGGGCTGGCGAAGGATAGGTACGTGGTGGTACATGGTACTATTCTGTCAACTTTTGTGTATGTCCAAAAATTTCTAAAGTTAACGCTAAAATGGAATCTATACACACACACACACACACACACAGATAGATGATAGAAAAATATATATATACCTAAAACAAACAATATGTATGAAATATAACAAAGTGTTGACTTAAGAGAAACAAAACAGAATTTAAGAATCCATAACTGTGTAAAAGCAGTAAGATCTTTCTTGTCTCATTCTTAACCTATTTTCCATAATTAGATTTTTTTGTAATGTAATATTTTGCTTTCAGAGGTGTTTTATAAACCAAGACTCTCATCTCACAGTCCAGAGAATCAAGCAGAAACTTAAGTTACTGAAATCCAAGGAGAAAGAGTTGGATATAGAAATAATTATAGAAGACTTTGGGTCAGAAATGAGCATAGTTGAATTCACACCGGAAGCTCGCTGATTGAAGGCAGGAGCCAGGCTGCAGATGTGTTGGTGACTGAGTAGGACATGGAAGTAGCATGTCTGTTCAGCATCCTCCTCCAGAACAGAATCGAATGGCCAAGCTGTGGCTCTCAGCCCTGGCTGCATGTGAGAATCACCTGAAGAGCTCTGAAAGCATATGGAGGCCCAGGCCCACCCTGGACCAATTAAGGCAAGATCTCTGCAGGAGGCCTGGGCTTCAGTGGTTTCAAATGCTCCCAGGTCACTCTAATATGCAGCCAGAGCTGAGACTTGTGGTCTTAGGCAGGCAGGGTTGGGATTGAAGCTGGCCTGCCATGTTTAAATACAGCCGAGTAAACGAACTGAGAAATGGTGGCTGCCACTGCTGAATACATGACAAATCGAGTTGATAGGTGAGACACTGAGTGTCACCTTTGTTCTGTTTGCTGTGAGTCACTTGCGGTCATTTGGAGCTACTGCGTCCAACCTGAGTCACTTCTCTCTGGGTCCCTGGGGTGTGGCTGAGATCCTAGTAGGCTGAAGGTTGTTGGTTCTTTGGACTGAGCTGTGGTCTTCTGTGGCTGCAGGTTTTAGCAAGTACATATCAAATACCAAGGGTAAACAGCTGGGCAGCAGAAGACACGGTCTGGATAAAGTTGGGAAGGGAAAGGATGAGGGGTGGGGAGGTTGGTCTCCTGCCACGTGCTGGGCTGTGAGTCAACCCAAAGTCACAGCCAGCAGCTGAACGGGCAGTGCCAAGCCCAGATTCCATCTCCCGGGCAGTGAAATCCCTCCTGCAGGATCTGTGTCCAGCACTGAATAGTGACTTTCGTCAGTGCCACAGCGCAAAGTTAAACTGGCTGACAGGAACAGAGAGATTTAAAGCAAACGTGTTAGGAGCCACTGACCACTGGCAATTGGGGAGGGGTGAGGGAAGAGGCAGTTTCTAAGCAATCATGACATGCTATGGGAAAGTGTGATTCAGGTTCCCAAATTCCAGTCTCAGGTATTAGCTGTGGCACAGAGCAAGGCCCCTCCCTGCAACCTCCTCACCAAACCGTAGGTGGGATGGATCTCACCCTAGCTGGGATGAGTCATGTTGCTTGGTTTCCTTGCCTGTCCAGCAGGAGCCTGTCATTGTCAGGCCCATCTTGGCCCATAGCGTTTGTGACTAAGCTGGGCTTTCGCCAGGCCCTCATTCTGCTCTGGGTATGACCGAACCCTTGGACTTTCCCTTTGCCTCAGCCCCACCAGGTTTGCCCGCTCTGACCACTGACGCACTCAGCATTGCTCACAACTCCCTAACATTGGGGTCCCTCTGGCTTGGCCTCTTTTGGGAACTTCCCTTCTCAGGCAGCCCTAGCAGGTGTGGCCTGTGACCTTCCCCTCTCTGGCTCTGGCCCCAGAGGTCTTGGCGTGACTTGCCTGCTGCCAGATAATGATAAGGCAGGGATCTGTAACCACTCAAACAACTGATCAGTGATGTTTTACACTCTCAAAGAGCTTCAGGAGAGACATATTTCATGTAGCAGGATCCACAGTAGCAAAGTGACATGGGTGTGAGGGTGAGACCCACGGCTATGGAATCGAGACAGCTTCCTGGAAGAAGTGGGACTTGAACCAGGGAAGAAGATGGGCATGATACTGGTTTGGTGGTGCAAAGTGGCAGGACGTGACAGCTCTGTGAGTAGGGATGGGAGAAGAGTCAGGAAAGAGTGGGCTGTGAGAACCCTTGTGGGCAGGGGTGATACCCCAAATATTTAATGACTGGTCCTAATCCCCCAGAACCTGGAAGTGCTGGCTGTGCCAGGTGTGACTCTTAGTTCCTAGCTGTGGGGTCATCTGGGGGTCTTGGGAAAGGACCAGGGTAATGATGGGCAGGTGGTGATTGGGCTGGGGGTGGGGGCTCAGGGCAGCAGCTGTGTACCAACCAGTATGGAAGTGGTTTGATATTTTAATAACCACACGAACGTAAGCAGTGTGCACAGATGGAATCTCTGTCATGCCCACGGGGTGGGGCCCCAGCAGCGAGATGCGAGCCCAGCACTTGGACACTCAGAGGGGACATGCTGTATATGTCTACAGGAGGACACAGTTGTGAGTCAGAAGCAGCTGGGTTCCTTCTTGGAGAGGATGGTATGTTCCAGCACAGTGCAGAAGGCCCCTCAGGCACCCACAGCCTCAGGAGAAGCTGATACATCTTTATCTGAGCCCAGTCGTTCCCCTCCCTCCACTCCCAGCCCAGGCCCCACCCAGGAGCAGATCAGAGCCTCCACCGTGGTCTCCTATTCTGAGGCTCCCAGTCTCCTTTGGGAGTCTGACTGCAGTCCCTATTGGCTTTGTGAAGTCAAAAGAAATGCCATTAGCAACAAGAGCTTAAACCAAGACTTGTTAAACCTCATTTAGAGCCAGAAAAATCAAAGGATTGTCACTGGGGCGCAACGGTTGTTGTTACAACCTTTGTAATTGGGTTTGGCTGCCGCGCAGCCACTCTGGTCCAGAAGTTGCGAGGCTTTGTTGGGAGAGAAGCCTTCCTCTTTACGGAGGGCACCGAGCCTCAGAGGCAACGGTGGGGGTCTGGCACGATTGCACAGCAAGGCCTTGAAAGGCTAGGAATCCTACCTTCAGGGACCCCAAGCAGGAGAAGAATCCCAAACACTGTTACTGTGCAGCAGAGCACACCATCAGCTAAAAGCTCAGCACAGCTGCTGCAGCGGGAGTCCTCAGTGGAACTCCCATGGGAAGTCCTGAGGAAGGGGTTGCATACGGAACAGTATCAGCAGGAAGGCTGGGCAACCACGTTTGGGGAAATGGGCAGGTCCCAGGCAGGCTGGCAGCAAGAGACACAGGTGAGACCAAGCCGTGGCATGCTGTGGTTGGAATGCCACTGCTGGGACAGCTGCCACAGGACACAAAATGCAGCCTTCACAGATGGTCTTGGCCTTGCTGCCATGGCCCCAAATCAGTTCTCTTCTGTCCCTACACCTTTGCCTTCACAGGTGAGACCCCTCACCTGGCTGTCCAGGATAGGAAGCCTGCAAGCTGTGCAGGGGTGGGGGAGAAGAGGAACATCTGGCTCCTGCAACTTGCAGAGGGACTGATGGATTCCTGCCCCTGCCAAGACTCCACACTAATGGGAAGGGTGCTGGAAACTGGGCAGCTGAAATAAACAAAGCAACAACAGCAAACGCCCATTATACACCAGAGAAGCACTTTTGCTGACAGAAACAGCGGAATGAGCTAGCCTCGTCTTTAAACTTACAGAACATCCATACTGACAACATGACCTCACAGGTGAATAAGAGAGAAAAAGCCTTTGTCGGTTCATCTTCCTACTGCACACAGGGCCACATCCAAACCAGACATGTACACATGTGACACTTGTGGGGCAGATGAGTGAGGAGCCATGCTCTGCATAGACATCCAACAATGTCTTGGTTCTTACCCTCCGGAGAGGTGTGACTCCTACCTCACGCAGATGGGTGGCGGGGGGTGGGAGGAGGAGGTGGGGAAGGTTGCCTCAGAGGGCCAGCAGGCCCTGAGAGACATGGTGACATCTGGCTGTGGCTGAAGGGTAAAGGGAGGCTTGATATTAACACTAGAATGGCCCATAGTCATCTCCTGGGGACTCATGAACACCCTGAAATTGTAGGCAAGATGTTGCATGTGTGCACTTGTAATTCTCCTGAAACATGGCCAGAAATGGCTGTCTTGGGATCCTCAGATGAAAACAAGCACTGCTCTAGAACACTATTTCCTAAACACTCTCATTTCCCGATACCCCAAGTCCTGATGGAGCTCTCAGATCAATTTCCATCCCCATCCATCTACGTCAGGCATTGAACCCCACCTTCCAGCTCATGCCCTCTTCTCTTCCTCGCCTTGGTTAACACTACAAGCCCCAAATGCTCCTCCCTGCCACCCAGGCCATACACCCGCTGCTGAACTAAGTACCTGAACTAAGAGCCATACACCCGCTGCTGAACTAAGTACCTCTACCTGGGTGTTCAAAAGGCATCTCAGTCTGAACACATGTACCAGCCTGCTCCCAGCCCCGGCTCACCCACAGTGGCCTCCTAACGGGTCTCCCTGCATCTGTTTCCGTCAGCCTCCTCCTTGAGCCTTGTTGTCCCTCTGCCTAGAATAACGCCAGAGTGGAGGAGGTGCAGTCAGGGGCTGTTTGCCTAGGGTGCTGAGGGGAAACTCCTCTGAGGAGGTGACATTTGGGCAGCTTTGAATGAAGTGAATACCTGGTGTGAGGAAGCACAAATCAGCAAATAGATAAGCAGATAAACAGATTCATTCATTCATTCATTCATTTATCCCAGTGACGCCGCTCCAAGAGGCTCCTAACCGCCTGCAGGGAGGCATGCACGATTTAGGGCAGCCTCAGGCGTCTGGGAGGTTCTGCTGTGGTCGCCAAGCACCACCTTCCTAATCGCTTCAGCCAGACCGCCTGCAAAGCGCTGGGGCCACACCCTCCGCGCCCCCACCCCAGGACAAGCTGAAGCTTCCAGAGGAAAATATCCCTTCATTTTTGGAGGGCCGAAAGAGAAGGGCATCGAGATGGTGGGGAGCTACCTGGAGGCAGGCAGGGTGCGTGGGCAGTTCGGTCCCGGTTCCAGGGACTGAACCTGAAAGGGCAAGGGCAGCTCAGTGCATGAACGAATGCTTCTGAGTAATGTTTAACCAGGACTCCAAGACACCGACTGGTAATAGCGCTGCAGGCTTCTTGATTGTGCCGCAAACTGCAAAACAGTCAGCCCACTGGCTTAGAACGTGGACACTTGGGGACATTTAAATGCCATTGAAATGGTAGGTGTCACCGTCTTCGTCCGCACTATCGCAATTACTACCAATGCGCTTTCTTTTGCTAAAGGCTGACTCATTCCCGGCAGAGGAACGCTAACACCCTCATACCGAGCGTTGACTCGGCTCCAGGCATTGTTCTTAATCGTCGCAGTCGCGGGCGGTGGAAGGGAGCGGGGATCGCAGCAGGTGTGCAGTTCCCGTGGCGCCCACTGGATGGCGCAGGCGCCGCACTTCGTCCCGAGGCCCGGAGCCCCCCGGCGCCCCGGCCGGGACTGCGCTCGCTGCCTGCGGAGGCCTCTCCCCGGCGCGGCCGCCCACAAAGGCCCTCCCTTTGCTTTCCTGCAACTTTTCTCCTCGGGGATTCGCATCTCACAGAGCTGGCTCTAAGGCCGCGGATGGACTGGAAGGAGATTTCGGATGGGTGAAGGGCGATCCGTGGTCCGGGCCTGTGGTCAGCCTTCTCGGTTTACTGGTAACCCTGCGTCCTGCGTGAGCTGTCCCACAGGTGCTGGGAGGGGAGTGGGAGGTGGGGGAACCGCGAGGCGAAATGCAGGTGGGGGGTGCAGAGGAGGAGCCGGACTCGACGCCGCGGCAGGTGCCCCTTCCCTGCCCCTCCCTCCTGGGTGCACGTCCTCCCGAGGGTCACAGCCCCCCCCGCCCCCCGTGACCTCACCGTTCTTCCACATTCGGGCAATGACCATTTGCCCAATTCGAATTTTTTAGTATCAACCTGTGCTCTTCGGAAACCTCAAACGGTTGCACATTAGATAAATTCTGTAATAAATGAAATTCTCATTTTCTAGCCCATTCTCATAGAGCCCGCATTCTGCAGCCACTTTTTTTTTTTTTTTTTTCTCAAATGCAGAAATTCTGATTTAAGCCTAACCCACCCCACCACTCCCACTCTCAATCCTCTGAGCCTTGTGAACTCCAGATCTCAGGGCTGCTGATCACAATTTCTTTAATTTTTTGTGCCCCTTGTGGAATTAGAGGGGCAGATTTAAAAAAAAAAAAAAATAGACAATGTCTAAATGTCCTTATCTACTGGAAGAACTTAAAGTAAGAGCCCTTCTCTGGGGTTTATTTTCCCTCACAGCTTGACCCAACTTCATAAAAATAGAAGGTTGGCAGACAAATTATATTGAGAGTCCTCAGCTGGGTATTTTATGATTGCATTTTTAAAAGCGCTATTTTCTAATTGCCCTGATAACACAAGGAATGGTATCTGTGAGAGTCAACAGCTCTTCCCTGCCAGTGCTTGCCCTCTGGTAACCCCGTGGAACAATTCACAGCACCAGGAAGGAATCATCACAGAACATTAATAAGGTAGCAGGCTGACTGCTGGCGCCCGAGCACTTCAGACAGAACGCAGCAACTGGGCCAGACAGGCCTGTTGTTTTCACGCTATGAGAGAGAAGTGAGAAATGGGAAATGGTCTCTTTACCTTCCCAGCAAATATAGGGCCTTGCTCAGAATTTGCTCTGACCTCGCATCCCTGAGACACTGGCTGCCCAATTACATGGAGTCTGATCAAGAGAGAAATTGTCATTCCTGAGACTTCAGAAAAACGAATGTTCTCTCAACTCTGGGAGGGCAGATAGGTTCCCACTGAGGTGAGAACTTGGGGAGTATATCATGACTGAACTCCAGATGCATCTAGAGCCTTCCAAATGGCTAGGGGTGCGCTTCAGCCACGTTCTAAACATTTTATTTTGAAGTTAAATCTGGTAATGTCGTTTCCAGTATTTAATGGGGCTTCAGGAAAGAGATAATACATTTCCTTTTTCATTGGAAGGGTGCTCAACTTGCTGAAATGGTCTCTGCTACAGCTATAGAAACAGCAGTTAGGCTTTATTTGCCAACAACAGAGAACTTGCTCTGCGGCAGCTGTGGGCTATCTGGGACCCCACAGGCTGTGCAGAACCCCTCGTCCAGGACCACACAAGAGGACTAAAAATGGAGCACACCAGACCTTGGGCCCCAGGGCAGCTGATGGGCTCCAGGACACCAACCCTTCAGGATTCGTTTTGACCACCTCCTAAGTGCCAGCTGTCCCATCTCCACCTCTTTAACTTTTCCGTGATCCTGTGAGGTATTGCCTATTTGCAGATGAGGGAAGCAAGGCTGAGGGAGACTAGAAGACTGGCCCCCAAGTCACAATCCCCTATACCCGCCTGCTGCATGTGCTGTCGCTCACTTGGGTATACCGGGTGCCTAGAACATCAGGAGCCCTCGGGAAGTGATTGTACAGTGAGGGATGGAAGAGAGGTGTGGGGAGGAAGCCCAGCTGTGACTCACAGTCCAAACTCTTTCCACTACATCACAGCTTCAAAGCTGAAAAGCCAGGACAATCTGCAGTTTTTTCATTGAAGACCCAAGAAATCTGTGTCTCTACCCTCTCTGCTTTAATTCTGCTTTATCTGGCTGCTTAAGCCAATTACCATTTCATGCCCTAAACCAAATAATAAGCTCTACAGCTATAAACATAAACATTACAGAGGGCCAGTGCTGGCCTAGGGGAAGACAAGTACCCTATGGGACAGCACTATGGAGACTTGGGATGTATTTCCCAAGTCACTACTAGAGTGTCCCAGAATGGTATTTCAGAGACAAAGAGAGAGAAAACTAAAACATCCCCACTCTGATTTGTTACTTGGCATTACACCAAGCAAATGACTGAGGGGACAATTCGGGGCCAAACTGGGAAGGCCAGGTGGAAAATGCCTGTATTATGTAGACAAAATCCAAAGCAGCCTATTTCAGACAAAGCATTTTGCTTCAGAAATTTCTGAAACTCTCATGGCCCTTGAATTTGGTAGAACTGACCTAAAAATTTTAGAAACCACATAGGCACACACCGCAGAGGGGAGGAGCAGGAGTGGTGGTCTTTAAGGAGTTTGTCTTCATTTTGAGGGCCACATAAGAAGGAGATGGGTGGAACACTAGAGTCTTCCCAGAGTTTTCAAGACAAACACTTAAAGAAAAAAATGACCAAGGAAATATATGATTGACAATGCCATGAAATGAAAGGCCATCATAAATTCTTATAAAAATAACAGATAGATATCCCCTGCTTCGTTTGAGATTTGGTTTAGGTCCAGCAACACTAGCACCTAAGCTCTTTCCATCCTCTAACTTCATCTGAACTTTTTATAATATAGAGAATACACCACGGTCTTCTATATTTGACTGAGCTCCTTTTTCCAATACACAGTTTGGGGCCAGGAACTGTATCTTCAACCAGAAGAATGAAAAGACCTTAGCAAGCATTGCCTTTAGACCTAGGCAAGAAGAATCCCAGCCTGGGGGCAGCACTCGCAAGGGCTAAGCCCACAGTCCTCCCTTTAAGAACATCCTCCAGGTACCCAGGGCTTCACAGGCCCCTTCCCAGATCTGTCTCCCTGGGTGGACTGTGTTGTCAGAGTGCACACCTCAATTTTCATGGAATGGTCTTAGTCCAATTTGTGCTGCTATAACAGAATACCTGAGACTGGGCAATTTATAAGCAACAGAAGTTTATTTTCCACAGTTTGAGGGGCTGGGAAGTCCAAGATCAAGGCGCCAGCAGGTTTGGTGTCTGGAGAGGGCTGCTCTTTGCTTCCAAGGTGGTGCCTTGTTGCTGCGTCCTCTGGGGAAGAATGCTGCATCCTCATAAGGTAGAAAGGACAGAAGGGCACCCAGACTTCCCGGCCTCGTGTTCCTCTGCAGAATTTAGAAGGCAATGCCAGCAGAGTATGGCAGTGCTGGAGGCACCTTATGGGCAGAGGTGGCCTGGCTTGGAGTTGGAGGGGTGAGGGGAGGCATCCCAGCTTAAAGAACGTGGGCTTCCACTGAGTCTTTTGTTCTAGGCCCCACAAATGTTTGAGGCCGCCTGGGGATGTCTTGGCTGGCTCAGTCCCTCTAAGCTCTGTTTAATTCTCATCTTGCTATTGCTGTCACCTACCTGGAGCCAAGAAAAGAGTCACCAAATTAATGAAATGCCTAGCTAAGCTTAAAATCAAAACCATGGGGACTTTCTAAATAAATAAGTTAGGAAAAACAGAGTGGAAACTGCAGGTCCCTGTAATGAATTCAAAGACTGTTCCAAGATTGAACTAACTTAAACAAAGGAGTACAAGGCAAAGGGAGGTGGTTAGGGAGGAAGGCAACTGACATTGAACTGGATGTCCCAAGACCCCACCTCAAAAACAAACATGCATCCTTGTGGTCACCCTTCTGTGTATTCTTTTGCTTTAAACACAGCATAACTTATTCTTTTAGATGCCACTAGTTAAAAATATGGGTAAAGATACATGGTTAGGCTGAACTGAAGCTATCTTCTATGCTGCTTAAAAGAAAAGATTTACTAAGAAAATTCAGAGGACAAACAGGAGTGCCAGGGAGTTGTTATGTTTAATTAAGAAATCAGCTCTTTAAAGGACTTTAGCAGAATAATTGTTGGTATGCAAATGGTGCTGTGAATTATAAATGAATCATCCATTCTTTGAAGGAGGCCATGCAGAATCTCTTCTTGGAAAGACTTGGGGGTCATTTTAGGTTGTTGAAAGATAGCAAAGTGCATTTCATTGTCATCAGTAATAATTACTGAATCCTTCTAAGCCTAACAACAGCATGTAACATTTGTTAGGTGTGTACTACCTGCTGGTCCCTTGGCTCCAAGCATTTCGTCTTTATAAGAGGCCTATGAAGTATTAGGTACTAGTATTATGGCCATTTTACACATGGAGAAACTGAAGGCTTCCAAGTGCCTTACCCAAATTACCCAGCTAGATGCTATGGGAACAAAGACAGGTACAAAAGGCTCTCTGCCTTTAAGAAGTTTACTACCTCATATTTTTTTTAAGTTGAAAATTCTCTGGTTTTAATAAATTCAGACCAGCTTCCTCTTCCAGCTGGGTCTGAATTTGGTGAGTTTCACTAAAATAAAATGATATGAAACATTTTTCTCACCAATTAACTATTGTCATGCATCATAATAGGAATGAGGGAGAAAGCTGTGGAATATCCAATTCACACTTGAGAATCAATTGCCCAGGGAACATTCTTATTTCCAGATTGTACCATAGTGTTTATTATGCCTGAACAAAGACAAAAACATGGATGATTTGTAACAAAACCTCAGGGAAGCTATTAACACACTAGCATTTCTAATTCATGTGGAAATGCTCATTTGACTTATCAGAGAATTGTAGCAATGGTGTTCATTTCATTAAGAATCGGATGCTGTGGAAGGGCAATTTTGTGAAATTCATAATATTGCCAACAAACATGAATGCAAACACAAAAGAAAATTGGCTAAGGACCTAAGTGTCAGCTAATTTTGCCCTGAACAACTCATTTTTACATGGTTTGAGAGCTGTTTAACAAAAGAATTATATAAATATGTTGTATCCTTTTACAAGACTGTTTATGGTAAATTTATCTAACTAGTAACTGTATTGGGCTCATAAAATGCCAAAAAGAAAAGTGCATCCACCTTTTGGTGATAACTAAGGAGACCGTCTCTGTGTATTAGAAGGCGGGTCAGAATCTAGTAGCTTTTCTGGCTGTAAATAAAGCATTGGCATATTCTATGTGAAATTGGCATAGTCTATGTGAAAGATATCATAAAACCAAAAAGGTAAAGAAAATGAGCTTGAATGAGAAAGCAGTCTGTAAAAAGCAGATGACATGGTAGGCAGATACAAACTGGAAGGAGACAAAGAGATTGGAAAAGGTGACAGAGGAGAGTGCCTATTGCTGGTGGCTAACGCCCACACTGTCACCAGCAAACGTTGCTCACCCATCTAAGCCACAGAGTCTAGTTATCTCCTGAATCCGAGTGCCTCCAGCGGGGGTTATACCACTCCCATGGCCCAGCCCTCCTAAGTCACCTCACCTCAAGGGCTGGACTCATTGTTCACAGTAAGCGTTTTTTGAGTACTAATTATGTGCCAGGCACTGGGCTGGGTTTTGGGGGACACACCCATGAACAAGGAAAGCAGGTTCCTGGCCTCTTGGAGCTGACATTCTGGTCAGAGGAGACAATCTGTCAACAAATACATAAATAATTGTAAGAGTTGCAGATGGCTATTTGTGCTGAGAAAATACAGCAGGGTAAAGGAGCTGAGTGTGACAGGACAGGAGGGCTAAATGGGTGGTTAGGATGGCTAAATGACCTCTCTGAGGTCATGACATCTGAGCAGGGGAGGAACAAGCCAGGAAGCTGGAGGGGGTGGGCCTCCAGACAGAGCAAGTACAAAGGCCCTGGGGCAGGAAGCAGTTTGATGTATTTAAGGAGGAGCAAGAAGGTTCCAATACAGCCGAGCTGTAGAAGGGGAGAAAAGTAGGAGATGAGGATGGAGAAGTCACAGAGGCCAGATCACGTGGGCCTTCTAGGCCATGGCCAAATTGTTGGACTCTCTTCCCAGTGGAATGGGAAGTCAGCGGAAGATCTTAAGTAGGGAAGTGACAGATTGATTTAGGTTTTTCAAATATTACTCTGCTCTGTGGAGACTGGATCACAGGAAGATGAGAGTAAGGAGGTGAGTACAGAGTGACTAGTCATAGCCCCCACCTCTGTCCCACAGAGATGAGGGCCGGGACAGATTTGTGATCCTGGCTGGAGGCTGCAGTCTGTCTATGGGATGCTTCTGTGGAAGTTACAAGGGAAGACTGTCTCTCCTGTCTTTGGAACTGAGCAACAACCTCTGCTGCTTGGCTGAGCCAGAGCAAGTGTTGAGGGCCTGAGAGAGGGGTGGGCCATGATCAAGGCTACATTCCCAGCCCCTGAGACCTGGGAGCTGCCTGGTTCCTGCAGCTCCTCCTTCAATTCCAGAGCTTTCAGCTGACGGAGATCTAACAAATGCACCGAGGTCAGGGATGGGAAGGGATGGAAAGCAGATGGCCAGGCAGGGGTGGGGGGAAAGGAAAGAGAGGGAGTCAACCTTGGCCTTGGAACTGACCTTGGTGGAATGAAGAGGAGGGAAGCAGAGATAGCATGAGCTTTGGCCCAAAGATCTGAAGCAGAGAGGACTCTGTGATACTGGCAGGAGGAAAACTGCATATTTTCTGTGCAAACATCCAAGTTACCCATTTCCCCAAGTGACACTGCAGCTGTGGGACCTGTGAACAGCACAATAGCTAACAATTCTGAGTTTTAAAAAAATCAGAATGGTATTTAAACAGAGACAAGAAAACAAACAAGGACAGTGCCTTAGAGTGTATGTACAGCATATGCATTAAGCAAAATTAACTTACAAGTATTTCCTTGAAAAAACAGTGAAAGAAGATCCTGAAATTCTCTACAAACTCTAATGGAAATTAATAAAGATAAGCAAAACATCACAAGTATTGTCCTTATTCTGTGGGGGTCATCGTTATGTAAGTATTTACAAAGGTTTTTCTAGCTTCTCTCCTGCCTCAACCCCCAGCTTTCTGTTTTTCCTGTAAGGATCTAAGTTCCTCAGCTATGCAGTGTCCTACCACAGAGGTTTGCACCCAACCCACATGGGGGCTGGAGGGGAATAGTTTAGTTTGGAATGACTAGAAGTTAGGGTGGCTGCTTGCGGAGAAGGGTTGAAGAATGTAAAATGGCAGGTAGATGTGGAAGGGGAGGTCCGGCACCCCTTTGTAGGCGCTGTGCCCTGTCACACTGGTCTTCCCGTTGTCCGGCCGGGCATCATCACCAACATCACCCACACACCCTGGGGTGACATGGGAGAAATGCCCTCGCAAAGGGGACTCCACAAAGTGCTGCTGCTGCATGTGTGCGTGTGTGCATGTGTACGTGTGTTAAACAACGGTTAGTGCAATGGTACTTCCAGATTTTACCTACAACTCCCTCTGCCCTTCGGAGCTGGTCCATGGGTCAGGGTCAGGGCCAGGCATGGATCTGATGTCAAACACCAGAGTTTCCTCAACCTTTCCTGAGGCCGGGACTCCTCGCATAGTCAAGCTTGCAGCGTCTCTTAAGAAGACTTCTTTCTCAGGCCAAGTAGCACCTCAGTCCCTCTGTAAAGAGACTTCAGGTGGCTCAATCCCACCAACTCACCTGGCTTATCCAGACACACCGACCCCATCCCATCCCCACCCAGTACCTAAACCAAGGAGGTGGTATGAGCCAGGCTGTGTTTCTGTAAGATTAGATGGCAGCCCACGAAAGGATGACTTGGCCTGCAGTGCAATCTCCTAGAGCTAGTAATACAGATTCCCGGGCCCTACCTACACATTCGCATTCACTGGGCCAAAGCAGTGCCTGAGAATCTGCATGGTAGACACGTGCACTCACCCTACCCCTACCTCATGACTCTGGTGCAGAGACTGGTGGGCCACGTGAAATAATGGGTGAGAGGGAAGCTTAGCTGGAGGCCAGGAGATCAGTATGGAGCTTGCATTGTGTGTGAGAGATGGCGAAGGCCGGACTAACCAGGCAGCAGCCTGGACAGGAAGAAGAGGAGATGGATTCCAGAGCAGCGCGCAAGAGGCCGGGCTCGGATGGACGGGCAGGAGAGGAAGAAGGAGGAGGCAGCCCCTGCTTTTCCAGGAACTGGCCCGGGCTGTCTTTCCTCCTGCTGGCTCCAGCTGGCTCTGCTCCCTGACAGTGACTCTCACCCTGGGGACCAGCAGGGCCACTCCTTGGGAGCACTCAGGTTACAGCTACACACTGGCCTCACACACAGCCTTTCTGTGGCCCCACCTGATGTCTTACCAGGTGGAAGGGGTGACAGATTCCTGGAGGAGGCCAGAGGGCGGAAATGGTGGCTGGTCCCAGAGGGTTGCCTTTTAAGCCCCAAACCCGCTTAGTGCTAACAACCACACCTGACATTTCCAGAGCCTTCTCTTCTGGGAATTTAAAAATGCCTGGACTCCACCTGGGCTTCATGACCCCAGAACTGTTATTGTCCTTCTGCTGCTTTTTTAATGATTCACATGGCAGATTGTCACACACAGTGTAAGAGTTATTTTTCTTTTCCATCTATTCATTATTAAGTAGAGAGAGCATAAATCTCATTTTATAGGTGTGGATAACTGATGGATATAAATGGCCCCCGAATTTTACAGATTCTAATTTGAAGTTGCTATTTTCTTACAGAGTTGTCCCTTTTGTATTAAAGAAGTCCATATCATTGTGGGTGGTACCCTTGGACCTTAGAAAACCATTTTACCCAGAGAATCTCACCTGAGAAATTTACCTTTGGCTGGCTCTGTGTTCATCCAAAGCACCTGACTTACAGCTCTACCCAGAACGGCGGCCTAGAAGGGCTGCTACTCGTCACCACGGATCTAGGCTTTACCAAGGGAAAGGGTCCTGTGCCTTTAGTTCAAAGACTTCATGGCGATCATTGATCCTTCCACAGACAGATCAGGAGATGGGAATTTGGGTCAAAGTGATTGTCTTAAGCTAGACTCCCTAGAATAAAGTATCTGAGGCAAAGTTCGCGTGTTACTTGGTAGGTACAATACTGAGGCAGCAAGAGTAAGAAAAACGGGAGTGAGGTGGGAAGGAAGGGCCATTACCAAGCCAGCCATGGCTTCGCAAGAAAATGCAGCTTGGAGCTTGGTCACACAGAATGTCTTCCAGACAGGTCCTGTGAGCCTGCCATATCTCAGAGTGGGAGAGGAAGGAAAGGGATTTATCTGCCGGCTCCTTCCTATCTCCCGTCACTCATTAGTCAAAGTTCTCTCTGCAGGGCATTAATCCCCCCACAGTTCTGTTCTGTGTTATCCAGCTTCTCAAGGTAGCCACTGGTGAAGCCAGACCCCCGTCCTGTGTTTCATCCATTCAGGCTGGGCCTTGATCTCAGGCACGATAGAAAATGTGCAGAAGCCCAGTGTTCACCGAGGGGTATTAGGGGACAAGGCGATCGTAGCAGTGGCTGAGGCCAGAGGACAGGTGGGGCCAAGCAGACTGGGAGACACATAAACTGCATTCAACTCAGCGATAAGCAAGGAGTTGGGGGAAAGGGGGGCATCGGCTACTATTTTGCTATCCCGCTGAAACCCCAGCCCCACTAGACCTCCAAATGCCATTTACAACTTATTCCTTTCTTTAGACTGGCATGTGCCTTTGCAGCATGTGACAGTAAAAAGGAAAGTCTTAGAGAAGTTGTGGAGGATATTTTTCAAAATTCCTCACTTCACAAACTACTCCACTTCATTTCTCTGCCAGGTTCTAATACTGTGTGACTTTGTGAAAATCACTTAACCTCTCTGAGCCCATATGGCAATTTGATAAGAGTCAACATAATACATACAACATAGGACCCTTGTGAGAGCTCAATGAAATAACCAAGGCACAACTGCTTTTAAAACCCTGGTGTGCTCTACAAGGCAAGGGGCTGGATTGTTATTACTCCCTCTCTCTTCCTGCAACCCTACCCACCGTGTCTCTTGAGATAATTTTGGCTTCTTTCTCATACCCTCTTGGGCTTGGTCTCAGCTGTGTTTTTAGAAAGTCTCCCTCCCGTTTTGGCCCCCAAATTCAAATCCACTTCTGGACTGGTTTGCTCATTGAAGCTCATCGATCACTCAAACTACCTACCCTTAGAGCTATATTAAGGAGAATTCTGACATATCAGGACTCCTACTCTTAGCTACAATGGCTTGCTAGGGCAATAATTTCACAATTTCACAAGAAGAGGAGCTTTCTTTTGAAACAATGAGTATGTTGTCCCTGGGTACCACCATGTCAGGAACCATACACACTCGCATGGGAGAAGCCGGTCTAACTATATCCTAGAATCTCTGCATTCAGGCTGAAAAGAAATGCAGTTTGGCTTATTTGTTTCGTTGCTAAGCCTTTTCTCCCCTGAACACCCTTTCCTTTGCAGTGTCTCACTCCAGCCTCACGATGACCCTTGTGCGGTAGGAAGGGCATCTCTGTTTTTCTAGCACAAGCAGACATTCAGAAAACTTGAGTGATTTGCTCTGGGCTCAGTGCAGCCAATCTGAGGCCCACCAAAACAAGAAATTGTGTCTTCTGGTTCCAAGCATTTTCTGTTAAACCTGCTGCCGTTTGTTTGGCTTGTCCTTTTTCCCTTCATTCTTGATTTTCACAAGAATTTATGCTCGTATCTCCAGGGAAAGTGTCCTGCCTTCTGACAGAGGCTTGTGTTCTTGGTAACACAATTTATTTAACTGACCAAGAAAGTCAGTCATAGAACCATAGATCGGTTAGGGATTAACCTGAGACCACACGGCCAGTCTCCGTCCTTGAGATTAGCAGAGGCCTGAACCGATGTTTTTAACTGGGTTGAGGGAGCCTTGTAGTACCATGCACCTGCCCCAGAGTCCAGAGCAGAAGAAAGGCCCAAGGTATCCCCCACTTGACTTCATATTTTGGGGCTCACCTTGTGGTGGGGTACCTGAGCCTCCGCCTGCCCCTCCATCCCCAGAGGCATGATGGCCAGGCTCAGCAACTACAGGTCTTGTCTTCTGTGAATGTTATTTCTGATTTTCTGAGAGGGCTGTGCAAGTTAATGAGAATTTGAGAGGGGGAGTGGGGGATGGGAGGGGAGGGAGCAGGGGCTGGAGTGGGAGAAAGGAGGCTGAGGGAGAGGAACTTCAGAAAGAGCAAACAGATAAAGGGGACAGAAGGTGGCTGTGTGATGTGCATTCACCTGTCCTGTTTCTTCATAAAAGCCTCATTCAGGTTTGTTACTAATTGGTGCATTTGGAGTTCATGGGAGGGGGCGGGGGTGGTTGTGGGATATGACTAGTTGATTACGAGGTGAAAACAGGGACAGTCTTAGTGCTCCCAGTCCTGTGCAGGTTACACACTGAAGATTTCACTGGGGGACAGGGGGTCTGTTGCTGGCCTTTTATCAGCGCATCGATCTCCTAATCTGAAGATAAATGTTTATCAGGAAGCCCTCCCTTACGCCCATTCAAAATCTTTCCTCTTTTATTCAAATTCAAATCCACTTCTTCTGGTTTGGCTCAAGTTAAGTCCTTACATGTGTCCCAAATTTTGACTCTCAAAATCCAAAACCGTTGAAAAAGGAGTAGCTGGGGGACGAAAAGGCATGTGACCAGTCGGTGGAAATTGTGGACCAAGCAGTTTGGGAAAATGAATTACACAGTTACAGAGTCTAGGACTATAGCCGTGGGAAGGAGCCATTGTTCCACAGGAAAGATAATGAACAATTCCCACCTGGTGAAATATAGTATAGGGAAAGTCAGAAATACCTAGACCTCCATTGGTGTCAATTCTAATGCTGACTGACACCAATCTGAAGCAACCAGCAGTACTGAGAGCAATATGGAACAGCAATGGCATTCCTCATTCATCCAAATGTACCCAGAAGTTGCTGAGCACTATTTAATATCCTAGCCTGTCCCACATATAAATCCGTCTTCCATCTTTATGTGTGCCAATGGGCACTGCCATGTTTGACAGCAAGACCTAAGCACACGCCTATCTTTTGGTTACGATCTTCCCACTTGTGTTAAATCAGCCCCATGTCATTAAGCCAAGGGCATTTTGTGTAGAAATACATGGAGAGCGACAATTTGTAAATCCAACTACTGTCTGCCCCATCTGTAGGGCCCCACTGTAGAGGTAACTAGGTTTTTTGTTGTTTTTAAGAAATATCATTAAGAAACCTTCATTTTTATCAGCTACCATTTAGATTTCAGGGCACATTTTGCTTCTCATTTCTCTTGACATATGAGAAAATTGTTGCACACCAGTTGGGCTGTGAGGTGAACTTGACTGTGATAACGGGACACAGCTCCATAAAAACAGCAAGGTCAGCTGAGGTATTCTGTTCTCCTTTGCATGCTATATCCACCGATCTGGTTCAGGACCACCTCATTGTTCTCCAAAGGGCTATCAGATTATTACCAGTGTGGTCCAAGAGCATCCTTTGTACAGTTAACCAGGAAGGACTTCAACAAATGTATGTGGAATGAACAGACTCAAAGAGGCAGATTAACATTTGTAAAGAATCCACACAGACAGTTTCACATTGACCTATCTGCCTCAAATCAAGCCTTTCTCCCTTTTCTCAGATGGGTCTAGACATTCTTGGGTGGGTGGGAAAAATGCTTTGCTTAAAAAATGTCTGTTAAAATCTCCAGTCCTGCTATACCAATTATATCAGTCAGGATAGGCTAGATATGCTATAGTAACAAACAGCCCTCAAATCTTAGGATTTATACAACAAAAGTTTATTTATAGCTCACACCATATCTGCTGAGGGTTTGGGCAGCTATCCAGGGCAACTGGCCTTGCATGTTGACTCAGCATTCCATTCAATCTCACAGCTCTGCTTTGTCAACACACACTTCCCTGATTGCCACACAGGGGAAGAGCAATTGAATGATTCCACCTGGAAATGACATGTGTCATTTAATTTCCTAAAGTAAGTCCCACGGCCACACTGAACTCCAAGCAGGCAGATGTTATCAGTTGATTCCTGTAAAACAAACCACCCTAAAACTTATGCCTCTGACAACACAATTTATTATGTCTCATAATTCTGTGAGTCAGTCGGGTAACTCTTTTGCTGCTTTTGCGTGGGTTTACTCACATAGCTGTATTTCGTTGGAGGATAAGCTGGGCTGGAAAGTACAAAATGTCTTCATTCACATGTGTAGCAGTTGGTGCTGACTGTTGGCTGGGGTGCCTTGGGTCTTCTCCATGTGGCTTGTTATCCTCCAGTAGGCCCTGCTGACTTGCTTACATGATGGTTTCAGGACAATGCTCCAAGAGGACAAAGGCAAAAGCTGCAAGATCTCTTGAGCCCAGGCTCCAGACCTTGCATAACACTCTGCCATATTTTACTGGTCAAGGTTAGTCACAAGCCAGCCCAGATTTAAGGTACAGGGAAATAGTCTCTTGCTGGAGGAGTCGCAAATATTGCAGCCACGTGTTTTAATCTATTATAGCAGGATACAGGTACAGCCAATTCTTGTTATTTGTGGTAGTTATGTTCTATAAAATCATCTCAAACACTGAATTAGAGAATACTGAATCATTGCTCCTAGGGGAAATACTGGGTTAGGTTCCTAAGTCTTTGGACACAAAGTTTCATCAACTAATCAATTCATAACCTTGTTTTATGTGTGCCTATTTAAAGACATCTTATTTAATTCACATTGTTAATAACATATTGATTCATTAACATTGAATTCACAGCCACTAGCGCTATAACTCACACCTTAATAAAGCTTATCCAACACATATATTTTCTCTGTAAGGGATTTCACAGGCTTCTTGTGCTTAGGAACATCAGCATTCCAGCATTATGCTTGGGAAACAGTGAAATCACCAACAGAAAGCACAAAACAGGGGGGGGGAGGAGTGTCACTAAATAGACCCCCTAAAAAGACATTTGTCTTCTTTTTTGATATAGGCATTTACAGCTACAAATTTCCCCCAAGCACTGTTTTTGCTGCATACTGTAAAATTTGGTATATTTTGTTTTCATTTTCATTCATATCAAAGTCTTTATTTATTTATTTTTTTAAAGGTGACCGGTAAGGGGATCTTAACCCTTGGCTTGGTGTTATCAGCACCACACTCAGCCAGTGAGCCACAGGCTGGCCTTCATATCAGTCTTTTATAATTTCTCTTATTTCTTCTTTAACCTATTGGTTATTTAAAAGTGTGTTGTTTAATTTCTACATATTTGTGAATTTCCTAAGTTCCCTTTTGTTATTGATTTCTAATTTTATTTCATTGTGGTTGGATGATATACTTTGCATGATTTCAATCCTTTTAAAGTTATCAAGTCTTGTTTTATGGCCTAACATATGGTCTATCCTGTGAAAGATCTGCATATACCTAAGAAGACTGTGTATTTTGCTTTTGTTGGGTACAGTGTTCTGTAAACATCTGTTAGGTCTGGTTGGCTTATAGTGTTATTCAAATCTTCTGTTTCCTTGATAATCTTACACCTAGTTTTTATATTCATTATTGAAAGTGGGGTATTTAAAGTCTACAACTATTATTGTTAAATTGTCTTTTTAACCTTTCAATTCCGTCATTTTTTTCTTCACATATTTCAGGACCCTGTTGATAGGTGCATATATGTTTGCAATTGCTTTATCTTTTTTGATAACTTGTCCTTTCCATTATAAAATATTCTCCTTTAGCAACAATTTTGTCATGTGCTAGCATAATATAGTATAATTCATTAGTATAACATTTTGTCTGATATTTTTTTTTTTTTTTTTTTTTTTTTTTTGTCGTTTTTTCGTGACCGGCACTCAGCCAGTGAGTGCACCGGTCAGTCCTATATAGGATCCGAACCCAGTCCTATATAGGATCCGAACCCGCGGTGGGAGCCTCGCCGCACTGCCAGCGCAGCACTCTACCAAGTGCGCCACGGGCTCGGCCCCATTTTGTCTGATATTAGTCTAGCTATTTCAGCTCTACTTTGGTTATTGTTTACATGGTGTATCCATTTCCATTGTTTTGCTTTCAGACTATTTGTGTTTTGGGGTCTAAATGGTATCTCTTATAAAGAGCATATAGTTGTATCATTTTTTTTTAAACCATTGTGCCAATATCTGTCTTTTAATTGGAGTGTTTAAGTGTTCATCTTATTGAGGATCCTTGGTATATGATGAGTTACTTCTTTCTTGCTGTTTTCAAGATTCTCTGGCTTTTGAGAGTTTGATTTTGAAGTGTTTAGGTGTGGATA
Organism: Cynocephalus volans; assembly: GCF_027409185.1. NCBI lineage: Eukaryota > Metazoa > Chordata > Mammalia > Dermoptera > Cynocephalidae > Cynocephalus > Cynocephalus volans. Next base: position 134,543,247 of record NC_084467.1, read on the forward strand.
TTTTGAATTTATTCTGCTAGGAGTTTGTTGAGCTTCTTGGATGTGTACATTAATGTTTTTCATTGGGAAGTTTACAGTCATTATTTCTTCAAATATTCTTTTTCCCCTTCTTCTTTCTCTTTTCCTTCTGGGATTCCAATTATGCATATAGTACACTTGATGCTGTTCCCACATGGGTCTTTGATGCTCTGTTCATTTTTTTCTTTCTTTTTTTTTTCTTCCTGTTCCTGAGACTAGATAATCTCAATTGATCTACTTTCAAGTTTGCTAATTCTTTCTTCTGCCTGTTCACATCTTCTGTTGAGCTCCTCTAGTGATTTTTCTATTTCAATGCCAAAATTTCTATTTTTTAATATAATTTCTATTGCTTTATTAATATCTATTTCTATTGCTTTATTTAGTATGATACACAATTCTCATACTTTGCTTTCATTCTTTAGACATGATTTCCTTTAGTTCTTTGAATATATTCAAAATAGCTGAATTAAAGTCTTTGTCTAGTAAGTCCAAAGTCTAGGCTTCCTTAGGAACAATTTCTGTTGATTTGTTCTTTCCTGTGTATGAGCCATATTTTCTTGTTTATTTGTTGTCTTGTAATCTTTTGTTGAAAACTAGATATTTAAAAATGATATAATGTGGCAACTCTAAAAATCAGATTCTCCACCTCCTCAGGTTTGTTTTGATGTTGCTGTTGTTTTTGTTTGTTTAGTGACTCTTCTGAATTCTGTTTTCTCTGTCATATATGGCCACTGAAGTCTTTGCTCAGTTAGTTTAGTGGTCAGTTAATGACTGGACAGAGATTTCCTTAAATGCCTACAGCCAATAAGTTTCCCAGTCTTTGCCAAGGGCTCTGTATGAGTGTTGGGGCACACGTTCAATACTGAGCCAGGGAGTTGACAACTCTGCCTTAGCCTTTACTTTCTGCTTTTTAGGAAGGTTGAAAAATGTGGTCTTTATTTAGGAAGCCCTGTGTCCAGCTAAAAACCAAGGCTTTATTACTGAGGAAGGAGGGCAACTAGCTGTCTCTGCCACATCCATTTTATAGGTGAAGAAACTGAGGTTTAGAGATGCTCAGTAATTTACCCAAGGATACCCAGGTAGTACATAGTGCTGCTAGGATTCAAATCAAGCAGTCTGGCCCTAAAGCCTATACCCATAACCACTTTGCCTTACAGACTAGAAAACTGGGTTTAAAGAAGTTAAATAACTTGGTGAGGTCACATAGCTGGCAAGTGCAAATCCATCTGGCCCCAAAGCTCATCCTTTTCCCCCTTTATTTACCCAGAAAATTCCTGGTAGAGGTCCATTAAAATACCTAAATAAAGTGTATCAAGTGTCCTTTGAACACACAAGAACAAAGAACAGCTAGATAATCAGAAAGAGAGCTATTAAGGAACAAACGCTTTGGAACTTTCTCTCATCTGGAGCAGAATTAAACAACCAGTTAGGTATGGGCTGTGAATTGCTATTAAGAAATCAGTATTAAAATTTGCAGTCTTGAGTGGCTTTTGTTTTGTTTTTCCCACTAATCTCCTGGACTCCCAGGCCCCTCCAACCAGTCAGTAGGTTATTATTAGTCCCTTCCACCCACATATGGCTTTGGGATAGGGTAAAGCCCAAGTTAAGTCCCAGTCTTAAGGTTCCATTGAGCCAAGGTCTAAGGGAACAGACCCCAGTGCCTGTCTTGACTTACCCATTTATTTTCTTTCATAGTTAACTCTTATTTTTCTCCACCTTTATTATCCTAAAACTGAGTTATTTGAGACTTGAACAAGTAATGGTATGTTGTTGTTTTTTGTTTGTTTTTAATTTTTATTGAATCATAATTGATTATAAATATTTTGGGGTTCAATATTGACATATGTTGATCAAATTGATATTACTAGCATATATATTGTTACAAATCATATTTATTCTTTATGCCCCTCCATCCCCCTCCCCCCACCAATTACCCTAGATTTCTTCTCTCCTTCTGAAAGACTAATGTTTACTCTGTTGATTTGTTGCCTAGATGATCTGTCCAATGCTGAGAGGTGTGATCAGGTCCCCCAATATTATCATAGAGCACATGCTTCTTCTGTCACTCTGGAATGGGCTTTGTGGAGAGAGACATCCTCTTCTTTTCTTTGGTCTCTGCTAGTGACTCTCCTTGTGTCAATGTACTCCAGTGGCTGGTGGACCATCTGTGTGGTAGTTGTGGCATCTAGCTACTTCACAGCAGCCATGTTTATTGTGGTGGCTGTGGTGGGCAACCCACATGGAGGTGATGTTTTTTGGCATGATCCTTGGCACTGGTGGTGTGCCTGGTTGTGGGGGGGGGGGAGTAATGGTATATTGTAATTATAAATTCAGGACAAGTTTCAATCCATCCAGAGCTCCTTTTCATGGTGATCACAGAGGACACACTCAAGAGGGAGTATCAGTGGAATTGCAGTTTGATAACCAAACAGAAGCACAATTGAAGCCATGGCGACTAATACAGCCCCATCACAGCTGCCCAAAGATAATCCATTGTTCTGTCTGTGGTTTGAAACCATCACAAAAAAACAAGATTTGGTTCCAGCAGCTAGAGTAATTTTAGCTCTATCTAACAGTGTATGTTTGAGTCACTGAAGTTAAAAAACTCATGGTTGGATCTTGGGCCTCATGCTGCTATTTGCACATAGTGGGTCCCCATTGCTACGAGCTTTGTCTCCAGTACTGCCCTGGCACCCCAAAAATGACCTCGGCTGACACTCTTCCCTTGCTCACATGTGTGTGCATGTACACAGACTCAGGAATAGTTCCAGGTGCAGGAATAGCTCTAGCATCTACCTTTGTCCTCCACTTTGAACATTCTTCAGCCTTCCCCACTGGTCTTTCTTTAACTGCATACCTGGATTCTTTCTCTGTACAACAAGGTTAACAGATATATCATGAGAATACTAGATTTTACTTAAATTTTGGAATTTAATTAAACACTTTATTTTGAGATAATACATATATTTTATAGAATAAATGTTATTTTTAAATGAATGAAAAGTAAATACAACACAAAAACAGAATTTGAAAAAATATATATCTACGAGTAATAATCTTAGACATCCCTGAAAAGCTTTGGTAAACATTCAGATAATGATAACTTTAGCTTCAATAAATTAGAAAATAAATGTATATAGCATATACATTTTTAGTATTGTAAAAATTATTTTCAGTGGTTGTAGAATCAGTATGTTTTAAATAATAGCTCTGAGAATTTAACATTAATTTTTATCAGCAGAATAAATCTATTTCTAGACACAGAACATTTTACAAATGAGCCATGTTTCAAAACATTTATCACTATGTTCTTCATTAACAAATATTTGACATAATTATAGATTCACATTCACTTGTAAGAAATGAAACAGAGTGATATGATGTGTCCTTTACAGTTTCTTCCCAATGGTAACATCTTGCAAAACTGTAGTATGTACCATATCACAACCAGGATATTGACATTGGTACAATGCACAGATCTTAATCAGATCTTCCCTCTGCTACATGTACTTGTGTATGTGCATGTGTGTGCGTATTTAGTTCTATGCTATTGTGTCACAACATCTCTCATGTTGCTTTTACATAACCCCACTTATTTCCCTCTTGTTCCCTCCCACATCCCTAGCCCCTAACCCTTGCCAACAACACTAATCTGTTCTCCATTACTATAACTATGTCATTTCAAGGATGTTATGTAAATGAAATCATAAAATATATAGCCCTGTGAGATTTGCTCTCTTCACCTGATCTCCCTTGAGATCCATCCAAGTTTTTGCATGTATCGATAGTTTGTTCCCTTTTTATTGTGGGGTAATATCCAAGGTATAGAAATATCACGGTTTGTTTAACCATTCACCCAGTGAAGGACATCTGGGTTGCTTCCAGTTGGAGCCTATTATGAATAAAGCTGCTGTGAAAATTTGTATACAGGTTTTTATATAAACATAAAATTTGTTTTTATCATTCTGAGATAAGTTGTGGAGTGCAGTTGCTGGGTTGTGTGGTAATTGCATGTTTCGTTTTATAAGAAACTACCAAAACGTTCTCCAGAGAGGCTATAGCCATCAGGAGTGTATGAATGATCCAGTTTCTGCATCCTTGCCAGCAATTGATATTGTTACTATTTTTAATTTTAGCTATTCTGAAAGGTGTGTAGTGGTATTTCATGGTGGTTATTTAATTTTAAAAACTATTTGTACATTTCAATTTTTAAGTGTTACTGATTATTTATGCAGCTTTTATAACATCTTCACTTTTCAGAAACATTTTTACTACTGAATGATTGTGTGACATATTAGAAAAATCCAGATAGTATTTCACATAATTCCATTTCACTCATCAGTTCACATTTTTTTTCAATATGCCAAGAATTATATCTATACCTGCTTTTTACAGGTGACTGGATGTCAGGTTTCACTTGAAACCTTTTCAGTAGTTGTCCACTGAGAAGTTAACATGGCAAATTCTGCATCAACAATGGAGTTCATTGGCTAATCTGGCTTTTGCAGGCCAATTATAAAGGGAATTGCTTTGCCTACACACCAACCATGTTTCTATATTCATAAAATATTTTTCTAATAAAAATCTCAACTATGAAAAAGTAGACTCCTGGCTATTTTTTTACAGCCTTTCCAGAATAAGAATTCATTTAGGTCATCTGCTCTGCTCTGATCTGCAAGTTGCCTCCTTGTTTCCTTGAATTCATGCAACCCAGCTCCCACCCCAGGTTTCAGGCCATCATACTTGCACCTTTTGGGGAAAGGGGAGGAAACGGAGGAGGCTCAGTGTCCCAGGTTCCTATTTGTCAGTGAGAGAAATCCTACTTCCTTAGCAGAAAACTAAAATGTCTTCTTTGAACAAAGTAGGGACTCAGTTGCCTAGATACAGTTAGGAATGCCTATCATTGGATCTGCAGGGGTGACCTGTTTGAGTTTCCAGAGTGTCAAAGGGAAAATAAGACAGATCTAACAAATAACTCAGACCCGCTTGGGCTTTCTCTGTTGGTCCCCTGTGTCTGTATGTGTCACACATATGCATGCAAAAAATGGCCTAATGTAAAAACCCTGCAGTAAACATCAATCTTTGTAGATTACCAGGGAGTTCTAGTGCTAGCAAAGCAACTTCCATAAAGACTATAAATAGCAGGCATGTGCTTCCATAAGCAGTGCAGCTATTTATTTTTTTAATAGGGGATTCTCATGTTACAAGAACATCACAGATTACTGAATAATTTATTTAATGGTAGATTACATGGGTTTCACTCTGCCAATGAGCTCATACCCAAGTGTCTAAAGGAGATAAGGTGAGCAAAAGCTAGAGCTCAGGCTTAGGCGAGCTGTCTATTTATTTTTATTATATATGTAAAACTATCGTAGCCACATATACATATTTTACTTACTGTTATCTCAGCTGCAAAGGTCATATACACAATAGTGGCCTACTTTATTATTGACATTTAGCTAACTCATTACAATGCATACAATGTACAGCGTGAGAAATACAGAATTGAATAATAAATAATCATGCCTACACTTGGTGATTTTAACAAAGGACTGTGATATATAGGGGTATATTTGTTCTCTATGAAAACGCAGGGAAACATAAGGGGGGAAATTCAATAAAAGGATGTTAGATTTGGAAAATGGAGATAAGAAAAAATAATCTGGATGGGTATTTTTCTATGAACTGTTATTGTTATGATCTTTTCAATGATTTGGAGTAAAAAAACAATCACTTTTAATCTTACAGATCTTAGAAATTTTACCTTTAACTATATACAGTTCTCAGGTGAACAAAGGCACTTTGGAAGATGGGCACACTTTTCTGCCAAATGTAATTTTAATGAAGATAAAATTTATTTAAAAAGAAAATTTTAATTTGGCAATAGAAAGATAGCAAAAGATTTGGACAGGCATATAACATAAGAAGAAATTCATGTGGCAAATAACTACAGTAAAAGAGGTTTGATTTTATTTACTAATTGGGAAATACAAATTAAACCCACAATGAGATATCACTACACACCCAGCTGACCAGTGGAAATTTTAAAGTTTGACAATAACAAGAGCTAGTGAGGATAGGAACTACTGCTGACGGGAGTTTAAACTGATGCAACAATTTTGGAAAATAGTTACCATTCTCTACTAAGGGTAAAGATTCCCACACCGTATTCACAATTGAAGAAATTCCATTTTGGGAAAATGACCAGAGGTAGATGTATGTGTATATGCTGCAGACCAGGATATATGCAAGAGAGTTTATAGAACCATTCTTCATAATAGCCCCAAGCTGGAAACTACCCAAATGTCCACCCAACATAGAGAGGATTAGTAAGAACCAGAGCCACCTACAACAGCGTGGATGAATGTCACAAACTTAATGTTGAGCAGAAGAAGGAAGATTCAAATACACCTCTTGAGGGTCCGCTGACATGCAAAGCTCATATAAAGGCAAAGCTAAACTATATTGGTTAGTGATGCATATTGAAATGGTAAAACTATAAAGAAAAGCAAGGAAATTATTATAATAAAATCCAGGATGGTGGTTACTTTTGGGGGAGAAAGGATTGTGATGAAGAATACCGGGAGAACATTCTGCACATTGAAAATGTGTGTTTCTTGACCTAGCTGTGGTTTTATGGGTTTTCCCTTCATAATTATTCACTAAACTGCATGTTTATGTTTAACATGCTTTTGTCTATGTATATTAGATGTACATTCACACACCCACACACTGCTTTCTAACCATACTACTAAATACTAAAAGATCGACACTTTAAAAAGAAACTTCCTAGTTCAAAATGAGCTTTAAAAATGAGCTTTAAATATTCAGTGCAGTTGAACGAACATTTAAAACAATAAGCCTTATGCACAGTTCCACATCGGAATTTTACATTATCATGCTGGAATGACAGCCCAGAGGACAGGAAAGAGCACAGGCTCCCAGACCAGAGGCCCCTTTCCAGTGGCCCTGACCCTCAGCAGCTGGGTTTCCTCATCTGCGAAGAGGCCCAGACCGGATTAGCTCCTCTGAGAGTCTCCTAATACATTCTTGGGAGTTCTCTGTGGGAACTGAACATTTTTTTAATACAAAATTATTTTCATTTTGAGGAGAATCTAAAGAATATGAGCATATTGTGGGTCCTCCTACATCCACCTTAGACTGTACAGTGCCAGCATTGCACGGTATTTATGATCACGTTGGGACCTAGATGTGCTGTTTTAATTGTCCCAAGCCAATAAGGAAACACAGGTGACCTAACGAGTGGAGTCTGTTGTCAAGTGACCTCATGGAAGGCTCACAGCCAGAGTTTCCACAGAAGTTTGAAGAGACCATGTCGTGTGAGATTTGAGTCACGGGACAATACAGATGTAAGGCATGCCCAGCCCGAAGATCCGACTCGGTACCCGAGCTGCAAACCGAGCGGCAATGTACTCCACAAAATCACGCCATCTGTCTCACAAAATTAACATTGTTAACTTGAATGTTATTGGTTCTATATATGGTTTGTCAAAATCGCAAATTGTTTTGGCTTTATAGTTGTAGAAAAGTTACAAGCCTGTGGGATGTATGCCCAGTTTTATGTTTGTACATATTTAACTAACAATCTTAGAAAAGTAATTGAAACACTAGAAATCCTCAATTTTTTTTTCCTGAGAAGGTGCCACACGTCACTCAAATGTGAGCCACACTGAATTCCATGCTGCCAAGGACCTTCCTGTGACTCTGTTTCCATCTGGGAAGTCAAGCCCTTTCCAAAGCACGTGGCAGGGGATAACTCTAGTGCTGCCTGGGACCCCAACCCCTTTCATCTGTAGCAATGTCTCTCAAATGCAGGTGATTTTGCCTGCTGAGAGACTTTCGGCAGTGGCAGGAGATATTTTCAATCGTCACAGCTGGGGGGAGTGGCTCGTCAGCAGAGGCCAGGGACGCTGTGAAACATCGTGCGATGCACAGGACAGGACAGCCCCCACAACAAAGAGCCATCCCAGCCACAATGCCAATACTGCCGGGTTGGGTAACCCTGGTTCTGCTCTTTAGCTTCAACTTCCGTAAGAAAATCTTCTCTATGTTTGCTTCTGGTTAATCAGGGAAAGGCAGTTTTCTTTTACAACTTACTCTTTTTTTTTTTTTTAAAGATGACCGGTAAGGGGATCTTAACCCTTGACTTGGTGTGGTCAGCACCACGCTCACCCAGTGAGCTAACCGGCCATCCCTATATGGGATCCAAACCCGTGGCCTTGGTGTTATCAGCACCGCACTCTCCCGAGTGAGCCACAGGCCGGCCCCTACAACTTACTCTTCCCAGCACCTGTTTCCCTCCACACAGCAGAATCAGACAAACAAGCAAAAACAATCCCTCAGGTGTGAGAAGCTTAGTTGCATGACTGGTTTGATTTAAGAGTGGAGATTGGGAGGGGGTTCAACCATTTTACTGTTGCTTTGTGTTGCTTCGTCCCCCACAGATTTGTCACCCCACTTCCTCTGGGTGACAGAGATGCAAAGGATTACTCAAAGCCCATCTCTTCTGAGCAGCGAGAGGCCCCGAAGTGGTTAATCTCCTGGAACCCTCAAGAGAGAGGCATTCCTTCCTTGGGAAGTTAATGTCGAATTGGGGTTCTCTTCCTGCATTTATTTTCCAGACCAGGAAGTTACAGGAAGAGACATAGGTGGGGTTATCGTTTAACAGTATAGGCTGGTAACTTTCAATGAAACAAGCCAGATGGTATTCCACTAAGGCAATTTAGTGGTCCTCTCAACAACAGTTTGATCTTAGCAAACATACCTTCCTACAGCAATTTCTCAGTATCTTTACATAACAATCAGTAACTAGTCTGTCTTTGAGCCAGCAACCTGCTGTGCCACAATCCTTATCTTGCAACAGAGACTTATAGCCTGAAGAAAATTTCCTGTCCTTGCAAGGTCAATATTTGAAACTGCAAGGCTTTGGAAAACCAGGCCCTGTGAAGTACATATGCTTTTTAGTATATTCCACATTTTACTCTTGTTCTGAGGTGACGTTATTCCTGGACCACCATCGATACAAACCTTCCTATCCTGATGGCTGGTGTGTTTATAGCTGGTGTCTGGAGGGGATGTGCTCCAAAGTGAATCCCAGAGGAGCCAACGTCTCTTCCAGAATAAACCATTGAAAACAATATTTAAACAGAAATGTTTGTGAGAGATTCACACCATTAGAGTGGATTTAGAACATCTGAGGGATAGTGTCAATCTCCAAGGTTGATCTAAGGGCCCATGTAATTGTGTTTGTACCCAAAAGGGCTGCTGGGGACCGTCCCCCCTTTGCTGTCTATCCCAGTGGTTTACCTGGCTGTGGACTATGTAATTCTTGAATTGGTTCATATAGATCCTGCTGTATGTCCCTATCTCAGCTCCTCCATCAGAAATTTAACTCCTTGAGAATAGAGTCTTCTGTGTCTTTGTTTTCATTGGTACACCACCTGGCACACTCAGTACAGTGCCCTGCTCTATGGGTAATGGTCAACACTGTCAATGAACTGTGAAAAACCCGCATGGTAAAAATAGCCCAGGTAGCATCACGGGCACCAGTTTCCTAGACACTCCCCGCCCTGAGCTTCAGCCCCGCCTCTCGCTCACCTGTTATTCAGTCAAGTGATCAATATCCAATCACAACCAGCCTCTCTCCACCTTTTGGAAGCGTTAGGATCTACAGCTTTCTCCTTACAAAACAGCCCTTAATCTCCAGGACCAAAAAAGGGAAAGAGAACGTGCTTTTACTTACCGGGTCCAGGCAGGCTGCCCGAGATAAGGATGGGGCAGGAAATCTGAGCATTCCTCTCTCTCTACCCCATCCTGTCGCCTCCCGCCACACTCGCACAAGGTCACGGAGACTGCTGTGGACAAGACTTCCCCCTGCCAACCACCGGCACTGGGCCGCTGCAGACCCACGGCTGGGGCCATGCATCCGAAGACCACCACCCTTCCCTCCACAGCACACATTCTGAACACTTTTTAGAGAGAAAAAAGGAAGAGAGGACTGTGTCTTTCGCCCAGCACAGAGGCCTTGGGGTGTGGCACACAGGGCCCTTGTTCCCTGGCCTGGACTTTGAGGGCTGCTCAGATCCCACATCTGAGAGGAAGCTGGAGCTGCTGCAGGCACTGACGAAACCAGAGAGGCTCAGGCACCAGCTCAGCACACACAGCCCGCAAACCTCCTCTCCCGTGGCTGTCTCTGGTCGACACCCTCCTCCTCCTTTGGTCTTTGAAGAAAGGGGAATGAAAGACCAGAGAAGCTGAGCAGTGGGTGAGGCCAGGCCACAAAAAGGAAGGCCCATCATGGGGTCAGAGGTTGGAAAGGTGACGAGCACAGCAAGAAATGCTGTAGAAGGCTGGTAATGGCCAGTGGCCCAGGTGAAGTCCCTGAGCGATACCAGGCTGGGGTCTGCTTCATGGGATCTTGGTAATGTTTTAAGTCTGGGGTGGAGTGAAGAGGGTGGTGGACCTGACAACTTCAAGATGTCAAGGTGAGACCTGACAATCCTTCAGGTCCATCCTAGGTTTTAAATCTATGATGCACAGTCTTGGTTGGGCGTAAGGGAAACAGTAGTTGCATTTTTTTTCCTGAATTGACCCAATGCAGCAATGGCCTGGGCCCAATTTATGACTCTGAGAGGGCGAGCCAGAATCCATCCTAGCCAAGCATTTGGCAAGTCCCTGGCCCCCAGTGGTGTGGAATAGCCAAATGTGGCCCTTCTACCTGGAACAAGCCAGAACCTAACTTTAGCTCCCTACAAGCATATGCAAATGGGTGACCAGCTGGCCCACCGGGCCTTACCCAGGGCCACTTATCTTTTGCATCCTGCACCTGGGGGGATTTGCCTGTCTGGCCAGCTTGCTGGGCAATTCTGAGGCTGAGAATGTCCTAGACTCTCAAAGAGGACTCCCTTTTCCCTTGGCAACCAGCTCCACCCTCCCCTCCCACCCCAGAGGCAAAGCCCCACTTTCTGTGCTTCTGCCCTTTTGGATGGGCCTCGTGGAGAAGGACTACAGTTCTGAGTGCGATAAAGGGTAGCCAGACCTTACTTGCCCCTGCGAGATGAAATCCAATCAGGGCAGGAGGCTCTGGTCCAGTGTGCTGATTCTCCAGGCCTCTTATTTCCCGCTTCCCCTGGCTGCAGCCTTTTGTTCTTGTCATGGTTCATTAGCTCCCTAAACAGAGGTTGCACAGAGAAAATGAAAGGAGAAAAATGGGGAAATTAATAGCTCTGCTGAAATGTCTGGTGGGGAAGGAAGTTAACACCAATTGGCTTGAAATTCACTTATCCCATCCATGTTTGGCCCCTTGATGCTGCATAGGCAGGAACCAGAATTAAATGTTGGGTGCAGGCACAAAACACATTTTACACCCATTTACAGATGAGTTCTCTGGTTCACCTTGAAAGCTGGCATAAGGATTCTCCACTGGGACCCACGCCCTGTATGATGCCACGCATATGCCTGGCCGGCAGATAGGAGGACGGACAGGAAGCCCTGAGCTATGGGCACATGTGTGCTGCCTTCTTGGCACCGTAGAAAGAGAAAAGGTTGGGCTTCGGGAGTGGAGAGAATAGAAGAGACAAGAAGCATTTCTTCCTATGTCACTCCCTGGAAGAATGCCGGAGTCCTGACGTCTGGTCCAGAGGCCCTACCACATTTTAGAGGAACATCAAGGAACAGACCCGAACAGTGGGGAAAGGCCAAGAAGTAAAGCCCCAAGTGCCCCTCTGGCAAGAAGAGTGATCTCACTGCCAGGAAGTGAGAGCTGGAGTTCTCTGCTAGTGGCCTCTCTTCTTTCACCGTATTTATTCTTCCTCTCCACTGGCTTATGTCACTCAAAAGAAAAGGCAAAGATAGGCTGCATGGTTCCAGAAAGAGTCTTTATGGCCCCACTAATGTCAAATGGGCTATGAACCTATAGGAAATGTCAAAACAGATGGAAAAGGAGGAAATAAAAGTCTTCTGAGAAAGCAGCTGCTAATTAAGCTCTATTAGTCTGTGGCAGAATTACTGCCCCATTCGAAGTCTGATTCCTACTCTGCCCATAATGGGTCATCCAAACCACTGACACTTCAAGAAAACCAAGTGGTTCTTTTAAGGGGAGACACTTGATGTCGTGGGCCTGAAACAATTCTACCAGTAAAAATCACAATAACACCAGTGATTTCCTACTCAGAAAACAAAATCTATCTAATTTAATACAATACCTAAACCCATAAACCTTTTCTGTACAGCTGATGACTATCTAGGAACATGGAGATAAAAGTCATGCCACTCTTGTCAGTTTCAAAACCCACCCTGAGTGTCATGCAATAGAAGGAAAACCCTAGTAGGGCAGGCCAAGGATAGAGCAGCTGAAAACAGCATGAGCACCAGAATTCACTAAACCACCGCCCAAACCAAGCCCAGTATGTGAGCCAGGCCACGCCTTTGAGGAATTGACCTGGTCCTCTCTGTTCAACGCCCCCCATAAACCACCTTTCCCACCAACACCATCTTCATTACTAAGCCCTCTGGCTTTGCTGGTGGGAAAGTGCTATGGGTCAAATGTGTCCCCCAAAAGTTTATGTGTTGGAAACCTGCTCCCCATTATAACAGTGTTAAGAGAGTGGAAAATTCAATTATGGTATTTGAAAGGTGGGGCCTTTGAGAGGTGACTGGAGGAGAGGACTGTGCCCTCATGAACGGGACGAGTCTATTCATGAAGTAGTGAGTTATCGCGGGCGTGGTTCTGATGACTTTATAAGGAGAGCGAGGGAGAAACCTACCTCTCTTGCTCAGCCCGTTCTCTCACCTGTGACACCCTGGTCACCACAGGACCCTGTAGAGAGTTCCCACTCAGAAGAAAGCCCTCACCAGATGTGTCCCCTGGAGTGTGGACTTCCCAGCCTCTAAAAGTGTGAGAACTAAATTTTGTTTCTTTATAAATTACCCTGTTTCAGATATTCTATTACAGGCAACAGAAATGGCCTTGGGAGAAAGGCCTGAAGTGTTGTCACTGTCTCAGACCGTTTCCCCACATGTAACTGCAACATGAAGTACTGGGCACCTGGAGAACCACAGGAGATAGCAGCTTCCCTGATACAACCCAAAGAGAGTCGGTGCTTTAATTTTGTATAGACCTAGGGTACGTTTAGAGGAGAGAAAATGACCTTGTCATTGCAGCTAAAGTGGATTTCCCAGAGAGTCATAAATCTAAATAACAAAGTCAGCTAGCACACATGGGGCAGCCGTATGGAAGAGACTGGGATCCAGGTGAGTGCACCTGAGGGCAGCAGGTTTGGGTGTCTGGGTGTGGGGGATTGAGACACAGAAGTGAGTCAGTCTGCCTTTCTGTCTATCAGAGAAATGTGGAAAGGACAATCTAAGAGTAACAACATGGGAGGAGAGAAAAATGCAAAGAAATATACCTTCTAAATGACCATTTTCCTTCGGAAACCATAAAGGTAAGGGGATCATACTGCTTGGGTCCAAGTGGTGAGGCTTTGTCCCTAGATGTCATGGGGCTATGCAAATGTGGGAAGCCATGGAAAGGAATCTTTCACTCTGATGTGGCGTCTTACAGCTGCTTTTCCCACATGTCACCCCTGAGGCTCACAACCACCTCTATGTGGACAAGAGTCATTATCTTCATTTCACAGATGAAAAACAGAGTCTAGAAGAGGGTAAATGACTTTCTGAAGGCCACACTCTTCCTAAGTGGCAGAACCAGGATTAGAAGCTGGGTGTTTTTACTTTAAACGTAGGGCTCCTTCAGCTATATCAGTGGTGTTTAAACTGTGTACCCAACAGAACATCTTCAGAGAGGAAGGGGACACTGGCTTCCCCCACTCCCACTCAGATCAGAGCAGCTATAATTTTACTTGTTTTGTTTATTAAATATTTTGATAGATAAGATTTTGTTTGTAAAAAAAAGGAGTTTAAAATAAGTTGGGGCTGGCCAGTCAGCTCACTTGGTTGGAGTGCAATGCTGTAACACCAAGGTCAAGGGTTCAGATCTCCGTTCCAGCCAGCCACCAAAAAAGTGATAATAAATAGGTTGGAAAGTCACTGCATTCTGCCACGAGCCCTCCAGTGGGGGTTCAGTCACAACACAGGAGCTCACTTGGCACAAGTACAAGGAAAGGAGAGAAGGAGATAGCAGTCCCATAGGCCTGGTCACCAGCAAACTCCCAGCACGTGCATGCTCTGCACTTTGGAGTTTGTCCTAGAGGGGGAAAGAGCAAGCTGAAGCCTGTCAGTTTGGGGAAGTTCTTCCTGACTGACATCGTGGGGCACTGACTGGTCAACTCTGTGGATCTTGTCCAGACAAATCCAAAGCCTTCAGCGGACTCTGGCTCACATACCATCTGAGCTTAATCAGCTGCCGCAGCCCTGAGCCTAGTAAGCAATGCTTCCAGGCTCCTCCAGGCCTGGCCTCCGGTGAAATACATGCTCATTCTAAGGGTTGGCTTATGCTGGTGCATCACCTGTTCATGGTGCAAGGCTGTTCCAGTGTCACCCTGCCAGCCTGAGACCTGAGACCTTCCAACAGTTTGTCCCTTTCCTCTGACCTCTTCTTTCACATGGCTCTGCCTGCTCTCCTGCTGCTGTTCAGATCTTCCCAGACACCCCGCATTACATCTGCTGGTTTCAGCCTTCCTGTAGCTGTTGGAAACAGCCTCCTACTCTCCCCCAGCTTCCCAGATGGCAAATATTCTGGCTTACTGAGGGCATCCGGAGGTGTGAGGAGTCAGGGCACATCATTTAGGGTTTGGTTTTGTTCCTTTAACCTGGATGATTAAAAAGCTGCCTGCTACAGGCAAAAGACTTGTCTGAGGCCTGCCTCTGCTGATCATCATGGTTGATAGACTGAAATAAATCCCTTGGTTCAAATTTTATAGAGCACTTATGAGTTAGCTTTGTCATTTGTTTTTATAACTCTCTCCTGAAACTATATGTGGCAGAAAGAGATCAGACAGACCTGGGTTCAAATCCCAGCTTTGCACTTACTAACTATATGATCTCAGATAAGCTACTCAACCTTTCTGATCTTCCTTTTCTGCATTTATATAAAGAGATAATACTAACCACTGCACAGAATTACTGTTGTTTTTTAATGAAAAATAAATGAAATAAGGAATCCTGTAGAGTGCTTGGCACAGAGTCAGAGTTCAATAGATGATAATTTCTCCTTCCTCCTTAGGGTAAAACCCAAAATTTATTCATATTTGTTTCCCCAAAATCTAGTACAGTGGCTGGCATGTAATATACTCTCAGTAAATGTTTGTTGACAGTATGAAAGAAAAAGGCAGTGAATCACGAGGGCTTACATGTAACTGACAGGACTGGCCCCAGGAAGAGCTGTTGAAATTTGTTGAGTCCCATAAGGCAATATTAGAATTCAAGAAGTGAGAAGTGTACCCTAAAGAGATAATCAAATGCTCCAAAATGTACATACAAGGATGTTCATTGTTATGTTCTCTATAATAGTGAAACTGTCCAAATAACCTAAATGTCCCACAAAGGGGACTGGGTAAATTAAAGTGCCTTAATACCATAAAATATTTTAAAATGTAGATTTAGAAGTATTGTTCTATAAAGATATACAAAACATATTTTTGGGTGAAATGGTGTGTTATAAAATTGCATGTACCCCGCTCATAAAAATGATCTATTTACCTATCTTTCAAGAGAAAGAAATGCCTGGGAAAATATTAGCAGACAATGGCTATGTCTGAATGGTGGGATTATAATAATTCTTACTTTATATATTATACTTTTCCATATCGTTTGAAATTTTTTTAATGTGCATCATTCTTATATTCAGGAGAGAAAAACAACTTTCTTTTGGAAAACCAAAACACATAAGGGGTATAACAATCAGTACAGGGGGCACTGTAAAAGTTAATCCCTACCTTAAACTCATTTAGACTCAAAGGAACATGTATTTGGAAGTCTAATAGGACTTCAGGAATGTCAAGGTATGGCTATCCCTTGGGAAGATCTAGAAATGGACCTGGCGTACTGTCATCACACTCCCTCTTTCTGTAGCTCTGGGTGTTGGTATCAGTCCTTCTATGGCAGGCCAGCTTTCTCTACATGGCAGGAAACACCATCCTGATGGCTTCAGAATTGCTAGTCCACACTACTGAGAGACAATGAGCACTGTGCTCTATGGTCCCTACGTCATGAATTCCCAGGACACGCTGCACTTGGCCCTATTGGGTCAGATGTCTATCCCTCACCCAGGCGCTGTGCATGGGTGGCCATGCTCTAGGAATGGCCCAGCTTGTGGTCCAGTCCCACCTTTCAGCCCATGGTGGCCCAGGAGGCAGGATCGTGTAAGAAGAGCTTTATTAATGGGTTGAGACATAATTGTCCCCTCCCCCTCGCACTATTCTGCTGTGAACTGATATTTCCCTGGAGGCAAGAAAAATACGATGGAGAGTTCTGACATGTTGGTTTAGTTTCCATTTTCAGAGGAGGGCAGGGGAAGACTGGAGGTGGAGGGATGAGCAGGATTGGATCCATGCTGTCAATATCAGAAGCAGCGATGAGTTTCCCTGACACGCTCCTATGCTGCTGTAAAGTCAATTCCTCTGAGTCCTCATGGAGCTTACTGCTCAACGCAAGGGCTGGGTGCTGGTTGGATAGAAGCAGCAGTCTTCTTCATCATCGTTACCTTACTTCTCTTCCTGGGCACCTTCCATCCCTTCCCTGTAAGCAAGGAGAAATGTTGCTTCTAAAGGATGATGGGTTTTCTTAGAGTGTCTTGCATGAAACAATCCAGAGCTCAATAAAACATTCAGTGGTTTCCATCCCTCTGTGCATTCCCTGCTTCGTTTAACTTACTTAGGAGACGGTAATTTAATTTTTTTCCAAAATAGAAAGACTATGCTTAGAAAATAAACACTTTTAAATACAGTAGGACCTCATGATATCATAGCTCACTGTTAGAATGCAATTTGGAATAAGTCATGATGTTTGGAACAGGATCACTGCGCTGTGAGCCCCTGGTGGTCAGGAGCTAGGATTTAGCCAACTCCGAGCCCCAGCATGTAGTGCAGTCCTGATCCACGGTGGGCTCTCAGAGGTCAAGGGCCCTCAGAAGTCCTATGGTTCGTTCTTGACATAGTTGTCTCTTTGAGTTTCTGTTAGTTTTGTTTTGCTTCCCTCCCCACTACCTTTTTTCTGTCTATTGAAGATGCCACACATTTCTCCAAATCTTCTGGTTCCTGTAGTAAACACTCAGAGCTAGAGTATATTCTTCCTCTAAGTCTTTGGGGTAATGTTCACGTTACCTTGTTCTACAGCATTTCCCCACATGATTCATTTTTATTTTTTACCTCTTTACTTATCCTTGACCCCAAAGTAAGATAGATCCTTCTATCAACAGAGAGGCTATTGGAACTGCCTGGAGTTGGGCTTGCCTGGAACTGAGGGCATTCCTAGGAAGCAGGACTTTTAGTGCTAAACCCAGGACAGTCCTAGGTAAACCAGAATGTCTGTCACCCTAGGGTGTAATTACCAACATGAAATGGGTAAGGGAGAGGAGGTTGGGGAAAGAAGGAAGAAGAGGAAAAGTAGACCTGGGAAGTTATGGGCTTTCAACCTAACTATAATCTTACGGCTTTTCTTTCCATTTTAGTGACTGGGGTCCTGCACATAAACTCACCAGGGATATTTAAATTCATCACTTCTTCAGGTTAATTACTATTTCAACCTATATATAATTGCCCACTTTTCATCTCCCAGGTCCATCCCTCTATATTTTCCCAGTTTCTATCCCTTGTTCGCCTAATTTGATGACATTGTAAATGAATGCTTTGTAGCCCTCTGTAAAGCTAGGGCTAGGTCTGGAGCTCACAGACCCCTCAAGCCTGTTGTCCAGATTGGGTCACAAACCCTTCACACACAGGTGTATGAGCTAGGTAACAGGAAAAAAGTTCCTTGGAGCCCTGGTTGGAGAAAGAATAGTCTTTATTCAGCACATACACACACACACACACACACATATCTAAGAGCTAGGCAGTCCAAAGAGAAACTCAGCGGCTATTGGCAAAGTCCAAAGAAAAATTGAGCAGGTGCCAGCAAAGTAAACATGCTCTATTCTTTAGAGGAAAATTCTGCCATTGAACAGCTGCTTCATAAACTCAAGAACACACAAGAATAGCAACAAGCTAAAAAAAGATACATGTGTGCGCATGTGCACTAACTCCACACCCACACAACTTATTTACAAAGAATGGGCTGCACCACCCCCAACCGGACCTGAGGCAACGGGGCTTGATTAAACTATTCTATTTTCCTCACACCCTCTCTGCACCAACACATAGCACTGATAGATAACATGTAACATATAAAAGAAAATGTAAAAGTCATAGCCATGCTCAAAAATGAGATACGTATGTCCATGGACCTGGAATAGAATTGACATGTGAAGCAGTGAGTAGAGACTGATCTGAGGGACTGCTGGGCTCTGGGACTGAAAGTATGTAGCAGCAGCTGTCAGTTTGGTTTCTGCAGGGTGGGCTTTTCTGGCTAGTGAAAAGAGGCTGGAAAATCTGCTGCCAATGACCACCAGGAGTATAGCTTAGCACCTAAAGAGTGGGCCCAAGCACATGCCCCATGAACAGATGCACAGAGAGAGAAAAAAAAAAGGCAGGGGGGAAACATCCTGCATATGACAATCCTGCAAACCAAATTTTGAAACGTGCAAGGAAATCTTACACCAAGAAAGAAAACCAATAAAATCAATAATTGGGACATGAGTTTTTTCCAGAAAGAAACAAAATAATGATTTTTTTTAAATGCTGAAAAAGACTTGAGAATATGTACATATAGAATCCTTGAAGACATAAATGCAGAAATTACATCCTTTAAAAGGATATATACCACCGATTTATTATGCCACAAAACAGGAAGAAATGAATAAGCACAGGTGAATATAAAATTAGAAATTGTGGAGGAGAAGAATATAGCCTTGGTGGGGATTTAGGGAGGACACTCAATAGGATAGATTCTAGACTAAACATAGTGGAAGAGAAAATTAACAAATTGGAATAAGGGATTCACCCGGACGATAATGGTGTCACCAGGGTGATACAAATAAGACTGAGAATGACAGGTGCTGTGGTTGTAGATAGGGAACTCAGGATAGGCTTGTCAAAGGAGATATGTGAGCCGTGACCTGATCAAGTAAAGCTGCAAATCAGATGAATGTAAATAAAAATAAATCTATACACGAACAGTCGTCGATATCTATTTTCTAAGTTGTTGCGAGTTTTGAGATAAATAAAAGAACCAAGCCCAGTGCCTGATGCATAATTAATAACACACATTAAGAAGCTCCACTTCCCTTCCTAAGAATGTGAGTTAACAGAATAGAATTTAGCATTTCACCTCTATACTGAGGGGGCTTTTGTCCACCCCTGCTGGAGCCTAGCATCACAGCAAGGGGACTCAAGTTGGCTGATGATCTCTAGACCTAATAATGGTAGATTTAGCTCTCTGTGACAACATGGCTGGAACATTGTCAATTGTCATTATGCCTGTTTTTCTCCTTCTGCTTCTCTCCCTAGAGAACAAACTCTATTTTCCCCTCTAGCATTAACTAACCAAGCTAGTCACGTCCAAAATACAGAGATGACATTTTAATATATCCAGGCAGCCTGGCTAGTAGTTTCTTTGCAAACCCCAATTTCCATCAGTGCAGCTCTAAGCATTTCTCCCCAGTATGTCTTGTCCGGGGCCCCAAAAGAACTCCCAACGGAGGTCATGAAAGGGGGAGAGACAAAGCCACCCTCTTACTGAGCAGGGAACCTTTTCAACTTACAGGCCCCTGACAAAAACATTCCCTAATGAAAAGAACAAAATAAAACTAGCTCACAGTGAACAGCAACAGAATGTTGCAGCTTCTTGGGATGTGGGAATCTGAGAGATTGGATTGCATTCAAAGAAAACACCCCCAGAGTAATAGCAAGTCCTGGGGGCTCAGCAACATTCAAAATTCCAAACTGTGAAGGGGTGTGATTCCCTGCCAAGGCCTGGGCTCGGGGCTGGGTATCGTGGAAACTGAACCAGGCTGGGATGTGCATCACTGACAGTCAAGGACAAGGACATTAGGCATAGCAGTTATCTCTCCCTTGAGCAAGGCAGATACGGGAATCTGTGATGACCCAGAAAGGAGAAGCCAGAGGTGCAGAGTTTGTGTTTCTTTTTCTAACTAGAAGAGAGAAAACAAGTTCCACCTTCTCCAAGTCCTTGGTCAGGAAAAGACTTTTATGAAAAGAAAAAGAACATCCCATTTTGCTGCAGCTGAGACTGGCTTTTGCACCCATCTTCCAAGGGAGAGGAAGGTTAAAGGACTGCTCCTTCCTCCCACAGATGGCTCATGTCCTGGGAGTCCCCCAACCCCTATTGTCATCTTCCCACACCATCCCAGTTATGCCCCCACCAAATTGTCCCACACTCGCCAATCTATAAAAAATGGCTTCCCCTTTTTTACTTTTAAAAACTGCACATCTCAACCAATTATGAATTATATAAAATAAAACAATACAGAACTGAGCATTTCGACTTTGGCTCAATTGGGGTAAATGTTCATGTTCGGAATGGGAGAGAGTAAGAGGAATCATAGGGATAAGCAGCAGGATTTTAACGTGTCCTACATTCCATGGTGCATATTGCGCTGATATCTTCTGACAACGACTAAGATAAAGACCTTAAGTTTGTGTCATATTAAAAACAAAACAAAATTAAAAACCAGATGTTTGGGGTGAGGTTAGAGAGGAAATTCCTGCACACCAGCAAAATGAGGGTGTGATGTATGCACGAGCACAGCTGTAAGCTGTGTCATTGTGTTGAGGTCTTCACATACGTACAGAATTTTTTCCAACTTGTTTGTCCATCTCGCACACGCATACAGCTTGAAATGCATCTTTAATATGATTTAAGTCCCAGTGGTAGGCAGGTAGGAGACACTAAAGAGGAAACTTCAAATGGAGAGTAGAGCATTGTTCAGTTATCAATATTTATTAGGCAGGGCCCCTGCATTGTAGTAACCTCATTATGTTTGTTGATTAAATTAATGCCAGACACTATAATAGCTAGTGGAAATGGATTTGATTCTTTCCTTAGTGATAACCATCTTGCTAGTACTCCCTAATCGAGTCATATAACTAGTTCCCTACCCACAGAGACTGCTACTGTATATGTTTAAAAAATGAAATAAGTTGTAGTTTCACAGTGAAATCCTTTTTAAACCTAGTTCCTCATTCTGATCAGAAATGCTGCACGAGTACTGATCTATGCTCTTTCCTTATGTTTTGCTTCTTAGGATTTTTAAAATTCATCTGCTTTTTAAAGTTAACTATTTTTTCTTATGTGACTCTCTAAAAACCACCACTGGGCATCCAGGGGAGCTCTGAAAGCAGACGGGAGTACAATAGCTCCATACTTTTAAAGGGACTTCCAGGCCACATTCCCTATGCCTCCGCCTTAGCAAAAAAGACCTTTTTGAAGACCTAGAGCTCAAGCACTTGTTTCCACGATTCCTGCAGAGTGAGAGACTTGGAAAATGAGGGCCCAGAAAGGAAATCACCTGTTCAATATTATAGAGGAAAACAGCAATTAAGTCAAACTAGAAACTAGAGTTCACTGGTTCTGAGTAATGTTTTCAAGAAGCACACTTTCACATTCAATAAGAATATACTGAACAGCTGTATGTGGGGATTTGTTTTGTGCAGGCTAGTTAAGTGTAACCATATAGAGGCACATTAAAAAACAATGCAGGGCCAAAGAATATAATCCAATTTATCCATTGGATTTAATTAGGAATATTCATTTGAATAGCTAATAACTTGATAGTAGATGGAAAAATTACTTTCCTGTGCCTCTTAGACGAGACTCTCAGGAACCATCATCGGGAGCCCTCACGCCCTTGTCTGCTCATGAAATCAACACTGAGCTTAGCAGTTACTCTCTTATTATAATTCAGCTATTTTATTTCTATTTTAATTAGAGCAGATTACTTTTGACCAAACTAGCATCTCTGGACATAATCTACATTGTATGACCTCTTTCAGTTAATGAGAAATGGTTCCCTCTGTTCATTTTATGTTTGTGCAAAGCTAATTTATCTTGACCAATATTATTATGCTAATTATATAAGTGCAGTTGGCTCTTTCAGGCAATTTCTATTATGAGAGCTCTTAAAAGTGCAACACAGAAGAAAGAATAAAATGGAGCAGACACGTAATTAGGGAGATTATAAAAATCCTTTCCCAGGTATAAAAAAAAAATGTATTTTAACTATAGGAGTTTTGGTCTTTGTATTATGATGCCTGTATCCTCTTCTGGGCCAGGTTGATTTCTCAGTTCCATGGGGTAAAATCTCAGATGCCTAAAGGGGCCCGGAAAACAAGGTAAATGAGTAAAAAGGCAGGGCTCGAGTGCCTGCTCCTCTGCCATGTGAGTGGGAAGCTGGGGACCTGGGCCTGGACTGAGTGCTTGCTCTGTCCGGAGGAGGCCACTCGCCTCAGCAGGCACTTGATATCATAAGAGAATGATGCCCGGTGTGGCCAGAGAAGCCAGAAATCTGGGCAGAGTTAAATATTCTGATTTTTAAGTGGCTTTAATTTTTTTTTTTTTTTTTTTTTTTAATGTACTGGGATGGGTCAAATAATACTATCCAAGGAGCCAGCAGGCTGCCTAAAGAGATAGAAAAAAAACCCTTGGGTTATTCAAAGAATTTCTTTTCCTTTTCTGTGCTCAACATTTAGCACAACACTTCTAACACCAAATGTGGGAAGAGGGCAGGGGTTCCCCACACACCAAGTAATTCTGCAGCAGACACCAGCTGGGTGTCCTCCAATTCAGTTCAGTTCTGACACTACCTGGAGGTGGCATCAGGTCCCACAGGTTGAGGGCTAGTCCCACGAGACTGCCCCCTATTTCAGTTGTCAATCACCACCCCTAGGTTGTGACCTGTGCTTCTGACTGACTGGCTATAAATCAGGATTCCCATAAAACTCTCCTCATGTTCAATTAATTTGCTAGAGTGGCTCACAGAACTCAGGGAAACACTTATTCACCTTTACTGGCTTATTAATAAAGGATATGATAAAGGCCACCAATGGACACTGGATGAAGAGATGCACAGGGCAAGGCACGTGGGAAGGGGTGCAGAGCTTCCATGCCCTTTCTAGGAGTGCCACCCTCCAGGAACCTCCACGTGTACAGCTATGCTGAGGCTCTCTGAAGCTAGTCCTTTTGGGTTTTTAAGGAAGCTTTATTATGTAGGCAAGATTGATTAAATCATTGGACATTGGTGATTAGCTTAACCTTCGGCCCCCCCTCCCCTCCCCAGAGTTTGGGGGGTGGGGCTGAAAGTCCCAACCCTCTAATCATGCTTTGTCTTTCTGGTGACCCACCCCCACCTATGGGCCCCTAGCCCCAGACAACTCATTAGCATACAAAAGACGCTCATTACTCTGGGAGATACCAAGGGATTCCTAAGCTGATTGTCAGGAAACAGGGAGGAAGACCATGTGTATTTCATAATATCACCCAGCCACTTTGTGACCTCTGCTCTGTGCCATACAAAGGTGTTTTCAGTACCAAGAGGCTTAAAAATGTTCTATAAATTAGTTGGGGCATCTACCAGGTGGCAGGAAGAGGTAGAGGATCTCTCCTCCTTGCCAACCTCCCCGGGAGGAGGAGGAGCTTTCTGTGGATTCATCTGGAATCTTAAGAGGCTACTGACTTCTTGGCCCCACCAACCACTGCTCCCCAACTCCTAAAGCAGCCAAACAGTGAGACCTCCTCTCTTTCCTTGTCATTATCTGACACAGACATGCCAGGAGACATGGAGAACACACAGCCCACAACACCACAATCTGCCACCACCCCAACCTGGCACCCACTCTCCTCCCCGCAAGAGCCACTGAGGAACCAGTCTGTGAGGCATGAAAGGCACATAACCCTGATCCTGCTTCCTCCTTTCTTTGGGTGTGAGGGCCCTTGATATGGGGTGGTGAGTCACTAAAAATGAAGTCTCTCCATGCTCTGGAGTTGGTTCCTGCTACAACTGGTAGAAAATAGGCCACCTGGGCAAATAGCTTGTCAAGCTAGTGCTGGGTCTGGAGCTCACAGACCCTTCAAGCCCATTGTCCAGCTGGGTCACAGACCCTTCACACGCAGGTCTGCGAACTAGGTAACCGGCCAAAAGGTCCTTGGAGCCATAGGTTCAAGAGCACTTTTGTGTGGGGTGGCTGCCCGAGGCAGTCAATGCCAGCCTGGTGGGTGGCGGTGCCGCCCATGCATACTAACTCCACCCACACACAACTTACTTACAAAGAATGTGCTGCACCACCCCCAACTGGACCCAAGGCAAGGGGGCCTGATTAAATTATTCAATTTTCCCAACATAGCTGTTCTAGTGTCATGTGTCACCAAGGTCTACTTGTTGCTGATAGCTGTGTGTGAGGCCTCAGTTCCTGATCCCCTGCTTGGCCCTGCCCTTTCTTATGCTGGTAGCTCTCTTGCCTTCCACTCTCCAAGCAACTCTTGCCACTCAGCCTGGTTTGACCCTCAAACCATTGCTCCTACCAGCATTGCACACCTCCAGCCTTGCCTCTCACCCAGCACAGATTCTCTACTTGTCTCTACCTCTACCTTGGCCCCAGGCTTCCCTCAGCCCAGGTCACACCCAGGCCCAGGCCCACCCTCTGCTCCCAGCTTCTCCTTGGCTCACTCTACCCCACTCTCTCCATCCCCAATCCAGACCCTAAAAGCTGTGCTTCTGGGACTGTCCTCTCCCACCCAAAGCTACCTCCATATCTTCTCCTCAGAAGGCTTAAGGCTGTCAGCCTAAAAGAAGAAACTGAGGCAAAAATATAAAACAAATAATTTATTGGGGCCAAGGATTAGGACTGAAGCCCAAGAAAACACAAATTCAAGTTGCCTTGAAAAAGTGCTCCATCTAGCAACAGTCAACAAAATGATTTTTAAAGGGAGAAAAGGACAAGTTAAGGGTCAGTTCCAAAGATGTTTGTCAAGAGTTTACATTGGTTTTATGAACCCTGCAAGAGCCAGTCTTTCAAGATGGATCCTGAGTGGCTAACTGGTTTTAAATACAAACTGGAGCCAAGAAGCCATTTGCTAACTAGAAGTACCCTTTGGGGACTTCTACAAGCTATCTGTCCTGTTTATGCCATCACTGGTCAACTGCTGCCATCTGAACTTAACCAATGAACTGTAACCTGTCAAGTGTTAACTGGCCAGAACTCAGCAAGCCAGAATATTTCTTTTGTGTAACAGGCTGAACCGAACAGGACTGCACAAACTTTAATCTCTCATTTGCATAGAGGACCTGATTGGAAACCTGGGGTGGGAACTCTTTCTCTATAAGACAGTCTCTTCCTTCCAGCAGAGTGCCTCCCTGGTTTACAAACTGTCAAATAAAGTCTCCCTTTATTTCCAAATTTCTTTTTCAGTTAATTTGTTAACAGTTTACTAAAATAACATGAGCTACTGATTGGCTATACATTGCTCTTTGCATCACAAATTCCAGGAACCTTGCAATGGAGAAAGGGTGAGGGTCCTGTTGTACAGCTTGTAATAACATTTGGGTAGTTTATACCTGTTGGAGCAGCTACCAGTCTGGAAACAGTTGCCAAAATGTACAATTTAGCAATTATCCCAGACAAGGGTGAATGAATGAATGAATGAATGGATGTGAATGAATCCTCATGGTCATATCTCTCTGGGGCTGTTAAATTTAGCAGACCTTGCATTTCCTAGGTTGCTCTAAGCCACTTTTCTTAGGGCTAAGGGAAGCACCACAGCATAAGTACAGTTACATGACTTGAGGAGAACAGAAATAGGAAGAGGCTAGTGCTCATTTCCACTACAAATGAACACGAGAAGACGCTCTAAATTGAAGCAAGAGAGAAAAAAGCTGTAAAACACTAGAATCTATTATCTATAGAGATTCAGCAATTTCAAGGTTTTTTCAGAGCAGAAGACCAAGACTGGTACCTGGAATGGGGATTGGCTGGGGGAGGAAGCTCCACGTGGGGGGCATGGGAGGGACAGACTGGCTTCAAGATCAGCCTTCCAAGACTCTGTCTTGTCTTCTTCCTGGCCGGCTGGAAATGGAGATATCCTATAGGAAAAAGTGTGGGCTCATTTAAAGGGGGTTTAAACAGGGCCATGCCAGGCAAATTGTCATAATGCCAAATTGCGGAAGGGCATTGTTAAGAGGTGGGAGAGCCCAGGCCTGGGAATTCAGGGCTCTGGCATCTAGTCTGGTCTGAGTCTGTGGGAACTCAGGCAAAGTACCAATGCTCTCCCGATCTCATCAGAGTATAGAAATCGGACTGAAAGTATTAGTTATCTGAAGTGACATGAAAATTAACCCAAAACTTGGTGGCTTAAAACAATGAACTTTTATTATCTCACAGATTCTGTAGGTCAGGAACCCAGGCACTGCGTAGCCGAGTCCTCAGGCTCAGGATCTCTCTGAGGCTGCCGCTGAGGTGTCAGCTGGGGCTGCAATCATCTCAGGGCTCAATTTGGAGAGAATCTGCTTTCTCGCTCACTCGAGCGGTTGTTGCCAGAATTCAGTTGCTCTCTGAATCCTAGAATAAAAGTCTCAGCTGGAACAAGAGCCTTAGTTTCTCACTGGCTGTTGGCTGGAGGCCTCCTTCAGTTTTCTGCTATAAGGGTCTCTCTATAGGACAGTTTATAACATGACATTGGGCTTCCATCAGAGTTAGCAAGAGAGACTTCTGGCTTCTGGTTCTGCATGTAAGGAACTTAGAAGTCGCCACTCCATCCTAACAACAAGTAAAAAGCTGAACAGACTGAAAAGTTAACTCTTCTTAGATCTGTAAGAGAATGATGTCACAGGGATAACCACCCCCAACACTGGAGAGACAGACAGGCGGATACAAAGAATCACAACTTACCTACCAGAGCAGAAACTCACTAGCAAAAAACTTCATGAGAATTAATGAAGGGTAGAAAAATATGAACTGTAATTGATGAATTGCTGGAGGCTCTATGTAGACAAGTCTGAGAGCTAAAAACTCCAGGGGGACCCAGACACAGAGGGGCCCCACACTTTTGTGAGATTTCCCTCTAGGAGCTTGACCAGGTTCTGTCATTAAGTATTGCGGGAAAAATCTCCTTACGCTTCCAGCAGAGGGAGAGCAAAAGGAACCATTTTGAAACACACCAGAGCATTCTGGTTTTTTTTTTTTTTTTTTTTTTTTTGTCTTTTTCGTGACCGGCACTCAGCCAGTGAGTGCACCGGCCATTCCTATATAGGATCCGAACCCGCGGCGGGAGCGTCGCCGTGCTCCCAGCGCCGCACTCTCCCGAGTGCGCCACGGGCTCGGCCCAGAGCATTCTGTTTTTAACAAAGCATCCCCTTGAGAAAAACTATTTAACCAGAGCTTAATCTGCTGGGGTTTTATCAGAGCCTAACTGATCTGCCGGATGGAAAATACACAACTCAAGCAACACTGTTAGAGTTGCCATTCTGTCATACCTAAGGTGGCAGGGGGCAGGGGGCTGAGAAACACTTGTGAAGGTCACAGTCCAGAGGCACAGGCTTATGAAAAGACTGAGACCTAATCACAGGACTAAAGAATGCTTCCCCCTTCCCTACCCCTTACCACCACAATACTAAATGCTTTTCCTTTTACCCCATACATCATGGTCCAGCTATCAAGAAAAAATTACAAGGCATACTGAAAGGCAAAAAACACAGTTTAGAGAATAGAGTAAGCATCAGAATCAGATATGGTGGTAGTGATTTTGGAATTATCAGAATAGGAATTTAAAATAACTATGATTAGTATGTTAAAGGCACTAATGGATAAAGTAGACAACATGCAAGAACAGATTGGCAGTATACACAGAGAAATGAAAATTCTAAAAAGGAACCAAAAAGAAATGCTAGAGATCAAAAACACTGTAACAGAAATGAAAAACATCTTTGATGGGCTTATTAGTAGACTGGACACAGCTGAGGGGAGACTCTCTGAGTTTGAGGACATCTCAGTAGGAACCTCCAAAACTGAAAAGCAAAGAGAACAAAGACTGTAAAAAACAGAACAGAATATCCAAGAACCTTAGGACAGCTACAAAAAGTATAGCACACGCACAGTGAGAATACTAGAAGGAGAAAAAGAGAAAAAGTAATGGAAGAAATATTTGAAACAATAATGACCAAGAATTTCCACAAATTAATGCTAAACATCAAGCCATAGTTCCAGGTTTGGAAGTTCAGAGAACACTAAGAAGGATAGGTGCCAAAACAAACAAGACAAATACTACATCTGGATATGTCATATTAAAACTACAGAAAAGCAAAGATATAGAGTAAGCAAGAGAGGGCAAGCAAGACGAAAATCAGTAATCTCATCTTGAAAGTGACATCCCATCACTTTTGCATATTCTGTCCATTAGAACTGACTCACTAAATCCAGCCTACACCCTAGGAAGGGGATTATACAAGGGCATGCACACTATGAGGTAGGGACCATCTGGGGCTATTTCAGATGCTGCCTACCACAGATCACCTCTAAGGTCCCTTCCTGCACTCCTTGCAGTCACATTCTGTGAATACTTTCTCTCCCCCAGAAAGTAAACACATTCTGTTTATGACCCCAACTCCCAGCCAAACACCTTCATGGCTCTGACATCTACACCTGGAGTTAACCAACATGAAAAACATAGTTAAACAGGAAAATCAGCTATTCAAGAGTTACACAGTGAAAAGACACTGCATTTTCTCTATTTCTGTGGCATCTATCATCAGAGGACTCTGCTGATAGATCAAATATCTTTTAAGAGTAGCCATGGAAAATAAGTCTTGGTTTAGATCACTTCAGAACCAAATGCACCGAAGCCAGCCCATCCAGAGAAATTCTGTTGATTTTTTTTTTAATCAGAAATTGTTTATATAAGCCATAGCTTTCCCACTGTATTCAACTCATTTATTCACTAATTCGACATTTATTGAGCAAACTTCTATTGCTGCTATAGGCACTAGGTATACAATAATGAATGTACATGACAGACAAAACCACTGTTCTCTTAGAGCTTATGTTTCATTCGAGGAGAAGAATTTGTGCCTATCATAATCCCCAAAACCTCAGTCATGAATGCCATAATCACAAATACTGAAATCTCAAAAGATCAAAATCCCCAAAGATCAAAATTCCTAAAGTTTAAAATCCCCAAATCACAATCCCAAAGGATTAAAATCCCAAATGTCAAAATATTAAATGTGAACATATTCTTTGAGGAAAGCCAGGCCCAAAAACAAACAAAAGCAGCTATTCATCATGATGTGAGACTTCAAAATATAATTAATGATCCTGAAAGGCAGCCATCTTTTATGAACTATCTTCATGCAATTGGCCATAATCTATCCCTGCAATACACTTTCTCACATGTCTAATTTTTTTAGTGTTTGGGGGTTTCTTTTGCTTTTTTTCTTTTTTTTGTTTCTTTCTCTCTTTTTTTTTTTAGTTTTTTCCCACTATTTTGTTTTATTTTATTAATTTTTATTAAATCAAAATTGATTATACATATTTTGGGGGTTCAACACTGACATGATGATCAAATCGATATTACTAGCATATATATTGTTACAAATCATACTTATTCTTTATGCCCCTTGTCCAATCTCACCCCATCCCCTTCCCCCTCCCCCCTCTGATTACCCTAGATTTCTTTTCTCCCTCTGAAAGAATAATGGTTACTCTGTTGATTTGTCGCCTAGATGATCTGTCCAATGCTGAGAGGTGTGATCAGATCCCCCAATATTATAGTAGAGCAGATGCTTCTTCTGTCACTCTGAAATGGGCTTTTTGGAGAGAGACATTGATGGAGTTTGGATGTGTCATCCCCTCCAAAACTCATGTGGAATTTGATCTCCAATGTGGCAGTGGGTGGATCCCTCATGAATGGATTAATGCTCTCCCTGGGGGAGGGAGGATTAATGAGTTCTCAGTCTATTAGTTCCTGTGAGAGCTTATTGTTTATAGGACCCTGGCACCTCCTCTCTCTCTCTCTTGCTTCCTCTCACCATGTGATATGCTTGTACCCACCGGCTGCCTGCTACTTTCCACCATGAGTAGAAGCAGCCTGAGGCCTGTGCCAGATGCAGCTATCCCAGAATCATAAGCCAAATAAACCTCTTTCCTTATAAATTACCCAGACTCAGGTATTTCTGTTATAGCAACACAAAATGGACTAAAACATTAGTCCATTTATCTCTGCTGATGACTCTCCTTGTGTCAATGCACTCCAGTGGTTGTTGGACCATGTGCGTGGTGGTTGTGGTGTCCGGCCACTTCATGGCAGCCATGGTTATTGGGTGGCTATGGTGGACCACCCACATGGAGGTGATGTTTTTGGCATGCTCCGTGGTGCAGGCAGTGTGCCTAGTTCTGGGAGGGGAGTCCAGTCCCCAGCTCCGTACTTCAGGTCCCTGGGCAGGCCCCAAGGCACTGACTCAGTGTGCCTGGTTGTGGGAGGAGGGTCTAGTCCCCGGATCCATGCCTCAATCCCCAGGCAGCCCACAAGGTGCTGGCATGGTGTGCCTGGTTGAGGGGAGGGGGGTCTGGCCCCCTTCTCCATGCCTTGGGTCCCTAGGTGGGCCCCGAGTTGCTGGCACAGTGTTCCTGGTTGTGGGAGGGGCGGTCCAGTCCATGGCTCCAAGCCTCAGGTCCCTGGGCGGCCCACGAGGCACTGGGACAGTGTTTCTGGTTGTGGGAGGGGGGTCCGGTTCCCGACCCCATGTCTCAGGTCCCTGGGCAGGCCACGAGGCACTGGTGCAGTGTGCCTGGCTGTGGGAAGGGGGTCCAGTCCCCTTATCCATGCCTCAGGTCCCTGGGTGGGTCCCGAGGCACTGGCACAGTGTGCCAGGTTGGGGGGGGGCAAACCCTGGCTCCATGTCTTGAGTCTCCAGGCGGGTCCTGAGATGCTGGTGTGGTGTGCCTCATTGGGGGAGGGGCTCCAGTCTTCTTCTCCATGCCTTGGGTCCCTGGCTTGCCCCGAGGTGCTGACGTGGTGTGCCTGGTTGTGGGAGGGGGGGTCCAGTCCTCAGCTCCAAGCCTCAGGTCCCAGCAGCCCCCAAGGCTCTGGCATAGTGTGCCTGGTTGTGGGAGGTGGGTCTAGTATCTAGCTCCATGCCTCATGTCCCAGGGTGGACCCAAGGTGCTGGTGGTGTCTCTGAGCCAAAACTAATTTTTTTGTCCTTTGCTTTCTTCTAAAGTAGGGAAACTTCCTGTTGGGACCAGTACTTGATCTCTGTGGTTGAGCTAAATTGCTGCTTTGCTGTTGCTTCCCTAGGGAGGGCTTTTTGTGCAGCACAGGTTATAATGGTTGACTTTATTTGTACTTCCAGCTCTCCAGAGACTTGGTGCACCTGGGTTGTGTAGTAACTCTGACCTGGGCCTGAGTCTTTTCATCAATCTTCACCCCATGCAATTCTATATTCCTCACCAGTCTCTTCTGAGTGGTCCTATGCTGATTGGGGGGCAGATCAGCTGTCCTTGCTGTGCCCCAGTGTTCCCCCAGTGGGCCCGTCTCCCCCACTGCCCATGCTGCAAACACTTCCTGTGGGACGGGTTGTATAGCAATCCCTTGCGATGACTCACCTGCCTCTGAGTGGCTCCATTTTTTCAGTTGTTCTGGCTCCTTGCTCCTATGTAGGTCCACGGGAACCCTATTAGTGGTGTTGCTGTCCTGTGCTTCTCCCCTGCTCTTCTCTCCTGCTCCTCCAAGCAACTCCACCTGAAGGGCACAGCTGAGGCTTTTGCTGGCTCCTGCTCCATGTGCTCAGCAGCTCCAGTCTTAAAGCGGCCACGGCATGGAATGTTCAGAGCAATTTTTTTCTTTCTCTTTTTCTGGCTTCTCCTGCCTTCATGCACTCCGTAGGTCTGTCCTCCTCTTCCCCTGAGCTCTAGTGGCTCCAGCTTGGCTGTTGTTGCTTTTTTATATAGTTGTAAATTGGTTGATTTCTGGGAGAGAGTGACGCTGGAAACTGTCCATTCCACCATCTTCGAACCTGTATTGATTTGAGGTCAACTCCTGTAATGCTAGGAGAAGTGTTACAACTCAAAGGCCACTCCTGATCTCTCACTTTCTTATCCTCAGAGGACAAGAGGATTATCTTCAGAGCCTCTGTGAGGTATTCATATTTTTTCCAGAATGATGCAACTTTCTTAAGACACCAAAAGCATGTACAGGTTATACCTTGGCCCGGCTCAAATCTGGGAAATGACCTAGGTCTCAAATCCTCAGGATTGTTGGGTTGATTTGAACTAAATAAAATACCTCTTCCCCTGCAGAAAATGGAAATGAATTTTGCTGTCTTTTGTCCATCACACAAGAATTCTGTAAAGCAGTCGTGAATTCTTTTTTAAAATGTTTTAATCAGTGAGAAGTCCATATTTTCTTCACTGATGACCCTCTTTTAAATTGTGGCCATAAACCCTTTGTGTTTTCATGACTCTGAAACTTCTTCCACCTTGGAAAGTTATCCTACTAATGTGTACGTATACATTAATCAACTTGGAATCTGAAGCAAAACTGAGTCTCATTAGCCTCTTACCTATGGATCAAAAGGCTGAGATCCATGTTGCGACTTACAATTTCTAATTTTGAGAATTCCTGAGCCATACATTTTGAATTTGTGAGATTTTAACTAATCCCTTTCAATTTTCTTTTCATCATACTTAAGAATCTAAGGCAGATACTTTGATTTACAACTATCAAAGCTTTTTATTCTTTATGTACTTCCTCATTAATTCTCTCAAACCTTATAAGAAAAGGCATTTAGTTCTTTCCTGGGAGGTAGCATGGCACAAAAAAAGTACCTGGACTTTGGCATCAGATGAGCTGGGTTAGAATCTCAGATCCACCACGTACTAGCACTCAGACTTCAGGCAAGGTACTTCTCAGGGACTCTGTTAAGGTGTCCTTGTTTGTAAAATGGTATCTCACAGAATTGTTTTGAGTATTAAATTCCATAAATATATCCATACGAAGTGTTTAGCATGGTACATAGAACCAGTTAATAAATGTTGGTTTCTTTTAAAGTTTGTGGAGAAACAAACGGAGACCCCGAGTGTCTGCAAATGTTCAACCAAATAGGAGCAACAAGGGAATGGAATTCCTGAATCTAGATCATCAGCCTTCACCGGTGTCACTTCACTCTCCCTTTAGCAAGTTATTACCCAAACTTCCTGGTTCACCACTTTAAGAAGCTCTGTAAACCAAGAATGTCACGCCGCAAGAGACATGTCATTCCTGTGCTCTCAAATAAGAGCAGATTCGCTCTCAATTTATCAAGATAAAAGGAGCATTGTAGATGATTTATGCAAAAACACTGATATACCCCTTTCTGAACTTATGTTATATTGGGTTTTGTGTTTTAGCCTCTGCATCTGAATGCATGAAAAGTGAGCACAGATGAGTACAAAGGTGGGCAAACAGTTCTCTGTAAAGGTTCCCAGTAAATACCTCCCTAGAGGATTTACAAAGTCAGCTGTGTACTTAGAAGCTCCTCTTCTTCACCCAGTGGCTAGCTCGAGATTGGCTCAGGCTGCCCAGAGGTAGCTGTGAAGTAAAAGCAACCAACTGGACATGCACTACACCCTGAAGTCTGGCTATAAGGGGAGGAAGACTGAAGAAAGGCAAAGAGAAGGAGCCAAGTCCCGAGGCAGGGGCTGGAGGAGACGCTCAGAAGCAGGGGAAGATACCTGGCTCAATGGCCTGGGGCCTGTGTCTGGGGTGCCCTGGCCCATTTCATTAGATGTGAGGGAGAGACAGAGTGGACTGGCCCAGTGGTTTCTCTTAGCCACAGGAGAATTATAAAGGCCTTTGCCAGCTATACAGTAAAAGTAAATAGGCTGTTGATTCTTCAACAAAATCGAATACTCAATTTTGAAAGGAGGGGCTGGATTGTATCATCAATTGCATCTGCACCAACTTTCTCCTTCCAAAGTTTACACCCCTAGATGTCAGCTCCACCTGCAGTTTTTCCTTCCCTCTGGAGCTCTCTGCCTTCTCACATGGGTGAACTATTCTCCTAGTCATGGAAGTACTTCCTAAATTCGTCCAGGATTTCACAAGAAACACAATCAAGATTACAAAAGAGATTATTCCAAGGAGAGGAAGTGTTTCAGAGCACAGGTACAGCTTGGCCTAAGATAACACACATTC
Source organism: Cynocephalus volans (assembly GCF_027409185.1). Lineage (NCBI taxonomy): Eukaryota > Metazoa > Chordata > Mammalia > Dermoptera > Cynocephalidae > Cynocephalus > Cynocephalus volans. The sequence goes on from NC_084467.1 coordinate 134,577,516, forward strand.
GGTCACACACTGGCCAAACTGACACAGCTTCCTGGGCAGTTTCTTTTCTCCTACTCAACCCTATCCAGGACACCCAGCCAAAGAGTGCTCCTTTTTGGTCCTTAGGTGCTCCAGTCACATCTCACCTCCCTCCTCCCTTTCCCTGCCGCTCCAGGCTTCCTTGTCAATGCCCAGCAGTTATGGAGATAGTTTGGGGTATCTCTCGAGATGGAGAATGGGGGTCCTTGTGCAAATGAAGGACATTAATCTAAAGGACACATCAAGATTAGTTTTTTAATCTTTCTACTAAATGTCTTCTGGCATTATCTGGGATTATGGTAGTATTTTGTAGAAAAAGTATCCCCAGATAAAATGCTATATAAATCAATACTCCTGGATTTATAATGCTCCTATGGCTCATTAGTGGTTCATTTCTTATTTGGGTAGTACGTCCCATACCTTTCCATTTTTTATTTTCTCAGTCCTCCTTCCTCTGCATGTATAATACTCTAGACTAAAGCTAAAGGAGGGGAGAATCCAACGTAACAGAACCATGGTGAAATACTTTGTCATCTACTACCTTCCCTTCCCAATCTCCTCTCCCACATTCTACCTATTTTGAAGGTAGGTTTTTATACAAAAATATTAAAATATTTTATATAGTTTTTTTAAAAAACATATATCCAGTTTTTTAAAAATAAAAAACAAAGCAGTATACTGAAGAGGTTCTTTCTCTACTCACTTATCTCCCTGGCCCCCTCCCCAAATCTCTTTGGTTGATGGAGTTGGCTCCAAAGTCCTAATCTGGAGGCCAGGTAGAACCACCCCAGAAAGTCAAAACCCACAACAAGGAAGCATTTACACAGCGTGCTTCTTTGCAAAACACAGCCCCATGGCAGGTTTTTGGTTTTTGGATCAAACTGACTCCGATAAGAACCCCTCCTCGCCTGTCTTTAAAAGTATCATTTCCACAGTAGACTTTCTTAAAAACCAGCCCTTCCATGAGGCTTCTAGTATACCCCTCCTGTGCTTTTCCTTCTACCTGGCAACAGAAGACATTTTCTGTCCTCTTTGAGCATGCTGGCATGGCACGCAGCTCCTAGGGAAATTCTTCAAAGAAACAGATTCGTGCTTGATCCCCGACCTACACGCACACACAGAGCCCAGGGCAGGAAGGCCCAGTTCCCAGCCCAGTGAGCTGCAGCATCGCCACCCACCAGGCACAGCTGCTCTGCTAATTTTAGACCTTTCTGAGAAGTCACCTGACTTCCAGGCACATTTGGAGAAGCACATCATACCTATCTCAGGACGTGATCTGGGTGGTACCCACCAGGATCCACCCTGTTTAACACTCATAACACCTTTGTAACCTACAAAAGTGACTCTTTTAGAGGCTATTCTCAGTAAATGATAAAAATATGTAACAACATTCAATCTGCAAATTATTTCCACCTGGTCTAGCCCTAAAGCATTAAACTGCCCATCTGCCTGACCTCTACCTGGATGTCTAGGTACCACCTCACAGTCCACACATCCAAAGCAGAATTTGCCGGCTAACCCCAGCCCCTTGCCTCTGTCTGTCTGTCTGTGGTACTTCCAGTTACCCAAGCTAAGACCTTCAGGTCAACCCTGCCTATCTTCCCTCCCTCTTCAGTCACTAAACCTTAAACTTAAAACTATTGTATCTCCTAAATAGTGTTCATAAACTTCTCCATTCCCGCAACTTTGTCTATTTCAGGTCCTCTTCGGCTGTCCCCTGCACACTGCAGCAGCTCGCTGACAGTCGCCCTGCCTTCCCCCTCAGACTGTCTAGCTTCCAAGATGATTCTTCTAAAACCACATCTATCTCTAGCTTAAAACCCTTCAAGGTGTCCTGACAGCTTTTCCACCCTATCTGCACATGAGAATCACCTGGCCAGCTTTTTAAAAAAATCAGTGCCCACATTCTATCCCCAGAGATTCTGGTTTAATTGGACTGGATGACAGAAGGCATCCACAAATTCTTTTAAAGAATTCCTTAGGAAATTCCAGGGGAAGAGGAGGCGGGGGGGGGGGGGGGGGGGGGAAGGAATGGATAAAGGGTCATGAAAATCAACTACAATGTATATTGAGAAGTTAAAATAAACAAACAAACAAACAAATAAATAAATAAAAAGAATTCCCTAGGAAATTCTAATGCACAACCAGGTTTGAGAACCACTGACCTGCAGCATGCAGTCCAATCTCCTTCCTGTGGCACCCAAGATGCTCCCTGTCGGGGGTCCTGTCCAACCTGCCTAGCCAGCCTCGTTCCTGGCCACCCCATGCCTTTATGCTCCAGCAACACTGAACTGCTTGTAGTTCCCGCCACTGCTCCATTGCTTATGCTGTTCCCACTGCCTGAAATGCCCTCCCAACTGGTCCACCACCACCTTCTACAGGAAGCCATTCTTGACTACCCATCTCCTCTCTTTCCTTCATCTCCTGTCGCTCCATAAAACTTTGGGGGTGTCTCTGTTACTAAACGTTCACATTATTTTATGATGATCTCTTTATGAGTCCATCTTTCTTAAGCAAAAGGGAGACAGTTATTTATAGAGGGATGATACATGAAGCCCCAAGCCACTGAAAGTACAGCTGGGCCTCACAAGCACTAGAACCCTGAATTAGAAAGCTGCCAGGGACCAAGGTGCTTCCTTTCAGTCACTCTCTTTCCCTGGGTTTACATGACCTCTGGTTTCTGTTCATTACTTTTGGATCTTCTTGACAGACAACACTCTCTGCCTCTATGTGCCTGGATGGGTCAAAAATGGGCACTCCACAAAGGCAGGCTCAAGTTTGGAAGGTACCTATTCTCACCTGCAGCAATACTGACTAGCATCCTAACTGTCAAGTCCAAAGTCTCTGAAGAGAGAATCTTACTGGCCCAGGAGTTCATCCCTGTTCCATTCTATGACCAAATATGGCTGCTGCATAAGAAGGCAGGTCTTGAAAAAATGGAGATGAATCATAGGATTGGCAGATGCCCCAAAAGGTGACAGCTATGCCCCAGGAGTCAAGGGACTCTTGAACTGTGTGATAACTATGTATAGATCAGAAGTGGGGACCAAGCGCTGTGTCAGTCCAGAGAAGGAAACCGTTATTTTAGTTTTGGATGTTAGGGAAGACTTCATAGCAAAGTTGGCACTGGCCATGGACCTTGAAGGATGATATGATTTTGCCAGGCACAGGGGAAAAAAATGATATTCTAGGTAAAGGATTATCAGTAGGATACCTAAAAGGACCTTGTAAGTTTCTTTGTGAAAGTGCATGGAAGGGACAAAAATGGTGGCAAGATGGCAGGGTCAGTAGATGGGACTAGAAATGTGGGTTTGGTCCAGATTGCGAGAGTCTCTAAGTGCCAGATGAAAAGTCTGGTCCTCACTGCTCAGAAGGTGGGTTCCTTTTAGAGGATCTCAATCTCTCAGGTAAGAAGAAAGCAGAGTTAGCAGACCCAGACAGAGGCACTGAGTTAGAGCAATGCACAGATTCTTACCACTTTATAACTCAAAAAAGCACTTTGCCTGTGATGCCTCATCTCATCCTCATAATATCACCATAATGTAGGTAGGGCTTGCTTTTATTTTACCCAGATTACTTAAGAGAAAACTGTGGTTCCGTTCAGTGATTTTCTTAAGATCACACAACTGACTGGCAGATGCATGACTCGAATGTAGGCCTTCTGATTCTAGAGCCTGTTCTCCTTACACCACACCAGACTACAGCAAGGGAAAGGTCAAACTAAAACTGCCTTGAATTATAAAGAGACTGGATAATCCAGGAAAAATATTTTTATTATTGATTTATATGGAAAAATACTCATGATTTGATTCTGAGTGGCAGAGAAGAGGTTGACTATAAACTACATGAGCATCGTGGTGCTAATCTTTCTAAACGTGTGTACACGCTGGTCACCAACTTATATTTTTGATTTACGATAAGTTTACTGGGACATAACCTCATCATGAGTCAAAGAGAATCTGTTCATGTATTGAAAAAAGTACCAAAAGGAAAAACATCAAATTGTTTTTTTGATAATTCTTATTTTTATCTGGGTAATTCTTATTTTTTCATATCCTTCTAGGTCTTCTAAAAGTTCTACAGTGAAATTGTGTTAGTTTTAAGTGAGAGCAATAAATGTTTTTTAATTATAAAAATTATATATTTTCATGGTAAAATAGCCAAATAGTATTCTTCCAGAATTCTTTTATGCATATAGAAGCATAACTCTATTTTTTAAAAACACAAAGGCATACCGTATACATTGTTCTCCATGCTGTTTTTTCACTTAATTGAAAGGTACTTCCAAAAGTTCAGGGAAAGACTCGTGTTACCTTTTAACTCCATTTTTTCATGAACTTTTTGAAGTGCTGCCCTTGTATGTTGTGGTCATATCTTTACATCAGGGCCTGGGTATCTCCCTCAATCTTTATAGCAGTTGCATAGAATTCCATTGAGTGGCCGTGTCATGACTAACTAGCCATTTTTATACGTATTTAAGATGCTTCCAGGTTTTTTTGATATTACAAATTATAATACGCTATATAACCTTATATATCACACACACATTTTACTGTATCTAAAAATAACTACCTGGCATGGAATTACTGGGTAAAAGGGCATGTACATTTACAATTTTGACAGATATTGCTAGATTGTCTTCATCTTCACTAACTATGGGTTAAAAACTTTTTTAGTCTTTGCAAAACTAATATACATAAAAAAAGATTTTTTTTTACAAAATACTTATGAAGGAAAAAGTCCCATCATTGACCAATACAGAGTGTATATTTCAACAGTCCAAAATACATCAAATGCAATCTTTTTACCAAGATTGTGTAAGTCAGGGATGTAATATTTTCCCTCAGTATCTACTCATGAAAAACTACTGTTTATTGTTAACTGTCAGTGTATATCTAGGAATGAAAGCCCAACCCTATTTATACTAGGACATGAGAGTTATGTTATGACACAAAATTGCTATGATTCATAGTACAAAGCAGTCACTAAAATTTTTATACCTGTGATTAAATGACCAAAAAGAATTCACCGTGGTTGCAAAGTTTGGTTGAAAATAAGGAAGATTCTCATAGGGTGCCATTCTCAGGGTTGGGGCAGAGACCTGACCACAATGCATAGGACAATCAAGTACAGGAGACAGGGCCTAGAAGGGGTCTGGACAAACAGCTGAGTGCATTTCAAAGCTCTGCCAGGGTGGGTCTCCTGGAGGAAAGAAACACTCCCAAATAAACTGTGCTTCTTTCATGAAGAAGCTCAGGCTTTTCTGAGCTATGGGGCTGGTTGGTTTTACTTGCTTGCTTATTTGTTATTTAGCTTTGAGTTATGAGCCAAATCCAGATATTACTGCATTGCCAACATATCCATTCCAGTGATAGATTATAAATCGTCATGCTAATAGGAATAATTTGTAAAATGACTTCATTAACTCAATAGATGCCAAGAAATAATTTCAATCGATTTGACATCTATTTCTTTTGTAAACTAAATATTTGAACGAGGAGAGTTTCTGTATTAAAGTTTTTTTCTTAGACAAACCAAAACTAAAAGCCCATATTATATTAAAAGGAGAATCACTTCAAAGCAGAAACAAAGCCAGTGTGCCCTCTGCCACCATCACACTCAGCACAGTAGTGAAATGCTGACAATAAGGTCCGAGAAGGGCCAGAAATGGAGGCATCAACACAGGAAAGGAATCAGGTGTCTTTAGGAGATGATATTATTATATATCATGGAGCATAGAAAAAATCCACAAAACGTGGTGTTATTCTTTATACTGGTGATACACATATCAGAGAGATTCCATTTTATAAGAGTAATAAAAAACAAATTCCTGAGTATTGACTCAACTTGGAATAAAAAAAATTATCTTATTCAAAGAAATGTTAAACACCATAATAGGAAAAATAAAGGGCAACATCAAAAAATGGCAGTAACTCTGCTACTGGTTAAGAAGAGTTAAGGTAAACATATCTTAAATGTAAAGGTAATATATCTTAAATAGTATATGAATTAATGCAGTTAAACTTCCTGTAAGATCATTTATACAACTTGACAAATAATGTAAAATTGGTCCAAAACGAAGAGTAGTCAAGCATAACAAAATCTTTTTTTTTTAATTTATTGATGCACCCTATTAGATTTTGAAACATAATGCAACTAAATCTTTATGAAAATTGTATGGTAATAACTTCAAAACAGAGAGAAGAAAGAAAATCACTAGTTTAATAAAATGAGTATCCCAGGAATAGATTCAACTGCTTTAGTTGAAAATATATTGGAGGAGCAGAGGTGGGAACATAAGCAGTATGATAGAAAAAGAAACATTATTTAAAATTGTAGGAAAAACGTGGGAAGAATTATAGATACATATACAAAGGGTCTTCAAAAAGTTTGTGGAAAGATTTGCACTATCTTTCAATTCTATTTTTCCACAAACTTTTTGAAGTACCCTTGTGTGTCATACTTAGAGTGAATTGTTGAGAAAGTATCTAGTGTCGTGCCTTTTTGTGTGGTTTATGGTTTTGTGGTGGTTTGGTTATTGTTGCTGCTCTGGACTCATCAGCAAAGACTGAATAGAATTCTCCCCTTACCTCTCTTGGAGAAGCCAGCCAGCCTTTGTGTGACTGTGTTCCTGGCTTCTCAGGGACACATTCTATGCTTTAGGACCAAGCCTTTGTTTGGGAGCACCGGTTCCAGGCAGAAGGAGGCTAGGAGCGGAGGTGAGATTGGGGCCATGAGGTATCTAGAGGTGGGAAGAGACTTGATCCCAAGGAGCTAGTGGTTGGCTCTCTGGTTTGAGGGGTCCCTGAGGGGGGAACACACAGTGCTCAGGAGGTGGTGGGACCTTGAATGGAGGACTGCTGCTTGGATGTTGTCGAAGCCAGACATCAAGCTCTTTAGGTTCAGAGCAGCTGCCATGCTGTCTGGTGGCCTGGCAGGAGGGGGCACAGCTGAGGGCCCCCCAGGCATCAGGAGGTCCATGCAGGCTTGGACAAGGAGCATCTTTTTCAGTGGTCAAATGGATTAAGGATAGAAGCCTCTCTCCCCATACTCCTAGACTGACTGAGCCCCGGGGGCCTGGGACAACCCAAGGGAGAGGTGAGGGAGAGGAGGACCCCTCCCCAAATGATTGCTACTGGATTCAGGGAGTGGATCCTGGGGCTGGATTAGATGAGCTAGAAAAATTAAGTGGTATTTCTTGTACCTCAAGTGCAGCAGAATACATCATACCTATTACACACACCATAGATTTCAGTAAATCCAGATTTAAAGAATTATTAAACAACCACCACAAACTATTTTGAAAACTAGAAAACAAGCTATTGTTTACCTCAGTGTTGGAGGGAAGATAAATTTCTGGGTCAAAAAATAAAAAACAGAGAAGATTAGATGGAAGTGTTGTGGGAAAATACACAGACTGACCAGCATTTAGAGAAATGTAATTAATATATGATACCCAGATTGCCCCACCATGGCCTGGATTCATTCTAACTCAGGATCAACTATAATAAATCCAGAAGTGAACATCACAAAATGTTCCCATTATAGTGGTATAAGCCCAATAGTGTAATCTGCTTTTTTCACTGTGTGACATAAAAATGTACGCTGAGTCCAAGTTAACAAAGGACCTATTCAGCTTATACAGTATCTTACCAGAGGTTGCTTCCTGAAGCCTCACAGGAAAGGAGTCTGGCCTTTCCGACCTTTATGAATCAGTCATTGATGCTCTCTCATGCCACAAGACAGTTGCCTGGGAAGTCTGTAGCCATGAAGCTAAGCCAAGCTAGCAGTTCTATACGGAGCCCAACACATAACCCGGGTCTCTGTAGTGTTACGTTATCTGAGGCTAAATGGGACCCATCCGACCCCACAGTATGGCTGCTGAGATTTTGAAGGGAAAAGCAGGTTTACGCTATAACTAGGGGTTTAGCAGGGACTATTCATCTGCCCAACACTGTGGTTGTGAAACTAATCACTCATGGGCGTCTCGTTAGCAGCCTCAGGTTGGCTAATCATTGAAACTGAACCAAATTGTAATTCATGAGATAATTTTGAGTTCCTCAGATTTAATTCCACTAAAATTCAGAATAAAACTGGGACACCATGGATTGCTGACAAAAGGAAAGTAGGTATGAATAACTCCTTGTACGTACTTGACTCAGGTTTGAGTCACATGGATTCTCCTTCAACACTGTTATTATTAAAAGTAAACAAAGTGACATTCATTTCGTCGAATTCCTGATCACGTGATTCACCATTGCAAAAACTCGATCATTTCTGCTCAAACCAACTGATTCAGTCAACCAGTCCAAATCAAAATATGTAATAAAAAATAATCCTTTATTATACTTGGAGTTCAAACAAATTCAGTATTATTATTAGACCACTAATAACAGTAAGTATGCTGGTTATTGACATCTTCCAAGTTTTTAATTGTTTTATTTTCTCTTTCCACAAAAGGTCTTCTTTTGGCTGCTCTGACTTTGTCCATTTTCTTTCCCTTTAGACAGTGGCCAGAATTTGGATTCCTTACTTAGTAAATTGGAATTTCATTACCGGCCAGGGTAACGGCAAGAGCAGCAAGCTTGATGCTACAAGACCTGAGTCACCATCCAGGGTTAGTCGCTAGCACAGAGCAGTGGTCTCTCCTTCATAAAATGGAAATGACACTACCTGCTCTGACATTCTTCCCTGAGGCTTACGGTGAAGCTCAAAGGAGATATTACGCCATAGTCCTTGTAAAGCACAGAACCCTATAAACTCTAAGGTATTATTGCTGGCATTCTCTAGGAGTCAATGTGCTTAAACCCTAGAATGCATTAAAATCACATAACTTGCTGGTGTAAAACGCTCAGTTCTAGGCTATTGTATTAGTCCATTTCTGCTGCTTTTAAGGAAATACACAGGACTGGGTAATTTGTAAGAAAATGAAACTTACTGCTTACAGTTTCTGAAGCTGGGAAGTCCAAAGTCCAAGGAACACAGCTGGTGGTGGTGACAGTGACTCAGGGGTATCACATTGCAAGATGGTGGAAGCAGAGAGAGACTAACCTCTCATGTGCTCTTCTTTTAAAGCTCTCAGAACCAAACCCCAACTACCATTATGAACCATTCACTATAGCATGGTCCTACAATCTAATCATCTCTTGAAGGCCCCATCTTTCAATTACCATAATAAGATTTCCCACTTTCTTAACAGTCACAGTGGGGATTTAATGAGGTTGGGGGGCATCCAGTCTATAGCAGCTCTACTTCCACAGAATCTAACTTAGTAGGTTCCGGGTGGAGTCCAAGATCTGCATTTTGATAGTCACCAGTACCACCACCCCTCCCCCTGCCATATGAATGGTCCAAGGGTGACACTTGGAGAAATACCAGTGTAAGAGTAAAATAAAACACTTCAGAAGAACTTCAGAAATGTCCCTCCAGCAGAATAAATTGGATCCTGACAGTTTTGGATTAAGTGTTCAAGCATATCTCATTGCTTTAAGTGATAAGCTTAAATAAGCTAATGAACTGATGGTCTATTGGAAGATGGTACCCAAACGAATTTACTACAGAAAAAGACATTTATTATAGAATTGATTTAGAATTAGTTGAAAGTAAGAATGACCTTTTGCTTTACACTGTAGCTTGGTTCCCTCTAGGCCTATTTCAGGCCAGAGTTTCTGGCTTCACTCCTTCTCTGACATGATTTCTCTACTGAATGAATGTCCTCCTTCTGGTTGTTCCTTTCCATTTTGGGGAGACTAATGGAGCCCTGTCATTTTCACAAGGCTGTGTACTGAGTCATGTGGGCATGCCACAGGCCAGTTGGATGAGTAAGAAACAAAGCTTCAAAGATTCTGGCAACCACTGGTGTACCCAAGAAGGGAAGTAATAGAGCTGTCTATCAATAGCCACAGCATCAAATGATAGCAATTTTGTCACTTATAATAGATTGCATGGGCTAGCCCTAGGCTAAAGCAAGTCACCAAGGTCCATGGGATATCCCTACTGTCTCTACTTCCTGATCATCCTTATTATCCCTGCTCCTGCCCTAGTCAGGACCCCCCATTATGATATCCCACGCCACACTTTCTGATTAGCCTGAACTGAGAACTGTTTCTTTTCTTTGGTGACACCCCAAGTGCTCACTGGCTCATTGTCCATGGGTGCAGCAGGAATGGAGGCGGGGAAGCCTTGATAATCTAATAAATAAATTTGTGCTGAAGTTTAATGTGTTGCTCCTCCCAGGTTACTGGGGACTTTCTGAAAAGAAGATATTTTAATCCCAAAGAAAATAAATTCCAGGAATTACAGGCACCTCAGTTAGCCTTGCAGCCAGTGGGGTAGGGGGAGCTGGAGGAGAAATTCTCAGGTAGCAGCCATCCCTAAGTCACGGCAACCCAGGACGGGTAGTACTGATGACTCTGCACATTTCCAAGGGATTTATCTGGGGACTTCATGGAGCTGGCATTTGGACTCACCAGTAAAATGACTCTCTCTAGTCCACCAGCCTCCTTTTACTTCCTGAAATAGAGGGGCAACATATTTCATTGAATCTTCCTAGCAACCATCCCAGGAAGGTGTTATGCTGTCCCTTATACAGTGTACACCATTGGGGTCCTTCAAGGACATAAAACTGTGAAGGTTAAATTTGTCAAGGCCAAGGATTAACTGTACTGACCCTAAATTCGTCTGTCATCCCAAATTTAAAATGAAAGACTACCCCACCTCCACGAGTAGACTCTGATTAGTCCAAGTCAATTAGTGTAAGTCCGATTCCCTTGTCACAGTGATTGGTTCTGTCAGAACTAAACCAGTCAGTGATGGCAGTCCCCTGGCTGCATTTGACCTAATTCAGGGCAATGAAAAGCAAAATGTCAGAGGGCTTCTGGGAAAGGAACTTCATCATTTTTATGAACGAGCTTCTGAACATGATTCTCTGTCTGTCTGAAAATTGATAAGGAAGCATGCCCCCATCTTTCTGTTAGCAGCCATTTCGCCCCAAGAAAGAGAGCCAGTCTTAGGATGAAACTGACACCAAAGGCAGAACAAAGATCTGGAATGAAACTGATTCTATCAGTCAGCTGCTGAATCACACTAATACCGAAGCCCACCCTACCTCTCTGCACTTCCAGCTGTGTCCAGCTGCAAGTAACCAAGAAACCCAAATAACATGGCTTAAACATGTTAAAGGTTTATTAATTTCCCAGTTTTAAAAAAAGTCCAGGCTTGTAGTCCAGGGATAGCACGCCATCTATCTGGTAGCTCTGCCATCTTAACACATAATTTATTCCCCCAATTCAAGATGGCTTCTCCAACTCAACCATCACACCTGAACCCAGTCAGCAAGGAGGAAAAAAGGGAATGTCACTCCCCAAAAGATGCACATAGCACTTTTGTTTATATGTTAGAACTTAATTATATGGCCACACCTAGCTTCAGGTAGGGCTGAGAAATGTCTTTATTCTGGGAGGCCAGAATGCCTGGCTAAAAATTGAGGATTCTACTCCTGGTGAAAGAGGAAATGGATATTAGGGGATAACTAGCAGTCACAGCCACAGTGTGTCCTCTTTATTGCTTAAGGCAGTTTGTGTTGGGTTTCCTGTTACTTGCAAACACATCCTAATTGACACAATCTCATAAACTCTGTATTAGTCTGTTTCTGTTGCTTATAACAAAATACATGGAACTGGGTATTTTATAAAGAAAATGAAATTTATTGCTTACAGCTTCTGAGGCTGGGAAGTCCAAAGTCCAGGGAACACAGCTGGTGAAGGTCTTGCTGGTGGTGACAGTGATGGCAGGGTATCACATTCTGAAAATGGCAGAGCAGAGAGAGAGTGAGAGAGAGTAACCTCCTCATTCACTCTCTTTTGAAAGCCCTCAGAAACATGCTCCTGACACCATTTTTAATCCATTCACTACTGCATGGTCCTACAATCCAATCACCTCATCAAGGCCACACCTTTCAGTTACCATAATAGGATTTCCCACCCTCTTAACAGTCACAGTGGGTGCTAGGTTTCTAATACATAAAACCTGGGGGGACATAATTCAATCCATCATAAACCACTTTTTACCTGCCATCTCCAATCCCATGCTGAAGGACAGAAATCAGAAGCCCTTCACTGGGAGCCTCTCAAAGTCTTCATTTTTCTACTCAGGCTTTGGATGCACCTGGCACTTTGAGGCACTTGATAAATATTTGCTGAATTGAACAAAATTAACTGAGAGGATTAAAACAGAGAGAGTTGAGTAGAATCCTGGCTTTTTGACTTGTCAGCTCTGGCCTTGGGCAAGTCGTAAAACCTTCTGAGACTCAGCTTCCTTCCCTGTAAATGAGAGAGTAATACTTACCTTCAAATATTGCTATAAATGTTAGTGACAGTGCAAAGTGTCTAGCACAATTCTTGTCGCATATCCACAAGGTTGACATATATACCACATAAAAGCATTTTTTAAAAATTATGATTATGTACATTGTATGTTTTGAAGGAACCTTGAAGTTGAGAAAAGAGGGATTTGGGCAATGTTTCAAACACATGCAAACTCTGCTGGCCACTATTCTTATTTTTAGGGAGATATGACTGCTGGGTTCAAAGAAAAGAATACTATGAAGAGATTTTTCATTAAAACTCTGAAGCTTTCTTAGCTATCAAATAGTTATTCAGTGAGTAGAGTGTGAATGAATCAGAACATATGTACTGAATTTATCTTGGAGCCCTATGGGTGTAAAACCTAACTAGAAAATGTGCTTTGCATTTTGTTGTTATCCAAGGGCTGGAAAAACAGCATGATGTTCTGCCGAATATGAAATAACCTTGAACTTAGCAAATAGACCAAATGGTGACGAACCGCAGGCACTTGTCAGGGTCTTTAACACATTAAGGGATTCACAACTTGCTGTGATTTGTGATCCTTTTTGTTTGTTTTCTTTAGTTTGGCTCAGAGCCTGAGGGAGAAAACAGAGCCAACCCCTTTTGTCCACAGTCCAGGTCTGAAAACAGATGGAAATGTCACTCTGGGAAGATGCCCTCTGATGAGAAATGAGATCTCACAGATGTGTAAAGAATTCAGAGTTCGCTTTTAAGTCAAAGCATAAATAAAGCATTTAGTAAAAGGAGCTAAGAGAAGAGTGAAGGGGATTTCAGAATGTGAACGGGATTTTACAATGTGAACCATCTTAGAATGGTCCAGCCTTCCATTTTGGAGCAAGGAAACTGCCCCTCAGAGAAATGGCTGTTCCCAGCAGGGGTGTGTGGGTGGGGGGGGCGGGGCACAGGGAACTAACACAGCAGGGAACACAAGGCCAGTTTCTTGTTTCATAGTCCCGTACGCTCTGGCAGAAAAGATGTTTCCAAAGACAAGGAAAAAAAATTATCTGCAAGGGCAACATATTAGCTCTAAAGAGAAGAGTTGCTAGGGCCTTAAAGTGTGGGAGCTGCCTTCCCACAGTGTCCCACTGACGCGCACGCTCACGCTCACGCAGGACACACCTTAGGCCGAGAGGTGGGAACGGGTGGGAGAGGTTCAGGTGGTTTGTCCGAGGCGGCCCAGGGGTAGGCTGAGGCCAGGTACACTTCTCTTTTCCCTCTACACACATCAAGAGGCAGAGTAATTTTGCTTCTTTTTTAAAAGAAGAAAGAAAGGCAAATTTGTTGTTCTGGCACTATCATCTCCATTTGCTGAATATTTTTTGTGGGGGGAGGGGAAGTCCCCTTTCGAATGAAATGAAAACATTTTCAGATGTTGGATCCCGAGGCGGTTACTGGTGCTCTGCCTTTGGCCTCAGGCCTGATGAAGTAGGAGCGTCTGCTGAGGTTCCTCCCACCTGTCCTCTCTCGTCCCCGCCGCGGCTCCCTTGCCCGGGCTCTGATCTCACGCCCAAACGTCACAGGAGATCCTCTGCCCCTTCAGCCACAACACTCCCTACGAAACTCCACATAGCTACAGTAAGCTCAAGATTCAGATTGGATGTGAAAATGTTTGTCATCAAAATTGTCAGTGGGTCCTAACAGATGGGCTCTAATCCTTGTCTAATTATTCCTCCCTCTAGAGTGACTCAAAGTAGAATTTACCTCATTTTTTCAAAGGGCAAATCCTCTCTACTCTCTCAAAATTGCAGACCTGTTAAATTTGCTGGATAGTTCATCAAAACATAAAGCTCTTTTCCTAAAAAATGGCAGGATTGGGGCTTTGTCCTACATTGACTTTGCAGTATTGACCACTGATTGGGACTCTTTGCAACTCTTGGAGAAATTGACCTTTCCTTAACCCTAATTATGTTGACCAGAACCAGAATTGGTTCATACTGGCTCATGAGAGTTAATTCTTAAATTTCCAGGAATTTTGCAAACTGTTAAAAATAACTATTACTAAAAATTAAAGACAAATGTAATAAATACTCAAAATGCATAACTTTCTATTTTACTAATATTCTACCAATATTTATTATCTTGAGATGATCTAAGTTTATTGTGTCTGTATGGGAAAATATCATAAAATAGTAAGCTACTGTGTTTCTCTTCCCAACTCCACATTTAGTGACATCACACTGGTAGCTAGAAATCAGCCATGGAGAGAGTATTTGCCCCACAAAAACCGGAAAATAGAAAATGCTATAAATCAGGACTTTATTTCAGAGAACCATTTTTTATGCGTTTACCAGCACCCCACTGACCAGAACAACTGCAGACCAAGCAACATGAGCATATCGAGATCACTGTTCTTAATGCTCCTGCAAAGTTTTGTTTATACTAGCATCCCCTGAATCAAGGAGTGGCAAGAGTGACCTTGAAGGACCAGATGAGTGTCAAGTAACATAAAACAAGAATGCATTTGGACCTTCCTCCCTTTCTTTTAATATAGATCTTAATGGCTGATACCACTTTAAGACAACATAGACTCACCTCCTACCATAATTTGCAGCAGTTGTAGTCTTATCAAAAAGTAGAAAGAAAATAGTGCTGGTATTTACTCATTTTCAAAAAGAAGGATTTAACCTCAACCACCAAAGGTGTTACAGAAAAATGAGTGTTTAGGGCATGCAGCCACCAACATTTAAATGGTCAACATCAAACAAGTCCATAGCATGCCTTCGATCCCTTTAGTGGTGCTTTTATGGCTAATTTATCTGGGCAGACACATAGGGAATAAGTTGTTCTATAGCCCAGGGGAGGAGTAGTGACTCACCTGAGTGGTAAGTTTGGAAGGTGAAGCTGGGAAGGGTTGTCTAGCCTCTCTCTCTCCCTCTCTCTTTTACTCATTCTCTCCCCAGTTTCTTGGGAGCAAGTTCCCACTAGGGACCACATGTTCTCAATTCCTCTTTGTCCTCCTTTCAGAAGCCTGTGCTGCCTTTGATAGGGTGGGAAAGACTGTGCAATGCTGGGACTCTGACCAAAAAATTGACCTGCCCACAGACACAAGCCACATTTCCCAACAGATTTATTTTTGCTACCACCTGCCTTACCACTTTGTCTCAGTTCTCAATTGATTCAGAATTCATCAGGGAAGGGGGTACAAGGTTCAGGACCTCTCTAACCCATCAACAAACAAGGGAGATGTGGCTTAGAACTCAATCTTCCAAGAATGTTACTAAGAAATTTCTGTGGCAGAGGTACTGGAAGCCATCAACACTTGCCCACAATGTATTTCAAACTGAAAGTATTACTTTTAATGTTCTACTATGTGGAAATTTGGTGTCTCAATGGAGCCTTGGCTCATGTTGGCCCAGCTCCAACACTAGTTCCTGAAGAAAATCCTGGTTTTTCCTCAGACACCTCCCCCACCCCCACAGCCCAGCTCCAGGCAGGATGGGGAGGCCTTTGATCTAGACAGGGATTCTGTCCAGGCCCTTTTAAGTTTCATAACTGAACATTAACCCTCCCACCTGCTCACCTGGGTTTCAAAGCAAATGCCTCTACCCATAAGGGTGTAATTCCTGAGTCCCAGACCTTTGCTAAAGAAGATAATTTTGAATTGTTTACTTTCTCACTTCGCTGCAAAGCCCAGCTGAGATCGTCTTATTCAGATAAGGTATTTTAATATTTGTTATGGGAATGATTATGGAAGATTATCCAGAAAAAATAGACAAGTGAATATTCCTGCTGCATTTGCTACGAAACTGTCATTGAGGACACTGTTCAGAGCATCCTCCAAAAACTTCTCTCTGATGACGTGCATGAGGCATAGCTCAGATCTTCGTACAAGGGAAACTTTGTCTTCCCTGAGGAAATGAAATGCTTCGTCCTCTCAGATGATAATTTAAGTACCACTTTTCCCTCTTTACCTTGGTTATAAAGAGGCTGCAGCAAAGCCTCAGGCTTCAAGCTCAATTGCAGACATTCTATCGACCCTTATGGGTTGGGATATCAGCCTTTTTCCTCTTTTTCCTCCTCTTTTATTGATTTTGATATACTTATTCCCTTTTAAGTCCATTTTAAAGTTATTTTGGAAAGAGTTGAGATATTACTAAAATTAAATGATTCCTTGATTGCTTGAGGCCAGAAAGGGGGAGTGTGGGAGGAAAGACAACTCCAAAAGGACATAAGGGAAGTTTTTGGGGTAATGGAATTTCTATATCTTGATTGTGGTGGTGGTTACCTGGGTGCATGTATTTGTCAAAATCCATTTAACTGAACAGTCAAAATGGCGCATTTTATTGTAAGTAAATTATACCTCAATAAAGATGATTTATTCATCCAACTAATATTGTGTTTCTATATTCTGCCAGGCATCTTGTGTGGTGCTGGGCAGGGAGTGTGCACACAGTTGTGTAGGTTGTTCACTGAACAAGGGTACCTGGTCAAGGGACAAGGAGGAGCCAAAATCCAGGCCACGTCTGGCTCCCCAAGCCAGTGCTCAGCAACAGTTGGAGTCTTCTCCAAGGAAGAAGCAGATTTTTCTTTTTCAGAAAAGGCATTTTATGGGTTCCCAGAAGCCTGGTTATAAAGACATAGTGGAAAAGAATATAGACAATTCCCTACCCTGTGGAGCCTGCAGTCTAGGGGGAAAGGGTGTTCATAAGCCAGTAAAGCATAGAAGATAGTTATATACTGTAATAAGCACTGTAGAGAGATAAACAGGATGACGTAACGGAGTGTTGGGCTATGTTTCGTCTATAAGAAGTCAGGAAAGCCTTCTAAAGAGATGACATTTCAGCTGAGGGCCGAGAGATGAGAAGCAACCAACTTTGCCAAGTGCGGGAGGAAAGAATCCCAGACAGAGGGAACAGCAAGAGCATCTGCTCAGAGGTGGAACTTCGTGTATACAAGGATCAGAGCGAAGGCCACTGGGGCACGTAATGAGCAAACGAGAGACTGGCAAAGGGGTCAATAGAGCAACTCATGCTCAAAGAGTTAGACATAAACCTTGAGAAACGGCCCAGAATACTAACCGTCCTACAAAACATTTTACTTGTCATAGATTTTAGAGTTGCAAGAGACCTCAGAGATAAGATAATTCTTTAATCTTCTCCTGTAACAAATGCAAACATCAGGGCCCAGTTCACTGTGGTAGCTAATGGCACGGATAAGATTAGAACCCAGGCTCGCTCGGCTTCCATTCAATTAAATTAACAGTTACTGGTTGCCTGCCACGTGTCAGGGACTGTTTTCTCCCTGTCGGTCCAGAACGTTTTAGGTGTGGTAGGGTTTAATAACAAGAATGACTGAATTGGTAAAATTCTGTTGCTGGAGACATCTTGACATGAGAAACAGCTTCCTTTAGAGAGCGGTAGGGATTTAATCAGGTGAGTATTTCACAAGACTTGATGTTTGCCTTGTTTTAAGAAATTTTTCCATACCTGAAATTTTTTCCAATAAATCATGTTTTGTTTTTTGGTAGAAGGTGAAAACGGTGATAGTGTTTACTGAATTGGAATTATTATCAAAATTCAAAAAAGCAATCATATTCATTTAACCACAAGCCAGGCTTGCTTAAGTCAGGATTGTCCAACAAAAATATTCTGTTAGTCATTCGTGATGTGACTTCTGGTGTATGAGATCAATTAAATTATGGTACACATAAAAAGTCATGAGACACTTCTGTTTTGTAATAAATAAGACAGTGGCCACCTCTTACTCGTTAGTAGCTTTTTTGAGGTAAGTTATCAAGTCTGCCCTTTCTGCCTTCTTCTTAATGCCAATGAAGATTGTTTTTGTTCCAGGGATGTTGTACTTCTTGGGATTCTCCAGATACTCCCGGTGATGCCTTTGTTCTCATTGACATCTGTGTAAGAGAATGTAGCTGCTTGACCTGTCTTCTGCCCCCAAAGACCATGGTGATTGGGCCCAGTCTTGTGCTCGTCTCCCTTTTCCACAGTGTGGCACTGAGCAAACTTCTGGACAAAAATCTTCTTGCCTTTCTCAACATCAGCCATTTTTAATTTTCTCTTTCATCCGACTACAAACATTCCTGTTCGGAAGCCAGACATCCTGCTGTCTCCAATAACTCATGGTAAAGCAGCCAATTCTGAAGCCAATCCCACATTCAGAGACTCTGTTAAAGGAATGACGGCTGGGGAAGTCACAAGGGCAGGAGCGGCGGTGAAAAGTGCTAGACGTGAATTGTGGAAAGCCCAGCATCTTCTTTGAAATCCAGCAGAAGCAAGATTGGGATGGAAGCCTCGCAAGGAAAAACTCAGCTATCTCATCCCAAGCCATGCCAGTCTCTGTCTGACTTTCCAGAACCCTGTGTCATCTACTGCACTGCCCTCACCCATCCATACTCCCTGCCTGTAAATAAGTAGTAGGTGAAAATGGAAATGACCAATTCTGCAGCCAACCCTCCAGTCACAATGCAGTTTCTGGAGAGACCCAGCTCCTAGGACCTAGCTCTCAGGCCACGTTTGATTGGTCCAGAGGTAGCCGGGCCTCAGACACTGGCCAGAACTTTGAGGTGTCCAGGCAGCCTGCAGTGCTGCATCTCCTCTGCCCTCTGCTCCTGCTTCTCTTTCCCTCTGGGCACTCACACCAGCTCTCTCTGTTACTCAGCCCACATGGCAGAAGATGGCAGTGCAGAAGTGAATCTCCAAAGTTAGGACTACTGTTTTCAAGCAACTGGTGTCACAGAAACCAACAACCATCAAAACACACCCACCATGTGCCAAATGCCCTTTTGGGGGACAGTATCGCCACAGTTTGAGAACCACTGCATTCAACTTTCCAATTCAACTTGTTCAATTTGGTGTCTGATTCCCAGGGAATTCTAATATTGGTCATAAATGGCTAAATCCTGAGAGGAATTTCTCTCAGAATGTATCTTAGAGGACAGAGGTGTGTGGAACCCCAAGTGACATTTTCAATTCTTTATGATTCTGAATCACCTATGTTTATTTCTAAGAACAAAATGCGCATAGACTTTTTTAGGTCACATCTTGCTTCTGCTAAATAGCTGATTTGTTTTTCCTGCACAATGGCGTGATGATGAAATCAAGGTTGTGGTAAATGCTCCTTTTTAATCATATGAGATAATTAATAGTCAAAAATGGCAAATATTTACTTGTGAGTTGGCATACTTTGGATTCACACAACCAAATACCAATGCAAGCCAAATGTCCCTCCTTCAGGTATCCTAGGGACAATGGAGTGTGAGGATGAGCAGAGAGAGAAGGAGAGAGCTTGCCAACCAAAGCAGTTTTTTTCCTTCATAGAAACCTAGGTTTGGCCACGGCCAGCTCTGCCTGCCCCTCTTCCCATTATCTGAACTGGAGATGGGATCCCCCTTAGCTCAAGGATCATAGTATGAGCATGGCTAGACTCAGCACACAGATGGGCCTCAAAGGAGTTAAGGTGATGAACACATTGACTTCAAGGCAAATTTTTTAAAATTGTTATTATGACCCTGGAAAATATGACCCAGAGCAATAGCTCTAGCACCCATTAAAACTACTAGAATTCCTTGGCTCTAGCTTGGAAACCGCACTGGAAAGAAAGAGGAGATCATAAAGTTTAATGGGTTAAAAAAAACTTCCAATTTGGTTATGTTTTTATCTTTTACTTTTCAAAATATGGCTATCAGAAAATTTTAAATTCCACATGTGGCTCTTATTTACAACTTGCATGATATTTGTATTATATAGCTCTGCTGTAGTATTTTAATCCTTCTTTTTTAAAAGTTGGATTCTAGGATTTAAAAAAAGATTCATGAGCCTATACTAATATAAATGAATGAATGAATGAGGGAGAAGGAAAAACTTCCTTCCGGTAGGATTCCAATGAGTAAATGTAGAAGAAAGGATACGATCAGAGAATCACCACTTGACAACCACCACATTAATAGTTGCTCAGGCAAGAATTATCAATGGATAATAAAATTAGTGAGTGAAGTATGATGAGAAGATTATTAATTACAAAGGTGGCAAAATGATAACTTCGTTGTGAAGAAAACTGGCAGACACCATCTTAATCAAGTAATCCACATTTACATCACCAGAAATCAAACAAATTGACCTTAGGTGCCTCCTGATATTATGCCTTGAGAAGGACACCATATCACTGATATTTGCAGAATTTGAATTTAATCATGATAAAATATCAGACAAACCTAAATCTAGGGCCATTCTTCAAATAACTGACCTGTACTCTTCAAAAGAATCAAGGTCCTAAAAGGCAAAGAAAGATGGAGGAATTATTCCAGATTAAAGGAAACTGAAGAAACATAACAACTAAATTTGTGTGAATCTGAATTGATCTTGGACCACATAAAGGGCATTAGTGGGATAACTGACAAAGTTTGAATAAGGTCTGTAGATTAGTTAATAGTATCATTTCAATGTTAATTTCCTTATATTACAACTGTACTGTGGTTATGAAAAAGAGCATTCTTTTAAGAAACACATGCTGAATCATTTAGAGGTGAGGGAAAGAGAGAGAGATTGAGATTCCAGTCTCAGCTGTATTCACTGGGGGATCTAGGACAAGTTATCTAAACCCTCTGGACTTCAGTTTCCCCCTTTGTAAGATGAAGAGGTTGCACTGGTTCAGTGGTCCTCAAAGTGTGCTCCTTCTAAAATAGCATCAATCTGGGAAGTTGTTAAAAATGCAAATTCTTGGGCCCCGCCCCAGACCTGAATCAGAAGCTCTGTGGATGGAGCCCGTGTTTTAACACGCCCCACGGAAGATCCTGCTGCATGCTCAGGTTTGCGAATCACTGACCTAGTTGATCTCTAAGGTCCCTTTTAGCCTCAGGTTCTGTGGTTCTCATTTGTCTCTCTTACTGAGGACAGCCTTTTCTCAAAAAGGGCACCCCTCCCCCAATTCATTCATCATTTATTTGGTGCTGACAAAGGCCCCGCCAGGGAGCTGGAAGTGCTGGAACTTTGGAGGAACAGTTCTCCTCCTGGGCATTCAGACTCAACCTCGGCTTGCAATAGGTACAGATTAAATGTAAAACATTTAATAACCTTACTTAGCTCAGGAAACGTTACAGAAACCAAGAGATGCATAATTAAGTTGCATGGAGTGGCTTATCTGCCTTGGCCTCTTACTAAAATGCCCTAGCCAGTTGTTTCAAGGAGGTGCGGGGCTGTGAATCGTTCATGCACATATGGAAAGTTTACCTCAGTCTTCTCTGCAGGATAAATGGTTCCTGGATCACTCAGGTGGTGAGAGTCTCTCCTAGTGCCTTCTAAACACTTCTGCAATCCCAGAGTTAACTCTTGTCTGTTTAGAGTCTAAGCTGTGACCCAAAAGAGGCTGATTGGTGGATTAAAAACAAAAATCTGTCCCTTCTTGGTTTACTGGATTACTACTGTCCCCTGTCCCCTGAGGTTTTCCACTCACATCTACACCCCTTCCATACCATCTGACTCCCAAACCTGCTTCTTCAGTATTGACCTTTCCCTAACTTCAATTTCTGACTTTTGAGTTTTGAATCATATGAACGTATTATGTGTTTTATAAATAAAAATGTAAAAATGAAAAAGATTTAAAAAGCTATGGAGTGGAAATCTATGTCCTTTCTTCCCCTGACTGTCCCCCCACCCTCTCCAGCCTCCAGCTTCAATTTCTGATTTTTGACCATCGTGGGGATCCCCTTTCAGAACTGATGCCCCCTGATATTCACGATGTCCAAGACTGAACCCATTATCTTCCCTGCTATCCTGAACCTAACTTCCTATAAGATGGGATGATGATAGAATTTTCCTCATAGGGTACGTATATTCCTTGTAAAGCCAATGCTTCCAACTTTGGCACTGCCGGGGACACAGAAAGCACTCAGGAAAAACTCGCTATTGATAACACAGGAATAACAACAAGAAGGTCTCCCTAAATTCAGTATCTATCTATGGTTCGGCCTTGCCCCTCTCCTCCGCACTCCCAGTCCCCCAGCTTCCAAGCTGGCAACCTCTAGAGTTCATTTTTTTCCTCTCTCCTTCCCTCCATTCCAGATGTTTGGCCTCATCTATCTTTATATTGTCCCTTTCTCAGTGGGATTTGGATGGGGCAAGAGGAATTAGGCGGAATTTCCTGGGAAGCTGCCCTTTTCTTGCAAGGGCTCTGGACCAAGCTGCTGAGGAGACTCTCAGCTGATGGGTCACACGCTTTTGCCCCCACGCTCCTCCCAGCATGGATGGTCCCATTCTCTCTTCTGGGATGTTGCTGGTAATTAGTAGTTCATTCCTGACATTACTATTTCCCCCTGGGCCAAATGACAAAGATAGAAATATGTTAAAATACAAGTATTTTTGGCTCTCTTTAGTGCATTTACTCTTTCCACCGTAGCTTACATTTTCCTCCCTTGGACTACTACAAACAAATGTGCAATTATCATTTTCACAGTAAAATTAATAAATGGATAAATAAATAAATATTAGAATAAATCCCTTCATCTGTCAAGTATTCTAGTCCTTACACATAAAGGACAGCTATCTTGCTATCTGGACCTTGGGGATGAGAGGAGGGAGGGGAACAGCTGCCTCACCACCCTCGGCCAACATTTTGTTATGAGGGGAACCACGGTACCAGCGCTCACTTTTCTGCGTTCCAGTCTGTAGTCTCTCAACCACAGTCTCCCCGCCCCACCTTTAGTGAATGGATATTCCACACCAAGGACTGCATTAAATCTAAGTGTATGAGCCATTAAAAAGTTTTCATAGTTAAGCCCTTAAATTCAGAAAACCTTTCTCATCCTCATGATAACAGCTTGGAAATGCGTGCATGGACCTCTAACTGCTCTCGACTCGTACAGTAAGATGGCTCGACTGAAATTGCAGTCTTTCAGAACATTGTAATCTTGCCAAACAAAGGGATTAAAAAAGAAATGCCTTCTTAACCAAAGCTA
The DNA here is from genome assembly GCF_027409185.1 of Cynocephalus volans. Taxonomy (NCBI): domain Eukaryota; kingdom Metazoa; phylum Chordata; class Mammalia; order Dermoptera; family Cynocephalidae; genus Cynocephalus; species Cynocephalus volans. The sequence continues at coordinate 134,600,805 of NC_084467.1, forward strand.
AGACATCTGCCACGTGGTCGTAACATTTCATATTTGGTTTCAAGGAACATTAGATTTATTAGGTCACATACTTCAATTTTACAGCAGATGCTTCCTCTGCAGGAATATATTGGGCTCAGGCGTTTCCTCCTCCAGGAAGCCTTCCCTGATCCTGCCTTCCCTGCCCTGGCCTCAGTTATTTTCCCTGGGTTCTCAGCCCATAACCGGTATTGTTTTGGGTGTGAGGGGCCCTGCTTTGGGCCCTGTGTTTTTAGGGGGCTCCCCTCTGACCCTCCTTTTGACTGGTTCCTCCTTACAAGGCAAATAGCTCATGGATCAATGGCATGTGCCAACCCAGAGCCCATGCCCTTCCTTTTGGATCATACTCTGGATACCCAGACCCCAGAATTTACTCCTCAAACAGCCCAGAGCCCTCTCTTCTAGGTCCATCCTTAAAGTGGACCACATAGCTGGTTAATGCACCTCGGGGGTGCTATGGGGTGGCCAGACAATGGCCCTTTGCTACTGGGAAGAAATGAGGATCTTAATCCAGGGGAGTCCACTTGCATGGGCCCTCGACTCTGTGTGGTACAAGATGGAGCTGGAGTTGGGAAGCCAAAGAGGGTAAGCTACAGCTATATCTAATAAGGTAGGGGGATAAGACATATTTTATTGATCGTTTGTTAGCTTGGTTTATAATTTTTAAATAGTTGGACATATAGTTCATGGGCCTCCCTTTACTCTTGTCCTGGGCCCTGCAAATGTTAAACAAGGGCCTTATCATAACATCCTGGGAAAACCCTAGGTTTGCAATGCCAACACCATATCATCATCTGTTTTCATGCCTGTGCCAATTGCCACATACTCCCCCAGCCTCGGGGCACTTGCACATGCTGTTTTCTTACCTGGAAAGCTGTGAGGAAAATGGAGACAGAATGGTCAGGCTCCCTCACCTCATATCTGGCTGAGCATGACTCAGCCTGTTGTAAATACGTTAACTGCGCATGCGCACCCATGTGTTCCTTGGTTATTTATCTGACTACTATAAATGACAGCAGCTCTGATCCACTAGGGGGCTGGGCTCGCATCTGAATAAGGCATGTCAACCTTGTCAATGGTTCTCAGGATCTTTTTCCAACTACCTAGCTTGCGACCTGCATATGAGGGGTCTGTGACCCAGTCTGCATATGAGGGGTCTTTGACCCAGTCTTCATGGCACATGAGGTGTCTGCGACCCAGTCTGCCATTGGGTTTGAAAGGTCTGTGACCCAGCCTGACAAATGCTCTTCCCACTGACCGTGTTAGTCCAGTAAACTTTCCATTTATCTACCACATCTCAGCTCAAACACTGTTTGCTCAAGAAGGCCTTTCTTGACTCCCTGGATGAGGTCAGGCCCTCTGGTTTTTCACCCTCACCTCTCCCTCTCATACATGCTGAAGGGAAAGTACACTAGTAATAATGCCAACATTGGTGATAATGCTAAAAGCAGATGGCCATTGATTAGTAAGTACCAGACACTATGATAGGTGCTTTACATACATTACCTCATTTATTCTCCATAAGAAACCTAATAAACTACTATTATCATCCCCATTTTACAGATGAAGAAACAGGCTGAGAAAGTGTAGTAAACTATTATGCTGATGGTGCTCAAATGAATCAGACCTCTCGATGTTCACATCCTCATGCAGCCTCCTCCCACATTGATTCCTGGCTTACCCAGGTGATTTGCTTTGGCCAGTGGCATAGGAGCACACATGACTTAAGCAGAGGCTTGGTTAGTTCTTGCAACTGGCACTTACCCTCTTGGAACCCAGCCGCCACTTAAGAATCCCAGACCAAACTGGTGAATAAAAAGAACCACATGGTGAGAGAAGCTCAGCTGACTTAGATCTCAGCTGAGCATGAACCACAATCAACCCATACTCACAGCACTGTTGTAGTTTTAAGCCGTTATGTCTGAAGGTAGTAATAACATAATATATGTGTGCTACGAAATATACATAGTAATAAATAAATGATACAGAGAGGTTAAGTGATTTACTCAGGAACCCAGAGCTAATAAGCGATAGCTATGGATTCAAACTATCTAACTATATTCACGCTGTGTAAATTCCTGTTCCAAGCTATCCTCTTCTGGACACTGGGTGGGCACCGTGACTGTATGTCACCTTCCCCAGCTCCTCTCCTGATCTACACTGCTACACTTGTCCCCTACTCAACTTGGCTTCCTGTAGCCCTGTTGTACTGAGCATGCCCTGGGTGAGACGGAACCACGAGAGTAGCAAAAGTCCCTGGGTAAGGTGGGCAGCTTCTCATCACAGTGTGAGTTTCCAGTGGAATGGGTTTTCTCCAGGACTGGGTGCCCACCACACCCCCGGCTTCTCCCCCCGAGAAGCAGGTAGGCCCCAGCCAGCCACTTCCCTCCCCTGTCTCCAGGGCACTCTCTCCTCAGGCCTCCCCCCAGCCCTTCCCCATTCCTTAGGCCAGATTTCCCCGACACTGGGCTTACAAATAAGCTTGTCTTGTTCCAAAAGTGATTTTCCATCAGAAGTCCACAGAATCGGCCCTTCCCATTCAGAGAAGCAGAGGGTAGAATAGGAAACGAAAGTGCTGGTCCTTACGTTCAAGTACCAACTCGAACTATAAACATTCTCTAGCCCCAAGCTAGAAACTAAAGAACAACACCTTCGAAAGAGAGAACTACCCTGAGGATAGCCGATGCCTAGAAAGTGACAGGATGAGATTTGGAAAATCCCTCATCCTGGGCAGGGTTTCCAAGGGCACTTGCCCACTTCTGCCTTCCAGAAAAATGTGCATTACTTTCTTTTTTTCAACACCATTACAAGGTATATTTTCCATTTCAAGCATACAATTCAATTTTATTTTTAGTAACTTTACCAAGTGGTGTAATCATCACTATAAATCGGTCTTAGAGCATTTTTATGTCCCCCCAGTAAGATCTGTCACATCCTCCTCACTATTCCCATCTCTACCCCAGGCAATCAGTAATCACTCTCTGTCTCCACAAGTTTGCCTTTTCTAAATGTTTTATGCAAATGGAATCATATAATATGTGGTCTCTTGTGTCTAATTTATTTTACTGAGGTTCATCCAGGACATAGCATGTGCTATATTCCTTTTTTATTACTGAGTAGTATTCCATTGTGTGGATATACAACATTTTATGTATCGTTTTCCAGCTGATGGACATTTGGGTTGTTTCCAGCTTTTGGTGATTACAAATAATACTGCTGTGACCATTCTCATGTTTTCATGTCTCTTCAGTAAAATGCTTAGGAGTGGAATTGCCACCTTGCTTTATGTTTAACTTTTAACTGTTTGCCATTTTACATTCCCACCAGCAATTGTGGGGTACTTTCTCCTTCCGGAGTCATAGGGAAAGCATCCTCTAATCTTTGATCACCTCCCAGTTTTTTAACTCTAAGAATGAATTAGGTCCTTGAGAATGTTTCAGCTGTGTTCTCCTGGGTTGAATGATGCTTTGTTCTCTAGAGTGACCTTAAATAGTCATTATGATGTTTACACTTAATACGCATGTGTCGTTATTTATTTATTTAAGACACAGCTCATCGGGCTGGTTCTAATAACCATGTAGTTTTTCAACTATCTCAGGAGATGGTCATATAGTACTTATGCAAACTATGAGGTAAACAACAGTATACAGCTCCAAAGACTGGAAACAGAACTCCCCAAACGTAGATTTCAGAAGAATTGTAGCTTCAAGTGGTATTTTCCATAAGAGGACACTGGCCCTAAATTTGTCTACATGAAACTCATTAAGGTGAAAAGTCACTATGAAGGACATACGTATGGGAAACCTCAGAGCACAGAGGAAACAAGTTAAGGGAGAAGCAAGCAAGTTTAGGGTTGTGTGAAGGTATGCGCCAGCACATCTCACAGATTTTATAAGAATTTGTTTTGTTTTATTTTTTTCTTTTTGGGGGCTGGCTGGTACAGGGAGCAAACCTCTGACCTTGGTGTTATTAGCACCACACTCCAACCAACTGGGCTAACCATCTAGCCTATAAGAATTTTTTTATCATGCAACTATAATCAAAGAAAGTATAATTAGAAATCCTAACTTTAAAAAAAAGTGTTCTGTGCCATTTCTACTCAATAGCAAGAATACACACTTTTTTAAAAATTGCCAAATGACAAAAAAAAAATGAGATTCAAAAATAAGGCCCAAGACAATTAGAGTCTAAAACTTGCCATTAAGACCTTCACAATACTAAATGTGTTTACCGCCCCCCACCCCCACCCCCCAGGGAAGGAGGTCGCTGAGGTGACAGCTGTCTGTCCCTGAGGTCATTTGCATAAGTGTTTCAGGTGCTTGAAATAGAAAAAGTCTGCTGAACTAAGATTTCCTGCATTGAGAGTATGCAAAGAAAATCACTGACTATTAAGGAGGAACATGAGGGATTCTCTTCGTGGTACCATTACTGTACAGTTGGTTTCTCAATCTACACATATGCTAAAATTGCATGAAACTACACACACACACACACATACACACACACAAAGAGTGCGTGCAAAAACTAGTGAAATCTGAATAAGGACTATACCCAAGTTAATAACATTACGCCATTGTAATCTCTTGGTTTTGACCTGTACTATGGTTATGTAAGTTATTTTCATTGGGGGAAGCTGGGGGAAGCGTAAATGGAAAGTTTCTGTACTATTTTCAAAACTTCTTGTAAGTCTTAAACTATTTCAAAATAAAAGGTTTTTAGAAAGAAAGGATGAAAACCACCACTTTTGAAACTTCTGTCTTCAACTGCTTCAAAATGAAAGATTGTTCGAAAGAATGAAAACCACTGCTTTTGAAACTTCTTATAAACTATTCAAAACTATTGAAACTATTGCAAAATAAAAGGTATTTGAAAGAAAGAGAGAGAGAGGAAGAAAGGACAGATGAAAGAAAAGAAGGAAGAAAACACAGGGATCCCCTTCTCCCTTTTGCAGTCAGCATAAACTGGAGGAAGGGAAAAGGCAGGGGACAGTAAGATACCTCCTAAATTTGAAGACAAGGATCCCTTTTGAAAAAGAAATTACGAAAAATCAACACAATCTTCCCCCGCCCCCCTTAAACTGGAATATACATATGGGTGACGTTTCCAAATAGAAGAAATCGGGTATAGTGTGAGAAAATTAGCAGGTCTCCACGTGTGGTCGGGCTGCTTGCACTGCACCTTTCTTTGGCCACAGTGATAACAGAAAGAGTTTAGCCTCCACTGCGTCTGCAAGCAGAGAGTACAGACATCGAGAACTGTCCACAGAAGTCCAGGACTGGCTGGTCTGGCATCCTTGACAGGGGTTACCTCTACATCGGAAACAGATGCATCAGACTATCCTAGGTTGGCGGCAAGAGCCATTAAGACCATTCTCAAATTCCCTTTGCTATGATTCTATACTCACTTTTAATTGTGCTTTGGCTATCTATGTAGCTTTTGTATAGCAAGATAATGAGCTGATCGGCCAAGGCACAGATTTTAGTTCTCTTGACATTATTTCTTCTTCATAAATTAGTAATTTGACATTCTGGTTCATTTATTGATATCTTGTGGGTTATCATAGTGTGTGAGTGAGCAACTACAGCAGGAGTTCTTAACCTGGAAACCCAGGATGGGTTTCAAGGGATCCATTAAGCCCTCAGATTGCATGCGAGAGAGAGAGAGAGAGAGAGAGAGAGAGAGAGAGAGAGAGAGAGAGAGTGTGTGTGTATGTGTACAGTGAGCATTTATCAAGAAGAGGGGTCAGTAGCTTTCACCAGATTCTCATAGAGCTTCAAAGCTGGATGCACTGGAAAAATAGAATTTCTGGGCTTATAAAACTGAAGTGACCACAGTAAGATACTGTGCTGTAAAATAACAATGCCTAACAAGCAGTGTCCTTGCCCCCCACCCCGGTCTTACCCTAACTATAATATCCTATACTGAAGGGATTATTTCATAACATGGTTTTATTTTTCTTTTATTTTCATAGAACATCCTGGGAATATTTTCAAGTGCTACTATCCTTTTCTGACATCATTTGTAACAGCTTCATAGAATTCAATTGCTTGAATTCATCTCACAGGAAAGATTTTAAAAGCTTATTCACTGATGACCTCTAGGATGCTATTATTTATGAGACCCCAGCTCTGTACCAGGTGATGTACTAACTACTTTGCATATGATATCTCACTGTGAGCTTTACAAGAGCCCGGGGAGGTAGGTATTATTATTTCCATTTACCAACTGAGGAAACTGAGATACAGAAAACTTAAAGAACTTACGAAGATTACATTGCTCCCATGGTGACTTCAGGTTGACAAAACACATCTGGCCGTCCTTTCCCCCTAACCACGATGCTCTTTATCCTTTAAGCTCCACTTAGATGCACTTCCTCCTGGAAGCTTTATTCCCACCCAAAGTCATTTCTCTCCACTTGGAAGAAGTGGAAGAAGTCCTCTGCTTCTTCAACTGGCTCTAAACCACACTCCCTTAACACCATTAGAGTATTACCTAACTCAGGGGTCAGCAAACTTTCTGCAAAGAACCAGATAGCAAATATTTTAGGTTTTGTGGCCCATATGGTTTGTGTCACAACTATTCAACTCTGCTGCCCACTGTAGTGTGAAAGCAGCCATAGACAATACGTAAGTCAGTGAGTGTGGCTGTGTTCCAATACAATCTTATTTACGGACATTGAAATTTGTGTTTCATATAATTTTCACGTGTCACAAAATATTGTTCTTCTTTTGATTTTTTTTCCAGCCATTTAAAAATAAACCATCCTTAGCCCATGATCTATACAAAAACAGGCAGTGGGCCAGATTTGACCTATGGGCCAAAGTTGGCCAGTGCTGTTCAGAATGCATCTCATGTGTTCACATTCTCTAGATAGAAAGCCATTGAGCCTAAAAACTATATCTTAATCTTTTCTTATTCTGCACAGACTCTACATACAGGGCTAGACTCACAATTAAGTGCTCAGCAAGTACTTGTTTTAATAGTGTCGATGCTTTTCACCCTCAGAGCCATATCCAAGAAGAAATAAATCTATTTCAAAACATGTGTCATCTTTATTTTCTCCATCCTTTTCCCTACCTAATGAAATTCTGTATCTCTCAAATATCACAGCAGTTTTTTGGTTCTGAGTGCTGATAAGAAATACCCACGTGCTTGGCCAGCGTAAAGGTCAAATGGCATCCTGGCTGGGGGCCAGAGAATACAGCTGGTAAGAATTCAAGCTGTCGCACACTTGTTGCTAGCCCTGGTTTTCTAATTCCTTCCTCATGAATTATTAGATTGTTTATCATCATGATTTGCTGCATGAGCAATCATTTTTAAAACTATAATCCTCAACCAGGAGAGATGTCATGGGCTAAATTTAGGACCATGAGAACCATGCTCTCAGACTGGCTACCACGCATCTTCTCTGGGCCTTCATTTTCTCATCTGTAAGTAATAGCCCTGCCCTCTTCCTATGGGCACTGTGAGGCTGGCCGACCGAAAACTGCCCTGTAGATATAGCAGTAATAATTGTCATCTCCATTTACTTTGGCTCAACCGCATAAAGCAGTGCAGGCGTATGGTATCATAAAGACAAAGAAATGTGCTGCACCCTGTTTTGTGTAGGAATGAAAATGGTTTTGTTTTTTAATTTGCCTTACGGCCGTATCAACAAGCAAGTACACACTTAGAAATTATGTAACATATGCCAATGAGTTTTTTTGTTTTACCATTTCAGAGTGAAATCACTGAAACCAGAAACTATAATTACCAGAATCTTTTTGCCGTCCTGCTATTGGTCAAATATCACTCTGCTGAATAGCATGTGCAAATGGGAGATTTGTATTATTCTTTGTTAAGGATAACCCACGACATGGTTTTCAAGATAGAATCTTGCAAATGCTTCTGGGCACCAATTAAAATTCTAAGTTTTGGAGGAGCCAGCTGTTCTGCAGGGCTTGAATGTTACTGCTGTGATGTATTTCTAAAAGTTTTTTTTTTTTTTTTAAAGAATTTTTCACTAGAATTAATTTTCGCTCACTTTACAAATGCCTTAAAATAATCTGGTGATGAAAACTCTTCCAAGAGCTGCCACTTTGCCTATGAGGTGAGGAGGTTACTCCCTCAAGGGTAAAACAACACTCAGCATAAACAACTGTTTACAATTGGTGAAGACAGAAGACAAAGGAAAGTTTTATCACTTATTTGTTACCTTAAGCAAGGAGAAACTTTTCCACTCGGAAATCTTCAGCAGATTGATGACTTAACTGCTCCTAAGAGGATGGCAATCTCATACATGGTATATAGTAAGAGGGGGAAAATAATTGATTCACAAAAGATGGCTTTTCAAACGTCAAACTGCAATTAGAATGGAAAGGGGGTGGAGGCATTTGGCTTTGTAACTGGAGCCTCAATAACCGGCCAGGGCTCAAGAGGTAGCAGCTGCCTTCTGCCCCCAAATGCCTCCTCATTCCACAAATGGGTCAGGTGGTGCCTATGTTCACAGTTTGTGACATTTGTTGGGTGCTTATGGTGCCTGGATGAAGGGTGCTTATAGGAATGTTGGCAACTACTAATTATTATTATAATAATCTTGCGGATAGAAGGTCGGTTGGCCTCATATAAATACCTTGCTTTGATGTAAGAAACTCCCAAGCACCAGTGGTTAACATAATTTTGTTTGGATTTTACAACCAGTTGTGGTCATTATGGTGCCTCCCCTAATATAACCCTGCAGAGTAGTTCACATACTTCTATGTGACTTAGTCACTAGATCATTAATCAACCAAGAATTTAAGCCACTGGTCAGGCTGATCTTCTTGCTATTAGTAACATGCTAGACATGCTAGTCTGTCTCTCCCTCTACCTTCACTGATGGTCTCAGGATAGAGAGAAAAATATTTTTCCCAATATTTGGATTCGTGCCACTTGAAATTGAAAAGTCCATGTACTGTTTCCGTTGAATAAAAAAAAGCCTTTTAGTTAGCCTATGAGTAAAAGTGGAAAGGAAGGGGAAGAAACACGGTTTGGGGAAGTCTTAGGTTAATTTGATTATTTTAACAATTATTGAGGGCCGAGCCCGTGGCGCACTTGGTAGAGTGCTGCGCTGGGAGCGCAGCAACGCTCCCGCCGCGGGTTCGGATCCTATATAAGAATGACTGGTGCACTCACTGGCTGAGTGCCGGTCACGAAAAAACGACAAAAAAAAAAAAAAAAAAAAAACAATTATTGAGCTCCCACTATAGCCAGACACTGGAGATACAAAGATGTAAAACCATCAAGGATACTGCAGGCTGAGAAGAATGCACAGATGAATTGACAAGTGTGGTAAAGAGCCACAGGTGCAATGACACATGCACTAAGAACGGTAGAGGCACAAAGGAGAACAGGAGGGAAGTGGGCTAGGAAGAAAAACTCAGAGAAAGAGACACAAGCTAAGCCTTGAAGAATGGATGCAATGGATTCCTCACACTCACAAACTGCTCACATTCTAGGCAGAAGCAGCGGTGGGAGCAAGAAATAGCGGTGGAGGTGAGAAACAGACCAGCCTGCATGGTGATGGAAAAGAAAACAGAAGCAGAATTCCTGGAAGTGCCTAAATCCTGTGATTATATGCTAAGGAGAGCCACCAATCTCCTGCCCAAATCCTGGCAAGGGCCTCTTCAAGCACCACCTCCCCCGTGAGGCTTTCTGGCTGCTTTGAATTCCTGTAGCACTTTGACTGTTTGTGTCGTTTTATCTGGCGTTTCCATCCTACTTCCCACTCCATCCTGTTTCACTTCTCCCTGGCGACCCCTTGGTGAGCAACCTGAGGACGGGGATTGGATGTCTAGGGGAGCCTGGTTCCTTAAACACTGGGCTTGATTCGAACGGTTCACTTTGATTCACTATGGTCCATGTACATATAAACCCATAGTAGATACTTTTTCCTGTTTTGTTTTGTTTTGTTTATTTTGAAAGGTAAAATATATAGAAAAATTGCAAAAATAGTACTTGGAGCTCCAAGTACTCTCCAAAAGTACTCCAAGGACTGGTAATCACCCAGATTACCAGTTGTTACCATTTTATCACATCTGTCTTATTCTTTGCATATATACACACAGATTCAAGTTCTTTATTTTCCTGAACCATCTGAGAAAAAGTTACAGTCATGATGCCTCCTCACCCCTTAATCTTTCTGTGTGTATTTCCTGTAAACAAGGAATTCTCTTATCCATTACAACCATCAATTAACATTGATAATTAACACTGATCCAACATTAGAATTCACAGACCCCATTCAAATCCCCCCCTGTTGTCCCAATAATATCTTGTGCAGGTACAGGCCCTTTATAGTTATCACCTCTCTTTAATCTCCTTTATTTTGGAACAACTCATCAGTTTTTCCTTCTCTTTGTGACCTTGACATTTTTTTGAAGCATGTAGTTACTTTATACAATGTCCTGAAATTTGGGTTTGTCTGATGTTTCCTCATGATTTATGCATTTGTAGCAGGAACACCTCGCAAGTAATACCTTGCTTTTCTCATTGAATGTATTAGCAAACACAAGATGCCAATTTGTCCCATTGCTGGTTTTGTTACATTTGGTAAGCATGGTGTCTTACAGGTATCTCTACTGAGTCATTTTGAAGTATCTTAGGAGGCGACACCTTAAGACTTCTATGAGTATTGTGACATAGAGCTTTCCTGAAAGGACGAGTCGACACCAGTTGACGATCCACTGGAGAGAGCTCGTTTATTAGGCAGCACACACACATATATATAGGGCTTTAAGGGAAAGCTGATTGGCTTAAAATACAATCCCTACTTAGCTTGGGGGGTGAGCTGATTGGTGTGCGATTCGCGCCAGCGGGAAGGAGAGAGTACGGAAGAGAAGGGCAAACAGCGCCATGATGGGGTGTGGCTGAGAAGGGCTTATGTGATCAGGGTGTGATCCCTTGGGGCATTTGGGTTCTTACATTTCCTTTCTCCTTCATTTATTCATTTGATTTTTAGCAATGTAGAGTCATGAATTCCTATTTTACTCATAGGTTTAAAATCAGTAACTGTCATTTATTGGGATACTCAGTTGCCCAGACTTGACCAGTGGGAGCTCCTTTAAGGCAGCTCTTGTGTTTTCTTGATATGTCCCCATCATGTTTTGAACATTTCCTTACTTTGTAGTGCAAGATGTCCCTGTCTCGTTGTTTATTTTCCCTACTCAAGCCCTAGGGTCAACTCTGGTTCCTTTAAATGGAGAATAATATTTAGAGGCCAAGCCCTGCAAGCTAGGTGTGCTCATTGCTACCAGGATATTTTTGCTGTCCCCTAAGCAGATAGAATTAGAAAATATACATACATATCTATCTACATGTATATATACATGTATGCATGTTTCTCTGTGTTTATATGCACGCACACACACATAAACATCTACACACAATTATGCTTATTTCAATATCTATATCTATGTCTGCATAAAGCTATGAGTTCACAATGATTCCTCCACTTCCAGTCTAACACCACAGGGCTTATTCTAGCCTTTCCCTTTGTATATTTGTAATTCCCTCTGACAGCAAGAAACCTGACTCCCATCATCCTCAATGTATTTACTTATTTGCCCAATTGCCTCTGTACATCATCAGTCCCCCAGCTACAGTGACCAAAAAGCTTATCTTCTCACCACAGGCCCCCAAAACAGGCAAGTCCCTTCCCCCATCATGGGGGTACTTTTAATAAGCAATGACTTGCAGTGATCAGAATGAACACTCTGAGTGAATTCTGCCGACTCCTCACACTGCCTGGACTCAGAATCAGTGGAGAAGAATCACAAGGCTTATTTTTCCTGTTGTTGCTGAGCAGAGTGAGTGTTATTTTCTTATTTGCCATGGCAGTGATGCCTTTAAATACGTAATTTTTTTCCTGTTCGCTCCTCTCCACTTCTCTGATTACTCATGGGACAGTAAAAGGATTAACTGAATCCATTCAAAGATGTGTAGTGCTCCAACCTTCTCCCAGGAAGAGTGCATTATAAATATTATATAGCTGTAAAAACCCAAGCTGGAGGCCAGAGGTCAGCTGATCCCTCCCCACAGCTGCCAGATGGTTGACTCTTCTAGTACATTCTGGGAGCCACAAGCTCACTTCCTAGATATGCATCTTTAAGTCATCTTTGACTCCTCCCACCCCTCACCCCCACCCCCATGTCAATTGTAACCTTGGAGGCGGTGAGATCCCTCCCACTGCAGCTGCTGCGTCGGTTTCTCCTTGACCGATTTACTGTGGCCATAGGGACCTCCCTCCTCACAATGTCCTTACTGTTCTTGAGAGCTGGGGAAATCCTTTCCTGCCAGCTAAGTCCTCCCAACTCATTTAGATGTTTCCTTACAGAATTTTCAAAACCAGATAGTTACGTCACACCATGTTGACGAAATGAAGTTGAAAATCCAATTTGTAAAATTACTTTCAATTCTCTCACAATTTATATTGTCAGGGAAAATGGATAATAAAGAAGCCCAGAGACTTTCATTCTAGAACTGACTTTGTTTTAGAGTAGCGAGGGGAGCTGCCTGGCAACACAATGCATCACTGTGCATAAACTTTGTTTACAGCCAAGGCTGGAGTAAAGGAACAGATGGTAAGAAAATCGGATTTAAAGAAGGGACAGATGCGCCTGCATTGGAGAGCTGGGTCAATCTCTTGGCTTCTGGTGTGCATGCAAGGGTGACGTCTAGCTACCCACGGCAGGCACGTCCCCGTTTGCTGTTGACTTTGACTGTTTGGATCTTGTCTCGGAGGATGGTTAATACATGCCATTACCAGCGTTTATCTCATCCCTCCCACGGGGAGTGTGTTTTCCCAGGGATTTGTGTGTTCTCTATCCTTTTATGGGAAGAAGTTTCTTGATCATCTGTGTGATTGTGTATCTAAAAATTCAAGAATATTTAAGCTGTTAACCCTGCTTGTCTGTAGAGGATGGGATTATATTTCTATGATCCTGGGAACATTTACAATGAGCATGTATATCAAGGAAAAATAAGCATAAACACTCGAGCCTGACACATTCATAAGCGTATGTACACACACACACACACACACACACACAAACACACTCCACACACACACACACCCTTCATGCTTTATCATCTCTCTTTGGTGCTTTTCTCTATGAAGGCAAAACAGTTTTAAGCTGCTGACCCCCACCACATATAAAATAACTATTATGAATGCTGATATTAAAGCTGCCCAGACTTATTCACCCCTCATCTTCAGGTGAGATTTACATCTGCTCCCTTGGGAAGGGAAGAACACACACACACACACACACACACACACACACACACACACGCACATTTTATCTCAGTGATGAATGTTTGCACTTAGCCCCAATTGTTTAATGCTAGGAGCAAGTTATGAACATTTTTATTCCAAAATAACCTCATATACATTTATAGCAGTTCCGAGGCCTTCACAGCTACCTCACAGTCACTTCTCTACAGAAACATGCACCCCGACAAGAAATGCCACCCATTCCTGTGAGTTGGCAACTTGTCACTCCTGAGCAACACCAGGTTCTGTGAAAGTCATTCCTTCAAACTCGTCCTGAATGAAAGATGGAATTACTTAAGCAAAAATGCCACATATTAGAAAAACAGTTTCTTATAAAATTCTCATGAGTTGAAAATCAAAGCAGGATTGACTACAAAGTACCACTAGAAGCAGTTTATGTGACACTGTTAGAACCGGTTTGACTCAATGCCTTGGCTCCCAGTCTGTGCCGGGCAAGCTGCAGCTTTTGGGCATGAGAGTGATTCTTTTGGATGGCACACTGGTTGTCCTTTTCATATAAACTCTCCAGGCATGCCTCATCAGCCCCCTGGAGCGTACCTGTGGTCGCACTCTGGAACTTGCAGGCAGCTCTGAAGTCCAGTGCAATCCCCTTCACCAGTCTTTGGAAAGGCAAGGTTGGGATCAGTGGCTTGTGGCTTGCTAACATCCCCGAATCTCTCACAGTGCTTGGGTTCTGGCCTGTTATCACTGTGGCTTCCTCGCCCTGCTGGCAGAGGGCACAGAGGGGGCCCTGGACCTAGCAGTACAAAGACCAGGCTGGACACGGGGCATCTTTGTGACAATTTACTACTCTCTGTCCAATGAGTCATGTGCTTTTACTTTACACAGCCTCTGAGTCTGCCATCACCTCTGCCATCACCATCTCCAATGCACTACACTAAGTCGAGGGAAAAGCCCTATCGAGAAATACCCTGAAGAATCCATTATAGCATACCTATTCATATATGATCCCTGTACACTCTGGGTGGTTCAGCGGAGGGTGATGGAAGAGTTAAGTACAGGGATAAGGAACCAAGCTGCAACCAATCTCATTTAAGTATCTTTAACTGTTGATGTTTGAAGGTCACACTGGCTTTAAGAATGTCACAGATCTTGAGTCCTGTGTTCCAGGAACCATAAACTGATGTGGAGTTGTAGCTTTAGTCAGTAGCAGCCACCAGCCAGGAGGCAACTTATATGCCTACTTTTTTTGGCATCCTTTTCTTTGCCTGATGCAGATATACCCTCAGTTCTGTGACACCCAAATTTCTGTTTGCACAAGGATTACCAGGGATGCTTTTTAAAATGCAGATTCTAGGTTCTCCCTTGCCTTAACTACATAGGTTCAATTGATCCAGGGTGGGGTCAGGGAACGACAGGCTCCACAGGTGAATCTGATAATGGTGAATTTTGGGGGAAAGGCCCTAGCTAGGGCCTTTGTCCTATTGTCCTTTCACTTTACACAATCCCCCTTTCCACTTGCTTCTATTATCCTCTAGTTTTAATTATCACCTATCTGCCAGTGACTTCCAAGTCTACATACCTAAACTCTCTCTTGAATGCTAGGTTTAAATTTCCATCAGCCAGCAGATATTTTTCCCTTGATATACTGTAGATATTTTCAAAACACTTCCAAAATATTACTGTGAAAAGATATTCCTCCCAAGACAATTGAAATTAAAAGCCACCCTTTGAACCCCACTTCAATAATGCAAAGCCAGTGTTGACCAAAGCATGGAATCCACAGGGGGTAAAAAAACATTTAATTCTTCAAATTTCTTGTAAAGTTTAAAAAAATGTTTCTAATGGATGAATAACCCATAACACTAAGACCAAAAAGCAGTTTGCTCCCACTCTCTGTAAATTTGGGTCTAGTGTCATCTCTTCTGCAGAAGATGTGAACGGATATTCAAATATTTCATCATCATTTACTGACTTTTTGCCTTTTTTTCCTAAGACAACTAGCAGCTCTGTAAGAGCATAATTTGATAATTTTGGGTACTTCCTATCTGTTGACTTGATTTTTGTTGCTTCTCAAGGTAATAAAGATTCCAAATCAAATCAAGGTAATAAAGATTCCAACTCGAGGACCTTAGTTATTGTCTTCACCCGAGGATCCGAATCTTCGTAATCAGGCTCCTTTTGTTGCAAAGAGCAGAAACCCACTTGGTTTATCTCAGGTGTTGGAGCTTATTGTAAGGCTACAGTACAAAGTGAGGAAAGCAGGGACAGTGGCCACAGGGGAGAAATAGACATCTTTAGAACACAGTGACAGCTCTAGTAATAAATTCTCCCACATACTGAGAGCTTACACAGGCTAGAGTACTGCCTGTGTTCACTCAGCCTCCAAAACAGCTTTAGAAGAAAGGAACTATCCTTATCCCTGTGCTGCATATGGGGAAACTGAGGCATAGAGTGGTAAAGGAACATATCCCAGCTAGTCTGGTTCCAGAGCCCATGTTCCTTCCCACTATGTGATGCAGCAGCTCTTCTGGATGTCCCTCAGAGACAGACCATCTGGTGCTCTCTTGAGGAGGTGACTCAGCAACTTCTTGGCTGGCTTCTCCTGCTCTTGCTGCTGCCAACTGACTCCATGTCCTCTCCCTGCAGGTTTTCACTCTCTTCCTCACAGCATCTGTTTTGAATACGATGTTGCTTATGGTGGTGGGCAGGGCTTATTTGGCAGGTGTCAGGGGCAGCATTGGTGCCTGTGATGGTTAATTTTGTGTGTCAACTTGACTGAGCTAAGGGATGCCCAGATAGCTAGTAAAACATTGTTTCTGGGTGTATCTGTGAGGGTGTTTCTGGAAGAGCTTAGCATTTGAATTGTTAGGCAAAGATTGACCTCACAGTTGGGCATCATCCAACCTGTTGCTAGCCTGAATAGAACAAAAGGCAGAGGAAGGGTACATTTGCTCTCTCTGCTTCAAAGTAGGACATCCATCTTCTCTATTCGCCTGACATCAGCACTCCTAGTTCTCTGATCTTTAGGTTTGGACTGGAACTATACCACTGGCTTTCCTGGGCCTCCAGCTTGCAAATGGCAGATCGTGAGATTTCTCAGCTTCTATAATCCTGTGAGCCAATCTCTCATAATAAATCTCTTTCTATATATCTATATATAGTTTTTATTGGTTCTGTTTTTCTGGTGAACCCTTACTAGTGCAGTGCCATTGGTGGGCTGTATGGAATCTGTGGCATCATTGGAGCTAATAGAAACATAATGACATCACCACAGCATGACAAAGCAGAAGAGAAAATAGCTAGCCAGAAGACAGCAAAGTAGTAAAAGCAAGTACCCTCTCACAGCCACCATCTCAGAAGGCATGAGGGACATCCCCAGGGGGCTCCTAGAACCAGTGGGAAGAAATTTGAAGGGGCTGAAAATAGTGTCATCAGGGGGAATAGAGGAGCCAAAAAAATGCTCCTTTTTTCTATTTTTTTCAGCTTTATTAATTTTTTTAAATTGACAAATAAAAATTCTTTACTTTTTACTATTATTTTATTCTCATTTCTCTTTCTAGGCTAGTATGGATTGGGTAAACATGAATTATGTATTTGTAGCTCTCACAGACCATAGCCCTATAGCACCCCCCACCCTACAATAGAGAAGCTTATTATGCATTGATCTCGTTTAAGCTTATTTCCCTTTCCCTGTCCCATCAAGACAAAGCCCTTAACAGCACCGCAAAGCACTCCCCTATGCCCCTGCAGAATTACTGAGATGCTACTGTGTGTCAAGCACTATTCTAGGCACTGAAGACATAACAATAAAAGAGATTCTGCTGTTACATTTGGGTTGAAACTTATACCACAAGTGGGAAGGGGTCCTGGGGAGCATCTAGGCCTGTCCTCATCCCGGGCAGAAGTCTGTCCACCCCAGGCCTGACCACTGGTCAGCCAGCCTCTGCTCCTCATTCCTAGTGGAAGCCTGTTCTATCAGTAGTCAGCTCTGATGCTTAGAAAACTCTTGCCTAAGTGGTGGCAAAATCTGTTCTCCTGCTATGTCGATTTATTGGGCTTGTTTCTGTCCTCTGCAATGAGACAAAATAAGTTAAATTTCCTTTCTGCTGACGGCCCTTCAAATACTGGTCAGTACACACTCATCACCCTCACTCTGGCTTACTGCCCCTCTTTCTTTCTTCCTCCCCTCTCCCCCAGAGCACAGGTCAGACCTCCTTCCCTTATCTTTTTCTCCAACTCCTGCCTTACCTTCTCTCAGCCTCAGAGTCTGGCACTTTTGGGTTTCTTTTACTTAGACTTTATTTCTTCTACATGATATGTCTCCTTTCCTCCCAATGCCACCTTAGCACCCAACTCTAAGCCAGTCATTTCAACTTCTGTGTTTATTTATTGTGCTGGTTTATTGTCATCCTGCACAAATTGGAATTGGACGGATTGTGGTAAGTGGTAATTGCAAGGAGGTGACAAGCCTGCTTTCTCTTTTGGTGTTTGTTTTATCTTTGGCTGGGTCTATTATCCCTTATATTTAGATTATTACCATTGTTAACCAAGAAAAAAATACATTAGACAAAAATATTTCCAAATATATTGAGTTTATTCTGGAATAGAAATAGGATCATAATCCGGAATGCATACCACAGCAAGCCACAAGTGCATTTAGTGAGGGAAGGGTAAGAGAAAGCTTTTATTGGCAAAAAGAGAGAGGCTCGCATAAGCTGCTTGGAAACAGAGTTCACTGGTTTCAGAGGCTCGTTTGTTGTTGTTCATTGGTTCTAGAGTCAGATTTGTTGTCAGTTCATTGGTTGAGATGCTACTGGGCAAGATACTTCTCAGAGAGTCTCTCTGAATTACTGCAGTTCTGAAGAATGTCTAATGATAAACTTTGTCACAAAACATGTACATACATGCAAAACAGGAGATGCATGAAGGACATGAAAGACATGAAGGGATTTCTGATGGGTTTTTAGAAGCTCCTTGGAAACAGTTTTTATCTCAGTCAAGCAAGCATTAATCCCCCTCCTTCGTGCCTTTCCCAGCTCTATTTTGTCTGGGTCCAACAAAAACTGATTTTATCAACTTTCACCTTTCTCTCTTTTGACCAAGCTCTTTCTCTGAAAGATCTGTTGTCTCTTGACAGATTTTTTGTATCCTTGATGCTGGGATGGACATGTCCATGTTAGTTGATCTGGTCCCATGATGCGGGAGGTGATAAACAGCTGGAAGTCAGGGTCAAGGCCCTTTTAGCCACATTTGGGTAACGAGGAGGCCAAGGAGGAGCTTCCAAGCTTGGATTGTCTGGATTTTATCATTAAGTTTGATTTTACTCACATCTATTCTGTCGGCATTGGTTATCATCTCAAAGTGCTGGGCCAACATTATTTTGTCAGGAGTTACATTTCTGAAGAGATTCGATAGACATTAAGTACATAGTTCTAAAAGGAAAATACAAAACAAAGATAACAGCAATGTGACAATTCCAGTTTGTACGATGGTTTTAAGCCATGTACCTAGATTTAAAGGCAGCCAGTTAAATAGATCAAATGACCATGGGAGAACTGAGTGAGATCTGTTTGTAGCCATGTAACTTGTGCTTTTATTTTATGCAACTAACTTTCAACTCCCCCAGAGGAGTTTATCCAGGTACAGCATGTAGTATTAGCAATAGGACAGACACCACCTTGCTCAGTTAATAGATAATCAAGAGCAATCCTATTGTCTATTACTACTTTGGCAAGAGAAGTTAATGAGTACTGTTGCACAGCAGCAGCCTTTGCAGTGGAATCTGCAAGAATTCCTAGGGTAGCAGATAATTTTTTTTTTATCATTTCTTCATTAGTGACTACACCATACCATGGTACAAAGGACCTTCCAGAGGAAGCAAATTCAGAATCCCATAATTCACCAGGTAGCTCACATTTGACCCCTTGATATAGCAAGAGGGGGCTAATCCAATGGTTATTCCAATGATCAGTTTAGAATCTATTATGCATTGATAACAGAGCAGTCAAATATCCCAATCCACACTGGCCTCCTGTTGTCCAGGTGTCTAAACATTTGGAGGCCCACATTGAGGTATCCATCCCACCCACAAAAATAAATGTACCTGATAGGAACACAGATAATTTTTTATCTGTGAAATTTCTGAATGTAACAGAATTGATTCAGTGGTCAGTTATATGAGGAGTCTTCAGAAGTTCATGGAAAGTTTCATATTATCTTTTAATTCTATTCTCCGTGAACTTTTTGAAGTACCTTTGTATTACTACATATTACTATACTAATGGCCCCTCTTTCCGAATTGGTCCCAGTAACTTTCTTTTTACATATGTTAGGAAGACCCAAGGAATGTTTAAAGTGGGATGACCTGTTACATATTTTTAGGGTCCAACTAGGAGACCATTGTTTTGAGTAGGTGAGACAGGGGATGAGAGTTGAAGGTGAAGTATTTGGGCCATTTAATGTCAGAAAATGATTACATTTAGATCTAGACCATCAAGGTATTTTGCAATTCCCTCAGCCAGAAACCAAACGTCAGCTCCATGGGTTTTTTGGATTTGCTAGTTCCTGTTGCAACTGGATCCTTAACTTTTTTCTTTTGGCCTAACCCCTGTATGGTTTACTTAAGGTTACCACACCCGACCCCATTCTTTGGACAGAATCTGAAGAACAAGTTTAAAACAAACTAAAGGTAAATCCTTCAGCTCTAGGTCATCCTAATTATAAACTTCCCTTTTCCCTCTTTGTATATGAAAAGGAAAGAAACTCTTTAGGGATTTTAGCCCAAAAGCATGGAGGTCAACACTGGCCTCTAGGGTATTATAGTCAACCATTGGATCCCGTCACCCATGGGTTCCCTCTCTGTCTAAGAGCAGTCCCTGCTGCAGAAGAGAGTCAGAGGACTCCAGCTAGAGTCAACCCAATTCAGTTTGCTGAATTATTAAATAATTGCAGAACAATTAATTAAATAATTGCAGAATTATTTAAGAAACTGGATCAGGGAGTCCATATATGCTAATTTTTTTGATTACTAAAATAAAGATTAATAAAATATATCTACCAGCAAGCTCTTCTACAAAGAAAGATAAGTGGAGAAAGAATAAATGAGTGAATGCGTAGATGTTTTCTTGTCCGTACGTCTTAGAGTCAATGTTGTCCATTTTTAGTTTATTTCTACTCATACTAAATAGATAAATAAAAATGGAAGGTTTTTCAAATCAAAATAGCCAAGTTTCAGTCATCACTATTGCTAGTTTATTTATATTAAATAAATATATAATCCCATCATACCATGTAACATAATTAGCAAGTATTTATGCTGTTGAATCCATGACCCAGTTTCCTGAAGACATCTGTTTTCTAAAAGGATTTTCTTCAAACTGTGATTAAAAGGCACTACTCAAGTAGTGTTACCAGATAAAATACAGGACCCTCACTTGAATTTGAATTTCAAATAAAAAGCAAATTTTTTTTTAGTGTAAGTATGTCTCACACATTGCATGGGACATACTTATACTAAGAAATTATTCATTTTTTATCTGAAATTCAAATTTACTTGGGCATCTTGTATTTTTCTTCCTTCCTTCCTTCCTTTCTCTGTCTCTCTTTTGCTTTTTGCTAAATCTGACAGCCCTACACACAGGACTTAAGCCTTAGAAGTTCATCCCAATTCCTGCCCTTCTACCACTAATATCCCTCTTTCCTATCCTCCACCCCATTTATTTTCTTTCTTTCTTTCTAGATAAAAGACTCAGATTTCAGACCTCCCTAGTGTAATGACCTTACTTCTTATTCCGAATTGTTTTCATATTTTTTCTCCTTTGACAAATATATAACAGGTGCGTGGCCTTTGTTGATTTCCATTGCGTGATTTAAATAAACGTGCATAGGATAAACTGCTGGGGAAATCGGCTTAAGCAAACTCTGAACTGATGACTAATAGTTTAACAGTTGCAAACAGGTGAAACCAGTCTCCCTGTCCATATGATGCAAACTCGAGGTCCCATCTGTGGGGAGATCTGTGACAGTAAAACATGATTCCTTGTCTACAGAAAGGAGTTTACTGAATGATGTCTCCTGTGATCTAAAGCCCTTGTATATGCAACATGTTCCTTTTTCTCCTAAGAACTGGATTCATTTTCTTCTGAGAACTGGATTCATTTTCTTTCTTTCTTTTTTTATTACCCCAATGCTCCCTTTTTCTTTCCCTTCCTTCCTTCCTTCCTTCCTTCCTTCCTTCCTTCCTTCCTTCCTTCCTTCCTTCCTTCCTTCCTTCCCGCCTTCCCTCCTTCCCTCCTTCCCTCCTTCCCTTCTTCCCTTCTTCCTTCCTTCCATTTTTTCTGGACCTGTTCTGGTTCTGAACCATAAGCTCTTGAAACCATCCATGAGGTCGTCAGAGAATAACCCATGGATTGTTTTTCTCTGAGGGCTCTGGGCCATCCCATACATCAAAAGTCTTTATCTCTACTAGCCTGAGGAGTACAGAGCTGAGACGTCCAGGAGCACATCCTCTCAGCCATCAAGGCAAACAACCACCATGGAATCATTTATGCCATGTGCTTGCCATAGGATTGATTTATTTCATCATTGTTTATGGGTCCCAGTAGGCAAATGTGTTGCATCATAAGTATAGGGGGAAAAGGCACATTAGTCTTGTTGAGAATAGGCACCAATGTCTATGGTGTCAGGCTTTGTTAGGTAATTATTATCAACATATTAGACAATGCAAGTTGGTCTAATGTGCAATTATATGCTGTGCCTCTCTGGAAATGATAAGCTGTACAGTAAGTTGTTACCTATGTTTAACAAAATATTACTAAGAATAGTCT
Organism: Cynocephalus volans; assembly: GCF_027409185.1. Classification (NCBI taxonomy): domain Eukaryota; kingdom Metazoa; phylum Chordata; class Mammalia; order Dermoptera; family Cynocephalidae; genus Cynocephalus; species Cynocephalus volans. The sequence continues at coordinate 134,622,903 of NC_084467.1, forward strand.
CAGACTCTAATAAATTTACATAAACATGGATACTTAGAGAAGTTAAAAATAAACAATTTAGTAGAACAAATATTAAGATGTCTTTGAGCTTCAAAGTCCAAACTTCAGATCCAGTGAAGCTTTGGTTCTCAAATTTTTATATACACAAAAATGTCCCAGAAATTTTTCTAAATGTAGACTACTCTTATGGCCCATCCTCAGAGATTCGGTTTCATCAGGCTATGTAGCATTGTGGTTGAGAACACAGATTTAGGAGCTAGACTAATCTGTCTCTTTACTACCTATGGTACTCTCTCATGTCTCAGTCTTCTCATCTGTGAGATGGGGACAATAGTGTCTATTGCATGGGGTTGTTATGAGGAGTAAGAGTTACCATTTGTAAAGCACTTGGTAGATGACCCAATATATAGCAATTTTTTAAAAAAAAGCAGCACTCCAGATGATTACTGGGCTAAAAATCCTCAACCCACACATTGTCATTTTTAATCAAAACATAATTCATTGTACATATCTGTGGGGTACAGCATTGAATATCAATATCTGTGTGCATTACGTGATGCTCAAATCAGGATAATTAGTTTGTTCGGCATTTCACCATGTAATCATTTCTTGTGGCCCTTTACCAATTTCTTGCTAACCCCTCTCCCCCTTTCCAACCTCTGGTGGCCTCAGTTCTGTTCTCTCTGTTTAAAAGTTCAATGAATTATTGTGATTGATGTATCTTTCTTTCTTCCTATTTTTATTTATTTATTTACTTATTTAAACTCCCACTTATGAGTGAGGACATGCAGTACTTCTCTTTCTGTTCATCCATGTTGCTGTGAATGGCAGAATCTCATTCTTTTTATGGCACAGTAGTATTCCATTGTGTATAGATGCCACATTTTCACTACCCACTCACCCACTCATTTAGGTTGGTTCCAACTCTTGGCTATTGTAAATAGAGCTGTGATCAACATGGGAGTGCAGGTATCCCTTCAACATGATGATTTCCACTCCTTTGACTATATCCTCAGCGGTGGGATTGCTGGATCGTATGGCAGATCTATCTGTAGTTGTTTGAGGAATCTCCATACTGTTTTCCATAATGGCTGCACCAATTTACAATCCTACCAACATTGTAGGAAGGTTCCCGTTTCTCTGCATCCTTGTCAGCATTTGTTATACTCTTTTTGATGATGGCCAGTCTAACTGGGGTGAGAAGATATCTCAATGTGGTTTTGATTTGCATTTCCCTGATGCTTAGTGATGTTAAGCATTTTTTTCATGTGTCTGTTGGCCATCTGTATAGCTTCCTTTGAGAAATACTTATTCAGCTCCTTTGCCTATTTTTGAATTGGTTTACTTGGGTTTTTTACTGTTGTTTGAGCTCCTTGCATATTCTGGATATTAATCCTTTGTCAGATGCATAGTTTGCAAATATTTTCTCCCATTCTCTAGGTTGTCTTTTCACTCTGGTCATTGTTTCTTTCACTGTGAAGAAGCTTTTTAGTTTGTTATAATCCCATTTGTTTACTTTCTTTCTTTTGTTGCCTGTGGTTTTAGAATCTTATTCATAAAGTCTGCCCAGTCCTACTTCCTGAAGTAGCACTTCCTTTATGTTTTCTTTTAGGAGCTTTAAAGTTTCAGTTCTTATATTTAAGTTTTTAATCCATTTTGGTTGATCTTGGTATATGGCAAGAGGTACGGGTCTAGTTTCATTCTTCTATGTATGGATGTGCAGTTTTCCCAGCACCGTTTATTGCAGAGACAGTCTTTTCTCCAATGTATGTTCTTGTTGCCTTTGTCAAAGGTCATATGGCTGTAAATATGTGGGTTGATTTCTGGGTTCTCTCTTCTGTTCCATTTGTCCAAGTGTCTGTTTTTATGCCAGTACCATACTATTTGCTTACTATAGCTATACTATATAATTTGAAGTCTGATGATGTTATGCCTCTGGCTTTATATCTTTTTGCTCAGGATTGCTTTGGCTATTCAGGGTCTTTTGTTGTTCGATGTGTATGTTAGGATTGCTTTTCTATTTCTGTGAAGAATGTCATTGGTATTTTGATGGGGATTGCATTTACTATGTATATTACTTTGGGTAGTATGGACAGTTTCACAATGTTAATTCTCTCAATCCAAGAGCATAGAATGTCTTTCCACCTTTTTGTGTCCTCTTTAATGTCTTTCAACAGTGATTTGTAATTCTCATTGTACGGATCTTTTATCTCCTTGGTTAAATTGATTCCGAGGTATCTTATTCTTTTGGTGACTATTGTAAATGGTCTTGCTTTCTTGATTTCTTTTTCTGCTAGCTTGTTATTGGAGGATAAAAACACTACTCTTTTTTGCATGTTGATTTTGTATCCTGCAACTTTACTGAAATCATTTATTAGCTCTAAAAGTTTTTTGGCAGAGTGTTTAGGTTTTTCTACATATAGGATCATGTCTTCTGCAAACAGGGACAGTTTGACTTTGTCTTTTCTAATCTGGATGCCCTTTATTTCTTTCTCTAGCCTGATTGCTCTGGCTAGTACTTCCAATACTATGCTAAATAGGAGTTCTCAGCTCTTCCCCATTCAGGAGGAAAAACTTTCAGCTACTCAGGAGGATATTGGTGGTGGGTGTGTCATCTCTGGTTTTTATTGTGTTGAGATACTTTCCTTCTACGCCTAATTTTCTGAGAGTCTTTATCACAAAGGGATGTTGAATTTTGTCAATGCTTTTTCTGGGTCTATTGAGATAATCATACAGTTTTTGTCCTTGATTTTGTTGATGTGATGTATCACATTTATTGACTTGCTTATATTGAACCATCCTTGCATCCCTGGGATGAATCCCACTCAATCAAGGTGTGTATTTTTTTTGATGTGTTACTGTGTTATGTTTGCTAATATTTTTTTGAGGATTTTTGTATGTATGTTCATCAGAGATATTGGCCTATAGTTTTTTTTTTTTTGTTGTATCTGTCTGGTTTTGGTATCAGGCTGATACTGGTCTCATAGAATGAGTTTGGGAGAATGGCCTCTGTTTCAATTTTTTGGAATAGTTTGAAGAGAATTGGTATCAATTCCTCTTTAATGGTTTCGTAGAATTCAGCAGTAAAGCTGTCTGGTCCTGGTTTTTCTTTGTTGGGAGACTGCTGATTACTGCTTCAATCTCGTTGTTTATTATTGGTCTGTTCAAGGTTTTTATTTCTTCTTGGTTCAGTCTTGGTAGTTAGTATGTGTCCAGAAACTTATCCATTTCCTCCAGGTTTTCAAATTTTTTTGGTGTTTAGTTGTTTCTAATAATTTGTAAAGATTCTTTGCATTTCTGTGGTATCAATTGTAACATCTCCTTTTTCATTTCTGATTTTTGTTATTTGGGTCTTCTCTCTTCTTTGTTTAGTTAGCCTAGCTAATGGTTTGTTTATTTTGTTTATCTTCTCAAAAAAACCAACTCGTTTCATTAATCTTTTATATGTTTTGGGGGGTCTCTATTTCATTTAGTTCTGGTCTGATCTTAATTATTTATTTCCACCTACCAATTTAGGGGTTGGATTGTTTTTGTTTTTCTGGTTCTTTGAGGTGTAGCATTAGTTTATTTATCTGAAATATTTTTATTCTTTTGATATGAGCATTTATTGCAATAAACTTCCCTCTTAGTACTGCTTTTGCAGTATCCCACAGATATAATGTGTCTTTATTTTCATTAGTTTCAAGTAATTTTTTTTTTTTTAAAGATGACTGGCAAGGGGATCTTAACCCTTGACTTGGTGTTGTCAGCACCACGCTCTCCCGAGTGAGCCATGGGCCGGCCCAGTTTCAAGTAATTTTTTGATTTCCTGTTTAATTTCTTATTGGACGCATGGGTAGTTCAGGAGCATATTGTTTAATTTCCATGTATTTGAATAGTTTCCAGAGGTTTGTTTGTTACTGATTTCTACTTTTAATCTTTTGTGGTCTAAAAAGATACTTGAAATGATTTCAAATTTTTAAAATTTGCTGAGACTTGATTTTTGAACTAACATGTGGTCTATTCTGGAGAATGTTCCATGTGCTGTTGTGAAGAATGTATGTTCTATACTTGTAGGATGAAACATTCTGTAGGTATCCACCAAGTCAATTAATCTAAAGTACATTTTAAATGCTGTGTTTCTCTGTTGATTTTTTGCCTAGATGATCTGTCCAGTGTGGAGAGAGGGGTGTTCAGGTTCTCAACTATTACTGTATTGGGATCAAGCTCTTTTTTTAGGTCTAATAAGTGCTTGCTTTATGTATCTGGGTGCTCTGGTGTTAGGTGCATATATATTTATGATTGCTGTGTCTTCTTGCTGGATAGATCCCTTTATCATTCTATAATGGCCTTCTTTGTCTCTTTTACAGTTTTTGGTTTCAAGTCTGTTTTATAAAATATAAGAATAGCTATTCCTGCTCCTTTTTGGTTTCCATTTGTGTGGTGTATCTTTTTCCATCTCTTCACTATTAGTCTGTGTGTGTCTTTACAAGTGAGGTGAGTCCCTTGAAGACAGCATATAGTTTTTCAATCCAATCAGTCAATCTATGTCTTTTGAGCAGGAATTTAATCCATTTAATGTCTTTATCCACTTACATTTAGGGTTGTTATTGAAAGGTATGTCTTACCCCTGGCATTTTATTGATTTTTGTTTGGATGTTTTAAATATCTTTTGTTCCTTTATTAATTTTATGGTTTGTTTTTGATGTTTTTTGGTTTTTTGATGTGGTAAGATAAAGTTTCTTTCTCTTTCTCATTTGCATTTTTGTTCTAACAGTGGGTTTTGTTTTTTCTTGTGTATTCATGATTGTGATTATCATTTTTCAGATTCTAGATGCAGGACTCCCTTGAGGATTTCTTGTAGGGTTGGTCATGTGGTGGCGAACTCCTGCAGTTTTTGTTTGTCTGGAAAATACACTATTTCTCTCTCATTTCTGAAGGATAGCCTTGCTGGGTATGGTATTCTTGGCTGGCAGTTTTTTCTCTTTTAGTATTTTGAATATATCATCCATTCTCTTCTGGCCTGTGTGGTTTTTGTTGAGAAGTCCACTGTTAGTCTGATGGGTACTTCCTTATAGGTGATTTGATGCTTTTTTCTTGCCTTTGAGCTTTGCCAGTTGCCTGTAATGTGTCTCAGAGAGGACCTTTTTGGATTGAATCTGTTTGGGGATCTTTGAACCTCCTGGAACTGAAGGTCCATGTCTTTTCCTATACCTGTATTCCTGGGAAATTGTCCACTATTATTTCATTGAATAGGTTTCAATGCCTTTTCCTTTCTCCTCCCCTTCTGGAACATCCATGATTCAGATGTTTGTGTGCTTAAGGTTGTCTGCTAGCTCTCTTAGATTTTCATTTTCATTCTTTTTTTTTTTTTTGTCTGCCTACATTATTTTGAAAAGAACAACTTCAAGATCAGAAGTTTTTTTCTTCTGCTTGCTCTAACCTACTGCTTAAGTTCTCAGTTGTGTTTTTTATTTCATTGAATGAATCCTCAGCTCCAGGAGTTCTGCTACCTTCTTTTTTAAGGCACTAATCTCTTTGTAAATTTCCTCCTTCCAGATCCTGGACAATGTTGCTTATTTCATTGTGTCATCTAACTGGGTCTTCTTGTATCTCATTGAGTTTCCTTGACATTATTGCTAGGAATTTCTTTTCAGTCATTTCAAGGCTTTCCTGCTCTATCGGGTCTGGTACCTGACAACTATTGTACTCCCTTGGTGGTGTCATATTTTCTTGTTTTTCCATATTTCTAGGATCTCTGCATTGATGTCTGATCTTCTGGCAGGACCATTGCTTCTTCTATTACTCTGTAGTAGGCTTTGAGGAGAGAGACTTCCTCTTATAGATGTGTTTTATATTGACCATTGAGTGGGGTGTTTCAGTATTGATTCCAGATAGACACAGTAGTGTAGTCTCCGTGTGGGTACTTCATCTGTGTTCTCTTTTCTAATTGCATGTGAAAGCCTGCATGGCCTAATCACTGGGGCACTTAGTGATTATTTGCTGAGGTTAGCAACACTGTGTTGGTTCATTGTGGATGTGGGCAAGCTCTTGAGTTCTTGGAAGAAGTGCTTGGCCTGCCACTCTTTGGCTAGGGAGGATGATCCTGGACAGGATTGTCGGCATCCCAACTAGTGTCACATGACCCTGATGGGTATACTGGAAGTCCCCAATTTGAACAGATAACCCTGGACAGGTTTTCTCTTTCCTCTTTTCTACAGGCAGAGACTCCAGGGATCTTGTTTCCCCCAATTGGAGGATGGGTTGGTGGTGATTAGAAATTTCTTTCTCACTCTATTTGGGTATCCTGGGTTTCTTTACTCTCAGGTGGTTCCACATGTGCCTCTCCTCAGGTCAAGGCAGTCTCATGGCCATGCACATACCTCCAACCCCCACGTGTGCTACCATATGTGGCAGACTAATTCCCCCTGTGGGTCACAGGTCTGCACTCACTCACCTTTTTGCCCTGGCTCCATTGATGAATCTCCTTATGACAGTTCTGTCTATTGGTTCTGACAATGCTTCTGATGGTTGCTGCTGTGCCAGTGAGCCACCCCTGCAATGGCAATTGCTGTGGCAGACCACTTGTGTGGCATTGATGTCTGCAGCAGTGGCAGGGGGTGCTATAGCCATCAGTCTGGTGGGCAGGGGCTTCTTGCTGCTGGCTAGGTCCCTAGGTGTGCTGTTTCCCAGCCCACACTTTAAGATACCTGAAGTGTGGCCTCAGGCTGGCTGTCAAGTCAGTCTGGGCAGTGCATAAATCAGTTAATCTCTCTGTGCATTCATTTACTGCCAGTAAACTAAATCTGAGAATTCTTAAATAACTCACAGATCCAGTCTTTGAGAAAAGAAGTAGCCACATTTCCCCCAATAGCCTGGCAGTGTCCACTCTCTGCTCATGACAAAGTCTGAATCACTAAGAAATTCATGGTAAACAAGGACTATGCCAAGACTATATGCACCAATAAAGTACTTTGGACCTCTATGCTGCTATTGTGGAGAAACTGGAGTGGTCACAAGTAGCTTGCAATATTGTTTGTCATGACGATTAACACACCACCTAACACCATGGATGTGTTTGAAAACATGGGATACCTCAATGGCTACAAATTCAGAGTCTGCTTTTTATCTTCTTCCTGACCTCTAAGTGCTGGTGGACCTCAGGGCTCTGGCCTCTTCTCTTCTCTTCTCAAGCAACATTCTCTTCCTGGTGATCTCATCCAGGCCCTTGGCTTTAAATGAATTCCGAGTTTGTATCTGCTACCTGACCTGTTGTTGGGCTTCAGACTCTTATATATCTCACTTGTTTATCTAAAGTGCTTTCAATCTTAACATGTCCAAAGAGGAACTCTTGTTTCTAGACCCAACAGCCTCTCTATCCTTACAAATCTGCATCACTTCCTTTCCCAAGCTTTCCCTACCAGGAAATGGTGCCATCATCTATCCAGGCACTCAGACTTAACATTAAGGAGTCACTCTTGATTTTTCTCTTCCACAAAGCCCTGTAGGTTCTCACCTCTGCCTCCTCTTCATCCTCATCTCCTACTACCCTCTGCTCCACATTAGCCTTCTTGCTGTTCTAGAACACCCCTTATCTTTCTACAACATTCCTGCCTCAGGAACTTCTCTTCCTGTTCCCTTTACCTGATTCATTCTTGAGTTGGCTCATAGTTGATTTCGTCTCTGCTCAAGTGTCAAAGGTCTCCTCTTCAAAGAGGCCTTCCCCTATCACCATTTGGAAAACAGCCTCCACTCCCATGATCACACTCTAGCCCTTACCTGCCTTTTTATTTTTTTCTCATGGCACTTATTTCAATTTGAAGTTATACTACCAACTTATTTATTTAATGGCTTATTGTGTGTCTTCCACACTAAATTAAACTCTCCGAGAGAGCAAAGACTGTCTTACTCACCATGGTATCCTGAGTTCTAGATGGTGACTAACTTGTAGTGGGTTCTTAGTGAATATTTGTTGTAAGAGTGATGAATGAATATCAATTATTAATAATAAAAGGGGTTTGGGAAACTAGAAGAATAATGAGTATTAGTACACTAAACAAAAAAAATAATGATAAATAAATAAATAAATAAATCTATTTGAGCCATGTAGGGCTGGGGAGATTTGTATAAGTGAAAAAAAGAAGAAATAGGTGAGCAGGTAGGGAAATACTACAAGCAAAGCCCAGACGTGACTGCAAGATTTGTACAGCAATAAAAAGAAACTGATCTAATAGAGGCAAAGAACAAATGACAGATGCAAAAAGGAACTGAGGTTGAATAGGTAGGGAAGGGTCAGATCAGAGTAAATGTTGAGTGTGTCACATAGAGGATTATTTGATGGGGATATGACTTTTTCCAACAGGTTGGCAAAGTGTCAGTGATGAGTGTGGTATCATGGAGTGATTGATGCTGGGAATAAAGGGGAGTTCTGCTGCCTGTACAATAACCAGGCAAAGCCTTAGGAAAAGAGAAAAGGCTCTACAATTAGATTCCTCCATAGCCTGAGTAGGAATTCCAGGAAGAAGCCCCTTTGCTCTTGGGGATAGACTCTGAAATTTAGAGGTCATGGCAGAATCTGAGAATGGGCCCGGCCAGGAGGACTTCACATTACTCAGTGGTCAGGGAGTAATTGAAGCCCGTAGCTACAGAACCCAGTTCTGTTTGAAGGCACAGGAATGGGGCTTTCTGAAAATATGTTGGAGATAGAGTTGGGGAAATGTCAGGTTTTTAATCACCAAAGTATGATCACAATAGAATTTCAAGTGAATCTCCTCCTTAGTTTTGCCATAGCTACCTTAAAAACATCATTGCTTTTGGAAATGGAATGTTTGTTATTATTTAAGTACTTTGCAGCCTTGCTCTAAAGATGAACACATGATCTTTTGAGGAATCATATTTATTCCAGATGTTGCTATTTGTATCAGTGATGTAGAATTGATTTACTGTGAGAAAAAGCTGGAAATAACCCAGATAAGTACAGCAAAACCCAAAGGACCCATTCCTTTATATTATATATATAAAGATCAAGTGACTAATTGGATGGTAAAACTTGTTATAGTTCCCTGACTTCCACCTGGCTCAAAGATGTGAAAGGCATCTCATTACATGGCACCAAAGCAGCATTATAAAGAATGCTTCAGCATTTACTCTACTCCCAAGCTTGTAACTGGGCCATTAATTGCACTTTTTAAAAATCCTTCCATTGTGCCTCCTACTGTGTCATATACCTCAACATTGCCATGGGTGGTGGGAACACTGAGCCTGTGCTACCCTCTCCCAGGTTTGGCCTCAGTGTCCCCCCTGATTCTTGAAGCACCAGAAGAAAGAATGACATCTCATGGGTGTTACATCACTGGGTACCTGCCTCTCTGCTAGTTGCTTTACATGTTTTAGCTCAGTGAATCCTCACATGTGAAGGAGATAACATCACACCCGTGTTACATATGAAAAAAATAAACATCAGAGAACATTTTCCCTGCACAGTCTTATTTCAGATAAGGAATATATTGACTCTTAAAGCTCCCATTTCTGGGCTCCAAACCTTTGCAATAAGAACAACTCTGCCTAATCACATAGAGATGAAACTCTTTGCAGCAAAATTGCTGTATAACTTAGAAATGGCTAGATCTCACTTATTTCAAGCAAAAACTGAGAAAGCAAATGTTCAGGACAACAAAAGAATATGCATAGGAACAAAGAAAAATGATCCCTTCCTCCTCCAGACAGAAACCACATCTTCCTTGTCATTATAACCCCAGTGCCTAGAATAAAGAGGAAATCAAGACAGTTCTGTGGGGCAAAATGAATTCATATGGTGGCTTTGGGTCCCTCCACTATAGAGTCTGGAATGGAAGATTCCTCAAAGTCACTCTGGACCCCCTGCTTCCAGGCATGTTTATATCCAAAGTAAGCAACGAAAGGATCTAGCCTACTTCCCTAAGGCCTAAAAGGCAATACAGGTGGATAGTAAGAGCAATAAAGTGGATTTAAAATAAAACAAGCATGACCCACCTTGCCTTCTTGCCTTCTTTTCTACCTTTTTTTCTTTCTTTCTTTAAACAGGAATTTGTTGGTGAGAGAATTCCTGGGTGTTCCCCACAAGTAAATGGCAAATGCTCTTATTCTCATGTATGGGAACCAGACAGAGAAGGGGACTATGAGAAAGGAATGATAGAAACAGAATTAGACAAAGCACATCTGGCCAATCAGTAATTCTCTAGTTCTAACAACTTTTGAAAACAACAGTATTTGCAGGAATTATTTAACATTATCATTATAATCAAGGAATAGGCTGTATGAGATTTTATCTTCATTCATTCTTTCAATAAATGTTAGGTCGGTGCCTAGCATGTCAAGCATTGCGCTAGGTGCTTCTTTTACAGAGATAAACAAAACAGAGCCCTTGCTAGCAACAAGCTCATAATCAAGACAACCCCAACAACAATGGCCACTCACTTTGCTAGGACAGCAGCATGCTCAGGATGCTGGAAAAGCCTTGGAGGGCAGTCAGAAAAGTTCTCAAGAACAGGTGACACGAGAGCTGTGTCAGGAAAGAAGAGTAGGATTTAGACATAGGTGGAGAAACAAAGCAAATGGGTTCAAAGCAAGAGTAAAGTCACTGAAATATGAGAGCTCCTGAGCTATTTGGGAACTACAGCTAGTTGGTACCACTAGAATCTGGGGTAGGACTGAGAGAGGACCAAGAACTGAAGCTGAAGAACGCAGCAGGGGCAGACCAAGAAAGACTTTAGCTCTCATGATTGGACATTTTTCTCAAAGCAGTGGGGAGCTGTCAACCAGGAACAAAAATATTATGTTAGCATTTTTGGAAGATCACTTGGGAAGCAACGAGATGCACAGACTGGAGGGAGTAGAGTCACAAAACAAGACTAGAGAAAGGGTGACCAGTTAGGAAGGTATGGCAAGAAACCAGGTGAGGAATTATACAGGGCCAAAACCAAGGAGCACTGATGAGGATGGAGAGGAGGAGGCCGACTGGATATGAAGAATGAGTGGAAAAGGAGAGACACTTTAGAGAACTCTCAGGCTTCTGGCTTAAATTACCAGATGGGTGTTGATGTCATTAACCAACATACAGTGCAGGGAAAGGGAGCATTTGGGGGAGGAAGATGATATGGGCCATTTGGGATATGTTTAGTTTGAGATGTCCAGCTGGCAGCTGGATAGCCACATCTGGGGTTCAGGAACAAGTTCTAGGTTGGTACGTGAATCAGCACATGGATGATCAGTGAAGCTATAGATTTAAATTCTACTAGATCAATGGCTTTCAGGCAGTTTTTCTATTCCTCACAGTAGAAGTACATTTTATATTATAATCACACATACATACACACATTTTTTAAATCCCTCAACAATATTTACCATCACTAAGAGTGACAGACTCATAATTTTCTATTTTATTCCATTTTTTAGAAAATGTTTGTCAGATGCATTGATTTGATTTCATAATCTACTAATCACTCATGGGTTGCAACCTATTGTGATTAAAATGCATTGTCCTAGACAATAAGCTCTTGTGGCAGGGACCATATCTCATGCAATTGAGATTCCCCATAGCATTTATTATAATAATGTCTTGTGCACAATGTCTTGTGGAAGGAAGGAAGGAAAAAAGTTAGTTTTATGATACTCAACCTTAATTTTCTCCCAGATTACAATGAAATCTTGTCTCCTCCAATTCTCTTGAACTTTTATACATAGTTTCTATTTTTTACACATTTCCAGGGTGAATGAATAATGCCTGGGGTGAGACTTTGTGGTTTGCTTTTTCTCCCCAGCACAGCCCCTGTACCAATTTCCTAAACCACATCTAGTTCTCCAGCCATAGTCTTCTGAGGTGGGCTGCACTGGCCAAGCATTGCACTTATAATACATGGCTGCAGTCATCTATGCAAAGGTTGTCATGCTCTGTGCTACATGACCCCACCACAACTACCTGGACCAGGGAAGATGGCAGCAGAAGCCAACACACACACACAGAAGAGGAACTAGAAGCCATTAGAAAACAGAAGCTGTGAGAAGACAGAAGCCATAAGCAAGCTGAAGACAAGAGGGAGAGAGGACAAGATGGAGAAATTAGTTGGTCAGAGCAGAAGTAGTTCAAGAATCATCAGAGAGTGGTTGAGGGACCCTCACATCAAAGCACTGGAAAGGGGCATAGTGACCAACTTTTTTTCATAGAGACAATATACCCGGTTAACTGTGATGAATCCAGAGTTATCATCCACTCCCCTTATTACATTCCAGGCTCTGTGAGGGCCAGCTTTTCATAGATTCCTCTTTCTCCAAGAGGCCTGGTCATTGTAAATGAAATTTCTCTCTTCCTTACTTTCCTGAGGATTTTTTTTTTTTTTTTTTTTTTTTTAATTTTAACTTAAAGAAAAGTTGCAAGAATAATACAAAGAACTTATATACCCTACCCCCAGAGCTGGCTAACCAGTTGTTACAGCACAGTGTTATAACACCAAGGTCAAAGGTTCGGATCCCCATACCAGCCAGCCAACAACAACAAAAAACCCCACATATATTCTTTCCTCAGATTCACCAGTTTTTAATATTTCACTACATTTACTTTCTCTCTCTCTCTCTCAATCTTTTTCTGAAGTATTTGAGAATATGGTGCATATATCAAATCTATTTGCCTCAATATTTCAGTGTGTTATTTCCTTAGATATATTATTATACCATTATAGTATAGGTATCAAATTCAGGAAATTTTACCTTGATTTAATACTTTAATTTTTTCTATACCAATGTACACAGCAGCATTATTCACAATAGCCAAAAGGTAAAAAGAACCTAAATGTCTATCAACAGATGAGTAAATAAACAGAATGTGATGCATACATACCATGGAATATCATTGAGCTTTAAAAATAAATGAAATTCTGATATACATTACAACATAAATGGACCTGGAAAACATCATGGTATGTGAAACAAGCCAGACACAAAAGGACAAATCTGTATGGTTCTACTTATATGAGGTACCTAGAATAGGCAAATTCCTAGAGACAGGAAGTAGAATGGTGCTTACTAGGGGCTGGGAGGAGGGGGAGGAACAGGGAGTTATTGTTTAATGGGTCCAGAGCTTCTGTTTGAAAAGATTAAAAATTTCTGGAGATGGACAATGATGATGGCTGCACAATATTGCGCATGTACTTAATCCACTAAACCGTACACCTAAAAAGAGTTAAAATGGTAATTTTCATGTTATGTATATTTTACCATTTTTTTTTAAAAGTCCATGTTCCAATTCTGTGAATTGTCCCAATAGTGTCTTTCATAGCACGTTTTCCCCTCTAGTCAAGGATCCAATCCAGGACTACACATTTCACATATTGCATTCCATTATTACGTCTCCCTAGCAGAGTGACCAATTCATCAGTGTTTGCCCAGACTTTCTCGGTTTTAACACTAAAATCCCTACATCCTGGGAAACCACTCAGTTCCAAGCAAGCAGGGATGTTGGTGCTGTGGCTTAGATGTGGTTTGTCTCCACCAAAACTCATGTTGCAATTTAATTGCCAATGTAATGGTGTTGAGAGGTGGTGGGATTTTAAAAGGCATTTGGGTCATGAGAGATCTGCCCTCCAGAAGGGGTTAATGCGGTGAGTGAGTTCTCACTCCCAAGGGACTGGATTATTCACCACGAGAGTCGGTTGTTACAGAGTGAGGTTGCCTCTCCTGGTTTGCCTTTTTCACATGCTCTCGGTTCCCCTTCTGTTTCTCTACTATGTTTTGACAGAGCAATAGCAGGAGGCCCTCACCTTAAGGCACCAGATGCAGCTGCCCCATCTTTAACTTCCCAAACATACCCCTTTTCTCTGTAAATTACCCTGTCTCAGTTATTCTGTTATAACAACACAAAACGGACTGAGACAGTTGGTCACCACACTGTTTGTTTAGTCTCCTTTAATCTGCAACAGTGTCTCAATCTTTTGTTGCCTTTCATAACATTACCATTGCTAAAGAAATCAAGTCAGTTATTTCAGTGTATGTCCCTCCGTTTGATTTTACCTGATGTTTTCCCAGGTTTGGCACTTCTGGTTGGAATACTACATTAGTAATGTTGCATCCTTTTTAGAGTCTTACAGTCAGAGGCACAGATGTCGACCTGCCCTGCACTGGTATTGTTCATTTTGATCATGGTCCAGGTGCGATCTAGTTTTACAATCATGTACCTACTACTTCCCTCCCCATATATGCTCAAAATAAACTATTACTGTGCATGTATTTCTTGCAGCCTGAAAGGGCCTAAGCAGAAGCCCAACATTTTACAGGAAACAGCTGAGAACACCCTTGCACTTAAAGAAAAGCATTTCATGTATTGAAACAACACACTGTACCCCATTAATATGTACAATTAAATGTTAAAATAAAAAAATTTTAAAAGCATTTCAGAATCCCATCTTTATTGTCATTGCACAATTTAATACACCACTTTATTCCTCATCCCTTCTCTCCTTGGCCACTTTAAGTTTTTGAAATGAAAGAATTTTCAAAATGCACATACTTCTATGTAACCCCTCTTTTCTTTAAAAAAAAAAAAATCACATTATTGGTGAAGAAAGCATACCTTTCTGTTTAATTTTTGTATCTTCACACATTCTCAAAGTGAAGACTATTTTGTTTGGGAGAAACCCACTACGTGTAGCAGAGACCTTTACACTTTTTTATTGACAGCCCCAACTGCCTTCGGAGTTTGTTGTGTGTTTAATGATCAGTTCAGTAATGATGAGTAAATGATCAGTTCAAACGAACACATCTTGTTTATTAAATTACCCAATCAGGTAACCAGTGAACTCTCCAAGTTCACTGTTAGTCATTGGAGGTGGGGCCTTGTGGGGAAGAGTTAGAAAAGGAGCAGAAGTCTCTGGGCTATTGGAATGACACAGAAGACTTCAGATGCTGAACACACTGTGCCCCATAATGTAACCGTAGCCTTTATCCCCTGCTAATATGTCACATAATCTATTTATTTATTATGTCCAGTGTTTGTTTTCTGCCTCTCTCTGCTAGAATGAAGAAAGCTCCATGAAGCCAGGGGTCTCTGTTTTGCTCACAGGCAATGATGCCTGCCCCATAGCACAGCTAAGATTTGTTGAATAAATGAACTTGTTTGTGGTTGTAATTAATGCCACTGACTTGTACATTTAAAAAGGATTAAAACAGTAAATTTTATGCTGTATGTATTTTACCACACGCCAACAAAGTTTAAGAAAACAACAGTCACCTGACATGGGCTAGTAATCCTAGATTGCTGCTGTATTTGAAATAGCCTCAGTATTTCTGCTCTGCTAAGGAAGCAGCCCAGATGAATTTCTCACCCCAAGAACTGATGGAAGATCAGTCAGTTTCAAAGCTCCTTGATTCAAGTTTTGCCTAAGTTTTTAGGTTTTGGGGGGGAGGGTGGGGTG
Organism: Cynocephalus volans; assembly: GCF_027409185.1. Lineage (NCBI taxonomy): Eukaryota > Metazoa > Chordata > Mammalia > Dermoptera > Cynocephalidae > Cynocephalus > Cynocephalus volans. Next base: position 134,638,322 of record NC_084467.1, read on the forward strand.
AAGAAAAGCAACCCCTTTGGTTTTAACTTTTCCTGCCATGCTTTTCCCCGTAGTTTCCCTTACTCTTACTATCACAGAGATTTGAAGAAGGGAGTCCTCAAACTCTAACATGAACAATATAATAGTTGTTTTTCACATTTCCCACAGGGAAAGGAAGGAACAAATATTAATTTCCATTTTCAATCATTCAGCTGAGTACTTGGATTCTATGATGCTAGAGAGCTGAGAAACTGCCCACCCTCACCTTCCGGATAGCACAGCATTCACCGCTTCCCTGTTCTCCATCAGACCATCTGCAGTCAGTAGTAGAGTCCCTTCTTGCCAGTGATGACATCTAAAGAGCAGAGAAGCAAGAATTACAGCTCAGGGAAGTTCTGCAAGATAGAACTAACACGGGAAGATGGAGCTACATGAATCATCTACCCTGGGGAGTTTTCTGCTTTAGTGTTCACAAAACACTTCACAATCTGCAGATAAATGTGCAGGTTCTGCAAAGCAGAACGTGCAAACAGCTGCTCGTAAAATCATTATAGATCAAAGCTATTTCTTTTTGCCCTTCAAACTATCTAGTTTGTTTTTTAAATATTTGAACATTTCCGAACGAGTTGTGACAATGACACAAGTTTAGATGCACCATGACCTTTATAAACAGATCTTGACCTTGAAAAGCTTCCACCCTGATTCTGACTCTTCTCTGAGGTTTGAGAGGAAAAGAGAAACTTAAAGGGATGCGAATTAACACAAGGTTTCTAAAATATATACAAGGCTAGGCATATGTTGGGTGCTCAAATAAGACGCAATGTTCTATTGAATTTCACACCTAAGACAATAAGCTAATATCAGTTGCGGAAACAGTAAAAAAAGAGATTTTTGTAAAAGACAGAATTAATGAGTGTTATCATTCACAAATTTTCTACAATTTGTTCAAATTTAGATTCAAATGAAGAAGCAAGTAACAGGTATTGGACACCTACTTTGTGCCATTTTAAATGCTTTCACACATTTCATCTAACTAAATTTACAGCTGTAGCTACATAGATTAGAAAATCACTGTAGATTTTTGAGGCAAACGACTTGGTTCTCAGTTAAGAAGTTTTCTCTCTCCCTTACTCTCTTTTTTCTTTTTTTCATTCTTGTTCTTTTCTTTTTATTTCTCTCCTTTTTGTTACTGTTGCTGTTGCTGAATTGCAGGCACAGGAAGCCACTCCGACTTTATTTTAACAATACTACTTCTAAGACTTAAATACATTTTTCAGGATAGAAAAAGTGTGCTTTTGTTGAAAGACGGCAAGGTTAATTCTATCACTCTAAGCCAATATTCATAAGTACATTTTATTACAACTATGTATTTTAGTTAGAATGTCACTACTGTATTCAGCTCAATTGTGTGTTTTGATTCTGCATTGCAATAAAAATGCTGGGTTTGAGCTAAAACAGTCACAGAGGTGAGCAGAAAAGTTGCAAAGGAAGTCAGGATGAGAACTACCAACTAGGAATCAGGCTCTTAGAAGAATGGAATATCCGATCTGCTCCCTTGTTCCTAACAAGCACAAGGCACCTTTTGCAACTCCCATTTTTGGTAAAAAGTATCAGTGAGCACAATGGCTATATTCAAATCATCCCAGAAAATAACCTTGATGGATGTTAGAGGCATATCATTGACAATTTTTATTCTAGACAAAATATTTGATAAGAAAATATTTAGAATAAGGGTAATATTTTAAATGCATCATACTAAATAGCACACATAGGTCACTGCTACATGGTTTATTCAATAATACAACTCACTCAAAAAATTTATGTATATTTTCATATGTGTAGGAACTATTATATTGTTGCAGTTCCCACTCCAGTGACCTCAAGAAATAATTAAGTTGTTAGGAGTAATTGAACAGTGCCTCTGAAGGTACAGATAAATAGATAAATTTCAGGAAATGATAGATGCTCCTGTGTATAGGGAATGTAAGGACGATGAATTTACCAGTGAACATGAGATCTAGAGCATAAAAATATGAATTCCAAGAATCCATTCTAGCACTTACTTGCTGTATGACCTTGAGAAAGTTCATTTAAAATTTGTTAATAGGCATAAAAACATTATTTTCTTTCTAGGAGTGCTATGGTGTTTTAAGAATAGTGCTAGGAAAAATATTTTGTAAATCAAACACCACAAATAAGTTAGTTATAATAATAAAAGCTTTTAGTAAAATTCTGACTTTAGTTTCCATTTCTATTTACTTTTTATTTAAAAATCAGTTTGTAGAGTGACATCAGCAAGGTGGTAGAATAGAAGTTCCCTCACTCACATCCCCCACAGCAACAATAATTTGGCAGCCACACATGGACAAAAGTGCCTTTGTGGGAGCTTTGAGATCCATGTAGAAGGAGGTGGAGCCCAACACTGAGGCAGGCATGCCCAGGTAGCAGACTTACCTACCATGGTCCCAGCTACAACCCCAAAACAGCCTCCTGCCCCTGTGGACTCAACTCCCTAGGTCCTGCTACCAGCACTATCCACCAAAGGACCCAGGAGGAGCCATTCCTACCTATGCTTCAGGTAACAGGACCACTAACCTCATTCCCAGCTACAGACCCTAAAGCAGCCCATGGCTTGGCTCCAGTCCCTCTCAGCCATGGTCTGGGAGCAGTCCTGACTACCCAGTGATTCAGTGGGAGACATGCTTATTTGTGCTCCCAGAGGTAGGCCTGTTGATTTCAATCCAACTACAGATCCTGAAGCAGTCCTGTGACTCAGCTCTAGTCCCACTTAGCCACGTTCAGAAAGTTCTGCCCACCCAGAAGGAGAAACCCCTGCCCATAACCTCAGAGACAGACCTACAGGCCTCAGTCCCAGCTGTGGATCCTGAAACAGCCCTATTACTGAGTTTTAGTCCCTCAGCCATGGTCCAGAGCCAGTCCTGCCTTCCCAGACTTGGAGGGAGTCTATATACCATCTATACACCTGGTAATAGTTGCACCATCTGAGGACTCAACTGCAGACCCTGAAGCAGATCCCTGTTATGGCACCAGTCCTACTGACCAAGGTCCTGAAGGCAGTCTTGTCTGTCCAAGAACCAGGTAGGATGCACTCCCAGCCAAGCCCCTGGAACAGACAAGCCAACTACAGACCCAGTGTATACCCAGCAGTAGCCACATGACTTAGCTCAAGCTCTGTCTGTCTGCAATCTTGGAAGAAATCCCACCTGCCTGTGGACCTTATAGGAGGTCTTTATCTGCCAAAACCAGTTTATAAAGATTGGAAGAGGGGTTTGCTCCTTCAAATGCACAGACACCAGTGGAAGGCTACATGGATAAGAATCAGGCAAACATGACACCACCAAAGGAAACTAATAAAGCTCCAATAACCAACACCAAGGAAATGGAGACCTCTGAGTTGCCAGACAAATAATTCAAAATAATCAACTTAAAGAAATGCAATGAGATGCAAGAGAATGCAGACAGCTAAAAAAATCATGAAAATAATTCATGAGCAAAATGAGAAGCTTAATAAAAAAGAAATAGAAAATATAAAAAAGAATCAAATAGAAATCCTGGGGCTGGTAAAAACAATGACAGAACTAAAAAATTCAACAGAGAGATTCAACAGCAAAATCAATTGTGCAGTAAAATCACCAAACTCAATGATGGGTCATTTCAAATTAGCCAGTTAGAGGATTTTTTTTTTTAAATGAAAAGATGAAGAAAGCATATGGGACCCATAGCATACCACCAAATGAATGAATATATGCATTATGGGAATATCAGAAAAAGAAGAGAGAGAGAGAGAGAGAGAGAGAGAAAGGGGCTCAAAACTTATTTTCTGAAATGATGGCTGAAATTTCCCAAATCTAGGGAGGGATATGGATATCCAAACTTATGAAGCTTAAAGGTCCCCAAGCAAGAAGGTTATTGCAAGATAAATAATAAAATTGTCAAAAATCAAAAACAGAGAGAATTTTGAAAGCAGCAAGGAAAAGTTACTGTTCACATACAAAGGACCTCCATGAGGCTATTAGGAGATTTCTCAGCAGAAACCTTGTAGGCCAGGAGGGAGTGGAATGATATATTCAAAATGCTAAAAGCAAAGAAGAAGAAGAAGAAGAAGAAGAAGAAGAAGAAGAAGAAGAAGAAGAAGAAGAAGAAGAAGAAGAAGAAGAAGAAGAAGAAGAAGAAGAAGAAGAAGAAGAAGAAGAAGAAGAAGAAGAAGAAGAAGAAGAAGAAGAAGAAGAAGAAGAAGAAGAAGAAGAAGAAGAAGAAGAAGAAGAAGAAGAAGAAGAAGAAGAAGAAGAAGAAGAAGAAGAAGAAAAAGAAGAAGAAGAAGAAGAAGAAAAGAAAAGCAAGAACACTCTGCCTGGAAAACTTGTCCTTCCGAAATAAAGGAAGATAAAGACACTCCTAGACAAAAGATAGACCTATCTTACAAAAAATTGCTAAAGGGAGTACTAAAAGTTGCAACAAAAGAACATTAACAACATAAAAACATGAAAGTATGAACCTCACTGGTAAAAATGAATATATAATCAAATTCAGAGTGCATTAATTTTGTAATAGTGGTCTGTAAATTATTGTTACCTCTAGCATAAAAATTAAAAGACAAGAGTATCAAAAATAACTACAGGTATAATAATTTTCTAATAGGTATAAAATATAAAAAGATGTATTGTGACATCAATAACACAAGATATGGGGTGGGGGAGAAGTGAAAGTGTAGAGTTTTTGTATGCAATTCAAGCTAACTTGTTGAATCAGTCCATTTTTTGATACTTAAAACAGAACACCTGAAATGGGTAATTTATAACAAAAAAACCAGAACTTATTTCTTACAGTTTTGGAGACTAGGATGTCCATGGTCCAGGGGGCACATCCGGTGAGGGCATTCTTCTGAGTGGGAACTCTCTACAGGGTCCTATGGTGATGCAGGCAATCATATGGTAAGAATGGCATGAGCAAGAGCTCTTTAACATGCTCCTTTGCTTTCCTTGCAAAGCCACAAATGCCACTCCTGTGACAACCCACTAAATCATTAACCCATTACTACACAAACACAAGGGCATAGTCATCATTATCCAATCACCTCTTAAAAGCCCCACCTTTCAATACTATAGTAGTCTTATTTCCACCATCTTAACACTGTTACAATGGGCATTAAGCTTCAATGAGTTTTAGGGTGACATTCAATCCATAGTTTTTGTTATCAGCTTAAAATAGGCTGTTATAACTATAAGATATTTTTTCTAATCCTTGTGGCAAGCAAAAAGAAAAACCTCTAGTAGATGCACAAAAGATAGAGAAAGCAATCAAGCATGCGAAAAATTAACAAATCACAAGGAAAGACAGCAAGAGAGAAAGAAAAGAACAAAGGAACTATAAAACAGTCAAAAAACAATGAACAAAATTGCAATAGTAAGTTCTTACCTATCAATAATTACTTTAAATTTAAATGGATTAAATTCTCCAATATAAAGACATGAAATGGCTGAATGGATTAAAAACAAAAACGAGATCCAACAATATGCTGCCTGCAGGAGACTCACTTTAGCTGAAAGGACGCACATAGGCTGAAAGTGAGGAATGGAGAAAGATATTTCATGTAAATGGTAACCAAAAAAGAACAGGAGTGGGTATATTTATATTAGACAAAATAGACTTTCAGTCAAAATCTGTTGGAAGAGAAAAAGAAGGTCACTATATAATGATAAAAGAGTCAATTCTTCAAAAGGACATACAATTTATAAATATATATGCACCCAACATTGGAGTACCTAAATACATAGAGCAAATGTTGACAGGACTAAAGGGAGAAATAGAAGTACAAAAATAGTAGGGGAATTTAATACCCCACTTTCAACAATGGATAGATCACCCAGACAAAAAAATCAATAAGGAAACAGTAGACTTGAATAACACTATAGACCAAATGGACCTAACAGGTATACATGAGAAACATTACATTCAACAGGAACAGAATACTCATTCCTCTCAAACACAACAGAATATTCTCCAGCATAGATCATATGTTGGACCACAACACAACTCTTAACAAATTAAAGAAGACTGAAATCATATCAAGTATCCTTTTTGAAAATAATGGCATAAAGCTAGAAATCAATACCAAAATAAAAATTAGGAAAAGCAAGAATATGTGGAAATTAAACAGCACTCTCTTGAATAACTGATGGGTCAAAAAGAAACAGAAAGTAGATTGAGACAAAAAGAAATGAAAATACAACATACCAAAACTTATGGCATACAGCAAAAGTAGTTCTAAGAGAGAAGTTTATAGTGATAAATGCCTACATTTAAAAAGAAGAAGAAAAAGGCTATCTAGTTAGCTAAGTTGGTTAAAGTGTAGGGCATGTAACACCAAGGTCCACGGTTTGATCCCTGTACCAGCCAGCCTCCAAAAAACAAAAACTGAAAAATAGAGAAAGACCTCAGATAAACAACCTAACTTTACACCTCAAGGAACTAGAGAAAGAACAAAGTAAGCCTGTAGGTAGCAGAAGGAAGGAAATAATAATGATTAGAGCAGAAATAAATGAAATAGAGAATAGAAAGACAATTAAAAAGCTCAATGATATTAGAGTTGGTTTTTTTGAAAAGATAAACAAAATTGACAAACCTTTACTTAGACTAATGAAGAAAAAAAGAGAGAAGATTCAAAATCGTAAATGAAAAGGAGAAATTACAATTGAAACAATAGAAATACAAAGAATCATAAGAGAATACTATGAACAATTACATGCTAACAAATTGGATAACCTAGAAAAAATGGATAAATTACTAGAAACATGCAATCTTCCATGACTGAATCGTGAAGAAATGAAAAATCTTAACAGACCAATAATGAGTAAGGAGATTAAACCAAGAACAGCTCAGGACCAAATGGATTCACAGGTGAATACTGCCAAACATTTAAAGAAGAATTAACACTACTCCTTCTCAAACTCCTCTAAAAAATTGAAGAGGAGGAAACACTTACAACCTCATTCTACAAGGCCAGCATTACCTTCATATCAAAATCAGATAAGAATATTACATGAAAGAAAATTACAGACCAATATGCCTGATGAACATGGATGTAAAAAATCTCAACAAACTACTAAGAAACTGAATTCAACAGCATATAAAAGGATCATATGCCAAGATCAAGTGGGATTTGTCCCTGGGGTGCAAGGATTTGTCCTTGGGGTTCAACATACATAAATCAGTAATGCGATATACCACATTAACAGAATGAAGGATGAAAATCATATCATTTCAAGAGATGCAGAAAAGTATATCACAAAGTTCAACATCCTTTTGTGATAAAAACTCTCAAAAAATTAGGTATAGAAAGAAAGTCCCTCAATATAATAAAGCCCACAATTAACATCATACTCAATGATGAAAAGCCAAAAGCTTTTCCTGTAAGATCGAGAACAAGATAAGGATGCCCACTCTCACCATTTCTATTCAACATAGTACCAGAAGTTCTGGCCAGAGCAATTAGGCAAGAAAAAGAAGTAAAGGGCATCCAAATTGGAAACAAAGAAATTAAATTGTCTCTATTTGCAGATGACATAATCTTATATATGGAAAACTCTAAAAACTCCACCAAAAAACTGTTAGAAATAATAAACAAATTCAGTAAGTCCAGGGATACAAAATCTACAAAAACAAGTTGCATTTCTATACACTAAAAATAAACTATCTGAAAAAGAAATTAAGAAAGCAATTCCATTTACAATAGCATCAAAAAGAATAAAATACTTAGGAATAAATTTAAGTAAGGAGGTGAAAGATCTGTACACTAAAAACTATAAGGCATTGATTTAAAAAACTGAAGATGCAAATAAATGGAAAGATATCCTATGTTCATGGATTGTAAGAACTAATATTGTAAAAAGATCCATACTACCCAAAGTGATTTACAGATTCGATGCACTCCCAATCAAAATTCCAATGACATTTTTCACAGAAATGGAAAGAACAATCCTAATCTTCATACGAAACCACAAAAGACCTGGAATAACCAATGAAATCTTGAGAAAGAAGAACAAAGTTGGAGGCATTGCACTTCCTGATTTCAAACTATTATTATAAAACTATATTTCAAAACAGTATGTAGGTGGAGCACAGAGGATTTTTAGGGCAGCAAAACTATTCTTTCCATTTTTATATAATGGTGAGTAAATGACATTATGCATTTGGCAAAAGCCATAGAGCTGTACAACACAAAGAAGGAACTCTAATGCAAAACTGAGTTAACAATAATAGATCAATATTGGTTCATAACTGTAACAAATACACCATACTACTGTAACATGTTAATAATAGGAGAAACTGTGTGAGTGGGGGGGTATGGGAATTATTTCTGTAAACCTAAAAATGCTATATAAAGAAAGTCCATTGCTTTGGAGAAAAAACATATGGTAGTGGCATAAAAATGGACACATAGACTAATAGAGAGCCCAGAAATAACTCCATGTGTGTATATTTGACTAATCTTTGACAAGAAGACCAAGAATACACAATAAGGAAAGAATAGTCTCTTCAATAAATAGTATTGGGAGGCTGTATATCCCCATGCAAAAGAATGAAATTGGACACTTTTTAAAAAAATTTATTGATTGATTAATACTATTATTTATTTTTGCATTCTAAGATGTTGTTGTAGAGAAGCAGGGGGATGAGGAGAAGGGGAAGGAAAATAGGGTGGGAGGAGGAGGAAGGAGGGAAAGCGTGGTCAAGGCCTGTGGCACCCCCCTCATTCCAGCAGGGGAGACCAGGCAGCTTCCAGCAGTGGCTTTGTCATTGCTGGACTGGATGCAGATGTTGGGGGGTGGGGCATGTGGCTGAGGCCCTTGGCTTCCCATGGCACTGGCTCAGGAGCCTGGGATGCTTCCTGAGGCAGTTCAGTGGTCATTCCTGGGCTGGTTGCAGATGTCAGGGTTACATGCCTGAGGCCCACAGCCCTGCCCCCTCCCTGGATTGGGAGCCCAGGGGGCTTGCAGTCCTTCTAGGTTTTATAGGTGTTCTTTGGTGGTGTTAGACTTTTACTAGTTAATATCAAACTTTGTCTCTGATCTGTGGTTGTTTTGTGTTTTCTTTCAGTTCTGTGTTGGATTATTTGCTTTTCTCACTACTTAAACTCTGCACTGGAACTAATTTGTTGTCCTTTGCCTAGTTCTAAAATGGGGGAACTTCCTGTGGGGACCAGCACTTGAGCCCTGTAATTGAGTAAATTGCTGCTTTGCCGCTGATTCCCTGGGAAGGCTTTATGAGCAGCTCAGGGTTTAATGGTTGAATTTGTAGGTACTTCCAGTTCTTATGAGGTCTGGTGCACCTGGGTTGTGTGGAAACTCTGGTCTGCGCCTGAGTCTTTTCAGCAAACTGCACTCCCTGCAGTTCTATATTCCTGACCAGTTTCTGCTGAGTGGGCCTGTGCTGATTGGGGGGCAGATCAGCTGTCCATGCTGTGCGCAATGTTTTCCTGGTGGGCCCGTCTCCCCCACTACCTGCACTCCAAACACTTCCCATGGGACAGGCCATGCACTGATCTCTTGCAATGACTCACTGGCCTCTGAGTGGCTCCTTTTTTCAGTTGTCTGTGGCTCCTTGCTCCTTTGTGAGTCCACAGGAACACTAACAGTGGTCTAGCTGGCCTGGGGGCCACCAAGGCCCTCTTCTCCCCTGAAGCCTCCAAGCAACTTCATACGAAGGACACAACTGTGGCTTTTGCCAATTCTTGCTCTGTGTGCTCACCAGCTCCAGCACTGAAGTGGCCGGAGCTCGAAATGGTGGGACCAATCCGTCTTTCTCTCATCATGGCTTCTCCTGCCTTCATGAACTGCGTAGGTCTCTGCTCCTCTTCCCCTGAGATCTAGAGGCCCCAGCTTGGCTGTCCTTGCTTTTTTATAGCAGTAAATTGGTTGATTTGTAGGAGAGAGTGATGCTGGGGACTGTCTATTCTGCCATCTTGACCAGAAGCCAATCGAACCCTTATCTTACCTCATACACAAAAACTAACCCCAAATGGATTAAAGACTTAAATGTAAAACCTGAAACCATAAAACTTCTAGAATAAAATACAGGGAAAATTCCCTTACATTGGTCCTGGCAATGATTTTTTGTATATGACAGCAGAAGCATGGGCAACAAAAGCAAAAATAAACAAGTGGAACTATATCAAACTAAAAGCTCCTGCAGGGCAGAGGAAACAATCAAAATGAAAAGGCAACCTATGGAATGAGAGAAACATTTACAAATCATATATCTGATAAGGATTTAATACCCAAAATATTTGCAAACCGTATATCTGATAAGGAGTATAAGGAACTCATAGAACTCAACAGCAAAAAGAAAACAAAAAAACCCAAGTAACCCAATCTAAAAATGGGCAAAATACCTGAATAAATGTTTTGCCAAAGAAGACATACAAAGAGGCAACAGGTATATGAAAAGATGCTCAACATCACTAATTACCAGGGAAATGCAAATCAAAACCACAATGAGATGTCACCTCAAACACGTTAGAATGGCTATTATCAAAAGGATAAGAGATAATGTGTATTGGTGAGGATCTGGAGAAAAGGGACCCTCGTACACTATTGGTGGGAATGTAAATTGGTACAGGTATTACAGAAAACAGTATGGAAGTTCCTCAAAAAGTTAAAAATAGAACTTCTGGGTATTTATTCTGAGGAAATAAAATCAATATCTTGAAGAGATAGCTGCACTCTCATGTTCATTCATTGCAGCATTATTTATAACTGCCAATATACGGAAATAACCTACGTGTCAACAGATGAACTTATAAAGAAAATGTGACACACATACACACAATGGAATATTATCCAGCCATAAAAAAAGAGGAAAATCCCACATTTGTGATAACGTGGATGAACCTGAAGGACATTAGGCTAAGTGAAGCCAGACACAGAAAGGCAAATATTGTATGCTCTCACCTATATGTGGAATCTATGCAAGTCTAACTTACAGAAGCAGAGAGTAGAATGGTGATTGCCTGGGTCTTGGGATGGGGTAGGGAGATATTGATCAAAGGGCACAAACTTTCAGTCCTAAGGTGAATAAATCTCATGGTGACTATAGTTAATAATACTGTATTATATATTTGAAATTTGCTGAGTAGATCTTAAGTGTTCTCTCTCTCTCTCTCTCACACACACACACACAAAAGTAACTATGTGAGGTGAATGTGTTAATTAGTTTGATTGTGGCAATCATTTCACAATGCGTACATATATTAAATCATCATACAGTAGGTACATCTTAAATATATACAATTTTATTTTTCAATTACACCTTAATAAAGCTGGGAAAAAAATTAAAATATTTTCCAAAATAAAAAATCTGCTTGTAAATGCTCATTTTAAAAATCAGAAAAGTAGATAGAAGGAAAAAAAAAAATATCCATAGTCCCGCCATCCTTCTTTGCCTTCAAGTCTTCGCTCGAATATCACTTTTTTGAGAATTTTCAGAATATCCGGTTTAAAGTTGTTGCAGCACAACCTCCACACACACACACACAGACACTGGGCGCTCCCTATCTATAGCACTCTGGGATATGCGAACCAATCCACAGTTAATTCGTTTATCGTCTATATCCCTCCACAGGAATTTAAACTCCATGAGACCAAGGACTTTGTTCCTTTCGTTCACTGTTGTATCCCTAGTGCCTGTGTATTGTTGGCCTTAAGTAAATGTCTAGATGTCACTAAGACTGCTAACATTTAGATGTGTATCTCTTACTGTTTTTGTTTATAATGCAGTGAGTCTTGTTATTTTTTGACATAAAGAAAAAGTAGTATCTATTAAATGCCAGGCACTGTGCTGGGATTTTGGATACCACATTTCACTTAATCTCTCAACAGCACTGACAGATACTATCCCTGATATACAGAAGCAAACACTCAAACATGTTAAGCGATGTGCCCAAGGTCACACTCCTAGTAAATTGAAACTGGAGCCAAATCAAAGTGTGTGACTATACACCCTGTGCAATTTCACTACCTCATTACCGACTGTAGTTTTACTCTTGCTGGATATTTATTCATCTCCATCTTTCTCCACTTTGTTTCATATCCTAAGTATTCCCTCATGTTATCACATTTCATTTCCTATTTTAATGGGAAAAGAAAAGTATATAAATGAAGACCATATTAGAGATAGCAGTAATATGCGTTGGCTGAAGGTCGTAAATATCTGTCACTTAAGTGTTGGGTTATGAGCACTCCCCAAAAATCATACTAAATCTCACCTCTGTGCTTTTGCCCAGAAGCCCCTCCTGCTTCTGTCTTTCTACCCATATTTGCATGAGCTGAGTTTCTCAGACTCAACCCAGCTGCTTAAGCTTTTTGGTTTTTAGGGAGTTTATTGATGAGAGGACGCTAGATTGGCTCATACATTTGGCGCTGAACAGTTAAGCCTTGAAGAGGACATGTCCGTTGGCCCCTGGCCATCAAGGCTCTCAAGCCATCTCCTGCCTTTGAATTTCTGCCCGTTGGTGTCATCCTCTCAGACCAGCTTTCTCCGTGGGAGTAAAAGACATAGCTGCATTGAGCACACATCCTTGCAGCTCTCTGAAGAGAAAAAAAGGAATCTCTTTATCCAGCTCAAGTTTGAAAATTACTAGTAAAAAAACACTGATTGACCTGGCTGGGACCTTGTGCCAATCCAGGGACTAATCAATTTGCCTGGGGGAATGGAGAAACAGTGATGGACTCAGCTTGGGCCATGTGCCTTCCCTCTGAAGTACTTCATGGCTAGTAGCCTCCACATGGTTTTAAAGAGCATTTGCTAGGAAAAAAAATGTCTGTTCTGGACAGACAAAAGTTTGAATGCCCCACTATAGGACCAGATCAAACCCTGCCTCCTTCCTTTACCATTTCAGGCCATATTCATTCACTATGAACAAAGATTCATGGAGCACCTACAATGTGTGTAAGCATTGCTAGGTTCTAGAGACATCCATTTATTCATTCAGTCAGTCAACAATAAAAAACATGTATTCAAAGCAACCTATGCCAGGCACCATGCTAAGTTGCTGGGGACAAAACAGTGAGGAAGACAGGTAAGGTCTCTATCCTCTCAGAACGTTTACATCATATGGGCAGTCGATAAACAAGTAGATAAATGAAACAAGCACACATAGTGAGAGGAAATAAAGAGGTTACCATAATGAGAGTAATGAGGGTGGGTATGGGAAGGATATCTGCTTGGAACAGTGATAGCCAGACTGTCTGAAGAGCTGATAATAGAAATATTACCCATTGTGTCTTCCTTATGAATCCCTAACAGGACTTAGCATACAGACTGAACACATGAAGATTTGCTAAATTAAAATGAAAACCAGGAAAATGAAAAGGAATATCTAGCTTAGTGTAAAAACAAAGGAATTTTTTTTGAAAATTGAGACCTGTTGATTAAAGGAGGTCATACTCCCTTATGAGTTTTGGAAAAAACACATCATTTAGCAGTCATTAAGAAAAAATGTGTGACCATAGGAACTGCAAAGTTCACAAGGCTTCAATACACATTTCAAAACAAGCCTCAGAAATAACAATCAAATGTGTCATTGCTGTACAACTCATTCAAAACAAATCCACGACAAAAGAGAAAAAATAAGGTTGTTTTTCAGTCTGCGTATTTAAGTACCAAACACTTAAAAGCTCCTCTGAAAGTTCAATAGGCGTGTTTATTTCTTTACGATGATCCTCACCCCTGGGTAAATTTGTTTGGTTTTATGAGGAAAAGATATGTTAAAAAAAATTTTTTTTCTATTTTTGAGATTGCTTTTATACACATGCATGATATTTAACCATGTCAATTCATGAACATGCTCTCTCTATACATACACATATGCAAACACACACTTATACACACAAAGGCAGGGCCATGTGGAAAGGGCATAGGTTTAGTTAGATAGAACTGGGACCCAACTCTGGTTCAATACTTATAAACTGTGTGATTTTGAGAAAGTTACTTAGCCTTTCCAGACCTCACTTTTCACCTATAAAATGGAAATAATGATAGCAATTTCATAGGGTTTTTTGAAATTTTTATTGAATGAAATGTGCTGAGTGCTAAGTAGTATACAAAATAGAGCATGCCCTTAATAAATGGTATTTATTTACTTTGTTTCTTAATCATCTATTTATTTATTTAAGATTCTATATATTGCTAGGCCTGGACATGACATAATTTCATTTGACTACTCTTATAGTTTATGAAAGAGTAAAAGTAGGATTTTTTGTTTGTTTGTTTTCTTGTGATTCTGACCGTGCCAAAAACATTAAATGACAGCGACTATTTCATTAATATATCAGGAGTAAATTGAGACAGGTACAGCTGTGAAATAATTGGAAAAAGTCAACAATGTTTTTCTGTCCCTTCTACTGTAGATCGGAACAAATGGGATAAGTTTAACTATTCATGTGTAAACAGAAGACCCCAGATAACATTCAGCCTCTCCAGCCTTCTTACAGGTCAGAGGGACCCTGGCATGCATGGGAGGGCTTTTGCCACCCCTGTGTGTTCTGCTCATTCGTGCTTCCGTGGTCTGGCTCAAGGTGCTCTTTGACTGTACTGACCTTCACCTCCACTATCTAAATTCCATCCTTCCTCCTTACCTAGTTACTCATTCCATCTGCCATCATCGCCTTGTTTTCAGGGAAAGGGGTTTCACAGTTCTTTTTCATCAACAAACAACATTTACTCTTAGCGCTTTTTGGGGGGGGGGTGCTGGCTGGTACAGGTATCGAACCCAGCACTTTGATGTTATCAGCATCACACTTTAACCAACTGTGCTAACTGACCAGCCCTCAAACAACATTTAAATGGCTTAAATTCTTCTTGTCCTTTTATTCCCCCTTAAATCACTCTGCCTCAGACATGGAGTTGGTATCTTACAATTACTGAGTCCATGCCCCACCTAAAGCAGAAATCTTTATAATATCCTGCTTGAAGAGATGGGCAATCAGTTAAGGCACAGCCAAATTCTTACAGGTAGCTCTAATTTTAAGAAAGGTTTTCTTTTCGTTGAGTAGTTCACACAGGTTATCTCTGGAGAGTAGAGATGGAAGGAAGAGAGAGGTAGGGAGAGGAAGGGAAAGAGGGAAATGTTTTTACATTTCATTTTACGCCTTTCTGTTATGACTATATTTTTTCCCTTGTGGATGAATTACTTAAATTTAATCAAAATCTGCCTCTCTTTACACTTCAACCATCAGTACTAGAATTACACAGAATAAATCTAATGCTTCCACCAAATGACACTTTCAAATCATCAAAGAAAACTACCTTGTCCTTTTTATGTCTATTCCTCTTCAAGATAAGGACACCTACACCTTTAAATATTCCTTATATGATGAAGTTATTGGTTACCTCTGCAGCCCCATTTCCTCTTCCTTTTCCCAATAGCCTCTATTACTAAGCAGGGCTCCATGCAGTTCTGGACGAGCTGACTTCATCCCTGCTCCAAAGGTGTAATACATGGCCTAGCTAACATTCCATCTTCCTGGCCACAGTGATGGCTTCAGGGATGGGCACTCGACCTAAGCCAGTCTAATCAGAGCAAGCCTCAAGACTCCTATTAGAAATGCTGGTTCTGAGGTGTGTGATGGGAATGAGGATGCACAAAGCCGTGGGAATTGTTAACAGTTGTCTTAGACCATGAAGGGAAGAGCCTACCTGAAAATGGTGCCAACAACCAAAAAGCAGGTGGAGAGATGGAGAGAAAATCTGAGTCCTTGTTGCATCATTTGAAACCCCAGAAAGGCCGTGTTTGAAGGCAATTCTACTTTGGAATTATGTGATTTCAGTTTCATGAGTCACTAAATTCTGTTTTGTTTAGTCTAGTTTGATTCTAGTGTTTTGTTATTTGCAGCTGAAAATATATTGACTGATAAAACTGAGATGGTTCTCTCCAATGGTTGCCTTTCTTTGGGCAAACTCCCTTTTGTCAATGACCATCTTACCCAGTTCTCAGAGCAAAACCTACTGTTCTAGATGGAGGCTGACCAGGGCAGGACACGGAGCACCTCTCATGAGCCTGGGTTAGAAGGGAGTGTTAGGTATGAACCTGAGACTATGCTAAAATATTGAGAACCCAATTTTCAACAACTCTCACCAAAAATCTACCTATTTTCCCAAATCATTTGGAAACACAAACCCTATATACCTGGGAGCTTGTAGGAAAAAAAGAGAAAAGTGTATTTCAGAATATACTTTTAACTTATTCCTACCCTATAGAAAGGCTCAATGTCCCTTCTGTTTCTTCTTTAGCTTTCACAAACAGAATTACCAACTTTCTTAGTTCAGTTTTGTTACATATATTTAACAAACTGCAGTTTTTGAAACATAATTACTATACATAAATACTGTGTAAAAAAATAATATTTTTCTAAGCAAAGTGACTTCTGTGTTTTGCATCCATGTTGAATGGTTGCTACCTACAATAAGGTAATAGCAACAGGAGTCTTGCCTGGAGAAGATCACAGCTGACTAGCCCCCAAGAGGTCTCTGGGGTGACATTTCCTTGGTAACTTTATCAAGGTCCAGATTCTGGACCTCAGATGGGCAGGTCCACAAACTAGACTTTACAAGTATATCTGCAGAGGTGTAGATTCAGTGAAATACATAAGATGATGTGTAAACCAGAATGCCAATGCATTTGTTTTTAAATAGAGATGACCCTTTCTGGCCGGAGACAGATGACCTGAGTCTCATTCAGAACACCACACCCCCTTTCCTAGGGGCAGATACTTGGAAAGCTGGATTAGAAATCAAGACAATTGCTGGATGAACAAGGAATTAAGAGAGAGGAAGAGGATTGTCTTGAGGACTATTTCACCCAGGCCATAATGAGACCCTAACAAAATATATCCACCTTACCACAAATTTTTCTTTGCAGAATGACACAATAGGTAATACTTCCATAGAGTGATGCTTATAAATGGTGTATTTTATATGCGCGCGCGCGCACACACACACACACACACACACACACACACACACACGTGGCCAATCACTATTCCAGACATCTTATCTATTAACCAACTTAATCTTTATAATGAACCTTTGAGATTTATGGTGTTATTAGCCCCATTTTACAGATGGTAACACTGAGTCACATAGGGGGTGAGTAACTTGCTAAAAGTCACATTGCTAATTAAGTGGCAAGGCTAGGAATCATAGGTAGCCTGGCTCCAAAGTCCATGCCTTCAATTGCTATGCTATACTGCCCCTCAAATGCTGTGTTTTTCTGTGCTGCACACGCATCTCTCTTGCTACATCATACACAATACATCAATTCCTGAATATAATATTTGACACCACCCTCTAAAGTTCTGATTCCTTATGAAACCACATCTCTGAAATCTTTCTATTGAAATTACATATATCCATATCTGTGTGTATATATATATACTACACACATATACACACGTACTCCTATATATATATAATTTTTTATTTTTGTGTGGGTTTTTTGCTTATTTTTTTTATACATGTATATGTTTTAAGGAAAATATAATATATACATATATGTGTGCACGTGTATAAAATCCTTTCCTGCTACCTCCATGTATATCAACGAATATGAGCAAAACCATGCTAGTATGGGCTGTTGGCCAGGACAGGAACTTTGTTATATTGAACTGGACAGTGTGGTGATAGCTGTTAAAATAAGATTCTGCCTGTACTTAATCCTTCTCCAAAAAAGGAAATATTTAGTTTCAGAGAGGTATTTAGTAGTTACAACAAGAAATAGAGAAGAATGAAAAATGCACATTGGCCTTATGTCAGAAAGTAATGCTTTAGTCAGAGCCAGCTGCTCCTGCACCAGGCTTGAGGCAGCACACCCTGGGCCACACTGTCTCTGAATTTCTGCAAAAGGCCCGGTTAGGTCTGAATTTTATTGAGCTGACCAGATCCTTGTTTCACAAAGACTGTCTTAAAAACACTATAATCTTAAGGAAGACTCCCTTGTTGTTTTCTCTTTTTTTTAATTTAATTTTTAAAAGATTAAAAATTCATAATTCGGGGCCGGCCCATGGCTCACTCAGGAGAGTGCAGTGCTGATAACACCAAGGCCACGGGTTCAGATCCCTATATAGGGATGGCCGGTTCACTCACTGGGTTGAGCATGGTGCTAACAACACCAAGTCAAGGGTTAAGATCCCCTTACCGGTCATCTTTAAAAATAAAAAAATAATAAAAAAATAAAAAATTCACAATTCAAAAGCCTAAATGTATGAAATCTTATACAGTGAAAAGTCTCTCCCCTGCCTAAACCCCCAACACTCAGTTCCTCTCCTGGGAGGCAATTATCAGCTCCTTATCCTTCCAGAAATATTCTATTATCATTTTCTTTTACTGTCACATTTTTTCCCCTGGAGATATGTATTTGGGCCTCTTTATCTTGTTTTGCTGTGCTTTCCTCTCTCTCTTTCCTGTACCGTCTTTTAAAAAAAAGACAAGGTTGACCTCCTCTGGGGACTTTTCTTCCAAATGCCAACTTGTCCTAGGTTGATATTGGTTTTATCTCCTATCCAATTCCAGGTTCTGCTCTAGCTAAGAATAAGTTTGTATATGACAGCTGGTGGTCCCAGTCACCTTCCAATGAATGATGTTTGGGACCAGGAAGAGCAACCTTTTCCTAATATCATTAATTGCAAGATTTTTGCAAGCTCAAAATTCTAATAACTGACAGTTGCCTCCAACTGTCACCAGCTGTTAATTTGGCTGAGGTGATGGGGATCTCAATGCCCTTCTACAAGCAATCTGGGACAGTGGCTGGCTCACTCTCTATTTTCTTTTACAACCTCTGAAACTCAAATCTAAATTTCTTTGGCCTAAAAATAATACCTTAAACCCATTTCAGAGTCCACATGTCTATCAACTAGCCATGTGACCTTGCAGGAGAAACCTACTCTTGCTACTGAGTTTCTTGTCTATTAGATGAGGGGACTGGATGGAACTATCTCTCAGCTTCCAGCCCTAAAAATTCCATAAGAAGAATGGGATCAGTTGTTAAATGGTGAGTGTAATCCTAGTCCCTTTCTCTTTCCCCAAAAGCAGCTAAAATTTAAAGGAGTGAAGAATCTGACCATGATCTTGAAGCAATAACTAATATGTCTTGGGCAGCTTTAGAAGAACTGCTAAGGGGTTTCTGCTCTTTGCTGCCTTCTGTTCTAGAGGGTTTAAGAACTGCTTGTCCCTAAGCTGCAAAAAAATCTTGCCCCACATACTGGTAAGTAATTTTTTTATTTACCATTTTAAGTTATTATGAAAACCACATTATTTTTTTGAAAGCATAGAAAAGCAATGGAAAAAGGACAACCTTCTCCCCCTTTTAATATAATCTGTATAAGATTCAGTTAATCTATAATTCTCACCCAATTTGAACATTACTTTGATTCATCAGTCATGGCAGTCTTGAGGTATGCTTGACAAGTTAGGGAGATCCCTGGGAAAGGCAAACCTGGCTACAATGACAAGGTTATGAATGGCAGCACACTGGCATGCCACATTTCTGTGTATGCCCATCGGCTTGATATGTTCTGAAATGCAGTTTCGTCAGGGCACTACAAGGTGTCAGATTCTCAGGACCCAGCTACACAAATCGAACTCCTGGTAGACTTATTCAAACTAGATTGACAACTTGTCTACTTGCAATGGAAGATGTACTTTCTCCACAACCAAGATACTCAGGACTGCTGTCTAGGTACCACCTCCCCTGTATCAAAGCATCCACGGGAAAATTGTTTATTCAGAAGATTTGATGAGAATGCAATTAGTAAACGATATCATATCCAGGCCCTTATAGATAGGATATGATGAGCGATTTCCACTCCACAAGAGAGTCCTAAGCTGCAAGTGTCTCACATTTGATTCATTTATTCATTCAGCAAACATTTGTTAAGCCCACTAGCAGATTTACTGTGACTACTAAAACTTAAGGTTCATGGCCCTTTACTTATAAGGCCCTTTCAAGACAGTTGGAGGGGTTTGGTAATATGTTCACACATTAATACTTTTTTGTAACACTTGCAAAAGTGAAACATTTTAAGCTCAATCAGTTAAGACTACTATCTGTACACTCTGACTTTCCCTCAGTCACACATACCTTTGAGTAGGATGGCATTGGAGTGGTCACAGGCATTTTGGGGATCTGGCAAAGGAGGTGAGGTGGGGATACATTTTGTTGGGGTTTAGTGGTTCACAATCACTTGTGTAAATAGTGAAGTGATTGCTGGCTTCCCTGTTTTAGAATGGCCTCTGGGAATGCTTTTATTACCCACTGAGCCAGCTCGCTCAGCACTGAGACCCAAAGATGCTGGGCCAGAAGCTGCATTATAATATGAACATGTCCTGCAGCATCAAAGGTACATGGAGCGGAAGAGAAAGAAGGTTTGAAATATACAGTCAGAAGCTAATCTGTGGGAAATTCTTCCAGTCATCATATGTGTTACATTGTAAGTGGAAATTTCAGTTACCTTTAATGCCTATTCAAAATGAAAGTTTTCTCCAATCAGGAATATACTTAATTATGAAATACATACAATTATAAACATGCCATACTTTTTTTTTCTTTCTTGATGGAAATGGGGCAAAGTAGAACTTATCAGAATCCATGTATTTGCAGGGTAGTATGATAAACTATAAATATATGTGTGGAAAGTTAAGTATTTTATGTATCCCAATCATCAATAATTTAAAATTTTTCTTGATCAATTAAGCAAGAAGATTGAATTAACTTCCAATTCTCTCTATATAAAATGAGAATGGTGATGGTGTCATGGTCACCCTGCCATTCTATGGACCCAGCCTGTGGTCCCTTAAAGGCCAGCAGTATGCTACTTCTACACACCCGGTGCTTAGGTCCAGGAGTCATTGCTGAGGCTGGGACCCTGGTGCTGAGGTCCCACCTCCTTAGATACAATGTGCAGTCAGCCTCTGCTGATACTTCCCAGAGAACTGCTGCTGAGTAGTATGAGGGTCCCCTTGGCTCCCCACATCTCACTCCAGGGAAATTTCTGTACCACACCCCTTCAAAAGTTGAAAAAAAAATTTTAAAAAGTCTTTGCCCTCTCCTCTTTCCTCTAGCACACCTCCATAATTCTCTTCAAGGGCTTAGGGGTTTTTGCAAAACTCAGGAAGAGGCTTTGACTTCATACTGCCTGGTAAATTTTTCCTAGCGAAAATCCCCAGGACAAGGAAGCATAAAAGGGCCCAGCAACCTACTCAAAATGGGAAGTGAAAAATATCGAAAATACAAATTAATATGAACTGAATATGGTAGAGAAGAGGAGTGGGAGTAGCAAGGTCGTAAAGTTTGGGCATAGAACAGAAAAAGGTGTGTGTGGGAGGGGTGGGATTTGACAGATAGACACTGCCAAATTCTTCCTCCTGCATTCCTATTAGAGAGGCTAAGCAGATCATTCCCTTTCCAAGGCCTTCTTTTTGCAAAGTCCACCACAATTGTTTAGTTTAGGCTTTGTTAGTGACAATGGCATTCCAGTCATGCCTCCGTGAGTTCATCCTGATTAAATGTGTGGGTTTTCTTGAATACTTGATAAAATCTATACTAAATATTGAGTATATTGAAAAGAATAACAACTATGTAGAAGTGATACATAGATAGATAGACAGGTAGATAGATATAAAGCTATAGAGATATAGTTACAGTTCAAGTACCCAACCTTCAAGTTTAAGTAAACAAATTAGCCTGTGAACCCCTCCCTGCACAATCCCCTACCCTTCCCCCTAAGAGGTAAGGACAATCATGAATTTTGTAAATAACATTCCTTTGCTTTCCTTCATAATTTTATCCTTCAACACTATATTGTTTAGTTTTGTGTGTGTTTGAACTTTATATAAATGAAATTATACAGTAGGTATTTATCTGTGACTTGCTCTTTTGCCAAAATTATGTTCCTAAGATTCACCAATATATATGTAATTCACTGATTTTCACCACCCTATGATATTTTGTTATAAAACATATTCCACTATTGATTTATCCATTTTGCTATTAATATATATTTAGGTTGTTTCTAGATTTTGGCTTTTGCAAATCATACCACTCTAATCCTTCTTGTGCACATCTCCTGGTACATGTGTATAGGTTTTTCTAGCAATAGAATTGCTAGGTTATAAGCTATGAGCCTTTTCAACTTTATTAGTTAATACCAATAGTTTTTTAAAATTATTTTACTAATTTACATGCTTATCTGTTATATATAAGAGTTTCTTCCTACTGCCCCATATACTTGTCAACACTTCAGTTTTGTTTTGTTTTAGTCAAACTGGTTGTATAGCACTGCCACTTATGATCTTCATTTTCATTTTCCTGATTATTGATAAGGTTAAGCATTTTTTCATATATTTATTGATCATTCAGTTTTCTTCTGTAAATACCCATTCTATGTTTTCTCTTTTTTCTATTGAGCTGTGTATTTCTTACTTACTTTGTAGGAGTTATTTTATATTCTGGTTATAAATTATTTGCCAATTTCATGTTACAAATATGTCCTCCAAGTTGGTGGCTTGTCTTTAATGACCAGGGTTGTCAGGGGCGGTTTTAAGGTAATTAAATATACTCATCTTTTTCTTTTGCTTTGTGTTTTTAAAGTCTTGTTCAAAAAATCCTTCCTACCCTATATTTAGTGCACTTGAAATTGATTTTGGGGGGTATGGTATGAGGTAGAGATCCAAATTAATTATTCTCTTATGGGTAAACCATTATCCCTGCACCACTTGATTTCCCATGACCTCCACTGCATACGTGCATTTCTGTTGCTTATAACAAAATACATGAAACTAGGTGATTTATAAGAAAACAAAATTTATTGCTTACAGTTTCGGAAGCTAAAAAGTCCGAAGTCCAGGGAACACATCTGGTGAGTCTTCTTTGATGGTGGCTTTAAGCAACACAGGGGTCTCACATAGCAGAAAATGGCAGAGCAGAGAAAGAGAGCAACCTTTTCATTCACTCCCCTTTTAAAGCCCTCAGAACCACACCCCTGACCACCATTACTAATCCATTCACTACGGCATGGTCCTACAATCTGATCACCAATTACCATTATGGGATTTTTCACCCTCCGCTCTTAACACTGTCACAGTGGGGATTAAATTTGGGGGGACATTCAACCCAAGGCAGGCACTGACAGTGCTGACATAATTCAACTTTTCACATTTGTGTGGGTCTGTTTATAGGTTCTTTATTCTGTTTTATTAGTCAATGTAGTAGACTGAATTATGTCCCCAAAACTCACTGAAGTTTGAATTGTGCACCCCAAGTTTTATGTATTAGAAACTTGGTCCCCACTGTGACTGTTAAGAGAGAGGAAAATCCTGTTATGGTAATTGAAAGATGGAGCCTTGAAGAGGTGATTAGATTGTAGGACTGTGATGTAGTGAATGGATTAAAAATGATGGTCAGTGGCATGGTTCTGAGGCCTTTAAAAGAAGAGAGGGAGCATTTGTCTCTCTCTCTCTGCTCTCTCTACTTCCACCATCTTGCAATGTGAGACCCCTGGGTCATGGTCACCACCACCAGATGGACTTTGGACTTCCCAGCCTCAGAAACTGCAAGCAGTAAGTTTTGTTTTCTTTATAAATCATCCGGTTCCAGGTATTTTGTTATAAACAACAGAAATGGACTAAAACAATCAAATTTTCTACCCCTGAATAAACGTTACACTCCTAATTACTAAAGCTTTATTTACGTCTTGCTATCTTGTAAGGCAATTACCATTTCTTTTCTTCAGACAATTCTTGGCCTCTTGTTTCTGCATTTAAAAACAAAAACAAAACCAAAAATCCCAAAACCAAAAAACCCTCTGTTGTAATTTTGATTGGAGTTGCACTAAATTTTTAGAATAATTTGGTAGAATTTACATACTTGTGAAATTGAGACTTCCAAAAGCTGAAATGATATGTCTTTCCATTTATATAGGTCATCTTTCAGGATTTCAATAAACTTAAATACAATTTTTGATATATGCTATGCACTTCTTTTGTTACATTTATTTATATAAGCCTTATTTTGCATGTAATTTTAAAAGATGTCTTTTACATTTTTACATATTCCAACTGTTGCTAGCACATAGTAATACAATTCATTTTTTAACTGATCAGTATTCTTAAAAACTCTTAATAACTCAAATAATTTTATCTATAGATTCTTTGCAGTATTTACTGGTCAGTTTCTTTCCTTCCAATCCTTATACTTTAATTTCTTTCTTTTCACATCTTATTGCTCTGATAAGAACTTCTTTTCTTTTTTGTTTTGGCAGCCGCTTAGGGATCTTAATGGTAAGGACTTCCTGTTGATGTTAAATAGAGGTGGTGATAGAGGCACCCTTGGTCCTTTCTGGATATTGAAGAGAATGTTCTCAGTATTTCATCATTAAATATGATGGTTTCTGTAGGATTTTTGTAAGCACACATATTTATTGCTGTGTAACAAAACATTCGAAGACATAATAGCTTAAAATGACAAGCATTCTATTATTTTTCATGATTCTATGGGTTGGCTGTAGAACTCAACTGGCACAGCTTGTCTCTTTGTTCTAGGTAGTATCAGCTGGGCTGCCTGCAGTGTGGACAGGGGAATCCAAGATGGCCTCACTGCCACTGAGAAGCCTGGAATACTGGGGCCTGTCCCTCCCCATGGTCTTACTTCCTCCCGGACCTCTACCTCAACCTGTCCTGTCCAGCAGGAGAGTCTGGACTTTCTCACGTGGCAGCTCAGGGCTTACAAATAGATGAAAGTGGAAACCACAGGTCTTTAAAAGCCTACACTCCGAAATTACACAATGTAATCTATTTTTGTCTTTTTAGTTTTCCTAGTTGTCAAGCTAGAGATAACATTAAACATTATTGTAGACAGCTATAGTTTTTGATTGCCCAGAGCCACCCTTTATTTGTAGAACTGTCCCTTCCCACTTTATTAGATCTTGGTGGGGCTGTCAGTCACAGTACTCTGCCATCACATGAGCACTCTGTATACCCCCCACCCCCCATCACGGTGACAAGTGAATAAATAGGCCTGGCTAATGAAAGTAATCCAGCTCCTCAGGGAAAGTAATTGGCTCAAGGATGGACACGCAACCCAAAATGAGCCAATTGAACTCATTTAGGGAACAATAGGAACTTTTCAGCTACAGCTAGAGTGGAAGCCTGCCCTTATTTTGAGACTTAGGGGCTGGAAGGATGTGCATCTGAGATACTATCTTCTCATCTGTAAAAGGAGATGAAGTTAACACACCAATTGAAGATCTGAGAGATGGAAAGACAGGGCCTGATTATATTGCTTGGGCCCATAGGTTTAGTTAATGGCTGACATTGTGTCCTCCCATCGTGACGTGTGTGTGTGTGTGTGTGTGTGTGTGTGTGTGTGTGTGTGTGTTTTAAAGATAGTTTGAGTTGGGTTTACAACACTTGAAACTGGAGTCCTAATAATTACAGATATCTTTCTAATTTATTCATAGATACAACTATTATCTTTGAAAGTGAATGTGTAACAATGAAGTACGTTAAAAACGTGGTCCAAGTGTCACTTTAAACCCAGGCAGGATAACATAGCAGTTAAGAACCTAGGTCCTGGAAACAAACTGTCTGCTTGCCTGTGCACCAAAAATCACCTGGGGGTGAGAAGTGGCCGTCCCTTTAGCGGGGACACTTGTTCTCTGGTTGCCACAGAGAGGGCCTCAGCACACGATGGACCACGGCTGATTGCCAATTGTTATCACACTGACACTACTGCCTTTCTTATAGGTGTGTTATGAAGAATATCAATCATTTCTTGCATCTATATCTATATCAAAACTGGGAAGAGAAAGGTAGAATGAGAAAACCAAGAAAAATGAGAGAGAATCTTTTTTCTGTGAATAGAAAGACCATTCCTACAGGCTGCGCCAGTGCAGGAAGTACACAGTCTAAGCCACTGTGGGGAAGTCAGTTTTATCCATTTTCATCACCTTCTTGGGCTCAGCAAAGCATTTGCATTCTTCACCCTAGTCTGGTGGTCGCCGATCCCAGAATATCTTCTCTGACACTACTTGAATGTTTATCATTTCTCTGTTATGCTTCCTAAAATGTGGAAATTCATTTGGGTTAAGAAGCATTCCATTTTATTATATTTATTTATTTATATGAATATTCATGAGATACAAAGCTAATTGTCACCCCTTGTGCCCATGGTGTGAGGGCCAGATTCATACTGGGGGCACACCCATTACCAGAAATTACTTTTGTACCCCATGTCCCCCGCCCAATTATCCTCCAACCTCACTCTCCCTACCCCTCCCCCCACTCCACTTTGTAGCCCTTTGTTCCCTCCCTCTGTAAGACCAACGCACTACTGTGGTCTTTCTTTCCTTCCTTCCTTTCTCTCTTAGCTCCCACATGAGTGAGCACATGCAGTATTTATTCCTCTGTGCTTTGCTTATTTCACTCAACATAAATTTCTTAGAAGCATTGCATTTTAAAGACACAAATCCCTCTGGGCAGGGTAGCATAAGAGCCTAGGTTTCTGAATCAGATTGTCTGGATTCAAGTCCCAGACCCATCACTGACTATAGCATAATGACATCGGGCAAGTCACTTAACCTCTTTGTGCCCCAGTTTCCTCACTTGTTGAATGCAGGTAATAATAGCACTTCCCTCACAGGGTTGTTGAGGATCTAAAGAGTTGATGCATGCTTAGAGTAGTGTTAGGTACACAGGAAGCACTGTATAAGTGTCAGCTCTTATTAAGCTCAGGTATTTACAGATCATTTCAATCAGGCTTTCTTCTCCATAGTCTAGCTGAGGATGGCTTCACTGAGGGAGTGGAAGTTTGATGGGATGACAAGGTGGGGATGGGGTGGGGACTAGAGGGTTAAAGATAGGGGATGGGGGTGTAGGAGGAGTGGGGGAAGGGTGGGGTGGAAGTGGAGAGGATAGAGAAAGTTAAGAACTTTGCAGAGCAAAACAGGTCTGGATGGAAATACTACAATTGGAACTTTAGGGCCCCTAGAGTAAAGAACATTAAGAAGATGGAACAGAGGAAAAGGAAAGGAAGTAGGAGGGTGCCAAAATAAACAGCAGCTATTTCAAAGCTTTGTCTAGTGCTGACTTGCATCCAGAAAAGGAGAAAGAAATTCCTTTTTCCTCCCTCTTACCTTTGGGCTAGCATCATAATTTAACTACATTATAAATGAAATAGATAGACAAACCAAGACCCCAACCGTCATTTGTAATGTTACTTCAACAGGAAATATTTTCTGAGTTCCAAATAACAGAGTTCAGTGGTCTTTTGGAACAGGATCCATTAGTAAGTTGGGGCCTACCTGTCTGCTGATGGGGAAGGTAGCAGCTGGGTAGGTCAGAGAGAGAGCCAGTGTTTCACATCGAAGAGCTTGCGGTGGTTGACTCGTCTGGACAAGTGACACAGCTAGAACTACAGCCCAGGTCCCAAGATCCCCACGTTTCCAGTTTAGTAGTTTTACCTTCATAACCAGTGCTGTTCAATAAGATAAGAATAGTGACATGCATTTAATGGGCTGGATGGCACACTATGCCACTGAAATGCTTAATTTTTTTAAAAAGGTAGCAGAACCTGAATTTATGAGCAGTATTGGCCAGCTGGAGATTGGTAATTGGGAGCTGTCATGCCTTTCTTTGCCTGAGCTGCATGGTACAGATAAAGCAGAGACTGGATGACATTTTGCCATTTCTTTGTAGAAGAATCCAAATATCAGGTAGGAGGTGGAAGATGGGAGGAAAATGGGAAGATTCTCAAGTCTCCTCTAAATTCAGGATTCATTTATTCTACACTACCTAATTTTAGAACAGACCATAATAAGTATTAATCATTTGTGCCTTTCCTTTTAGGTATTGCAACAGCCTGGATCATAATAATTTCTCATTGACAAAGATCAATTTGTACAATCTTCCCTGAATTGTTAGGAGTATTGAGGACCACTGAAACAGTTATAAACAATTTTGCATTAGAACAGTGATAGGGAAGTTTTTATTAATTTTCTCCTTTCACTGATTAACGGGGCACAAGCATCAGAGAGATTAATAATCTGATTAGTTTTAACAACAGCACAACATGAAAACAGCATGAGTAGGCTCAGTAACAGAGAAAATCTTTAAGAATACCTCTATGTTGATGGTTCTCGTGAAGCAATAATTACGTGAACTGCTAAGAGAATAACAACTACTATTAACTGAGCACCTGGTATGTGCCAGATACTGTGCTAGTCACCTTACCTATATCATCATGAACCTCACACTCTTATGGAGATTTTATTAACCCTGTTTTTCTGATGATTAACTGAGGCTGAGAGAATTTAAGAGACTTGCCCAAGGTTCCACAGCTGGTAAGCAGCAGAGCTGAGACTCACCCTCAGGTAAATTTGTTGTCACTGTCCTATGTAGGACCGTAGCATCAAGGGACTTTAGGATTGGCATCTGAGACATTTACTAGTGTCAGAAATGACTACACCGTAAAGAGGTTGTGGTGTTATGGATAACTCCGTGGTAGTATAAGATTTCCATGAAAAACACAATACCATTATAGTAGTGAGGGAGATACTTTATAAATACAAATAGTACAACAAATGAAGCAGGAAAATGTCTTCTGCTTGACTACAGTACAAACCATTGTTTGTCAGAAGTCATGCTTTTTATAAACATTTTTGATTAAACTAGTTGTTTAGGAAGCTAGTATAGTCTTTTCTGTCTAGGAGGCAGTAGGTAGAGTGTTTAAGACCATGGGCTCTGGAGCAATACTGCCGCAGATCGAATCCTGGTTCTGCCACTCCCAGCTGTGTGACCTTGAGCTATTATGTCCGGTACCTATCCCATAGTGTTGTCATGGGAGTTAAGTGATGAAATCCATATGAAGTGTTTAAAAACCACTTGGCGCATGAAAAGCACTTAGTAAATAGTAGTTAACACTGTGCAGAATAGCATATGAATGGTGTGATGAAATTGAAGTTATGGTTCCCCACTTTCAAGGAACTTAGAAACTAGCTGGGAAGACAAAGTAGCTGCTTATAATATATCTTAGGAAGAGCTGCAACATTAAAAACAGCTCTTTTAGTCAAGGTATACACTGTTGTATCCCTAATGAAAATTAAGAACGTATGAATTAAGAAAATAAAAGGTAACAGAGAAAGCATTCTGGAGAAAGTGAGCTATGACCTGGATTTTGAAGGAGTTGCAGTTTACCACTATGGAAATTTTAAATCAAGGACTTTGGTGAAGTAACTTGCCCGTTACTAATATTACTTATCTTGATCCATTATATATTTAATGAAAACCTTGTCTGTGCTAGACATGGGAGTAGTGTTTAAAAAAAAAAAGAGGACTACAAATTGAAGGCATCCTTATCCTCAAGGAGCTTAGGGTCTGCTCTAAGAAGTTATAGACTAACAAAATACAAGGTAGAAAGTGCCATGGAAAGGCAATGCCAGCTGGCAACACAATGGTTTCCAGAAATTCTATTAAGCACATAAAAAAAATGAGTTAATCTTTGGCACACAAAGGAACCCAGATGCCAAATGCAATAATGAACATGAGGGGAATCTAGCTGTTTTTGGAAGGGCCTCCTGGGGTACGATAGACATCAGGACTAGTTCTTCCTTGGCTGTGCAAGATGAGAAATTTAATCAGGGTGGTCAGAGGCTGATGAGATCCCCATTAAATGAGCAAGAGATGATTCAGAAAGAGAATTTATTAGATTACCTAGCTAAGCAACAGGACCAATCATCTACACACCCTCTGATTCTCCTCTCCTCATCTCAACCTCCACACCATTCCTGGTACATAGCTTCATTTGGGGAGTAAATGATTTATCAAGAGATTGGTGTGAATCAGACAGTTTGACGCTTTCCGATCTAAGAATATTTGTATGAACTACATGACCACTTTTGTGTTTGGAAAATTACTTTTCTAGACTATTTTTATATTTTTTTCTATTATAACACATTCCTTTTTTCACAAGGGAGAGTTTTAGCACGTTACAGTTTCCAAGCTTATAGCTCATTTCACATTGGCTACCTTTTTAGTTTCTTTCTAATGACATTCAGGGAGGAAACTTAGTTTCCTGTCAGTATGTTCTAAATCCATCTATAGGATGGGTTATGTTGGAAGGCTTTCTGTAGAAAACAAATACTATCCTAGTAGTTGAATTATTTCTTTTCCTGAGGATTCCATCTTTTTCCTGACTTTTTGTCTTGATCTTTTGTTCTAGGTTTTGAATACTATTTTTAGACTTAGATTTCTGTTTGCTGATTATATAACAAATTTTATATGGTTAATCGAATAGAATTCATATCTCATTTGAAACCTAACTCATTTGTAGCTAAGCATCCATTTGGCTGTCCCTAGGGGGTTGTATGAAACCTGAGAAAATCATACTGGTTCCCTGCCTAATGGGAAATAGATATATTCAGGTAACATCAAATTGAAATAAATATCAAAGGAAAAGAAGTCAGGAAAGAGCTCATGTTTGTAAGAAGCACTAGATAGAGCTTTGTTCTTCCTGAAGAGTGATGGGTGTGGAAAGATGATTAATTTTTTTGATACCACCAGATGGCTATCTCCCTAAGATATTGCAGACATGTGGCAAGAGAGTAAGATTTACAATGTGAGTATGGAGCCTAACATAGGTTTATCATATGAACAACTCTGGAAAGAATGGGGTGTATTAATTAAATGCTGCCTCTAAGTTTGTTGGAATTCCTTTTCCAGGCAAGGTGGGCCCACTTCAATTTCCAGGAGTGTGATCTGGACACAGGTAGTCCAGGCCTAGCCAGGGGTTATTAGTAAAGTAGAGAATTGGAAGGCATCTGACAGTGTGGAGGGACAAATCTGGAACAAGGCAAACACAGTCCAACCTAAGCATTGCTCTGATGGTTCCTGGACAGCAAAGTGGAAACAAGGGAAAGAAAACGGAGACACTAAGACACTGTGCAGGTCTTACAATGTCAAGTCAGCACCAAACATTCAAATTAACTTGAGTGATTTAGGGATATGCTCAGAAATTAACATTATGACACATAACAAATAAAATTATTTATAATACTTGACATTTTAAAATACTTCCAAAGTTATTTTTACTTTTGTAATATTATTTAATACCCAGGATAAAGATATAAGGAAGATGGGGCAAATTTTATCATCCTAATTTTAAAGTAAAAGAAAGTGGATATAAAAGGAAGGCTGAGTTGTTTATTGTGGTTTACTGGGAGAACGATGACTAATTCCCAGACCACCATGTTCCCACCATAATATTATTTCTACTGGGATAAATATTGAGAAGTATTAATAAACAAAAGATGAGTTGTTAATAAGGAGGCTTAAAAATAGTCTACACATCATAATTGACGTTCTAGCTAGAAAATGGTTTGGTGCAAGGAATGGAAAACTATTCACAGTAGCTTAGGAAACAAATATGATGGACACCAACCAGGACATAGAAGTATGGAAGACCAATGGGCCTGGAATTGGAAAGGCAGGAATCATCTCTTATGTGACTTCTGTCCCCTATCAGTCTTGTAGTCCTTTCTGGAGACTGGCTTTCTTTCCCTACTTGTTTGTGTCTTTTCTGCCATACATTGTGAGCTACATAACCTTGTGGTTTGGCTCCCAAGGCTGGATGACTGTTTCTCAGTGACCATATTTGTCTGTGTCTGTTGCTTATAATAAAATACACAGAACTGGGGAATTTGTAAGAAATAAAATTTATTGCTTACAGTTTCTGAGGCTGGGAAGTTCAAAGTCCAAGGGACTCATTTGGTGGGGATGACAGTGACCCAGGGGTCTTACATTGCAAGACGGTGAAAGCAGAGAGAGACTAATCTCTTTGTGTGCTATTCTTCTAAAGCCCTCAGAACCATGCCCCTGACCACCATTATTAATCCATTCACTATAGCATGGTCCTACAATCTAATCACCTCTTCAAGGCCCCACCTTTCAATTACCGTAATAGGATATCCCACCCTCAACCTCAACAGTAACAATGGAGATTTAAGCTTCAATGAGGTTGGGGGTTGGGGGGACATCCAGTCTACAGCAGTGACCATATTTCAAATTCCTGGGAGAAGAAGAAAGGTTGAGCTTGGCCTAGGTCATCAACCTTGGGGGTCAGGGGAGGAATGTTTACTGGTTTACAGTCAGTTAGGGCCACCTTTTTAGTAGAGGCTAAAAGAAGAAGTGGGAGGAGTGTGGGTAAAGAGGTACATGCTCAAAAACTATGATAAAATATATGATTGCAAGCTATCAGTATTGCCCTGTGATTAAAAATCAAAAAGAGGACAGTGTACATTCACTGATTATAATAAAATGCCATATTCCATTCAATAGCATTGTTTACTATAGCACAGGGTCTAATTTTGGTCATTTCGACCAAAAATTCCTAGTGGATTTAGGGAAGATTCAGAGGAAATTTACAAACTTTATTTTGGTTAGAAATTAAGACATTTTTAGTAAAAATAAATGGAGGCATTAATTCAGTAGCTTAAAAATATTTTTAAAAAGTAGATACAAAGTTTAAAATTTACAGAAGGGCACACAATGAAAAATTAGTCTCCTTTCCACCTGTTCTCCCAGGCATGGGTTCCCTCATTAGAGATAATCTCCATTATCAATGTATTGACTGGCATATTCTTCGAAATGTGCTCTCCGTATACTCATGTAAGAACAGAGACCCACATCCTGCTTTTTCCAGTATACTTTAGAAATTATTCCATGTGAGCATATCTAGAGCAGCCTCATTTTTTAAATGGTTGCACAGTATTCTATTATATGGATGTAATATAATTTTTGACCAGTTTCCTATTGCTGACATTTAGTGTATTTCCAGTCTTCTGCTATTGCTATCCTTGTATATACCTCTTTTTTTTACACAAGTGAGTTTATCTATAGTATTAAATTCCTAGAAATGGAATTTTTAACATTTTTAATTTTGAAGGAAATTGACAAACTGCCCTCTGCAGAAATTTTGCCAATTTCTTTCCAATTAACAATTTATAATAGCACTGGTTTGCCCACATTTTAAGCTCAGGATAGAGTTACAATATGGTTAGGTCTATAGTCTTTTACTTTCTCGGAAACTTCCTCAATTTTACCTTCCAACCTCCTGTTGACATCTTTATGTTGGCTATTATATTTTAGCTTATAATAGCCCTTTCATCTGTTCTTTGATTGTAACTTTTTCATAGCATCCTAATCTTATTTAATGAATGCAATGTTGTATCTTTCTATAGATATCAATTAAACTTTTAAAAAATTTCTCCCTTTTTCTGCAGGGTTTTTTTGTCTTTGTTTTTGTTTTTAGGAGATGGGGCGGGGGATGGGGGGAGCTCTGCCTATCATATTAGAGGTTTTCCTAAATTGTTTCGTGGTCCTTAACTGCTCATATTTATGAGTCCAGTACTTCTCAATCTCTCTGGTTTAATTCTCCACAGAGTAAAAGTCCATTTTCACTTTGGGTGGGGGTAGGGTGATAGCCTGAGGTGGGACAGAGGCTGAGAGTCCAATTGTTCTTGATATAGACTTTCATTCAATCCTGTTTGTAGAGGTATTTCTCATCCCCACTTTCTTCAGTACTTGGTGTCTCCAATTCCTAAACTTTCCAGAGTTCTGCTGCACAAGTCAGCTGGTTTCTTTTTGCCTTTCACTTCTACAGGCAGTTAATTCCATTTTTCTCTGCTTGCCTAAATCAATTACTATTTGTCCTTTTTTTTTTCCATCTCCCAAAATTTTTCACTCGTTATCATCTCCTGTTGTATTCTTTTTTTGTTTGTTTAATTGTAATTTTTATTCAACTCACAAGTTTAGAAGGTGGTCAATAAATTTGTAATCTATCAGAAGCCCTGCTTCTCTTGTGAGCATCTTTCAAAATGAATAACGTTGATAGGAAAGAAAAGTGCTGAAACATAAGTAAGTCTTTGAAAGTATTTATTTTTAGATTAACTCAGCCCCAACACCAATTAGTTTTAAAGTGGTTTTATTTAAGGTTCAGTGAGTATGCTGGTAATGCTTATACTACAGTACGTATCAGTACATTGATAACAATTTTTTGAAAAGTGACTAACATACTAGGTTGTTTCTATTTTTGAAGTCATGTTTTTTAACTGGAGTCAGAGTTTGAAAGTTAATTTATAGCTAATTTTACCACCACTTACATTTTCCCAAGTCAAATACTCTTAAATAATAACTTCTATGTTATAGATATAACTATATGGCAAATATAATTGCCAGTACTCAACAATAAGTATCAAATCTGTGTATGCAGAATTATATCATAATTAAAGTCTCTCTTGCTAAGTGAAGTCTTAATTAAATACAGTAAAAGTTACGTAAAATTTACTGGTTGATCTAACAAAAGTACTTTAAAATGCTTATGTTACTAATTTCCAGAAGTAGTAGAATATTTCTTCGTGAAATGTGAAACCACAGATAGAATCGCATCTCTCCAGGGAATTGGACTCAGTGGTTATGCAGTAAGCCTTTCCCATCTGTAATGCGATAACCAATGCTATTACTGTACTACTGTGGTAGAAAATTATCTCCTGCAATATATTTTTTAATACACTTGGGTGGACAAAATGAAGAATTGGAACTAATGCCTCCCCCCCCCCCAATTTAACTTTTCCATTATTCTAAAAGTATTTAGATTTTGAAAGCAGTTTTCCTTTTTGGAACTCTTGAATAAGGTTGTATAACAGAACTAAATTGTAGAAAATACTATTTTTAAATTAAACATGTATTGGGTGTCACATGTTTGCTCATTGCTAGCACCAAGTATACTATATTCCATAAGTACTTTGCAAACCTTGTTATGTTTATAACATTGTGCTGTTAATTGACAATACATGGAGAAGCACAGTCTTATTGGGAGGCAATACAGCATGGAGACTGTGAGTTGGACTGCCTGGATTTGATTCTAGCTTTGCCATTTTCTAGCATTGTGACTTGGGCAAGTCATTCAACCTCTCTAAGCCCCATTATCAAAATGTGTTAAAAATATCTACCTGACGGCGGAGCCAGTGGTGCACTCGGGAGAGTGCGGTGCTGGGAGCGCAGCGACGCTCCCGCCGTGGGTTCGGATCCTATATAAGAATGGCCGGTGCGCTCACTGGCTGAGTGCCCGTCACGAAAAAGACTATATATATATACATACATATATATATACCTGAGAACTAAATGAAGTGACACAGATGAGGTATTTAATGTATTATCTATTGTAAATGCTCAATAAAAATCAATCAAAAAAAGAGAGAGACAGGGATTGTGCTTTCCAAGAGCTTACAATCTATTGGGGGATATAAGAAATGCTACATGGATAAAACTGTAAGTCATTATACAAATGTAATACATTGCCAAAGCGAGAGAGGATACCAATGATAACTTCAACAGGGGTTTGGAGAAGGGAGGCATCAGGGTGAAATGGATGCACAATCTGCACGTTCTCATGGAAGGAGCAGAGCCTTAGAAGGAGCAGAGCCTTAGAACAGACGGAGAACGCGGGGCGGGGAAGGAAAGGTGATTGGAATGAAACGACAGAAGTAGGTGCATATTTGGTGGTTATGAGGGGAAATAAGTGTTTGGTTTTTGATCAATAATTCAAAGAATGGTCTGGCTAGTGTGTAGAGTAGCGGTGAGGTGAATCAGTAGGGTAGACCGACATAGTGGTAGTCCCTGGATGCCACTTTAGTAAACCACAAGGAGCGACTGCGAGTTTGAATTGGGAAGTGAAGGGGATGGGGAAGATGTGTGACACAATGAAAATAGTGGTGTAGGGAAAGATATGTAAACAAAGGTGTGGAGGGTAGTTAAATCTAAGCGATCAGTTAGGAGTACTTTTCTACATATGCGGTTTGGGCTAATAACTGCAAAAAATTACAAGGATCAGGATTAAATGAATAAATGATGGAGAGAAAAGAGTTAAAGGTGATTCTAAAGACTAGAAAGAAAAGAAATGGTGGTATCGACCTAAAAGAGAAACTGAGGCACGATATACAAAGCAAAAGGTTTATTTGGGCCAAATATTAGGATTGCAACCCAGGAAACAAAAACTCAAGGTGCCTTGAGTATGTATTCTGTAGAACAAAAGAGAAGTCAGTAATATTTAAAGGAAAAAAAAAAAAGAAGAAGAAGAAGCTTAAAGGGGCAGTTCCAAAGTTGTTTTCCAAGCATTTACATTGGTTCATTAAAATAACATGAGCTACTGATTGGCTGTACATTGCTCTTTGCATCACAAACTCCAGGAACCTTGCAACAGAGAAAGGGTATGTGTCCTGTTGCATACAACTTGTGATAACATTTGGGTAGTTTATACCTTCTGGGGTGGCAACTAGTCTGGAAACAGTTGCCAAAACATGCAGTTTAGCAATTATCCCGGACATGGGTGAGGGGGATGTGACTGAAGCCCCGTGCTCCCATCTCTCTGGGCCTGATAAGTTTGGCAGAACTTGTATTTCTTAGATTATTCTGAGCTACTTTCTTTCTCAGTCGAACAACGATGTTGGAGGGAATGCTGACTAAGGAATTAAAAGTTTTTAGGTTTAAAAAAACCCAAACACCTTTTTTGTTGTTTTGACAAAGATATACATACTTCTAGTAAAAAGAAAAAAAACAAAACAACAACAATGAACAGTGGAAATAAAGGGCCAGGATGTAGGTATGGTTCAGGAAAAAAGAAAACCGTAAAGTAGAAAAATGAAAGTCCTCTTCTCCACCCCCAATTCCATTCTCTTGGAGGAACCACTGTGAGAATTCGTTGCATATCTTTCCAGGCAGATATCTACGAAATCCTAGAATACATAGTTCTCAACTTTTTTTTCCCTCCTTATTGGTTCATGTAGAACTATCTTTTCATTGTAAGGAAATATGATTTTATTTACCCACTCCCCTGTTGATGGATATTTAGTATTCCAATTTTGCTATTACAATGCTTAATGAGCAGTCACATATATCTCTTTGAACATTATCACAGTATTTTTGTAAGACAAATCTGTGTGTGAAATTGCTGATTCTAAGGCTATGTACATTTAAATTTTTCCTAGACTTTGGAATTGTCCACAAAAGAGATATGCTCATTTATACTCTCAGGGTATGAGAGAGTCTGTTGCCCACACACTTGCTAAAATGGAATATTACAAATCTTATTAACTGGGTAATCTATTAGGCAAAACATAGCTTGTTTTAACGTGCACTTCTTTGCTTATCAGTAAAGATTAATATATTTTCATAGGTTTTATTTGCTATTTGACTTTTTTCTACTACGGTTATTACAGTTTTGAACTTGCAGAGGTTGAACTGATGATGGAATGTCCTGATATAGACATCACAGAGGCAAACAGAAATGTGGTACAGAAGCCTGGGTTAGAATTACCAGTGGAGCAGTGATAGTCAAAAGAGAAAGGCCATATAAGTTCCCTGTAAAATCGTAGAAGAAGAAAATACAAGGCCCTCAGGAAACTCAGAGTTTGGAAGCAGAAAAGGGAGAAAGTAATAGAAACTAAGCAATAGTAGTTCAGTAGGTGTAGAGATAAAGAGAGGTAGAATCAAGATCGTCCTATGTCATGATAACCGGTGAAGGGACTTCAGGTATATCTCTGAGCCTCAGTCTCATTTATAAAATGAAAAGTTAAATAAGATGACTCTTCAATTATAAAATTCCTTGTCTCTATAATTTTAAATATTCTTTAAAACTCTGTTTTTAAAAAAACTTTTTATTTGGAAATAATTTCAAATTTATAGAAAGTTTGCAAGGAACACTCAAACACTTTATCCAGAGTCACATATTGTGAATTTTTGTTTCCTCTCAATACATTTATATATTTTACATATATAATGAACATAGGTATGTTCAATATATTATATATATCATAGTTTGTTTGTTTTTTTCCTGAACCATACCTACATCCTGGCCCTTTACTCCTAAATACTTCAGTGTATATTTTCTAAGAATAGGAATATAATAACCACAGTACAGTTACCAATTTCAGGGACTTTAACTTTGATGAAATATTTATTCATTTATTTATTTATTTATTTATTTTTATTATACATACATGCAGGGTGAAACGATGATTTTCAGTAACTGTGTACAATGTGTGGTGGTTAGATCAGTACAGTTAGCTTATTCATCATTACAATATGCAATCATTCTTTGTGACCAATTCCTCAGTAGAGCCCTTCCCTCTCCTGCTCCCCTCCCCTTTTCCACCTCTAGTTTTCTAAAAGTTCAACGTATTACTGTGATTGTTGTTTCTTTCTTTCTGATGAAATACTTTTATGTAATCAATCTACACTCAGTTTTCGTATTAACCCAATAATGTCCCTTACAGCATTTTTTTCCTCCTCCAGGAAAGAATCCAGTCTAGTATCTCATATGACATTTAGTTGTCGTGGATCTTCAGTTGTAATATTTTCACACACTTTGTCTTTCATGACTTTGATATCTTTGAAGGATACATCCCTCCCCTGACTTTTTTAAAAAACTTTTTTGGGGAATCACATCTGGAGGCAAATAATGTCTATCTGTCTGTCATTTGTTACGTTAATTTTTATTACCTGGTCAGGATTTTGTCCAATTTCTCCTCGCAACTAATAAGAAGTCTCCTTGCAACTCCTTCCTTGCAACTAATAAAAAGTCTGTGGGAAAATACTCTAAGACCACGAAAATATCCTGCTCCTCATTAAAGTTTCTTCCTACATTTAGATCCATCGATAGTTCTTACCTTAACCAGTCTTTGCCGTAATGGTTGCAAAATGTTGATTTTCCAACTCCAGTTATCCCTCACATTCTACCAGATGCAAGAGTATTTCATTTTTCTCCATTTACTTTATCTATTTATTTATGGTATGAATTTATGAATTCCTGTTTTCTGAAAAAAATTCTAACCTATTTTAATATGCAGGATATATAAAAAGAAAACTAATATGATGAATATTATTGACAAAGATCCTTTCCTTCCATTAAGTATGAAGAATAATGTCTAAAATTTTTGTAAGGTAGAATACAGTAATAATTCACTTATCTGGAGAAAAATTGTCTGGTAAAGTCAATTATCTAAAATATAGAGGAAAATATGAAAGAAGGCAAAAGGACTTTACAGGGTTGTTTTAGCATATTCTTTATATATAATATTAAAAATATATTGGTTATTTAGTTTCCCAGGCTACTCTCACATGATAAGACAATTCAAAGGGAGCTGCGTGTGTGAATGTGTGTGTGCAGAACAGTGCTATAGCAGCAGGTGCAGCAACAAGAAGGGGGAACAGAAAGATCAATTATGGTACTACCCAGATCTATTAGACTGAAAGGAATGCAGGAACATAGTAGGACATAATTACTTATTGTATGGTGTAGAGTACTAAGTACTTCTAAGTTCCTGGGGACATCTTGCTATTGCAGCTTTTGATTTCTATCAAGATACCTCTGGGTCATCAAGAATAGGTTCAGCTATACTGTGTTTTATTAGTTTAAGGCAGAGAGGCTGATGATACTTGAGGGAAAAAAAATCAATAAAAGTGGTTTCAATTGAACTTTTTCTAGTGCTTCAAGATGAAATCCTCAGTTATCTAGAATATCCAATTATATCCAACCCTTCACTGCCCCCTTTCCTAATCCTGTCAGGTAAGCAAGGCATTACTGAAACTGTCTTCAAAGTTAATACTGAAAATTATTAGTGCATGCAAACATTTATTTTTACACTAACTGGCCTCCCCAAGAGTTGTTCCAGGAAACATTAATCATTAAAGTAAACAAATCCCTGCAAATCAACACCAATGCACAGAGTTGCCCCTGTGAGAAGAAGCTTAATTGTAAACGCAAACGTAAATTGTAAAATTAATATAGTGCTCATATTTGAATGAATTGTTGATTACCTTTGTCCTTGATATCTTAATGTCTGTGGCATGTCACTCTTGACTGGGAATCATGATAGGCTCTCCTTGTACCTTAGAGTCAGTTTTCTAGAGAATGTCTATTTCTTCAAAGTCCCCTTATGCATCCTTCCCATCAAAGTGAGTTTTGGGTAAGCTACTTTACCTAATGTTTTAAATCAGAACATTGCAAACATAACTGACAAATTTCTTCAAAACATCTAGCCACTATATATGTTTGAAAAAAGAGATTAATTATTAGAGAAGTAACAGAGGTACAGTATATGTTATTCCTGAAATTTTGTTGGTTGTAATAGAATTAGGTGTTACTGAAATAACAAGCTTTCTTACCAAGCCAGTTTGATTTTATCTTGACAGCTGTAATGAGATGAGTTGTTTGTTGATTCGTTTTTTGCAATGGTGGTCTTTTGTCTTAGAACAGCTTGTTCTATGTCTAAATTAGTTCCTTGGCTTACCCCTTGGAAACAATTTTGATGGATAGTAATAAAACTGTTTCATAATAGTGATTCCACTGAAACTACTTTTAAGCATATTGAATTCTTATTGATTTCTATTTTATATAATGGCATTTCTATTTTATACATTAGCATTTTTTTGTTATACTAAGACTTCACATATTTCTTGTTTTTTGGCAAAAGCAATGGAATCCATAAAGCAACTTACAGAATTTAACTGTGCTAAAAGTGCTCCAGTAAAGAAAATTTGGTGCTGTTCCTCTTTAAGTGTAAAAAGCCATTAGTTTCATTTGCATATCAATGGATAGGAAAGGACTGTGACTTCGTGAAATAATTTTCAAGCTATGACAAAAAAAAAGGACATTGAAAATGAACTTTTTTCTGTATTTTTATATACAAATTCTTAGTCTTACTAAGTTAAGAAATCTGAATTTAACACAACTCTTAAGGTTAGTAAAAGTACTATTTTACAGATTATCAAAGTGAGAAACAGATTTTGGGGTAATTATTCTGAAGTCAGAAATTCAGTTGGCATAAGAATTTAGTATATCCATGGGCTAGCTCACGAGTCACATGGCTTTTTCTCCTCAAAGTCCAAATGAAAAGTTCACTATTACAGTAAACTGTGAAAATTATTGGCAGATGTAGGAACACTGGCTCATTTGTTTTTATAAAACCCTAATTCAAGCTTAACTTTTATAAAAATAGAATTCCCTGTCGTTCCTCAGTTTTCCTATTTCTTAAGAACTGTTAATGGATGTGATATGGTATATATATATATATGGTATATATATATATAAGTGTATATATATATATACACTTGTATATAAAACAAATATATATATGCATATGTATATAAAATTGTTGTCTGTACTGTATTATTGCTGGCACAC
This sequence comes from Cynocephalus volans, assembly GCF_027409185.1. NCBI lineage: Eukaryota > Metazoa > Chordata > Mammalia > Dermoptera > Cynocephalidae > Cynocephalus > Cynocephalus volans. The sequence goes on from NC_084467.1 coordinate 134,679,600, forward strand.
AGCCAACCACCTTTTTCTTAATCTCTTACTAACACTTAAAAAAAAGACTAAACATTTACCCAACTCAATAACTGGAAGGGGTTTTTCCTCCAAGTGCTAATTTAGTTTTCCGGTTGTTTCTTTGGGACTTTAAGCAATTGACATCTATGGCAAAACTTCCTGTATACATGAATTTACCCTAGTCTGTTTTCCCTTTTTTTTGAGCCTGTTCTCATTTGAAATTTTTTGTGGGGCTTTCTTTCTTCTTTCGGTTTCTCTACTTCTCCCAGTGATTTCATCATGACCCAAGACTTCATTTGAAAGTAAAATGGAGTAAAAATGAAACACTACGAACTTTGTTGTTTATCTTTTGTTTTTGTTTTTAACTTACCTTTGTGTGGGGGTGCTTTAAGGAAGTAACCCTTTTTGAGAGAAGGGGGCTGAAGGGCATTCTAGCTTCCCCAACTAGAATAAAGGGTTATGAGGAAATAATTAGCATTCTTCAATGTATCAGATTAATCAGTTCTGTTTTGTGTTATTAGAAAGAGGAAAGAAACCAAATAGGAACCATTTTGTTTGGTCCTTTCATGTTTTATGCTCAACAGTGGTACTAATACTCCTTCCACATTCTACTGTACATTGCCTAGAGAAAGAGCTGCGGATCATCAGATAATCATCAATTTCCAAATGGTTTAATGACAGCATACACAAAGGTGTCTCACTTAAAACCTTCCATTTATATTCACACTGCATCAAATGGTGCTGATTTAAAGTAGGCCACTCCGTATAGTACACCCTCTGAAACGACACCCTTCACCTTTTATACCGAATTCATTCCTTTTTCATTCACAGAAAATATTTAATATTTCAGAATCATGTTCGTGCAATGACGTGAAAAATACTATTCACCTGGAACTAATCAATCTGAGACTCACGGCATGCCAAATTTCTGTCATTTGCTTATTAAGCCAAGGGTAGTGGCCCGCCTAACAGCTAGAAAGAAAGGCCTACTTCTAACACTTCCCACATCTTAATGTGTAATAGTATTGATCACATAATTTATGATCCTATGACAATGGGGTGACTTTACATTTTAAGCACTGTCACTTGTCCTCAGTGACTTTTTAGAAGTGGACCGGCTATTTGATCCTGAAGCCAAGTGATTCCAGACTTTGTTCTCTGGCCTTAGAGGTGAGGTGCCAGACACTACAGCGGATTTCGCCATGGAGGGGCCGGTGCCGGGTGAGGGTGGCCGGGCTGTTGCGGGTGCCCCACCTGTCGGTCCTCCAATTCCTCCCCGTCCCCTCGTTTGGCCGGTGGGAGCCCCTCCCTCCAGCAGGCGCGAGGCAGTGGGGCTGCTGCTGGCGGCGCGCGCCGCAAAAACCGGTCCCCAGCGGCAGTTGGACACCGCGGGGGCAAAGAGCCGCCAACGAGAAGCGCGCGGGGAAGACCCCACCGGCTGCGGCGCTCGGGGCCCGCGCGAGCGCGCTCGTTATGTGCGCGCGCGCGGCTCCGCCCCGCCCGCTTGGCGCGCGCCCCCGCCAGGCCCGCTCTCCTCCCCCACCCCCGGCGCGGACGGGGTGGATCCAGCTCACTCCCCTCCCCCGAGCGGCAGCGGCGGGCGCTGAATGAGAGACTCCGACTGCTTGGGTCGGCGAGTGCTACCCTAGGCGGCTGTGGCGACGGCGGTGGCGAGGCGTGAGGCCGGCGTCGTCTTTCCATCCTCCGAGGCGACGGCCGCCGCTGCACAGGTCGGTGCTCTGGCCGCGGTGCGGTGCGGGGGAGGGAAGGTGCGTGCGCTGCGCCCCCCGGGCGGCGCGGAGCCGAAGCGGCGGCGAGGGGAATGGCGGCGGCTCCGGCTCTGCGGTGTGTTGCTCTCCCGGCCGCGGGCCCCGGGCCCCGGGCCCTGGGACGGCTCGCCCTGGGCGCGGAGGGGGCTGCGGAGTTCGAGCTGAGGAGGGAGGGCTCCGGGGGCCCGGGGGACGCGCCTCCGTCGGCAGCTCGCTCTCGGAGGCAGGAGGCGGCCGTGGGGTCCCCGCTCGGGGGCTCCGTCCCAGGCCGGGGGGCGGCGACCCCCCGAGCCCATTTCGCCTCGCTCTGCGTCCCGGGTGGCGGCAGTCCCCGGCCTCCGCCAGCGCGCTGTTCTGGCGCCTGGCGGTGCCTCAGCCTCCCTTCAGGTGAGCCCGAGCCCAAGCCCGAACCGCCGGGCCGGGCCCCGCCGAGCCGGGCCACACCCCCCTCTCCTGCGCTGGAGGCTGCACCCCCGAAGCCAGGCCGCCGAGTTGGTCGCCTGCGAACCGGCGGACTCGCGGTCAGGGTGACCTGTTGCGGAGCGGCCCGCAGCCCGAGCAACCCGCCAGCCTCGGCCCCAGAGGGTCTGCGTCCTGCGCTGGCCTCGGGCCGGGCGCGCGGCCCGGGTGCGGGGCTGGGGGGTCCCTGGCCGAGGTCGACTTGCTGTACAGCCAGGAGCCGCGCGTATTGAGAAGAAAGGAGATTCCGGACGTATCTGATCAAACACTTGCAAAGCCGGGATGTCTGTCTGCAAATATCCGGAATTCCATTGCAGTATCGGATTAGGGAGCCTCATAAACACCGTGCTTTAGAGGTGATTTGGGAGAGACGCGAGCCAACAGTGAGGAACTAATGTCTGGAAAATATCTGTAAACCTGTGCGTAGCTAAATTATCCCCCCACCTGCCCCCCTCGAAGCTCTTTTCCTGTAGCTGTGTGTTGTGTAGACGCAGGCCAGTTTCAGTGTACGTGGGCGTGTTTGGGAAGAAGCTGCGAGCTGATAGGAGGTACCTTAGTGCAAATGTTAATTTGTTTGAGCTGGGAGGGGTGAGGGAGGAAGAAAGGGCACTGATGTTAGCTGTGGAGGAGGGGCAATAGAAACACTAAATTTTAGTTAGGACAGCGCCAAGAAGAAATACCTGATGCCCAGTGTTTAGGACCATAAAATGGAAACAACAGGCAACAATTAACTGAGCTTTATCTTTTAGGTGCCCTGGATTTTTTTTTTTTTTTTTTTAATTCTTTAGTTGCTACTAGAGAGCCTTGTTTTTGTACTAGTGTTTGAGGTAACTTTGGTGTTTTTCTATATTCACCAACAAATCGACTCCTCTTTGTTCAAGTCTCTTTGAAGATGACCATCAGAATTTTGGGAAACTTTTCAATCCGTGCATGCAGAGTATTGCAGTCACACAGATCGTAGCTTGCTAGCCATAAAGCCTGTTCCACCCAGATAATTATGCTTGTACAAGTGATGTGAAATCATAAATATACTTAAGTGTATTACTGTTACTGCTGAATATCTTACTCTAGACTTTAGAATTATGAAGGAACTTATATCCAAATAGTATTATTTTAATAAAAATAACCTCTAACTCAAGCTTCTTAGGCATGAAGCTTATCAATTGGCTTCAAAGATTTGGAAAACAACTTGTCTTATCATCCAGATCTAAAGATCAAATGTAAAGGCATTAGCTGCCATTTGGAATAACTAATTTCAGTGTAATTAGTTTATTTTAAACTTAGTTCCTATTTTCTCTTTATTCAGCATAATAGTTTTGAAATGGTAAGATCTGCCTTTTTTCTGTTATATTTCACCTGTCGTTGAATTAAGGACTTTGACATTTCAGAATACTCTGAGTGGTAAAGAATACTTTACCTAAATTATTCCATATTGCAACAGAAATTTAAAGATAGCACTTGCATTATCAATATTGCAACATGCTTTTCTGATATTTGTTTGTTATGTCAGAAAGAATTCACCAAAATTTCCTGAGAGAAAATATAACTAAAAACTGGCTTTGTGAATCAGATACACATAAGCAATGTCTTTGTGTGTGTAAATACCTAGTACATGTCTTTTTCAGTTTATTATGTCATTACAGTTGAGACAGTAGTTGTGTGTAGTGTGAACGGTGGAATATAGGTTAAATTGTTCTGTTGCAACTTAAAACACTTAAGCTTTTGTCCAGAGTCTCAGTTCATTCATTCATTCTGCACATTTATTGAGTATCTACTTGGTGTCAGTTAATCCCCTAGATGTTCGGGGAACAGACTGGTATGTGCCCTGATGGAGCATAAATAGTAAGTGAGCAAATATGTTAGTGTAAAAGTTTAAGTAAAAACTCCCCTGGTGATTCTTTGGTTAAGGATATTGTGTTTTTCCTTTTGAGAATAGTGGGTATTACTACTTCGTGAACAAAAGCAGTAAGACAGTTGTTTTAAAAATATGCTTATGTTTATATACATTGTGTCTCTGGTTTCCAAGTATACCAAAGGTAAACATTCTACCTGTAGTCAGATGATGTATAGTTTACATGTGGTTAAACAGCTTTATTCTTCTGGTTTACGTAGTTAAATGAAATGTTTGCTGAAAATATTCTCTTGGCCCTTGTTTATAAGGGAGTCTAATTTTTATTTTTTAGTCTAAATTTTTTAAATATCACCATTTTTTCTTCTGGCTGACTGTGAGTGAACCACTGCCCTACTGTTCTTCCATGGAATCTGATAATCCGTTGTTGTTAAATCAGAAAAGCTTGGTTGAAAGTGATAGTTTTACATCTTGATTAAAATATGACAAACATTGACATAGTTCTTTGCAGATTACAAAGCTCTTTTTTATGTATTGTTGGTACTTTGTTATTCGTTATTTGTATTTGTTATCGATTTTTTCTAGTTTTCATTGGCGAGGTTGTCAGTAATTAATGTTGGTCCTATGTAGGCATTATTATCTCCATTTTCAACGAGGAATCTAAGGTTTGGACATGCTAAGCAAGCCACCAATAAAGAAGCAGTGAACCCAAACCCAAATTGTAGCTCTTACTAGACTGCAGTGCTCACCTAGGGAGTGTAGAGCTTTGGTGGGGAGAGCATTAGCATCTGGCGCTACAGTTCATTTAGTACAATACCAGTCTGCTCTTCCAGAAATTTCTAAATAACTTTTAAACCTTAAACCAAACTATTAATTGAAATTTAATTAATCAAATTCATTTTCTTTTTGTGAGTTAAATTTTAAGCTTATTTATTTTCTCTAAAAGTACTGGTTTTTTGGGAGGGCTGTAGAAAGCAGACAGATAGTTTGGATTTTCTTTTAATGGTACAAGTTTTTGAGAATAAGATGTTTTAACTTGAATCCTATTTTCTGGATTGAAGTTTTTATTGTGTGATGACTGTATTTGGGATAAAATTGTCACTTCAATCTGAATACTGCATTTTTTTTTTTTTTTGGTTACTCAATTTTCAATGAAAGATAATTCAAATAGCTTGACATTACCTCAGCTTGAGTGAGGTAACTTGGAGAGGAAAATGAATGTATTGTATTACCCTATAAATTGTTTCTTTAAATGTCTTAAATCCCATTGATTCCTCTTTATCGAGAGAAAGATTTGTTGTAATAAGTTTTAGTAACCTGGAATTAAACTGGCGTCTTTCTTGATTAATGTCTTGAGCTTTTGATTTAGGAAAACTTTTAATTACATAATAGGAATAAAGCAGTGCAATTTAAAATTTGTGACATCTACCTATTCTGTGGAAAGAAAAAAGTTTGAATATATGTATATGTATAAAAGGATATAACACTGCTAATATGATATGTTGAGGAGGCCACCACAGAGAGCTCTTGATATAGCTCTTGAATGATACATTCTTTTGGAGTGTCAGAGGCTTAAAATGAAACTCTTACCAGGAACTTAATTATTACCCTTCTGTTATTTTACATACATGACCTTTTTCTCAGAACAAATTTTTCTTAGTTTGATTTTGTTCTTGGAAAGGCCTTTAAAGTTTGCTGACCCCTGCACTAGATCATCTCTCCTCTCCATCAAATCATGAACATTGTTGGTTGAAAGGGTCCACTAAGTTCCATGCATGAGAAATGAAGTAAGATCCACACAAGACATATAAAATATCAGGGACATATCAGATATACTGATGAGAAAGAAAAGATCTTAGGGCCAGATCATGTATAGAAGATGACTTTTCAACAACCACTTAAAGCTGGAAAATTATAGAGCAATCCTTTAAATTTTGAGGGAGAATGATTTTCACCTAACTCAGCCACATTATCAACCATGTATCAGGGTAGAAGAAAAATATTTTCTGTAATACAAACATCTCAAAAATTTCATCTCTTCATACACTCTTCCTTGAAAGTTACCAAAGGATGTTTTTCACCAAAACAAAGGAGTAAATCAAGAAATAGGAAGACATCAATCCAGAGACCAGAGACTTCAACACAGGAAAAAGGCAATGAAAATTCTCAGAATCATGATGAAAGAGGAGTCGTAAGCTGTAGCTGTACAGTATAAGTGGACAGCAACAGTGCAGATTTGAGCAGAAGGATAGAGAGCTTAAGAAAGATTTCCTATTAAAAAAAAAAGTGAACCATCAATTACTTAATGTGTTTCAAGATTTCGGGTTAGTTTGTAGAAAAAATTATAGACAAATAGGAAACTAAGGAAAAAGCAAAAAAAGAAAAGATTTTAGCTCCAAGAAATATAATCACAGTACACTATAAGGTTGAACTGTGAACATATTTACAAGTCGTAATAATATAAGCAATGAACACTGACTTGATCAAAAGCATGATGTAACTATACTATTGAGAAGAAAAAGGGAGAAAAAGTTCAAGGTGGCATAAGAATCCTAAAGCATAGACTCATCTTCTCCAATGGGAAGCCAATAGATAATTGAAAAACAAAGATAACCATGATTTTATGACTGAAAATAAACTAACAAAAAAAATTTCTTAATACAGAAGTAAATATCAGAAGAGACAGCTAAAAGTATAGAAATGGTTGCTGTGAGAGCAGGACCAGGGAGGGAGAGTTATAAAGAGATGAGGCAGGGGACTGGTGTTTTCATTATAAGCCTTGTAGTGCAATTTTCTTTTTAACACATATGCATTTGGGGCAATACAGTCTCTGTTACTCCCTCTCTGCTTTGCTATAGTAGTAGTGTGAAAGCAGCTGTAGGCAGTGTGGGCTGTGGTTTGCTGAGCCCTGATCTAGGCACAGGTGGAAGGGTTAGCCGTTGCTTTACTAGGAGTAAGGAGAGTTACTATAGAAATAGGAGAAAAGACAAAATATGTGGACAGAGATATGGTGGTAACTTGAGGAACTTCTCATCAGAGTGTTTTCTATTTACTTTAGTGTATGGAGAACCAGGGTCATCAGTTGAGTAAGGAAGAATTGGGAGTATGTATTGGAGGTTTGAAATGAAAGGAAAATACATGACATAGTCATCTATTAAAGAGTGAAGAAATGAATTGGGAGAATGATAATGGGATTGGTAGGCAGCATTAAGGGCTGACTTGAGATAGATGATTCTGAGTTTCATGTTTCTGACTTTGGTAGAAATACCTCTAAAATTTCACTGTTAAGATAATGTTTTACTGTTGGTAGGGGTGATCATATGTGTTTTCCATTAATCTGCTAGTAGGTGTATTGCTTTAATAGATGATCTCCTATTGAACCGTCTTTGTATTCCTGAGTTAAATCCTGCTTAGCTGTGACACATTTGTGTTTTTTTCCCCACACTACGTATTTTGATTTGCCAGTGTCTTAGCAATTTTTGAAATCTACATTTATCAGTGAGATTTATATGCATGTATTTTGGATTCAAAGTTATGCTGACTTCATAAAATAAGTTGTGAAGCTTTCCCTTTTTTTCTGTCATCTGAAATAGTTTTGCATCATGGGGTTTATACACTCCCACAGATTGGGAGAAAATATTTGCATGTCATATATCTGATAAAAGACTTGTATTCAGATTATAAAAACTCTTACCAGTTAGTAATAAAAAGACAACACTATTTGAAAATGGGCAGAGGCACAGTATGTACAGTAACTATAGTAAATAATATATATAAGAGAAGATTCTGAATATTCTCAACACAAAGAAAAGATAAATGTTTAAGGTGATGAATATGCTAAATACCATGATTTGATCATTACACATGTAAAGATGTATTGGAACATCACATTGTACCTCATAAATATGTACAATTACTATGAATCAGTTAAAAGCAAAAACAGAAAACTGGGCAGAGGATCTGAATAGACATTTCTCAAAGAAGATATCCAAATATCCAAGAATCACAAGAAAAGATGCTCAACATTATTAGCTATAGGGAAATTAAATCAAAACCACAATGAGATACCACTTCACATCACTGGGAGGGCTCAAGTCAAAAAGTTAGCTAGTAACAAGTGTAGGTGAGGATGTTGAGAAATTGGAACCCTCATACATTGGTGGGAATGTAAAATGATGCAGCTCCTTTGGAAGATGGTATGGCTCTTCCTCAAATGATTAAACATAGAGTTACTATATGACTCAATGATCAGCAATTCCTTTCCTAAGTATATACCCAAGAGAAATGAAAACATGTTCCCACAAAAACTTGTACATGAATGTTTATAGCAGCATTATTTATAATAGGCAAAAGGTGCAAACAACCCAAATGTTCATCAACTGATGAATGGATAAACAAAATACGGTATATCCACACAATGGAATATTATTCAGCCATAAAAAAGAATGAAGTACTGATGCATGCTACAGCATGGATGAATCTTGAAAACATTATGCTAAATGAAAGAAGCCAGTCACAGAAGGCCATGTGTTATATGATTCCATTCATATGAAATGGCCAAAACAAAGAACTCTATAGAGGCAGAAAGCAGATTAGTGATGGCTTAGGGCCAAAGGTGAGGGAAGAAGTGAGGAGGGGAGAGGGTAACGGTTAAAGAGTATGGGATTTCTTTTTGAGATGATGAAAATGTTTTAAAATTGACTGTTGTGATGGTAGTACATATCTGTGAACATATTAGAAACCATTGAATCGTACATATTAAATGGGTGCATTGTATGGTATGTGAATTATATCTCAGTAAAGCTGTTTTAAAAAAAAGGTGGGAAAATAACCATTGATGTGACCACATTGTCACCTTATTTATTTGAGGAAAGCAAGATGTAGAGGAATATATAAAATATCCCATTTTTGTGAAGCAAACAGCAAAAACCCTGTGTGTGTGTGTGTTTGTGTGTATAAGTGTAAATGGGCTTGTAAGGGTGGAAAAATGTTACACACCAAATGTAAACATTTGTTACCTTGTTTCTCTAACCAAGGGAGAGGGAGAGCAAGAAGGGAGAAAATAACTAAAAGGTGAAGGGGTTGATTTGGAAAAAACAGTTTGTATGACATGATAATAAGACCTCAGTTATGTAAAATGTAGATATTAAAATGAAAATGTTAATAGTATTTGTGTGGTGGGATAGCAGATTTTTTTTCTTTAACGTACTTTTGTGTTTTGATCCTTTTTATTTTATTAATAGAAATATCTAAAACTTAAGAGGTAATAAAAATAAAATAATTTATGAAACCTCAAAAAGCATACAAGTCATGTATAAGAATATCCATAGCAGCTTCATAATCGTTTCCACCAGGAAAAAACCCAAATATCTATCAACAGCGACAAAAATCGATAAATAATTTGTGGTTTAGCCCCACAGTGGAACACTATACAGCAGCGAAGAAAAACAGACTGCACCGGTACTTGGCCGACATAGGTGAATATTACGGATAAAATATTGAGCAAAACAAACCAAGCACAAAAGGGTACATCCTCCATTTATGTGAAGTTTAGGAAAAGGTCAAACTAGACTCATCTATGGGGATAGACATGAGGATAGTGTAGGGGTTGGGGCTAGAAGGGCAAGAGGAACAAGAGGGACCTTCTGGAGTGCCGGAAATGTTCTACACCTTCATTTTGTTGGTGGTTACATGGGTGTCTGCCTAGTAAAAATTCATTAAACAGTACACCTAGATATGCATATTATAGTATGTATATCTCAATAATAAAAGTAAAACAAATCAAACCCGAAAAAAAATAAGCAGAAAATTTCTGGTGCTCTTATAAAAAGTCTTTGTGTGCTTCTAGGGATACTTATATTGCACTCAAAGATATGATACTGAATATCCTTTTTAATGGTTGCATTATATCATGTGAGAATGTATCATAATTTAAGCTATCTCTTGATGGGTATTTAGGTTTTTTCTGAGTTTTACATATTATAAACAGTGAAAGAGTTAACATATTTTTTAAAAAGGTCTTCTTGAATTTTTCTTATAATGTCTTTTTGATAAATTCCTAATAGGCAAGTTGTGTGTTTTAAGGTTAAGTACATTTGTGTACTTGCCCATGGTGTATGAGTGTTCCTCTATACCCTTACTCACTTGGTGATTAGCTTTAAAAACATATACAGTATATTTATGTTATGTAATAAATGCTTTCTAATTGTTCTCATTTGCATTTTTAAACATTTTTAATGAAATTTATATTTTCACATTTACATGTGCTTTCTCCAGTTTCCTCTTCACATCCTTTATGCATTTTCTCTTTGCTTAATCTTTTACATTTTTAATAAAATAGATGTACAAAAAAGTATACTAAGAATAATGCTGTTAATCCTTAACTTAAGAAATGAAAAAGCCAATGCAGTTGAAGTACCCTACTAGTTCACATTAATATGTAAGAACTCTTTATGTATTAAAAATATTAACTCTTTGTCACTTGTTTTACTTTTCCCTATTTTGTCTTTTGTCACCTAACTTACTGTATTTTATTGAATCTAAGATGGCTTCAATTGTAAAATAAACCATTATATTATGTGCATCTAGGAATAAAAATAAGATACTTGATTTAAAGAGGTATCCTGACATCAGGGATGTTAAAAGGTGAGAAAATGCTTGTTTTAGAATTAATGAAATCTGTGTTTTGCTGTGTGTCTTTCTTTTTTTTCAGTCAGATTTATCAATCTCATCCTTTGTTTCTGTTTAACATGTCAGTCCTAGAAAGACTTTCCTGTGTCAAGATATGGGGAAAAATTTACCTATGTTTATTTCTAGTATTTGTGTGGCTTAAGTGTTTTTTTATCTTTAGTTTATATTACTTATTTTAATGTTCAGGTCTTATTTTTGTCTATGTCCAAATGGTTAGCCAATTGTCGAAAGTTAAATGATGTTAATGGTTTTTGAACAAGGAATCATATGCTCAAATGTGTTTTCTAGAAAAACATTAATATGGCTATGGATTTTGGCATGGTCTAGTCTAAATATTACAGTTATTTTATAATAAATGTATATCTTAAATTTGCATTGAGAGGAATGTGAATGTCAAAACTAAATTCTGATTTCATGTTGCCTTAAATTTCTGATAAGCATTTGAGTATGTTTGAAATCAGTCAAATAATTTACTAGGTTAAATTAAAATTTTTTAATTTTTTGCAACATAAACAATGGTTTTAATCCTTCATTGAAAGTCAATGAATCTAGGCAAGTTACTTAACTTCCTTAGCATTCAGCTTCCTTATTTATAAAGTGGGTATAGTAGTGCCTTCTCATAGGATCATTGTAAGGATTAAATGAGACAGTACAAGTGAAGTGCTTAGCTGAGTGAGTTCTTCACTCTTTCTCTTTCAGGATTTTGAAGTTCAAGTGTAACCACAGCCTAGCTTCTCTTGTATCTGAGGTTACTCTAGCTCTCTAGAGTTACTGGAGTAAATTATTCACTAGACCTCTTATGATCCTGATTTAGATTCCCAGGATTTGTCTAGAACTTTTCTGGCCTTCTGGAAATAGCTTACATGACATATTTGTATTTTCTCTTGCTGTTCTGAAGTTGTACTTCTCTGTATGTGCTGAAATCCTTTATAGACAGTTTAGGGGGTTGTAGGTGGGTGATTGGAATGTATATTAGGTTTGATTGACATAGCTTTTATTCTATAAGTTGTCATTAGGGTAACCTCTATGCTTTTCTTTTACAGTTTTGATTTGTTAATATATTTTTGTAAGTTTTTGTGGTTTAGATCCTATCTCTTAAAGCTAGGGAGGTGTAAGTAATTCTACTAAAAGGGAAACATTTTGAGGGTATCTTATGGATAAGAAACTCTGCACTTGACTTGCTTCTTTCAGTCAACTGCATTTTTTAATGTTTTCTGTAAACATACTACTTGAGAATGTTGTTATAGAAGTATCATTGTTCACATCATATTGGTGAGAGACAAAATCTTTTAGGTGAAACCATAGTAAATAACATAAGACAATTTGTAGTTATATGTCAGATTGAAGAGCATTAGCAGTTCACAGGAAAAAAGGCTCAGTGAGGACAGGAGTGGTCCTTAAGGAATGTGTTTCATTTAGATGAAAGGAACATAGTAAGTATTGGGGAACAGTATGACTGAAGATATGGGAACAAGAATTAGTCTTTGGACGTGGTTGAATTGAAGGGTTTATTTGGGATGGGATGAAAAACACAGTTATATTTAATAAGGTAGGACTAGATTATTCAGTTTTTAGAAGTGAAGGAAAGGAGATTAGAATTGAAATGATAGTACATACTGTCACCCCGATCTTTACCTTCTCACTGTGTTTCCGAAACTGTAGATTGAAAGTTTGTGAAGATTGGAGAAAAAATCCAAACTGTTTAGAACCAGTCTTATTTTTTTTAAAAAAAGGCTTCCAGTTGTATATATTAGGTTGTCTTTCCAATAAAAAGGTGGAGGGTAGAATTCATCTGCCGAAAGGTTTTTAAAGATATCACTTTGGAGGTTTGAACTTAAGGGAACTAGCAGTACTATAGAAACCTCTGTGTAGCACTCGTTTATCTAAACAGTGTGGGCAGTTGTGAATTGCCTGTAGTAATCAAGTCAACAGATCTAGCCCCTCATCTGCTTCAGTCCAGTGTGGCCAACAGATATAGCTATAAGGCTGGTTAAAGGTTTTTGTTACTGCTTCTCTCTCTGAACAGAATTAGAAATGGTAGATGACAGTGGGTTTTCCTCCTCTCAGTCATAGTACTCTTGATATAGCATGGCAGCCCTTGACTTAACAATAGCTGGACCTGTGACCCTTGTCTTGTATGAAGCTATAAATTAGATGATCTCCTTAGTAACAGCCAACATTTATATTTATAACTGCTAATCCACTATAACTAAATAGATTAGAAATACTGGCAAGACTTTTGAATCCCAGATTAGTGGTGATTTATCTGACTCAGTGTCCTAGACATGTCATTTATAATTCTGGCCTGCCCACAGTTTCTTTGAAGGTAATCTACTTTTTCCACAGTACGTTTCAGAAGAACAGACCTCAGTAGCTATGTTTTATACCATATAAAACTGTTTGCAGTGGATTGGTTCAGGAGTGAGCATTTGACCTAAGGGCTGTTAATCCATAAACCACCTAACAACCAACCTAGTGTTGTCTGGTTGAGAAAATTATAGCTGGTTATAGGTAACATGGAGTTAGTTTGCCATGAGAGCTGAAGCTGGAAAGATACATTGATGTAGAGTCCTGTAAATCTAAAGTTGAAGGGAATGGAAAGTAGATAAGCAGAAGCTGTAAGTTACAGAAATGATAAAGGAGAGGAGAAAGCCAGTTGGAAACTAGAAAAGAATAGGGCATATGTGCCCTGAGAAGAAGAGAATTCTAAGAGAGAAACCATTGGTCAGAGAGAGACAGAAATGCACAGAACATGAGATGGAAGATTTTGGTTTCTGTCTCTGTAGATAACTGTTCTTTCTTTCGTACTTCTGTGGCTCTTGCCCTTCTTGAGACCACATTCAGTGTTTTCCTGGGAGAGATTGCAGGCTTTGGTGTCAGACTTTGGGATTAGAATTTTAGCTCTGTCTTTTACCAGCTATGTGACCATTCAAAAAAAAAAATTTTGCATCTGTACTGAACATGTATATAATACTTTTTTCCTTGTCATTATTTCCTAAACAATACAGTATAACAACTGTTTATATAGCATTTACATTGTATTAGGTATCATAAGTGATCTAGCAGTGATTTGAAATATACAGGAGTATGTCATGCATAGGCACCCACGGATTTTGGTATCTGCGATTTTTGTATCCGCAAGAGGTTCTGGAAACAATCCCCCAATGGATAAGTAACTCTGAGCAGACTAGGATTAGGAAGGAACCTCTTTAACCCAATAAAGGGCATCTCTGAAAAGACTATAGATAGCATCAGATTAAATGGTGAAAGACTGAATGCTTTCCTCTTAAGACCAGAAACAAGACAAGGATGTCTACTCTTACTACTTCTGTTCCACAGTGTACTGGATGTTCTGGCCAGTGAGGTCAAGTAAGAAAAAGAAATGAAAAGGCACCCAGATTGGAAAGGAGGAAGTAAAAGTGTCTTTTTTTGCACATGACATGATAGTCTGTTTAAAAAAAATCTGATGAAATTTACAAAGTTTCTAGAACTAATAAGTGAGTTTAGTAAAGTTGTGGCTACACAGTCAATATATAAATATCAATTTTATTTCTTTAACAATGAACAGTCAGAAACTGAAATTTAATAAAATTAATACCATTGAAGGGCCGGCCTGTGGCTCACTTTGGAGAGTGTGGTGCTGATAACACCAAGGCCATGGGTTCGGATCCCTATATAGGGATGGCTGGTTAGCTCACTTGGGAGAACATGGTGCTGACAACACCAAGTCAAGGGTTAATATCCCCTTACCAGTCATCTTTAAAAACAAAAACAAAAAAAAACTAATACCATTGATAATAGCAACAGGTAACGAAATACTGAAAACCACATAGCACTGCGGAATGAAATTAAAGAAGACTTAGATAAATAGGGGGGTATTCTTTGTTCATGGGTTGGAAGACTCATTAGTGCTAAGGTGACAGTTCTCCCCAGATTGATCTGTTGATTCAGTGCAATTCCAGTCAAAATCCTAGCAGGCTTTTTTGTAGAAATTCACAAGTTGATTTTAAAATTCATGTGGAAATGCAAAGGATCTAGAATAGCCAAAACAACTTTGAAAAAGAACAAAGTTGGAGGGCTAATACCACCTGATATCACAATTTATTATAAAGCTAAAGTAATCAAAACAGTGTTGTAGTGGTGTAAGGACGAAGAAATAGATCAACAGAATAGAACAGAGTCCATAAATAAGAAATATATAAATGCACAACTGAATTTTGATGCGGTGCAAATGTAATTCAGCAAAGAAAAGATAGTCTGTTCAGCAAATAATGATGGCACAATTGGATGTCCACATTCAAGTAAATGAACTTTAATCTATATCTTGTATACAAAAATTAACTCAAAATGAATCATAGACTTAAATGTCAAACCTAAAATAATACAACTTTTAGATAAGGACAGGACAAAATCTTTTTTATATTTGGTTAGGCAAAGGTTTTTTTTAGGCATCACACAAAAAGCATGATCTATAAAATGTCACATTGATAAAATGAACTTCATCAAATTGAAAACGTGTGTTTTTCGAGATATTGTTAAGAGAATGAAAAGACAAATTGCAGAATGCGAGAAAATATTTGCAAATCAAATATTCTATTTAGTATATATAAAGGACTCTCAAAACTCTTGTTACCAGCAACTCAATTTTTAAAAAATGCAAAAGGTTTGATAGACACTTCACCGAAGATATACCATGTAAATGAAAAGATGCTTAGTCTTTATACTATATTAATAATAATATTATTAGTCATTAGAGAAATGAAATTAAAATCACAGTGAACTACCACTACATACCTAAAATACCAAACATAAAAAGTGTTAGCAAGGATGTGAAAAGAATTGGAACTCTATATTTTGCTGCTGGAACTGTAAAATGTTACAACCACTTTAGGAGTCAGTTTGGTTGTTTCTTAAAATGTTAAACATACATTTACTTATACATTCCACTCCTGGGTATTTACTGAAAAGACTTGTATGCTAAGATCACAGCAGCTTTATTTATGCCACAAACTAGAAAAACCCAAATTTCCATCAATAGGTGAATGGATAAACAATATATCCATACTACTTAGCAATTTAAAGGTATGAACTATTGATACACACAACAACAGAGATAAATTGCAAAATAATTATGCTGAGAGAAAGAAGCCAGGCACTTTGGGGTTGACTAAGTATGTTTGCTATCTTGATTGTGGAGATTTTTTCATGGGTATATACTGTGTACTTTGAATGTGTGCAGTTTATTTCATGTCATTTATATATAAATGAAGCTGTTTTTAAAAAGTTTTTAAAATGATTCAATAAAGATCCTACTGTACAAGGATACTTCAAAAACTTTGTGGAAGAATGGATTTAAAAGATAATGCAAATCTTTCCATCAACTTTTGGAAGACTCTTTGTAGATATGAAATGATAAAAGATTGAAAACTGTTTATATAATATGCATCATTATTGTACCTTTCATAAAATTACTTTAAATATATACAGAGCAGAAGAAGTTGAATGAAATTTTGTCCTTAGAAATCATCAAGAAATAAAATTCATTTAGAGCAGTGGTTCTAAACTGGGGTGATTTGTTCTCCTGGAGACATTTGATTTTCACAACTGTCACTGGCATCTATCTGGTGGATAGAGGCCAGAGATACTGGCAAACAGCCTACAAGGCACAGCAAAGACCCCTTCAACAAGAAATTATCCAGTCCCAAATGTTAGTAGTGCCAACATTGAGAAACCTTGATTTAGAGTATCTAAAGTCAATTTAGTTCCCTCTTATTTGAATCCTGTGTTATTACCCATTCCTGTGTTGAATATGTTACTGGCAAAACAAGTTGCTAAACAAAAACCTTTGGAGAGAGTTTTGTCTTAAGCCTTTGGGAATGCATGGATGATGTGTTTATGAGACTCTTTGATTCATGAAATAATTATTTTTGTATAACCACCTGGAGTTCTGTTTGGATATGTTGCAGTATTTGTTTTCATATCATTTGAGAAAAAGTGTTGAAACATCACCACCACCATACACATAATTCACAAACCTGGTCTAATAGAGGCCACCAGTAGAGCTCAGTTTTAATCGGTGGATAAAATTTAATTTTTGTTTTTAAAGTATTGGTGGCTATTTGAAATTTGAGATTCAGATTTAAGATTCATTAATTAAAAATGCCTACCTAGTCAGCTCTTTTGCCAGTGTTTCATAAATAGGCTAAGACCTTGGTTCTCAAATCAGACACTTCAGCAGTTTGATTGATAACACTTGGATCTTAGTATTTTCCTTTTTGGTTTTAAAAGAGGACCTTGAGGAGAGAGAAGGTAAATGTTGCTTGTGAAGAGTGATATTTTTCCAAATAGAGCGATACTACTAGAGGGGCTGGCTGGTTAGATCAGTTGGTTAGAATATAGTGTTACAACAAGGTCAAGGGTGGTTCAGATCCCCCTGCTGGCCAGCTGCCCCCCCCCCCCGCCAAAAAAAGTAATACTGGAAATATTGTAAATTCGATTTGATTAGCATCTTAGAAGTAGCTTGCTGCTACTGCAAGCTTATCTGCAACTGCCACGGAAGGCTGATGACTACATGGCTGGATTTGGTCCTTATGCAGAGGTAGAGAGTACAGCCTTCCTTTCGCATATTATTCCCATCCATTGTACTAAAGCAGTGCTTTCTGAAGTAAAATCTGTCCCAGTTTTTTGTTCTAGACCAAAGGTTGGCAAACTTTCTGTAAAGGCCTAGATAGTTAATACTTTAGGCTTTGCAGGCCATACAGTCTCTGTTGCCACTATTCAGTTCTGTGTAGTGTGAAAACAACCATAGATTATACATAAACGGATGAGTGTGGCTATGTTCCATTAAAACTGTGTTTACAAAAATGGGCTGGATTTAGCTTGTGGGCCATAGTTCGCCAACCCCTGTTCTAGGTCATCAGCATTTCCTCTTTGTGACACTTGGCATATTCTGGTTAGTTTCCCAGTGGTGGCTGCTTGCAAATGGAAGAAAGTGGTACCTTTCACTTGCAGCCACTGTGCTGTATTTAATGGCTTTTACTGATGATGGTATGGAATAAGTGAGTGACATGAACTTCAAATAAGAAATGGAATGATAAAGCAGTCTTAGCTTCTTTCTCTGTCACAACCCACATGCATAGTCCATAGATTCTGGCAAGTTTACCACTGAAAAGTCTCTGGAGTTAGGTTTTTTAAAAATGTATTTACAATCTCTCGCTGGAGTAGGGTAATAACCTCCTAATTGCTCTCTCTGCTTTTAATGTTCTCTCTAATGCATCATCCTGCACAAATGTTGCCTAAGTTACCTTTCTAAAATAAAAGTATTAAGGCAGACTTCCCTGCCTGTGATTTATACAGGGACTGCCAGTCACCTAGAATGGTGGTTCTTAATGGCTTTTTATTCCTAAGTCCCTTTGAAAATCATTTGATAGCTATGGATCCAGAAAAATGAGTTTATTTTTGTGTATGTTCATGTACACAATTTTCATACTTTTGGGGAGTTGGGCAGTTTATGACCCTTGAGTTTCATTTATTGTCTCTTTGGAAATCTTTAGAGAATAAAGTGCATGTTTCTTCCCATGCTGTGGTAAGTGCTCGATGGATCTGGCTAGAGTCTATCTTTGCAGTTTATCTTCCATGTACACACATACACACACACACACACACACACACACACACACACACACACACACACACAAACTCTCTCTCTCTCTCTCTCTCTCTCTCTCGTGCTTTTTCTGCAAAGAATTAGCCAACATTCCCTTCTCATGCCAATTTCTTCCATTCTTCTGGCTTTGCAAGGAGCATTTCTTCTCGCCAGGTTTGCCCTTATCATGTTTCCCCTCCATATTCCCAGTTTCTACTTGTTAAAACTCATCTCGGATATCAAATTCTCTGTGAAGATATTCCTGACTTCTCCTTGACTGACATAAATAATTATGAAGGATTTCTAGCAAATGAAACATATAGGGAGGACTGCCTTTATTTCGGGGTTGGGGGAGCGATGGAAGGAGGAAATGTCCAGGAAAGATTTTTTTGCTCTTTTGGGGGGTGTGGGGGACAGCTGGCCAGTATGGGGATCCAAACCTTGACCTTGGTGTTATCAGAACCATTCTTTACTCTTACTGAGAGATATTACTCTTCTTCACTGAGCCTCAGTTTTTTAAATTGAGTGTAATACTTAAAGGGCTATTAGAATAAATGAAGAGCAGTTTTCCAGTCTCATTAATATCCCGATATTCATACAGGAAATTCCCTTTTTCTGATGATTGGGTGGCCTCAGAAACTTATGCAGGAGTAAACATATCTTCAGAGACCTAGTACTCTCAGTTCTTAATAAAATGCTATAATAGAAAACTAGGTCATAAATTTACTAGAACATTTTGAAATCCTTCCTAAATTACTTTAAGGTGTGTGTGTAGGCCGCAAGTCACTGTGCAAATATTTATGTTGTTACAGGCATCGCTGCTTTTAAAAGGCCACTGGGATATTTACCATTAGAGCATTTGGTGTTTTTTTGGCTAGTCAGTAGCCACTAGAATAGATCCCTGGTTTTCACAAATTGACACTTGTGGTTTTTACTATTCCATTAATGACTGGGAGGGTGCATAGCAAATACTAATTTGTGATATTGCTGAGCACAGATTTGATCCTAATCTACCACCCAGTAGGCACATCTCAACATAATTTGTTAATCTCTACTATTTTGTGTAGTATCTTTTCTTGCCAGCAGTATGTTCCTGCTGTTGGAACCAACTCCTAATGCTGGTGACCAAAGAGAAGTGAAAAGCAGTAGATCTAAGGAGGGATTTTGGGTAAACTAAAGAGTAAATGTAGGATTCTGTGATGGCTTAAATTCATGATCTAAATGAGTCTACAATTTATATGGTAATGTAAATAAGTATAAATTATTTCAGTCTTAGAATCATTACAGGTCTATAGGAGTAAAAAAGAAATTAAATATACTTTGAAGTTTTATATGCCATAGTAGTACTCTTAAATTTGGGCATCTTTCAAGTTTGTCTTGAAAAAATCTCTCATAAACATCAAAAATCTATTGTCATAGCATAGGTATCCATTTGTTGAGACTGCTGAATTCAGTAGGAATGAATACTATGTCTCAGTCTCTTTCTGCATCTCTCTTTCTCGCTCTGTATACTTCTTAATGAAATTGTAAGGCCATATAATTTAATAGTCCATTTATAAGTATTGTGCCTTTTCATTGTGTATAGGATAAAGTCCAGACTTTTCTTTTACTGTGACAAACATTGCCCTATATACTTATTTCTCCAGACTCAGCTCCTGATGCTTCCCATCTCTCTCTTACATTTTGCCCTATGTACTGTACTTGAACTATTGGCAGTCCCCTGAATATGAGAAAGGATTTCACCATTCCTAGCCTTTGTATGTGCTATATCCTTTATCATGTTGTTTACTTAAGAAAATTCTATTAGAAGTGAAGAGGGAGGGAAACTAAATATTTCACCCCTTGCCACTCCCACATTTCCACAGTAAACAAGTAATGGTTGTTAGAAAGAAGGTAGTTTGGCTTTGAAGAAAGTGCCAAGGATTAGCAAGCAGAAGACTTGCACTTAAGACCTACCTCTGCTGCCATTAACTGATTATGTAAACTTGGCCAGATCACATGAGCTCAGCATTACATTGGGCTTGTATTATGTAAAATCAGGTGATTGGAATAAAGCAGTGGATTAGCAAACTTGTTTTTCCCCCCCTTTACTTTCCTTTTTCTTCTTTCTCCTTTTATCCTTTCTCATTTGAAAGATATGGGACACTTTCTCATCACTTTACAGTACATTCGTGTAGCCATGATTCTCCATGGGGCCTGGGGATGAGGCATGCCCTGAGGTGAGGGGGCAGGTATCAAAATGAGTGCAGACCTGGGGATTTGAAATGTACCCCAAGTTGAGACCTCTGAAGTACCTTCCATTTCTTAAGTAATATTCATTTGTATTATTTTTTCTATTAGCATGAGGCAAAAATATTTGTGGATATATGTAGCTTAGTTCGAAAAAGCTGTTCATGAGCCTATTTTGGCTTTTAAATACAAAGTGACACTAAACAAGTGACCACTAACGCCATCTGTTGGTGGTAGGAGTTGTACTTTTTATTGGATGTATAGCTTTCTTAGTTTCTATGAAAATTTGAAAGTTGAAGGTCTTTAAGTCGAGGATCTTCTGTGTAATTCAGGAGAATCTACAGAGTTTCTCCCCACCTACTTTTTATTTTGAAATAATTTCAACTAATAGTAAAGTTATAAGAACAGCATATTAGGGTTCTCCAGAGAAACAGAAGTAATGAATATGTGTATATATACGAGGGTACTTCAAAAAGTTCATGGAAAAATAGTTTAAAAGATAATACAAATATTTCCATGAACTTTTTGAAGTACTCATATTATATGTAATCCTCGTATAATTATGTACATTATTACTTTTAATATGTAATCCCTCATATATATAAAAAATTCCATTCATTATAAAATAATATAAGGAGTTGGCTCATATAATCATGGAGGCTAAGAAGTCCCAAGATATCCAGTTAGGAAGCTAGAGACCCAGGAGAGCTATTATGTAACTCCTGTCCAAATGCAAAGACCTGAGAATCAGGAGAGTTAACTGGTGTAAGCTGTAATCAAGAAGCTGGCAGGCCCAAGACTCAAGAAGAGCTGTTTTTAGTCCAAGTACAAAGTCAGGAAAAGATGAGTATTCTAGCTCAAGCAGTCAGGCAAGCAGAGTTGCCTCTTATTCAACCCTTTTGTTCTATTCATGCCTTGAACAGATTGGATGAGGTTCACCCACAGTGGGGAAGGCAATCTGTTTTACTCAGCTACCAATTTGTGTGTTAATCTCATCCAGAAATACCCTCACAGATACACCCAGAGTAATGTTTGATCAAACGTCTGGGCACACTGTGGCCCAGTGAAGTTAACATTAAAAAATTAACTGTTTTAAATAATAAAGAGAACTCCTATAAACCTTCTGTACAATTCACGGTTTTTTAACATTTTGCCACATTTGCTTTATCATTCACTTTATTTTTCTCTCTCATATACATATGCATGTTATTTTTGGAAATATTTGTTATTAGTTTGCACATCTTACACCCCTTTACCTACTAATACTTCAGTTTAATTTCTTAAGAGCAAAGGTATTTTTTTATGTAACCACAATACAGTTATCAAATTTAGGAAATTGATATAATACATTAATCTACAGTCTGTATTCCAGTTTTGTGGATTGCCCTGTAATATCTTTTATAGTATTTACTATCATCCAGTACAGGCTCTTTATTATGTATCCTGAATTTTCTTTAAATTGTAGTGGTTCCTCAGCCTTTCTCACTCCATTAACATTTTTTGGAAGTATGTATTTATAGAAAGTACCTCAGATTAGATTTGTTTATTTCCTTGAGATTAGATTCAGGTTTTATGTTGCCAGCTCAACTAGTTATAATGTTGTGTCCTTCCTAGAGTATCACATCTGGAGGCACATGATGTCTGTTCCTCATTGTGATGGTAATCCACTCAGTTAAGGGGTTGTCCAGTTTCTTCACACAGTATAATAGTTACTTATTTTTTCTCTTGCAGCTGATAATCTGTGGGAAAACTTTTTGTTTTTTACTTTTGTTTCTTTTTTAACTAAAATAATACCTTTGAAGAATATTTAAAAATATACAGGTAAGCTAAAGTTAAGAAAAAATTGACCTGTAAATCTGGATATAACCACATTCTAGTATATGTGGTGTAGTCTCTCTTTTATGCTATAATAATTACGATGATAGCCGAAAAGGATTATACTTTAAATACTGTTAGGTAAATTGCTTTATTCATTTAGCAGTATATTGTGAATATTTTCTCATTGTTTCATTAAATATTGGGTTTTTTTGTTTGGTTTTTTTGGCAGCTGGTCAGTATGGGGATCCAAACTCTTGATCTTGGTGTTATCAGCACCCTGCTCTCCCAAGTGAGCTAACCAGCTAGCCCCTCATTAAGTATTCTTTTCTGATATTTTAATGGCTGCTTAGTGTTCCATTGTGTAGTAATCCCTTGCCTCCAGATTATCCCCTGATGGTCAGTTTAGCCTCACATTCCAAATACAATAGTAGATGTCTCCTAGGGTTTAGGGAATCTCTTACCTCCAAACCTCTTAGGTGTCCAGGCTGTTTAATTGTCTGTCTTTCTAGGCTCTTTCTTTTCTCTTCCAGCTTTAGGGAGGTTCTGCTGTCCAGTTGCCTTGCCTGAGATACTGGCTCCAACCTTGGAGCCTTGATGTCTGTCTTTGTCCCTGTCAGCATTGGCCATGTTTTTCTGTTCTGCTGTTCCATGCTAACCCACTACATTCCTTTCTCTGACCATTCCTGGGTCCACAGTGGCACACTTTTGCCAAATATTTAATCTATTTCTGATTCAGTTGGATTGTTTTCATGCTTTTTAATCGCTAATATTTTTCAATATGTTGGATTTTTTGTTTGCTTTATTTCAAATATATACTATAATGAATTAAATGGACTTTTATGGGCTAGTCTTTTGAGTATAGCATCTGGCTAAAATAAACACACACCCACCAAAAACAAAAACACAAAACAAAACAAATGTTTGGAGCACAGTTTATCTTTTTACTTGGAATTTCCCTTCTGTTATCTGAATTTCTAGTTAACCTATATTCGTATTTTGAGTCAAGTAGCATAGACCTCAGAGCTCTTGTGTATTAGAATTATTTAGAAAATTATCTCAGTGGGATAATTCTATATAAGAGATAAAGCATAACCTTTAAATGCATTATTTTCTTTAGTATTTAGTCATTTGAAAGTCTCTCTTGTCTAGTTTTAGGTTATTTAGGTATATGGAAATATAAGCCTTCCGTGTAGATGTGGGACAGTTTACAAATGGGTCAGCTCATTACTTCTACAATTTAGTACAAATGGAACAAAATTATGTCTGGAAAAACTTATGTGTAGAATCTTTTTTTTGACTGAAAGTAAAATTTTAATTCAAGTGAATAAAGTAGCTTCATTGTTTTTAAGCCTTTCTTTACACTTTGGGAAATAATGTCTGCTATTTCATAGATGGTGAGGTATACTTTAAATGGGCCATTTTTTTTCATTGTCTTTCATATATACACTCTATTTCAAGTAGGGAATTAAGGTGACTATGTGATAAGTGAAACAGTTTTCTGCTACCTTTATTTTCCTCCTTCTAACTTAAGATGTTAGCTTTGTTTTGAAAATCATCTTTCTCACATCTTGAATATGTGCCTAAAATATTTAGAAATAAAATAGTCTGTAGAATACAGTATTTACACAGTTATGGTTAAACAGTAACTTGGTAAGTGATCTAATAAACATTGCTGAGAAATGATTTATTTAGTTCTTTTGACATGAAACTTCTAAATGTGTAAATAATTTAGACATTATCAGTTTTTTTCTCTTGCAACCTGGGTGGTGTGTGAAATTGTTAAACCTGTCATTACGGTTGGCTTACGATGATTGAAGTTTCTCTAGAACTTGTCTTTTTTTTTCTTTACAGTTTCAGGGTGTGTTCTATGTGAATTCCTGTTTGAAAAATGCTTTCTATCCTTTGATTAAGAAGTGTAGCTTTGAATATTTTTATCGTTTAGTTCTATACTAAGGATAAATAATCCTTTAGTTCTGTAGGACTAAGGATAATTTAAGTTGTGTACTTTTGAATAAATTAATAAAATATAACATTAATGTTTAATGTATACTTAGAAATTAGACAGTCAACCCATGTAAAGTGGTATCTCTCTTAAGGGACCTCTCATTATTATATCCAGTGATTTAGTATTGCAGACTAGTGTATGGTAAACTGCAATTAGTATTGTAAATTTGTAAATTCACCTTCTTTTTGTCCTGACTAAATAATTTACCCAGCTTAACACACTTGTTTAAAGTCCTAAAATTGGTATTCCATGTCTCATGTTTTTCCCATCGTACCGAGGGTGGGGGACAGTGAGAGTCATTCATGATTTAATGTAAATTACACTTAAAAATATATATATATATCTGAGATTACTATTTTTATGTGATCAGGGACTCGTTAAGAAAAAACTGGATGATGGTAGAATGAAAGTGAATGAAGTTAAGAAGATAGAATGTGACATTGGAAGGTTTTGTACAACTAGAAGACAAGGAGAGGGTCCTGAAGAAAAGAGATTGGAGAAGCTTGGGTGTGAAGGGGACCTGCACATCACTTTAGATATCTTGCTGTTTTTGGCAAAAGGTGGGGACAAGTTGTTTACTTCTCACCTTCCCTAAACCCCTGGCATGTTAAATGCTTGAATCACAAGATTACTTCAAAAAGTTTGTGAAAAAAATTTTCAGAATCATGCGTATTTTTAATGAAAAAGTACATCTTGCAGGGCCTGCTTGATAGTAAGCACTCCATAAATGTTAGCTTTGTTATTGTGCTGTTTTGTGTATTCTGATGCATCAAACAATTGTGATAGGATTTTTATAATTGAAGTGGTTTATCTTTTTACATAAAAGTGGGTTATTATTTTTTAAAATAGTTACATAAATAGAAGTTAATTTTGAACTTTCAAACACTTTGGCAATAATCCAAAAATATTAATCATCTTAACAGTCATGGTTAAGATAATTATTTCTGCACCTCACTTTACTTTCAACTGCTATAAAGTTAAACAGAAACCGAGGCTGGTTTTCCTATTTAGGGATAAATTAGTTTTTCATGTATAATATTCTTAATTGCTTGCCATATGGACTAATTTTGTGGTAAATGCTTTTTATGTCTGGGAATGTCTTTATTTTTCCTCCTCTTGAATGAGAATTTAGCTGGGTATGGAATTCTGTGTTGACAGTTATTTTCTCTTAGCACTTCGAAGATATTATTTCATTCTTTTCTGTCTTCTGGTGCTATTGAGAAGCTTTGAGTTTAATTTTCTTCCTGTACAAGTGATCTGCCTTAACCCTGCTTGCTATTTAAACAAGTATTCTCCAGTTTAAAGTGATATATGCGGAATACATATTTTTTCTTATTCATCCTGCCCAAGGCTCGTGATTCCTGAATATGATGGAGATTCATGTCTTTCATAAATTCTTGAAACTTCTTGGCCTTTATCTCTTTAAATATTGCCTTTCTTTCTTAGATTGTGTTAGATCTTATTCTATTTTTCATTTCTCTTAATCTGTTCACATTTTCCATTTTCTTAACTCTTGTGTAGAATTTTTGTACAATTTTATTTCTCTATTTTACTTCATGAATTCTCTCTTCAGTTGTGTTTAGTCTGATGCTTAATTCTCCACTGACTATATATATGTATATATATTTTTTAAGTTTTATTTCTTTTTTTAATTGAAATTTAATTGATAATACATATTTGTGGGGTACAAAGTTAACTATCAGTACTTGTGTACAGTATGTGATGATCAAATCGGGATAGTTAGCATATTCATTACAATACATAATCATTCTTTGTGTTCATTAACCAATTTCTCCCCGACACTCCCCACCGCTTTTCCCACCTCTAGTAACCAAAGTTCTGTTCTCTCCTTTGGAAAGTTCAATGTATTATTGTGACCTTCCTTCTTTCCTTCCTTCCCTCCTTACTTTTTTAGCTCCTACTTGTGAGTGAGGACATGTAGTATTTCTCTTTCTGTACCTGGCTTATTTTACTTAACATGAATTTCTCCATGTTCATCTATGTTGCTGTGAATGGCAGAATTTCATTCTTTTTATGGCAGAGTAGTATTCCATTGTGTGTATATATATATATATACCACATTTTCCTTATCCAGTTGTTCATCAGTGGACGTTTAGGTTGGTTTCCTAACTTGGCTATTGTAAATAGAGCTGCAATATGGGAGTGCAGGTGTTCCTTCAACATGGTGATTTCCATTCCTTTGGGTATACACCCAGCAGGGGATTGCTGGATCATATGGTAGCTCCATCTGTAGTTGTTTGAGGAACCTCCATACTGTTTTCTATCATGGGGGTACTAATCTACAGTCCCACCAACAGTGTAAAAGGGTTCTTCTTTCTCTGCATCCTCCCCAGTATTTGTTTCTTGTTCTCTGTTTTTTGGATAATGGCGGGTCTAACTGGGGTGGGATGATATCTCAAAGTGATTTTGATTTGCATTTCCCTGATGATTGGTGCTGTTGAATGTTCATGGTTTTATTTCTCTTATAAATGTTTGTCTTGTTTTTTCATATTGTCTTGTGTTTTCATTTTCTTCTTTTAAGGCCATTGATATAAATCCTCACTGTTCTATAGCCTGTATGTGATAATTTTTCATCTGAAGTTCTTGGGAGTTAATCCTAGTAGTTGTTTTCTGTTTTTTACTTATAGTGGGTTGTTTGCTAATGGGATTGGTAGTTTTTTATGCTGAGCTTGTCAGTGGGGCTATGTGTGGGAATCGCACATTAACTGGACTGAAGGACTGTTCCTCCTTCAAATTTTTGTTTCCACCATCTGCCTGGGGTTCCAGGAGTCTCTCCAGCTTGTGAATGTATTTTATGTGAATTTTTTGTCTTGAGGGTCTTGGACCATGCTGGCAATATAAATTCAAATTCTCTGTATGTGTAGGAGCATACTTGGAATTATAAATTTTCTGGGTGGATATTTTATTCCTGCCTAAACATTAAGCTGAGGCCAATATAGACAAGTTTCTTTATCTTCCTGTACCAGGATACATTGTTTTCCCCCTAGACCATCTTATCACTGATGGGGGTTGGATTACTGATCTCTCTGTCTTTACTGTAGGTGAAAGTATGTGGGAATGGGGTAGGGAAGAGTATATGTCCTGATTTCATTCTCATCTCTTGGTGGCCATGTCTTTTCAATTGGTATCAAAATTCAAGCCCCTGTTCTAAATTTCTTTTGTAGTACAAAACTTTTATCTTGTTTTGTCAGCCATGTTGCTAGAAGTAGAAATCCTCATCACATTCTTTTAAATTTATGTAGTATTGTGTGTATTGATTATTTGATTATCATTCTCGGTATACCTTTATTGTTAACCTGGCATTTATATAATCTTATCCAATGAATGATTGCTTTGTTCAGTCATTAACTCTTTGTTTCAACAAGTACTTATCAAGTAGATAATTGAGGTCGAGTACTATATGTACTTGAATGAAAAGGTGAAAAATAATGGTTTTTGTTGTGTTTTGTTTTTAAATGTGGGTCTTTAATATCAAGGAGCTCAAAGATCATTAAGGAGAGATAATATAATCAGTGTGAAAATATAGCAGTAGAGTTTTCACAAGTGAACAGTGGAAGCACAAAGGTGGGAGATTGACCTCTTTGGGAGGCACTGGGCAGAGAACTCTTTATAACACCAGATGTACATCAGAACCTTGTTATTTTTAAATTTCTGTCTTGATAACTTGAACTTTTTAAGTGTGATAAGTAGCAAAGATAATCTTGCTTAGTGCTGTACCAGAAATGGTTTTAAGAAGCCACTGCATTTTTTATTAAACTTTTGTCAGAATGGCTCAATAACAATTATGTCAAAAACAAAGTCATCTTTTCTTTTTTAATCCTCAGCATTTTGATGACTGTAATTATTGAAACAAAGTACTGGTGAACTTGGGACATAACAAAAAAGGTTTAGTTTCTGTTTTTGAACCTGTCACTGTTATTTTCATGTTTTTTTCTTGTCTATTTAAATTTTTTAAATCCTGATACATTAAAGTTGCTTCTGGTTGCTTGAATAGCTTTATACATATTTCCCTTTTTCTCCAGATATTTGATAAGATGAATTTCTAGGGCTGTGATTTTGGATCAGAAGTGTATAAGCATATTTAGTCTGTATTGCCCAAATGCTCTCTGTATTTTTTATATGTAATAGATTTTAATATAACCTTAATTTTCATGGAATATTTTCATGGCAGTTTAATTAAAAACATGCATGCAGAGAAAACTTAATTCTTTATGGTTATAGTTTACAAATGTATTAATGTTATTCC
The DNA here is from genome assembly GCF_027409185.1 of Cynocephalus volans. NCBI lineage: Eukaryota > Metazoa > Chordata > Mammalia > Dermoptera > Cynocephalidae > Cynocephalus > Cynocephalus volans. The sequence continues at coordinate 134,708,331 of NC_084467.1, forward strand.
TGGTCTGTATTACCTATTTTTCAGTAAATAATAGTAATAAAAATTATATATTTGATATGTAAAGTAGGTTAAGGATACAATTCCTTTAACAATGAAATTACAATCTTTTTCTTAGCACTAGGGGGCACTCTTGATTTATGAATTCATGTCATACTTAATCTATGAATAGAATGTGGAGTGAGATGAAATTATTTGAAAGCATTTCAATGTAAACTGTGTGTTACCTTCAGAGAGAATTTGGATGATCAAGCTGATTTTGTATAGTGGTATAAATATAAGTTGATCCTTAATAGTATCATAAAGATAATGAAGCTTGTTCAATGAGATAGTGTAGACTGGAGGAAATTAAAGTATTCCTGTGCTTTGTTTTTCATATTGCTTTTCTACATGGTTTAAAAACCCTATTATTTCTAATACATTTTTATAAAAAAAGTTTAGCACAATGTTCTGCCCTTACCAGGTGCTTAGACTATATCTGAAGAAATGAAGATACGTTTAAGATGTGACCAAAGACTATAATAATTTTTAAGCATTTGAAAACCAGGTACATGCTTTGCTACATCTAGGAAACAGATTTTATGTATCCTCATTCACTGCGTTTGCAATCAGGATTTTTAGTGATGCTCACCAACATGTGCTTCTATATCTCTAAGGTTTTTGTTTTGTCTTCTTTATTTAGGAGACTCCATTGACTTTTAAGCTTTATGTGGATTAAGTAGACAGTAACAAAATCTGCATCATAATAGCACACTTACCTGTGCTAGCACTGTTTTAGGTGCTTTGCACATATTAATTCATTTCTCCTCACCACAGCTCTAGGAAGTAGGTACTTATTGTTATCCCTTTTTTATAGGTGAGGAAACTGAGCACAGCAAAGTTAAAGTTTGCTGGGTTCAAATATAGGCAGTCTTGTTCCAGTCTGTGCTTTTAAATCACTGTTCTATATTGCTCTTCCAGAGAAAGGAAATTTAGCATTGAAGGAATTATCGTTGACATTTCAAACTCAGTTTTCAAAGTAAGTATAGTGTGGAATACCTAATCTATAGGTACTTATCATTTCTCTTATGAAAACATCATAGAAATTTAAAGTTGGAAAAGGACCTTAAGGTCCATTCACTCTTGTCATTTTACAGAGAGGAAGAAATTGTCCTAGACAGGTAAAGTTACCTACTCAGTGCTACATGGCAGGTTACTTGTGGAAAGATATTAGAACCTCAAGTAAATATTTTGACATTCACTAAAGTGGAAAGAGATATGGTATTGTGGAAAGAATATTTGGCTAGAATTTTAGATGGTTTGAGTCTTGTTCTTGCCTTCTCATTTATCAGCCTGTGTCCTCAGAGGCTCTGTTTCTTTATATGAGCCTACTAATAACTTCTTTAATTAGTGATATTGATAGTTGTGAAAATCAATGAGATAATGGATTGAAGATATTCAATAAACTTTAAAGCTCTGTACAAATAAACATATTCTATATTGTATTTTTATGACGTGTTCCATAATATTTCATTTTTAAGTGTTTGTGATATCTTAGTAAACTAGATCACTAACAATTAATTGTAAGCTTATTCAGTATTGTTGATTTAGGGGTATCCTCTTGATCTCTAAACATTTATTGTGTTGTGACGTGTGTTATTTTGCCACTTTTTTATACTTTTTATTTACTTAAAATTTAAAAAGTTGTGCAATTTGATTTTTTTCCTCACCGTATCCACTTAATAAATTAAAAGTTATACTTTTGCCTTGCTTATGAAGAACGTAACAGTAATTTCTGAATACTGCTCATTTGGTGTTTCTGATCTTTTTGTTCTCAATCTGGATTTAGTGGCTTAACTGAAATAAAAAACAGACTTTAGCAAAGGTGAAGTGTTTTATTTCTTGGCATGGCGGTAGGCATGAATTTGTTTTCTTAAACTTCCAAAAAGCCACATATTTTAATTTTTTTGTTAATTTTTTACAGGAATAATGTATTTGTGGCCTTGGACATGAAGTAATCAGTCCTCTGTTGCTGTTAACATAGGATCAGGGATTAATGAGGGAAGCATGGACCTAATGAACGGGCAGGCAAGCAGTGTTAATATTGCAGCTCCTGCTTCTGAGGTAAGACATTTAAGAAGTTTAGTTATAGAGTTTCTTACCTGGCTTTCTAATTTTGCAGGCATTATGGTTAGTCACATATTTAAATCAGAACTTGAGAAAAAGATCTTCACATTTTTTAGTATTTTAAAAATTGTTTTAATTTTGCCATTCGTATGTTCACTGTGCATCTTAGAAACACTTAATCCTTATCTACTTAAGATACTTGAAAAATAGTGATAAATAATGATTACTTAACACTTTTTCTTGGGTTTTGTTTTAAGGGAAACATAGAATTTCTTTTTAGGGTATTTTCACGTTACCTGAACCTTGGGGGCAATAGAACAAGTGAGGCAAAGAAAGATTCTTTTATTTGGGATCATTACATTTTGGACACCGTGTAGACCCCTGTATTCCAAGCCTATCGGAGGAGATCAGAACAGTGTTAGGCTGGAATGCTGGAAGGGCTTACCCTGCTGATGTAGCTTTAAGGCGGAAATGAGGACTGAACTAGGTGTTCACCTCTCTAGTACTGCATTGTGATTTTATTTTTGCCTAACCTTTTTTTTGTTTTGTCTAGTGTACTTGCCTGCTTTCATTAATAACTTTAGTGTTTGGCTTCTATGTTTTTCCCTTATTTTTCTCTTTCTGTATTGGATGAGAATAATGTTTAATCCTTTCATACCTTGGCCTCAAAGTTCCTTAATAACCTTAGTTCCATTTTGCCTCAGCCAATTATGTAGGCCTAAATATTACTGAAAGTATTCTAAGTCTGTGGTTTCAATTATTTTCTTACGTAGACGATTTCTATATTTTTAGCTTTAGCTCCGGCTTCCTTCATAAATTTTATTAAGTATTTCTGATGGACCAGACATTTTACTTAATCAACAAAATGAAGTTCCTTATAACTGTTTTCCATAACCCGTAAAGAAAATATTCCAACCCTTTTCTCTGACTTCTGTTCATAGCACCACACTTTCGAAGCCATCTAAGTTTAAATCTTTAGATTTGTTGTTAACTCACTTCCTCTTTGTCTGCTACAACCATTTTCTCATCACAGCAGAGAGAATCTTCTAGACAGAAGTTACAATTTTATGTAATGTAATCATGAAAGTGACATCCCATCATCTTTGCCATATCTCTTTGTTAGAAACAAGTCCCAGGTTCTGTCTGCACTCAAAGGAAGAGGATTATACAAGGGCAAGAATACCAACAGACAGATTCTTGGCAGCCTTGGAGCCTGTTTGCCTCATTTTATGTCTAGGATTCAGGCCTTTTCTCCTTATTTCTACTACTACTCCTATTTTAGTCATTTATTATTTCTCGTCTAGATTATTGCAGTGATCTTTTAGTTTAGTCCTGCAATTCTATTCTCTGTTGTTTCTGGTCCATTTGACTGAAAATTAAGATCATTCTTTTTAAAATACAGCTCTTAAAGTTTATTTTATCCCCAAACTGTTTTAGTGGTTCCTCACTGCCTACTAATTAAATTCAAATGACCCCTCAACCTTTCATTCAAGACTTTATTCAAAATGGCTCCAAATTTTCTTTCTAATGTATTTAACTCTCCTATTAATCTTCTGCTTGAAACTTACATTCTAATGAAAGAATACATTTTGCTGATGGTTATATAAACCATTATCTCTTTTTTGTACCTAGAGTTTTTCTTCCCATTCCAATGTGCCCCTCCGTCTCACTACACAAAAAAGAAATTTTGTTTCAAAACATATTTCAATCGTTATACTTTTAAAAAAATATTTTAATATTTACTTGTACATATTTGTGGGGTACAGTATGTTGTTTCAGTATATGCACATACTGCACAATGATTCACTTAGGGTAGATTCAAATGCTGTACTTTTTAAAGCCTTTCCTAATCCTCTAAACAGATGAGAGCTTTCCTACTTTTAAAACTATAACTTAAAAAAAATTTTTTTTAATAATTATTTTTAATAAGTTTATACATAGCTTTTTTTCCTTAAGACTGGGATTTTATTATGTTTATATGTATGTTTGTATTATGTGTATGTTTAGTATATTTATAACCATGTTTCTTGAATATGTTTATATATATATGTATGTGTATAGTACAGTTGTAACTGTATATCCATAAGTTTATGGTCTAGTATAAGAGGAAGCGGTACACAGATTTTTGTTAAAAAAAAAAAAATCATTTCACTTGAATAAAAAATTCTGTTAACTTTGCTGATAGTGAATGAATTACATCAGGCTCCAGAGTAGAATAATTAGTACATGAGAAGTAAGGGTGAAAAAGTCAGCCTTTTAAATTGTCCTACTACTATGGCAAGAAATAAAACTAAAAATACATATTTTTCTACCTTCTCTTAAAATATAGATCTATTGACATCAAAATGCAAATTTCTTATAAAAGTGATAAGCTTAAAGAATAGATAAAATACTTGATTGGGTTGTTTGACTTCTCCCTTCTTCAGTACCTTTTATGTTTAACCTGTGCTTGAAGCTTCTGATATCAATAGGAGAATTGCAGTGAACTTATTTTCAGACATTTACGCATTGAACATCCCTAATCTGAAAATCCTAACTTCAAAATGCTCCAAAATCCTAAACTTTTTGATCACTGACAGGACACTCAAAGGAAATGCTCATTGGAGCATTTCAGATTTCGGATTTTCCAGATTAGGGAATGTATTCTGTGAATACTACAAAATCCAAAAAAATGTGAAAGCTGAAACACTTCTGGTCCCAAGTATTTTTAGGAAAGGAATACTCAACCTGTATCAGTAGTTTTTGAGTCCTGCCTTGAATGAAGAATTACTGCTATGGTCTTAGGCATTATGCTTCAGTACTGCTTAACTTCTTATCATTACCAGTTGATATTGGGGAAGCAGGCTGAAGTGAATCAGTAGTAGTATTTTAAGCATGTAAGAAGGAAAAAGGGAAGGGTTTATTCTTTTTGATAAGCAATAAAATTGCCATTATGAATTCCTAACTTGTCTTGAATGAGGTAAAAACTTGGAGAAAATTATCGACTTGTGTTTAAGATTAATGTATTTACCTGATGTAATGTATTTAGTTATTTAGACTGTTACTGTATTGGTGTATACTGCTTAACTGATGTCTACTTGAATACTTAACATTATGAATAAATTTCTGTATTAGTCTTGGGACATAATATTGTTGACATACTGTAAACTAGTCATAGTTACAGTGATTAAGTACATGAAATAGAATATTCCATTTTATTTATGGGACTTAAAGTTTCTGCTTGGATTTGTAAGGAGCTTGGGATTCAACACTCATGTCTTTACAATAGGAAAAAAGCTGAACAAACTAAAAATAACTTTCCTTAGCTTTATCAGAGAATTGATATCATAGAGCCAACTAACAGTTACACCCTGAAAACTGGAGAGACAGACAGCTTACTAGGAACAGAAGTCAGTGGAGCCAAGAAAGGGTAGGAATAAACTGTAATTAACTGCTGGAGGCTGTGTGTGGACTAATTTGAGAGTTAAAAACTTCTAGGGGCCCAGTCTTAGGCTCACCTCGCTGCCCCTACCCCCCCCCACCTTCCCCCTACTTTGTGAGCTTTATTATCTCCAAGATGCTCACCCAGGTTCTCACAGTGTATATCAAAGAAAAATCCCCTTCTGTTTCTAGCAGGGAGAGGGGGAGAGTAGCCATTTTCAAATATACCCAGAGAGAAAGTTTTGTAATAATGCTTAGAGTATCTTATTCTCCATTTGCCCTCAAGAGAAATTACTTTACCAGAGCCTAACCTAATTGGGGGAAGAGAAATACCCAACTTTAAGCCCCTCTAGCCTTCTAGTCTCACCTGAGCAGAGTGAGAGGGACTGAGAACCATATGTGAAGGCCATAGTCCAGGGACAAAGGCTCACTAAAAGACTCAAACCTAATCATAAAACTACAGAATGCTTCCTCTTCCCCAACACCTTACTATCAGATCAGCAGGGCTCCTGTATTATAACAGGATTACAACTGAAAGAACTGCAAGGCTTTGACTCTTGGGAAACCCAAAGACAACAGGGGAGGAAAAAACAAGGATACTAGAAGAAATTGACGATTCAGACACCTGTCACAACACGAAACTGTAAACACAGCATAACTCCCAGCATGATAAACATAAACCCTTATACTAAAGGCCTATTTAGCTTCAGTTCCTTTTACCCAATATATCATATTTGGCTTACAACAAAAAATTACAAGGCACACTAAAAGTCAAGAGAAAACATAGTTTAAAGATATACATTAAGCAACAGAACCAGACTCAGATGTGGCAGAGATTTGGAATTATCAACTGGGAGTAAAATAACCATTATTAATATGCCAAGGGCTCTAATGAAAAAAGTAGACAACATGCAAGAACAGATGGATAATATAAGCAGGGATATTGAAACTCTTAGAATCAAAAAGAAATGCTAGAATTCAAAAACATTGTGACAGAAATAAACAATACCTTTGATTGGTGACCAGTAGACAGCCAAGAAAATAATCAGTGAGCTTGCAGGTATGTCACTAGAAACTTCCGTAAATGAAGTGCAAAGAGAAAATAGAATAGAAAAGAGGAACAGAATAGCTAAGGACTGTATGACAGTGACAAAAAGTGTAACATACACATACATAATGGGAACACCAGAAGAAAAGAGAAAGGAGCAGAAGAAATATTTGAAGTCATAGTGGTTGAGGATTTTCCAAAATTAATGACAGATCCCTTCCTTTTTTATGATTGGGACTCCATACTTGATATTTAGCTGCTACTGAAAGGGGAAAAAGTATAAATGAAGCATAAAGACAGGTGCTCAAAACTGATGTATAACAGTTGGTGGGTTGACCTATGTAAGTATACTCTAGTAATTGAAACTTTGGTTAATTTTTTGTGCCACCAACTGTAGTTTCATATCCTCCCACCATTTAATAGAGCCTGGTCTAAATGTTCTTTTACTGATAATCCTCTGAATTCAGCTGATGCAAAATACATTTTTATGTCATGGCACAGAAGAACTGAAAATTTAACAGTAATAAGATTTTCAGGGCCTAAAACCACTTTTTGTTCTACATGTGGCGGCAGCATATTCAAACTTGAAATTACCTTAAAGCAGAAAACACTTAAATTTGTAATATAATAGGAAAAGCAGTATCAAATTGTATTATCACAGACAGATATCACTGAAGAATGGATTATACATCCCTTTAATTAATGTAGTTCTGAATATTTTCTTGTAGTTTATGTTGTGAAAGTAATTTGTCTTAGTAAAAATTAGTTTTAAAAATTATACATAGATGTATATCCTTCTCCTTTAACTTCCCTTTACTCCATTTGAAAATCATTGAACTAGTTAAAATATTTTATTTCTTATAGGAAATGATAGGATATCAGGATGAGGGAACTGACATACAATTAAATGACTTACTCAAGACCCTAAAAATCAGGGCTGGCTAGTTAGCTCAGTTGGTCAAAACATGGTGCTGTTAACACCAGCGTCCTGGGTTTGATCCCTGTCCCAGCCAGCTGCCAAAAAAAAAAAAAAAAGAACCCAAAAATCTAAAGTCAAGGTTAGATTTCAAGGTGCCTGACCCTTTATCTAGTAGTATTCTTTGAACTAAGCAGCATGTTCTGAGCTTTTTTACAGTGTTTGTTAACCCACTTTCTTTGTTTCCTTAGTTTTAAGGCCAGTCTGTTTTCTATGACATTGATTGTGAGGCAGTATTAAAATGGCTGCATTTTCTTTTATTTAACAGAAAAGTAGCAGCTCTGAATCATTAAGTGACAAAGGTTCTGAATTGAAGAAAAGCTTTGATGCTGTGGTATTTGATATTCTTAAGGTTACACCAGAAGAATATGCGGTAAGTCTCTTACCTTTCCCTTCTCCAGTCTTTGCACATTATTTACATATTGGTGCTATTGAGTTAGAATTTTCAGAACCAGTGGAGGAGATGGTAAAAAAAAAAAAAAAATCTGGATATGGGAATCGTTGAGGAGAGTAGCACAACTGTGGAGCAAGCGGAGGGATGAGGTGGGGAAGGTAAGAAAAGCTGTAGATTTTTATACGGCATCTTCATAAGTTACACTTTCAATTTGCTAAGTATTAATAAGTATTTACCATTATGGTAATTGCTTCTGTCTCTACCTATATCTTCTCCCCAAGCCAACTGTACTTAATTGACATATCTAAGAAATATTTTTACCATTATATAAATTAAAAAGTTGAAAAATGAAATATGAAGGCATTACTGCAGTATCATGAAAGGATATCTAGAAAAACTTTTATTTATTTATTTATTTTTTTAAAAGATGACCGGTAAGGGGATCTTAACCCTTGATTTGGTGTTGTCAGCACCACGCTCAGCCAGTGAGCGAACCGGCCATCTGTATATGGGATCCGAACCCGGGGCCTTGGTGTTCTCAGCACCACACTCTCCCGAGTGAGCCACAGGCCGGCCCGAAAAACTTTTATTTTTAACCAACATAAATGTTCCTTTATTTATGTTCTCATTTTCCTTCAATTTGTTAACAGAATATATTGATTCCTGATACTGAACTCTTCTTGCATTCCAGGAATAAACTGTGCTTGGTCATAGCATATTATTCTTTGATATATTGTTGAATTTTTTTATATCTGTAGCCATGAACAGGATAGGTTCATAGCATGTAAAGCCATTAGGTATAATATGTTGCCTTTAGTGTAGTCTCATTGCTTTTTTTTAAAAGCGAAAGAAAATCTTTTAATATCAAATTTTATATCACTGTTTAAGGAGCTATAATTTAATAATCATAACAAGAATACTGCTTCATGAATTAGTCGATCTGATTTTTGTTTTGATTTTGATTTAATGTGTGTGACTGTGTCCAAATTTTCTAAATTATTTTTATTTTCTGACTTTACCCAATTTGCCTCCCCCCAAAATACGAATAGGCATAAGATAATTAGAAATAATTATATTTAACAGTATAAGGACTAAATTTCCATTTTCTGTAAGCTCTTATAAAATTGAGTGTTCAGTTACTTTAGTATAGAATATAATTTTAATTTAGAATATATGTTATATCATGGAATGCTAAAGAACTAATTGTTATTTTTACTTTTTATTTCAGGGTCAGATAACGCTAATGGATGTTCCAGTATTTAAAGCTATTCAACCAGATGTAAGTAGTTTTAAGAATATTCCTCTTAAATACAAAAAATGATCAATTATAATATTCTAAATTAAGAAGTTCTGACATGTCAAATTATATACATATTAACTTAAAAATATTTAAAGCATTGATGTAACTTGTCCATTATTTAATCCTCAGGAACACATGGCATTCATAACTATACATCATTAAATCATAAATGGGACTGTTTGAATCAGTTTGGTTGATTTGGCTTCATCACTTTTCTTGAGGGAAGAATAGACTTAGGGAGGTTGAATGATTTACCCTGGCTTTGAAGCTTTTTTTTTTTTTTTAAGTTTTTATTTTATTTTCATTTTTTGTCTGCTGGCCAGTACAGGGATCTGAAGGCTTTGAAGCTTTTTAATGGGAGGACGGAAATTAGAAACAGGGTTTCACAACTCACTCCAGTAATCTTTTCCCTTACAGCTATACTTTGTGACTTTATAATATGACTTTGTGTGTTGACATTTTGGAGAGAAGTGAGAGGATCAAGGAATATATTTTTTGTTTTTAATAAAAACAAGGGGTCTAACATTATGTATTTAGCCATTATAAGCAGGTGTGTGTGTGTGTGTGTGTGTGTGTGTGTGTATGTAGTACTATCATTTTCACAACCTGGATATAGTAGTGTTTTCATTTTACTGATGAGGAAACAGCAGCAATTGTTTCTGATACATAGGTAAGTGTTGGAACTAGGTTTCAGACTCTAAAAACTGATGCTTTTTTCACTCTTATCATGTAAAGATATAAATATGATTTTGTACCCCAAAACAAAGTCATTGATAATCTTGAAGTTCAATACAATAAGGTAGATACTTTTTTAGTTCTTTGGGGAACAAAATATAGTGTGTTTGTTGTGGTATATACAAGTCTGTAGTGGCCCTGAACGCTATACTGACTCTAATGAGTTTCGACATACATCTTAATGTGGTATAGGAAGTATTAGTCCTGTAATTTTCAAGTAAATTACTTATGTATTAGTATTTCAAGTTCATCACCTGTAAAATTAAGGGGTGGGCCTAAATGATCTCTGAGTCCCTGTCATTTCCACAGTTCTGTGTTTTCCCCTACACCACAGAGGGCTCTCTAACCATCGGAATAGCAATAGAAGAAGAGGAACAACATATTCCATAGGTAATGCACAAATAGAAAATGGCTTTTGTATTTAGATGGTAAAAAACTGAAATATTCATTTTTTCACCTCCCTGAACAAAACCAAAGAAATGAAATTCTTTACAAAAATTACATATTTTGACCTATTTTTTTCATTTTGAATAAACAGCAATGTTTATATTGCTGTCTCATATGAGATCAGTTCTGTCCAATAGAAATATAATGTGAGCCATTTATATAACATTTTCTAGTAGCCACATTATAAGGTAAAGGAAACAGGTGAAATTAATTTTAATGATTTTGTCTAAACTGCTACATCAAAAACATTATTATTTCAACTTGTAATCAGTGTAAAAATTTTTGAAATATTTTACATTCCTTTTTCTGTACTAAGCCTTCGAAATCCAATATATATTTTTCAATTATAGCACATCTTTATTTGGAGTAACCACATTATAAGTGCTCAGTAGCTATTTGTGGCTAAGAGATTGGACATTGAAGATCTAGATACTACTACCTAAGGACATAGATGTCACAATTCCCCTCAGGCATCTATCAGTACTTTGTGAATTTAGACGTGAATCTTAAAATTCCTTTGACTTCACTCCCTTGATCTAATTGAACACCAATCCCACTGATTTTTTTTTAACCTCCTAAGTATCTTATCTACTCAGTCTATTTCTACTCTCAGCACCCAAATCCAAGATACTCAACTGAATTACAGTAATACCGTCTTAGCTGATCTGTGTGCATCCATTCTGACTCTAAACTCTTTTCTACCCAGTAGCAATGATAATCTTTTCATCATGTAAATCTGTTCCTTTTGCTTGTGATGCTTTTGTTTAAAACATTTCAGTGGCTTCCTGTTGCTCTGAGAATAAAGACAAATCATCCTAATATGGTCTACAAATCTCTCCATAGTTTTGCTTCTTCCTGCCTTCTCCAACCTCATCTTACACCTTTTCTACCTCTTTGTGGTGTAACTATACTGGCCTTCCTTTAGTCCCTCCTGCCCCTGAGCCTGTCTACATCGTAGTTAACTACCATTCATCTTTCAGTTCTCAGATCAAGTTTGACTTTTTAAAATTTTTTTAAAGATATGCACATTTATTTGTTCAGGTAACCAATACGTAAACTGAATAACAGATGAATAACAAAATACTCTGTAGAAAGTAGGGCTTCAAATTTTCACAAAAACTGGAGATTTAAGACTCATTAAAATTTACATAGTTCATTTTATAATCTCTACAGTTATTTGAAATATCTCTCTAAAGTCTTCCAAAAGCATGCAAATATTAAATTAATTTCAACAGAGGAAGATGAATAAACTTTTCAAAGGCAAATTTGTAAGCATATTAACAAGTCCACTTAATAAAAAGAAATCAAGAATATAAATTAAATATCTAAATTTACCAGCATAAATTGCATTAAAAAAATCAATAAAACAATATAAACACAAAAGCACTTCAAAAAGTTTGTGGAAAAACAGAATTAAAAGATAATGGAAATCTTTCCAGGAACTTTTGTTTGTTTGTTTAAATTTTTCCTTTTTTTTTTTTTTTTTTTTAAAGACTAAGATCATAGAAAATACATTCTCTGCCCACAATTACATAAGGAAATTTAGAAATCTCACAAATGTGTGGAAATTAAACAACACTCTTCCTAAATTAAACAATAGGGAGAAAGAAAAATCACAGGGAAATTAGAGAGTACTTTGAGGTAAAGATCAAAGTGTAACATATCAAAATTTATAGGATGCAGAGCTCATGTAGTGTTTAGAGGAAAATTTATACTGTAAACACCTACATTAAAAATAAGAAAAATCTCAAATCAGTAATGTAAACTTCTATCTTAAGAAAATAGAAAAGTAAACTAAGTCAAAAGCAAATATGAGTAGGAAATAAAAAAGATTACAATAGAAAGGTATGAAATAGGGAATTAAAAAACAATAGAGAAAATCAACAAAACCAAAAGTTGGTTTTTGAAAAAGATCAACAAAATTTGCAAACCTTTATCCAGACTAACCAAGAAAAAAGAGAGAACCAAAATTACTAAAATTAGAAATAAAGTAGGAGTATTATTGCATTGTCACTATGGCTTTTTGTGGTGGTAAGGTTTAGTTTCTTTCTCTTTCTTGTTTGCATTTTTGTTTTACCAGTGGATTTTGTTTTTTCTTGTGTATTCATGGCTGTGATTATCATTTTTCAGTTTCCAGATGCAGGATTCCCTTTAGGATTTCTTGTAGCACTGGTCACATGGTGGTGAACTCCTGCAGTTTTTGTCTGTCTGGAAAGTACACTATTTTCCCCTCATTTCTGAAGGATAGCCTTGCTGAGTATAGTGTTCTTGGCTGGCAGTTTTTTTTCTTTTAGTATTTTGAATATATCATCCCATTTTCTTCTGGACTGTAGAGTTTCTGTTGAGAAGTCAGCTGTTACTCTGACAGGGGCTTCTGTATAAGACTGATGCTTTTCTTCTAAGATTCTCTCTTTGTCTTTGAGCTTTGCCAGTTTGCCTATAATGTGTCTTGGACAGGACCTTTTGGCGTTGAATCTCTTTGGGGATCTTTGAGCCTCCTGGATCTGAAGGTTCATGTCTCTCCCTGTACCTGGGAAATTTTCTGTTATTATTTCAGCGAATAGGTTTTCCATGCCTTTTCCTTTCTCCTCCCCTTATGGAATGCCCATGATTAGAATATTTGTGTGCATAAGGTTGTCTGCTAGCTCTCTTAGATTTTCTTCATTTTATAAAATTCTTTTTCCTTTTTTTCTGTCCGCCTGGGCTATTTCAAAAAGACTGTCTTCAAGATCAGAAATTCTCATGTTTGTTTGCTCTAACCTGCTACTTAAACTATTGGTTGTGTTTTTTATTTCATTGAGTGAATCTTTCAGCTCCATAAGTTCTGCTGCATTCTTTTTTAAGGTATTAATTTCTGTGTAAATTTCCTCCTTCATATTCTGGATTATTCTTTCTCATTTCATTATGTTGTCTGAGTATCTCAGTGAGTTTCCTTAAGACTGTTGCTTAGAATTCCTTTTCAGTCATTTCGAGAGGTTTCTGCTCTATAGGTTCAGGTATTTGAGAATTACTGGATTCTTTTGGTAGTGTCATTTTCTTGGGTTTTTGTTTTTCTCGTATCTCTACATTTATGTCTGTTCATCTGGTAGGGCAGTTGTTTCTTCTCTTACTCTAGAGTGGGCTTTGAGGAGAGAGAGATCCTCTTCTTTTTCCAGTCTCTTCTGGTGACTCTCCTTGTGCCAGTGCAGTCGAGTGTCTGGTGGGCTGCCTGCATGGTGGCTGTGGCTGCTGCTGTGGCGCTGAGCTGCTTTTGTGACAGCCGTAGCTGTGGTTGTGGTGGGCCCCCCACGTGGAAGTGGTGTTTTTAGCGTGCTCTCTTGCCTGCCTTTGGGCGGAGGGGGCTGCGGACCTCGGCTCCTTGCCTAGGATCCCAGGCATGCTCTCTTCGAGTTTGACTTTCTCAGGTAAGCTTTTTATGTCTTCCTATGGGCTCTCCTGGCACTCTGCTTCTCCACGAGAATTGTCAGTTGCAGTTTTACATTTGTGTTGTGATTCAACAAGTATTATGAAGTGCCCGTTACATGCCAGACACTGGTTTAGTTGCTGTAGAATAGAATTCAGTGAGCCAAGTGAAAGAAGTGTTTCTAAGAAGGAAGGAATTATTGACCAGGGGTAGTGTTGTTAATCAAGTACACTTGATTATTGCTTGCCTCTTTACTAGAATTTAAACTACATGAGGGCAGAGGCTGACAATTTTTGCTTACTATTTTATCTGTCTGGCTTGTAGTGGAAACTTAATATTTAGAATGAGAGAATGAACATAGTAGTGTTTAGTAAATGTTTGTTCAATGAGAGAATATTTTAACAAATTGACAGTGGTAACTCTATTGGAAGAAATGATGTAGCACTGAAATATTCTTTTTATGTATCAATCTCATGTAATGATCAAGATTTCATTAAATCTGGTCAGCATAAACAGGACTTTGTCATCTGGCAGAAAAATGTTTTTAAATTTAGTATGACATATTGAGTACATAAAACAAAGCATAATAAATAATAATGTAAATCCCTGTGTACCTAACTAGTACTATCGAAGCCCCTCTGCATCTTTCCACCGAGGTAACCACTATCCATAATTGGTCTATATCATTCCTGTCCATTTAGTTATATTTTTTCTACAAATATAGGTATCTCTTAGGAATATGTGCTATTGCAGGTTTTAAATTTTTTATGTAAATGTTATCTTATTGTTTTTGTTTTTGTTTTTTTCCTTAGCTTGCTTTTTATGTTCCACTTTGTTCACCAGCATCCATGTTGATATATGTACTCTAGCACATCAATTGCTGGGTTATAGACCATGAACATCTTTAAATTTATTAAATACTTACTACTTCTTTGTTGTTTTCCAAAATGGTGTACAGATATTTATTATGTCAAAACTTTTGCTCTTGATAAATTTAACAAAAGATTGTTTAAGCCAATCTAATGTATTAGTCTTATTTGTTAACATAGAATGGTGCCTGTCTCTTTATGTATGCAATTAGAATATTACCTTCACTAAAGGAGGAAGGAATTCTTGTTGTTAAATCAAAATTAAACCTCTGATATTAGGAAAAGACAGTGGTTATCCCTGAGTCAGTCTATAACTAGTAAATTTATTTTAATGTTTCTGTCCATTATACCAATATTCAAGTCTCTATTTTTATTTATTTATTTGTTTGTTTGTTTGTTTGTTTGTTTATTCATTCATTTTGGTGTCTGGCTAGTTTCAGGGATCCAAACCGTTGATCCTGGTATTATAACACCATGCTCTAACCAGCAAAGATAATCAGCCAGCCAGCTTCATGTCTCTACTTTATATAAAACTTTATAAAAACTACACATATATTTTATGAAACTGCAAGATCTTTAGTTAAGTTACACTGAAACTACTTAAATTAAACATTCTTTTTATGTGTATATATTCATGTGTTACTTTATTTCAGGTGGTTTATTCACATTTCTTGAAATAAGATATGTACTAAATTTGAATTTTAAAGAATATAGGTTATGAATCCAACTATGGAATATAGTGATTTTAGTTGCCAATTGGTGATTGAACCACGCAAGTCTCAGTTTTCTATAATAGAGGCAATTTCTGAGTTATCTGGAACTTAATGAAATATGTATCTCTCATTGCTCAATCAGTTCCCAAAGTAGGACCTGGTAATTCTTACCAGTTTATGGAATTCTGCATTCTGATGTCTTTCATGTCAAGCAAAATTTAGCTAAACATATTCTACCTAAACTTGTTCTTGACTTGTAGGAAGAAAGTATAGGGCAATTATTAGGAGTACAGTTGTTTTCTCAGAAATAAAGTTGGTTATCTGAAATGTCTATTGTACTATATACCTCAAAATTGCTCAGAGAAGAAAAGAAAAATTCCAAGCCTATTTATTTCACTGTAGTAACTATCCGACTTGTCTCTAAGGAGAAAGAAAAGAAAAATTGCAAGCCTTTTATGTTCTTAGTCATCAACAGAATACTGGCCAAATAAAAATCACATCTTTAAGAGCAGATCCAAATCAAACATAATGCTAAGCCTGTAACACACTTGCAATTATCTCAGACTGAAAGAAGACCAAAAACAGATTTGGGTATTTCATTTCTTAGTTATTTGTTTAATGGTAGAGAAGAAAGGAAAAACATGTTTACTGATGAAAAGAATTAAATAATAAAAGAAAGTTCACCAGTAATTAAGAAAACTACATAGTAGGACTGTAATTACATAGAAAAAAATGTTTGCTCAGGTGTGATTACATTTTTTAAAGTACATCCATTTTTAATAAAAGTGAGAAACCTGGGAGTCATCCTTTTCACTTCCTTCCCTTGTTCTCCGTCATCTCCAGTTGACTTTACCTCTTAAATAACTTTTCTCTCATCAAGTCTGAAGAATATTTATTAAAAGAATAAAATGTTTTTTGCAGTGCTGCAGCTCATTGGCTGTAGAAATATGAGTATTAGTGTCTGTACATGGTTGTTGGGCCTGATACAGGTCTCAGCTCAGTCAGTCATATTTATACTGACAGCTCCCTCTCCACCTCTGGTATCAACACTTTGCCCTGTTGTTCCAATAGCTGGTGTTACAGAAATCCCAAGAATCTTATGGTTCATTGGCCTAAGCACATGGCTAAATTTCGAAGCTTCTGTGGGTAATGATTCCTCTCACACTAAATCAGGCTTTTTGCTCTTCTCCCTTCTTTCCAATAAGTAGCCTTTCTCTTCGTGGTGGGAAGAAAACACAATAATATAGTTGTTGTAACTATAATTATAGTGATCACAAGGAAGGAAAAAAGTTATTCCATCATCTACATTCAACCACTATATATATATCCTTACAATTCTTTGATTCACACAGTTGCTATATTAGTTTGTTTCTGTTCCTTATAACAAAATACACAGAACTGGGTAATCTGCAAGAAAACGAAATTTATTGCTTACAGTTTCAGAGGCTAGGAAGTCCAAAGTCCAGGGAACACATCTGATGAAGGCTTTTTTTGGTAGTGACTTCAGTTAATGGCAGGGTATCACATTGGGAAAGTGGTGGAGCAGTGAGAGCAAGACAGAGAGCAACCTCCTCATTCACTCTCCTTTTAAAGCCCTCCAAACCATACCCCTGACCACCATTTTCAATCTATTCACTATGGCATGGTCCTACAATCTAATAACCTCTTCGAGGCTCTACCTTTCATTTACCATAATAGGATTTCCCACCCTCTTAACAGTCACAGTGGGGGCTAAGTTTCTAGTACATAAAACTTGGGGGACACAATTCAAGCTTCATTGAGTTTTGGGGGGACAATTCAATCCACTACAGTTGCTCTCTTGCTTTTTTGGGGGGGGCATGAATCTTTTTGGGGGGGTTATGCATATTCATGGGTTACAAAATTGACTGTCACCACTTGTGCCAAGATGTAATGGCCACATCAGTATTATCAGCATGCCCATTAACACAAATTGCAATTATTCCTGTGTCTCCCACCCAGTTAATCCTCTCCCTCCCTCTCCCTCCCCGCCATCCCCTTCCTCTCCTTCCCCGCCATCCCCTTCCTCTCCTTCCCCATCCCACTGTACAACCCTAGGTATGTTCTCTCCCTCTGCAAGTCCAAAATGCCACTGTGGTCTTTCTTTCCTTCCTTCTTTTTCTCTTGGCTCCCACTTATGAGTGAGGACATGCAGTGTTTTTCCCTCTGTACCTGGCTTATTTCACTCAACATAATTTTCTCCATGCTCATCCATGTTGCTGCGAATGGCAGAATTTCATTCTTTTTCATGGCAGAATAGTATTCCACGGTGAATATATACCACATTTTCCTTATCCAGTCATCCTTCAGTGGACATTTAGGCTGGTTCCATGTCTTGGCTATTGTAAATAGAGCGATGAACATGGGAGTGCAGGTATCCCTTCAACATGATGGTTTCCATTCCTTTGTGTAAATACCTAGAAGTGGAATTGCTGGATTGTGTCGTAGATCTTATCTGTAGTTGTTTGAGAAACCTCCATACTGTTTTCCATAGTGGTTGTACTAATTTACAGTCCCACCAACAGTGTAGGAGTGTTCCCTTCTCTCCATATCCTCACCAGCATTTGTTATTCTGTCTTTTTTCTTATAGCCAGTCTAACTGGGGGTAGGTCATCTTTCAGTGTGCTTTTAATTTGCATTTCCCTGATGATTAGTGATGTTGAGCATTTTTTAAGTGCCTGTTGGCCATTTCTATGTCTTAGAAAAATGTTTGTTCAGCTTCTTTGCCCACACAGCTCTCTGAGTGTTCAGTAAATTTTTAATTATTTAATTTCATTCATTTTAAAATTTATTTTAAAGCCCTTTGAATTATAAAAGATAAACTCAAAAAACAAAAAATAAATTTTAAAAAATTTAAATATGAAAAAAATGATTTGGACTGTTTGTTCTTTAAAATACCTTCCAGATCCTTGAGAAATTCATCAGAGTGTAAGAGCTGCAGTTAAATGTAGTTATAAGGCAATATATAAGAATTTTGATCAAAACTGAAGAAGTCTTAAGAGGTGATAAAGGTTGGGGGGATGGTTAGGAATCAAACCTTTATAGATTAGAGGTCTGTCATCCCCTCACTAGAATGTAAATCCCAGAAGAGCAGGACCCTTTGTCTGTTCTGTTCAATGATATATCTCTACTACCTAGAATAATACCTTTTCACCTCTTCAGTATTTGAGTTTGATGTTTTTTTTTAAAAAAGCTTCATACTGTATAACCTACAGGCGGGCTTGGGCCATAATCCCAAATGTTGAAATCCTCGAAGATCAAAATCCCTGAGGTCTAAAATCCTGAAAATCACAATCTCAAAAATATAATTCTGGAAAAAATAATTTTAAAAATCTTTAAAAGACATTTATTTACATTTTTAAAAGAGGATTTATTTGAGAAACATATAAAAACACACCAGAAGACTTCATAGGTCACTTTACACAATAAAACAGGCAGTAGTAACATATCTATTTTTGCAAGCACAAATACTCACTATACTAATGACAGTCATATGGGTTTAACAGTTATGAGTAGACAAACCATATTCATAAAGAAATAGGTCAAAAAGAGAATTATATAAACACATAACACTATGGTAACTGCGTTTACCCAGCTTTGTAACTGTGGTCATCCTAAATAACCCGAGTCATTAGACGAGATCTATCAAAAACTGTGATGGGTCACCACCACATATGCAGTTGCCCAAACAGCTGAGATCTCAAGAAATTTTATCTTTCACAAATGCAGATGTACAAAAAGGACATCTTTCCATTTACTGGGGAAGCTTCAGTGTTTTTACATACTGGCACAATGCTTACACACAAAGTCAACATCGTCATTATGCACTTTTGTGGAGTCAAATTTGCATAAAATGCATAAAATGAATTAGAAGACTTTAGAAGTCTTTACACAGTTTGTGCCTCCAGTATTGAGAGTGGTGCAAAGGTGAAATACTTAATTTCCAAATAAAGGCAACAGCAAGGTAATAGTTCTCCCTAATATCATGCAGCTATCCTGCGTACAACCGAAAATGTACTCATCCTTTCCCCAGAATTTGGCTTTCAGGATTTCAGCATTCAGGATTATGGTGTTCAGGATTGTGTCTTTTGGGATTAAGGTTAGCACTGCCTACAGGCATATCATCTCCCATGGTTTATCACGTTTGGAGTCATTTTTACAAAAGCTCATTTTCCAAACAATGTTACTTTTAGAGAATAACATTCTTTCTGTGGGAACAGGAGGTTTTTTTCCTTTCCTAATTTAGAATATTTTCATATTTCTTCCCTAGTATGATATTCTCCAATACTGGGTAAGGGCAGAAGTTTAACTGAAGGGTTCTGTACGTTCATTAATTTCTAGTGTGATTTCTGGTATTTAGCCGAAGCTCAGCTAAAAAGTTTTTTCACATTTCTTATATACATAGCTCTCCCCAGTGTGGTTTCTCTTTTGATCATGAAGGTTTGTTTTCTTTTAGGAGGCTCTTATACATTTATGCGGCTTCCCTCCAGTGTGAGTTCTTTCATGTTGCGGAAGCATTGACTGTATCTGAAGGATTTTCCATGAGATTGAGGAAGAATGCTGGTTAAATGAGAGAAAATACATAATAGATAATTCTGAATTTTACTAAAATATTTTTGAAAAACTTACAGTTGAGATATTTCTGACAATACATATAAAAACTTTCTCTGTGCAAACTTTAATGTATATGCCAAGAGACCATAATCTTGGCAACATCCAAAGTTCCAACATCAGAGTATCATAATTCTATTCTTGTTTTAATGAAAATTATCATTTGCATTAAAATTAAAATGTAAATAGTATATATAGTGAGAAATTTGAAGAAAAAGAAGACATGTAGACTTCAAATTTTTCTTGTAAATAAAAATAAACTTTTATTAGAAGCAAGATGCAGCTGTTTTGTCAATTTGTATTATTGCTATTCATCACCATGAACTTTCTTAACCTTTAGTAAAGTTAGGCTTAGGTTAGGACTAGAGAAAGTAAAGAAAATGGTTTGGAAGAGTAAGTATATCATGGTTTCAGTGACAGAAGACAGTTCCTGCCTTTATCTCTGATCTCATGAAAGAAGCAGCTTTAGTATATGGGGAGGAGGGAAGAGAAGAGAATGTGAGTATATTAGAAAAGATAAGGGGTATTATTGATTTGTCTTATGGAGTTTTATAGTTCCAAAGCTTATTTTGAGGATTAAAAATATAGCAGTAGTAGTAAGCACGTCATCTGTGGCCAGACTTCTTTCTAAGTAGCCATATAGGCTGAATGCTAATGGATATACCATATGCCTTTAAAGTTTTCCACTTTTGAACACAAAGATACCTCAGCAATAATTATCTTCTGCTTTGAGAGTCCCCTGCCCCCGTGCCCCTACCCCACCAGTCTTTTATAGATTCCATTACTTTTTCTTTTCTTACCTCAGTCTTGTCTACATGCTGGTCTATATTGGCCTTTTCTCTTCTTCTATCTATAGGTATCCCTACAACATCACCCTTAGAACAGTCCTTTTAAGAGTGTTGGAACCTTCAAGATGAAATTTAGATCAAGAATTTCACTTTTCAGAACAAACCTACAAGACTTAAGAGAAGCTGTGACTCCTGTGAATTCAGTAATTCTTTCATAGGGTAGGTGGTCATCAGTTGTGGGTTTTGCTTTCCCATGTGCTTCCAGAAAAAATGCAACTGAAATTTGGGCTCAGTAGTTTCATGGTTCAAAATGAATCCATGAATATTCTTTCAAGTACACTTATAATAACCACTAAGAAGTTACCTTTGTATATATCTGAGTTACTACTTGAAGATTTGTCTTTACTCTCTGA
This sequence comes from Cynocephalus volans, assembly GCF_027409185.1. Classification (NCBI taxonomy): domain Eukaryota; kingdom Metazoa; phylum Chordata; class Mammalia; order Dermoptera; family Cynocephalidae; genus Cynocephalus; species Cynocephalus volans. The sequence goes on from NC_084467.1 coordinate 134,729,569, forward strand.
TTTTAAAATTGCAAGTTAAATCCAGTGGAACAAATTTTAGGAGTGTCAAGACTGCTGTACTTCATTTAGCCTTTATGGAAATGGAGGGTTATATACATAGTATAAAAAACAGTCTTATTCTTTAATCAGACCCTTAAAAAAGCATCCTGTGAGTCACTAAGTTGACTTCAACTTTTTGGTGTTCATGTGAGATGTTTTAGTGTAGAATTACTCTTGACCAGGCTGATAAACTGTCGATATATAAGGTGACACTTGTGGCAGAATTTATTTCTCAGATTATATTCTAATGTGATTTAGAGGAAGATTCTAGAGTCTGAGACAAAAAGAGAGACAAAGAGAAAAGCAGTTCTTCTCACAGAGAAATTTAGTGACTATTTAGAGGTAGAGGTGAGCCAGGTCAAAATTCCTTCAAGGCCAGGAAACTGTAAATGCACTGCAGGGTTTAAGAAGGCAGTAGTGGGTGAGTTCCTGGAGTCCCAGTGCAATTTTAGCTTCATAATCCATTAAATGGATTTTTGTTTTTATTGTTTTTTTAAAATGTTTTATTTTGAGATAATTAGATTCACAGGAAGGTGCAAAACAGAAAGCGGGGGCAGAGATAGAGATTCATAGGAGATTGTAAAAACAGTGCAGATAAGTTCCATTTACCCTTCACCCAGTTTTCCTGAGCAATTACGTCTTACATTAACTATAGTACAATATCAAAACCAGGAAATTGATATTTTTACAATAATGTCTGTATAGTTCTATGACATTTTGTCATATATGTAGATTGTCTCACCACTACCATAGTCAAGATTCCTTCACCACAAAGATCTCTCCATTGTGCTACCCCTTTATAGTCACACACATCCCACTGCTCTTCACCCTCTCTCCCCCATCCTTAACCCTTGGCAACCATTAATTTGTTTCCATCTTTACAGTTTTGTTTGTTGCGGTAGATAGGCTAGTAATGTGACATTGTTTCAGAGAGGGTAATGTTTTCTACCGTCTTATGAGGATAAAAAACCTGTTTGTCTTTTTATGTTTTCTAATTACAAGATTCTTTGGAACTGAGGGCTTCAGGGGAACTTTAACTCATTTGCTCCCAAATAATGTGACTATACCTCTCTCTTTCTCTCTTTTTTCAGTCTGCTTGCAACAGTTTTCTGAAAGTGGCAAAGCATTTTTCCATGAATGATGTTGAAATATTCTAAGAATTGGATGAACTTTCTAAAATCTCTCAGCATTTCTTATTTGAGGAGTCAGAAAAGCATTACAATTTTTTTTAAATGTAAAAAACGAAGGCATAATTGGCCAGTATTTTTTCTGGATTCCTTATTTATCATGATTAATTATAATGATGAAGATAGGATCAAATTAGTTGATATGTACAAAGCACTTAGACTGGCATGTAGTAATCTCTGTAGTAGTGTTAACTCTTATTATTATTGCTGTTATTAAGACATCTCTGTTCTCAGGACGGGAATGACTTTTTAAAACACAATTGGTAGGTTAAATCACACAGTAAAAGAACAGCTATATTGGCTACTTTAAATAAATAATAAAAAAAAAAACAGGTCCACGTATGCACATAAAGAAGATTGGGAAGATGTTTACATAGGTTCTTTTGGTGATGGGTGATTCATAGCCCCCTCCCCACCTTTTTTTCTTTCTATTTAACAACAAACATAATTAGTCTCATACTTGGGGAAATTAAGGCAATAATATGTAGAAAGAGAAGTAAATATACCTAGTTTAGATAAGACTTGTGAAACTAGTAGTGAAAGTGATTCAGTATTTCAGGAGGGCAATTTGACAGGTGTCAAAGCCTTGAGACTCAAGTTCATACTCTATGACCTAGTGATTTCACTGCTAGAACCATATTTTTAGGAAATGATCAGAAATGTCAGAAAAGGTGCAAGGATATTTATTATTTATAATGTAGCGTTACTTATAATAGGAAAATGAAATCACCCTTATGTATAAAGATCTGTAATTGGGTTTGAATTCTATGTTAAATGGCTACTTTGAGTGGTTTGATAAGTTTAATTATAATTTGATAGAGATACTTTATATTATTAATATAAATTTGGAAATTATATTAATTGGTTATAAACAAATTCAACATTTATGGATTATTCCTAGGAACTTTGTCCTTAAATATGATGTCTTTATGTAGTTATGTAAGTATGCTGTGATTTTAGAAAGAACAAAAAATTTTTTCTAGAAGTTTGGTGTTTTTAATGTCATTGTCATGTATTATTTTTGTGTCAGTATATTTACCACTAAATATTTTCTTCCTTTACAGGGAGATAATATGAAATGAGCATATATCTAGGTTATTTGAATACCAAGCATTTTTTTGAACTGTAGAATTGCTTTTGTCATTTCAATTTTTCTTTCAATAATTTCAAATTTGAAAATTATAATCTAATTTTAAGGTTAAAAAAGCTAGTAATTTATGTCTCCAAAGCATTTACTGCTTATCTGCTGTGTTGAAACTATAATTGTCATCTCCTCCCTCAGTTATATAGCAATATATGTGCTTCCTCACTAACATATTAAGTAAGATTGAGAGGTGGGTCTTATAACTAACATAATTATGAAGTACTGATGAGGGTAAATGATACTTTTAGATATCTGCATCAATTGTAATGTAATATGAAAATATCTATGATTTTTATTGGTGACAAAATCACATGTATTATCATCATAACCTGTAGCCTACAGTTACTATGAAAAGGAATGTCATTTCAGTTAGAGGTTAATGTACAATAAAAATTAATTTTTTTTACATCCAAGTTCTTGGGATCTTTGAATTTTATTTACAGACTCTTTGGGGGATCAAGAATCCTTTTATTAGAGATTTCTTCAAATATCCGGGATCGTTGACTGTCAGCTCAAATAGTGAGATACTAAAAAGCTGATTGAGAGTTCTGAGTGATTGAATAGGGCTTGATAACCAATAGTCTTCACTATATGATGTCGATGTTCAACTTTCATGATCTGTACATTTTTCTTCAAATCTCTTCAGAAAGTGGATGCTCAGCTTTCAAGATCTGTACATTTTTTCTTCTTCAAATCTCTTCAGAGAAGAATCCACCAATATTCTCTCTATGGAATATAAGTTTACCTATGTTTTAAAAGACAAATATATATTTACTCCTATATTTTACTAATAAAATTTGCTTTTGTGATTTAACTGAATGGTTATAATTTAGATATATTCCTATTAAATAAAGTGGTTCTAGAAAGGGACACAAACTGTCCTTAATGTTTTGAAACCCTTCATATGACAAGAAAACTGGCCTATTTCTTGAATTTATGTTTAATTTTCACCTTAATTTTCCAGGAGCTTTCAAGTTGTGGATGGAATAAAAAAGAAAAATATAGTTCTGCACCAAATGCAGTTGCCTTCACAAGAAGATTTAATCATGTGAGTTTTTTATAAAATTTTGCTATTTAGTTTCTGAAATTCAGTTCCTCAGTACATAAGTTTTCATTAGGAAATAGTTTGACTTTTCACATTAACTCTGGAACATTTTCAGCAAATATCTCTTAAAGTATTGTCTCTGCCAATATCTCTTCGAATCTTGTTGGAACTTCACATTCTTTCCTATTTGTCTCTTAACCTTCCATCTTTCTTTTTGTGCTCCGTTCTGAGTGCTTTCCTCAGATCTATATTTTAGTTTACTAATTTTCTTCAGATGTGTTTTCTCTGTTTCAAATCTGTGTGTTTTCACAATAGTGTGATCTTTTTCTTATTTTTTTGCATCAAATAAAATTCAACATTTATTCATAATGCAAACTCTCAATAAACTAAGAATAGAAGGAAACTTCCTAAATCCAAGAAGGGATATCTGAAAAAACCCAAAAAGTGACATTATACTTAATGATGAGAGATTGAATACTTTCTCCCTAACTTTGAGAGCAAAAGTAGGATTTCTGCTTTCACCATTCCTATTCAACATAGCACTGAAATTTCTGGACAATGAGGTAAATCAAGAGAAAGAAATATACATATACAGATTGAAAAGGAAAAAATACTAGATAAAACTGTCTATTCACAGATGACCCAGTTGTCTCTGTAAAAACCCCCAAAGAATCAACAAAAAAGCCACAGGACTAGTGAGTTTAGCAAGGTTGTAAAATACAGTGTCAGTATATCATCAATAAAGAATTTGGCGGGGGAGGATCAGGCCTGGCCGTACCAGCGGTCACCTTGATCAGGGCCATGGCTGCGGTGGCGCCGATGAAACCTCGGGCCCCACCAAGCGCCCACCCTCCTGCTCCTTCAAGTTGCCGTCTTGCTGCTGCTGCAGCCTCTACCACAGACTCAAGGGCGGCCGCAGCACGAGTGTGGTTTGGCTTAGCCAAAACCGCAGCACGTGCACGGTAGCAACCTCCACCAAGACACTTCCGGTAGCAGCGGGTGACCAGACCAAGTCTCACATGTACCTCAACTCTGGCAAGCAGAAGTTCCAAGAAGTTCTTTTTTTCTTATTTTTTTTCAATAAATAATTTTCAATTTTTTATTTTATAGTTTCTGTGTTATTATCTGAAGTCCTTGGGGTTCTACTTCTCTTTTTTTTCTGCTAATCCTTACAATGGTTTGTTTTCTTATGAGTTTTGTAGCTTTGTATTGAAAGCTATTAGAAAGAAAGAAAAACTTCAGACAGATTAAATTTAACAGTTTAATTGAGCAAAGAATGATTCGTGAATCGTACAGCCTCCAGAACCCGAACAGGTTCGGAGTGACTTTGGGGTTGCCACGTGTTTGGGGAAGATTTATTGACAGAAAATGGAAAGCGATGTACAGAAAATGAAGTGAGTTACAGAAACAGCTGGATTCATTACAGGTGGGAGTTTGCCTTATTTGAACACAGTTTAAACAGTGGGCTGCCTGTAATTGGCTGAAACTCCACTACTTGTTCCAAGAGTAGGATACAATCTGTTTATACATCAAGTTAGGTTATAGTTCACTATATCCAGAGAAACTTTTAGGCCAAACTTACTTTAACAAAGCTCATATCTGTTTAAGCTTTACCTGTGGGAATTTTCCTACTGCCTATATTGAGGGTATATTTGTTCTTAGAGGCTTTTGTTTGCTTTTGCTGATAACCAGGGCTATCACAGACCTAGGACTATTTAATGTTAAATGTTTTGGTTGGGTAATAATTTGTACTTCTCTGTAGTGAAAATTTAAACTCCAAATCCAGTTAAGGGCAGGTCTCTGGTTGCAAATTCTTCTGAAACACTTATTTTTTTCTTCTTGACCATCCAGAGCCTAGGTCAATACAGGTAAACTTGTGTGTTATCTCCCTCTTCCAATAGGTGAATTGTTTTAGTCCACCCTGGAAATGGAGCCCTTTGAGCCACTCTTAGGTAGAAATAGAGGGAGGAGGAGAGAGCTGTGAGGCTTTGTATTGTGTCTTTGAAGGAATATTAAGTCCCAAGCCCTGTGTCACTGAGATAGGAAATCCTCCAAGGGCAGCTGCAGTATCCACTTGTAACCATGGCTTTGCTTTTATTTCCTTCTTTGTTTTGAACTCTAGGGAAATTCTTTATTTTCCTTCCAACTCAGACGTGCATTTTTTTTTTAAGTTTGTTATATTTTACCCAGCATTTCTAAGGGTTTATAGCAAATAGTTTCTCAGGCTGTGTGGTTCACTGTATTCCCCAAAAAGGAGTGGGTTAACGTTTTTAAAAATTATATTAAACCCCTTAACCCAGGCATACAGCAAACATATCTTGTACTGAATTGCATAGTTGAGCTATATAGCAGCTGTCTTAAAATTTTTCTGAGGTGGCCAGAATTTATCCTCACAGTAAAAATTTTTTCTTTGTCATTCAAACAAAATCCTGTTACAATGCTCACACTACCACGGCCAAACACTGTCGACTTGCTGTTTGAGCCATTAATACTGTGGCCTTCTGCTTGAGTTTTAGCTGCCCCACACTGTGGTAACTGGCTGTAACCTTTATAAATACAAATTTTACCGAATGCGGTTTACTAATTTCAAGGATCAGTTCTGCAGTTTCTGCCTGCTTTTGGTTCCTCACTTGTGCTTTTAATTTTTATATTTTGTAATTATAATCAGAGGAGGACTCCTAAAGATACAAAGCTACTCCACTGATACCTGAAATGGAACTTTCTCCTATCTCTTTAAAAACTATACTTTATTCTGATTATCAAAATAACAACATGTGTCACAGAAAAATTGAAAAAATTTAGAAATGTTTGAAAAGCAGAAGGGAAAATCACTCAGATGTGACTGTTAACATTTCACCATGTATCCTTTCATTATTTTTTTTCTTATTCTAATATAGATCATGTTGTACTTACAATTTATAGCCTTGTTGTCTTAGAGACCATATATGGTCCTACATCAAAATCACTTTGGAAACATTTAATGTCTGTATAATCTCGTCACTTGACTATATTATAATTTTAATAATCATTCTATCTTGGATATTTCTCTGGTAAAATAACTTGTAGTCATGTCTTCTGGCCAGTGGTTTCCTGATTTTTTTTTCATCAGGGAGAGGGTTGTTCTAAGTTTCTTTTAAATGCTATCTTTAGATAATTGGAAATTTGACTGGATATATAGTAATTTTAAGAAATTAATGTTTTTAGGAGTGATAGGCTTATGTTTATAAAAAAGGGCTTCTTTTTGAAAATTTTTATAGATGCAATTATATATTGTCTGTGACTTGCTTACTGGGCCAGCAGAGGGTGGGATGAGAAAGGAGGTGAAAAAGCTAGGTTATAACTTGATGATTTTCTGAGGCTAGTTGATAGACTATGACTTCATTATTATCTTCTGTTTAGTTCAGTATATATTTGGGGTTTTCCATAATAAAAACTTAAACTATCTTTAAATCTTAACATATTTTGGCTGCAAATGTAAGGTCTTCATAATTTCTCTACATGACTATAAAACCCTGAATAAAGCAAGAAATATCCCGTAAATAAATGTTGTTTTCAGGATTTTCTTAAGTGAAATATTTGATACATTTCAAAGAATGTGTTAAATATTTGAAGCATATGAAATTGCTTATGCTTGACCATTTTTAGCTTACAAAAATTGCAAATTCATATAATTAACCTAATATATGTTAAGAAGTGTTGTAATAAACAACTGAATTTACCATGTAAGAATATTAGCAAAACCGTTGAAGTGTTTTACATGCTCTTCTATCTTCACTCAGTAGGTAACCATAATCTGGAAGTTTTTGTGTTTGTTATTTTTCTTTTTCTTCCTTTTCTTTTTTTTTTCAGTTGGTTTATTTTTTTAATTCCTCCAAAATAGGTTCTTTATAGATTTACCAGAAATGTTTGTATCTTTATTCAGGGATATACATTTGTATAAACATGTGATATAATCATGCTTGTTTTTCATCTGTATAAAATATATCATCATACCATGTACATTCTTCTGTGGCTTTTTTCAAGTGTGTTTCTCTGAGGCATCCATGGTACATGTAGCTCTAGTTCATTGATTTTCACTGCTGTAGGGTTTCATCACATGAACGAATTAGAATGAAATTATCATTCTTTTGAGGGTGAACATGAGGTATTTTCTAATTTTTTGCTATTAAATGTTGCTGTGAATGTTCTAAAAGTCTTTTGTTGCACATGTGCAATAGATTCTCTAGGCAGTGGCTTTCAAACTTTTTTGACTCTATCCCACAGTAAGATAAAATCTTATATTGCAACTCAATCCAGACACATAGCTGAAACAAAAGTTTTCTGAAATAATATGTACTTGTGTTAAATGATTTGTACTTTGATCTTTTCTGCTGAAGAAAGCAGTTGAACAATTGCTGTTTAAACTCAGTAAATTGATACTATAAATGAGTGAAAAACACTGATTGTTTTGAAAAATATGTGCCTAGAAGTGAAATTTGAGTCATAGAATATATGCATGTTTAACCATACAAGACAATATCTTATTTTTTTTCCAAAATGTTTGTACCAATTTGCATTCCCACTAACAGAGTATAAGAGTTTTCATTATTGCATAACCTTATCAACACTTGCTATCATCAGACTTTGCAATCTAATTGTTGTAACATGCTTCAGCTTTCATTTTCATTTGATAGATATTTATTAAACCCCTACTATGTACTGGGCAGTGTTCTAGATGTTTGAGATATGTCAGTGAGCAAGAAAAACAAAAGATCACTACCTTCTTGGACCTTTCATTATAGCTCTTCTTAGTTGTTTGGGTTTTTTTCAATTTTCTTTTTCTTTTTTCTTTTTCTTTTTTTTTTTTTTTTTTAGTTTTACTGTTTTTAGTTGACAAATGACAAATTATATATTTATGGTGTGCAGTGTGATGTTTGGATATATTTATACATTGTAGAATGATTAAATAAAGCTAATTAACATGTTTATCACCTCATATATTTACATGTTTATGTAACATTTAAAATCTACACTCTGAGCGATTTTCAAGTATACTATGCGTCATTAATTATAGTCACCATGCTATATAATTGAGCTCCAGAATCTTCTTAGTTTTACTTTCACATATTTTTTTTTTTATTTTTAGTAAGTTCTGCCATTTCTAAATTTCCCTAGCCATTTTTATTATTCTTTTTTTTTTCTTACTTGCTTTAAACCACTTAGTGTAAAATAAAACATAGATACAGAAAACCACAAAACAAATGTATGATTTAATGAGTTATTGTCGGGCAAATATTCTTGTAATTACCACCCAGGTCAAAAAAAAAAATTTGCCAACTACCGTACAAGCTCCCTTCATGTGCCTCGTCCCAAGCACACCCTTATTTCTTCAGAAGTAATCGTAGTCCTGACTTTTATAGTACTCATTTCTTTGTGTTTCTTTTTATAGTTTTATCACTTAACATTTAGATCTTTAATGTTGTAGTCTTGCCAATTTTTAAAGTTTGGTGCATAAGACTTTGTAATCTACAATTGCCCCCTTTGTCCCTTTCTTTTCTTTATTATTTATCTGTGGAGGAGCCCAGGCATTTTGACCTATGTAGAAGTCTTCCACAGTCTAGACTGCATTCAGTGTAACATAACATGTTCTATTTTTCTTGAGAATCAGCTGCTGGTTCCAAAGGTTCAATCTGGTTTAGTATCTTTGGAAAGAGTATATAGGTTGTGTTGTATTTTCTCATCAGGAAGCACATAATATCTCGTCTCTTTTGAGATGATAGCAGTTGTGTGTAGATCCATTAATTAATTGGGGTTGTTAAAGATGAATTGTCATTTCATTATTTCTTTTTAATTTATTAGTTGAAATGCTTTCATAAAGAGGCATTTTCTCTTATCTGGTATTTGCTTACCCAGAGGTCCATTTTCATAGGAAACGAAGGATAAGGGAGAAAGTTTGATTGTTTACCTTTATTTAGCAGTTTTGAAGATTGTGAATTGGTATTCTGTCATCCTGTGATAATGACCAAAAACATTTTTTTAATATTATTATGAACTCAGATTTAAACATATGAGGGGATCTTCAAAAAGTTTATGAAAAGATATGTATTATCTTTTAATTTTATGTTTCCATGGACGTTTTGAATGAAGTATCCTCATAGATAAGGAGATTCAATCTATTGCAATTATTATCCTTACTGAAACTCATTGTTATATTGCCCTATCTTTAGCCAGTGGGAGTCTCTTTAGGTTGACTTTCATGTCTTTTGGCATGTCCCTAGTAGTCCTTTTTTTTTTTGGCAGCTGGCCGGTACAGGGATCTGAACCCATGACCTTGGCGTTATAAGGCTGTGCTCTAACCAACTGAGCTAACTAGCCAGCCCCAACCCTAATAGTCTTTAATAGTTTCCTTGCCACCTGGTATGCCAAGATGTTGCAGGTTTATTTTGTGCATTTCCTGTCCCCCGCCTGGAGTCAACATTTCTTTAAGAAAGCATGGTTTCTTATAGTGGGAAATAGATCTGGATGCTAGGGATGCTCATTGCTGTTTGGGTGACCATAATTTCTAGTCCTTTTCAATAGATATAGCTAGGATATCTATATATATCATACACACAAAACTATTTAAAGATAAAATATCTCATGAATTGATATTGATACTTAAAATTCAGAAATTCAGTTTCAGGACCAGAGTTTTTACTTCAATTCTTCTGTATTACATCTGCATGTCCTTTCATCCACACTCGGAATCCTGGTTTTCAAGGGACATAGGGCATGATATGATATCCTGTAATTTACTCATTTGCTTTATCCTACTTAACAAACAACCATCTCAAAATAACAGTACTAACAACACCACCATCGATATTATTAGGGAAAATAGGTAAATATTTTGCAGATGTTCTCTATTCTCACCTTCCTGTTTTTTATAATTGTATTATATATTGTCTGAGTACATAAGCATTATGTAATGTACTCTCTCCCTTTTAATCCTCAGTTCTATGAATAGGTGTATATTTAGTGCTCACTATTCTGATGCTGATGTTTCCCTAGTCACTTTGGTTGTCAGAAGCTTGTCAAGTAGATTACTTAGGAAGGACTCATTGGAACAATAATTCCTGAGTTCTTACATATTGACAGATTTGCCTGTGTTCTTTTAGGTGAAAGTCAGTATTACTGGATAAAAAAATGCTTGCTGATGTTTTCCTTCCCTGATTATCTTTAATATGTTTCTCCATTTGTTTTTGTTTTTGTTTTTTCTGGCAGAGTGTTGCTGTTAAAAAGTCTGATAATAAGTAAATTTTCTTCCTTTTTTTAAAAAAATTATGTTCTTGTTTTGTCTAGATGGCCAAAAGATTTTTCTTATAAGTCCAGTAATTTTGTTATTAAGCTATGTCCTAGTGTTGGTTATTCTGGGTCAGTATTCTTAGGTGTGGTTGGTTTCAGCTGGGACTGTCCATTGAGGAGTACCTACGCTTACCCTTTCCGGCCTGGTGGTTTCAGGGTGGTTGTACTTGTTATATGGTAGCTTAGGACTCCCAGAAAAAATGTTCTGGCAGTCAAGGCAGGGGCTGCATGGTCTTTTATGACCTTGTCCTGGAAGTCAGCATCAGTTTCGCTAATACTCTATTCATCAAAGCAATCAGAAGCCTGCCCAGATTCAATAAGAGTGACATACACTGCAACTTTTGATGAAAGGATTGACAAAGAACTTGTGTTTTAAAATCACCATAGTATTTGTCTAAAAATTTGTCTGATGTAGATTTTATTAACAGTGATCATGCAGTTTAGATTTGAACTCATAGTTGGTATTTGCTAAGGTTATTGTTAAAATATCTGTAGTGTAACTTGATTTTTTTGTAGAAGTAAACTTTGTCAGAATTGGTGAGAATTAGTAGTCCAAGAATGAAGACGACTTTGTAAAATATTTACATTTTACATTACATATATATTTGTATATAGATATTGATAGTTGTTTACAGATGAAAATTGCAAGTAAAATGTGAAATATTTCTCCTTTTAAAAAGTGAAGAAATATGAGGCAGTGGCATTATCTTTTGCACTAAAATTTCTAACTACATCCTGTTTTTAGATTTTTATAAGTTTGAACCAACTTATAGTACTTTGATTTTATTTTCATAGTACATGAATTAAAATGTATTACATACATATTTTATATCATTTGATAAGCAAACTGTTTCACCAGAGTAGAGCATTTTAATAATGCTATAGATCTAGTCTGCCTTCTGATGATTTTTAAAGTTTTTTAAGGAAATCAAGAAAATAGTTTCATTGAATTAGAAAGCATCACAAAATTTTTGAAACACAGTCTTAATTTTAGAATGTTTAGATATATTTTTCTTTATGATATTTTATTATGTTTTATTCATACTAAGAAAACCATACTTGGGAATCTTCAGATTTATGATTCTGGTCAATGTAAGTCAGTGAAAATGTAGGATTACACAGCCACAGAAAAGCATGCTGTGCTATAGGTACCATCTTTTACAGTGTCTGATTTTAGAGCTTACCTCATTCTGCCAAAATGTTTCAAAATACAGCAAGAAAACACTTGTGCTTATAAAGTGTTCACATTGTGTCTCTCTGGTTGTATTGCATTCTCTTAGAAAGCTCTTTTCCCTAAAAATTTATATTAACTTTTACAAATTAAAAATTATAGTGATATTTTTATGTGTGTACACACACACACATCTGTTTCTCTTTCTATATATATATGGAGAGTGTGCAGCATTTGAAGATTGGTTATGTCATGGTGATAAGGGAAAGAGAAAGTATGGTTTATCTTTAAAGCAACTATAGGGGCCGAGCCCGTGGCGCACTTGGTAGAGTGCTGCGCTGGCAGCACAGCAACGCTCCCGCCGCGGGTTCAGATCCTATATAGGACTGACCAGTGAGTGCCGGTCACGAAAAAACGACAATAAATAAATAAATAAAGCAACTATAGGATGTTCGTCATGTAGTTCTTGTCATTAATTTGATCCTAGTGAGTAAATAATCTTGTCCTCAACTTTTTTAAATTTTTATTTGCAGGTAAGCTTTTGGGTTGTTAGAGAGATTCTTCATGCCCAAACATTAAAAATTAGAGCAGAAGTTTTAAGCCACTATATTAAAACTGCTAAGGTAAGAAAAACCTGTTTTTATTTTTGAGTTCAACCATTCAGAAATATTTGTAAGTGGATATTTGCCTGTGGTACTTTTACTGTTTATTGATACTGGAAAATAAAGCATCTTGATAAACATAAGTCAGTTTTTAAATCGAGTACCTGTTTTCTTTCCCTTTCTTCCTTTCCTTCCTCCCTCTCTCTGAGTAGCTGAAATGTATGATCTGTTTCACTGGGTAAGTAGACAGAGGTCGGGTTATGGAAAAGTATGATATTTATGAAGTATTGGACTATTATACAGGTGATGGAGAAAGCCATATAGGATTAAGTAGAATGCATATCAATTTTTTGCTTCTGAAATAGATCACTCTGCCAGCCATGTGGAGAATAAGACTTTATTTTTAAAAGAATAATATATATGATGTTACCAAATACATTAACTAAGCAGTTATGTGTGGCATAGATAATAAATGCAGCAAGAAAAATGGACCAAGGATAGTCACAATTTAAAGAGGAGAGTGGAACAGGACATTCCGTAAGTGGATACTGAGATTTTATTAAAACCTGTAACAGCTCCAAATTTATGTTAAGTTCACTAAGAACTATAGTAATTGTAGCCACATTCATTCTTCATTATTCTTGTAATAAATACATAATTTATATCACCTGTGAATTAAAGTTAAAGTAAGGATACCGTGTTTACTATTATTATAAGTCATAACTCTTCCATATTTTCTTGGAACACATGAGAGCAATTGTATTCTAACAAATTCTGTGGCACTAGGTGGCAGACATGGCCTTCTACAAATTTGAAATTTTGTGGAAGTATCATAAAATTTGTAAAAACATTCTTTGTGATATGTTAGATAAATATTGGTTTTTAGCTAATAAAATTTAATGACTTTTCTCCATAGGTCCTGAATTTCCATTATTGTTTTCTGATATTTTTGTTAGTTTTTTTATTTACTTGTATGTTTCATTCAAAACAACCAAATTTTGCCCATCAAACCTGCCACTATTCTTCTTGTCAAATAACCATTTGATTCCAGTTCAGATCCTCACACTGTGAGTTAATTTTGGCAGCACTTGCTGTCATTCCAAGCCCTAAATTCATAATTGTTTCTTTTCTCATCACTGTCCCTTGAATCTTTCTATTCTGACTCTCTGCCTTCTATATTGTGTTTGTTATAAAACAGGCAGGTCTGTCTCTTCCTTAGTAGATTTTGTATTCAGTTGGTGTTCTTCAGAGAGACAGAACCAATAGCATTCTGTGTAAACATGTATAAAGAGATTTAAATATAAAATGTATAAAGAGGTTTAAGGAATTTTGGCTCATGTGATTGTAGGGGCTGGCAGTCTGGAATCTGTAGGGCTGGCCAACAGGCTGGAAATTTAGGCAGGAACTGAGGTGATAGTCTTGAAGCAGAATTTTTTCTTTTCTGGGAAACCTCAGTTTTTACTCTTCAGGGCCTTTTAAATGATTTAATGCAGCCCACCACATTATCAAGTGTAAGCTTTTACTTAAAGTCAACTAATTGTAGATGTTAAACACATCTACAAAATATTTTCATGGCAATACCTAGATTCGTGTTTGATTAAATAACTGGTACTATAGTCTAGCCAGTTGACACATAAAACTTACCATCACATAGATACAAAATAATATTTATAAAAATATTTATGGTATCAAAAGAATGATAAAGTAGATACCCATTTACCCACTGCCCTCTTTGAATTCCCATATGCCTCTTCATGTGGAATCTCCTTCCCTCCTACTGTAAAGGGAACCACTGCCCTGAATTTTATGTTTGCTTTTCTTTTATACTTTTACTCTGTATATGTGTTTCTGAGTCGTATATTGTTGTATATGTATGCTTTTTAATTTTGTTTAAATTTTATTATTCCATATTTACTTTTATACTTTAAAAACTTTATGGGGGGGATGGTGGCTGGTTAACTCACTTGGGAGACCGTGGTTCAGATCCCCATACCAGCCAGCTACAAAATAAAAAAACCTTTTTTTTAAACTCAGCAGTGTTACTTAATCGTTTGGGGAATAGTCTGCGTAGAGTATTGTGTTGTTTGCATAGACCACAAATTATTTAGTGTACTGTGCTTTGGATAGTTTCCAGATTTTTGCTATTATAAACACTGCTGGTAAAAACATTCTTGTATGAATCTCTTGGTGGTCATGTGAGGGTTAAAGCCCTAGAAATAATAGAATTCACACTAACAGTGAAATTGCAGAGTCATAGGGTATGCTCATCTCTTTAACTCTGTTTTCCAAACTAGTTATACTAATACACACTCTCACTAATAGTGTTTGAAGGTGCCTGTGGCTCCACATCTTTGTCTCACCACTTGATATTGTCGGAATTTTCCATTATTGCCAGTTCTGGTGGGTATGAAATGTGTCTCATCTTACATTTTAGCTTTAATTACCCTTCCTTGAATCTGATAGGAATGAACATCTTTTCTATGTTAGCCATTTAGGTTTTCTATCTTGAAATATCTGTTCAATATCTTTCAGCAATTTTTCTATTGTGATATTAGTCTTTTACTGATTTTTATATGAGTTCTTTATATAACTCTAGGTGTGAATTTTGTTGTGTGCTTTGCATACACCTTCCTATTTGTGGCTTGTGATCATTTTTTTCATGTTATCTCTTGATAAATATGTTCTTAATTTTAGTGGTCAAATGTATTTATCTTTAATTTCTATCTTAGACTGTTTGGGCTGCTATAATACCATAAACTGTGTGGCTTATAAACATTTATTTCTCACAGTGCTAGAGAACCGTGAAGATGAAGTCCAATATCAAGACACCAGCAGACCGAGTGTCTGGTGAGGGCCCATTCCTTGTGGATGGCACCTTCCTGCTGCATCCTCACATGGCAGAAGGGGCAAGGCAGCTCTCTGCAGTCTCTTTTATAAGGGTACTTACTGGAATCATGAGGATGGAGCCAAAGGCCCCACCTCTTATTCACCTCCCAGAGGCTCTACTTCTTAATATTATCACATTAGGGATTAGGTTTCAACATATGAATTTTGGGGAGACACAAACATTCAGACTATAGCAATTAGTTAATTTTTATTAACTTATTTAAGAAGAGCTATTTAAGAAATCATCCTAATCTCTGAGAATGTCAAAGATATTCCCCTATATTATCCTTTCAAAGTTTTATAACTCTTATTTCAGTACTTGAGTATTTAATCCACCTGGAATAAATATGATTTGTGGATTTTATTTTATGTTTTTCCATATGAATAATTAATTATTCTGGCACCATTTTTTTTTAATCTATCTTTTTTAAAGCTTTATTTTATTTTTGTCTGGAAGCATCTTTAGGTCACCTTTTTTCTGAAAATTGCTATTCCAGACTGACAGTTAGGTTTTTTCTTAGCTGCAGATATCATTCCATAGTACTCAAGCTTCCATTGATGCTAGTAAGAACTCAGCTATTGGTCTATCATTGCTTTTAAAATCTTTTCTTTGTCTTTGGTATTCTATACTTTCAGTGTGATATTTCTAACTTTGCATTTCCTTTTATTTATTCTGCTTGGTATTCCTTGAACTTCTGGTGCTAGGAATTACTGGCCTTTCAGTTATTAGGAATAATTGTCTGCCATTACCTTTCAAATGTTGTTTCTATCCCATTATTTTTTATCATCCCCTTCTTTAACTCTGGTTAGATTAGTATTGGCCTTTTTTGCTTTACCTTTCTTGTCCCTTAACTTTGATTTCATTTTTCCCCCCAGCTCTCTGACATCTGTGTTACATTATGGATAATTTCTTCATATTTAATCTTCACTTTATTTGTGGCTAATACCTGAAGTTGTTGCTCAACACTTGTGAATTCTTGTTTTGTGTCTTTTTTTTTTTTTTTTTTTTTTAATTTTTTTCAGTTCATATTTCTTGAAACTTTATGGGAATTCTTCAAGTCCTGGGTTATGGTGGTGTATTAGTCAGTGTTCTCCAGAGAAACAGAACCAATATGATATTTATGTGTTTGCATGTATGTGTGTATTTTTTTTAAAAAACAGTTTAAGGAATTGGCTCATGCAATTGTGGGAGCTGGCAAGTCTGAAATCTGTAGGACTGACCAACAGGCTGGGGACTATGGAAGTTGATATTGCAGTCTTGAGTCCGAAGGTAGTCTTGACACAATTCTCAGAATTCTGTATTATTTTGCTAGAGCTGTCTTAAAAAGTACCACAGACTGAGGCTTAAGCAATAAAAATTTATTGTCTCAAAGTTCTGGAGGCTAGAAGTCTGAAGTCAAGGTGTTGGCTGTGCTGATTCCTTCTCAGAGCGGTGACAGAAGGATCTGTTCTAAACCTCTCTTCTTGGCTTGTAGGTGACTGTCTTCATGTTCACATTCTTCTTGTATCTTCACTTCGTCTTCCCTTTAAGAATATCTTTGTGTGGTCCAAATTTCCACCATTTTTAGGACACCATATTAGATTAGGGCTGACCCTTATGAACTCACTTTGATAGGGTAGATACCCTCAGAGTAGATTTGCTTTCTTTCTATCTGATACCTCAGGGTGGAATCAGCCTGACGATGCTTTTAATCTCTGTGTTCAACTCTGCTTTTTCTTTTTCTTTTTTTGACCGGTAAGGGGATCCCAACCCTTGGCACAGTGTGGTCTGCACCACGCTCAGCCAGTGAGCGCATCAGCCATCCCTATATAGGATCTGATCCTGTGGCCTCGGCGCTACCAGCGCCGCACTCTCCCGAGTGAGGCAGGGGCGGCACTGCTTTCTTTTTCTTACAGCTTCTGTGATTGTTTAATTTGCTCACATTAAAATGTAAAGTTCTTAAGGGGTATATCTTGATGAAATTTTACTTAATGATACATCCTTCTAACCACTACCCGGATCAAGATACATAATACTTTCATCACCTCAGAGTTCCTTTGAGCCCTTTCCCAACAGTCCATCAATATACCCCACTGCCACAATCCTACAGATGAAGACTATTCTTGAAATTTATGTAAATGGGATCATACAGAATATACTCTCTCATGGCTGACTTCTTTTGCTCACCATCCTGTTTTTGAGATTTATACATGTTGTACATTGTCAACAGTCCATTCTTTTTTATTGCTGAGTAAATTTCCAATGTATGGATATTCCACAGTTTGTTTATTATTTTCTTGTTAGTGGACATTTGAATTGTTTTCGTTTTGGAGGCTTTTATGAATAAAGCTGTTATGAGCATTCTTCTGGAATATGCATTTTTATTGGTTCACACCTATGAGTGGACTTGCTAAGTCATAGGTTAGTTATATGTTTTAACTTTATTAGAAACTGCCAAATAAATAGTTATCCAACATGGTTTTACCATTGTAAATTCCGTCCAGCAATGAGTGTTTCTGTTGCTCCACATTTCTTGCCAGTACTTGATGTCTTTATTTATTTAGTTATTTTAATATTAGCCATTCTTTTGGGTGTGTAGCTTATCTTGGTTTTAATTTGTATTATTTATATTTCTCTCATGATAATGCTGGTTGAGTATCATTAATGTATGTGGATCACTTGGATATTTTATTTTGTGAAATGTTTTTCCAGATCTTTTGCTCATATTTTTTTTTTTTTTGTCTTTTTCGTGACCGGCACTCAGCCAGTGAGTGTACCGGCCATTCCTATATAGGATCCGAACCCGCGGCGGGAGTGTCGCCACACTCCCAGCGCCGCACCCTCCTGAGTGCGCCACGGGCTTGGCCCTGCTCATATTTTTTAATAGGATTGTCTGTCTGTCTTACTGATTTGTAGGAACTCTTAATACACTCGGAACACAAACCCTTTTCAGAGGGCTGGCTGGTTTGCTCTGTTGGTTAGAGCACAGCCTTATAACCCCAAGGTCTTAGGTTCAGATCCCAATACTAGCCAGCTGGGAAAAAAAAAACCTTTTCAGAAATATGAGGGTACTTCAGAAATTTCATGGAAAGATTCACATTATCTTTCAATTCTGTTTTTCCACAAATTTTTTGAAGTACCCTCATATATATTGTATTTTCTCCCAGTCTATGGCTTGCGGCTGGCCGGTACAGGGATCCAAGCCCTTGATGCTGGTGTTATAACACTGAGTTCTAACCAACTGAGCTAACCAACCAGCTCCTTTTTTACGTTTTTAATGCTATCTTTTGATAGGTGAGAAGTGTTTAAATTTGATGAAGTCCAATTTGTGAATTTTGTTTATATTTGTGGTTAGTGCCTTTTGTGTCTTGTTTAAGAAATCTTTGCCTAATGCAGGGTAATGAAAACATTTTCCTTTGATCACTTCTAGAAGTTTTATAGTTTTAAGTGATCCATCTTGATTTGGTTTTTGTATGTGGTGTGAGGTTTAGGAGTTAAGGTTTATTTTTTCCCCCCATAAGAATATGTAGTTGTTCTAACCCCATTCCTTTCTCTGTTTAACTGCTTTGGCATTTTGGTTGAAAATTATGTGATCTAATATGTGTAGGTATATTTCTGTTTCATTGATCTATTTGTCTGTTCTTATTTCAATATCTCATTGTCTTAATTACTGTAGCTTTATGGTAAGTCTTGAAAACTCATAGTGTTCAAAGTTTGTTTTTCTTCAAGATTGTATTGCCTATTCTGTCTCCTTTTATGTTCACAGACATTTTAGAATTAGCTTGTCAGTTTTTTCAAAATGGTCTGCTTGGACTTTGAGGTTTTATTGAATTTATAGATCGTTTTGGGAAGAACTATATCTTAATATTGACTTCCAATCCATAAACATGGTATATCTCTGTTTATTTAAGTTTTTAAAAATTTCCCTCAGCAGTACTTTATTTTCAGCAAAGCAGTCTTACATATCTTTGTCTATTTCTAGATAGCCAATGTTTTGATGTTATTGTAAATGTTTTTTCGTCTCATTTTCCATTGTTCCATGCTACATATGCAGTCATGTCATCTAAAAATAAAAACAGATTTAACTTCTTCCTTTCTAACTTTTCTACCTTTTAACATTGTATTTAAAAGAACTGTAGAGACCGGAGTAAATATTATCTTCTCCCAGAGTAGGTCAGCCTAATCCTCTTTGAGGCATGGAGGATGAGGAGCTGATTATTGTGATCCAATTAGGAATTGAGGTAGTTAGGACTGAGTTTCAGCTTTATTTAGTTTCAGATCACCTCTAGTTACAAATGACTCAAGACAAAATCTGTGCTGTGTCTAGTACCGGCCCCTTCCTCTAGCAGGACTCTGGGTCCTAAGTCCCAGAAACCTCTCTCTGCTTCCCAGCTTAGCCTCCTGCACTAGCCCATACTCAAAAAAAACTTTTATAGGAGAAAATTAATTGGCACAAGCATCAACTATAGGTTTGAGATTCCTACAGATCCTAGTCTGTTGTGCCAGCTCACAAGGTTGTGAAAACTTTACTGGTTTATCTCACTCCAGCAAACTCTTGTCTATTGGAGGACTAATCATTTGCCTACCCTTGTAGAGATTTGGCAGATGCCTACATGGGTGGGGGAGAAAAAACTGCTGCTAAAGGCTGTTCTTACTGTGGAATTTTGTTCTTTGTATTCTTAATGTCCACAGCTCTCCAATGTCTTTTACAAAATGTTTTTTTCTAAGTTTATTTTGTTTTTCTGCTATTATGGCTAGACCAATGGTCCCTCAAGTCATTCTATATATTAATCAGAAGCTACAAGTCCAGCTTGAGGTTTTTGTTGTTGCTGTTTTTTTATTTTTACTATGAAGTAGTATTTATTCAGGCTACAAACTTTCATGAGACCCCCTCCCTACTTTCCTTAGTTTTAAGGTTCAAAACAGGCATTTTTGCCTTTCATTCTCTTGATGGTGGGGTGAGGGTTACTTCTATCTTGCCCTCACACTGAAGCTATAGCCTTCAGTGTCTCTGCTGTGTGTGGTGAGGGTCACTTATTAGACTCCCCACCATAGATAGGTCCTCAGCAGAGTGTCCCATGAAGCTTGGAAAACTAACCAGATTTTCAAATGTCCTCCAAGTGATTGCCATCTTTGTGTTCAGCTTACCTCTCTGGATTTTCTTTCACTATGTTTTGGGACTCTGAGTATACCTTACCTTCTTAGTAGCTTAACAGTGCATTTTCATAACATACTTTTCATATCTTACCCAGTATTTTAATTGTTTTCATTGGAAGAGTAGCTCAAGGTGTGTAGTTTACCATGTTTCTGGTTGTAGCCTTCTGTACATTTTGCATCCATCCCTTCTCAGTCTCTGAGATGGTTTCCCTCCTAGGTGTTGCCTTCCACTCCCTGATCTTAACCTTTTTAAAAATTTTTTGGTGGCTGGCCAGTACAGGAATTGAGCCCTGGACCTTGGTGTTATCAGCATCACGCTCTAACCATTCCCTGATCTCTATAAAAGGTAATACAGATCCGTAATACCTAATCCAAAGCCTTCAGGGCCAAGTATGTTTAGGAATACAATTTTTTTTTCCAGATTTTAGAAAGGTGTTATAATTCACATACCATATGTAGCATACACACACACACACACACACACACACACACACACACACCCCGGGTAATACCTTGGAATCAAACACATTAAATATTTTTGGAGCAAAGCATGTAATCATTCACCCTGTGAGGTAAATTAAGTCTAACATAAGACTAACATCAGGTCAGGTTTTCCCACCAGATGAATTCAAGGCACCCTTACCAGCAAGACAAAAACTTTGGACTTTTTGGATCTCAGAATTGCGCATAAAGGATTGTGAACTGATGCCTGGCATTCAGTAATGTCATTCTCAAATTTTAAAATTCTCCAAATCCTCCACTGGAGTTCATACTGCTCATGAGAGCAAGTCTAACCCCTTTGGTGTCACATGTGAAAATGGCCCTTTCTGTTTTCATCCCCTTATACTCCCCCAAATGCAACTCATCATCTAGACATTTTTATGCTTTTGTGCTATCTGTATGTTGTATTCTCTCTTTCTCATAGCCCTTCACTTTCAAGTGTGACTTCTTCTGAAAGTTAGAACCTCTCAGAGTTAGGGACTGATTCTTCTGTACTTTTATAGAACCCTGTGCAGTCAGGGGCTGCATAATGACATTTCAGTCCGCTACAGACCACATAATACGACAGTGGCTATGCCATATGGCCTGGGTGTGTAGAAGGCAATACCATCTAGGTTTGTGTAAGTACAGTCTATGATGTTCACACAGTGATGAAATCACCTAACGATGCGTTTCTCAGAACGTAACCCTTTTTAAGCAATGCATGACCATATGTACTTTTATACTAAAAATGTGCAGATTGGATTTATGTGAGGGATCCTCAAAAAGTTCGTGGAAGGATTTTTGTTATCTTTTAATTTTATTTTTCCACAAACTTTTTGAAGTACCCTCTTATTTGTTTTCGTGTCTATCTCACAAGACTGAAGCTTTTTGATAGGTCTTTTTCATTTTCGTACTCATAGATTCTAACATGATGCCTAGTCCATAGAAAATGTTTAACATTTATAGATTGAATAGTTTCCCAACTAGATTATATAACCTTACTGTGTGAATGTTTATATCCTGTTTTATATTTAATCATTTATTTTGTTTTTATTTGTTTTCTTTGGGTTTTCAATCTAATGCCTCACCCACAACATTTCCTAGACTTGAGGCTTACCTGGTAACAGGGTTAGGACAGTTCTAAAATGACTGATTTTTAGGCAGGACCTTTGGGGTGTAAACATCAGGTACTCTGAAGAAATCTGGGAAATTAGCAATAAATGTCAAGCAGATCTCTTGGGAAATTGATGGAACTTAGTGTTAAGTAGGAGTTTTCTGCGTGCAGACTGTGAAAGCAATGTCCCAACATGAATGGGGAACAAAGGATCTGGGGATTCAGGCAGAAGGAAGCAAGAAATTGAAAAGGACTGTGGAAAGCAGGTTTGAACACTAGCCTTGGAATAATAGGAGTACTGGGTAGGAAACCAGTTCAGGATCTCAGGTATAGAACTTTTCTTGAAACTTGGAATATAAAGCAGAGGCTTAGTAATATTTCAATATAAGGAAGTAAACTGCTTACTAGAAACCAGGGTACATGATCATTGCAGTTAAACTTGATACTGAGCCATAACATTGGTTTTCTTAATATGTTAACCAACTAGAGGTAGATTTATTCCCAGAGCTTGGGGGCAATGCTAAGGTAAAACATGGGAGTTCTATTGTGGGCCCAAAACAACTTACTGTAAACATAGTGTATACTCTAAAGACAAATCTCAACAATGAGGATAATAAATAGTGGAACACTATTAATTGCCTATTTTGTACTTGTTAATCTGAATTTTTCTTGTATTAATGGTCTGTATTTTCTATCCTTCTCCCCCTTTTTCTTAAATTTTCAGAAACTGTATGAGCTGAATAACCTTCATGCACTTATGGCAGTGGTTTCTGGCTTACAGAGTGCCCCAATTTTCAGGCTGACTAAAACATGGGCGGTGAGTAATCTTCCTTAGTTAATGAAAGGTTAGATTTTCTGTGGGAATTAAAAATATATTAGTTTCTTTTGTAGCTCTAAGATTAATATTATGATAATAAATAATGATTTTAAAATTGCTTTGTACTTATTCTTTGAAACCTACACTTTCTCTGCTTAAGAGTTTCACTAGATTTGTCAGGTAATTTTGAGTTAGATTACAGTTTGGTGCTTGGTTTCTGGTCGTTACGGAATCCTTTTTGTAGAATTTCTTTAAGCATCTTTGACAACATAGTGTTTCATGTTTGCTTGATGGAAAAGTATGAATGCAAAAAAATTGCATTTAATCATGTAAAGCTTATACTGTTAGGAAGTTTGAGAAAGATCTAAATTGTAAGTTTTTAAAAAATTGACTGGTTTCAGTTTTCATTATTTTTTAGTCAGTAAACCTTAGGTTTTTTTACTTAGGAATAATGGAAAATCTGATGGTTAACATGGAATTATGTGATATTTCTGCACATCCTGATGTTATGTTAATTATATTTGGTTTTATTACTTTGACAAAGTCAGGATATGAATTTTGACTTCTTCAAATTTGTGTATTTTCATATTTGAGTGACTTGATACTGGATTCAGTCTTTCCAGGCATTTCTCATTTAGATTTTATGTAAGTAAAATTTCAGATTCAATTAAATGTGTTTATAGTCAATATTATTTTTTAATGTTAACAAGCAACAATTTTGTTTAGATTCTATTACATTTTGTACAAAGGATTAATGTGTGTTTTAAGGTCGTGTGCTAAGGACATGGCTGACTTTCCAAATTTAATTTTTTTATTACTAAAATATAACTTTGTTTTTAATTAGCCAAGTGCTGCTTTTGCTTTTCATAGTATCTGAAGAGAGATGTTTCTTATGAAAACCAGCATAGATTTCTGTATTGGAAAAAACATTAGTGTGGAAAAGCTTATGATCCTTTTTGTATTTCAATTGTATTATAGCCACCTGCAGAAAGGATTTTCATACTTTAAAATTTCTTTTTAATGATGTCCGTATTCTCTTTTCTTAGAAGTTGAATTTCATGGAGAAGTGGATAAATACAGAGCTATGAATTTCATCTGTAAAGTTTTAGGGGAAAGAATTTTACTCTGATTTATACTGTGGTTTAGAAATCAGATACATTTTCCTCAAGTTATTTTTTATTTTCCTTGAAGATGTTTTTGTTGTCTCCCTCATATATTTGCATGGTAAAGCATACTTTTAATTTGATAACAGCACAATCTCTGATAAGTGACCATTGGGTAGAGACCTGAAGGAATTGAGGGAAACTTTTATGTGGATATCTGGGAGACAAGAATTCCAAGTAGAGGTAATAGCAAGTACATAGGCCCAGATATGTTCAAAGAATAGCAGGATAGTCAATGTTGACAGAGTGAAATAAGCTAGGGAGTAGTGGGTGGTAGGAGATGAGTTCAGAGATGGCATTGAATCAGATAATGGGGGTGCTATTTATTCATATTCAGAGAGGAATAGAGAAAGGAGCATGTGGGGTGATGTTATATTTTATAAAATCTGTATTTGAGTATGAATAAACTCATATCAGTATGTTTAACATACTGATAAACATCCATGTGAACTGTAAGCTCAGCGTTAAATAAACAAGTTTGAGGAGTGGTTGGGGCTATAGAGATACTTTTGTGATCATCAGCATGAAGTATGTAAAGCTGGATGAGATCACCTAAGGAATGAGCACAGATGAAAAGCCTTGGGACTCTCCAATATTTTGAGATTGTAAAAGTGAGCAGGGATCAACAGCGGAAATCACATGTAGGAGAAGTTTTCCACAGTCTGGTGAAGAAAGTGTTTCCAAAAAGATTGACCGCCTTTGTCAAATGCTGCTAATAAGTTAAATAAGGTGTGAGCTTTGAGATGACCATTGGGTCTGGCAGTTGGAGAGGATTGGTGACCCTAGCAAGATTGGTTTCAGTATAGTGGTGCAGTGAACCAACTGATTGGTCTTGAGAGAATGGTGGCAAGCTGGGACAGCAAGAATGGTGAATGCTTTTGAGGAATTTTTCTGTAAAAGATTGGGGTGGGGGTTGCAGAGAAAAAATCTGTCAGTAGCTGAAGGGAAATATGAAACTAGCTATTTGTGGTAGTTTGTTTCGGTGATGGGATTCATGACAGTATGTTTTATGCTGGAGGCAGTGATCTTGTAAAATAGGGAAAATGGTAAGAGAACAAAGGTTTACTCCAATTATATCCTTGATAGATGAGAAGGAATTAGATGCAGTACTCTAGTGTAGCAGAAACAGTTTATTTTAACAGGAGGGATAGAAAACACATTTTGTTACAGATATAAGTAAGTTGGTAGATTTAATGGTAGAATTTTGTAGAAGTTCTTCTGACTGCTTTGGTTCTTCAGACATAAGAAGTAAGTCCTTTAGTTGCGAGTGATGAGGGATAGGGGTTGGAGGTTTGAACAAAGGAAAGAATATAAAAGTCATCTAGGAGAGTGTAAGTATGCATTAGAAAGGGAAATATAATAGGTTTGGTGGGCCTTATGAAGGATCCTCTGGAGATTTTTGGATGTGAATTTAAAATCAAACCAGTCAGCAAAGTTATGTATTGTCCAGCCAGGTTCTGGAGCTCAGCATAAATCTGGAGGAGTGCCAAGAATTGTATTTAATCGGAGTTGGGATTTTTCTAGGCTCGTTTGTGCCAGAGGTGTCAAGGGTAGCACAAGAGAGGAATGGGGAAAATGTAAGAGTTTTTTTTATTGATAGATGAAGAAACTAAGCCAAATACAAGGAGAGAGATGAGGAATAGTGAAAAAGTAGTATGGTCACTGGATTGGAAGTCCCAGTGGAGTCAAATAATTACTGGATTCAGGATGACAGATGGAGTAGAAGCTGACAGTGGGGAAAGATAAGATCATTGAAGGAGAAGTCAAGAAACTGAGAAACCAGGATATTGGGGTGTCATCCTTGTGAAGTTGTAATCACCAAGATTTATGATAACCGTAGTACCGATTCATGGGCTCTTTTTCTCCAACTACTAAAAGCTTCAAGATATAGGGGGAAAAATGACTTCTATGTCTATAAATGACAGTAACGTAAGTGCTATAATCTAGTGCTCTCTTGTCTAATATGGTAACCACTAGCTACATGTGGCCATTAAATTTGTCATTAAAATTAAATAAAATTAAAATTTTGGCCGAGGTTAACCAGCCGAGTGGGACATGGGTGGCAGGAGAGGGGGGAACAGCATGGATGTTTCGGGTCAGGAAACCAACTGGCAGAGCATCCAGCTGAAGCTGATTTGTCAAATTGAGGATGCCGTGAAGAAAGCTGGTTGTCCCCCAGTAAGTCTAGCAAGGACATGGAGAGCCATGTGTTCCTGAAGGCCAAGTCCTGGGACGAATAACTTTTCAGACATTCATAACAAGAAATCTCAAGCTTTCATCAGTTGTAAGACTTTTTCCTTTTGAATTAAAGTTTTTCCCAACCTCAGATTTGGGCGGTAGAAATGAGACAGTGTGTGTTTCACTGTCTGGGTTAACCTGTCACCAGAGGAGAATGTTCACAGAAAGAACTCTGGCAGGGAGAAGGCTGACCAGCCCTGCCCACCTTCGCCTCCACCCTTCGTTTTCCTACAGACTGAAGTCCAACGATGCTGCCCCATCCTGTTTCACTCAAATACTGTATTTTCCCAGCAAAATGAGTATAAAAACTCACAAAGCTATTAAGACATTATCTAAAACTTTTGAGCTCTCTGGGAGAGAATTATTATGGTATATTTAGTATAATAATGTGTAGTTAGCATTTCTTAGAAAGAATAACTGAATTCACTTTCTTAAGTTAGAGGGTTTTTTGTGCGTTCAAAAAAAAAAATTTAGGGGCCCGGCCCCGTGGCGCACTCGGGAGAGTGCAGCGCTTGGGAATGCAGCGACACTCCTGCTGCGGGTTCGGATCCTATATAGGAATGGCCCGTGCGCTCACTGGCTGAGCACGGTGCGGACGACACCATGCCAAGGGTTGCGATCCCCTTACCGGTCACAAAAAGACAAAGTGCAGTGGATTGAATCGCCCTCTAAAGTCATTAAAGCTTAATCCCCACTGTAACTGTTGAGGTTGAGAAATCCTATTATGATAATTGAAAGGTGGGGCCTTTAAGAGGTGATTAGATTGTGAAGACCATGCCATAGTGAATGGATTCATCTATTTAAGGGTGTAATAGTAGTTGTGGACCTAGTTCTGAGGGCTTTAAAAGAAGAGGATGTGAGAGTCTCTCTGTGTTTCCACCATCTCACAATGTGATACCCTGTGTAGCTGAAGCCACCTCCAAGGAAGGCCTTCACCAGATGTGTTCCCCAGAGTTTGGACTTCCTACCCTCGGAAACTATAAGCAATAAATTTTGTTTTCTTTATAAACCACCCAGTTTTAGGTATTTATGTTATAAGCAACAAAAATGGACTAATACACTCAGCCATACTAGCCACATTGCAAGTGCTCAGTAGTCACATGTGGCTAATGACTGTTGGAATGGATAGTACAGACGTAGATTTCAATCATTACTCAGAATCTATTGGACAGCACTGATCTAGTGCCGTGACGTTAATAGAAGCTGGAAGATTTTAGGGAGGAAAGTAGGATGATGAGCTGGAAGAGATTGTGAAAAGCAAGGATTGCACCTAACTCACCTCCAGGCTTATGTTACAAGGTTCATCAGAAAAGAAAGAATGCTTAGAGAAAAGGTTAAGGATGGGGTTTTGCAGGGGATGGATCATGAGTTCTAGAGGGTACAGTTGGAAAGGTTTGGGAGGAATAGAGTATAGGGTGAAATTAGACAATAATAAAGATTGTATGGGTTTCCTTCCCATTTGAGTTAAAAATTTTTAGTGTATGAAGAATTAAGGGAATTTTTTTGTTTGTTTTTTGTTTTATTTTTAACTGATAAAGGGAATGCACCAAAAAGTCTACAACATCCTATATAGGGAAAATATTAGAAGCATTCTCTAACGTCAAGGAAAATGATGTCCATTTTCACTTTCTATTCAACATAGTGATCCTAGCCATCATAATAAAATAAGAAAAACAACTTTATTTCAAAAGGAGTAGAAGGGGGAAATAAGTCATTTTTTGTGATGATTTGCTTGTCTACATAGAAAACCCACAATAGTCTACAGAAAAAGTCATTAAAAACAATATAGCTTGTCTTCAAAAAATTAAACATAGAATTGCCATGTGATCCAGCAACTCCACTTCTGGGTATATACACGAAAGAATTGAAAGCAGCAACACAGATATTTTTGTATCAATGTTCATAGCGACTTTATTCACAATAGCCAAAAGGTAGAAATAATTCAAATGTCTATCATTGGATGAATGGATAAATGTTGTATATATACAGTGAAATATTATTTAGCCTTAAAAAGGAACGAAATTCTGACATGCTACACTGTGGATAAACCGTGCAGATATTATGCGGAGTGAAATAAGCCAGATACAAAAGGACAAATACTGTGTGATTCCACTTATGTAAAGTACATAGAGTAGTCAAATTCCTAGAGACACAAAGTTGAATGGTGGTTGCTAGGGGCTGGGGGAGGTGAGAATGAGGAGATACTGTTTAATGGGTGTAGAGTTTCAGTGTTTGAAGATGAAAATGATCTGGAGATGGGTGGTGGTGATGGTTGCGTATCAGTGTAAATGTAATCAATGCCATTGAACTGTACACTTAAAAATGGTTAAAATGTTAAATTTTGTTGTATATATTTTACCACAATTTTTTTTAAATAGGGTTTATTAAGTTGGCTGAATACATAACAATATACAAAATCAGTTGTCTTTGACACAATTTTAAAATGTTATTTAAAAGGGCACCATTTTAAATATCAACAAAAGATACAAAATATCAGACAAGAAATGGAATAAACCTATATGCAGAAAATTATAAAACTTTACAGAAAGTCAGTAAGGAAGAACTAAATAGATGGAGCAATATCCCACGTTCATGGATAGGAAAATTTAAAGATTCCATTTCTCCCCAAATGTATATACATGATATGCAACTTGAATCAAAATTCCAACCTGGGCAGATGGCATGATCTTATATATAGGAAACCCTCAAGACTCCACCAAAAAACTATTAGAAACAATAAATGAATTCAGTAATATTCCAAGATAAAAAATTGACATACAAAAATCAGTTGCATTTCTATACACTAACAGTGAATTGTCTGAAAAAGAAATTAAGAAAACAATGCATTTACAATAACATCAAAAAGAATAAAATACTTAGAATTAAATTTAACCAAGGAGCTGAAAGATCTGTGAACTGAAAACTATTAAAACATTGATGGAAGAAATCGAAGTAGACAAAAATAAATGGAAAGATAACCTGTGTTTATGGATTGGAAGAATTCATTTTAAGATTATACTGCCCAAAACGATGTACAGAATCAATGCAATCCCTATCAAAATTCCAATGACATTTTTCACAGAAATAGGAAAAAAAAATCCTAAAATTCATATGGAACCAGAATAGCCAAAGCAGTCTTGAGAAAGAACAAAGCTGGAGTCATATACAACCTGATTTCAAAATATACTACAAAGCTGTAGTAATCAAAACAGTATGGTGTTAGTGTAAAAAGCAGGCATATAGAACAGTGAACCAAAATAAAGAGCTCTGAAATAAATACATGCATTTACAGCCAATTGATCTTTAGAGGTGTCAATGCAAAATGGGAAAAGGATAGTCTCTTTAATAAGTTGTGTTGGAAAAACTGAATATCCCCATTCAAAAGAATGAAATTGGACCGTTAAACAAAAATAAACTCAAAATGGATTAAAGACTAAATGTAAGACCTGAAACTGTAAAACTACTAGAAGAAAATATGGGAAAGATATTTGTTATTGCTGTGCATAATGATTTTTTTTGCCCTAAAACACAGGCAACAAAATCAAAAATAGGCAAGTGGGATTGCATCAAACTAAAAAGCTTCTATACAGCAAAGGAAACAATCAGCCAAGTGCTGAAACAATCCACAGAGTGAGAGAAGATATTTGTAAATCATGTAGCTGATAAGGAGTTAATATCTAAAATACATAAGGAACTCGGTGCAGTAGCAAGAAAACAAATAACCTGATTTTAAAAATGGACAAATGATCTGAATAGACATTTCTCAAAAGAAGACATTCAAATGGCCAACAGGTGTATGAAAAGGTGCTCAACATCACTAATTATCAGGACAATGCAAATCAAAACCACAATGAGATATCACTTTACACCTGTTAGAATGGCCATTGTTAAAAAGACCAATGATAACGTGTTGGCAAGGGTGTGGAGAAAAGAACTGTTACACGATGTTGTTGGGAATGTAAATTGGTACAGCCATTATGGAAAACAGTACGAAGTTCCTCAAAAGGTTAAAAATAGAACTACCATATGATCCAGCAATCCCACTTTTGGGTATATACCCAAAGGAATTGAAATCAGTGTGTCAAAGAAATAAATACTCTCACGTGTAATGTTCTCATTGCAGCAGCATTCACAGTGGCAAAGAAATGGAAGTAACTTAAGTGTCTGTCAGTGGATGAATTGATAAAGAAAATGTGGTATATATACACGATGCAATACTATTCAGCCTCAAAAAAGAAGGTAGTCCTGTCATTTGCAACAACATGGATGAACTTGAAGAACATTATCCTAGGTGAAATAATACAGGCACAAAAAGACAAATAGTGCATGATCTCACTTACATGTGTAGTATAAACAAGTCAAACTCAGAAGCAGAGCAGAAGGATGGTTGCTGGAGGTGGGGAGAAATGGGGAGATGTTGGTCAATGTGTGTAAAGTTTCAGTGAGGTAGAATAAGTTCTGGAGATCTAATGTACAGCATGATGACTGTAGTTAATAATGCAGTGTTGTATACTTGAAATTCTTACCATACTTGTGCCCACACACAGTAATTATGTGAGGCAATGGGTGCGTTAATTAGCTTGGTAGCTTGATAATCATTTTGAAATATATGTGTATATCAAAACATTTTACCTTAAATATGTACAATTTTAATTTGTCATTATATCCCAGTAATGCTGGGGGAAAAAAATCGCTCATAAAATTTATATGGAAATGCAAAGGTTAGAATATAGCCAACATCCTGAAGAAGAAAATGGGAGCTGGGTACATGGGCACTTGCCCTAACAGGCAAGATATTTTGTAGTATTTGGGCAGTGTAAGATTCGTGCATGTTTAGACATACCTACCAATGAAAGAGAATAACAAATCCAGAAATAGATCTTTGTTTTTATAGAACTCTGATATATGACAGTAGTGGCTTTGTAAATCAGTGAATAAATGAGGACTGTTTAATAATTGGAGCTGGAAAATTGGTTATCGGTTTGGGGAAAAAATGAAATTGGGCCTGTACACCATTTAGAAAAATCATTATTCAATGAATTCAGGGCTTAAATGTGAAATGCAAAACTTTAAAGCTTTTAGAATGAAAAAAATAGCTGAATTTTGATCTCTCTTATTTGGCATGAATAGATTTCTGGCTTGGGATAGGCAAGGATTTTTTAGGTAAGGTACATAATGAAAGAAAAAATGGATAAGTTTTGCCACAATAAAGTAAGAATTTCTGTTCATCAAAAGATATCTAAATTGAAAAGAGGACTCAGCAGCGGAAGATATGTGCAACAGTTGTTAAGTGATCAAGAATTTGTGCCCAGAATGTATAAAGAACTCTTCCAAAGAAAAAAGAAAAAAAAATTTAAAAAGTAGAAAAATGAGCATTTTAAAGGTATTTCATAGAAGAGAAAATACACATGCAAGCAGTGGAAATGAGTGAACTGCAGCTACCTGCAGTTTCATGGATGAAGCCTTTAATGTCAAAATGTTGGGTAAAAAATGCAGTTGCCAAAGACTATAGACAGTATGATACTCTTTAGTCAAAAATGGAATAAAATATGAGGGAATGATAAACACAAAATTTAGGAGAGTGGTTACTGCTTACCTTTTAAAGATAGTTAAGGGAATTGAACATGGAAGGAGCATGTAGATAGATATGTGTTATTGGTATGTGCTTCTTAGGTAGGAAGGTGACACGTGTATTTCTTATAAAATTTTAAAATAAATCAATTTAACAAAGTCATACCAGAGTCTAATGATAGTTTAATGTCATGAACAAAAGATTATAACTAATCTGTACCCAGGGCCCAAGATAAAGTATTTATTTATGCACGTGCACACATTTATTTATACATAACATATGGGAGTACAAATCAAGGTGATGAGGGATAATGTAGGAAACTTGCATTTACTCTGGTGACTGACTTGAGCAGGTATTTGTCTGGATTTTCTCCAAAGCAGATTGTGATGTTAAAGTGGTATAGAAATCTGGCCAGGAACATTTGGAATTGTGATTAATACCAGTGAAAGCATGAAGAGCTCCATGGAGCCCCCATTATTGTCATGTTCTTGGCAAGAAGAGTGATTGAGTTAGAACATACTTTGTTCCCCACTTTTTTGGGGGGAGAGGTGAGAATTTGAAGTGTCCTTATAGGGATAACATTATAAATCTCAGAAAAAATATTTGAAAAGAAAAGAAAATCAAGACTTTATAGTTACATCAAGTTTCTAAACTATCACAAGGGAATACCTATGTTAACATGTAATTAGTTCTTTATATTCATATTCTTGCTCTAAGTAGTTTTCTGGAAACAAGTCTCCCCTGTCATACCGCAGATTGAATCTTTTTACTCTGATTATTGATTTATTATGAAAATTGTATAATATGTTATTTTTATACATATTAGACCATATGGTTCTTTATACAACAGTTTTGTGTTTCAGATGTGGCAATATCAGTTATGAGTTCCAAGTAATTTGTTTCTTTTGATACTGTACCAAAGTTTGTTGTTGTTGTTTTGACAGCTGGCCAGTACTGGAATCTGAACCCATGACCTTGGAGTTTTAAGGCTGTGCTCTAACCAACTGAACTAACCGGCCAACCCTGTACCAAAGTTTTTGAATGACTGACTTAACAATAAATTTATTCTTTTTTTCTTATCTCTACAGTATCACATAACTATGTTTTACATATCCAAATTCTTTTTTAATGTGAAAGAAAAAGGGGTGGTTAGATTTACAGGTAGCAAGCAGAGATGTGTACCTAATTTTGAAAATGCCAATCAACTGTGTTGAAGTGTGGCTGGGGGAAGAATGTAAAACCACTATTTTAGTCCAATCTATCTATCTAAAACATTAAAGCAAAGGACTCCTGGAAATCTTATTATAAAGTGGGAAGGATACTGTTCAGACATTTTTCTAATAGAGTGCAGATTATCTTCAGATAGTCTTTGCATCTTTGAGCCTGTGAAAAATAGATCCTAACTGTAATACTAGACAGAGTAGTGGATTAGGTGTCAGAATACTCATTATCTCCAGAACCAGACTATGAGACCCCTGAAACACAAGGACATACATCTTTGTGAGTGAGTGAGTAACTGAGAGTATTAATATATTCTCCTGCTTGCTAACCCTGTGACTGAGTTTGAATCTCAGTCTCCTCATCTCTAAATTACTGCTCATGCTTTCCTGTTAACTTCATATGTTTAAAGAAAAAAATGTTTTCTACATTCTTTGGAATGATTCAGAAAAATATTTCCTGAAGCTTTTAGTTAATATCATTGTGGAAGACTGAACTTGCTTTTCTTTTACTCCCCTTGATTATCTGTGTTGATCTTAAAGGGCACTCAGTCCAAACTTACCCCCCAAGCCTCTCAAAACAATATCTTTTAGTTGTGCTATATGTATTATAGCACTTATCAAAGAGATCAAAAAGAAAATGTCTTGTCAGAAGTCCAAAAATGTAGGGAATTGCAGGATTTTACAGTTACTGTTAGGACTAACCATGATTAGATGTGTCAAGAAAAATTGTTACTTAAATCACAGAATTTGGTATTTATTTCTTAATGATTATGCAAGAATGATTTTTATCTTTGAGGAGTCAGGGGACTGTCAATTAAAATATTTGGGCATTTAAGCTGAGTATGAAGATATAGTTTTAAATTAGGAAAGTGATCAATAAAGATTACTTAATCACTTAAAATAGTAAAGATGAGAAATAATGTATCATAATTTACCACTTAGTAAGTTAATTTTACATACATACAAAGGATATTATAATTTACAAATAATGACTTTGGGTTGGTATCTTAATAGACATGTCAGATTTTGTTTTATTTATATACTACCAAAATATAATTAAAAGAAGGTATAACTTTAAGGTTAAAAATCCAGATTTACAATAAGTACAACTTCAATTCAGGTTTTTGCTACAATAAGATGGGATTTGTAAATAACTTAGGCTTTTCTGTTTGTTTTTTAGTTATTAAGTCGAAAAGACAAAACTACATTTGAAAAATTAGAATATGTAATGAGTAAAGAAGATAACTACAAAAGACTCAGAGACTATATAAGTAGCTTAAAGATGACACCTTGCATTCCCTATTTAGGTGAGTTATGTCACTGTTTGTTATTCCTAGTTATTGCTCTTCCTTCATCAGTAATTTATATGAAGTTCAAGGTATTTTTAAAGTGTTTCTATCCTTTTTGTAAATACTACAAGATTGCTAAGCTGAAAAAATTGACTAAAGGAAGTTGCCACCTTATTATCTGGAATGTTTTTCATATTAAATTAGCCTTTTGCCTTTAAGGTTTTTCATCAACTGTTAACGTTTGCTTAGATGGACCGTATGGTAAAATAATGTTTTAGCTGTTTTTGGAATGCTTTCAAAGAATGAAACAGTAGTTTGTAATGAAATTTAATACATTAACTAAAAAGAAATTGATAAAGTTCTTACATAGTTGGCAGATATTTTAATATGAATTCTGAAGAGTAGTCTCAATGAATATTGGTATTATTGTTTACCTGGATGAAAAGAGTTGGTTAGCTGTGGAAATTCAGCTTATTACTGAGACAGTTCTATACTTTATATATCATTCATCTAAGAATTTGTCTTTTTATCATATATCTTAACAGTGTTTGTAAATACCAACAAGTATTTAAACAATAACAGTATAAGACTATTTTCAACAAAATATGAATAATGCTTTATTAGGTGTTCGGATGAAAAGAAGTCCCAAATTAAATTGTCCTTTTTAATATGTATTTAAATTAAATATACAAAAAATTCTTTATATGGTATATACTTGGCATGCATTAAAAGAAATTGATTTGATCCTACGTAGAGAGTAATCAAATGACAAACATTTGTCTGTTCCTAATATTTCCTCCATCTCCCCCCAATCTCTACTGTCTTTTATGTAGCTACTCATACTGGATTTCAGGATAGCTATTTCTGAGAGTAATTGAAAGTCTGTTATTTGTTTAGGAGACTCCACAGTGTCACCTTTGAAGTCTTTATAGTACCAGTGACTAGAATACAAAGTAGAGACAAAGGCAGTTGATACATGCCCATTCAGCTGCAGTAGAGCATCAGCCTGAGTTTCACAGAGAAGAGCTGAGCTCATTAGAATATTGTGGGACATCTTGGGATTCCAGTGGGAATGAGAGCATGTGCACCCTGTGTTGAAGGCAGAATGCCCCTACGCACAGTATAGTTGAGAACCACTACATACCAGCATACTGTGTCCTACCTCTATGATAAACCATTCAGGACCATAGTAAACATGACTCCGTCAGAAAGGCTCTAAGCTGTATATTAGGAGAAAGACATTTTGTATGTGCTCCACATTTTATTGTAGCCTTGGCTGTGCCCATACTTGAAAATGTAATTGGGGGAGAGGAATAGAGGATTTTTTTAAATCTTCATAATCCACAAGAGCATAAGTCTTTTAAAGCATAAAGAACGTTAGACTGAGAACTGGCAGTCCTCAAATCTAAAATGGCTATATTGTACTAACTTTTCAAGGCATTGAATTGTCTTCTTTGAGCCTTGTTCACTTACCCTAGAAATAGCATTCATAGGATTAGAATCAAGTTCTTTTTAGGCTGGATGAGACCATAGTAATGTCTTCCAATTCACTTATTTCACAGTTGAGAAAACCAACATCCAGAAAGGTAGAAGATGTGACTCATAGTCGTAAAACCTAGGTACTAACAAATGCGCAATCTAAAGTCTTGACCTAGCATGTTCCAGTTACACTTGCTAAACTCTTAAAATTTATTGACTCTATGATTGCCTTTTTTCGCACTGAAATATATTTTTCTCAAACTAAATTCCGTAATTTGTATCTCCTAGAAAAGAAAATTATTTTCTAACAGAAATGAGAAAACGACAAAATAATATGAATCTTTATGCTGTGATTTCTGGTTTGGGGGTCTTTGTTTTATATTTTTCCACAATGGAGACTTCGGGACAGGATTTGAAGCTCTGTGTGTGTATGTGTATGTATGCACACTAATATACACGCATGCGCACCCTCGTGTACATTAAGTGAGAAAGAAGGGGTGGAAACCACTAACAAAGTTGGAATTGAGTGGAATCTGGAAAGGTTTTCTATTAGAAAATATATACCTCTTCTCTCCCAGCCTTGGTACTTGAAACAAACAGTAATTATTCCATTGAAGTTCAGCTGTTAATTTGGAGAAAATATTAGAACCGTTATCTTTCCTGTATCTTCAGTTTGGTCTCCGGTGACTCTTTTTTTTTTTTTTTTTTTTTTTTGTCTTTTTCATGACCGGCAGCCAGCCAGTGAGTGCACCGGCCAGTCCTATATAGGATCCGAACCCGCGATGGGAGCGTTGCTGCGCTCCCAGCGCCGCACTCTCCCGAGTGCGCCACGGGCTCGGCCCTCCGGTGACTCTTTAATTGCCTTTCATTTTATATGTTCTCATGACCTGGACTCTTACATCTCACTATCGCTATGTAGTTCTTCACTTTATACTTAAGCCAATTAAAAAGAGCCCTATTCTTGCTGTTTTCTTTTGCTCAGCACAATAAGATCACCACTGACTTCCTACTTGAAATGTTTAATAAGGTATTTATTTCTCAAGCCTCATCTTAATTTTGTGAGAGTTGATGGTAGTTATTTCTCCTTCTTAAAATTCTCCACAAGTTACACAAGTTCCTCTTGGTTTGCCTTCTACATTTCTGCCTTTTGTTTTATTGGCTCCTCTGCCTTTCTTGTAAATGTTTCAGTCCACCTCTTTTCTTACTCTGTGCACTCATTTGGAGTGGTCTTATTCAGGTTTTTTCCATATGTTGCTTGATGACTCCCAAATCTAGACTAGACCTGTATCTCTGTCTACTTAATTCTTGGGGCCTCATAATATTTTAGATACTAAAATACTGATTGATTGAATGAGGTATCTGTAGGTAACTCCAACATGTCCAGAAGTGAATTCATCATCTTTCACCCTTCCTTCAAACTTGATCCGCATCTTACTGCCTGGCTTAGTCTACCAGTGATCACATCAGTGTAGCATTATCTTCACTGCTGCACTGCCATACAAACCTGGGGTTTTACTGCATTTCTCTTTCCCCTCTACTTCTCGTATTCTCTAGTAAAATGAGATGCGTGTGTCCAAGGGTTATCAAAGAATTAGAAACCAAAAGGGAAAAAATGGCTAAGAACTTAAGACATTATCTACAAAGTTTTATATATTGGTATTTCTTGTACAGTTCATCCCTATACTTTTATGTAAAGAAGCATCTAGATTGTGAGATGATTGTGGACCATTTGGCATAAACAGAAGGTAGACTTGGGAAAGGAAAATGAAACATTTGTCAGATAAGCTATCATGACTTAGTTTAGTTTCTAGCCTGAAAATCATTCTTTCAATGTAGTGACAGTTTTGTTTTATAGCAAACCTTGAGATTTCATGTACTAAATCTATTAAAATGTACATGGTTTTCCTAAGAAAATGCGAAGCACATCTATTATACAACTTTTTGACTGCTTGATTTACATCACATACAGATGGTTCGTTATTTTTATTCCTGATCTTCAATACTGAAGTGTGGTAGAGAATGAAGATTTAACTATAATTTATATCCTGTTAATATTTACTATATTTTTGTTCTAATTTAAAATTAATTAGGTCATGATTTTAAATTTAACTTGTCTTGATTTCAGAATCCTTTCCCATTCATATTAAACTAGGCCTAGTACAATTGCCAAAAACATCAGCATTTATAAAATGCTATACATTTGATAGGACAGAACTGGCCCTGAAGACATTTGTAAGGTAATACTCATTATGTAAATTATTGGCTTCATGTAACTATTTCTCTTCAAGTATACATAATTTGCATAAAACTACCCTTATCCATTATGTTTGCAGAGGTTCTTATGGGAAGAATATATCAACCAAAAGAATCTATATTGCATAGAGAAAAGGTAAAGGCTAATCATCTGTTTCTTAACATGAGAGATGTGGTCCAAACTAAGTGTTTTTTCCCCTAAAAATAATGATCAAAACCAACCATTCTTTGTGAATCATTTAAAAAAAGGAGGGTAAGAGTTTATTTTGATACTGCCAAATTGATCTGTAATTCAATGTGGATTAAATTATAAGAAGTAGGAAATGTTTTCTTGGCATTTAACCCATCATCACTTGAAAAATTGTCTTTTCTGTTGGTTTTCATTCAAGGTCAAAATTAGTCAGCCTGGACTACATGGTGAAAAATTCTTAGAATAAAGATACATTTTGTCTAGAGAAGAAAAGTTTGGCAAATCTCAAGGAAAAAATTGTTTAATATGAGAATTATTGCTTTAAATCTGAAAATCATTAACAGCATTCATTTGTTCTTGTCTTTGGGGAACAATCTTAAGAGACTTGTTGAAGAATTTGGCATGGGAAGTTTTGCTTTGCTGCAGAGAGAGAAAACTAGAACATTGTACAAAAATAATTTAGTTGTATGAAACATGATAAATATACTTTCATGTGCACTTTCTAAGCGTTGTCTCTACTTTATTCATATAATGGGAAGATGTAGTAGCTCAACCAGATTAGGATCCTTTCTGGGAAAGAAAGCATATTTTTAAAACTATGGAAATGAGTAAATTGTTGCCGTACTATATATTGCTTCCTATTAAGTAGAAGCGGAATGTTACAGAGTTGTTTTTGTAAAATCTCCAGCCCTTATGTGGGATATGAGTGCACTATTTTGGTATATCTAGATATGACTCCTTCTAACTCTTGTAGAGAGTGCTATCATCCCCTTCCCCGTTTAATTTTCAATTGGATATGTCAAGTTTTCATAAGAGGACTTTTTTTTTTTTTTTTTTTTTTTGAGAAAGGAAAGACTGTCCTTATATCCTTGTGTAATATAGTACCCCTTTCCCCCCACTCTCTGAAAAGCACCGTTTCCGGTATTTTCATTAATCTGTCTCCCCCTCAATGGAGTGTAAACCTTTATTTGTCTTGGTTTAAGGCTTTCTTCTTATTGCATCTAGAACAAAAGTAGGCACTTAATAAATATTTGTTGGTTCCACTAATTAATTAAATGATCCCTTTCTGGCTCTTCCCATTGATCCAGTAACATTGTTTTAATTATTGTTTAAATACAGTAAATTTATCTGTGTGGCATATTTGCACGAGTCACCTCCTTACTCACCCCCAATTTTTTTGGTGCCTTAGCTGGCAAACAATATTGGCTTAGCACTATGCTTTGTGCTAGATATATAGAAGGAAATGAATGGACTTTGTCCCTGCTTTTATGGAACTTAACATTTCTTTAATAACAAAGATTCAGGTTGATATTACCTCATGCATAGTATCTCCTGTTTCCTATGTCATGGAAGAGATGTGTATCGTTGCCTTGTGCCTTGCATTGGTAATGGTGTCCTCATCATAGTTAATTTAAATTTTAAAGCATACCTGAAAGTATAAGAATCTTCAGATTTTATCTGATCTTTTTTGTTTTTCAGTAGTTTTTGCATGTATTCAAATGTTGAATACTGATCTCTCGGTAGAATACAGTTCTTTAGTTTTATGAGTTTTAGAAACTTCTACTATTGATGTACAAATATTTTCAAAAATAATTTTTTATTC
The DNA here is from genome assembly GCF_027409185.1 of Cynocephalus volans. NCBI lineage: Eukaryota > Metazoa > Chordata > Mammalia > Dermoptera > Cynocephalidae > Cynocephalus > Cynocephalus volans. The sequence continues at coordinate 134,769,524 of NC_084467.1, forward strand.
ACATTTCTATTCAGATAATTTCAACAAAGTCCAAGGCTTTCTGCAGCTCTATGGGAATTAACAGAATATTTTCCTTTCCCTTTGACAGAACTTTACTTGATTAAGTACATAAAAGACTGTGGTACTGATCTCAAAAATGCCTTATGGTCAAAAAATGTCATTGTTTTTTAATATTTTAAGAATTTTATTCCATTTTCCTTTCTTTGTTTTGATTTGTAGATAATATGCACCATGGATTCCTTTGCCTTATTCTTTTGATTATATATTATATTCTAAAACAGCAATAAAGCATGTTTAGTCCATGTTCTTTTGGATCCTGAGAATGAGCTCTGACCAAATGGCAGCTAGCCCTAGCTTTTTCTTTAGCCAAAATTACATCCCCATTTTCCATTACCTCATTTATTTCCATTTTTATCCTCTCTTTTTTATGTATTTCAAATTTCTCTAATGTTCTTTATTGGTATATTTTCTGAAGTTTACATTAGACCAAAGACTTGAGATATAAAAGAGCTGGGGATGGGATTGCATTAATTTCATTCCCATGTTCATAGTTTTCTTTCTTTAAGAAACTTTATCTTTTTTAAAAAATAAGAGTAACAACTATATAGATATGCATGCCAGTCATAAACAGAATCAGATTCCTCCAGTTTCAACAGCTTTGCCAGTGGTGTTTCTATCATTTGTAATTTTTGAGCAAACCTTAACAGAAAAATAATTTTAACAGCTAACGTTTATTCAGCACTTAACCCCATATGCCCGATATAGTGCACTTTACATAAATTATCTAATATATAACAAAAGTTCTTTATAAGGTGGGTGGTATCATTCATATTTTACAGGGGAAGAAACTGTGGAAGGCAAATTAAGTTGACTTGCTATAAAAATTTGCATTATACCTGTTTCATTTATAGCTCAAAGAAAACGTTATGGATTACATTAAAATTTTAGGAATCTGTATTGAGGTTAAAATTTTGAGTTTATTCATCAGTCTTTTCTGTAATTATCTATATAATTACAACTTGATAACTGTTAACCCCACTGATAGAATTTAAAAGTGAGCTTATTTTTAGATGGTCTTTTTTTGGAGGGGTGGTCATAGTGTTGTAGGTGGAATGATTCTTTTCTTACTTGGTTATCTTTCACAGACACTAAAAAGACTAAAAACTTGTTAGAGTATAATAATCCTTAACTTACTATTAAGATTAATTTAAATATATATAACTCATACTACATTAGTAAAGATTTATAAGTAATTTAAAACATTTTTATGATTACACAAGTTTTTACAGGCTTACTATTACCAGTAGGTGTCCTAAGACATATAATGCTAAAAGAATTAATATTCTTATATCATGATTCAGATTTAAGTGAACATTAGACTGAAGAGTGATCTTTATACTCTACCAGGCTTGGAGCCTAAGGATAATCGCTTAATTGTAGAAATCTACTAAATTTCAAGTTGGTGTCTAATTTTGAATTATCCAAAATATCAAGTTTAAAAAATCTGCTTCAGAGAGGCCAAATGTCCTAGTCATTGATGGCCTCCCATTGTCTATAGAATATAGTCTTACTCTTTTGTAGGATAAACTTCATTGCATTTATTAATAATAACTAAGCATAAAGAATCCTTCTACAGACCAGCTCCAAGGCAAGGTTATAGTTTAATCTCACTGAAGGTAAGGAGCTACAGCATTTCACTTAAGAATCACTTAGGAATCTTTATTCCTAGGTAACCTGCAAAGTTATATAGCTCTTGGACCTTACCTACCAAGTGGGCTAACCTGAAAGAGACTCTGTTTAGGATGAAATTCCTACTGTGGTTATTCTTGCCTTAATTTTTTTTTTTTTTTTAATTGTACGGTCTAGGTTCTTAATTACCTGCTATAACAGCTGACATAGCTCTATTAGGTTTGAAGTGAAGATTGTGGATCAGTGTGATTTTATACCTGAAAACTTGGATGTTGTTTATTTTAACGCATTTATTGATCGTCTTCTCCATGTAAGGTGCCATGATTGGTATGAAAGAGAGTACATAGACGATTAGAAATAATACGATAGCTAAAATCTACTGAGTACTTACAGGTATCAGGCATTATTCTAAACATTTTACCTGTATTACCTCATTTGATCGTCACAGTAACCACATGAGTTAGGTACTGTTTTTATCCCCATTTTATAGATAAAGAAACTGAGATAGGAGTATATAAATTGCCCAAGGTAGCACAACTAGCAAATGGTAGAGCTGGGCCACAGATCCAAGCAGTTCTGAGTTTGGAGCCTACACTAACCATCATGTAGTATACAGCCTCTTATTAATCCCCAAGAATTCTTAAGCTCTCTAGGAACTGCAAAGCAGAGCCGTATCAGCTCTGTGAAGGAAAGTAGAATGGTCCCATTGGCTATGGCATTTTAGCATTCAGCCCAGTTTTCTAGTTTGTATGTTTAATGTTTTACATTATTCTAGTTTTAATAATATTCTTCTGTGAAAATTCTGTAAGATTGTTTTTGATATGGTTTTGGGTGTTTAATTGAAATGCTGTAGTTCTGTCAGTAAATGAGATGCCTTGGTAAAGTTTTATTCAGTTAAGATTTGGTTTAATAACTAGATTCATAATTCCTCCCGGAAATCTTGCAACAGATTTTTTTGTTTGTTTGTTTTTTGTTTTTGTTTTGTTTTGTTTTGTTTTTTGTTTTTGTTCTGAAGATAGTAGAGAGGGACCTCAAAACCATTTTAAGATGACCAGAGGTCAAATAAAACTTCCTTCAGAAGTTTTATTTTGAGATGTAGCAGATGAAAACTTTGGTCATGTTGATGGACTTGAATTGTTCAAATGATTGTCTTCAGATTAAACCACTCCTATGGACAGTTTGCCTCACACATTTTAGTTCTGGTTGGATTTTCTTTTTGCTTGAGCAAAAATCTAAAGAGATTTCTTTAAAATTTTAGCTTCTCTAATGAATTATGTGAAGGCCATCTCTAAGCCATGAATATAGTTCTGGAAGTTGTCCCAGAAGGTCACTAATAAAGTTATTGATTGCAAAGATAAATTAAAGACAATGTGAGGCTCAGTATTAGTCACACACACTGTAAAATGGAGTTAGCAGTTTGGACTAGCCAAGCCCTTATGGCTTCTGCTGTGAAGCTGTTGAATCCTCAGTATTGGAAAAACATCTCACAGTTCCCAGAAGTTGTTTTAGTCCCACCTGTAAATACACAGTAATGTTTATAAAGCTGTAAACATTAAAACATTACAAGCATCCAAGCTTTCTGACTTGAATAGCAGACAGGTTTTTTTAAAAATAGTAGGTATTAGTAAATTAGGAAAAAAAGGTATTAATAAGTACATTTAGAATTATAATTCAGATCTATAAAATCATTGGCACACTGTTCTGTATTTTTGTAATGTCAATATTTTGCTGATTTTATAACTACATAAAATGCATTTTAGGATATTTTGTTGTTTAGCATATTATATGAAGATAATACTGAGAAATTCATTTGTACATTTGTTTTTACTAATTGACCATTTAAATTATGCATGCATTATTTGTACATTTTCCATTTTAAAAAATTATATGTATTTTAATACTACGGATCATTTAATTCTTTTGGGAAAATTGGTGTAAAATATATTGGCAGGAATTCAGATTTATGATTACATGTGAAAGGCACAATTCCTTTCAAAATAACTTTTATTCAATGGAGAATATATTTTCTGTTGGCAAAACTAGAGGTTTCTCTCTAATTTCCTGTCTATATTTTTATAAATAAAATGTATTACTTGGCTAAAGTCTTAAAATTATTTTGTCATTGGAAGTTAGAGGAAACTCATAGTTTTTAAATAAATTGTTAAGAATCTTAAACATGTATTCAGTTTTTACTTAAAATAAAGCTAAGATTTGTTTTACATTGTGGCAAATATTTACATTTTAGAAAACAACTGCCTATATTTAGTCAATATAATTTTTAAAATAACTAGGATATGGATACAAATAATCTTCTGTGGTATATTGAAGGAAGGTGAAACTACATTCATAGATCCCCTTTTGTGGTTATAGTAAAAGTCATTTAAAAAACAATATGTGTAGAAATAAATTGTGCAAAATAATATACATGTAACATATACATTTTAAGGAACTGAAAAATAGAGTTCTTTGTCATTTAAATTGGAGACTGTCTTCAGTCAATAGGCTTGATCATCATCTGAACTGCTCTCAAGGAGTATGACCCGCCTCTGTATTCAGCCCAAAAAATTCCGTCTTGGTGCTTGCTTCTGTAATGGCCTCCTCTGTACCATACTCCATTTAAGTTAGAATGTGCACAGGCATTGTACCACCAGCCTCCTTTATGAAAATGGGCGCAGTTTCCTTTGAGGAAAAAATACAGATATCAAATTAAATTTTTTTTCTAAGTGTTGTACTCTGCAAAGCATCAAAAACATATTCTACCTTTGGAACAGTTTAATTTGAGTTTCCCTTACTAATTTTAGCTACTTTTATCTTAGCAGTTTTGTTTCTTCATTTATTCTATTGCTGTTGCATCAGCTACTTAAAAGATCACTTTAATTGCCCTTTTTAATCTTGCTGTTTGCTCGCCTTAATACATGCTTTTTTTAAAAAGAGATTTAATTTTCTAGGTAGCAGGATAAATAAAATGCAAGCAGTGTTTGTATGTGAGAGACATACAGAGGGAGAGATTGGGAAGGAAGGATATGGAGTTGCTGAAAAAGAGGGTAAAGTTTGGGGAAAATTTAATTCTTAAAATAAAATAGCAAAAAATAATATGAAAAGAAATGACACTACCAGTAATCAAATAGGTTCTGTAAATAAGGCATATGTAACAATCATGTCTCTCCTTTTTTCCCTCTTTTGTTGGTTTAAAATAGAGACCTGTGTGCTACTTGCCAAGATATAACTGAAGAGAAAAAAATTAATTTTCAGAGGAGATATCTCTTTATCAGGGCCAGAAACCTGGGTTAAAAGAGCAAAAGCATATATGAAAATTAAATTTAAAATTATATGGATGGTCTAATTAATTCTTTCTAAAGAAAATGTTAATTTCCTCTCTGAATCAAGATTTTTTGCTATTCCTATACCACATGCCACAGCCATCTTGCTGTTCCCATTAAGAAATGCTCTTATTCTGTTTATCCAGGTGGCTTGCCTTCTTTACGCCCTGCAGGTCTTCTCAAATGTTACCTTCTCACAATAGCCTTTCCTGGCCAACCCATATAAAATAGCACCCAACCCAGGCCCTGCTGTCCATCACTTTTTATTCCCTTATTTGGTTTTGTTTTCATTAGAGTACTTCTTGCAACCTAACAAATTATTTTGTCTCCTATTCCTAGAGAGTAAGCTCCAAATGGCAGGAACTTTGTTCTCTGCTGCATACCCAGCACCTACAATAGTGCCTGGCACATTGTAGGTGTCCAGTTAATATTTGCTATGAAATTGAGGCTTGAGTTTTATTTTCAGATGAATATGGGTTTTTTTGTTTGTTTGTTTGTTTTTTAAAAGATGACCGGTAAGATCTTAACCCTTGACTTGGTGTTGTCAGCACCACGCTCTCCCAAGTGAGCTAACCGGCCATCCCTATATAGGGATCCAAACCCGTGGCCTTGGTGTTATCAGCACCACACTCTCCCAAGTGAGCCACGGGCTGGCCCTCAGATGAACATGTTTTGTTTTTGTTTTTTTTCCCAAGAACCTTGATCTCCAGAGAGATCACACTTTGGTATTGCCTTATAGAAGAGTTCCTAAAATCTATGTCTTTGTGTGCAAAATGGCCTTTCTGAAAAGATTTTAATAACAAATGCTTTAATAACTAGGTTTTAGTTAATGCACAGAAAGTGGTTATTCTACAAAGAATGAAAGTTTTTTTCTTACGGACCTGCATACATATCTTTATCTCTGTCCAGAGTAGTGAATTGTTTACCATTATGCCACATCATAGAATCCCCTGCATTTCCCTGGTAAGTTCCCAGGCGCAGTCTGTAGAATTCACTTTCAGATTCCAGACGAAAGCTGCTATATTCTGCGTAGACTTTTTTGTCACTCCAGTCTTCTAATTCAATCAACAACTTATAATTATCTTGATTGCTAAGCACATAGATGTTTTCCAGTCCAAGCCAATATTCTCCACCAGTGTTTCCAAACCCTTTCTGTTAATAAACAAACATGAATGCTTAAATAAGTATAGAGATAGTAAACATTTTTATAAATAAGTTTTAAACATCTGATAGCATAAAGATATTGGCCATTTAAGTGATAATGTGAACTTCCATTTTAGTTTATCACTTGATTTTTATAAGCCCCGCATTGTCATTTTGTTTTGTTTTGCTTTCTCTTAATGTCAGTATTTATTTGTATAGCTAGCGTCAAACCCTACAAATAAGTCAAAGGCAAATGAGAACAAAATTTATTCATAGCTTCTAAAAAGATTAACTAGTAAACTACCCAGATCCTTAGAAAGGGTTCCTGATTTCTCTTATATTCATCGAAAGAGCCAAAATTTTTTTTTCTGGAAGTATTTGAATACTATTCTCACCATAGTCACATAAAAAGGATATCTAACATTATTACGATCATTCATAAGAATAATAGCATATGTTTTAGAACAAATTTTCTTCTTCAGTTCTAAGTAAAATTAATAAATTTAGGAAGATCAAGTAGTAATCTTCAAAGTTTTCCCCTTTGAAAAAGTGTAGAGTTTGAAAAAAATGAGTCAATTTACTGTTCTATTTCAATAAGCACTTGACGTTGCAGGTATGCAGCAAAATAGATTTGTTAAACCTGATCTAAACACTTTAAATGTTATCTTCAAGAAGGTTGTGTTACAGGATTTTTTTTTCCCCTCTCATTTGTGATAGTACTTTTTGAGAAATTTACACAGCTTCTGACATGGATATATTAATGTCTCACATTTAGCTGCCAGTAAAATTTCACCTAAGAGTGAGTAATCAAATGTTACTTCCCAGTTTTGAGTGGAGAATTAACCATCTAGAAAATATAATCTGTCCTATTTGACATCCTTAAACTGAAGGTATGTGTGTACACACACACACCCTCCATTCATAAAATTACCATTGTGAACATCACAGTTATTAACAAACACCAGCTGCTTACATTTCCATAATCAATATCACATTATTCTGGCCCTATATGAAAATCTAGGTATACTGTCTTATCCCAACAACACCAGTGTCTAGTGTCATAAACTTAAAACATGGTGGAATGATAATTACCTCTGATAATCATTCCAAGAAAAGGGTCATTTTTTGTGAAATCCTGTACTTTATATTATTGCTTAAATATATTTGTTGGTACAAATGTGGTCAAAAAAGCAATTGTCTTCTTTGGAAATAGAGTTAGGAGCAATCTTTGCAAAGTATTAAGTATAAATTATCCATTTTAAAGTATATATCTGTTCAATTTCCTTTTTGCATTTTAATTTTGACTTTAAAACCAGAGGTGAAAGTCATCTTTTTGACATATATAGATAATGAAAAACATGTGGATAGGTATTTTTTCACTGTGTATCTTGTTTATTACACTGAATGGCCACTGTTGCAAGAGCTGCTTTGTTCTACTTCTAGATCTGAATCACTGATTTACCTTATAATTTTCCCAATTTCTGAAGAAGTTGACAGAGCCATCTGTTCTTTTCTGAATAACGGTCCAACCCCCAGGATCCAGACTGTTCTCACACCATAACTGCATTGGTCCATTACTGTTTTCGGGTTTTATCATATAAATCCCACTGACTGAATGCCCAGCCCTTTTTGCTTGCTGACAGTCTTTGAATGGTCCTGTAATTTAAATTATTATTAATTACCAGTAAATTTAATATGAAAAGAGACATATTAAAATAGTTTTAAATCAAGATTCTTACCTTTGTGTCTTTCTTTATAGATACCATTTTTATCTATTGTATACACAATACTATAAAAGTTAAAGAAACTAAAAAGGTTACTCCAGTCTCACTATCCAGAACATTAACTTGTTTTGTTTTCTACTGTTTTTATCTTTGTCCATATATACTACATGTATTTTTATATTGTTATAATCCTAACACACATAGAAAATTGGATTCTTTTTATTTTAATAAACACTTCTGTGGAGCTACAGTTGCCATTCTAGCACTGATAGTAGTTGCATAATAGTCCTTGGCATTGATACATTAATACTTATTCCTCTGTTATTGGACATTGATGTTTTAAATATCAGTTTTGCTATCATAAAACTGCACAAAGTATCTTTATTTTTATTGGTTTCATTTTTTTCATATTTACTTATAAAAATGGTGAAGGACTGATCAACTGGATCAAGGCAGGGTATTGACACTTTTATGGCTCTTCATAGTGCCCAATTAACCGTTTCTGAAATTTTATTTCAGTGGAATGTATTAGTCTCTTAAGATAACTCAATGGGGTACCATGGCCAAAAAAGTTTTAGAAATGCTAAATATGTTTCCCTCTGGAAACTCACAGTGTACATTTACATGTTAAACTGAGAATCCCTGAAGTAAATAAACCAGAATTTCTCAAACTTAAGAATCTTAAATTTCCCCCTGCCTTGTACAACACTTATTAACAGCCCATAAGAATGTATTTCTGGAATGTTGGCTTAAATGCCTTTTTAAAGAGTTGTATCAATTTATATGACTAATAGTAATTTTTTAATTTAATCTGCACAGTGACCCTGTGATTGACAGATGTTCTACAGATAGAACAGTTTTTAGAAGTCATGTATTTTAGAAGGTGGTAAACTCTAAATTTAAACCCATTCTTTCTAATCCCAGAGTTCACGCTCTGAACTGCTATACTGCATTCGCCCTCGTGTTATTTCATAGTTGTAAGTATTCTCTCTCTACTTTTAATCCACTAATAAGTTCTTCAAGATATTTTGACTCTACAACTTGTGATTTGTACACTTTTGCCATCTAGACAAAGATGGCTTCTAGTTTTACTGAACATTCTTCAGTTTCACCCTTCTCCAGTGTTTTGAGCCTTTGTTATTTTAGAAGCATGCAAAAAAATGTTAAGTGAGAAATAAGAATTACCCTAAAGATCTATTCAGTTGCCAAATTTTATATTTTACTAGAAACTTTAAAATTCAGACATGCATAATTTTTAGAAATTATGTAGAAATAGAGTTAAGTTCTTGTAGGAAATTCTGTACTATAAGGATAATAGGATTGTTGAAGTTTTGAGAAATGTGTTATCAATACTGTGCCAAGTATATACGGTGTCCTTATTGGGCCTTATTGGGAAAGAATTTATCTCATTAAATAGTTATACAGCTATATCATTAAAGGGATTCTTAGAGACCATGACCTCTTCCTTCTAGATTGCTCCTTGAGTACAGGTGCTATAGTGATATAATTTTAGTTAGATTTTAATTCTTAGTAGACTGTCAGTTATTTGTTAAATAAATGAATCAATTAATCTGCTTTCTCATTTTAAGTACGAGGAAATTGAAAGCCACACACAAAAATCAAGAGAACACCAGTTTCTCTAATCCAGGTCCAGACTTTTATTATGTTCTGTTGATATTTCTCTATCTTTCAAATTTTCAAATATTATGATACAATTTCCATAAGCACTACAAATTTGAGAAACTGGAAAGAATTTGAGAAACTGGAAAGACTTATGGTGTCTTTCTTGAGTTATATTTAGATGTTGTATTTTAGTTCTAGAGTTACAATTTGGTTATTTTTTATAGTTCTTATTTCGCTTCTGAGATTTTCTGTTTTGCATTCATTATGAACATATTTTCCTTTAAGGCATTGAAGATAGCTATAATGACTAGTTTAAAATTCTCATTCTTACTGTTAGTTGGCTGAGGGTATTTATCATGAATGGATTTTTGGATTTTTTCTAAGGCATTTTATGTATCTACTGAGATAATGGGGTTTTCCTTTTTTTGTTTAATATAGTAAATTATGATGATTGTATTTTGAATCCTTATATTCTTGAGATAGATTCAACTTGGTCAAAGTATTCAGAGCCCTTAACACAATACTTAACGAAGTAATCATTATTAGTAACTCCTAGTTCCTTCTTTTTTCCTTCATTCTTCATCTTAACACACAGTTGTAGCTTATTTAATAAATATGTACTTATTTAATTAATAAATTTAATATGGCTAATCAGAGATGAATGTACAGCCTTTTCTACTGCAGAAAAGTAATATATTCCTAAAAAACCTCATGTTCTGCAAATTCATTTACTAAAAATAACAACTGATTTTAGCTGTTAACATACGTTGTATTCAGTGCAGTTACCTGTGGCACAAAACATTAATAGGCATAGGGAAAAATTCCATATGAACCAATATGACCTCTTTGCTTTACTGATATTATTTTTCTTTTTTACTTGTCATATATGAGCTGCTTCACATTATAGAAACATGCATTGTAGTCAAGTCAGAGAAGGGTAGAGAGGCTATATTTCAGCTAAGATGAAATTTACAGAATTTTAATTTCACATGTGGAATGAGATGGAAGGAAAAATGAAGTGTGACTCCCAGGTTCAAAGTAATCTCGTTATTTTGTGTAATGTGTGGTAGTGTTTCCGACAATGTATATGCAGTGTGTGCCTACTTAGGCACTCAGATATTTGTTGAACTAAATGGTTCTTGGTAGACGTGGTTTCCAGAATTTCATGAAGAGTCTTTTCTGCATCTGCTATAGGCTAGAAAGAGTGTTAGGCTCAAGGGATAGAGAGACAACCTGTAAGTCAAGTGGGAGGTGGGAGAACTGGCAAGAAAGAGAATTTCACTGCAGTATGGCAAGTGCTTTGACACAGTGACTAAGAAGTAGCTAACTGAGATTTTGGAGGGAAGAAACTGGTGTCTACATATATCAAGCTGAATTTTGAAGACTGACTAGGAGTTAGGCTGTTAGGGGCAGGGGGTATGATCAAGGCCACACATGGGTGACATGTTGAGGCATGGAGAAAGAAGAGCGCTTGCTCTTGTAGAGGCATTATAGAGGAGTTACTAGTTCTGAAATATAAATAGCTGAGGATGATACTTAGAGCTCTTGAGGTAGGCAGTAGGGCTTACCTCAACCAGTTGTTTGATTGCTTCAGTTTAAAAGTGCAGTCATGATGGTTATTTTCAAAGTTAGCCATTTTTTTCCCCAAGTTGTCACTTTCAGGGTAGTCAAGGATATCTGAGGAACATTGCTCTTGTTTTAAAACCTATTGATATTGTAGTTAATGTATCAAGTGGTTTTGTTGTAATACCCATAAATATTCTTCTCACTTCAGAAATTTGCAGATTTTATGCATGTCACCTTCGTATTGCTTATTCTGAGTGTCATCTTTGTAAATGTTTACTATATACTCACTTGAGTACAGTATTGACAGTTTACATTTTACATTTAAGTATATATTCAAAAGTTGGACTTTCATTGGGTTATTTAAATTGCTGTTAGAAACATCGAGGTTGACCAAAGCTATGTCAAATACCAGTTGTTCCATAAATCTAGACTCCTTTTCTGGGGTTTAATAGGCACTCATGTATTTAAGTGAATTGGAGAGTTCTAGGTTTTCTGAATCCAGCTTTGATTTGATAAGACTTTAATTTACACAAATTTAAGATTATTTTCAACTTTTTCTTTTTTTTTTAAAAAGATGACCAGTGAGGGGTTCTTAACCTTTGGCTTGGTGTTGTCAGAATCACGCTCAGCTAGTGAGCCAACCGACCATCCCTATATAGGATCCGAACCCCCGTGGCCTTGGTGTTATTAGCACTGCACTCTCCTGAGTGAGCCATGGGCCGGCCCCTCAACTTTAATTTTCAACCCAATTTTTTCAGTGGGCTTCGTGTTTACAGTTTGAATGTCTGTTAGACTTAGTTGATACAAAGACTTTGGAAAATTTAGTTGAAATCCTTTTCTAGAACATATGGATACAATTAGCAGTGCTTATAGCTACTATTTTCTCCTCAGTAAAGATAGTAAATACAGTCATCCCACTGTATGGGGGGTGGAGATTGGCTCCAGGACCATCCTCCGCATCCGAAAATCCTTGGGTGCTCAGGTACCTTGTGTAACATGGTGTAGTATTTGTATATAACCTACTCACATCTTCTCATGTACTTTAAATCATCTGTAGGTTACTTATAATACCTAATACAGTGTAAATGCTATGTAAATAGTTGTTATACTGTATTAATTTTTTGTTTGTATTATTTTTTATTGTTATATTGTTGCTTTTCTTTTTGTTGTTGTTGTTTTTGAGTATTTTCCATCTGTGGTTGGTTGAATCCATGGATGTGAAACCCACGAGTACAGAGGGCTGACTGTATCATAATCCAATATTTGTTTATATTTATTTTTGTAAATATGCCATTAACTTGTCTTAGCCTAGTGTATGCTGTTGATGTTCCAGAAACATTTTCTCATTATTACTTCCATATCTTATTTACTTTCTGCTCTGGAATTAGATTATAAGTTGTTCCTATATTAAATGTTTTACTGCTCTCTCTGTACCATCACGAACATTGTTTAATAGGAATTCTTAAATGACTGATAAAAAATTACCAGTTTTAACTTTCTGGTTTGCATATTATCAGAAATAAATTGATTGACATATGATTCAAGAATTTGTTCATAGTGATTTAAAGGGTATAGAATGGAAGTACCATTCTTTTAAAATAAGAATTTTATTAACCTTTTTCTTGCTTCGAATAATCTTGAAGTAGTCTTCATCTTCCGTGACATACGTTTGGATTCTTCTCAAAGCAGGAAACAGGAATTCTGTACATTGAATTTGAAGAACCAATCTCTTTCTTTTGTAGTGTATGTGATGATTAAAGTTTGTGTAGGGCTAACAAACTCCAATTAATAGATCTGATTCATAGAAAGAAAAATATTGACCAGCCATGCCACATTATTTCCCAAGATGTATTTTTCTTTGAGCCCATATTTTGAACAGAATAATGGGTTAAAAAGGAAAAAAGATTTCATACTTCGAATAGGACCTTTACTGGGAGCCATCTTTAACATACCTATCCTTTTTCTATAAAAGACAACTTTTTAATCACTTAGCAAATCACAAGGAAAATCTTCTTTGTTATAGGAGAAATGGAACAACAAAAAAAAACAATTTAAAGCTTTCAGATAATTAGTCAGCATGTAGAATCTTTTGAGAGGTAAACTTTTTTAATTGGGTTGTGAGTTAACTATAATATAAATATATTCAACAGCATTTCTGAAATGGGGAGTTTGGGGCAAATACTTTCCAAAGTGATAATAGAGTTTTTGTAGTGATAAGAATTACTTAGTTTGTTAATCTGTATTTTTAAACTGCAGTGAGCAACCCAAGCTTTTATTTTTTTAATTACTAAAGAATTTGTTAGTTTTTTTTATAACTGGTTAATACAGTCATATTCCAACAGCCCTTTTCTTAACCAGTCCTCTTTAGTTTTTTTGTTTTGCTTTAAGTGTTAATATAAGTATTCCACTGGAACAAATTGCACCTAAAAATTTTACTAATAGAGGAAGTATTATAAATAATTTTTAAAATTTAAATATTTGGTGATTTAAAATAAGCCTACCACTAAAAAATACATTTTTAGTTTCTAATGACTGCTTTTCAAGTTTAACCTTTCAACTTACCTTCTATGTCCCCAATATGGCAAGACACATAAAGGGAAGTGCACCCAAAAAAAAGGTAATAATTAATGGTAGACTATACCAAATCACAGATAAAGCATTTTCACATGCATTACCTTATCTGATCATCACAACAGACTTTTTTACCAAAGAGGTAGCTGGGCCTCAGAAAATCCTTGACAGAATCCAGGTTTCCTAATATTCAGATCTATGCTGTCACACACTGACTGCAAGGAACTTTCTCAACTAATTACACTTACCTATAAAGAAAGAAGTTTAAATAAGTATACTGTTTGTGAAAGTGTAGTGTTTTCTTTTGTAAAAGACTAACCCAAAATGCAGCCACTGAATAACATTAACAGATAAGAATTTTATTGATGGCAACTTGTCAGGTGTATAGTTAAGTTACATTCCCAAACATTTTGGTTTTTAAAATAGATGATGTTTCAGAAAAATGCTTTTTAACTAAAAAATTATTTCATTATTTTCTGTAAGTTCATGTTTGTTTTCTTTTTTTTTTTTTTTTTGTCATTTTTTCGTGACCGGCACTCAGCCAGTGAGTGCACCGGTCAGTCCTATATAGGATCCGAACCCTCGGCGGGAGCGTCGCCGCGCTCCCAGCGCAGCACTCCACCAAGTGCGCCACGGGCTCAGCCCCATGTTTGTTTTTTTGAGGTGCATTTTTCTTATAACCATTTAAAAAGAAAATATCAAATTGCCTGTCATTATAATACCTTTTAAAAAAAATTGTGGTAAAATATACATAGCATTTAATTTGCCATCTTAACCATTTTTAAGTGTACAGCTCAGTTGCATTAGTACATTCATGTTGTTGTGTGACTTCTTAAATTTTGTAAATGCAAATTGTCATGTATTTTCACATTATGCATTTAGACTTTAGAATGACCATGTGCCTTCATATAGAGTATCGTAATATGAATTTCTTGATTCCAGAAGCATACATAAGTACAGTAACTATCCATCTTTGCCCTTTTTGTGCAAGTGCCCAAACAGCTTTAGACATTTTTTTCAGAGAGCTATAAAAATAATAGCAAACAATTTAACACGTTATATAAAGATAATAAGCCAATTTATCGTTACTTATAATAATTTATATTTGGTAAGAATCACAGAGTATTAGAACTGGAAAGGGATATTAGAATTGTCCAGTCCTAAACCAATACTTTTATTGTACAAGTGAGAAAACAGAAGCAGACAGGCAAAGTCATTTATCCACAGTCATATAACAAAGGTAATGGCAGAACCAGGTTTTCTTAATTTTGTGCTCTTTTTCATGTATGTTCATTAGTATACTAATCAGTATAATGATTCTTATGTATAGCTAATAATGCCATTGAATTTGAGTTCAACATTTATAGAATAAAATAAATTAAAAGCTAGTGTTTACTTAAAACAACAAATAAATAATGAATAACAGAAAAAGTTACCCATCTATCCTTAATTTTACATTAAAGATTGGTTTATTGAGGATATTTATACCACTGTTTCATTACAGTAAAATATGTTTAAGGAGACTTTTGACATGATCCCTAACATGGGATTCAATTCTATAACATTAGATTTTTCTTATACTAAAGTTTAAAATATAATAAAACCAAGAACTTGTATGTGTCATTTTGTATAAGCATTTTCTTAGTTTGTCAGTGTATAAATATGTGAATAATCATTTCTGCTAGAATTGATGGTACCATCCACTTAAGATTCAGGGCCCACATAGAATATTCCATGGCAGTTTCTTCATTCTTGCATAATTGTACACCCCATCAATTAAAACAAAATTCACACTCCTCAATTATGTTTATTTATAAATTATATATACAGACTACTATGCTAATAAGTTATATACATTAAAAGCTTACACAAATTTTTTAAAACAATATCAACATTAAATAATTTTTTCCTATACCCAGTGGATTATATTGTACACATCTTCCCTTTGGAAATCAGAGGGCTTGAGGATATTAATAATGATCATTATTTACTTAATTTAATGATACTCTGGCCTATTCTACTGTAAGTTAGAACAGTATTAATCCAGTACGATAAAATGTATCAAAGTACTTTCATGAAGGTCTTTGTAATGACAACTTTGAGAAGCTCTATAAAAAATATTATCAAATTAGCTAACATTTATTTAGTTGCTGCAAATGAGATACAGTCTACAAGGAAGGAGCTTATAGTATTTTGGAAGGCATTTTATTTAGATGTACTATGTGTACATGTAAAGATAACCCATAATTTAAGAGGGAATATATGAAATATCATATGTACGTTACAGAGAGTAGAGATATTTGTGGAGAGGAACAATCACTTCAAGCCTGTAGGAGTCAACGAGGGCTTCAAGGAGGAGTTGCCATTTTACTTTATTTATTTATTTATTTGGTGAACCTTATAATTTGAATAGGCAGAAAGCATGGAAAATATTTAGGAGAAAATTAGTGGATTCATTGTATTGGAGATGGTTTTTGTGAAGGAAACTAATGGAAGGGAAGCTAGCAAAGTAGGCTTGTTTTGAGAAGGACATTATTCGTAGCCAGACTTAAGCAAATTGGACTTTTTCTGTTTGCAGTGGCAAACTACTGAGCAATTAGAGCTGGGAGAGGGGATGTATTATTTAAGTCCATTTCTTGATAATATTAATTTAAAAAACATAGAAATTTTAATGTACATGTGTAATAACATCACCAAAATGATTAATCATTTATTATGTGCATTGTTTCATAAACCATGAAACATATTAACCTCGTACTTCCATTTTTAACAGTAAGAGGTAACTCACCTTCATTGATGAAAGTTACAGGTGGTATCTTGAAAGGGCTTTTGGTGGGAGAAGTTGCCAGATCAGGTGGTGGCATTAAATCTCTAGGATAACCTGGATCTCTCTGTATCTCATTACCTCCCAGCAGACCAGGAGTATACTGATGACTGTTAGGAATATGTTGTGGCACCACCTGGACAAGAGGGGGAGACAGATGGGTGTCTTGTCGGGAAAATATCCTCAAGCACTGTTCTTCCAACAAAGTGATCATAACAGACTGGTTATTGACAAGATCAGTCAAGGAAGCATATTTGACCTCTAGTTCCCTGTACCTTGTTGCCATCTTCAACATTTCTGTGGTGACGTTGAGGATTTTATTTTCCAACTGGGAAAGTTCAAGTGAATTATCCCTCTTACGGATGATCTCATGTAATAGTTGCATATAGAGTTGAGTAACACGAGAGTTCATGTTACGGCTTTCTTTTCTCAGCAGCTTTACCTCATTTACAATGTTTCCGTCTACATCCACCACCAACTGCAGCACATCTATCTCCCGCTTCTGCCTGGAGAGCACATCCTTCAGGTTTTCAAGGTCCATCTTGGTGATCATGTCTTTAATGGTACCTGCATCTTGCCCTTTGGTGTTTACACAAACTGGCCCTGTTATTTTTTGTTCAGGTACCAGAAAGGTGTATGCACATTTCTTTGCTTCATCTTTACCATCAGTGGCACGAGGGTATCTCCTTTGGGTTATTTTTTTTATTTTGAACTGTCCTCCTCTGCAGTGTCCAATGCCCATTAGTAGGAAGAATAGCACACCTATGGTCCAGATAAAAGCCTTCATTTTGAAATGCGGTTGTACAACGATGTCTTTGTAAAAACAAATTAATGAAGGGAAAAAGTAAAAGGTACTCATGTTAATCTGCATTTAAAGTCAGTAATACAAAAAAGCATCTGAAGGACAAACTTAATATTTGTAGGTGTTAATAAATTAGGCCAGGATTAACTTTATTAATTTCTTAAATTCAATATTAAGTTTATAGTGCTTTGACATTTGTGTTAAGATTAGGTTTCAGAGAATAGCTCTTCAGCTACCACTTTATTGTAAGGTTTTTTGTTCCCCAGCTCAAAAGGCACACTGCTAGGTGCTGTTGGGGCTTTTGAGACCCTATAAGACCTCTCTTACCTTTAAGAAGTTCACTATCTTAAGACTTTGAAAATGGTACACAGTGTTTGAAAGGCATTAATGAAAACATTCTTGCCCACCTGGTATTTAATTTACAAAGTGACTTTACTAGCCAATGTTTTAGATTTATATTATGAAGTTTCAATTAAATTAGTCCTCTGTAATAAATATCAAGTCTTTTTTTAACCTATCAAAGGAACATTTTAGACAAATCTAAAAAGAATTTTAGCATTATGTTTTTGTTTTTTTTTTGTAATTTCTCCTTTTGACATTGGTGACAAGTTTAAAAATGGTAGAATGCTTAGTCATTTTTGTGGGTAATTGTGTTTCCTGAACTTTAATTATATATATGCTCTAAGCTTATAGATGATTCATCAGGTTCATTCTAACAGAGGTTCTACTGAACTGTATTATAGTAAAATGTTAATAATTTTTCACAACCATTACCAAGGAAAGAAACTTATCTGTAACTAAATATGAATGTTAGAGCTGTAAAATGCTTTAGAGACCATCTCATTCAAGAACATCTTTGTACCTGTGTGCATGTTGAAGGTCAAGGCTACACAAATATTAGAACCAGGTCTAGAACTTGGGTTCCCTGGCCCTCAGTCAGTATTTATAGCAGCGGCACATATGCTAAAATGTGTGCTTGGAATGTTTTGTTTTGCTGTAGCAGATGAGAAATATTTGTTCTTTATAGTATAGAAGCTAGAACACTAGAACTAGTTCCAAGAACCAGAATTTCTTCCTTTCTCTTTAGCTAGCTCCCAAAAGAATAACAGTAGTAGAATGGGTAAGATGTGTTCACTCCATCAGGTTCACTAGCAAGCTGCTATATTACAGCCCACTTTCCCACTCTTACAAATTTGATTCCTATCTTCTGTAGATACCCTAAGACAGAGCTTTTTAATCCAATTTTCCACCTAAATACTTGTTTCTTTATTTGAGTAACTAGGTCCCAAGTTGTTTGTGCCAACTATTAATAATAACAACACGGCAATAGCAGTAGTTAATATTATAGGCTGCTTGTTCAGTTCCAGATAGTGATTTAAGCCCTTTACATGTATTAAATCACTTACTTCTCACCACAGCCCTATGAGGAAGGTTATTATGATCCCCATTTTCAGATGAAGAAACTTGACATCCAGAAGTTAAGTACATTATAAAGAGTCACACAGCTTTTAAGAGATGGAGTCAGAATTTGAATCAGGCGGAAGACTCCAGAGTTCATGTTTTTAATTAACCACTACATTATATGGCAACATATTCTAAACTATTTTCTATCAACAACATTATGAAAATCTCTTATGTGTAGTGCTTAACATATATGATTTGCATTCACAAAAACACAATGAAGTAAATGAAGGAGTAAAGTCCTGGAGAAGCTAAAACACTCAAATAGAATTCAAACCTTCTACTCCTAACTTTTCTAGACCTGCGATTTTTATCCTAGTCTTGTTATGACTACAGAGGAGTCTTTTTTTTTTTTCATCTTGAAACATAGTTGATTGTACATATCTATGGGGTACAGCATTGACTATCAATACCTGTGTGCAATATGTGATGCTCAAATCAGGATAATTAGTATGTTCAGCATTGCACAATGTGATCATTTTTTGTGGCCCTCTACTAATTTCTCGCTAATCCTCTTCCCTTTTCCCCTTTTCCACTTCTGGTGGCCTCAGTTCAACTGCAGTCTTAAGTTTATGTTTCTTTTGGTGGGGGCAGCCTTTTCCTGATTTGTATTTCTTAATTATGCGAAAGTATTGGTGGATCATTTTTGTTAGAATTTGTTTTCATCATTTTTACCTCCCAGACATTTCTGCTATCATTCCTTTCCCTCTGTGTCAGTTGATATTTATATATTTGTGATTATGACCCCTCCCCAAAATAATGGTTATGGTAATGAAATATAGACTCTTCAGCTGTAGTCATGAAGACTACTGCTGCAATTTTTTCTTTCTAGAGCCATGTCTCCTTATTTTTGGTGTTTTCAATTGAGTAGTATTTTCAAAATGGATAGTTAATGAAAATAAGGCAAAGAGTAAGTGGAGTGTAGAGAATTATTTTTCTTTTACTAACTTAATGAAGATAGGGAGGATGACCGTAATAATATTCCATATTTTTACGAAGGCCTTCTATTGCTGGCTGATGCCAAAAAGTACACATGTATGAATACTTTGTTTTTTATGTTTTCGTGCCTTGCCCTCTGACATCTATAGAAAATTTAGACCTTAAGTATCATCTATTTTATAAAAAAAGGGGCTTTTACTATACAAGATTACCTATACCAAAAACTAATAAAAGATTTCTTGTTATATTTCCAGATTCATGGAATTTAGACATGGTTTATTAATAAAACCGTGGGCAATAAAATAAAATATATGGCATCAGCCTCCTTGGTAAATGTATATCATTTCTCCTACATGTCTTACTTAATTCTAGTGCTAACGTCCATTTGTTTTATCTTAATAATACAATGGAAACTCTTAGATCATAAAATTATTTTATTAAAGTGGTTTCTACTGTGAAATAAGCTACCAAAACAAGGAAAATTCAGAAAGTGTCGTGAAACTTCAAAACAAGTAGAATTTTATGAACAATATTCTGATTGAACAGATTGTATTTAATACCAGGCATAGGTTTTTCTAGAACAACTAAGAGCATATTATCCAAGACTGTTACTGTGACTTTGCATCAGTGTTGTCACTCAAGAACAAAAAAACATCAAAATGCTAATCTTAATTAAAATCAAAATAGCTTCCTTTTGTGTATTTTCTGCCTTGGCTCATTGTGGTTCCTTGTGGTTCCTATCAGATTAAATCATAAGTCGCTGTCTACTGTAAGAGAATCTGATCTCAGTATTTAAAGAAGGCAACTAAAAGTTTATTTTTTAAAATAAATGTAAGTCTCTTATCCTTATAAAAGTAATGACTTCGTTGTCACTTAAAGCAGAATAAGGAGGCACATTTCTAAATAGTAGACTTGCTACGTCATGAGTAGAGAACTGATTTTAAAAATACATTTACTGTTACAATTTCTACAAACACTCTCTTATTTAATATTTTCCCACATATGTTCAGTTTTAAAAGTGAAAGATCCATAAATCTGTGTTACCTCATAAAACCTTTCTGTATATGTTAAAATTTTCCTAGGCCCCAAGAGAATGTTATAAATTAGTTACAGTATACTTAAGTTTAAATCTATATTTTTGCTCAGTTGTTTTTAGAAAAGAAGAGGAAAAATATCTTCTGTGCATTGGGTTAATTTTACTAGTACTGTTTTTCTTCATATTTGCTACATTGCTGGCCGGTCGAGAGAAGAAATAAAAGTCAAGATTTACTTCCTTTCAGATGGTAAACTCATAGAGGCATTTAACCAGCTGTGTCTTGCAGTGAAAAACAGCATGAGGCAATGAAGTTAAATTTATGAAGCATTGAGGATATGTTAGATAAAGAACTCCTAGATTGTGCAATATGTTCTGGGAAGACACTTGAGAAGGGTCTAATCCCCTGGATATATTTAAGAAAGGGATAAGTACTTATCTGTGTGAATTGGGTTTCAGATTAAATGCTTGCCCAAGGCATCAGTAAGAGAACTGAGGCTTAATGAGGTCCTGTACTTTTCATAGCAAGCAACAACAAAAAAGAGATGACTGTATTTCAGATCCTGCATTGCTTGGAAATTTTATCAGAATTTCTTGTAAAATATGTTTTTAACAGAGATCCTCCCGGGATTTAGAGTTTTGAATCTTTAAGAAAAGGACATGAAAGCAAAGTTGAAAAAGGCTTTACCATTATTTGCTTGTTGAATCTTTTACCACTAATATCTCTAATTTTTAAAAGGCCAGAGGATTCCCAAATCATAACAGATTTAAGTGTCTTTGTTGTTAAAGCTAACTATTGGTAACTAGTAATTTTACTTTTAATAATTTTCATAATAAAACAAAGCTCCCAGATAAAATATTGAAGGAAACTTCTGATGTATAGTTACCAAAATTATTTCTATCTAAAAATATTATATTTTTGGCCTTTTAATCATGTGTTTGAGTAATTACATCTTCTGGATTCTTATTTTCTATTGTTAATGTTGACTACTTACATAATACTTTTCCTCAGTCCTAACCTATAAGAAGGTTTAGTTTTCTGTGTGTACGTGTGTATCAATAACTTTTTGCTTTTCCAAGTAATTGCAGTTATAGCACTTTTAATTTTTGTTACCCAAATTAAATTACTGTTACATATAAACCTGGAAAAAACATGTAAAACTGGAAGACTAAAATTTTGAGCAAGAAATACTATAGATTTATATTAAATCTTTACAGGAATATCTGCTTAATATTAATTTGGTTATACTGTAATCAAGGTTTTGTTGCAAAGCCTTTTGGTTATTTTTATATCTTATAGCTTTGCTTTTCTTGCGGTACTTTCATAAATCCAATAGTTTATGTATATCTTGAGCATACACACTGTAGCTACAAGAAGAGAAACTAATCATGTTTACAACTTTTTTTTTTCAGTTTGTATCCCTCTGTTTTTAATCACTGTTCTAAAAAACCTTATAAATTTAATCTATTACTTGTTAAAATTTCTAGTGTTACTAAAGCACTTGTTTTCTGAAACCCGGCATGTATCAGTCTGTAATCATAGACTAAATATCATTAAATTGAACCTCAAATGATACATAGTCTGTTATAAAGTACTTAATGTTTTTACATAAAGTTGCAAAACAAAACCTTTTTCAGATGAGATAAATTGTATATTCCAAAGTTCTTTTTTAATAAGATTTTGAAATGTCTACGACAAATGTAAAATAATTACACATTTTGATATACATATTTTTAAATAGAAATAAAAGAAATATTAAAATACCTTGTTGTATCTGTTGATAAAGCAGATCCAGAAACTTGCTGCCCTTATTCTTGATTTTAAAAATCAGTGTAGAAGTTTGTTCATCTGTGACTTTAATGGCAACTGCATTTTTGTTTTGGATCGTTGAATCCAAGCTGTAAGAAGGAACTTCTTGTTCTTTTACAGAACTAATCGATTGAATCTGACAAACCACCTATGTAATTTTAAGTAGTATAGTAGAAGTTCTGGTCTGTGTGCTGTCTTTAATCCAGCAGAGAAAGCATTGTGGCTTTGCTCTGTCTGCCACATGGAGAAATGCGGTAACCGGCGGCAGCTGACCCAGATTGTATATACTCGTACAGTACCCTTGAATAGTGATTCCCTCTCTTTTTCAGTAGGCTCAAGTTCAGCCCACACATTACATCACCAAAAAATTGCTGGAGACTAGAGGGGAAAATCTCCTTAGGATTTCCTCTCTGTAGCCTTAAATAAGGGTGGGGGTAGTGGTATCAGCAGGAGGTTGAATAGCTCTGAACAAGGAGAGACTGTGTGCAGGTTGAAGGAAGGGCACCATCTGGAAATAAATTATCATACTTCAACGGGCAATTATAAAACAAACATTTTAGTCTGCTGGCCAGAGATCTTTTAAGTTGAATACCGAAAAAGTAGTACTAAACTTTACTTAGAAGTAGTTGCAGGCTGATGAGTTTGTTTTTTGTTAAAAAACAAGAGTTAGACTTTGTCAGGAGGCAGCCACCTAAATAATGTAATACTCTTTACAGCCTAGAAGAATTTTTAAACATTTTACTTACTAGGTTGCTGCTTTAGGAGGTTTTATACTTATAAGAAAATTGATGTTGTTGTAATGTTATATCTTACTGTGTAATGTTTCTTAAGATAAAACTGCTTTTATGTGTACTTACCAATAATAAGTGAAATTCTTTCAGAAACTTAATACTTTTTAACGTTAAATTCAGTGTTATATAATGTCAAGTTCTTCTGTTCTACAAAATGACCCCTCTTGTCTGAGTATGGTCATTCTTGTTGTTAGTTGATGTGTTGTGGTTTAAAAACAAACATAACCCTGAACTGAGTGAAAAACAAGGAAGCTCTGACTCCCCACCAACTATGTGAACTTAGACAAAGGACTTTCCCTACCTCTGGTCCAGTTGTTTTCCTATGAAAATAGGGTGCTGGAGAGGGAATTAATAAGTGTTGAGTACCAACTATGCTATTATATTTCATTAAATCAAGAAATGTTCCTTAAGTAACTTAATATCTGAGGAAACACAAACTTAGGCTACCTTAAATAACTTGGCTTAGTACTTAAATACTAGGTGGGAGAACTGGGGTTTGAGTCTAACATCACAGCATCATGCCACACTATCTCTCACTGGATTACTACCTAGTTGCTGAGTGATGCTTCTAATTGAAAGTTTTGGGCTTCTACTTCCTATACATACCATGCGATTTCCCTTCTTTGTTGCCTTAGTTAGTGCTATTTTTCTCTTTCTGATAGGTCCTATCATCGCGTGTTTGTCAGTCCACATCCTTTATTTAAAGTCTGAGCTTAATTTCTACATCTTTCACAGAATGGTTTCTTTGAATTCCTGTGTCACACATAGTTATACCAAGAATTGCAAACTCAAGGGCCTATAAAAGCAAATGCTCACAAGAATGAAGCAGGTAATATAAATAAGTGATGTAAACCAGAAGTAAGATAATAGAGGAAAATGAAGGTTATGACAAACTGGCATCCTTATGGTTAATTTAAAGCAAACCTGTACCTTCTCAGCTGTACCTCATTGTGGCCAAAAAACATTATGAGACAATGTTGCCAGATATTCTCATTTTTCAGGAAAAGAAAGTGATTTAGATTTTTCCTGTGATATTTCCTGATTTTAAAAACATGAGAACAGATGGGCTGCCAGCTTCTAGCCTCTGATTTACATCCTGTAAAACATTACTTGATCATTCAGTGATTATGTTGTATTCACTAATAGTTTAATTTGGGAAAAATAAGAAATAGTAAATTCCACCTGAGCTTTTTTAATTTGAGCAGTTTTAGCTTTCTAATCTGAGCAATTAATAATATCACTAACCAAGGTAGGATATTGGAGTAACAGGTGTTTGGGGACAGATAATGGTTAGTTTGGCATGTTAAATTGAAAACAAAAGTCAGGAGCTTAGTTCTATAGAGAGATTTGAAAACTCATCAGCAATTAGGTGCTAGCTGAGGTTACATAATTAATATGTTACAGAAAAAGTACATGTAGAACGAGAAGATTAAGGAAAGACCATGGGGAATACTAACTTAATTAACCTCATTACTAATCAAGGAAACGAAAATTAAGACACAAACAGATACCATTTTATACACACAAGATTGGCAGAAATTAAGATTGATAATACCAAGTGTTCATGTGGATCAGGAGAAACTCATATATTGTCAATGGGAACGTGAATTGATATATCTTTGAAAAACAATGTGGCACCGTCTTTTAAAGTTGAGTATTAATATACCTTATAACCTAGCAGTTCTGCTCCTAGGTATGTGTATGTGCTTATAAATCACTTAGGGTGTACCAGACCCTTTTCTAACTTTACAAATACTGTTATCTTATTTAATCACGCATACATAAAATGTGATTTTTAAAGCTCAAAAATAAGCAAACATAAATAATATATTGTGCAGGGATGTAGACGTGTCTTGGGAAAAATAAAGGAATAATTTTAAAATTCAGAATAGTGGTTACTTTTGGACTGGAAGCAGGGAGATGAAGTAGGAAAGGAACATACAAATAGATGCAACAGTATCAATGATGATGATGTTTTGTTTGGGGTTTGTTTGTTTTTTTTTACCGGTAAGGGGATTGCAGCCCTTGGCACGGTGTGGTCTGCACCACACTCAGCCAGTGAGCACACCGGCCATCCCTATATAGGATCTGAACCCGCGGCCTCGGCACTACCAGTGCCGCACTCTCCCAAGTGAGCCACGGGACCAGCCCTTGTTTTGTTTTTTAAGTAACATTTTATTTACCCCAATATATTAAAAATTTTAACATGTAACCAGTATAAAAATTATTAATGAGCTATATTACATTAGCTTTTCATACTAAATCACTGTCATCTGGATTTAGTGATAAGGTAAAAGAATGGCAAGAATTGGCCCATTAATACCCAGCTCAAATCCCATTTCTTCCTTGAAGCCTTCTCTGATCCCATCAGGGAATGACGTTTTCTTGTATTGAACTTTGAGACTTCTCTTTTAACCTTTTCTATATGACTTTTAATATATCTTTTATTGCTGTTATCGTTTTACATGTGCTGACATCCCTGTGCCATTTCCTTGAAGAATCTTTTAGCTCTCCTTACGGATGTTATAGTTCTTAAGTTAACTTGTCTTTCACAAATGCTTATTATGTTGTTCAATAACAACAGGAACTACATGTTAAAAGTAATTTTTTAAAAGATAAAATCATGATTCTCACACACATGAAATGAGTACATGTCAAAGATTTTATTTAAATCATTTAAATGTATAAAGGAATAAGGAAGATATTATAACCATTTCAAGGGAGAATTCAAAGTAACACACATATAAGTTTTTAATGAATCTTAAGATCTAGTTAAAGTTTCTAAAAAAAGGCCTGTCTCCCCATATCCAGTTGTGGAAATAAGAGCATAAATGTAAATTGTCGTTTTTATGGGACCCCTCTTACCAGTTCACTAGGTGTGACTGCTGAATCTTAGTACTTCAGGTCCCAGGCAGTGAGGGCTTGGGGCCCCATGTGGTTTGGGAAAGAGGGGGCAAGTCTAAGTGCTGCCTAGCTGCATAGTTCAGGCAAATCCTCCAAAATGGAAAGAGAGGGGCTGCTTGGAAAGATAGTTTTTCTCAGCAACTTCTGTTTGTCCTGTGCTTCTCACAGGGAAAACATGCAGTTCTCTAGTGTTGTCCATGTACATCCATCAAGGGATGAACACTCTGGTTCTGGTTAAATAGCTAATGCTTTTGACAGCTGTACCAGGAAGGGTTAGGATCAACTACAAATTACTGTGAGTTGTAAAATGTAGTGTGTTTCCCTAATTTCCTATTTTTCCTGAGAAGAAAATAAATCTTTTATTCAAATACAAAAAAAAAAGTAACACCCATATAGACAATCACGAATGCTGAAATAAATTTAGAAATAGTTGCAAAATTCATCAACATTTACAGGGTTAATAATCAATTACATTCCACTGGATTAATTCATTGGCATTTTTATGGATAAGAATTTGTATTATTGCCAGTTTTCAACAACTTAAAGAGTTGTAAAATAGCTCAAGGGCTAACAGGATGCACTGGAGACAGGATATACCTAGTAATCTTTTTTACCCATTTCAGAGTCTTTCACATTTTTTCCTGACAGATGTAAACTTTTATGTGTATCAAATATTACATTAAAAATAGAATGAAGGATGAAATAAATAAGTGTATGATCCTGGTGTTTCTCTTTCAAGGTGATTGTTAAAGGGAGGGAGGCATGGGTCCTATCTTGAGGAGAGGATTAGATTTGAAGGAAGGGATGCTTTGATTTTGTTTTCTTTAATAGGGGAGATTTAAATGTGTGTATTGGCTCTAGGAAAGGAGCCAGTGGAGGGTGAGTGATAAGAATAGGCAACAGTGGGTATTTTGAAGGAGGGAATATTGGTTACATTCAAAATCACAGTTTAGATTTAGAAAGAAGAGAGCGATTCTTCTTCCTCTGAGGTTGGATGAAGTGGGAAGGACCTTGGCTGTAGATTTATTTGGACTCATAGGGAGAAAATTATTATTTTCTCATAGGGCCAAAAAACTATTGATTCTCTAAAGAAAAAAAAGTATTTATGATACATGGCTTAAATAATACTGTAAAAATTTGCTGAAGGGAAAATGAATGCTACTAGGATGAGTAAAAGGATTGCCATGCCAACTTTTTACATTGTTTTAAGCACCTGTTGTCAAAATGTTGCACAGGATTTTCTTTTTCTTAGAGTGCAAGATAGAGCAACTGCCTTAAATAAATTTATAGTCTTGAGCAGATAAGATATAAATATGAGAAGATTTAAATAATTTTAGAGATTGTGAAGTCTCAAATGTTATTAAGGGAGTGGTATAGATAATATACAACTTTACAACAGAATGTAATTAAAAAATTAAAAAATCTGGGCTACTAGTGAAACCTCTGAGATACCCAGCTCTGTCAGTAACAGGTTGTACAGCATTAGACATAACCTTTTACTATTTATGGATTTCAGGTTCATCTATAAAAAATAGGAGGTTAGACTAGACAGTTTCTAAATTCCTTTCTTGGAATCTGAGAAAAGTAAAAACAGTTGACACTGAACTGAATATGCAAGGGGTACTTCAAAAAGTTCATGGAAAATAGAATTAAAAGATAATAGGAATCTTTGCATGAAGTTTTTGAAGACCCCTCGTATAAGACATAAGATTTGGATGGGCAGAGATGAGTCTAGAAAACATTCAAGGTAGAAGAAAATGGTATGAGTGAAAATATAGTACTTATTTGGAAAGTAGTGAGTACATCATTTTGGTTGCATTTACCCTGTGAGTTCATGAACATGGAATAGTGAGGTAAAAGTAGGAAAGTATTTTTTTCTCTCTATCTATAGTTGTCTTATACATTTCACGTGTGCATAGTAAACTCTCAGAAAATATTTTTAAATGAGTGACCTTCCATGTTCAGGACTAGTATATCGAAATTATTTTGGAGGATGTGCTATTTTTACTGGTACAGAGACTGTGGGGGAGGGTAAGAGTTAACTTTGTAAGAATTTGTAGTCACATAAAGTGTTTCAGAAATCCATTTGTTGATCTATAGAACGTAAGCTATTTCTACCAGATTGAGCTAATTTTTTTTCAAAGTAGTTAAGACTCAAATGACAGTAGTTACCAATTCAAGGCAAAGAAGTATAAAACTAATGTTAAATAACTTCCCTATGGTAGATACTGGCTAGGCTAGCTAAGTTAACTTCTTCAGGCTATATGCACATCTTGGAAGATAGGTACTGATTGTATAGATGTAAAAACTGAGATTCAGAGGTAACCATCTCCATTATACAGTTCAAAAGCTCACCTTCTTTCCATTAAGTCCCATATGTGCTGGCGTTTCTTACTCCAGCCTTGAACCATACTTGAAAATGATATCATAAGAAGACATTTACAAAAAACCATATTATTTGCATGTCTGACTCCAGCTCTACAGAAACCTTGGTCCCAGCGGTCATGCTTTAATAAGGCTTCAGTGTATTAACAACAATATATTCTAAATATGGCATATATTAGAATATATCTAGAAACTAGGTTTTTTCCCCCCTTCACCTTGTCATACTTTCCCAAACTACAAGTAGGAAAACATTCATTTATCTAATTTTGTTTCAGGTATCTATTTGTCAGATTTGACATACATTGATTCAGCATACCCATCAACTGGCAGCATTCTAGAAAATGAGCAAAGATCAAATTTAATGAATAACATTCTTCGAATAATTTCCGATTTACAGCAGTCCTGTGAGTATGGTGAGTTTCTGGGGAATAACGGTAAGCCATCACCATGATGCGATTACATTGATTCATTTACACGTAGTTTAATGACCACTTTTCACACAGCAAGGAACATCAATTTCTTATTTCCATCCTAACATAAAGAAAAATAATGGTTATTTTATTTCATCATTTACTATTTAGCATCCTGTTTCAGATCATACTTTTAAGGACTTGAAGTATTTAATATTTAAAATTTTTACTTTTATCTCTTGCTTTTCTGTTATTTTGTAGGAAATTTGCTTACAGAGCACAGGGGCAATAAGTAATATTACCATCTCACAGTTATTTAGCCCTTTATAGTTTACAAACTTATTTTCTATTTTCATCTCATTTGATCTCCCTGATCTATTATGTAAATAGTTCTTAGATTTTTTTCAGTTAGGGAACTAGCAGGCATCCTTGATTCTAGTGACAATCAACTAGCTTTCTTGAGTCAGATAACCAATTTGAGTTATTGAGTAAATAACCAATTTTTGTTCAAGGTGCATTTTACAGAATGACATGGAAAGAGCTAAGTAAGCCCCAATGCTTAGAATAGCTTTTTCTTTTCTTTTTTTTTTTTTTTTTAAAAATGTTTGGATGCTTTCAATTTGGTGGGGAATGAAGTTAGGCTGTCAACATATAGTTTTTGTGGTATCAAAAGACAGTGAGTTTGCATTATCTGATTTATTTCAAATAAATTTGTCTTAAATCTGACTTTACTTATGTGCATTTATACTTTCAAGACTTCAAAAACTTCCTAAAAGTGTGTGTGGGATAGAACCTTACTGAAATTAGATAATCTCTGACTCTGTCCTTTTCTCAGTTTTTTTTTAATATAACACCAAATTGTAATCTTAAATTAATCTTGTTTGAAATTTGTAAAGAAAGGATAGAAACCATGCTTACAAATTGAAATCAGGTTTCTTTAAAAAGAAAAATAACTGCATTCACATCTTGCATTTCATTGAGGTCTGAAAATAAATCACGGTGAAGTCCCTGATTTTTTCCCTATGAAATTTCTCAAATATGTGGGACTTTAAAAAATATCTGTACAAACAGCATGCATCTATGATTTTCTAAATTACCTTCAGTTTCACATTAAATAAAGTTTACCTCAGTAATGTCCTTTTAGAGTTAATTTAAATTGTGGTGCTGTGTGTTCCTAATTTACCTTTAAATTATTTTTCTCAGCTTAACTTTTAAAGTTCTGGTTAAGATGTACTTTACCAGATAATTATCTGTCACCTTTTACCTAGATATTCCCATGTTGCCTCATGTCCAAAAGTATCTGAACTCCGTTCAGTATATAGAAGAACTACAAAAGTTTGTGGAAGACGATAATTACAAGTAGGTTGGATCTTCAAAAATGGTTTGTATAACTTTGTCCTGTCCTCCACCCTTCCATCCCCATGTATTTAAACATCTAAATCCTGCATTGTACCGTACAAGTGCCTAATCCAGTGGTACACTGACAAAGATAAAGGGACTTACCTGTACCTATTTCTTTGTAATCACTTGATGTCATTGAGCCAACATATAAGTACCTTTTTTTTTTTATTAAAAAGTATTTTATTTTTCTCAGGTTGTAAAGAGCTGATTTTTGATAGTTCTAATTTGAATTTCTTCCTTTCCTCCTATATTCAATCATTGAATCTTTATGGAAATTTATCTTCTAATAGAAAATTAACAAAACAGTCTACAAAATAGAAAAGTTACTCCCTTTTTAAAGGTAATTCTTTGATGTGTCTTTGAGCTTCTTTCCAGTTGTTTTTGTGGATTGAGAGACTGGTGAACCTTTTTGCCTCTGGGTAAGAGACATATTTCTCCGATACAGCACCGTACTTAAACTTTTCTATATATTATAGCAAGTCCTTTGTAAAGGATTTCTAAAATCACTTTTAAAATAGCTGATATTCATCTTTCTCCTTACCACCAAGGCCACGGGTTCGGATCCCATATAGGGATGACCGGTTTGCTCACTGGGTGAGCGTGGTGCTGACATCTTTCTCCTTACCATCCACAATATTGCCCAAGGATGGGAAAGTTTTAAATTATTAACCCTTTTCATCTTTTGGTGGAATGCTTTCCATCATAACTGCTGGGTTTTTTCAAAAGGTGGGAGGATAAAGGACTTATTTCTCTTGAGGCTTGTCATTTTTCTTTTGGCTTCATTTGTTAATTTTTTTTTTAAGTTGCTTAGTTTTATTATGCCAATTGTTTCCAAGCTTTCCAATTGAATTTTGTGTCTTCTGCAAATATGTTTTCTAATAAAACGTCATGTTTTAAAAATTTATGAAAATGAAAAACTAGATTATTTTTCCATATTAGTTCATTATATAAAAATGTTTTTTTCTTATCCTCCTTGGTATTGATTATCAGCTTCCTTGTTCCATAGGTTTCAAGAATTTTTTTTAATTTTGCAGAACAGAATTAGTTCCAATAAAAGGTTAGAAATTCTGGAAAACAGCTAGAAATAACTTTTCTTCAAATATTAAATATATTAAGATGCTCTGGATATATATTTGAATCTAAAATTTTATTAATATTTGAAAACACTTTTATTGCTGTCTTCTCCCCCACACCATAATATTAATACTTTATATTTCTATACCAACTTGTGTTCTACAAAAAGTTGTTTTTTTGTTTTTTTTTAAAGATGACCAGCAAGGGGATCTTAACCCTTGACTTGGTGTTGTCAGCACCACGCTCTCCCAAGTGAGCTAACCGGCCATCCTTAATATGGGATCCGAACCCGTGGCCTTGGTGTTATCAGCACCACACTCTCCCGAGTGAGCCACAGGCCAGCCCTTACGAAGTTTTTACATGGTAACTAATTTGAAATTGTATGAGGTCAGTGGATCAGCTTTATAAGGCTGGAATTGTTTCATAAATCTGTTGCTGTAGGTTGTAAATTTCTCAAGTTTGGTGGTCTGTATCTTATATTTACCACTATTTTCCCATCTCTCTTAATTACTGACATAGAACTTATACCTAATAAACACTTATGTTTTGTCCTGTGGGGTATAGAACAGATATCTTAAAACCCAAAATATGAGTAAGTAGTTATTAAAAATCTCTTTATCTGGCTCAAGAAACTTACCATTGTGTTTTAAAAAGTTAAAGTTTATTAAGTAGAAGTGAAGTCTAGGAAAATTTTGTGTGATTATAGAGGATGGTAAATTTTTTTATATTATTTATTATAAGCATATTATTATCACAAATCATGTCTTTTCTTTATGCCCTTTACCCAACCTATCTCTTCCCAGCCCCACCCCTCCCCCGCCTCACCCCTATCTCTCATATTCTGAAAGTTAAAGGAATTGTTTAGATCTTTCCTTTCTTTCTTTTTCTTTCTCTTTCTTTCTTTCTTTCTTTCTTTCTTTCTTTCTTTCTTTCTTTCTTTCTTTCTTTCTTTCTCTCTCTCTCTTTCTTTCTTTCTTTCTTTTCTTTCTTTCTTTCTTTCTTTTCTTTCTTTCTTCTTTCCACCTAATTATAAGTGAGAACATGCAGTATTTCTTTTTCCTTGTCTGGCTTATTTCACTTAACATAATTTTCTCCAGACTCATCCATGTCTTGCAAATGGCAGAATTTCATTGTTTTTATGGCTGAATAGTATTTCATTGTGTATATATATACCACATTTTTCTTATCCAGTCGTCTGTCAATGGACATTTAGGTTGGTTCCATATTTTGGCTATTGTAAATAGAGCTGCAATGAACATGGGAGTGCAGGTATCCCTTTGACATGATGATTTCCATTCCTTTGGATATATGCCTAGTAGTGAGATTGCTGGATTGTATTGTAGTTCTATCTATAATTGTTTGAGGAACCTCAATACTGTTTTCCATAATGGCTGTACTAATTTACAGTAGAAGAGTTCCCCTTTCTCCATATCCTTGCCAGCATTTGTTGTTCTTTTTAATAATGGCCATTCTAACTGGGGCAAGATGATATCTCAATGTGGTTTTGGTTTGCATTTTTCTGATGACTAGTGATGTTGAACATTTTTTCCTCTACCAGTAGGCCATTTGTATATCTTCCTTTGAAAAGTGTTTATTCATCTCCTTTGCCCATTTTTCAATAAGATTATTTGTTTTTTTTACTGTATAGTTGTTTGAGTTCTTTATATATTCTGGATATTAATTCCTTGTTGGATATATAGTTTGCACATATTCTCTCCCATTCCGTAGGTTGTCTTTCTGCTCTGTTGATTGTTTCCTTTGCTGTGCAGAAGCTTTTTAATATGATGTAATCCCATTTGTTTATTTTTGCTTTTGTTACTTGTGCTTTGGGGGTGTCTTATTCATAAAGTCTTTGCCCGGTCCCACCTCCTGGAGTGTTTCCCCTATGTTTTCCTTAAGTAATTTTATAGTTTCAGGTCTTATATTTAAGACTTTATCAAAATCAACTCAAAATGGATTATACAGTGAGAGGTGCAGGTCCAGTTTCATTCTTTTACATACAGAAGTCCAGTTTTCCCAGCACCATTTATTGAGGATGGTAAATTTTTAATTTGCTGAAAGGATAGACTTAGCCATTGAAACCATTAAGTAGTCCTGTCCATAAACTGACATTTTATGATACCTTCATTTTTGTAGGGAAGCTGATGCTATTATTATTGACTTTTGTTTTCATGAGTAGCTAGCACCAGAGCAACCTTCCCATTATATTCATTTAACAAATATTTATTAAGCTTTTGCTATAGGCCAGATACTGTGCTAGTTGCTGAGATTTTTAAAATAAACAAGATATTGTTCTTTCTTGCCCTCAAGAAACTTAGTCTAGTGCAAGACACATCCACAAAACAGATAATTATAAAACATTTCAAACAGTACTACAAATAGAGATATGTCCAGAATACTATGGAAACATAGACAATGGGAGATCTAACTCAGCTTTAAGTGGGAAAAATAAAGAGAAAAGAAACATGAACAGGTTCAGGAGACAGTGTCACCTGAGGCTGAATTTTAAAAGGTGAGGAGTTAGCCCCACATGAAGGGTAAGGAGAAAGGCATTCCAGAGGTGGAATAATCATAGGAAAGGAATAAAAAACAGTGTGCTTGGAGAACTACAGGTCATTTGGTGGTGTTAGGACATCATGTGGGAGACTGATAGATTGTTTTTCTAATGATGCAATTGTGTTGCATGAGCCTACTAATTAAATGTTGAAAATTAGAGCACTTTAAGATAAGAGACATTATAATTACTAGTTAGAAAAAATGGTTTTGTGATGAAAAATATTTAAAAAGAAATGACACTTCATTTATCCAAAGACCTCTATTTTTGGCAACTCAATCTATACAGGCGGTTAGTATAGATAATTACACGCATGTCTTTTAATAAGGATGAAAATCTTTCCAAGTTATTTTAATATGTAACATACCTTTTCTCAATGAATTGGCATCACTGTTATTACATGTTGCTTTGATGATTTTGTAAGCAACTAACCCTCAGACTAGCCTTCACTGCTGTGCTTTTTAAGATGCTTCTACTTTTGATACTGCTGTCGGTTACCAGCTGCTACCAATCGCAGTGTGATTCACCTAATAAGCTCCCTTTCTGTTTCTTTCTATTTTGGTGCTGTTAGGAAATTATAGTTATTTTGTTTACTACTTTGTCTTTCATCTCGTAGACCGTAAGCTTCAGAAGAGCAGGGACACCATGTCTGCCTTAGTCTCTTACATTCCAGTGCCAAATACAGTGCCTGACACAAAACAGGTGTTCAATAAATATTTATCAAATGAATGAATTGCAGTACAGTCTGCAGCCTAAATAATTAAACTGCTCTTATGTAGAAAAAAAAAAAAAAAAGAACAGGAAGTTCTGGTTAATCATACATCTATTCAATACATTATTTTTACATTGTCAAATAATTGGAATATAATCATATTTAATTCTCAGATTATCAAAGAAATAACTTAAGAGCCTACAATAGATTTATTATGAATGCCACTTGTATAATTGAAAATTCCAGTCATTACAGTGCTTAAACAGTCTTTATTAATTTCAGATAAATTCTTAGTAATGTTAGGCTTTGTGTATTACAACAAAGCATTTTCTGCAACTACTTTAGTGTCCTTTTTCCTGAAATAGCTTCCAATGATAGAAATCATAATCTCTTATGGAACTGAAAACAGTATGTATTATCTTAAATGGAACCTAAATACCAGTTAATAAACCTTGATGTAGGACAAGGATTCACTTGGAATTTTCCAAATGATGCTTTTATTTATACAGATCTTTCTTTTGATATGTTGTGTTAGTTGGTTTGTTGAATTGTTAGTCTCAAGGTGTTTTTAAAATTTTCAGTGTTACAGTCAAACCAAGCCCATCCAGTAAATATTTTAGAAATAATTTGCATAATATATTTAATAATATATGTGGAGGTTCCTGAATTTAAGTGTCAGATATCAATATAAGCTCAAGTTAAATCATCTTTTAGTCATACATCAAATATCTTAAAATGTGCTGAATTGTTTGGCAACTCTGGGGCAGTTGGGAAAATTTTTGTGTTTTTAAATACAACTTTCTAAATGTTTTTCTCCTTCTTAATATTTCCTAGAATAACCAGAAGATCAGCTTTGTATGAAAGAGATAGGAGATGTAACATCTTAAAGATTGCTCTTAAAGAAAAATATATAGCTCAGATTATTTTATAAAAATGTTTTCATTTTTTGTGGGAAAATACATGACTAATATTATTTTGTCAAGTGTTAATTATGCTGTGTTTTGTCTTTTTTAAAATTCAGGCTTTCATTAAAGATAGAACCAGGGACAAGCACACCACTATCTGCTGCTTCCAGGGAAGATTTAGTAGGTTAGTGCATAGTTTTCTCATATAAAATAATAAATAATATAACCTAATAAGAATATACTCCAAAGTAAATAAATACTTAACACATCTTATAGTGATTGCAAAAATGTATTTTGGTATTAAAATCTGTGAGTCCTATCTGGGTTTTTTTGGTTTACTAATTAAAAAGCTGTTTGTAATTTGTCAGTAGTGTACAAATAAACATGCTACCTAATCAAGGAAAATGGATATGACAGATAGAAAATAATAGATAAATATTTATCAATAGCTTATTCTTTTTTTTTTCAAATTACAAATTCACTGTCCTAGGCAATGAGGGTCAGTTACGCTAGAAATTTCAGTGGCCTAAGTGGTAAATATAAGTACCTTTTTAAAAATTCCCAGTACAGACTTTTGCACTAAGCTTTATATTGTATGTTCTAAAAATATTTGTAGGCCTCTCTAACAAGATGTGAAGAAGTGAGGGAACAAGCAGGGAAAAACATTTTATTCTAAATCTCTTAAATTTGCTTTTCCTTTAATTCTTAAAGCACTTTCTTGCAAATCTGTGTACTTTTGAATTGTATTTTTTTTATTCCCATAAGCTTGAACAGTGTCTGTATAGATTTAATTTCTAACTTGAGTGTTTGACCTACCCAACACATTCTTTATCTAAGAGGAATCTGAAACTAGGAGTAAAGAAGCGATGTATAAAATTAAAAGAGCATTGAACCTAGGACTTAGAAGACCTGTGTGTTTAGTCTAGATTTTGTCTTATCGTGATATGAGACCCTGAGCCATCTCTTCTAATTCTGCTTCTTCCTATGTAAATGGGGAAAATATTTGAACTGTCTCTACTTAGTGCAAGTAAGATAGATAAAAATTAATGGATTGTGTATGGTTTGGGATTGTGCGTTTTAGGACTTGGAAAATAAGTATTTCTCATCTTCATGTCAATTAAATAGAACTAACATTAATATTATCTTAAAATTTAAACCACATTTTTTATATTTTATATCAAGAGGTTAAAAATAAAATAATCCTTTCTCTCTCTCTCTCTCTCTTTTTTTTTTTTTTTTTTTTTTCTTTTTAATTTAACCCTTAGGTCCTGAAGTATCAGCATCACCACAAAGTGGAAGAAAAAGTGTGGCAGCTGAAAGAGCCTTGCTCCCGCAGACACCCCCATCCCCTCGGAACCTGATTCCGCACGGACATAGGAAGTGCCATAGCTTGGGTTATAAGTCAGCGTTTATAATTTTATCTTTCAAATTTTTAAGTTGTGTGTAGTTGGATTTATATTTATTTTCAATTTGTTTTCTACTTATTGGTTAAATAGAAAATAGTGTCCTTGCATAGTTGGTGGTTTTTTAAAACAACCACAGTCTTTTTCTGATTCAGTAAAACATCTTGTTTACCTAAAAGCATTTATTTCTTCCTTAACCTGAATTTGGAAATGAGCTTTTCTCAACAGTGCCTTGTATTTGGGGGAGATAAATGAACATTATAGAAAGCCATCATAAATAAAATCAGGATAGTGATATAACATTTTTCTTTTAAATTCTAGCCTTTACTTAAGATAGTCGTCGTTTGTCTTAACCAAAATAAGTCATAAATTAAGGTCTACAAAAATTATTTTGTTCATTCCTAAACATAAAGAAAGAGCAACTGATTTTTTGTTTAAATTCATTAGTTTTGCAATATTGTTTTCTCAAAAAGGGGACCTATGTTCACCTTTGCTATGATTTTTATGAAAATTAAATAACTATTCTCCAAAAGTGAGCGTGAAAACAATTTTTTAATGAACCTGAGGCTCAAGATAAAATTACTTTAAACTGTTTTCTAGTTATATAGGTAGGTATGGCCAGGTTTCCTTAAAAATAAAATTCCCTAAACTATTGGTTTGAGGTTTTCATGCCAAAATCTGTGTGTTCAAAATCCATGTGTTCATAAGTGTTCAGAAGTAAGTTCAGGATAGCAGGTAAATCTTTTATATCCTAAATCTTTATATAAGAATATCTTTTATATGCTGACTTAGTAACAGTAATAAAAGGCATGAAAAATATTTCTCTGTTTCCAGTTTCATTCATAAAATGAACACAGCAGAATTTAAGAGTGCAACGTTCCCAAATGCAGGGCCAAGACATCTATTAGATGATAGCGTCATGGAGCCCCATGCACCATCTCGAGGCCAAGCTGAAAGTTCTACACTTTCTAGTGGAATATCAATAGGTGAGAAATATTTCTCTGGGAGGGTTCCAACTGATATGAGAATTTTAACAAAACTCAGCTGGAAAAAAATTCATTAACCCTACCACAAATAGAGAAAATTTGATCATAAAGTAGCAATTAAATATAGGATGAAGTTAATAATTCATGACGGTTTTTAAAGTGCCTGATGTTTCTGACTCAAAAGGAAAGGCGTTTAAAGTATGATAGGAAAAAAAAGTGGGCTGATTGAGTTGGTTTACTGCATGCAATTTGGATGTGGGAATGAGGAAAGGGGTGGAGTCAAGTATGACTCCAAGTTATTTGGATTAAGTAGCTATCACCAAGGTAGAGAAGACAGAAAGAGCAATCATTTGTGGGTTGTGAAATGTTTGTGAAATGTGGCTGAGTTTGGGGAATTAAGAATTCTGTTTTAGACATGTCCCTATGGAAATGTCAGTAGGCTGTTGAATGTATGAATCTGGTGCTTAATGGAGATGGAGTAAGGTCAGATCTGAAGATATGAGAGTTAGTATATTTATAGTATTTCAAGCCATGAGACTGCTTGAGGTTACCTAGGGAGAGCGTAAATAAGAAGAACATTCTAACATTTAAAGGTCTGATTAAATTATTTTAATCAGAGGAGACTGTGGAGAGACCAATAAAGTAGGTGGAAGAAAACCAGAGTGTGGTATCACAAAAGCCAGCAGATGAAGTGCCTGGAGGAAGAAGGAGGTGGTGGGGGCACAGCCCTGATTGGAGTAGATTTGAGAATGAGAGGTGAGGAAAGAGAGATAGCTACTATGAAGGGGAACAAAAAATTGGGACCATACCGGTGAGGAATATAAGATTAAAAGAGGGGTTTCTCTGTTTTACTTCCTAAACATTTATTTATTTTCTGAATCTTCTAGATGAGCATTATTTCTTCTCATAATTAGAAAATACTCATAAAATGCTGTTTTTATTTTTAAAAAGAAATAGAGGAGGAAAATGTCTTACTCTGTGATTAAAGTGCCAGGTTGCTCAAGGGCTAAATCTATGACTGTTAATATGATCATTTCTATATTGATGAATAGCCGATAGAAAGAGATGCAAAAGGAGATTCATTTTCTTGCATGTATTGACTTCCTTGAGAGTTCCAAACCCTGAAAATGAAATTGGTTCAGAGCTCTTCAGCACCATTTAGCAGTTGTTTATTCTGATGTTCCCTTTTTTATAAATGCAAATGATTAAATAGTGACACAATTTTTAAAATTACAGGACACACGTTTGTGTCCTGTAATAATACCTCTTTATTAATTTTCTCAATTTCGTATGTGCACACATCAACCTCAGTCTGAAAACTAATGTTCAGAGTAATTTCGCAAAAGAGAAAGGAAGAACTTTTTTCCAGTTAAAAATTTGTTACACTTATGAAATTTGGCATGCCACTTAAAGCAAAAAATAATTTTTAAAATTACAGCTTTCAAGTATATAATATTTGGGTTCTTCCCATCATAAGCATTAAAATGATAATTATTTTCTAGTTGACTTGTAGCTTTTACATCCATAGATGTTCTTTTGGTTACCACAAAATAGTTAACTAGTTATTTCATTCAGTTAACAGTCAGTTTGGAGACCTTTTTCTTTTAAAGCAGATTTTTGT
Source organism: Cynocephalus volans (assembly GCF_027409185.1). Lineage (NCBI taxonomy): Eukaryota > Metazoa > Chordata > Mammalia > Dermoptera > Cynocephalidae > Cynocephalus > Cynocephalus volans. The sequence continues at coordinate 134,809,175 of NC_084467.1, forward strand.
CTTTATGTTTATTTTTAGACTATTCTAAGGCTATTAAGTAGGTAAATAGTAAAAGATTGTTGCATTCTTGTTTGTAAATTAAGAACATTATACATAGGCATTTACCTTCCAGAATTTTTGTTTTAAAGCTTTAATATTATGAAAAGAGAATAAGTCTATGACCGTAAGATGGTGGGTGTTCATACACACACACAAGAGTTTTTTCTTTAGCTGTAACTTTTACATGCAATATTAATATTCTGTACCATGAAGCCTTTGAGAAAGTTCTGTGGAAATTGTCCCAGTGCTTGGGACAGTGGCCTCAAACATCTTCTAATGTGGTATACATGTCCTAGATAACCTGGTATAGTCCTGCCTAGCTAAGGGAGGCATATTCACACTCAGCTGACACTTCTGGAAAAGCTTACATTTTCTACAAATAAGTCGTACTTCTTAGGTTTAAATTTTCAGTCTTTACCACATAATGCTACAAACCAAAAAATAATTTACAAAACTCCACTGCAACCAACGGTTTACCCCTAGTTCCTCATCTGAATGACAAAGTACAGAAAATTACTTCAGTGACTCTTATCTCAGTTTGTCCAAGGATTGTACATATCTAGTGCCATTCCAAATGCATGGAAGAGGCATTAACCCCTCCCATATAATGGATACCTTACAGCATTAGGGTTTGAGTCTCTCATGTAACTGTAGTTGTAAAAGTCTGATAGACAATTCAACTTGACATATTTATTATCTTAATTTTATTGAGAACCAAAATTGTCTTTTAAATTACTTTTAAGTCGGGCCGAGCCTGTGGCGCACTCGGTAGAGTGCTGCGCTCGGAGCGCGGCGACGCTCCCGCTGCGGGTTCGGATCCCATATAGGAATGGCCAGTGCACTCACTGGCTGAGTGCTGGTCACGAAAAAGATAAATTACTTTTAAGTCAATTGAAGCTGTTTTGGACTCTCTAAATTCATTCCCGTCAGTTTTTTTCCCCACAGCTAATTTTAAACTTTCTCTTTTTTTTATTTTTTTTTATTTTTAATTTAATTTAATTTATTTATTTATTTATTTATTTATTTTATTTTGTCGATATATATTGTGGGTGATTATTGTTGCCCATCACCAAAACTTCCCTCCTTTCTATTTGAAGACCGTGTTAATTGATATTCTGGCCAAAGAGAAAGTTGTTATATTGTTATAGCACCAATTTTTTTTCCCCCTTAAATTTGGGGATTTCATCCTCTTCAGCCTTCTGAAGGCAAAGAACTGAATTTCATTAAACTTTTTTTTTCAGGGCAGTAATGGGTTTAATACAAAGCGAGAGAAATATGCCATGAACGTCTAAGGATTTCATAATTTTGTTGGTCCTAAATTATGACAGACCTAATAAGAGAAATTTCATGCTGTGTACATTCTCTGATAGTGGAAAAATTGTTAACGTAATGAATTTTAGCTATAAGTAGGCATACAAAAATGTTTTATACCGATTTTGTTATTTTAGGTAGTCTTGTCAATTATATTCCAGTATAGTGCAAAATAAACCCAGCAGCAGTAATATTAGAATAAAGAATTAATATGTAGATATTCACCTACAATGTGATTGTCATTTTATAAGCACAGTTAGAGAAATCATTTTTAAAATATAAAACCCAAACTGGAAAAGTAATTTTGATGTTTAAAAAGTGGCATAACTTTTGATTTTAGGTAGCAGTGATGGTTCTGAACTAAGTGAAGAGACCTCATGGCCTGCTTTTGAAAGGTAAGAGAAATTGTCCATTTGCAAGGCTTTGAGTTTATTTTGTCTGTCTTAAAGTATATTATAATACAAATTTTAACAGATTATATTTATTACATATCCCTAAGGGACTATTTAATTTTCCTGCTGGTAGAAGAAATTAGAAGTTGAACTTGTAAGTAATGAGAATGACGGACTGATAGAGTCTTATCTATATATGTTTATTTGGTGGCTTGACACAAGTATTTGAATTTTAGTACATTTAAAATTGTAATTTAAAAATAATAATCAATCATAGTCAACTTACCTACTTATGCATTCAAAAATAAAATTATTTCCTTAACTTCTGGTTCATTTATGTAATTTTAAGGCATTTAGTGAAATGGTCAGTTTCATTCTCTGCTGCTTTGTTAAGAACAAAATGACTTAGTAAATTTTAAATTATACTCTAAGTAAAGCAGTTTGAAGTTCGAATTTAAATGGTCATTGTATAAGTCCGTTTTGTGTTGCTATAACAGAGTACTTGGAACTGGGTAATTTATAAAGAAAAACGAAATTTATTGCTTACAGTTTCTGAGGCTGGGAAGTCCAAAGTCCATCTGGTGGTGGCAACCGTGACCCAGAGGTCTCACATTGCAAGATGGTGGGAGCAGAGAGAAGAGAAAGACAGACTCTCCTCTTCTTTTAGAGCCCTCAGAACCACGCCCCCTGGCCACCATTTTTAATCTATTCACTACTGCACAGTCCTACAATCCAATCACCTCTTCAAGGCCTAACCTTTCAATTACCATAACAGGATTTCCCACCCTCTTTACAGTCTCAGCGGAGACTAAGTTCCTAATACATAAAACTTGGGGGACACAACTCAAGGTTCAATGAGTTTGGGGGGGACATAATTCAATCCACTACAGTTGTGAACTTAAAATTTGCAGAGTACACAGATTTATACTGAAATATACTATAAATCATGCTCCCTTCTCCTTTCCTTGTCTTCTTTAAGCTAAAAAAGCCGTCATCTGTCTGAAGCAAATATCATGCTGTATAGATCCTCAGATACAAGATGTTCCTAATAATGTAGCCAGACAACACAAATAATTGCCATTTACTAAATGTTCGTTAGAAAATCTTATCTCTGACCATTTCAGTTCTCATTTGACTCTTGACCAAAATAATTTTTGTATATCAACCGAGCAGCTAAGTTTCTAAGCAACAAGAATGTTTTTTACATGTAATGTTGAATGTCGTATTAAAACTAGAGTTGAAAACATTCAGCTACCTAACTCCCTATCAGTCGATTTTTAATTGAAAACAATTTAAAATTAAATTATATTTGAATTGTTTAATTTTGAGCTGTAATTGGAACATTGGATCCGTGTTACTGATCAGATTTCATAAAGATTTCTCACCATTATATGATTAAGATTTTACTTATAAGCCCTGTATTTCAAAGTACCTTTGAACTTTTCTACTCTAATTATCAATGTTCCCAAGTGTTGTTCTCTTTGTTTTAGGGGATTATTAACAATTTGTTTTTAAATATCATTTCTCTTCTGACCTTTCTTTTCAGTCTCTTTATTTGGGTTTGCCTGAAATGGAAAAAAACACAAGAGTTGCCCCTGACATGCTGTCTGAATTTGTACAAGTTGTCTTTCCCTCTAGAAAAAGCATAATACCATCAGAGGTTGATTATAGAGTATATTGTAATCTTTAGATAAAAAAATACTAACAAGATTGTTTGGGTTATAAGTGAGTAACCAGAATGGTGGTGTGTTAAATAATCTGTTCTCATCCCAGCAGGTTACATGTAATGGTGTTACCTTCATGTCTCAAAACATTATTTTTCTTTTTTGACAAATGTTTTGCTTTGCAGACAGTTGCAGCTAAAAAATCTACTGTACCTGTGCCAAATTTAAATTGATGGGTCTTGGAATATTTCAAGAACAGTTAAATGAATGCTGCCCAGTAAGATTCAGACATGAAATACTAAAAAGTGAATAAAGAACTAGGATTTAAAATACTACATGTGGATAGTGAATTTGAAAATAGTGCTCTGAATGTTAACACACCATTTCCTGTTCTTATTTCCTAGAGAGACATCATGTATGTTGTTGCTTAAATTGCTAAAATAATGCTTTTTGTTTTAAATATCATTTATCAACAGTGCTACTTTTGGCTTTTCCCAGGGAAAGAAATATCAGTATTTTTATGTATGTGTGTTTAATTTCCTTTGTTAAGTATTATATTCCGTTTTGGATAAATATTAACTCATAACATTTTTATCACTTATTGGCTTTGTCAGTTGATGAAGAAATAAAATAATGCCTATATTTATTACTCAGTTCATCTCCTTTATTAGTTTTCCTTAATTTAACATGCAGGATAAAGAGAAAAATAAGGTTTTCCTCATTGGTTTTAAGTTGACAAACCACATTGCTTTTAGGTGTCTTCACAGGGATATATGATAAAAATGAATCATTTATATAAACCCAGACATCTTACTTAAAGTGGAATTCCAGAAGTGGAATGGAAACAAAAGAATTTTTGAAGTATTCTTCAGGTTTTTATATTAGTTGGTTATAGTTCTTTAATTCTTTTAGCAAATTTATGAAAGTGAATATATAAATGTATGGTATGTAGTAAAAACCTATAAATATTTGTAGAGTCAACAGTAGGAAAAAAAATATTTTTTGAAATCTATGCTGCATGCTTTAAAAAAGAAAGGAACAATCACATACTGACCTTTTGTAAGATTTAGAAAGCTATATTACACAAAGAAGCTGTTACAGTGTTCTGGTATTGATGATTGTGTGAATAAAAGTATATGTAATATATACAATTTATAATGGAATCCAACAGGAACAGATTATACCATTCTCTCGGCCCGGTGACAAGAGTGGCACGAAATGGCTATCGAAGCCACATGAAGGCCAGCAGGTACAATTCCCCTGCATTCAGGGGTCACAGAACTCTGCTCTGGTGTTGGTGTTTGGCTTACATGGGTGCGGTCTGACATTATTTCTATTCTTTCTCAACTAATTTATATAAAAACTAAAATTGCCCAGGAAAACTTTCTTTCCAAGATTTAATGTAGAGATAAATTTCAACTATTCTTTCTGATGCACAGATCTAATTGCTAAAATTTGCATCTTTATGTCACATTTTTAAAATGCTTTCAAGTTGGTAGCGTTTTAACTGCACAGGTCTTTCTAATGCTGCTAGTTATTGGATGAGCAATATAAAAATCTGCTTTTTTATTCCTAAGCTGCAATCAAAGCATTTACTTTGCTAAGTCTACAGTCAATTTGTTTTTTAAAGAATTCTTTCAAATAAAACACAGATCCTGAATTTTATATGTCTGTTTCATTAAATAATATTTGTGTGTTTAAACTTACGTTCACTTAATTCTTCATATAGTTAAACTGGATCTCTTTCTGCACTATATACTGTATTAGCTGTGGAGGCAAGTAAGGATGGTACATTGATTGGGACATGGGGATTAATGGTAATGGGTAATCAACCAATTCACAATACAACAAAATGGCAAACTATGTGAATTTGATGGTGTCTAATCTCTTTGTGTATACCTCCCTGCATATAAATAGCTTTAGCATGAAATATGTACTGGTTTCTAGGTTCTTAAGTCACTTTGAAGACACCTAAATAATCATAAAGGAGTAAACTGGCAAATTTCACTTCTCTTTGCTCATGTAGGAATTCTGTAACTCATGTCAAATCACCAGAGAATGACATTTTTTATCAGTGTGTATGTTATAAATGGCTCATGTAGAAATCATTCTTATTTTAAATATATTACCTAAATGAACTGGGAAAAGATACTAAAATGTTTGGTTATTTTGTGATGGTTTTTTAAAGATAAATGTAAAGGAAATCTTGAGTTTGGGAGTTATTCCTTTCTTGGAGAGCTGTTAGGCCATAATCAAACACTTATACATTGACAGCATTTAAATGTCATTCAAATTTATTGCAGAAAGCCAGTTTTTAAAAATATGTTATTACCTTATTAATGCTTTTACCTATTTTAGAATTAAGCATGGCTTTTCTCTCTTTCTTTTTGAGCTTCTTCTATTTTTATTTTCAGTTCTGTATACTTAAGTACTTTTGACAGTAGAATCCTCATCTTTCCTACCAGGACTTAAAGTTTCTAATGGGAAAATAAGGTTACAACAGTGATGCAGTGGGGCATGTTAAGAAGAAGAAAAATCTTAAGTTCTTAACTTAATCTTGACTAAAGTAAATTATTGCATCCTTTCTAAATTATACTTGTTCAAATACATAATAAAGTGTGTTTTTTAGCCATTTGCTGACTTCAGTAACTTCCTAATTAACTTTTGCGACAGTTTATAAATTTCAGATCAATAAACCTTTAAAATTGTCAATGTCTTCTCAGGTCAAAGTAACAAAGTTTTAAAATTAATAATAATTACATTTTATGTAAGTTCCTACTGAATAGTTATTATAGACAAAAGCTCTTACATGTTCTTTTCTTCGTTTCCTTATTATAGTTCTGCAGAATCAGAAGATTTGGCAGTACATTTATATCCAGGAGCTGTTACTATTCAAGGTGTTCTCAGGAGAAAAACTTTGTTAAAAGAAGGCAAAAAGCCTACAGTAAGATTTCATTATGTTATGTTTTAACATACCTCTAAAAATATGCAAATGTATAAGACCCTAAGACAATTCTATGAAATAAAGCCAAATATATAGTAGACTTGAAATAATTTAAAGTACACATTTGCCTCAGCATGGTTCTTAAAGTATTATACCTGCCATATAGCTTTCAGTTAAGTAATATATTAAGGGTGCTTAAATCAAGGTACTCCTGTGCTTCTCTTTATCTCCTAATATAATTCTTTGTACAGAACTGTTTTTTATAGAACCCTGGAAGTATGTCATTAAGAAATATTATAGTAATAAGTTTATGAAAAATAGAAAATAGCAACCAATCCTTAAAATGGAATTCAATCAGTTTTGTCAGTTTATTTAAATCTCTGTAATTGTGTGATTTCTCCAGCAATATTCAGCCTCTGTGATGTGGTGTGCCAAGTAATCAAATGCTTATTAGATTTGGCAAAGGTTAGGGTTTTATCAGGAGGGAGGGGCAATGGGATTAAAGTATTTGGAAGGAAATGAATACAGTACTAGACTATGAAATATAGGCTAGATATGAAGAAAGGGGAGGGAATGTATAGTGTGGGCGGTGGGGGGTGGGGGAGCAATAGGAGGCAATAGGAATACTAGATATTAAAAAGTGATAGGATTCTTGATAAGATCAAGAATTGTCTCAATGAGAGTACTAGAGTATATTGGCTGGAAGTGACAGGAATATTTGAGGTAAAGACTTCAAAAGCGATGTAACTCAATTCTTTTTTTTTTTTTTTTTTTTTTTTTTTTTTTGTCTTTTTGTGACTGAGCGTGGTACCAGCCATCCTTATATAGGATCTAAACCCGCGGCAGGAGCACTGCTGCGCTCCCAGCGCGGCACTCTCCCGAGTGCGCCACGGGGTCGGCCCCGATGTAACTCAGTTCTAAGGTTAGGCCTTCAATGGCTGAAGTAAAGTACAGTGGATCATTGGCACAGACAAGCCAGTAGCATCTTAATAGTATATTTATGTGTTTGTCCTCTCCAGGTAGCAGCTTGGACAAAATATTGGGCAGCTTTGTGTGGGACACAGCTTTTTTACTATGCTGCCAAATCTCTGAAGGCTACAGAAAGAAAACATGTAAGTATTCCTCCTCTGAATTTGTAGCATACTTTCACAGACTCTTCAGGGCTGTAAGGAAGTAGTCTTAATTGGATCTAAGTTTTTTTGTGGGTTTTGATTGTTTGTCTTTTCCCATATTCTAATCCAGAAGTTCTTACATTATTTCTAGTATGAATACTATAATGGAATTATGAATATTCCAAGAAAGGGTTTGGAATAACTTCCGTATTTTGAATTTTCTTTTTTGAGTACTATTTTTCATTGCAAATATCAAAACTGTACATTACAAATATCTATCTTGGCATCAAAGCTTTCTCAGACCTGAGTTTCTAAACTGTTGCCTTGAAGCCTCATTTCCTAATCTGTAAAATGTGAAAATCTGGGACCGACATCCAAAGTTCTTTCCACCTCAATCTCTGATTCAGTGAATTTCCCAGCAATGAAGAGAAATTAGTGATGACAATAGTTACTCCAGTCTGCTTTCTTGTGCTTCATATTACTTAAAAGAAGCCTCTTGTTGCTCTCTTCTCCATGTAGAGTCTTCCTATAGTTGTCTTTTGCATATCATTTTGTTTTTATGTGCAAGTGATAGTCTTTAAAAGAATAATTTTCCATATTGCATTATTAGAAATCCCTTTGACAGGGATTTTATTTCTAAATTATGTATTTTGGGGAAAAAATTAAGTGGTTTTTACGCTACTGAGGAAAGGTAAGCCAATAAAGAAAAACTTAAATCCTTTTTCTACTTATAAATTACCCAAATGACACTGTATAATTAAGAGAAGTTCTTCCTTATTCTCAAACTTTTAGTCTTTTAATCAAACCAAAGGTATAGAAGAGGACATCTTTCATTTAAATGAATGAGGAATTGCTGCAAGATAACATAGCCTTCTTTTGTCAACCGTATCCACAACGTGCATTTCATGTTAATCATTGCCTTGCTTTTCTTTACAGTGTTACCATATATGTTCCCTTAATTGATACATTGTCTCATTTTTAAACTGTACCTGAATAGAATCATATATATTCTTAAGCAGTGGTTTTTTTGTTTGTTTTGTTTTTGCTCACCATTGTGTTATAATTGTTTAGATATCTCTTTCATTGAGATAAAGGACTGAGTAATGATCAATATCCATTCTGTGAATATTTATTTTTTTAATTCAGATTGACTCCAGTGCCCACATACACTACAAAGTTGCACAGATTAGTTTTGCTAGAGCGTTTTCCAGGGTAATTGCCTCTATTCAGTATTGCTGTACTCAGAGGGAAAGAAAAAGGTTAGATACAGTTAAATTAAATCCTTTGTCTTTAAATATAGAGCAAGTAACCTTTCACATAGCCACTTTGAGATACTTGTTGGCTGGATTTCACTGTGTTGATTACTGTAAAGAAGTAGTTATTCAAAATAAAATGTTTGTTTTTTCTTAGCTTTAATTAGAAAGAGGCCAAATTAGAGAAGTTAGAAGATACTGAATTTGTCATCTAATGCATATGTTAAATGTCATTTTGTGTTTGGCATTGCTATAGTTTGGGTTTTTAGTTATACGAGGTTTCTGATAAATAATTTATATAAAATAAATGTTTACAAATTAGAGCATAGTGGGTTGTGAAAAAAGCAAATTGAGCACGAATGAAATGTACTGTATTCTAATCTTTTCTAATTAAAACTGTTACTGTTAAAGAAAGAATTACAAGAACAGGATAGAGGTTATAGACAGGTCCATGCCTATATTTAGTAATAATTTGGGGATAGAAGAGATATGGCATAGAACTAAAAGAATAGAAGGGAAAAACTTTTAAAATATTTTCAAAGTTGAAATGCAAACAAATTTGCAAGAAAATATCTGCTATATATATAAGCAAAAGATAAAGGATTTAAATCACTGCATAAATACAGCACCATCTATGTTGTGTTCTTGCCAAAATATTTAACCTGAGTCTTATCATGAGGAAAAAATCAAATCCATTCTGTGAGACAACTGGCCTGGATTCTTAAGAAGACCAAAATTTGGCAGGTGGAATAGGGGTAGAGGGACAGGAGGACTGTTCTAGATTAAGAGACTTGACAGCTAAATGCAGTACATGTACCTTGGTGAATCCTAGAGTTAAATTTTTTTTAAAAAATAGCTATAAAGGTCATTATTGGGACAATTGAAGAAATTTTAATATGGACTTTATATGGTTGTTTCTTAAATTTCTTGGATGTGATAACTACATTGTGGTTGTACGGGAATATATCCTTGTTCTTAGGAGATCCATGTTGAAATATTTAGGGTTCAATGTTATATTATGTCTACAACTTACATTTGAATGTTCAAAGAGATCAAACAAATGCAAAATGTAGATTAATGGTATATGGGTAATCATTATGGCATTCTTTTAACTTCTCTATAGTTTGAACTTTTTCAAAATAAAAAGCTGGGGAGAAAAAAATCACTAAGGAAAATATACCTTTTCATATATGCATATAAATACTGGGGGAGAATCTGCAAGCCTACATAACTATATTTTAATATTCTCTATATACTTTCTTTGTCTATGAAGAGGAGCAGAGTAAGCCTGGGAAGGTAGAGTGGCTAAAGAAAGAGAGAGGAGCCTATTATTTTGTTATATCTCTTTTTCAATCTTTAAAAATGAAAGTATATTCATTGTAAAAAAAAAAGTTTTTAATGGAAGTATATTCTTTGTAAAAAAAAAAAGTTTACAAATATGTTTGAACCTATTACTACATGGTAATGAGTGAATAAATATTGTTTGATTAGTTAAATTTTAAAAACCAAACCTGCATCTGAAAAAAAAAAAAATCTGTAACATATACTCCTATAAAGATTTTACATGACTCAGTAAGAATAAAACAGAAAAGCAGAAAAATGGAAAAGGAAGATAAATAAGAGATCAAATACAAATGGCTAATAAACATGAAATGATGACCAACCTCACTAGTTTCCAAAAAATGCAGATTACAGAAGACACTTTTTTTGCCATTAGACAAAAATTTTAAAGATTGAAAATATAGCATTGGTAATGGTGTAGGGAAACACATTATCATTCACAGCTGGCAGAAATTTAACTTGGTATTGTTTTTGTGGTGGGCAACTCTAGTCTGTATTTAACTTAATAATAGTCAGAGATTCTCCATATGAGAGTCTGTCCTACAGAAATCCTTGAACAAGTGTACAAAGATACCTGTAAAAGAGTATTTCTATAATGTCTATAATAGCAGAAATATGGAAACAACCAAAACACTTATCGATAAGGAAATAATTACTGACAGGTGAAAACCACAGTCAGAGTATAAACCATAAAAACCAACAGCAGGGCCGAGCCCGTGGCGCACTTGGTAGAGTGCTGCACTGGGAGCGCGGCGACGCTCCCGCCGCGGGTTCGGATCCTATATAGGACTGACCGGTGCACTCACTGGCTGAGTGCCGGTCACGAAAAAAAAAAAAAAAAAAAAAAAGAAAAAGAAAAACCAACAGCAACAATAACACAAAAAAGCCTCTGGTGTAAATGCATAGAAAAAGGTCTGGAGGGTGTCACCCTAAATGATGATCAATTCTGGGGAATGGGATGAGATTCAGCTAGTGATCAAGGAGCATTTTGCACTTTATATATACATTCATATCCCTCTATATGAAGGGCTTGAATTTCTTTTTTTTTTTTTTTTTTTTTAAAGAAGCAATTGAGGTTTTGAGGGTTAGGACAAGAATATTTGAAAACCGTGCTATCCACTTTGACATAAATTATGAACTGTCAAATCAGCAGTTCTGTAGCTTGCCAATTTCATTCTTCATAATATTAAAACTTCCTAATTTCTTTAGCTTTCCTCTTTGTAGTAACCATGTTGTTACAAATGTGCTGTATTCAGTCTTTTTCCCATTTCTTTTAATTGTGAAACATATACATACAAAAGAAGATAGGTAGTGTACATGCACATTTAAACCATAAATAAAATGAACACATATATACCCTCCACCTGGCATAAGAAACAGAACATTACCAGAACCATCAAAGCCTTCCTAGGTGGTGTCCCTTCCTTCCTTATCAACAATACCCATAGCTATCACTGTCCTGAATTTTATGTTAATCATTGCCTTGTTTTTCTTTTAAGTTTTACCATATTATGTTCTCTAAAACAGTACGTTGTTTCATTTTAGAACTGTACCTGAATGGATTTGCATATATGTTCTTAACCACTGGATTTTTTGTTAATACAATATTGTTGAGATTTATTGTTGTTGATGCAATAGCTGTCATTTATTCCTTTTCACAGCTAGGCTTCCATTTTGTGAATCTACCATAATTTGTTCATCACTATTGTTGATAGATATTTGGATGGTTTCCAGTTTTTTACTATTTCAAACAATGCTGCTGTGAATATTTGTGTGCCACAGATTCTCTAGGTGGCAGAACTTATACCTAAGAGTGCAGATGTTCAATTTTACAAGAAAATGCCAAGTTAGTTTACACATTCACCAGTAGCATATGAGGTTTCATATTCTTACCATATTCATTACTGTCAGGCTTTTTAATTTTGGCTATTCTAGTATAGATGAAATGGTACCTTGTGATTTTCATTCATATACCCCTGGTTACTTAATTAGTTTGACATTTTTTTCATGTTTATTGGTCATTCATGTTTCTTTTTCCATAAAATGCCTGGATAAATATTTTGTGTATTCTTATTCTAATCAATAAAAGTTTTTTATATATATTCTGGATAATAATCTATTATCAGTTATATGTTACACATACCTTCTTCCAGTTTGTTTGACTTGTTTTTTCACTCTCTTTGTGGTATCTTTTGGTGGGGAGCTCTTAATTTTAAGTAGTAAAATTTCTCTTTTCCTTTATGTTTAATAGTTTCTGAGTCATGTTTAAAAAATCCATTTCTAACCTGAGATCTTTAATATGTTCTCCTATATTATCTACTAATAGTTTTGAAGTTTTGCGTTTTACTTTTTATTAAGTCATAATTGATTATATGTATTTTGGGGATTCAGTGTCGACATATGTTGATAAAATCAATATTACTAGTATGTATATTGTTACAAATTGTACTTATTCTTTATGCTCCTTGTCCAATTTCTCCCTATCCCGCTCTCCCTCCCCCCTCCCACCACTGATAACCCTAGATTTCTTCTCTCCCTTTGAAAGAGTAATGGTTACTCTGTTGATTTGTTGCCTAGTCTGTCCAATGCTGAGAGATGTGTTCAGGTCCCCCAGTATTATCATAGAACAGATGCTTCTTCTGTCACTCCGGAATGGGCTTTGTGGAGAGAGATATCTTCTTTTCTTTGGTCTCTGCTGGTGACTCTCCTTGTGTTGATGCACTCCAGTGGCTGGTGGACCATCTGCGTGGTGGTTGTGATGTCTAGCCACTTTTGTGGCAGCCATGGTTACTGTGGTGGCCACCCACATGGATGTGATGTTTTGGGTATGTTCCTTGGTGCTGGCGGTATGCCTGGTTGTGGTCTGGGGTTCCGGTCCTGGCTTGATGTCACAGGCCCCCAGGCGGGGCCTCAAGGTGCTGACTTTGTGCCTGGGTGTGGGCGGTGGGGTCCAGTCCCCGGCTTCAAGCCTCAGGTTCCCAGGCTGGCCCCGAGGTGCTGGTGGTGTGCCTGGGCAGAACTAATTTTTTTGTCCTTTGCTTACTTCTAAAACAGGGGTACTTCCTATGAGAACCAGTACTGGAGCTGTGTAGTTACGCTAAGTTGCTGTTTTGCTGCTGTTTCCCTAGGAAAGGCTTTTCATGCAGCTCAGGGTTATAGGTACTTTGGCTCTCCAGAGAACTGGTGCACCTGGGTTGTGTAGAAGCTCTGATCTGGGCCTGAGTTTTTTCATCAAACTGCACCCCGTGCAATTCTGCATTCCCAACCAGTCTCCTCTGAATAGTCCTGCGCTGATTGGGGAGCGGATCGGCTGTTGTTGCTGTGTCCCAGTGTTCTCCCGGTGGGCCTTTGTTCCCCACCGGTGTTCCAAACACTTCCCATGGGACGGGCCCTGTGCTGGTCTCCTGTGATGACTCACCAGCCTCTGAATGGCTCCCCTTTTCCAACTGTTCTGGCTCCTTGATCCTGTGTGGGTCCACGGGAACGCTGTTAGTGGTCTTGCTGTCCTGGGGGCCACCAAGACCCTCTTCTCCCCTGCTGCCTCCAAGCAACTCCATCTGAAGGGCACAGCTGCAGTTTCTGCGGGCTCCTGCTCCATGCACTCAGCAGCTCCATGGCCCAAAACACTCTGAGCAGTTTTTTCTTTTTCTCATCATGGTTTCTCCCACCTTCATGCACTCGTAGGTCTCTCCTCTTCCCCTGAGCTCCAGCGGTCCCAGCTTGGCTGTTACATTTTTATAGTTGTAAATTGTTTGCTTTATGGGAGAGAGTGATGCTGGGGACCATCTATTCCACCATCTTGACTGGAGCGCCTGCATTTTATTTTAAAACCATTGCTCCATCTGGACTTAGAGGGGTGTATGTGGGGGTGTGTGAAGTAGGTGTTCATTTACATAATTTTTTTGAGTGGATAGCTAATTTTCCTGGCCCTGTTTACTGAACAGTTTATTTTACCTTCACAATCTGCAGAGCCTGCTCTAGTCAAATGAGTTTGCATCTTTATGAACAGATTTCTTGCCATACTTCTACTGGCCTATTGGTTTGTCCCTGTACTAGTAACTTTTTGGTTTGTTTTTTTTTTTTTTAGCTTTATTAAGGTAAAACTGAGAAAAATTGTATATATTTAAGGTATACAACTCTTTTGAAATATGTATATACATTGTGAAATGATCACCATGATCAAGCTAATTAATATATCATCACCTCACATGGTAATCCCTTTTTTTGTAGCTTTACTTATTTATTTTATTTTAATTTATCAGTATACAATGTAGTTGATTTTCATGTCCCTTTACCAATTCTTCTTCCCACTCCTCCCTTTTCCCCTCCCCACCCATCAACATCATATCTGTTTACTTGTCTTAACAAGTTCAAGGAATTGTTGTGATTGTTGTGTCTTCTTCCTGCCCCCCATTTATTTGTTTGTATATTTGTTTATTTATTTTTAGCTCCCACAAATAGGTGAGAACATGCAGTATTCCTCTTTCTGTGCTTGGCTTATTTCACTTAATATAATTTTCTCTAAGTCTGTCCATGTTGCTGCGAATGGTAGTATTTCATTCTTTTTTATGGTAGAGTAGTATTCCTTTGGGTAGATATACCACATTTTCCTTATCCACTCATCTGATGACAGACATTTGGGCTGGTTCCAACTCTTGGCTATTGTAAATAGCGCTGCAATAAACATGGGAGTGCAGGTATCCCTTTGACATGATGATTTACATTCCTCTGGGTATATACTCAGCAGTGGAATAGCTGGGTCATAAGGTAGATCTATCTATAATTGTTTAAGGTACCTACATACCATTTTCCATAAAGGTTGCGCCATTTTGCAGTTGCACCAACAGTGTATGAGGGTTCCTTTTTCTCTGCATCCTCACCAGCATCCACCTGGAGTGAGACGGTATCTCAAAGTGGTTTCGATTTGGATTTCCTGAATGCTGAGTGATATTGAGCATTTTTCATGTGTCTGTTTACCATTCATATATCTTCCTCTGAGAAATGCCTATTCAGCTCCTTTGCCCATTTTTTAATTAGGTTACTTGTTTTTTTGCTGTAAAGTTGTTTGAGTTCCTTGTATATTCTGGATATTAATCCTTGTCAAATGTATATTTTGCAAATATTCTCCCCACTCTGTTGGTTGTCTTTTCACTCTGTTAATTGTTTATTTTGTTGTGCAGAAGCTTCTTAGTTTGATATAATCCCATTTGTTTATTTTTCCTTTGGTTGCCTGTGCTTTGGGGTTGTATTCATGAAGTCTGTACCCAATCCTACTTCCTGGAGTGTTTCCTGTGTTCTCTTTAAGGAGTTTTATTGTTTCAGGGTGTATATTTAATTCTTTAATCTATTTTGAGTTGATTTTGGTATATGGTAAGAGGTATGGGTCTAGTTTCATTCTCCTACATATGAATATCCAGTTTCTCCAGCACCATTTGCTGAAGAGGCAGTCTCTTCCCTCATGTGTAGGCTTGGTGCCTTAGTCAAAGATCAGATGGCTGTAGGTGTATGGGTTGATTTCTGGATTCTCTATTCTATTACATTGATCCATGTGCCTTTTTATGCCAATACCATGCTGTTTTGGATATTATAGCTTTGAAGTATAGTTTTAAGTCAGGTAGTGTTGTGCCTCCAGGTTTATTTTATTTTATTTTTGCTTAGGATTGTTTTGGCTTTTCATGGTCTTTTGTTATTCCATACGAATGTTAGGATTGTTTTTTCCATTTCTCAGAAAAATGTCATTGGAATTTTGATGGGGATTGCCTTGATGTGTCTTGACTATTTTTGATCCTTTGCTCTTTCTTGTATATTTTAGAATTAGCTTGTCCATTTCTGCATAAAAACCTATTGGAATTTTTATTAAAATGATGCTGAATCTATAGATCAGTTTAGGGAGAATTTATATCTTTACAACATTGAACCTTTTTCTTTATTTCATGGTATTTTTCCATTGATTTACGTCTTCTTTAATGTCTTTTAACTGTTATACTTTCCTATGTGTTCTGTGTATTCTTAGATACCTTTTTTTGTAATTTTCTTTTATGTTTAGTACACAGAATGCCAGCTGATTTTTATATTGATGTTTTCCCAGCAACCTTGTTAATCTTATTAATTTGGTAGATTTGGGTGGATTATCTGTGTAGATAATAGTATCTCTGAGTAATGGCAGTTTTATTTCCTTCTTACTTTTATAGGTTTTCTTTCTTTTTTGTTGCTTTTTTGAGCTGAGTCTTCTAATTCAGTGTTTAGCGGAAGTAGCAATGGTGGGCATCCTTCTTTGATACTGATTTTGAAATGTTTTAACATTTTACTGCTGAGTGTGTATGCTGCAGGGTTTTTGTTTTGTTTTGGGTGTTTATTATTTACTGAATTAGAAAGTTTTCTTCTATTCCTAGTAGACTAAGTCTTTATTATGAATATACATTATATATTAGCAAATGCTTTTTGTTTTTTTGCATTTGTTGAGTTGGTTGTATGTGTTTTTCTACTTTAATCTGTTAATATGGAATTTTAATTTTTTAAAATTTAAACTAGCCTTGCTTTATTGAAATATCCTCAATTTAATTGCTTTTATTGACTTCTGAGGTTAAACCAACCTTACATTCCTGAAATAAATCCAGTTGGGTCACCATGTATCAGTTTTCTTATACACTACTAGATTCAATTTGCTAATATTTTATTTATTTTTTTTTTCATTTATGTTCATGAATAAGGCTAACCTAATTTTCTGTTCTTTTTTAAACAGTTTTCTCTCAGGGTTACAAAAAGAAGCATGATTAAAATAATAATTATAGAAGAATAATTAACTACAAAAGTAACAGGCATGCTAATAATACCCTTTTTTTGAGAAATACATGTAAGAATATTATCATTAAGAATTGTCTGATAGCACTGCTGGTTTATTAAATCATCAGATTTAAAATAACATAGCTATGAAAATGAAAGTGTGTTTCCTAAAAGGTAGGGGTAGCACTCAAAAACAGCAAGAAGACGAATTTATCAAATTCACTAACAGATCATGCTCTTTGGGAATAGAGAATAGGACATTTAAGTTTTGATGAAGAGTTGAAACTGGGGAAGTTCTGGAAAATAGAAGACTATCAAAAGAGGGCATGCCTACATGGAATTGAGTAGTAAGACTCCAAGCTGACCTGAACTGGCGTGAAGTCACAAATCTCACCTCCCATCAGGAGAAACTGCAAATACACTCCCTGACATTTAATTTTTGCTTAGAATGATCCATAAACTTTGTGTTTTCACTAATTATATTTTTATTTCCTAGTTTAAATCAACATCAAATAAGAACGTATCTGTGGTAGGATGGATGGTGATGATGGCTGATGACCCAGAACATCCAGATCTCTTCCTGCTGACTGACTCTGAGAAAGGTGAATTGTTAGAATAACTAGGGTTTGTTTAAGGTATTGAATACATATATCTTTTGATGAGCCAAAATCTAGTTTAAGTGGAGTACTCAACATGAGAAATATTTCTATAGTTTTATTTATTGGGAGATATTTTTGTTACATAATATATTTTAATGATATAATATTGTTAGAGCTTTTTTCTTTGCTACATGGACATAAGATTGAAAATTAAAAACTCAAGTAATTCCTACAGAACTAACCGGGAAGGGAAGGAAAGAGGAGATTTCGGAATATATAGACCACTGTTATTTTAAATTCTCAGAGATTTTCCGTATAGGCAGTATCCCTTCATTTATGTCTTGAAATAGATTATTCTTCTTAAGTTCTGAACATGGTAAAGTTTTTCTTTAAATGATATTTATTCTGTTACTTTTAATTAAATTAGTTGGTTATTTGCCTCACATCTCTTTCCAAATTAATTATAATATTTTGCATACAATGTATAGAGAAGACATTTATGAATAAAATAATTGGCTGTTGGCCATTGTAGTTTGTAAAATGGATGGAAGAAATTGGAGGTCAGACAGTGTAAAATCACCTCCTGACCTTACCTGTGCCTGATACCTCAGGGTCCATCAGAAAAGGTCCTAAAGTTGTTGGTACTCTTCCTTCATGACACCTGCCAGTTGCTGACCAGCACCACTACGGAGGCCAGAAAGGAAATCTTTCATATCTGCCCAGAATATTCCACTCTAGCAACTCACAACTGAAATATTATATTGCCTTTTGTTGACTTTACAAATATGTTTTGACTTCTGTTTATTCAGATGCTATTTTGTGTCAACAGACATTCCACTTTCAGGATAAAAAGTTTACTTTCAGTAAAAAGTAAGCTAATATGCTGGATGCAGGAAAAAAATAACAATACCAAAATGTCATATTTGGAGATTAAATAGGTTGATTTACAGAGTTAGGACTCCCTACTCAACATTCTGAATTCAAAGCCTCAGCCCCCCAAAATCCCAAAGGCATTATTCATAAAATTACACTTTCTTTAGATTTAGTTAACAAATTCTTTGTTTTCCTTCAGTTTTCCCTGGTGTGCTTAATAGATCATTTCAGGGTAGCTAAGCTTTTTATGAATTCTATCCCAGTGGGGTTTTTTTCCCAGGGAGAAGTGAGTAGATAAATTGTAGCTGTGACCAGCTTAATTGTAGATATGCCTTCTGTTCAGGTTGACCTAATGTTTGCATCTGAGTTCAGTAAGCAAAACAATATTACTTGACTAATCACACACTTGGTAAAGAAAGAAACGATTGTTTCTGAAAGTGAAAACATTTTGAGTATCAGAATCTCAAAGAAAAGTGTTAAACTAGTTGAAGCATTTTGGCATGTATAAACTTAATGTTAACATCCACTAATATTTAGATCACCTAAGTAGTATTATGAACCAATATCCTGTAGTTTTAAACACACAGACAAATCTAGAGAAGCCACAGAATTATTTTATTTAGATGTACTTTATTTTAAAGAACATTTAAGGGAACAAAATTATTTTTTCCAATTCATAAGCAACAGAACAGTGGCTTTTTGAATATATGATACGTGAATGCATTGCATAGAGAACTTTTTATTTGTATTGGAAAATCAGGTGTTAAGTGAATAGAATTCTGAAACTGAGAACTCTAGCCATGTTTAGTTCACTCTTTAATATCTGGCAGAATTATTACGTGTCATTGTCCTTAGATTTTATTATTTTCCCCTTTGGTAATTTTAGGAAATTCATACAAGTTTCAAGCTGGCAATAGAATGAATGCAATGCTGTGGTTTAAGCATTTGAGTGCAGCCTGCCAAAGTAACAAACAACAGGTGAGCATTTCTCTTAGTTCTCAGAATAGTCCATAACTTGAGAATATATTTAAAAGAGTTCCAAAGAGAAGTAAGTAGAATTTTCTGAAAGAACTAGGAAAATGATGTTGTTTTTATTCTTTATCTTATTGGCAACAGTCAATAAAACATGAAGTCCACATTTTAATGAGGTGCTAGACAATAAATGAGT
Organism: Cynocephalus volans; assembly: GCF_027409185.1. Taxonomy (NCBI): domain Eukaryota; kingdom Metazoa; phylum Chordata; class Mammalia; order Dermoptera; family Cynocephalidae; genus Cynocephalus; species Cynocephalus volans. The sequence continues at coordinate 134,828,654 of NC_084467.1, forward strand.
AAAATAAAATTTCAAATAGTGATTACTATATAAAGAAAAAATTATTATGTAATATAAAGTGATGGGAATAGAGATAACAAGATAAATAAGGGTGAGCAGCAAAGATCTCCCTAAGGAGATGATATTGACATGAATGACAAAAAAAGAAAGGGCCATGTGAAGACTAAGGAGAACAGAGTGCTGGTAAGGGGGATGGCAAGTGCATAGACTGAGCTGGAACAAGCTTAAGGTGTCCAAAATATAGAAAGATAGCTAGTGGTGGTAGAGGATACTGAGAGTATAGCTCTAGAAGGGATAAAATTAGATGGCACTTAAATAAAAATTGTAATGCTTTATCTTTATTTGCTCTATTGACAACTTGATGTGGGTTTATGTTGTTGCAGTAAAACCAAAAACTATTTGAGTTTTATTGTTTGTTTTTATTTTACTGAAACAAAGATAGTCTAACTGAATGACTTTCAGTTGCAGAAGAGAAGGAATCCATTGTCATTTCCCCAAAACCTGTTGCAGAGTTGAGTTAAACCACAAATTGGTAGACAGACATAAAATAAACATAACTTGTAGTTATAGACATTTCTATAGACTTTTTGCAGAACCACTTTGAAAATCATTGACTTAGGGTCTTGATAATACAGAAGTATGCAGTAAGTGTTATCAGTAGCTAATTTTAAGTAATATGCACTGTATAAGTTTAGAAAGCTTATAAAAGTATTTTTTACTCTGTGATACCAGAATGTAAACTGTTACCTCTTTTTTGATAGGTGAAGAAACTAAGGCTTAGAGATGCTAAATGACTTGCACAGGTCAAACAAGTAAAAAATGGTAGACCAGAGACCCAAACTCTGTCTTTATCCTTAAAGTCCATTTTTTTAAAATATTGTTGGAATAGGCTTTGTTCTCTCAATTCTTATTTCAAATATGTATAAAAGCAGTATTTGGTACCATTTTTAGCAACCTTCATAAAGGACATGAAATGCCATAGAGCAAAAATTATTTTTTGTTTTTCTCTATACTTGCAAGAGTCAAAGTGTAGCAAACTTATAAATAAAACCTGTAAAATTTGAAAAATTTTAGTAGAAGACTGTTCAGGCAACTTAGGAAGAAGTGAAACTTTTACTTTATTTAAATGTGAGTTTCTTACCAGACCTGAGAATCTATCTATACTATAAGCACTTGAGCATTTGTATTGTATTTGATTTATAATTCATTATAAATATAATTCATTATAATTATATTGTCCAACAGAATTTTTCATTCAGAAGCTGACTTCTGTGTAAGTTATTCATGTTTTTGAGTATAATGGGTTTCAGAGAGAAAGATTATGAAAATATGAGAGGTGTTAATATTTCTACCAGCACAACTTTGGAAAACTGGCTTTAAGAATTGAGTGTTTTTTTTTTTAACATGATGAAACCATCTTTAGTTCTTTGACTAGAGGACTCATCAACTAATTTTTTAAAAACAAATATATACTTCAAAAAATTATTATTGCATTTTCAGACCTATAAGAAATCAAATTTGATCTAATCTGCAAGCTGTTATATAACCTATTGATTTTTTAGTGACCAAGTGTCAGATCAAAATTTATTTAATAGTGAATTTTATTCTTTCATACTTAGTGTAATAATAATTTTTATAAAAGTATCTGTACTAGTTTTAAAAATGCACATGTAGGAATTTGTTATATATAATGAGAAAGCAAATGATGACAAGCATGTTTGTCTAGAATCTCACCCTACTAGAGCCATACTTATTCTTTTTTCATTTACTTATTCATTCAGTTAATATCTACTGAGCCCCGTGTTAGACGAGATACGTCTCTACCTTTTCTCTGTCCATGTGTCAGTTTGCTAGAGAGTATTAAAATGATTTTCTCTCTAAAATGTTCTAGAATATTATATTTATTATTCGTAAATTTTTGAAGTACCTTCTATCAAAATTTTTTTACAAGATATTTAGGTCAGAAAGATTTGGCCTTTCCCAAATGACAAGGAAAGGTAAGAAGCACCACTTCGAAAAACAACTTTTAAACACAGTTTGTAATGCTTATATTTTTAGGTCCCTACAAACTTGATGACTTTTGAGTAAAAGCCTGAGAGAGAAGAGAGGTGAACTGTCGGTCCTATGAGAGAGTGGGGACCTGATGAAAGAGCGCCAGCTACAAACCATCCTGTGCCAGGAAGAGTCCAGAGGTTCCATCTCGGCCTTTGGAGTTCTGAACCAAAAAAGCACTAATTTCTGGGAGTTAAGTGAGATATTCCCAGAGAACAAATTGGAGTTGTAAAACAAACTGCCGTGAACCATGCTTATCTCTGAACTGACCTGTGGAAACCACTGCCTTAAAAGAATGAAAGGAAAACCAACATGAAACACCAAATAGTGTGTGTGAATCTTCTGGCGGTGCTTTGCTTGGAATAGATCGTAGCTAATTTGCATTTCTTTTAACTTTATACTAATTTTGGAGGGGGGAATTGCCTTTTTTAGGTACACTCTAAAAAGGACAAACTTATTTCTTATGGAATACATCAGGAGCTGGTTTTGAATTAATGTGAAAAAATGTTTTCATGTGGTAGAGATATACCAGCAGCCATCCTGCAGGGTCTGTTCAGCCTCCGTAGTCTGCGGCCCCATTCATTTTCCCTCAGCAAGAGTGTAGGAATTAGAAATGTTAATAATGTGAGTTGTTGGGGTTTGTTTAGGATTGGGTGGGGGGGTGGAAGTGTTTGTTTTGGACAAGAATTTTTTTTTTTTTTTAACACTAAACTTCTGAAATTTCATACTGTGTGGGGAACATTATTTCTTGCAGAAGGTACAAAGGCTGAGTGTTCATATCCCAGACACTTTTTTAAAAGTAGGCTGCAGAAGACATAGTTGTTTCTAACTGGGGTTAAAGCTTAGCTTTCTATATGAATTCATTGTTGGACCACAGATCTGCGTCATAGAGAACTATAACCTGAAACTAAACGTTTCTGAGAAGATTTCACAATAATTAGATTCTTTTTCAAGTTAATTGGATTATCTCTTCTTTCCATCACAGGTGGTTTTTATCATCAAGGTGATATATTGCATTGGTATTTTGTCAGGATATTTTCTTTTAACAGTGTTTAATGTGCATAATGCCAGTTATTTTTTTATTATCCATTTTTATTATTTTTATTCAATATGAGATTCAGAATCATATTTGTTTAAAAGATCCCACATATATATGTATGTATGTATTTTATTATAAGACATACAAAATAATTTTAAGTGGGATAAAGGTGAAAGTTTGAGATTCTGGGAGTTTTAAGTATCAAAATTTCCTTCCTTATACAGCTAAGCATACATACTGAAACCTTTTTCTGACAACTTGAAACCATATTTTGTCAGTAGTTGACCAAGGAGTTTTGTGAGAGCTCTTCTATGCAGTAATGCATTTAATTTCTAAAATAAGTGTGGAATTACAAAAAGAAAAAGTTTGAAGGAGAGATGCCTTAGAATTTTAACAAAATATGGCGCTGGAGCAAAGACTATGTGTTGGATGTCATGAACTAGTAAGGCATGATAAACTTTAGCAGTGACCCAGAGTAAGAAATGTTTTTTGACTGATATCAGCTAGTAGACTTCTGTTACTTTGGGCCCCATATAAAATTTCTTATATTTGTATTCTTAGAGAATTTTATACTATATCATAAGTCTTTTGCCCATCAGTCCATGAAACTTAAATAGAAAATATTGCCTATACAATAATTAGCTAAAAATCTATCCAAAGGAAAGTAGAAGAGCTCTTTCTGAGTCCTAAATTTTTAAATTTAGTTTTCTGTTTGGAAACAGAAAGTTCAAATATGTCTCTAATATAACAGTTAGAAATGCCATTATTTTGGGGTTTAGTGACATAGTCTGGAGAGGGCAAAATGTTGCCTGTGCTGAATGATTTTTCAATTAATGATCTCCTAGGCTTAACCCATGTTGGGTATATAGAAAGACACCCATCTACATAGCCAGCAGTATTACTATGTAGAACTTGCACATCTTATGTTTGTTTTGCATTTTTAAAAAATTTCCTAATTTGTTTATTGCTCTTCAGAAATAATATTAACAGTGTATATACTTTTTAAAAAATATTGTGAGTGAGAACCCTGTGGATTTTTTATTGTTATTATTTTGTTTGTCATAAATAAGCTAACGTAGATATGTTGCCGGTTAACCGTATCTGTGGAAATATGCAACTGGAAGTCAGAGACTGACATCACACAGTTTTGCCAAAGAGAAAGAGCTAACCTGGGAGATGTACTTCACATTTTCAGCTCTAAACATTAATGGATGCTTGCATAGAGCAAGAATAGTGTTCAGATTTGTTTAGTAGTCTGTACATAGGATGGTGGCATCTGACTGATTGGAGCTCTTAGATAACGGTGCAGTAGAAGTCATCATTGTTTTCTGTCTTCCAATTTGTTCATTCAAAAGATTAGTCATTGATTTTTAAGATTATTTTAGCATTTGAAGAAAATTGGAACCAGAGAGAAGTGTGAATTAAAATAATGTAGGTGAGTTTTTGATCTGTAATTCACTAAATAATATCTGATAATAATTCAAGCAAAGAAAATATGCCACCAAAGTATATTAGATAGGTAGTTTTTCAGTGGGAAGATGAATCTTATTAAACCTATCGTCAATTGTAAATTAGTGATTCAAAAGCTCAAAATTTCCATCAACATTAAGCTCATTTGTTTCTCTCCTAGTCAAGAAGAATTCACTAGAAATTATAATTTAAATTTGAGTTGGTCTATGATAAACATAATGCGTGGCATATCACATAGCCTGGGGTTGAGCTGTATAAATACTAGCCAAAATACAATTTGAGGCGTATCTTATTTAACAGTTTATTTGAACATGGAGGCTTAGTTTTCATATGGGAGTAACATATGAAAGATATATAACATATGAAGATAACATATGAAAGTTTTAAAGTTATAACTGTAAAAATAACTAAATATAACGACTTTCCTGAGCACTGTTTTTAGTTTCATGCCCCCTCAGGGTTCAGGCTCTGCTTATTTTTCAGAGTATTGTGGGTACTGTGTCTTCAGTCTATAAGAAGAATTGAAAGAGAACTGATCAAACACACCTTTCTATTCCATTTTCTTCAGTATGTAAATATTATTTGTGTAGCCATTACAAAAAGGGATCCAAACAATTTGAGTCTGAGTATTTTTTTCTCCCTAGGCATGTGCTTCAATGACAAATATTTTTCCTGCGTGGAAAATGCCATATAACTATTGCACTACCTTCTGTATGGACTGTGTTGGTATTGGGTCTTTTCGTTATGTCAAGAGTCGGGATGTTTATAGCTGCAAAGTTTTTTATAAGTGGCTTTAGATTTATAAAGGAGCCCAAGAAGCACTACTGTTAGAAGGAAAAAAGAATGGAAAAAAATGTTTACAATCTCTTCCTGTATCTATGTTAGTTGAAACTGAGGCCCTCTAAAAGCAGCCTGTTGATCTCTTGGGATTTTTAAAATTTACCTGGCCAATGACTTGAGCTAAGTCTTTTTTTCTTTGTTTTTTTCTTTTTAATGTTAACTCTTTAGGCTGTATATCTTTTACTGAAAACAAAACTATAGAGCATCATACTAATTGGAAATAAATAGTAATAGATTTAATCCATTGGCTTTTTATAAGAATATATACACTTTTGAGTTCCTTCCTGTTTTTCGAAGCACATTCCTTTACAACCAGTTTTTAAACCACCATATTATCTTCTGCAAACAAGGAGTACCAGTGTTGCTTAACAGAAGATAGTGTCTAATAAAAGAAATCCTCTGCTTCAAAGTCTTTTGAAATAATTGGATCCCTTTTTGAAAGTGAAGATGAATTCAGCTGTGTCCTAGTGGAACTCTAGTACTGCTGTTGCATGAGTAGATTGGCATGAAGCAAGTGATGAGGTTTGTCTGACTTCTTTAAAGGCCTTTTAGGGTTTGCTTTTATTTTCTCTCTTCTTTTGTGTTATTTCTTTTCAAACATAGTAAATTTATGATTTTATAGCCAGAGTCGTATTGTTTTTTTCTCAGCTTTGAGATACGAAAATTGCTGTTTAATCACATTGATGATGAATTACTTTCCATGTGAACTTTTTCAAAATGATTTAAGTACCTTTTGGTTTTGCTTCCCTAAAAATGGCTTGTGTCTAAGGTGACTTTTTATTTTTCCTATTTCAATGGTTCTAATGAAAGAGATGTATGCATACAAACTCTTAAGCTTTTTGAAAAAAAATTCATTACAGCTGTATCTTAAGTTGTGTATGGGGAAAATTTGGTCAGTGCCTTATCAATTTGAAGACCAATTTTAGGGCATCAAGTATGACAATAATCATTTGCCCTCTTACTCCTATATCAGGAGTGTGTGCTATCCCTCTCTCCACCAGCTTAATCTTTCTCACAGCAAGTCTAAGAAAGTCTGAACAGATAGCTGTAGGTAATTTGTTGCAGTCTTCCTTAGTTAAGTCTTGTTAAACAAGCTCAATCCCTGCTTTTCCTCCTTTTAGGGTAGGAGATTAAAAATAAACTTACCCAGATCAGCCTTTAGATAAGCAGTCTTAAAAACTTTGAAGAGCATCTGTCCAGCAAAATTCATTTTTATTTTGTTGTTGATGACAATGTTGTTATTTTGAGCATAGATTTAATTATAAAGCCTTTCGGGAAATCCCTAAAAGAATAAGTTTCATTAAAGCTACTGAATTCTTATAGTGAGAGTCCCTTTGGCCAGAAATGAGACTTATTTCAGTTCATTATTATACTTAAATAAGACTCAGAACAAACAAGCAGTCACTTACCAGTTATTGTTTACCTGAAAATATTATGCAAGAAAGCGAAAACAACTCCAATATATAAATTAAAAGAAAGTTAAGAAACTAAACTATCTTTCTCAGTGAAAGCAAATCTTGGGAATATTTCTCTGAGAATATTGGAAGACCTAGAGCTACTGTTGTTCATCTGAGTCAGGATACTACTTTCACATTTTTTAAAAGACTAGTATATTCCAGAATAAAGTAAACACAGTCTTTAAAGCCAAAGAAAAGGGTTAACTGGTCTTTGCGGTTATTAGCAGAATTTAAATATTGATTCTAGCCATTTGGACTGCAAAGCAATGGTGGGATAAAAAGAATACACAATTAGAGTGCTTTAGAATTGAACTTGGTTTTCTTAATAGAAAAGCAGAAAACGTCATGAATATTAGCTGTGCTCTAATACCAGGTAGCAAATATTAAGTTTCCCTGAAGATATATCACCTGCTAGCACTACTCACAAATATAGCTCAATGATTACTGACTTAGTAGTAGGTATGACAAAATAGCTGATAAGTCAGCAGATTCTCAAGAGTTTCTACACCTTGATTATTGACAAATTCATTGTTTTACGACCTACCGAAGTATATGTGTGTGGGGAGGGGTTGGGGGAACTTGTTCACAACATTATCTAAAGGAGACCAAACCTGCAGGGTAAGTCCCCAATGATGATAATATACAGGAAAACACAAGCCATTTTTATTCTTCTTTATCCCTATTAACTTGAGGTACTCTAATGATGAAGCACTCAATTGCACTATGACCTCCTTGAGTGATGTGCAGCTTGGTTCCTCTCTCACTTTTTGTTTCTTTTTAATATGCAAGTGTGAATGTGCGATCTTCAGTGTGTTTGCATAAGCTTAAAATGAATTTAAGTACATTTTTCTGAAATATTTCTATTGAAATAAATTACTTAAAATTATAGATTTTGTGAGGATGATTTATTACCATAATTGCATTTTTATCGTTAACTTTTAAAGTGCAAATAAACTTTAAATTGACTTTTTTTTTTTTTTTTTCTCTTTCTAAAATAGTCACAAGGTTATTTGTTGGTACAGGGAAATCTCTGAGTAAATTTTAGTTGCTCTTCTCTAGCCCAGAACAAGAATGTGCCCTGGCATGTGGACAAATGGAAGGGTTTAATGTTTCCAACTACATCTCCTGACTCTGTGTATATGATATATTAGCAGTCCACAAAGAGGCCATCTTAGCTAATACTGTATTCCATAGCTTCTAAGACATGACATTTTTTCATTTTACTATTTCTGAAAAGAGAATCTATCTTCCAGCCTATGGAGCTTTAAATTGGAAGTATGGTGTCTCCTGTAAGTCTTCCCAGTAAGTGTTGGGGTATTTTTTCCCCCTATCTGATAATTCCACATGAGCTTAGCCTCCAAGTGGTTTGGGAACACTCTAGCCAGGACGGAATGCCCATTGTTTTGGCAAACCATAACTCAGTTTTCAACAATTTTCTCACCTCTCTAGTGGCCTTTGAAAATTCTCACTGTCCCTTTACTGGAACCAAAAGAGAGTGACAGTTCTCCAATAGGTTCAACCTGTCTTTACCTCACACAGTGTCACCTTTGTCATGTATCAGTTTTCCATATATGCATGATAAGTTTCTAGGTCCCCTTTACTATTTCATTAGTTATTTCTTCCCAAACCAACACCATATCGTCTTACTATATAGCTGTATAAGTCAATACCTGGTGATGTATGTTTTTCAAAATTGCCTTAGCTATTCTTGACTCTTCCCTGTGAGTTCTAGGATCAGTTTGTCATGTTTGTCATGTTCAGTGAAAACACTGGTCTTATTTGTATTGGAATTGCTTTGGATTTGTAGGTTTATTTGAGATTTAACAGTTTTGAAAAGTTTATTTCTCTCATCTATGAACATGAAGAGTCTCTCTATGTCTTCAGGGCTTTTAATGTCCGTCTCCATAGCAGTCTCATACGTCTTTTGTTAGTTTATATTCAGGTGAATTGGTTTTTGATTTTACTACAAATATTACCTTTTTTGTTGAATTTCCTCATTGACTATTACTTGTGTATAGGAATGCTGTTGATTTTTAGGTTGACCCTTACATCCATGTGTTAGTCAGGGTTCTCCAGAGAGACAGAATCAATAGGATATATTATAATTATATGTGAGGGATTTATTAGCTCACGTGGCTATGAAGAAAAATCCCACGATAGGCCGTCTATAAACTGGGTGCCGGTAGCATGGCTCAGTCCAAGTCCGAAGGCCTCAGAACCAGCAAAGCTGGATGGTGTTCTTGGTGTAAGTTCTGGAACCCAAAAGCTGAAGAGTCTCAAGCTCTGATGTCCACGGACAGGAGAGAAGAGTGTATCCCAGCTCCAGCGGATCGAGAGAGAGAGAGAGAGAGAGAGAGAGAGAGAGAGAGAGAGAGAGCTTCGCCTCTTTCCTCTGTCTTTTGTTCTCTCCGGACCCCCAGTGGATTGGATGGTTCCCACCCACACTGAGGGTGGGTCTTTCACACCCAGGCCGCTCAGACTCTCGTACTAATCTCTGCTGGAAACACCCTCATGGACACACCTGAAAAGATAGCTTTACCAGGTTTCTCAGCATTCCTTCATCTAACCAAGTTGACATCTAGAATTAACCTTCACAATACAATAACCTTGTTGGACTCCCTTTTCTAATGGTTTGTTAGATTTTAGATTCTCTTGGAATCATTAGCTGCAAATAAAAACAGTTGTTTCTGCCTTTCCAATTTTTGTACTCAACTGCATTTTGTATCTCAACTGCATTTGGCTAGGACTCTAGAACAATATTCACTTAGAAGCAGTGATAGCATGCCAAACAATTTAATTACGCAGTGTTCCCAGAAAACCTCAGTATATAGCACAGACTCAGTGTGAACTCTAAGCTTGTTATAGTGTAGCTCAAGTATAACTGTTTTCATTTTATTTTTAACCAAACCAGTCTTCGACTTAAATTTCTGCTTTCTCTTGTAATGCGTGCTTATAATCTCTCAGGCAGAAAACGAGCTGCCATTTACTCTCGGCCACCCCCAGATGACTCATTGGTCAATACTTAATAAGATACTGGGTCATAGGGATATAACAAAATCCAGGGTATCAGCATGTAATTAAATTTCTTCCTCTATGTCACTGATTCTCAACCGGAAGTGATTTTGTTTCCCAGGAGATACTTGACAGTGGAGACATTTTTAGTTGTCACAAATGGGAGAGGGTTTTGCTGACATCTAGCAGGGAGAGGCAAGGGATGCTGCTAAATGTTCTACAGTGTACAGGGCAGACTCGCACAACAAGGTTATCTGTTCCAAAATGTCAATAATGCCAAGACTGAGAAACCCTGCTCTATGTGAATGACTTATAAATTACATTTGCCAAGGGACTTTAACTTTTCCCTGAAAGTTAACCTTTCTTGAAGTTTAGCCTACCGGACCTAAAGGGAGATAAATTAATGACTTGAAGATATATTTCTGGCCTGGGCCATGATATGTTTATCTTGAAGTATTTGTCAAGTCAAAAGCTAAATGTTTCAACCTAAAGCACACACATGGGAACATTCTAAATGATCATAGACTTACAGAAATGTTTGTTTCCCTCTGTATGGTTCTTTCAAGTCTGAAAGGATAACCCTAATAGCATTAGGACAAAACAGACTATCAGTATGTCAGGATAAATTGTTTATTTAACTAATCTGAGTTTTAATTAAACCAGAAGCCACTTGCTTTTTTGTTATTATAAAAGTATTATATCCTCATTGTAAAAGTTCAAGCAATACAAAAAGCTATAGGGTATAAGTTACATATCCCACCTGCCTCATTGCCTTCTCCATGTTTAATAAAACATTTTTCCTTGACTCGATTCCTGTAACCCTAGCCTAATTTCTTTCTGACCGAGGCTCTGAAGACTTGATTTTATACCTCTCGCATACCTCTGCCCAACTTAAGACACTCACATATACTCTAATACTGTCACAGCTAAAAGCATTAAAAACAATAGTCCTTCCTCTAAATATACTCATGTTGTTTAGTGGTATTAGATGTAACTTCATCACAAAAACATCTGCATCTTGAAAAGGCTTACTTGCATAAAATGGGTTATATAAAAGATCAAAGAGCATCTCTGAATGCTGAGTAAACTAGCTGGCATTTCCTGCTTCCCTGGAACAGACAAGTAGCATCAGATGTCAGAGTTGCTCAGCCAAGGCATCTACTAGTTGAGCCATATGAAATTGTCACTTTTGACCTATAAAATGGCAATTTCATGTACTTCCTCCTAATATTTCCACAAAGAACCAAATAAGTCACAAACCACAATTTATTGCAGGTCTTTAAAAAAAATTATTATTGGAAAAGTTTATTGAGAATAAATGCAAGACCTCCAAATTTGAGAGAGAAAACACTTTTCTGCTGGTGGTGGAAGTTTTAATTATTCTTGTTTTGGCTTATTACTAGGAACTCAAAGCGGCTCAATTTTTACCCTTTAGTTTTCATTTTAATATGTTCGATTTTTCTCACTTTTACTATCTACTACTTTCTTTTCTTCCCAGTTTCCATTCCATTGGCTTTGAATTTGTCCATCTAAGTGGTATACATTCTATTTGGGAACTCTGGAGTCTTTTGAAGGCTTGCAATTTCCAGGACAGTAGAGTGTAATTAATTTTCATAACTTTTAGTTCTTAATGCAGTAACAGTTACCAATCCCCCAACCCCATCCCTGTGGCAGGCAGCTATGCACATTTTCCTGGAACAGCTTGCACACAGCTTGCAGGAGCCAAGGTGGGCAAAAAGGACCTGTTCTCCAAATATCAGAGATCTGTGCTCTGATTCCTGATTGCTACTTCTGATTACAGAGATGTAGAGGCTGGGGGCCACTGTTATTGCACGCCCTCTCATTGTTGCAAGGCCCTCCCCCCATGGCTAAATTGACTTCCAGGGGATTTAAAGAACCCAGCACCTCTTCCCCACCTCCTTTATTTCTTTATTTATTAAAAGAAAATGAATTTTTACTAATATTTTTTACATTCTAGGATGTTGTGAAGCAGTAGGGAGAGAGGGGGAGAGAAGAAAGGGGAAGAAAGTGGGATGGAAGGATGAGGGACAGGATTGAGGCCTGTGGCACCCCCCTCATTCCCATAGGGGAGACTGGGGGGCTTCCAGTGGTGGCTTGGTCATTGCTCGGCTTGGTGCAAATGTCAGGGAGTGTGGAAAAGCCTCCCCCACCACCGTCCCAGCTCAGGAACCCGGGGCCCTTCTTGCTGCAACTTGGTGGTCATGGCTGGGCTGGTTGCATGTCGGGGGTCATGGCCAAGGCCTGAGGCCCCCCCACCACTCCTGCTTGGGAGAGCCTGGAGCACTTCCTGCGGTGGCTTGGAGGTTGTCTCTGGGCTGGTTGCATGCATGGGGGAGTGGCCAAGTCCCTCAGTCCCCCCACTGCCCCAGATCGGGAGAGACTGGGGCGCTTCCTGCGGCAGCTCCCTGCCTCCTTTAATTTTCTCTTGTTTTCTTTTTAGGAACCAGACATTTAAAGACTAGGATATTCAAAAACAATGGCATGGGGAAAGTTAGAAAGTGACTGCATATGTCCAGGGAAAGGCACGGGCTCACAAAGACCTGAAAAGACCTTAAATTTACACCTTAGGCTGATCCTTTGCACAGAGACACCCTACAACAATCAAAAAAGCAATAACTTTCTAGGTCATCCAGATAGGAAAAGATGAAGTCAAACTGTCCCCATTTGCAGATGATATGATCTTATATATAGAAAAACTGGAAGACTATCAAGAAACTCTTAGAGCTGATCAATACTTTTAGTAAGGTTGCAGGATACAAAATCAATGTCCCAAAATCAGTTTCATTTATATGCTCCCATAATGAACTAACAAAGAAAAATCAAGAAAGCCCATTTACAATAGCCAACAAAAAAATAAAATACCTAGGAATCGGTTTAACCAAGTAGGTGAAAGATCTCTACAATGAGAACTACAAATCACTTCTGGAAGAAATTAAAGTTGACATAAAAAGATGGAAAGATATTCCATGCTCTTGGACTGGAAAAATTAACATTGTGAAAATGTCAATACTACTCAAAGAGACCTACAGATTCAATGCAATCCCCATCAAAATTCCAATGACCTTCTTTACAGAAATAGAAAAAACAATCCTAACATTCATGTGGAACAACAGAAGGCCCTGAATAGCCAAAATGATCCTGAGCAAAAAAAGTAAAGCTGGAGGCATAACACTACCTGACTTCAAATTATACTACAAAGCTATAGTAACCCAAACAGCATGGTACTGGCATAAAAATAGACACTTGGACCATTGAAATAGAATAGAGAACCCAGAAATCAACCCATAGACAGCAAACTGAAATTTGACAAAGGTGACAAAAACATATATTGGGGTAAAGACCACCTCTTCAATAAATGGTCCTGGGAATATTGGATATCCACATGCAGAAGAGTAAAACTAGACCTGCACTTCTTACCATATACCAAAATCAATTCAAAGTGAATTAAAGATTTAAGTATAAGACCTGAAACTATAAAACTACTAAGGGAATATAGGGGAAACACTTCAGTAAGTAGGACTGGGAAAAGAGTTTTTGAACAAGAGCCCAAAAGCACAAGCAACAAAAGAAAAAATAAATAAATCTGATTATATCAAACTAAAAAGCTTCTGCACAGCAAAGGAAATAAAGTGAAATGGCAACCTATAGAATGGGAGAAAATATTTGCAAACTATACATCTGACAAGAGATTAATATCCAGAGTATACAAGGAACTCAAGCAACTATACAGTAAAAGAACAAGTAATCCAATTAAAAAATGGTCAAAGGAACTGAATAGACATTTTTCAAAGGAAGACATACAAATGGCCAATAGACACTTTAAAAAATGGTCAACATTACTAATCATCAGGGAAATGGAAATTAAAACCACATTGAGATATCACTTTGCCCCGGTTAGATTGGCTATAATCAAAAAGATGGAGAATAACAAATGCTGGTGAAGATGTGTAGAGAAAGGAATGCTCCTACTGTTGGTGGGACTGTAAATCAGTACAAACACTATGGAAAGCAGCACGAAGTTTTCTCAAACAGCTACAAATAGATCTACCATACGATCCAGCAATCCCACTTCTAGGTATATACCCAAAGGAATGGAAATCATCTTGTTGAAGGAATACCTGCACTCCCATGTTCATCACAGCTCTATTTACAATAGCCAAGATATAGAAGCAACCTAAATGTCCATTGATGTCTGGATAAGGAAAATGTGGTATATATACACACCATGGAATATTATTCAACCATGAAAAAAAATGGGATTCTGCCATTCTCAGCAACATGGATGAGCATGGGGAAAATTATGTTAAGTGAAATAAGCCAGGCACAGAAAGAGAAATACTGCATGTTCTCATTCATAAGTGGGAACTAAGAGACAAGGAAGGAAAGAAAGACCACAGTGGTGCATTGGACTCACAGACAGGAGGTTGTGTGGTGGGGGAGGGAGGGAGGTTAGGGATTAATTGGGTGGAGAACGTGGGAAATAATCACAATTTGTGGTAATGGGCATCCTGATACTATTGATCTGGCCATCACATCCTGGGTGCAGGTGGTGAATTGACAGTCAGATTTGTACCCCACGAATATGCATAATTAGTAAAATAATTTTTTTTAAAAAAAGCAATTACAGAAAACAGCAATCCCTGGGGAATGAGAGAATTTGATTTACAGAGTTACCACATTATTCGATTCAAATGTCCAGTTTCCAATAAAAACAACAAAAAACAGAAGGCATACAAAGAAACAGGGAAATATGGCACATTCAAAGGGAAAAAAAAAACTAAGAAATGGTTGCTGAAAATGACTGGGTGGTAGATCTAGACAAAGGCTTTAAAACAACTGTTTTAAAGATCAATGAACTAAAGGAAGATATGGAGAAAGTCAAGAAAAAATGTATAAACAAAATGGAAATATCAGTAGACAGAAAACCTAAAAAATTTTAGAACTGAAAAGTTTGACTGAAATAAAAAAGTTCACTAGAGGGATTCAAAGGCAAATTTGAGCAGGCAGAAGAGAGATTCAGTGAATTTGAAGATAGGATGATAGAAATTATCAAGTCTGACAAAAGAAAAAAAATTTAATAAAAGTGAACAGAGTCTAAGAACATGTGGGACACCATAAAGTGAAATGTGTGCATTGTTGGAGTTACAGAAGAAGAGAGAAAGAGAAAGGGGCACAGAGAATATTTGAAAAAATAATGGCTGAAATCTTCCCAAATTTGACAAAAGGCATGAATATAAACATCCAAGAAGCTCAACAAACTCTATGTATGATGAACTCAGAGACCCACACATTATAATCAAACTTTTGAACAACAAAGAGAATCAAAAGCAGCAAGAGAGAAGCAACTCACCACATGCAAGAATCATCAGTAAGATTATCACCAGATTTCTCATCAGCAACTTTGCAAGCCAGAAGTCAGTGGGCCCATATATTCAGTGTTAAAAGAAGAAAAAATAAACCAACAATTTTATATTTGACAGAACTAACCTTCAAAAGTGAGGGAGAAATTACGGCATACCAAATAAACAAAAGCTGAGGTGGTTTGTTACCATTAGATCTACCTTGCAAGAAAATGCTCAAGGGAATCACCTATAGGGTGAAATCAAAAGATACCAGACAGTAACTTGAAGCTACATAAAGAAATAAAGATCTCAAAGGTAAATATCTGGGCAATTATAAAAGCTAGTATTCTTGTAATAACAGTTTGTAACTCTACTTTTTTTTTTCTATGTGATTGGAGACTTTTTAAAAATTATTAGTCTAAATGCTACTATTGTTGTAATTTTGGTTTGTAACTCCACATTTTGTTTTCTACATAATTTAAGAGACTGATGCATTTAAAAGAATTATTAGTTTATGTTTGGGGGCACACAGTGTATAAGAATTTAGTTTTTTGACATCAACAACTGAAAAGGATGGGGACTGAGTTGTAAATGAGCAGTTTTTGTATGTTATTGAAGTTAAAGTTGTATACATTCAAATTAGTATATTTATAACTTTAGGATGTTAAGTGTAATCCCCATGGTAACCACAAAGAAACTAGCTATAGAATATACACAAAAGGAAATGAGAAAAGAATTTAAATATCTCACTACAAAAAATAAACTAAACACAATAGAGACAGTAATACAGGAAATGAGAGACAAAAAAGCTATAGGGCACACAGAAAACATATAGCAAAATGACAAAAGTAAGCCCTTCCTTATAGGCAGTTAAGTATAAATGGATTAAACACTCCAGTCAAAAAACAGATTAGTAGAATGGATAAAAACACACAATCCAACTGTATACTATCTACAAGAAACTCACTTTAGATCTAAAGACACATAATAGGTTGAAAGTGAAAGAATGGGAAAAATTCCATTCAAATAGTAACAAAAAGAGAGCAGGGGTTGCTATACTAATATCACACAAAATTGACTTTAAATCAAAGAAGATTACAAGAGCCAAAGAAGGGCATATCTTAATAAAATTTTCAGCATAGCAATAAGATGTAACAGTTACAAATATTTATGTACCTAATAAGAAATCATCAAAATAGATGAAGGAAAAACTACAGAACTGAAGGGAGAAATACACAGTTCTATAATAATACTTGGAAACTTCAATACCCCACTTTCTATAATGAATAGAACAATCAGAAGATAAGTAAGAACACAGAGGATTTAAACAACACAATAAACGAACTAGATCTAACAGACACATACAGAACACTCCACCTTACAACAACGGCATACACATTCTTCTCAAGTGCACATGGAGCATTTTCCAGGATAGTTCATATATATGTTAGGCCACAAATTAAGTCTCAATAGATCTAAAAAGATATTATACAAAGTTTCTTTTCCACAATGGGATGAAGTTAGAGATCAATAAAAGATATACTACTGGAAAATTCACAAATTTGTGGAAATTAACCAACAGATTCTCACACATCGAATGAATCAAAGAAGAAATCACAAGGGAAATTAGAAAATACTTAGAGACTAATGAAAATGAAAACACAATATACCAAAACCTATGAGACTCAGCAAAAGCAGTGAGTGTTAAGAGTAAAATTTAAGAGCTGTAAATGCTTACATTGAAAAGTGAGAGAGATCTCAAAGCAACAGCTTAACTTTTCTTAAGTTGTAACTAGAAAAAGAACAAACTAAACCCAAAGCTAGCAGAAGGGGAAAAATATATGTATAAAGATTACAGCAGAGATAAACAAGATAGAGAAGAGAAAAACAATAAAGAAAAACAAAACTTGTTCTTTGAAAAGATCAGCAAAATTGACAAATCTTTAGCTACATGAACTAAGAAACAAAAAGAAGATTCAAATACTAAAATCACATATGACAGTGGGGACATTGCCTGATGCCATATAAATAAAAAGGATATAAGAGAGTACTATGAACAACTGTATGCCAACAAATTGGATAATCTAGATGAAATGGACAAGTTCCTAAAAACAATACCTACCGAGGCAAAATCATGAAGAAATAGAAAATCAGAATAGACCTATAACTAGTAAGAATATTGGATCGGTAATCAAAAATCTCCCAGCATAGAAAGGCCCTGGACCTGATGGTTTCATTGGTGACTTCTATCACACATGTAAAGAAAATACCACTCCTTCTCAAACTTTTCTAAAAATTTGAAGAGGAGGGAACATTTCCTAAACCATTCTATGAGGCCAGCATTACTCTAATTCTGAAGCCAGACATAGCCACTACCAGAAAAGAAAACTACAGACCAATATTCATTATAAACATTGATGCAAAAATCCTCAACAAAATACTAGCAAAGCAAACTCAGCAGCATACTACAAGGATTATGTATCATGACCAAGTGGGATTTATTCCTGGAATGCATGGATGGTTCAGCATATGAAAATCAATCAATGTAATCTACCATATTAACACAATGAAGAAAAAAATCTCAACTGATGGGGAAAAAGCATTTGACAAAATTCAACACCCTTTCACGTTAAAAAACAAAAAACAAAAAAACCTCAAACTAGGAATAGAAGGAAACTACCTCAACATAATAAAAGCCACACATGGAAAACCCACAGTGAACATCATACTGAATTATGAAAGACAAAGTTTTTCCTCTAAGATGTGGAACAAGGCAAGGATGTACACTTTCACCAATTCTATTTAATGAACTACTGGAAGTTCTAGCCAGAGAAATTAGACAAGAAAAAGAAATAAAAAGTATCCAAATGAGAAAGGAAAAAGTTAAATTATCTCTGTTCACAGAATGTATGATTTTACATGTAGAAAACCTTAAAGAACACACACACACACACACACACACAATTAGAACAAATAAGTGAATTCAGCAAAATAGCAGTATACAAAGTTAACACAAAAATCAATTGCATTTCTATATACTAACAATGAGCAGCCTGAATAGGAAATTACAAAGACAATTACATATACAAAAGCATCAAAAGGAATAATATACTTAAGAACTAACCAAGAAGGTGAAAGACTTGTACAATGAAAACTACAAAACATTACTGAAAAAAATTAAAGAAGACATCAATAAATGGAAACATATTCCATGTTCATGGATTGGAAGACTTAATATTGTTAAGATGTCAATACCATCAAAAGCCACCTACAGATTAAATACAATCCCTATCAAAATTGTAATTTTCTTACAGAAATAGAAAAGCCTATCCAAAAATCCATATGTAATCTCAAGGGATCCCAAATAACCAAAACAATTGTGGAAAAGAAAAACAAAGCTGGAGGACTCACACTTCCTGATTTCAATCCTTACTACAAAGCTACAGTAATCAAAACAGCATGGTACTGGCATAAAGATGAACAAATAAACCAATGGGATAGAATAGAGAGCCCAGAAATAAACCTTTGCATATATAGTCAAATGATTTTTGACAAGGGTGCCAAGACTATTCAATGGGGAAAAGAGAGTCTTTGCAACCAATGGTGCTGGGAAAATTAGATATCCACTTAAAAAAGAATGAAATTGGATAGTTATCTAACACTATGTACAAAAATTAACTCAAAACACATCAAAGACCTAAGTGTAAGACCTACAACTATTAGAATTACAGCTATTCAAATTAAGACTACAATAACGATAGTAACCATCCTAAATGGGTGTGACTACTATTGAAAAAAAAAAAAAGTGTTGGTGAGGATGTGGAGAAGTTGGAATGCTTGGGCATTACTGGTGGGAATGTAAAATGGTATAACCACTGTGGAAAACAATATGACTGTTCCTCAAAAAGTTAAAAATAGAACTACCATATGATCCAGTAATTCTGCTTCTGGGGATGTACCCAAAAGAATTGAAAACATTGTCTTGAAGTGACCTCTGCTAACCATGTTTTATAACTATGTAACCCAAATCATGTTTTAACAAATCTTAACCACAAAAACAGGGGGTTAGCAATTACTACACTTTAGAGTGTCATTGCATCTCCCTGGGTGCTTGAGTTCGATAACCTAACAAAAAGTCAAGAATATGGCCTAGTGCAATTTGAGTTGAGACCTCTGATTCTAGCCTAACTCGCTAGGGTACAGCTAATGAAGTTCTAGGTCTCATTCCTTAAATTATCATCTAAGATAATTTACTGCACTTGGTAACATAATTTCTATGTGATTCCCTACTTTTACTTAAATTAAAATGATTGTCCTCTTAAAGGAAAACTCATTTCTGTTTTCATGTTTTTCCTTCTCTAAGAAGAGCCTTATATTCTGTTTCCACGCTGCTTAACACAGTCTCTGGGTACCCTTTGTTCTTTGAGCTGACCGGTAGCAGGAAGGCTGCTGCATTAGAAGGACTTTCTGCAGGAACCCGGGGGAAGGGGCGGCGGGGCAACTCCTACTCACCTCGGATGGTGACTGATGTTCCCTGCCACAGCTCAAGTTTATTTTACCTACTCCCTCTATCTGAACTCACAGAAAAGGGAAAAGGACAGTTAAGAGAATATATCCAAATGATGAGAGTGCTTCATAACACAATGAGCTGTGTGTTTTGAAGCACAAAAGAGGATTTTTCAAGTAACACTAGTCCGCAGCAATTTAAAAACCATCAATATATACTTGTTTCCAAAGAAGGTAATGAGCTTTTGAGCTTAATTTAAATCGTGGAAGTGAGATATCGCCAATCTTTCATGTTAGCCTTTTTTCATTTTTTTGTCAGTGTGTGACACGTGTGTGTGTGTGTGTGTGTGTGTGTGTGTGTGTGTGTGACTTTTGGATTTCTACTTAATCCTTCATTTACAGTACAATTGTCCCCATTCATATTTATTTAGATCCATGATTCTCAACTTTGCTGCAATTTAGAGTCACCTGGGGAGCTTTTTAAACTATCAAGGCCCAGGCTGCAGGCCAGATCAATTATATCAGAATGGGGGCTGGGGGGAGGCAGGGTAGGAGCCAGGCATAAATTCCCCCAGGTGACTTGAATGCGTATCCCAGGCCGAGAACCAGTATTTAGATCGTTGGTCTCTAAGCATTACAGAGACTTTCAGACAGTGGTTCTAAAACTTTAGAGGGTATCGGAACACCCTCGAGGGCTGGTTAAAACACAGACTGTTGGACCCCCACCTCCAGAGTTTCTGATTCAGTAGGTATGGGATGGGACCTAAAAATTTACTTTTCTAACAGGGTCCCAGGTTGTTCATTGAGAGCACCTATTGTTTTTTGTTGTTGTTGTTTGTTTGCCTTTTTCGTGACCGGCACTCAGCCAGTGAGTGCACCGGCCATCCCTATATAGGATCCGAACCCGCGGCGGGAGCGTCGCCGCGCTCCGCATTCTCCTGAGTGCGCCACGGGCTCGGCCCGAGTGCACCTATTGTTAATTGCTTTAAAATCACTGCTGGTCTGAGGACCACACTTAGGAGAATCACTGGAAATGAGAATTGGTTAGAAAGGGAAGCACTGGAGAATCCATCCTAAACTGTGAGTATGCAGCTTCTTGCCCTGAGAATGTGGATGGGGTGCCATCGAGAGCAGGATCCTATGAGCTGGCTGATGGGAAGGCACAAAAGAAGACACCATCCCAACTCTTAGAAAGCTTGGGATCTAGCTGAGGAGGCAGAGCTTACAGCTGGGCAGCAACAAGTTTCCCCAGCAGCCGTGAAATAACAGAGAGACGCCGGCACGAAAAAGCCTTTCCCCCCATTTAACCTCCCTGAAGCTCCACGCTGACTTCTGCAAAATTGGAACAATAACAATGTTTTAACAGCTTGCAACAACGTAGTTACAAAGAAATTATTTCAGAGCATCCGTGATTCCTTTTCCATCCACCCCACCAATAACAAATAAAGGAAGGGGGGGGGAGTTATTTTGTATTTGAATGCTTTAGAAAGAACCATTCACTCACCAGCTCACCATAAAGACGACACTCCCTATAGTCCTTTGACTGATGCTTCTTCACTCATTTTCCTTCCCAGCCTAGATGCTGTACTGCGATGCCTAGAGCAGAGGCTCTTGTTTTATGACCAAGAGGGAAGCTGGACTGAGAACAAAACTGATCCTCAGAGGAGAGTAGAAGAAAAAGACGGAAAGAACCTAGGTCCTGAGTGATTTCTTTGTGCTGCTGAATAAACCCAACCCTAGAAGAGCTTGACTTCTGGACTTCTTAAGAAAGAGAAAAAAGAATAGTGGGAGAAGGACGGAGGAAAAAAATGAAGAGAACAAGAGAGAAAGGAGATAAGGAAGGGGGAAAAGAGGGAGGGAAGGGAGAGAGGAAAAAAGAGGAAGATAGGAAAATAAGGCAGGCCACCTTTAAGAATTTTACATGTGCTGGTAAGGAATAATACAGCTGCAAAAAAATAATAATAGAACAATCTCTTACATGACTTCTGCTTGTGCACCCCCATTTGTTAATTTTTAAAAACATAACCAGGTGGTATTTATTAACAGTCTTCAAATGAGGAAGAGAAACATCTACTCCTTGTGTTATTTTTTAGGAAAGAGGGAAGGAAATAGGACCTTCACAGGCCATAAAGGTGAAAACCCCCCCCCAAACCAAACTGGGGTGCACTGACAAAGCAATGGGGGCCTGGCCAGGCTGTGCCCCGGCTGGCTTCCACCCAAAGCCCCATCCAGCTGCTGCAACAAAGTTTGTTCCTTTACTTTGGTAAAGCAGACCCAGGCCCCTGCTGGTTGTTGAGTCAACTGGGAGGCTGATGGCAACCTCATGGGGTCATTTCACCCACATTGCAGGCCCTGGTGCAGCAGCCGTTCCTCCACTCCCTTGGGGCCTTGTCCTCCATGTACCAGCACCAGCTTCTTCAGAGACGCTGGATTCACATAAACTGTTAAAACCAGATTGTTTCCCTCATTGCTTTTGTTTTGATGTATCTTAAAATAATTAGGCTTTCTCAAATATTTCCATTCTCTGGTCCTGGCTGAGCGGCATCTCTCTCACACACCACACCAGGGCAGGGCGTGCTACTATGGTACCCAGTAAACAGTTGCCAAACAAAGCCAAAAGTCTTGTTCAAATCAAGTTCACTTTTGTACCTGTTCTTCCATCTGCCCTGAGCTATGTAATTGTTCTCAAGAAAACGTCACCCCCTGCACCTCCATTCAGAGTTTAAGAAAAGCAGCAACTCAAACCTGTGCCAATGACTTCCTCACAACACCTTAATTATCCATTTGTTGGTTAGCAAGTCAGTCTAGAAAGAGGTTCTGCTTCTTTTATTCTTGGAAAGTATGTACTTGGGAATGTCCAGTCAAAACCAGTTATGTGCTGAACTCCTGCTCTATGCCAGCTTCTGGGGAGTGGGAGGCAGCCCCTGACCCGGCTGAGTGCCTGGTGAGTGATCACCTGCATGAGACAGGCAGTGTGTCACCCAGCAGTTGAGTCAGACAAGGGCATGTCCCCTGAGGTCTCTGGGAAGAAGTGACACACTTCCCTGTCTGGTGGCAACTACCACCCAATCACCCAGTCCCAGCACGTGGAGCCCAAACTCACCCCAGGCAAAGGTGACTAAACGGCCGGTCTCCTGTCCACCTCACCTCTAGTCCTGCCTTGTGTCTCCTTACTGTGTTCTTACAGATACCAGTCTAAGTTCCCAATGTATTTTGTGAAACTTAGCCAATTTGATTTATCAAATAGTCACCAATGCCCTGGTTCTAATTTTACTCATTTTTTACGCAATATCTCATTTATTTCTTAAACCACCATATGGGGTAGGGATAATTCATCCTGAATTACAACAGGAAAATTCAATGGGCTTTAGAAATTTTCCTGTAGTCACCCAGCATGGAGCCAAGATTCAAACTGGACTGGTTCTGAACCCTGGTGGACACTGGCTTTCAGAGCTGTAACTTGCAATTGAGGTGCCCAGGGCTAACAGCACAAAAGCTCAGCAAATAACTGTGATTTATTATGTGGGTCAAAGAACAATCCAGTAGCTTCCTGTTTTAATTATTCTTGCTAATGACTTTGTCTAGCTGAAGAAATTCATGTGCCATCAACATGTAAATGTAACTTTTTTTTTTTTTCAATGTCTGTGCTGTGGCAGAGCCTCCCTGTGGGCCATGCACTGTGCTGCATCTGGTCCCTGGAGCTTTACAAACTCACTGTAAATACAAAGCACAGAGTGACTGGCACAAACAGTACTGAATTGCTTAAATGTGCTGCATGCCCGTTCTAGGCTGGGAAAGTTCTGCATATTCAGGAGAAGCACTGTGGCCTAGAGAGGTCAGGGGAAGCTGGGTGGAAGATGGGAGATTTATGGGTGGATAGGATTTAGGGCCAGAGGAGAAAAATTGAAAGCAAGAACCAAAGGTATACAGTTGAAGCAGGGAAGAGTTCACGTTGAGAGGTGGCAGGACATAATGCTGGAAAAGTAGAGTGGAGCCAAATTGCTCAGGACTTTAACTGCCAGGAAGAAGACTTGGGAGTGAAAGCTGGAGGACCAGGAGGAAGTGGTTAAGCTCCAAGGGACAGATAACAAGGGCCTGTCCCAGAGTGGGAGCACAGGGAAGGAGAGTGAGAGGCATTTCAAAGGAAGAATGCTCCTCTATACCATGTGCCCAGGACCCCTGCCCTCTGCCAGGCAATATGACTGGTAGTGCTGATTAACTGATCTGTCAGAAGGATACACTGGCCCTCACTGATGACATGATGCCCTTTCTATAGAAGGAGTGGAACCCCCATGTTCAACTGCCCATGCCAGTCAACTCATCCTGTCAAGTGTACTGAACTTCCCGAGAGGTTCCTCATCTGTAAAATTAGCATGAAGTGGTTTCTCCTTCCTAAGGTTATTGTGAAGGTGGATGAGATAATGCATGGAAAATGCAAAGCACAGGGCCAGGTGCTAGTAACCATGCAGCAGATGTGAGCTGCCAGCTCAGTATTCTGCACCCCTTGTCAGCCAGAGCTAACACCCACTGAGCAATGAGCATGCTTCATGGGGACTTGCCCACTATTGGAAGTAGCAGTTCTGCTTTTCCTCTGTGAAATTTTAGACACTGGCCAAGAGCTGAAGGTGAAATCAAGCAATTAGTCTGAAGTGTGATAGCTCTCTGGAGCTCCCTGTCACATAAGTTGGACATAGGTGACTTTCTAACAAAAGGGCCAGCAGTTATTCCATTCTGACAGTGAAGCATGACTTCAGAGTTCCTTGTTTTACAATACTGTTGTACACACAGACTTTTCTTTTGTGTTTACACTATAATGTCCTGGAGCCACGCTGTAATAGGGTCCCTAGATTGAAATTTGGGATGCTTTCAGACCCCTCCCTCGAGGTCCTGGGAATACTGAAAAGGCCCTTCACACAAAAGTCCCCCCATTCCATCCTCCTATGCCCTGGCCTAGAAAAAGAGGAGAAACTAGGAAGTATCCATGTCTCCATGTGCCAGACAGTGTCTGCGCATTTGACATATATCATGTTATCTAACCTCATGCCAGTCCCACACTGTTATAAATGAGAAAATAGAGTCTTGGTTAAAGGGTCTTGCCCAAACTCACACATTTAGCCAGGCTTGCAACCAAAATTCTGCCTGTTGTGCCCCCCTTATTTCCTGCATACACTCCTTCTGCCAGGTTGTAGTGTAGTCCTCATGGTAAGCCTGCGACACTTTTACTACGACTTTCAAGTTCAGCAATTTTATTGTTAGAGAATGATTAGGGGTTTGTAGTTCCACCATGGTGACTGGCTCTAATAATTACCTATAACTACAGTTGCTGTTGGAGGTAGGGTCTGGGGGCCCAGTAGCTGGCCTCAACCCACCCAGTCCTCTTATCCAGTTCTTGACTCCACCACAGGAAAGAATTCAAGGGCAGTCACAGTAGAAAGTGAGAACAAGTTTAATATAACAGATAAGAAATACAGGTTCCACAGAGAGTGTGGCAAAGCTCCAGAGACCCAGCAGGGCCCACACCAAGTCTAACACAAAAGCAAGGAAAACATACTTAAAGTTCAGTACAAAGTGCAGGCTGGTTCAAGAGAACGAGCAGTTGCCTGCAGAAAGTAAAGTGTACACACCTCAGTCAGCCAAGGGTGGGTGGCCTCCAGGAAAGTGAGCAACAACCCCGCCTTCAGCTGGGATGTGGCTTTTATAGTTTCTCTAATGAAGATCCAGTTAAGGGGGTGGTTCCCAGTTTTATGCACGAGGCTTATTCAAGAATATTCTGTGCTCTCTATTGAGCATGCCCAGACACTGGATTTGTTATGAGGCAGCCCTTGTGGTCTCATTTTCCCTGTGTTGGTGCTAAAACTAGGTCTAACTGGCAACAGTAACTTTCTTCCAGGGAAGAGCTCAGAGGAGGGGGCCTGAGACCTCAGGGAGTGGCTGGAATCCCAGAGACATGTCCTGAAACCTGAACCCAGGGAAACTGAGCACCTGCTGTATCACAGCCATGTGCCTCGCAATGACTTCGGTCAGTGATGGACCATATATACAACGGTGGTCCCATAAGAATATAATGGAGATGAAAAATTCTTATCACCTGGTGATGCTGGAGCCTAAGCATACAGTGTTAATAAAGTCACAGTGGTATTCAGTAACGTGCCAGGCCTTCACTTCTACTCACCACTCACTGACGCACCCAGAGCAATTTCCAGTCCTGCAAGCTCCATTCATGGTAAATGCCCTATACAGTATACTGTTTTTTATCTTTTATACTGTATTTTTACTGTACTGTTCCTGTAATTAGATATGTTTAGATACACAAATACATTGTGTTACAACTGCACACAATATTCAGTACAGTAACATGCTGTGCAGTTTGTAGCCCAGGAGCTATGGGCTATACCATATACCCTAAGTGTGTAGTAGCCTGTGCCATCTAGGCTTGTGTACTATGATGTTCATACAATGACGGGATCATCTAATGATACATTTCAGAGAATGTATACCCGCATTAAGCAACACATGACAGCATATAATTGGGAATAAATTTAAACACTGCAAGCTCTAAACAGCCCCAAATAGCATCTTGTTTAATGGTAAGTAGAGGACAGCTTAAATGAAAACAAAAGCCATAGGACAGAGTACGGAAGGGCATGGTAAGTGGAATTTCTGGCTTGTCTCTAAAGAAAGTAGGATGCGGTGCAGAGTCAATTCAGACAGAAACAGAAGGTCAAACAACATTCTAGCTTCTGTTTTAACTATGCTTTTTACAGTTGGGCTCCAAAGAAGATAAATATATTTGCACGTCTCAACTTTTCAAATATCTTTTTTTATAAGGTCATTCAATTTATTGAGTGTCCCTGTGGTTGAGATCTTGTACATTCAATGTATGAACGTGGAGGGACAGTGCTCTGCCGCAGACAGTCTCACAATCTGAGGGAGGAAAAGTGGGAGGAGGGAGTCGCATAAGAAAGATAAAATGTAAGTACGTACAAAGGAGTCTATCAGCAAGTGAGACCCATGACAGCTGCGTGTGCGGAGTTGCCAGGTTACGATGGTCCGTGGCTGGCTGGCTGCCTATTCAAGCTGAGCCTCAAAGGGCATCTGTGCCTTTTTCTTTTTTTAAATTTTTATTGAATCAAAATTGATTTTACATATTTTTCTGGTTCGACGTTGAGATATGTTGATCAACTCAATATTACTAAGCATATATATTGTTACAAATCATTCTTATGCTTTATGCTCCTTGTCCAATATCACCCCATCCCCTTCACCCTCCCCCAGCATTCTGCCTTGATATAGGCCTGGGTTCAGATCTGACCCTTAACTTTCAAGTTTCAGAAACCCCATGTAGTCAGTTCACACAGGTTGACAAGGCCCCAAGGAATGGGCTCTTGCTCACACAGCAGAAACCCAGAGTGCCAGCTGAACTAATGTACAATGAGGGACACACTTTCCCAGTTACTATCCAGGGCACCCCTTTCTGCTGTGTGCCAGGGAAACTGAATTAGCATTTAGAAAATTGCTTGTTAAGCAGGAATCAGATTGTGGTAGGGTCTGGAATGCCTTATTTACCATTCCCTTGACATTCCTGGAAAAACACAAGCTAGATTCTTACTCTTCAACTCTCTTTTTCTAGGCTCTATACAGGATCTTTCATGCCTGTCCACTTTAATGCTCATCAAATAACATGGCTTATTACAACTTAGTTTGTAATTACTTTATGTAATTTCATTTTCCAATACACTTTGGGTTATCTAATCTTGATGCAGCAAACCATGCAATCCTCAGCAATGCATTAGCAAAACCTCCCCAAGGTTGGGTTGCATCTGCAAGTGCTTAATCTCAATTATGTTGTGAGGATTCTTATAGCTTCCCCCTTCAAAGCCTGACACCCCTTGACCTTGTCCCCCAAATCTGGAGGTGCTCTCTATTGCCCACACAGACAACAAATATGTTATAGAGTCTAGAAGTGCTAGAAGATTCTGGAAGGAAAGAGGAACTGAATTCATATTGGTCTGAAACAGACTATATAGAAAAGCTAGTCCCACAACATTCCACTTTCACACCTGATGCAGCTCAAGTGTACAGGTAGCTCAGCCCCTGGAGCTCGTGGTCACACGGTACAAGCCTTCTTGAGTACTGTCTTAGCTTGAGCTGCTATAGCCTGGGTGGCTGAAACAACAAACATTTATTTCTCGCAGTCCTGGAAGCTGGAAAATCTAAGATCAAGATACCAGAAGATTCTGTTCTGGTAAGGGCTCTCTTCCTGACTTGCAGTCTTCTCACTACGTCCTCACATGGCAGGAGAGAGCGAGCTGTGGTCTCTTCCTCTTTTTATAATGGCACTAATCCAGTCATGGAGGCACCACCCTCATGATCTCATCTAAACCTAATTACCTCCCAAAGGCCCTGTCTTTCAAATACCATCACATTGGAGGTTAGGGCTTCAGCATTTGAATTTTGGACACGTTCAGCACATAGCGAATACCCACTGGGTTCTTTCATATCAGATATTTTCCATTAAGTGGGGGAAAGATGGAGAGTTTTCAGTACATATACAACTGTTTTGGTATGGAACCCAAATGAATGATGGAACAGAGAGTTTGTTTTTCTAACCAGCTTATTAAATGAGCTTCAAGTAAAGGGTAGGTGTAAGTAATGTACCTAGACATTGGGATGTGATTTTTGATGAGGATTGCCCAGGGTCTTTTAAGGCCACAATTAGAGACAAGAGCAGAGCTTTCCATTCCTCATCTGCTCTGCTGGACTCCAAAGCACTGTCTTTCTCCAAAAAGGAAAATTAAAAACACAAATTCTCAAGTGGTTTGATAGTAATTCAGCCCAGCAAATTTTACTTTCCATTAAAAGTCACCAGCTGTCATGTGCTTAGCTTTAAATGGAAATAACTTGCTCTCAAAGAACATTTTTCAGTTGATGTCACTTGTGAGTTTTATTTTCTCCTAATGAAAAATGGATTTGCATTAGTGTGGCTTTGGTGACAAGAAACCCCTGGATGGAGGCCTGGCTTGGTGATCTGCTCCTGCCCTGAGGAAAGCTAATTGCTCTACCCACCAGCTTGGAAGACTGACACTGCTGGGAGGGGGTCTGGAGGGAATAGAAGGGAGGTGGGCAATAATGGTCTATCTTCTTGCAGTGAGAGACCCCACAGTGCTTCCTCCCTTAAAAAAAAAAATGTTTTTTTTCAGTAAAAAGTTTTTTTCAGTGTTGAGTTTTTGGAGAGGGGATCAAATATTTTAACATGATTAACATGTTTTGAGCCTCTGAAACAAGTATGCTCAGAGTCTGTTGCATCTGAGGCCCCACCCCAGAGTTCTGCTCCAAACAAGCATCTCTGTGGGCCCTCAAGCAATTGCAATAATCTCTTCATGCCTCTTAAGAACAAAACTGAACAAAGAATCTCTGCAGTCAAGCTCCCTGAAGCCTGAACTGTGTCTGCTGTGCAGTCATGACTCTGTGGCACCCGACGGCAGACCCAGGACACTCAGGATCCCCCTGCAGAGGGCCAGCAGACAGAGGAGGCAGGAGGGTAATACCTAGGGCCCCACTTTTCCTCCTGGGCAGTACCCGGCCAGGAGGGCAGAGCAGGCTCCTTGAGAGTCATTCCAGCAGTCCTGACCCACTGAAAAGAGTGAACTTAGGGGACCAGAGACATGAAGAATGAGTTATACTTGGAAACTGCGAAAGGAAGACACTAACAACCCCAGCATTGAGTAGCCACCCCCCCAAACCTGAAGGCTGGTGACGTACTTGACATTGTGTCCCCAGGTGGGCTCTCTTGCCTCAGCAGCCCCTTACATACACGCACATGCATATCCATACACACACACGCTTGCACACATGCACACACATGTGCATCACTCACCTCTAGGAGAACTCTCTATGAACACAGCAGCACTCAAACCTGGGGCTGTACCCACAGGCCAGCCCAGCTCAGGCAACGCTTCCCCCAAGACCCTGTCTCTATGCTCATAGCGAGGACTTAGAAGTGTCCAAGAATTTTTGGATAATTTTCTTGACAGACCCCAAAACTTTTTCCTCCTATGGACCATGGACAGCTGGGGCTGCCCCCAGGGAAGACTCCTCTGGCAGCTCCTGTCTGAGCAGCTGGGGCCAGCTCCAGGAACACTAAATTCTAGCTGCATTTCCAGCCAAGGCCTGGTTACTTTAGAATCTCTCTCTCCTCCCCCTTGTCTTTTCAAGCAGGAGCCAGCCAAGGTATTCGTCATATTTCCAAGCTTCCCTGCTGCTTGATTTATGCACACACAGACTCCAGAGGGGGTGAAAGCAAGCTCCAGGGGTGGGGGCAAGGGAGGTGCTGGGCCATCCTGTCATGCCAGGGGTCACTGAAAGGGTTTAGGATCAACTCTTTATGTTCGGCTCAGGGCTGAGGAATGCACAGGCTCCACAGCCGGGAACAGAGATAAGCCTCTTTCTCGGTTTTATTCTTAGTCCCTCTCTCTCTCACACACACACACTGTGAGATCTGGCCATAAAAGGGATGATGCTTTGTTTGCCCTCTCACTGGGCTTCTCCTGAAAGGGCTTTCCAAAAAATTTCCAGCCTTCTCCTTCGGGACAGTTGGATGTGGTCTCTTTGGCCAAAGAGAAAACGAGTAACAGATGAAGCTCTTGCAGATGAGGCCACCAAAACCAAAATGTTAATCACCTCGAAACGTACGCTGCTCCCTCCAGAGCCCCACTCAGCTCTCCTCGGAGGATCTTTGATTAGAGACTTTTCCCTGTGGGGGTGGGGAGTTTGCCACTGATATTCAGGAACAAATTTGAGGGTCCGACTTTCAATGACAAAATAACTGTTATTCAGCTTTTTTAATGTGTCTGTCGTGGTGACTTCGAATGGCTGAAATATCGACTGAAGCTCTTGGTTAAACGAATACTTCTACAACACTGCCATAAAAGCTCAGAATGCTGTCATCCAAGATGAATAAAAATGCCTCTTTTTATTCTGCTGCATATGAAAACATGAGATCACTGGAATATATTTAGAGTGAGATTTGGCAGCCTGTCCATGTTTACAGTTCTTGGACTTGAACTTCTCATGTGAATCGGAGGCTCTCTTTTCCCTCCTCACCTCTTTTTCTTTCTCTAAGAAGGTGAATGCTGATTTCAAGACTTTGTAATCCCTTTCTTGGTAGTACTCAAAGTTAACCTTGATACGTCACTAACAATGTCTTTAGTACCAATGGCCAGCGAGAAAGCCTGAGTCTTAAAGTGTTAGTGTAATAATTTGGCCACTGAAGCAGCTTCCCATCACCCATCACCCAAAGCAAAGCATCCACTGGGCTTGAACAGAATATCTAAAATTACTGCCTTTTCCTCAGTTCTTTAAATCATGATTTGGTCTGATTCCACTGGGCAGAAGTCTAAAATGCCTTATGGTCGCTGACTCTTGTTATTACACAGATTTTGGATTCTTTCTGGAGCCTTCGTGAACAGCATGGAATTAGCACAGAGGCTGCCTGTGCTCTCCTTTCCTGTACTATGTCATCTCTAGGTCACTGGTTCTCACCCCTCACTGCACATTACAATCATCTGGAAGCTTTAAAAACACTGATGCCTGGTCCCCAACCCCCAGTGATTCTGGTTGAATTGATCCAGGGTATGGCTGAGAATCAAAAGTTATAAAAAACCATTATACCCTATTCCTGATTATGTTTTTAAAAATTATATATGCATAGAAAAAATATTTGGAAGAACATTCACCAATATGTTAATGGACTGTTTTTAAGTAACGGAATTAAGAGGAATTTTTATTCACTTATATACTTTTCTGCGTATACTGAATTTTTATTTTATTTTTATTTTTATTTTATTTTTTTACAACAAAGCAAATTACAATGTCACGAATTATTGGTAATGGGCAGGGAGCTATTTCTCACTGAAAAGGAAAGAAGTTCCAGAAGCCTAAACAGAATTCCTCATCCTCCTACGTCCCCAATTCTGCAGAAGACACTAGATCTCACCAGCTGCCCATGCCCAGCAGTCATCCCAACCTCCTACCATCCCTAAATCCATTCTTCCAACTACTTACTAAGTCTCTACTTTCAGCTTCCTTGATACTTCTTACTTTTCTCTACTCCTGCCTGTGCAGGCAGCCCTCCACTGCTCCCTTAGCCTGGACTTCCCATAATCTTGATCTGTACTGATGGAGCTGGCTGCTCACCTACCTGGCTCTCTGCATGGAGGCTGCAGCATGGACAGGCCTCCACACGGAGCACACTGCAGCCACACTGATCTTCCCTACACCCAAACCTGCTCCTGTCACTCACCTGCTTAAAAACCTTCAGTGGCTTCCTCTTATTTCCAGACACATGCCAAGCTGCTTGCATGGCTCACAAGGCCATCTGTGATCTGACCCTGCCCACCTGCACGGTCACTGTTCTCATAGCCCCTCACCTGCACCCTTCCCCACCCCACCGTGTACAATGGTTGAAGATCCCCAAAGGTGCCACTGTCTCCCTGACTCAGAGCCTTTGCCTGTGCTGCTCTGCGCTCAGAATGCCCTTCCCTTCCCCATCCTAACTGTTTCCCTGGTTAACTCCCACCACTCAAGATCCTGATGGGGACTCCTGCCCCAGCAAGTCTTCACTTTAGCTGCTTCTCAATGCCCAGTCTCTCACACTCCCACATGCTTCCCTTTTGTGTCTTCATCTAGCATTGACTATTCTTCTTGTCTGTTCGTCGTCTCCCCACTGCTATTTGACTTCCTCGAGGATTCAGAACTTGCATCTTTATGCCCCCAGCACCATCCAAGCATTTCCCAAACACTTAACAAGTGAGTTAAGGAGAAAATGGATAATATTAACTCTTTCCATTTACACAGCTCTTTAAGGTTTTTCAAAGTACTAGTATGTGTGTTTGGATTTTGTGCCTCCAAAATTCTCTTCGAAGGTGGTACCTGCACCGTGCACAATCTCATTTAGCCTCCAGGCGAGGTTGGGAGACAGGAGAGGTGGTGAAAGTGAGGTGCAGAGTGACCAGGCAGAGCCCCGCTGCCCAAGTCTCACAGCTGGTGCATGAAGACCCGGCAGCTCCGAGTCCCTACCTGTCTTTGTCCCCGTCACCTCCCTCCTGCCTGCTGGCTCCACTGGGCCGGGTCCAGAGCCTGCACTGGGCAGTTGCCCACAAAGAAATGCAGATTATCATCCACTTAACATCCTGCCTCCCCCCTTTTCCAGACATGCTTTCAAACCAGGAGACATGAAGTGGAAACCACATCCCTGTCCGGTTTAAGATAGCTGCTCAAGGGTATGCAGTCTTCTGCAAGCAACATTTTCTGGAGAGGAAGCAGACTCAGTATGTATGGATTTTAAACTCACTAATCCCTTCCACTTTAATCAAGCCTGGGGGGAAAGGACCACCAGGGGACCCTTTCCAGAATGTAAACAGTGGGAGAAAGGCAAAGCCACCTGCCAGCAGACCACGTCCTAAGACTGCGCACGAGGCGCTGGCTGAGGCGGAGGCTCACGGCTCTGCTGATCAAGCCAGATTTGGGAGATGTTTCACTAGGGGGGAATGACATTAACAGGGCCCCATCCCTGACACATCTGGAGTCATCCTCACCTGACCCTTTTGTTCAGTCTGACCCAGAGGGGCTCCTGGGCCCCTCTCCACTTAAGCAGGGCCAGAGGTGTGTCTTCAGCAACCTCTTCCCAGGAGAGTACAGGGGTGGGGGGAGAAGGGCTGGGGAGACTACTGCCTCCCCCCAATACACACACTCAGAGTATACCACAAGCTGGGGTGCGCAGCCCTGGGATAGACACTGCCTCCACAAGAGGCAGGAAGTCACACAGACGAGCTCAATAAACTCTTAACAGACACCCAGGATGTGCCAGCTATTATGCTAATGGTCAGATAGGGATGAATTAGACGGGGCTCCTTGATGAGACAAAAGCATGTGCAACTACACACAAATAACCAGGATGCACAGAAGATAGTGATACGAGGTACACATCAAGTGCTATGGGAGTTCAGCAAAGATT
This sequence comes from Cynocephalus volans, assembly GCF_027409185.1. NCBI lineage: Eukaryota > Metazoa > Chordata > Mammalia > Dermoptera > Cynocephalidae > Cynocephalus > Cynocephalus volans. Next base: position 134,862,407 of record NC_084467.1, read on the forward strand.
GCTTCCAGCTGGGAGCTCAGCACAGGCTTCTTGGAGGAGGTGGCATTACCTAAGCTGAAACTCGAAATGAAGGTACAATTTGGACAAGAAGGATTGTTGATTGGGTTGGGGATGATGGAGTAGTAAAGATAGTACAGTAGTCCCCCCTTATCCACGGTTTCACTTCCCACAGTTTCAGTTGTGTGTGGCCAACTGCAGTCTGCAAGTATTAAATGGAAAATTCCAGAAATAAACAATTTGTAAGTTTTCAATTGCACACCATTCTGAGCAGTGTATTAAAATCTCATGTAGTCCTGCTCCATCCTGCCTGAGATGTGGTTTATACCTTTGCAGATGCCACCTGCCCATTGGTCACTTAGTAGCTGTCTTGGTTATGAGATTGACTGTCTTGGTAACAGTGGTTGTGTTCAAGTAACTCTTATTTTACTCCTATTACAGTATATTGTTATAATTGTTCTATCTTATTATTAGTTACTGTTGTTAAGCTCTTACTGTGCCTAATTTACAAATTATATTTTATCATGTATGTGTAGGAAAAAAGCATGGTGTATAAAGAGTTCAGTACTATCCATGGTTTCAGTTGTCCACTGGGGGCAGGGGAGTCTTGGAACATATCCCCTGAGGATACGGGGGACTGCTGTAAAGGCTTTTCAAGTTGCAATGTCTACTATTAGGTTGAGTCACGTGAAATTGCTGATGTTTTATTGGTTTTGACCTACAATAACATCGATTTCACATGGCTCAACATAATACTTACCAGGTACAACACAGAGGTGGGAAAACACAGGTTGTAGAAAGAAAACAAGGCAGAAGAGTCTGTCAACAGCTGGTAAACTTTACACTAAGTTTAACCTTTGAAGAATGTGCTGATAGAAATTTTCTAGAGATGGCCTTTCCTGCTTTCTCAAAAGGGACTGATATTGTAAGATTTGTCTATTGTCCAAAGGCCAGTTCAAGTTAGACTTTGAACTTTACAATTGGCCTCAATTTACAAGTCACAGGAAGGCAGCATTGCACCCGAGTCTGAAAGATCTGAGTTTCAGTCCCAACTCCACCACTCATGAGCTGTGTGACCACCTACATAACTTTTTGGGTCTCACTTTTCTCACCTGGGAAATGGTGATAATAATAATAATACTTCCCTTCCTCATGAGATTGAGATGATTAAATGAGGCGGTGTCTGTGCATCGCTCAGCGCCGTAGGAAGTGCCTAGCAGCTGTTTGCAGGGTTATAATCTATGTCAAGAGGCACAATAAGCTCTGCGGGATGACACCAGGTCCACAAGTCACATAGGGAGCAGGACTGTAACCCATTTTAGTCATAAGTAGAAGGCGAGGTGGGGTGGGGGGGAGGAGAAGACACAAGAAAATAGGTGATGCTTGACATTCTCAGGCCAGAATGACAGAATAACAAGACACTTGACATGGTCCTATTAAACCATTGAGTTGCTTTCAGCCGTCAGAGCAAACCTGCTAGGGAATTTCACATTCTCAGGTCTCTCCTGGCAAGCACGACCAGCTCAGAGGTGGATGCATTTCAGTAAAAGGGTTTCTGCGAGGTACCAAGTTAACCACCCTGGAGCGGTTCCCAGAAAAGCAGTGGGGATATCTGCAATGGCTGGCTGGGCTTGGGCACCAGAGGTGCAGGGAAAACAGGCACTCGGCTTTCCAGGAAAAGAAGTCTTGGCCACTCTGAGGAAAATCCACAACCAGAGAGGTAAGGCCGCTGGAGTGCCCCAGCCGAGCAGGAGGCCCGGGCGCGGGACCGGCACGTGGGCTGGGCTTCCCCTGGCTGTATGTACAGGGCATGGGGTGGCCTCCCCATCTCGGTCCCTCGCCTCTTCTCTCACTCCGAAGCCCTCTCCTGCTGCGGATGGGAACTGTCCTACCATCAGGAAGACTGGCCTGTGCAGTTTTAAATAATTGTCAATAAGAGTTTTTAAAGAACATGTATAATTCTCAAGTAAATCAAATTTATGATGGGGGCACAGCTTTGACAGTAAGAAATAGAGTGTCGGGAACATTCTCTGGCAGACCTGCCTCACTGTCCCACCTGCCTGTCCCCCTTATCACTGCCTGCCCTGGTGACAGCATCCGGCCTGAACAGAGGGAGGCAGAGGGCACAGCGGCTCCAGGTCAGGCAGCCTCCTGAGGCGCATGCCGCTGGCCTCTGCCCCTGGTCCTTTCTCTCCTCATCGGAAGCCCCTCTGCCCCCAGCAAGAATGGATGGAGCTGAGGGCAGGAGCGAATTTTAAATGCCCAGGGATAGGGTCATCTTTGGGGAAGAGCCCCAAGAGCAGCTTTACTTTCTGCAGCCCTAAAATTTTCCCCCCTGGTTTAAATTTTTTATTCAAGTCACCATTTCCAGTCCTGCTGACAAGTGGGAAAGTGGCTCTGGCTGGGAACAACAGCCTTGAGGCCTGGGCCTGGTGCGCTGACACCTTGGAGCCATCCCAGAGGCCTGGGGACCAGTTCCCACCGCAGGGCTGGTCCCTCCCTTCTCAACAGAGGCGCAGCGGGCCAGAAACCCTGCCAGAGCCCCCGCGCACGTGGGGGTCCCCTTCCATTCCCTGCCACACTTGGCAGGCCCCTCTCTCATTGTCCCTCACCTTGCCTCATCCAGGGAAGCTCTGCAGAGTTCTAATTTTGAAGAAGGCATTGCCCCCACATGGTCCCACCATGACTGTCCTTGAAGCACTAAACCCGCCCTGAGAGATGAGATCAGGTCTGCAGAAGCTTAGAGGGGCCCGGCCACAGCAGACTCTGCTGACTCAGAAACAAGTGAATCCGGAGGATGGCAGGGGTGCCTGGGGGGGGCCCACAGGTCTGATGCCTTTGCCTAAGCGTTCAAGGCACTGGGTGGTGTGTCCTGACAGCAGCCCCAGGGTAGGGTCTGTCCCCAGGAGGTGACATTCGAGTTGAATCTTGAAAAATGGAAAGAAGCCAGGGAAAGGGGCACAGTATTTGCAGAAGGCCAGGAGATAGAAATTGTGAATCCTTGGGCATTTCTGGCAGGTGAAAACAGGGGGCGGCAGGACACGAGCCCACAAAAAGAGGACAGGAGCCAGATCAGAAACAGCCTCATATGCAGTGTTGTGTCGGGAATTGCTTCACAAGTGTGTGGGGGGGGGTGGGGGGGGGGTTCTCTGATTTGTGATGTTGGTGCCAATCTCCGTGGTGTCAGTACCTCCCATGGCAGATTTCAGTCTACCAATGGTTTAACATCCAGCTCACCAAAAGGCCTACAAACTTGACAATCAGCTTGTGAGCTGATAGGGCCAGCTCCAACACCACCCTCCCCTGTCACAGAGTCCTGCACAGTCCTTGGGGGCTTCAGGCTGCTGCCACGAGTCAGCCTCACTCACCTCTCCCTACCCATGGATATTGCCTCTCTCCACCCCTCACAGGCACAGGTATACACATTTTTCCTGGAGTTTCACAAAAACCACTCACATAAGGCATTACGTGAAACTTACGAATATGGAGAAGGTGCACATCACAGCAATGCTAATCACATCAGAAAGACTATCAAAGCGCTCCGTTCTTAAATTTTTCCTTAGTCATTTCCACTTTCCTGAGCTTTATCTCCTGCCATACTGCTTTGTTCCCCACTCTCTGCAGCCTTGGTTGACCCTGTCCCCTTGACACTCCCCTCAACATACTTCAATTCTATCATGGGGAGCAATTCAGCCCTCTCTAGCCACCCCCTACCCAGTCCTGTACTGTTCGGTGCACACTCAAGGCCACTAATTTCAAGTTATTTCGAGTCTGAAAGGTTTCTGGGTGCAAAAAGGGACCTGTTTACACCTGATTTAATGCCCGTTTATTAATCTTATGGTTTTATAACAATCATCACTCCTTAATCAGTATTGCCCTAAATATTCACACGCTACTAACATAGCTAATAAATCAAAGTTTATTTTAAACAATGAGATTCCACTACAGACCTATTAGAATGGCCAGAATCCAAAACACCAAATGCTGGTGAAGGTGTGGAGCAACAGAAGCTCTCACTCACTGCTGGTGGGGATGCGAAATGGTCCAGCCACTTAGGAAGACAGCTTGGCAGCTTCTTATAAAACTAAACATACGCTTACCATAGGATCCAGCAATCATGCTCGCTGGTATTTAACCACAGGAATTGGAAACTTATGTCCACCCAGAAACCTGCACATGGATGTTTATAGCAGCTTTATTCACAGTTGCCAAAACTTGGAAGCAACCAAGATGCCCTTCAGTGAGTGAACAGATAAATAAACCGTATTATATCCAGACAATGGAACACTAATCAGTGCTAAAAAGAAATGAGCTATCAAGCCACGAAAAAACATGGGCGAAACTTAAGTGCATATTACTAAGTGAAAAAAGCCAACCTAAACAGGCTGTATACTGTATGATTCCAACTATATGACATTCTGGAAAAGAAAAAACTATGGAGACAATAAAAAGATCTATGGTTGCCAGGGACTGGGGGGCAGGGAAGGATGAACAGGCAGAGCACTGAGGATTTTTAGAGCTGTGAAAACACGCTGTATGATACTATGATGGTGGATAAGTGTCATTATACATTTGTCCAAACCCATAGAATGCACAACACCAAGAATGAACTTTAACATGAACTATGGACTCTGGGTGGTAATGCTGTGTTAATAGAGGTACACTGTGATTTGGGAAGCTGATTGGGGGTGTGTGTGAGGGAGAAGGTATATGGGAATCTCTGTACTTTCTGCTCAATTTTGCTGTGAACCTGAAACTGCTCTAAAAAATAAAGCCTATTTTAAAATTCATAAATTTAGCAAATTGGATTTTCACAAACATTTAACATTGATTGCAAACGTAAACAAACACCTCTACACTCTAAACATTGAATTAAATTCATAAGTAACAGTTCCTCTTAAAAACTCTAAACATATTAAATATACAAAACTCAAAAAACATCATGATTCCAAAGCTGTTCAATACCCCTACACTAAAACCTGTTATAAAAGTGCTAATACAGTAGGTTTCACTCTGTTTCTTATCCTAAATTCCACACCTTCCTGGGGTGCCAATTTTGACACCTTCTTAGGATTTCAGTCATTTTACCAAATACTATTTTTACCTTCCTAGGGTTTTTAACAATCTTACCAGACCACAAGAGAAAGAAAAACCACCTCAGACTGCTGGGGTTGCAAAGTCTGGGTGGTTGAGTACTTGACTTTGGAATATGAGGCTGGGTTGTAAAGTCCAGGGAGATCCGAACCTGGGAGCTTCCTTTTTATAAATTTTGTTACTTCAATAGGACTTTTAAAGTCCAAACCTTTCGGGAAAGTGTTTGGGGTTTGCAACATTGAAGTTTCCCCCTGAAATAAGACCAATTCACATCTCACTTGACCAGCATTGCATAACCCATCGCCTTGGCATCATGATGTATTGGCCTGGGTGCTGGCATTATTTAAAACATGTGCATCCTTATTGCTGTTGTATTAGTACTTGTAGGGGCCATCGTGAAGTTCCATCCCCAGAGGGAGGAGGCATCGAGGCTGTGTGGTTAGTGCTCCTCTCTAGCACCACCATGAACACATGGGAGACCCTGCTTACTCAGTTGTCATGTGTGACACCCAGGGGGGGCTGGGGGTAGGCGCTGTACCAGAAGCCCTGTCCTGAGCAAGTGCCTACTTTTCGCCGAATTGGCCAACTCAAGGTTCCTTGCATGATTCTTTCCTGCTTACGCAGATGAAAATGAGAACATGTCTATCCTTTATAAGCAGATACATAATTAATAGAAGAAGCAAAAGTCATGTTTATATGAAATGCCCTCTTAATAAAGTCAATATAAATTAACATATCCTATTATATTCACCTCCTTTTAATCTTCAACCACTTTAAACTTCTCGTACAGTTGTTTGAGTTTTGTAATGAACCCACAGTCTTTGGCTTAACCTGTTCTGATTAATGCCCAAACTGTCAAGGCTTGGCCCAGGAGCACCCTTGGTTTGGCTCCTTTGTCCTTGCAAGGGCTGCCCCTGACATTCTGGAAAACATTCTCACTTTCTGGCAACAACAAGATGTTCCAGGCCCATCCTGTTTTTTTCCCAAGACATGGAATCAGCTGTCCTCCAAGGAATCCTCATCCTGTTTAGTGGAGAATGATTTTAAAGACCACAGTCTGGGTGCTTGGGGTGCATATGAGCATGGGGTGGGGGATGGGGGTAAGGGTGCTGCCTTAGTGGTGATAGAGACAGAAAAACATTTCCTTCGAGGTTCTGTATTCATACCTCTGTTTCCAACCTAACACAAGCTGCTTTGTAGCTTCCACTTACTTTTGTCCCAGTATGAGCCTCCAGCAACCACTAGGACTTTCTCTACACTGACCTGAACAATAAGCCACAAATTCAGCTCTCGCTTATTCTCTCCATCCCTTCCTGCATGGAAAAAGGACAGAGATTTATTTCCTGACTGATGAAACTGCCACCACCTCGCCCTTAGGAGGATGCTGCCCTCCGATGATTTGTTCTTCAACTGTTTTCTCCAGTGTTCGTGCTAAGGGAATGTGCAGCGGGGCCCATGACCAACTTTGCATTTTGGATGGATTCCCCTGGTAGCCGGCGTAAGGCTGGTTTTGAGAATGGGCAGGCCAGAGGCAGGAAGATCACGAAGCGTCAGTTGCCACAGTTCGGACGAGAGCCTTGAACCAAGGAAGCAGCAGCAGAAGTGGAGAGGAGGCCGGAGCTGGGGCTTTCGGGTTTCTGGAGAGAAGACATAAAGGTGCCTCTCGCGTGTCTGGCTCTGGTCTCCAGGTGGAAGGTGGTACCAGCCAAGTGAGAGAGAACAGGGTGGAGACATGGCCCTGTGAGGGGCCTGGGATGAGCTTGGTTTGACCTGTTGAGTGTGAGGCATTTCTGTTCAGATGGAAACCTCCAGCAGCCAGATGGACATATGGGTTAGAATTTCTAACATGAACCCCAGGCCAGGGAAGCCTCCCAAGCTCAAGGCAGGTGGTTTGAGGCTGTCAGTTGCCAAGGGATGTTCTCCAGAGGCTGTCAGCGGCTTGGGCTGTTTGCTTACACTGCTGGGGAAGACTTGGAGACTCTCCTGTTTCCCTAATTCTCATTTTGTGTGAGTCCTTGCCAGGAATCCCTGATGTTTTTACTTAACACCAGAGTACTAACCAAAATTAGAAAACAGCCCAGGAGACTGGGTCCCAGAGAGAGGGCTGCCCACTTTTCCCCATTGCCCACCCTAGAGAATGAGGAAGGGTGCTGGAGACCTGGAACCAAGGCCACAGAGGCTTTTGGAGTAAGCCCTGGCCATTCCAGAAGACGGTCTCTGCCTCCCAGGTTTTCTAGTAGATTCTGGAGCCTCTGGAGGGACAGCAGAGGTGAGGGATAGAGGAAGGTTTGCAGAGAAAAGACCCTCTCCCACATCCAAAGCAGCCATGCTGGTGGTGCTGTAGGGTGAGTCTGGCCTGAGCGTCACCTTTCCCCAGGGCTCAGCCTGGGCCAAGGCAGTGGCTGGCCCCACCCTCTGCTGCTTCTCTCCCTTGGCCCTTCCATGGGATGGCGCCCAACTGGGAGTGCTGCTTGAAATGAGACAGGCACTCGGCAGCCTGTTTTCACTCAGGGTCTGGACGTGGCAACTTGGATCTTGGTTGTTTACCTAATCTAGTGTTGGGTTATTTTTTTCTCCTTTCTTGATTGCTAGAAAGTGCCAAATGTAATCAGGCCCTCAGCCTCATCACTCTCCTCCACTCTGAGCCAGAGAAAGTCAGACATAGAGAAGGATCACTCCCCAGGCCAGAAGCTAGTCCAGGGGCCCTGTCTCCAGCCTGATGGCTCACCCTTCCCCACCATGAGCCCAAGCTCGTGAGTTCTGTCTCCTCACTGGTCCCCCCTACACACTCCCGCTCACTCCCATCTCCCAGCCCGAGCTCGTACGATCTCCCCTGCCTGGGTTGTCCTTTCCATGTCTTTGTACCAACTGGGACCTCACTCATCCGTCAAAGCTGAGCTCAGCCTCCCCTGCTTCTGGCCCATAGCGATGAGGTCCTCACCCACTTTTGAGACCAAAGGAGAATGTGACCCAGACCCTGCCTTCCAACAGCTTCTTGCACAGATGGAGGCAAAACATGTGCATTACGAATGACGATTACAACTGGGAGGGATAAGAAAGTCCTCTTAGGGGAACCTCAAATAGACTTTGCCCTTTGCCTTCCTCAGTTCTCCCAGGAGCTTTTGCCCATCACCTCATGGTCATCTTGCCACCACCCTGCCACCCCAGCCTCTCTTCCAGCCTGGGTTGAGGTATGGGCTAGAGCTGACCTCAGAGTTCCAGCTGCTTCTTGAGGTTGTTGGGAAATGATAACTTTTGCTGTGTTAAGTCTTCCTGCTCACTAGGTTTGGAAGTAAAGTCAGACACATGGATTGAACCTTGTGATCACCACTAGCTCATGCCTAGAGAGGACGTGCAACCTTCTTGAGCCTCCACCACTCATCTGCAGAACACCTGCCTCTTCGTGTGGAAGGATGCAGTAGGATCACGCACAGGAAGCAGTTAGTATCCAGCACATGGCAGTCCTCACTAAGTCTCAGCTAGCATTACCTGTGTGTCACATTCCATCTCCACCCCAACCCTCATGGGAGAATAAAAGTGCTTCATGTCCCCTTCTCTCTTCAAGCACACATAGACACATGCACTGTTCTGCACCCACGTGCTCTAAATAAATAGAGTGCTGAGGCAAGGTCATTTCCTCATTGTCAAGTTGTACAAATTTTGGCAGGGAATAGGGCCGAGGTTTTCAGAGCCAGAGACAGTGCAGAAATTCCTAGTGATGCCCATGATAACTGCCTGTGGGCTGGTGGCTGGGAAGCCTGCTTTCCAAGCTGGGTTCACACAGACAAAACTGAAAGGCAGAAGTTGATCCTCCTCCACTTTCTCTACCTCCCAGCTCTTCCCATCCCACTGTTCCTCAACAGTCCTGGCCTCTCTGACCCTCCAAAACATACCTGAAGAGGACTTCCAGTCAAGATGGCAGAATAGACAGTCCCCAGCATCACTCTCTCCCACAAATCAACCAATTTACAACTATTAAAAAGCAACGATAGCCAAGCTGGGGCTGCTGGAGCTCAGGGGAAGAGGAGGAGAGACCTACAGAGTTCATGAAGGTGGGAGAAGCCACGATGAGAGAAAGTAAAAACTGCTCTGACCATTTTAAGCCCCTGCTGCATCCAGGCTGGAGCTGCTGAGTGCACAGAGCGGGAGCTGGCAAAAGCCGCAGGTGTGCCCTCCAGATGAAGTTGCTTGGAGATGGCAAGGGTTAAAGGGCCTTGGAAACCCCCAGGACATCAAGACCACTGATAGGGTTCCCATGGACTCATATAGGAGCAAGGAGCCACAACAACTGAAAAAAAGGAGCCACTCAGAGGCCAGTGAGTCATCGCAAGGGACTGGGGCACAGCCCATCCCATGGGAAGTGTTTGCAGCATAGGCAGTGGAGGAGATGGGCCCACCGGGAGAACACTGGGGCTTAGCACGGACAGCTGATCTGCACCCCAGTGACGGCCCACTCAGTGGAGACTGGTCAGGAATATAGAATTGCATGGGCTGTAGTTTGATGAAAAGACTCAGGCCCAGATCAGAGTTTCAGATCTCTCAAGAGCCAGAAGTACCTGTAAAGTCAACCATTAAAACCTGAGCTGCACAAAAAGCCTTCCCCAGGGAATCGGCAACAAAACAGCAATTTAGCTCAACCACAGGGCTCAAGTACTGGTCCCCACAGGAAGTTCCCCCATTTTAGAAGTAAGCAAAGGACAGCAAATTAGTTCCAGTGTAGAGTTAAAATGATGGGAACAGCAGATAATCCAACACAGAACTGAAAGAAAAAACAACGTACCCACAACCGGAGACAAAGTTTCATATTAACTAGTAAAGGTCTCATTTCACCAAAGAATGCCTGTAACACCTAGAAGGACTGGAAGTCCCCTGGGCTACCAAGCCAGAAAGTGGGAAGGGCTGGTGGCCTCAGCAATGCCCCCCAACACCCACAACCAATCCCCAGGGTGGGTGATGAGGGCCTTGGCCACGTCCCCCTGACACGTGGAGCCAGCCCAGCAGTGACCACCGAGCTGCTGCAGGAAGTACCCCAGGCTCTACCAGCTGGGGCGATGGGGGCCAAGGGACTCAGCCATGCCCCCCTGACACGTGCAACCAGCCCAGCAACAACAACCAAGCCGCTGCAAGAAGGGCCCCGGGTTTCTGAGCTGGGACGGCAGTGGGGCGAGAGCTTTTCCACACCCCCCTGACATCTGCGCCCAGCCCAGCAATGACCAAGGCACTGCTGGAAGCCCCCAAGTCTCCCCTATGGGAATGAGGGGGGTGCCACAGGTCTCAATCCTGCCCCTCCTCCTCCCACCTTCTTCCATCCCATTTCCTTCCCCTTTCCCCTCTCTCCTTCCCTCCCGACTGCTCTTTAACAACATCCTAGAATATAAAATATAATATTAATAAAATTTCATTTTCTTTAAAAAAAAAAATACCTGAAGAAATAATTCCAAAAAAAGAAAAATGTACAAAGATGTTCACACATAATTATTTATAAAATGGACATTTTCTTTTGGGGGGGCAGCTGCAGGCATGGGGAACCAAACCCTTGCCCCTGGTGTTAAAAGGTGCACTCTAACCAACTGAGCTAACTGGCCAGACTGTTTATAAAATGAGCCCCAGTCTTCAACTATTGGGGAACAATTTAACTATGGCACACAAAGTATGACAGAAGACTCTACAGACATTAGAATGTATCAACACTAAGACAAAAGTATGAAAACATGTTTATAAGTTAGTTCTAATAAGCAGAACACAAAATTTTTTATAAACACTGTGATTAGAAATAAGTTAAAAAAAAGTGTATTTCTCTGGCTAAAGATTAGAAAGGGACTCAGAAAAATGAAAACAATTGTGTAAGAAGAGTAGGTACAATTACACATTGGCGTATGTTTTCCTTAAATTCCTGTAACGTCATTGTAATGCTGATAATAAAAACATCATATAAAATTAAAAGTGCCAGTCCACTATCCCATTCTAAGTAAGTTCCTGTCAAGATGATCATGGCCTGTAGTTACCTTTCTGTGGTTGTATAGTTGGATCTGAAAGAAGTCTCTTGGGAAGGAGACCTCTAAAATTGAAAAGGAAACTAGGAAATGAGCTTCTTGGGCGGGGTGAAATGGAGCAAGGTCTCTGCTGCACCAGCACCTGGTGTCTCCTCTCAGTGCTGGAGAATTCAGTTCCTGGGGACCCTGGTGGCCATAGAAACCACCACACTTTTCTGGGCTCCTCCCATGCACCAGGTACCCAGGGGTCAGGAGGCAAATGAGAGATAGTACCCAGCTCCTGGGTGCCCATTCCATGGAGCAGATGGACCAGGCTTAATCCAGGCTGTGGCATGGGTTTCAAGGTCAGGGAGTGAGTCACCGAGGTCTCAAAAGAGAGGAAGATTTTGACAGATGAAGAAGAGTTAAGAGTTGACATAAGCAATCTGGGGGACAGCCCATGCTTGGGGTCAGGGTGCTCCAGGAGAGAAAACATGGACTTTGCAGCCTCAGTTTAGATCCTAGGGCCATCACTTACTACCCAGCTGACCCAGAGCAAGCTATTCATCTCTCTAAGCCTCGGTTTTCTTATCTGTGAAATGGGCATTTAATGATCCCCACTTGAATATTACTTTTTCTGCGAATTAAGAGAGACCAAGGATCTGAAAGGACAGTGCCTTCACATGGCAGGTGCTCAATACATGCATGTTGGTTTCCAGTACTTACCATTGGAGGAGCTGGAAGGGAACGCAAGCAGCTGGTGTCCAAGTCCATGATGCTCCCGCTGAGCCACATGATGGCAGGGACACAGAGAGCTCTGAGAATTAGGACAAGAGGCATAGAAACCCCAGACAGGTTCCAGGAGAGCCCAGGGTGTGTGCAGCCCAGAAAATTCCTCTGGTATGGTTCTTTCTTCCAGATTTCCACCCAGCACAAGTTCATGTTTTATCATCACCGTCTGTATCAGTATCCATGTCACAAGAACTCAATCTGTTCCCACCAAGTTGGGTCACATCTCTTTGAAGGACTTTGCCCTTTGGGTTTGGTAAAGATCCAGGGAGTAGAGTGTTTGCTCCATGCAGTGCTCTTATCAAAGTCGAGGGTGATTTTGCAACTTCTCTTGATGAAATGTGCCAACCCAAAACCTGAGTTGTGAAGTGAATGGCTACAGAGAGTCTCCATGTGTGTTGTCTGTCATGTGCGACAGAAGGAACACTGAATTAGGATTCAGACCCTTGCAACTGGGTTCGTATCCTAATCCCACCATGTATCACATGTCCTCAGGCAAGTGCCTTGGCCTCTCTGGGCTGCAGGCTCCTCAAGGGCACAATTAGGATCACCTGGAGACCTACCAAAACCAAAACCAAAAAAAATGATTCCCAGGCATCCAGAGAGAGTGTAGTTTAATTGGCTGGGGCATGGGTATTGTTTTTTTTTTAAGATCCCTACATCACCTTTTTTCAAACTTGGCTGCACACTGGAGTCACCTGCGGAATTGTAAAGAACACATACCTGGGTCCCACCCGCAGAGGTTCTGATATAATTGATGCAGGGGAAGCCGGGCATTGGCACTTTTCAAAGCTCCCCAGGTGATCCTACTGTGTGGCAAGGGCACATCTCACCTGAGGCCTCTCCACGGGAGGCTTGCATTGCTTGCTGGCTGGATGATGCTTCCACAGATTTGTCAGATTTTCGTTCCTGTTCAGAAAAAGGCACCTGAAGGACTCAGTGGAGTTAGAGCCAGGAGCAGCCAGTGATTCCCAGGCCAGCTTGCAAAGCTGAGGCCCCTTTAGCGGGCACATGGGCTGTGGCTGTGGCGACATATTTGACATCTTCTGCCCTGCCTGCCCAAGCAGCCTGAGTTTGCTGGCTGGAGACAGGCTTTGTGGGGCCATGTGCCTGGGGCCACCATCCCTCCAGCAGCAACCACAGGAAGCCAGGAGGCAGGTGGAGGGGCAGGAGCACCAAAACGTGGCTGATTCTGAAGACGTGGATTTGGGTCTTGGTTTGAATATGGGGTGATCCTGAGTGAGTCCCTCACCCTTTCCAGTTACTAATTCATTTTTTATACATGCTTTCCACCAACACTTATCTAGCACTCTGCTGGGCCCTGAGGGAAAAAGATGAGTTGGTCACAGTGCCTGCTTTGAAGGAGCCAGCTGCAGTTGTCGGTGCTGGGTTGGAGGTCGGCTCACCAGGAGGAAGGGACACATTTTAGCAAAGCAGATCAGAAAAGGCCCCAGTGGAGATGGTGCCCAAGCTGAGGACTGAAGGCCACATTCCATGAGTACCATGTGTTCGTGTAGGTGATTCCCAGGTGCAGAGGGCACCAGAGAACATTCCAGCAGAGGAGCAGAGTGGGCAGAAGCACAGAGCAGTAGTGGGACCAGGACGCTGCAGGGGGGAGGGACAGGCAGGGACCCAGCCACGCCTCCAGCTCCCCTGCTGGAATGTTCTCCTCTGGTGCCCTTTCTACCTGGCAATCACCTACACGAACACGTGGTACACGTGGGACGCAGCCTTCAAGCCTCAGCTCGGGCTCCAACTCCACTGCTGGCCTTTCCTGATCTGAACTTAGAAAAATCACATCATCCTTTTTGTCCCTTGGCCTTCCTGCTAGGAGTCCCCAGAGGTACTCAAGCCTTCAGACAACCAGCCCAAACCCTGCCTTTTACCTTTTCTTCCCTGAGGATGAGTCCTCCTCCAGGAGGCCTCACAGTCCCTCCCGGAAATGAGCCCCAGCAGACCCCCAACATCTGGAATCCTGGCACCCACACATACTATTGGCAATGGGGAGCACCCAAGACAGGAGGTTAAGCCTCAGAGTGACACCATCTGTTTCCATTTTTAGGAAAAAATGTATGGAAAACTGAAAATTCATTTGTCCTCCTTGAGCAGGTCAGGCTGTTGGCCACCAAGATTTGAGCACGAGAGCGACGAGGTATCAGCTCCATGGCAGCAGCTTTAGCTGTTAGCACTTCACAGCCTGGAAGGGTGTCACTGATGTTTTCTCTCAAGACTCACAACAAGCCTGTGAGGCAGGAATCGTTACTGTCCCCATTTCACAGATGAATAAATTGTGGTTCAGAGAGATGGATGAGAGGATTTGCCCAGGTTGCACAGCTAGGACAAAGAATCTGAATCCAAGTTTTCCAGCTCCAAAAAATTGGCTATGTCAAGCTGCTGACAGTATTTTTAAAACTATGAAGCGTTATGCAAGGGTCAGATATTAAAAAGTATTATTATCTCCACCTCCTGGAGCCTGGCTTGAAGGCCCCGCGCAGCCTGCACTTGAGACCTGCTGCAGTGCACATGCTCCCCTTTCCACTCGGTCTTCCCTGATGGCCCTTCAGGAAGAGCCACCATCAGGAGTGGGAGAGCTATGGGGAGACTCCCATAGGCCCAGGCTCCAGGCCCCCAACAAAATGTGGATCCCCATCTGCTTTCACATACGTCTGTACCGCCTGGCTGTACTGACTCCAAGTGTGTAAAGAGATAATGAGGTCCCGCAAGCTGCATCACTGTTCCAAAAGGCCATGCTCAAGGAATGGGACACTCATGGAATGGATAAGGGTTTCCAGCCTGTCTGACCTGGTGTGAGGCTTGGAGGAAGGTGACAGGCCCTGGGGGGATGTCCCCTGTGGGCATCCCAGTGGCTCAGAGCCATTCAGGCTTCTCAGAGTATAGCCTTAGCATTTCCCCCAAGGTTTGCTTTTGCCAGGATGTGAATTCCTGTTTGCAAAGTGTTAGGAGTGATGGGGTAATGCAGAAGACAGGGAGAGGAAAGTGGGGGGAGGTTCTGAAGGTTTTTGGAAGTCAAATACTCCCTGGGAAGCATTTCAATGTATAAAAGACTGAGAAACATATGGATTGAATTTTCCCCCAAAATACACATGGATTTAAAAAAATGAAAGGGCTAGGATGGGAGTTGGGTTTTTTTGATGATTGGGTGTTTTTCCCCCAAAGCACATTTTGAGGAATTTTACTGGCAGCCAAACCACTTAAAACATCCTGAGATGCTAACCAGACGTGGAGTCATCCAGGTGACCCATCACCCAGCTTAGAAAATTGCCCCTCCCCCTGCCACTGAACACACATTCCTGCCCATGGAGTGGCTGAGGAAGACTGCAGGTATTTGGGTTGCCGGGTGGCGCACCTTGCCTGTCGCCTGTAGAGGGCTGCTTGCCTGGGTTCACCCAGTGTGAGCTCCAACAACACTGATGAAAAGTCCAGTGGAGTCCAGTGGGTCTGACATTAGCCTCTTACTTACCCTCTGTGGGCCACAGTTTCCTCATCTGAAAAATGGGACTAATAATAGCACTTTTAGGGTTATGACAAAATTAAGTTGGTGAGTACATGTGAAATTCTTGGAACTGTGCTTTACAAACTTTTCAGTGCTTGGCACTCTAAAAATGATATTTATTATATATGATAATGATTATTATTATATAAGAAAATTATTATTATTATATATGATACCTATATCAATACCTAGAACAAAGTTATTTAACTCAGGACTTTATGAAGACTACAAAAGGGTTCATTAACAATTATTCATTCCACAAATATTTATAGATATTTATAGAGGGGCTACTGTATAAGTCAAGATCAGCTAGGTTATTCCATAGTAACAAACATACCCACTATCTCAGTGACTCAAAACAAGCTTCCTTTCTTGCCAGTGCACCCTGTCCATCTTGGGTTGCAAGGGCTGTGTTCCACCTGGTCCTCACACGGATGAGGAAGCCCCCACCACTCTGTGAGGTGTCGCTGAGCACCATGACAGCGTGAACAGGGAATTGTGGCAAGTCACATGCTGGCTCTTAAATGTTCCTTCTGGAAGTAGCATGTGTCACTTTAATCACATTTCAGGAGCCAAAACAAACCACATGGCCATCCCAGGGGGCCGGGGAGTGTAGTTCTTACCACATGCCCAGAAGAGGGAGAACCTGAAATAGCAGCAGAGAACTCCAAGGAACACTGCTGGCTGGCATCTCTAGACACTTGGGATATATCAGCAAACAAAACAGACAAAACTCCCTGCCCGCATAGAACTTACATTTAGTGAAATGAGAAAGATAACAAAATAAACTGATGGCTGCAATCTTAAAAGGGAAGGTCAGGATAGGCCTCACTGAGAGGGGGAAATCTGAGCAAAGACTTGAAGGAGGTCAGGGAGTGAGCCACACGGATACCTGGAGGCAGAGCGCCCTGGGTGGGGGAGCAGCCCGTGCCCAGCCCTCAGCCTGGCATGTTCCCAGAAGAGCCAGGAGGCTGGTGTGCCAGTGAGGAATGGGCGCTGCGGGTGGCAGGAACTGGCTCTGAGAGGAGGTGGGCGCTGGGCTCAGCAGGCTTCTTAGCTGGGGACTGGGCTTGCACCCTGGTGGGAGGCGAGGCCTGGAGAGTTCTGAGCTAACATCTGTAAGGACAGCTGGCTGTCGTGTGGAGAATAGCGGCAGGGGAAGCAGGGAGGCCGGTCAGGAGAGAAACAGCAGCTCTGCCGCCCTCTGGGCCGGGTTAGCTTGTTACCCCCTGAAATGGTGGAAGTGTGGTCAGCCCTGCTGGCCTCTCCAACCCAGGCCCTCTGTGGCCACAGCCTTGGGCAGATGTGCTCTGGCTGTGGGGCCAGGGTTTCCTCCGTGCTGCTCAGGGGAGAGGGGGAGCAGGGTGAGGGCGGTGCTAGGTTAAAGCCTTTTGAAGAGAAATGTTTCTTCTTGCTCTTATTTCCCACCTAGATTTAAATCAGACACACACACAACCCCAAAAAGTCGCCGCTCCCTCCTGGCAATCCTCCTTCCTCCCCTGTCACCTAAGGGCGGTGTCATAACCCACATCTTACTTAGGATGAGAAAGAGTCCCTATGCAGACAGGCTGACCTGCGTCCACTGGCCCTCAATGAATGTGCATTTACTGAGTCTTCCCAAGGGCAGCGTGGCGTGGTGGGAAGGGCAGCGGGCTAGACTCCTGGCCCAATGTGCAGTTCTGGCTCTGCCACTAAGGGCACTGGTCTTTGCAGAGCACTTTCAAATGCATGATCTCACCTGAGACTCACAGAAACCCTGTGAGAGAGGTAATGATACTATCCCATACCCATTTTACAGACAGGGAAACCAGCCCAGAGCAGCTCAGCAATATAACCCCTAGTAAGGGAGAGAGGCAAGATTTGGACCTGGTTTCCTGCTTCAAAAGCCTAGGACTGTTTCCCTGCATCCCACAGCCACAGGATCACCCCACAAAACCTCTGCCACGCCCCCCGCTGAGCCCCACCCCTGGAATCCGGGCTGCCCTATGACCAGTTTTGACCATAAGAACATAGTGGAAGTGACATTGGATGACTTCCAAGCCTGGGCCTAAGAGATCCACAGCTCCTTGTAAGCCTTCACCAGTCGCAATACTCCCTCTTTTTTTTTTTTTTTTTGTCTTTTTGTGACCGGTAAGGGGATCGCAACCCTTGGTGTGGTGTCATCCGCACCGCGCTCAGCCAGTGAGCGCACCGGCCAGTCCTACATAGGATCCGAACCCGCGGCGGGAGCGCCGCTGCACTCCCAAGCGCTGCACTCTCCCGAGTGCGCCACGGGGCGGGCCCACAACACTCTCTCTTGAAAACATCCTGTCACGTACAAAATCCAACCATCCATGACCACGCTTCTGTGAGAAAGTCCAGGCCACATGGAGAAAGACAGACCACACAGTGGAGCACTGAAGTGCCAGACATAGGACTGAAGCCTTGTTGACCTTCCAGGCCAGCCAAGCTAGCAGCCAAATATAGCCAGGCGCGTGGTCCTGGCCAACAACGTGCGAGCAGAAGAGCCACCCTGCCTGACTTCCTGACCCACAGAATCATAGGCCCATAAAATGACTATTATTTTAAGCCACTAAATGTTGGTGTAGTTTGTTATGCAACAATATAGATCATCAAAACCCCTTCCTATGGGAAGAGATGAGCGACAGTCAACTCGATTTCTCCCTCCCTTCCTGTTTTCCTTCCTTCCCTCCACGGATGTTTATTAAGCAGGTGCTATATGCCAGCCACTGTGCTAGACATTGCTATGAAAACAAACAGGCTGTCACTGCCCCTCAGGGGCCTGATGTCTCGCAGGAGAGACTATGTGTAAATGCATACATACAATAAACGCGATGGGATAAATACAGAGCGCAGAAAGGGCCCAGACTCGGGAGGACTCAACTTCGCCTGCAACACTGGTTAGTAAAGGCGTCACAAAGAGGATGACATGTGAAAATCTGAAAGAAGGGTAGGCCTCTGTCAAATAGACAAAGGAAGAGGACCATTCCAAGCAGAGGAAATGGTGAGTTTAAAGACAAAAAAGGAAAGACACAAGGGTATTACATGAAAGCAGGATTTGGGGTCCCCCCATGAGCCAGGCACTGTGCTGGGAGTCAGTTATCTGACCTGCAAGCTCCCCTGTGCCTACCCCAGCTCGGCAGTGCAAGCTACACCTTCATAAGTGCCTTCTGTGTCATCGCGCAAGTTACTCATTCAAATGTTGAATGTGATCAGGCCGGGCCAGATCCACCCAGCGTACATCAGTCTAGGTCTTCCCTGATCCCTGCCCACCCACCCTGATAGACTTCCATTCATAAACACTCTTCACGAACTTTCACTGAACCAGTTACAAGCCTATCCAACTAGGTTATCACCAGGACATTTCTCCATCTTGACCTTGAGGATGGAATGCGAGTCTTCGTGAAGGACCCTGTCACAATCCAGAGTCTCCTGACTGTAACATCCCACTGACCCTCCAGTCTGGTGACCATGTTATTAAAGGAAGTGAGGCATTTCCTCTGCTATGGGCTTATAAATTATGTATTTAATAATCTTTTCAAACGGTTTTGCCAAGGTTCAGGTCTGTCAGGTTTGGAATCGACCTCTTTTTCCATTTTTAAGAAATTGGTTCAACATCTGCGGGTCTCCTGCGTCTCCTGCCTTCTCCGAGATTCCTCGGAGAGGACCAAGCAGAGTTTGGGCTTATTCTTCGCAGGTTCTCTCCACTCCGGGATGTATCTGAACTAGTTTAAAGGCGCGGGGCACTCCCTTCCTTGGGTGACAGGATAATTTCTTGAAGTATTAACATGAGTGTTTTCTCATTGAAATGTCATAGTCCCAGGATTTGTGAAAGTAGCTGGGTCCTTACGTGTTCCCTCCCATGGGAGGCCCAAAGCAGGAGGACCCTTTGCCTGACTATTCCTGGTGTTGGTTGGAGAGATGATAAGTACTTTTAATGGCAACTGGAAGAGTAAGAGACAGAATGTCCTGAGACAGGAGGAGGAGAAAAATAGCCATCAGAGTGGAAGGCAGCCGGACTGGGCAGTGCTGAAGAAGTGGTGAAGCCTAGGTTGGTGGCTGCGTGGTGCCCCAGGGGCCTGGGGCACAGGCACAGGTGCCTCATTGCAGCAATGATTTCCACCCCCATATGTGGCACTGAAGCAGAGAAAACCTTCAAGGGACCACTGTGGGATGGGACAAGGAGGATGTCACCCACAGCCATAAGGACCTGAAGCAAGGGCCTTGGGCAAGTTCCTGAACCTCTCTGGGCCTCAGTTTCCTCATCTATAAAATGGAGACAATGGTATTACTTGTCTCAGGATTGTTGTAGGATGAAATGAGTTAATACGCATGAATACTTAGCACAGTGCCTGGTGCATAGTATTGTGGTCACGATGATGATGATTGATTGTCCCAAGGTGCAGCCCCTGAATTCTGGGAGGAGAGAGCCTGGGTAATAATTTAAATTGGGTTTGCCAACAAGCTGCCAGGGTAGGAACTTGGAGTCAGGCTGACATCAATTTGAAGAAGATAGAGAAATGTGACCTTTCTCATACACTTGAATTTGTGAACTGAGATTCCATCTGCTGATCTAGCTGACACAGACATTGGGCCGTGATTCCCTCTTAGGAGTAAAATTGTTTGTTTTACCCTTTATGCAGCAGATGCCATTTAAGTGTGCTCTGTCATCTACTAACATTTACCACCTTCCCAATGCAGTGTGTCTGCCCCTTTCTTATTTATCTTTTGTATTAATCTTCTTCCAAACAAAACTAAAAACAAAACTGTGGTAGGCAGAGTGGACCCCCCAAATTTCCACATCTGAATCCCCAGAATTTGTGAATGAATATGTTATTTTACATGGCAAAGCGGATGTAGATGGATTTAAGGAGTGTAAAGTTACAGATAGAATTAAGGTTGATAGATAAAATAGGGAGATTATCTTGATGCATCTATGGTAATCTCAAGGGTCTCTAAAAGTGGAAGAGGGAGGCAAAAGCGGGAGAACCAGAGATGGCAGCATGAAAACGACATGGCCCTATGTTACCGGCTTTGTGGATGGGGAAGGGGCCACGAGCCAAGGAACATGGGCAACCTCTCAAAAAGCTAGAAAAGGCAAGGATACAGATTCTCCCTTGAAGCCTCCAGAAGGACCGCAGCCCTGCTGACACCTTCAGTTTTAGCCCAATGAGACCCGTGCTGGACATCTCACCTCCAGCATTGCAAGGTTATAAATCCGTGTGGTCTTAAGCCTTTCAGTGTGTGGTGATTTGTTACAACAGCAATAGGAAACAAATATACAAACAAACAAGATCAAAAAATACAAAATAAGCAAACAAAACCACCTTATTTTTGCAAAGCTCAGCTTTAGCTTTCCAGACACCATCGAAAGTGTCCTTGCTCTTCTGCGTTTGTCCGTGTTTCTCTGCCCTCCTCTGAAGACTGATGCACATCCTTTGCATGAAGAGCATCTTAAGGAGCCCTGTGTTGTGTTCAGAATGTCCCTCTTCTTCACTGACGTCGTTGCCCGTCATCCTCTGAGACTCCCTTTCCTGGAGCCCTTGTGTCATACTTCTTTTCCATGTCTACAGGGTCACGTCCACCTTTCCTCTGGACTCCCCGAAATCCTTTCCTAAGGCCTGGTGCATGTGACCAACTAGTTAGGACCCAGTGCCAGGTGCTGAGCACACCAAGACACAAAGTCACTCAAAATCTATTGGGTGGAAGCACCGGAAATTGCCATTTTTTTAGATCAAAAAAAGTCAAGCATCAGTAATTCTGTAGAAGTTCAACATAAGGAAAGAGAAGACACGTAAATAGCTACAACTAGTATGAAAAATACACAACAGAAGCAGACACAAAGGCAAGGGGAGTCACGGTGGAGGACAAAGAAATAAGAAAATGGGGAGGAACGAGAGTGCTATGGAGAAAATAAAACCGAGCCCTGCTACACAGCGCCCTGGGAGCCGCGTTAGCTCAGGGCAGGCTCTGGGAGGCCGTGACAGTAGGCAGGGAGGAAAGGACCGGCTCACCGTGTGGCTCATGCACTCAGGAGGGAGCGTGAGGACGCGCTGGAGGGGCCGGTCCAGGAGACCAGCCAATGAGAGGGGGTCTTGTGGTAGCCCACGCATGCGACGAGGGTGGCCTAGAGTAAGAACATGACAGCGGGTGGGGCAAGAGTGGAGGTATTTAGGATGGGGAACAAGGACTTTTGGTGACTGAGTAGGCGGTAGGGGAGGAGCAGGGAAGGGAGAGGGAGGTGTCAGAGAAGCCGGTTCATCATCAGGGGACTGGATGGTCTGCCAGCCCTCAAGAGGAGGAGCAAGAAGAAGAGCAGATTGGGAGGCCAGAGACATGGGTACAGGAGAACAGAGGAGGTGACAAGCCATGGTTCTGGAAATGAATGCTAAGTGTGGCAGATAGTCTACAGAAATAGTCCCAATGACCCACACCTCCCAGGATTCCCGCCCTAATGCAGTCCCCTCTGCTTGAGTCTATACTGGACCTGTGGCTCTATTTGACCAGTAGGATGTGGCAGAAGTGATGCCAGGTGCAGGGGTGAGGCAAGAGCAAGGCCTGGCAGCTCTTGTGTGTGCACCTCTGGGAGTCCTGAGCCACCACATGGGAAGTCTAGACATGACCACGTGGAATGACCATTTGGAGAGACCTCGTGGAGAGGAGAGGGTGAGGCCCTGACACTACGTGGAGAGAGAAAGGCCCAGTTGTCCCCAGAGTCCCTCCTGGGTGTCCCCAGCTGAGCGCCAACCTGGGAGTCAACCACCGAAGTGTTTTCCACAGCTGCTGCACCACTTTACACTCCCACCAGCAACGTACAAGGGTTCCGATTTCTTCACATCCTCATTAATACTTGTTATTGTCTGTTTTTCTTTTTTATTATTATAACCATTCTTATAGGTTGAAGTTGTACCTCTTTGTGGTTTTAGTTTTCATTTCGGTAATGATGAATAACATTGAGGATCTTTTCATGTGCTTGTTGACCATTTGTATATCTTCTTTGGAGAAATGTCTGTTCAAGATCCAGATATTTTATACCCCCTCATCTTTACAGCACCACTGACAGAAAAGGAGTGTCCACATTTTTCTAGATGAAGAAACTGAGACTAAGAGAGGCTAGGCTGCCCAAACTCCAATCAGTGACGGAAAGCAAAGTCTGCCTGACCCTGCAATTCATACCACACACATGTCGCAAACATTCAAGTGCATGGATGCTAGTGCCAAATAAGAGCCGCAGTCAAGGAGCAAAAGGGTATAGAGGAGGAGAACTAAAAAAATGGAGCCCAGAAAAGTTCTTTAGGTCAGAAGGGGGGAAGGGGGCTCCATATGAGTTTGTAGTGACAGAGACACAGACAGTGGAGAGACAGAGTGTAAGGAGCAGGGACTGAGCAAAGCACACTGAAGATGGCCCTTTTGGTCAGGCCTGTGTCTGCAGCAGAGGAAGACATGGTTGACAAGTTTAGTGGGGTGGAGGCCACTCAGGTTTTGTGCCCTGGGCTCCCTTGTGTCCCAGAAAGTCTCCAAGCCTGGCCACACTCTGCTCCAGCTGTGGGTTCTGGAACAGACACAGACAGACCCAGACTCACCTGGGTCACACGAATGCAACTGGTAAGTAAGTGCCTGCCTTGCACAGGCAGCCTCTGCAGCTGCAGGAAACCTGGAGATGTGAGACGATATTTCTGTTAGACTTTCAGTTTCACCAGAATTCAGTGCCAGAAAGGCCTTATAGCCCTATGTGCCTATATTTTTGTGAGCACGTGTGTGTGCACACGGGCTCCAACACCCTTCAGAAGCTTACCTCTACCTCTAAGAGGTGCAAAGTGAGATTGGGGGGTGTTGGTGGAGGCAGGAGCAGGGGAGAGGGGGGAGTTCTGACGATCTGAGGCTAGGAGAGAAATAAGGACCAGAGCTGCCCTCAGGCCTTGGCGAGCTGCCTTCACCTCTGGAAATGATGCTGAAATATTTCAGCTTCTCTCCTGGGGCTTCCTGTTTCCTATTTGGTCTCTGGTTTCCAGGCAACACATGAACACCCCCAAACTCCTGAAATATACAGGTCTCGTGTCCGTCTTCCTCTGAAGCTCACATCTGTAATGAGTTTCCCATCTGCCCAGTCTCCCAGGGCAGCACATCCATTCTGCTCTCTCCAGAGGACAAAAGCTATTGAAGATGCCTTGTGGCTTGAGGTGTGTGTGTGTGTTTCCCCCTTTGCAGGTTCTTCCAGTTTAATGAATCTTCCTGCGCAGTCAGTCTGGCTGGATCTAGCTGGGGGGTGGGAGTGGGGGAAGGGCAGGAGGTTTAGGGTTTTGCTGCTTTGATTTAGTAAAGAACCAAGTCTGGCAGGAGCCCAGCAGCTCAAAAGGAAGGTGGGGAATAAGCGCTGAGTCTGCCCCACTGGGGAGCTAGTGGCTGGCTTTGTCTCTCTTACAAGGGAGCACAGGGACTGCTTTCTGCTTTCAGGAACTCTGGTGGGCTTCAGGGACTTGAAACTTCCTTAGAGGCGTGATGAACTGAGTGCAGAGGGCCTGGTGAGGCTGCAGGATAAAACTACGGGGCAGAGTTCTGAAGAATTGCCATTAATTTTTGTGCTTAGCATAATAATGCAGGATACATAGTTTCCAAAGCTAAATGTTACTTAAGGGCTTAGAACAAAGACAGCAGCCCTCCACCACGAACAAAAACAACAGCCCTCCGCCGCCTATCTACCTCTGAGCTCCAACCCGAAACAACAACCTTCTTTCCTTCAGCTAGTTTTAAAAATTTACCTCCACATTTAAAAGGTGATTTCTTGATCTGTTTTCCATTTTAGACATTTGTGGAGCTCTTTTACCTGCTCATAATCCTGCCGACTGGGCCAATTGTCGAGCTAGGGCTGGGTCTGAAGCTCACAGACCCCTCAAGCCCGTTTGCCAGACTGGGTCACAGACCCTTCGCTTGCAGGTCTAGGAGCTAGGTAACGAGCCAAAAAGGTCCTTGGAGCCATAGGTCCAAGAGCATGGCCACCTGGAGTGGTGGACGCCAGCCAAGTCGCCACACCACACAGGTGCACTAACTCCACCCACACACAACTTATTTACAAAGAATGTGCTGCCCCACCCCCAACCAGACCTAAGACGAGGGGCCTGATGAAATTATTCTGTTTTCCCAACAACATTGTTTGCTGACTTTCACCATAAAAGCTAGGGATCTCTTACCCAAACCTTCCCCTGCTACACACACACACACACACACACACACACACACACACACACACACACACACACACACACACACACACACACACACACACACACACACACACACACACACACACACACACACACACACACACACACACACACACACACACACACACACACACTTTCACTGTCCATCACACAGTCAGCTGTATAGCAGTATTTAAAAACAGATCTTCAGCATTTGTATTATCACTAGGTCAACACTGTTCCCAGCTAGTCTTCTGATGCCAGATTATGTTTCTTTTCCTATACCTCTGCCCTGAGCCCACATTAAGAACTGCCTTTTTTGATTGCTTTATCCTCTATGCACCTGTCCCCCATTTTTCTCCAAAACCCCCTTTCTCTCAACATCATCTCATACCTGGGTAATGGGCCCCTTTGGAGTTTTCTCTGAGACATCCCTCCCCCAGCCCACAGCCCCCTGCCATGGGGGCCTGAGGGCTCAGAGCTACTGTCCTGGGACTTCCTTTCAAACATTTTCTGAAGATTCCCATCCCTCTCCTGAGTTTCGTAATTCCCCTACCTCTCTCTTTCTTGGTTTACTCCCTCATTTTGGTGGAGCTTTTGCTCCCGTAGCTTCCTGAGGAAAGGGTGTGTGGGAGGTAAATCGTTTTCAAGTCTTACATGTCTCAAAACGCCTTTTGTCTGTCCTCACAAATTTGGCTGGGAATAGAATTCAAGATTGAAAGACATTTCCCCATAATTTTGAAGGCATGGTTCCTTTGTCTTCTGGCTCCCAGTGCTGCTGGCGAGAAACCAGCCCGTTCTCTTTCCTGGTCTTCATAAGGGACTTTTTCCTTCTATGCAACAAGCTATTAGGATCATCACTTTATTCTTGGTCTAACAATTCAAGCTTCGGGGCCTTGCTGTGGGTCTCTCTTCACCCTCTGGCTGGGCACTTGGTGGGTCCTTTCAAACTGGTGATTTATGGCCTCAGTGCTGAGAACGTTTCTTATATTAGTTTATTGATCATGTTCTCTCCTCAATTTCCTCTGGTCTCTCCCACTGAAACTTCTTTATCATGATATTTGCCTTTTCTTACTTTCCATCTCTGTCTTTTTGTTCTCCTTCCTAGGAGACGTCCACGAGTTTATATTCCAACTCTCCTACTGAATTTATTTTGACTATCATATTTTTAATTGCTAAGAGCTATTTCTTGATCTCTGGGTATTCTATTTTTTTAAAAAATAGCATCGTCTTTTTTTTATGGATTTTGATCTTTCCGAGGATCATTATAATTTTTTAAAATTTTTCTTCTGCACTTAACATTATCTTTGTTTCCCAAATTTCTTTTCTTTTTTCTGTTTTTTGTTTGTTTGTTTGTTTTTAATCTCTGGCTTTAACATTGAGGGTTGTCTTGTATGGATAAAAATACATATGCCAAAACCAGAACAAAATAAAAACATGTCACAAATAAGTCTCCCTTTAGAAAAGAAAACATGATAAAAAAATATATAAGCTCTCCATTATTTCCCCATTTAAGGAAAAAAATCAGGGTTTTTCCAGTAAAATGCTTTGCTAGGTAAATTCATTAGAGTAAAATGAAAAATCCCAAATCAGATTGTATGTTGCTATACATCGTATTTTCTGTTCTTAGAAACTCCTGGCCCAGGGAATAATAAGTAAGAAACTTTATTTGTATTAAAACTTGTTTTTAATCTAAGAAACACATAGTAAACAGCCTCATTCTCGAATTAGTTACTGGATTTGTGAAACTTTATTTAGATAATTACGTTAATCATAAATCTACAGCTATATGAATAACGTTAATGATTAGAAGTTGATATGAGCCTTCTTTCATAAAAAGTGTGGTTTTCAAAACAGTGCAACCCCCTAGCAGATAAGAATAATTCCACTTGTTCTCTTACTGCTGCTGCAGAGTGGTGATTGTTTTAAATAAAGTGATTTACGAGCATTTTCCCTAAAACCTGAACACAAGGCAAAGTCTGTGTTCATTTACTGATGATTTTCTCCCTCTCTGATGTCCCTGGGCTGTCCAGGTGGTTGAGTGGGGCTGCTCTGAGCATGGGGACAGGGTATGGGGGCCTCTGGGCTTCTCTACAGAGTGACCAGGCTGAGACCTGCTTATTTTGTTGGGAGAATCCAAATTTTAGTAGCTGTAGGTCTTTTCTCTGGGCTGGTCAGCTTTTCCCAGAAAAGAATCCTCCAATCTCCCACCCGGAAGGCTGCTCAGAACCAAGTGAAGGATGGTCCCTGAGGTCTTAGGACACAGGATGGGGACTTTCACTCAATTGCCTTGATTTCAACAGGTGACTTTCTCTGTTCTCTGCTGGTGCCCTGGAATCCAGGTCTGTCCTACAGGAGGTGAGGGGAGGAGAGGTGGGCTCCGACTGCCCCTCCTGCAGACTTCCACCTGGGCCTGCCCTCTGCCCATCTCCCACCTGCTGAGGCAGCAGCTGCCCACCTCAGCCTCCTTGGCTGTCACAGGCCCATTACCACTGACTCTGCTCCATCTTCCAAACAGTTATTAACATCTCTTATCTTTGTCCTTGGGAGTTTACACCGTTTTTGTTTCTTAATAAAACTTAAATGGAGTTTGGGGAGGGAGAAGAGATATACACGTGTTTTCAATCCATCAAGTTTAACCAAGAGCCTCTCATTTTTCTCTGGTGAAGACCAGAGGTTGACTGTGCCTGCATCCAGTGCCAGCGCCTCCACGAGAGTCTCCCCAGTTGCTTTTTTATCCACTTATCTACTGATTTAACCAGTACCGTGTGGTGCCCGCCCTGGCCTCACAGCCTGGTGGCGTTAACACTCCTGTAAACAGACCAGTTAGAGTCCACAGTGACAAGGCCTGTCATGGACAGTTCTGAGACTCAAATCTGTGTTTTTGAATCAGACCAGAGCTCTTTCCAAGATGAGAAACTGAGTTAAATATCACACACTGCCTTCCAAAGCCCCTGACCTGAGCAGGACAAAAGAAGCTGAGTGCCCTGGGAGGAGGTGAGCTCTCCCCTCTGGAGGGGTGGGGCAGTGGGGAGCCTGGGGACACGGGTGGCCAACTGCCATGCTGTGCATGGCCCCTAGATGTCAAGGTCACTAGATGACCCCTGCAATCCCTCCCGATGCTCAGTTCCCAAATTCAGTGATTTTAACCCATCGACTCAAGCACAAATATGCACGCAGGTCCGAGGTTGCCACCTGGAATGATATCTTCCACGAGATGTTGAAGCAAACCTGACATTCCCCCCCACCCACCCCCACTAGCATCCTAGTCCCATAAAACTTGATTCACTCAGTTGCCTTATTCAGAATTGGATCCTCATTGAGGCTGAAGAAGTATTTCCAAATTCCTGACAGATATTTACCTTCAGGTTTCAGGAACAAGAAATCGGAATTCCTGGGAATTCTCAGAAACTCCCCAAAGCGTAAGTTATTTTTAAAATACTTCCACCATTCTTCATACTCTTTACTCATTAGTATGTATATCTTTAAATTTTCATTTAACATATGAGAAATATCAAGTTAGTGACATTTACAAAGAACTGCTGTCTATTGCAAACATTTGAACAGCAGCGAACATTGTTGGGTAGCATTTGGATAATGGAAGGTTCAGATCTTCTAGCAAAGTGAACAGTACTGCACAGACTTATATGTTGAAATGGCCAATTTAAGGACTTATTTTTGCTTTCGAAACTTGTTATTTCTTGGAACTCCATATAAACTTATTAATATTTATTTTATTTGCAACAATAACTCATAGCACCATACAGGGCCACAAACACACACTTTATATTACAACAGCTATATGCAAGAGTGATTATATATGGTGACCATGTCGCTCCTGTGAGCTCCTGTCCCTGTTCCCCAAAACGTCGGCCTTAACCTTCAACTCCTGATTTCGACTTGACGTCAGTGGAGTCCTTCAAACCAGTAGCGTCTCTATGTTGATTGTTAAGATTCAATGCTCACAGGAGAGTTATAAAGCTTTTTCCTGTTTTCCCAATTGATTTTTCTCAAGATTTGGGATTTGGAAAAACATATAACTTCCAAAAATAAAAAAAGCCCAGAAGAAATTCCTGGAGAGCAACACTAGGCTGGAGTTGGTCTTCGCCTGACTGCTAAAGGAAGAATCTTGTTAGACAAAACAGCATCATAAATGAGAACATGCATGGGGGAAGGGAAGACAGGGGGTTTGGCCCTGGCTGCCTGGTTGCTGCCTGTTGTGGGCAGTTCCTGGCCGTCACACCCCCACAGCCACCCAGGCACGATGCGGGGACCACCTGGCAGCAGTTGGGTCCCTCAACCCCCATTCTGCTATTCAAATTCAGCATTCACTGAGCATCAGCTATGTACCAAGAACTATGCTAGGTGTAGGGTCATGGAGTTAAATAAAACACAGCCTCTGCCCTCAAGAGACCTTGTCCTATCTAAGGAATAACATAGGGCAGGGCTTGGTGGGGACAAGAGGAAAGATGGCACTGACCCCAGCCTCAGCCACCAGCTGCCCCAGCCTCTACCCAGAGCTTCAACCCCAACTCCAGGGATGAAAGGCCCAGGAGATCTCACACCTGTTTTCCTCTGAAATGTGAGGACTCGCTTCAGCCCCTTGGTCACAGCGAAGGTGCACTGTCCATGTCTGTTTGTGACTTTGTTACTCTGCAGCACCCAAGTGGAAAAAAGCAGGGAGAGACATGTGAGAAGAATCTGTTTGATTCCCTACCTCTGTTGTTCTAGCTGTCAAATCGGTGGAGAGCTTAGAAGCACTGTAAGTTCACTGCAAGGAAGGGCAATGCCTGGGGAGGCTGGGGACTGAGACCTGCTCTTCCTTGCATCTCAAAAAGGAAGAAACTCCTTCACAGAAGCACCACGGGTTGGGCAGTGAAGAGCGAAGAGAGCAGGAGGAGGCAGAAAGGGGAGAAGTGAGGGAAGAGCGATGGGTCCAGGGAGGGGTGGATTTAGCATGAAGATGATGCAGCTTAAGCCTCCGGACCCCGCACGTGCAAGGACCCTTCCACGTTCCCAGGAGAGGCCCCTGGCCATGGGTTTAAACTTTGTGCAGTTTTAGAAAAGTAAGATATATTAAGCACAATCAATTAAGAATACAGACTTTTTCCACTCTGACATCCTTCAGTCACGCTTCCTTTCATGTTGGGTGGCGTTTGGAGTGTCTGCGGGCATTTTTAGTATCTGGCTGAGGGAAATGGAGTTGAGAGTACGTTCATTTGTGTGATTGGCAGTCACTTCCTAGTATCGTTGAATAGTTTCCAGCACTGCCCCTCCCTCCATGTAGGAACGGCTTCTAGGAATAGCCCGACTGTCCCTGTACTGACTTATGACCGAAAGTCCCACCGCAGTGTGCACACGACTTTCTGTATCTGGCACTAGAAGTAGGTGGGAAGTATAAGAGAAACAGGTTCAGACTGTAGGGAGTCAAAAGCTAGACTGTGGAAAATTCTTTCAGCTTTTGTAAATGTAAAAGGCAGGGTTTGATTCTCACTGATGTCCAGTCAAATTTTCTTCTACCAGGATATTTCTTCTTGTCAGGAATATGCTTAATAATGCAGCATATACAATTATAAGCACACCATCCATTTTCTTCTCTTTGTTAGGATTGACAAAATAGAATGTATCAAATTCTCGAATTTGTAAGCATAAACCTATAGCAACGTTACGCAGAATTTTGATCAACCATGCTAGAGGAAAGACTGAATCATCTTTCTATTCTTCCTATAGAAAAACGACGCTACTAAATTGTTGGCATAGGAAGTGCTCGTCACAGCATGCAGCCAAAATCACATGGAAAATATTGTAGAGGTATGTCAGACGGTTAATAAAAAAGTGATTTTTCAGGATTTTGTAATGTTTGTGGTATTTGTCAGCCTTTAAAAATGTATAATTTGATGTGATCTATTTTCTCATCCTAAATAAATATTTACTCTTATACCCAATTCTGTATTTATAATTTTACTTCATTTTTCTTTAAGAGATAGCCAAATTGTATAAGCTTCAGACCTCATAAAACCCAAATCTGTGCCTGGACCCAGGCGCGTGGCCCAGAGGTTTATACCAGCAGCCAGTTCCTGGCCCTCAGAGCTCCTGGGGGTCCCTAGCAGAAATGCCCATCCCAATCCCAATCCTCATCTCTCAGGCCCTGGAAGCCATCGACAACTTGAGGCTGAGGAACCCCTCGCCCCTCTGGGGAGCAGAAGGGTATACGAGCCAGTGAGACACGCATTTACTGGGTTAGACCTCTTGGGGCTGTCCCCCCAGCAAAGCCCTGCCTGGCAGGGTGGCTGGCCATTGCGTCAGCACCCACCACACTCCTGGTGTAGGGCGAGCCCCCATGTGGCCTGGCCTGAGGCCCCGACCACCAGCAGAATTTGAGGCTGAATCTCCTGCAGTCATTAAAAACAGAACCAGCAGGAGTGGTCTGCAGAGGTTTGGGACACCCAGATATTCCTGAGGGGCACAAACTTGCATAGCTCCTACTTCTTGCCTGTTGTGGTAGAACTTTCTGCCTGCCC
This sequence comes from Cynocephalus volans, assembly GCF_027409185.1. NCBI lineage: Eukaryota > Metazoa > Chordata > Mammalia > Dermoptera > Cynocephalidae > Cynocephalus > Cynocephalus volans. The sequence continues at coordinate 134,893,494 of NC_084467.1, forward strand.
AGTGTCACTGCAAATGAGCCCTCTCTGTTTTCTAATCAGACCAGCTGTGGGGTCCGGGGCTGTGCGGCTCCAGCTCCGCCAACCCCAGCATGAAAGGACACTGACCCCGTGTGGCCACATGCGGAAGTGCAGCACGGGGAGAGGGAAAAGAGGCCCCAGTACTGTCCTTTCGTCCTTTGGCCCTTTGACAGCAACCAGGTGACCCCTTTAGGCTCCCTGACCCACCCGGCTCTGTCCCTGCTGACCACACAGGACCCCCGGGGCGGGACCTGGCCCCATCAGGGCCTGATGACTTGTTCTCCTCTGGCGACATGTCCTCATCAGGCACTCTGGATTCACTGGCCGTTTGAGCTCATCTGGGTGAGGTGGACTGGAGAGAAGCCACGGAGGGGCGGGCGGGATAGGAGCTCAAAGAACAGGCTGGGCAAATCAAAACCACATTGAGATACCATCTAACCCCAGTTAGGATGGCTAAAATTCAAAAGACTATGAACGATAAATGCTGGCGAGGCTGCGGAGAAAAAGGAACCCTCATACATTGTTGGTGGGACTGCAAAATGGTGCAGCCTCTATGGAAAATGGTATGGAGGTTCCTCAAACAACTGCAGATAGATCTACCATACCACCCAGCTATCCCACTGCTGGGAATATACCCAGAGGAATGGAAATCATCAAGTTGAAGGTATACCTGTTCCCCAATGTTCATCGCAGCACTCTTTACAATAGCCAAGAGTTGGAACCAGCCCAAATGCCCATCATCAGATGAGTGGATACGGAAAATGTGGTACATCTACACAATGGAATACTACTCAGCTATAAAAACGAATGAAATACTGCCATTTGCAACAACATGGATGGACCTTGAGAGAATTATATTAAGTGAAACAAGTCAGGCACAGAAAGAGAAATACCACATGTTCTCACTTATTGGTGGGAGCTAAAAATTAATATATAAATTCACACACACACCCACACACAAACCGGAGGGGGGGGGAAGAAGACATAACAACCACAATTATTTGAAGTTGATACGACAAGCAAACAGAAAGGACATTGTTGGGGGGGAGGGGGGGAGGGAGAAGGGAGGGAGGTTTTGGTGATGGGGAGCATTAATCAGCTACAATGTATATTGACAAAATAAAATTTAAAAAAAATAATAAAAATAAATAAAAATAAATAAAAAATAAAAATAAAAAAAATAAAAAAAATAAAAGAACAGGCTGGGGGAGGAGAGTGTCTGTCTCTCACTCATTCTCAGCTTCCCTCTCTCCCCCTCCCCCAGCAGCGAGCCCAGTGTCCCGCACATCGAGTTGCTCAGTTAACAGTGTGGAATAAACAGGCGCATGCACTAGCATTCCACACGAAGGAAAGGGCCTGAGCAGAGGCCGGCAGGCGTGGGAACATGCATGAGGGCTGGAGGGGGACCTGCTTCTCCACAGAGGTTTCAGGCTAGGTGGAGCACTGAATTGAATTTTCTAGAAGCTGAGTCCCCAGCCCCAGTTCTGCTGTTTCCCTCACCACAGAGCTGTCTGAAAGGGAAGGGGCCTGAGTTCTGCAAACTGGACTAGGAAGAGGAGTTGGTATAGAGCCAGGCAGTTGTAGCATTTCTGATTCCATTTGTGTTCCTGATATATCAAAATCAGGCCTCATTGTAGACACTCATTTTTTGCTGACGTGGTGGTTAAGGTCCCATAAAAAGAAGGTGCTGTGCCTGGAGCAGACAAAGAAAGAGAAGCTCAGAAAAGTTAAATAGCTCTGTCTCAAGTCACAGCCACTCAGTGTGTAGGAAGTAAAGCCAGGGTATGAAGACTACGATAAAAACACACCACAGGCAAGGCTGTTGGGGTCCTGAGCCCATGCACAGTCTGCTGCTCCCTGCAGCTTCAAGGGGAAAAACGCCTTACCAGCTCCTGTCTCCCCACCGCCATCCACTCTTCCCACCGCTGTCTCAAAGCAAATGGGATCACATCACCCTGCTTGAACTCCCAGCAGCTCTTCTCTGGTGCCAGGATAAAGACGAGCATGGTCTCGGCTTTGCAGGCCTCCCTAACCTCGCCCCTGGCTCCAGCCTTCTTGCTACCCATTCTCTCCCACTACAGGAAACTTCAGGCAGTTCCCTAACCAGCCAGCTTCTCAGATCAGACCTGGATATGCAAATGAATCACCTGAGGATTCTGATAAAATGAAGATTCTCATCCACCAGGCCTGGTGTGGGGTTCCAGGTTCTGGATTTCTAACAAGCTCCTTGGGTGATGCCAGTTCTGCCTGTCCACAGACCACAGGTGAGTAATGAGGTGCTAAATGTTCCATATTCCCTCCACCTTTGACTGCCGCACAAACTGTTCCTCCTCTGATCTGAAATTTTCCCCCTTCTTTCCCCCAACCCCCATGCCTTTCACCTGGTGGCTAAGTCTACTCCTACTGCAGGCCTCAGCTTAGATGCTGCTGCCTCGGGAAGTTTTCCTGACCCCTTTGGAACTGGTTAGGGCACGCCTCATCTGTGAGACATGCAGGCAGAAATGTGGGAAATAATACGATATCTGGGATTTGTTTTAAAATACTCAAGGAAAAAAGTGGGGCAGGAGGTAGATGAAACAAGAACGGCAGAATACTGATAATTGTCGAGAGTGGGTAATAGATACATGAGAGCTCATTGCACTGTCCTCTCAATATTTGTATATGTTTGGAAGTTTACAAAATAAAAATTTAAACAATCAAGCCTGGGTTGGGTGCCTCTCTCTGCTTAGGTGACTGTCCCCACCTGTCCCCCCACCCCCGACTCTAGCTCTTACCGCACTGCACTGTGAGCTGTATGATTTTTCAAGGGCTAAAATTGTACTGTGTTTTGTTTACTTTTGCACCCCAGCCTCTAGCACAGAGTAAATTCTCAACATATTTCTGTTGAATGGTTGAATGAAAATCCTGCCAGGTTAACGTGGCAGAAAAGAAGCAAATCATTGGAAATATATGTTGAAACAGAACAAGGCATATTGTTCTGCCTTACATAGTGCTGTGCTGCGTTTGCTTCTGGAATCCTCTGTGAAGGTTACTGTGTCCCAGGAAAGATTTAATGGCACTTGAGAGAATCAATTTTAAACGGTTAAGAAAAAAGCTAAGTTAGACACTGGACTTCTTCCGTGTATAAGGGAGAAGGGTGAATGGATATGTGACTCAAGGCTATTGAGACACAAATAGAGGAGATTCATTCATTCAATCACCAAATACTAGTTCAGTGTCTGAGCTTCAGATTTGTCTGCCATGTTGGAGACCCCTCTTCTCCAAAGGAGCTACTCACATGATCTTACATGAATGGAAGCTTGTGTTTGTTGGCCAAACAAAAGAGGCAGAAGTAGGGTTTTTTATTTTGTGCAAAGATACCCAAAAAGAAAGAGGAGAGAATGGGGCAGTAGGAGGAATGGTGAGATCTCTGGTCTCATCCCAGTTGGACGAAAGGGGTAAGTTAGGGCTGGAGTCTGAAGAGCTGTCTTTGTAGGACCCTGGGCATCAACACAGTGACAGTGAGGCAACCACAGGAACCCCAGAGTTCAAGGATCAGCCACTCTTCACTCCATTGCCCACCCCATCTGCTCAGACTCTGTGCTGCTCCAGCACTCTGAAGTCTTGTAGTAGACATCAGTGGCAGGGGACAGAAGGACAGGAGTGTCGCCTTGTTTCTCTGGCTTGAACAATGGAGTGAACGGTGGTGCCATTCACAGGCGTGAGAAATACAGCAGGAGGAGCAAGGTTGAAGGAGACATGGTGCACTCACCCACGGAGACTGTCCGCCAGACGAGACCCCTTCATGGGAGTGAAAGATAGGCTGGGGAAAAACAAAAGAGGGGTTCGCCTGATTCCCCCAACATGGAGCAAGCTTCCAGCCTCATTACCCTAAGAGGAGGATCAGAGGCTGAAGCTACAGATTCATAATAGCAAGATGGGTTTCAGGGTCAGGAGAGCCAGAGCATAAGGGTAATCGGGATGTGTCCTGACAAGTTCAAGACTTCTGAGGTTGGTGAGAAGAAAAGCAATGGAGTTCTTTGACAGGGCAACATTGATCCAGAGTGACAATACTTATACACTATGACCTCACATTCAGAAGTCGGGTGGCTTCCACTACACTGTACATTTCTGTGGATGGGCCCTGAGCCTTGTGCTTTTCTGTACGCCAAGTCCCTAGTGCAGGGTCTAACTCAAAGTAGGTGCTGAGTCAATGTTGGAAGTCAGTGAATGAAATGAATGCACATGGAATGGTGTTGCTTTTTGCTTTGTCTCCAAGCTGGAATGAATAACTGAGCTCACTCGTATTCCATGTTATTATTACTATCTTGGTTACTGTGTTTATATGGCATTTAATAACTCCCTTGCTCTCCCAAACTTCAGGGAAATTGAAACTTCGGTAATGAGGGAAATTTTCACCTCATTGTTTTTCGTGGGAAGTCAACCACAGTTCACATCTGGTGGCCTCTCTGCAGTCGTCATCATTAATGGGATTTTGTATATTTTCTCCTTCCTGCTAAATCCAGAACTTAGAGAAAAAGACCCTCCCCATCTTTCTATTAAGAGGAAGTTTAGTCTCCTGTAGAGACTGGCTGGCTAGGGCCTGATTTTAGGTGGGCAAAGCAGAATTTAGCAAAATAAGCAGAGCAGAGAGAGGCTCCTGTTTTTTGGGTCAGGCTGTTTAAGCAGCAAGGGGAGACCATGGGGCTACAGAGGGGATGGTCATTGGGTGTAAACTTCACCTTGGAGATCTCAGCTGTCTGGGACCTGTGAGATGGGCACATGAGGTCTTCCTCGCCAACTGCTCCATCCTCTCTTCCCACTGGTTCCAGAGGCCCCTGGTTCCCTTTTGTTCCCATTCCTCTCTGGATTTCTCGACTGCTTGCTCATCTAGCTGCTAGCCATGTTCCTCTCACTCCAGTCCAGGTCTATTGACTTCAGATTTCTGAGCAGTGAAGACTGGTGCCCTTTAAACAATATTCGTTCATTCAGCAAATATTTATTCCATTTACTCAGCCCTCAGTATAGATCTAGCACTGTTCTAGGTATTGGGAACAGAGCAGTAAGCAAGACAAACAAAATTCCTAACCTCACAAACTTATTTTCCATTGGGGGAGTACTATATTATGCTAAACAAATGAACATGCCCAGAACTTCTGAAACAGTATGCACAGAGGGTCTATCCCCAAGAGAAGACTTTATTCCAACACCCCTCTCTTTATCCAACAACTTTTAACAGGTAAAGACCAATCCACGTGAACCACTGTAGCAATAACCACTGCAACAATGGCCAATGCTAATCGTGCACACTACTGCCTTTAGTTCCCCCAACAATCCTGTGCAATAGTCATTAGTATTAGACCACTTTACAGATGAGGAAACAGAGACTAAGAGAGATTTAATGACATGGCCAGGCAGGTAACATGAACTCCAGCAGTCTGGGGACATCATTCACATGCTTTGCCCTGCTGCTACACTTCCCAGGTAAAAGAAAAACTCTGTCATCAAGAGACAATATGCAATGCTGAAATGGAGAAGAGAAAGCTTTTCGGGGGAGTATTAGGGTACAGATGGCCTGATTCCCCTCCATCCTAAACCACGAGTGTGTGTGTATGTGTGTGCATGTGTGCGCATGCACGTGTGTGTGTATGCAGAAGCACCAGTGCCACACACGAATGAATGTATGCTCCTTGAGCCTTGCACCCGGAACCACAGCCAGCACCATCTCCTCCTCCATACATTTGCTGGGAAGTGAGGAGGGCACTCAGATGATTGTCTGATGTCCACGGGACAGCCCTAGTTAGTGACATTTGTAAGATCAGTATTACAGCTATTTAAAGGAATATCATGTCCCTTATAAGATAATCTAAGATGCTATTTTTGTGTGTGTGTGTGTGACCGGTAAGGGGATGGCAACCCTTGGCTTGGTGTCGCCCGTAACGCGCTCAGCCAGTGAACGCACCGGCCATCCCTATATAGGATCCGAACCCGCGGCAGGAGTGCCACTGCGCTCCCAGCGCCGCACTCTCCCGAGTGTGCCACGGGGTCGGCCCAGATGCTATTTTTATTCATCAAAACTAACCCTGAGTATCTATATCCCAGTCACCGTGTTGGGCTCATTTAAATATAAATTATGTATTACCTTTGGGAAAGGCCAACCTAACTTTAAAAGGTTCAAGAGACCTGACAAGTCCTGAATCCAATCTATTTAGCAATGCTACTTGTCTTTGCACGTAATTTACACATTAAACTGCAATTTCAAGGTCACTGCCCATGGGTAGGTGGGATTACTAGATGACATTTAACATTCATGAGGTCGAACATCACACAACTTCTGGATGGCAGGGAGAAGAGGACCGTGGGGGTGGTTTTGAAAATAGCTCCAGCTACCTTCTTCTGAACCCCACCCCCACCTTCTCCATGGAGATGGAACTGGATTGGAGTTCTGGCTCCTCCCCTCACTAGTTATCACAATTGAAATGTTTAAAAGCAATGGTTCCCACAAGAATGGCTCAAGTTTGAAAACTGACAAGAGGAGCAACAGGACTCTCATGTACTGCTGCTGAGAGTGTTAGTGCAGCCACTTGGACAACTCTAAAGGTGAACACGTGCACACCTTATGAGCCGGCAATTCCACGCCTAGTGAAGTGTGTGCATATGTGCATCAAAAGACATGCACAAGATTATTCATAATAGCACTTTTTGTAATAACCCAAACTGGAAACAACCCAAGTGTCCAGCAACATTGGGATGAATAACAGCAGTGTGGTATAGTCACACACATTCTACAGCAGGAATAAATGGTCTATGACCACATGCAACTATGTGGATGACTTTTCTAGACATAATACTGAGTGACAAAAACAGACATAAGGAAAATACAATTGCATGATTCTGTTTACATATCCATTTGTATAAAGTTTAAAATAGGTAAAACTCATCTGTGTTGCTTTTAAGAGCCAGCATAGTGGTTACCTTTGAGAAAGACAAAGAAGATAGAGATGGGGGCTCCTGGGATGCTGGAAATGTTGTTTCCTGGCTTGGGTGGTTGTTACACAGGTGTGTTTGCTTTGTGATAATTTATTTGTAAGCTTATGATTGTTAAACTTTCCTGTAAATATATTTTGCTTCAAAAAATGTTTTTTTAAAAATAATTAGGCTAGACTCCTAAAGGACAATTTTCATAGATATAACTTATAGTCAGATATGGTCATAGGCCCATCAGTGAGGCGGGTGAAGTCTTCCTCCCAAGACCCCCATTCTCCCAATATTTGTGAGGGGACTTGTGAGAAAGGCCAGGAGTGGAAGAGGGGACTTCAGAACCTTTGAGGTGGGTGGGTCAACTACCCAGAACCTCCCAGGCCACATCCCGTGACTCCAGGCCAGTAAGCGAGGTTTCTGAGAGGACTGCTCCCCTCCCTTTCCCCCATCCATATCCTAAAAAGCAACTTTTGCCCCTGAGTGCTATGGTCTGAGTGCTTGTCTCTTCCAAAGTTCATGTGGGAACTTGATCCCCAATGTGGCAGTGTTGAAAGGTGGGGCCTTTAAGAGATGATCGGATTGTCAGGACAATGCTCTTATGAATGGATTGATCCATTCACGGGGCAATGGGTTAATGATTTATTGGGTTGTCTTGGATGTGGACTGACTAGTGGCTTTATAAGGAGAGCAAATGAGCACGTGAACAAGCACTCTTCCCCCTCCTCGCCATGTGATACCCTGTGTCCTCAAGAAACTCTGTAGAGAGTCCCCAAGAATAAGGCCCTCACCAGATGTGCCTCCTGGACCTTGGACTTCCAGCCTCCAGAACTGTAAGAAATAAATTTCATTTTCTTATAAATTACCCAGTTTCAGGTATTCTTTTATAAGCAACACAAAGCTGACTAATACACTGGGCCAATGTCAGTTTTCTCTCTTAGGGGGTCGTTGGCTAAGATTAGATACTTCCTGTGGCCTCCATTGTTTTGCAAAGAAAGGTCAGCACAGGTAACCCAATAAAAAATAGACAAAAGACTTAAACAGGCACCTCACAAGAGAGGATATCCAATTGGCCGATAAGCATGTAGAAATATGCTCAACATCATTAGTCATCAGGGAAATGAAAATTAAAACCACAATGAGATACCACTAGACTTCCACCAGAATAGGTAAAATGAAAAGGACTGATGATGCCAAATGTTGGGATGCAGAGCAACTATAAACCTTACACATTGCTGCTGGGACATAAATTGGTCCCACCCGGAACGCTGTTTGGCAATATCTACTATAGGTGAACAGACCCAGCAATTCTACTCCTGGGTATATACCCAACAGAAATGAGTGTTGTGTCCACCAAAAACATACGGAAACATATATAGGTAAGAATGTTCACAGCAGTTTTATTCCAAAAGGCCAAAAATCAGATCCCACCCAAATGTCCATCACAGGAGAGTGAATAAATATATTAAGGCATATTCATACAATGCATCTCTACTCAGCAGTACAAAAAAGAACAAGATGCTGCAGCACACATCAACCTGGATAACTTCCCATAAGGTTGAGTGAAGAGAAGCCAGACATAAGAGTAGGTACTATATGATCCCGTTTATACCAAGTTCTAAAATAGGCAACATTAATCTGTGGTGGTAGAAATCAGGATAGCAATTCCTTCGCAAGATTGTGAAGTATATACTAGAAGGAGGTGCTGGAAATCTACATCTTGCTCTGGGTGATAGTTACACCGATTGATTATATGAGGAGTCTTCAAAAAGTTCATAGAAAGATTTGTATTATCTTTTAATTCTATTTTTCCATGAACTTTTTGAAGTGCCCTCATACATGTAAAAGTTTATCGAGTGGTACACTTAAGGCACTTAAGATGGCATGTAAGTTATACTTCAATAAAAATTTAAATTAAAAAAAAAAGAGAAGAGCTGGCCAGTAAGCTCAGTCTGTTAAAGGATGGTATTGCAACACCAAGGTCAAGAGCTTAGATCCCCACACTGGCCAGCCACCAAAAAAAAAAAAAAAATCCTAAAAAAAAGAAGAAAAAACAAAGTGCTGTATTTTGAATATTTGTCTCCTCCAAAACTCATTTTGAAATTTAATTGCCATTGTTAACAGTATTAAGAGGTGGGGACTTTAAGAAGTGATTAAATCATGGGGGCTCCACCTTTATAAATGGCTTAATGCTGTTATTGTGTATTGTGGGGATGGGTTAGTTACTAGGAGAGTGGGTTGTTATAAAGTGAGTCCAGCCCCTCGTGCTTACCCTTTCACACACTCTTGCTCAGCCTCTCGCCTTCACCCATAGAATGCAAGAAGGCCTTCACAAAATGCCAACCAGATGCTGGCAACATGCTCTTGGACTTCCCAGCCTCTAGAACTGTGAGAAATACATTTCCCTTCTTTATAAATTACCCAGTCTCAGGTATTCTGTTATAGCAGCAGAAAATAGACTAAAACACAAAGGAAGGAAGGAAAGAACAATGAAAGATCTGCAAAACTCTGCCTTCTCAAATGCAAAATGGTATAGCCAATGTGGAAAATAGGCACTTTCTTAAAAAGTTAAACCTTCACCTCCCATGTGACCCAACAATCCACTTTTAGGTATTTTCCTAGGGAAATGAAAACTTATTTCACATAAAAGCCTATATATAAATGTTTATACCTGCACTGTCCATACTTGCCAAAAACTGGAAACAACCCAAACGTCTTTCAATGGATGAATGGATAAATTAGTACATCTATACACTGGAATATTACTCGGCAATGAAAAAGAATAGACTACCAATATATGCAGCAAGATGGATAAATCCCAAAGGCATTGTGATAAGTGAAAACCCAATCTCAAAAGGTTACATACTATATGACTCCATTTTTATGGCATTCTGAAAAAGACGAAAATATAGGAACAGAGAATAGACCAGTAGTTGCTAGAGTTTAGGGATGGGGGAATGGTTTGAATACAAAGGGGCAATATGAGAAAAATCTTTGGGGTGTTGGAATTGTTCTGTATCTTGCCCAAGGTGGTGGTTACAAAAATCCATGTGTGCAAAAATACATACACTGCACACCAGAAAAAGTTAAACTTACTATATGCAAACAAATATATATATTTTTAATAAAATCATAAAATAAAACCACACACACAACCCCAAGCAAAACCCTGCCTCTTCTTATGGGCTCTGGCCTTTGCTCCTCTGAGCTCAAGCAGGAAGGGCAGACGATAAAGGCTTTCAAGAAATAGGACAGGGCCTGACTCAGCACAGACATTCACCAGCTTAATTATTTCTTATCCTACTGTTCACATGGCTTTGGAATGACCACTGTCCTGTGAAATGCCATTAGGTCACTGTCCATCCCTGTGTGTTTGCTTTTTAATCCTTGGACCTTACCACTCAAACATCTGTAGCTGCCCCCATGACTCCCCAAGGGATAACGTGTTCTCTGAGGCCATGGCCAATCAGTGTCCCTTTTGGGGCACAGAGGAGAACTTATCACCCACTAGATGCATCTTACCCATAACCCGTGGACCCTCCCAGGTGGTGGGGCCAGGGCATTTGCTGTTATTCATTCACATGGAGGGAATTGCGGGACAGGCCCTCACGATCAGTTAGCCTTGGTCTTACAGAGTGCCCACGATTCCCCCTCAAGTTCATGTCTCATCACACCTTAGACCTTCTGCACATGCTGCTTACTCTGCTTAGAACTCCTTCCTCCCAACCCAAGGCATTGCCCCTGCCCTCCTGGAGTGTTCAGGACCCTGCTGAAAAAAAAAATGTCACCCTCTCCCCCAACTGAGGCAGAATCTGCGACCTTGTCTTCTAGCACTTTGTTCACTCAAGTCCTATTGATTCTTTTTCCCAAACACCCACCAATGATCCCCTCTCCACTCTCACCATCCCTGCTGGGTTCAGACGCTCAGCCTCTCTTGCCTGGATCATTGCCAGGCTGAGATAGCTTCTGGGCCACGCTCTCTGCTCTGACCCCACACTTCTCCAAATCCCTCTTCTCCTTGGTTCCCCTCACCTAGGCGGGCACACACAGACCTGCAAGGCCAGTCCCCTGCTACTTTTCCCAATCCCCACCCCTTCCCAGACACATCCCCAGCACTCCTATAGAACCTGGCCAGCTGCTCTTCCACCCTTCCAGGTCTCTGCTCACACTTATCTCTCTGCCTGGAGATCTTTTTTCCACCCCTCTATCTACCTAATAATCCCCTAATTTTCTTTAAGATCCTACTCCGATGCCACCTCCTCTGTGAAGCCTTCCCTGACCACCTCACCTCCTTCCCTCTGCCCCAGGAACATGCACTAGCAAGTAGTTAAGGCACACCTGTGTGCTGGGAATTTGGACAATGAATAGGACAGATAAGGATCCTGCCCTTGGGGAGTTTATATTCTCCTGGGCAAGACTGATAATAGTCACACAAATGCATACTGTAATTTCAGAGTAATTGAAGCAAAGGGCTAGAGAGTGACAAATGGTCAGGAAGGCCTCGCTGAGAGGATGCCACTTAAGCAGAGCCCTGAAGGGAGTCCTCTCCCTCAGGTTCCTGAGCACTGTGCATTCATTAAGGTCTCTCCTAGCTAGGGTTGCCAGACTTAGCAAATTAAAATATTACATGGAACATACTTATACTAAAAAATTGCTCTTTGTTTATATAAAATTCAAATTTAACTGGGTGTTCTGTGGTTTTATCAGGCACCCCTACTCCTAGGATCTCACTGCCCTGTGAGTTCAGAGAATGAGTGACCTCAGGGCCCAGCGCTGCGGCTGGCTGGCAGTAGATGCTCAATAAACACTGAAAGGAGGATCCATTAAATGGATTAGCAGAACTTGTTATACTGTAGTGCATTTTGTATGTGTGAACATGGGAACATGGTGACATGCCACGTGGTATAGGTTAGCACGTCCACAGTGGGGACAGTGTTAGATGTCATCCTTTGTGCCTAATGCAGGGCCTGGCTAAAGACAGGCTGAGGGGTGGCTTGGGGAGGATTTAGCTGCCTCCTAATCTCTATCGATGCCTCTCTACCACCTCAAGTAATAAGAAAATAAGAAAAAACATTTTTAAATGTGGCGAAATATATAACATGGAAAACTGACATTTTCTCATGAATAAAAGCATCTCTGGAAAACTTTGCTACAGTTACAGTCTGCAGTGTACCATCTAAGAAAAAACTGCTGCCATCTACTTCCCTGGCTACCCGCTTCCAACCAGACAGGCTCTCCTGAACCCCTCTCTGTTGAAATTGCGGAGTTGGCACATATGGCTGGTGGGTAGGTGCTTGTTGTATGAATGAGTGGCATGAAAAGAGACATGGTGATTCTGGGCCTACATGTCCATCTCCCCACTGGACCAGGTCCCTCCACAGGCTGGGGTGGTACTCTGTATTGTCTCCAGGCCCAGGATGTGGCAGCAGCTCAGGAAATGTGTGTTGAAAGTCCATCAAGAGCAACAGTGTACAAATGATACTCATATACTCATATACTTGCCTTAAAGCTTCCACCTCTCGTGCTTCCCACCAAGGAAGACCAGCTCAGAATCAGACCCTATGTTGCCCTCTGGAGGTCAGCGATCCCATCGAGGCCTCGCCTAAACCACGACTGGCTGGCAAGCAGCAGCCCCGAAAGTGTGTGATCTAACCGCCCCGTGGGTCCTGTGAATAGGCCCAGTCTTCACTCACAGTTCATAAAAGGAGCACTGTCCCGGGACAGCCTCAGCCCCTATGGGTTCCAACTCAGAAGGAGAATGTTGTTGCTTGAGCTTTAAAAAGGACAAGGAAAGGCACTGTATGAAGTGTTTTACTTTGGACTTTTTTTTTCATTACTACAAACTGTTGAATGTTGAAAACCTTGCATTTACCTGTGAATTGCCAGTCTGTGTTTGTGTGTAGAGTAGGGTAAAGACTTGAAGGGTCAAAATTATTTTCATTTTCCTTGTAAGTTTCTCCAGAACTTAGCTTCTCATTGAGCACCCTATATTTATTTCTGTGTCATTTTGTCATTCTTTGGTGCATTTTATAACCTGAGCTGCTAAAGCTGCCTTCCTTCACATCATCTGCTGGAGTCAGACGGGCCCTGACAGCTGCACAGCCCCCTCCAGAAGTTGAACAGTGTCTAATATATCCACAGAACGTGATCCCGGATGAGCACGACAGTTTACCTACGAGAATGAGCACGAAACATTGCATGCAACGGCACCGAAGATGAATTCAAAGACATAAAATGAATTATTACCACACTATCTACTTGAATGTAAGGGAAACCAAAATAGTATTATTTCATATATCAGAGGCAAAATTAGGAGTCAAGTGCCAAAAAGAGAAGAAAAGAGAGATGGAAAAAGTGCGAATGAGTTGAAAATAATAAGCTTTGCCTTTTCTTGGGTAAATTGCTGATTAGTAGGCAGCTAGCTAAGAAGGCAGTCAGGATGTTCTGCCCTTGGCAGCTGAACGGGTCAAAAAGAAGATCATTCCAGCTGTTTACGGATTTTTCAGAAGCCTCTAGGAGTGAAACTGTGCTGTCTACAACAAGCTGACTCTGTTATGACTGTGGGGTCCAGGGAGAGCACCTCCACCTCCATTATGCAGGGCTACCCCCGACCTTTACAAAAATTTTCCCAATAGCCAACATATGCAAGCAACCTAAACGTCCAGCACAAGGAAACAGGCTAGATAAATTATAGAAAGTCCTCAGCATAGAATACCAAAGATCTTTAAAAATGTTGTAGGAATTTAAGAAAACGTTGTAGTAAAAGAATAGGTAATAATGTGGGAAGTTGTTCATGATATGCTTTTAAGTTAAAAAAAAAAAAAAAGTAGATTTCAAAAGAATATATACAGGGAGTTCTGGGAAAAGATAGCAGAATAAACACATGTGAATACTTTTGGTTCCTCCCCAAGCTCACTAAAACAGTAAAAGGATTTTTCTTTCCTCAGTAAAATAAGTTCTTTATTAGAAACTTAAAGGTGATTTTGATAAATGTAGACACTCTATAAGGCGTAACAAGTAAATAAAAACCCACTTTAAAGCAAGACTAAAGAAACATAGAGTTGGCTGGTTAGCTTAGTTGGTGAAAGTGCAGCCTTATAACACCAAGGTTACGGGTTCGATCCCTGTACCATCTCCAGCCATCAAAAAAAAAAAAAAAAAAAACCACCCAAATTCATAAACCTGGGCCTATAACTAGGGCTTCAAAGGATATTTTTAAAAGGCATACACCTGCAAAGACCGGGAGGAAAAAAGAGGAGACGAAAATGATAAAACATGGAAGCACATGGATGAGTGATCCACACAGGAGAGTCCAAGGAGATTCCTAACTTGATGCTGGAGGCAGAGCCCAGGTGAGGGGTGTGCGCAGGCGTAAAGGGCCCCCAGTCTAAGTGGGGTGAGTCAGGAAGCTCCAAGCTTTCTCAAAGAAGGTGAAATTGTTATTATAACTAATATGAGTCCTTCAAAAAGTTCACGGAAAGAGTCATACTATCTTTTTACTGTTTTTCCATGAACTTTTGAAGTACCCTAGTATGTGTGAGTTTATAGAGAGGAGCTATAGGCAACTGGCGGAGACTTGGGGGTTGAAATAGTAATAATAGAGAAAACTACGCATATGAAATTTGAAAAACAATTATCAACTCCGCCCCCCAAAAACTAAAACCCAAAAAGGTAATCAGAAAAGGACGTATCAATCAGGGTCCAATCAGGAAATAAAAACTACTCAGTAATTTGAACAGAGAAAACTTAATACAAAGAATTATTAACTAGGAGGGGTCTTCAGAAAGCACGTGGAAGGATTCGTCTGATCTCTCAAGTCCATTCTTCCGCACACTTTGTGACGTACTCTCCTGTCACAGTGGATGGGAGAAAGGAGGGATGAAGCGGAAAAAAAGTAAACACAACTCGACAGGACAAACGAACGGCGCGTATGAGGGGCAGCCACCACGTCCGAAGGCTGAGATCCAGGGCCCAGGGAAGACCCTTCCTCCAGGGCTGGGATCCAAACTCTGTAGCGGAGGGCACCGTCGTGGGTCGCTGAGTGGCAGAGAAGTTGCGGTGGTGCCGAGATGGTGGGACTTGCGGGAAAACTCTAAACTTGCTCAAAATCCACCCTTTAGGATGTTAGGAGGCTCACTGATGGAGAGGCCCCTCCCTAGAGGCACGAAGGGAGGCCCTGGGGGAAGCCGCTGGCCGCTGTGCACACGGGAGACAGGCGCTGCAGAAGCTGAGCGCGGGCCCCCGAGGGGAGCGTACCGGGTCCCAGAAGGAAGCCCTCTGCTCCTGAGGCGCCTCTCCAGCGCCCTCTACCGACAAGGCCCAACGTGGCGCCACCTAGCGGAGGGAGAAAACAGTATCTCAAAGGTCCACGGTCATTCTCACCCAGCCGGCGTGAAGGATGGATTTGGAGCCGAGGTCATAATTTGATAACTGGCACAAGGATATTTTTAGGATTACTGTGAGAATAAAAAGAGATAATATACCTGATGCCTTAGAATACAGCTTGTCAAACAAAATGAGTTCCCAGTTAATCGTAGTTACTATAATGGGTGATTAGTTAGTTGCTGGTTTTAGTGTTTTCTTGGGCAGCTAAATGGGTTGTCAAAGAAGACAGTTTCAGTTGTTTTTAGATTCTCCAGAAGACCTCAGAAGTTCAACTATGATGTATAAGTGGTAGTTAATACTGTGGGTGGTCCGGAGGATATACTGCAGTGGGCAGAGACTCAGTTGAGAAAATCCATCAGCAGATGGATAGCAATAGTCTAGGAAAGAAAGAGGAAGGCCTAGATGAGTAGCAGCAGTGTTAATGAAAGTGAGAAAACCTATGTGCCACTACCTGAGGAGACACTAAGACCCTGCTCCCACTGGCTTCAGCTATGGTGCTGGGTGACCCACCAGGTCCCTATCAGAACAAAGCACCTTGATCTGCCCTTATAGAGTGCCTTAACTGGGAAGCTTTGGGCTGCCTGTGACAGAGATTCTTAAATTCTCAATATAAGTTGGAAGTAGACAGTTCCAGGTTTAATTAATTTGGTGCCTTGGAAAGAATCCAGGTGGCAAGAATGTGGAGCTTCTACACATTCATACATTGTTGGCATGAGTGTAAGCTGGCACCACCTCTGTGGAAACCTGGTGCTATCTACTAACACTGAACATAAGAATACCCCATGATTCAGCAATTCCACTCCTAGGTAAACCCAAACAGTCTTCATGGCAGAAAAATGTGTGCATTAGTCCGTTTCTGTTGCTTAAAACAAAATACTTGAAACTGGGTGATTTATAAAGAAAACAAAATTTATTGCTTACAGTTTCTGGTGCTGGGAAGTCCAAAGTCCAGGGAACATATCTGGTGAGTGCCTTCATGGTGGTGACAGTGACAGCAGAGTATCACATTGTGAAAATGGTGGAGCAGAGAGAGACAGATTCTCCTCTCTCTTCTTTTAAAGCCCTCCGAACCATGCCCCTGACCACCATTTTTAATTCATTCACTATGGCATGGTCTTACAGTCTAGGCACCACCTTTCGATTACCATAACAGGATTTCCCACCCTCAACAGTTACAAGGAGATGAAGCTTCCAATAAATGAACCTGGGGGACACAATTCAATCAATCCGCAGCAATGCACATGGCAGCACTATTTGTAACAGTTAAAATCTGGAAACTATCGATGAAGTCAAACTGTCCCTGTTTGCAGATGACATGTTCCTAAATATCGAACAGCCTAAAACCTCTACAAAAAAACTGTTGGAATTGATAAATGATTTCAGCACAGTAGCAGGATACAAAATCAACACACAAAAATCAGTAGCATTTCTTTTCTCCAATAGTGAACATGCAGAACGAGAAATGAAGAAAGGCTGCCCATTTACAATAGCCACCAAAAAAATTAAATACTTAGGAATTGAGTTAACCAAGGAGGTGAAAAATCTCTATAATGAGAACTACAAACCACTGCTGAGAGAAATTAGAGAGGATACAAGAAGATGGAAAGATATCCCATGCTCTTGGATTGGAAGAATCAACATAGTGAAAATGTCCATACTACCCAAACTGATATACAAATTCAATGCAATCCCCATCAAAATTCCAAAGACATTTCTCAGAAATGGAAAAAACTATCCAGACATTTATATGGAATAATAAAAGACCACGCATAGCCAAAGCAATGCTGAGCAAAAAAAATAAAGCTGGAGGCATAACACTACCTGACTTTAAGCTATACTACAAAGCTATAATAGCCAAAACATTATGGTACTGGCATAAAAACAGACACACGGATCAATGGAATAGAATAGAGAATCCAGAAATCAACCCATATACTTACTGCCATCTGATCTTTGACAAAGGCACCAAGCCTATTCACCGGGGAAGGGACTGCCTCTTCAGCAAATGGTGCTGGGAAAACTGGATATCCATATGCAGGAGATTGAAATTAGATCCATACCTCTCAACGTATACTAAAATCAACTCAAAATGGATTAAGGATTTAAATATACACCCTGAAACAATAAAACTTCTTAAAGAAAACATAGGAGAAACACTTCAGGAAATAGGACTGGACACAGACTTCATGAATATGACCCCCAAGTCAGAGGCAACCAAAGGAAAAATAAACAAATGGGATTATATCAAACTAAAAAGCTTCTGCACAGCAAAAGAAACAATTAACAGAGTTAAAAGACAACCAACAGAGTGGGAGAAAATATTTGCAAAATATACATCTGACAAAGGATTAATATCCAGAATATATAAGGAACTCAAACAACTTTACAAGAAAAAAAACAAGCAACCCAATTAAAAAATGGGCAAAAGAGCTAAGTAGGCATTTCTCTAAGGAAGATATACAAATGGCCAACAGACATATGAAAAAATGCTCAACATCACTCAGCATCAGGGAAATGCAAATCAAAACCACACTGAGATACCACCTAACCCCAGTTAGGATGGCTAAAATCCAAAAGACTCTGAACGATAAATGCTGGCGAGGTTGCGGAGAAAAAGGAACTCTCATACATTGTTGGTGGGACTGCAAAATGGTGCAGCCTCTATGGAAAATGGTGTGGAGGTTCCTCAAACAATTGCAGATAGATCTACCATGTGACCCTGCTATCCCACTGCTGGGAATATACCCAGAGGAATGGAAATCATCAAGTCAAAGGTATACCTGTTCCCCAATGTTCATCGCAGCACTCTTTACAATAGCCAAGAGTTGGAACCAGCCCAAATGGTCCATCATCAGATGAGTGGATACGGAAAATGTGGTATATCTACACAATGGAATACTACTCAGCTATAAAAACGAATGAAATACTGCCATTTGCAACAACATGGATGGACCTCGATAGAATTATATTAAGTGAAACAAGTCAGGCACAGAAAGAGAAATATCACATGTTCTCACTTATTGGTGGGAGCTAAAAATTAATATATAAATTCACACACACACACACACACAAAAAAAAAAAAAAAAAAAAACCGGGGGTGGGGGGGAAGAAGATATAACAACCACAATTACTTGAAGTTGATACGACAAGCAAACAGAAAGGACATTGTTGTGGGGGAGGGAGGAGAGGGAGGAGGGAGGGAAGTTTTGGTGATGGGCAACAATAATCAGCCACAATGTATATCGACATAATAAAATTTTAAAAAATAAATAAATAAATAGTGAAGGAAACCTTACCAGAATTAAAAAAGAATGAAAAGTCTTAGATTAAAGGGCCCATAGACTGGCAAAGAGGAGAGTTAAGAAAAAATTTACACCTAGGCACATTATAACAAAATGTAAGAATATCAAATGTAAAAAATATATAATAATAATAATAATAATAATAATAATAATAATAATGTTCTAATGACACTTTTTATAAAATTTTCTCTTTAATATCCATATAGATTAATTTTGAGTGTTCTTCTACTGTCCATACCTATAAGTTTCTTTGACATAGGCTCATCAGCTTTGCCAGTGCTGAAACAGGAGAGAAAGGCAAATTATTGTGTAGACCTTTCAATGCCAAATGATATGTTAAAAGATAAGTAGTTGGAAATACATAATTCTGGACTATGATGCCAGTGAAGAAATTTTATAACCTCAGGAATGGTTAAGGCGGAATTATTGAGGAGGGGAAGGGAACAAAGCGATACTGTTCCTCTGCTGAACGCTCCCTACCCCACACTCTCTTCAGTATTAAGGCAAAAAGGAACGTTCACCCAGAGTATTTTTAAAATTACAAAAAAGTACTGTCATTAGAGCTCTAAGAAGTAATTGAATTTCTTTTTTTTTTTTTTTTTTTTTGAATCCCTTTCACTTGGGGAGGGTCTTTCTTTTATGAATTCAATGAAAATAAATCCTTGAAAATGTAAAAAAAAAAAAAAAAATCTGGAAACTATCCACATATCTATTGAGATTAAAAATGGATAAGTAAATTGTAGTATATTATCCCAACGGAATTGTATTCACCAATGAGAATGAATGATCTGTAAGTATACACAACATGGATGAATCTCACAAACATAATGTTAGATGAAAGACACCAGACAGAAGAGTAATTCACAAAGCTGCATCCAAAAGCAGGAAGTTGGGCATTGGTAACTTATCTTTCTCCATTTTTTAACCACTTTTAAGGGTATAGTTCAGTGTCATTAAATACATTCATAATGTTCTGCAACTAGCACCACCATCCACCTCCATAACTCTTTTCATATTGCAAAGCTGAAACTGTTGTTAGAAAAACTTTAGGCAAATTAAATTTAAGAGAATTTAATTTAGCAAAGAACGATTCACAAATCAGGCAGCCCCCAGAACCAGAATAGGTTCAGAACAACTCTGGGGCTGCTGTGTGTTCAGGTAAGATTCATAGACAGAAAAAGGAAAGCGATGTACAGAAATCAGAAGCAAGGTACAGAAATAGCTGGATTGGTTACAGCTGGGCATTGCCTTATTTGAACACAGTTTGAAGAGTTGGCTGCCTATGATGGGCTGAGACTTGGCTACTTGTTACAAGAGTAGGTTAAAGTCTGTTTGCATATGAAGTTAGGTTACAGTTCACTATGTTCAAAACAACCTTTAAGCCAAACTTAATTCAACACTCTCTACGCATTCAACAATAACTCGCCATTCTCCCTTCTCCCCTGCTCCCGGCAACCACCATTTACTTTCTGTCTCTGATTTTGACTACCCTAGGTACTTCACAGGTACTTTAATAGAAAGGAAAACCTTTCCCAGAAACCGTCCAGGGGATTTCTCCTCAGGTCGGGTTGGTTGGGATTAGTCATGTGTCCATGTTCTATATTCACAGGAGGCTGGAAAAACAAATGTCTGGCATGTCCAGCCCCTACCAGAGGTTACCCTACCAGGGAGAAGGGTGAAATAATACCTACAGGATGGGAAGCCGCTAGAGTGTATTCTGTTTAATAAGAGCCAGGCACGCTGCTGAAAGAGCTAATCATTAGCCAGATTCAGAGAGACACTTAAATCCTTTCTGACAGAGAGGGCTAGGGCTAAGCAAGGTGAGAAGGTGCTTCTAGGTTATCAGAGAGCCACGTCCAGCGGGTACCTTGGAATCTAAGTTCCAGCTCTGATTCTATTCTAACCAGCTGTGTTACCGTGGGCAAGTTACTCAGCTCTGGAGTTCTTATTATCATGTTATTACTAAATCAATAACATGATGATACTGGCCTAAATTCAAGATCATTTCGTCCTTGCACGAGACTTCAGTACTTTGAGGTCCTTGAAAGGATGATATTGAACTTCTTCTTCATTTTATTTATTTATTTATTTATTTATTTATTTATTTATTTATTTATTTATTTATTTATTTGCAGCTGGCCCATACAGGGATCCGAGCCCTTGACCCTGGTATTATAACATGGCACTCTAACAAACTGAGCTAACCAGCCAGCCCCACATTGAACTTCTTTTGTTGCTGACTCTGATAATGTTGCCCAATTGTCATTATTAAAAGCTTTCCCTTTTAGTGTTTTGGAGGTTGGTTTGCTTCTTTCTGTAAGCACATTTAAAAGCACCATTCTCATAACAACTATCCATCCTCCACAAAATAACTCTTCCCTCTCTTTCTCTCTCTTTCTTTCTCACCACCTGTTAGACCCAACCAGGGAGCAATTCATCCTCCACCTCCCTCTCCAATATACATACTAAGCAGATACTAGGAGGTATTAAATCAAACGTTTTTGATATAACCAGTCCTTTCCTAGAACTTATAAAAAATGAATTTGCCGGAGAATAACTTAATTACCCATTATTACTGACTCACTAAATAGAAATACTAAGCATCACAATTAATGATGATGTGAATTTAGTTTGAACACCTGTGCATTTTTATTCAGTAAGCTGATCAAAGTCTAGCTGAGTTGGCCAGCTCAGTGTTCAGTTCATTTAATTTTCAATCAACAAATATTCATTGAGCACCTAATGTGTTCCAGACACTCTGCCAGATTCTAGGTATACAGATATGAATAAGACACAGCCCATGCTCTTAAAGAGCTTTCTGATGGTGTGGGACACAGATGATTTTGCTATAAGATAGAGGAAAATAATGACTACCAATTTGTGTTGATGGGCACACAATGCATAAAGATGTAATTTATATGAAAATAACAGCACATATAAGGGGAAAGGGAAAAAAGCCACATAGGGATAAAGTTTTGTATACAATTGAAAGAAATTTGGTATTAATCTGAGCTACATCGTTATAAATTAATATGTTAATTGCAATCACCAGGGAAAACACTAAGAAAATAACTAAAAAATATATATGTAGTAAAAGAAACAACAAGAGAATTAAAATGACATACTTGAAAATATTGATTTAACATGAAGAAAAGCAGTGATGGAGAAATAAAGGAATGAAAAAGTCATAAGACATATAGAAAACAAATCTCAAAACAGTGTATATAAATCCCACCTTATTTGTAATTGCATTGATTGGATTAAACACTCCAATTAAAAGAGAGACATTGGCAGAATGGATTTTAAAAAACGTAATTCAACTATATGATATCTACAAGAGACACACTTTAGATTCAAAAACACAAATAGGTGAAAGTAGAAAAATGGAAAAAGATTCAAACTCTAACCAAAAGAGAGCTTGGATGGCTATACTAATATCAGACAAAATAGACTTTGTTTTTGTTTTTGGTGGCTGGCCAGTACAGGGATCTGATCCCTTGACCTTGGTGTTATAACACCATGCTCTAACCAACTGAGTTAACCAGCCAGGCTTAGACAAAATATACTTTAAAACAAAAATTGTTGCTAGAGACAAAGAAAGACATTTTATAATGATAAAAGGTCAATCCATGAAGAAGATATAACAATTATAAATATATATCCACTTAATAATAGAACCCTAAAATACACGAAGCAAAAACTGATAGAATTGAAAGGAGAAATAGACAGTTCAACAATAATAGTTGTAGACTTCAATACCCCATATTATGGGTTGTATTGTGTCACCCCAAAGTTTAATGTGTTGGAAGCTTGGTCCACACTGTGAAAGTGTTAAGAGGGTGGGAAATCCTATTATGGTAATTGAACGGTGGAACCTTAAAGAGATGATTAGATTCTGAGGACCATGCCCAGTGAATGGATTAATAATGGTGGTCAGGGGCGTGGTTCTGAGGGCTTTAAAAGAAGAGCACATGAGAAGTTCTCTCTCTCTCTGCTCTGCCATTTTCTGTCATGTGAGACTCCTGCATTGCTATAAAGCCACCACCAAAGAAGACCCTCACCAAATGTGTCCCCTGCACTTTGGACTTCCCAGCCTCTGAAACTGTTAGCAATAAATTTCATTTTCTTACAAATTACCCAGTTCCAAGTATTTTGTTATAAGCAGCAGAAACAGACTAGTACACCCCATTTTCAATAATATATAGAACAACTGGACAAGTAGATTATCAGGGAAATAGGAGACTTGAACAGCACTAAACCAACTAGACCTGGAGAGCTATAGAGCATTCCATTCAACAACAACAAAGTCCACATTCTTCTCAAGCACACTAGGAATATTTTCCAGGATAGCTCATGTGTTAGACCATAAAACATCCCTCAATAAATCTAAAAGGACTAATGTCACACAAAGTAAGATTTCTCACTACAGTGGAATGAAATTAGAAATCAATAACAGGAGGAAATTTTTAAAATTCACTAGTATGTAGAAATTAAACAACACACTCCTAAATAACCAATGGATCAAAGAATAAATCACAAGGGAAACTAGAAAATAATTTGAGATGAATAAAAACAAAAACGCAAGATACCAAAACACATAGGATATAGTTAAAATGGTGCATGGGGGAAATTTATAGCTGTAAATGCCTAAATTTAAAAAAGAAGAAAGATCTCAAATCAACATAAGATAGAGGAAAGCACAGCATGCTAGGGGATTCGAGAGGTGGGGTACTTAGCTTTTCAGTAAGATGACCTTTTAAAGGATGAGTAAGGTGGAAAGGGAATTTACAGGAAGGTGGGAAGAGAATTCTGGGCGGAGAAAACAGCTTGAACAAATGCATATAGGCATGAACTAGCATGGGGTATGAGGGAGAGCTATAAGCAGTTCAGTGTTTCCAGAGTGTAAAATGTGTGGAAAGAGAGGTAGAGAAGACTGTAGGGTTAAGTGCGGCCCTGAAAGTTTTGCATGCTCTGCTGAGAACCTTGGGCTTTATTCTTTAGGTCACTAAAGGGTTGTAAGGTATATAATATGGTTCAGATTTCCTTTTTTGAAAAGTCTGTCCATTGGTAGTTTTCTACTTGAATTATCTAGCATGGATTGCAACGGGTTGAGCTGGGAAGATTGGAGACAGAAAATAGATTGTCTTAGTCAGTTCAGGCTGCTCTAACAGAATATCACAGACAGGGTGGCTTAAACAACAGAAATTTATTTCTCACAATTCAGGAGGCTGGAAAGTCCAAAATTAAGGTGCTGCCAGATGAAATGTCTGGTGAGGGTCTGCTTCTTCATTTTCAAATAGCCGTCATCTCACTGTGTCCTCACATGGCAGAGAGAAGAGAGAGATCATCTCTCTTACATCTCTTCTGATAAGGGCACTAATCCCATTCATGAGTGTTCTACCTTTATGACCCAATTAGCTCCCAAAAGTCTCCACCTCCAAATCTGGGCATCAGCATATGAATTTGTGGGGACCATAAACATTCATTTTACAGCATTAAATCTGTATTGTTCAGGGTTCTTCTGAGAAACAGAACCAATAGGATATATCTATATATATTTCTCTAGAAAGAGATTTATTATTATAAGGTATTGGCTCATGCAATTACAGAGGCTGAGAAGTTCCACAATCTGCTGTCTGCAAGCTGGAGACCCAGGAAAGCCAGAGGTATAGTTTGAAGACCTGAGAGCCAGAGAGCCAAAGATGTAGATTCCAGTCTGGATCTGAAGGCCTGAGAACCAGGAGTGCCAAGGGCAGAAGATTAATGTCCCAGCTCAAGCTGTCAAGCAGACAGCAAATTCAACCTTTTTCTACCTTTTTGTTATATTCAGACCCTCAAGGAATTGGATGAAGCCCATCCATGTGGGAGAGGACCATCTGCTTCACCCAGTCCATTGATTTAAATGCTAATCTCCTCTGGAAACACCCTCACAGATACACCCAGAAATAATGTTTAAACAGATAACTTGGCATCCCATGGCCCAATCAACTTGACACATAAAATTCACCATTGCTATAATCTAGGGGAGAAAATTGAGTCTGAACGTGAGCAGTGGTGGTGGGGCTGAAGTGAACAAGCTGAATTTGAGGAGTCTTTAGGAGCCCAGTTGGCAGAACTTGGTACTGATCAGAGCTGGAGGTGAGGAAGACACGTCTAGGATAGCTGGTGATTCTGGTTTGGATGAGTGGTATGCATATTAAATGCGAACCAGAATACAGAGGAAAAACAAGTTGAAGGGTGGATGCTGTCTTAAACTGTTGTTTTTCCTTTTTTCTTGTGCATGGCCACGGAGGAAATACCAGACTGGTGTTACCATTTCTAACAGGGCTTTGCTAACCTCTCTGAAAATCCTCGCACCCTCCTTTCATAGGTCCCCTGTACTCCCTTGCCTGAGGGACCTCCCTAGCCACATGTCATGCCTCTGCATTTCTCCCACAGGGACCCAGAGGGGCACACCAGGCATGACAATGAAGTATTGGCTCCTTTCTCCCTGGGCTTAATAGTCCCGCAGTGTTGAGCACCTTGTCCCCCTCTGTGCTGGGCCACCTCCCTTTTCCACAAACATCTATCTCCTAGGAGAGGGTCACAAACTGTAGGACCAAGGACCAGATTTTAACCCATATACGTGTTTTATTTGGTCTGCTCTGTATTTAAATATATGTATTTAAATGTAAATGCCTTTGAAAGAGAGACCAGGTTCTCTGATTTGTCATGTTCCCTCAGCACTTCTAGTTGCCTCACCCTTGGCCTGTTTTGCTCATTTCCCTTCAGCCTGGCAGACACAGGCTTCTGAATGTGTAAGCCCCACCAGAAGGAAAGATGTAGTGGGTCTGGTCCACCAGGGGGCAGCATCTTGACCGCACAGGGCACTGGCTTCCCTGTCACATTTTTCTCACCATCGCCCACTGCAGATGGGAGTTTGGAGAGAAGTGACTGGTTTCCAGTAGAGGGTCTTCTGAAAAACCAATCCATCTTTCCCTGAAAATAAAAATCAATTGCCTGTGTATTAGATTGAACCATACAAAACTGCCAATGTTCAACTGATTTTGCCCTATAAAGATGGCAGTTTCATATGATTCAACCTAGTAAAGTGATCCTGGTTTAGTCACTAGTAGGATAGTGGTTTTCAGCCTTGGTTGCAAATTAGAATAAACCAGGAGCTCTTCAAAAATATCCTTGCTAGGATTTACTCCTAAGACAATTAAATTCAAATCTTCGAGGATGGGGGCAGGTATAGAGATATTTTTAAACCTCCTATGCAGCCACATTGAAATTGCAGCTCTAGCACATGCCTGGGTCAGCCACAAGAGAGGCTCAGAGAGCCATCTGCTGAACTCCTTACCATGTTACCCATGGATGGTAGAAGCTTCCTGGCTTTCTGAGCAGGGCCTC
Source organism: Cynocephalus volans (assembly GCF_027409185.1). Taxonomy (NCBI): domain Eukaryota; kingdom Metazoa; phylum Chordata; class Mammalia; order Dermoptera; family Cynocephalidae; genus Cynocephalus; species Cynocephalus volans. The sequence continues at coordinate 134,919,548 of NC_084467.1, forward strand.
AACCCAAGAGAAGTTTGAGGAAACCAGAACTTCCCTGTGGCTGCAATTACTTCATGCAGTAATTAATGCAATTACTTCATGCATTAAATTGAGCCAATAAAAATTAAAGAACTTCCATTACACCAAAAAAATGTGTATTAAATATCCAGGTGTATAGGGTACCAACCTAGCTTGAAAATTACTGCCTTGTGGGAATTAGCAATCTGGAATTTGCTATATTGTCTCTGCCCACGCCATTGAAGAACCATATGTGGCATTAGAGAAAGTCACCACCAACTGGAAACTGTTCAAAGACATGGTCTCGGACATTTACTGAAGGCTATGTAGCACAACAAAGCATACATTTTGGAGTGGCTAAATTACTGTAGCCATAGATGGCAGTTAAGTGAATACAGCTTTGAGAGCAATAATTCCTCTGCATTCTTACTAATTCTAGGAGCTTAACTTTCACCTTAATGTTTCTTTTTACTTTTAACATGCATATTTTAAAAACAAAACTAAATAGATAAATATATTTTCAGAATAAAAGAGAAAATAGCCCATATTACTTTTTGGGGTGATGAAAATGTTCTAAAATTAGATTATGGTAATGGTTGCTTAACTCTGTAAATATACTAAAAAGCATCAAATTGCACACTTTAAACAAGTGAGTTTTATGGTATGTAAGTTATATCTCAATAAATCTTTTTAAAAAAATATGACCAGCGTTGAAAAAAAATAACTGAAAGACTTCCACCACTTTCACAGTACAAAGCCTGAATGTCTCAGCAGAGAAGCTGGGTGTGCCTGTGTGTCTGTATGAGGTTTATGATGCTGTCCCTGGGACATGAGTGGTTTGCTTAGATGGCATTGACAGAGGTGCCACGTGAAGGGTTAAATGGGCAGTCCATTACCATAAGCAAGGGGAGGGCTGGGCCCAGCTCTGCAGAGCTGGTTGCAAATGAAAGAAAGGAGTTTACCCTGTTGGGAAACAAATGCAGAAGCAGCAATCCACAGAGAGCCATATGCAGGGAACAAACCTGCCCTGGAGGCAGCCAAGGCACAACACACACTCCTGGCAGGGAATGAAGGGAGACAGGGATACATGTCTCCTTCACTCACTAGCCTTCCTTGTCACCCTCTCTCTCCAGGCTCCGAGCACCTTGGAACAGCATGAACTTTCCCAGGGCTCCCCTCAACTTGCTCGACCTAGAATTAATTAGTTTCAGGGGGATCCATCATTGTGTTCATACATATTAACTAGGTTAAAAAACTGTGTGTGTGTGTATATGTGCGTGTGTTTTACCTTCGTGTATGCGGGCACCTTGAGACAATACTCTCCTTATACCTTTGGATTTCTAGACTGTTATTGGAGTCCTGGGGCTTGGCAAATTGGCAGAGACTTGGAAATTCTGAAACAGTTTAAGGAAAATGCTTACTTACAGTGATGAAGGGACCAAGAAATAAGCCTCCAGGCCTCGATTCCCCACCCCTGCAGAACCTGTTCTCTTCAAACTTCCCTTTCAAATGTTGCATGTCTGCCATGTACAGTGTTAGCACTACAGAAGACACAGAAGTCAACCCAACGCTGTCCTTGAGGTTAAAGGCATTACAATACAGGGGAACAGATCACCAAAGATTTCAATACAAACAGTATCACAAGAGAGATACAAATAAAGTGTTTGGTCTCAGAAGCTGAGGAAAGCATGTGCTGTTGGAAAGGCAATGAAAGGCCTTGTGAACAAGTGGCATTGAGAGATATATAGCATTTTTACAGGTGGGGGTGAGGTGGGAGTCCCAGAGTGAGAATTGGTGTGATCATATCTGTGGGGGCAGGGAAAGGAGAGCAAGTAAGCCCTTTAGGGTGGAGAAAAAGGAATTAGCAGAAAATGGGCCTGGAAAGGTAAACTGGGACTGTGAATGCCAAGCAAAGGAGTTCCTGTTGTATTCTGCAGGCCTCTGGTAGGGTTCCACACTAGGGCTAATAACCAAGATTCCTCTGCTGAGGATGTCTACTGCCCCTGGCAGGAGGGGTCAGCCAAATTCCTGCCCTGGTATCAACTCAGTGTGCTTCAACACATCAGTGTCAAGAAGGTATTTTGCAAGGGGCAGTCCATGAGAGGGAAATAAAGATGAAATAAAGTCACAATCTGTGTCTTTAAGAGCCTTGCAGTTTGGGGACAGGGGAGAGAAAGGCAAAGAGGAGATTAGATGAAGACACCCCAATACATCATATGAATAGTGCAAAGAGCATCATGGGAGTCTTGACAAAGTGCTCAGACCTTCCTAATGGGAGCTCCACCTAGACTGTCAGCTTCTCAAGGGTAGGTATTAGGCCTTCTTCATCTCTGCATGGCCTAGGGCTAGCTCAGTGTCTGGCACTTGGTAGACGTTTGTTAAATGAATGAATGAATGAATGAATGAATTCTCCATGTCCTGCTGAGGATGTCTGTTACAAGTTCACATAGCACTGCCTAACTTTGGTTCATATTGTTCCTCTCTTCTCCCACACATATTTTGCCCACCTCAATCCTCCCTCCCTGACAATGCCGGCCTACACTATCTTCCTGGACTTTGATTCTTTCAGCAATCACAGAGTCTGGGCTGTATAATTTAAGTGTCCTGTGTTCCTTGCAGCTGCTTCCTGTGTGGTAGTCCTTCTTAGACGATTGTATCCCTCACAATACTTAAAATACATTGACTGTTGATTGGTTGGGAAATAACCCACTTCAGGAGGAGGGGGCAGAAACTGGCATCGTGGAGTGTCAGTTATGGTGCTGGTGCTGTTCACACATTCACAAAGAGCCTGGGTGATGGAGCCTGGTGAAGGGAAAACTGGGGGACAGAGCAATTTGCTTTCTGAAAGCCTCTGACACAGGCTCTCCTGCTCTGAGGTCAGATGAGGAGGAAGTGTGTCTGTCTGCCTTGCAGCATGCAGGATGGATGTGAAATCAAGCACTGGACTGGGTTGCCGAGAGAGGCTGTGAGCCCCTTTCCCCCTCCACCACCACCTCTCTGAAAATCCTTAAGAACAGAGGGGACTCGTTTGTCCAGGAAGCTGAAGCGGCAGGATGAGCTGGCCTTCTCCAAGGCAGTGACAGTTGGAGCACCTGCCCTTGTTGTCCTTGTCAGTTACAGGCAAGAAAGAAGAGTCCTTTTGGGTAAAGCATCTTAGAGGAACTGTTGATTTATCCTTTTGCTTTATGATTTCCTGATGTAGCGAACAAAGTTCAGGGAGATTAGCCAACTACAGCAGACTGATGTTCCTGTGTAGAGAAATAAGGTAGAATCTCATTACCATCCAGCTCATTTTCCCAAGAATTGTGTATCCCATGGTCAGAAAACAACCCCCAAGCCTTTTCAATTACATCCAGTAAAAGGCTGATACAATGCCTTCTGTATTTGCTTGTACACTCTGCAGTGACTAATGCTGCTTCCCTAACTAGGGTGTCTGGGGTAGGTGTCTAGCCTAATTATCTCTCTAGGACGTTCTGATAGTAAGTACTCAAGAAACACACATGAATAACAACTAATTTTACACAATAATTTGTAAGGACTTTCCCAACGCATGTCCTAATTTACTACTCACAACAACCCTGTGAAGCAGGTACTTCCCTCCCATTTTCCAGGTAAGAAAACCAATGCTCAGAGACGTTAAGTGGCACACCCAATATCATACAGCTGGTAAGGAAGAGTTCTTTTCACTATACTTTGCTGCTTACATGAACTGTATGTCCTGAAAAAAGTGTTAGCTTGGTCCTTCCCCCGTCACCCATCTTATCCCAGGGAGCAACATGCAGTATAATGTATCAGTCAGGCACACTAAGTCCAAGTTTAGTATATAATTTAGACAGAATGATGAATGCATTATACAGCAGATGCTCTGTACAGGAGTCAGTGGAAAGCAAACTTAAGGGGGCTGGAATTTTCCATTCAAACCATGTATGGGAAGCCTACTGGATGCCAGGCATTGGAGACCCAGGCGTGACTGACCTGCCCTCATGGGGCTTACAATCCATTGCAAGAGACAGTAGTAAAACAATATTACAGTAAACGAATCACAATGTTTAAAAATGCTACTAAAAGTGAGTCGCAGGGAGCTCTGCTCCGGTCCTAATGAACAGCGATTTGCACTCAGTGTAGGAAGGCTGGCCTCTTTGGGGCAAGGGGGGATACATTTAGACAGGCAGAATCTCCAAGCAGAAGTCAAGGCAAATTAAAAGGGCAAAGGAGGAAGGAAATAGTTTCTCACAAATAGACCTAGGGGACCTAGGGGACCGCAACTCTCCGGTCCCGCTGCCTGGCTGCCTACCTGCCTATGAAAAGCAGGAAAGAAAAAGCGAAGGTAAGAGAGAGAAGTGAGATGCCCGTTTATGTAAGCGGGGCGAGGCGGCACGGCACCGAGGAGTAGAAAGACTAGAGCCGGCGCGATTAGAGTTAAGCGCAGCCGGCCCGGGACGAGAAGGGTTAAGGGGGCCGTCCTGAGCGAGTCCGGTAGGGCCCGCCCACCGGAGGGCGGGGGCGGGGCCGCGCCGAGCGAGCCCTTGGATTGGTCGCAGGGAAGGCGTTACGCTAGGACGGTACCAACAGTCGGGGGCCGCGGAGGCGGGGGGTGGGTGTGGGACGGCCGGCTCAGCGCCGGGAGAGGCGGCCAGGGAATGGCCGGGCCGGGGGTGGGCGGGAGCCGCAGTGGCGGCGGCGGCTGGGGGTGGTGAGCGCGGCGTGGGGCTGCCCCCTCCCCGGAGGCGGCGGGGGCGGCAGGGGCTTCGCCGCACCGCACCTCGCGGGCGGCCATGGAGCGAGCCTAGGGCCCGACAGGTGAGCGGCATGGGGGCGGGAAAGGGCGCGCGACCCCTGCCCCCAGCGCGGCGGGCGGGAAAGTGCGGGCCCGCGCGCGTGCGGGGCGCGGTGCAGGGCGGGGGCCGCCTGGGGGCGGGGCGCCTCCCTGAGGGGCCGGCCACCCGTGCTCGGGGTGGTTCCCAAGCGGCCGCAGGCAGGTCCCGGGCCCGCGGCTTTTTTGGAGACCGCCCCGGGCCGCGCGTCCCTGCGGGCGGTCGCGGCTAAAGGGACGCGGCCTGGGCCGCCACCTCCCGGGCCCACCTGACGCGCGGGCCTTACCTGGGACCGCCTGGGGTCCTTCCCGTGACCAGTTTTCGCATCCGGGCGTGGTCCCCAGAGGCGCCTGGCCCGGGTGCCGCCCTCCTGTCCCGCCGAGTGCCGGTTGCGGCGGCCCAGGGAGGAGCGCGCGCTCGCGGGGTCCCCACGGTACCCGCCTCGTGGCCGAGAAGCGCGAGTGACTTGCAGGCCCGAGGCGGGAGGCCGGGGCAACCGTGCCCGGGAGCCCGCAGTCTCCTCGGGGTCGTGCGCCCGGCGCTCGCAGTAGGACACAACTTAAGGAAATGATATGGTAGTCCAAAGTGGGTTGCGCTTGAGATTTCATTTCCGGGTGTGGAGGCCCGGCGATTGAGAGCGAACCGAAACGTTGCCATTAATCATGAATGTGAACAGTTGTCAAGCTGCGTCCTTGATTATGGGATCTGACAAGAGGTTCATTCTAATAAGGCTTCTGTTACCTGTCAGTCTCCGGATAGGAAGAGGAGGGGTATAAGGATGTTGGAGGGAAGGGGAGGAGACAGGGCACGGTTGATCATTATGGAATTATTAGTCCTTTTAAAGGCCATATCACCATTGGGATGGGTAAGGAGTTTATAATTTGGGGAAAAGAGAGATGCTTGATACTGCAACTAAAGTCTAGGGCCAGTTGTGAGTATTATCCTCACCCAGCCACTTTCCCTCTGGCTGTTTGATTTCTCACCTTGGAAGAAACGTAGGAATGTGGGGTTTTTTAGCTTTTAAGTTCTAAAGTTTTTAGACTTAAGGACTTTGTAAATATGTATCTGGTAAAGTTAAGATTGCCATTTATTGACCATGCCTATCCTGCTTGTCTTGTAAACTCATGTATAAATTTCACTGGGATTGATTTATTTTAATTGGGTTAGAGACCTCTGTGTGCTTATGTATTTATTATAAACATTTCTTGAATTTATGCAGGACCTTTGAGCTAAGCTTAGAGCGCTTCCACATGTATTATTTATCAGGTGTTAAAGATGCTACGTTATTTGCCCAGACTCAAAGCCAGTCTAAGGTAGATTTAAAATTAATGTTTTGCATCCGATTAATAACTTGTCTAAAGTTTGTGAAGATGTTGCACTTTGGCACCTAGAACCATAAAATAGAATCAGTAAACTGGAGGCCCTTCCACGTTTGAAATTGCTCATCAGTGGAGAATAAAAAGGCTCATGCAAGTAATTCAGACTGTCAGCCTCATTCACAATATAGTGCAGTGATATATGGATGGAGGTAAAAGATGATCAAGAATTCTTGGCATTCACAGTTTTCCTTCTGTGTGGCTGATGAAAATGTGACATTGATTTGCTCTGTTTCTCTAGAACTAGTAGGAAAATAGCTACAATTTGGTGAAAAAAACAAAAACTTGAAAACACATGCCCTGCCTTTCTTTCTGGGTACTTTGGATTAGGAACAAACAAATCACTGTTTCTGTCATCTTATTTTTCATACTCCTTTATATAATTATTTTATGTTAAGTTGATAACTCTTTGACTTTTAATCTTTATTTCCATTTGTAGATTCCAACTCTTTCACACAGCCTTAAAGCTTTTACTTTTTGTATCCTGAATTTTGAATTCCTAAATGAAATTTTCTTTGTTTACTTTCAGGACAGAGTTTAGCTTCCTACACTTTGTGTGACTATCATTTCAGTGGTGTAAACTTTGAAGCCAGATACTTCGTCTCTTGAATTGATAACTTTTAAAAATAACTAACCACAGTGATTCCTTGGTGACTGCTACAATCTCATAATAGAAGCAGGAGGCTGCTCTTTGTATTCTGTGGTTGCAGTTGCAAACAAAATGGAGACAGTCTTCTGAAGCTGAATGTCAGGTCACTCTGGCACTAAGAGCCAGGTAGTTTTGTGGACTGGGGTGGGGAGCACAGTTACAATGAGGCTCTACATTTTGTTGTAATAATTATGATAATTGGTGTACTTTCTCTCTGCACCTAATAGTGCCTTCGTTAGTGCATAGTAGATGAACAGGGAATATTTGTTGGTTGAATGAAAAAATGAAAAACAGTATGAGGAAAGGGGACATATTCTAGTGTATATACTAAATTGTTTAGTTCTTCTTTTTGTCAAAAGAGAAAAAAAGTCAAGAAAACATGTTTCAGATTCTAATTGAAAATATGCTGTTGAAGTGAGTATCTGTGAAGGACGTTATTTGCTGGACCTGCCTTGAGATACATGATTGTGTGATTGTATGGTGTTCTACGCACCTGAAGCCTGGAAGTAACCAGTGCAGGCACCAGTCATGTGCAGCTTCACATACTTGCTCCTGCTGCCTGCTCTGGCTAGACTAATTGAGCAGTTGGGTTGATAGTCAATGTTTTTACATTAATAGAAGAACTTACAGCTCTTGGTAATGGTCATGCCGATAGCACTGACCCAGACTGTCCTTCTCATTTCTTATTTTGTGGATGGGAGAGAGAAGTTATCCTTCCCTGAAGCACTTTTCCAATAGCTCTTCCTTCCACACCTATATTCCTCTCCCTCTGTTCCTTCCTTTAGCTACCTCTGTAACCCCCAAAGACCAGTAAATTCATTAGAATGGGCCTGGACTACAGAACAGAAGGCTTTACTTTGCAGTTGAACCAGCTTCTAACCAACTTTATAATGTCAACATGACTGCTAGAGCTGCCTAGAAGAGGATAAAATGGAAAGATCTCACTTCTGGTTTGATCTTTTAACCAAAAACAAAAGGAGAAGTGCCTGTCTCTGGACCTAAAGAGTATGGGGGTGCATCTGTCATCCCAGGATGAAATAAGAAGTATGAAATAAGAGATGATTCAGAAAAGAGACAGTGAGCTTTGGTGTGTGAGGTCTGTACTTTCTGGCAAAGTAACATCCCCTTTTGAGGAGAGGGTGCTAATTTAGATACATTATAAAAGGAGGTCAAGGAATATGAAATTATAAATGTATAAAGAAGACAGAACCAAGTACAGGGGGAGGCAGTGAAGTCTATAATTCCTTGCTCTCAAATGTTGACTTTCTGCTTTATGTATATAGCAGTGCCTCTTTTATCTAATGTTGCTGGGAAATAAGGTATTATGTGTGAAAATTCTTATTTTAGCTATACTTGATGTGGAAATTTTTTTACAATGTATTATATACTTGGTTTCCTTTTAAACATAGTTTAACCTTTTTTTTATTGTCTCAGGGTAATTTTTTGCTCTAATTACTAGCATCCATTACTGACAGTAACCAAGGAAGGCATTGAGGTGATTGGAAAATGTAGGTTGTTTGCCCCCTCTGCTTTTTGGATTATTGAATTTGCTTTTAATATCAGTCTGTCTCTTCTTTCAGTGGTGGAAAAGCTGCACTTTTGCTGTTAGTGTCCCTGCTGCCCTCTTTTAAATTTGCAGCTTCTGATCTTTGGAGTAGGAACCCAGATCACTCTGCTTCCTGAAATTGAGTGTAAAACAGCTAAATAGGCTGAGTTAGATTCTGCCAGCTCTTCTCTGAGTATAAGCATATGAACTTTATAACCACTATTTTGGCTGCCCAAAGACCTTTTTTGTTCATTTCTTGTTTCTTATCTTTGGTTTACATAGTGAACTTGCACTCTGTACAGGTGCATTTTTTTTTTTTTTTTCAGTGAATACACAGCACCAGCATCTTTTATTTTGAAGATAAGTTAATCATCACAATATGACATAATTTATGAATTGCTTTGGTGATTGTACTAATTTTGCCATCTTAAATGTTAAAAAATCATGTAAAATACATTTATGCAATAGCTTTTGAGTAATACTTCTCCCGACTCAAATCATTTTTCTTTTTTTTTTTTTTAGTTTCCTCTTTATTTAAAAAAAATTTTTTTTATTGAAGCATAATTAATTATACATATTTTGGGGATACAGTGTTGACTACCATTATTTGTGTACAATATGTGATAATCACATCAATATTATTAGCATATTATTGCAAATCGTAATTATTCTTTGAGTCCCTTACCCAATTTCTTCTTAACCCCCCTCCCCCTCCCCCTCCCCTACCTCCTGTTCTCTCTGTTGGTGTGTTTATGTTCCTGTAGTTCTTCTGTAGAAAAAAGAAAATAATATGGAAGTACTAGCGTTGGTTCTTGTTTCAGAAAGCATTGCCAATAACACTGGAAGGTCTGGTTCCAGCTCTGTCTAGTATGATTCTTGAGCAGTGTCTTGGACCATCTCCATTCTTCCTCTTAGCATTTCCAGATTGTCTTTACTGTCAGTCTCAGCCAATACCAGGAACCAGGCTGGCAATAGCAGTGGCCTTGAAAGGTGAAAGCAGGATATACAGAAAGCAGCAATTTTAAATTGAGTGCATAAAATTGGTATTAGATATTTCTGCATTTTTTTTAACTGTACTGTATATCTGAATTCTTTACATAGCAGGACTTATTTCCTCATGTCTATAAAAGAAGTTAGCTTTAAGCCAGAGTTGCCAGTTCAGAATAAATTCTTACAACCATGAAGGTCTCACTTTTTTACTCTTCAGTCCTTTTATCCAACAAACATTTATTGAGTACTCTCACATGCCCTGCACTGTACTAGGTTACTTTTAAGTACAAAGAAAGAGTGAAACATATTCCCTGTCCTCAAGGAACTCACAGTATAGTAGAAGAGACAAGTATCCCCCCCAAAATGTGTGTGTGTGTATTCATATAACAAAGGGCTTGTGCTTAGAGCCACCCAGCCATAATTTCAATACGGACCTGTTTGAGGTTGTACTGTTTCTAAAGGTGAACTCCTGTGGGCCGTCACCTCGACACACCTTAGAACATAAGGTTAAAAATGTGAGGTGCTGTTGTTGCATAAAGCTTATATACCTTTCCAAGAAATGTAGACTTGAGCAGTAGAAATGAAAAGCATGTGAAGGAAAATGTTACATTACTTGGAAATTCCATATTTCCACACTATAGGAATTCTTTAATATGCCATATAAGTGGTAGTTATGGACTGACAATCAAGCAGTGAAATACCTAGAACTTAGCTTCATTATACCTGGCTCATTTAAAGCAGAATACAAATTCTTACACATTTCCACAGAGTGTCTAGATCAGTGAACAATACTTGTGTTGGTTTTTTAGAACAAATGTCACTAGCATTATGAGCTAAAAAATTTTTTGTTTTCATTTTCAAGGAAGAGGGTTAGAGGGTTGACCTAAATTAAGATTTAAATAGGACAGGGTTGCAGTAATTGAATTTTTTTCAATGAGGGAACACTTTATATTGCCTATTTCATTTTTACTCTCACACCCAGGAAGAAAGGCTACCTTAATGCTTCATAGATGCCTAGTGATCCTTTTAGTTGGCTTCCTTCACAGAGAACTGTTAGAGGATTTCACTTATGGGATTCTGAGTTTACAGACATGAAAAAATGTTTAATTGGAAGTGAAAACAGTAAGAAAAATCTAACACTTGGACCAGTGTGATCTATGTGGGAATTAGATTTTCTATACCTGTAACTTTAAGTTACTCTTCAAGCTTTAGGACATGTGTCAGTTGTCCTCTTTAAAACAGAACTCATTTTCCAAACTGAAGACTGTTGTGAAAGGTGCTCTATTTCAGCCTTTTTTGTGAAATAGAATAAGTTCATGCTTGCCATCTGTTTCAGTTACATTGAATGTGGTAGAATTGAACTTGGTAGAGAATAGAAACAAGTCAGTCAAGTGAGTGACAGCCTCCTAGTCTTCTGCTTCACATGGTGCTCACTCTGAAGATATTTGCTTGCTTACAATCATATCTCCTTCTCAAATTTAGAAAAGGATTTGGTTCAAGGATACCAGACTATTAATTACTACTAAACTCTAAGTAACGCAATGTGTGTATTCAGCCCACCGATTTCATAACTGAGAAGACACCATTATGGGATATTGACTCCAGTGAGGGTTATTTTCTTTGTCATTCTTTCTCCTCTCAGGAGATCATGTTTGCGTTTTTGATGTGGTAATAATGACTAACAAATGATTACTGTGGGTTGTCCAGGCACTAATCTCGTTCATTTTTAACAACCCTATGAGTTAGATAATAGTGTTCTTGTTTCATTTTTCATGTGGAAACTGAGGCCTGGAGAGGTTAGAGGTTAAATCTTTTTCCCCAAGTCCTGCATTAGGTGGTAAAACAAAGCCAGCATTCAGGCCGAGGCATTCTGAATCCAGAGTACATGCTCTTAACCCCTCTGCTATAGATAGCTTATATTTAGGATAGGAAGGTGAATTAAGAAGCTATTTCTTAAGAGAATTAGTAGAGAATGGGAAGATAATCTGTAGATAATAATTAATGATGTTATTTCATATTAGTTTTTATTCTTAGTTGAAGACCCACATTTGAAGGTAAAAAGGAAGAATAATGTGATGTGGTAGGCAGCAGATGGCAAAATAGGAGTAAGCTGGTTTTCTGGGGGTACTCAGCATTTATTCAGGTAACAAACACTTGATGCTGTTTGGTATTGGAGGTTTTGACTGTGTGGATGGAAGTACACAATGCTAAATGGAAAGATTTCTGAATGCTCTTGATTTTACTTATAATCACTGCCACTAACCATCAGTAGAGACTGCATTTATTTCTAGGAGGCAGGGAATGTAAACTTTTGGTAGCTAGTAATGTGGCACAGTGGTCTAATATCACTATCAGTTAAAAAACAAAAGGGCAGCATATGAGATTTAGCTCAGGATGAAAATGTGTGTCTGTTTTTCTTTTTTTTCTTTCTTTTTTTTTGGTACCAAAGGGTTGTGATTTCTACTATTTATGCTTTGGCTGAAGTATAAAAGTTAGACTTTATAAACTGGGTGTGTGTAGTTGTGTGAATGTGTGAGGTTAGTCTTGCTCTGCATAGGTCTAAGTAGGGTTCTAAAGTATGTAAGTGGATTTTAGTAAATGATCCCATTGAGAATCTATTTCTTCTTGTGTCACCTTTAAGAGACCTGCTTAATTGTGTCTTGCTAAACATCTACAGTGAAGGTAGAAAAAAAATAGAAATGACATATAACTCTCATATTGTATATGTTGCTCCATAGAAGGCATTGATAATTATTTGCAAATAGGACCTAACAATTTATTAATCCAATCTTTATTTACACTTAATGGATAATTTAATGTTTCCTCCCTCCATGAGAGAATTGTTTTTAGTCACGTAGTTTATTTCCCTATGTCCTCTCCCCTGATATTCTTAATAACCCCAAAAGAATGGGGAGCAGAATAGATATGAGAATGTTGGATTTTACAAACTACCCCAAAATCTAGTGGCCTAAAACAATTTATTATTTCTTATAATTATGTAGTTCAGCTTGGGCTGGTTGGTTACTGCCCACATGGTATAGGCTGGGGTTACATGTGTGGGTGTATTCATCTGGGACCTCAGCTGGAACTGGAAGGCCCTTAATAGCTTCATTTCCGAGTCTGGCACTTCAGCTGGGGTGGCCAGAATAGCTAGGGGCTGGTCAGGTCTTTCCAGTATAGGTCACTCATCATTTGGTAGTCTAGCCCCAGCTTCTTGGCATGGTGGCTAGATCCCAAAAGAGTGAAAGTGAAAGCTGTCTAGTCTCTTAAGGCCTGGTCCCAGAACTCACACACAGTCACTTCCACAGCATTCTATTGGTCAAAGCAAACAAGGCCAGCCCATATTCAGGGGGAGGAAAAATAAACTTCACCTCTTAATGGGAGGAATTGTTGGTATCTATCTTTGTAGACAGTCAACAAAAAAACCTCTTAATTAAATTCGGGTCTTACCTCTTCTTAACATTCACCAAACCTTCAGAGTTTTGCTGAAACCAACAAATACCAAAGAAAAAGTTTGTAAAAGGGCCCTTGTAGTTTCTACTCAGGATTGGGGGCAGGAAGAGTGTGTGCATAGATATGATTATATACTAGTTATTTAGTTACTTTCACCCCCTTTGCCACAAATCTCCTTTGTTACTAGTCCTCTGCATGAAATGTTCATTCTGAACATTTGCCTTGTGGTACTTTACATTCATAAGTCATGCTACATTTCCGTTATGTGGTGTATTAGTTCATTTCTGTTGCTTATAACAAAGATACCTGGAACTGGGTAATTTATAAGAAACAAAATTTATTGCTTACAGTTTCAGAGTCTAGAAGTCCAAAGTCCATGGAACACATCTGGTGAATGAAAGAAAGTGAGCCGAGATGCCGGGTACCGTTCAAGCTTTATGAAAGGAAAAGAATCTCCTGGGTTGCGCCCAAAGTGGGCGGCAGCCCGTAGCTGCCCTCAAAATGGAGGACAGCAGCAACAATGGAATTGCGAGAGTTTATATTAGTTGTTGGGCGTGAAATGTATGGAGGGAGGGACCATTAGGTTGCTGTAACTGGATGGAGAACTGCACCGATGTGGAAGCCGGAAAGTTGTTTCTGTCTAAGTCAGGAGGCTTCTGGTAAAGGGAAGAGGAGAGGGGCTTGGTGCTGGAGTGGAAGATGAAGCCAGCGGCTATTTTGTGCTTATTGTGTGCACAGTGATGCCATTCATGTCCAAAATCCATCAGTGAAGACTTTCTTTGGTGGTGACTTCAGTGATGGTAGGGTATCCCATTGCAAAATGATGGAGCAGAGAGAGAGAGCTCCTGGTGTGCTCTCTTTTTAAAGCCCTCAGAACCACACCCTGACCACCATTATTAATCCATTCACTATGGCATGGTGCTTACAATCTAATCACCTCTTCAAGGCCCCACCTTTCAGTTACCATAATAGGATTTCCTATGCTCATCAGTTAGAGAGGGAATTAAGCTTCTAATACATGAACTTTGGGGGACACCATTCAATCAGTCCACAGCATTCTGCCTCTGGCCCCCAAAGTTCATGTATTTCTCACAGGTAAACACATTCATTCTATCCCTAAAGTCTTTTATTTCAACTCAAAAGGTCCAAAGCCTCAAAGTCCCATCTGTGAAATCAAAACAAGTTATCTACTTCCAAGATAACAATGGTGGGACAAACATAGGGTACATATTTCTGTTTGAAAAGGGAGAAATAGGCTAATATAAAGGGGTAAAAGGTCCTAAACAAATCCGAAATCCAGCAGGGCATACATCAAATCTTATAGCTGGCAAATCACATACCTTGACTCCATGTTTGACGTCTTCTGCACACTAGTGTGGGGGTTGGATCCCTAAGTTCTTGGGCAGCTCCGCTCCTATGGCTTTCCTGGTCTCAGGCCATATTCACCCCTCCCAGGCTGGTGTTCTTCTTTGGTAGCTGCACAAGTCTGGGGTCTCCATGGCAGTCCTGCTGTCACAGCTCCACTGCCATGGTGCTATTGGGGTTTTTTTGCTGCAACTCTGACCCCACGTCTCTGTTCAGCATTGCTCTAGTGAAGGCTATCTGTGGTGAATCCGCCCCTGTGACAGATCTCTTCCTGGGTCCCCAGACTTTTCCATATATCCTTTGAAATCAGAGTTGAGGCTCTCGAGCCTCCACAGCTCTGGCATTCCGCCAGCCTGCAGACCTAACACCACGTGGACGCTGCTAAGTCTTCCAGCTTGTAGCTTCCAAAGCTACAGGTCCAGCCATGTCTGAGGCTGATTTTCCCAAGACTGGAGCAGCTGAAGCAGCTGTGAAGTGCTGATGTGGAGAGCAGCTTCCTGAGGTGGCCCTGGGCAGCAACCCCGTGGCGAGTGTCTCAGGCCTGTTCCCCAAGACCATTCTGTCTCCCTAGGCCTCTGGGCCTGTAATGGAAGGTTTGACCCCGCAGGCTTCTGCAGTGCCTTCAGGGTCTTTCCCCCCTTCCCTTATTAATCCTTTTCTTTTGTACTAATCTTCTTAGCAAACTGTTGCTGAGCTACACCATTGTATTTTTCTCCTGAAATTGCTCTTTGCTTCTCTACCACATGGCCAGGCTGCAAATTCCACTCTGCTCTCCTTTTAAATTCTAGCTTTATGTCATACCCTTGCTGCCATAACTCAGCATAGGGTATTACAAGTAGCCATATAGCTTCCTGAATGTTTTGCTGCTTAGAAATTTCTTCCGCCAAATACTCTGGTTCACAACTCTTAAGTTCCAACTTCCACAAAGTCCTAGGGCATGGACACAATGCAGCCAAGTTCCTTGCTAGTTCATAACAAAGGTGATCTTTGCCCCAGTTTCCAAAATCTCCTTCTTATTTATTTCTATCTAAGACCTCCTCAGTGTGGCCTTTACTGTCCATATTTTTGTCAACATTCTGCTCACCACCATTTAACTAGTCTCTAAGAAGTTCCAGACTTTCTGGTTTTTGGCTTTACTATACTCTCACCAGCAGCTAGGCTTTTTCCAGCCTCCTTCTTCAAATTCTTGCAGCCTTTGCCCATTACCCAGTTCCAAAGCCACTTCCACATTTTCAAGTATCTGTTATAAGAAACACCCCACTTCTCTGGTGCCAGTTTTCTGTATTTGTCCATTTCTGTTGCTTATAACAAAATACCTGGAACTGGGTAATTTATAAGGAAACAAAATATTGCTTACAGTTTTGGAGGCTGGGAAGTCCAAAGTCCAGGGAACACATTTGGTGAGGATCTTGCTGGTGGCGACAGTGACCCAGGGGTCTCACATGGCAGAAATGGTGGAGCAGAAAGATAGCTCCTCATGCACCCTCCTTTTAAAGCCCTCAGAACCACGCTTCTGACTGCCATTATGAATCCATTCACTATGGCATGGTCCTATAATCTAATCGCCTCTTCAAGGCCCCACCTTTCAATTATTGTGATAGGATTTCCCATCCTCAGCAGTTGCAGTGGGGATTTAAGCTTCAATGAGGTTGGAATGATGTTGTGGGGGGCATCCAGTCTACAGAATGTGGTAAGAAGCTGATTTGACCATTGAATTAGAAACACAAAAAAGTGAAATGTTTGTTTTACTGAAATTTTCATTTTTAGTTGCTATAAGCAAAAGTTGGAATTTCTTCTTTATGACCTCAGAAGTAGTAGCATGATGTTGTCACTTAATCAGAGGAATATTCAAGGGGATACGGCCACTAATGAGGCTTGGGAACCTCACTGGTGGCTGTAGGACCCCCTAGTAAGCTAATAGGTGTTGGGGCCAAGTGTTATGTTCCTCTGCAGCTACGTGCACTGAATTTTATCACATGATTTATACACCTCTGCACCAATATGTTTTTCTGTATATGTCCTCCAACATCAGTCAGACTCTTGATCAGAGGACTTTACACTAAGACCTAACATTTTTCTGTGGAATCTATATCTCTTCTCCCAAAACAACTTTATAGTGATAAGTTCATCCTTATAAAACATTTATTAGGCTTGTAGGATGGTGGTGTATTGTGTGAAGACTGAAAGTAAATGAGCCTCATAGCAAGCCCCATGTAGTTGACGGAGCTGAGAGTGAAACCAGGGTTTGGTAGGAAAATTTCTTATAAAGGTCTGTTTTTCAGAACTCCGATATGGGACTTTATTCTAGCTTTTATTATGAAGACTATTTACAAATGTACCACTTGCACTGCCTTTTTCATTTTTAACATTTTTTGAGTTGTGTTATCACCTTGAGTCTATTCGTTCTTTGAGGTAGGCTCTGTTCCATATAACAGAAGCATTAAAATAAATGACCGTAATATAACTGAACAGTATTGCACTGTTCAAAGCATTTATGGGGGAGGTGAGGGCATGAAATAGAGCAGGCACACTCCTCTGGGAATGCTAGTGAGCTTTTCATGAATAGTTTGGGATATATTGCTTTTATTTCCTTAATATCTGAAATAGGGGGTCTTCTAAGAATCCAGTTTGCAGCGTGTATAGTATGCGGATTGTCTCACATAAGAAAGGAAGGTAATATAGCATGGAAACACTGGCATGAGTACCCTCCCCTTACTCAAACTTAAAGGAGCGAAGGGGATCATTCTAAGGAGCAAAGATTCTGAAAGGGGAATTAAGAACTATATACAAGATGATATTACACATATATAAGGCAGAATGTAATAAGTACTGGTCGAAAGAAGGAGGAAGTTACTACAGAGTGTGAGAAAAGCCCAGAAATGGCTTTGGAGATGAGCCTTGAGAGAAGGATTGGGCTTTAAACAGGAGAATATAGGAAGAAAGGGTAAGAGAAAGAGGGATTTTGAGGGAGGTCCAGTGTGAGGAATGTCGGGGGCACAGGGCAATTACACCTCAAGGGGAGGGTCAGAACATGTTCACTTGGTCCATTTTGGTTGAAGCAGAGAAAGGAACAATGGGTGTGATGCATAGCTTGAAACCATTCAGGGTAGTGCTTTAATACCTTGCTGAGGAGTTTGTAGAATCAAAAGTGGTTGAGTGATTAGACAAATGATTATGGCTGCACTATCTTGGCTGGATTGGAGAACCTGGAGGCCCAGAAGTCAGTTCTTTCTGTGGTGCAATGAGAAGGTAGTGAGCACTGAAGTAAGTTGGTGGCTGTGGAAATGAAAGGCAATTGTAAAGAACAATGCCAAATTGCAGTCTCACTAGTTCTACCAGGATGTGGTGACTAATGACAAACAAGAAAACTTGTCCAGCCTCTTAACCTGCCCTCACTGCAAATCTGCAAATGTAAATATTGAGATAATGTAACAACTGCACTCTTCAGTTCCCTTAATATAAATTTCTGTCCTAGCTGAGTGAATGAATTGTTTGCAGCCCTGAATTGATGACTGTGTTCTGAGGCCTATTCAAAAGGTAATGAGATTTCAAAACTTAAAAGCACACAAACTTGGATTGCGGAATTTGACTGTCTTATCTGAATTTTGGAGCTGCTAGAACTTCCTCTTGCATTGATGATTTAAAAAAAACCGAACAGCCCTAGACTTTGTGCAAAATATTTGGATATGATATGTTTATATAGCTTGAGGGAGGGTTTTCTTTATTCTAAATGAAATGAGCAATGAACACCATTAGAAGTTTGAGTTAGGGCCGAGCCCGTGGCGCACTCGGTAGAGTGCTGCGCTGGGAGCGCGGTGACGCTCCCACCGCAGGTTCGGATCCTATATAGGAATGACCGGTGCACTCACTGGCTGAGTGCCGGTCACGAAAAAAACGACAAAAAAAAAAAAAAAAAAAAAAAAAGAAGTTTGAGTTAAACAGACTTTAGTCCTGAAGGATGTTTTGTAGAAAGTGAAAGCCTGTTAAGCTGACTAACCCCTTTGAGCCAGAATTGTATTGCATCTATAGGTAGTTGCATCTGATGGTGCTGAGGAAGTGATTGCTGATGCAGCTAGATTCCCATGTTGCCTTTTATCACTGCAGTCCAAGACGTGTATTGTTGAACAAATGAAAAAGTTGTATGGTTTAGGTCATGTTAGAACTAGCAGAAATCTCTGAAATCTGCTCCCCTAGCACTGCTGTTATCCGTAATCACTGTCTTACTGAGTTCCACACCAGACTTGATACCATCACAACTACATTTTAGATTACTTGAATTGTCTTTGTTTCAGCTAATAGTCTTATATGCTCCCTGGGAGATGATGATCAAACAAAACAGGTGCCTGGGGATAATTAGAATTTGAATTTAATTCTCACTTTCTGAACAGGAAAGAAGTGATTAATCACTGGGAATAACTTCACGTCAGCTGGCTAACTGCAAGGTGTTGCCCTTAAGAACACTTACTCTAGTAGGCTGTTTTTGAATACGTTTCCAGCAGTTATTTAGGGAGCAATCTCAAGTTTGGGTGAGAGTGTCTCAGCCTGAATTATTTGCCTTATCTTTTGTATTGGTTTTATTTCTTCGATTAATGGTTTGAGTTGTTAAATAAATTGGAGAGTGAAGCAACAGCCTGTTATCTTCTTGTCATCTTTGTCTTATCCCAGTACAGTGCTGTCTATAGGCATATAGACCAGCAAGCTTGTGCATGTTTTTAAATGGCCCTGTGGAGTAGAAAGCAACTTCTTGGCATGGAAATGAGACTGAATTACATGTTCTTGACACCCTTGCAAAAATCTTGTCTTTGGAATCTCTTAGCTTGAGAATTGCCTAGAGTGTGGTCTGCCCCACACTCAAAGCAGAACTTCCTTATGTCTGCAGCATTAATATCCTTGTTATGTGCCAGACCATTCCAGACTTAGTAGTGTTGCTATAGTACAAGGTTTTATTAGTTTTCTGGTCATATTCTACTAATAGCTAGATGGTATAGGGATTATGTTTTTCCTTTACTTAATTTATCCAGATTTGATTATCCATATTTTACAGGGATTTTAATTTTGAAAAATAATTAGTGGGGAGCTATTTAAGTAGAGATATACATGTCTGGGTGTTGTATTTAAATACATGAGCAGCAGATATGGCATATCCAGAATTGCTGGGTATTTAGATTGGGAAAAAGAGTTATTACTCTCCTCTGCACCTTTTTGGCATTTTTAGAAGTTTCTGTCTTACAGAGTGTCATGAAACTTATATTTGGAGAAGATGAGAACTGGAAAGTTAGCAAACGCTGGTGGTTTTGGACATTAAAAAGTCCTTTATAGATTTTGAAAGGTAAAAATGAAAGTTAAGGAATTATACATATCTTAATATCTTGCTTTTGTTGTTTTTTTCCTTGTTTTGGCTACTACGTGTGTGTAGCCAGCCAAATGGCTCCTGCATGGCTCTGCTTTCCAATTAAAACAGGAATATTTTCTTTAAAATTTTCAGTGTACCTTGCTCTTATTAGGTCTTTCCCCAGACTAGTTAATTTTAAATTATCCAGTCTTCTCAGCTTAAGATTAGTAAGGCTAAAAGGGTAAGTAGTGGCTTGCAAAAAATTGAGGGGGGGAAGGACAACATTTCTGATTGAATTTTCTGATTGAGTTTTGCTTTATATTCGGGCTTGCAGGAATTGTGGGAGGCGCTTCAGTGAAGAAATGGACCAGTGTGTATAATCATGGGATCTCCTTGCTAACCTTCGCCACCTGCTCTTCCTGATAAGTGAGCGAGAGAGTGGGTCAGGGGAGAAGGAAAAGAGATCAACATGAAGCTAAAGCAGCGTGTTGTGCTGTTAGCAATTCTCCTCGTCATCTTTATCTTCACCAAAGTTTTCCTGATTGACAACTTAGATACATCAGCTGCCAACCGGGAGGACCAGAGGGCTTTTCACCGAATGATGACTGGCTTGCGGGTAGAGTTGGCACCTAAGCTGGACCACACCTTGCAGTCTCCCTGGGAGATTGCAGCCCAGTGGGTGGTTCCCCGGGAAGTGTACCCTGAAGAGACACCAGAGCTGGGGGCAATCATGCATGCCATGGCTACCAAGAAAATCATTAAAGCTGACGTGGGTTACAAAGGGACACAGCTAAAAGCCTTATTGATACTTGAAGGAGGACAGAAAGTTGTCTTCAAACCTAAACGGTAAGTCTTCATCTTGGAAGCTATACGTGGGTACTTCAAAAAGTTCGTGTAAAAATAGAATTAAAAGATAATACAAATCTTTTCATGAACTTTTTGAAGTACCCTCCTATGTGCTAGTTGGTTGATTTGTTTAATTTGGGATTAATATAAGAGCACTCATCTCTCGATATTGTCTTCAGTAAAATGAGGTAGGTAGACTGGAAGATCTCTGAAGTCTTTTCTAGCTCTTAAGGTTCTGTGATTCTTTGAGTAGGGGAAACTTACAGGAACATGTTTTGGTTCCATATAAGACTGAAGTTTTTGACAATTAAAGCTACCCTTGATTTCTAATTTATCTACCATGTGCCAGGTGTTAAAATGAATTGGTTGGGAAATAAGCAACTTGTCACCAAAAATGTGCAATTTAAAGACTGTATAACCACAGGGCAGGATGCTGTAGAATTGGAGTTATGCAGAGTTGGAGTGGGTTTTGGATGTGTGACTAATGTCCCTTTTAGTGCTGAATCTTTAATTCTTTCACCTGGGTTTCATTTTTGTTTGTTTTATTAATATACTTTTTTGTGTGTGAGCATTTTAAAGTTTACAAAAAAACTAAGGGGAAAATACAGCAAGTTTATATTTCCCTATTGTTAACGTCTTCCATTATTGTAGTATATTTGTTACAGTTGATGAATTGATGGGCCTATATTAATTATTAAAGTCCACAGTTTACATTAGGGTTCTCTCTTTGTGTTGTGCATTTTATACCTTTTGACAAATGTATAATAACATGTATCTACCATTATAGTATCATATGGAATAGTTTCCTTGCCCTAAAAAGCCTCTGTGCTCTACTAATTCATTCTTTCCTCCCTGCCGCTAAACCCATGGCAATGATTTTTTTTTACTGTCTCCATAGTCTTGCCTTTTCCAAATGCCATATAGTTGGAATCACAGTATATAGCCTTTTCCAGATTGCTTCCTTTCACTTCGTAATATGCATTTTAAGGTTTCTATATATCTTTTTGTGGCTTGATAGCTTATTTCTTTTTATCACTGAATAATATTCCATTGTCTGGATATGCCACAGTTTATGTATCTGTTCACTTACTAAAGGACATCTTGGTTGCTTCCAAGTTTTGGCAACTGTGAATAAAGCTGCTGCAACCATCCATGTGCAGTTTTTTGTGTGGACATAAGTTCTCAGTTCAATTGGATAAATATTGAGGCATGATTGCTGGATCGTACGGTAGGAGTATGTTTAGTTTTGTAAGAAACTGCTAAACTGTCTTCCAAAGTGGCTGTACCATTTTGCATTCCCACCAGCAGTGAATGATAGTTCTTGTTGTTCCATATCTTCATAAGAATTTGGTGTCAGTGTTTTGGATTATAGCCATTCTAATAGGTGTGTAGTGTATCTTCTTGTTTCTTTCACCTGTTTTAAGCAAAGAACTGGGCCATTTTAGTTATCCCAGTAACCAAAAGGTATATATGTTGTTAGTGATTCCTTGGACTTCTCTAGGAGTCTACAGAGATAACTCGTGTGGCAATTCTATGGTATAGTTAACTTTTTAAAAAAGTTCCTTTTGTGTATATGAATTTGAAATAGGTTAAGTTGGTTGTGATTTGTATATTTTCTGCCAGGAGTTTGTAACCAGTGAATATTTTCAAAGTTTGTAATGTCGAAATTTTTTGTGTACCAAGCATTTTTTTCATTCCTCAGTGGAGCTTTTGAGAGAATTATAACATACCTTTGATTTTCTTGCAGGAGTGGGAGAAGAAATATGGGAAAAAATTGTACAAAATTCAACTCCCTTTATTGCCCAACTATCAGTAGATAAAAGGCAGCCAGAGAACGAATGTATTGGGATCTCAGAAATGGAAGGTGTCTGTGTTTGCCTGGAACTTGGAATTATGATTTTTGGAAGATGTGGAAATTAGGAAAGTTAAAAAATGCAGTACATTTTTGGAGAATAGAAAGTGTGATTGGCTGGTAATGTGGAAAAAGTATGGTTATGTGGGCCTTGGGATTTAATTTCTGTTGCATGCACACCATCTAGCAGGCATTACACTAAACACTTTTGTATCTATTAATGCTTTTAACCTTCATGGGCAGGTTTAACCCTCATGGGCAGTTTTAGTTCTTATCTGCATAAGAAACTGAGGCTTATAAAGAGTAACTAACGTCACAAGATCACCTCACAGTAATCAGTGGAGCTGGGGTTTGAACCCAGAACTGTCAGAGTTGTAAGCAGCTTGTATTCTGCTGCATATGTTAGTTTGTTTGCCATCCCATAAGTGTGATGATGTGGAGTGTCATCATCAAAAATGCTAATTTAGTTTTGGAGTATGGTCTTCACCTCTTGATTTGTAGCCTGAGACATTAGCAGCTTAAGCAGAACGATGGAAGGAAGGTAACTAAAAACAAGAATTAAGTTTATATAGAAAGAAATGAGTTATGAGCATTTTGTGTTTAACCAAGAGGAGATCCTTTCCACACCCACCACTTGTACACAGGAGAATTGAGGGTGATATGGGACAGCAGCAAGTTTTAGAAGACAGATATTCCTGACAGTGTGCAGTGTTAGACCAGGGGCTTTGCAGATAGTTCTGGGGTGTTTGGACAAGATATAAATGGAGAGAGGAGAGATCAGACTGATGAGTAGGGTGGGTGGCAAAAGATAAATGCATAAAACTTAGTCACTACTTGCTTCATCTCATATCTCTTACTACTCTGCAACCTTCCCATTACCTTCCTCTTCCTGATCATCTTGAAAACCACTTCCATTCTTCCCCTAAATACCTGTATTATCACTGTGCTCCCCAAGTTGAAAACATCCAGGGACTTCCCACTGCCCACCATAAAAAAACCCAGCCTACCCAGCCTCTCACAATGGTCAAGCCCCTCACAATCTGGTCTTCTTCTCTATAACCAGCCTTATTCTCCCTTTGCTCTTTGTTCCTGTCAAACTGGTCCCCCACTCTGCCACCATCTTCCAAACAGCCCATGTCCACTTCCAGCCCCAGGGCACTCTCCTCCCTCACCCAGCAAGTTATATGGATCTCTGCAGTAGGTGTTAACTCTCTAATTACTGCATATACTGTCCCATGCTGCTTTATAACAGGCAGAATCATAGGTTGGGGAAGGTAGGTATAGGTTTAAGTGCTTGTAGAAATTGACTCCAGTCCCTAAGCACCTATCAAAATGCTGTTCTGACCCCAGGGCCTCAAAAGCTATTTAGTTATGGGGTAAGTGCAAATTAATGTCCTTGGTCAGACTCTGATGTCCTTCACCAGAAGGATAGGAGTGATTTATTGGCAGGTACTGTATGAATTTTGCTGCTTTGTCAGAGACTTAAGATTGATCACTGCTGAGAGGAGGATCTAAGTCCTTACTGTGAAGTCAAGACATGCACCTTCCTTTAATAGCCACTTGTGGTTTCAGCATTTGTGGAGCCTGGTTGTCCATGTCATACTCTCAGAAATAAAAGATATGTATAGGTATATGACATATATAGGGATACAGTGACACTTTCATTTACACATTTTGCCTTACATTGTAAAAGTGATTTTTATTTCAATGTAGCTGTATCTATTGTGGAAGTAAATTGACTTAAACAGGCAAAGACTGCAGTTATGGTAGAAAAGGAACAAGAAGGGAAGGGCCTAAGAGTGGGTAGAAGTTAAGTGAGTGATTTTAGGAAGTTCTGAAAGGACCTTAGACATTGGCTAGTCCAACTATTCATTTTACAGGTGAGAAAAATGAGATCTAGAATTCTGACTTTCCATATTTAACATAGCCAAAACATGAGCTAAGGATTCAGATCTTCTGGCTTCAGTACATTTCTTTCATTTTGATTCTTGTTCCTTTTCCTTTCCTCCCTTCCTCTCTAGTCCACCCCAAAGTTCCTAGATTCCTCTAGTGTTTTACATTTCACTCTGAGCAGCCTTCAGATGTGTTGGGAAGTTCTCTAATGTTTCACTGAAAGGGAAGTACTGCATATCACCACATATCTTCCTGTGGCTCCACTGGAGTCTAGAAAAGCAAAGTATTCAAGGACTGTCCTCCAGCTGTAGTAGAGAGAAAAGTGCTTAGATAATGTCAGCTTTTGCTGCAGTGGTATTTAAAAATTGACTTTTAATTTAGAGGTAGCCAGTATAAAACTAGGTAGCCTAAATAATCCTTTGCATTAGGAACAGAAAAATACGTTTGGGTGTATTGACCATGTTAAGAAGCAACTGGTGCCCAACTAGATGGTGATGCATAGCTGTCTTTTAACATAAATGTTTCACCGCTTTACCTTGAAGATGTTTTGTGGACACGATTTCCCTTTATATTCTAAGGTCATTTAAGTTGAAGATCACTGAATTTTAGTACTGTTTTCCACTTCCCCATAGCTCTTTCAGCAATCAAGATCTGACTGTCCTTAGTGGAACTGCTCTTCTTTAGTTCAATCTCAATTTATTTCTATTTTGCAGTTCTCCTCTAAAGCCTGCTAGCTCTCTTTTTGGCTCAGGAAATGCAGGTGAGAAATAGAGGTTATAGGTGAATTAAATATATTTTTCTTCCCAACTAACAGGTTTAAACTGTATCTTTTTAAATGATTAGTAGAAAGAAATATGCAAGTTTTCATCATCCTTTGTTTATATCATGCATATGATATAAAATCAGCAGAATGCAGTTTGAAATGAAAAAGACCTTAGAAATTACCTTCTAGTCCAGCCCCTAATATTGTAGGTAAGGAAACTGAGATTCGGAGAAGAGAAAGGTTTTGTTCAAGGTTACCCAGTCAGGTTATGACAGAGCCACACCCAGCTCTCACTGCCAGTTGGGAATTCCTTCTACTACATCACCAGAAACTTAAAAAGAGAGAATAAGAGTGGTTATTCAGACAACTTTTTTCAAAGGCACCTTTGCCCTCTCATTAACAAAAACTGAGAAGTGTCAAGAAATTTGAACATTTCTTATAAGCCTTAACAAAGCCTTTCTGGTAAACAAAAATTTTAAGTACAAGTTTTTCTTCATTTCTTCAGTTCAGTCTAATAACCATTTTAGTAGGCATTTATTGAGCACCAAGTATATGCTTAATGCTGTGTTGGCAATGCAGAGGTGATCCTTGCCTTCCAGAACGTGACCTTATAGTTGTATTTAAACTACATTGAAAGCTCTTTAGAGGGATAAAAACAACATATTCCATGTTTTATTCATAAAGTGATTGCTGAGGAAGATACAGAATTCTACTTTCCTTCCCCACCTCATCTTCACCCCAAACACTAGCAATTCATGCTAATCCACAGTCGGTCTCAGGGTTGACAGAGAAGATGTCTATATAGCAGAATCAGGCTTGCTAAAGTTTGAATTCTACCTCTTGTGCTGTCACCTCTGGTATTGATGTAGTTCATGTCTCCATCTGTGCTTCTCAACCACTTTGCAGGTATGGCCGAGACTATGTGGTAGAAGGGGAACCATATGCCGGGTACGATAGACACAATGCAGAGGTAGCAGCCTTTCATTTGGACAGGTATGTGTAATCACAATAGGTTATGTTCATTTTGTTTCCTTTCTAAATGGGTGCAACACTAATAACTTTGACTTGTTACCTATTTTAGCTAGCTGATTTACTAGTTCCATTAAGTTTGTATGAGTCCCTCATAATCTGGGTGGCACCAGGAATACCAAAGAAAGAAGTTTAACTCCAGGCTTTTTTAGATCATTTCATTCCTGGCCTGCCCTCTGTCATTATTATGAGTGAAGATATTCTTGGTAAATAAAATAGCAGGATGAAAACCAAAGTTTGAAATCAAATCCCTGAATTGAATTGGTCATTAATTGGGCCTGGCAGACTTGTTGTTTGGTTTGATTTTTAAGTAAGTAATACTGACTTATCCCCATATGCTGGAAACATATAGCATGAAATGTATAATGAGTTTTATTGTTCTTTAGGCAAAAATGCACAGCTTCAAAAGCCAGAATAATTCCACAAGAAAAATAGATATGAATTCTAAGTTTACAAGTTAACTAGGAATATTAATATTTTTTTCATTAGGTTGCTAGTTAGGAACCTTGTAGATGAATTGTCTGGTATCCCAGTTTCTCTTCTAACCTGCTCTTTCATCAGCACATTGACAGACTTTAAAAGAAATTATTCACAAGGGCTGGCCCGTGGCTCACTCGGGAGAGTGTGGTGCTGAGAACACCAAGGCCCCAGGTTCGGATCCTGTATAAGGATGGTCAGTTAGCTCACTGGTTGAGCATGGTACTGACAACACCAAGTCAAGGGTTAAGATCCCCTTACCGGTCATCTTTAAAAAAAAAAAAAATTATTCACAATATTTTCTTCATCTCAATCCCCTTCCTATTTCGCATTTATTGGACACCAGCAGCACATGAAGATCCTCAGTTCCACATTTCCATACCAATATTCTATATTATCCAACATACTAATTTTTGTTAATCTAATATATGTAAAGTGATATCTCATTGTTATTTTATTTTGTATTTCCCCACAGTTCCTGACAAAGTTTATCTTTTCATAGCAGGACACCTATTTGTCAATTTAGAGTGAAGGATTCTTTGTACAGAAATCATTACTTTTGATGTTAATTAAATATGATGTTTTAATTTATGGTTTGTGTTTTGGGGGTCTTGTATTTAAAAGTCCTTTCCCTCCCAAAACAAAAAGAAAATAAATGAAATTAGAAAAAAAATAAAAATCCTTCTCCACCTCAAAGTCTGAAAGATATTCTCTGGCCAGTCCCCTTCTCCCTTTTGTTAATGGCCATCTTGGCCAGTCTCAAGTACCACTGTAATATTATTGCCTGTCAGCACTAAATTGACTCTGTTCTTTGGCCTGACAATGATCAATGGAGGGAAAAAATACTGTGCAACCTTCTTTTCCTTCCATGGTTCGTGACACTTTTCTGAGTTGGGCTGCTGTTTCTCTGTTATATTCAGACTTAACTACCTTCTCTTGCCTTAGGGACTTCTCTCTATTTTTACGTTATTTTGGCAGATCTGTTTATTTCCTTGATTTTGTTTTTTGGCTTTTCTAAGATTGGGTTTAGGATAGAATCAGCAGCCCTAAACAATGGATTATTTGTTACATAGCCATTTTTACAGGCTTTCTAATGACATGGGAAAAGGTTTATGATATAGTGATGAGTAAAAAGCAGGATTTAAAACTGCATACAGTATTATCTCATTTGTATGTGTAGACATAAGTATGACAGTATGTGCTTATATATACATGCAAAGGAAAAAATGCTTATATGCCAAAATGTCAGTAGTTATTTCTGGGTTGTGGAAATATTTATTTGTTGTGGATAATCTTTATTTTCTTCATTATAGATTTTCTGTGTGTTCCAAATTCTGCCCCTCCAACTTTTCTTCAATAATTATATAATTTTTACCAGGAAATTTTATTTTTTAAAAAATGATTGTTTTCACAGGCTGGCTGGTTAGCTCAGTTGGTTAGAGTACAGTGTTATAACACCAAGGTCAAGGGTTGGGATCCCCACACCAGCCAGCCACCAAAAATAAAGGTTTTCAACCATAAGGTAGTACTTTCAGGCTGTTAGAGAGAAATTTCTTCAAATGTATCTATATTTAAGTTGTCCTGTGGGTTTATTCTTTTAGATCAATCTGAATGATTTTTTGTCAACGTGCTGTTTTATCCAAAGCTTTGTTTTTTGTTTGTTTCTTTTTTTAATATTTTTTCATCTTTTTTTTAAATCAAAGCTTTGAACCCATGTATGAGTTTAAGCCCAATTGATTTTAACACTTTATTAAAATTTATTTTAAATTTTATTATGAAAATTTCTAATGAACAAAAGTAGAGAAACTATTGTAATGCACCGTCCCTAGATTTAGCAGTGTTCACATCTTGCCAGATTTGCCTTGTCCTTTTTTGCTAAAGTATATTAAAATAAATTACGTACATCTTGACACGAAACTTCTAAATATACATACCTCTAAAAAGTGAGATTTATCTACCTAGCTATAATACCTTTACACATCTAACATGTATAACCATAATTTTTGAGGCTTTTATTTAAAATACATCCCCAAAGATTTTTCTCTTCTGTTCTTCAACCTCCAAACCAGGATTCTGGGTTTCCGCCGAGCCCCCTTGGTGGTTGGTAGATTTGTTAATCTGCGGACAGAGATCAAGCCTGTTGCCACGGAGCAGC
The DNA here is from genome assembly GCF_027409185.1 of Cynocephalus volans. Lineage (NCBI taxonomy): Eukaryota > Metazoa > Chordata > Mammalia > Dermoptera > Cynocephalidae > Cynocephalus > Cynocephalus volans. The sequence continues at coordinate 134,948,085 of NC_084467.1, forward strand.
TGTTGAGCACCTTCCTAACTGTAGGTAAGGAGATTATAAAGGACATTTAGATAGGGGACTAGTTAATATGTTAAATGGGGCATCATTGAGCAAGCTGTCATGGCTTTTAGGAATTAAGAACTCAGGGGAATACAAAAACAAATCAGGCAACCTCTTCGCAGGTTACTGGGGAAAATGGATCTGAAGGAAATTGAAAGCTTTCCCCAGTGTGCACTCTCTTGTGTCTGTAAAGTAGGAAGTGAGGTCATTTACTGATAGTGAATACGGGTGATAATTTTATTTCCTTCTGCTTGGTCTTATAGCTAAGTTTCAAACTCAGAATTTGGCCTAAATTATTTTATTGTCTGTATATCATTGGCTCAGTTTTTTTTTTTTTTTCATATACACGTGCTTTCTTGGGAACTGTCTCCTTAGAATTGAGGAAACCTTAAGGCAACTCTGTAAGAGAGTCATAAATTCCTCTGTAGGGTTGCATTTGGGCCTGGAAGATCACCACTGCCTCCTACTACTCTGCACGGGTTAGCCTATAACTTATTGTGCATGTAACTGGCTATGGTGCCTCTGGCCTCTGTTTTCCATTATCACTCTGAGGTAATGGATCTGAGCTAAAATTCTCATTCCTGTTCTCCTCATGGGCATGATGAGAATGGGAAGAATTTAGGGTACTGTAAACTTTTGTCTCAGCCACTTCGCAATGACTCTTTTTCAGTGATATGGTGCTCTGCGTTATGATATGACTGTTGAAACAGACTTTGCAAGATGAACTTCACCTTGCTTTTAGCTAGACTGGTTGGGTTTACATTTAAAATGAAGTAAAATAGAATGTTTAAAGGACTTGTGACAGATTCATCATTCAGAATTTAAACTTACAAGACTTGGGAAATCCTTTTCTTATAGATAACTGAAAGCATACACAGTGTCACTGATTTGGTTTAGAAATTTTCTAGTCGACTTTGGTTGTTCAATTTATGCTCAGCAAACATGAATTCTTGGTGGGTGCTTGGATATATATAGAGAGAGAGAGTAAGAAGAATAATCCAGGGACCCTGTTCTCCAGAGACTCACAGAAGGTTAACTCTCATACGTGGTATGAAGTATGGGGAAGGGAGAGGCCAGAAAAAGGTTTGTAGAGGAGGTTATTAACACTTGGACTGAGTACTGAAGAATCAGTACGACTTACTCAGGCAGCAAAGAAGAAAGGGAATTGGGCAAAATAATGGGAAGTGATAATGGGAACAAGGTCAGAAAAACCTGATGGTAATGTAGGATTGGTGCGTTTGGGGAATGATGAGCTTCTGGGTACTCTCCAGCATAGGGCAGGTAGAGAGATTTGGCTGGGGGTGAGGTTTTTTATAATGGGCTGACCTTAGCCACAACCTTTTTGTTGTTGTGTTTTAAAGACTTTATTTTTTAGAGCAGTTTTAGGTTCACAACAAAACTGAGAGGAAGGAAGGTACAGAGATATCCCAAATACTCCCTGCCCCCACACATGCATAGCCTCCGTGATTATCATCATCCCACATCAGAGTGGTACAGTTGTTACAGTTGATGAACTTGTTACTGGAGGAGAGGGTCTGGGGAGGTCAGATACCTGACCTCAACCCTGTCCCCTACCAGATTCTTGACTCCCCTGCAGGAAAGAATTCAAGAGCAGAGTCGAAGTAGAAAGTGAAAGCAAGTTTAATGCGAAGAAGATTAAGGAATACACACTTCACAGGCAAAGTGCAGGCTGGCTTGAAAATGAGGAGCAGCCCTGCTTTTGTCCTGGATTCTGTCTTTTATACCTGGCTCTCTATATGTATTCATGCTCTCTATGGATATTCAACTAAAGGGGTGGTTCCTAGTTATGTAACTCAGCCTTGCACATGCTATTTGTTTCTTTTGGCACCTGTGCAGTGGTCAAATTCCAGCATATACACCAAGTATTCTTAAAATATACTTGGTGCTCTCTAGCACCTCCAGTGTAGGGTCATTCAAAGACATTTTTATTGCACATGCACGACCACTGAAATCAATAGAACTTGCCTTCTGCTGTCTCTTCTGCATTTTGTTCTCGGAAATAGGTACAACATGCAACAATAACTTTCTTCTATCTCAGGGCCTAGGGGAGGGACCTGAGACCTTGGGGAGTGGTTTGAGACTCAGAGGAATGGCCTGAGACCCAGACTTCAGGGAAACTGAGGATCTCCTATCTCAAACCTACATTGACACATCATTATCACCCTGTCGGGCTAGCTCTCACAGACCCTTCAAACCCATTGTACAGACTGGGTCACAGACCCCTCATGTGCAGGCTGGGTCACCAGACCCCTCACATACAGGTTGCAAGCTAGGTAATTGGGAAAAGACCCTGGGAGCTGTTAGCGGAGTTGACAGGTTCATTCCAACGCGAGCTCAGTCCTCAGCTTCCTCAGCAGCAGCAGCAGCAGCAGCAGTTTATGGCAGATCCAGCAGCAGTGGTGGTGGCCTCCTGGAACATTCTTGGGGCCCTGGCAGCAACAGCTTGCAGCAACAGCCTCCAGCAGCAGTAGCGGCCTCCCCGTGGCCCTCCTGGGGCATCCTCGGGGCAGCAGCACTGTGGATCAGAGCCACTCATACTTTTTACTTAAGTCCAATAACCCAGGAACAAACACCTGGGTGCCCACGTGCATCTACATCAGACAATAACCAAGGAACACCTGGGCGCATGAGCACAGTTATATTTATATCAAATGCTCGGCAAGATTCTAAACCCCAGAGGGAGCCTGACCATTTACTTTCACTTTCCCTACACACCCAAAGTCCATAGTTTACATTAGGGTCCACTTTTGGTGTTGTACATTCAGTGGGTTTGGACAAATAAATAATAACATGTATATGTCATTATAGCATCATACAGAGTATTTTCACAGCCCTGAAATTCCTTGGAGAGAGAGGAAAAAATTAAGAATGATTCCCAAGTTTCTGGACTGGATGACTAAATGAATAATGAAGCTGTTAACTATCTTAGGAACTTCAGAAAGGAGCACTTAGGATGGTAAAAAGGAGAAAGATAATTTAATTTTGGATATTTTGTTCTCTTGACAGGAACATCCAGGTGTAAATGACTAGTCATTTAGGAGCTAAAGACTACAACTGAGGAGAAAAGTCTGGTCTGGAGGCATAGATTTTATTATCACAGCTTGTAGTTCACACAGGACAGCATGAAGACTGAGGTGATCAGAAAACCAGTTTTAAAATGTGGCATATCCAGAAAATAGTCTCAGAGTCTCAGGCTGATGGCACTAAAATGGGGATATTGAAATCTGGAAAGGTAGATTGACCATATTACTATCAATAAATAGCTGGCATTGATAGGTCTCTGGCAGTGTGTCAGGCACTGTGATGAGCATTGCCATGGACTGTTTCATTTACTCTTCACAACCCAATTATGGAGGAACTATTATTGTCTTCAGTTTACAGAGGATGCTTTGAGAAATGAAATGACATGCCCAGAGTTTTGCAATCTCATGACTAGTCTATATTTTAATCCCAGAAACCTGACCCCAGGCCCCAAATCAATATGTCATACTCCCTTCCAGTTATGAAGATTCTTATTTAATCAAACTCAGGAGTTTGGATTTTATCCTGTAGGCAACAAGTTTCCTACACCAGTGTTTCATTTTTTGTTCTGATTTTTGTTTAATTTTCTGAATCAGTAATGCATTCCCACAATTCAAAAATTTTTTTCAAGTATTAAAAGGACTACAATGAAAAGTTGTTTCTCATCCATCTAGTTCCTTTCCCTTCCTCCCATTGACAACCTCTATTAGTAATCTCATTGTCTTTTTTATATGAAATATGAATATATATTTTTATTTAACTATACTATTTTATACAACATATGGCCCACTGTACATACTTCTGCATCTTATGCTTTTTACTTAATGTATCTTAGAAATCTTTCCATATTACATATAAAGAGCTTCTTCACTCATTTGTTGTTTTACCAGCTGAAAAATATTCCATTATATGGATCTACCATAATTCATTTAACCAGTCCCTTATTAGATTTATATGTTGTTCCAATATTTTGTTTTTACAACCAATGTTGCCCAGAATTATCGTGTACATATGCTACTGCACACATAAGCAAATATTGCCAGAGTGGAAGTGCTAGATCAAAGGGCACGTGCATTTTAAATTTTGGTAGGTATGGGCTTCTGGTCAAGAGGGCAGAATAGATGGTCCCCAGCGTCACTCTCTCCCACAAATCAACCAATTTACAACTGTTAAAAAGCACCGACAGCCAAGCTGGCGCCACTAGAGCTCAGGGGAAGAGGAGGAGAGACCTAGAGAGTGCATGAAGGTGGGAGAAGCCACAATGAGAGGAAGAAAGGGTCACTCCCACCATTTCAAATCCCAGCCACTTCAAGGCTGGAGCTGGTGAGTGCACAGAGCAGGAGCTGGCAAAAGCTGCAGCTGTGCCCTTCCTATGAAGTTGCTTGGAGGTGGCAGGGTAGGAGAGGGCCTTAGTGGCCCTCTGGCCAGTAAGACCACTCACAGGGTTCCTGTGGACCCACATGGGAGTGAGGAGCCACAACAACTAAAAAAAAGAGCCATTCAGAGGCTGGTGAGTCATCGCAAGAGGACAGGCCACTGGGGGAACTTAGGGGCACAGTATGGACAGCTGATCTGTCCCCTAGTCAGCACAGGACCACTCAGTGGAGACTGGTCAGGAGTATAGAACTGCAGGGAGTGCAGTTTGCTGAAAAGACTCAGGCCCAGACCAGAGTTTCCAAACAACCCAGGTGCACCAGAACTCACAAGACCTGGAAGTACCTATATAGTCAACAGTTAAACCCTGAGCTGCACAAAAAGCCTTCCTTAGGGAATCTGCAGCAAAGCAGCACTCTAGTTCAACCACAGGACTCAAGTGCTGGTCCCCATGGGAAGTTCCCCCATTTTAGAAGTAAGCAAAGGACAACAAATTAGTTCCAGTGAAGAGCATAAGTGGTGGGAACAGGAAATAATCCAACACAGAACTAAAAGAAAAGACAAAATACCCACAGATCAGAGACAGAGTTTGATATTAACTGGTAAAGGTCTTACTTCATCAAAGAACACCTATAAAACCTAGAAGGACCAGAACCCCCCTGGGCCCCCAAGCCAGGGGTGGGGGAGGGCCAGGGACCTCAGACACGTCCCCCTGACACCCACAACCAGCCCAGCCATGACCACCAAGCTGCTGCAGCAAGCACTCCAGGCTCCCGAGCTGAGGCAGTGGGGGGCTGAGGGCTTCAACCACACCCCCCTGACATCTGTATTCAGCCCAGCAACGACCAAGCCAGCACTGGAAACCCCCTGGTCTCCCCTGCAGGAATGAGAGGGGTGCCGTGGGCCTCAACCATGCCCCCACATCTTCCTCCTTCTCCCACCCTATTTCCTTCCCTCTTCTCTCCCCCTCCCACCCAACTGCTCTGCAACACCATCTTAGAATGTAAAAGTAGATGGACCTGGGGACCGACCCCACCTCCCACAATCAGGCATGCCGCCACTGCCACAGGGCCCACCTGGGGTCCTGAGGCATGATTCTGGGGACCAACCTCTCCTCCCACAACCAGGCAAGGAGCACACCAAAAACACTACTTCCACATGGGTGGCCCACCACAGCCACCACAATAGCCACAGCTGCCACAAAAGCAGCTAGATGCTACAACCACCGTGCAGATGGCCTGCCAGCCACTTGAGTGCACTGACACAAGGAGAATCACCAGCAGAGACCAAAGAAAAGAAGAGGATATCTCTCTCCACAAAGCCCATTCCAGAGTGATAGAAGAAGCATCCACTCTATGATAATAGTGGGGAACCTGAACACACTTGTCTCAGCACTGGACAGATCATCTAGGCAACAAATCAACAGAGTAACCGTTAGTCTTTCAGAAGGAGAGATGAAATCTAGGGTTATCAGAGGTGGGAGGGGGGCGGGAGAGGGGGGCGGGGAGAGATTGGATAAGGGGCATAAAGGATAAGTATGATTTGTAATAATGTATATGCTAATAATATTGATTTGATCAACATACGTCAATGTTGAACCCCCAAAATATATAAAATCAATTATTCAATTTAAAAAATTTAAAAAGTTAAGCAGAGAAAAAAAATTAATAAAATGAAAGCAGCAAGGAATTAAACATTATATAAATAGACTTTATTTCATGAATTCCATGATGGCGAAGGTGACAAAAATCTACTATGTAATTTACTATATTAACAGGTTAGGAGAGAAAAAATATAGCAATCTCAATAGATGCAGAAAAAACTGGTAAAATCCAATGCATTCTTTTCAGACATTCACCATAAGTTTCCATGAAATTCACCATGTGAAGTGTACAATTCAGTGCTTTTTTGTAGATTCACAATGTTATGCAACCATCACCACTAATTCCAGTATGTTTTCATCACCCCCAAAAGAAACTCCATGTCAGTTTGCAGTTACTCCTCCATTCTCCTCTTTCCTCGTCCTCTAACAATCACTAATCTACTTTCCGTCTATGGATTTACCTATTCTGGACATTTTATATAAATGGAATCATCAAACATAGACCCTTTGTGTCCAGCTTCTTTTATTTAGAATAATATCTTTGAGGTTCATCCGTATTGTAGCATCTATCAGTACTTCATTCCTTCTTGTGGCTAAATAATATTCCATTGTATGAATATACCAGATTTTGTTGATTCACCTACCTGTCAGCTGATGGACATTTGATTGTTTCCACTTTTTTTGGCTATTATGGGTAACATTGTTATGAACTTCATGCTCAAGTTTTTGTATAAACAGGTCTTCAATTCTCTTGGGCATATACCTAAAAATAGAACTGATTAACTCATTTTTATGACCAAAATTATTGGCAAACTAGATATAAAGCATACAGCAAATATACTTGATGAAACATCAGACGCAATCCAATGAAAGTCAAGATCAAGATAAGGATGCCCTTGTTCAGAATATGTACACAAGTATCCCAGTATTAATATAGTATTAGTATATATTATATTAATACCACTCAACACTGTCCTAAATGTCATAGACAATGCAATAAGAGATGGGAAAAAATAACATAAATTACCAGAGAAAGACACACACACACACACACACAAAATAAAATAAATAAACTTTGGTAGGTATGGCCAAATTACCTATATAGATGTTTAACCAGTTTATATTTTCAGTAGTAACATATCAGAGTGACTCTTTCTCCTAGTTTCTCAAACTTTTGGTCTTTGTCTTTCATAGGTAGCATTTTTTTAAATTTAAGAGCCATTTGTGTTTTCTTTTATCTGATTTTTCATATCCTTTGTTTGTTTCGTGCTGTGTCATTGGTCTTATCAATTTGTAGAAGCTCCTGCCTAGGGAGGATAGCCCTTTGTGATATGAGATGTAAATATTCTTTCCTAATTTTTTAATTTATTTTGACTTTATGATTTTCTTACCTTATAGAAATTTTTTATTTTAAATGTAATTGATCAGTCTTAGCCTTGTTCACTCCACTCTAATGTTGTGGAAGAATTCCACCTTATTTCCTGTAGTACTTTTATAGCTTTATTTTTCACATTTAAATTTTTGATATGTTGGAATTTGTTCTGGTATGTGGAATGAAGAATGGATCCAACTGTTTAATTTTTCCAGATGGTTATCAGTTGTCCCAATAGCATTTATTGAAGAGTCCATCTTTTTTCCACCGTGATAAATTTTCATTTGTGTGTGCCTCAGTTTCTGGACATGTCTATTCATGAGTTGGTCTATAATGTTTTAATTGTCAAGACTTTATAATTTATTTTTTATATCTGGACAAAATTGTCTCTGCTATTTTTTTTGAAGTGTTTTCTAGCAGTTCTTGTTTATTATTCCTTATGACTTTTAAGATCATCATACCTAGTTATACTCCAAAAGATCTGCTAGTGTATCTGATAGGATCAAGTTAAATTTATAATTTTATATTTTTATAATAATAAACATTGTAAATGGGGTATATCTTTCAATTGAAGATAATCGTCTTATTTATCTAGAAAAGTTTTTAAGGTACAGGAGAGTGATATAATCAGCTTTGTGAGTGGCTGTGTAGTTGATTAGTTTCTATTTAATGTGTTCTGTGCCAGAGATTGGAAATTAGACTAAGAAGTTTGAATGTTGTCTATCTCAAGGACACACATATGAGGGGTATTCAAAAAGTACACGGAAAGATTTACGTTGTCTTTTAAGCTTATTTTTCCACAAACTTTTCGACGTGCCCTCATACATAAGAACATAAACAGTTAAAGGAGTATGTGAAGGTTTTTTTTAAAGAAATTTTAGGAAATTAGCTTGATAGCTCTATTTTATGGAGTGGGGTAGGGGGAGGGACAGAAGAAACATTACTTGCCTTTTAATTTTTTTTAATTTTTAAACTTTTTATTTAGAAATCATTTTAGATTTACATAAAAGTTGCAGAAACAGCCTACAGAGTTCCCCAGATTTCGCACTTGTTAATACTTCTAAACCATTTGAGAATAGGGTGCAGACATGAATGCCCCATTATTCCATTTAATGCTTCCTTAAAACTTCAGTGAATATTTCCCAACTACCAGGACACTCCTACACAGCCACACTCAGCCATCAAAATCAAGAGATTAATATTGACCCAATATCACCATCTAATTCATAGACCCTATTCAGATTTTGCCACTAGTCCCTGTAATATCCTATGTTAATCCAGGATCAATCCAGGGTCACATGTTGTGTTCAATTACTATTTCTTGTTAGCCTACGTCAGTCTTTAATAATTCTTTACAGTCCTTATTTTTTATGACTTTGACATTATGGAAGAGTGCAGGCTTTATAGACTATCTCTGTTTGGGTTTGTCTGATGTTTCCTCATGATTTCAATTTCTGGCAAAAATACCAGAGAAGTGATATTGTGCTATTCTCTACTGTACATCATATCAAGAGATACATGATGTAGATTTGTTGATATGTCCCATTACTGATAATGTTATCACTTAACTAAGATGGTGGGTTGCAAGATTTCTCCAGTATAAAGTTAATAAGTATTTTGTATTTACTAGTAAATAATTACTAAGTACTTTGTAGGGAGGTACTCTAGATAGAACTATATAAATATTCCATTCCTTATCAAACTTCCACTCACCAGTTTCAGCATTTATTGATCTTTTTTATCTGAATCAGTTATTATAATAGTTGCCAAATGGTGATTTTTTTTTTTAAACTTTACCTTGATTTTATTTATTTTATTTTGCCGATGTACAATGTGGTTGATTATTGTGGCCAATTACCAAAACCTCCCTCCCTGCTCCCTCTCCCCCGTCCCACCCAACAATGTCCTTTCTGTTCGCTTGTCATATCAACTTGAAGGAATTGTAATTGTTATGTCTTCTCCCCCCCCCCACCCCCCACCCCCCACCCCCCGGTTTTGTGTGTGTGTGTGTGAATTTACTTATTTATTTTTAGCTCCCACCAATAAGGGAGAACATGTGGTATTTCTCTTTCTGTGCCTGACTTGTTTCACTTAATATAATTCTCTCAAGGTCCATCCATGTTGTTGCAAATGGCAGTATTTCATTCTTTTTTATAGCTGAGTAGTATTCCGTTGTGTAAATATACCACATTTTCTGTATCCACTCCTCCGATGATGAACATTTGGGCTGGTTCCAACTCTCGACGATTGTAAAGAGTGCTGCGATGAACATTGGGGAACAGGTATACCTTCGACTTGATGATTTCCATTCCTCTGGGTATATTCCCAGCAGTGGGATCGCTGGGTCATATGGTAGATCTATCTGCAATTGTTTGAGGAACCTCCATACCATTTTCCATAGAGGCTGCACCATTTTGCAGTCCCACCAACAATGTATGAGAGTTCCTTTTTCTCCGCAACCTCGCCAGCATTTATCGTTCAGAGTCTTTTGGATTTTAGCCATCCTAACTGGGGCGAGATGGTATCTCAGTGTGGTTTTGATTTGCATTTCCTGAATGCTGAGTGATGTTGAGCATTTTTTCATATGTCTGTTGGCCATTTGTATATCTTCCTTGAAGAAATGCCTACGTAGCTCGTTGGCCCATTTTTTAATTGGGTTGCTTGTTTTTTTCTTGTAAAGTTGTTTGAGTTCCTTATATATTCTGGATATTAATCCTTTGTCAGATGTATATTTTGCAAATATTTTCTCCCACTCTGTTGGTTGTCTTTTAACTCTGTTAATTGTTTCTTTTGCTGTGCAGAAGCTTTTTAGTTTGATATAATCCCATTTGTTTATTTTTCCTTTGGTTGCCTCTGACTTGGGGGTCATATTCATGAAGTCTGTGTCCAGTCCTATTTCCTGAAGTGTTTCTCCTATGTTTTCTTTAAGAAGTTTTATTGTTTCAGGGTGTATATTTAATTCTTTAATCCATTTTGAGTTGACTTTAGTGTATGGTGAAAGGTATGGGTCTAGTTTCATTCTCCTGCATGTTGATATCCAGTTCTCCCAGCACCATTTGCTGAAGAGGCAGTCTCTTCCCCAGTGAATAGGCTTGGTGCCTTTGTCAAAGATCAGATGGCTGTAGGTGTGTGGGTTGATTTCTGGATTCTCTATTCGATTCCATTGATCAGTGTGTCTGTTTTTATGCCAGTACCATACTGTTTTGGTTATTATAGCTTTGTAGTATAGCTTAAAGTCAGGTAGTGTTATGCCTCTAGCTTTATTTTTTTTTGCTCAGCATTGCTTTGGCTACATGTGGTCTTTTGTTATTCCATATAAATGTCTGGATAGTTCTTTCCATTTCTGAGAAAAATGTCATTGGAATTTTGATGGGGATTGCATTGAATTTGTATATCACTTTGGATAGTATGGACATTTTCACTATGTTGATTCTTCCAATCCAAGAGCATGGGATATCTTTCCATCTTCCTGTATCCTCTCTAATTTCTCTCAGCAGTGGTTTGTAGTTCTCATTATAGAGATTTTTCACATCCTTGGTTAATTCAATTCCTAAGTATTTTATTTTTTTGGTGGCTATTGTAAATGGGCAGGCTTTCTTGATTTCTCTTTCTGCATGTTCACTATTGGAGAATAGAAATGCTACTGATTTTTGTGTGTTGATTTTGTATCCTGCTACTGTGCTGAAATCATTTATCACCTCCAAGAGTTTTTTTGTAGAGGCTTCAGGCTGTTTGATATATAGGATCATGTCATCGGCAAACAGAGACAGTTTGACTTCATCTTTTGCAATCTGGCTGCCCTTTATTTCCTTCTCTTCTCTGATTGCTCTGGCTAGTACTTCCAACACTGTGTTGAATAGGAGTGGTGAGAGTGGGCATTCTTGTCTAGTTCCTGTTCTTAAAGGAAAAGCTTTCAGCTTTTCCCCATTCAGGATCATATTGGCAGTGGGTTTATCATGTATGGCTTTAATTATGTTGAGATACTTTCCGTCTATACCTAACTTATAGAGGGTCTTTGTCATGAATGAATGTTAAATTTTATCAAATGCTTTTTTAGCATCTATACAGATGATCATATGGTCCTTGTGTTTGACTTTATTAATATGGTGTATCACATTTATTGATTTGCGTACGTTGAACCAACCTTGCATCCCTGGGATGAATCCCACTTGATTGTGGTGAATAATTTTACGTATGTGTTGCTGAATTCTGTTTGCTAGTATTTTAGTGAGGATTTTTGTATCTATATTCATCAAGGATATCGGCCTGTAGTTTTCTTTTTTGGTTATATCTTTACCTGGTTTTGGTATCAGGATGATGTTTGCTTCATAGAATGAATTTGGGAGATTTGCGTCTGTTTCAGTCTTTTGGAATAGTTTGTAAAGAATCGGTGTCAATTCCTCTTTGAATGTTTGGTAAAATTCTGCTGTGAATCCATCTGGTCCTGGGCTTTTCTTTGTTGGGAGCCTTCTGATAACAGCTTCAATCTCCTTTATTGTTATTGGTCTGTTCAGATTTTCTACTTCTTCATGGCTCAGTTTTGGGAGCTTGTGTGTGTCCAGAAATTTATCCATTCCCTCCAGATTTTCAAATTTGTTGGCGTATAGTTGTTTATAGTAGTCTCGAGTGATTCCTTGTATTTCAGATGAATCAGTTGTAATATTGCCTTTTTCATTTCTAATTTTTGTTATTTGAATCTTCTCTCTTCTTTTTTTTGTTAGTCATGCTAATGGTTTGTCAATTTTATTTATCTTTTCAAAAAACCAACTTTTTGATTCATTGATCTTTTGTATTGTTTTCTGGGTTTCAATTTCATTAAGTTGTGCTGTGATCTTAATGATTTCTTTCCATCTACTTACTTAAGGTTTGGATTGTTCTTGTTTTTCTAGTTCTTTAAGGTGAAGTGTTAGGTTGTTCACTTGCCATCTCTTCATTCTTCTGAGGTGAGCATTTAATGCAATAAATATCCCCCTTAGTACTGCTTTTGCAGTATCCCACAGGTTTTGGTATGATGTATCATTATTTTCATTAGTTTCAATCAATTTTTTGATTTCCTGCTTGATTTCTTCTTGGACCCATATGTCTTTAAGTAAAATGCTGTTTCCAGAATTTCGTTTGTTATTGATTTCTAGTTTTAATCTATTGTGGTCTGAGAAAAAACATGGGATAATTCCAATTTTTTTGAATTTATTATGACTTGATTTGTGACCTAATATGTGATCTGTCCTGGAGAATGATCCATGTGCTGATGAGAAGAATGACTATTGTGAGGTTGTTGGATGGAATGTTCTGTAGATATCTGCCAAGTCCAATTGGTCTAGAGTATTGTTTAGATCTTGTGTTTCTCTGCTGATTCTTTGCCTGGAAGATCTGTCCAATATTGACAGTGGAGTGTTCAGGTCCCCTGCTATTATGGTATTAGTATCTAGTTCCTTCTTTAGGTCTAATAGAGTTTGTTTTATAAATCTGGCTGCTCCAACATTGGGTGCGTATATATTTATGATTGTTATGTCTTCTTGATGGATCAGTCCTTTTATCATTACGTAGTGTCCCTGATTGTCTCTTTTTATGGTTTTTAGTTTAAAGTCTATTTTATCAGATATAAGAATAGCTACTCCAGCTCGTTTTTCTTTTCTGTTTGCATGGTAAATCTTTTTCCATCCTTTCACTCTCAGTCTATGTGAGTCTTTATGGGTGAGGTGGGTCTCTTGAAGGCAGCACATAATTGAGTCCTCCTTTTTAATCCAGTCAGCCCTCTGTGTCTTTTGATTGGGGAATTTAAGCCTTTTACATTAAGAGTTGTTATTGAAAAGTGTTGATTTATTCCTAGCATTTTACTGATTATTGTTTGGTTGTCTTAGGTGTCTTTTGTTCCTTGCTTTCTGATTTACTGTTTGTTTTCTGTATTTTTTGGTTCCTTGGGGTGTAGATAGCCTTTTTGTTTGTTTGTTTTCTCTTCATGAATGCCATTTTTATTATACTAGTGGGTATTGATCTTTCTTGGGTTTTTATGGCAGTGGTAGTTATTTTTCAGGATCCAAACCCAGTATTCCCTTGAGGATTTCTTGTAAGGGTGGTCGTGTGGTAGTGAACTCCCGCAGTTTTTGTTTGTCTGAGAAATATACTATTTGCCCTTCATTTCGGTAGGATAGCCTTGCAGGGTAGTGTATTCTTGGCTGGAAATCTCTGTCTTTTAGTATTTTGAATATATCATCCCATTCCTTTCTGGCTTTTAGGGTTTGTGATGAAAAGTCTGATGTTAGCCTGATTGGGACTCCCTTATAGGTGATTTGATGCTTCTCTCTTGCAGCTTTTAAGGTTCTCTCTTTGTCTTTGAGTTTTGCCAATTTGACTATAACATGTCTTGGAGAAGACTTTTTTGGGTTGAATACGTTTGGAGATCTTTGAGCTTCCTGGATCTGAAGATCTGTGATTTTTTCCTATGGCTGGGATGTTTTCTGCCACTGTTTTGTTGAATATGTTTTAATGCAGTCTCCTTTTCCTCCCCTTCTGGAATACCCGTGACTTGGATATTTGAGCGCTTAAGGTTGTCTGATATCTCTCTCATATTTTCTTCAATGCCTTTGATTCTTTTTTCTTTTTTTTTTTTTTGTCTGCCTGTGTTATTTCAAACAGCCCATCTTCAAGTTCAGAGGTTCTCTCTTCAACTTCTGCAAGCCTCATGGTTAAACTCTCCATTCTGTTTTTTATTTCGCTGAATAAATTCTTCATTTCGGCAGTTTCTGCTACATTTTTATTCAGGGCATTGATTTCCTTGTACATTTCTTCTTTCAGGTTCTGTATACTTTGCTTCATTTCATCATGTTGTCTAGCTGAGTTTTCTTGTATCTCATTCAGTTTCCTTAGAATTATCATTCGAAATTCCTTGTCAGTCATTTCAAGGGCTTCTTGTTCTGTAGGGTCTAGAGCTTGAGAGTTATTACCCTTTGGTGGTGTACATTCTTGATTTTTCGTATTTCTGGTATCTTTTCTTTGATGTTTATTCATTGTGGCAGGGGGTTTCACAGTCCACAGGTGTGACACTATTGTCTGACTAAGATGTTGCTGTGGTTGCCAATTTGGTATGGCTACCTCAGTGACTGCTCAGTTAGCCACTAGTGCCTTGCGTGTGTGGTTGCCTTGGGTCTTGGGCCTCTCCAGGAAGCCACCTCTGTGGTCAGCTTGGACTCGGCCGGGCTACTGGGTCACGGGGTGGTACCACAAGGTGTGTGGTCTCTGCCGAGTTTCCACCTCTCCTGCTGGATGTCTCCCTGTTCCGCATGCACTGGGTCGGGCTGCTGGGATTCGCAGAGGCACCACAGAGCAGGTGGTCTCTTCGGAGCTTCCCCTTCCCCTGCTGGACATCTCTCTGCTCCGTACGCGCTGGGTTGGGCTGCTGGATTGCGCGGCGGCAGTGTGGTCTCTGCGGAGCTTCTGCCTCCCCCGCTGGACATCTTCCTGCTCCGTGTGCACTGGGCCGGGCTGCTGGATCCTGTGGCAGCGGTGTGGTCCCCGCTTCACCTTGATTTTAACAAGGCATTACTTTTTTCCTTGTGAGTAAAGTGTTGGAGGCTGGGAAGTCCAACGTCCAGGGAACACATCTGGTGAAGGCCTTTTTCTTGGTGCTGACTTGCCACAGTGAGGCAGGGTGTAATGTGGCAAGAAGGGGCTGCCAAATGGTGATTTTTTAATTCTGTCATTGCTTCTAGACTTATTAGTTGTCATTCTGTTGAAGGGTAAAACACCCCCCAAACACACACACATTTATTTATTTATATCACTATGAACTCACAGACTTAATTTACTCAGAGTTACAGTTTATTACTACTATTATTTATTTGATGCTCAAACTGTCTCATATTTTCACCCCTACAAACTAGCTCCTGAGTCATTTTGGAATGGTCCTGTTACTCACCTAGCATTTCTTTGTAACTGGTGTAACAATATGGTGCAGGGTCATCTTGTATTTTCCTGCCCTGGCCCTAGAGTCAGCTGTTTCTTCAAGGTGCCCTAATTCCTTTTCATGTAGTTTTAAAATGGTATTTAGAAACTAAAATGTGGGTGCTAGGTGTGCTCATTACTACCTGGGTGTCATTGTTTTCAAGTTCTCTTGAAGGACAGAGGTAGGAAGTGTATATATTTACATACATACACAGATAACATCTGTATCTTTTTCTGTATCTGTGTGTGTGTGTATTAAAACCATCAATTCAAACCAATTATCTCCAATTCTAGTTCAACACCACAGGATTTATTGTGGTCTTCTCCCTTTCTATATGTTTAATCCCTTCTCCATCTGTGAGAAACCTGGTTCCCATTATCCTCTGTCTATTTACTTATTTGCTTAACTCTTCCCTTCCCAACCCCCTTAAGTAACCAAACTCCTGACCACAGCTTGGCCCAGCACATGCCCCCTCTCTCCTTCCCTTTGGTACTCTGGCCAAAATCTCAGCCCTGATGATGAAAAGGAGGACATTGTCTTCCGTCAATTAAACTGAGCTCAGAAGGAGGTACTTGTAATGTAGTTGACTCCTGGGAGAGAGACTAGGTAGAAGGGGACAGAGTGGGAGGGAAACTTATAGTATTCATCCTTTTGTACCTTTTGAATTTTTTTTACACCATGTGCTTTTATTACCTACGGGAAAATAAATGTGTGAAATACAGTAAGTTCAAGATCTTTGTTTTCAGAGTGCCTGTTTACTTAGCTGCCCTCTTTTACGTTGTGTGAGGGAGAATTTGGAGTCCTCATTTTTTCCTCAGTGTATTTGGGTCCTTTCTGTCCTTTAGGAAACAATAGTTGTTTCTATGGGAAGTGTTATTACTGCCGAGAAACAGAGCCAGCCTGTGCTGATGGAGACACGATGGAGGGATCTGTCACACTTTGGCTTCCAGATGTGTGGCCTCTGCAGAAACACCGACACCCATGGGGCAGGACTTACCGAGAAGGCAAATTGGCCAGGTAAATGCTCCTGTGAGCCACTGCTTGATTCTCCCCTGCGCCTGGCCAGATGCCAACCCTGTATAGGAGCCAGCAGTTCTGTCCGAAAATAAAAACTATGGGGTCTGGGGCAAATCCACTAGGTCGGGACTCTATCTTCTATTTGTTTTTAACAGTGCCAGGTACAGTGTTGGCACTCAGTAACCCTGGTGATACTGCTTGCCTCCAGGTGGGAGTACGATGAGAGCTACTGCGATGCTGTGAAGAAAACGTCCCCTTATGACTCTGGCCCGCGCCTCTTGGACATCATTGACACAGCTGTCTTTGATTATCTGATTGGCAATGCTGACCGCCATCACTATGAGAGCTTTCAAGATGATGAAGGCGCCAGTATGCTCATCCTTCTCGATAATGCCAAGAGGTAATGCCAGTAGGACTGTCTTTGTCAGTTAGGGGTTTCTGTGTATAAAAGAAGAACATTTTCTAGAGTACCCTGGAATACATTCAGAACACAATTGATAGAAGTCACCCTTCCTTTTTCCACTTGGTGTCCTGGCTGTTGGCACCCATCCTTCCCTCCACGCCCAGAGGTCTCAGGACTTAAAAAAAAAAAATGGAAAACTGTTTCTTTCCTAGGAGCACTAATTTATGAGGGTACCCATTTATAAGGGCCAGTCCTCATGATTTAATCACCTCTCAAAAGCCCCACTTCTTAATACTATTGCAATGGGGATTAGGTATCAGTGTATGAATTTGGAGGAGGACACAAACATTCAGACCATAGAAGTTACCTTTGCCTTTTATTATTGGAGGGCTTACAGACTGAGGTCTACCAGACTCTCCAGCTACTACAGTGAGCTTCCAGGAAAAGAGTAGAAGGTGGACAGTTTTTCCAGAATTGGTTCTCTTTTTCTAACTCTCATTTCCTGCTAAGATTTTTGTTACATCTACTTTGAATCAGTGTTTTCTCACCCTCTGTGGGCAATTTTTCCAGTTTGAATCTGTTTATATACTTATAGGGGATAGGATATTGGTAATTTTGGAGTAGAACAAGTGTAACTTCTTTTTACAAGTAATAGCCATCTGCTTGTTTGTGGGAACCTAATATGAATAGCCTTTATCTCCCATCCCTTAAAACCTTTTCAGATTTAGGAGTGTTCAAGTTCTCCCTTTGGTCTGTGAATTACACACTGTGTTTACCATAGTTATGCTCCAGCACCTTGCAATACCTTGGCAGGAAAAAGGGTCCTTGTAAATGAGTATATTTGTTGTTAGATACTTAAGTACAGGCTGTTAGGGATCTTGTGTCTAACTGGTCATGCCCTGCTTATTTTTAATTTAAGTGATTTGAGTTGCTGGAGCATGAAATTATCTAGGATCACATTTGGGTTTCTTATAGAATTTGCGGTTGCTTTGATGCTAAGAAGGGAACTGGAACTTCCACCTAATTCACTACATTTTAATTTAATTTTCAGCTTTGGGAACCCCTCGCTGGATGAGAGAAGCATTCTTGCCCCTCTCTATCAGTGTTGCATGTAAGTTATGCCCAGCAAATACATGTGCCTGGATTGCCTTCCTTTCCAGGCTCAGGTAACAGTACATCAGTTTTCTTGGCCTTAAAGCTTTCTGATACCTGAGCAGCACTTTTCATACTTTTCTAGCCTAGAACCCCTGAAGATCCTGAGATGGGGGATCAGGGAAAGGTGGAGGCAGGTAACCCAAAGCTCAGAATTTATTTCTAAAATTGGTTAAAAGTTTGTAGTCTCTACAGTAATACATATCCACGTTTGGTTTAGTGTCAGAATATTATCATCTCTGCTCCTTCCCTACCTCCTGACCAAAAAAAAAAAAAAAAAATCTGGTAAAAATCTGTATTCCTAGTTACTGAACCTGTTTTACCTTGTGGTTTCAAGTCCTCTCAGTCATGTATTACATACCACCTAGGATTTGCATATCTCAGTTTGAAATTGCCTAAACCAAAGTAACTTTTTCCATAAGTTTTTAATTTATTTTTATTAAAATCTATGTTAGAGAACAAAGAAATAAAAAAGTAAATCACAAAAACAAGATAAAGACTGGGCTCTAAGGAGCTCCTTCTCAGATCATCATTCCTTGTGTAATTTTAAAGCATCCACATCAAGAATCAGCTGGGATCTACCTTGCTTGGCTGTGCAGAAAAGCAAATCTAGGAGCACCACTTAATACTGGTCAACTCCCAGAAACACTCATATCACATAAGACTGCCCATCCTAGCAATTGGTCTGCTCTTTTTTTTTCTTTCTTTCTTAAATAGCAACAAAATTCTGCAGAAAGTAACAGCTTACCCAGACAATGCTTAATTATCTTTATTAATATTGGGAAGTAGTGATACACATAATCAAAAATTGTATTTATGTTTGAAGGAAGATGTTTTTGTATTAATAGTGTTATAGTTTGGTCCAACGAGGAGAGAGAAAAGACAGTGTGTTAACCAGGGGTATTTAATATAAAGAATTGTTAAATTCTAATACAAAAGTGATTATAAAAGAAAACGGGCTGAAGGAAGTTCCCAGGAAGGACAAACTTAGAAGGGGATCCCCTCCCTAAGGCTAGAGTTTGGACTTCAATGGAGAAGGTGTATGTCAGCACATTGGATAGCAGAGAAGTTTGCTGGTTTGCAGGTGCTGGGCAAGCCAGAAGTAATCCTCCAGAGTGAAGTTGGGGTCCAGGCAGTCAGCAACTGGCATCATGGCATGCAAACGAAGGGATGACTCAGTAAGAACCTTCTGGGCTACAGGCAAGTCACACTTGTGGGTCTGCAGAGGGAATCAGGATACTAGCATGGGCAGGTGGCCTTCAGGGTTCTGGTTGCCCTGTCAAGAGGACCTCAGGAAAGTTATCACCTAGGCAGGCGGAGGCTTCAAGGTCACTGAGAGCCCCGCACCTTCTGGGAATGTGACTGGGACAGAGCTCCATTGGGTGACTTTTCCCCCATGCCCACACCAGTCCACTATGCAGTAGGCAGAAGCATCCTGAGAGCTTTCTTCCTGCAGTGTCCTCCAGCGCCCTCTACTGAGAAAGCTTAAAAGGACAGATACTTAAAGGAATTCTGTCCATTGTAAGAAGAGCATATATTGAAGAGTGAATTTGAAGGTCAGAGACAATAAAGTGATAACTTAGTCACACAGGGGAAACTGAGGCTCAGGTCATTTATAGTATGAGTATATTTCGGAATTAAAAAACTATAGTGTCTGTTTGTCTGTCCCTTCCATGCTTTACGCAAAGATTGATCTCCTTTACTCTTAAAATAGTTGCAGAACAGACTTCCTCTTGCAGAGTCAGACATTTCTGCATACTTAGTCATTTCCCTTATACCCACAGAGAGGTATGAACTTTTCTTTTGAGATAAATGATCCTCTTTAGTTGATGTCTTTGTTTGTTTTGTGCTGCCGTAACAGAATACCACAGACTGGGTCATTTATCAGGGACAGAAATGTATTGGCTGATGGTTCTGGAGGCTGGGAAGTCCAGTATCAAGGTGCCAGCATCCGGTGAGGCCCTTCTTGCTATGTCATCACATGGCAGAAGGGCAAAGAGAGAGAGGGCAAGAAAAGGGCCAAACTTGCCTTTTCATAACAGCATTAGCTCCACTCATGAGGGCAGAGTCCTCATGGCCTAATTACCTCTTAAAGATTCCACCTCTTAATAATGTTACAATGGCAGTTAAATTTTAATACGAGTTTTGGAGGGGACAAACATTCAAACCTTAGCAGTTGGTGACATAATGAAGAAAAATGTGTATCCTTAAAATAAATTTTTTCCTATTTATATTAATGGTAGAATTTTTTTTTTAAATTCAGAAGCATATGAAGAAGAAAATTAAAATTACCCGTTAACATTTGAGGATAAATCCTTTTAACATTGTGGTGTATGGGCCGGCCCGTGGCTCACTTGGGACGGTGTGGTGTTGATAACACCAAGGCCACAGGTTTGGATCCCTATGTAGGGATGGCTGGTTAGCTCACTTGGGAGAGCGTGGTGCTGACAACACCAAGTCAGGGGTTAAGATCCCCTTACCAGTCATCTTTTAAAAAGAAAAAAAAAAAAAACATTGTGGTGTACTTCATTCTGCACAAACACACATTTTATTTCCCCACAGATTTGGAGTAAAACAGTTTTTTTCCTCTAACTTTTTTCCCCCACCCAACATTATATCATGGGCATTTTCCCATGCCACTAAATTTTCAAAAGTATTTTTAATGGCTGTATGGTATTCCCTTGAATAGATAAGCCATAATTTAATTATTTCCCAATTGTTGGACATTTAGATTGTTTCACATTTTTCCTGTTATAAATAGCACAGTAATGCATGTGTGTAAATCTTCATATATGTTTGTGATTACCCAGAAAACATCAAAACATGGTAATGGCTTACTCATAATTTTAAAACAAATAATTTTTTAAATTAAAATATTTTACATAATTATTGTTTTTACTTTTGTCTCTTCCAGCATTCGAGTTTCTACCTGGAACAGACTGAATTGCCTAAAGAATGGCGTGCTAAAGTCTGCCTTAAAATCTGCCATGGCCCATGACCCCATCTCCCCAGTGCTCTCTGATCCTCATATGGATGCTGTGGACCAGCGGCTCCTGAGTGTCCTGGCCACCGTGAAGCAGTGCACTGACCAGTTTGGGATGGACACTGTACTGGTGGAAGACAGGATGCCTCTCTCCCACTTGTAATTCTCAATACAAAAATAAGTGAAACTTCTTTTTACAAAGGTAGAGAAACAGCACAATCAATTCCAAATGGTTTGAGATGGATTAGAAATGGCCAGCAGCAAGTTCTGATGATAGGGGACAGGGTGGCCTTGGATGTCTTTGGTGTTTCTGTAGTAGAAGCTAAAGCAAAGACCTGAAGTTTCAGAGCACAGAGGTGCTACTGCTGAATCACATTCTGACTTCCTCGGCAGTTGCCCATTCTAAAATGGGCGTCATAGTTGGTCAGTCTTACTTCCCATGCCAAAGGACAAACAGGTGTGGCATTTGAATAGGTAAATGCTGGGACTGGTTCTGGATTGTGCGTTTTGAGTTGAACCTTCCAGTCCTTTCTCCACACCTGTGGGTTTTATGGAAACACTTTGCAGTCTCTTGTGTCTTTTTTACCAGAACTAGTCAAATTGGAAAGCTTACTGCCTCCTACAGAGTGGCAGCAAATAAAACTTTGCATTCTGTCAAGCCAAAATAGCATGCTCTGTTGGAGGGGATGTGTTTTTAAGATAGAATTGGAGGAAAGAGCAGAAGCAGGAAGATGGTTGGGCTTTTAAGCAGTTGAGCAGTATTCTCCTTCCCGTCGGGGAAGGAAGAAGAAAGACCTACTCGGTAGAACCAGAATTAGGGAGATGATTGAATTAGTGAAAAACAGGTTACCCTGTATTTAGGTTCTTAGGGTGTGCAAAAAGCAAACATGGCTTTGTCCCTCAGTAAAATCTGCATTCTCATAGTTGTGTTCAAAGTAACCAAAAAATTGTCTCTAGAGAAAATACTGTTACAACCTAAGCATGATTCTCTTGTGGAGACTAATTTTTTTCCCTTTTGCCTAAAGCTGGCAAATCCTTTCCAAATTAACAAGACAAACTGAAACAATACCTTGAATAAGAGTCAGGTTGCCTGTGATCTCTGCCATTCTCATTTATTTTCCGAAATGAATTTCCACTTCTGCCTTTAGGGCATTTGGTCATTGAAGCTGCTGTTCCCAAGAGATTGGCTACCCTGTTTGTGCCTTTCTTGTGAGCAAAGGCAGCTCACTCCTACAGATGATAGTGTACACTGTGCTAGTGGATGGACTTACCTTGTGGTCTGGGCCATGCAGAAGACTGGAAACAAAGATTTTAAGCCTTCTGAGCCTTGAAATTAAGGTGGTTACCAGGAAGAGCCTTAAAATTTTGATTTATGTCAAATCCTAATTTCATCTTTTAGTCTCATTTGGAGTTGTGAACCCATGATGTAGTAGTATTCTTCCATCTCCTCTGAGCGCTGTTAAATTTCAGGTTACTAAAGCACAGGTTTTGTTTTGTGTTCTGGCACAGTGATTTTGACATGTAAGCAGCTGTAGTAGAATACAGGGCCAGAGAAAGACAGGCTCGTGTGCCCGCTCACCTGTGTCCTCAGAGCTGGGTGTTTCTCTCCTGCATCGTTTCTAGGTGCTGTTCTGGTTTTGTATTTCTGTCAAGCAGAGACTAATATTTAAACTCTGTGGTTGAACAGATTTAATGCCAACCACTGGAGACCAGTTTAGGCAACCACCCTTTCAAAAATTAGAATTTATGTCCCAATTTTCTCACATTGAAAAAATGAGTAACCTGCAATACTTTAAAATAGCATGAAATTAGGAAAATTTTGTACTTTTTATATACATTTTAAGATGGACATTTGAATGGGTTGAGTTAAGAAAAAAAAGGTATTGAATTTAAGATACAGCTATTATTAGCACAAAACACTGAAATAGGTTAACAAAAGGAGGCATTGATTCCAATTTTAAGGCTGCTTGCTGTGTGTGTCCAGGAAAATTCACAATTCAGCTTGAGAATACCTTGGATAGTGCTTACCCCAAAGCTTCTGGGAGCCAGCTGGCAGAGACAGCAGGAAGGAAGTCAGCTGTACTCTCCTTCATTAATGTTAGTTGAACTAAATTATGGATTAATGTTCTTTCAACACATGATGCCTTTAGTACGCCACACTGAAATGAATAATAACAGTTCTCTGTAACTGGGAACTTCATAACATTGGAGGCAAAAGATTCTGATAAGGAAAAAGCGGGAGAGAAGGCTGCTTTGGAAAATGTCTCATCCTGTCTTTAAAGCATTTGCAGAAAATGTGTCATTTATTCTTTTCCCTACTATTTTCAAATTCATGACCTTAAAAGATATAATGGTTCAAGTTAGAATTAAGCTAATAGAGTAGTGACACTGAGAATATAAATTTATGTTCTAATCAGGATTGGATTAAGCTGGAAAAGTATGTTTAGGCAAATCTTGGAGAAAACCAACCATAAACTTATAGCCCTAAAATTCACAAACACTAAATTCTGTTTGAAAAAGTGGTAAATCTTTTTTTTTTTTTTTTTTTTTTTTAAAAGATGACCGGTAAGGGGATCTTAACCCTTGACTTGGTGTTGTCAGCACCACGCTCACCCAGTGAGCGAACCGGCCATCCGTATATGGGATCCGAACCCGGGGCCTTGGTGTTATCAGCACCGCACTCTCCCGAGTGAGCCACGGGCCGGCCCCGTAAATCTCTTTTTAAGAAGTTTTGTAACACTTTCCTTTTTATGGTTTATTTATTAGAATCTAGGTCTTACAATCCAATCATTGGATGGTTTTGGTCAGCTCTGTTAGGTGTGCCTACCAAACATTTAAAGGTAGATGTGAATACATTTTAATATTATAAAACTAGGAAAATCAGAACTGATTGCCATTTCTTGCCCTCCTCCCACTTCTTAAAAATGTTTATTCCAAAGTTCAAACGGGGAAATTCGGGGATAGAGGTTTCATTCTAAAACTGTTCTTTAATATGTGACTGCATTGTGGGTTTGGGAAGGAGTGTAAATTATTTTCTGTATAAAACAATTTAATAAGATCTCATTTGTTCAGAGTATTCAATAATGTATTTATAAGACATTTCTCCCTATTTGCACTCAGGGTTAATATGTCAAATGAAATTTAAGAAGGAAATAGAAGAATCCAGGTACATCCATTGCATATTATTTTGGGAAAGATGAATCCTATAGATGACAGTTTTTCAATGTCATCTGAAGACAGCATTGTCTTCCAAAGAAATACATCTTTTCTTTTCTTTAAAAAAATGCTTTGGCCTCCCCTTCCTGTCCACCATATTCTTTCTACCTCCACTCTCAATCATCCCTGTATTCTTCTTTGACCAGTAACTGATTTTGGTAAAACAGCGTTATGTCAGTGAGCTATCTTGTATGAGTCATCTTGTCAGCTTGAGCTTCAGGAAACGTGAGTAAAGGTATATGTATGTATATAAGTTATATATGTATTCTAGCAAGAAAAACATATTTATTTTGACACAGGGAAACACTGACTTACATTGCTGAAGGACTTGAAGCTAGTGAAAGGTTCTCTTCTCAGTCTCTGAGTGTGGACCCTAAGTGGCATAAAGACCGTCATTCAGCAGACACCTACTGAGCAACCCTGGTGTGGCAGCACTGGCTAGGCACGCTGGTGAGCCAGGTAGACCTGACTTTGTGAAACTTTTGTATGGGGAAGGCTATTTTTTCTCCCTTTGGTTCCTCAAGTCTGGATGGTCAAAAAAGTAGGGGCTGGGTACTGTACTGCCATAGATTTTTAGGAACTAAGGTATTCCTCACAAACACAAAATTTTGGGGGAAACAATAATTTGCTGGAAAGCTAATTTATTGCTTAAATGGGAAGTGTAGGAACCACTTCCCTCTGTTTGGATCTGCCAAGGATTTCTTCTCAGAGCTGTTGCATAAATAGAGGTTGTACTTGGTAAGACAAGACAGATATTCACCTAAATCTCTAATGTGTTCTATGGATTTCAATCCTGAAAAGAAAATGAATAAAAATTTCAATAAATATTATTTTGTCATCTTTTCCTCTTCCTCTTTTTTTTCCCCCTCTTTTAGGATATTTCCAGTGTTTTCTGTTCCAATTTCCTACCCGTTCTGTTAGGAACAGAAGATTACATTTTGCATCCACTTAAACTTTCACAATATCTGATGCATAAGACCTTTACATTTCCTCACCAGTCTAAAAGGCCCATACCAGGTTGTAACTATACCAAAATTTTCCATACGATCATTCTTAGGTGCTTTTGTTTTTGTTGGCTGATACAGGTATCGAACCCCAGACCTCAGTGTTATTGGCACCATACTCTAACCGACTGAGCCAACAGGCCAGCACTTTGGTGCTTTTCGGTATTTAGTAGTTAACTCCATTCCTTGTAGCTTCCTTAAAAGTAAAGAATTATGGGGCCAACCCCGTGGCTCACTCGGGAGAGTGTGGCGCTGGGAGCGCCGAGTCCACAGGTTCGGATCCTATATAGGGATGGCTGGTGTGCTCACTGGCTGAGCGCGGTGCGGGCGATACCACGCCAAGGGTTGTGATCCCCTTACTGGTCACAAAAAAAAAAAAAAAAAGTAAGGAATTATGAACCCTGAAGAACATGTCAGCATAGTACCATAGAATCAGGAAGAGGGCCAGTTACCCTGAGCATAATTTTAGGACACCAGATTTTTAACTTTTGAAATGGAAATCCAGCATCTTAGACCTCAACTAGACAACGAAGTAGAGTCCTTAAGATTTCTACTTGATTTGCAGCATATTTGTGCCAGTCTGTCATTTGTACTTGAATGTATGTGGGTGGCTGAACCTGGTACACGTTCCTCACTGACTCACCACATATCAGACTGGTTTTGGAGCTTGAAAAAGGCAGCTAGGAGTAGCGAGGGTGGTTCTGTTACTGGGTAATTTTACCCAGTGTGTTTGCCTGTAAAACTGATTTTTAGCAGCCCTCTCATTGTAAAGCAGACAAGAATGGTCATAACCACTAATTTTCCATGGATGGGGTTTTGTAAAATAAGTTGCAGTATAAATCCCAGGGGATAATGGTATTAAATCACAATTTGTGAGGTGTTGGGTCTTTCTTCAACAGACATTTGGTTTTTGCGCTGTGAGCATGGATGCCAGGGAGATGATAGTGACTTTCCTTCCATCAAAGAGCCTATAGTCTACCCTGGCAAAAGAGAACTGTGAGGCATCAGATACCTCAGAAATGACTAAGTTAATTACAGCAGAAATAAGGAGCAGGAAAGAATCATCGGGGTGGGGGGACTAGGAGTGGGCAGGACTGAAGTGAAGAGATTGATCCAGGCTTGACGTGTGTATAGAACCCGACTCCAAAAATGCAGAGCTGTACGTTTACAAGATGCAGAGCGTCCTGGGTCTGTGCTGTGTTTTCAGTACCCAGGTCACCAGAAATCTCCCTTCAAGACTCCTGTGGCCTTCATCAGGAGACCTTGGTGTGCCCTGTCTCTTGAGAGTACATTCTCAGTCCTCTGTGATGCCTCAAGTACTCTGTGACAGATGAAAACAAATGAACCATTGGCATATATAGATGAACTGTGAAACATTCATTTTGTCTTCAGAATTTGTTTTTTATATTCCAGGCTTATTTATGTAGAGCTAGAGACTTGATTTTTACACAAAGATTGTTTTCAAGGTAGAAGGTTGATTGTCTTAGTGGGGCTGGGAATGTCTGTTGTAAAGCTAGGTCCCATTCAGGTGACATTAATAAAGGTGTTGTGTGCCCAGTTTCTCTTAGACCTTGTTAAAATGCAGATTTTGATTCAGGAGTTCTGTGGCCTGAGATTCTGCATTTCTAACAAGCTCCCAGGTGATGCCAGTGCCATGGGTCCTTGGACCGCACTTGAGTTGCATCATTATGCTTGCTAAGGAATCATAGCTGCATGTAGTTTTCACAGTAGCCTCTAGACGTCCCCATCATCCATGACATCTCCCCAAGAATGACATACCAGCAATTTTTTGAAATACTCAAGAGACTTGTCTAGTAACTGGTGTTTGGATTCATTTCTTGGGACTGACTCTGCTGAAAATGTTTACCTCTATTTGTTTAGGGAAAAAAAAAGTTTTGAAATCGAGTTGGTTGCCCAAGAACTTCCCAGCTACCCACATTACCATAAAATGCTAAATCCAAATCAAAACATCTCAAAAATCAGCAGTTAACCCTACGTGAAAGTTACAAGTACATAAATAACTTTCCACAAAGTCTTAAAACTTGGATTATTTTAATAAACTGTTGTTACTATTAGTAATTTTATCACCATAAATTCACCCATAAACTTCACCAGTATTAACTAAAGGCATCCAAGCGTCCTGTGTAGACCATGCAGAGCCTACTCCAGGGTTGGGCATATACAGAAATAAAAGTTAACATGTTATTGAGTGTTTATGATGCACTCATTGAATTAGCTCATTTAATCTACACAGCATCCCTATGAGGTGACTTATCTCTATTTCATAGATGGGAAAATTGAGGCCTCAGTAACACCCAAGGTTACACAAATAGAAGATGGTAGGACCCACTCAATTAGTCACTAATAAGCATTATGGTGTGTTCATTGTTAACTGTCCTCTGAAGGATTCCATGAGCTTGATTGCACTTAATGCTGTACTGGTGCCATGGCCAGTGCTCTATGGAAAGTTTGGATTTAATTTTGAATTCACTCTGAGTGGCTAGGACGCGAAATAAAATACATTGCTTTTCAACTTAACTCTCATGCTGTCCTTACAACAGTGCTTAACTGGTTTTTGTAGCTATTTGAATAAAAGGCAGGCACAGATTTGGTGAGTGGCTGAGGATGGTGCACCCCTGGCATTGAGTGTGATCCAAGAGACTGGGATGAACAGATGAGTCAATTTGCCTGTGACGTTTGTGAAACATGGTGCTAGGATTCACCTTACTTTTTGGAGAGTCCAACCTCAAAGCCACTAAACACCATATGACATTAGTCAAGTCCCCTAATCTCTTTAGACAGCATTTTCCTCCTAGGACAAGATGGTTGTTAGGCCATTGGCTTTAGTAAGTCTCAGGTGATTTTGAAAAGTGCATTAAGCTCTTCTGAAATCTAACAAACTTGTTCTGTGCTCCTTATTATGAAGAAGGGAGCTCAGAGGGGAAACAGGCCCTCAAGTCTTTTGCCACTGTTGTCTGATGGACTGCTGAGTCACAAGCACTGGAAAGTTGCAAACCTAGCCAACACAGAAAGTGCACACAGTACTTAGCCTAACTTCTTTTTCATGAGATACAATTACACTGATGTGAGACGTTATGATTTCCCCATGACTGGAGGTTTCCAAGACCCAAATGTGTCCTGACTGCCCATCGGCTTCCTCTCGCTTGTGGCGGACTCCCAGCTGCGGAAACCTACTGGTTATTTGCTGTGTTTCATTTCCCTTTGCGGAGGAGCCAGAGCGATCTTGGCCGTTCAGGCTCCCTGCTGCCCCCGTTCTTCTCAGGGCTTCTCCACTCAGCTGACTCCCCTGGGCAACACAACGCTCCTGGCTGAGATGGTTCCCCAGCTTCATCGAACAGGTCGGCAGGAAGTTAGTCTGCAGACACTGGGCAGGGCACGAATGGGTGTCCTTACTAGGTAGGCCTCAGATGGGCCACTAAGGCTGTGGAGTGACCGACAGTGGCCATTTCAAGGCCTGACTTCACCTTCGGCAACCACAACCGCAATGACCTCCCAAAATAGGCTGCTTCCTGGAAGCCAGCTGGGTGGACGGGGCCTGAAATATACTTCGGGATGGCCTCCGGGTCTCGTTTCCCCGCCTGGGTCACGAGGCGAGCTGACAGGCGGAGGCGAGCGCGCGCCCAGCCCAGCCGGTCGCTATGGCAACGTCCGTCCTCGGCCAACGCCTGCGTCGGAGGTGCGGCCCCGCCCGCCGCGCCCCGGGACTTAAGGAGCCCGGCGAGGCCGGCGGCCGCAGGGGCCGGAACCCGGCGCGGACCATGCTTCGCGGCCCGCGGCGCGCGCGGGGCCTCTGCCTCCTGCTGCTGTTGCTGCTGCTGCTGCCGCTCCCGGGCGCGCCGGGGCACGGCGGCGCGGCGTGGCCGGGGGAGGCGGCCGACGAGCCGGGCTCGGCATGGGCCTGGCCGGGCTTCCAGCGCCTGCAGGAGCGGCTGAGGGCGGCCGGTGCCCTCTCCAGGCGGTACTGGGCGCTCTTCCGCTGCCAGGTGTGGCCCGGCGACTGTGAGGAGGACGAGGAGGCTGCCGCGGGTCCCCTGGGTAAGACTCCGTCCCCGCGGCCCACTGCCTGGCCCACCAGCCGTCGCGGAGCGCGGGCGCCAGCGGGGCGGGGACGTGCAGAAGCGGAGCGGAATTGGGGACGCGGTTGTCAAAGCCTCGCTCCTGCCTGGGCCACCGCACAGGCGCCGTATCAGTCAGCTTTCCGCCCGCCCAGCCCCTGGCACCCGGCTGTGGGCAGGGGCAGCCTACGCGGGTCAGGAAGCCCCATCCCCCCCACACCTCCCATCTTTGGGGCCGCCCCCTGGTGGATCGGAATAGGCCAGGCCGCCCTCCCCCACCTCACCTGTCCCCGACTCCTCCAGACATGCTCACAGTCCACCTGGCGTTATTCTTTTTTTTTTTTTTTTAAAGATGACCAGTAAGGGGATCTTAACCCTTGACTTGGTGTTGTCAGCACCACACTCAGCCAGTGAGCGAACCGGCCATCCGTATATGGGATCCGAACCCGGGGCCTTGGTGTTATCAGCACCGCACTCTACCGAGTGAGCCACGGGCCGGCCCACCACCTGGCGTTATTCTAAGGTGCTGCTCCTTCCCAACTTTTTGATAGCTTTAAGGAAAGTCACACAGTAGTGACTGTCCCCACCCCCCAAGTACTTCTTCCTCCTCTGCTGCTTACGGAAGCAGTGCTTCAGGACATGCAGTGGGGCAGAGCCTAGGCTGGGAGTTGGGACCTGAGCGCTTGTGTGGCAGGCTGTCACCACTGTCCTGGACCAGATGGTCTCGTCCCTGTCTCACAGCTCCTCCTTTTCCAGGCTGGAGCCTTCCCGTGTTGGGCCAGCAGTACCTGGATATCCTGACCACATGGTACTGCAGCTTCCAGGACTGCTGCAACAGTGGGGATTGCAGGATCTCCAACAACTTTACAGGTTGGACTCCGCATGGCCTCAAGGGGCTAGGGATCTGTGGGGAGGGAAGGCAATTCAGGAGAAACGGCTAGGGTGCAAAGGACCTTTCATTATCCTGCCCGGCCTCCCCCCAAGCAGGAATTGCCACAATAAGATTGAAGTCAGGTCTGCAATTATTTGAGGATCTTCTTTGGGCAAGACATTGAACTGCCAGGTTTTCCAGAAATAATAACCTCTGTCACTGGGAACAATGTGACACCAACATTATTGGTGCCACTAATGGATTTTGCATTCTTCCTTCTGGGAACAGAGGCCAAAACATACTGTTTTTTGATGAAGCACCAAAATTCTTGAATGACGGATGAGAAGACCCCTTTAGTTGAATGGCTCAGGCTACCTGAGCTTGTTTCATAGATCTTGGGGATCCTTGGGAATACCGTGAACATGTCACACCCAGCTAAGACAGCTGGGGGGAGGGGACACTGCCAGTTGTAGGACAGGCCTCTCTGATCGCCATCGTCTGTCCCGTCTAGGCCAAGTATTTTCCTCTGCTCATTTGCCACCTACCATCATGGCCTCCTGCCATCCCTGGATGTGTGTCCAGGGAGGAAAGAAGATGAGTAGCTAATTTCTATTGAGCCCCTACCATGAACCAGGCACTGTGCTAAGAGTTTGGCAGAGATTAATTCATAATCCAGCATATTCTATGACTCTTTGGGAGAGTCAGGCCAACAGCAGCTTGTCTGTGAACAGGAAGAACAACCTCTCAGAGGGGGCGTTGGGAGTATCAAGTGAGAACTAATCAGAAATTGTGGGTTGTAATTAAAAGTGTCCCTTTTAACCTTTAGCCAACAAATGTCTGGGTGATACAATGTGGGTTCCTGATTTATCTAGGGTAAGTGCAGATGCCTCAGTGGCTCCACATCCTGAGAGAAATAGGAGATTGAATGAGCTTATAACCAGAAACATATTAACCATCACACAGATTGAAAATCCCCATACTGGTCTGCCTGCATTCTTCCCCTGCTGCTTATGAATCACAACTAACCACCCTCCCTCCAGTGTATTTTTTTAATTAGTTCAGGTGGCAAGCCTGATTTGCATATTACAGTCAATTTGCCATTTTGACTCTCAGGAGGGTGACCTTTAGCCCCAAGTACTAAACCTATTCTGATAAAGGACCTTCAGTCCTTTGCAAAAGTTTCCTGTATTTTCCCCAGGAGCAGTTTCTTGCCTAGAGTTCTCCTGATACCAACTCTTTGAATCTCCATAAGTGAGGCTCACCCTAGATATTAGGTCACTTCATTGGCAAACATGCCAATGACACAGTGGGTCTAGGAACAGGGTTTCTGCCAACTCTAGGGATAAGACCCTTGGTAGGCAGTTAGCAAGTTACCTCTCTGCCCTCAACATGCCTTTTGTTACACAAGGGCCCGAATATCCAAATTGTCCTGGCTGGGGAATCAGTACACCTGTGCTGGATTCCTACTCTCACCTCTTACTAGCTGCCAAACTTTGGGCAGCTTTTTTTCAGGTCTCTGTTTCCTCATCTTTAAGTGGGAATAATAATACCTGTGATGCAGAATTATTGTGAAGATGAAAAACAGCACCGTTCTGAGTACAGGGAAAACAGCAGCAAATATTAATTTTCCTTTCTGTGTCACTGCCTTTTTTTTTTTTTTTTTTTTTTTTCTTGCTGGCTGGCCAGTAAGGGGATCCGAACCCTTGACTTTGGTGTTGTAACACCACACTCTAACTAACAGAGCTAACCAGCCAGCCCACTACTACTTTTGAAGCAATGTGTGATACCTCCATTGTTTTACAATAGACCTTGACCCTCCAGGCTCCAGAATACTCTCTCCAGGCTGGCTCAAAGTGCCCAACCAATTGATCCTGGACTCGGAGTGGTCAGTCCCTACCCACAGCTGGCAGCACACCTTCCCTGTCCCTATGACTCCTGGTAGCCCCCATCCCGCAATCCTGCAACCTCATGGCTGAGAGGAAGTAAGGCCTAGCAGAGGGCTTTGCACGTGGTAGCTGCTCTCAAGCACCTGTGGAACTGAATTAGAATGAATAAAATGGGGCTTCTCCATAAAACATTTTAGGGAGTCCTGAAAGGAATGGGAGCGACCTGAGGGCGTGGGGGTGTGGAGTTCTTTCTCCAGACAGGTCTGTGCCAACCATTCTGGGGTGTCTTCAGGGTCTTCAGAAAGGTGATTCCATTCTCCTCCTGAGTTCAATCTCGATTTCTTAGCCTCTTCAAAAATAGCCCTTGAATCCCTTCTGCTGCAAGGTCTTCCCTTTGGCTTCTTGTTCTGAGGCTCAACAGGATGAATAACCGATCCCACCTCAGAGATGTTCAGAGATGCTCAGTCTCTCAGCCATTGTTGAGCTTGGTGGGGAATGTGCCTGTGTGTGCGCCTCTCACTGTGACCTCATCTGTCCTGTTCCTAGGCTTAGAGTCGGACCTGAGAGTGAGACTGCATGGCCAGCATTTGGCCCGAGAGCTGGTCCTGAGGACAGTGAGACACTACTTAGAGATGCCCCAGCCAGACAAGGCCCTGGCTCTGTCATTTCACGGCTGGTCTGGCACAGGCAAGAACTTCGTGGCCCGCATGCTGGCAGAGAGCCTGTATCGGGACGGGCTGAGGAGTGACTGCGTCAAGATATTTATTGCCACGTTCCACTTTCCCCACCCCAAGTACACGGACCTGTACAAGGTGAGGCTGGGCAGTGCTGGCAGGCTTTGCCAGCCAGGGCTGGGACTGGAATGAGGCCTCTGTGCTGGGAGGGAGACCCTGTAACCAGCTCTGCCCTGTAAGGAGCTGGGCTCTGGAGAAGCCTAGGGGAGGGGTGGGGACTGGAGGCAATTGCGACAGAACCAGTAACAGAGACATCCACTGCATCCACTAAACACAGAGGGGACCCTGAGCACCCTGAGGAAAGACTGATGTTCTACACACCACTCCTGAGCTCTGTCTCTTCAACCGCCCCACACGAGAGGCCAGTCACTGAGCTTAAACAGAAAGTACACATTAATTTTTCTGTTATAGAAATAGAGAAATGTCACAGGAAATGTGGAAAAGAGAACAGCAAAAACTTTATCGTAATCTTCCCACAAAGACATAACCTTGTTAGCTAACAGCAGTTAGCATTTTGGTATACTTCCTCTGGTGGCAAACCTTTCCCCTGGGTTGTTTTGTGTCACTGTAATTATATTGGACAGAAAGTTCCATGTCTTGCCTTTTTTTTAAAAGAGTGATTTTCTGTGTCTTTCCATAATGGCTCATTATATTCCAGCAAGTGGATGGACAGAAATGCAGTATTTAAAATAAGTTGAAATGTAGTATTTAAGCCAGAAGATGACCAAACCCCTATTGCAGCGTGACAAAAATGACTGCATGTATCCTTGGCTTTCTGTTCTAATATTTGGAATGTCTTAACCCAGGAAAATTGTGTAAGCCTTTGAGGACAGAGATTCCCAAGTCACCTGGCAGAATCAGTATGACCCTGGAGGGCAGGGGCAGGGCAAACTGTCCTGAACCCCAGCTGTTCTAAGGATGGGTGGTCGGTCAGCTGGGCCTTCTCAGGAAGAACTACCTGGTTTTGTGGCAAAACTGCTGTGGATCACAACTTCCCTGTTGTGAAAACCAACGTGTATACTAACTCTCTCACATCACACACAAACACTCACACACACTCACACTCGGGTGATTAGGGAGCTGAAATCGGAGTCCAAGGGGGCTAGAGATGGACAGGGAGTGTGGGATCTGGGGTAGGATCTGGCCCTAAAAAATATATTCTTTTCAATTAGTGTTTACTATCTTGCCTGGGGTGAGGAAACTAGCAAAGCCCCCAGTGGAAGCCCCCAAGTTTTGGGTTGGCTGGACCGTAGACAGGCCCTCAGCAGACTTGCTGCCCCGAGAGGTTGGCCCAGCTTGGGTGCCAGTGGACAGTCTGCTCCTGGGAGTTCAGGGCAGGGGGCTGTGGCTGCCTCTGGGCACATGAGCCCCTCCTCTGCCTGTCACCTCTGGATTAGAGCCTGACTCCTACCCCTGCAGAGGTTGAGCTCACGGTTAGTTCCAGAATGGGACCTAGTCCCAGAAAGAGCAGGCCTGTTCTCAAGGGCAGAAGGGCTTCTCCCCACTTCCTTTCGGGCCCTCCCCCTCTACCCAGGCTGGCTCCACCTCAGGGTGCACGAGAATCACCTGGGAAGTTTGTTAGATGAACATGTCCTAGCCCTGCCCACAGAGGTTTGCATTTGGTAGTTCCAGGGGTGGAACCCAGCCTCAAGTGGGCCATTTCAGATACCCTGGGGAAGCCGATGCCTGCTGGAGGGTGGCAGTGTGCCCCCCAGTTCCCCAGCGGCTCCCTATGTCCTGTGCAGGAGCAGCTGATGGGTCAGATCCAGGAGACACAACAGCGCTGCCACCAGACCCTGTTCATCTTTGATGAAGCTGAGAAGCTGCACCCGGGGCTGCTGGAGGTCCTTGGGCTGCAGTTGGAACACCAGTCCTCTGAGGGCCACAGGGCTGAGTCTCAGAGAACCATCTTTCTCTTTCTCAGGTGAGGTCTGAGGAACAACAGCCAGGAGGGCCGGGTGCGGGGACGATATCAGTGGGCAGCGGAGGCCGCCTCGCTCTCTCACCTGCAGAGCCTTTTCTACAAACTCCTCTGCAGAAAACAGAAGCCTGGCTGCTTGGATGGAAGCAGGGCTGGGAAGCCTTAGGTCTCCCTGCTCCTGCCCTGGTTCTACCCCACAATGCGCTGCTGAGGGGCACTGACCCCCAAGCCAGGCTAATGAACTGAGAGCAGCCTGGAGGAGCGGTCCCTCGGCAGCCCTCCACTCGTGCGCGTGGTCCTCTTAGGACTGCTAGGCCCCTCACACTCCGCAGCTGGTGTGTACCTTCCTCAGGGGGGACGTCCACACACTGGGGGTCCCCCTTGGAAGGGTATTCAGCTTTCATTGGCTGAAAATCAAGTACTGACTACCTTTGAAAATTCCCAAGGAAGCTCTGGTCAGAGGACAGCATAGTCTCCCACTAAGTCCAACACGGCCAGTTCTTTGTCCAGGCTTGGAAGGTCTGTTTCTTCTCTGACCATGAGAGGAAGTCCCTGGCTTAAAATTCAGGGTGTAATGTGTTGATTGAAACGTGCACCATCTCTCAGTACCTACAATTGTATTCGCAGCACTGCTCTGCGGACCCAGTCACTTAACCACTGCGCTGCGTTTCCTCTGCCCTTGTTCTACTGTGTTCCCCAGGCTCGCGAAAGGGCTTAGCGGGAAGCAAACTTAGAAACGACTTGTCCAGTCCTGTCTTTTTATGGAGGCTCCATCAGTCAGAAGTCAGGTTTGGGCCCCCGTTGGCCCAACTTGAATGCTTCACAACAGCTTTTTGTGGACTCAGTGGAAGCCAAACTAGTTGCTTCTCCACCCTCCCTCCACGGCCAGCACTTGCTTGCTGAGGGACCTTCCTGGGCTGCAGGGTGGAGTCCCCATGAGGATGGGGGAGGGAGGCTGGTTCCTGTCCAGGCTTGGAGAGTGCGAAGGTGAATGTGGAAGGCAGGTCTGGTTTCAGTGCACACAGGATGGAACGCGTTTATGCCTGTCGCTGCGGTGGGATTTCCATGTGTTGATGGCAGATCCTTCCTGGTCTGTAAGTGGGGCTTGTGGAGACTTACAGGGTAAGGGGAGTAAATTCTTCACATTAATTCCTATCCCCAGGTACTATGTACTAGTAACCTTCTGAGGCAGCCAGGCTCAGGTCTCCTTCTGTTGCAGTGAATTAGGTGGAGGCCCCAAAATGCAGAGGAGGCCGGCTGGAGGAATCACCTTTGTGTCCTTAGGCTTCTCCACCTAAGCCCTTCCAGGTGGTGGTTGGGAGGGGACAGGAGTCCAGGGGACCCTCTGAACCGTAGCTGCAGAAGCGAGTCCTTCTCACTCACGGGGCAAAGCATGGGGACCGCAACTCGGGCCTCCCTTTCACTTTTGCAGGGATCATCCCTTTACTTTTGCACATAAGCAGCTTCCTCCCCTGCTCTTCCCTCATGTGGGCTCAAGCCCGTGCAGGCTTGTGGCCACAGCGCCACCAACCGTTCCCCGACTTGGGCCCACCAGCCTTGGGTGGTGCTGCATAGCTGACTCTCCCGCCTGCTTCTCAGCTTAGAAAACCCGCACCCTCGCCTGAGTCACAATTGCCTAATGCGACCCGGTGACCCTGCTGTCCAGGCAAACATTTGCCTTTGTAGTATTTTGGCTGTTGACCCGTGGGCAGTGCCCTCTGTCTCCTGGCCAGCCCTGCCCTTTCTCCCAGTGACCCACCCTTGGTGGAATGTCTGAGACCACATGGTCACAGACAGTTGGTCAAGCCTGGGTGGAGGCAAGGCGTGGGGAATGGCTGCCCCGCTAGACTGCTTCACAGCGGGACAGAGAGGAGGACACATACCTGTGACAGGGATCTGAAGGGCCACTTCAGATGTGGCCTTGAGTTCCAGTGGCTCTGGTGCAGGCCTGTGTCCAGCCAGCAAGAGCCAGAGGCCCCCAGCACAGGGAAGCTGAGGGGCAGGCTGACATAGTCTATCCCAGGCCATCCAGGGTAGCGACCACCAGTGCCCCACCCCATCACTCTGGGCTAGGGAGCCCCCAAAACAGCTGCCTCTAAACCTCCCAGGTTCTCGGTATTCTAGTGATAGGTTGGGGAAGACAGTGTATTTGATATTTGAGCCTCTGGACTTGATTTCTACGATGAGCTTCAATTTATCCCCCTTTGTGGCAAGCGTTCTTGTGTTTGAAAGGAAAGCACAGCTGATTCAAACTGCCCCTGTGACAAAGTTACACTAGGGCAAGACCAGCAGTTTAATCCTGAAAAAAATCCTAAACCTGCCGCCTGAAATGAGCTGTAGGGCTTTGCTGGCCTGCCCACTGGTGGCATCTGATGGCAGCAGAAGGGAGGAGGTGGCAGTTGAAGCAGGTAGCCTCGTGTGTGGTGTGCTAGGGTGTCCCGGCCCTCAGAGCCTATCTTGCATCTGGGTTGGAGGAATTAGGGGACCCGCTGGCTGGGTAACAGAAAACTAACATTGACTACAAGTACAGAGGGCTCCGAGAACGCGTCACGTGGCAGCACGGGAACAAGGGACCCTGGAGGTTGGAGCTATTGTCCTCTTCTCACTGAAGCTGTGAAGTGTGAGGGCAATGAACGCCTTTTTTATTTGCACCATGGTCAGGCAAAGTATACATAGAAAGGGTTTTGAAATATTAAAAGAACTATACAAATATGAATGGAATCATAGGCCTTGTACCCCGTTGCATTGAAAATGCTCTATGAAAGACTTAGTAGGTTAGCGTTGGGGCTTGTTATTGGGGTTATCAGTAACAACTAGTTCTTTTTTTTTTTTTTTTTTTTTTTTTTTTTGTCTTTTTCGTGACCAGCACTCAGCCAGTGAGCGCAGTGGCCATTCCTATATGGGATCCGAACCCGCGGCGGGAGTGTTGCCGCGCTCCCAGCGCAGCACTCTACCAAGTGCGCCACGGGCTTGGCCCAACAACTAGTTCTTGAGAGGCCTTCAGTCCCCTTCCTTGGGGCCTTGAGGCTCAGGGCTGGTGAGATTAGATGTTGTCCTGTCCCAGAGCCAGGGGAGAGGGCTGGTCAACAGAGGTGCCTTCCGGCTTCTTGGTCCTTTCAGACCTCACAGTCAGCAGGTTACCTGGGAGGATGAGGAAAGGAATTGAGGTGCTCCGGGAAAGCAACATCTGTCTAAAGGTGTGATGTTGGTGCCAGGGTGGCAGTCCTGAGGAGAGGGAGGGGAGGGGAGGGACAGAATAGAGAGGGGTCCCAGGTTATGTCTTGGATGAGATAAAGCCTGTGGTATGGTGGAAGAAAAGAGATGTTGGCTGCGGGAAAGAACAGGAGGAGAAACTCAGAAGGGAGGAGGAGGTAGTATAGACAGACGTGCAGAGATGTCTGCTTATTTCATAAACACTTGCTGAGCACCTGAAATGTGCTGAGCACCACACTAGGCACTGGGGTAAATGACGAGGCTGTGCTTCCTGCTCTCAAGAAGGCTAGAGTCGGGTGGTTTTCTGGGTAGAAATGGGGCAGGCACTGGAGTCTGTGCCTCTGGGGCTGGGTAAGTGAACCCCATTCATCTCCCCTCACCCTGGATGCCTGCCCTTTGGCCCATATGGTGCAAGCAGAGCTACGTGCCTCTGCCTCCTGTGGGGAATGCATGCTGGGGCAGTCCCTTGGCTGTGGGGCTAATCTCGCCTCAGCTGCTGTGATTATGGCCACTCCTGGATGCACAGGTGACCTACCTGCCAGGCCTTCCTGCGGCAGGGGGGAGAGGGACAAGCAGCTTCAGGAAGAAGAATGTTGTAAGAAGGTGTCAAGGGAAGACTGGCTGAGCAGCTGGCCTCGAGTAAAGGGTAGGAACCCCTTGTTCCTGCCAGGCCCCTCCTCCTGGGAGGTGATGGCCCCTGGTAAATTCTGGCTGTGAGGGGCACATTGGCCCCTACTACAGGAAGGTGCATTGGACCACTGGCTGGACCACTTGGCAGGGAAGGGTGTGTGCCCCAGCCTCTGTCCACCCAGCTGTGGAAGCAGGCAGGGAGAGAATGCACTTAGCCCCTCTGTAACCGCACACCTCCACGAGCCTGCTGCACAGGATGCACTCAGATGCTAATGGAGCCGACTGCTGAGTCCATCCACCTGAGGGTGTCAAAGAAGTGGAGATACTGGATCCCCACTCCTTAACTTGCCGCCTGCCTCCCCGTCTTTCACTTGTTACACTCCCTCACTCTCCGGACCTGAAGATAAAGCAGGGTGTGAAGAGTGAGGGCACAGACATGGAGATGGCCAAGGGCTCGGTTTGTCTAAGGAGGCACCTGTGAGGCTGCAGCCCAGGGAGGGGAGTGCAGGGAGCTGAGACAGCAGGAGCTACAGGGGCTGGGGAGGGTCCGAGCGAAAGTGCGCCCAGCGGAAGGTCTCCACCACCTCCATCCAGCTTCCCTGCTGGGAGCACTACAATTTCATCTTCTCTTACCCCCTTTCTCCCTCGTATCTCTAGCCCAATCCTCTTTCCTGTGCTCAGACTCACATTTCCAATTGCCTAAGATATCATAACCCCTAGAAAGACCACAGGCAAGCAAAAAACACTCACGTGTTTTCTTCTTCACCCTTCTCCTATATTCCACTTTAAGGGGGCAGCAAGCAGCCTAAAGCCAACACCTGATGGCCTCCGTTCTCTCACTTCTCACATCCACTAGTTACAGGGTCTGTCAGTTGTGCCTCCTACACTAATTCTTCAATCCTCTCCCCTCCATCCCTTCTCCATTGCTTTCATCACCTCTAAACAGGTACTACTGGCAAAAAGCTCTGTGACTGGCTTTCTGCAACCATCCTGTGCCTCTTCAATCCACTGTCTAGCCCTGGAATGATCTTTGGATGTGAAGCTGACCAAGTCATCCCCCCACCCCATGCTCCCAAGCTCAAAGCCCCTCATTGGTTCTCCATGGCCCATAAGCTGAAATGCATGTGCATGGCAGACAGAGGCCTCCTCACCTAGCCCTGGCCTACCTTTCATGCCTGTGCTTCTCCAGCCCCTCCACACCGCTTGCAGCCCTGAGCCTCACATGCCCTCTGATACATCTGTGCCCGGACACACGCCCTTCCCTGCCTTGTGTCTGATCACTTGGTCTGTATCTGCTCCAAAGCCTCACCCTCCCTCTCAACCTTCTCCTCCACCTTAGTTGCTCCTACATGAGCACTTGCCACACTGTCCTGGAGAAAGAACCATGTCTTCCCACCCTTGTGCTCCCTGCACCTGGTGCAGTCTCAGTGTTTGTCAAAAGGGAGCAAGAGAGGGAGGATGGGAGCAAAGCAGGACAGTGTCTTTTCTGTACAGACCTTTTGGTTGGGACACGATCTCCTGGGGGAGAGAAGGCCCCGGCCCCTCAACCTCCATTCTTCCAGTCACTAATGCTTTAGTGGTCGAGGAACCCATTTAGAAGCTAAGTATAAAGAAATCTGTTAACAAACTCGTCTCTTTCAGTAACCTTGGGGGCAATATCATCAATGAGGTGGTCCTGAATTGGCTTAAGGCTGGATGGTCCCGGGAAGAAATTACAATGGAACATTTGGAGCCCCACCTCCAGGCTGAGATTGTGGAGTCCACAGGTAAGTAATTTCTTCCCAGCCATGTAGAAAATAAACCTCTGGTGAGAGCCACAGTTGGGGGTAATATGTTGGAACGTGTGTTTATGAGGCAGACAGGGTACTTGGGACTCAGAGGACATGCCATAATCATCTCACATTGTTATCTTTGGGTAGGCACAAGAAAACTGCCAGGAAGGCCTGAACTCCTTTTCTAAAAATGCTTTGAAAGAGAAGTTTGCACCTGCCCAGGAAATGCAGGCAGTGGCCTCTGAAGCCTGTAGACTCTGAGGAGTCTCACTGCAGAAACCTCAGTGGCTAAGCCTCCAGCCAGGGGTAAAATCGCTCCACCTTCTGCTTTCGGCCATCAGACAAAAGCACACCTGGCAGTCAGGCCCCCACTCTCCTTGCTTCCCCTGCAGCTATATCCACAGTTAACCATGGTCCTCTCCCTAAGGGAGATGGAGCAGCAGAGTTCTTGACACATGCTGCAGACAGCCCTCCTGGAGCTGGCATATGAGATCAAACCTTGCCCACGCCTTAGGTTTGGGGACACCTTAAAACTCCAGCTAAATTCAGCCCCAGGTCAGACTCCATGTAATTTTGGTCCTGATTTCAGACAGTGGCTTTGGCCACAGCCGTCTTGTGAAGGAAAATCTGGTTGACTTCTTCGTTCCCTTCTTGCCACTGGAGTACCATCATGTGAGGCTGTGTGCACGGGATGCTTTCCAGAACCAGGAGCTCCCATATACAGAAGAGGCTTTGGATGAAATCGCCAAGATGATGGTGTATGTCCCCAAAGAACAACAACTCTTTTCTTCCCAGGGCTGCAAATCTATTTCCCAGAGAATTAACTATTTCCTACCTTGAAGGCTAGATGACTTCCAGGAGCTGCCTTCTTCCCACTAAGAGGACCCTTTAAGAGCACTGTTTGGAACTGTAAGCTGTGGGAGGGACAGACTGGCATCCAGCAATCACTAATACACTGCTCATGTGTAAAAGGCCTTAAATCAGAAGCAGAGCCAATTCTTAAAATCACTTGGTGCCTTAAAGACATGCATTCCAAAATGTGGGCCAGGTGGTTGGAAATCAACAAATCCCAAGGGCTTATTATGACTCTACAGATGGTCTCACATCTCAGCTCTTCCTTACAGATGCCTGGACTTGGGTGTTGGGCCTCAGAAGCTGCAGGAGTCTTGGGTTACATAGCAGGGAAGAATGAAGTTCCATGACCCAGTGGTGGGGAATACACCTCAGGTTTGCAGGCCAAGTGGGCTGGCTTTCAAGTTGTTACTCCCAGAGGAAAGCCCAGCAGCTTCTGTTGTGAGCAGATCAGCAACGAGCCTCAGGCCGAAGCGACAGGTGTACAGAGGAAGATATTTTCAAAATCAGGTCAGTGTGAGCTAAGACTTATTCTGTTCTGCAGAATGAAAAAAATTTTCTTTTTTTTAATTAGGGAGCTTGACATTACCATGTCATATGTAAAAATTAAAATTTTGTATTTTTCTAAAATCCTCTGCTTTCTTACTGAGACCTAGTAATTGTGCTCACTTAGCAAAATTTCAAATGCCAGGTAATCCTGACGGGGACTGGTGGATCCAGGGGTGGCATGCTGACATGCATGGAGCTGATAAGGTATGTGACTGGTCTGCTAATTTACTTGTTTGCTTTGGGACCACATCAGCTGAGCACAACCTCTTACTGAAGAGGTTTCCACAGCATTGTTGCTCTTACATACGAAAACGTTCACTCGTGTACTCCCAGCTTTAAAAAAAAAGCAGTCATTTTTGAGGATTAAATGGCAATGTGTAAATGTGTGGCATTGTGCCTGTTAATATATAGGTGGTGCTCATTATGTTTTTTCTCTTTTCTTGGTTCTTCCCTTCTACCACACATCTGGAATATAACAGACAGGTCTTTTCTATTTGTTGTCAATCTCGTGTCCTGTCTTATTTAAAGCCCTCCCAGTCTTCAGCCCCTGTAAAATGGAACACAGCTCTCTCTCCCCCATTGAACACTTCATTGCACTCATTTACTTAGATGCCTCAAGGTTAGGGAGTACCTAGCCTGAGCCACATTAAGTACTCAATAATATTCAAATAAATGAATTAAAAGAGCTGAGTTTCACAGCCCTCATGGGACAAAAGTAAACTCAGCATAATGGCACAATCAAATGGGGGCCAATTGTAGCAGCTGGCTCACTGTCTTTCAGGCTAGAGCATCTTGGGAAGAATACGCAGCCCACTCAATCCTATTACACACCAGGCTCTGAACCCGGTAAATACCTACTTTAAAGGATACATGCTATGTCTTTAAGTCTCAGAGATACAGAACAGCTGACATTGTTTTAGCACTGGCCAGCCATGTTTGGTGTCATGAATATAGGATCTGAACCTCCTGAGTTCAGAACCAGGACCAGCAGAACACGGTGCTTTTGAACACATTCTCTGCAGCCATACTGCTTTGGTTGGAGTCCACGGGAAAGCTGTTTAACCTCAGTTTAACCTTAATTGCTACTTGGGCATAACTGTACCTACCTCATAGAGTTGTTGGGAGGATTAAGTGAGTTAA
The DNA here is from genome assembly GCF_027409185.1 of Cynocephalus volans. Classification (NCBI taxonomy): domain Eukaryota; kingdom Metazoa; phylum Chordata; class Mammalia; order Dermoptera; family Cynocephalidae; genus Cynocephalus; species Cynocephalus volans. The sequence continues at coordinate 134,990,876 of NC_084467.1, forward strand.
TCTTCATAAAGTGTTCAGAATACTCTTTTCCTCTACACACACCTACTGTGGGGGTTTTCCACACCAAGCAATTCTCTGATCCTCTAATTCACCAACTATGTGTCCTGCTTTACTGGATGTCCTGGAGTTAGTTCTGACCCCACAGGTTAAGGGCTCAGTCCCACAAGACTGCCCCACTTCAGATGCCAGTTGCAAGTAGTGGGTCCCCAAGGTACCCACGCTTCTGTTCAACTTGATTACAAATCAAGAGTTCCCATGGCCCTTTCCTCAGGTGTGATAATTTGCTCAGAATTCAAACACTTTCCTATTACCAGTCTGTTATAAAAGATACAACAGCCAAATGGAAGAGATGCATAGGGTAACATATGGGGATGGGGGCAGGGGACTGCCTGGAGCTTCCATGCCCCCTTCAGGAATGTCACTCTCAGCATCCACACCAACCCAGAACCCCATCATTTAGGGTTTTTAAGGAAGCTTCATTATGTATGCACAACTGGTCATTGGTCATTGGTGATTAAGTCAATCTTTATCTTCTGTTTCCTCCCAGAAGGTCAGGGGGTGGGGCTGAGAGTTCCAACCCTCTAATCAAATAAATGCTTCCTCTGGCAACCAATCCCAGTCCTCCAAAAGTCAGCTCATTAGCATGAACCTTGGATATGGTTGAAAGGGGATTGTGAACAAAAGACAAAAACCTATTACTCAGGAAATTCCAAGAATTTTAGAAGCTGTGTCAGGAATGGGGGACAAAGACCAAATATAGATTTCTTATATCACAATGTCAACAAGGTGTTTAAGAATAAAACAATACAAACCACAAGGTCAATTGTTTGGATCCCTGTACTGGCCAGCTGCCAAAATAAATAAATCATAAAATACAAACCTAATAAAACTGCTGTTAAACTACTTGCTCAAAGTCACAAAGCTAGTCAGTAGAGAAGTAGGGATTTAACCCCAGGCAGTGTGATTCCAGCTTCTATGCTTTAATGACTTGTTTCTAGAACTGATATCCTCAGCAAATGCCATAGTTTCAGGTGTGGAAAATGTTACAAGCAACACAAAGAGGGAGGGAGATCACAACAGGAGATCCTTCTTGGATGATTCTAAAAACAAGACTTCCTAAACTAAACCAAAAATTGATGAATGGATGGGAGAAAAGGGCTAAAGGGTACAGAGTATAAGGAGGTATATAAACTGATGTTTAACAGCCATTCTAATTGGGTCTCGTGTATATTTTACTCTTACCTAGTTAAAATTACTTCTAAAAGCAATAATTCATTTAAAAACAAACAAAGACCAAGTCAAAGAAGAATAAAATGTTCCTACCCTTGTGAGGGTCTCTCATTACTCTATTAATGCTACTTTGGTTCAAAACATTTTTAGAATTTATTTGGAATTGTCATCAAAACGATTTTGAGAATTAAGCTTCACTTTAGTCACCTCATGTTGGAGACACACACATGTGCACCCTATCTTATGCACACCAGCCCAGGCTCCAGATGATGCCTTTTGTCTATTTCCAAAAATGTAATCCATCAAAGGATGAGTATTCACCCCCACAGAGGATATTCCAAAGAATGTGCCAGAAGGATGCTTGCTAAAATCAGCTTCTCTACATTAAAGATGTCTTTTATGTAGGAGAGAGAAATTCTGCTTAGATTCCTTGTCAGTTAAAATCATGGGAGAAATACTCCAATCTTAAGCTTACTTTTGCCAATAAAATATTGCAACCTTTATTTAAAACAAAACACAACTTGGCAAACCTTGTGAGACAACAGGCAGAGAGCAATCCCTTTCAAGGGCCTCATTTATTTACATCAAGTTTAACACTGTTAGCAGTTCACAGTCAGACAAGAGTGAGAGAATTAAATTAGAAAAACAAAACAACTGAAAATATATTAACAACAACAAGAACAAATACCTGACAACACTGGTAGTGTGACCCATGATTCACGTGTTTTCATTTAAATCCCACATTATCTCACTGTGTCCCCTTGGCAATGCACACAGTGCGCGACATCACCCTCTGTGTACCACATACACCTGTGGGGGCAGGACCTTTGGTATAAACATTAAATGAATTTTAAAGAATCTGGATCAGCATGTTTTAGGACAAAGTTCTGTCAACCACCATGAAACGTTCAAATTTAATTTTTACCAAGCGAGCATAAAATTGGGGTTCCTCCCCTGATAGTCATTACAGAATCAAATTGCAAAGAAGGAAAAGTGCAGAGTCTACAAGGAAGGGAGGGTTCTGAGTATGCATTAATAGCTCAGTTGGCCTGTTCATGCCCCAAACACCAAACACGCCACTGCTTCTGCTCACCACAGGGAAAGATCTGATTTACTGACCCCCCCCGCCCCCACTTACTCCTGCCTTTCTCAATGAGCACAACAGTATATGTGCACTTACAGACATAAACATGCACCGTCTGTGTAGATCTGAGATGTGAGGGCTTTCAAACATACACCCTACAGAACTGTAAGAAGAGTACCTCATTGTCCTTTCTAGTTTCTGAGTACTAATTTCCCTGAAGGACCATCAGCCTAATCAAGGTCATTTCCCAGGATCTCAGAAAATTCCTCTCATAACGGAGTCTAAGTGGCCACAGTGAAAAATGGCTGTCAAAATGGAAAAAAGCTGATTTATCTGGCCCCGCTCTACCAGAAGCATCTCTGTCTCCTGGCATTCTTGCCACTCACAATACATGGTACAGTACTTCTGAATTGTACAAAACAGTATTTGGGATTTACTACTAAAGCATCGCAGGGTCCTATAATATCTTCTGAATCAAGAATAAGTTTATTTGGCATGCCTGTATATTTTTCTATTGTGTTATAATTGCTGAAAATGAAGTATCCATATATGTGAAAATTTTATTAACCACAAGTCCCATTCTCCAACTAAAGTTTTGGTGTCTAATTACATGACTTAAAACTTCTATTCTTAGATTCAGAAACAAATCTAAGCAAGTTCCAACCATACAAACTCCCTGTATTTTCTTCTGTAAATCCTGCTACCATTGACAGTTCACCTTCACTACGTCCTAAAGGGTTAAGTGGCATGCCCAGAGACCTCAAGCTCTATGTATACAGCTCAGTAGCTTGGAGTGACATGTAGGACCCCAAAATTTGCTATTGTGAGTACAATAATGAACAAAGAATGTCACAGAAGTGACATGGAGTGTATCACAATTCTTCTCTGAATATGGTATGGTCTGAGGACAATGTTGTGCCTAGCCTTTTGACTTAAAGTAGATAGCCTTTCCCCTTAGATGGTCTGCAGGTTTGAAGACTCACTCAACATGCCATCACCTCTGGCTGAGACAGCAGGGCTTTGCTACTGTGTTCAGGTTGCTCAGCAATGGGGAGGATAAAAGATATAATATTTCTAGGAGAGGTAAATAATTTCAAATTAAGGTTGTACATAGGAAAAAAGAAGTGCACTTGGAGGGAGGGAAGGGTCCAGTTGGAGTGTCCTCCCAGCTCACCAAGTGGGACTGAGAAAAGTACAAATCTGCCACATCAGCACTCTGGGGAAATTCTCACTGGGGCTTTAGCCACTCACCTGGGAAGCTCATTTCTACCAGTTCTAGTTCAATAATCCTGCAAAACTCAATGCAGCTGACAAGTCTTTTCCTCTGCAAGACACATGAGACCTATCTCTGAAGGCACAAATCTAACTTGGGTGACCTCTGCCACTCCAAGTCAGCTTAGAATCCAGATGACCTGCTGGAGGCCTCCTTAACCAGGGAGAAACATGGGATCTTCTTACCCTGGATACACAGGGTGGAACCTTCCCTAATTTCCTGTCCTTTGGATCTACAATATTGAGTTAGAAATGAAGAAAACATCATCGTGCACACACTCAAGACAGAACATACACCTCAGGTGCATGGCATAAAAAGCAGCAGTTCCAGAGCAGAAACTCAACCTTACGATAAACCTCACAAAAGACAGGCTGGAGCTGAGTGAGTCACCTGGGTGAATGCTCTGGAGCAGAGTGCAGCCCATTCAACAGCCCTGAAACCCATGCTTCCCAGTAATAGAGGACCACAGGGAATGGCAGTGAAGTTCAGGCCAGCTGTAGTTGTGCTTAACAGTAACTGTTACTCCAGGCACTATCGGCTTGCCAAGAAAAGCAAGCCTTGTATTAGATTTTTTAAAGTCTAGCAGTTAGAAAATTGAACTCTTATCCAAACAGTATAGATATCCTGACTGTTAAGAATGGGAGAAATTTTAGAATCAGCTCCAGGTCTCTCCTCTCTGACCAGTAAGGTTATGTCTAGCAGCAATTTCCCCAGGTTGTCACATAGAGGTACAGGCGCCCCTTCTCTAGTTTTCCCACATATCCCAATCTGAAGCAGGTATTTACAAAGGAACTGAGCTATTGGCTTGAGAGAAAATAAGAAAGAGATGCAGATAGCTGGAGTCTATCAATATATGAAAGGAAACTTAGACCCACCTACATAAAAAGGAGTGGTCATAACAGATGTTTAGGGCACAGAGATGGACCCCAAATCCAGGTGGAGCAAGTTAATGCAAGCAAGATGATGAAGTCCCCAAATCATCAAGAACAGAAATACAGATAACCCTGTCAGCCCAATATGAACTCTTGTGGGGGTGTAGTGTGATAATAACAATGATATCAGTAGCAAAAATGGAAGGAGTGAGAGAGGTCAGAATGAAGTGTAGCTGTAACTCAAAAGTAGCCATCAGTGCAATTTACTAAGTATTTTATAATTTAACAGGTGAATTAAGTTCATTCTTAGAAAAAAAAAGTAAAGATCGATGATAAATGTCAATGTCATCTATAACTGGTAGGAAATCCTAGAAAAGTAATTCCCAAAGTGCACTGGTTCTATGGCCATCCAGCTCCCCTTTCCCACCTACACCCCTAAAAAGCAACAAAACCATGCAGGACATAGGTTAAAAAAGACACTGTCAACATCAACAGGTAACAAGTCTGTTCTCACCACAATTAGGATACTGAAATGACTGAGCATGTAGTGGACAAATGTTCTCGAGTAAGAGGCCTCATCCTTCTTAAGTTCCCTGGAAGAACTTCTGTACTGTGAAGTATACTCATTGCTACTTTTTGAAGATCAGAATTAAGCCAAAAAGTTGGTCCCTAGTTTTTCTGAAGTTATTCAGCTATGAACTACAGCTTTAGCAAAACACTTACTATACCTGCAGATATTCATTTAGCAGTTTCATATTTATAACTGTGATAAATTACAGAGAAGATTCTATATCTGCATTTTCAGGTCCCCCACAGGTAAAAGCTTTTAGGTCAATCAGCATCTAATCAATTGTTTTAATTTTCTGAACAGACATTAGTAATACATTTGATACTTTCTCAAAGTGCTTTCATATACATTATCTCATAGTCATTAAAATGATATTGAACAATAAAGTTTTTCTTTTTTTTTAAGAAAAAGGAATGTAGGACTAGTTTTTTTTTTTTTTTTAAACTTGTTATTTCTTTTCTACAAAGTGCAGATTGCTGTGTTGCTGAGGTCTGTCCTTCAAATGTTCCCATATAATTTTTTAGCTTACTGAGTTCTACTGAATGCTTGCTTTGCTAGTGTTGCCATTACTTAGTGTTTAAGCCCCTTAAGGTCAGGGAGTGCCTTCGAAAGCACGTGCTTTAGAAAGTGTGCAGCACTTTGCAGACTGATTGTCTATCTGAGCCACTTTTTTTGCAGTGCCTCACAAGGCAGCAGGTATGCCGGCAAGACCCTACAACCAGAAAGTCAGGAGACCCGAATCCTTGTCTCTGCCACTAATGAACTGTTTTGAGATAATGGACATGTAACTTAACCATCCTCTCCTTTAATTTCTGAATCTATAAAGAAAAGCGTCAGAGTAGTGACAGTTTTCAGACAGCACTGAGTGTCGGAAACACCTAGAGAGATTCTTGGAAAACACCTTGGCTGAGACCCAACCCCACTGGGAATTCTGATCTGGAGTGATGCTAATTTATAAGTTTTTAAAACCCCCCTAGGGGATTCTGTTGTACATCCCTGGACTAGGCTGTTAATAATAGTAGTAGTTAACATTTATGGAGTGCTCATTGTGTGCCAGACACTTGAGCTAAGTATCTTACAAATATCTCATTTAATCCTTAAAACAACACTGAGGTAGTTACTATTATTATCCCTGTTTTACAGTGCAGAAACTGAGGCTTAGGCAGGTTGAATGAGTTGCCTTCTAGACTGGCTGTAGAGCCTTAACTTTAAACTACTATGTATACTACATCCTTTAAACTCAAAAGCTCCATGACTTTAGTTAAATAAATATGGGCTGTGCTTTAGCAAAGTAAGCATGTTTTATTAACTTGGAACTATTTTACCAGCCAACTTTCAACCGAATTGTAAGAAAACTTCTAATTTAAACCCTAAAATGCAGCTGGGAAAGGGTCTCCACTATAGTGACCTCTACGTGTAGATGTCATCTAGAAAAACATGGAATTGAAAATCTTCGGGCCAAATGGTTTTAAGGCTATATCTCTGAAAATCATGATGGAAGACTACAAGAAAATATATATGTTTAAATTTTACACAAAGCCTTTTAAGAAAATACTTTATGTAAAGCACAATATTCAACACAAAACACTGCATTTTAAGGTAGGAAATCTAAACTCAAGTCATATTACATGTACATGAAAGGAATCAAGCTGTGGCAGCCCAAAGGTATGTATATATATATATAACCATTTACAAACATTGTCAACACCATGTACAAGGGCCTTTTCCCTTGCTATCTGCTTTTCTTTAAACTACATTTTTAGTTTCTAGAAGCAGTTTGCTTTCCTTTGAATTCAAAGCTTTTAATTGACATAAACTTTTTTTTTTAAGCTGGTCCTTTTCAAGTAGAAAAAGGAAAAACCTAAATTATACTTTTATAGTAAGTTGACAGTGCCTCTTTAACCTGAACCCTGAGCCCTCAACCCCTGAAGTTACACAATTCAAGCAACATGTGGATGGGGTGTAGTACAATAGTCTTGAGAGTATTGAGAAAAATCAATTCAATTTATGAATTTATTGAGCACCCACTGTAGGCAAGACAGAGCTAGGTGCTGCCCTGAGTAAGACACAGCCCCCATCCCCTTAAGATTGTTCTTCAGTGAGAAAACCAGGGAGCTTAAATACACTCAGTAGTGTTTCTCCAAGGCTTTTTGCAGAACTCTCAAGAAAAAATAGAGCTCTAGCTTAAAAAAACCAAAAAAAAAGCAAAAAAACCCCTGAAAAACAATTATAATCCATTAACTTGCAACCCACAATGACAGGGATAAACTTAAAAGCAGCATCATAATATTCTAAAGTTTTAGCTTTCCCCTCCCCACCCATAAAAGGCTAACTGCTAAAACAAGTTCAAGTTTATGGATGTGTATGATGAGGGGGAGGGAAGAAGGTGGGAGGAGGATTGTTGGTTTTAAAATCCAAGTTCTCTTCCAACCACTACAAGGAGATTAACCTGATCACTAGTTGCCTGTGCTGTAGCTGTAGGTAACACATGACAGGGATCACCCAGCACCTGCCAGGATTGCCCAGTACTGTCTCCTCCCTTCTAATCCTTCTCTTAACCTGGGCCTCCTTTGGAGCAGCAATAAGAATCAAGGTTTCCTCTCTAAGGAAAACTAAATTTCCTCCTCGGTCAAAGATGCCAAATTCTATCCAAAAGATAGTTTCCCTCTGTTCTAGCCCAATTAATATAGTCTCAGCAGTTCTAAATTTCATTAATATCTCCTACTCAACAAAGAGAATGAAAAACCATTCAACATAACACTACACTAAAGAGCTTTCCGGAGAGGATCTCAAAGGGACAGCTATATGCTTATTTGCAAAACACCCTTGAGAACATGTGTGATTACCTTCATTTAACAGGTTAAGAGATGGGGCTGTGGCTTGACAGTGGATCAATGACAGCCAAGAAGTAAACTCACTGCTCAATGTTGAAAATCCTATCTTCCTAAGCTAATATTCCTTTAGGAGAAAAAAATTAAAATATTATGTATTGGGTTCTCCTTGGGAAGGAGGGAGTGTTCATAAAGCTTTAAAATGAGAATGAGGCAGTAATTGGAATTAGACCCAATGCCAAGAATATTAATAATATCTACCCAATAGATTAGGTTCCACATGATCCTAACTAGCTTCCACAGTTATAACTGAAGTAGGGAAGTGAAAGGCCTATTTTTCAAGGGCAAAACATTTTTGAGGATTATGTCATTAGGTTTCCAGGATCTAACTAGTGCTCCCTGAAAATGATTTATGCATTCTTAAAATAGAGGTGAAATGACAAAATAAATAAAGAATATTCCCAGTATGATCTGTACAAACAAGCACAATGGTTGGGTGGGGGTAGGGTGGGGTGGGGAGTATAATATGTGAGAAGAAAAAAAGCACATGAGAATAATTTGGGGGTAACTCTCTTCAAATCCATAGAGAGAATGCCTCCTTGGGCTTAAGGTGATAAGGGAGAGGAAAGATGCAGAGAAACAGCCATTAGAACCAAGCCGGCTTCTCCTCTCAGTCATAGGCCTCTGGGCCTGGCATTGGGTTCCAAGAAAAGACCATCTTCCTGGTATTTCAATTGATAAAGAAATGTATAGCTGCTCAAGTACATGGTCAGTATGGGGGGGGGAGGGGCACTATAGCCTCAGAAGAGGATTCTCTAGTGAGAACCTGTAGTGACCACTATTTTCAAAATCAATGTTGGTTAATGCCCTGAATGCTGTCAGGAATAAAGGAAGACAGCCTGCCCAGCAAGGGACAGAGAAGAACCACTAAGGACACCTCTATACCTATGGTTTACAGATAGCCACCAACAAGCAAAAACTAGGTCCTGGTCCATTAGGAAATAATATGCTAGTCTGGGAAGAGTGACTTCTGCTAATTAAATAAAAATCTTATATTTTAGGAAGAGGTTTCAATCTCCCTGACTAAACTTCCCAGCATTCTTTACTTCCTGCACCAATACATCAATGGAAAATAGGACAGGAGCATATAGATAGGGCTACATTTCCCAGTTTGTATTCTAGCAACTTCATTTGCAGTTCTTACTACAGCAGCAATGACGTTGTGGAAGCAAGGCTAACAGCTGCTTCCACCAGCCTGGAACAGAACTTCTCTCGGTACATTCCAAGCTTTCCTTTCTCTGTCCCACCAAATTGGTTAGGTGAGTTGGAGCATAATCACCTTAATACCTACCAAAGCCCCAGTCAATCCCTTTCATGTGGTATTGAATGAGTGCTGCAGCCAATCCACTGTCTGGGTGAAGCCCCCACAGCCTTGGGGGGAGCAGCCCTGTCTAGCTCCTCACAGCATTCCAGGTAGGGATGGGCTGCATTTCTTTCCTTATGACATACACATGTTCCCTGACTTTCCAGTGCAGTTTCCAACCCTGTCCACTACTGCCTTGCTCCTACATAATTTGCCTCTCCTATACTTATGTGGTTTGCTTTTTGTTGTTTTTGAGATGAACCTGTAAACGTGAGAACTCAGGGATCTGAGGTACTTCACATGAACACACTTATGAATCAGTCTTTCATTTTTTGAAAACAAGAACATAGGAAAACAAGTTTCCCTTTCCCCTCAGAAATGTGTGCATCTTCCCACTAGATTAACAAGGGCTACCTCTGCACCACATCACTGATTTCCTGTACACATGATAATAAGTTATTAAGGACAGGGTTTGTCCCGGGCACACCAGCAGCTGCTGAAGACACCTGCAGCTCCTGCAGGCTGAGTTCCAGTTTGCTCACAGCCTCGCGGAAGGCAAATTTGTTGCGAGTTTGAGGGATGCAGTCCACATAGCCTGAGCAGTAGTCGAGCAGCTGGTGGCCAGTGTCTACCAGCTGGCTATTGGGCACAGGTTCCGTGATTGCACTGGACAGTAGGTCAGCACATTCCAACAGGGCCTCTTTGCTAATTTTGTCTGCTGAGATTTTCTCAGCCGCCTGTTTGGTTTTTCTCAGAGCCACTTTAGTACCTGCTGTGCCATTGGCCATTTTGGCTGGCGAGATGTTAGATGTGGGCAGAGGCACTTGAGGTGGAGACATCACTGGCTTCCCAGCTTTCCCACTGATGGGCACTGCCCCTGGAGCTGCATTCTTCCCTCCTTCCTGTGTTTCTGATGTGAGCTGTCCTGCAGTTGGGGCAGTTGGCTCTTCCACAGAGTCTGAGCATATGGACGGATGCTGCAGTAGTCTCATCACTGGTGGTGGGGGTGGGGCACACTTTGGTTTTACCCGTCGGGGTCGGTCCTTGTCTCCAGAGGAAGCGACCTGATGCTCAGATAAGAGCTTGAATTTATTCCCCTGAGAGTCTGTGCCAATGAGCTGCACGTCAGCTGGAGTGTGTTTCAGAGTGGGTGAGATAAGGACTGGCACTTTGTGGTTGTGAGTGGTTGGGAGGACTGCTGCAGCCTTGGCCGGGGAAGACCAGCCTGGCTGCTCTCCATTCTCTGGGACTCCAGCCATCCCAAGTCGTGCCCCACCATTCCTCTCCTTGCCCTTGGAAGCAGCTGTCACTCCAGCTACCCCCACGCCTGAAGAGTCCTTCTCTGTAATGGCTGAATCCCCAGGGGGTGTTCTGAGAGGAAGAGCTGTGGCTCCTCTGGGCAATAGTTTGGCTTTTGGTCTCTCCCTGGTTGGAGCAGCACATTCCTCTGGTTTTTTTGGAAGCATGTCATTGGCCCTGTCCACATTCTCTTCTGGCTGAGAAGAGGTGGACACTGTCCTTTCCAGCGGGAGTTTGGACCTCTGGCAGTTCCTGGGAAGAGTCATTGCCATCCTATCCTGCTCTGGAAGCCCTGAGGACATGGAAGATGTAGAGTTTGACCTTGGAAAAGGCTTGGAAGTGTCATCACTGGCTGTGGGTTTACCTGCTCGTAGGCCCAGTGTCTTTTTGATTAAGCGTGGTGTAAAGAAGCCTGTGATGCCAGACCACCCACCCCCAGCAGTGCCACTGCCCCCACCCCCACCCCCATCGTCATTACAGAGGTTCCTCTGTGCAAAGCTCCCCCCATAGCACTTTGGTGGTACTAGATTCGCTTCTTGCTGGGCAGGAGTGAAAGAGAACCCATCAGCATGCTGTAGAGAAGCAACAGATGAGAAGTTACCCGTGAGTTCGTATTTCTTGTGGGGCTGATTCTCCATTTCTCGGAAGGAGCTGCTACGTTTGGGGGGTGTGGGAGCATTTCTCTTTTTCATGAAGGAGCTGAAGAAGCCCCCCTTCCTATCCCTGGTGAAGCATGTCTCTTTGACATCTTCCAAGAGGCTGCTGGGTGACTTGTCTCTATGCTTCCGAGGCAGTGCTGGGGACCCACTGGAGGCCTGAGCACTTCTAATGAACCCTGATGAGAAACGGCCAATCAGTAATGTGAAAGAAGTAAATCCATTATATTTAAGTTACTATGGCTGAATCTTAAGAGTCTGTCAGCATCTATTAGATGTCAGGTATTGGTAGGACTTGGAGGAAACTAATAAATACATTATCATTTCACAGTGATTAATGTTACAAATGCAATGTGGGTTACAAATGGGGGAAAATAACTTGCTGGTTATTACCTCAGTAGTCATCATTTCTCTAAAATCAGCCGTACAACCTGTCTTTATCTAACAGGCTGAAGATGTTTTTGCCAGAACTGTAGAGATGGTAACTATTTGGGAACCAGAGCCTGAGGAAATGGAGCTGGAGGCAGAGTTGTATTTTGGATGGATAGGTCAGGCCTTCTAACACTAACAATGCACAGCAAAGGATTAGAGTGGTAGGTAAAAAAGATGCCATACTTAAGACAGGCATGAAAGTGAGCATAAAAACATCCTATCCCATGGTTCCTTAAACTAGGCTGTTTCTATTTTGAGTCTACCTGCCTAGGGACCCATACCTGGTGCTGAACTGGAAGTGGAATTTTCCGTGGCATCTTGTGCCCCTTCAATGTTCTCCTTGTTCTCTAACTGCTTCTTCAGTGTCCGAGTCTTGGAAGGAAGAATAGGTAATCGGGGCAGGTAAGGAACAACAGATGAGGAAGAGGCAGCTCTCCCCAGCTCCTCAGCTACTTCTGTGAAGAAGACAAGGGCATTGATTAAAGAACAATTTCACAACAGAAAAAAGGAGTTTTTCTTTTCAGAAAAGGCATACAACTGAGAGAGAACTGGAGAGTAGAGATAAAACATAAATGTAATCATAGAGTGTGCACTCTTTTGTGTGGCTTCTTTGGTTCAACATTGTGTCTGTAGATTCATTCATGTGTTGCATGTGAGAGGGGTTCTTTCTCGTTGCTATGTTGTATACCAATGTTTGAATATACCAAAATTCATCTGTGCTTCTCCTGATGGATATTTAGGTTGTTCTCAGTTTTTGGCTAGTATAAATATGTTGCTAGAAACATCTGCTACATGTCTTTTTGTTCACAATTGTATGCACGTCTGGCATGGACACAGGAGAATTGGTGGGTACATGTCAAACTGGGTCCTGCCAAACTGTCCCAAAATGGCTGTACCAATTTACACTACCACTAGCAGTGTATAATTTTAGAGAGTGTATAAAAGTTCTGGCTACTCTGCATGCTTACCAAAATTTGATGTTATCAGGGGTTTTTTTTGTTTGTTTTAATTCTGTCCGTTCTGGTAGGCCTGTAGTGGTATCACATTTTGATTTTATTTTCTATTTCTCTGATGATGAGAGACGTTGAGCATGGTTTCACATGCTTATTGATCATTTGGATATCCTTGTTTACTGTGTGCCTATTCACAGGCTGAACAAAGCAGACAGATGTCTGCAGATACCTCTGAGTTTTAGGTTGTACCTTGCACTAAAAAGGAGGGTAGATACAATTCATTCCATGTCATGCAAATGAAGCAAATTAGGCTCTTGAAAAGGCGTTCATCCATTAGTAAGCCTTGCCTGATTAAAACTTGGCCATAGGTTTTGTGGCTTTTACTGAGGCAAAGACATACTCTGTTATTCATTCCCAAACAAAAAGGAATCGGGTAGGATCAATTAAGTTGTGAGATTTTATAATTGTTTTACAACTTTTTTGATGATTATTTTAAAAATTAGTTTGCCACAAGTGTAGGCACATAACCTAAACCATGACAATGAAAATCCTATTTATGCTGCTCTACACAGCAGATAGATTCAGACATTATCTTCATTGATCATGAGCTCTAAAAATATGACCTCAAGAATGCTGGTAACTATGCCCCATGCCACTTAGAAGATTGTGAGGATGAGATCAGTGCAGAAGTAGAAGAGAAAATGAAAGTGGTTGTGGGAGGGAGGGAAGGGGAGAGGGGAAGGAGAAAGACCTGAAGCCACTTGAGTCCACAGCTTCAACTGATCCTCAGTTTAGCATCATCCCTGCTTTTCCATGGTTTGGTTATGAGTTAATAAATCTTCCTTTTTTTGCTTAAGAAACTTTGAGTTGGGTTTTTTTCACTTACAACTGACTAATAAATACATCCTTTTAATGTAGGAACTGTGTCATTTTTTGGGGGGGGTGGCTGGCCAATAGGGGGATCTGAACCCTTGACCTTGGTATTGTAATGCTGTGCTCTAACCAACTAAGCTAACCAACCAGCACCCCCCCCCCCTTTTTGAGGCTGGCTGGTACAGGGATTGAACCCTGAACCTTGGTGTTATCAGCAATCACCATGCTCTAACCAACTAAGCTAAGTAGCCAGCCCCAGAAATTGTATCTAATCTGTGTCTCTAGACCTAGTACAGTGCTTGCCCCACATTACATAATCAATCAAATGTGGGTTGAATAATGTTAAATTTCTTGTTTAGCAATTCTGAATTAAAATTAGCTTTGAAAATTGATAAGGGTTGGTTTTCTAAAGGAATACATTTTCAAGAGAAGCAGAAATATTAAACTAAGGCTTCAGCAGAAGTTAAAAGTTGACATAAAAGTACCAAACAAATGGATGCTACTCTTTCGCTGATATTCGTGACTTTAGCACTTGGACTCCATTGGAAATAAAGCACACAAAGGACAGTAGAGTGTTATAACAGGAAGCCATGCAATCTGGCCCAAAGGGCCAGATGTGCCCCCCCAACCTATTTCTATAGTTCCATATTTCAAATGACTAGGATGAAAACATTTCATTAAACTTTGGTGGTGTACTTCTCCCTTCCCTTTCTTCTTACCCAATGTGATAAATCATTAAGAGATGCAGACAAAATCAACTTGCCTGATTTCCTCTTCTAATATTTTAAAACTTGAACTTAAATAGTTAACTCTGTTCAACTATTAAGGAAAATAAAAATTTGAAATATATGTAAAAAATTTCAGAACTATATCATAGTGCCTAATGGACAAGTGAAACTAAGAATTCTGTATTTTTAGCCCTCTAGGAATAGGCTCTCTCTGTTTATAACAAGTAAGTTTGACTTTTGCATATAATTTTAGAAGTATCATATATAAAAGTAAGAAACTGCCTATATGTGTCCATACACTTGTCTTTTAAATAAAAGGAGGGGCCGGCCCATGGCTCACTCGGGAGAATGCCGTGCTGGTAACACCAAGACCATGGGTTTCGATCCCTATATAGGGATGGCCGGTTCACCCACTGGCTAAGCATGGTGCTAACAACACCAAGTCAAGGGTTAAGATCCCCTTACTGGTCATCTTTTTAAAAAATAAATACATAAATAAAAAATAAATAAATAAGAAAAGGATTGGTTCCAGTCAAGATAGCAGAATAGACAGTTCCCAGTCTCACTCTCTCTCACAAATCAACCAATTTACTATTAAAATGTAATGACAGCCAAGCTGGGGCTGCTGGAGCTCAGGGGAAGAGGAGGAAAGACCTACAGAGTTCATGAAGGCAGAAGAAATCACGATGAGAGAAAGAAAAAACTGCTTGAAGCACTGTGAGCCACAGCCGCTTTAAGGCTGGAGCTGCTGACCACATGGAGCAGGAGCTGGCAGAAACCGTGGCTGTGCCCTTCAGATGGAGTTACTTGGAGGCAGCAGAGGAGAAGAGGGCCTTGGTGGCCCCTAGGATAGCAAGGCCACTAATAGGGTTCTCATGGACCCACGCAGGAGCAAGGAGCCAGAACAGCTGAAAAAGCCATTCAGAGGCCAGTGAGTCATCACAAGGAACCTGCGCACGGCTTGTCCTGTGGGAAGTGTTTGGAGCACGGGCAGTGGGGGAGACGGGCCCACCAGGAGAACACTGGGACACAGCAAGGACAGCCGATCCACCCCCTAATCAGCACAGGACCCTCAGAGGAGACTGGTTGGGAATGCAGGATTGCAAGGGGTGTAGTTTGATGGAAAAACTCAGGCCCAGATCAGAGTTCCTACGCAACCCAGGTGCACAGGGTCTCTGGAGAGCTGGAAGTACCTATAAGGTCAACCATTAAACCCTGAGCTGTACAAAAACCCTTCCCTAGGGAAAAAGCAGCAAAGAAGCAATTTAGCTCAACCACAGAGCTCAAGTACTGGTTCCCACAGGAAGCTCCCCCGTTTTAGAAGTAAGCAAAGGACAAAAAATTAGTTCCAGCCCGGGCACACCACCAGTGCCTCGGGGCCGCCAGGGGACCTGAGGCTTGAAGCCAGGACCAGACCCCACTCCCACATCTAGGCACACTGCCAGTGCCTTGGGGCCCACCCAGGGACCCAGGGCATGGATCTGGGGACTGGACCCACCGCCCACACAGGCACACCATCAGCACCTCGAGGCCCCACCCAGGGGCCCAGGGCATGAATCTGGGGACCAGATCCCTCGCCCACAACCAGGCACACTGCCAGCTCCTTGGGGCCCCACCCCAGGGCACGGAGCCAGGGACCAGAAATCCGCCCACACCCAGGAACACCGCCACCATTTGGGGGCCCCACCATGGGGCCCAGGGATAAAGCCGGGGACCAGACCCTCCTGCCCATACCTAGGCACACTGCCAGCACCTCGGGGGTCTTCCTGGGAGCCCTGGCAATGAGCCAGGGACTGAACCACCCATCCACAACCAGGCACACCACCAGCGCCAAGGAGCATGCTAAAAATATCACATCCATGTGGATGGCCCACCACAGCCACCGTGAAAGTGGCTAGACGTCATAACCACCATGCAGATGGTTCACCAGCCACTGGAGTGCATCAACACAAGGAGAGTCACCAGCAGAGACCAAAGAAAAGAAGAGGATGTCTCTCTCCACAAAGCCCATTCCAGAGTGACAGAGGAAGCATCTGCTCTATGATAATATTGTGGGACCTGAACACACCTCTCAGCATTGGACAGATCATCTAGGCAACAAATCAATAGAGTAATCATTACTCTTTCAGAGGGAGAGAAGAAATCTAGGGTTATCGGTGGTGGGAGGGGGAAATGAGGGGGAATAGGGAGAGATTGGACAAGGGGCATAAAGAATAAGTACAATTTGTAACAATATACATACTAGTAATATTGATTTGATCAACATATGTCAACGTTGAATCCCCAAAATATGTATAATCAATTATGATTCAATAAAATAAGTAAATAAATAAATAAATGTTTGTCTCTGTTGATAGCTTAACCTACTTATTCTAAGTCCCTTTCCATGTCAATATCTTTAAGAATAAAATTTTAAAAACTTAATTATCTGTATGTAATAATTAACAGTCCCTTAGATATTTAAGTTCTTAGTTTTTCAATATTATAAACTACACTCTAATGCAACGTCCTTGTAGCTTAATCTTTGTTTATACTCTTAACTATTTTCTTAAGATCAATTTTCAGAAATGGAATTTCTGGATATTGCTTTTATATCTTGGTTGTGCCTTTGTGGATATGGTTCACGGAGTTGTGACATTTTTTATACTTATTTTTTCCTCTTCTCTTTTCTACATCATAAGTGTTGATGCTTAAAGAACTACCAAACTTACTAACTTTCTTTATGGAGACACTGAATTAATTTCTAATTAAAATATAATTTCGATACTAAGTACGTGAGATAGAGACAAAAAGACACATTGAAAAATAGCAAAAAAGCAACACAAGAATAAAGGCTAAAAGTTAATTTAATATCTTGAAATGGAGTCCCAAACTACAAGAACTGATGATTTTTGAAATGTAATTATCACTATCACTGCCACCCAGAACTAGCCACCAACAGTAAATCCACTAGATTCTCACCTTCAGAAATGCTAGAATCATGGAACATGGTTTCAAAAGCTTGATGTGTTTCAGCAAAAGAGGGCCTGTCGGCAGGGCTCCACTTCCAGCCTACGTAAAGAAAGAAGAAAAGAGTAAAAGCTCCTTGCAGTCATTATATATCCAGTGGCATACCTGATAACGAGCTCCATGAATCATTACGTGTGTTTATTAAAGTAGAGTTACAGCATGTTCACAATGATAGTAATGCAGCCACTTTTTGGTTCCAGGCTTATGAGTGTAATGAACTCATTTCCTAAGGCTGGTCCCTTCTATTTGGCCTCAGCTCCTATTCCCTCAAGTATAAGGATGAGGAAATGTGAAGAGATGTTTTAGAAAATGGCAAGTTTTCTTTAACTGAAAAAATGAAAGTAAAACCTATTTTCAAATTCGATCTAACTTATAATTAATCAACTACATATATATTCAGAAATATAACAATATCAAAAAGGAGGAGCTTAGAGTTCACATTTGACAAAAGGCAGTAGGGAATGCTAATGCTCAATGAGAAAATAAAGATTTATGTTCAAACACAACTGTAATTTAATTCATGACTTACATTCCCACTTTTTCACTGTAAAGCAGTCAGATGCTTTTGCTTATTGATCACAGAGGTTATTACGCTTTCTCAATAGCCTTTAGCAATCATCTATATCTAGTTGAAAGTAGCCCTCCCCCACCTTAATTTCCAAACCCAATTTCTTATTATCCTATTAAATATGCAAATACTTTTGAGAAATTAGGTCAATATTTGAGCCATGGATAAATATTCTTAGGATTCCAACAAGACTCTATGAAATATCATATGATACAACAACTGGTTGATCAATGACAAACTTTTGAAATGTCATGACACTAGATTCAATCTAACAACACTGAGAGGAGAAATGTTTCCAATTTTGTTAACCATCTTGAACTGCTGGCTTAAACATTCAAAATTAAAAATATGTAAAAATACTCACATGCTCTCATAAGTTCATAAACCTTAGGGGGGCATCCCTCAGGCTGTTCCATTCGATATCCTTTTTCCAGTAGATCATAGACCTGAGACAGGTCAATACCTGGATATGGTGACATTCCATATGTAGCAATTTCCCACAACAGTACCCCAAAAGCTGCATAAGGAATTTAAAAAAAAAAAAAAGCTTAATGTTTTTTCTCTGATTTATTATTTATTTTATATTGTAAGGTAACTTCCCTTTCAAATTGTGGGTATTCATACACTATTGTAACAACATTAATATACTCTTGTGCCTTTTACAGCATGACTTGTCTTTCTAGAACGTCTGCCTTAGCAATGCTGCAGAAAATCTCAAAAGTTTTCTTTAAATTTCTCAAGTTTTATTTAGGTTTTCTTTACTATGATGAGCGACAATAAACTATGACTATATAAGAAGATGGGGGCATAATCCAGCTATTCTTAGAATGGTCTTTGATCCATTTAATGAGTTTCATGGTTTTAAAGTTAGCTAATATCAGAAGAGTAAAATAAAATGGATTCATTTAAAATCAGATAAAATTTACAATAGAAGAAAGAATTTTCACAGTTAGTTATTTCTGAGATTTCTGGTAAAAAGAGACTTAGAATCCTACAACTATTTCTATTGGCCCATAATCCAAACTTTGAGACTTGTTCAGTCTACTAAGCCTCCACTAAGTTATACTGCTTTTCAGGGAGGTAGAAACAGGATCTGTTACAAGGACAAATTCTAGATGAAACCCCATCATGCCTTCCTCTGTGTCACAGAGCTCTGGAAACGAGCAATAAAACCTAATGTGGAAAATACAGAGCTTTAGAGAGAGAGGATCATTAGAATTCTGAAGGCAGAGACTTATTTTTTTAAACTTTGTTCTTCATACTTCTTTCTATGCTAAGTTCCTAGCACAGTGTCTGGCAGATAGGAGGTATTTAATAAATGCTTGCTAAATGACTGAAGAAAGATTGGGGTAAAGGCAGAGGAGGATATTGAACACTGCATATAAGAGAAGCTCTAAAGAATTGGGGCATTCAGAAATAAAATAAAATGACACGCGCAGGAAAAAGTCCCTTCCAACCTTACCCCAGACATCAGATTTAATTGAGAAGGTATTGTAGGCAAGACTCTCTGGTGCTGTCCACTTAATAGGAAATTTGGCTCCAGCATGAGCAGTATAGGTGTCTCCAGTCATCAATCTACTCAAGCCAAAGTCAGCCACTTTTACCACATGGTTTTCTCCCACTAGGCAGTTACGAGCTGCAAGATCTCTGTGGGAAAGAGAACCCTAAATGTGATTCCATTCAGATCGTAAGAAATATGGTCATGAATGCTCTACTCTTGGTTGTTTGTGCTACAAGCAGAATTAATAAGTAAGTGCTAACAAATATGGTAGTATTTTATGATAATAAACTAACATGGAAGAAAGCCAGTAATTATATATCCCTTGTAGAGTACTCATCAAGAGGCAGCTATGTGATGCCAGAATAAAGCAGGCTTTATAAAATGGGTCCCTATTTCTAAGCACACTGGGATAGTTTCAGAGTTGAGCAACAGACACTTTTCTATAAGGCTTTAAGTTCTTTACTAAGACAGAAAGCTATTTTTATTTATTTTTTAAAAACAATTTTTTTTTTGCTTGTTGGTTTTTTGGCAGCCGGCCAATAAGGGGATCCAAACCCTTGACCTTGGTGTTACAAGGTGGAGCTCTAACCAACTGAGCTAATGGGCTGCCCTGAAAGGTATTTTAAAATTCAGCCACTGTAGAACAAAAGGATC
The DNA here is from genome assembly GCF_027409185.1 of Cynocephalus volans. Classification (NCBI taxonomy): domain Eukaryota; kingdom Metazoa; phylum Chordata; class Mammalia; order Dermoptera; family Cynocephalidae; genus Cynocephalus; species Cynocephalus volans. The sequence continues at coordinate 135,010,770 of NC_084467.1, forward strand.
TCAGATTTGGTGCTGGGCAAAATAAAGGGACAGCTTTCTGTTTTGAGAATAGCAAAGGTCCCTCATTAATACTTTAACCAGAGTTTACAAATTGGAAATGACATTATAATGGGCCCTGTAAAAGGGAGAATTACTTTCTTGAATCATCTGAAAATTTCTGGGAAGGTTCTCACATTCTCCCCTTCATAGGCATGTCAAGCAAGATGGCTTCACAGTTAGTCATAGGCAATAAGCAGGTTTTACACACCTATGGATGAAATTCTTCTTCTCTAGGTACTCCATTGCAGAAGAGATCTGAGTGGCCATGTAAAGCAGTACAACTGCAGTCACTTCTTCTCGGTTGCATTCTCGGAGATAATCAAGCAAATTCCCATATGGCATGTACTCAGTCACAATGTAAAATGGTGGCTCCAAAGTACACACACCTGATAGTTGAAGAACAGAGCTTGTTTTATTAGTATGTATTCAAACACTCCAAACCACTTTGGCCAAGAATAATTTGACAATTTTTTAGGTCTAGTTCAGCAGTAATTTCTTCCCCTCTTACTACCACATTCCCTGAAATTAATGTAGCAAAAATTAAGAAGTTGGTTGATAAGGGAATCTTCATTTCCATTATATTGTTCTCTTGAAATTCATATACCTTTCAGTATTTGCTCTTTGAGCAAAAGCACAGTTACTTGTATTAACTAAATAAGAGACCACGAAGACCACAATTTCTAGAATTCTGTACATGCCTATGATTGCCCTCCTCAACTGTACGCTGACAATGCTTTTCTAAAAGTAGCAGCAATTGTGCATATATTGAAGACTATGTGAACCCCAAATGTAATGATGCTTTGTAAAAAGGTTTTAATTGTTTACATTATCAAGGATTTCACCGATATATGGCAGATTCCTTAAAGGAACCAATAAGAAACTATTTCCTTTGGGATAGTTTGGCTCAATTTGAACGTCCAAAGAAATTGGCCCTATTTTTAAAAGGGGAAAGGTTTATTCAAAGGTTTCTTTGTAACAAACAGCTGAGAAGCCAATCTATCACAGTAGAGCAATCCCTGCTTGTAAAGGTAAACTGAGGGGTATGGTCACATTATTTTAAAAAGTTTTTAATTGAAACATAAGTGACTGTACATTTCTGTGGGGTACAGCATTGAATATCAATACCTGTGTGCAATATATGATTCTCAAATCAGAATAATTACTATACTTATCATTACACAATGTAATAATTTTTTGCAGTTACAATTTTTATTCTGCTTCTTTTCAACAGTCTTTTGTTTAATGTGTCTTTATTTAGCAAAAATATTTCATGATAGTTATTGGTTTGGTACAATTTTGAATGGTTCTGAACTTTGAATCTGGGGCAATTACCACAAGCTGGGTGGTTTTATATACAGAAATCAATCCAGGCCACTGTTTCTTGGGCTATTTTTAAACACAGAACTACTAATTAAAATGACCATTTACTGAAGTGGATTCACACTTGGAGATTTTACCATGGTGATTCGCGAGGAATTTGGAGATAGCAAGGGGCTGGAGGGCTAGCATCTTTGAGGAAATCTATGGTTCAGGCAAGCTTCCTCACCTAATAGTTGTACCAGATTAGGATGCTTGATTTCCTTCATCACTGCAGCTTCTTTTAGGAACTCTTCTACCTCCATGGTATCTTCCTGGAAAAAGAGAAAGGGAAGAAAGAAAAAAAGGAGGGCTAAACCCCTATCTTAATCATTTGAGTCAACTCACAATCCTAAAACTTCAGCTTTAAAAGTAAAAGGGAGTGTCTTTTTAATATTTTAGCATATTACTTTAAGAAATCTTATCACAACCCAATATGCTCTACAGAAGTCTGACTAAGAAAAAAAAATGTCCTTACATTTACCCAATATTAGAAACTGGAGTAAAAGTTAGCAAAGTGAACAAAATTGAGTGATCATATCCTATAATTAAACTGAAACTTGGGAGACTTGGATAATTCAGTTCTCTGATAGTTTACTCCTTCAGATATCTCAGTCTTTGAGTGAGGAGACAGAGCAGTCAGCTGTTTACATGTTTATTTTCCTTCTTCTTAAGGGGAGCAATGCATGTTTGCAAGTCTTTACTTATTGTTTCACATCAGAATATGCTTAATAAACAGAACTGACTACCACTCACAGCTGAAGAAATGCCCTTATGAGTGATAGTCCAGAGTGACTAAGGCCCTGGGTGCATCTTCAAATGAGTGACAACCCTGTAATTTGATACTAGGATGCTTAAAGAAGAGATAGAGTAGCATCAGGAAAAAGATTTCTGTGAATATTAAGAAGAAGAAGAAGTGATCTAACTGCATGGAGATGGGGGAGCAAGTAGAAGGGAGATAAAGGACAGAACAAGAGCTCCGTGATTCTCACATAATGCATGAAGAATTCTCTCTACAAAGACTTGTTCTCAGGAAGCAAAACACCTTGTTTTGCCTTTGTAACTTTTAATTCGCTTCTAACCTCCCACTACAATTTAAATCAACAGCCTCCAGAGACAAACCTTTCCCACATGTGGGTTTCACTGCATTGCAGTGAATAATCTGCCACTGTCTTGTCAGCAATGGCACTAGGGTTAATCATCACAGTCTGCTGATGTGCTTGGCACCAGTGGGTGGAAAGTGTTCCAAAGTTAAAAAAGGGCACGCTGATATTTCTCAGTGACTCAGCACAAAAGAAAAAGATGCCTAAAAACTGTAATTCTCAGCAGCCCACCTTCAGTGTTTTCACAGCAACTGTAAGGCTGTATTTCTTCCAGACGCCAACATAAACCTCTCCATATTGACCGCCCCCAAGTTTGTGCTTCATGGTAATATCTGTTCGTTCCATTTCCCATTTGTCATGGATGGGAGATACACCATAGACTGTAGGCTTATTACACTTGGGTGCTGGGTAGTGTAATGTTGTCACCAGCCCATCAGCCACTGTGGAGTGATGGTGAACAAGCTCTGCCAATGTGCTAAAACGGCTCTCAGCAGTCACATATACCTGGTGAGAAAAAGAGAAAAGCTAAACAACTAGAAAAAAGATTAAGAATTTAAAAAAAACCCAAAAGCCCATAGTTCACTGGCCTGAATATATGAAGATAGGAGGTTATTTTGACATGAAAGATTTAATACGAGGTAAATGAAAGAGTCAAAAGATGATGGCAAAGGGAAACACAGAATCTCAGTTTAATCTTATTTAAACCACCCTTCCTATTCTTCTAAATGAGCTCAGCCTTGGGGAAAAACTTGTAAGATCTTAATCATCAAACTCATTGGCCTTCAAATATTTTTAAGCAACAAGTCTGTGGAACCCAAACATATGACAGGTAAATGAAGAGACACTCTGATTAAGGCAGGCAAGTAGGTACTTAGTCTCCTGTAAAAGTTTGTGAGATACATGTAAAAATCTTGCACAGAATGTAATCTGAAAACCCGTTTTAGATTTTTTTTTGGTAAGAGGAGGATACTCAAATATCTTATAATTTTTGTATTATTAGGATGTGCTTTTGAGTGCCTAGGCCATTAAAAAAGAGCCACAATTTGATTTCAGAGCGTTGTTAACAAAATAGTTGCTAATTTGTGATATGGAACAAAAAGTGTAAAGTAAGACAGCAGTATTTGGCCTTATCTCCCAAGAGAGTTTGTTATTTTTCAAAAAGAAAGAAACTTTCATTTTATCATATACAGAAAAGTATACAATTCATAAGCGGAGAACTGACAAGTTTTACAAAATAAACTCACTCATGTAAACATCATCACCCACACCAAGAATTATAATATTACCAGTACTCCAAAGCCCCCCTGTGCCCTCCCAGCTATTTACCCTGGAAAGGTAACCACCACACTGACTTCTAACTTTTTAGGTTACTTTTGCCTGCTTCTGAACTATATACAAATAAAATCATGTAATATGTATTGTTTTGTGTCTGCTTTCTTTCACTCTCTTTAATTGCAATATTATTCACATACCATAAAATTCACTATTTTAATGTGTACAATTTAGTGGTGGTTTTTAGTATATTCACAAGGATGTCCAACCCTCACTACTATCTAACTCCAGAACATTTTCATCACCCCAAAAAGAAACCCCATATGCATTAGCAATCATTCTCACTCCCCCGCTCCCCTGGCAACCACTAACCCCTTTTACTCTGTGTGGGTGAGACACATCTACAGCAGAGGCCAGCAAACTTTTTTTTGTGAAAGTCCAGATAATAAATATTTTAGGCTTGTGGCCAGAGGGTCTTTGTCACAACTACTCAGTTCTGCCTAGTAATAGAAAGTAGCCATAGACAATACATCAACAAATGGGTGTGGTTGTTTTCCAATAAAATTTTATTTACAGGCTGGCTCATTAGTTCAGTTGGTTAGAACGAGCCTTATAACACCAAGGACACAGGTTTGAATCCCCATTCCAGCCAGCCACAAAAAATAAAAATGAAAATTTATTTACAAAAGCAGGCAGGTGGTAGGCTATGGTTTTCCCTGATGGTGTTGTGTGTAGCACTACTATGATCATTTCTGTGGTATGAGATTCCATTTTGTAAATATACCACAATTTATTAATCCACTCCACTGCTGTTAGATACTTGGGTGTTTCCAGTATTAGTTATCATAAATAATGCTGCCATGCACATTCCCATACGTATTCTGGTATACACTTGCACTCATTTCTGCTGGGTATATAAGTAGAAGTAAAACTGCTGGCCTCTCTCACATTATTATCTGATTCACATTATTATCTGATTCTATTTGGTTTAGTCAAGAGACAGCATACTATGTCTGTATAGTGGTGCAAAAGAGAAAGAAAACTAATCATTTATTTCCTACTCTGTACCAGCCATTATGTTTTACAGAAATTATTTCACTTAATCCTTACAACAATCCAATAAAGTGGGATTTTATTGTAGATAGGGAAATTGAGGCTTATGTAAGGTCACAAAGTTAATAAATGGCGTAGTTATAAAGCAAACCAGGACTGCTTATTCCAAAGCCTGTGCTTCCCCCTACTGTGCATATCACAGAGAGGGAAAGAATGGAAAAAAATAATTCAACCTAAATTTACTGTTCAATAGAAGAACAGACATAAGCCCATTCTAATAGTTTATGAAGTGTAACAGTTCCATTCTAACACATCCATTCTAACATGGTTGGTCTTCCCAACATAAAAATTGCTAAATGACTGAATAATCTATTTATATGAACATACAATAATGATCAACATCAGTCTCAAAAGTCTAAATTCATACTCAGTGAACTTTCTGGTAGAGATTATTCTATTTTTCAAAGATAGAAGGTTAATTTATAAATTCTATATCAATGTATGGGGTGCATATTTGCATGTTGATGATTAGAACAGCTAACTTATACAGCAGTTTCCTTCCTTCTTCACCTTCGAATATAGTTTATCATTAAATTAATACAGTACTGTTTTTAATTTCCATTACCATATTTTTTGAAAAGAGCAAGCTCTAATAGGCCAAATAACCCAAACTCACAAAGTCGGAGAATATTTTCTTCCGTGTCAGTCATAAAAACTATATTCCACTTTAGTCATTCTGAACGTTGTTTCTACAGAGCTGCCAGTCCACACCTAGAGGTGGTTACTGGCTGCTCTGGCAAATCTTACCTTGCCATCTGTGGTGGTATTGATCCTGTAGTGATACACACGCCCTTCGTACCTGAGCGAGATTGAGAGTTGCCCAGGGCTGCTCTCACTTTCTCGCACCAGGAAACTGCCATTGATTAGACTGCTGAGTAGGTACTCTGCTGCACTGCGTGATACTGGTCCATGGTACCAGGAATGTTTTTCCAGGCTGTTCACTGGGGTGATATAGTTGCTTGGCACCCAACCCTGTCCATTCTTAGAGCGAACTTCACTCCACTCACCATTCTGGTTGTAACCAAGGACTCGCAGCTTTTCACCTAGCCATGAGATCATCACAGAATGAAAGAAAAGATGTTAACATTTTATTTCAAACTGAAGCACTGTACTGTCAAACTTTAAATTCACTGAAAAATGAATCAGGAACTTTTATGCCAAAAATTTTTTTTTTTAAATAATGAAAACAAACTTGGGCCGGCCCGTGGCTCACTCGGGAGAGTGCGGTGCTGATAACACCAACGCCCCGGGTTCGGATCCCATATATGGATGGCCGGTTCGCTCACTGGCTGAGCGTGGTGCTGACAACACCAAGTCAAGGGTTAAGATCCCCTTACCGGTCATCTTAAAAAAAAAAAAAAAAAACTTGTCTACTTATCACACCCTGATTGATCTCTCTAGCTTGATCATCATAGCCTGACTGATCTCTTTAGCTTCTCTTAAAACCATAAAAGCAGTCAGAGAGTTTTCTGGCATTTATTACAGGTTTTTTTTTAAAGATGACTGGCAAGGGGATCTTAACCCTTGACTTGGTGTTGTCAGCACCACGCTCTCCCCGGTGAGCTAACCAGCCATCCCTATATAGGGATCCGAACTCGTGGCCTTGGTGTTATCAGCACCACACTCTCCCAAGTGAGCCACGGGCCGGCCCTGCTCCTACAGGTTTTCAAAGATTTATACACCACATAAAAATGTCCTTAGGAAACTCTATGAATAATAAGATAGTGTACTAAGAAAGATTACTCAAATGGTTGGATAATGACATGGTGCTCACTCTTCAAAAGAAAAATAAAAGTCACTTTCCCTCAAAACAGTTTATCAATGAATGTATCTCATATATATGGTTCAATGTTAACAATAATCAAGGATTGGGGATAAGACATGTGAAATATAAAGTTACTTCTAAATTTCACTTGGATCCAAAGCAACAAAAAGTGCGGGGTGGTCAGTGAGGACTCCCAAGGCACAATCTTTTCCAGGACGCAAGTTTAAAACAGTTATAATTTCCTGCTTTCCCTCCTATTCCCCATGAAAAATGAATTACTCCTATCCATTCCTCTAAAATTAATGTGTAGAAAGAGAAACTGACTCTGAAGTTGGAATTCAAACCCCAAGTCACTTAGTATATCTTTGCTATCAACTTCAATGTCCTTGAATTATCTATTAAAGTTGTGAACATCACAATTCAACGTTCATCTTGTCTCTATTCTTGCAGCAGACTAGAAGCTTCTTTGGTAAAACACGGAAGTTGAAAGAGATATCATTAGTAATAAATAAATGTTAATCTAAATAATCCTTGTAGTGCCTTAGGCTCTTGTCTCTAAGAGATGCAAACCTTCCTAGAGAGTTCACAACTATATCCTCAATATCGGAAAGCAGAAAAAAAGCCAAATCAATCAAAAGCACATGGCCCAGAAGTTATCAGGCAAGGCTATTGAGGAAAAATGCAAAATGATTAATTTGGAAGCCATCTATCTTTTCCCAATGGCCTACAGAAATATTTACCATGGGATACTTTCTATTAGACCCTACTATCTCACCTGAGACAACTGGATATGAGACATTCAGGGTGATAAAACACAATAATGTAAACACACACATACGTATATAAAATATACATATATACAGATAGATAGGAATGTATCTAGTGTGGTGGTGAATATGCACAAGTGCACGGATACTCACCAACCATATTTACAGAAAAAAAAAAATCTTGCTAGAAAAACTGAAGAAAGCTTGTTGCTCTGTAGCTTTTCTCTATTAGTCCACAAGAACTAGAAGTAAAGACTAAGTACTTTACATATATATAATATTGTTGCTTCTTAATAAAGAACTGGAAATGACAGGTCATCGTATTTAGGATACAGTCAAACACCCTAGGCTTTTGTTTGTTTTTCTCTTTTTGGCAGTTGTTAGGAAAATTTTCTACTATGAAAGTTTTGGCTACCATGGAAATTGACGGGGGTGACTAGTAATGATACAAACATTGACACTATAGGCAGAGGAATCCTACAGAGAACATTTGTTTTTTAAAATTCAAGCAAAATATCATCTTCCAGGAAGGAAATAAAATTAGTGTCATCTTATTTTTAAAATACTTTTTATCTTTTAAAATAATAAAATACTTTAGCATGACATTTTATATTAATAAGAACCTGATATAAAAATCTGGCATTTCAGAGGTTTTACAAGAAACTGTTGGCCATAAAATAAAAGGAATCTCAGTTCTTGAGCTGCACACAAGCGGTTGCTATAACTGGTAACTGAGGAATTAACAAACTTTATCAATGGTTCCTTGGTGACTGAGCTAACTTGGAAAGTACTGACAAGAAAATTATACCTAGAAAAGAATGTTCTGAGTCACTGCTTCACAAATTTCTCCACTGATGTTATCAGTAAAAGTAAAATAGAGTGTACTATATTCCAAAGAAACTACTGCACACTATAAAATTTCTTTAGAGTTCTTTGTTTTATCCTCAAACTTTATGTAAAATTTTCCTTCAACTATATAAACACTCCTACATTACACATATCATCACCATCCTGCCCCCAAAACTACCCCAAATCTTTAAAATTGACACTAGTAGATAATGTACTTTTACTTTTCTTATGCCTTTGAAAAATTCTGGCACATACACACATGTAATCAATCACACCCACTCTGGGACCCCTAAAAACTTTAGATGAGGGTAACATTCCTCGACTGGAGAGAGGCCTGTCTTTTTAGTTTGGTATATCCACTGCCATTTTATACCTCATTCTGAACCTTTCAAATAAAAGGCATCTATCTGACAAATAATCATTTAAGTTACAATTTCATTTCGTTAAAAATTATCCTGAAACACATTTTTTCCCAGTAGGATGTTTTCATAGGTTCAGAAGGTAAGAATAAGCTTAGGCAGACTAGCAATCCAATTCATGCACACAATGAGAATGTCCCCATACTCCTATTTCTTTCTCATAAAAGATCCACTATTTTTGTCCTTGTTTAAAAAATCAATAATGGGTGATTTTACTTGGTCGTGTTCTTAGTGTTCCCTTTTATTAAGAATTTGCCACTGAAACAAACTACTACTCTCTTGAGAATATTATTACAATAGAAATCCTTCCTACTATTTCTCTCACTAACCTATATAAACACATTTTCATTTTTTGGAGCAAGAGTTTCTGCATGAAGATGAGAGCCCAATGTTTCACATTCTGGACTCTTATCTTCATGCAGAAACTCTTGCTCCAAAAATGAAAATGTTTGTTGAACTAAATAATAAACAGTGTGCTTAGTGATTCAGTTGCTTACATTTTGGGTGCAAGTTCTTAATCTCACTGTAGACTGGTAATGAACAGTTCTCAGATAGGTAGTCACTCCACAGACAACATTTGAATAGCACTGGGGTCTGGCAACATGACTCATCTTAGTTAGCCACAGTTCAATTAGAATAGATGTATGGTAAATCTTACCTTTGTGGTAGATGAATATTGGCATATTACATATAATACAGAATTGTGACAAGGAAAGTTTATGTACTTATTGTAGAGTTTTTTTTCTAAGGTGCTTTATCTCATTTTATCCTTAATAAATCCTAAAAAGTAGACTTATACATTATAGGGCATTATCTCATACACAGGTAAAAAAGACAATGAACCAAAAGTATTTGCACCCAAATCACCTAGCTAATTTTAGTCAGTGGCAGAAAATAAAACAGGTCCCTTTATCTCTTAACCATTAATGAAAACTGAAAAGTGAGAGGATGTTACACAGAAGCCTCACCTTTAGTGATGCTAAGTGTGTTATCACCACTTGCTACAAAATCATAAAGTGCAACGAAGAGATTAGGGTCACTCTCAGTAGCTCCGAGCAAGTTCTCCTTGGAGCTCCATCTGATGGCTTCATTCAGTGCCTGGGGTTCAACATCACAAGCGTAAGGGCGGTGCAAGGCTTCTGAAAGACATAAAAAGGGAAGAGAATTCACAATGAGCTCAACAGCTGGAAATTCCTCCAAATTCAGTACATACACAGTATTTCAGCTGCTGGCACACACTAACAGCTCCAGACTGGGACAGAACTGTACAGTTTGTGGAGTCATGAAGAATGAGCAAACAGGCACTGTGTCATGAGGAAGCAATTTACTTGCTTAAAATATAACAAGGTAGTCAGGGAATAGACTACAAAATGAGAGGCCTGATTTATACACATTTGCCAAAATCAGACAAAAATAAATAGGAAAAGCAAGGTTTTCTGAAAATGAAAAAAAAGAAATGTCTACTAATATTATATAGCATATTGGATTTTTTTTTGTGGTGGTAGTGGTGGTTTTAAAGGAAGAGTAATGTTTCACAAGTCCTCCCAAACTACCCTTCATCCCTTACTCTCCCCACATAAAACAAAATTGTAGAAAAGACAACAGAGACTATATTTCAGAAATATGTACATATTGTATAAATCCAGACCCTCTTTTTACATATGGAAAAAGTTATAGAAATAGTGCTTGTAGAAAAAAAAATCCTAAAATTATCTGCTAAACAAAAGAAACATGTTTTGATTTAATACAAAATATTTGTGGCATTCCAAAATACCTTTATGTTACTATGCACTATGTATAATAGCTTGTAATTGCTCATTGTTTTGATAACAATTTTTTTCACTCTATTTCTTTTCATGGGCAGTGGATTTCTGTAAAATAACAATAATTTAATTGAAGGTTGCAGATATATATAACTACCAATGGACTTGTTGAGTTTCTACCGTGGTGGTTGAAACTTTTTAAGACCTGCTTCTTTCCACAAGGCTTTACCGTTCCTACCTTTAGTCATACTACATAAACAGGTGATCCTTATACCACCTTAATTAAAGACCACCTGATTCTTACAGCCCAGGCTGGTTATACAAAAAATACACTATTCTTCCAGGAGTGATTTTCTTGATCATTGGGACTGTTTTTGGTGGCTGTCTGCCAAGGCAAACAATCCAACTGTCCATGTCATGTAACAACACTTCTCTATTATGTCTCTCTCCCTCCATTCATTTTTAATTTTAAATTGGTTTTATCATATTTGAAGGAAAAAACCTTGCATTTGTGGTTTTATTTTGGTTCAAATCCATTCCCTCTTCTCCATCTCTATTGCCAATGCCTTAGTTCAGAAACCCAACGTCTCTCACCTGGACTACTTCCTCCAGTCTTGTCTCCCTCAAATCCATCCTCCACACAGCTGGCAAAGTGATCTATTTAAGACAAAAATTTGACCATGTCACTCTTCTTAAGCCTCTTCAATAGTTCATCATCAAGCTGAAGCCTCCTTATCATAAGCTTCCAGGCCCTTCATGATCAGGTCTCCGCCTACTTCTCCAGCTTCACCTCTTCCCACTCCATACCTCAAACTGTAAATTTTAACATATACCATGCTGCTTCTCACCTTTTGACCTTTGTTCACACAGTCCAGTGTATCTGGAATGGGTTCTCACCCACTCATTTTAATTTTTTACTCTTTTCTTCCCCGGAAGCACACAGTACTCATCCATTCATTTTATAACACTCGGCTCCAATACAACCACCGTTAGGACACCTCACATGCTTCTCCTCCCTGTGCTCTCAAAAGCATTACACTTGGTGCATTAATACCCTCTATCTTTATCTCTGTATTTATAATATCCTGTATTTAAGTGTGTTTTCCAAACTTCACAATGTGCTCCTTGGGGATAAAAACTATTATCTGTTTTCTATCAAGAGTTACATAATATGTGTTCAATAACTGGTAAATAGATGCCCAAATTATACAAAAATACACAATGAGATGTACATTAAAGTCACATTAACCATGTTTAAAAACTGACTTCACAACTACATGATACATGATATAGATAGAAATTCCTGTTGTAGGTTGGATTTGTAATTCTCCTAACATTTATAGTTTGTTTCACTTCATCATATTCCTTCCTTCTCTTAAAAGGAATATACAGAGCTGGCTGGTTAACTCAGTTGGTTAGAGTGTGTGGTGTTATAACACCAAGGTCAAGAGTTCGGATCCCTGTACCAACAAGCTGCCAAAAAAATAAATATATGTTTAAAATTCCACAGTTAATTACATTTTGTTTTACGAATACAGTCATGTGTTGCTTAACAACATGGACACATTCTGAAAAATGTGTCATAAGGCAATTACGTTGTTGTGTGAACATCATAGGGTGTACTTACACAAACCTAGATGGTATAGCCTATTGCACACCTAAGCCATATAGTACAGCCATATAATCTTAGAGGACCATTGTCATATATGCAGTCTGTGATTGACCAAAATGTTATTATGTATGACTGTGTTATAATAAACTTAAAGATATGTTCTGACATACTGAAAAGTTAATTTAAAGCAGTTATCCTGTTCCTTATTTAAATGCAGAGTTATAGTGAATGAGAACAGCCATATTATATACCAAGATAACCAATTTAGGACTACCAAATAAACAAAACACCATATTAAAAGAAATGGCTTAATATGCAAAATTACTCTCCATTCTTCCCCCCAAATCTGTTTTCACACAGCATTCCCTATCTTAGTTCATGGCAACTCTATCAGGTGTCTAGGCCAAAAACCTTGGAATCATTCATGACTCTTTCTTGCTCTCACATACCACATGTCACCACCATCATCTCTTACCTAGATTATATCATTAGATTACTGATTTCCATACTTTTAAACCTGCTCCCTACTGTCTATTCCCAACATACCAGCCTTTTTTTTTTTTTTTTTAATTTTTAATTTTTGTTGTTTTTGGCTGCTGGCTAGTAAGGAATCCAAACCATTGACACCAGAAATCTTTTAAAGCATAAGTTAGATTTGTTCAAAACTCTTCAATGGCTCCATCTTAGAATAAAAGCCAAAATCCTTACAGGGTCTGCAAAGCTGTTCACAACTTGTCTTGCCCAGTTCATCTTCTACTATTCTTCCCCCAGCTCACCTCGTTCTGGCCACTGGTCTACCTGCTATTGCTTGAACATGGCAGGTACATTCCTCCTGCCTCAAGACCTCTGCACTGGTTTTTCCTTCTCCCTAAATCATTTCCCCTTGACATTTCACACAAATGTTATCCTCTCAGTATGGTATTCTCTGACTATCTTATTTTAAAATGTATCTACTCCTCACAACACATCCCCCATTTCTCCTTTCCTGATTTATTTCTCTCCATAACTCTTATTACCACCATATTGTATAATTTACCTATTTATTATTATATTCATGTACAAGGGTACTTCAAAAAGTTCATGAAAAAATAGAATTAAAAGATCATACTAATCTTTCCATAAACTTTTTGAAGTTCCCTTGTATATTATCTAACACCTTGCACTAGAATGTAAGTTTTATGAGGACAGGGATTTTTGTCTGTTTGTTCAGTAAATAGTGAACCCAGAACAGTGCCTATATATTAGGCTCTCAAAAAAGATGTGTTGAAAGAATAAATCATGTACACAGTAGGACCCCTTATCTGTGCTTTCGCTTTCCCTGGGTTCAGTTACCTGTAGTCAACCACAGCCAGAAAATATTAAATGGAGAATTCCAGAAATAAACAATTCGTAAGTTTTAAATTAGTTTTCAATTTAAAACTGTATCACAGTGCCTCATCATTCACCTCACTTCATCCCCTCACGTAGGTCATCTCTTATCATCTCACATCATCCCAAGGAGAAGGATGAGCACTGTATAATAAGATACTTTGAAAGAGAGAGAATTACCTCATTCACATAAATTTTACTACAGTATATTGCTACAGTTATTTGATTTTATTATTAGTTATTGTTGTTAATCTCTTACTGTGCCTTATTTATAAGTTAAATTTTACCATAGGTATGTACGTGTAGGAAAAAACGCAGTGTAGGGTTTGATACTGTCCGTGGTTTCAGGCATCCCCCACAGATAAGGAGGGGACTACTGTACTGCCATACTCACAGAGAATACTATGAGAGAACAGAATATAAAACAAATCTCTGGAATCAGGCACGGCTTCAGACTTTAAATCTGAGCACTTAAACTAGATGAGCAGGAATTCTGCACGGATGACAGGAGAGCGACAGACTGTTAATATGCAAAGACACACCTATAATGTGTGGTTCATCTGTACAGGGGGGAACTCCAAGCCCAAAGGAGGACTGTTAAAGGCAAGTCAGCTTCTTAAAAACCATGTTATTTGACAAAAGGAGAAAACAGAATGAGACCTACAGCACGATTTCATGTTGATTTAAAAGATATATACAGGCCAAACAATACTATATATTTATCAAACATACAAAGTAATAAATACAGGATAAGTCATATTTGAGGCCAAAGTACTAAAAGCTCCACAACTTGGAAAACAATTCATTTTATCCCACTCCCCTTCTTCCCATCTCTGGTTCTATGGTCTTTTCAGTTAAAGTCAAAAGATCTTATTTCCTTCCTTTCTTCTTTCTTCCCACTCATTCTTTTGTTTTCACAGAATTAAGGGACAGTATCCTGTACAATCCACCCACACAGGATATCCATTTAAAAACCATCCTACCCATTAACACCAAACAAAAGGAAAACTTTTTTTAAAGACATAAACATCCTAATATTTTTCTGAGGCTAGGAATGAACATGTATTTTGAATCACAAACAGTTAAAGTACTAAATGGGGGAGAACAAGCTAAGCAATAAAGGCAAAAACCAAAATGAAACAAAAGGCTGTGGGAAGAGCAACTAAATGTCACAGTGTTACCTAGTGGGTCTGTCTGGTCTACGCCACTTTCCTCATCAGTTCAGACAGACATGTCTGGATGATTCAGATGTACTGTGCCCGCCTGAATGCAAGTGTGTAGGCCAGGAATGTTTTATTTTTGAACAATGTGAAGTGACTACTATAAATTAGGTACCTTAGATGGTAAAATTAACTAATCTTCCAATAATCACTGCTATAAAAGGGATTAGATCATGGACTTGAGATAGATTTTTCACTTATGGTGTGTAAAGGGCTCAGGTAGCAGAAATAAACACAATTAAGAAAAGGTAATTTTTATTATTCTTTTCTATTGATACATTTACAGGATACAACAACAACAAAAAAAAAGCAAAAGAGAAATAAATAGCAACTTGTACAGCATAAATTGTCATGATTAATTAAGCAAGTTAAAATCCAGAATAATAAAGCTCAAATTCCAAGATAATTCCTGAATTTAGTTTGATACTTTTCACCAATTAATTATTCAATAACTTTTATCAGTTTAATTAAATATTTGTCAGGTAGTAATTGGAGAAGTTAATATATAAAATTTTCAGTTTAGACATTTTTAAGTATTTTATAAACACTTACCTTGCCAGAATTCTACTTTATCTGACTGCATATTCTCTAAGTGGCTACAATTTTTAATACCTCTTTTAAAAACTATATAAAATAGTTGGATAAATTATTCAATAGTTCTTAAAATAGCTTAATTTCTTCACATTGAGCCATATATATCTTAATATCACAAAATATTACATATTATTCACATATTCTTCCATTCAATAGGTAAGCACTTATTGAGATTCTACTGTGAAATGCGAGGGGGGAAAAACACACAAACCTTCACTGACCAAGAATGAAGATGGTAACAGTAGTAAATAAGATAAATTTTTTGAAATCTCCATTCACACTTGATTATTGTGGTTATCTACCCACCCCCAAACTATCAACTCTGAACCATACCTGTTGTCAAGTTGGGTAGAGCAGATTCTGAGGCCTCAATGCACAGGCAGCAAAGCAACATGTCTTGATCGCTGCCATAACTATTAGGTGGAAGCAGAACTGTCCTGAGGACCATACCTCTGCCCAGAAGCACTAAAGTTAAACTGTTCTATGTAAAGAGGAAGTCTTAGAATTCCACTCTCTGACAAGCAATACCACATGCATGTGACACTTACTCATGTACTCTACAGCCAGAAAACAAATAATAAAAGGGTAAGTATTCACAACTCCCAAAGTGGGTGGAAGATAACCTAAAGGAAAATGTCAAGTCATCAGCAAAAGACTGAGTCAGAAGGAGTTACTTCAAAAACTGGGAATATTTAAAATTATATATGTAAGTAAAATAAAAACAAACACACATATGAGTAACAAATAGCTTAATAATAAAATAATGCAGGGATCAGTACTTGTAGATGGGTTTTCATTCCTAAGGAGACTATGAGGTGAGACTACAGAGAAAGGTTTCCTTGGAGAAAACCTGTTTACAGTAAACACCAAATACACTTTAGAGAGGAAACGCCTAACAAGACTCATCTTTTACATCACTTAAATTAGTTCAAGAAACCACAAATCTAAAGTCAAAGAAATAGTTACGATCTGATTCATGAGTACAGAAGCCAAGAAATAACTGCCTCTGCTAACATTTTGGCTCTATAGTTCAATAAAGATTAAAAACATGACATGATAAGTGTTGAAAACTTTTGAGTGTTAAAACTTTTAAAAGCCTAATCTTTGTTAATACACTCATATAGGAACAAAGTTAAAAAAGATTAAGAGCCTAAAAATGAGAGTACCCAATGAGAATTAAACTGGCAAGATCTACAAATAATGGACTTAAGTGGTATGATCTTCAAAAATAATATAAAAGGAGAGTTTGTAACTGTGTAGCTGAGAATACTCATTGATTCAATAAATATTTATTGAGCACCTACTGTGTACCAGCCACTGTTCTAGGTCAGTAAAAGTAACATAATAGGATGGCAGGTCTGAAATAGCCTTCAATAAGAGTGAAACATAAAAAATTATAATTTAACCTTATTAGGGAAAGAACAACTTTCATGTAGGTACTTATCAACAGTTTAAAAAAATCAAAGCTTATGCTTTCAATGAAATTAACCTTTACAAAGCCAGTACTATCAACATCATGGGAAAATCAAGAGTCAAATGACTAAGGGTTACCTCAATTAATGACTCAGAATTTCAAATACCAGGTTGAATCTCTCCTTCTCTGGATTATACAAAAATTGTGGGAAAGGAGCCCCATAACCCATGTTTATCCATATGTAAATTCTATACCATATGATTTACTATTTAATCAATAAATCTGCTATTTAAATTACCAATGATTAACAGTTATATTTTCAATTGCTTATATTATAATTAGGAGTAAAGATGAAATAAATGGATAAATAAAATGTAGTAAATACATACAATGGAATATTATTCAGCTATAAAAAGAAATGAAATTTTAATGTATACTACAACATAAATGAGCATTGAAAGCATTATACTAAGTGAAATAAGCCAGATACAAAAAGGCAAATATTGTATGATTCCACTTTAAAGAAATATTTTGAATTTTTTTTAGTTCTGGAAATCTAGTTCTGCAAATGGATGATTGTACAATATTGTGAATATATTTAATGCTACTGAATTATACACCTAAAATTTTGCCATAATAAAAGATTAAAATTACTGAGGCCTCCAAAAACCTTTTGTTTATGTAGGTTTTTTTTTTTTTTTTTAAAGGATGACCGGTAAGGGGATCTCAACCCTTGGCTTGGTGTTGTCAGCACCATGCTCAGCCAGTGAGCAAACCGGCCATCCCTATATAGGATCCGAACCCGTGGCCTTGGTGTTATCAGCACCGCACTCTACCGAGTGAGCCACGGGCCGGCCTGTTTATGTAGGTTAAATCTATCATTATTTATATCTGAAACTAAAACTGAGAAATTTTATCAATATTTATTTATTAATTCTAAAGTAACATTAAACCAATATATTAATATATGTATTTTTATTAAAAATAACTACTTTTCAAAAGAGAATTAGGAGATAAGAGTAGCAATGTCATTGTTTGCAAATCTCTTTAATAACAGGGGAAGTGCACTACTTTAATGAAGGTGACATTTAAACTAAGGCCAGAAGCAAAAGAGGGATCTAAGCCAGATGCCCTGGGAAAGGGAGGGAGGAAGCATTCTGAGCAAAGAGAATGTAGCAAGTGCAAAAACCCTGAGGTAGAAAAAACCTGGTATGCAGAGGAAATGAAAAATGTGACTACTGTTGAGAAAGTCAGAAAAGGAGCATGAAACAAAGTAAGGTAAACAGGGGCTAACCAGATCACGAGCTTAAGTATTTAGAATTTTATTCCAAACACAATGGAAATCCAGTAAACAGTTTTAAGCAGGGACATCATATGGTCTGACTTCCATTTGTAAAAAAGACCGCTACCATGTGTAAAAAAATATGGACCACATAGAGAACAAAATTAGAAACAGAAAAATATGAGGTAGTTCAAGAATGGGGTCTTGGAATAGTATGATGGCAGTGGAGAAAAAGAAAAGTAAAAGAACTTAAAGATATGATTTGGAGATGGACTCAATAGGGCTTGCAGATTACTTCAACATAATATAAGACAGAGGTGGGAGAAAATAAAGAATGGCTGCTAGGTTTTAGGCCTGAGTAACTGGGTAGATGGCCATGTAATTCACTCAGAAGCAGTAATAGTACAGATATTCCTCGATGTTCCCATGATAGGGTAATGTCCTGATAAATCGTAAGTTGAAAATAGCATAAGTCAAGAATGTATTTAATACACCTAACATACCAAACATCATAGCTTAGCCTAGCCTACGTAAAACATGCTCAGAACACTTACATTAGCCTACAGTTGGACAAAATCATCTAACACAGAGCCTGTTTTATAATAAAGTGTTGACTATCTCGTTTAATTTATTGAATATTATACTAAAAATGAAAAACAAAATGGTTGCATGGGTACTCTAAATACAGTTTCTACTTAATGCATATTGCTTTCACACCATCATAAAGTCAAAAACTTAAGGTTAAGTTGAATCATCGTTAAGTCGGGGACTGTCTGTATATCATAAGTTCTACCATGGACAGGTAGACTTGGGAGATATAATTAAGCACTTTGATATATAAATGTGGAGCTCAGAGAAGATCCTTGGCTGTGGTCATCAGCTTTTAGATGGTATTTAAACCCATGGATCTGGATGAGATCACTTAGGGAGAGAATAGTCAGGCAAAAATGCAGGATCTTACTTATAGGAGAACAATGATTCAAATCACTACAGATTACTCATTTGAAACCATGGAGACTACAAAGTAGCAGAAAAAGCTGAGGGGGGAAAAAAAACCCAAAACTGTCAACCCAAAATTCTATATCCACAGAAAATATCCTTCAGAAATGAAAATGAAATAAAGACACTAGTTAAAGACCCAGCTGAAGGAAAGAACTTGTTGCCAGAAGACCAGCTCTAAGAGAATTGTTAAAGATGTTTTTCAGACAATGAAAATGATACCAGAGGGTAATTTTGGAACATTAAGAGTTAAGAGCTACAAAACTGGTCAATTTCTGGGTAAATGTAACATATTGTTCTTCTCCTCTTGAGTTTTTAAAAATAGTTTGATGGTTTGAAGCAAAAAGTGTAACGTCACTTGTAGGGACTCTTCAATGTATGCAGATATACTATATAACGACTATAACATAAAGAACGGAAAAGGGAACGATATGATGGTAAGGTTTCCATATCTCACTTGAAGTGGTAAAATACTGAATCTGAGTGTGAAAAGTTCAACATGTATAACAAAATCTCTAGAGCAACCACTAGAAAACCTAAACAAAGAGATAAAGCCAAAGACACAATAGATAAATTAAAATGGGATACTAAAAAACAATGTTCAAATAATCTCAGAGAAGGCAGGAAGGGAGAAAAAGAAACAAACATAAAAAATAAAATGGGAGACCTAAATCTAAACATATCAGTAATTACATTAAATGCAAATGATCTAAACACAATTGTAAGATAGATTGTCAAAATGCATATATAACAATTCACCAATAGGCTGTCTAAAAGAAACTCACTTCAAATATAATCATATCGGTAGGTTAAAAATAAAAGGATTCGAACACATGTCCACACAGAACTTATACATGAATGTTCACAGTATTCATAATAAACAGTGGAAACAACCCAAATGTCCATCAATTCATGAATGCGTAAATAAAATTATTCCGCAATAAAAAGGAATGAAGGACTGATACATGATTTGTCATATGACCCAGCAATCCCACTCATGAGTATTTATCCTGGAGAAATAAAAATTTATGTTCATACAAAAACCTGCACACAAATAAGAGAATACGAATAGAGCTATTTTAGCAGCTCTGCTCCTAATTACTCAAAACTGAACACAACCTCAATGTCCTTCAATGGATGAATGGATAAACAAACTGTGGTATATCCATACAGTGAAATACTTCTCATAAGTAAAAAGGAAGAACTGTTGATACCTCAAACTATTGATACACACAACAATCTGGATGACTCTCAAAAGCATTATGCCAAGTTTGCCAAAGAAGCCAGTAAAAAAAGACCACATTTTCCAAAAGACAAAACCATTGTGATTGCCAGGGGTTAAGGATGGGAATGTGTGACTTAGTAGCCATCTCAGTTATCAGATTGACTATCACAATAGTGCAGTGCTGAATTCAAGTAACCCTTATTTTACTTAATTGTTCTATTTTATTATTATTGCTGTCAATCTCTTACTGTGACTAATTTATAAACTAAATTTTATCATAGGTATGTATGTATAGGAAAGAAACATAGTATACATATGGTTTGGTACTATCTGCAGTTTCAAGCATGCACTGGGGTTCTTAGAACATATTGATACATCTTTCCAAAAATTTCTCTCTTTATAGAAATGCTCACTGCACTAGGGTGACATACAATTTGAAAGGCATACAACAAAACTTATTTTCATTCACAAGTCCCTGCTAGTAAGGTGAAGGAAACCAGATGTGTCACTCCAAAATATGCCTCTTTGACATAAAAATTATTTTTTAGCTAAAAGCAACTGAGAAGCAACAAACAGAGGAAAAGCTCTCCCTATCCTCTTGCTTTTCTTCCTAAAGATGGGATATAAATTTCCCTGTACTGGAGACAACTCTAGACTTATCAACCCAGGGATGACACCAGAGGATTCTGCAAACAAACCTTACTCCTTGGTTCCTTCCATATATTTACTTTCCCACAATTTCCCATTTTTTGAATCCTAAAATGTCTTTCCTTTGTCCTGTCATTTCTCTACAAATTTATTCTTTGTCAAAGATGCTATATAAACTAGAGCTCTAAGCCACTGATTTGAGTTACTTTTCATTGAGATTTCTTCTGTGTGATGTGCACTACATGCATTAATAAACTTGTTTGTTTTTCTCTTGTTGATCTGTCTTTTGTTTTAGGGGTCCATCCCAACTAAGACCTCGTGGGGATGAAGGAAAAATTACATTTCCTTCCCAGCAAAGGTACAACATTTCCCATCTCTTTTGCTAACTATATTTCAATTTATTCCTAATGAGGTAAAACACTTTCCCATTTCTTTTGCTGTTTATATTTCCTATTTTGTAAGTTGTTAGTGGCATAGGCAGTAAATCAAAATCAACAAATGGAAAATATGTAAAATACAACATCTAACATCACTCTTATCACTAGATATGACAAAGAAAAAAGTTTGATTCTTCCCTATGTAAGTCCTCAATTTCAAACAGCCTCACAACAGAGGCTGTCATTTTTATAACTGTACATATCTCTTAGATTGGAGCCATCCCAGACAAACAATCCCACCACAGACCACCTATCCCCTTTTCACATCAGCATGAAACAGAGAACCTTACAAAGATCTAGGCACAGAAAGGTACTTCTCAGGGGTCCTTTAACTAATATTTCAGGATCTAATGGTAGACCTTTAAAACATGTTCAACTCCATTATTATTGAGATGAAGAAACACATCTAGTGTCAGAACAAGGTGATCTCTAAGCTGGCAGCTGCCCCGCCCAATACTAACCCTCACCACTCGAGCTCCATACATAGCAGCTGACTAGAATTCTAAGAAGGAGCTTAGAATTCACCAATGCCACACTATGCTACTTGACTCTCAGCACTCACCTCTTTTCCCTTCCTTTCCCGAACTCAAGGCTTTAGGAACAAATATTGGCTTTTCATTATTAAAAAGACTACAGTTCCTATTTGTTAATAAGCTTTTTTTCCTTTTCCTTTTCTTTTTTTTAAATTTGAGAGCTTAGGCTGTGTTAAGTAGTCCTAGGCCCTGCCATTCAAAAAGTTAGGCCTCTGAGCTCACAACTTTCATTTGTAAAACAGGAAAACAAATGATAAGTACTTAAAGGGGTCCTAACATGAGATTAAATGCACACAAAATGCAATCTTGACACCGTAAGTTAAAACTTTACTTTTTTCTGTAGTCCAAAAGAGTTGCCTTCCTACTTCGCAACTAAATCTTATTAAAAGGTAAGAATAAACTTGTTGACTCAAGTTGGAAGATTTGATACAGCTAACAAGAAGTCAAAGGTACAGAAATAAAATTAAGCAATAGAAGTACCTCTAAATATTTTTAAGATTGACTCTCTTTAGGTTGGTCAATCATAGTAGTTGTAGGATAGCTCCCTAGTTCTCATACACTCTCACATTCACAAAAAATCAAAATGGCATTTTAATCAAGACTGTGCTTACCCTCTCCCTCTGTCTACTCAAATCCTGTATTTCTTTAAAGATGTAATTCAAGTTCCTAGATTCTCCTTGAACCTGGCCTCTCTGACCAGTGCAGATCAAGTAATCTCTTCCTTTGTCTAAAGTCAAAGCACCTTTTGCCTAAAACAGCAATTGTTATACTAATTTGGGACATCTTCTATACGTAGTAAACACTATAATTTACTACTTCCCGTTTTTATGTATTTCTTTCTAAGATTAAGTTTCTACAGGTACAGAATCAATATGCTTCTCTGTCCAATGAAACCAGCAAAAAGCTTTGCTAATAAATGATTAATAAAAAGAATTTTTATCTCATTTTAAAAATTCAGTAAGTATGAGACCTCTTGCCACAGAAAATAAATGCTATTACAGCATCTTTTCTCTTTCTCTATACCAGTGTTTCTCAACTTTTTTTTTCATAATCAGTACTCTAAGGAATAAAATTAAATTTAAGTTAAATCAACTTAAATAAATTTAATTTTTAATTCAATTTCTCCCTTAACAAGAGAAATTAAATTTTAAAAGGATAAGACTTTGTATGGTAGCTCTAAGCTCTGGAAGATCACAAACCGTAAGTTGTGAGTACGTTATCACCTCTGTTGAGAATGCATGCTCCATATCTGTCCAAGTCATACGCCTGAAAGTTCAAAGGGGATGCATTTGCTCCTGTTAGGGTAGGAGGCTTCTCTGAGTCCATAACCACAGATATCAATCTACTTTAGATTCAACATCTTCTATTACAGAGAAAGAAAAAGTACATTTTTCTAAGCAGAAAAAATATAAGCAAACACACTTAAAAAACGGAAGTATTGTTAAGTTCAAGCCAGGCCAAGACTTGTGGGAACTTGGGTAGGCTTTTATAATTAATACTTAATACGTGTTCAACATTTACTTAGAAAGAAGCCTGAAGACTGCACTGAGGAAGAAAGGAAAGCAGAGAAGATAAGAAGCTCATGCTTCCTTCTTGTGCATGTGCTTAATTGAACACCTCTTCTGCGGTTCTGAACAATTCATCTCTGGCCCTAAACTTGGAGTCTAACTCAGCAATAAGCCCTGCAGTTAGCCAGAATTACTGACCTCAGCAGGCAGTTTGGCATGTCCTCTGGTGGTC
This sequence comes from Cynocephalus volans, assembly GCF_027409185.1. NCBI lineage: Eukaryota > Metazoa > Chordata > Mammalia > Dermoptera > Cynocephalidae > Cynocephalus > Cynocephalus volans. The sequence goes on from NC_084467.1 coordinate 135,034,288, forward strand.
TCATGTACTACCCCAAATTGCTTATGAAAATATTCCCCAAAGATTTAAAAAAAAAAACAACTTAGTCTCTGAGAGTTTCTAGTAAACAATTTCTCCACCTTGTTACATTTCCAGTGAACCTTTAGAAACCAACACTCTGGAGAGGGGCCAAGGTGGCACATTACTTAATCCAGCTTAGTGAGTTTGTGCTTGTTTAGAAGAGACAACTGGGTATGTGTGTGTAAATAAACTAAGGTGAGATATTTGTGGGCCAAATGACAGATGTTCTTGACGTTCATACGCATCACAGTAAGCAATATGGAACCATTCGACATTTGTAAGAAGTAGTAATACATTTATTGTGCTATTTAAAGAATACAGGTCTGTAATACTCCTGGTGGACCACCACGAGTTAAAGAGAATAACTAAAAGTCTGCTGCAGAAAACTAAATTGAGATGATAAGGGCTTGACCAGGAAATGGAGAACAACAGACAGATTTAAGAAATCTTTTAAAGAAGAGACTTGATAATTATCTGAAAAGAGGATGGAAACAAATATTAAATCTCTGGTTTGGAACAAAATGAATATAAAGTAACATCCAAATATCAAAGAAAGAATTATAAGAACAAAACACAATATAAGTAAATTATGAAGTACTACAAAAAGTTCATGGAAAAATTGAATTAAATACAAATACTTCCATGAACTTTTTGAAGACCCCTTGTATATCCTCTGAGGACACAAATCTAGAAGTTATCAACATTGTTCAACATTTTATACAAAAGACAAAGGAAATTATTGGCATTTCATCAAAAACATTCTTTATCAATTAAAAAAGTGGTAATAATTATAATGTTTTATATTCAGTTTCTGAAATACTCTCTAATCCAAAATAACATATTTCTGGATGGTGCCAGATAATAGAAAATTCTATCTTCTTTCCTCCTTCCTTCTCATTCAATGCAATCTCCCTAAGTGAAGTCATTCACACCCTTCCTTTTAATTACAAACTCTAGGCTATTGGCTCTTGTGACCATAAACTAGATGGCTTAAACCAAGAGAAATATATTCTCTCATAGTTATGGAGGCCAGAAGTCTGAAACAAGCACCACTGGGACAAAGTCAGGGTGTCAGCAAAGCCACAGCTCCCTTTGGGGGCTCTAAGGGAGAATCCATTCCTTGCTTCTTCCAGCTTCTAGTGGCTGCCAGCATTCTTTGGCTTGTGGCCACATCACTCCAATCTTCAAGGCCAGCATTTTCAAATCTCTCTCTGCTCCATTTTCACATTGCCTTCTCCTCTGTGTGTGTGAAATCTCCCTCTGCCTCCCTCTTACACTTGTGATGGCATTTAGGGCCCAACTCAATTATCCAGTATAAAATCCTGTATTAGTCTGTTTCTGTTGCTTATAACAAAATACCTGAAACTGGGTGATTTATAAAAAAAACTAAATTTATCACTTACAGTTTTGGAGGCTAGAAAGTCCAAAGTCCAGGGTACACATTTGGTGAAGGTCTTGGTGGTGGCAACAGTGACTCAGGGGTCTCACATCGCAGAAAATGGCAGAGCAGAGAGAGACAGACTCTTCATGCTCTCCATGCTCTCCTTTTTTTTTTTTTTTTTTTAAAAGGTGACCGGTAAGGGGATCTTAACCCTTGACTTGGTGTTGTCAGCACCACGCTCAGCCAGTGAGCGAACCGGCCATCCGTATATGGGATCCGAACCCGCTCCCGAGTGAGCCACGGGCCGGCCCCATGCTCTCCTTTTAAAGCCCTCAGAACCACTCCCCTGACCACCACTATTAATCCATTCACTACAGCATGGTCCTACAATCTAAGCACCTCTTCAAGGCCCCACCTCTCAATCACCATAATAGGACTTCCCACCCTCTTACCACTGTCACGGGGGGGGGGGGGGGGTGTCAAGTTTTGTGGGAGGACACTCAATCCAAGATAGCTCCCCATCACACCTATAAAGATGGCACTCTCCACAAGTTTTTTCTTTTTTTGGGCCATAGAAAGTAACATTCACAGGTCCTAGGGATTAGGACATGAATATCTTCTGAGGGTGCACTTTTCAGCCTACCACAGCTCCATAATGCCACCAACCCAAAACACTCTCCTGAATAACACACTGCTTGACTCTTATAGCCTATGGATAAATTCACTTAGCCTAAAAGCACTAAAAACCCATTTTGTTCCTATTCTTGGTTCATTTCTTTTTTGCTTCGGGTATATGTATTTGTGTAAATGTGTGTTTTGTTGTTGTTAATGGTATATCCCAGGCATCCAATCCAGAAATCTCATCATCATTCTAGATCCCTTTTTCTTCCCCAATTCCCTCTATTGCTATATCTTATGGATTCTAGCTCTTAAATATTTCTCAAACCCATGTGTTCATCTCCATCTGTTATCACTGTCTTAATTCAGACCCTCATTATTTCCTTGCTTGCACTACTACAACATTCATCTATCTGATCTTCCTGATTTCTACCTTGCTCTGCTTCAATCTAATACCCACATTGCTTCTAAACTGATATTTTGAAAGGGCAAATCTCGAATTATGTTCCTACTTAAACTCTTTGATAGTTCACTAACATACAGCATTAAATTACAAATTCTTCAGCATGGTATACAAAAATATTCTCCATGGTCTGGCACTTACCTTCCCAGCCCAATCTCCCACCACTTTCTTTCTTATACCTTATGTTTCAACCATATACAGATCTATCGGCAGTTCTCTGAACTTGTCAATTTGTTTGATCTTTGTTCATGCCAATTTTCTCTTCCTAAAATACTCTTCCCTTTCAGTTACCTAGTGAATTCACCATTTAATATTTGATTTATATTTTATCTCTTTTACTTGTTGTTCTGTGAAAGTGTTTTCTCCCATACCTAAGACAAAGTTTATAACTCTACACTGTACCATAATCACATGGATTTTTATTATTGTTATCATTATTTGGGGAAAGGAAATATTGCACAATACAAAAAAATATTATTACTTACATGTCTGACCCCACTTCACCTTTGCCTGTCCCTATCCCCACTTAAGAGCAGGGATTACATGTCTTATTCATATTCATTTTCCTAGCATATGTATTTAATAAATACTTGTTTTGACACATCATTTTTTCCTACTTATAAAAGCAATATTTGTCTATTTCCTAGAATCTTAAAAATTTACTAATTAAGATAATTAAATGCAGTCATGATCCCATCACCCAAAAATAACTACTGATATTTTTCACATATTTCTATCCAGTTTTTTATCTTATTCTTAAAGTTCTCTAATACACATCTTTATAGCAATTTTTAGCTCTAAGGCTAAAATTAAAATATAACCTACCAATTCTTATAACTTAAGACTTACAACTTGGCAGTAGAAGGAATTAAGTCCATAGATTTGTTTGGGACATGTGCAAATTTATTTCATTTAGATTTTTGTTCTAGATATTCAGATTCCTAAGATCCAAGAGCTATAAAAGTGATAAGGTTTTATGAAAGAATTTCAAAGTAAACTCCATCAGTGGCTAAGTAATTTATATATATTTGTAAGGCTATATACAACAATTTCAATGATCTATCAGGGTTTTTTTTGTTTTTTGATCTATCAGTTTTTAAAGGATGAACAAAATTTAGAATAAAACATGTTCCATGTGCAGATGTCATCCTTGAAAGAGGAAATTGGATAAAGGAGTGATCTAGAGTGGGACTTAGGAATTCTTGTTTTGGCCACAAGAACCTCTTAATATACAACAGATTAATATCATTGTAATATCATTTCCCTAATGGCACCCCTTCTCATTATTTCTTAAATTATCATTAGCACTTTTTTTGAAAATGTAGTTGTTCTGAGATAATTTTAAGTTGTTTGCATTTCAGAAGGACTCCTCTCTTTTAAGATAAGACTCTTTGAACAGACAGCTGTTTGCATTAGACAACATGATCATGGATTTTCCTCTGTATTAATCACTGTAACTTGCACACAGTAGGCACTCAAGTATTCTTGATATATTATAATTTACAGTATCATACCCTATATCCCCAAAGAAGAGGCATTATTATCACCAACCTACAAATGTTAGGAAATGTCAAGAATTTATTCAAGTCCCAGAGCTAGTTGGTGAAACCAGCATTCAAAACCCTAGGTTTTGTCTAACTTTAAAGCCCATGCTCTTTTCAGTATACTAGGCTGCCTCTCTAATGCAGTAGACAGTGGTACAAAAAAACCCTGGAATAGCCCTTTTCTTAACTCTCTGGAGAAGAATTTGAAGACAGCAGGGTTCCCAAAGTAGGCTGATCTTGATTCATCTGCCCATACATAGGATGACATTTAGAAGTCAAACCTAAGAGGCTAATCAGAATGCTATGTATGTGCTTACCAACCAGTCCATTCCATCAGAGGAAACTGGAAATGTCTGCCATTTACTCCCAGCAGCAAAGTAATCACAAATTTTTCTAAAATTGATGCACAGTGACTCAGAGAAGAGTTTTTTAAAATTTGTATAGTTCATGACAGAACTTTGAATCCATCCAAAAATATAATGTTTTCTCTAATATGACTGGAAAACTTCACCTCTTCTTAGAACAACCTTAATTGGACCAAAAATGAAATAAACTGTCTTTCCTTTTGATTTTTCCTCAAAGAAAGAATGAGCTGAACAATAGTCTTCCCACAATGTATATGGCTCATCTCACAAACCTCTCAACAAAAAAGTAATGTATGTATAGGTATTCATTAGGAAATATTTCTCACAGTTCTAAAGTTTCTCTAACTTTATTCTATTAGGACACCTGTCACACCCTGTAGAAAACTTAGTAACATAACAATCCTTTCAAGTGATGCTAAAAATTTTTTTTAAAAGCTGGTTTTTCCTGTTTCAGAACTGTACATCTAGTTCTCCAATATCTATGAAGAAGTATGGCTATGTGTTTATACACTCCCTATATACTCTTGGGTACTGGCTGCAAGCTATTTCCTGCTGGCTGAACTCAGATATTTCAAATTGCCTTGACTGGGCTGGCTGGTTAGCTCAGCTGGTTAGAATGCAGCCTTATAACACCAAGGTCATGGGTTCATAACCCCGCAAAAATAAAATAAAGGCTTCAAATTGCCTTAACTAAGAGAAACAAAGAACCTTATTCATTACCCTAATATTTCAGCAGCTACCGGCTGCCCAAAGCAATAGAATCCCAGTCCTCCTCTAAAGAGAGGTAAGAAGAAAAAAAACATACTTCAAATTACGAAACTCTTTTGGCTTAGGACATATTAGTATATATATTGTGTTCAAATAATCTATAAAAACACACTCAAGATTCAACCCCTGTGCTTTCATTGCTGAACTCTATTTTTCTCCAGCTTAAAACAAGTCTATTTGAAATTACAAAAGTAATGGAAAAGTTCATGTCATATCTTAATTAATAAAACTCTATTAAATTCATTTTTAACTAGAAGATCTGTTAGTATCAAAAAGCTTGACTTATGATGTGAGATAAAAATCACAGGGCAGCAAAAAACTCTGCTTTAACTCCACCACCACTACTAATAATGTCATTCTAGTCCACAAGTCCATAGATTAGGTGACAACTGTATGTGATTTAAAAAAAAAAAAAAGAAAAAAAATCCTTTAGAGATATCCAAAAGATACAGAATCCTTACAAGCAGGAGCTTAGCAGTGTTTCTTCACCAGGATAGCTGGGCCAGGCTAAGAAAGGAGTGGTTTTATGTATTTAAACCATCTCCAAAGTATGACTCATTTCAATTTTCCATTTCAGTTTTGCTAGATTTCCAATGGTTCTATCTTGATGATAGAAGTGCAGAATATTGTGTTCACTAATAAAATTTGTGAGAGTCTAAGAAAGAATGTAAATCAGACATCAAAACTCTTCCTGAATGCTGAGCCAGACTGTGGGGATTAGAGAAGAACAGGTAAGAGGCAGAAAAAAGCAATGTGATACCAACTCCATAGCAGCAAAACTTAAATTCTGGACTTCTGAGCACCACAATATTCTGGAGCAATTTAGAAGACAGAGAATGGGACAGAATTAACATCTAACAGTTGTTGAGTACTTGGTTATATAAGCCAGGTACTTTGTATATATTATTACTAACACCTTAACTCTGCTAGAAAGATACTGTTATCCCATTTCTCAGATGAACAGTCCATGTGGTATGCTGCAGAGATACAATTTTGGAGTAGAATTCTGCCTCTGGCACTGATGAGTCTTGAAATCTTGGGCAATCAATAACTCTGAAAACAATTAAAGCCACCCTGTTAACAGCAGGGAACAAGAGAACCATAACAGTACTGCAGAAGTGTACATGCCTTATTAAATATCTTCCTGTGCCAGAGATCACTTGTCCAGGTTTGCTAAAACCAGAATGTTTTAAGGGCCCCCACAACCACCTGATTGTTTGGCTTTCTGCTCTTATGTAGTAAAACTGATCTCTGATGTAAGGCTAGAAATGGGTGAGTAAAATAAGACCTTCTCCCATGATAAGACAGTGGATGGTAGAGAATAACTATAAGAAAAGACAAAGCCAAAGGAAAAAAACAAAAAAAATTTAAAAAAAATAAAGCCAAAGTTATCACAAGAAAACTAAATACCAATATTCCTTATGAATACAGACACAAAAGTCCTCTATAAATTACTAGCAAACCAAATCCAGTAGCATATTAAATGGATTATATACCACACCATGTGGAATTTATTCCAGGAATGCAAGGTTGATTCAACATATGAAAATCAATATAATACATCATACTGATAGAATTAATAGAAAAAAATGATATTAGTATAACTCCTACTCTTATTATGTGTGAAAAAATTTAAAACATGCTGATGGAGTTTGGATGTGTTGTCCCCTCCAAAATTCATGTGGAAATTTGATCCTCAATGTGGCAGTGTTGGAAACTGATTGAGTCATGGGTGTGGATCCCTCATGAATGGATTAATGGTCTGCCTGGGAGAGGGCGGATTAATGAGTGAGTTCTCACTCTATTAGTTCCCATGAGAGCTCATTTCTTAAAAAGACCCTGGCACCTTCTCTCCCTCTTGCTTCCTCTCGCCATGTGATCTGCTTGTACCCCCCCGGCTGCCTGCCACTTTCTGCCATGAGTAGAAGCAGTCTGAGGCCTGTGCCAGATGCAGCTGTCCCGGAATCGTAAGCCAAATAAACCTCTTTACTTTATAAATTACCCAGTCTCAGGTCTTTCTGTTATAGCAACACAAAACAGATTAAAACGCATGCATTTCTGATTACATATACAATTACATAAATAATTTTCTAGTTTTAAAAAGAGATATTTAAAAGTCATGCTTTACAGAACTCTAGTTTTAACAAGATTATATAATAATATCATCTCCCATTTACTGAGTACCTAATACATGTAAAGAATGAGGCATGTGAAATTTCATTTGGTTATAACAGTCTTGCAACGCAGCTGTTATATGAGTAAAAATAGGCAGTAGAGCATGATAGTTAAGAGCATAGATAGACTCTAGACCCAAATTCCCTGGATCTGAATCCTGGTTCTACCACTTAATAGTTGTGTGACCCACATCAAGTTAACTTAACATTTCTGTTCCTTAGTTTCTTCATTTAAAAATGGACAGTGTATCTCCCCAGCTCTTCTTTCTTCCCTCTCCTCCTCCCCCTTACAATCCTGAAACAAAATAAGGGCTATATAAATGTTAGTTTATTTTGTTGATGAAGACAAAAAGGCTGAGCAGAATGAAAGTAAACCAAGCCCTACCTTCAGACCTTAACAGTGAAGTTTCTGCCTTTTCTAACTATCAAACTGCATTGGATGCTTGGATGTAAACTAGATTCAATTTAGTGTGGATAAAATACATGTTCTAAGTACAGATAACCTCTTTAATGTGGAATTCTTATAAGCAAATTGTAGTGGATTGAACTATGTCCCCCCCCAAACTCACTGAAGCTTGAATTGTGTCCCCCAAGTTTTATGTATTAGAAACTCGGCCCCCACTGTGACTGTTAAGAGGGTGGGAAATCCTATTATGGTAACTGAAAGGTGGAGCCTTGAAGAGGTGATTAGATTGCAGGACCAAGCCCTAGTGAATGTATTTAAAATGGTGTTCTGGGTGTGGTTCTGAGGGCTTTAAAAGTAGAACACATGAGAGGTTAGTCTTCCTCTGCTCTCTCTCTGCTTCTACCATCTTGCAACATGAGACCCCTGGGTCACTGTCACCACCACCAGCTGTGTCCCTTGGACTTTGGACTTCCCAGCCTCAGAAACTATAAGCAATAAATTTCATTTTTCTTTATGAGTTACCCAGTTCCACGTATTTTGTTATAAGCAACAGAAATGGACTAATACACTACTGTCCCAGATCAATTAATTTTCCAATTCACAGAGAGGGTCTCTGGTACTTCTCTACAAGTAAGGTAATGCATAGTAAAATTGTCATAGAACACATGAAGATTATCACAGCTTGCTGGTGGAGTGGTAAACAGTCCTAGTCAAGATACTGGCTTGAATGTACTGACACTGTTTCATAAATTATCAGCAACAGCTATTTATTATGGGATTTTTGATTCAGTTGATTTCTTGATTTTCTGACTATGAATTTAAGAAATTAATCTCTCCTGGTAAGAAGAGATTGATCTGTTTAATAAAGAGCTAGAGAATATGGTGGCTTATCCCTTCCAAATTTGCCATTTTTGTTGTTTTCATAACTGAGTGACATTACCTTGAAGGTTTCCTCATGAGTTGCTATACTTTTTGTACCTGACTAATATAGACTAATACAGAATTATATTAATCTCTCAAATAATAGAGATGGAACTGATATAATGTTTAAATACAGGCTTCTCCAACTCGGGAGAGTGTGGTGCTGATAAACACAGGCTTCTCTGAAGCTGCTTGTATGGATGCAAAATAAGTTCTCATACAAATATTTGTATAAGTATTTAATACTTTATAATACTTATGTATATAACTTGTACTGTATAACTTATATAACATTTATATGTATTATATATAATTTCCATATATGATACTTATATATGTAACTTGTATAATACTTAGAATACTTGTGTAAGTATTAAGTATATACTTCTGCACCATTCCTATATATCAATATACTACTTCAATCAAATTCCAACCTTTTGGAACGTATCAGCATATATCTAATTATTATATTAATATGTACCTAATTAGTACATATCTAATTATCTAATTTTCATAATAATCCTATTAGTAAATAACTTGTCCAAGATTACAAAGATTTGTCTAATTTTCTTCATCTTCTCTATATGCTATATCTTATGATAAAAATTCATGCTTTAAAATACTGACAGCTCAGTTGGTTAGAGCACAGTGTTATATAACACCAAGGTCAAGCATTTGAATCCCCATACTGGCCAGCAGCAAAAAAACAATAATAAAAATAATAATTAAAAAATAATAATAATAAATAAATAAGAGATAATACTGAGTATTTAAAAATACTTAAACTATACTCTTAATAGTAAAACAAATATTATGTACAGTATATGACAATTTATAATTTTTTCAGTGTAATCATTTAATCCAGGGTTTTTCCACCATGACATTACTAACACACCTGGAGCCTGATAATTCTTTGTTGTGAGGGGCTGTCCTATGTATCATAGGATGTTTAGCAGCATCCCTGGCCTCCACCCACTAAATGCTAGTAGCTCCCCTTCCCCAGTTGTGCACCAATGTCTCCAGAAGTTGTCAAATGTACCCTGGAGGGCAAATTCTCCCAGTTGAGAATGACTAATTTAATCTTCACAACAATACTACGATATGCAGAGCATTGACAAAAGTCATAACATAACTAAATGGCACTCAAACCCAAGTTTGCAGACTGAATCCAGTGCTCCTTCCTCTACAACACCTCTGCTTCCCCTTATATGTCCCCAACCCATAATCCACAGTAAGAAATATATGTGATATTATATACATACACAAACATATACAAATTAAATAAGATTCATAAAACATATTTTTACTACATGTGATGTATTCTTACATTCCCTTTTCTTTTCTTCCCTATCTTCTCAACTGCTAATAGCTTCCCACTGAATTCATTTCAATACCTGCAATTTGAAAACTATAAGTTAAGGCAATAACATGGTCAATCTGTTGTATTAGTGTTGTGTTCTAATGTATTTTATAAAACTTTTTGACATTAACACATAGTACAAAAAGGTTTTCTCATGAATTCTAGTCAGACCTTAATGCTCTGAATCTTCTCTTCCTGGGTGTTGTGCTCTGCTAATATAACTCCAATTGAATGATTCCCTAGAGTGGGTTCTCCACCTTTAGCACACATCAAAATCATCTAGAGAACCTACTAGAAAAAACAGATTACTGGGCCTCACTCTGAGTTTCTGATTCAGAGTGTCTGGGGTGGGACTTAAGAATTTGCATTTCTAATATCACTCAGAGGTGATACTGATGCTACTGATCTAGGGACCAAACTTTCAAATCACTGCCTAGAACTTCCTTGAGAAATGGAGATAAGGAGTCATACACAGAGAATATTTAAAAAAACAGAAGGACTTAATAAAACCACATAACCTATCTCAAGATAAGAGTTAATATATTTTTAAATGCTTATTTCAAGACAAAACTAAATGATATTATCATATATATGTATTTGATAAATAATGAGTATTTATCTTGGGCCATACTATTTGGGGTAACATGCTGCTATGGTCTGAATGTGTCCCCCAAAGTTCATGTGTTGGATGATCCCCAATGCAACAGTTAGAAGGTGGGGCCTAATGGGCAGTGTTTAAGTCATGAGGGTTCCAGCCTCATGAATGGATTAATGCCAGTTACAAAAGGGCTTGAGGCTGTGAGTTAGACCTCTTGTGATCTCTCTCTCACCCTCTTTGTCTTTCCTCCAGGTGATGCCTTCACCATCTTATGATACAGCAAGAAGGCCCTCACCAGATGCCGGTCCCTCTATCTTGGACTTTCCAGACACCAGAACTGTGAAAAATAAATTTCTGCTCATTATAAATTATCCAGTCCCAGGCATTCTGTTATAGCAACACAAAACATACTAAGACTAAATAAGTCAATATTTCTCAAAGTGTGTTCCATAAAAGTAGGTTAAATAGATGTCACAAGCCAAGTACTCCAGTCAGATAAGATTGGAAAATGTTGAATACAAGCCCTACAACAAAGAAATGTCTAACTTATTAAACCCATTAATATAGTCATGTTCATAGTAACTCTCCAAAAGAAAGCTACAGCATACAGCATTCAGCATATCTCAGATTTCTTTTCTCATACACTCTCTTTTCACTGAGCATCTCAAAAGACTAGTATTCCAGGGAAGAGATATGAATTGAGGGAAAAAAGAAAGGTTTAGACACAATTATGTGTAAAGCACTTACATATATCAACGAAAATTATCTAATTCTCATAATAATGCTGTCAAGTAATTAACCTGTCCAAGATCACAAGGTTCCTTATAGAGGAATTCACATTTAAAACTTCATCACTGGATGTGCATCCAAGTGCACCACCCAGCCAGCTCCTAGGACCACCCGGGGCTGGCTGTGCCATCCCAGAGTGGCCATGCTCAGGGAAGTCATCTCCAGTCCTCCAACCAAGATGCTTTTGTTTGTTCTTTATGGGGGGGAAATTCCATGTTGGCATCACAGGAAATTCAGGATGGGCTGTGTGGAGCACTTATGTAGGAACAGTAAAGTGTAACAGTCCTTCCTGACCAGCTTGCCTGCAGTGAACTCGTTTTGCTTCTATTAAGTAGTTCTGACCAGTAAGAAAGTATTGGCCCCACCGGGGTCTTGAGGTGTGGAGATGGCGGAAGCCGAACCCAGCTGCAACTAGACAAGATGCCGCCATCGCCCCTGGGCCCCACTGGGGGCCTGGAGCATGGAGCATAGAGCTTGGAGCCAGGAGGAGCCGAACCCAGCCACAACTAAGCTACTGCCCCAGGGCCCAGCCGTGGTCCTGAGTCATGGAGCCAGGGAAAGCTGAACCCAGTCGCAACCAGGTAAAGAGCACCAAAAACACCATTTCCACGCAGGTAGCCCACCATAGCTGGAGCAATTGCCACGGCTGCCACAAAAGTGGCTAGTTTCTATAGCAGCAGTTAGCCACAATGCAGATGGTGTGCCAGACTCTCAATTGCATTGACACAAGGAGAGGCACCAGCAGAGACCAAAAAAAAAAAAAAAAAAGACGTCCTCTCTCTCCACAAAGCACACTCCAGAGTAATAGAAGTAATATCTGCTTTATGATAATAGGAGACTTGATCACACCTGTCTCAGTACTGGACAGATTATCTAGGCAACAAATCAACAGAGGAAGAGTTAAATCTATCAGATGAAGAGAACAAATCTATGGTTATTAGAGGGGGAGGGAAGGGGAAAAGGGAGAGATTGGATAAGGGGCATAAAGAATAAGTATGATTTGTAATAATGAATATGTTAATAAAAAATAAATTAAAAATAAATAAATAAAACTTGGCCACCAGTGTGTCTCTGAAGTCCTACCATACTCGTAAGAGAAAAATAAGAAAAGTGATGAGAACAAGACATATTACTTACTGATGATGTACAAATGTTTATTGCAACTCTATTCAAAATTGCCCCAAACTGGAAACAACCTAAATGTCCTTCAATGGATGGGAGAATAAACAAAGTGTAGCACATCTACTTGATGGACTACAACTCAACAATAAAAAGAAATGAACTATTGATACACACGACTTAGATGAATCTCAAAGGCACTATGCTGAGTTTCCCAAAGAAGCCAGTCTCAAATGTTTACATACTATATGATTCTATTTATAAGACATTCTTGAAAAGACAAAGCTATATTGATGGAGAACAGATCAGTGGTTACCAAGGGTTAAAGGTCAGGGAAGACGTGACTGCAGAGGGACTGCATAAGGAAGTGTTTTGGGGTGATGAAATTCTTCTGCTGACTATGGGATTATTTGAATTTACACATGTTAAAATTCATAGAACTATACGATAAACAAAAAAAGTCAATTTTACCAAAGAAAAAAACCAAAAAATGTGTTGAAACACATTTTCATACCAGGTATAAGAAAACAGTCATGTTGTAAATATCACATTGCAGAACACCAAATTTTAGCAATACCTACAGATGAGAATTTGCAGCCTCACCTTAATTTTAAATTTTCAAATTTACTTTAGATGTAGATAAATACCTTCTGTTCAGAATTGTGAAAAAAGTTCAGGTGAAAGTAGGTCCTTCCTAAAAACAAAATATGCAGAATTCAGCATTCCAAGATCCTTGCATCTTAGCAGAAAATCACCATTGCCTATGTTCATGCAAAAGTTAAAGAAGTATCTAACTGATGAAAGGAATGTACCAATCCTCTTTCCTTCATGGAATTCCCAAAGTCAATGTAGCTAGCAACTGGTACAATGATTTCAATGCAAGCTCAGCATTCGCATTCCTAGGGAGGGACTCACAAATAAACCTAGATCATTCCTAAAGATCTACAATACAATCCTTTGTAATCCAAGCAGTCAGCTGTTTCACTGAGACTATGGAAGCATGCAACAACTGCTTACATACATACACACAAGCATACACACTATAGTTTCTGTTCATGGAATTACATGAATGTATCTGTATACATAAAAAAATAAAATAACTCAAATAATAGGAAATTCTAAAATGCATAACTACCAATAATAATTCATCAATATATTAATTATTCAAATACGTATTGAACTTCTACTTTGTGCCAGGAACCATAACAAGAAGCAGGGACATATCAGTAAACCAGAAAGATAGATTCTGTACTCCCACGTATCACCTCCACTATAAGACACTAGCAAGTCATTTTTATATCAACCATCTAAAGAAGGTAAAGTCAATGAGGAAGAAGGCATTCAGGTAAAGGGTGACTAATGACATCGAAACAGCAAAATACATTCTGGAAACCAAAAAATTAGTATTGCTCCAGGGTTTATGTTTGTTTTTGTGCAGAAGGCATGTATACATGAAATGAACTGCTAAGAAAATGAAAGTAGGAGAGATAAGCAAGGACCAGATCTTGGAGAGCCTTGAATGACTCACCAAGAAATCCAGATTTACTTTGTTGGCAATCAGAAGCCTTTAAAGAGCAGTAACAATTACAAGATTTTTTCTTTCAGATTAGTATGTATTTTTAATTTTCTGGATTAAGGGGGAGGGGACAAACAGTTAAGCCAGGGAAATATAAAATACAATACACACTAGGTCACTGAAAGATAGCTAAATAGTAATTCTCTAGCCTCAACATAACGAAATATTCACTTATTAACTCTTTTCCCAAGGAATTAAAAGAGCACATACTGTATAATATTAATAATTGGCATTTGTATTAAACTTTACTATTTACAAATCATTTTTAACATATAATGCTAACATTCATACTCTTTTATAAAATTTAAGATTGAGGACATATATTAATTGAAAAACTGTTCTTGTTCTAATAATCAAATTATATATAATGAGCAAATATGACTAATTTACTCACTGGCTAAAATAGTTCAAATTAGTTCTCCATGGCTCAACAACATCTCTTTCCAGCCCTAATTCCATTACCTCAGTTTAGGTTACCTTCATTCTTCACTTGGGTTTTTATAATGGTCTCCTCCCTGGTCAGCCTCTGGTTTTATGTAACATTAATCTAATAGGTATAAACAGCCAAAGATGATTATTCTTCTAGAGAGGAAGCAAACCTGATCACATCACTACTCTGTTTAAAACCTGCCAATGACTTCTCAAACTACACTCAAGTTAATGTCTAAACTCTATTACACGGCATAAAAGGTTCTTTTGCAGTGACCTCTGCATTACTCCCCTGCCTGTTCTCTTTTGGTAAACACCTAACCTCTCACCCTGTGCTTTGGACATACTGAACTCTGCTGTTCCCCAAACCCCCTTTTATTCTGGCAAATGTTGTTCCCTCAGTCCCAAATATTTTCTGCCCATTACCTCCACACCCACTTTGCCTGGCTAACTCCTACTGCTTCAGATCTCAATTTAGATGTCTCATTCTAATGAATAATATCTACAGACATGAGAAAAAACACCTCATTAAAAAGGCACAGGATAGGTTAGCTCCTCATTATTGAATTACTCATCCTATCCTTCGCCAAAAGACTTTGAGATACTACCACTGGAATAGGCAAAGTGTATTTCCCTACCCCATTGATGCTGGGCTTGGTCATGTGACTTTCTTTGCCAACAATTGTGGCCAGTATGCCAGTTTTGAATATGGGCCATAACAGGCTTTGATTGTGTTTGTTTCTTACCCCTCTTGTGCTTCTGCTGTCTCCATGAGAAGATTATAAGATATGCAGAACATACCTGGGGGCTTGGAGCCAAATCCAGCTGAACCCAGCCAAACTCAGCTGAGATCAGCCAAATTCCAGCTGACCTAAAGACCCATGAGGGGAAAAAAGGAAATGTTTTAAGTCACTGAGATTTTCATGTTATTTATTACATAGCAATAGCTGATTTAATGCATTTCCAATAAAATTCTACCTTTGTCAAAAACACATATTCATGTTGTTTTGATTGTGTACTAATAGGTTAAAATCCTAAATCAATAATAAAAATAGTTAACGCTTTAAGAAACTAAAAAAAAAAATTCAATTTCAATTCATATACCTATTTTAGATACAGAGAATTATGACACAATACTTGGTAAAATTCTATAATGGAAACAGAACAGAAATAGAAATCCAAAGAAAAACAGGAATAATTTACAACTTTCAGCTGTTTATGTATTTTTTTTTTAATGAAAAATGGTAAGTAATAAATTGCTGTGGTAATTAGATTCCTGGATACATTTAAAATAATGATGTAGCAGTTTCATTTTAAAATGTCATTATTTATAACACACCAAAAATGATATAATTTGCAATTATTTAAACTTATAATGAAAAGTTCTTAGATGTCACTCAAAATATGTACAAGAGTAGATAGCTATTTTCTTTACGTGTATAGTTTTATGAATTTTAATATAAGTGTAGATTTATGTAATCACCACTTGTTTGTATATGATACAAAACAGATATATCTCCCTCATATTATCCCTTTACAGTCACAAACTCTTCCCATCTAGATTGTTTTTAGAAGTTCTTTTAGGAAGTACGTGAATAAAAAAGCATGAAGAACACTGCCATATGACTCTAACTAGCATGACTTGGTAGTCCAATTACTGAGGCTTTAAATTTTCAACCAAATTCTAGTTCATTCAGTAATATTAATAATGCCAAAAAATATTTGATAAGCAATGGTAGAAATCTACTCTGTGGACAAAGTAATATATTCAAATCAATAAACAGAGTTGGTTAATATACTTAAACAACTTGCAGTCAATAATTAAGTTTCTCTACAATATCAACAGAAGATGATATACTCTAATTTCATCTGGAAACTAGTCACATCTTTAAACAGAAATGTTTGGTTATACTGGATAGTATTAAGAGACCTCAGAGGTAGAATTTTCTCCCATTTTCTGCTTGCCTTAAGTTTTTCAGAAAGTTGAGAATTTAGAAATGAAAATCATAAAATAAAAACCATCAAATAGAAATGAAATCATAAAAGTGTAACACAAATAAGAATAAAGCCTGTTGCACAAAAAAAGGTTTTAACCAGTCTTTCTCAAAATACCAGGCATATCACCACTAAGAGATATGCCATCAAAAGTTAAGACCAAGGGACTTTAAAGAGTTATGAGAAATGTAAGTGGCAAAGTCATTTGAAAATAGGAATATAGGAAATAACCTGAAGTAGCTCTTGTTGAATTAAAAACATTGTTTTCTTTCTATCCAACTCTATAGAAAAATCTGGTAACAGAGGTGCATCATTTTAGTCATGGTGATGAAACAGTAAATAATACCTTTCTCTAAAAAAAATATACAATACAAATCCCCAACATAGTTGTATTTAAGAATAACAAAGAATTAAATGTAATGTGGGAACCTAAATTATTTGTATTAACGTTAGTTAATATAAATAGAAACTCATTCATCTGAAAAATTTTCAGCAACTATTCTGTCCATGAGACTATAGTTCTAATATAAATATGATTTTCGGCTGCCTCTATACCTAATGAATACCTCTGTACAGAATCATGCTGATAATTTTACTAACCTCTTAATAACAATATACCACATTTTGTACCCCACTTATGGTCGGGTTTTACTGTTAGCTAGACCCTATAAGTAATACAAAGCTGAAAGATATAGAGACTTTGCTCTCAAGGAGCTTACTGTCTAAGTAAGAGATGTGGTTATAATAAAATCATTTTATACTGTTATGAAGTGAAGCACAGCATGTACTTAATTATGCTACACCTGGGTACAAAGAAATAGAAATAAGATTCTGTAAGGAGCTGTGTAAAACCTCAAAGAATGACTTTTCATGTTCATGTTTTCATGTACCCAGAAAATTCTTGCATAATTTATTTTTTCATTTCTAAAAGAGAAAAATAAAATCAATGATAGGAGAAAAAAACTCAAACCTAACTATGATTGATCACAAATGCTATATAATATTTCCCCAAGAAAAAGAGAAAAAAAAGAGAAGAAAAATCCCAATATAGACCACAAATAAACACCTTTACCTTCACTAAAACTAATCACAGAGCTAGAGCCCCAAATAATTCATGACAAAGTAAAAAGTAAATTAATTCACCTTAAAAAAACATAAATATGTTATCAGCATTTTCAAATAGCAAAGACCACAATTAAAAGTTGATATATGCTATATACTTCAAAAAAAGGAAACTCCTTCCTTAATCAGGTCTTGTCCTAGGGAAAATTGTAAAGTAAGGCTTGATTGTCAGGTACCCTCCTTTCCTGATCTCTCTTACTGAATTTGTCCCATTATCTTCCAAGGACTTTAACCCCCTGTGATACCCCTACCATTCTCTGTATACACATATACATGTATGTATATACACACTGTCCCAAGAAAGTCTTGGGACTGAAGTAACTTTACCTTTGATTGGAGAGTGGTAGGTAATAGGAGGAAGAGAATGAATTCAATTTATTTTAACTACATAGGAACTAATGGTTGAGGGTGCTTACTCATCCAGGGCAAGGTCTCCAGTAAAACTGCTCTTAGAGGCTTAGAACTTAAAGATAATCTGATAAGTAACTTGTATTAAGATGTTAATATACAAGTAATGGCACTGAACCTCCCTCCTTCTACCATAGAAATATTTACATCTTAATAGGTTACACAGTTAAAAATAAATCGCCCCAAAGAAAGAATTTTAGACATTAACAAGTAGGCAGTTAGACACTGCTGGCATTCCTCAAATTATGCAATAAACTCTATTCTGTCCCTCATTAATATATATGGCCTAAAAGTGAGTAAATCTCTTCCAAAGATACTAAATTATCAGGGTCAGACAAATGTCTATGCAGAATATTATGGGGTACTCTGCATTGTAAAATATAGATATAATATGCCCCAGCTGGACATTTATTAACTATTAAAAATTGTAAGTTATAAAGAAAAGTTTTCATTTAAAAGAAAAAAAGTTCCCTATGCATTATTCCAAAACCATCAAGAAATATCTTAAACGCATATTCTAGGAAATAGCTCATACAATTTGAGTAACACAGCAACAAATTTAAAGTTAGAAAGGCTTTTAATGGCTTTTTAGAAATAATAACCCTTTACTTACTCTGTCCAAAACAATACCAAGAGTTAAGGCACAGAACTTACAGATCAAGAGAAATATCAATTCCATTAAATATCATATTATTAAATATTACATCAATTATTAAATGTATCATTGTGATGTACAGATCTTATTTGGATATTAATTCAAACAAACTGAAAAAGAATGACATTTGAACACTGACTGGATACGTGACTATATAAAAACAAAACATAAAATTTTAAAAAGAAAGAATAAATTACAATGACACCTACTACCGTCTCAAGAAAACCCTCAAGTATGATATTGTTACTTGTATGAAAAACAAATGGTTTCAAATATACTGGTAAACCAGCATTTTTATAACAGTATCCTCCTATTAATAAAAATATACATATATATGTTTACATCAAATTTTATGTAAAGAAGAAGAGGGCAATTCCCATTTTTTATATACTGACCCATGTCTTACAAGCAGCTGCAGAATTTCCCTTCAGTCCTAACAGGCTCTCTTCTTTCGCTGCCCTCTGACTTTCCTTTCCCCCACCCTGCGCACCTGGAGGAACATAGTATTCCCTTATTCCTACCTCCTCACCTTGGATCAAGGAATAAGAAATTTACTCCACCCCCATACCAGCAGACCAGTGCCTTTCCAGTACTATAATTCTTCTTTGATATTCCTCACTGATATCCCCTGTACTTGTATGAACACCTGAGAATGAATTTGAAATACTTGGAAATGTATATACGAGTGAATATTAGTTCATTCAGTTTATAGTGTAGTCTTAAAACCTTCTACAACCTTTTTACACCTCTCAACTTTTCTACTGGTTCTGAACAAAAAGAAGGTGGAGAATTGTCCAACTGACATCCTCCTTATCCCCCTGACATCCTCCTTAGTGCCTTTCCCCTTTGTTACTCCCTGTGAAATTTCTTAGAGTGCTTTTTATTTCAAAAACAGGAGAAAGGATATGAGATAGTGTTTTTGGTTTTTGGCACAAATAGGTAAGATAGAAAACATACATGGCCACAGCCAAAGAGAGAAAATAAAGAGGTACAAGATGCTAGACCAGGCTGATAGATGTTCAGCTAGTTCCTCTACCCTATTCACTGGACCCCATATGAATGGGGCTTCTGTTGCTTGCACCACCTTAGAACAGAAATGCCATCATCAGTCACTTGGAACTGGTAGAAACCAGACTTCCATTGCCAAGAATGTTTCACAATAATAAAAGCTTCATAAATATCTGGAGGCTTAATTAGAATATTAGAACAGACAAGTTTGAAGCTACCTAAAGGAAATAAACTAGCTACTTGAGGGGTGAGATGGGAGGGAGGAATTACTCTCCTTAAAATGTATGTCCTTAAGGAATAAACATCTGCCTCTTAATTTTAGTCTCCTAGCAGACAGATATCCTAGGACGTTTTACTACTGTGTGGCATGCTGTTGTCTTGTAAGGCTAGTAAATGAGAGTGTGAGCTCATGCCCTAGGCAGTGAGACTGAAGACTGATGAAAGGGAATGATGAAGCAAATGAACAAAGGAGATTTACATGCTAGACAAATTCTTAGCATAGTCTCTATAGTCTATTTTCTTATAAAGAGATTATAAGAAATTCATCAAAATCAATCAACACTCCTTTTTAACTACATGCATAGAATATCTCTCCTTGGGAGATGAAGGCAAATATCTGGGATATTCAAGTGCTATTCAAGAAAACAAAAGTTATAAGGCTTTTATTAGCAACAGTTTTAGTTTTTAGTGTTGTTACATTTTCCTATCATAAGAAACACAAGCAGTTGAGCAGTTTTTAGAAGTAAACCCTGCTTTTGATGTGCAAAATTTAGGAGTAAGTCAATCAGCAGAAAAACAGAGCTGGTTCCTATTTCTGAAAAGAAGAACAAGGATTAAAAATACTGTAAGAGATAGATAAAAAACAAATAAACAAAAAACACTGTCAGAGCACTGAGCCCTGGATGAAAGCCAGGCTGCTACACTAAGCATCCTGATTATTCCAAAGATGCCCTGAGATCTAACCCAACCTTTCTGGTGTCTGCCAAAGAAGCACAAAAACAGCTAACTGAAGTTCCAAGAATAGTCATGACATACCATCCCCTTCCAACTACTGTCATCCTCAGGAAGACTGTCTTTGGGAGTACCTTGTCTTAGGACTAATGGCAGAATTCAGAAGGGCAACTAGCTGCTACTACTGTTTCCTTATCTATCTATTAAAACCCCAATAAACAGTAGATTAAAGAACCTGGAACTGAACAGTTATTAATTCACTTAATTTAATAGCAAGTAATTAATTTAATTCAGAGTGGGGGGAGAGAATGGGCTGAAATGGTTTATCTCTTTTGTAAATCTAATATCTCAAGGGCAAATAATAATAATAATAATAATAATAATAATAATAATAATAATAATAATAATAATAATAATATCATCATCTCAGAAAATCTAGCTAGCTAGCTAGCTGGAAAATCACCAGTGCTAAAATCAGCTTTTAAAATACTTAAGAATAAAAAGTGGCCAGTCCTTTTCCTGCAAAGTTGAGGTAGACTATTAATAGGTTATGTAACCAGCTAAAAAGTGGCTTTTTGATCAGAGAATATGAACTACTCATAGTCTTCTCCTGGTTCAGTCATCAGTAGCCAAGGGAAAAATTCTTATTAAAACTTCTTTTTCATAAAGGCATTATAGTCTACTGGGGGGTCATGGCCTTCTAATAGAATGCCCAAAATATGGCATCCAGAACTCTGGTCTCCCTACTTATTGTATGTGTAATATAACCTGCTATATATTTGAGGTGTTACGCAAATGTATTTGTACTAATATATCTGCAGGGATATAAAACATAGAATGGAATACACAAATTTCGGCAATAAAAGGTTCAAGTCCAATATGCCAAAATTCTACTGGAACAACTATATTAAAGCTTACATAAGGCTGGCTGGTTAGCTCTCTTGGGAGAGCATGGTGCTGGTAACATCAAGGTCACAGGTTCAGATCCCCATATTGGCCAGCTGCCAAAAAAAATGAAAAGAAAAACAAAACAAAACAAAAGCTTAAACTGACTAAAGCCCTTGCTTTATGCCAACTAAATGCACTTCTATTTAAAATTTTCCATTTTTTGCTATGAGAACTACTCTTCTTTCAGGTTTGAAATTAGCAGTTATTCTTGATTCCTTTTATATTGAGGTTCCATTAAGTATCTAGAAACAATTACCTTTATGCAAGTAGTGCTACATTCTTAAAAAACAACCTTCTTTCTTATAAGCGTTAAGCATTTTACGTATTATGCTATTCTACATAATATCACTAATGTGGATATTGTGTATGTGGCAAGACCTTTTTGACAGATTGTGCAAAAGGCAAATTTCTGCCCAGCTCATAATTTTCATAGCCAGAGTAAAAATTAATAAAAGTTTATAATATTTCAATATAAATGTACCTGGAAGACTCTTCAATAAACTTTTTTTTTTTTTTTTTTTTTGGCGGCTGGCCTATACAAGGATTGAACCCTGGACCTTGGTGTTATCAGCAACTTAGCTAATGGGCCAGCCTAAACTAACTTTTTGAAAGGTTCATATCTAACAAACAAGAATTAGAAAGTATTTGGGGTCCTGGATACACCTGTCTTGCTATGCATATAAAAGTTCTGTCGCTAATGTATAATTAAATTGCTCTTTAAAAAAGGGGTGGATTCGGTAGAGCGTAGTGCTGATAACACCAAAGTCACGGGTTCAGATCCCTGTACTGGCCAGCCGCCAAAAAAAAATGTGGGTGGTGGGCATAAAAGGACTGCAAATTCAAATGTCATGGCAATTCACTGTAATTCCAGAGTCACAGAATTTTAGAGATAGGAGAAACTGTACAGATTGTGTAATTCAAGCTCCATTTTAAAAGAAATGTTAACAAATATAAAGAGAGGTTAAAAGACTTATCCAAGGTCATATAACTAGTTAAAGACCTTGTAAGTAGCATCATCTCCTAAGAATGCATCCCTGTACGTTGCTGGTGGGGATGTAAAATGCTGCAGCCACTGTGGAAAACTACAAATTCCTCAAAAAGCAAAACAATTACCCTAAGACCCAGCAATTCCATTCCTAGGTATATACTCAAAATAACTGAAAATAGGAAGTCAAGCAGATACTTATACTCCAATATTCCCTGTGGCATTATTCACAATAGCAAAAAGGGGGGAACACCTAAGTGTCAATCAACAGATGAATGGATAAACAAAATGTGGTACATACATATAATAGAATATTATTCAGCCATAAAAAAGAACGATGTTCTGATACATGCTATGACATGGATGAACCTTGAAAATGTTAAGTGAAATAAGCCAGACACAAAAAAATAGATATTGTATGACTCTACTTATATGAAATATCTAAAACAGGCAAATTCATAGAGACAGAAAGCAGATTAGAGGTTACCAGGGACCATGAGGAGGGAAGAATGGGAAGTTATTGCTTAACGGTGGCCAGAGTTTTTTTGGGGGAGGCAAAGAAAAAGTTTTAGAAATAAAAAGCAGTAATAGTTGCACACTGTTATTGTAATTAATGTCACTTAATTGTACACTTAAAATTGGATAAAATAAAAAAATTTATGTAGATTTTATAACAATAAAATATATTTTTAAAAGAGTAAATTTCATAAAAGCTGATCTGCTGTAGGCAAATAGCTGTAAGACGGAAGAGCTGGCCTTCACCAGGAAAAAAGTGATCAGATATGTCCTTAATTTCACAACCTAACTTGTTAATTTAAAAATTTTATCTAAATAAATCTAAACAAATTTGAATTTTCACACAATTGTTTAATAAATCTTTATAGGAGGCTGGCCAGTTAACTCAGCTGGTTATAGTGCAGCCTTATAACACCCAGATCACTGGTTCAGATCTCTGTACTGGCCAGCCGCCAATCATTCAATCAATAAATCTTTATAATACTTAATTCATGCCTAAATAATCCACGACTTCTATAGTTTCCTTGACTATTGTTTCACCTAAATGATCTCACAACTAAAAGTAGGAACAGAGAGAATAAAAACTTATAGTAAAATGATTAAGATTTTGGACTTGGAAAAGGAATAACATCTAAGATAAAGCCTTTTTGCAGAAACAAATAATGTATCACCCACTGACTAAATCATTAATTCTAAAGAATACCCAGATTACACAACTTTTGAAATCAAGTATAAAAGAAAAGCAGCACTGATAAAAGAGAGTGGAAATTAGGAAACAAAACTGCATTAACGATAGTTCCATCTTAGGTAGGAATACAATTTAATAAATTACCAGTTTAAAATGTACAAAACTCAGGGCCAGCCAGTGGCTCACTTGAGAGAGTGTGATGCTGATAACAGCAAGGCCACGGGCTTGGATCCCTATATAGTGATGGTTGGTTAGCTCAACTGGGAGAGCGTGGTGCTGACAACACCAAGTCAAGGGTTAAGATGACAACACCAAGTCAAGGGTTAAGATCCCCTTACCAGTCATCCTTTAAAAAAAAAAATGTGCAAAACTCAGATGTACTCATCTAGAAGATAAAGCTTATATAATCTTGTCCAATTATTTAAAGTGCTCAGATAATTCCTCCACACGAAGATGAACTCTGCAATTTTCAGCTTCCTACCCAACATCACAATCCCATAACAGGTAATCACATTATATTAATTATGACATATACTCATTGGAATGCTGATTATTTCACAAGTCAAGCATCTAAGCAATTTTCACCTTGAAAAGGGAAGGAAATGAAATGAAAACCCAGGGATATTCAATATATAACATTATACATTGTAAATATTAGGAAACAAGAATAATAGCTATCTTAAAGGTTTTTTGTAATAAAAAGTGCCTGTGACGAAGAGGTCCAGAGTTAGGGTACTAAGGTAAATAAGACAAAGCGCTCAAGAACCTCACATAATAATGAGAGAAACAGAAAAGTGAATCAGCTATTATAAAATAGATATGTGGCCTGAATGGTTTTTGTATCACAGAGCAAGAGTGTTGATTAGTTCTGTATAGACAGAAGCAAAGAAAGCCTCTTTTTTTTTTTTTTAATGTTTTTGGTGGTTGGCTAGTATGGGGATCCGAATCCTTGACCTTGGTGTTACTGGCACCATGCTCTACTGAGTGAGCTAACCAGCCAGCCCTGAGAAAGCCTCTTGAAATAAGATTCTTGGCCTGAATCTTAAAAGAAAGTCAAGAGTTAGCCATTTAATAAAAGCAGATTAGCATGTAAAATAGTATAACTGTGATATATGTACTCATTCATTCAAGAAATATTTCTAGCCCACCTACTATGTGCCAGGAACACGCAGGTTCAGAGAACTACATGTACTTTAGTATGTCTAGAGCCTAGGGAGCATGTATGAGACCAGGCATGCACCAAATTATGAAAGACTTGAATGCTCTGCTAAGGATTTTGGACCTCATCCTAAAAATGTTAGGAAATCAATGAAAGGTGGTAAGCAAGGAAGTAACAAGATCAGTATTATATACACCCTGACTCAGGCTCTCCTATACACTTCCTCCGAGGAGCTGTCATGAAGGCTCCAGAGAGGAGGGAAGGAAGAAGCTGATATGCTCCATGTTTCACAGATATTGCATGAAGGCATCAGCTGCTAAGGTATACCATCTCTCTACCACCTTGTTCTATCATCAGACTCCACTCTAGTGGAGTAAAAATTCTCAGTACCAGGAGCAGGTAGGAGATAAAAGAGATAACAGAGAGGAAAGGGGAGTTCCTCTGACCAAAGTACATAAGAGTCATCCCCTGGGAACTATTAATATTTTAAACAGAATATGATACCATCAAAATAAAACTAGAGCATACTAAAACATTACCTGGTAAGACAGTAAATTTTACGTTATGTGTATTTTAGCACAATTTAAAATAATTTTTAAAAAATCTGAAATTTAGGCATGCCATTTTTCTACTCTAGGAAACATTAAAAATGGTAAATGTTAGTTCATATTATATCTAACAATAATCCCCCATTCTTCCTTCATATTTAAAGAACTCTTCAAAGTCTACCTCCTACCACAAGGCTAAATCCGTAAAAACACAAAGCAAGATAATTATTGTTTCACTGGGGGAGTGAGAAAAATCGTATTCCAAACAGACAATATTCAGTAGTCAACTATCCTTGAAATTTGCAATGGTGCAAACTGCCTCCAGAAAGAATGCACATGGATTTGGGCAGACACATTCTAACAGCACAGCTGTCTGCTCAGGCATGTTGCCTAAAGAACAGTACATTCCTACTTGTTCTGTCCTCCACCCACCTTAAGCCCCCTTACGAAAGGGAGTTTAAACAAAACTGTCATATTTAAGCCTCTGTGTGTGTTTTCAGTAAGATCAGCTAGGTAATAATAGAAGCCGTGAACCCTATAACATCACCTTCAGTCTCTGAAGATTCCTGAAAAGGAAAATAATTTTGTTCATGTATATTTTCTCAGACACCTTGACTTGAGACTGCCATTTAGGTAAAAAGATAGGGAAATAACAAGTCACTAACTTTCAGAAAATTAATATAGAGTATGGTAGAGGGATGAGTACTGAGAATCAGATAAATGGGGTCTAAGTCCTAAGTACCCAACCTATTAGCTCTGTGACCTTGAGACAATTACTCAACCTCTCTGAGCCTCAGTCATCTCATCTATAAAACATGAATAAAGATGCTTACACTGTCTACATCATAGGGTTGTTGTGAAGATCAAAGAACTAAATGTAACCCTGCCTCGGCACACACTCTAATGCACCCTCTCAATAATCTCGATTTCGTGCAACTGTTTTCAAATATTATCTTCTATCCTTCTAGCTCATTCCTTCTAGTACATGAACTCCTATGATCATATGACTCCACCAGGGACTCCAATCTACTGACCCAACTATCTTTTCACTGTCCCTCACCCCTTGAGGTCCTCTCCTCTACTTACCCAGCTTGAGTTCCATGATCCATCATTTTAATCACTTACTCCTACTCACTTTGCAAACCAAGAAGCCTGGTTAAATTCAACTCTCTGTCCATTCTCCCACTCCTAAAGTGAATGTGGCTGGAGGAAAAAAGCATACAACCAAGCTGACTGGCCTCACTTTTAACTCAAGACCCTTAACCTCAAATAAGCCTTTAACACTGCCTGGTAATCATACTATATTTCTCTAGTCTGTTCACTCTCCCACTTCTCTAGATGAAAATTACATGCTCTTTTCTCCCTTTACAAACTTTGAATACCTTCTTCCATCTCCTTTTTTACTTAGCTGATGACCTGGCTTAGAAAATTAAAGCAATCAGGTGTTAGAGTGTGGTGTTATAACACCAAGGTCAAGGGTTCAGATCCCTGTACCAGCCAGCTGCCAAAAAATTAAAATAAAAATAAAAGAAAGAAAGAAAGAAAATTAAGGTAATCAGAAGAGAACTTCCAGGGATTACCACTAAATCCATCTACAGTACCAACATCTATCTGTACATATATGCTCTGCCTTCCTTCTTGTTATATATAATAAACAATTATCGGTTCTCTTTTCTCTAGCCAAACCACTCTCTTGTGCATTAACTCCAATCCCTATCACGAACTCGATATTAGCTCCAGCAATTCTTCTCCTCTCTTCTACATCATTTTCTCTCTCTCCCTCCCCTAGATCATATCCATCAGAATATGAAAATGTTGTAACTTCTCCCATCACAAAAACTGTACTAGCAGAAACAGTGCCAAATTAAAGAGAACAGAGACATCTACAGGTAAGAGAATCCTCAAAAAACAAAAAGGTAAAAATAATAGAGACAGTACAAAATGAAAAGGGGCCTTTGCATCCCCACATTTCTGTGAGCAGGAAACAGGCTGAAAAAATCATTCAGCTAAAAACACAGGCAATATTTTATGGAAAAGGAAGACTCAAGAGGACTGAATAAAGATGCTAAGAAGGGTTAAATAACTTACAAGGACATATAACTAAATAAGTGCCAGAGCTGGGATCTGAACTCACAAAGTCTACATTCTTTTTTTTTGACCGGTAAGGGGATTGCAACCCTCGGCTCGGTGTCGTCTGCACCATGTTCAGCCCACTGAGCGCACTGGCCATCCCTATATAGGATCCGAACCCGGGGCCTCAGCGCTAACAGCACTGCACTCACCCAAGTGAGCCACGGGGCCGGCCCAAAGTCTACATTCTTAACCAGTATCTACTCTGTGCCAAACACTTTACATATTTCATTTCATTTAATCTTTACAATACCGTGAAATAAGTACCAGTATTAACCCCATTTTACAAATGGGGAAACTAAAACTTAGCTACAACAAACACATCTACACTTATCTACAACACTTATCACTTATCTACAACAAACACATCTACACAAAAATGTGTATTTTTAAAACATCTACAATATTGTCAGAATTGAGGAGACAAAACTTACAAACAAAAAGATGAACAGGATATATATTATATTTAACAGTCATTTTTTAAAGTATGATACTATTACAAGAATGCACTATATCACATTACAAAAGTTTTTTTGTTTTTGGGCGGCTGGCCAGTAGGGGGATCTGAACCCTTGACCTTGGTGTTATAACACCACACTGTAACCAACTGAGCTAACCAGCCAGCCTACATCAAAATGTTTAAGGACAAGAAAGATGTCTCAAAAATAAGAAAATAATAGCATGTCTAAATCCTTAAAACATCAAAACTGGCTTGAATCTGATAATACTTACCAATGCTAAATATGACCACTCATTAAATCTAATGACTATATAACTAACATATAATCCTTTTCAGTTCCAAAAACTTTTTGATTGCATGTTGTTGCTTTGCCTCCTATGGATTTGTCACCCCTTTCCCCCTGGGTGACAGAGCCGCCAAAGATTACTCAAAGCCCATCTCTTCTGTGCAGTGAGAATCCCCGAACAGGAGTTAATCACCTGGAACCCTCAAGATAGAGGCATTCCTTCCATTTGGGAAATTAACCACATTGGGGTTCTCTTCCCACATTTATTCTCCAGATCAGGAAGTTACAGGAAGAGAACACAGGTGGGGTTTTTTCTAAGTACAGTTTAACAAGTTTAACAATAGAAGCTGGTAACATTCGGTAAGACAAGCAAGGTGACATTCTATAATGCAATTAAGTCGATCCACTAACAAAAGCTTGATTTTAGCAAACATTCTCTTCTTACAGCAATTTCCCAATATCTTTACATATCAATCAGTAACCTGTCTTTGAGCCAGCAACCTTGCTGTGTTACAATTCTTTATCTTACAACAGAGAATACAGCCTGTCGAAAATTTCTTGTCCTTTGCAAGGTCAATATTTGAAACCGCAAGGCTTTGGAAAACCAGGCCCTGTGAAGTACATTTGCTTTATGCATACTACACAAGTTATACATTATATGTTACTTTTTTTAGAAACTATCTACAGAGTTATATTTATTAATAATTGCAACTAATTTTTATGGCATGCTTTTCAGTTAAAATCTCTCTTTCAGGGAAGTGAGGCAGGCACTGATGTTTTTCCTATAATAAGTTTTCAAAACTCGTATTGGCTATGACTAATCAAGAAATACAGTGTGCATCACCTTAATGACAAAGATGCTGTTTGCTTAAGGAGTGAAGTGTTCTTTCCTTTGCCATTGATGGTTGTAACTTTCCTGACAGTTATTTATCTTTTAACCAACTGTCAGTGTAGCTGGCTATTTTTGCCTCTGATTAGTATCAAATACTGCTCAAGAAAGCAATTTCTTTCACAACTCTTCACAAAGAGCACATTTTGGTTACAAGCAGCTTTAATTTTTTCCTCTACTTCAGCTGCAATCATTATATATACCAATTTATACACCAATAGGCTGCTTTAAAGTTCAACATTTATTGATAGTTTAACAGCCTCATTAACTCAAAGTTTTGGAAACAGTAAATATTCTTTTGTTAGGAATTAATAAACACTTTTTTCTACAAATCTGTAAAAATCTGGCTCGTTAAATAATGTAAGATTTCAGGGATAAAGTTATTTAAAATTTAAAACTTATCTGTACAGATACTTTCTCCATTCAACTTATTTCAACTATTATGCAAATTAAAAGGCTATTAAAAACATCCTTGGCTACTTGTTATATCAGGTGTCCCAATGACTTTTACCAGCAATACTATGACAACCTGCTTCCAGTTTTGTGTATCTCAAAAATATTCCATAAATTAGAATTCCTACAAAGCCTGATGTTTCTTATTAAAATTAATAAGGTTCTATAAGGTTTTAACAGAAAAATTTCCACTTATACTTTTCTTACTTAACTCTCCTAAATAAATGTAAATATACAAAATGTTAATTCAAAGCAAAATAAATAAGAAAGCAATAAACAACCACAGAGCTGGCAATTAAGATGAAAAGGTTTAGATAAATAACATATGCCTAGAAATTACAGGTTGACTTTCACTTAAAGGAAGACAATCACAAGGCTGTTCACCTTCTCACCATAAAGAGTACATCTTTATATGTAATCATAAAGCAGTCAAGTTGATTAATGACAACGCAGTAATTTAACAAAAAAAAAGAAAACCCCTGTCTTTGTTAATGTACAACTGAAATAAGCAAAAAATTGTAATACAAAACATACATAAGGCAAAATGTTGTAGAGCACAGAACTGCAAGTCAGAAGACCATAACTAGATGTGGGGGACTGGCCAGTTAGCTCAGCTGGTTAGAACATGGTGCTGATAACACCAAGGTCCAGGGTTAGATCCTTGTACTGGCCAGCAGCCAAAAAATAAAAATAAAAAAAAGAATGCTCTTTAGATATAGGAATTTACCACTGTGTTTCCATTTTCCTATCTGTAAAATTAAGGAGCAATGGATCACTCTAAAGTGTTTTTCAGCTGAAAAGCTTTATGTTTCCATGAACCAAACTGAGGTACATCAATTGGCGTTAAAGGTAGCATTACACTATTTTTGACTAAAAGAGGCAGTTGTAGATAAAGATTATGGCAAGAATAAAAACACATGAAAAGGTATAACCAGAATTTATTAATAAGAACATACACTGCTTTCCGTGGACAAAGTTCCTTCTGTAAACACTTTTTTAACAGTTTAAAAACTACCTTCTAAAACCATCAACTTAAAACACTTAATAGCTACTTTATAAGTCGTATTTTAGGAAGCCTCAGCAAGCAAGTCAAATTAATAGATATTAAGAGTACAGGACATTAGTGATGCCCTTCTAGGCTACAATTACTTAATGAGTAATACAATCGTTTTAGAATTTTCAGAGTTCTTTTTGAGACTTTTTGAGAGTGTATATATACATAGCTATGTTAGACATTTCAAAGCCTTTCTGAAACTTGACTGGATCCAGCAAATCCTTATTTAAAAGTTTTCTTAAACTCTCAATAAGCTGGGCTTTCCCTTTAACTTTCATTTTCTTTTCTCTTCTCCTTCCAACACTATTTATACTTTAATGTGCTTCTCAGTGTCTTTGTTTTTCTATTTCCTACATTTTTAACATGTCTGGTCTTTATGTCTCCATTATCCATGATTTCATTTTTGATCAAAAGTACCTTTAACTCACTCAGTTAAATATTAAGAGTTCTGAGATCCTCAAATTTCAGATTTATTTTCTATGTTTCACCTCCTTTCCACAATATCAGACATAGCAGGTTTGCCAGCAAAATCAGATATATTATTCAGTCACTCAAAAATTTAAATTTTACATGTTGGCATTTTTATACTATAGTGTATATACTTTTTCATCATTGGCAACCTGCTTACTTAAAGTCTCCCTAAGGATTTTCCCTTTTAAATACTTTTTAGCATTTGATACACACTGGAGAAACAAATCAGTTTCAAATTCAAAATGTCATCTAGTCAAAATGGAGAAGAAAAAATAGCACCTAGTATTTAATTTGTCAAAACTATGCAACACAGCCTTTTTGGAAGGCCTAAAAAAAAAATATTACATGTTTTAACTATAAAAGGTATTGGAGTTTCTTTTGGGAATCTTACAACATTTCTTCAAGATGCAAATTATACTTGGGAGATCTATACAAATTTTAACCACTACAGAGTTTAACTATAATTTCTGAAGTTACCATTTAAAAATATAAATATTCATTATTAATTCACTTTTATTTCTTACCCCAGTTCATGGGTAGAAATCAAATCTAGAGGAGAAATAATACCTAATTAAATTTCATAAATCTCGCTGTATCTAGTACAGTGTTGTATATTCTATGGCTGTTTTAGATTTACAACTATTCTCTCTGCTTTCACCCCTGCCTCCAAGAGTTTATTCTCCACTAAGCAGCCAGACTGAACCTTTTAAATCTAAACCCTTCAATAGATTTCCATTCCACTCAGATTAAAATCATAATTCCTTATGATGAATATATAACCCCTACATGAACAGGCTGTCAGCAATGCCTATCACTACTCCGACACAACTTTTTTACCTACTTTCTCCTTTTATATATAATCTCCTACCGGTCTCCCCCCGAGTCAGTCCTCTCCAGCCAATCTGGCTTCCTCTGCCGTTCTGGAAGGATAAACACCTCTACTTTAAATTACTCTCCAGGGGCCAACCCCATGGCGCACTCGGGAGAGTGGGGCGCTGGGAGCGCTGCAGCGCTCCCGCCGCGGGTTCGGATCCTGTATAGGGATGGCCGGTGCGCTCGGTGCGGCCGGTCACAAAAAAAGAAAAATAAATAAATTACTCTCCAGAATTTTGCCCTTGATTGTCCTCTGCCTGGAATGCTTTTCTCCTGAAAGCCACAAGTCTGACTCCTTTAGATCATATTCTCTGCTGAAATGTCACCGCACCAAAAGCTTTCTCTGACCATCCTATCCAAAACAGCACCTCCACTATCATTCTGTCCCTTTATCCAGCTTTATTTTTCTGCCTAGAACTCATCACCATATGATATAGTAAAGAAATATTTACTTAGTGCCTGTCTCCACCCACTACAATACAATCTCCATGAATGCAAGGACTGTAATTTGTTCACTACTACATTCCCAGTGCCAAGAGAGTGCCTGGGACGTGCTCAATAACTGTTGAGTAAATGAAAATTTAAAATGTCTGACTCTAGAATCTATGCTGTCAACTTTAATTATTCGTGCATACCAAAGAAGTCCTTTAAATAATAAATGCTAAAAAATGTTATATTTAAACTGGGAATAATGATTAACTCTAGGTAAGAGAACTGGGTGGCTGAATGGAGAGAGATATAAAGACATTAAATGTATACCTCTTAGTCTTGAACTATATTAATGTGTTAACTTTTCAAAATTAAATAAAATTTAAAATTTTAATTTAGTAGTAATAACAATGATTTAATTATATTAACTTTTTAGTCCAATTAGTCCAATTCTGCATTCTCAAGATGTTCAACACTATTGGCAAAAATATGACATTCTTCATGTTATTCTGGGGTGTTTTAATAAAAGTCTTTGGAAATTTCTCAGAGCACAAGAAGTTAAATGTTCTCCTTTTAAATGTTCCCTTACTCTTATATCATATTACATCTTAACTAGCAATCAACTTGTCACTTGGAAGTTGTTAGCTACATCCATTAGTTCATTCATATAGGGTAAAGCAGCCATCAAATAGCAGGTATAATAATGCTTTTACTAAAGTCCAAGGATAGGGAAAACAAAATCCCAAAGTGTTTTTCCTACTCTCACACACCACTTGCTGTGAATTGATTGAATTGTGTCCTCAAAGTTCATATATTAGAAGCTTAATTCCCACTCTAACTGTTGAAGGTGAAAAATACTATTAAGGTAATTGAAAGGTGGGGCCTTAAGAGGTGATTAGATTGTAGGACTGTGCTGTGTGGATTAGTAATGGTAATCAGGGGCATGGTTCTGAGGGTTTTAAAAGAAGAGTACATAAGAAGTTAGTCTTTCTCTGCTCTGCCATTTTCAGCCACATGAGGCCTCTGGGTCACTGTTGCCACCACCAAGGACTTCACCAAATGTGTTCCCTGGACTTTGGATTTCCCAGCTTCCAAAACTGTAAACAATAAATTTGTTTTCTTTATAAATTACACAGTTCCAAGTATTTTGTTATAAGCAACAGAAACGGGTTAATATACCACTCAACACAACACTTCTGACACCAGATGTGTAGGGGTGTTTCACCACACCAAACAAGCAATTCTGCAGATTATTCCAGCAGACATGAGCTGGGTATCCTACAATTTAACTCAATTCTGACATATCTACCTGGAAATAGCATCAGATTCCACAGGTTGAGAGCTCAGTCCCACCAAGACTGCCCCTACTTCAGATGCCAGCTGCAAGTACAGGTTATGATCTGTGCTTCTGATGAACAGCTATAAGTTGGGATTCTCGTGACCCCCTCCTGGGGTTTGATTAATTTGCCAGAGCAGTTCGCAGAAGTCAGGGAAACACTTTATATTTACTTTTACCCATTTATTATAAAGGATGTTTAGAAAAATACAGATGAACAACCAGATGGAAGAGATGCATAAAGCAAGGCATAAGAGAAGGGGTACTGAGCTTCCATGCCCTCTCTGGGCACAACACCCTCCAGGAACCTCCACACATTCAGCCATCTAAAAGCTTTCTAAACCCAGTCCTGATAGGTTTTTATAGAGGTTTCACTACATAGGCATAATTGATTAAATCACTGGCCACTGGTGATCCACTCAACCTTCAGCACTCCCCTCCTCCCCAGAGACTGAGAGGTGGGGCTGAAACTTCCAACCCTCTAATTACGCCTTGGTCTTTCCCCTGACCAGTCCCCCATCCAGAAGCTATCTAGGGGCCCCAAGCCACCAGTCATCTTATCAGCATACAAAAGACACTTTTATCACTCCTGAGATTCTAAGGGTTTTGGATGCTTTTTTGCCAGGAAATGGGATGAAGACCAAATATATATTTCATAATATCACATAAAGTTTCATTGTTAGCAGAAACTTTGTCCCCAATGATATCAGTAATAAAGAATATTCCAGGCTTTGCTCCAATGTATCCAGAATTTAAGATCCTAGGACTGGTAATGGGGATGGGTGGGAAATGGATTGAGAAGGGAAAACTAGAAGCAGCAACTCAGCCACTTCTCATAATCCCTACTAACCACAGCTTCTCCCCTATTTAGATAAAGCCACTGCCAGTTCTCTTGAAAATAGTACTCCTCAGAACTGACATGAAGGCCACAGGAGGAAGGTCATTTTCAGAAGAGAAAACTCAGAATGATGATGGTAATGAAATCCTTCATGGACCAATACTAGACCTAACGGACTTCCCAGTACTTTATACTCATATTACATCACAAAGGATGAGAACTAAAAAACCATAATTAGAAATAATAAGCACTGATTCCTGCCAGCTATAAAGTAATAGGCAATTGCACTTAATTTTCAAATTTAGATAATGCTATATACTTTTCCAACTCTTCTATATTAAATTATTAAATTAGATCTAATTATTATTAGATGTTGCATAAAAGTATGACAGCCATAATCTTTCTGCATACTTTATATACACATATTCTCCCATCACTTAAGTATCCTATACTATGCTAAGATTTTTAAAAATCACAAAAGACTTTTCCCTAAAAATTACTAATAAACAGTCTATGTCATGTTAAATGAAAGATGGAACAATTACTCCCTCAACTGAAATTAGAGAGAAAATTTGACAATCAATTGGAAACTTTCATATAAAAACTAACAGTTTGGACCTAAGCAAAAGCACTATCAATGGCCTTTCTTTTGCTTTTATATTCCCTTCTTTATGAAAAATACATTTTATAGCAAACAAAGTATAAAAGTAGAAGAATAATGGTGATATTCTGTGACACTTTGCCTTTCCCCTACAGTCAAAATATAACAAAATATGAACCAATCATATTTCACTCATTGGTAGTACACAGCAGGGAACATAATTATACTCAGTAGTTACAGAATTAGATATGAAAAATAGTCCATAGGAATACCTTGGCTCTCATTCTACCACTGGTACATACGGCTGGCATCGTAGGCATGCTTGTCAACTTATCCAGATATACAACTAATAAGGCCTAATTATCCCAACACTCTAGCTCTTTCCCCATTTCATTAAGAATGTATCAGGGATAAAACAAAAAACACAATATGAGAAGGTCAAATGTAACTCTTCCACCCAACACTGTTATCTCTATAATATCCTATAAAATTATCACTCAAGCTCTTATAAAAATGGACTCTCAGTAAATTTTATACCATCTTTATTTTTGCTAGACAAATACATATATTTGTTCTTGTCCTACACTGCTTGAATATCTATTTTCCAAATCATGCTGTCATAATGGCACAGAACTTCACTCATTTATTGTACTTATAAATAACAGAAATCAGGTGAATTGAGTTATATCTGACAATTCACATAACCTTTAAGTACTTATGTGTGTCAGTCACAGTATGCAGAAAAAGTATACAATCATATCACACAGAAGAAATTTTAAAAATAGGTTAGGAAAGGTAAATTAAGAGTAAATTTTTAGCCAGAGTATTTTCTGAAACATTACGCCTGATAACCTTTTCCTAATAAATACAAGGGCCTAAATCCTTTTCTTGAAGTTTTGCTGTTTTAAATATGGAATTCAACTTTTTATAGATTTTTTTTTAATTCATGAAGTCATACTGAAAGAAATCACAATAATATTAAACTCTGTTAAATGTCTCTGATAGCAGCATGAATTATCCTCTGTGTTGTCTGCATCTAAGGTCATATTTCATACTTTCTAAAATAAATAAATGTTTAGTATAGCATACATAAATGGAGAAAAATATAACAAACTTAAACCAAATATCAGCTTTTCTGACCTTCTAAGGAAGAGCACAACTTACAAAATAAATGAGAACCATTATTTTTTTGTGCCAAGGAAGAAAAAAAATATAATAATCAGTTTTTCTAAAGTGCTAAAGGACATCAGTTTGAGACAACACCAGAAAAAGTGGCAATGAAATCACACTATGAATTTCCACACTTTAAAATGCAGCAAACTTTTTCTAAAGGTGAATATTATTGTCAAATTAATAGCCCAAACTGGACCTAAAGTTTACTTTTTTTATATATAAACAAACAGGAAAGCAATCATTTTACTAAGTAGGAGATAATGTGTAAGCTATAGCAGCAACTGGATCTTCTTCCTAAGGACCGGAGTATCCCCTAGTGGATTGGTGAGGAACAGCTTTTCGGCTCACTAAATCAAACTTCGTAAGTATTTAATCATAATGAATTCATTTACAATCCCACATAAAAAGTATCTTTTTTCCCATGGTCAAAGCAAAGTTAACACTGGTTTTTGTAAATTTCATAATTTTAAATTCACTGGGGGCCCTACAAGACAAAAATATGTTTCTTGATAAAATATTGCTTCCAATGTTTCAAATATAATAACCTCTTCCAGGGGGCTTAGATCAATTAGTTAGAGCGTGGTGTTATAACATCGAGGTCAAGGGTTTGGATCCCCATACCAGCCAGCCGCCAAAAATAAAATAAAAATAATAACCTCTTCCAAAAATTTTGTTACATAGGATGAGCACGAATTTACAAACTGAAAATCAATCTTCTTTACTAGTTTCCTAATAACATAATTTAAAGGAAAGAAAGTTATTATGTAAATTAAACTACTTCACTGATCTAAATGTCAACAATCAAATCATGAATATTAAGCAGAACGCTTTCTAAAGAGCCAGTGGTTACCAAAAATGAATCTGACAAACTACTGATACAGGCTTGGAAGTGAATTTTTTACAAATCATATAATTTCTGCTAATTTGAGAAGAAAAATGACTAAACAACTATTTTTAAGGCATCAAGACCCTATATATAAATAAAAACTAAACAATGACTACTTCATATTTTTGCAAATAAGCAAAATCTACTGAAGAATACAAAGGATACAAGAGCTTTTCAATCATACTCAAACAAACTGAAAATAATACTACCATGCTTCCTCCATCCATACGGTCTTTATACATTCTGTTCCCTCTCTCTGCCTAACCCTATCCACTGACCTATTTAATTCCTACCCATCCTTCAAATCTCAAGTAAATCAACAAACG
Organism: Cynocephalus volans; assembly: GCF_027409185.1. NCBI lineage: Eukaryota > Metazoa > Chordata > Mammalia > Dermoptera > Cynocephalidae > Cynocephalus > Cynocephalus volans. The sequence continues at coordinate 135,072,026 of NC_084467.1, forward strand.
TCACTTTAAAATTCCACTATTACTGCCTCTCATGGCACTATGTATCCCATCTATTCTTGATTTATCTATGTAACAACTAGTACTTTTATTACAGTGCTAGCTAGAGGGTTCTATTGTCTTACAGGGTTGTTAGAAGATTAAATGAGGGTTGGCCTATTAGCTCAGTTGCTTAGAGCACAGTCGTACAACACCAAAGTCATGGGTTTTGATCCCCACACCAGCCAGCTGCAAAAAAAAAAAAAAAAAAAGATTAAATGATAGGGGTACTTCAAAAAGTTCATGGAAAGATTTGTATTATCTTTCAAGTCTACTTTACCACAAACTTTCTGAAGTACCCGCATATGTATAAACTAGAACAAAGCCAGACACCACTTAAATACTATGAATGTTAGCTCCATCAAAACCTGTGAGATGATAAAATGTGCTTCTATCACCTAAGATTATTCGTTAAATTAGGGTTTTATTTTGTTGTTAAAAAACACTTTATTGTCAACCACTTTACTATCAGCGTTAACACAGTACTAGAATTGTTCTAAGGTATTTCTTGTAAAATTCTGATACCCCTCCCTTCAAGAAGCGGCTCTTAATTCCCTACTCTGAGTAAAATTAGGAACTCAGGAAGTAAAGCTGGTGACTAGGTCATAAAAGGCTCTGTGGCATTCTATTCTCTCTCTCTCTATATAGGAGCACTTGCTCCGGGGGAAGCTAGCTTCTTGTGTTATGAGGACACTAAGGCAGCCCAGCAGAAGCCCATGTGACAAAGAACTGAAGACTCCCACTGGCAGCCATGTGAGTGAGCCATTTTGGAATGGATCCTTCAGCCCCAGACAAGCCTTCTGCAACTCCAGCCAGCAACTTGACTGCAAAGTCTTGAGAGACCTTGACCTAGAAGCACCCAGCCAGGCCACTCTCAGATTTCTGACACTCAGAAATCATATGAGATCATAAATGTTGGTTGTTTTAAGCTGCTAAATTTTGTAATTGGTTACTCAGCAACAAATATAACTAATGCATTGTGTTAAATGAGGTAATACATACAATGAAACATAAGTCTTAAAAGGAAAGAAATTCTGACACATGCTACAACATGAATGAGTCTTGAGGACATTAAGTTAAATGAAATAGGCCAGTTGCAAAAGGCCAAATACACAAGGCTTCCAGCCAAGATGGTGGAATACATGGTCCCTAGCATCACTCTCTCCCACAAATCAACCAATTTACAACTATAAAAAAGCAACACGGCCAAGCTGGGGCCACTAGAACTCAGGGGAAGAGGAGGAGAAACCTACGAAGTTCATGAAGGCAGGAGAAGCCAAGATGAGAGAAAGAAAAAACTGCTTGGAGCGTTTCAGGCAGCAGCTGCTTCAAGACTGGAGCTGCTGAGTGCACAGAGCAGGAGCCAGCAAAAGCCACAGCTTTGCTCTTCAGATGGAGTTGCTTGGAGGCAACAGGACAGCAAGACCACTAATAGGGTTCCTGTGGACCCACACAGGAGCGAGGAGCCAGGACAACTGAAAAAAAGGAGCCATTCAAAGGCCAGTGAGTTATCACAAGGGACTGGTGCACAGCCCATCCCATGGGAAGTGTTTGAAGCACAGGTGGTAGGGGAGATAGGCCCACTGGAGGAATGCTGGGACACAGCAAGGACAGACAATCTGCCCCCCAATCAGCACTGGACCACTCAGAGGAGACTGGTCAGGAATACAGAATTGCATGGAGTGCAGTTTGATGATAAGACTCAGGCCCAGATCAGAGTTTCTACACAACCCAGGTGCACCAGGTCTATGGAAAGCTGGAAGTACCTATAAGGGGCAACCATTAAACCCTGAGCTGCACAAAAAGCTTTCGCTAGGGAAACAGCAGCAAAGCAGCAATTTAGCTCAACTACAGAGCTCAAGTACTGGTCCCCACAGAAAGTTCCCCCATTTTAGAAGTAAGCAAAGGACAAAAAATTAGTTCCAGCCCAGGCACACCACCAGTATCTCGGAGCCTGCCAGGGGACCTGAGGTATGGAGTGCGGACTGGACTCCCTCCAACAACCAGGCACACCGCCAGTGCCAAGGAGCATGCCAAAAACATCACCTCCATGTGGGTGGGCCACCACAGCCACCACGGTAACCACAGCTGCCACGAAAGTGGCTAGATGTCACAACCACCACACAGATGTTCCACCAGCCACTGGAGTGCATTGACACAAGGAGAGTCACCAGCAGAGACCAAGAAAAGAAGAGGATGTCTCTCTCCACAAAGCCCATTCCAGAATGACAGAAGAAGCGTCTGCTCTACAATAATATTGGGGGACCTGAACACACCTCTCAGCATTGGACAGATCATCTAGGCAACAAATCAACAGAATAACCATTACTCTTTCAGAAGGAGAGAAAAAATCTAGGGTTATCAGTGGTGGGAACGGGGAAGAAGAGGGGGATGGGGAGAGATTGGACAAGGGGCATAAAGAATAAGTACGATTTGTAACAATATATATACTAATAATATTGATTTGATTAACATATCTCAAAAATATGTATAATCAATCATGATTCAATAAAAATTTTTAAAAGAAAGAAAACAAAAAAACCCCCCCAAAAGGCCAAATACTGTATGATTCCACTTACACAAGGCACCTAGAGTATTCAAATTTATGGAGACCAAAAGTAAAATGATGGTTGCCAGGACTGAGGGGAGAAAGGAAGAGGAGTTATTGTTTAAAAATAATAGAGTTTCAGTTTGGAACGGTGAAAAGAGTTCTGGAGATGGATGTTGGTGATGGTAGTACAACAATATGAACATACTTAATGCCACTGAACTGTACATTTTAAAATGGCAAATTTATGTTACATATATTTTACCACAATTTTAAAAAAAAGATCAGACAGATTTTAAAAAGAATTAAACAAAGCTTGCAGAAATGAAAAATATAATAATTGAAACTGAAAGTTCAATGGATGGATTAAACAACAGACTAGACCAGCAAAGGAGCACTTGGAAGAAATACACAAAGTATAGCATAGTACAACACAAAAATAGAAAATATGGAACAGAGGTTAAGCAACATGAGGTCAGAAGGTCCAACATATGTCTAAACAACATTAATGAAGGAAAGAATAGAAAAATAAGAGGCAATCTTTGAAGATATAATTGCTGAGACTTTTCCAAAACTGTTGTAGTTCCAGGAAGCACAAAGACTTCAAAGCAGGATAAATAATAATAAATCTATACCTAATTTGTAGTGAAAATGCAGGGTACGAAAGACAAAAAGATGTATAAAACCACCAGATGGATATGACACACTGTTTCCAAAAAGAACAATTATACTGACAGTTACTTTCTCAATAACAACAATGGAACACAGGGGATAATAAAATAATATATTGAAAAAGCTGAAGACTAAATCAAATTCACCTCAAGTCTGTGCAATTAAGCCTACTTGATTTTAAGGGTCCTTCTGCCCTCACCAAAAGAATATAAACTCACCATTATATTATAGTGAGCTAGTTCTTAACCTGATGTGCATATTCAAATAATCATGGACGGTGTTTGTTTTTCCTCCAGAATACATCTGCTTGGTTCAATAGGAACACACACTTTTTAAATGTTTCCAGGTGATTTTGATATATACTCCTGAAGTTCTTTGCACTATTTCTGCAACTTTTCTATAATATTGACACTATTTCAAAATAAAAAAGTTATAAAAAAGAAAAACACATATACATACCAGAATCATACAATTCTGTTTTAAGATGCCACTATCTTTTCCACACCTGGATTCTAAGAATTCTAACAGTAAATCATACCTATAAATTAATCCAAATTGTCCCATTATTACATGGAAGCATTCATGATGAGTGAACAGGGTTGGATATGTTTGAGTTACTGAAACTTACTAACACACAGGTGTCAACTAATTAATGACATTACCATTAAGGTATAGAAAACATTCACAAAGTTTGTATGCCTTTCCCATTCTCTTCTTGACTTTGTACTTAGGATATTCTTAGTTCTTAAACTATGAAAACACCCACTGAGTGACTGTGGAGATAAATTTAAAATTCCATTTTCTAAAACTTAATGTTTCTTCTCTTATCACTAATTTTGCCACACAACATCATGTCAAACTATTAAGCAGAAGAGAAAGATAAACTTCATCTTCTCTTTTTTCCCCTTTAAACTTCTCCAATCTCTCTACATTCTGGCAGAAAAAGTATACTAACAATGTGAGTCTTTATGTGCAAGACATGATGGGAGAAGTTTTATATACATTATCTCATTTAATTCTCAAACCACTCTATACAGCAGGTATTATCATCCTCATTTTATGAACAAGGAAACATGAGTTCAAAAAATCACATGGTTTATACCAGAATTTTAAGCCAAATCTGCCTAGTTCCAAAATCTATGTACTTTCTACATCACACTGCTTTCTTGAGTCACATTTATGTTTTCTCACTTTCAGCTCTCCTTCCAGAATAAAAAATTTCTATAAAGTACAGAACCTTAGCAGATAGCTAGACACCAAGATCCAATTTCACAGAGAGAGAACCTCAGACAGAAGTTTCTTAGTCACAAATTAGGAGCCTTTTTTTCTCTCCTTCAGACCCCAAACGTTCTTTTATTTTCACTTATTCTATCTCCTACCCTATTTAGGCACAACTTAAAACAAAAAATGACATCTATTCATTGCATGCTTCCATGTAGAGGCTCTATATGAACACGGTGGATTCTAATTATAAATTTATCTGATCCACGCCTGTGTCAGGGAGTCCCCAAGACCACCCACAGGTTCGATAATTCCCTAGGAGGACTCAGAGAACTCAGCACATAGTTATACTCATGGCTGTGATTTACTACAGCAAAAGCATACAAAGAAAAAATCAAAGAAGGGAAAAGACACATGGAGTAAAGTCTGGAAGAAACCAGGCACAAGCTTCCAAAAGTCTTCTCCTAGTGGAATCACACAGAATATGATTAATTTCACCAGAAACGAGTTATGACAACATATGTAAAAGGTTGTCTCCAAGGTAAGCGCATTAGAGACTTGGTACCCAAGGTTTTTCTTGGGGGCTGGTCACATAAGCTCTCTCTGCCTACCTCATACCAAAATTCCAGACTCCCAGAAGGAAAGATGTTCAACATGAACAAAATTGTTTGTACAAACAGTTTAGGTACAGTGGGCCACTCTTCTCTGTTGTGGGAATGGTGGAAACCCTCCCAAAATCCAAGTTCCCAGATCCCAGCCAAGGGCCAACTTGCAAGCAGGCTTTTTTAAGAATACCTGTCTGAAGCCTGCTATGTTAACTCTTTTTGCATAACTGAGATGTTCCCTTTGGAAATAACATGATTTTGTTTTGTTTTTGATGAACCTTGTTTTCTCTCTCAAAATGTATCTCCACTTCCTGTCATTTTAACTAAAATTTCCTTTATTGAAATTTGTCTTTTTTTATAATTTATCACCAACTTATGCCCAGACTTTAAAACTCTTATAAGCCACGAATACACCAGATACACTATGAGAAGATTAAATTCTGTATCTCTACTTAAGTAGGATATCTGTGAGAAAAAATCCTGTTGTTTTTGTTTGTTTTTGTTCTTCAGGATTCAGCTTTATTTGAATATAGTTTTATAAATGTCCTTGTAACTGCTATGGAATACATCAGTGCTTTCATTTCCACGTGTCAACATAAGTATAATATGGAGTCACTGATAAAATCCTTTTAAGACTTAAAGATGGTAAAGAAAAAACTAATCTTAGCACACTGGGACAAATATCATTCGATGCAATTTAACAGATATTATTATTATTCATCTACATTATAACAATTGATAACTATTAATATTTTTTTAGGAAGAAAAGAAAAAAAGTGGGCCTTAGTTCCATTAAAATTTCTACTAATTACCTGTTAACACATACATTTACAAACTAGCAGATAATGCTGTGGGAATGCTATTCTTTTATAAATCACCACCTAAAAACTAGACAGGAAACCCGCACTTCTTTCTTCTTGAAAGAAATTAAACAACTCACGACATTTTTAAAGGAATAGAATATAATCCTGCTGTCCTCCACATTTTTGTTTTCAATAATTAACAATACCTTAGACTAAAGCATGTTCTGTTCAAAGGGTCACATAAAAAATTAACATCACAAGAATATTTTACCTCAGCTTAAAAAACAGAAAAGGACTTTAAATATCTGTATACAAATATCTACTTCCTTAGTTTTTGGTTATATCAGCAATGCTGGACTATAAGTGAAATAGTGATAAGTCTATACCCTGACATAATTGTTGAAATGTCCTCTGCTTTTTTTCCTTGCAATCACTTCTCTTAATGTATGTATTGTCCTTAAATAAACTTAGTATGAGCTCATCAGAATGGAGAATACAGAAATCTTCAAGGAACTTAAATCTAACTGAGGAAACAAATAACAATAAAAATTTTAAGACAAAAATATTGGATGCTAAATAGTGTGAGGAGAAGTGTGAAAGTAGTTCTAAAAAGAGGTTAAAAAAAAAAAACGAAACCCTTTGTCCTTTAGTTTAAGACTTCCAGTTTAGAAGATTCAAAATATCTAAAGTAAAAAAAGATAATTCACAGGCTGGCTGGTTACTCAGTTGGTTACAGCGCAGTGTTCTAACACCAAGGTTGAGGGTTTGTATCCCTGAAGCAGCCAACTGCTCCCCCCAAATTGCATATACACTTTGTACACATTTTGGTTAGCAGTACAGGTGAAAGAGTTTTTAAAAGAATATACACCAGAACTTTAATAATTGTTGTTTTAGTTTTTTTTTTTTTTTTTTGACCGGTCAGGGGATCGCAACCCTCGGCACAGTGTTGTCTTCAGCACACTCAGCCAGTGAGTGCACCGGCCATCCCTATATACGATCCAAACCTGCGGCCTCGGTGCTCCCAGCGCCACTCTCTCCCGAGTGAGCCACGGGGCCAGCCGTGTTGTTTTAGTTTTTACTTATGTTCCTGTAATAAAATATACTGCATTCATAATAAGGAAAAATTATTTTTTTCATTTCCTGTTATAGAAGTGAAGGAGGAAAGCAATAAATAAACGGCTTATATATTTTTTCTTTTTGCTAGTTTAAAGACAAAGCAAGGTCTCTGTATTTTAATATTTTATACTTAAACAATGAAAAAGTTTTCCATTCTTCTGTTGACTTTGTAAGCTATCCACTTAAAATTCAGTAATTAAAAATAAGTAAAACTAAATATTCCAGAAAAGATCTTCAAATTTGAAACCAGTTAGTACAGACTGCCCTCTCACTGAGATCCTTCTCTCAAGGTAACTTTCTAAGATCGTTCTTCACTGTTAACTATTATTTTCCCAAAGGTCAACCTCTTCAAAGTAAATTATCCCTTTTTGTTTGAATGTTCATTGCAAATAACAACAAAAAAAACCCTACATTTTTTTTTTTTTTTTTGGCAGCTGGCCAGTAGGAGAATTTTGTTTGTTTATTTTTTCTGGGTTTTTCTTGTAGCTGGCCAGTATAGGGATCTGAACCCTTAGACCTTGATGGTGTAACACTGTGCTGTAACCAACTGAGCTAACCAGCATCACCTAACACTGCTCTAACCAACTGAGCTAACTGGCCAACCCAAAACCTATATTTCTATTATTGTTACAAGCTATACTCAGAAGCCCATGCAATTAAGAGAGGAATCTTGGCATACTGGAATGCACGGGTTACAGTTAAGTCTTATGTTCCAGCTCTGGCCATGCCATTCATTATACATTATTTCACTTACTGTAAATAGGAGATAGAATTCTTTTGCAGTAGATTGTTCTAGGCTCTTAAAACATTTCTTTCTACATAATACATGCTCATAGTAAAAAAAAAAAAAAAAAAAATTCAAACAAAGATGTATGTAGGGTTAAAAGTGGAAGTTCCCTTTACATCTCCACTCCTATCCACTCCCCAAGGAGCCTTAAAAAAAAAACTAATAAGATAATTTTTAAAAACAGACCAGCTGAAACTTATCTGTTTCATTTACAGTTGTCTGGACCAAGAGGAACCTCCTCTTAATCTGATTAACAGAGTCTGAACATCACTCAGAGAGTCTAGAGTTTCAGATCAATGTAGTTATTAGACAGAAACGTGTGTTTTCTAAGGGAGGAGGTTAATGCGTTGCACATAACATAACGGGTAACCCAAATATTTAGCAACCAGCAGAGCAAACTTGGTAGTCTTTATACCTCTTCATCAAATATTTCCAGCTGCCCTCCCAGATACATAGCAAAACTGCACCTTCTCCGTCCACTTGATGTTATGGGAGGCCATATGACTTGCTTTGGCCAATGAAATATAAGAGGAAGTGATACGAGAGGGTCTTCAAAAAGTTTATGGAAAGATTCGAATTATCTTGTAATTCCATTTTTCCATTAACTTTTTAAAGTGCCTTCATATGTCCCTTCTAGTTTTTAAAGCTTCCACTTGATTCATCACACTCTCTTTCCTTCTGCAATGGCAACTGCCAGCATTCTAGAATGATGTTCATAGACTGTCAGCCTGGATCTCTGGGTGATCTAAAATGGGCATAGCCCACTGCCTACTTCCTGCCAAGTGCCCCCCCAATCCACACTGGACATGTAGCATGAGGGACAAATAAACTTTTGATGTGTTAATCCACTAAGATTGGGGCAGGGGAATTGTTGTTGTTACTAACTTATAACCTAGTCTATCCTGATTAGACTGACCAACTGATTCTAAAGTTAATATAAAAAAATAAGCAAACAAGAATAGCCAGGAATATTCTGAAAATGAAGAGTAATGTAGAGGAACTAGCCTTACTGGACAGCAGCAACAAAAGAAGAAAGAACTAATACTTGCATAGCACTTACATGCTAAGCACTATTCTATGCACTTCATATAAATTAACTCATTTAATCTTCAAAACAACACTATAAGTATTATTATCATCTCCATTTTTCAAATAAGGACACTAAATTACAGTGATGTTATGTAACGTGACAAGGTCACATAGCTAGGGAAATAGTAAAGGCATGATCAAAGCCAGGCAGTTTAGCTTAAGTCTATACTCTTAACAACCATGCAATACTGCATATTATAAAAGTATAATAATTAAAACAGTGTGATACTGGCACACAATCAGACAGGCAAATCAACAGAAGAGATACAACAGAACACAACAGTAAGTCCAAAAATAGAATCAAATGCACACAAGACTTCAGTATACAAAAAGGTGGATAAAAGTTTATTCAATAAATGGTTATTCTGAAATCCTCATACCTCTTCTGACAGCAATTCCAATTCAATTCTATACCCACACTAGCACATGCCTAAAATGACACATACAAGGTTTTTTACTTCAGCACTGTTTGCAACAGCAAAAGACTGAAAACAACCTAGTTATATAATTCAACCATACAATTAAATGCTATGCATCCATTGTTTTATTTTTGAAAAAAGCAAGTTCTTTCTTTACTGACATGGAAGAATCTCCAAGATAAATTAAATGAAAAAAAGCAAGGTGCAAAACAGTGTTTCCACTGGTCTAAAAGAAAAAAAAAAAAGGACTGGGGATATATACATGCATACACACAAGGGGTCTTCAAAAAGTTCATGGAAGAATTCATATTATCTTCCAATTCCATTTTTACACAAACTTTTTGAATTACCCTTGTAATTCAATATATTTCTGGAAGTATATACAAGAAACTGGTGATTTGGATTGCCAAACTTTGGGTGGCTAGGGAAAAAGGAAGACTTCTATACCTTCTGAATTTTGAACCATATAAATGTACTGACCCTTCAATCAACAAACAAATTTTTAAATTTTAAAAGAAAGACTAAGCCATTTAGCAGCAAGGATAAATGCCAGAAGAATATACTGAGAGTTATCACAATAAAGAGATGAGTAGGTATTACACTTCATATACAAGCCGAAACCAAGAAAGCCAGGAAAAGGAGAGGAAACCAGGAAAAGAAAACTGAACAGATATACAAAGCAAAAAAGATGTCAAAATCATGCAGCCTCTGAAAGAGAAATACAGAGCATGCAGTCTTAATTTCGAATAGCTTACCAGCTCCAGTTTCCATGAGGCCCAGCTATACAATGATTCCTGTCCATAAGTGCCATGATCCCCAGTGTACCCACATACAAGTATAACAACATTTCCTTCCATCACCTTCGTGAGTTAGCTCAACTTGTTCTCCATTCTTTTTTTTTTTTTTTTTAAAGCCCCTACAACTAGCTTTTCTATCTCTATGCGTGAGAAGGTATTTGAGGATCATTTCAAAGTGCCCTTTGTGAGAGAGGAAAGAAAGATTGTGATTTACCTAACCGAAGTGCTGGACGCAGCCAATCAGAATGTTGGTACTGTAACAAAACAAAATAAAACTATATATTGTACTTACCTATATATCCAGAAGCACGGAAATTTACTAATTAAGTCTAGGCACAGAACAAGTCTAAACACAATATAATACACATTGTAAAATTATTGTCTCAAAATTATTGCAGCCTTAACATTTTTGAGATTGTTTTTAAATGTATTTAGTACTGTTTGAAATGTATTTCAACCAATAAAAGTGTTAGAAAATCAACTTTAAAAAAGACTAATAGCTATCACTTTTTGAGCATTTACCATTCACCATACACTTTCTAGGAATTTTACATGTAATGACTATTTAATTCTCACAACAACTTTATGAGGTAGGTATTATTAGAATGACTAGTATATAAATGAGGAAACAGACACATAGAGAATGAATAACTTTCCCAGGAATATGTCATTTCTCAGGTCTCTTCAGGTTCTAAGTTTTTTAATATTTATGTCAAACTACCAAAATCATAAATTTAATCAAGGATCTAAACCCACATAGTCTGACACCAGAGTCCACGCTGTTAACAGCATGCTTATAAATGGTTACAGCTCTCAACTAGAATACCCAAATGCTTCAAGAATTGCAAGTGTAAAACATTTGTTTACATCAAGGTCAGGGAAGTCATTCTAGTAATCTATTAAACATACTTTTTTTTAAGAAATATTTTCCTGGAAACAGTAACTATCCAGGTTTCTCTTATTAATATTCCTTTTAGATTCAAGTCTAAAATATATCTGAGAAAGGCACAAAAGTAGTACATGAAGACTAGTCTCAAAGTAAACAAATCAGTTGTATTTATTAAACCTTAATAAAGTGAAGTGTATATATTTGATTTTTCCTTTTATTATACTATCATGAAGGCTTTGGGAAGGCAGTGAGCATCAGCACAGGATATCTCCCCCTGGGTGCAGCACAGAATTGAGAAAATCACAAAACTTAAAGTCAAGCTCTGCTATCTACTAGCTGTGTGGCCTTAATGCAAGAGACAATCCTCTCAGCTAAACATTTTGTCTGTAAAGCCAGAGAGTACATACAGCTCCCAGAGTTGTTTTGATGATTAAATGAGACAGTAGAATAAAGTGTGTGGCACACAAGCACCCAACCTTTATAAAGCATAATGGTTAAGAGAATAACTTTTGGAGTTACACACACCTTGAGACCCATCCCCATCATTTATTGGCTGAGGATTAAATGAGATAATTAAAGCTTACAGGAGAGTTGGCACATATCCTCAATAAATATTATATAATACTACTATCAAAGCAAAAAATAGATGTGAACAAAATATAACTAGAAACTAAACCAAGAAAACCTGATTAGATTCTAATCCTTCTATGCTCTATGATGAGGTTTAGGAAATGCTACGCGCAAAACATGGCACCTCAGCATCTGAGGAAGGTCTCTCTGACGTCTGCCCTTCTCCCCTGAAGCAGGCTTTAAAAGAATTCTCTGACCTTGCTCTCTGAAGCAGGTAATCAGACCCTCATTCCAGAGGTGCCCTCCCCATACCTGGAGGAAAGGAATGTCCTTATCTCTGAAGACACAGGGACACTGAGAAGAATCTGAGCAAACAGGTCTTGCTAAGTTTTCCCCAGTTTATTACCATTAAATCATCCCCCCTTTGTTCAACCATACTTTGTACAACTATCCACTCTTCATCAAATCTAAGCATTAAAATACACAGGTTTCCTGGTTTCTTTGGGTCTTCACTTCTGAAAGCTCCATGTTATTGAGAAACTTAAATAAATTTGTATGCTTTTCTCTTGTTAATCTATCTTTTGTCATAGTGGTCTCAGCTATGAACCTAGCAATGGATAAGGAACATATATTACTGAACTTTTTCTCCCCTATATCTACCACTAAGCTACGTGTCCATGACCAACTCATTTCAACTTGCCAAGTAACAGTTTATCCATCTGTAAACCAAGTGTATTAAAATATATGATTTTTAAGGTTTTATCCAGTTCTGAATTTTTACACCTATGTCTGTCTACCAAAATCATAAATTTTATCTTAAAAACAACCAAAACCCTCACACATATACACACACTTGGTGTCAGGGAAAAGACAAACAAACCAGCAGGAGATTCAGAGAAATTTAGAGATCCAGAGAAATGACCAAAAATGGCAAACTACTACTCCAGTTGAACATTTTAGTAACAAGAAGCACGTTAATAGGAAATATTTTCAATGAGAAAAAATGATTTTAAAATGCAACACCCAACAATGATGAAAAGCAGTGTTAAATTTATATGGAGTTACTACAAAAAACTGAAAATACCTATCAGGCTTTTTTGAGTACCTGCCCAGCTCACAATGACTCTCCTGAAATGTCCTTCTCATAGGCCTAGAGCAGCCAAATACACTCTAGGTCAGTGGTTCTCAACCAGGGATGACTTTACCTCCCACAGGGACATTTGGCAATAACAACATTTTTGGTTGTCACAATTGCAAGAGAAGTGCTACTGGCATTTAGTTGGTAGAGGCCAGAGATGCTACTAAACATCCTACAATACACAGAACAGCCCCCACAACAAAAAATCATTGAGCCCCAAAATGTCAACAGGCTGAGAAATCCTATAGGTGATGTGACCACCAATCACAGTGACACTCCTGGAAATCTGGAACTAAGAATAAGAAATTAACATTTATAATAGACTGTCCTCTTGATCAGAGTAGAGGGGAAAAAAATTGGGAAGTGTGATATGAACTGAATGTCTAAGAGAGAAGAATAAAAAGAGCAAACAGAAGCCAAAACAAGAGAAAGAAAATAAATATTGCCTGAGTTTCTAGCAGCCTTCCACTTGCTGTGTCTGTGCCAGCCTAGCTGCATTCCTGTCCGTGAGCTCCCTGAGCTCCTGCTATCGCCATGCAAGTTTTCTATGTATTTCATAAGCTGGAGTTGGTCTCTACTGCTTACAATCAAGAGTCCTACCAGTACATATTACCCACAGAAAACTGCTAAGGTAGAAGACATCTACTGCAGAGTATGCAATAGTTCAACACAAGCAAATCAGAAATAAATTTGATGAAATTTGATACTAGTGAAAAAACAATTATGAGATCTAGAAAAGAGATCAGTGAGAATTAATCTATAAATATAAGGATATTACAGGAAATAGAAAAGGCAAATGTGTGAAAATCAGGGGAATAATCAAAATTTCCTAAACTAGAAAGACAACCTAAACCCAAAGGTATATGAATAACGATTCAGAAACACCTTGTAATCCTTTAACACAGACTTCTCAAACATCTACCTATCAAGCTCTTTAAGAAGAATTTTAAAGGATAAAATAGAAGAGTTCATACTCTGCCAAGAAGAAAGAAATATTTAAATATATAAGGATACACATGACCTCATACTTGAGAAGAAATTAGCTTGGTAGAATATTTGCTCATAGCTGAAGCCACCATCACAATCACATCCATGGCCAAGGTGACTTTTTCTTTTGAAGATAGTTGATAATTTCAAGAAACAGAAGACTTGAAACAATTCAATCAGAGAACTTATAAAAAGCATTAGAATTTTTCTAAACAGCAGGGTTAACGGCAGAACAAAATAAAATAGAAAATAAAACATAATGATAAAGATAGAATTTCAGTAAGGTTTTCATTCTAAGACTTAAAAGCGCAGTTAAGCTAAAAAGAGGGTAATCAAAGGGAAAACATAAAACCAAATTTAAAGTAACTTTTTACCGATCAATAACTACAAAAAACAAACAAACAAAACCCCAAAAACCTCAGATTAGTTCAAGGAACTCTGTAGACTAAAATCTATATTGTAACATACCAGGTATAATACTCCTGAGAGTACAATGAAGAAAATACCCCCTCCCTACTTGATGAATGTATCAATTCCTTTAAATACTTATTGAGAGTCTGTGCCTGGCACTGTTAAAGGTACAGAGACTACAGTGGTGAATGAGAACAAGTTACTGTCCTCACAGAACTTACCATCTGAAGCAGCACTATTCAACAGAATATAACATAATCCACATGTCATTTTACATTTTCCAGTAGCTACGTTAAAATTTTAATTCATAAAAGTAATTTTAATAACATATTTATTTAATCTGACGTACCCAAAATATGATTTCAACATGTAATCAATATAAAAAATATTAATGTGATACTTTACATTCATTTTTTCATGCTGAGTTTTGGAGATGATACAGTGTGAGAGTACTTCTCAGTTAGGATAAGGAACATTTCAAGTGCTCAATAGCCATGGTGGCTAGTAGCTGCCATACTGTACAATGCCAATCTAGAGAGGAGATGGACAGGGTGCTGCTGGGTTTTTTTAAAATTTTAAACCTTGCCATACTCTCTGATTTTTTAAACTGTCTGTGTGTATTACTTCGGTAACTAAAAAGAATTTTCCATTCAGAACAAACAGAAACTCCAAGTATCTATTTTATACAAAACTAGAAACAATATGAAAAATTCTGAATAAACTGTCATATAGTTTTATGATGGAATACTTTAATTATATGTATTTCAATGTAGCTACATCTCATGAACATAGTATAGTAGAAAAAAGCAAGTTGTAAGATGATACATATGGTATAGAATTTATGTAAATCTTTCAAATACACAAAATTACATGTGTGTGGCACACACATACATATTACAGATAATTACACAGGGAGTAAAATGTAACTACATGGAAGGGAGGAATAAACACCAACTTCAGGGTAGTGTTAACCTCTGAGTAAAAAGAAAGAATAGGTTTGAGGTCTGCAAAGGGTATTTAACTGTCTCTATGTTTTATTTCTTTAAAAAAAAATTGACAATACATTAACTTTATTAAATCCGAGTCGTGGTTATCTGGCACTCTTTTATGTTGTATACTGTACTTTTCTGTACGTTTGAAATATTTTCACTTAAAAATATACTTTTTTCATACACTAAAAATAGACTTAAGAATTTATTGGTATCAGAAAATTAACTTCTGATAACTAAACATTTTTATAAAAGACCTCCTCAAGGTAAAATACCAGTTTCACAGTATTAATCATTCCACACTGAATCTGGTCTTAGAATTAGTGAATGGGTTGTCAGCAGAGTTATTTAAAAAATTTTTTTTATTTGAAAGCTAAACACAAGTCCAGATGCAATCTGGAGAGACTCTGGAACTCCTCTACACTATTCACAGAGTACATCTTCTCCATAGTTAAAAGGTTTACATTTGACAAACTTATGTGCAGAGTTCTAACCAAATGGTCTCAACTACTGATACAGCATTGTGAACATGAATCGTCAGCAAACTCACCACCATTAGAAATGTATTTACCAAACTCAACATTCCCTTCAATGCAAAAACACAAATTAAGTATTAATGTATGTTTTATTCTAGATACTAACCACCAGTAATGACATTTCTTTATGCAAAATGTGGAGAAATAAATACCACTTCTCTAGTTGTCCTATTAAAATATATCAGTGAGTTTCTCTGAAGATAAATTTATAACATATATGTTTATATGCATGTTAAATATATATATATAACACTTTACATATATTTACTATATACTTCAGATATATATACTATATACTTCAGATATTCTACAGAATGTAAAAAAAAAAAAGTGTTGTTACTACTACTAGTAATAACCAGAATTCATTAAGAAATAAAGATAGATGGGCCAGCCCATGGCTCACTTGGGAGAGTGCGGTGCTGATAACACCAAGGCCATGGGTTCGGATCCTACATAGGGATGGCTAGTTGGCTCACTGGCTGAGTGTGGTGCTGACAACACCAAGCCAAGGGTTAAGATACACTTGCCAGTCATCTTTAAAAAAAAAAAAGAAGAAGAAGAAGAAATAAGGATAGATGATCTCTCTCTCTCTGCAACACACCACTACCTCTGCCATGCCTCCTCCCAACCAAATGCCTTATAACAAATATATTATGTATCATAGAAGTATGATCAGGATGGGTAGTAAATACTCTCTCAAAATAATCCTGAAAAAAAAAAAAAAAAAAAACAACCACAAGCTGTTTAGAAATATCAGTTTTAAGGACATAAAAATGTTGGTAGAAATTTACTACTGTAAACAATAATATGATTGCCTACCTAGAAAGAGAATTAAATGAAAGGAGTACAGTAAGGCAACCAGACCCAAGATCAACATACAAAAATTAGTCTTCCTACGTAGTAGCAATAAGCATCAGGAAATGTAATGCAGAAGGATTACACTTCACAATAACAAAAATTATAAAACGCCCACTAATAAGCCTAACAAATAATGTCCAAAAACAATATAAAGAAAATGAAAAATCTTTTACTGAACAACAAAAAAGATTTGCCTGGACTGGATAAGGTATGCCACATTCTTGGACATAAGAACATTCTAATGCAACAGTGGCAATTCACTTTCAAATTAACCTATAATTTGATACAATCAGTATCAAAATTTCTAAATCTTAGCAACCTGATCCTAAAGAACTTTAGAAAATATAAGATGCAACAAGGGCTGGCAGGTTAGCTCAGTTGGTTAGAGTGTGGTATACTGGCCAGCCAGGAGGGAAAAAAAAAAAAGAAGATGCAACTTACAAATAAATTTTGAAAAAGAACATGACTGGAGAGCTATCCAGATAAACATACACACTATATAAGTTTGTAATAATTAAAATAGAATGTCAACAATGTGCAGGAGGAGGCAAACATCAATAGAAGGAGAGTTTTAAAAGAATTTAATATATGATAAATATAGCTCTTCAAATCAGTGGGGAATTGACAGAATATTCACTAATTAGTATTAGTACAATGGAAAAACATTAAGTTGGTTCCAACCTTAAATACTGCATGTAAAAATTACAGATATATTAAAATTAGAAATATAAAAAAATATATATCAGAAGGAAAAACAGAGTTTAAAAAAATTCTGTAAACATATACTCATTAATAAGAAAGTAGTTAAATAGAGGACTTCTGGTCAAGATGGCGGAATAGACGGTCCCTAGTGTCACTCTCTCCCCAAAATCAACCGATTTAAACTATAAAAACATAAGATCAAGTGCATATGGAACAGGGAGACGTCCAGTGGGGAAGGCAGAAGTTCCGCAGAGACAACATGCCCTGCGGGGCCGCCGTCGCACGATCTGGCAGATAGGCTTCACCGCCACCACCCAGCTCTATTCTCAGCCCAGCCCAGTGTGCAAAGAGTGGGGAGACGTCCAGCAGGGGAGGCGGAGGCTCCGCAGAAAGCACACACCCTGTAGGGCCGCCACTGCATGATCCAGCTGGTAGGCTTCAACACAGGCACCCGGCTACATTCCCAGCCAGGCCTAGTGCGCTAGGAACAGGGAGACATCCGGCAGGGGAGGCGGGAACTCCACGGGACCACACTGCTGCAGCAGGATTCAGCAGCCCGGCCCAATGCATGTGGAGCACAGAGACGTCTAGCAGGGGAGACAGAAGCTCCGTAGAGTCCACACACCCTGTGGGGGGGCGGACGCCGTGCGATCCAGCAGCAGGTAGGCTTCACCACCACCACCCAACTCCATCCCAAGCCCGGCCTAGCGCGCACAGAGCAGGGAGACATCCAGCAGGGGAAGGGGAAGCTCTCAAAGACCACACACTCTGCGGTGCCTCAGCACATGCCAGCAACCCGGGCCAGAGCGAACAGAACAGGGAGAAGTCCAGCACGGGAGGTGGAAGCTCAGCAGAGACCACCCACCCTGCGGTACTGCCCCGTGATCCAGCAGCCTGGCAGAGCCTAAGCTGAGCAGAGAGGTGGCTCCCCAGAGAGGCCCAAGACGTGAGGCAACTACACACGCAACGCACTAGTTGCCAACTGAGCGGTCACTGAGGTAGGCATACCAAATTGGCAACCCCAGCAACATCTTAGTCAGACAATACTGTCAAACCTGTAGACTGTGAAATCCCCTGCGACAATGAATAAACATCAAAGAAAAGATACCAGAAATACGAAAAATCAAGAAAGTATACCACCAAAGGATAATAACTCTCAAGCTCTAGACCCTATAGAACAAGAAGCCCTTGAAATGACTGACAAGGAATTTCGAGTGATACTTCGAAGGAAACTGAATGAGATACAGGAAAACTCAGCTAGACTTCATGATGAAACGAGGAAAAGTATACAGGACCTGAAAGAAGAAATGTACAAGGAAATCAATGCCCTTAAAAAAAATGTAGCAGAACTTGCCGAACTGAAGAATTTATTCAGCGAGATAAAAAACAGAATGGAGAGTTTAACCAGCAGGCTTGTGGAAGTTGAAGAGAGAACCTCTGAACTTGAAGATAGGCTGTTTGAAATAACACAAGAAGACAAAAAAAAAGAAAAAAGAATCAAAGGCATTGAATAAAATATGAGAGAGATATAAGACAACCTTAAGCATTTAAATATCCCAGTCATTGGTATTCCAGAAGGGGAGGAAAAAGGAGATTGCATTGAAAACATATTCAACAAAATAGTAGCAGATAACTTCCCAGGTATAGGAAAAATCACAGATCTTCAGATCCAGGAAGCTCAAAGATCTCCAAACATATTCAACCCAAAAAGGTCTTCTCCAAGACATATTATAGTCAAATTGGCAAAACTCAAAGACAAAGAGAGAATCTTAAAAGCTACAAGAGAGAAGCATCAAATCACCTATAAGTGAGCCCCAATCAGGCTAACATCAGACTTTTCATCACAAACCCTAAAAGCCAGAAAGGAATGGGATGATATATTCAAAATACTAAAAGACAGAGATTGCCAGCCAAGAATACCCTGCAAGGCTATCCCTCCGAAATGAAGGGCAAATAGTATATTTCTCAGACAAACAAAAACTGCGGGAGTTCACCACCACACGATCACCCTTATAAGAAATTCTCAAGGGAGTACTGGGTTTGGTTCCTGAAAAATAACTACCACTGCCATAAAAACTCAAGAAAAATCAAAACCCACTAGTATAAGAAAAATGGCATTCATGAAGAGAAAAACAAACAAAAAGGCTATCTACAACCTAAGGAACCAACAAACACAGAAAACAAACAGTAAATCAGAAAGCAAGGAACAAAAGACACCTAAGACAACCAAACAATAATCAATAAAATGCTAGGAATAAATTAACACTTTTCAATAACAACTCTTAATATAAAAGGCTTAAATTCCCCCATCAAAAGACACAGACTGGCTGACTGGATTAAAAAGGAGGGCCCAACTATATGCTGCCTTCAAGAGACCCACCTCACTCATAAAGACTCACATAGACTAAGAGTGAAAGGATGGAAAAAGATATACCATGCAAACAGAAAAGAAAAACGAGCTGGAGTACCTATTCTTATATCTGATAAAATAGACTTTAAACTAAAAACCATAAAAAGAGACAATGAGGGACACTATGTAATGATAAAAGGATTAATCCATCAAGAAGACATAACAATCATAAATATGTACGCACCCAATGTTGGAGCAGCCAGATTTATAAAATAAACTCTATTAGACCTAAAGAAGGAAATAGACACTAGTACCATAATAGCAGGGGACCTGAACAGCCCACTGTCAATATTGGACAGATCATCTAGGCAAAGAATCAGCAGAGAAACACAAGACCTAAACAATACTCTAGACCAATTGGACTTGGCAGATATCTACAGTACATTCCATCCAACAACCTCAGAATAGTCATTCTTCTCATCAGCACATGGATCATTCTCCAGGATAGATCACATATTAGGTCACAAATCAAGTCTCAACAAATTCAAAAAAATCAGAATTATGCCATGTATTTTCTCATACCACAATGGATTAAAATTAGAAATCAATAACAAATGAAATTCAGGAAACTATACAAACACATGGAAATTAACCAGCATTCTACTTAATGAGATATGGGTCCAAGAAGAAATCAAGCAGGAAATCAAAAAATTTATTGAAACTAATGAAAATAATGATACATCATACCAAAACCTGTGGGATACTGCAAAAGCAGTACTAACGGGGAAATTTATTGCATTAAATGCTCACCTCAAAAGAATGGAAAGATGACAAGTGAACAACCTAACACTTCACCTTAAAGAACTAGAAAAACAAGAACAATACATACCTAAAGTTAGCAGACGGAAAGAAATCATTAAGATCAGAGCAGAATTTAATGAAATTGAAACCCAAAAAACAATACAAAAGATCAATGAATCAAAAAGTTGGTTTTTGAAAAGATAAATAAAATTGACAAACCATTAGCATGGCTAACAAAAAAAAGAAGAGAGAAGATTCAAATAACAAAAATTAGAAATGAAAAAGGTGATATTACAACTGATTCATCTGAAATACAAAGAATCATCCCAGACTACTATAAACAACTATACGCCAACAAATTTGAAAATCTGGAGGAAATGGATAAATTTCTGGACACACATAAGCTCCCAAAACTGAGCCATGAAGACGTAGAAAATCTGAACAGACCAATAACAATAAAGGAGACTGAAGCTGTTATCAGAAGGCTCCCAACAAAGAAAAGCCCAGGACCACATGGATTCACAGCAGAATTTTACCAAACAAAGAGGAATTGACACCGATTCTTTAAAAACTATTCCAAAAGATTGAATCAGACACAAATCTCCCAAACTCATTCTATGAAGCAAACATCATCATCCTGATACCAAAACCAGGTAAAGATATAACTAAAAAAGAAAACTACAGGCCGATATCCTTGATAAATATAGATGCAAAAATCCTCAATAAAACACTAGCAAACAGAATACAGCAACACATACGTAAAATTATTCACCACGATCAAGTGGGATTCATCCCAGGGATGCAAGGTTGGTTCAACATATGCAA
Source organism: Cynocephalus volans (assembly GCF_027409185.1). Taxonomy (NCBI): domain Eukaryota; kingdom Metazoa; phylum Chordata; class Mammalia; order Dermoptera; family Cynocephalidae; genus Cynocephalus; species Cynocephalus volans. The sequence goes on from NC_084467.1 coordinate 135,093,175, forward strand.
ATCAATAAATGTGATACACCATATTAATAAACTCAAACACAAGGACCATATGATCATTTCTATAGATGCTGAAAAAGCATTTGATAAAATTCAACATTCATTCATGACAAAGACCCTCTATAAGTTAGGTACAGACAGAAAGTATCTCAACATAATTAAAGCCATATATGATAACCCACTGCCAATATCATCCTGAATGGGGAAAAGCTGAAAGCTTTTCTTTAAGAACAGGAACTAGACAAGGATGCCCACTCTCACTGCTCCTATTCAACATCGTGTTGGAAGTACTAGCCAGAGCAATCAGAGAAGAAAATAAAGGGCATCCAGATTGGAAAAGATGAAGTCAAACTGTCCCTGTTTGCAGATGACATGATCCTATATATTGAACTGCCTAAAGCCTCTACAAAAAAATTCTTGGAGGTGATAAATGATTTCAGCACAGTAGCAGGATACAAAATCAACACACAAAAATCAGTAGCATTTCTATTCTCTAATAGTGAACATGCAGAAACAGGAATCAAGAAAGCTTTCCCATTTACATTAGCCACCAAAAAAATAAAATACTTAGGAATTGAGTTAACCAAGGAGGTGAAAAATCTCTATAATGAGAACTACAAAGCACTGCTGAGAGAAATTAGAGAGGATACAAGAAGATGGAAAGATATCCCATGCTCTTGGATTGGAAGAATCAACATAGTGAAAATGTCCATACTACCCAAAGTGATATACAAATTTAATGCAATCCCCATCAAAATTCCATTGACATTTTTCTCAGAAATGGAAAGAACTATCCAGACATTTATATGGAATAACAAAAGACCACGCATAGCCAAAGCAACGCTGAGCAAAAAAAAATAAAGCTGGAGGCATAACACTACCTGACTTTAAACTATACTACAAAGCTATAATAACCAAAACAGTATGGTACTGGCATAAAAACAGACACACTGATCAATGGAATAGAATAGAGAATCCAGAAATCAACCCACACACCTACAGCCATCTGATCTTTGACAAAGGCACCAAGCCTATACACTGGGGAAGAGACTGCCTCTTTAGCAAATGGTGCTGGGAGAACTGGATATCAATATGCAGGAGAATGAAACTAGACCCATACCTTTCAACATACACTAAAGTCAACTCAAAATGGATTAAAAAATTAAATATACACCCTGAAACAATAAAACTTCTTAAAGAAAACATAGGAGAGACACTTCAGGAAATAGGACTGGACACAGACTTCATGAATATGACCCCCAAGTCAGAGGCAACCAAAGAAAAAATAAACAAATGGGATTATATCAAACTAAATAGCTTCTGCACAGCAAAAGAAACAATTAACAGAGTTAAAAGACAACCAACAGAGTGGGAGAAAATATTTGCAAAAGATACATCTGACAAAGGATTAATATCCAGAATATACAAGGAACTGAAACAACTTTACAAGAAAAAAACAAGCAACCCAATAAAAAAATGGGCTAAAGAGCTACGTAGGTATTTCTCTAAGGAAGATATACAAATGGCCAACAGACATATGAAAAAATGCCCAACATCACTCAGCATCCGGGAAATGCAAATCAAAACTACACTGAGATACAATTTCACCCCAGTTAGGATGGCTAAAATCCAAAAGACTCTGAATGATAAATACTGGTGAGGTTGCGGAGAAAAAGGAACTCTCATACATTGTTGGTGGGACTGCAAAATGGTGCAGCCTCTATGGAAAATGGTATGGAGGTTCCTCAAACAATTGCAGATAGATCTACCATATGACCAGCTATCCCACTGCTGGGAATATACCCAGAGGAATGGAAATCATCAAGTCGAAGGTATACCAGTTTCCCAATGTTTATCGCAGCACTCTTTACAATAGCCGAGAGTTGGAACCAGCCCAAATGGTCCATCATCGGATGAGTGGATACGGAAAATGTGGTAAATCTACACAATGGAATACTACTCAGTTATAAAAACGAATGAAATACTTCCATTTGCAACAACATGGATGGACCTTGAGAGAATTATATTAAGTGAAACGAGTCAGGCACAGAAAGAGAAATACCACATGTTCTCACTTACTGGTGGGAGCTAAAAATAAATAAATAAATTCACACACACACACACACACAAAAAAACCGGGGGGGGGAGAAGACATAACAACTAAAATTCCTTGAAGTTGATATGACAAGCAAACAGAAAGGACATTGTTGGGGGGGAGGGAGGAGAGGGAGGAGGGAGGGAGGTTTCGGCAATGGGCCACAATAATCAACCACATTGGATATCGACAAAATAAAATTAAAAAAAAAAAAAGAAACAGCTTGACCAAAAAAAAAAAAAAAAGAAAAGAAAAGAAAGAAAGTACTTAAATAAATAGCTAGAGCATGGAACACTATAAAACTTACAAAAACAATGAGAAATCTACACATACTAGCATAGAAAGGCCTTCCAGACATATTAAATACAAAAAAAAAGTTGGGGGAAAAAATTCATATAGTATAACGCCATTTATAAAATAGCAAGAGAATTATTAATATATATACTCATATACATGTAAACACATGCAAAGTTCTGGGAAAACACTCAAACCATGAACAGTAGTTTCCTCTAATAAGAGCCTATGGTATGTATTGGTAGCAGGGATGTCAAAGGGAACTTTCATGTCTAGTTTATATGCTTCTGTATTGTTACATTTTTTTTTTTACATTGGGATACCTTTGTATATTTTTATGAAATTAAAAATGCAAATTTCAAAATTAATAAAAGAAAGCTACTGTAACAAAAATCTTCATTAACCCTTTTTCCCTTTAAGAAGTTGATGGATAATAAAAGCACAAATAAAGAAAATAAAAACAAACAAACCCCAAAAACATAAAAACAGGTGGTGAGAGTCGTGCTTGTTAGTGCTGTTAGTTTTAGGAAAATGTTTAGGAAAATGTTAGTAATTACTTGGAACCACAAAATGCTAAGTGGCAATCTTAACTCCTAACTCAGTATTGTTAATTTTAATTTCATGGAAATAGCATAGAGAAACGAATATGTCGACAAAATTGTATGTGTATATACTATGTTATATTAAGCTACACAACATTTCCTTGACCTTAACCACATCAAGTGAAAGATTTCTAAACAAGTTTTCAACATCAAGTGAAAGCAAACCAGGAAATACAAATGGTAAGGGTCTGCTGAGGTTTGTTTTCTACTGGGTCAAAAGCCAATATCGGCAGAGTTCACTATGGAGGAGCCAGGCAGTACCACCACTGTGGATTCAACACTTTTACAGCACAAACAAAAGTTGGGGAAAAAGTCCAATGTTGCTGTTATTTTTTTAAGCAACGAAGATTAAATTTAGGATACTGTTAATTTAATGAGTATTTATCTATGCATTTGTTTGAGTGACAGTCCAATTTAAAACAATACTGAGAAAATTTTCTAATTAATATAATGACCACAAATTTACATACTGAAACCACACACACAATACAGAAAGGTAGTGATTAGTAATCAAGAATTATTGTCCAAAACACCACACTTTCAAACACACAGATACACAAAACTATCTTTTTAGATGTTTCATGAGGATGTTCATCAACATCTATCTGAGCAGCAACATTCTTTCGTACAGCAGTTATGTCTAAATTATAGCTAAAAGTTCTCTCAGAGCCGTTAACATTGGCAAGTAGTACAGAATAATGAACAAAGAGGTATAGAAAATGCTCTAAAATGTTAAGCTAAAATTTAAAAAAATAAAACAAAATTCTGCTACATTACCTAAGGGGAAAAAAGGTCCTTATAAGTTGTGTGTGTTTTGTTTGTTTGTTTGTTTTGGTGACTGACCAGTAGGGGGAACTGAACCCTTGACCTGTGTTACAGGGCTGTTCTCTAATCAACTGAGCTAACCGGCCAGCCCAGAAGTTGTATATTGATTGCAATAATAAACTAAATTTACAACTTGAGGCTGGCCAGTTGGTTAGAACATGGGGCGTATAACACCAAGGTCCAGAGTACAAGCCCTATACTGGCCAGTCACCAAAAAAAAATAAAATAAAATAAGTATATCACTTGAACTGGCTACACAGATTTTAATATAAGATCTCAGAAGTACTTCATTTTTAATACTAACAGTCTATAAGATAATTCCCCCCCAAATTATTTGTTTATCCTCAAAATAAATACCCTGGCAGATAAGCTCCTACATCTAAATATTGATATCTAGAAAAAAATAGCTACCTACAAAGTTTTATCAAGTAAAACTGTTACTAATCAGATATATTTGACATTTTATGTTTTTAATTGACATTTATAGAAATGTCATTGACACTATTATAGAAATATATAAAAGGAAGTATGTATGTAGAATAAATAAGAAAAAAATTGTTCCACAATTACTCAAGAACACCTACTATGTGGTAGGTACTGTGTGAAGGATACAAGGTAAAAAAATCAATCCTTGCAACCTAGTATCTTAGAATCCAAGAGCCATTTCATAAATATTTATGCAATCAGTATCTCACTGCCTGTATATACACAATAGTATATAGTCAGTAGCTCTTTAAATATCTTCTACCAGTATGGTCAACTACTAATATTAAAGGGTATATGTAGCTAATATTTTATACTCTTTCTGACAGTCATACGGAAACATGGCTTAATGTATTCATCCTCTTATAGTAGTGTAATATACTATCACTGATATCTGTAAATCTTCTTGATAATTTTCTAAAAAGCCAAGAAGAGAAAAGCAGTTGTAACCTATCATCAGAAAGGTGGGGAATATAAAAGTCCTTAACAACAGGCTGGCCAGTTAGCTCAGCTGGTTAGAGTGTGGTGCTGATAACACCAAGGTTCAGAGTTCCATCACTGTATCAGCCAGCTGCAGAAAAAAAAAAAAGAAAGAAAGGAAGAAATATTAGTAACACTAAGTCTAGAGATTAAGACAGTCGCTCAACATTATCATGAGACTCCAAATAACACGGTGAGTGCCTATGCTCCCTTCATTAGACCATCATATATGTCTCAATCCATAACCACAGACTACAAATCAAACCTGGCCTACCTCATCACTGAGCTAACCAGCCATCTCATAAGGTGGCTTTATGAAAACCTCATCACTGGTCTCAAAAGAGATGGAATAAAAAGCCTAAAAATCTTTGCATATACACACATACGAGGGTACTTCAAAAAGTTCATGGAAAAATAGAATTAAAAGACAATACAAATCTTTCCATGAACTTTCTGGAGAACCCTCGTACATATACCTATACATAAATACATATATACATACCCCAAAAGGTAACTAGGCACCATTATATGCCAAAACTATAGAACTGCAAATAGATATCCCAATTTCTTCGGTCTCTAATCTTTTTTCAATTTGGGCATGTAGGATTTTATGCGGTTTAAATGAAAAAACAGATACTAAGTACTATAGAACATGCCTGGCACACAGCACTCAATAAATGGCAATTATTTCATACCCAGTTCTTCTAGGAACTGAAGCCCACCATACTCTAGCACAAGTCTGTCAGCAGAACCCTATGCTCCCTACCTCCCTTTTCCCTGATAACTTCAGATTCTCTCAAAAATGTGTCTCTTGGGAGGGAGGAGAGGGAGGAGGGAGGGAGGTTTTGGTAAGGGGCAACAATAATCAACCACAATGTATATCGACAAAATAAAAGTTAAAAAAAAAAATGTGTCTCTTAACAGAACTTCAATATATGAACTTTTAGAGATAAACCACCAAAATGATGGTATAAGACAGTGAGCACTTGCATGAGGACACTAGACTTGGGAAAAATGGACTTTTGAGCTACCGTTAAGTATAACAGAGTCAGCACATTACGTTTTTTGAAAATCTTTGAATCACCTTTGATCCATTACTCTTCTAAATCTAACATTACCAGAGGTTCTCAAAATATGGTCCCAACCAGCAGGACCAGCAACACCTGGAAATTTGTCAGAAAGGCAAATTCTAGAGCCCCTTCTCACACTTGAATCCAAAACCCTGGAAGTGGGACCCAACAACCTGGGTTTAACAATGTCTCCACACTAAAGTTTCAGAAAAACTGTTCTATATGACTTGGGGAAGTATCTACAGTGAGACTACAAATTTACCTATTCTAGAAGACATCTGTTAAGATTGATGAGGTTTTTAAGTATTTTGAAATCTTTCTATGAGTCATGCCATACTAAGAAAGAGCTCAATTTGACTTACAACTTCAAAAATATAAAAGTCCTACTAAAACAAGCTTTTAACAAAAAACTTTACAACTAGATGTAAAAATAATACAGAGAGGCAAAAATAGGTCTTAAAGGATGTCAGATGAAAAAGTTACAATATAAAAATTTATTTAAAACTTAGTCTGCAAAAAAAGTCATTAAATATTAATTAGTAAACAAAGGTGCCAGTTTAGAATAAGGTCTCTATCAACTTTATTTGCATTGACCAGTATATCTGGTTCAACTTCTCTGAAGGAAGAAAAAAACACAAGAACCATGGACAATGTATCCTCTGACCAACACCCAGCCCCTAAAGACAAATCTTCCTGAGAGGGTAAGATTTACCTTTAAAGGCAAGTAGACCTAAAGTGATTTCAGATCCACAAAATTCCCCTATCTTTTTGCTGCTTTCTGAAAGTCCTGTAATAATCAAGAGTCACTTGATAAGAAAATAAAGACTTAAAAGACAATTCTACACTTTAGCATGCCATCACTATGATAACAACAGCAATGCTTTCAATAGTTCACAAAATATTTTCACATACAACTCATAATCTTTACAATAAAATTGCTATTTGTTGAGCGCTTAGTGCCTGGCACTTCCTTAAGAAGTTCCCATAATTTTATTATTTAATTCTTTCAACAACTTGTTGAGGTTGGAGTAGTAAATCATGTACAAAGTCAGACACAAGGCAGGATTTGAATATTTGAATCCAACTCTCTGACTCTAAAACCCCCATTCTCTAAATCTCTACACTTTGGCAAGACTTGGAGACAAAAAACTTGAGCTCCTGTACTAGCTCTATCACTTAATTCTCCTAACTTGGGAAATCACTTACTTAATTCTCTTAACTCTTCTTCATTTAGAAAATGGGAAGATTAATACCTGTTTCACCCATTTCATAGAGTAGTTGTAAAGGTCAAATGAGATTAAAGGCATAAAAAGTCTTCATAAACTCTAAAAAACTACATACATCTATTATTTGCATTGTTCCCTAGAAAAAGAGAGTGAAGTGAAGAGAAAAAATAACATACATGGGTGGGGGGAATGCTGGTTTTTCTTTTGTTTTGGTTTTTGGTTTCTTTTCAAAGTAGGCTGAAGACCCTTACGAAGAAATTTCAGACTTTATCATTTTACCTGGAATCTTACTGTCAATTGAACTGTGATAACAGAATCTGCACCACAACTTATTTTGTCACTTTGCAAAGAATATAGACATAACTATACATGTGTAACTTATACAGATTTGGAAGTTAATAAAAATCTAACAGCTGATATCTTTTTTAAAAGTTTAGTTTTCAGGCTGGCCATTTAGGTCAGTTTGTTAGAGCACGGTGGTGATAACACCAAGGTCCAAGGTTTGATCCCTGCACCAGCCAGCTGTAAACAAAATAAATAAATAAATTAAGGTTAGTTCTCATAAGAATCAGTGACCACTATACTAGATCACTGTAATTAAAATCTTCTTGCAACAGCCCTCCTGTACCTTCTACCGTATTGTTTTCAACATGAGGGGCCTACATCCTTCACTTTGCAGAGATTAAAACATGAACTATAGATCCAAAAGAAAAAAATAAATCAGATCACTTAAAATGGTATGATTTGAGAAAAATTTTATTATTCAAAACTTCATAATTTGAGGTTAATTTTTAATAGAATTTTCAGAAAATAAGTGACAGAAGGAAATTGAAGTGAAATAACTCAGCTGTTGAAGGGTATGTCAGATACTAAAAAGACAAGTAAGTATTCAACCCTAGATTACTAGTCACAAAACATCAGCTCACCAAAAAGGTTCAATAGCAGAACTCAGAAAAGTAACATAGCACTCACTACTTTCATACCAAAAATGGCCCTATCATTTTTATTCCTTCTAAATTACATTCACAAAAACCACTTTTGGCAAGGTAAATTATTATTGTAGCTTACCCACATATTAACAATGAAAAAAGTACCATTTTGTCTAGAGAGAAAAATCACAGACTGATAAACCATTTCTATAACATATGTACATTTTTACTGATTAACTACATACAATGTCTGACTTACATTGAAACCTACAGGTAACTGTCAGACCTAACTTTCTTATATTAAATTATGTGCTAATACGTGAATAATGCTAACTCAAGACAGCAATTTGTATATTTGTTCTAGGATCTAGATTTTTCATGTGAATGTCAAATGATATGTCCACTGAGAAACTTGTGAATCTGATTCATTTATTCATTCAATTAAGAATCTACCACCTTTCCAAGCAGTGGTTCTCAACTAGGAATAATCCCCACCCCTTCCCAGGGGATTTAGCAGTGTCTGGATACATTTTTGGTGATAACTGAGGGGCAGAATGGGGGAGCTACCGGGATCTAGTGGATAGAGGCCAGGGATGCTGCTAAACATCCCACAATGCACAGGACAGCCTCCACAACAAAACATCATCCAGCCCAAAATGTCAATACCGTCAAGGCTCAGAAACCCTGATCTATAGAAAAATTTTTAAATACCCATTCTGTCTAAAAAACAGTACTTACTTCACCTTTGTTTCCTACATTTACTCATTCCATTATTTTCATACTAGTCTTTGGCAACAAACTTATCCTATCCCCATCCTTTCAATCAGCTTCTAACTTCCAAACTTGTCAACAGACCATTATCATTCCCATTAGCCACGTTCAAAACCTTGGTGTCATCTTTGACTCATCCCTATTTTTAATAATAGCAGTAGTAGTAATGGCAGCAGCTAACATATATTTAGCTTTTACTATGTGCCAGGCACTATATAGTGCTTTGTATATATTAACTCACTTAATACTAGGTACTACTCTCATCACCATTTTAGAATGGGGAATCCAAGGCACAAAAATGTTAAAAAGAAATTTGTCCAAGACCACACAGCTAATAAGCAGCCAAGCCAAGTTTCAAATCCAGGCAAACTGGCTCTAGAGTTCATGCCCTTAAGTACTTCAAAGTCATCTCTCGTCTTCCATCTACCATATCGAATCACAAAGTTCTTCTTTAAGTTCCATTAGGCCAGGGACTCTATGCTCATAGCAACGTCCCCAAAACCCAGTACATAACTGGTGCTCAAAAAAACTTTTGTTTGTTGAATGAATTTAATGTCCCTTGAACTTATCCCTCCTCTCTATTTTTACTGCCTTCACTCAAGGCCAGCCTTTCAGCATTTCATACTCGGGTTCTGACATATTCTATAAACTAGCCAATCAGGCAAACTGATATAAACTTCACTGCCAGATTTTCACTAGCTCAGTCCCATCCAAACTATTCAAAGTTTTCTTCCTACTGTTTCTTAGTTAGAATCATAAAATCTTAAAACCAGAACGTATCTTAGAGATCATCCAATCCAACCTTCTTATATTATAAAGAAACCCAAAGACGGTGACTGAATCATCTAGCCAGATAGAGCCAGGACCAATTTGACTCTTGAGATTTTTGCTCTATGATTTTTTCCCCAATTTTTGCTCTGGATTTTTTTTTTTCCAGACTCCTGACAGATGTCTTGTCACCATCCCATCAATAAATTATATCTATTTCCATTTTTCCTGCTCAAGTTGTTTCTCCTGCCCAGCCTGCTTTCCTTTTCCTGCTCAACAGATCCAAATCTTATCTGTCCTTTCAAAATCTCTTCCTATTCCATTCTTCATGACTTCCTCCTTCTCAGAAAATCTTATGTCCTGAATAAGGTACTAGAGGAAGAGAATCACTGTCGCCAAGTTTAATGCATAGTAACACTTCCCACAAAGCAAAGCTACTTGAATGATTTCCTCCCTGAAAACGAGTAATCCATTCTTTCCTTCTATGTTTTAGGAAGTGATTTCAATAAAGACTAACTCATATAGCACCTTCATAGAATGTTCATATACCTTGGACAGATGCTCAAGCACATCTTTAACAGGCATGTGAAGCTTGAATGGCCCCAAATAACCTATATGTCTTCCACTAAGAAACAACTCAGATTATTCACCAAATCCAAACCCAGAACTCTTTGACACAAATCATGTAGTAGCCACAGATCCTTGGTTTCATCTCTTTCTTAGTATGCTACCATGTATAACTTCCTCCAAAACTCCATTTCAAATAGTTCACACTTTTTCTTCCTCCCCTTTCCTAAATTGTACAGTATAGAACACCCTGCCTCATTTATCCTTTATTATTTTCTACATGCATCCTCAGTGAAACTCCAGTTTGCTTTGTCTTATCTAATTTCAACTACTTAGTCCTTTCTATAGAAGTCACGCTGATATCTTCAGCCCCTCTCAGATCTTAGGGCCAATTTTGTTTTTTCCCCTTTTCTATTCTTCCTTCCTCTAAAAAAGTGGTCTCAAAAGTAGCACAAGTACACCTCTGAGAAGGTGCAAAAGAATCCACTGGGCTGCAGGAAAGAAAAAAGATTAGAACTTTTATTATACTTATTTTTCACCTCGACCTTTCTTAAATTCTTTTTCTGTGTATGTTTATAAGGTACATAACATTAGTACAGTAGTACATGTATATAATTAATAAGGGTACAGACATAATGAGAATATGTGCTCAAAATTTTTACAGATAAGAATGTGTGACAAAAGCATTCGGAGACTACTCTTCTAAAAATACATAGATAATGAGACCAAATAGGTTCCAGACTATATACAAGATATATACATGTATATATGTACATGCATACACACACGCACAGAATACAAAGAAATACTTCTGTTCATATCCATACCAAAGTCCTAACCATGACCCCCAACTTCTAGATCCTGCCAGCCGTCTCAGAATTGTGTGTCCTACTCAAAAGCACAGAACAGAGGCTTTGGCAAAGCCCTTCAATTCTAGTTTGGAAAAAATAAACACAAAAAAATGTCAAAAGGAACGGTATTTCAAGGCACTGTTCAGTTCACTATCCTGACACTGCTCATCGCCTGACTTATATACCTTACACACCACAATCTCCTGAGATTCAGTCCCTATTTCCCAACCCCTTGGGGCACAATTCACGTTCGCTTCGGTACCAACCCGTCTGTACTCCCACCTCTGGGACTGAGCTCATATCTCCCTTCATCCTTCCCTCCCCTGAGGATACCATCCTCTGTCCTCCTCCATTTGCACAGTCCCGTCCCAGGGTTGAGGACAGTCCATCCACAGTCCCTAAGACCACTTCTCTTTCCTTCTCCGCCCCCGGGAGCTGCCAGCCAGGCTGGAGACGGGAGGGGGGAGGGGTGTGACTCGCCTCCCGTGACTGGCCCAGATGGCAGCAGATTCCGCCCCCACTCTCAGGCACCCCTTCACCCCTATACCCCTTAGAGCTGCCTGTCCGCCTCCCACCCCGCCCCGACCCCACCCCCGGCCTCCCCCACGCCCTCGCGCCAGCTCCCGGACACACTCACCATGCTGGGTGAAGATATTGAAGCCGGTCTCTGTAGTACGTCCCGCCGGGTCTCGCCTGCGGCCGGCGGGCCTGGCTGCACTGCTGCCCCGGATTCCGCGGGGCTGAGGCTGTTGGAGCCCCGGAGCCTCCCCGACGCGGCCCACCTGCTGCCCCATCCCTGTGCTCGTGTACTCCCGCGCACCCGCCGACCCCTGGTCACATTCCTCCTCGGCTCCGGCCTCGAACTCCTGGCGCTGCTCCGGCCTCTCCTTCCCAGCCCAGGCCCCGGCCCTGAGCGGCCTGGCCGCTGGCGGCTCCACACCCGGACTCCTCAGAGAAGACGCCGCGCTGCCTCTCGCCGACTCACAGATTCTGCTTCTCCCTCCCCCTCCGGCGGCCCCGCGCCCTCAACGCTGCCGCTGCCGCCGCCGCCGCCATCTTTAAACCACCGAGCACTGGAAGAGCGTGAGACAGAGCGTCTCCCGCCCCCCGCCCCCCGCCCGACCAGTCACCGCCGCTACTCAGAGGGAGGGCTTCCCGGAGGCCCCGCCCCGCGCCCCCGCCTCCTCACAGGGTGGGTCCCCAGTGCCCACCTCGTTTGCGCGTCTGCAGCTGCTCCAGGTCTTTCTACCCTCTGTCCGTTCACCGCTCTGAATCCGCCTTAGCCGATCCCCTCTCACGTTCTCCGCTACTCGCTACCGCCTTTTCGGGTTGGTCGGTCTCCCGCCTTCCCTGTCCCACCTCCACCTGTCAAATCAGTCACGTGCGCAGCTCAGTTGCAGGGACAGTTGGGGCAGAGAAGCACAAGGCCTTTGGTCTTTGCCATCTAGTTGAGGATCCTTAAAATGCCCAGAAGGATCCCTTTAAACACCCTTTTCGGCAGCAGGCCTAGAGTCAAAATTAAAATCGTATAAAATTCACATGAAGGTAGTAAAATGCTACATTATCATTTCATTTTAATTTTTTGAAATTATTTAATGATGTTAAATTGCACTGGCCTGGGTTGTGTGCACTGTAGAGTCTTATTGTAGCCCCATTCCTCATATTGTATTACCATGAATTTTTCTGGAACTCCTTTACCATCTATCCACACGTGTGTTTCTGTTTCCCTTAAGATCCTTGACAGTAAATTTAATCTTCCCACTGGCAGGCTTTATACACTGAGCACATGGTCACAAAGGAGAAAAAATATATCTTTGACCTGTTTCTGGGTCGGAACTTACTCATCTTTAGCTTATTGTCTAAAGAGAGTGAATTAGGCAGAAGAGAAGTGTTCTTTATTCACACACAGACACACACACATATATATACACACACACAATTCACCACTCACCCCCACCCCCACCCTCGTGCATTTTTTTTTTCTTCCCCCTTTGGCAGCTGGCTGGTAAGGGATCTAAACTCATGACCTTGGTGTTATCAACACTGAACCAAAGGAGCTAACTGGCCAGCCCCCATTATCCTCCTGCTATTCCTTTGGCTTCCCTATTTGCTTTATAAAAAGTATCAGTTGTTGGAGGTACCACAGTGAAATTTGCTTTAAAGTAGAGAGGATGAGAGCCATTGCAAAGAAGGAACAAAACAACCATTGAGAAGGTAGGGTTGAAGGAAGAAGTGGATGTAGCTCTTTACATGGAACCAGGCTGACCTTCAATGAACCATTCCCTGACGTAGATATTCACTATTATAAGAGCGCTATGAAATTATTCCATTGCCATCCAGGGTGTGGCCAGAAATAACTGAAATTACCTCCAAAATGGGAACAGAAACACTCTGCTGTGGCACTGAATGGAATATGAATTTTCCATTTGGATTAAAGTTTTCATGTGTTTAAAATACTTTCTGTTCTTTTAATTCTCAAAGTGTTTGCAACTACTGAAAACAATTCATTCATAAGGGATAAAGACCATCATAGAGGCAGAATTTGGCTTATTGTTTGATTATTATTATCTGAGAGAATTTCCATTTGGGGATAATGGTTTGGTTTCTCTGCTAATTTATGCATGGTATGTAAGAATAGATGAGTATAGCATAGTGCAGTGGTTAAAATCAAGGACTCTGAAGCCAGACTACTTGGGTTCCAAACTGGGCTCTCACACTTATTAGCTATTTGATCTTAGGCAAAGTACTTAACCTTTTTGTGTCTCAGTTCTTCATCTGTAAAATGATGATAACAAATAAAACTACCTTATAGGGCTATTGTGAGAATTAAATTAGTTAATATGTATGAAGTACTTAAAACAGTATTTGGCATATAATGTGTCATATAAGCATATACTATTAGTACAAAAAAAGTAATGTTTTCAAAGTTCATCAACTTTTACAAGCCTAACTTCTTCAAGTAGTATATACATAGATCATAGAACAAATTCTACAGGATTTATTTAGGCAAATCTCCTCCTCCTGCCACTCTGCATCTAACTAAATACAAAAACACCACCCAACCAATAAAAACATGCAGAATCGTGTATCACTTTATCAGTCATTCCTACCTGGTTATCACCAGCTACCTGCATGTGAACTATTACATAATACCTTTGGTTTTTTGTTTTTTTTTTTTGTCGTTTTTTCGTGACCGGCACTCAGCCAGTGAGTGCACTGGTCAGTCCTATATAGGATCCGAACCCGCGACGGGAGCGTTGCCGCGCTCCCAGCGCAGCACTCTACCAAGTGCGCCACGGGCTTGGCCCAATACCTTTGGTTTGCATATGAAGATTTCCCTGCCGCTGATGCTTAAAATCCTATCTAGACTAAAACAAATGTACTGTAGGTGGAGACAGGATACATGCATGATCCTGTAAATGTTTTCCACTCTTTCATTTTCAAAGTGAAATGGGAACTGTAAGAAGGGGGTAGGGCCAAGAGAATAGACTAGAGAGAGACCTAGTTGTATATTTCACTTCATTGTAACCAAACCAAAGTGACTTGCCTGAGAATTACATAAGATTTATTACCATAAGTAGTGGTTACTGCCACCGCTCAACATTTAGAACAGTCCCAAGTAGTACCATCTCAAACTGAATTGAAAGCAGCTGGGAGATCCAGGCAGGAGCAGAAACCAGAAAAAGAAAATAGCCTGGATGGGGCATAGTGGTGCAGGGACAGCCTTACCCAAGCACTGGGGAGGAGTTGGCATGAAAGATAGATACATCACCAACACCGGCAAGGAACACTGAGGACACAGATGTTCATCATCCCTATCTTCCCTGTAACAGGAGCAATATCACACCAGAAGCAAGGAGCTTGTGAACAACACCTCGCTAATCCCTGTCTTCACCAGTCTGTATTTCCAGGCTATTGCCATATTTTACAGTTTTTACGGTGTATTTCATAGCCACCTCTTCTCTACATCTGTATAAACAGTGTTGTATAGGACACAGTGTTAGTTTAGGCTCAGGTCATCTCTGGATTTTCCTGCTACTAGCCTTTTCTTTCTACGTTCCTCACTGTAAGCACCAAGCAATTTACTAAACAAAAATCATTTCTTTCTCTCATTGTTTTGACTGTGCTCTCCCTCCGCTTCATTATGTACAGAGTTTAAAATTTTCACTGTTTCAAAGTTATTTTCTAGGATATCCTGGATTACAGTTTCCTAATATTCTTCGTCTCCCGTTCCTCCAACCACTACCCTTCTTATGGCAGGCATACATGCTTTATCCAACTATCCTCTTTCTGGGGTGGCTCCTTTTTAGATATGACTTTTGCAATAATCATATTCTCCCCGATATAGCTCCCAAGTGACTTCTTCTACAGTATTCAGGATTCTACTCAGATCTGGATTCCTTCATAAGAGATTCGCAGCCTTATCAATAGAGACTTAGCAGTTTCCCTGGACTTGACTCAGTCCGCACCTAAAACAACTATAGCTAGTAACAATTCTTTGCCTGTGAAATCCACTTACCTTCCTCTACAACCCCCAAATATGAGTATGTTTAATTTTGACAGGTGGTTCTGTGTCATAGGGAAAGAAATTTAGAGATTATCTAGGCTAATCTCCTGGAATCCCCTCTGCAGTAACTCCAGTGAGGGAGTCCCTTTTTATGGAAGGGTTCTAATTATTAAAAAGTTCACTAAACCATGCCTCCTTGAAGCTTCTACTCCTTGAAAATTCATCCCTGGTTCTAGTTCTACCCTGTAACTACAGAACAAATTTAACCTTTCTTCTACATGACAGTCCTTCAAATATCTGAGAGCTGTCATGTTTCATCAAATATTCTCTTTTGCTGCATACATGCATATGCTTGTATAGTTATGTTTATCTCCATCTATATTTATCTACATGGGCTGAAAATGCTTATGTAGATAAATCGGAAGAAAAAAGTGTATAGCATTTTTCTTAAGCTGTTTGTGTATGCAATAGTTTGGATTTTGTTTATGTGTGGTTTTTCTCTGCATTGTTGCATTAAATCTTTAAAGGCCTATTGAGTGCCAAATACAGTTCCATTTATAGATTGACACTGAAAGTTTTTTTGGATAACAATGAGGAGGACGAAGAGGAAAGGAAGGAGGAGGAGGATTCTTATCTGGCTGACATAGACTAAGTCATTCTCTTAGAAGGTAAGGAGATGGATTAAATGACCTCTTGTTCCTTTTAGCCCCAAGAGTCTATGATTCAATATTTCTTTGATTTAAAAACCTTATAAATTATTAAGAGACTATTTCAAACAATTGGCAATGAGCTACATAAATGTTACCGCTAGCAATAATATCTATTCATTTTAAATTAATAAATTAGTACTCACTTCCTTTTTAATGGTAATAATGAAATAGCTGACGAAACAATTCATTTAACAAGTAGCCTATCACCAACTACAGTGTAGTGGACATGGGACTGGTTTAGAATTTATGTGAAATGGGGTTGTTTCAATTATCTATTGCTGCATAACAAACCATCCCCCAAATCTAGTGGCTTCAAACGACAGTGATTTATTACTTCGTGCAATTCTATGGATAGCTGGACAGTTCTGCTGATCTCACCCCAGTTCAGCCATATAACAGCATTCAGTTGGAGGGTCGGCTGGGCTGGAAGGTACAGGATGACCTCATTCATGTATCTGGCAGTAGGTGCTGCTGTCAGTTGGACTGTTTCAGTTCTCCTCTGTAAGACATCTGTGTCCTCTTCCCCAAATTGTGTCCTCTTTCCCATCCAACCCCCAAAATTCTTATATTGAAGTCCTAACCCTAAGTACCGCCGAATATGACTGTATTTGGATTCAGAGTCTTTAAAAGAGGTGATCAAGTAAAATGAGCTCATTAGGGTAGACCCTAATCCAGTATGACTGGTGTCCTCATAAGAAAAGGAAATTTGGACAAAAACACACACAGAGAGGGAAGACCATGTGAAGACACAGGGAGAAGATGACCATCTACAAACCAAGTAGAGGTCTCGGAAGAAACCAACCTTGCCAACACCTTGATCTCAGACTTCCAGCTTCTCAAACTATAAGAAAATAAATTTCTGTTATTTAAGCCACCCAGTCTGTGGTACTTTGTTACATCAGCCCTAGCAAACTAATACACATTTCATCTTCCGATAGATTGGACAGGTTGTATTAGATTGCTAGGGTTGCAGTAACAAAGTACCACAGACCAAGTGGCTTAAGCAACAGTAATGTATTGTCTTACAATTCTGGAGGCTAAAACTCTGAAGTTGAAATGTTGGCAGGGTTGATCCTTCTGAGGGCTATGAGGAAGAATCTGCTCCATGCTGCTCCCCTAGCTTCTCGTGGTTTGCTGGCCTCTGCCATTTTTTGGTGTATAGAACTATCACCCCTATCTCTGCTTTCATCTTCCCATGGCATTCTCCCTGTGTGTCTGTCCAAATTTCCCCTTTTCAGTAAAGGTATCAGTCATATTGAATTAGGGTCCACCCTAATGACTTCATTTTAATTTGATTGCTTCTGTAAAGACCCCATTTCCAAGTAAGATCACACTGAGAGGTACTGGGGGGTTAGGACTTCAAGATATGAATTTTGTGGGAGCCACAATTCAACCCACAACACTGAGCTTCCTCATAGAATGGTGGTCTCAGGATGGGAGAGAGCAAAGAGCAAAAGTGCAGGGCTTCTTGAGGCGTAGGCTCCAAAACTCTCACATCACTTCCACTGTATTCTATTAGTCAAAGCAAGCCACAAGGCCAGCCCAGAGTTAAAGGACAGGGCAATAATAACATCAAGGTCAAGGGTTTGGATCCCCATCATACCAGCCGGCTGCAAAAACAAAACAAAACAAAAAACATTAAAGGACAGGGAAATAAATTTTGCCTCTTCATAGGAAGGCCAGCAAAATATTATAGCTGTGTTTTCAATCTGCCACAGAGTTTTAACATTTTTTTTATAATTAACTAGCTACATGGCCTTGGGCTACTCATAAAAGCATAGATTATTAGAATCGGAAGGAATCCAAGCCAATCTTAACTCTCGCTACTGAGTAAATTTCCTCTGCTTCCTCTCACTCCTGCATTCCGCTTCTCTTTCCATTCTAGGAGCTGTTCCTTGGTGAGTTCATCAAGCCTCTGTGCCCCTGCTTATGCTATTTTCTCTGACTTGAAAGCCAATACCAAGGGCTGGCTGGTTAGCTCGGTTGGTGAGAGTGAGGGTTTGAATCCTCATACCAGCCATCCACCAAAAAAATAGAAAAGTGAATACCTCCTTTCTCATTTTTCCATCTTTTTATTGAAGTATAATCTTCATACAGAAAAATGTGTGTGTGTGTATATATATAACATCAGAAAAATATGTATATAGTTCATAAATATACTGCTTGATAAATTTCACAAACTAAACCCATCCATGTCTTCAGCATACAAAAGCAGAACATGACCAGCATCCCAGAAGTCCTCTCCATGTCTACGTCCAAGTTTTTTCTTTTTATAAGGACACCAGTCATATTAGATGACCTCATTTTAACTTGATTACCTCTGTAAAGACCCTATTTCCAAATAAGTTCCCATTCTGAAGTACTAGGAGTTAAGACTTCAACATATCTTTTTGGAGGACACAATTCAACCTACTCAGTGGACTGCATGAGAATTTCAGACATCTGAGATTTGATGAAATAATGTTTACAATCCATTTTTTGCTTAAGCTAGTTTGAGCTGATTTTTCTGTCATAATCATAATCAATACAACCAATACAATCAACAGAAGTGCTCTGGTGCAACCGTATTTATTTAATGCAAGTTACTCATAAATAATTGGTAAATTGGAGAATTGCATCAGTAGAACAAGTAAGTTGTGTTATTTCATTTGGACTTTTCCCAGCAAATTAATGTTTTGAAGTGATCAGTAATAAAATTTCTCACAATTAGAGAGAAAACTTTGCAGTAAATAAAGACTCAGGGAAAAAAAAGTTGGAAACCCTGCAGAAGTGCCTTTCTTTGTAAGTGCCTTCCTTTAGTGAATACCAACTAGTTTAGTGGCTGCAGGAACCGCTACATTTTCTGTTGAGCAACCTACAAAGTTGTGAGTGCAGATGAAGAAGCTGCAAAGGCATTGCTCCAGGTTTTCCTTTAAGAGGGCTTGCTGGACCTCTTTAGCATTCTTGTTTCCTCTCCAACATCATAACTGCATCTTTTGTGACTGCTTTCTGCAAAAAAGGCAAGCTGAATTTATTTATTTCTCAATGTTCACCTCACCTAAAATGTAGTCCCCTACTCATGTTGCCTGTCTAACTCCTACCTATCTCTTTCCTCTTAGCCTAAAGCTTACCCTGGGAGAAGTTCCCCACCTCCTGGATTGCCTTACCTTCACATGGCTATGTTTTTCTGTAGTGACCCTGTCAACATTTATTACACATTATTGTAATTAATTGTTTAGTGTCTGTCTTCCTCACAAGATTCTAAACCCTATGAGGGCAGGGACAGGGTTGGGCTTATTCACCAGTGTATCCCCAGCAACTAGTACAGTGCCTGATATGTGTAAAGCGTTCATTAAATATTTTTTAAATAAAATAGAACATTAAAATTTCTATTTTTTATCTTTTCTACAAATAATTTTGTCAAATATATTTCTTTTGAAAATTTAAATTGAAAACCATCAGAGTAATTCTCATTTAGTAAATTTAGAAAATACAGAAAATTGTAGATTTCAAGATTTCCACCTAGATTTCAAAGCATGTCATGTACAGCCTAGGGTCCCAGGAAGAGACCTGTCACAGAGGAAGAGCCACCACAGAAAGCCCCCATAGGGGGATCCAGAACTGTGAGCCAGTAAATTTCTGTTCATTACAAATATCCAGTCTGTCGTATTCTGTTAGAGCAGCTCAAATGGACTAAGATAGTGTGTGATTTGTTTACCTGTGATTTGATGCTTTCATAATTGCTATGGTCTAAATGTTTGTCACCCTCAAAATTCATATGTTGGGACCTAATCTTCAATGCAATAGTATTAAGAGGTGATGCCTTTAGGGGGTGATTAGGCCATGAGGACCTACCCTCATGAATGGGATTTGTGCCCTTATAAAAGAGGCCTGAGGGAGATGTCGGCCCCTTCCACCACAGGATGATGCAGCAAGAAGGTGCCATCTATGAAACAGAGAGCAGGCCCTCACCAGACACTAAATCTGCTGGCCTCTTCATCTTGAACTTCACAGCCTCCAGAACTGTGAACAATAAATTCCTGTTGTTTATAAATTACCCAGTGTGAGGTATTTTGTTATAGCAGCCCAAATAGACTAAGACAATAATAAAAGTTTTGGGTGACTTTTTTAGTTTCCTTAAAGCATGAGATTTTTACTTCATAGAAATAGAAGGAGAATCCTCCTTAGACTTGTGCTTGTAAGATGACTATCATTGTTGCCTGCCATAGAAAAGAGGTAAAATGTTGGCCTGCCATAGCACCATATTTTTAAGGTGTGTGACAAAAGAGTATCCATTTCTAATTTGCAAATTACATTGAGGGTGAGAATGGAGAAAAAGATTAGAGTAAAACAGAAATTCATGTGCTGTTTCTCCAAAACTGTCTTATGATCTTTAAAGAGGCCATAAGGAGCCTAAGAAAAGGGGGAGTTGGGGGTGGTGAGATGTGAAAACTGACTACCCTTGAGTTGCTCACTGTGATGGGTAGGTTGCAATAAAAAATGACCTACAACTCTCGCCTTTTACTAAAACTGTAACTTGTTTGCCCTCCAACTTCAATTTCATAAGTTCATATTACCTCTGTTAAAATCCTCTGCTTTAAAACCATTTTCTCTAAAAAAGACAGGTTTAACTTATGATGACATCCAATGTGCTTCAAAATGTATAGGCTATTTCTCTTTTCCTTGAATGTGAACTGGTCCTGGGTCGCTTTGACCAATGGATATGGCAGAATGGACTGTGATGTCTTCATACCTTTCATAAAACACATTTCATCTTCTACCCTCAACACCTAGAACAAAGCTCCAAATGCAGCTGAAAGGTCAACTGTAAAACTTTAAAAGGTAAAATTGACCATCAGTTTCATGATTATTTCTTGAAGGAATTAATGCAATTAGCATAATATAATTTAATATGTAGGAATCTCTTATATAGAAATATAGGATAGAAACAAAAGAAATAGATGAAGAAATAAGTAATCCTAAGAAGTTAGGCAAGTTAGACAGCAAGAAAAAATACTAACAATAAACTTTAGTTTCTTGATACAATTCTATATTTAAAAATGAGTATAATTTAAAATTTTTCTGAACCCATAATTGGCATAAATCTTGAGAGCTTGTCTGGAGGTTCTAGCAGGGAAGGGCAGCTATTCGTCTACCCTTAACCAAAGAATGGCAAGGTCATCCTCTTCCACTGAGTGCACAGCTTCAGGAGGGACACAGATGGAGAAGTGGGAGAGGAAGGGGACACCCACCTAGCCAGCCAGATCAGCTTCATCAACCCTGGCAATCAATGGAGTGACAGATGTCACAGCCAAATAGCCCTCACAGTCGCATAAATTCTTTCACTAAATAGAAGGAAGGTAATGTGTAATGTGGAACCATGTGACTATTTAGGTATCAGAAAATCTCACTGGGACTCAGTTTCTTGCACTGTAAAATGAGAATTGGATTAAGTAACTAGAATATGTGTACTTTGGAAAGCTGAGTATCATTACCAAAAAGTGCCTTTTCAAGTATGAGAAGGGGAGACACATGGTTACCAGCTTTAGGAAAAAGAGCATTGCACAAACTGAGGATCTAGAAACTGATAAAGCTAATAGAAACCATTGGCAAGGTCTTTGTGTGCCCAAAGTTATGTGTACAACAATTTCAAGGCCATAATCTAGATAATGGAATAAAATAGGAAAATGAGATGGTATAAATATAGGGAATCTGACTATCCATAGCTATGACTGTATATTTAGAAAATCTAGGATGCTCAACTAAAGAGATTTAGAATTCATGCAACAAGTTAGAATGGCTAGATATAAGTAAGCATACATAAACTTAGTAGCTTTCCTTTACAGGACTAATAATCAGTTAGGAATTGAATTGCAAAAAGGAAAACACACACACATACAGACGCACATGTAGAGGTATGTGTATATAAAATAAGTTGATCACCAAAAAGTATTAAATGGGAAGTAAGTATAAAACTATAATAAGAATATTAAGATAAATTCAATAAGTGGAGAGTCCTTCTGAAGAGAACTTAGTATTAGGAAATATATAACTTCTTTCTAAGAAATTTTCTTACCATAATTTTAATAAAAACTCCTTTGATGTCAAATAAACATCTATTTTCATATTTTGTACTAAATTAATAACATATGTGTATAGTTATATATAGAGAGAGGGGATATTCTAGAATGGCTATATTCTAGTTTGGCTCTCTAAAAAGTTGTCACCCTAGCATTCATTCACTAAGTGTTTATTAAGCTCCTATTATGTGCCAGGTACTGTATCAGGGACTAAGTTTACAGCTGTAAAAAGGCAGACAAAATTCCTTCATCCTCCAGGAAACTGTAGTCTAGAGGGGAATTCAGTCAAGAAAACAGACAATTAGTATATACTGTGCAATAAGTGCTATGACAGGGGAAATGACCTAAGAGCACAGAGGCAGGGCAAGGAAGGCTTCTCCTAGCATGGGATTCTGGAGGATAAATATGAGTCAGCTTGGGCAGCCGGTGGGGGAAAGGGAGGAAGGAAGCATCCTCCCGGTCCTAAGTAATATCAAAGAGAGCACGACACAAATGGGGAACTACAAAGTTTTCTATCTTTTTTTTTTTTTTCCTAACATCAGCAAATACTCGGGTTTGCTGTGTGCTGTATGAGTGATACAAAGAGCAAGGATAACCATCTAAGTGATTACAATATGGTGGGAATGTTAAGAATAAAAAGTTAAATTTCAACACAGGAACAAAACATAGAGCAAGATATGTCACAATGGTTGCGATACAAATTCAGGTAACATTTTCAGTAACTTTTCTTAATACTTTTGCATTCCCAATTTTTTATTTTGAAAAAATGTTAATGTGAAGGAAAGCTGAAATAGCAGTGTGATAAATACCCATATTCCTCTCCCCCAGATTTACCAACTGTTGACAGCTTGCCACACCTGCTCTGTCTCTCTGCACATGTGTACACACACATCCCTTTTGCTAAGACATCAAAGTAGATTGCAGACATCCTCCTACATTACCCTTAAGTACCTTATCCTGTGTCTCCCAAGAACAGGAATGTTCTATAAAAGCACAATGCCCTAACTACACCTAAGAAAATTGGCATTATCTCAGTCACATCAACCAACATTCATTCAATGCTCAAATTTCCCCAACTGCCCCCAAAGTGTTCTTCATAACTGTTCTCCCGACCCATCATATTTAAAAGTTCTTCTGTAGTGTACCCTGTCCTGTACTTCTGCTGTGCCTGGAAAATAAATGTAACCTCTTTAGGTCTGTTTCTTCCCTTAAATATTAACTATACATTAATTTTTATTCTTGTTGGACTTGCTGGATTTGTGATTTATGATTTATGATTGGATCTGTGAAGAAAACAATTTGCAAAATCATTTCAGGATAGGCTACTATATCACAAGTAGCCTCTAGATGTCCTCCTTGGATAGAGGAAATCTATAGCTAGTAGCTATTGAGGACTTCTCCAGACGAGTCACTATTGAGAAGATACATTTTCCTCTAGACAGCGTAGATCAGAGTCTAATAAATGTCTCATAATTCTAAACTGAACATAAGTAAGCTCAATTTATATGGTTCTCCAAACATGGGGCACACATGAACAAGGTTGCAAGCTGGGAGAGTATGAGGTTAATAAATGAAGTGACAGGGAAAACAGACCATTGTGAGAATTCCCAGACTTGTTTCCATTACTTCTGTCCCCTTTTAAAAGGATCTTTCTGGAATGGCCAGTTATCTCACTCAGTAGAGCATGGAGCTGATACCGCCAAGGTGAAGGGTTTGGATCCCTGGACTGGCCAGCTGCAATAAAAAAATAAATAAAAGGACCTTTTTATTGCTCAGTATTGTGCCTTTGTTATACTTATCAATTAAATGGGTGAAGAAGCAGAATGGAACGAGCCTAAGTAAGAACCCATATGGGAGATGCCTGACAGGAGTGATTCAGGAGATGAGAAGAAGAGACCCAGAAAAGGTGGGAGTTTCCAAAGAGACAAAGAAAAACAATTTTGGGGGTAGCTGCTATCATGAGTGGGGCTTCGGGGAGAGATTTATAGGGGATTATAGGATATTTTGATTCGTGCTGGATTGTGTAATTCTACTTTAATATCTTTCCTCAGATTTACTCCAATTATAATAATATAGTAATAGTTATTTACTGGACTAATTTTGTGTGTCAGACACTATGCCAAGCAGTTTGCACACATCTCATATAATCCTAATAACAAACCCGTGAGCTATTATTATCCCCATTTTACAGATCAGAAAAGTTATGCTCAGAGAAGTTAAAGCAAGTCATCCAAGATTACCCAATTAGTTGACGGCAGAACCAGTAGAGCCGGGATTCTGGTCTCAGCTGACTCCAGAGCCTGTGTTCTTATGGGTTCTGCTCTAACACTATTTGTCCCTTTCATGTGTTATCTTGCAGCATATGCAAAAGCATGAAGTGGCCATGCAGCCCACTGCCAGGTTCTGGATCACTGCTTGCCAAAATTCTACTTCTCTTGGGAGTTGCTACTGTGACTTTGATGTCATCAAGTCCTTAACATTGCAAGGTTTGAGACAGTCCTTGCATGCTCTCAGAAAGTAACTATTCCTATCAGCACGTCTTCATTCATATGAGAGACAGTATATTATACCTGTCTGTCTGTCTGTCTCTCTGTCTTTTCAAAGATATGTCCTTTAGGTGGCCCACTGTTATTCTTTGGGAAAAGAGCGTCAGTGAGAAAATGGCCTATATTACCTGTATGATTCAGAGAAATGTGTCCACCACAACTAGGATAAATTCTTTGCCCAGTGTGATAAGCAAATACAACAACACTTCAAAAAGTTTGTGGGATCAAAAGATAATGCGAATCTTTCCATGAACTTTTCGTTAGACCACCCTCCCCAAAGATGTCCACTTCGTAATCTCTGGAACCTGTGAATATGTTACTTACATGATGAAGTGAATCTTGCAGATGTTATTAAATTATGGATCTTGAGCTGGGGACATAATCCTGGATTATCCAGATGGACTCAAAGCAATCGCACAGGGGGAGGCAGAAGATCCAAAATGAGAAAAGGAGATGTGATGATGGAAGCAAAGGTCAGGAATAAAGCAGGGCCACAAGCCAGACTTCAGGCAGCTCGAGAAGATGGGAAAGGCGAGAAAACAGATTCTCCCCTAAAGCCTCTAGAATTTGCTGCAGCAAACAGGAAACTAATACACTTGGTGTAGGGAATGCACGAAGTCATGCTTGCTGCTATGTCCTCAGGCAGACCCAAGGAAGCATTTACAGCTAAGTTGACTTTGGAAGCCCAGTCACAGCACAGCTTGATTGGTGGTAGAGTTCTCTTCCTAAGTGGACCAACTCCTTTCTCTACAGAGGAAACAAGAGCTTCCCACATTTTTAATAATGGTCAAAATTCATATTGTTTTTATCCTGTGCCAGGCACTGTTCTAAAGGTTTACGTTTATTACATCATTTAATCCTCACAACAGACAAGGAAGTTGAAGCACAGAGAGATCAAGCCTTCTGTGTCCCTGTACCCCTGCTTTATTTTTCTCCATTGCACTTAATTTATCTAGGGGTCCCTGGAAAACAGAGTCAGAGGCAAGGATTTAGTGCCAATGCTTTCTTTGGGAGAAGCAAAGCCAGGGCAGCCAAGGGGAGGAGAAAGGACAGTGGAAATGTGAGGAAATGTGAAATAATACATTAGCTGATGGCTACCATTTCTTGCTGCAGAGGCACAGCAGGTCACTTAGCCCAAGGTCACTCAACTGGGCAGTGGTGGAGCTGAGATGTGAAGTGGTCAATGTGGCTCCAGAGACCATGCAGATGGCCACAATTTATGCCATGCTGTCTCCCTTGGAAAAAAATCATTAAATATCACTTTTCTTTTCTTTTTTTTTGGCAGCTGGCCAGTACAGGGATCAAACCCCGGACCTTGGTAGTATCAGCACTACACTCTAACCAGATGAAGCAACTGGCCAGCTTTTCTTTTTTCCTTTTTTGTCATTTCCAGTGTTCTTGAATTCTCATGCTCTATATGCTATATATCCTCCTTTTTACTTTTCCTTTTTTTTGGTGGCTGGACAGTATGGGGATCTGAACTCTTGACCCTGGTGTTATAACACCATGCTCTAACTAATGTATATCCTCCTTTTAATGCTTTCGTGGTCCTTGGGGAAAGGAGTGTTGGGCAAATAGAGGATTGCAAGTCACACCATGCCAATACTTCAATTGTAATGGCTGAAAAAGTGCACATTTTATGTTAAATATGTGCTCACAGTCAATAATTTGGAAATATTATAGATTTTAAAAAAATGATTCTTACTTATAATCTCCCACTTAGTAGTTATACATAAACAGTGTTTTGAATTCTTTAGGCATAAATGCCTTTACAAGTGTAGGATGGTCACAGAACAGTATCATAGGTTGTGAGTGAACTCCTGAGAAAATAGTTTTGTCTTTCCTATCTCCCATACCAATTCACTCCTCCAGACTCACATACACATAAATTATAATTATAAGGACCTAAATGTTTTCTATCCTACTCCTAAAAGTACTCACGAAAGGGTTCACACAATGTTTCATTTAATCCACTTTAGTGATTTTAATTTTCAACTTTTTAATTTAATAAACATTTATATAGGATTTACTATGTGCTAGGAAGGGTTCAAAGTCTCGTATAAATGTTAATGCATTTACTTTTTATAGGGCTTGCTAGTTTGCTCGGTTGATAGAGTGTAGTATTGACAACAGCAAGGTCAAGGGTTCAGATCCCCATACTGGCCAGCTGCCAAAAAAAAAAAAAAAAAACTCTATAACAACCCTGTAAGGTATATACAGTATTATTTTTGCTACCACTTTACAGATAAGAAAATGGAGGCACAAAGATATTAAACTATTTATCCAAGGGTCACATACCTACTAAGTAGCAGAGCTGGAATTTGAACCTAGGTAATCTGTCTCCAGAGTCCATGTGCTTAACCAGCTTGTAATGATGCTATCAAGCTATTACAAAATAATGAGATTGTCTTCAAATGTAATCGTTCTTTTTCTGCAAAGAAACATGGTCATATTGTAGGAGTAAGACAGTGTGAGAGGTCACTTAATCATCAAGTCCTAGATAAATCCAAACCATTGAGAACGTTTTAGAATTTCCCTCCCTAAGTTGGTAAAACTTCATGTCACTGTATATATGCCTGAACATTGAGGTTCTTATTTAAAATAGAATTGATCCCCAAATCTGAAGTTGATCCTACAACCAACTCCAGGTTTTTAATGAGTTTGCAGCAGGCAGGATCTAAGGCCTATTCAGGACTCCTGTACTAGCTCACTGAGGGGAAGGACTCTAGGGAGGGAGCAAAGAAGGGGCGTGGAATGAGACAGAGCTGGTCGAACTGCCATTTATTTGCCTGAATTAATTCCCTTATTGAAGAAAATATTTTAAAGTCAAAAGTAAAATTTAGATTTACTTGATTTGAAGTAAAAGTAAAATAAAATATTTTGATCTCCATCTCTTTTTTAGAGGAAAAAGGATAGGACTGAATTAGCTCCAATTCTTATCCTCAATTCTCTCTCACTAGACTATCGTACTTTCATTTTGTTTCTGTAGCATTCTGAACGTGACACAGACAGAATCATCTTCTTGGATAAAGATATCCGTATTCATTATTTACAGGGAAGTGTACAACCATAGAGACATTTTCATGCCACACTTAACACTACCAATGTTTTTATTTATTCATTCAACAAATATTTATTATGTGATTCCTACATGTCAGACACTGCTCAAGGAAGCTGGGATATATCAGTCAAAGGCGAAAGATTTATACGATCTGAAGAGAAACCAGAGTATAATCAGTAAACAAAACAAAAATCCCTGCCTTCATAGAATCTATATATTGTTTCATGAGTGCTGATTACATTTCTGAGTCCCTATTGTTCAAATAATTTCTCTTGGTTTCTTTAAAGTATATACAGAAATAATAATAATAATAATAACAATAATAAAGTATACATCAAAAATGTGTCTTTCTTTAAAGCATGTATCTAAAATGCGTCTTGCATGAGATGGTATTAACTTGTACTGGGTTTTATTTTTATCTATGGATTTTATAAACCATATTCAGCCTTTCTCTAGTGTAGTGCAAACGGGTGATTTTGCCTTCCAGGTAGGTTTGCCAGATTTCGCAAATGAAAATGCAGATGTCCAGTTAAATCTTGATCTCAGATAAACAATAATTTTTTTTAGTGTAATTATGTCCCCCATATTGTACATATCCCACATATTGTAGTTGTTCTGGCAACCCTACCTCCTGGTTTTGCAATGTCTGCAGACACTTTTGGCTATCATAATTGAGGGTGGGATGTTATTGGCATCTAGTGGGTAAAGGCCAGGAATGCTGCTAATCATCTTACAACACACAGGATAACCCCCTACAACAAAGAATTATCAGGCCTAAAAAGTCAATAGTGCTGAGGTTGAGAAACCCTGCTCTGATACCATGATTAACAAAGGAAAAAGGATAGATCAAAATCACCTGAGCTTTTTTCATAACATACACCATCACTGCCTCTTCCCTACCCAGGGCATATCAGTGGGGGATTTTTTACCCCAAAATGTCACCCCCACTTAATTTAGATATGCACCCGAAGCCCACCATTGAAAACTAGTGCTCTGAATGAGTCCCGAGGAAATGAAGGGAAGAGAACCCCTTACCTTTCCTTTTCCTGAACTCTCACTGCATGTCATTCACACCAAAGTTAACTTTCTACCTTACTATAAAGTCAGGGTACTATCATATCCTCTACTAAGTTTAAATAGTCGGGAGATGTTTTGAGGGTCCCTGCCTCTCCCCCTGCTTTGGTCAGGTAAGTCTAGAAAGTTACCTTGGTCACCTTTAGGAGGACGCATCATCCACTGGTGCTAAAAGTGATCTCCTCAACAGTCACACAGCCACAGAAGAAAGTATGCAGAGACCCCACGAGGCGATCAGCGCATCTGGCTTCAAAGGTGAGTGGGAAAGACAGTGTAATTAGAACTTTTGTGTTTGCAAGTTGAAAATACAAAGTTGCCTGACCCGTTGAGCCAAGATTCACTCTTTCAAGAGAAAAGGGTTCGGTCAGAACCAGCACTTCAACCAACACTAAGGTGACCAAACATCCCAGGTTGCGTGGACTGGGTGGTTTCCTGGGACAAGACTTTCAGTGCTAAAGCCAGGAAAGTCCCAAGCATACCAGGATGAGTTGATCCTGACACAGTCTTTCTGTGGCTTTTGGCCTATGAAGTCATGGATATTAAGATCTGGAAAAAGCTGTTGAAAAGTAATCTCAGATGAGCTTATCACTGAGTGAAAAGAACCCCCCTCCCGCAAGGGTCCACCATGGCCTGTACTGAGATCAGGGTCAGTCATGTACCAGTATTCTCCATCAGTAGAGTTAAACCAGTAGTTAATAGCATCACCTTGCACCAGTGAGAAATGATACCAGCAGGGGCTGCTCACTTGGGTGTTTTATTAGTTAACACTAGCTTTTTTCTTGAATCAGTGGTTCTCAAACTTCAGTGTGTATCAGGACCACCCAGAGGACTTGCTGAGCCCCATTGCCATAGTTTCTGCTTCAACAGATCTGGGGTAGAGACTGAAAATTTGGATTTCTAACAAGTTGCTAGGGGATATTGATGTGCTGGTCTGGTGGCCAAACTTTGAGAACCATGCCTTAGGTGAATCCTCAAAATCTCAGTGGTTTAACAATCTTCATTAACCTCACAGTCCGAAGTGTGTGTTCATGGTTAAGTGGTTCTCTTAGGCAGATTTCTTCTGAATGGTGATGCAGGTACCCAAATTCCATCATGTGGTTCTACCATCTTGAAAATGTGGTTCCTAAGGTTGCTCTGCAGATCATCACCTTCCAAACATCCCAAAGCAGGGAAAAGCATGAAGTAACACTCTTGGGAGGTTTTTATGGATCAGTCCTAGAAGGTACTATATTTCTGCTATGGGTTAAATTGCATCCTCCAAAGCTTAATGTATTAGGAAATTAATCCCCACAATGACGGTGTTAAGAGGGTGGGAAATCCTATTGTGGTCATTGACAAATGGGGTCTTGAAGAGGTGATTAGACTGTGAGCACCACACCCTAGTGAATGGATTAACCCATTGGTGAGTTAGTGGTGGTCATGGATCCGGTTCTGATGGCTTTAAATAGAGAGCATGTAAGAAGCGCTCTCTCTTGCTTCTGTCATTTCACCGTGTGATACCCTGCATCTTTGTGGAGAGTCACTGGCTATCAACAAGGCCCTCACCAGACATGTTCCCTGGACTTTGGACTTCCCATCCTCCAAAACTGTGAGCAATAAATATTACTGTTCCTTTACAAATTACCCGGTTTCAGGTATAACTGTTGTAAGCAACAGAAACAGACTAATACAATTTTTCGGAAACATAGCCACACCTAACTGCAAGGGAGGCTAGAAAATGTAGTCTAGTTATGTGCCCAGGAAGAAGAGAACTCTGTCACAATTCAGTCGTCTGGTCATCAAATATGCATTTCACCCCTTTACCATACATAGAACACACTCTTTTCTCTTTCCCCACTGAGGGAGGCAACCCAAAGTCCCTTGCAGTATTTGCACCAAGCTCAAAATCCAGGATTTCTGGGCAACACGTGGTCTTCTCCATTAAGGCTAAATATGGCTCCTAATGGTCTGAAGACTTTTTTTTTTTTTTTTTTTTGGCAGCTGCCCAGTACGGGGATCTGAACCCTTGGATTTGGTGTTATAACACTGTGCTCCAACCAACTGAACTAACCAGTCAGCCCCCAAGTCCAAAGACTTTTGAATTAGGAAAACAAGTTTTCTGGGCCGGCCCGTGGCTCACTCGGGAGAGTACGGTGCTGATAACACCAAGGCCCCGGGTTCGGATCCTATATACGGATGGCCGGTTCGCTCACTGGCTGAGCGTGGTGCTGACAACACCAAGTCTAGGGTTAAGATCCCCTTACCGGTCATCTTTAAAAAAAAAAAAAAAAAAAGGAAAACAAGTTTTCTGTAAATTGTCCTTCTCTTCTCTCCACATGTAATGGTGAAACTAGACATACTATCGACAAAAACAAAACAAAAACAATTGTTATGTCATGGATGTTTTCATATTGTATTATAGTTGTTGCATAAATGTTGTAACATACCTCAAAATACTGTTTACACTCATACACTTATTTCTTCTTTGAAATTATGATAGTTATTAGACCTGCCTTGTATTAGTCAGGGCTTTCCAAAGAAACAGAAGCAATATAGTAGATATAGATAGATACACCTTCTTTTTTGTTTGTTTTTTCTGGTGACTGGCTAGTATGGGGACCTAAACCCCATGACCATGGTGCGCTCTAACCAACTGAGCTAACCAGCCAGCCCCTAAATAGATCTATCATAATGAATTGGCCCATGCCATATGGAAAGCTAAGAAACCCGAGATCTGCTAACGGCATGCTGAAGACCCAGCAGAGCTGATGATGTATTTCCAGCTTGAATTTAAATGCCTGAAAAGCAGGGGAACTGACAGTGTAAGTTCTAGCCCAAGTCTAAGTCCAAAGACGGGAGAAGACTGATGTCCCAGCTTGAAAACAGTCAGGCAGACAAAGAGCATATTCTCTCTTACTTTCATTTTTGTTCTGTTCAGGTCTTCAATGGATTGGATGAGGTCCACCCACGTTGGGAAAGCAAATCTGCTTTACTCAGTCTACTGATTCAAGTGTTAGTGTCATCCAGAAATACCCTGACAGATACATCTGGAATAATGTTTAACCAAATATCTGGTACCCCATGGCCCAGTCAAGTTGACACATAAAATGAATTATCACATGCTCCTAGATTTTATTGAATGCATTAACAAAAAATGTAAATATGATGCTATATCATGTATTTTTAAAAAGTATTTTGCTAAGCATTTGTTAATATAATTGGTTTCCTTGTACTCTTATGTATTATATCTTAAACATTACTCTGAAATGGGGTCCATAGCTTCATCAAACTGCCAAAGGGGCACTTGGCACCAAAAAAAAAAAAAGGAAGAAAGAAAGGAAAAAATTAAATCCCTCTGCTCTAGATCTAAATGCAGTAGGCACACCATCTGTAGTGGATTGAATTCTGTCCCCCCAAAACTCATTGAAGCTTGAGTTGTGTTCCCCAAGTTTTATGTATTAGAAACTTTGCCCCCACTGTGACTGTTAAGAGGGTGGGAAATCCTATTATGGTAATTGAAAGGTGGAGCCTTGAAGAGGGGATTGGATTGTAGGACCATGCAGTAGTGAATGGATTAAAAACGGTAGTCAGGAGTGTGGTTCTGAGGGCTTTAAAAGAAGAGGAGAGTATGACTTTCTCTCCTTCTATTATCCCTCTGCTCCACTATCTTGCAATGTGAGACCCCTGGGTCACCGTCACCACCAGCCTCAGAAACTGTAAGCAACAAATTTTATTTTCTTTATAAATTACCCAGGTCCAAGTATTTTATTATAAGCAATGGAAACGGACTAATACACCATCATCCATCTAAGTTAGTTCAAGTGACATTTTACTAAATGTTTGTCAGTGCACAATACGTCTCCATTTTTTCCAGTTTTGGGTATCTGTTTCCTTACATCCAACTGCTGATTCACTAAGCTGATGTTACAAATTTTAGGTTTTTGTTACAGTAGTACTCCACTTTAAGATACCAGTGTTCTGTATTGGTTAAGGTAAAGCTATCCGCTATAATAAGTAAACCCTAATCTCTATAGCTTAGCACAATAAAAATTTATTTTTATTCAAATAATAGTTCATGCCATGTTTGTGGTACCCAGTGGCTTTCCTGAGTGATTCTCCTGGGTGACCTTCCTGTGCAACTCCTGCTCAAGTGATGATCTAGGTACTTAGGTTCCTTCCACCTTGTGGTTCTGTCATCTTCACCATATGGATTCTCTATCTAGAAAGAAAAAGAGCAAAGAAGATTGTGCTTGAGAGGTTTTTGATTAGAACTCATTCAAATGACCACACCTACCTGCAAAGGAAGCTGGGGAATATAGTACAGCTGTGTGCCCAGTGAGACGAAATGGGTTTGGTGAAGGGGTACCAGATAAAATATAGAACACCCAGTTAAATTTTAATTTCAGATAAACAATTTTTTTAATATAAGCATGTCCCATGTAATATTTGAGTGTCCTGTATTTTTATTTGCTGAGTATGTCAACCCTAGTTTGGTGATCATTTAACGGTCTCTGCCATAGGAGAGACTTAAGCAGGAGAACTACTTAAGATCTTGAGTTTCTGAAAAATTCAGGAGGAGGAGGCAGGAACCTTATCCCAGTCACCTTATCCAAGGAATTTATGGATTCCCATATAGCACATACCTGTATAGTGGACTAACTGAAACTCCCAAAGTGGGAAACATTTGATATGTTATAGGCAATGATTATGATGCTGCTGAAAAGCTAGAGTACATGGTGGGTATAGACCCTTAAAAGTCTCTGCTAATGTGTAGGATAGACACTAGTGTTCTGTGAGAGCCTGAGCTTGAAAGGAGTCTTTATTTATTTAATTTTTTAAAAAATTTTATTTTGTCGATATACATTGTGGCTGATTATTGTTGCCCATCACCAAAACTTCCCTCCCTCCTTCCACCTTCTCTCCCCCCACCGATGTCTCCTCTGTTTGCTTGTCGTATCAACTTCAAGTAATTGTGGTTGTTATATCTTCTTCCCCCCCATTTTTTTTTTTTTGTGTGTGTGTGTGAATTTATGTATTAATTTTTAGCTCCCACCAATAAGTGAGAACATGTGGTATTTCTCTTTCTGTGCCTGACTTGTTTCACTTAATATAATTCTCTCGAGGTCCATCCATGTTGTTGCAAATGGCAGTATTTCATTCGTTTTTATAGCTGAGTAGTATTCCATTGTGTAGATGTACCACATTTTCCGTATCCACTCATTTGATGATGGACATTTGGGCTGGTTCCAACTCTTGGCTATTGTAAAGAGTGCTGCGATGAACATTGGGGAACAGGTATACCTTCGACTTGATGATTTCCATTCCTCTGGGTATATTCCCAGCAGTGGGATAGCTGGGTCGTATGGTAGATCTATCTGCAATTGTTTGAGGAACCTCCATACCATTTTCCATAGAGTGAAAGGAGTCTTTAAAACCAGGTTGGCATCCGGATACTTGTACTGGCCAACTGCCTAAATAAATAAATAAATAAAACCAGGTTGGCAAAATATGTAGGAGAGAGACATGAAGACATTAATTTCTTTGTGATCCCCATGCCCAGAGAGTTTTGAATAAGGAAGATGTAATAAAGGTAGTTTCTAAAGTTTCTAACTTAGACTCTAAAAATTTCTAAAAATACCAGCACTCTCCTTGAAGCATGGACTGTGGCAAGTCTTGGTACAAGAAAAGTCTAATTACCCCAAGCCTGGATAAGCCACTGGAGACATGCCCAACCTGTTATGCTGCCACAGTCCATGGGAAAGGCTAATCAGCCTGTGGTGGAAGTAATGATTTCCAGAACCTATAGCTATTATCTGGGAATGATCTGTCTACCCCCAGGAAAGAAAGAAGGAAATTTTTATTTATTTATTTTTTATTTTTTGGCAGCTGGCTGGTATAGAGATCCAAACTCTTGACCTTGGTGTTACAATAGCACACTGTAACCAACTGAGCCAACCAGCCAGCCAGAAACAAATAAAATTTCAGTAAGACAATTTGCTGAAAGTCTCCCAAAAGAGACAATATTGGAAGGGGACAAGTAGGTATCAATACAGTGCTCCAGTGGTAGTGTCTTAAGAGTTATTAATAACCACTGTGTAGAAAATGCCTTTATAATGGTAGTGAAGCATTTGTAGATTCTTAAAAGTTTCGAGAAACATTGGGGAAAAATATTTTTTCCATTTTTAAAACAAGGTTTTTATAAAATTAATTTATTATTATTATTATTATTATTATATTCTAAGATGTTGCACAGCACTTGGAGGGGGAGCGGGGAGGAAGGTAAGGTGATGGAGGTGAAGGTGGGGGGACAGAGGTGAAGGTGGGGGGTGGGGCTGGCTCATGGCCTATGGCTGGCTCCTTTGCTAGTCTGGTTGCAGAGGTTAAGGGGACGTGGCTGAGGCCCACGGGCTTCCCCCACTCCAGCTTGGTAGCCTGGGGGATTTTCCAGGGGTAGCTTGGTTATTGCTGGGTTGGTTGTGAACATTGTGGGGTGTAGCTGAGGCCCTTGGCCCCCCACCCCAGCTTGGGAGCCTGGGGTGCTTCCAGCTCTTCTAGGTTTTACAGATGTTCTTTGGTGGTATTAGACCTTTACTGGTTAAAATCAGAACTTTGTCTCTGATCTGTGGGTTTTTTGTGTTTTCTTTCAGTTCTGTGTTGGATTATTTGCTGTTCCCACCACTTAAACTCTGCACTGGAACTAATTTGTTGTCCTTTGGTTACTTCTAAAATGGGGGAACTTCTTGTGGGGACCAGCACTTGAGTCCTATAGTTGAGCTAATTTGTTGCTTTGCTGCTAATACCCTGGGGAAGGCTTTTTGTGCAGCTCAGGTTTTAATTGTTGACCTTGTAAGCACTTCCAGGTCTTGTGAGGTCCAGTACACCTGAGTTGTGTGGAAACTCTGGTCTGGGCCTGAGTCTTTTCAGCAAACTGTACCCCCTGCAGTTCTATATTCCTGACCAGTCTCTACTGAGTGGGCCTGTGCTCATTGGGGGACAGATCAGCTGTCCATGCTGTGTCCCAGTGTTCCCCTGGGGGGCCCATCTCCCCCACCCACCACACTCTAAACACTTCCCATAGGACGGGCAATGTGCCAGTCCCTTGCAATGAAGATATTAGCATGCATAGTAAAACTCACCCTTTATTAAAACTGTACACTAAGTGCAGTTTTGAGTTATGTAACTATCAACACAATCAAGACACTGAACAAGTCCACCTCCCCCCAAGCTGCCCTGTCCCTTTGTAATCAACACCACCCTCCCTCACCCCCTGCCAAGTCCTGGTATCAACTGATCTGTTTTCTGTCCCCATAGTTTTGCCTTTTCCAGAATGTCATATAAATGGAATCATATAGTATGTAACTTTGTGAGTCTGGCTTATTTCATTTAGGATAATGCTTTTAAGAATTTTAGACCTTAAAATTTTTTTAAAAAATAAGCAAAACTTTTGAGAATATAGAGAATCATCAACCTTCTCTGGTAAAAAAAAAAAAAAAAACAGTTTAGACTCCAGAGAAAGGATGATCCCAACAGTTTGAATTCTTACAACATCATACACATCTAGAGACTTTGCTCCAAAAACTTATCCCAAATGGATGCCATAGAAAATCAACATCAAAACAAAAAAGAAAGAAAGAAAAAAGTGAAAAAAAGAAAATCAAGTCATCAGACACTGCTGTTAATGAAGGGCAGAGATGTAGGCTAAAGCTATGAAAATTACCTCCGAGATTTTGGAATTAAGGAGGCTAACTCTGAAGGAGGAAGGGAAGAACTAATCCATTCAAAAGACTCATCAAGACCCTTCTGGGATCTTAGCAGCTAGTTGGGAATGTTAACCACAGCACAGAATTTTGTTTGGTAGTAATCATCAAAGCCTCTTAAAGTGGGAGGGGAGTCTAGAGTATTTTTATGTGACCAAAGTTAAGTTGCTATCAGCTTAAAATAGTTTATTATAACTACAAGACTCTAGGCTATCCCTAAGTTAATCAAGAAGAAAGAAATTACAGCAGATACACAAATGCGAAAGAGGCTCTCTGCTCCACCATTCTGCCATGTGAGACCCCTGTATCACTGTCACCATGAAGGCCTCCACCACATGTGTTCCCTGGACTCTGGACTTTCCAGCCTCCAACACTATAAGCAATAATTTTCATTTTCTTTACAAATTATCCAGTGCCAAGTATTTTATTTATGAGCAACAGAAACGGAGTAAGACAGAAAATTGGTACCAGAGAGTGGGGTGTTGCTTATAACAGATATTTGAAAATGTGGAAGCAAGGCCGGCCCGTGGCTCACTCGGTAGAGTGCGGTGCTGATAACACCAAGGCCACGGGTTCGGATCCTATATAGGGATGGCCGGTTTGCTCACTGGCTGAGCGTGGTGCTGACAACACCAAGCCAAGGGTTGAGATCCCCTTACCGGTCATCTTTTAAAAAAAAAAAAAAAGAAAAGAAAATGTGGAAGCAGCTATAGAACTGGGTAGTGGGCAAAGGTTGAAGGAGTTTGGAGGATTCAGAAGAAGACAAGAAAACTAGGGAAAATTTGGAATGTTTTAGAGATTGTTTAAATGGTGGTGACCAGAATGCTTACGGAAATATGGACTATAAAAATCAGTCTAAAGGGCCGGCCCGTGGCTCACTCGGGAGAGTGCGGTGCTAATAACACCAAGGCCCCAGGTTCGGATCCCATATACGGATGGCCGGTTCGCTCACTGGGTGAGCGTGGTGCTGACCACACCAAGTCAAGGGTTAAGATCCCCTTACCGGTCATCTTTTAAAAAAAAAAAAAAAAAATCAGTCTAAAGAGGTCTCAGATGTAAATGAGAAAGGACTTATTACAAACTGGGGCAAAGATCACCCTTGTTATGAACTGACAAGGAACTTGGCTGCATTCTGTTCATGCTGAACAGCTTTATGGAATGTGGAACTTTATGTGCTGACCCAGGGTATTTGGCAGAAGAAATTTCTAAGTAGCAAAGCATTCAGAAAGCTGCACGATTACTTGTAACAACCTACACTGAGTTATGGCAGCAAAGGTATGACATAAAACCAGAATTTAAAAGGGAAGCAGAGCATAAAGATTTGGAAAATTTGTAGCCTGGTCATGTGGTAGAGAAGTATGAAACAGAGAATGGAGAAAAATGCAGTGGTACTAAGAAGATTATTACAAAAGAAAGGGATTATCAAGAGAAGGGGGGAAAGGCCCTGAAGGTATTGCAGAAGCCTCTGGAGCAAACCATTCCATTACAGGCTCAGAGGCCTAGGTAGACAGAATGACCTTGGGCAACAGGCCTGAGGTGCCCTCCACAGGCTTGCTGCTCAGGGCCACCTTGGGAAGCTGCTTCCCGCACCAGCACTCCAGCTTGTTTGGCTGCTCCAGCTGTGGCTAAATTGGCCCCAGGTATGGCTGGACCTGCACCTTTGGAAAATATAAGCCAGAAGCCTTGGTGGAGTCCATGTGTTGTTAGGTCTGCAGGCTTACAGAATGTCAGAGATCTGAAGGCTTGGGAATCCACCCCAATTTCAAAGGATGTATGGAAAATCCTGGGGGCCCAGGAAGATATATGTCACAGGGGTGGATTCACCACATAGAGTTTTTGCTAGAGTGATGCCAAGCATAAATGTGGGGTCAGAGTTGGAGCAGATAAACCCCATGAGCGCCATGTCTAATGGAGCCATAAGAGCTGGACCACCGTGGAGACCTAGAATTGTGGAGCTACCAGTGTGCAATGCCAGCCTGCAAGAGCTAAAGCATCACCTGAGATGAGGAAATCCATAGAAGATGAGCTGCCTGAGGACTTGGGGACCTAAACCCTGCACTAGCATGCAGAGGACATTGAACATGGAGTCAAGGTACATGATTCACCAGCTTTGAGATTTAATACTTGCCCTGCTCAGTTTTGGACTTGTTTAGGACCTGTTACCCCTTTCTTTTGGCCTATTTCTCCCTTTTCGAATGGGAATATGTACCCTATGTTTGTCCCACCATTGTATCTAGGAAGTAGATAACTTGTTTTTAATTTCACAGATGGGACTTTAGACTTTGAACTTTTGAGTGGAAACAAGTTAAGACTTTGGGGATCAAATGAATATGTTTGTGTGTAAAAAGGACATGAGTTTTGGGGGGCCAGGGATGGAATGCCTTGGGTTGAATTTTCCCACAAAACTTAATTCTCACTGTAACTGTTGAGGGAGGGAAATCCTATTATGATAATTGAAAGGTGGAACCTTGAAGAGGTGATTAGATTGTAGGACCATGATGTAATGAATGAATTAATAATGGTGGTCATAGGCATGGTTTGGAGGGCTTTAAAAGGAGAGTGAATGAGGAGGTTGGTGCCTCTCTCTGCTCCGCCATTTTCACAATATGATATCCCACCATCACTGTCGCCACCACCAAAACCGTCAGCAGCTATATTCCCTGGACTTTGGACTTCCCAGCCTCAGAAACTGTAAACAATAAATTTCATTTTCTTACAAATTACTCAGTTTCATGTATTTTGTTATAAGCAACAGAAATGAACTGATACACCAAGGATATGCTGCCTACAAGAGACAAACCTACATATTAAAGACAAACATAGAATGAAAGTGAAGGGCTTAAAAGAGGTATTCCATTTAAATGGAAACCAAAAATGAACCGGAGGGGCCATACTTATATCAGATAAAATAGACTTTAAATCAAAAACTGTAAAAAGAAACAAAGAAGGTCATTATACAATGATAAAGGGATCAATTCAACAAGAGCATGCAATAATTGTTAATATACATGCACCCAACACCAGACACCCAAATATATAAAGCTCAGAGCAGAAATATGTGAAATAGAAATGAGAAAAATAATTGAAAAGATCAGTGAAACAAAGAGTGGGTTTTTTAAAAAAAGTCAACAAAATTGGCAAACCTATATTTAGGTTTCAAATAAATAAATTAAATTAAATTAAATAATAAATAAACAAATAAATAAATCAATTAATTCAAATAAATAAAATAAAAAATGAATAGGAGACCTTGCAACTGACACTGCAGAATAAAAGGATCATAAGAGACTATGACAAACAACTGTATACCAACAAGTTAGGAAATTAAATCAATAATAAAAAGTCTTCCATTAAAGAAAAGCCCAAGATCTGATGTTTCAATGCCAAATTCTATCAAACATTTAAAGAAGAGCTAATACAAATTCTCTTCAGATTATTCCGAAAAGCTGAGGAGGATGGACTCCCAACTCATTTTATGAGGCCAGCATTATATAGATTACAAAACTGGACAGGAACACAACAAAAAAAGAAAATTATAGGTCAATATCCCTGAAGAACATAGATGAAAAAATTCTCAATAAGATACTAGCAAAAAAAAAAATCTACCAGCACATTAAAAAGATCATTCACTATGATCAAGTGGGATTTATCCCAAGGATGCAAGGATGGATTAACATATGTAAATCAAAAAATGATATACACCACATTAACAGAAAGACAAAAACTATATGATCATTTCAATTGACACAGAAAAAGTATTTGACAAAATTTAACATTCCTACATGTTAATAACTCTTAACAAACTAGATATAGAAGCTGTGTACCTCAATACAATAAAGCCTATATATGACAAACCCACAGCTAAGATCATACCGAATGAGGAAAAGCTGAAAGACAAGGATGCCCACTTTCACCACTTCTATTCAATATAGTACTGGAAGTCCTAGCCAGAGCAATTAGACAAGAGAAAGAAATAAAAGGCATCCAGGGGGTGGCTGGTTATTTCAGTTGGTTAGAGTGCAGTGTTAAAACACATTGGTCAAAGATTTGGATCTGCATACTGGCCAGCAGCCTTCCCTCTGCCAAAAAAAGAATAGGTGTCCAAATTGAAAAGGAGGAAATCAAACTGTCCCTGTTTGCAGATGTTCTGTATATAGAAAACCCTAAAAACTCCAAACCAAAAAACTGTTATACCTAATAGATATAAATAAAGTGAAAGCTATCACACATGTTCATGGATTAGAAGAACTAATACTGTTAAAATGGCTATTCTACCCAAAATGAC
Organism: Cynocephalus volans; assembly: GCF_027409185.1. NCBI lineage: Eukaryota > Metazoa > Chordata > Mammalia > Dermoptera > Cynocephalidae > Cynocephalus > Cynocephalus volans. The sequence goes on from NC_084467.1 coordinate 135,134,111, forward strand.
CTATAGATTTAATGCTACCCTTATAAAAATACCAATTACATTCTTCACTGAAATAGAAAAAAAAAAAATCCTAAAATTCATATGGAACCAAAAAAGGCCCTGAATAGCCAAAATAATTCTGAGAAAAATGAACAAAGCAGGAGGCATCACATTACTTGACTTCAAATCATACTACAAAGCTATAGTAACCAAAGCTGGACAGTACTGGCATACAAACAGACACATAGACCAGTGGAACAGAATAGAGATCCCCAAAATAAATTCATGCACTTATAACCAACTGATCTTTGACGAAGGTGCCAATAATACATATTGACAAAAAGACAGTCTCTTTAGTAAATAGTGCTGCAGAAACTGGATATCTACATGTAGAAGAGTGAGACTAGTCCCCTACCTCTCACCATATACAAAAATCAACTCAAAATGGATTAGATATTTAATGGTGAAATCCAAAACTATAAAACTACTAGAAGAAAACACAGGGGAAATGATCCACAATATGGCACTGAGCAAGGATTTTTTTTTAACAACTTCAAAAGCACAAGCAATAAAAGCAAAAACAGAGAAGTGGGATTATATCAAACTAAAAAGCTTTTGCACATCAAAGGAAACTGCTAGCAGAGTGAAGAGACAATGTACAATATGGGAGAAAATATTTGCACACTATACTTCTGACATGGGCTTAATATCAAGAATATGTATGGAACTTAAACAATGGGCTAAGGATTTTCATAGAAATTTCTGAATAGAAGACATACAAATGGCCAACATGTATTTAGAAAACATGCTCATTACTAATCCCTGGGGAAATGCAAATCAAAACAACAATACCACCTCACTCCAGTTAGAATGGCTATTACCAATAAAACAAAAGAAAACAAGTGTTGGTGAGGATGTGGACAAAAGAGAACACTTCTACACTGTTGGTGGGAGTGTAAATTAGTACAGTCATTACAGAAAACAGTATGGGAGTTCCTCAAAAAATTAAAAATAGAACTACCATATGAGGCTGACCAGTTAGCTCAGTTGGTTAGAGCATGATGTTATGACACCAAGGTAAAGGGTTCAGATCCCCATACTGGCCAGATGGTAAAAACCAAACCAAAACAAAACAAAACAAAACACAAAAAAACCCAACCAACCAAACAAACAACAACAACAACAAACTACCATAAGATCCAGCAATCCCACTACCGGGTATATACCCAAAGTAAATGTAGTTGGTATGTCAAAGAGATATCCCACTTCCATGTTTATTGCACCACAATTTACAATAGCTAAGATATGGAATCAATTTAAGTGTCCAATGATGGATACATGGATCAAAAAAAAAAAAAAAAAAAAAAAAAAAAGAAAGAAAGAAAGTGATATATATACACAATAGAACATTATTCAGCCATAAAAAAGAATGAAATCCTGTCATTTGTGGCAACATAGATGGACTTGGATGTCATTATGTTAAGTGGAGTAAGCTAGGCAGAGAAAGATAAATAACAAATGATCTTACTCATGTTGAAACTGAAAAAAAAATTGATAATTGTATTAGCCTGTTTCTGTTGCTTATAACAAAATACTTGGAACGGGTTGATTTACAAGAAAATGAAATTTGTTGCTTACACTTTCAGAGGCTGTAAAGTCCAAAGTCCAAGAAACACATCTGGTGAGGGTCTTGAGGGTGGTGACAGTGACTTGGCAGAAAATGGCAGAGTAGAGAGAATGAAATCTCCTGTGCTCTTCTTTTAAAGCCCTCAGAACCATGCTCCTGACCACCATTATAAATCCATTCAGTACAGCATGGTCCTACAATCTAATCACCTCTTCAAGGCCCCCATAATAGGATTTCCCACCCTCAACAGTTACAGTGGAAATTAAGCCTCTAATATATGAGCATTGGGGGGCACAATTCAATCAATCTGCAGCATTCTGCCCCTGGCCCCCCAAATTCATGTCCTTCTCACAGGTAAATATGTTCATTTCAACCCCAAAGTCTTAACTTGTTTCAACTCAAAAGTCCAATGATCAAAGCCCTATCTGTGAAATCAAAACAAGTTATCTACTTCCAAGATACGATGGGGGGCAAATATAGGGTACATATTGCCATTTGTATTAGCCCATTTCTGTTGATTATAACAAAATACTTGAAACTGGGTGGTTTATAAAGAAAACAAAATTTATTGATTACAGTTTATGAGGCTGGGAAGTCCAAAGTCCATCTGTCGGTGGTGGCTACAGTGACCTAGGGGTCTCACATTGCAAGACAGTGGAAGCAGAGAGAGCAGAGAGAGACTAACCTCCTCATTCTCACTCTCCTTTTAAGCCCTCCAAACTAGGCCCTGACCACCATTTTTAATCTATTCACTACAGCATGGTCTGATAATCTAATCACCTCTTCAAGGCCCCACCTTTCAATTACCATAATAGGATTTCCCATCTTCAACAGTTAGTGAGGATTAAGCTTCAATGAGGTTGGGGGGAATCCAGCCTACAGCACCACTCAAAAAGGGAAAAATAGGCCAAAGGAAAGGTGTAATAGGTTCCAAACAAGTTCAAAATCCAGCAGGGCAAGCATTAAACCTCAAAGCTGGTGAATCATATACCTTGACTCCATGTTTGATGTCCTCTGCACGCTGGTGTGAGGGTTGGGCACCCAAGTCCTCAAGCAGCTCTGTTCCGATAGCTTTCCTTGTCTTGGTCCACGCTTCAGCTCTCCCAGGCTGTAGTTCCATTCTGGTACCTCTACAGTTCTGGGATTTCCATGGAGGTCCCTCTCCCAGGGCTCCCCTAGGCATGGAAGGCCCTATGCTGTGACACTGCACCTATGACAGATCTCTTCCTGGGCCTCCAGGTTTTTCCATACTTCCTTTGAAATTGGGGTGGAGGCTCCCAAGTCTTCTAAGCTCTAGAATTCTTCAAGCCTGAAAACTTAACACCACATGGATGCCACTAAGGCTTCCAGCTTATATCTTTCAAAGTTGTGGGTAAAGCCACACCTGTGGCCAATTTAGCCACAGCTGGAGCAGCCAAAGCAGCTGGAATGCTGGTGCTACAAGCATCTTCCCAAGGTGGCCCTGGGCAGCAAGCTCGTGGAGGTCACCTTGCGCCTGTTTCCTGAGACCATTTTGTCTCCGTAGGCCTCTGGGCCTGTAATAGAATAGTTGGCCCCAGAGGCCTCTGCAATGCCTTCAGGGCCTTTTCCCCTTCTCTTGATAATCCCTTTCTTTTGTACTAATCTTCTTAGTATCATAGCATTTTTCTCCTGAAAATGCTCTCTGCTTCTTTACCACATGGCCAGGCCGCAAATTTCCCAAATCTTTATGCTCTGCTTCCCTTTTATAATTATACCTTCTGGCTTTACATCATGCTTTTTCTGCCATAACTCAGCCTAAACTGTTGCAAGTAGCCATGCAGCTTCCTAAATGCTTTGCTGCTTAGAAACTTCTTTCACCAAATACCCTGGGTCAACACCTTGAAGTTCCACATTCCATTTAATTTGGGGGCAGAATGCTGCCAATTTCCTTGCCAGTTCATAACAAGGGTGATCTTTGACCCAGTTTCCAAAAAAGCTCCTTCTCATTTATATCTGAGATCTCCACAGTATGGTTTTTACTGTCCATATTTCTACCAGAATTCTGCTCATCACCATTTAACCAGTCTTTAAGAAGTTCCAAACTTTCCCTGTTTTTGTCTTCTTTTTTTTTTTTTTTTTTTGGCTTCTAAACTCCCACCAGCAGCTATGCTTCTAGCTTGCCCCTTCAAATTCTTCCAGCCTTTGCCCATTACCCAGTTCCAAAGCTGCTTCTACATTTTCAAGTATTTGTTATAAGCAACACCTTACTTCTCTGTATTTGTACATTTCTTTGCTTATAATAAAATACTTGGAACTGGGTGATTTATAAGAAAATGAAATTTATTGCTTACAGTTTCAGAGGCTGGGAAGTCCAAAGTCCAGAGAACACATCTGGTGAAGGTCTTGGTGGTAGTGACAGTGACCCAAGGGTCTCACATGGCATAAAATGGCAGAGTAGAGAGAGTAACATCTCCTGTGCTCTTCTTTTAAAGCCTTCAGAACCATGCCCCTGGCCACTATTATTAATCTATTCACTATTGCATGGTCCTACAATCTAATCACCTCTTCAAGGCCCTCATAACAGGATTACCACAATAGGATTTCCCACCCTCAATAGTTACAGTGAGAATTAAGCTTCTAATACATGAACATTGGGGACACAATTTGATCAATCCACAGCAATATTATACAGAGTGTAGAGCAGTGGTTACCAGAGACTGGGAGGGGAGGGAGGAGGAAAAACAGGGAGAGGTTGGCTAACTGGTACAAAATTACAATTAGAAAAAAATAATAAAAATTAAAAATTAAAAAAAAATAAAATTAGAAAGAATAAGTTCTGGTATTCTATTGCATAGTAGGGTGACTATTGTTAATAGTTAAGTTTTATATATTACAGAATATCTAGAGGAGAAGTTTTTGAGTGTTTTAACCACAGAGAAATGGTAAATGCATAAGGCGATGGATACATTAACTACCCTGACTCAATCATCCTAGAACATATATATGTATCAAAACATCACATTGTACCCCATAAGTACATATAATTGCAATGTGTTTGTTAAAATAATTAATTAGTTAATTAATTATTTTTAAAGCCTCTTAAGTCCATAAGGAACTGTGCAGCTTATGGGCATGCTTTATTTGGTCTGGAAAAGATGGGTATTTATAGAGGGCTGCACAAAGAAACATGAAATCTAATGTATATTTAGAGTCTTTCAAGAAACAAAGGTGATCCCAGAAAAAGGAGGATCCTAAGGCTGATACCAGCTCTTCCTCCCTTCATAGGTAGCAAAGGATCCAGGAGGAAGAAGAGGCAGAGGCTGGAATGCTCAAAAGATAAAAAATAGGAAGTATGGGGGCTGGCCATATCCAAGCTAGATTCTCCCCTACTTGGCTGCCTAAAAGGTAGTTACTGTTCATTCTCTGAATATCATGGCAGGAACCAAGGAACATATGGCAAGAAGTGTCATAAATGTAAACAACGAGCTGTTCCTTCCTTTCTGTGGGGCCCCGAGACTTAGGAGATGGTTATAACTCTGAGGATGAAAAAGGCTTGGCTGGATATTCAGACTAGAAAATCAGCGTGTTGCTCTATTTGGAGCTAAATTTGAAAATGGCTTGAAGCCAAAGGCAACTAGTAATATGCCAGGCTCTCAGTAAGAAGAAGAGAAAAATTAGCCAGAGCCTTGGGTCCGTGAAGTGGCAAATATCTGAGCACATCTTGATTTGGGGCTCCAGGGCCAGCTATGACCCATAAGGCAGCCATGCATGTGGATTGAGGAGACTGTTATGAATGAGCCATTCTGCCAGTGCCTTGGCAAAAGCCAGAACAGAGGACCAGCCCAGCACTCTGTACAGGTCAGCTACCATTTTGCCATCAGCATTCTACCTCATATAACAATAAGAAATTCTGTGCACTGTTACCCTGGATACCCCAAGAGTCTCAGATTATAGGGAAAAACAAGGGCATGAGTAAAACCCAAACTCAGGGACTAGGGAAGCAGAATCTCTGGTTACAAGTATTTTTATAAAACCTTGTCATATATAGCCTTGTATTCCTCACAATAATTTTTTCAATTTCTCATTTTATTAAATATTTATTAAGTGTCTATTAAGGGCAAGGCATTATTGGGGGAGGTCAAGTACACACATTAATCCCCTTTTCCCTAGTCACTTAAAACACCAGGACTATCCATAGATACATTTATGAAGTATTAATCACAATGATCTGTTCAACAAACCATTATGCAATTTCTTTAAGAATTATTCAACAAAGATTTGACAAGATTCTATGTACTAAGTGCCAGGCAGTAGACTAGTCTCAGAGGATATGAAAGTGAACAGGTAGTCTTTCACCTCAGGAATATGATTTAATGGATATATATCATACATTCATTATATTCATATATATGTACCCAACAGGACCCATTGCCCAATGCACAGCAAACCAAATACTCACACTGGTCTTTGCAGCAGAGAAAAAGTTTTATTTGCATCGCAACCATGAAGGTTAATTGTAGGTGTCAACTTGGTTAGATGAGAGAATGCTGAGAAACCTAGTAAAACTATCTTTTTAGGTGTGTCTGTGAGGGTGTTTCCAGCAGAGATTAGTATGAGAGTCTGAGTAGACTGGGTGGGAAAGACCCACCCTCAATGTGGGTGGGAACCATCTAATTTGTTGGGGGTCCAGAGAGAACAAAAGACAGAGGAAAATCTCTCAATCTGCTAGAGCTGGGACACACTCTTCTCTCCTGTCCATAGACATCAGAGCTCGAGACTCTTCAGCTTTTGGGTTCCAGAACTTACATCACCTTCCCTGGTTTTGAGGCCTTTGAACTTGGACTGAGGCACGCTACTAGCATCCAGTTTATAGACGGCCTATCATGGGACTTTTCTTCACAATTGTGTGAAATAATTCCCCTAATAAATCCCTCTCATATAATTATAACATATCCTATTGATTCTGTTTCTCTGGAGAACCCTGACTAATACAGCAACCAAGTGAGAAAATGGGAGAAATAAATCTCACAATTGCCTTCTCAACAGCAGGAAAGAAGGGATATGTACGGGGAAATAGTTAGGGGGGGTGCAAGCTGTGAGGGATTATGATTGGTTAAAGGGTTTGAGGAAGTTCTTTAGTGATCTGCACAAGTGTAAGCTGTCTGCATGCCTCTTCATGGATTGCATGTTTTAAAAAAATGGTGATGTTAGCATGATCTGGAGGTGGAGTTTTTGGCCCTTTTATGTCAAAAGGTCACCCATCAGATATTCACACGGGCTCAGTAGAGAGGTCTATGGACTCAACCAATTTAGCCCAGTTTGTGCTGGGCCACACTAACTCCAAAAGTCCTGCAAAAAACCTTAGGCAAATAACTCACAACTTCTGCAACAGAGATGTTATCTTAGAAGGAAAATAGGAAGAAACAGAGTGAGAGGTTAGTTATGGAAATTTCATGAAAGAAGGAGCAATTTAAACAGGGAATAAAAATTTTTTTCAGAGAATAAATTTTAACTTAAAAGTCATTAGTTACATATACATGAAATTTAGAACCTTGATTGTATCCCCATACCAGCCAGCCACCAAAATGAGAGGAAATAATCCCCAAAAACCAAAAAACAGTGACAGACAGAACTTGATTGTAAACATTGTAAATACTGGGCTGAATTTTATGAAAGAGAGGAATGGATGTAGTAAAAATAATTAAATGGGCTCATGCACATTTGAAACCACATAGCACAGTGTCTAATACATGGTAGGTGCTCAGTAAATATCCATTCATCCACCAAACGATTGTATTTGAAGTTATTCTGGTAAAAATAAAATTGCTGGAGGGATGTTTGCTGATTATATAAAAGAAAAAGCTCAGATTTCAACATGCTATGGTCTGGCTGTCACACTGAAGGGATTTATTTTATACTATTTCAAAGTTCACCTGTAAAAAGGCTTCACATATGCTGTCAGGAAGGGCAATTCTCATTTATCTCTGAAATTATGGGGAAAGTTTTTATAGGTGCAGGCCAGTTATAATTGTATAGGGGATTAGGCTGCTAACTAAGTGTCTATGTGATAAGATTTCTTTGGTAACTGTTCCAAAATACCCTGATCACAAAGCTGCCAATGTCTTGAAATCACTCCCTGTAGATTCTTGCCTTTGTATAGAATGCTGTTTCATAACTTCCCAGAATACAATTTTGTTAGGGAACACATTGATAAGCCCACATCTGCTAAAATATTAGCAGTGATTAGTTTATCGGATCAATTTACAAGACAATTAAATATGTCTGAAGGGCAGGCACAGCAAGGTGAGGGGCTGTTATGGAAGGTTTTGCTTCTTAAGGGGAGGCATGGAAAGGGGAGGTAGGAAATGCTGAAGACAAACTACATGCCCTTCAAGATTTGGCTTGGGGCTGCTCCATTACTGAAGGAAGGAATAGGCACTAAGTTTATTAAGAATTAGTATTCTAAATGTCCTTTCTTGCAATGAAGCAGCATTCTAAACTTGGGTTGGTTTTTTGGTTTTGTTTTCTTCTGATGTATAAGGAATTTGAGTAAATAGAAAATATATCCTTTCTCTTAATTTTTTTTTCAAATAACCATTGCCAAAAAGACATTTAAAAATCAGAATATTGTTTTCATAACTATATGGTTAAAATGTAGTTTAAATAAATTGTTGACTTAAAAGACTACTTTGTCTTTTTTTTCTCTTTGACTGCCAAAAAGTTCAGAGCCAAATTTGATGTTCAGAGATAGTAACTATGCTATCTACTGCAATTGGCATATGTTCTTTTTCCTGGTCCTCACTTTCTTCTAATTATATACATTATTGTTGTTATTTTGTGTTTTGTATGTAAAGTTATCATAAAGCCCTCATGTAATAACATGAATGAACATGGCTGGCTGGCTACCTCAGTTGGTTACAGCAGGGTGCTATAATGCCAAGGTCAAGGGTTTGGATCCCCATACTGGTCAGCTGCTGAAAGAAAAAAACAGAGAGAGAGAGAACAGGAATGAACAAATGAGAAAATACAAAATAAACAAAACATTGCTTTGTGTTTACTGGAACAACTGGTGTAGATCTAGGGCTAGATCTAGGGCTAGATCACAGACCCCTGGGGCCCATTCACAAACCCTTCACACGCAGGTCTATGAGCTAGGTAACTGGCAAAAAGGTCCTTGGAGCCGTGGTTGAAGAAGGAATAGTCTTTATTCAGCACACACACATCTTGGTCCTTCTGTCCCTTTCCCAGTGCAGGCCTCATCCCACCTCCTTACACCAGCCCTTGGGACTTTGGGTAGAGGACAGCTCATCACCCCTTCATCCTGGCGGACCGTGCGGAGGCAGAGGTGGAAGTGCTTGGGCACAGGACCAGGCCCAGGCGAGCAGCGCCGCTCACCTGAGGAGCTGCAGGAGGGTGCAGCACAGCGAGAATCGGCCGTTTACAGTGAGGAACCACATTCAAGACTCGATCCTGAGCTGAGGGAGCCTGACTAAATTATCCTATTTTCCCCACAACTAGATATCCACATGCAAAAGAATGAAGTTGAAGCCTGCTATGATCTGAATGTGTTGCCCAAATTCGTGTGTTGGAAATTTAATCTCCAATGCAACCCGCTGGGAGGTGGGGCCAATGGGAGGTGTTTAGGTCATGAGGACTCTGCCCTCATGAATAGATTAATGCCCTTATAAAAAGGGCTTTTGGGAGTGGCTTCTCTCTCTCTTTGGCCTTCTACCCTGGGAGGACACAACCGTTCCTTCTCTCCAGAGGACACAGCAACAAGGGACCATCTTGAAACCAGAGACCATACTGGTTGGTGCCTTGATCTTGGACTTCCTATCCTCCAGAAATATGAGAGAATAAATTTCTGTTCTTTATAAATTACCAGTCTCTGGTATTCTGTTACAGCAGCACAAAACAGACAAGACAGGCCCCTTACCTCACACTATAGACAAAAATTAACTCAAAATGGATCAAAGACATAAATATACAAGCTAAGGGCTGGCTGGTTAGCTCTCTTGAAAGAGTGTGGTGCTGATAACCCCAAGGTCAAGGGTTCAGATCCCCATACTGACCAGCCACCAAGAAAGAAAACTAAATAAATAAATATATAAGCTAAAACTATAAAATTCCTAGGAGAAAACATATTGGTACATCTCCATGACCATGGATTTGTCAATGGCTTCTTAGATATAACACCAAAACTACATACAACAAAAGTATTTATCTCTTAAAAAAGAGAGAAATAAAAAATAGATAAACTGGACTTCATTAAAATTAGGTACTTTTGGGCTGCCCCATGGCTCACGGGGAGAGTGCAGGGTTGATACAGGTTCGGATTCTATATTAAAAAAAAAAAAAGGTACTTTTGTGTATCAAAGGATACTATCCAGAGAGTGGAAAGAAACCCATTGAATGAGAGACAATATTTTCAAATCATATATCTAATAAGGAACTTTTATCCAGAATACATAAAGAATGCTTATAACTCAACAACAAAAGACAAACAATCCAACTTAAAAATGGGTGAGGGATTTGCGTAGACATTTCTCCAAAGAAGATAAATAAATGGCCATTAAGCACGTGAAAAGATGCTCAACATTATTAGGGAAATGCGAATCAACCCCCCACTGAGATACTACTTCAGACCCACTAGGACTGCTATAATTTTTTTAAAAGGGAGTTAACAAAGTATATATAAAATTTATACTTTTAAAAAAGGAATATAACAGGTATCGGTGAGGATGTAGAGAAACTGGCACACTCGTACACTGCTGTAGGAAATGTAAAATGGTGCAAATTCTAGGGCTGGCCAATTAGCTCAGTTGGTTAGAGGGTGGTGTTGATAACACCAAAGGCAAGGGATCAGCCACTAAAAAAAGAAAAACAAAACAGACAAACAAAAAAATGGTGCAGCTTCTGTGAAAGACAGTTTGGCAGGACCTCAATAAATTGAAAATAGAATTACCATACGATGCAGCAATTTCACTCCTAGTTATATACCCAAAATAACTGAAAACAGTTGTTCAAATAAAAGCTTGTAAAAACGTCCATAGCAACACCATTCACAATGATCAAAAGGCGGAAACAACTCAAATGTCCATCAACAGATGAACAGATAAACAAAATGTGTTATATCCATATAAGGAAATATTACATAGCCAAAAAAAGAATGAAGTTCTAACACATGATACAACATGGATAAACCTTGGAAACATTATAAAACACAAAAAAATGGATTGAAATAAAATGATTAAATAAAAAAAAGACACAAAAGGCCACATATTGTATGATCCCATATGAAGTATTCATAATAGGTAAGTTTATAGAGACATAAAGTAGATTAGGGGCTGCCAGGGGCTGGAGAGAGCATAAAATGGGCAGTGACTACTTAATAGGTATAGAGTTTCTTTTGGAGATAATGAATATGTTCTGGACTTAGTGGTGATGGTTGCACAATATTGTGAATGTAATAAATGCCACTCGATTGTACACTTTAAAATGGTTAAAATGATAAATTTTATGTTATGTGTATTTTACCACAATAAAAAAAGAGTAATCCATCAGTTTAAGAAAGGATAAACAAATTGATGCATATTTATAGAAAAACATATGTACTGAGCAATAAAATGGAATGAATTACTGATGCATGAAACAACACAGATTAATCTCAAAAGTATTTTGTTATGTGAAAAAAGCCATGTCATTTATAAGATATTCTAGATAAGGTGAAACTATACATACAGAGATCAATCAGATCAGGGCATGGGGTGGGATACACTGAAAAAGGGCAGGAGGGACTTTTTTAGAGTTGTAGAAAGGTTTTGTTTTGTTTTCTGGTTTTTGTGGTTTCTTTGCTGGCTGGCCAGTATGGGGATCCAAACCCTTTGTCCTTGATGTTATAACACCATGCTCTAACCAGCCTAGAAATGTTTTACATTTCTATCATATTGGTGATTATCCTTTGACTTGTATTTGTCACAACTCATGAAGCTGTGCACCCAAAAAGGGTGAATTTTGCTATATGTAAATTAAATCTTATTAAAACTACCTTAAAATTTCAATATAGAGAGATGTGTACCCATACTTTTAGAGAGATTCAGAAAACAATTAAATACATTTTCTTGGGCTAGGGGAAAAAAGAGTAAACTTTAAAACAACAACATTTCTGGGTTTACTTAATGACTTCTCTGAGCAATGAATGTTTATATCTCTATTATTCTGACTCATGACCAAGGTAACCTATTTAAAGATAGGAAATTTAAGCATAAATCCTGATGTCTTACCATCAGGAAATATTCCAAATAAAATTCTATTGAATGTGACACTGAAAAGAAAAGAAAGTCCTGCTGGTGTAACATAACCCTCAGTTCTATTGTACAGTATTCAACAAATTCCTTTAGAAAGGTGTGCTCTTGTTTTCAAAAATATAGGCCCAGTGTGAATTTTGTGCTCTTACCCAGTGAACTAACCTTCAGGCACAGGTTTGGTTTATAACCAAAGCCTTGAAAGCAATATGTAAATGAGAAAGTCACAAAGCCCAAGGGACTATACAGCATTCTTTAATTTCTGCTTAGGCATAGGAATACCTATATTATCTAAATTTCCAGTATTTATCTTCCTCTTATTCTCAAAAATTGATGTCACAAACAAAATAATTAAGAACCAGCCAGAAAACAAATTCTATAACTTAAAAAACAAACGACTATATTTCCTATCTTTCTCTCTTTACTCTTAAATTTAGATGTTGTTTCCATTTTTTTCTTTTTTAATTTCCAAACTAGCTCCTTACATCACTTACATACCTGATTGTGACCCTAGCTATCTAACTGGCTTTTCTGGTTTTTCTTTGGAGTTGTCAAAGATCACTAGTTCTGGCTCATACTTTTTTTTTTTCTCTCTTCCCCAAACAAAAGGTTGTATTTATTACAGAGTCAATCTACTCATGCAGAGCACAGAAACAAAGAATTTCTCTGATAAAACATGTCCAGATTTGCAGCTTGATATGGTAAGATGATAGTGACATTGATCAATTGGTAAATATGTGTGCCACCTCATTTGCAATTCTTTATAGACCCAGCTTCATTCTTCTCCAATGTCTCCTCTTAAAGTTGGACCTAATTTTATTACCAGTTTTCATCCAAATCCACCAGAGAATGGACCAATTTTGCTTTGGTTTGTTGGCCAAGAATCACTTGATCCTGGAGTCTTGTGAGAAGACATGGTGAGGAAGGGAGGCCACCACACCCAACACGATAGTGGAGAAAGGGTGACCCATGCCTTATCTGTATTAAATTAAGGACTTTTAAAGTAATGACACAACATTGCTGACCTCCACCCTCTGTTCATTTTACAGTATAATCTCCAGGCTTGTTAACATACTATAGGCATTCTCTTAGAGGATACTAGAAAAAACCTACTGTTTATTTATATGTGTATTGTACAGTATATTTATTTCATATTTAGCAAAAAATGTAACGTAAAGATTATGATCATGGCTCATCATAGTGTTTGTTTCTTGACCTTGGTGGAGATAGCTTCAAGACTGGGACTTTTTTCTCCAGGTGGTTTTTCATCATTCAACAGCCAGCTTCTTTATGTGGCAGCTTTGCAGCCAAAGAGCGAAGGCAGAAGCTTCCAATAATCTTAAGGCACAGGCTCTGGAACTCATACAACATCACTTCTGCCAAATTCCTCTTGTCAGGGCACAGTGTTATAACACCAAGTTCAAAGGCTCGGATCCCAATACTGGCCAGCCATCAAAAAAAAAAAAAATTCTATGGGTCAAAGCAAATCACCAGGCCTGTCCAGATTCTAGAGGGCAGAGTAATAGACTCCACCTTTTGATGGAAAGAGAGGCAACATCACACTGCAAAGAACTATGAAAACAAGGACTCGTGATACTTTGGGAGTCATTACTGTAACGTTCTAACCACAAATGCAAATTGTTAAAGACAAAATTACAACAAATAGGGCTGACTGGTTTGCTCACTTGGTTAGAGTGCAGTGTTAGAGCACCAAGGTCAAGGATTCGAATCCCCATATGGGCCAGCCACCAAAAAAAAAAAAAATTTTAGTTAAAGATCTCAACTGGCTTTACTGCAGTTCTAGAATTGGGCAACACCTCATTCCATAAAATAGAGTGAATGTTCCAAAGAGCCGAGCAGAGGAGGTTGGTTTTATAGACAGATAAAGGCTGAAGAAAGCAGAAACAAAGAACAAAAAGCAGATTGGTCATTTCAAAATTACTTTTCTTGTAAGGTGGGGACAGAACAACAGGAAAATAACTGACTACTTAACATCAGGTTACTTCAGGCTCTCTCTTTTGTGTGAGGATTAAAGCAGAGGGATCATACCTATTAAAGATTTAAACTGGTTTGTTTGGGAAATTGCCTTTCTCTCCTGATTTCTTGGAAGGTCAGACCACAACCTCAGTGATATGGGATTAGCAGGGGTGACTCTGTTTTGATTTTTAGTCTGGTCTTTTGGGGTCTAGTGCAGGAACTTAGTCCAAAACAATGGTCTTCTATAATTTTTATTTAACAAAATTATTTTGCTGCATAGGGATTTGATCATCTAAAGATAAAATAATCTCTAGAAATTAAGATCCCTGGTTTTTTTCTCTTAAACTATTCAAGAGGGGCTGGCCAGTTGGCTCAGTTGGTTACAGAACAGTATTATAACACCGAGGTCAAAGGGTTCATATCCCCACACTGGCCAGCCACCAAAAATAAATAAATAAACAAACTATTCAAGAGGGGCTGGCCAGTTAGCTCAGCAGGTTAGAGTGCAGCCTTAAGGTCATGGGTTTGGATTCCTGTAACAGCCAGCCGCCAAAACCAAAATAAATAAATTATTCAAGAAAATTCTTTATAATAAATCTAAAAAATCTTTAATCAGTATAAAATATATCCTTAAGCCAACCTGAATCGTTTTTATTGTATCTGGAAAGCAAAACTTCTGAAAGTTCGTCTGGAAATTGGGAAAAACTTTGCATTTTCTTTTCCATTTGAATTTTGTGTTTGAAGTTTAGGATTCCTGGGGATTGGACTCTCAGCACTATAAGCATTGCGTGAAAGCTAATCAAAGGAAACATTTATAAAAGAGAAAAGAGAAGTGATTTTTATCCTTTATGAGGCAAAAACAGTACGAATTTTAAAGACAATTTCCTCATATCTGTTATTTTTATTTTTTATTGAACACTTTGGCTCATTCTACACTTTGCAATTTCTTAGAAAACAATACAGGCATCTGTATTGAGATGCTGATGAATTTTAAAGTGAATAATATTTATACCTTCTCTTTTAATTGCCTCAGCACCTGCAGATGTGATTATTTTTTCTTTATACTCCCTTTATTTATATAGTGAGGTATTATTAGGTTCTATGTAGCAAATTCAGTTTTAAGGTGTCTGAACTCAGCTATTCTAAACTCCAGAAAAGAATGAAAGTGGCATTAAATGGTTATACAATTATCTGAAATTTATAGTATGAAAAGTAGTATAGAGAGGTAATAAACATGGAATGCCATAGCTGCCATTTCTCTGGGCTCTGACTTCTTTTACTTTCTTACAGTTTGTGTAGATTTTGTTTTTTCCCCTAAGTTCATTAATGGCAGGACATTAAGTATATGAGAACATAAGGATTACTTTCATCATCTACAAAATGCAAGTTTGTACTAGTTAATCTCTTTGATTCTATGATTTTATTTGCCATCATGGGAAAATTTTATGATTCATCCGGGTAAGTTCCCCCCCGCCCCCCTGCCAGGCTAATATTGACCCTAAAGGATGTTTGTATCAGTTTTCTTTCCTACCTTCAACTGCAAGGAGGTTATGACATCCTATCGTGAGATTCTTTTTTTTTTTTTTTTTTTAAAGATGACCGGTAAGGGGATCTTAACCCTTGACTTGGTGTTGTCAGCACCACGCTCACCCAGTGAGCTAACCGGCCATCCCTATATAGGATCCGAACCCATGGCCCTGGTGTTATCAGCACTGCACTCTCCCGAGTGAGCCACAGGCCGGCCCCTATTGTGAGATTCTAATTCTCTTACTAACTCCTTAGGAATATCACCCATAAAGGGACAAATCTTCCTAAGATTTCTACAAAACTGTAATTATAATGCCAGAATGGTCTGTTCTCTACCCAATGTGATTTCAGCAGTTCTGGAGAGCTTTTCTACCAAAACAATGCTTACTTGCCCTCTACAGCAATGGAGAAGACTAGAGACCCCAAGGGCTGGAGACCTCCAGGGTTTGATTTCTGTACCAGCCAGCTGCAAAAAAAAAAAAAAAGACTGGAGACCTTAGAGTACCACTGAGGTATAAGATTCAAATTATTCTTTATAACATAATAAATTGAGTTAAATTTACCCTGGAGTATAAAAATCTGATGTCATAATGCACTTTCGATAAGTAATAAAGTGGAGCCTGAGAAGGTAACATATTAGTTTGTGCCATTTCTAGTGATAAATATCACTGCTTTGTGATCTACATCATGATGTAGCATTGTCTTTCATTTGTTCAATATTTACCTTCCAGATGCTTCTAGGTGTGTCCTAGCAAAGTAGGTAAAGCCAGCAGGTCAAGATTCACAGGTGTATCTCATTTGGCTCTAGCTTCTATTTCACATCCACTTTTGGCTGTTCAAATCCAGCCATAGAGTATGGTAGGTGGAGGAATTTCAGAAGAAAACCAGGCGTCTTTTTGTGACAGCGCACTCTCATGTCCTGGCTATTGCTTCCCCAAATTGATATCAAACTCACAGGTCCAGCTACCTGCCCTTAGATAAAAAACAATACAAAAATTAAATATTGGTGAAAATGGAAGTCAGCTTGTTGGAGTGAGCAGGGCTGAAGCCATAAACATAAAACCACCTGGGCTGCAGGGAGAGGTATTTTAAAAAGGACACTTTTTTCTCTCTACTCTTTCTTCTCGCCCCCTGACCTTCTTATCTTGCTTGCTAAATAGGAAAACAAGGCTGAGAAGCTAATCAGTACTTTGTAAAGCTAACAGTTCTTTCTTTGAGACTTGTAGAGTTTTGAGATGTGATCAAAGCCAAATGCCTGGAAGCTGACCTTGGGCACCAGCCAAGTCACCAGAGCTCTGTGAAGCGAAACTATGCAAAAAGAGACTTTGCAGAAGAGTTGATTCTACTCCAGAGCAAGTGAAAATCTTGCAGGTCCTGAGATAACAGCGAAGATGAGAATAGAAACCAGACAAGGCCTTGGCAAGACCTTGTACCTGACCCATAGACACGGACCTCTCTTAGCTCATGTCTCCTTCTCTCCTGCTTTTCGCTTCCCACATTCCAGGTCACTAGTATTCGTGAATAAAGGCTGACTTCCATTTTTACCAATATTTGACTTTTGATTGGTTTGCTTTTGTCTGGGAGCAGGTAGCCAGACCTGTGTGCTTGATATCAATTTGGGGAAGCCTCAGCCAGGAGCTGAGTGTGCCCTGTAACAGGCTTTATTCATGAATGCCAGTGATCGAAGGAGAAATGTTAGGCTAACCCATCTCTCCAGTAAACCTGAAGGAAAATGGCCAGGGCAAAGCCATCTCAAAGACTCAGGTTTACTGAGGGGTTTTTTAAGAGGGGGTTGAGGGAACAGAAGATAGGAAAATGAAAAGCAGGAGGGAGGGGCACATGAGCAGCAAGGTCTTCATGCAAGGTTTCAGGTGCAAAGTCTCACCGAGACTCTGTCTGGTTTCTGTTCCCATCTTTGTTGTTACCTCAGGGTCTCTGGGTAGTACGTGCAAGTCTGCAGCTCCACGCTGACTAGAAAACAACTTTACATTCATGTAAATAATGTCATCTTGCCCTATAACCAAGATTCAAAATATTAAATAACCATGGGAAAAGCGGGAACTCAGAGAAATGCATGCCAAGAAAAAAACTGGGTCCTTTTAAAATCTTTTAGAGCCCATGCGGTTTTAGGTCCCAACATGGCTTTAGTCCTGCTTACTCCAACATTTTCAGTACAGGAAAATAGGTCTCATTATTTTCTAAAAAGGAAGGCTCCTGGTGACACCTGGAATATGTTCAGAAAATAAATGGCCTCATTTTGGTTTTGAACTTATAGATAAAAAATTGTGTGAGTCTCCTAGAAATGAAGACAGAACCCATCAAAAAAAAAAACAACAACAGGAAAACTAGTCAAAATTAGTTGGACCATTAAGTATAATATCACTAAGCATAGAAAGGCTTCTGTACATTAAAAAAAGAACTGAATGAAATAAAAATATAAAGCTTTGGGGGAAATGTTAACCAGGGTTTTTGAACTAGTGTGTAGTACTACAGAAAGCACTTGATTAAAAGTCAAGAGGCCTGGGCTGGCTGGTAGCTTCATTGGTTAGAGTGTGGTGCTAATAACACCAAGGTCAAAAAACAAAGGATAAAAGTCAAGAGTCCAGGTATTCAAGTTCAAGCTATTTTATTAACTATTTGAATGACAGTGAGTAATCCAATTAAACCTGCTTGTTTTCAGTTTCCTCATCCACAGAATAAAAAGAATAAAACCTCAGAATCTCTGACTCATTTAGGCACTACCATTCTGTGATGTCATTCACTAGTCTTCCCTTTAGCTCTAAATCCTGTCTTGGAATCTTTAATTTTTATTAAAAGATATTCCCTGGAGTCTCAACTGGCTTGTACATTTAACAAAGTGACCTGCATTTCACAACTGCACAAGCAAATTAAGAAAAAACAATATATCTTTATTGACATATACATGTATCATATTACTTTGTATAAAAAGTTTGGAATAGACTTGCTGTTTTTATTAGGATCACTACATTTCCTCAGACTGGCCCGAGGCAAGGCTTCTGAGGTTTGTATAGGTAGCCTCTCACCTCTCTTTCTTCACCTCCTCCTACTTCCCCCTCTTGCCTTTGCCCAACCTCAGGTGTCTCTTCTTTCACAATACTTTGCAGCTGCCCAACGCCCACTTCTTCCGAATCCTTTCATACACCTTTATGTTCACCCTTTAATACAATGTCTCATTCAAATTCTCTTACCCAAGGGCCGGCCTGTGGCTCACTTGGGAGAGTGCGGTGCTGGTAACACCAAGGCCGTGTGTGTGTTCAGATCCCTATATGGGGATGGCAGGTTAGCTCACGTGGGAGAGCGTGGTGCTGACAACACCAAGTCAGGGGGTTAAGATCCCCTTACCAGTCATCTTATTAATTAAAAAAAAAAAAAATTTTCTTACCCGTAAAAATCAATGTCCAGGCTGGCCAGTTTCTCAGTTGGTTAGAGCAAGGTGTTATAACACCAAGGTCAAGGATTGGATCCCCCTACTGGCCAGCTGCAAAAAAAAACAACCAACCAAACAAACAATGTCCTGTCTTAAAGTTTCTAACTCAGTAGATATAAGGAAAACCATTTGATTGAAAGAATTAATATTAAGCTTTTTTTTTCTTTTGGCAGCTGGCCAGTACAGGGATCAAAACCTGCACCTTGGTATTGTCAGCATGACACCTTAACCAAGTGAGCTAACTTGCCAGCCCAAGAATTAATATTAAATTGTGAATGAATATGCAGTTTGTTTCACAAATGTGTAATTGGTGGAATTTCAGACTTAACAGCAATGTAAAAGAATTTTAGAGAGTAGAGGGAGGCTTGGGAACATACAAATTGCAGACATGACCTGTTTGCTTTAGGGCCTTGCTATTTAAAGTGTGGTCCTAGGACCAGCAGCAAAGCAATCAGCTGGAAGCTTGTTAGAAATGCAGAATTCCAGCCCCACTTGTCAGAATCTGTATTTTAACAAGATAGGGGAAGGTGGTGGTAATTTTTAAGCACCTTAAAGTTTGAGAAGCCCTGGTTTATCGTATTCAAAGTAAGTGAATATCCTCTCCATTCTCTAGTTTCAAGTGGGGTCAACAGTTGCTTATGAGAATCTGTATTCAATGAAAACCAATTTTATGTTTCTTCTCTCTAATTGTTGACCCAAGGGCAACAAATAATTGTCACAAATAAAGACTCTGTTGTAATTCTTTTTTTTTTTATTTGCAGCTGGCCAGTATGGGGATCCCAACCCTTGACCTTGGTGTTGTAACACTGCTCTCTAACCAACTGACCTAACTGGTCAGCCCTCTGTTGTAATTTAATACATTTGGAGAGGAGGAGGAATTACAAAAAGCTTTCATTTAATGCAGCATTGAAGAGAAATATAGTATCAAAGGACAAAATTACAACAAATTTAAATATCTCAATGGGCTTTATTGCAATTCTAGAATCGGGCAACACTTCATTACATAAGATAGAATAACTATTTCAGTGAGCGAGGAGCCTTCAGATAAGGCTGAAGAAAGTAGAGACAGAACAAAAAGCAGATCAGTCTTTTCCTTTTACTTTCTTTTGTTTGTTTGTTTTGGTTTGGTTTTTTTATTCCCAAGTTTTATTCAAGAACTCATGCAAAATATTCCAGATAAATGAGTTTTAATCCTCATCTACCTCTTCTTCATCCTGGCTAATCTGGAAGTAACGTAACTGGTAACTTTTTGCTGTTAGCAACTACACACAACCAATCACATAGATTATCCTTCTTTAAATATTTTTTCATAAGATATTTCTAATACCTTTTGGAAAAAGGCACCTCAAGTTACAGTGCTCTCGCTCCTTTCCATAGCCACAACCCCTCCACCAAGATTCCCAGCTTTTCCATGCACTTTGTGTTTTTTGTTTTTTCTTTTTATTTAATGTGTTTTGTTTTGGGCAGCTGGCTGGTATGGGGAACCAAGCCCCTGACCTTGGTGGTAGAAGGCTGTATCAAAACCAACTGAACTAACAGACCAACCACACTTGGATTCTGTCTTGGAGAAACTGCTCAAAATTGGCAGCATCCATGATTCCATCTTCTATAGGGTGGGTGCAGTCAAAGGTGAACTTCAGAACCTACTTCTTTTTTTTTTTGCCCCCCTTCACCACAAACTTTTTCACAGACACCATGGCAGCAGCAGAGGCCCAGAATGGTCAAATCAAAGTTACTTTCCTTGTAAGGTAGGAACAGGGAGACAGAAAATAGAAAAATAACTAATTATTTAACATCAGTTTACTTCAAGCTATCTTTTTTGTACAAGGATTAGCAGAGAGAAATTCGTTATCATGCCTATTGAAGATTTAAACTAGCCCGTTTGGTAAATTGGCTGTTATCTCTCTCCTGATTTCTCAGAAGGTCAGACCACAACATAGTTTAGGTTTGGTGATGTGGAACTTAGCAGGGGTGACTCCATTTTGATCTTTAGTCTGGTATTTAGGGTCTAGTGTAGGAACTTAGTAAAAAACAATGGCCTCATATAATTCTTATTTAACAATAGCAACTAGAAAACTGTCTAGCACACACAGATGCAGTAGTGAAAAGAGAAGCCAATGGCTGAATGAAAGATTTCAAACCATATGACAATCAAAAGAAAGTAAAATTGTTAAACAAAATTTATGGGAGGCCATTGTTTTGGACTGAGCTCCTGCTCTATACCCAACAGACCAGACCAAACCAGAATGGAGTCACTGGTGGTAAGTGCCAGATAATGAAACTGAACTTTGAAATGGGCCAATTTAAAAACAACAACAACAACAACAAAAACCCAGGAGACTTACAGAAACCAATGAGAAAGGGCCCCGTTTCCCTGAGGTGGCATGAAAAGAAAGTTCCCTCTGTTTTAACACTACAGTATAAGAAATGTAACTATGAAATGACCAATCTGTGTTTTGCTCTCTGTTTCTGCTTCCTTCAGCCCTTTCCTGCCTATAATGCCAACACCTCTCTGCTAGATCAGTGGAGCACACAATCTATTTTATCAAATGAGATGTTGTCCAATTCTAGAATGGCAAATAAAAGTCAATTCGATGTTTAAACTAAATTTGCTGTAATTTTTTCTTTTGCCACAGGAATGGAATCACTAGATAGTTGCTAGAACTATTGAAGAGTAGAGGAGGGAGTTAGCTTGTATATATGTTAAATGTGTTAATGAAGGTAGCCAATCCATTCCAACTAACTCTACAAGATCCTTTTCAACTTCCATGTCCTGTCTTGTATGAAGCCTTCTCTGACTCTTCCTATATCCTTGCCTTTGTTAGGTGACCAACAGTCCTGATTTGTCCTGGATATCCTGTTTTTCTAACTGAAGGTTTTGTGTTCAGGAAGTCTGTCAGTCCCCAGCAAACCGGGATAACTGGTCACCCCACCCACACTCCAAGCTGAAAGTACTACTTCCTACTTTGAACTTCTTTAGCAGTCTTCAGACTGCTCTCTCCATCTATTTGGTACTTGCCATATTTTGCTTTACATAGTAATCATTTGCATACAAAAAAATGTTTCCAAGATTTGCTGATAAATTGTTTAAGGGCATAACCATGCCTTTTATCATTTCTTTTATTCCACATAGCTTAACCCAGTGTCAGGTCCATAGGAATCACTCAATAGTTTGAAGGAAGAAATCTACTTGAAAAAAATAACTATTGTCAATTGGGAGTATGTCTGCCATGGAACTTCAATCTATTGAATCACAAAAGTGACAATTTAGAAACCCAAGTATTCCTATAGTCCTATTTTTAAATGTAAGGGTATTTAAAATGTGACCTCAATTTACCTTTTCAATTTAATCTTTCACTCCTCCACTGTGCTCCTTAAACCGTGATTGATGCAAGAATGTCCAGAGGGTAAAAGACGTCACAAGATGAGCATTGTACATTTTCCCAGAGAGTAGTGTTTACTTAAAGATTTTTTTCTTTAGTGGGGGTAGTTGGGGTGTATGAACTTCTGCACAATTAACATATGCTTTGTTAGATTTTTTATTTTGGCATTATGGCAGATTAGGTGAACAGAGAAATCCTCCCGGCATAGAACACTAAAAATACTGGAGTATACACACACACACACATTCACATATAGATATACATATGAACTATTAAAAGATAAACTTAGGCACATTAAAATTTCAGTGAGTTTATTTGAGCATTCAGCGATTCATGAATTGGGCAGCATCAGCCTACAGGTGGTTCAGTGCTCCACCAAGGGGAGTGAAAGAGAAAACTATTATAGGTGGAAGCCAGACAAAGAAAATATATTTGACTGGTTAAAGTGGAAAGTCCCTAGTTAGAAGTCAGTTGATGATTTGTGACTGATTAAGCTTAAGTTTCATTTTACTGTTTACACTGGACTTCAGTTTGCTTAAATAGGAACCCAAGGTGCTGGAGCCATCTCAGCCTAATGGCCTCCCAATTAAAAACATTTTTTTTTAAACAATATGTGTACACACACACAAAGCTTTAAAATGTATGGCTGAGTTGGTGGTTAAACTTGACATCAGTAATGCATTCAGATGCCGATATTTACTTTGGAGCATCTGTCTACATGGGTGGCCTAAAGCTTGAATTCTTTTTTTTTTTTTTTTTTTTTTTTTGTGACCGGCACTCAGCCAGTGAGTGCACCGGTCAGTCCTATATAGGATCCGAACCCGCGGCGGGAGGATCGCCGCGCTCCCAGCGCAGCACCCTACCAAGTGCGCCACGGGCTCGGCCCCTAAAGCTTGAATTCTAATGGGTTCATTGAGCAGGGGAGAAAACTACAACTTGGCCCCTTATCGTGAAAGATCAGATGGAAACCTGTACATGGATCTGGTAACCCTCAACTTCCCCCAAATATTCTTCACTTCAGCAGGTAAACTAGAAAAAAAGAAAAAACAAATCATGTAGAAGGGTAGGTCTGGGATTTTTGCCTGTCTCAACCCAAGCTTTGTTGGAGGAGAAACATGTCTTTGTTAAATTTCTTAATCATGCAGAAAACAAAACAAAACAAAACAAAATCCCTAGGTAAAAATTTAGTTTATTATTTATTTATTTTTTTTTGGTGGCTGTCCAGTAAGGAGATCTGAACCGTTAACTTTGGTGTTAGCACCAATGTTCTACTGAAAAAGCTAACTGGCCAGCCCTAAAAACTTAATTTAAAGTGGTCTTGGGTTGGCCAGTTGGCTCAGTTCATTAGAGTGCAGCCTTACACCCTCAAGGCCACAGGATCGCATTCTCGCAACAGCCAGCCACCAAAAACAAAACAAAACAAAACAAAAAAGAATCACCTGGCACAGCAAATTCAAAATCTCTTTGAAAGAATGCACTTTAAATCTGGACCTCAGAAAAATCCTGTGAATATGGGCATACACATGGTAAATCTATGCTTAACTTTTTGATGAACTGCCAAATCGTTTTCCAAAGGGGCTACATCATCTTACAACTCCATCAACAATGTAGGAGGGTTCCAATTTCTCTACATCCTTGCCAACACTTATTATTTGTCTTTCTAATACAGACATTCTTGTGGGTGTGAAATGGTATCTCATTATGGTTTTGATTTGCATTTCCCTAATGACTAATTAGGTTGAGCATCTTTTCATGTGCTTATTGCCCATTTGTGTATCTTCTTTGAAGAAATATCTGTTCAAATCCTTAGACAATTTTAAAATTGGGTTGCCTTTTTACTGTTAAAATAAGAGTTCTTTATATATTCTGGATACTAATACCTTCTGATGAAGAATAATTTGTATATTTTTTCTATAGTTATTTGTGCTTTTGGTGTCATGTATAAGGAACCATTGCCTAATCCAAGTTCGCAAAGATTTAGGCCAATTTTTTTTTCTAAGTTTTACAGTTTCAGCTCTTACATTTAGGTTTCTAATCCATTTTTAGTTGTTTTTTGTACATGATGTGAGGTGGGGATTCAACTTTTTTCTTTTGCATGTAGACGTCCAATTGTCTCAAAGTCATTTGTTGAAAAGACTATTCTTTCCCCAGTTTTGTAACTTGGCACCCTTCTTGGAACAAATTGACCATAAATGTAGTGTTTATTTCTGTACTCTCACTTCTATTCCATTGATCTATATATCTATCATCATGTCACAATGTCTTTTATAACCTAATCTAATGATGTATTATCACTTCTGCCATATTCTATTAATTACACAGACCAACTCTGGTATAAGTTTTGAGGGACTGCATAAGAGTGTGAATACCAGAAGGCAGGAATCATTAGGGACCATTGTGAAGGCTAGGTACCACATAACTGTGTAATTACTTCAGTATATACAGAAAAATATGCTCTTAGTAATATAGTAATCAAGAGAACATCTTAATCTGATAAAGGCTAGTTTCAAAATACCCCACAGTATTATAACATCAAAGTCAAAGGTTCAGATCCCTGTACCTTTAAAACCAGGAACAAGACAAAAATGCCCACTATCCCCACTCTTACTCACTATTGTATTGTAGGCATTAGCCATGTAATAAGGCAAGACAAGAAATAAAAGATATAAGAATTTGAAGAAAGATATGACTCTGTAATTCTTTAGAGACAATATGACTTTCTACATGAAAAACTGAAAAAGAATTTTTTTTTTTGGTGGCTGGCCGATAGGGGGATTGAACCCTGGATGTCGGTGTTATCAGCAGAATGTTCTAACCAATTGAGCTAATCTGCCAGCCCTGAAAAAGAATCTTTAAACAAATTAAAAAGGGTAATTAGGAAAGTTTCTGGATGTAAGATTATTCCAGCAAAAAATAAGAAAATTTACTTTAAAATGATGCCTTATTGTAGAAACAAAAATTTAAAGTATTCAGGACAAAAATGTATAAGATCTTGGTGGAGAAATTTGTGAAAGTTTATTGAAAGACATTAAGGAAGACTAAATAAATAGGGAGACAGAGCCTATTTATGAATGAGAAGAATCAGGCAGAGGGTCATACCCTACTAGATAAAAAATGTTATCATACAATTGCAATAACTGAAAACATGTGGTATGACAAAAAGATGTATAAATAAACTAACGGAACAGACGAGAATGCACAGAAACAGACCATGCTATGGAAACTTGATATATAACAGAGCTATTTATTGAGAAAAGATGCTCAGTTAAACCCCTTAAAAAAATCCTTACCTCATCAAGCAAAAATGAATTCCAAATGGATGATTAAAGCCTTAAATGTGAAAAGCGAAACTTTAAAACTTTTAAAATGAATTGTGGGAGACCTCCTCTGTGATCTCATGGTAGAAGTATTTCTTAAGACAGAAAAAGCTCAAACCACAGAGGAAAATATTGCTACTGATTGAGTTTGGATGTATTGTCCTCCCAGAACTCATGCAGAAAAAAATTTTTTTTTTTAAAGATGACCAGTAAGGGGATCTTAACCCTTGACTTGGTGTTGTCAGCACCATGCTCACCCAGTGAGCTAACCGGCCATCCCTATGTGGGATCCGAACCCATGGCCTTGATGTTATCAGCACTGCACTCTCCCAAGTGAGCCACGGGCCAGCCCCCGTCATGTGGAAATCTGATCCCCAATGTGGCAGTTTGAGTCCCGAGAGTGGATCCCTCATGAATGGATTAATGCTGTCCCTGGGGGAGTAGTGACTGAGTCCTCGCTCTATTAGTTCCTGTGAGAGCTGATTGTTTAAAAGACCCTGGCACCTCCTCTCTTTCTCTCTCTCTCTCTCTCTCTCTCTCTTCCTCTAGCCACGTGATCCGCTTGTACCTGCCGGCTGCCTGCTGCTTTTAGCCATAAGTAGATGTAGTGGGTTAGAAATCTTGATTCTCCTTTGATCTTAGAATAGGACTTTTAGGTAATGCATGAATGAGCCAAAACGCTTTTGAGTAAGGGGACAAAAGTCCATAGATAAGGTTGGCAAAAGCCATCTAATTAATTCTAATCACTGCTTAGGGATGGGATTGTGCACTTTGACTGTTTTAGGTTGGTGGTTTGATTCCAGCTTGAATGACTATTGACTATTTAACCTACTGATTGTTCTTAAGATATTTTAAGGAAACTGCTTGAATGCTGTTTAAATATGCTAAGGAAATTGCTGTAGGGAGTATGTGGAAAAGAAAATGTTTACTAAGGACAAGCTGTTTGTTGGTGAATCAACCTAGCTTTTTACAAATTACATTCTGGAATGTCACATTGTTAATTTAGTGCTGTTACTAGTTTTACACTCCCTGTTTTTATGTCCTTCTTTGATGATTGAATCAACTGATTTTTCTTGTGAAACTTCCTTGTCTTGTCAACAAAAAGAAAGGCTGATTTCGGATCGGGGCTGCTGCTCCCCTGATGTGTGGCAGTCCCTCCAGACCTCATTGATGGTACTTTGAGTGAATTCTCTCTTTCTCTTTTTCCCACCTCGGTTACACAGAGGAAAGTGTAACAAGTAGAAGCAGCCTGAGGCCCATGCCAGATGCAGCTGTCTCAGAATCCTGAGCCAAATAAACCTCTTTTCTATATAAATTACCTGTCTCAGGTATTCTGTCATAGTAACAAAAAATAGATTAATACAGCTACCTTCTGTTCATCAAAATACACTAGAAAAAGAGTGAAAAAGGCAAGCAATAATCTAGAAATGGTATTTGTGATATATATAACTGTGTGACAGAAAAAACACAAAGGGCCACTAAATATACGAAAATGCTCAGTCACTGGTTATCAGGGAAATTCAAACTAAAACTAAAATTACATTTCCTGTCACATGTACCAGATAGACAAAAACTAAAGAGTGGTGAGGATGCAGAACAGGTGCTCCCATGCACTACTAACAAAAGTTGACACCACCACTTTGGAAGATAATTGGTATTGTTCTAGAGTTCTGTGGCTATATGCAAACCACCCAAACATTTTATTCCTTTTTTTTTTTTTTTTTAAAGCCCGTTCCCTTCATTGTGGTCAAACCACCCCAAACTTAATGACTTAAAATATGCTCTTAGTAATATAGTAATCAAGAGAACATCTTAATCTGATAAAGGCTAGTTTCAAAATACACCACGGTATTATAACATCAAAGTCAAGGGTTCAGATCCCTGTACCTTTAAAACTAGGAACAAGACAAAAATGCCCACTATCCCCACTCTTACTCACTATTGTATTGTAGGCATTAGCCATGTAATAAGGCAAGACAAGAAATAAAAGATATAAGAATTTGAAGAAAGATATGACTCTGTAATTCTTTAGAGACAATATGACTTTCTACATGAAAAACTGAAAAAGAATTTTTTTTTTTTGGTGGCTGGCTGACAGGGGGATTGAACCCTGGATGTCGGTGTTATCAGCAGCATGTTCTAACCAACTGAGCTAATCTGCCAGCCCTGAAAAAGGATCTTTAAACAAATTAAAAAGGGTAATTAGGAAAGTTTCTGGATGTAAGATTATTCCAGCAAAAAATAAGAAAATTTACTTTAAAATGATGCCTTATTGTAGAAACAAAAATTTAAAGTATTCAGGACAAATTAGGTTTTTTGTTCCCATTAATTGTCATTCATTCTAAGAGTATTTCTGAGTCAGTCTAGACCATATTTAGGTGGTGTTATTACTAGTTGTTCCCATAACATCCTATTCTCCAAAATAATAGTCATCATATTATACTTTTTTGTTGTTTGTGAGTCTTCCCCTGCATATTGAAAGCTCCAAAGTGGTGGGGACTGTGTCTATTTTTGAACAAATTAATGAATTTTAGACATTTTCATGTATAATCCTAGGACCTAGGGCACCCATATCTAATGGTGTAATTTTGCCCTTATTGTGGACATTAGAAACACCCTCTTATTTGGAATAATCTTGGATTATAGCTCATGCCAAATATGTACTCAAAAACTTAGTTTCTCTAGATTTGTGGGTAAGTTTGGCTCCTTTCTAACAGATTTCAGTTCAGATCAAGATTGAGTATAATTTCCTCAAATGAATGATATTCCATGGAAGGTCTGCAACTCACCCTCCAGACTCTCTAGATTTGTAACCAAGTAGACTCTTTGGGATGTGTATTAGTCAGTTTTCTTTCACTGATAACAGAATACCTGAATCTGGGTAATTTATAAGAAAATGAAATTAATTTCTTAAAGATTTTGAGGCTGGGAAGTCCAAGGTCCAGAGGGCACATCTGAAGAAGGCCTTCTTGGTGTGGACTCTACACAGTCCTGTGGTAACATAGGGTATCACATAACGAGGGCTGGGCAAGAGTTATTTACATGTTCACCTGATCCCCTTATAAAGCCATTAGTCTCCTCCCTGATAACTCATTAAATCATTAGCCCATTAATCCATGAAGAGATGAATCCATTCATGGGGGCCTAGTCTTCATGATTCAATCACCTCTTGAAGGCCCCACATTTCAAATACCATATTGGGGTTAAGTTCCAACATGAACTTGGGGGAGGGAGGGGAACATTCAAGCCACAGCAGATGGCTTCAGATCCCATTATTCCACCCAACACCAGATATCTGCTTGCCTTACATTTCTTATTTATCTAAGTCACTACCACACGTTTATGCCTCCCAAACCGTTCATCACTATTAAGATGCTGATGGCCCCACATAGCCATATACATCCTCTAATTAAATCCAGACTTCCCCTCCTCCACTTTTCCAAACTCCTTCACTGTGACCTCTGGAACTCAGTTTACATCAGCAAAACTCCCTATATACTCAACTCCTTCTCTCAACATTCCCTTCACCTTCTGCTTTAACTAAAACTCCGCCTGTCCTCTGAATATACTGGTTTCCTTGCAACCCTCTCAAATAGAAGCTGTTATTTTCCCCTACTCTATGTACCTATCACAGTTTGGTTTCTCAAGGAAGCAGACTCTGAAATGGAGGTTAGTGTGCAGGATATTTATTAGGGAGTGCCACTGGAATCAACACCTGTGGAAAAGAGGGGGAAGAAGAGGGATTGGGCAGAAAAAAGTAGAGCTGCAACAAAAATGGTTCATCAGAGTTGTCCTACCTTGGGCCAAAATGGCTGACATAGGAAAGATGCAAACATGGGTGATGCAGTTCTCTACAGCCGAGGTGATCTCTGGAGGTGCTGACAGCCAAAAGCTGTCTATTGACGGGGATTCCAAAAGCTAGGCCAACTGGTCGTTCTTTGAAGGGTGTTCTGGGTGGCATATCTTCAGTCTGCAACACCCCTTACACTGATTATCTGACTTCTTCATGTACCTTCTGGGAGCAATTCCTCTGGGATTGTGGTGGGCTTCTCCTTCTAGAAGAAACTTAGAAGAGAAGGTTAGTGGGACCTCACTGCTGCAGCTGGTCTTGTGGCCTGTACTTGTTGCAGATCCTTTTCCTGTCCTGGACCCCTTAAAACTGATGATCCTTCATATCGCCCAGTATTTGGGCTGGAGCCATATTCCCAGGTGTGAAAAGTGCTGCCATTCAGATGTGTGTTTACTTCTTCATGGTGGGAACTGCAAGATGCAGTCATTTGGCTTTTACTTTGGATGAAATTCTCTGACATGACCTTGACCACAAGACCCCTGAACATTTTGATGTGATGGGCCCCTAAATCTTTGTAGGGTTTATCTCTCACCCTTTCAATCACATGTCTTACTAAGCCCTCATCCTAGCCCTGTGTCATTGATCATCATGGTGTCACTGAGGCGGTGAATCAATGAGATTTTCTTTGGAACGTTCAGATCTCCCAGATCTCTTCAGGGTATATTATAGACAGAGTGTAGGAAAATTAACATAGCCCTGGAGAAAAACTGTAAATGAATACATTAGCTCCTCCCACCCCAACCCCATGGTTTTGCTTTCCATGGTTTGTACACACTACTACCTGCCCTTTAGTCACTTAGTAACCCTCTCGGTTATCACATTATTTGTCAAGGTATCACAGTTGTGTTCAAGTAAAGTTTATTTTACTTATAATGACCCCAAAGCATAAGAGCAGTGGTGCTGGCAATTCGGATATACCAAAGAGAAACCATAAAACGCTTCCTTTAAGTGGAAATGTAGAAGTTCTTGACTTAAGGAAAGAAAAAAATTGTGTGTTGAAGTTCCTAAGATCTGTGGTATAAACGAATCTTCT
Source organism: Cynocephalus volans (assembly GCF_027409185.1). Taxonomy (NCBI): domain Eukaryota; kingdom Metazoa; phylum Chordata; class Mammalia; order Dermoptera; family Cynocephalidae; genus Cynocephalus; species Cynocephalus volans. The sequence goes on from NC_084467.1 coordinate 135,164,517, forward strand.
GTCCATGTGTTTTAGTCCGTTTTGTGTTGCTATAACAGAAATACCTGAGACTGGGTAATTTATAGGGAAAAGAGGTTTGTTTGGCTTAGTATTCTGGGACAGCTGCATCTGGCATGGGCCTCAGACTGCTTCTACTCATGGCGGAATATGGCAGGCAGCTGGCATGTACAAGCAGATCACATAGTGACAGGAAGCGAGAGAGAGGAAGCAAGAGAGAGAGAGAGAGAGAGAAGGTGCCAGGGACTTTTTAGGCAACAAGCTCTCACGGGAACTAATAGAGCGAGAACTCACTCATTAATCCCCCCCCCCAGGGAAAGCATTAATCCATTCATGAGGGATCTGCCCCCATAACTCAATCAGTTTCCAACACTGCCACATTGGGGATCAAATTTCCACATGAGTTTTGGAGGGAACAACACATCCAAACTCCATCATTCCACACCTGGCCCCCCAAAACTCATGTCACTCTCACATACAAAATGCAATCATTCTATCCCAACATTCCCAAAAGTCTTAGCTTCCGCCAGCACCAACTTAAAAGTCCAAAGTCTCATCTGAGACCAAAAGCTAAAGTCCTTTCAGCTGTGAACGTGAAAAACAAAACCAAATTTATCTACTGCCAAGATACAATGGTGGAATAGACATTGGGTATATATTCCCATTCCAAAAGGGAGGAATAGACCAGAAGAAAGGAGAAACAGGCCCCAAAGAAGTCCGAAACCCAGCAGGGCAGACATTCTGCCTTAAAGCTCCAAAATAATGTTCTTTGAGTCCAAGTCCTACATCCTGGGCACAATTGGGCCTCTGGGCCCCCAAAGCATCAGGCAGCCTCATTCCCACAGCTCTGCCAGGTGCAGCCCAGTGGGCTGTGCTGGTGCCTGTGGCTTTCCCAGGCCAGTGTTCCACTCTGGTAGCTCCATAAGTCTGGGGTCTCCATGGTGGTCCTGCTGCCTTGGCTCTACTAGACATTTCCCTGGTAGGGGCTCCCTGTGGGGGCTCTGACCTCACTTTCCTGCTCAGCATTGCTCTAGTAGATGTCCTCTGCAGTGGCTCTGCCCCTGCAGCAGGTCTCTGCCTGGGTCCCCAGGCTTTTCCATACATCCTCTGGAATCTGGGTGGAGGCTGCCACGCCTCCACTGCTCTCATGTCCTGTTGGCATGCAGACTTAACACAATGTGGACACCACCAAGGTTTTGGGCCTCTACTCTCCAGGGCTGCTGCACAAACCACACTTGGGGCTGCTCCAGCCAGAGCAGCTGGGATGCAGGGAGCAGGATCCCAAGGGCAGCTGTGCCCAAGGTCTGCCCTCCAGGATAACTCAGTCCTTCTAGGCCTCAGGGTCTGTGATGGGTGGGGCACCCATCCAGAATTTTCAAATGCCTTTAGGGCATTTTTTCCATTGTCCTAGTTCTTAGCGTCTGGCTGCCTCACTGCCAAGATAATGTCTTTAGCAACCAGTTTATCTGCTTCACCCTTGTGTTCTCCTGCTCTCCGCTTCTTTACCACATGGTCAGGCTGCAAATTTTCCAAATCTTTACACTCTGATTCCCTTTTAAATTCTGGCTTTACATCATGCCTTTGCTGCCATAACTCAGAGTAGGCTGTTAGCAGTAGCCATGCAGCATCCTTAATGCTTTGCTGCTTTGAAATTTCTTCTGCCAGATACTCTGGTTCACAACTCCTAAGTTCCAACTTCCACAAAGTCCAAGGGCATGGACACAATACAGCCAAGTTCCTTGCTATGGTGTAGCAAGGGTGATCTTCTGTCCAATTCCCAATAAGTTCCTCATTTCTATCTGAGACCTCATCATCCTCATGGTCTTCACTGTTCACATTTCTATCAACATTCTGCTCTCCACCACCATTTAACCAATCTCTAAAATGTTCCATCTTTTTATTTTTATCTCCTCCACACTCCTCCAACTTTTGCCTATTACCCAGTTCCAAAGAGGAGAGGAGGGAGGGAGGGAGGGAGGGAGAGAGAGAGAGAGAGAGAGAGAGAGAGAGACGGAGAGGTAATAGAGCGAGAACTCACTCATTAATCCACCCTCCCCCAGGGAGAGCATTAATCCATTCATGAGGGATCCACCCCCATGACTCAATCAGTTTCCAACACTGCCACATTGGAGATCAAATTTCCACATGAGTTTTGGAGGGGACAACACAGCCAAACTGCATCATGGAGGTTGGGCAGCTAATGCTGAGAAAAATCCCAATCTCCCTGAAAACTTGCAGGCAAGGGATTTTAATTGAAAATGTTGGGGGTTGAGGTAGGGGCTGTGCTGGTAGGTGGATATTTCTGATTGGCTAGTCTGCAAGAACAAAAGAGCAGAATCTATGGGAACAAAGAAGCAACTTTTTGTCTCTGCTTATCACTCATCCAGCTCCTATCAGTCTGGGTTCCTGACAATCTACCTGTGATCAACACATTCCAAGGGCTGGAAAAATTCTGATTTCTGTCCCTGTAAAGACATCTCAAGCATATGTGTCAAGACAATGTCTTTTTTGGGAATCTGGGGGACAGCTGGCCAGTACAGGGACCTGAACCCTTGACCTTGGTGTTATTAGCACCTCACTCTACTGAGTAAGCTAACCAGCCAGCTAAGATAATATCTTTTATCCTGGGAACTTAGTGACTCTATTTTATGGTCCTTCTTATCACTTAGGTAACATTCTGTCTTGCCTAGTGGCCTCCTTTGTACTCCCTTTCTCAATTGCTAGTTGTAAATTCTAACCTTCTTAATTGGACAGTCCAGTTCCCAGATCCTAAATCATTTTTAACTTGAAGGACCAAGGCCATAGTTCGCTTCCATTAAAATTTTGGGGGAGGCTTTATCCAAATGGGGTTCCTCCTTGGTTTCAGTTGGAGTTCTTACAAGAAGGGAAGGCTGGATAGCTCAGTTGGTTAGAGCGTGGTGTTATAACACCAAGGTCAAGGTTTTGGATCCCCTTACTGGCCAGCCACCCAAAACCCTCCCCAAAACATTGTTCCTACAAGGGAGCTAAAGTTTTCTTTTCTTTTTTTTTTTTTTTAAAAGATGACCAGTAAGGGGATCTTAACCCTTGACTTGGTGTTGTCAGCACCACGCTCAGCCAGTGAGCGAACCGGCCATCCCTATATGGGATCCGAACCCGGGGCCTTGGTGTTATCAGCACTGTACTCTCCCGAGTGAACCACGGGCCGGCCCGGGAGCTAAAGTTTTCTAAGAGAAAGTATTTGAGCTAACAAAGTAGAATCTGCATGTCTCTTTATGGACTAGCTTTGAAAGTCATATGACATTACTTCTGCCATACTCTATTGGATGAAACAGTTGCAAAAGTCCACCTACTATCAAAGGAAAGGGAGACATAGATTCCATCTCTTAATGGGAAGTGTGTCAAAGCTACATTGTAAAAAGTACACGTGAGATGGAAGATATCTTTGTGGCCATCTTTAGGAAATACAGTCTGACACATGAACTATCTAATAAAGTTGAAGGTTTATGTACCATATGACATGTAGTTCCACACCTTGGTATTTGCCCTAGTGAAATTCTTTCCCATGTGCACCTGGAGACATGACACTTCATAATCATAGAAAACTGAAAACAACCAAGATGTCCAGCAACATTGAAATGGATAAATACAAAAAAAATTATTTATAAGTAAAAATGAACAAACTTCAGCTATATACATTAACATGGATAAATCACAAAAACAATGTGAAGCTGAAAAAACAAATTATAGAATACATATATGCTGTAGATTGGATGACCCCTCTCCCCCCAACCTCACTGAGGCTTAATCCCCACTGTAACTGTTGAGGGTGGGAAATCCTGTTATGGTAATTGAAAAGTGGGGCCTTAAAGAGGTGATTAGATTGTCGGGCTGTGCTCTAGTGAATGGATTCATAATGGTGGTCATGGGTGTGGTTCTGAGGGCCTTAAAAGGAGAGTGAATGAGGAACTGTCTCTCTCTGCATTTGCTTCCATGTGAGACCCCCACATTGCTGTAAAGCCACAACCAAAGAAGACTCATCAGCTGTGTTCCCTGGACTTTGGACTTCCCAGCCTCAGAAACTGTAAGCAATAAATTTTTTTCTTTTCTTTTCTTTTTTTTTTTAAAAGATGACCGGTAAGGGGATCTTAACCCTTGACTTGGTGTTGGCAGCACCACGCTCAGCCAGTGAGCGAACCGGCCATCCGTATATGGGATCCGAACCCGGGGCCTTGGTGTTATCAGCACCGCACTCTCCCGAGTGAGCCACGGGCCGGCCCAATAAATTTTTTTCTTACAAATCACCCAGTTCCAGGTATTTTGTTATAAGCAAAAGAAATGGACTAATACAATATATCATTGATATCAAGATCATAAATCAGCAAAGCTATTTATACTACTTCATGTTATACTGTTTAGGGATATCTACATTTGCAGTAAGCTAGTTAACTAGGGAAAAATAAAGGAATGATTAACATAAAATTTGAGTTGGGGGTTTCAGGAAGGGAGAACAGGCAGGAGAAGCAATCTGGGAGGAGGGTATACTGGGAGCTTTAAAGGTTCTGTCTGGGATGTTCTCTTTCTGAAGTTGAGTGGTAGTTAGTGTTCAATTTTTTGTTTTTTTGTGGGTTTTTGGGATGGCTGGCCAGTACAAGGATTGAACCCTGGACCTTAGCATTATCAGCACCATACTCTAACCAGCTGATCTAACTGGCCAGCCCCAGTTTATTATTAATCTTCAAAATATATGAGTATGTTGCATACTTATGTATTTATGATAATTTTTACAAAATTTGAAAAACATGCATTTACATAAAAGGCTTGGTCATATGTATGAATGAGTAAAGCCAGCAGGAACCTATTTTTCCAAGGAAGTCAAGAAAGCCAAGAATAGGAATAAGAAACTTGTTTTCAGGGCCAGCCTGTGGCTCACTTGGGAGAGTATGGTGCTGATGGCACCAAGGCCACGGGTTCAGATCCCATATAGGGATGGCCGGTTACCTCACTTGGGAGAGGGTGGTGCTGACAACACCAGGTCAAGGGTTAAGATCCCCTTACCAGTCATCTTTTAAAAAAAAGAAAAAAAGAATGGAGGAAAGTCTCACAGAAGTAGATTTTGAGTTTGGCCACTGATGATAGGAAGAGACTGGGAGAGGACTCTCAAGCCAGGGCTTTGAGTTTGTAGAGGCATTGAGTTTAAGACAGTATAGGGTTATGTGTGTGGTGTTTTGTCTGCTTTTAGAGAGCATGAGGGGTGGGTAGTGCAGATGGATTTGTGGTTTGTTTTCATGGATGTGAAGACTCAGAGAAAATTGGAAAGGCAGGAGGAAGTCAGAAGACAGGGCTTTAAGTCTTATGTAGGCATTGACAGCCTACCTACCTATGTGGATGACTTTGGGCAAATTTTATAGCTCATCAGTGCTTAGATTTCCTCTTATCCAAAGTCAAGGATAGCAAATATGAAAGCCCTTTTATGAGTAAATAGAACTATGTTCATTAAGGTATTATCTTCTCATTGATGGTGCTGCCAACTCTTCTGACTCCAGATCCCAAGGTGGCTTTATAGCTCTCTGCTCTATATCAACTGAGAATTATAGTCTACATGAAATCCTCTAGTATTTCTACCAGAAATTGTCTCTTGATTTACAACAAGATCATATCTTGTTGTAAAAGTTTAATGGTAGTAAGGCTAATTCTCTTACTGCATATGCATATGGGCAGCCCACACAGATGATACAGGTGTAGTGATTAAAGAAAAATAAACCAAAGTTAACTTTAGTTGAATAATATTATTCAACTGGATTATTGTGATTATAGAATAGAAATCTGTTTATAGCTTTAAAATGGTTATAGAGTGGCTTCTGGTCAAGAAGGCAGAATAGATGGTCCCCAGTGTCACTCTCTCCCACAAATCAACCAATTTACAACTATAAAAAAGCAACAACAGCCAAGCTGGGGCTGCTAGAGCTCAGGGGAAGAGGAGGAGAGACGTACGGAGTTCATGAAGGTGGGAGAAGCCACGATGAGAGAAAGAAAAAACTGCTCAGAGTGTTTTGGTCTGTTGTTATGAACATTCTTGTACAAGTTTTTGTGTGGCCTTATGTTTTTATTTCTCTAAGAGTAAAATTGCTGGGTCATATGGTAACTCCATATTTATCTGCCAGACTGTTTTGCAAAGTAGTGTACCATTTTTACATTTTTTGCCTTCAAGTCCATTTTGTCTGTATGAGTATAGCTGCTCCACGTTTCTTATGGAGGCTTTTTGTATATCTTTTTCCATCCTTTTACTTTCAACCTGTGTGTATCTTCGAACCTAAACTGTGTCTCCTGTAGACAGCATATAGTTGGATCTTGTTTATTAATGTAATCTAACAATCTCTACCTTTTGATTGGATTGTCAATTCATTGACATGATGTTATTATAAGTGATATAGTTGGATTTATGTCAGCTATTTAATTTTTTGTCTTGTCTCATGTCTTTTTTGTTCTCTTTTTCCTTTTCTATTTTATTTTTAAAAACAAGAGAATATTTTTAGTGTAACATTTTAAATCCCTTAATGATTAAAAAAATTTTTTTTATTATCTATTTTTTAGTTATTTTCTTAGAGGTTGCTTTAGGGCTTACCATATCATCTTAACTTATCAGAATCTTGTTCAGATTTCTGTCAACTTAATTCCAGTGAGGTAAAGAAACATTACTGCCATATAGTTCTATTCCTTCTCCCCTCCATGCAAATTTTATTATATGGATAGTATTATTATACAAATTGCATCTATATATGTTACAAACTCAACAATACTTTGTTATAATTACAACAAATTATGTAATTATATGTCCATTAAAAAAGCTGAGAAAAGAAAGGACAGCAAGTATACATTTTCAGAGTTTGTTATATTAATCTTTCTATTCACCATTTCTGGTTCTCTTCATTTGTCCCTGTGGATTCCAGAATCACCATCTTACTCCCACCTTCCTACTTTGTGCTGTTATTGTCAAACATATTACATTTCTCTATGTTTTAGTCCTAACACGATACATATATTTTGTTTATATCATTGCCTTTTAAATCAGATAAGAGAAGAAAGGAGAAAAAATACAGAGGTTCCCTCTTATTCACTGTTTCACTTTCAGTAGTACCAGTTACTTGTGGTAGAGCACAATGAGATATTTTGAGAGAGAGAGAGAGTTATTCATATAACTTTTATTGCACTATATGAGGGGTCTTCAAAAAGTTCATAAAAAGATTTGTATTATTTTTAAATCTATTTTTCCATGAACTTTTTGAAGTACCCTCATATTGTTATAATTGTTCTATTATTAGTTATTACTGTTAATATCTTACTATGCCTAATTTATAAATTAAGCTTTATCATAGGTATTTATGTATAGGAAAAAACATAGTGTATATAGGGTTCAGTAGTATCTGTGGTTTCAGGTATCCAGTGGGGGTCTTGGAATGTATCCCCCATAGATAAGGGAAAACTACTCTATAGTGTATTTTGTAATTGCATAGTTACCTCTATTAGTACTCTTTGTTTTTTCATGTGGATTCAAATTACCAGCTGGGGTCTCTTGCTTTCAGTCCCTTTTATTGCTTCTTATAAGGTGGATCTGATAGCAGAATTCTCACAGGAATTCTCAGCTTTTGTTAATCTGAGAATATCTTTATTTTGTATTTGTATTTGAAAGATAGTCTTTCTGACTATAAGATTCTTGGTTGACAGTTTTTTCTTTCAGCTCTTTAAGTATGTCATCCCATTGCTTTCTGGTCTTCATTGTTCCTGATGTGAAGTTAGCCGTTAATCTTATTGCAGTTCACTTTTTTTTTGTTTTGTTTTGTTTTGGAGATCTGAACCCTTGATGTTATTGTGGTTCTTAATTAGTTGCTGTGTTCAAGATTTTCTCTTTGGGGGCCGACCAGTGGCTCACTCAGGAGAGTGTGGTGCTGATAACACCAAGGCCGCAGGTTCGGATCCCATATAGGGATGGCTGGTTGGCTCACTTGGGAGAGCGTGGTGCTTACAACACCAAGTCAAGGGTTAAGATCCCCTTACCGGTCATCTTTTAGGAAAAAAAAAAAAAAAAAAGATTTTCTCTTTGTCTCAGGCTTTCAACATATTTACTATGATGTGTCTAGGTGAGTTTCTTTGAGTTTATCATACTTGAAGTTGGTTGAGCTTCTTGGATGTTTAGATTCACATTTTTCATAAACCTGGGAGTTTCCAGCCATTCTTTCTTTCTTTCTTTTTTTTTTTTTTTTTTTTGGCAGCTGGCCTATATGGGGATCTGAACCTGTGATCTTTGTGTTATAAGGCTGCACTATAACCAACTGAGCTAAATGCCCCTATTTCTTTGAATAAATATTTTTTTTTCTTCCTTTCCCTCTCTCCTTTCCTTGTGGTTACTCTCATTATGTGTGTATTGGTGCACTTAATGATGGCCCATATTTCTCTGTTCATTTTTCTTCATTCTTTTTTCTCTCTGTTCTTCACATTGCATAATTTCTATTGATCTACCTTCAAGTTTGCTGATTCTTCTGCCTATTAAAAATCTACAGTTGAGGCTCTCTAGTGAATTTTTCATTTGAGGTATACTTTTCAACTTTTGACTTTATTTTTGGCTCTTTTAAAAAATATTTTGTATCTTTTTATTGATAGTCTCTATTTGATGATACATTGCCCTCATAGCTTCATTTACTTTTTCCCACCAGTTTTGTTTGTTTGTTTTTTGGTGGCTGGCTGTTAAAAGGATTGATCCCTAGACCTTGGTATTATCAGCAACACACTCTAACAACTGAGCTACTGGCCAGACTCTCCTTTGCTTTTTTTTTTTTCTTTTTCTTTTGACAACTGGTCAGTACAGGGATCTGAACCCTTGACATTGGTGTTATCAGCACTTACTTTACTTTTTCTTTTTTCCCATGTCTCAATTTTTTTGTTGAAAACTGGACATTTAGTTTAGTAGCAAATCTGGATGATTCTCTTCCTCCTTTCTCTAGGGCTTGTTTTTATTGTTTCTAATTTTTTTTAGGGAGGTGGCTAAACTATTTTAGCAAAGTCTATTTCCCCTGCAGTGTGAAGTTTTTTGTTTTACTCCTTGGAAGACTGTCCTGGGATAACAGTGGTTTTAGCAGAGCTCTCAGCCTGTCTCTTTCGTGATTTGTCTGTTTGCTGGTTGCCCCATTTGGTATCACATCCAGCTGTTAGACTACATTAATTGCCTGCTGTTTTCCACTAATTGCTCTGTTGTTTTCAACAGATGCCCTGGGACATAAATTGCTTTACAGCCAGATCTAATTAAATTCAGGCAGGGATAGATTTTAAAGCCAGTCTTTTTGGTTTGTTCTGATCCCAGGTGGGATTTTCTTAGCTGTTATAACTAATGATGGGCTTTGTGAAAATATAAAGGCTTTGAGAAGGAGGTGGCATTTGAAATATGTCTGTAAGAATGAATTGGATTTCAACAGGCAGAGATGTGAAGCTATAGGTGAACTGCAGATGAGGGAATAGAATTATCCAAGACACAGAGCAGAGAAATAATGGTATTCTCATTCTGACTGGATATGAGTGTGGGGAGAGTAGATGATATGTGAAAAAATTTTGCATAATAATTTAAATCTTTTTTTGATTTTAGAACCATACTGTGGAGGGTCTTGAATGCTATTTTCAAAAATTTGTACCTAGTTTAGTAGGTAATGGCTAGTGTGTTCATTAGAACTAGGTTTAGCAGCAGGAGATCCATATAAATGGGTAACAAAATTATAATTTATTTCTCTCTCACATAAAGCAGTCTGGAGAGAGACAGTCTAGGACTACTATGAAGGCTCCACAGCCATTACGCTCATTTCATCTTTCTGTTCCACTCTTCTTTGTCTTGACTTTCATCCTCAGTTTCCTCATGGTTTGAAGTGGTGTCTGGGGCTCCAAATATTATGTTAATTTTCTAGAAAGGAATAAAGAAAATGGGGTAGAGAAGCAAATATGTGCAATTCCGAAATGAGTCATCATCTCTTTAAGGAGTTTTTCTGGAAGCCCATCCAATGAATTCTGCTTACATTTCATTGGATACCTCAAGCTGCAGGGAAAGCTGGAAACTATGGTCTTTTAGCCAGGCACACTCACTACTGTCCATAATAAAATCAGGATTCTGTTACTAAAGAAAAAGGGGATATAGATATTGAGAAGGAAACTAGCAATCTCTAGCACAGGGAGCTATAGCAGGTTTTATTTATTTTTTTCTTGTTGGCTGGCTGGTACAGTGATTGAACTCTGGATCTTGGTGTTATCAGCACCACACTCTAACTAGCTGAGCTAATTGGGCAGCCTAGAGGATTTTTGAATACTGTGATAACATAATTATAGCATCACTCTATGAAGACTGGTCTGGTTGCAGAGGAAACAATAGAGGTGTGGATACTTGTTAGGATACAGTTACACCTGCAATTACAGGTGAGAGGTAAGGATGACCTTAATTGGGACAGTGGCAAGTGGAATGGAAAAGATGTCCTGAAATAAATGTCTGGGAAAGAGGACATCACACACAGATAAAAACTTGTTTTTCAAAAAGTCCTTGAGAGACTTCTGCAGGAAAAGCTACTAAAATTCATTTTCCCCAGGTCAGAAAAAATGTTAGAAGTAGAAACAAAAGGTTAGGATCCCTGGGCTTGAGTTTCATCTAAAATTTTTCTTTCTTTTCTTTTTTTTTTTTTTTTTTGTCACTGGCCAGTAAGGGAATCTGAGCTGAGCCCTTGACCTTGGTGTTATAACACCATGCTTTAACCAACTGAACTAATTGGCCAGCCCTCATCTAACATTTTAACATATAATGTAGACATAAGAAACTCACAGGGGGGCTGGCTGTTTAGGCTCAGTTGGTTAGAGCGCAGCCTTATAACCCCAAGGTCACAGATTTGGATCCCCATACTGGCCAGCTGCCAAAATATTAAAAAATTTAAAAAAAAAAAAGACATTCATAAGGAAAAAGTTGGGGTTTACCCATCACTTTGTTTTCCTTGTAGAGAAATATCAATCTGACGGAATTTTTTTTTTAAAAAGGAAAAAAATCTCAAGAGGCTGAGTTAGTAAGTAAAAAATGAACCCAATATAGAGAAGTGTAGGTGAGTTAGACTTGGGGAAAAACTACATTCATAATATACTTGGGCTCTCACATATAATATATAATCCTACAAAGATGCCTTGAAGTCACTGTGAACTAGCTCAGTGTTTTCCTGTGGCCTCAAAGACCCTGAAGCTAAGCAATATTGGAAAGCCATGAAAACCAACCAAACAAAATCCAATCCTACTATTACATTATACTATGGTGCATCAAACCATCTGAACCTTAAGGAAAATGTAGTTACTTAAAGATATGGAGACAGTCAAAAAGGTATTTATTGATCATGGAGGCCAAAAGAGAAGCTGTAGTATGATAATCTAGAAAGACTGGGAATTTTCAATATTGAAAAAAATGAAGGTTTAGAAGGAATATAATTAAAGAGTATAAAATGATAACAAAAGTTTACTAAATATGGAAAATTGGTTAAGGTATAAACTCTCAACTCAGAAAGAGGGATATACTTGGACCAAACAAAATCAAGTTCTATTTGCTTACCAGATAATAAAGTAATTACCTCAAGAAGAGCTATAGGTCACCAAAAAAAAAAAAAAAAGTCCTTTAAAAAAATAACATCAGTACAAAGAATGAACTCTAATGCAAACTATGGAGGTTGTGTGATAATGATGTGCATCAATTGTAACAAATGTACCACTCTGGTGGGAGATGTTGATAATGGGGGAGGTTTGTGGGAAATCTCTGTACCTTCTGCTTAACTTTCCTGTGTACCTAAAACTACTGTAAAAAATAAAGTCTAGGGGGCCGGCCTATGGCTCACTCGGGAGAGTGCAGTGCTGATAACACCAAGGCCGTGGGTTCAGATCCTATATAGGGATGGCCGGTTCGCTCACTGGCTGAGCGTGGTGCTGACAACACCAAGCCAAGGGTTGAGATCCCCTTACCAGTCATCTTTAAAAAAAAAAAAAAAAAAAGTCTAGGGCTGGCTGGTTCGCTCATTTGGTTAGAGTGCTGATCAAGGCCCAGGGTTTGATCTCTGTACTGGCCAGCTGCCAAAAAAAAAAAAAAAAAAAAGCCTATAAGAAACATACACAAATGCAAAGTCCACAGTGAAAAAAATTCAATATTGTGTGTGTCTATATTCATAAAGAATTGTATAAAAAAAGTGGGCACCAAAATGTTAAAGGTGATTACTTCAGGGTGGTAGAATTTCTGGTGATTTTTATTTTCTTTCTTTATAATTTTATATACTCCTCTGAATTTTTCAACAAGCTTGTGTTATTTATATAATAAGGAATAAGTCTATATTACTTGTGGAATTAAAAAAATCCACATTAGGCAATTAAAGGAAACTAGCCCCTTCCTTTCAGAGAAAGGGTTATGGGAAACAACTTCTAGTAGATACGTCAGAAAAGATGAACTGGGTCATTAGTACAGCTGTGCAGAAGCTTTTCCATTCTTACACGGGGCAGTCAGATGGTAGTACCCTTTCACCAGCAGTGATTCAGAAAAGCTTGATGCTGTTTCCTTGTGTATGTACATCTCTTGAACTATTATATCATATTTATGGTGGTGCCTAGAATGTACTTTGTTTGCTATTTACAGCTAGGGAGAATCAGTGGAGTCAAGCTGTTAACTGGGATAGATCACTCTCTCCCTTGTATATAAAACCTTCTGTTTGTAGAAAAACCAGTGGTGACATAGCTTGCAAGCAGAATCACTAAAAGAAGGAATGAAATTGTGTCTGACTCCTTTTGTCTTTGAGATTGACCCACACCTTGGACTTCATGCCTTTAGTTAGTTTTGTTAATTCATTCAGTACATCCATCAGCTGACCCATTGGTAGGAGTATTGTTTTAGGTGCTTCTGGAATGCATAAACAAGACAGGATTATAGTTCTCCAAGAGTTTTCGGGAACATACCAATCAAGGTCTATGCCCTGGTATACACCCTTGCATCATTGTCTTACTCAATCACAAAACCTTCATTCCAGATTAGTCTATGTGTTTTCCCTATGCCTGAGTGCCAATGGCAAAATTATACATATTTGGGATGGGATAAAGCTTTATTGCCTGTTTGGTGTTTTTTTGTTTTTGACTGGTAAGGGGATCGCAACCCTTGGCATGGTGTGGTCTGCACCATGCTCAGCCAGTGAGTGCACCGGCCATCCCTACATAGGATTCGAACCTGTGGCCGCGGCGCTACCAGTGCCGCACTCTCCCGAGTGAGCCATGGGGCCGGCCCCTGTTTGGTGTTATTAAGGGAGATGTGGCCCTTCAGAGAACTGAGATGTTTGTGTTTTAAAACCTTGTTTGGTTCCTTTTCATTTTCCCTTTTGGATCTCCTGTAAAACCCAGTGCCTCCTGGCAGTGGGGTTAAGTCCCCAGGCTCAAGCCATTTTTCTTTCCCTTTTCCTCATCAAAATACAGCTGCATCTCTGCGTAGGATGTTAGATGGCTTTTATCTTTGTACTTTTCTGTATTTGATTTTATTTTCTGCAATAAGTATGCATTATTGACATGACCAGAAAATAACGTAAACACTATTTCATGGTAAAAACAAAACTTGATTGCTTCTTGTTCAATTCCTTCAGGTCTCAGTAGGAGGCAGACCAATGCAGCTTAAATATTAACCCAAGTAAAGCTTATTCTTGCCCCTTCTGGGATGTATTTTCTTACCTCAGTCAGCATTAACTCCAGCTACCCAGCCTGCTAAGTCATAAATCTTGGATACTTTCTTACCCTCCACATCCAAACATTATCTAATTCTGTCAATTGTTCTTTGAATATCTCTCAAATATGCCTTCTTTGTAACCCACTTGCTACTGCCTTAGTTTAGACCTTTATCATCTCTCACCTGTATTACCACATCACCCTTCTATTGCATCTCAGTTGCATCTCCCTCCAGTATGGTCTCCTAAACCATGCCCCTCACCCCCCTTACCTAACATCCTTCACTGGATCCCCACTCTTACAAGGGTCTGAATCAGAATGTCTCAGCAAGGCCTAAAAACTCATTAAGTCCTGATACCACTTTTACCTCTTGCCACTTCTTGGGAAGCACCCTACACTTTCCAGTACTCAGCTATCTTCATATCCCCTAGATGGTTCTAGCTCCTTCTTGCCTTGTGGACTTCAACCTTGTTTTCCTTTGCTTAGAATGTCCCTCCTCGTTTCCTTGACAACTAACTCCTCCTACTGGTTCAGAAAGGTAGGCTGAGTTACCTTTTCTCCATTCTCTCTTCTCTCTCCTCCAGCTGCCAGCCATGGTAATAATTCCATCTGCTCCCACTGTGTCCAGAAGATAATAACATCAACAATAATGATAATAACTGTAATACTGATTGAGCACTTCTATATGCCGATGTCTGTACATGAAGCATTGTAGGCATTATCTCATTTAGTCCTCTTAATGATGCTGCTAGGTAGGCATTTTTTAAAACCCCTTTTTATTTAATACTTATCCCATTGTTTTGAAGTGGCTTAGTTATCTGTCTCCCTAATAGACATCTTATTCATCTTTCTATCCCTAGCAACTAGTACAAGTTCAATACATGTGTTTTTTGGAATATGATGAAGCCAGCATTAGCATTTAACCAAGCCTTGATCCCAAGGATTGAGTGATGTGAGATTTTTCAGGACCATAGTGGGAGAGATTGGGAGTCTGGGCAGCGGCTTTCAGAGTTCCTCCAATCATATTATATGGTATTGCCTTTGCACTAACTGGCATGGCCATCCTTCCAGTTGTTTGAGGAAACAAGTTACCTTGTTTGCTACCTTTCTTCACACCTGAACCTCAAGAAAATATGAAATCTTCCAACTTCTATTTCCACAGCAACCACCCTAATCCAGATAACTGTCATCTATCCCATGGACTTGCCCAATAACTTCCTTTTGTTCTCTAGCTTCTCTTCATTCCATTTCTGCTCCCCTCCACGTCAACCTATAAAATAGGTTGATTAAAAAAATCCAAAGCCCTTAATTATCTTTCCTTTGCACTCAGCAACAAAAAAAATCCAAACAACATGACTAGGCTCCTGCTTAATGCTCCAACCTCAATCTTATACCCCCACTCACTGTGCTCAAGCCTCCTGGCCTCCTGTTCCTCAAAGAAGTCAAAGTTGTTCAACATAAGGACCTTCACACCCATTGTCTTCTGTTTGGAATGCTCTTCCTCCCCATGGTTGGTATGGCTGGCTCCTCATCATCTAGGTCTTAGCTCAGATCACTTCCTCAGAAAGTTCTTCCCTGACCACTCCGTTTTGTTTTCTTCTCAACACATATCACCACCTGCAATTATCTTAACATGTTTTATTATTTATATTTTTCACTAGAAACATAAGCTTCTAAGTGCAGGGGCATCTTCTGTTTTATTCACTGCTGTATCCCTAGCACCATATATATATATATATATATATATATATATATATATATATATATATATATATATATTTTTTTTTTTTTGCAGGGGGTGGGAGGGGGCGGGCAGCTGGCCGGTATGGGGAACCAAACCCATGACCCTGGTGTTATAAGGCTGCGCTCTAACCAACTGAGCTAACCGGCCAGCCTAATATTTTTTGAACAAATAAATGAAATAATGAAAAGGCAAGACTCTTCTGGTGTGTATATAAGATGGCCAGAAGACTCCCAACAGAAATTAATCCCTGTGTTCCTACTATTCTTTAACTGCTGGGAAGGGAGAGTTGAGGCACAAAAGCAGTTGGGATCTATCAGATGCTATCACTATACAGTTGGTAGAAGCGGTAATCAAAATAGCTGCATAAGAAGCAAACTGGTAGGTCTGCCAATGATGGCTAGTGCTGAACTCAACTGAATGCTGAGGCCAGTTCTGTTTTGGTTGAACAGTGCTGCCTGCTCTGGGTGGCCATGGGAACTTCCACAAATCCACTTTGTAAAAAGGTCCACAGAGGGCTGGCCAGTTAGCTCAGTTCATTAGAGTACCGTGTTGTAACATCAAGGGTTCAGATCCACTTACCTATCAGCCACCAAAAACCAAACAGAAGTCCACATGAAGCAGTCTGTTTTGGTAAAACTGGTCCATTTGTTCAGGGCATCCTGACTTGTAGAAAAGTGGCCGTACCAAGCAGTTTGGAGTAGGGACAGAGGGATGAGCGCGGCCTGGTTAGCTGATACTGGTTTGCTGGCTGAGTGCTAGTCTTCAAGCGTCTGCTCCTCTCATCATTCCCCTTTCACCTATCTTTAACCTAAATTCACATACACTTTTGCCTTGCAAAATCTAAGCGATTAACTGTAGTATCTTATCTATGTCCTAAATCTGTCTGCATCATTTTTTCTTTGATTATGAAGTCCCAAGGACCTTTCAAACTACTTAATTGTCCCATTGTTTCAAGCCTTACTTATGTCTCTTTATCTAGTTCAACTATTGTTGACGGACACTGACAAGTACGGTTTACAAAGCATAAAGCATCCCATGACAAAGGCATGGTGTGCATACAAGCTAGTGATTCTGGCTTCTGGCTAGTACTTCTATTCTGTTCCTCGATGGTCACTGTAAACTTGCAATGATTCACACAGTACCAGACGGGGCTCCTGCGAGTCTACAGAACAAGCTCCAGACTCCCCAGGCCCACGCTACCACGCAGGGTGCCCTTTCGGACTTGCAGGAAGTTGTCTCGCTCCCCTTTCTGCCGTATATGCGATCGCCGGGGGGTGGAAGTGGAAAGCAGGCAGTTGTCGCCGGTGTCACGATCTGCCAGCGTGAAGCCTCCCTCACAGGGAGCCAGGGCCATCCGAGGGCTCCCACGCTGGGTACCGGTGCGCCCGACAAGGGGCGGGGCGCTGTGACGGTGGGCGGAGCCTAGCGGCCGCCGGGACCACCAATAACATGTTGAGCCAGCGCCGGTCTTGCGCGTGACGCGGCGGAGCTGACTGGCAGGTTGGGGGCGGGGGCCGGGGAGCCGGCGGTTTATCTTCGGCGGCCGCTAGGCTGGCGGCGTTGCGGGTCCTGGGTGTCCGGCGAGCTTCCCGGAGCAGATCTTGCCGCCGGCCACACTGCGACGGCTTCCCGGCTCCGACCTCTTTGCCGAGGTCGCGGCAGCCGGGCTCGGGCCTCAGGTAATGCCAGGCTCCCGCTCCCCTCCTCACTTCCCGCCCAGGGCCATCCGCTTCCTAGAGGAAGGGGAGACGTGGCGGCGGCAGCGACCGCGGGCCGGCGGGCCTGGCCTCGTCCTGGGCTGTCCTGAGGCGGGCGAGGCCCGCGGCCGGGGGCGGGGAAGGCTCCGCGAGTCCCGGGAGTTCAGGAGGAGCGGGCAGGAAAGTTACCGTCGGGCACCCGGATTGCTGGCCGCCTTTGAAACCTCGCACGCTTGTTTGGTGCCCCAAATCCCGTGGCATCTTTCAAGCCGATAGTAAGGAAAGTTAAGAATTAGAAGACTTTTTATTCTTTAAAAAGCGAAACTAAAAAAATGCACCTAGGAAGTCAGCCTCTGATTGATTTAGGAAAACTGTGTGAAGGGAAGGACGGCACTACAAGACATCGACGTCTATGTGGCCACCAAAACCTTTAATCAAGCTCATGTTTCATTTTAAAATGTTAGGGTGTAGTTTCTGTCGTTGTCCTTAAATGTTAATAGCCATGTAATCTAAGTGATATGTATATTTAGAAGTTATTTGTGAGAAACCGCTATAAACTTATTCTCTATATTTATATACAGGTTAAGTTCATTGGTCACTTTTTAATAGTTAAGTGGCTGCATCTGTTTCGTTCTTTTTCTTGCTTCGAGTTGGGCGGTATCGATGAGTGACTTGTTAGGGAAGTCTATGTGTTGTCAAGGCATGAGGATGGGTTTTGGGAGGAACTCTGATGCACTGAAGAGAAATCATTTAGAAATGCACGTGTCTCAGTGCATCACGCGTTTAGAACTCCTCCGAGGTTTCACATTCTTCAGGACAAACAAAGACCAAAATACCACTCTTCCTATCTCCAACTCCTTTGGGCCACTTTCCTCCTGGCTTTGCAAGCTTAAACCACTCTGGCTTTATTTTTGTTCCTGGAAAGCCTCTTTCTCTTTCCTATCTCCTGGCCTTTAGAGGTTTCCTCCACCTTCTAATTCTCTAATCCTCTCCCTTCTCCCTACTCCTATACATTCCTCAAATATCAGCCCAAATGTCACTTCCTCTGGAAACCACCCCATCCTGGTTAAGCGGTCTTAGCACTCTGTATTCTCCTTAACAGCAGTTAATCATCAATTATAATGTGTTGTGCTAATTAATTAGATGCTTTAATTTAACGAAGGCTGGGCTAGTCTATGTTATGTCTTAATTCTCAGGGTCTAGCCCAATATGTGGCACAGTGAAAGAAGGGATGCATTGGAGAACAGAGGAAGGGACTTTTGATGAAATATTAGCTAGGGAAGAGTGCCTATTTCCTATGGGAAAGAAATGGAAAAGTTTTTTACAAAGGCCAGTCAAATTCCATTGGTCAAAGGGGAGGCCTTTGTTTTGGAATTTGCCACATTGGATAAATGATTCTACTAACTATACTGATGTAAATGAGAATTTGTTCGTGTTCTTCAGTTTTGCTAATTGACTTAATAACCCAGTTCTGTGATGCATAAAAGCTGTAGGGTTGTACTAGGGCAAACCTCTGTTTGAAGGAAGTGGGAGAAATCTTATGTTTTGGATTGTAAATTCTACCCCAATTTCTCTTTTCCCTCACTGAATCTCAGGATGATGTAGCCAAGTTCTTCACCTGGAGTAGTCACTCAGTATTTATTTGTGATACAGATTTATATGTTCTTTTCAAATTTTTAGGCTAAAGTTGACACTTCTTTCCAACACGGTTCATTTGTTTCTCAAACCAATTGCTTTTCTTTTGCTTTCTTAAGGCAAATTAGATACTTATCACACTGAGCATTACATAATTGCAATGTGCAGATTAGATTCTTAAGCAATTCTTGGTCAGTGCGTTGTATTTTTAAATAGCTTTATGTCACCTAGGGGGAAAATATTTCCACTGACACTTACTGGCTGAGTGACTTTGAACAGTTTCTTAGCATTTCCGAATCTCCTGCATATTTAAGAATGGAAAAAAAATTTTTAATGGAAATTTTAAAACTTAAATGAGGTATGTGGTACATCTATTGTGGCTGCTTGAGCACTATAAGTGTTACTGGCATAGTAAACTCTACTGCCTGGTTCCTTCACTGCTGGACTTCTTGAGAGACTAGTCTTATGATCACTGTTTTCACTTCCTCAGCTCATTTTGCAACCCACTCTTTGTCCTTTCTGAAACTGTATATAGTTGTGAAATATCTTGTGTCTCACTCCCCTTTTTTTCCTACCTTTTTTTTTTTCCGGTCTTGAATTTTCTGTGGAATATGAACACAGATTACCTTTTCTTTCTTTCTTTCTTTCTTTTTTTTTTTTGGCAGCAGGCTGATAAAGGGAACAAACCCTGTACCTTGGTGTTATCAGCACCACACTTTAACCAACTGAGCTAATCTGCTGGCCCAGATTACCTCTTCTTGAGTCCTCTAACTTGATTGTCAACATTGCTTGCTTCTGGTTCTCCTCTGATCTCTCCTAGGTCTTTCTTTTTTACTGTTCTTTAAATGCCCCATAATATTGGGGGAAATTACTTACCTATCTGTAAAATGGGATAATAGTATCGACTGCATAGTTGTTATGATGATTAAATGAGCCATAGTAAGTACTATGTAAATGTTTGCTTTATTGTTTCCTAGGTCACCTCCCTGGGAGACTTCCTTCATGTGCCTTGGCCACCACCTGTACACTGATGAGTCTCAGATCTCTATCTTCAGCCAAGACTTGTATATTCAGCTGCCTATATTCATCATAATCACATGGCTGACCCATAGGCACATCATGTGGAGTTTATCTACTCTTTCTCTTCCACCTTTACTTACTTGGCATAATGGCACACCTGTAGCCTATATATGACCTTAGTGAGTTAGAACTCACTTGGGGTCTGTATTTCCAACTGTCTTCTATGTAGCCAGCTGGATATCTCAAAGACTCGTCAGCTTAATGTTTGTAAATTTATCTCATCTCCCTTGTCTCTTCCCTCTTCATTAATTCATTTCTTCATTTAATAAACACATATTATTTGAGCCTTACTTAAGGCCTTTGCCTTTTTGTGTGTAAACTCCCTAGCACACCCTCCCCATTGTTTCCTGAGTTGTTTTCCTAAAGACAAATATCAAGTCACCCTCTGTTTAAAAAATTAGCTTCTTGTTTATGTGATAAGTTCCAGACTCCTTAGAATGGCCCCTAAAGCCCCTTGACCTTTTGTTCTTGCCCTTCCATGTACCCTGAGCTCCATCCTTATTCCTTCCCTTCATCTAAGATTTAACCTACATTTTAGTTTCTTCCAGAAGACCTTTCCTAATTGCCCCTAAGCTCTTTGGACACTAGGCTTGTGTTCCCTTCATATTCTATTTACATCTCAATCACTGTTCCATAATATCTGTAGGTGTTATAATTATGTTTTTGTGTCTTTCTCCCACTAGATTTTCACTCTTTGAGAGCACAGATTGTTGTAGTCATCTTCATATCCCTAGAGCCTGGCATAGAGTAGATGTCCATAAAATGTCTGAATTAGTGAATCTGTCACCAAGGTCTGTACTTTTACATATGTTCTTCATAGAGTGCACCCTTCCTCGCATCCTTATTTGTGCCTAGCAAACTTATATTCCTTCTCTGAACCCTGGTTCTAATGTCACTTTCTCCATGAGGACTCTTGACTTCTTTAAGTTGTTAATTATGACTCTTTGAGGCATTCTGTGTGTACGTATAAATAATACAATGGGGTTGACCTCTGTATTACAATATTGAAGGATGAGGTACTTAATGTGTGTGAATTTTCAGATAATTGGCACATACCTTTTAAGTGTCAGAACTTTAAAAAAAATCATTTCACCGCAAATTAAAAATTTTTTTCTTGAATTCGGTGTTTAAACTACTACAGCTTTTTTTCTTTTTTTAAAAAAAATATGTGCCAGGGTCATTAAAGCATGAACTTCAGCTAAGATCTGCTTTGACACACTGATATGTTGAGGAACTGATAAGAAACATGATACTTTTGGTCCTATACTAAAAGACCTATCCTCTTTTTTTTTTTTTTTTTTTGCATCTGGCTGGTACAGGGATCCAAACCCTTGACCTTTGTGTTATAACACTGTGCTCTAACTGACTGAGCTAACCAGCCAGCCCTTTTTCTTTTAAATATTGGTTTCTATTTACAAAAAATTCTTTCCTCCTTTACTGTCATCTGTAGTTATACTTCTGGCAGTCACTACTTTTTCCTATTTAAAAATGGGGTTGGGATTACCCACCTTGTGGGGTTATTGTTAGAAATAAGAGATAAAGTGTATAAAGATCTTAGAGAATTTAGCAAATAGTAAGTACCCACTAAAGAGAACTTACTACTACTAATAATGCTACTGTTAATAATTCTAATAACGGTTATCATTCTAATTATTTGAATTGTTTCAGGAGAACAATCTCAAGGTTGAGAGCTTTTCCATTGTAGTAAAGGGCATGGCACTTGTCAGCAAATTGTTTTTCAGAATCTTTTAGGCAACCTATGTTTAGAATTGGGTCCTAAATGGCTGATTTAATAAAAAATCTAAGCTCTAGAACAGATCATGTTAATATTGTGTAGACAATTAAAATCCCAAACTAGGTAAATATTCTCATTAATTGTTTTATATTTATCTTTTAGTATTAACAGATAAAGTTAGGAATAAAAGTGATTCTTCAGTGTCACCTCTCATACTAGCCTGTTAATGATTGCATCATGAACATGTGATGAGCAATCTTGTTTTACATCCTTAATGTATGTGAAAATACTTGGTAACTACCTATTAATTCATTCAACAAATTGTATTAAGTGTAGAACATGTTCAGACACAGTTCTAGATACTTGGATGAAAATGGTGAACAAGAAAAAATTCTACTATTCATGGGGATTACAGTCATGTGGGGTAGATAGAAAATAAACAATGTAATATATTGGGCGATAATAAGTGCTCTGAAGAAAAATAAATCAGGGTAAGGGGAGAGAAGGGGAGTAGGGTTTCCACAATGTTTTAGATAGCATTGACAAGGAAGTTCCTGAGGAGGGGGCATTTGAGTAGAGAACTTGAATGAAGTAGAGGAGAATGCCTTGAGGGTATCTGGGGGTAGATGTTCCAGGCAGAGGGAGTAGCAAAGTCCTTTAGGTGGGAATGAGCTTGGCTTGTTCAGGAAACAAGGCCAAAGTAACTAGAGTGAGAGAATTGTAGGAGATGAGGTTGAAGGTGTTAGGGGGTAAGCCATGAGTGGTAGGTAATGAAGGAGTTACTAGACCGTGGTGAGGACTTAGAACAAAATCCAGTGTTTTGAAAGGTTTTGAGTAGAGGAGTGACTAGATCTGATTTACTTTTTTAAAGGATTACTTTGGGCACTGGGTTTTAAAAATAGACCAGTTAAAACAAAAAGAAAAAAAGAAAACAAAAAATGATTAAAGGGAAAGAAAACCAGAAAAAATAAAAATAAAAAATTAGACCAGTTAGGAGGCTACTACAGTAAGAGGTGATAATGGTATAGAATGCACTGAGAGTGGTAAGAGGTTACAAATGGACTTGCCATTGGACTGGATAAGGGAAAGTAAAGAATCAAGGAAGACTCCTAGGTTTTTGAAAAAGAAAAAATCTGAGCAGAGAGTGACAGGTAGTCCCATTAACTAAGATGGGGAAGATGAGTAGAATTGGAGGGAATGTCAGTTGTTCAGTTTGGGCCACGTTAAGCTTGAGATGCCTATAAGACATCCACATGAAGGTGTCAAGTAGACCACTGAATGTGAGTCTGGAACTCTGAGAAGTCGCCCTGGTAGTGGGAGAGAGTTATCAAAGAAGCAGTGTGAAGGTATCAGAGTAAGTGAACTGGTGGTGGCCAGAGGGTTAGATGATGAAAATCAATTATGGACATGGTATAGTTATTGGTAACAGTAAATTCTATGGAAGATGTGACTGGGACTTAAAAATGGCTTGTTGGAGACAGGAAGAAGTCAAAGAGCTTAGAGCTAGGTATCTGATGGATCTGGGTACATGGATGTTGAAGTAAAGGTGTGGAAGAATTAGTGGTAGGGAAAGTGGGGGATAGAGGGTGCATAGAGAGTGAGTGAGGTGTTTAAATCCTGTGAATGATGTGAGTGCCCAGGAAAACAGTGCATACCTGCAACAAGGAAAGGTATCAGGTGTGGTAATCTGGTTGAGATATTTAAGGAAGGAAAGAAAAAAACAGTGGTAACCTGGAAGTAATAGTAAACACGGGGACTACACACCCTTCAGGTCCTATCTTAATGGGAGGACAAGAAGAAACTGGCAAACCTCGCATAAAAGGTCAATGATCCATGTTAGCACTTAGAAACCATTTAGCATTAATTACAGTTTGAGTTTTTGTCTTTGCAACAGCTAAAGTAGTTTGCCTAGCTAGTGTCTTGGTTGGTAAGGTGATAGATTCACAGAGGTCCTATTTTAGATGGTGGTTGAAAATTTCATCCTATCTTCACCTCTCACCTGGATGATTGCAGTAGTCTGCAAACTGGCCCTTTGCTTACACTCTTGCCCTTGTGGTCTGCTTTCCACTCAGAGGCCAAAATGATTCTTTTGTCTAAAGAAGGAACAATTGAGCTGAGCGTTACTATAATTTGCCTTCATTTCCTGCATACACAGCCATACACTGACATGCATGGCAGGAAGAGCTCAATTCAGAGATAGTCTCATAATCTTATGTTTTACATGATTTGAGGATTTGGTCAAAATTGAGGTGAGCCGTTTTAAGTAATAGTTCTCCTTTCTAACATCTGTATATATGACAGTAGTAAAATTTGTCAATATTTTCTTGGAAGCCACATGGTATTTAAGCCACATTTGAGAAAGTATATAATTATGGCATTTTATTTACTCTCATCTACTACATCTTAAAAACAAACATGAATTTGAGGGATGATGCAAACTTAATGTTCGGTTATCATTTAGCCTGCAGGAAGTGGACATGTAACTGTCGGATCACTTAGTTTTTAAAACTTAGTTATTGAAAGTAAAACACTGGCACTTTAGTATCTTTTTTTGCTATGATAACCCTGAGCAGTAGTATTTATCTCCATTTTCTAGATAGAGACAGATTTAGAGAGATTGGAGGATTTACCCAAGGACACAATGGTATGACAGAGCAGGGATTTAAACCTCTTGAACATCGTTGTTTTGATGTTTTTCCACCGTATTACATTTCTCATTTCCTGTTAGGTAGAGAAAATCAGGGCTAAAGTTATTAACATAAACTATGATATAATGATAAAGATTTTGTTATGAAGAGAGAACCTTTTTTCCTTTGGCTCACTTCTGAAATAAGTAGATTAAATTCCTATGGCAGTGCTTGTATAAACTCAGTACCTGTATTTTAGCCATCTCCCCCCTACCCCATTTCCATGCTTGTGCCTCCCCGCTTCTCTTCTTTTTAAAATTGCTTTATTGAGGTATGATTGGTCATACAAAAAACTGTATGTTTTAGCTTTTGATTAAGGTTTTCTCTAGACTAGGCTGATGGTTCCTAATCTCATCACCAAGGATTCCTTTAATTTTTAACTTTTTTATAGTGTACCCCCGTTTAATTTTTTTTCTTTTACCTGTTAAATAGCATTTATCTGTCTGTCAAACTTAGTTTATTAAGTATTTTTTTCACCTTTTAATTAGTGCCTCTAATCGACATGAGATAACTATTTAAAGTAGTTTGTGCATACCCTTAAGAGTCTAGGGGACCCCCCCCCACCCCCAATTAAGAACAGTTGTAGGGCCAGCCCGTGGCTCACTTGGGAGAGTGTGGTGCTGATAACACCAAGGCCAGAGGTTCAGATCCCTATATAGGGATGGTCCGTTAGCCTTCTTGGGAGAGTGTGGTGCTGATAACACCAAGGCCGCAGATTCAGATCCCTATATAGGGATGGTCGGTTAGCCTTCTTGGGCGAGCGTGGTGCTGACACCACCAAGTGAAGGGTTAAGATCCCCTTACCAGTCATCTTTAAAAAAAAAAAAAAAAAGAACAGTTGTAGATCTAATTGTTGTGTAGGATGTACAGTATAAGGCTGTTAACGGTAAAGATGATGTTCATTGGCATCCTCCCAGCATATATCTTCCTCTGGATTCTGTAAGTTTAGAGCACTGTTACTTAGACTATTTGGTTATGGTATTAACCAATACATTCAGTCTCTCTCCTAATGCATGCCTATTGTGCTCCAGGTATTCCCCACTAGATTTTGGGGATTCAAGGAGAAAATGCTACATAGTTTCTCTGTCTTTGAGAAGCTTAGGCTTAGTGTAAGAGGCTGATAGTATCATTCTCTGATTATAGGATGAAATAACGTGAGATGAGGTGCAGTGTGCAGTGGGACTGCAGATAGGGTAAGATGAGAGATGGTGGTCAAGGGAACCTTAGCAGAAGTGAGTTAGAGGCAACCTAGTGATTAGACAGTAGGTTGTAGGATCCAATAATCCTTGTTTTGAATTCCAGTTCTGCTGTTGGAGAATTATATGATTTGAGACATGTTAAATCACCTCCCTACACTATATACTTCTCATCTGTAAAATACCTATCTAAAGTTGTAAAGTTTAAATAAGAAAATGTAAGCCTGGCTGGTTAGCTCACTTGGTAGAGCATGGTGCTTGATAACACCAAGGTCAAGGGTTGAGATGCAAAAACAAACAAAAAGTAAAGAACTTAGCAGAACAGTGCTTGGGAAGTGTGTAATAATTGCTCATTAAATCAAAGCTGTTGATGTTATTACTCCTGTTACTACTGATGCTGCTTAATATTGAGATTTAAATACTTAATACACATAAAGCACATTAGCACTCAAAAGTTAGCTGTTATTATTCTGGGTGAGATACATTACACTGTGCTATATACTGTCTCATAGGGCTTTGGTAATAAACTTTAATCTGGCATTTATAAGGGTAAATCAAAAAGTTCGTGTGACAATAGAATTAAAAGATAATACCAGTCTTTCCAGAACTTTTTGAAGTATTCCAGTAATTTTCAATTTTCTTATTTTGCTGTCCTTTATCTTTTAAATTTTTGTTATATGCTCTTTAAAATAAGTGTCTGTTTTAAATTCCACATTATCGGGCCGGCCCGTGGCTCACTCGGGAGAGTGTGGTGCTGATAACACCAAGGCCCCGGGTTCGGATCCCATATAGGGATGGCTGGTTAGCTCGCTGGCTGAGCGTGGTGCTGACAACACCAAGTCAAGGGTTAAGATCCCCTTACCAGTCATCTTTTAAATAAATAAATAAATTCCACATTATCCCTTATAAAATTCCTTCCTTTTTGAAACATCTCAGTGCCTTTTGCAACTTTCTGTCACTGTTTTCTTCCCTGATTTCTATTCTACTTCCTTTAAGGGCACCCCTCAAAGTTTAGTTTTCAGTTCTCACTTCTCTTATCATTTCTGTTGGAGAATTAGATGCTCTTGTGGCTTCCTCTGTCACTCTTACACAGATAACTTTAAAATCTTTATCAGTAGCCCTGACATCTTTCCTAGATTCCTCTTAATTTAGATCTTATTGGTTTCCTAAAATTTCTGCTTGATATATTTATCTCCTATTCCTCAATTATGTTTCATTTGTATGATTTCAGAAAAAAATTAGAAGGGAACTGATCTAGATTTGTCAGTTTTAATTTCCAAGCAGTGATTAATTGAAAAAGCAAGCAAACTCACCATAAGCCATATTTCATTCAGAAAAGGACATTTTAACATAATAGCTTAGGAAGACCATAATCTTAGAATTGAAATATATGTAGCTTTAAAAATAATGTAAAAAGTACTTTATTTTTCTTTTCTTGCTTTAGGCTAATGAAAATGTCATTACATAGTGAAACACTGCTTTAGAGTAAGCTTTGTACTATCTTTTGGTGTTTTTTTTTTTTTGGTGGCCGGCCAGTAAAGGGATCCAAATCTGTGACCTCGGTGTCCT
Source organism: Cynocephalus volans (assembly GCF_027409185.1). NCBI lineage: Eukaryota > Metazoa > Chordata > Mammalia > Dermoptera > Cynocephalidae > Cynocephalus > Cynocephalus volans. Next base: position 135,191,579 of record NC_084467.1, read on the forward strand.
CAGCACTGCACTAGTGAAGAGAGCTAACTGGCCAGCCTAGCTTTTTACTATCTTGATATTCATCTCCCTAAAATTTAATGCTGATCGTATTATTCAGTGCTTAAAATGGCTCACCACTGCCTGCCTGAAAAAAGTTTTAATTTTTAGGCCTGTAGAATTTGACTGTTGTTTTTTTTTTTCCAGTCTTTTCCCTCATCACATTTCTGTTACCAACTTTTTTTTTTTTAAATAGTTGTGTTTGTAGTTTGGATCTGACTAATGGAAGTTCAGATCTGACTCTGTCATTAGCTGTGTGGTCTCCGGCAAGTTACTGTAATGAGAAGAAAAGCAGCCCCTAGCATCCTGAAGCTGCCCTGGTACTATCAGCCAGGCCCTGGTGTTGCTACAAGCCAGCCTGGCACTTAACAGGTAGGGCTTTTTGATGTTCTGTTGAACACAAACAACTTCATTGAACATCAGCGTCAGGCAAGGCCATTCTGTGACCATGGTGTATGAAGATAAAAACAAGACCATCCATAATCATGTTTGAACACAGATGAGAAATGAACATCGTCCAAGCCACAAAATACCAAACATTCTCCTCTCCAGGCTAATATAAGTGCTTCTTGCTTTACCAATTACAGCTTTAGTTTTCTTCTAGTCTGCCCCTTATAGAGAAGATTTATTGTTATACCCAATCATATAATGATATCTGCTTTCTGACAGTTCCCAAGCCAGAGTAAACTCCTCCTTCCTAGGACACTTTTCAAAAATCACCTAGCCAAATCCCATTTCTAATATCTTTAATTTCCCCTGGTGTGTGTTCTTAATAAACTCAACTTGTTCAACTATAGGTGTGTTCCTGGTACGTGGGTGGAGGGCATTGATAGTAACTGCTCTGAGCCTTTGTCTTCTCATATGAGAACTGGGGGTAACAACATCTTTTTTGCAGAATTGTTAAGAAGATTAAATGAGAAAATGTAGAGTACTCAGCAGGGTCCTTGCACAGAGCAGATACTCCACAAAATCTTGTTTTTTGTTCTCTAGTAGTCTGATTCAGTCATGGTCCCCTGAACAGGGCTTATAAGTTCTTTGTTTTAATACTTTCTCATACATGGAGTGCACTGTTCTCAACTTTCAAGACTCACTCCAAAATACCTTCTTTTCTGTGAAACCTTTATATGTTTTACTGATCTCTTCTGTCTCTGAACTTAAGGTATTTATTGTTTTTACCTTTGACTTGGTTATTGTTGTACTCTACCTTGTGGCATCTTTGTAATTACATGCTTTTGCTATTCTTAATTTTTCATGTACTTTTGCTTTGTAGTTCAACTAAATTGTTTTTAAGAATGTGGGCTATGTTTAAAAAGGATCTTTGAAACCAGCCAGTTACTTCATAGGAGCTAATTTCTTCAGATTTGGTATAGTATCTTGTACTCAGAAAATGCTTAAACATGATTAAAGTAAAACAAAAGGAAGATAATATATCACCAGTTTTCACCTCCCATAAATATGGTGGTATTATGAAATTCACCTGTCAGATATTTAGTTCAAAGCTTTTTATATATTTTTTCCTAGACAACACAATGGTGGGTGAAGAGAAGATGTCTCTAAGAAACAGGAGGTCAAAATCCAGTGAAAATACTGAGGAAGATGAAGACCAGAGAAACCCTACGAAGGAATCCCCAGAGACACCTAGTAATGGTGAGGCTTTTAAGTTTTTGAGGCAAATTAATGAAATAGAGAACGAATTTAATGTTCTAGAATAGGAATTGCCATCTCTAGTTCTCTTTATTAGGAATG